>NC_052523.2:22767500-28149585 GCF_016746395.2 Drosophila simulans | reverse complement strand
CCCAAGACAACGCACTCCAGCTGATCCTGACGAAACGATGAGGAGAAAATCAACCAGGACATAAAAGAAAAATCGGTAGATCGATATAAAAAGGATTAGTGTGGCAGAAACATGATGAATAAAAGGCGACTCGCTGCAGCAATTCATGCACAACGTCACTTACCTGAACTTTCTCGCCACACGGTCCCTGACAGTATCCCGCATCACCGATGCAATCTACCTGCAATGCAGCGCTGCAAAAGACGGGCCACAAAAGCTGCCTACGCTTCGACCAGGGCACCCAGCGCGGAGCTGCAAAATCCATCCTTCCTGCTACTCTCAAAATCCAGATCGACGAGCGCCTTTAAGAGCTGACGCTAAAACCTAAAAATAAAACAATTAACCATAAACAAACTAAACAAAACAATCAAATGCACTTACCTACTTGACCACAACCAACTGTTGTTCCACATCTAAAGCAACTGACAAGAGGTGGCGAGCGTCGCAAAAACAAAACGAAATCGCCAATTTTCGCGATTATAAACACAAAAAATAAATAATCCTAAGACGCCGTCTCCACCTCCTGATGCCACTGCACTAAAAAGGATCACTATCCCGGAGCCGACATCATATTAAAAAGAATTAAAATCCTTCTCCAAATTGTATAAATTTCCTCATTACTGTATTTTCAATGATTTCCTGATAATCTGTAAGGAAAGGAAAATTAATAAGAATATAATACAAAATTAATCAAGGACACACAGAAAATTGCAAACCTGACAGGCAAACCAGCAGATACAAAAATGCGACTTCACCCTGCCGACTACGCGCACGTAAATCATGAGACAGGCACCGCAAAAGCAAAACTAAATCGCCAACTTTCGCGATTTTAAACACAAAAAGTTGACAATTTTATGATGCCGTCTCCATCTCCTGATGCCAAAGCATAAATAATGATCATTTGCGTGGCGCTGATGCCACATTATTATGCTGCAAAACTTGTCCTTAAATTGCATATTTCTCCTCAGTTCTGTATCTTCAACGAATTTTCCGCTAACCTGTAATGAAAGGAAATTAAATAAGAATGCGATACAAAAATTATCAAGGACACATAAATAATAACAAACCGGACAGACAAAGTAGCAGATGCTAGTGGACGGCCTCATCCTGCTGACGACAAGCACGCAGCTCCAGCTTCCAAGACCACAACTATTGAAACAAGGGAACACAAGCTATTACTGGGAAAAATATAATTATAATATAATACTTATCTAATTGCAAACTTGACGACTCCAAAACCGCTGCATCCCAGCTGCAATTGCATAATAACAAAGGTCCCCCAAATTAGCGCTTACAAAACGTACCTGAAAAGCAAAAAGAAAATCAACGCAATTACAATAGCAATACAATACTCACCCCAGCCAGACTTCCTCCTTAAGTACCTGAAAAAACAATAATAAACGCAATTATATAAACAACTAAATATAAATATAATACATACCTTAAATTAAATTACACTCAATGTACCTGAAACAACAAAGATAAATGCAATCATAAAAAACAAATAACATATAATACTCACCAAACAATATTTTTACATCCATTTCCATGCCTATACCGTTGCGACGGACCTCTGCTACAAATCTTGAACTGGCGGCCCCAAGCTGCCACTCCTGACGATACGGCCATAAGACGCGGCGCATCTGGCTTCTCTCGGTGACCGACCGAGCCACAATCCTCACTGACGACTTCTCTGCCACAACGAGATGAACTCCACCATCATAATGCCAGCAGCTCTACAAAAACTCAATGACAGCTGCGCGGGATTACATTCTTGCCACTGATGATACTTCTTATCTTCAACAAACGACGGAGGCGAGGGATGCTGAAACCGAGAACCTGCAACGCCGGCCGGACATAATTGTTGCAAGTGGCCCACTTCCAGCGGCCGCAACTGACCACTGCCAAAATGCAACAAAACTTATCTGTGATGACTCCTGAGGCTCCCAGCGACGCGGTGCTCCTGTCCTTCTGATGGGGGTACCTGAAAAGAAATAAATAAAACAATGTTAGTCAAAAATTTTAATGTTTATTGCAAAATAATTTCATTTTAAAAATGTAAACAAAACATGCAAGCTGATAATGTTACCATTCATGTCATTGTCTAAAATCCATGCCTACAAAATACTAACTTAAAATTAATACTAACAAACTATGTCCAAGCCCCAAACTCACCCCAAGCTATGTTAAACTCAAAAATTCAAATTATTGTACCTACATATTGCATTTATTGTAATCAAAGGCAAAATAAAGTTGTGGATGCGGAACAGAATTCATTCTGTCTCCGTACCTCCACCTACAAAGCTAAAACAAACTCCTCCACTGTCATCACTTTCCTCGACGCAGCCAAACTCATCTGGAATAATAATTCAATTAGTGGATGGCACAAAAACAATAAACAATACTCTCACCTCAAAGTACCCGGATGAGCAAGCCCAAGACAATGCACTCCAGCTGATCCTGACTAAACGATGCGGAGAAAATCAACAGGACATAAAAGATGAAGCGGTAGATCGATATGAAAAGGATTAGTGTGGCAGAAACATGATGAATAAAAGGCGACTCGCTGCAGCAATTTATGCACAACGTCACTTACCTGAACATTCTTGCCACACGGTCCCGATTAGTATCCCTTATCACCGATGCAATCTACTTGCAGTGCTGCGCTGCAATAGACGGGCCATATAAGCTGCCCACGCTTAGTTCAGGGCACTTAACGCGGAGCTGCAGAATCTATCCTTTCCACTACTCTTAAATTCTCTCAGATCGACGAGCGCCTACATAAGAGACGCTAAAACCTGAAAACAAAACAATAACCCAATAAGAAAATAAACAAAGACAATTAAATAAAGCACTTACCTCAATAAACACAGCCAACTGGCGATCCAACGCAACCAACAAGAGAAGACGAGCCCTGCAAAGAAAAACAAAATCGCCATCTTTCGTGATTATAAACACAAATAATTGACAATCTTACAACGCCGTCTCCACTTCCTGGTGCCACTGCACTAAAAAGGATCACAATCCCGGAGCTGACATCATATTAAAAAGAATTAAAATCCGTCTCCAAATTGTATAAATTTCCTCAGTACCGTTTCTTCAATGATTTCCTGATAATCTGTGTGGAAAGGAAAATTAATAATAACAGAATACAAAATTAATCAAGGACACACAGAAAGATACAAACCGGACAGGCAAACCAGCAAATACAAAAATCCGGCCTCATCCTGCCGATGACGCACACGTAAACCAGGAGACGGGCCCCGTTAAAGCAAAACAAAATCGCCAACTTTTGCGATTATAGATACAAATATCTGACAATTTTATGATGCCGTCTCCACCTCCTGACGCCAATGCATAAATAAAGACCATCTGCGTGGCGCAGATGCCACACCTTTATGCTGCAAAACTTGTCCTCAAATTGTATATTTCTCCCCTGTTCTGCATCATCGACGAATTCTCTCCTAACCTGCAATGAAAGGAAAATAAATAAGAATGCGATACAAAAACTACCCAAGGACACATAAATAACAACAAACCGGACAGACAAAGTAGCAGACGATAACAGTCGGCTCCATCCTGCTGACGTCAAGCACGCAGCTCCAGCTTCCAAGACTTCAACTATTGAAACAAGGGAACACAAGCTATTACTGGGAAATATATATTAATAATATAATACTTATCTAATTGCAAACTTGATGACTCCAAAATCGTGGCATTCTAGCTGCAATAACACAACGACAAGGGCCTCCAATTTAGCCCATACAAAACGTACCTGAAAAGCAAATCAATCAACGCAATTAAAAAAGCAATAAAATACTCACCCCAGACTAGCTTCCTCTTTAAGTACCTGAAAAACAATAATAAACGCAACAATATAAACAAATATACACCAATATAATACTTACCTTAAATTAATTCCACTCAATGTACCTGAAACAACAAAAATTAATGCAATCATAATTAACAAATAGCATATATAATACTCACCAAATACTATTTTTGCATCCATTTCCATGACTATTCCGTTGCGGCGGCTCTCTGCTACAAATCTTAAAACGGCGGCCCCAAGCTGCCAATCCTGACGCTATGGCCACAAGACGCGGCGCACCTGGCTTCCTTCGGTGACAGACCGAGCCACAATCCTCTCTGACGACTTCTTCGCCACGAGACGACTCCACCACCATATAGACAGCAGCTCTCAAAAAATGCAATGACAGCTGCGTGGGGCAACTCATTGCAACTCCTCTTCCTGACGAACGGCAATTTTATCTGCAATATATTCAAACAATTGCATAAAACTGCCACTGACGATACAACTTATACTCACCAAATGACGGCAGCGATGGATGCCGATACCAAGAACAACTAACCTGCAATCGCCGGCCGGACAAAATTGTTGCAAGTGGCCCACTTCCAGCGGCCGCAACAGACCACTGCCATAATGCAACAAAACTTACCTGTGATGACTCCTGAGGCTCTCTGCGACGCGGTGCTCCTGTCCTTCTGATGGGGGTACCTGAAAAGAAATAAATAAAACAATGTTAGTCTAAAATTTTAATGTTTTTTGCAAAATAATTTCATTTTATAAATGTAAACAAAACATGCAAGCTGATAATGTTACCAATCATGTCAATGTCTGAAATCCATGCATATAAAATACTAACTTAAATTTAATACTAACAAAATATGTCCAAGCCCCAAACTCACCCCATGCTATGTTAAACTCAAAAATTCAAATTATTGTACCTACATATTGCATTTATTGTAATCAAAGGCAAAATAAAGTTGTGGATGCGGAACAGAATTCATTCTGTCTCCGTACCTCCACCTACAAAGTTAAAAAAAAAATATTGTTTATTGTGTGCGCCTATTCCCAACAATTTGTACATTTAGCAAGTGGTGTCAACATGTAGTTGTTTGAAACAAATTTCAACTTTGAATAGAGCTACAAAAATTTGTTCAAATTTGTTCAGTAAGTGCTTATATCCATGTTTTAGTGTGTTCAATTCCTAACTCATATCAGGTAGTCTCTATGTGCGTTTTTGGCGGGTTTTTGAGAAATTTCATTTTTTAGGGAGCAATATCTCGATTTCCAATGCTGCCCTGCTGGAAGTGTGGCGCAAGCAAAAGGGTGTTCGTCAAAAGGAAAATTCTTTTTGCACTTTTATTAGTGGCCATTTTTCTTATAGCAAGCTAGACTTTAATGAACGATTAACGAATAGTAATAATAACAAATGTTTTCAGTCAATCTTTTGCGAAATTGGAGAAAATGCAATCGAAAAATATATGAATTTTCGAAAGTTTTTTCAAAGTGGTTAGAAGAACACGTAGTCCTCAAGGTAAAAGAGAAAAATAAAAAGGAAAGGAAATTAGCTGGATGCCCGAAAACGTAATATTATTTAAAAAGTTTGAGTGGCCGAAGACAGCAAGTAGATGAACTCGTATGGGCGCAGAACCACAACGAACGTGTTTTGGGTCAAGCTGCAATGCTAGCTGCACGGAAGCACGGCCTGCTGGATCTTGCAGACATACTTAAAATTCTTTTTTTGAACCCAGCCAAGTCAAATATAAATAATATCCCATAATATCATCAATAAATATAAAGAGGCGCGTTCGAAAGCATAAGCGACTATCTCTTCCACCAGAAGTCATTCAAAATTTGAATTTCAAATGTTAGCTTGCGAATTTGAACCTGACACCGATTCTTCAGACTCTATTGATTGTAAAGACGAAGACGATTATGAATTTGTATACAATATTGAAATTAAAAATTAACTTTAAAAATATAATATTAAAAAAAAATTTAAATAAAAAATTGGGGCGGAGTTGGGGGCACGCCCACTTTTCCAAAATATTCCTGGGGGCATATGTAACACATAAAAAAAAATTCATCCAAATATCTCTCATAGTTTAGGAGTTATTAATTTTTGTAAAAAAAACAGGCCAAATGCCCCATAGTGCAGTGGTTAACCGATATGTGTGCATACTACAATTCAAATTGCCGCTAATCAGAAAGAAATTTATCGCAACGTTAAATGCAGCACAAAATAGGCGCTCAAAATGGGGTTGAATTAATAATGCCTGCCTCTCATTCTGTCTTATATTACCGCAAGCCCAAAATGACAACGCACGACAAGGAGAGCAAGAGAGATAGTCAGATTGCCTCTAATTTTCTCTCCCATATTACCAAGAATGATCGCTTATGCGAGAGGAGTCCCAACATATTGTCCTCTTCGAATTTTTGGCAACCCAAAATGGCGGCGGACGAACGAGATGACAATATATTCTGTAGTTACGCCCCGCGTTGATGACAATGAGAAGGAGGAGGAGTGCTATAGGCACACATATAAGCGATCAGCGCTTGGCCAGCGCACTATGGGGCATTTGGCCTGTTTTTTTTTGCAAAAATGTGTTTTTCACAAGTATGCAAAATTGAAGTATTTTAGTATTAATACATTGGAAATACGTTAAACTATTATGTTATAGACGGCAAAAGTAATTTTAACAGTGTACTGTTATAAAAACAGCTGTTAAAGTCGGCTGTTACTAACATATACGACGTGGCTGAAATGCGCGCAGAATTTAGCTTAACTTTCAAGGTGTTAAAATTTAAAAAGAAGACGAAGATGAGTATAATTTGAAATTGATAATCAATCTTTAGGTTTTTATTATGTGTTGCTATTAATATATTGTTTATTGTGTGCGCCTATTCCCAACAATTTGTACATTTAGCAAGTGGTGTCAACATGTAGTTGTTTGAAACAAATTTCAACTTTGAATAGAGCTACAAAAATTTGTTCAAATTTGTTCAGTAAGTGCTTATATCCATGTTTTAGTGTGTTCAATTCCTAACTCATATCAGGTAGTCTCTATGTGCGTTTTTGGCGGGTTTTTGAGAAATTTCATTTTTTAGGGAGCAATATCTCGATTTCCAATGCTGCCCTGCTGGAAGTGTGGCGCAAGCAAAAGGGTGTTCGTCAAAAGGAAAATTCTTTTTGCACTTTTATTAGTGGCCATTTTTCTTATAGCAAGCTAGACTTTAATGAACGATTAACGAATAGTAATAATAACAAATGTTTTCAGTCAATCTTTTGCGAAATTGGAGAAAATGCAATCGAAAAATATATGAATTTTCGAAAGTTTTTTCAAAGTGGTTAGAAGAACACGTAGTCCTCAAGGTAAAAGAGAAAAATAAAAAGGAAAGGAAATTAGCTGGATGCCCGAAAACGTAATATTATTTAAAAAGTTTGAGTGGCCGAAGACAGCAAGTAGATGAACTCGTATGGGCGCAGAACCACAACGAACGTGTTTTGGGTCAAGCTGCAATGCTAGCTGCACGGAAGCACGGCCTGCTGGATCTTGCAGACATACTTAAAATTCTTTTTTTGAACCCAGCCAAGTCAAATATAAATAATATCCCATAATATCATCAATAAATATAAAGAGGCGCGTTCGAAAGCATAAGCGACTATCTCTTCCACCAGAAGTCATTCAAAATTTGAATTTCAAATGTTAGCTTGCGAATTTGAACCTGACACCGATTCTTCAGACTCTATTGATTGTAAAGACGAAGACGATTATGAATTTGTATACAATATTGAAATTAAAAATTAACTTTAAAAATATAATATTAAAAAAAAATTTAAATAAAAAATTGGGGCGGAGTTGGGGGCACGCCCACTTTTCCAAAATATTCCTGGGGGCATATGTAACACATAAAAAAAAATTCATCCAAATATCTCTCATAGTTTAGGAGTTATTAATTTTTGTAAAAAAAACAGGCCAAATGCCCCATAGTGCAGTGGTTAACCGATATGTGTGCATACTACAATTCAAATTGCCGCTAATCAGAAAGAAATTTATCGCAACGTTAAATGCAGCACAAAATAGGCGCTCAAAATGGGGTTGAATTAATAATGCCTGCCTCTCATTCTGTCTTATATTACCGCAAGCCCAAAATGACAACGCACGACAAGGAGAGCAAGAGAGATAGTCAGATTGCCTCTAATTTTCTCTCCCATATTACCAAGAATGATCGCTTATGCGAGAGGAGTCCCAACATATTGTCCTCTTCGAATTTTTGGCAACCCAAAATGGCGGCGGACGAACGAGATGACAATATATTCTGTAGTTACGCCCCGCGTTGATGACAATGAGAAGGAGGAGGAGTGCTATAGGCACACATATAAGCGATCAGCGCTTGGCCAGCGCACTATGGGGCATTTGGCCTGTTTTTTTTTTTGCAAAAATGTGTTTTTCACAAGTATGCAAAATTGAAGTATTTTAGTATTAATACATTGGAAATACGTTAAACTATTATGTTATAGACGGCAAAAGTAATTTTAACAGTGTACTGTTATAAAAACAGCTGTTAAAGTCGGCTGTTACTAACATATACGACGTGGCTGAAATGCGCGCAGAATTTAGCTTAACTTTCAAGGTGTTAAAATTTAAAAAGAAGACGAAGATGAGTATAATTTGAAATTGATAATCAATCTTTAGGTTTTTATTATGTGTTGCTATTAATATATTGTTTATTGTGTGCGCCTATTCCCAACAATTTGTACATTTAGCAAGTGGTGTCAACATGTAGTTGTTTGAAACAAATTTCAACTTTGAATAGAGCTACAAAAATTTGTTCAAATTTGTTCAGTAAGTGCTTATATCCATGTTTTAGTGTGTTCAATTCCTAACTCATATCAGGTAGTCTCTATGTGCGTTTTTGGCGGGTTTTTGAGAAATTTCATTTTTTAGGGAGCAATATCTCGATTTCCAATGCTGCCCTGCTGGAAGTGTGGCGCAAGCAAAAGGGTGTTCGTCAAAAGGAAAATTCTTTTTGCACTTTTATTAGTGGCCATTTTTCTTATAGCAAGCTAGACTTTAATGAACGATTAACGAATAGTAATAATAACAAATGTTTTCAGTCAATCTTTTGCGAAATTGGAGAAAATGCAATCGAAAAATATATGAATTTTCGAAAGTTTTTTCAAAGTGGTTAGAAGAACACGTAGTCCTCAAGGTAAAAGAGAAAAATAAAAAGGAAAGGAAATTAGCTGGATGCCCGAAAACGTAATATTATTTAAAAAGTTTGAGTGGCCGAAGACAGCAAGTAGATGAACTCGTATGGGCGCAGAACCACAACGAACGTGTTTTGGGTCAAGCTGCAATGCTAGCTGCACGGAAGCACGGCCTGCTGGATCTTGCAGACATACTTAAAATTCTTTTTTTGAACCCAGCCAAGTCAAATATAAATAATATCCCATAATATCATCAATAAATATAAAGAGGCGCGTTCGAAAGCATAAGCGACTATCTCTTCCACCAGAAGTCATTCAAAATTTGAATTTCAAATGTTAGATTGCGAATTTGAACCTGACACCGATTCTTCAGACTCTATTGATTGTAAAGACGAAGACGATTATGAATTTGTATACAATATTGAAATTAAAAATTAACTTTAAAAATATAATATTAAAAAAAAATTTAAATAAAAAATTGGGGCGGAGTTGGGGGCACGCCCACTTTTCCAAAATATTCCTGGGGGCATATGTAACACATAAAAAAAAATTCATCCAAATATCTCTCATAGTTTAGGAGTTATTAATTTTTGTAAAAAAAACAGGCCAAATGCCCCATAGTGCAGTGGTTAACCGATATGTGTGCATACTACAATTCAAATTGCCGCTAATCAGAAAGAAATTTATCGCAACGTTAAATGCAGCACAAAATAGGCGCTCAAAATGGGGTTGAATTAATAATGCCTGCCTCTCATTCTGTCTTATATTACCGCAAGCCCAAAATGACAACGCACGACAAGGAGAGCAAGAGAGATAGTCAGATTGCCTCTAATTTTCTCTCCCATATTACCAAGAATGATCGCTTATGCGAGAGGAGTCCCAACATATTGTCCTCTTCGAATTTTTGGCAACCCAAAATGGCGGCGGACGAACGAGATGACAATATATTCTGTAGTTACGCCCCGCGTTGATGACAATGAGAAGGAGGAGGAGTGCTATAGGCACACATATAAGCGATCAGCGCTTGGCCAGCGCACTATGGGGCATTTGGCCTGTTTTTTTTTGCAAAAATGTGTTTTTCACAAGTATGCAAAATTGAAGTATTTTAGTATTAATACATTGGAAATACGTTAAACTATTATGTTATAGACGGCAAAAGTAATTTTAACAGTGTACTGTTATAAAAACAGCTGTTAAAGTCGGCTGTTACTAACATATACGACGTGGCTGAAATGCGCGCAGAATTTAGCTTAACTTTCAAGGTGTTAAAATTTAAAAAGAAGACGAAGATGAGTATAATTTGAAATTGATAATCAATCTTTAGGTTTTTATTATGTGTTGCTATTAATATATTGTTTATTGTGTGCGCCTATTCCCAACAATTTGTACATTTAGCAAGTGGTGTCAACATGTAGTTGTTTGAAACAAATTTCAACTTTGAATAGAGCTACAAAAATTTGTTCAAATTTGTTCAGTAAGTGCTTATATCCATGTTTTAGTGTGTTCAATTCCTAACTCATATCAGGTAGTCTCTATGTGCGTTTTTGGCGGGTTTTTGAGAAATTTCATTTTTTAGGGAGCAATATCTCGATTTCCAATGCTGCCCTGCTGGAAGTGTGGCGCAAGCAAAAGGGTGTTCGTCAAAAGGAAAATTCTTTTTGCACTTTTATTAGTGGCCATTTTTCTTATAGCAAGCTAGACTTTAATGAACGATTAACGAATAGTAATAATAACAAATGTTTTCAGTCAATCTTTTGCGAAATTGGAGAAAATGCAATCGAAAAATATATGAATTTTCGAAAGTTTTTTCAAAGTGGTTAGAAGAACACGTAGTCCTCAAGGTAAAAGAGAAAAATAAAAAGGAAAGGAAATTAGCTGGATGCCCGAAAACGTAATATTATTTAAAAAGTTTGAGTGGCCGAAGACAGCAAGTAGATGAACTCGTATGGGCGCAGAACCACAACGAACGTGTTTTGGGTCAAGCTGCAATGCTAGCTGCACGGAAGCACGGCCTGCTGGATCTTGCAGACATACTTAAAATTCTTTTTTTGAACCCAGCCAAGTCAAATATAAATAATATCCCATAATATCATCAATAAATATAAAGAGGCGCGTTCGAAAGCATAAGCGACTATCTCTTCCACCAGAAGTCATTCAAAATTTGAATTTCAAATGTTAGATTGCGAATTTGAACCTGACACCGATTCTTCAGACTCTATTGATTGTAAAGACGAAGACGATTATGAATTTGTATACAATATTGAAATTAAAAATTAACTTTAAAAATATAATATTAAAAAAAAATTTAAATAAAAAATTGGGGCGGAGTTGGGGGCACGCCCACTTTTCCAAAATATTCCTAGGGGCATATGTAACACATAAAAAAAAATTCATCCAAATATCTCTCATAGTTTAGGAGTTATTAATTTTTGTAAAAAAAACAGGCCAAATGCCCCATAGTGCAGTGGTTAACCGATATGTGTGCATACTACAATTCAAATTGCCGCTAATCAGAAAGAAATTTATCGCAACGTTAAATGCAGCACAAAATAGGCGCTCAAAATGGGGTTGAATTAATAATGCCTGCCTCTCATTCTGTCTTATATTACCGCAAGCCCAAAATGACAACGCACGACAAGGAGAGCAAGAGAGATAGTCAGATTGCCTCTAATTTTCTCTCCCATATTACCAAGAATGATCGCTTATGCGAGAGGAGTCCCAACATATTGTCCTCTTCGAATTTTTGGCAACCCAAAATGGCGGCGGACGAACGAGATGACAATATATTCTGTAGTTACGCCCCGCGTTGATGACAATGAGAAGGAGGAGGAGTGCTATAGGCACACATATAAGCGATCAGCGCTTGGCCAGCGCACTATGGGGCATTTGGCCTGTTTTTTTTTTGCAAAAATGTGTTTTTCACAAGTATGCAAAATTGAAGTATTTTAGTATTAATACATTGGAAATACGTTAAACTATTATGTTATAGACGGCAAAAGTAATTTTAACAGTGTATTGTTATAATAACAGCTGTTAAAGTCGGCTGTTACTAACATATACGACGTGGCTGAAATGCGCGCAGAATTTAGCTTAACTTTCAAAGTGTTAAAATTTAAAAAGAAGACGAAGATGAGTATAATTTGAAATTGATAATCAATCTTTAGGTTTTTATTATGTGTTGCTATTAATATATTGTTTATTGTGTGCGCCTATTCCCAACAATTTGTACATTTAGCAAGTGGTGTCAACATGTAGTTGTTTGAAACAAATTTCAACTTTGAATAGAGCTACAAAAATTTGTTCAAATTTGTTCAGTAAGTGCTTATATCCATGTTTTAGTGTGTTCAATTCCTAACTCATATCAGGTAGTCTCTATGTGCGTTTTTGGCGGGTTTTTGAGAAATTTCATTTTTTAGGGAGCAATATCTCGATTTCCAATGCTGCCCTGCTGGAAGTGTGGCGCAAGCAAAAGGGTGTTCGTCAAAAGGAAAATTCTTTTTGCACTTTTATTAGTGGCCATTTTTCTTATAGCAAGCTAGACTTTAATGAACGATTAACGAATAGTAATAATAACAAATGTTTTCAGTCAATCTTTTGCGAAATTGGAGAAAATGCAATCGAAAAATATATGAATTTTCGAAAGTTTTTTCAAAGTGGTTAGAAGAACACGTAGTCCTCAAGGTAAAAGAGAAAAATAAAAAGGAAAGGAAATTAGCTGGATGCCCGAAAACGTAATATTATTTAAAAAGTTTGAGTGGCCGAAGACAGCAAGTAGATGAACTCGTATGGGCGCAGAACCACAACGAACGTGTTTTGGGTCAAGCTGCAATGCTAGCTGCACGGAAGCACGGCCTGCTGGATCTTGCAGACATACTTAAAATTCTTTTTTTGAACCCAGCCAAGTCAAATATAAATAATATCCCATAATATCATCAATAAATATAAAGAGGCGCGTTCGAAAGCATAAGCGACTATCTCTTCCACCAGAAGTCATTCAAAATTTGAATTTCAAATGTTAGCTTGCGAATTTGAACCTGACACCGATTCTTCAGACTCTATTGATTGTAAAGACGAAGACGATTATGAATTTGTATACAATATTGAAATTAAAAATTAACTTTAAAAATATAATATTAAAAAAAAATTTAAATAAAAAATTGGGGCGGAGTTGGGGGCACGCCCACTTTTCCAAAATATTCCTGGGGGCATATGTAACACATAAAAAAAAATTCATCCAAATATCTCTCATAGTTTAGGAGTTATTAATTTTTGTAAAAAAAACAGGCCAAATGCCCCATAGTGCAGTGGTTAACCGATATGTGTGCATACTACAATTCAAATTGCCGCTAATCAGAAAGAAATTTATCGCAACGTTAAATGCAGCACAAAATAGGCGCTCAAAATGGGGTTGAATTAATAATGCCTGCCTCTCATTCTGTCTTATATTACCGCAAGCCCAAAATGACAACGCACGACAAGGAGAGCAAGAGAGATAGTCAGATTGCCTCTAATTTTCTCTCCCATATTACCAAGAATGATCGCTTATGCGAGAGGAGTCCCAACATATTGTCCTCTTCGAATTTTTGGCAACCCAAAATGGCGGCGGACGAACGAGATGACAATATATTCTGTAGTTACGCCCCGCGTAGATGACAATGAGAAGGAGGAGGAGGAGGAGTGCTATAGGCACACATATAAGCGATCAGCGCTTGGCCAGCGTGAGAACTGCTGACCATGCAATTATGTATGTTAGCCCTCAAGTGGGTGCTCGTATTACGCATACACTCGGGCTGGACTGTTTATGTACACATTGCAACAGAATGCTACAATGTGCTTGTTTAATCAAGCACACGGTGCCACTTTGAGTTGGCTGATTTCATTTATACTGGCTTGCATTTCAAGCCTTTAGAAAAAGTGACCTAAGTCAAGTATTCCATTAGTATATAAATCGCTAACATCATATCTTGCAAAATTTTTTTTACTTTGTTTAA
This sequence comes from Drosophila simulans, assembly GCF_016746395.2. Classification (NCBI taxonomy): domain Eukaryota; kingdom Metazoa; phylum Arthropoda; class Insecta; order Diptera; family Drosophilidae; genus Drosophila; species Drosophila simulans. Next base: position 28,135,535 of record NC_052523.2, on the reverse strand, counting down.
AGAAACATAGCATATTTTTTATATGCAAGGTGACTACTTTACGTAATTTTTCATTTTTGACGACTTCATATACGTTGGGCTCTGAAGCTTTTTCTATAGATTGCTTAGGCAATTCTAAGTCTTTATCTCCTGCGCAGGATTTTTGTCTACTTTGATATCTTGTAGTGACTTTCTTTATATTTTTTGTCATTTCTTGTAGTTCTTTGATGGTTATTCTTGATAACGCATCATCTACATAGTTATCTTTTCCCTTTAGATACTCATTTGTAAAATTATACTCCTCTAATTCAAGTCTCATACGAGTTAGTTTAGAGATCGGATTTATCATAGAGAACAGGTATGTAAGTGGTCTGTGGTCTGTTTTGACAGTGAAATGTCTACCATAAATATATGGTCTGAAATGAGTTATAGCCCAATGAATTGCTGCCAATTCTTGTTCTGTTGTGCTTTTGTTACTTTATCCTTGGTAAACGCTCTTGATGCATATGCCATGGGAAGTTGGAGAGCATTTTTGCATTGAGTTAACACTGCTCCACAAGCTTGCTTACTTGAATCCGTTATAATGCAAAATTCTTTGCTGAAATTTGGGTATTGTAATAAATTGGGATTAACTAGTGCCGATTTAAGATGTTCGAAGACATGCTGGCATTCAGCTGTCCATTCGAATTTTACATCTTTTTTACATAATCTTGTTATGTGACGAGAATATTTGGTAAAATTTTGTAAAAACGTCTATAGTAATTGCAAAATGCAATAAATCGTCTAGCACTGTCCACATCATGTGGGACTGGATAATTTTTGATGACGTCATATTTTTTGTCATCTGGCAAGATTCCTTGATCTGTGCATTTGTGGCCCAAAAATGTGACTTCATGCATGAAAAATGAACATTTTTCTGGATGTAGCTTTAGGTTGTATTTCCTACATTTTTCAAAAATATCAGTCAAGTTTTTAGCCATATGTTCTTCGGAACAACCAATGACTATTAAAAAACCATATACAGGAATGCTTGAGAAGGTTCAAGTCCAGAGAAAGCTATAGTCATCATTCTCTGAAAAGAATTTGATGCTATTTAAAAAAAAATAAAATGGCAATCGCGTGAAGCGATATGAACCATTGCTCGATGAAAAAGACTTTACATCTCTTGAATTTTCTTCGAGTTTAATTTGATGAAAACCTGACATTAAGTCTAGGCATGAAAAATATTTTGCTCTACCTAGTTGATCTAAAATATCATCAATTCTAGGGAGTGGAAATTTATCGGACAACAATTTTTTATTAATTTGACGATAGTCAATTACTAATCGCCATTTTTTCTTATCAGAACCAGGAAGAAATTTCTTTGAAACTAACAAAAGTGGGCTGTTATATGGGGACACAGACGGTTTGACTATTTTGTTATCAATTAATTGTTCTACCTGTACTTGAATTTCGTCAAGTTGACTATGAGGATTTCTATAATTTTTAATATATACTGGCTCATCATCTGTCAATCTTAGGTTTTGTTTGTAGAAATTATTTGTTGTGACTAATTCGGTTTCAAGTCCGAATACATCGCCATACTTGGTGCATAAATCGGTTAGTGTAGATTTGAATTGTGGTGGAAATATTTTTGTTAATTGAGACATGACAGTTTTTTCTCTCGCTTCGGAATTGGTCTGAACTATGTCATCGTTCGAAAGTGATTCATATTGTAGATCTTTTATATTTACTATTTGATCTTTACTATTTGTATTCAGTAATCGGACAAATGCATTTTTGGTTGTTGCAACATAAATGCCATTTTGAATTTCCTGGTTAGGTATTAAAACACTATCTTCATTTGAGGATAGTTGTATTTTTCGGACAACCTGGGATCTTGCTGGTAGAATTATTGAATTATTAACAGAGCTGTATGTTATTCAATTCAAATTATTTGATTAAAATCTAATTGACAATTGAATTGCTTTATGAAATCATTGCCTAATATTATCAGATAAGATTATCTGAGTGCGCAGTGCAATCAGAAAAAATTTTGCACACAGTGCTCTTACAAAAATTTGCGCTCTTTGAAGCGCTGTCGGTTCTCTCTTGTCAGTTGTAGTTGTTGCTGTTTATTAATTTACTTATAGAGTTGTTAAGTGACATTTACTTATTGGTAATATATTAATTTTGTCTTTGATTTGCTTTTTTTTTTAATTTTAAAATATCCATTTTGTTTTTTGTTGTTGTTAAGACGCCTTGCGGCGGTGAGAAATTTAAAATTAATTCATCCGTATGAATTTACAGGTTTCCTACCTACATTTTCGTTTGGCTTTACAGGCCGAACTTCTCATCGGGCAGAAAAGGTTCCGCTCAATGTTACAATTGGTTTTTATAATTATTAAAAAAAATATGCATCGCAGTGCAATCAGAAAAAATTTTGCACACAGTGCTATTAAAAAAATTTGCGCTCTTTGAAGCGCTGTCGGTTCTCTCTTGTCAGTTGTAGTTGTTGCTGTTGGAGATCATTGATCCACCGTTGTTGTTGTGTGCGGATAGCGCACCACAGTGTGAATACTATTCCCGCGTTGACGTAGTGGGCGGGCTGCACACCACGTTATTCTGTGTCAGCTGGGCGTCGCCGGTGTTGGCACGCTGACACTCCCTCGATGACGTAGTGAGCGGGCTGCTCACCACGTTGATGTCTTATTATTGGGGTTATGTGCCGGGCCTGCAATGCCTGCAAGTATTTTCACAATGTGGTGTGAACAATGGTCCCTCGCAGTCGTTCGGGCAGATTTTCTTAAATTCCGGCAGGCTTTTTGGCTGGGGAGGTTGAGCTTTATTATTATTTGTTAAGGCTTTTATTTGTTTTACTGAGTGAGCGGGTGTGGTTGGGTTTGTTTCCTTAAGATATTTAACATAGTGGTCTAGCTCAGCTTGCAGTTTTTGAGCTTTCGACCATTCGGGCGGTGGAGTATTCGTATATAATAGCCACTCTATGTGCGCTATTCTCTTTTTTGCTTTATTTCGAACTCCGCCCCTGTTTTTACCCATCACACTCACTCTGCTCACTCAGATCGTTGTTTCTCCGCCTTGCCGTCGTCTTGGTTGTTGTGCTGCACACCACGTTATCCTGTCAGCTGGGCGTCGCAGGTGTTGGCACGCTGACAATCCCTCGATGACGTCGTGAGCGGGCTGCTCACCACGTTGATGATGATGGGTTGATTATGAAATGGCGACGGACCAACGAGATGATAGTATATTCAAATTGCCGCTAATCAGAAAGAAATTCATCGCAACGTTAAATGCAGCACAAAATAACCACTCAAAAAAAGGCTTGAAAATATAAGGACTGCATGCCATTCCCTGTCTTATACTAACGCTAACCCAAAATAATATAAATATTCAAATTGCCGCTAATCAGAAAGTACAAAATCGCCGCTCAAAAAAGGCTTAAATATATAATGACTCCCTCTCATTCTCTGTCTTATATAAGCTCAATCACAAAATGTCAATGCACGTCAGAGAGGGCAAGAGAGATATTTAGATTGCCTATCGTTTTCTCTTCCATATAAGAGGGACAACAAATTATCGCGTATGCGAGAAGAGTGCCAACATATTGTGTTTTTCGATTTTTTGGCAACGCGAAATGGCGGCGGACGAACGATATGATAATATATTCAAATTGCCGCAAATTTTTTCTCCCATAAAAATACGAACATAGAATACTGTGTAAAGGTTCCTCCTGGCCATGCCCATGGGAGAATAGAGAGTCCTCGGGGGTATTGAAAGGTCCATCATCGCCGTTCGCTGGTCCATGGGTCAAGCTTGTCTTCCTCGTACTCATCCTTTCCTCTTTTCTTTCAACATTCTATTTATTTCTATTTCTTCTAATTTTATTAATTTTTTTTCTATTATTGTTTTTTTAATCATATTTCTATGTTCGTATCTTCCCCACAAGTCACACAATATGGGAGGCAACTTAAATATATATCTGCATTTAATTTGCCCGCGCGCTCCTTTTTTTGGCAACCATTTTCGTTTACCAAATCGAAAAAAGAACGAGAGAATATTAAAAATTCCTTCATAGCTGTCATTATTCATCTTTTTGGCTGGCAAAAATAGCAACAGATTACAATTTTTAAAAAAAAATTTTAATTTGTTCTTTTTTTCTAAGTGGGCGTGGCAAAAAGCTTTTTGGCAAGTCGATAGAAATTTAGAAGACTAATAAAACGATGAAATAATACCCACAAATCTATCAAAAATGTGGGCGTAACAGTATTAAGCGGTTTTAGGGCGTTAGAGTGGGCGTGGAAAAACGTTTTTTGGCTTTTAACAATTGTTTAAAGTATGCTAAAATTGGTAATGTGGGGCTTAGGTTTAAGCGCAATTAAAGGTTCAACCAGCTCATATGTACGTAGACCAATATTCAAAAAATTCCTGTTTTATTTTTCTGTCAGAAAATAGTTTGCGTTTTAGGCAGGATTATAAAAAAAACTTTAAAATAAAACTGCCCAGAACTGCCACGCCCACATTTCAATGCAATTCAAAACAGTCGTTGCACGCTCTTTCTGAACGTGAAAAACAAGTTTTAATTTACATTAAATATGACATTTTCCTAGGTAGCACTAAAGTCTAGACTCGGAATTCAGAATAATAAAATAATGGTGGGGCGCGACAATGTTGAGCGGCGTGTGGGCGTTGGAAATTGAGTGACCATGAAAAGACATACTTACAAAATAACAGAAGCTTGTTGAAAGTTGAGTACTAATAAAATTAGATTTGATAATAATTAAATAACAACATATTCCATGGAAAAAAGTATAATAAAGTCTGATATGCCCAACTTTGGCAAAAAATAGGTTTGGCATTGTGTTTTTTTCTTGGGATTTGATAGAATTATGTTGTTTTAAAAAAAACTATTTTATGACAAGACAAAACTGTTCAATTACCTTTTATGTTAAAGAAAAAAGAAGCGTACATTTGCAAAACTTGTCGAAACTATTTAATTAATTAATTAATTGTTATTACTGTGCTGTAAAAATTGGGCCAATATTTTTCAAATGTACAGGTTTTTAAGATGTATAAAGATTTTTAGTTTAATTTGTTTTAGAAATATCTTATATACAAGGATTTGGAACCAAACAATATTTCAATAATTATTTTGTAAATTTTAGTATTAATCGTCACCTAATTTAATATTTAATAATTTTTCAGTTTAATTTGGTTGTTTTTGAATGGTTATATTCAACAAAAGTTCAAAAAAGATTTCCAGAAGGATTAAGTTTAAAAAACACAATTTATAATTACAATTAAATGTTTTTTACTTACATTTAATTAAACAATTTCACCAAAATATATATTTACAGCACATACGCGTCGTTAAATTTTTTCAACTCTTTTTTTCCGAAAAAGAAACAGCTAATCAGCACACGTCCGCACCAGTCAAGAACCGAAAAACAATTGAAAGCCGATCAACTAGACTAAGTTTTACATCGCAAAAAGACGACAACGAGCTTTGCCCGAAAGCAGGAAGAGAGAATCGTCAAGCACACAAATTCCTAAGAGCCAACATTCGTGAAATACCGTTTGTTATTACTTGTTTTTCTTTGCGACTTCGTTTTGCACGAAGAGCAGGCCCGAGAGCAGGCAGGGAGAATCGTCAAGCACACAAATTTCTAAGAACCCACATTTGTGATATACCGTTTGTTATTACTTGTTTTTCTTTGCGACTTCGTTTTGCACGAAGAGCAGGCCCGAGAGCAGGCAGAGAGAATCGTCAATCACACAAATTTCTAAGAACCCACATTCGTGATATACCGTTTGTTATTACTTGTTTTTCTTTGCGACTTCGTTTTGCACGATCTCAGAGAGCGTGCAACGAATTTTTTTTTGCTAATTCTGCGTAAAAGCAATGAGCGCATTATGATTAAACGAATATCGGTTTTTTATTTTTGCATATTGGGTGAAAAGCTTTGTACTCGGAAATATAACGCACAACGTAAGTCTCGAAAAAAGGATGCCCGATTTATGAACTTATGTACAAACGTACATATAAAAATATGTATGTATGCGAGGCCAACATGAAGAGTTAAGCAACTTCCATGGCTGAAATTGTATTTATTCTGGGACGTCGGCACAAGAGAATATCGATTACCGTAGGACCGTCAAAATTTATAGAGCTAAAGCAAACACAACATAAACAGATCAGTGATAAAGCTTTTTTTTAAATTATATTAACGATTTGATTTGCTTGCTTCTTTCTACCACCCAACTTCGCTTGCAATATTTGCACTTAATTTTTGTCTCATCTTACATTCGACTACGAGGTGGTTTTATTTATTTATTTTTTTATGTGAGATGAGATGAGACCGCAAAGGGACACCGTTGGGCATAACCTTCGTATCGAAAACACGATTTCTTTATTCTTAAAATAATATCAAGCCGCAGAGCTAAATTACATTTTGAATAGTCTAAAGCCTTACGATAAATATCATTCTTAAAAAAATTGAAAGTATAAGGAAAATAAAGAACAACAAAAACAGCGTGTATTATGCTTTTACAGATTGTTTGATGAAATGCTTATCCTAAAAATAAATAAAACCACCTCGTAGTCGAATGTAAGATGAGACAAAAATTAAGTGCAAATATTGCAAGCGAAGTTGGGTGATAGAAAGAAGCAAGCAAATCCAATCGTTAATATAATTTAAAAAAAAGCTTTATCACTGATCTGTTTATGTTGTGTTTGCTTTAGCTCTATAAAATTTGACGGTCCTACGGTAATCGGTCTTCTCTTGTGCCGACATTTCAAGCATCGCAAAGGGACACCGTTGGGCATAACCTTCGTATCGAGAACACGATTTGTTTATACTTAAAATAATATCAAGCCGCAGAGCTAAATTATATTTTTAATAGCCTTACGATTAATATCATTCCTAAAAGAAGTAAAGAACTAAACATTCAAGACCTCTTTTTTCTATATTTGGCAAAAAATTATTTAAGAAATATGTTTTTATTTACAACCGCTTGTTGATTGTTTAATGAGTATATAGCATAATTTAAAACCTCAATTGAAAGGGACTTATTGTGGAGGTTATATATTTTGCTGCTGATAATAAGTCATTTTACTGTAGACAGACCGTTAGATAAAAACTACTGGATGTTAGTATTAACAGAGCTATGACCCAATCGACTTATCGAAGTATCGAAGTATAGTATGACCCACCGATATTTTATACCCGGATTGCGTGAAAATACTGAGGACAGACCATCCGACAAAAATACTGTCATTAAGTATTAATCGAGCTATCGATATCTTATATATACTAAAAGATATCATTCAGTATTTTTACAAACGACCTACTGTCTGTATTTCAACACAAGCCAAGTACGTTCATATTTCGTTTTTTCGTCAGGGCGGGTGTGCGCAAAAATCGGTCGGCAAGCAATTCAAAAGTAAGAGCAACCGGAGAGAATAAAAAACGGGAATAACTTACTAAAATATTTAAAGGAAATATAAAAAGATTAACGAACTCGGCAAGCTGTGTTTATTTCGACAAGTAATTGTATATTTGGAGTGCAAGCTAAGGCGAAGGAAGTGGAAGGACAAGCAACGAAATCGTGCTCTTATCCGTTCCTGTACTGTGTCTCTCTTTCGCTGCGAGAGTGTGTGTATTGGTGTGAGTGTAGAAATCTGCAAGAACAGCAACGCCAATAAACGAGGAATCGAGAAAAAAACGCAGTGGCGCGTGAATCACGAGCAATCTGAATCATCTCTCTACGACAATACCTGTTTCTGTTGGCGGCGCATCATTTATTGCTATTAAATCCCAAAGAATGGAACACCACGAGGACAACGCGCAGTTGGACAACTACTTGCAGAACCGCCTGGCCGAAAATCTGCAAATTTCCGGAGGCACCGGCGAGCATAATCCTCATCTGGCAGACGCCACTGGGGGGAACGGCTCCGCTCCTGGCATCGCGCCCTCGAAGTCGGACGAAGTCGACGGGGAAGAAGACGAGGAGTGGAAGTACATACACGAGGTGAGGCAGAGTGAAAAGCTTCAACAGGAAAAGCTTGCACTGACAAAGGAAACCGGCAATGGTTTTGGGCCCGAACGGGACTCTGATAATCAAGTTCTCGGAAACGGAGCTGCCGCTGTCTTTAATCTTGGGTACGAAGAGGACGTGGAAGTGATCAAGAACGATGGCGACTTCTCCACAAATTCGAACACCACTTCTTCAACGGACGAGGTAGTTGCCAGGCAGGCCCAGGAGCCAAACCAGTTGCCGGAGCAGCTTCAACAGCAGCAGATAGAATCGCAAGGTGTTCACGAGGATCCCCGTCAGGAAGATGAGGATGAGCACAGCTCCGTGGCCACTACTTATGGAACCAGCAGTCTCAGTGAGAACAACTCCTCGCCTTTAGATCAGGAGGAAGTCGTAATGGTAGCGCAAACGGTTGGTAAAGAGCAGTTAGTGGGATTCGACAACAAGGAGAACTGCTATTTTGTTAAAGAACTGGAGGAAAACCACTCGCAGCTAAACCCCAATGCTGTGGCCTTTGTGCCTGGCTTTGGCTCACAATCATCCTCTCCCCTTCCTGCTGCTGAAGATCCACTACCTGGTGTTCAGCCACGCCCATTTCTACCGGGGGGGACCCTTGACGATTTGGTAGCGGAAAGTCCGCGCAAAGAATTCGCCAGGATCAACATGGATGGTATTGCCGTGCCCGACGAGAGGGAATTTGACATTGAAGCGGATATGCGACCCCACGAGTTGGAGCAGGAATCGGACATTTTTGGGGCAGGACACCTGGAGATGCAGTTGTTGAACGGTATAGGAACCGCTGACCAAGCAGCCTTAAGGGATGTTCTGGATCACGGTCCAGAGACAAGTGTCGATATGGAGTTGCCACTAGATCAGGTGCCCGACGACGCCGACATCATGAAACAATCTATTTATGCCGAGCACAACGCCTCCATTGAAGATATTCTAAATTCCGTGCAACCTTTGCCAATTCAGACTTGTGACGATAAGGAACTAATTCATGTGGAGGAGAAAGAACGTGTCTCGAAGTCGCCTTCTACAGAAGAGCTCCAGTTTCAGGCCGACTTCCCAAACAATCAGGAATCGCACACATTATTCAATAACACTCAGCAAGATCCAATGCAGGCTTCATTTTATTTGGAACACACCTCCAAAAAGGAGCAAGAGGGCCGCCAGGAGCAAATGCAGCTTCCTGCTGAGTGCTCTGATATTTTTGCCGACCAGAGTTTATTGCTAGACACCAGTGCACCCCAGTTGAGCTCCGAAGCAGACTCGCCTGTGGCGAAATTGGAGCTGGAATCTCAGCAAGATGGCATTGTAGACATCACACCTTCGCCCCTTTCCTCCACTGCAGAGAAACATCTGGTTGAAGACACCAAGGAGCTAGTTGAGGGTTACACGTTGGATCCGGAATCCCATTTCTTTGGGGTTGTTTCATCTGAAGCTCCTCCACAGGTAAGCTAAAAAACATGAGAAAGTTTGCAAGAACTATTATTGTACACACTTCATTTGAAATCCCAAGTTTCTAAGATTAATAATTAACTTTGTTGGTATACTCTTTTGTGTTTGAAAATCGTATGTGCATGAGCCGCTACACCGCCTGTGGACTTCATTCATTCCTAAATCCTCCTTTTTACGCTCTTTCAGTATCCTTTAAGTGATTATGGGGCTTACTTTTTTAAAAGGCAATAATTTATTCGATTTCGAATGAGTAGTATTTAGTTTCACATCATTAATATTTAATGCGCAGCCTAGTTTTTAACTTCATAACCACTTTAGTTTGTTTAACATACTTAGTAATATTTTTTTCTGATGATTGCTGAATAGTATTAATTAAATTCTGTTGTAATTATTATTGAGGTGTGCTCTTTTTATATTTTATTTTGTCCTGGGGTGCGTCATTTGGCTCGCTCTCGCGGCACTGTCGACATTGCTGTTTCCTACGCTCTCCCTTTGTTTGTTGCACTTGGGTGGGGTTGCTTTTTGTTGTTGGACGTGTGGTACACAATTTTTATACCCAACAGGACATACAAGTGTTTCCATTGACAGGAATATAGTTTTGGGTTTTGATTAAGACAGAGTTTTGTGTTTATTTGTGTTGTCTGTTTTATTTCTAAAATTAATGGTTTGTCCTTCTTTTGGCTTAATCAACTAAAAGTGTTGCAGCGGCAATTTACAGTACAAATTTATATTGGTAATGTTTGCAATCCTAAGTAAAATAGGTAAAAGGTTTTTCCATTCCTAATATTAGTGAACAGCTGTTATTAAAATCGTTAAGTAAAAGGTTGTTTCCTGCGATTCATAAACATATATTAAAACGTAAACTTTTCAATAAACTGTTACCCGTAATTCTTATTTTTTATGTTTGGGTTTCGTTCGTTTTTGAGATTTCGATGAGCTGAGTTCGAATGAAATTTAGCTCTCTCGTCAGCTCTCTTTCTCTTTGTGTCTGCAATCTGCAAAACTACTAGCACCAACAATAAAAAGCTAATGGCGTTGCCAACCTCTGCGAGAAGTGGCAGTCTTTTCGCTTCGTTGCAAGTCCCAATTGAAACTTAAATGCATATGTATGTATGTACATTTGATCACACACAGACACGCTTTCATAATTAGAACAACAATATACGCTGCATTTACTAACAGAGATGCACAAAAACACAGTAAGTTTTAAAACAGAGGATAGAGACAACTTAAACATTTTTAATTCGGTCATACATATACACATATGCATGTGCGTACGGTTTTCGCGTGCATGCACATATACGAAACGTACATATGTATATTATTGCTGTTAGCTTTTGTTGGTTCCCTTTACTTCTTCCTTTAAATGTATTCTAAAAGTATCTATCAAGTAAAAGAAAGCGATTCTTATTCTATGAAGTATTTAAAGCTTAAATTGAATCATTACCCAAGTTGAGTTTGCCATAAATGTCTATCACGATATCTATCACTAGCACTCTAACAGCTACGACACCCACAAACTAACTGTTTGCCACTATCAAATATAAAGTCTGCACTTTTAAAATGCACACTTTTAAAAATATGTTGATGTTTTTTCACATTTTGATTAGTGTTGTAAATTTCGATTTGAGAAAAAAAATTTTTTTGCCACTCCCTAAAACCGCCAAAAACTGCCACGCCCATTTATAAAACTTTTTATTTATTTTTTTCTCATTTTATTCCCCCATATCTATCGATATCCCAGAAAAATTATGAGATTTCGCGTTGGCATTCACTCTAGCTGAGTAACGGGTATCTGGTAGTCGGGGAACTCGACTATAGCATTCTCTCTTGTTTATTATGATTGTTGTGCAGATATTTTTAAATAGGCATTTATTACACTCTGCTTCTGGTGCACCGATTAAAATTGCTTTTAAGTCGCACCTTGTCAAAGGCAGCCCCGACAATAATCAGGCGATCAAAACGTGATTAGGAAACATTACAGAAGCAAAACATGTTCACGCGCCTAAGTAATGACTCACTTTTTGCGACTGCGAATTTTAGTCAAATGTATAGACAAATTTTGTTCATTTCGACACTAAGCTCCCGCAATAATTTACAAAATTTCCATAACATTTTCATGACCTTTTTGTTAGTAACTTAAATTTAAACCATTTCCTCATATTTGTTTAAGAAAATATAGTACATGCTTAACGCAAAAACAATTTATTTAAGTTAATAATAGACATTAATAAAGGTTTTAGTGAACATCGAAGTACAGAAATTTTTTATAAACAGTTAAAGTGTAAGTTAATCAGGGGAATTTATGTGTTAGTTAACTACCTATAAGAACTGTTTAATAACAATTTATGTTTTTATTTAGATGGTCACAGCTGTATGATCGCATTGCATTTTCTGAGACTCATAGCTTGGCTGTCTTCCTCATCCCATGGCCATGTGTATTTTAAAAATCAAAAATCCTCTGCCAAGTACGAAGTTGTGTCTTTTCGTTGCCCCTGCAACGCATGAATCAGTGGTGGGAGCTGGGATCCTGGCATATAAATATAGTTTAATCGTAGCTGGAGGTAGGTGTGTGCGCATTGGCGCAGTGCTTTGGGGATTGTTAATCGAAAAGTTTTTAATTGCCAGGCGCTGTGGAAAGTGATATATAGATATTCTATCTATATATCTATAGATACTTTTGAATAAAAGATATTGAAATCTGAACTGTCCATGAACGGATGCCAAAACATCAAAATATCAAAATTGGTGTTTTATGAATATGACAAGAAAATGCAAATTTATTTTGATGTTTAGAATGCAGTCTTCGCAAGGGCAGCATCGCTGTCCCTTTTTCAAAATCTTGGGGCCAATTGCAAAGAATATAAGTGCGTTGCCTTTTCAATTATTTTTTTCAAAATCTTGGGGCCAATTGCAAAGAATATAAGTGCGTTGCCTTTTCAATTTTTTTTTTCTTTCTGTGCTTCCCATTTCTTCTCCATTTTCCAAAACCAATGTTCGTGTGCTGGCCAACAAACTTGGCCAGGTGTTTTATTACGACTTGGACCATTACCAATTTTTTCCGTCTGTGCAAAATTTTTTTTGTCTGGCTGCTGTTCATTCTGCTTGTATCGCATATTTTACCGTTTTATGAATTTGCTAGTTTGCCTTTAATTTTCTGTCCTCATTTTTTCTTTTATCGTGCAACTTACTGGTTTTATTTTAATACGGAGGCTTAGCTTTGAGTGTTTTATAGTCAGACTTCAGGACCGAGTTGGCCAAGAAAGCCAGCCAATTTCATGGCTGCGACTCCGTTCTAATGTGAGTATCGAAATGTATGTAGTGCGGTTGCTTTCTAAATGTTTTTATCTCTCTTTTTTCAATCTTAATATTTGTATTCGGGTAATTATTTAGCTTTCACAGAAATAAAGGTAATGTGAAAAAGTTTAAAAATCTTAGCTTTCGCCATACTTTTAGAAAACGTGTATATTTTCTATATATATTTTTTTAACATTTAATATGTATACCTGTGTATGGAGTAAGTGACATTCCTTGCGTTTAGTATTAATTTGTTATTAGGTTATTATATTTTGACGGTTTGATTGATCTCGGGAATCTTAGCTATGCGGGATAGAGTGTTGGGAGTACATGTTCAATATTTGTTTTTAGAATTGGCTTTAATTTTTTCATACCTGTCAGTGCATAAACATTTTTTTAATTTGGGACAATTTCTTTTAAAGCCGGTGACGTAGTACGATGTACATAAAATAAGGAAAGAAATATTGTTGCATATGGTAGCAGAGTAATTAAATTGTTAGTATTGGTTGACGAATGCATGTCAACAAATTGTCTTAATCTCAAATTTAATGTTAAAGTCTTACTTACGCTGAAGAATTCGTTTTGAATAACATTTTTTTTTTGATTGGAATCAAAAAAAAGTTCAATTATTACGACAATAGGATGACATCAAATCTTGATTGTATGTATGTTGAACGTGGTCTTACGTTATTTTTTTTTAATAGCATAAATACCAATGAAATCTACGTATATAGATGTGTCTTGATAATAGAATGTGCTTTTTTTTATTGGTACAATACCAAAAATAGTAAAATAATTAAAAATTTATTATCTCTTTTACTAGTAATAGAAATATCATTCTAGTCACTACTGACTCATAATATGCTCTTCCTGTGTCTTTTTCCTTTTGTTCCGATTTGTAAACTTTTTTTTGATAGTTTAAAAATAGGAATTACAAAGCCGGGAACAGTCAAATAAGACACTTAAAGGATAATTTTTAAATATCGACGAAGAAAAATAATTTGAAAAATGCGTTACATATGTAAATAACCCAAAAACAAAACAAGAGAGAACGATTCAGCCTGGTTGGCTTTCGACTTATGTATATATTACTCTATAAGTAAATACCCCTGGTACTCGTTATTGCATTCCTTTTTTGGGCTCTATAGCTACATACATACATACGTATGTCTCACTTCCATTTGTGTCTTACTCCTATACCCTTTTAAATTTTTAACGAGCCGTATCAAGTATTGAATGCTAAAAAGGAGGGGAAGGGTTACAAACTTTCGGACATTTATTTATTCAAACACCTAAATTTATTGTAATTCAATTAATATAAAACTTAAAATTTAAAGTTTCCTTTATATTAATTTTTAGTTAACATATGTTTATTTCCCAATTTTAGGAAAATATACGCCGTATGTTATTATTTATTTGTTTTTGTCGGTTATTTCGTTGTATGCGCCATAAACATTTTAAATTTTTACTTAGTCTTTCCTAGTGAGGTACTAGAGTGTGCAATGCCCCCTCTAAGAAGTTACCGAGAAATTAGCAGTTATTTTTTTTATTATATTTTACTCATCAAACATGGAAATTGGCATTATTTTCGGTCGCTTACGCCAAATTGTTGATGTCATCGTTGCGTTCTCTTTGCAGCTTTTTGGCAAGCAAGCACACACTCCCTTCTATTATACACTCATGCAAACACGTACGAGCTAGTGAGCAAGTAAGTGTGAGTTACTCATTGCCAGTCTTTCATTCTTTCGTTTCTTTAAGTACGAAAATGGATATAAATTCACACAGACTATGGCAACAGCATTGTGATGTTTATCAAGCCCATTATAGGGCCGGAAAATATTTGTTTTTCATGGCGTTCAAAATGCTTTCGATGGTTATACATTTTTTAAGAGAATAAAAAGAGCAGCAAAAAAAGCCTAGAAAAACGAATTTACCGGCCGGCTAATTTTCTATGGAAACTGATATGAAATGTTCCAAACAATGTTCGCTGTTATTACAACTTATTGAAACATATAAAAAACACCTTACCTTTACAAAATGTACTATGATGTAAATTTGGCGATGAGTCATGACAAACAACTAAAATAAATGTGAACTACGCTAAGAGAGCTTTTGTCTGTCTAAGCCCCGTTTTTGTATTTTATGCCTTTTGGTCTTGTTCGCTTCAGCTCACTTTTAACCCCATTACGCTTGAGCAACAGTCCAATCCGTGAGTGGAGTGGTGGTCAACACGAAGGAAACTGAAAAAGGAAAAGATTAATAAAAAATTAAGAAGAAAATCAGAGTGCCTTCCTCGTTTCTAATCATACGGTGTTCATATTCGGTCTACAGCAGATGCCTGACAATATAATTTTTACTTAAAATCGGACGAAAATATTAGAATAAATCATAGTTTCGTGGTTTTTGTTCTTATTCCGTATGCGTCAATACAAGCTTCGTCTTGCCGAATATAGCTTCCTTTCTTGTTCTTAGTATATTCAATAAAAAAAAAGATTTATTTTAGGAGAAATAATTTGTATTTTACGATACAAAAAATTTGTACAGATAAGGTTTACTAAAGATTGTTTAATCCAACATAAAATGTAATAAGCTTATATATAAAACAGAAAAAGCAAATGCTGTTTTTAAGTGTAGCTGAAGAAAGTCAGCCGCCCATTGAGCGAGTGAGCTAAAAGTGGAAAGCATCAACAGGGAGTTGGGAACGAGCCCAGTCCGATGGCAAATTGCCCCCTCTAGTGGCATTTACTGGTCAATGACATTTTAGAGTTTTAGAGCGCACTGCTTTTGGTGCTGGGATACAGTCTTCGCGTGATAGCGGAAAAGTTCCATCGCCGCCCTTTCATTCATTACATTTTCCCGACACCTGCGGTGGCAGAGTCCAAAGCTAACGCTATGTCACTACTTAAAGTAACAGAGACCTTTCCCATCCGCATTTTTATGGTTTTCGTTGAATGTTTTCCTGTTTTTTGTTGTTTTTTACCGGTATGTTGTAGTTTTTTCCGTTGTCAATTTGAAAATACATATGTATTTCGAAAACAAAAGAATTTTTAAAAAATTGTCACACTTACAAAAAAGGAATCTAGATTTAGCTTTCAATAGTTATATATTACAAGTTTGTCAAACTTACAAACAAAGGAAGTAAGATTCGGCTCTTAATACTTATGCATTAAAACAAGAGATAATGCTAGAGTCGTGTTCCCCGAACACAAAATTTCATCATTTTTCTGTTGTATCGATAGATGTTGGAGAATGAAATGAAAAAAAATTAATTCGTTAAAAGCGTGGGCGTGAACGTTTTGTGGGTTTTTTATAGGTGGTAAAAAGGGACGTTGTCAAAGTGTTTTTGGTATACCGATATAAATTGGCAAGACAAACAAAATCGATACAAATTTACAAGACTAATAAAAATTAGACGAAATATCAAACTTTTTAAAGAATTGTGGGGGTGGCAATATAGGCAGTTCTTTTTCCTGTTACATACTTTTCAACGGATCAGGTATACTCTTTTACTCCACAAGAAACTGGTATAAAACACCTGTATACCCCTTAAGAGCTTGTATGATTATTCAACATCATAGCAACAATATAATATTGTCGTATCATGTGTATCAAATTAAAAACTAAATTTTATATTGTCGAGGAACTGGTGCCTACATGATAATGATGAGGTAAAGTTTCGATTTTACTATTTTACTTTAAAAGTTATGATATGGCAAGCTCGCTGATGTCATTATAATAATATGCATGCTTTGGAAATAAATGTGCGCGCGCCAAAACTCAAAAATGTGTGTTGGAAGTCCGAAAAAAACAGCCTGGCAGACACTCTTATATGCGTTGCATTCATGCTTTCTCCCTTGTGAGAAAATTAGAAATCAAAGCAAGCATCAAAGCAAGAGGAACACCACTTCTATAAATATTTAATAAATATTTATTCTTTTTCAAGATCGTAAAAAATGCTATAGTTTGGTCTTTATTTTCTTTAATAAGAGCGGTGAAAAGATATATTTTTTTAATATTAGCAAATATTCACCCCACCCAAATGCTGTATTTTTCAGAACGACGAGGACTATGCTGTTCTTGAATCAGCTTCTGGTTATAAAACTCAAAACTTTGATGAAATATCATCTCCACCGGAAGGTATTAATCCGTTTGCCCAGCCCTTCACGCCCGCGCACCTGGTTATAGAGCAGACGGAAACAATAAAGGAGGATTTGGGAGGTATGCCTATACCAGCTTCCGATGACTTTGCTATATGTGATAAAGGTGCTAGTAAGTCTACAAAGGAAGCTGAGGATCAAAGGAATGAGCAAGAAGCCTTCGTAAAGGAGGAGCTGCTGCACGTCGCCCAGGTTGGAAAACTTGGCACTGAAGCGAACTTCGTACTTCGGGCATATCCAGAGGAGCGACTGCCTATTTCTGTTTCAGATGAGATACCGCTTTCTTCGGCTTCAAAGGAGAAACTGTTGCCTGATACTACAGATGAGCAACTGCTGACTTCTGCTTTAGAGGAGAAACTTCTTCCTTTTGCTCCAGAAAAGTCAATTTCAACTGCTGCCGATGGGCAGTCAATTTCTCAGTTTGATGAAAATGTTATCGCGATTAATAAACCTTTGGAAGATATTTTAGAACCGGAAAAAAATTTGGAAGTTGCGACAAATTTGTCTGAAGGAAATTCTGTTGCTACAGTGGCTGGAGGTGCTGTTGTTGGTGCTACCAAAACCCACTCAGCTACCAAAGCAGGATCGACAGCAGCTAGTGCAAAATCGAAAACAGCAACCTTAGTAATGAAGAAGACTACAACAAGCTCTACTTCTGTTTCCGGGGCACACAAGTCGGCCGCTTCACGTCCAAGTACCGCCCGCCTTGGAATCAAAACTACAACTATAGCTACAAAAACTGCGACTACATCTTCAGGAACTGGAAATCCCCGAAAGTCTCCAAGCAGTAATGTAGGATCAACAGTTAAACCAACAACCAAGTTAAGCAGCACACGACCAGCTACAGCTCCAGTGAGCAAGGTAACTTTAGGGGCCAAGACCGTAACTAACAAGACGGCTGCAAGTGGAACTGCATCTGGTAATGTAACCAGGACAACACTTCGCCCTTCAGTCAGTACCAACGCTCGCAAACCAGCAACAAGTGGAACAGGATCCGTAGCCTCCTTAACTGCTCGACGACCAGTTACAAATGCAACAGGATCGGCTCCTGGCAGCGCTGCATCAACAAAAGTTCGGCTTGCGGCCACAATGACAGCCTCAGTCAAGCCAAAAGTTTTGTCGCCGCGCAGTACCATTTCCTCCACCACCACTGTGCGAAAGCTGCCTAGCACAAGTGCCCCTTCACTTTCTACTCGTAGCCCTACCAAGCAGCAAGCCAATGGACTAGGCAAGAATACCAGCTCTACAACCACTTCCACTACTACCGCAACTATCCCAAAATCTTTCACAGCTCGCCCAGCTCCTAAGTTTACGCATTCAGCTAGCTCAACCAATAACAATGGGAGTACATCGCGTCGTTTGCTGGTTCCTGGAAGCTCCTCTTCTACAACTACGTCGTCCCTTAGGAAGTCATCACCATCAAAGGCAGGACCAGGCAAAGCTGCATCAAAGCCATTGACACCGCGATCCAAAGATGGCGCGGTTAAGTCATCGCCGGCTGTATTAAAAGCTCGGAATTCTACTTTGAGTGTCCCAACAACTAATGGTGGTCAGATCAATGCAGAGGAAGTTGTCAAGCTTAACGGAAAAGGCCTAGCAGAAGAGGTAAAGATTGTTGAAGAGCAATCTTTTCACGAACAAGATGTCCCTACCCATAATGCTGAAGTGCCCCTTTTGGACTTTTAATAGGGATCCTAAATTCCAGATCACACAAAGCTAAAATTACTTTATTAATACTGAAAACATATTGAGGAAAAGTGTTTAAAGCGAAGAGAAACAAATTTCGAAGACGTAATAAGAAAAACGATGAATACAATGGCATCCTGGTAACCTAATTAGGAATTTTTGCTTATTGAACTTTTTTATACGATGTACTCTCGATTTCTTGCTACATTTTATTAAAATATATTATTTCAAAAAATATTGAACTACTGTAAATGAACGCAGAGCGAATAAATGTTTGTGCTATTTTGTAACGAAAACGAAAGAAAAATTTTCCGTTATTTAACAATTTAATATTTTCTTTTGAAATGCTTTCAATAAATTTTGCTCACGTTCTTAAATTAAATTTCGTCAAGTTTGAAACTCTTAAAAGAAGAAAATTTCAAAAAGGTTAAAAGAGAAATTAAGAATACAATACTATACTCCTGGTAACCAAATTAGGAAAAGTGAACTAATGTTTGTAACGAAATCGAAAGATAAATGTCACCAAGTGCTCCGTTATTTAAAAATATAACAATACTTTTAAAATGTTTTCAATAGATTTTTTGCTCACATTCTAAATTTTATTAAATTGCGTCAAACATTTACAAATTGTCCTTCATCAAAAAGAATTAATGTATTAAATAAGATTTGTGGCACATGCTAAAAGAAAACAAAAACCCATGAATAAAAGAAAGGAAAAGGAAGCAATGAAAATTCAAGTTAAGCTATCGGCGTCTTAGCGTGAATATACCGAAACCCAAAACGAATTAAAACTAATCCAACGAAAACCAAGGTTATTTAACCAGCGAAACTTGTAGACTGCTTCTATAAAAAAAAATGTCTATACATTGGCCGAATTTTATGTGCTTATATTGTACTTTCGAGCACCTTTATTTAATTATTTAACACATCTGTAAACATTTTATATTTCAATGGATATTTAATTATAATAATGTGGAAATTGAGCAGCACTATAAACATGTTCAGTACTAAAATTAAACGAGAAAAAGCTCTTAACCAGTGTAATCTTATAATTTTAAAACGTTTTCCATTTCACATTTTATTTCGTTTGAACTCTTATTTTTTGTGACTCAGTTAAAAGTGTATTATTATTTATAATTTGTTGATTATGCCACATGGATCAGAAAACTGAATGTATCCCCAGCACACTTATACGCTCTTTATTTATATGTGTTTAATACAATACTACAATTATAAAAAAATGAACAAGAAATATTTTAAAAAACTTTCAGTTGTTTTATTTTTGTATACTTTTAGGGTTTATGTAGGTATAATTTTATAAACTATGTGAAAGATAGTGTCACTAACTCCAATTCGTCATAAAAGCCATTTTTGCATACTCTTGCTAAAGTATATCTAAAAAAAGTAATGTTCAGTGCTAAGTTTCCAGGGCTTATAATTTGCCTATACGACATATATGAGTTATACACGGCTTAAACGAACGCTGAGATATATAATTTGTCAAGTTTAAATAGTAAGTTTGTTTACATTATGGTTTTTCAGAAATCCCACGCAGTGCCCTTCACTTTAATTTGCCTTATTAGTGATTTTCTACCTAAGCTATATTACGATAATTATATTATATTTCTTATAAAACAAGGTCAAAAGTAACATGAGACAGAGACTTACATACAACAAACAAAAATTTGGCAGGAAGCCAAACGCGTCACGAGCACAGCTTCTGTTGCTTGAACGAGCTATATTATCCTAATCGATAGGGTTCTTTCTAGGTTGGCTAAACTTCCTATACGTTTAATTCATCCAAGTGATGCTTTTTTATACATATTTACAAATAAAAAGGATAAACAAATTTTTTAAACCAAAAATTACAGAAATTTAATGTACTAATCTAAATGGCATTTACAAAAAATATAAACATACATTTACAAGTTCATACATATGTTAGCCAACCAAATTAGATTTCTGAGCATGAACAAAAAGATTCAAAAAATTATAAAATACTACAAAAATGTATTACTAATAAATTAATTATACAATGGAAATTCATACAGTTCTACGCTTTTTGAACATGGCGCAGCTGTACATTGGGCCATTCGGAAGGGATAGGAACCTGTATTCGATCAGATGATACGATATTATCATAGCGAGATAAAATACACTGGAGATCGCACCTGTATACGTTCATATGAACAGTAAATCGTTTTTTGAAATATCTAGTCACCCAAAACAAAGACGTTGAATACAAACTTCTTATCGGGGTTTTTATTTACTTTTATTTAGTTCCATGTCCGATGCTTATAAAAATCGACATCTGCTTAAATACGGCTAGCATTTCTCCGGTACAAATTTAATGGAGTATCTCTTATCAACTAAATCCATAACATCAAGTTGTATGGAATTATTGGGGCTGTGGCCGTATTTATGGTACTACGCAACCTAAAGCTAATTCTTGTAAGGTTCAAGTTCTAAAATCTTGCCCTTTTCACAAACGATTTACCACCATTCTCTTGTGCCGGGCGCTTGTTAAATGGTTTTTTGCCAAAGTTAGGCTTAGTATCTTTTTGGAACTTCCGCGGGGCGCGCGCCTGACCAATAGCCAAGCGTTTCTTTAACAATCTATGCTTCAGCAGAGAGTTTGGCTCAATAAATATGGGCGCGTTGTTAACAATGCTTTCATTAGCCAAGAAAGATTTGCAGAAACCTTCATCGTCCTTGAACTTTACAACAGCTTTTTGGGCCAACATTATGATGCTTTCGATTTCGCCGCTCTCGTTAAAAACTTTCCGTAGGTCAGCTTCAGTAGCATCTACAACGAAATTTTGATTGATAAAAATGTATAATTTTAAACAATTTTAGGAAACGGGTAACCCACCTGAAGATAAGTTCGTCACAAGAATGGACCTTCCCGAGGTGCAGCGTTCGAATCGGTGAAGCTTCCACTCAACCTTATTAACAGTCTTTCCGTCGAGTTGGGCTAGAGCCTTCGCGGCCGCATCCGACTGCTTGAACGTCACAAAAGCTAGAACTGCCTTGCTGCACACGACGTCTATTTCTTCAACATCACCAAATTTCTTGAATATCTTTTCTAGAGTGTCAGAGCTGTAAGATTCGTGTTTGCCCACATTTTCGACAACCAAGGTAAGCTCACTGGTACGTGAAATCGATTGCGAGAGACGACGAACCGTTATAAAGCGAGAAAACAGCTCAGTGCTATGCAGTTTAAGGGCCTTCGGTATGTCATCGACCGACGCCAAACGTACAAAAGCTTTGGGCATGAGGCGGTTACTGGATATAGTCACCGCCTCCACGGGAGCTACCTTCTCAAAAACGGTTTTTAAGTCGTCCTTGGTTATATTAGGTCCAATCAGGCCGACCACCACCGTGCGTTCGTTGTTCTCTTCCTTATTTCTCGGTTCGGACACCGACAAAACATTGTCTCCAAGGGTTAGCGCTTTAGGCTTAGCCTGCAGAACAGCTTCTGCTCCAGCTGACGTATCAAAGGCAATGAGAACTGAATTATTGCCATTCATATTAGTGAAACGCTGCAAAGCGGAAAGTCGTCCGAACTTGGCGAACAATGCGACCAATTCCTTGTGGAGATACTCTGTGTGGAACAAATAAACTAAGTTTAATTATAATTCAAAAATTAAATAATTAACCGGTTACTTTACCGTTTGGTAGGTTTGTGACAAAAACAATCTGGTTCTGTGGCGTTCCCAGTGGAATCTTGCCAACCTTTATTTTTGGAATTCCTATATTTTCTTCAGACTTTTCAGAGTTGGCTTTTTCTGATTTCTTGGAAACTGGTTTTTCTACAGGCGCTTCATCCTCACCGTCAGATTCATCTACCTCATCCGCGCCTTCGCTTTTGGAAACCTCACCAGGCTCCAACTCATCGTCATCATCATCCTCATCGTCACTATTGTACTCTTCATCTTCCTCAGCCTCGTCGTCAATTAGGCCCGCTGCCTCTTCGGTCTGAAAAGTAAACAATTTTCATATAACCACTGATGGAAGGGCACCTATCTCAAGGCAATCTTTTTTTTTTAAATCGATATAATATGAATCGAGTTTGTATAAAACTAGAGGATCGTGGTTACTTCCATCGATCGTCTCGTCTATCGTCTTATAATTATAAAACCTTTACAACCACGTGGTAAAGAAAACGCAAAATGAATTCATCTCCATGCATACTATGCATGTAATGTTAGCCATATACATTCACAAGATCACATTTTTCTATGGCTTACCTCAAAGTCGCTGTCATCCTCCGCCTGCTCGTCATTCTGCTCCTCGACATCAGACTCGTCCTCTTCACTGGACGGCGGCACTTCTTTAACAGGCTGTTTTTTGGATTTTTTGGAAGGCGATTGGGCGACTACTGTCTCCTCTTCCTGTACCTTTCTGGACTTGGTTACCCGTTTGGCCAAAGGCTTCTCCTCTCCATTTATAGCTTTTTTTCCCTTGATGGTTACGGCTTTCTTTTGGGCCATTTTAACAGTTCTTAGAGATTTCCTGGGCAAACTTAGCAAATTCAAGTTCAGACCGAACAACGCGTGGTTTCGTTCAATGAAATGCACGTGGAAAAGAGGAACAGAACAGTGTGACCGTTGTGCTCTATCGGCGCTAGAGCTGATTAAATAAAGTATTCTGGACACTTCAACCATATATTTATAGCCCTTTTCCACTAGCAAATATGGTTTAAATTCAATGTTAGTGTATACATACAACTTTATTTTGATAGCCCTATTCCACTACCAAATATGGTTTAAATTCGATGTTAGTGTATACATACAAAAATAATAAAAGCTCTTAAAAAATAAACTAAATATTAAACAGTCTATATAAAGGATTTCATTAATACTCAGGATACAATCTAAGATTATATACTTATCCACATTCTTATTTAAGATGTATTTTTACATCATCAGCTACGAATCATCTGTTTCTTAAGGAATTTATAATATTCTAGACAGTGTAAAATCACAGTTATTGCAATATTTCATTAAAAAGATATGTCAACCTGCAGTTGCTTATTATCTCAGTAGGAAACTTAATGTAAATTCAAGAAATTGTTGTTAATGGTATTGAAAGAAAAATTAATAAAAGTCACTTACTATGGGCATGGCACAATTAGGAAATAGAAATAGGTGCCAAAAATGCAAAATAAATATTAATTATACGGTGCGATATGTGGTAAGACCAAACACATATCGGTTAGTTCGCACTGAATTCAAATACCAGAAAAGTACATAATTTTTTAGTATGTAATATTCCCTGGTATTTTTCCAATGCCTGACAAACAGTGCTGGTAAATGGCGGAACAAGTATACACATAAAAAATTAAATTGCAGCACAGGTTCCGCAACGCACACATATATTTATTTAACGTAGTTCCCAAAAAAAGAACAGGGAGCGGTGTGTGTGCGGAGAAAAATTAAGGAGGAACATCAGAAAAACAGAATAATTAGCATAACCGCCAAATAACACAATGAACGGTGGTGGTGGAGGAAGTGGAGGAGCAAATGTGAGCAATGGCTCCAGCACCAATGTAACAGCTGCCGGGAGCACTGGAGGCGGAAGCGCAGGCGACGAGACTGGTGGAGATGCCAGCTCCAGACGCCAGGCGACACGGGTGTTTAAGAAGAGCTCCTCCAACGGCAAGATAACGGTTTACCTTGGCAAACGGGACTTCGTCGACCATGTCACGCACGTGGATCCCATTGACGGCGTTGTCTTCATTGATCCAGAGTACGTAAAGGACCGTAAGGTTTTTGGCCAGGTGCTTGCCGCCTTTCGGTACGGACGTGAAGACCTGGATGTTTTGGGATTAACGTTCCGTAAGGACCTGTATCTGGCGCATGAGCAGATCTATCCGCCCATGCAGCTGGACCGCCCGATGACCCGGCTTCAGGAAAGGTTAATTAAAAAACTGGGACCGAACGCCCATCCGTTTTATTTTGAGGTTCCGCCCTATTGCCCAGCCTCTGTGTCCTTGCAGCCGGCTCCTGGAGATGTGGGCAAGTCTTGCGGAGTGGACTACGAGCTGAAGGCCTTTGTGGGTGAGTCTTTGTGGGTCTGATCTTGTGGGTGTGTCCATGTACGGTGGTCAGACAAAGTCAAAATCATTGATGACGGATTTAGGCAGTCGCTACAGTCAAGTTAGTTAGTGCGTAGGCCACAATCTCAGAGATAAATTATATTTGTTCGCAGTGTGACACATACCGTGTTTAATGTACGTATGTTGCAATATATTAAAAAATTTTCGTGAATGCCACCTTTCAACTAAGAGGAGTCAAATTACGGGTAGTATTGTTTCTGAGAATAAAATAATTTATTAAGAATATGGTTATAGTAGCAAAATTACTTGTTTTCTTTTCTATAGAAGTTAGACTGTAAATTTTTAATGTGTGTGGTTTTGTGTAAGTTAGCGCGTGTATCACGCGGTCGGGAACACAGGGTTAATCAATCCAACTACGTCGGGCTGATGACGCAGCGTCCACCTAATTGAAATTCGACACTTCTAATTGGAATTTGACTCAACCGAAGTTGCACCGCAGTTAATATTGTTGTTCGCCTTAACCAGGCGCCGCAGTTGGCGGTCTGACGATTTGTGTGCCAACCAGCAAAGTTCTAACAGTTCTAAAGTTTTAAAATGCGTATTTGCTTAGTTTCAAATCTGTATTTAATAATTAAAAAAAAAAGGTTTAAAGAATTGGTGCTTTATTTTATTGGTAGAAAGGTTTTTTGGTTTCTGTAAATGTTAAATTTTGCGTATTTGCGTACGATCGCGGAGCTCCACTCGCATATATATTATGTGTGCCTGTGGCAGCCCCTTAATAAATTCTCTGTTCAATAAATATTATTATCTATTGCCCTATTTTGTTTACACATTTTTGCGCTTTTATAGTTTCTGTTGAAATTTTATTTAGCAGCCAATTTGCTTACTGTCATAAAAAGATTAATAAAATAGCAGCGATTGGTGTGTTGTTGGTTCTAATATTTTATAACAACAACTTAATATTTATTTATTCTGTATATAAGCCCAAACACAATTTAAGAACAAAAACAACAATGTTGGAATTTGTACAGTTGGCAGAAACGATTTCTCAGTGCTTCTCTGCTTCTCCTCATGACAATTGAGTCAGCATTTTTATTTACTTGGCGTCTGTTGAATTGTGTATCTAATGTTCCTAGATTCTATGTTTTTGGGATAACCAATTATATATATATATGTAGGCGTATTTTTAAAGCAAGGCGATTCCATTCCATATATATATATATATACATATATATGTATATATATTCATTTGTACATGCTTAAATGCTACTACTTGTCGCTAGGCTTGTGATTAAACATCGTGGAATCCGATGCACGATAGACTCAACATCACCGACAAATTTTCTAACAAATCGGGATACTGACACACCCGAGCTAAAATATGCATACAAGCGTCATGGGATTTCTTCAACAAACATAATTTGATGCCATTATTCATAATGTTTATCATTACTAGGTGAGAATGTGGAGGACAAGCCCCACAAGCGGAACTCGGTGCGTTTGACTATTCGCAAAGTTATGTACGCACCCTCCAAAGTCGGTGAGCAGCCATCGATCGAAGTAAGCAAGGAGTTTATGATGAAGCCAAACAAGATCCATTTGGAAGCTACTTTGGACAAGGAGTTATACCACCACGGTGAAAAAATATCGGTCAACGTTCATGTGGCCAACAACTCAAATCGGACGGTAAAAAAGATTAAGGTATGTGTCCGGCAGTTTGCGGATATTTGTCTCTTTTCGACGGCGCAATATAAATCTGTAGTGGCAGAAATCGAGTCAGAAGACGGATGTCAAGTGGCTCCGGGATTTACACTATCGAAAGTATTTGAGTTGTGCCCCCTATTGGCAAATAATAAGGATAAATGGGGCCTTGCTTTGGACGGCCAGCTAAAGCATGAGGACACCAATTTGGCGTCTAGCACTCTCATTACCAATCCTGCTCAGCGTGAGAGTCTCGGTATTATGGTCCACTATAAGGTAAAGGTGAAGTTGCTGATTAGCTCGCCGCTTCTAAATGGTGACCTCGTGGCTGAGCTGCCATTCACACTAATGCACCCTAAGCCCGAAGAGGAAGATCATCCACTGTTAGGGGAGCGATCGCCACGGGCTAGTTTAGCAGCCGGGGGTCTGCCGTTAGTGAGCATGAGTGACGTTGGAGAAACTGAATTGGCGACTGGCGGGCAGGATGTGCCAACTACAACAAATCTCATTCAGCTGGATGACGACGAAGCACAAGATGACGACATAATTTTTGAGGACTTTGCCCGCCTGCGTCTAAAAGGCGCTGAAACAGAGGCCTAGATGAAAAAGGAATATATCGAACTATTAATTAATATGAAGAAAATACCGTTATTTTCGGCATTTGTATAATATAAAAGTGTATGAGAAAAATTGGGCAACCGCTAAATGTAAAGTTTTATACCAATAGCCATGGTAAAAAGTTGGATTTAAGCTATTTTATATGTGTAGGCCATATATTGTACTATCTATAGGGTTTAAGCTGAAAGTGTACGAATTTTAAAATGTGAAATTGATAAACCAATCAACACACCAGATCTACACAAAATGCCCATGCATAAGTTAACTACACGAGCCAAGTATTTCGGCCACATCAGTAAAAGTTGAAAGAATTCACAAAATTTGATATGTAAATGTTGTATAATATTTTTATTAAATGCCCTTTCCCATTATAAAAACGCGTAAAACAAAAATTCATTTACAAAACTAATTCTAGTGATGTTTTTATTAAGCCTCTTGTTTTTGGGACATTGTTATTGCTTTGCAATGAATTGATAATTTGTGCGCAACTAATTTAAAATGAGATTTTTGAGTAGAGTACAATACTAAACATTTTTCTAGATTTATTTTCTACAATTAAAAAGAAATGTTTTTAGAATGGCTTGAAGTTTGGATGTCGTTTTATAAATATTCTTAGAAAGATAAGTCCATAAG
This sequence comes from Drosophila simulans, assembly GCF_016746395.2. Taxonomy (NCBI): domain Eukaryota; kingdom Metazoa; phylum Arthropoda; class Insecta; order Diptera; family Drosophilidae; genus Drosophila; species Drosophila simulans. The sequence goes on along the minus strand of NC_052523.2, from coordinate 28,107,908 downwards.
TCCATAAGAAAGCATGCCCATTCTAGAGACATAGACACAGCCCATGTTTGTTTCAAAAGATGGTCACGACTACTCATGCGTAGACAGTTTTTTAAAAGGTTTTGTTTTTTTTTTGTCAATTTCTACCGATTTAAAAAAAAAAAATGTGAAATTTCTTCCTAGCTCGGTAACGGGAAAATGATACTCTGATATATCAACTATAGCGTTCTTACTTGTAATTGAAAGTGTAATGGTGAAATATGGTCATAGACCCAGTTAAGCCACTTTTCATTTTCTCCAGAAAAAATTAAAACATATAATCTAAACGACAACAAAGCAATTAACTAATGGTGGATTGGATTAAAAATTACAGCTCTTTGCTGATGAAACCGGTTTGGCTAAAGGTTACATGATGTGCACCCTCACAGGCGGAAATAGCTAATATAGAAATTTTTCAAACACCTTTGGGAACGACCTTTCGTGTTGGAAATTTTTACGTTAAACACCAATTTCTTTCTTACTTTAATTAACAATGTCCGAATCGAAATTCGTCAACGAAAAATACTACACGAGTAATGCATTCGTAAAACCTTTTTAGAGATACAATTTAAAAACGTGATCAGAACATTTCCAAATGTAAACCAAAAGAAAGTGGTCTTTTAAATTGCGAACTTAAGCTGAAATTAAATTTTATTGCTCTAGGGCGCCACAAGAAACACGAATTATTATTGAACATACTGTCAAAATTTAAAACATTTTAATAACTTGATTTTTTATAGCACGTGTAAATGTGAAATTAGTATTAGCTTGATGTATAGTTCGTATTTTAATTTTTCAAGTGAAAAATTTTGGAGAAATTATGAATAATAATAAATAAATATTAACGCACATCATAAACTTGTTAAATGTATACAAATATAATACAACAAATTCAAAATTGTTGGAGCAATTAATATTTAAAAACATAAATTCAAATTTGAACAGCAGAGGTGTGTGAGTATTATAAATGTATAATGAAAAAATTAGAGCATACATACCGTCAAGTGTGAAGCATTTAAAAAGCAAATAATATATGTAAGCGTGTCCCCAAAACCAAATGAGCACTTAAAAAGTTGTAACGATCTTTTCTGCAGTTGAACCACCTGAACAAATACATTTCAGAACGAGCACAACAACTTATTAACACAAATCGTTGATTTTTTAAAAGATGTGTCTTGCTTTAGTCTTAGTAGAATTATTATCAAATGATTTAACAAACTATTTAAGAATTAAAAATAACAATTTACAATTAGTTTCCGATAAAGAAAATGCAATAAATCAGCAGATATTGCAGAAATCGCAGAAACTATCGGTATAGCGATATTATCGTGTTCAACGGGTCCAACTGCAATATGAGCAACAACACTTTTGTACTGTGAGTTACATGTTTTTAATTGTTAAAGTGGTCTAATTTTTAAGAAGCTAAGCTAACTTTTAAGATAAGTTGTAATGGTTTTGATAATACATTTTAAAAATAGCATATATATGTACATATATGTGTTGCAGTTTGAGTGGATGAAACCTTTCATAGCCAGCACCATAAATAGCATATATATTTATGTGTGTAGCGGGTTAAGGTGATAAAACCTTTTAAAGCTGGCACAAATAAATATTAAAAAGATGTTACTTTTATTTTATAAAATACGTTTTGGTCTGGATATGCGTTGCATTCAATTTGATAAATATTTGATTTATTGTACGTATACAACAAGGCGGCTAAACATTTGCCACCGTACCCAACTCATCCAGCGAGCGAACCAAACTGAAAATAAAATCCAATACCTACCTACTCATGACTAATATATAAAACATATAAACTAAAGTGAAAGATTAATTGTTGTTTGTTTAGTGTTGAAAAAAAGAATGCAAGAAAAATAAGGAGAAACAATAACGTTTTTGACTGACACGTTGGAGCTCCATGAGAGAGGAAAAAAGAGTGGACTTTTGGGAAAGACTATTTTTGAAAAGCTTTAATATAATTAACTATGCATTGTATATACCACAATAATACTTGGTAGGCGAAATCCTTAAAAAAATTGTAATTTTTATTTTAGAAAATTATATCGATATAAATTTTCATGCCATGATAATCCCTACCCTCCAACGTGTCCATCAAATAATTTACACTTTTTATATGAGCCTTATGCGAACCAAACCATAAATAATTAATGAATTTGCATTGACATTGCAAACGTATTTTTAAATTCCATATATCTTTACTAGACCCGTTACTCCTAAAGTCAATGGTCCTGTCTGTCTGTCCGTTAATAGTTAACTTTTTTATAATTTAATAGTTTATAAATTATTAAAGTTGCCCATGACTTCGGTGTGCAGTATACAATTAACTCATAGTGTTTGTAAAAGAAAGTAGAGTAACGGGTATCTGATAGTTGATGATTTAGCGATTCTTTTTAATTTTTATATATTTGTCAGTATTGTTGCACCACTTAGGTAGTAATTGATGACTGCATTTTTAATGCACGCATTGAAACGAGAAATTTGCAAGTTTTCTGAAAAAGAGTAAATAATATTTCTGTATAATGTTACTGTGAACTATTGAATAAATTTGCAATAATAAAATCGACAAAAATTCCATAAATGGCAGTATGTGGACATTAATTGATTTCTAGAACATTACACATTTTATGGAAATAAGGGGGTAATAATTTCATGAGTTGATTGGCTAGCGATTTTGAAAGTAGCATACTTTGGGAGAATTGGGTGAGGTTTCAGGGATACTGTCACTGTCGCTGACCTCGCAGTTATTCATTTCCGATACGGCTTAAGAGCCGTAATTCCTTTGCAACTCCTTTCCATCAAAGTAAACACAAGTGGCAGCACTACAAAAAATTAAGCTAATTGCTTATATTTACAAAAACAAAATTTTTACTTCATTATTCAGTATTTCTTTTAGTTTATGTTAATAATTGAGTTATATAATTAAGTTATTGTTTCTGTGAAAAAGAAGCAAAAAAGGAACTTAAACTCTTCGCCTGACTTCGACTAACATAATACACTTAATTTATTGTCTTTTCTGTCTTTTGCGGCGACCACCTCAACTTTCTCTCACTGTTGCGTTGTATGCTGTATGGTTTTCATTTCCGGTTTCCGTTCCTGCTGAGTTCCTTAAGCGGATTACACTTGCAGAAGCTATAACAGGGGCACGCTCTGTCGAAGGAAGCTGTAGATGAGAAGGAGACGAAATGTCTATGAGCCGGGTGTGGCCCTCACTCCTTTTTTGACTTATCAAGTGTGTTGAATATTAATTATGATTGGTAGGCACTGTCCCTAAACAGAACTTCATATAAAAACAAGAGAGGCGGTTTTAGGGCGTTTGATAGAAATGTACAAGACTAATCAAAATGTGAAAATATATCAACACATTTTTTAAAAGTGTGGGCGTGTCAGTTTTTTTGGGGTTTGTGGGCGTTAGAGTGGGCGTGGGTCACCAATCTTGCACCGCGTCTTTGTCTCTAGAATCTTTATGCTGAAACTCAACCTTCTAGCTTTTATAGTTCAGAGATCTCGACGTTCATACGGACAGACGGACATGGTCAGATCGACTCAGTTATTGATCCTGATCAAGAATATATATGCTTTATATGGTATGAAACGCTTCCTTCGGCCTGTTTCGTACTTTTAAACGAATTTAGTATACGCTTTTACTCTACGAGTAACGCGTATAAGTATAGGATTTGAATTTCTGCTTTTGCCTCTTAATGTTGATCGTGGCAATGAAAAAATGTTACTTACCGAGTATGTTGATTATCTCTAGACCTTGATCAAGCCATGTCTGTCCGTCATTATTAACGTTGGCACTCCGGAAATTAAAAAATCTTGAAGAAAAAAATTAAAATCGTTTTTTTTTGTCAGTTTGTTTAAAGTCAATAGCAGATAATTTGTAAGTCATTTTTGAAAGGCAGTAAGGGTCTTGACTTTTTAATTGCTTGCTTTTCTATTTTGAAATACTATGGGCACGCAATGGTGAGTGGAAGATATTGCAGCATTTTCATCAAAATGCAACAGTGTACCGACGGCGCCCAACTGCTTTCTTTTCTCGTATTGCATGGTCTGTTGGACCGGAAACAAGCTCCGTTAGATCCATTGCCAACCTCTGCCAGCAACTTCCGCCTCCACGCAGGTAACAAACATGTGAAACTAGCATGAAACAAAGCAAATGTGAGGCGAGCAGCTTCTGAATTGGACAGTTGCTACAGTTGTGCCCAGTCTCAGTTTGAGATTCAGGTACAGGCATGGCTTAGTTTCTCTTTATGGCTCTGGTTCCAGGCTTCAAAGTTCCTTTGACTCTCCGTCCTTTATGATTGAATGGGATATGCGTTTACACTAAAGAAATATGTTGGACTTTATAAAAGGAAACTACATGTTTACGTATAATAGTTTATTTATATGTCACATTCACACTTTTCGGAATCGGTATATTAATTTAATAATTACAAAATTGGTTTTTTGAAAGTACATTTTCAGAAACATATTTTCTAGGATCATACGAACAGCTTCAGTTTGTTCATTTCCTTAGGTCTTCTTGGTGGCTTTTTTCATTGCTTTCGTGATTGAATGGACTTTGAGTGTAGTACAACACTCCGAGCTCAAATTGACCACCACTCCGTCCGTTTTACCATGCAAATGTAGGGGAAAACATTTTTCGGACACAACTCTAGAGGCGTGGGTGGTAGAATGGGCACTCGAACAGCTGCCGTCTGCCATCCGCCAGTTTAGCCGGCGGGCCTTCGATGATGAGCGCAATGTTCATAACCTGACCCGCCCCCTCTCTCTGGGGGTGCTGTTTTCTGGTGGGGTACAGCTTTGCATGCTAATTCCCTGCAGGTGAACACGCGCTGGAGACTGTACTGTGTGCCCAGCGGCTTAATAAGATTCGTACTCAATTTCTGTTGTGTACACACACGCAAAAACCAAAGTCATGTATTTTAGGTAAATTAAGGTTGTAAAATCATTCTTTAAATCAGAAGTTGGAAAACGAAAATTAGTTTGTATACAAAAAATAATTGATTAATTAGAATTCAGAATTTTTAATAATACTTTTCAATGTAGCATAGAATTTTTAATGAATAAATTCATAGGTTACATTTTTTGAGATTAGTTTGCTCTCTAGCATTTTGCAAGATTTTGTTCCTCTACATAGATTAAAATGACAACTTAACGAGTTATTTACCGTAATCGAAATAATTCCAACCCCTAATTATTGGACTCTACTTCATGTTGCCACAACAAATCCATGCCCTCAGCCAGCTTCGTTGGACACATTGCTAATTGGCCCAAAGTGCGTATGCTTCTCTGAGTGGTTGGACCCGATGGTGGAATACACATGGTGGGTTGCGGCTAGTGGGTGAGAGGAGAAGAGTGTTCTTGATTATACTTCCGACGGCCTAATAGAAAGTGCGCCGCAAAAACCACATTAAGCCGGCACCTTGTCGCATTGAGGTCGACGATGAACAGCACCCCTAACGTATCGTACCTGATCCGCTCCCACCGGTTTTCTCTTTTCAGCTTGGTTTTGGGCTGTGCAACCGCAAAAGTTGTACCGTTTGTTTTGCTTTCCCAACCGCTCCCTTGCCCATGTATATCGGCTAAATTAATATTCTCAATTGAAAACTTTTGAACAATAGTTGTTGGTAGAAAAGTTCTTCAAAGCCATTACACCTCGAAAAAAACCCTAGAAAATTTGTTCTCATTCCTTAAATAAAAATATAAGGAACATATTTAATTTTTTCTCTCTAAAGCTTTAAAGAGTTCTTAGTGTATATGTTTTTTAAAATTAATTTAATTTAATTAAAATAATTAAAAACATATTTTTCATGCCCTATTACAACCATAACTGTGATCTGTGTGTGTGTGATCTGTTTTCAAGGTTAACTTAAATAATTATAATTAACTTGCATTAATCTGAATTTTAATTAAATTTATTAAATATTAATATTTGATTATTATGTTTGAACAGTGTTAGCTAGCGAAGGCACCGCAAAACTTTTGTGTGTGTTTTTTGTTTTCCGATCTAATAAGTTCCTAGCTATCTTAAAATTCAAATCTGAGAAAATTTCGAAATTCAATTCGTTCCAAAGGAAAGCAGCAAGGACAACAAAAGTGCGCCTTCCTGGTCCGCGCCATTTCTAACACACCCATTAAAACCACTCAGAATGGCAGCGAAAGGAACAAACATTTTTGAAAACTTACTTGAATAGATTATTAGGAATTATCAAAACTTAATTTAGCTTAAGAGTGTTCAGCATAAAGCGGTCCAACAAGCTGATGCGGGTAGCTAATGAATCACTAAAGACGTTTGTTAGGTACAGGCAGGTGTCAAAGAAGCAGAGCTGCACAACTGAAAGGCGCCTTTTGAAGTGGTTTCCGTCGCAAAACTTGTGAAATGAAAGCTTTGGCAAGCCCATTGATCTTTTCGCAGATTTATTGTGGAGTCCGACAAATACGGGACTTTAATCGCATGCGGTTAAAGTAGTATTAGTAGTGGGACTACTCACATACTTGCTTAAAGATGCACTGCACAGCGAAGCGGGTCGTAAGCTAGAATATGGATTGACCTAATGAGCTTGCCCTGCTGGTGGTCTGGGCTGCAGAATCCAGCTGGGTAATCGGCTTCAATTAAATCAATCCAAACGACACCGGCAACTCGAGCTCCTCAGGTTCTTTTATGTCGCAGCGGACATATAGGTAGAATCGAAATGGCAGGTCCTACCCTTAACTGCCAGTCATACGGACCTTTCAGCTCAGCTATCGTTTCTAAGGCCGCCGGTCTTTTACTCAATATGGTGTTAATAACATAGCGCACAACTTAGCAGTAGAAGAAAGAAAGGCAGCGGGAAAGAATCCTTAAGTTGCCTTTACCTTGCCCTTGTCCTGATTCCAAGCCGATAAGCGCCGGGGCCACCGGATGTCCAATTAGTTGTCTGCCAGCTTCCGGCTCTGGCTGTCTTCCTGCTCTTGGTACCTTTTACCACCCGCTGGCTATCTCCCCTCCTGTCAAATTCAGCAGCATCGATTGCGATTACCAGTCAGAAGCGCTGTTCATCTTCATTGTTGTCCGTGGAGTGCTGATGGCATAATTTTCGGATTGGGTTGCCACTCAATTCCAAGCAATTTGCATAGATTGATGCTCATATACACATGAACATACATATGTATGGATGCGCCCTATCCGGCTAGCTAATCAATGCCCATTTGTGGTTTAAAATCCTTTTTTGATTTTTAAAATGTTCTCAAAAAATGAATAATAAATAGTTACGCTCAACATTAGGTGAGTTGAGAAAAACAAAAAGGAAAAAGGTATTAAAACATTTTTTTAACTCGGCAACTCAAATTTTAAAATTTATTTTATTACAAGACAAAAAAAAAACATATACGATTTTTTAGTGAAAAGAAAGTTAAACTATAATTTATGCAGTGAAAATTTAATTTTTATGAATGTGACGGATTCCTTCTTTTCATCCTTATGTGCGACAGGAAGCCAAACAAAAGCAACATGTGTTACTTGTATGCCATGCCAGGCGTCAAAAGGCGAGAGGTTGAAAAAATCTATTAGAACGTGTCTCGCCTGCCAACGTGCTACTTTTCAGCCGTTAAACCGTACGCCTCTATATTCCCTTTATATTTTACCCGTGGGCATAATAAGCTGCGTTTTTTCGCAAGCGTGTGGGCGAGGCAGATATTTACTTATGATTGAGTTGCGTGGCAAAGCCAACGAAGAGCGAAAAAAGGCAATGGCAACCCTCGAAACAATTTGGTAAAAAGATTGCGGTTGCTTTTCTGATATTCGCATTTTCTGTACATTTTTGCGCCCTTTTTTCCCGGCCCTTCTTCATCGACTACGTCATGTGAGATGAAAATGTAAATTGATTTTCATTGTTTGACTGTCATTGTTGTTGCCTGGCTGTTTATTCTCTGCTTTAGCTACTTTGTATACTTTCTTTTTAGCTTCCATAAAGACTTTGGCTTTTTCCCAACGTCAAGATACAATTTTTAATGGAGGTAGTTCTAGGTACTCGGTACTAAAAGCTGCTATATCCTCAAGTTTCTTACTGTTCTAAATACCTGGCGCATATCGCCTTTTCCATTTATTTTCCGCTTCTTTGGACTTACAACACCATTTGTACTCCGTTTGCCTCAACCTTTTGCTCATTCGAATGTTTCACTAAATATATATGTCAAAAGTAGAGCCATTGCACGTGCGTGGTAGGGTTTAGGGTAACTGTAATGTGTGTGTGCTACTAAGCCTTTATTTTTTTTGGGGCTATTGATTGGAAATTGAATTTATTGTTTGACATTGAAAGTATCGTCATGTCAATTACGGTGGAAAAATGGTATCAAAATATTTACGATCTGTTTATTGCATTATTCTAACTTAATGCTCCAAGAGAAGCCTTATATATCCTCCAACCAAAGATATCCAGTAGCCACAAAATAAAACATCTGATTGGTTCACCATTTATATGCATTGATAAGGACAATTAGGAAAAGGAAAGCTAAGGAGGCGTGAAATTTAGCTTCAATGGTTTTCCGGCATGGTATCATCACAAGCTAAAAGAAAAATAATTATATAAAATTATCCTGCGAGTTTATGGATCCCTTACCCTTGTCCTTTTCCTCTCTTTTACTGAGCTTACGGTTAAGATCAGCTAGCTCTAGAGAAGCGCTCTCGAAGCCCACTAAAACTTCCTGGCAAAAATAACCGTTTCGAATCTGAGCCGGCAATAGCTTAAGGACCAGCTCCAGATTTTGGGGATGATCAGCCAGACGAGAATAGATCCTCACTACATGTTTAAGAACCCTAGGCTCCGGTTCCAGTGTGAGTTGGTGCACAACCCTGGCCAAAGTATGGATCAGATGCAGCCTTCGTGCCAGTCTTCGACTAGCAAACTTTAAGCCCACTTCGTGTTCTAAGGTGCGGTACAAGACAAATGCACAGAGCACCTTACTCATTGTGGTACCAAACTCCAGCTGCCGCAGGGTAAGTGGAATTAATTCAGTGCCCAAAAAATAAGATACGATCTCCGGATGATCTGATTTCAGTAGACCGCAAATGACGCCCAAGACAGAGAGGCGAACATGCTCAACGGCGCGAGTTTGAGAAGTCATTTTAAGCAATGGCATCAAATAGCACATGAATTGGCATCGTATGAGTTGAATACCAATGAAGGGATGTGCGGCCATAGCCTGAATCAGCCCAATGGCAGTGCAAATCCGGTGCGACTGTTGGGCGGTTAATTCAATTTCTTGATAAATGACCGGATATATTGTCACAATCTCTTGTAGCAAACCACTCACAGCTCCAAAGGAATGCCATAGCAAGAGTCCTAGGCTGTCAATGTTGCTGCGCCTTTCGAATAGCTCCAACATCGCCCAAAGACGCGTTTCTTTGTTGCAAAGATTGGCGATCCAACCGAAGACACTATCTATATCGCCGCGCTGTTCACAATCCATGTTTAGGGCACTCATTTAAGTTCTTCTTGGTGAGGAGTAATTAATATTATCGCCGTGGATGTGAAATATGTAATAAATCAAGCTGATCGATTGTAGTTTTTGTATAAGTAATATTTTTTATAAGAAACGTTTAATACTACATACTTTTATACTTTGACTCATTTATCTAAGCAATTCTGGTTTTGTTTACGTGAAAAAAACTATTGTTTAACCGAATAACATGCAATTTGAAAAACAAATTATATACAACTTTAAGAGGAGATTATAATAAGATGCGCCATATCATATCAGCTGAACCTTAGCCGTATACCAACTGGACGAATGTTTTGTTGTCGGATAAACACACTAATAAGTGTTAGATCATAAGAGCAAATTCATTTAAACTCCCGGGAAGTTTTTTACCGCATGCCCTATGAATTTAGCATAACAATGGGCAAAGACATACAAGAAGTGGAATGCAAATAAATTTGCAATAGTTTATGTGTCGAATCGCGACTCGTTCCACATGCAAATCGGAAACGGAAATGTGACTCGGTCTTCTGTATGTGCGGGCCTAAAACGGCATGTTCGTCGTGTTAATTAGCATCAGCTTTATTATCAGAGAAAAACTTGCTGACCTGACAATTTGCTTTGCTAATTCGGGAAACTAAAATTTAAATCAAAAGAGAATGCTAAGTCGAGTTCACCGAGTATCAGATACCCGTTACTCAGTTAATTTAAGTTAATTTAATTTGGGGAATGAAATGGCGGCTTTAAGGCGCAAAAAGTTTTGTTGCAAACCGAAAGAAATTTACAAGACTTGTACAAATGTGAAAAAATATCAACACGTTTTTCAAAATTGTGGGCGTGGCAGTTTTGTGCGGTTTGTGGGCGTAAGAGTGGGTGTGGCAACATGGTTCAGCAAACTTTCGCTCCGTGTTTGTCGCTAGAATCTTTATGCTGAACCTCAACCTTCTAGCTTATATAGTTCCTGAGATCTCGACGGACATGGCCAGATCCACTCAGCTGCTGATTCTGATCAATAATATATATACTTTACATAGTCGAAAACGCTTCCTTCTGCCTGTTACATACTTTTCAACCAATTAGTATACCCTTTTACTCTACGAGTAACGGGTAAAAGAGACTAAAGTCTACTAATATGTACATATGTATCTGACCGCGATAAACAGAAGTTGTCAAACCGTTCGCCAGCTGCGGCAGTTCCCAAACAAATATTTGTCTATGACAGCGTAATGTATATTAATTAAATTATGCATCATAAAATCAAAATATAACCATTGCGCGGTCACAATTTTTTCTTATCTTCACCCGACAATCACCGATCTCTTTGTTTGGCAGCAAATTATGGAATTAGCCTAATTAGGCCTGTCGGTCTCAGTTCGGTACCCTGTATAAGTGTCTCCTTATAATGTTTTATATCAATAAAGAAACAGATACATATTGAACTACATAACGATCATGTTGCCTACTTGTTTTGTTATCTATTTAACAACTTTACATTTAGAGGATGAATGTGTCGGGTCGGACTGGACTCGATGGTTTTCGGTGCTCTACCGCCGCTGTCGCATTTACTAAGGCACTCTCATTCCGTGGGTTTTAAATAACATTTTAAAAGAGCATCAAAAAAGAGGGTACAGCATCTTAATGTTTCAATATCTTTGTCTCTTCCAAAAGCCACTTCTATACATTGTTTTCAAATTTCTGGGCGTTGCCACATAATAAAATAAAGAAATCTAAACATTTTCTAAACTTTTGTTTGTCCTCAATTTTACAAATTATCTAATGCAATGTAATGTACATGGTAAAATTGTTTTTTTTTCATTCCGCTATATCGTAATGTTAACTAAAAAATTCTAATTTTATATGATTACCACAATCTTTATAGTGGTTGTAAATATCCTAAAATTGGTAAAGGATGAGTAAAGCATTTAAATTGACAGCCAACCAATCACATTTGTAAAGAAAATAATGTAACCGGGAACATAAACTGTCAGTTGTCAAAAGACCTGCAACCAATATTTATACCCTTGCACAGAATACATTGATTTCAGTCAGTATTTCGCAACGTAGTAAAGGAGACATTTACAACCTTAAACAGTATATATATTCTTGATCAGTATCAAAACCCGAGTCCATGTAACATGACTGACTGTCCCTTCTCCATCCTTTTGTACGCAAACTCTGCTATAAAGCAGATTTTCCCAAAAATTGGCATTCTATTTAATTTTGTACACTAGCGGGATCAGACCACTTTATCATATATATTCCATGGAAATAATCGGGAAAAATGTATCTCTTGATTTTTAATTATAAAGTGGTCCTATTTACTTATACACCACTTGTTCCTATTTGACTAAAACAGGTGTAGAGCTTCAGGTTGCTGATGCTACCTTCCTTTATTGTATAGTGATGTGTCGTTCTCGTTTTCATTTTTTCGGTTACTTTTTCATTACTTGTGCTTTATTTTTTATAATTCTGATTTTGGCAGTTAGACAAATTACACTTTTGAATAGAGCAAAGTAAATTGTTTTACTTCTGATATTTCTGAGCTGGAACTTGCACGACAAGAAAAAACGAAATGGTTCGAAAAATTAATGCATTATGCATGCGGTTTTCAATCAATATACTGTTATCTTTTTGCTGAGGTTTCTCCCTCGAACTTTTTAATAATCCTCCCCGTAAGCTACTTGGGTCTGACAATGCGCACTCAAGCGAGAAAGCACATATGGGGCAAGGGTACCAAGCTCGCATCACCCTATTACTTAAGCTTCACTGACCCATAGGCCAAATCAAAGGCCTTTGGGTCATTCTTTTTGTGTTGCGAAAAGTTTAAAAATTAATAATTCAAAGCCTTATGGATTAAGGTCTGACTGGATTGCCTCCAGGCTGTTGTTCTTTTAACTGGAAATACAATTTTATTTGATTTCCTAAAAATGCTACTTTAATTAAAAAGCTGGCTCTGTTTAATTAATATTTGGAATTCTTGTTGGAAACTTGTGTAAAAATTGTCTCGTTTTCACTCCCCATATGTGTAACGAGTTGTGGGATATAAGCGTGTCATATCAAGCTAATTATTATTTTTTTTGTAATATTACTGCAGGACCTGGGTTGATGAGCCCAAAAACATTCCCCGTGAATTTATTGAAAGCTTTAATTTATTTATGCATTCGAGCCACATCAATCTTTGGCAAGGTTGAATGAGAAGCTTCTTGTGCAAGTAGGTGTTTGTATGTATGTGTGATCCGCCGCCAGCCATTTCATTCTGTATAAATGTGTGTATGCTATCCGTGGGATGCTGTAACATACGCTGCCATGGTTTGTTGAATTTGAGTTTAATGACGTGTAAAAATGTTTTCACGGCTTTTGATTACATTTTACCTTAAGCGCCTCTAAAGTTTCCCTTCCCAAGTCATGAGCGGTATCCCTTCCGCTTGTCATTCGCAATGAATAATGTGAGCGTCGTGTCTCTCCGCTTTGCATATGAATACCTTTTGGAATCTTTTCTGATTAGCGACAGAGACGTACAATAGGCGCAACTGTTTGTGTTGGGTGAAAGCGGAAGCATTTTAATAACAATATTATCTACCCTCTCGCTTTTATTGGCTTCCGCTCAACTGTCACTTCTAATTTTGAATACACATACCAGACGCGAAATGTTTTTTCGGCGCAGCGCAACTTTTAATAAAAATTTGTTTTGCTTATGACTTAGAGAGATGTGCGCTTACATTAACTTTGATTCTCACAGCAAAACAGAGCAGAAGACTTAATACGTATATTTGCAAAGCTTGCAAACAAAATATTTAACATTTCTGCCGAGAATATACTGTCTTCCTTCTTAACATAATCAATATTAAAATATTTAATATCAAATAATACTTCCTTTAGGTTATCTGTAGAACGTAAGCAAATAGTAATGGTTGCGCTAAGTTGTTCCATTGCTCAGTTGTTTTGGGATATTATATTTAATGCTTCTTGGCAAGGCCAACATTAGGTATACACGTTTCATGCTGAAAACAAGCAATACGCTCCGTTGACAATTGTACTCAGGCAACTGTGTAGGTTTGGGCCTTATCTTGCCATTTCCGTTTCTTGTTTCGGTTTATTTAATGCTCAAGTAAGCCTCTAAAAGAGTAAAGAGCCTAGCAACAGAAAAAACAAAAAAAAAAAACAACAATAAATTTTAAGTACGTGCAGTTTTGACTTGTTGCATTACCGTGCCAGTTCCCACTTTGCTTGACTTTTTGTTCTTATTCATTTTATTTTTGCGAAATGATGTTTTGTAATTCTGCTGTGGCTGGCACAGGTGCTTGTACTGACCAAAGTTAAACAATTGGTCCTAGTTACAAGTCACAACAATTGTGACACTTTTAGTTGTTTAACTCGCTGGTTTTGTTTTTCTTTTCATCTCTGTTGCTCTGTTTACTTGGTGTAACACCTTCTTTAAAGTAATTTCACCCACTACTTAAAAGTATACTAGACTCTTTGAATAATATTTAACAGGAAACAAAAACAATTTGCGACCCCATAAACTGTATATTCCTAGTCTGGATTAGGAATAAACGCTGAAATCTCAAATTCAAAAAGCTAAGATTAACCATGTAGAATATAGAGACATACCAACAGTTCAAATTGGTAACAGAAGATTGATTTTGATGTGCTGAAAACATTTTGTCACGCTCACTCTAACGCCCACAACCGCAATTTAATGTCTTTTAAAGCAAAAATTTGGAAAACGTGCAGATTTTTTTATTTTACTTTTTTTTACCAGCTCTTTTATTGATGCCAACAAAATGTAAAATTTCCTGGCATTGCCTGGCGCTCTTACTAGCAGAGTAAGAGGTATATAAAGCTCGAGGAAACGAATATACCGTTTACTCTAGTTTTTTGTTTTATAGGTTTAACTTTTTGAATCTTATATATATCAGCATGCTCACGCACAAGGCATGTGTATTAGTTCGTTAATTTCAAAGCAACTGCAAGTCCATTGGGCAGCTTCGGTTATAATCAACAAGCCATTCAACAGATAAGGGTAGCTAATAATTTTCAATTTTCCGTTGCCATACACACCCACCACACACGGACGCACTCATGGTCATTTTTTGCAGCTCCAACTGTGACCAGCAACTTATTGTGGTTACAAATTGTGGTAAAAGCTATCAATGATATTATCAACGGACAGACAGAGAGACCTAAGCGAACTGAACCGAACACAACGTACATATGCAAGCCCAATTACATCCGGTTGCAGTTTCAATTTCAATTTGCGTGGCTGGCGAACAATGGCAAATGAGCTGTCTGGGCCCAAAAAGGACCAGAGGACAAAGCCGAAATGCCTGAGGCACCCACTGCTGCAGCTTGGCATAATATTAATTTAAATTAGTCAAAATGGCAGGCCTCTGGAAGGTCTTTCAGTAGAGAAGCGGTGGAGCGGTGCACCGAAATGCAATTTGGTTTTGGTTTCATTCGGCTTCTGGTTTCTGATGGTAGTCGCTTTCTATTGGATCTTATTATGATATCACTGTTTCTCTGGAAAAAAAAATCTCTCGGAGAACCCTTTAAACAGAAATGGTAGGAGGAAAATATTTACTAACACAACAAAAGTAAATGACTTTATTTTTTAAATTATCAAAGGGTCCCTAAGATTAACTACATGCCCTGTAAACATAAATTGTAGGAGAAATAGATGTGGTAACATTAAAAAAAGGTAACAATTATCTTTGGATTTGTTACTTTCAATGTTGTGCAATTTTCACAGCCAAAAAATAAACTTAGGTGTTCGTTTATTCCATGCACTTTTCAACACACAACTCCACATATGCACCAGAAACAATGTCAAAGTTGGCGTAGAGAACGTTTTGGATGTGTCTCTGTTATTTTGCTCCTCTTACACTGCGAACCAGTGGCCACAAACAAGGCACGATATGCCTGCGATTTGGACAGAGGATTGGTCTGCCGGCTCGGGACGTTTTTGTCCATGGCCTAAACCATTGAAAAACCGAAAATGTATGGCAATTAGAGTAGCTATTGTGAGTATGCCGGAATGGTGCACTGGAAGAAATGTACTTAAGAGCCCCAAAAACGCAGTAGAACTGGGTAAACCCGTAAAAAATTAGCTTGAGGCCATTTTAACCATTATACAGCTTAAAATATATATTTTTTATACTGCGTTTATTAGAGGAAACTTTTTCTAAGTGTATGAGAAAATTAAGTTACTGACGTCATTTGGGCGGCAACTATTAGAGAGAAATCCCGTGACTGTTCTGTTAATTTGGCCGCGTTTTGTGGCAGCCAGTGCAAATGGCCCTTTGCTGTTCTCACTGTGTGAAGTAATTTTTCAAAAAACCAAATGGTAAGAGAGGGATGACAAAAACGTTGCTTTCATTGTTATGCAGCCTTATTGTTATTGCATAAAAATTGCTCACACACATGCAACAGTTGCAACTGTAGTGCAATTAAGCGACGCAATTAACGTGGCGCAGTGTTTAACCTGTTACACTCTGCTACGTGTGCTGGGCATTTACATGAGGCGAATGCAAGACAGGGATTTTCTAAATTGTAATGCCGGCTATTTGGCTACGTCCTGGGCAAGCACAATGGCGCGCCATTTGTGCGCCCACAATTGTCGTCATTGCCGATGGACATGGTCCAGCAGTGTCCGTTAGAATTTAATCATCCCCATTTTTCACATCCTCATTTTTTGAGTACACACACCCGGGCGCGGTGTCACTTCGTTGGCAACGAGTTAAATGCATTATTTTTAACACCAATTGTGTAAGTGAGCAAGAGCCGATAAATTGCTAGCAAATACGTGCGAGCCTTAATTGCCCCAATTATGTTAATTAACGTACGTGAAATCCTGGATTCTGCAACTGCTGCACTTCTGTGCAGTATAATGTTTTTTTCCTTTAATAAGCCACTATAATGTTCAATCAGTGAAATAATACTGCACGTTTGTCCTAACGAGTATGGCTACTGCGGTTCCACTTACAGCTTTCAGCTTAATTTAGATTCTACTAGCGACAGCCTTATATTACACTGAACTTAACTTGCTGATGAAATCTGCGTACAGAATTGCCCTTTTTGAAGCTAATTAAATACACTGAAATAACTTACAAGACAGAACGCTATAATTGAGGTCCTCGACTATCAGATTTTTATCGAATTTTGCAGGACAAATAATAAAATAAAAAAATGTTTTAAGACTGTGAGCGTGACAGTTTTGCGGGGGTTGTAGGCTTTATAGTAGGCGACACAAGTTTCTGACTTTTCTTGTTCCCGAGATAGTAATGTTTATACGGAGAGACTGACAGTGTTTACCCAATCAAAAATATATACAAATTTCACTTCCTGTTACTTTACTTATCTAGGTTAAAACAAAGATAGTTTGCCTATATGTATGCGGCATGAATATCAACATCACATCCTAAATTTTCCAAAGGAGCGAGCATGACTTAATTATAATGTTAAGCAGGGCCTCATTATAAATGTATTCGACCCGTAATTATGTGCAGTATGATAAAAATAAATATTAAAAATTTCAATAGCAAATATATAAATATTTGGTTGGCCATTTGGGTGGGTCAGTCTTATTTCCTTTGTGTACCTACCTCATATATTTCATTGTAACATTTTGTTGCTTCGTGATAAAAATTTATAACCCACAAAAGCTTAACGCTTCAGTAAAGCATTTGCTGAGAAAGAAATCGAATTTATCCATTTCAATTATCTGCCGCCCGGAAAATAAGAAAAAACGACCCATACAATTTTATACCGAATGAGTATATAAAATCAAAATGAAATCGAGCGAAATAGTGTGTAAGAATTAAAGCATCCGTTTTGCTGTTGCGAAGTGAAGTTCGAGAGTAATCATATATGAAAATGCTTAAGGCAATAAATAACATAGTGAACATTTTGATTTGCTACAGACAGAGAAAAAAAAGGAAATTTATCAAATGCAAGGCAATGTGCGACAATTTAAAAAGAAAAACGGCTTATATTATATTAAAAATTTAATTCAAATAAAAAAAATCTCGGCATGTGCACATGACTTCATTCACGTAATCCAATCTCATGCACACATTAAAAGTAGTGAAAGGAAAAACATTATCGTCGGCTTTTTCCTGCATAGCATGTGACTAATGTATGCAAAGGGCAAAAATAAGTATATACCAACATATTGCCACACTGCCAAATAGACCGCAAAAAAATATTTATTCGTCACACACACGACTCTCATGTATTCAACATCATCCCAAATAGCACACAATACGTTAATTGCTTTTAGTTAATTTATCGCAAATTCCTAAATTTAATGTATCTAATGCTCCACAGAGTATTTGTTTTCTGATACAAGAACACGACCGACCCTATGCAGAAAGCGTCACAAAGGCGTTAAGTGGCGTTTTGTTGTTGTTTCGCTCTACGTGTTGTCACAGGTGCATGAAATTGCAAACGAAATTGAGTTATGACTGGGCTTCAACCCGACAAGCGTTGAGACGGATCTGATAGCGTAGAAGTGATACTTACAACAATTGCTGCTATCCTTTTGCTTAAGGTGCTAAATTTTGTTGTGCTCTACCCAGATAGAATCTCAGCTGCAAGAGGCTTTGATTAACAACCTTAAAATGCGAGAGGAAGTTTTATTTGAGCATTTAATTAATGGTCACGATTTACTTTCTAATTAAGGTTGTAGAGAGGTTCCCGGCGATATTTGTGATTGATATGCGTTTTTCCGGCTGGGACTACACCGCAACTCTTTTGAAGGGCAAAATTAATTCAACTGCGTTAATTACTTCGTAGTCACCTCAGGTGATTGCCATTGCCAGCACCAACGCCCCCCTGTGAGTGTGTGTGCGACTTAATTGAAAGTTGGTGGTGTAGGCTCGACCCTTACAGAATGTGGGATCGGTCCAGTCTGATAGCCAAAAGTGCTTCAAGGTTGATTTGCGGTAAGGCTGATAGCGGGAGTGGCGCAAGAAGAGTGAAAAGACTCGACCTGGAACTGGAATTTCCTCTTTCCTCTCCGCATTTACTGTTAGGTCTCAGCGGGTCCAGCTGTGTTTTTACAACCGAATTGCTGCCGCCAACCCGTGGGTGTTTTGCTTAGAAAACGAAAAAGACCAAACGAGATGTGCGTGAGTCGACGAAAACAATGGAAAAGGTACATGGCTCCGGAAAATTGGCGGGCTCAGATATGCGAATGTATGTTCAAACTTTTTATTTCAGTTCAAAAATTCATAGAGGTTTAAAGAGATTCTTCTTTTCTCTGACAACCGATGGGCCTTAAAGCCCTAAGAATATAGCTAAAAACATTTTGTTTTGTAGTTTTTAAAGCTATCAAGATATTATGTCTAGTCGCTACCTGTCTGTTTTGTCCTTGTCCTGTCCCACTGCTGCAGGTCCTTGGTTATTAACAGAACTTAAAATAAAGGAACAGTAAACATGTTTTATAACGATAACGTTGAAGGAATTCACAAAAACTGATCAAATTTAACACCGAGTTTACAAATCGGCTGTTCATAGTAATAAAAAAGAGAAAAAATTTTTAATTTAAATTTTTAACAATTTTCTTAAAAAGGACAACTAAAAATCTATTTGGAAAAACAGCGTCATTAACGAAAGATGTAGCCAATGATTAATAAATACTTAAATTAGTTTGACCGGAGCGTTATTATTAGCTTTGTATTTGGAAACTCGTTGATTATTGGTATTTGGAAATGTTTTTGCAAATTGTAAAATTCCCTTTGTGTGTTAAACGCAGCAATTTAAAAAGCAAGCATGAATTAAACTGGCTTACAAAAAAGCTCTCAGTAGCGCCGAACGGTGGTGTTAAGGTCTCGCTTGTATAGTATATACGAATACAAAACGTTAGGCAGACAGTCACCACCCACCGACACCCCTCACCACTTCACGTGCCACTCGTTGGCAGCCGCAGCCCAAAAAACCGGGGGCGAAGGAAACGCAAATACAAACTGATTAAATATGCACTTTGCAGCTTGGCAAACGCGGAATAAATTAAAGTGTTAATTTAACATGACACATTAGTGCCACCACACACAGGCACTCGTACTCACACTTCGAGAGCTGGGCTAACCTGGCTTCTAGCCTGACTTTGCGCTTTTGCTGATTTCTGCGTTTGCGTTGTTTTTTGTCCAACTCGAACTGCTAATGAGTTAGGGTCCTGTAAGAGCTACGGTAATTTGTCGGCGGCCAGGAGCTACAGCTGCTGGCGCCGCCTACATGCGGCAAGGTATTTGAAGTAATTAAAATCGCGCTGATGCTTAAGCATTTTGAAGAGTGATTATTGTGCTGTCTAAAAAGTGGCTGGGCAGAGCAGAAATCGTTCATTTTAAACTTCGCTGTAGTTGCTTTAATTCAATTAGTGGTTGGTTTAGCTTTCACTTGTCTCACCCTCTGCTTGATGAAGTAAGTTTTTTTAAGCATCAACCTAATCTTAAATTTAAATTTCCTTTCTGTGTAAGGCCCGCTTAATATGGCTAGCTGGCAATGTTCGTTTATTCAATATCGGAATATCTATTAGTCGCAGCTCTCGACTGTATCGCTCATATTTGTTTTATCTCTATCGCTACAAATCTAATTTGAAATCACTTCCAAATCAAAAAACTACATTTTAAGTCTTCTACCTAATTTGCTGTATACATTTATTTTATGTTGCTGGAGCGGCGTTTTCTTTGTGCTGATATATTCCATGAAATTTACCAAGAGATTTGGCTGATTTACCTGTTACTCATATACTTGATGTTTTTTCATATTTTTATTAGTCTTGAAAATGTCTATCGATTTCACACAAAACTATTTGCCACGCCTACTCCAACGCCCAGAAATGTTTTATTTTTTCTTCGTTCTATTGTTTGCCTTGCCAATCTCTATCGGTAAAGCAAAAACACTTTGGACACGCCCCTTCTTACACTTACAAAACGCACAAAACGGTCACGTTTTTGAACATTTTTTAAATTTTGTCCCAATTTATTCCCCGAAATCGATATCCCCAAAAAATTATGAAATGTTGCACTTCCAGTAACTGAGTAATGTGTATCTGATAGTCGAGGAACTCGGCTATAGCATTCTCTCTTGTTTTCAGTTTATGTCGAATATTCTTATAAATGGTAATAAATTTACCATAACTAGCAGCTAGGACTTAGTAGTTGGATATCATTTCCCAGTTGAGGAACCTCGAAACCGAGCTCCTATCCTAATTTATGCAGCTGTCACCGTTGACAAACTTCTTTGTAGACTTTTTTTTAATGCCCCTGATACTTTGTCTAACGCTTAAACGTGCTTAAACGTGAACGCTCCCATTTTGCAGTGCAGTGCTATAAACATGTAGAGTAACTTAGTAGCAGAACCATTGGTCACGCTTAATCGCCTCCTCGACATGCTCAAAGAGGAGGTAGAGAAAACAGAAAAAGCAAAATCAAGTATACGCGTCATGTACATAATTTCAGCCTTGGCGGCAACAGTAACATTGCAGGGCTCCTCACACAGGACACAAACATCTACGGGGACTCAAAGGCCTGAGGTTACCGCGCACAGCAGCGCCATTCGCACACACATGCAGAAGGGCAGTAACGGTGAATTGAAAATAATGAAAAGCAAAAGCACCCTGGGAGTTTTATAACAATTGATCACCTGTTACGTTCATTGGTAATTGCACCCAGAGCCATACTAAATATACAGACACGCACACTAGCAGCGCACGTCCATGTCGCGCTTCTCGTCCAGTGTGTTGGGTGTGAGTTCACCATTCCCCCTTGTGCACCCAAATACTCAGCAGCATCGAGGGACAGCCTGAACGCTATTCTCACTCTTGCAATATCCTTTCGTGCATTTCAAAATAGGTCGAGAATCTTACTTCAAAATTTAATTAAAATCGTATTCCAATGTTCTTTGTCATCAAAATTGTGTGTTAAGTGTGTTAATACCTAATTTATACATGAAACATGTATCATTAAACAGTCATTATTTATCTAAGAACTTACAGATTAGAAAGTGAGAGTTTGAGAAAACTCGAAATGATTAAAGTTTATATGTTCAAACTAGAAATATTAACCTTCACCTTTTTTCGATGTTCCGTATCCCCCAGAATCCAGCTAGCTTTTACTCTCCCAACTCAATGAATCCATACCCTCGCGTGGTTTTTGCTTTCGATTGTCCCTGTCTTTGGATTTAAAGGATGAGGTCAGTTTTTGCTCGTACCCTATTTCTCTACCACTCACAGTAGCCAATGCTTTCTCTCCTCCCATACCGCCCTTCTGTCAATGGCCCTCGGACATTTGTTACAGTTGAAATGCGCTCGTAAAATGTTTTTTGATTCCCTCTACAGCAGTTCCTCTGCCCTCGGTAGCTCGTACCACTGCTGGCTGCTGGGTCATGGATGTGCTTCAGGTCCAGTCAATGCCAACAAGTAAAACAAATTGTTGCATTTTAATGCCTTAGTCGCGCTGAGTATTTCAGGTTCGTATGTACATATGTATTGGCGCAGGATTTTTTGAATATTAAATTTTTATTGTTATCTCAGGTATCTAAGATACAAGTTGCCGAACACTACTGGATCATATATATTTAGTTTTATTAGGTATGTGAATTAAGTTAGGCAAGTTTTGGCTTGGGTAATACACGGGATCCTGTTGTTATATCTTTCAAACCAATATCTTCGGACATATCTGCCTTCAATATAAAAATAGAGCTGGGACGTTGTGCCGCTGCCACGCCCATTGTAGCCGTCCTACGGTAGCCTGCTGCGATACGGCTGTCACTTGTCAAACATGTTGCTCGACTTTGTGGGCATGGAACGCGTCAAAGGCTTTAAGTGGAGTGGAGATGTGTGGCGGCTTTGGTGGTGAGGCTTGAGAGAGGGAAGGAGGCAGGGGGCAGCGGACAACAAGATTAACATTTAGTTTAGTTGGCTTTGTTAGCCTTCGGTTGGCTCTCGGCATGATTCAGTTCGGTTTGATTTGGTTCCGTTTTCATGGCTCACCTGCGGCAAATGTCAGTGCAGCTAAATGGCTTACAAACTCTGTTTACCACCGCCTCCGCTCGAGCAGTAGAGATTTCTCCATGGCCAGAGCTACGTTGCTAATTTCAGTTGCTGTCGCCTGAAGGCATACAACAGACGTTAAGAACTTTGATTGTGCGTGCAACAAGGCCAACAATGCCGGAGCGAAACATAACTTTTAATGAAATTCAACGCATTTGCCTGTTAATAATGAAATGCGACGACAAAGGCGAAATTATGTTTATTATTTTATGTTGCTGAGCATTTCTTTTTGTTTTGCAAGGGCGAAGATTCTTATTACACCTTTCCAGAGCCAGATTCCTTAGGACTTATTTATTTTTTGGATCAAAGCCAGGAGGGCAGTCAAATACCTCTTGTCAACATCTGCTTCCCTGGCTCACCTAACAGTGAAAAAAGCAAACAAGATATTCGAATCGATTTTTTCATCTGTTTTCTGTTTGGTTGAAAATACAATAAATAAAGTTCGTTGCGAAAAGCCCACAATTAAAAGAAATATTGACTTAGATCGGTTTTTGACCTACATAATTGTAAGCTCATGCATCAAACTTTAAACAATAAATCGAAAAACACGCGCGTAAAACACATTTGTTTGATGTACTTAAACACTCAACAAAAACGTGAAATATGTACATAGTATTATGTATAACTAAACCTTACGTTAAACAAATTTTAGGTGCCCGTTTTACAGTGTCCCTTATAAGTTCGGCTCCAGTAAAAGCAGCTTCCTTCTCCCTTGGCAGATTGTGTTATTCTTTTATGCGTTTCTAATTTCATTTAGCGACATTCGACATTCTTCTCCTGCCCTCTCCAGGGTGCTGCCTTTCTCCCACTCTAAGCTCGTCCTTAAAGTTTTCCTTACATTTACCTGTGCGTTTGTGGCTCGTGCCTCTGCTGCATTGTTGTGATTTCGTCATTCTTTGCGTGGGTATTCACCCTATTCATTTTATTTTTTCTTATTTTGCATTTCGCTTGCCCGCTCTGTTTGCGAGTATTTTCTTTTAATTTTTTCTCCCCTCAACTTTGCTGAAATTAGATTAGAAATATTGCTACCAGCATTCTGCTGGCTTTGGTTTGCTTGGCTTTGGTTTTGCTGCTTCTCAGCGCCACCCTCAGTGCCATCCCCCTTTTTAAATTTTTGTACTGCTACGCACGTTGGATTGTGTGGGTACGTTAATTTGAATGCAGGTAAACATACACAAATGGATTTTATGTTTGCCTTATATTTTTTGGATTGCTGTCGTTCTGGCACTTGGTGGTTGGCTTATTGAAGTTAAATAATGGATAAAAAAGGGGCAGACTAACTAATCTAACTAATTCTTCTTCGATATCGTTTTATGCCTCCGCAGGATTAGGTTTTTACTAAAAGTTGTATGATATATATTTTGATATAGATTTAGACTTCCTCAACATGTAGCTTTTTAGTTTATTCTTAAAAAAATGTTTAATTCCGTTTTGTAGTTGTTTGTAGTATATTTAAATTCAGCTGATACGTCCATTTAAGGTGCAGTGTTTCCAATTGTTTACTAATGGATTTTTATCGCTGCATATTTTGGTTGTCCCTATAATTTCATATGCTCGGAATCTTCAGAGCCGTCGAATTTGGTTGATTTTCTCAAGGTCTCAAATTTCCCCACTACAACTGGAATTCCATCTTTCAGCCCACAGAATTCAGTTCCGTCATTGCCGTTGTAATCTGGATATTGGCAACTGTTGTGGCAGCGATTGTGGCGAGTTAATGAATGTGATTCGGTGGCCCTCAGCAGTTGTCTTCTCTTCGGATTGAAGTTATTATGTGTGCATTGTGGCAGTCGTCCTCAACTCCCCGTAACTGCGAAACCGCACCTTGGAGCTGTTTGATTGTGTTACTTCTGTATTGATTGATGCGATATACAGAAGAATTAAGATAATTGATTAATTATGATTGCATATTACTGTTAGTCATGGATTTTGTTGTATTTATTGCATAAAACATTTTTGTCGTTTTCCTGCACTGATCTTGTGGTTTACACAGAACAATGGGGTTCATCTATATTCTATCAATTTATATACAAGCATTAATGCATTTTTAGTTGAATAGAATGAAGCGAAATTTATTGGAAGACCATGAAATGTATAAAGCAAGCTTGTGTCCCAATTAACGCTCTCCACAGAAATAAATGTAATTAATTCATTCAATCAGTCGTATTCATGACTTTGTTGTTAGTTTAGTTATTATGTCATTTATTTAATGATCTGATAAATAGTGGAAGGGTGAGTGGAACACGCACCAAAGCTACAAGAATGAGAATGGAATTCGGGTCGCCGTCTGAATATAAACCTTTTTAGTATCTTTTTGAATGATTTTTGAGATATATATAAATATGTGTTGGCATTAATTAAAAGTACAATTTTATAAGAGCTTACGATTTTTTCATTGTGCTGATCATAAATTAAAAAAGGGCACTGAAAAAGCGAGCCTTCCGCACAATATAACCGAATAATTTGACGAGCAGCTTAAAGTGACCCTGCTCTTTGGCCTTTTCCAGTTTGGTTCGTGGTTGCCATTTGCTAAATTGAGCTCGTGTCCAAGTTTTAAGCAGATTACAGACCATTAAGCATTTTTTCATACATACAACGGCGGTGGTTGGTCGCTTCGGAAGCTCTGTTCAAGCAGTCTCTGCGTTTAGCATATGTGAAGTCATATAAATATTTTGATAAGGGTTTGTCGACCCAACCGACTGCTAACATATTTAGCTGGGGGCTCGTATGAGTGGTGCACGTGTGTGCAAGAAACGAAGGGTTGGACGTTTAATACCCATCATGACTTTTAAGTTATCTCCCAGTCCGCTTACCCATCCCTCGTGTGCTCAGATCAAATTAAAAAGGCACCATATCTTGCGAGTATATTGTGCGAGGGAGTAAGAGAGCATAGTATCGGAAACTTCAAAGCAAATAGCTAGTTCTCTCTGACCTTGTTAGGCTGAGGGTTTTTCTGTTTGTGCGAATCCCAAATGTGCCTGCTGAAACCTTGTCATTATTTTGACAAATTAAATGGGCTTACGAGAGACGAATAAGGGACCTGTCATTTTATTTTATGTTAATTTAGTCCATTAAAATACGGAAAAGTGGGACATGAATTTGCGCTTGGTCTTTGAGTTCGCATTTCAAGGACTGAAATAAAATGTGTACACCTGAATATTTTAATTCATTACTGTTTACAAAAATTCGGTAAAGGTAATGGTCTTAGCCGAATTTTGGGTCTTAGCCGAATTTTGGGCACCTCTTAATAGTTTTTTTTCAGCAAACTTTTTAGAGCGAATAAAATAATCATTCTTCGGTTTGCTGCCCGAAAAATTATTTTTAATTTAGTTCTACACGAAATTTATTGTATTTTTAATGCACCAATTTATTTTACTGTTTAATACATAGGCCTACTGGGCCTGGCAGTTTGCATTTTCCCAGAGTTGAGCCTGAGTCTGGAGGAAGCTTACCAACTCGGACATGCTCACGTTGGCGAGCAGATCGTTTATCTTCGGAACAAAGAAGTTCTGGTAGAGGATGTTGGTAATATTGGGCTGAATCTCCTCGAGAGCAAGTGGCAGCAGAGACTGCATCAAACGGTTCCAGAAGTTATTGGTTGATATGTTCCATAGGGTGTTCCAATTGTCGAATTCGACGCCAGCCAGGTAAATAGTCTGCCTAAAATTAACCATACGTAGTCCCGATGAGTTGGTCAGACTGTTATCAAAGCTGTAGCTTCCCACGAAGCGCAGGTCGACGAGAGCTTCGTTAATCACATCGTTTTGCTGGATCGGCACCTTGAATCCTCCGATATTGATAAAACCATCAATTTCCGCAAAACCAAGGACTTGAATTTTAGGAAAGAGCACGTCATAGGCGGCCTCCCCAGTTTTACCATAGTCGCTGGCACTAAGGACCTGGAAGCCATCTAGGCCTTGGATACGGATGTTCGTTACATTGCCAACAACAGTGAAGTCTTCGCTGATGTGCTCGAATTCGTAAAAGGGGCTAACAATGGGCGACATTACGGGAAGGTCTCCGTATCCACAGGGCATAATGCTCTTAAATGCCCGAAGAAAGCGGGATACAGCCGAGGTAAACTGCGCGCTAGCCGCCTGTTGCACCACCGGGTTAGCGTTAACAACCGTAAGAGCCAGCAAGGCAACGATAAAGACTTGGGATGAATTCACCATTTCGTTCGTTAGTAGTGAACTGGTGGGGAGTTGTACTATGAATATTGTACGATCCGGAAAATGGGGCTTTTATAGGTGGTCACTGTCCTATCGGAGGCATTCTAGGGGTATTTGATCGATTACATATCCAATTAATCGCTGAAAGCGTGCTTCTACTATTCAAACTTAAGCCTTTTATTTGTATACAAAATATGGATGACTCAGTGACGTCTATCTGTTGGGGTTTTTGGTTTCGCAACGATCGATCGCCAACTTAACAGCTGATAAGGT
The DNA here is from genome assembly GCF_016746395.2 of Drosophila simulans. Lineage (NCBI taxonomy): Eukaryota > Metazoa > Arthropoda > Insecta > Diptera > Drosophilidae > Drosophila > Drosophila simulans. Next base: position 28,080,917 of record NC_052523.2, on the reverse strand, counting down.
TGCTAGGAAGGCACAATTTCTTTACCACACTATTATTAATGGAAATCGATTTCTTAATGATAAGCTTTTTCCAGAAAGGTAGTGTACCACAATCCACATTTTTTGTATACGACTGAAGTGTATAAGTTTTTAAGTATAAGCAATAATATAGCTACTTTCATAGGATAGGACGGGAAAAATGCAAAGTTCTTCTTCTCCCAAATGTCAAACAAATCCCATATGTCAATTACAAAACTGGCGGCCGCACAAACAAAGTTTAAAAACTTCATCTCTGCATATGCCAGGCAGTATGCCCCGGCAAACAAACACCGGATGAAGGGCTACTTCGGGTGGATGTGGCATCTTGCTGCGAGATTTGGGTTGTGCTCTGTGCGGCTGTTGCAAAAACTGTTGAAAATTCCATTAAACTTCGCGCAAATAACCAAAGGCGTTCAATTTCAGTCGACGTCGTTTATATAATTTAGTTGTTTGCCAAAACAAGTCGAAGAGGGGTCAGTGTGTGCTACAGATGGATGCAATGCAAAAGGTTCTGCGTAAAACGAAAAACCAAGCAGGAAAGAGCAGGTAGTCAAAAGTTGTACAATGCTGATGTACAAGAGAGGTCGCGATTTTATTTTTTCGGAGCTGCCTCTCATGTAAAATGTTTTCTATTTTTGTTGAAACTGAAAATTGAGTAATGAATACTTATTTACAAAGCTGAGGACTAGCTTCTTATCTAGTCCAAGAAGCAGATTCCTGATGCACACCTTTTTGCTCATCCACAAATTTGTTTTCATGCTTGCTCTAGATCCTCTAGATCTTGGATGCATTCATTGAGGCCAGCACGGCATAAAATTTGTTTGGATTCGGGGTTGAAATCTTCTTAAAGCCTTTTGCGTATTGCATATGTATAGATTAATTTTGTTTGGTTAGTGACCCTTCCCTCTGAAACGGGACTTGTAAATCAATGAGTTTTCTCATTAAATCGATTCAATTGCGTCTGCTAATTCAATTATAATTTATGCAGAATTTCCAACAGCTGCTAAGAACGTAAGACTTGCCATTTTGGAATTTATTTTCTTGATTATCGAGACGAAGTTAGGGCAAGGGTTCCATTCAAACTGATTGATGTTGCTGCTCGGCAGATTGCAGACTGTAATTTGCATTGAACATTAATTAATTGCATATTATGGACATGCATAATGGCAACAAATACAGCAAAACCAATAATCAACACAACAATGAGTTAATACAAAGCACTGTCGTTTCGGTTGAGTTCGGCTTGAAGGGCAATGCTGGGATTAGATGCTTCAAGTGGATTCTGGCAAATGTGATTCTCCATTTGCTTGTGCTTACCAAACAGGACACTTTGAGAACGCAATCACAGATCTACTTGAAACTCATGCAAATTAAGCAGCAGGAGCAACAGCTGCATAAGTAACGGCAACTTTTTCAATTAACACTGACAATTATATTGGCATTGGAGGGTGCTTCTAACTTTTAGCATGGCCCAGATCCGCTTATCTCCTTTTCAGATGATGGTAAATGATTAAGGCAATTTACTTGGCCAAAGCAACAACCTTAACCAAAGCACTCGGGGCAGGTAAATTTGATGAGCGCGTGAGGTGTCTTTTATTGAAGCTTAAAACTAAAACCTTCAAAAATTAACTACAATTTATGGAACTATGAGAATATTACATTTGAAGTCAATAAAAACCTTAGTTAATAAAATGTTTTTTTTTGTTTTATTCGATAAAAATATCTATTTTCTGTCCCAGCACTTGCTTCATACCCTACTTCAGATATTATTTTATCATTTCACGCTTGACTGGGTTTCATCAAATGCTTAAGTTTGTTCTGCTGTTCAGCTGAAGTCATTTTCTAGCATTGTTTCATTAATTTCTTTTTCGTTTAATAATTTTTAAACAGCTACTGGGTAACAGTTGCACAGCTCTGTATCCGTATTCAGCTCTAGGAAACGTAACAGCTGCTTTTGCTCCTGGTTCTGGCCTCAGTTTCCAGTTTTTGTCTGAGTTTCTCTGGTTTCTTCGGTTGGACAATGAGCCCGCGGCAAGAATACACTATGTGCTTAGTTTGCTTCTGTTCTGTTCTGCCATTTGTATAATGGAAATAAAATGTTTTAAATCAAATATTATTCCAATTATTCACAGAGAAAATAATGGAGAGAAACTTTCAAGCTTGAACTTGGGTTCGAGTGCCAAGCACCTTACCGTGGTAAGAAAAGTTTTGAAATCTACAAATATGACCTTTTTTTTGAGTGCCGAATATGTAAACTATAAATATGTAATAATATGTACATATACGTTGCCCAATGCAAATAGAAATCTATAATTACTAATTAGTACTTATAATAATTTTCCAAAATTTTTACACATTCGCTTAGTAATCCATTATGAAATTGAACTCGATAGCACGTTACGACACTTTTGTACAGGCTACGACCAAAGACGAGAAGAAAAATGCTTTCACATTTGTCGAGTATCACGCCCTTCTTAAAAGGCATTTCAAATATGCCATTCAATTTAATTCAATTACGAATTTTATACGCGACTCACGAAGTGAAGTGTGCGCACCAGCTTCGGGCCCTTTTCAATCGCGATTCAATTCGCCATTAACCCATTATGGTTCATTGGGTAATAATAAGCGAGGGCGTTGTTTGCCATAGGGGGCGTGACCCGTACGAGGTCTGGTACAGAAAGGCCTGTATTAAAAAGCAGAAATATGCAATAACACATAAAAACGAAGGTTCTGCCAACTATTGAATAGCAGCCCTAATACACGCCGGCCCGGCCACGCACAAAGCGGTCTTTTGGTAGCGCTCATGGCGCTGCTTTTCAGGGCATCGCTACGGGCAAATTTGCCAGCAATATGGGCATAACAACCAGCAATAGCGACAATGACGAGTCCCAAATCGTGTGATGCTCCCTGTGAAGAGTAGAAATTTTTTATTTCGACGATTTTTGAATACCCTTAAAGAATTAATTAAAAAAAATTAAATTAAACGTCAAACAAAACCTGTCAGATAAAAATAAGTATATAGTTGTATTGGTTTTCATACATGAGTAATTTCAATAAATACGTTTGCGTATTTGGGTGTAAACATAATGAATAAAATATAAATAGGTACATACATACATGGGTGACAAGTATAAGAATAAACTAATATAGTCTTATCTGGTAGTAACCATGGTCAAATGTGATGGTGCCAAATATTTCAATTTTCCAATTCTTGTCGGTCAATAAATTTTTATTTCACGAACTTAAGAAAAGTTTACTACCGCTGGCAATACACACACATGAAAACCCTTCACCTTGCCGGGATGCGGCAATGGTGTCTTTTCAAAGGACACTCTTCCAAAAATCGCATCTCTGGTTTTTCCGTCATATTTTTATACTCCACTACATCAACGTTTTTAATGCTCAGAGTCAATTCTGTTTCACAATTAAATTGCTTTTGAGTTGCTTAAAATTTCACAGAATTTTCTCAGGATCAAATGACAAAGAAAAGCACAAACCTAACAAATGTATACTTATTCAACAAACTTGAAACTTGAATTAGATGACGATTTCCTGGTGAAGAGAGCCAACCCAAAACGCTGGCTAAGTAGGCTTAAACGACAAATTCCGCGGAAGGCGTTTCTAGAGTTCTGTGAGTACATGCACATATGTACGATGGAAATATCTGGATATTTCACTATTCTCTCACTATTTCCATACATTGTTGCTTAAGGGGAATGAAGCGAGGACGAGCATCCCGGGATGAAGTATCAATCAGGATTTAACAAGTAAATTTATGCGCATGAGACACAGGCACATGCACTAAGGCTCCTGGCTATACTTCGAGCTCTTCATTTTGGATTGTGCTTTGCATATTTGAATAGTTTTTATTTACTTGAACTCACAATTGCACTTTTGCTATTACTTGGCTATTATACTGACGCTTTTAACATGTAAGCCGTCAGCAGCAAACATTGCATCCGGTTTCAGCTGGAGTGAGCGATAGTGTCCCGTGTGTGTTTACATTATTTATGCATAGGTGTTGGCTCTGGAGTCTCAGTATATCTCTCTTATGGCCTTCTCTGTCTTATGCGTGCATCCTTGAATTGCATAATTTAGGGACAACACTGTGAGACTGGAAGAGTTTTCTTCTATAAAAGTGATTGTGTTCATCCTTGATGGTATTTATCCTTTTTTGCATATTAGAACAAAAGACACGGAGTCAACTACACCTTCTGAGTGGTGGTATTTGAATATGTTAGTCCGTCTACGTCAATCAGCTACTTCTGCATGAAACAAATTAGTCACTTTCATTTTGAAGATACAAATATTTGCAATTAATTTAAATAGGTCCAGTAAATATTAAACTTTTTAGTCAGCCATTGCTTAAGGTTCTGTTCATAGTTTAGTTGCTATGTAGTTTTGCTTCACCTCTTGGTAATTGCATTCGACTTGAACTTTTTTAATTAAAAGAAGCAGCGCGAAGCCGTGACAAACGCCTCACCATAAGCGGCAACAAATCTTGGTTAATGTCGGCTAGCTCTATCCGTGACTCAAGCATGGGCCACAGACCGCCATGACAAATACACAACCATTTTGCTTTCCAGTTTACATTTTCTAAGCAATTTATATATGTATGAATAAAAGAGGGGGAAATCTGCACTTGACTGTTATCTTGCGTAATTGCAATTCTTGCTCAGGCTCAGGCAAAAGGTGAAAAAATTGTTTATTGTTGCACTCCAGCGGCAAAAAGTTAATTAAGTTTACCTTGGCTCGGGGTAAAAACGTTGACAAAGTTACTGAAATACTGTAGGTAGCCCTCCCTGCATTTATATTACAAAGCGAGTTAAAACAAATTTGCTATTTCTCTGCGCTTTAGCTTTGCCCGGCTTATCTGGCCTAATAATATTATATATTGCCGGTCGCATTTGCCATAGATGATTGTTCTACATATGTACGTATATGCATTGGCAATTAATTCGATTGTTGCTTTTCCTTTCCCCCCTATCGACCATACTGACGGCGGTCTAATTGACAAATATTCTTTGGTTTTTTTTTTATTTTGGATTTTCGATTTATTTTAAGAGGAAGTAAGCAACAGGAAAACAGCACAAATGATTGAAAAACTTTGAAGTACACTAAGCTTTCTGTATAAGTAAACATAAGTACATATATCATATAAAATTCATAAAAATCAGGAAAACCAGCTTGTAGTTCTAAATGATTTACTTTCTTAATGTACTGTGACGAGTTTTCTCTTATATAAAATATAAAAAAAAAAATATATAAAATAAAACCGAAATATTTAAAAAAATATATATATGTATGTACATATGTATGTATGTATAAATAAATCAGGAAACTGATTTGCCAAAACGAGAACAATTTTAAAACAGTAATATTAATACTAATACTATAACGAATTTTGGGGTCTATTTGTGTTTTTACCTTTGGGTCAGCTACTAAAAATTGTCAGTACAAGGTTTCCAAAAGGTAGTAACTTAATTTCAAAAAATTCTTTTTAATTCTCCTATTTTTTTTTAAAATCATTTAACCGAGACTTGGAGAAATTGTATAGTAAATATATAAGAGGTCTCGATATACACAGATATGTGTATTTTGGTTTAAAGTTAACCAGTGTAACCTGAGCAACAACAATCTGAGCAACAGTCCTTTCACTTAAACGAACCGTTATTTCTCTCTACAACTCATTTTGAGACTCATGCGTCTCCCGCATGATTATCGTGGGCTTGCCTTTGTTTTTGTTTTTGCTCTTTTGCGTATACTTTTGGGTATTCGAGCTTACGGTGTTTTATTGTTTTTGTGTGCTCAATATTAGTGTTGTTGCTGTTACCGTTCTGGTATTGCTCAAATAGCCGTAGAGTAATTTATGTAGCGAAAAGCACTACTGACACTTGGACGACACTCAGCTGAGATAAAGAGGATAACAAATAGCACTCATGCAACAGATTTCCATGCCAGGGCCCAGCTGAGCGAAAAAGAGCGCGGAAGAGAAAGATGTGAGAGCTAACGTTGCGCAAGAATGCGATTTAAATGATGACATCGTTATCGTCTTGGAACTTTTTTTAATATGGGCACTTTTAGAATTATATATTTTGGTTATAAAATAAGTTTAAAACACCAACTCTTTGGGTAAGTTTTGTTTTATTAAAATACTTTAATGCACAATTTTTGAATTTAAGCCGCCACAAAAATGGTGCGCACGCTCTCCGGTAACGAGAACTCTCACCACATGGCTGACTGAGAGCGAAAGCAGCGAGTCCCACAGTTTTCTCCCACTCTTTCTCTCTGCATGTGGGAACTCTCTCGTTGTGAGCTGGCTCAGTAACGAATGGCCAAGGTGCGAACAAATCAACACGGTTTGCCCACTGCACGCTGCGTGGCATCAAAATAAATCCTAAAATTAACAAAACATGGCCATTGACCGCGAAATCAGCACTTTGCCGGAATAAAACCCTGCCTTATTGTGTGAACCGCGTACAGTTCATAGTTCAGCCCTAAGCGCTTCTGCTTTTGCTTTAAAAATTACGGCATCAGAACATACGCCAAAATCGCGTCCTACGCCACATTTCGCATAGGTGTGCGGGCCTCTGTGTGTAAGTGTGTAAGAGAGCGCGTGGCGAGTTGTGAAGTTATACTTGTGTTGGCGTTGCAACGTGCCATGAGCTTTAATAATTCATACAATTAGTAAAACTCAGCTAAATACAACCCAAACAAGACATGTCCAGAGTAAATAGAAAAGTTCGTATACATATGTACATAAACGGAATACGTATATAAGTGAAGGTGAATAAGCTCAGTGAAGGTGGGCCCAAAATACCGTTGCGGCCGCGCAGCTGTCCAAATGTCAACGCCGGTGCCCCCCTCTAACGTACTTGGGCATATGTACCGTGAATGCACAATGGGACCGAAAGCCCCAAAAAGCAAGCTATGCTAGTTTGCCCGCTGCACTTAATCGACAAAGTCTATATTATGCAAATGCTGATAAAACTCCGTCTTACTTCGCTCAATTTCTAACGACGCGCGCCCATTCCAGCCTGAGTGGCACTTGCCCACCAGAGCGCACGTGCAACCTTACATGGAAAGTGCAAGTACTGAAAAGCGTCCTTATAGTACGGGTCCAAGACACTAATCGGACCAACTGTAACAACGGTGTTTTAATTTAGTTGACCAACCGCGAACCCCCCACCTAGTGCACACCTCCCCTTTAGCCGGGCCACATCATCTCGCCTGCAGATATAAATACAAGGAACAATTCATGAAGATCCTTACCAAACCCTTGAACCCCCACCGACCCAACAAGCCTAACCCCTAACTGGCACCTGCTCATTTCCGGGTACGGGACTACAATAGCACTACCTCCTGATCTACAATAACCACAGAGGCTGGGGAAACACACCTATCCAGACAAAAGAAGGTAAGTGGCAACAAACCAGCTCATTGATATGACACGACGCACATTGGAAAAGAATAGTATGCTGGTGGTGTTAGGCAACTCGCCTACCCCTTACGGGTTGCTTCCTATACTTTTTTGACCGTCATGACTGCACTAATAATAACACTATACTAATAATAATAATAACATTATCGCAAATTTTATTTGAGCATCACTAGAATGACAAGGGCCTAAATGAAATGCAATTGCACGCTGGCCAAGAGCCAGTGCAACTGCAAATGAGGACTAGAAGGCTCCCCATTTCCGTTCCTTAGTGCTGCGTTGGCCTCCCAACCAAGGGTCCTTATATAGATTCTATCATTTTATTTGATGCCTTTTGGGCTTTTTTATGAAAGTCTGAAAATTTGTATTCGATTTTTGTAATTGCCAATCCATGGAGGTTTCTTGTATGACATGTTTTAAATGCTCGATCTATAAATTCTTTTTGTGTAAAATGTACGGTCTCCTGCACTTGCCAGCGGCAGAAACAGACTACGCCAGCAGCTACAGCGGGAACATAAGCATCATCAGCAGCGGCTCTTGGCCTCAGCTGACGCGAGTTGCTTCTCCTTGGACTACGTTCTCTGCAACCCAAAATGTCATGTCTTGCTGTCAAATCAAATCAACTGTCGTGGCTGTGGCTGTCTGCCTGGCTGGTTTGCCATTCAACGACCACTTGTTAGTCTGTAATTTTCACTTCCCTCATACATCCCATTCCATCGCGCACTCATATTCAGACTCCCCGGGAACATATACATGTACGTCAACCACAGAGACTCAAAGCGCTGTTCTTGCATGCTTGTTGCTGCTCGGAGCCGAAAAAGTTCCCATCCCTGCTGCGCCTCCTTTTCCACTTTGCTTGCCAACAAATGGCTTCTGTCATTTGTTGAATCTTAGCAAGTTCTTTTGCTAACATACAGGCTTATAAAATGTGCAGCTTATTATATAATATACATTAAAATGTTAATATTTTTAAATATATAATTTGAAAATTCATAACTCATATGTTTATGAAAAAATTGACTTTTTAGTTATATTACCTTAGATGTTCTTTATTGTAATAGCAAATTTTTTTCAAATTTCTTGTAGTGTGTCCAGTTTCCGTTTCCACGAGCTTTTGCAACTCGTGACTTCTTTGTTTTGATGTACATATGTAGACTTGCCCTCGCCCACTAGAAGTCGACCAATATATCAATTTTCACCACAGCTAACAGATGGGGATTTAAGCGACCAATGCATGGTTAATTGAATTTTGATTTCATCTAAGCATATTCGATTCGTGCACTTCGATAATGCGACATGCAGCTTGTGACTCGGCTAATGCCACTTGCCAGCCCATCACCATCCAGTTCTGAACCTTTTTGCACTGGAACAGCATGATTAGTGTGTCATTCAGAGCACGTGACTGGAATCCAATTTCATGCTCTGTTCCGCCCTGCATTTCTAAGTAATTCCTTCTTTCTTCGTTCAGTGCTCATTTGCAAACAACCCAGATGGCAGTCAACATCATCTATGTATGTATGCGACGAAAATTTATGACCGGAGGGACAAATGTCGTAGGGACAGATCCCGATCACTGCGCCAGTGGGGAAAAGCTTAGAAAGTTTGTTGGAATCTGTTTTTAAAATTGATTTTAGTGAAAAAAGCAATAGTCAGGCGCTTGTCCAGGCTTTTGTACACTGGTGTCGCCAGACTGGTGTACTTTACACGGTTCTCGTGTCACGTGATTTTCCCTTGTCTCAAGGACCTACCCGTTTTCTCTTTGGTAGGTCGTACATTACATTGCGCCACACAAAACGGGGCAACAAGCGACTCATTGTTGTGGCTTCGCAGCAGCCCTCGTACTGCCGGCCGAACCCCTTCCACTCAAAATCGACTTTGGATTCGAATCGAATTTAATCTAATGTGGGTCACCTGTTACCACAGACCGAAAAAGTTCTGCTGCGTCTGAAGAGGCATTTCAATTGTGGTCCCACTATCTCAATTCGATTTCTGTTGCCCACACAGTCAAGACGGTGTCACCACTGATAGTTCCCGCAACCAACAACATCATCGGGCACATGAAGACGGGAACCAGCAACAACGCCAACACCAAGTCGCGTAATATGCTGGTGTCGCGGTAGTATGGCAGCAATTTTCCCGGACTGCAAGTACGACGTACTTGGTGTTGTGTACGGGGGCTCATTGCAAATTGACTTAAGTGCCAGGCCACATGCAATAGGGCTGGAAAATAGTCCAATATTTGTTTTTGTACTTGTGGGTTGTAAGGTCATATTATTTTAACATTTTTTCTGAGGCCTATCCAGCTGCTCAAAATCGCCTGATACATGGCAATGACAGCGATTTCCCCAAGAATATCAACTGGAGACACCACAGGGTGAAATCCACTGGACTGACGTCATCGTATGCTATTAATTGCCTGGCTTTGAGAGTGAGTGAAAGTGTTGATAAGTAGCACACACTCGTAGCCATATGCAGTTTACCTGACAATGGGGGGCGGTTGGCGAAGGAAAACAATGGGACTAGTTAAATATTTTGTGAACAAATAAAATTCTGTACTCAGAGCAAGTCGATATAATATCGATATAAACTCTTAGTTATTAAATATAGAAACGATTTAAAGTCGGAAATATATGCGTGTTACACTTTATAACTTCTTTAACTTAACGAAGTTATCTTCCTTATGTTTTTTATAATGGAATACATTTATCTAAATTTTTTTAAGCAAATTTGTTTTGAAATTTAGAGATAATGGACTGTTAAGAATTTATTATGCAACATATGGTTTTTAAATTACATTATTTTCAAAAAATTAGAAAGCCCATTGATTACTCAAGGCAATTATTAGCTTACTCGCAATTTTTGATATCGTGCTGCTTTTTAAGCTAAACTGTCTGAAAATAGGCAGAATTTGCATTTTTATTCTATTCTTTTAGCTGATTCGCCATTGTGCCTTCATTATTTGCGCTGAGTTCCTGCCTCTTTCCCGCACCACCATAGGGTCATAATGCGTTTTCCGCTCAACTGGCAAAGAAGTACGCCCGCTGCGTTCTAGCATTTTGGCGCAACTGTTTTTTGTTGCACAGCATCCCTCCCATTTAGCTGAGTCCCAGTTCTGGGACTTTCGTATAGCCAGTAGTTGTGGCAGCAGGCTTCACAGCTCATTATACGGCGGCATGCTTGCAGCCTCACTTCGTCCGGTCGTCACACTCACATCCCGGCTGACGCCGTCCCTTGGCTCAGTGCTCGTTTCCCATCTCAGTACGTTTTGTGAACCATAGCTGCAAAGTATGCAACAAATTCGGTTAACTTTCTACCATTATTAACTTTTTAAACGCCTTTGCAACGCTTTCTTTCCTGACGCTATGCTGACATCATTGTTGAGAGTCAAACTTCTGTTTTGCACATCAATTTTCCCTAGGTAAGTTTTTTATAATGAAAGGCAAACATGAAGTCAAGGATTTGATGAGTTTAAGTTGAAGATTTTAATAAAATAAAAGGAATCGATCACATCTAAGCCGTTAGGAATTTTATAATTTAAACTTAAATTACAAGAATTTCAAAATCAACCATTATTCTGACAATCGACATTAAAAGGTACAGGTTCGATAATTTCCCGGGTTTAATTTGCTTTTCCCACACCCATAAAACGTAATGACATGGGAATATTACAGAGAAGTCTTCAAAAATAGTTATATTGCATATATGTTCAAAACTACCACAAACCACTGTCTAACCACTTGCTTCTTAATTCCGTTTGATGATTAGCTTGGTCCACAGTGTCTTGAAAAGTTGTGTAATTCTTAAATAATAAGGGCCAATTGCTTCTAAAAAGAAAACTTTTTTTCCTAAAATTAAAAACAAACAAACGTATTATTTCATTACTTTTTATTTAAATTATCTATTTTGTCTTATTCTAAGTTGATTACAAACTGAGTGTTTTTCCCTCCTGTTTTTAATAACTAAGCTCGTTCCCTTACCAAAAATTCGCGCTGATGTCCGTCGGGTCATTTCGCTTTACAATAGGATATTGCAAGCAATTTCCGTTACGCGACCGGATGTAATGGTAATCAATTGATTGTTTTATTGTGAATTAATTGTGGGCATGCACATGGGCAGTGAAGTTGTAGCTATGGCTTCGGTCAGCACCGGGTGATGTTGGTGCTCTTGTTTCATTGTTTATTGTTTTTACGCAATTGTTTGGCAATTGGCCCGAACGGCCTCTGCTCCAGCCGCTTACCATGCCTTCTCCCCTTTTTTGGCGTTGTTGATTTAAAACAACCAAAATGCGAAATGAGTTTTGTGAACGGAAATTGTATTTTTCGTTAGCAAGCGATAGAAAAGCTTTTGTTATTCGCTCCGTTTCACTTGATTCAAGTTTTGTTTAGGGAGTTAGCCCCCGGGCAGATTACTTTTTTGTGAGTTTCTCGGGTTGAACACTGATAGTTAAGAATTGAACCGGATGGAGAGATGTCATAATGGACTGAGCCCCAAGACACTCACCGGCCGAGCTTGTTAATATAATTGAAAATTAGTCATGGGTGAGCAACAGATATGGAAAAGTATTTCATTATACTTTACCTAAAATGTCCATTAGATTTTGTTGACCTGTGTTACAACTACTTGTTACCTCTTTACCGTGACCAATTAGGCGCCGTGATTAACGACTCATATTTCTTCCACTTTTATGAGTCCAGGTCACATTTATCCCATACTTAAGGCCAAAAAGAAAAGTTATTGAAAAACTTTGATCTACTTAATAAAATTATTGTGGTATTTGCCTTCATGACAAATGACTAAGTCGTTTCCAATAACTTTGGCTATAAAAGGGATGATTTCTGCTGTCTACGTTTCTTTCTCACTTTTATTAAGTGTGCCCTACTTTTTTGGCGACAATCTGATTTTATCAGTTTTCCTCCTTGCTGACGTTGGTGTATTTTTTTGTTTGCGCTACTCGTCTTAGGTCTTACGGAATCGTCTCATCATCATTAACTCATCAATGTCAAGCTTTATCAAAGCGGCTACGGCTGTTCGAGCTAAACCAGATTTAGCGTAAAATTAACACAATTCAACTTGGATGCATGCTGCCTAACTGGAAAATCAATTTAGTGCCTGCCTGTCAACCAACTGTCTTTACTTAGATATCAAGATGATGCCATCCTTCCCGATGGGGATCTGTGACTGCGACCGTGTCACCACAGAATCAATTTTATGCTCGGTTAGTCAATAATATTGACTGAGAAGGCACGCTGTGTTGTCGAACTGTACAGTTAATGATTTTTTATACCCGTTAACCGTAGAGTAAAAGTGGATGCGATATTTATTAAAAAGTATGTAACAGGTAGAAGAAAACGTTTCTGAACCAAAAGACCCACAAGTAGAGCTGCTCTTGCATGTCCGTCCATGTGTGTCCGTCCATATGAACGTCGAAATCTCAATAACTATAAACGCTAGATAATCCAGATTAAGCATGAGCTGCAGGACGCAGCGCGAGTTTGTTTTACACAGTTGTCACGTCCACATTTTAAAAAGTTCTTAATTTCTTCATTTAAATATTCTTTTTGCCAATTTCTATCGATATGACAAAATACTTTTGAAAATTCTTTCTCCCACTACCTGAGTAATGGGTATGCAATAGTCGAGATCTTTGACTATAGCGATTCCTTTTTTTTCGGTTAAATTTTAATAATTATAATATTTACATATTTATATAAACGAAAATATTTTATTTTTCAAATTGAGTTGCTTTAAGTGGTTTAATGAGTCAACTGCAAAATAGTATGTGACTGTATAAGCTAAAAAAGGCTTTAAGGTCGGCTTTATGGCACGTTTGCCATAAAGATGCCTAATATGTACATTGGAGCATATTTAGTAAATTTGCAATTGGCGAAAAATAAATAAAAGTATGTTTTTAAAACGGCTATGTTTTTAATAGCTCAATTAGCATCACAAATCCTTTCTTTCATAGATAATCGTTTATTAATCGACTTTAAAATTTAATTATTAATAGTTCAAGTTATCGTCATCGCAAGAAGCTTATTACTCGATAAGGATTTTCATGTCACTCTTAAATTAGTATTTACTCGTCCCTCATAAACTAATTAAAACCCAAGCTGGCAATACAGAGGTCTGATAAAGCCGATCATCTTACTTCTTCTTGAATAGTATTTGTAATATGGTGCAAACGCTTCAATCAAATTTTAATTAAAAATTAAATAACCATGAAATCTCCATCTGCTAATGGCGATTTCGAAGTCCGTGTGTATGGACTTAGGTTCGTCTTAGCTGTTGCCAATATCCGCTTAGCAGCTTTGCATGTGAAAGGCATATACAGATGCCCATCAGCACAATCATCACCGTCAATAATATTCACCGTAATGATTTCAAATTTCGAGCTCTTTGGCAGAGTTTTGGCCGAGAAGACCGCTCCGCCAGTTGGCCATTTTTGCTGATTAGGGCCAGGACTTCGGCTGGACGGCAACATGACGCCATCACCCCATCTGGCAAACCGTCGGCAAGCGTTCTCCCCATTATTGGCGCGATTGACGTCAGCTTTGTTTTAATGCTAATTAATTAAATTCAGTCAAATTAACAGGGGTCAGGCTGTACTTACCTCGGTCTTCATCCCTTTGTTTCTTATCAATTCAAAAAACCATTATATAAATCATAAATCACTGTTGATAATATCAATTAGAATTTCAAATGTTAGTTTTATAGTAGGGGTTTTAAAAGGTTTTATAAAATGCGGTGGAAAAAAGTTTAGATACTAATTAAATCTATTATCATTTTCACACCCGTTATTCCCAGAAGTATACTAAATTCGTTTAGAAGTACATAACAGGTAGAAGGAATCGTTTCCGACCATATAAAGTAAAGGTTTCAGGCGGCTTGTGGACATTAATGTAGACGTGGTCTGTATTTTTTTGGTATATCAATAGAAATACAAAGACAAATAATAAAATAAAATAGATACATTGTTCAGAAGTGTGCACGTTTGTGGGCCCACTCCAACGCCCGTGGCAATCCCTTAAACAAATTAGCGCTGAGTCCGGGGGACTTGAATCTGCCAGCCAAGTCCCAACTTTCTAGCTTTTATAAGTTCTTCAGGCTACTGATAGTATACCCTTTTACTATATATAAAAAAATATAAAAACTAAATAACATTTGACGTTCAAGCAACAGCTACCTAATGAGTGGCAACAGTCAAGATTAGTGGTTAGGTGGAAGAGTGGTAACGCTCATATTTCACTTATACATAATTCATTTAAATAAGCTGTGCTGAACCTGAAATATAGCGGCGATAGGGCTAAAAAGCGTATATAATTGGCCAGAAAAAGCTAAGTCAATTGAAATCGTTGAAGACCTTTGATGTTTTTTTGTGGTCATTAATGCGTAGTTTTAGTTTAGCACTTTACAATGTCCCTGAAACTCTCTTCGGTGCTCAATCAGCTAAGCTGCTCGCTTTAATGTAGACAAGTTTATGAGATTAGGATGGGCCATGGGTTCGGTTTTGAGGTCTTTCATTACCCACAATTTCTGGAGGAACTTCTTAGCCCTCATCGGTGCATAAATCAATTGTATTAATAAATTAACAGACATAGCATCCTCTCTCCATGAAACATGCCCAGCACTTCGAACCAGCTTCATCTAGCTTCATCTTCCCTGGCTTGTAGTATCTCAATTAATTATTTGTGTGCGGTCAATATGGGTGGGTGTGGAATACACATTTGCAGCAGCGGATATGTGGTAGGACTTCCATAATGTTGCCTGCCACATTTTAATTACACATTAATGTGAGCCCGCCGAATCCCAAAAAGTTGGACGAACTACAATTTAGTGCTCTGCGGTTTTACAAATGTGATAACATCAACAGGAATGATCAAAAAATAAATACAGGAAACAAAACTGTAATAATAATGGAATATCAACGAGAATGGTATACTCTATTCTAACTCTTTAAATTGTTTTTTTATTAATAATTGGAATACGCGTTGGAAGCTTGAACAATTTTTTAATTTAAATATGTTGTTTGTTGTGTTTTTTCATAAAATTAAATAAAACAGGATCGATGTAGCAACACGAAATGGAATTTGAGGTTTTCTGAGGGCTTATATGCTTTTAACGTTTACTGACACTCTTGGACTAACAACAAAAAACGTTCGGTTCAACTGTAGTTAAACAAAATAACATTTAATTAAATAATTAATAAAACTCGATGTTAAACACACAGATAAGGTGGCAAATGCGGATAGGAAATGAGTAGTGTGTGTGAACTACATGTTAATTAATAGTGTCCGGGCAACACGACATGCTGACCAATTAAAATTAATACACCAATAAAGCAATTTGATCAATAAAGACGGCATCCGTACTGCAAACAACGAACACATATTTGTGTCCTGCGGTTTAGATACAGGCTCGCCCTTGTTTTCCGCATGGAATTTGGAATCAATAAGCATGGAATAGGAGCACCTCAAATATGCAGTCAATGAGGCGCTCAAGATTATGCAACACACACATTTTTTCGTCGAATCGCCGCTGGCCTGAAATGTAAGGAGGCACACGTGGCGTCTGCTTGGTGTACAGTATGTATTTCTGCATAGAAATACGAGCACTAAATTAGTTACTCGTAGAGTAAATGGGTATACTATATTCGTTGGAAATTATGTAACAGGCAGAATAAAGCGTTTCAAACCATAGAAAATATATATTTTCTTGACCAGGATAATTAGCCGAAGTCGATCTAGCCATGTCCGTCTGTCCGTATGAACGTCGAGATCTCAGGAACTATAAAAGCTAGAAGGTTGAGATTCAGCATACATACATTTTTTATTAATTTTGTCAGTTTTTTTTCGATTTGCAAAAATTTGTTTTGCCACGCTCACATACTGCTCAAAATTGCCACCCCTACTTTTGATTTACTAATTTTGTTTTATTAATTACTATAGTCTTTATTTAGCCCTAAGATTTTTTTTGCCAAGCCCACATACGTTTTGATTTTTCTTTGTTGTATTGTATGTCTTGCCAATTTCTATCGGTATACAAAAAACACTTAAGCAACGTCCCTTATTACCACCTATAAAACCCCCAAAATGTCACGCCCACACTTTTAAGCAATTACATTTTTTTTCCTTTTATTCTCCAATATCTATCGATACAACGGAAAAATTATGAAATTTCGTATTCGCATTCCCACGAGCTGAGTAACGGGTATCTGATAGTCGGGGAACTCGCCTAATAGCACTCTCTCTTGTTTTGAATTAAATTATTTATAACTGTTTTTATGTCGTTTCGCAGCAAATAGTTTTGGTGGCAGATGAATATGTATGTAAATATTTTTACTTTCTTTTTGTTCAGTTTCTGGGCGGTCTCTTTTTGTTTGCATTGGTAATGAGTTTACTTTGGCTGTAAGTTGCGCAAACAGGCCGGCGGCTCACCTCGGCCTGGCATCATGTAGTTCCCTGTGGCTTGATGATAAAGTCCCCCAACCAAACCGTTTTAAGTAATGTGTAGAAGAGGAGCTGAACTTGTACATTAAGCTTTCACTTTATTGTAAATTTCTGTCAACAATATCCTTGTGGTCCTCAAATAAAATGTTCGTGCGTGCATGGGCTTGGTGCATGTGTTTTTAATTTTTGGTTCCTTCTGCAAATTGCTTTAAGGTCTCGCTCTGTAACTTTTCAAAATATACAAATTTTAATTAATATAAAACATAAAACGATGTGCAAATAGGTTCCAGCGCGACTGTCTGTTGTATAAAGGTGTTTCGTAGCAACATTGTCTATGTAGGATCATTAAGGGCAGCGGTATTCTGTGGGTCTGTGTGTGTTATCCTGGTCTTTAAAAACGATGGAAGAACATTGAATAAATCAAATCTGTCCGGCGGAGTAGTTGGCCTTATCAAAGCGCTTTCACTTTGCTTGGTAAATAGAAGGGTCGGTTGGTGGATAAACAGGAACAGCATCGTGATAAGTATGGTCAGGTGCTGACCTTTGTATTTGCCAACACTGCGATATGAATCAGGCGCCGGCACATAAATTACAGTACAATGGGCTCAACAGTAATCTACATCTGTTTGATGTTGCCTACCTTATATGAGGATATCAATTCATTAAATTATACGCTATGCATTGAAATAAGCCTGCCCCAGAGGTGTTGACAAGATCTTTAAGTTCAAGTTTAAAAGTTAAGTTAAGTTTAAAACTCAAAAGATTAATTCATAATATTTTATATGAAAAAAATTTGATTTAACGTTTGAAAAAAACATAATTTTCAAAATCTAAGCGAACATATTGCAATTTTTTAATTTATATAATAATACAGCAATAACCTCTAGAGAAATATTAAATAATTCATTTAAATGTATTATGTATTTAAAATATCAATATTTAAACAGCTCTCTACCACAGCTTACATGTGATGTCTGTCATCCATTTCTGACCACATGGACCTGCTCCACTTGTTGTTCCGTTTGAGCGTGATGTTTTTCTTTTGCTTTAAGTCATATTAATGTATACCCTACTTATAAATTATTTGACTGAGAGATATTTTTGGTAAATGAAAAGAAAAAGTCAGTCTTAGTCTTTATTTGTTTGCTTATGCGAATCCCGCCAAAACACCACAACAGCTTTCTAACGATGCTTTTAAGTTATAAATAATTCCTAATCGCCCTTTTTAACAGCAAAGACCAAAGTAATATTCAATTTAAATACGGCATTTGTTGATTTATATTTTTACCTTAGCAAATTGCAAACCTATTTTAAGGGAAACCAAAAGCAGATCTGTCTATTGTAAATCCCCACGGTCCTGATACTTGGGGTCCCAAATTTTATGGTGAGGCAAATAGTTTTTCTTAATTTAAAAACGATTTCATGGGCTTAATTATTTTTCCGTGTAGAAAATTGATTCGCAAAAAATTGCCAAGGACTTCCACACGTTTATGTGGTTGCGCCTTTTCAAGCCTGAAGAACTAAATGTCAATTTCATTTACGTTTTCAATCGATTTAGTGTAAGCCCTACCACACAGCACGCTCTCACACCAATGCTCACATTTACGGACAGTGACACACGGATACTCAAAGGCAATATTGGTCAGATTTTTGACAGCTCAAATTGAATTTGCCTTTTGCTGCTGACTTTTTTGTTGCGCCAAAATGTTTTTTGCTTGACCGCCTCAAAAGTTGAGTAAGCTCGGTAGGTCGAAAGGGTTGAGCGTGTGTATGTAGATATGGGCGTGCCAGGATGTCAAGGTGTGAACACATTTGGCCTTTGTTTGCTGCCAACCAAAAAGGCAGGACGATTTGTCTTACTTTTTTGATCGATGGTTCAGCTTCCCTGTTATCTCCCGTCGTTTCCGCCCTTCGGTTGGTTGCTGACCACACGCATAGTTGTTATTCCTTGTTTATGCTTCCTTTGCTTGTTGTTTTTTTGGTTAACTTTTTACCGAAAAAAATAATTTGTTCCCAAAACTGATTAAATACCTAATTTCGAAGTTTTAAATTTGTTTATCGAACATGGTTTTTATTATAGTTATGTGCAATATCGCCGTATTGGCTGGACTACACCAAGCAGTATTCTGACCAGAAACCGGTAGTGAGTCCATTTGCAGCACTGTTATTGTGCACTATGCCGTTGATCCTTCTCTCATTGATCCTTCTCTGCAAATTGCTTGCATCCTTGGAAAAAACCTAATAAGCGCATATAGTTATTCCCGTTACATCGTAGATTATTAGGATATACCAGATGCATTGAATCACACTTTTGAGCATATGTTGATTAATTTTTAATTTTTTTTTCTTTGTATAGTCCGGGGAACTAGTGGTCTATAGGGTTTTATATTGCTTACTGTTAATAATAATAATTTCATCAGATATTGGATAAGTGGATAAATCTCCCTTTACTTCAGCACTAAAAACATTTTTCTGCATTGCTTATTTGATGAGTTGCCTTCTGCTAACCTCATTTAAATGTAATTTCAGATTTTTATAGCTGTTTACACACACCTACACCACCAGCGGTTCGCATAAATCTCCCCCCTGTGGAACGTTATTAATGGCCTCAGCTTGCTGCATTGTCCTTTAAGTGGACTCTTTTGTGACAGTAAATGTTTTGGTGCTGTCCTAGGTTTTAGCCCCACTTTGATAAGATGGCCATGCAACATGTGGTGGCATTCAAAAAAATCTCTACGTAATTTGATTTATATTTATAAAGTCACAATAATTTGCTTTCGATTACCTTGGTAATAATAAAGCGTCGTAACATTTAAATAATGACCAACCCGGCGTCGGTTAATGGTTATGAAAATTCAATTATAGCCCAAGCACATGATGATGGTTCACTTTGGTCCTCAGGTCCCGTATTTTCACTCAAGGCGGTAGCACATAAAACACGTGGCAAGATTAATTGTGGCCGGCTGTCGTACATTACAGTGCGTATACGCCGTGTATATGTGTAAATAGGCAATGGTGCTAGGGATTGCAGGGCTACTTTTTTTGGTCATCATATATAATTCAAGCATAAATTTTTGCACGCATATAAAAAAGGTCGCGGGAATAATACATTTCGGTTAATTTATGTTAGGCGGATGTGGTGGTCATGAAAAATAACACAGGCTGGACGCAAGCCAATGAGCCACAAACGACTGGACTGCGTTTGGCACTGCTAATGATGACGTGGAAATGAGAACGGACGAATCAGTTTCGGCTTTTGTCTCGTCACCCTTTTTGACCCTGTCGTGTATCATTTGGCATTCTTTTGTTATTCCATCGTAATTACCACTAAAATTACGATGTGCTTGGGAGAGAGGGCTTATGCAAAGACAATAAAATATTTTAATATCGTTGGTTCAACTAACTTGCGTCTGTCCGTAGAATCTGTATGCTTAATCTTAACCTTCTAACTATTATCCTTCTGCGTGTTACATACTTTTCAACGAATCTTGTATACTCTTTTACTCTACGAGTAACGGGTATAATTAGGCGTAGACTAGTGTGAAAAGTAAAGCACCTCTCGCATACACATCATCAAAAGCAACTAATAATTATCAAGAAGGACGTGGACTGTCTGCCCGCCTAAATTTTGACAAAAAATGCTGGGCACTGTGTGTCAGGTGCATAATTGAAAAAATTGTAAGCAACAAATTTGATGGAATTTCTATTCCGCCTCGAACCATGCTGTTGCAGCAATTGTACATTGTTTGAATTGTGCTCATTTAATTTGGCGAAATAGTCGTTTGCTACGAATTTGCCATTAGCAACTTTGGAATGAAACCACAAGTCTAACAAATCCCCTTCCTTCCCTGATTGCGATAAGATGGCCTGGCCAAAAGCAAAACCTCCAGCCACTTTGCACCGTGGACCTACCTGAACGCGTTGTCGATATGTCAAGTACTGTGGTTACCTTCAATTGGACGTCATGATTGACGACTGATGAATTTAGTGAGCCTGAGCCTAGAATGCGATCAATAACAGGCAAATGGCAGTGGGTGATGGCAGCGCAAGTGGCGCATCCTCATGGAGGCAGCCATGTTCATGTTCAATTAGTGAAACGGTATTGCACTTTGTTCGTATAAAATGCCTGCGAGTCTAATTAATTACTACACGATGCGAAGACCAGCTGCATTTGTGACAAACCCGATTGGGTCAGTGTTGAATTCGGTGCGTCATCTTGCCTAACCTTAATTTCAATGGCTGCTTGGAGCACAGCAGCATGATTTGGACATGTCCATTGACTGTTTGCCGCTTGTCAGTCAATATACACATTAATAAAATAGCTTGTCAATTTAAATTTTGTACAGATTGAATTACACTTATCAAGAATAATAAAAATTTATAAATTATTTAACTTCTGGTGGAAAAATGCAGACAAATACATTTAAGGAAAGACTTAACAAAAGAAACGCAGAGGTTGCATTGCACACAAAATTGGGTTACAACCATTTCGCAGTGTTTTGTCGTATCGCGCCTTAAGCTATCACTGAGGTCTGGGAAGGAAATTTCGTTATCCTACTCGCAACAGCTTTTATTATTTATTTCCACAGTGAAATGTGCGCTCTACCGTATTGTGTATGGTTTGGAGTGACATTGACAATACTGGCATTTGGCCAAAAAAACGCAATCAAATCCGTTCTCTCTATAAAAAAATATATTATTTGTTCTTGGCCTTCTCGAAATTTTAACCTTAAATTGCCCCGTATATTGGTTGGATGGTATCTTCTTTTAATAGTGTAAACAAATTAAGACAACGGAAAATTACCTGAGCTATTTTACAAATTAAAATTTGTATTCCCTTGTTCAAATTAATACTTCAATTTGTAAGTTAAGAAAAGAATAAAACAATTACGATTCAATTTGCAAGATTTTCAGGGTGCACATTTCCCTTAGAGTTTTCATTCAATCAAAACATCAGCTGAGTAGTCAAGAAGCCGCCAACCAGAACGGGTGTAGCCGCATAGTCATGTCCATATCCGTTCCCTGGCTAAATCCATTTGTCCAAAAAGCATTACAGGATTTAATTTAAAAGTTTGCTACACTTTCCCAAATGAAACAGCTGCGGAAAGGATGAAGAGTTCGGGGAGATGAGCACTTAAAGCACATGCAGCAAATGAACATTTTTAACTCAATATAGAAAACGACTCAGTGAATGAGTTGAGGCTGAGTAAATCGCTCTGTGATTGTTGGCCTTGCTTCTATACTCTATTTCTGCGAGGGAAGCTCTGTTTTCTGAGCACACACATTTCTACAATGTGTCTAGACGATCATAATTATGCGAGTATGCTTCTAAGATTATTAATATTACAGTTTACCTATTCCAAGCAAATTTATTCTTTCCTAAACCAGGAAATCATTTTTCCAAATTGAAGTGCAGCTGGAGAACAAACTGCAGATGATGCAGCAGTGCTGCAACTGCAAAAAGTTTGTGGGAAAGAGCACATTAATTAGAAGCTGCCACGCTCGGCAGACACGCGTCCAGGTGCCTAAAAAGTTGGCAACGTGCAACATGTTCAGGAGGAAGGGATCCAGGAAAGTTTTCGGCTTGTGTTGCCTTTGAGTTTGACTTGAAGTTAAAGTTGCTTTTTATATACACATACTTACACTAAACGAAAGTAGTTGTTATTTGACCAGTTGAAGATTAATAGGATTACAAGAGAAAAGATTATAATTATAATAAGTTTAACATTATTATTTTTACAAAATTATTTTCTTTAAAAATTTATTAGGCTCTACAATTAAAATATCAGTCAATTATAAAACGAGACAGGAAGCATTTTAATATAGTAAAATATAGTTTAATATAGTATAAAAGGAACTGCTTAAAAAAATTATAAAACATTACAATACAAAATAATTGAATTCTCTTAGTGCGCAGAAAGCTCCTTTTAATTACGACCCTACGTTAGGCACCTCTAAAGCAGTTCAAGAAGGGAAGAATTGGGTGTAGCCCGTTGCAAAGCGAGTTTCAGGGAAATCGGCGTAATATGTACTGCCAGCCAGCATCATTAGCCATCTTTAGTTGTTAACTTTAAAACGTAACATTTAATTTTCGCTAAAAGGCTTTGCGCGAAAAAGCAAATCATATGTATACAGGGATGTCTGAAAGGTGAGAAAAGGAAAAGTGAGCGCAGGGGGTCGGCACCGTTATAAATAACGCAATCTTCACGCACGTAATTCAAATGTGGAGGATGGGCGTGTCTCGGTTGCGTCTCATTTAGCGCACGTAACCAAATAATGACCGAAATGATGGTCGCTGCTGATGGGCAAAGCGGCGTATACAAATGGTGGGCAGTGGAAGGGAAGGGAAGTAAACTGCGTGCGTTTTGTAAATAAAATAAAATAAAATATAACGTAACGAAGCGAAATGTTTTATCAACGTGCCGGAGCGCACTAAACAGCCACTACACTGATCATAACGATCGCGAATAAACAATGTACAGAAAGTCTTACTTTCTTACAATAATTGTTTTATTGCTTTCCTTAAATCTTTTTATTTGGCCAAGCTTAAAACTTCTTTGTATTTATGTAAATATAAAAATAATAGCAATTACACTGGGACGAAATTCTTTTAAGTGTAGCAGGGTACGCGGCCGCCCCTTGTTTGAACCATTGACAGATGGCACGCTGACCAAAGTGGCGGCTGCGGTGTGCTCTGGCTATCCGTGGATCCAAGCCCTGTCTCCCTGCTGATTATCGCTTCTGGTCCATGTGATACTGGTTTTTGTAATTGCTTTGCTTTGTCGTAAATGGAGAGCGAAACAGGAAGATAGATTGCAATTGCTACAGGCCATTACCAGGATGAAAAGAGATGGGAGGCCGTACAAATTTCTTGTCATTAAATTAAAAATAAACGACAATATTTTATGCGCCTATAAATATGCAACAAAGCATGCTTGTTCCGCAACCGGAAAGTTAGCAGCTGTTGTTATTTATTTATGCGATTCCTGGCAGAAGTTAGATGGTTTAATGTCTTCTTCACAGAAGCCTTCGGATCTATGTTGCCTTCTGCTCAGGTGTGTGCCCGGGAAGAAGGTGTAAAAGGGTATAAGTTCTCTAAGCCGGTCAAAGAGGAATCTATACCGATACAGCGTAGAATGTCGTAAATTATGATTAGAAATTGTCAGTAAAAGTTTATGAAATTGGCATCTTGAAATTCCATCAAGCTATTATATTGTACAAAAATAATTCAAAGATAGTCTAGAACTGATACCATGGATCAATTCGCCCCAATGCCATAGGGAAATATAATTTATCGACATTGTACTATAAATCTTGTGGCATTAAGTTTTCCATCCTGAATTTGGTTTTGCATATTCCGCATATGAATAAATAACAAAAATTAATTTTCTAAACGTTTATCCAGCAGTAATGTAACATACATATGTATTTTTGGAATGCACTTATTTTAGATATTAAATACATCTCTAATTAAAAAAGCAATACCAGTGCCTTACACGATAAATCACAGGCAATATCTCCTGTGTTTAAAATTCAGAAACAAATATGAAGTTGACCGCTTAAATTAAAATAAAAAAAAACACTGACATTTTTCTGAATATATTTTTTAAGGGCTTGTACAGTTTAGTTTTAAGCCTACTACGTTGCCATCGGTATTATCAGTTCCTATCTCGAGTTTAGCGCGGTGAAAGGGCTTCTCCTCCGGCTCTAGTTCCCGCCGCGATTCCTTGGACTCGTTCCATGCTTGTGTCACGGCAGTCCCCCAGATCAAAAAAATCACATTACCGGCAAACAGAACTCCGGCAGCCAGGCTAAAAACAACCTGCCATTGGCTCCGCTGACTGGGGTCCGTTACTAAAACGCCCACCACAAGGGGCGTCAGCAGGGCCATCAAATTGGTGAAGCTGCTCATGAGGCCGGCCAGGATCCCGGCGTGGTTTGGTGATAAATCAATCGTATTCAGCTCGCTCCCAATCGTGGCTGCGCTGCTAACACCCACACTGAGGGTTACCAAAACAAGGACCAAGGTCTTTTGCCCTTCCCCCACAAAAACGAGGGTAAGCATTATGGAAGCCGGCGCCCAAAGAGCTATGCTCGTGTAGGTCTTTCTCAACGTGGTCAAGCTCATCCACTTCTTACGCAGCAGTACATCTGCAATAATCAAGTACACATAGCACATTACCCACATGAGCAGAAAGGGAAGAGCCGAAAAAACCGCGTTGCTTTTCATATCGAGTTTCAAGACGCCGCTCAAGTATGTAGGTAATTCGGTTTGCATGGTGGTCAATCCCCAGCTGTCAGCACAACGGGCGCAGAGAAGGGCGTAGACTGGAACAGAGGTAAAAATGCCTTTCCAGGGAATCTCCATTTTTTTAGGCTCCTTCCTCTCGGATCGCTGAATATCTCCCACAATATAGGCCTTCTCCGCCTCCCCTATGAACCGGGCGTCACTTGCCTTATTGGCTCCCAGAAGCAGCCAAAGGCCACACCAAATCAGGCCCAAGCCGGCTGCGGAGTAGCTGATCCCAGGCCACCCCAGCGATGAACTGGCTATCATACCCGCTCCATACATGGCTAATACATTGCCGCAATCAAATCCAGTGTATGCAAACGCTCCCAGACGCGTTCTCTCCGCCGTGGGACACCAGTTAGCCAAGTGCTGGTGAATGCAGGGCCATGTCACCTGGCAAAGACCCTGCAGCAGACGAATCGCACAGTACGCCTTCCAGCCGGCTGCATAGACCCCGTAGGTCGTGAGAGCGCTAAGCAGGGATGATCCCAGCGTGCCCCAGAAGAGAACCGCCTTTGAGCCAAAGCGCTTGCACAGATAACCAGCTGGGAATTGGGCCAGAGCGCAGCCCCAGTAGTAGCTCGACAGGATGTACGACTTCTTCTCCTCCGACCAGTTGTAGTGCTAAAATGGGTGGGTGGGAAAACAGGTGAGCTGGGTGCTTGGCACTAGCTTTTCGCTTACCCACGGGCGGGTCGCTATTATTTGATGTAGTTTCGTTGGTCATCGCCACCACTGCCACGCTTACGTTTAGCTGTAGGACTGTGTTCGCCGCGAGTCCATAGAAGAGCAGACCTGCCTGCAGGTGTCGCAACCCCAAGCGTGGAACTGTCACAAAAAAATCATATGTAAGACTTGCGTGACACATTTTATTTAACATTACCCTTCTTAGGAATCTCCTCCATGTCATTCATTTTTCTTGCTTAAAATACAGCTGGAAGTTAGGTTGAAAGGCTCCCTCTGCATAACAGTAATTAAGAAAACTATGTTAGCATACATATTTCGTTCTGGCTCTAAGTTTTGTAGTGTATTATTATTATTATTATTATATTGATACGTATTGATAATAGCATCGAGATATTAAAAAAAAATTCAAATATTAAGAACGATTTTTGTCTGGAAACTATTAATCTGATAAATTGTGGTATTGCATTTTTACAATATAAATATGAAAAGTCTAAGTGTGGAAGGCTTATGCATAATCATGTTCATAGAAAGGCAACCGTCCCAGTCGAGAATATGTTCGAATTTGCCAAATTCCCCCATTTTACCAAATGAAGTTGCAGGGGAGCTGCCAACATATGTATGTATGTACATACATATATACTGTTGCACTTCGTCTGGGCAAATACACATAGCATCCCCTTCATCTGCCGCTGGCCGGATATTGCTTCCATGAAATTCCCTTGTTTGTTATTTTAGATATTTTTCGGGTTTGTTATTTTTCAGATTTTTTTGCTGTCTGCGTTCCTGTTGTTTGGCAATCTGCCTGAGCTCAAGTCTCATTTTCAGTTAGTGTGCAAATTTCCTCAATAATACGCAACAAAAACAAATACAAACGTAAAAATAAAAGAAAAAAGTGAATTTAAATCACGGCATTTACAATTGTATCAGAGCAGCTAACAAGATACTATTCGGACCCACCTAGATACAATCGCGCACTCTTTTCAATTGTTCCAATAGTTGGCTACGTGTGGACGACTGCCAATAGTTTGTTTTCCACATACAATCTCTACAATCACCCCTCTCGAAATAAGAACAATTATATAGTTGTTACATTAGAACACCCCCACATTTAATTTAAACCATTTTATAAAAATAGCGATAACTTTAAACTGTAAGGTGTTAATATAATATAAAAAACCTCGAATGAATTAATTATACGGAAAATTGGTTAGCTTATCTTGCAATATATTTTGTAAAAATTAATATCGTTGCATTATGAGTGACACTATTTCCGCAACCCCTACGACATACTTATGAACAGAAAAATTACGCTTAGTAAGCTTATATTTATCTTTTATTTTTTAAGTAAGTATATATGTATGTATACTTTTAAAAATCATAAGAATTAATTTTGAATACGATGAAGGTAAATAAAAAATTGATTTCATAGTAATTGTTACAACAGATTAAATATTATTTAATATGTTTTATAGTTTATAACACGTTTCTTAGCATTGCATTATGCACAAAAAATATGCTAATTTCGAATGCACTTTTTACGTGCTATGGGAAATAGTGGTTGTACAATCTATTTATAAATCTCCACATGCACATATGTATGTACGTACGTATATATGTATATACGTATATATTGTACATTCATATAAATTTACGGCTTCAGCAACGCCATGGAAAAAATTTATAAATAATTTTGACCCGTTTATCACATCAAGTTTTGAATATTTGTATGTATGCATACATATGTACAAGTTTATTATCAATTCCCTGGTCTACTGATAAATGGTTAAAAAAGTTTTCGAGTGAGTCACGTCATTTTAGTTAAATCTTTAAATATTCAAAATATTTCATTCATTCTATAATGAAAAAAGACCTGTATAAAAAATGTTTGAACACGTGTTCTTATAAGTTATTCTAGGAAAATGACATCGATCTTTGAGTAAGCAATGTCTTGTTTATGCACTAGATAAGCTGAAAGTGATATTCTGCCTTTGATTTGGTGCGTGACGGGTACGACGAAAAAACATTCAATTTAATGCTTGGTATCCCAGTGTGCGGTAACATATGTATTTATGTATGTATTTAGATTTGATAGTGTGCTAAGCCATGTTCTTTCGGAACCATCGTGCAAATATTTGAGAACTAAAAAGTTTTGTTGAAATTTAGGGAATTACTAAAAGCCTGACAGCCCTCAACCCCCTAATCGGGCGGAGCTTTCCTTTGGGTTTCTGCTCTTACTCGGGTTCAATTTAATAAAATCACATTTTATTGGCAGGTTTCATTCATTTAAAATCAAATGTGCTACATGTGCGGGAACACCTATGTTTGGATTTACGCTACCCGACCACATTGTTGCACTCCATATAAATATATCGGGTATTCACTTGTTAACCGAACCTTTTTATTGTTGTGTACTTCGGTTATTCTATTAATATCTGATTTTAATTGGGTTTTGTTTTGCTATGTTGTTCGACCCGTTTTCCGCTCTTTCGCTTCGGTTTTTGTTTCTATTTCGATTTTACACTTGTGATCGCGGGTGCGACGAACTGCTCCCGGTGGCGTTTGCGGCTCACTGTATTCGTCCGACCGCTTTTGTAATTGCTCGACACCAAGAATGAGAGCTATCGCATGTGGAAAATCAGCTCGTCAAGCTCTTTTTCGACCAGCAGCAACACTATTTTATTCTGCCTCCCCAAGTTTTCTATCCAAAGTATTATAGAACTAATTTAGCAGTTATCAATACATAAATTGATCATATAAAAAGAAGCTTGAAATATTTCTAAGAAAAATAAATCCCGAAGTGTTCTAATTGAATAAAATTTAGAATGCCACAGCCTGAAATACTAAGCGATGAAATTCATTCTTTATTTTAATTAATATATATATATTTACTTCTTTATATATATATTTTTTTTGTGTTATTTTTAAGACTTTTATCAATTTGTATAAATGTGAACTTTAAAATATGACTCAACACAACTGTTTAAAAAGGCAAACTATTCCATCATCCGTTAAAAACGATCGAAAACTTGTTTCATTTGTAAGGAAAAAGAATCGCATGCAAAATATTTCCAAGGGTTGGAGTCCCGACTAAAAGCCTAATTGGTATACTTTATTTGATAGTACATTTATGCGGCAATCAGTTATTTTGGTTCTTACCGCGATCTTCTTTGGTAAAAAGAAATGTCGTCGAATGTAGAATTCAAAATAAAAAGAGCGCCTCTAACGGTTAACAGCGACCGGGTAAACCTTGCATAGAGAGGGTGAGAGTAAAACCGGGCAAAAGGCACTAACGCCTGCAATCATCGACAGTCGTCAAAATCGCAATCGATATATCGATCCCTCCAGCTCCATCGATGTTTCCCCATCTCTAGCAACTAAACGATCCAGCGGAAAGAGAGCGGCTCGAGTTAAACATTTGCTCGTAGCGGTAAATTGCATTGAGAAATTGTCTTTAATACATTTTCTGCGGCCCACAATAAACATTAGCGCGTGTGTTCTGCCCCAAGAGTTTAACTGATTAACAAAAACTGCGTTTTGCTTTCCCGAATCACCAAGAAAGAAGCCGAAAGGGAGGTGCGCGAACAAAGCTCTTGCCGCCAAACGCGCAGCTGACGAATTCGTGGGAATAAACGTGCGTAATTATCGCCCGGTAATAATCGGATTTTGCGTTTTAGGTCTCTGGTAAAGGAAAAGTCGCCTGTCCATCCAGTGTCAATTTGGCATTCGGTTTCTATTTCGTTTCTATTTCGTTTGCCCTGTTTCGTTCACGTCCCGTTAATTTTAGCTTTTCGTGTTTTCCTTGTCCTTCAACGTGAGCGTAACTCCTTCGTGTTTTTGTTCTCTGCGTCGCGACAGTGCAGCGTGCAACTCCTTTGGTGGTGCGATCACTTGGTTTGCGAAGAAACGGCGATAAGGTAAGTTCCACCGCTGGGTTCAGCAAACAGCCAAACAAAATCTTTGGTGGTTGTGTGTGTTTGTAATAAAATTAGTAAAGTGGTTGCAAGCTATGACAAATTGCATAAAATATATAGCTATGGAGTATGTCAGAGTGCAAAGTGGCATATATTCCGAGACGCCAGTATAAAGATATTGCAATAACAGTGGTAGAAATCTGACCAAGTGCATTCCAATTAAAAAGTTAATATACGATTAAAATTGTACATAATGTACATAAAAGTATTAATATCATTAGTAAATTTTTTTGATAATCGTGCGTAATTATCGCCCGGTTATAATCGGATTTTGCGTTTTAGGTCTCTGGGAATGGAAAAGTCGCCTGTCCACCCAGTGTCAATTTGACATTCGGTTCCTATTTCGTTTTGTGCCCTGTTTCGTTCACGCCCCGTTAAATTTAGCTTTTCGTGATTTTGCTTGTCCTTCAACGTGAGCGTATCTCCTTCGTGTTTTTGTTCTTTGCGTCGCGATAGTGCAGCTTGCAACTACCTTTGGTGGTGCGATCACCTGGTTGGCGAAGAAAAGGCGTTAAGGTAGGTTCCCTCGATGGGTCCAGCAAAAAGCCAAACAAAATCAAGCAGACCTCTTTGGTGGTTGTGTGTTTGTAACAAAATTAGTATGTCAAAGTGCGAAGTGGCATATATCCCGCGACCGCCAATATAAAGTTTTTGCAATATTAAATGTCAATTTGACATTTAGTTCCTATTTCGTTTTGTGCTTTGTATCGTTCACGTCCTGTTAATTTAAGCTTCGTGTTTTTCCTTGTCCTTCAACGTGAGCGTATCTCCTTCGTGTTTTGTTCTTCGCGTCGCGACAGTGCAGCTTGCAACTTGCTTTGGTGATACGATCACCTGGTGTGCGAAGAAACGGCGATTAGGTAGGTTCCACCGCTGGGTCCAGCAACGGACCTCTTTGGTGGTTGTGTGTGTTTGTAACAAAATTAGTAAAGTGCTGGCCAGCTATGACAAATTGCATAAAATATATAGCTATGGAGTATGTCAAAGTGCCAAGTGGCTACCGCCAATATAAAGTTATTGAACCAATAGTGGTAGAATACACGATTTAAATTGTTCACGAACATAAAAGTATTAATCTGTCATTATTAAATTTATTTTATATATAGAATGGATTTTAATTGTTTTCGTCTTTTTCAGTGAATAAATTATCAACGTGTGCAAATCAAACTCGAATTTAAACGGATAACAACTAAATCAAGAGAGCAAGCTTCCACAACCGATTGCTCACCGATTTGTAAGTCGTTTTTATTTTACGCATTATTAAGTTTTACCCTATCTATTACTCTATATATTCTATAGTCACTTCGCCATTAACTCTCTTATCCGCCTGTTTCAAGAAGCTCTTTTTACCTGCAGCCCACACACTACATTAATCCCTCTCTGTCCCACAATCTCACTGTTTCGTTCTTACACTCATTGTTCGGGACTGCGCTTTGTTGCCTAAAATTAATTATTTGACTATTTAAAAAAAAGTCCTTTGGTTTTATGGTTCCATCTGTTTTTATTTTACTTTTTTCGGCAGCTTACTCCTATGACCGTTCATGCGCATCCTTTTTTATCTTAATTTGGTCAACTGTTATTACCGATCGTTGTCTCTTTCGCATAACTTCGCTGACTCATTGGCATGCTCAATGTAATTTTAATAATTTGTTAAACGGCAACATTCTTTACCAACGCAATCACTTTTTGAGCCTCTGCTTCGCTGTGGGTAAACTACATTTTCGTAAAACATACATTTTTTGACTACCGCTCGGGGGCTTGCCTTATTTCCGTGATCACGGTTTCTTATGAAAGAATGAGAACATTTTATAAAGCCATTGCTGAAAACTGCTTTTGAAATTATAGAATAATTTTTTTGTGGGATGGCTTTCTTTGGTGCACTACTATTGTAGTAGTAGTGCTACTTCTATAGATTGAAGTAATTTAAATCAATCGGTTAATGACGGTATTGTTTTTAAAACGGCTTTGTTTCTGGGAATTTTATTTGTGTAATTCCAACTGTTTGTAAATGGTTAAATAGGTTTAACGAGCGCATGGTTTTCGCTATTTTTACTTTTTCTACCACGTACACATACTCACTTGCACTCGAATAGCACTCTCTGCGAGTCATGTTCATTTTGAAATCAAAGTTAAGGGGAATATGGATCCAGTAACCAGTGTCGTACAACTAGCGCCGTTATTTTAGACACAAACGACTCAGTTAAAAAGTGTTCAGAGGGGGAGAGTTGGTAGCAATGATACGGCCGGGTGTCAGGGGATGTGCAGGGTGGCACGGCGCCAAGACGAGCGTAATTTGCAAACAAATAGCCATTAAAATATCAAATTAGCGTCTGGCTGTGGCTGAGAGTGCTGGATTTAGTAGAAGTCTCCAGTTCTCTTCGGTGCCAGCTTGCCCGGGCCCCGCCTCTCTTGTGCCTTCGTCCCCCGTCTGCTACCTTCCCTGATCCCAGACATTTGTTTGTGCTCACCCATAGTATTGTGCAAAATCGAAAGTAAGTGAAATGTAGCGTCCGCATGCGCTGCGTTCAGTCACCAATTTGTCAGTCCAGTACTCATTGCCACCCGCCTGCCACCTATGTACTGCCCTGATCACTGAGCGAAAGAAATGATCAAGAAACATTGTTGTTAATTATATACCGAACGAAGTCAGTATCTGAAGGTATATTGGAGTGGAGGTATCATCATTTCAGCCGGCATAGGTAAACTTACAAAAAAAAAATTCAAAATATTTTTTTTTTAAGTACACAGTTATCAGACTGTATATTTTAGTTTCTAGTTTCGCTTATCAGTCATTAACAGAAATGAGTTCTTGCCCGCCACAAATATCTCGTGTGTTTCTTTTAGATAACAGAATTTACACGCCACATTAAAATCCATTTGTTTCACTGACACGGCTCAATGCGTGCCAAAAAATCTATTAAAATCAAACAGAAACAAAAGCTGAAACACGTTTTACCTGTACTGCAATTCAAACTGAGTCACTGGGTTGAAAGAACTTCGCTGGGGATGAAGCAAGCACAAAATGGTTACTTGAGTGATACAAAAAAGCCAAAAAGCAGCAATCAAATCATCAAGGGAAAATTTATGACGGTCGCTCAGACCCCTTGCAAACTGCGCCGAAAATAAAGCCGTACTGTAAGCTATCTCGATCAATGGATCGGATCGTTCTGGCAGACAAAGACAGAAACTACTACACGCTCCACATTTGGACAATCTGCCGTCTCCCTTTGTCCCAAGCGATACGTTCTGGGGCCACGCTTGCGCGTTTTGCCCTGGGTTTCGATTCGTTTTTAGTCTTGGGCTTGTGTATTTGTACGCGTACCCTTCCCTACTCGTATTTTTGCCCAAACGCGTTTCATAAATTATCAAGTTGAATGCCCAGTTTCGAAATTTCAACGGGCCTGACCTTGAGCACACATTTTCGGAGCTTCGGGTCCCGCTCTCGTGCTTTTAAGTGTTTGCGATTGTATCTGTATTCATATGGTTTTGCTACCCACTTTTCACATCGGGTATACCAAACTGGTGACATGACTTCGTAATGAGGTCATTTACAAGCTAAGGACTTTATTTTCATCTTAAAACTAATACGACGTGATCAACCCCTTAAATGATATAGTAACGCATATGAGTATATAAAGTGTGTTTGTTAGTAATGGGCTATCTAATAGTCGGTTAAATCAAGAGTATTTTTTCCCCTTTTTGAGATCTTTAAAAAAAAAATCTTTGGTAGTTATTCATGTGTTTCGGTGACTACTGTTCTCCTTAGACTTCGGATCTCTGAGTTTCACTCTGCTGATTATTGCCAATGACTGCTATACAAATTAACTAACGCACATGCGTAACCCAAAATTAACAGTGCAGAGATGGTCTGCTTTAAATGATTAATGATGCTCATTTTTTCCAACTTGGCTCTCTAACAAACGCGAAGACAACGTGCGTGTGTGAAGTAACTTTAACCGGTTGCGGAGCCCTTGAATTTTCAGTGCAAATACTTAGAAAAACTCACGTTAGTGGGAAGGTCAAGTTAATTAGGATTGATGGAATGGGTGGGTATTAGCATTAAAAGTCCGGGAATATCAAAAGTATATTTAGCTAAATACAAATAAGAGATTTATGTCTGGCAACGAATTTTCGTTGATTTTCCACAGGAAACTCGTAAAACGCATACGTTTAGAAATTAGATGAAAACATAATAATTCTTTGGATCCGACACATCATCCCAATTTTCGAGTATTTTATTGGGCGTGACCCAAACACAAATATTTATTGTTATTTAGTGTGATGGATTATGTTAGAAGTGGCAGGATAGGTGGTAATGTCTATTCGTTAAGGTGTTGATGTGCATGCAAATGAACATAGCCCGTGAGTATCGGTGATTTCGGCTGTCACATTACGGAGCATATGTGGCATGTGTGCGGCATGCATCATTGAGAAGATTTGCCGCATAATAGACCGCTCAAACGACCCACAAACCGGCGAACACTTCAATGTGGTCGGTGCTCACTCACATTGTATCATAGCAGGGAAATTTACAAGGAAAATGTTCGTGGTAATTACACTAATAATATGGTGTGCTTCCACATAATATATTTCAATTTTGTAACCCATTGTTGGTTCTCATATTTCTAAGTGTAATTTTTTTTTATGTGTGTCAAAACAAGCTTGACAACTTAAATACCGCACACGATTTTTGGATGGATAGTTATGATAGTGTGTAACTGTCTGCGAGAGTTTGATTGATAAGAAATTTTGTCAGCTTTATTATTTGCCGGATTTAAAAATAAGTTTACGGGGCTGAATACGTATTTCTTTTGTATAATGATTTTGTTATATCCCGAAATCGACCGAAACCGAGTTGAAGGCGAAGAAGCGATACACAGATCATCATCAACGATTTATTAAAATAACCTACAATTTTTTGACCTGATTATGTACAACAAAAATAAAATTTTACAGTAAACGGTTGTCAACAAAAAATATTTAAATTTTCTTATGTACATATTTACTACATTTCCCTGCGCTTGCAGTTTTTTGGTTTGGTTCTTTATTTATGGGCTTACCCTCACTATATATGCATATATATTTCTGGTCGTCCCTAAAAACAGTTTTATAGCCCCATTTTCCATTTCCATCCAATGCACAAGCTGAATCCATTTTTGTTTTTGGCTATCTGTTGTTTTCGTAGCCTGTCTGTTCTGTACTTTCGTGGGTGTGATCTATTTTAAAATGTTTTCTAAACATTAGTACAATAATATTATTGGCCATTTTCACAATAAAAATATATTTTATAAATAACCATAGTACCATAGATTTTTTCGTTTCTTTACAATCAATGCTAAGTTCATCTTTGCATTAAAATGCAACCCAATCCTATTTTTCACTTTAACCTCCTCCCTATATCTGTGCCCTTTCTTTGCATTTATCCACCATTAATTTATTTTTTCGTACAAGCTTACCCAAGATCATTCCTTGCATTGTCAATGTAATGTGTACAAATAAAACACTGCTTTAATTTATATTTATATACAAGAATTTTTTGTCTCATATAGGAATTGTTCTGTTCTCTTTCGATTTTTACAGGCGCTTGTACGCTCCCCTCTCTACTAGTTCAGCTACTGCTACTAGCAACACCAAACCAACGCCACCAACCAACAGCACCATCTTCGCGAACGTGTGTCGTGAACAGTTTTAAAGTCTGTCGACTTAGTCAGCTCACCTACAGCGAAACTGACAAAGCTTAGGATGTATTGTTTAACAAATTCGTATGCCTATACATACATATGTTTGAAAAGTAATCAAAGAGATATAAAGTCTTTGTTGACATCCGATGAGATATGATTTAATCCTCGAGCCTTAGGTGAATTTCAAATGCAAATTTATTAGAGTGCTCTGACCAAGAAAATTAATTTCTATAGATATCCTTCAAATCGTCAGTCTATTTTGTCTTCCCATAAATTATTAGCGACAGAACTCTTAAAAATATATACTTATTTTTAGTTGTCTTAGCTTCCATTTTGTTTGTGACCTTTTCGGTTGTCTTTCTCCTATGGCTCTAGTTCCGCGGTGTAAACATTTTAAATAAACAGAAGGTGCATCGCTGAAAACGACTCCACATGTGTGGGTTTCTTTAAAGAGGGTGAGTAAAATCAGCTGCAAGTCTTATGACATAAATCTATGTACATACATATATCTCTGATTTTTCTTTTGTTTTATGGCATACTCTCATATCTGCAGTTAGCTTAAAAATCCATTCGTACATTTCGACGTTGACAGGGGGTAGCTTCTTGAGCTTCTTGAACGTTTGTGACACATATTACAGAATTCTCGTACAGTATGTTTCGTTTTGGACGTGTTACTTTTGGAAATAAAAAAGTTGTATTTTATTTTATTTTCTATTCACTTGAGATTGTCTGATTACTGAAATTTCACTTTGGTGCCCTCGGATGTTTCTTTCAAAATTTCTTCATCGTATAGAATCTTAAACTTCTTAGCTTTAGATTTGTATGGGCTTTCAAATAATATGTAGTGAGATAAAAGTGTTTTTCATTATCAGCAGCCAAAAAATGACAGATCATCTGATTATTGTTAGTTTTAAGCGACTCCCACGAGTCTTCAATTTCAGTTGTCTGGATGGGAGTAAACAGTTTCAAGCTCTCCGAGCTGTCATTAAGAGCTGAAGCGCAACTACAAAATGCGACATTAATGGGCGGATGGCAACAGAGGGTATTTATGCCTAGGAGCTGGAGACGTGGAATACCATTTACATGGCCTTAGCACTTTTAAGTGCATTTGGACATTAGCCGAGCAAGACAAAAATCTGAGAGTTGCCGAGGGGCTGTTTGTCGTTGCTTGTTTGTTTCCTGGGCCTTTCACAGTCAGGCCATTTGCTTTAGAATTTATTTCAATTGCTCTTAAACGAAATAAAGTGTTCCGAACGCGATGTTCACAGTGGGTTAATATACGATGACGACGACATCATCACCTAAAGCGCGTCATTTGAAATTGAGCCCACACAGTGCGAGACCAATGGACAAATGAGACTATAAACTGATATTTCGTCATTTAATTAGTGTTTAGAACTGAAAAGGGGATTTTACAATTTCTTGTATTCTCTGTGCTTCAAAACGAAATTTCGTATAATAGATGAAATTTGTATAACAATTGTACAAAATACTTATTAAATTACTCCTTAACAATTATAAGACTATTAATTTAACTACCACTGACTACCACCTGCTGCTTCTATTTAGGCGACGATAGCGGATAACCGAATACGACTTATTTTCCACGCATTGCTTCTGCTGAAACTTTTCAGCATTAAAACACAAACCTTAATTTAACAAACTAGCACACCAGCAGGCGCCGTGAAAATAAGCCACACCTGTTGCTGCTTCCGTTTTCGCCTGTAAAGAAATCATTAAATTTCACTTAAGTTGTTCAAGGAGCCCTAGACAGCGCTCGACAACACAGACAACGACAAAAACAATTCGTGCTTTGGCAGGATGGCAAGAAGTTTCCAGTGCGCCGACAGCCAATCCCAGCCAGCGGCAGCAAGTGCCAACAAGTTCAGTTTTATGCTCTTTGTTTTCCATCTGGACATTTTCTGTCGGAGGCGCGTGCGGCTTGCATTTGCCAGCACTGCACTTTTCTTTTACTTTGCTGCGCTGTACCCGCCTGTCTTCCGACTGCCTGCAAGTTGTTGCACTTTGCGCTTTCGACCCACATTTGTCTTTGGTCGGGATTTTCGCACAGGATTGCCCTCGTCTGCTTTTGCTCGGTGCATATTCCTCCGTCTTTCCGTTCCTTCCCTTGTTCCTGAGTTAGGTATTTCCTTGTAAAATTATTCTTGCTTTTGTTCCGTTGTGTTGAATTCGGGTTTTTTATACATTGCATTTCATCTATGCAAAGTAGCTGCAGTTTTTTTCAAAATTTCTGCAGTCGCTTTTAGTTGTTAGTTATGATTATGTTGATTCTGTCTTCTATACCACCGTTGAAGTTGTTTCGATTCCTTATATCAACTTACAAGGGAACATCTTATATAGGTCAACAGGCTGCTTCTGTTGTTTACTGGATTTCCGTCAAATAAGTGGCCTTTTTAGCGTTAATGTGCAATACCCTGAATTTCTTGTCGTATTTATGAAATTCATTGCAGCCTTTGGGCTTATATATATACATATGTATGCATGAATATATGTATATATTTTCACTAAGGCAAATTGATTTTTGCTTTGCATTTGCGGGCATATTTGTTTTTAGTTTCTTGGCTGTATTTGCTATAGTATTTATTTGTGATTTCAATTAAATTTTTGTTTCAAATAAATAACATTTCTCACTCGGCATTTGCTGGTTTAAGTATTTGCTAGGCAGGCTATATAATTTCTTGGTCTGCTGACCAGATTTCAATTTGACTTATAGCCAGTTGTCGTTTTGAAAGATGTAAACTATTCGTTGCTGTTGCTATTGTCATCGCACCCAAAGCACGCGTATCTTAGGGATTGCCGGGCATGCGACACTGCTACAGCTAGCACATGTTTGGCTAAATAATTGGGATTTCTGGCATTGGGTGTCCCAAGTATTTGGGATTTTTTCTATCTCGATGTCATCCGAAATCGGGCAAGTTGCCAACCAGTGCCAAATTATCCTTTCATCCATTTGGCCGTATTATTAAAGTTGTTTTTTTCTTAGCCATGAAGATCAAATGTGCAAAAGTTATTCTAAGTAGGGAATTATATTTGCGCAAGTAAATAATCCAATTAAAGGTGGGATAATTGCACGCCCATAGATAACAGAAGATAAATGTGTAAATAAAATTAAAATGATAAATTTTATGTCAAATTATCTGAATTTTAAATTGTGCGTATAACTTTTATTTAATATTTCCAAACTTTTGATGGATTTATAAATTAAATTAAAAAAAAGGTTGCCAAAAGTGAATTAATCTTCCTCGTTTTTGCAGAAACGTAATGATTATCCTATCCTCAGAAATAATAACTGATTATTATAATAACAGTACTAATATAAAAATAAATGTTCCAGTTATAACATTAATTACTGTTTGTACTCGCTTAAAAGAGAAATCTTCCAGTGCTTGTATAAATAAACACGACTCGAAAACGACAACCGAAAATAAACAGAAGTATAAAAATAGGGTCAGCGGTTTACGAATCGTTTGCCAATTGCTGCTAGCAACGGAAGTTTAGCATGATCTCTTTCTTTTGCCTTATTTTTCCCCCTTTATTTAAATCATCGAACACATAATATTGATAATATTGATTGAAAGATTATCCTTAAAATTTACCACTGAACCATACAAAAAACAAAAAACGTTACTTTGCTTATCTTTTCGTTTTAGGTAAGTTTGTTAATTGTGGTTAGTAAAAACAGTTGTCAGCATGAGAGAATTTGTAAGTGAACACCACTCCTTTATTTTAAACTTATAAATTAATATTAAAAGTAGATCTAAGACAAGTTCTAATCTAGCGTCAACAGTAAAATTGCAAAGAGCATTCGAAAAGCATCAAATGAATGTTATATTCTTGCCTGACAGTCTGCATGGTCAGAAATATTTATCGAATATTTATCATTGCAAAAGAAAGCCTCGTCAGTGCGCCGCCCGTTATTTGTATATGTACATATATTTATACCCGCTACGAACCGGTCACGCCCACATTTTGGAACAATTGTTAAATTTATTTCTCATTTTATTCCCCAATATCTATCGATATTCCAGAAAAATGGTGAAAATCGCATTCACACTAGCTGAGTAGTCGAGGAACTCGACACTCTCCATTCTCTTTTTTTATATTTATTTCCATTTAATTTCGTTGTACAATTGTGCATTTGTTGCCGTTGCAATTGAATTTTAAATATTTGTACTACAATTTATAACGTGCCATATATAACTCGATACACTTTCGATTGTGTTGTATTAGCGTTAAGTCAACTTTTTAGGTAAAGTCCAATCCAATTGTATTAAATTTGGAATATTTATTTATAATGCAAATACATCTTTAATGAGTGTGAAATATTATAAGAACCCCGATTGCAAGCCGTCATCTGTTTCCGAAAAAGATATCCCTCTTAAACCATTTACATTATTTTTTGCAACTCTTATTGGAAAATAAATTTAAAAAAAATTAATTTGATGTTACCTTCTTATTGAGAGGGATTATTAAAATTTATAGCTAAAAAGGCTCCAAAACACATTTGGAGATGTTTGACATTTGGCGGCATCGCCAAATCGACATCGAAACATTTGTTGCCCCAAATCAATTTTATGAAATGAAATAATAATTTGTATCATTGCAATTACATTAATTAATGATTGTAATGGAATGGTATTATATTTCCGGAAGTGTGTTTTTTATATTTTAATTCCAAAATGGTTCATTAATGTTAAATAAAAATATGTATTCAATTCAAATCTAACACTTGTGGCTCATAAAAAATGATTTTTAAATATTTGTGGGAAATACTATACCTAATATTTATATTAAGTATTGTTTTCTTTAGCCGCTTAGCGTGGGATGACTTCTGGTCTGATCGTTTGGTTGGAACGTGGCCAAGTTATGCACTTCTTGACGCCAAACTAAAAATAAATCGCGACACAAAAATTTAAACAATAAAAATGTACATGTGTATATCAAAGAGTGTGAATGTGTGGTTAATATAAATGTCGAATAAACTTAAATACAGTTTTCATGCAGCCGATACAAAGAAAAGTGAAAGTGCGTTTTATACATTGATGAATATTTTAGAAAAGCCTGGGGACCTTCTATCAATATTTGTATTTAGGCAATATATTTACTCATTGCTTTTAAAGGAAATTGTTTCACTATTTTAGTCGTAGAAAAAGAAGCACAATAATATATTTATTGTTTACC
Source organism: Drosophila simulans (assembly GCF_016746395.2). Lineage (NCBI taxonomy): Eukaryota > Metazoa > Arthropoda > Insecta > Diptera > Drosophilidae > Drosophila > Drosophila simulans. The sequence goes on along the minus strand of NC_052523.2, from coordinate 28,040,184 downwards.
AAAAGATGAATTGCCTGTAAACCCAGAGTATGCATATCGGATAACAGAGGCTGAGTCCATTTGCAGTTTTCAGCGGACAAAAGTCTTACCAGAATCTTCAACTCCGTCTAAGTACATCAGCCTAATGATAGGTTTGACTGCCTTTTAGCTAATGAACTTTGGGAGGTAACAGCAGAAGCATAATGAGCTATTATAATGGCTGAGCTGCACAAGCTCAGTGCGAAAGCTCCTCGGGGCCATGGAATATGGAATTAAGCAATGTCCATTTAGCATTTGAAAGGCTCACGTTTGACCCACTCAGCGCGTGCTGGTGGTAGTGCGGGATAAGCTTGTGTGCGAGTTGGGGCACGGCTTTCAACAATATTCTTCCTCATAGGTCTCACACGTGCGCCAATTTATATGCAAGTCTTACCACCTTCGGCTCCGTGGCACATTTTGTTTCCTTTGCCTGCAGCACGTTGCTAAACGATTTCGCTCTTGAGTGCAATGAGGTTGCTCTTGCTGTCAGAGCCACTGTTAGCCAGTTTAAATAGCAACCGTCTTGGAAGATCGGAGAGCTGTGGAGTATAGTTATTGCGTAAACGCACACGAATTAACCGACCTGCAACTGTAATTTAAATACTGTGTTTATGCCTTATATACAAGAGGTGAAGCAAATATTCCTTTTGAAGCAAAGTGCGGAAAATAAAATTTTAACAGTGGCAATAGCTATCCCGAGTTCAGAGAATAAAAAAACTTTGGAAACATGGATTTTTTTGTGTCTTTGCAAGGGAGCCGAATCACGTGTAAATATTTTCGCAGAACTGCTGATGAACGTAATGTATTTAGTTGTACGTGCAGCTACTGGCAGAAGAACGTTTGGCAATCGCAATTTCAAGTTATAATTTATTTAAGCATCCATTAAGGTGCACATATTGATGATCCCAGAGTGTTCATGGTTGGGCGCTACTTGGGAAACAGAGTGCAATTGCTACCTCGACAACTCCCGGGCAATTACTTTTGAGTTATTTGGCTTAATAGAAATTCAGCAAGCGTGCCTTGTTTGTCTTGTTCCAGCCATTACCTCCACTTCTTGACCTCCACCCATCGCTCTTTGTCCCCTCTCTCCAATCCCAAGACTCACTTTGATTTTCATAAGTAAATGTCGGACGTCCTTTTTCGCCTAGCCAACCTAACGAACTTGTCTCCAGAGCAAACTTTGCCCGGTGGTGGAAAGGGAATCGAAGGAGCGCTGAGTGTTTTGAGAATCGATTATGAATTATTTGAGCTCTGCGAAATGACTTATGAGACATATAAGAGTCCAATGGGCCTACAGTGGCCAACCACACACAGCTGGGCAAGTTATCATTCTTACATATTGGGGGCGAAGCCTGGGAATAAGTGAGGGTTGCGTGATAAATTCCCTGCTTTGTCCTGCGTTCTTATCAAAGGGATACTTCGCTTTTGTTAGCATTTTGACGCTAATAAATTTAACAAAAAACAAGAAGGGAGGCCATCTATCTTGACATGCCGAAGCTTAAATACTCTTGTAGTAATTTAATTTATTTTATTAATTTTCCGACCTTCCCGATGAGCATAATATGATATAATAGTAGTTCGATTTCGACCAGTTTAAACCCAAATTACATACTTACATACAAAAACTAGCGAATCGGAACGCTAAAGCTGAGAAGCTAGTTTGCGTAGAAACGAACAGATGGACATACGGATAAATGAATTGTAGGACACTGGGTTTTAAGCTAAAATCAATATACACTCAAAAAGTGTATAATAACCTACACGTATTAAAAAAAAATCACATTAATTTTATCACACTTTTGACAGTGATTTATGCCCTCGTTTTGATGAATTTTCCATTTGGAATTTATATGCACATATAACATATACTTACAATGAAATTTAACGTTTCGTCTCTTTCTTCTGCTTTCAGGTAAGTTTGCACTACGAGGAAAAAGAAAACGTAAGTCGAAAATATTTTGGCCATTAAATAATTTATTAATTATCCCGGGGAGACGGTAGCCTGCAAAATGCGGGCAACTTCCTGCCTATTTCCGTAAACCTTTTAAGTAATTAATAATGCGCTACGTAATCGATTTTCAAGCAAATTAAGATTTATTTGGCTGTCAACAAAAAAACTAACAAGAGCAACAGAAAACGGCTAATTTATTTTCCCCAGTTGCGCATTTCTATAGTGCAATTATCATTCCCCCATTTAGAATGGATCACACCATGTATTAAAACTGCTATAAATTAGTTAAACAAGCTGAAGACAGAAGGAAAACCACAAACCCAACTGCTTATATTTGAACAGTTGATTAATCGACAAACGCATACTGTTTTCCTAATGTCTTTCCTGAGTCAAATGGCGGCTTATGTGTGGAAATGGGGCTTTTGTTTCTCTTGTTGTGCGTAACCAATGCCCAATTAAGTCATTGCTCAAAGTGTCATCAATAGGCCACGTAATTGGAAATTAATTACCAGTAAATTTGCCCCTAAGTTGTGTAGATGACATTTGTTACAATGGGAAAAAGGACCAACAAAAAGTGTCTTCTTTTTTGGTCTTGGGGGGTATCTCCGTCATAGTCCCCATTTTTTTTTTGTTAAGCACTTCAACTCCAACTTCAATGTAAACTAGTTTGTAATGATTTTCTCTCTTGTTTTTAAATAATATTGGTTTTGGCCAATTTGTCTCCCAGCCCTCGCAATAATAGATGTTTTCTGCCAGCTCCTCTGGCAATCTCATTTTCATTTGCAGTCTTGTGTGTGCCCTACCGGTACACTTTCTATCGCGCTTATTTTTCATTTGCTCTTTTTTTTCTGTCTTTTCCTCAATTATGAAATGAAATTATTAAGTGCGGGCCTCGCTAAATTAGCGCGCAATTGACTGTGGCCAGGGGGATTTTAGGTTTGGTCGAGGAAGTGGTGCGGGACAGGAGACAGCCACCTTTTTCTAACTAAGACAAGTGTGCAATGTCTTTGGTTTTCTCGGCAGACGAGGCTCTTGCCTGTTGCTTTAAAATGTTCGCCACATTTCTAGGCAGACGCCCCATGTACGTACTATAGTGAGGAAGGAGATTATAAATGGCCCATATTTTGTGCATTTCATTTGCCAGCCAGAATGTAGCATCTTCCTAGCACGGTTGCTTACAGTCCATTGTCCCATGAAAGGGAAGATATGTGTATGTACTGGCTGACTGACGGTTGATGATGACAATTCAGAAGGAAGCATGAGACAACTCTCAGTCACTTTTATTCAACAGGTGGCACTGCTCAAAGCTATTTTGTTGGTAATACGGGGAATGATTGCTGAGAATTTATATGCATGTTGCTTGGAGTTATGCCAAATGCTGTGGGTGCTACTCTCGGTGGCACGGAAGCACCGTCATCACTTTGGGTTATCAGAGCGAGCCAAGATGGATGTTTAATTGACCGCAAATAGAAACTGTAAATTATGCCAACGAAAGATTTTACTTCCCAAACTGCTATCTTTGCAATAGGAAATTTGCTCTGTTTGAGATCCAGCAGAAGCGAAGAGCGAAAAATTCATATGCTATGATAAATGTCTTGGCAGGTCTTATTAGTCACAGAAACGGTGTGTTAGTTGAATTGCAATTGACATCGTCTATTCAACTAAACAAGAGAGAACGCTGTAGTCGAGTTTCCCGACTATCAGATACCCGTTATTCAGCTATTAGGAGTGCTATAGAAATAGGCAAGTAAATTTGTGAAATCAAACCATATCAAACAAGACAGAGTTCACCGTTTTGCTTTGTCTCCATAACCAGCATGCTTAATCTTAGTTTAAGCTGATCCCAATCAAATATATTTAAACTATATTAGTTCGGATAGGCTTCCTTCTACCTACTACAAGTGAATCGATACTACAAAGTCCCTTGCAGAATCTAAATAGTATAGCTCCACCACCATAACTCAAAAGAACCGCGCATATATTTTTGACAACAGCGCAGAAAATATATACAAAAGTCAGGCAGCTTCCTGGATCGCGATCGTTTAGAAAATGAGTTTCGCAAAGAAAAGGCAGACAAAGCAGTCTAGATCTAGACCCCTTCGGCTAAATATTTATACATGAGTTCGAAAGAAGTGTAAGCAAAAATATATTTTTGATCTTTTCCGATTACTTGGAAAAGCATTGAAATAGCTAGCGTTCGCTTTTATTGTTCAGGTTTTGAAGAACCCGCGAGCCAAATGGGATAAAGTTTTGCATATTCTACATTTTTTACGGAATGTGATGATGCTTACAACTCTTTTTTCTGTATATCAGTGGTTTTTAAGTTTCCATTCTTATTTCCTTTTGCTTTTGTTGTTTTTGCTTGGTATCTGAATCTATGTGTATTAGGAATACCTGCTGAATTCACTATCATGGGCACTTGAATGTTTAGCGAGATCTATATGCTGTATGGAAGTTTCTCGTGGAAAACAACCTAGAAAAGCAGTCAGTCAAGCACATCAAATTCAAAAGCAGTCTTGTAATCAACAAAGTGACACGGATACGCACTAAGTGCCTTTAATTGCTGCCTATCACTGACTTGTGACTCACTGGATCAGTGATCTCTATTTAAGGCCGTAAAGGTATCAATCAGACCCCTTTCTCAATAACTATTTCCTCTGCAATTCATAATTGAATTTAGGTGGGCGTGGAGAGGGGGTGGCGTGTTAATTATGTTCTGCGTCATATGCAGGCACACAGCCCGCTGACAGGACAATGTTAGAGCCTTCACCTGGGCACAATTCGCTAATAAAATCAACTTTTCCGCTTGGCTATGCGTTTTTCTCCGTCATGTGTGTGTAAGAGCTTTTCACATTGTTTGGCGTTTTATGAGCATGAAATTAAATTAATTAAAACTACACGTCGTCTCACTGTTTTCATCACCCAGCCACACATGCTTTTCTTATAAAAAGGAGAAAAGCTGTGGGAGGTATGTCAAACTTGGGCGTATACACACTTTCGAGCTTCGAAAAGGATGTCTGCACTGGCCTTATTCGCTCCTCTGATTTATCCTTATTCTGCGGGTGTGGATGGATTTGATGGCCACCCAGCAGCGGCCTTGACGTGATCGTCACGTTTATTTACTTGAGTAATATAACGGCTAATCCGTTCTATCATAAAAACATTGTAAAAAACTTAAATTATAGAATATTTGTTCGCATATTTCAGTGTAATTTTTGTCGGATTCTACTCATATTTTCTATTCAGCCGGACAAGTGAAAACGCTGCGAACTGCAAATGAACCGGATTAAGTTTTAGCTCCACAAAAACAAAAACGTCAAAAGATATAAAAGCAAAGCCAGCCAACTAATTGCTGATATCTGTGCTTCATGCTAGTGTGGGTGCAAGGACCAAGCTAGATGGCATTCACACATATGCTACTTTTGTGCATATATGCGGCTGTCAAAGGTCTAGCTCCTAAAACTCAGGCCATTCAACACGTCACCAACGGCTTAACTTGTTGCACCAAAAGCAACGGCGATGAGCTTAAACCGGAACTGTCCATGAAGTGTACCTGCAGATGACCTGGCAGGCAGATTATACCTTCTGGGGCCTTTAAAAGGTTTCTGCCAAAAGGGCAGAATCATAAATAATGTAGAATGTGTAAATGCAGCACGGTAAACACGTTTTCTGTCAATTTAATTTGTAATTAGTCACGGCGGTCGTTAAAGGCTCCTCCTGAGAGACCAGAGAGGCCAGTTTGCTGACTGCTTCTTGACTTTAATTGAAATTGGCAGCTGCTAACCCGCAACCCGAAAGCCAGCTACTTGCACGTGATTTCGTTGCTAATTATTGTGCGAGGCTTCGGGGAGCACGACCGAAGTGTCATCATCCATCTCCTCCAGCCACGGCGCTCAGGTGCTGGCCAGTCTACGTGCCACAAAATTCACTTAGAGCTGTCTCCCTGCATTCAGTCGCATCTATTAATAGTCGAATGCTAATTAGGCATTAACAATGGTTCCGTTTTTTAGTCCTCATTGTATTGGTAGTGCTTTTAATCGGGTAGGTGGCCTTTTCACGTCAGAATAATATCAATGCCTTTATTGATTTCTTACCATTGCAGTGAAAAAGTGTCTTCAATATGTAGCTTGCTAAAGTTGAACTCGGTTTCTTCAAGAATGCTCGGACGGTTTTTTATTTAGAATATGAGCTATGAGTATAACAGCAAAGGCTATCAAATATCCGTTACTCAGCTAAATGGTGTGTGAGGAAGATGGGGATAGGCAATTTGATTTGATTTTCACGGTCCTAACTTGCATGTATACATGAACATACATAAATATGTATGTAGATATTGATAAGTATATCAAGATCACTTTTAAACATGTGGGCGCTAGACAAATTAACGTCAAGATCCTACAGTAGGAATGTCGAACTCGCAGTGCGGAATAAAACGTTAATTTCGTTATACATACATGTACATTAGAGATTTGGATAAAACGCAACTAAAATTCTCTGGAAAATTAAACGATCAAATTGCCCTCACGAAAACATGGCATAATAGTGTGTGAGACAATAACATACATACTATGAACATATGTGAGTGTGTTCTGTTTTCGCTTGCCGGCCGGCAGCCGCGTAAAAGTTGCTCAACAAGATTTTCCACTTCAACTTTAGTAATGAGCTCATCACCTGTAAGCGCTCGATCAGCTGTGCCGTAATAACACGGCTGCCCGGAATCTCTGCTACTGGGGGTTAGGAGGAGCGTCAGATAGGGCTCATTTTGAAGTCATTAATTTGACTAATTTGACGATGCTAAATGAGAATTTATGTGTCTACTGCAGCGGCTCAGACTGGCAATTTCTCATGCACAAACATTTTTCAATGCTTGACAGAAAAACCAAAAAGAGTCACTTCGGGCCCCAAAACTTGTTCACGCTGTCCAGATGTCATTAACACTCGTTGCTCGGCATGACCAAAAATGTACACAAAAAAATAACCGCCAAAAAAAAAAAAAAAAAAAAAAAAAAAATACATAACAAGACAACTAAAACCGGAGGCGGCAATAGGTCTTGTTAATAGCCAACATCTAAACAACCTAAAGTGGGTAATCTCATCGACTTAAAGCTAAAAGTGTACTATCAATGGTACAGCTGTTTTTTTTAATATATAAAGTTGTTTTTGATTTCATATAAATCATACGAAAAAAATCATATAGGCTATAAGAACAGTCGATGATGTTTCCTTATTCGGTATTCATCAGCATATATGTACATATGTGTGAAAAAATGTACATACATTTAATTATTTTAAGGGTATATACATACAAAGCCAATACTGGCTTCATTTCTATATCAATTCGCTGGTGGATATATTCCAACACATAGCTTTTGTTTTTTAAGGCTCGTGTTTTTTAATTTCACACGATAACCAAGATATGTGAAAGAGAGAGCTAAGGAAAAAAAAAAAATAAAAGTCGGCCGCTACATTTTTCTGGTTTTTTAAACTGTTCTTGGTGTTTTTAAATAATTGTTGTTCATTTTTTATAAATGTATGTATTTTGGTTTAACATCTGCTGCGTAGTCGCGGTTCAAGACTCTGGAGCCCAATTGAATAGTGTGTGTAGGAAGAGCATACTAATTTCATTAAAATGTTTTGTTTGTCTCGAATTTTGGCACTCAATTCTACAGACAAATTCAGCTTGGAGGACTCTTTCGTGTTTTGTTTTCGTATGGTTTTTCTTTCCACTGCTAGAAATGGGTTGCTTTTGTTTTTCTGAATTAAAAATTGCATGGCAAGTGGATGAAAAATGACAGCAAACCCAATAATTGAGGGTGGGTACTTAAAAAGCTCGAATCTGGAGTATACTTTGTAATGGATAAATTAAGTAAAATTTTATTTTATTATGGGAGATTTAATTTTAAAGATTATTTGTCTCTCTAAAAAAGAATGATATAACATGGTATGGAGTCCATACTATGGACCACTTAAGTTTCCCTTAAAAGCGATTGAGGCGGATGCCCCAATATAGTCAGGTGTTTTCATTTAATTTGCGAAAAATGTTTGTCTGCAGTTGGTCGCTGGCCAAGATGAATGTGGAAACGGTGTGTAGGTGCTCTATTTGCGACTACATATGTGCATTTGGTCTATAGAGCACCATAGATAAAAATGATTGAAAGGTGGAATACAATGGAACGAGGCAAAAAGCATAACAATGCCAAGGGGATTAATTTAACCATTTTCCAAGATATGTAGCTCTGTCTTAACCAAAAAAGGAAGATACATCCGCGCAATATGCTATTACAACATCTTATCGCTCTCGATTGCAATTGCAGTTTCGATTTCTGATGCGGAGCCTCATTTACTACCATGGAGTGTGCCCAAGAGGGATTTAGTTCCTTGCGAGTCACCTGTGATTGCATGGACAAAACCGAAATCCATTGTGCGTAGAAATTTTTAATTTCACATACTGCGCCTCCGTCTGTGTCACCCAACGAGTGCTAAATGATGACTGATGTCCTTCTGTCCAGCCTTGGGTGCCCGGCTTAGATTTCACATGCAACATTCTGAATGCAACGTGCCTAGGCACTGAGATAAAAAAAATAGTTTTAAATTGCCTTATTCAACATCTTTGTCAGCAAAACAGCAAAATATGATAATGAAATTAGCGAAACATTCTAATCGATTTTGATGCACCATTTTCAAAAGTTATTTCATGTAAGGGGTTGTATTGGGAATTTTTTCAACAAAGAATCAATTGCTCTTGATAACGCGATTTATCGCTGAGTGCAGCAACTCGCTCTGAACCGCCTTGCCAGTCGGTAGAGTCTTTCCCAAAGCCTGGCAAAAGTAGCGGCATTACAGCCATTTCACACACTGCCTACCTTCCTCGTCCTCCCCCGCCTCTTCCTCTGAGTCAGCCAAATAAAAGCTGCGCAGCGGTTTAGTGTGAGTGGTAGATCAGATCAGAATGCAAAAAGGCGAAATCCGTCGACGATGTCCTGATGTAAAGCAAACAAAGGACGATGAGACGTAGAATGCCTGAGAGCTGAGAGCTGAAAGAGGAAGAGGCTGGGAAGGGGACAGAACGAGACTGGATTTTCTCCTTGCTAGCTTTGCCTATTTCTTGCTTGTTGGTGCTTTCAGCACTAATGCAATTTGATGCGACACAAAACCGCACACATGCACTTCCCAGAAACGCTCACATATGTGTGGGACAACAAAAGCCACTGCGATGGCGCCAACACTAACAACAAATCCTTAACAGAATAGGATTTTCAACACATTTGCTTGTGCATTCCATAGTTTTGGCGTAGCACGGATCCCGTTAAGTCCTGGGTCTGCCTACACGATTGTCACCCCAACTGCCCCTTCTCTGAGCGGCAGATCAGAAATGTACAGCTGAATACAGCAACTAGTATCTCGCATCTGTTTTGAATGGGCCATCTTTAAGACAGTACTGCCTACGATCTGGTTTTAGCAAACGAGCGGTACCAAAAGAAATTTAATTAACCTATTTATGAAAATTAAATTTTTACGTTATTTAACGTAAAAAATTTATTTTTTTATATTTGTGCCTTAGGCTAGGGGCCGGGGCCTATCATCAAGCTTATAAATTAGTTATGTAATGGTCCTGCGAGTAACACTACCGGCCAATTTCAGTGAGCTGTATTTATGCAAATGGCCAAATCTTCTTCTTCGGTCTTCTTTTTTATTTTTCCTTTTTGTGCTGCAACAAGTTCGTTTCGTTGTAGCTTGCAACTTACTTCTTGGCGTGTTTTTCTAGTGCATTAAGCCAACACCGAGTCTTGTGCGTGAAATATGGGCGTCATTCTTTGCATAAAGTGCATGCTCAATACGAGATGAAATCCCTGGTCACAGGCTGGCCTCGTCCTTTCCTTGCTTTTCCGCCAGCTCACTTTATTTACTTTCACTTGTCATGCTAAATCTGCACAATTTCTTGGCTGGATTTCGTTATTGTTGCCAGCCATCCGCTGTGGTTGCGACTGTGCCAGCTTTGTGGCTGTGATTGTGGCTGCGGCTGGTGCTGTGGGGTGTGGGGTGGCTGGGAAGGTGGTGGCCCTTGTTAGTGCCACAAATCTTTGATTCGGGTTTTAATGCGAATTTTTCAACCCCTGCCATGCAACAAGTGTAAAAAGTGCAACTGCGCCTATGTTTATTTTCAATTTTAAGATTTTTGCATTTTTGTTTGTTTTTATGTTTTAATCAAACGATTGGCTGCTGGTAATTGTCATACCTTTTTTAAAGACTTCATTGATTATGCAAATTGATTGGAAGTAATTGTACTTATGACCACGTTCAATGCTCTGGGGTGAGTGCATGTGAGTCAGCAGACAGAGGCTGAATAACACCACCTGTTCATTTAGCATCCATCTTTGTATTTGCGCAATACACAAAATCAATGCCAGTGGCGGTCTCCTCCCGTTTCATTAAACTTGCACTTGAAAATTGCGCAATTAATAAGAGTTTGATAAGTTTAGGCATTTTGGTCAATAAAAAATACCACATTGGAGAGCCAAATGATCATTGTAATAAAAATAATCATGCCAGGACCCTGATGTAGGGATATAATAAATTTTAAAAATTTAAGACTTTGATTAAGCCGTCTCGTAAATTCAATATGCTAGATTTTAATTTTTATAGTGTATTTTGGTATCTTGGCTCTGGGGCTTTTTCCCAGTGGATGGTTAGTGAAAAACTGGTCGCTTGGTTTGCTGTGCATGGGCACAGCTGTTGCAGTTATTGCTGCCGTTGCAGTCATAGCTTCAGCTGCTGTTGCTGCTTGCAGCTGTGGATGAGCTGCGCATGCTCAGGGAAGTGGAAAGCTCGACGAGGAGACGACGGGCCATGAACTTGTTGCAGGTTGCAACTGTGACAGTTGCGAGTTGATGTTGTCGTTGCAATCCATGCTGCGTCTCATTTTGCTCCCACTGTTCGGCCTTCAACTCCGCTCAGCTGAACTTAGGCGAATGATGTATGATTGCTGTTGCTGCAACTGCTCATTAATCATTGTTTTCGTGGGTGACTGGGCAGCAGACTCATCTCCCCTCTAGTCTAATTGTTCATGCAGCTTCGAAGGAATCCGCCCCGCTACATCGTTTCGCTTTCATTGGTGCCACATTACATTTATTATCCTTCTCCAATTCCATGGTTGTCCACCACAAAACTGGACAAATTTACGCGTGGGAGAGGAGGAAGGCACAGCACTTGGCATAGCCAGTAGAATCACCATATACATGGATCAAAGTCATGCATTAATGTGCTTTAGTTTTTTATTCACTTAGTTCTAAAGTTCGGGCGTGGGGTATTAATCGCAAGAGCACTTGCCCACATCCATATGGTTTCCATGTGGAATGTCCGTCTGAGAGTGCTTCCCCTCATCTGCCAGTCTCAGCTCTGGATTCCTCGGTCTTCGGGGCATTCCGTTCTCTTATCGACTCCCGTTATTGTGTCGCGTGTCAACATAAAAACCAGTCTACAATGTTGAAAAGTCAGTCAGCCAACGTCAATTTCCGTTTGTTGTCGTCATTAAAATGCTAGACTAGCCACGCTCCGTTGCACTTTCGCACTACTTTTGATAATGACGGCTGCAAATGCAACTATAGGGTAAACCGAGTGGCGGAACAAGAAATATGTAAGGCGGAAAATCTCTTAATTAGTTCGTCGGGCTGGCCATGTAAATGTCACTTTTGTAGCACTTAGAGCAATTTACTGTATAATGCGTAAACAAACTGACAGGCGGCTGACAATAAAGGCTTTAAAAGCCAGGAATAGGGCCACAGGTGGGACAAGGAAAAGTGAGATATAAATAGTTTTGCTATGTTGCGTTTTTTCGGTAATCGATGCCGCTGACAAGTCATTGACTGTTGAATAGGCAAAAGACGCATGGGATAATTGTCTGGACCTCCCAAGATGCGTCGACAAAGGGGTGCCACTTTGCTGACAAGTGAAATGAAACACTTCATTTGTTTGCCCAACAGTTTTTAAGAATTCGGAGCAGAGAACCACTGATCTTGTAGTCATGGATTTCTGGTCAGATGCATAAATACGCCTTAAAAGCTAAGCAGGAAATGGAGATATTGTCGGACTAGTGCGCTTGCAACAATTTTTATAACTTTCTTCGCTGTCCTCTTTTTCCCAAAACACATTTATTCCAATACTCCGAAGCAAAAGTTTTGACAATATGTGCCACTTTGTCATGCTATTTTAATTTTTACCGTTTTGCTTTACACTGAAAGAAACTGAGCCTATTCTCGTCTTCAAATCACATTGTCCTCTCAGCAAAAGTATAAGTAATAAATAATAATTTTTTCCTGTGTATGGATGTTTCATTCCATTTACTCCCAATTTCGTACTGAGTAGTTCGCAGCGCTTTTTATTTCGCTGCCTTTTTCTTTCAAAAGTTTTTATGGGTTGAGTGCAGGACGTAGAAAGGGGGAATCGGGAGACTACGCTATGATTTATTTGGCGCCCGAAACGAAAAACCAAAAAGAAATGCAGCGCAACGAAATGAAGCCATCAAAAACGTTGACATCGTTACGCAAAAGCGGAAATGACAATGATGATGGGCGCCAAATGAAACGATGGTCATGCCTCCTTACGCCCCTCGTCCTGTTTTCGAATGTAATTCAATGCGGTCTTCGCTTGTATGTGTGTGTGCCTGTGTGAGTAAGGGAACAAGAATGTGCAGTGGGTAATTCCCGTGCTGGCTGCCATGAAAACGCGTGAAATTGAAAAGGGCTAAAAATTGCAATGCCCCAGCGTTGGAAAAAACGGGTGTGGTGGGGGGGTCAAAGTTTAAGTGCCTGAAGAAAACTGCAACAGCTTTTTCATTGATTCGCTTGATTTGCACCGTACCTTATGGTCATTGTTTTTACAGGGACTTGAGCCACTACCGAAAGTAAGTCGGTATACATTATATATGTATACATTAGAATAATTACAAACAAACAAGCTGTTATATATTTTTAATCCTTTTATATATACCCAGTAACCTTCAATCCGACTAACAACAAACATGTCTATTTCTATTTACATTCACAGGTAGCGACCATGATGTCCTGCCCCATTCCCATGCAATTGCAAATGCCAATTCCTTCATTACACAAATCAGAATTTGAACCGGTTAATATTGGAGTTAAGGTAAGTTTATCCAATCTCACATTACATTAAACATGCCGGCAATATTCTCTCGTCCGCACTTCCTGCTTTCCTTTCCATTTCCTTTGCCTTCCGGGGACCTCTACTTAAACATTTGTATGCTTTCCATTAATAAATAGTAAATTAAGCGCATAAATGCGAAAATCATGCAAATCTGCTGGAACTCTATTGCAGAAAGTCAACAAGTGGGGCAAAATGCTAAAATGTAAATGTAGCCAACGAACTGGAGCACACATACTCGGCGAACCCACACATGTCAAAGAGCCAAGTCTATTGTTGACATTATTGCAAAACACACACGCTGTATAGACCCAGAACAGATATTTACGTGAAATAATGTGCGGCACTAAATCAAACTGTTGTTGCCCCAAGATGGCGTCCCGTCAGCCAACTCCCTCCCGCCCCCATTTGACTGTGCTTTAATTCGAAGTGATCACATTTTAATGATACCGAAATGCACTTCACATTGTTTGTTTCTGCTGAAGAATAATGATGTCAAGCAGATTTAGATGCGGGAAAAAGGAGAAAGAGTTTTAAACATTCCCACGGATTGCGTCACGTTTGATAAATGCTGTTGAACATTTTTCTTGATATTGTTTGGGTGTCCTTCCTGTGCTCTTTTGCTTTTTATTTACTTTTTTTGTCTCGCTTAAATGCTACACATAAATCTATTTTTGAATGAAAGCCACTCGCAGGATGCGTGTCGTATGCCCAATATTTCTTCGTCCCAGGAGGGATATTTTTGTACGTTCGTTTGTCTGTGGTTTGTTATCAGAAGAGGACGCTGTGCTTATTGTTTGCATAATGGGCGCTCGTTAGCGGGGGCACCCCTCAGAGGGTATGCGAGTTGGTTGCACGGGGGGTAGTAAACAGAATAAAAAATGTGCTTTACCAATAAAAATGAGGTTTTAATTTCTGTTTGAATCCTACTCAGCTGATCTTTTTTTAAAACCCTTGCACCCTTTATAAAAAATTTAATTTTATCTCCCAAAGACAAATTAACAAAGATGGTCACTTCGGAGGATAGAGGTCCTTTGTGTGAATTTTCTGTATGAGGTTTCTTTCGGAATGTGATGAACTTGGCATATCTAATTGGGCGAAAACTTATTTTCATCTGCATATAAGCAGAACACAAAATTTAAATAATTCGCTCGCGAACGCAGGAAAGCATGTAACTCTATATGCAAATCGGACCCCATAACTGTATTCGAAATTTGAATATCCTATCCGACTAACAAGTAAAAGAATCGATTTTTTTATTTTTTTTTTTTGGGATATTGGGATAATAAAATGAGAAAATCCTGTGCGGTTGTTGAAAGTAGAAAGTGTTTTGGCATAATAAAATTTGAAAATATATCCAAAAAATTTTCAAAAATTAGGGCGGTTTTGGGACGTTAGAGAGTGGTCGAAGCAGTTTTTGTTCGAAAGACTAATAAAAATATATCAAAATATCTCTAGAATCTATTGATCCTATTCAAGAATATATATACTCTATATGGTCGAAAACACTTCCTTCTGCTTGATGAATACTTTTCAACGAATCTAGTATACTCATTTACTCCACGAGTAACGGGTATAACAATTACCCAGTGTCCCTTTATAAATATCTGTATATATATTTATACATTACCCATCAGCATCAGTTCAAAGGCTAACGAGCAGCCTATAAATCGCGATTTTTATAAACACTGAAAAAGAAAAACTCCACTGGAGCTTAACTGCTGACAGACATCCGCAATTATGAGCTGAACCCATACCCTCCCGGCTCAGTGCGGCAAATATCCTGATCTGCCGACGCGACTAATTAGGGCAAATCGCAACACGCAAAGTAGTCCACTGATAACCAGTCCATAAAAAGGCAACAAAACTGTAGGGACGAAACATTTTTTTTTAATAAAACGGTGGACGCTAAAAAAAATCGACTGAAATTAAACGAGCTGCCAGGTCCCGCTGACTGCTGCTGTTAAACCCAATTTCCTGCCCCAAGGTGCCGGCGGTAGAACTTACACTTGACCGCGCAGCATAAATCATGCGGGGCGGTGGATCCAAAGGGACTGTTTGGGTTGGTTAGGCTGGCTAGGGGCAGTTTCATTGGTCATAAAAAGGGCGTTAAAAATTGCCATGTAAAGGTGGGGCCGGAAATATAATATTTAATAACAAAGAAATACAGAAGACAATGAAAAAGTCTGGTTTTTATGGGGTTCATCGTGAGGGGTGATCTGTATTTTCTTCTGCAGTTCCTTTTTAAGTATTTAATTTAGTTTATAATTCTCTATTTTGTGATGAATCCGGGAACTTATTTTAACGTGACCAGTTATACTTTTAAATTTAATTCTACACTGTTAGAACCTACAGATCACGGGAAAAATCTAATATTTTTGTAATTTCCATATTATCTTCCTTTCGTATGAACGCTGTGGTCTAGGGAAGGTATAAGCTAGCCAAAAAATATTTTGGACAAATGTTTTCACAACTAATTTAGTTTCGGATTAGATCGCATAAACATGGTTGTCTCGAAAGCCTTAAAGCTTAAGGAATTCCGGCATTCGCTTGTCCAGCCCACTCAGGTGTGCTCAAAAATTCCCTTTGCCAAGTGGGAGGCAGATGATGATGCCAGCACCCCTATACATTTCACTTCTACCCACTGACAGAACCGAAATGGTTGCAGTGGATCAATACATATACAGGGACATAAGGACAAGTAAATTATAACATTTCAACTTAACTAACATAACAATAATATAAGCATTTAATATAAGCATTTCCAAATACTTTCTTGAAAGTATAAGGATCGCAGCACGTGTTGTGTAATAATTATTGTTGTGGTTTTCAGGTTCACGTTTTTTTTCAAGTGCTTTTGTAAGTTCTCTCTTTTCGACCACCTTCATCTCCCTTGGTTCATCTTCGTCTGAGGATACTGGTATTTGTTTTTCTTATGCTGCTTATTATTAATTTAAGACGTGCTTTATTCCTCGACGAGGACGCATTGTTTGTCAGGTAATGTTCGCCTGCCTGAGAATCCAGCTGTACATTGCACCTTACTTTTATTTTCGGGCGTTCTCTGCTTAACCCATCACGGGCAAATGTTGTTTTATTTTTTATTTCCACTCAAATTGTTTTATTTGCAACATACATACTGAGACACAGGGAAGACCTCAGACGCTTGGCTTTATTACGGTGATTTTTCTTGAACGCATTCGTGAGTTGTCTGCCCCCGGTTCTTCTTTCCATTTTTTCTGCATACTTTTGTAATTTTTATGATTTTATTTGGCTCCCTTGCCTTAACTTTTTATATGCGTTTTCTTTATTATTGTAATTCATAAAAACCAGAAAAAAATCATGAAAGAGCAGCCTGTAGTTTCGGCCTCCCCATGTTCTCATGGCACTTAATATTTGCCTTTCTGCGATGCGTAAGAATCAAGAACAACAAAAGGTAAAACATCTTTTCAAGAAATTATAAGGCTATGGTTGAATATTCGGTTGTTCGGGTTGGAGTAACCCCAAATCCATCCGTAGCCGAATGCAACATTTGAAGCGAACTCGACAATTTGTTACCCTGTTTATTTTAGCGGTTATATATATAGACGAAAATACAGCATATAAATTGAATTAGTTGTTTTCGATTCTAAAAGCACGTTGAATTATAATTAACTCCCTTTCTTTGTTCTTCTAAATTTGAATATACCCTTACACTTCTCAAGTCCTAAGGTACACCCTAATCCACCAAGGACATCGTCCTTTGTTGTCCTTTGCTGACGGTTTGATTCTTTACTCAGTTGCTCGTTTTGTTTCTTGGTTCCTTTATAAGCGTTAAGGATTATAGCTATTCAGAGGAATTGCGAGCACACAGGAGTAGAGTGGAAGTGCGGCCAATTTACCGGATCTTGAGAACCCTGGCACATTAGACATGCACGCATGACCATCTTTTAAAATCAAAATTGCGTCGGGCCATTAGACCCGGCGTAACAACAAAGGCTAACAGCAAAGACTAATTATTCCCTCGTTTACGGACCCAGGGAGCACAGGGCATTATTATTTATATTACTTTGTGAAGCGCGCTTTTGTGCGTGTCCAAACTATTTCGGCACCCAACTTGTAAGGAAAGGGTGGGGGAGTGAGCTTTACAAAATGGGTGTAACCTTTAATAAGTGCCATGTCGTTTGCGGGATTGGTAAACTTGGTAGAAAACGAACGCAAGACAAAGTTGTTATTATTTAAGGATGACTAGAAATGTATTATATATATGTAAAGTAATAATATTGTAGATGATAATAAAATTGTTTTTTGTGTTAAGATGTTTGATTCATAGTTTTCGATATTAAATTAAAACTGGTTGGCGCGAAAAAAAGGATTATTCACACAAATTTTTTTAGTGTACCTTTTTGCTTTTCGAATTCATGTGTCTGACAACTGAAAAGGGATAAACATTAATATCAATTAGTGCGTTAGAAAACACACTATCGGGTTTTCCATAGTCGCGGCTACTTCTTCTCTTACTGTAGTTCGGTGTCTTAGAACACGATTGTTGTTCTTGTGTGATTTCACGACCTCCTCAATTGGAGTTTTAATATCTACGACAACAATATTTAATTAAAATTTATAAAGGGTTCTATACTACTTGAATACTTTTATAATTTCTGTTGCAAATTTGGAGTGTAGTAAGGGTCGTCCAACCGACCGAGGGGCGCTGGCGTGTATCGTACAGCTTGATTTACGAGAAGATAGACCCGATAATATAGGCTCGTCTGGTTAAGAGTATATATATCCTTTTTAAATACGTTTTAGTGTCAAAAACGCTTCTTTCTACCTTTTAATTTCCCTTTATTTTACAAGTAACGGATATAATAAGTAAGATCTTATACTATAAATAGTTATATTTTTACCACATGTTTGTTGTCATTGATTACTAAAAAAATTGATTGTTCTAAAAAAATTTCCATTGGCCGATTGAAACTTGAAAACCCTTCTACAAACAAGCCAATTACTGTGGGACACTTAGTGCCGGCGGGGGAGCATAGTCAAAGCAGGTCTTACCGGGCACAGGTGCGACAGAGGAAAGCGGCTTTAACCCTTAACAGCCCCCGTGGTAACGACGGTACACATCCTTGGCAACATTTTCCTGTTTACTTTGGCTTTACAGTTCAATATTTATTTTCGCGATTTTCACGCCGTGTGCGAAAGATTGCTTCCCTGCTGAATCAAGGCAGACCGAAAAGGACGCGTCCCAACTCCTTCGATGCTGTCGAATGTGGACACAACAAACACAAACGGACACATGCATTAGATGAGCTTAAGTGTCGTCGGTACCGTTGCCAGGTCTCCAGATCCTTTGTTGTCCTTGTCTGCAGGTGTGCCCGCCGAAGGAGCAATGGAAGCTTGCTGGCCAAAAACTGGAAAGACAAGCACACCGACTGAGACTGAAACACAAACAACGGGAAGGGGCGCCAAACTTTCGGCAAGCAAAGTGTTGAGGCAGAGCAAACACACTGTCTGTCTGACTGACCAAATAAGCATTATGAAATTTGCAAAAACTTTTCTATTGAAAGCGAAACTTTTTTCAGTTCTGGAGAAGTTTTTTTTTTGTGTGGACACCAACACCTTGCCTGCGATTTATTTGCATGTGTGCCTATAAATTTGTAATAAAAACCGAAATCGACCGCAAAGATGTCATCCGTAACACAATCATCAGGGGGAAAAGTGCGGCTACGCGGTTTCTTACCAAAAACCCCTTTTCCAATCCCTCGCTGGCTTCTGTTGTAACTCATTTGACATTATTATGTGAACTTTTTATGGCTGCCAGGGCTCAACGCGACCTTCGGGCTTTGAGTATGTAGAGAGTTCTAGGCGCAGACACATCAATAAATTTACTTGCCTTGCCAGCCCTTACTGTAGAGTGAGCTCTTCCGGTCCTGGGTAATTATTATTCTGGTTTATGATTTGGTTTTGGCGGCGTCTTTAGAATTCTCTTTATTACACATCTTAGGTGCCCTGTGGTGGTATAAAATTTTTACTCGACTTACGTGCACATATTTCCATGTAAACTTTTGGGCGTCTGAGAAGTAGGTTCAAGAGTATTATAATGTTTATGGCGAGTGGAATAGTCAATGCGTTTCTCATGTCTGGCAGGGTAGATTATTCTGCAAATCCTTTGTGTTTATGACCATTCCTCAACGCTGATTGGGCTATTGAAGCCAAAGCCACAACGCTGCTTAGAAAGCTAAATATGAATAAATAAGATAACATATTAAAGCATTTTTGGTCTTATTATTTGTTCCATTGATAATATAAAAGTGTAGTCGATAATATAAATAGGTGTTACGAAGGCTGCTGTTTAGTTTCTCGTGTATTTTTCACCCTTCCTTATCTTCTCATAATCCGGCTTTGTCAGATTCGTAATACCACACGTAAAATCCAAAATCATAAAAAGAACGCAAACACAGCAGCAAAAACCACAGCCAGGATTGGCTTTCACATAGAAAGCAAACTCAAATATTGACATTGGAAATGCGATTGCTTCCGCTGGAGATTTACCCATATCTGCGTGGGCTTTCCAAATGCCGTAAATATGTGCACTTAAGGATCTGCGCCTAAGGTTCTGTTTTGCTTGGCCTTTTTTTACCTTTACGACGCCAATATAAATTTGTATTTACATTGCAATAATAAAAGAGGGCCGAACTCGTGGGTATTCAATACCGCACCACTTGCAGCAGCCGCTGGAACGATTTCTGAATTATGGCACTAAAAGTGCACTCAAAGAAGCAGGAGAAACATCCGCTCCTCCGCCCGGCAATATGGCGACGTTTTTTAATTCCGCAGATAACAAAGCACTTGTGGCCAAAGCCGTCTCCGTCGCAGCCGTCGAAAGCAAATAGCAAATGGGGCAATAAGCTGGGCTTTTCAGCCGGCGGTTGGTCGGGTGGTAGCAGGAGCTGCATCCCAGGCAGATAAAAATCAAAACTTAAGCGCTCTGGGTCGATGCAGCGAGTGCAGTGCCAAAGCCGCGGCAGCATCAGGCAAAGCTGCAACATGCTCTGCGATAACAATTTCTAATAAAACCTCATGACAGCTCACACACTTGGCGCGCAGGCAGGCTACACACAAAAAAAATGTAACATTCTATTTAGTATTGATTATGGTTAATATATATTTGAAATTTTTTAATCATTGCCAAATTGCTTCAATAGCACAGTCAAGTTTTTAAAGCTCTAATTGCTTGATTTGGTTGCTTATGTTGTTTTTGCATTCCATCGCAGTGCAGGATCTGCGGGCACCTATGAAAGGATTATTGCAGAACTGGTTGTGCTTTGGCCATAAAGTTATATTATCCTTGGTTGGAGAAACCAGGCTAGAGCTCAATATTCTTGGAAATTGATATAATTTATAGCCTGGGTACGCACAACCACACATGTCGTATTCTAATTGAAGCGCAACAATTATATAATTGCCTAATTACTCAAAACGCCCTTCAAAGTTTGGAGTCGAAAACTTTTGAAATTAAAAAAAAAAAGAGAATGAATTGCATGCACCCAACTCCTATATATTTCAGAGGTTTTAGACTGAGGATGGCGTGAAATACTTGAACATACTTGAAGACATAAACTTAAAAAGCATACGAAAAGATGCTTCCATCTCTTTCTTTGGTTGCAGATTTTCACCGTAATACTTATTGTGCATTGTATGTAAACTTTTTGAATAGCGGGAAATGAGTGAGAGTAAATTTGTTTTTGTTCCTTTTTTGCAACCAGTTTTCTCGCCTATTTTCCGGCTTCTAAAGGGGTGCTTCTTTTGTTGCCAAGCTCGCGCAATTTGTTATAAGTGGCTACCATCACCCTTTCTCGTGCAAAACCACCAAAACCACCCTGCAACTCTTTTAAGACCCATCCCCACCGTAGCGTGTAAAAAAACGTAGAAACGGGATGAAGTATGCAAAACATTTGCATTTAGCATTCAACAAGACAAACAAAAAATGAAGTGCGAAGCATCGAAGCCGCGGCAAATTTTCCAACTAACTGGCAACCGAAAAAATGGGAGACAGATGAAAAAGGATGCTTAAGAGTCGAAAAAAGGGTTGCTTTGGGTTCTTTTCGTGCGTTGGCTTTTGTGCTGACAAATTCAGGCGTGATAAGTTTTATGTGCGCTTAGTTGACTGTTTTTAAATAGACCCACGGAAGGATCAGAAAAGAGTGGGCGGGGAACGGTCGAAGGCTTCGAGGAGTTTTTAGGCCAAAGTTAAATAATTGATGTTGACAATCAACAACGCAAATAAAGCAAAAGTAGAAGGCGTGTTTTGGGCGCGAAGTAATATAAATGAATAAACGCCTGGGCAGGTCGACGTTATTATACTTCAAGCCCTTCAAAATTTGGGCGGTTTTCTTAAATAAAGTCGTTTTCCGCTAAGGAGTAAATAAAAGTTAATTAAATTTATTTCACTTGATTTCTTCAACTGTCAGAAAGACAAATGCTAGTATAAATATTAAAATCTTATTAACCAGGGACAAAGCGAACGTGCCTGAAAAATCAGGCCAAGGTAAAGAAGACCAAAAGATAAAAATGTGTCAATTGGGAAATCTATTTTGCGGATTTGGAAAAGCACCACTCAATCAAAGGCTGAAATCACACATGCCTTCCGAAACGATGGGGGCGAACACACCTGCCTGCTACGCCGTCTGCAGATTCCCAAACCCCTCGGCCACGCATATTTAAGTAAAACTTTGCCGCCATCGACGTAGTTGTCCACACATAAATAAAACATTTGCGGCCTGCGGATCGGGGATGAACCGGGAGATGGATGACCCATTGGCGCAAGATGACAGACAGCAACAGACGCAGAGGATAGGAAGAACCAAACGGAGCTTGAGCTTCAGCAGAAGGAGCAGTAGCCGGCCGGATGCAAGATACAGGAAAATCCCTTTACGAGCCAGCGGAAGTGCGTACAAAATGATACAACCCCACTCCCACCCACGGGACCTCTTCTCCGGCGTTCTGTGTGCGCTTGGTCAAGCAGATACTTCCCCGCATCGGTGTACACCCGCAAAAAAATATGGAGCAGTCCCGTACACTGGAAAATGTAATCGGAATAATTAAAAAGTTTTTAATGGATCTTTTAAGTTGTGAAGAAATCAAGTATTTTTTAGATGGTTATTATTAGACAGCGGAGTTCTACTCAAATAATATCATACAACATTTTTGAACTAAAACCTTGCAAAAGTTGATTTTCAGGACGGATTGATATATAGATATCCATAGGTTAGTTCAGTGCTGGAACGCTTTTGGGACAAGAGCCAAAGAAAGCGGTTTGGGGATTCCTTCCAAGGGGATAAAGATGAGGATTGAATAGGAGATGGGGACGGCGACATGGCCATTTCAGCATGCAGCAAATTGAAATTGAAATTGGAAGAAGCGAAACGAAATGAATTCTTGGGACGCTAACAGGCCAACCAGCTGATGGCCGTACCCGGCTTCCTGCTGCGAAAAACTGAAACCAAACCTGAGTCACAACGCATTTGCTGGTGGCATAATTGGCGCTTATTTCCTGGACAGATGACGACCTCGTCTTCTCGGCATTTCATCAAATGTTTTGTGCCTGTCGCTTTTATTGGTCACTAGAGGATGATGGTTTCTGGGGGGAGGTGGGCAATATCACGGAGGAGGTGGCCTGCACTGTGATTGACAGCTGGGTGAAAGTTTCCTTCAGACGCCGCACAGATTATGTATAAATCTCAATAAATTTCAATAAGCTACGAAACTTGCTTGCCCAGGTCTTTTTAGATGCCTTTCAAAGTTTTTATTTTTCACTCTCTTGTATTTTTTATGTCCCTCAAAGTTGTTCTTTCTTACTTTAATTCCTCTATTGGAGAACACTCCTTCAATTTTGCTTCTTTTTCTGTTCGGCTAACTTTGTCAAATGAAGCGTATTAGGACTAAAACTTTTAATTGGTCATATGGCTGACAGATTGTGCGCTTAAGTGATTTTCATTCACATACATGTGTACATAAAGTGAAGCTTCCCTTGCGTGTGTAAGAGCTAAGTTGAGTTTTGCTCCTGTGTGGAGTTGTGGCCAAAATAATTTTAATCGGATTTTGGAATGCGGGTGCCTCAATGGAGGCCTCAATTTTCATAGGGCTATAATATATAGTCCCAATTTTATTTTTTAAGAATCTAAATCCAACCACATGGGTTTGATTTTGCTCGCAAGTGTACTCCCATTAATTCAGAAATCCAAAATGTAAAAAACAGCGACAATCTTCAGCTGTCAGTAGGCAGTCTAAATTACAATTAAATTCTTAAGGAGCGACTATCCGCTCGCTGAGCGTGAAATATGTATACATCATCTTGTTTTTGATAAAATATGCAGAAAATGAGATAAGCAGTAAAATCCCATTGGTGTTCATGGCAGCAGAGACAAATGCACGAGCACACACAGGAATTGGAAGGAACGGAGGGTGGGACACAATTGCGTGGATAAACAATCATGGGGGCTTGCTGGATGGATTCGTGTTAGTCCAGCATGCCAGGGATTCAATTTTTCAAAAGGAATTCTTGAGCAAGCAAAGCACAATGTGACGGAAGACACCAGTACACAGCAGAGCAGATTTGTCTATGTGAAAGGGAGCAGAAGGGAAAAAGCAAAGATTACCGAATCCAACTGCAAGTAAATTACCATTTAAGTCAATTTTTTATGGCGTCAAACACGCCAGTCGGTTAGCCCTTTTTCATGGGACTCAACCAAAGACAAGAAAGCCTCGAGAAGGAAAATCTTCATTGACTGAGGGACCCAAGATATACGGGGTGTAAATTGAATAAAAGTGGCAGAAAAATGTTGTTAAATTATGCAGCAGCACCAACAGAAGGAGCTGAAGGATCAGCGGTGACTGAAACACCCTTGATGTATTAGTTAAGCTAATTTACTAACATAAAAGACGAGAGGAAGAAATTTAGAGAGGTGCCTTTAAAGCTCAGCAGCTCTTCTCGCAGTCAAAGTAAAAGTCAAAAAGTTAATACTCCGTGGGAAGATGAGGCCAATGCTTAACATAAGTGAGAGTACCTTCACAGAAACAAACAACAATCATAACTATCTTAATTTTGTCTTCCCATAGTTTTGTTCCTAATTATCCGTTTTATGTCATTGAATTTTTGGGAGGTACCTTTCGAAATTCCGGCTTATAACCAACTTATATTCTGATTTAATTAGATCTTGAGATTATCAGCAGCGCGACCAATAGCTTACAGCTTACACCTCCCAAATACACACTTGAACCCTAGCCCACTTGACTGACGGCTGTGTGCGTGTAAGGGTATACTTATGCCTGGAAAGCAACATCGTTGCCGGTTCGCTTTAAAGCTAATAGCTGCCACTTCATTTGTGTCAGTCGATGGCACTTCATACGTGACAATGACAGCAACAACTACGGGCCACGCTCACGTGCATACTGTGCGTCAAAAAGACGCACACTGTGCTATTGAAGTGGGCGTCTAGGCGTGCCACGCCTTCAACAAGTTTACAAAGTCTCCAAAATAAATACAAAACAGTCAGCCACGTGGGATTTGAGCTAGCTGTGGTTTGGCCTTCCCGACTTTAGATGGATTCCTAACGGCACCAGAATATGCACAAGTAGCAAATTATATGGCACATTTAACTTTCGTGCAATGCGACCACGAATGCAACAGCGTGTGTCTGACCTGCCGACCCTGTCACCCTTGTGTGCCAGTCACGCAGAGCTGTAAATAGATACTCCCCTGAAGGAAGAAAAATTAAAAAAAAAAAAACATGCATATAGTTGATTTTCGTAGCATCAAACTCAAAAACTGGTCAATTTTATACTCGCTCTACTTAATTAAATATGATACCCATTATTCTTTCTAATTCATGAGAAGAGTATGATTGCCATTGGCATACAATAACTGACTTGCGACTACATGTTTCTACTTTTCGCACCTAAAACGTTTGATAGCTAATTGGGCAATTTGGGAGTTGTTTAGTAAAATGTTATTGATCTGTTAATTAGTCAAATTAGTTGATGTCAGCCCAATAATTTTGGGTTTGACACAACGTCCACGCGCAGAGAGTGCAGTCGAAGTTTATTTTTAAAAAGTGAATTGAAAGTTAAATGGTTCGAAATGAATAACACGCAGTCCGACCGAAATTGCGATTATCTCTGGTAAAGGATAGATGAGCAGATGAGAGGTAGAGTAGTGGCTCCTTGAAATTAACACTCCTCAACCTATTTTGGTATTCGTGCATTTCTCATGAGAGCGACAGGGAGATGAGGACGCAAAAGGAAAACTTTTCCGTGGCAAAGTGGTGGGCCGAAAGTTGTTGGCCCGCCTGCAACGTCAAGGAAAAGTGTTAAAATTCCCCAGTCAGACGCGGCTCGTTTTTTCTGTTCTGGTTTCTCAGGTTTCGTAATATACTTTTTTCTGTCTTTAACGATATAAGCCAACCGAAAATCAACTGGGCTTAGTCCTTTGCGTGAAAGACTTGTAAAGGACTAAATGTAAGCCTATTTCACGGCCTTGTTAAACATTTCTTCGCATATAATTAAGAAACAGACGGCGGGAGTTAAAAAGGCTGTCATTTTTGTTTTTGGTATTTTTTTTATTTTGCGTGCGGTTCTAAAGAAATTTTAGCCACAAAGTATTACGACCGCTAATCTTTGTTAATGCCCATTATCGCCTTTATCCGTTTTTTTTTAAAGCTCCGCTATTCCCGGTCCTTCAATGAAACGTGAAAGCCTTCTAAGCCTCTTTATAATCTTTAAAATCATTAAATCACTATTTTCACTTCCTACACCCTGGAGGGCTTCCAATATTGCGTAAAATTCTGCAAAAAAGTTAATGTGAAAGGACGCTTAGTGGTAATTTTGTATGCATGTGTGTTTTGCCTTCTTTCCACCCTCCCGTAATTTTACTTATTTTAATTTGCATTCTTGCCCTTCGCAGGAGGAAGAGAATTTGTCACAATTCAATCAGGAGGCTGTTTTCCTTTTTCGGGGGCTTTAATAAATAAATACGAGCACGAAATTACATTTGCACCCCGAGGGGAAAAACAGGCACTCAATAACTTGCAAGGTGAAATCCCCTTTTTCCCCTCCTTGTCTTCCCATTCTTTTCACTCCCCGCAATCAACGAAAATTCACTTTCGCTTTCAAGCGATGCTCATATGAGCAAAATCCAAGGCAAACCCGAGAATGAAGGAAAATCCGGAAATAAGAGTCTAAAAATGTGATTTGAATTGTTCCCTTGTTTCTTTTTCTGGCCAATTTGCAAATTTGCACAAAGGGGTGGTAATGAAGAAGTAAGAGCGGGGAAAGAGCGGTAAAGCAAATAAACAGTTAATGCTTTTATGCAAATTTATGCCATTAACACAAATAAGCGCAGCCCCAGTCAAAATTTGAAAACAATTTGTCACTCAAAAGTCACTTTTGCTTGCCTTCTCCCTCTCCCTCCTTCCCACCATTTCCTTTGTCTTTTCATTTTCGAACACCAGCTCCTTTCTTCACGTGTGTATGTATGCAAGGACAGAAGCAACAAAAAGAAAATCAAAGAAACAGTGACAAGTGCAGAAGTGAAATAAAAAGCCGTGGCGAATGAGCCCACTAAAACCGATGATAATGAAGATGCCTAGTCAGTGTCTTCGTGGTGGAGTAAAGTGTGGTGGCGGGTCGGAGGTGGGTGGGAGAATGCCTGGCGGCAGTGACAACAACACGGGCCTGCAGAAAACACTGCCAAAAATCAAAGTCACTGAAAATTAAAAGTAATTTGTTTGCTAAAACACCCAAGACATTAGGAGGTTACATGGACTGCGGAAGTGGCGGTGGGATGGTCGGGTCTGGGGTACGCACAAATTGAAATGTGAAACTCATGCCAAGTGGCATGAAGACGACGACGAATTAACTCAGAGTGGCAGTTATAAATAGAGCTGGTGGTGGTGGAGAAATTTAAAACACAAATGCACACGATAGCACACATTTGGGGGATGCGAATAGAAATGGTGAGATATTGAGATATGATGCTATTCTGATATGCGTTTTTAAAAAGTAGTACAAGTATTGCCATATATATATATCGCTAACCGAATGCCCCCGACTGTGTGTTCAACAAATCAAAGTTTTGGCTCTCACTGTCAAATACTCTCTTCTGCGCTTGTTTGGCTGTGTTTGTGAGCTGACTTCTCACTGGCAGCCCAAAAGTATGCAATGAACAAAAACGCATTAATAATTGAGGAGCTCTGGTGCTGCCACTTGGTTGTGCCACCACCCATCTGTTTCCACAGCATGCGATATTTTAATGCATGATATATAAATGGAAATTTCATTTAAATTACATTTGATCTTTTATTTAAAGTTGCTGATTAAATTGTGACGTTATTCCTCTCGTTTCAGGTAAGTACTGTTGTTTGCGCAGCCCCTGTGCGAGTGTGTTTAAAGATTCCTATATAAATCAGTGCAGCAAAGTATGATAAATTATTATTTATTATATGCGAAGTGCGAAAAAGGCGAATAGCGAATCTATTTTCATTAGAAGGACTGCCAGCTAAATTTTTTGTACCCCCTGAACTTTTGGCAAATTCATTACTTTTTTTATTATGCGAAAGTTTGTCTTATTACTTTGTTGATCCGTTTCTTACGCACAAAGTTTGGCATATTTTAAGAACTTCGATATTAGCATGTTCGGGCAAAGAGGATTTTAGATTCAATGATTCAACGCAACAATAATTAGTTAGCCCTTTTTCCATTAAAATGCCTAAGAAAAATGGCTTTCAAGCGACATAAATTTCATATCGACCACATGCACAACACAAACCAGGCAGCAGAGTACTTTTGCTTAAATGCTTTTGTGGCTGCCCCAGGAGCACATGAGAACTGAAAAATGCAGTCTCAAACTGGTTTTTATTGCAACCGCAGGAGAGTACAGGAGGGTATCGCACATACCATTCGCATTGGACTTGATTGCTGACTTTGCTTCTTGAACTTGGCCGAAGGCAAAAAAAGAGTCGGCGCGGCGTTCTGTTTGTCTTTTGTTTTTGGAAGCGGCAGCATGCTGGTGTTTGACTTTGAAATTTGAATGCACCGACATAACGCGCGGCAATTGTTTTGGCCATAGAGCACACCATGTGGGAATGCGTCTAGTGCAAAAATTGCGCTGCTGCCAACTTCATTGGGATCAATGTACACTGTTCTAAAGAACAATGTGAATGTGAACCTTGCTAGTTATGTTGAATAATGTGATCTTGAATTAAATTTCAAAGTGCTGGGCACAAGGATGCAAACTAAATTCGAAAATCATATCAAACTGGGTCCCTGTTTCTAACCAGTTTACGCGCACGGCATTTTAGTGTGCGCTTTTCGCAACAAATTTATTTGCAATACATAAGAAATTTTACGCTATGCGACGAGACAAGTGTTGTAACTTTTCCCATGACCAACAGCGATCAGTCAAAGTGTGTTGTAGTTTTTGTGGCCAAAATGGTCAACGTACTCTTCGTGGTCTTCAGAGCCGCTAGTGGTTAGACTAGTCTAGCGACTCTTATCCACAGGCTGTTGGTCGGGCCTGCTGCTAGACAGCCAAGAATGGCTACGTTAGAATCTGCATTCTTGCGAGGTCATTTAAATGTCCAGTCAGCCAGCGAATCTTCTCACTGAGCGAAAATATTTAAAACACTCATTTTTCAAATTTATAAATTATTATTCAAAACTATTTTGAACTTTTAGAACAAGTTTATAACGGGTTAAATATTAAAAATTTAAGTATTTTCCGCACGCATAAAAAGTAAAATTGCGCATCAGTTCTTGCTGTGCCGTCTGCTGCGCTGATTTGCCGCCGGAAGTTGGTCATCTGACGATGCCACTCTTCTACGGCTGTTAATCAACAGCCAAAAGCTTTATGGACTTAACAGTCTCTCCCCTACGTCCTTTTCGCAGACTGTTGGCATACGTTGGATCTTTTCCCCTTCGAGCTTCCTGTCGGCTAAGCCGTCCCCTCTCAAGTATAACAGTTGGGTGGTATTCCCAATTCGGTGCGAGTTTCCTAAAACCGGTTTCCTCGCACACCAGTTGCGCATTTATTATGCATGGAATCGTGCGGCATGCCACTTCTTCCTGTTGCTTCTCTGTTTGTGTGCCAAGTGCTTGTGTCCCATGAAGCTCGGAGCTTGGAACTTGGCTCCGTGCCTGAGCAAACCAGCCACATTTCTCCGCCCCGCACTTGTCTTTTGGCTCGATTGCGATCAGTTTCTGTTTCTTTTTTCTTTCTGTTTTTGTCTTCGTCTGGCTCGTTAAACCTTGGCCTTGAAGCCCTTAAATGACGCGCTATCGACGAAATAAACACACAAAAAATTGCAGAAAAACGAGTAAGAAAATTATTGCAGTGGCAGTTGCCAAACTGGCTTTAGACATCTTCTCTACTTTTATTTTCCTTTCCTCAATCTAAAGAGTTGGCAGAGACGAACCTTTAAAATTAAAACATTGAGCCTTTATAGGTATAGTTTTGCGTAGTATGGAGACAAAATCAATCTCTTACCTTCGCTAGCCTTTTCTCAATTCGCCTTTTGACAAGCTTTTTTCCGATTCCGTGAGAATGGAGGTTGCTTATCTATTTGCCGACTTCGAACGACTGAAAACTGCTGGCTGGAAACCAAAATCCTGGCTTGGCCTTTATTTTCATTGTCTGTTGGACTGGCTTCATATACTCCAGTTGTAACTGTGTAACCGGCTTAAAGCCAGGGCACAGCGTTTGTAGCCATTTCCTTCATATAAATTCATTCTTTGGAAAAGTTTTTCTGAACATTGCAGCTCATTAGCCGTTAGTTTCATTTAAACTAAAGCTTAAATGCACTGACTGTACACTCAGAATCGTAAGCACAATAAATCAGAGTTTAAAAAGTGAAACCAAAAGAATGCAGCCATGGTCTTGGCCATATAATTCCATCCAATCAGGGCTACCCCTTCGCCCCAACGGCACTCTTTTTTAGATGCTACGCGAAGGTCGGCAAAGGTAAACTCGGCTACGGATATCCAGCTCCTTATTGTATTTTCCATTGTTAGCTCCGCTCCTTGGCACTGTCTATCTGCTGCACCTTCTTGATTTCAGTTACCAAATTATTTCTCATAACGACTTTTGACTGCATACCGGCTTTTGTACTCAATGATGGGGGTAATCTGAATATATTTAGATTGTAGGTAGTTTACCTTAAGATAATTGTAATATTTATATCATGTTTACTAAATATTGCTAAAGGGATAAAGGACATTTATTTGTGCACTCCCCTTGGCCTCAACTTGTTCGTCACATTTCTAGGGAAAATTCCATTTAATTTTGGCCAAAAACTATTATATTCAAATTTATATTCTAAGCGTTTTTTTTTACTATTTCACCTTTTCACCTACAAACCTTTCTTAAATCTTTAGTTTTGATCGCTATCGTCATTAAGTTAACCTTAAATAGTATTCTAAAGCTACTATGGGTTGTCTACATTTTGTGGGATTTTGTTACACCTATTGATGTTAAAATAATCGTAACAATAGAATAAAAATTCGTTTGATGTGTATTTTGGTATCAGTGTCATCTTTTTGAAGCACTCTTCAGTGATTAATCCAAATCTGCTTAGGCAGCTTTCAGTGCTATTCATTCAGCCTGAAGCTCACACTTGTCTTAAATTAGGCATGTAACAAGTCTTCTTTTGAGGACTGTAGAAAAAATAAGGAAATTGGGGAGTGGAAAAATGAAATGAAATACTTCTGTCAAGTGGCAAACATAATGCTTTCTTCCGAAATCACGCTAATGAAAAGCTCGGGCGACATCAATACCCGTGAGTAAGGACTCAGGAAAAAACGGCACAAGTGGAGAGGTAAATAAACATAAAAAGTCCCACTCGATGTGGGTGGCGCTATATTGGGTGAGTGGTCATTCAGTCAGTCAGTGTGCCAGGATATGCCAAGTAGTTGTCGCCCACGCCTGGATTCCTTTTGGCCTCCTTAAGCTTGGCGGGCTGATTCTCGACCCAATCCGCTTAGCGAACTTGGCTTGTTGTTGTCCTTATTGGTTGTAAGTGGTTACAATGAGATTATGCTTCATTAAGCGGCCAGGGCAGGACTTTTTGCCTTGCCTCTTGGACCAGGACTCGTTCGCAAATCATAACGAGCTCTCTGCGCGCCATTAGCGTCACTCTGGCTGGCGATAATAGCCAAAGCACTCGGACTAATGGACGGCCTGGCTGCCCTGCTTCAATTGATGCAATTGCAAAATGTTTTCCAGACTTTTCGCCACGCTCACATACAGGTACTGGAATCTCAGATATGCAGTCTGCTTAAATCCTCAGACTCTGCTGTTCACGGTCATGATGATGATGTAGCTGTTGTGGTGGCTGATGCAATGGTAACTCCCTTCCTCTTTCATGCGGCTCTCTCTGATTTCGCCTCGTGATTCCACCGTTTCTTCGCCGCAGCGGTGCAAAATGCCTGTCGTTGCCAAAGTTGCCAAACTTGTTTCATTTGCGGTCCAAATATAATTGCGGCTGCGTTGAAACTTCATGCGCTTTATCTGCACTGGGCAATATCTGAATATTTGAAATATTTGTATGTAAATGTTTTTATAAACAATGATTTTCTTTTCTTAATTTAATGTAAGGAAAACTTTTATATAAATACACCATAGATGTTTAATAATTAGAATTTGTAAAGGTGTAGCTTTTTGTTCTCTGTGCACCTTCCTTGCTTCATCACTGTTTATATCAGGTTTCTCGTTTGGCTGATGCTGTATTTAAGCCCTTTTTTAGCTGGAATTTCGTTATTGAAAATGTTTCACTGTTGCCCTGATAAAAGGCGTTCATGAGAGATTTCATTGGTTTTGGCTTAAGTCTGGGCTTGATGTGGAAATCGAAACAGTATATATGCACTTGCGTTAGGTCAATGAGTGAAATGAGGTTACTCCAAGTAAACAGTTTATTTTATTAATAGTGAGTCCATAAAAAGGCACCATAATATTTTATTGCAAATAACATAAAATATATGTCTTAGACGACCAAGTTCATGGTCAATAGCCCACAGGACTATTCTACTAAACTATTGAAAGAAGTATAGATTTTAAGGAGAACCGATTTGTTAGTTATCAATTCGCAGCTGGAAGATGCAGAATAAATAATAATTATAGGCCAAGGAAAAAGATCGCTGAATAAATTGTGTTCCCCAGGGAATTCCACCACTCAAGTTGCATATTCCAGCTGCTGGCTTTCGGCAACATAAATTTGAGTTAAAACAAACCAAGTGACAGCCCCGGCTCACTATAATTCTATTGCCATGTGGTTGGAAGGAGCTATAGCTTGATACGAAGTGGGGCGGGCCACCATAGAGGCGACACATACCAGTAGCGAATTATGGCCAAGAGCCGCTGTGGAAAGAATGCCGTGAGCCAAGTTAAGCTCAAAAGGAAGCCACGAGAAGTAGAAGCCAAAGCGAAGCATCTCTTGCAACTTGCTGCGTCTCTGTCTACAGCTATATCATCCTCTCTGTCTGTGTTGAGCCTCATGCAGTTATGCCGTTTCTACCATTTATTGCACTCAGGAAAAACGTATATAATTTATTTAATTAATCAATAATTCGAAGTTTTGCATTAAAAATCCCCTGTGTAAATTATAGATACCGAGCGTAGCCGAAAATTTAAAATTGAACTCGCGTTTTTGAAAAGTATTGGAATTTAAATATTTAAGGAAATCTTCTTCTCAGAAAATGTTCAGTGCGCAAGAACAAGCAAGCGACCAGCCAAGATAATACTTGGGGCAGAAGAAATATTCGAGTGAATTAAAATGTGGCAAGTTGACTGTTTCGTGCATTTAGTTGCTGGTTCGTTGGCTGACTTCATCTTACCTCGTTCCTTCGGTCTTTCATTCTTCTATTCTGCTGGTAAGTCGCCAGATTCGCTTGGCTTCCTTTGCGGACCGAAGGTGCAACTTAAAGTTGGTCTTGGGGTGGGACTGGGGATAGTAAATGCTGTTACCGCATATTTCTCTCCAAAAACATTCGACTTGCACCTGAATGTCGTCTGCGGTCCCAAGAGCTGTTGGTTGTTTCGGTTTATACCTTGGAAACAAGGGCTTGCAGTTGGCGTGTTGCACGACTTAAGCTTGAAGCCGAGTTTTAAAAAAGCAGTATACTTAATTTTTATTTAGCAACATGTAAGTTATAACATAACTGTGTAAGTTTAAGTAACTCAAGAAGGGTATGTAACATTTCGACCATTACTGTACCAATACTCCAATGTGTTTCTAGTGCGATCCTCGTCCGCTACCTTGGCGCACTTGAATTGCCAAGTCAACTTCGCAGGGAGCTGCCTTACTTGACTGCTTCTCCTGTAGGTTGGTCGTTGGCCGGCTCTGCGAAACGCTTCCGAGATTGAGATTCATGGCCTGTTTCATGCCTGAGCCATTCGACTAACTGCTACTTCTTCCCCTGCCAACTCCTCTGTGCTACATCAAGGCGACTTGGCTATCAGAATTATGCGGCTGCAGCGGAAAAACACACATAAATAAGGGGGTACAGGCACATGCTTTGAGCCATTCGAACTTGTGCATTTGCCTCAAGTCTGGTGTGGGATGTTGCTGCTGCAAATTGCACGTAGACAGCTTTGCTTGGCTGTACTTCGACTTCTTGTTGCTGCAACAATGTTGCTAACAATAAGTCTGGGAGGAAATCCCGTTTAGACCATTGACAGCTTGGTTGTTCATTCAATTGAGTAAATTTTTATTTACATTTTCAGTAACCAATTTTTACGACTTAATCAAAAATCTGCTTGAAATTTGTTTTTTTTTTGTTGCCCTGTCTTGTTTTTATTCTCTCTGCAGGTATTCTGCGCTTTACAATTCCTTAATCTTCTTATTTATCTACCACCCATAGTAATTTTTACAAAAAATAACGTAATCGGGTCTGGTCCACGGATAAGGGGTAAACACAGACGCAAATCATTTAACGGGCCCAGCTTAGATTGGAGCGCATATTGTTTTATATGTGTCCCCATGAGCCTCAGACCATTTATCCTGTTTCGCAACAAAAAGTACACCGACAGAAATTTGTCTGAGGCTTAGTATTTGCAAGCAAACTGGGCGTGTTTGAAACCCAAAATAACACTAAAATGTCGTGCCCAGTGCAGAGCAATGAAAGTTGCCAGTAAATTGCGCGTAAATCCCATAAACCGTTTACAACTACAACAGCTCTCATCGCCGTCATCGATGACGATGCTGAAGCCAACGCTGTTGCTCTGACCCCTGTCATTGCTATAGCCGCAACTGCCGCCTGCAACAATAACCAAACGATTTTTATGCACACAGCCATTGCTCCGTCGTCGGTTTTAACGCTCCTCTAAAAACGTTATTTCTATCGGAGGGGCTGAACCAACCAGCTGACAGAGCTAAATCCCTCGATTTGCTTTACGTTTAAAAGTCTCTATAAAAATCCAACAAGTACTGTAAAAAAAATATACTTTTATTAGTTAAAGTAAGTGAGATCTCGTTTTATTTCTCCAAATCAATTCCACCAATCAATCGATTATATTTTCTGCTCCTTTTGCTACTTGTATTATCAACTCATTGATTTCCTGGATACAATATCAATTGATTGATCATATTCAAATATGAAGATACATAACGCCATACGAAATATTATTCAAACTATTGTTGCGCAAGTGAATTATATTTTCGAACAGTTATTTTGCAACGTTACGGCTAGATCTTTTATCGCTATCTTTAATTGATTAATTTAAAATCTTAATGCTTTTTAATTTTTTTTAGAGCGAACTAGCGGAGAATAATGTTATCTGCTTCCCATCTTAGCAGAAAGCTCTGAGAAGGGCTTTTACCAACCCCGCAGCTTACTGTTGGATACCACTACCCCTTACAACAAATTCTATTCGGCGATTTCCCCTCATTTGGGGGTTTGCCACCCTCCATCAAACTCCCGAAAGCACACTTACAAACCCGCATACCTACGCATCATTTTCACCTTGGCGTCATGCGCTCTGCCAACGTTCGGAGTCGATGTCGGCTGTTGTGCGTCGGGAAAGATTTTTTCGGCTTTCCGGTTCGCCTTCGCTTCGTCATCCTTGGCCGAGCTTTTCGCTTTTCCGAACTTTGGTGTTTCCCGCTACGATTTGTAGGGTGGCAAATGCTCACCTGAATGCCGAGCGAGCTTCGGTTTTGTGGGGGTGTTTTTGAGCCACCCTCTTTTGCCACATTTCCGAAGCAGGTGTAACAATTATTATTTTCTCGTTGATTTCGCTGCCGACGTCGTTTTGGCCTTTTTTTGGTACTCTCGTAGCTGTCTGCCTCTCGCTCAATCATTTTGGCCCTTTCGCTTGCACCTTTGGCTTTTGGGTGGCGCACACGCATGGCGCATGCATTTGCTGTCTCACGTAGAAGTGGTCGTGTGCGTGAGTCCTGCCTTTGTGTGTGTGTGCCAGTAATGTTACTGCAACAATTGCTGTTACAAGAACAAAAACTAAAAATAAGGGGTACCTAGGAGACGTCCTTCGGGTAGTTCCTCCCCATTGTGACTTCCACTTGCGATCCTCAAAGGTCTTATACAAGTAGGATTATAATATATAAAGTATAAACACTCTTATAATAGTACGTATACGTGCTCGTTGCGACCCGCTGAAAGTGATTACTTGTTAATTGCGCACCTGAAAAATATACCGAGACAACGAACTATACCCATCAGGTAGCAGACCAACGGCGGAGAGAGTGAGAGCGAGCCGCTAAACAGGAGAAGGCCCAAAAGGTGTGCTACTGATGACTCGTTTTTATACCTCCTTTTTTCGGAGTCTTTGCTGCCAAGAGGAGAAATGCTGCTTACGACGGCCGATTCCGTCGGCGGTTCGTGGCCGCTCGTATCGGCCGCGTTCGTTCTATAAGCTCGAGTCCGGTTCATGGTCCCACTGTTGCTTTATTTTGGTTAGCACGAGTCGCCGTTCTGCCGCTGCCGACGCAGCAGCAACAGATTCAATCCCGGCAGCGACTGCAACTGCGGCAGAGGAATCGGCGTCCGACTCCGAAACAAAAAGGTATATTACCTTAGAATGCCATTCGTTCTTACTTCAGTCTTCGTACAGTCTTTGCTTTAACCCGTTCCAACTCTGTCCGCCGCTAAGCTCGTTGGCTCTCTATAGGAATCGAATCGAATCACCTAGTATAACAGCAGAAGTAGCATCAGGTCGGTAGCCCACGTTGTTCCCCGGTTTCGTTCCGTTCAGCCATCATTGAAAGTTGGCGTCGCAGTCGCAGTTGCCGTCGCTGCCTACGTCCCAAACCAACCACCGCCGCACACCTCCGACATCGCCAGCAACATCCTCTCCACCACCGCTGGTAGCACCATCAGCAGCAGCAACAGCACGGCAGCGGGAGCCACAACCAGCACCAGAACACTCTCACACACTCTCCACTCACTGACGAATTTCAATATCCAAATCAAAGTCGGGTTCAAATCGAAAACAGCCGCAACAGCAGCAACAACGCCTCGCAAACAGCACGCGGATAATGATAAAAAGAAAATAACACGCGCAGTTCGCATCCAGTGCCCGACTCGAACAGATCACATCAGTCCAGATCCCAGTCCCCGAGAATATTTTAATCGAAGCTTCAAAAATTCACTAATTGAAAAGTAAAATCGAATCGACTTCCGGCTTCGTGGTGTTTTCACTTTTCGCGTGTGTCAATCAAATAAAAAATCCTCACATATAAAACTACTTTAATTTTCGTTTCCCAGTGTCTTTATCGCACCTTGCGCTTTCTAAAACGTAAGAAAAATAAATAAACAGCAAGAACATAACAGAATAAGGAATATTTTGTGCTCACAAACGTAATAATTTAACAAAAAGCGAAGAACGAGCAAAGCGAACCCAAAATTGCTGGCAAAAGTTCGTTGCTCGACAGCCGCTCTTCAGTTCTTGGACCGCTGATATTTCCTATAGGCCTTGGCAACAACAAGTTCTGAGCCATCATCAGTCTTTACGGCTCTCTCTCCTCTCCTCAACGTTTAAGCCAGACATAGGCTAAGAAATTTCAGAACCGGCAAAGCCAAGAGCGTCGCCAACAAAGAAACACGTTTTTGTGTTTGCAAGCCCACAAAAAAAAAAAAAAAACAGAAAAAAAGAGAACGAAAATAAAGGAAAGAAAACACGAAACGAACCCCGAAAAAGAAAGACGAATAACAAAATAGCAGGCAAAAACGCAGAAGTATTCCTCTCTGTTAGCTCCGATTCTGGCCATAAAACCTTATGGCTTGCGTTCCAATAGGCCGCACACAAACAGCCGTAGTCAGCATAGACGGCATCCTCTTGGCCACTTGTCGCTGCTGCTGTTGGCGTACTAAGTACGCATTCATATAATTCCCGCAGTTTATTTTTATTGTTGTAATTACACGTTGGCGGAGTACTAGGGAGACAGCGATCGGCCCACGCAATGTTTCACGGGCTTGAACTCTCTCCATGCTTCTTACCTGTTTTTGCAGCGGGCGGCTGTGTGACTCAACAGCAAGAAGAAAAGCAACAGCGGCACAACAAACCGGTAACTCTGAAGAAATTTCGTGCGTGTTAAACAGAATCTAGCGAAAGAGAGAGACCCCTGAGCTCCTGTTTGCCTCTCAGCCCTAAAACGTGTTTTTCACAACTCACAAAAAGTTGTAAGGAATGTCTCATAAAAAAAGTTAAATTATTTACACACTTGAAGCGCACAATGGAGCACAAAATATTCAGAATCGCAAAATATTCCATGATTTTTTTTTGCCTTTGTTCCAGAGCAATAATTACAAGACCCGCAAGGACAGCAATAAACCAAACAAAAATATTTATTGAAAATAAATTCATTCTACATTCAACTTCAACGACTTTGACTCGACACTTAATTGGTAATAAGAGCAAATTATTGTTATAAACCTATGTCCATTGTGTTTCGTTTTGTTGTTTCTTATTTTGTGCACTGATATTCCTTGGTTTCCATTGATATTCTCTTCGTATGGCTTATTTACACGATTTGTTGGACCTTCATGTTTGGCTTTGAATTGGCAATATATTGTGCGAAAATAAAATTTTCCAAACCAAATTCCATTTATTTATATGAATTCGATTTTATTTTCTGTCGTTTACCTCACAAGAAAATAATTACACAAATTCTACAGATCTCTTGACCAGCAATCAGAAACTGACTAATCCCAGCATTAATGAAATAAATCTAGAGCTAAAGGCAACCAAACTCCATACGCACTCCGTGGTATTTTTCTTAGCCCAATACAATCCCTCTCCGAAACCCGCCCCGCCCAAAACCCATCAGCCATCAACACTACCGAATAGAATTCATTAAGAAATCAAAACTGAATAAAACAAAATAATAACAAAGTAAAACCATACATAAAGGCACAAAAAAGAAACAGACAAAAGTGGTGAATTGTTGCTATAAAAAGAAGAGAATTTCAGTCGGTACGAAGCAGTATTTTAAATTATATATACGAGCTAAGTGTAATAAAGATTTGCAAGAGATATTTACAAAAAAAAAAGATCCTTTTGAGACATACACGATAGAATTGCAAATTTTATAGCAATTTAAGAATCAAAATATATATTTGGATCTTCTGCTGTTAATTTTGAGCGTAATTTAGAAGGGGATTTAAACTCTATATACGGGTGGCCAGAAATCAATGAACACAGGAGACCACAGAAAAAAAAGCAAGAACAAGTAATCGGAAAAGGTGATAAGCAAATAAGTCGAAGGTAACGAAGATAGAAAAGTGAAAGAATGCAAAGGTTGTTAAATTGAAAATTAAGTATAAATATTTACAAGGAGCATAAAAAATCCGTGTTGTAGCTACATATCACCATCAAAGGACGACAAGAAAATAACTAAGAGGCACTTGAAAGAGATTGCAGAAAAAGAAAGAAATCAAACAGAAATAGAAAATATAGTTATAAGTTTTGATGCTACTAAACAATCAAACCAGCCCCCAAATTAGCCCCAAAGTAAGGCAGAGTAGCAAATTTTAAATAGTTAAATCCCTGTAATTGCCTACTGACAACGGTTGTAGTATGAAGGCATAGGAAAGTCAATTTGTAATTTGTAAGCAAGCAGTGTCAATCAGAGACTATCTCAATCACTTTCAATCGACTTTTAAAATAACCATCGGGGTTAACGATTTTAAGAGAATAGGGTTAAAGTGGGATCGCCGGGTCTAATCAATGCCTCGATCGACAAGAAATCGCGTTTTGACAATCACACGAAATTAGCGTATTTCATATACACATCAGATATAGCGCCTACGCGCGTAATATAGGATTTATATACATTCTTCTCTACATCATATATTTATAAAATAAAAGGTTTTTCTAGCCTAGGCACTTTACAGATCCTAAATCGAACCTCTATTCTATGACAATCTCTAAGACAACCACTCTATACAATCTACAATCATCTTGCAATCAATCGCAACTTTAAACAATCTTTAAACGGTTTTCATATCTCTAAATACATATTTATGAACGTCTAAAATATTATCCAACCGCAGTAGTGATATTTAGCATATTAACATTTTTAATAAAACTTTAAAATACGCTCAAAATCTAAAGAAAGGGAATAAGTAAAATCGTGTTAGCTGATTGTTTTGTCCATCGACTTAGCGAAGCAACAATTTGCGTAAAGCTTTACATAACAAAATTGGTATATAATATATCGAAAATTAATTTAATTGGCATTCTATAGTAACCATAAACAGAGCTCATATATTCACCAAAACACAAAAACAAACAAACCCTGTGCAATTTCCTTAAAATCAAAACCTGTCAAGAAAATACCAAAAATAAAGAAAATCCAAAATCCGATACTTCAAACGCGCCAAAAAAAAAAACTCTCGAGTAACAACCAAGTGCTAAAATTAGAAGCGGAGAAATTTAATCAACATTTGTTGCCAATAAAACTGTCATCATTGCTGCGTTAACAGAAAACACGGCGTCAGCAGCGATTGCAGCGCTCAGTATCAGCAGCAGCTCTCAAGCGTCGCTTGCCGCCAACGCCCCCGCCACACCCAAACCGCCGCCCACTTCGTCAGTGGCAGGAGCTGCAGCTACGGTAAAGAACGAGATCGTTGCATCTGATTCGGCCGAATCCTCCCCTATACAAGATTTAATAATGGTAAGCGCCGCCAAAATCACTACCGAATCTTCACTCGATCATCAAAAAATCGAATCAAAAAAATTTGACCCGCTAAACTAATAAACAAAATGAGTATGATATCAGAATAATCTTGATCGAAAAGTATGGAAAGAGTTCTATTAACTAAAAATATATACGAAACTTGTACAGTTTATTATGCAAAAAGCCAATTATATGCCTAAAATTATATTTTTGTTTAACTTTCTCTCTGCCATAATTAATCTATATTGCTAGCCTACCTAATATATTTCGAAAAAATTCAGAAGTTTTTAATGTCAATGGGGGAGGTTAAGTTAATCTTTAATTTTAAGTTGTACTTAAATTAACTCTTTTTATTTAATCTGGGGAACTAGTTTTACTCTTAATACTTATTTCACGTGTATATAGTTTATTTTAAGATTGTGTTGTGTTGCCATCTCAACCATTGACATTAAAATCTAATTAAACGAAGATGAAGCTCACCTCATGATTTGGCCACAAACTTTCACAACTTCTTTGCTTAAGCTGTTCTTTCAAGTGACCACGTTGTGAGCGGACCTAGATCTTTTAAAAATTGGCCAAATCTTTGTGCTACTGCTTCTGTCTCTGTTACTGTCTCTGTATCGGTCTTTCTCTGCCTATGGTTCCAATTGTAGTTTTACCTATCCACTATCCACTGGTAGTAGCGCTCGCTGAAAACTATCACTTCTATCTCTCTCACCTGATTTCTTTATCTAAATCTCAGCTCTCGAATCACTCTCTTTAGCTCACTTTTCTCAAGCCTATGAAACACGGTTTATAATTTTAAACGGATAATATCGACAGTATATAATATAACAGTTCACTACATAACAAACACACTTTAGTTGGTTTCGATTCGTTTTCTTTTTTATTTGCGG
Source organism: Drosophila simulans (assembly GCF_016746395.2). Lineage (NCBI taxonomy): Eukaryota > Metazoa > Arthropoda > Insecta > Diptera > Drosophilidae > Drosophila > Drosophila simulans. The sequence continues at coordinate 27,998,998 of NC_052523.2, read as the reverse complement.
GGAAACAAAAGATCCAATTCAAATACCAAACTGAAACCAAAACAAATCCCTCGCCAAAACCAAATACAACAAATAATCTAAACCCACCACGCACAGCAAATGCAATTGTTGCACGCACCGCCGTCCACGCATCCGCATCCACATCCGCATCAGCATCCGCAGCATTCGGCAGCCTCAGCCGCCTCCTATCAGGCCATGCAGGTGCACCAGCAGCAACACCAACAGCAGCAGCAGCAGGCGGCCGTCTTTCACCACCAGGTTGCTGCCATTGCCGCCCAGCAGCAACAACAGCAACAGCAGGCGCAAGTGCAGCATCAGCAACAAATGCAGCAGCAGTTCCACTACCAAGCCCAGGCTCAAGCTCAAGCGCAGGCCATGCTGCAGACGTATATGCAACTTCAGGTGAACAGTGCTGTGGGTGTGAGCACCGCCCCCGCCACGCCTACCAAACCGGTAGCCGCCCAGATTCCGGGTGCGATCTCCGGACCGATTGCGGGTCCGGTTCCTGTATCTGTGCCGACACAGTTCTTCACGGCGCCGAGCACTCCATTGACCATCATTCCGGCGGCGGCGGTGGCCTCGTCGGCCATGTTCGCTACCGCGGCCACGCCCACTTCGGCGGCCACCACTCCGACCAACAATGTAAATAATACAGTTAATCTATCAGCCGTATCTAGAACTACTACCACTACTACTAAGAAGCAGCCGCAGGCAGTGGCGGATGCAGTCCTGAGCGCCGTCGGCGGTAATTTTGGCACCGCAGTGGGTGGTGGTACAATATCCTCGCTCCTGGGGCCAGAACCACTGCCGATTATGCCCCACCACTTACCACTGGCCAGCGTTCGGGGCTGCAGCAGCGCCAGCAGCGGCTGCAGTTCTGCATCTTCTGATTGTTCTATGCCATCGCCAACTTCACTACACTTATCTTCTCCTAAAAAGGTTTGTGTGTTCAGTAAAAAACTCTATAAAACAACTCTCTCCTCAGTTTTCTTTGAGTTTTCCTCTACTCATTTTCCTATCGAGATGTAGATAGTAACCGTTGCCGCCCACTAACACCTTTTCTCATGCTTTGCCTGACGTTTTGGTCCTTACCTTACAGTTCGTACATGCTCACTACTTCCTAATAACCGAATTTTTCATCACTCACCGCTGTAGTTTATTTTGTTGCCTCCTCATTTGTTGTCGTGCTCCTAGTTGTTGTCGTTGTTTTTGTAGATGTATTTCAGATTTTATTGATTGATTTGTTTACCAATAAATAACTTAGTATTAAGACCATTAAGCTAGTAATAAATTAAAATACATCTTCACAGACCCATTTTACAATTATTGATAAATATACCTGCGCTATTTCTCGTTGAACAATCCGTGCTTTTCGCAGTTCAGGTGTGTGTAAACTAGGAAAAGTATTTTCCCTTATCTACATCTTGTTTAACGATAAAATATGACATTTTATTTGCGTAAATCGAAGAGCCTCTGACTTTCAATGCTTTTTATTCCTCTGTGAGAGTGTGAATTGAGGGATAATTAAATGCCAATTATGTGCAATTATATATAGGTATAGAAAACTGACCCTTTTTCCGGCCTTCCTTTTTCGGCCGTTCTTATTGGGCCACGTCTGCTAAAGGGTGGCTTTTGGGTTGTGGGTAAATTGTGCGCAATAAAGTAAAGTGCAACCGCTCGGCCAGCTGACTGGCATACAAATTAGCCTCGGATCAGGCTGCTATATCCGACACAAATAAATGGACTCAATCTCAACTTTGTTAGAAGTTCGCAAATTTCGATAGGAGCAAATCGAAGGTTTGCGAAACATAAAAAATGTAGAAGAATTACAGTTGCCGTATGAGTGGGTTTATTATTTTATCAGTCATAACTATCGCGTTGCAGGCGAGCATTAGCCGCAATTGTTTGGCCAGCACTTACGCTTTGTACTACCCAACTGTTTTAGTTTACCTTTGCATATTCCCGCTTGTTGGTCTCCTCTACCCCACCGACAAAATGTTGTCCATATTGATTAGTTGGCGTTGAAATGTCGCTGCAATTTGTTGGCGCGAACTGCAGCGCGAAAGGCAAAAAGTTGTACCTCCTCGTCACTCACTTCTGGCGATACAAAGGCCGCTTTTGATGACCCCCTTGCTCCGCTTTCAGTTGTATTTCCCCAGCCGTGGACACAAGTGAAACAAACGTGCCACAGTGCTTCGTGTACGGTGTTGCGTATCGCCCATCGTGTCCTGTATCCTTTGTGTTAGGTGTCCAAGTGCGTATGTGTGCTCCATTAGTTATTCTAACAGCCAAGCTGGCAAAACGGGCTACCAACGTCTGCCGCATTTATTATCGATTTATCGTGGCCAGAAACTCCTTGCTTTGCTACTGCAATTACCCCTCGACCCTCATTAATGTTTAAACTGTACTTAAATGACTCTATTATGTGCTTCCCCTTTTTACACACCACCCGTCCACGTTAAATTATCTGTAATTGATTTTGTTTAACATACGCCCCTACAATACCTAACACTCCTGCCCTTATCCATTAGCCAATTTAAATGTTGATTTTAGTCTTTCGCTTTATTTTCGTGCGATTTTCCATCTGGCCGTCATTAAATGCAGTCATTCGTTCATGAAAGCATTTTGTGATTAAATATTTTTCGCATCGATCCCCTTTGCATTGGCTGTGTGTAATTATTATTGTTATGCGGCAACAAATTCCGCTGTTTTGTTTTTAGTAATTATCGCAATAACGAAATACAGTTGTATTTTAATTTATTTGTATTTATTTATGTGGCTCAACAGAGTTTTCCCTCTTATTCCACCGCTGCCGCCCATTGTTGCAAATATTTTTGTCGATAGAGAAAAAGGCAGATAACTGCTCAAACTGACTGAGCAAACAGCTTGGAAACCAAGGCTCTTGAAAACAACCCCAAGGTGCTAGTAAAGACCGCGAAAGAAATCCTGCAAACCGCACGATAAATAAAGATATTGACAATGAAACATGAAAGATTCTGCAGCGAGGGCTAATAGAAAATTGTTGAAATTAGGAAGTGTGCTTGGGGATTTGAATAAACAAGCTGGGCGGCGGCAAGTTCGTGGGAAAAGCGCTCGCAAGTGGCACGACCTCATCAACCAACTCGCTTTGAAGTGTTGAAGTCAGTCAGCCTGCACTTCTAATAATAATCCGCAGAACTGGCGGCCCTCGGCAAACTTACGAACGCACAAATAAACTTTTTAAATTTAAAAATTCATCAAACTTTCAAGCCGGGCCGACAAGTCAAACAAACTAGATGAGCTCTGGGAGGGGTCAACATGCTAAAAAAAAAGAAGTATATATGTATGTATATATATGAAGAAAAAATTACATTAATCCGTAATCGAAAAACTTGACTCCGATACGGAAAAAAGTTTTCGCTCTGCGTTGAAATACATAACATTTGTTGTAATAAGCGATTTACGACTATGCTGCGTAAAAAGTATTTTTTAACTACAAAATTTCAATTATCTTCCTCTGTTGGGGATCGTCCGGTACGAAAACAATTTGAAATTTAAATGCACCGGAGACAAAGTTCTCTTTTCCCCAAAAAATGATGTCAAGAAGTGGGACAGGCAATATGTTGCCCAAAATAAGTGAGGGCAGGCCGAAAGGGAGTGCTTCGTGCTTGCATCAAATTGAGATGAGAAAATAAAATTCAATAAACTCTTGTTAAGCACGCAGCGTTACAGCAGTAGGATGGCGGGAAGGGGACGGGGACAGCAGCTGCGTGCTCAGAAGCAGGACAACGTTTTAAATATTGACAGCTAGAAAAGGGAGTCCGTTTTCCGCCCGTCCCATCTCTGGGATCCCTGATGACGAGGCTGCCGAGTAAATAGATAAATCAACCCCAGAGACATGTACACCAAGAATTTTTGCATTGATCAAAGCTGGAGCCGACGCACCGGTCGGCAAGGGGGTGGGCGGGTCCTGGACGGGGGACAGGACATATTGCCTAAGCATTGTTATGATTTATCCGGCCCTCAATCGATTTTCGTAGCACACTTTTTGGTACTGACGAAATTTCATTTCTACTGATGAGTTCTCTTGTGATTGCGCTAATCTGGGAGTCCGCAACATATGCTAAGATTATTGTGGACTCTCGAAAGAGTAAAGTGAAGCACTTTAAGGAAAGTGTAAACCATGTTTGTTGAAACAAGTTTATTTCTTCGCTGCTTCACTGTGCCTTGGCTTGTCGTTGCTATTCGCCTGTCGCTGACAAACAAATTAAAAAGTTATGACTAAAACGTTTCGCGCTCGGCAATGAAATGAAATTTGTTCGCTCGGACAACTCAGTGTTCAGTACTCAGCTATGCCGCTGGCTAAATTTAAATTGCTTTTGTTGCGCTTTTGTAGTTGCTGCCGCTGCTCCTGTTTCTGCTTCTGGTCCCGCTCCTCCGGCAACTGATGATGATGATTTTCCTTTTTGTGAGCGCAAGTTTTCTTTGTTGTTTGCACAAATAGTTTTTGTCGCCCGTTCGCAGCCATAAAAAATACCAGAATTTCTTCTAAATAACAACGCGGCGCGTGGGAAAAGATCCTTAAAAAAATAGTAAAAATGTGTGTAGCTCCGAATTAAGTTTGCAGTTAAACGACCACCGCTAAGCGCATTAGGAGGAAAGTTTTTGCATCCAATGGCGCTTCCTGCTTTCCCTTTATTTCAAACCGAACTTTTTCGAAATCATTAAAAGCTTAAATGCGGCGACCACGACCATATGAATATGAATATTGAATGTGCGACGGAATGAGTGACTGACGGAAGAGAACATTAAAAGCAAGCGCGCCCTTCAACCCCCTAAGCCAACTAGCGAGGTTGTAACTTTGGCTTTTACGAGCGCAAAATGTTTGCCCTCCAGTGTACTAATCCACCGAGCACACGAGCTCACTAGCACACCAGGAAACTAGCAAACTGCCAAACTAGGAGTGTGGCAGGAGCATATGAGCAGAGGCCAAAGCCCGAGACCAACTTGGGCACTCACTCAAACTAGAAGCGACAAACTAACTTATTAATATGCGATGCACACTTTGTTGCTGTATTAATTGCAATATTAAATTTCCACTAATACTCGCTTAACAGGGTCAGGCCAGGACTCGCCCTCTTTCTACACTGCGAGAATAAAAACAATGCTACTTGGATTTACAATGTACGATTTCCTTATTTCAATAACCTGGTCGTATGTACACCTAGTCCATACTTTCTAATCAAAGCTTCCGAATCGAAACGCTCCTTTAACTCTGAAGTTTTTTTTCGCAGTGTCCGCTCAACTTGTTCTGCTTGAAAAGTTTCGCCGCAACTTTTAGCGGAGTAAAGTGAGTTGAAAACACCTAGAACAAAGTAATTATTACATGTTTACGTGCGCCAGGATCACGTATCCCTATTTCTTTCGCGGTACCCATTCTGGCATTCCTATTCCTATCCCGCTTCTGTTTACTGTGCCATTTGAGAGATGGTTTCATTCGGCATGCGGCACGGGTGCGCTGAAAAGCGATACTAATGATAAGTTCTGCTTGCTAGGAGTCCGTCAGCGAAATGAACTCAATTTGCTACGTTTTACATTACCAAAGCCACGAACGGACATCATTTCCATATGCGTATGTATGGCACAGACGGAGGTGGTGGAAATTTTCGTGCTCGGTTGCCCGCAGCTTGATGTATGCGGCTGGGGAAATTCTGCGTCTGGCAGCTGGAAATTGCGCTGCAACGCACCCAAAAAACACGGAAGCGAACAAACGGGCTGCCGCAGAAAAGTAGGTGCAAAATATATAAATGTTTAAAAGGTGCAGCAGGCAGGCAGGTAGAACCACCGGCATCGATGCCAGACATAATGTTGGCTGAAGTTTGCAGTTAACTAAATTTACACACTCGCAATCTGGGCGAGTGCAACTGATTTCATTAACTAGAGTTGGGCAAACAAACCCGGAGAGCCCCGCTTTTCTGTTTTCTGGTGGGTGGAAAATTAATTTGTTGAAAATAATTTCAGGGCAAAGTTTTGCGTGTTTGCATAGCACACTTTCATGTGCGCTTGCTTGGGGTTGATTAATAAGCACAGGCGTTGTCTATCCGTCCCTTGTCTAATTATTATTATAGCGTAGAAATGTGTGTCAGGTCCAAGTTGAGCTGGTGAATTTTGTGCCTTAAAATATGCATTTACATGGAGAACACTATTTTAATTCAAGCGATCGTATCCCTTAATAATTAAAAGCACAGAGTTCAGCTGCGACAGAGCATAAGCACATGCTAATTACTAATTTGTGGTCCTTGGCCCAACGAAGTCTCGTTTGAACTTGATTAAATGCAGTTCTGGTGCACAATTGTCACCTTTCGTCAACACAACATCAAATTTTCCGCTAGTTTTATGTGCATAAATGCAAATGGCAGACACCAGGACGAAGTCCGTCCGGAGGGCAGACTTTTGATGAGTTGTGCAATTGCCAGGCTGAGGCACAGAAATAGGAAAAGAGCAAAAAAGGGCTGAAACCCGGCCATTGTCGCCTGTCGTCTTTGGTCCGCCTTTTGCCTTTCAAGCGATTTTCTCCCGTTTTTCATAGCCAGGAAAAGTGAAGACTGCGCTTGATTGTCTGTGTAAATGCGGCGCCAATTTTTTATGCTCATAAATGCAGGCAGACCAGCAAAGCGGCTCCACTCAAGTTCATTGTATTCGCATGCCGCCCTCCCCCCTGGCATATTTTCTGCTGTTTCATCATTCTCATCAGCAGACATTGCTCATACGCCACGTTCTTCCTTTCGTCAGTCAACAAAAGCAGGAGCTGCAGTTCATATAATTTTTTCCTCATGCTTTGTCCAAGCTCGCTTTGGTCCGGAGCCAAAACGTTAACAGTATTTTCAGCATTTTCGAGACAGTTTGTCATAATTCCATAGAATCTACTTGGCATTTTTTCCCATTCGTGTTCTTCTGGTTTCGGAGCTTCTTCTGACGTTTTATTGTGTCAACATGGCAAATCGTCAAGTGTCACGAGGTCCAAGCAGAGTATGCAAATTTATTTTCCGTATTTATTCAAAGGTGGATTTTAATTGACCGATTTTATAGACAATTTTAAAATATACTTTTTATATATTCTCGGCGATTAATTATTATATTATTATTATTATAATTATTAATATAGAAACTCTTTAATTGTGATCACCATTTCTTAAAAACTAATGTTAAATGGCATTCAGTTTAATTTTAGATGCGCTATTATGAGTTATATTCATTGGAGTTATATTCATATTAAACAGATTACCTTTCTCCTTTTTTTAGAGCCAAAAAGTAGCTAAATTGTTTCGCTTTTTATCAGATAGTCTATAAATTCCATCTCTCAATTACAATATTTGGCCCATCGGATGCAAATTTATGAGCATTTTCATTTCGATCAATTTACTCTGCTACTATTTCCCTTGTATCCTGTTTGTGTGTCTGGCTCATATTTATGCTTTTTACGGCAACCTCGAAGGAGAAAAATTTATTCATTGAAGTTTTTACAGTCAACTACACACCTCCTGGATGCGGTTAGCCATCATCGTCGTCATCATCCTCATCTGTCTGGACGTCGGGGAGGCGCCTAAGCTAAGCTGCTCTCTGGTCTGACGTAATCATTCATTCTTCATAAAGTTGACCCGACTCCAACTCCTTGCTTTTCTATTCAGACCTCGAACTCAAACACGCCTCTGTCTCTGCTTCATTGCTATGCAAACTGCTCCCAATGGCTACGTTTAATGGTCAAGTGTGTAAAATTGCATAGCAAACCGTGGGGTCGCTAGATGTGGGTGGATTCGAGGGACAGCGAGTAGAGGAAGTGTTTCCTGGACCATTGCTCTTAGATAAACATCTTTGCCATCTGTTGTTGCTCCACTTTGCTTTGGCTTTCAGGGTTCTGGCTGCTGACTGAGTTACATATTGATGTGATTTACCACTCATACGTCTTTGGGGTTTTCTATGTCCTCGGCAAATTGTTTTGGAGTTCAGGTTTGAATGGATTCTCCTTGTGGTATGATATATCCGCCGATACGGCCGATTAATCGCATATTTTATACCTTCGTTTGAGGTCTTCTTTTAGTGCGTTACCATCATCATTTCTGGAATGGACGTAATGTATGTGGCATGAATTGAAACTTCAACTTACTAAATTATGGGAACTAGTTTGTTTTATGACAGTCACGTCCAAGAAATAAGTAAATAAGCAATACGGCAAAATAGAGGCGATATACGAATTGTGCCTTCCTTTTTAAATTAGTTCCTGCCATAGACTATTCATTAATCAATTCGGCAGAAATTGAAGTGATACCAGCAGTCTTTCCATTCTTGATTTCATTATGATTTCGATTTGCATAACCAAATGTCTTAGCAGCAACTTAGCACCCGTCCCCATCTTCCAAAAAGGTCGCTAGGGACTCCTCTTCACAGTAAATAGCTCTGTGGAGTGAGTTTGAGTTCATCATCGTCTTCCTGCAGAGTGTATCAATTTTGGGGCCTCACATTTCATTAGCTTGTCAACATTTGTGAGCAGGCAAGCCTGTGACGGCCATGTCTTTGACACTTCAGCCTGCGGCGTGCACCTCAAACTGTAGTTGCCATGGAGTGCGACGCACAAGGACCAAAGGGAGCCGTGAGTGGGGCTTCAGCCAGTGCTCTTGCTCTAAATAGTTAAACTGCTTAGCGAGTGTCTTGCGATTTGGCTGACTATGCCACATGCTTCGGTTGCTATGCAAATCAATTTTCCCAGCCGGTCGGTCTGTGCCATAAGCCCAAGTTCATTAGTACTTTGTTTAGTTAAATTCCTATTGGCGAGCTTTTGAACTTTGATACCGGGATTTCGCAAGCGCTTTTGTGCTCACTTAGCTAATTTGCTTTAATTGCCATAATTTGGTAAGGTCTGCTGCTGTCTTCGTCGATTTTCATGCAAATTTTAAAGCGCTTAAATTGTGGCAAGCCCAACCAGGCAGCAGAAGGGGCAGCCAGGTAACGAGCTGTACAAAACGAAATCCCTTTTTAACAAAGGCAGAAGGGGAAATCATAAATTTTGCCAGCAGCCATAAAAGTGTTCTGCTTGCTCCGTTTGGGGAGCTCAAAAGCAAATATGCAATGCGCTTGCTATCGATATGCCGAAATCTATGCTGCTGCCTTCCTTTATGTTGTTTTTTTCCTAGACAAAGGGGAGAAGACCCTGCACGTAAGGGGCTCCCACAAAAAGCCCTTGCCAAAAGTATTTTATTTATTTTTGCCACACACACCGACACATATTATCAGCAAAAGTTATTAGGGGTGCCTCCAGTAAGTATGCAACAGTTTTTTCGCCTGCTGCTCTTTTTCTGGTTTCTCTTTCCCGTTTGTTCTCTTGTGTTGGCCCTCCGGGCAAACAGCAACAAACAACAGGCAGCCAATTAGGAAAGCCAAAATCTGGTTAACTGTTGCTGTACTCAATTTTGGCAGCCAGCCAAGACATGGCTTTATTGCAGTTTAATAGGCTGGCGACTTGCTGTAATTCGGGGTGATAGATAGGCCAACGCATTAGGCAAATCGTAAAGGTTCCAACTTTTTCGGCGCTTGCTTTCAAACCACTTAACGAAAATGATGTTTATATAGCCGATAGACATAGAAACTTTTTCCAGATTTTCGCAAAAAAATGGGAATGTTGCCCATAAACACACGGCGCAGTTGTTGTGATTATTATTGCTGTTCCTGAAGCAACTTGCTGTTTTTCTTGGCCCCAAAAGTCTTTGAGCGTTAAAAGCAAAACCAAAAATGTTCTACAACTTTTGGTTTGAGTGCGTGTTGAAACAAGTTAATGTAAAAGTATTTTTATGCTTTGAAAAACATTTGCCAAGCTAAAAATTATAAAGAAAATAATAAAGGAGGATAAAAGCAACGCGAAAAGAAAACACAAATTAGGGCTAGATAGGCGGTGGGAAAATGTTGTGGTTGTTTTTGCTTTTGCATAAATAAAATCAAACAAAACAAGTAAGAAAATTCGGGACAAACATCCACAAAATCAGCTTCTCGCTCGTACGTTTTTGGGGATACCCATATTATCGTCAGTCGCATTATCGTCATGGCTCAGCCGCAGTCACTGTAATTTTGTTATAGGAACCAGCACGTGTGTGTGCGTGGGTTTCCCGTTTTTTGGTGTAAGAGTGTGTGCCCCACAAGATAAATGTCTATTTAAATTGTCCCTGCTTCTAGCCGGGTCCTTTGTGCTGTCGATTTCTCAATGACAGGACCATGGAAATGCCACTTGACAGCGCCCCGCTTGCCGCCCACTCAAACTTCCCTCTAGTTAAATCTTTATTGTTATCATAATTTGCTTTTATCCGTGCTCAAAGCTTGTCTCATGGCAGGTTACCTAACCAAAGCCCCATTCATCTCGCCAAGATGGGACAGGCAGAACCGAACAAAACCGAGTCAAAAGAGACGCCGAGTTCACATTTTTATCGTAATTGTTTTCGTGCATTTTTTCGTTCTTCTACGAAAGTGAAAAGCTTGGAAAATGGAGCGTAAATAGCACTGAGCTCTGGTGGGCGCTTGCTTACCATTTTCTGCTCTGAGTTTGCTATGCAAATCAATAAAAGTTGATAATTGAGATTTCTTTAACAAGATTTCGGGTGTCCCAATGACACGCGCTTCTTCCCTGTCTTGCTTTTGCTACTACAGATGGTGATACAGATATCGAAACCTCGGGAAATATTAAATTTATGGGCGGCAGACAGTGAAGTCAGCGAAAATGGCGTCTCTAGGCTGTATGCCAATGACATAAATTATAATTAGATTGAAAGCAGCCGTGATGTCGATGGTTGGCCTTGAAAAATGATCCGATGAGGCAATTTCCTGAAAACGGTACATCATTAAATGAAATAAGGAAATCTATATCATAAAATAATTATATTCCTCATTAAGTATTTTTTGATTACCTTTCATAGATATTTGTCTTCTACGTCATTTGATTTTTTGAGAATTTATGATTTCGGAAAACGTGTTCCTTACGTATCTAGTTTTTGTCGTATGAAATTAAATATTGTGTGCCGCTAGATAACCCAAAAATCGTCGTACTGTCCAATGTCCTAGTTATAAGCCAACCCAATGCCAAATCCTGACTAACTTCTTTTTCATTTCTCTATTTTCTTGCAGGTAAGGATCGACGAACAATATATATATAAACTGAACTATTTGGTAAGCAATTTCATACGATTTTCAATATACTTGAATATACCAGTCAGACGTTCTTTCCATTTGTCCCATAAGTATCTTGGCTATCTGGGCGTTTTATTTCCGCAAGCAACCCGCTTCATTTGGCACTGCGGCAAGCAGTCGACAATTGTGTGCCATAATTGAATTTTAAATAAACCCATGCAGACACGCACGAGAGTCGATTGCAGTCGTATCCTCTCTGCACCGGCTCCTTGGCACTTGTCTACTTTTTAAACTGTAAATAAATTTCATCGAATTTCTTCGCTGCCTGCTGACAAAGACGTCTGGCAGGCGGCTCCTTTCTGCTCAGAGCTCCTTGTTGCTGTCGCTGTGTTTGCCGCATCCTGCGCCATGAAGTATGCAATTTTATTTCAGTGCGACCGGCACTTACCTGGCATCAGTTCCTTCCTCCCACTTGCTCCTTTGTGTTGCCAGCTTGAACGCCATAAAATATTTAAGCTTACATTTCTCACACACACTGTGCACCGTTCTTCCCGTTTGGGGATCATGCTCTAAGCCTGGCCTTTTTTGTTGTCTCCCTGTATTGACTGCTATAGACGGGCCATTTTTATTACTCGATTTGTCAAGTCAAGATTTCTTCGACTTGACCACACACATTGATGTACTGAGAGAAAAACAAACATATTTCTATAATGCGTTTCTAAGAATAATAGCCGATCTGTATGTATGAATTCCATTTGGTTATTGATCCTTCATTTGGGCATATAAACTCCCCTCCCTACTGTTCGTATGGCATATAGTATGTTTTACTGAAAACGTTGTATTTGACCTGGCATTTGAGATCTTGAAAGCGAAACCAATTACCCACGAAGGCATTTTTGAGCAAAAGCAGTCGCCTAGAGTTAAACTTTTTCTAGCAGTGCACGCATATAGCATGTTTGTACGGCTGTTTAATATTTGCTCTGCCATTGTCATAGGTCAGCCCGTACTCTAACCCAAAAAGAACGTGCACCACCTGAACTGGCTATTTGTGCAGCACTTGGCTCGCCTCGACCGACTCTCCAGCTCTGATTACCGGCAATTCCGTTTTTCCTCACTGCAAATATAATTAAGTCAACACACAAATGCGTCCAGATATATCTATGGGCAAATAGTGCGAGTAAGTTGCATGTGCATTTTATTTAAGAGTTCAATAAGCAAACTTTGCTACGATTCAAGAGTGCAGCCATTAGGTAATTAATTTAACACTTGGCCACACAGCCGGGCCACTAATTGGCTTCCATTTACCAATTGAGACAAATCCGGCGGAGGGAAAATAAAGAATAGAGCAGCAACTGGATGCTGATGGATGGGCAGCTAGTGCTGTAAGTCGAAATCAAAGCGTTGGTAGTCATTACTGCCATTTGTGGCACTCTTGGGGTTTGTAGCCTTGGCAATAGTTCCCATGAAAAGAACCTGACATCAAAATCGCTTCAATGAACTGGTCAAATGTGGAGAAGCGTACGTGTGTGGGTGTGTTTGGGGTTGACTGCTCACTGAACCCAGTGAACCTGCTCGAAATTAATGTGCCACGTAAAAAGGGTAATTTCCAGGAGCCACGTCAAAGGTGCTTGGCCAAGTTCCAAGTTCCAAGTTCAGGTCAAGACTTGTTGCGTGCCTTGTGCACTTTTTTGACACGACCCCATAGTCAAAGACAAGCCAAGTGCAAAAGGAAGTAAAATATTTTCCCAACAGAAAAAAGGGTAGCTAAAGAACGAAAACATCAAAATAGACAAGCTGCGAAACTTTTGTAATGTCTAAAAGGCTTTGCTCGTTAAGAGGAAAATCAAGGAGGAGATGCGTTTGGTGGCGCCTTTGGCGTTAAACTCATTAACGGTAATTGCAGCCTTTTTTTTAGAGCGCGCATCACATTTTTAAAACGCAATTTTGTTAATTAATTTTCGCACATGACGCCCGCCCTCTGAGGCCCTGCTCGTTAGCGCCAGCATTGGTCGATGATTTGGCTTTTGAATATGTTGTCAATCAGCAGCGGGGCGTCCTTGACTTGTCTATCCAGCACCACTTGTAGCTGCCAGGCGAAGCTTTTTGGCTTTGCCGTTTCGGCGCTTCTCGCTTTTCAATTACGGAAAACACGCCCAGCAGCCCACTTTCGAATTCGGATTCGGTTGGGATAACGCGCTTACCGCTTGCATCAAAAGCCAGCGGATCCGCCTCCTGTTGCTGACACTGATGATGATTGTCGGCCTGAGGGAAGTAACCCAAGTGAAGATGGAGTTCTTCACTTAGAAAAAAAAGTGGCTTCTAGACAACAAGAAAAGTATTGTTCTCGGGTCAGGAAAGGTAATTAAATATCAGATAGTTTTGCTTTTGATATGCTATTTTTTTTGGATATATATATTAAATAGTTTCCAACACAAATATACAAAATAATTTTCGAGTGCAACACTGCCACAGTTCCATCGGCTGAATCACAATTTGTCTTGCGGCCAAACGTTCTATTATCAGGAAAAGATGCCAAGTGTATGTGTGAGCCACTGAGAGGCGAAAATAATAACCTCACTTAAAGCGCACAAGAGATGCCCAGGCCAGATACGAAGGCTTCTTGACGGCGCTCGCGGCGGTTAGTTGAATTTGAGTGCAAAAAGAAGGATAGCCAAGCCAGTTGGGAAAGAAAACAGAGCAAAGAAGGAGCTTAAGGAGCTACTGTGATTTATAAGCATGTGCTCGCCAGCTAACCTTTCGCTTTTTAATTTTGTTTTGCACCCCTCCACAATCAACAGTGTTTTTCGTGGGAGAGTGCAACTCACACACACAAAGACAAGGGGAAGGGCTGTCACTGCTGTTGTAATCAACTTAATTGCAGGGAAACAGAATCGGGGAGAGGCATGCAGGAGAGAGCGAGTAATTATGAGTAATTGCTATTAATATAATATAGCCAGAGAGAGCTAGCCAAAGGACAAATTCATAGAGCCCAAAGGCACGCAAAGAAAATATAAAAAATTACGCCAAACCAGTAGCAGCGTATAAAGCCACGAAAATAATTCACAAAACGGAACAGAATACATTTGATTATAATCTACAATTTACGTCAACAGCAGCAGTATCCAGCAACAACAAAGAGGGTTGTTAGCCCTAGACAAAGCTCGAAAATTGATATTAATTTTTTCGCCTATTTTAGTCTCGGCCAATGGAATGTTCATAAAAAGCGACGAAGAACAAAAGACCTACAAAGAGGAAAATGTTATGATCCTTGTTATCGGCCCAAGCCCACAGAATGGTTCTGCAATGTGTTTCCTTGGCAGTAATTGTTGCTATTTAGAAACGCAAGGAGGCAGCAAAAAACGAATCAAATTAATTAGCGGGGCTTTGTGGCAGAAAAAGCACGCAAAAGCAACCGCAATAACAACATGTACCAACATTTTAATTTTACATTTATTTCTGGCTGCTTAAAGCATCTCCAATAAATGGCCGTACATATATATGAGGTGGTTTAAAGCTCCTCCAGTTATTTTTTGTTTTTGCTATGGGTAGGGAAATCGCCATATGTACATGCATATGTGTTTTCCGACTGCATTGACAATTCATGTTACAAAAACAATGTTTATTATTTATTTTATTCATTGCTTGTTCGTTTGAGTTGGGAAACAACAATTTCATTCCCTAATTCGAATGTGCATTTTTTGGATGGTTAAAATATCTACAATGCTAGAAATTAGTTGCTGTCCAAATAAATAGTCGACATAACATAGAAAAATTCCATTCGATTATTTGATTTACCATATGTGAGTACCTAATTAAAAATGGAAAATATCAAGCGAATTTTAATGTTTGTTAGTTTTATCATTCCTTCGTGTTTTCATTTATCTATATTGATTATTCGATCTGCCATAAGCAGCATTTGGAGACTTCTGGTTTAATGGCTTCAATTTATGACTTAAATAAATAAACATTTTTAGGATCCGGCCCAATCTCATCCCACATAATTATACGATGTAATTAAGTAGTGTGTGAAGAGAAGAGATGCTATTTGTCAATCTGACGTTGACAAACTCGTTGGTCTAGATTAGAAAACTCTTGGTTCTGGGTGCCCAATAATACATACATATGTGCGAAATGTAAACACACCGAATGGTTTGCGGTCTCTTCTTCTGCGAACCGAAACAAGAACAAAACCAAAACTCGCCCCCAGGACATGTTGCGAAAACTTCATTTGCGGCCAGCGCTTTGTGTCCTTGTGATTGCCTTTTGACTCTTGCTTAAACGCTTCAATGACTTAATTATATTTACGTAATTGTCTCTAAATCACGAGAGCTATAATTAGAGTGCCGCAACGCACAAAAGTATGCAGCGCTATTACTACTTCTTTGTTGCTTTCACAGCCGTCGGGAAATCTGTCTTTTCAGCTTTATAGAATTTAACTGAGTGCGGCAAGCAGCAGCACGCTTATAAGAAAACGAAAACTATTTCCAGTTCAACAAAAGGAAAATAGCAAAGACCAAGCACGAAGAAAGTGCTGCAGTCAAAGTTTTTAAGTGTTTATTTCAATTATTGTTTGGCTGCGTGTTGTCTGCTCCGCGTTTTTGGACCTGCGAACGCTCGCGGGGGCAATTTAATTTTCCGCATTTTGTGCACCCCCAAAAAAAGTGGGGGAAAACAACAAACAATAGCAAAAACTAGTTAAGAAATGCAAAAGTTTTTAGCGCGAAAGTTCGTCCATCGTTCGTCCTGCGGCAAGTCCCCTCTGGCTTTGTTTTCATTTTCATTCACGTGCAGTTACTCAATTTTTGTGCTTAACGCGAAAGAGCAACAGAGGGAAAAACAATGCGTCTCAATGGTGAAGGTGTTGGGGGCCAGTCCCTCTTTCACTCACACATCGACGCTTTCGTATAATTTAATTTTACACTTATTTTTGCTTTTATTTGCGAGCAGAACTAATGTTGGTGCACTCGAGTTGCTGCAACATTGTTGCTCGTAGCTCAGCATTGTTGCTCGTAGCTCAGCAGCAACATGGCGGGAAACTTGGCCCCATTTTCTTGCCGCCTGCCCCCCCTCCTCGAGCCTTTTCTCCTCCGCCTGCTTAGTGTTGCGTGTTGCCATATTGTTTGCTTTATGTCACACACTCGCCGGCACAAACGCACTCTCTGGTTTATTTGCTCCGGCTGCCATATATTTTACTCTCAGGTAATTGCGGTTTTTATTTCACAAAAATAATAATAGCTGCACCTTTGGGGGTGGCGCTGGTGAGTGCGATTGTGTGTGTGTGGATGTGGATGTGGATGGACGGCTGTCGGAAGTTGTCAAGCTACGACAATGAGGAAGGCGAATTGCGAGCGCCATCTTAAAGCTCACAGCGTCGCAACCACTTTAAAGCCAGCAGCTGAACGCTAATAAGACACACAGAGTTCCCAGGACGAGGGAAGCGAGAGGCGATGTGGAAGTGGAGGAGCAGACAGCCGCCTTTCACGGATGTGTGGGCTTACACTCCGCATCCAGCTGGCAGGATCCCCTGATTGTCTGTGCGAGTGTGCAGCATAAACCCTGTTAACACACTTAACAACAAACAAAGCTACAAGCAACGCCTGGACGGGCACACACCTCCCTTCGCCACCACCCCTAAGCCACCCGGCCCAACTACGAGCATAACTTTAATGCTCATTGCTTGGCTCGCTGCCTTGACTTGGCTCCACGCCAAATTTAAATGAACTGGGTCGCCGGCAATGAGGTTCTGCAGAAGAACGCCGCACTCATATGAAAGTGTGCGGGATGCAAAGGGGGTGCGAACGTAAAAGGGTTGGGCGGCGGTGGGCGCACTGCTAAAAATATTTTTGGAGCGCAACCTTATTACATATTTTGAAATTCAATTAAGAATACCAAACTGTATTTAGTATTTATAATATATTTTGATGTATCAACCTCACTTATTAGTTACGAATATGTTTACTTGGGTTGTCGTCAGTTTCATAATAATGATAATTTACCATTTAAAATGAAACTGTTCTCAACATATAATCCATCTTGGATTTTATATATTATGTAGCCTGCATATGGCAATCATTGGCATGGGTCTTAATTACATAATATCCAGATGAAGAAAATTTCAAATGCCCAGAGGACTATTGAGGCCAAAACAAAACCTGTGTGCGAATCCTGGCCCCAAACCGATTTGTGGGGAAGTTTATAAACAATAGTTCATTTGCGAGCGCTCCGAGGCAGCCTTAACCCCTGTGCTCAGCTAACCCGCATAATGTGCTTACGCTTCATCGATTGACCGTTGTCTGCGGCTGTGTGCGACTGTTTGCGTGGGTGTGAATGGGTGGTGAAAGAGGTGGAAGGGGGTGGGGGGCGGAGGGTCGAAGGTGAGCTGCCAAACACAACGATCGACGGGAACTGCGTGGTGCTAAAAATGTTAATGCAAATCATTGGGGAAATCAAAAATGGCTCTACTCCGGTCCAAAGTGCAAGTGAAAATTGTGGCCAAGATTTCGTAGGCATCCCCTTCATGCAATTTGCAAGGGTTTCCCAAGTGGATTCCCTCCTCCATTTCCTGGGCTCCGCCCTGTTTGTTGTCAAATTTGCGCAGCAGCCGGTTCCAATTGCAACAGCCAAGTCATTAGCATAAACGTAGAGCGGCGAAAAGTAGCGATTCCATTAAGGCCCGTGGCTACTGGATAGGCACTCGAAACAAGCCGTGAGCGCCTGCTTTTGGCAACTCTTTAAAGATTTATGAAGCGTCAAATATTTATTATGCCCGCTTTGCAATATAAGGCAGCCGAGCACGCGAGCCTCTTCTTGGCACGAAATAGTCCACGGAGAAAGGAGAGCCAGCAGCCAGCAGCCAGCCATTTCCCTAAGCCATTGGTCCTGCCTTCGTTGCCTGTCTTTGCGAACACTTTTTGAAATTGCAAAGCAGCGCAAATAAATAAGAACACATAAAAAGTAGGCAAACGCAGGATACGAAGCCGAACCAACAGCAGCCAAAGCCCTTGCACAGACAGCGAAAAATAAAAAGGAAGGCATAAAATAAAGTAAAACGCAGGCGGGGAAATGAAATGAGTCCAAGGAAAGCCGGTAAACACACCTGAAGAAAAGTCGTGTGGTTGTTTTTTGGTTCTACAGACAAATATATTTTTAAATATTTCTTGAATTAGTCATTGTATTGTATACTTGGAGATGTTGTTAGATTGTAATAGATATTTCTCGATAGATATAGATAGATCGATTTTTTTAGCTGTGCAGCGTAGCTCTCACAGAAATGGCGAGCGAAAGCAAAACAAAATCAATGCGAGAAACAGGCTGAGGCTGAGTCTTAGTCGCACTTTTACTTTTCCCTTTTCTGGGATGGGGGAAGTACACGGGGCTGTGGCACTTCAACCCTTTCAACAACTCACGAGGACACGGCGACTGCAGCAATCTCTTCTCATGGCGTTGAAATATGTGCCTCCAAATATGAAAAATCTCCTCTCGGGCTAACATACATATATGCACACACATATTTCTGCAGTGGCGGCAGCAACAGGGCCAGAACCAGGAGCACGTGTGCCCTATTCCACCCTCGCACTCGTTTGTTAAAGTGTTGAAATATGTCAAACATCGTCGAAACCATTTCATTTGACTGGGCGAGACTGTCGTGGCGGCTGGCCTTTGAGCAAACGCAAAACGCTTGGAATATTTTTAGGCGCGCACAACCGGTGACTAATGATGATGATGAGTGTGTCTTGCCCTCTGCTCCTGTCGTATCCCCCTGCCTCTTCTTCTGTCTCTGTGCTCGCTCAGCTAATGAGGCGCATAAATTGTACACACAAAAATCTCCACGCTGCAGAAAACAGTTGCAAATTTTCTGAGCTTCCTCACTAAACAAGATGTCAACGAACGAAAACAGTAATTGTAGCAGCTAGTGGTTGTTTATTAATACACACATTTGGTTATTGCATATTCTAGTGTTATTGGACACTTCTAAAAGCAAAAAAAAAAAGTTTTATACCTTCATAATCGAGAACTCGCAAACTGCGCAAGGATTAGGTATAAATATTGCGATGATGTCATCGTAATTTTATTTCAAGTTTTACCGGGCATCTATTATCGCATCTTCACGGTTGTATTTTTGCGAGTGCAACATGCGATAGACACACACACGACGCCAAACTTTGTCTAGGCTTTTAAGCAACTAGGGACGATTTAATTAACTCTATTTAACATCCTGCCAGCTGTCTCTTCACTGTCGTCTTCTTTCTGCCATTTGTCAAGTTGTCCTAAGCTGTTGCCTACTTTTAGACGCTGACTGGTGTGACCGAAAACTTAACTTGAAGATGGAATGCACGCCAGGTGGAATCCATTGCTCGCGAAATGCACGTCACGCTCCAATTTGCATGCCTTGGGTGGTCGCTCCACCAGTGGCTCCCACTCATCAGTTTCCGAGTAGAGGCTACACGGCCAGCAAAAAAGTTCATAAACAAGGGCGCACAACAAAGAGGAGGCAGCGAACCAAACCAACCGCAATTTGGTCATGTCCAACTCAATTTTCGTTACGTAAACTGCATCGTATGCTAGGCATACATACGAATAGGACCTGGCTGTTAGACATAACTTTTCGGAAAGGAAGAGGGGGGCGGGGGAGGAAGAGAAGGCGGCAGGCGTTCGCATGTACATATTTTGTTTTCGCTGGCCAAAACAAAAACCGAAACCGAAAAAATAATTCCCCAGCCGAGCCTCGATGGCGGCTTCTCAGGCGCTTCAAATTTAATTAAACATGCACACGTGAGCAAATGCAAATAAATAAAAACTTTATGGCTTTTTCCATGGCCAGAACGGAGGCCAAATGTGGAAATGAAAAAACGAATGGCGGGTGTATGCGTGCGTCTTTAGTGTTTGGTGTTTGATATTTGCTGGCAGTTGGTTGGCTGGCGTGCTTATAAGTTTTAAATTTGCACCATTCAACGGCGGAAAATAAATAGACAGCTATGGTCAAACATTTTTCAGGAGAGAATTTTTGTGGCTTTTTTTTCAGAGATCGACAAGCTTTTTGGTTAGTTTTCTGTTTTGTTGGGACCACACGTTTTGAATTGAACGGCTTTCTGCCACAGTTCGTTTTCTGCATATTTTTTGTCATCTGGATGGATGATTTATGCAGTGGCGGATGTTGGAGGACCACGCACACATTTTAACTGAACTGCACTTGAGGACTTAGGCTCATCCACCCGGCATTCTGTGGTACATTTTTTAATTACTAAACTAAAAAGCTGCAGCAGCTTTGAATATTTGATTAGGGCTTACATTTTATCAACAGCGGCGTTCCCATTCCGATTATCTTGCTGACAAATGTCATTTCTAAATTTAACAGCTCCAACAAAAAAAAAAAAATTATTAAAATTCTGCAAGCAAATGGAAAATGTATCAGGAACGTAATAAAATAAAACAAAAAACAATTTAACTTTTGTCAGGACAGTGGACGACTCCGCACACAAAGGGTCAAGAGAGAGCCAGCCAGCCATGTAAATCCTGCTGCGGGATTTTTGTTAAAAACTGCATAATTCATATGCAACTGGGGAAGGGGCTGGACAAGGGACAATCATCAACATCAAGCTTCCAGCCAAGCCACAAAGAGCCGGGCTTCCACTCTCTGTGACCTCGCTGTCCTCGTATATTTCATTTAAAATTTACAAGTTAACAATATTAAATATTAACAGTTATTTATGCATTTTTCGGCACAAATCAAAAATTTACATACATGGCAGAAAGTTCGGACTGCCTCTGCTTCTGCTTCGTCATCTGCATCTGCCTCTCCTTTTGCCCTGAACTTGGTCCTGCCCAGAAGATGAATGTGTTGATGGATGCCGGCCAACATTTTTCATATGCAGGAGACATTGTATTTATGTATTTGCCTTTTCCCACATTTTATTCGACAATATTTTCGTCCTCGTCCTGGGCTTCTTCTGCACCGGCGGCCGCAGCGAATGTTGATTTAAATAATTTGCTTTTGGCTTTTGTGTGCATTTCGCAATGTGTGTGCTGTGTGGGCTTTGTGTGCTGTGTGTTTGCGGGAAAACATTTTTGGCATATTATGTGTGTTTTGCTTATTGTTTGACTATGAGTTTTTGTTTATTTGCCTCGGCTCTCCTCCGGCTTAAACCGTATTCCGTCTAGCAAACAACAAATCAATCTTAATTTATTCAAATTTATAGCTGCACTCTGAGTTGACTTATAGTAGCCGTGACAATTTCGTTGAAGTCGAACGGAAGCAGCCGAACTATTCAAAACTTCATTGTAATTTCTACTCAAATATTTAACAGTAATTTTGCAAGGAATTTTTGTATATTTTTTATCTTCGTGCCTGACTGACCCTCCGCAGACGATCTTGGTTTGGTGTCTAGGCAATGGCCAGTCGGGGATGCTTCTAATGCCTCAGCAAATATTTACTAATTCTGGGCTCTAAGTCGTAGACAAATTTTCGAAGCCGAAAGGCAAAACTTTTGCATTTACTCGGAGCGAAAATAGCAAAACTTGCGCTTTCCCGCTCCTCAAATATGTAAATGAGCTGAGATCCAAAACTTGGCTTCTGCAAAGTGCCCCAAAAGTGGCGGCTCACACACAACAAACAAGGTCGGCAACAAAAGCATTAGCTTGAAAAGTGCATCTCTCCACAACCCGGTCCAGGATCCTAAGTTCACTATCCCCGAATGTTGGCTGCGGTTTCATAGTGCATTTTGAGGCTGAGCCGGGCGGGAATAGGCAGTCAAGGGGTGAAAAATAAATGGAGTGTGTGACTAGCAAGTGGTCGGGCCCAGACCCTAACATTGGGATTACATTTACACAGGGTGGCTGACAAAGGCGGGAACGGGGCACGACTTTTGGTAATACGATGATGGCGCCAGTTCCCTGGTTAGCTGCCCTCTAGTTGCCCCATCCCTTCGGCCTTCGGGGTATTCTAGTCAGGAAAATGCCAACAAATCATTGCCAGGACAACCGTACAGAGCACACTGCAAAAAACCAAGAAAACCCTTTTACAGAACTACGTCCTTTAACTTATACCACATTTTTGATCTATATATCTAACGTATTTTGCATGCTATGGCTAATTAATTATGTTCTTCGATTCCCTTTGGGTATTAAACTGATTTTCACTCCAGGACCCTATAGGTTTCAGTGCAAAGGGCAGACAGCACCCAGTGGGTAACAGGCAGCAACATCATCATCACTCTGCGCCTAAGCCGCATTTTGTGGATTCAGATGTTGCACCGGTGACTCACATCACCCAGTAGCGCGCGAGAGTGTACCTGCAACCTGCAACAAACGAGGTGGTTGCTGCCAAGTGATTTCTGGTCTAATGTTTTTTAATGTTGCTCATGTTGCAGCCCGGTTGTTGCTGTTGACGCTGATGATATTGTTGCTGTCGACAGCAGCGGTTGCTCTGGTCAGCTCACCGTTGTTGTCAAGTCAAACAGAATGTGTGGCAGGAGGATGCCCTGCAAGGACTTTGAAGTGTGTTGGGGCGATGGAGCCGAGCCATGGCTAATTTTTCGCTCTTTGTGTGTGTGGGAGTCTGGAGAGTCCATTAGCATTTGACAAAGTTGTCCGGTGGTTGGCCCAACCAAAACCCGCTTTGTTGGCCCTCTAACGTCCTTACCGCCCAACGCTTCCTGTGTTGCGGCTGTTGCCGAATTTGACACAACATTTGTCAAACCGCAAAATGGCTGCCACAACGTTACTTTCATTATGCAAAAGGGTCAGCCAGACAAACAATGGCAGCTCGGTTGGGTTCCCCTTAACTGATATTTGAGTTGGTTAGCCTGGTTTGTTGGTCGAAGCCAGGCTAATAAGCCGCGATTTATCAGCCAACCATCATTACGTAAACATCATACAATTCGATCAGCATTTTCTCAACTTTTCATTTAAAAGTTGACCATAATGCTAAAGTAGTAAATGATTTTCTTTTATGTTCTAAATGATCAGATCAAATGCATTTTTATCCGTCCTGACTTTTGCTAAATTGATCACGAATATTTGCATATTTTTAAATTCAATCGCCTAATTTCATTGCTTGTGGTTCAGCGCTGAAATTGTTTAGCGAAAATTCGCCAAACGCAATTGTCACAGCGTGATTTTCCTCCCAAATCGACAATGGTGGTACTGCGAAGCGAGGCGCATGAATAGCAGGAGCAGGAGGGCAGGAAGAGGAAATCAATTAGTGCAAACATATTTGGCAGGGCGCTAAAAGCCTTGACGGATGATGATCGATAAATTAGTGAAACCCCTGCCCTCTGGTGGTTGCGTGATGTTGGTGTGTATATTTATGAACTGGGGATATTATTTATTTACAAGTTTACGCTTGACCGCCTGCCGATGATGCTGATTTCCTCTGCCAGGCGATAAATATTTGATAGGCTTTTTTGTTGCTAGCTTTGTTTATTTAGCAACAATTAGCAGCTTACAAGCCAGGCGTATTATTGATTCCATATGCATAAGGATTAGCGCATGTTTTTTTGTTATGTTTTTATATTTCCCCATACACAAAGTCTGCCATATTTCAATGCAATATTGCTGTTCGCCTGTGTGTGGGGCAATAATTAATAATTTAATTGCTTCTGTTTATCTCTTAATTAAAAGGGATTTATTTGACCATTACAATGGCAGCTTGCACATAAAGAGTGCCGAACACATCGAAGCACTTTACTTTTTGTCGCCTTTGCTAATTAAGTTACATAATTAATGGGTCCGATATATTTGTTATTGACAATTGGGGCCAATATGTGTCCCCCGTCACCCCTCCTGATTTCCAGCCCTGCTCGGTGAAGATAACCACAAAAAGTGATTAGGGCCCAGCTTAATTAGATTTGATTGCTCAAAAGATTTTACAAACCCAATTGCAATAAAGCAAATTCAACATGCTAATCAAATTGCCTCTCTCTCTTGCGATTTATTTACAGGTGAGTTACCCACAAGATTATGGCCGAATGCCGGCTCAATTAGTAAGTAGAAAGCCCGAAAATTCCACTTCACTGTGGCAGCATAGAAGGCCTGTCAGCAGCACGCCCCCGAGTATGGTACACTAATTTAATTTCAGGGCATATTTGCAGTGAGTAGCGTCTTTTCTGCCTATTTGGCACAAACCTAATTAGCCGCGAAAACAATGGCAACCAGCCATCGTGGTCCTTCGCTCCGCTTCGTCTGGCCTCTAGCTTCGCCCGGCTAATTTTCATAATTGTTATTATAGAAATTCAGCAGCCATAAACAAAAGGTTAGTTACTTGCCTAATGACTTGAAGTGCGTCCTGCCCACGGCTCCAGACGTTGCCCCTTGTCTAAGCTGATAAACATGTAAATGCGCTTATCATGCTGGTTGGCAAAAGTTTCGCCGAGCTCTCTATCAGTTGATTTTTGAGGCAGACAAAACCGCGCATTCATAACCCGACTTAGACTAGAACTCGCCCGATGCGAAAATGATAGCTAGCCCACAACTTTTCAACTATGTATTTGCAGGGAGGGTTGTGTTTTCTGTTTAGTCACCCTTAAGTCGAGGCAAACAACAACCCAGCACTAATTAGGCTGTGGCGTTGATTTTGATGTGCCTTAAAATTAAAACGAAGCCCCGCCAGCCAGCACTAAACGCTTTTAAAGGCATCTTAAAGGCCGTAACTTTTTCATGGACAAGAAGCGAAAAAGGGCCACGGGAAAAGTCGGCCTACGAAGTTGCACGATGAACTTTAGAACTTTTGCCATCCTTGGCCGCCGTTTCAGTTGTTTGTTTTTGCTGGCCGCCGCTCACACAACTTCGGGCCATGTCCTGTACAAAGTGACGACTTCAACCGGACGCCTTTCAATTATTAATACCACTGCTAGGTCAGGACACTGCTTCGTGTCGTCTCGCCCCGGCTGCAGTGTAGTTTAATTAATTAATTTGACAAAAGTTTCCAATTGAACTTCAGCAACAGTCTGGCCGGCGGCCTGTGGCTTTAAGCACGAGGCTTAAATAAGTGAATGTGACTGCTTCTGCCTCTGCGAATCAATAAGAATACATAACAAATTTGGTCGAAAAACAAGAGGCCAACAAAGAATTAATTGTTATTTTCATGCAAAGGCTTCTCTCTTCAACAATGGTATAGAAAATAAAGGTGCATTCCTCTGGCTTTCTGCACACATTCACACACATTGTGTATGGCATTTGGCATTTGGCATTTGCTGCTGGCCGGACGGGCTATTTATGAATATTTCAAATGGTCTCTTCATTATGTGCTTGTTGGGGATGCCTTTGATCAGCTCAGTGCAGACGTCAAATGCAGTTGCTTAGCTCTGCAAGTATTTTCACAACTTTATTTAGGCCCGGAAAATTCTTGGGAACATTTCTCTTTCCGCAACTCACCACCGATGGTAGATTACGGATTTAATTAACATTCTGCCAGGGCCTGGGCTTTTTGTTTGGCCGACCAGCCACCTTTTGTGGCCCAAATCGAAGTTGCAGCCGCAACAACAAAAGGGCCTGCCCCACGACCCCAAAAATGTTTATGCCGCACTTCCGCTGGCTGGTGTTCAGTTACTGTTTCTGTTGCTGCCGCATGAGTTGGCTATAATTAAAAATGCTATTACTGCCAACTTCATATAAATTTTTAATTAGCAATTTTTGCTATTTTCCTACTTTGTTGCTACTCAACCCTCACCCACCCATTGTTGTAGCTGCTGACGAACTTTTTAAATTAGCACTTTGTTAAACACCCTGACGAAAAAGGTAGCATCCTTAACAGAAACAGTTCCAGCTAGGTCGGCATAAATTGTTTTTTAAAAGGATTTTGTCCATTACCGCTATCCCCCGGCACTGGCTTCCAGCTACGTCTTCCGCTTCAGCCACAAATTTTGCGGCGGCAACAGCAACGCGTGCCGCAGCAGCTGTTCGCGCGCATTAAGCTCGTGGTACGGCAGCTGCCATACAATTATTAAATAACATAAGATAAAACGACGCGTAGTACATGCAACATACGAAATAAAGATCAAAATAAAACGAAGCTAGCTGATTAGCATGAAAAAGGGGTGCTGATTTTTGCCGGTAATTATTAGGATTTATGCATGGTCTGGCCACCGACGAAAAACCAGCGCCCCTGCGGCTGCCGTTTGGCCAAAAAGGCATAAAGAGGAGCAAATATTGACACTTATGGCCTATAATTCGACACCCATCGGTGGGCGCGGAACGGGGGACATGAAGTCACCAGCCGAAGGGGTAAAAATATAAATTAAAAGGGCCGTCGAGCACTCATATACTCACTCATATGTGCATACTTTACGATTCAGCAGCTTTTGGTATTTGTCCCCGCACACATTCACGCACCTTTTATGCATTTTAATTAAAATTAACTTCATTTTTATTACACCAGCCCAAGTGAGCTAGTTCGCTTGGCCGCAATTTTTACAATTATATAAAGATTTTATTATCATATGCCAGCACGTCTTCGCAAGTGACTGTGTGTGGGTAAATATTTAAGCTGAAAGCGTATAAAATTTACTGGAGGTGTCGCGTCGGCATATTTTAAAAGCTTTTTGTTACACCAGGGCGTTTACTTAGCACACAGGGGCTAGACAGAGACGGGCATCTCCCGGGCGAAAGAGAGAGCGGCTGAGAACGGCCCTCATATATGCAAATTTATGTGACATTGCGGCGAGCACGCGTTCACTTTGGCTTAAGGCTCGCCCAAAGGAATTTCCAGATCCGTGTGTGTGTCGTCTATGGCTTTTGTTTTCTAGATGACGCTGCAGCAGACATCGTGCCCCAAATGTATGCAAAGCTTTGTTTAAAGTGTCACACAAGCAGAGCGAGTGTGTGCGACTTGCTGGCAGTTTAATAGCTCGCGACCTGCTCCGCCGTTTATGCATATTTAATAGTTGCTATTTTTGCTAAGTGCTCGAAATTATCGTCAGTGGCTGGGGTATTCTGAAAAGCTGTCGCAAAGTCCTTTTGATCCTGCGCATTTTGAGATTTCTTTGCCATTCTCGCCGCAAAGTCAGAAATTGTAACGTGATGTAATATTATTATATTGATTTTAATATGCAAAAAGATTCGAATTTTCGACGTGTATTTGCACAATTGAAACATTTGATTTTTTCTCGGTGTGCCTTTGGACGCACATGACACTGAAACCATCTAATTAGTTGTCTGCCTGCCTGTGCAAAGCAACTCGACCCACTTGACTCCCTGACAAGTTACACAATTAGCAGCTGGCGAACCGAAAGTTGAGCAAACATTTCAATGAATTTTCCAAATTCTGCCGCCGCACAAAACTTTGGCCACCAAAAACCCATTTTGCGGAGCTCCTTGCTAGGAATTTCCATAGGAGAATCCTTGTCCGATGCTAATGAATTGCTGTAACTGACTGCTTCTCGTTTGCCTGGATTTATGCCATGAAAACTCAAAGGTAAATAGCAATCTGCCTGCAGTCCGGGCAGGGGGACTTTAATCAAACGATACCTTTGTTTGCCATCCAGCCAGCCAGCCACGCCTCCCGCTTCGTTGCTCGCCCGCAACTGAATCAAGTTTGCATCAATTTCAATATTCCCACTGTTTTCATTTAATTTCAGCAACTTATAACTTAATTGTGTGCTTCCTGGCTACCGTTCTGCCCACCCTCCCCTTTCCTTTTAAATGTGCAAAAATTATAGCAAGGAGCAGGGTCCTCGCAACAGGTTGCCGCCCAATCTCATTTGGTGGGGAGCGGGCGGCGCTTGAGATTGCAACGCAGCAGGTCCCGGGTCGGGTCTTGTAATTTGCAGCACAGCCAGCGACAACGGCAATGATAGTTTTCCCTCTGCCCAAACCCCCCCAACCCCCACTGTTCTTTCCTTTTACCACGCCGTTTACAGAGCCCGCGCCCCTCCTCCCACAAACACACACACCCACACTTCGGTTATGAATAGCCAGTGGAGCAGGCGGGATTCTGAAATCGTTGGGGGGGGGAAACAAGGCAGCCCGACGACCCCCTTCAGCTTCATCATTTAAAAGCGCATTAAAAAGTTTTTAGATTAATTTCGCCGTTGCTGCTGCGTTTTGTTTTTGCCACTGTTTGCTACTTACTCTCCACTGCTGACGTTTTGTTTTTGCTTAATGTGGCGAGTTTTAATCCCAAATTGCTGAAATTTAAAACTCGCTTGGTGTGCGTTGAAAATCCTTGCCATAAAATCTGGCGAACGAGAAAAATATGCTTCTCTACTTTTTGAGCAACAATTGCTCCGGTTACTAATACGTTTTTCATGTTCCCCCTAAACTGAGATGCACATGTGTACGCTTACTCATGGACTAACATGCAAAGTGTAGTTGCTCTGATGCACCAGCAATTCAATAGCTTTACCTTTTCAATACACATTTGGCAAATCATCAATATTTTCCTCATCTAGCGCAGAATTCATGCACCTGAGAGACGCTTGCAGGCGGACGACATGGAGCGCCCCTAAAGTAGGAATGATTTGAAGGTGGAGCTAACAATGTTTGCTGTGTATGCCGGGGGGCAGGATGGCGGCAGCACTCGCTTTCAGAATCATTTTCAATAAATTTATCTGCAATTTCAGTGGACCCATACACACACATGTCAGGAGTTCTCCTTGTTGTCGCTCGAATTCAATTCCAAGCAGATTTATTTTTCCACCCAGTTTTTCCATTCATAATTTCCATCAGGGAAACCCTAGCGTTTGTACGGCTGCTCGTTCTAATCCTTCGCTTATAATTCATTGCAAAGAATGCGTGTGCGCCCAAAAGCGGTTTTATTTGGGCTCCATCTGGGTGGGTTTTGAAGCGAGTTCCTATTCCTAACACTTTTGCATTATATTAATTTATTTGCCCGTTTCCTATTCGGTCTTTCGGTCGACCTTCCTCGCCACAAATTATACGCAATTAAGCAAATTTGTCTAGGTCCCAAGAACGAAAAAAATCAAAGCTCCTTGGTCGCAGGTCACTGATTAACATCCCAGCCGGCAGCAATCCTATGAAAACAAATGGCGAAAAGGATAAATAAAAATAAAAAACAATAACAGGCAGCAACATGTAAATAAATGGAAAGAAACGGAAAGACAACTAGGAAACGAGTTGTTACTACGCGACGCGGCAACACTCGAAGAAATGACCGACTACCTTCAAAAGAAACAATCGGACTTTCTGACTTGTGAAAAGACATATGTAGCCTTATGGCGAACTTAACGTTCTTTTAAAATTTAAAATTTTCCAATTTTCTTATCCGTTTTCGGAAGTGTATGGTTCTGATTTCACGTCCGGTCGTCGGTTTGGCCTGCGGTTCTCGCTCTGAATGCGACGGGGTGCGGGCGAGTTCATTTAACTTACGGCGCGTTTCCGATTTACCGCAAATTTGAAAACCAACAAACAGCCAAAAAATTCGCCCAAAGGCCTTTACTCTGTGCAATGGCAAACAAAAGGGGCAAAGCCAACAAGTAAATACAGAGCCCGGAGATAGGGAAAATAAGGGATAGCTAGCTATTGGAGAAGCATGCAAAAAACTGTTGGAATGGAGAAGCTGGATAAATTGTAAAATTCAATTTTCGCCCCTTTTCCCTTTTTTTTTGTGTTAACACTTTTAACTTTGATTTATGCAAAAATTTCCACTTCACTTTGCACATGGCCAAAAGTTTTTTCCTTCTGCCCGGTTGATTTGTTGATTTCTAACAAATATTTGTGAGCTTTTCCGATAAAGGGGGGAATAGGTATGGACAAGCAATGACTGTCAAACGTTCACGTGGACCCAGCGTCCATGAATCATGGCGTCATTCTTTTTGTCACCGCATCCCCGCCTCTACGGTTATTTGTTGGCCGTCTGGTCCGACTCTTTTATGTGCCGACATCTCGCTCGTGTCATCCGTCATATCCCCTCCGCCTCCACTGGTCCTCGTTAGTGTCACGGGCCAACACTTCCTGTTCACTCCATCCGTAATCCTCCGCCAGGAGCAGCCTTTGTCTCCGGGTGAAAGTCGCACGCTTTCATTTATCAGCGCGGCACCACTCGATTTAATATCAATTTAATTTTACGAAATTCATCCTGCTATGCAAGAAGAATTATTCATGACCCCCTTTCATTAGCCATGTCATTTCCCATTATCATCAATGTTGCATTATTTTAATGGCAATTATGAATATTACCCACATGCATGCCATGCGACCTGCCTGACTTTTTCTAGCAGTTGAAATGGATCAGTCCCTCGCGGCTTCATTTGCCATCTTTCAATAATTTAATTGCCAAAAGGAGTAGCGCTGAAAAAACAGGGCTTAAAAAAAACATTAATAAACCGGAAGCACAGCACCAACTCGCACCGGAAACAGGACGAAAAGGACAGCGCTGTCTCCCTTTAACGCAAAGTCGCAGTGGGGCAGAAAACAGACTGTGGTTCACTCGCCCATCATCGCCTGTTTTGCATGTTTATCTGTGCGCGAAAATGCATTTTTGCATACAACATAACCGCAACAGATGTGGTCGCTTCAATATAAATGCAGTTACAAATGGTAGACCCCTCCTGTTTCTGCCCTTGTGTGCTGCGGTCATTACAGCGAATTGCGTTCGCATTTTCCGTGTGGGTGTGAGCCAGTGTGTGTTTTTATGGCTCCGCATGTGTCTACCCCCCTCCGTCTGCCCGTTTTTAATTTTTCGCTGGTCATTTCCGTTTTTTGCTGGTGCCGCTGTCCATTATGCATCCTTTTGTCGCTCATCACTAAAATGGTGAAAACCGGGGTAATTCGGGGAGGGGGTGCCAGGGAAAACCTGTAACAATGCAACGGTCAGTAGTCGGTTGGGAAATGGCCAAGGTGCACCCTTGTTGTTTCGCTTAAAAAATAATCGGCCAGCGAATGTCAGGCCGCAGGGCACCGGTATTAACGATCAGCGATGGCACAAACACAAACAAATAACGCTAATTATGGGACTTATGGGCTGGTGATGCACCTTTTAAGCGGATTGCTTCTTAAATGCATTTTCCGGAAAAGCCGCTTTCCGTCCGCCCGTCACACACACGCACTCAGTCACACAGGACAAACACAATCAAAGCGCTTCAGCAGGCTAATGAAGAGCAAATGCAAATGGCTCTACGTTTGCTCTCGTATCTCTCTTTCTGCGGCTCATTAATGCGCATAATCAAAGTGGCAAAGGCAGCCGCAACAGCAGCATCAGCAGAAACAGAAGCGGAGGCAGCAGCATATTTGTCACATGATTACCGTATCAAATAACACGCAGACACACGCACTCACTCTGGCACTGGTTGACTGGGATTACACGGCATGGAGACATGGCTAACCATTCTCCAACCTCGCTCCAATAGGATCTGCCAGTCTGCCGTCATAAAGCAAATTTCGCGTTTCGCAACTGAAAACCACAAGCACCATAATTTGGCACTATCCACAGTCGCCAGCGGTGCCGGTCGGGTTTTTGGTGCGGCGTTGGCCAAAGAAGCGTCCAACCATTCCATCACATTCACTCAGCCATCCATTCGGCAGGTGCACGTCGAGAAAAAGCGGAGTGAAAGTGCAGTATATATGTATATGGCTAGCACACTTATCTTCTTCCTCTTTTTGATTGAACTAATAGGAATCGAATATCGTACAGTCAAATTAATATGTTAACATGCACTTTTTCTGCCAGTGCAGGCAGGCATCCTTTCATTCAGGACATCAGACAGAGAAAGCGGACAAAGACAGCCCGCAAGCGTGTGGCAATAGACAATGTCTATGCATATTTGTCATATGTGCAGCCCCGGTTTGTGCGGTCCAAGCTCCATCCCTCTGCCTATGTACCTCTCCCCCGCATACACGCACACAAGGACACACATGCTGCCAGTACTGAAATTGAAACTGTTTAGAGCTGTTGTTGGGTGGGGTTGATTTTGGTCTTCGGGCTATGGGCTATGGGCTACGGCATGGCCTGGCCTGGCAGGCAGATAATTTGCTTGAAAACCCATTTTCCGGTTTTTGGCTCTGTGTCCTGGCCTTCGTGTTCCTGTGTTCCTGTGTTCCTCTGCGCTCGTGCTTGCCTGGCTTGCTTGACAACTAGTAGACAGTTTGTGATCACTGCCACTTAGCTCAAAGGATCACTTGGTGTCGACCAGGAAGACTTATTTTTGTGGTTGCTCTAGTTTCGGGACGATATGACCGCCATGAAATTCCTTTTTAATATGCGCCACACATGTTTCGCGCTCTCAAAAAGCTCTTAGGACAAGTGCAGCTTTGTTGCTTTTACAACCAACAAACACACTTCCAATTGTCGTAGTACTTTGCTGAAAAAAATCATTGACCAATTGAGCAGACCTTAAAACAGCTTAAAATCTATAATATCTTGAATATTACTACCCTGCTTTGATTGCGATTTGTAACATATACCGAAATCGGCAACATGTTATCGAAAGACTTTTTCTCCGTGTAGGAGACGTAGTGCCGCACATCAAACATGGCCCAAATGTTGGCCGCCTCAGGAACACAGCACTTAACGGCATCGTTGCCTCGGCTTAAGTAGTCGCAGCGATGGTGAAAGGGGAGGGGACGGGATTACTGGGAGAGTAGACTAGTCACGGTTTCTGCTATTCCATATTCATAATTGCTAATGGAATATGCTGTGACAACCGCAATGATGACGAAGAGAGTGGCTGTGCCTCGTCGGAGATGATGGTGATTATGAGCAGCCCACTACAAAGTGTTTTGCCTGCCATATTTCCCTGAGCTGCTTGGACGATTCCTGGGAGAAATTAATTTGCAGCTTGCGAGACATTTGGCGCTGGCGTCTATTTACATTGTATATATTACGTATACGACATACAACTGGGGAGCGGAGGTTATGTTTTCGGTGGCCACAGCTGCCGGCGACTCCCCACTCCAAGGTGATTCTCAAAAAATGTGGGCCAACTTCTAGGCGCCCGTCACCTGCAGCTATATTCACTTTTTTTCCATTCACTTTTTGTCGTGTTCGCCTTTTGTTTTTGGTTCTACCTCTCGTGCTGCTGGCGAAGTTTTTGGTGGCTGGCTCTTTGTTAATTGGTTCAGTCACCTGTCTCTTGATCTGCCAGTCAAGCGCACACGACCCGTGGAGTCGATGGCAGCACCACCGCGCCCTCTCTACAGCCGTTGCCATCAAAGTAGCACCACAACCGGACGGATGGTTGAAGGCGACAGTGCCGCAGGAAAACACGGAGGAAGGAAGGAAAGAAGCCGGATCCTGGGGCCGCTCCATTTGCCAACCTGCCCAATGAACGTTTTAGATTACAATAGGTTAGGCCCGAGTCCAGGGTGGATTCTTGGCGAGCTGGGCACATTAGCCAGTGGTGGCTCGACCGCAAAGTTGGCGCGCCGCTCCGCCGTCCGTCGTTAACTTAATTGGCCATCACCACCCACTTTGCGGGTTTTTATGACAACGACGACGATGTCGACCAACTTTAGCCGACGCCCGGAGTTAAAGCACCAAGAAACCACACCAACAGCACGCCGGCCAGTTCGGCTTTGTCGACGCGTCGACTGTTACATTTTTTGACATTTTTATTCAACATTTTGTGCTATTTAGGTGGTTGTTGCTGTTGCCTATGCTATATTCTATTTTCCCTGCTCTTTCGTTTTTTGTCACCTGGTCATAATGTTGTGACATTGCCTACTTTTCAGAGCAGAGAAGCGACCTTTATGGCTGGCCACGGTCTGGGAATTGGACTACAAACTGCACGGTCAAAAAATAAAATTGTTCTAGACACCACATTCGGCTATATTTTGTCTTGAATATTGGTCCAATAGTGTTTTTCTTTTTTGATTTTCTCAGTGTATATTGTGCGGAGAGAACCTTCGTTCTGCTCTGCCATTCATGCTCGGTTTGGCCCAGGTTTCTATTTTTTTTGTGATTAATAGGTGTGTTAATGGATGTCATTTTGATGTTTTCGCCAGACGCATGTCCACGAAAAGAAGGCTTTCCTGGGCTATCCTCTGCCCTTTTCCTTGATGCCCCTTACAATATTTGACCCTCACACTTTTGGGCGCTCAGTTTTATGTTTAATTTGAGCATTTCTCGCTAATTTTTAAGGCTCGTCATTAAATGTAGATAATTTTTTATGCCCTTTCTGGTCTTTCTGTGTCCATTGCCATTCATTTACAATTTCTATGCCTAGGTTTATGACCCGCCCCATTTTGTTGGGGCGTCGTAAAAGCGAAAATGTAACGAGCTGTCGTCACGAGCTTGTTGCAAGTTGGCCGAATGGCGGAACCGAATGCCCGAGTTGTTAAAGCCTTTTATTTGCCGTTGTAGCCCAATCGTTTAGGTATATAGCTGTCCCCTTTTTTAATTACTTGCAAGTTCGTATTTAAAGTGCAGCCAAAAGTGGCCAACGACCGCCAAAAGACTTGAATTCAATAGTCGGATTGGTCGCTTTAAAAATATGTCCTTGTTGGTGAGCAAGGCATAAAGTGCAACATGTTTTTTGCCCACCCTCGGCCACGCCCCATGCTTTTTATTGCCTAACGCCCATGACTGCGCTTGCATATATGCAGATTGCCCGATGTTGCAGCAGGCGCGCAGTAATCGATATGTAAACATGCGAGTTTGCGTTTCGAATGCAAAGGGGTCGGGGGGGTAAGGGCGAAGGGTTGGGTGAGGGGTGTGCAAGTTTAGAAGCAAACACGCCGACAAACCAAAAAACAACAAGGAAGGAGCAGCGACGGCAACAAGCTGCAATCGTTGTGGCATGCAACATGTTTTTATATATAAATCAATTACTTACCAAACATGACGCGAACGCAAAATGGAGCAGCGAGGAGATTGTCCGGGGTGTAGCATGCACTGGATTTATTGGCTTGGAAGCGTGAATCCTTGTGTATTTGTGCCACTCGGCTTTGGCATGTGTTGCAAGTCCATTAAAGTTATTCAAATTGTTTAAAAATTTGATTAATTCGCCATTGCGGTGAGTTCCGTGACGCAGAGACACAACTAACTTCGTTATGTCAGCGCCCTTTCAATTCGTTGCGAAATGCTCGCAAATAAATCTTAAAGCCTAGCCGCGCAAATTTAACAAGGCAAATCTAATTACACTCCCCTAATAATAATTGAACGATGGGTACCCCGAAAATTAGAATCAACTGAATTAAAAATTGAAATTGACGCCAACGATTTTGGGGGCTGTGGGAAAATCCTCGGGACTGAAATTTGTCAACGAAATTTTCGACCATGAATTGATATAAATGTCTGACCCAGAGGCTGCCTGCTGGCCCGGCAAATAATGTGCTAAATAAATTGCGAAAAATTACATAAAATATTTAAGCGCATTCAAGTGTGGCGCTATAAAAAATGGCGGGGCATTAAACATGTTTTTTTCCGCGATGGGCTGCCAAGTGAAAGCAAAGCGAGCGGCAAATGGCTGCCGGAGAAAGCAGGGAAGGTGGAATACAGCGCGGAAAGGGAATTCGGAAAGTATAGCCAAACAAAGGAAGGGACAGACAAGGATAACAGCCAGCGGCAAACAAATTATTTGAACATATAGCCTTCAGGCAAATAGCTGCCTGAATATTAGACATTTGAGAATTGGCATGGCGAATTTGCTCATTGACTTGCAACCCCAACAACAATGCTGCCACCTCACCTGCCATGCAAATGTGGGGAGCGTGTTGTCTCGGTGCCGACACTCTTTAAAGTCGGGCAGACAGAGAATAAGCCAAAATGTTTGCACATCGTCGTTTCCTCCCAGACCCAGACGCTTTTAATGCATTTTTTATTGGACTGCTGCCGCACAAAACGACAAGCAAATAGAGAAGGCCATAAAAATAAATAAGGCACAGCACTTGGATGGGGTGGGATGGACGGAAGGATGTGTGGGTGTGGACTTTTCCCAGCCCATATCAACACCCATGAACCCTCTGGCGAAACGCGAGCGCAGCATATTTTTGCTATTGCCAGTGTCCAGCCGCCATAAATTTCATTGCTATTGAATTTTGTATGACCCCGGGAGCGGGTCGTGGCTCTTGGGTCAGCTCTCCATACGTGCTTCGTGACCGCTTTAAAAAGGTATAATTTATTTTAAAAGATTCCCTCAACACGCCGCCCGCGTACAGAAGGCTATAATACTTCTTAGTATTTGGCAACAGCACCCAAGAGGAGGATGCCGAGGGGGAGGGGGAGAATCAATATCCAGAAAAGATTTATGTCGCCCGGTAATCGTTGCTAAGGTCAGGACCAGAATCTTTGACTTGCCTCATTAGAAATGCCAAACGGCGAATGCTTGTCATTTGCATATGTATATACACATACTTCCAGCACACGCATGCCTAACTTTATCCTCGCAGCGAACAAGGGGTATCAGGGTATGCGAAAAAGAAAGTTTAAATTGAAATGAAGTATAATCTGATTGACTTTTGAATGCCTTATTTTAAAATTGGGTCCCAATCACCATATTACGAAACATAAAAATCTGAGTAATTTTTTCCGATTATATTATATTTTTGTATATATACTACGATCATGAACGCGGCATTAGCAAATGTAAAAACCTTTGTTGTCAGCTGCTTTTGTGTCGGCCAGACATTTCTTTCTTACTGCAAATATATACAAAGTCGCATTACAGGCGAGAGTGAATATCCTAATAGACATCAGAAGTCGCGTGGCGCGGGTAGCAAATAAAAAATTGCCAAAACTTTCGTTCGTGCGTAAAGTGTGGAAAGTGGTGGTGCGCGCGAGCAGGGAAATATCAATGAAATTGTCATACACGAGTAAGTGCCCAGAAATAAAGACGGAAAAGGGAGTCAACGCCAGAGAAAAACGTCTGCCTACCTTTGTGGGCACGGGGAGTTTTTCTTCTCCATTTTCTGTCGGAATCGTGAGTCAACAGTCGCGCAGCGCAGCGCAGAACAGAACAGTCAGTGGCAGACAGTAGGAGATACAGACACTCAGATACTCGAGGAACACATGTTTTGAATAATTTATGCGGGCGGGCGCTCGCAATGTGTCCGCCAGGAGCAGGAGCTTCCCCCATTTTACCGGCTTTCCCCCAAACCAATTGCTTGGCACTAGGCCAGGCAAAGTTTTTTGCACTCTCGCACACGGAAAAGTGTGGGGAAAAAGGTGATAAATGCATAAGCAGGAAAAGTTTTGCGCCTCCATTGCTTTCCTTTCGATTTTGCTTTGTATAGAATGGAATGGAGTGGAGTGGAGTGGAGTATACTAATAGCGAAATTGCTACAAATCGTTTTGGCCAAACTTGCACAAGTTCATTTTACCCACTCACACAGTCACGTGCTGTAGCGGGAGTCATTTTTTCTCGCCTTTCGACATTCTAATTTAGCTTCGCTTCAAATATTTATGCAAACAAATTGAAATAAAAAGAGTTCCCGGCTCTCAGAAGCAATAAAAGCCAAAGCGTAAATATTTAGTGGTATTCAGCTGGCAGCTCTTCTATATATGTGCTTCTAGATAAATTCCCGTCGTTTCCCCTTCTTAATAGAGAGGAAAAAATATGAAATAAAGTGGCTTGGCTCTGGAGGAGCTAGCTCTTAGATACGAGTATTTCATATTAAACTTGAGCTCAGTCAGTGACTCTTTCTTGTTGCTGTGGTTTCGGTACTCCTCCTCCGACTTTTGTGGCCGGAGTTTAGCACGAACCGCAGCTGTTACACTTTGGCGGCATTTTCATATAATTTATTGCCTAGAGTCGGCAGGTGGGTTAGGTGGTTTAGTCCGGGACTGGTGAACTGAGTAGGGTTTGAGTCCCATATCTGTATCTATGCGGCCGCAGCTACAAGTTGCGTTTATCATCTGACAACTGGCTAACAAATAGCGCTCTAGTCGGATTGGGTGGCTTGTTCAGTGGTTGTCTCATTTCGGCTTCTAATTAGAATTTATTGAATGCTTGGCAGTCACTTTAAAGATAGCTTTAAAGGATCATCAGGATAGAATCCCCACATTCGCCTTGCTGAAACAGATGCTTCTCCTTCTGCATGAACGGTATAAATAATTGTTTTTTCAAAAGAGGGTTGAGCTGGAGGTCTACCGGAGATTGCTGCTTTGTTATGGCTGCAGTTTTCCGCTGTTGTTATTTTTACCTACATATGCATTTTTTGCCGGCATTCGCAGCGGCATCATGGTCCTTTACCATTCACCCCCATATGGCATCATCATCACCATTATCAATGATGGCAGCGGTGCAGGAAAGGAGACTATCGAACATCAATGAACCGATTCGTTGCAGTAGCGGAAATATTCAGTCGTATCTGTGTCGTGAGCAAAACAAACAATAATATACAGTTCGAGTCAAAAAGATAGTACTAGTCAGCTTTGTACAATTACTTATCAGTTGATGTTAAGTAATGGAGCTCTTTATACACGTTATCAGCCTTTATGTTAGGAATGTTAGGAGCTCACATAACTTACAGAATTTCTGGAAATCTTAGATTGTTTGAAATGGAAAAAATAAAGCTAGTAGCCTTGCCACTTTTTGGAACGGTGGTGTGTTCTACATGCAGTCAGACAAATCGAAAAGCCTTTAATCGACAGCAACATATTCGATTTTAATATTCATATGCCGTCGTCATAAATTCATGACAAAGAGAGCAGGAACGATGCCATATATGAGGGCGTTGATATTGAGCAACTTTTTACTTCCCCTATTTGGCCATACCCACAACTTAATGCAGAGCTATTATCAACTGGGAGCGGGCGACTGCCTGATGAATCGCAAGCGTAAGTACACCACACAAAATTGTGGAAAAATCGCGAGTCATGGACATATCCACGAAGTACTGCTCATTATGTAAGAGGGACTTCCTTCTAATTTGGCAAATTTTTCGTGTCTAGGCGACTCTGTCCAATTTTCCAGCATGGCCGTAATAATACCCGAAGTCCCTTTTTCACTGGATAATCACATAGTGCTCTTGTCATTTTGCTCGCTCTCAATTACACAACTTCTGTGTGTACTCAGCTTTTCAGCTTTGCTCCTCTTTAAAGCGTCTTCGAGTAGAAAATCGCATATGAGCCTCTTGTGGGAAATTAAACAACAACAACCCCTAAGAGTCAAACATGGCTGGGTCCAAGGGATGGACAAATATGGATGAGGAAATGCTAGAAAACACTACACTTGGCAGGGATACAAATTTGGACAAAGGTAGCTCTAAAATCATCTTAGAAATTTGGCATTTCGATTTTTGCGGAACTATGGTATAACAATAGAATTGCAACTACAACAAAAAATGGCACCTTTTGGATTCAATTCTAAATTTGTTTAAAATTAAAAAAAAAAGCTGAACTTTTTTTTCAGTTTATGAATTGCTCATTACAGCCACACGAAGGGTTTTTGCTCTCCCTGATGGCGCTGACACCCTTGCTTCCGTCTCGTGCTCCCTTCTCGGAGTCCGTCAGCGTTGCGGACTTCAAAAACTTAACCGTTAGGCATATGCGTGATTATCTTTCTTTTGCTGCGTCGGACCAAAACAAGGACAACAGGACGGCAAGGGCGACGGTCTTCGAGCGCCGAGCGATGGGAGGCAGCAACCCTCTGAGGCAACAATTGCGCGCTGACCCAGTTACCCGGCAACAAAGGCGGAAGCAAAGGAAACACGCTGAAAGAGAGACAGGAGGGGCTGAAAAGGCACATGTCATCATTGAAATCAGTGAGTGCCCAACTGCCCACGCCCTCCGGCAATGGGGCGTTGCTCATGAACAGAGTGGAGAGATGGGGGAAAATGAGTGGAATGAGGGGGTGGGCGGAGGCGGTGGTGGTGACGCTGGAAATTCATTAAAATGGCACAGAGGCGAGCCAACAATGAAACGGTCCACTTGGGTTCCTGTCTTTTGCTCCTGTTCCCCCTTTAGGAAAATGGACAGCAGCTTATCGTCCTGGCCATATGTGCCACACATTTGCCCACACATAGGAAAGGAAAGGGTACACACACACTGCTACTAATCAAATATTTAGCATACTTTTTAGAAAGCATATTAAAATAACATTTCCGGTCAGCTTGGCAAAAAGGAAATCGTCGCACAGTCCGAACCCGAACAGCGGCAGAGGGCATTAGCCCGACTTTCTGAACCGTGTAATGCACACTGGCGCACACACGGACAACAATATCCCGTTGAGAGTCGGCAAATCCCTGTAGCATGCCAGGCAGCTGGCACTTGGGGAGCGTTAATGTGCCATAACGAATGCATTAGAGACTCGTACTACGTAAGCGCAGTTAGTTGGCAACTCTTCAGTGGGCGGAAGGGCGTTTAAAATTTAATTACCTCTGCACAGGCTCGAAAGCCCCTTTGGAAAGAACCAATATGCATTTCTCCAATAAAGTCAACCAAAAAGAGCTCCAAAAAGTGAACTACCACCTCTACCACCTTTCGGGCAGCAAAAAGTATGCTACGCAACACATGTTAAGCGTTAAGCACGAGCAGAACAACAACGAAAGTAAGCATCTTGTGCTGATATCATTGCTCGGCCCACACGCATTCTTCCCCTCGCACAACGGCTATCACACACACACGCAGACAGTGAACTTCCGCTTTCGTTTTTTTGTTGTCGTTTTTTGTGTGTGATATTATCAAGTGAAGTGCTTTTGCGGTTCTCGCTGCTGCCTTTGTCCATTGCATACCGCTCTCTCGTTTCCACCGTTTCCCGCACACGCGTGAGTGTGTGTGTGGTCTCTGACTTATTTTATTATTCCTATTACCACATGTTGTTTTTGTATTTAAGCTAATTCCTTTATGTGCGGCTATGGGTGGGTGTATATAAAACGTGCAGCCACATAAAAATAAAAAACCCCAGCAACAAATAGCAAATAACAAATAAAGCACAACAAAAGCAGCAGCCAGCAGGCAAAAAGCAAATAAGCTAAGCTAAAGCAAAGCAAAAGCGAAAGCGCGCAGCATGATAAGCCAAGTGGCGAATTCAAGCGTAGTCAGCATTGATAGCTAGCTGATGATGGGACGGGAATGGAGATGTAGCACGGGGCACAGAGGTGCCTACTTCACACAAAATTACCCTTTTCAATTTGTGCGGTGTGCAGACTCCCCCTCCCTGCCTACCTCGCTCCCGTTTATTGACTTTTTGTCATTGCCGCTAATGCATAGCAGCAGAAAGTGAACAAGCACACCTTCACCCACTCCCACAGAGCCACGGCCACCAACACACGCATCCTGCTCAGCACAATACAGTCAGAATCCGCATTAGTAGTAGCTGGAGCTGTAGCAGCTTTATTTTTATGGGGCGCATTACATTTAATGTTTGGCTTAACTCGGTTACTCTCGATGCTCTCTGGGAATCCGACTCTGGCTCTGCGTGTGATTCGGATTCCCACACTGCTAGGAAATAGGCCAGCTGGACATGAGTGTTGGTATTGCAAACATGTTCAATACGGACTGGGCGATGCCATGACTAAACGCTTGAAAGGCAAATGTTTATTTATCAATGATAATTTCTAATCAAAAATATACGATCGAAAAGCACAATTTTTCGTCAAGTGTGGATGTTCGCTTCGGTGGCTGCTGCTTCAACTTTTGCTCCTGGTTTGGCTTTGACTCTTTGTGTGAGTGCGGTAATTAAGTGTCACATGTAATTACAATACACTCATGTGCTTTGTAATTAGAGTTCAGCGCTGCAATAAAGCACGAAAAAAGCAAACGGAGAGCAGAAACAGGAGCAACAATGTGCCAACTGCTTAGCGTACTAATTCAAATGAATATTTTCCATGCATTTTTTACGAGTAACCAAATGGGAACGAGTGGATTCTATTTTCATGCAGCTGCGGCTATGTAAACTGCGCTGGTCAGAAAATAGCTGAGCAAACACTGGATAGCGATTAACTGCAGTCCGCTTGGCACAATAATTTCCACTTACCCACTTTTCTTGTTGACTTCAACCAAACTGGAGAACCAAACCTAAACAAAATCCCTGAGCTATGCAAATCCTTTGCGAGGTGGGCGGAAGTGGGTCTAAAGAATCTCTATAATTTATTTAGCTTGCGTAAATATTAAATATTTATATTGTTCTCTCTCTTTATTTTCTCTTTTTATGTACCGTACTCGTATACGTATATATATTCCTCATCTACTACAACTCCACTACTACTGAAAATAAACCATCTTCAACTTCTGTCTGTGCCTGCCCTGCCGCCTGTGCTTCAACTACAAACTACAACTATATAAAAAATATTAACCAACTGCCTGTGCCTGTGTCTGTGCCTACCTGCTCCCGCATCTGAATCTGATCCTGCATCTGCATTGAAACTGCTCCCGCATCCTCACCTGTGCCTGAAACTGTGTATCTGAAAATCAGCGCGGAAGCGACGAACTTTTGAGTCAAGCAGCGGTCATGGCGCCCGCTTCCGACAATAACAATCAGGACCTGGCCACAAAGAAGGCCAAACTGGAGCCGGGCACCGTGCTGGCCGGCGGAATCGGTAAGTCTTCAGCTCTATCCTCTTCCATCTGTGTCTGCCTATTCTCTCCCCCCTCTCTCTCTATCTCTCTCTCTCCGGCTTACCTTTGCATTAACCTTGCCTTTCCTTTTGTCTTGGATTAAACCCTGCCTTTACGTCTCCCGTCCCCTGAGCGACGCTTATATTAAGTGCATTTGCAGCCATGGTCTTGGGCCCAGTTGGGGTTCGTCTGCCAATTAACCACGCCCACTGGGACAATACTGTACACTGAAAAAAGCGTTTACCATAACTGATCGAAAAACGAGCTATATGGAAATAGAAAAATATGTACAAGTCTTTAAATTTTCGACAGAACAAAACATAGTGTAAATGGTGAAAATACTGCCGCCCTCTTATTGCGTTGGTGCAGTTTCTGTTAAGTTGGTTTGTGGTGCCAGTGCAGTATTAGGCTTAAGCCTTCAACATTGGCAACAAAGTCGCCTGGGCACTTGAGTACCCCCATTGAAGGCAAGCGCGCTTTGATGGCTATAGCCAATTAACCTACTAATTAGCATGGAAACAAGTCAACAGCGAAAATATTTGGTTCGTCCCTTTTGTGCTGCCGGAAAATTATTACGGGAAAAATGTTTGGCGTCCGCTGACTGGCTACGCACTGTGTCGACACATTAATTAGCCGCCCACACCCACACACGCTTAGTCGGTACGAATATCGCCCTGTATATGCCGCCGCAAAGTAATAAAGCTAATCAAAAACCGCACACCAAGCCGTCAAAACCATAGTGAACCGAAACCAGCAGAATGAACCACACATTAGGCAAATATTTGACGGGTTCGTAGGCTCCCCGCCAAAACTGGATTTGAAAGCCAATACCTGCCCACAAAAATCCAGTGAGCCACAAAATGATTTCCAATGCAAACAAATCAATAGGCAACAATTTCCGCTGAAATTCAAAAGTAATCGACTGCTCTACCCGCCGATTGCGTTGCTTTTGTGTGAGCGAATTTAATTAACGCCATATGCAGGTGCTGTGCGTCGATATCCTTTTCGTGGGAGTTTTCAAAATGCTTTTGCAATTTGGCCGTAATTAAGAGCGTTCACCGCCGCCAGCTACATCGATGGTGAGTATGAGTGGGTGGTTACCACAAAGGGAACACTTGAGCATTAGCCGCCAGACAGCCAAAGGTCACGCCAGGACAGGAGATGGGTGGACGAAGGACGAAGGACGAAAAAAGGGTTGCGGAAGGATCGGCAGCCTGTGAATGGCAATCGGCTGAGAGCGAAAAAATGTACGCAAAAGCGGAAGCATAATATTTATTTATTACTTTACAAAGGACTTTTCTA
Organism: Drosophila simulans; assembly: GCF_016746395.2. Lineage (NCBI taxonomy): Eukaryota > Metazoa > Arthropoda > Insecta > Diptera > Drosophilidae > Drosophila > Drosophila simulans. Next base: position 27,955,164 of record NC_052523.2, on the reverse strand, counting down.
TTAATTAAAAAGCAACAAGCAGACACCCGCGCACGCACAGAGAGGAAGGCAGTTAGCGGTTCGCCTTTCACCCCCTCTACCGTTTGCCATTGTTCGACGGTCGATGCAGACGACTACTTTGACCCAACGGCATTTTTGTGGCCATGGCCCGACTACACCTATTGGACGCCTGCCACCTGCGGCCATTTTAATTTTCCACGTAAAGTTCTTGTGCAAACACACACACACACACACATGCCGCATTTTGTCCTGCTCCATTAAAGTCGCGCTTAAAGGAAGCAGGGTTTTCGGTGAAGCAGGAAAGGGAAAGGCTAGGTATCCAATGAATTCATTTTTGTGGTCACCTCTTAAAGCTCTCTTTTCTCACACAAAGAGGCCATGCCGACGATGCCAAAAATAATAATAAAGGGAATTGCTAAATAAATGTGTAGGGACACTTTTATTACACTGCAAGAGCACCAATTCATGTCTAAGGGCTCAGGATTGACGCAGAGCACAACAAAGACCAGACAAGTAAATAGCAGAAATCCAAAAAGCAACAATGAGCATTGTGTGCCTCTGTGGTCGAGCCTTAGATAAACACACGCACTCGGCTCAATTGTATCCAAGCGCCACTAAACCAATACATCGATATCTGGACTCGCACACACGCACGCTCCCGTTTCCGTTACAAGAGCTTAGAAGGACATGCAACAAATTTTTCACGTAAATGTAATAAAAACACTTTGGCATGTGCAGCGCGTAGGAGGTGGAGATGCAGGACTTTTGGCAACAAGGGGGGAAAGGCGGGGCACGCCCACCCACTTGATATAAGGGCACGGTTTTTCGTGTATCGGTGGGTGACTGCGTGTGGTGGGTAAAAATGTTCACACACACTCACGCTCACAAGGCAGTACACAGTCTGCAAAAGGAAAACTAGTAGGTCTCGGACCTCCATGGTCCGAGTTTTGACCGGCTAATAACTAGCTTCGCTTGATTTATTTGATTTTTTATTATTAGGTATATTTTATGCCAGGTATACGAGACCCCAGAGAGTTGAACCGTTACGGTTAATTCCTAGAATAACAGGAAGAAAAAATGTTGACAAGGAAATCAAAATGAGGTCTTTTATCTTTTTAGAAATAGGATTTTCAAAAAAACTACTTCAATCAAATTATTTATTTTATTATAAAACCTATTTTCACTCAAGATAATTAACAAGTTTTTAAATTGATACGGATTTATTGGCCGACTTTTTCTCGTGTAGACCATAGCGTGTCGCGTGTCCGGCTGAAACACCACACCAAACGTGGCTAGAACGTGTTTTGCTTTTGTTGTCGCGACACTCGCCCCCTCCCCCGCAATTTCAGTTTGTTGTTTATTGTTACAGCTCTCACACATGCATCGCCTCCACGCTGTTTGTACAGTCCACCAACATTTGTTTGTTTATTGACCGATTTTGGGGGCTTAACGGTCAGCTCACCACCTATGGCAGCTAGGACCTACCGCCAAAAAAAGGAGTTCTGCAGCTGTTGTTGCTGCGTGAGGACCATATTTTTTTTCTCCGGCTCTCAGCATTGCTAATTCTCTGACCAGACAGCCAGCGGCATCAGGAAAATATGCTGAAAAAATATCTAAAATTCGGATATACTGTGTTCTATTTTTAATATGCATGACCGGTCATCCCTTGAGCCTTAAATCAGCCCACTAGTGTCATCAATTTAAAGCTCAAGGTTTGCTGTCTGCACATTGCGTCCAAGACCAATCCCTTCGGTGGTCTGGTCGAACACTTAAACGCTTTTACGGCTGTAACCAATAAGGCGACGGTTTGGATACGGCAAGTGTCCGTTGGTTCCATGTCCTGCGAGTCCTGCGCGTGCCGCTCTGGCTCGGGTATCATTCGCACGTCCGTGACTCTGCTTCCTGGTCTACGCGTTGCGTGTAAATATTTTCGCAGTCAATAAAATAATATTGTCATAATTTTTTTTGTTTTCCCTGCCATCTGTATCAATATTGAGACAGCATTGAAAGGAGTGTAAAAATCCGGCCAGACCAAGGGCAAACAGCAATTGTCAATTGGTTTGACTCGCTGACTGGCTTGCGTTGTGTGCAGCTATTTATGGCAGTCACGAAACGTGAGTGCGGTTAGTGGCAGCGGACTTTCAGGCAGTGCTCGGCCTGACTTCTGAATTTCCGGCCACTGTATGTATGGGCGACTGTGGGAAACTGCGAAATATTTGTGTGTGCCATTTAATTAAGCATACGACCCGTTGGACGCTCGAATTCCTGCTGCTGTATGCGTAGTTTTAATGCACAAATGAAGTGGAAAAAGTTTTGCCAGGACCAACAAACCTCCTATGTTTGCTCATAACCTAAACCATTGTTATACGTTACAGACTGCTAGCTAGCTCTCAGATGAAATCAAACACTAAAAAAAATACTTTGGAGAGAAGGGTATTCCTGTACAAAAGAGCTCAAGAAACAAAGATCCATAGGCATATAAACTGTGTTCGATGTGCAGCCAAAAAATATACGCAAATATAATGGAATTAAACGTAGACCCTTGATTATTTTGTTGTGAACTATATTTTCTAATGTGCAATCATATTCAAGTCCCAGCTCTCTGAAAGCCACTTGACTGCACACAGACATGAAGTCCTCCGCTTCCCAGACTGTATCCTGCAACCTGCTAAATGCCAATGCAGTTTCAGACTCCCACTCGGATGTGTGAGCGAAGAGGATGGTGCATGGGGCGAAAAAAAAAACTATTTTTCTAATTGAAATGCAATTAAATTTAGTTAACGTCGTCGTCATCAACGCTCAGGCTGATGAAACCCAACTGCGAACGTTGACTCCGTGCGTTTGTATTCACTTGGTGGAAGCTCCAACCTTTCCCACTCCCCTGCCTTTTTCTGGCAAAATTTTAATGAATTACATTTCTTGCGGGTGTTAAGCTCGAGCTGTAAAAAGAAAATCGTTATTTTCAATTATGGGCCAGTTTTTGTGTCTGGGGATTTTCCAGAAATCCTAAGGCAGCGGAACCTCTGGCATTGGGTTTCATTTGCTGCCAAAAAAATGTGCCATGATTGATTACGCATGGGCAAATGTTTAAAATATATAGACAAGGCCTGGCTGGCTAAGCAAATATCATTAAGTCGTTGTGCTCACATTGTGGCGGAGGAGGCAGAGCGACAGACACGAAAAGGACACAAGTTTGCCCAACAATTTAAAATTTATGATGTGTGAGCTTGTAAAAATCTAATTTACTGGCGCATAATTAAAGACGCTCGAACGGCTCCAAGTGCGTGAGTTCGGCGTGTATTTATTTAAATTATATATTCGACTGTTGACACACCCTCGGCAAAGTTTGGTGGCGTCGCGCTCACATTAAATCATTAAATGCCGCCATGTAAGCATAAATTTAATTGTTATTAACAATCAGCACTTATTTCATCCCGAAACCCACCACGCCCATCGCCCCTGGGGAAAGCCCTTTTCTTTTGTTCCACTCGCCTTTTCCATTCATTTTCATTTACATTTTTCGTTTGGGGCTTCTGTTTGCTTTATGAATTTAAATTGTCATTAATTAACTTGGTTCGCATCGGTTAAGAGAAGGGACGGGGGTAAATTATTACACATACGCCACGCTGGACAGACTGACCATTCATTGCAACGCAACCCAACCATCGACGTCCGAACTCAATTACAGTTTGTAAACTTTTCAATTAGCTATAAATAGTTTATTTATGTATATTTTTCGTGCAACTCATTGTAAGTGGTGGTGAGAGGCTGTGTGTTTAATTGAAAATGGCAGGATGGGGTGGCGCGTTCCCCGCTTTTCGCAAAGAGTGTGTGAGGGTCATTAATACTGCTGAGCTTTGGCCCTACGTCCTTGCAGCTCATTTTAACGCGCAGCCGAGCGGATGATTACTATTCATATCATCCATGGGGCATTGACAGTCAACAGGCAGCGCCAGCGACATCATTATCGAATGCAAATTTTATCGCTGCACTTTTTTCAGCCATACCAGTTAATGCATTTCGGGCTTGTTGGCATAGTAGTGTTCCGTGTTTATCCTAGGGTATCTGTGCGCCGGTAAGGAATCAGTCGAGCTGCAACAGCTGTTTTAAACTGATGATTAATTTTGATTCTGCCACAAATTGCAATTATTGTTTGCTGCGCAAATATTTGCTGGTTCGGGTTATTTAGTTCGCTGTTAATTAAAAAGCAGCAATGCCATAACTGCTAACCAATCTAGCCGCAGGCTACGTACCCCAAACCGAAAGCGCCTGATTCAAATTGAAATTTTTTGCCAGTAGAAGTTGTAGCTGCCGGGCTTTTGGTTGCGTTTCCGGTTGTCGTCATCGCCGGGCGCCATCCTCCTTTTCAATTACGACGCCCGCCTTTGTTGGAAACAGTGCTGCAGCCGTAGGCTCCGGGAGATGCAACGCTTGTCGATGCGCTCATTGGATTGATGTTTCTCTTTTCACACCATCAGGCAGCTGTGTTTGCTACGATTTGAAACAAATGTAGCTAAGGAGAACCGAAAGTGCAGAAAAATCGAATCGAGCTCCTGGCAGCGGAACGTCAAAAAATCCACAAATTTCGCCAGTTTTTCGCCCGGTTCGCCGACAACATCATCATGCATGATAGATACCTTTACATATTTTTGCCGTCGCCTTTTTTTCCAGGCAACTAGCCGACGGCACTTGATTTGTTGTTTGTCTTGTGCAGAACATTTCCGGACCGCGTCCATCGACACTTTTTATTTAGTTTTGATTCACAGAAGTTCCCAGTCCTTTTCGATTTCGTCTGTTATTTATGGTGAGTTGTGGGGCAGCAGAGTGATGGAGCAGATATTATCGTGCTGCAGTTGCCCATCGATTTTTAATAAATTTTTGAGTTGCCGCTCGAAAGGCAGAATGCCCAACTATAACGACCGCACAGGTTCTGACCCGTCTGCATAATTTCGTTTCGGCTTCATTTCCGTTTCGAACTAATCAAAAAGTGTAATTTCCGATTAGTTGTATTCAACATTGACCGGCCAGCAGGGAGAGTTTCCACAGTGCACTTCGAGTCCCGGCACTGGAGCCCCTCGAAGTGGCTTGACTTTTCTCCTTTGCAGGCACAAAGGCTTCTGGAAAGTGGGTTAGGGAAAGAATCGGTTCAGCCTCTTTGGTGGCTTAGTAGCATTGTGAAGTATATCAGAACATTGACCCCAGCGTCTGGGTTTTGATTGAATGTACGGAATTGGCTGGATAATGACCTTTTTACATTAAATGTTATCGATGAAGTTTGGGATCGATCCATCGATGTATCAAAGTTCTATAAGCTCGTTCCCCAAACGCTGAAGTGGCAGGGCACGCAGTAGATCTGAATTTTAACAAATTGTAGGAACTTTCAGAAACGATTGTCCTTATGTTTAGTTACACCTTAAATTCATTTAAATTCGGGCACTATTAAAACGGGAGATGGACTCTGTCCGGAACTCGAAACCACGGACTATCTGTGACCATGTGTTGGCTTGTTTAGCAAACACCAGGGTGTTTGAAAATCGGATAAGGGTATGAGGGGCGACTGCATTTCATTTGCATATGAACAGCAAACTGTTCTCTTGCAGGTGCGGCAAAAAATAAAAAGCGCACAAACCAACACATTAACAGGTGTTGACTAAGCGCCAGGCAGATTCTAGCCCTCCACCTTTCCTCTTGCAACTGCATAAAGAGTGGCAAATTTGTGTGTCTTTGTTTTTAAAAAATTTAAGGCACTTCTGTGGCCATGCCCAGGCTCACTTAGCGAAAAATTGTCCTTGAAGATGGTAAAGCGATTTATTAGGAGACCGCCTATGCTTACTCGTTGAATCTGCGACAAGCCAGTGGGGACGTACAACTAAATTAAATTTTTAGACGGTTTTTTTTTTATTGAGGGAAGTTGGAACAGGTAATATCTCGCAGTGCTGTTGTAGGGATATCCCCGAAATCTGGCTGCAAGCGCTTCCAGGGCCAAAGGCCCCCTAAATCCCATTTGTGCTGCACCACTTGTGGGGGAGTGGCGATGGGTGGTTCGCTTTATTTATGCAAAAATAACAAACAAGTATCCGGCGAGGAGAGAAACTGCAAAAACGTCGACGAGTGCCTAAAAGCCTCAAACGTTGTCTGTGCGCCGGACATTGTCGCCGTGTTGCTGCTGGATTATTCACAGCCGTTGAAAGTGTGCAATGAATGAATTTATGGCAGTACCCCCTCCTTCACCCCGCAGTTGGCTTAACTGTGCAAAGTGTATACAAATGTGGCTGCGCTTGGCCATGTTATCAACATTTTTATTTGCACCACCCCACTCTACTTTAGCAACAAAGGCAGCCAGCAAATAAAACCCAAAAACAAACAAATTAAGTGAAGCGCGGAAGCGGAAGTGCAGACAGCGCTGGCCATTAAGTGAACCGGAGGTGGCCCCCAAAAGAGATGGGCATGTTGCAAAAGAGAGAGAGAGAGAGAGGGACCTATAGGGATTGTCACCTGTTTAATATTTCAATTGGTTAAACAACGTTTGCTTATTTTACGCTTTTTCCTTGCAGCCAAGGCCTCGAAAGTCATCCACTTGCGCAACATTCCGAACGAGTCCGGCGAGGCAGATGTGATTGCCCTGGGCATTCCGTTTGGACGTGTGACCAACGTGCTGGTGCTCAAGGGCAAGAACCAGGCTTTCATCGAGATGGCCGACGAGATCTCCGCTACTTCGATGGTGTCCTGTTACACAGTAAATCCGCCCCAGATGCGCGGCCGCATGGTCTACGTGCAGTTTTCTAACCATCGCGAGCTGAAGACGGACCAAGGTCACAACGTAAGTAAAACTTTAAACGTTTTTTTCCAGTACATCTATTATTATGTGTAGTTTATTTGTATTTTAGATGTAATATCCAAACTTCCAGCAGTAATTCCCTAGATCCTCTATACCAATATCTGCCGTTGGCACATTTTCCGCTCTTAAATGTTATTAATGTGGCAATTAAGATTTAAGCCACAGAGAACAAATGAAGCAGCTACCATTTTATATGCAAATGTGGGTCGGCCCGGCAAACGTTCTGATTAATTACACTTTCTGGGCAACTTAAACCCCGCTCTTCAAGAGATTTGGCCATCATAAATGCCCACACGCTCGAACATCCTTTGAAAGCGTGCCTGTATTTGTGGGTGCTCTAAACCGATTTCTAATTTTAATTTCGTAAGCCACAAAGTCACTGACAAAGTTTAAAAAGCTTTCAAATAAATACACATGGCCGCGCAGACATTGGCACACACACGTGTCTGACAAAAGCAGTAAAATGCATAGTTTTTGGGGTTTTGCGGACAGCACCGCCCCCAGCCCCCAACCCCCACAGAGAAATTCAGTTGGTGATGTGGGGTGAACATAAATACAAATGAAACCGCACGCATACCAAGGAGACAAACGAATCAGGAGACCAGCACGGGAATGCCAGCTGCTTAGTTCGGAGTCAAAAGCATATTTTGATTACTTAAATGGAAGTGGTGGGATGATGAGGCGAGGGGAAGGGGTGTGCCAATGGGGCAACCGCAACGCAGTCAGAGCAGCAACAATCCGGCCAGGAGGAAACCCTTGCGAGGTTGTCACCTTTTGCGGGGTGGATTTGGTGCTGGTGAGCCCAAAAGCAAACTACTTAAAAAGAGATCGCAACAGCAGCAGTAGCAACACAAACAACAACGAAAAAGGTTAAGAGGCTGCAGCAGCAGCAACACGAGGGCCGAAACAAGAAGCAGACCAAGGGAGCGGGCCTGTGACTTAGGTGACACAGCAGCAACAAAGGCAGAAACAGAAGCAGAAGCAACAGCAACAGCAACAGCAACACCAACACAGCTAGACCAAACAATACAGTTACATTTCACTGATTACCTTTTGGCTGCGGCCCAACATCGTGGGTGTATGTATCCCTCTCTAGTTCTGTGTGCGTGGGCAGATTTCTCTTGTTAACTACTAATCCTGGTAAAAGGCCTTGTTGTTAGCCCGCAGACAACGTGAGACAAGTCAGACGAGTGGAAAAGTCAACGCCGCCGCTCTCTCTAGTGGAAAATCTCTTAAAATGCAGGAGAGTGTGTTTGTGCGAGTGGAAGAGGTTTAATCTTGTGTGCTGTACGCTGCTGGCAACATATTTATACAATTTCTCATTCAGTTTTCTTTCTTGTGCCCGTGTCCATTGTGCGAATGTCTTGTCTTGGGTTTCCCTTCTTCCTTTTGTGTCCTGTGTCTGGCGGCCCACCTGAGCAGCATTCAGTTGATTGTTTGGCGTCCTGTCCCAGCTACTGTTGACTGTTCCTTTATTTCTGAGTTTTGCGTCATATTTCGCCGCCTGTCATTTGCTATTTGTGTTGCTGCTGTTGCAGCTTTTGCAGCTTTTGCCGCTGCTGGTGCTGCTGCAATGTGGCAACCTGAAGATAAGATGCTTAGTGAATTGTTGTCGACGCCCCGGCTGAGGCGCAACTTAAGGAATCATATGAGCAGAAGCCGGCGACGTTGGCTGTCAAGTGCGGGACTTGTGCAATTGCATGAAGTCTTTTTTAATTCCCTCGTTAGTTGTATATTTCCGTAAATTTCAAATTTTCGTCAATTTCCTGTTGGCAATGTTGCTTTAAACTGACGAGTGGGGAAGGGAAATTCTATTTCATCTCCACCCAAGGAGAGACAAATCCATTGCATGGCCCTCAGGGATTTTAACCCCAGCAGAGGAGACGACACGCACCTGAAGGCAAAAGCTGCGACGACAGCAGCAACAGCAAATCAGCAATACAGGATTTCCAAATCATCTCCTCCGCCCGCACACGCATACACACTCAGACGCGGAGACATCCAGTCGCACACATGTGTGATTTCAACGGCTGAGTGATTGCATGGTATAGAAAATAAAACAAATAGGAGGGAAAACCAAGCAACAGAAATGAAAAATCCCGTAGCATACTTTGCAGCCATTCCACCCACACCAACTTTCCTCTCCCCTCTGACATTTATGTTGGCAATTTGGCAGTCAACCGGCAACGCTGCTGTTGCTGCTGTTGCTGCTGCGTAACAGGATTCTAATATGTCATGTCGTTGGGATGTCCTTTCACCTTTGCTTCGCTTCTCTCCCCCTTCCACCGTCTTCTTCCAGCTTTCTGTGACTATTTTTGTTGATATCTTACTCTAGCGTCTTAGCCTTTCCCCTTCTACTCCCGCGCTTCGGCGACCCTTGACTAAGATGCCAGAAATGAAGATAAATGCACTGGTAAGTTCACGCGGTTACGACCGCAACGAGCTGCCCACAGAAACCAAAGAGCCACTCAGCCACCCAGCCACCCAGCTACCCAGCTACTCGGATACATGGCAATCCAAAAACCCAACCCCAAAGGTCCGCAACTGGCATTGTTTAGTGGGTTTCAAATTTGACATGTGATTGTTTTGTGTGTGACTGTAAGGGCGCATCTGTTGCCTCTGTGGGCCAGTTTTGTTCTGGGTAATTTTGATAAATTAATTTTTGAGCCTGGCCTCCTTTACGGCCAAAAAGGGTTGACAGCCACTCGGGGAAATGGGGCCAGCCCACGTCTCACAATGAATTAGATTGAAATATAATTTCGCCACAAAGGGCAGCCAATCCCCAGCCTAATCTCCAGTGTAACATTTGCGAGCACCCCTTCGACCCCATTCTGGCTTCATTAGACGCACACAATTGATAAATCGTTGCATGCAGAGTAAAGACGGTTTCCACATCGACGCAGCTTAACAAGAGTCGCGCGTTCAAGTGCGAACACAAATTTGTGTAATCATCATAATTGGCACTCGCCGCCAATACACCAAAACAGCCCAACGGGAGGACGCAAATGGTGCCGAGGAAAGTGCCGGTCCACTGCAGCCGATTGGTGCAAGCTGCACTCGCCAAACAACTGGCACACACTCCCAAAAAAAATCGGACTATGCATTTTGGATGCATTCGGATACATTTTAGAACTATAACAGCACACATTGTCTGAGGCTAACGCTGTTATTACACTGATTATGGTTAGAATGATCATATGATAGCACAGCTTCTTATAAAACTAGGGCTGGATGCATTAATCTCCCTTTCAGTTTTCAAGATCCACTTTTTCTCAGTGCTCATGCAAATGCTTGCTTTCCAAGCGCTTGTTGTTTGCATGTGTTTGCACTCGGGCGAGTGGGTGTGGGCAGGTGCTCGTTTTCCCTCCAGTGATAAGGTTACCTTGTAATTAAATTAAATTGCCGGCTACAGAGAGGACCGCATTTTACGGACGCCTCCCGCCAGCCAAACAATGGCGATTCAGTCAAGAAAAACACAAAAGGAGGCAAGTGACGGACAGCAATTGTCAATTAATGGCACACACGTGAAAATTAGGCGGAAACACGAAGTGGGATTAATTTACACAGCGTTTGACACCTGAAGGGGAGATTCGGGCGGAAGCCTGGGCGAGTGGCACAGAACTAAGACAAATGTCAAGCGATTAAGCCACAAAAGGATCAAACTGATTAGCAAAGTCCTATTCGTGATGTCTAAGCCCGCATCCCTACGAATAACAGGCCAACGGGGAGAAGGCCGTACATTTGATTTGGTGTTAATAATATGAGCAGGGCTCAGCGACACAGACCTCAATGTGTGTTATTTAATTTGCGCCTCTAGCTGACAGCTTGTCAATATTACGGGGGTTCGAAGGGCGAAAAAACGGGGAAACCGGCTTATGGAGCCTTTCCTTTCAGCACGGTATTTGTCCAACTCTCAGGCATGAGCAGTAAAGGATTTTGCCAGGCAAATAACTTCACATATGCGGCGCTATCCGCTGTATGCTATCTGCTCAATGTTTGTTTTTCTATGCGCTGCCTGACTTGTGTTTTTCTTTGCTGTTTTCCCATTTTATTTCCACGTTTACTTTACCGCTCCTCGTCGCCGTCGCCGTCGAAACAAAAGTAAGCTAATCTTATTGTTTTCACAACAGCGCTGAGGAGCAAGACCATCGCGATTGTGGCTGTGCCTCCTGCTCCCGCTCCTTTGAGTTATGCGGATGCGAATGTTTGCTTATACTTGTGCAATGCTAAAGCTTTTTGCCGTTTTGATTGGCGACGTGTTGAAGATGGATTTAAATTACATTGTTTCAGGGTACGTGAGATCCGACAAGAGTATATAGGACCGAGAATGGCAGGATAACAACTGCGGAACTGTCGACGACGCAGAGAACCCAAAAAACTGACTGTCGACAAATGACAACTTACGTATGCACTGACTTTTCCAGCGGTTCTGTCAATATTATCACTGTATTGATTAGTTTTCCTCCACGACTGCCCATAAGTGGTTTCCTCCCCTTTCCTTACTTTGTTTTTGCAGGCGTATTTATTCGGGCTTTTTGGGCAGCGGATTTTGCTACTTTGCGTAACTCGTATTTATTTAAGCCGTTCGGTTTTATAGTCCCATTTGCGCTGTGTTTTTCTCGAAGGCTTTTAACACACTTGCCACGGTTGCTATTTTTGTTTGCCCTTTGCATAAATAAGACAAATATGGTATGATGGCAGCGAAACCACTGCTCGTTGCCGGGCTCTGGACAACTTCTTCTCTTTGGTTTGACCGTAAAAACCACCCAGCAGATAAACGACTCGCAGCAAAGTAATACATAATCCCGAGCTCAGCTTTAAAACTTACCTTCAGAAGTTCATAACTTGTAGTCGTCGTAGTTGCCGAAAAAAGTTTCCCCACTCCAGTGCGAAAGCGCCGAAACGGCAGCTCCTTTTGACCAGTCGAAAGGGGATCGGAGGCACGGAGGAGCTTGTGGCCAAGCATCTGTAACTGCTTTACTTTCTAACTTGGCCCGAACACTTAAGCTCTTGCTCCAGCCGGCTCTTCAAAAGGGGAGACGACTCTTGAGAAGGAGGAGGACTCCTGCTCGAAAGGACCTGCCATGCAGTTTAAAGTGTGCCTGTCAGGGAGAATGGTGCGTAATGGGGTACGGGTGGGGAGAAGCAAAGGTACTCAGTGTGACATTGCAATGAAAATAAACTTGCAGCCCGCAGGAAAAAGGGAGAAGCACACGAAAGCGCTATGAAACAAAAATATTTATGCAAAACCTTAAGTGAAAGCAACGTCAATATTTTTTGGCGCCTTCAGAGCTGCGGTTTCTGCCCTGAGCTTTTGCCTTTTGTGAGCCTTTTTCCGGGTTTATTTCTTATGCAAAAACCGCATAAAAATCATGAAACAATTGCCAAGTTCTTTTCAGCTAGTTGAATATTGAAAAAGTTCGCTAAGAACTCAGATTTTATGAATAGTTTCTGTTTGTGCCATATGGAGACTTGGCTTAACGCTTTATAGTTCACAAGAAGACACAAATGTCCATAAGCTCCGATGCGAAGTCTTGGTTAAAGTTTCCCCCATTACGGTTTTCTCGTCGCATGCGATAAATGGCGAGGAGCGGGGACACGTGTGTCTTTTGTCCAGATTTTCCCACTGACAGGAATCGATCGATAAATGTGCTTATCAGCAAGTAGTCGACACATTTCGCTTATCAAAGCATTTTGGCTTATCGAATGTGGGGTTATGCAGGAGGGGAGCAAAGAAGCAGTCCGCCCATCGATATTAAATTATAACAATGTGGTGAGTGGTTTCCTGTGATGGGTGGAATGGGTGCTTGCATATCTAATCAGCCCACAACAACAACATGGAAAGGGGTACGCACAATTGACTCATTAACAGGCAAAACCGCGACAAGCAAGGTCCAATGCAAACACAGCCGCACACACAACGATTTGTTATGTTTAATGATGTTGCTGGTTGTGGTCCCTAAACTTTCCCCTTTCCCTCCCTTTGTCCAATATCCTGCAGGATAATTAGAATGGCTTAGCCTAATATGCGTGCAAGTTCTCCCAAAATTTGGTTTGGCTTAGAGTTTCCACATGTAAATGCCTATTATTAAAGACAATAAATACACTGGGGGGAAAATAGTGCAACATTGTGAGATTTGCACTAGGTTCAGAAAATTGCATTCTTTGCCCTCTTAAACCCTCTTAAACTAGTGGAAAATAATCAAAGTGAAAAATTGCCTAACGGTTGCACAATTGACAGCTAGTTACTGCTAATCGACTTTGCTGTTTATACAAGGCCAACAGAGATGAGTAGTAGATGGGCAAACGCTTCCTTACAATTACATTACAATTTTTACACAATCAACGTCATCGTCATCGTAATAATCAGGCAAAGTGGAGTATCAAATTACTGGCAGTGGAAAGGAAACCCAGCAACAGCCACTGATGGCATCCCTCAGGCATCTAAAGCCAGCATGGCAATCGAAGATGAAGCAGCCGCATCATCATGGGCTCTCTTGCCACTCGGAACATCCCACATACGCCCTGTCTAGCCACGCAGCTCGGCACTCGGCAATTCTAATCAATTTTTATTATTTTTACAAACTTTGGCTCTGAGCGGGGGGGTCTAAGGCGAAGCTCACGTCGACGGGCTCTTTGTTTCCGATGGGTAGGAATTTATCTAGGCGAAGGCAAAAACAAATAGCACGCCTGGGGAGGACTGCCGTCGAGTTCTCCCATTCAATTCCCCCTTGTCTTTCCTGTTGCTGGCAAACGCACAAAAACGCGTCGCAAATGGACAGGAGGAAATCGGTGGCAGGTGGGTCGGTGGCGGTGGGCGGTCGAATGTGTTTACGTTATGATTTTCGAAATCAAAATTCAGCACGAATAGGAATAAATTCACTTCCGAATGTCATTAAATTGTTTTCCGATAGAACGTGTATATTTCACGCAAGAAGTTTTGTTGCTTACTATGAACCGTTTTTGGCATCCGCCCAGCATCCTCGTCACCGACAGACGCCTCTGCCTTCCGTCTCCCTGTTTTCTTATATTATTACGATACTTGATATTATTGATTTTGATTGAGATTTATGTTGGCGAGGATGATTTCTGAGTAGCAGGGGATGCCGCTGCCGTGCAAACGTTTAGCATATTGTGCACTAAAAAAAATGTCCATAGTTTTTTTAATCTGTTGAAATGCTTTAATATGAGAAATAATACCTAGTAAAAAAAATCACGAATACTAAAATATAAGAAAAAGAAAAAAGTAATAAGTATTATATATAAATTCTCACAGTATACCGTGCACAGTATTTTTTTAAGTGCACAGTCCTTTAGCCCTAAAAAACTTTGCAAAATGCATAAATTTTGTGCACTGCCAGTTGCTTTGATTAATGCGCAAAAGTTTTCGCCTTTAACTAATAAAAGTTTTCTTCGCGATTTCCGCCTGTAAATTGACTCAACATCTTTACCACGTTCCCTCTTCTTCCTTTTCCAGAACTCGATCACCCAGAGCGACTACAGCGCCCAGTCCCCGGCGAGCGGATCGCCTCTGCCCCTTAGCGCCGCTACCAATTCTACCAGCAACAATGCCAACAGCTCAAGCGACAGCAACAACAGCGCCATGGGAATCTTGCAAAACAACACAAGCGCCGTCAATGCGGGCGGCAACGCCGCCGGGGGACCCAATACTGTGCTCCGTGTGATTGTCGAGTCCTTGATGTACCCCGTCTCGCTGGACGTTCTGCACCAGATCTTCCAGCGCTATGGAAAGGTGCTAAAGATTGTCACCTTCACAAAGAACAATTCATTCCAGGTGAGTTAAGGTTTCGATGTTCAGTCTTTTGTTTATCCTCAAAACCACACATCTAAGGGCTAACCACAAACCTTTCCCTCTTAGGCCCTCATCCAATATCCGGACGCCAACTCCGCCCAGCACGCCAAGTCGCTCCTGGACGGGCAGAATATATACAACGGCTGCTGCACGCTGCGTATTGATAACAGCAAGCTGACGGCTCTGAATGTTAAGTACAACAACGACAAATCGCGCGACTTCACGAACCCCGCTCTGCCACCTGGTGAACCGGGAGTGGATATCATGCCCACCGCCGGCGGACTGATGAACACCAATGATCTTCTTTTGATCGCCGCACGTCAGCGACCTTCTCTCTCAGGTGATAAAATAGGTAACACAAACGGAACATTTTCCCAAATTTTTCTTTGCTTTTCATCAGCTTCAAGTTGCTAACCACTCAAACGCCTAACTTTTCCACCAGGCTTTTTTGATTTTCAAGAGAGATTTTCCGATTTTTTTAATACGACCTATTTCTGTGGTTCAAAGTAATACGGTTATTCTGTGTAATTTGATCACTTCGTAATTTTTTGGCCGAGTTATTTGACGTTGCTTTATCACTTTTTTAAATTTAAAAATCAAAAGTCAAATGTAAGAGGCTTAACGTAAGCAAATTTATTTTTGGCATTAGTGAAAATATTGTTTATTGCTTTTACACCTGCTATCGATTCACACAGAGCTTAAGTAGCATGCAACTAATAAAATATTGTCAGCCTTGGTAGATTGCTTACTCTTGTTTAATTTTCTTCCAGTCAACGGCCTGGGCGCCCCCGGAGTCCTGCCGCCCTTTGCCTTGGGCCTGGGCACTCCACTGACCGGCGGGTACAACAACGCCCTGCCCAACTTAGCCGCTTTCTCGCTGGCCAACAGCGGCGCCCTGCAGCCGGCCGCTCCTGCAATGCGAGGTTACTCGAATGTCTTGCTTGTCTCGAATTTAAATGAGGAGGTAAGTGCGGACCTTTGCAGGTGAAGTGAAGTTCTTAGTCCCTGGTCGGGTATTTAGTTTGTTGAGATAAGCAACCCGAGTCTGCAATAAATAAGTGCTATTCAAGAAAGTGACTAAAGCGACAAGGAAGAAAATCATTCAGATATAATGTAAAAAATTAATAAGTTTCATTTGGTATGCGCCAATTGTTTTGTATATCCCCAATTTATTAATCCAATAGTGAAATACGCTTTAAATTTTTACCTCCCGCAAATTTACTCATATTCCTATAATCATGCATATTACACGGATAAGAATATAGATACATATATAGAGTAAATGTTGGCAAGCCTGGGACCTGAGAAGATCCCCCTTTCCCTGCCTCTACCTGTCTATCTCTTTCTCTGTGTTCCAGCCTGATACTGAAACATAATCTACAGAACCATCATGCTCTATTATTTAGTTTGTATGTTTCCTATTTAACGTATACTTTGTTGTTTTTTTATTTGTAATACATCTGAAACGAAACTCTCGCTAACTGACGACAAACTCTATTTTCTCTTTTTCTCTGTAGATGGTCACGCCTGATGCTCTCTTTACCCTTTTTGGTACGTCTGCACAAACGATTACTCTATTAATTGCCAGATCTTTCAACTTTATTTGTTTGTTGTCCGGGCCAAGCTAGAGGATGGCTGTTAGTGGGAGAGGTGCAGTAATGCACTCCTCTGTGGACACATCTTCATTTGTTGCTGACCTCTGTCTCTTCTTCAATCTGACTCCTTTTCGATCTCTACCCTGGAATAAGGGAGCACCTATTGTCCTGTCTAGCTTTGCCCGGCTACAACGTGTCCCACATAAATTTACACTCCTTAAACTATTTATAAGTAGTTCACTTGATTATTCATTGAATTTACACTGTACGAATCGAGCGAAGCCAACGCTTATCCTGTAGTTCATGTAGCTGTGCTCTCTGTTCTCTGTGTTCTCCTTTTATGCTCGCTTCCGTTTGGCATTTACGCCATTTACGTGCAATCAGCAAAAGTGCCATGTATTATTTATAGCACGGTATAGGATGAAGCACGGGTGTGCGGTGGGCTAACAAAGCAATAGCTGACAAAAATGCGGCACAAACTGTTTAAAATGCTGAAAAAAGCCTTTTCAAGGGTCCGGGGCGTGGAATTTGGTAATTTGGGTATGCAACTGGCATCTCGCAGTTTGCACGTCAAATGCATTCGCCACGTGGGGATGTGGATCAGAATTAATAACTCATAGAGCTCATACACCTGGACCTCGTGAAGAACTCCACTCCTAGCGCAAACCGATCATATTCTAGAGATGGTCGAAGGCCATGCCCCTGCAAGAAATGGAAATAAATTTAGCGCATCTCGATCATGCTGTAAAACCCATTTAAATGGAGAAATGGGTTTCCATATAGCAGTGCCAGTATTTATTGTATTGCGAAATGGAATAAACCTACTAAAGCCGGCAACAAATGGCTTTCTAATAGCTTTTTGCCCAGAGCAGCAGGGACAAATCCATCAGGCAGCTTGAAATAGGAATGGAAAATGTTCTTTTGGTATCCAGTCTTGTCCTTCTGCCTTCTGCCATTTATCCTGTCATAAGTTCTGCTTACAAATTGTAAAACAATGAAAATGAGAATACACTCGACGTCCTGGAAACCCCTACGTACATATATTAAAAACAGAGCAGACGCAACTGGCAACAAGTGAAACCGCACTCAGGCGGGAGCGGTGGTGCATTGGCAACACCACTACGTGTGCATCCTGTTGCTCCTCCGTTGTCTTCGTGTGCGTTGGTGTGTCGGTGTGTGTGTGAAATTACATGAATTAAGTGTGCTCGTTGTTGGTTTCCATTGTTGAGGCACAGGACCCAGGGCCAGAGGGTAAGAGAGCGAGCTCCTGTGGGCTGAGAGCTGAAATGCATGCAGAAAACACATGCTTTAACATGTGCTCATCCTTCCGCACACACAGACAACGCCACATGAACTCCAGCACCCACTAACACACACGCAGCACAAAAGATTGAGTGCGGAAGTGCATAGCTATAAAAATGTCCATTTATTTAGTTATCATTGCGCTTGTTGCTGTCGCCCATTGCTGCTTTTGCTGCCTTTCTATAGTTTGTGTGCACACGGAGAAAATACGTGGCTTGTCGTGTCCCACGGACATTAAAAGCAACACATGCGCCACAATATTTTTTGCATTCGAAATTCAAATATTTTATTAGTATATTTTTGACATCCACAAAAAGGACAAAAATATGTTTCGTTATAGTTAAATATTTTAAATTTAAATATTAAAACTAGGTTAAACCACTCGACATTTATCTCCTTCGGACTAAGAAATTGGTTATTTTTCTCCGTGCGTGTGTGTGGTTTTTACCTAACGCTTTCTCGGTCCCTGTATACATATTTATATATACTTTTTATACCACACACAGCCATGATCATTGTGTAGTTTTTGCTGGCTCTTACAATTGAAATAAAATTTACTTGTGACTTTTTGTAGCTCGTTGGTTCGGTTAGCCAGTCGGTTGGTTGGTTTCTCGAATGGAAAAGGGGATTGTCTCCAGTCTCCTTGCTGGATTTTCGTCGTCTGCCGTCTGTTTGCCAAATGAATTTAACTAACTTTGTAAAGTTAATGGGGTTTGCTGTTTGAATTGCTCTTCCAACTCCCCCCAGCTCCCTGTGTGTGCTTTATTATTTTATGGGATTCTCAGTTGACTTTTCACTTGCGCTGCATTTCTCCATTTGGCTTGTCCCATTATGTACTTGATTTAATTACCAAAACACATCGATTGAGCAAGTTTTTGTCCGGTGCTACGAGCATTCTGCCAAGTGTGGCGCATAATTGCAGCATAATGGATTTTGTTGCCACAACACGAGCTGTACCCTTCTCCTCCGCATTCTCAATACTGGCGATTCAATCTCTGGTGATTTTTTTGCCCCAATGGCCATGCATGGTATGTGTGTTCAACAACCAGAGTCTGGCTCTCGACCCTTTGTCTCTGGTGACACAAAACGTTTGTTTGCGGCCACACACAGGCTTCCCATTTGTTTGTATGCAAATGCATTTAATTTGAGTTTAAATACCCAAATATAAACTTCTGCCAAACAAACGCAACCACATGGAGAATGGCCGGCAACAATGAGTTAAGCCGCTTGCTTGCCCGGAACTTCACCCTTGTGTGCTGTGCCTTTGATTTATATTTACAAATTGCATCCATTCTGTCAGCAGTTCGGGGCTTATCGCTCAAAGTAAACAGAAATGTTGCCAAACGTATTAATTGCTTAAAAATTGTTTCTGTTCTGTCGTGCCGTTGTTCTTGTTGCCGGATTTGTGCAGCGTAAACCACAGAGCACCACAGGGCAACTTTGAGCCACTGAGCCGGGTAAATCCGATCAGCAGACCGCTTAGCAGACTCCTGCTGCATCTGAAGTTACAGCTCCTGCTCCTCACCCTCCTTATCTGCCTCCTACTCGTGCGCCAGCTGACTGCCGCCTGCACTGCTAATAAAGCTTAGATTGCTGATTAAACGCTTCGAAGGGCTCAGCTCAGAGCGAAGTGGAAAAGTTGGATACCAATACGCCCTGTTGCACAGCCGAGATGGAGAGATGTCGATAAGTCGAACGTTAAGCGTATTATTATTGGGGTGCCAATAGATGTAGATAAACTCGACGGCTTCCCAAGGAGCCGAGCAAGCACCCAGCGTGTAATTGACGGCCAGAGTCTCGACGGGCAATCAACCGAATGGCAAGCTAAAATTTTATGTAATAACCTTTGAATTTCCAAGTAGCTCTAAGCAGACAGCGGACAGACAGGAGCACCACCAGTGACACTTAAAAGAGCTAGGAGGTGCTCTACAAACAAGTGCACAAAAAAACCCGTCACATTTAAATGGGTAGATTCTTTGAAATATTTTGAGATTTAGATTATTTTACAGACAATATATTAGCTAGGCACATATCTTATTGTTCCGGCTGTTGCTCAGTGAATATCATCGTCATGTATAATGCCTCAATTCAAGCAGTCACGATCAGCCCCGGTTTTTGATCAGTGTAGTAGGCAACTGGCAAGCGAGTAGGAAACGTCAACCGGCAAATGGCAAACGGTTGCTTTTGTTATGTTAATAGCAACACGCTAGGACACGTAACAGCGATTTCCACATGAGGTGGGCCAAAGACGCTGCGGGCCACTTTCGGTTTGTGAATTTGGCACTTCAAAGGGTTTTAGAAGAAGGGGAAGGCACCGAGGGGCGGATGAGTATGCGGTTCGCAGCTCGCGTTCACCTGAAAGCTGTTTGCATACCAAATAATAAAAGTGGGGAGCTTAACTCTGGAACCGGGGACGAACGACGCACTTTAAGCGCAGGGATTAATCTAGCCGAAAACAGCAACAAGCGGCGCAACAAAAAGGCCAAAGGACCGGAAAAGTTGGCCCAGAACCCTTTTGGGTGTCAGCCAGTCAGACATTTTATTAGTTTTGACAGCGCTTTGTTAGCTCTGCCTGCGACTAGGCGAATACCCAATTGAAAGGTCCCAGAGGCCCTCTGGGGCATGCTCTTTAGACACTTGACACATTCCGCTTAGGCTGTCAAGCATTCAATATCGTCCTATACCCCACTCGGCCGGAAACCAAGCCGGCTGGACCAACAAGCCGACCGCCCATATCATCCGATTGCCCACTTTTGGAGGCTGGGACTTAGTTGCCTTTGCATAACAATAAAAGAAACTTAATCAGTCTGGAAATCGTCTGAGAAGCGTGCTCTGATACCCTAACACTCGCACATATGCTGTGTAATCCGCTTATGTAATTGTAAGAGCGTGATAAAAATTTATATCATTGCCGAAAATATTGTCGAAACGTGTTTAATTGATTTTTTATGCGTTCAGAGCTCCAGAGTGTTGTTGTGTGATTTTCCCTCTTTATACATATATGCGTCGATTGTTGTTCCTACGAATGCGCGAAATAATTTCATAAAATTTTATGCGCTACATGTTGTGGCAGAAATGCAATTTGATAAAGTGCCCGAAACAGGAAAAATTAAATCCAATGTGCAAATAATTTCAATGAATCGCAACAAATCGCTTTAGCAGCTAAACGCAGTATGACAGGCGTTCCCGGCAATGTGATTAAATGGAAGCTATCGATTTGAATTCGAATTTCCGTTTAGCTTTTGACACCGGCTATAATGGAGATGGAAAAGAAGGGAAGTTCTGAGGGCCGTTTCAACTTTATAGACTCCCAGGCCAACATGCCACCGCCATCCGCATAATTCTTCATCTAGAATATGCTCAAACACGCGACTAATGGGCCGCCGGGGAATCGGCTTCGCTGTCTGCATACGTTAGTGTCGCGAAGCCACAAAAAAAAGAAACTTTTGGAGGAACATTCAGACGATAATAAATTATTATCAAGTCTGTCTGTTGGACGCGGCTGGGAATACGAATAAAGATTGTGGCTACCGGGCACACTTTGCACGGCAAACGGCAGCTGTTGCTCATACGCCCCGTTGCACGCCGAGTTATGCTGGTGACTGGAGAAGGGCCGGGCCGCATGCCTGGCATTCAATATGCTCCACTGCCAATACCTGCAGATGTGGATGTTGATGTCGACGTCTGCTGCTGCTGCTGCTGCTGATGCTACTTCTGGCCTCGCCTGCAATTGTTACCCCGAATTCCTGGAAAAAACGAAACGATATTGCTCGGTGTTTGGCATAAGTCAAGTCCACCGGATAACTGGGAACTAAGGCAGTCAGTCAGTCAGGCAGCCAGTCGTCTGTATAAAATGGATTTACTGCCAACTGTTGAACTGCGTTCTCCGTCCTGCGAACTCCTCCTTGTACCTCACTATTTACTACCTGCATTTCCACTGCTAGTTTTGTAACTTGTTAGCGCAGCGCTCGCTTGGCTACGCTTCGAGTAGCTGACATGGCCCCCACTTATATAGCCGGCATGGCTTCCGAAGTTTTTGCACTGGTAAAAAATCTATAAGATTCCTTGACTCTTTAGTATATCTTCATTTCGAAAGACCTGAAGTAACTCCTGCATTAAATGGAAGTCTTGGCGTGGGCTGCTTAATAATTAAGAAGGGAATAAATTAATCTTAAGTACCGAAGTAAAATTGGTCGCAGTGTAAAGCCTCTATTGTGCGCGTGTGTGTGTGGCTGAAAGAAGTTGAAAATTTACTTTCCGCATTATTCGATTTGTTGTCTTGGGCAGGGCTGCACTTTACATTGTTTGCTTTGGGGTCGGTTTTGCCATTGGCATTGCCATTGCCCTTTGGCCACCAAGTCGACCGGCAACTATTTTTTATGCTTGATGGCAATTTGCGCCCCGCTTCGAATTTGCGCTGATTGGCTGCACATGGGATGAAGCCCGGGTAGGGTCACCCAATAGACCGACTCTTGGCCAGCTGTCAAAGCAGAAGACACTGGCCAGAGGAAAGAGTCAGCAGCTTCCTTTAAGTCTGCTTTCAGCCTTAATGCAGTTCTACAGCTAGGTCTCAGCTCACCTTATATTGCGTAGTTTGTGGCGTAAGTAAAGCCATAAAATACAATTCAATAACGCGTCCGTTGCCGCCGAATTGTTGCACACCAGCACACCTTGTCTGACAGCTGTAAAATCCGTGGCCTTAAACGAAATGCGGCAAGGAAGCCAAGCCAGCTGGGCCAACGGAAGAGCTGTAGCCAAGCAGACGCAGTTCGAATTGAAGCTCGTAAAAAATAGCACAGAAAACTTATTGAGCCAGTTATGAGTTTCGTACATGATACTAACGGCGTGGCCCCCGGCAATAATGCGAGTGCTTGGGTGGTAGGCAAAGAAAGCAAGGTGGAAAAATGATAGTGCCCAAGATATCTGGTGTACATGTTATGGCTTTTTGGTGGGGTGTAAAACTTTTCCGCGGTCGCCATAAACCGCTTGGAGCTGTCCAAAAATTCAGGCAGCAGTCGAGGGGAATGAAGGCGACTACTCTGGACAGTTCAAAGCTTAAAGCATAAAAAGCTACTAACACCTAAATACACTTAAAAACAAGTTAATTTATATTTAGAAGCACCGGGCTCATTGTTTAATTAATCTATAAATAGTATATACTTTTGTTGGGTTTTCAAGTGTACAATTTTATATAAGAGAAAGTTTTCCGGAGCAGCAGCTACAAAGTTCTTTAGTTGGCCCGCTCACCATTCGTGCGGCGATACTCGAATTACTTTACTGGCCGACACTTATGTACCCACTACTCTCACAACCATTTACTCATAATTCTCAACTGCTCCAATCCGCAGGTGTATACGGCGATGTGCAACGTGTAAAGATTCTGTACAACAAGAAGGACTCGGCACTCATACAAATGGCGGAGCCCCAGCAAGCTTATTTGGGTAAGTCAAGCAGACGCACTTCTACCTCACTAACCCACGAATATACCCACCATCTACTGCATACCACACGGAAACACAACGAAACGAGAGTAATGAAAAATCTGAGTCTCGATCCGTAAGCTGAGGGTCGGGGCAAAAAAAGAGCAACTGCAATTTGCAGCTTGTTTAAAATGAAAATTCCGGCAACATGAAATTCCAAACGGCGCATTCCTTTGGCAACCGTAACCATTGCTGCTGTTGGTGTTGCTTGTGCAGCTGCAAATGCAGCAAACAAAATGTATTAATAATAAAAATTGTTAAAGCGAAAGAGACGGCAACAGGGCCGAAAGCGGGGGATGGCTGGCCGTGCGCATAAATGGAATTTTATAAGCGCTTTATTACCAGCCCGCCTGGGCAGCAGCAACACCTGGCCAAGACCCACTGCTTCCCCGCCGTCCAGGCAACAAAGGCTCCTCCTCTCCTGCGCGGCGGGACATGCCAATCATTTTATTGCATTTATTTGTGTGCACTTTGCCATTGTCAGGCTGCCCGCCATGCCGATGGCCAAGGACGCCCCGTTCGGATCCCAATCCAATCCAATCCGACCCCCTGCACGCATTAAACGAAATGAAAATTGTCGCGCATTGCGACGCGTTAAGAGCAACCAACCGACGTGCCAAATTCCACTTTATTACAAAAACAGGAGCAGCAGCAGTGGCAAGGCGATCGAAGCGTTGACAGCGCTGACAGCGACACCTTTTTCAATTTCGATTTGGTTTTATTCCATTTAACACGCCAACTATCCAGCGAGCACCTCCCGCTCCACGTCCACCGGCTCTCTTTTCTCCGGTTAGCATTCATTGTTCCCACTCAGCGGTGCGTCCGCCGCTGTCTTTCATTTGTGTTATTTATTCATTGGAAAAATAACTCAAAAGCTGTCAAAGTGCTGCGGCCCTGCAGGGAGGCGCTTAATTGAAAACAACAACGGTGCGAAAGTCCCCGCTTGAAGTCGCTGTCCTTTCCTTTGAGCTTTTAAGGAAAATGCAGTGGGTGCTGTGAGGTGTATATGCAAATTTATCAGCTTCTTCACACCTCGCTATAAAACCTTTGTGAGTAGGCTCTGTGATAAATTCATATAGTGTATTGTATATTCAATGCTTCTCACTGGCCAGATCACCTTTGTTTTGCCATCTCTTTATAAATGCAAGGCCACTTTCACACACTTGCTGCATAAGAAGCATATTTTATTAGCTACTTAAGTTCTCTGAGAGCATATGAAAATGAAAATCAAGTTGAATGTCATCAGGGCGTTAATCGTTCGAACATGTAATTTATCAATTATATTTTCCGTCACGATTCCATGTCGTTCGCACAAGCAGCGACTGCTGCTGCTGTTAATAACGTTTAAATAAATTTAATCTGCTCAATAAATGCAAAGTGCGATCGCTGCGGAAATTGCCAGCAAATTGCGCGCCTGAAAAAGCGTAAGCTACTGCATAATAAATGCCATCAACTGTTTATTGATTTAAATAAAAAGAAAATAAGTGCTTGGCAGCCCAGCACACACACAGGTGCACAAATAAGCAAAGTCCCGGGGGTATCCACGAATCCGCAGACCAAATATCCGCAGTTGCACCCGCACATCCGCCGCTCCACCGCAAACTATTTTCGCAACCTTGTCACGAAATGGGTGGAGTGTTTTCTCTTTAAAATATGCTTTGTCCTGTACTCAATTATTTTTTAATTATAATTATGTAAGCAAAAACTTCCTGAATTTGAAGCCGCTTCGGCGGGTGGTACACCTTGCATTCTTTGGCTTGCAGCTCAATAGCATTCCTGCTTTGAGATTTTCCATCTTAATTAATTCGGTTAAGCAAACGGATGGGGGATGGGGCTGCCAAGTAGAGCTAATCAACAGCAACTCTGGGAAATGCAAGGCATAATTACGGGTAATTTTCCTTTGTGCGCATTTGCGCGCTGTGACAGCATCAGCAGCTGTCCGAATTCGTTCCGGTGGCGTATACGTTAATGCTGTGATAATTGAATTCGTCGAAAAATTGACAGCATTTCGAAGACCACAAAATCCTGCCATCGGCTGCAATTGATAAAACTATTGTGCCAACTCTACGCAAATGAAGCGACGAAACCGAAACTAGTCAACTGTTTGACCAAACAAGCAAATTATTGTGCCAAACTAGAAAGTCAACATCCCTTTCGCTCTACACACACACCACTCCTTTTCACTCCCCCAGTCAAACACACAATGGCGAAC
The DNA here is from genome assembly GCF_016746395.2 of Drosophila simulans. Classification (NCBI taxonomy): domain Eukaryota; kingdom Metazoa; phylum Arthropoda; class Insecta; order Diptera; family Drosophilidae; genus Drosophila; species Drosophila simulans. The sequence continues at coordinate 27,929,924 of NC_052523.2, read as the reverse complement.
CAACTACCCAACTACCCCAGGGTATATGAAAACATTAATGGGAATCCTACAGCATATAGACTACAAATGTGCCGCATGGGCTGCCAAATGGCAAATACTTCCACTACTGCCTCCTACCTTTGTTTTAGCCCATCCATCTACACTATTAAAAACTTTAGTGTTCTTTATTTAAGGAATATTCGAAAACAACATTTTATAAAAGATAAGATGCCAATGTTTTTTCAAAGTGTAATCAGCTACCTGGACACAAGAACCAGCCCGAAATGGAACCCGGGTTCGGGGCGGGAGTGCGCACTTATTCACTCATAAAATATTAACAAATTCATTCGTTACTTTGCCCAAAACTCTCGCCAACAAACAAAGACGATTACCGAACGTGGAGCAGCAGGAAGCAGCAGCTGCCCGGGGTCAACCCACACACCCCATGCATACGAAAGTGTCTCGTAAGGTGGTGTGCGTTATGGCGAGGGCCACACACAAAATACGGCTACAATTGCACACTCAGCATACGAATTACAGCGTAAAGGCGCAAAAAGTTTTGCAAGAGAAGTCAACGGAAATCGGAGCAAAAAGGGGGGACCCTACGAGAATCAAAACGGAATGGGCACCCATTCCCAGTACTAAATGCGACAACAATCTGAATGCACGGAGGCAAGGAGCCAGAAAATAGACAAATACGAAATGGAAAGCAATAAGCTTTCCACCACCCACTGTGGCGTCCACTTGGTGGGCAGTTTAAGGTGTTTGCGTACGAAGGATGTTGTAATGGACTATTTTGTTGGGTGGTGGGGCACAGGATGGGGTGAGGCTGGGCGGGATTAAGTTTTGCGCAACGTATTGCCAACCATGTATGAAATTTATTGGCGCACTCCCAGCTGTCAGCTAGGGCCTTTCCCCCCTCCCCCTGTTAGCAAATAATTTTCCTGTTTGCCGTACAAATTACTCCCAAATATTTTGCATAAGCGTACGCATAAAGGCATTTGCAATAAAAACAAACAACAAACACAGACTTTCACATGTGTCGGTCGCATTTCATTGCCATTTGTATTATGGTCGATTACGCATACGCCATGTGTGTGCGTGTGCTGCCAAACTAGAAGTCGAGCTCGGTAAAAGTTTCCTCGGACTTGGGTTGACAATGCTAAGTGACTATTTGAATGACTTGGCGTCGGCCCTCTGTGGGCCACTATTAATTACGAAGCTGGGAAAACGCCGGGCAGAGGATGTTTTGCATAGTTTACGAGCCAGAGATAATAAAGCGCCTGGCCAGTGCGGCCGTAGATCATAGTCAAGGAATTGCTGGACATTAATCGTTCAAATCATGAAAGTTGCAACTAACTTGGAGTTTATCAGGTGGGGGTAGTAAACTCATCCCTAGTTCCGGATGCGGGCTCACCTGAGCCACATTTTCCCCATCCTGTGCGCCTTCCGCTTGTAGAGTAACATTTTCTGAGTGCGGTTGGTCCCAAGTGTATGATGCTTAAAAGTCTTAAACCCAGAACTTCATGCATAAAACAAGGGCAGACCCTCAAAGACTCATCGCCGAGTCATTTCACTTACTTTTCGGTTTCCCCATTCCATGTTCCACTCTACTTTCTTTTGTTAGTTAATAATGATTTGTTTTTGCCGCTGATGTTGGTCAGCAGGCTCAGCTTTGTAATTAAAAGTTTAAGATACTTTTTGAGCCGGGCCCAGAAGCAGCTGCAGCTGTAGGCAAAGTTAGAACCCGCTCCTGGCCCTTTTCGAAATGTGTCTCGCCTGCACATTAATCTTTATTACAAGTGTTTGTCATACACGAGGACGGGTGCAGGGAAAAAGGATGCTTAGGCCATACGAGCAGCGGCGGGCTTTGTCACTGCTGGCGCTCCTTTTATTTGACAATTTATTATATTCCTGCGTCTTTCGTTTTTGAAAATCACTTAATCCATTAGGCAAACAATAAACGGCTGAGTAAGCATATTGCGTTACAATAAAACAGAGGAGCAGTGATAAAATGTGATGTAATTTATTAATGTAATGCATGAGAGTTAAAAAAATGTTGGAACGTTTTCTGGACAGTGGCCTGACCTAAGCTGTCGGATGACTTGGCAGGAACTTAAATTAAATAAAACGTAATCGAAACTGAAATCGAAATGGAAAGGGAGATTGAAATGTATTTGAGTACAGGACTGCGTTGCACATGCATTCCATCCGAGCCGCAGGTGTTATGGCTTCTGAGAATATGAGAAATAAGGCAAAGTCAATTGGAAATGCGCCGGAAAAGAGCCTGGAGATGGCAAACTTTTGTTTGGTAATACTTTTACGGCCAAACAAGCATTTCAGCTCGTATAAATCACCAAAGGCAGACGACATTGATAAAGTTGCAGTTACATCTGAATATGTAAATATTTGCCTGCACTTATTGCTGACTTTGTTCGACGGCTGGTGGTCGGGATCTTTGACTACACTGAGGGAAGGACCGTTCCTTTTAATATAAAAAATATATAATTATTTTTTTTTCGTTAATTATTCTCTGAAATATAAAGTAGAAATACCATAAGAATCGAGTTGAAGGGACAGTTAAATTCATTAGGTTTAGTAAATATTTCTTTGGCAAGGTTTCTTTCTGGGATTCAGGAGTATTTTTATAGCTTGTGGCACAGCAAATAAATTGCATTGCTACAAATACATATATTGACACACAGCAACATTTCCCATACAGACTCATCTAGCAACCGGAAAACTTTTCCCTAGTGTACCCATTTTAACGTGTTACTTTCTGCTCCACAGCCATGTCTCACCTTGATAAATTACGTTTATGGGGAAAGCCGATACGTGTGATGGCAAGCAAACACCAGGCCGTTCAGCTGCCCAAGGAGGGACAGCCGGACGCAGGACTAACACGTGACTACTCGCAAAATCCGTTGCACCGCTTCAAGAAACCGGGCAGCAAGAACTACCAGAACATCTATCCGCCGTCGGCGACACTGCATTTAAGCAACATTCCGTAAGTATTCTACAGGGCATAACAATGCACTGGCTGTGCCTCAGGGAATCAGATGGGGCAGTAGGCGTGGTCGGGTACAGCTTCAGTATGGATGCTGGGAGATGGCTTGATTCGGCACGACAAGGCAATTACAATTATCGCTATGAGCAGTAGAAACCCCGCGTAGCACCCTATTCTTCCAAATTTGACAAAGCACCCCGCTGGCTGGGATTCGCATGCCAACTAGAGGACGGTGACTACCCTCCGCTGCGTGAATTTATGAATCGAGCCAATCGCCCCACAGACAAAGGCCCTTTGAAGCGCCTACCGAGCGGTATCAATGAACCAGCCTCACAGCAGGTGCTGCCACATACCCACGTACCCTTAAATCTGACACTCTTTAAAGGTATCTAACAACATCTTCTCTCCTACCCTGCAGCTCATCCTGCTCTGAGGATGACATCAAAGAAGCTTTCACCTCAAACAGCTTCGAAGTTAAAGCATTCAAATTTTTCCCGTAAGTAAAACCAGCACAGACAACTATTTTTTTATTTTTTATTTTTTTATTTGTATGTGTGCTATTAAAACTATCAGACCTACCACTAAAAACCTCATTCTTTTTATTTTACAGGAAGGACCGTAAAATGGCACTGCTGCAACTGTTGTCCGTTGAGGAGGCTGTCCTAGCACTGATTAAGATGCACAACCACCAGCTGTCCGAGTCGAATCACCTTCGTGTAAGCTTCTCGAAGTCGAACATCTAGAATCCGATGCGAAGTCAGGTTTACTGAACCTGACTAGGTACCTCCGGCGGGTACAGCTACATACAGATGCATCAGCAGCAACACCTTCAGATCCATTGGCAGCAACAAATACAAACTATAATCCGTAGTACAAGAAGAATGCACGCAAACTTCTACTGAAATGGCAGACTCCAGGAGCACTACCCACCCAATCCAACATTAATCAGCAGAAACAATCGATGCAAGAGCTATACCAATTTTAAACAATTCAACTCACTCTAAGAACTGTTTTCTGTTCATACACCACCCTTTAGTGGGAAAAGACACAACCAATTAAGGAATCTTAAAAAAAAACTACAAATAAACTAAAAATAAATATACATTAAAATTACCACGAAAATAGCATTTTAAGTTATGGCACGCGCAGACAACAAAACAAACAAGCAACCCACAAACTAACAATCAGCAACATCGTAACTTAAGCTTAACTTTAAACCTATAGTTCGTAAGAAAACTGCATTGCATAAAAAAACAAAAAATATATGATGAGTAGAGATGAGTTAGGTATGTTTAAAGTAAAGAGAGAAAGATCGTAACTTAAAATATTTTAGTGCACTCTACTGTGTTTTGGTTTTAAAAAACGACAGAAAGTCAAAAACATACGAAAAGAAGAAATTATGTTAAAAATGAATTAAGGCAATGTTTTATTATGTACATGATGCTGTTATTATATTTTAAATGAATGCAACTTAACTTTAATTTTTTACAAGTGCGCAACTTCAATTGAAGAAATAGCATACACGTAGCTCATAGATGTTTTAATTTTGCTAGACCTAAAAAGTAAGAAAGTATTTAGAAAAACGGTCCCGAATAAGCACATCGAGCCCTAAGCATATTGAAGTATAGCAAGGCAATGTGAAATAACGTTAAATGGAATTTAAGAAAATTGTATTAATTTTAATAAACCTATATAAATCAATAATTTGGACACTGCAGAGATATATCCTTGGCACGTCCGTTTGTTTAGACTATCGGGAGAATAATAATTTTAAAGGCAGTTAAATCAACGCGTACGTAAACCTTTTGTGTGTATGTATATGTAAATGTTGTTAAACTAGCGCAAATTATACAAAAACGATCAAATATACATATAAGTATGTATGTATTGAACTACAACAAACAGGAAACAGGAAATTAAACAAATTTTAAGCTAAAAAGTATAATCTTAAAGTATATATCAAAACACAAGGTAATAATATATTATCATAGACATACTGGTAACGAAAGACATATACGTGTTTTAGCAAGAAAACTGAATGATTTTTTGATAATTTTACAAGGACCTCACAACGGACAACACACACAAATACACGCATGCAGACATATGGTCACGCATACAGAAGCGAACAAATATGGAAGTTTATATATATTTAGAAAGTGAAATTATTTGTATGTTGGAGCAAAGAACAAAGGAAATGAGATAAAGTAATAAAAGTCAAAATACAGAAATGGTTAAAGAATCAACTAAATGTAACTTACATGATATGGATTTAGATCGTAAGCATGAGTAGAAGTGATCGTAATTTAAAATTAAAACAAACACAATGGAAACAATTAATTTACAATACAAAATTAACAAGAACGGAAAAAATGAAATGAGTATATCTAAACGAAAACGTGTACGAAAAGCAACAGTAAAATATTGTAAAATGTAAAATTTATTATAACACTATATTTACAGTTATAAACAAACGCGCGGGCAATACAGAAATATGACCGAAGTGGGCAAGCTGATCACGTGTGAAAAACTTTGTTTAAATCAGCTCACAGAAAAAGTTGACAATGACTACCTACATTTTTCATATAACACAGAACGCTTAGCAAACATTTGAAAGCCAACTCTAGCGTTTCATATGCATACTGCAACTAGCTCTCCAAATAATCTTAACCTTAAACCTATTTATCCTACTTACATATGATCTATGTCTATCTCTAATATATTTATATATAAACAATTTACACGTTTTGTTAGAGCATCTAAGCAAAATGAAGCAAAATGATATATATCTATATCAGACCCACGACTGCTAGAATTTCATACGAGAACTCTTGACAAATCAAAATTTCATAAGTATTTAGCGAACTTACTTCTACAACTGCATACAGCCGAAGCTACCCAAAATACGTTAACGATTCCAGTTGGACCCTTTCACAACAACCACTTCTACTAAACAATCAGCAAAGGTTAAGGACGGGGATCAGATCGGTGTCCTTACTGATCGTTGGTATGCAGCGTTCAAAGAGTAATCAAATATTTAGCCCAACGATAATATAGATACAAAGGCGCTACTGCGTGCAAATGTTGATAGTAAACACGACACCGAGCAGCATACGAATTAATATAACTAATAGAGAATATAATAAATCAAATACTATCATAAATATACATTGAATCAAGATACAGTAACAGCGGAGGCGAGAAGTCAGATGCGCAAAGTAGGCAATGCTAATTGACAAACAGTACACTAAAAGTATTACTTTACCATGTAGAGAAACGACTAACAATTAATTTACACTTAAATTGAAGTCTCGTATTGAAGAACCGATCAAACAAACAGAATCAAATAAGAACGAGTTGCATTGGCCGAAGTCAAAATGTCGAAACCAATGTGATCTTGAACGGCTTAATCGCAGGAAGTAACATAATTCAAGAATTGGAATAATAAGTGATGGGGTCTTAGAAAAGCCAACAGTTTTATGTTGTACATTAATAGTTGCAAGAAGAAATTTTACCGTAATTCATAGTGAAACAAAAAGCGAAGACTAATCGAAAGTTACATATATACAAGAAGAGCACATGTTCGAATGTTGTGAGCCATGTGTGCCATGTGTGTGTCGTATAACACACGCAGGCTTATCTATGTGCTACTTTAACAGTTAGATGAAAACAGATATATATGTGTATTGTACTATATGTAATTGTAGGTATAACTATACATAAAAGTGTCGACGAGAACGCAGCACATTATTAGAGATATACAGATTGACTCAACATGGAATACCAGAGTTAAAACTAATCACAAACTACAATCAAGTCAACGTAAAGATGGGAGATAAACAGTTTTGAGTTACGGAACTACATGCACAACATATTTGACATGAACAGAAACATATCAGCATTTTTTGACACATGAATAGTTTATTTAGACCCCCACCATTTGTTCTGTAGATCCCTTAATTTATGTAATTTCCGCCTTACTTGAGACCGCTATTTTTCAGTATAGTCCAAATACACAAACAGGGTTGATAGAGTAAAAACAAAAGGGATGCATTATAGAAGCAGTGTTTGCTACAAATTGTTAGTTCGGCAAGAGTAAAAAAAAAATTATTTATTTAAGAAGTAAGAATACGCGGAAGTCATAGATGGAAGCATAGGGAAATTTTTCGGAATATTGGAAGAGACAGACGATAATACAACATTAAGCAAAGATGTTTATATTCATTTGTACAGAATACCAGTTTGTCTTATTTGTTTTTTTATACTCAGTTGAGATATCCTTTGTAAGCAGATAATATATATGTTGTTTATGGCGAAGTCAAATGACGCGAATCAAAAACGTTGTACGTTTATGGGTTTTTTACTATACATTACCTTTACCTATAGTTAGCTAAATCTGTATGTGCTTCACATGATGCTTTTGTCCTAATTGTTTTCCACAGCATTTTTGAGACCACTTAGTAAATCATAAAAGTTCACAACAGGCAGAAGTTCCTACTTTATAGTAAAAAGGTAAACGTTTTAAACATAACTAAAAAAGAAAACTAGCATCAGTGAATTTAATACGGATACACATAAATCAAGTACAATTTTAATTTGATTTTCTTACCAATTGCATTTTTCCCTTTCTTCTTGCTTTTATTAAGGGTTTGATTTTCTTGGTCTGTCTAACTCCTGTTAATAACTAATGCGGTTTTTCATAGGTCAGGCATTACTGAAAAAATTATATAGGGGCCAAGTATAAAATATTAACAATTTAACAATTATCGATTGAATGACTAAAGTAAAGAAGCCGGTAAGGACCAGCCAATTATTTGTTTTATTGGTACCCCAGTCTTCAGAAGAAATTAAAAATAGAAAGCTATGTTAGTCACCGCACACTTTCACTATCAGGCATCAGCTTGCCAGAAAGTCTGGCAAGTAACCTCAACTCTTAACTGCTTAACTAACTCAACTGCGAACAGACACACGCGAAACAATCAAACATTTCTGAAATCAAACTTTTAGTATATACCAAGCAAGAACACTTTGAAACTTTTGCGCTCTCTAATTGTACAACTTAATGGTAATACGACAAAATAATCATTTTATGCTCTAAATGATAAAGTAAAACTAAACGGCGATGTTTACGTAATGCAAGATTTTTCTCACCAAATTTTACTACAAATCTCTTATGTGTATTGTATATAAAAAATCAAAAACTAAAAAGTGTATGGATATATTTAAATGTTTTGTGATTGCGCAGAAAAGCAACACTAAGACAAAAGCAGCGCATGAATCGTCAAAACGAATCAACATGACTCTTAAATTTTTTAATTCCTAAGGTACATTTTCATATTGCAATTGAATTTGAAGGCACAAAGTGAAATGCAAGATAAAACTGTACGTAGGAATCGATGCATTAAGCTTGTTAAGCTGAAGGTACTTAGAAGTAATGAGCAAACTGAAGACAAGTGGCAGTAACTAAGTGGAAAAGAGAGCGAATTTGCAGCCTGCGGCGATGTCACCGAAATATTCTATTACGCGCAGCATTGGGATTGCAATAATACGAGAAGAATATTTGTTATGTTACAAGCATTAATTAATTAATTATTATAATATTAATTATTATTGAAAATATTTGAGAAATAAAGATAAAATAAAATGATTCGAATCATTAATTAAGCTTTTTTTTTAGAGCTGACATCGCAGAATATAAACCCCAGCAGGAGTCGCATTGTTTTGCTACGGATTATGGTTGCCACATAAAAAATTTTCTTTGAGAAGGCGATAAATTTGGCACAGACAGACACAGCAGTAGGTGTAACTGATCAACTTACGTAGATTTCTAGCTGAAAATGACTTCCCCAATTAAAGTTTAAATAATTCAACAAGTATTTTATTTATATGTATATATATTTTCATTAAATAATTTAACATCGCTTTATTCGTACGCAGGGAACGATTTATGTATTAGTTTGCATTTCGTTTTGCTTTCCGTTTTCCGTAGTTATGCATAATTATTATTGTTATTTGTTTGTAATAAATTATACTGTTAAGTTTACTTGCTTTTTAGGCAATCACATACGCGCGGGCGTCCCATGCCTGTCCGCCTTTGCGTTATGAACTTCCGCCATGTCTTTGTGAAATTTATTATTTCATTTACGCAATAGCAAAGTATCTTTATGTACCGCCTGTTTTATATCTATTTTAACGTTACAATTTACTTGTTTGCTTGTTTGTGGCAGTGGTAAATCAGAGTATTATCCGTTCTAACGAATCCTCGCTGTTTGCGAACCTGTCAGTTGGCTGGATCAGGTCTTGTTCCGATGTGGTTTAACATCTTCGTGCATCTGCGTTATAGGTTTGGAGATCCGCAATAAGATATTGAGATATATACATATGTATGTTCATTACGCTTAATTGTTTGTGTTGTATTCATATGCCATTAATAGGAGGTCCAAATAAGGAAGAAAAAACTTAATAGGATGTAGATTCTTTTTAACATTGGTTTTTTTTTTTTGCTTCCTTTAATGGTGGGTTTTTAAAAACGGTTTGATGAAGTTAATTATATAATTTGTTATAATTTTGCACAACGACCTGGGAGGAGTGTGATATTTTTGCTATAGATCTATCCCTCATTGTTTAATTCTCTACATGAAAACTTTCCTCCTTTTCGTAAGGTTTTGAACTATTGGTTAGACTATTTTTATATTAAACTTGCATATTAAGTAGGTAGCAATCTGCTGGTGGTAATATTTGTATTGTTTTTTGCTAATATTTTACTATTACTTTAAGATTTGTTAAGTTACTTCGATAAAGTTCAATGATGCGCTGGAACGGGAGGGAGGGAATACACCAAAACATTTCAATTGACCGCTTAAACAAGGAAAACTCTGAGACTTTTTATACTGGGGATCTTCAAAATGCTAGTGTATGAATATTTTTGTTTTGATGTCGATCTTTATGCAAGGGGAGTTGTATGTTCTTGATTCACTTTTGTTTTCCTTCTTCCTTTTGTTTTATATGGTTTTCAGTCTTTTCAACAAATTGATTGCGTGGATTTTGTAAATTTGTTTGCTGGATTGTTCTTGTTGTGGCTGATGTTGCTATTGTTGAGTTGCACCTGCAGCGTATGCTGGTGATGACAGATCTAAAGATTCAACTAAAATGCATCGCCTTAACGTTTGATGGAGTATGCTCATGATGTGCTGCACTTAGTTTTTAGGTGGGTCTCCCCTTGATTTCTTTGTTTTTTTGTACATTACGCCTACTATAACTTGCTAAAGCCCTGAGCATTTGGTCTCCATTTACTTATTAAGTTCGACAGAAGAAATCTTTTCCTTACAAACCGCTCGAAAAAACCATAACAAAAATCCCCGTAAAGCGTCAATGGGTTATCAAGGTGGGCAAAAATTAAGTATACAAAGGTGCGGGTGCGAAAGGGTATTTTTAGTTTTAAATTAAACGAAACTATAGGCATACTTAAACACACTTATTCTTTACATATAATTAGGCGTATCCATTATCGAAACTAGCCAAATCGTGTGGTACAACAGATCCCCCATCTCACTACCCGAAAGTACATGGGAGGAATCGATCGATTTTACTTGGAGATTAGGTTTTGAACACAATCTGAATCTGCATCCTGCCAACTTTGCCTATGTGCCCGATTCTATTCGTATGCATATTACCTGTAGTAGGCTTAGTTACTTTCTCTAATATGTTTAAGTGTTCGATATTGTGCAATACATTTTAATAAATTAGTTCGTTTCTGTTAATTCACTGTTAACTAATTTAATGTCTAATGGGTTAGCATATTTATCAATTCATTTGCCATTTTCGTTTGCCAGCTAAAAGTTGGATTGGTTTTCAGTATCAGATAATTAGTGTTTAGTTAGTTGTAGCTATTCTAGATTAAATGCATGTACAATTTGTAGTACTTGGTTTCCCGCCAATCGAGTTTTGGTTTGTTGTTTGTTTAGTTTGGTATTTATCTATTTATATTATGTAGTTGCCGCTCGACTGCTATTAATTTAGGTTTGTATACATACTTCGATACACGAATACTTTGCGTTAACAATTTTTCTCTCGTCTGCTACTTCGTTCAGCTGCAATCTGTTTTCGTTATTTGCTTTAAATGTACGATATGACACAGTGATATATATTCCATAGTGTATGCTTATGCTTACGAGTTCTAAGTACAAGTACAAATAGATATCGAACAAGATCGGGTCCAGAAAAGTAGCTCCAAGCGACAAACCACAAACCGATGCCACTGCAGTCGCTGCCTCCACTTCCTTCTTCCACCACCAACTGACAACGCTCGAATCTCCGCCACGTTTTACATCTAGTGCTAACTAACTACGACTATGAAGCCACAACAATTCGCAAATAAACCGAAGTGCTGTCATAGTATCCTCCACCAACTCCGCTACTATTATATGGTATATAAGGAATATTTATAGAATTTGTAACCGTGTAATTCTGGTCGTTCAACGATTAAAGCTTTCGGGATAAACCAATTTAAAAACCGGGTTGCAGAGCTAATAGGGGTACTAGGGTCTTACTTGTGTTTAAAACGAAGGCGACAGCTTTAGTAACATTGATGTTTCTTTGTTGTTATGCATGAAGTTAAAACCGTAAAATCAATTAAGAAGTTGGGCAGCAATGGCGGCAAGCAAGACACACCACCACAAAATATGTAACTAACCCGCCTGAACTTCCGATTTCTTTTTACTTTGGTTAAAAATTCTACGTGCTATATGCAATAATTAACAATTCACTATATAAAAATCAATTTGCTCAACTATATGGTTGCCTATTTTGTGGTTTTAAACTCTTTGGTTTGGTAATCATGTTTAACACTTTAAATGCTATCCATTCTTATAAATTAAATCTGGCAACAATTAACCGAATAATTTACTATTTAAAATCTTATTGTGTTTTGGGGTTCCCAATCGATCTTTATAAGCCGTACTAATTGTTAAAATCAAATAATCCGCAATATTTATTAAGGGTTATATAAGTGGGTTATATAAGTTCGATTAGTTATGGAAATGAATGTACTGTGAAGTAATAAGTGAGGCTTTTTACTTTAATTGATTTTATTTAGTCGCTGAAGAAAGTTGTACTTGCATGAAGACGAATGATTATTCATTTTTGTTAGCTAACATAAATCTTTCTGATTTCTGATCTTTAATTTGTTTTCTTGGTTTTTTGTTTTTTCCTATTTTAGTCGTATGTTACTTAGATTGATTCTGTCTAGCTTGAGTTAAATAATCAGAGGTATAGGCTGTTTTTCAACCCCTATGACTATAACCAGCTTTATTTACTGGTTACTTGACTACGGGATCGGTAAATTCCTTTTTGGGTATTTACAGTTCCGCAACATGCATTCGAAAGTATTATAAATTTAAAGTGTTATAAAATTGAGATCGTTATAGGGTCATTTAAATGTAATTTCCTATACAATTGGGGTTAAGCACAGTTGGTCATTAATACGTTTTAAAAAGCCTTGAAAACATACCTGCTGTAAACTTCTTAATCGCAAAGCGCTCTTAACTTGCTATTTAGTAATATATATTAACATTACATTCTTTTCATCGCTTGTATAATTATGATTAAATGTTTAGAAATATTATACTGTACCGTTGTATATTAGTGTATATATCAGACTTTGTTTCATACAAAAACTAAGCACATTGATTCGATAATAAATTCATGTATTTGTATTTTGCATGTCAGTTTGCGAGTGGTGTCTGCTATGTGAAACCCTAATCGGGAGTTCGATCGTTACTTGATCACATACGCACATTTAAGTTTTATAAAAGAGGCATGGGGAAACATTTTAGGCAAATATGTTGCTCAAAAAGTCATAGATTATTTAATTGGACAGGTTGTCATAGTCGTGTAAATTGCTTTTGCAGATAAGAGAGTTGGTCACATTGAAACGCTCAGAAAAGAGATTACGTGGGTACATTATAATAGCTTTCCTTATATACAGTTTCCACTGCGAAATTGGAATATATGTATAAGTAACGAATCGTGTGTCTGTCAGAGGGGTGTAAGTTGATATAGGAGTATTTTTAAAAATTAAATGCGCGTTCAACCTTTTGGGTAAGTTCTTCTATTTGTTTTTCTTAAGTGTCATTTATTGTATACGCTGTTGACTTTAATCAATGTATATTTTAGTTCATTAAAAATACTGTTCGTAAATATTTTTGAATTCGGATTTATGTTAGCTAAACTGCAAACCACTGTCAAGCGCTTCAAGACTTTTAACGCTACCAGGGATAAGCTTTCACAAGTATTTATAAACACATACACAGAGCTCGGCACTATTTAATTTTATGTATGTAGATTATGCTAGCTTTTGACTCTAAAGCTTAGAGGGATGTCATTGGGATGTTATATGCAATTATCGATCGTACTTTGTAAATTTGTAAACTGTAAATACTTCAAAAGAACACTTTCAGCATTGTGTGGCATTAGTTGTTACATAACTACGATAGTACGCGCGCAATGCAATGGCGAAAGGGTAAGATTTCTTTGATGCTTCCGATAAAACTCGTAGAGTGGAATAAAAAAGTTCAATCAAGAGCACAGCAGTTGAGTAGTTGACAGTTGATCGTTTTTCGTTACCGAAAAGGTAAAGGTGAACTAAGAAAGGTTAAATCAGGAAGACTAGCTTTTAGATTTTTCAACTTTCGCCAATTGTACGCGTATAATCGTAGTTGTATCTATATTCCTTGCCCCTAACCGCATTTATAGCCGTTTTCCTTCCTCACTTGATGTCATCGTACTCATCGCTACCGTTTTTCGAGTCTCCTGACGACTGAAAGGCCATAACGGCCGCTCTGTGGTGGCCCTTGTCCGCGCCTAGCTTCTCCTCCCCGTGGGCATTACCCCCGTTGCTGCCCGGCTTTTCATCGAAGGCGTCCAGGAAGGGGTTAGTGGCGGCGTACTGAGCCCTATAGGTTCCCAGTGTGTGATAGTTGTTGCCCCCGTTGGCAAAGGGGCGCGAACTGCTCACACTGGAGCTTGTGCTCGTGTAGAAGTCGTAGCTATTTGTGGAGCCCGTCATAGAGCTGACCCCACTACTGCTGGCGGTTCCGGCTCCACTTCCACTCGCCGAAGAGTGGTACGAGGAACTGTTGGCCGATCCGCCAAACAGAGCTGCCCCCGTGGATGTTCCGTTTTTGGGCAAGGTGCCGTACAGATGCATAGTATTGTGGTTACCGTTGCCGTTGGTGGTGGTGAAGGGACTTGGACTGGCGCTAGAGTGGTTGTGGCTACTTCCATTGCCATTACCTAAGCCACTACTGCCAAATAGCGTACTGCCGAAACTTCGAGTCTCGGAGCTTGCTCCCGAAACTGCTCCCAACCCAGTTCCAGACCCCCCTCCTATTCCCGACTTACTGATACTGCTGCCGGAGTTCTTGGTGTCATTGGTGTAGGTGGTGGTGGTGATGACTCCACTGGCCGCAGTGGTGCCTCCTATGTACGTCTTGGTCTCCGTTTCCGAGGAAGATGAAGAGGCGAGGCTGTCAAACAAACGCCGACCTGTTGAAACCATAGAGGTCGCGGCGGTCGTACTACTGGCCGTTCCAGTCCTGCTATTGCTATCCTTGCTGTTGCACAATCGTGAGGGCGATGACAACTTCTGGCTGTTCGCATTAATAGATGATTCCACTGAGCCGGTGGTGTACTTGCTTATAGCTCCAGTTGTAGCACCCGGTTTGCTCGATGATCCCGAGATAGGCGTAACTAGTTGGTAAGTACCCTTAGGCAGACCATCGCCGCTACCCGGTGGCGAGGGAGATTCCGGTGACTTGATTGGCGTAAACTGCACTCGCGGCTCCCGCTTAAGATACTTGGACATCAGCTGACTGGTGGTCATGGCCTGCGATTGGGCCAGCAAGGCATTTGTGGACGCCGATGACTTGTAGGAGACCAGGTCATCCGAATCGTCTGAAGAAGTGGTCGGGGCTGATGTGGCCGTAGAGCCAGCACTCAAAACAGTTGCCTGCGATGAACTGGAGCTGGATGTAGCGCTCGACTTGTTACGCATTGCTTTGTAGTCCTCGCCGCCACAAAGGCCACTGGCATTTGCCTTGCTGGGAGTGTAGCTACTGTTGCCAAGGCTGATCTTCTTGGTCTCCGAGCCAGTGTACTTGGAGCTGTAGCTGGACTCTTCGTTTACCGAACTCTTTGCCTGCGCCTTATGCGTATGATAAAAGTCTACATTTCCCCTTCGAGAAACTGTTCCATTGCTTTCCTTGCATCCCAAGGTCGACTCTGTATCCGCCTGTGTGGTGGGGGTGGTGATTTCAACGGGCGCATCTTTTTGCAGCGGCGGTTTCTTCATCACAATGGAGTATGGACTGGATGGCTGGTCGACGATCTTGACTTGCTTAACGGAAACAGGCGAAGCACCGCGCTTGATGGTGTCCGTGCCTACAGAAAATTACAAGAGCCACGTTATCTTTCCCCTCTAATAACATACACAATGCCATGTAGGAGCGTTTAATATACTTACTTTTACCCGATCCGGAGCCTGAGCCCGTCGATGCTGAGCTACTGCCGGGGGAGGGTGTGCCTGGAAGTGGCAGTGGCGATGGGTCGGGAATTGCTGAGCCCACTGAGCCCCCCAATTGATAGGGCTGCAAGAAAATAGCGAACGGAAAGGAGAGCAGGGGAAGTCCCGCAAAGTTGGTTAAATGTTGGCTAAAAGTCAATTAAGGCTGAAAGTAGCTTCAAGGGCGTCAATACGTGCAAATTCTTGGTTTTGGGTGGTGCAGAAAGAATTTGAAATTTTGAATCATTTCGGGGCTTAGTGTTAGAGTGTTAATGGTTGTTTTCAAGTGGGTAAATGTGTGACACATACACGAGCACATTTATATTCATAGACAAAAAAGACAATTTCACTGCGTGCGCGGTGCGATTCTCATACAGGTGACGGCCAATTCGTTAACCAATTACATGTTATTTTTGGGATTCGGGTGAGTATGTGGGCATTGGTAAAGTTCTTGGCTTGTGATAAGGCGTGAGTTGTATTTCATGCAAGCGTAAAAGCAACACTATTCGAAATTGACTTTAAATAATAAGTTAACTAAAGAAATATATGTGTATTTTCAATTAAGTCGAACTGTGTGCGTTGAGTAAGAGCGGACTTACTGGACTGTGGATTTAAGGATTTCAACGAAAATTTGAACTAAGGGAGTGTGAATAGGATGCAACTGAACTTCAGAGAACAATTAAATGCTCCGATACGTTTCCCCTCCGGCTTTGAGATGTTCTACACTATTTAAGCTGTGCTTTCGAATTCTGGGAAAATTAATGCGACAAGGTGTCGGGGACTTGGGTGGTGGGCTTTAACCAACAAGAGGAGCTAATCTATTCCTGGGGCGGGTGTGTAAGCAATTCCAATGAAACGCAAGTTAGGTATGATTGATGAAGTTTTTACAATGGCAGTGGCACTCGATATTTATCGATATTTATGAAGCTTTTATAAGATGTGTCTTTCATTTGGTATGTGTAGGCATACATGATTTACATATTGAATGGGAGTGAAATACATATGTTTGGGGAAAACTGTCGTTACGAGTATGTTTATTTGTTACCAGTAGTGGGCCAATCATGCTTTGCACGCCGTTTAACACCATTAACATCATCACCATCATTATGTCAGACTGATGTATAGATTATGAATGTACGTATACATTTATGTATCACAATTACAACGTCTATCGATCAAGGATCACAGCAAATTATTGTTTACTTTACTATTATAATATAAGTATTGTAATATATTGTTTTCGTAAAAAGCAAAAAAAAAAATTAATAACAGATAATGCTTCAATATTGAATAGTTCATTGGACAAATATTTTTTAAACTTTCATCTTTTGCAGAACGGTCAACAGGAAAAGAAGAAGGAACATGTTTCAGCGTACGTGTTTTTGTGTACATGTTTGTAGGGTTAGTGTCTAATGAATGAAAATAATGGAAATGGCACGGTTAACGATTTCCTGAAAAAATAACTAAATGAACGTTATGTCCCACATGAACATTATGAGTCTACCAGGAAATTATTTTGAAAAGTTTATTGCCGTTAACTGTCACACCAACACTTTTAAAAAATGTTTCGATTTTTATGGTTTGGCTTGACAATTCTTATCGGTATGCTAAAAATAATACCGCCCAAAGCTGTCCAGCCCACACTTTTGACATGTTTTGATCCTATTATTTGTCATACCAACTTCTTTCGGTACTCCAAAAATGTTTTAACCCGCCCACTCTAATGGCCTTCTCTCTGGTTTTCTGTAAAGTTACTTGCCCAGAAAAATTGTCTAGTTTAAAAAAATCAGGAATTACAAATTTAAAGCTGACTTGGAAGGAAAAGCATATTTTTAAAATGCCTTCAATCTTTTGCCCCATTACATTGAAATATGGATGTTAGGGGAGGGGTGTGTTGTGGGTTTATGGTGGATGATATGTTTGTATGCATGTTTTCTGGAAAAGTGTGTCTCTGTTGTATTCATTGTTCGCGCCTTCGGCTGTTTTGTTGTGGTTGCTGTGTTGTGTGGATTCTGTTTGTTTACCTGTTGCACCGCTTGTTGCAAGGCTCGATGCGATTGAGCTAACTGACCCACTACTGATTGATACAGATGATTGTTGGCTGTGGCTGAGAGCTGAGGATGGCCTTGGGAGAGTATGTTGGTTACCGAAGTGGACGAGCGCAGAAGATTGCCCGCCGCCATGAGCTGCGCCTGCTGCTGCAGTAGAAGTTGCTGTCTGTCCGCTGGCAACGCACTGACTTTGCTTCCACGCTGCCCTGTTGACTCGCCGCGCCGACCTGTCTACATAGGACTCTGTATTAATCAATATTAATGTGGACGCGCTTTGGGGTGTTTTCAGTGGCTGAGAGGGTAAGGTGAGAGAGGACTGCGGTTACCACTTGATTGCTTCCATGTGTTTTAAAACATATTCTGATATTGATTTAGTCAAGTCAAAACATATGTTTACTTAAGCTTAAGCGATCTTCCAATCATACAAAGTGTGCACCGCACCCACTTTATTGGCATTAAAATCGGAATCAAAATTGTGGCTAAGCTGAAAATAGCGCTCGAAGTGGCAACCGTGGCGTGTGGGTGATGGGGACGGTGTGTACTTGTGTCTGGGTGGGTTGCATAACAGCTAACAGTAAGAACGGTTTTGTGACGCACTTTATATTGAAGAACGAGCGGGTGGCACAGATTTGGACTTGAAACTGCTGCTGATGCAGCTATGCATCCAAAGCAGGAACGAAAGTAGGAATCAAACTCTTGCAAGTGTGGTGGCAATAATTGGTAGGTTTTTTGTTAAGTGTTGGGGCTTGGGGCTATTTGGTAGCTCTGGGGTAGGGAATCGGACGCTGGGAGTACGTTACCTGAAGCAACACCGGCCATATTGCTCATGCTCCCGGCGGTGACCAAGCCGCCCATCATCGCCCCCGCAGCGCCGCCCATGTGCTGCGCCATCTGCTGATGCTGCGCCTGCGGCTGCGGCCAGATCTGCAGCAGATACTTAAGCACCGCGATCGGCTGAGCGTGATCGATGTCAGCACCCGGCTGCGCACTCGCCGAATGCAGCATCAGCGGTGGGCCCATCACGGTGGCCAACGCCTGGGCGGACATCTTATTGCGCTCCGAGTTTGAAACGACCAGCGAGAGGTGATCAAGAAGGAATACCAGGGTTGCCTGTAATTATTCCAATTACGAAATTGGAATACATACTATAGTTAAAGTTTTTTAAACTTAAAAGCGACTGGTCTTACCCTGTTCGCCCGCGGCAGGCAGTCGAGAATGCTAAGCATCAGTTTCGCATTGCCCTCCGGGTCATCTGGCAGGCAGACAGCTATATATTGGATAAAGACAGTCCAATTGGTATTTAAAAAAATCTTCTTAAAACTAATGGTTCTCACCTAAGGCATCCACCGTCATCTGGAAAAGACAGCGCGTGAACAGCGGCTCGGGCAGCTCCCTGAGGTAATCCTTGAGGACGCCGGTGATGACGTTGATGTCAGGAACATGTTCCGGGGTCAATTCCACTGCACGGCTATTGCGCTCAAAGGCCTCGCGTAGCAATCGCTTCTTGGTAGCCGAGCCGCACAGTCGATACAACCCGATTATATCAAGACCACGCCGCTCCACCTCCTCCACACAGCGCCTCAATACGATGGGAACGGGTGCACTTCCGGGAGCATTTTTAGACTCCCGATTCACCACCGTTTCCAAATCAGCGCCGAAGAGCGTAGGGTAACCTGCTCTCAGGCTCGGAAGCCCCCTTCTCTTGTAGAGAGCCAGTGGATCCGTGTGCCGCATGCGAATGTATATCGTACCTCTTGGTTCAACCTTTAAGGCCAGTTGATGAAGTGGAGACTGACGGAGGATCGACGATAACGAGATTGCGCCTCGGTAGCACAACTTGTGTCTGTGCTGCGGGTCCCAAGAGTAGACTAGTACATCTAACTGTTTGTTGCCCACCAAGTCGAGCTCAAACGACTCGTCCCAGTCAAACTGCAGGTCACCCGATCGCACCACAGTCCGTGCTTTATGTACTCGATCGCACTCGATTACGCAGTAAAGATCTCTGGTTTGGCCCTGTGTCGCCGCCCCTGCTGCTCCCTCTGGAGCGGTTCTTAGGCCGCGACCTGCTAGCAAATGAATCCATAACATGCCGGAGATCCCCCCAATATCGACGATGGGCTTATCCAGCTTGTACTTGGCAAACTCCGCCGGGTTGATGTCGATTTGGCGGTGTGGGCGTGGTAAGGTCGCACTTGGCGTTGGTGCCGGACTCTGGTGACCACCGGTGCTCAAGATACTGCCGCTCGGACTGGCGGGACCAGCGGAAAGCTCCAGTAACTGTCGCATGCGCCGTATGCTAGGCGAACGAATGGAGCCCGCTCCTCCAATGTGCTGCGAGGACATGGAGCGCACGGGTAGTGCAGAAATTGGTCGGGTAAGACCCATGTTCCGATCGAGAGTGCCCGTTCCAAGAATATGGTTTCTACTGGAGTAGATGCTTTCCGTCTAAATGAATTTAAAATGACGTTATCAAATAGTTTAGGGCTTTCATTGCCAACAAATATACTCACATTTCTCAGTGCATCATGGATGTTCTCAGCGCTACACGAAAATCGCTGAGCCCGTGGCTGGGCAAACATGTCCCGCGTCATTCGCATTTGTTCCGCAATTGCGGAACTGCTAGGCGCCCTTCTGAGCCAGGCACGGTATTCATCAGCCGTAAATATCGACGGACTGGCGGTAATTCGCTGACGTAAGTCCCTTCCTCTCCGTACATCGAACTCGGGTGCCGAAGTATTTCCGTCGTTCTCGTCCACCAAACGATCTCCCATTCTGGAACGAATTCCCTGCAGTCTCGTTCCGGGGCGCTCTCGGGGCAATGAGTTAAATTTGTTGAGATCAGCAGCTCCAGCCAGCAAGGCAGCCGTTGAAGCTGCGCCAACTCCACCGCCTGCTCCACCTGATCCTCTCGACATACTGCCGATGGCAGGTCTGTTATAATAGTAGTAACTTGGCCTGGGCCCAATTGTGGCTTCCGTATCGCTGGAATAGTCCAAATTTGGTCTGGAACGACGAGTCAGCGATTGAGCTCCACCAGATGGAGGGCCGTACTTGGATACACCGGTTCTCTGTTGATCATAGCGGCCGTATCGGCCGAGAGTGCCTCCCACTCCAACCTGCATTGGAGCTCCACCGGCCGTTCCAGGTTTTAAACTTGATCGCAGAAGGGAATGCCGCCCCAGGGAATTGGAATAGTCCGAATATTCTACGCGAGGTAAATGCTGATCTGAGCCAGATCGCGGAAATCTGGCATGTTGTTGAGCGAGGCCAACGTTTCCAGTTCCCGTGGACATTCTTCTCGAGGGACCCACGGGCGGACCACCAGGCTGTCCAGGATAGAATGCATGTACCTTCTCCGCCAAGCTTTCAAGAGTGCCGGCGTTTTGGTAGTAAGCATGCGACGGCGCAAAAGCATGTGCTTTTGTGGGTTGCTCCGTAATCACCGAAGACGGTGGCGGTGGTGGTTTATAGCCCCAGTTTGGAGGCTCACCCATGGGTCCACCACCTCCGCCGCGGGTATTGTAGTACATATCCAGCTGCTCGGACTGCGGGCTGTAGTTATTAAGACCCAGACCTAGCCGAGAACGAGATTCCGTCATTTCGCGACCATCTCCTGGAAGAAATAGAAGAGAAGCAAGCGATTAGATAGGTGAACGTGGCGCCCATTTCAAACTACCTGTACGTCTGTCACGTGATGAGCGCGGCCTCGGCATCCGGTCCGTCTCGTCCAGATCCTCGTCCCGCAAATCTCGCTTGATAACAACAACCGGTGGTGGCTTCTGTTCTGGCCTAGAGAGCGTCGGCGGTCCAGGAGATCCTGTGCCTCTATTGCCCCGCCGCTGACGTATGGCCAGCACCAAGCGGCGCGGAATTGACATAATAATGACGACATCGTCTAGGGACATGTGTGTCACGTCCACCAGATTTACCGCAAGGATTTCGTCGCCCACCTAAAAGTATACGGGATTATTTTGATGTCTGGTTATGAGTTTCCGAATAAACTTACCCGCAAGCAGCCGCTGTTGTAGACAGCCGACTCCAGTGCAATCCGCGAAATGAAGACGCCATCAGTACGATCGGCCCCATTTCCCTCGCGGATGTACAGGCCCAGCGTCTGACCCGGCCGCTTGACTATTTCCACCAGCTGAACGGTGTGCCGTGCGTCCGCCTTGTTCATCAGCTTGTGGGCAGCGTCCACCGCCTGTTTGCTGCCCATGCAACGCGGCTCCAGGACGCGCACGATCATCTCACCGCGTCGCTCCACCGCCTCCAAAGCCGCCGCCGTGTTTGGGTCGTGGTCATTCTCGACGGCTTCTATCTGCCGAAAGATCTCTGAGCTGATGCCGCTGACTTTCCGGAAATCGCCCTGTAGCATCACCGGGTCCTTGACCCCGGCGGCGTTTGACAAACTTCCGCTCTGACCTCGATGGTTGCCGTGCTGATTGCCATGATGTTGCTGCTGGTTTCCATGATGTTGCTGGTTTCCATGGTGTTGCTGGTTGCCCATCGAAGGCATCTGGTTGGCGGGCAGCGGTCCGGGTGGGGCCCGGCCCGGGCTTGCGGTGACATCAGGAACTGATCTTCCATTTTCCTACGGGAAACAATGGGAAAGCTTTGTATCATAGTCATCCTCGTTAAATGCAAATATTAAGAGTTTCGCGTCTCTGCATAATTTAAACTAATTGTGGGTCCAGCTGCAGCAGCTTCTGCAATTCCACCAGCTTCTTCCTCTGCCTTTAGCTTCACTTAAGGATTTAGCTTTGCATAAATTAGGCTAATTTATCGCAGTTCAGTTATGTAAATTGTTCCTTGGCATAAAGCTAAGTGCAAAACTTTTTCCACTTAGTAATTGAATAAGGAAATTTTTGTTTTAAGTCAAAATCAAATGCCATGCATCCCATAAGAATGTGGCACTGCATTAAATAAGTAATACCAATTACCAAGAAAATTGCTTATGAAATTGAAATGCTGACGTAATTTCAACGACCTTTTTGTTTTGCCAATCTCTCCGACCTCCTATCCCACGCTCGCCCCAGAAAGTATGCAATAATTAATTCGCCAGTCTCTGTAATTTCTGTCACCGCCATTTCAGTCGGTTGCACCGTCATGCAAAACTCCAGGACATCGAGATTCGAGGCGACAGTAGCCGACACGTGACGTTCACCGATGATGTCACACGACCAGAAGTTTAGGAGGATGGCCCTGCCCCACAATTTTTCCCGGCGGAAGGGGGACCACCCAGAGGCCAGAGCAACAATGTGAGGGCCGGATATGAAACTGCTGGAAAATGAAGTGCCTGCCGCAAGCTAAGCGAAGTCATTAATGGTCAGCAGCAAAGTTGCACTTGCCCCGCAACGGCAACATCTTAAGTGGCCCAGTGCTCGGCTCTGTGGTTGCTGAAAATCATCTTCGTAACGGAGGAAAAAATTGGGAATGTAGAATCTTTGAAATTGCGAAACTTTGACATGTGTCGGCGACTGTCCGGGCCCAGTTTCCTCACTCCGTTCCCAGCCCGATTCTTGTTGCTACTTGATAACTTCGCCAAACTTGCAACAAGAGCAGATGTCGTTAGGGAAAAGTTCTGGCCCTCGAATCTGCTCCGTCCATTTGCTGTTAGTCAAATGGGCATTATTGTGTTCGTCAAAAATCGGAATTTTGCCATACCGAGCCAAACTTTAGCCTATTTGGCTACAGCTTTCCTTCAATCGAGTGTCTCTTGGGCTGGCCAACAGGCATTAAACTATTAAAGTGTGTTTACTATAATGGTATTTTGGTGTTTGCTTGCAGTTCACCAACCACAAATCATGAGCAAATAAATAATTCAAGGGAAATAGCCACCATTAACGCTCAGCCGCGAGGCACAAAAATTTCAATTTGTGAACTGCTTTCTTTTGAAAATGACCACTAGTGTGCAGCCCTTTGTGTGTGGAAGCAGTGGGCGTGGTCTTGGCCGAACAACTGTATTCAATAAAAAGGACTTGCCAGGCGTCACAGAGGACAAGTAGGCGGAGCATTGTTGATGGCTCCACCGCGTTGGAGCTGTTTGCTAACTAGAGCGGCCCGACTGGTGCACTAAAAACAATAAATGTAGATGGTGTGCATCGCGTGCAGGTCTGCTTAGGCCAGAGGAGCTGGAAAAGAAGAGCGGACTCTAAATGGACACATGAAGTGCCAAAGCAACGAAAACACCCTCCGTCCGACCCTTTGCCACCCAACACAAGTATTATTTAAATAAGGTTCATAGAATCCGGTTGGATTTATGCGTAACATTAAAGCCTCTGCTTTCGACTTATGGTCATTAGGTGCACATGCCTATCTCGTTGATAGCTCCTTAGGTCGGTGACGTATTAAAGCTGTGGTATGTGAACCAAGACCCACTTGTTTCCTTCTCCTATCCCTTTTGGCTGCATAGCTGGAGGCGTTTTTCACTCAGTTTGCGGTCATAAGTTATTTACATCGAGGCGCGCACTTAATTAGTAAGTGCATACCTTATTAACCTGCAAATCCAATAAGTTGGGGGGGGGGGGGGGGGGGGGGGGACTAATGGGGAAATTGCCCTCCAAGCTGAGGAGTGCTGCTGCGGCAAATGCAAATTACCAGGGCGAGTTTACATTAAGCGTCTTTGGTGAACGTCTGGCGCACATGTGACTCATGGAAGAACGAAGGCTGAACCCTCTGGGGCTGCCGGTTTAAACTCATTTCAACTTCATTATGTCGTTGCTGTTGCTGACTAAGCAGCGAGCCTACGGAAACCACCCTGCCACCCACAACCCACTTCTTTCATTCGGCTTCCCACTGGGTGACGACAACTAATTGAAAATCCTCAAGACATCACATATTGAGAACTGACTTTGGCAGGCTTTTTTAATTATGGATGAATCTTCTTGCTGGCAGTTTCTGTTGGGGCAAAAACTAATTTGGACTGGACCTGCGACCGAGGAGCGAGAGAAAGGCAGGGGCCATTAGAGCCAGTTGCGTGACAACACAAATCAATAAAACCATTTTAGTGCCTCTGCAGCCAAATAAAAAATAAACACCCGAAAACGGAAAGTGACTAAAATTGTAATTATGCCAGCGCAGACGCCATTAGCTGTCGAAACCTATCCCTCTGATAGAAAAACTAGACAAAATTCGAATGCTTTAGAAAACGAAATAAGAAGTCATCACCTTTGAGTTTCCCTCAGTGTACTCGATGGGGCTAGGACTAATCACTCCGCAGCGCTCTGGTTCACCGACAGCGTGGGCAGAGTGCGTCATTTCCCGGCCAGGTTAATAATTGACTAGCCATAATTGTAATGACTGAGTCTTGGGGCGATTCCGGCAAGAACCGAATTTGTTTTCCGGCCCCGACTTGCCTTTCGGTAGTCCTAGTATCTGCCATCTGTTTGACCCCCGTCCTCCATCTGCCGTTGGGTGATGGATTGTCCAACGCATTGATTGATTGACAGGGCGTGTGATTCGGCTTGATGTGCTCGCCTCGATCCCTGTGTCAATTCATCCAGGCGATGCTTAGATTGCCCAAACCAAAATGAGAATTATTGCCTCGGCTATATTCGAATTGATGAAATAGATTTTGTTTTGCCAACGCCGAGTAATTAATAACTCGATACGAAACAGCAAGTCATGTTATTTGTCTTATGGTGCTCAAACTGATCGAATTACGTGCGCAGCACAGGGAAAGCCAAAAGAAGGCAACCAACCACCCTCGGAAAATTGGTTCACCCAAACCCGATTTAGAAGGCCTTTTCGTGCTGCCCACGTGACCACTGAATTTCCGCACAACATTTTTGTTAAATTCACGAGAAATAATTTTCGGGAAATTCACCACAGCACTTTTGTAAAATGTTGGTTGCATAAATTGTTCTCGTAAACAAATTGTGTTACGGCCAGCAAGTAAACGAAGGATTTCTGCTCCGTTAGCTTTAATTTACATCGTTCGTTTGTTTGGCATTCATAACGTTCTTCACACAAAACCATTTCCTTGGACTACACAAAACTATTCCGGAAAATTATATTACGAAGCATTAGGAACCAAGCCGAACGAATACCGAAACCGAATTCCACCTGAGCCGCAAACAAAGACCGAATAATTATAAATTTAAATCCCCACTAAAATTCCCAGGCAGCGCCTGCAGGCAGCGCCAATTACCCGTCACCCAGCTATCGTCCGAAATCCACCGAACCCACTGACAACAATTACAATTAAATGCCAAATGCACAGCGTTCCACTCCCCTGTTAATAATAGTTGTCAGTTGCAGCTGCGCTAATGTCAAAATATGTGGCACAGGAACAGAGAGTGGGGCACATTCACATTTCCCCCGGTGGCAGCGGGGCAGGAGCTGTGGCTTGGCTCGAATCAGATTGGATTGCTTTGGATTTGGCTGGTGCAGGGGCGCCAGTCGAGATAACCGCAAATTAAGGCAAACAACAAGGCAACAACCACGAGGACAACACAAGTGACACAAGCCGCATTGTGGCGGTGACTCCGTCAGCCCAGGAGACGGCTGAGGGTCATGGAGCGGGAATGTAAATGGGAATGAGTGTGCTGGCCGAACAGTCGTGGGTACAGCGCACCCGGCGTATACGTGATTTATTGATTAAATTTAAATTTGCAAGCTAGCAAACAATGGAGCATATAAAGATGGCGGCAAACGCGCTCCCAGCAGCGCATTATGCAATTATGTATATCCAGGACGCTCTTACAGCTAAGACGAGAGCCAGGATATCGGCATATCGGGATCAAGGGCCTTAAGCTTCCGTACTTTCCGAAGTGTCGCACCGCAGGATGAAGCGTGTAGAAAAGCTGAGCGACAAAATAGTGCAGGACAAACACCAGGACACAGATACGAGGGCGAAAAAAGCGCGAGATGATAGGAACTTTTGAGAAAGAAGTCATTTTGACTTTTAGATCACAAAATCCTATATCATTCCTTAAGAAGGATATCGAAAACATATTTTAAATATTCACGGTTTTTAGTCTGTTGAAGCGGTCCCTTAAAGATCCCAGTATTTTGCTTTAAGTCCCCCAAAAAATTTCATTACCCAGCCGAAGGTAAGAAGTGCGCAAACAGTTTCGTGCCTGCCATTATCTATGCAAATATTTTTAGCACCCGCTCCAAGGACTTGATAGCATTTTATTTCAATATTTCAAGCACCCTTCGCCGTCTGCCAAAGTAGTTGAAAGTTGCAATCTGCGGCTGCCCGACTGTATGCGTGTGTAAATAAACAAAAAGCGATTATGAGTCTAAGTGGGCTCTCATGGGCTGGCGGATAGCCCCGGGGCAACGGCCGGGTTGCTCCGACCACCTATCAACACAAGTTCAAAGTTGGTTTATTTATTCGTGGTTTTTGTTTCTTCCTCTAGCGTCCCTTGAACTAACTGATTCGAATGGGTTCGTTGGCCTGCGCTGCAAGCATCCATAAAGTATGTAACATTATTTGTTTAACGCATATTTGTTTGTTTATTGCCAGCGAAAAAATATTTTTCAATAACAGTGAGTGGGAATTGTGCTCTTGCTTCTCCACCAAACAGCACAACTACAGTGCGATATTGTGGAAATATTTTCTTGGCAAGACAAATTCTTTAGAACATGAGAATTCGAATTAGTTTGGACAAAGATCCTGGATACTCAGCAGGCGAATGAATACTAGACGCACAGATTGTGACCTTGAATGCTTAAAAAACGAAGCCTTAATCATATACATAGTATGCCCGCTCTAGGCCATGTTACTTGAGATGCTATTCATAAACAACCCCCCACACAGCGTTCGTTCATATGGGACACACTCACCTTGCGATGGCTGCTTCTGGTCAGGAAACATCCCGTGGTCGCGCTATCACACATTAATTTTGTGGCAGCCACCTTGCTTGTTTCGCTTCCAATAGGGGATAGGGAATCGTTGGTCCACTGTGCGTGGGCAGTCGAAGGGATATGCTGAGTTGTTCCTTTAATCGATAGTTCTGCAGCCCGCGATTCGATTCGCGTTGTGCCCTCTGTAAACCTAGTTCGCTGTATGCTTTATCCTTGCTCGTGGTTCGGTGGTTTCGTAACTGCTATTTAGGCTATAATTTGATACGTATTTTGTTGCTCCCTCACACGTACTAAGGCTTTGTTCCGTTTGTATCATGAATTCGTTTCGTTTCCCTCGCTTAGGTCCTCATACGCTTTCCATTTTCTAAGCACACAAGAGCCATGATAACTATATCTATAAGCGAGCCCTCTGACCCCTGACCCACGTGCCAGTGTGTGTGTGGTTCCGTTTAGGCAGCTTTTTTGTTGCCAAGCGAAATATTTATGTTTGCCTTTCACGCTGCTCTGCCAATGGCGAATTTCGAAGCATGGCACTCCATCTGCGGCCGTCGCTTGCCAAAACAGTTTTCAAATTTCAACTCGATTGATTTAAATGTATCTTTAAGTGCGGTCTCCCCCAACTAAATTCCAACGGACAGAGTGCCGGCCAAAAAAGGGATGCGGAACAATCGGGCATCGCGTATTTCACTCGAGTAAGGGAAAAATAATTTCGTCTGGCCTCGCGAAAATTTTATTAATTTCAGACATACTAAATTAAAACGGGACACAGGCAACAGACCAACAGCTCCAAACAAAAGCTCCTCGAATAATTTGCAGACAACACAGCAAGAGGAGGCAACGCAAAGTGTTTTCTGACTTTGAACATACAGTTTATAGTTATGCTAACGGCCAATAAAAACATATCTAAGTTATAGGTCAAAAATCGGGATCAATATCCACGAAGGGACTAAAATCAGGAGAAATGGTTCTTGAAAAGATTTGCTATTCTGAATATAAAGAGATTTACGACATGATCCCATTTGCAAAGAGAATTAATAGAATTAAGCCCGTGAAGTGGAACTTTCTCTCAGTGCAGATAAAGGCAATGCCACCAGCTCTGGTTTCATTTCCCGCGCGGCTGCTTTGGCCATATAAACTGGGCAGGGCGCGGTGTGTGGGCGTAGGACTCACTGGTGGCTCACTGGGTTTGCTCTGCAGACGTGCTAAGACCAAGGGCGGCAAGTAAATGCCAAAAATTACATTCTGCCACTTTTGCAGACAAAAGATGAAAGCTTCAAAAATCCCGAGAGTTTGGCAACTGGCAGCAAGCAACGCGGCGTATACGCAACGCGGGCCAGGCTACGTGGGTTAGCCTTGTCGAACATAATGGCTGCTTCATCCCAGCTCTCTGCTCCCTGCTCCCCGCTTCAGGCTTCCTGCTCCGTTATCCTTCCCAAGCAATCGTCGGGCTGTTGAACCTTAAGTGTGTGCGTCTGCTCCAGAGCCATGTGCCCATTTGCCTCTATGCGCGGGAGAGGTGGTAGGGTGGCTATATATGTGTGTGTGAGGGGGCGTGAGCGAACGCATTTAGCAACAAAAATTGTGTCTGTATATGGGACAGTAAAAAAAAAAACGGGAGTGAAGGGGCAGGCACACATAAATGAATAAGTCGTTGAAGAAATTGCGTTGTGTATACACAGCGTTGTCTGGGCTTAATAAATTACTATTCGCTTGACACACACATTTCACACAGGGACACGTGCACTGGGCTCCACCACATTTGATGGCGCTTGTTTACCCAGTGTAGATTTGCTTTCGCCTTGAAAAATAATATGTGTGTATTCCATAAGAACGTTTTAATTGACTGTCGTTTTTCTGCGATTCCTTCTTGGCTTTTTGGTATTGATCGGGCGAACGAGGCAATTTACCGCGACATTTAGCTTTTATCGCCGCGCTTCGTTTGCTTTTGTGCAATAATTTTCAGAGTCCGCCGCGGCGATGGCGAGAATGCCGTTCGACTCGGTTTCGAGGACCTCTGTTAAGCGCGCGTTTTTCCACCGCCGTTGCCCGCGTGCGTGAAATAGTATTGAATAAGTTGCTGTTTAATGAGTTTTACTACACGCCACGAACTCTGCGTCTGTGTGTGTGTATGTGGTCGGCTACTACTACGCACGCACGACGCTGCTGCTGTAACGGTGTCTCGGCGAACGGACCTCGAGTCAAACGTCCGGCGCGCTCAACTGAACCTTGCGTATTGAACACGCTGACCCGGCGAGCGCACTCCGAAGTCGGGAAACGGGAAAGCGCGAGCCGAAGTGCGGCGAAATTGGAGCAAAATACATTCACAAACAGGAAAAGCAGCACACACACAACACACGAACTCCCACACTCTCTCCTGCAGTTGGAAAACTTTCTTGTGTAACGGGAGCGAAAGCTCTGGCTCGTAAAACTTCGGCACTTGGACACTGGTGTGCGTTTGCGCTCTGTGTGTGTATGTATTTGAATTATTCAACACGGAAAAATTGGCAGTCGGGATTTCGGGCATTGAGTTGATACGCGCCAGGATGACGGACTACCAGTAACTTTTGCTGTCGACCAGAAGGCAGAGTCCCTCTGCTGGGCTCGCTGGACCGGCATTGCCAGATGTGATTCCGCCCAATCGCTCTTGAACTTGTCCAAAATGTCCAGGACTTTGGAATTGCATAATAGATTATAAAGCGTCGTTAATTGCGAATATTTTTCACACTCTATTTTTCAAAATAACAGATGCAGTTTGACATATCCCAGCACAATGGTTTTTATCTTGGCAACAGTTCAGCTCCTATCGATTTTTTAGTGTGGGTCCCCAGATTCTGAAAATTAACCAGATCTTTTATTCGAGATTTCCATACTCAGGATTCTAGTCAAATCAAACCGATTTCAAAGTTTGATTGTAATCAATTCACAAGCTTTGAAAACTGAGCTTCACTATGTTTTCAATGTCCTGCATCATCCTGTTGAGGTCTTGTTGCGGACAACGCTAAGTGATCCCTCTCAAATCATTTCCACGGTACCACTTAAGCCTTCAATTGACTCCCATGCACACTTGTGGGAAAGTGCCCCTAATCCCGGCATTGATTACAATTACAGGCACAGGACTATTTAAGGAAAGCAAGTGCCAAATGAAAGGCAATGCCGGCAAAGTGCCAATCATAGAAAATCGGTGGGCAGTGGACCCAACTCAAAAGCGCTGCGGGACCGGCTGGCATGACAGTCAAACATTATGAATGATAAAGGTCCAACACAATGGCTCTTGTCTAAATGTTTGTATATCATATCAAGCCGTTCGAATCAACGTAGCGAAACAAAGCCAATTGGTTGGGAGGCGGGCCGCATTATGAATATGTTTAACAGTCTCGTGCCGATGACACAAACAGATAAGACGCTGCCATTAAAAACGCATTACAATTGATAGGAAAACGAGTGCAGAGATTGAGGCTAGCGTGTGTATGTGTGGTGGTCACATCATTCACAAAAGCTGCTTCGCTCCCACACTCTCGTATCGACACCAACACCACCGCACCACTCTTATGTGGGTCAGTTTGGTCCGCCAATCCGGCAGCACACCGCTGACAGGCAATCAACTGTCAGGCCGGGCGGACATGCAAAATGAATGCACTACGAAAAGTGTTTTCCAAGGCGCAGGCGACCCCGGGCATTCGCAGATGGGCAAACACACACGAGGATGATATTTCCCCGAAATACAACACGTTACGTATACGCACCATAGACGCCTGCGCGGATAAGATGCGCAAACAGTGGGGTACACTCGGCACTTTTCTAGCCACTGTGCTGGGTCATTGAATCTATCCAGAGACTTTGGCAGCCGGATGCGAACGGCTAATCACAAACTTCCGGAGAGGAAAAATTCTTTGTCATTGAAATTTGTCAGGCGCAGCAAATTGAGCTCGCAGCAGCGCGCCGCTTAAAACGAAATCGAATTCAAAATCAAAAATATTTATATCCCTTCAGGAACTTAATGTACTGAAAACATACAATAACCCGAGAACATAAATCTAAATAGTATATGATTTACGCTCTTGATTTGACTATGCTACGTCTTATAATTGCATTTTAATCATATCCTATGTAAAAAATCCTTTTTCCATATATAAGGTAATTTAAATTTAATATTTCTCGTGATGTGTGAGCTGCGCAGGTAACACTGCATCCACCTTCCAGGCCTATCCCGAATCGCCAACCTCTTAAGAAGTCCAACGGGAACACACATATTGATCCTCTACTTAATGCATTTTTTCAGAGGTCCAAAGTTGAAGTAAGTCCGAAGTTAGAGTGGTCAGGGAAGAATAAAAAAGGTGGGCCGAGAGTCCAAGTTTGATGTGGCTTTGATGCTGTGCCCCAAGTGATTTATGCAAAGTTTTGTGCCGCCCTTTCGTGAGGAATAATCCGCTTAGAGACTGCGATTCGGGTTCAAAGGTAAGTCCCAGTTACGCGGTCGAGGGCGGGGAGTGGAGCGGCTGGTAAGGCCCACGCTAAATTGCCCTTTAAGTGCCTTCATCGGCAATTAATGCCGCCGGCGTTTGCCTTGGCACTAGACTAATTGCAGTCGGCGTTAACAACTAATCGCAATTGGCGTGAAAATGCTACATCAACTATGCAAACGTTGCTCCCCCATCGAGTCCGCTTCCCCCACTTCCCATCAATCACATTCGAAACCTAACTGACTGCAAAGCCTTGGCACAATTTTGGCCCTGTCTTCGCCTGCAGCCGCTAGTTACATGTCATGACCCAAGGCCCAGCCTTGTTCTCCAGGCTAATTGATGTCATTTGCTGTATCTGAGCCGTAAAGATATCTCGGTTTGAAACACCTGCACTAAAATATCATCTTCAGATTTGAAAACTAAATACCAAGGAGGACGCACAATGACTGTCATCCACAAACATACTGCTGCTACGGCACTGAAAACACTTTTAATAAACTTTTAAACTCATTTATTTTTAAACTTGGTGAATCTATTGATGTGGTTGGAATATCTATTTGAAATTGTGTATTTTGATGCGTTGTACAGAAGAGGAATGGTATGACCCCCCAATTAGATTTTTGGTCTTCACAGTAAGGACTTATTCTGTGTTTCGTATTTACCCTTTGAAGTCATTGCATATTACACGTAGAGCTACACGTGCAAACGTATTTGCACAACTTGCCAATCTGAAAAAATGTCCTACAAACTTTTTCTTTACTCTGGGCACTCTAAAGAAGCACAGCCGCAAGACCCACAGAATTTATCAGAAAAAGGAAATAAAACAGGGGGAATAAACAACAACGAAAATGGTTCCTTTTTCTCTACTACAAAAGCTTTCCCTGCGCCAGAGAGAAATTCGGGAGAAGAGAACTGGGGTAGAAGAGCGAGGAGAGAGAATATGCCAAAGCCCACCCGCCAACCTTAACCCACCAACCCCTTCGGATCTGTGCCAAGCAAATGCAAAATACGTTTAAGGTACGAAAAGTAAAAAGTGGGACCGATGACGCTGGCAGGGGGAATTCCGCCGAAACGTAGCGAAATCCACAGCAAAGCAAACAGAAAATTTGAGCAGCCCAGGGGGGAGTGGGGAGGCGGCTGGGTGGCCGAGTGGGTGGCTGAGTTGCTTGGAACACGCAAAGCCACGACCTATCCACACAACAATCGTGTGTGGGTGTTGAATCCAAACAGCCAAACACTTGGCAGGCAACTGGGTTTACATGTGAGTGGCATAAACCGCTTTTAGTGCGCACACAGATACCCACGCACACTAGCGCACCGGCGTCGCGATGTGGATGTGTGCGTGGATGCTGCCTTCAGTACGACTGCAGGTCGTGGGTTAATTTCGTTGTAGCACTGCAATTCCTGCAGCTGTCACGATTCGATCTCGGATTCGTCCACTCATATTAGAATATCCAGAGCGTAATTCAAATCGATTGGCCATGTCAAGTGTTGTATCTTTTGCTTAACTCGGCTTGAGAATATACTTAATGCATACCACGTATTTAAGGATTTAAACTAAAATGTTAACTCCAAAAATGAGAGATATGTTAAGTTATTTATATTTTATATTTTAGGTTGTAGACATCCAAATGCTTTTCTCAGTGCATCCATCACTGCTTTGGCAACTGTGCAACTTTGCTTGCAAAAAGTGTCCTCAATTTGCGCCGCACACAGATGTTTGCAGCTCGGCGAGAAGCTGATGTTTTCATGGCCCAAAAATAAATTGTGTCATACGCAGCATTGCCACTTAAAAGCCAGCCGAAGCACACGAAAGTCAGCCAGCCAGGCCAAGAGCAGAAAATACAAAAAGCGGAACAGAGTTCAGCTCAGCTCAGCTCAACTCGGCTCAGCCGATGGGCTGGCCATTATCATTACCAGGAGGCTGGGCTAATTCCCGCTCATCATTTTAATGGGCCGCCCGTCCGACGGAAATAATTAAAAATTAGTTAAGAGCGAAGCAAAGGTATGACCCCCGGGTCCTTGGTGCTTCGTCCTTGGATCCCGGCTATAAGTCAACTGTCAAGAGGATGGAACACGGTTCGGCCGACTGCAAAATATAAACACGTTCGACAGTCCCCCAATGGAAAAGAGCGGCCCAGTGACAGGCAAATATTTTACGTGCACGCAACAAACTCGACTCTTCGATGAACACGGCAACATTTCAATACGTCGCCCGTCGACACTCACTACTGACGACTGTCTCCCGTAGTTGCGTAAGACTTTCGCAATTAGTTGCGCAAATGAAGGGCACGTACATAGCTGAGGCGAGTCGAGCAGAAGAAGTATGGACTGGATTTTGAGGCACGTAAGCATCCCTAACAAGGTAAGGCTTGGAATCCATCCTTGTGCCAGTTGGCACGCGTTGTGCAGCGGGCCAATAGCGAGCGGAAACTAAGCTCGCTTAGATCCAAATACGC
The DNA here is from genome assembly GCF_016746395.2 of Drosophila simulans. NCBI lineage: Eukaryota > Metazoa > Arthropoda > Insecta > Diptera > Drosophilidae > Drosophila > Drosophila simulans. Next base: position 27,895,596 of record NC_052523.2, on the reverse strand, counting down.
TCAACTCCCTGATTAATCAATTAGTTAATTGATTGTAGTTAAATACCGTTTGCTGTGATACAACGGCCCCAACTGCAAGCTACAATATTGACTTCAAAAATGGTACATACCAAATTATTCAGCGAACAGTGAGCTGGATGCCTAAAGGGCCGAGCTCCGAGCTACTTGGCTCTATCAGAGCTCTTTCCAAGCCAATGCACCCAAAATTAAGATTATTAAGCTCCAAGGGAGAAAAACTTTTAGCGCTGCGTTGGCAGCAATTAGAAACCGCTACACCTGCGTTGCCAATTAATAGTTTTACCTTGTTCTTTTTTTCAAAATCATTTGGCAACAAAAACAATAGAACGGGATGTGGGATTCCAGGAGGTGCAGCAGCGCTGAAACGCTTTTCCCGGGCGCGGCAGTCGCGCAGGCAAGCTGCAAGAAAATGGCAAAAGAAATCGCAAAAGAATATCGGGAGCAGTTGGCCGGAAGACAATGGGGAGAGAAATGCTGTGGCAGTGTTTGTCTTGGGCAAAACTTTCTACCTCTGCGATGTATCCGTGACGACGACGGCACTGTGAGAAAAAAGGACATACAAGTCGAATAATAGATTTGACTTCAGAAAGTATTGGTATTCCGAACCATTCAAAAAGAATCTTTATTCAGTTGGACACTTTTCGCAGTGTGTGTGTACAGAACCAGCATCGCCATCTCCATCTGCAATTCCAGCTGAGGCAATAGCCTTATCTGCAGTGAGGCAAGACTCTGTGTTAGTCGTCGCTTCCAGTTTCCTGGCTGCGTCTTCCAATTGTTGTTGCCAGCTCGCAAGGAACTCAAACAGCCGAAGAAAGACTCCAGACTGCGGCTGCCTAAATGCCCGCCATTTATTTGTGAATGGCACTCCACCAACTCCAGGGCTAGGAAGACAGCAGGACCAGATGCCAGGAGAGGATGGCATCGTCCTGCGCCATTTCAAAGCTCTAAACGTGCTGCTGCATGGCAAACAAGTTGGAAAAGTTTCCCACAAAGCCTCCAGCCAGCTCCCTACACATCAAGTGCCGCCGGCCACAGCCGCAACTATTTTCATAAACTTTCATTCAGCAGGCATCTAATCACGCAAACATTTAAAGGCCCTAGAGCAAGTACTCCACAAATCTATTGCAACAGCCTCGTCAACTTAAAGCACGCTTTGGCTAGTTGGCACATATTACAATGTTATGAATTTAATCATACGAAGCAAGCCCCAACAGAAACATATTTTGTTACAAACGAATTCGGTAGCGAAAAATTCAATCGTATATCGGCGTTTGTCAGTCAGATTTTCAATTAAGTTTCAAATGCAGCCAATGCACATTTACGGCTGCCATTTCACATCACTCATGCGTCGTTGCACATAAATCAAAATAATTTACTGCCTCGTCGGCAGCGGAATTCGTTGAAATTCCGCCAAAAAATGCCGCACTTCCAACTTCCAGCAGCATCCTGCTCCATTTCAGAGGGCAAAACAATCCCATTGACTGGTTTCGATTTTAGCAGTGGCAACCCTGCAATTTGTAATGCAATATGCTGATTTCTCCCCCCGACACGCCTGCAATCCCTGGTTGCCTGTTTGGCTGCCAGTCAACACTCGTGTGCCAATAGAAATGCCAATGCGTCTCACTTGACCAACTTTGCAGCTGTTTGCCGCTCCTCAAGTGCCAGGCAAACGGAAGCCGACCAGAACTGGCAAACAAGTTTGACATTCTGCCCGGCAGCGTCTTATTTCAATTAAAAATTGTTTAACAAATCAATTTACTGCGCCTGGCGCCAAACTGATTAAAGCAACGGCAGCCATAAAAGCCAAGAAATGCAATTTGAAAGTGGCGCCAGGCTGCAGCGCGCCCGGAATACCCTTTCTGGCCCTCATCAGTTGGCAGATTTCTCGACAAATCTCCGCTTTCTCGGGCCTGATGCACATTTTCGAACGGGATAGGGGCTCCCCCACAGCAAATTGAATTCCTCGCCAACCCCGCGGGACGATTAAGAAGGCAGCTTCGGCGTCAGTGCAGAGGGTAAATTAATTTATTTGTTAAACTTTGCGATGTCAGGGAGCCAAAGTCAAAGTTTGCAGCGCGGCGAAAAGAAAAATAATCAACTATAACTAAAACAAACAGCCGGTAGAGCGAATGCAGGGCGTGGCTGCGTTCCAAATGCGTCGGCAACCGCATCTCGAAGGACTTATCCGCAAGGACTTTATCATAAAGTTTCTCCTGGTGGCTGGCAAAGTTCCTAGAAGTCGACCAGTGATGGCAACCTTGCTAGGATTTCGACGATGAAAAAGAACCTCAAACATATTATATTGCCTTCATTTCATGTTGTCTAGAATTTCGAATTTATAACGATTAGAGTGAATTATATTCACAGAAACCTATATAAATTCTCAAGTTAAAATTATTAATCAATAACTGATGCAAAAACAACACCCTTTCAGCTTCCTAGACACTTCAATTTCTTTCCCACTGCTCCCCCATGCAAGTCAAACTGGAGCACCTTGCTCTGTTAGGTGCCTAATGTAGGGGCAAGCCACCGGAGAATAAGGTGGCCGGGCCAGGTGGGAGCAGTCGAGTAAACACTCTTATCCATTCCACTAAGCACGAATCGCAATCAAATTAAGTGCTGTCGGCCAGCAGATTAAACCCCTTTGTTCAGCCCAATTACTCGGCATTCAATCGGGAGTTCATTTCAAAAATTGCATTAAACAGTGCGGTAACTTTGATTAAAGTCCGATAGACGGCACACGTGTGGCTTGTAATTGAATTTGTCGCCATCTGTGTATCGCTTGTATTAAGGAGGGGAAACATGTTCGCACTTTGTGTGCAAACACCACCCCGAAAGGTGAACAGCCCCCAAAAAGTGGCATGCAGCCATCCACATGTCCTCGCATCGTCTGCGGCACCGGCAGCAGCGTATAAATCAGATTTTGCAATTAAGTCTTCATTGAAATTCAGGCGTAAACTGTAAATTTATTATGGCAGCCACGAAGATGATAAGGGAACCGTGGTGCTCCCCCCAATTGACTGACAGATTGTGCCCACTTCCCCACTTATGGCGCTTCAGAGGACGACTAAGTGCAGTCGCAATCGAGGAACTTCCAACTCCGCCGCTTCCTCTAATTTCCAAAGCACTTTTTATATTTATACATACGAGTATCGCTAGTGAAATACCCATACATATATGTTTAATTGTTAGAGGCATCAAAAGGACATTTTCTGTTATCCTTTGAAGCTTATATGCACATCCTTCTGTTACTCACCTTTCTGCGTCCACAACAAAGCATTCTTCGCACACGCGAATTTCCAGTAGCTGCTTTCAATCGAGTAAACTTCTTCTTCCACTGCATTTATTAGTGGGGATCCGATTGGGAATAGCTTCCTTCGTTCCTGTCCTTCCTCTCGCCGTGGGTGGGGTTTCGTTTGAAGGCAACTTCTGTTAATTGCCGTATTTGCTTGCTGGTAGCGATGGCATTTGGTCAATGCTGAACACGTCCTTTTGGTTCCTTACAAAAATGCGATATAAAAATGCAAGTCCGGGTTTCGTTGCGAGTGGAGTGTTCCTGCAATCGGAAAGCGGAGGCAGTAATGAGTAAAGAACGAGCTCGGAGCCATAAACAAGTATTTACTGTCATATGACTGTCAACAAGCTGGCACATCTAGTCGCCACTAGGACGCCTCATGTTCGAGGTACAGTGGGCCACGTGTGGCCGTAACTTATAGATTAAATTTGTGCGTGAACAATTCAAAATTTCGGGGACAATCTTGACAATCCCTCGTTATATGTTAAGAAAAGGAATGAAGTAAAATTTAAGAAAATATATGTATACTTAGTTTCCGAGTAGCCAGAGCAAATATTTCTAACTATATCGCTGGGTGTGTCTGTCAGTGTGTCTCGTAATGCCTAACTTAATAAAGCTTTACACTTCGCGGGTCTGAAGCCACGAGTCTGACATGTGTCATGTGCATTTGCTTGACAAGGCATTCGAGCACTTGGACAGTTCTCGTCCCAACTGCTCCTGTGTATTATGCATATATCGGGTAGCTGTCTGTCTCTGATTTTATAGCGCTGATATTGCAATCCTTGGCTTTCGCCCTCAGTAAATAATAAATAAAACAATGTTCGCTAAGCAGTGAGACTGTGGAGGAGGATACCAAAGGAAAGGGAAGAAAGCAGAGGGACCACATTGATGGGACACTGTCTGCTACCACATGTAATCTTCCAAAAAAGTATGCTACAAGTTTTAACATTTAACTATATTCCACTTTCCAATCAGATGAATACTTTGTAAGACTATGCAAAAATGCTTATATTAATGGTAATATTAAAGTTTTAAACATTAATTACATCTAACCAAGGACACATTTCTTGCATTGAGGGTTTTTTAGCGAATGTGGGCCACTTCTGGTTCTGGTACATCCTTGGCAACTTGACAAAATGCGCGCTCATTCGCATAGCTGTATATTTATGGTAATGAAGCGGACCAGCCTGGCCTTTGGGCTAATTGTGTTGGCCCAGTTTTCGTTAGGAAGCTGAACTTGCTTTTTGCTAGGCCCTTGCGAGGAACATTTTCCTTCGGATACTGGCGAGGACTGGAAATGCTTATACCACAATAATGAAGGCGTAGTTAATACTTTTCTTATATTTTCCTGTTAAGTGAAGAAAGTAACAGTTCTTTGCCCTCAGGGCAAAACAGGAGCTAATAACAGTCAACACCCAATGGCTTAATATTGAGTGGCCCCTATGCCATCCTCAGTCAGATTATTCATCATCATCATCATCGGGATGATCACTGTCATCGACATTAAAGAAAACCAGTAAAGCCTTGGATGGCACATTGCCACAACTCCAGATTATTTCCAGAAAGCAGCTTGCCCCCCTCGAACTCCTCCTCCGTTGCTCCCGCCGTAATTGCAATGAAAAATGTTACAATCGTGCACAGGACATTCAAATGTACAAAGAAGAATGTGGAGCTATGTCCTCACGAACATGTCAGGGGGTCCAGCTGCGTCACTGACAACTGATTTCCTTGCCAGTTTCCATCGCTAGTTCCAGTGATGTCAAAGACTATCCTTGCGGAGGTTATAAAGAGGCTTTTAAAGTCTAGAAATTCTATTCCGAAATTTTGAAAAAGAGGAAATACATATAGGAAATACATTGAACAAGCAATTGTAGTATGTGCCTATGCAATATTAAGAACAATTAAATAAAATAGCATATTAACATATGACAGCACTTTGTTGCTATGTTTATGTTTATGTTTATGCACGCAGTTAGGCCCAGGGCGGATGTAACATGATCGCCCACTCGAAGGCCACAAAGTATAAGTGCATTGCCCACTTGAAGGCCAAAAAGTATAAGTGCTTGGTCAGCATTCACACGCCGACCAAATGCATATTACATACGTACATACTTAGCTCGCTCTCCCGATAAGCCTAGATATATAAGATATACATAAGAACGCCGCTCCGCCGCTGGCGTACCCGGCAGCGCAGCTACGCGGATTAGCCTAAGTCCAAATATATTCAAAACTGTAAAATCAGAGACTCTGTAGACGTTGAGCTGGCAGAACCATTTCTGCCTACTCTAAAATCAAAAGAAGAAATTGAATAAATATATGTCAGCCCGACGGCTGCCTTCAACTTAAAACGAACTTGTGTTCTTAATTGGAGTTCATCATTACATGGCGACCGTGACAGTCGTCCAACGCTGGACGAATTGACCAAAGCTGGTGAAAACAAAGGAACAAAGGAACACTGGACTGGAAGAAGACTGGACTAATTAAATGGAACTGCAAAAACCAAGGAAAAATCTGAGTGAGTAGAGTTCTATTGAGTATGGGCAAACACCGTGGCGGTTTGAAAACTAAGCTGAATAAACGTATAGCCCACGTAAGGTGGCTAATATACGGTCAGCAAACGCCACCGGTTTGGTCGAAAGCTCTAAAGCTACATGCAGAGCTAGACCACTTGTTGCAATATCAGCAAGAATTAAAGACCCATAAGCTCGAGAAAACTCACTCAGATAATATTAAAAATATACCCACAATTAATGAAGTTCCAAAATACCAGGCATGTCCAGCACCAGCACCAGCATTAACAAAACCAAAGAAGTCCTGCCCCCCTGGCTGCGAAGGAATCTGGAGTCCCCACTGCCTGGGGACTTGTGAGCGACCATCGACGTCTTCAGCGGCGAAGAAATAGACAGCAGCGAGGGAGTGTCAGCGTGCCACCCCCGGCGACGCCCAGCTGACACCCAACAAATAGACAGCAGCGAGGGAGTGTCAGCGTGCCACCCCCGGCGACGCCCAGCTGACACCTGATGAGCATCATCAACAGCAGAATATAATAATAAATATATATAAATATAAAGTAAATATAAAATATATATAGATAAGAAAAATTGTAAGAAATATTGTAAAACGGAGCATATACTATTATGCCCTGTTAACCCAATATGGCCCGTGAAGCCATAGCTAGAATCAGGCAGGCAACAATGTAAAATACAATTTTTTTTACTCTTGCGAACATTGGAAGATTTTATAAATAGATAATTCCAAACATAAATGTCTATAGAGACAAATGAAATAAGTAAAACTGAAAATAAAAGTATATACAAAGGAAATTTTCTATTCTATTCTCCAAAATATAAAATTAGTATACCCAAAATGGGTCTAATAGACACTAAAACTGTGGACTCTACAGCCAATGTAATAAATAAAGTAGAAGTCCAAAATGCAGACTTGTTCTGGATAACCATAATACTAATTGTAATTGCATTAATTATGGTATCCAATGCATTAATAAAAATATACAAACTGCATAACAAGTGTCTTAAGAAACGATACCGTAGCACTGCTAACGGTATAGATAATATTTAAGGAAGATCTTTAATAAAGTCAATTATGAATGAAAATATGAGAAAAATTATATGAAAAAAAAAATAATAAATAAAAAAAATATAAAACGTAATATTGAATTTATCTACATTAAAAAAAAAATATATACAAATGAATAAATTTGAAGTTATGAGTATACCACAGCATGGACTGGGAAAAGCTTGTTGATCAGATAAAAGATCCAAATGAAAATTTCAGAAAATCCTATAAGTGCTTAACGCAAAACAGATCAACACAAGCTGTAACAATCAATAGGAATGCCCAAGTCTTGGTAAATAGTTATAATGAAATCAGAGAGTTGATCCAACAAAATAGAAAGAATTTGGAACGCAAACAGTGTGCTAAGGCTTTGAACCTACTGGTGACATTAAGAGAAAAATTAATATTTATAAAAAATAAATTCAGTCTCCAGATAGAAATTCCAACCATAGTAAACACCCCACTAAGAATAAATTTGAATGAAGACAGCACTAACTCTGACGAGGAAGATAGGACTATAGTCAAGGAAGACATTAAAGAGGAAGATCTTCACGATCTAACTATACCAGCAAAATTAATGCTGAAGAACGACGATAAAACAAATAACGCAGCCGACTCCGAAAATAACTTAACCATGGCAGAAGAAGCAGCTGCCATTAGGTCTTACATTAGGGAAGTCGCCTGCACAGTGCCAGAATTTGATGGGCAAAAGATCCATTTACAAAGATTCATTAAGGCAATCAAATTGGTAGACCTAGCTAAGGGACCATTTGAAGACATTGCAGTTGAGGTCATTAAGTCAAAAATAGTTGGCACAATTTTGAACTCAGTTGACAATGAAACGACAATTCCAGCAATTATAAACAAATTGCAGAAAGTAGTTGTCGGTGAGACATCCAGTAATGTCAAAGCAAAGCTAGCAACAGTTCAGCAGAGAGGTAAAACTGCAACGCAATTTACCGCTGAAGTTGATAGCCTGAGAAAACTTTTAGAAGCTTCCTATATCGATGAGGGTATACCTCTAGAACATGCCACTGGTCTAAGCACCAAAGAGGCAATTGAAACCATGATACATCGTGCTGAGCACGAAAGTATCAAAACAGTACTGGAAGCAGGGACTTGCACCACTATGGATGCAGCGATAAGCGCATACATAAGAACGAGTACAAGAGTTACCGGTGACATCAATAAAGTGATGTACTTTAGAGGTAACAGACCCAATAGAGGATACGGAAATGCCAATAGAGGTAGTAACCGCGGTAGAGGCTTTAATAACAATAGTATTAGAGGCAACTACCATAACGGTTACCAAAATAACGGTTACCAGAATAACGGTTATCAAAACCGCTATAATGGAAATAATAACCGTTATAATGGCTATAACAGAGGCCGTTATAATGGAAACAGAGGCCGTAACAACAGTCAGAACAACTACAACAGAAACAATGCCAATGTACGAGTAATCCAAGAACAGGGAAACTCGCAACAGCCTTTAGGTACTCAGTAGAAGAAGATCGTAGAGTATACACCATCAATTATAATCTCAACATATTTTCTACATTCATTCATGCCAAAACAGGCGTAAAACTAGTTTTTCTACTTGATACAGGTGCAGATATCTCTATTCTCAAAGAGAACTCTGACAAATTTTCTAATATTCAAATAACCAATAAAATAAACATTCAAGGCATAGGCCAACAGAAAATTCAGTCTCGAGGACAGACTTTTATTGAGATACAGACAGGTAAATACGTTATCCCACACGATTTTCATTTAGTAGATAAAAACTTTCCAATACCGTGTGATGGAATAATCGGAATAGATTTCATAAAAAAATATAATTGCCAAATCGATTTAAACCAAGAAGAAGATTGGTTTATAATTAGACCAAACAATTTGAAATTTCCAATATATATTCCCATAGCATACAGCTCTGGTATTAACACAACGTTATTACCAGCAAGATCCCAAGTTGTCCGAAGATTAATAGTATCATCAAAAGATGATAACATTTTAATTCCAAACCAGGAAATTCAAACTGGTATTTATGTTGCAAATACAATCGCAACATCAAGTAATACATTTGTCCGAATTTTAAATACAACCGATTCCGACCAATTAGTCAATATGGACACTCTAAAATATGAGCCACTTTCGAACTACAATGTAGTTCAGGCAAATAGTGAACACAGAAATAAAACTGTCTTATCTCAATTAAAGAAAAATTTCCCCGAATTGTTTAAATCACAATTAGAAAATATATGCAGCGAATATATAGATATATTTGCATTAGAATCAGAACCTATAACAGTTAATAATTTTTATAAACAACAGTTGAGATTAAAAGATGATGAGCCAGTATACACGAAAAATTATAGAAGTCCTCATAGTCAAGTGGAAGAAATACAAGCCCAAGTTCAGAAATTAATAAAAGATAAAATAGTTGAACCATCAGTTTCACAGTACAATAGCCCTTTGCTATTAGTACCCAAAAAGTCAAGCCCGAATTCTGATAAAAAGAAATGGAGATTAGTAATAGACTATCGCCAAATTAATAAGAAACTTTTAGCTGACAAATTTCCACTACCGAGAATAGATGATATTTTGGACCAACTTGGTCGAGCAAAATATTTCTCCTGCCTTGATTTAATGTCAGGTTTTCATCAAATCGAACTGGATGAAGGCTCGAGAGATATAACATCTTTCTCAACCAGCAATGGCTCATATCGTTTCACGCGATTGCCATTTGGCTTAAAAATAGCGCCTAATTCATTCCAAAGAATGATGACTATAGCATTCTCCGGAATAGAACCGTCTCAAGCATTCCTTTATATGGATGACTTAATAGTCATAGGTTGTTCCGAAAAACATATGCTTAAAAACCTCACTGAAGTTTTTGGTAAATGCAGGGAATACAACCTAAAGTTACATCCTGAAAAATGTTCATTTTTCATGCATGAAGTCACATTTTTGGGACACAAATGCACAGACAAAGGAATTTTGCCGGATGACAAAAAATATGATGTCATTCAGAACTACCCAGTTCCACATGATGCGGACAGCGCTAGACGTTTTGTAGCATTTTGCAATTACTACAGACGTTTTATCAAAAATTTCGCCGACTATTCGCGGCACATAACAAGATTATGTAAAAAGAATGTTCCATTCGAGTGGACAGATGAATGTCAAAAAGCATTCATACATTTAAAATCTCAGCTAATTAACCCAACACTCTTGCAGTACCCAGACTTCAGCAAAGAATTTTGCATAACAACAGATGCAAGCAAGCAAGCGTGTGGCGCAGTTTTAACTCAAAACCATAATGGCCACCAACTCCCAGTTGCTTATGCATCCAGAGCTTTTACGAAAGGTGAAAGCAATAAGAGTACAACAGAACAAGAGTTAGCAGCAATTCATTGGGCAATAATACATTTCAGACCATACATTTACGGAAAACATTTCACTGTGAAAACAGACCATAGACCATTGACATATTTATTCTCGATGGTGAACCCCAGCTCTAAATTAACTAGAATAAGGCTTGAACTAGAGGAATATAATTTTACAGTAGAGTATCTAAAGGGCAAGGACAATCATGTAGCAGATGCGTTATCAAGAATAACCATCAAAGAGCTAAAAGATATAACTGGAAATATATTAAAAGTCACTACAAGATTTCAAAGTAGACAAAAATCCTGCGCAGGAAAAGAACAATTGGATTTGCAAAAGCAAACCAAAGAAATAGCTTCAGAGCCCAACGTATACGAAGTCATAACAAATGACGAGGTACGAAAAGTAGTGACATTGCAATTGAATGACTCGATATGTTTATTTAAACATGGAAAGAAAATTATTGCAAGATATGATGTTGGTGATCTTTATACTAATGGAATTCTTGATTTAGATCAATTTCTCCAAAGGCTTGAATTGCAGGCCGGTATATATGATATCAGCCAAATCAAAATGGCACCGTGGGAAAAAATCTTTGAACACGTTTCAATAGATAAATTTAAAAATATGGGCAATAAAATATTAAAGAATTTAAAAGTAGCGCTACTTAACCCGGTGACCCAAATAAATAATGAAAAAGAAAAAGAAGCTATATTGTCTACATTACATGATGATCCAATACAAGGAGGGCATACAGGCATTACAAAAACCTTGGCCAAGGTCAAAAGACATTATTACTGGAAAAATATGAGTAAATACATAAAAGAGTACGTAAGAAAATGTCAAAAATGCCAAAAAGCAAAAACAACAAAGCACACAAAGACTCCAATGACGATAACTGAAACACCAGAACATGCTTTCGATAGAGTTGTTGTGGACACAATTGGTCCACTACCCAAGTCAGAAAATGGTAACGAGTACGCAGTCACTCTCATATGTGATTTAACCAAGTACTTAGTTGCCATACCAATAGCAAATAAAAGCGCAAAAACAGTCGCAAAAGCTATATTTGAATCTTTTATTCTAAAGTACGGTCCAATGAAGACGTTCATAACGGACATGGGAACAGAGTATAAGAATTCAATAATTACTGACCTGTGTAAATATTTGAAAATAAAAAATATAACATCAACAGCTCATCACCACCAGACAGTTGGAGTAGTAGAAAGAAGTCATAGAACTTTAAACGAGTATATACGATCCTACATATCGACGGACAAAACCGATTGGGACGTATGGCTTCAATATTTCGTATACTGCTTCAACACGACCCCATCTATGGTACATAATTATTGTCCATATGAATTAGTTTTCGGTAGAACAAGTAATTTACCAAAACATTTTAATAAACTACATAGCATAGAACCAATATATAACATAGATGATTACGCTAAGGAGAGTAAATATAGGTTAGAGGTAGCATATGCTCGAGCAAGAAAACTTCTTGAAGCACACAAAGAAAAAAATAAAGAAAATTATGACTTAAAAGTAAAAGACATAGAATTAGAAGTAGGAGATAAAGTTTTACTAAGAAATGAGGTAGGTCATAAATTAGACTTTAAATATACGGGGCCCTATAAGATAGAAAGCATAGGAGATAATAACAATATTACGCTACTTACTAATAAAAACAAAAAACAAATAGTTCATAAAGATAGATTAAAGAAATTTCATTCATGATTGAATTTAAACTTATATTTTCCTTAATCATTTATACAAATTTTCCATACACTACGTATATTTTTATCTTTGCATAACAAAATCAACTATCGTTGTTCAAACAAAAACAAAAACACAAAAAAAAAATAAAAATAAAAATAAAATAATTTGCATTTAATAATCAAAATAACTTCACTAGGTTACGTTATTTTTCAAAAGGAGGGAGATGTAGTATGTGCCTATGCAATATTAAGAACAATTAAATAAAATAGCATATTAACATATGACAGCACTTTGTTGCTATGTTTATGTTTATGTTTATGCACGCAGTTAGGCCCAGGGCGGATGTAACATGATCGCCCACTCGAAGGCCACAAAGTATAAGTGCATTGCCCACTTGAAGGCCAAAAAGTATAAGTGCTTGGTCAGCATTCACACGCCGACCAAATGCATATTACATACGTACATACTTAGCTCGCTCTCCCGATAAGCCTAGATATATAAGATATACATAAGAACGCCGCTCCGCCGCTGGCGTACCCGGCAGCGCAGCTACGCGGATTAGCCTAAGTCCAAATATATTCAAAACTGTAAAATCAGAGACTCTGTAGACGTTGAGCTGGCAGAACCATTTCTGCCTACTCTAAAATCAAAAGAAGAAATTGAATAAATATATGTCAGCCCGACGGCTGCCTTCAACTTAAAACGAACTTGTGTTCTTAATTGGAGTTCATCATTACACAATACTGGAAAGAACATGTGTTAGTGGATAGAACCAGATATTTTGCTCACAGAGCTTAAACAGCATCACTGCCGGGTATACTAGGTATGGAACGGAAAAATGTCTATTCATAATTCCTTTCTAGGCGGGTGCACTGCATCCGTGCGGGGAGCTGCATGAGCTGGAACATGCAGATACAAGATACTTTGTGTCACAGTGGCAGCAGCGACAGAGTACAGCAGTCACGAGGAGAGATGTTGCCCGGGTGTTCAGCAACAGCAGCAGCGACACCCATTACCACATCGAGAACAACTTTACCAGTCGCCAGTCGCCGGGAATGTTGTCTATGCACGCATAAAATGTATTATAATGACATCATAAATCGAGCTCGCTATGTGTGTGCATAAATGAGTGACAAAGCTTGCCCGCACTCCGTTCCAGTGGCAAAAATGGCAAATCATTTATCAAATAACAAAAAACGGAGACTTGTCGCAGAAAGCAAGTGCGAGTACAAAAAAGAATTGGCAACGCTAAGCAGAATCCAAATCCATAACTTAATTGTCATAAATCGGGAAAACCGAATTTAATAAAAGATATCGATATGAATTTTACACTTGAAAATTATTTTTGCTTGAGGCAGTGTTACAATGACGACAGGCAGATTTATCGATTTCCCTCTTTGGGCTCAGTTGTAACCCCATCATGGCATTATTTGGTTTGGTATGGTTATTGCTGCGTTCAAGTTTATCCACAACGCCCCTTCCCCATCAGTCCCTTGTCCACACTTTGACTGGTTAGTAGCACCCGACAAAGGAATAAACATCGAAACAAGAAACAGAGACCCACCACTGGGGACCGTCGCACCCTCACCCACAAACCCACCATCACACCCACTGGGCTTTGCCGCACGCTCATGCGACTGCACACCCACTGAGGCAAAAAAAGGATACTTTCTTTTAGAAGCTATATTTATCGGCTCAGCTTATAATTGTAGAGCGAAGAGGCCCCACAACAACTCTTGATAATCGATATTACGATCATCTACTTTTCAGATCGGAGCCCATCATCTGCATGCCAAAACCCCAATTTGCAGTGCAGTCGCGTCGCCATGTGGTCCTTTCTTCCGGTGCCTCACCAGGCGACTGTGCAACATGCCACCCGCGACTAGGAACTCGCAACTCCGAATTTGGAGCTGCCAACTCGCCACTTGGACGGCGGATAGAAGTCGCGTTAAAATGTCAAAAATATGCTCGAAACCATAGAAACTAGCAAAGTTGCGGCGAAACCGTGGGTTTATCTAATTAGTGAGAGCAGAATCAAAAGGATGGAATTATGGCTGCACAGCATGGAAGCCGCCATCCACACGTTAGATTACAGCTCGGCTTATACCACACACACAAGGACCAAACGAACTAATATGAAATTTCTAGGATTCTTTCTGTTTAAATATTTTCTATATTGTTCACATATATTGCCTTAAAATAAGTTAATCATCATGCTTGTGCTTCTCAAAGAGAGAAAACTACTGTAAAGTAGCGATTTAAATGCTATCTAAGGAAATCCATTTTTGCTACAATTTTTTTATACATGGGGCTTTAGTTCTAACAAAAAATTAAGATAGTTGTGCGGCTCGGCTTTTTTAAATTATTTTTATGGCATGGGGCTCCACACACAGTTTTCTGTTTGCTGGTAAATTGGAGCAAAGCTTTTAACTTGGGGGTAGTTTCGTGGACTGAAGGGGCGATTCGGGGTGTAAAAAGTAATGGTGGCTTTGAGCATAAAAAACGTCCAAAAAAGATTTTTGATTGTTAATGTCGCGGTATGGTTTGCTTTCTGTTCACTTTTTCACTTGTTCTTAAATTATTTCTAATGGTGTGATAGTGGAGATCTTGAAATAATTTGCTGCTGGAATAGACTCCCCTTTATGTTACATTTGCTCGAATTGATTTGACGAAATGCCATGTTTTTATCCAAATGAATTGGAACCTTCACCAGCCAATGACTACAATGAATGATAAAAGCCTATCAGAAGACGTTTCCCTTTCTTTCAAAAAGTAAAAGGCACAGTGACGCTAACAAACCAAGCATTAGAAGTTCTGGAAACAGGATTTGTTTTAATAGCAAATTGATCACTCGCCACAAGTGATCGCTTATTCGAGTTGTGGGAGAGCCTTATCTAGCAAAGCCGAAGTTGGCAGTGACAAGGTCATTTCCCTTGATGGACTTGTCACTTTTCATATAGTTTTTTAATTAACTAAAAGCTGTCGACTGCATCGCCGCCCGTGAGATTCCTGGATAGGACCCTTTGTTGAAAACTCACCTGCACTGTGGAACTGGGTTCCTCCTGACGTCCTAATGCTTGACGTTTTGCGTCTAATCCGTGCCAACGGCTGCTGCCCAAGTTATGAAAACATGAGATCACAAATTGCAAGGGACAACTGGGGCCGGGTTGAAGAGGGGCGGAGGTGTGGGAGTGGGCTAGTTGCAGTCACCGGTCGTAAATGTGTGCCGCGTTGTGAAGAGGATGCACTTGCTCTCTTTGGTAGCTTTCTCTTGCTCTCTCTTTTTTTCTAAAAATGTCTATCTCTTTCGCTCGCTAGCGTTGCCTTTATTTCGGCTTTGATTTGTTTTAATTTCCGCTGAAGCTGCTTTTACTTCCGGGGCAGTGAGAATGCAAATGCAAAATGCAATTGGCTAGGTGCGGGTTTTTGTTGTTAGAGACTTATCGCTGGTTCGGTGGTCAATGGCTTGGGATTTCGAGAAGCAGTACATCCTTGCAGCCTCTCTTTGCTCCAATCTCCGCCGTCTTTCGTTGCCTTTCGTTTCGATTCACACTTTCGTCGTATTCACGGCTTCCCATGCAACTTTTTTGCTGCGGCATTTTTTGCGTAAATTATGAGATAATTTCAACATGTTTTTGGTTCCCGGAAAAAGTGCAATTTATTTTTTTGCCTTTTCATTGATCTGTGCGCGAGGGTGCTTGCGGGCGCGTGTGTGTGGGCTCGCGGCAGGCGGGTGTGAGAGTGTGTGGGTGGTGCGGGGAGCCCGTAGCGGAATGCGTCCGTGTGGCAGCGCGAAGCTTTCGCAACTATGCGAATTTCCTGCGTACGAATTTCAGTATAATAAAATATCCTGTTCCTCTTCTAAGTCGGGAAAGAGAGCAAGAGAGCGCTAGTTAACATGCGCGTGCGCCACGAATTGGAGCACTTTAATGCTGGTGGCGATAACACGGACAGGGACACATCACTAATACTCGCGCACGTACACCCACCACCGCGGTGGCGCTCCTTCCCTCTCACTCACTCCAAAACTCCCTACGTTTTTTTCACTGTGCTGCGCCGCTTGTCCTTTTGCTTTTCTCCGATGTTAAACGGCACTTTCGGTTGTTTTTCAAGCTTCCTTAACTTTTGGGACCCTGGGCCGCGTGTTTTATTGTGTTTTTGCGCAGCAATTGTGCCTGCATTCGGTGGAAAAACTACAAAATATTATTTAATCGGAGGAAACGAAACACTCGCAGCAAGCGACGAGAGCGAAATGCAGCGTGCAAGAGCGAGACTGCACCACAGTCAGCTTTTACCGTTGCACGCAGCGTTAATGACAAGGGAGAGAAACAAGGACGCAGGCGCGAAAAATTCCAGTTGTGCGCTTGAAGAACAGTATATACTAGATATTGGTTTCGGTTTCAATAAAAAGAAATTAAATAGTATATGTGATTAAAAAGAAAATATTTTAAAAATGATAACAAAAATACATATGATAATATTTTAATTACTGTTGAGCAATAGTTGACAGCTTACATACATAGATGGCGTGACGGTTACTTCTTTACAGAACTCTGTTACGTTCTAAAAAAATTCAAGAATCTGTGGGATCATACATTTTGGTATTTAAACTATTTTAGCAACTGGTAACACTGTTCGACACCGGTGCAATCAATTTGGGTCAATTTAAAAGGAACTATGTTTTTGCATAACACAAAGCTTTGCAGACTGGCAAGTGAGTATACGAGTGGATACAGTTCCCAGGCCATTCCTACATATTCCCCCACAGGTGGTCTGGCAGGAGGCGTGCGCCACCTGAGCGGCCAGAAACCGAAGACCGCGATCCTAATGCTTAACATGGGCGGTCCGACCCACACGGACCAGGTGCACGACTACCTACTGCGTATTATGACCGACCGGGACATGATCCAGCTGCCGGTGCAGAGCCGTCTTGGTCCGTGGATCGCCCAGCGCAGAACGCCCGAGGTACAGAAGAAGTACAAGGAGATCGGCGGTGGTTCTCCGATTCTTAAGTGGACCGAGCTGCAGGGCCAGCTGATGTGCGAGCAGTTGGACAGAATCTCCCCGGAGACAGCACCTCACAAGCACTACGTCGGTTTCCGCTACGTGAATCCCCTCACCGAGAACACGCTGGCCGAGATCGAAAAGTGAGTGTGGTCGAGAAGTAGAACAAGAGTGATGTAAATATCCCGAGGGTTGTGAAATTTACCTATATATATTGCTAACAGACTCTCACAATAACATATGTTCTAGTAAATAAGTTTGTATAGACTTCGAATGCAAGTTTCAAGATCCTGTTGACTTTTTGGACAAATTACTGAAACCTATACCTGGAATTTAGGGTCATTTGGCGCTTCTTAAGGAATACATGTTAATATTTAAACTTAAACTTTTAACTCAATTGCAGCGACAAACCAGAGCGCGTTGTACTCTTTTCACAATATCCACAGTACAGCTGCGCCACCTCCGGATCCAGCTTTAACTCCATATTCACCCATTATCGGAGCAAGTGAGTTAGGAATGCACAATTACAGTTGTATATTTGATCCCCTCTTTACCTCAGTGATCTGCCGTCGGATATCAAATGGAGCATCATCGACCGGTGGGGCACCCATCCACTTCTAATCAAAACGTTTGCGCAGCGAATTCGTGACGAGCTGGCCAAATTTGTGGAGACGAAACGAAACGATGTGGTCATCCTTTTCACTGCCCACTCCCTTCCCCTTAAGGCTGTGAACCGGGGCGACGCGTATCCCTCGGAGATTGGTGCTAGCGTACACATGGTGATGCAGGAACTTGGTCAGACGAATCCCTACAGCCTGGCATGGCAATCCAAGGTGGGCCCGCTACCCTGGCTGGCGCCCGCAACTGATGATGCCATTAAGGTGTGACTTCAAGGCCGTATTTCCATTCCCATGCACTAAAACCAAGCCCATCATTACAGGGCTATGTTAAGCAAGGCCTGAAGAACTTCATCCTTGTGCCCATTGCCTTCGTGAACGAGCACATCGAGACGCTGCATGAGCTCGACATCGAGTACTGCGACGAACTGGCCAAGGAGGTCGGCGTAGAGGAAATCCGTCGAGCTGCAGCCCCCAACGACCACCCGCTGTTCATCGACGCCCTCACAAACGTTGTGGCAGACCACCTGAAGTCCCAGCAGGCAGTCAACCCCAAGTTCCTCATGCGTTGTCCCATGTGCTCCAATCCAAAGTGCAGGGAGAGCAAAAGCTGGTACCGCCAGCTCTGCTCGAACTAAGCAGCCAAGGCAACTTGCGGGTCTGGGAAGCACTGCGTGACAAGCGTTTCAAGTGCTGCAGCTGGACGAGAACATTTATGCATTCATTTGGGTTTCTGGGGGATTGGTTTTCACATACTGGTGTTCATTTCTTTCCGCTTTAATTAAAGACACTGTTGAGCAGTATAAAAATGCACAGTTGGTTTTGGAGTAGTAGCTTTGTTGGGAAAACATCTATGCATTTTCTATGTTATAGCGAAACTATAAAAATGGAATGCTAAAATGTAGCTTCTAAATTGCGAATGCCAATCGAGCTTGCAACTAATACACCCTTCTAGGAACACAATTTATAAGTTTGAAACCCATAACAAAACAGTTACGCTCTATAAAGAGAGCCAGTACTTTAAAATGTTCTCTTATCTTAGTCACGCTCTCTCTCTCTTTCGCACGTGCGATGGTTTCGGTATTTTTTCGCCGGACAAACAGCTGTTCGACTGTCAGTTTTATTCTTGCCTTCCGATCCGATGTTTATTAAATCAAATTCGACTTTTGAGTGTTCAAATGGCTGACAAAATTTGCGAAAGCTGGTCGTTCTCCCCTGCAGTCGACTTATTCTCCTGGACACTCTTGCATTTCTCATCCTGTCGCGCCGTCAATGGAACTTCCCGGAATATTGCATAATTGAGACTTCCCGGGCCTTCAAATTGGAACTTCGACTTTGCGTTAATTGACGGCTCGCACTGGAATTAACCTGCCAATTGCCATCGATATTCCACACTACGCCAATTGAGCCGTTGATTTTTAATAACGAACCGAGGCGCGTTTGGCCACAGTGGCCCGGATCGGGAAATCTAATCGCCACAGGGACCATAAAACAATTCGAAGAGCACACTCCGACTCCGAATATGAGCAGGTACCACAGAGGCCGAGGAGCTGGTAGCCCCACGAATCCAGCGGGGCCAGTCTACGGCGTGATCTCGACGTTGGACGACGCCACTCCGAGCCCCGCGGATTTCGCCAGGTAAGCGACCAATTACTGCTATCGCGTTTTGTTTACGCTTATTTCCCCTGAAGAGCGAAAACCAGTTTGGGATCAGGCTCAAATGCTGCGGGCGGGCTTTCTTTCCATCTCTTTTTCCAATTTTGGTTGGCTCATGTTATACGACCACATCGTGACACAGCAACTATAAGCCAACCATTGGGGTTACAATAATTTGAAAATTTTCCGTGTTCATGGTTTTTTATTGTTATCAGCTTTCCTTGCCTAGTCTTGTACTTCACTTGCGAGCACTGTTGCTGTAATTAAACTGTAACTTGGAGTTTGCAAATTGTATGAATTTGTAAAACAAAATGATCTGCAGCGAAAACTTATTCATTTATAGAGTAAAAAGAATCAATACATCATAGTGGAAAGCTTTAGTTCTTTTTAGTCCTGCTTCTTAACCTAAGGATTCACCTTAGAGATGAAATGAATGCCTGTCAAGTTCCCGATTGTGATTCTTATCGTCTTCAGCCAGATACGTGCAGACATTGGCACTCCACTCGAATGGCCACAAATTAATTGAGTTAGCAGATTAGATGAGGATCGTATGTGACCGATGGCACACACTTAATATCACCTGAAAATAAGATTAGCGCAGAGATATATCCACTTTGGTATATCCAAAAGAAATCAATGGTATTACTGGGCACATTTTATTTTTTTTCGTCATCACACTTGGATCGCCCTTTAGATGGAATAAATGTATTGATGGGTGTATCCAATGGGAGGAGTGCATAAGGAGCATTTTGTTAATTTCAAAAGCTGGCGCTTTCGGGTGATTTTATACAATTTTTACAAGATTCGCGTAAGGTTCATAATTATTATATACACACACACATTCATTCGTGTGAAACGTAATGTAAAGCCACAGAACACTTTAATCGTATTCGCTCGGTTATCTGTCCAAAAGACAAACATAATGAACTGTAAATGCCATATGCTTGATAATGACTTTTTAAGGCTTATCTGAACCATTGAGAGAAATAAGCCCGTAATTCTGACTTGGGTGCCATAAACCTAGGCAACTAATAGTGTACAATGTTGCATGCTAAAATTAGTTTCCGTTAATAAATATTCTTGAAAACATTGGGTGTTTAATTACATCTAGACATTCCCAATAATCTTATCACAATGTGAAAGGTAACTGATTTTTTAATTATTGCTAGCTGTTTATATAGGCGTCTATCTAATCTCTTATTCTTTTTACAGATGCTCCTCTCTCGAGGCCAAGAAAAGTGAGCTGAGCTTGTTCCTTAACTGGGGAGTGCCGCAAAAAAATATGGAGATAAGCTCGAAGCTAAGAAACCGCAGCTGGCTCGTCGACGTGCTGGCTATCTTCTTTGGCATAGGCACCTGGCTGGGCGTCAATGGCACCTTCATTCAGCTTCCCCTGCTGGTGGACGAGGCACCAGAGGGCTGGAGTCTGCCCTCTTACCTAAGCGTTATGGTCCAGATTGGCAACTTGGGCCCATTGCTGTACACTGCCATCCAGAAGTACTCGCCCAAGAAACTAAATGATGGTTGGACCATTCACGGAGTGCTCCTAGTGGGAGCCATATCGTGCTTGCTGACGGCGTTCTTCTACAACCAAACCGCTTTGGTCGCTGGCACGGATCACAGCTTAGCCCTCTTCTTGCTGACCTGCTTCACGGCGCTGAATGCCTGCACTAGCTCGGTGCTTTTTATGCCCTACATGGGACGCTTCAAGGAGCAGTACATGGTCACCTACTTTATTGGCGAGGGACTGAGTGGTCTCCTGCCCAGCGTGACGGCTTTGATCCAGGGCATCGGCGAGAGCGGCGACTGTGTACTGGTCAACGTAACCGAAAGCGGAGAGGAGGTCTACGAGCTGCAGAAGACACCTCCGAGATTCGATACCCGTGTTTTCTTCCTCATTCTTTTCGCGCTCATGGTGCTAGCCTATGTGGGGTATGCACTTCTGAATTCCCTCCCATTGGCCAAAAGGGAGTACGCCCAGGTGACCGTCAGTGAGGGCAACAAGTACGTTTACGGAGAGGCGGATAACCAGCAAGAAGCGGAAAAGCTGAGTAAAGGCCAGTACACATACCTGCTCCTACTAATCGGTGCGATTTCGCTGTTCAGTAACGGAATGTTCGGCAGCATACAGTCCTACTCCAGTGCCCCGTACGGAGCCCAAGCGTACCACCTAGCAGCCACCCTGAGTGTGATAGCCAACCCGGTGGCCTGCTTCATGGCCATGTTCCTGCATTTTACCTCCCTGCGGATTATCACGGTGCTCTCTATCCTTGCGGGTCTGCTGACCAGCTATGTTTTCACCACGGCGGCCCTGAGTCCTCTTCCGCCTCTTCACGACCAGACCGTGGGTGCCGTACTCGTGGTCACAGCCTGGACTTTGCTGGTGGGGATTGTGAGCTACACGAAACTGGGAATCACCACGGTTATGCGGGCGCAGGGTGGACAATCGCTGGTCTGGGTGGGCGCCATTACGCAGCTAGGATCCGCTATCGGGGCAGTGGCCATCTTCTTTGCTATCAACTACTCGGACCTTTTCCAGGCCGCAGAGTCGAACTGCTAACCTCGCCAGAAACTCGACGAGGCCAGGATTTCCAGGGATGCATCGTGATTTTATAAATGCTATTACTGTAGTTTAGTGTGATATTTTAATGTGTATTTCCACCTCACGTCACAATGAAGACAATACCTAATTACCTGAACTCGCGCTTTTTTATACAACAATTTGCAGTTGAATTGCAACAGTTCGTAGTTTTAAGTATAAAAGTGGATATCAACATAATGTATATAAGACGAGAACAAGTCCAAAGTTTCAAAAATTATAGACTTTGGCTCCTAAGTAAAGCATTTTAAAAAGAAAACTTTCGAACCTAATAAATTCCTTTGTTTTGATTTAAAATCCAGCAAAATCAATTTCCTGTGTCGATATTAGTTGGCATAATACAAAGCATTTAAATATTCTTTTTAAGAGGTATATTTATAGAGCTTTTGTCTGTTTATTATTTAAAGTATAATATGAAGGCTTGATTCATATACATCTCTCTTATACCAACTAAAATTTAATTTGGGAACATAGTCCTTAGTCCTTTTTTTTATGATCGTCCTTTACAATCGTACACCATTAGGCATAAAAAAGATACTTCTAAATGCAACTAAATTGCATTAAATGTGTTTAATGCTTGCTCTTCACCAATATCAGTTTTTTTACCGATCGGCCTTTATATCCGCCCTCGATGCGTTATTGACCTGCTCCGGCTGCTCTACTTCGCTGTCTATGTCCCCCTCGTAGCCCGAATTTGTTTTCGAGGCAACGGGGAGGGGATTGTGCCCTTTGGACTCGAAGGACTCGTCCAAAGTGCAGCAGCTACAGAAGCACTCTTTAAAATGACGGCAGGTATCGCCCAGCTTCTCGGGGGCCGCATCTAAGACCTTGTTGAAGGCTTCGATCTTCTCGCGCAAGCTGCGGCTGTCACTGGGACACCCAAAGAGTTGACTTCCTTGTGGAGACGGCCGTGAAGATTCGCTGCCAATCTTTTCTAGAAAGCCGAGAACCTTCTCCAGGGAGTCTCGGGCACGATTGAAGTTCTCCAGGCTCTCCCGCAGAACTTGGCTCTCATTGAGGTGCTCAAATTTCATCAACAGACTTTGAATCTCGGTGAGGTCAGAAGGCAAGCTCATGCCCGCCACGCCGGAGGTCTGCGCGGCGTGCACCGCATTAACCGCCTCGAAACCCACAATCAGGCGCTGAATCTTGGTGGCCTCGGCCTGGTGGCCACACCTCGCGAGCTGCATCATGTCATTCACATCGCCCACCTCCTTGAGCAGCTTCACCGACGACTGCATTACCTTCTGGTGCTCCTGAATGCCATGCCGCAAGCGGTCTTGCAAGTTGTGAAGGTATAAGAAGAGTTGACGCACCTGCTCCTTTTCATCGAAATTACTTAGAAAAACTGGGAGGAAATCGGGATGGAGTAAATCTGCCATTGAGCATATTCAAATGTTGCATGTACATGTTAAGTACATGGCATTGCAAGAGAGGAGCTTAATTTTAATATAATTAAACACCTTCGGTCTTACCAGGTATTATATTTTCGCTCTTTGATGCTGAATTATCGTCGGTCATTGTTAAACGCTTGAGTCCACTAGAGATCCGAAAATCACTATAAATTTTGAAAACTGGTGACAAAACCTGATCAAATATGTTATTGTTTTAACTTAACTTTAGTTCAATCTTATGCCAATGTAAATCTCAAAGGTAAAATGATTTGAAAACCTGTTCGCTGTTGTCTCTTATCTCGGATTCGAGCCACCGCTGCTCCCCTTTTTCGGTTGCCTTGGTCCCACTGTAGCTGGCTGGGCGAACAGCTGTTCGGTGGTTTCTCGGTTTGTATACTTTCTGCCTTAGTTTTGATTAGGGAGCGATGCGAAGTGATGATAAACCAGTCGAAACGAGTAGTTGTTCTCTATAAAGTACATACATTTGTGTTCGTTTTTCTGACTGAATCTTATAAGCTGCATGTAAAAGATTTGAACGTGCCTTTCTGGTCTTTAAGAGTGCGCAATTAAGGGATTGCATTGATGCAAGGAAGCGCGCTGCGGTTCCAGTTCGAAGCCCCATCGCAGTGAGAGCGATATGCGTGAACCTAGACCACTGCCCTGCTGGAGACCACAACAGAACCGGAATCAGAGTCCCAGCCCCTGCAAGGGCAGCATCTCGACCTCCGTGCAAAGAAACCCAGTTGACGGAGCCCGGAAAATGAGCCTTTGGCGGAACCTGCGCTCGCTGGAGACCCGCAATCTGGACGTGGCCCTTAGCCAGCGTGAGAACATATTGGTGGCTGGCCACCTTCCCTCGGCCATTTTTCGCGAGCGACTAAGTGCGGCTCAGAATCTCTACCAGCGCAACCTAACCGGTCACTACGGATGTGTAAATGCCCTGGAGTTCAGCTCGGGCGGTCAGTTCCTGGCTTCAGGTGAGTGGAGATACCTGTTGATATCCTCCTGCCCTCCCAGCTAATCAGTGCTTTCCTCGTCCACCAGGTGGCGACGACAAGAGGGTTCTACTGTGGAACATTGACCGCGAGCTGGTATCCAAGTTTGGAAAACCCCGCTCCATGAACGAGAAGCATGCCAGCAACATCTTCTGCCTGGGATTTGACACCCAAAATTCTTATATTTTTTCCGGGGGCAACGATGATTTGGTCATCCAGCATGACCTAGAAACGTGAGTTCCAAAGCGTTTAACGAGGCTTTGCTAATAGTTCATAAATTCTAAACATTTAATTTGATTTTTTCATACTGACTGTTATGATTTAAATTTCTTTAGTTAAATAATTTATGCTAAACAATAACTGGTTATATCCCTTCTCTGTAAAGAGGGAAAATCCTGAACCACTTTTCGCACGATGGACCTGTTTATGGTTTAAGTGTAGACAGGATCAGTGGCCATCTCTTGAGCGTGGCCACGGAGCACGGCGAGATCCTAGTGTACGACCTAAGGGCAGGGAAGTCCGAACCGCTGGCAATCGCCAAGTTCAAGACGCCCTTTAACGCCGTGGAGTTTCACCCACTTAATGGCCATTTTCTGGCCACTGCCAACGCGAAAAGGGGAGCCATGCTCTGGGATCTAAGGCACCACCAGCAGTAAGTTTATCCTAGTATTTGCCTTATAATCTTACTCACTCACTTGTTGTGCACCAGGGCCCTATGTCAGTTCAACTACATCCCGGAGTCCCCAAGCTGCATGAGCGTGCGCTTCAATTGCAATGGCACCCTTCTGCTCACCCTGCACCGCCGGCTACCGCCGATCCTGTACAGCCCAGGAGCACCGGAGCCGGTGGCCACTTTCTACCATGAGGAATACTTTAACTCCTGCACTATGAAGAGTTGCACATTTGCGGGGCCGCAGGACGAGCTGGTGGTCTCAGGCTCGGACAACTTCAACATGTTTATCTGGCGCCTGGAAGGAGTGGACTGTGAGTTAGCTAAGGGATTCAGCTTGCAGATTCCTCAAATAATTGTTCTTATTTTATCAGTGGATGAAAAGAACCAGTGGATGGAGACTACTCCCGTAATTCTCGCTGGTCACCGTTCCATCGTCAACCAGGTGCGGTACAATCGCGAACGCTGCTTACTCGCCTCCTCTGGCGTGGAGAAGATCATTAAGGTAGGTTGGGTAAGCCTATATAGATCCTAATAATAATAAAATCGATAACATAGCTGTGGAGTCCCTTTGCCCAGCAGGGCTGGGAAGGATCCCTTACCCAAGCCGAAGCCCTGCCCTACTGCACACGCGCACTGCACCGCGAGTCATCGGATCATGTGTCCCAGGACTTCAGTGCTCGTAACACCGACGAGGACCAGGTAATGCTGGCCTTCTTCGATACTTTGGTGCAGCACGAGCTTGAGTCCTGGAGCACGGTGGACAATCAGAACAGCTCTAAAAGCAGCACACACACATCGACGTGTAGCGAGGTCAGTTCGCCAACTGAAGAGCCCAGTGAGGAGGAGCGCGATTGGGATCAGGACCCTCAGACTGAGCGGGACCAAAACGAGGAAAATGTGCAAGACCAGGATATCGATACGCCTAACGTCAGCGAACTGAGCTGGCAGACTTATCCGAACCGTATCTTCTACCTAATCGCTAAAAAGCGCCGCGCCTTACTTCAGTTAGCGGTTAGGGGCACTTCTCGACATCCGCGCAACGTGGACCAGTTGCTCCACAGGCTCCTTGGCGAACAAAAGCAGGCTGCCACGCAGGCGCGGATCAGCGACTGGCTTGAGGAGACGCAGCGTCTCTTCGGCGACGACGAGCTACCCACCACATCAGCGGAGGCTGCAGCCCGGGAGCAGCGACGACGAGACGGCGTTCTGTTCTGTCGAAATCGGAGGACACATGAATTTAAAATAGGTAAGGCCGGTGGCGGTGCACTATTCGTAGACTTTAATAGAATTATCATAATATTAATGGGTTAATTACTTGGGGCTATGCAGTTTTCGTTTACGGCCCAACAAAATCTCCGCCATGCAAACAATAGCTGAAAGTAGACATCCAATAGTGAGGGCGTAAAAGGCGAGCTGGACGTCGGACAAGGTGAGCACCTTCCACCGTCCTACGTCTAGTTCGGACAAATACTCGGGGAACCGTTGGATGCTCCATTTGGCGCGCTCCTTTGCCTCCCCTGTCCATAAGCCGACGATTCCCCCCGCCACGAGGCGCAGTACGATCCGGTTGACCTCCTCTAAATAAGGCGAAGGACGAGGCAGCACATAGGCAATGTGATAGTTCTTGGGACACTCGGGGATTTTATGCACTTTCTTAGTCATCACGTATCGAATGTCACTCAGCTGCAAGCTGGCGGATCGGGTGACGCCCGCGAATCCTCCTCTCTTCGACACCATTTCAATTAGTCGCTCCTCGCCCTCGGCCACCAGCATCATCTTGGCATCCAATCGACGATAGACCTCTGAGTCGTGACCATAGAAGAGATCATCCTTAAAGGCAGGATGTTTTATGTAAATAGGCTGGCCAGACTCATCCAATTCCCTCAAGGTATTTGCATCTCGGTAGTAAAGAGGTCTTATGTAAACTGTTGCCAGACTGGACTCAAGCAAGGCTCCAAAAATCACGCTCACCAGACACAGAGAAGCCACAAATATGCGTTCCGAGTGAAAGGGGGGAAAACGACCCACATTCACACGCACCCAAACGACCCATGTGTCGATGAAAATGCGTCGCGCCGCTCCGAAGTAACTAATCCGCGTAGCCCGTGAACCATCCGGTATGCGTTCTATACAAAGAATTAGATTTACGGCTCTAAGAATAAGCCAGACTAGGGCTCCTAGCAGACCCACCAGCAGAAAGCATAACCACACGTCCGTGTGTACAGCGAAAAGAGGCAAAATGGATTGCGGAATTCTCTGTGCTTTCTTCACGTACAAGCAAAGCTCATCCATGTAAACGGCCGCACTGAACTGGATGTGCGTAGTAAGATAGTCCTTGACAAAGAATCCGGCAAAGATGATGTCCACCTCTCCGCGGTGGGCGCGACCGACGCCGCCACTATATTCTCCATTTGCCAGCCGACCGCCAAAAAATTCATCATCCGGCCACAGATAATCAGCTGTGAAGTTCAGTTGCCTCGCCACGGTTTTGGCCAATTTAGCATCCGCTCCTGTTACACTTAGGACCTTGTTTTCGCCGTCTCCAATCACACTTGAATAAACTGAATCGAAAATGTATATTCTCAAATGGTAACCCTCCAGATTCTTGTAGATTCTTGAATAGGTTTTGCAATCTTGAACCACCACTAAACTCCGCGTAAAGGGATTGAAGAGAAGTACACTTTCCTTCCGTAATTGGACGTAGTAAATCCGGCTATGCCCATGCTGAAGCCAAACATCGGCCGCGAACTCCATTAATAGTACATCGTCCTCAATTGAGTAATTCTCTAAAGCCAATATGTAGAAGCCATCTGTGTTAACCAAACTGGTCCGGATTTCCTGCATTTGATGTACGCCAGCAAAAATGAAAAAATGATGTCTCATTATTTCTGCTCTTGGCGGAACTTCCTCCTGTTTCACACTAATTTTGATGGAGCTCTTTTCTTGCACCATCAAAAACTGAACAAGATCATTGCCTCCGTCTTCCGAACTCCTTAGATGCAGTTCAAGGCCGCCCTCAAACTGCTCCACAATGGAGGTCAGGACTCGCTTGTAGTCCGTGTTATTGGCTTGACCAAGGGCTCCTCCCACTAGAGCCAGCATAATTAGCTGCAAAGTCGCCGCCATGTCAGGAGTTACTGAACCGTCGACTGAGATTGTGGAGCGTACAATAGCATGGGCTCGGGATACTAGGGTGCAGGTCGACTGACATCCTGTTGGACAAGTGTTTGTTTAGTGTCAGAGCCACTGACACCTGAGGGCGGACTGCTAGCCACAATTATTGGCAAGTATCCGGGGTTTGTTGACACAACCTGACTTAGCCCCATGACTTGTCCATTTATGCGTGCACAATGAAATTCTCTTCTGTTACAGCAACCTTTCGGGATTTATTGATATGTAAATTATTCGGTTGAAACGATTTTCTTTATATTTAAGCGACTTTCCCAATTAAACATTTGAAATACTATAAGATTATATTTCCCTATTTTAGTTGAAACGCCAAAATCCAGAATCACTCAAAGAATACGAAAGCGAAAATTAAGGCAGCCTATTCAGACCGCAAAACACAGAAGAGCGACTGGTCGACCAGGCACCACCGAGATGGACGAGAGCAGCTCGTCAAGCGACACCAGGGCTACCTACGACTCCGATGATGAGGAGACCTCGACAGGCGACAATAACAACAACAATACCAATGAAAGGGAAAGCGTCCAAACGGACGATGATGGAGACAACTCCTCCACAACTTCGTTGACCTCCATGGAGGCCCAGTTTTCTCAGGCTCCCAGCACCTCCAGTTCTTTTCTTTTTCACCAAATGGAGAGCAACAACAACAGCCAGCTTACGTCCAACCAAAATCACAAGGCAGTAAATGGACTTGTTCCGGATAATTGTAATACTGAGTCAACAGCATCCACATCGTCATCCATGTAGGTCGTACACATATGAAAGCAAAGATTCCTCTTTTAAATATCTTCCTAAGCGTAAATATGTTTTTATAGGAGAAAACACCATTTACTCTTACTTTTAATGTCCACTGAAACACACACATAAAAAGTAATAATAACGCACTTTTTCTCGATTAAAAAATAATTTTGCATGTTAGGTTCTTTAAGCGATCCAGTTTGCGTTCAAATCGTCTGTTTTAAAAACTGGCAAACTCCATCTCACCATTTGTTCTGGGTTTACACGGAGCTAAGCTCTTTTAAAATTTGTATTAATTTACTTTTAGCTTTTTACACCTCCAACAACATTGATTTATTAAATAAAATTTTATTTACTTATTTATTTTGAATCGTTTGTTTCCGCTCACTTCATTTATTGATTGTGGAATTTTCGTAGTGTCTACAATAATTTATAAATACATAAAGTCTCATAAACCAACAGGTAAGGATTTTTGCATATGCGTGTGCTGAACTTAGAACTGACATGCACGAAAATAAAGATCTTTAAATACACTTAATATTTGTGCTTAAATATATATGGTTTTCAACTACGGCTTAGAGTAGACTAACTAATTTACACGATAGCTGGTGGAGATCAGTGTCCGGCTCAGCAAGCTTTGACTTCCCCATTCATATCGCTAGGCCTAAACGGTAGCTGCATGTCCCTACATCGATCGATCACGAATCGCTCTAGTTGACAACCAGCGCTGCAACGGATTCAAGATAAATGATTAACGAGTCCACTTACGGATTATCCCAATTTACTCACTCGTATATTTCGTTGCCTTCTACGTTGTACAAATCGCAGTTTCTAAACACCAACTGAATGTCGCTGAGCAGCTCCTCGTTTAGCTGGTAGG
Source organism: Drosophila simulans (assembly GCF_016746395.2). Taxonomy (NCBI): domain Eukaryota; kingdom Metazoa; phylum Arthropoda; class Insecta; order Diptera; family Drosophilidae; genus Drosophila; species Drosophila simulans. The sequence continues at coordinate 27,865,853 of NC_052523.2, read as the reverse complement.
CGCCCATGTTTAGCTTGGACTTGATTTTAGCTAGATCCATGGGCGTCTTGATGATCTGATGGTAGTCGGGAACCTCCGATGTCAGCACTGGTCGCAGAAACGGCCAAGCGGCCTTGTGCTTCATGATCTGCTCAAGCAGATCGTACAAGGCGGCACTGTTCAACGGCAGGTGCTCGTTCGTCCGACGCCCGCTTCTCCGATGGTTGTTGTTATTGACGCTGCTGTTGTTATTATTGTTGTTGTTGTTGCCGTTGCTTGGGCGGGCGGACTTGTCGACAGATAGGCGCAAAGAGTTACGGGGTCGCTTGGCTTTTGGCTCCTCCTCATCGGGGTCATGATCACCATTCACTTGTGGGTTAGAAATTACACGGGCTATAAGTGAGCTAGTCAATAATGAGAAATTTGTGGACTTACTGTTACTGTGCCGACGCCTAGGTCGTTGTGGTATCGGCTTGCAGGTTTTACAAACGAAATCTGTGCGCGGCGGTCGCTTGAGGTGGACACATTCCAGGTGGAAGAATTGTCTGCATTGCACACATTTGATCTCACCGCCATCGTAGAAACACTTCTGACACACCTTCTCCTCATCTCTGTGGATTTGCAATGGGCTCATTATCTAAATTACATTTTCTATTCAGTTTTTAACTTACGACTCGTCTTCGATCGTATCTTCACCGGCTGTTAAGGAAGCGTCATCGCTGATGTCTCCGCTGTCAACGTCTTCCTGGGCATGTTCTTCAATCTCTTTCGATGTAAGTCTTCTGCTGGTTGGCCGTGTGCGGGGCCGCCTTAAAGTTCGCCCATTGACTCTAGAAGATGAGGGGGTAGAGGCCACACTTTCGTCGTCCTCAACGTCCTCATCGTGTTTTTCGTCCTCGTGCTCCGCTTCCTCATCCGTCACATCGTCATCCTTTTTATCTTCCTCTTCTTCGTCTGTAGCTTCCTCCTCCTCCTCTTCCACGATAAACCTGCGTTTCTTCTTTGTCGTTTGCTTTTTATCCTTTTCGGTTAGACCATTGTTGAGACCCAGACTCTTCACGCAATCATTGCAATACCAGTTGCCCGGGGGTACAGACCTCAGCTTAGGCTTCAGGCAGAACATGTGAGTGCCAGCGTTGCATTCATCGCACAGCAGCATCTTCTCCGGATCGCTGCCACGCCTGCATACCTTGCATAATGACTTATTGGTAGAACGCCTCCACTGAATACAGTCGTGCAAGATGTTTAGGTGCAGAAAGACTTGAGAAAAGCTTGTACTTTCCATTAGCGAAACTTCCCACTGGTGCAAACGAGAGTCACAGGCAAGTTTTAAAGCCTCCTGCTTGGGGTCCCACTTCTTCATGCCGTAGGGTTCCTTCAGGAACCGCTTCCCAATAGCTTGCTCCACTTGGAGAAGGGCCGAGGCCATGTTATGCACAGCGATGGGAATCGAGACGGCATTCGTATGCTGACCCTCCTCATCGTCGCTGTCTGGTAGAGGTTTTGTGTCTGCAGAAGCTGCCAAATACATGCCAGGATCGCGATATGGTTTCCTGGCATATTTACCTAACAGAGCACCATCGTCCTCCTCGTGAGTTTCGTGGGATTCGTTGTCAGAACCAGCCTCATCTTCCAACTTGCCACCCGGGCCCCACTGCAACTTGCACTGGGCGTCGTAATTGCCTCCAAGCAAGTCACTTCGCCACTTTTCCATATCCTTGACTTTCAGGCGGCCGAGATCACCAGTGTAAATATCATTTTCAAATTGAATAATTCGATCCACCAAATGCAAGCGCATCACTTCGTTTAGATCGGTCCCATTCGGTAACCCAAAATTTGCTTCTCCGTATTTACGGTGAGTTTCAGATTCCATCGCCGCCATAAACTTCTTGCGCATTGTTTCGTTTTCCAGACTTAGCAAGTCTACTGGGCAGGTCTTAGCATGCTGTTCGATTAAGGAGCGCAGAACGGATAGCTCTTGAAGGAGTTCGTATTCACGGAGACCATTCGGATTGAGAGCCTTAATTAATTCATCGATCTCTTCGGCTTTGTAAATATATGCCCAACGCTGCCGTTGCCCATTTCTTGAATCATGCACAATACAAGATCGTTTGTCACCACTGCACATCATAAGCTCGAAATGAGTGGGAGCCTCTGGAGGATCAGATTCGACATCCATGGGTTCTGCACTGCCGTTAAGGCGATGCTCCTGGTTCTCCTTGTTCTCCAGAGAGTGCTTCGCCTTTTTCTTGGTCTTCTTTTCGTCGTCACCGTAGAGTTTGAGTAGATATACCCTTAAGTCCTTGCGATTCTTTGGCAATGCAGCCTGCTGACGAATTTCTATTTGGGACTTATTTGTTATTGGTTGCTCCAAACAAGTGTCAAGGCTGTCCGGCGAATGCTCGACAAAGATTCCAGGCATGGACTCCAAAACATAATATTTCCTGTAGCACCTATCCATGCCTAAGTAAACCAAAAAATTGAATAGTTGCGAATGCAACTTAAGCATCTGCAACTCGTGCTTGCGATGTTGCTGATCCGATTGGGCGTGTAGCTCGGTAATACTCTTCTTCAATTTCTCGACCAACGCTTCCCTCTTTTCAGGCTCAACTCCATTCACCTCCAGGTGGTGCGTTTGCGTAAGTTTTTTCCTGTTTATCTCTACGGCGGCTAATCTCTTATTTTCCGCGACAACTAGAGCTCGTAGATCTTGCCTGGCCTTTGCTGTTTGCTCCATACGCTCCTCAATCAAGTTAATCGTGCCCGAGTATGTCAGAATTTGGGACATCAGGCAGCGAATCAGGAGCATTATATCCTTAAACTTTAGTTGATATACGGAATGGTTTTTAAGAATGCGCAGGATGTGCGAGTGTTCCAGACGTAGTTCCAGACCTGGATCTTCTTTTGACGAGTAGCCATTCCGGTACATGACTCTCCAGCGCTCCGCCTTTTCATTCACAAAAGCTCCGGATCCAAGTAGATGCAGTCGTAGCACTTCACTGAGAGTCAGTGCATCTAATGGTAGTTCATTTACCTATTGCGAAAAGAAAATTAGTTTAGATAACACACGTCGGAACAAACAAAGTATTAACCTTAAAGGAAAAGTGCCTCTTGGTGTATAGGTGACTTTTGGCGGCCTGCGCCATACTCCAATAGGGCTCCTGAGTTTGGGCAGCCCGATCGAGATAGGTCACTGCGCATTCCTCCTCCTCTTCTTTTTGCAGATCGAAAACAGTGCCAAGCAGAACGAGGAGGATGTCCGATAGTGGGCCCGCAATCTCACGAGCAGTCAGTGCTCGTGTCATCTCGTAGAAGCTGAGGTTCTGACGGAACACCTCGATGCCGGACAACAATCCTGTGTACGTGTGCATAAACTCGCGCATCATGAAGGCATCACCCAGGAGGTGCTCAGGCAGCATTGTGACGATCTGTCTGTAGCGGGGCAGGACTTTCTGGTCGGTTCGCTCTAGGTCGTCCGTTTTTTGAAGCAGCAAATTACATTCGTTTTCAACGCGTTCCATTAACTGTGCCTTCTTTTCCGCCTTTTGCCTTTCCAACTCAATAAGCTTGGCCTCTTTTTCTCGCTTAACCCGCTCCATTTCCTCTGCCAGAGATTTAGCATCTGACTTGGCCTTCGCCTTTGACTTTGCAGCCGTTGCTTCATCGGCGACAATATATTTGTTGAGAGTGGATTGCTTCTTGGCGTCTTTGGTGTTAGGTTTTTTAATCTTAGCAGGAGAATAGCGTGGCATTTTGCCAATGAAAATTGTGGAGAAGTTTATCCCAGGGTTGGTCACGTACTGCTTGTATGCCTCTGGCTTGGGCCGAAGAAGTCCGTCCACCCGCGATACATTGCTCTTTATAAACATACTCAGGTTTTCCAGGTTGAACTCCATGCGCGATCGACGTATTTGCTTAAAGGGCAGCTCAATCTCTGCACTGGGATCGCCCTTGTTTGGTCGTAGTCTGTAGACCAGGTTGTCCGTGTCCTCGTAGATACCATTGAGTGGTTCTGGCATATTTTTGTCCAACTTGACACCCAACACCGTGTACGTGGTGTTCTTCTTAGCTTGCACCTCCTCGCCGATGAAGTAGCGCTTGCGCAGGAATTTGGCAACTATCATGTTCAAGGTGTTGACCGCCGACTGTTGGGCGTGCTCCACAACCAGAAGGACGGGTGCCCTAAGGCTCTGTTTGAACTGCTCCATCTTCTTGCGGGCCGCCCGCTCACTTTTGACCGCCTCCTCGTAGGTGAGGTTCTCCTTGCCGGTGGCCTCGCACTGCCACACCGTTGAGTTGATCACCATCACGTGCCGGAAGTAGTTTCTGGATAGAGAAAATCAATAGATCAGTGTAAGTGGTTTTTAAGGTCAATTTATTTTGATATCATTCAATCTTGTCACATTAAGACATATTTAGTATGTTGGCTATTTATAATAATAGAATAAAAGATTGCTGATCTTAACAAGATCTAAAAGGATCGTATAAGTCAACAAATTCCAAATTCGAGAGCGCGCGCTTTGTTTGGTTTTTAAGGTCAATTTATTTTGATATTATTCAATCTTGTCACATTAGGACATATTTAGTATGTTGGCTATTTATAATAATAGAATAAAAGATTGCTCATCTTAACAAGATCTAAAAGGATCGTATAAGTCAACAAATTCCAAATTCGAGAGCGCGCGCTTTGTTTGGCACCAGGTGGCAACTCCGCGAGCAGCTGTGCGGCGGCAGCTGTAATTTCTTCCCGCCACCGAACAGCGTTTTTTCGCCTTTGGCCCACGAGACTCGCACACTACTGCACCCCTACGTACACACACACACACACTGTATGCTGATGTACGGTACATCGTGTGCAAATGATTTTGCAGCATCGCTTTTGTTGTATACTTTAGCGCAGCGTCCACCTAAAGGCAGGAGAAGGGAAGGGGCAGTTGCACTAATGGTAGCAGGATGCACTTACTCATAGTCGCGAAAAATGCGCTTAGTGATGTAGCAGCAGAAGACCTGGTCGTTGTCGTGGAATGTTTCGTTCTTGCCCTCCTTTTGATTCAGGTCGAATCCTTCCCGCTTGCAAATGGGCATGTTTGGTGTTTTTTTGCTCTTGAATGTCCGAAATATTAAATGGCAGTCCTTGCAAGTGCACGTTTAACAGTTCACAATAAAAACAACCGCGGCGCAACTGATAAATTTTACAACGCCAAGCGACAAGCGCAAAAGGCGCCCAAATTTTCACGCCTTTTTGGAGGGGCTTTCGATGCAAACGGTTTTCCAGCGATACGCGCGTTGATTTCCGACGCAAGTATACAAGCTGTCGGTGGGCGACACTATTCCGGCGATTTCCACTATGTTTGTGGCTGGCTTCCTCAACACCAACTACTTAAATCCGTTTGTTTTCCAGCGCACAAACTATTTTCACGCGCATATTTTGGGGCCTATCGCTCTTCGACATTAAACTATCGGTTATCGAGTTTTTGCGAACAATGTTACCGAACTTCACGAGCGCAGAAAACCGTAAGGACGCGGTCGGATGGATGTCAATAGTTCGATAAGTAGTCCAGAATAATATAACGGTATAATTTATATTGGTTGTGACTTTTTAGAAAAAAACACACTATAAGTAATATCAATTTCCCTAAAGGATATTGATGATATGTAGTTAAATTAAATGCAATATTTTTAACCGTGCATCTCGTGAGTCGCCCATCTCAATTGCGCTCTTGTGTGTGTGCGTTTTTCCAGCTGTGATAAGCGACGATCGCACACTTGCTCTGAATAAACTATACTTTTTATTTATTCTTACATTTAATTCTAGTAATAATGTACGCCAGACTGCTCCGAAACTTGGGCGCAAATGCCAGGTGAGCGAAATGATCGGCAGTTCTCTGTTAACGCCGCTAAATCAAAAGACTTAAATTCGTTCTCGACGATTACATAAACCTTGCTAATTTGTTTTGGCTTACCCAGGTGCTTTGCAACAGAAGCCAGCCCAAAAGTTCGGCCTATCAGCAAGATCCTTATTTCAAATCGTGGTGAGATCGCATGCAGGGTGATTCGAACAGCACGTAAACTGGGAGTTCGTACCGTGGCCGTGTTTTCGGATCCGGACGAGAAGAGCATGCACACGCAGCTGGCGGACGAGGCGTACCGCGTGGGGGAAGCTGCATCCTCGGCTTCTTATCTTCGCGGTGAACGCATCCTGGACATAGCCAAGCGGTCGGGCGCCCAGGCCATCCACCCAGGCTACGGTTTCCTCTCCGAGTCCGTCGAGTTTGCCGAGTTGTGCCAGCGTGAGGGCATCATCTTCATGGGTCCGCCCAGTTCCGCCATCCGGGACATGGGCATTAAGAGCACCAGCAAGGCCATAATGGCCGCTGCAGGGGTGCCGATCATCAATGGGTACCATGGCGATGATCAGTCAGATGAGTGCTTGCAGCGAGAAGCCGACATCATTGGCTTTCCCTTGATGATTAAAGCCGTCCGCGGCGGCGGAGGCAAGGGCATGAGAATCGCAGAAAAGCCGGACGACTTCCTCACCGCTCTGAACTCAGCTCGGACCGAGTCCGAGAAGTCGTTTGGCGACAGCTCCGTGCTTCTGGAGCGGTACGTCCGATCTCCTCGCCACGTAGAGGTTCAAGTATTTGCGGATCAGTATGGTGATGCTGTCTATCTGTGGGAAAGAGATTGCTCCGTGCAAAGACGTCATCAAAAGATTATTGAAGAGGCGCCAGCTGTAAGTGCACAATAGCTTCGGCTAGTTTAAAAATAATGCTCATTTATACATCAGCCAGGTTTGTCGGAAGATTTGCGTCGTGAGCTGGGCGAGGCTGCTGTTCGTGCAGCGAAAGCTGTGGGCTACGTAGGAGCTGGCACCGTGGAGTTTATTCTAGACAAAGAAGACCTCTCTTTTCACTTCATGGAAATGAATACCCGCCTGCAGGTGGAGCATCCTATAACGGAAATGATCACGGGCACCGATTTGGTTGAATGGCAGATTCGCATTGCCGCCGGTGAGCCATTACCCCTAAAGCAATCTGAGATTACGCGGCGTGGCCACGCATTTGAAGCTCGCATCTATGCGGAAAATCCTCGCGGAGGCTTTCTGCCCGGAGCCGGACCTCTCCGATATTTGTCTACTCCCCAACCATCAAACAACGTTCGCGTGGAGACGGGTGTCCGAGAAGGAGATGAGGTGTCTGTGCACTACGACCCCATGATTGCCAAGCTAATCGTTTGGGGCGAAAACCGCACGCAAGCGCTTAACTCTTTGGTTGCCCGCCTGGGTGAATATCATGTGAGAACATTAACATTGTACCCTAAAGAAATTTCTCTAAAGGTAAACCAATTTTAGATATCTGGTCTGGACACCAACATTAATTTCCTCATCGACCTTGCGTCGCATCCAGAGTTTCAGCTGGCCAATGTGCACACTGGCTTTATCGATGAGCAGTTCGATACGCTATTTCCCCCAATTGTCATCAGTCCGCAGCAAGTCAGCCAAGCTGCTTTGGCGCTAGTCTTGAACGAGTTGCAGGCAGCCTTTAGGAATGGAAACAAAGATTTTGATCCATTCGCCGCCACCCCTAACGCTCGTCTTAACTACTCTTTGGTTCGCAGATATCACTTGAAAGCCAATGAGAAGGGTAAACCATATATATAAATTTAAAATCAAATTTGTGAGCTGATTTGATCTTTCAGTCTATTCTGTGGCTGTCAAGTTTATTGGCGAGGATATGCAAATTCAGGTGGATAATGGCGACTGGCAGGTGGCAAAGGTGGAACGAGTTCAGGATGAAAGTCGTCTAAAAATTCGTGCCAACATCAATAGCAACATCACCACATATAATGCTAGTATTGATGGCACTAGTGTGTCTTTGTTTTTGGAAGTATGAATCGACTTTTCAATTGATAACATTTTGTATTTAATTGATTATTCCCTTTTCCAGAGTGGCAAGGTCGATTTTGAGGTAGGACAGCCGAAATTCTTAAGTGCCCAGGGCGATCAATTGGGTGCAGTTGGTTCTCGCATAGTGGCTCCCATGCCCGGTATTTTAGAGAAGGTGCTGGTAAAGCCCGGTGACCAGGTCAAGAAAGGGGAAAACTTGGCAGTGCTTATTGGTAAGAAAGTGTAAATTGAGATTATACACAGTTTTTAAAACTTTGTTTAATTTTAGCCATGAAAATGGAACATATTCTAAAAGCTCCCAAGGACGCCACCATCAAGTCTATTGGTGGAGCCGAGGGCGATAACGTTGCTAAGGGAGCGGCCGTGATTACATTCGTCGACGAGGAAGTAGAAAAGTAACGGAATATGTTTCGAAACGTACCAGACAGTTGTTGCATTTACAAACAAGTTTATATTCTAAATATTGAACAGCCTGGTTTTGGTTCAGGGACCACGAAGTGCATTTATTATCGTTAAGTAAAAAAGTGTCCATATAATGGAATTTTGTTATCTTTAACCCATTAAACGTCTAAATCTGTTAACCAAGAATTGTTTTTGTGGGCGAGTGAGGAAGCCAAGGGTAATGGTTTTAAAAAGTGATTTATTTGTTTCATTTTCGCTGAATTTAATGGATGTATACGGATTATTTAGTTTCTCGAACATTCATTTCCCAAAGGTAATACATCGTTATGAATACATAATTTAAAATTGAGTTCCGTACAAAATCTCGCGGCATAAAAGTTAGACTTTGAGTTGATTGCTGTCGGTGAACGGAAACGGAAATGGAAACTGAGAGAAGTCATGAATGACATTGCGCGCTTTGCTTACTCTTCGCATTTATTTCGCAACTTAGAACATAAAAATTTAATAAATGTTTAACAAATTTCACTTAATACAAAACACTAATTATTTAAAATATATGTACTTATAACCATAATCAAGTTTTCTTTATGCTCGTGTTGCTTTAGTCCATTCTGCTCTTGAGTTTATACTGTTTTGTTTTGATTAGCATCCCATTAAATCGGTTTATGCCGTTGAAATATGATTATGGAAACAGTTTCAGAGGCGAGTACTGAGTACTAAAGATGCAATTTGGTTTCTTGCCCTAATTCTTACAATCAGCCGATTCGTCTCGATTAGTTTTTCCTAGTATCGTATCTATGTGTCCATCGTTTTGATTTTTTTTCGGTTAGTATAGTAAGTGTTGCTCGGCTTCAATACGTAATACATCATTTATATACTATATAAATACAATTATATGGTACTGTAAACGTGCAACTTAACGCTTCTTATAGATTATGAGTGTGTTTCTTTCTGCCTACGTCCGTTTCTGTGTAGTGTTGTGGGAGTTTGTTTAAGGTGTCCTTTTAATTTTTTTTAGATTTATACATTAAAAGGGACACATTTACAATGAGGAGAAATAAACATATCCCTTTTAATGATTAACAAAACAGAAAACAAAACAAAAAACTGGTGTATTTGTTTATTATTTAAGGTAATTATAAAGTTCGATAGCTAATAAACACCTTTGCTGGTTTTGCTCTCCTTATCTACCAGACTTTCGTTCCTTGACTCGCATCGCTCCAACCAAGTATCATTTGTTAATATCTACGGATTCTGCTCTTCTTCGCGTATTTACCATTAAGTCTCGTTTTCGACGGCGGGAACCCCACTAGTAAACACCTGTCCACACCGTTCTCATTGTCAGGCTGCTTTGGTTACTTTAACACTATGGATACTCATCATATAATCAGCTTCTCCTCCTGCTAGGTCGCGAATGCATTTTATTGCAAAGAGCTTTTCGTTTGTGGATTTTCTCGGCTTCATATAAGGTTTTTCTCTACCATCGTCGGGAGCTCACTCGTTCCGGATTCCGATCCCGTTCCCGTTACTGTAGTGGTTGCTGCTGTTGTGGCAGGCTCTAAAGTTGCTGCCGTTGCGATAGCTGTCGCTGGCGATGTTGTGACCTCTGTGGTGGCCGCCGTGGCAGCAGTAGTCGCGTCCTCTTCGTCCTTACTTTCCACTAGCTTTCTTATTATCACCCTGCGGCACTTCTGCGAATAGTCAACAAAAAGAGTTCGGTTAGTGGAGGTTGGCAATCTATCGCCCAGTGCTACGGGTGCCAGCTAAGCGGTAATGCAATCTTGCTTCGAGTGTTTTCGGGTTCATTCACGCCTCAAAAGTGGATCATAATATAGAATCTCAATAGGTCAAAGTCTAACACGATTAGTTATGTACTTTAGTGATTTTTTTCATTATATATTTTCGTTGAAATAATTCGATGAAGATAAAAAAACCAATAATTTTAAGTATGATTAGTTATCATTTAGCCCTTAAATCTTTTCAAAAAACAATGGTTTTTAAGTTTCGGTATATTAAAAAATTCCGAATTAAGAAATTGAGCGATAGCATTTTAACTAGTTTTCGTTGACTTCATGGCATTTAAATTTGTGGACCCCTGTGATCTTGTGTGTGTAGAGTGATTGTGGCGTGCGTGGTTTTGCATGGGTAAGTAAGGAAACTTGCGGTAAAGGAAATAAAAAGCCAAGGGGTAGACAGATCCGGGGATGGCAAGTGCATCTCATTTGTGCCGGGATCGTGAAAACAACAAGATACACAAAGTAAGGCGGGCGTTTTGAGCTTAAACGAAACAACAACTCTAACTAACTTGGCGGCAAATCAAATTAAGCGGCTTGAGGAACTCTTGTTTATATCACCACGTAGTTGCTGCTGCTGTTGTTGCTGCTGCTGCTGTTGTTGCTGCTTCAGTTTGAGTTGTTGCTCTGGCGGCAACTGGTGATGGTGAAACAGCACCGGCGGGAGCTTGCCTCCTTTGGAGCGACTTCGCACCCCCTGCGTTAGTGGTTACGATTCAAATACGACAAAGGATTAAACACCGAAACGCAGCAAGGGTAACCGAGGGTGATCGTGTAGTATGGTAGAAATATTAAAGAAGAGTTAAAATAAGAAGAGAGGCGGCGGATCTTCGAAAACCGAAGGGTAAATAGTCCGTGCGAACCAATATTTTTATTTTATCCAACGTTCTTGTTAAAGGACATAGTTTCATTTTAGTAATCATAAGTATAAGTGGAATAGAACGTCGGGAGGACATGTTTAGTTTGACTAAACTACATATCTTGTAACCACGCGTTAAAGGAGACACATAGAAAGATACAGATTGGAGTTCCAGTGTAAAATGTGTTTATTGTGTGTACTAGTTTTCTGGGACTGTTTTTAAGACGTCTCGAACTCTTCGATTGCGGCAACGGACACACACCTTATAGAGGGACACTTGTCCTAGACATCGTTCGCCCCAGTTACCTTTTTGGCCGTTATCTCCATTTGGTCCAGGCTGTTTGTCAGACCGTTAATGGTCGTCTCGCCGGTTGTCTCCTGGGCGCTGCTTTCTGTTTCGCTGTTAGTCGCACTACCCGCCGTTGTCAAGGCGGAATTTGGCGCGGTACCTCCACTAGTGGAGCCACTGCCAGTCGAAATGTGAATTCCAAATAGCTGACGCGAAAGGCGTGGAATGGCGTCGCTATCCCCACGCGCTGGCCAGGCGGCAGTGGACGGGCTGCTTGTGGTTGGTGTCTTGTTTTCAGCCAACTGCTCTGTGCCGCCGGTAGATCCCTCAAGAACGGCTCCTGGCTGAGCCACCGGTTCCGATTTGTTCTCATCTATGTTGGTCTCCAAGTTCGGCTCGTTATTTTCATCCTATTCAAGAAAGAACGATCATTAGAATAAATAATTCTTTAATATAATTGTTATGTTTTAGATACCGTTTTTTCGCTGACCTCATCTGGACAGAGCTCGAAAGCCATGGACCACGTGTTCTTGGCAGACAGCGATCGCTCTAGCATGTAGCCATTAGTGTTGTCGTTGCTCTGCGCCGGCGGCGACCACGAGTATGAATTGTACTGACAACCGATGCCCCGCTGCCGATCTAGTTCGTCTTGCAGCCACTCGACTGCAATGCTCCAGTGCCGGGTAATGTTCGTATTTGTGTGGAGCATCTGCAGCGCAATCGGCGACTTGTGGAAAAGTTGCGTCAGGCACTTGATTATTTGGTACGCCCTCTTCTGGTAGTGCGTCTTTGCCCGCTGTATCGTCTCTAAGAGACCCTCACGCTCCTCCGCCACTCCGTTGAGAGCATTGTGTATGCGATGGTGCTGCCACGAGTCGTCGATCAGCAGGATGTTCAGGAGCAGATCAGTGTGGTGACGCATGTCGTGACAATAGGCGAAACCACACTGCCACAACAATTCGGTTAGCACTGCGCGAGAGAAATGTGGATTCTCCCAGCTGCAGTATTGTAACAGCTTCAGACCCTCGTCGCCCACGTTAGTGTCTTCGATCACTTTCTTGATGTAGCTGACAAAAAAAAGGACAAAACGGACCGTAAGCACTCACTGTACGTTTCTTTCATAAGGAAATGGCTTGAAATGGTCTCTGAACTGAACACAATTATCAGTAAAATTCCTGCACCTTACCCCGTGCGATTAAATAGCAGGTCCATGCACTCAGTGGAAAGGGGCGTCAGCTCCTCGTGCGCAACAGTGGGATCTTTGAACGGATTGGGCAGTGGACGGGCGTTCTGGTTGGAGCTCTGGCATTTTTCGCTTACATCGCTGCAGCGTATTAGGTGAGAAACCACTTGGTGTAGCTTGCTGAACTCTGGATACTGGTATTTTATTGCCGGGCCGGGGCCATCGTCCAACGCCACCTGAATAAACTGCAGCGGCACATTGAGCTGCAAACGAACATAATTGTTTAGAATGGAAAGCAATCTTATTGTAAATAGTTCTCACCCTAAGCAGTTGCTGTTTTTCCCGTGTTCCTAGTCCCACGTACATACTGAAAAGGCTAAAATAGTGGGGCAGGTGTTTGCCATAGTCGGCTGCCTCGGATTTCAAGAGACGCAGCACGCTGATGAGTACCTGCTCGCAGAGATTAGCGCCGTCGTAGCCAGTCAGAGGTTCATCGTTGATGGCAAAATGGCAGAAGAAAACCACCAACTTGACAAAGACGGTACGGACATCCGGAGACGGAGCCATCAGAATGTACTCGCCCAAACGTGATGGCGGCGAGAGAAGCGCATGGTTAGCGAACCACTTGCGAACTAGTGCCGAGGAACGTATGTGTTGTGATAGCGCGTCATACCTGTCAAGCAGAAGATGTATCCGAGTTAGATCCGGGTCAATACCTCCCAAGCTACTCACCATTCCATAACGGGCCCTCGCAGAGACTTTTTCGTGCGGAAGCCGGTGTGGAAAAGAAACTGCGATGCTAATTGCACACCCAGCAGTGAAAGCTCCTCTGCAGCAGGAGTCTGTTAAGAAAAAAATAATTGTGTTAAACGGGAAATAAAACCACTTCAAAACAAACTGACGATCTTATTGCTCCGAGCAGAGGGTATATTGCAGCTGACCAACTTTTTGATGAAGTTGAAGAACTCCACGGAAAAAATGCTGCGGGAGTGGAGAAACCGAATGTTCTGGTGCCTGCAATTGAAAAATATAATTAAAGAGTATCTGTAGAGTGGTTAAGCACTATTTCGACTCACCGCACGCTGCGCTCAATGGGCTTTGGCAATGGTAAAACCATGTTTCGACTTTCTGAGAGTGACAACTGCTCCACGCTGGGTTCATACTGCACGGGTGTTTGATCACAGCGGGTGTAGAACAACATATAAGCATTCCACCAGCGCTTCTGCCGACGGTACTGCATGCGCTTCAGATTGTTATCGTAGGTTTCCCCCATGTATTCGCCGCCAAAGCACTCTACCTTCATTTCCTCGTCCTCGTGCATCTTGCACTCGGTGACTTCACCGTCGTCAAACTTATACCACTGACTCTTGCCGTTCGCTGGGTTTCTGGAGCAGGTGTTGCACTGAGTTAGTCTTAAAAAAACAGTAATATTGTTATGGTACGCACTTGGAGAGTATGTAACTGAAGTAGTGACCGCCGGAGGCCTGTCCGCTGTGCACCACAATGCCGGTCAGTTCGTACTTTGTCGTCTCAACGTTTGTTTGACAATTATCACCCACTTCCACCACCTCGCCCTCTAGCTTAGCTAGGCCAGACACTGATCATGGAGAAGAAGATTCAATTAGAAGATATATAGGTATGGAATTACGTTTAAACTCACCTGTGTATGGTTCCATATCCAAGATACGTGGAAATTCAAAATAATCATTAAATTTAATCGCACAGACGCGTTCGTAGTCGTATTCGAAGCGCTTTAGTTGAATGGCTAACACGGGTGGCAGCTTCTTAACGCACAGACGCTTAACGGTAACTACCTGTTGGCCACAAAAATTAAGTTTATAAAAATTAATTTTATATGAATATCATAGATGAGCTCATTACTTTTTTATCACATTTATCACAATGGTATGCATCGGCTCCCTCGAGCAGCTCTCCCTTGACATACTGCTCCAGAGATTCGGTTAATGAGCTATGATTCCTAATATCGACACTAAATACACTAAATGGTTCCTCTTTGGAGTAGCGATGGGGACACTCTTGGCAGATTTTCTGGTCGCTGAACGAACCGCCCAGAGTGGCATTCATAAGCTGGGGCTGGCCTAGCGCCTTAAGTCCTTCATCGAGACTTTCCAACAAGGACATGAAGAACTCCACGGCATCCTGTTGCTCGCGAAGATTCACAGGCTCTCCCTGCAGCCTGGCAAACAAAAATTATAATATATTAATATCATTGTGATGATGCCAATCAATGAACCATTTTGTACTTACTTAAAATGCGTCCAGAGACCACGTGGAACGTAAAACTGCAACGCACTGTGGCCCAGGTGGGCGAATATGGCCTGCACATGCTTCAGGATCACAACGTGATAGTTCTTTCGCACATCGTGCAAACCGTCTTCGGTAGTTGTCGACGACGAAGAGAGGGTGACTAGGGCAGAAGCGGGACCCGAGAATAGGGCCGGTCCAAGACCGCCTCCCGTCAAATCGGAATCGCCACTGAAATCCTCGCCGTCGGTGGTGGCAGCGCCGTGGGCTCGCAGAATACCCACCCGGACCGCTGGCACCATGTAAAGCTGCTGCAACACCGAATTCATGTAGCAAGTGGCACCGGCGTTCTTTAGTCCGCAGAAACCTTTGGTTGGCCTGGCGCCCACCGGCGGCAGGTAATCCCATTCGCGCAACGGATCAGTATCTGCAAAAAATTGAGGAAAAAATTAATCATGCAATGATTTAACGATTCGAGCACTCACCCGTGCAGACGAAGTCTATGAGTGTATTGGTGAGTAGCTTCATATTAGGAACACAGAGCTGGCACAAGGCAATGAGGAGATCGCAAGCAGCGGCGATTGTGTGCGGACTTCGACAAACCGGTGGCGGGACGGTGTCCTGCCGTAGACTGCCATGACGCCGTAAATGCAGAAATTCGCGAGAGGCCTTGAAAAGGAAGTCGTCGATCAGTTCGTGGATGAGCTCGTTTAGCTGCGCCTTTGAATCGGCGGCAAGGAAAAACATTAGCTCTTTGGCAAGGCAGAGGTGGCCTTCAAGGAGCTCCTCGTGCACTTGTGTGTCGCCGGTGGCGTGGACGTTTTCGCGAATACGTTGCAGCCACTTAATCTCATCGCCTAACAATCCCTCGCTAATCTGCAGCGGCCAGTTGTAGATGCATCCATAAGAAAGGGTTCGACACAGCACCGAGAAGAACTCAGCGCAAGTTGACTCGTACTGGGGAACCAGCGTCTTCAACGCGCCAACCAGCAAGTTAACCATGTATACGAACGGTCGCCGATCCCCGGCGCAATAGGTAGAAGCCAGAAACAACTGCTCAGAGGCCACCTGCCGCACGTGACGAAGCGGGTTCTTCAGAACAATAGAGGTGATGAACTTTGGCCAGTTCGGATCGCTGGTCAACGCCTCGTTGGCACTCGGATTCAGAATAAACGAAATGGTGAGAACCTCTAGCGCCTCCTTGCACATGCTAAAGTCTTGCCCGTCCGGCACGATCACCTCATCTTCAAAGTCGCCGCTACTGCTACCTAGAGCCTGAAGATTTCCGCAAGACGAGGCCCAGGCCAGTTGCACCACCGCCTTAATGGTTGAAATGTCGGGACATGACCACTGCAGTGTGGAGCTAAATAGCGTTCGGCACCGATCACCTTCTGGGCTGGCTGAAAGCATCTCGCGGGCAAGCATCACAGCCAGTTTCGCGGAGATCGCCCGCAATGTTCCCTGTGAGCTATTGGGCATCGTCGGGAAATTCTGCTTTAGGATGTCAACCTGGGAACGGGATCCGTTGTCAAGGTCGCAGATCATGGGTTCATCACCTACACGAGACAATACACTGCCAACTATGTACAGGAACAGCTTTGCCAACCTCAACACACACTGGAAGGAAGCACGCTTTGTGTGCATATCGGCGCTGGGCAGAAAATTGTTTTTGGTCAACAGTTCCAGCACAAAATGAGCACAGCCAGAATGCATCCATGCAGACTGCACTAGTAGGGCACTTTCTCCTAGTGGATCTAGCGCGGGAATCAGCAGTCCGTGCAACACACTGAGGTTGTATAGCACTTGAGCAGGCGTGGGGTGCAAAAACATTTGCTCTGGAGTGCAGTGTTCCTAAAGGGAAGAGATATTAAGAGATTAATATACAATAAACTTTAAGATAATAAGCATTATTGCTTTCCTGAATAATTGTTTGGACTAACTATAGTCTTACCTCTTCAGCTTCAATCCCCGACTGCTCAGTGGGGTAAAGTTTCTCCTCCTCATCCTTAGCAATCTTGTCACCCGTCGCAGCCACCGTTACGGCAGCCCTCGGCACCTTGCACATCATCTTTAGCTGACGCATCGTCTGGCGGTCGCAGGGTAGCAAGTGCAGTAATACTTTAGCACTGTCTCGAAGACGACCGTGCTCGAGATCACTGCCCAGTTGGTACAGCTTTAGAAAGAACTCTGTGTACTGGTAGTTTTGCGAGATGATCACGCCGGGTAGCGTGCTTTCTGACTCCACACGCTGCATGTCAGGGCAGGGACGCGGAGGAGATCCTGTGCTCGAGTCGCTCGAGGAGTCGGGACTGCTGGCTAGACCCGTACCCACGGGCGTGAGTTTTGCTGTAAGATTCATCTTATCCCGGATAGTGTACTGATAAAGTGGGTTAATTTCATCGGAAACTCCGATCATCTCGCCATTTGCATAGAGGAGATCAACCTTAATGTTGGTCGTCGAAGTTCCCTTGATTCGCTTAAGTAGACTTCTCTTAAAAGCGGCCATCGTCTCGTTGCTGTGTGTAACGATCTCCATGTCGTCGATAGATCTGCCAGGGTTCTGGAAGCGGATATACAATATGGTGTTTTTCCCCCGTGTAACCCGGCTAAGTGGCAGGTGAACACGATCGCCGGTGAAGGAACGATCACACTCCTTCACGTATTCTTGCAGCACCTTTAAAATTCGGCACATCTTTTCCGCCTCGATGAAACGCATTTTTGAATCTTTAGACTCGTCGTTGGCATTATCCGACTGATCGGGTGCATCCAATTCCTCCTGCAGCTGCGTCTTGCCCAAAATAACGATGTTTCCATAGTGTGTGCGCAGGCGGGAGCAGCACTCACCAATGAACATTTCATGAAACTCAGCGATATTCTCCTGCAGACGTGGCCCCAATGCCGTCGACACTTCCTTAAGTAGATCAATGGCCTTGCTGGCGATTTCCTCGCCTCCAGTTGTGATGACCCGCCACAAGTAGTCCTTGCCTATTAGATCCTCGTTGTCCAGTATGTAACCTCTATGTATCGCCTTCAGCTTGTCCTCTTTGGAGTTGACGGCCTTGAAGAAGCGCTCAAAGCACTTGATTCCGCTTTCGGTTAGCAGATGCGGATCAAGTTGCAGAATGTTGTTCTCGAAGAAGTCTTTGTTTATGCCAGGATCCAGGTCAGGCTCCTCACCCATCAACTTGCCAAACCATCTAAAACACTCCTCACGATCTGCCGGAAAAACTGCATTGACCGCCAAGCAATGCCAAATCTGCTTTGCCTGATCTGCGCACAGCCATAGCTGTCCATCTTTCAACAGGAACTTAAGGAACTCCAGTCGCTCCGCTATTTGCACATGGTGCGGAAATCTTCCGTCAATTATGATTCTGTTTGCTTCCAGGCCCGGTGAGTCGGTTACCATTTGGCGTACCTTTTCCATGTATGCAGTCAAACTATTGGTGACCAGAATGACCAAGGAATAATCATTCTGTAGTCGTTCAATCACCTGCTGACGAATCGTACTCGTTTGAGCGCGCTGGGCATGATTCGTCGTGGTATCATATAGGCAACAAATATCCCGGATAAGACGCAAGGCGGGCAGAACCCATCCATCGCCTGACTTTAGTTCGTCAACGCACTTATCCAACCAAATGGTCCTTTGGGCATCCCGCTCGTCCGAGCAGCTGTAGTCCAAGATTTTAACGTGTGCGCCCAGCGCCTGATCGAGCACCTCTGGCGGCACCTCCTGACTGTGGGCCAGAGTCCAAAACAGCTTAAGCACCTTTTGGGCCATCACACCATTTTTGTCATCCTCAGCCAAGCGACGTATTAGCTCAAGAAGTCTTTCCCGTTGCCGCTTATTGGCAGTGGTCATACTGGCCTAAAAATAAAAATTAATATTGGTCAGTTCATGAGCTTTGATACATATACCATCTCGGAAAATGTAATAATCATAATTTAAAACTAAATGTACTTAATACATTTTTAAAGCCGACAACTCACCTGGAACGCCTCGAAGAGGTGATCCAGTTGCTCGGGAGTAAAGTCCCATGCAAGTTTCGCCAGTAGATCGTGAACGTTCTTCACGATTGCCTCGTGTTTGCCTGCCTGCGCTCTCCATACTGCATCCAAATCATCCAACGTTAGTGCCTGCTGTTTAATAAGAAAGCGGATGATCTTCTCCAATTTTTCCACATACTGCGGTTGGTGTAGCGAGTCCTTGAGTACGACACCCAATACATCTGACGACTTTATCCATTGCGCCATGCGCTCCGCCGTCAGCCAGTCCATTTCGTCTTCGGGCATATAGTGGGGCACGGGTTGTGATCGATGGGAGAAATATGCCACCGAGTAGAGCACCTTGTTGATCTCATTAAGGGCATTCATCTTGCCGTTGAAGCTGGACACCTGCAGCAGACGCAGTATCATCTTTAGGCGAAACATCTCCAGATCTCGGATAAGCTCCTCCTGGCCAGTCAAGCGGCTGGCCAGTAAGCGGGCTGACTTTACAATCCCGTTGATGTAGTCATTGCGTCCCTCGGGTTTCACTTCTCGCTTTAACTCCTCGTCTGTGAAGCTGTCCAGAAGGTCTAACACGACGTTCCATGTGGGCATAAAGTACTTGGCTATGGTGGCAGGCATTAGAAGCTCATAACATTGACCGAATGGACGCAAGAGGCTATGTATGAGGGCAAGGGTGAGGCGATTATCCTGAGCCCCATTTTCAACACTACCCTCGACACCAACATTCTTGCCAGTGCACTTGTTTTGGTTGCGCTTCAGCAGTTCCAGTCCGGTATTAAACCGTTCCAGTAGATTGTCAAAGCCTCCCAACTGTCCGAAGCGGTTAATGAGATCCACAAGCCAGCCGCGCGCATTTTTGGGCTCTGGCGGCGGACGAGCGTACATCTTGTTGCTGTCCAACTGACCCCAGATGTAGTCCGGCGCTGCGAAACACTCCGGTTGACGGGCTGCGTTGAATGTGTTGAACTTGTTCTCCGGATCAAAAACAATAGCAAGCAAGTCAAGCAGATAGGGATTGTCTCGCTGCATGTGGATGGCGATTAGATGTAAAAGCTTGCCGCAAGACACAAGGATACAGTGGTGGATGTTATTCTTCCACGAATTCACCGCCTCGTCGGTTAGGATCTTGGTAAATGAAGTGCTCAGTCCATGGCGATAAAACTCCACACATGGCTCGCAGTCGTGATCCACACCTGCAAATGGATTGAGTTTAGAGGGTATCAAATAAATCGTTTGGACACACTTACCAGCCTGGGCCAGTTCGATGGCTGCATTTAAGAGAACCTCCAATTCCTGTTCAGGCAGCACGGGCACCACCCAACGCGGATTGGATATCTTTTGCATTAGTAATCTCAGTTTCGTCGTGGGAAACGAGGAAATAAGCTTCTCTGGAGGCCTTTTGGATTAAATGGACAATTATTTTTGGATTAAATGGACAATTATTAAATTTAAAAAATGACAAATTAAATAATACACATAAATAAGATGTTGTTAGGGGGTCAGTAAAATAAATGGCCATTAAATGCACGCCTGCTGCATACTCATAAACATTTCTGTTTACTAAATTAAATGGTTATTTCTATTAAAATAAATGCCAAAACGCATAGATAATTTTGTTTTGGGCATTTTCAGTGTCAGCTTATTTTGATGGACAAGCGATAAGATAAGCCGTGGACGGGCATTCAAAATGAGATAATAATGGCCAGGTAAGGTAACATTAGTAAAGTTTGGTAAGTTCATTGCTAAAACTGGAAAGCAGCCAAGTGCACCTATCGAAGAAAAAGAAAGATAACATTTATTGCCTCATTGTTGGTCACACATACTAGTTTTTCGACTGAAATACAACTGAGGAATATAAGCTGTGGCGAATTCGTTAGCATTCGTTCGCAATAGCCTGGCCAAAATCAGCTGAAACATAGTTGAATTAATTACGGCCATTGTGCTGGCCCAACCATAGACAAACAAAGAATGCAGGTGGAGGAATTACTGCGCAAAAGTAAACACACGAATATCTGAGGTTGGGGATCTTTAGGGGTGGCGGTCCTACTGGCGCTACGCACAAAACCCGGCTAATTGGGCGGAGTCATGCAAATACGGCAGCACGACCACTTACACTATTGTGATGGTGCTGTCCACGCTGTTCGCTGACAAGGAAGCGGCTACGTCATCAGAGCTCTGACTGCCTGTGGCCGGCTGTTGATCCTGGTTGCCGTCCAAGCTACCTGTCCCTCCTCCTGGCAGACTCGAGTTGGCGACTGTTCCCGTGCCTGTTCCTATGCCCGATCCTGATCCGGCACTCTGCGCCGGACTTGTTGTGGTGGTTGCTGTGCTGGTGGTGCTGCTGCTTGAGCTGGGCGCTGTGCTTCCCGGCTGTCCGGTGGTGTGCCTACGCGTGTCGAACGTCATGGTGGCGGGGTATCCTCTCCAGCCAACTCGTTCTGCGGAGCACCGGAAGCGGATGTTAATGCACGAGCTCTAGTGCCGGGCTAATCCTAATGCGGTCTGCAGTGGGCGTCGTTTTTTGGCTGGTGTCTTATGGCAGTTGTGAGGTATCCGGGTTACTCCTTGTCCAATTTGGGAATTTCCCGCTGATTTGCTTTTTCTTTAGGCACAGTTGGTCGGTTGGTTGGACTTCTTGCTCTGGGCTCCCTCTTATTGTGCTTTTTCCCAATGACTGGCTCCTTCGTTGCGTTTACATATTCCTGGTCAGCGGCCAGTTTGCAAAAATCTATAAACTGCAACGAAGCGAAAGAGGCAAGAAGAGGCGGATAAATACAGCGCTAAGAGAGAGACCGAAAAGGCCCACATACGTACGAAGCAGAGTTTTGGGTGTGTGAGTGGTCCTGCGTGTGTGTAAGAGAGCGCTGGGTTGGAATATGAAAAATCAATATTATTTAATAGACGGGGCAGCAAGCGCCAAATAATGCTCCAAAAGCACACAAATTACGCTCTCACCCACACACACACGCACGCTCACCCACAGAACCCTCTCTTTTTGTGTGTGTTTTTGAGTTTAATTTAAATTGTTTTTTTTTTTACGCCTCGCTCTTCATTCTTATTTATTTATTGTTATTTTTTGGGCAAACAAAGAACATTTTTCTGCCGAAAATTACATCACGTCCAAGTCGACAAATTTTGCACTCGCTCTCTATTCCTCTCCGCCCGGCATCATCCTTAAGCGGAATGTCGGTAGGTGGGTGGGAGCCACTGTAGGTAAAAGGGGCGGGGAAACGGTGTAGGCGAAGGGTGGTGAAAATAACTACGCATAAGTCTTAGGAAGATGTCAAAACTAGCGGTTCAATGGGTGTGTCGGGGGCGGTAAATCGCTCACTTTCTTTCTATAGCTTTGAAAGTTGTGAGAGATTAACGGAAGTCACCCAAGGACGGCAGCCAGTGCGGCTTTTTATTATTTTTCACTGTTTTTCACGCGCACACACACTTCCTCACGCGCACATACATTTATTTTTCGCAAATGGAATTGAGCGAACTGGCGACCGAGTCCCAACTTTTCGCAGGCCCCAAAATAGGCGATTGCTCTTTCTTCGCCTTTGCTCTGGACAACGGGGAGCCCTTAGTTGGCTGCGCCACTCGAAGCTAGTCGCGGTAACTATTTTGCGAATATTGAGCTTACAAATCAGCCGGCCAATAGACAAAATGGCGTCTGCCGTTGCTGTTGTTCTGCGGTCAACTCCAATTGCCATTGCTTTTTACCTGCCTGCCCGACGGCGAAGAGCTGCGTATCCTGCGAGCGTGGCGGTTGCGGCCACAGCGTGTTTTCTACCCGCTCGTTGTCCAATTCGCGTTAAATAAATTATATTTAAGCTATTTCTTTTGCTAGGGTTGTGCAGTTCGGGCGAACTAGTTGTGAACTGAACCGGTTCGCGCGGTGCTTTTTACCAGAGTTACCAGGCCATGCCAAAAACCGTCCCTATCGAACTGGTTCATGTGGTTAGACTTAAGGGACCGTAAATTTAAATTTCTTGGAATTGGGACTTTCAAATAAAATCAAATCATTGAAATGCACTGTAAAAATGTGCACTGGTGATGTTTAATTGGAATCAGATATTAAAATATGATAAAGTATAAATTATTATTAATTTAATCGAATAAGAAAGTACTATCATATAACCCATAGAAAACTTTTGCTTTATTATTAATACATTTCGCATGTGCTGATGTATTATCATTTTAGAAATTATAATTAACTTAAGTACACGAACAACCTATTCGTTTGTTCAGTGGTCCCATCGATAACGATAAGTTCGATATCGATAGAAGTCTTGTTTTTATTTTGTTTAATGTAACATACAATACGAAGTAATTGTTTTGATTCCATAAGAATGTACGACGCATTGGAACGCTGCCCAGGAGCCTACTGTGGGCGATCACCGCTAGGAAACAACAGCTGGAGCAGCTGCGGGGTCTGTCCCCGAGGATCTCGGGTTGGTGTTCTAGCATTCTTCGGAACGGCGCCTGGGAAATAATTTACTTTTATATTGTTCAGGTGAACCAAAGCTACGCCTGCTCTCCATGCCGCGACGAGTTAAGCACGTACTCCTGGCTATACCTGGGATTCATGACCATGCTGCCGCTTATGATGCACTGCTTTTTCATAGACATGGACGCCAAGGATCGCAAGTGAGCGGATAAAACTAACTAATCCAACTGGAAGGGAAACTTACATAGTGATTCCACATAGGTTTTCGCGGAAGCAGCTGATCTTGACGGCCAGCGCTTTCGTTGAGGTTGCCATATCTGCCATCCTCGCCACCTTGCTAATGGAGCCCATGTGGGAGCTGCGCCTCTACGCCTGTGATGTTCGAAAACTTACTGACTGGTACACATTGTTCTACAACCCCAGCCCCAATTATGAGGCACGAGTCTACTGCACCCAGGAGGCAGTTTACCCATTGTAAGACCCACCCAAGGCTCTAGGTGTTCACTATAGTCATTCAATTTAATGTTCAATTTCCAGGCAAACCATCGTGCTGGTTTTCTACTTTCTGTGCCTGGTGAACATGTTTCTCATACGCCCGCTGGTTAGCAAAATTATGGATGTGGGGGGCAGAAGCAAGGCGCCCATTTACTCGGCTCTTTACTTCCTGCCCCTGCTCACCTTTATCCATGCGTTAGGATGTGGGTTGATCTGTGAGTACCTAAACGCTTGTTAATATTTTAGTTTTGAGATTTTTTTCTTTTCAGACTACTCCTTTCCCTACCTTAGCGTGGCCATATCCATGGTGGCCAATGCCATCCACTATTCCCTCAAACTGGATCAAACCCTAAAGGCATTGGTTCACTCGTCGGTGTGGGAGTTAAAAAACGTGGTCATCATAGGTAAGCAAAGTGCGCATTCACCATACATAAAGTATACCAGCACCTTACTTTCCCAGCTGTGCACTGGATGTTGTTGGCCTACGGCCTCACCTCCCTGAATTACCACTATGCCTTTATGTGCCTGGTGCCCTTTCCCACACTGTTCTACATTTTGACCGTACGTTTCACGGATCCGGCCGAGTTCCGGGAGCTGGAGTCGAGAATTTGATGCGGCGACGTCCAGATGCAAATTTTTCACGCCCGGGGAACTCGTCGATCGACTGTTGTTATCTATGTGTAGTGTACGCGTCAATTAATTTATTTATATTTAGTACGTAGCTCAGACTCAGGCCTGTTCCGAATATACATAAGTGCTGCTCTAAAAGGCATTAAGAAAAAAGTTTAGGAGCAGGTCTACTTTAGTGTTTTCGTCGCATAACCTTCATCGATTCATCGTTCTTTTCGTTTTAATTATATTTCACATTAATTATACACATATAGTAATATTAAATACAAATCATCAGTTTCCCATCTCTAAAATAGTTTTTACACAATACGTATTGCTACATATTGGATTTTGATGCCGCATTTCACGTTCAGATCCTTCGTTCCAGTGTGTGAAGTCGGGGGCATCGTAGTCGTCTTTGTCGTCATCGTCGTAATATTCCCGTATCTCAAGTCGTAGAAAAAATAACAGAAGTCAAGGACAGGGTGCAGCGGATGCAGAGCGGAGTATAAAAAAATCAATACCAGCCAAGAGAATTAGGTGTGATAAACGCAAGCACGTCCTGTTTGTTTTTTTTTTTTTGTGGGATGAGAGTTGTCACTGCCGTTTTTTTGGAGTGTTGACATCTGATTTTAGGGCGTCTATTCCGCTGTCGTGCTTTCAGTAGTGGCTGCAGACTTGTTCCGCTCTTCAAGGAACTTCAAACGGCGCTTCCTTAGTTCGCCCAGCTCCGAGGAGTGCTCCTCAAAGTCGGCATCGGAGTTGGGAATGCTAACTGCCTCTGTGGCTGTCGATGGTATATCATCCTCGTCTGCGTCCGCTCCCAAATCCTCAATGGTTACCTTCTCTGTAGGCATCGTCGGAGACGCTGCGCTGGCTGCTGCTGTGGGGGTAACCTGGTGAGCCTCCAACTTAGCCATGGCCGTGGCCGAGGTACTGGGCATGTCGTAGACGCTAGAGTCAGCAGATCCGTTGACCGCGGTGGCTGGCGTCACCGCAGTGAGCTGCAAGCGCGCAGCCAAACTTTGGTACTCAGACATCATTATCCCCGCGGAATCCAGCATTAGGTTTATGTTTTGCAGCAACTGAAAGGTGATCTTTGATAAGGAAATGTAGAATGAGAAGATTATCGAAATCGGACCTTTAGACGCTGCACAATATGATCACGTTGATGGCCCTCCATGGCCCGCAGTTCTTCGTCGGTAAAATTGGTCAGGTCCTGTGGAATCAGCGGTGGCGGCAGGGGCGGGAGGTAGCCGAAGTGGGGTGGTATCATAAAGGGCGAAAGCATGGGCATTACTGGCGGAGGAGGGATTTGCAAACCAGCCGGGCTAGGCAATCCATTGGGCAAGCCGCCTGAAAATGAAAGGCGACGATTATGATCGTGTCTTAGGAATCAAACTTCAAAACTCACTGGCATCGCCGAAGAGATCCGCAAAGTTTGGCGGCAAGGTTTGACCTCCGGCTACATTGCCGTTTGCTCGTGCCTGATTGCCGTCCACTAAGGCAGTTGGAGCTGGATGAGGCACACCACCAGCCGGTTGAACCCCTGCTGCAGCCGGAATGGGATTTCCAGCAGCTGCGGCCCCAGCCTCATCGGCTTGACGTGGCATCGCTGTGGAGTTCACGGTTGGAGTTCGAAGGATGTTCAAACGGCAGGTTGGACAGGTCTGCTGGCGCTGGAACCACGAGCGCAGGCATGTAGTGTGGAAGATGTGTCCGCAGGGCAGTTTTTTTGAGTGATTGACCATGTCCTCGCGACAGATGATGCAGATGTTGTCTGACTGGCGCAGCTCCTCAGGCGTGGCGTCGGGATACAGGGTATTCATGTTGCGAATGGCCCGCCGGGACATTATCACGTCATTTAGGGCCCTACGGAAGTTGCGTATGGTAAAGAACATAGGCCTGAATACGAACATGGGCAGCGCGTATATCTTAGCCATGATCACCACAAACAGTATGTACAGCACCACCTTAATAAGTCCAATGACCAGCTCTGTGTAGAGCAGGAACACAGCCTTGTTCTCCCAGGGCGTGTCCGTGCGCATTTCCGCGGCGTGAAGCACGTACTTGATGGCCGTGCTGGCGATTACGGTCAAAAGGATGGCGTATTCAAAGCCAAAGACCAACTGCACGGTGGGACCACGCACCAAAGTGGAGTTGTAGGCATGGATCAAGAGAACGTAATCTAGGATGCCTAGCATTGTGAGCAGACTGCCCACGCGAATGTGAAAAAGCCAGCCGAGTACGGGAGAACGTTCCATCTACAGTGGATCGAGAATTAAATAAAATGGGTATTAACTGGACGCAAGACTTACAAAGTCCACCCGCTCCTCTACCAGCCAATGGAATGATTTGAGAAATAGAAGAACCGTGAACAAGGCCACAAAGCGCGGATTGAAGTCATCCCGGAATACGGTAAAGGCCAAGCAGGTCTCCGTAAGGGCGTACCAAAAGCGCTCCAGCAGATGCTCAAACTCTGCGGCACGCAGCGTGCCCAGGAATATCTGAGGGATTAACAATGTTATTGCGGGTTTGCAAGGTAATCTTGCTGATATGTCACCTTGCTTAGCAGCTTGCCGAACATGAAGACAATCACAAAGAACTGTATGTATATGACCTGGAAGCAAACGAAAACAAGGTTTAGGCATGGGACTGGATTGTGTGATAGGATTTACTCACCCCCATGGAGGCGTTAGACTTGGTGATGTAGACCACCGCAGGATAGAACTGCTGCTTTTGGTAGTAGGCAAATCCAATTACCGCGCTGGTCAGCGCCATGCAAACGGACGATAGGAGCAGCTGCATGATGCCGGTCGAGGTCGCCAGGGCCGCCAGCTGGCTGATAGTCTCCAGGAATATGTTAATTTTGGCCGGGATCTCTGCCTGCCCCCACTCTACATATAAGGCCGTAGCTCTCGGACTTGGTATCACTTGGGGAGAAACCGAAAATGTCGTCTATGCTCTCGTTGACGTTGGAATTTAGTCGGGTTTTGTTAGCCAAACGAAGTTGTTTGCATTGCCATCGAGATTTCCAACTCTGAAACTGATGGTTGCCTCTGTCAAGGCGTATTAATATTTTTATTTTTAACTACCGATAATTACACGTATGAACTTAGTCGTGCTACCAGATGGTGAAATATCTTATCGATATTATATGACAGCACCGATTTTCTCTACCAAACAATCGATTGCCCTCACGGATTCCCATGTCACGGACTATTTCTATTTTCTAATAAATGTAATTAAATTAGTTATTCTGACCCAGTTCGAAGGAACATTAAGCGGGATATATACCGCTATCTGCATATTATTTCTATAGTTAGTTCAAACGCAGTTTCCAAACAATGATGTTTCACAGTAAAAAAAAAATTGTATCATGAGTGGAAGGCCAAATCTTAACATAAATTCTTGTAAATTTACAATTTTAAGTTTATGTACAGAATTTCATATAAAATAACATAAATTTTATTCACTTTGTTTGCGCTGGTCACACTGCAACCGCTCTTATCAAAAGCCGGGCGAAGAAGAAGATGGTTCACAAATGTTTGATAAATATTAAATTGTAACTCGATAGATATATTCTGATTTGCGATGAGAAGGCTTTGGAAGCCCGTCATCTTCTTACTGCTTGGCAGTCTCCAGGTTCTATTGGCTTACCCCGAAGACGACTTCTTGGTGAACGCCAATCGCAAAGAATTAACTGATTCCTCTTTGTTTGAATATGGTGATGTCAGAAAGCCCACACCAACCAAGGGATTGTTGTACCCCAGGGAATCGGAGACCCGTGAAGTGCGGAGCTTGGATGGGATGTGGCAACTGGTTAGGAGTGACCCATTTGACCCCTTACAAGGAATCAGGGAGAAGTGGTTTATGGATGCCCTAAGAAAGACCGGAAGGGAGATTATTTCGATGCCAGTGCCGGCCTCCTATAACGACATCACCACGGATAACTTACGAGATCACGTTGGAACCGTATGGTATGAACGTACATTCTTTGTACCGCGCTCATGGAAGGCTATGCAACGTACTTGGCTGCGATTCAGCAGCGTTCACTATGCGGCCGTGGTTTGGATCAACGGAAGGAACGCCACAAGTCACTCCATTGGTCACCTACCCTTTGAATCAGAGATCTCGGGACTTCTCAGCTTTGGCGGCAATAACAGGATCACGGTGATGTGTGACAATCGTTTGAGCAACCGCACCATTCCTCAGGGTTCTGTTTACGAGGTGGCTACGGATGACGGCTCCGTGCCCGTCCAGAGTTACACTTTCGATTTTTTTAACTACGCGGGAATCCACAGGAGTGTGCACTTGTACACGACCCCTCTGCTGCACATAAGCGACTTGGAGGTTACCACCCAACTAACTAACGAAGGATTGGGCCGCATAGACTACCGCGTGTGGTTGGAAGCGAGTAAGGAGGGCCTCCAAATCCAGCCCATCCATCTTCGGGTGCAACTGAGGGACAAAGATGGTCATGTGGCCGCCCAGCAGATCAACAAAGCGATCTACCATGGTACTCTGCTGGTGCCCAATGCAACTCCCTGGTGGCCCTACCTAATGCATTCTGATCCCGGCTACCTGTACAATCTCCAATTCGAGCTGTTTGTGTCCAGCAACGAGAAGGAGTTGGAAGCTCTGCAGGATACCTACCGCCTACCAGTGGGCATACGTAGTTTAAGTTGGGACAACGACACCCTGCTGCTGAATGGAAAACCCCTCTATCTGCGGGGTTTTGGACGGCACGAGGACTCCGATGTGAGCGTTGTTTTTAGGTTAATCTGGTCACTAAGCTTACCAAAATCTTTATTTTAGTTCCGCGGAAAAGGATTGGATAATGCGCTTCTTGCTAGAGACTTTAACCTGCTGAAGTGGACTGGAGCCAATGCTTATCGCACCTCTCACTATCCCTATTCCGAAGAGTCTATGCAGTTTGCCGATCAGCATGGTATTATGATTATTGACGAATGCCCTGCTGTCAATATAGACATCTTCGAGCCTCAGCTACTGGAGAATCACATGTCCTCGCTGGAGCAACTGATCCACCGGGACAGAAACCATCCAAGTGTGATTGCATGGTCGGTAGCCAATGAGCCGAGATCGAACAAGAAGGGAGCCCTTAAATACTTTGAGTCAGTAGAAAGTACATCTTACAAAAAAAATTTAACACGGATGTCTTACCTTTAGATCCCTGGTAAACTATGTAAGAGGCATTGCGCACGGGCGCCCTCTAACCGCGGCTATAAATGCCAACTCTTCCAGTTGCCATTTGGCGCAGTTTCTGGACATCGTGGGTTTCAATCGCTATAACTCTTGGTATCAGAACTCGGGCCGTACTGACATGATAATTAACCTGTTGACGATAGAGGCCCAGAGTTGGCGGGACAAGTTTGGAAAGCCTGTCATTCAATTTGAGTACGGCGGCGACACTATGGAGGGCATGCACTCTGTAAGGAACCACGTTCAGACCTATAATTGTGTCTAATTCTGACTTTCCATAAAGCTTCCCGCCTTTATTTGGTCGGAGGAATACCAGGTTGAGCTCTTCTCCCGCCATTTCAAGGCTTTCGACGAGCTACGTGGAAGGGGATGGTTTATTGGAGAGTTTGTTTGGAACTTCGCCGATTTTCGGACCGCGCAGAGTATGTATTTCAAACGTTTTTAAACAAGAGTCAAAACCAATTAAAATTGTCCACTGCAGCTATTACCCGCGTGGGAGGCAACAAAAAGGGAGTCTTTACAAGGAACCGGCAACCCAAAGAAGTGGCTCACATCCTTAGGCGGCGGTACTTCGCATTAGCCAAGGAGCTGGATATGTTTGGGCTGCCTGAGGATCTCACTGTTTACATTTCCAAGCATTTCCATAACGAGCTTTGAATCAGGGATTCCTATAGCCAAAGTCGCACAAAGAGTTCTCTTGACCAAGAGACCGTATTTGTATGTTATAAAGGTGCGAGTTCTTCATACAATGAACTACGCATTACATTAAGCTTTAATCAAATTTTTCAGCAATGGTCTGTGTAATAATTTTTTATCAAAACATGTATTATGTACTCCTTTTACATCGTGATTTCTAATAGATCTACTCTCTTTTAAACGCCTAACCTTAGCTCATGATGGAGAAAACAGATTACCAAAATAACTCAAGAAAACCCAAAGCCTTTAAGGTTGCATGCTTCATGTAGTACAAATGTATCTATCCACCTACATATGTATTACCCCTTCTCTGATATCTTCATTTGCTTTGCCATGGTCAACTCGTGTTGGTTAAGACCTCTCGACTGCAAACCTAATTAACTCATTTAGACCCCCGTAAAACCATTTATGTTTTCTGCCTTGCCACTTTCCGCATTTTGGCCAGAGAAACACAAAATAGCAAAATGAGGCGCACAATGGGGCACCTCCATGGCCAGAAAGCAGATGAGTTGGCTGAGCGAAATCGTGGCATAATTAAGGAGGCTAAATGAGCCAGCTGCTTCACGGCGATCTTCGATCTGTGATTGCCATTCTTCACGCTGGCCACACACATTAACTTTTACTTTTACCCCGCCTCGAGAACGGTGCACCTAGATGACCACATGGCGGGTGGATCAACTGGTCAGACTCCCTAGTGTCTGGGGTGTTGCACAAGGCACATCGTCGCGGAATAGCTGAGGATGTGAAGTTTTGCATAAGCCAGCCGAGTGGTTAGCACCCAAAGGCTAAAGTTGGCTGCAGAATGCCAGCATGAATGTGTCTTTTTATGCGGAAAACAAACCTGGGGCTGAGACATAGACACCGGACCACCGCCGACTCAGACCGGTCACAGATCCCATCCCAGCGGACCAAGGCAAAAACGTGTCGCAGCAATTTCCCATTCAACGGCAGTTTTTCCATGCACACCGTGCTATCTTTTGCCGGATTTTCGGAAAAACTTAGGCCAAACACATATAGGTATTTTTTTCTTAAAAATAAGTTTAAGTTGTGTTTCTGGACATTAATCAGTGGATGCTTGGATTGGCTTATAATTGCCCAACTGTCAGTTAACAACAAAAATCTGGTGCCATTCAAAGTACTTACCATTTTCTTTAAGTGTCTCCTGTTGCTGCTGCCCATTTTGCCGTTTCGCATTGCACAGGCACTGCATTTGCTCCACCACCTCCCACCTCCACCAAGTCTGCGCATCTGCCCGCTAGCCGGCTCCATGCTCCGCGCTCCAAGTTCCCTGCTCCAGCTCCATGACTGCGTCGCTGGTCTCCGCGCTTGACTTACATAAAGCGGGGAGCACCGCGCATGCCAGATCCAAAACCCGTTTCGGCCCGCTACTAGGAAACGACAGAAGCGTCACTTGGCCCAGGTGAAGTGGAGATGGAGTGGAGGAGGAGCGGAGACCACTCACCTCCAAGAGCTGGGTGTTTGGCCATAGTGCAGGTAGTGCGACTACACAGTTATTGAAGTCAAGTCTTAATGCCCAGAGAACATATTTTTACAAAATTTCGAACATTGGGTGATTCGCTTTTAAATCTGGACTTAAAAGGGATCTTTCTTTTTGCGATACTTTATTTATAAAGTGCAATGCAATTTTTTAACTGTACGTATGTCGGCAAAATAATTCAAAATCCTAACCGATAACAATCTGCGCAACTTATACCAAATAAATAATTTGAATGCAATCAGATTGGGATAATCTTGGATCTTTTGGAGCTGCTCCCACCGAGGCTGCGGAGTTGAGTGTAGATACATATGTGAACAATGGCAGTGCGGTGTGCGAAGTAGGCACATATTTTTCCTGTGTACCACACTCGCTGGCTTATGTAACCTGTGCAGCCTGTCCAGGGGTTCATCGGCTTGGAGGGATCTGCAGAGAATGAGCCACCAAACACCATCGCACGGCAAACATTTCGCGAACTCATCTTCATCAGCGCCGCTGCAACAACTTTGTCGCACGGCCATTCTCCCTCTGTCATCAATAGGCCGGAATAGTCGGTTTTTTGAGGCTGATCAGCCTCGTCTGCGACTGTGAAAAATGACCCCTCCCATAGTCAATTAAGTAGGCAGTTTTTGTCCACCTGTCCGTGTCGATTAGCGATTCCAAGCCGAAATGACGCACCTGAATGGATCAGCGAAACCAGAACGGTGCTGTGTGCGAGGTTGCGCATACGCCATGATGGCTCTCAACTAGGAACACTGACTGCTAGTCACCAGAAGAAGAGGAAGCACGGCGCGCAGCTCATCGTATCTAATTTATAGAATATATTTTTCATACTTTTTAAACAAAATGTTACACTAAAGCGGGGGCGGTGTCCCCCTGCAAATGAGGAACAGCAAACGAAATCTCGATGGCAAACGAGGCGAATTCGTTTTGATAATTCAGGCGCGTCTGGCAGTTGGCAGCTTTTGCATTTGAGGGGATTTTATTTTTGTTTCGGCTTTGTTTTGCTATTGCTGGCCCAATTATAGTGTCATAACAATTACGCACGCACACACGGAGGCATAATGAGTTTCGGTTCGGTTTGGGCCGGGCTAAGCCGACTGAACGGCGAAAAGCAAGAGCCAAAGCCATCGGCATCGCCATCACTGTCCAAAGCTGACCTAGTGGCAGACGTGTTAATGATGGATATGTTCAGATAGGCCACGACGTATAAAAAGCGTTCATTAAAGTTGCAAAAAGCGAGGCAAAAACAAGCGAAGCCAAATGCTAATGAATGAAGAAGCTATTTTTGAACTCCCACAATTATGTCAATAACGAGCAATTGCTATTCAAAGGACCATCACAGATCTCATCAAATGTTTACTCAAGATAGAAAGGTGCCACACACAGAGGTTAATGCCAGGCTTTTTTCTGGCCAGGCAGCATCTGGCATGTGACCTTTTCCCGCTGCTCCAATTACACGGCCGAAAGCGAAGTCCCACAAAGGTGGGATTACGCCATCGATGGGCAAGAGACCTTCGCCGGAATCTCTCGACCACAATAAACCGAATTAACGACAGTGGCAGCCACAGCAGATCTAAGCTCTTCCGAGCCACGAAAATGATTTAGCGCACTGTCATTGAGTCGGCTGCCTCCGCCATCGAGTGTGAAGTGTTGACTTTCATCTCATTGTTGCCCCCGAACCCAATCCCAGTCGAACCCGATCCCCATCCAAAGCGCTGACCACCAACTGCAGATCGTGCCCCAACGCAGGGCGACACGCAACGCAGATAGTCCTTCACTTTTGAGCGTGAAGGTTTCCGAAGAGCCCTTAATACACTCGCAGAAAAGTCCGATTGCTGATTTCGATGATGATTTAAACATGATAATAAGGAAATTAAATCACCACTGAATATCATATCAAATGAAATACTTCTGCGATCACAGAATAATAGTTGATATATGTCCTTACTTTTCCGCTGACTTTCAAAGTATTTGAAGTTGATTTCTCTGCATGAAGCGGAGCCAAAGTCATTGCCGGTTTTGGGTATTTGCGAAAGTGTGAGTCGAGATGTAAATAAACCTCATTTAGTCCAATTTACGGCCAGGTTCACTTCCACTCGCATGCAGGCGTCTTCCCTTTCATCGTGTGTCTTCCCTGCACCTTATGGTTGCCATCTGCGACTGCACAGGTGCTCATCCGAAGACATGACATAATGGGGCCTCCAGTTAATCGGGGACTTCTTCTTTCACTTCTGCCAGAATGAGCGCAGATATCTGGTTTTCGATCTTATTTCGAGGTCATTTGGTAGGGTTAACTTAAGTGCAGGTGTATTACCTGGTGTGTCGCTAGTTGGTTAGACACTTAGCTCTGGCATTCCCAACTGCATGCCTTTCAAAGCGTAAAGTGCAATTTTCGGGCTCTTGCGATTGCAGCACCCATCTGCAAATGTACATACTCGTATAATTAGGCTCCTTGTGAAACATTAATTATACGCCCCGTGGTGCCATGGCCCTACTGCTCCACATCGAGATCGTACGAATTATACGGGCCTCGGCCTCGGGCCCGTCCCCGTCCCCGTCCGCCACCCTCCTGACTCCCCCGATTCGCATTTCCCAGCCCATTTCGTAATATTCGTGCCCATGTGACGCTGATGCTGATGGATGACGAGCCCAGGTTGCGACTTACCCACAATTGAAATGCAACTGCAGTTGGGCAACGGGAAACGCGATTTGCAGTTTCGTCGGTGGAGCCATCCCTCATGGCCAGGAGAAATATGTTTTGGTAGCCGCCATGATCCTCCTGGGCTGTCGAAAAATCTCAGTGGCTGCGGCTGGGTTACTTACCTTCGGAATCGATCGCGGTGGTGGGAAAAATCACTTCCTGGTCCGCGCGAATCGAAGGAAAGTGCCAAAGAAAATTTCAAATACCAAAATCGTTAGCGACATTTTATTTTTTTCGGCCTTTTCTTTTTCTTCTGTCTCTTCGTTGTTTTCCAATTGGAAATTTTGTTTTATTGTGAGAAGCGCCCAGCAGCAAAAGAAACAAGTTGCAGACGAAGTTTGGCGATAATGACGTTGCCGAGTGGACGAGTTGGCCCGAAAGCTGAAGAGCAGCTGAGCACCGGCGGGTATAAAGAGTGGCTCTGCTGGCCGTGGAGATGCATTCAGTCGCTGGTTCCCCACTCGGAAGCAACCAAATTCACTCCACTCTACTCTACTCAACTCTTCCCCCCAACAAACACACTCACCCGAATCGTCGCTATGAACTCCTTCTCAGTGGTAAGTAACACACGATCCCGACGACCTCAAGACCCGACCAATCTCGGACACCAGCGGATTACAGACCTTTAAGGGATTTAGAATGAAAAGCCCTTTCAGACCGCAAGCGCTGCAATTGGATTTTCTCCTTGTGCTTTAATCTATCTGATTTAAGAGAATTCAATTGACGAGATCACCAGTTTGATATGGAATTTGCACTAACCTCGACTACCTACTTTCAGTTCTTAGTGTTCGCGCTGGCCGCTCTGGCTGCAGCAGAGCCACCATCCGGATATAACTATCCCCGCGGCGGAGGCGGTGGTGGCGGCGGCGGATTTGGAGGTGGCTTCGGCGGCGGATTCGGAGGTGGCGGCGGCGGTGGCGGTGGCGGCTACCAGGCTGTGAGCGGCGGCTTCCAGACCTCCGAGGGCCAGAACGTGGATCCCCAGCTTCTGGAGCAGGTGCGTCAGATCCTGCTGAACGAGGAGAGCAAGCAGGGCGGCGGTGGTGGTGGAGGCGGCGGCGGCGGCGGTGGTGGCTACCCTAGTGGCCCATCCAGCAGCTACGGTCCACCTTCCACCAGCTACGGAGCCCCCGGAATCGGAGGCGGTGGCCGTGTCGTGGGCATCGATCTGGAAGGCGTCCGCCAGGCCATCCAGGTGGCCCAGTTCGCCCAGCAGAGCTCGCAGGCGGGAGGTGGCGGCGGTGGATACCCCAGTGCCCCATCCGGATCGTATGGAGCCCCTTCAAGGCCCAGCGGCAGCTATGGAGCGCCCTTCTAGATCTTCGCCAGGTCTCACATCCGAAAGACACACCTCTGCCAAAAATGAATACCGACGGACACGAAACCGACAAAGACGACTCCAACACTAAACCAATTTGGGCAACCTGGACCTAAAAAAGGAACTACCGATCACCGATCCGCTCTGATCCCGAGAGAACTGGAGATCGCTTCCCCTTCTCAAGCCCTCTTCCCGAACTCAGCGACTGTACCCCAACACTCTGAAACGCCCGATCCCCGGAAACCCCAACCCACTCGGGACTTCGTCTCGGGCTTTTTTGTAACCCTTGTAAATAGTTTCTCACACTACACGAATACAAGAAAACCCGAAAACGAAAGCCACACAACAACACCCACAACACCAAGATGGAGAACACCCCAGAAAGTGTTATAACGCATTACTAGCTCGTAAGTGTTTTTATTTTATATGAAACAAACAAAGAAACAACAAAAAAATATGAAAACAATAAAAAAAATAGTAAATTTTGTCACCGTTAAATGATTGCATTGTTTTAATTTCAATACCGCGAATCCATGGGAGTTTCCAAATAATGGCTATCTCGCCAAACGTCATTTCATCTAATGAAACTGACCTCGTTCCGCATTGCTTGCCTCCAAAACACTCGATGATCTCGTAATGACAATCCACTCACATGGACCCACCATTCCAATTGATCGGACTCGCAGCTCTACGTAAACCGAGTTGTCACTGGCCCCATGTCAGTGTTTTTAAATACCAAGCCAAGCACCTCCACCAATCCTTTCACTTTTTCACTCGATAATAAGGTAGCTTTAACCCCTGCCCTATCTCCACGTACACTGAGCCAAACAACTGGGCTTGTGTTATCACTAATTGCAAATGCCAAATTACACATCTAAATGATTTGAGTGACAAGCTAATATAATAACTTTCAACTTAGGAAAATATCTTGCAGATACCAGATACGTATGAATGATTCATTGGAGGCGGTGTTGTAGCCTCTTTCTTGCTGTGTACGAGATACTCTCGGTCGTGCAAGTGCTCAAAATGGAAGATGTTGTTGAAGATGGGGATGTGGATGGCAGATGGAGCCGGAGGGGCGCTCATTACGCGAATATTGCGACATATGCAGCCGAGACTCTGGGCCAACTGCAGCTGCTGGCGGGGAAGGCGATGGGGGATGATGAGTCGATGGACATCGACAATTACCACGACCGAAGTTGGAGTTGTGGCCCAGAGCCATAAATGAAGTGGCAGCTGAATCTGAAGCTGCAGCCACTTAACCAACATTCGGCGTCATTAGATTTCCCAATTGAATGCGTGCCGAGGTGGCCGTCCTCTATGTACAAACAAACATACATACGTGGAAGTGCACCCAAAAAGCTGCACTATGAGATGCATTACGATGAGAGAGACGCCAAACGAAGTGGAAGCTGTGGAATCCCCCGATTACGACATCGCAGCCACCACAACTGCAGATGGTCCTATGGAATAATCATATTGCCATCTTGCGTACTCCAAATTTTACTCCGAAATTTGAATGACTTGTAGTAACGAATAGAAATTGACCTCATTGAGTTTAGGCTATTGTAAAACTGTATACTTAAGATAAGGCGAGAGATTACTAAAATTAAACAAAGCCTTAGTTCTATATTAGCTGATGATTAACAAAACCTATTCCTCTTGTTACAGAAAGAGCCGCAGTAATTCCACTACGTTAATGATCTCGAGTAAAACGCTTGATAAGAATCAGCATCTATCAAAGCTATCTCTGTTATTTTTGAAAACTCACTATAGGCCCATAAAACTCTATCCCCTGGCTCTCGATAAGCGTCAACATTCGGAGTGGCCTTGTCTGGGGCCAATTCCGGAGTGCGATGTCCAAGAGAGAGCTCCATCTGAGAAGAGCTCCTAGGGTGACTGGCAAGGGGAGAATGACTGGAGGTTCTCAGCAGGATTATAATCGAGATTTAAGGGTAAACATCCAACGCTGGCTGGATGACAGCGAAAACAATGAATGAGTGCGTGCCGGATTACGTAATCTCGGCCAACTCTGGTGCTCTTATCGGACTCCCACTGTGAGTGAAGGCAGCCAGCCGGGGAATTGACTGAGGGATCTAAGATCCTAGTGGATAATACCGCCATCTAGATAAGGTCGTACGCGAGAGCGCCGTCGATAGATAATATTTAGAGCAGGCTAGGCGCCGTACCCGTCCGTACCTTATAAAAAGACGAGGCGGGCGTCGTGATGCCTCTAATCGAGATTCTCCGCAATCGGAGCCGGGAAGTGAATAGTGACTAGTGAATAGTGCTTCAGTGATTCGTGGCTGTGAGTCCTTCGCGAGCGGATCCTTCCGAAATGTCGTCCCTTTTGAACGCTACCGTCCTGGCAACCGCTGCCACCGTGGTTCCAGACTCACAGTTCGTGTTCAACGCCACGGATTACGGCGTGTTCGCCCTGGTGCTGAGCATCTCTGCCGCCATTGGAGTTTATTTCGGATTCTTTGCCAAGGGCGAGGACACCACAGAGGAGTACCTGATGGGCGGCAAGCGGATGAAGACGATTCCCATCGCCATTTCGCTGGTGGCCAGTCAACTGTCGGCGATCTCCATAATGACCATTCCGGCGGAAATGTACGCCTACGGAATCAACTGGTTTTTCAACGTGGTTTGCATGGTGGCTGTGGTGCCGCTTCTGAATTACGTGGTGATCCCGGTTTTCTACAACAACAACATCACAAACTGCTATGAGGTGAATTAGAGTGCGATTTTCCAGAGGAGCATTGTATTTTATTGTACATATTTGCATATACCCAGTACTTGGAGATGCGCTTCTCCCGGAAGGTGCGAGTGCTGCAGACCTTCATCTTCATATTGACGATGTTTTTCATGCTCCCGATCTTCATCTTCCTGCCCTCCCTGGCCTTTGCACAGGGTAAGTGCTAACTAGTCAACTTATCCCTCCACTCGTTGCTAATTTTTCGTATCTGTTAGTGACTGGATTTAATGTGCACCTTATCAACACCGTTGTGTGCAGCATCTGCGTCTTCTACACCATGTTCGGAGGTATCAAGGCCGTGGTGTGGACCGATGTTATCCAGGCAGCCATTATGGTTGCTTCCGTGGTTCTAGTGGGCGTGATGGGCGCCCACCGAGTGGGAGGCTTCTTTGAAGTGCTGCGCATTGCCGGGGAAGGTGGACGCCTGGATATCAACTACAACTTCGACCTGACCACGCGCTCTACCATCTGGAACATATTCACATCGGCGACTATGATGTGGACGGGATACGTGGGCCTGAACCAGAGCTGCGTGCAGCGAATCGTGTCCCTGCCTTCACTGGGCCACGCCAGAAGATCGCTGGTGCTCTTTGGCTTCGGGTTTATCCTGATCATGTTCTTCAACTGCTTCACAGGCATTGTGATTTACTCCCGCTTTCAC
Source organism: Drosophila simulans (assembly GCF_016746395.2). Classification (NCBI taxonomy): domain Eukaryota; kingdom Metazoa; phylum Arthropoda; class Insecta; order Diptera; family Drosophilidae; genus Drosophila; species Drosophila simulans. Next base: position 27,826,772 of record NC_052523.2, on the reverse strand, counting down.
GACTGCGATCCCATCCAGTCTGGGCATGTCTCTAAGGTGGACAAGATGGTTCCGTACTTCGTGCAGGATACCGTAGGTAACTTGTGGGGCATGCCAGGTGTGTTTATTTCCTGCGTGTTCAGCGCTGCCCTTAGCACGCTTTCCGCCAGCATCAATTCCCTCGGAGGAGTTGTCTACTTCGACTACATCAAGCCACACATTCGACACACGGAGCACCGGGCCAACGTGATTATGAAACTGTTCGTTTTCTTCACCGGAATCTACTGCATCTTGGGTGGGATGGTTGTTGAGAACTTCAACTCCATTCTGCAAGTCATCTATTCCATTGGAGGCATGAGCTTTGGCTCGACGTGTGGCGTTTTTATGCTGGGAATGCTGGTGCCAAAATCACATGGCAGGGTAAGTTTTCAGGATTACCCAATGATGCACATGTCCTAACCATTTTTTTTTTCATTCAGGCCGCTTTAGTTGGAGTTCTCGCTAGCATTGCCTGTATGGCCACCATTGTGATTTTGAGCTGGGGACGCAATCACTATGACACCCTGCCCACGAGCACATCCGCTTGTCCAGCTTCCCTGAACGGAACCATAACAGAAATCAGCACAGCTTCACCTCTGATCCTTGGTTCCACCACAGAAGCCCCTGTGGGGGACAAGGGATTCAGCATCCTGGACCTCTCCTTTAACTGGTACACGGTCACAGGCTTCGTCATCACCTGGCTGTTAGGTATTCCGCTGAGTTACATCCTGAAGTCTGGGCCCGATTACAAGCTGAACCCTAAGCTCCTGTCTCCGGTGGTGCAGCCGTTCGTTCATTACAAGCTGACGCCGTCGGATGAACCCAACCAGATAAACCTAGAGAAACCCGAAAAGGTCTGAGATTCGAATCGGAACTTAGCATTAAGATATGCTTTATAAGCAGGATAACCTCACTAACTGTTAGCAATATCAAGATAGATTATAAAGCTCTATGTTTCTAAAATGCTATTCATAATGTTTGCTCTGTCGTACAGTTCTCAATGGTTGTGTTTAATGGTGCCGAGTGTGAGTTTATTTATAGAAGATTACATCTCTGTGTTAAATTTTGTTGTAAAAGACCTCAGTTTAGCCATCGTAAACCGGATACGGAGTGGCCTGAATCCTCCTGAAAACTGCGATGAGACAGCCGACCAAGCCAGGCGATCTAAATATAGCCGGAAGATAAACGCAAAGATCAGCGCCCAGTCGTGCGAGTCCCGAGAAGCTGCGATGCGAATGATCCGCCGTATCAGTCGTGCAAAAGATCCCAGTCAGAGTCGTAATTCTTATCGCTGACATGGGCAAATATTTGGGTGGTTAATTACGGTGGGCCACGGTGTTAAGCTGTACACACTCCGGGATAGGGTCGTATAACAGCGGCCACGCCCCCTGCAGCCCAGCCCGACTATTTACCCCTGTCAAAAAATATAATTATGCAAAGGCAAACACTGAACATGGAAAGTTTCAAAGACGTGAGAAGAGTAAACAGACCAATTCTCAAGAAAGCACCATGTGATGGATGATGTATGTGACGTCTGGGCACGATCTTGGAGTATCGGCAATCGCTTGAACTGCAACCGATGAATATTAATTCATATTTATCTAAAGCATCCCACTAAATAAAGTCTGCTAAGTGTTAAAATCCACGTGGATAAGGTGAAATAACTTCCAGCTTAACCAAATCCACTTTATAAGACATTATAAAGCCCTAAATTTGGTTCTACTTACCCCGGCAATAAAATACTAAAACAGCTGAGCGCAGGTACAGGTTATTGGGACTGATAGCTTTTAATCAATTGGTAATTTAATAAATTCGATAGCAGATAGATCAAACAACAAATATATTTATAATTAGAAATTTAGTTAACCCTATTGCATTACCCCCAAGTGTGCGACATCTACGCAAAAGCAATATCAAAATATTTATGCATTTATGCATAAAGCACCTCTAACACAATCTGAGAGCAAACAGATCCCAGCACTAACGCTTTACCATGATGCTGCCCCAGTCTTATACTCCAGGTCAAGTTCTACTCCAACTATAGGACGCCATTCCACGTCCGCACCGTCGCCTCCTGGTGGTTGGTAAAGATGGCCTCGGAGGCTAGGCGCAACAATAGTAAAATATAAGAGCGGCATGCCGGACAGATAAGTGGAGCACTAAGCCCCGGATGATTTACGGGGCAACGTCAAGTTCAGATAAGGAGACGCCCCGGGCGGGAGCTATATTTAAGTACAATCCAGGCCAGGGCCCGCAAGTTCGCCACCAGCATCCGTGAAATGTGAACCGGTTAGATCGGTCGAAACATCCAACAAGCGCATCACTACCGGTACTGCAAGATCCACATTACTACGGACGAGATGTCCACCTCCACCACCACCACCATGGCCAGTGCTGTGTCCAGCGCTTCGCAGGACCTGCGGTTTGGTCTCACGGACTACTTCGTCTTTATCATCATGCTGGGCGCGTCTGCGGGCATTGGGGTGTACTTCGGATTCTTCTCGAGGTCCAAGAACACCACGGAGGAGTATCTGCGCGGCGGGAAGAAGATGCAGACCCTGCCCATAGCGATATCTCTGGTAGCCAGGTGAGAGCGTAGCAGTGTCCGGCAGTTCCAGCTGGATTTCTCCCGATTCCGTCATAATTTATCTTTATTTTACGGCGGCCGTAAAAAGTGGCTGCGTCAATTATAAGGGCGCTGTGTTTGAAGAAGTTCTCCGCACTTGCCCCCATCAAGCACCCCATCAAGCCAATTGTGTAACCCACACGGAACGGGGGAATCTGTTTGGGCGTTAGTCATAAATCACACACTGAGTACCTTTCACTGAGAGGGGTATATTGGGCTTTGAAAGAATGAAGTACAAGCAATAACTTATGGTGGATCCATTTCAGCCAGCTGTCCGGCATCGCCATCATGTCCATTCCGGCGGAAAGTTACACCTATGGATTCAACTATATATTCGTGGTCCTAGCCATGCTGGTTGTGATTCCTATTTTAATCTACGTAATTGTTCCTGTCTTCTATGAAAATAATGTCTCTAATTGTTATGAGGTGAGCTAAACTAAGAAGTGTTACAAGTCGTAACATAACGAAAAATTGGACAAATATTTCGATTATTTATTCGCACCCTAGTACCTCGAGATGAGATTCAATAAGCGAACGCGGCAGTTGGTAACCTTCTTTTTCGTGACAAACTCGTTCCTGATGTTACCCGTCTATATGTTTATTCCATCGCTCGCTTTTGCCCAGGGTAAGTAGTGTACCAAATCCGGTCGATGACCATCTAAATCAAGTCCCACCTTTCAGTTACTGGCATGAACATCCACTTGATCAACGTAATGGTGTCCTCCATCTGCATCTTCTACACGATGCTGGGGGGGATCAAGGCGGTGGTCTGGACCGACGTGGTGCAGGGTGGCATTATGCTACTCTCTGTGGTTGCTGTCGGAGTTCTGGGCACAATCCGATCGGGAGGCATATCCACTGTTATGGAACGCGCCTCGGACGGCGGACGATTCAACTTTGAGTGAGCTATTTGATCTGGTCTGAAAGTCGGATCTAAATAATTCAATCACTTAGCTTTGGCTTGGATCCTCGTATACGGATGACTTTCTGGGGCGCCACCATGGGAGGTATCTTCATGTGGACGGGTCACATTGGCCTGAACCAGAGCTGTGTGCAGCGCATCGTCTCCCTGCCTTCGTACTCCCATGCTAAAAAGTAAAGGATACTTGCTATATACATCTTTCGCCCGTACAACATGTGATTTATCCAAACTTTTTCGTTTTAGATCATTGATCGTTTCTGGCCTAGGGTTTCTAATTATAAGTTTCTTCAACACTATCTCTGGAATCATTATGTTTGCCCGCTACTATGGATGCGATCCAATGCTAGCTGGTGTAAGTTCCATCTTGATATACTAAAAATATTATACTTGTGATTGTCGTGGATTGAAATGGAGTCATGAAACATACCTTTTTGTTCCCTCCTCAGCTGGTGAGCAAGCCGGACAAGATGATGCCATTCTTTGTGCAGGACATCATGGGACACCTGGCCGGAATGCCTGGCGTCTTCATCTCCTGTGTGTTCAGTGCCGCCCTCAGCTCGCTTTCTGCCACGCTGAACTCCCTGGCCGGAGTGGTTTACTTCGACTACATAAAGCCCCGAATTCGGCACACGGAGGCCAGAGCCAACTGGGCCATGAAACTGATCGTGGTGGTAATGGGGGGCTACTGCATCCTGGGCGGCTTCATGGTCCAGAACTTCAACTCGATCCTGCAAACGGTGGTCACCATAACGGGCATAAATACGGGCGCTGTGGTGGGTGTTTTCCTCTTGGGAATGTTTGTGCCGCGCTGCAATGGCAAAACGGCTGTCACAAGCATTATCGTCAGCGTGGTCGCCATGGTGTGGATTATCGCCAATGGCCAGATGAACTTCAAGTCCGGACTGATTAAGTACGAGGTGCTGCCCAACTCACTGGATCAGTGTGAGGCCAGAGGTCTTCACATGATTGCGGAGGCTATGTAAGTAGACGCCTATCCGAGTTGGAGCTCACTTAATGGATGCTTCATTGCAGCAACAAGACTGACTTCACCCCTGTCACGATGAAACCTCCTTCTGGCGCACCAGTGACCACCGCCTTCCACAGCGATCGGGACTTTTCTCTGTACGACATCTCCTTCTATTGGTACAAGGTTCTGGGTAGCGCTCTGGTCTTTCTGTGTGCTATCCCATTGAGCTACATCTGGCGACCCGACGAGAACGAGAAACAGAATCCAAAGCTGTACTCGCCCTTCGTGCGAAAGTTCCTCTCCCTGCCTGTCAAGGATCAGGAACTGGAGGAGGTGCCTCTTCGAGGATCCAAGGTCGGCGAGACTCCCGACCTCCGCATAGATCCTACCGAAAAGGAAAAACAAACTGTCACCGAGCCCTGATTCTTGTTAAATGTGTTTTTATCCATAGGCTTAGAATGATAAATAAAAACAAAATAGAAAGAAATATTTAACTCTTATTTGTGTATCGCCAATTTATAGTTGCACACCTTATTCTTTAGACATCAAATTTCTTTAAATTATCAGGTTCCATTAAACAATGCAACATTATTCGATATTATTTTGATCTATTGAGGATACCAACTCCATCAAGAATATATCTAAAAATATACTTTATGACTCTGCATTAAAAAAAACCGAACGCTTTTCTATGGTCCAATGACCTAGAGGGCAATTCAAGGTCCTCACTGATCTTGCAAATGCGTACGAGTACGTAAAGACCGTCGTCTGGTGATTCAAGTTCAAAGTCAGGGGATGACGACCAAGGTTCTTGGTTTCTGCTACTGGTGATAGGGAAAGCCCGCTACTAAACGATTTAATGGCCGCATCGTTCGAAATGGATGCGTATTTAGACCTCGATTGATAGAGAAGTTGGTACTTTATGCAGGGAATACGCCTCAGGAATTCCAGATGCTAACCAGTCACATCGGCCCGTTGTCAGTTAGCCAGATAAGAAGCGCTCCTGATTTACGATTTGCTCCGATTACGACTCACATGCATAGATATCGTGTCGAGATAAGGGTGGTCATCTAACTCGAGGAGCTACTTAAGAAGGGTGTCCAAGATCAGATCCCACAAGTGTGCTGGCAGCATCCAGAACCTAAGCACCTAAGCAGCGAGGAGTTTCCGGTTCGGTCCTTCCCAGTTCGCGATTCTAAGTATGGCAAGCAGTGTTAGCAATTTGGCCAGCACAGTGGCCACCGCCACGGCTGCTGCCTTGGAGGACCTCCACTTCAGCCTCACGGACTACATAGTCTTCTCCCTGATGCTGAGCGCCTCGGCAGGAATTGGAGTTTACTTCGGCTTCTTCTCGAAGGCCAAGAACACCACTGAAGAGTACCTGCAGGGTGGAAAGAGGATGCCAACCCTTCCTGTAGCCATTTCGCTTGTCTCGAGGTGAGTGTTCCGCACGCTTTTTCCCATAAATTTCCATGTCGTCACTCCGTAGCGCCAGGGCGGCACACCAGACACATCACGGGCCATAAAGATAGTATCGTTGTATCGGGCCTCCTTCCTCTTAAGCCGTTTATTCTACTCTCGTACGTCTATCAGTCTATCTTATCCAAATGCGCATGCCGGTTATTGCGGCCATAAAAAAGCTTAGATGAATTGCACTATTACCGCGAATCTTGTGAAATAGATCAATTAAGGTTCGAGCCCCTCTTTTTTCCGGGCCAGAATGAGTTGTTATTTGGAATGACCTTAGGGGGCTCCTTATCTAAAGGAAGGTCACAATGGGTTTCTACTAATCGCTCGATTCTTTTCAGCCAGCTGTCTGGAGTGGCCATGATGTCCGTTCCGGCGGAGACCTACTCCTTTGGATTCAATATGATCTTCGTGGTATGGGCCATGGTCTTGGCTGTGCCCGTTCTTATATATATCATTGTGCCCGTTTTCTACGATAATAATGTCTCCAATTGCTACGAGGTAGGTGAAGGATACACAACATTTTAAGAATCGAGGTTCTTTAGCTGCAAACCAGTTTGAATCTTTCCTAAACTATTTTGCTAAGACAAACCATCTTCACAAGTAATCTCGATTTCATTTTCATCTACAGTATCTGGAGCTGCGATTTAGCAAGCGCACCCGACAACTGGTGACCGTCACCTTTATCCTCAACCAATTTCTGATGCTTCCCGTGTACATGTTCGTGCCTTCGCTGGCCTTCTCCCAAGGTATAATGGAAATAGATTTTAATCGCTGGCGCGTCAGTGGTTGAATTAAAATTCATTTTCATTTGCAGTTACCGGATACAACATTCATCTGATTAACACGGTGGTCTCGTCCATCTGCGTTTTCTACACGATGCTCGGCGGGATCAAGGCGGTGGTCTGGACAGATGTGGTCCAGGGAGGCGTTATGTTGATCTCGGTTGTTCTTGTGGCCATTTTGGGCACCTCGAACACAGGAGGCATAACCAATGTCTTGGAAAACGCCGCTGAGGGCGGCCGCTTTGACTTTAGGCAAGTAAATGGGTGACTCAACACTTCATCAAGTTTTGCTTAATTTCGAATTCCTTTAGTTTTGGCATCGATCCCCGCCTGCGCCTCACCTTCTTCAGTGGAATGGCCAGCGGCCTTCTGATGTGGACAGGTAAGCTTGGCCTTGACCAGAGCTGCGTGCAGAGGATTGTGTCTTTGCCCTCGTATGGCCACGCCAAGAAGTGTCTACTTATGGCTGGCGTTGGCTTCCTACTCATCATGTCCTTTACCTGCTTCACCGGAATCATCATGTTTGCCTACTACTACGGATGCGATCCCATTCAGGCTGGGGTGAGATTTCTGATCCGTTGCCTTAGCTTAATTCTTATTTAATATTTACTTGCTTTCAGCTGGTTAGCAAACCAGACAAGTTGATGCCGTTCTTTATCCAGGATATAATGGGTCACATGATGGGCATGCCCGGCGTCTTCATCTCCTGCGTTTTCAGTGCCTCGCTGAGTTCCCTTTCCGCCAGTCTGAATTCCTTTGCCGGAGTGGTTTACTTCGACTACATCAAGCCGCGAATCAATCACTCGGAAGCCAAAGCCAATGCAACCATGAAACTGGTGATCGTGGTCATGGGAGCGTACTGCATCGTGGGCGGCTTCATCGTGCAGAACTTCAACTCCATTATTCAGACCATGTGGACGATTACCGGCATTAATATGGGCGCTGTCGTGGGAGTGTTTTGCCTGGGCATGTTTGTGCCGCGGTGCAACGCCAAGGTGGCGGTGAGTGGAATCGCCTTCAGCTGCCTGGCGATGCTGTGGATCATCATCAATGGCCAGATGAACTTTAAGGCTGGGCTGATTAAGTACGATCCCTTGCCTAATGGCCTGGACCAGTGCGAGGCCAAGGGCTTCGAGGTCATCTTGAATGCGATGTAAGTAGTGCAAATCTAAATGTAATAAAATAACTTTTTGCAATGAAACTATTTTCAGCAGAGACAAGAATGTTACCAGCGTAGGCACTACTGCGGTTCCCTCGCTGGAAACTCCCAAGGAACTTACCACCGCATTCGACAGCAATCGCGACTTTTCCATCTACGACACATCTTTCTACTGGTACAAGGTGCTGGGTGCTCTTCTAGTCTTCGCGTGGGCCATTCCCATGAGCTATGTGTGGCCCTTGGACAAGGAAGAAAAGCAGAACCCCAAGCTGTACTCGCCATTCGTCCGGAGCCTGTTGAACAAGCCAAGTCCAGTCTTGGAGCTAGAGGAGTTGCCTCTGAAGACGCCGCTTTCCGAGGAGCAAATCAAGGAGAAGGAAAACGGCAGCGCAGCAGAAGCCTAGTATTACCACATCTGTACATTTGCATTAGAATTTTTAAGTGTGAATAGGAACTGGCGAATAAGCAGAATAAGCAAATGCATACAGTTCTAATGAGATTGCTTTAATATTTAGCTAACGAATATTACTGAAATAAAATGACATGTTTTTGAATTAGACTGTATCCAGGCAAAAGAGATTCTCGAGGATATCAATTCAATTAAGGACTAAAAGTCTCAAACGCAAAACTATATATATTCTACATATATGCAAACGACAAGATATAATACCGAATCCATTTTCATAACGGCCAAACAAGTTTAATTTCTCTTGTATATATTTAAGATTTATTTACAAAAGAATATTCAAATGAAGAATGCCTTATACAGAAGATATGCTACATACAAAAACGGTCTGACTGATCATTTCAGTTGCAACGGCTTCCAAAACTAATTTACGCTTTTGCTGTGTGTACATATTATTTATCATTAGTATTACTATTAGAATTTGTGTTTCTCTTTTTTCATTGAAAAAGTTTCCTCGTACTCTAGCCTGTATTTACGAATTAAGTTAGGAGAGATCGCCCGGAAGAGACCTTTGCCTAACACAACAGTTTCCAATGAGCTCATTCGGATCTTTAAAAAAACTTAAATGCTTCAAACGAAACGGGCTTGAAATACTTAAAAAATGTCCAAAAAGGGTGAAAGTTATGCATAGACGTATCTTAAAGCCGCAGACCATTAGTATTGCGTTACAATAGTTTAAATATGTCCGCGATCCGTTTGCTTATTGTTTGAGTGTTGTCCAATTGGTTTTATAATTAAGGATATTAATGGCTTACAATTTAAAAACATCTATTTTACATACATTTCCGTTAATGTATAATTTGTTTGATTCCAATTTGATTAATTATCCACATACATATTATATTAAGATGCATTTTACAATCTGTCTATGCATTTCGGGGGGAGCGGGTGGGAGGGTTTTAGGGATGGTACTACTGCCTAATTGTTTTTCTTGTCTGTCCAGCTGACGCACACACTGCAGCATTGAAAGTCCAGCATCGATTGCAGCCTATGGCGTCCCTCGCGTCAACCAAATACTGGAGGACGCGAACTATCATCAAAGTGAAGGGATTTCGGAGTACGAAATCAAATGATCAGTTAAAAAAGAAAATTATAGTTTTGTTTGGGGAACTCTTAAATGTTTGCATGTAGTTGGCAACATCAGACCAACTCGGCGGGCGAGCTGAAGACGCTTTTGTACACATCTGCAACGCATTAAAGTTGTTGATTGTCCATCGGTGGGATTGGTTTAGTTACACACTTTGGGCGCAGCATTCTCGCCCACCTCGGCGGAACTGTTGACGATCTTGGGCTCACCTTGAAAAGAGACTTGGTTTTAATTGAGTCCATGATAAACAACGTATTTCCAACTCACCATTTACATTAATTTCGGCCTTCTTGACCTCGCTGATTTCCTGTGGTTCCTTTGCAGGACTGTCGGCAGTCTTAACCAAGGTGGCATCGGTTTCCAAGGGCTTGCTGACATCATTGGAGGCGGGGGCGGTAGAAACCTCAACAGGAACGGGCGTGTCACTCTCATCATTGTTCTCCGCCTCCTTGGGTTCCGCAGAGTCCACAGCCTTGCTAGGCTCTTCGCTGCTGGCGGCTTCCTTGGGCTCAGTCACCACTGCGGTGCTGGTTTCCGTAAGCTCTTCCGCGGACTCTACAGTGCTTTCGGCTTCCTTGGGCTCGGCATCGGGCACTTCTAAAACAGTTTCTTTGACCTCTGTGGCAACTTCCACCACATCATTGCTAGACTCCGTTGTCTTTGCTGCTGCTTCTGTTTCTGAAGCGGTGGAAACGTTTTCGGTGGCTGGTGTGTCTACTTGAGCGGTGTCCGAACTGCCCTTCGAACTCGCGTCCACTTCCATAGGTTCTGGTGTGGGTTCCTTGGCAGGCTCATTTTGCTCCTTGGACTCCACAACTGCTGCTGCGTCTTCCTCTGACTTCTGTTCAGGTTCTTTATCTTCAGCTGATGCCTTTTCTTTATTTGCGGATGGTGTGCTTTCGACGAGCGTCTCATCTTCGTCCACATCCATAACAGAAGCAGGTTCTTCAGGTGCAGCGGCAGTCTCTGTAGCGGCTCCATTCTCCGAAGTTTCCCCGCTCGACTTAAGGGGCTCTTCAGCTTTTGGCACCTCTTCGCTTGACTTCTCAGGTTCTTCTGATATTGGCTTGACTTCATCGACATGGTTCTGCTTCTCTTCCGCCACTGGAGGAAGATTCTCCACACCATCCGGTTGGTCGACCTCGGCGGGACTAGCGTCTTCCTCTTTAGCCTCAGCTACATCTTCCTTCGCCTCCTCCGGCGCATCTTTCTCAGTTGCTTTCTCCTGCTTCTTGACCTCTTTCTTGTCCTTCTTCACAGCTCCCTTAAAAAAAGCTTGTTTGTTAGTTTGCAATGATAATAAGACCAGATAATTTGCTTACCTTTCCCTTGACCGAGGTCTGTACCTTCTCCTTCTCCAGCTCAGGCTCGGGCTCATCAGCGCCTACGTCTAGCTTACGTGCTCCACGTCCCTTTCCTGCACTGGCCTTGGTGGCAGAGGCCGGCGATGTGCGCGCCTTTTTGCTGGGTGGCGGCGTCACCGCCTCGGCGGCGCGCGTCGGCGTTCCTCGAGTGCTAGACCGCGTCCGCCGCCCGCCCGCTAGCTCCAGGCTTCCGCCCATTGTTCGCACAAGCTCCTCGCTTTCCTTCTGCGCCCGCTCAATGAAAGAGCGGCGTTTGGGAGTGCGTTTCTGTAATAGAGAAGAGATCGGATTTGGTAAGTCATGTTTCAGTATACTTTTGTAAGAGTTTGATTTCCCGCCAAAACTAAGTTCTCTTTGAGGCATTGAAGATGCAATTTCACGTCCAGTTTTTTTTTCTCATATACCTGATATTCCATATTTCTGATTCACTAATATATATTTTTCGTCATATGATACATTGTATTTAAAAGTACATTCCCTATAACACCAACACACGTGCAAGATGGACTGAAGCCACGACGCTTTATTAGTGACTCAAAAATACAATTATATAGAAGAAAGAGCATCGTGCATTTATATTTTAACTCTTATCGGCAATAATTAAGCATTTAAATCCAAGTGCGCACTGTACTATTGTTGACATGGCCAAGTGACCGCAGCAATTGCACCCGCATCGACCCGCTTGCAGCTGAATTCACACAACAGACCCCAAATGAACCCCCACATTAATAGCTGTCGATCGGGGGAGTTGAGTTAGACATCGATGTGTACGTACATATATCTATTAGTAAAGTCGCCGCTAAAAAATGGAACCGAATCTAGAGCGCAACGTATCGCATACATACACATGCACAACACCGCGGAGCGGATGCAAGTGTTCGTGCCGCCTTGTATGACAAAGTACAGCAAACAACAAAAAGTCGAAAAGGGAACAAGCAAAAATAAAAACAAACGAGACGCGGCGGCAGCGGCAAAACGTGAGCCCGAAAGGGAATCGCCGATTGCCCTGCTTCTATCGTCATCTCCTCTTCTCTTCTTCTTCGGCGAGTAGCTACACACGTATACACACACGCACACATGCTGCTGGCTTCCTCGGCAGGAGGGGAAGGGGGAGTTGGAAAGTGGACAGGAAAAAGCAAAAAGCGCGCGCACACGAGGGTAGCCGTTGAAAAAAGAAACGTAAATAGAAAACGGACACAGCGCACAAAGGGATATGGTGAAAATGCACCACATCCGAGTGCCCATATACACACACAGTTATTTTGGAAAAATACCGCAGATAATTCGGGCAAAGCAAAGCGGAGCCCATGCTGGTGTGCGTTATCGCCGTGCTATGTTAATTGTCGCTAAATATGTGTATGTGCGGCTACTTACGGGAGTCTTCTTCTCGTCCCCCGTCACCGCATCCACATCTTCCACCGCCTCCGGCTTTTGGGCCACAGTTGCCTCCGACATTGTTCAGAATAAACGCTGGGCGGTAATTCCTATATCTTTCCAAAACTTCGAAACGGTGGCGAGGTTTACTCCACTTCCACTCTCGCAGGCGCACACAATTACAGGTAACTCAACTCGACACACACGCCACGCTTCGCATACCGTGAACGCGCAACTTTCAGAAATGCCGATTTTGCGGAAACTTTTCACCGTGAAGAGCCGCACTTTTGGTCACCGATGCTGCGCCAGGACTAAGTCAGTATTTTCGTATACTTTCTGGGCCTAGAACGTTCGCTTTTCACCCTTTTAGTGACTGTTTTGTATCGCGCTTCTACGGAGTAAACGTAACTAAACTGCTTCTTGCTAGTGCTGCACAATGTGTACTTTAAACGCGTTGGCAGCGCCGTTTCATCGACTCATAGTCCATCGATAGCCACGTCATATCGATAACTTGTAGTTTGGGTATTACCAAGTACTGAGTGTATGGCCACATTGCAACACCACACGCGGCCCTTTGCAGTTTTTTATTTATAAATCCACACAGCATACAAATGGTTTCGCAGCAGCAAATCGAGGCCATTGGAGGCGTTCTGAACAACAAGGACCGCCCACTAAAAGAGCGCTTTCGAGCCCTCTTCACGCTGAAGAACATCGGCGGAGGGGCGGCCATCGAGGCGATCAGCAAAGCCTTCGACGATGATTCGGCCCTACTCAAACATGAGCTGGCCTACTGCTTGGGTCAGATGCAGGACGCACAGGCGTTAGACATCCTCACCAAGGTGCTGAAAGACACCGCGCAGGAGCCGATGGTCCGTCACGAGGCTGCGGAGGCCATGGGCGCCATTGGTCACCCAGATGTGTTGCCAATTCTGGAGGAGTACAAACAAGATCCGGTGGTGGAGGTGGCCGAAACATGTGCCATTGCTCTGGACCGCGTCCACTGGCTGCAGAGTGGCCAAAAGGTGGATGACAGCAATCCCTACGCCTCCGTTGATCCCTCACCGCCAACTTCTGGCGACAAGAGCGTCACCGAGCTGAAGGCCATATATCTGGATGCCCAGCAGAGCCTGTTCGATCGATATAGGGCCATGTTCAGCTTGCGCAACCTGCGCACCGAAGAGAGTGTCTTGGCCATTGCCGAGGGACTTAAGGACTCCTCCGCCCTCTTCCGCCACGAGGTGGCCTTCGTACTGGGCCAGCTGCAAGAACCCTGCAGCGTTCCCTTCCTTCAAGAGAATCTGGAGGATCGCCTGGAAAACGAAATGGTGCGCCACGAGTGTGCCGAGGCCCTAGGCGCCATCGCCACGGAGGACTGCATTCAGATCTTGAACCGCTACGCCGAGGACGACAAGCGCGTGGTCAAGGAGAGCTGCGTCATCGCCCTGGACATGTGCGAGTACGAGAACAGTCCGGAGTTCCAATACGCCGACGGCCTAGCCAAACTAGACGCGACCAAGTGATTTGCGCCGAACATTTGCATCTACCAGCTGTGTATATATTAGTCGTAAACTTGTATTGTTTTGTCACTTCTGTGATCACATGGACCTAATCTTATCGAGACATAAAATAAATCTGAACGTGACTTTCCTCTGGTTTTTGATTAACCTGGTGGATGGATGAATCAACTGGTGGGAATGCTGATGCTAATGAGTTGGACGGGGATTTTATCATCCATTGTGCGCAACTCTTTGTTTCTTAAGTGTTTCATGTGTCTAGTAATTAAAAATAGCACTATTCAGTATTCGATATTTTTCCTTTATATGTAAGTATTCGTTGAAATATGCATTCAGAATACATTCATTCATACATGAAATTCAAAGTAAAAGGCGACATGGAAGCCCCATTTAAGCGGTTTTAAACTCAAAAAAGTTGAATACTTCAGCAATGCACTCAATTTTCCGTTTAGGAATTTTAAGAACAAGTATTTTTCTATCCTTAAAATCCCGTAACAAAAACAAAAACTCAAGAACGCGGCTGGCTGCCCAGTGTGACCACTTGACGATTTCCCACAATTCACCTTACCGGCATTTTGTATTCGGGATTTTTTTGCAACGCTGAACACATGAAGCTCCTGATGCTCTGCACGATTTTGGCATTCTTTTCTGTAATCTCGGCGACAATGGCGGCTAACAAGGAGAGGACTTTCATCATGGTCAAGCCCGATGGCGTCCAGCGCGGACTCGTCGGCAAGATCATCGAGCGCTTCGAGCAGAAGGGCTTCAAGCTGGTCGCCCTGAAGTTCACCTGGGTAAGCGGATAATTGAATTAGGAAGAAATCAATAGATATACATACTTGGAAACGGGTTGCCCCACGCGGGGTTGCCATCGGACCTAACCTCAAAGGCTGGGTGCAGGCGTCATCGCGCAATGACATGTGTTTAGAGGTCAGAACTGCAATTAACTGATAACGAATCGTTTTGTAACCAGGCCTCCAAGGAGCTGCTGGAGAAGCACTACGCCGATCTGTCCGCCCGCCCCTTCTTCCCCGGACTAGTGAACTACATGAACTCCGGCCCCGTGGTGCCCATGGTGTGGGAGGGTCTGAATGTGGTCAAGACCGGTCGCCAGATGCTCGGCGCCACCAACCCCGCCGACTCGCTGCCCGGCACCATCCGCGGTGACTTCTGCATCCAGGTCGGACGCAACATCATCCACGGCTCCGATGCCGTTGAGTCTGCCGAGAAGGAGATCGCCCTGTGGTTCAACGAGAAGGAGCTGGTCACCTGGACCCCGGCCGCCAAGGACTGGATCTACGAATAGACGGCTGATTTAGCTGTCTGCCCTCGTTTAAGCTGAATACAGATTGATTCTTCTAAAGAAATAAAATTCCAAAATAATTAGTAGATAATCTGGCTGCTTTATAAGGAGTGTGGGCTTTGGAAAGGTTTCTAGGGTATTAACTTAAGGATAATCGGTAGGGTATCCACTGAGCTGTGGGATTTGTTGGCGGTAGCACCCATCCCCTGGGTATAGAGGAGCCTCTTCCACAGTAGCTTATGTAAGAATCCCATGTGGAGCTGGAAAAAGCGATTCAATTAAAAGAAGCTACCGCCGGAAAATGCATTTCCCTATCCTACCGAATTTCAAGAAATTTCCCCTTATTAAATTTAGCCGATGGCAAGGATTGGCCGAAGAACACCGTCTTCCATTGAGATTCAAGTGAAGCCATCTTTTTGGACTCCTTTACATGACCAGCTTGAGTCTCTTCTTGGACTCTCCGCCAAACAAGACGCATGTGGGTCAGTTTTTGGCAAAGGGCGGCTTTGTCTCCTCCACGAGATTCGCATAGTTTCTCCAGAAGATCAAAGGTCTCCAAAATGGAGGCTGCATCGCGTTGTTTTCGCAGGGATATGTGCTTCGCTTCTTCCAGTGCGGTATTTCGGGGCGGTTCTATGGAGAACTTCTGTTCTGCAGCCTCCGATTCGACGGTTGCCCGTATCACCCGCTTTTGGCTTCGTCTATTTAAGCGTCGCCGGCGTTTTCTTTGTTTTTGTTCGTCGACTACTTGTTGGGCCGGTATTTGGTCAAGTTCATCCAGCAGGGTTGCCGTGCTCCGCTGCAGCTCCTCCGCCCGGTGCACATCGAAATCGCGCCCTGCTCCGCTGCTCTGTTGCTCCAGTTGCCCCAAACTCGATATAACTTGCTGAAGCTTGGCTTTAACTTCACTTAATCTATGCTTTTTGTGCGGCGGTGTCATCTTATTTTGGTTGTTGGTGGCTGTGTTGGTAAACGCCTGAAGGTGCACATTGGGGGTAGTTTTAAATTATTTAATTATAGATTATTATTTTTATTTAGCGAAAGTCAGGCGAACGCCACCAGCAACTAGACGATTCCATATAATACATTTTCAAAAAAATATAATGCAATTTTTTTAAAACAAAGGGGAAGAGTATTAGCGCAGCACGTGGGGATTCAAGCCGCTCTGCAGCTCAGAACTTGGAGATGGAATTGCCATTAATGCTGGCATTAGGGGCAGTGAATGAAGTGAAGGGGTGGTTCTAGGTCTCCAGTTCAGCTTTGGCGTCTTTGAGGATCTCCGCTGCCTTCTTATACGAATCTGTCTCGATCAGGTCCTGCTCATCGGCGAGGTACTTCTCCAGTACCTCGTACTCCTTCTGCAGTCTGTGAAAAGAAGGTCTCATTAGGGTTTTAAAGGTGGAAACGGAAGAACGCATACCTTCTCTTGGAGTCGGGCACCATCATGATGCACTCCTGGATGACCTCCTCCTGCTTGCGCAGAACGTGGTCGTCGGCTCCGTCGCCCCTGAGCTTCTCCAACCTCGCCTGCTCGGTCACCACTTCCTTGGCGTAGCAATACTTCTCCCTGGTCAACCGCCGGACCACTCCGGATTTAATCACCAGCTGCCGAATGCGAGGGTCTGTCATTGTTGTAGGGCTGCGTTCTACTGTGTTCGCCTATGAACTGAAGTTAGTGAAGCTCAACGGGGAGTTCCTGACATGAATCACAGTTAATTCGACTAAACTTCCAACAGCCGGCTGAGATTCGGAGTAGTTAGCAATGCAGTCTTTGTTGTTTTTGTACAGAGCGCCCAGTGAGTCAGAGCCTGAGCCAGGGTTGCCACACTGTCGGCGGAACGAATGAAATGAACCACTCGGAACCGCCTTAATTTGAATTTCATTTTAAACTAAATGCATTTTCTTCATAGATATTGAAGTATTTTTGATTCAAAATTCATTCGTGTGTGGTATTTTACGGTTAAGCTTCCTTTATTTTTCTCATCATTTAAAAGATCTTTTATCAAGCAACATGTTCTGTATCCAAGAATTGTTCTGGTGTCGGTTACAATTGTCTTCGATTTGTATAAATTCAGAGTGTGAGATTAACGTGTATAATATGCAGGATGCAGGGTATTATGGGGAATGAGATGACATGTGGCTAACGTATATTATGTAATATGCAAATGCAAATGAGGCTCAATGAAACATTTATAATGTTTTCAAAAACCGCATGATTATGTGTGTAATGTTGATTTCTTTTTTGTAATACTTCTTAAGCATTTGTCTTTTGGTTTCAAGAGAAATTTTGAATTCATCGCGAATGTAGTCTTTTTGGTTTAGGGGATTTTTGGGAGCGCGGACGTGGTTTAAAACTAAATTCGGAAATTACATATTTCAATAGATTTTAAATCGAATGCCTCCGACTTGACTTATCAAAAGTATAAAAAGTGTTTAAAATCCATTCGAAACAGGTGGATGCGACCGGATGTGTGGCTGCTAATCAAGTGTAAGGTTAGTTGTAGAGATGAGTATATATCGAAGGGGCGGGCTACAGCAGTGCTCCGGAGGCCGCTATCCACTCTGCGGAGTGGCTAGTGGGTGGTTTCCTGCGAAAGGACTTGCGGTGACGATACATGTTCAGATAGCTGCAGTAGACCACCACGGCGAAGGCGACCAACACCGACCCGGCGAGCTGGAAGGGCTCCTCCTTCGCATCCTCACTGCACCTGATGCTCCTCTCCTCGCTAATCGTACGTGTGGTTATTATATAGGGTATAATCTGCTCGATTTCGGTTAATATCTGCCGCTTCTGCCCGCAGCTAGTTATAGTAGTAATTGGTGTCTCGCTTGCCATGGAGTCAAGGTGTGATTTTGATCGTCGAGTGGGTATTATAATTTTGACATGTGTATTGTTGTTGTGTGTTGTTGCTGCTGTTGCTCTAGCCGTCTGTTCTTGTTGTTGTTGGGTTCGAGTGATGACGTTGTTCTGCTGGCACCCTAGTTATTTCTTCTTCTGTGCCTTCTCAGCGGCTTTTGTCACCTTGCCCGAGGTCGTCTCTTTAAAGTTCACCGACTTGATGACGCCCACGGCCACGGTCTGCCTCATGTCGCGCACAGCGAACCGTCCCAGCGGTGGGAACTCCTGGAAGCTCTCTACGCACAACGGCTTGCTGGGCACCAGCACAATGATGGCCGCATCCCCGGACTTGATAGCCTTCGGCTCCGTCTCGGTGGTCTTGCCCGTACGACGGTCGCACTTCTCCTTGATCTCGGAAAACTTGCAGGCAATGTGCGCCGTGTGGCAATCCAAGACGGGAGTGTACCCATTGGCGATCTGGCCCGGATGGTTGAGCACAATCACCTGTGGGCGAAAGACCAAGCAGAGATGAGTGCAACTATCAAGGATTTCTCTGATCTTTGTTACCCTACCTGAGCGGTAAAGTCGGCTGCTCCCCTTGGAGGATTGTTCTTGGAATCGCCGGCCACATAGCCACGACGGAGCTCCTTCACGGACACGTTCTTCACGTTGAAGCCGACGTTGTCGCCGGGCATGGCTTCGGTGAGAGCCTCGTGGTGCATCTCGACCGACTTCACTTCGGTGACCAGGTTGACCGGCGCAAAGTTGACGACCATGCCTGAAACGAAACCGGAAACGAAGCGACCGAAACGAAGTTACATATCCGGACGTTATGTGTAGACTTTTGGATGGGGGTGGGTGCATACAGAGAGCGAAACGTGGAGCGAGATTATTCGAACTAACTCCAATTTATTTTTAATTTGAATCAATAGCTTGGATAGTAGCTAATATAAATATATATGTTAACAAGGGTTATTTTATTTTAACGCCCTTTCACTTTCATTTTGAAAATGGAAGCTCTTTGGAGTGAGATTAAATATTTCACCAAGTGCATGAGGTGGAGGGTCTCGCTCTCGACGAAGACGTTCGCTCAATAATGCATACATGCGCAAGACTTCGTCGCGAGCTCCGCTTTGGAGGCGGTGGGCGTTGGATGGCAGCCCACTGTCGACCCAAATTCTGCAGAATACATGTATGAAGTGCCCAAAGAGAAGGGAGAGCCCACACCCGCACTTATCAACCCGGAAGACAAGGAAGTTCTGCCTTACCTGGCTTGAGGAGACCAGTCTCCACACGACCTACTGGTACGGTTCCGATGCCTCCGATCTTGTAGACGTCCTGGAGCGGCAGGCGCAGCGGCTTGTCGGTGGGACGCTGGGGTGGCAGGATCGCGTCCAGCGCGTCGATCAAGCACTTGCCCTCTGCCTTGCCTTCCTTGCGCTCCACGGACCATCCCTTGAACCAGGGCATCTTCTCGGAGGGCTCCAGCATATTGTCGCCGTGCCATCCGGAGATGGGCACGAAGGCCACCGAGGCCGGATTGTAGCCGATCTTCTTGATGTACGAGGACACCTCCTTCTTGATCTCCTCGTAGCGAGCCTCGCTGTACGGCGGCTCAGTGGAGTCCATCTTGTTGACGCCCACAATAAGCTGCTTCACGCCCAGCGTGAAGGCCAGAAGGGCGTGCTCGCGGGTCTGCCCATTCTTCGAGATCCCGGCCTCGAACTCTCCAGTTCCGGCGGCGACGATCAGCACCGCACAATCGGCCTGAGAGGTACCGGTAATCATGTTCTTGATGAAATCCCTGTGACCAGGGGCATCGATGATGGTCACATAGTACTTGGACGTCTCGAACTTCCACAGGGCAATGTCGATGGTGATGCCGCGCTCCCGCTCCGCCTTCAGCTTGTCCAGCACCCAGGCGTACTTAAAGGAGCCTTTTCCCATTTCCTGGGCCTCCTTCTCGAACTTCTCGATCGTACGCTTGTCGATGCCGCCGCATTTGTAGATCAAGTGGCCGGTGGTCGTCGACTTGCCGGAGTCCACATGGCCAATGACCACAATGTTAATATGGATCTTCTCCTTGCCCATCCTTGCAGATTAAGCTATTTTTTAGAGCTGCTGGGAGACAGAAGGGATGCAGGTGTTTGGATGAGCAAAGTGGGTGGTTTCCGGACTCGGGGAGGTAGCATGCCAATGTGGGTCTGAACTTAATGGGTGGTGCAGACGAGTGACGTCTGTATGCTGTGGGTCGTGTCATCGTGGTGTAGACACCAAAAGCACACTTCATACAGACATGCACAAACGTACACTAGGGAAAAAACATAGAACTTTTATGTTTCGAAAATACGAATTTTAAACAAAAAACAAATATCACGCGAAAAATTGAAGATTTAGTTGAGATTTTAAGCCTTATACTGAATAATGTTGAAAATATAAACACACATGTATGTTTTTACGGAGTCTTATGGACCCTAATATGTGCTATTGAGAATTACACCCATATTCCCATCACATTTTGTGCCCACAAATGTCTGCAGCGTTTCCGGCAAGCAATTACAACAAACAGAAAAACTCACCTGTTCTCACGGGACTTTCTAGAGTTACTTATTACTCGGCAACGCTGCGCTATCAAAAACTGATCACGAATCCACCCGTCGCTATATCCTAGAATTAGAAGGAAATCGTTGTGATAAAAATGACAGTTTTTGAACTCTACGCGGATCTTCCGTACTCTGCAGCCGTACCACGACCGGGCCAAGTGTCTGTTGGTTAAAGACTGCCGTGTATATCCCTCTGCCGAACTGCACCGGGCGAAAAATCAATAACGAGCCCCAGACAGAAACGAATGGAGCCGAAGTGTGCGTACTGGGGAAATGCACTCTCCTCGGCTGGAGAGGATTAGGCCGAAGAGAAACCCTCGTCAGAAAGCCGGGAAGTGCGGCAGTCAATGGCGAAAAAGTGCCGGCCGGCGTTTTCAGTGGGAAACCCAATGAAAATTGCACACACAAACGGATTTCATTTAAAGCCAAATGTCGAAATGTCGAAATTTGGCAGCTTTCGCAGCACGGTAGAAGAAAATTGAAAAGGGAAATGGCCAAAAGAATCGGCATTCGGCGGCGGTCGTGCGGCGAAAATTGCGCGATTCCAAAGGGTGAAAAACTGTAGAGGGAGACGGAGAGAGCGGGAGCGAAAGGGACGGCAAACGGCCGGAGTGCACTTGCTGCTCATGCAGAGAAGGAAGGGAAAGAGACGGCGAGAACTGCAGGGCGTTGTGATTTATTTTCTACCCCAGTGACAGTTTCACTTGCCGATTTTCCTGCATGTTATTTTTAAATCTCTGTATTTGCATCGAAGTGCAAATTGCAAGAAGCAATGTGGAAGGAAGGCGAAGAATATGCAAAAATACTTCGACAGAGGTGCAGGGCAGGGAAATAATCTGCCCACCATGTGTCATCATGCCGCGGATTTCATTTTTGCCTGCGAATTCCAATAGAAACTACTCGGGAATAAACGGCGAACGGGAATGAGAAACGGGAACAATCCAGGCAAAATCGAACGCGCACACACATGCAGCCGGCCGCCATGTTGGAATTCGAAAGTCTTCGCAACTTTATTAATTTACTTGCAATTTGAGGTCGCTGGAAACCCAATTTCCAATTCGAATCGATTTACGCAGCTATTATGCAAAAAGAATGAGAAGACCGGCCGGCAGCGTAAGTCACTTAAACTCTCTCTCACTTTTCGAAAAAACTTTCTTTAGGCCGGAGAATCGAACCAAAATTCGCCTAATAATGCAGGATAGGGAATTCGGGGACTTTCCCTTTTCACATTTGCACAACTAATCAATGCCTATTAATATTTTCACAATTTAACGGGAGCTCTGCGTGCACTTACCTCGAAATCACAAAACGGAAAGACCGAAAAAGCAGCGATGCTGAGGTGAACGGAGCTGAACTGATTCCGACCTAGAGATGGCACAGGATTCCATGTATGGCAAGGGCCTTGGGTTTCGAATTGCATTATGAGGATTACTTGACTTAAATAAAGTTTCCATCCCTTTAGTATGAAAGGTATCCCAATAAAAAACGCGAATTGAAATCTCTTATAGTAATACATTTTTAATACCACTTACGGAATATTTTATATTCTCTCAAACTGAGAGTGTTTTGCAGTGTATGGTACTTACAAGGGCTGCCACTAAAAGTATGCACACTCACCTCTAATTGCAAATGACATTGTGCACACTATGTGTGTGCGTTGAAATAAGATGGAAAGTTTGACAGAGCAAAAAATGTTAAAAGGGAATTTGAAAAAAATTCTGTTAATAGTAATGTAATTAACAGTTATGCTTTAGAGCCTAAAATGTAGACTTTTTGCGTTCGTCTTTACTTGCCTATTTTATTGTATTAAAAGAATTAAAGTAAGTCTAAACATTACAAGTAATAGCATTAGAACCCGAAAACGACTATAATGTACATTGGTCAAGAGCCATTATTTCCATTCACTGTCCGACTCGTATTCCTCCCAGTCCGGTTTCACGCCCACGGGCAACTTTTTCTGCTCCAGGTAAACGTTAAACTGTTCCGGAATCGACATAAATCTGCGAATCTTCAAGCGGAACTGCCGCCACGTCCACTGGCCAAAGTTTTTGCGATCGGCAACCATCGCCTTGTAGTTAAACTTATGTTTGTTAAGAAAGTAGGACAGTTCCTTGACCACGCCCTTGGGTAATCTGTGCAAATACAAAACCTGTATTTTGACGGTTTGCCATTGCAGAATGAATATTTTACCTGAACTCTGGGTCGGCACGCTCGCTAGCCAGCTGTTCTAGTTCCTGGACTACGTGTCCGCGTTTTGGACCCTCCTCTACGACTGGTTTCTTGAGGCCCAATACCCGCCGCTCATCCTCGTCCAGCTCTTCCTCCAGAAACCCATTCACAACTCGGGCCGCCAGGAGACGGTCCTTCTTGTAGCTGGGAATCGCAATGGCCTTGTTGACGTCCTTGGCCAAACCCATTTCACTGAAGTTGGTGCCCACACGCTGGTCCTCCATCCACATCTTTTTCATCCTGGGACTGGTAATAGAAGGTTTTTGTAGACTTGTTGACTCTATTGGCTGTAAGCGCACTAAGATCCAACTTACTCTTTAATTTTTCCGGTGGAACTCCGAGTTTTGTTCATCGTCTTGCGGTTTACATTGTAGCGATAACGCTTGCGAGCATGATTCTTGCGGATCTTCATTGTTGGAAGGTTTAATTAATGAATCAAACGATGTTTAAAACCAATTGAATGGACCAAAACAATTTTAAAACCGCACGTGTTGCAGCTGTTAGGAGTGACCGTGGTGTGTAAAATACCGAAACCCTGATTCCAGTATTTCAATATCGCACAGTTAGAGATGGCATACCGGCAAGATAAATAGTTTCGATAACGATAACGGCACGGCGTTATCTACAAGATAAGATTTTGTTTATATCCGTAGAAAACAATATATAAATTAAACCAGCATGCGTGATGAGATTTTGGACCCCAGTAACCTGGTGAAGAACCGGGAGATACTCTACCGACTGATGATCAGCCAGCTGATGTACGACGGCCTGGAGAAGTTCGCCATGGAGCTGTCCATGCTGGTGAAGGCGGACCAGTGCGCTCCCAGTGAACGCCTGCTGCACGTCATGATTGCAGGGATGCAGACGCTGAGCGACAAGGACAAGACGAACTCGGATGACGTGCTGCCCGGCATAGACTTGGAATTCGAGCCGGAGGCTTCGGCCTTGGCCCCGGAACCGCATTCCTACGAAACCGCGTATGTGACCTCGCACAAACAGGCCTGTCGCGCCGGCGCCTTCAGCTGCGATGGTTCCCTGGTGGCCACCGGGAGCGTGGATGCCAGCATAAAGATTCTGGACGTGGAGCGGATGCTGGCGAAGTCTGCGCCCGAAGATATCGAGCCGGGCAGGGAACAACAAGGCCATCCAGTGATTCGCACGCTCTATGACCACACTGATGAAGTGTCCTACCTGGAGTTCCACCCCAAGGAGCACATCCTGGCCTCCGCCTCGCGCGATGGCACTGTTAAGTTGTTTGACATTGCCAAGCCCTCGGTTAAGAAGGCCCACAAGGTATTCACCGACTGCGAGCCGGTGCTGTGCCTGTCTTTTCACCCTACTGGTGACTACGTAGCCATCGGAACGGAACACAACGTGTTGCGGGTCTACGATGTGGCCACCACCCAATGCTTTGTGAGTGCCATTCCCTCGCAGCAGCACAAGGCTGGAGTTACTTGCGTAAAATATTCGCCCACGGGGAAACTCTACGCCACAGGCAGCTATGATGGAGACATCAAAATATGGGATGGAATCAGCGGGCGGTGCATCAACACCATTGCCGAGGCGCATGGCGGAGCGGCAATATGCTCACTGGAGTTCACACGGAATGGGAAGGTAAGGGGACATTATGGGCAGTGGCTGCGCAAGACTTTAACTTATTCATTTTAGTACCTCCTATCTTCCGGCATGGATTCACTGGTTTATCTGTGGGAGCTGTGTACCAGTCGTCCCATTCAGACGTACACGGGCGCTGGAACCACCGGCAAGCAGGAGCACCAGACAGAGGCTGTATTCAACCACACAGAGGATTACGTGCTCTTCCCCGACGAGGCCACCACTTCGCTCTGCTCGTGGAACTCCCGTAACGGCTGCCGTCTGACCCTTAACTCGCTTGGACACAACGGACCTGTGCGCTATATCACGCATTCGCCCAATGGTCCTGCTTTCCTCACCTGCTCCGACGACTTTCGTGCTCGTTTCTGGTACCGAAGGGCAAATAATCAGTAAACGGATGAAGGCTCACAAATCGAATAAAAGTTTAAGGAATAAAGTATCAATTATTGTGATTGACATTGGTGGTCTCGATTTGTGATTTCATCAGAGTTAATGAAATATGTTTCCAACACTTTTAGAAATAATTAATCAGTAAAATTTTCTTTATTAAAAACTCGTTTGTGGTTTTTCCATGAATAGTTATCCTAAAATCGCAACTATAATTTCTAGTGATTGAGCGCACAAGCTTAAGTCGTATTTGTTGCGTTAAGTAAAACTGTAAAAATCATAATACATAATACCAGATTGGGATTCCGTATAAATATCAGTTGTTTCTTCACTGGAAGTCCGTTTTGTTGTACGCTGGAACATTGATCCAATGCCTTATGACTACACCTAGATCCTAGTTAAGTGGCCTTAGTAGTTAATTAAGTTTACAACATTTCGTGGGGCCGCAGAACCGCGTTGTCGGGTTCCTCGGAGGCCACCAACTCGTTTTGAAGATTGCACAATTAGCCAATACATTTGATTCCAACTTGTTGCCAAGGAAATGAACAAAATTATACTACGGACTTTGAGTATTAAACAAAATATAGCTATGTACAACAAAAAATAAAAAACAAAGGTCTATATAAAAAGGTTTAACAAAATCACAAAGAGAAATGAAAAGTTCTAAAGTTGCTTGCCTTACGGATCGTGTGCGGATCCAGTAAGCGGCCAGTCGAATTGTTTATAATTAAAGCCGAAAGTCATTAAAGTTCACTGAACTGCTCAATTGCGTTGCTCAATTGGGCAAAACTTATGTCCTAGGTAAATTAAACACTAGTTTTGCTTAAAAAAGGCGTTCTGGACGGAGCAAGTGCTAGAATTAATATTGCTTACGGGTTTACATTAACTAAAAATCGTTTTGAGTCTGGTGTGTTGCGTTTGAGTGCCACGATTGCTTATGTTGCTATGAAGTATCCTACAGTTCAGAGCTAGCTGCTTAAGGTAAACGTTGTTGTGCGTTCGTAGTCCTTCCGTAACTCTGGTCCTTCCAAGTCTTTACGTTGCGGTTTGTGCGGTGGAGGCCAAAGCCAAGGACTTGCCCTCCGCCA
The DNA here is from genome assembly GCF_016746395.2 of Drosophila simulans. NCBI lineage: Eukaryota > Metazoa > Arthropoda > Insecta > Diptera > Drosophilidae > Drosophila > Drosophila simulans. The sequence goes on along the minus strand of NC_052523.2, from coordinate 27,800,960 downwards.
CAGCGCAGGAGGCGGGCGGGGTGGGCGAGGGCGACGGCGAGATCTGTATCTCATCCTTGATGATTACATCTTGTTGGAGGCTCAGCATGGCTGCTGCAGCTGCTGCTGGGTTGGAGGCGTCATAGCCACCATCGCTCAGTTCCGCCTCCTGTTCCGCATCCTGGTCTTCCGCATGCTCCATCTTCACGTCGGGCAGGATAAGCGAACTGTCCCGGCTGTCGAAGGAGGCGTTTTGCTGCTCCAGTTGCTCGGCCAACTGGCGCTGATAATGATCTTGCTGTTGCTGGTAGATCGTAGCATGCATATCCCCTGCAGCCGCTGCACTGATCAAGTACTTCAGGGGGCTGAAGGCGCCAATGTCCTTCGGCGGCGTGAAGTTCTCGTGTGTCATCTTGAGGTGGTTCTTCATTTTATCTGGTCGCGAGAACTCTTTGGAGCACACGGGACAGGGGAACACCTTGCGATGCTTGCCCTCGTGGTAGAGAAAGGCGTGACGCTGGAAGCTATACTTGTTCTTGAATGTCTTCTGCATGTTCTCCTTGGCGCACTCGGTACAGCGGTAGACGCCCTCCACGACACTCGCGTACCGGAAGAGATCCAGCCCCCGCACGGACATCTCTGTCAGGTGTTCCGCTTGATCATCCAGCGTCGACTGGGCCTTGCGTCGAACTCTCCGCCGTTGAATCGGACGCTTGGCGCCCTTCTTTCCACTTCTAGGTGCGGGTGGTGGCGCCGTTGCTGTCTCCGGAGCAGGCGAACCTTCCTGCGGAGGTGTGGCTTCCGCTTCGTTGCCCTGGTAACCAGGCAAACCAGCGTTCTCATCGGCCAGCGTGACCAATTCATGATCGGGCTCATCGCTTTTATCCTGCTGATCATTAAGTGACAGCAGCTCCAGGTCGTCATCCATAAACTGGCCAGCACTCGACGGAGACTCCTGCTGCTGCTGTTGGTAGTAATCGGTGGTGTTGAGCATGGAGTTGTTTGCGGCCATGTGAAGCAGTAGCTGGTGGTGCAGGTTCCCAGTGCTGGCCACCTGAGCGGCCTGCTGCTCGGCGGCATTTGCCAGCGAGTGCAGACCCATGCAGGCGTTGACCTCGTCCTGGTTTTTCTTCGGCATCTCCTTGGACTGTTCCTCGACATTATGGGCGGCATTGGGGGTCACTGCCCCCGTGATCCTGGTGGCGGGCGGCACCTCAGGATCCTTGGCGCCACCTCGCAGCTGCTGCTTGAGCAGAGAGTTGCTGTTATTGCCTCCCGTAGCCTGCCGCATCTTCGGCTTGGATTTGGTGGGCGTCTGGGGAGATCCTTGCTGCGTGGGCGTCGTGGTGCTAATGGCGCGTATCTTCAGGCCCAAAATAGTAGGCAGGTGAACCGGGGCGGAGTCCCTTTCATCGCTGATCTCTAGCAGGGAAATCGGTTCCGAAGGACCCGTACTGCCGCCGCCTGGAGCCGTTGCTGAGATTGTCGTCGAAGAGGAGCCGAAGAGCCGCTGGGAGAGCTCTGGAGTGGCCTTAGTAGGAGTAGCTGCAATTAGAGATATTTAAAATATGAGTTAGTATTTCCGGACCCATTAAAGGCAGTTTAAATAGCATAGTTCCTTGCCTGGAAGGTGCCCAATCCCAAACAAATGAATTAAAACAATCAATTTTGTGTTTCAGAACTGATTTTGTTTTGAATGTTTTTTGCATTGTGTATTTTATTTTTCTTCTGTTGGTCAGTTTTAAACGATAATATAAAGGATCTGCTTGATTAATATTGCGTGTGATTCACTATTTAGTAATTATGTTTAACGTATCGTATGATATATCGTAAAGTGTGTTTCGTAATTAGCTAATTTAAACGGAAACCATGTTACCAACAATTTCCAGACAATTTTCTCATTTTCACATGGAAGTTTGCCTTGCATTACGATTCTTATCTTTCATTTTCTTTGGGCATCAAAGCATGACTCTATATATGTAGCTATATTCCTCGTTCAGGTTTCGAGTTTGGACATTTTTGTTTGAAAGCGAGAAAATTGCTGAAGGTTTATAGTTGTTGAATGCAAAAATATACGTAAATGTATTCATATTAAAAAGTGGACTAAAAATAAAGTAAAATATAGTACAAACAAACACATACAAATGAATATGCATGGCCTGTCTGATTGATTGTTTAAAATTAACGCCAAAAGAGAAGTTTGGAAGATTGGATCGATTGGGTGGAAATATATATTTGCGATATTGGTTAGTCTGTGTTTGGGAGACGGCGGCTTACTAACTAAATTGCACTAGCTACCACTAAATAAAGAATTAAAAACAAAATTATTTAATAAGTTAGCGTACGCAGCTTGTTTATTATTTGATTGCGCTTAATTTTGTTTCAATTGGTTTTCTGTACCTTTTCTTGCAGTTTTAATTTTCTGAATGTTTTTCGTGTCTCTTAGTTCTCGAATTGCAACAAATTTGAACGTTTTACTTGACTGAGGAATTACGTGTTGTCTACTTTTCAAGTGCTTTATTTTGTTTGGAGATCGTTTCGCATTAACAACAATATTTTGCAATTTTACACTCTGTTTTCTGTGGTCTGCTGCGACTGCTCTGTTGTTACTGTTGGATTTCAACTGCATTTTGTTTTGCTTTTGCTTTTGTTTTTGATTTTCATTTTCTTTGGCGATAATTTAAGCCTCCGATATACAACATAAATCGTTTGATAGATAAATTAGGTTTACTTTATGCTCATTAATATTAGCGATATATCATTACAACTATGGTTGCTGTTACTATCTGTAGTTACACTTTATCGACGATCCCGACGAAACATTTTCAATCTTTCGCCGGGTCTCGGATGTTACGGGGAACGGTGTGGGTGACCGGGTTGGTTTTTGAGGGTGTGGACGTGCTGGGTGTGCGGGGTGCGGTGCTGGCGGCCCAACGACCTTGACCCAGACCCGGGTTTAACTTTTAACTAGCTTCATTTGAAGGCAACAAGGTAGATCTGCGCTCCCTCTCGCAAGATTAACATTACATTGATTCTCCTGCTTCTGTTTTCAGATTTCGGCTTGTAATAATCGTATAGAATTAACATTAGCATATCGAACATAGTGATATTGATAAATTAATTAATAGAACTACAGCTAGACATACCATTCAATGTTTATATATATTATTTATATCATTATGTATAACATATCCGCGTGTATATATAGTTTAATTATCTAAAAGTGCAGGTTTAGTTTCGGTTTTTAGTGTAACTCTTGCCCGGATACACTTCGCATATAAGGCCGCTCTGGTGTCCAATAAAAGGCAACCCCTTGTGGATGGGTTTGTAAAGTGTCAGCCAAAGCAACTACTTGATTTTCGGTCTTTGACTACGCGCTAATAAAAAACGATCGACAAGCTGTCGGCGATCGCGGATAAATAATAATCGTAAATCTTAAGGGTAGTTGCTAGGATTAGATTAGCATTCCGTTCTGATCGGGTCTTTGAAAAGGGGTTTAGAAAATAGGTGTAATTGTAACTGAAAATTGAAATTGCACAACATAAAAACGTCTGCTGGCTTGGAGATTTCTGCAGCTCCATCGAAGCCAAGTAAAAAACTAAAAACAAAATCAACAAAAAATTTACTTTAACTCCCCTCCCCAACAACAACTAAATCCCGAAGAGCGCCTGGCGCTGAAACATGCTTCCTCCAATCGTTAGCGGGTGCCTCAACCTTCACTATTTCTTTGAGTGTGTGCTTTTTTGGGCTTGGTGTGAGGTGCCTAGAGATTACTGCGCCGCAGCTGCTGGTGCTGGCGGTGCGGAGGTCGTCAACGGACCCAGGGATCCGCTGGACGAGGAGGTCGACGACGAGGAGGAGGTGGATAGCGCATTGCTGGTGGCTGGCAGCGACTGATTTGAGTTCTGACCACTCAGATCCGGCGGCGGAGGCGTCGAGGCTCCCGAAACTCCCAGTGGCTGGCCTGCTAGATTCGCTGCCGCGACTGTGGCCAACGCCGTCGAGGGATTTTCAATCTTGTGGATGATTTTCACGTGCGCCGTCATGTTGTCCTTGCGCGTAAACTCTTTGAAGCAGAAGGGACAGGGGTACACTTTCACATTACGCTTGTGGGAGGTAACATAGTGCCGGCAGAAGTTGCTGATGTGCGTGTAGACGCGGGAGCAGACCTTGCAGCGGTACGTATGCTCGCCCTCTTTGGTGCAGTAGTCCCTCACTGAGCCCTCCGCCTCGCCCTCGCCCACGTTGCTGCTAAGATTCAGCTTGGTCTTGACAGAGGGAGTTCCCAATCCGGCACTCAGGTTTGGCGTGCTTCCGCTCAGACCAGCGGTCTTCAACTTGAATCCGTCGTTGCTGTTGTAAATGTCGAGGTATTCCTGGCTGCTAAAGACAGCCGGCTTTACTTCGCCGTTCTGTTTGGCCACTTTGGGCCGCTTCTGGACGCGCGGCTTGACCGAGGCCGTCGAAAAGGAGCCGGCAGGCGAGACCAATGGCGTGGAGGCGGCGTTGACCTTGCCAATGGGCGTTAGTTTGGGTATGCTGACCATGCTTTTCACCTGCGCTCCACCAGCCGCCATTCCGATAATATTAAGCTTAAGTCCGCTGCCCGCCGCCGCTGCTGCTGTATCCACCTGGTGTTTTCTCTGGGCAGCGATGAGGAAGGCTTGTTGGCGCGCCTGCTCGTTGAGGTGACTGCCATCCGTGTGGTCCTGCGTGGGTGAGCTGTTGTCGTGGAGCGGGTTGTACTTGAACTCTACGGGCTCGTCATATTCGTCCAGCATAAGTTGAGGTTCCATATACGATGTGTCCAGACCTTCGCCATCGCTGTCGTTTCCGTCTAAAAATTGTAAAAATATAGGTTAACTCTGTGCTTTCACTGGCCAATACTACTTTTATACGCCACAATTATCTGCAAGTTTCCATCTTATTACTTCAAAGTTTAAAGTATTGCAAAATAATTAATATTATACTTGAGACCAATGTGAATTAAATATTCATTTGGTAATGCAAATCTCTTTTAAAGTCATTGAATCTGCACTCATAAATAAGTTTACAAATATTTGGCGTATAAGTATAGTATAGTATGATGTGATATGGGTGTAGATTTGTGTGTGCAGGATGTATGCGAGAGAAAGGCAAAACACATGGCGCGAGCGAGTGAGAGAAAGAGTTTCAAATCGGATCGGAAAAGCTATAGGGATTTCAAGCCATTTTCAACGCGTTGCGAGTTCGAAAATATATTTTTTTTTTTTTTTGCTGTTTATACTGACAGTTTTCAGTTGATCATTTTCCTGTTGTTGTTTGTTAATTTTTGCATTGCTTCGAGGAGATGATCGGAAATGGACAACAGGTATCAGCATTTCGTTGTGAGTGATGGTCATGAGAGGTGGCGAATTTGTTTCAGTTTCTGGAGTTCTCTTGCTACTTTTGACTTTTGGAGGCGCGGTAAATTTGGACAATTTTTTAGCTACATGTTTCTTGATCATTCTTATCACGTCGGCCATGAATCCCTGTGAGCTCAACCCGATTCTCAACTTCACAATAATCTCTTCGTCAGCTGGTGGATTTGCATTTCTTGGGCATCAACTGCATTAGCTGGTTGTTGGGGACACTCACCTGCCGACGGACGGAAGATGCCTCGAACGTTGCGAATTCACTTAACAATTTTCGTATTACTTTCGCACATTTTCTTTAACATTTACATTTTCACTAAGCGGGGGAGAAACCGACGCGAGTTTTTGCTATTAGATTTCTACTACTTGAAATGCGTAAAATCCCTTTTAGCTTTTCCGATATTCGCAGATGAGATTGGTCGAATGTGGTTATGTGACTTCAGCCTGGCTCTGTATTGGATTCAGTTGGATTTCGGTATATGTCTTTGCAGGGTGCACATGAGAGTCGACTTAATAATGGTTGATGGTGCATTGTCTTAGGACTAGGCAAATGATCTTAGAACTAGGTAATGCCTCGCGCTGTCTATGCGGGAATGTATTGGTAAAGAGGACTCACCGGAAGTGCTGTTGTCTTCATGATGGCTCACCACGCGGTGATCCTTGGAGTTCTTTGATCGTTTCGAGGGCAGAGAATCGCGACTTTCCTGCGGGTGGGAATTAAGGAAAATGAATTAGTTACAATAAATATTTTTAGCAAACGCTTCGAACTCCGAAATGAAGTTGCAGTGCATCGCTGCTTCTTTTCCCACCACCTCTTAGAAAATTATTACCAGACTTACATTTAGATCATCCGTGTGTCCTGCGTTCGGCTGATTGTCGTCGGAGCCATCGTCATTGCCGGAGTAGGACTCGTTGCACATTTTGCCGTTGCCCAGGTCGGAGGAGTCGTTCATCATGTTCTCGCGATCAAAGTCGTCGTAGTCATTCCCCGTGCCATTCGAGCTGCCAGATAGCTTCCGGGGTCTGCCCCTCTTTCGCTTAGGCATCAGGGCCGAGCTGAGCAGCGATGGCTGCACCGGCAGGGTGGGCGTGTTTCCGGCATTGGCGGCACTGGCCAGCAGACCGCCGGCCTGCGAGCGATTCCGCTGGGGCACCAAATACGGTTGGATGCGCTGCAGCTGGGGTGGAGTGGCTGTGCTCTCAGAGCCCGCCGCGCCCGCTCCGGCAGCTGCTGATGCCGGCGAGGGCTTGTCGTCGTTGACCTCGGTGAGGCCCTTGATGCGCAGGCTCTCGGCCACGCGCAGGAATGCAGTGAGTCGCTCCTGGTCCACTGAGACCTCGCCCCTGTACATGAAGTCCAGCAACGACTTCATGTCCGAGTAGGGCACATCCTTAAGTATGACAATCGGATGCTTTTCCGGATGACTTACAAAGAGGGTATTGAAGTAGGGACTGCAGGCGGATAGCACCATCTGTGAAGAATCAAAAGGCATTGTTAAATTGACGAAATGTAATTAAAAAATTAGGTTCTTATCTTCAAAGCTTACATTGCTTTTGAAAATTAAGATTCTTTTTTATTTAAAATTAAATTGAAGTCTATTTTTTTTTATTTCGGCACTATTAATTAGACAGCCTCAACCACCCACCTTGTGTGCCTTCAAGTGTTGCCCCTCGACGGCCAGCGTCACATCTGTGAAGGTTTCTGCGTGCAACAGCTGGTCGAAGACGGACAGAAGGTTGCTCTGATGGTTGTTCCACCGCAGGCAGAAGCGTTGAGATGCCATCTTCATTGGGAGGCTGTGGTTGCGTCACTAAGCAATGTGCGAGTGAGTGTGCGATCGCGATCTATGTCCTCATGCAAGTTGGGCAGTTTGTGTGCCCTGCGTGCATCAAAGGTCCTTTCGTTGTCCTGGGCTTGGATTCTTACTCCTTTGGGCCTGACAGCTGCTAAAGCATATATTCCAAGGCTTGCTGCAATCAAGGGAAATCGAAAGGTTAAATTTATGCCTTAAAGTATTAAACAGTGTTCTCATTTTTTTTTTTTTTCGAGGGCAACATTATAACTAAACTGTGGTTTGAAATCAAGGGGCCTAAACTTATTATCCAAGTCAAAGAAATTCTTGGCCTCAGCATGATATGTTATCTACCCAAGCTCCACTGTACTATCGCCTTTTCCCAACGCAAACCGCAGTGTCCTGCAGCTGGAAAGAGCTCTGCTGGCGCGCTGTCGACTTTCAATTGAGTTTAATTTAAGAGTCGACCCCAAAGGGTCAGAGACGAGCACATTATGCAGGCCCCGATGAGGAAAAGTAAATGAGGAAATTTCAAATGTGTTTCAAATGGGGAGACAGGCAAAAGAAACAACGACAAAGCCACGCACACGCACTGCAACGGCTGTGTGCGTACATGCATGAATGTGTGCGTGTGTGGGAAAGAGAGCCCGCGACTGGAATGACAGCAACAGCGTGAATGACTTGGAAACTTGCCAAAGGGTGTGGAATTAGGAGAGCAACAAATGGAATGGACGAGGCTGACTGGAAAACTTTACAGGCCTGCCAACTGGAAACTGGAGCGATCACGACGCAAACACACACACACGCACAAGCCTTAATTCCATCAGAGGAAAGTCACGGAATGGAATATTCGTGGCGCTTTTTTCGTGTCCCCGTTATCTCACTTTCGGCGATCGCAATTCCAACAAAAAAATCCTTGTCTTGAAACCACGCTTCCTCTTGCTTCCTCCACTTGCTAAATATTTGCCGCAGCCGCTCTTATCTTATCGCCACGGCAGTTTCAGTTGCTTTGTACACTTAATTGAAAATCATTCCCACTCGCCCACGAAATTCCCATGTCGTCTTCCTGGCACACATACACATGCATGTGGTTTCTTTAGATTGCTTTATGTTTTCCACGCTTCTATTTTGCTGTCTATGCTTTGCACTCTTCGTTTGTTTGCATTTGTTATTGTTTTTATGCACTTGTTCAAATCAATTGAGAAACCATTCGATGTGGGGAGAGAGCGGGAGAGATCAGCACGCACACAAACACACACTGGCACCGCCAAACAGTTACTAGAAAAGCTTAGCGGGAAAAGCTTTTTTCGCCTGCGCGATCGCACTAATATGTAAGTGTATTTCTCACTTATGTCTGGCTTTTAAATGGAATTGTATTGTTTTTCTGCCACTAGTTGTTGAGTTTTTTTTTATTATTTCGATTACCGTTGTGTGTGAAATAAAGTAAGAGCGAGTGCAGGAGAGAGGATCAATTCCAGTTGACACGTCCTCACTCGAGAAAGACTGGCGAGAGACTGAATAAGTCAAAGTCCTCGACGCAGGAAGCCGACTGCTCTGCCGACATCCGCTGCTCACTCACACCCCCTCCCCAGGCGCACACATACACGCACGCACACTGCGCCTGATAAGAGCGGATGTTTTAGGGGTGGGCGGTTGCCTGCGGAGAGGAGATCACTTTACAGGGGACACGGACACATACGCTCTGCTTTACACCCCCTTTGGGTACGTGTACGCCTTTAAAAGGAGACGGAGATACTGAGCGAGCGAGAAAGGGCGGTTTCTTCGGTTGGGGGGATTATATCGCAGATATGGCATGTACAAGGTCCTAAATTACTATACAGCCTTCCATTTTCGCTCCTCGTCACTGTTTTGTATACGATTTTAAGTTCGAATTTATGTTCTTTAGAAACTATCACTATACATATGTATGTCAAATAAACATTATAAGCACCTTATTCAGTTTGTATTAGAAGTTTGAACTTATTCGTTGGAAACACCAATAGTTTCTCCACTCGTTCATTACATTTAAAGGGTTACTAGTGCACTGCCCGCAGTTGTTAAACCGAAATTACTATTCGCTATTTCGCCTGCTTCCTTTACACTTTTTTCATTTAATTTTAACTTGTGGAAATTTTCACAACTCGGCGCGAGAGCAAGAAACATATATGTAGAGAGGGGGCGCGCGTGAGCGGAAGAAACTCTCTTTCTGGCAGCGGCGCGTCGTCGGCAATATTTCGTCCGTCTTGCTTGACACCAATACACTGAGTGAGCGGCGATCCTCTGGCGATCCGATCGGCAACTGGGCTCCAAGTTCCCGAGCGCCAAGGCAGCGCAGTCGGCGCGCTGCCAGCGCTGCTTCTTCTACTTCGTGCACACACAACTCGGCAAATCCTCCTCTCTCGAAAGGAACGCTCTTGCTCACACACACACGCACACAAACAGGCAATAGGGCTGCGGTTCGTGGAGACTTTTCGCTTGGTCCCCGAGTCTCCAAAAGTGAGAGAGACCGAACGCTAGAGCGAGAGAGCTGCTGTTGCTCTCTTGCTTGCGCCTTTGACTTTTTGAATTTTTAATTTCCAGCAAAACGGGGTTAAAAAGAAAAACACGCTGGAAAAAAGCTAGGAAGGCACCGACAACAACAACAGCAGCAACGTTTCGGGTGTGCAACAGTTGATGATTTGTTGTATCCCCCGCATTTTCCCGCCGCTGTAGAAGTGCATTGTAGGTTTTGTTGTTGTAAGGGCAACATTCTGGGCTGGGCTCTTTATTGAAACCATTTGGGGTTGGGCTGCAGCTTTGCTGGGGTTTTCCGGGCCTCTGAAATATCGGAAAGCATGTGGAAAAGCGAGAGCCAGTAAAGAAGGCGTGGTGGGATGTACAGTGGATACTCAAATAAATTGACTGAAGCTGAAATTTTAAATTTTATTTTCACAACATAAATCGAAGTAACAAAGTTTGGCTCAAAAAGGCACTTCACAAAAAATAGGATGAGGATCATAAAAATAAATTATTTACAACAACAAAATTAATGGGTGTTTCACTGCATGGCTTTGTGCGCTGGCTGGTTGGCAGGAGCGTTTTTCTGATGTTTTTTTAGGCGAGGGATTACGTAAGCGGGCTGTAAATTCTACAAGTGGATTGACTCAACAGCCATTGGGGATCGGATCCTAAGCAACGAGCTTTGAGCACAGTTCCCTCGCTCTTTTATAATTTGTTCGTGTGTTTTTATCCTACACACCTTGGTGGGTATTTTGTTGCTGTTGCTGTTGTTGTTGTCTATTATTAACTGGCTGAAGGCGTAACGGCAGCAACAACAACACACCATCCCCACCCCTTAGCCCCTTGCAACGGAAACGATCGTTTCGCCTAATAGGCTCTCACACACACAGATGCACGCACACACAACGATAGAGCTCCCCAACCCAGGTGAAATAGCAACAAATGCACACACACTCGCACACACAGGCTAGACAACTACAACAACAATAAGGTAGTCACTGAATCGTAAATTCCTGTTGCTGTTTCTCAGTCGGCGTCGCTGCCGCTGCCGCTGTTGTTGTTTGCCTTGCCCTATTGCGTGTTGTTGGTGGTGTTTTTTATTTCATTTTTTCAGACTGTGTAGTTTTTTCTACTTTTGAGTGGCTTTTGTGGAGCTTTGCCTGGGACTGGAACTCTGACTCCGACTCTCGGGTCTATGGGTCCATTGTATGGGCATGGCTGCACGGTGAGAAATAGGATCATAGGCCATTAGGGCGGAGTTTTACATACATACGTACATATGTATGTAGTTACTTTTCGAACTCGCATCCCATCAGATCACATCAGCTTAGAATATATGCAGTATATGCCTGATCAGATCAACTAGGACAATACAACTTCCCTTAATTATATTGAAATCATACCTATGTACATATATGTACATATATGTATGTACGTATGCGATCTGATTGATCCTCAACTCGCACCTTTTCCCCCCGTGCAGTGGTGTTGTGCCTTTTGCCATTGTTGTTGCCGTTCTACTTAGTCGCTGGTCTAATACGTACATATACACCGCTCTATCTACGCTTCATGACTTCCTCTCCCCACTCCCCAAAAAGGGGGTTGGGCGGGGGGAGTTGTCAGCGGGGAATGCTCTCCTGGTTGAGTTTTATCAGCGTAAAGCTACAACAATAAGTTCCGCGGGGCGGTAGATGCATGTGTGTGTGTGCGAGAGCGGAGGTTGGAAGTATAATCGGTGACAGGGCTCACAAATGAACGATGCTTCCTCTTCTTCTCCCACAGACCACGATGATGATGTTGAAATTTCAAATTCGGCTGGGAGTGAAAACGGAATTTGTACATTGCACGGAGGAAGACCCGTTTGAAATGTGGCAGTGAGGATGGGCAATTATAACGAATGAGTTTCCCAATGTGGGATTTTCACAGCCAGTGAGGAATGGAAATCTTGTGACTCGCAGGTCCCACGACAGCTAGCTGTAGAGACTCCTTTTCTATATAATTTTCTTCCTCGGAAGGTCCTTGGTCCTTGGATAACAATTAAAAGCCTTTTCTTGATTACCGAACTCCCCCGGCTAATCTGGAGAAATTAATATCTTTTGACATTCAGAGCACCCGATCTTTCTACGCGACCATCATGATGAGTCTCTCCGCCGCACAAGGTGATTGTCTATCTCTCAATGAACCTGTTTATTTATGGGCGTTATAGACCCTTTGGCCACCGGAGGTTGCCAATTGTTACCCAATATCTTCGGCCTAAAGTGGGTTTCTGGCTCTAGTTGTCTTGAATGCTGTTGTTGTGGTTGAAGTCTCGTCTGGCGGGGGACAAACTATACTATATATCCGCTACCCAAACGAGTGTGTGTGTGTGTGCGTGACACTTGGCACATGTGGCCCACACACAATCGCAATAGTCGCCCCCGCAACACATCGAACTATGTGAAAATCCAGCTAACTGAGCCGCCGAGTCAACCGAAAACCACCAGAGCCTGTGATTTCTACATGCGTGCGTGCTCCCCCCACCTCCCCCTCCCCCTCCCCCTACCCCAGCCTCAACCAACAAAGTGCGTGAGATCGAGGGGAATGCAAGACCGAAGGGGCTTTTGGTTTTTTTTTTTTGGTTTCCTAGCGATATTTGTGCCGTGTAAACACCAAAAGCCACTGAGTTGGCCAAGAGAGAGGAAAAGAGGCACATTAGCTCTCCTAACGTTGAAGCGTGTGGGTAGTGGTGCCAGCGTATCTGTGTTGATGACTGACTAACTGAGTAACTGCTGCTAGCTGCTGGCTATGTGGCCGGATTCTGGTGTTCCGACGACGCCAGCGGCGGAACAGGTATCGCAGGTTGGCACCAAACACATGTGCCGACTGCCAGTTCCCCTAACCCCTTCCCAACAACCCTCCCGCCTCCCAACCCCTCCTTCTGCACAGAGAACAATTGCGTCCTAGGGCACCAGTTCCTTAGAACTTAATTGAAGTATAAAATATATGTATAATGCTATTTTCTTCACGGTCAAATGGGTCAACTTTTTAAACATATCCTTGTAATGCATGGACGATTGTTACTCTGATTTTTTCTAGTGTACGATTCTTCTAATGCCCCCCCTCCCCCTCTTCAACGCTCCTCCTTGGCTTACAAATTGTCGCCGCTGGAAGCTCGGCTCTTTGTACTTTGGTTACATTCATAACTCTCCTGCTCCCTTGCTCCCCCGCTCTTTGCTCTTCGGTCTTCGGTCTTTGCGCACCGTCTTCGCTCTTCCCAGCGATTCTCCCCGCTTCGTTTTCTAGCGACGACGCTTGGCTGTCATAAAGTCCCGTTGTTGTTTTTGTAGCTCCGGCGGTTTCTAGCGCTTTCTGCGCCTTTGTTCGCCAAGTGTAAAATTCCTTTGCACGTAGGCACCCAAAAGAAAAAGCTTGGCTTAAAGCATAACAAAAACAGAAACGGAAAAAATGAAAACGCAAACTGGAAAAAGGTTAGCAGCCAAGCACGTAAGCCCCGAAGAGAAGGGGCTTTCGAGGGGCCGTTGTCAATGCCACACCAACACTCGCATCGTAGGACTCTGGGTTTTGGACCAAGTCAAACCCCCCTCCCCCCACCGTGGGTTTCAAAATTGTCATTCAAGTGTAACGAAGGCTTGTACAAGCACACATACGAGAATGTAAATATGTGTGCGTATAATTTCATTCATAGAGAAATTTAATAATAGACACGCCATGGAGGAATCCCCGCGAAGCACCATGGAGATCATTCGAGATTTTTTATCGCCATTTGTGACAACCTAGGAAGTGCAGTCGGCAACGGGTTAACAAATTGGTTCTCATTTAAAGTTAAAGATACTTTTTTAGCAGCTCTTTAACCGTTGAAATATGTGTAATATAAATACTATCAAATAATATCTATAACAACATGGAGGGAATGATTGTCAATTCATTATATATTGATTGTTTGTTCCACTGTTTGTTATCTGCATCAAAGTATCTATAAATCGATAGCTACGTAAACTTATTTATTGACATTTCGAAAATACATTTGTTTAGTTTAATGTATTTCTTTAAAACCTGATTTTAGCCGGCGTTTTTGCATTTTATGGGTTGTCTTAAAATCAGGTAATTAAGAAAAGTTTCACTTTACCATTTAAGAGAGCTTTTAATACGGGATAATATAATATTATGTCAATTTAAACAGGAGTCAGTATTGGTCTCATAATGGTAACAACATATTTTATGAGAAAATTTAATATAATTATGGTCAGAAAATTAGAACCGAAAGTCTGTTTGTCCCATTGTGCGTGTAATAGCAAAAACAACAGCATGTCCCCAAAGATACACAACCACATGTCTGTAACACATCGGATATGTGGACGTGTGTGTATATCCGTACTGGTTCCAATCATATAAGGCAAACATTTGCGGAGGAGTGAACGCCAACGAAAACAACAAAGAACCGCTCTGCTCTTCGGCTAGTCAACTATGAAATGAGTTTGTGGATACGGGGTGCAGGAGGAGGGGCAGCGGCAGGGAAGGGATGGGGCTGGCTTTGGGGGAGGACGGGGAAAACTAGTTGCCCTCGGTTGGGTGAGCTCACCCCGTCGATCGGCGGGATGTGGAAGCTGGAAAACTGCGACTTCCAATGACTGATTTGTGGGCATCGTCAGAGGGATATTGATTTATTTCAGAAATGGAAAAAGTTACTGGTTTTTTATCCAAAAATGTATTATGTATCTTCGTACATATGTATAAGTTACTCGACGAGATCAGCTCGGCATGTAGCTAGGGATTATTTCAGTGTCTTATTTTCTCCGTACTCAATATTTGCCTCTCCGTACATAATCTTTCTTTTCCAAAAGCCTAACCACCAATGGGGGACTCAAAAACTAGTCGACTTGTTTGGGACGTTGATTACCACATCGTTTTCGGCTATCATTTGTCAGGCAAAAAATGCAGTCACTCACAGCAGCGCCATAGAAGGGCGTCTCTCCTCGACGATCTTGCAACACTCCACCGCCGCGACTGCCCCTTGAAGAGCCCCCAGCCCCTCACCCAGAGCCCCTGGGTGTCAGCATTATTGATCTATGCCTGCGTTTTTGTTGCTGCGACCGCTTCACGCCTCGACCCACACAGTCATTTGCCCTCGCGTTCGCAGAGCTTTTTATGGCGGTGTCCTTAATTTAGACATTCGAAATGCGGGTCACCGCCGGACGGGGAAAGTTCCGCAGCTCAGCACTCGCACTGACACACTTGGTTGGCCACTCGACGATCCACCAGCGCTCTCCACATGGCCACCGCACAACCACCAGAAACCCTCAAAAGTCGCTGATAATTGCGAAATCTTAACAGTGTTGAAGGCGTTATTCTGAAACTCAAAGCAGCAAGCACTCGAGTGTTGGGAGGAGGACTGTGAGTACGCAAAGGAATCCAGTGTTAGTATGCATAATTTTGGAGAACGGAGGGATATGCGATTAAGGTCCAAGAACGGGCTCGTTCCCGATTTCCTGCGATTTGCCCCGATTCTGGAGAAT
The DNA here is from genome assembly GCF_016746395.2 of Drosophila simulans. Lineage (NCBI taxonomy): Eukaryota > Metazoa > Arthropoda > Insecta > Diptera > Drosophilidae > Drosophila > Drosophila simulans. Next base: position 27,785,783 of record NC_052523.2, on the reverse strand, counting down.
GTGAGTTCATGCGTGCTTTGCTCATGTATGTTTGTAGTTCTCTTAACCGCGTTTCGCTGATAAGACGGACGAAGGAAGTACCTCCACGATAGCAATGTGTACACATTCATGTACTTTGGTCGTTGGGACACGCCTGATAAAGGCACCAGCTCCAGAGGCCTTGCCACCCATGATTCATGCCCGATTGCCCTTTTCTAGGAGCCGCCAGAATTTCGGACTCATGGCTGACGAGAAAGCTTTCTTCGCTTTGCTGCGATAACAGCGGAGAAAGAGAATCGAAATTAGAATGCCGGCATTCTTCGAAAGCAACGAATCACCAGGCCGATGTGTTTGTTTTGGGCTTTCTCCGCTGGGAAAACTACTGTGAACTTAAATCAGATGCCTCCTTCGGTCTCGCATCGAAACTCTTCTCTTTGGTTGATTTACACCCCAAATATTGGTGGCATGTTGCGTTCTTCCTGCCGTCGTGAGTCGTTATTCGAAACTAGAAAACTCGCTGCGGATATTTATAAACGACCCAATTGTGGGATCCAGCCAGCGATCCTCTGATGAAACTTTTGAAAAACAGCTGCACCCGGCCATGCGGCGATATCCCCCAAAGGCCCACCGATCGAATCGAAAAGCTATATGGGGCACTAAAATGAGGGACCGAAAGAGGGAATCCCGAGGATCGTACGTTTGCAATCGCCTTGATCGGCTGGGCAAAAAAGCAACAAACAAAGGAACCGACGGCCAAAGGCCGCGGAAATACGTGAGTGGGGGAGTCGTCGGGACCATGCCCATTACTTCTAGGATGTGGGATCACACACTTTGGTTTGGTTATATGTAAATTACATATTAAGGTAAATATTCACATTACCAAGTTTTTTTTAAAGCAAACACTGTTTAAAGAAACAATCTCCTGTTAGTTATTAGATTTATATAGACTGTGGCGTACCCTTGACGTCGCTGTTTAGTGTGCCCATATCCCCTTCCTAGGATGTTGACTAAGGGGTATGCCCAGAAAAAGCACGCAGTGTGCTGCTTTCTCCTCGTGCGTTTCGTGGGCCTCTGCCACAAGGCGCAGTCGCGGTCGGCGTCGCCATATATTTCACTTTTTAATTTCTTAAATTTTTTTGAAAGCGTTCTCCTTGCTCTCCTGCCGTGTGTGCGTCCGTTTTGTGGTATGGTATGTGTGCGAGTGTCATCCCCAAGTCTCCACTTCCACTTCCTCCTGCGCCTCCTACCTCCTCCCACCACCCACCACCCATCACCCCACACACCGCTGCGCACTCAATTAAGCTTATCGCGCACTGTCCGCCCGTGTGCGTGAGTATCTGTGTGTGCTTTTTATCTGTGTGTGCCTTGTATCTGTGACGTTTTGTGGGGATATCTGCGTGCTGCTTGCTTTTTAGAGGTGACTTTCCTCGTCTGCGCTCCTTGGAGGCTACGAGGAAAACATCTCTGCTCGCTTCTCGCTTTCTGTCTTCCCCGTTCGCCTGTTCCTCTCCTCCGCCTCCGCCAACCACCCACACCACACCACCCCACCTCACCCCCATTCCCGCGCCCTGGGAAGCGCGCTGCTGGTGTCGTGTGCAAATGGCCCCAACAGCGGCGGCCGCAATCGAAAAATCCTCTTTGAGAGGATTAAAATATACACACAGCTTTTTTCCTATTGTCATGTGCTCTTTGCTTCCCTGCGAGCGGTACAGTGGGGCACATGCGATGATTTTGGATAAAAGGATTTTTGAGGGGGCATAATAGTTATGATAAATCTCAGTACTTCTTGGCCGCTTATATGTAATCTTATCGTTCTAAGGTCAACATGGAATTTCAACGGAATTTCTGTAAGGACTGTCAGGATTATATATCTTTTCTGAGCTACAACTATAGGGATTGATTGTAATTCCAATTATGAAAACAAACAGGCTAATGTAGAATTCAAGCACAGCTCCACTGTGCCCGCCTTGTATCCCCAACCTCCGGTTGTCCCACAAACGGACAAACGGAACGGACAACGTCCCCTGGCAAAGCTTAAGGGTAGCAGAGGCGTCGGCAGCGCTGCTTTCAATTACATTTCATTTGCATTTCGTAGTGTGCTGTCTACCTCTGTGTGTTTATTTCTTTTCGCTGATGTTGCCTTTTTCCGCACAAACACAACGGCGTACTATAAGTTCGCAGCCTTAAGTCGAATGCCTGGCCATCCGCTCTCCTTTTTGAAATTCGCTTTTGTGGCTGCCATTCGTTGAAGAATGCAAAATAGGAAACGGCTGGCAGATGAACACATCCACCGGCGATTGTGTGGGTGAGTGATTTTTCAGTTCTTCAGTTTTTCAGGCACCACAGGGCGTATACTTGACGCGGACATTGAGCTGCGCCGGCAGCGGCGTCGACGTCGTTAATTGAATTAAAGTGCATGCGTATGTATGCTTGTAAGGCCTGCAAAAGGCTTAAAACGGTAAAAAAAATATTTAATTTCAGCCAGCAGGCGGAAATTGTGAAATAAGCCTAACTACGTGTTTGGGGTCGGGAAATTATCAGAAATCCTTTAGGGTTGTCACACTACTCCGTAGATGTATTTTGGTAATTGTTCTTTAAATTTGTTATGAATCTTGGATATACATACTTGTAAAATAAAATGCATGTAAGTAAAATTGTATGATCTTTGGGCAATGGTAACTATATCCGGAGTCCAAAGGGTTACCACTACTGCCTTCTGGTTTCCGTCTTTTGCTTAGCTTTTTTTTGGCCCATTCTCTTTTCGCGAAGATTTCTGCCTGAGTTACAAAACATATTTTGGTCACTGACCTTTTCTGTTTCTTGTATTTTTCGTTGATTCCTCATTTTTTTGCTGACTTTTGAGCGGTTTTTGTTTGTGTTCCACTTTTGAATTTATGTTTTTGCAGTAGTCGGAGTTTTTGTGCAGATTGCTAATTAAAAAAGGAGATATATGGGGTACACGCGCGACTTGTATGCTATCAGGATGGGCAATCGGGGCAGCAGAACCCCGAAAGCGAAATACCTGGCGTTCTACGCGGAGGTGATTCAAATCAGAAATGCATTCAACAAAAACTTCATTTACCCGTAATGCCACAAGCCCCAGAATATGAAAAGGAGTATCGTGTGGATCAAAAGATATACCACATGAATATACACGGGGAAGCAGCGCACAACAGACATTTATTTAGCATGGCAGCTGGCACTTGCGAATGAAATAAATAAATATAAAATCATTTTAAATAACAATAATCAAGGAATGTATTGTGCAAATTTGGTTCCGAAGAATTGTTGAATACGAAAAAGGGGCAGGAAATCGGCGCGAGATGGCAGATACATTATAGTAGAATTTGTGAAGGAGTCACGTGCACTAAACCAATGCACCGGAAAAATTTCCTGCAATATTGTAATTATTATTTGTTAAATATGGCAATACTATGTTTTAACTTTAGCAGTTAAAGACAAGAGGCGCCTTCAACATTTTTTGCCCTGTGTATTTAAGCGAGAGTGAGAGAAGAATAGATAAGAGAGTTCTGCCTTTTCCTTTCCCCCGCTGATATTGCGTATACGCCGCTTGGACTTTTACTGTTTCGACTTTTTATGGGTTTCTACCAGCGCCAACAACAATGCATATGCTTAGATCGCGGTTGCGTTGTTAGTCATGTCATCCTCTTTCTCTTTTCCCTCTTTCATTGCTACTTTAACCGTTTCGATCGCCGGCTAAACAACAGTTATAATTCGAGCATAATTTTCAGTGAGCGCAAGGTGTTCACAAGTGTGTTTGTGTGTGTGGGCAAACAAACAGAAAAGCTTTCGCGGAGAGCGGGAAATATATAGTAAAGAGCGCCATAGCGCTGCTCTTGTCGTTTCATTAACAAAACAACCGCAAAATTTATGTGTGATCTGAGACTGGGCATTCGTTTCCTTTTCGCCCCAATACAAAATAATAATTCATGATTTTTGTTGTTGCTGCCACTGTGTGAAGTGGGTTAGCGAATTAAAAACAACGACAGAAGTAACAAATAAACATAACATACAAAGACAAACGCTGATCGGAGACGGAGATTGGGTTTTTGGGCTGTGATCTTGATTTGCATAATTGAATTTGTGGCTTGGCGTGGCGCACAGGTGCAAGTGCAGAGTTGCCCCTTGGGCAGGGTTGTCAGGTTTCCTTCCTCCCAAGAATAGTAATCAACGTATAGAGTTGTAGCTCAATTTAGTTAATGGGATTAAATAAACGCAAAGCCGAGTTACACAATCAATACATTGAGTCCAAAAAATTTGTGCAGTGCAAACATTTTGGGTACATGGATCACTCATTCACACATTCACTCCATTGGTTCATTCAGAAAATCACTGAGGCCACCGCAAGTGTTGCAGCCACTGGAAGCCACCAGAAGGCACTGGAACTGGAAGAGTGATCAAAAGGGGTGCGCCGGGCGAATGACGACTGGATGTGGAAGTGGGGGATAAAAAAGGAAATGGGCAACTGCAAATGACAGAGATCACTGAAGCACGACCGACAAATAAGCGGCGGACGAATCTATGTATCTGGTATCTAGTGTGGCGGCATTACTCCCCATGTGCCGTATACGGCTTGTGTGCATTTGTATCTGTGGCTGTACCACTATCTGTACAAGTTGGATACAAAAGCGTCTTTCCAATAGGCGTAGACTCTGCGTGTGTTGGTGCATGTACTGAGCGTGTGAGCGGGAGATTGTTAGAAGAAAATGTATCTGCTAGGCTTTTAAGACTCTACTAGAATTCCAAAACGACCCTTTGGGAATTTGTCAGGCTTTTATCGCTATAATTCTATAATCCAAAAACTATTGGTTGCCGATTTAGTCATCAATTGTTTTCCCATTTAAAGTTATTAGATGCTAATCCAAAAATCCAATTCTGGGACATTCAAATCTTAAAAGAAAAATCACCATGGACTCCAGAAACAAATGCCAGTTTAAAGAACTTTTGAATCTTAATCAATAAAATCCTCATCTGAGATTCAAGAGAAGTCTTAAAAAGGTAATAAGAATACTTAAACTTGTAGTTTATATTTTAACACTTGATGCTTTGACCTTTTTCGAACACTATTTCGTGGATAATCTCACCACTTACCAATTTTACAAAGATTCTTGGTAATCCGTTTTGCGGTTTCTTCGGCGGAAGAAGGCTTGCAACACTCGAGAGCACTTGTTGTTGTTTCTGTTTCTTCTGTTGTTGTTGGTTACACGTAATTGGCAACCGAGACGAACACGGAGCCGAAAGCGGGTTGCGAAAAGGCAAAAGGCAAAGAAATCAGCTGAGGAAACGCCGCGCACGAACCTCCAATCAGAACTGAAACGGCAGGGATGTCGACGTCGACGCAGAAGCCATTTTACCGCATTTGTTGTCCCTGAGCTGAGCCCCAAAAACGAGAGAGACAGAGAGAGAGAGAGAGAGGCAGAACGAGCGCCACAGAGAGCCCCTAAGGTGGATACACAAAGCCGAGCCGAAGCCTTACCGAAAGCTTTGATCACACGGCACGAACTGAGCTGGGAATAGCATGGAATATGGGAGTATGGGAATTGGTAGTGGTAGTGGGCGGTATTTGTAGTGCTCCCGTTTCACATTGTTCTCCCGCTCGCAGGGCACTAAAAACGCAAGTGGATGTGGACGGATGAGCGGACGAAATGGAATGGCAAGAATCGAGCGTTTGAATGGGGCTCCAAATGGTTAAGAGAGCAGCGCAGCCGCTGCCGGCAGCGAGAGCGAGGGAGAGCGCAGCCCCAACTTGACATTTCCATTTCGCCGCTGCGTTGGCGCTCTGCCCTTATGCTCTCTCTTCTCGCGCTCTCCCGCTGATAAGCTGGTGTTGAAATCAAGTCTCCTGCGCTCTCGCTCTCTCTCACCGCCGTGACCTGCTGCTCCACCTCTGCGCCCACCGCCCCTTCGCTTCTCTGCTGCATCAGCGTATTACGAAATATGACAACAATGCAGTTTGGTCGTCCTCGTTTTCATTCTGCCGACACAGCGGCTGCTTCTTCTTCAGTCCCATCTTCAGCTCTCTGCCTGTGCCTGCTCAGCATAAATGCCATCTCTCCGCTCTCTTTGGGAACACCGCAGTGTGAGAGAGGGGAGGGAGAAAGAGAGAGTGGGTGGCTGGTGTTTGTTTGTTATTTTCTCCGCGCTGCACTTGCAAATTGATTGTATTTTAATGAAGTTCTGGTGCCCGCTAAAAATAGTCAACTCTCTATTGAGAGGGGCGGATCGGCGCCGAGGGGCGTGGTGCGGGAATTTCTAACTGGGCGCATTCCAAGTGCAGCAATATATCGGCAGTAACAAATTCCAAATGCCAGCTATTACGAAAAACTGGTTTGATCGGAAAAGCGTGCCTCGTATGCTCGACTCTCCTCTTCGCTCAACCTCCCACCGACAGCCCCGCCCCCCAGCGCCCCTTTCGAGAACGCTCGCGCGCACTTCTAACTGAAACCGAAATGATTCGATGTTTTCCCCGCTGCACCAACTTTAAGTTGAATAATTGTTGCTGGGGTTGCCCTGCACTGAGAGAATTGTTTGCAATGCAATTGGCAATTCGCTGTTTTCTTTACGGTTTGGAAAATAACACTCTTTAGTACGATAAAATGCAAAACTAAATATAAACCTTATACACTAGTGTTGCTGTGCACCGTGGCACAAGTAGCCCACTGGTCAACTGCCTGACGGGTCTTGGGAGCGTGTCGCTTTTAGGGTAACCCCCGGGAGGGGGCGTTACCTGATCCGATCCCAAAGGGGGCTGGTCGTTATTAGGGCCCATTTGAAGGATCATTAGGCATGCATGGGAAAGACCGTCAATCAGTGCGTGTTCTTGGGAAACGGCAACAGTTCCCCGCATCTAAGATTGTATTTCTGGCATAGATATGGGAGTTCTTTGACTTTGGCACCGCTGATAGTGGAAAAGGATTGAGGGACCAGACTTGGGCGACAGATAAGACATGTCTAGGAAGGCCGTTATCTCTCTCTTTATGCGCTGATAATGGAAGCCTTAATCGCCTTTTTAAGTACAATCGGTTAGTTGGGTTTGGTTTTAAACATATGTACGGGATGGGACCCTCTGTTATGAAAGCGTGTAATATGGGGAGACCTTTGAGCAAGTGGTGAAAATTGGCTTGCATAACCCGCCATACCCTCCATTGATCTTTCCTTGCACACCTTTTTATTGTTTCGCAAGCTTACATTAGCTTGGAAACTAATTTCGATGGAGCCCACAGACAATTACGTTCGTTCTCGGCATGAATCACCGCCGAAGTGATTCAGCAGGGCGCTCCAAATGCATCCCTCGGTTGCCTAGGGCCCACCCCTTTTAACCCCGCTGTCTGTAGCCAGACAATTTGCATTGCCTCGTGAAACACGGTCAGTGGACGAGTATCTGGTATACCCGCTTGGCTAAGCACTCTCTCGAAGGGGAACTGCCCAGAGTTCTGTTCTGGGCCCGCGATTCAACAGGTTTGATCCGATCTGGCCGCCTGCCGGGCCATTTACTACTCGGCTTGGATTTTTTTTCCCGCTATTCAAAGTGCCACACAGCTGAAATAAATTAATTGCTTAATTGTTGTTGCTGCCTTAGCGGGATTATTTGAGATGAAATTTGCTTTTAATTAAAAACTCTTCACGAGCCGAGGGCGAGTCTTTATTTCGCCATTGAGCACGGTAAAAAGTATTGCACTATTAGAGGAAAGCTAAATAAATTACCTTTGAATATTGGCTACTATGGTGTTCATGGCATCTGCTGGAATGGGGTTAGTTCTCAGAGTTTCGCCCTGTGTATTCTCTGGGCTTTCCAACCTTCAGAGATGCCTGTGCGTGGGGGTTTTCCTCTGCCCCTGTGTGCGTCTCCATGGACACATGTGTGTTTTGCTTTTATTAGACCAAAGTCGTGCGCTTCGTTAGCCAAAAGCTGAGTGAGTGAGTGAGTGAGTGAAACGCGTTCTGCGTGGGATTCTCTAATACGATGATGGTGGCTGCTATTTGGGTTTTGGCCGATTCTAAAACTGGTTTCCCACTTGGCCAACTTGCCCATCAAGGAGTCGCCACGAAACGAAATCGAATGGCAGTTGAATAATACGGACAAAACAAAAACATAAGCCACAACAACAAAGACTTAAATTGCGCATAACATTTGAATAATTAAGCACTGCCTTTCTCGCCTGTTTAGTGTCGTATTGGTGTACATACATATATATTTTCAGATTACCCGGCCAGGGATTCTCCCAAGATCCGCCACAGAAATTCCTAAGCCCGCTTGACCTGAATTCCTCGCCAGTCTCCCCAGGGAAACTTCCAGAGTAATAAAGGAAACCTTCTCCTCCGCCCACTCTTTCGGTTTGGGTTTCATAATCGAAACGAAAGCTGAGCTGGCGAAGTTTCGAAATCCATTACTCGGATTTCCAGCTTCGCGTCTTCCTAGGGATCCTCACTCCGCAGATACCAATGTATCTGAGTTGGCTTTGCCCTTTTTCCAGCTCTAACGGGAACCGGACCCAGACGGAACCTCTTACGGAGCGGTACAGCCAGATCGTCCCGTCTCTGTTCAAATCTGAGTATCTATGCATCTGTAGCTGCCTTGATTTTCTCATTTTCTCACACTCCAGAGCCGCCGAACGAGGAACGCCAGCGGGCTTGGGACCACAAAGAAAAGCTGACTCGGAAAAGGGTGCTCTATGGGCGAAGGAAACCGGGGGAGTGGGGAAAGGAGGCGGAGAAAAAGCTAAAGAAATAGGAAATGTAGGAAGACAGAGAAGGGTTTCTCCGCGACTTTTTCCGCAGTTAAATGCTTTTGATTTCTATTTTCGATATACACATGTACATATGTATGTGTGAGACCGGCTTCTAACGGTCGATCTACTGCTGCCCAAATGGAAAGCTCATCATCTAGTGAATGAGCGTTAGGAAATTTTAAAAAACAAAGTAATTTTGAGTATGTTTGATTTCGAATTAAGTATCCGTCCAACTCTGTGCTACTCGAATCACGGGAACCGTCGAGAACAGAACTGAGGAAAACCGAAGACACCAGCAGCAGCAGTCATAATTACGAGGTTAACCTTAAGAGTTGACACAAATCCGGGCCAGAGCCAAAGCGAGGTACGGCGGCCTCTGTCGCTCGTTCCCAGCAATTAACTTCGAATGACACCAAATGCCACCGAGGCACGCCACCCGTCCACCAACTCGCCGAGTCGCCATCAACATCCACCATCTGAAATCTAGAGGAGCCGAGCCGCTCCACGCCGCCCACCATCGGATCGCAATTGCAAGTGAACGGCAACTTTGATGCCGCCCACAAAGCGACAAAGTTTCCATACCCTCGCCAAAGGGTATCATTATCATTATTGGGCTCCACTGCGCAGTGATTATGTGTTTCATTGCTTAGGACGACGTCATTAGATATTTGTGTACTTCAGGGCTTTGAGATACAGGGGGTATCTATCTAGGTATATTTATATTCATAATATTTAACGATATTAACCTGGCTAGAATTCATAAAAAACATAAAACTGGGAATATTGCAATTGAGTATATTTTACTATTTCTTGATCATCTCTTCAATGCAGATACTTGGATCGTCCAATGTAAACTATAAGTTCATATCTTAGATGCAAATATCTATGCCTCATTCGCAGGGTATTCAAAGTTCCGATCCCGAAATTCGGTTTCAGTTAGGCTTCTCTATCCGCTGCTGACGATGTTGATGTTGTTGATGATGCCGTTGATGCCGTTGATGATCTTAGCTGGCTTTGGGCATGGGCAGTTTTGCGGTTTATTTGATCGGTGTTCGACTAGCATTCCATCTCCATCGATTTGTATGTGGGACTGGAAGGCTGGGATGGAAAGGGAGAGGAACGGGAAGTCTTACAATTTTGTAACGATCGAGAGATGTGCTCCCCGATACACAGAGGTTCCCTTGTGAAGTGCAATTGAAACACTGTGTGAATTTTGTAAGCGCCGAGCTTTGTTTTGTCTGTATGTGCCTGTTTCTGGGCGAGTGTGAGAGTGCTTGTGACTTGTAACTCCATCTAATGCAGCGAGAGAAAAGTATCGTTGAAGTTCTGATGTCTGATATCTACTCGTACAAGCTTGCTTTTGATTGTACTTAAGAGGAATGAATAGCTATGCAGTTTTTTCTCAGTGTATGAGCCTTGCTTGGCCACCACTCCCTACCTCGCCACCTCCCCCTGAGAAGCCCACGATCTGCGTGGCTCATTCAATTCAAATGGCTCGTGATTTCGTAAGCCCGCTTTTGTTGTTGTTGCCCCCCTGGGGGAGCTGATGGAGCTGCTGGAGCTGCTGGAGCTGCTGGGTTGTTGCTGCTGCAGCGGATTCGAGATTCGAGGCCATCGAGAGACGACTGCAAGTGCGACTTTGGCTGCAGTTAGACGTCGAGAGATTTGCAGCATTTTTCTCCGTCTGCGTTTTGTTTCTTTTTGTGTGGCGTGATGACCTTGAGCCGCTCATTTTAGCCAAGTGGCTCTGTGTGCTGGCCAAGTGGCTGAGTTGCCAGCATGTGAGTGAGCATGAGTCGGTTACCCAGTTCCAGTTACTTTTGGCAGCTCTCGTTGGAGCACTTTATCTTTTCTTCGCAGCACTGGCCATTGAAAGTCGAGGCACAAAGTCAATTACAATAAACTAGATAGTGTTGCGAACCGGGGTTGAGCCACTCATACCACCCTTACCACATAGTCCAGCCATTCTAATTCGACTGTACTGCGACTACTCTAATATGGGAATTGTTTTGATAATGATTTTTATTAATGATTGGCTTGCGATGCCATAACAAAATATAATAAGAAAAAGCCAAAATAAAAATATTTCTAATCATATTTGTAAGCAAGCAGCTCTGGTAGTAATTGGCTAATCCCAAGATTTTTTTTAGTTTGTATTATCTAAAGGGTTTTTACCCTTTTGAATACTCGGCAAACTTCAGCTTCCGATGAGGACCTTAACGTCATCCTTCGAGTCAAGAGTTCTAGCAGGCTGAAAACCGGCATTTTAAAGAAAACTCGATATATGAAAGATAAAGTGTGGGTCAGCTATACCCTTTATCGGCTTGTCAAATATCTGTTTCAAAATTTATGCCCAATGGAAATCAATTTTCTAGTAGGGCTGTTCATGGGCTGCCTGGTAATTGTATGTCTTTCCTGCTGACGGATGATTCGCCCCTTACTAGTCTATTACCGTTCGAATATCCAGGGTCTGGGCTTGGCTGTTGTTCTGGCGGATCCCTTGCCCGCTCCCCTCAAGCTTTCCCTGGCTGACCAACCAGATTTTCGGACACGCAGGCATGGAGAGCCGCTGGAGAAGCGGTCATTCGATGACGAAGGCATTGCAATATTTTTCCAGGAGGGATCTGACGACGTCACAGTGGATTGCGATGATCTCCGTTACGGACCGACCACGCCGGGAGGGCAAGCCCAGTTGACCGCTAGCTTGCTTTTTTGCATCCCGAGCAGTCTGTTTATTAGCCGCCTTGTAGAATGAATGAGATATGTGTTATTGGAAAACCCACTAGCTTCCTTCCTTTGGGCCATATAGGCATGAGGCATTTCCTTGAGGGAAAGGGTGGGAGAAAGTGCATAGTTCGCATCGTCATTTTTCATCCAAGTTTTCTGCTGTCGCAGTTCGTTTCTTGTGCGTTTCGCGAAATTGTCACAACCACAACCGATGACCTAATTACCTGGGGGCTCTTGGGCACACATCCACGATACGGGGGTATTCTTGGGGGCCTGTTCTTGGCTGTTCTTGGCTTCTCCGTTCACGTTTACTGAGTTAGCAAGAAATGCCTCGAATGTTGCAACAGCAGCGCTTCGGGCACTCATGAGACACACATTTGGCCATCCAAAATCGAGCGAAGCGAATTTCGCAAATAATTGGAGCAGTTTGCCAACGCTCACGTTTTGGGCAAGGTAACACTTGGCCAAGGTAAAGACAGCTCGTACGAGTATAGTGCCATATGTGGAAAAAACACAGTGCCACGCCAGTGTGAAGGGAAAACTCCGGAATCGATACCCATGTTGTTCTCTTATCGCCGGAGAAGGAGGGAGGATGGGCATGGGGCTGAGTCCTGTTGCCGATTAGCCGTTGCCCTGCCACATCGATAAGGCAAATCAACACTCGATAAGCGTCCTGGGACAGGGCACATTCCCGTCCTTATCGCTGCCAGGAGTTATGGCAGTCTATCAAAGTGTTTGTATCTGCACTGAAAAGTTTTCTGTCTCTATCATAATGGTAATAATTACACAAGAAGGTAAATGACTCCTTGAGAAAGTGAATCCCAATTAGGTTTTAGATTTGCTTTTTATGATCACCAATATGATTACTTTGTAATTGACATAAGCAGCTGACGATAACCCTTTCTTCGCCTATTCAAGTCTTTTTCATCTTCCAATAAACGATGTAATTGTTTTCAGTGTGTCCGGTCAAAAACGCTGATTCTGTTACTATACATCCTGGCATGACTCGATTCGCTGATATGACACGATAAAATCATAAAAAAATCAATATTTAGGTCCTAAAAGGAACGACCGAGCAGTGCCCACTATCAGTGCGTTCTTCTGGGGGCGTTGACCAGGCGCGCGGTCCCGAGGTCGCTTATCAGCGGCGCTGGGGAGGAAAACCGAGAGCCGCAAGTCTGGGACATTGTCCGGCGATGACTTTAAAATCCTCCCGGACGGTCGAGGGGCGGAAGACCCGCAGAGGCTTATCACAAGACCGGGCGGCGAGCGTAAATAATACAATGTGGAGGGCACAAGGAAATGCCGGCGAGGAGGAGCGGGGCAGGAGGAGGCATAGTTTTTCCTCGGCCACGGGAAAGCAGGAAAAAACGTGCGATAGGCCAAGGGGCAAATGAGCTGAAGGAGAGCGCAGAGGAAAAGCAAACCTTTGGCGCTGGCAAAGTGCATTCGCCCCACCACGGAATGGAAGGCAATGCCAGGAGTAGGGGACACTCGGAGATATTTCAAGAGAGTAGTTCCATGTGTAAACAAATTAATACTGAGAAACTAATTCATAACAGAGTGCCATCTGGTTTAGAAAAGCCTGTGAATAAGCAACTAAATCATATTTCCTTGAAGGCTAGATCGCATCTTTTCTGCGAGTGTACAGCGCTATGGGCGTCTAGGACCAGGGGAAACTGGTGCTGTTGAAGTGGACAAGTGATAAAGCAAGGAAAAGGCAGAAGAGCGCCGCGTAGAATCCATTAGCAGTCGCTTGGAACGGAATGGATGGAAACTCCCGATGGGCGGGGAAATGGGGAAATAGGAAAATGGGAAAATGGGAAACGCGGGGCGCGGTGGGGCACGCGGAGCAGGCGGCAAAAAGTGCATGTGAATGGGAATGAAAATGGGTGCATGCGGAGTCCGCCAAGTAGCAACCAAGTGCATCCCGACTCCCTTTTCCCGTCTCCTCCTCTCTGTTCTCCTCGCCTTTCTTTTGGTGGAAAGGGTTCAATGCTCGATTTCTTCTAGCTGCAGTGGTTGCCATGGGAAAGCCGCGAGGCGGGGAAAACTGCGAGGCAAATGCCTCTGGGCAGGATCAACCCCCAATTACGTTCAATTAAAAACTCGAACAAGCTGTTGTGTAATTTGTGAATTCTGCGGGTAAAGGATCCCTCCGAAAACCCGACTTGATTGCCTTAATTGAGGGCGACGCACATTCAATTCAAGAAGTTGTGCCACCGAACAGGGAGTAATCACTGGATAACACGCGTCCGGCGGCATGTCGAGTTCCGGAAATTATGCAGGATCCGCGGATGCTACCGATCAGGGAGTTGACTTCTCGATGAGGGCAGGATCAATGGTCCTGGGAACGAACTGAATTAAAGTCCTCGCCAGCAGAATTTACTTGATTTGAAATATAATATAATGCATAAAGTAAGTGCTGTAATTAAACTACATTTAATTGATCTTAATCTAACGTTAGTTTAAATATTTTTCTATTGATTATGGTTGACCTATTTTCTCAGTGGCCTCTGACTTTATTTCAACCATGGAACCACCACCCTGAAAAAACCAAAAAGTCGCTGCTCAATTTGTTCATCTAATTATAAACAGCCATCGAGCTGAGCCGATGATCCTCGACGGAAGTTCAATGATCCCAGGAAAACCTGAAGGAAAAGGGGAATAGAGCAAAGAAAAGGGCAAACAATGACTCGGCAGACAAAGGAAAAGAAAATGGAAAAATGCCAGCAGATAGGGAAGGCAAAAGGCAGAAAGGCTGAAAGTCAGTGATTATGAATAGCCAAGACAATGAGGCTGCAGAGGCATGAAAGGACGTTCGCCACTCACGTGGACCGAATGCTGATCCTCGAGATGTGCGTGCTGCGATACGCGTGTGTTCCAGGAATAGCAAACAGGACACGCCCACGCCCACGCCTTTGTCAAGGAATACGACCCCGCAGGAGACTCAATCCGATCGCTAGTTGCTGTTGAGTAATTTGTGCGCTGCTGAGATAAAAATCTGTTAAGCGGTTACCAAACATAAACAGAGTCCGGGGTGGAAAAGATCATTATTACACTGGGAATAAGGAATTAGTAATTTTAGACTACTAACTCATTTTTACAAAAGAATTCGGGATAAGGCAAATGGATGACTATATGTGAAATGTTGAAAGATATTAAAATATTTATTTTAATAGATAATAAATAATGCTTTGCAATCGAACTTGGTTTTTTCCAGTGTGGACATTACTTAACCCCGGTGCGCGGGGTGTGAGATCGGTAGCTCCTTCTGGTCGGATGCAGGCGGTCTATTTTCGGTCGCAGAACCGGGGCACTTAAGGCTTTATGTGGGTCCTTCCCGGGGGTTGCGATGGCTGGGTGACCTTCCCCTGTTTTGGGGGTAAGTTCGGTGCTATTCCGGCTATTTGTGTACTCCTGCATGGCAGTGCAGGAATCGTCACTCTTCATTACGATTTCCATAAACAGCCCGCAGATTGCAGTGGCTCCTTCTGCCAGGACAACTGCCGGAGATTGAAACTTCCCACATGGGTAGCAATTTATCAATTGAACGATCCCCGCAGCCACTTAACTTTCGAGGCTCGGGAACTTTGAGTGAGCCTCCTCCTAATGAATCGTCGCTGATTAATCGATTGGGAAGCAGAACTCAAGGAGGGACCAATGATTTTCTCCCTTAATTTCAATTAATTTACCATTAGGATGCCAATCACTCGATCTGGCCTTTAAATAGAAACGAACTTCGATATATTCCGCCTCTATTTTTATGCTAAGCAGTCGGTCAGGTAAGGAGAGGCTCCTATAGAAGCGAATTCCTGTTCCTTTGTCTATCCACAAATTGCCGGCAGATACACACACACAGCCCGGCAAATTGCGTTTTTATCTATTTTCTATTTTTACTTGGAAAGTGCCAGCATCGCGGCGAATGCAGCTGAGCGCGCGGAGGATTATAAGGCCCATCATCGACGACGACGCCGCTTCCTTCCTGCCTTCCAGCCTTCCAGCCTTCCTGCTGCCGCCGCCCAAATAGCTGTAATAATAAAGTCGATCTCCCCAGTCCCTGTTTTCTGTAGGATGCGACAAGAAAAGCAGGAAAAACTCCTTGGCCGCTCACACAGATACACACTGCAGCCACTGCAGGCGCGCAGTTGTCGTCCTCCAATCGCAAAAGAGCGGAGATCGTTCTCCCCAGATCCCCCAGTCAGTGATGTCGGGCTGGATGTTTTCCCGCCAGATCTATCCTTTTTCGGTTATTGTAAATATATTTATATGTGCTTATGAATGCCCAATTTACATATATATATGCATAGCTTCAGACATAGAAAGAACAGGAGGAGGTGTTCCCTTTACATTAGCAGATTTTTCCAGTTTCATATAGCTGTATCCTGTGGAAAGTGGACATGCTGTCATCTCTGCTGCCCGCTCCTCTGTGCGAGGAGTTGCCTGCCGAGTTCAATGAACCCCCGTCACCTCGTGGGGCAGCGCATTGCCTAGTCTCCGCCTCTGCCGAAGTCGGCTGCAGCTGCAACTGCAGCGGCGACGGAGGCAGCGCCTCACAATCCTTTTTCTTTGGGCTTTTCTCGGTGCACCCTTCACTTGATCTCTCGTGATCTCTGCCTGCCTCTACGCCCAGCTGGATGCGGAATGTGGTCGTGGTTGCCTCATGTTGCCAATGCCGATGCTGATGCTGCTGATGGTGCTGATGCCCTGCCCAAAGGAGCCGCGCAGGAGTTCTCAAGGGTTCCAGTGCGATGCGGATCGGTTTTGGCTGGGGGCTTTGGATTTCAGTTCGTGTGGGGAAATGTAAACACCGCCGTCATCATAATCGCTGTCAGCCTCTCAAGGCTGCCTGCATTGGTGCTGTTTGGTGGTGCTGCCCCTGGGGCGGGGGTATGTATCCCTTTCGCTCCTCATTTTTTCGTCGGAATGCCCCGCTTGTTTACTCAAATGTATATTTGATCTTCAGCTGGGGTAATTCTTCGCCTCTGCCCCGTTGCCCTCTCGGCGTATTTCGAAACTGAAGTGCACTTGTGTTTATCTGTAAAGGATTTTCAAGGAATCTCCCAGGGGCAGCCAGCGTTTTTGCTGATTCCATGACATTTCTTGGCGCTGGGGGATCACATTTTCCAGACGTACAGTTGCGCCCGAATTGAGTTAGCAAAAGGGTTGGGGACCTTTCGGTACGGAAAGAAGGTGTACGTTTATCTGATTATTGCTAAATATAAAGGCTTCTGTAGAAATGTGCAAGGTAACATTTAGTCTTCACAGGCTCATCGCTTTTAACTGCATTTCAGAAGATCGATCACCGAGTCATCCTTTATGGCACCCCAAGTACAGTCACCACAAGCAGTGTTTCAAAAGGATCGGCCAGGGTCCACACCACACACCAACACACACACACACACGAACAAGAGTCAACGAGTGATGGAAGAAGAATAAACAAATCACTAAAACAGGGGAAGTGAGGGGCAGGAGATCTTCTGGAGACAGGAGTCCTCCATCCTACACACACGTACGCGATTGGCGATTATTCATGACTTTGTGGACTGGGAACAGGACATTAAAATTGCTTTTACGCCAACTCATCGGCCAGAGGATCAAACTGGTTCTCGGGCGCTTTGTATGCCACTCACAGTCTTCGGATTCAGATTCAGTTTGGGATTCAGTCCTCACTGAAAAGTCAACAGTCCTCAGTCCTCAGACCTCAGCCGCTCCTTGGAAGTTGGAATCTGGTGAAACCAGTTTGCTGCGCTGCGGTCTCGCACTCCTCTACCTGTTGAGCCTCGCGGATCCCACGAAAAAAGGGATACATCGCATCTGGGAGATATGTTTATCCAGGCGGCATTTGTGTGAGTGGGAATGGTGTGTCTGTGTGCTTGCCTTTTGACGCAATCGCAATCCTTTCGTCCTCGCCACCATCGCTTCTTCGCTGCTGGCGGCTCGTTACTTGTGTCGTTTTGAAATGGGGGTTCCATTTTCGATTCATCGGTCTTTTCGGGTTTCGCTTTGTTTTCCTTGGGATTTCTGAGCTGTGTTTGCTCTCGGGTTTGTGTACAGTTTCGAAAGTTAACTGGGAGTGGACGCTGGAGGCCCCAAAGTGGCCTGAATTGGGAGCAAGGAATGATGCCAACTAACTGACTGACTTATGGATTTATTTTTGAGATCAGTACTAGGAGCGTTGAGCATACATCTCTTACTGTATAATAAACCTGCACAATAACTAAACTGCGAGCTTGAAGTGATCTTGGGCTACTTTATGCGAGGCGTGTTTAAGGTGTGTTCGGTTAAGGATTGCCAGAGATCCTTAACTTGTTCCCATTTGAAGCACGGCTATCTGCATGTCTGGTTGCCTTCCCGTTCTTAAGCCGAAGGAATTTGTCAACTCTGCGGATAGCGACTCCGTGCTGCGCATAATAAGTTAAATGAGACTTCTTCACTTTATAACGCGCACAAAAAGTTCCCCTTTTTGTGAAGTAGGTCTGGGTATGGGAAGGGGTCTTGGCTTCGGTCTGTTACTGGGACTGGAGCTTGGTCCATTCTTGACTGGCCCTCTCAACCTCCCAAGTGACGACGGAGAAAGGCACTTGAACTGCACTCTTTTTCTTTCAATTCCCATTTTTTGCAGGCCTGTGTCTTCTTTGGCCTTTGCATTGTTGCGGGAAAATTGTGCGCATGCGCAAATGCGATCAAGAGCAAGACGTGGAGGGCAGGGAAATTCCCCCCGACCGCAGCAGGAAAAACAGAGCAAAAGGCCGCACAGATATGTAGGAAAATATTGTGTGAAAAGTCGGCCCGGATGGGTGGTTAGGTGGATGGATGGTGGATGGCCAGAGAGTTGAATGCCCGACTCTTTCCAGAGGAGGTGACGTTTGGTTAATGAAGGGTTTTGCGAGGTCGCCGCTTTCCTGCCTTCACATTTTCCTACTCCTCTGTTTTTGGTAAGTGGGAAGTCGAAGTCGAAGCCAAAGCCAAAGCTAAAGCCTCACCTGTCGGCGGTCCAAGTTCTCAGGACCGCCGCCTGGGAAAGCACTTAAATGGTTATTCATGCCCAGCTTAGCTTTTCCTCTGGCCAAGGAAATTGTCTCTGTCGCTCGATCTGTCCATTGCGGTTTTCCGCGGGCCTCTCAGTTTGGCTGCAGGAAGATGGAAGCTGTGGCAACCGCAATCTTGGCCTGGCCCGTATACGTAATTCGCCCGACCAAGAAGGAACTCGCGATCAAACCGCATTTGCGAGTGGGTCTAGGCAATGTCAGGCATCTGTTGCTGTTGCAAATTGCTGAAGGAAACGCACGAGTGCCGCAGGAGAGAGTTGGCAGCAGCCCCAGCACCATATCACACTTAGAAAAATTTAGGATTATTTTTTGTGGTATCTGATTTTTGTTAGCTGATGAAATCTAGAGTTGTTAGGTTAGTTAGGACATCTATATCCCACGAACAAGGCCATTGTAAGTGCTAGATAATTCAACAACCTATATACTTTCTCCATGTGCAGCGACAGTTGCTCTCTTTTGGTTCATTCAACCCGACAGACACGAGAGCCTTCCAGCTGGGGATAGCCATGGCTGTGGCTGCATAGATGGATGAATGGCCGAATGGCTGGATGGGATGTGTGGATGGACGGATGGTTCTGTTTAGCCGCTCGGCTTCTAGCTGCTTGGCTGACTGCAGTGGGCAGAGCAGCCGCCGCTGGAGCTGCGGCTGATGTGCAACTGGGAGGTAGAGTTCGATATGACCACACCACATGCCAGCAGAACCAGAGAGGACTTGGATATACCAGTGGCCCCCGTTTGGCCTCGAATTGCAAAAGCCGAAAGCATGCTTTACAAATGGATTTCATGTTCGGTGCGTTATGTTTCTCGGAAAGGATTTCTTGTCATGGCCATGTCTGCTTGTCGATCGCCGTCGTGGATGGCTGCTTGCGAAATTAACTCAAATGAAATGAAATGCGACAAAGGCCGCTAACATGGGGCATTCAAATGGCCCAAGAGTCGTTGACACGCCGCCTGAAGAGCACTTCATCTGCGGGTGAAAAAAGGGCCAAAGCACCGGTCTTTTTCTGGGGATCGCCACACACTTGGAACTTTTAGATCCTGCCAGTCCGCCGCGGTGGTCATTCTGTAATCTGCGCCACATCCAGGTCAAATGCATGTCAAAGTCATTAAAATGAAACGAAGCCGAGTATCTGGGCTCCTGGATCTCGAGGCGATCTCTTCGGCTGCGGGGAAGGGGCGGCGGTTGCGGAACACAAGGAGTGCGTAATAAAATGCAATCAAAAATGAAGAAACAATCGTTTTATGGCTTTCCCACAAAAAATTCGTCCAGAAAATGTTTTATGTATCAGGAAACTGCGAAGGGTTAATGACTAGAGACCTTTTGCGGAGTGCCTGTTGGTCGAATATTTCAAAGAAAATGTTTTTAGAACCGATCTGAAGATAAGGGAATGTGACGAAGCAGCGAGACCACGAGTTACCCCCAAGTAAATAGGGCTCTCGTTGATTCATGGAATTGAGTTCAATCAAGGCAGGCGTCTCGTTTCGAAAGTAACGAAGAGTTGAACTCAAAAGTTAACTTTATTATTAAGATTACCAAAGATATATACTCGCCGAAACACGAACACTTTCATAAGCACCACTCGGCACAATATGATCCTTTTCGAAACCAGACCCATGTGCTGCCGCATATCTTGAGTCCCCTTTCCGCCTTAAGGCAGCGAAACGCACTGTATGCAAATTAAAGAGAGCGGCACTCAGAAATTCAACTCCCGTTCCGAAGGATTGATCGCCGCGGCCGTCGGATGACATATTATTTAGCAAATTGAAAATATTTCTCAGTTGGCCATTCGCACGTTACAATTACCTCTTTCTCCGCGAGTCCCCGCCCTCCGCCCGCCACCGCCTTTTTGCACCCTCTGAGCCCCCGAAGCGGAGCGAAAGGGATCGCGTTTATTGTTTTCTTCCATCTCGAGTTGCTTTTTCTGGGCTGGGCTGGGCCCGCTGCACACACATCGGAATGCAAATCAGAGGGGCATGGGGCGGGCTATAAAAGTATCCTCTGATACACACACTCACTCGCGGCGAGAGCAGCGCCAGAGAATAAATAACTTCGTTGAGATCCCCCTTCGCGGCATTCGGCAGTGGATACACACGGCTGACTCTGACAGCGATCCTCGAGGTCTGGGCTCCGACTCCGACTTCGACTCCGTCCCGTCCCGTACCAGCAGGTCCCACCAGGTCCCGTCCCATCTCCGTCCAAGTACCCTGCACCCTGTGGCGGACCAATTGTGCCAAGGCGGCACGTCCTCGCCTGGGTAGTGTGCTCCCTGCTATCCCTGCCATCCCAGCCATTCCTGCTACCCTGCTCCGAGCTCCCTGCTTTCCACTCTTTATTCGCCCCGTTCCCGATCCCTTCCTGCAAGTGCTTGAGATTTCATGTGTGCATGCAATGGCCTTCTGCACTGAGAAAATATTCTACGCTGTTTACCTTACGCGTTCTAACATAATTGGGTGCCTTACTGATTTTATAGCCAATGTAAACATAAGCTTAATTTTTAAACATTTTAGCTTCTTATATTATTCACTTATTAATTATTAACTACCGCTGTAGTTTTGCAGTGCACCTACCCCACTCCTTGAAGCTCCCCCCTATCGGCGAGTCCCCGGCTGAGTGGCTTAAAGTGGCGCAACAGATAATAAGAGTCAACGTCTGTGCAAGGGTACAGGATACGCTGTTTGCTCACCTTCCCCTTTGCCACCCCTCCCCATCCCCATCCATCCTGGTCACGGATGCCTCTTCGAGTTTCTCTTTCTCTGCGATCTGTTTTCTTTGCCGCTGGTAAATACCGAAACACAGGGGGCCAGAGATACCAGACAAAGAGCAGGCTTTGTGCTCGGAGTCCGAAGGGGTGGCAGGCGGAGAAGGGTGTGGATGGGGGGCACCATCTTCGTGCCTGCCTGTAATTTCCTACAATCCCCACCGTTTTCCCATTCACCCGTAATTGCACCCAAGTCCTGCCAGGGTACAGTCGATCCTCAGCAAACATTACTCCGCCGCTTGACTTGAGTTATTTGCTTGTAATCCTCGGCCCAATGGCCAGGTGTTTGTGTCAACGTCCATGTCTGTTTGAAGAGGATCTAGGATCTTCGAGGAGGACGCAACGGCAACCCTCGAGACCTCGAAAAACATCAAATTGTATCTAAATACGTCTGCGATTGATCCTTGCTGGGGGCAAAGGATCGAATCGGAACGTGGGAAGAATGGAGTAACGAAAATGTGGACCCTTTTAGGGGAATGATTTTATGGTTCATACGCGACGGAGCCGTATGAAAGAGTTACGTTCCCAAGGATAACCGGGAACCGAAGTCAAGGGCCATTAAGCGGGGAGTCGGCCAAAGAAATCAAAATAAAAATTTAATTTCGAATTTGTTTCCCCCGCGGAACCTTGTTCACCACTTTGAGCAACAGATCATGGGAAATATTTCTCTGCTGGCCCGAAACCAGTTGATCGAGCCCTGTGATTGCTCAGTCCTAAAGTTTCGAGGGAGGGTGAAAGTGGCTCGCTTGACCGGCCAACTTGTTGGCTGTCCTCGATAAGGGTCAGGATAATGGCCAGGATCCTGCGCGGCCAACAGCCACAGGTGCAAGGTCCTGTCAGAGGCGGGTTGGGGTAGGGGCTTGCGGCCATAGAGCGTGTAAATTATGCAACTTGTTGTGGGAAGCAGCTCACCAGGGCAACCGACTCGGCGTTTCACGGTAATTTCACGGATCTCATGGTCCTGGCTACCGGACTCACGCAACGTACTCGGTTCACATGGGGTCAGCAGTTGCCCAAACCGCTTTGTCACATCCGATCCCAAGGCGAAAGAGATGGAGAGACATTTCCGGATTTGAGGGTCCCAAAAGGGCCAGCTCCACTGCCGCCAGAGTGTCATTAGGCAAGTTACACTTGAACAAAAACTGTGAAGTCTGAAGCAATATTAGTATTTTAAAGCGTTGAACGTATTTCATGTCTAAACTATAAATAGATATGAAACTATTGTTGTTAAACAGATTTCCTTGTGTAAGTTAGACAGGTCCATTTGCAGGTATTTTTCTGAGTGCGATCGAATGACATTAGAATCTGTGGACGGTGGCCGTTGATTGTGTTTTGTGTGCGGAAGTTCCCACCAGTCGCTGATTATGACGCAACACAATTTTTGGGACAGTTGCAGGTGATTGGAGCTGGAAGTCGGTCCGCAGATCTGTTCGTTTTTGAGCTTGGGATGACGTTCGCATGGGACGCTAATTAAAAAGGAATTTCTTTGCTTCATGTCTCTGCTTTTTGTGGCTTTCAACCCGGCAACGGCAATTAGAAAAGGGGGTAGGGGGTTAGACAGTCAGGAGAGTGCTAATTTAGTAATCACAAGTCAGTCGCCAGCTAGGCCAGCCTAGAAAGTATCTTTGGGAACCGGTTGGAAGGGGTCCTCAGAGGAGATAAGCTCAGCTTGGATCCGTGGGTCCGTCCATATCTGCTGCCACGCCCTTTTTCTCCCCTCTCTAACGGTGCAAAGGTGTGAAATTGTTGTTGCTCTTGATTGGATATCTGTGTTGGATCAGGTGGCACTGTGGCGATCACAGCTTGACGTCGTGAGATCACAATTGATCCTCCCCAAGCCAGTTGGGCAGAAATCAGCGGTCCCATAACCGAGGAGCGATCTTCAGCTTGGGCTCGGGTAAGTCGATAATTTAGAAATCTTTTGTCCGCCGGCTGTATAGACTGGGTTTTCCTGGGGAAAAGCTATATGTCTGCTGCGATCCCTTGTAAACAGTCATCATCAGGTGGTGGCTGACTTTTCTTCGTTTTTCAGACGCTCTTTTGTGTTTGCTTTTCTTGTGTGTGAAAAGTCATTTTTCCTGTACATCAATTAATGAGGGAAAACATTGTATGCTTGCAAGATGGGTTCCTTGGGGATCTTATCTTTATGTTAGAGGGTATAGAGAGATCAGTGGTCGGATTATTAAATAAATTGTTACGATACGTTAAGTCTTGTGTTCGAAAAATGTCTTTTGAAAAGCTTTTACTACTTTGTTCTTCAGATGAGTATTTTTTGTCCACTTGGTGTGGATAGACAACATTCCTTTACTCATAATGATATAAATATATGGATTATCGACGTGTCGATGGGATAATCTTTAAGGCAGGACATTTAGGTCATTATCTCTCCGAAGATGGATCACAACCGACGGATCATTGCCAGGGACTTTTGTCTGCGGAATGTCCAAACCTCACTTGCTGAAGAGCTGACAAGCGTTGGGCAAGCAAACAAGCATTAATATTCCCCAAATGGGACGAGGGAATCCTAAACTAATTTACAACACGTGTAATCGCCGGAGGTCGCTGACCGAGCGCGTTCCCATTCTCTAGCCGTTCTCGTTCCTGTTCCAGGCCAAAGGCAAACATCTTTTCTAACCGCCTAGATTGACAATCGAGATTGAATCGCACACATGCACACGCTCGAACGCGAAGACACACAGATACGGGACGTATCTGTATCTGTGTCTGTGGAGCGAGAACCAGCGGAGCGTGAAAAGGTAAGGAATCGCTGCCGAAGAGCCGCAGAGAACAAGAAGAAGAGGGAGAAAGGAGCCTACGGACAAATGGAGGCACGAAACGAAGTAAAACGAAACCTAAGGAATGGAATTGTAAATAGCAATGAGTACAGAAGACCGGGCGAGGGGTTCGCTGGGCTCCGACTAGGGATCCGGATCGGAATAGGGTAGCGTCATAAATAATATTGTTTACACAAATGGTTCACGGCGATGAGAGCGACTCCTGTTCGCTGGTCAAAACGAAGACCCATCCCGCCACGTCTTTTGGGCCTTTATTTTGGGTCAACGGATCTGTTTCGATGCGATCCTACGCACCCCAGCTAAAAATAGCCACGATGAGCTCAAGTCGTCTTGTTTACGAGAAAAGTGGTAAACACGAAAAAGTTTCATGCTCGCCAAGGAGGAGGAACCCAAATTCCAGCTAAGCCTAACGCATGTTTACAGAGAGGGGAAATTTGATTTCTTCAGGATTACTATTACTATTCGATTACTACTTTTCTATAGAGTATATCGAAACCTTTTAGTGCATACACATCGTAACAAATTACGCCTACTACAGTTTTTGATAATTTAACTTTCAAGCTAGCCCACCAAGTTAGCGTAGTTCCACTGTATTTCATTTAGTAGCAGGTGTCGAATTCATTTAATCCTAAGTACTTCTATATTTAGGATTCGAATGTGTTTTTGGCGAGTGTAGGCATGCGGTTAGTGCGTGCCTTCGAGCTGGCTGAGAGGACCGACGGGGCGAAGGGGGGCAGGCGCTGTAAAAGGGGAGCAGGCTTTAAGCCAAAACAACAACAGGTAGAAATCAAATAGAAAACGGAATAGACGAGAGACAAGGCGAACGGAGGAAATAGCGAGGGCAGCGCAGCGGCAGAGCAGCGGCAGCATGACGAGCAGCAGGCACTCACACAGATACCCGCACACACACGCGCCTAGACAGGCGAGCACACAGATGCCGAGGCACCAACACATGGACACACCCGAGCAAAGTGGAGAGAGGAGAGCTCGGTTTGCCTATGTGCCAAGGCACTTCGAGTTTCGTTTTATGTTTTGACCCCTTTTAAGTTCAAGAACCCTTTTCCTCACAACATCGCAACACACATGCGCAGGGCCGCCCTCTCTCACTCGCTCTCGTTCTCCAACGCCAACTGAGCGATCGTTGGAGAGTTTGGGGCTCGACTCTGCTCCACTCTGCTCTAACCAATACCAGAAAACTCAATAGCCCGGAGAGAGCCTGAGAGCCAACTCTCCAAGCGGAAAGCTCAGCTCAGTGGAGACTTGGGGAGCAGGGATTGTTATTGTTTTGAGGTGGGATTTCCAAGTTGTTTTTTTTCTTGGGCGCAACAAGTGTATTTCGACTTTTGATTTATGCCTGCGGACTCCGCTCTCGAAACGAGCGGTTCGCTCTGCACTGAGCGGAATTATTAATTGATTGATGAACACTAATTATGTTAATTGGTTAATGAAATGCAATGTGTCAAGCGCTGAGCTCGTGGCTCAATTGCGTCGGCTGAAGCGGAGCTCTTCCGTTCTTTCCTCGCCAGAAAAAGCTTTTCACTACAGTAGAAAAAAATAATTGTATTGTATACTAGTGGATTCGCAAGATATGTTGTACTTAAGCTTTGACAACTAGTTCGAAAAATCTTCTTTGAATTTTAACGAAATTTCTTGAAACATACTCTACGTTTTCATGTATGTACTACAAAAATTAATCATCCGCAACGTTATCAGAAATAGAGATTGATCAAAAGGATAGATTTCCCGTAGTGAAAAAAAAATATTTTTATAAAAGTTATATGTGCTGCGTATTTATTAACTAAAATCGTTCAGTTGTGGGGTTTTACTGTATCCCCTTGCAGGTACTGCTGGTTAGGAATGAGTCATTCAGGAGAAAAAGCTCTTTGGATCAAGTGCTTTTGGGGAAAGCGATCGCAAAGGGCGTTGTCTGCGCCTGGTGATCTCATTGCAACGGGGATATATGGGTATGTAGAGGCCCAGCCCGGTGTACCACTATCGCTGTATCTATTTGGAATAAGCAGTTACATCCTCCGCACAAAAATTATATGATATTAGACACCAACACCGCCAATAGCTGTCTAACAACCGTTCATGGTCATTGTGCCATAAATGGCAAACGAAACGAAATTGAAATTAAGCAAATGAGTGGGAAACCAGACGCTGAAGCAGCCAAGGAGAAGAACACCGAGGCAGCAGCAGCGTCAAAAGCACGGCAGCAACATCAGCAATCGCAACGTCGGAAAACGAGTTGATGAAGTCGAGGTCCAAAGCCGAATCCAAATCCGAATCCACTAGACGAAGGCGGATGCGCACCTAGAAGCCAAATGAGGAACTCTAGCGGATGCTGTGCCTCTTCAGCTGGCCCAAAATCCAACAACTTCAGCGGCGTCGTTGATCAGAGCACACTGGAAAATAAAATATTTCCGAATATATTTCAATATTGCAAAATGAGCGCTTGTAATGAGTACTTTAACGTGAAATGTATCAAACCCTCTTTTTATTCGTATAATTTGTATTTAGTTAAATTTACAAGGAACTGCACTCTCTATTCTCTCTGTGCATGGGCCACAGTAACCGTGAGTTAACCGCATTGGGTTGACGGTTGGTGCTGGCCCACATGTCCCACGCTTCCATTTACATACTCACACAGGCGCACGTATCAAATCCAAGCAGCTAACGGTAACTTTACGCAATCCCAAGACAAGAATGCAGCGGAAAGGAGAGAAATCGGGGAGATACGGCGAAAGAGCGACGGAGAAAGGGTTTCTTTCAAATCAACGGGTATCATAAAAATAAATAAAATACAAATGTGCGACGCTTTCAACATAAAGAGAAAGATACCGAAGGAAGGGGGATTGTTGGGGCAGGGGGGCGCAAAGGGGTTTCGAAGGGAGGAGCGACGTGTATGCGCGTGAGGGGAGGGAGCGGGGAAGCGGGACCAGGCGACGCATGTAAATTGCCGGCCATGTAAAGTTTACTTTCCACTTTTGGACGAAGCGTCAGGTGCGCCGCCTGCCAAACGGACAACGCTTTCGGTGCTTTGGGCGTGTGCCCATTTGTCGGAACCCCCATGCCACCCAACACACCTCCCGCCCCACCACCCGGTTATATATGCACTCGGGCCCCAACGGATTGCCTGCAGCAACTGCAACAGGTTCGTAAATAACCATCAAGTTGCGGGCGTAGCTCTGGGCCAAAGTCCTAAACGCGTCTCAGGTTTCAGGGCACCGATCCACAGGCACACACTCAGAAAAAAAAGGGAGTGCAAAAAAACATAAATGCACGCCAATATATATATTTGTGGAGGTGATATCATTATGGTGAGGTAGCTTCATTTTGGACTGGCACCTTCTCGAACATTTAAAATCCTCCTGTCTCGGACTATTTCTTCCAGTGCTTGAACAGGTTGCGGCCTTAAAGGCAACAACAACAACAAGCAGCCGTCATAACAGCCCAAGAAGAAAGCCCATCGTCCAAGTCGGTCTCGAAAATCCAGACTCGCTGCTCCACCGCCAGTCGTACGCATTTGAAGCGTTTTTACTGTTTACTGTTACGACTCTCGAAAGCGAAGATCGCCGCTCCTCACCTCTCCGCTGCGGCGCTCCTCCGCTCCCAGTTCAACGACCGAAAAACGGACAGACCCCCGAGCCCCCGCTCGTCTTACCATTCCGGAGGCCCCTTCTTCGGCGCGGTTCTTCCTGACTGCCCTGCCTTTTCTTCTGGTTCGCCTGCTGGTTCGTCTAGCTTTCTATTGTCTGATGATCGCCCAAAAAGAAAGACAGACAAAAGTGCTCGTGGGTTTTAACCCTATGAAATGCTGGGAATGGGTATGGGAATGGAAATGGAAGTGGCCAGGCCGTCTCTCTCACGCTCGCGCATTCCATACCCGAGGTACACATCTACGATGGCCAGGTCTCTGCGCTGCTGAGGATTAATAATGAGCCGATCTGTTGCCGAAAATGTCCAGAGAGCGTTGGCTCTGGCGGAGATTCTGGGAGCGAGGGTACGTCGGTCATTGACTTTCCGTTGTGGCCAAGGGATAGACGCACTGTGTGGGATTCCTATAATATGATTAATGGCCTTCGCTCCTACGATCTGCGATGAGTTCCAAAGTCCTCAACGTTCAGGAGATCCATTAAAAGATGATCATGGGAGATCACTCTTAATTGCTGGTCAAGCATAGAAATCTACTCTATAATATTGTTGTTATATGTGATACATTATGGTAGGTCTCACTATATAGCATATACATACTATATAGATTTTCTCTTCAAAATAATCGATTGTTTATTCTGATACAAATTCACTGAAAATCACATCAACTTCATTAGCATGCATGCAGTACAGCCTGCCATTAAAATCAGCTACCCGGCCAATAAAATCACTTGACAAATTATGCAACAGGCTCGGAAAGCACAACCACCTGAGTGACGAATCATGGGAAAATGTCAACGGCGCGGGAGAAATCCCAGGGGGTTGAGTTGTGGGCTTCACTGTAACAGGTTCACGCACAGTGCACCGCACAAATCCAGGCGGCTGTCGTAAATAAGCCACCGTAACGCCCTTGCCTCGCAGAGCTCATTAAAATTCCATGTGAAAATTGCCATAAAATCTATTTTGATTTTCACTTCACCTGCGTTCCACGGGAGAAAAGTATTAGCAATAGAATGATATGATCATGATGTCATAGGGAAAAGGATAGCTACGATTTTTATGATATAAACTAGTTCTTTTAAGTGCGTATCTCCACCCACCCCTGACTTCCATTCCCGGAAAGCGGTTCCAAGAGCTTTAGGCTGCGAGATTTTCCATGGGTCAATAGATCCGCCATAGGGATCTGTGCGCTGGGCATGGTGAGAGCCTCCCCCGACACGAAGCCCATGGGTAATTATTCACCCCTCGCATTCGCAGTCATGTGAAGGCATTTCCGCTCGCCTTTGTCCCGTTCGCACTTCCGTGTCCCGCACCCAAGAGGCAATGGCAATTGTCAAACGCTCACCCTCGCCGCCGAGGATCGGACCGCTGACCCTCGCGTCCAAGTGTCCGGAAATGAGATGCAAATATTATGTGGGACTCGGCTCGGGTCGGTTGGGAGCGGATCCTTAGAGGCCACCCCCCTCACAGTTGAGTGGGCATGTTCAAGGAGGTGCGCCCACGAGGGTTGCTCATCTTTCCAACAAAGCATGCCGTGCAACATATGCACGAAGATCCCCAGCGGGAGGGTAAGAAAATTGTCTTGGCCTTCTGCACGTGCGTTTTCCACGGCAGCGAAGAGGGAAAACAAGGAAAATAATGAAAATCGCACTGCTTGAGCGCGCACGAAGCGCGTAATTTGGAACCCTAGATCATGCTTATCGCCTCTTAAGTATCTGGGCTGCCATTTAGTGGAAATTATGCAAAGTTGGGATGGTCTAGGTGCCGTTCTCCTATTAACAGGTGGAAGGTCTTCCTTTGCTCCTGGGAACGCAGTTGTGTGTTTTATGCATTTTTCTAATGGGAAAATATAAATACAAGCACTTTTGGAAGAATAATACGAGAAAATATAGTTATGACCTTCTTTGCAGACTTTGTGTGAGCTAGAAAACGACGAAGGAAGTGGGTCATCTGAATCGTAATTGCAAGCATATGTATGTAACTTCAGGCTAGCGACCATGGATGTCTTTGAGCTATGCGATTAAGAGATTTGTAAGCAAAATACTCGAGAAATATGGGGAGAGCGGCCCCACAATTTATCATCCTCTGCCAGAGATGTAACCCCCTGATCCCAGCTAGGCGCAAATCATCAGAAGTCGGGGTCACAGACCCATCGGGAACAGATTCAATTTCCAATCTGCCTCTATCTGCGTCCCTCTATCTCTTTTATGGGGGACAAAGTCGTCTTTGTCAAGGCGTGGAATGCTACATGTTGATGGCTGCTGGAGCGGAGTGCTCCAGACAAGATGATGGGTGACCGGAAAGAGCACAGGGATGGCTACTTTCGCCATCTTCCTGGCTTTTCCCTACCGTACCCAGTGCTGAAGATCCAGATCCAATTGAAATCCTGGTAGAACAAAAAAGTGCCCACTTCAGTCCATTCCAAGCGACTTTCTTGAGGGCCAAGTCCCATTCAGAACTTCCTTTCGCGTGCTTTCTCTTCTGATCTCATTTGATCACCATCCGGCTGACGGGTTCCACTCCCCTTTCATTCCGTAATGTCTGTGGTCCTTAGAGTCAAGTGCTCGTTTCCTTTCCTTTGCTTTCCCTTCGCTGAGTTTCGTTCTCTTAAGTTGCAAGTCTTCCAGAGGAGAAGGTGCTGGCCGGGGTGCAGTGCTGGCAGGAAATATTGAATTCATAATTATGTAGATAGGAGTTCTTGATATGCGCATATTTTTACGATGCACTGTTGCTTTTGGCTGCCACTAATTAGGGCGCGGCGCATCTTCTCAAGCGAGTCCAGCAGGGTGGACTGTCTGGAAGGAATGTCGTCTACCGACTTCCGAATATCCTAGCAGCCTGCTCTCCCCGATACTCAAACTCCAACCACCCCTGGATGACAACACTTATGTAGTCAAACGATCACTTCACACTAGGCGAACACGAGAAGGAAGAAGAGCCAGCCGACGGTCCACTGAGATTCCACCACCATTACCATTACCATTACCCCGCTTGCCTGGGCGATTGTAACGTCTGTCTGGCCGAGGGTTGCTAGACCATCTAATTATCATTTTTTAACGTTCAGGTGTCGCAGTCAAAGTCATCATCAGGTGTTCGCCCGTTGATGAATACGAGAGTTCCTTGCTCGTCTTCTGCGGCTTAAGGATTCTCGAGACGCACGACCGGTCTTCCTTTGTTTTGGCTTCGGGGATCGTTGATCGGGGATCGGGCTCCGGTGTCCCAGCTCCTTTTCGTTTTTGTTATTCCAGAGGGCACTAATGCATTGTGCTGCCTGTTCCTTTGTGCGATCGCTGAGTGGATGGATGGTTGGAATGGTGCTGGAGGGACGGGCTTTGTTTGGCATTCACTTGTAACTGACTTTGGTTGGCTTTTCGAGGGCCATTTAGGGCAGGGCACACTGGCAAAAACTTAGGGGAGCTGTTTCACATAAAATAATGTACCTAGGAAAGGTGATTCTCTATATATTATACTTCTGGTCACCCATTTTGCTCAGTGCTGGGCAGAGCAACCCTCGGAAAGCGGAGTGTTTGTGCGGCATCCTGTTGCTTGCTGTTGCATGAAACAGGATGCCAACGAGCGTGTAATGCCCTGTTACCCCCGATCCTCCACCCCACCCCAAGGCCGCACCCTACACCCTCCACCCCCGCGAATCGACGGCAATCGGGGCGTTCAACTGTTGCTGCTTGATTTCCAATTTGAATGCCCCGAAGGAAGCGATAATTGGATGGATATTGCTGTTGATTCCTCTTCCTGTTCGGCTGGGAACCAAAGCAATTTAATGGCTTTTCAAACAGTCATTTCCCTGGGCGAAGTTGCACCTAACTCAAGGTTGCCAAGCCCCTAACAAAACACCCATTGCCGGCTTGCATATGCGGCGCACAAAACACAAAACAGGGAAAAACAGAAACGCGAAAAAGACCAAACAAATCAAAATCAATTTGTCAAGCGACACTTGCCACCGTAAATAAAAGTGGCCAGCAGCAGCGGCACAAAAAGCGGCAACACCGCCGACCGCAACAGCGACTTCAGGCTAAAAAAAAGACATTCGAACGGCAATCAGAAATCAAAACAAAAACCGCTAAAATAACACAAAAAGAGCCACACACCGAATAAAATACAATCGAAACCCACAAAAAAGGCGCGCATGCGCAAAACGAGTTTTCGACTCGCAGAACAATTGAAGCTTTTTCAGCCGGCGAGCGACGAAAGCGTGGTTGGTTGGATAGGAGTTGCCCCAACCAATCCCCGTTAATTGTTAGAGCGGACATAGGACCACAAGGCACACTGCGCAAAAAGTCGTACCCCTTGGAAATTCAAGACCCCTTTTATTCAAATTCTACGGCAATTTGGTCTAGTGCTATGCAAGATCATTTTATAAAAGGGATTTGGAAATGGAGGATAAATGATGTTTTTTCCGGTGTACCAGTGAGTCAGGGCTGTGCGATCGATCGACAATTGAAATGGACAACCGGAGCTGGACAGGATCCGCTGGCCACGAAAAGGGGATCTGGGTGGCAGGGGCACATGCAAATTGCTGTAAGTCGCCGCGACAACTTCATTTGTTCAACGGAGCTCTGGTGGCCAACGGAAACGCAACCGTTGGCCAGAAAGGGGGCCGTCGAGTGGGCTGGGGAGTGGTCGGCAGTTGGCATGGCAGTGGGAACGGGGATGGGAGTGCGGCCAGTGGATGCACGTCGTCTGCCCAATTGAGGTTAAGTAATGCAGTCAAATGCGTGAAAAATGGCCAGGCGACAAGCAACAGCCAAAGCCGGCAAAAGTTCGGAGCAACTGGGCGGGGTTCCAGGAAGGACTGAGCACCGGAGTCCCGTCCCAGAGAGGCGACCTGCACGTAGGACTCGGTGCGTGACGGCAACTTAAAAAGAACGCACGTCGCCAAACGATGTTGTCACCACCATGCGATCATCATTATCATCACCGTCGTCGTGGTCTTCGGAAACCTGATCCGCGATTAGCATGCAGACATTCCTGCGATTGATTTTTGTGGGTCACCAATGCGAATATTGAAGTGCGCCTGCCGGTCCGTTGCTCATTTGTTGGCAGACTGCAGTTACCCAATTGGTAAACGGGGTCAGGATGGTTTTTGCCATTCAGCAAATAAGTAGATCCCAAGAATTCATCCCAAACTCTGCCCATGCTAATGACATTACCCTTGCCACGGATCATTGGCTGCACCTGAACCCTACGTGCAAGTCGAGCTGCGAATCAAGCTCGGACTTCGGGCTGTGTAATTAATTTGGAATTGGCACCTAGTTTGACACTCGGGGCTGACACCACGACACCTGCCCCCAGCAGTTCAAAATGAACACAAGTCCACACCTCCTCCGCCGCCTCCTCCGCCGACTCCTCCTTTCTTCGATCACCATCCCCTTCGGGATCCGCAGCTTCCACTCCTCGGGCTCGCAAACTGGTTGCCATTGGCAGCAAACATTTGCTGTTGCCGTTTGCTCTTTGCGCGCGGCTTCTAATCCGTTTGGAATTTCAGACACGCCAAAGTGGCGCACCGGCTGTTTTAACCGAGCGAAGCATGCCACAACCACACTGTGAAAAATCTAAATAGTTTTCAAAATCAACCACTTTTTGATAACTTAAAAATTCTGGTAATATAAGTAACACAACAAGCAAGCTGTGTTCTTTGTGAATAAATGATTTTACCGACTTCAAGTACAAATTACCCACTTAAAACAGACAAAATGCTTAAGTGATCGTTTCTCCCAGTGTGCGGATCAGGCTGCAGGCACAGGCTGCCTAGCCAGTTTGGATTTCTGACCGGCTGAGTGGATGCCTGGTGTCTGCTGTTGGCAAAATGTCAAGTGTCTGCCGCGGAAATGAGGCCGTTGTGGCAGCTAGACTCCGCGGATAAAGTCCAAATAGAAGTTGCCACACGTACTTGCATGCAACTTGAGGAACTCGCTAAAGTTGACATCTTATTTGGCGAAGGATTCTTCAAATGTGCAATTTATTGAGCAACCAATATAGACAAACCACGTTAGCTTGGATTTTAAAATAAATTAATTAAAAACTGCGTTTGATAGTTCAATAAATGAACTCCAATTGGCCTTTATCATTTGACAACCGATTCAGTACACAAATATTATGTATACGCCATGTACGCAACTATGTAACCACATCTTACTCTTAAAGATTTTAATCTCCATTTAGCGCTTTATATATACATATGGTATATGCACAAAAATCATTTTCTTTCGTCAGTCAAGCGTCGCACTTTGGATTTGATGAAGGAGCTGAAATCTCCCGATCTTCCGAGCACACGCCATGCGAAATAATAACAGACGCCTCGTCATGGATCGGCCGCCCAATCACTTGATCACATGTTATGCAATCCCGAAGAGAGGGAAAAGTATAATCATAACCGTACGGCAGAGCAGGCGAGTAAAAATGCATTTTCACGCAGCCTGATGGCAGCGAAGTGAAATGAACCGAAGATAAATGCACTGGAAAGAATAATAAAGTTTCAAATTCAAATAGTTGATGTCATGGGGAAAAACTAAATTAACAAAAATATAGTTTTTTTCCGTGTGACCAGCGAATGCCACTGCCAGTTTTTCCTGAACACATGCTAGTCGCAACTCCCCTCCCAAAAAGCCCCCATTCCCCATCTCATCCCGAACACACGGGATTGCATGCCGAATTCCCGAAGCGAAGTCAGCCGGCCAACCAGTTTCACTTGCGAAAGCAACCAGCTTCCATTTCCATTTCATTCGAGAGTTGACCGCGCTCAATCGCGTTTCGGGCCAATTAGCGCAACGATCAGAAGTAAATCCCCGGAGCAGTCGACTAGGATGAAGGAGGCCAACTTGGAGGATCAGTATGCCAGTTTTCCGGAGATCAAGCGGCCGGAGGTGCTGAAGCTTCTCGACTGGATCCACGCGCAGCCGCACATCTCGGATAGGTTTTCCGAGGGCGAGGCCCTGCACTTCTTTCACGCCTGCCGCTACAGCATGGAGGTGGCCAAGCAGGTGCTGGACACCAATCTCACGGCCCGCACTCACCTGGAGGAGTTCTTCGTGAACCTCGATTGCGAGCGGCCCGAGATCAGGCGCGCCATGCGAACAGTGTGGGTATCATTCAGGCCAAACCTTACTTTAACTTCCGTCAATTGTGCCTATTACCCAATGTGATTTCCCTATATGTGGACAGCTCTATTGTTCCCCTGCCAGGCGCCACTCCCGAAGGATACCGGGTGATTCTCGCCAAGCTAGATGACCTGAATACCTCAAACTATAATTTTGCAGATGTTATGAAGCTGTGAGTACCAACATGTGGTTTTTGTAAGGAGTAAGGAAGAAGATTGTCTTCATATCGCCACCAAACTAAGATCATCATCATAAAATAGCTATAGACAATTCGCAAACATTTGTTTAATTCAACTTCATCTTAATGGCTGTCAGTTACTGTGATTTGCACGTCATTTGTGGCGTGATTATGACAAGCGTGCGGAGCATGAAGTGATTAAAGGTCTGATCCGAACCCTCAAACTCAGTGCACCCAAAAGCACGGAAATACATACTGGGTTGCTAAGTGTCGCCTTAATATACAGCTTACTTACAAATCACGCACCAATCATTAAGATCTGCTGCATAATGGTAGTAGTATAATTAAGAGTCAACAATTAAGCAGGCTTGACAGACAAGGGTGTAGTTCAGGGGTTGTACATATCAGTGGATACACTCCTGCCTTGGAAAGCTTCATTTCGATTTTGAACACCTTTGCTCTTCACTTCCAGCTATTGCATGGTGTTTGACTTTTGGATGTATGAAGATGGCATTCAGCCGGGTCACGTTATTGTGATCGATCTGAAAAACACTTCCTTGGGGCATGTAGCCCGCATTGGCCTGTTGCAAATGAAGAAGTTCCTTTATTACCTGCAGGTAGGTAGTAGGCCAAGCCTTTCGCTACGTTTCACCAACCATTCAATTTTCAGGAAGCGGCTGCCATCCGGTTGATAGGCTTTCACTTCATCAACATTGTACCGTTCATGGACAAGATTCTCGCGCTGATGACTCCGTTTATGAAAAAGGAACTGACCACTGTGCTCCATATGCACAGTGACCTGAAGGAATTCTACAAGTTTGTGCCCCAGGAAATGCTTCCCAAGGAATACGGTGGTCAACTGGAGGAGGCGAACGTGGCGAAAGGTCGGTCAGAGGGTGTTACTTTATATATGACAAAACTACTTGAGCAATTGTTCGCAGAGATTTACTATAAGAAGTTGCTGGACAATCGAAAGGAAATGATGGAGTTCGAGACTCGCCACCAGGTGAACGAGAAACTGCGACCCGGCAAGGCCAAAAATGCATCCGACCTATTCGGGATCGA
Organism: Drosophila simulans; assembly: GCF_016746395.2. Lineage (NCBI taxonomy): Eukaryota > Metazoa > Arthropoda > Insecta > Diptera > Drosophilidae > Drosophila > Drosophila simulans. The sequence goes on along the minus strand of NC_052523.2, from coordinate 27,749,709 downwards.
GGGAAACTTCAAGAAGTTGGATATCGATTAGGACAAGGGCTCTACATTATTTTAGAAAATTGTTTTCTTTTACTGGTGTTTGATGACATAATTAAAGCGGACAGTTCGTTTTTAAAACCGGATTCGCAAATCTTACTTACGGTTATATTCAGCATAGCATGCTTTCGGGCTGCAGCTGCCTTTAGTTGATTGCTGTTTTAGTTGCCATTGTTTTTCATTGTGGTCTGATTATAAACCACTACATGTCATTACCCAAAAAATTAATTGTCCTTTATTTACTTTGCAGCTTAGCTTTAAATATACATACAATGTATGTAAAAACAGATGAGAATACGATGTACAGCTCTATCAAAATGAAAAATGAAAATGAGATGCCCTTACAGACTACTAGTTGCTATGATTGGGCCAAGTCCATCTGATGGCTTCACATTGAGTCTTACTTGCTAGGCGGTTAAGTTACAGTAAAACCAGCAATACTACAACAAGGTTTATCGAAATCTTAAAAGTAATTATTGAACGGTAGTATTATTTTACACTTTCGTATTCAAACTTAATCTATTAGAAAACCTTCGTCATTAGCTGCGCTCGGGGAAATGACAAATATATATATATCGATTTATATATATGCGATGACCATTTGTGTGATCGGACAAGTAAATCGATCTTTTAATGAGTTTCTCCGGAATATCAAAGAAATTATTTTCTGGATAACAGGTAGTCTTCTTGCCAATTCACTATCGTGAATTTTACTTGTTGTCTACGATTTATGGCTGGAATACCTGTTGATTCATTTGATTTTGGCGAATAGCCTGCGGGTTGTTGTTGCTGCGCATACCCTGCCCCTGCGGGTTGCTGTTGTTGATATTGTTGCTGAATGTTTGGCGCATTCGGCTATTGTTTTTACCTGAGCGACCAGTAGCTTTTGCTCCTTGCTTCTGATGCTGCTCTGCCATCATAAAGGGTGCATTCGAATTTACAGTGATGGGCAACTGAAACACGTTTCAAAAATAAGTGAGTTTCAATAAATGTGTGCTCATCAGAATGCTGTTAACTTACAGGAATATTGAAGCGCTGCACGGGCATCGCCGGATTGAGGTGCTTGGCGTTGTAGTTGGGGGGATTCCGCTGTGCGGAGATCATAGATGCCATATTATTTCCCGGCGGTGGTGTGGGCGCCATTATTACGTTTGTGCTGTTGTTGTTTGCTGGTGACGGAGCAGTCAAGGGAGCTGTCATCGTGGTGCTGACCACTGGCCGAAGGTATGTAGTGGCGGGCAGCTTGAGCATGGCCTCCTGATTGGATTGATTCATCAACGTCATCATGGGCGGCCACTTTTTGGAACTCGAAGCGCTGGCAATAGGTTGTGCAGATGGACAGGCGGCTACTGTCCGCATTATCTGCGAACTGGGGCTTGGGTTTGTAATTGATGGAGTCGCCGTTGGCGTGGCCACTTTAGCTTTGGCACGTCCAGGCTCTATAATCGGAGCCGGAACTGAAGGTGAAACTGGGATTGTCGGTGGCACAGACTGACCACACGAGGCAGAATGTCCAGGCCAGTGCAGCTGCTGGCAGGGATAGTCGCAATAGGATGTGTTCCAACAGCAGTACAACTGCGCCTCACGCATGCAATTCGCACACCACTGCTTCCGCTTTGCATCCTCGACCGCCCGCATCAGCTCGATGGCGTTCTGCTGTCGCAGTTCGGAGATCACGCGTTTGTGCTCTTGCTCCAAAGTCTTTCGCATTTCGGCAATCATTATCTCGCTCGTGCGATGCAAGTCGTTTATTTGACGGTCATAGTGCTGCTTCAGACGCTCGTTCTCCAGCGACAGGCCGGCAATCCGGGCTTGCAGGACACTTTGGTCCCCAGTACCCATGTCGCTAAGCGTGTCCTCGATGACTGAGATAAAGTAGTCGGTTATCTGCGAAATTAGGGATAAGGCAAGACAGAACATTGAATAAAAATCGTGTACGAATTCAATTTAAGAAGCAAACATACCTTGTGTGCGTTCTCCTTCAGTTTTTGCGAGACCGGTCCGGCTTGTGAGGGATAGATTTGGGAACCATCCGATCGGAGAGCCCCGCGTGGACGAGCTATCAACTTTGGCACACCGGAGTGCAGCAGCATTTCACTCAATGCCGTGGCTAAGCCCGGAGTTATGGGATCATTAGGATTGGAATCACTGGACAAGACGTCGTTTGCCGTTCCGTTCAAAGCGCTGGCCAGTAGACCCACAGGTTGTCCACTGTTAGTAATTGAGTCTTCTTGTGATGTGGGAGTGGCCACTGGAGGAATACTCAATCCGGCTAAAGGTGGGGGCATCGAGACTGAGCCGGGAACGCAAGAGGAAGTTGATACCGTTGAGGTATTCTGCAGTGTGTTCTTGGAAACGGCCCTCAATGGTGGAACCGGAATAGTCATCGGACTGTGTGCGTTGCCGCTGCTGCCCTGCTCCACTGGAATCACTACCATGTTGGATCGGAGCAAAGAAGACGTGTTGGTGGCTGGTGGAGCAGTCGGCGGTGGGGAGATCGGGATACGATCGTTTTTTCCTCGAAATTGAAGGTGTGACGCAGACTTTCCCTTGGGCAGTGGCAGTGGCGGTGGCGGTGGCTTGCTAACAGCAATCGTGCTAGTTGGCTTTGGTGATGCCGAAGGTGAAGGTGCGGTTGACTGGACAGGCGAGTGAGTAGGAGAGGGTGCCTGTGGTGTACCTGCTATGGGAACTTGTTGAACCCCTTTACGTTTTCCGACCGTATCCGTGGACTTGCCTCCCTGTTTCTGGCTTAACCTTTGGATCGTGGTGTCGCCCACAAATCGAACCGGATCAGCTGTCGCAGGTGATTCCTCTCTTGGCGGTAAAGGAGGAGGCGGGGGCATAGGCAAAGGCATAGGTGGCACGGATTTCAACCTTCGACTCACAATAGACTGTTCCGTTTCCATTTCATCTTCGCTGAGAATCTCTTCCTTGATACTGACTTCTTCAGAAGGTGCATCGACTGGGTTTGCTTGGTAAGCCGGCGCGGCAGCTGGCATTTGAGATTCCGGCTGTGCTGTTATTGTCTCCTGTTGCAAGGGAACTTGATTAGTTTGAGGTTGATTAGCCGGTGACTCTTCCTCCATTTCTTCTGGCTCCGACATCACCTCTGTTTTAATTTCTATAAACGGAATAACTTTTTTGATGAGCTGTTCTTGTTGCCTCTCGACATCGGATTGTTTTGGGTTCGCTGCTTCATTCCCTTTTGGGATATTCGGTTTTGGAGGTGGAGCTGTTGGAGGAGGAATGGGAACAACAGCTGTGTCCTCTGCTGTCTGCTGTTGCTCGCGTGGTATCTTTGTGATGGTCACTCCCTGGCGTCGTCTGACCAATTCCACCACAGAAACCACAGACGCAGATAACGGGGATGCCGAGGAAGTATCATTGGCAGCATTTTCTATGACATTTTCTTCATCTTGTAAATTTTCATTCTGTGTTGAGATGGTAGGAGATTTTGAGGGCTCTTGGCCATTTTTTTCTGGCTCTTCAATTTGATTATCCTGATTATCGTGCTGTTTCCTAGCATGCTTTGACTTTCGTTTGTGGTCGCTGGATTCGCTGGTGAAACTGGCATCACTTAGAGAGTGCTTGCGTTTCGATGCCACCGCTTCTGAAGTTTCAACGGATTCTGAAACTATTTTGGCAGCTAAAGATTTCCTTTTGAGCAACACCTTGCAACGAGAGTCGGTCAAAGATTCCCCAGATCTGGGTATAACCTCATAGTTGTTGCTCTTCACATTTGAGTGATCGCTGCATCCGGTCCCTGTTACTGAAACAATATCAACCTCCGAAAGTTTTTTTGTAGGACTTGGCGATTGATCCGATTCGTTTCCCGATTCTGTCGCCTTTGTTTTCTTGACGATAGAGAGCTTATCGTCCGCAGTCTTGCGTATAAGAAACTGCAGCGGTGTCTTATTAGCCGGCTCCAGTTCCCGGTCGATAGCCGCATACACGCCAGGCATCATCTGCTCCAGTTGTTGTTGCTCTTCCAGAGGATCGTAAGGGGTGCGATAGGGAGCATAATTGAAAGCGCCAATCTTGCGCTTGATTTGTTCGATGTGAATCTCAACCTCCCTTATGCATTCCGCCAAATCCCTTGCCGATCTCCGGCTGGTTTGCGTGTTCGGATTTTTAGCCGAATAAAGAAAGCAGTCCTTTACGGGCACGAAAGCTCGGTCGTGTTTGCCGAAGAATCGCACATTTACCAGAGTTGAGTTTGATGAGCCCATGGCTTTCGCGGGCCAATAGGGGAATCCCTTTAGTTTAGCCCAGAGTAGGAGATGCGGATGCCGGCACACCTTCACGAACCACTCGTCGCTGGAATTGGCATTTAGATAGCATTCAGGACAGGTGTCGATTTCGTTGGCCTCCTGTCGACACACCTTCACCACAGCCTTTGAGGCCTGTTCCACTTTGGCATCTACGAGATAAAATTCATTAGAAGCAATAAACAAATGAGCTTTGGCAGGGAGGTTTTCAAACGAATCGCACTCACCGCCGGCATCCAGGATAAGAGCGTTATGCTGTATCCATTTCACTTCGCCGAGAAACTCCTCTGTGCTTTGGTAGGCCCCATTGCGGATGCACTGCGCCAGACTCTCGAAGCTCACAGGGTTCACAAAGTACTTTTTGCAAGTCAACGGAAAGACCTCCAGCGGCGACCGGAGCTTATGTGCCTGCAGATTGAGATGGATGTGGAAAGGGTGCATAAGTGGCGGATCTGAATTCGTCGTGCGGCGAAGAGATCGTTTCTTCAACGAGCTTCTGTCGTTTGAGAACGAGTTTTCGCTTCTACCCAGATACGCCGATTGTATGTATATGTATATGTATATCCATGTCAAGGCGGGGGATGGGTACATGGGTCTGGGTGTAAAGAGAGAACGGTGAGCTGAGCAAATATATATATTGCTGCTATCTACTGTTCCTTGCGCGTCTTCATGCTTCTGAAGTATAAGTACACGCGGCCAAGGTCTTAAATGGCGACCAAAGATACACTACTGTGTACAGAGAAAAGTCACAAATGGGCTCAATGTAGTAGCAACACGGCATACACAAAAATATTATAGATACTATTGTTGTTAGCCAGTGGAAAAGAAAAAGAAAAGTTTCAATACGTTTGAAGAAACTGTTGGTATACAGAAATTGGTATACTAGTAAATGATTATCCATACTGCTAGGTCTTGTACACCATTGTTATAAAAAAAAAATGAATGACTCTATTTTACTATATGTATAATATCGCTCCTTTGGTTCACTAGTTTCCCCCTCGGCCCATTTGTTGGGCCTGGCATAATAAGATAGAATTGAACAGTCTATTTGCGTAGCTCAGACCATTAAACCGCATTATCGTGTACATGAGGCCCTCACGAACACAATCACAGCCATCCATTAGCCACACCAACAGGCCTTTGGCCATTGGAATCGACTGGCAGATAAGTAAGCGCAGAGAAGTAACCACGTGAGTCGTTAAACAGCCCCGACTAATGCCCACATCTGCTGTTGGAATGGAGCCATGCCGGATGTGCATATGTGGGGCTTTAGCTTCAAGGGTCAAGGGAGCGCAAAGCAACTTGTTGCCCAAGAACACAATACCCCGGCAGACCAGCGAGATATTCAGGTGTCTATCTGCTCGTCCACTGAACAAGAGAAAAACTGGGTCTTCTACAGTGGAAGCGAGTGGAGGCGGCAGAGAGCGCAAAAATCACATACGTATAGCCCATATTATTAGCAGCTGCGGGCGCAATAATGGCACAATCAATGCCACCCCTAAAATGCAATATCGATGAATGTCTTTAGCTTGATTGAAAATCTTTGGTTTAAACATAGAAGTTACCAATGAGTTATCAGCAAGTATTGAAGCTGAAAACCACACATTTGGTATATATGTACACATGTATATGTGTATCTGGCGAGGCACAATATTTTCGCGTGACTTTTGATACATACAGAGAACGGCGTGGAATGATAATGAAATCTCGACAAGGAACAAACTACAATACATATAGAGCCGATGGAATATGAATTGCGAATTCAGCACATTCACTCACCCCGCGCACATGCTTCATACGGTCCAGGGCGAAGGAAAGCAGCTGGCTTAGTAGATCCGCCGAAACTCCATTGCGCCGCAGTCTGGAAACGCAAATGACCAATATATAAATAGGTTTCATTTATAAAGAAATGCAAGACAGTCACCTCTTGGGGGCCGCCTCGATCACCTGACACTCGGGGCACTTCCAGGAGGAGTCAAACTTGGTGGTGGCAGGTCGGACGCAGTAAGAGTGAAAGGATCGCAGGCACTTGGAGCACGGCATCAGCTTGCCGCACTTAAGGCATTTCCAGCAGAACGGGTCCCAGCCGGGCTGCAGGAGAGGAAAGAAAGAAATCATTAATTGTTTGTCTACCCGCAATTACTGGATTTCTCAATCGTAATTCTCAAAATAATTTCTACCAACTTTAGTCACCACTCACCGTAGGTGGCTCCTCATATATGAGAGCCAGCCGCTCGGCCGCCTCCTCCTCTGGAGTTTTGGCCGTGGTCGTCTTTGCGTCACTGGCATCCGAGAAGAGCGAGCTGTCGCCTTCGCCGGATGTGTTCAACGCCACTTCCGATTCCTGGTCATCGTGGATTATGCGATCAAGAAAAGCATTATGCTTCCTCGCGAATTCCTCGTTCTCGCTGCGTAGGTTGCTGCGTCGGGGGCCCTTATCATCAGTGCTCCAACTGTTGCTCAAGGATAGAGTTTTGCTTCGTGACCTGCAGCGGGTGGCCATTGAGAATGCGGGAACGATGTTTCTGTTCTCCGCATTTAGCCGCTCGCCATCTTCAAAGGCCATCGATCGTCCTCTCGGCCTGCAGGTCGTTACGCCCCAGGTGATGTCCTCGTCCTGCCAGTCGTCATCTGAGTCGATGATGGGAGCTGGAATGCTAGTGCTCCGCTTAAGAGCAACCTTTAGAGATTTGTTTTCATTTTTGGAGGAGGCATTTAAGCTGCGGGACAGCTCTCCACCTACTGCCTGAGTGGCGAGATTCCCGGACACATAGCGCGACTTTCGACGCTTCAGATTGGACACCCCAGTCACAAAGTTGCTGAGGACCTGGGATTCGATGTGTGAGCGCTGCAGAGCAACCATTTCCTTGGGTACTTTGCCTTTGTTGTTTGGCGTGGAGGACTTGGCCTGATGCTGTTGTGGCTGCACCTTCGTCAACTTCATGGTAAGCGAGGAGCCCACGTTGACGTTCGAGGGACTCGAACTGGACGAGTTGCTGCTGCAGTTGGCCGACCCAGGCGGCGCACTGACAATATACTTTTGACGCTTGCTGGGCATGATGACCGGCTCCATCTCGACGGGGCCATCCAGCGAGGAGCTCTGCAACTGCGGCTGTGGGCTGCCGATGGCGGAGAGGGCCTCGAAGTCCGGCCGAGGAATGGATTTTAAACTATCCCCACTGCTGTCGCTGCTGTCCGTGCTTTCCATGCTCTGCGCGAAAGACTGAAAATGATTCATTTATGGAACAGTCTGGCAATTGAGAATTCAAAATAATTGTTTCATGTTTTGCCTTTTAACTTATTTTTAGTTCTTATCTGTCAAAATTCGTGAGGTTGACTATAGCTATTTAAATGATAATGCTGCTCTATAAATACATTTTAGGAATCCGAAATGTGCAGTATCCTTATGTGCAATATTTGGTTTTAAAAATACAAGCAAACTTGAGACTCCTAATTAACTATAATATCTACGAATCTTCTCATGTTCCAACAAATTTAATTTTGAGTAATAAGCAAGAGAGGACACCACAGTTGAGCGCAGCAGCTACTATTCTATACTTAGGTGCAAGATACCTCTCATGTTTTACGCGCAGGTGGATCGAATCAATTCGGCTAGTGATCCTGATAGGGAATACATGAATCTAGTTGCTTGAATGGGTCCGAAACCAACTATTCTACCTGTAACACCTTTCTAAATGAATAAAGTGTATCCTCTTACTCTTGGAGTAATAGGAATTGCAGTGTGAAGGTGGGAGCACCCAGTATGCAGAGAGACCTTCAATTTCGTTAACAAGTACATATTTTAGCCATAAAATCAGAGACTTGGAAACCGCAAATACGATATGCTAAACCATATCAGCCCGACTCGCCAAAGTGTGCCGAGTGTGACGAATTCGCCAAATGGGAATGTGTAAATGCAAAGTGTCACGGAATCGTGCGTGTTGTGTTTGCCGTTCTTTTTGCGTCACCAGCGCAACTTCAGCGAGTGCTTGCGGCGTGTTCTCCGCGTTTCCTACCTATTTGCATCTGGGTTCGCTTTTCAAATTTTACGCACCTGCGATGTTCGCGGTAGGAAGCCTCACTGTGACCACTCTTCCCCTGGCGACTTGCAAGCCGGAACCATAACTGAGCGATTTATTTCGGGCCGATCTGTTTCTGGGCTAGATTCCTCTGCCGCGGCATCTGCAAGAAATGTGCGCACGATGAATTTTGTGTTTTCAGTGTGTTGGGCTGCATGGCCAGGTTTGTTGGTGCAGAGGGGAGGGGGAAGAGTGCTACGCGGAAAGCGTTTCCTTCTGCCTGGCTCTTACCAATTTCTTACGGCTGTGTGCGAAAATCGCCGATTTAACTGGACGCCTTTAAGCACGCCGTCTCCAAACGCCGGTTCGCGAGCCTTCTACGTACGGCGATTGTCCGATGATCGGCGCCCTCAATTGATGTAACGCAGCGCCTTCCTAGTTTAATTAATGGTTTTGTTGTAGTTTATTTTTTCCCGAAGTAACAGTGCTGCCAGATGACAACAGTCCCGAGTCCTATCGAGCTATCGTTGTAGGGAAATGGATCGAATAAGCTTATTCGATAGATGGGCTGCTCTAGGGCGACCACAATCGGAACAACATTGGCGCGCGTTTCAAATGTTTAGGTTATTATCAACGATCCGACCAACGATCATCAATTTTTAATCTGCATTACTAGGCAAACTAAGCTGTCGTAATGAAAAACTAAATAAGAGCTGCCCCTTTCAAAACTCACGGGCAGTTGGCAACGCTGGCTGGGGCGAATACTCGCTAAGCGAACTAGTTGGCAATATTCGTCGACGGAAACTTTGCTTTTCAAAAGTAAAGTTTGATGAGTTTATAAAGTTTTCAATATGTGTTGAAATATACATATTGGGTGTATTCTCATTATTACGTTTTGGAAATTCATGAGCTGACACAGATTGCCAAATGACTTCCAATAATACACAAAGTGACAGAATCCAAACAACAGGTCTAATAGCTTACCACCGCTTACATTTTGCCCTATAAATTCAGAACATTAATCATGAATTAATCAATGCAAAAATTAAACGAGTTTAAATAAAGGATTACATTAAATATGCGGCCACGAGGGCCGTAAAATTTACTACTAGTCAGGGATTAGATTGGAAAGCACTAGGCCATAAAAGTAAATCAGCCACATGGTGGGACTAGGTCATGCATCATAATTTCAGGTAATTAAGTTCGGTTTTATGCGATGATCTGCTCTAATTTGGCTTTGCAAAATAATGAGCCAAATAATGACCAGAAATGCAAAAGCATTTACATGAATTTATAATGGAGCGCATAACCTTGAAAGTTCCATAAATCATTGGGCAGCTTCACGAAAAATCTTCTACGGCAATTCGAGGAGTTTAATTAAAATTAAAAGGCTGCGCCAACGAGACCAGCTCTCTGGACCCTGGACATTCTCCGGCACCACTTCCCGACTGGATATAGCCCTGCTGGCAGGTAAACAAGTTATGAATCCCATTACATAAACCATTTCCCAGGCTGACAATACCCAGCGATGTGTCTGGTGTGGGCTGGGGGGGATTCGTAGCCCAAGGACCACGACCCCACAGCGGTTGAACTTCTACAAACGGTTTTCATATATTCATGGCAAATTATAATGCTGCGAGAGTATAAAATGCGACGAAGAAAGACAAAAGTTGCCCCATTCATAAGGGTCACACTCGGGCAGACACGGCCTCCAACCACCTGCCACCCACTGAGCCAACCACCCACCCACCGACCGCCCACCTGTAATATGGACCCCATACCCTCTGATGGCTTCCGAAATAGCGACAATGTCGGGCTGCTGCTGGCCACGTGTAAACATGCATCTCCATATATCAATAAATTGAGATTACTTACATAATTTGTATTCCAAAATCCAAAAACTGTTAAAAAAGTTGCCTTGGCCCCTTTTTCATACGATTGGCTCTGTGTGTGTGTATGTGTGTGTGTATGTGTGCAGTACACGAGTACATTGTGGAAAAAGTTTTTCTTTTCGAGTGAGAGTGGCTGGGGAGTTTTCCTCGGGGAGCAATTCGGTTAATATTCCGAACATAAATTTGCAAAGGAACCACTTTAATCAATGGCCAGGTAGGGGCGTCCGTTCAAGGGATAGGTGAGGCACATGGTATGTATATGGATATGTATAGGGCGCAGGGATCAAAGGACGAGACCCCCCCCCCCCCCCATGCCATTGGCTCCTCTCCGAGGTGCAATGTACCATTAAGCGGCGGTATTGATTTGCCTGAGAAGATCAGAACAATGGGCGTGTGGCTGCGATTTTTCCGGCTCATTCGCAACTGATTTGGCAGGCGGAGATGCAAATATCTGGTTGGCTTCACCCAGAAGTTTCAAAAGGGCTCACTTTTGGGTAACGTTTAATAATAACTAAAGGCGAAGGGTACCTTTTGCCGCTCCTATTTATTTAATAATAGGAGTTCGCTAACCATCGCCAGCGGCAGGCATAAATTGCAGAGTACTCCGGCTAGCCATGGGGGTTCGGATCCGGGACTCCATTCCGGACATTGTTTGTTTTTCTGGCGGAAAGAAGATGGAACAGTAAGTGGGACAGAGGCAGGGGTCCGGGTAACCGGCGATGCGTCCCATTCATAACCCATATTCAATTTCGTTTTGCAGCTCCGGCGCCGCAGGCTGCAGTTCTCGGATTCCACTGCCAGTGCATCCTCATGGTCGACGGCTTAGCCAACTTGCATAATCACTGGCATGGACTGTGAATTTATAGAAAGCTTTGCGGGCACCTGAGTCACGAGCCCGTGCCCAGTGGCCCTCTGCCCCAGCCCCGCCCACTGGAATGCCCACTCAAACGCCCACTTGAACGCCCACTCCCACTCGATCGCCCACTCCCAATCTACTGACCAATTATTGAGCCGTTGCCAAATGCAAGGCATAAAATGAGCGCACATATTGCCGGGACGGGCAGCGTGGGGAATCGGATTGCAGCAAGGAGCCGGAACGGAACGGAACAGAACGGATCGGATCCGAAAGTGGAGGAAAGGTGCGGGGCGGCTGTTGGAGTTGGCATTAGTTTTGGAGGAGGACCAGGAGGAGGATGCTTGTGGCAGCGGCGCAGAAACAAGAGCAATAACTGTTTGGCAAACAGATTTATTTTTGTTCCTAAGTCCTCAGGAGCGGAGTTTGTGTTTTGCGGATTTCTATTTTGAGCTGCCAATGCCTTGAATCCGACTACTCTGATACTCTTTTTTTTTTTTTTTTTTTTTTTTATTCGCACGGGTCCCACGGCCACACCTCCCGCCCAACCGACCGAGGGGCGCTGCCGTGTATCGTACGGCTCGATTCGCGAGAAGATATAGACGCGATATAAAAAATAGAATAGGAACGAGGAAATTATTAACTATGTTAAATATTAGTGTTAGTAGGATCTAATTATGTAATAGAAAAGATAAAATGGATTGCTTTAATAGCGGCAGAGAGTCAAGATTACAGATAATAGGATAAAGTCTATTATAGTCAGAACATAAAACTCTGTAAGGGTCATGCAACTCATAATTAGATCTACAATGATTTAAGATAAGGGGTATATAGTTTCTAGTGACTCTACTTGGAACCGAGAAGTTAAGCCGACTAATCAAGTCGGGACTCTCAACATCCCCACGAATAAGCTTACAAATAAAGGATGTTATTACTAATTATATGTGCAAATTAAGTATTCTGGCCAAATATTCCAGTTAGAAGAAGATTAACTAGTATATTATTCCATCAATCTAGTTCACCACAAAAATTCCCAACATGATGCGCCAACTGTGGTTGCTAACACCTCCTCCCCCGAGCAATCTAATTCCTAAATGTTCAGAGATTCATTCGAGCCAAACTCAATTATCCATTTAGGGACAGCACAAACAAGGACCGCTCCTGGCCATCCCTTTGGGCCCTCGCCCACGGCCCGCACAAATATTGGTTTCCAACTTTCATTGCCACTGCGGTGTGGCGTCTGCGAAGCCCGGTCAAAAGCAGAAAAGGCCTCTCCCTCCGGCTGCTACAGGCTGTTTGCTCCTGGCTCGTGGCTCCTGCTGATGCTACATTAAGTGCATGTTTTGACTGCGCCGCATCCTCGCAACCCGACTCGATTCTGACCACAGACAGCCAGGCCCACACACTTCAGCCTGCCATCCGAGCACCCAAGGGCGGGGGGGAGTGTGAGCGGACGTGGGCCGCGTGGGTGCAGTGCATCATTTTTGCATTAGAAAAGTGCAGGGCCATGAAAACTGTAAATAACCTGGAACACATAAGACTGGGGGTCGGGCCAAAATCCCAATGGCTGCGCTGCTGGGCCAGCCGCAAATTATGCTTGTCAAAAATGAATGTTGCATACGTAACGGAAAGCAAGGAAGGCTGCACTGGGAGAAAAATCGTAGATTTTAGCACACAACTCGAACCTTGACTACCGTGCGCTGGAGCGATCAAAAAGGTGAGTACACACTAAGCTTGTATACCTTCTCCCAGTGCATCTAACGAGTGGGTGGGCTGCCTGCCAGGAAAAGCCACAAAGTGCGACTAAGCGGGAGTCAAGGGGGTTGGAGGCGGGCGAGGCGAGGTCGCTGCTAGAAATCGCAGCAGTTTGCGGTTGTCGTCATCGGCGTACGTGCTCGATGCGTGGCAATCGGATTCCCCCGAGGGTCCGCACATGGCCCACGTATCCAAGTATCCACGTATCCGCATGAGGACTCGCACACGGAGTGCGGACCACGGCCAAGCCAAACCATAGCTAAGCCAAGCCAAGCCGAAGTCGGTGCCAACGGCCCTCGAATCGCTCCTTGGTCTTGGTCTCGGTCTGATTCTGGGCTCTGGGCTCTGGGTCGTGGTGGTTTTGGCCAAAATCGGCTGTGCTGACACCGAAGGAGCTGATGATGACGGCGACGGTGACGCTGACGCGGCTGCTGACGCAGATGCAAGGCCAACTTTTGACTAAATGGGCTCCAAGTGCATTAGGACGGAAATGTTATTACAGCGAGACACTGGAGAAAACATAATCCATTTAAAGGTCATTAAATGAAGATAACACATTGGACAATATGAAGGTATTTGCACAACTCATCGATGCGTAAATTCCCTTTGATTGGCATTAAATGTTAATTTCCCAGTGGCACGTCGACTTTCATTTTCCGGATGAACGGTGCACGGCGCTGCGGGCGACGAAGCGACCCGGCTTTTTCCTCAGTGTACTTCCTTCGCAGTCATTATTGGAGCATTTGGTAAGGTGGCTGTGGCACTGGGAAGCGGAGATTAGGCGCGGAAATGCTCCGAATGTTCGTTTGGTTATCGCCAGCAAACATTTCAAAATGGCTATGGCGAAAGTCGGAAATTTGATATGCCAAAAACCGTTTACGATCAACAAGTGATAGGAACGGGGCTCATGGCAAATTATGCAGATTGGCTGGGAAGGGGTGAGGTGAGGAGTGGTGGGGAGTGGTGAGGAGCGGGGTGCCTATGGGGGGAAGGACCTAGGATATTGAGGAAGTTGGCTGCAGTGTTTGGCGAGAACTTTCCATCAAGTGCGCAGGAAGAGACATTGATTTGACTGCAGCGAAGTTTTCCATTATGGAAATGTCATCAAATCGATTTTCCCCCCTCGTTCGGCCTTGTTTTTCCTCTTGTGCGACGAGGCTGTAATAACGGTATGCTAAATGCCGAACTGAGCTGGGCTGGAAAAACGAGCATGATGCATGCAGAGCATACAGCACAATATGTACGTAAAGGCTTTGTTTTTGGTTTTATTAAATTTATTCATATTTCTCTTTGTGTTCTTCTGTTACTCGTATTATTACAGTAATAATAATAATTATTATTATTCCATCTATGTTAATATAGTGTGTAATAAAGCTTGACAATCTATTAATGCTATTACAATGTATTCTCGGTTATATTGTTTGTTCAATGTCCGCTCCTTCCGGTCTGTCCAGTTCGTCTCCGTCTCCGTCTGCGTCGCTATGACCATGTCCACGTCCGTGTCCATGTCCGTATCCGTGCGTCCTGTCCACAAGTGGGCTCGTGTCCTGTCGGGATGTTTTGTATTTATAAATGCGTATACGAGTTCGTGATGGATTCTGGTTCAGATTCTGTGCGGCTCGTAGGATTTGGCTAATTTCAGCATTCGAATGGAATTCAAGTTAAAATGCAATGTGCAATGCAATGTTTTTATGGTATTGTACAAAATTGTTACTACTATTCATCATTCGAATTTAATTTATTTTGACAGCACTTCGCAGCGCCCATAAAAAGTTAATTTTGCCGCTCCCTCGGCCGCTCAATAGATGCCACATGCAACGCCAACAGATGCAGATACCCAAACAAGACACACGGATACGCAGATACGTATCCACGTATCCCCGTATTCGCAGATACTTTTAGCATCTAGGTATCTGGTTCTGTGGGCGCCTTCCATTTGCATTCAAGCTGAGTAATTAAAATCATAGTTACATTTCCATCTCCGTCAGGAAAAACGCGTAGCGGTCGTGGAAGTGGAAAGTGGAAATTGGGAACTGGTGAATGGAAAATGGTAAATGGCAAATGGGAGACGTAGTTAAAAGCATAGTTTAAATTTTCTCTAGTCGGGCTCTCGCTATTCTCATTACCCATTACTCTATTTGCGTGTTTACACTTGTCTTTGCTCTCGCTCAGTTGGCGGTTTCCATTTGGTTTTAATTAGTTAAAACGATTTAAAATGAATAAAATATTGGCTCTGTCTGCGCGAGTATGATGTAATTAAAATGGCCTATGTACAGGGTCCGCCCCTCCCGCCAAAGTATTTGTATCTGTATCTGTGTCCGTATCTGTTCCTGTTTCAGATTCAGATTCAGATTTAGATTCGTCCATTAGAGCGGGCGAGTAATGCTTTTGATTGAATCATCCACTTTGCGCTGTCAAAAATGAGGTACGCAGGGAAATTCAGTTAAATTATATGCGGATTAAACTAGAATGCCGTGTTTGCCGTGCTTTGTGTGTGCCGTGCAAATTTGCTCTGGTTCAGTTCATAATAGCAAAATACAAAAATCCCTTCGCTGGAAACACTGGGCACACATTAAACAACAACGGCGATAAAACAAATAACGGATAACTACGGGGTGAAGGGGTTAAAAATCTCATGGAAGTTGTGCAAATATTTGCCTGCATACTTTCCCATAATTATTATAGTAATTCATTGCATTCATGTGTTTAATTATTCCGCACACACACACGCTCATACAGACACACACACACATGCATGCTTGCATTCACACATTTATCATGCGAAGGGGCGGCGAGTGGGCGTGGTCATGTAAGTGGAATTTATCGTGTACTTATATTGACTTCTATAGCTTACTTTTACATTACCAAGCTCGAATTTGAAACTTTCTACAGACACAAAAAATCCATTTAATGCGCGACCTCTGTTCTCGTGTGCTCTCTCTTTCTCTCTCTCCTCTACAAACATGGATCTCGATAAATGTTTACATTGCATATGTACTATATATAAGATATACACATCGATATAGCCTCGCTTGGGTCGGTCGTATTTGTTTTTCATTCTTTCTACATCCAGATTACACACAAGTACAAACATATGCAGATGTACATATACATACATGTATAGATATTATGTTGCGTAAATGTTAATGTCGTACCCTATTCAGATATAGTTTTGATCTACTTGCAGGACTTCGAGGGGAAACGGAGAGGAACCGAAGGTGTTCTAATCTGAATGCTAGGATAGTGGGCGTGGGCTACATCTGAGATTGACTAAATCATAGGTACTAAGTGTTCAGCAAATACTACGCTTAAGTAACACGTCTAAACAATCGCATGAGGCTAACGGGTTAAAAACAGACCTTAAAAACATTTGGCACGACTCTGTGATATATACTCTTCGATACTTTTCGATACTTTTCGGGTAGTGAGCATAAAATTATTTTGATTTAAAAGTCCTTAAGCAATAGGAATACATTTACATATGTACAAGAAAGGAACTATTTTACGGGGTGAGGGGCTAAAACTAGATAAAGTATTTATATATCCAATGCACATCGAGGATTATAAGGGCGATTATATGGGGCGTAATAATATATATATGCATGCCTAGAGATATGAGTTCCGCGTCTCACACCATCCTATACCAATCTAATCCTATTCAGTGACTCGTCTCTAAAACTCTAGCACCCCAGAAGCAATTTGTCTAAGACTCGACCATCTATGGGACCAATACATCTGCGATTAATCGTACTATACACCTTATGAAGATCAGTTTTGGTCGCTATACCTTATAGAATACTCCGCTGTCGACCTCTATGAAGGTGCAGGCTTCGAGGGGACTACTACCAAATGCTAGCTAGGATTGGGACTCTAATGGAGTATGAATTAGAAGTATATTCTGTAACGGTATCTAGTCTGAGAGTGCAATCCGAATGGAAAATAAACGTTGTCCTTGCTCGCCTCGCTATTAACTCAACATTTTGGAAATCTATAATTTTGATTGGGATGTGACACGACAGTCTCATATGGACTTCCATTTAATGGCTAATTTAGTTCTCAATAATGAAAACCCAATCGAGATCCTGTCCGCATTTCTTGTTGGTTCTATGTTCCTCAGATGTGAATGTGATGCAGTCAATAGATTGTGTGGGTCGCTACATATACATATGTTCATTTAGAGCACTCGTTTCTCAAACTGATATGAACCAAACGATTGCCAAGGGTTTCTGGGGACACGAATCTATTGACCTATTTACACCTGGGTACCGTAATACTAGAGCGACACGAACTCGCCAGGACCGCCGCCCTTGTCCTGGCTTTGAGTCACCTCCTGCGCCTGGTGAAGATCCTGCGACTGCTCCGGCATTCCCTTGGTCTGACTCTCCGCCTGGCCAAAGAGCGTCTCGTTTTCGTAGCGCTCCTCGTCGTGCAGCGAAAGATTGGATCCACCTAGTCCTCCGCTCGCGGTGATCCGCCGACCCATGTTGTCGTACTTGGGGTAGGCAGAGCTATCCAGCGGCCTCATGGGCGTCACCTCGACGGGCGGCGATTGGCAGGCGGAGGGCGGTGGAGGCGCATTGTTGATGCAGCTGGCGCAGTTGCTGGGACTCGGGTGATGGCACTGCACCACCGCGGTTACGGCGGGCGGCGGCGGCGGAGGAGGCAGCTCCATGGCATTGCTGTGGTACGCCGACTGGTGGGGGTCGTAGCCACTGGCCTCCAGGTTGTAGGTCACGATTTCATCATGTGTGTAGAGTCCGGATGGCTGGTGTTGCTGTTGCAGCTGCTGGTGCTGCTGCTGCTGAATCTGCTGTTGCTGCTGCTGCTGTTGATGTTGATGCTGCTGCTGCTGCTGATGCTGCTGTTGCTGCAAGGAGGTGTCCTTCTTGAGAATACCTCTCCGGGCTGTGTGTCTCGGCAGAGTGGCAAACTGACCCTCGGGCACGGCGACTGCACCAGCACCACTCTCCTGTACGTCCTGCATCCTCTTCGGAATGTTCAGCAAATCTGGATACATGTTCAGGTCCGCACCATCCAGCATGTCCTGTGTGACGGATACCCGGATGAAGATGTTGCCCCCAAACGCTGGATTCGGGACTATGTTCGAACAGAACTCTGGGGGCGGTGGAAAGACGCCCACGTTCAGCGGGAACTCCTCAGAGATCTGGGCAGGATGCGAGTGGGCATGGCCTGCCATTGAGGTGGGCACGCTCATCATGCCGCAGGTGGGATCTTTGACCTGCATCAGCTGTTGCCGCATTCCACCACCACCTGCAACCTGTTGCTGTTGCGGCTGCTGCTGCACCAACATGCTTCCATGTCGATGACTCTCCACCGCATGGATCTCTATCTGGTTGAAGCCCATTCCGGCCGAGTCCCCCTTGTTCATACCGATGGAAGTGGGCTGGTTGTCGATGCCATAGCTGTCACCGCGATCATTGGTGGTCGTGGTGACGCTCGAGTCGAGAAGTTTCTTTTCCTGGTCATTGAAGCTAACACTCGACTTCACGCCGGCCTTGTTGGCATGTCGGTGCTGGCGGGTGGTGCGTTTGCAGAGACAGACCACAAACGAGATGGAGATCAGCAGAAAGACGGTTCCGAAGATGCCCATGATGAGGCCAAAGTACCAGAAGGTCTCCGGCGTCTTCTCCAGCACATGCTGAACGATCTCGCTGAGGTAGATGCTGATGTTCTGCGTCATGCTGCCGATGGAATTCGAGCCCGTGCAGGCGTAGGTTCCAGCATCCAAGCTGGTCACGTTGAAAACGGTGAGATTACTCCACAGCTTATCCGAGGCGATGCTCTCCGAGTCGAAGAGCACGTTGTCGTTGTCCAGTATCTTCCCATTCAGTTCCCAAGCCACCTCCGGCAGGGGATCGCCGTACACCAGGCAGCTAAAGGTGGTATTACTCCCGATGTCGATGTTCTGCACCTCTTCATTGTTGAAGATCTCAACCCGCGGCGGACAGCCGAAGAGCTCGTCGTCCACGCTGTCCCAGGTGCGATCCTTCTGCGCCGGAGGACCCTTGCACACCAGACTCACTGAGCTCAGACGGCTGTTCACATACCAGCCGCGGAACTTTCGCAGTTTGCAGTTGCACTGCCAGGGATTCTCCTCCAGGGAGAGCGTCTTCAGATTGGCCATGTGCTGGAACACGTACTCGCTCAGGCTCTCCAGCAGGTTGTTCTTTAGGTTGAGGAACTCCAGCAGGTTAAGATTGGCCAGGGACATGGGATCGATGTAGGAGATCAGGCAGTCGTGCATGTCCAAGGTGCGCAGATGGGGCAGAATAGGAAACTGATACGCCGCCAGGCGCTTGAGGGGATTGCCATTCAAATAGAGTATCCTCAGACGATCGTTCCCCATGAAGGTGTCCTTGTCGAGCATCTCCAGCTTATTGTCCGACAGGTCGATCTCCACCAGTATCTTCAGATTGCGGAACGACTCCTTGTGTATGTACTGCACCTCGGACTTCTTGAGGTAAATACGCTGCAGGTTCAGCAGCCCCAGAGTGGAGAACTCCTCCCGGTTGAGATACGGGATGTGGTTGTCATTGAGCACCAGCACCTGCAGCTCTGTGCTCAGGGTGTTCGGAATGGTGGTCAGCTGCAGGGAGCTGCAGATGGCCGACTTCTTGCCATTGGTCCACTTGCAGGTGCAGTTGGAGGCGCAACTCAGGGACCAGTCATCTGCCACAGTCCAGGCCACCAGGCACAGCAGAATCCAGCAGACTAAAGGAGAAATGAGGAAAACGAATTTAAATGTATTACTTATAAATCACATAGCGATATAAAAACAGGGGTCTAAGATCATATACACATGTATATGTACGTAGCTAATCTGGAGAGGGTTTCCTTTGTATTGACCATCTATTTGGGCGCGTGGCACCTGCTGCCTGGGAATGACAACTCACCTGGCAGAGTCCTCGGGGTACCGCTCCTCCTGCGCTCCATGCTGCGATGCATATGGCTTCGTTCGGGGCTCCTGCTGCCGATTTTCCACTACCCTGGCAATTGATGACCCTAAATGGCTTTGGCTGATTCGATTGCCATGTTTCACATCATGTTGCCGCCGCCAGCAAAAAGGTCTCCATTACTCCACATTACTCAGCACTTTGGCCACACTTCTTCGGCACTATTGATTTTGCCGTTTTTTGCCCTCCGCCTCCAGTTTGGCTGAGTTCTTTTCTTTTAATTCGCTTCGAGTGGAAAGTTGGTCCTTGTGGGTGCCTTCTGCTCCTCCTCCTGGCCCTTCTGCTGCTGCTGCTCGTCCTCCTGCTCGTATCCTTTTAGGAATTCTTAAATCTGCAAAATGTAAAAGAGAATCCGGTATTAGCGTGAGCGGCCAACAATGCCCATTGTAGTTGTGTAGTTCTAGTTGTTCCTACTGCACCCACACTTGGCCCATTTGTAATCTCTGTTTACCGAGTTCGGCTTTGGCCTCTGAATAGAGTGGGTGGGTGGTGGCGGTGCCAAGTGGCCGGGGCTTTAAAATCGCCTTTCAACAACATTTTGTAATTTGTTGTACGTCCAGCCGGACGGCACAACAAAGCGGCAACCAAAACCCGCAGGGGCTCAGGCTCGAACTCGGGGCATTCCCCACAATACCCTTGGCCACCCATATTCCCATCCCCTTACCCATTCCCATGGCCAGCTCCGTTCTCATTCTCATTTTCATTGGCATCGACATCGGCATCGGCTTGGCATCGGCATCTTTACAAAATCAGCATCAATAGCCTGTCGAATGCTTTTTACTTTTGTGCTCCCCCTCGGGTTTTGTTTGCACTTCTTTTGAATGAAAAGGAGCGGGACTGAACTGGAAAAAAGCCAACTCGAAGCGATTCCGAGGTGGTTCTGGAAGGGCAGGTTCATCATTCACTGCAGAAAATACTATAATTGTAACTGGGCTGTACGTTTGTATATTAATTATAAATCCATTAAGTGCTTAGTCAATAATATAGGAGAAGGAACCCGATCTCCACCACTGTGTTGATGACTTCAAATTTAACTCGGTTTAAGTGAGTTGTAACACTGCGGATAAAGTTACTCCCTGTGTAGTGCTCCTTTCTGGCATAAAAGTAATTTAGCTCAACAGAAAATGCCTAATTTAACACAATCTACAGCGCACTTACTGTTGCCAACCGAAGCTGGGCCACATTCGCTTTGCCCTCGGTTTCCTGGATCACTCACACCCATCTCCAACTGCTCCTAGAAGGCCCACCCAACAGCGCATGAGGATGAATCCGCTCCGCTGGCAAACTAGGAGATACAGACAGACAATGAAAACGTAAAAAGCTCAAAAGGTTCATTTGTCAATTTGCCATTTGAATTTGTATTTGAGAATTCACTTGGCCGCTTTTGCGCTTTGTCCTGACGGCACCCAGCCACCCACCAGGATCCCTCTTCGGAAAGGACGACCCACAAAGCCGGGCCAAAACCTTGGCAGCCTCAATTTCTGCTCATCGCTCGTTGCTGGCAATGCGGATAATATTTCCTGTGTCAGTGCAGCAGCAGCAGCAGTTGGCAGTTGCAATTGCTGGCTTTTCCTCAGCCTCAGACCGCCTTTCCTCGCCCCTTCGTATTTTCCACTTTCCTCCCAATCGTCGACAGTTTTATTTTTGCCGCTTTATGAGCACACAGATAGAAAATGGTATATCATTTTATGGACTTTGATTCCCAACTGGGAACTGGAAACACAAATAATGGCATTCGATCGCTTTGAAACCCAGAGTAAGAGTAAGTTCACTGATCGAACTACTTTAAGACTCGAACAACCAAAATTAAATTGGATTGGTGATAAAGCTCGCATTATATATTACTTGAGATAGTTACAATATACCCAGATATATCTACAAACTATGAGGACATTTTGGTTCTCCAGAGATTTTTCCCAGTGAAGAGAATGCGGGAATGGAGGCACTTAGGGGACACTCTGGCTGGAACCGCAGCGGCACTCACAGGTTCGTTGATATTCATAAATGTGGCACAGTGGACCAAAAAAGCAAAGCTAATTTGATGGCCAATTGCCAAAAGGAGGCCAGCCAAAGCGCGCAACAATATTAAAAAAATATTATGGAGGAATATGTGGCAAGAGCACTGACTGCAGCCGCAGTCGTAAAGCAAATCAATTAACTGATGCCACAGAGACATGGGCTTCCAGTTGCAGCATATGGGAGATGGCCCAGAAAGATATGGCATCTTCCCTCTGCCAAACTCAGACATATAACGACTCGGACTCGGACTCGACTCTGGTTATCTGGTTTTTGGTATCTGGCTAATCTGCCGGAATGGCCGGTAATTGTTAACCTGTACTTGGCAATTGCCAATTTGATTTCGAATCCAATTCAAGATAATCTGCGGCAGTTTAGCTGCAAATTGATTTCGGGCTTCAAATCCAAACAGATGCAACAGTGCGTATGAGCAATTATACGGCGGTAAATTAAGTGGACCTGGAACTCGGAGAATGCCAGTCGAATCAGCGTGGAAATCAACTACATACAACATTGAAGCCAAAGATGGAAATAGTCCATCCTCGTAATTAGTTCGCTTGGTTCACATCCCGGCCAGGATGTGATGTAAAGTCACTGTGAAATTGAGCGACAGAATTTAAAACTTTCCGCAAACACATTTGTGCACATATTGGCAACACAATGTTGACTGAAACGCAGTTATGCGGAATTAAAAGAATTGATTATAACCGTATTAAAAGCCTTACCATTCCACTGCACCCGAATTAATAATGCATTATGAGCATAACCCATCGTAATTCATTACTATTCGTACTTCCTTTAAACTTTAAAATGCACGTTTCCACCTTAATCCATTATAACCCACCTCTCATTTGGTTCGACGAATAAATTGCCATTCTAGTTTTTGGCGTTTTTTGGCGCTCCTTTTCGTTGGTCATATACAATTCCATTTGACAATTGGAATTCAATTTCAATTTCAGCTGGCCGAAAGTTAACTAAATGTCCGCCCCGCAGCGCGACCACGCCTCGCTCATTTGTAAAACTTCATCAAATGTAATTGTCGGAAAACAGGAAAAAGTCCTTGTCCAGGACCAACAATTGGAGGCCATGCTCCGTGCTGCATTACCAAATTAAAAACAAAAACTAAACTTTTCCGCTTTTTTCTTTCATTCCGATTTCTGCCCAACTTTCCTTCCGCTGCCTTCATTGTGCGTAGCCAGGGGCGTAGGTCACCGCCGGGGTTATTTGAGCTATTTTTTTGGATTATGCAAATGCGACGCGGTTATCTATTTGTTTATGCAACCAATCTGCGACAGGTTTTAGGCGTTGCGCTGTTTTGATTAGCGCTACACGCAAGATAAAGGGATTTTTACATGAAACGTCAATCGAACTCTGGGAAAGCAGCCCTCAGATATTAACATATTCTGCCGAAGAATGATTAAATACAAATTGTATTCGATACCTTTAAATCATTTAAATTACCCAAAATACATTTTCCGTACATATTTCAAGTCTAAGGAACAAAGATCAGGACACGTTTCGACTTTTGCCTCCCTTTGGCTCAACCTCCCAACGGACTGTTCGTTGGAATCCCCTTGGGTCTGAGCCCCTGTGCGTATGCAAATGGTTTCTTTGCCGCCTGGCTGAGCACTTTCTCCACCCCCCGGACCGCCCACCCGCTTTCCGCCGCTCCTGCCACGCCCACCTGCCGCCCGCCCTGCTTCCTCCAATTGTTTTGCTGTTGCATAAGCACGTGCGAATGTGCGTGCAAATGCAAATGGCGATGGAAAAGTTTTTAAATTGAGCAAACATTAACAAAAAGGCAAATCCAGAAGGGGGCGCAACTTTTCCGGGCAGCGCCAAGTGGCGGCGGATGGGGGCGTGGCACTTGCATGGCAAAAACAAATACAAAAAAAAAAAAAAAGAAATAGTACAAGAACACGAGTAGGTTGCTCTTATCGCCTGTCATCGGGTGGCCTATTTGTTTTTCCTTGTTAAGACCAGGACCAGGGACTCGCCAATCTTTCAAGGACAGCCGTCTCCGAAGTGTAAATTGCAAACTTTTCCTTGGGCACCAAAGTGGATCGGGGCGTCCGTCGTGCCACAAATCCGCACATAATCGGAAAATGTCACAGGGAAAAAACAAGCAAAATTAATGGCACTCGAAGCGCCGCCAGGCCAAGATTAGATGCCGCTGACGTTGACCGTGTTGAGTTTTATTGCCGCCCGGAAATGGTTTTCATAAATACACAAAACTCCGCAAAGAGCAAGGACGCAGGACGCAGGACGAAGGACGCGGGACAAGATGGCAGGATTGCAGGATGGCACGATGGCGTGATGCCAGCAGCAGACACTTATGGACGGGGGCAATGCAATTATCTGGGGGCTGAGTGCAAGTGCAGCACATTGTACGTGCGAAAACGAGAAACAGGACATTCGCCTTAGCCAAGCAGCCCGGGGCTTCTGCCACGGGGCTTCTGGGTCAGGAGCTGTACGGCGGAGAAGGACATAAACATGTGCCTTGCTCCTGCGTCGCCGGAGTGCCAGCAAGTGCAATTGTTATTGTTCGCCGTGGCCTTCGCATGCGGAGCATTGTAAATTTATCATGAGCTGTGCTAGGATTACACAGAAAGAAACTAATGGTCTTCTGGCTGGAGAAACCTTGGTGGTCAGGCATAGCTGATGAATTTCCCGACTAAGTGGCAGTAGTCTCACATGCAAATCATGTGTAATCTTATGATTGCTCCCAGTTCTGGATAGGTTTTTTTCGGTGTGCAGGGGATCGAGAGCTTCCATCTCACACTCGCAGCTATCTGGCCCATTATTGAAGCCAAAACAATGGACTGGCCCCAGGGGAATCAATAAAATCGGTCCGTAATCAGCCACCTGCCAGGCTTGCTCCGGCAATGCGGGGCTCCGAGTTTCCTCCGAAACGCATTGAATTGGAGGTACGTCGTCCATTGTTAGCCACATAAATAATACCCCGCGCACGGCTCAGCTGAAACTATTGTCTTGCCGAGCGGGCTTCCAATTTATCTGGGAACTTCTAATCAATTCAAACCTGCAATTGAAATGAGACCTAATTGGCGTCCGCATCAGGAGCAGGAGCAGGAGCAGGAGCTGGAGCAGGAGCAGGCCTTCGATCTCAGCTACCCATTCATTATATTTTCATTTCGTTTCAGTTTCGAATCAACTCGATGCAACAGTGCGTGCAAACAGTTATTTAACAGTAAGTCAACAATAACGAGTAGCCGCCCTGTTGGTTCGCTGGAAATTCACCATTTGCCATTTACAATTTACCATTTCTGTGTTAATAGGAAAGGCGGTATTGATTGAGTTGGCTTATTGGCAGCTTATAAATAGCAATGTTTTTCCAGCCCTCCCCGCAGTTTGTCCTCTACTTGGTTTAATTGGAAAATTACAATTTTCTCTGAAAACAGGGCAATAAGTTTTCAGTGAAGATTTCCGTTGAAATTATATGCTCTTCATGGAGATGCAATTTGAGATGCCAGTCGAGGATTGAACGCGATATATTTACTTTTCCATTCCAGCAAATGCAATGATGAACCTCATTCAAATGGCTTTTCAAGGAATCCATCCAGATATGTACATATATAACGAGTAGCGTTGTGTCAACATCTAATAATACATTTCATCGATGGGCAATCCGCATCAGTCCCAACAGTCATCAGTGCAGCCCGTAATATGAGCTGTGTCAAGTTGATTGACGGACTTAATTGATTGAAGCCCACTTAAAACCATAATGCACACACCAGTGACCGGCCGGCAAAAATCCCCATTATTATTTGCCCTTTTGCGAGGAGAGTATCTCAATTTCGGCCTAGACCGCAGATCAACATTTCGCAAATGTCGTGTTGCTGGTCGCATTGTTGTTGCCACTGTTGTTTGGCTGTCAGAGCTTACAATTGTTTGCCATCCTTGTCATCGTCGTCCTGGTGGTTTTGCTGCAATTCCGTTTTGGGCAGCAGCTGTACCTATAACTCGAGCTGCTGCCGCTGGATGCTGCTGCTGCTGCTGCCGCTGCTGTTGCGTTTGCTGCAGCTGCGCATGCCGGTCTGCTCTTGGCAGCTTTACAACTGCGAGACCATTCGAGTTGATGCCGCCCAGGCGAGTGAGGGGAGTGGAGCCCGGCCAGACATTATAGTCGTCAGTTGCTGCCCCATTGTTGCATTGTTGTTGCCGCTGCTGCAACTGGCGACGCCAGCGACATGACCTCAGCACACAATTTTCGGGGAAAACAGGGCGGTCGGGGGTGAGGGTATTCCCCGGATTTGTATGCGTATGCCATGTCCTGTATGTTGTGCACACTGAGCACTCTGCGAGCCATCAGTATATTTGTGTAGAACCACAGAGGCACACACAAACGAGCCGAAGGATGCCGTCCAGGATGCCGGGATGCCTGGATGCCAGGACGATGATGATGGTGACGAGCGGCGGCGGTGTTCATATTTTGCCCAGGACCACAATCAGGAGGACGACCAACAGGAGCAGCGCCAGGACAATTGCAACGCAAACAATACGGAAGCGGCAAGGAGCAACTGCAGCGCCGGAAATGGGCTGAAGAAATTGGGAAGATGCCACAGCAAACAACAGCAGTGGTGTCTGGTTTTTATAATGCAACTCAGTTGCAACAGGAAGGCAATAGAATATAAATCCAATTTATTTTGTCATTAAGTAAAAAAGAATTCTTCGATGGAGATTTGTCAAGTGCTTAAGGAATGTAGAACTAAAACATTTATGTCATTTGTACTTTTGTTTGGTCCGAAAATCTATTAAAAAGGCTTTTTGAGTGAAAATCGAAAAACATTTTACTGACAGCTAAAAAAAAAACGTTTTCCGACAGCTGCAAGCATTAGTAACCTATCCATACCACTTTTAGCCAGATCCTAGGAAATTCATTTTTTTGACCATTTTAAATTTCTTATAAGTGGTCACAATTTATTGAAAAAAATTTCAAAAATTTTTAAGTTGTAAATTACCAATTCCAATCGATTGGGAATACTTTTAAAAACATAACAAAGTATTCCCATTGAATTTTGAACCATTTTTCGCTTAGTTATGGATAAATCGTTGGTTTGGGAGCATATCGAGGTAAAAGGTGACGGTTTTTGTAAATAACTCGGACATATTTTGACCCACAGCGGAAAGAATGACCTTTTTGAATAGCTGTTGACACCAGCTAACGATCGGTGTCACTTTTTGTCGGATCCAAGAAAATTAATTTTTGGGCCTATTTTTGATATTTTTATAAGGGGTTACATCACAATTTTTTGCTAAAATTTTCAAAAAATAAAAAGTTTTATATTTGAACGCCAATTTATTGCGGACACTTTAACAAACTTAGCAAGGTATGCCAATCCATTTTTGGACCATTTTTGCATTAGTTATCGCGAAAATGCTCGCTTAAGGAGGAATATTAAGGTAAGTATATCTGACAGCAAGATATCAATATCAAGACAAAATCATTTCCTGATTTTTTGGAAATTTTCAAGGAACTACTTAAATCCAAAGATTTGGGTAGAGTCTAAGCGAAGGAAGGCAATCAATCACGGGCAGGCATATTGCACAAAACCTTGCCAACTAATATTCGCCAGGACTTAAAAAGCTGATGTCCTGGCAGCACTGAGACAGCAGGAAGAATAATCAAAAGACGGGCGGAGCAGAGAAGGTGGGCGACAAATGTTGTGTCCCGGCAGATAAGAAAGGACGAGGCCGGCGATCTATTACCACAGCTGCACAGCAGCCACATCCTGCTGCGTCCATTGAGCGAAGTGTGCTAAGCAAACAAAATGCTCCTGCGAGTCCTGCTGCTGCTCCTGCTCCTGAATATGCTGCCCCTGCATCTGCAACAACAATGCCTTGAATAACCAAAAGGGATGTTGACTTGCCGTTTGCTAAAAGGAACTGCAGCTATTCCGTTCGCATATACTCATATATTCATTTACTTGGATGCCGCCAGATGCTGCCGTTCAGTGGGATGCGAATGTGGGTCCTGTGTCCTGGCATCCTGGCAGCCAGGCAGCCTGGGCATCCTATGTGCCCGGGTGTCCTGGCCACCCCGTAAATTAGTTGCACCCATCAGCCCGCTCCAACTATTTCCCTCGCCGGCCGTCTGAAGCTCGGGCTCTCCGCAACCGCAGCCTCTGAATGCGGCCAAAGCAATGCGGAAGAATATTAAGCGGTTTTTAAGCGCCTGCATATTAAAAAGGATACAGAAAGGATACTCCGAGACAGAGACGGCAGCTGGACCAGTGATGTTAATTTGGCCTTTGCCAGAGAGGTCTGTGCCTAATGGCACTCCGTGGCCAATTTAAAAATTAATATAACCTCTATATCTCCTCGTATTCAATTGAACCATTTTGTTTTTGAAAAAAGCAGCAAGTAATGAATGTTTAATGTGTGAAAAATAAATGTGTCCCAAAAGTATCTATTATTTTTTTCAGGATAGAAAGCGCATCTCTGCCGCAATAAGAAGAGAATTGAAGAAACAGAAGCAAAGCGAAGGACATTCGGCGGCAGCTTTCGGATTCCCTTGGCGGCTGGCAGTTAAAGTTCCTTGGATCATTTGGCGATTTGCAAATTACCAACAAATGCTCTTGGAGCGAAGGACGAGTGGGTGGTGGGAGGTGGTCCATGGGCGGTGGGCGGTGGGCGGAACGAATCGGACGGCGATTGTGCGAAAGTTCCTCTCCGACATTTTTATTTAACTTTTATTTCTCTTTTTATTTCGTTGGCCGTCTGGTCTAATACGTGCATTGGGTTCTCCGCTGGCCACTTGGTCTTGGAATGGATGGGGATTGGCATCGGCTTCGGCATCGGCATCCACTTGGAGTCCACTTTGGCAACCGAACCCTTTTCCATTCAATCGAGCGTTACCTTTGTTTTCTGCATGTCCTTTCGGTTGCCTGTGCAGTTGGGTGGGTGTGTGTGTGCGTTGTGTAATTAACTCACATTTGCCACGCCCACAATGGGCGACATTGCCGGCTTTAATGAGTCACAAAACGGTTTTATGTGTCAAACGTTTGAAAACCCATTCGTCGATTGCGAGTGCAAATGAAAATGAAAATGAAAGAAATCGGAGTGGCCGATGGGAAATCTGGCCCAAATGATGATGATGATACTCGATGATGACGGCCACCAGGGTCTTTCAAAGGGTTCATTTAACAGCTAATTAAATGTTTAATCGGATATCTCTGTTATGGCGAACAAAGGCACATTGCAGCCATCTATTGGCGAAATCTGCTTTTCTTCTATGGGAAGGGTAATAGAAATGAATTCGATACAGCTGGAAAGACTGTAAGGAATGAAATTGTTATTAAAGGCTTTGTTTTCAATTGTTTATAATGTTTCCCTGTTCCCCAGCTATTTGAATGCATGTTTGCCAAACTATTTCGCTATATTTAAAGTGGCATATTTCATGAACCCCAGTATGTAGTATGGCGATCGAAATGCAGCAAACTGCTCCACCGCAAATTTATGGCTACTGGGGGCATCCGTCCGTGATATATGAACCCCATTCGTATTTGGTCGACTGCCGGTAGTTGAGCAATCATAATCACCGCACCAGAAAACATCGGCGAGTCCATCGTCCATCGGGCAGTCTGATATGCACCCCAAAGGCCTTTTAATTACTCGATGTCCAATTTCAATGATTCCACTACCACTTCTTTTTGGCTTCTTTAAGCATCGACAACTTGTGTTAATTACTTGCCGGCAAAGTGCAAACCAACTAACCCAATTAGGATTGGAAAAGGCCAGACACTGACACACAGCGAGATTGAGTGGGGAAATGCGGGAGCTGAGCGATAGCGGGAAATGGGAAAATGGGAAAGTGGGAAAGTGGGGAGTGCGGGCAGAAAGCAATAAACATCAACTTTGAGCTTTGATGAAATCCGCGAAGAGGCCAACCACCCGGTGAAAGGAGGATGATACACCAGAAGAGCAGTAAGCAAATTACTGGAGCGGAGCTGCAAAATGTCCCGGCCAGTGGACTCCTCTGACTTCTTCATCTGGCATTCAGTTTCGCTATCGCCGGACTTATTTCAGCCAGCGAGGATGCCAGCTTTATGAGTTGCCAGCTCCGCATTCAAATCCTGCCCACCTGGGCCTCCATCCCGGCGCACACACATTTCCCGGGGCCTTCTGATCTAACAATTAGACTCCGGGTTACATTCACAAATTTGAATGGCCCCCGAAAGTTGGCTGAGTTTCAGCATCTGGGGGGGCGAAAGGATTTGTAAGACGCTTGGAAATTAGCTTATAAATACGCAATCTCAGCCGGGCAGAGCCGGGCAGTCTTGGTCTTCGTCTTGGTCTCTGGAAATCCAAAAGTCTGAAAATCTGAAAAGGAAACCCGGCTGATGGCGGAGGAGGACATGGCAACGACACTGACGCAGTTGCTGCATTTTTCATGGGCTGTGCAAAATAAATTAGTGAAAGCTGTAAATATGATGAACTGCTGCTGATGCTTCAGCTGCAGGATGCCTGTCCGCCCCCCACCCTTCCCAATCCTTTGCAAGTCATCCATGTCCTGGACCCAGTTTCGCTCGAGCGACAAACTTGCAAAAGTTTTGTTGGTCGCCAGCGGCGCGCATTTTCAACAGCTGAAGCTGAAGCTGCAGCTGAAAAGCTGAAGTGGAAAGCTGCACTGGGAGAAATTGCACAGCCATTCGAGGATTTAATCAAACCTTTTCGATTTTGGATCACACTTCAATGTAGCTTAAAATAGTAATATCTGGAGTAATTAAGTAGTAAATCTAATGTTTGAACCACCTCGCTGAATTGAAAATTTTCCAAACGTTTTTTCCCTGTGTGATGGAGATTGGTGGTGGCACCTTTCTGGCGGAGCATCCTCCGCAGCTCTCGCATTTGTAGCCGCTTTAGTTTAGTTTGATTCAGTTAGTAGTTTTAAGAGTTAAGTAGTTTTCAAAAGTTTTATGAATTATTAAGAGGATTTTCGAGTTTTACGCTAGCCTTTCATTTTCGCTTTCAGCTTCCTGCCACCCCCGTTCGCTTTCGCCCCCGCATTGCCCAAAAACCCCCGGAAAGCGCCGGAAACCCCTTGCAAGCCCCCGGAAAGTCCGCTTTTAGGCGCTCGTCAGCCGTTTCCGCTGGTGTCCGTCGTTTGCCATTTTGGCGTCGCCCGAAAAGCTGTCGAAATATTTTGCAGATTTTTTAATTTTTCATGCCGCACTTCCACGCTGCTGTTGCTGTTGGTGGCTTTATTGTTGTTCCTGTTCCTGCCACTGAAGTTGATGATGATTATGATAATGACGAGGACGAGGACGAGGATGTCGGCAGAGCGAGCAAACATTGACTTGAATGGCGGCACAGCCCTTTTCCTCCGCTGCCTCCGTTTCCCCCAATTGGCCCCCGAAAATTAAATACATTTTACTGTCAATAAAATTATAAATGCAAATTATAATTTTCTACTGCCGTTTCGGACACTGGACGTGGACGCACAACAATTAGCCAGCCCCTCTCCAAGCCACTCCCCCTCCCCCTCCCCCCTCCCAGCACGTCGCTCTGCGAGTGGAGCACTGAAGATAATACTCCCCAAATTCTCTGCCATGGCCGAGCACTGATTGTGACGTCAATGGCCAAATTAAAACTTTAACGTGTCGCACAGCGAGTGGTTAGTGGGCATCCCAGATGGCGGGTGAACGGATGGATATGGAGATGGGGATGGAGGTGGAGATGTGGACCAGTGCTGTCAGCTCATCATTGTTTCCCGTCAACATTTTCCTCTGGCAAAAGGCATTAGAAAGTCCAATAAACGCCATATACATAGTGCCTCCGAGTTATCATGCATAGAATGATGTTTCATTTATTCAACTTAAGTTTGGAATATATTTTAAATTTTCTAATTTGTTTTTTCGGGTTATTATGGATAGTGAAAGTGCGCAGCACTGGGATGAGTTAGTCTGGTGCTCGTTCGGTTAGTTGGCTGTCGCCTGGCTGCTAAGGATGTTGGCATGTTAATTCAGTTTGCAAATTGTTGCGATGCCTGGCTGTCGGTGTATACAAATACGTGTGTATTTAGTTTCCCTTTTTTTTGGTCCTATGTGAGCGCTAATTTGGTGGCTCTAGGTGGTGTATGCGGTGGGTGCAAACTTCGTGGGTTCGCTAAGTGAAACTTCGATTATAGAGACAGCTCTTAGTGGGTTCATTTGCTCCGTTTTGGTGGCCCGCGCAGTTTTCGCAATTTTCGGCGGTCGTTTTCCCATTTTGCTCGACTGGCGGAATAGCCAGAGGAGTATAAACTTTCGCCACGTAACATTTGTTATGCTCTATTTCTTTGCAAAGCAATTACCGACCCACATATCCAGACAAATAAACAGAAAGCAACAACGCACAGCAAAAACGGCCGGGCAAACATGCCTGCCGTGGAACGGCCTACGGAAAGTGGGTGGCGAGCGGGCGGCAAATGGGCGGAAAAGTGGGCGGCGGTGCTCCATAGACGTGCATAAATGGATTCGGGCGCACAAAAAGGGGCGGCTCGGGGTTAAAGCTGGGAAAGCGAGTGTGCTTCTAAATGAATCGCACTTATCACGTAGTGGCGTCGGTCCCAAGTACAGTGAGGCCTGGCACGGGGCGATAATGAATGCAAGTTACGGCGAAATAGAATTAACTTTAGTTGCCAATTAATTAGTGAGGTCAAAGGCTGCGAGGCGAATGAAACCGCCGGCGATGAGTTAACGCACAAATGGGCTCTTTCAAACAGGATGCGGAAGTTGTCAACAGGAAAACTCCGCAATGTAGTCGAAAGCCAGAAGAGCAAAGTGAAAGGTGGTGAAAGTGACAGGTGAGTCGTTGAAAAGTCTGAAGAGAGTACTCTGAATGGAAACTGTGCGTGTGGAATTAACTTGTATGGAAGATAAGTAGACGAGTTGGCTTCATCCCAGAGGTTCTCAGCTTCAGGAGCATACAAATTAGTAAATATTTCTTAAATACTCAGTGGCAATAAATTAAATTCAGCTGAAATTGTATTAAGAACTTGCTTTGGACGCGAGAGAATAAGGCACTAAATTTATTTACCACGTTAAGCCTTGCAATTTTCCAAAGTAAGCGATGGCTCTTCCGAAATGGCTGGCATCCAAATTCGCGTTATGAAGCCAAAATAATATAGTTCAAGGACCCATTAACTTAACTGCAGTCAACACTGTACAAAGGACACTATCTGATGCTAACAGCCCAGCTCCCGAAAATTATTACCACGTGAAATTTGACCAACTTTTGTTGCAGTTGTTGCGTTTCTGAATAAATAATCGATAGCTTTTGCGCAACAGCGCCAAACAAGCCACCATTCGACAGCCAAAGGGGGATTGAGCACAATGGGGGCCGCGGTGGGCTCCAAGGAGGGGCATTCCGATGGAGGGGCACTGGCTGATGGTGATTTGCACAGGCGGAGGCCAAGTAAATTTGCAGAGCGAAAACAAATTTATAAGCGCATTAAACGGGCGCGTGTAGTTCTCGTGATTTGTGTTCCGAAACGGGGAACCACCGAAAAGCAGGGGGATCGCGAGGGGATGGGGGGGGGGGGTCTTGGGGAACGGGGTCCCAAGGAGGGGAACTCGACGAACAAGGGAGGTCAGAGTACAAAGTGCTTACCAAGCGCTTAGCGATTAATCAGTTTGCTAACAACGAAAGCCAGCCGAAAGGCGATAGTGCACTCAGAAAAACATCAGTGCCTAGCTTATTAGTTTGCAATGTGCTTATGCTCATGGAAAAGCAAACCCATTAGAAGCATAGTTCCATTGGAACTATTTTAATCAAAAGTTATGGTGCTTGCCAACTCGAGATCAACAAGCAATTTAAAACTAAACTCATAGCCAGAAGCATAGAAAAGTGTTATTATGGATCAACTTTAAATTAAAAACACCTTTGGATAACTTTATAGCTTTATTCATTCATTGATAATTAGATTTATATCCTGTATTTAAGTTGTTATTCATAAACTTTCACTACTAGAGATTCTGCATGCTCGAAGTGGAATGGAGTCCCACTTTCTTCAAGTGTGAAACCTTCAGCGGAGATTCGACTCCTGTGCTGCTGAGGCAGTGCAACGGCACTCGGAACTTTGGAGTCCTTGAGCCTTGCGCCTGCAACCTCCAAGGAGCATCGACCACACGAGCGGCGAGCTGTACCTCATGGTTTTCTGCTGCAGCTGCACTAACGCCGTTTTGGTGGCTAATTAAGTCAATTATGCACTTAGGGCTTCAAGTGGCGTGCGGCACCAATGGAGGCCGTGCCCCACAGACATCGCTGCACCACCGCAGCCGTTGCAGTCATTTAAACATCAAAGCTCGTCACGCTCAAGTCCCGACCGCGTCCACCGCCCACCGCCCACCGCCTGCGCGGCTTCCTGGCTGCCTCAGCCGCCTTTTTTAATAATATGAACGGGCCTCGGCTGTGGAAATAACTCATACGCACCGTATGCCGCGCTCGCCATACATCAGCTGGTGCGGTGGTGTTGGTGTTGGCGTTGGTCTTGGAGCCTTCGCCATTGTTGTTGGCGGCATAAGGACGTGTTACTTACACTTTGCCTTATGTACATTGGGCGCCAATACATATATGCAATGTGTAACAAGCTGTATATACTTACACACCCAGTATATGTAAGTACAGGGCTGTGGGTTTATGTGCTGCTGCTGGTGCGGCAGGCACGAGAAACGATTTATCTCAATTTACATACTAAATGACAGGCAGAGCGGCTCATGCATTCCTTTTCGTGACTGTCGAAGGATCCCCGACAGCCCGACAGTCCGACATCCCAACATCCAACGTCCCAACATCCGACTGCCACGTCCTTGTGCTCCCAGGATACTCCATTCCCCTCAGCTGCTCCTTGGACGCACAATGGGCAGAAGATTGGTAAATGAGGCATAAACATTGATTTTCAGTTTAAGTAAACACTTAATTGAGTATAAGTTGAGTGGATATATACTCCGGGCGGCGCGGTAAAGGCGCAAAAATCGCTTAATTATTCAGGGCAAACAAAGTGACTGGCCGCTGGAATCATTCATTTTTTAATCAATCGAATCGATAGGCCTGCGCGTTGAAAGACGGAATTAAAAACCTCTGCAATCGAGCGCCGCGTGAATCATTGATTCGTGTTCCTTGGTTTTTCGCAAAGTATATCCATGCCCATCGTGAATGGTCAAAAGTAAAATCTCCCTATCGATCTTGGTTTTCAGTTTAAAACAGTTGTAATTGCGTGATAACTTTTTCTATTACAATAACGCTTTAAATCAATTGACAGTGCGGCTAAATTAATTGCCATATGTTCGGCTATTTAATCTTTAAATTGAAATCAACAAAGTTTATTATTTCATTAGTGCCGTATAAATATAATTGATCACCAGTTGTTGATAAACATATTGTAATTTCTACTAGATGCCATATAATTGAATAAATACGTTTTTTTGCTAAGGAAGCACAACCACAAACCGTGGCACACCACCAGTTTGCCCCACTGTGCAGCGCCAACGCTCGATTCCGCATCACTTGTCAGTCCTATATAATGTAATGAAGGCGTTCGATGAAACAAATGCAAAATTTCAAAGACGTAAAAACGAAATTACAGGATGAGCCAGGCTATGTGGAAGTAGGCCTTTGCTAGGTGACACAGGAGTTGGTTGGTTGGTTGGAGGGGCGGCTGTCGACAGCTGTTTGCGAGGTCCTGTCGAAAAACGAGACCTGAAAGCAATTACTTTATGCCGCAACCACACACAGATACACACACTCCCTCCTAGTCACCGACTAGGGTGGTGTTTTTGTGCAAATTTAGATAAATCACTTCAAACTCCCTTTGTTGTTGTTCGTTAAATATGCGTGATGAATAAGTTTTTCGGCCGCAACACTTCCGGATTTAATTCAATTTCTTCAAAACAGCTACATATTTTCATAGATTGTGTTTCATATGCACTTTATCCATTCGTTGGCCCATGGAATAAATTTCGAAAGGCATCACGTCGTATGCGTAATAAACTTCATAGCCAACGCAGAAATGCATCACTCATACGCAGTGTGACATACAATTGCTTCACTGTTTTTTCACAGCGAATCGTTATTTTTTCGGGGGCGCTCTCTCATAAATGTGGAACAGATGAGGTCCACCCCAAAGGACGAACCACACACGCCCACTCAGAGTCACAGATTGAGCCCCAATCCCAGCTAAGCGGTTTCGGCTCGTTCATTTGCCGCCACCGGGGGGAAATACGAGTATTGTAATTCCCCGGCGATGCAGCGCACGCACATGACTTTTTAATAAATATTAAACAGTGCGTCGGAAAAATAAGCGCCGGCAGGACAAAAGGGACGGCGACGGCAGTGTTGACATGACGCCTGGCGAAATATTAAATTACGATAATAAAATATTGAACAAAGATTGTTTTGTTCCACTTTGAAAAGCCAGAGTCCTGCGGTTCCGTTCAGTTCAGCTCAGTTCGGTTCGGCTCAGTTTTTGCCCTCGGTTCGGTTTGGTTTGGTTTGGTTCCGTTCGCTGTGGCATTTTTGACAAATGTTTTTCGTTTTCGGCAGTACGGTTATTGTTTTGCCAGCCAGTCCTTGGGAATTCCCCCCACACAGGACCTCTCCTTATGTGGTAATATAACGCTCTTTTACTACGAAATTTGCCCCAATATCTGGGGCTATGTTCGTCGCTCCCCTGCGGCGCTTTTGTAAGTTATATATATTTATTTTTACAAAAGAGGAGCAAAGTTGCGTAAATTATTGTTAACAGAGGCGTGAGTGGGCGGTTCACCTACCTCCCCTGACTTAGCTGTTTTTTTTTTGGCCGTCTTTTGTGTATTTGAACTTGGCAGTGCGTTAAATTGTAAAGGCCGTGCCAACACAAGCACACAACACTCGTATTGTTGGCATTTAGTAAGCTAATCCCTAGAAGTCTTCGGGAGATTGCGCCAGATTACAGGCAAATGCGAATCCAAGTGACTTTCCCGGGGATTGGACTGTGTGCTGGGGGTGGGAAGTGGTGGGACGAAGGCCGAAAAGAAACGCACACGGCTGTAGATCGTTTTAATTTGGCATTTGATTAGGCACGTGTTCCATCGGAAGCAGCTTAAGGACATGTACATATGCGCGCCGCACAAGGACAAACTATCCTCATTGTCTGCCCCTATTCGCAATGTCAACGCAGAGGTAAGGCCCCCGGCTCCACAAACGGAAAGACAAAGACAAAGAGAAAGTAGCCGTGGACGGGGAGAAAGCAGCCAAAGCAATTGCAAATACTCCCCAGCTATATGAATATTTATGAGCGTGTTTGCGACTGCTTAAGACACTCAACTAGCTGGTGAAAAGCGCGTGGGGGGGGGGGGGGGGGGAGTGGAAAGCGGGAAAAGCAGAAACGCTGCAGCGGAAAAGCTAGGGAAAGCAAATGCACTCGAAGGAAAGTCGGGAAGAGGTAGAGGTTAAGTCCACCAAGAAGTATTGGAGATTACACTCTAAAAACTTTTCCCGTAAGTCATCATTAGTTCTCCGCAGCTGGCACATTTCACTCTTAATTACTGAACCATGCCCTTTTCGCACTGTGTATCTGTAAGCACTGAGCGGGGATCCTTGAGACTGTATGGCTTCACCATGGCCAGGTTTACGGATTAGCGGACAAGAAGTGCACACAAATGCTGCCCGCACTCAGTTTCAGCCATTTCAGTGGGCGGGTGGGCAAATGGCCGAAACCATTTGGCAGAGCTACTTGGGATCCTGGCTAAATTGCCGGCTATGAAAATGAAACTTCATTGTTTTGCCATTGCCATTGTTTGATTATTATTATAATGCGAGCGAGGGGATGTTTGTGTGAGCTTCTGTTTGGAAAATATCCCCAATATCAGATGGCCAGTGGAAGCACAAATATGACTACTTGACCACTTGATTGTCCCTGCAAAACAATCCGAAACTATCAACACGTTTCGCCAATCTGCCGGCCGGGACTCCATCGTCGTCCCTGTTTTGCAGCCAGGCGTAATTAGTTGACTTCCCTGAATTAGTTTTAAGGTGATTAAATTTAATGGCCCTCGCTGGCGTCTCGAATATTTACCGCACGAATGCAATTACCCGAATGGCTACGCAGCCAAGACAACAAATCAGCAATTAAGCCACATCGCACCGCCCACTCGGCCACCTCTCAGCCACCTGTCACCACATCCGCACTCCGCCTCCGCCACCCACGGGTGCCACAAATTCGAATGGAGCCCCGGGAAACCAAGAAACCAAGGAACCCGCTTTCCACCCCGTTCGGAGACTTGATGCTGACGTTAATGACCGCCAATAAAATGCGTGCTCAAGTGGCAGGAAACTGCCTCGAGGAGCTACAGCGATTCCAGCCCGACTCCAAGGATCTGGCTGGGCCAGCAATTAATGTCAAAGTCAATATGCCTTATCGCGCCGTTAAACGTAAAGGGTATTATAATAAAATAAATAACGCAAAAATCAGCAAGGGCTGAAATTAAATCGAACATCAACAATCTGTGGCGAAACAACAGGACAAACAATCGGCGGCCAGAAGGAAGGAAGCGCAGCCAAGGAGCCTCTGTCTCGCTCCGCCCGGAATCAACGAGCCATCCGGCAACTTGGTTATCCGTTCCGTCGACATCGCAGCATCGACATCCATGGCATCGACTTTCGCCAGGAGCGGTATTCCGCGCTGCTTTTGGAGTGCAGCTCGTTAGGCACGAACGAGCAGCGCAGAGCAGAAAGCCCAGAAAACCCAGACAGACAAGGACATAAACAGCCAGCTTTCTATCGAGTGCCGGCTCGGAAGGAGAGGAGAAGATGGCGGAGGAGGAGGAGGGTGAGAAGGCCCCGACGACTCCGTCTTAAATGCCAATTTCAGGCGCTGCATTTCCCCGCTCGAAGAAAGTCTGCTCAGCCGACTGTTTGAATACTAATTGGAATCGGGGGAATTGGGGGACTCGGTGCGTCTGAATTTATTCCGAAATAATTACCATTTAACAGGCCATGCAAGTTCCCAGCTGGGCTGCATAAATTCAGTTTAAATATGGCCAAAAGTAAAGTCTCCCGAAGGCCATCCTGCGACCTCTTGGCGAGTATAGTTTTCTTTAACGTTTCCATTTTTTGCGCATCTTGAATGCCAATTTGGGCAGCGCCACTCCGATCACTGAGAGAAATCCAACCGAGTTACTCGCAGACTGGCTGTAAGTGGGCTAAAGTTTGTCGACCACAATGCATTCAACTTAAATATTCGCAAAAACCTGGCCAACTCTTCTCTCAGTGCCACATTCATCCCGGATCCGGCAGGGCTGTCCGTCGAAAAGCCAATCTGCTCAACACTTTGTTTGCCGCCGCCATTGTCGATGCTGTCGACCCCAATTTGCAGAGCTCCTTGTCGCGCTCATATTGATATACATAGCTGCGCCTTTTGGAGCATCCCCCATTTCGCCGCGCTTATCCCCAGACCCCACACCCCACACCGCTGATCCCTGGAACCGCATCTCTGGTCGGTTTTTAATACATAGCGTATCCTTATGCAAACAAGGCGGCCAAGGGGACGGAAGCAGGGGCGGACTGTCAGCTGGTAACAGGTAATCTCCTGCTCCTGCGCTCCTGACACGACAGCGAATAATTCAAGGCAGCTCACGTAAATTTTAAGTTTCGTCATTAAGATTATTGGACTAAGAAAAATTTGGTCAATGCATGCACGGAATTTTTCATGAAGGGACGCCGCAGCAAACAACTGCGGATGAGCCAAGGACCAGGTGATGAATAGAGGGACGCGCTAAGCAGGTTGGGTCAATGGTGTACATAGGATGCTACCTTTTACTCTCCAGGCATTTGAATAAATGAGGTAACAATGGGACTCTTATATTTCTAAGATTATTACAAATCGCAGGTAAGATTAGCATTAGTAACTCAACTCGCGACTAAGCAAAATAAATATGCATAACAAGTAGAAGTTACGGATTCAAATCCATCGTTACTCGCAGATTCTTCTGATTAACATCCATCAAATTGATAACTTAGGAAAAGCGATTCAAATTGATTCCTGGGCTAATTTTCAAATATTTTTCCTAATTAATTCTGCTGATAAATAACAACAGCCATTGAGTGTAAAAATGGAAAACCCGGCGAGTCCCTCGCCATTGTGCAGTGAGGAGCGGGTCCAGGACACGTGTCCCGTCAACCTTTCATGGCCATTCCATCAAGTCCGAAAAGGTCTTCAGCCAACTCGCCCTGGGAAAACTTTCTCTAAATTCTTTCATACGTCTGCAGCTTTTGCCAGTTTTCTGCTTTTCTGCTCGTTTTCTTACTTTGTGTGTAAGCAAATTGCCCAATTTCGTTCCCTTTGCCTCCTGCCTTTCTGGGGTTTTCCTTTGGCGGGGTTATCAACGCATTATCTTCGTGAAAAGGAGTGCAGTTGGAAATTGTTGGGGGCAGCGGGAGGCACTGAAGCACACGTCCAGGCGGCGAGGGAAAGAGCCGCGACGCCAACAATAACACACAAAGAGCGGATGGGCGCAAAGTGGAAAAGGAAGATTGCGGGCGGTCGGAAGAGCTGGGGGAAAATGGGGAAAATGGTGAGCGGAGCTGGCCAAGAGCACTAGTCGCCGGCTGGGTGAAAAGCAATAATCTAACATTTCAGCACATTTTACAGTTCACTGAATTAAATAAAGAAACTTTGAGCTCACAAACGCACGCACACACTGGCACACACACACACACAGATTAAAACCTATGAGCATAGCTGTCTACGTGGCGTATGCGTATTTTCACATCTTCGAATGAGCTCTTCCTTCTATGTACCTCATATAAACCCCCAGCCCAAGATGAGCACTGCTTGCATGGAGAGTTAGGCTAATCTCACATCCTTTGGGGTGATGTGGAGTTACATGGAGGCATGAATTAAAGATGCAAGTTCTGGGAAATATTGAGCTTGTTTGTATTAACTCTGAGCTGGCTATTTAAATTTTAGTTCAAAATGTAGATTTCAGCTGAATCGTGGGACTTTGTAGAAGGGCATTCTATAGATTGTTCCGATGTTTTTTCAGCTAATGCTGGCCTCCAGATTGTGTGTCTATACGAATGTATGGAGTTGCCCGCTCGAATGTTTCCACAGAACTCAAACGGGTCGGGACATTCGGCCGAGGAGGACGGACAGCCAGGACGGGACGCCTTCTAAGCAGCGTCTTCTGGCTGAGCTAAGAGCAAGGACTTCCAGGGTCGCACCGAGTGACTGAACTGAGAAGCAAGCAAAGCAATTTTTATGGCAGCAGCATTCTACGGGAGGAGCGCAAAGTAAATGCCGCGTTATGGGACCCGAGTTTCCGAGCTGCGAGTTTCCTAGCTGCCGCATGCCGCACTGCCTCACTGCCACTGGGACAAGGACACAGACGCACGCTGGAAGAGCATGGTGGAAAAAATGAACAGCACAAAAAAGGAAACACCAAAAGGGAAAAAACTGCTGAGCTAACGATGTGTGATTTTTCTGTATGGCTGGCTGATGGGAGGCAAGTGGAGGTGGGGCCATGGATGGGGGGGGGCGACAATTGGGCCGGGGTTAGGTCTCTTTTTAGGTTTCTGGTTCGGGCTGCGACTCGGGTCCGGGTTCGAGCTGGGGCATAAAAAAATAATAATAAATGAAAGTGTTGGCGCTGGCTCGTGGTACGTGTAATAACATTCAAGTGCGCCAAGTTTAATCTTTCAAAATGCTTATGCACAAAAAATAAGCTATAGCTATATAGCCGTATAGCCCCAAGTCGGCGGACTGGGGCGATGGAGTGTCAGCGGGCGAAAGTAATGGCGTAAAAAATAATAAGCCAGCGCAGCGCCGAAAAAAATAACGCGGGGTAATTTACGTTTAGAGCCTGCAAAATTATTCAAATTAAAATTGTAAGTATTCTAACGCGTCGCAGGCATCTGCGGCCCACCAGCTGCGGTGCGCTGCAGGACCAAAAATCAGCGAGTACACTGGGCAAAATCGGATGGTAGTAATGGGAACTTGTGAGAAATGAGAAATTAAAGGGCTTAGAATCAAGCAAATATCAGACTCAATATACAGACACCTTGCTACGTGGATTTGAGTTTTTAAAGTTTTGTGTTTATTCGTTTTTTCTCGCAGTGTGCGGAGCACAGAGAGAGACAGAGAGAGACAGAGAGAGAGAGAGAGCGGGAAGCGAGAGCGCTGACCCAGCACTGTGTTAAATTAGCTGGGACACTTAATTTCTGTTGACGCGCACATTTTTCTATGGAAATTAACGCTAAATAATTTTTTGGATTCGCCAGCGAATCGTTCAGGCAGCAGACCGAGGCGAAGGACCTCCTCCTCCCAGGACATCCTTGCTCTCGGCTTAGGCTGGAGTTGGCAATTAGGCCCGGGGTGTTTGAATTAGTTTCGTGTTTTAATGAGTTTCATAACTTTTTGGTTCCGTTGTAAATTTTGCAGCAGCAACAAAACACACATAAAAGATGCGTGCAACGGTTAAAGCGCTGCGTGGGGCCGGGGGTGGGGGGGATGGAGGGGGGCAGGAGGAAAACGAGCAAATTTCCATGTTACTGCTGAGGGAAACCCTCGGGTGGATTTATGTATGTATTTGTTAGCCATACCCAGTTGACATAAGCGAGAGCAAAGTGGCAAAAGGCAACATGAAAAATGCTTTAAATCTTGTCACGAGGCGGCGGCGCGGGGTGGGTGGGGGTTGTTCGCCCAGGGTCGGAGGTCAGGTCTCAGATGTGTGTCTGTGTGCATGCTAATGATATTTTAAGAGAGCTTTCACTGGGCCGCACATGTGTGAGTGGGCAAAGTGAAAAATTATTTATGTTGCATACTTATTGGAGCATGCAAATGCGCATTGTTATGCAAAACGCTTCGGAATGCCGCCCATAAATTGAATTATCCAGCGAATCAAACTATCCAGCCACTCGCCATGTAATATTTAAGCGCTCTAATTAATTAAACATCACAGAGTTCGAGCCGCCACACTCCGCACCCCGAAAAAACAAAGCGAAAACGCTTGACAGGACTCCAATCGCCGCCGAAAAAAGGAGCGAAAATTCCAATGACAAATGGGGCTCGCTGTTAAATATTTGCAGGCAACCCTTTTTCCGGCATTAAAACGGAAAAACAGCAAACGTTTCTATCTCCTTTGCACACACCATTTATTTCCCGCCCGCTCCCTTTGTTTGTAGCCACCATTCAACTGTAATTACTTAGGTAGACCCGATCCGAAGCGATACGGGATATAAGCCTCTTTTGCAGAGAAAGAAAAACTTGGAATTCCCTTTTAATTTTTCATTGTTAAATTGCCATTTGGCCATTTTGCCATTTTGCCATTTGGCCATTTCGTGGGGCATTGCCACAGCAAGCGGAGACAGCAGAGTGTGGCAAGTGCAGGAAGCGGAAGAGCAAAGCAAAAGCAGAAGCAAAACAGAGGCAGCAAACTGAGCGGCTGGCAAAGGGACAAGCAAATTGAAACTTTATACAGTTGGCAAAAGTTGAGCGGAGCAAATCAAAGGCAGCAAACCCGAAAGGGCTAACAAATTTGCAACATTTTGCAGGTCCATGAAATGGGAACCGATTTTGATGTAGGTCAGGTCGGGTCAGTCGGCAAAGATTTAAACAAATTTAATAACACCAAGCTGATCTGGCAGCGTGAAAAAAGCAGCCTCATTAGTGCTGAATGTTTGAGTTCCCTGATTGGTTTGCTTCGCTAAAACCATTCACATGGTGTGCTTGCCACAAAATGTTATTCATTACTCATAAGTTCAAGTATTCGCAACAAACTAAAACTGAAACAAAACTATTGTTTTGGGTCAGCAGAGGTACAAATGCATTTAATAAACCTAATGAAAGACAGAAGCCAGCGAAGCAAATCGAATTTCAACATAAGAAGACAAATTAAAAGCAACTTGTGAGATATCTTAATAAAAGTCTGCCAAGGAAATACTGCCACTCCCCAAAAGATATAAATAATAGTGCCTGAACAATGGCCAGCTTCTAAAGTTTGGGCAAAAGCGTAAACTGGAACTGATTGCTGCGCACTGAATTTAATAAAGTTAAAAAACTGAAATCGTACGCAAAACCCATTAGGAGCAGCCGGGAAGGCACTCGTATCATGGCAGAATCTCTGGCAAAATAAATGCGGAGGGAAATAAATAAATATCAAGCCATAAATAAATAAAAGTTGTGAACAAGCAAATGCCCTGTCCACCAGTTGGCAAACATTCACAGCTCCAGAAAAACCAGCAGCAGCCAACCAGCGAAGATACAAGATACACACGTCAGCGTCGGCTTTGTGTACTCGTATCTCGTGGGTAGTTGCGGTCGTGGGCGGCGACACGCCCCTTTCGCACAAAAATCAATATGTTGATTTGAACTTTCTTCTCGCTTCGCCCCTTTTTTCTTTGCGTTTTTCTGTTTGGCCACAAACTTTTGCGCCAAGGAATTATCAATTTCTTGCCCGCTCCCCTTGTTTTGGCCAACTCAACTCAACTGAACTCAATGAGGGCGAAAAAGAAAAAAGTGGCGGCCGAAAGCAGCCATTATCTGCTTACATATTCATGTGTATGTACCATAAAAGTCGGTATGTATTTCCATACATAAGCGGATATTTTTGACACTTCAAAAATTGGAATATCTCAAGAGTCGAGTCGAGTCGACAGGCGAACAAAATGCCCTGTGTAATTTTTCATGACTCTGCGCCCCATCTGGGACCCACTGGGTACCAG
The DNA here is from genome assembly GCF_016746395.2 of Drosophila simulans. NCBI lineage: Eukaryota > Metazoa > Arthropoda > Insecta > Diptera > Drosophilidae > Drosophila > Drosophila simulans. The sequence continues at coordinate 27,705,195 of NC_052523.2, read as the reverse complement.
CTCCATTCAAAATCGTAGCAGATTGAGCTGTTGAGCTGGGGGATTGCGAATAAAAGTGGAAATGGGCGACCCCGCCATATACGTAGGAACCAGCATGACAACTGGGCCCGCTCCTCCGTAGCTCCTTCGCTCCATCGCTCCATCGCTCCATCGCTGCTCCGTATTTCGGCAGTGTGCGGCCTGCCACTTTTTTATTATTTCGCAAATATCGATAAGGGCAGATAGGCGGGTATCGCCGACGAGAACACAGTGCCATCTCCGTGTCACTCCGGCTGTCTTTCCCACTTCGCCCTCGCCATATTTGGCGACAGTAAATGTTTGCTAAATATCCTCAGTAAATACTTGGCAGCTTATGTGGGTGCTGCACACACATAATCATTCGCACATAAATAAATAAGTGTGTTCTACAGTGGAATCATGGCTTACTTACAGTGCTACTCGCCTGTGAACAACCGACGGAGTGTCCAAAAAATCTGCAAGAACAAGGAAAACACGAAATGGTTACTCACTATAAGCATCAGAGATTGATCATAAGTCCATTATATCTGCATATTCAAAGGGGTATCTATAGGTTAACTTGAATGCCCCTTTAAACTATAAGCTAAGTCTTTCAAATGCAAAGGAATTGAAACCTGTAGCCACGCAATCACCTTCCATTTGGCTTAAAGCCCTATCAAAGAACCAGATCTGCCCGGATAAAAGTCAGGGCGATATCACTGTTTAACAGTTCGGCTGAATGATTCCTTCGTAGGAATCGAGGCTGTCAAGAGTACTTACTGTACTCCGTTGAGCCCGCTGAGCCGAGCTCTATTGGACGGACGTCTGGCAGCAGTGAGGACTGGTATATAATGCACTTTAAGGCTCGTCTGGGACGAAAAACATTATGTGCGAGGGCATTATTAATGAATTTATGTATTCGTAAACGCATCCAATACCCAACCAATCAACGCTGCGTATACGCAATCTGTGGAAGCTCATGTTGACGGCAGGGCTTACCCAAGAAATTGGTATTATTTTACATACACCCAAGTCTCGGGCGATTCATTAGTTTCTATTTCAGTGGCTGGCAATTCAATCAGGTTGATCAGTTTTCAATATTGCAGCTATATTGCCCAAGTCTATCTCGCTCTTCTTGGGCCTCGTTGGCATACTCCGGTTTCATGGCAGTAGTGGAAGGCAGTAAAGTAAATTTAGTTAACCAACCATAAAAAATTGTGTGCGCAAATGTGGGTGAGTGCTTTGGCCACTGCCACAACTTTTCGCAACCCCTCAGCGCGGCACACTCCTTATTCGCCCTGCTCTGGTATTCACACATATTACGTATACGACACATAGTTGGGCGAAAAGTTGACGATGTGGTTGTAGTTGCTGCTCCTGCTTCTGCTCATTAGAGCCGCGTTCGCGCCGAAAAATCTGTAGCACATAAAAGTATGCAACATCAAATGTGCTAACGACAAGCGCACACTGTGAGAAATTTGTGTGACTATTGGTTTTAATTTTGCATTCAATTCTCCTTCATTTCTATTTGTATTCGGATAAGAAGAAACCATCAATAGTTTTCCAAACCCATATTATGTTATCATGTGTTACGTACATTTGTGACCCCATAGCTGACCCGATTGTTGATATTTGTCGCGGTGCAGCATCGAAAGAGAAAGCCATGGATGGGGATAAATAGCGAGTGCTGCCGGGTGATTCCCAGATATTATCAGAAAAGTTATTGGCGGCCTGGGTGGTCAGTGGGTGAGTGGGTGAGCGGGCTGCTTAGCATTAAATTTATGAATCCACAGCGAAGTGTCTTCCTCCACTTGGTGGCCCATAACTCGAAGTCAGCTTAGAGCCGGGTATCCAGAAGCCAGAAGCCAGAATCCAGGATCCACTAACCAGTAACCCTGGCGACTGTGGCGCCGACAGGAAGTTACGTGACTCGTGGGCATAAGTCCGAGCTGCACTTCACCTTATTTGCTTGGACTTCATCTGCCTGCTCCTCTTCGTTGCGCCACTAATGGCTAAGTCGGGCCAAGCAGTCAAGTGATAAATTCCGGGCCAAATAGAAACGAAGTGGCCGAGAAATTTACATTATCACGCGAGTCGTGCGGGGCAGCTGAACAATATAGTTATGCAAATAGCGCCACGAATTATATAAATTGCGTATACGCCGCGTGGCCCAGACACATTGATATAAATTCATATTCAAATGGCCAAAAGCGAAAGTGGGGGCGAGCGAAAACATTTGCACAACATTCGAGATACACTCGCATATCTCCAACTTGCCGCTGGGATGGGCCACTGTGTCTCCGGCAAATTAAGGCGGGCGCAAAGGAAAAAGGACAAAGGGCCCGTAAGTAGCGGAAAATGGTAAACGACCGACCGTCTACCATCGACGTCGGAGGTACGCAAATTGATATTTTTCTACAACATGCAAATAACACGAGTAATGCGAGTGCAGAGAAGAGGAAAATGCGGAAAGTGCGGGGAAATGGGAAAATGGGGAAATGGGAGGCCTCCCTGCGCAAATAAATGATCTGATAAGACAACAACAAACGTAAAAATTTATGCATGCCAACTAAAGCACACACACATACACACACACACACATCCGCAGCCGCCGGAAGTGGGCGGTAACTGGGTGGGTGGCCACGTGTTGGGTGCTGTGAAAAAATGAAATAAAGTTAAACAGGATATTTCAACATTCTCGCAGCAGAAGCAACAGCAAACAAAACAACCGAAAGTAAAAGCTAACGAGGGGCGGCGGCGGCGGAGGCGTGGCAAGGACGTTGCCAGGACACATTCCGATTCGGTGTGTTAAAATGTAATAGCAACGTTAATGAACACGAACGCAGTCGCAGTCGCAATGGAAATGGTCACATAAAAAGGCAACGATTTGCCCCGGCCTCTGCTCCTCTGCTCCTTTCATTCCATTTTTTGTTTCTTCGCCTCCTCCCCGAGATTTTCGCCCCCGTCCCACAGGTTGTGGTTGTAAAACACGCACACACTCTGGCCCACAGGAGGACTCACACCCACACCCTCATCGGCAGCCACAGCCACAGCCGCACAACCATGAACCCATACATCCAAAGACAGGACATTAGCAGGGAGAGCAAAAAGTTAGCGAAGCGCAGGATGTGCGCGGATGAGAGCCAAACAAATCTCAGCCACGCACGTATTTGGCAGCCTCGTGTACCCACCGCCCCTTCCGCTGGGCGCCCTGCTCCGCTTGCTCCGCTTTCCCGGTTTTCCCCCAACTCCGCCCAATCGAGGTTCGCTTTCTTTGTTGTCTCCCAAAAACCAATTGCGCTGTCGTCCTCGTCATCGTGCGCCATCGATACACTGAGATTCAGATTTTCAGATTTCTCCATTTTACTTTTGGCAATAAGAAAGGCTTGATAATATATTTGGAATTCTCAATTTGTGGCTATGTATTTTTTCGCAGTGTTCGTAATGTTCCTGCCTTGGCTGCCGCTTTCGCTGTTGTCGAGGCCAACTGCCTTCGCCTTCGCCTCCACCTCCGCCTCCGCCTGCTCCATCGAATCCCACATCCCACTACGACTCCCGACTCCAGTTCGTTCGCCCTGGTCCGCACCCAATGCTGCGGGGGATGTCACCACGTTGGTGATGCGTGAACAGGCGCAGACAGTGATTCAATCACTGCTATGTGCCAACTTAGTGGCATGCGAATGTTTTCAGGACCAGCGACTCTCAGTCGCTTTTAGCAAATGCAACCAAGTTATTTGAATAGTAGTTATAGGAGAATATCCGTGGATGGATGCGGCATAATTGTGTTTTGGGAGCAGCATGTACCAATTATCTTAATTTATCCATCCTTGCAATACGAACCAAATCCAGTCATTGACTTTTCAAGTTAGAATTGTAAAGATTCCTGGAATGTGTGGCGTTTCTGACTCGGTTTTTCCCAGGTTCACCTTTTCCAGCTATCTCCAGCGTGTAAGAAAAGCGCAGGCTAAGGAGCTTATGAGATTATAACTCCCTGTGCTTCGATTCTTCCGCGTCGGTGGCTGGGGAAACCCCCTCACTAAACCGGGGCTTAATAGTAGTAGTTGGAAGGGATTCGAGGGCCCACAAGGGTTCCAATTAACCACAAGAGAGAAATGCGAGTTCTCTGCAGCAATTATAAACTAATTCCAGTTGGGCCCAATCACAGTTTTGCCCCATCACTGTTCATCCATCCCGTTTTCGGTGGAAGGTGGAGGAGTTTCCATGGCAGGAGTGTTCCGAGTCTTCCGAGGCTGTCGCTCTCAATGAGGCAGTTTACACCGTTTGGCTGGTATTTGATGAGCATCTCGAGCGCGACACTTTGGCTCCATAATGATGCGTGCGTCGCCCCCAAATCCTCCCCTAAGCACCCCCACCAAATGGGAGGCCCAATTTGAGGATCTTGGCTTGTTGCTCGGCTCATAAACATCGCAGCTTACTTCTGCCAGGACATTTTTATGTCATTCGATCCGTTAACGAATTTTCCAATAGACCCCTTGCCATTCGGCGGCTACTCCATTTTCCGCCCCGAATTACCAAATTGGATGTCCGTCCAATACTTGCTTGCTGGGGTTAAGCAGCAGGCAATTTATGAATACCTTAATACGGTTTATAGTCGAAATATTTACCCACCAAAAACACAGGCTGAAATGCGAGAACATCCCGGCCAAATAATAAAAAAAATAAAAAGAAGCCGACCAGCCTGACAACGCGCGTTGGAGATGTCGATGTCCTGGTCGACTGGGGGGTAATGAAAATAACTGACATTAAGCAGATGAAGCGGTCCTGGGTCCAGGGCAACGTGGCCAAATGGGCGGATGGAAAATGCGGAAAATCGGGTGGACGTCGGGGGAAATCCGGGGAAATCGGGGGAAATCGGCAGCCAGCAGCGAAGAGCTGCGAGTGGAGCATAAAATATTAAACGGGAAACCTTCGTAATTAAAGTGAAATGAATTTAAGTACGCAAATTGGACGTTGAGGAAGTCAGGAGTCAGGACTCGTGTCCTCGCATCCTCGTGTCGATGTCTGCACTTGGAAAAAAAGGTGGAGCTTAGTAATGCTAGTTTATTACTTTAAACATACAAAAGGAAAAGTTAAGGGAATCCATGAGAAATCCGAGACTGAGAAATAATGAACTCCAACCTAAAAGGTAACTCGCTGAAGGGGAAATCTATCACGGATGCACCATTGTGCCCAGTGTAATGGGATGATGATGCAGAGAAGGTCCTGCACACGAGTATACGTATAATTAAGTGGTCACCAAGCCCCGGCCTTCGGAAAGCCACTTGAATTGACCAATCTGAGCTTTGACTTTGAAGTGAGTTTGCCTCAAATTATATGTGCACACTTCAAGGATCCGCACAAGCCGCTGTGTGCACGGCTTTTTTCCCGGACTAATTAAAATGCAGTTAAGTATTTATTTTCTCATAATTGAGGTGGCCGAATGAAAAACTCAAGCTGCCCGCCCAGCAAACCAACGCCACAGAGGCGACCAGCTGGCCAATTAATTTCAAGTGCACATTAGATGGCCAGAAGATGATGGAAAGAAGTGGCGAATCGAGCCATTGATTGCTACTCGAAGTTCAAAGCATCTAATTGGAACAGGACTGTGTGGCTGATAAGCGGAGCAAATGGAGAAATGTTACCCATTGGAATATATATTAAGTGATTTCAGGGGCATCGCAATGGGCCAAGGTTACTACCAATTGCATAAAAACTGGTCCAATTACTCTGTGTGATTTTACGCATTCCTGCATTTGTCTAGACTCAGCACAGAAAGCCATGGGAATGCGAATACTTTGGCACCGAATTCCCTTGAAATTCGCCGACATTTCGCTTAATTAGCAGGAACCTTCGGCAAATGATTGATTTGTGCATGTGAGCTGGTTGGAATTAGGTTAATCAATTAGCCGATTCGCAGTCATTCGGCCATCGATCCATCTGCGAATGTGAAGATAAGACGGCCAACTAAATGGTTTCTGGCCAGGATACATCCCATTTCCCTGGAAAGCCCCAAAAACCAATTGGGCCAATTTCGCGACCTGCAAATGGGACTGGCGAGTAACCCTTTTGGAGGGCGCATCCAACAATAGACCACATGTGTACTACTTAGTCCTATTCCCCCGAAAAGGACTGGGAAAACTTATCGCCGCCATTGGCAAATTGTCGCCATCATTTTCTGGGGGCGGTTGGGGTTTATTTTCCACACCGAGCGAGAATGAGATACAAAACTGTAACTGCGGGTAACTTGAGTAGCCATTTCCACTCATTCGCATTCGCATTCGCATTTTCAGGGCATCCCGCCTGCCTTTTACCCTTCTCCTCTCTGCGACTCAGTCCCCTTTAGCCCCCTTTTTAGCCCCTTTTAGCCACTTCAACTGCGGTTTCATTAGCCGCGGTCTCTGTCAACTGTTGTTCTTCCTCCGCTCGTTGCCACTGGTTGGCTTCCTCTAATTTCGTTAAGTTTCGTTGCCACAACAGGAAACCGAGTGTGTGCCACAATTTTTTCCCATCCGCTGTTAATGCCTCCCCAGCCGAAGAGGCCAGTTTTGGCGAGCCCGTGCACTCAAACAAAAAGGGGGGCAAAATGACAGTATGACCTTTAGAACTAATCTAAATCTAAACATTTCGTTGTAAGAATTGCACATTGCACTTGGAAGAACACAAATAAAGTAATTAACATTAATAGCAGTTAAAGACCAGAACATTTTTCTCAAGTGTAAATTGTGGGGTCTTCCTTGCTCTCCCACCTCGCCACATCTCCGTCTCGCTCTGCCGTCAAATGCAATTAACAAAACACGCTCCTAGCATAAAGTCATTAGTTATTCCATTTCATGAATATCCCTCTCTCGATTCGAACGCTTCGTTGGACATGTTTATGTGTGTGTGAGCCAGCTTGGAGCATATGCTGCGTATGTGTGAGTGTTGTGGTGGCAGGGGAGGAGGGGGGTGTTGGGGGTAGGGGCACTGTGTGACTTAAAGCCCTGGCCATTTACCATTGACCAAAACCAAGGTCCACAACAAATGTACATAACAATATTATTTTGGTGGATTTTCGCAAAACGGCCGAGGGCATTGATGCTCGGTATGCTTAAACTACAACACCACCCCCTGGGGCGCACCACCCCCACCCCCCTGCGGATCCCCTGCAACCACTGAAGTCCTGGCTAAATTGCCATTCAGTGTTGTACACCGTCATTGGTGTTCGTTGTCCGGCGTCACGTTGTTTGCTTTCACCTCAAGCCAAGTTGGCGAATGTTCCCCGTGCCCCCGGTCGGAAACGCCATCCCTTTCCATACTATACCATCTCATCCCATCCCACTCCATCCAATCCAATCGAGAGCCCCCGACTCGCACACCCTTCAGCCGGAAAGCGTGTACGCCGGATAAACTTTTCGGCATGAGTTCTTATAGGCAAAAATGGTTTTTCAATACTCAAAGATTTATGAGTCTATGAATCTTGTACCCATGCACAAGCATGTAAGTGAGTTTGTCGGGGTGGACACTGAGAAAAAAAAATGCTGTACGTTCAATAAAAAAATGGGTTGATTAAATGAGTCGCAAAGGTGATTACATAACTTAGGAAATAAAACGGTTTTATTTTATTTTTAAGAATGAGATATCCGTTTTTTCGTCTGTATCGCCAGGAGATACTGATACCCGCTCGTTCCGCCCTGACCACACTGCATAATCCTCGGCAAAGATCCCGGCCAGAACCGAAACGGAACCACTGGAGCAGTAGAAGAGTCAGAAGAGGCCAAAAGCAAACACCACAAATTAGTCGGCATATAACTCGAACCGGTAAATGGCTAAGAAGAGAACGAGCGGGGAGTGGAGGGCAGTGGAGGGGTTCGCCAGGAGAACAACAAATAGAAATCAAGTGAAATTCCTGGGCAAGCAAAGTTTTCCATTTCATTTTTCGGATTTTGCTCATCTATTTTTCTTTTCTGCCTTTTTGGATTCCCGAGCAAACTTGGGGCAGCTGCCACATGGAACATGAATCAACACAGAAAGTCCTCAAAAGTTCTCGGGGATGATTTAATTAGAATTCTCGAAGATGTCACCCAGGGCTATGCCCCCAGCCCGGCTTGGCCGGGTTTAAGCCGGCGTTGGGCAACGTTTAATTATGAAATTTTCAAGGTGGCAAGTTGGTAAGTTGGTACGTTGGCACGTTGCTGGGTTGGCCAGGTGACAGGGAAATGCAAAAGGGGATCTGGGATGCCCCACCACCTCAAGGTATTTTGTGGTAGATTAGCCGGGCGTTCAATGTGTTGATGCGGCGGAGGCGTGGAATCCCGATTGGTGTCGGGTTTCGGGTGTCGGATGCTGGCAACGATGTGATAAGTTAATTGAAATTAAATTTTAATTTCATGGGATAAAGTTGCCTTCGATGAGATTGCTTTTTGCGGGCGTCAAGGTGCCCCTCGCAGTCAATGTGGGGGGAGTGGGTGTGCATACGTCCAAAGACCAATCAAAAAGGAATCCCCCGGGTCTATTAACAGAATCATTTCATTTCCCTCTTAATGGACAACTCACATGTCACGCTGCCTCTAAGAAAACTCATTTATACATTATGTATACGCCGTGTTGAACACACAAGATTCAATCTACGTCGCAGCGCAGTCCTTGAGCTCTGCTCGAGGATGTTAATTGGAGTCTTTCCTGCCACATCGAAACACCTTGGGTTTCCCAGGAAGCCAAACACTCGAACAATCGGAATTCGCCCGGGGCTCCAGAGTTCTACATCGGTTTTAATTATACAAATGCAAATGCAGACGAATCCGTCCGACTTTCCAGTTAAGTAAACGGCAGGAGCTTACGGTTTCGCCTGAAATCGATTCCCCAATCATAACTACAAGTGGCTATAATCAGCTCGCCTGGCGGACAACGATTTTAACAATTGCCCAGCCAGTCGGATGGGTTTAAACCCATCGGTTGTTGGTTGCCGGTGGTCGGTGGTCGGTTAAATGGCCAACGGCACCCGTGGTCCTGGCCATTAACTATGCAAATAATGTGCGGGATATAGACAAAATCGCCACAAGATTAATGCTTATTGATTTTCCCGGCCAGCGATAATTTGTTAGCACGCCAAATTGGCCGACAGTCGAGCGACCCACTGAGTGAATGCGATTTTTCTGGCTTACTTTTCTATTTTGGGCAAAGCCATTCGAAGAATTTGATAAGCCCCTCTTGGAATTTTTCAGGACCCCGGCCCCCAAAAAGTTTTTGTGGGTATTTGCATTATTAAGTACTCGCACCGCTCCCCCGGTTTTCCTTTTCCGATTTCGTGGTGGTCGCTCGCTTTGTGGGAAATGCGAAATGGAAGATGGAGGATGGAAAATGGGTGACGACGGGTCGGTCATCCATTGGGCCGAAGGTGTCACATTGCCGGGATTTGCTTATCAGACATCAAAGGACACCTTGCGGTGCCATCGCTCCCAGATCGTTGCCATTGCAACCCGCAAACGAGAATTTGGCCTGCCGAGGAGGAGAGGAGGATGGGGCAGGACTCACTGCCAAGTTTACGCATCCCCTGGAATTTTGGCTCCAGCCGGGGTAACTAACTTTCAGGTTTGTATAAATATTTTCGCTGGCTTGTTTGTCTGGTTTCGTCTGTTTAGCATTTCGGAATATTAATTAAAACAAACTTCCGAGGAATGTGAGCATTATTAAAAGGAAAACTTACGTGCGCTGCCTTCTTCGGACTTTTTAGCCACGTCGATTCAGTTTTTGCATTTGTAAATGCTGCACAAGGAAAACATTGAAATCTGTTTTGTTAAGGAAAAATCTGGCTAAGTGAAAAAGAGCGTTGGCCACAAAATTGCTAGATTTAAATGCCTTCAAGTTGAAAGCATTGAAATGCAAAACCTCGTAGATAAACCTATTTTCTAATTGTCTCAGCAAGAACTTAAATGAGTATAACTATCAATGGGAATTAGGAAAACATAAAGCAAGGGTCTATACAATCGATTTTTGGCACAGTTACTAGGTGTGTAAATGGGGAAGAAACCTTTACTAGGACCCAACCCACATTCTTGCATCTAATGGATGTTGTCAACCCGAATAGAACGAAACTTAGGGCAAAATATTTATTTTTTTTAATACTGACGAACGCTGAAGGAGCAGGCGAACCCGCCGGAAGCCAGGAAAAGAAAATGTATTAGAAAGGGTCTATAATTCGGCTGTTTCCCCAAGAAGTCCTTGTTCCGCCCGAAAAGGAATCCCCAAAATGGAAGCCCGCGGTCCTGGGCAGCATTACCTGGATTTACTTAGCACAACTTCAAAGGAAGGACACTTGCTCCCGCGGGAAGTGGCGCTCCCCCAATTCGTCCACACTCCGCCCGACATCTTATTTACTCCTCATCTCTTTATTTCACCGAAATTAGCTGGAAGTGAAAACGAAACCGAAAACGAAACAGCAAAAGAAACCGAAACTAAACGAATATCGAGCGGCAACAAAGCCATCGCCAAACGCAAAGCAGAACAGACCCCAACCCATTCCATCCAATCCAATCCAATCCCGAAAACCCGGCCAGACCGAAGTCAACCTACTTTTGGACGCAACAGACTACGCCAGAGCCGAGCGAGTATTCCTCTATATGTGCCATGTAAGTGCACAAGGAGAAAAAGCTGGCAGCTCCGCTCTGTGGATAACTCTGCCAATATTTACTCAACCCTTCCTGTTGTTTTGCGGCGCCATAAAATCCCCAAATATTGCAATTCAATTAACACACGCCTACAGATACAGATGAGCCATTATGCGATAATGTAAGATAAATACTACAGCCTCTCCTTATGCGAAAAGGATGTGGATTTGGGCTTTGAAGAGCCCATGCCCAATTTCCATTTGAGCCGTAGGGATTTATTTGGATGGAAACTCACAAAATTGCACAAATTCCAAGACAATGACCTCAGAGCACAACCCCACCATCAATTTTTCAGTCCACAATAAAGTAGTAACCACTTTTTTCTGCCCGTGCACGAGTTCATTCGGTATGCGCCCAGATGGCAAGCGTGGAGTGGGTTTTTCGGGCAGACGGGCAGGCGGACGGCGAGGAGGACGTGTGGAACGAGGGGGACAATCGGGCGCCCTGCGGCGGATTATTGAATTTTCCAGCATTCTCCGCTGACACTTGGCGCCTAATGCGCTACCGCTTACCTTCGGCTGCTGTTGCTCCAGTCCTTGTTGCTCCGTCCTGCGTCCTGCGTCCTCCGGCTTCTGCTGCTCCGGCGGCTGCTGCTTACCGATTCACTGGCGCTGACGGAAATTCCAATGGAATTTGGCATAATTTACATATCTCCGAGTGCTTGGGCCAAGCGGGCCAAATGCATTGGACACGGCGTAGAGGAGTGCGTGTGTGTACCCGATTTTCCGTTTATTTTCCGAGTGCTCCGTCTTTCACCGAATTTCCGCACTTTTTCCCAGGCCCGATTTCTGGGCCGCTGGGCGAAAAATCAAAAACGGCGCGCGTGTCGTACCGCTTGCTACATCCACTGATTTGACGGGCGACCCACGCACTTGCAACACGCGACACACGAGCACCGGGAATCGAACGTCGAGAGTCGAGAATCGAGGAACTGGGGGCTATGAAGTGGCTTTTTTTTGGTGGCACCGAGGGATGAGGGGGCAACTAAGACGAATGTCAATAAAAGTGATTCTGCTCTGCACTGCAGTTGGCGTTTTTCAGCTGTACCACCGAGGTCTCCTCCTGGCTTTCTGTTTTTCTCCCCGTACTTTTTTTCGGTCTGTCCCGAGTTACTGTGATTCAATTATGAATCCCAGACGAAAGTCCTGAGGATAGGAGCGCCGGGAAGTGGTTTTCTCGCCACGCGAAGAATCCGTACTGAAGATACAGATACGGCCTGCGAATTGGCAAGTCAGAACTCGCCACAATTCATCTCGCAGCAGGGCTGCTGCGCAAAATCCGGGATCTGCGCCTGCGCCGCTCTCCCGCGCTCTCTCTCCGACTTTCTCTCTGCGACGCTCTCTCTCCGCTTTCTCCGTGGTAGGTATGTCTGTGTGCCACGCTCGTTGGAATGCTATAAAAAAGGAAACGTTAGAATGAAATGAAAATGTAGCATAATTTATGACTGCATCGTCTTTTAAATAATTGCACGCACACACACCTACGAACCTACACCCTGCCCACCGCCTTAAATATTAACATCCACTCACCTAACGACCGCCCCCCTGAAAACACCCGAGAATCCTAATGGCCATGTAAATATCCATTTTTTTATATTCCATACGACTTTTTAAAAAGTCTTCCAAATTGGTTACGGGTCAATGGTGCTTGGACGTTCCCAGAATGAAAGCGATCCGAGAAGATTTACGAGGAAAATTGATAAACAAATCATGAGCCAATAATTGCAAATAAATAATCCAAATGAATAGTATCTAATACTTAGGAACTCTACTTTTTTAAAAGATAAATATCTTAGAACACTATCTCTATACTCAAATACAAGGGACTGCGTTTTTAATAGTACTTTATTCAAGCTTATATTGTACAAATGAAATTGAACCCCTAATCTTAGCTATTGCAAGCATGAACTACTTAGATTTGGCAAATTTATTGATGAATTTACCTTAATGTAAAACCACTTGATAGGCAATTGTTCTTCATTTTTGGCCACTTGCTAAAGCCACTTCGGAGTAATTGTTCATTATTGACCAGCTCAGATAGATGAAGGCCGATTTGAAATCAGTTCGTATGCCTCTAGAGAACGCGTCGTTGTTGTCATTAGCTTTTCGAATATGGAACCGGGTGGGTAACTGAGAGACTATGAGGTTGTCATGCACTACTAGAGAATCAAGGTTGGCGAGAGAGATTGTTTGTTTCCCAATCAAAGTTCGACGTTGTTCAAATTGGACCCGGAGGAAGTGGGCAGATCGACGTCGCTTGGCGGCACAAAAGTACCCATGGTTAGGACGCTCTCCTGCTTGGCGCACAGTTTCAGCATCTCGGATTTAAGTTTGTCCAGTATGGCGTAGTTGGGTTGGTTGACCGCGGCCTTGCTCTGCAGCACGGTGATCTCCTGCTCCTCCAGCTTCTTCTCCTTGAAGGTCTTTATGGAGTTGTTGCCGTAGAGGCGCAACAAGGAACCCCAGGTCTGGATGTGCGGATGCAGAATCTGACAAAAGGTTAACTTAGTAGTTATAAGTAAAGTGGTGAAGAAATATCATTGCTCACCTGGAGAATTGCTTGCGAAGCCAACTGCTTGCCCTCCCGCTTGTTTTTACACACCACTTTGGCAGTGTGCTTGCCCACGGTCATGGTAAACTCGTTCTTGTTATTCGCGGTGCGGTTGATCTCCTGGCTGATCTGAACATCGCTGCCGTAGTTGCGCTGCAAGCAAGTCAGCAGAATGGCGTTGGGAGATGGCTCCGTCGTCTTGTTGCAGAATTCGGTGACTCGGGGATCTTCGATACGGATGTCATCGAAAACCTGCAGGAAATTAACAAAAAAAAAATGAAGCCATTACCCATTTCCATCGATTAAATGTAGATTGCTTACAGACAGATCGCTCTGCGCTTTCTTCGCAGTGCCGCTCTTTTGGTCCTTGTTGTTGCCCGTTATCTTGTCCTTGACATCGGGAATGAGTATTTCCAGCGTTTCCCGAGCCGCCTCCGACTTGGCCTGCTTTTTACTGGTGCCATAGCCCGTTCCATACTTGAGATTGTTCACCGACACGGTGGCGGAGTAAGGCGTGGCTGCGTTTTGGAGCTCCTTGAATTCATAGGTGGGCTGCGTTTTCAGAGCATGCTGCACGTACTCGTGCAGGATGCAGACGAAGCTCTTGCCATTGGGATTCATGATCCACTCCTTCCGACCGCGCGGGTTCGTTGATCCTTCGCCAGCAGTCGCTAGTATTGGGAACTTAATAAGCTTAGTGCCATCCGGCAGCGTGGGTCGTTGGATATTCTTGATGTGCTTGCGGTTTTTGGTGAACTTGCGGCGAGCATTCCAACTCCGAAATCGCAGCACACGGATCACCTTGAACTTGAAGAGTTTCTGGCAGTAGGTGTTCAGTTGCTCCGGAGTAATGGATTCCTTTTGGGTATTCTCGTTGACCGTGACAATTTTGGCAGCCGGCATAAGGGCAGTTATGCCATCTGGTTGGGGTTTGTGATCGGTGCCGCCTTCGTTGTTCTCTTTCCCTTCCACGTCCATGGCTTCGGCCGGTAAAGCGGAGGCTCCGGTCATCGGACACACCGCAGCTGGCGGCGCTCCATCCGTTTTCTGCTGCTCCACCTCAGACTCTTCCTCCAAGGCCCGCCTGTAGTTAAGACAGGGAATTGCTCCCAAGGGCACTGCATGCTTGCGGGCACTTCCAGTGCCGAGAAAATAGGGCCTCGATGCGCAACAGACGCGGGTTTTGCGGTGCAAGAAGAGCGGCATTCCACTGTTGTGGGTCACCTGCACCCATCCCTCGGGTAGGACTTCAAAGTGGTTGAGCCGCTTTTCTAAAAGAGGAATCACATTAAAATACTCGTCATCATGAAAACTTGGTTCGACGAAAAGCACTGACCTTCCAGCACAGTCTTGAAACGCTGCTCGTACTTGGGCTGCTTTGACTCGCGGAGCTCGTCGGGCAGCTTCTCGTCCAACAGATTCTCGATCTCGTCATCATCGAATTCCGAGGAATCGTATTCTTCGCCGTCGCCATCAGCCGCCTCCTCCTCCTCGTCGCGTCCTTCTCCATACCTTCCACCCTGCTGCTCGCTAGCGTTGTCTGGTTGCCATGTAAGGAGATACAATCACGGATAGATAAGCTGTTTGTTTGTCTGGGAAATGGAAAACCAGACGCGAAGTTGATGGCCCTCTTCACGGAATATTTGAATGAATGCCATTGGCACCTAATTGTCTAGCTCTTTGATGTTTAATTGAAGTGATCCTTCATTATTACTAGCTCTACCTGACGAAGCTGGACAAGCCAGTCGGATAATGGGTATCATGCGCATGGAGCTGTCCGCACAAAACTGCCACCACCTGCCTTACAAGAAGATAAAGGAAAACTGAAGCTGCTATATCAGGGTTTAACCTGCCGGCTGACTCTTTTATCAGCCTCCTGTATTTGCACAATGATAGGCCCCCAAGATCTTGAGATAAGAACTGCGCCTGCACTGTGAAACAAAATGTGGTCATTGCACAGCCTGTAATCTGGATGACCTGAGTGAATTCGGGATTCTATCTGAGATTCGTTTCCGACTCACCTGACTCATCATCCTCATCGCTGCCAGAACCGACTTCGTCGAGAACCTGGAACTGTCGCAGTTGCTGGTCCATGGGTTCGTTCTGCAGCTCGTTGTCCCTGGTCCGCCGCATTTCCTCGATGGCGCTCAGCGAAAAGCCGGCCACCTTGAGCTCCTGCTCCTCGTCCTCCAGCCGGGGTCGCTTGCGGACCTGCCCAGAGTCCGGGCAGTCGGCCAGCGGCTTCTCCGCCATTGTGTTGGATGTGTGTGTCTAAATCGGGAGGGGTTTAGTGCGGACTGATCGGAACTGTCTAGTAATGCTGTCCCGGGGCCAATCTCGCCAATAACCAATACTGAGAGCATCCAACGCCTTGCAATTGATTTCTCATTGGAAGTGCCACATTGGTTAAGCCAGAAGCCCCGCCGGAAAATTCTGCGACTGCACTTTCGCGGATTGTAAACGTTGCTACTGCTGCGTCTTTCGCGATGGATTCTGCCTAATTGTCGGACAAAATCCCAAAGCAAAAGCTGCGCAATTCAAGTACGAAATCGAGATTTTAGAGAGAGAGGAAGTTAGTTGGGGGAAATAACCAAACAAGCGAAACAAACACCACATGCAGTTTTGCGGGAACAGATTGGCACTTTTGTATATGGGTTAGTGAAGGTTCCGGGTATTGTCCTCTGGAGAAGAACGTTTAGTCTTAGTATCTATTGTAACTGCAGTTCCAAGCACTTTTATACTTCTTTTGCAAGAAATTTTGCAATTTAAAGACGCCCCCTAATTTATTTAGTGCAAAACAGTGTGACCAGGCTCAGGACGTTTTGAAATGCTGGCTACTCCCATGCCGGTAAACTATTTTCGAATTTCCTTGAGGGTTAGTAATTTAACAATATTTTAAATTTTAATAAGTTTACAAACATTATAATAATGTAACAAAAAAAGCGGTGCGCAGCATTAGTAGGGTAATCTTTATTTATATTTAATACATTTTGTAAGACAAGAACTCAAATTCATTTTTCATTCAACACAGCCATGTTTGAAAATATTTTGTATTCACTTAATATTAAGTACATTAAGTATTAATCCGAATATAATCAAATTCATTGATTTTTAGTACAGTGTATTCTAAGATGCACTTTTCCTTAGTTCAGCCTCAACATTAGCCCCCGTCTGAATGCCATTACTGGCCTCCACATCCAGTTCCACTGGATTGCCCGGCGCCGCCTGGGCGCTGGAAGAGTGGGCGTGGCTCTTTGAGCGAAAGTGGGAGGTCAGGTGGGAGCGGCGAACGAAGGAGACTTGGCAGGAGTCGCAGCTGAAAAACAGATAAACACAGTCAAGGATCCGTACTAAAAATTCAGGAAACTACGATCTTACTGGAACGCTCGCACTCCGGTGTGACTCAGCATGTGCGTGCGGAGTTTTCCGCTCATGGCGAAGCTTTTATTGCACTTCTTGCACTTGAAGGGCTTGACATTCGTGTGGCGCCTGGGGAAAAGGAAAGTGGTCAGGAATTTGTGAAAAGCATTCGACGCTTACTTCATTTCATAATTGGGAACGAGTCGTACATGCGTTCGTGCTGAATGCGTCCGCTGGCGTTGCTGTAGGTTGCCTCGCAGTAGCGACACTGAAACAGAGCGTTCCCCGCGTGCAGTTCCTGGTGGCGCCGCAGAAGCGTAGCAGTGTAGAACTGCTGGGAGCACTGGTCGCAGGCGAAGCGCTTCACGCCGGTGTGTCGAAGGAGGTGCAACTTGAAGTTGCTGGGGCAGGTGAAGTGCCGGCCACACTGCTCGCATATGCAATCTCGCTTGCGTCGCTCACGCTTTAGGGCCACCACTTCGTCCTCGGTGAGCCTGCTCCAATGCGTGCGCGGTTTTAGGCGATTATTGGCCTGGTTATTGTCCGCAAACTTGACGGAGGAGAAGACTGTGGGCGTGGTCTTGGAACCTCCGCGGAGCTTCTTCTCCTGCGCAGGAATCTTCACTTGGGGCTGCTCGTTCTGCTCACATATTTCGTACGGCTCTTCCGTTTCTTCCAGCAGGTGTTCCTCGGGTAGGTGGTCTATAACCTCGATCTCGGTGACCTCTTCAGCGTACTGAATCTCCTTCTCCACATCAACTGCGAAGGATTCGATTAAGTCCGCGTTCCCCAGGTTGGGACTGTCTTGCAGCGTTTTTTGGGTTTGAATCACACGTTCCCGGAAAGCAATCGCCGTCTGCAGGTCCAATTCGCAGGGTGAGCAAATGAAGGGGGGCAGCTCGTTCCCGGATCCGCCGTGCAACTAAAGATAATCCAGACTTGAGTTTAAAATCATAAAAATTTAAAGCTACTCACAAACAAACCAGTAAGAACCTCGATCTGGTGCAGCATTACGGAATTGGGCTCCTCGAAGAGGTTACTGGGCTTCGAACAGAAGATGAACATGCCGCAAGTGCGGCAATTACGATTTGGCATTTTTTATCTTATTTATTTAGTAACACTTAAGAACAAATTAATCAGAAAAATGCGCTGTTTTTAATATTGTTGCTCACTTGGCGATGCCAGGCTGTTATAGCTGAGGAGATATGGCAACACTGCCTTTACATCGTAAGGGAGATTCCTGAACAGATTTGGATTTTTTAATTTGATTGATAAGAAATTTTACCTCCAACTCGCTTTTCTGCATTCGATTCAAGTGTTCATTTCAAAAATATTACCATATTTGCGTAGGGAAAGAGAATTTTTTACAGTGTAGATTCAGTTGGCCCCTATTTAGCTTGAACAGCTGATTGATGTAAACAAGCTTACAATAACAAATATTTCCAGTTTGTAGAATATTTTCCTAAGTTTTCCTAAAATTAAGGATGCATCTAAACGAGAACACCAAAATAGTGGGTCGCAGGGTCATCCTTGTGCCCTACGAAGCGCGACACGTGCCCAAGTACCACGAGTGGATGAGCAACGAGATCCTGAGGGAGTTGACCGCATCCGAGGAACTGACCTTGGAAGAGGAGCACGAGATGCAAAGGAGTTGGCGGGAGGACAGCGACAAGCTGACCTTCATTGTCCTGGATGCAGAGGCTTACTCGCGTGATCAGGATGAGATTGCTGCCATGGTGGGCGACACCAATCTCTTCCTGCACCAAGATCCCGATAGCCAGCAACCAACGGCGGAGGCGGAAATCATGATTGCCGAACCTGATGCACGGGGCAAGGGATTCGGCAGGGAAGCCATGCTCCTCATGCTCAAGTACGCCCAATCGCAGCCCCAGCTGAAATTGGATAAATTCGAGGTCAAGATCGACATGGACAACGCTGCATCCCTGCATTTGTTCAAGAGTTTTATGTTCGTGGAGACGCGTCGAGTGGAGATCTTCCACGAGGTCACCCTGGAGCGGCCCATCACTCCAGACTGGACCAACTGGCTGGACCAGCAGGTGGATCTGCGTATGCAGAGCTATCAGTGAAAATAGAAGCGTTTAGAATCGTAATTTCACGGTCTGTTTATTACACTTATGTTACATCTACTTGTTTCGCTTGCCTTATTTATGCTGCATTTTACATCAAATGAATGTATTTATGGGTGCGTCGATGTCTCTTTTTGTTTCGCCCTGTGGCTTGGATGATTGTAATGCTGTGTATGCTTGTTTTTTTTGTAATTCGTAATTTGTAATTTGCGTGGCAGGAAATGGACAACAAACTTGGCCGCTTGTTCAGTATCTCCGGTGTTGTGTGGGCGTATATTTAAGTATAGTACATAAAACTAGATGCTTAGTGCTTTACAGCTGCATACTTAAGACTTCTAAGTTGTTTCAATTTTTTATAAAAATTATTATCAAATAATCAAAGGCAAACATAATCGTAATCAGAATTGCAAATGAAAAACACAAAATCCGCCAATAGCTGTCGGATAGCTGCCGCTAAAACTGAGTCCTTAGCATAGATGTGGGCCAATAATAAATACGGATTAGGCGGCGGCACGCGGGCCATCGATGGGCATGGCGTGCAGCACTTCGTCCAGCAGCTGGAGGGCGCGATGCAGATGCACCTCGATCCAGCAGGGCGTTTCCTTGATGGACTGGCGTGGGTAGTCAGGTCCCCAGCCCTTGACGAAGCTCAGGCGCAGGATGCACAGCCGGCGCAGATCGTCCACGCCAATTCCAGCCGCTGCGGTCATGCCTGGAATGCCGCACCAACACATTAGTTGTCCCTAAATCAAATTGATTCCATCTACTTACTCCTTCCGCCGCCGCCCATTTGCTGATTGGCCACTCCGGCCACGGCTGCCGCCTGAGCTGCAGCCGCTGCCTGCGCATTGGTCGCCAACGAGTGCATCTGCTGGTGGCACTGGCGCAGATCAAACACCTGCATGAGAAAATTTATGTTTAAGCAATCACACTACACTCTCTTGATTGCACCAACCTTTATGCACGCGGCTGGATAAATCTTGTGCACAGCATCGCCAGGTGTGCGTCCTGCCTCGCGATCCAGATAATAGCTTTGTACGAAAACTGAGTTGTCACTAAGACAGCGCAGCCAGACGTCGCCCTCCCCGCGCAGATCCAATTGCACGCCCTTGCCGATGTGCAGCCTGCATGGAACTCGGTAGTTAATCCCTGCTCTTTGAGTTACTCCCAGAGGGATGTACTCACCTGGCACGCTCCGATTGTTCAGTGCGATGAACATTGCTCAAGGCGCCCAGACAGAACCGATTGCCTCCAGAGGGATCCACATAGCCGTCGATGATTACGTTCGGTTTCGCTGACGGCACCTTGAAGGTCTCGCCCACCTGCGTGTCCAGCTCGAAGTACGCGATGGAGCACCAGTATTCCGGCGGCGGTTGGCGAGACAGGAGGCGTGGTTGCTGCTGTTGTTGTTGCTGCTGCGGAGGCGTCTGTTGCGGGGAGCCGAGGTCACCCGAAAGCGACGAGTTCCCTGGAAAAAGAGGCACAAGGATTACAAAGTCGCACAGTTGACTACATAACCTAGACTTACAGAAACCCCCTGGTAGAGAGCGCGGATCTGGTGGTTGCATAGACTGCGTGTAGGTGAGGGTGTTGGGTCCTGTCCAGGTGCCAGCCGCACCGCCTCCTCCGCCAGCTTGAGCCCCAGCAGACCCAGTATTGGCCTGCACACCGGTCGGTGGCTGCTGCGGCTGCTGTGGTGTGGGTTGGGCTGTGCCAAAGACGCCACCACCTCCAACGGGAGCACTGCCCGCGGAACCTGGCTGCGACACGTAGCCGTTTTGCTGGGCGTGGACGGACGGGGCCACCGAGGTGCCACCGCCACCGGCACCTTGCATCTGACTGACAGGAGGTGGCTGTCCATAGTACTGCCCTCCAGCTGCTGCTCCACCGCCGGCATTAACTGCTCCATTGGGCACACCGCCTGATTGCTGCTGTTGCTGCTGCTGCTGTTGTTGCTGTTGTTGCTGCTGCTGCTGTTGCATGGCCAGTGCGGAGGCGGGATCTGTGGGCGAATTGGCCTGGGTATGGTGCACCCCATTGCCCTGGGGATTCTGAGCCTGCTGCGGCGGGGGTGGGGGTGCCATCACGGGACCGGGATTCATTGGACCAGGCATGCCCGGCATACCGTGTGGTACAGCTGAAAGTTGATTTCGGGAAAAGATTAATATGAATTCAACTAATGGTTAACATGACGAATAGTATAGTTTAAAATCCAACATATAGAAAAATTGAAATTTAAATAAGATTTTGGAAGCATCAACTATAATCAAGGCCATATCCTTACGGAGTGAGTGAGCAGCTGCCTGCGATTGTGCCTGCTGCTGCTGTGTAGGTTGCGGGGTTTGCTGCTGCGGCTGCTGCTGTTGTTGCTGCGGGGGCTGACCCAACCGGGGGGGAGGCGGCACCATCCAAGAGCCACGCGAGCCAGCAACTCCGTCCTGGGGCTCGATTTTTGGTATTGTGCGCCCGGTGGGAAACATTGCACTCATGGGATTGGCATCGCCAACTACGCAAAGTCAACATAAAATCGCCAAAAGGAAACAAATATAAATAAATTATTAAAACCAAAGAAGTAAACGAATTTAAACAATTATAAAGTAAAAGAAGCAATTTAGTTTAAAATGATAAATAACATAGAAACATGATCAAGAAATCAAGTATCTAAAACTTAAACTAGTTCGAATTAATGCAAATACTGTAGTCTTACCATATTCAGAGGGACCCTGTGGATATCCGTAGCCGCCGGGCCCCACCATTTGCGTGGGATGGTGCTGTATGGTGCCGATGTCGTTGCCATCGATGTCCATGCTGCCCACCAGCGGACCCGCTGAGTATTCGTCCTTCACCAGGCGACTGGGGCCCGACTGCAGGCTCAGGCCGGACAGATCGATGCCCGGAGAGACGACGCGCTCGTAGTGGTAGGGATTCACGCACACCGAGTCGCACTTGAGATCGAAGGCGAAGGCGCAGTACTTGACGTGCTTCAGCTCGTTCTTGTGCAGGTCAGGCCAGCGCCAAATCCGGGCGTATATGACGTGCGGAAAGCCCTTGCGTCCAGCAACCTACGATGCAGAATGGTAAAGGTGTGAGTTCATTGCTAATATACATTATCAAATTCCATGGAGAAAGTCTCAGACTCATCCTACCTGCAAGCGACCATCGAGGGTGCGCTGTATGGTCACGCACTTGCTGGGATGGGCTCCGTTCGTGGTGATGGCCGTGATCAAGGAGTCCAGTTCGTCGCGCTTCTCCTTGAGCTTTTTGACCAGCGACTCGATGGCTCGCTTGGCAAATCCCTCGCTTTCGCCGCCCTGCCGATGGCACATCAGCGAGTGGACGATGCTCAGGCAGGCGTCCGCCGATGTGGGGGCGTTCGAGGGCGGCGGCGGCATTTGCACCATGTCCCGGACAATTACTGCGGATGGTGGGGGTAATTAGCTCTGAGTTTTTGTAGTAGAGTTGTAGTAGTAGTATCAACAGATACTGTATACAGCTCAATGCAATATCATTTTATATTCATAAATAATAATACTACAATAAGATTTAGGATTGTCCACAATCCCTTGTGGGATTCCAATAAGCTTGAAAAGGAGTTGACTAAGACTGGTGCTCCTCTAGAGAACTTGACTTACTGTCCTGCGGTGCTACGGCGCCGTACATGTGGGCGGGCGGACACGCCCCCGAGCCGCCGCCCATGCCAAAGTCCTGGGCGAGCGAGCCCAGAGTGCGAGCATGGGCATCCACGGCGGCGTTGTTGCTGGATCCGGATCCGGAATGGGGATCGTGAGCGGCGCAGAGCGGAGTGGGGGTCGTAGGTGGCTGGAGCAGGAGTAATCGAAGCCGGCGGCGGGCGACAACAAGACGGAGAATCACTGGCCAAAGGAAAGCCAAACAAAGGCGGCACGCGAATGTGAGCACAAAACAAACGGCGGCTGGCTGGCTTTGTGTGAGTGGGCTTGGGGGGTGTTGCACACACGCACACACACACACGCGCGCGCCGAACTAACTCGACTTGAACTCCCACAAAGTTGGCGTAATTTCCCTGCGAAAACTCTCCTCTCCTCCGTCTTCTCCACCTCCTTCTTCGCGCACACTGGCACACGCACTGCACACACACACGCCCAGCGAGAAGTTTCCTGCTCAAATCCTTGCTACAGACGGGCTTTTACTGTTTTTCGTGGAATTTCATAGTTTGCACTTAATTGGCTGCTTGGTAGACTCGAAAGTACAATTTTCCGCCCGACGAAATCCAGTTTTCCACCCAATTTGCCTTTTTTCCTTCTTTATTTTGTTGCGGCTGTGTAGAGTGACCGTTTCGCGAAACAACATGGGCCGGTGTTGCCAGATGGGCAATGCGCGAAATACCCACCTAGGATTTTTCCAAACACCTAGTTTGGTCAGTTCTCGAAGATTTGATTTGAGAATAAGTTTATATTTTTTGGAAATAAGAAGCAAGAAAAGCAGATACTGATCAAAACGCAGAGGCATCCGGGTAAGTGCCATGAGATTTGTTACACCAACTTACACTCATTTCGCGGGCTGTTCAGTGCGTAAAACGAACTTTTTGAAAGGCCGAAAATCAATCGCCACGCGTTTTTTCCCTTTTGCATGTGTGTGTGTGTGTGACGAAATTGAGGAAAGTTTCTATCGTTGAGATTGGGGAAAATCGAAGGCTGAACATCTTGTGCAACAAGTTAAATTGTTGTTTTCGCATTCCCATTGAAAAGTTTCTCTTCATTCTTCTAATTGCAAAAATTCATTCATAAGAAATTGCCGTCGATGATTCGTACGTGTGACAGGTTGTTTCTAGAATTGTGCATGTGTGTGTGTGTGTAGTGAGGCCCTGAAATAGACCACCCCTCCCCCTCTTCGCCTGAAAATGTTCACTTGGCAACAGTAACGAGTTTCCTTTCAGCCGGAAATGCATTTCTCCGGCTTTTCTGAAACAGTTTGCTGCGTAGTTCCCATGCTCAAAATATCTTATCAAAATGCGTAGTTCCAACGCTTATCTCATAGGAATTTCGCTTTGCGAAACGTACATATGTAAATATGTTTTTATTTTGGCAATGACATTGATTGTGAAATTATGTGTGGGAATTTTGCGATTCCCTGCCAAAACAGAAGCTTCCATTTGTAATAGTAGTTTGAGAACTCAACTTTGCTTCAAAGATTTGTTGCCTTCATATTTCTTAATTCCTTAAATAATTAAATTACTTGTCTTAAAATTGTCTACATCCTGCATTCAGAAACATAATGTTACTATTTAATCCCTATCAGGCTTACGGTGTTAAAAATTGTTTCACACCAAAAAAGAATTATTGCGGGCTTATTTGAATTCGATAACATTACAGAGAACTGTTAGTTAACAGAGAGAATCGAATAACATACACTTCGATAGTGAGGGACCATCGGTACTATCGCTTCCGCTGGCTTAGGGTATTTTATAGTACGAATTTGTGTTAGCACCAAATTTTTGGAGCTTGCGGGCCTACTGGTAACACTGGTCGCTCACAATATTCTTCATTCGTAAAAAAACAACAAAGCGGAGAAGTACCGTTTTTGCGAGCGCGAGTGTTTGACAGTGTTTGTTTGCTTAGGTATAGAAAATATAAATTTGAAAGGACCAAGTGCAAAAATTCGATGCTGTTCGAACGTACAAAGCTTTGCTAAAGCAGATCTAAAAAAAATCAGCAGGAGGAAAATGCACAGCTGATGGAGAAAAGTCCCAAGCACCTTCAGCCCAGTGTGTGTGGGAAAAATCGATCCGCAGACGGGAAAAATTGAGGATAAAATGCCAGCCTAATAAACAGAGTTCCAATTGTGATACAAACGCAGTACAAATTAGTTAACAACTAGCTTAAATGGCCAACGACAAGGTTTTATAGCTAACTATCTGACGCAATTGAATACGCGTAAAGCTGCCAGCCAATTTATTCACTTATTTTCGAGTGCAATAGAAGCAAAAATTCACAACTAAACAAAGTTCATCTCAACATTCCTGCGCAACACAAAACAACAAAATGGCTGTAAAAACGTAAGAAAATGCTAAATTTATTTAAGAGTGGAAAAGTCGATAAAATGCAAAAAGAGAATGAAGGTTTTTTCGTCATCCATCAGATGATTTTGTTTGTAGGAAAAAAGAAAATATATTAGGCATACATACAAAATTCGTTCATTTACGTGTTTGTTTCGCTTCCATTCGTTTCACAGCTGTTTGTCTGGTGTTTGTGTGTGTAAGCGAGAGAGTGGATTTGGGGTCCGCTATTCGTAGGCCGTTGCTTACAGAGTGAGCGAGAGGGTCGTATGGGGGGTGGGCGGTGAACTATGCTGCTTGCAGTGGTATGTGTGTTTGAGGGGCTGTGCTTTTTATGCAAGCTGTACAACATACATATGTAATGCGAGTAATGTACGCCTTTGTTTCCTTGGCACCTCCTTATTCGCCTAGAAAACCAATTCCTATTGCCTTCCCCCATTTGCATATCTGTTTTATTTCCAATTTGCGTCAATTGTTTTACTTCATATTCCCCTTTTCCTTTGTTGTTCTCCCCACAATTCGTGTGTTCCACTTCCAAAGTTCCCCTGCCATCGCACACACATGCGAGCTGCAAACAAAGACTTTGTATGTGTGTGTGTGTGTTGTTCCCATTCGGATTTTTACCTCATACACACACTCACACCAGCACAGCAACTTGATTGGTTTGGGAGTGTGCGTGCTCTGGCTTGGAATTGCGTCAGCCAAAAATAAAATATGTGCGACGGATAAAACTACTTGTTTTCGTTTCAAAAACACTTTTGCTCATTTTAGGAAGCAACTTGTTTCTGGAAAACACAAGTAACAACTGCTATTGCATTCCGTTTTGTACCCCGTTTCTCCTGATTTCACCTTCAGCGCTTTTATTTTGTTTTCTGGGTCATATTTGTTGATTTCAATTTGTTGCGCAGACGCAAACTCGCGCAGAATTGCTTAATTTGTTGATTTTCATATTTTCCATAGCCTCCAAAATAAAATAAATACAACGCATAAAACGACCCCACGCACGCATACTAATGAAACAGTTGGGTTGGTGTGGGTGTGTGGGTGTTGCTGTACCGTTGTTTTATTTAGCCCTCTTCACACTTGTTTACATGTAAAAAGGTCTCTTCTATTCTCTGCCCACCTTCTTTGTGGAATGGAAGAGAAAGAACGGGTGTTAAAAGGGGAGAATTCACCATTAACCCTTAGGTGGCCAATGTCCAACTATTTGGGTCACTTCTACGAAATGAGGAAGTTTTGGAATAAGGAGATTAACTTACAATTCCTGTTTATGTATTCCCCTAAAGTCATTGGACCAAAATGATTAGTTTAAGGCTAAAGAACCCGAAATCCAGCTGACATCTATTTGGCTTCCCCTTTTGGTTAGGGAGGCGCCTTTTTAGCAGATATCGTCTGCTTTCTACCTGTTTTCTTCGATTTCAGTATGCCATGAAATTCGTGTGTCTGCAAAACGACAGACGGCCCAAAGTGAAATTCAATGCCAACACTTGAACGGACAGCTGACCATCCCAAAAAGCCATATGTATAAACCACGATTCCCATTCCCGGAGATTCAAAGCCAGCAAACCCAAAAGCACTCAACTGAACCGATTTCAACCCCTCCCTTCGACTTTCCCCCCACTTCCAGCTCGTGCCAGGCGACTTTTCGAGTCCCACCCCTTTCTAATTCAATTTCACGAAAGGTGACGAAATAAATCCCATGGTCCCGACTGCAGCTGCCCCTTCCCTCTATTTGCACAGCAGCTGCTCTCCTCTGGAGGCATTTCTATGGGTTCTGTGACAAAGGCGATAAGATCGAACCGCTTTATCTATCGAACCCATGTACTTACGTCATGGAATGTTACGAAATGTCCGCCTCTTCTCTGATAAGCGAATCCCGGACTATAAGTCATCAATGGGATTGCAGTGTACCAGCCAGTTATCTAAATGTCAGTCAGGAACCTTGGATATAGAACGCGTGTACGGGGAATACAGCCTACGGCCGTAATTGGGCCCATGCGATAACTTGAGGCCAGCAATTACGCCGATAAACGTAGAATGAACCCTCTATAGGGAGAACATTTCCTCCAATTTCGCCTGAAAAATTCCCTGCGGAACATGAGCTTTGCTATTAACTTCGCCGAGGGATCCTCTTGCACTTGGTACACGTATATTTCTAAAAGTACCCAAACAAATGGAATTTCTGATAGTATGGTAACCCACCTCTTCGGGGGAATGAATCATTAGACCACTGCCTTTCTGTTCGATCATATATTGAAATATACAACTAACGTCGCCGTCCCTTTGCTATTTTGGGACTTTGAACTACGTACGACTGCGTTGCCCGCGATTAGCACTCGCTTATCATTCCTTTTGGGCACGCTCCTCAGACGCTCAGCCGACGCTGCAGTGACTCCGACTTTGGACACGTTCTCTTCACGTCAGGGAAATTCTTATACTGCATTTCCGTTGATAATGGTCAGTGCGCGGGGGGTTCGAGTGCACGGCAATTTGGAAATTGCCGAGTGGGTCGAGTCACACGATCGGTAGATAATGCAAATCGCCAGTCAATTGGCAGATAGCCGACGCAAGTATTGATTCCGAAACTCAGGAAGCTACGAAAGGGCACTGGAAAACAGGCTTGGCAAAGGTCGATCGTCTCATAGATTAGGGTGGCACTATTTCCAAATCCAGCCTACCCCAGTGCAATGATCTTTCCTCTGCGTTTCTATTGTTGTTTTCTTTCGGGGTCGTTTCTTTTCTTTTCAGAATAGAATAAACAGAGTTTTCTTTGTTCGCTAGTGTATCTTTCGTATCTTTTGCAGCACATGCCAATGCAGCTGCTGCAAGATCTTTTCATTTGGTTTCCCCGCCACTTGTGCTGGGTCATGTGGGAAATTCAAATTCCGAGCTCTGGCCTGTCTGTCAGCAGGGTGGATTTGAACGCTTTTGGGGTTGCTCGGTGGAGTAGAGCCACCCCTGAGTCAACTGGCTGGGCAATTTCCTTCTTCCATCCGTTAATTATGGCCCGCGACCAAGTCACACATCCGTACACCTCTTTCTCGGTCTAAAAAGTCGAACTGTTCAGGTTTCTAAGGGGTTGACAACGTTTTTTTTTTCGGCTGCTTCAGGTTGATTTCGGCAGGAAACAACAACGAATGAGAGACAATTTGAGACACTTCCATTTGGCGCCTAAACTCGAGGTTGCATCCCTCACATATGATGCCACATCCTAAAGATTGTATTGTGAAAATGATAGGAAGACAATCGAAATTCGAAATGCAGTCGAGAACTTGCTCACGCTCACCATTTCTTCTGCCATTTGAAGCCTGTCTCTGGTCACGTTTCCATTTCTTCGATGAAAAGCTGGCTTGTATGGTCTCTCTGGCCATCTCTTTCCCGCAATCTGCAGCAGCGATCTCACTCTCTCTTCGGCTGTCATTTGCTGACCTTCATCAGTCGATGACGATGATAAATGAACAATCCATTCGCGCGCTCCAAGTAAAAAAGCCAAGTAAACGGAAGGCAGCGCAAATTGAAAACAATTTCCGACGATCATATGTTTGCAGTGGAAATATTTCGCTTTTGGCTTTTAGGCCTTTGTTTACGATCCGCGCGCTTTCGATTTGGAAACGCATCTTTTTACCTGTCGGCCGCACCCGTAGCTTAACTTTCAATTGCAGTCGAGGGATTTGCGGCGCTTTGGTGCCTAGATAAAAACAAAGCGAAGCTACGAAAATATTTCGCACCTGTCTGTCTGCCCAGGTAGTGGTGCCACGCCCTCCGCCGCCCTCCGCCTGTTACGAAAATAGGTAAAAAGTGAAATTTCTGTGCGCTTCTGCTGGTATTTTTAACAACAACATTAAAAATATGGCTACACAGATACAGATACTTTGCCTATTCGTGTGTGCGTACGTGCTTTTTGCGTCAGCAGAGCGCGCGCCAAAAAAGAAAAAACTGAAAACAACTAAAAACAAGCCGTCAAACGAAAACAAGAAAATAAGAAATAACTCAGTTGAGAAATCTGGCGTTCATATAACCATTTTAAGTACAACTGCATTCGAGCAGAAAACCTTGCTGGAGATCAAAAGTGCGATAGCTTTTTGTCTAGCTCGTATAACAAAAGCTGTTTGTTCTCGCTGTATCTCTACTGTACAGTGGAACCAAAACGGGTGGAATTTTATGGTAACTGGAGGGTAAAGAAAACAAGCGTCGGATGTTGTTATCAACTAATCTCAGTATTGATAGCAACAAATGCCAAAGTCTAATCGCGTGCTCTTTTATTACAATAACTTTTTTGAAAGTGATGGATTTTACAATAGGCCCCTTTTAAATAATTTTCCAGAGTGTGTAGACTTTCGACCTGTGTTGCCCATTGATATATGCTTTTGTTCATTGTTTTTATGGTCAGCAGAGCATAAAGTTGAACTTTAACCTCCTCGTCTACCGTTATCGCTTCTTTTTCCGACGGAAGCTTTTCTTCTGATTTACTTTTAAGCTCTCTTCAAGCCGTTTCTTTCGTGCTTGCTCAGCAGCTTTCGAGCCAAAAACTTTGCTGGATCTGCCCCGACCCTTGGAACGGGTTTTTTCGGTGGGTGGGCGACCTTGAATTGCGGGCCCAAAGCTAGTTTCATTCGGTTATTGTTATTGGCTGTTTTCGTCTGGGTCTTATAAATAGATCTGATCAAGAGAAACCCCAGAAAACGGAAGTCTTTGCTGTCAATGCACAAATATTTCGAGGGGGCATTTTCAATGGCGTCACACACATACACTCCCTGTGTGTCACACAACCCGCGTCTGATTCATGGCTATGTTGGCGTATTGAAAGATGATTCAGGGCGCGGTCGAAAATGATTCTCTGACCTGATTATCATTAAAAGCCAGAGTCATCGAATTCGGATTCTCGGAGTCCGAATCGAAAGATTGGCATACGGACTTGGATTGCCCAATAACGCCACTCGATAAAGTGAACTTTTTATTATCCGATGTTTTATTTTGGATTTCTCCACTCGTACTTGCTTTTAGCTGCTGTTTGTTTTGCTAATAAGCAGCCTTGCTTGCTTATCTGGTTTGCCATGGAGCAGGTTAAACGCTTTAAATGCCCTCACTTGTGGTTGTTAACGTATGCAGATTGAGGACGATCGAGCTCGAAATGCCAAAAGATACGAAACCCTTGGCGCCAGTGGCTCAGGGGCAGCTAGTTCTTGTGATTTCCTCCTTGTTGCTTTCCTAAAAATAACCAGGCGATCCCTCATCACTGCCAGATACTTGGAATCTGTTGGATAACCAACCACATCTGGAGCCAATTGTCGGGGCTTTATTTACCAATTTAGCATCTCCATTTGGTAGTTGGGTAGTTTCTCGAGTGTTTGGCTTAGCTGGGTTTATGTCATCTATCATCGCATTGTTTACACCATGTGAAGTTTATGTTTTGGTTTCCGAAGGAAGAGAAAGCATTGGAGGCAGGCAGCAATCTTTGGATTTTCCTCATGCCCACTAAACTAGCACACAATATGGTGATGTTTGCTCAAGTGTTTATATGTAGATTGCTCTGCTTTGTCGGGCTTTGCGTTTGCTCAAGTTTTAATCGCAGGCTTTTGGACACAGCTCTTGTCTGGCGGAAGTGTGAAGTGATATAGAAGTACTCAGGGATCTAATATATTGTTGTTTACCCATCGAGTTTGTTTGCTCTTTGCTGTGGCAAAGGAGTGGATCGATTCGATTAGGAAAGTTTTGAATGGCTATAGTTCTGTTGCTGCTGGTCGAACTTATTGGTTTATTTCAAGTACCTGAAGTCCAAAGCAGCAAGTTCGTTATCAAACGTATCTGAATAATTAAGATCAAAGTATGTCTGCTGTCCGATTCTTTTCATGCTTTGATTTCTTGCCTCGATCTCGATCTATTTACGTGGTTCGCCTTGGGCGCCACATCGAGTCCCAGACCCCCTCCTCCTCCTACTTCCCATAAAACAACCTTGTAAGCGAGCGATTTGAATAAAATGTGTCACTGGCTGAGGTCGTTTGCTCGATTTGAGTAGAGCACTGCTCAAAATAAAACGAATTCCAATGCCATCGTGTTTATTGCTCCATGGGGACGCATTTGTTCCACTGTACAGGTGTTTTTCCTTTTTTTTTTTTAACTGAATCCAAAAAGTTCGTTAAACGCACTGAACATCGTTTATTTCGAAGAGCACACAAAAAGTATGAACGAGTGCAATGCACTTGCACACATCAATTAATTTGCATGCCATCCCACCATTGACTTTATTTTGAAACACTGTAATAATATTTGAATTTCTCTGTGCCCCACACAAACAACTTTTGCAGCTCGTAAGTTTTATTTGAATTTAGCCAAACCAAAAACCTAGCATACAAAGCTATATCATAAAAGCTAAAAAGCTGAAAAGCAAGTTAGGCAAGCGCACGAGTTTATTATCGTGAAAAGCACTGAGCGAACACTTAATAAACCACCAATTCAGCGCTTTGCCCAGGAACTCACTTGGTTTTGAGTTCCTGAACACATTTTCCACTTCAATAGCGCGACAATTGCGAGATCAGCGTACGCCAGACAAACCAAAAGTCGACCATAGCCTATATAGACATAGCTACTGTCGAATTGTCCTTTGGTACACTGCCCGCAATTCTGTCGTCGTTGAACCATCATTGTAGAGGGTGTCTTTTGTTTGTTTCCCGTTTGCCAATCGTTGAGAGAATTGCATTAAGGTCACTGAACTGCTGGCGTTACTGACAACCAGCCAGAGTTTTCGAAAAGCAAAATCTCTGAGTTCTGAGACCGGTGTGTGCAGCACAAGTAGCAAACAGATTAGTTTTATTTTCGGTGGCGTTTCCATAGAGAGATCCAGTGGTCTTTTCGGACTCTCTGAAGCGCAAGTTGATAACCAACACGGATCTCGAGCGAAAGATTGAGAGTTTCTTCGTATAAACTCGTTGATATCGGCCCAACTGGGAAGTCTGAGATCCGCGTTTAGCTGAAAATAAAAGCAAACAAAATTTGCCAAGGACTGCGAGAACGAAAGGACGAATTCCGCTCCCTTCCACTTCTCCTCCTTGCGATTTCATCTGGGCCTAGTTTTCTTTTTGCACTTTCCCGACACTTTTTGCCAGCAAAGAGTGTTGCTTGTTTAAATTACAACCTTGAAAACCACAACAGGTACTAGGCCAGCCCTCACAATGTCTGTCCCTGTACGCTACTCCTCTGCTGCCGCCGAATACGCCGCCGAAGTTGATTGTGAGTTGGAGAGCACTCTGCAACAGCAGCAACAGTTGCACTTGCAACAGCAATACGAGCAATACCAGCACTACCAGTACCAACGGGAGCAGGATATCGCCTACTATTGCCAGTTGCAGGCGGCGCGGCAGCAGGAGCAGTTGATGCAGCAGAGGACATCGATGTCGTCGTCGGTTATGCCAGGCCTAGCCTTGCCCCAGGATCACCAGGATTACCAGGACCACCCAGCCGCCCTTTTGAACGGACCCCACAACAACAACATCGGACTCGCCATGGACGCCCATAGCATCAACGCCATTCTGGTCGACGACGAGCAGCCCTCGACTTCGGCCCAGGCTGCCGCCGCTGCTGCCGCATCCGCGGGCGGATCTGCTGGTCCGGGATTGGTATCGGGATTGGGTGGTGCTATCGGTGGGGGCAAGCTGGCCAACGGCATTAACCGCAATGCAGAGATGCCAACTGATTGGATGAGGATTGCGGACGAGGGCCGGTATGGGACACCGGGTGCTGCTGGCTTGGAATATCAGAAGTACGAACAACAGCAACAACTGGAGGATCTGGCGGAATCCGAGGCAGGAGCCGTCGGTGGAGCCAGCAACAACAACGGCGAGTCGTCGTCGTCCTTGAAAAAGCTAGAGGATCAGCTGCACGCCCTCACCTCGGACGAGTTGTACGAAACCCTCAAGGAGTACGACGTCCTGCAGGACAAGTTCCACACGGTGCTGCTGTTGCCCAAGGAATCGAGGGTGAGTCTAGTGCACTGCTTTACTTTTAGGATGAAAACCAACATAACATGTATTCCTTTTGCAGCGTGAGGTTACTGCCGGAGGACGAGATGGATCCGCTTACGTGCTGCGCTGCCTGAAGATGTGGTACGAGCTGCCCTCCGACGTCCTGTTCTCGGCCATGAGCCTGGTGGACCGCTTCCTGGATCGCATGGCCGTCAAGCCGAAGCACATGGCCTGCATGAGCGTGGCCTCGTTCCACTTGGCCATCAAGCAGCTGGACTTGAAGCCCATTCCCGCCGAGGATCTGGTTACAATATCTCAGGTGGGTGATTGGAAAACATTTTTCATTTTCGCAGCAGGGTGCTTACTCCCTTTGTTCTTCCAGTGTGGTTGTACCGCTGGTGATCTGGAACGCATGGCCGGCGTGATTGCCAACAAGCTGGGCGTCCAGATGGGACATGCACCAATCACTTCTGTGAGCTACCTGCGCATCTACTACGCCCTCTTCCGCAACTTGGCGAAGGAGATCGGCGGCGACTTCTTCAAGTTCTACCAGCAGCTCATCAAGCTGGAGGAACTGGAGAACCGCCTGGAGATCCTGATGTGCGACGTGAAGACCACGGTGATCACGCCCTCGACGCTGGCGCTGGTGCTCATCTGCCTGCACCTGGACTTCCACATCAAGGAGTCCTACACCCGCGGCAGTCCGGAGCTGAAGCACGTCTTCGAGTACATTCTCTTCCTGCAGCAGTACATGAGGGTGAGTTTCATTGAGGAACCTTTGGACCTTTCACTTGAACCTTTCAATGACCTGGCTTCTTGTGCCCCACAGATTCCCGATCGCGTTTTCACCTGCGGCTTCAGCATCGTTTCGGGTATTCTGTCCCACTACAACGGGCAGAACAAGGCGCCCTACAAGCAGCGGCTTGTCTGGAAGCTGTCCAGTCGCACGCTGCGCGTCTTGCGCCCGATCAACCGCTTCTCCTCCGACCTGCCCACCATTGAGGAAGGCATCTCCAACGCCCTCGACGATGGCCTGCGTTCTAGGTGAGTCTGCGATCTTGTCTTAAGAGGGGTCTTTTTCCCAACCCAATTGTAAATGGGACCAAAGAACTTTGCGGCCCGGATCACCGGTCTTTATTTTTAGTGATTTTGGACATAGCCAACACGCGCATATATAATCTCGAATGTAAGCAAATGTGTCGATGACGATCTGAACTTGTTGGCGTAAACAAGTTTCTAGAATATTAGCAATTCCATTATCAGCCAGAGCGGCAACAACACAATTGTCATGAGACTGGCTGGCTCGCCCACCGACCGCCCGCCCGCCCCCTCTGCGAACCGCCCATTCTACACACATATATGCGTGTTGTTTGTGTGTGGCTATTTGTTTTTTATTTTCGCTGCCCTTGTTTTTGCCTTTTTTTTCGGCAACAATCTTATCGTTTCCAAATACCCGCTAGACGCAACAACAAAATACACGCACGTAGACCGCAGCGAGGGTCGCGGGAAGAGTAGTCGCTTATGCAAAACATATATCTGCGGGGCATATACTCGAATACCTCTTACCTATATCTTGGCCAGCTGTTGTGCGTCCTTGAATTCTCACATTGAACTTAGATGTGCATGCTCAATGTCATTGGATTTCTATTTCGGCCCGATTGTTTTCTTTGTTTTCTAGCTTTCCCCCTAATTGCTATCTTATCGTTGATAATGTTTTCTAGGGTTTTGTCGCTGTTTCGAAAAGTTAGTCATAAACATTCGGAAAGTTCAATGCACCGTTTCCCCGAACTTTGTGTTCCAGTTGCACCTGAGCAAAGGCTTGCGAATTATCAGCTGATTTTCGGGGCCTTGATTGCGAAAGGGGCCTTCAACTTGAACTCGTTTTGTTAATTGATGTCCAATTGTTAAGAAAACGGTGGCATCAGGGGGAGGATTTTAGTTACTTAACAAATGGTCGATAAATCACTTTTACTTCTCTGATAGAAAGGTTGACTGGTATGAATCGTTTAATTAACATAGCAAATTTGTTTATTTATTGTTCCAGAACCGAGAGTATTAGCTCCGAGGAGGAGGAGGACTGGCCCACTTCACCCATAATTCCAATTTTCGAACAATGTTAGTATCCAGCGACAGCCAGCAGCAGTAGAGCAGCAGGGTCAACAGCTGGGCAACTGGAGCAGCGGACAAAAGGACCATCAACCAGACGCAATCGCAGGACACACCCGACACCTCACACCTCCTCCTGTTTTCCTGGCACCAGGCATATCGCCCATCGGCAGCGAGGAGGGAGGAGCAGCAGGAGGATGGAAGCCTCCGCAGAGGATTTGTGTCCGTGAGAGCGTTCCGCGTGCGAGTGTAGTAGTGCTGGTTGAGGTAGAGTGTGTATATTTTGCTAAAGTGCATCATAATTCTTTTGGCATACACACAAATGTGTATTTGGTAGCGCGCTGGTTCTAACATTTAAGAAACTATTGAGATAGCAGCGGAAATGTGGGCGGCAAGGTGACGCAGCCACGCCTCCCCCTTTTGAAAAGTTACCCGAGAGTAGCGCCCCCACATTTTTTCGATTTATTTGCGGCAGACAAAAAAATACGTGAAAAAAAAAACAAAAGCAAAAAAAAATATAAAAAAAATCAAAAAGAATGCTGCGGACCATCATACAAAAGATTGATGCCGTTCCGGATCATTATTCGAGATCAGTGAGAAAGAGAATACGATTTGAGAATTGCGAACCCACGCCGAAATCCCGAACATCTGGAATGGGACAGCAGTTTTTTGTTGGTTGCGCTTGAAACCGTCAAAAAAAATTCAAAACCCCAATGGAAAACTTCCA
Organism: Drosophila simulans; assembly: GCF_016746395.2. NCBI lineage: Eukaryota > Metazoa > Arthropoda > Insecta > Diptera > Drosophilidae > Drosophila > Drosophila simulans. The sequence goes on along the minus strand of NC_052523.2, from coordinate 27,669,733 downwards.
ACAAAAAGAAAATCCTTTCTACAAACCCCTAAATAAGTTGTCACTATGTTCTCTATGTTTGTCCCGATCCTATCTGTTAATGTAAAAGCCCCGAATCAATGGACCCAAAAACATCAACAAAAATCATAAAATCTAAAAAAAAGTACAAAAGTTCTTTATGTATAGACCGACCGACCTAAAAGATAAGCTAACACAGAAAACACAAAAACAAGGTCGGATCAGATTAATCAGTAATTTTAGCCGCGCTCAAAAAACACGAGAAAGCCCATAGAAAACTAAAGTATAATTCGCCGCCTGTATTGACTAAGAACTCTTAACAATAATATAATAACATTAAACAAGGTACGATGAATCCACAATATGTAGTGTGTGTCTAGTAGATTTTTCTCTGTATAACAAAATCGAAAACCAAACAAAAGCGAACTCAATTTCCGCCCTAGAAAATCTTTCATTATCATACGCAGCTAAGCAAATTTGTTATTTCTATACGATTGTTTATCACTCGGACAACCAACCAATTAATCAATCAATCAAGTCCAAGGCATTGAAATTTAGTTCGAGTCCTTTTTTATATTATACCCTCTTCACATAAGATGCACATGCTAATGCTTCTTTTTTGTTACGTAATATTATTTAACTTATTAAACAAATTGTAAACCGAATCGCATTCTTATGTTGTACCATACGAAACTACCCATTAAACCCTAGTTTAAAGCAAAACCAGCGTTGAGACAAGGCCAAAATTCAATTCAATTCAAATTGAAGCGCGGCGAGCATATTAAGCGGAAATTATGATGCAACTTTTAGCAAGGTGTACCGAGAGGGTCGAGCGAAGAGTTTTAGAGAGCATAGGCAAACTAACGCAGAGCATAAAACAATTGAAATTTCGCAAATTCAGAAAACTTTCATTTAAATCCATTTGGCAGCGGAATGTGCAAACTCCTGTCTGTAAATTTGAATAAAATGCGTTTGCCCCGCCACTGGGGCATTCAGATTTCATGAATATTTACAACAAACTCGCCTGTTTTATTTCACTTCGTCCGCGGCCATCCGCTGGCCAGACGCCAGACGCAGTGAAGCGGCGACTCCGGCGAAATGTGAGTACACCAGCACCAGCACCATTTCCATAACCCCGACTTCCGATCGAGTGTAAATAAGCCCGGCGACTTTGCTGTAAATATTCAAGTTCTCTCAACTAACAATTGTGCAATAGATTCTAGATTCTATCCCTGTACTTCAGTAACCTTCTGAACCACAAGAACCTTCTGAACCTGAAGATCAGTTCTGTGAAAGCTGTGAGAAAGCAGAACCCGAATACATTGTTAACACAGTCGAAATGCGAAACAAATAATTATATTTAAGCGACGGAGATCATCATGTGTTCGTTTAAGCTTAGTCCACTTTAAGTAACAGCCAATTGACGATTAGGCGATTAAGAGAAAGGTGAAAGCGGTGAAAATAAGTCTAGCACTAAGTTTTTCTACCATCGACTGCCACGGGCTGAGATTTCATAATTTTAACAACTAGCAAATTTTACATTGTATTTAGCGCGGAGTTAGTTAAATATTTGCAAGGATCAACATCAAAAACATGAATGAAAATCTCAATTATTGTATATTTAGTTTTTATTTGACGACTACTTTTATTGATGCTAACAATGATGGTGGGCAATCGCCCATCGTCAAGTTTTGAGCTTATATTCGGTTGAGGTTTACATTTTAGGATTAGTTACCACACGAAATGAATTCATACTGTACATTACGAACCACTCATTTTATTTATTTTAAATTACATCCTGTAACTAACAATTAGACTCTACTTTAGGCGTCCACCAGAATCATTCTAAGCAAATGGATCATTGTGTAAAGAAATGTGGAACAAGTTGTTTGAAAACAGCTGAAGCTCGTGATTTAAATCATTATACACATTACAAGAAATAAATGGAAAAAAGTATTATTAAATGGTAAATGGAAAGTTGTCTTCAATTTTTTTTTATAAATAAGCTGATTTACTTCAGATTTATTTATCATTCTGGCTTGCTGAAACTTCAAAGGTAAAAACGAAACTGTTTTTGTTTAATTTTTTTAATTGCTCATTCAATAAATTGACCGTTAAGCTTATCGATTTTTATTGAAACGTAGCGATACTTTTCATATTGCGACTGTGTGCATTTTCTGTCGATAGGTGACCCGATTACACAAATAATCGTTTAAGCTTAAGTCTTAATGTAAATTAAAATCCTCTGTAATAGGAACTGAAACTATGTTTGTAACTTTCCACTCTTGAGTAAAAATAATTCAAGCAAGGAATATTATGTTTTAATTTCAGGTATATAGATGGTATGTTTACAATCTGAGTTGGTATTTCTGCGGTAACCGGGCGGTATTTTTGTATCGACCGCGCTGGTCACACCGCTCTAGACATAACCTTCCTTTTCCAATAATTTTTGTGCTGTGTACACGTGTTTCACAATGGCACCCATCGAGAAAGCTAAAAAGGTGGCCAAGTCGGCCAAAAAGGGCAAGAAGCACCCCGTCAACTCCTACCTGAAGGGCGGCATCCTGCGTTACTCCAAGGCCCAGGTAAATATCGACGAAAACAGTGGGGAAATGGCCTCTGGCCCGAGGGACGCCTCCGCCCGATGAGAAGGCGCAGCAGCGTGGTTTACTTGTGGTGCTCCGAATCCATGGGATCCGATACTTGCTCATCCATCCGCGGGATATACCACACACCATCTTTCCAATCGGAGTTAGTTTTACTTGAAAACTCAGTTATTGTCAGCGCGGTTCCTTAATCAAAATGTATATATGTTAATTCCCGTGTGTTCAAGTGGCTATTAGTACAAACCATGCATACTTTGCCTAAATTGTTTACTCTTCTCACAAATAAGTTCAATAATCCCCAATGCCCTTGCTTGTGACTGTGCAACAAGTGGAGCGTATAAGTGATACACGTAAACAAAATAACCCCCTAGTTCAAAGGCTTGTGGATCAAGGATCAAGCTAACCACTTTTCCAACCCATTTCAGATGTACAAGCGTCGTGCTCTGTACCGCCTGAAGGACAAGAAGAGCCCCGTCGTGGAGAAGACCAAGGTGCCCATCAAGAAGGTGAAGAAGATCGGAGGACCCAAGAACGGCGGTGAGCGCACGGTCTTCCTGAAGAAGAGCAAGGCCTCCTACCCGACCAAGACGTTCGTGAAGAAGCGCCCCTCCAAGGCCAACTTCAGCGAGCACAAGCGCAACACGCGCCGCAACCTGACCCCCGGAACCGTGCTCATCCTGCTGGCCGGACGCCACCAGGGCAAGCGCGTCGTCCTGTTGAAGGTCTTGGCCTCCGGACTCCTGCTGGTCACCGGACCCTTCGCCCTCAATTCGTGCCCGCTGCGTCGCGTGTCCCAGCGCTACGTGATCGGCACCTCCTCGAAGGTGGATCTCGGTGCCTTCAAGGTGCCCGAGCACCTGAACGACGCCTACTTCCGTCGTCTGAAGGCCAAGAAGGACAAGAAGAGCGGCGAGGCCGACATCTTCGCGGCCAAGAAGGAGCGCTTCCTGCCCAACGAGCAGCGCAAGAAGGACCAGAAGGAGGTGGACGCCGCCCTGCTGAAGGTCATCAAGGCCCACCCCGAGGGCAAGTTCTTCGCCAAGTACTTGCAGAACATGTTTGCCCTGCACTCCTCCCAGTACCCCCACCGCATGCGATTCTAAGCGAGCGAAGGTATTTGGTTCTTCACTTTAAGGATTTCTAAAGCAAAAACACTGTACAAGCGCGCCCGCTGGTTAGACTAACAGGATTTGTAAAATAAACCTTACAAAACGGAAAGTTTTGGCCTTTTCATCAAAGAACCACAGCTGTGTGTGTGTTGCACACTCCAATTTAAATTCCTTTCTACAATTTTATTTCATTGGTATATCCTACTAATTATAAAATAACAGCTATAAAGTTAAAATTCCATCAGATTAGCATATTTGGATCAACTACAACTTCGATTTACCTTAGCGCTAATTCTAAGTGCTGATACAATTTGAGCTCTCCTTGGCCACTCCGGTGGGATCGGGGTACTCCGGCTGCAAGTGCAGAGCGGCCAGGAGTTTCCGCCTACCGTGGACGTACCACAACATCTCTCGGTAGGATCGCGGGAGCACCTCGTCCAGCACCTTGTCCGCCCGATAGGTCAAGTAGAAGACATTGGTGGTCTGCACTTTGCCGCTCTTGGCATCCCAAATCTGGGCCACGGTCATCAGCTGAACGTAGTTCTGGGCGGCGTATACCACGTGAGCGGTGAGCTGAAGGAACCGATCCACATGCACCGGGTGCATGAAACTAATGTCCGAGATGCACCTGAGGATGGGCCGATCGCCCAGGTAGATGCTAGCCATTATGAAGCTGATTTCAACGGCCTGGCGCATGAGGTAGCCTCCGAAGATGGTGTTCTGCGCATTCCTGTTCTCCGGGAACGGAGCAATCATTGTGGACTGCATAGAGTCCTCCATCCAGCGGCATTTCGGCGGCAGCACACGCTTGTTGAGATCCATACTGTTGGCTGGGGTGGTTCTCTTGAGGATCTCGTACATGATGGCCTGTTCGTGTTCCCTGGGCGGCGAGTTGAACACTGAGTCCATGGCAGAAGACTTGCGCACCTTTTGCCGCTTCTCCGCCTGCTCCCAAATGAGCTTCTCGGTTTCATCACCAACCTCTATGGGATTAATGGGAGCCGGTCCCGTATTGGTGGCATTTCTGGCCACCATGACGAAGATTGCTTTTGTTACATCAATATATTCGCCGTGGGCTAACTGCCTCACATAGATGGTAATCTCCATGGAACTCCGCCCCGCCCACGAGATGTGACCACTGATCTCGATGTCCTGGTTGACCTGCAACCGCTCCAGGTTGGTGAACTCCACTTTGTCGACCAGCAACGTGACAAAGGTGTAAGGCAAAGGCACTCCCTTCGGCAGCTTGGGCAGTTTTACATGACGATGGCAGATCCATACGGCAAACATGTCCAACTCCTCCATAATGCGGCCCAATCTCACCCTTCCCAGGTGATTCACGTAGCTCTCGCGGATTAGCTCACTAGAGCTCAGGGGCAGAATGGCCGTGGTGTGCGAATCCAGCATAGTTCTTGGTGGCAGCTCCTCCCTCTTCGGCTCGTGCTGCAGGAGATGATCTCGGGGCTTGGGAATCGTATGGTAGCCCACGTCCACGCCGGATTGCTCGCGAATGACACGAGCCACTAGGGGTAAAGAGGTGTCAGAAAGGTTTTCCAAAGCGAACATAGACTCTCACTTACCCTCCACCATCGTTCCAGAGCGATGATCGGACTTCACCTTGGGTCCGTTGTCTAGCGTATAGCTCCTGGGCAACTGCTGGCACGCCAGAGCGGGGGAGCTTGTGGCCAGCAGTCGCCTTCGCCGGGCAGTCGACCAGTAGCTCCTCCTCGCCAGTGCCGTTCCAAAACCCCGTGCCAAGCGACACAGCATCGTTTCCAGGTGTCTCGGGATCCGGGCCTTGGGATTTGCAACTAATTGAACCGCCTACTGGGGATCCAATGGCTTGGATTTTTTGGGGAAATCACTTGCAGGGCACTTGGGTGTAGGTCCCAGCTCCTAATACGTAATACGCCACAGCTCGTTCGGATTTACATGAAGTGCTTTCACTTGGGCTGCAAAATAGAGAGTGATTCTAGAACCGAGTGGAGCGTTGGCAATGTTCCGCGTTGTGCGATTACATGGCTCTCCGGCGAGTGAGAACCCGCGCATGGCGATCACCTGTCCGCTTGGTGAGAGATCTTCTGCCTGCACTGCGAGAAATAGGGTAGGTTCTTGGGGGAATTTGTATATTTTGATCTCATGGGAATTAAATCTTTTGAAAATATGTTTGATTATTTGTTATTAGAATGATGTGATCCCATAATATTGCGCCGGCTATCTGTTTGAATCGATTCCGTCTCCAGCACAGACACATCTTATTTTTCAGTGCACCTTCTCAGACCTGCAATCTAATCTGAAAAGAGGTGTAAAGATGATGTTTTCGAAAAGTGCCAGACTAGCGAAGGAGATGGAAAGTTTTACACTCAATTTTCGGTCTGATTAGACAGCAAAACATTACCGAAAATATAATGTTTTCTATGAATCAATTGTGGACCCAATCTAATCTGCGGAGTGGGAGTAGGGCTCACCACCAATCACGTGCGTGCCCAGAACATTGGCAGTGGTCATGATCTTCACGCAACTGGGTATTCAAAATAAAAGCCAGGGCCAACTAGACGCTTTTTGCTTTCGATAAGGAATTGAATAGTTAGGCGATTTAATAGGCATCATATAGATTTTTGGATCAGGAACTATCACCTGGCACAGTTCGGTTAACAGATGTGACAAGATTTGCTCAAACTAATCCAGTCTTTGTGTACATTAGCTATGAGAAATACTGACTACGTGAATTTAAACTTAGCGGGGATTTTTTGAGGCTTGGCTCCTGCTGGCGATGAACTTGCGGCGACCATGGATGTACCACATGGTTTCGTGGTAGGAGCGAGGCAGCACCTCAGTAACCGCGTCTGGAGAGGAGAAGGTATAGTGGAACGTGTTGGTGGTCACGTGGTTCCCCGTGTACGCGTCCAGGACTTCGGCAACGGTCATGATCTGCAGATAGTTCTCCTGCGTGTACACCACATACGCGGTCATCTTGATGAAGCTGTTCACGCTGACGGGCTTCTGGAAACTAATGTCAGAGATGTGCTCCAGCGTGGGTCTGGTCTTGAGGTAGAGGAACGCTGTTGCCCAGCTAATCTCCAGGGCACTGCGCATGAGGAATCCTCCGAAGACAGTGTTGTTTTGGTTTCTGTGCTCCGGGAACGAGGGAATAGTGCTCATCTGGGAGGAGTCGTGCATCCAAATGCAGTTGGGAGGCAGGAAGCGGCGCGGACCCGTTTGCTCGTCTGGAGTAGTCCTTTTGTAGAGCTTGTAGATGAGAGACTGTTCCTCGGCGTTGGGTTCCACCTTGAAGACTGACTGCGCCATGAGTAGCTGTCGTTGCTTTTTCCTGTCGGTCCCGCCAGCTAGGATGAGCTTCTCCTCCTCGTTGGCAGGCTGAATGGGATTCACTGGAGCCGCAGCTGTGTTGGTGGCGTTTCTCGCGGCCATCAGAAACAAAGCTCGCGTGATTTTCTGATACTGCTCATTGACAATCTGCTCTAGCCATACCACCACCTCCATGGAACTGGTTCCCACCCAGGACACATGGCCAGACAGGCGGATGTCTTGGGTGCCCTGGGGTGAGACACTGGTGAAGTCGATCCGGTCCACCAGGACCGTCACAAGGGAGTACGGCAAGGGCACTCCCTCCGGCAGATTGGGCACTTTGAGGTGTCTATTACAGCACCAAGCTACGAATAGTTAAGTAGGCAATTATTCAATGAGATGGCCTTGGCCGAACTAGATGGTACCGGCAAAGATGTCCATGTCCTCCAGAAGTCTGCCAACGCGCGCGAAGCCTCTAAAGTTGATATACTTGTCCTGCAGAGCTGCATTCGTGCTCAGCGGAATGATGGCCGAGCAAAAGGAGTCCTGCATAGATCGCGCAGGTAAGTCCTCAAGCTTGGGTTGGTACTTGAGTAGATCCTCCCTGGACTTCGGCTCCGTGGTGAACCCAGGCTCCAGGCCGAAGCTTTTAAACATCTTCTTCTTGACTGGAAAGGGATTAAAGGGCACAACTAGCTCCTATTTCAAGTGGAAGTACTTACTCTCCGTCATAGTGGCGTATTGACCGTCCGCTGTGGAGTTACGCCCATTAGAGCTGAAAGAAACGTGGCATGTAAAATCCGGTTTCTGGTAGATGTATTGGTGCTTCACCTGGACTTTTTAGGTGTCATCTTCCTGAGGGTCCTGGCCTTTAGCAAGCTCCGGCAGCAGCGGGCTCCGAGCAAAAAAGGGACAACACATAATTTAACATTTCTAAGACCAGGCCCCATGGAAACGGATCGGGATCGAGATCTGAACTCAGATCCGACACGAAATCAAAACTATAAATTTTGTTTCAGCTCTGCTTTTTTGATTACAGGTAATAGGTATCCCAAAAAAGTAAAGTCGGCAAAAATTAGGGAGTATTTTGACAGTTATTATATTAATAAACATTTAATCTAGTACTCTTCGATAGGGTTTAATAGAAAATTTTAAATGTTATAAGCTGGTTAAGCACATCATTGAACAACAGACATTTATTGCTTTTTGTAAACACTGAACTGGTAATTGCATTTATCTGGTAGGATAGCCTTGCATAATATCTTGAGTAACAATCACAGGCTGCATCATGTCTACACTGGACCCATGCTGGCCTCGAACTTCCGACGACCTTGGATGTACCACATGGTTTCGTGGTAGGAGCGGGGCAGCACTTCGGTAACCGTGTCGGGAGACGAGAAGGTGTAGTAGAACGTGTTGGTGGTCACCTGACTGCCCGTTTGTGGGTCCATCACATCTGCCACGGTCATGATCTGCACGTAGTTCTCCTTGGTGTACACCACATACGCGGTCATCTTGATGAAGCTGTTCACACTAACGGGCTTCTCGAAGCTGATGTCGGAAATGTGCTCCAGCTTGGGTCGCGTTTTGCAGTAGAGGTAGGCTGCTGCCCAGCTTATCTCCAGGGCACTTCGCATGAGGAAGCCTCCGAAGACCCGGTTGTGGTGGTTCCTGTGCTCCGGAAATGAGGGAATAGTGCTCATCTGGAAAGAGTCCTCCATCCAGCGACAGTTTGGCGGCAGGATGCGCTTGTTGAGTTCCAAAGTGTTGGTGGGAGTGGTCCTCTTGTACAGCTCGTACATAATTGTCTGCTCCGGGTCATTGGGTTCCACCTTAAAGATGGACTGAGCACACAGAATCTGACGTTTCTTCTTTCTATCTGCACCGCCAGCCAGGATCACTTTCTCTTCCTCGTTAGCCGGCTGTAACGGGTTCACAGGAGCCGCTCCGGTATTGTTTGCGTTTCTTGCTGCCATTAGGAACAAGGCACGGGTTAACTTTTGGTACCTTCCATCAACCATCTGTTCCAGCCACACTACCACCTCAATGGAACTGGTTCCCACCCAGGAAACGTGGCCAGACAAACGGATATCTTGGGTGCCTGAGGCCAACACATTGGTGAAATCGATGCGGTCCACCAGAATGGTCACAAATGTGTACGGCAGATGAACTCCCTCCGGCAGATTGGGCAGAACCAGGTGCTTATGACAGCACCAAGCTGGAAATAACGGATAGTGAGAAAGTGCGCGAGGATTCCATTACCAGCAAATGTGTTCCTCGTACCAGCAAACAAGTCCATGTCCTCCAGCAGTCGGCCGAATCGCACATTGCCCAGATAGGTCACATATTTGTCCTGCAAAGTGCGGTCCGTGCTCAGGGGAATGATGGCCGAGGTAAAGGAATCCTGCATGGCCCTTGGAGGCAGATCCTCCAGCTTCGGCTGGTACTTGAGCAGCTGCTCCCTGGATTTGGGCAGCGGGTTGTAGCCGGGCTCCAGCCCCAATCGCTTCATCATCCCCTGCTTGACTGCAGAAGTTCGGGGATTACGACGGGTTTGACTCGGGCAAGACGACACTTACCCTCCGCCATAGTTCCGGATTCATTGGCGACCGCTGATTGCTTAATATGCGTGGGCGGTGAGTAGTGACGCCTGTTGGAGATGGAAGCACTCATTTATCATGTAAGCGCATCAGTATATTTTTTGCTCTTACTTGGTCAATGCGAAGGATGCTGGCACCTGTTTGGTGGCTAGTTCCATAAAGTTCCTGGTGCGGATCAGGCCCCAGCACTTTTGTGCTCCTATCAAAGAACGCAGCATCTCGGTTTAACTTAGTTTCGCAGCTTTCTCCTTGATTTTCAAGTTGCATACAATGTGTAACCTGTCTTTGATCTAACCACAAATAGAAAACAGCTGGCGGCCACAGCTGACTGGTACAGTGGGCTCGAGAAAATTGGTCTCCAACTAATTTCAAAAAGTTCGATTCTTTACTATATTAACTTATTGCCATATATCTTAATCAAATCGATTTAAGATTGTAGAATTTCTTTAGACAATAAAGTCTTCCATTGAAAAAACACCAATATATCTCACTATATTCAGTATTCCATCATTTTGAGCCCACTGTGTACAGAAGTGATACATACATATGACGTCATCGCGATTGTTGTTAATTTTAAACTGGCAAGCGAAATTCCCTAGACAATTTCTCAAATTAACACATTGTTTTGTGATAAAATTAAGGGAATTGTACTGTTTAAATATTGACTAATTGCTACTGTATGCAAAATAAATTATTAAGAATAAAATAAAAAATAGTCATCGTTTGCATAAACTATATTTGCAGGTATACACCTTGATATTTACAAAAGTATCTTGACCGGAACGCACATAACGCATATATTCCACCAATAAAAATAAAAAATATGGGAATTGGAAAATCAAAATCTCTACGCTTACAAATTTAGTTCCTTGAGCGCAAAGTTCAGCACCACCGGCAAGATACCAGCATCTTCCAGATCCAGGATCTGTTGCCTTAGGTTCTCCACCGGATGGGAATGTATCATCTGCAAGAAGAGATTATTGATAGAGCATTTTGTTAAAGGGCGCGGTTCGAGCATACCTTTTTGATCTTCTGGCGTTGCTCGGCGCTCTGGCAGAAGGTGAGTAGAGCGGCGGCCATGTGCGGTCGATGGACGACGGTGCAGAGCTGGGCGAACTGTAGCAGGTTGAGGGCGTGCACCACCGGACAGCCCTGCAGGCGCAGCAGCGTCTTGTGGAGCAGCTCTTCCTGCTTAAAGGAGCGTAACTCGACTGCGTTCTGCAGAGGATGGCAGAGCACGTAGTCCCAGGCCTGGGCCAGTCCATCCAGGTGGAGTAGATGCGGCCGGCAGCTGAGTACATCCAACAAGGCGTTCAGCTCGCGCACCATATGGAACATGACCATGCGCTTCAGAATGCCGTTCCAGATCTGCGGCAGGTGTATATCAAAGCCCAGGCAAATGTTGGCCATCACCTCCAGCGAAAGAGGATTTTGTGCGTTACGCTGCCAGATCATCTTCAGAATGTCAATCTTGTTGCAATGGTCGTCGGAGAACTTCTCCAGGTTCGACTTGTAGCCCAGAGCCTTGAGCTCGTGCACACACTTGATGCTGATGAACTGGCGTTGGCTGATCGTGTTGGTAAAGGAGTTGCTGCCATCGTTTAGCTTGGAATAGCACTCGTACATTTGCAGCTGTGTGGAGGTGTTTACCGAACTGATGGAAGGGTATAATCAATGAATTATTTTCACTAACTTTTAAATACCAATCCTTACCCGCCCTTGAAGATCAGACCCACAAGGAACTTCACTGCTTCAGCCTTTGGCCAACTGGAGAGTATGTAGAACGCTCTATTCACGTTCTCGCTGGCGTCCTGGCTGTTGGAGGACTCCGCTCCGTTGGCCTGCTCCGGCCAGTTCTGCTCCTCCATGAAGGTCTCCTCCAAAATGGTACCGTCACCCGTCGACTCCATAGTCAGAGCGAGCCACTTCTGTAGCAGGCGGTACTGGATGGTGGCTAAGCAGAGGTCGTGCAGCTTGGCTATCTCCGCAACCAGGGCGTTAATATCTACTTTGCTGGACTTGAGGATCAGCTCGTGGTGGTAGAGCGCCTGAATTAGCTCGGTGGGGTTCTCCACCTGGCGCAGTAGCTTCTCATCGGTCAGGCCGTAGACATACAGCAGGTGCTGGGTCTTCTGGATAGGATACCGTCGCTTCACCTTGGCAACCTGCTCGCGACTCTTTGGATCTGTAATCAGGTGGCCCTTCTCCTTGACAAACTTCCAGCACTCGTAGGAGGCCTCCACCTGATCGGCTCCATCACGAGCATAGTTGGACACGAAGTACAGTATTAGAAACGCCTTGTTTGGGTTGTTCACCTTCTCGACCAGCCGTAGTATTGACTGCAGGAAGGCATTATTCGTGGGATGAAGACTCCACGATTCCGAATCATTTTTCGACTTGTATTCCGATATCGAATTCTTTACTGCCGACATGCAGAAGTAGTCACAGTTCTGGGAACTATCCTTGGATCCCTTCAACGCCGTGTACATCTGAATCAGTGGAAACCAGCTTTGGCAGTTGTCCACGTTTAGTTCGCTGTCTGAATAGAAGAAGGGTAAACTAGAATTAAACAGGATCATTAAGCATTAAACCATTTCAGTTGAATATACCGAGAATATCCTTAAGAGGTTGCTCTACGATGGGCTTAAATGGCAGACGATATCGAGATATCTTCGGCATAACGCCATTTTCCCTTTGTGATTTGAGCCACGTGTCGGTCTCCACCTGACCTGGCCGATTGCGTCTTCTGGTGATCATCTTGTGTCTCAGGAAGTGCAAAATGTTCATCCAGATTTCCATTTCCTTCGGAGCCGAATCGAAGTACATTAGGATGTTGATCACACACATGTACAGCTCGTAGAAGTAAATGTTGATCTAAACAATATCCAAAGGTATTAAAAAAAAGATTATTTGTGGCATCAGAGAGCTTACGTCTTCAATAAAGTGTTTTAACTTGGAAGTAAAGAGCTCGACATTATTGATTTCATTAATGTACGGTTGGCACATATCGCGCATTTCCTGGGCGCTGCTTAGCATAACCAGTTCCTCGTCGCCGAAGGTATCCCGCTTCACCTCGAAGCGCAACTCCTGGGCGCTCAATATGCTTAGTATCTGGGTAATAAGAATCTTCTGGTAGTCGAACCCAAAGTCCTTGCTCATGCGTTCCAAAAGCTGAACGTCAAGTTGCTTATTGTGAAACTCCTTCAGCAGGTCCTCTATGTTGTCCATGTCGGCATTGAACTTTCCCTTTATTCTTTGATCCTGCTGGCAAAACTCCAGGTAATAGAAGAGTTTCAATCTCCTGCAAACCAATAAAACGAAGTTTAACATCTGCATTTTCAACGTAATGCTCCTCCACTTACTTGGTGCGTATCATTTGGACACTGTCCAAGTCTTCGATATGCTCGTGGTACATGGCGGATAGTGTCAGGAAGTTGATTTTTTGCAGATCGGTCTTTACTTCAACGGAGAGCTTCTCCAGCAGCGCAAGTGCCTCGCTGTCCACCACCAACATAGTGAAAAGCTCTATGAAGTTCACATCCTTGCTCCCCATCGCATTTCGGAATATGCGGCGCAACTGCAGCGTAACGAAGCCCTCGTTGATGATCCGCTTCTTGCGACAGTTTTGCTTCTGGAAGTCCAGCAGATACTGCGACATAACGTACCAAGCGTCGTGCTCCTTCACCTTCGTCAAGTGTTCCAGTGACAGAAAGAAGTCAGCGCAAGCACTTTCGACATCCGCTTTCGTGTTCTCCGGCAGTTCATTGCGAACCTGCATCAGCAATGAGTTGTTTGGCTCCGTTTCGATTACCATGAGCAACAGGGTGCGGGCCAGGAACTTCACTATTGCCATGCGACCCCCGACGCTTTTCTTCGAAGACAAACAGAAAGCATTATAATTATAGTCAATTATAGATGTGTACGATCAATACCTTCTGAGGCTGCTGCTGGATAGGCTGCACTTCTACCTCATCAAACATGGATACGGAGTAACGCTTCTTCGTAGTCGTCGGAGCCGTCAGTGTCTTCACGTCAAAGGATCCGTTAAGAGCACAACTGAAGTTTATTGTGGTCTCGCCCAGGGCTACCGAAATCCCATCGAGGGCCCGGCAGATGTGCTCGTTGACGGCCTGCTCCTTGCCGTCGTAGTGAGTCTTAATGGCATCTAGCGGGTAGTGGATTACAGCCACGCGTATGTACTTGATGAGTTCCACAAGATCGTGACGACGGCTGCTCTCGTGGAGCAGGGCGGAGGTGAGCAACTCGTACGCTAAATAAAAGCTAAGCGGATCGTTCTCATTTATCAACTGCAGCGAGGAGGCCGTTTCTGGAACACATAAATGGATTTTTCGCACAATCCCATTATTGAAAAGCTGTAGACGACTTACCCTGATTCTTTCCCTTGGCGCTTTCAATTTGCTGAACCAGCAGCTCAAGTGCAAGATTGACGAACTCGCCGGCATTAGCGGGCACACAGTCGACGAAGCTTACAACATGATAAGCCAAGGCGCAGCTGAGGGGCAGGCATCCAATGCGTTGGCAAATGCGGTGCAGACCAAATACTTTTGGAAGACCGAGTGCGGTACACAGTTCGCTTATTTCGCTGGCTATGAAAGCGGACACATTCAGCGTGGCCTGGGCCCGCTCAATTATCCTTTCAATGGCCTCATCCAGAAGGCAATGACGTCTGTGCAGCGGTATCAGCTCGCTGCTGCAGCTCAAAAGGATGCCGAACTTCCTCAGGCGGAAACGATGCTTGATCACCAGGTAGCGGCGCTCATACACGGATTCAACATGCGGCAAAAACAACTTAAAAAGCTCCAGGACGTTCAGGTGCTCCTGAACCTTAATATCACTTTCAAACGAATCGGAGGAGCTGTTCTCCAAGATGTTAGCCATGATCTCCACCACTTCCTTTCCGCTCTTCGAATTCTTCTCACCATTCAGCGTTTTGAAGAATTCATAAGCCATCTCAACTTGTCCTCTCCGTGCCATTTGATAGCAGCAGTTAAAGTTGGCACTAGTTGATAGGTCCGGCGCCGCCTTGGTGAGGGCGCTGATGTCGTCCAGCATGTCCGGCAGATTCAACTTCACAATGCGCATCATGAAAAGCTCCAGGTTGATATCGGAGCTGTCAGCCGGCCAGCCGTACTTGACCTTCATGATCTTGATCACCTGAATCTCGTACTCGGCGTTGATCTTCACAGCCAATGGATGAGTGGAGGCACGCAGCCTGATCAGAGGAGCTAGTGTATCCGGCCAGGGCACAGGTGCGTTTTGCAGCACAGACAAGGCGCACTCCAAACGGCTGTCCTCGTTGTGAAGCAGCTCAATGCAAGCCATCGCCCGCTCCAGCCATGAACTAGAAGCTTGTCGACTGGCTACTAACTGTGATATGTACTGCTTGATCACGTCCAGTGGCTGACGTCCCGTCTCCTGGAAGATCGGGTACATGAAGTTCTTCACCAGACGCTGAAGCTTATCCAGTTGAACGTGCTGCAAAATGCTCAACGCTGTGGCGTCGATGGAGTCCTGCATGTAGTTGTCCAGTGTAAAGCCCATGTTATAGTTGGTCTTAAGCACGGAAAGATCCTGCAGTGCGTTGACAAGATCCCGAAGTTTTCCAACGTTGCGCTCCTGCTGACGCCGCACATCGCTGAAACGGATATACAAGTTAAACCTAACATATTTTAGGGCGAATAGAAGGATTTTCCTACGAGTAAGTAAACTGGATTTCCTCAAAAATTTCCAATATCTTTGTGCAGAACTCCAGGCCGATGTCCGGCCAATGGGGACTGTACTGCAGATTCCGCGTCATCTCAATGCTCCAGTCAGTGATAAAGGGCATTATGCTGGGATGGGTGTTGCTGACCATCGGAATGAACTGACGCAACCACTGGACGACGTTGAAGGGCTTGGTGTTGCTCGGAATGAACCCTAATAGCGTGCGCAACTCATCTTCGTTTAGCAGCGGCAGAATGCTGCTCGAATGCCGCCGCCAAATGAGACAGGCCGTGGGCATATCTGTGTTGAATAGCGACTTGACCATCCTGACCAAGTTGTTATCGTAAATAAACTTTTGCCAATCCGTGTTGCATTCGTAGGGATCTATTATGGCCAGAGTTTTAAGTCGGTGCAGTTGCTCGTCGATTTCCAGCATATCCTCCTCGTCGTCCTCGAAAGTCAAACGCTTTTTGACCTCGCGAAGATACCGCTCAAGGATGTGTCTCGAGTTCAAGTTGATCATGCGATGGCTTTTTATGAATGCCTTACTTTCCACCTGAGACAGCAATTGCAGCAAGTTTTGGAATTTAGTGTCTACGTCGTATGCATCGTTATGCGAGTTCGAGTTGCAAAGCTCGACCAGAATGCGTTTCGCCTTGGCTTCATAGATGGGCTGGAGGCACAGGTCAAACTGCTTGCCGAATTCCTGTTGCATATGGGAATGAATAATGAATGACTAAGAGATGAATTATACACAATACCTCAGCCTCCTCCAGTCGCCCCTTGCAAATCAGCTTCTTAAAACGATCACTGGGGTCGGTCTCGGAAACGAGCATCATCTCCACCACGGAGGGTATGCTGCTCTGGTTGACTTCCTTGGCAGCCAGATAATACAGATTGACCGCACACTTTGGCTGACGCACGAGCCATGCGTGATCAGGAACTTCTACTTCGTTCTTCACATTGAGCGCTACAATGATACAATGTTTAAAGCCATACTGTATTATGTTTCCATGTTGCTGGACTCATACTTGGGTACTCCACTATCTTAATGAAGCGTCCCTCCTCCGTTGATTTCGTCAGGACCAGTAGCTCAATGTTTTCTTCGCTGCACTCCATAACCAGCAGATCCTCGATGAGCAGATTCTTTTGTTGGGTAGTTTGACACATGTGCACTGTGCGAGTGTATGGACAAATTTCCACCAAGTGGCCGGAATTGGTGAGTGCGATACTGTAAAACCCAGATACACGTTAAAGGGATTCTAGCACCACAATCAGCAAACCCACTCACATATAGTGCTCCAAGTTGAAGATCTGCTTTAGGCTGCCGTACTGGGCGGGCAAATTTATTCGAGTCACGTCATTGGCTGCATTCCTAAAGTTCATCGTGCTTTGATCTCCAGTGATAACTAGACCGGGTTGCGCCTCCAGATCATCCTTATTGTTCTCGGCACTGATGTTGCCGGTCACCAGACGCTTGAGCAGCACTGCACAGTCCACGCTGGATGAGGATCTGCCCTTGGAAAGTCGATTAATGGTGACGTCCTCCAACAGGGCCTTTTCGCAAGCTATAGTTTCGTTTTCATTCAGGCTCATATTGCCTAACGTCTCCAAGCAGGTCTCATCTATGTCGCTTAAGCTACAATGCGTTTGAATCGTTAAATGAAATATTGTCAAGATCCAGTTTTATCACGCATATGCCAGTGCCCATCTCTGTGAATGCCTTACCTATAGATGCTTCCATTCTTACAGGTGAAGTAGAACCGCTGATCCAGTTGATGGATGCTCCGGAAGGTCCCGCCAGTTAGACTCACGTCCTCCAGATTGACAGCCACGCTGAACAGGAGCAGGCCCTTGATGAACACCCCGTGAACTTCGCCATCGCTGAGGCCGCAGACAATCAGGTTGCCGCTTGAAGAAATGGCAATGGCCTCGATGGCTGCTCCGAATGCCAGAAAGCTGCACTTGGCCACCAGTTCGTCCTCCAGGAGCAAAAGGCTCTTGTCGATGCCAATGACCATCTTGCCGCACTGCACGGAGGCCATGACATCCGGATATTTGTTTACCTGGCAAGGAAACAAGGTGAGCGTAGAAACCCAACTGCAGATTCCGCACAATAAGGACTCACTTCCTCCTCACTGCTTATTTGGAAGATGCCTCGCGACGAAAATATGTTGGAGATGGTTTCGTCCTCCAGGGAGGACGCCTCGAAGTTGCTCCACATTGCTGCTCAATCCGCTCTAGCCTAATATGGGAAACCTGCCAATTTTAAACTCTTTATTTAAACACCGCCAATAAACAAGCGTCGCCTGAGAGTTTGCCGATAGCATTACCTGCCTATCGATAGACGATTGGCGGCATTAAGACACACTACGTATCGACCTAGGGGCTAATACGTTTACGCAAATTATATTTATTACCTAAATGACGTTTGTCCGAATCGTAATTTCTCCTTAAAACATATTACTTTTAAAATGTTAACGTAGTTTCAAACTGCTTTGTGCTGACGTTCTTTGGCCACACTGAGCCGCCGACGGAATTCCGGCATTTCTCTTGACGTGCGCAAACGGTCACACTGGCGGACTTGCAATGAAAATTATTTATATTTCGCTTCTTCGCACGCAAAAATTGGTCAAAATAAACAAAGGTTAATGTGCTGCTGCTATATAACGGTTCAGTGGTCAGTCCGCCGGACCGCCGAATCCGCATAACGGTAATCCGTGCGTGTGCCGCTCATATAAACGGCGCTAATTAAAAGTGGATGCTGCAGTGGCCATCAAATCAACAAAAAGCCAACAGAAAACGCAGGCTTCACAAATCGCGTAAACCCCAACATAATTTCCCTTGGGAAATAACCGCCGGTTGTTTTGTTTTCCGATTGAAGGCAAACGCAAAAAGATCCCGTAAATAAACAACAGTTAAGCGCTGCACTGCAATTAAAACGGAACGGGAAGCGCAGCGGAGGACATAAAATCGCTGGCAAGAAGAAGAGCGCTGCCAGAAAGCGCCCTTTGAAGGGTTAATGAAGGGGAATTAGTGGCAAGGCGCAGTGCAGAGTGCTAAAAAGACGAACTCCTGACCAAAGTGATCAAGGATCAGAAAGAAACTGAGAAGCGGCAGGTGCTTGGCGCTTTGAAACGAGACAACACGACGCTGGGTTTCCAGGGTAGAGTTGCCAACCCGAAAAATAAGCGGGGTTGCCGTTCGTTGCGCCGAAAGTGTTTACCTGCGTTTCGGGAGCCAGTTGATTTAAAAACGCGATTTTCATAAGAGTCCTGGCCAGGAGATGTCTTGGTGAGTAGTTGAGGTGGACTGATCCACAGGATGCCAGATACTCATTTGGCACCCTTCACACCCCCAGGAACTCAAACTGCAGGCGGTCGCAGGCCGGATAACCGGCAGAAAGCCCAAGCCCACCGAGCATAACCCACTGTAGTTGGTCACCGAAGGATCCAGAGGATTAGTGCCCACCTCCCTAGGGACATCACAACCACTTCTTTACCAGCGTCGAGATCCCCTGCGCGGGATTGGCGACGCCGCTACAACCGAATTTCTTGCCCACGCCGTTGAAGAAAAGCTGCCACCATTCGGAAGAAGAACACCTCGAATATGACCCACAATCTTGGTATGGCGCCATATCGATTGCCGGGTCCAGCGGGCGGACTGTGTCCGCCCGACTTTAAGCCGCCGCCTCCTACGGACATTATCTCGGCGCCGAGCAATCCGAAGAAGCGGCGAAAAACCTCAAGTGCCGCCAACTCCGCTGCAGCGGTGGCTGCGGCGGCGGCTGCAGCAGCTGCTGCGAATTCCATGCAGCAGCAGCAGGCGCCACCCACACCGCAGGATTTGCTGCCCCCTCCTCCAATGGGAGGCTTCGGAGACACCATTATTGCCTCGAATCCATTCGACGACAGTCCCCAGGTGTCGGCGATGTCCAGCTCAGCGGCCGCGGCAATGGCGGCCATGAATCAGATGGGCAGCGGACCAGGAGGCGGTCACTTTGGCGGCGGTGGACCGGGTGGGCACCCGCACTGGGAAGACCGCATGGGCATGGGCGGTGGACCTCCTCCCCCGCCGCACATGCATCCCCATATGCACCCGCATCATCCAGGCGGACCCATGGGTCATCCACATGGCCCACATCCGCACATGGGTGGTCCGCCTCCAATGCGAGGCATGAGCCCCATGCACCCCCACCAAATGGGACCGGGACCAGGCGTCGGACTTCCGCCGCATATGAATCACGGAAGGCCAGGGGGACCTGGTGGCCCTGGAGGACCCGTTCCAATGGGCAGTCCCATGGGTGGAATAGCTGGCATGGGCGGCATGAGTCCAATGGGCGGAATGGGAGGCCCCAGCATATCACCCCATCATATGGGCATGGGCGGACTGTCGCCCATGGGAGGCTGTCCCAACGGACCCAATCCGCGAGCCATGCAGGGTTCACCGATGGGCGGTCCGGGCCAGAACTCGCCAATGAATTCACTGCCGATGGGATCGCCAATGGGCAATCCAATTGGCAGCCCGTTGGGCCCTCCCTCGGGACCGGGCCCTGGAAATCCCGGCAATACCGGCGGACCACAGCAGCAACAACAACAACCTCCGCAGCCACCGATGAACAACGGGCAGATGGGTCCTCCTCCTCTGCACAGTCCGCTCGGGAACGGACCAACGGGTCACGGCAGTCACATGCCTGGAGGACCAATCCCAGGACCAGGTCCTGGGCCTGGCGGCCTAGTAGGACCCGGTGGCATCTCCCCCGCGCACGGCAATAACCCGGGTGGTCCTGGGAACAACATGCTTGGCGGAAATCCCGGCGGCGGCAACAGCAACAACAACGGAAGCAATACAAGTAACGCCAGCAACAACAATCAAAATCCTCACCTCTCGCCAGCAGCCGGACGCCTGGGAGTGCCGACGTCGATGCAGTCGAATGGACCTTCGGTATCATCGGTAGCCTCCTCATCGGTTCCCTCGCCCGCCACGCCCACGCTCACGCCCACATCGACGGCCACGTCCATGTCCACGTCAGTGCCTACATCCTCACCAGCGCCGCCCGCCATGTCACCGCATCACTCGCTAAACAGCGCCGGCCCGAGTCCGGGCATGCCCAACTCCGGACCCAGCCCGCTGCAGTCGCCAGCCGGACCCAATGGCCCCAATAACAACAACAGCAATAACAACAACGGACCCATGATGGGCCAGATGAACCCGAACGCAGTTCCTATGCAGCACCAGCAGCACATGGGCGGCGGCCCACCTGGCCACGGGCCCGGACCAATGCCCGGAATGGGCATGAACCAAATGCTGCCACCGCAGCAACCCTCGCATCTTGGTCCCCCGCATCCGAATATGATGAACCACCCGCATCATCCGCATCATCATCCTGGCGGACCACCGCCGCACATGATGGGAGGACCTGGAATGCACGGCGGTCCTGGTGGAATGCCTCCTCATATGGGCGGAGGACCTAATCCGCACATGATGGGCGGTCCGCACGGGAACGCGGGTCCGCACATGGGCCACGGCCACATGGGTGGAGTACCAGGTCCAGGACCCGGACCCGGTGGCATGAACGGACCCCCGCATCCGCACATGTCCCCGCACCACGGACACCCGCATCACCACCACAATCCAATGGGCGGCCCAGGTCCCAATATGTTCGGCGGTGGTGGAGGAGGTCCCATGGGTCCCGGTGGACCGATGGGCAACATGGGGCCCATGGGAGGTGGGCCGATGGGCGGCCCTATGGGCGTTGGTCCCAAGCCGATGACAATGGGCGGCGGAAAGATGTACCCGCCGGGTCAGCCAATGGTCTTTAATCCGCAGAACCCGAATGCGCCGCCCATATATCCTTGTGGCATGTGCCACAAGGAGGTGAACGACAACGACGAAGCCGTGTTCTGTGAATCCGGTTGTAACTTTTTCTTTCACAGGTAGGTCGACCAGGTTACAATAGATTAAAAATGTCAAATAGAAAATATAATATAAATATCTAGGAACCATATTTAGTTCATATCATATTCCAAACTGCTTATATCCTGATAGTTATCTTTTCTGAACAAAATGTTTAGTTAAGTTTATAGTAATCTCATGAGCAATTAGTCTTATCACTACTAGTTCAAAGTTAACCGGGGAATACCCTTCAATTAATACATAAAATTAGTCAGGTGTTTTCGCTTATTCATGTGTGTCGTTGACTAACTCCACTACCACTATCATTTTTGCAGAACCTGCGTTGGCCTGACAGAGGCGGCCTTCCAAATGCTCAACAAGGAGGTGTTTGCCGAGTGGTGCTGCGACAAGTGCGTGTCTTCCAAGCATATTCCCATGGTCAAGTTCAAGTGTTGAAGCGGATCGGATTTAAAATCAGCAAATCGCATCGATCAACCACCAGCGAAAGCGAAAGCAATAGCACCAGCAACAGCACCAGCTAGCACCCACTCACTGTATAAAATATCCAAGCATTAACTCTATCTTAATTGTAAGACTTAAGCTGCTCAATAGTCAAGACCCCGACCGATCCAGAGACCCACCAGTCCCCATCCCGGCAGCTAAGCCCCGTAGCCAGAATGCGACCCACTAAAGTGCCGGAGCAGTGTTGTGAATTTGAGCTCCGGGCTTCCTGGCCAACTGCGGCGTGCTCCTGAAACAAATAAGCAAGGCAAACCTTAACGAAAAGTGTAAACGAAATATGTTAATTGTAATATAATTGTAATTTGTGTGTGAGCGTCTGCATGTGGAGCGATCGAAGAGGACGACGCCGCAACAAGAAGACGGAAAGAAAGCTGAGAAACACTCTAGTTTGTATTATAAAAGAAAATGGATAAATCTGAAGAGCAGGCCAGGCGGGATGATGATGCACATCTCCAATCGAATAGCACTCGCCTGGCAAGAAATCCGCATGAAACACAACAGACAACCAACCACTCGTAACTATATAAACATATATCTAATGACATATTCAACACATTTGGAGATGAGTATTGGAGTTGTAACGAAATGAAATTATCATTGTGAAATTGCTGCGAACTGCATGAGTGTGTTATTTGTTATTACGAATCTATATTATTTTTATACTTGTGTGCGTTTACATTTTAAATATTTAATACGGAAGAGCGGTTCGAACGATTGAAGGAACTCCATCGTCGATCATTTTACACGAAAATATTCAGCATAGTCGGAATCGGAGAATGTATAATAAGGAATCGATTGCGAACAAAAGCACAAGAAATTATGAATTCATGTGAGAAAGGTTAATCTGTAATTTAAGACGGATGTGGAGGACGCAGCGAACATAAACGATTCAAGAGAAAACAAATTTGTAAAAATAGGAAAACAAGAAGTACTCTAGGCTACTGCAACTATAAGTTATTTATAATTAAATAAAATACCATATAAAATAAAGTAAGCTCTAGTTATGAAGCAATTTCTCTTTGGAGGTGCGGTTCCCACGAGCCTGCAATCAGTAAAAACGTTTCAATGTCCTACTTTAAAAGCACCTGCCAAATAAACGCCTTCAGGTCGGGTTGCATTGCATATACATGTATTTTTAATATTTTGTTTCCATACTTAAGCTAAATGCACAGGCTAAATGGGGATAGTAAACATAAGCGATGCACACCGAGGCTGCATCGCTGCATCGCCACACAAACTTTTGGGAAATGGGCAGTAGCAATACTCCATGTTGCACGTGCCGGATTGTGGACAGGGCTCTAAGATAATTACAGAGACAGTCGCTTAAAGGTACAAATTATATTTTGATTAGGCGTAACTTTCTGTTTCGTAGTTTCGTAGGGAGTTCAGATTACGTTGACAGCACGCAGGAACCAAACGAGGTTCCTGCATGGCTCGCTGTCTTATCCGATGGCCGCCGTTATGAGCTCCGCCACGTCCTGATCCGTGCTGCGCACCGTCAGATTGAGCGTGACGCCTTCTGAAAGCGCCAGCTTGGCCCGCACCAGAATCTCGGCGCCGCCTCTGAAGGTTCCTGTAAAGAGGGAAAGCCTTTACTACTCATCTTACAACTTAAAGCGGAGGGTGCCTACCTGAACAGAGCAGCGTATGCAGGTGAGTACCCTCGGGCACATTCTCAGAGAGGTTTGCAGCGCCCAAGCCCAGAATCTTGACAATAGTGTTGACGGCATCCTGCAAGGTGGTCACTGCCGACAGCACAAAGGTATCCTCGGCTTGTAGCCATTCTGCAAATATAGAGTATTACTAATCACTGAATGGACCCTATATATCTTTCTGTGGCACCTTCGCTGTCAGCCGCATCCCAGGACACTTGGAAATTGTTCTTTCTGGTTTTCTGTATCTGATCGGCAACCGTCAGCTCCAAATCCTCTAGCATGTACTCGTCGTCATAGCCCTCCTCTGACTCCGGCTCGCCTGTGTTGGGATCGCAGTCCTTGACCACAAATCGTAAAGTGGCACCAAAGGTGGCTAAAATGAGGAAATAGTTCGTTTTGAAAAAGTTATATGATTTTAATACAAAATTCATGTTATTTATAAACTTACCAATGGAATTGGCGGCATCGGGCGGAAATTCTACGATGACAAAAGTAGTTTGCAGATCGTTGTAGGGTAGCTTGGGACATGGAATGACCGCCCTGGTTGTGAATCCATCCGGCAGCGTGAGTTCCACCCGCACATTTTCCAGGATTTGATCGGACAGCGTATTCAAGCAATCGAACTGGAAGACCACGTGCTGGCCAAATATGTGTTTGATGCACTGCACCGTGTACTCCGTTTCGCTTTCGGTCAGCTGGATGGGAGCTGTGCTGCGATGGATGGGGCCCAGCACCTGGATGCCCGGCAGCTGTGCCAAACGTGCAGCACTCTCCTCCTCCCGCGTGATCTTCGGCGGCCGTGGAGCACTGCTGGTTACTAGCATTACGTCGTTGGCAATCACTGGCTTTACTATGGCCGCCTTGGGCACAATGGAAATATCGAAGCGTGTGTCCAGGTCACCATTCAGATGTTCGACCAGCGACTTCTCCAGCAGAGCCAGAGAACAATTCTCCCTCTCGATGATGTAGTTCTTGTACAGCTCTGGCCTTTCCGAGTTAAGAATGCTAAGGTAGTAGGTGGCACGGTCACGCACCTCGTCGTCCGGGTCCATCTGGCAACGACCCAGCAGCACGAGAATATTGCTTAACAAGGCTGGGCAGGATGCGCCAAACTGGGCCATGGCCGTGACCGCGGCTGCTCGCACAATAGGGCTCTCCAAGATGACGCGGTTGTAGATAAAGCGTATGTACTTAGAGGGTGTGGCCGCAAAGGGTCCCTCCTTGCCCAGCAGGTGAAGAATCCTCACCGCTAGTGAAACGTGTTCACAATCCTCGATGAACTCGCACAGATGCGACAAGCCGGACTCCTTGGCGTCCGCATTCTCCTCGATGATCGTGATGATGGTGTCAACTATGGAGGTCTTGTACTCAAGGCCACCCTCCTCGCGCAGCATACCGCTGAGGAAGTTCATCAGCACTGTGTGCTTGCGCGGATATTTGGTGCACAGAGCGCAAATGGCCTGTACGACCACCACCTTGAACTCATCCGAAATCTCGGCCACAAACGTGGAGATCTGCTTCATCAAACGCTCTACCGAGGATTCAGCGCCGGTCTTTAGCAGCGTAGTGATGGCCAGAGTGGCCACCGATCGATTGGAGTCCGTGATGAGGCCTTCCAGGTCCAAGTTACAGGTGGTCACCGCTGCCGGGTGCGTCATCGCCACCTTGTTGAGCGTGCGCACAGCCGCAAAGCGCAACGTTGCCTTCGGCGAGCTGCAGAAAAGCTGGAGGATGGAGAACGCCGGCGATAGCATTCGCGGATTGGTGTTCTTGAGGTTGACAATGGCATGGGCCGCCTCGTAGATGACCATCTCGCTCTTGTGGCGCAGACAGGACTCGATGAACGTAAACAAGGGTGAATCGGAAAGCTCCTCAGAGGGAATGTCCTCCTCTTCGATTAGCTTACAGGCAATGCGTATCTGGGGGATGTAAAACGAACTTAGTCAGATGTCACATTAAATGGAATAACAGTGCTCTTCGAATCCAATTCATTAAGAAAAGTTTAGGGTACAGACTCCACTTACCAGCATGCAAACGGCATAGGGACTCTTCAGAGAGCCTCTGGTCAGCTTGTTGACCAACTTGGAGACAGCCAGCCGATCCGACTTGCGGATATGGTAGAGCAGACCCAAGGCGTGGTACTGTACCATGATGTTGTCGCTGTTCAAGGCCTCCTGGGCCTCGTTTGCCCACCTCTTGACTACGTCGCCCGCAGTGTTGGCCAATCTCAAGGAACTGACCAATGCAGCACAAGAAACCGCCGCGTTTTTGTCTACAATGCACTGCTTCATGTAGCGCTCCACGGCCTGCAACATGGTGTTATCCGTAATGCTGCACAAGGCCCGGATGGCGGCGGCCCTGTACAAGTCTTCCTTGCCGGTCATATCCTTCGTTAGCGAGCTGGTAACGATGATGACGTCCTCGGCAATGGAGCTCAGCTCCTTGATACCCAGGTATACCATACGACGCAGCACCACGTCCTTAGATTGGAAGAGCTTCGTCATCGCGAAAAAGCAGTCGGTAGCCTCGCGGGCCACAAGCTGCTCACCCTGATTGATCAGGTACAGGATTTTGGTCAGGATGTGGATGCACTTCCTTGGGTTCACCGGCGTCTCATTGAAGGTGCGCGTCTCCTGAAGCACCGAGGTTTTTTCCAGGTTCTGGTACGCATTGCTCGGTCCTGCTGGCGGATGGCCGCGATGTTTTTTGTGCGAGGCAAGGGAAAAATAGTTCATGTTCTCAGTCAATTTAATGAAAACTCGATTTTTCTCGACTTTGTCGGGTTAGTGGGTGTGTGAGTGTGTGTCTGTGCCAGCGGAGCACCTTCCAGCAACTGGGTTGTCTTCGATTGGCTTCGCTGGCCGGCGGATTACTTGGCTACAGGTGATAGCCTGCTACTTACCGTCCTCCTCCTCGTCTTTCTCGCGGCGGAACGAACCCATTGTATTGCAACTTTCGGTTAAATCGTGGGTAAAACAATTGAAATGGTTTTCTGGCTGCGCTTACACGTCACTCAGCGGTGCCCAGTTGGTACATCTGTTATCGATGTGAAAACTCCAGTGAAGTATCGATAGGTCCGATGTTGTTCTTATCTTGAAAATACAACCTTTTTTCTGCGTTTTGTAGGCAGTACATCTTAGCCGATTGTTTGCCTATAGCTTGCAGTTTTCAATAAACTCGACACCGAAATATTTTTTTCTTTTCTTAAGATTTCTTGTTTGTCTGCAGTGGATTAAAAACGGAACCAGTTGAGATTCACTTACTGGTTCGATTGTTAGTATCGATAACGTATCGATAGTCGAATGGGCGGACAAATATTTAAGCTTTGAATTTGCTCCATGTTGGATTACTTACAAAATTGCCAGGAAACTTTCAAAATATAAAATTATTTTACATTTTCGCCATTTTCACTATTTTTTTTTCTTTTTTTCAATGGCATTTGTCGAAATTGTGATGATTGCGAAGGCTGATCAATGCGATGAATTTCTAGTTAGATAATAACTTCTATTAGTACATAATCATTTTGAGTTTCATTTATGATTTACTGGTGATGAAAGTTTATCCAAATCGATAGATCTCATGACCGTTAAGTAATCGGTGCACTTACCTAATTAATCGAGTGCAGATCCTGTTAACAAAATGGACGCCAACTTTTTTGTCAGCTCTAGTTTGTTTTGTCCAATTAATTATGACTTCGTATTGTGTTTACTTAATTTATGCGTGCATAAGCACCACCAATTAGCGAAAACAAGGAACCCATTATATTGAATTGTCAATTTCCGGCGCGCTGCAAGTGCCGTTAATTGCATTTTGCATGCCGCGGGGAAATTCCGGCGCACGAAGAAACAGCTTCATTGCGTGTCCACGAGGCGAGGACCTCCGCCAAAACGCCAAAAAAGAAAGAAACCGAAAAGATCGAGACACCTACAGCATGAATTTATGGCCAGGCGATAAGCGCCGGCCAGGAGGAAAATCCGCCTGGTGCCCAAAATTGGACAAGGAACGTGTGCGTCGGACGGGCGGAGAATTTAGTAGCTGTCAAGGCATCAGCTGTGGCCCCTGGAAACACCTACAAAGCCACGAAACCTCCATGCTTGCCAAATCCCAAGATGAAGCCAAGTCGGAGCGAACCTAAGGCCAAAGTCGGAGCAAGAGTTGAGGCGTCGGCGCACGCAAGGAGTGAGCCACAGGTGAGTTTTAGGCTGGATGCCAGCCAACAGTAGAACTCCAATTTGTGCAACGCTCCCCCACTTGTCTCCAGCGCCATTCATTCTGGGGCACCTCTTGTACCAAGACTGGCTTAGTTCTGATTTCCAAACAGGCGTGTTTCAGAGTTTTCCTAATTGATTACCTACATATGAATGTATATCAGGAATGATTTCGACGAGCAGTAGCAAGTGGTGTATATTTTCGGAATCTTCTTGTCCCCCATCGAACCTCGACTGTAATCCGCAGTTAGCTTTGCGTGCAAATGGCAAGGAATGCGGGCGGGGAATGGATACTCAGGGTTTGGTGTTTCGCTCGGATGGAAGTAGAGATCCCGATTCGCTGGTGGCCTGTGACTCCACAAGGCTGATGCTGTCAGTTGCTCTCGGCCGGCCATTGGCAGCTTTATGGCCGGCTGGTGTGTGTGTGGGCCAACCTGCATACCGATCATAAGTACGAATATGAATCTCTAAGCACTTGCATTCGTTAGTGCGCCTGGTGCGAAAGATGCAAAACGGTTGCAAGTTCGGATTCCAGGTCGGAACCTCCCCCTATCCCGGCCAAGACCTTCACCGGTGTGCTAACAAGATGGCAACACATGAAATTAGACTGCACCGATGCACGTCCAGCGATAGAAGAAGAACGAACTGATCGTGCCCAGAAAACGGGCAACGGCAGGAACAACAGACTAATTAACATATTCAAATATTTGTCGCATTGTTTCGCTAGTTTCCCAGCTCCATCTGGCAGCTCCCCTCCTCCTGCAGCCGGGTTTATTGAAAAGCCATTTTACGGTTTCATGCTTGAGAGTCATTGCCAAGTGGCCACGCCCCATCATCTCGAACCCAGCACCCTGGTCTGGTGCATCTTCCTTGACTGTCTGTGCACTGCAGACCCCTTGGCGCTATTTTTATCGCATTTTAAAAGGCTATTTGTAGTGGTTCCACCAGGAAGTGGCATAAATTCGCAGCGCATAATGGTTGTGAATAAATTATTTTGCCGCAGCTTCCTCTCGACCATTGATTGGCTGATAAGAACCATCCTCCGACTGCGGACTCATCCATTGCAATGGCCAGCAGAAGAGTCCAAGGAGGAAACCCAAAACAGATGCTGCGTACAATGCACTGGTTACGTAATCACTTACTGCGATTCTTGTCCTGCAACGTGAGAGAGGGCAGCCGGCGGCCTTCCTTGTGCACTCCAGCAATTTTCACGCACGCCCCCAACAAGCAAGCCCTCCTCTCTCCTCCACCCTCCGTGTTCCCCCTTCAAGATGCGGCTAGGCCAAAGCCAAGCCCATAAAATAAGGAAAAAGGAGAAAAGAACACAGCATGCGGAAAGCAAAAGTCCCACAGTCCGTTAGGCGGAAGCGAAGGCCAACAGCAGATTTGGCTTTAATTAAATTTATAGGGGTAGAGCGTGAATGTCTAGACCTTGCGATTATTGCAGGAGCACTAAGGTAGGGCCTTTAGAATTATTTGAATACCCCGAAAGAGAAACGGATATATGGCTTTCTTAAGCACTTCATTAGCTGTAATAGACCGTGGATTGTTTATCGGCTGTATTAAGACATACAAGTGGCTAGTCTTTTTCGAATGGCTTTGGAATTTTAGGACGCTTTCTCTCCATACTTTTCAGAATTTTACTTTGCCTATTAACCCAGTCATAGGATTGAAGCTAACTGCTAACACCTATCGTTTAACGACTGTAACGTGAAACAAAAAAATATGAACATGGCCATGAGGTAAACTGCCATAAAGTAAATCATAAATATTTGCTCAACATTTTCCAGGACTCAAACAAACTATTATGGGTCGTTAAGATCAGAGATAGAAACATGTGCTAATCATCTTTATGTAAGGCAGTTGGGCTGGAATTTGGCGCAGGCAATCGAAGTTCTGTAACTGGAGAGAAGTGAAGTGAAGTGACCCCTGTGGTAACTGCAATTGCCCAAGATTCCAGAGATATATTGCAATTATTAATTGTTTTTCCGCCGGTCTTCAACGGTACTGAACCATTTCACTAATTTTAAATGGCTTTCCTCCTCCGCCGACTGCCGCAATCGGCTGTCTGCCTGGAGTTTGCATCGTTCCTGGTCAATGTCCTTACCCGTTTCGGTTTTCAGTTTTGTTTGAAAGCGGCTAGGTAAGCATGCGCATTGCGCACGACGCGTCAGCTCCTCCAGTTCCTCCAGTTCCTCCGAGTTGGGCCTAGCCAGCCAGTCAGCCAACCAGCTAGCCAGCCAGATGTTATCCCGGTAGTGACCCCAGAGCAGGGCCATAAATTCTCACAGTATTGCCTACTACACGCCTGCGCCTCCGCAAATGTTCCAATTTGTATTTTTGCACAAATTGTTGTGGCCGCCGCGGAATCTTCTCAGCTTCTCCTGGGCATCTCGGGGTTGGCTGCCTCGCTTGTTTGTTTTCGGCTGCATTTAATTTAATTTCGCCTGCCCAATTGGGCTGAACCGCAATTAGAGACAAATGTTTTCGGCTGCATTCCATTGGCTACTTAGCCCCATGTTCGTGGCAATTAGCATTAGCCTGTGGGATATATTCGGGGACATGGGCGTGTGTTTTCTGGGGCGGGGAAAGTTATCTCCCCGACCAGTTTCCCACACGTTTGCTTTTTGTTTGCTTAATTAGGTGAAAACTGGCTAACAGGGACAGCTGTTTGGCTGCCATGCCGGGCAATTGCTAATGAGCAGGACAAGCTAAAGGAGTTGGAGTTGGCGAAATGAAAAGTAACCAGCCACCGTCCTCGCTTTCAGGCTTTTGCCACTTTGGTATCGGAAAATGGAAAATGGTAAACGGGAAAACGTTTGCCACTCGTCGCTTCAAGTGCTAGATTCCAGCTTTGTCAGTCTGTCTCAATGCCCTGGCAGGAAGGTTGGGCAATTCGATAGGAAAGGAAAAATGATAGTACGGATTTCGTCAGAATATGTATGCAATCAAAAAAAAAATAATTTTAACTCTATATATATTTCAAACATACGAAAAGTTCTTGCGATTTGAATTCAAGGTAGAAATGTTCATCTTATTTTAATTTTGTCCGGGAAGAGTATTCGAAAATACCCACTGGGAGATGGTCTCTCTTTGGCTTTGTTGTTCATCGGCGGGCTTTACATTTCCTCCCCGACTTCTCCTTCTCGTATTGGAGGCGAAATTTGGCGATGCCCATTGCCATGGCAAGTGCATAATTTTTCAATCAAAGCGAGCAGCTGTAAAGCAAACAAAAGCAGAGGCCAAGAGGCAGAAATCGTGAGCAGGCCAACATGGCTAGAAAAGCAACCCGAATGGGAAAAGGAAGTGCTGCAAACGAGATCTTCAGCTCATCCAATCCCATCCGAAGCCCAATCCCAATGCAAGTCCCAAGCCAAGCTAAATGGCAATGGCATTTAAATGCAAATGACCACGAAGCGTGAGGGTGTTCAATGCGAACTTTATGTATGGAAATTGGCAAAATGCGAGCAAGCCTTCTTCTCCTCAATGGTCAAAGTGTCAAAGTGGCAACGGGTGTAGGTGTCGCCACGCCATTGTCTCTGGAATTTGCGCCCATTCTGGCCGTGCTGTGGACCATCCCCATCCCGGGCCGGGCCAAAGTCAAGCCGCTAATTAAAAGCCATTGCTAACAGTCAACGACTTAATGGCCAAGCATTTGCATAGCTGTCAACGCCAATAAGCCCACACTTGGCCACGTTCTCTAGGCTTGCTCTGAGGTGAGAAAAACCAAAACCATCAGCAAAAGGCTCACGCGGCGTTGGTCCGGATCGACTGGACAACGCCTGCTCAGCTGCGGCATCGCTGTACCTCCATCTCCAACTACATCTGGAAACTCCATAGCCGTGTCCAAGCCAAATACGCACCAGAACCGGCCATAAAAATTGTCAACGCGTGTCTTCGATGGTTTACTCTAAGACTTATCAAGGGTATATTCGCTACGAAGATAGATACTAGATAGATACTTTTCAGTACCCATTTTTCTATGGATTCATTTCATCAGATTATTGCAGAGCATCCGGCATTCGGATACGGCAGTATTTTTCAATTAACTGCAGCTTAATAGGGGCGTTTTATTCAACGTGGGGCCCGACGCACATGCGTTCCCAACACCTTGCCAGTGGTAGAGGGACGCGGCGGCTGACTTTCATGCCATGAAGATGGAGTCTCCATCTCCACTGTGGAGACAGTGGAAGACATCTTCATTCGAAAAGGCGGCACACGTCTCGGGCGATACTCGGGTTTTCGCACATTTCAATTTCAACGTGCTGATGATTAATCGACACCTTCGGTGGCTCAGAAGTTTTGATGTGGCCCACTAAATCGTACGATTTAGAGAATGGCTATAATGGCGTGCGTAGCTGGAGCGTTAAAGAGATGGTAACACGCCTGGTTAAGCTCGATGCCATGCCGCCTCTTAATTTGATTAACACTTCTGTGGAACGGCCCCCAACTGCAAGATATCCATGGGTGCCGCATATGTGGGCCCTGCTCAAAGTGCCGTGAAATTATCATAATTTCTTTGGTTGTCTTTCGCTTTGACAAACATCAATTTCGTTGGTTAGGCGGCTCTGCGAGTTTCGTCGACCAAATGCTAATGGGAAGTGGTCTGGGCTACGGAAAACTGTTTACTTAATCAAAGCGCTAATAAATTTCGACATGCCTGCCCAGCCACCGTAATTAATGTATAAATTCAGTGGACCTGCGCTGGCATGTGCCTTCTTTCTCTCGCCAATTAAAACAGACAGCTATAGTTATGTTTAGACATTTATTAATAAATATTTTATTTAGGCGTAAAGTTTATTGCATTACTTAATCAGTACAATTCGTTTATTAAATTTACGTTTATTACTCCTCGTCTCCTTTTCTCTTGAGATTAAACCAAGTCTCTCAGAAGTTCCTAATAACTAGCACCGCCTGTCGTCTCGGCTAATAAATAATAAGAAGTATGATTCGAAAAATAGCAGTTAGGCTAAGGGGGCTGATGGGATCTCGGAAATTTGGAAATGCCGCCCTGCACAGAAGCCTGGCGCAAAACATTTTGATACAAAATTATTTGGCAAACTTTGCGGGTTAATGCGGGTTGAGAGCAGCAATATAGTTAATAATAAATAGTATAGTTATAAATGCATTACGCTCGAGGACATGAAGCAGATTTCTCACTAAACTTATAATTAGCCTAACTTTCGCTAGAGAGATTGTAGCTCTAAAAACTAACTCGAATTTATCGGTTTGAATTTCCGTTCTTTTCTTGGCAATGCGCCGATTTAAAATGCTGGAATCTCGTCGTCCAGTGCATTTAAAAGCGCGCATTCTATTGTATCGTAAAAAAGGAGTCAGAGCTCCCAGTGTAAACTAATCGTAGACTTAGTCTAGGCTGGATTAATCAAGGGTTCTCAATGATTTCATGTGTCGCTGCTAGGCGAATATTTTCTATTCAAGTCTCATCGAATCTTTTGAAGCTTTCGAGGCATATTGCGTTTGTTCCCAGCTAAGTGTTCCCGGCAAACAGCGAGAGCCACCCAGATCTCCCCTAGAACTGCTGTCCGTAGCGCCCGTTGATGCCGCTGTCGTAGAGTTTGCTCAGCGTGTCCTTGGCACTGCCCCCGTACGACGCTCCCGAGGCCGAAGATCCGGCGGAGGAGTTGGGTGGTGGTCCGTACAGCATGGTGGGCGCTCCGTAGGTGATGGTGGGCGTGGGCTCGTGCTGGTACAGGTAGCGCTCCTTGCTGGAGCGACGCTGCACTGTCTTCCAGATGCCGAAGATGCTCAACTGGGCCAACAGGAATAGGGCTCCGGCCATGATAAGTCCTGAAAAAAAGAATATAAAAATGGCTATGACTCTCGGTTCTTACAAGTCAGAGTGGGAATGACGTGAAAAAGCTGTCTCACATCCCAAAAGAGGGCAAGCACCAAATTTTGATTTCATTAAAACATTAATCTTTCTTTATCCCAAGCCTTTTGAGAATTAGAAAACGAGAATTTGCTCCAGATTGCTACTGGAGCAATTTAAAAAGGGAAGTCGGCCTCTTATCGCCATAAATCAAGGGGATTATCTCGAGTTACCGATCTAGTTCGAAGAGTTTCGACGGAAACTGGTTGCGGATAGCCGGCGAAATGCCGATAAGATCGCTTCGATGGGCGGAAAACCAGATCGAGTGGAATACGAGGCAAAAGTGACCTCAGATCGGTTCGGTTATCACAGAAAACAAAAGTGGGCGCCACTTGACCCACTTCGTTGTGGACTGAAACCGAAGTAGGGGAGCGAAAAGAAGAACATAGCTCCAAGGTCCCAAGACGCAGAGTGACCAAGTGACCAAGTTTGACAGCAACAAGTTGAAGATAAACAAAAACAATGAGAAATAAAACAACGACAATTTAATGCATGAGTTGCATATTTCGGCACGGACTCGGACTCGAACTCGGACTGGGACTTGGACTTGGACGCTGTGCTGTGGCTTCACTTTCTATACCCTAGACATCGCATGTTTCCCCGTTCGCCTGGGTTCTTAACAGTGCAACATGCCACATAAATAAGCCCGGGCTGCAGCGAAGGAAACACGAAATACCGAACCGAAGCCGGTAGAAATCGGGTGAAAGTGCCGCCAAAGTCAAAGTCAAACTCAAACTCAAAGTCGAGCTGCAGTGCTCAACTTGCATGCGTTGCTGCCTCTGCTGTTTGTGTCCAGTTCACGAAATCAGAATTTAAGAGCAACAGCGTCGACGACATGCCAGATGACTATCAGAGATTACTTGGTAACATTGTTGTGGTTGTTCGCTGCTCAAATGACCATAAAAAGTAAGCCGAAAACAAATCAACAAACAAACCGAGAGCCACAACGTCGTCATCATCATCATCATCATGATTTCCATGACTTGAATGAGTTTCAATAACAAAGTGCACGCACTTGAGACTTTTATTTATGTGTTGTATCCAGCTTTTCCATCGCAGCAAGAAGACCACAATAACAGTAACCAAAGAGGGATCAACGAAAATATACAAAATTATAACAATTACTATAAACGGTCCACGAAGTTGTGGGAGTTTCGGGGGCAATAAGTAAACCGCGGTGCCCACAAAATGGTAAATAATTTGATGAAACTGCAGCCAGAACAAAGAGCGAAGAAAAGCGCTGAGAAAACTCTCAAGATAATGAAAGTGTAGCCAGATGCCAGCTGATCTGCTGAAAGGAGGCTCATAAAAACGAAGCTGCATAAATCCGAAGGATTTACTCACAGCTCAAGCATTAAAAGCTAATTTATGCTTCATTAAACGTACAAATCGCCATTGGAGTCTATTGGGAATTGTGCCGTAAAAGGAACAAGAAATTAACTAACTAAAAAGTTATCAAGCTAAAATTGATTTAGAACATAAACTGCTGATCAGCATAAATAAACGCGGAACGAGGCTGAGTCACTCATTTACATGATGTATTTTTTATGACTGACCGAATAACCGAGAATCGCCAGCAGGAATAGTTAGTGGAACTAAACTAGATTAACGATTAGATTAGAAATATACATCTGCATTTAGCAATGGTTTCCCGACTCGCATAAACAAAGAGATTACGATGGATCAAAATCTAAAACAATATTAAAGACACGAAAGTTAAAGGAACTAATAAGCAAGTGGTGTGTTCCTGAGCAGAAATATATGATATTCCTCATAATAGCAAGAATGTATTAAAAGAGAGGAGATAATGGATTAGGTAAATATTGGACATTATATCCTGGCACTTAGGCGAAAAACACTTTGAATTGTGGATAATTTGATGAAAGCGAAATTATTGAAAATCTTCCTGGTGATTACTTTCGAAGTAATGCCAGAAATTAAATTCCTGAACTACCATGAAGTTAGCATTAAAATGGTTGAAGTCATGAGAAAGATCCATTTCTAAGTAAATACCGGCGCAGAATGCAAAGTGCTCATAAGCTTTGACAAATTACAGGGTGTCTTGGATGCGGCGTTAAATTGCCGCTCTGCATGCCAAAGACGAAGGCCGGGATTCATCTTCTCCTGGGCGCACACGCACATCCAAGTTGGCCAGGTGATTCCAGTGGGCAATGTGTGCGGCAAATGAGCTTAAGCACAGGTAGAACCGTTGCTCTAATTGCTTCGGTTTGCTCGCCTCTGATCTGCCTTGAAATGCCTGGAAATGCAGCGCGTAATTACGACTGAAATGTGCGCCTGATGTTTGGTGGTCCAGTGGAGTTTCATCCGTCTAACGAGCTGTCAATTTAACGCTTCAACGCGGCCTGGAAATTGCTCCACAAAAGCAGCGACACTTGGGAGATGCTGGAGCTCGGGAGCTTGGGAGCTGCGAGCTCGGGAGCTGAAAACCCAGCAGCCATCTGGATGGACAACCAACTGTGCAGAAAGATTTTCGCGCCGCACGAAAACGAGGCGTGCAGAATCCTGCTGCACAGCATTCAGCATTGGATGAACTAGTGACCTGGTCGTGAGCCAGCAGAGACACCAAGAACGAGCCACTCCAGCATCATAACACAGAACACGTTCTGGACAACGAAGAACCTAATTTAAGGCCCCTTGCTCAAGTCGGCAATGATGAAAAATTGATTCATTATCAAAATTAGCGAGCCAAGAACAAGCTGAGCGCCTCACGACGCGCGGAGGACACGATGTCGTCCAACTGCAGGTTCGGTTCCAACTTCAGCGGCAGCTCCAGCTCCTGATCCTCCTGCTTGTCTATGCAAATCAAGCTAGCTTTGATTTGCGCTTGATTGGGCTTTTTCACAGAGCCCCCGGAAAGGAACATCCAACTTACCATAGCCATTAAGGCAAGTGAGCTTGTCCTGGGCCACGCCCGCATAGGCCTTCTCGTGGGGACCGCTGTCATTTCCGTGGGTAGTAGTGCCATCCTCTGGCTGGAACCCGAACTTGTCTGTGATTTGTATGGACTGCATGA
Source organism: Drosophila simulans (assembly GCF_016746395.2). Classification (NCBI taxonomy): domain Eukaryota; kingdom Metazoa; phylum Arthropoda; class Insecta; order Diptera; family Drosophilidae; genus Drosophila; species Drosophila simulans. The sequence goes on along the minus strand of NC_052523.2, from coordinate 27,633,184 downwards.
GCAGTATGTTATCATCCACTGGGCCCACATCACGACGGTGGCGTGTGCTGATCAAGAACTCGGCTGCAAGAAAGGGGAAATGACTTTATAGTAAGGATCGATATCGCATCGAAAATATACATAAGAAGCTCAACATCTTGTCATCATTTCATAAATATTATTCTTGGCATTAGGATCGGTTTGACATCCATATATCATCAGTCTGAACAATAGGTGTTACAAAGCGTAAAAGCTACTTACCTCCATCAGTTCCATTCAGCACCGACCTCTTCTTGCGCCCATAGGAAACCAAAGACTTGAGCTCTCCACTGGCGCCATCCTCGCTGTCGCAAATCACGGGTTCGCAGCGCGGAATGCAGGGCGTTACCAAGGCACGAAACTGGACCACTTCGCTCGAAGGAAACTTGAAGGCGTCGAACTGGGAGAGCAGCACCTTGCGATTTTGCGCCAGCTTCTGGATAGTGCCCATGATGTATTGGTCGGTGGGGCAGCCATTAGCATCGATCAGCGTTATCTCGGCGCTGTCCGAGCCATCCATGGCCACCAGCTCCCTCACGAAGATCTCGTACGGACTGTTGGGCTCCACGATTTCGAAACGCAGGGCAAGCGGATCCCCAACCTCGGCGATCCTCTTCATGTCGCTGCCATCCCTAGAGGTGATCTTCATGATCACATTGGGCGAATCAATGGTGATCTCTTCGCTCAGGGAGGACTCAATCTCTCCAGTTACTCCAAGGTCTACATCATTCAGCACTGTTTTGTTGGTCAAATCATACTGACAGGATACTGCGAGGCCGAGATCGGAGGAGGTGACAATCATGTCGTGATGTTGGATAACTATGTCGTTCATATATCTGCCATAAGCGCTCTGGCGCACATTGCACTCCAGATCATTGTAGCCCATGCGGAAGTCAAACTCCAAAGAGTGGTTCACGTTCACAGCGCAGGATTTGGGCGCTCCCTTGGCGTAGACCTTGCCATCGAAAAGTTTGGACGTTCTAATCTTGGTGATCATCTCACCGGAGCGGCACTCAATGGATACATTGTAGCAGGCTGACAGTTCATAGGTAGCTGCCTCGGGGACATCCAAGTAGGGATCCATCACATCGGTCAAGGTGGCGCGGCTGTGATGCGACAATCGGCAGACCATGTCTCCAGTATCATTGTAGTCGTAAGAGTGGCATCTGGAGAGGATTACATTAAGATGGCTATCAGAGAGAGCTCCAATTTTGATCTAAGAGTAGCGTACCTGTAGGGCGAGTTGAGGCAGAGATCACGGCACTCGTCGATGGTGTTGATGTCCTGGTAAACCGAATCCACTGTCTTCAGGATCTTTCCCGAAATCCGCTTGAACTCGCACAGTTTGCTGGGCTCCTCTGCGCAGTTGTTCTCCAGGTAGTCGGCTCCATCGTAGGGCTCCACGCTTCCTCCAGCAGACAAGGTGATGCGGTCCATGTCGGAGAGTTCACAAAGTCCCGAATGGCGGTAATAGTTCGCCGATCTGAGTGGATTGAGCGGTATAGGACGGAAGAGTGAAGTGAAGAAAGCGGAAGTGGAAGAGAGTAAGCGGAAGGCATTAGGAAAGATTTGCAAGTTCGAACGAGGGCAATGACAACGAGTTAAACCGCTCGAAATGTTAGCATTATTAGTCAAAATCTTGAACTGCAATAAAATTTGTTAAAACCTTTCGTTCAGGGTTGTTATCAGGTCAATGTCTGCTAAATGTTCTATTGTGATGCCTATTCATTTCGTATCATGTTTATGTTTATTATTTAAATGCAAAGCACAGAATCAACTTGCTTTAGCCAACACTCACCGGCATGTGAACTCGGTCTCGCCCAAGCAGAGTTCCAAGCAGTCGCGCCGCGACAGAACCGTCTGACTAGATTTGACGTGCTCCGGGAGGCGGTAACCTTGAACGCGATCGATGCACCAGGCCTTCGAGCAAGGACGCACGCCCAAACACGATTTCTGTGCGTAGATGGTGAAAACCGGAAACTGCGAGCGCGAAAGTGAACCTGAAAACGCAGAAATTGAGAAATGAAAAGTGGTTGAGGGGCGGGAAAAGGGGGAAAGGCAACGGCGCTGTGCGTATTTTATGCGTTTTACGCACACGCCCCTTCACTGCGAAGTAACAGGCGTTGAGAAACGGGCAAAAGCCCCAATCTCAAGCAGTCTTGGAGCAGAGTCAGCTGAATCAGGCGAGCCACGACAACTGCATCGACATTCGAGATTCGACTGGGAAGGCTGAGGCTGCAGAAATTATGCGTTACTATGCCAAAAGCCAGTTTGCCTGCAGAATAGGCAAAAATCTAGTTTGCAGGCCGGGCCAAAAACCGCGTCGTGCGTAAAAGCAAGAGGCGTGTACAGGTTCGCTTTTATTTATTTCTGTTTTTCTTTTTTTTTTGCGAACACGCGGGTGATTTATGCCCCCGGGCCACGACAACCGCAGCCGACCTGCATGAACTAGAACTCAGTAATTGAGTAAATGAATGAATGAACGGCCGACTGGCTGTGTCGCCGACTCGCTGAGTCGCCTGAATTATTGAGCTTTCTTTGGCACAAAAAAAGAAATATAAAACAGCACAGCCGCTTGGAATTCTCACACTTTCTAACTCACCTGGCAATTTATCGGCGGTCGTCTTGAACAGCACACACAATCCGGTTTCGTAGTTGACAGCACTGCAGGACTCGTTATTTTGGCAGGCCTCCAAGCAGTCGGTTAGCATCAGCGTGCCGGGCAGAGTGTCCAGCATTTTCGAGGGAGCCGAAAGCACGTAGCTGAAAGCCGAGGAAAATGATTTATAAATTAGATCGATTCCAAGATTGCCGGATGATTTATGGTCCCGGTCCCGCTAATAGATTCCCAATACGACGGAAAACGAAAGTGGTCGGACATTCTTGCGATCTTGTGGGTATTCATTATAGACGGCTCAAACAAAAGACTGAGGCAACGAACTTGCCGCAGCCGATGAGTTCGGAAAACAGTCATGGATTAGTCACGTTTTAACCAAAGAGCCACAAATTTGCATATGCCAGTTAGCAGTGTTGTGGTGGTGGGATTGCCGGTTCCCTTTCTGGGTTCACCGTTATCTCGTCTGCTCTTCCTATGGAAATGTTAATTGGCCCAGATGTCGGGGTGCATTTCATTAAGCATGAATATACCTGTGGCCGGCCCATTGTGTTGTCGCTCACAAATTCAAATTTTTAGAAGAAAAGCAAAAGTGAAAATAACAAGTGGCCATAAAATGTAATCAAGTTTCTATAATGCCGGCGGTTGCGCAAGCTTTGGGTTGAGTGAAACTCCTCATTGTTTTGTGACACTTTTGAAAAGGTGGTGGTGATATTTTCCATTCATTATGCAATGCTACATAAGAATATTTGTTAGCTGGCACGTTTTTGATAAATCTTGTTTGGATTTTGCTAAAGCTCAATTGCAATTCTTGATTGGCAAACTTTTTGGTTAAACTGAGTGGCGTACGTGCACAAACGCATTTGATTTGGAAACTGAACTCACCCGGTAATAATCTCGAAGCCAATCATATCTGGATCGCACTCCTCCTCCTGAGCTGGTGCCTTGTCCGTCTTAGCCTCCGGCTGCGCCTCGATGGGCGTGACCAGAGGCTTGGGCAGCTCCCCGCCGCTGGCTAGAGCTGCAGATCCGACTGTGGCCACCTCCTGGTCGCCGCTTCCTTCCGTGGTGGTGGTGCTGCTGGTGCTGGCGGGTGTGGAACTACCCGATGAGGCGACAGCCGGCGGCGAAGGCGTTACATTGGTGCGCGGAATGGTCTGCTTGACCGGCTTGACGGGACGCTTTGTTTTGCGTGCGGCGCTGGCGGCGTCACTCGCAATTAGGCAGATCAGCAGCAGTAGAGTGCAGCGGCGTAGAAACATTTTGTCTGCAATTGAAATGGTACACGGTGTGAGCATGGGGCCATGGTAGTCGGGGGGCTCCAAAGCTGTGCCCCCAGGGAGATGGCTAAATGTTAATTAGGCAACTAATTTCACATTACGCGCAATGTATGTAATTCCTGGTGTGCACTTTATTAGTTTGGCGTTAGTCTTGGCAGAATCTAGGGTTCCTCCACGGGGGCTTTGCTCGCCCAGGAATGAAAACGGAACGGAACTTTGTGTCTTCGATGCTATGCTGTGGCATTCCGAGGCATTCCCTGGTCTTTCTGTGTTCGAGCTTTAATTGCTTGACTTGTTCGCTGTGTGTTCGCAGCGTTTAATTAAAGCTACAGCTGCGCTAACAGCAATCTGGGGTCTTTCTATTGTGCATATACAATAACAGTTGCACCACCGACAATCAGAACAAAAACATTGCTGAGGCCCTCAGTGGGGCGAAGTTTTATGTGTGAAAAGCGCCGCCGCCTGGGAAATATTTGGGAGGAGTACCAGTACGGATGGAGAGTGTCTGGATGCGACCTGGCGTAGGTGGCACCATGCTGGGGGAAAACCTGGGAGACCGAGGAGCTCCCCGACACCTGAAACCCCAGGGGCCCAGATTTCATCTAGTGTGTATAGCTGTGCACTGTTCCAGATACCACAACTATATAGGTGCTTTCAGTCGGGCGTGATAATTAATATTATTACCAATGAAATATGAGCCCTTACATGCTTAGCACATAATAAATTACAGCGAAATGTGTTCCGAAGGGGAACATATTTGAGCCAAACTTCTGAGCATAATGATCAGTCAGAAGGGATAATAAGTATTATTAAAAGAGTGGATGAAGCATGTTTCTCGTGTGATCTCAGAGAATGTTGTTAGGATCATAACACTTTTATTGTTATGGCTTTTCTTTGGACTCTTTAAAAGCGCAGGACCTGTTGCCAAGATGAACTCCCTCGAACTTTACTATAGTACTTCTTGCCGGCTATATATGGAATCTAGCAACACACTGATCGTTTTTATTACACAATTTTCCAGAAGTCAATGACACGTCTACACATTAACTTAGTAACTTGGCTCTGTCATAACTCTGTGCTAATCCACTTATGCAATCTCATTCAAACGCGCGAAACAATTAACACTTTATAGCTGACATATCTAAGATATATTCGAATGCTTCCTTTTTTCGCGAATAACCAAGTAAAACACTATTTTCCGCTATTCGGCGTGAAAGTGAATTCAAGCACCATCCCCGCTACATAAAAAGGCAGGTAAAAAAGACATTTCCATGTCGTTAAATATTTTTATGTGTTTTGGCTGTCGATCGCCCGCAAGAGAGTAAGTTAAGTTGAGTTTCACCGGCCAGCCGTAAAAAGACAAAGCAGTCAGAAAATCGAGATTCGCACTGCATCTGTGAGATAATCTAAAGTGTGGCTCATTATTTTGTGGAGAGACAACGAAGAAGATTTAGCGGTTAATAAGCGGCTGCGTGAGAAAAGAGTTTCGTTCGGATTTTCCTGGCTTTTTGTACATTTTTCCTTATAAACTCGTTGGCCCTCTGGCCGGCCAGGCGCTTGTTTAATGTTTCGTTAGTTACATAATTAATTAGGAGCCGGGGCTAGCCGGCAGGTGGGATGCATGCAAAACCAGGGCCACGCCCACACCTCGAGAGCCTCCTCCTTATGCGACTGGTGGACTGCAACAACGGCTCACACATAAATTATGAAAACCAAACAAGAGTGGAGAGAAAGAACCGTTAATGTTAATAACATGCTTTAAGATACTGCACTAAAAACAATATGTGGCTCGAACCTGGAACCTGGAACGTGCAACCTGAACCCCTCGATCATCCGGGTGGTGCGCACCACCATTCTTCTGCTCGATTGAACGGCAAAATAAGATGAAAATAAAGACACGGAGGAGAATAAACCAGAGGCGAACTCATTACGGAACGCTCACTTCCACTTGCAATTAGTATGAATGAATTTATGCTAATTATAGGCCTCGGCAGACAACGCAACGCGCTTTTAATAAGCCACCGCGGGCCGAAACATTGACTTTGATTTCAGACCCATTCTTATCTCTTGGCCTTTTGGCTTTTCTGGCCCTTCCTCCGTGGGTTTTCCTTTCTTTTCGATTCGGTTCAGTTTCACCTGCTAACCCACAAATGTAATGAGCCGTTGACCAAAGTGGACAGAAAAGTCAAGAGAAGAATGGCCCCGCCGGTGGAACGGTAAACGTGCGTGTGTGTGGCATGCGGTTAGCTCAAAATTCTGGAGTCGGGAAATGGAAAAACGTTCTGTGGTTTCGTGGCACTTAGAATTTTCATGTGAGCGTAACCGAAGCTCCAAAAAAAGGGTAGCTACATTTTAATTAACCAGTTGCTGTAATTTGTGGCCAGCCAAATCTTTATTTTTTGTTTTTTCAGTTTTTCCGTTTTTCTGTTATTCTTTTCGTACTCCCTGACTTTTGGTTCTTCAACGGCCGATGATTTCCCCCCGCCCGACGAGCTTAGATATGTCTATCAATTTCACTAATTGAACGTTAACCAGCCGCCGCATCGTAGCTGGAAGCGGTTTTCCATCTATCAATCATGTAAACTACTCTGCGATTCCAATCGAAGAGAGAGATACAATTTGGTTAGTTATTAGGTGAGACCCGGCCATTGGCCATTCGCAGCTGCTTCCTAGTTTCCAAAGATTCTTCCTTGTTAATGTCTGGCCCATAAACAAAAGACTCACGGAACGAACTAGCCATGTGTGTATGGCGCATTGATTGAGGCCTCGGAGTTTCTATTAAATTTGCTAATGGCTTTTCGCCCAGTTTCTGCAACTCGGTGGCAAGTGAAAACAAAAGATGAACTCATTTGCCGATGAAAATCTAATTGAAAACGTTTAAATTGAATTCGATTCGCTTTACTGGCCGCCCGAGAAAGGTCAGCTCAGCTCTTTTCAATATAATCAATTCAAATTTCTCTAGTTTCGTATGCAGGTTCCCACAGTAGGCATAATATTTTCGATCGCTCGATTCGAATTTATGCCAACTAAATGCCAAATGCTAATTGACTTTGCAGCTCTGCAAAAAAAAAAACACTTTCTCAGTAGAAACGAGCAAAACTTGACTGCAGGCTTACAATTCCAGGCAGCCTGAGCATGCATAATAAATGTGGCCTGCCGAGAAATGAGTGCTCTCTACCAGAAGGAAGCAGCATATTAGCACTGGAGTCGCCGAGGCGGCATTATCATAAACTAAATATAGCAGCAAATATCAATTTGATTGTGCTGGCCAAGAGCGCACAAATTGAGACCGGTGCACAATGGCGGTTCAGTCCAAAGACTTGCGGACTGCCGGCTGGAGTCTACTATCGTAGTCGAGGACTGAAGACCGAAGACCGGGCTAGAACAGGCATTGTGTTGGCCAGCAAGTACCGTTGAGCTTTGCCGCATGTCCGGCTGCTGGCCAGTGATAAATTATCACTGTTGGCCGGGCCATTACTTTTCGGAAATGTACGAGGTGAGCGACTGCAGTGGCTCAGCACCAGCACCAGCACCTTGGCCATGACCGTGGCCACCTCGCCAATAAAATGGGATTCAGAATGCTTATGCGATGAGAATGCGCTTTTGGCCGATGGGCAGGCGGTAACCGGAGATAAACAGCCTGCTTTTGCCAAGGCGTTGGCGTTTATTATGCAAATATTTTAGCCTTAACGTAAGGCCGCAAATTAATATTGCTCAGCTCGGAGCTGCAACTGCAGAACAATGTCGCATTCATTTAACGGCACTTGGCTGATTGTTATTTAAAGTTCAGTTCATAACAATTGTTGCACTGCTGCAGTGCAGCGAAGAGTGCTCTGGTGCTCTGGTGCGCTGGCCGCTTCGCAATTTACTACTTTTGCATAGTTAACAACTTGATTGGTAGCACTGGGCCAGCTGACATTGAAATGTAGGCCTTGCCATCATCGATGCCCGCCAATGATTGCCGCTGCTGCTGATGTTGATGTTGTCGTTCGTGGTTGTCTTCTTTGTGTTCTCCTCGGCACTGTTGTCATGCCGCATAAGTGGAGAGGACTGGTTGCTGCCTGTTGCATAACTAACAATGTTTAGAGCGCATAAATACATGGCCACGGCCGCAAGAACACCGTACCGCGGAGTACGGAGCAGAGCGAACTCCATCTAACATCTAACATCTAACATTCAGAGTAACGGAGTCCCGCACAAATGCTCATGACATGCAAAGGAATCTCAGTTATGTTGAGGCCGCCCCATGCGGGGCGTGTTTCGCCCAGAATCCCGGGCTGTATCCCCAGCCATTTAGCAATGCAAATTGCGTTGTTTAGCTTATAGATAATGTCATTCAGAATGCTCTCGCACAAGTATCAGAAAAATGCTTAAGGAACTCGGCGCGATACAGAACAAGTTCGCTGCCAAAGCAGCTCGATAAATGCCTCTGATAAGGCTGAAGAACGACAGTTGGCATGGAAAGTATAGGTAAATGCACGGGTAGCATTCTTTGACTGGAGAATATCGATTTTGATTGGTGGATTCTCTCCAGCTACGATCGATGGTATATAGCGGAAACATTTGGATTGACAATCTCAAAAATCTCACCATTCAGACTGGCCATGGAAAAGTTATTGGAATCCACGATGAACACTATGGAAACCATACGAATATGGCACACATTTTTGAATTCTTTAGCTAAAACCAAATCAGTTTCAAAGGTCCCAGGATGGACATTCATAATCATTTATGGTCCTTGAAGCAGAAATATCTTGGAGATTCCATTGTAAATATGCCACTTGGAACACGATTAAAAAAACACACGTCATCAGCGACATCTTAATCTTCATCAGAGCGAGTGGCACTGGAGCCACTTTATGGTCATAAGCCAGGCAATAAACACTTGAAGATCTTTTCACTTTTTCTCGGCCGTTGATATGCTTTAGGCCCCATACAACGGCGGCCACTAATCGCCTCATAAAAACACATTTTATTTGAACTACGTGACAAAAAGAACTTTATGGCGAGCAGTGCTAGCCGTGAATCCAAGAAGGTACCGGAGGAGAATAGAGAGTTCTCTGGGACATGTGGCTGGCCAAGTACATTTCGCTTTCCGACAGCCCACATTGTGGTATTCCGGCCTTCACCTGGCCATTCTGCGTTCCATTGTCCGATGGCATCAAATTCTACTTGAGCGTTAATTCGAGCCAATAAAAAAGCGTTTAATGGCAAACAATAATGAATGCTAGTTGCTCTGTGCTGCCGGCTATTAGAAATTCTAGCAAACTGGCGCAACTATACAGAAGTGAAAGAAAGCCGGCCAGAAGTAAATTAAATGGCGACTGAAAGGCAAAAAACAATAGAAAAGGCATGCTTTTTCGAAATCGAATGCTCTGTTGGCACGTGTCGTCACGCCGGCTTTTCTCGTTTTTTGTTTTCCTTTTTTTTTGGGAAATTCTTGGGGGAGAGATTCATAGCCGCTGACAGTCAAACATAAATCCCGACAAAGCCCGAAAAGGAAACGGTCGAAACGGCCGAGAGAGAAGAGGAAAAACCGCCCGTAAAGAATCTAAACAAATTGAAAAGCGCACGCCAAAGTCGCATCATCATCATCGAGAGCTAGAAAACTGGACCTGGAAATCTGGAAATCAGGTCGCTTGGCGGTCGCGCCTCCCACAGTCATATGATTTATGCCCAGTTAACTGTTCACCCACCGACCAACCACCAACATACTAACTCATGTGTGCGTTGCAAATTTACGACTCAATCAAATGCAAATTGCAAGAATTTCTGAGCTGCGCTGAGGTGAGCTGAGCTGCACCTGTTGGGGGTCTTTTCCTGGTGACCCAGTTTCCCAAGGGGAAAAACGGTTATAAATTGCGTGAAAATGCATTACGCAAGTACAAAAGGCTGTGAATGGTGGCGGCAACATCATCATCCATTGCCAGCAGTCCACATTCAGGCAACAATGTGAATTGGCCGCTCCAGTTTTGCTGGCTAATTTATGCAACATTTGTTCGCTTGGCAGGTGGAAGCTGTCGGCGCACGTAACTGTCAACCTGGCGCAAACTAACTGTAAACTGCATATGCCAACAACCACCCACTGCAGAAAATGGAGCCGCCGAACCACTGAGCCATCGAGCCACCACCAACCGACCGAACCACCTTTTGCCACTTCTGCCACTGAGCCACCGACCGCGGAGCTAATTGTCGACGCTTTTTGCATTTAAGCCAATTTGCGTTCACATTGTTGCCCGTCTGGCTGCTGGAAAACGGCTGCCATCTAAATATCTAAACTCGAAGCCAGAATTCTGGCCAAGATCTCTACTTTCAGCCATATCTTCTTCGTGTGTTCGGTCCGATTAGAATGTGCCATTAACCCATTTGCGAGCGGTGCTTTGGTGCTTTGGCGTTTGGGCGCAAAAGATGCACATAAAATGGGCAATTTAAATACACAACGAAACTGGCGACAAATTCTATTAACCCATTAAAGATAACACAGATAAGTTAACGACACACTTTTGTTTCGTGCTAAAAGTTATGACAGGATAGTTTTGTGATATGTGATTTAAGATTACTTGGACATACAACTATGCAGGTGAAATATCTCTAAGTTGTGCCCTCTTACTAAAGGCCATACTAACTTCTCCAAATATGAGCTTACTGTTCGGCAATGCAATTGGTTTTTATTTGACCTCCTATATTTACACTCTTTGTAAACCTCTAAGGAAGAATGGTATTTCCTATATTTCATCAACTATTATCCGTTCCTTTTGTCGTTTTAAATACCTTTCCATCCAGTCATTTGTCAACAAGTTTTGTATGCACAACAGGTACAGGCGGACCAAAGGATGAATGGCAGGCACTTAAATATGTGGCACTCAAGGGGTTAAAAGCGGCTTACGGCAGCTAAGACAACAAACATTCAAACAAATAAACATCGCGGGGAAACAAACAAGTTTTGTGTTGCTCAAACAGCACACTGGCCTAAGCAAACAGAAGCAAAACAATTTTAGTTTGGCGTTGGAATGGGAATGGGATTTGTTTGTTTGCCCGATGGATTGACTGATTGATAGACTGACGGACCAAATGACTGGCCAGTGGCTTTGGCTTTGCAAGCCTTATGATTTCGCCTTTGCCGACGTTGCGCTAATTTGTTGGCATCCATCGAGTGGAATTGGCCAAGACAGGAAGGCAGCAAAAAGCCAAGCTGCAAAGCTGCTGAGCTGCAGAGAGCTGAAGAATCTGGCAGACAAACGCTGCCGCCGCAGACTGTCTGCAGAATTCCTGGTAATTCTCCGTTTGATTTATTAACCCTCATTACACACATTCGATGGCCGCTGATCTTTCGCTGCTGCCGGGCAATCAGAATCAATATCTCAGCATCACAGTTGGACTTCCGGTTTCAGGTTGCCGTTCAGGTGTTTGTATTTATCCCCACCATTTGCCACAGGAAGAGAAATCAAGTCCTTTTGGGAAAGGAAGCGGACCGGACTTCTATGGAGCCATAAATAACCACCAAAAAGAGAGTCAGTAGCCCAATTGGCCACGTTATATATAGAACGTATCGCATTATATAATTTGCACTGGCCAAGATTTATGGCCCGGCCACAGTTGCCATTTGTGGCGATCGCTTCCATTTCGAATGCGTCTTTAAAACGCAATAAATATTAAAGCCGCTGGTCCTCTGCGTGCATTTTATTCACTTTATTCAGTTTATTCGCGCTGCCGTGGCCGTGGCCGTGGAATTGTATCTGCCGATAGGCAGCAACGCGAAAATGCTGGCAAGAAAGCTTCTCAAAAGTGGAACAGGCCAACGGCATGCAACATTGGCAAGGAAAGAAGCCACGACAACCGAACTGGGCTCCCTCTCCCTGTTTCTGTTCTCGGCTAACAATATTCATTGCACAATTATGCCTTGCCTGATTCTTATACCAGATCTTAATGCTTTATATGGACAGCTAATTTATGCAGTGTCTGCACGTCAGTCAGCTGGCGGAAGATACAGATACACGTACATATATCCACGAGAGTGGAGGGTGGAGTGGAGCCCACGCCAAATTATTTGCTATTTAGTCAAACATCAGCCTAGTTGGCGGAGAACCCAAAACTGGGTCGATGATATGCACTGGAATGCACCCAAGCTGAGTTGGGCTTAAACGAATTTCACTCGGCTGACCTTGTGGACGAATATCAAGAGATGCGAAGATCCCGTCTCCGTCTTTATCTTGATTCTATTAACTACGGGGTATTTCACGTACTGCTAACGCACTAAGTCCCACTGCCCATCAAACTAACTTGATTGCTTTAATGTTTTGTAAACTGTTTACGGCCTGCATTTAAAAATTGGACAAAACCCCTCTGGAGAGTGGCGTCGGTACTAAACTTTATGACCAAACAAGAGCACTTTCTTGGCTGCATTTTTCACCGTGGCCCCTATTAAACCCACGGATTCGGTTTTTATGGTTCTCTTTCATCGTTCTCACTTCGTTTTACGGAAAATTTAAATATTTCCCGTTCTATAAAAGCAGACACCTTCCGGTGCCATCGAAAGACGGTTATGGTTTCTGCCAGATCGTTTCCGTGTTCTGGGAATTTGCCTATGCATAATTTATTGTATTGTGTCAACTGGATGGCCTATTAAAATACACAGGAATCCTGGCGGTTCTTAACTAGAATTCTCATCCCCTTGTCGACTCCGAGACCCTGACACTCTGAACTTGACATAACCCCTGGCCATATTTGATTTGGCACATACCTTAACTGTTTGCTCTCGTGTCTTCAATCCTCTAAAACTTCAGATCGGGTCTGGTCGTCGTTGTATCTGTAAGGCAAACAAATGCAAATTAGTTAAATATTTGCCTACAACAATGGGCCCGGTTTTGAGCCACAAACCCACTTAAAGCCAAAGTACGGGTGATACAGATCTAGGCATCTGCATCTGCATCTGCATCTGCGGCAATTGAGTTTAGTGTGACAACGTTTAATGTGAAAACGAAAACTAAATAAATAATGTTTACCCCCGCGAGGCAAGGGAAGGCAGACAAACAATGAGATGCGGCGATAATTTCATTAAAAGAGAGAAAACTTAGGGAGATCGGTATAGTGCAGTGGATCCAGCGGATGGATGGTCGGATGGCTGGATGGTTGGATGTTGTATCCGTCTTGACGTCGAGCGCTTATCTCGAGTTTGAATCGTCAGCAGGTGACATTGAAGTAATTTACTTGCTGTTGCCAGTTTCCACCGCTACCCACACAATTTATTTGCAACTATTTAAGCGACGAGAAGAAGGAAGCCAAGAAAGCCAGGCCAAAAAGCAGAGAAGCGACAAGAAAGAAGCCAGGCCAGGCCAGGCAAACCAAGCCAGAGATCTGGCCAGGGTCTCAGTCACTCAGAGAACTTGGCTTTTTTCCCGGAGCCAGAGCTTCTTCTCCAGCTTCTTGCTTTATTATTGGCTGACAGTGGTGTCGTTGTTGTGGCAGTGGTTGTCGTTGCTGCAGTTGCTGCTGCTGCTGCTGCATTTCGCATTCCATGCTAGCGAAAGTTGACCTAGTCGACGATCGCGGTTTTTGTTTCTGTCGTCGGAGGCGGCCGGGGTTGCCAGTCGAGGCAGTGCAAATTTGCTTATAAATAACGAAATTAAATATGGCCAAAAGCCAAATAACTCAACTAGCAACTAAGGACTACCACATTTACAAGGCACAGTGGAAAAATGTATGATCGATGTGATATGATTGTACATATAACCAACATTTATTTCGACATTATTTTGAATACATAAAATATGCGCAAAAATGTCTGCAAGAAATCAAAACATCATATAGTCTGCATTTTATATCGATATTTTTTTTCTTTCTGTGCACCCATTTAACTTGGAAATTTGCAAAAGTTTCTCCCGGTCAGTCTTTACTGTATTCTACCGACTATCAACTACCAACTAGCAACTGAAGACTGAAAACATTTGCACAATTAACTATGCAATGCACGCGCCCGACTTCGATGCTCCCGATGCTCGTTTCGTTTTGGCCACTTTCTTTTGGCAGTTTTAAAATGCAAATTGTTTTGATGATGGAGTGCCAGGCATTCTAATCAACTCGAGATTTCCGCAAGATCTTCAACTCTTACTTTCGATCTGTATCAAGTTGCCCCCTCCTCGCCGCTGACGTCAGCAGTTGAGAACAACAAGAGGTTTCCGCTGGCGGCGAAGAACGAAAGATCTACAACAGGCGGAAGCCTCAGCCTCTCCCAGACATTGAACTGTAACACTTTCTATTGGGGTCAGTCAAAAAAACCAACCACCAGCGAACAATAATAAAAATGCCATTGAATGGGTGTAGAAGCGGCTAGAAAAACTCGTGGTTCGTTGGCTCATAAAGGCGGACAGGCGTGCATGGCCGGCACAATGGAAAAGTGCCCCAAAATGCCAGGCACGTTCCCCCACCGGTGAGGAAAGATCCACTAACTCTGGAAGTCCAACCTATTAATGTAATTCCTCTCCCAATCTTCTGCTGGGCTCCTCTTTATTTTATATATACACACTGCTGAACCAAAACGCATGCAATGTCAAAATGTTAATAGCACTCAATGGCATCCACCGGCTTTTTTTTCGCCTCCCTGGATGGAGGCTCTTATAGAGTAGAGGTCTGCTAGGTCTAGGGGTCTGCGGCGCTTTCTTTTGTGCACCCAACCAAGATTTTTGTCACGATCCCCAGACTTTAACGTTTATTGGATTATTGTCATTAAATTTGTTTGGCTTCGCGGAAAGTCTTGAAAGCGAAATCCGGACGGGAGAAACTCGGCAGAGAGGGCTGGAATGGAAGGTCTTCGCCATGAGTCAGAGGTCTGATCTTAAGAGGCGCTACTCGTCTTGCAGTGACCTTGGGCAGAGGTCACGTATTGGATTTAAAAAGGATCCGATTCGGCTGGATTTAGCTTGGATCTGTATGCTCTTTAATTCTGTTCTAATCTTTTTTTTTATTTCTCACAACTGCCATCATTGCTGTCTTTATTTTGGCATTGAGATTAACATTAATTTGTTCTTGCGGTTAATTTAATAATTTATTTATTTATTCTGCTTTTTAGTTTTATAAATGCTGGCTAGCAGATGTCCCAATCACACGCCTAGATCCTTCAGCCGACTTTTACTTTTGTTCCCAGGTAATTGGCGCTTTTCCTTTTCGACATTATCATTGGCGGCAGACAGACAAATATGTATGAGGCACTGCATCCACATATCCATCGAGCAGCGAGCCAGCTGGCAAATGTCAAAGTTTAAGTAAATACAAACGCCTTGGCATTGGCATTGGCATTGCGATGGCGATTGCCATTTGGTCGTGCCAGATGGGTTTGAGTTTGAGTTGCACCCAAAGCGTTTTGCGCCTCCTCTGGTTCGTATTCGCGCATTCAATCGGCGACAATCACAAGGCTTTTCGAGGGGAAAGACGTTTTTATTTATGGCCAAGGAAGCCGAAGAAGCGAAAGTCAAATTCTTCAACGATTATTTCTTGCTGATTTTTGGCGGCCGCTTCTTCTGGCCGAAATCGTTTGCCCAAACTATGGTGTCATTTATCCCCACCTCGGGTTCATTTTTCTTCTCTTCGGATTTTCGGATTTTTGGTTTTGTGGATTTCGGATTGGCTGCAGGCGGCAGGAGGCGATGGCAACTCCTGCCATTGTCTTCGGCCTGGGACTTTGGGTTCATTGATATTTCGAGTGTGCGAAAAGTGAAACTCTCAATTGTCGATGTCTCTGTCGGTGAACTTGGCTCAGATATCTTAGCCCCTGGCGGCTGCCAATGCAGCATTTGAAAGCTTTTTACTTTTCGATTAAATTTCAATTAAAATATTACGGCAACACAAACGGCAGCAAAATACTTTCACACAATCGCAAATTATTTCGGGCAGCACTTCTGATCGAATTAGCCAAACTGCATGTCTTCAAATCGGACACTTTTCAATGAAAGCGAATCAAGTGCGAAACGAGCTAGCATTTTGATGGACAGGTGCTGTTGTGCTGTTGTGCTGTTGCCATGCTATTAGCCTCTTGAGCTATGGCAGCGATCTAGAGGCGACGAACAGGGCGTATACTTAATAAGAGTAATTCACATGATCAAAATGGTTTGATATAGCCACGCAAAATCGTGGGATAAACTGTACTGCCAGCCAGATAATCTTCTCGGGGGAAATGCGATGTGTAGAAAGCTGCTCTCATCAGCTGATGATATCATCAGCCAATTTCCTTCGATAATTTCTCAACCCAATTTCGTGCATCTTGTGCATAAATTATCATGAAGCCAATCTAAGATCAAGCGGCATTAGCCCCAAAAAAAGGTGCCAAAACAGTAGAAGAGCTAATCGCTGGCCAAAGCCAAATGCAAAGTAATCCAAACAGTTATGTTATTTCCCATCCGTCGACCATTGTTGGGTAGATCTGTGCTAATTGCCAGCCCAAACAGCCAACTGACCCAAAAGTTGACAATCGCAAATAAACATAAATGGTAATTTGGCACGCCGAAAACCAAACAGTAAAACTGTTGGCCCAAATGAGGCTTACAGACGGACAACTCGTGGAGAGATGGACTACGCTGTCTTGGCAATTGAAAATGCGGCGGTCCATCAATCAATTATCTTGGCTAAACTGAAACGGAAGCGGTTTTTCTGCCTGACAATCACAGTCGCAATCTCGCTACTTAGAATCCATTTCGCGATTTCTTCTCGACGACTACGATGATTAGCCATTGATGACCACAGTCAGCCGCAAAAGTAAATTACAAAATGGAGGGAATAGAAAAAGCATAAGCGCACATAGCCTGCAAGCTGGAAATCAAATGCAAAAACAAACGCGCGGACCTGCGCCAAATGTCAAATTAAATCTATCAATTTCACGGCAGAATGAACGCCCAAATGCGGTGGGTCTCGTATGGAGCCCATATAAATTCCGCATGGCCAGACATTTGAAATTGCTTTGCTGACACCAAAGTGTGTGGGGAGTGGCTGGGTGCAAGATGCTTTAGATACTAGAGGCACACAGCTGGCTCGGCTGGCTCGGCTGGCTCAGCCTGGCTACCTGGTGTTGTGGCATTTGATGTTGGTTGCCCGTAATTGCAATGGGAGAACTTTTTGCAGAGGCTAATCAACGCTAACTGCAACAAACAAGCTGGACAAACAAACGCAAATTGTTTTTTAAGGCACGGAAGCCGAGGCCCGGCGAATATTAAATGCACATGACAAATTGCCAGGCCGAAGGCGAAGGCTCTTGAAGATTCTCTTTCTTCGTCGTGGTTTTCTTGCCCATTCCCTGCCATTTGGCGGCAATTAAAGCGCACGCTTCGTCTAATCAACGGCGACTGGCAGGCTGCGTAAATGAATAGCTGCCAGGCGAACGAAGGCTGTGTTGTAACTGTCATGTCATCGTGATGATGCCATGATGCCAACTCCCTAGCTTTCTGGCCCACAACTGCAGAGCCGGAGCCGGAGCCACAGCCAAGTCAGCCAAAGCCCAGTCATGGCCAGGGCAATTATTGCGGGCAAATTTAAATACCAGCTCCCCGGAGAAGAACCCTAGCTAGCCAACCAACACGGTAGCTAGCTGACACTCAATGGATCATTTCAGCCGGTGGTCTTTGGCTTTCTTGGGTTCTTTGGCTTGAGCCTGGCTCTTCAGATCATCATCGCCTTTTATCAGGGTCGCGGTCCTGTTCCAGTATCTCTTTTCCCGCACTCTTTGCTTGTGGGTTCTATTCTGACACGTTGCATTGTGGATTTCACACCACATCGGGGGCTTAATTATTTTAATTGCCCGCCTTGTGTTCACTTTTAATTGTGGGGAGACTAGATGATCTATAAAAGACAGCACAAGACAACGAAACTTAATGAATCTGTTGCCAATTAATGCAAATGTCTGGATGCCATCACAACTGCAATCTGGATACATTATTTTTGATTGCAGCGAGAAATATTAAGTCTAAGAAGCATTCGGCCATTGTCTTTACATTTATTATTATTTGTTCTGCAACTACATAAAATTTTTAATTTGATTACAACATTTTTTTTGGATCCCTTTGTGGATGCATTAATTCATTTTATTGATCTAGAGAGCTACTTAGTCCTTAATACTGTATCTTTTTATATTCACAGTTCAAAATCTTCTGTTATCTGAGAGCAAATATTCAAGGAAGAACAACTCTGCGGATATAAAAATTAAAAATAAAAAATATTTTCGATACCAAAGGTAAGTGAACCGCTATGGAAAGCACTTGAATTATTTATTTTGAACTCAATGGGGATTGGGAGATTCTGTAATCAATCGACCCAAGGTTGTTCTCAAAGCAGATTGTTTAAAGAAGAAGGAGATTTCTTGCCGATCACTGTTTCTGAATTTCTTACTTGTCATTGCGCATATTACGTGTGTGTGGTAAAAGTTAATAAACACTCACTTGGCCAGAATAACTTGCAACTGCAACTGTAACTTGGGGTCGTGAGTTCTGGAAGTGACCGAAAAGTATCCTTTCCTTTCGGATTGTCTTGTTCTCCTGCCTTTTTCGGCTATCGATGCTGAGTCACGCTTCACTTTCGAGATGAGTTTTATTCATGTATGTAAATGATCACTGTTTGCTGATTACACACATTGCACATCGGTGGGTATTGAATGTTGCACTTGACTTTGCTGGCAGGTTGCTCCTCGTCAAAGCCGCGGACTAAAGTTCCTTGAAACGCGATTCGGTGCTTTTGTGATTTATTTTTTGGTTGCCAAGTCGCGAGATCGCTGCGAGCTTGACCGTCGAGAGTTGACCGAATAACTAAAGCAAACTCCGGGCTAATCAGTCGTTATATAAGTTGCTCACGGAGGAGTTTTGAGTTCTTCAGCTGCCTTTCTTTAGCTGCCTTGCTGCGCTGCTCGCGTGCGTTCGCCTTGACAATGGCCAACGATATAAAGTGCTGCCGAGCATAGAGCTCAAAAGAAAGCCAAAAAACACACAAAGCGGTCGGGCAAAGAAAGCCAATGCCAAAGCCAGAGAAATGAGTGGCAAACACAAACAGCTCAAAGCCAAACTCTCGTTTGAGTTGGAGTTTGCGTTTGAGTGAGTTGTGCTGAGCTGGGTTGCTGTGGGGGAAAAGCGAGTGGGTACTGCATTTCTCTCGGGATGACGCTCTTCTGGGCTCTCTTCGCTTCAGGTGCGCTCTTCTGGGGCACATGTGGCATGTTTCATTGAGTCCCGTCGCGGTCCATTCATAATTTCGATTACCAAATCCCCCGGCTGAAACGGAACCACGAGGGTTCAAAACGGGCACACACGACGTTCAATATCATTAATTAAATTGAAATCAGTTCTCGAGCTGCGAGCTGCGAGCTGAAATCGTAGAGAAGGAGATCGAACTGGAGAGCTAGAAGGAAAAATCAATTTGGCCCATGAGATCGCACTTAGTCGAGTTATTGGTACATGAAAATTATGATATTACTTCTTGGCCAACTTGAATTCTCATTTCTCACTCGTCTTGTGGTCAGCCAGGCAGTGTCGTGCGTTTTATGCTCCATAAAAGCTGTCCAGCACCGCAGTTTAAATGAATTAGGAGCCCAAAACGAAGTCAACTTGAATAGAAAGGTGCAGCAGAGTCGAGGAAGAAATCAAAACGTGCATCAATTGATCACACAGCCCCTGAAGATGCCAAAGAAAGTTACAGATTTGTCGGACAGCGTAGATCAACAAATAGTTCAATAACATTTCTATTGAGTCATTAACATGTTATGCTCATAAATTGAACGATTGGAACGATCAGCCAATGTAAACACAGGCGATCACAAAACAATCGATACAAAGGGCCACCGAAAAATGAATCAATTTGGGATCGGATCTTGGATTGTTGTGGAATCGGATGACGGCAGACGGGAGACCTTTCGCTTTCAACGAAGCTGTAACTGAAAAGCGGCACGATCTTTTGCATACTGATGAGTCCACGAGGCGTTCATCACAATCTGGAGAAAGCTAAGCCAAATCAAAGAAATCCACAACTGAAGACAAAGCGACAATTGCTAAATGAAATGTCGCGCAAGGAAGCGCAAATTGTAACTCTTGCAAAGCGGCAATCAAATGTCGCCGGAAATGTTTACACAAAGCGCTCGAAAATGCCCAAAAATGTTTTGAAGCGCTGGAAGAGAGGGGATTGAAGGGGTTAGAAAGGCAATTTGCATTTCACCGTGTGACAATGACAGCTGCTTAATGATGATGCACGTTGATTTGCGAAGATTTGGAAGATTTGGTGATCTGTATCTCGGTGATTTTTTCTCTGGTGTGAATGCCAACAGGTGCATTTTTTAGTTAGCAAGAATAGAGGCTTCGTTATCGTCGCTGCTTTCGTTTTTCGGGCGAAAATTAAAACAGCTAATTCCGAAAATAGCCCGCGTAGCAGCTGCACATGCTTCATCTGTCCCATAAAGTTCGTTGCTTAAGTCTTTAGTTATTATTTTTTCTTTGGACGCCTTATTTGAACTGCAGCTCTTGTTGACAGATTTCTCGCTTGTTTTGATTTATTTCCCTACTCATCACAGCATTTGAAATGGAATCCTCTCTTTCTCGGCTTTTCTTTAAGGGTTTCTTGTAGAAGTTTGTGCGGATTGGAACAGCATCCGTTCACGTATTCGAAACGCTGCCGCTGATTAAGTTGCTGCTGCACCTCAGCCAAGAAAATGTGCCGAAAACAAACAAAGCCTGGCAACAAATTTGGCTAAAAAGCCAAATCGACGCTGAAATGCACTATATTCAAAGTAAAGTGATGGCAAGTTCTTTTGCCAAACGGATTAGATAGGTTTTTATGACCTAATAAACTGTGTTGCTAGCAGATATATTATGTTAATAATCAGTTTATAGAACTGTAAAAGTCTTTGCCAAAACATTAACCGATATGTTGTAAAACTGTATGTTCCAGTATTATTACGCTAAATTATATTTTTTATAGAGGCCTAAAAATAAATTCGTATATTTTAAAAGGCATATATAAAATAACGATGGCGTTATTTTTCATTACTTCGATTAGGGGACGTTATCCTTTTTTTTATTATTTATAGTAGCTTATTGATGCTTCCTAGCTCTTCATTAGTTCAGTATACCCCAGAGGCAAATTAGAGACCCAGAGGAGAACAAGAGCTAACGTTATCCCATTGTATCTGAACGGTTGTTAACAAGGGGCTGCCGAGTCCAAAAACCAACGAAAACCAAAAGCCAAATCCAAGCGAAACGATCCAAGTACAACTACAGAACCAAATTGGGCGTAATATTATGCCCAGGCTGGGTGAAATATGAGCTGAGAAAATTTTATTTCAGCTTTGTTTGTCCCCGGGTTTCTCGGGTCAGTCCGGGTACAAATCTTGTCCAGAAACTGCGCCTGCTCCTTTGCTTTGGGCCTGCGATTTGTTAGCGATCGTATTAAAGCATTTATTGGCTTATTTAATGCGACCATGTTGGCCGGCATGGCAGCGAAACGTTAAAGCGCGGCCTCGGGTGCAGTTCATCAAAATAAACAGCACAGAAAGGGGAGGGATATGGTCGTTAAATATGGAACAAATAGTTCCAGTACTTGGCCATTCGGTCGCAAATCAGGTCAGCATTTAATATTTTTATATTTTCGGGGCGTGGCGCGAAGTAAAGAAGAAGTAAACATAAAGCAATTCAATCAGCTGCTGCTCCGGGTTACTGGCCGAACCTCACCTGGCTGGCTATCGCCCAGAGTGCGGTTTTCCCAAATATTTAGCTACCTGGCCAAAATACAGGTCGTAAGCATTTGCGGCTCACTAAAAATGTGTTTTCTCCCAGGGCTTTTTGGCAAATTTTTTGCCATAGCACAGCGCAAAGCAAAGAGATCTATCTAAAGTGTTTATTTCCTGCAATTTTCGAAAACATTTTCTTGGCTTTCGTGTGACACACACGAGACACGTTTCTAATTCATCGCTGTTTTTTGCTTGCCAACGCTGCTAGGAAAACAAAAACTGAAGAATTCTTTTGGCGGCTCGGTTCAAAGATGCTTTGTGTTAAGTTAAGCAAACATCATGCGGACTGTTACCATTTCGGCTTGATTAACAATTGTCTGCTGGGGCAAATATTTAAAGCATGAAATCGTTTTGCCATACGCACACATCGCGCTTTTCTCCTTACCCCAAATGGAAACAAATGCGGACCGGCCACAATGAGCACTTTTAGCGGACAAAGGGCTTCGATTTTAGATCGAGATCGAGATGTCTTAGCGGAAAAACATAAATTGGTTTCAGGGTGGGAATTTATTGATTAATTTTGGTCCGACGCGTTGTGCCAAACAAGTTCAACGCCCCTTTGGAGGCCTAAAATGAAAAGCTAAACGAACTGGGATCCAAAAACCTTTTTGGCCAGATAAAACGCAGCGTTAATTAAAGCCGATTACCGTAATTTGTTTGTGTCCGCGGGCCGCCGAAAAGCGGGCCCTTTATGAAAAGTCTGGCCTGCACTGCAGAGCTGCAAATTCGCCGAATATCAAGACAGAAGTGGTATGTATCTACTTGAACATCTGAATTCGAGGAATGCTGATGGTGCTGTTGCCTTTGGCTTTCTTGGCCAAAAGCGCGTGTGACCCCAAAAAGAGAAATTTCATCCAGATAAATGATGCAATTCTCTTGGGTTTTGGTTTTTGGTTTTCAGTATGAGTTGGGCTGGGCCCTTTCCTAATTGACTAATTAACCTGAGGATTAATAAAGTATTTGGGCCTAGGGAAGTGAATGATTTATGTCGGAGAGTTTCTTGGTTTCGGGTTTCGATTTATCTGGCTTACATCGGGTAGGCTGTTCTTTCGAAAGAAAGCAATTTTCGCGACAACCGCGAGCACTGAAAGATGTCAGTATTCTAAGCCCGGTGAAAGTTGTTTTTGTCAATGGCCAAGAACTTCTTCTTTCGCTGCTTTGTGTGCTCAATAGTGCGAGAAATGGTCAACTGTCCAAGCAGCTTCTCCATCTGCCAGTTGGACCATCTTCATCATCACAATCATCGCGTCGTCATCAGCTCACGTTCTAAGTACAGATTGGCATGTGGCGTTGTCCGGCTTAACACAGAAATCATAATGGTAATGGCAAACATAATAGGAACAATAAAAAGAAAATCCAAGAATGGTCATCAGAAAGTAAAAGACTTTAAATGCCATCGCTTAGATTTGCTTGTAATTGTAATAACATTGACAGACTTGCACTTGTCCCCCGTTTAATCTGGTTTGGTTGTTTCCATTTCGGTCTAGATATCTTCATATTTCCCCAGAAAAAATGTATCTCTTCTGACTGTGCAATTATGCTTTTTGCGCGCATGAAAATAATTCAATCACTATGAATAGCTTCAAAGTGGTATTCCTGTTCTCAGCGTTGCAAACATATTTTCATTATTAGCATTCATTATTGATGTAAATTGTGTAATTCCCTTATATTTCTTATAAATTATATGTTATGTTTTTCCCTCTTGCATTGCAATTAAAACTCGCACACCAAAGACACAAATCGAAAGACTCGAATTTGGCTTGTGGCATTTGTCACGTTTATCCAACTATTTGGCCACTGTAAAGTCTATTTAAATTTGGTTGGCAGTGGCATTGTTTCTTAGCCTCCGCGCTGCCTCTTTAGTGACTCTCGAAATTAGCCCAAAAGGCTTCAAATGCCTCATTTTGCGGCTCTGGGTTGTCACGTTTCGAAAACGAGATTGGTACGGATTAGGCCGCAGACATTCGAGTTCTCTTTGGAGCCGGCTAACTGACTTGGTTTGACTCTTTGATTCATTTACGCTAATTAGGTGACACAATTCTCACCTAATGTGCTCTGATAAGCGTACAGGAATGTTATGGAAAACCCCGAAAGCCCAACAAATTGCTGCCTGCCTGCCAACAGTTTGAGAAACCCATCGCTGCGAATCCCCGACCCTTCTAGCCAACTTCCAAATGTTACGGATAGTTGGCTGGCTGCTCATTTAAATTTTACACACAGCTCCCTGGTTTGGCCTGGCCATTTTTGGTGAGTATCTTCGCTGCGCCGAGTTGCCTGCTCGTGAAAACAATGGGCACTCGTATATCATGATAATCATAAAAGCCATACGGCTCTTCCAGCTCTCCGATGAGGTTGCTCCTTCTCCAGCTCCTTCTCCGTCCACTGGCCATATTTGTGTGGGCCATGCAGTTTGGCCATGGCAGCATGTAAAGCGCCGCACTCGCCTTTGGTTACACGTCTTTGGACCCATCTGGCCATAATTTGTTATCATATTAAAGTGCAACATGGACACAGTTTTGCCGAACGCGATATCCACCGATACTCTCCCAACTTGACCACACAGGCACTATGGGTAGTGCGGAATTCGACTACATGGTTGGGAAATATGTATAATAGGAATTCACTCCCGGGAGTGAATCGCAAGGAGTCTCATTACGCAACCGCTTATATTGGTACTTGTGGAAAGAATTCCTTTGTTTTTTAAGTGCTCGTTAGGTGTCTTTAATGGACAACTAAAAACCAAATTGTGCGCATTTTATAATCTCATTAGGTTTTTGCTTAATTTTTAGCAATTTATGAATGGTACTTAGTTTAGAAAACAGGAATTTCTTAATGTTACAGAGGGCAAAATTGTAAGATCTACTAAATTTCGATTTTCAGGATCCGCTCAAAAATATACTAAATCGAATATTTCGCGTGCCTCTGTAAAATATAGTCAAATTTCTTCAGCCGAATCCCATTGTACTTCGTAAGGCGGAAGTTTTAGAATTGTATTCTATTTTGTAGTTATGAGTCTTTATGGCCACATTTGTTTGGCTGACTGTCTAGCTGCAGACCCAGATATCTTTCGAAAGAAAGAAAGAAGCTCGTTAGTGTGCGGCGTTGAGACATCGACACCTTGTTTGGATTATTCGCGATGGCGATTGTGCCCTTTCGCCAATTATTGTGCAATCAATATTGCATAATCGGAGACAGTGCAACGCCCCAGCTTCCGTGGAAGTCTGCTGGTTGCATACAACTTACAGTTTGCAGCTCACAACTTGCAGCTTGCAGCTTACAGCTTACAGCTTACCTAACGGCAGTCACACTTGTGGTACATAAATCAAACCCAGCTCCAGTTAGATCTGGAAGCGGGTCCTGGCTGCGTGCTATGCAAATGTCAGAAGTTTGGCATGTCGTGTGTGGCTCGTGGGCATGGTTAGCCTCCCATTACATAGCGTTTTGGCTCAGTCAAGGTCATTTTGGCCCGGTTGCATGCCTCCAATCGTAAATTCCCAATCAACTGGCAGCAATCACAGCTGCGGTTGGGCCATCGACTGCAAGGTGCCTCGCCCCAGACGTGTTAGCAACTCGTTGGCCACAAGTCCAGCAGCCAGAATCGAGAATCCGTCGCCGCAGTATCCCACATGCAAGACTGGGTGGTTCCCGGTGCTCCAGCCGGGATTGAATGCTTCTCACCTCGAAATGGAGCACAATGTCCGCTATGGTTTTTCAAATTGCCTGCACGTCTGCTTTGGCACTGCTCGGCAAAAAATTGATCGCTTGTGATTAGCAGCGATTAAGATTAGAACAGCACCACTTGCAGCACGAGCACGAGAAATGGAAAAACGAAGATGAAAACATAACCCAGACTTCTGATCCAACATCCAGCATCCCATCCAACGTCTAACATCCACAGCCAGTGCAGTTGGGACCCGCGGTGTTTTGTCAGTTATGTGCAAAGTGGCCGAGAGCCGCTAACATTTTTCAATTAAAAAGCGAGTAATACGGCTGCGCCAGTGTGGAGAGTCGAATTGGTAATACTTTGCATATCACTGAAATCTATGGTACTTATGGTATTTGCTAATCACAACGATATAGATGCCCTCATCTATCTATTTAAACTTACTTTATATGTTTATTTCATATGCTTATGCTTTAAGACATGTATGATCTTCAAGTCGTAAGATTCGCATGGGCGCAGCAGATTTATTCCATCCTTTGGCAGGGTATCAAATAATAAAATAGCCTAACAAGCTGCAGGCCTGCAGCTGCATCTGGATTAGATACCGAGATGCATAGTTACCTCCGTCATCGAGGCGATAGATGCGGAATCCACGGCCTTGGCTATCAAGTGATCATCATAATCGGATCGCACCACGTCTTACATGCATCGTATCGATATGAGCGAGGGTTCTGTTAGGCCTGTCATTAAACTTTCACGCCGAAATCTATATGTTTCATCGGAACGGCCAGTGGATTTATTGTGAAAGATGTTGGCTGATTGTGAGACGATTGTATAAGGAAATTTCACGTTGCATTCGTGGCAGGTAAATTATTAAAAAGCCATAACAAATGCAAAAGAAAGCAAACCAAACAAATGTTGTATTTATGGCGGGTCGAGGCACGCGGCAGTTGGCTAAAAGGCTTTTCGTTCGAAATAGTTCGGCAGCCGTTTACACTATTTGCCTTCACTCGTGCACTTTCTTCTTGTCTTGGCCAAAAACAAAGGCCCTGAAAGCAATTAGCCCTGCTCTCCGCACTCGTTTGTGTGGCAGTGTCGTTAAAGATTATAGCCAAAAACGACGAATTTAGTACGCGATGCGGCTTAAACTTGGGCTAACGCACACATGGCTGGACATTACTTTTACTGCCGCGCGCATTACTATTACTATTGAAATGATCGTGTTATGTAAGGAAAACCTCGGCTCTTTTCTTTCTGTTGTGCAACAATCTCACAAGTATCTGAATCACTTTAATTGCAGGACAAATTGCTTGCCGGTGAAGACCGCAAATTGTCGAATGGCAATTGAATAGCCGCTTAATTCGGCTTAAATGCTTCGGATCACCGCGATGATATATATGGATGCCCATAATCCAAAATCCATGAGAATTGCAGAGTCATGTTGGTGGTTTTTTAAACGATTGATATCGATGTGCGCAACGTTTTAAAAAAAGAATTCCACGGAGTAAACAAATTAACACCTCAAAAAATTATCTCACGCTTCGGGAATTTTGGAAAACGACAAGAAAATGTGTAACTTTATGGAAATATCATTACAGAACTTCACTTGACAGCTGTCAAGGGCAAACATCAAGCCATGCGGGTTCCGAAAATGAATTAAAAGAAGATGGTACTTCATATCTACGAAACCAAAAGTGAAAATACCGGAAACCGCATTTGAATGACGTGCTGAGAACACAATCGAAAGGTGAAATGTGTCAGCTGTTTAAATCTGGCTCTTCTCCAGACATCTTGAGGTCTTAATTTTTCCGGGGTCAAGGGTCATTCGTCACGCGAGCTCAGACGTGAACGAATTGGCAACTCGAATAGAAGAATACAGAAGAACAAGTTGTATTATGCTAATGGCCAATTGTCATTACGGAACCGTTAGCCGCTAAGTCAGCAGGCGAACAATGGATCTTTTGAAGCGTTTCGCTAATTTGAGGTGTGAATGAAAGTGAATGAAAGCGAGCGCATTCCAAAAAATATACGGAAACAGAAACAGATTCAGATACAGATACTTATCCATCAGCAAATCATCGAAATGCAGACTCTGGCGAAGTGAAACAGACCCATCTTAGAATAGCGAGCTTGGCAATTAAGTCGCTTTTGTTCGGACTAATGGACCTCTTACTTTCTGTTCGGTTCAGTTTCGTTCGTGATGTGTTTCGATTTGATGAGCTGTGATTCGATCTGAAACGCTCTTGTTTGTGGCATGCAAATGATTTGTTAAACAACAGACTTTTCACGGAGTGCTTGGCTACCGGGCCCAAAGACCAAAGCAAAATCTAAATGTACGGCCGATCAATTGCAATGATTAAGCGATTTTTGGGACCGCGTGGGGGGCACTGATGTGTGAAACTTATACACAATTATTTTCAGATTTCTGGACCTTTGTTGGCCTGGGCAAAAATAAAGTAGTGTAGAACTAAAGCAAAGCCTAGGACCATGAAATCGTGTTTAATTTTCATTTGGCTTTCTATTCGCGGGTTCTGTCCAAAAACGCAAAGACATGTGCTTAAGTTTCTCTTTCTCGCGTTGGCCAAGTAATTCTAATGGCCCAGGTCATAAAAGGCTTTAATTTCGTGGCGGCGGCTTAAATTTACTTCAAGGTTACCATGATGTGACACTTTCATTTGGCCAGACCTTGTTTTTTGGCTTGGTTCTGTGCGCTTTCCATTTGAGACTTTTTGAGAATTTTTCCCAAATATCCATTGCATCTCGTAACCTGTCCACATCAATATCAATTGTGGCCACTGTTTGACATCGAATCAACACCATTTAACAGCATAATTAACACATGTTCTTGCTACAATCGATTGCACACGCATCTCGATGGACCAGTCTGCTTCCAAATTGGTTATCTAGTGCCAGATGAGTCCATTACCCGACTTGTCTGGCTACCTCTTTCATTAGCACGTTGTCCAGTCCACATTTCGAGAGGAATCGGTGAGGACGGCCTGTCACTAGCGTATTCGAATGGAATCGGGGGAGCAGGTGACACTTACGGAGTGGCGTAACCAGTGGATCCCAGACTGGTCATGCGAACCTCTCGCCTACGAGTCCATGGGTGTAGCAATTACAGGCCGCTTCGTAATTGAGTTATGAGTTCTTCTTGTTAGCCGAATTCTCTAAAACGCTTCATCTGAAACGAGGAAGTCTCTTGGCTCTTGAGAATCGAGCAGCGGATTCTGGGGCATGTTGAGCCGCCTTTTCTCAGAACTCTCGTCGTCGATGATGAAGAGCCGCGTTCCCCGTTTGTGGATCAGTAATGCGACAGAAATGGCCTAATGAGTAAATTAATTGCTCGAAATCATGATCTTGTCCAGTCTTTATTTGATTTGGCAACAAGATCCCACTTGCTCAGAGGGGCGAAACGACCCCAGTCTTGACCCCGTCCAACAATCTCAGATTAATTAGAGATCGATCTAGCTGGAAGGGTTGGAGAGCTGCACGAAAGTGCAGCGATTTTACCTTACTTTTCACTTTCATTGCAAGAGTGTTAACAATCTGAGCGTGGCCCTAATGATGGCTCATGCAGGTTACCGATCGATTAAAGTCGTTCACTTCAAAATAAACAAACAAGCAAATGGGAAAACAACGGCATAGATGAGCCATGCGAGATTAGATGAACTGGTTGATGCTGGTGGCACCTCAAGCACTCAGCTCTCACTTTTCCTAATTAACAAGAGACCACTTGAATACCCTCTAAACACAGGGTATTAGGGTATTAGGGTGTTAGTACCACGAACCTAGCGAGCATGAACTCTTCCTAAATTAAGACATTTACGACCTGGTCAGATGCGAATCAATAATGAAATGGCCATGCAAAATTCTAGACACAACAAGCGCTTAAGAGCCGCCACGGGGAATACCGCAACGGTAAATGGGTCTTCAGAGGAGACCATAGACTTCATGACTGCAGATACCCGACTTGAGATTAGAATGAATCATTTCCAGGCATCCTAATTGAGTTGTGGCCACGCTGGCAGGCCGAAATATTAGCAGACGCCTTGTCGATGTCCAAGTTCTAGTCTGAGTGTTGGTCTGGGAGTAGGTCTGGCTTTTGGGCTTGAGGTGTGAGACTACTTAGCCGGGCCAACTAAGCGGGGCCAAACGGCAACGATTAGTCGCAGGCTTTGTAGGAGGAAGTGGACGAAGTCTGGACCAAGGACCATTTATCAAGAGCTGCTCGTGTCTCGTCTCTTAGGGCAAATTAACAGTTCCCCAACTGACTAGCTAACTGACTGACTGACTGACTTACAGAGTGGCTAACGGGTACTGGGCTCCCACTTTAATTGCTCCATCGATGTTCTCACACCGAAAGTGTTATTAGAAGTCGGAGTCCGCAGTCTGAATTTTTAGATGTAGTTCTCTGGGTCAATGCGACCACCTGAACTAATCGAAGCCACATCGAGCGGCGCACGCGCCCAGTCAATGAGCTTTCACAAAATAATTCACCAATGCTGCACGCACTCGGAATGTGGCTCCAAGATCTTGACAAGAACACTTGGCTTGTTCCAAAGGTAAATGAATTCGATTGGGGTGTGACAAGAACCAAAGCGATCTTCAACCTGCACCTTAAGGGTGGACATGCATCTGTGAGAACTCTTACTCGAGCTGAACCTCACGTTCCACGGCAAAGGGTTCCAGGTTCCAGTTCCATAAAACACAATGGAGCATCGCCGTCTCAGTGCTATTGTTCTATCGATGGCCGCGGCTTGCAAATTTTCGGCAGCTTTAATGTTTATTCATGAATTCCAACATGAAACGGCAATGCAACGAGGAAGAGACAAGTTCTCCGGCTAGCACAAACATAAATCAAATTGGCCAAGTCAAGTCCTCTGGTTTAAGCTAAGCAATGGAAACTCAAAAAGCCAAGAGCCCAGAGCAACTGCAGCACGCAGTCATGGGCAACTGATTGAGCTGTCGCGTATTTGGGTGAGGTGAGATCGCCCAGTGCTCAAAAGTCCATAGAACTCGAGGTTTTGGGGATGGGGTACACCTATTTCTGGCTGTGAACTTCGTGTTTGGATGCTTGGGGAAATCTGCCGCGGAGAAAACGAAAATTTCCATATTTCCTTTGGTCTTATATGGCTCCAGATCTTTGCCATTTTCACGGACTTTTGTCATATCAAATTGTAAATGGAAAATGCTAAAGAGCCCGCCCACTGCGGCCATCCTGGTCTGGGTGCATTCATATTGTTGGGTACAACTGGGTCAGCTGGCTTAAACAGCAAAAGTGCATCAGGAGCACCATCAGTTGCTCGACTAACGGAAGACGATTATCAATTTTCATATAATGGTCTTATATTAATGGTCTTTATTCCACTCGCACTTAGTGCCGTCCAGTGGAAAAATAGGAAACGATTTTCATGTTTCTCTACCACAGTGGTTTTTCCTCTGGCACCCCATCGGGAAGTCGTAAGACTTCTGGCGAAAAATGATTGCGGTTCTTTTACTATGTCCTAGTAAAATAGTAATAATCTAAATTAAATAATTAGATTCACGTGATTTATGGTGCAAGGAAGTGTAACCCATTAATTAACTATAATAAAATGAGCGAGATTAGTATTTTTATGCATTCATTAAATAAAGATATTATTCAATGTCCGAACATTAGATTGACATTTCTCTAGTCTCGCAACAGACGAGGAAAACGGACTGTGCTTCACTGCATCTTTATGGCATCTCCTGTTGCACTGTTCAATAGTCGCCTTTGGATGCAGCACCTAAGTGCCGCGAATGAGCTTCCATCTTTCGGCTGCCGGCGGGCGCTTTCTTTTGATGCAGTGCACTGATGTAATGGGCTTGGACTGCAATCGATTCGAGTTGCAATCACATAACCGTATCATCTATCCATAAGGGCATTAGCTACTCTCTTCGAAAGCGAAAAGCACCACTGGATGATGGGCAGTGGTTTTGGCGGGGACTGATCGCTGAAGAGCCATTCTCTCGATCTGTTGGTTGAACTACATTGCGGGTACGTTTGTAGCATTCCCAGCAGTTTTAGCATTTACAAGTATTATCTTGGCCTTGTCTATCTCTGGCCATTCGGTGAAACGCACATACTCAGCATGGCTCGTGTGGGGATCCGTGGTAAATTCAATCTCCACATTCATCTTCTTTCCTAACTCCCCAGCATGCAGGCGGGGATTAAGCTCAGTGCGCGGATTGCTAATGAAGAATAGTGTGGCTATGGCTAATTAGGCGAGTATATCCATTAAGGCTATTCTATTCGGCAGATGCCATAAATAGCCGTCGAAATTGGGTTTATAGTGCAGAAACTCAATGGTCCGTGGCTATTTATATAAGCCAACTGCAAACAAAAGACTCGAGAGCCAACTCGGACTCGTTTCTGTGCGTTGCCCGCTGGTTGTTGTTCTTGTTGTTGGTGTGTGAATTTATGCATAAAGATTATAATATTTTTGCAGGCTTTAACTCAAGCGCACAGTTAGTTCTGCCCGGGGGCCCCGATACGTTCGTTCAATAATTCAAACAAAAAGTAGCCAGCAAAATTTTCCCCATTTTTTGCGGTTTACGAAAACGCCCACCAAAGACTGGCTCCAAAAATTACCGGCGGCGGCGGCGGCCCAGTTGAGCTCAAAAAATGCAGTCAGTAAACTGAAATTGGGTTGTCCGCTTGACCAGCAGTCGCGCTTCTCTAGCGCTTTTTTAAGCAATTTGTCTTGCAATTAGTCAAAATGATTGTGCAATGTTTATCCAACAAGCCACGAGTGACACTTCTGTCAATAAACAATTCATTTGCATAACTCCAGGCACGATTTCGCAGAGCTTCGTTGGCGAAACCATTAAATGGGCCCCTTCTCTCCTTGCTTGCGGCCACAGGAATGTTCGTTCGGTAGCCAAAGGCTCCTCCAAAGTTTTCCAAGTGCAAATCATCTTCACACTTCTGCCTAGGATGCTGGAGTACTTCGATGACTGCGCATATTCACCTGCATACCACTGCTAATAGAAGGTATAATAGTTTGCTGATGAGGCGCGAAGTGATGAATGTTTGACCCGTTTGGGTGGACAAGATGTAATATAGATGGGAAGGTGGGAGTTTGCCGAGCATGCATATGTACATAGGGAAACATGAGCGCTTCTTGTTGATGTTATTTATCTTGGGCAATATAATTTTTATTTTATCCAAACTGGCACCTTTGAAGACAATTTAAAGAACATTATGGCTTTTTAATCATTATATAGTAGATTTTATTTATAAGTGTGTTGATCTTTCGACTCCTTGGAAGTTCTTTTCATACTCGTGCTAATATTCCAGAGCCTATGAAAACAAATTTAAAATGCATCTTCAATTACGCGAATGTGAATACTGTAGTTGACGGCTGTCAGACTTCAAGTTGATTAACTCATCGATGACTCGCTGGTTCGATGAATGGCTAGTTAGATGGCAGCCCCTATTCGATTGAAAGGCCATATTTCCAATTTGCTTAGCCATAATTGATGACTCATAAATCATGTGATATTGACTGGCTTTTCTTTCATCGGCTGAACCCGTTAAGCGGTTCCATATGCAGCTAATCATGTTTAGACCCAAGCTTCAATGCAAGTGATCAATGAAAGTGAGAGTCTGGTTGTCAGAAATAACCCATGAAAAGCGTATCGATTTGAATATGAATTCATAGAGCGCTCAAACAAGACTTTCAATCAGAAGAGACATAGTAACTTTCGTTTCTTTTGCTTTCGGTTAACGAAAGCTCATCATCTATCTAAATTTAGAAGATCTTTTATTCGCACACGTTCCCAGAAACTATTTTCCCACATTCATCCTTACATAACCGATGAAAGATTGGTATCAACTTTCGTTTTTTTTTTTTGTCCGGGTCATTGACTTCCTCAGTCAAGTTCTGGTTTGGAAGTGTAGCCAACCTACATGTAAGTTCTCAATTAAGAATTATGTTTTATGACCCTACTTGGAAAACCGAAAGTTGGAAAGTGTTTTCGTTTAAAGCACATTCACATATATGTATGATAATGAAAGCCGTGCCAAGTGGGGCAACTAAGTCTGCACCCAATACTTCTATGCTTGTTTTACCACCGTTGTGGGTCTTTTGCATATGCTTTAAATGCCCAAAAGAAAATGCATTTTGGAAATGCCTATCAGTGGTTAAACATGGTTGAAATCTACCGTCTAACTGTAAAGGTTTTATTGCAGTCATTTAAATTAACTTGGCTTCCGGTGGCCTTAAAACAAAAAGCGGCAGAGAGGACTTAACAAATTGTTATTGATACGGATCGGGGCAACCGATCGCCTTCCCAATTGATGGCCCACCACCATTCACGTGCTGGGTCTGAACCCTGGTTTATGTGCTACCGGCCATGAGATCGATCGTCCGATTGTTGTCAAACTCATCAAATACATATTTCAACCTGGTCGTCGGCAGCTTCATGTTCGCCGATCGTCGGTATAGACCGCCTGCCATCCGAACCACATTTATTGCGGCCATTCAGGTTTATGGCCCAAAAAGAGGGATAGAAATGGGGAACATACACACACATACACTCACTCATCTGGTCTCCGCATCGGTTTGCCACCTCTTTTGTGTTTGCGTTACAAATTTGAGCTAGAGTCGCCTTCTCGTGGCTTTTGGCAAATACAATTATGCTCGCCGGCCATTGTTTGTAGCTAATTTAGCGGATTAGTGGCCACCCAGTGCGATCCCGCATTATACGGATGGCGGTAATATTCTTTTGCAAATTTACCGAGAACTCCGGACATAAGCCGATTGAACATCGAGGTATCACACGCCAGTCGGAGTCGCACAGAAAGCGAGCTCCGTATAATTAATTAATTTATAATTTCCATGCGATCGCAAAGCGAGATGCAACCTTTCCCCGAGTCGAGCCATTCTGACCTGCTTGCCGAATCACTTCGCTCCGCCATCGAAAGTGGGCTTCCAAATTATGGCTATAATTATACGCATTTAGTGGTGGTCAAATGATTGTTAAATGCTAGACCAGCGGCTAAAATACGGCACAAGTCGGCTATTCGGAGGGCTAAAAACATGTCAATTGGTGAAATTCGATTGGCTTTCCTCTAATTGAGTAGTCATGGTAATGGTCCGATAGGATCCGCCGCCAAAAAATAGTAAAAATCAATTAGTAGGCTCTGTTGGTTTATACGAATTCCGACGAAATGCAGTTGCAGATGCAGATGCAGCTGCATCATATCTGGACCCGCGGCATTGGGTTAAGTGCCACTTAAGTGCGCACAATGAATGGAAATTCAATTAACTCGGGGCCATTGATAAGGCTAAGTCGGGTGAGTCGGTTGAGCCGGTTCAGAAGTTTCGGTAGCTGTCGGCGATACAATGCTGAAATGCGACGACAATTGCCAACGCCACCTCTCTAACCTCATCCAAATAACCAAACCCAAAAGAAACCACAACTCTCGACTAGTTTAATTGCCAAGCCGATAAATGGCAGATAGCTTTGGGCCAAAGCATAAATTGGTAGCGCGAATCGAGGAACTCGCTCGCCGATCGCTTTGCATTCTAGATGCAAACTGGGAATGCCGTTATGCTGCGATGTCTGTTGACCTTATGGCCCGTACCGAAACATTTATTTTGTCATTACCCGACTCGGGTGGTCTTCTCCCACTCCTCCCACTGCTCTTACCACTCTTCATAGAACATTTTCTTGAAGCAATTACACAAAAGCCGCTTAGTAAATAATGTATTCGGTTAGGGACGGAGCGAAAAAAACGGACCGAACGAATCGCGTAAGTTCACAAAAACCAAAAATTGCCAAATCATTGGGCGAGCACCCTTCAAGTCGATCTCCTTGAACGGGATTAACATTTGTCTGGCTTCGCGGTCCTAGCGAATCTCTGTTTCCTCCTCGACTTGCATAAATTTCAGCCGGAGTTTTATCGAAAGTGTGCATCATAAGCCCGCTGTGAAAAAGTTTGGAGGAGCTGTAATGCCTCGTCTTACCAAATACTTTTTGTCTGTGCCTTTTGCATGTCTATTTAAATCTTAACATGCCGATGACAAAATGCTCAGCAATGAAGACAACAGCAGCAGGAAAAGGCAGCAGAATTAAAAAAAAAAAAACAAACAGCAATAAAAAGCAACGGGAAGACGTCTGGCCTGGAAATTGTGCCAGTAGTGTAGACATGGCCACATTTAACAGGAGCAGCAGGATCAAGACTTGTTCGAAGTCCCTCTGCCATCTGAAATCCCCTATGCCCCATCGCCAATCCTGCACACTTCGCCTCTGCCTCTGCCCGACCAGCAACCCACAAGTTGTTTGCCCGACTGTTTAGACGATGTCAGTGCTGATAGAAGACGCTGTCTGGGATCGGGTCATGCCTCAGATGGAGATGCTGATGCTGATGGACCAGGAGAGGTTCCCCCGTTGCTCAAAGTTCATGACACTGTCCTTCTTTGTCTCCATTGGGAACGTTGTTAATTCTGCTTGTATGATGCGATGTTCCCGTGGGGGAGATGCAAGATTAACAAATTTGTATTCCCAGATTGTGCCAATTCCTTGTCCACACATCTTGCAGCGTCCATTAATCTTTCTGCAGACCTTTCGTTTACTTAATTATAGAAAGGTGTTTTTGATGCCGTTCCAATTTACTGCATAGGGCGGGTCTTGATCTGTTTTCCTTCGATTCAGAGTGACCGGTTATCCATAAATCATCTCCAGTTCGCGCTAATTGATTTGCACGAAAGAGAAAAAGAATAGCTATTTTCCCTCGATCCGACTGTGGGTCAAAGCAATTCCCCACGTTGTCAATTCTTCTGCCAACATAAATTTATGGCTATTTGCATGAATCTTGACTGGGCAGTATGTCATCCATGTGCGTGAGATGAAATCAAATTGTAGTTTAAACCTGTCGAAAGCCGCGGGTTGAAAGTTGGAGGATAACAAATGAGAATGTTGGGGGTTAATGATGCCTGGCGTTGAGGAATCTGTTTCTCGGAATGTAAGCTATTATTGGCTATTAGAGGTTTCACTTTTCACAGGTCTGGGGCATTTTACAAACACTATTCTATTATGTTTCTGCTATTTAGTGACTTTCATTTCCCGTCCAAACATTTGCAATTCGCTGGCCAGTTTGGCGTTCTGCATTATGCATCCGTATGGGAATACGAAATGGAGTGTCCCCGCAATCATCCGACTTCGAAATCCAATTCCTATACCAGTGATGCATGGCCATCGCTTATCTGCATGACTTTCTGCTTTTGTCTCTGGTCAGAATCGTGACGCGAATGCCGAGAGCAGGAATATCGAAGGATGTCCATGGAGCAGAGACCTTGATGAGGATGGAACCACCGCCAGATGTGTGTCGATCGCGGGATTTGATTTAGTTGGAAGCCCCGTCCGCTTGACACTCGACATGAGTGAAATGTGCAGATTCGTGGAGATTCTACATTCTCCTTTTCGCCAGATATTATTTTATTTAATCCGTACCCGTTTGATAAGAATCACTTTCGAGATCGCTAGGAAGTGAAACTCCACCACGCATTTTGGATGGAACGTGAGACAAACGGACTGCGTTGGGAACTGACTATGAGAGCTTGTCTCTGGAGAGACCTCTTCTCCGCCAGAGGGTCAGCCGATAAAGTTCCTTGTATTCAGAAGTGAAATGAGAATTTCAATGGCCTGAGTATCACTCTTGAGCGGCATCTAATCAACTCGCATCTGCAGCTGCAACTGGTTGCCAAATGCAACGAAAGCTACATGCAACTTGAGGTTAGATGAAAGAGAAACGGAGGTGGAAACTTATACAGAAGTCGAAGAAGGAGAAGATCCAGTCGAAGTGGCAACGGCCACGGAACTGGGCTAATTGATGTTAAGCTGCATTTCTATCCGAAAGAGGAAAATGCATATCCGACGACAAAACAGAGTCAAATGCATATTACATGACTCCAAACCCGCGGCCAGGAGCGATCCGAACCCGAATGGTTGTCTGCTGATCCAACTGCATCTTAATTAATCTGAGCATCGGCTGACTTTGGGTGGATGGTGATCAGGGGACGAGCTGTAATTGAATACAATTAATTATTGACACATTTCGCGAGCTTCTGGGCCCCAGATAAGCGGAGTCGTGAGCTGACTTCTGAGCAGAGCGAATGAGGATAAGGAAATGCACTTTCTTCGGCTTTTTATCCAAGGAGCTACATGCTAAGCGGGTCTTGTTTTATGCAAACTGCAGGCTTAACCCAATTTGTAGGTGGAGTCATTGCTGAATTCTCCAGCTCAGCGAGTTAATTGCTGCGGGAGATTCCTCCACTGGGGTATGCCGCTCTTCCCTGGAATAGTTAGCCACTAGCACGACATTTGCTGCTGCTGACAGGTGTTGTAGACATTTTTCAAGACATTCAATTGAAGAGACACCAAACAGAAGGCGGCGAAGACTTGCAAGCTTTGACAAAGTCGCGCAAACAATTCAAACATCTGCTGCCTGTTTGCGTTGAATAGAGGAGATCACAGAGAATGGGAGATTCGAGGAGAAGGACTGTCCAACGGCTTATTTTTCTCACCCAGCCAAGGCGACCAGCGGAGGAACCATGGCCAAAATCGATTGGAATGCCAGTTGCGGGTGTTGCTTCCCCGGGACAGCTCTCCTCGTATTCTGGTGACAAAGCCCGGGATCCAAGACCCAGTACAGTGCAGAAACACAGCTGAACCCGTTCCTGACGCCCCCAACGGTGCCATTTGAATATCAACATTTGTCATCGTGTGTCGTGCCGCATTCCTCACTCTTACTGCCTCTGTTTCTCATTCTCTTCCCGGTTGGAAATGTGCCCAAAAGTAAACAGAATCCAATTAAAGTCAAGTGGAACATGGCCAGGAATCAGGAACACTATTGCTTGTCTTCGGCCTTTTAATTGAATAGCTCTCATGTAGCAATGCAAATGTGGGCCATCCAGAGGCTTTCCAGATGATGGAGGAAAATAGCTACTTAAGAGGATTCGTGGAATGGCAATGCAAAAGCAATTACTTTGCTGATCAGTTTCCAACACTTTCCCTGAGGGTAGCTGTTGGAGTTGGATCTGGAGCCTCAAGATCGGAACAAAGGAAAGGCATTCCTTGCTATCTCCTCAATTTCAGAGCCGACCAATGAAATTCGGAACGCGTTCTCTGCGAATTGTAATTGAAACGCATTACCGCCAAATGGTAGTCACAGAGTTCGGACTGTGTTTCTGGCTCTAATGGGCGTTGGCTACAGATCGTCGGCAGCTCCGGCAGTTTGTATCACACAACCACAAACAACGTAGGCGATGACAGCATCGGGAAATGGAGACCAAAACTGAGAGCTACGCACAGGAGCAGAGGATGGAGGGTGAGGGTAGGATATGGATACATGGTAGCCGAAAGTAGGTGAAGCAGCCGCTAACGAAGACCAACTGGAGGCTAGGATGGGATGCTCAGGGAAGGAGGCACCAAGCCAGTATCAATGGGAGGCAATCGGACATGCCGACGCATTGGCAGCCAACACAAAAAGAAACTAACTCACAAAGTCCCGAGTGGGTGGCACTCGACTCACGCACTGCGTTGTAGGAATCTGGCGGGGATTCCTAGGAGGTAGGGAAGCTGGTCTTTTAGGGACAACAATGCGCGGTTCGATTTGTTTGCGATTTGGTTAAAGCAAATTTACAGCGGCCAAGAAATGTCCCGTGTCTAAAGCGTCCACATATCTCATTGAAAATATCCGTAGGTGGTCAAAATCCTGAAACCAGGTGAGTAAGAAGTGTCTTATACTTATACCAGCCAACGTCGTATGATCCCAAAGAAGAGATGCGTGCTTTACTTCGGGACTTAGGCGCTTGTCCATTCCGTTCCTCCGATGGAAACCCATTTGTATATCCTCGGAGCCCCTATAACGGCTTCAATTCATGTTCATCAATTGAGCATTAATGCTGTATTTTTTTTCTAGAAGGAAACGAAACAGAAATCGGAATTAGCATCTAAATTGAATAAAATATTATTATGAGCTCTCTGAGGCTCAAGTGCTCACTGTTTGCACATCTCTGCAGGAAACCCTCATCACTGACTGTTTAGTGAGATAACCCAAATTCTGCATAACTGTTCCACTCCAGTTTGGTCTCTTAATCTTTCAGCCGCATATCTCCTTTCTGTGGACTCCACCCTGCCTCCCATACTGCACTAAGCACCTCAAATTCGCCCCACCACGAGAAAGTTCATTACATTTCCATTTCCATTTGCGTGGCGTCGGCGGCGTCGATCTGCAAATTATCCTGACACCCGGCTCCATCCAACATCTAACGCCGTTTCAGCATCGCTTTCAGTTAGTTTGGGATTCGGTTTCGAGGCAAAACGAGAGCCACTTGACCATCGTCCAGGTCGACAGTTGCGTGTTTTCCAGATTTCGGTTTCGTGTTGAAGTAAATGGAGAGTGAAGTGGAAGAGGGTGGATCGAGGCGTTATTTCGACTTTGATATTATAACCGCAATTAGTCGACATGGTTTCGAGTGCTATCTCTGGCATCTGCGCTTGCCTTGAAGAGACTGCACTGCCTGGACCGCCTCCTTTCTTGGATTCCAGTGAGAGTTCGCATGGATTCCATTTCCCTGAGTTTCCAGCCATCTTTACCGTCTCGAGCGGCGAGTCTCAAGTGGCGGATGATTGGGCACGAGAAGCACTGGACAGCAGGAAAAACTTCCTCCCTGGGAGTGACTCAGCCTTCATTTCCACCCAGATGCATATGGAGTGTAGAGTGCAGATTTAAGCTGCGATCGATTGCGCTTGGAGTGGGAGTATTAAGCTTTCGATTGCTCAAACAAGAGGTTGAATGTCAAGAAGCAAAAACATGAAACGGGAATCTGAGCGCAGGATGCCTGTACCCTGAGTTTGCAGTCCGCCAAAACTAAGTCCAAATCGGAATC
The DNA here is from genome assembly GCF_016746395.2 of Drosophila simulans. Taxonomy (NCBI): domain Eukaryota; kingdom Metazoa; phylum Arthropoda; class Insecta; order Diptera; family Drosophilidae; genus Drosophila; species Drosophila simulans. The sequence continues at coordinate 27,592,941 of NC_052523.2, read as the reverse complement.
AGCCATACAAATTTCCTGTCAATTAGAGCAGCGACTGCGACGAGATCTCCGCCCCTTCTTTGAACCGTGGAACGGCTCCCAGCACTCAATTAATTAGTACCTCCGTCCAGCAGGGGAAAGGGGCACGGATAGTGGACAGTTCCAAGCCGAATCTGCTGGAGCGAGGAGATATACAAAGAACTACCCGCAAACTGACCAGCGGAGCTCATCAAGCCACCTACGCTTACGGTACTCGGCCAACTGCAAATTAATCTCCCTCCTCCTGCTCCTCCTCATCCACCACATTCTCTGCCCGATATACTCCCGGTTTCTCTGCAGATCTGGGAATAGGAATAGGAAGCCCCGGGGCCTGCCACACTTCTGAAGTCATTTTCCAAATGCTTGACAATTTATCATTCCGCTTTATTTTGGGCAATTTTTCTGTTCGTCAAGTGCTCGTGGCCAAAGGGAACAGGTAGCACTATGGCAGAAGTCAATGGCTTGACCCAAAACTGGGTCAGTCTGATTGAGCAGCCGGCGGCCGTCGACTGCCAAAAATGTTAATTAATTCGAATTAAAATGTTGCGAATGTGGTCGCTGACAGAATCTAAGTCCGGCGAAGGAAATGGAGTTGGTCTATGGATGTGAAAATGGCCTAGGAGTTCCGAAACGGAGATATGCCAAAGAAGGCGGTGGCGTTGGCAGTTTTCCATTGGCCGGCCGGACTCACCTGAACCGCTGATAACTCAGGCCACCGATTCCGTTTCCATTTCTATTGTACTTGGAGCGGCATTTGGTGGTTCTGCGGTTTTGCAACGGACCAAAGGCCAGGCCAGAATTTTGATATTGAAATTGCTACCTTGGCACACCGAGCAGCCGAACACAGAGGAAATTCTGCCGGAGGCCATGGTTTGATAACATCAGTTCGAGGGGGAGGAGCGCCTCCCACTATAGGACGACGTACTGTAGGAAAACAAAAGACAACAATTCCATTTGGTAAACGCTCGCCCTGGGAGGAAAGCGGGAAATGCAACGCCATGGAGAAAAAAAGAATGAAAAATAATCTAAAGTTTGGACGCGGAGTTGGGGTTCAGTTCGGTTTTGGTTTCGGTTTGCGTTTGCTTTAGCCAAATGTAACTACAATTTAAATGCTAATCTGGCATCTGTTGGCGGTCGGAGGTTGGCGGATTTCGGATGGCGGGCAATGGCACGGCAGAACGCAGCAGCATGGGCAAACAGCCCGCCCATAAACCGCCCACCGATTGGTGGGTGTGCAGGAGGAGGAGGTGGAACCGGGGGAGTAGGGAGTATAGTCACACTTAGCGGTTGGAGCCGAGATTTGCATTTGCTCATTAGCCACCAAAACAAACCCACAAATAAAGGAGGCGAACATTCGAGGCCCATGCCCTCGAAGGTGCTTATTTATTGTACAATCTGACTCCTGACTGACTCCGCTGTATAATTAGTTTTCACGCCTATAAACTGCCGACTTTATTTGCGGCGGATGCCTGCTCTGGATTCCCAGCGAGATTGGCCACAAAAATGTCGGATCTCGGATCTCTGGCCGAGGTTCAACGGAACCCAGGTCCACCCTGTCCCCCCGAACGGTTTCTTGGAAACCGCGACACTTGAGGGAACTGAAAATACAAATACGAATGGAATCAGAAATAAGAAATAAGCCAAAACTAGCAGAACTATCAAGAGCGAAAGAACATTTGTAAACTGCCAATTATTATGAAAAGTAAAGACAGCCACATCGGCCTCATAAGTTGGGGAAATGGGAATTCGGGGAGCAGAGACCACAGCGACATCCAAAGAACTAGATTCTGCTTAGTTAGTTCTTCTTCGGTTGGAAAGGGGCTTCCCCTCCGGAGAGCAGAAGGCGCGTCACGCCGAAATCCCGAAATTCGCTCGTTACCATTCCGAGGGCTTGGGTTTGGGTTTCGGATTGGGTTCTGGGTTTGGGTTCGGATTGGGACTTCAGCATGGGTTCAGCAGAGCGCCGGCTGTCGGTAGTACAGACCCCTCATCCAGCCCTTGAGTCCCAATCTAGACCACTCCAGTGGACGTCTTCTTCCTCCTCTGATCACCCGTTTCCAGGTTTTTTTTGTTGTGGCTCGCGTGCTGCCAAACCGCCAATTACCGAACATCAAAAAGCAGTTTCCCCTTTCTCTCCCTTCGTCAACACAGCTTTGTCCAAGTCTCGAACCAGGTCTAAACAATAATTTACTCTCTGATTTGTGTGTTGCTTTGCTTATAGTTTGTAAGACTTTGACCCTTTACCTTTTAACCCATTCCGATTCCCAAAAAAGGTGTTTGAAATGCCAAAAATCCGTTGCCGCATCACGCTATGAAAATGCAAATAGGAAGTGCTCTCGAAGATCTTTGTTGCTCACGATGCGATACATTTCGGGTCGGACACCCGCCCGAATCTGCCACGCCCTCCTCCCCAAGTTTCGTTCTGAGCTGAAATTAATTTAATTATATTGAGCATAATAAGTCAGTCATTCAACCCGGCTTGACCTGCAGCATAATTTGACATTTTAATCACGTCAGTCGAGGAGCCACAGTCCCATTTAAAGAACCCAAGGTGGGAGTATAGTTCTGGAATTACCCCTGAGTCGTGACGATTAAGATGTTAAGATCGAAACGAAGAGCAGGGAGGTGGAAGATCTGTTAATTTGGATGAGTTCGGGGGAGTGTTCAACACAGGACAGATTGCGGAATGAAGAACCGTCTCTCTATACATGCTAATCACTATCATCGGATGCCATAAAATTTGCACACTTGGGAGATTCAACCATTAGCATAGACATTTATAGCAGCGATAATGCTCGTTAACGTGATTGATAACAACTGATCCATAAAACATTCCCTACATGATCCAGCTAAATGAGGATCTCAATCAAGCCCATTTTTATTTGCATTTCGCAATCTGGATTCTGTCCAGGTTTTATCCCTTTATGGTGGCCTGTGTTTGATCAGTCCGCAAGTTGGCTCCTGCGTAGGCCTCCGTCTTTGGAGTTTTAGGGCCAGCTTGGGCTATAATAGCAATCACGTTTCTGCAGCCGAATTACCGCTCATCTCGACAATCATCTGCCGCTGAGATCTTCATGATCTAGGGATCTAAGAAGAGCTCTGTTTGCTAGTGGGATCGCGTAGGTCGAACCTTGCGAAGGGTGAAATGAGAAAGGAGGAAAGTGCCAACAAAGTTGCAACATCAAGGTGCCGATTATCCCTGCTGGATGGAAAGAAGATCATCTAAACCCAAAGTCACTGATGAATGAATTCTAAGCTGTTCTAATTCCTAAAGATGACGGAGCCGAATTCGGAAATAGCACGTAGAAGTCCATTGAGTGAGACTGACTAAGCCAGCGCCAATTTGCTATTGCAAATTATTGCTGGAAGCGGGGTGCCAATGAAATATTTAAGACATCCTGTTCCTGGGCACCCGAGGAGATCCGTATATTGCCCCCTTGATTTATGCAACATTTCCCGCAATAAAACTGCCAACGACTCAAAGAATTATTACATCATCACGTAATAGACCTTCCTAGGCAGCAGCCTCCTTTGGGGCGCCACGCCCGCCTCAAATTACCCTCCGATATCCGATCCCCTCTTACCAAAAACCCATCCCAATCCTATAAGACCTATCCAGTCAACTCTTTCGCGCTGTCATAAATCAGTCGCCTGCCTCCAGTTTGCCGCTCCTCCTCCTAAATACTCGTACTCTCCTCCTAAATTGCTGACCGTACAACATCCCTGGCAACATAGCCACTGTTAAGTGTCGTGTCATCCCAGAAGATCCATCATAATAGTCAGGGCCTCGACTGCAAAGATTTCAGCGGAGAGGAATTTGCCTGGCACGTGTCCATCATGGCAAGTGGCAACGAATTCCGGCGAGGGAGTAACTTGGCCAGATCCCATGAGGTGGGGAGAGGTGTTAGCTTGTGAGGAGAATATTCCCAGATGCTGTAATAACACTGCCAAATTGGGGCTCTTCGCAGGAGGGGAACATTGCATCATGGCTGTCCAGTCACTTGTTCTCTCCGTCCCTTATCTGGCCCAACTAGACCCCACGATGTGACTCGGAATGGCCAATGGCCCATTGTGCAGAGACACCAAACACGGAAGTCGCGGCGTGCGGACTCCCCAAATGCCCATTTAATATAATTTCTATTATTTCTGCCAACTCTAGCAACTGGCAACTGCCGCCAGGTGACAGTTACAATGCAGAAACAATATACATCCCACTCCTTTATTTCTGACCGGACACCGTGCCCCATTCCAACTCCAGTCCCAATCCCACCAACCTGTCTTTGCCTACTCGATGGTTCATTCTAGCAATCGTCGCAATGATCATCATAATCGTGATCGTTTTGGAATCGGGTTTGGGTAAGGTTTCGAAACCGCTTGTGTCGTTCAAGTCCCTGGTTGTCTTGTCCTCAGGGATCCATTTTTGGCATGCGTTTGGCAACGAACACTTCCTGTGCCTGTGGGAAACACTTGGGAACTTGTTCCTTTCATGCGACATGTTTGCCACGATTCCTCTTGTGGTTTTTGTTCGGTCAACCCACCCACATGCAGAATAATATTACAACCAAGTGCATCTTAGCCTCTTAGTCCATGTTTGTATTGGAAATATTTTGGAAACCCGCTCTCATAAATCAATTAGCCAAGTGTAACAGTTTTGGGTCGGGATGCCGTTCTGGTGGGTAAGATGGGTGGTGGTTGGTGTTCCGTTCCACTCGGTGGTGCACGGTGCATGCAACAGGCAAGTGGTCATAAATTTCCCAGGCGATGCCCCTTTTGTGTACCTGAAAATGGTGCCGAACTTCGAGGTCCACTCCTTGGCATGTGAAAATTGGTGCAAATTGATGAGAATATAAATGAAAAATATTGGGAGCGCAGTGGGGCGTACCTGTCGGACCTAGGATTATTTTCAGATCCCAATGGAAGGGGAGACCAGCAATCTGTTTACTTTGTCAAGTGCCGCGCGTTGGAAATTGATGGAAATAGCTCCAATTTACTGGTTTGCACACCCACAAAAAGCCAAGCACGCCGGGCAGGTTATCAACTCATCTGGTGCTCCAGCAGCATCCAACTCTTCCCTCCGACTCAAGGTCGCTGCAAGTAGTATAAGTGCAGCCAGTGATCGTAAGAAGCTGAAACAGGTGTTGCCTCCATTGACAGTTACCTTGATTGGCTTGTGTTGCATGTCGCACGCCTTGCGCTGCCTCCTGCGAGACCAGGTGCTCCTCCTTCACTTCCTCATCTTATTCCCCATCTTTGCCCATGCCAGGCACACCCCTTCATTTGCAGAGACTGAGTCTGAGCAGGAACCCATCTATTCCAAAGACAACTGCATTTCGGCCCAACCAGGCAGAGGAAGCCACGAGTTGTCGACTTGGCGAGTTGGTGTGCCAACGCCCAGAGCAAATATTGGGGGAATAGCCGTCACTACCCATCCCATCCCCTTCCGCGTGCCATTTCTTCGCATCGATAACTTGCTGCAATGTCGTTACTAATCGCAGGCTCTGGGATTGTAAATTAAAAGTGGAAGCTTTGATGGCAGGGAGATTGCATCAACACTACTCACCTCTCAATGTGTCCGGATTCATTAGCACAGGTATGAATAATGGGAATACGCAACCGCCAATTTGCTTAGTTCCATATCGAAACGAATCAATCAAAAAGAGCCAAAGAAGAAGAAATGCTTTTAAATTCCTCTCCATATGGAGAAAACACAATTTCAATGCCACCTCTAAGTGCTACTAAGTCACTGGGAACCTTAAACCGACCAGTGTCATCAGTGTAAAATTTTGGTCAGACTGAGCAGGAACAAAAAGTGCGGCAATTAGAAGCAGAAGCTACCGATTGCAGTTGAATGTCGTTCAGTGATTGAGTTGCAGCTCAGGTGGACACCACCTGCCTCCTGAAACTTGGAGTCTCCGTTCGCGGCCGTAATTGATGACGGTTATGGATAAAAGGAGGTGGATTGGCAGGGTAGTGGGAGGCAACGACCAACGGGAACGGCGGCAAACAGGAAAATTCATATTACAAAAAAAAATGCATCGCTTAAGTGTCATTATTGGGACCAGAATTTCAACAAGCCAAGCCGCTGCTGTTGTCGTGTCTTCTGATACAAATATGCAAGGCGGAGGGGATTTTGGAGGAGATGGAGCGATGAAGCTTGCAACTTTCACCGCGCTCGGAATTCCTTTGAGCAATGAACTTCAGATAGATGCAGAGGAACCAGAACTACAGCCAGACATCGGTCAATCTCGCATCTCCCGAGCCTCTTTTCCCACTCCTGCTGGGTGCACCAATATCCGCTGGCCACAATCAACACCTCCGCACCGCCCCACGCCTCTTCTTGGTGGAGTGGAGCCATCATTCAACTTTAACTTCAGTCAGTGCTGTGGCTTCGCCTATCTTTAGCTATTCCTATCCACATCACCACCTCTTCCTCACCCAAAGTCGCCTAGTGTTGATTTTACACCTTCGCCGTTTTTGTGGCCATGGTCTCGTGTCGAATGGATCCCAACTTGGCAGCGGAGCACTGCAGTGGCAGTCCAAGCTTAAGACAAAGTTGTCTTGGGCTAAGGGCGGTAACTGGGTTAAACGCTCGTTGACAGTTTTATGCCGCCGACCAAGAAAAGACCACATCAAACCAAGAATTCGAAACTAAAACCAAGACGAGGGCGCTGACTGTCAGTCAGTGGCACAGGCCAAACGAGACACTTGCTAAGAGTGAAAATTCTGATAGAACAGTTTTTTCTTTCCTCGTGCATAGAAAGCTGCAATGGAAAGGGAATCATTGAAAAGTGAAACAAAAAATCAGATGGCGGTGATACATGTTAAGTTCGTCGCCTCAGTCTTTCGTTCTTTAACTTTCCATTTACATCGCGGTCAACAGGCGGCGCTATAAATCCGCACAATCACCATGCGTGCGATTCTTATCGCTAATTAGGATTTCGCATCCTCCTCCTTACTTTCTGATCTTACCTCCTTCAGGCTTCTCTTCCCCATTACCAGTGCATCTTTGGACCAAGAAAATTGATGACTCATACCTGAATATTTGCGACCCATCTCAATCCTTTCATTTTTGCCAAAAATTCTCTCTGTGCCAAGTGAAAGTAAGCTCTTCGATGCATTAACTGCATTTAAGAGTGTGAGACTCGCTCCAATTCTAATGAGTCAACTTTAAATGCACTTCCACGTAAAAAACGAATCTGAGGTGGAGACCAATCAATTTGCAAACAATCGAGACATTTGACGATGGTTGCCGGAAACGTAAACTCCTGCTCTTGATCGGCCTCGACTTTCTGGGGAAATGAAACTGGGAATGGGAGGTGGGAAAGCCCACGCGGCAATCAGAGAATGTGCGAAAAATCGAAAGGAAATTTGCATGTCACTCGGTGGAGGTTTCTACTCTGTTTGCACTGCAAACGAGCCTCGAAACTCTGGACAAGATCAGAGCAACACCCCGAGGTTATTCCGTCACTTTCAGCCCAGCACTCTTTCTTGGCACAGTTTCTCGGACGTAGAATGCAAACAAATATTTGAATATCAAGTGACACAGAAAACAGAAACGACATAGAACACGGCGAAAATCAGTACACGGCCCATATAAAACGACTTCCTCCTAACGGTGGAGTATTGATATATCTGTGATCATCCGCAGTAAATCCGGCCTTGATAAGAGGGAGCAACAAACTCTCCTCTCGAACTGGGAATGTAAACGGTGTAGGTAAACCGGACAATTAGAAGAAGGGTTTCTTAAGAATCTGACACCTAGAAATTTTGGCCACGATTGCGAAATGCGATAGCAATTAGAGCAAAACTCTGCCAGTTCCAATTACTCAATCAGAAGCATAGGTGAGAGTGAATCATTTCTGGTCCAATCAATGTCTGATGATCAAAAGAACTTCACACGCCAATTTTAACTGCAAAGTCAAGGCCCGAATACGGATGTCGGTTGACGATTGTGGACTGCGGATTGCAGACTTCCTATTCCTATTCAAACTCGCAAAGCTTTTTCGAAACACCAAGACAGAAAGACAAAATTTATATAATTTCTTTATCAGATCTGCTGGATGTGGTTCATTGTTGAACAAATTGTATAATTCCCTCAGAGGCGTTAACCTAACGTGGCGAGGCCTCAATTACGGCCACAAAGCGACAATCGCCGGACAATGAAATCGGATGCAGTGCATCGGGTGGAGATGGATTAAATCGGGGAAAAGTGCGACGAGTGCAGTTCGCTGTGCTTTCGATGATTGCGCGTCAATATTTAATTGCATTATGTGACGGACAAATTCGAGACAGCCTCCGCTTTCTTTGTGGCGCAACTATTACTGAGTGGTGGCGGTGTTACTAGTGGAGTGGTTGCATAAACGCCGCATCAAACCCGGTTGCCTTGACTAAGCTGCCCCCACAATCAGTGACCTCATTCCGCACTCCCCGTTTTTCAACTCTTTTTTAACTCTGCCTTCGATTGTTATCGCGCACTTAATTAGGCGTGCGTTGAGGTAATGGTCGTGTAGTTCTCCTGGTACTTACAACTTTGGTCATTAGAAAGCTGAGCTGCAAGGTGCTTGGGAGCTCGCCCCTCTTCCCGATTCTCGCCGCTCAAGAGCTCCTCTCCGGAGTGATCCGTGCACCTGTCTTTTGCTGATGCCCTGGGCTCAGTTATAGCCCGCTGTGGGACTTTAATTTGGCGCTATTCAGTGCAATTCAATGCCGAAGCTGCGTGCAAGACGTTCTGGCAGCAGAAAAATCATTCGGCCGACGGTTATAATTGCAGTTTATTGCTTCCGACGAGAACAAGTATTGAGAATGGGAAGCTTCAGGTGTCGGAAAAGCTTCTTTCGGGAAAAGTTCTTGGGGAGAACCAAAGAGTTACACTTAAGAGTAGAATGTAAGAGAAGGTCTTGCAATCTTTCTGCGTCGACTGCGCTGCCTGCTTCTTTCCTAACTCTTTCGTTCTCTTTGGCCAAGAATAGAGCAGATTCTTTGCCAAAGATATGTTCACTACCGCTCGAAGAACGGTTATTCATTTTCATATCCGTGGAATGCGCGGCTAAACGGAATATTTGCATTAATAAATGCAACTATGTCACGCCCAAGTCAGCAGCAGCGACTTCCGCCCAAAAATGGCTCAAATGTTTTTAGCCAGCAGCCGACTTGGTCGACATGGGCTGACATCACTCCGCGCGGAATCAAACAAACTGAGCAGCAGGAGGCTTTCAAATCAGAGTGCTTCAAAGCGGAGCAGATCGGTTCAGATCTGGCTCCAGGAGGGTTTCGTTTCCAGGGAAGTCGCCGGACTGGTTAGTAAGCCAAATTGGTAGAGCCCATCTCGTCCGCTTATGAGGCATTCACTTGCCGACATTAGTCTCATCCTCCGCAGACTAATCATTACACAGCGAGAAACAGCTAAAAGTAATTCTTAGTCATGTTCTTCGAACATTTCTAATTTATTGTTGGTATTCTTAATTTAATAGCCCAACGAGCCAAGCATTATTAAATCTTAAGCAACATTATCTTCCTGGTGGATATGTCAATTCAATTAAAATCGATTCACTTCAATTTGATAACTATTTAAAAGTGCATTAGAACTTCGTGTTTTGTCATATTTCAATCACTGCAATTGGTTTTAAAAGTTAGAAATTATATTGTTGTTTTTTTTATCGTGCAGTCTTGGCCTCTATTGGTTGGCCAGCAAAATCATAATCATGTCAGCAAATTAGACTGACATGCGGCGTACGTGCCCCAACTTGCAGATGAAGAGGATCTCCGCGAGGATGAATGCGTCTCAGATGCTCCAGCTGAGAAAGCCGAACTAGACTGTGCGATGTGATGGGTATGGGATGGGATGCGATGGTATGGGATGAGCTGGGATGCGATTGCGTTGAAATTGAATGGCCCGGGATGTGGGATGGGTATGGGTATTGGTACAGGTGAATGTCTCCGCGAGTGGACGGACAATGCGCAGTGTCATCTTCCAGTTCGACAACGGATTTGAACCGTTGGCATTTCGTGCGACAAAACTCTGAAAATTCTCACTGCCGGAAAGGTTTTTCTGCGCACTGGAGGTTTTGTTTGGTTTGTTTTCTGTTTTTCATCATCTGGCAGACACATTTCCCAAATGCGCAGAAAATTCTTACACAATTATGCTGATGCCTTGGTTGGGTTTTCATTTCGGCCGCACACGCAGAACGAAAAAAAAAAAACAGAAAAAGAAAACTTAATTCTCATTCCTGAGATTCAGACGCAGATCTCCTCTGGATGCGGCTGGATGGTCAGCGGATTTGGGTCACTTGGCTTGGGTCAGGCAACGGTTATGAAACAATTGCAGACAATTAGCCAGCAGCCGAGGTAAACTGGGGCCAGTTTTGTGCAGATTATCAATGAGAGTCGCTGACGACTTTGTCATCGTCTCTCGGCCATTTTCCAGCAATTTGTCTAACTGATTTTGTAATTTATGCCACCCAGCGAAAGAGCCACGGAAAGACAGGAAAACTTTCGCTTGGATGTCTTTGGCGGGTCATGAAACTGCCTTTGAATTAAGAAACGGCCAATAAAAATCGAACAATTGATTTGAGCCTGGTTGGTGACTTACCGTGTGGCATTCACCTTGGCAACCAAGGGCCATTTGTTTATATTTTCCCGCCCTGCGGCTGCCATTGACATTTCCAAACGAATTGAAGCCAATCCCCAACCCAAGACCGCTTGACAATCTTTGTTTTTTTTTTTGCTTGGCATTTAAACAAACGAAGCTATTTGCATCGCTTATAGATTTTTCACTTTCCTTTCTTCGGCTGACAAATTTCTCGGCTACGTGCATAGACCGTCGAAAGGGTTTTCTGAACCTCTTTTCTTCGTTGTCGGCAACTATTACAGCATCAGCAGAAGAGTATTGCCCCTGGAAGAATCTAATCAATATGCTGGCCAGCGCCAAGAGATCTTTTGCTTATGAATGATCTATGTGGCCGATTCATTTACAGCCCGGCTCAGAACAAACTGAGCTGGGCGACTGGGGCAGAATTTTAATGAGGCCTAAAGATCAACAATAAATTACAGGGAAATTCATCTAATGCGATGCATTAACGTTGGAGTCCGACCTCCCAAACACTCACAATGATGAATTTATTGCTCCCTATTACAATGTATAAGACTTTTTGGTTGATTTGTTATACCATGTTTGATACACAAATTGCATTTGGCTTGTTCACCGCAAGTTTTTGTTGCCTAAGTCTTGCTTTTGATAAGACGGTTGCTATGTATGAAACAGCACAATAAGATTACGGACGTATATCCAATAAAATCAATTTAAAAATCTCTTTTCTGCTGTCCGGGCAGTGTTTACTGCTATGCGGCCAGCAAGTTTGTCGCTTGAGTCTTTCGACTTCTTGCACATATATCTTGTTGTTCTCAGTTGTTTTTTGCGCTTTTGTGTTTCTGTTGTCGGGAGAAATCCAGTTGGTGTTGCCAAATCTTTCCCCACGTTGCCGCAAGTATGGCATGGTGGGGTATCTGCGTCCTTTTCATTATTTGTAGGTGTCTATTGGGTCAGACAAAATGCATTGGCAATATCACAAAGTAATGAGATATGCTCCCCTGATATATGGCAGGCACTTTGGGCTGACAAAATGAGCAGCCGGGCCATAAATTTGCCCACCGACAGCATCTGAGCATTGGGCATCTTGCGACTTCCATCTGGGGATATGAGTCGAGTCGCCGAGCGCGGGGAATTTCGCCGTTGCAAAGTGATTTTCTCGCACTTATTTTCAATTCCGCGCGCCGGCAACTTGATAAATTAACACTCTGCACATGCCATTTGTTTATTTGCCTAAATAAATCGTCGTCGAACCTGAATTCGAGTAGGAATCTGAATTTGAATTTGAATTTGAATTTGAATTCGGGCTTGAATGCGCATTCAAAAAGAGCACCGCGCGCGCATCAGCAATTGTAAATGCTGGATAAGCTGGAAAAAGGAAAATATATGGCGAAAATCGGCCCCACTCCCTGCGGCACAAAAAACACTCGAACATTTGTGTGCTGTGCGCACAGTCAATTTATGTGGACCGATGCTAGCAATCCGCGACTAAGCGACTTGGCTTCGGATTTAGACTTGGACTTCGACTGAAACTTTGTTTATTGCCCCACTAAGCCGACTGACCCACAACATTAAATTGTAATTTGAGTGGGGCACAGCGAAAATTTTTACAGCGAATTTCGCCAGCCTCTCGGCTCTGCGCTGCGCCTTGTCCATGCTCATGTAAGTCAGAGGAGTCAACAAGAAATCGAGTAATTAGAATTCCCATCTGTGACTCTTCACGCCCCAGTGGCCAGTGTGGTGGCCCGCTTTTGTGCAACTCTGGCGAGGAGAACGGGAGAACGGTACTGCCATCGGCACGCGACTCATTCTCAACGTTGCGCTAATGACTCCGCGGACATGTCATTGACCAGGCTGGCCAACACCAGAGTGGCCATGGCAGCGGACTTGCAAATCGATTTGCAGGCGGACAGTTGCATAATCGTTAATTAGGCGAGTACACTGGGAAAAGGGCGTTGTAGTTTCGGCGTTTTGGATGTCTTGGCAGTCTTAATACGGCTTCAGGCGCTGCAAACTATCAGTGTATGGCAAATATATATATGCCATATTCATAGAAATTGCAAATACTCGTTAATCAAAAATCAATTAAATTTTATTATCAACCAATCAAACCATCAGCCAGGAAACGATTTAATTTTTCGCTGTGCACAATTGCATTCTCGGCTAGCTCCAAGTGAATGCTGAATTCGAATTTGATTAGTGTGGAATTAATCGCAGTCCGTGGAAACTCCACACATATCCAAGCTGTAAGCTGAACTTCGTGCTTTAACGCGCATTGCGCGTAATGCATTTTCAATGCTGCCGTTGTTGCAGTGGAAGATGTGGAAAAGAACCGCAATGCCACAGCCACTAACGATATCCAAGTGATGGCCACTTGATGCTCCCGAATCGATCGTGGCCCAATCTGGAGCGATTCGGCGGGTATTGCCCCTGCGTGCGTGATCTAAGAATTAAGTTTCGAATTATGGTTCCGTTCCACTGGCACTGGTTTAGCTAGAAAATGAGTTGCAAATGCCTGGCAGTTGTATTTCCGTCAGGCCATTGTCTCGTCAGCAATTCATAAAGGTTATGAGGCAGCATCGGCGAAAAAAACCGGCTACCCACCCAGATTGTTGGTCCCCAAGGGCCATGGCCATCTGTTGACATTGCCGCGGACATTGTCAAGGCGAGCACTTTATTTGCTGCTCGTTTGACATAAACATTTGCCCAGCGGACAACTGAATGGCCAAGGCCTCTGTTCGGCTCCTTATAAAGAGCCAACGACACATCGAAGGCAGCAATTTTTGAAATACGCATTGCAGAATTTATGTTATGCGTGCCTACGTGCCTCCGTGGCTCGCAACTGGCGATTCGCGAGTCCCGCGGTGACAAAAATATAGAAAAGAAAGACGCCAGCCAGCGCAGCGCCAAACGGATGCTGTGCATTCACGGAAAGTGTTCAAAGACTTTCGCTGAGCCGGGGAGCAGGGAGCACAGAAGTCTCGGGGACATTAGAAACGAATCGGGAGGCTGGACAAAAATACATTAAAAAAGGAGTCGCGAGGAGTCGAGAGGAGTCGCCTCCTCAGGAGGCTTTGTCTAAATTTGGATGGCCATGTCAGTGACAGCATTTGACTTGGCAACTTTTCATGTTCATGTTCGCCAACTTGCGCCGAGTTCAAAGCATCAGATTCGAGATAATGTTAAACATTTCCTTTCAAATTGTTTTTGCCCGCGGCTGCCGCCTGCCTTCTGTGCTTTTTTTCTGTTCCTCTCGGCCACTGCCATCTTGGGATGGGTTGATAGAAAATCAGTAATAATTATGACTAAAAATTATGGTGACTTTTCATTTAGTCGCATATGAAGAATGGCTCAAAGAAAGTCTCAGGAGCTTGGTATTTAGCCCCTGACAAACAAAGAAACGTCCAGGTGATCGGTAACTGGATATTCTTATTAAATTCAAGAAATCCGCGTCTCTCTTTGAAAGTGCTTCTCGACTCCAAACCATACAATAGAACAAGTAATTTCACCTAATTTGTATATATTAATTGAGAATTTTAAGACGAAGGTAGGTTTTCTTTTATTGGTTTTCCTGCGAAATACATTTGCACCTTCTTTCACCTTCCTTGTTTTCAACGCCTACATATAAGGCAACCTAGTTTGGGGTGCTCGAGCCCAGTCAAACATTCCTAAAGTAAAAGCCCCATTTGCACCACCCACTCAGACTGAATGTGGGTGAAATCATGTTAATGAAGTTGTTTACCTGCAATTCATAGCCCTCGTTTCCTCTCCCAATTAGTTTGTCACTTTTACTGCGGGCAACTCGACTTTGAACTGTTGGCTGTAAACAGGGTTCAGCGCCATTTAGACAAGGCTCAGTTTATACTGGGGCCAATTTTCCACCTGGTGAGTGGGGCACCAAAGCCGCCAATTTGGAGTACCAACAACGCGGGAGGAGGCCTAAACGCTGCTCTTGATTGATTTGTATCAACGTTTATTAGGCTAAAACCAACAATCATGGCCGGGGCTTGAGGTTTTGGCCTTGTTAGAGCTGCAGACTGCAGATTGCAGATTGCAGGTCGCAGTCGATTGCAGATCGATTGACGTTGACAGTGACGGGCAAATTTTGTTTTCCGCTAACGCAGGCCGAACAAAGCTCGATCGAAAGAAAATAAAAGTAATGCAAACGCAAACGAGTATCTTTCTAATACGTTTATTTACCTTTTATAGCATCTGAAGTTTTGTCTCTTGTTACATTTTTTGTGTATCTGTGTCTGTGATCGATTGGGCCTAGCATATAAGCATTAAGTTAAGTTAAGTTAAGTTAAGTGTTTAGGTATTATTAGACAGTCAAACCTCTTAAACGAGCAATGGTTGTCAGTTCGAAGCTCGCTTGAGAGGTTTGAATGGTTCGCACTACAACTAAGGAGCTTTACTTTCCGAGTTCCGAGTCTTAAGCTGATAGTATGTATGTCGACGTGTCCAGAGTAGTCTTAGTAGGTAAGTCTTATAGGGGGGCGCCTAAGTGCGCACACTTACATAGGTAATATAGTTAGGAGTAGGTATAAATATTAAGCTACGCTTCGTTTCTAAGGGGATCCCTTCACAGAGGAGTCCAGCTCTATGGCGGAAAGTCCGGGGAAGGGCGTCCATTCTCCATGTCTTGATCGTACATCTACTAACTAGATTATGAGCGGTGCTAAGTTTTGAGCTAAGTAGAATTTCATGCTAGTTGCTGCCTCTCCACCTGCAGCTCTGTCTCCGTCTGCACTTCTATCTTCTGTCTGCATATGGAGCTCCGACTGCATCTGCATCTCCATCTCCATCTCCAACTGGCTTGTTAAAAGGCCATTCACTGGCGTTGACGTTCTTACCGCTTGTGTAACGCTCGCTTCTGCATATTGTCCCAGACTGCAATGACCGTCAGCTGGAGCAGCAGGAACAGAGCCCCGGCAATTATGAAGCCTGGATAGAGTTGTAAAAAGAGTTGAAGAAAATTTACGAGCTTATTTAATTAGCTGGGCACTCAGTCGGCAAGTCGGCAGTTCTTTCCAGCGGATAGATGGCGCGACGGCACGCGATTAGCGCAAATCAATTCGCCACGCTCAGCGATACCAAATAGATGCCGCCGACTTGGAGCGACTTGCCACCGTGCTACACATTGGACTGGACCCCAGTGATCCCAACTCACCATAGCCGTTTATGCAAGTGTCCGATTTGGTGCCCAGATCCAGTTGCAATTTGGCCAGGCCATCCAGACCACCGGCCTCCGATCCGCTGCCTCCCGGTGCATCGGCGCCATTGAAGGCGAACTTATCGGTGATTTGTATCGATTGCACCAGCAGAATGTTCTCATCGCCGGCCGCCTGATGACTCACATCACGTTTTTGGCGTTCCGACTTAATGGCCAGCTCAACTGTGAAAAGGTAGCAGCGCATCCATCGAGCAGAAAATCACAAAAACACAAAAATTGCAGGCGAGCAAAGAAAAGCGGAGAGAAAGACGCAAACAAGAAATGAAATATGTTTTCTGGGAGCTGTTGTGTTGGGCCATCTAACCAGGGATGGTGTGCCAAGGTGCCACAGTGAGGAAGGTGCATGAGTCCCGAGAGTCTATATGAAATGACATTCAAATTGTACTGGCCGAGTGACAGTGGTATTGGTCTTATATGATCACTACTGTAAATTCGAAATTCTTGGTATCTAAAATTTACCACGAAACTGCTTTACTACTTTGTAGTAAATTAAGAAATAACTACTTTACATGATTATTTAAAAAAAAAAAGAAGTAAAAGAAAAACCTGAGTATTAAATCTCCTTTTGGACAATTATGCAAGCTGTAAAGATTTCCCTGTCAGTCGGAGTTAATGGCAACTGTCACATGGTGTGTTGTACTTGTGACCACCATCCACCATCTCGCCCCCTAAACATGGGTCACTTGGTGGCTGGGTTGGCCATCCCTGGTTATAAAGCTGGCCGAGAAGAACCGTTTACTTACCGCCATCAGTGCCGTTGAGCACCGATCGCTTGCGACGACCGTAGGACAGCAGCGACTTGAGCTCGCCGTTCTCATCGTTGTCGCAGATAACCGGTTCGCAGCGCGGTATGCAGGGCGTGACCAGGGCGCGGAACTGCACCAGCTCCGAGGAGGGGAACTTGAAGGCGTCGAACTGTGAGAGCAGCACCTTGCGATTGTTGGCCAGCTTTTGCATGGCACTCATTATGTACTGGTCCGTGGGACAGCCGTTGGCGTCGATCAGTGTGATTTCGGCGCTGTCCGTCCCGTCCATGGCCACCAGTTCCCTCACAAAGATCTCGTACGGGCTGTTGGCGTCGACGATCTCGAATCGCAGAGCCAGCGGATCCCCAACCTCGGCGATCCTCTTCATGTCGCTGCCATCACGTGCGGTGATCTTCATGATGACGTTCGGTGAATCGACGATGATTTCCTCACTGAGCGTAGACTCAATCTCCCCAGTCACACCAAGATCCACATTGTTAACCACCGTCTTGTTGGTCAAATCGTACTGGCAGGATACGGCCAGGCCAAGATCGGACGAGGTGACAATCATATCGTGGTGCTGGATCACAATGTCGTTCATATACCTGCCATACGCGCTCTGACGCACATTGCATTCCAGGTCGTTGTACCGCATCTTGAGGTCGAACTCCAGTGAGTTGTTTACATTCACAGCACAAGATTTGGGTGCTCCCTTGGCGTACACCTTGCCATCGAACAGCTTGGAGGTCCTGATCTTGGTTATCATCTCACCGGAGCGGCAGTCGATGGAGACATTGTAGCAGGCGGACTGCTCGTAAGTGGCGGCCTCCTCGATGGAGAGGTAGGGCTCAGAGAGATCCGTCAGCGTGGCCCGGCTGTGGTGGGACAGGCGGCACACCAGCTCTCCGGTTTCGTTGTAGTCGTACGAATGACACCGGAACGGGGCCGTCAGGCAGAGGTCGCGGCACTCGTCCAGCGTCTGAACATTCTGGTGCACCGAGTCCACCGTCTTCAGAATGCGACCCGCTACGCGCTTGAACTCGCACAGCTTGCTGGGCTCCTCGGCGCAGTTGTTCTCCAGATAGTCGGCGCCATCGTAGGCCGCGATGTTCGCCTCGTCCGACAGCGTAATGCGATCCATGTCCGAGAGCTCGCACAGGCCAGAGTGCGCATAGTAGTTGGCCGATCTTCAGGTGGATCAGGTGCACGGAAAAAAATGAGATAGAAATGGGATTCAAATTAAATTAAAATCTAATATGAATGGATACGGCTGTTATTAGATGAATATTGTTTATTTGTTCTAAAGAGCATAACATGTCCACTTTTTGTTCGTGTGCATTGGATAGTGTTTAGTGCTCAGTGTGGAGTGTGGAGTGTGGAGTGCATTGAGGAGGAATGAAGAGGTGTGTACCCAAAGGAGGCGGGGTGGGTGTTTCAGTTCAAGAGGGTGGCTCTGTTGTAACGGTATAGCAGCACTTACCGGCAGGTGAACTCCGTTTCGCCCAGACACAGCTCGATGCAGTCGCGCCGCGTGGCCACACTCTGGCTGGCCTTGGCCCGCTCAGGGAGTCGGTAGCCCTGGACGCGATCGATGCACCAGGCCTTCGAGCAGGGACGCACTCCGAAGCAGGATTTCTGCGCGTAAACGGTGAACACGGGATACTGGGAGCGGGAAAGTGAACCTGCAAGAATGGGAGGAGGAATGCCAGATGGGGGCGGCGTTCATTGTGATTAGCGGGAAACATTTAACATACAAGCTGCGGGCCAAAGATCGTGATTGGGCGCTGGGTGCTCTTTAACCAGCAGCTACACATGAAAAAACTAACTAACGACAACTAACTAACTGAAGTTCATAGGCAAATAATACTTAAAATTTTTTAGATTAGCAAGCCAACGAAGCTGACAAAGAGCTGCATCAAATATAGTGACAATTAGGTTCTCACACTGTATTTGAGATGTTTGCTTAGATTTAGATGCTGCCATTTTAGATTCTTAGTCCTGCTTTTTTTGTCCGGCGCACACTCACCTGGCAACTGATCGGCGGTGCTGCGGAACATGACACACAGGCCCGTCTCGTAATTAACCGCGCTGCAAGATTCATTGGCCTGGCAGGCCTCCAGGCAGTCGGTCAGCATGAGGGTGCCGGGCAGCGTTTCCAATTGCTTCGATGGCGCCGATAGCACGTACCTGTGATGGTGGATTAACCAGAGAGTAACGCACATAAATTCTGGGGTCTCTGGGTTTTCGGGGGCCAGCCCAAGTGGGTGGTTTAGCGGCATTATAAATGGGGGAAACCACCTTTACGATGTGTTAACAGGCAGTCGTGGGTATAATTTATGCTCCCCGCTGTGTGTGTGATTGTCTCTGTGATTGGCTCCATGGGCCATAGAAAACTAATTGCCCGCAATTAAGATTTATGCTCCATGGCGGTGACACTTACCCTGTTATGAGCTCAAAGCCAATCATATCCGGCTCGCAGTCCTCGTCCACCGAAGAGCTCCCCGAAGGTGTTGCCATGGGAGTGGGGTCCAGATCATCGGCCTTGGTCTCCGCAACAGCAGCAGCAGCAGCAGATGCAGCGGCAGGTGAGATGACAGGTGGCACCGGGGCGGCGGCAGAAGCACCAGAGGAATCACCTAAAGAACCAGGTGGCGATGCGGCAATCGCTTCCGCTGGCTCAACGCTCAACGGTTTTGGTAGCTCGCTTCCGTTCGGCGGCGCAACTCCCGATCCCGCTCCCGTTGGCGGAATCGGTGTGGCATTGTTGCGCGGAAATGTCTTCAACGGTTTCACCGCCGGCCGCTTGGGCAACTTGCGTGCCGCCACCGAGCTGTCCACTAAAAGCAGCATTAAGCCCAGCAGCGCCATCATGCTGACTCCTCGTTTCTTTGTCATTGACCGCAGATGCATTTCAGACTATGTATACGTATTCCGTATTCTGGAGGGGGAAATGGCAGGAAAAAATGAACGTTTTGGTAGCTTGGTTTTTAATTAGCATTTCAGTTTCTTCCCACTCCCATGCTTATCTCGTGATTAATTGCGCCGGCAGTTACAGTTAAGCATTAATAATGGGTTTAATACGGGCTATCCAGTAGTGCAATTGCAATTGCAACTGCAGTGGCAACGCCCACCAGCACGAAGGCACTGATTAATTGCCTCTGGATAGATGCAAAATCAATTTGGTTGATGCTCCCCGACCCGCACAAACGGCAGCACTTCTGATCTAAACGCTGCTCACACGCACGGCCAGAGGAATTAAAATAATGCCACTTAGCCAGGCGCACGCACAGGAAGCCAGGCACAAAGTAACAAAAAAAGACGAAAAACGAAAATGCCAAGAAATCCAAGAGAAGCACCTGGACCTTAAGCCAAGAAGCACTAGCTGTTAACTGAAATGGTCAGCTGGAATTCTGATTGGGCCCCTCCGATCACAATGCGATCGATATGGAGGAGAACACAACTGTTGAATGCTTTATGTTGGATCGTTAGTGGCTTTTGCGGTTCTTTTGCAGCCCCAGCTGCATGGAAAATGCATTACGTGTAATATGCGTTAAATCACAGAGAGCCGGCCTTTCGTATCTATCCACATGCTCTTGACTTGATTTCCGCACTAATCGAATTCGACTGCAGTCCCTGCTTCGTGAGTGCCTCATAATCAACGATTATGCAATTGTCTGGCTGCAAATCAATTTCCATGGCTGCTGGTCAATGACACGGCCTGCTCAGCAGAGCGAGTCGCGTGCCCCTCGCAGGGACTAGGAATTCTATAAAATAAATACGAGTGGGGAAAACATTCTAATCACCCGGTTTTTTTCGCAGCTGGAGAAAACCACTGTCAGCTAGTCAACTACTTAGCTACTGGCCCACTCAAATCACAATTTAAAGTTGTGGGTCAGTTGCCTTAGTGGGCCAATAAACTAATACGCAGATCCACAGATCCACAGATCCTCGGATCCGCAGTTGCAAACTCACGGACATGGAAATAAATTGCCATTTGGCAGCCGAGTTGCTCCTGCTGCGGATCGATCGAATGGAGATTTATATGTATGCATGCTCGCATCGGGACGTCCGACCATTTATCAGCCAGCTTAGCAACTAGTTTTTCGTTTAGCACACATATTTACAGCCAAATTTGACAGTTTGTTTTGGCCACGTTTTATGGAGTGTTGTGGGGTGAGTGAAGTGAGCGAGCGATCGAAAGCTTCTGAGTGAGACCTCTGCTGTTCGGATCTGGTTCGAAATTCGGGCTAATCCCGCTGTTTTCCTGCTGCCAAGGTGCCGATAAAGCACCTTTATGACACCAATACGCCAAAAACTAGTTGCTACTTAATTAGAATGGCGAGTGATTGGTCGGAAAAGTGTGCCAGGGAATGACATAACTGCCATTCGAGCTTATCTCAATTGAAGCGCTGCTCAGTGTAACTGTATAGTAAGCAATGTGCGCAGGTCGCCGCAGATGGAGCTGGAGCCAAGCAAGTTGGCCAGGAAAGCCACTTGGCAACTACTTCTTGGCCCGGCAGCTGGATTCTGGCTGCTGGCTGCTGGCTGCTATCTTCATTTCATGGCTGGCAATTTGAAAACTGCACCCGCTGGCCATCGGCAGAAGGAGTTGGCTCCGCTTGGATGTGGATGTGGATGTGGGTCACCCCGAGTTATTTATATAGAAATTCTTTTTTGTGGCTAGCAGAAATTTCTCAAAGTTAGCGACAAATCTTCAATTAATGGCCAGTGAAATTTCTCAACTATCAAAAGAGTCACAAAACTAGTTTCCCTTGGCTGCGGTGTATCAAAAAGCAAGAAGTATTGGAAAAACTGGACAAAACTTTTCATTTCATGGCTCGAACATAACGGCAAATCAACCGCACCAATTCGAAAGCCATTAGGAAAGCCCTAATCTATGCACCCAAATCCATAAACATGATCTCCGAGCTCACGAAACACAGTCGCTCTAACTGTTGAACGCATTTCTGATCGTGGGGAATCCAATACTTGTCCGGAATATTAATGAGTTGGGTCACCGTTTAGCCAGGGTCATTTTCAAATGGTGCAGTCAATTGTGGAGCACGTTGTGCAGAGATTTGTCATTTTGATTCTTGGATTCTATCATGGGCAGCGAAAGTCTTACGCTCTTTTGAAATTCAAGTCTTTACTCGTCGGAGCCCCAGCTAATTGCCATTAAATGGTCACAACGAACCGTTGGCTGACCCAAATCACTGGACACCAGCAGGATTCCCAGTGGATTGTGGATCGACAAAGGAGCAAGATGTCTTGACCAGGCCGAAAGTTAATTGCCTGCAGAATTCTGCACATTTGGGAGTTGACGGGTACTGTACGCCGTGTTTCCGGCATGGCAAAAATGCCAGCCCCAGCTCCTAGGACTTATCTTGACGCTGGAAACTGGGCAACTTGGAAACTAATGTGACATCTCCTCGATGCTCTTTGTGTTGACATTCCCCCAAGCTTTCTCTAATGATCCATTGACCATTTTCGTTTAATTGATAGACATGTGGACATCCTGTTCGCTTGACAATTGACACCTTGTCAGGCATTAAATGTCATTTGATTTCAACGCGTTTTCAATTTTACCTTTATCACTGGAGTACTTGGTAAGGTATTAAAACCTTTTCGGAACTTCACTGCAGATGACAGGACGCGCACAAAACACACGGTCAATTTGTTTCTCGGAAACAAATGCTGTTTGATTTATGTCTTCTTATTTTTGATGAACCGAAACAACGCGCACCGCTCGAGCGACGTCCTCACTGTCGAAAGTGGAGCGCCCAACTGCCTCTTGTGTGATTTGGCTAAACGTTCTTATGCGAAACTCTTTGGGGAATTCCAGATCTCAGATGCTGGGCAAGATCGAATCGGATCGAGTTTGTTTGTTAGCTTCTATCACTGGAGCGCTAGCGACCGCCAGTTCGAGCACCTTGACACTGAATGCTCACTTCGAAGGCCGCGGAAAACGTTTTCAAGCTGGGAAGCCAACCATCGAAGGCCCAAACGACGTCGGCAGAGGCAGCGGCGACTAACTCTCTTGTGGCCAAAAAGAAAAACCGGTAGAAGACGGAAAGCTAATGGACAAACGGCCGCTCTTTGCCAGCTCTCTTCTGCGAAGAGCGCTCTTTACTGGCTACAACTTTCTTTCAAGCCGCAGCTGCAGCTTTTCTCGCCAAGGGTTCGCTGCTCTTGGGTTTCTCGTTCTTGTCGGAAGTAATAAAATGCAATTATAACAGTCGAGGCAAATGATTTTCTAATGCGATTACCTGACACGCAGCAACGGCATTGAATTGCACTGAATAATGCCAAATTGAAGTGCCACAACAGGCCATAAAAGAGCAGCAGGTGCATGGATCATTCTGAGAAGGGTCCCAGAGAGCTGCTCCGTGATTTTCCTGGGGGGAGAAGCCCCCAAGAACCTTGCAGCGAAGCTTTCTAATGACCGAAGTTGTAAGAACTACAACGCACGCCTAATTAGGTGCGCGATAACAATCGAAGGCAGAGTTAAAAAAGAGTTGGAAAACGGGGAGTGCGGAATGAGGTCACTGATTGTGGGGGCAGCTTAGTCAAGGCAACCGGGTTTGATGCAGCGTTTATGCAACCACTCCACTAGTAACACCGCCACCACTCAGTAATAGTTGCGCCACAAAGAAAGCGGAGGCTGTCTCGAATTTGTCCGTCACATAATGCAATTAAATATTGACGCGCAATCATCGAAAGCACAGCGAACTGCACTCGTCGCACTTTTCCCCGATTTCATCCATCTCCATCCGACGCACTGCATCCGATTCGAGGGAATTATACAATTTTTCATACAATCAACATCATCCACCAGATCTGATAAAGAAATTATATAAATTGTGTCATTCTGCCTTGCTGTTTCGGAAAAGCGTTAGGAGTTAGAATAGAAATAGGAAGTCTGCAATCTCCTGTCGACAATCGCCAACCGACATCCGTATTCGGGCCTTGACTTTTGGGTTGAAATTGGCGTGTGAAGTTCTTTTGATATCATCAGACATTGATTGGACCAGAAATGATTCCCCCTAAGCATCTAATTGAGTAATTGGAACTGGCAGAGTTTTGCTCTAATTGCTATCGCATGCCGCAATCGTTGCCAAAATTTCTAAGTGTGCGATTCTTGGGAAGTCATTCTTCTTATTGTCAGGCTAGCCCATAACGTTCCCAGTTCGAGAGGAGAGTTTGTTGCTCCCTCTTATCAAGGCCGGATTTACTGCGGATGATCACAGATATATCAATACTCCACCGTTAGGAGGAAGTCGTTTTATATGGGCCGTGTACTGATTTTCGCCGTGTTCTATGTCGTTTCTGTTTTCTGTGTCACTTGATATTCAAATATTTGTTTGCATTCTACGTCCGAGAAACTGTGCCAAGAAAGAGTGCTGGGCTGAAAGTGACGGAATAACCTCGGGGTGTTGCTCTGATCTTGTCCAGAGTTTCGAGGCTCGTTTGCAGTGCAAACAGAGTAGAAACCTCCACCGAGTGACATGCAAATTTCCTTTCGATTTTTCGCACATTCTCTGATTGCCGCGTGGGCTTTTCCACCTCCCATTCCCAGTTTCATTTCCCCAGAAAGTCGAGGCCGATCAAGAGCAGGAGTTTACGTTTCCGGCAACCATCGTCCCATGTCTCGATTGTTTGCAAATTGATTGGTCTCCACCTCAGATTCGTTTTTTACGTGGAAGTGCATTTCAAGTTGACTCATTAGAATTGGAGCGAGTCTCACACTCTTAAATTCAGTTAATGCATCGAACAGCTTACTTTCACTTGGCACAGAGAGAATTTTTGGCAAAAATGAAAGGATTGAGATGGGTCGCATATATTCAGGTGTGAGTCATCAATTTCCTTTTACTCCAGAGTTTTACTGAAAAGATCACTGCAAGATCAGAAAGTAAGGAGGAGGATGCGAAATCCTAATTAACGATAAGAATCGCACGCATGGTGATTGTGCGCATTTATAGCGCCACCTGTCGACCCTAATTTGAATCGAAAGCTAAAGAACGAAAGACTGAGGCGACATACTTGACGGGAGAGTTCCTCTTATTGCACCGCCATCTGATTTGTTTTGATTTACTTTTCAATACTTCCCTCCGGCTTTTTCTAATTGCAGCTTTCTATGCTCGAAGAAAGAAAAACTGTTCTATCAGAATTTTCACTCTTAGCAAGTGTCTCGTTTGGCCTGTGCCACTGACTGACAGTCAGCGCCCTCGTCTTGGTTTTAGTTTCGAATTCTTGGTTTGATGTGGTCTTTTCTTGGTCGGCGGCATAAAACTGTCAACGAGCGTTTAACCCAGTTACCGCCCTTAACCCAAGACAACTTTGTCTTAAGCTTGGACTGCCACTGCAGTTCTCCGCTGCTAAGTTTGGATCCGTTCGACACGAGACCATGGCCACAAAAACGGCGAAGGTGTAAAATCAGCGCTAGGCGACTTTGGGTTAGGAAGACGTGGCGATGTGGATGAGGAATAGCAAAAGATAAGCCAAGCCACAGACTGACTGAAGTTAAAGTTGAGTGATGGCTCCACTCCACCAAGAAGGGGCGTGGGGCGGTGCGGAGGTGTTGATTGTGGCCAGCGGATATTGGTGCACCCAGCAGGAGTGGGAAAAAGAGGCTCGGGAGATGCGAGATTGACCGATGTCTGGCTGTAGTTCTGGTTCCTCTGCATCTATCTGAAGCTCACTGCTCAAAGGAATTCTGAACGCGGTGAAAGTTGCCATCTCCATCGCCCCTTCTTTTTTGCATCACAAGACACGACAACGGCAGCGTCTTGTTGAAATTCTGGTCCCAATAATGACACTTAAGCGATGCAGTAATGCGAATTTTCCTGTTTGCTGCCGTTCCCGTTGGTCGTTGCCTCCCACTACCCTGCCCCTCCACCTAACCCTATCCATAACCGTCATCAATTACGGCCGGGAATGGAGACTCCAAGATTCAGGGGGCAGGTGGTGTCCACCTGAGCTGCAACTCAATCACCGACCAACATTCAACTGCCATCGGCAGCTTCTGCTTCTAATTGCCGCACTTTTTGCTCCTGCATAGCCTGGCCAGAGTTGGACTCTGATGACACTGTTATGGGGAGGGTTCCCAATGAAATATGGGCACGGAGAGGTGGCATCGCAATTCGGTTATTGCCTCCATATGAAGAGGGATTGGAAAGGATTTCCCCTTTTTTGGCTTTTCTTGGGAGAGAGAAATTTTCTTCGAAATGGAGCTAAACAAATTGGCGGTTTTATATTCCCATCATTAATTCATGTTTTATGAATCCAAACACATTGAGGGGTGGGCAGTGGTGATCCAATCTCACTGCCATCTAAGCTTCCACAACGATTTACAACGACATTGCTGCAAATTATAGAGATCGGGGTGAGGAAATGGGACGCGGAGAGGGAATGGGATGAGTAGTGATAACCATAGCCCCAATGTTAGCTTTGGGCGTTGGCACACCAACTCGACCATTCGCCAACTCGTGGCTTCCTATGCCGAGTTCGGCCGAATTGCAGTGTTCTTTAAAGTAGATTCCTCTCTTCTTCAACTTGGAGCGACCTTGAGTCGGAGGTAGCTACTGCTGGAACACCAGATAACTTGTTAAACTGCCCGGTGGGATTTGCTTCTTTCGGGTGTGCAAACCAGTAAATTGAATAAAATTTCCATACATTTTGACGGGACTTGACAAAGTAAACAGATCGCCGGTCTCCCCTTCCCTTGGGACTTGAAAATTATCCTAGGTCCTTACTCCGCTTTTAATATTTTTCATTTATATTCTCATAAATTTGCACCAATTTTCACATGCCAAGGCGCCAAGGCAGAGGAGTGGACCTCAAAGTTTGGCTGCCATTTACCTGTTGCATGCACCGTGCACCACAGAGTGGAACGGAACACCACCCATCTTACCCAGCAACACTGTCATCCCGACCCAAAACTGTTACACCTGGTTAAATGATTTATAAGAGCGGGTTTCCAAAATATTTCTAATACAAACATGGACTTGGACTTTGTTGTAATATTATTTTGCATGTGTGTGGGTTTTCCGAACAGAAACTGGGGAAAATCACAAACGAAATCGTTGCAAGCATTTCGCTTGAAAAGGTCAAGTACCCGAGTGTTTCCTACAGGTGAAGTAAGGGTTTGCTGCTGAACGCATGCCAAAAATAGATTCCCGAGGACAAGGCTACCTTGGACTTGGTCGACATAAGCGGGTCCGAATCCGAAACCAAAGTCCGATCCCAAAACGATCACGATTATGATGATCATTGCTACGATTGCTAGAATGAACCATCGAGTAGGCAAAGACAGGTTGGTGGGATTGGGACTGGAGTTGGGATGGGGCACGGTGTCCGGTCAGAAATAAAGGAGTGGGATGTATATTGTTTCTGCATTGTAACTGTCACCTGGCGGCAGTTGCCAGTTGCTAGAGTTGGCAGAAATAATAGAAATTATATTAAATGGGCATTTGGGGAGTCCGCACGCCGCGACTTCCGTGTTTGGTGTCTCTGCACAATGGGCCATTGGCCATTCCGAGTCACATCGAGGGGTCTAGTTGGGCCAGATAAGGGACGGAGAGAACAAGTGACTGGACAGCCATGATGCAATGTTCCCCTCCTGCGAAGAGCCCCAATTTGGCAGTGTTATTACAGCATCTGGGAATATTCTCCTCACAAGCTAACACCTCACCCCACCTCATGGGATCTGGCCAAGTTACTCCCTCGCCGGAATTCGTTGCCACTTGCCATGATGGACACGTGCCAGGCAAATTCCTCTCCGCTGAAATCTTTGCAGTCGAGGCCCTGACTATTATGATGGATCTTCTGGGATGACACGACACTTAAGAGCGGCTTTGTTGCCAGCGATGCTTTACGGTCAGCAATTTAGGAGGAGAGTACGAGTATTTAATGCCGCTCCTCGTGCGGTAACTCGAGGCAGGCGACTGATTTATGACAGCGCGAAAGAGTGGACTGGATAGGTCTTATGGGCTTGGGATGGGTTTTTGGTAAGAGGGGATCGGACATCGGAGGGCAATTTGAGGCGGGCGTGGCGCCCCAAAGGAGGCTGCTGCCTAGCGAGGTCCCACCTGAACCTCAGTTCAGTGCGGAGGCCTATTACGTGATGATGTAATAATTCTTTGAGTCGTTGGCAGTTTTATTGCGGAAAATGTTGCATAAATCAAGGGGGCAATATACGGATCTCCTCGGGTGCCCGATCATTCCCGTTTGGTTCGATCGCTGATGAAAGCAGGATGTCTTAAATATTTCATTGGCACCCAGCATCCACCAATAATTTGCGATAGAAAATCGGTGTGGTTTTATCAGTCTCAATCAATGAATGTTTTCGCGGCCTTTCCAAATTCGGCTCCGTCATCCTTAAGAATTGGAATGGTAGAATAGCTTAGAATTCATTCATCAGTAAATTTGATTTTAGCGTTTTCTCTAATCAACAAAACTTTGATAATTGGCAACTTGAGGTTGCAACTTTGTTGCCAGTCTCCTCCTTCCTTATGTTTCCCCCCGGAACTTTCGACCCACGCGATCCCTGACTTCTTGCACATTAGCAAACAGAGCTGTTCTCAGATCCCTAGTTCATGAAGATCTCAGCGGCAGATGATTGTCGAGATGAGCGGTGATTCGGCTGCAGAAACGTGATTGTCATTATAACCCAGGCTACACGTGGAACACCAGAGATGGAGGCCTACGCAGATGCCAACTAGCGGACTGATCAAACAGAGGCGACCATTAAATAGATAAACCCTGGGCAGAATCCAGATTGCAAAATGCAAATAAAAATGGTTTTGATTGAGATCGTCATTTAGCTGAATGAAAAAGGGAAGGCATTGGTATTTTATGGACCAGAGGGTTATCAATCACGTCAATGAGGATTATCGCTGTTGCTCATGTTTACGCTAATGGTTGTATCTCCCAATGTGCAAATTTTATGGTATCCAATGATAGTGATTAGCATGCTGAGTGGGATGGTTTTCTCTTGTGCGACCTGTCGAGAGCTGACCACTCCCCCAAACTCTTCTATATGAGTAGTTCTTCCAGCTTCCTGCTCTATTTTTTCGATCTCCACATCTCCATGGTCACGATTCAGGTGGAATACCGGAACACTACTCCCACCTCAGGTCCGACGCCTTTAAAGTGGGCCAGTGACTCCTCGACTGACGTGATTAAAATGTCAAATTGCGCCGCAGGGCAGACCGTGGTGGATAACTCATTTTATTTATTATGCCCGATATGATTAAATTAATTTCTGCTAAGAACGAAACTTGGGCAAGAAGGCGTAGAAGCTGTGGGCGGGGTTTTGCCCGAAATTATCGCATCGTGAGCCACGAAGATCTTTCAGAGCACTTCCCATTTGCATTTCCATTTGTTAGATGATTCCTTCCTCTATATTCCAATGCGTGATTCGGCAACGGATTCTTGGCATTTTGAATACCGTTTTTGGTGTCCACACGGGGAATGGGAATCGGAAAGGGTCGGAATGTAAAGGGTCAGAGCATTACAAACTATAAACAAATCCACACACAAACCAGTGAGTAAATTATTGTTCAGACCTGGTTTAAGACTTGGACAAAGCTGTGTAGACGAAGGGAGAGAAAGGGGAAACTGCTTTTTGATGTTCGGTAATTGGCGGTTTGGCAGCACGCGAGCCACAAAAAAAAAACCTGGAAACGGGTGATCAGAGGAGGAAGAAGACGTCCACTGGAGTGGTCTAGATTGGGACTCAAGGGCTGGATGAGGGGTCTGTACTACCGACAGCCGGCGCTCTGCTGAACCCATGCTGAAGTCCCAATCCGAACCCAAACCCAGAACCCAATCCCAATCCCAAACCCAAGCCCTCGGAATGGTAACGAGCGAATTTCGGGATTTCGGCGTGACGCGCCTTCTGCTTTCCGGAGGGGAAGCCCCTTTCCAACCGAAGAAGAACTAACTAAGCAGAATCTAGTTCTTTGGATGTCGCTGTGGTCTCTGCTCCCCGAATTCCCATTTCCCCAACTTATGAGGCCGATGTGGCTGTCTTTACTTTTCATAATAATTGGCAGTTTACAAATGTTCTTTCGCTCTTGATAGTTCTGCTAGTTTTGGCTTATTTCTTATTTCTGATTCCATTCGTATTTGTATTTTCAGTTCCCTCAAGTGTCGCGGTTTCCAAGAAACCGTTCGGGGGGGCAGGGTGGACCTGGGTTCCGTTGAACCTCGGCCAGAGATCCGAGATCAGACATTTTTGTGGCCAATCTCGCTGGGAATCCAGAGCAGGCATCCGCCGCAAATAAAGTCGGCAGTTTATAGGCGTGAAAACTAATTATACAGCGGAGTCAGTCAGGAGTCAGATTGTACAATAAATAAGCACCTTCGAGGGCATGGGCCTCGAATGTTCGCCTCCTTTATTTGTGGGTTTGTTTTGGTGGCTAATGAGCAAATGCAAATCTCGGCTCCAACCGCTAAGTGTGACTATACTCCCTACTCCCCCGGTTCCACCTCCTCCTCCTGCACACCCACCAATCGGTGGGCGGTTTATGGGCGGGCTGTTTGCCCATGCTGCTGCGTTCTGCCGTGCCATTGCCCGCCATCCGAAATCCGCCAACCTCCGACCGCCAACAGATGCCAGATTAGCATTTAAATTGTAGTTACATTTGGCTAAAGCAAACGCAAACCGAAACCAAAACCGAACTGAACCCCAACTCCGCGTCCAAACTTTAGATTATTTTTCATTCTTTTTTTCTCCATGGCGTTGCATTTCCCGCTTTCCTCCCAGGGCGAGCGTTTACCAAATGGAATTGTTGTCTTTTGTTTTCCTACAGTACGTCGTCCTATAGTGGGAGGCGCTCCTCCCCGTGCTCCTCCCCCTCGAACTGATGTTATCAAACCATGGCCTCCGGCAGAATTTCCTCTGTGTTCGGCTGCTCGGTGTGCCAAGGTAGCAATTTCAATATCAAAATTCTGGCCTGGCCTTTGGTCCGTTGCAAAACCGCAGAACCACCAAATGCCGCTCCAAGTACAATAGAAATTGAAACGGAATCGGTGGCCTGAGTTATCAGCGGTTCAGGTGAGTCCGGCCGGCCAATGGAAAACTGCCAACGCCACCGCCTTCTTTGGCATATCTCC
Organism: Drosophila simulans; assembly: GCF_016746395.2. NCBI lineage: Eukaryota > Metazoa > Arthropoda > Insecta > Diptera > Drosophilidae > Drosophila > Drosophila simulans. The sequence continues at coordinate 27,562,241 of NC_052523.2, read as the reverse complement.
GTTTCGGAACTCCTAGGCCATTTTCACATCCATAGACCAACTCCATTTCCTTCGCCGGACTTAGATTCTGTCAGCGACCACATTCGCAACATTTTAATTCGAATTAATTAACATTTTTGGCAGTCGGCGGCCGCCGGCTGCTCAATCAGACTGACCCAGTTTTGGGTCAAGCCATTGACTTCTGCCATAGTGCTACCTGTTCCCTTTGGCCACGAGCACTTGACGAACAGAAAAATTGCCCAAAATAAAGCGGAATGATAAATTGTCAGGCATTTGGAAAATGACTTCAGAAGTGTGGCAGCCCCCGGGGCTTCCTATTCCTATTCCCAGATCTGCAGAGAAACCGGGAGTGTATCGGGCAGAGAATGTGGTGGATGAGGAGGAGCAGGAGGAGGGAGATTAATTTGCAGTTGGCCGAGTACCGTAAGCGTAGGTGGCTTGATGAGCTCCGCTGGTCAGTTTGCGGGTAGTTCTTTGTATATCTCCTCGCTCCAGCAGATTCGGCTTGGAACTGTCCACTATGCGTGCCCCCTTCCCCTGTTGGACGGAGGTACTAATTAATTGAGTGCTGGAAGCCGCTCCACGGTAGCAAAGAAGGGGCGGAGTTCTCGTCGCACTCGTTGCTCTGATTGACAGGAAATTGTTTTGGCTGAGTCCGATTCCGACTTATGGTATTTTTAGCCCGTTCCCATCGATTAAGAGATCTAAAGACGGCGGGCTTAGGGTTCAACGGCATCCTGCGGTCATTTTCCCGTTTCATGGTTGAGCTCTTGAAATATAACCTCGTCTGTGAGCAATCGAAAGTTTAATACTCGCGCTTAAAGTGCAATCGATGCAATCTCAGATCTGCAATGTGTACTCCATTTGCAACTGGATAGAAATGAAAGGCACTCCCAGGATGGAAGTTTTTCCCGCTGTCTAGTGCTTGTCATGCCCAATCATACGCCACTTGAGACTAGCCGCTCCAGACGATCGAGATTCCCAGGGAAATGGCATCCAGATGAACTCTCACTGGAATCCAGGGAATAAGGTGGGCCAGGCGGTGCAGGTTTTCCAAGGCTCAGATGCTGAAGATAGCACTAGGAACCACGTCGACTAATTGCGGTCATCGTATTTTAAATCAAATAACGCCTCGATCCACCCTCTTCCACTCCACTTTCCATTTACCTTAACACGAGACCGAAATCTGGAAACACGCAACTGTCGGCCTGGATGATGATCAAGAGGCTCTCGTACTGCCTCGAAACCGAATCCAAAACAATTCCGAACTGGACAGAGAGCCATACTGAAATGGCGTTAGATGTTGGATGGAGCCAAGTGTCAGGATAATTTGCAGACCGACGCCGCCGACGCCACGCAAATGGAAATGGAAATGATCAGCCTGAAAATAATCGCCGGACATAATGAACTTTCTCGTTTTTGGGGCGAATTCGAGGTGCTTAGTGGTGTATTACGTCTGGAAGCCAAGGTGGAATCCACAGAAAGGAGATATGCGGCTAGAAGATCAAGAGAACAAATTGGATGCAAACAATTATGAAGTAATTGGGTCACCTCTCGAAGCAATCGCTGATGAGTTTTGCAAGCAAAGATGTGTAAAAGAAGCTAAACTTGAGCCACACAGAACTCATAATAAGTGTGGATTCAAGTTAGATGCATATTCCGAATGGCTATGAAAACATTTTATTTCTCGGGCATTTAAAACACAGAGCATGAGATAATGAGGAAGGTAAGAAAAGTTGCTCCTGAAAATCCAAAATGTTCTGAACCGGCGATCATGTGATGAACGTGCCGGCCATCACGATGCTCAACCTCTGGTATGACCAATATGGAGCCGTCGTGCCCATCACAGTCACCTCCAACATTGCAGTCGCCGTCAGAGTAGCGCGAAGACGCACTGCCTCTTCCTCGTTCACCATCTTTTTGGCAGTGTCATGCAATCCGTTTAAACTAGTTTCTCGATCCCTTATCGAGCATAGCTACCTGCTAGTATCGCGTCGCCAGAACGGTTCTTCCTCATGTCCCGCGGGTCCAACTGAATCGCTGATCATCGATTTTTGATGAGTCCACGTTTTTGTCTCCTGGTTAGGTCAAATCGTTTTTTTCCTGCACGTGACCATACCTATGAATATTAACGGGTGTGGTTGTGGCGATCCGCTAATGACAAGAATTCCCATGTGGCATATGTGCTTAGGCCAAAATGGAACCGTTATGGAGGATCTGCGTTGCATATGACAAATGGGCTTCCAACAGAGGCATTCGATGGGCAAACCCCTAAGCGTCATTAACTCCACTTAAAAGCTTGCCTCTCTACTTCGGGATCACCGGTGGTTAAGTGGGTAACCAGTTGATGGCTCTGAGTAAAGGCACTTATTCCAACTAGTTTCTGGGTGTTGACCACCCAGAGAAAGATCTGAATTTATAGACAAAAGACATTCCTCGGCTGCCGTAAACATGCTTTAACCAAATCGCAAACAAATCGAACCGCGCATTGTTGTCCCTAAAAGACCAGCTTCCCTTCCTCCTGGAAATCCCGCCTAGTTCCTTCAACGCAGTGCGTGTGTTGAGTGCCACCCACTTTGGACTTTGTGAGTTTCTTTCTTTCTGTGTTGGCTGCCAATGCGTCACCATGTCCGATAGCCGCCCATTGATACTGTCTTGGTGCCTCCAGTTGGTCTTCGTTAGCGGCTGCTTCACCTACTTTCGGCTACCATGTATCCATATCCTACCCTCACCCTCCATCCTCTGCTCCTGTGCGTAGCTCTCAGTTTTGGTCTCCATTTCCCGATGCTGTCATCGCCTACGTTGTTTGTGGTTGTGTGATACAAACTGCCGGAGCTGCCGACGATCTGTAGCCAACGCCCATTAGAGCCAGAAACACAGTCCGAACTCTGTGACTACCATTTGGCGGTAATGCGTTTCAATTACAATTCGCAGAGAACGCGTTCCGAATTTCATTGGTCGGCTCTGAAATTGAGGAGATAGCAAGGAATGCCTTTCCTTTGTTCCGATCTCGAGGCTCCAGATCCAACTCGAACAGTTACCCTCAGGGAAAGTGTTGGAAACTGATCAGCAAAGTAATTGCTTTTGCATTGCCATTCCACGAATCCTCTTAAGTAGCTATTTTCCTCCATCATCTGAAAAGCCTCTGGATGGCCCACATTTGCATTGCTACATGAGAGCTATTCAATTAAAAGGCCGAAGACAAGCAATAGTGTTCCTGATTCCTGGCCATGTTCCACTTGACTTTAATTGGATTCTGTTTACTTTTGGGCACATTTCCAACCGGGAAGAGAATGAGAAACAGAGGCAGTAAGAGTGAGGAATGCGGCACGACACACGATGACAAATGTTGATATTCAAATGGCACCGTTGGGGGCGTCAGGAACGGGTTCAGCTGTGTTTCTGCACTGTACTGGGTCTTGGATCCCGGGCTTTGTCACCAGAATACGAGGAGAGCTGTCCCGGGCAAGCAACACCCGCAACTGGCATTCCAATCGATTTTGGCCATGGTTCCTCCGCTGGTCGTCTTGGCTGGGTGAGAAAAATAAGCCGTTGGACAGTCCTTCTCCTCGAATCCCCCGTTCTCTGTGATCTCCTCTATTCAACGCAAACAGGCAGCAGATGTTTGAATTGTTTGCGCGACTTTGTCAAAGCTTGCAAGTCTTCGCCGCCTTCTGTTTGGTGTCTCCTTCAATTGAATGTCTTGAAAAATGTCTACAACACCTGTCAGCAGCAGCAAATGTCGTGCTAGTGGCTAACTATTCCAGGGAAGAGCGGCATAACCCAGTGGAGGAATCTCCCGCAGCAATTAACTCGCTGAGCTGGAGAATTCAGCAATGACTCCACCTACAAATTGGGTTAAGCCTGCAGTTTGCATAAAACAAGACCCGCTTAGCATGTAGCATGTGGCTCCTTGGATAAAAAGCCGAAGAAAGTGCATTTCCATATCCTCATTCGCTCTGCTCAGAAGTCAGCTCACGACTCCGCTTATCTGGGGCCCAAAACCTCGCGAAATGTGTCAATAATTAATTGTATTCAATTACAGCTCGTCCCCCGATCAGCATCCTACCCAAAGTCAGCCGATGCTCGGATTAATTAAGATGCAGTTCGATCGGCCAAAAACCATTGGGATCGGATCGCTCCTGGCCGCGGGTTTGGAGTCATGTAATATGCATTTGACTCTGGTTTGTCGTCGGATGTGCATCGCGTAGCCTCCTCTTTCGGGTAAAAGTGCAGCTAAACATCAATTAGCCCAATTCCCAGGCCGTTGCCACTTTGACTGGCTCTTCTCCTGAGACTTCTGTTTCTGCTTTGGTTTCCACCACCGTTTCTCTTTCTTCTGTCCTCACGTTGCATGTTGCATGTGACCCTCGTTGCATTTCAGCATCCAGTTGCATCTGCAGTTTCCATTGCATTGCCACTTTTGATGGGAGTTGAACGGGCTACCCTTGTGATTAGATGCCGTTCTTCGTCGCACAAGAGTGAAACCTAGCCCATTGCAATTTTCATTTCACTTCTGGATACAAGGTACTTCATGGGCTGACCCTCTGGCGGAGAAGAGGTCTCTCCGGAGAGCTTTCCCATATCATTCAATTGTTGGTAGTCTCTCATGGTCAGTTCCCAATGCAGTCCGTTTGTCTCACGTGCCATCGAAAGTGCGTTGTTGAGTTTCACTTCTCAGCGAACTTGAAAGTGATTCTAATCAAACGGGTACGGATTTAATGAAATAATGTCTGGCGAAAAGGAGAATGTAGAATCCCCACATTTCACTCATGTCGAGTGTCAAGCGGACGGGGCTTCCAACTAAATCAAATCCCGCGATCGACACACATCTGGCGGTGGTTCCATCCTCATCAAGGTCTCTGCTCCATAGACATCCTTCGATATTCCTGCTCTCGGCATTCGCGTCACGATTCTGACCAGAGACAAAAGCAGAAAGTCAGGCAGATAAGCGATGGCCATGCATCACTGGTATAGGAATTGGATTTCGAAGTCGGATGATTGCGGGGACACTCCATTTCGTATTCCCATACGGATGCATAATGCAGAACGCCAAACTGGCCAGCGAATTGCAAATGTTTGGACGGGAAATGAAAGTCACTAAATAGCAGAAACATAATAGAATAGTGTTTGTAAAATGCCCCAGACCTGTGAAAAGTGAAACCTCTAATAGCCAATAATAGCTTACATTCCGAGAAACAGATTCCTCAACGCCAGGCATCATTAACCCCCAACATTCTCATTTGTTATCCTCCAACTTTCAACCCGCGGCTTTCGACAGGTTTAAACTACAATTTGATTTCATCTCACGCACATGGATGACATTCTTCCTAGTGGAGAATTATGCAAATAGCCATAAATTTGAGTTGGCAGAAGTAACAGAAGAATTGGGAAATGGCTTTGACCCACAGTCGTTCGTGCAAATCAATTAGCGCGGAGTGGAGATGATTTATGGTAACCGGTCACTTGGAATCGAAGGGAATAAAATCAAGACCCGCCCTATGCAGTAAACTGGAACGGCATCAAAAACACCTTTCTATAATTAAGTAAACGAAAGGTCTGCAGAAAGATTAATGGACGCTGCAAGATGTGTGGACAAGGAATTGGCACAATCTGGGAATACAAATTTGTTAATCTTGCATCTCCCCCACGGGAACATCGCATCATACAAGCAGAATTAACAACGTTCCGAATGGAGACAAAGAAGGACAGTGTCATGAACTTTGAGCAGCGGGGGAACCTCTCCTGGTCCATCAGCATCAGCATCTCCATCTGAGGCATGACCCGATCCCAGACAGCGTCTTCTATCAGCACTGACATCGTCTAAACAGTCGGGCAAACAACTTGTGGGTTGCTTGGTCGGGCAGAGGCAGAGGCGGAGTGTGCAGGATTGGCGATGGGGCATAGGGGATTTCAGATGGCAGAGGGACTTCGAACAAGTCTTGATCCTGCTGCTCCTGTTAAATGTGGCCATGTCTACACTACTGGCACAATTTCCAGGCCAGACGTCTTCCCGTTGCTTTTTATTGCTTTTTTTTTTTTTTTTAATTCTGCTGCCTTTTCCTGCTGCTGTTGTCTTCATTGCTGAGCATTTTGTCAGCGGCATGTTAAGATTTAAATAGACATGCAAAGCCGGGCGACGAGGAATCCAGTTAAGCCTCCTCCTAACCATTTGCAGCGGGCGTAAGATGCACACTTTCGATAAAATTTCGGCCGAAATTTATGCAAGTCGCAATCACTATTGAGAAACGAGAACCCACAACGGTAGGGATTTTTTTGTTTTGTCTGTCCGGAAAGGGAACAACATCATTTACAGCACGAGCTGGCCAAAAAGCCTGACTTATTTGTGGCCGCCAGACACGAAATCCAGGGGGCTTGTAATAAATGCGATTCTGTAACCCATTTCGGGGCTTTCTGGGTTAAGGGCAAGTGGGACAGCTGCTCAAATGTGTCCCACAAGCACACAAGTCGGAGATTCATAACTCAATCGGCTCGAATACTCGTATGTAAATCGACATAATCAATTACTTCTGTCGATTTTCCTGGGAAATGGCGAAACCTTCATCTCAAGGCGAGGGCGATTTGGTTTGGTTTGCGGCGATCATAAAGTCTGGATGGTCTGACCAACCTGCACAGTGATTTATGCTACGGTGCAGTATCTTGGCCATATCACATTAACCATTACCCAACTCCCACTAGCCAAGGAGCTTGGAGATGGGCACTAGGCAACAGGAGGCAGTGTATCTTTGCTTATGACTGGCATCCTTTTCGCTTTTGCCTGCATTGTTTGTTGGGGGCTCTTCTTAGTGGGCCGCTTTTGCGGTCAATTGGTCAGGCTCTTGGTTTCGGATCGGTTCGGTTCGGCTTGGCTCTTTCTACTATAAAGAGGCAGGCCAAAGCAATGGTGGAACCATGTGTGTGGAATCTATCGATTCCGCTAGTTCCTGGGCATTGTTCGATGGGCTCCATGCGAACGGCAGATTCGGTTTTTATTTGTTCATTATTGGGTCTGCAGTCCACGTCGCTTTTAAATGAGTTATTGAGCAAATGGCTCTGGCTTGTTTACCTACATAAGATGGCTGGTTCGGTTCGTTTGTCTGCCTGCTTGGCTCCTGTGCTGTGCCAGTTTGTTAACTAAGTTGGCTTCTTTCGCCCAAGGAGCCGCTCGTATGATTAAATTGAACTCTACTCCATTCCATTTCGGGTAATGGATGCCAGAAAGCCCCTGCTTCTGCGTAAGTAGGTCAGGCCAGACAATTTGCATTGTGAGTAGCCCGAAACCATTTTGTAATTACCTTGATAACAAAAGGTCGCCTTAATTCGAGCTACTGCGATTCAAAGAAAGTCCGCTCGTGAGCACGGAGAGCTTATTTATGGGTGTGACAAATCAGCGCAGAGTTCTCTAATAGTTTTTCGCAAAACAAAGGCCGTTCTAATCCTATTAAAGGAATCCTCCAAGCTCTCCGCCCCAAATCGGTGTGTGAACTGCGCCATTCCGCATTCACACTCATCAGAAAACAATTTGCCATTTAATCTATCGTTATTCATCTTGAATCGCGAGTTCAACAACTCATGAACATCTGCGAAAGATTCATTGGAGCGGGCTCGCCTATGCTTATACGCTTGGCGCAAATGATATTGACAGGATTAAATTTCAGACAGGATGAAAAGTCAAAGAGAAAGCGAGTGGTCTGGCTTTTCTTTCGAGAGGGTGGGAAAATACGACCATGAGATCGGCCCAATTGAAAGACATTTAACACATGCTTGAGACATTTTTAAGCCATCTAATCGAACTTCAATTGCCGCAGGTCAACGGCTGCCTGATGATTTCAAGTGCCGTGGACTGAATCTATTCCGAGTATATGCTTAAATTTATTTTAATAGTTCGCATTTCATTCAACTAATGAGGCCCAAGCACCATAATTAAGCTGCCCAATTAAAGCAATGCCAAAAACAAACAGACTCCGAAAATCTGAGCGGGTAATTTGATAATTTGTCTAATCAGTTCGGAAATTTTCGAAAACTCGGTTAGTATTGCCATTCATGAGCGGATAAGCGACTCTACATGAATAAATTTAACACGCAGACCATTCATGCTCACAACCGTTAGGTTAAATGGACAAAACAAACCTTTTAGAGGAGCTATCGAAGAAGATATCTCTTCGGGGCATGGGTATGCAAAGTGTGCTACTGTGTGACCGACTGGGTTCTTTCTTTCATTGGGCCCGTCCCATGAGCTTTGTGTGTTGATCAAACACGCTTTTCTAATTCGAATGCCCCTTCTCGGAGGTCCCAAGCCATTAACTTTCTTTCTGAACTTTCAATTACAACTTTCAGTTTTTCTGGAACTGTAAAAGCCCCCAACCTCCGTCGTGTTCTGAGCCGACTTGTTCTAAGTGACAATATGTGGTTACGACTGTTTGTTTTTTTTTGTGACCTTCACTACTCATTCTCGTTCTCGGACTCGTACCCGTATGAAATGGCCCATAAGCCGATTTCCTAGGGCTTAGGTCGCTCACATGGGAACTTGTCACACCCGAGCTAATGAAAGTGAGACGAAAGTCTCGTTATAATGGGCCTCGTTTATCAGATTGAGCCAGTTATGGCAAACATTGAAACCTTTCTTAGTTCAAGTTATATCCATGGAGCTTCCTTGAACTGTAAAATTTTTTGGCTAGACTTGTAACCTTATCCCTAGTTGTGACTTATACAAATTACCGCCTCGAGCCCAGCATCGCATAAATGGAGCCACAAATTGCATTTACTTGTTTGTACCCGAGCTGAAAGCGCCCACTCCCTCGCATCGACACTTGTTGCCGCCGAAAAAAAAACGCTCTTTACATAATTTTATTGCCACCGATATGGTCCACCAATATCCCGTAAACCCGCAACCAAGGAGCTGCGAGTCAGACACCCACACCCATTAAGCGATACTCAGGCTGTGCACACGAATTTTTGACTTGCCGGCAAATATGCAACTTACGAGATGCCGTTAAACGCCCACGGGATTCGTTTCAGTCGGATGGAGGAGCATGGTGGAAGCTAAGCGCGGTGCCTAGGTTTCCTCGGTGCAGCACCGACACAATAAATAATATGTAACAAAGCCCAGACCGGCACCGCGGCGGTGACTTATGGAGCGAACTAGTGGCGCGTGCGCAGCGGCTTCTATTTTGTACACCGAAAGAAATTCGTTTGCGATTTCCCTTCAATATTATGCAAATGCATTGCATCTTAGACTCTCAGCTAAAGCATATTACTTCGGGTACAAGGGTTGTATTGCGTGATGTCTTTAGGATGTAATCGCCTTTTTTTTAGATTGAAAGCCCAATTTTCGCTGAGTGTAATCGACGGAGTCTTGCCAGATTGGAGCTTAGTTAATTTCCGCTCTGGCTCTGGGCACAGCGTTCTGCGGCGAATTAATGTGGGTCAGAGCGGTTGGGTCGCGCGATTTATGCTAAGCGGCGGTAATTGCACAGGGGTCTCGAATCCATCATCAACAGGGCTGGACTGCCGCCCCGTTTTGAGCACTTTCCCACACGAAAGTGAAGTGGGAGGAGCTGTGGACCAGGCTCGGCACTTTTCACATGCTTTCCTCGACGAGCATAAATCAGCGATTTGTTTGTTTGCATCCACGCACGGATTCAAATCGATTCAGCTGTCCCGGGGCAACTCTCACTTTCAGGTCGGGTTTCCACCAGGTTTCGACCGAACCCGCAGCATTCCTTTCGACATCTCGACTGGAATTATTAATGGGCAGCGGCCATCGATGGGCTCTGCCTGAACGACCGTTTGCACGCCATGGCAACTTCCGCCAACAGAACAAAAATCTGCAAGTTGAACGCTCCGGCGACGGGCGATTAATTGCGCTAATCGCATTAAGAACTCTATGGCATATAAATGCCAACATTAACAGCACAACGGGGACACCGCCGCCGCCACCGAAAAGCGCTGCTAGCATTTTATTATGCCAGTTCCACATGACAGGAGTCCAAAAGTCGGAGTCCGGGCCAAAGTTGCAATCGAAGCCTGCAGAGCCGCATCCTGTTCCATTCTGACGACCAAGACGACGATGGCTTCGTTTCCTCCAATGTTGTCGTAAAAACAAAATGCTCTGCTGAACATGAAAATGTTCTAAGACTACACGACCTGCGGCCAAGTGGAACAGGTGCAACCAGTTGGCATCCAGAACCGAGCACCGAATGGCTCTCTCGCATCTGGCCAGATGGTTATGGATTCGAAATTAATCTGTGGGAGGGTTTTTAGCTGGCTTTATTGTGGCCAAGTCGTAAATCATGTCAGCCGGCGAGGAGATCCAGAATGGGAATGCATTCTGCAACGGCTGTAAGGAAATGGAAGTGTTAAATGCTTATCATCAAGAGCGTGTTTCGAAATACGGTTAGGTTATAAACCAATAATAGAAACATCAGAGAAGACATACGGCTCCATTACAGCTTCAGTTGATTCGATTTATATGTCCATGCTTTTGCAGTCACGGTTACCATTTCCCAGCTAATCTGGACCCCCACCACCACCCAGATTCGCCTGCGTTTCCTGGAAACGCCTTTGACAAGTTCGTGTCTGAAGTCTTTCGTTTGCGCCAGATTGATTTCGAGGCATGGCGATATCAATCGGCTGGAAATCAAACAATTTCGCTTTCATTGTACGCAGCTCAATTTGTACAATATAATTTGGGATTTGGGCTCTCTTTATTAATGCAATTACCGCACGTTAAATAAAAGCCGCGCTGCGGTTACGTGCAACGTGACCAGATCGAGCAAACATTACATCAGTGGGCGCAATTTGGGGAGCCTCAAAGATCTTCAAAGAGCGCGGCCGCCAGAGGATTGGACATGGCTCAACAAGTCCGCCATGGAGCCACATCCATGGCACACATTTCGCCCTCCCCGCACTTAAGTGTAATAAAATTCGTAATAGAATAAGTGCAGCGCACTCGCCATCCAAGAGCTATTACTTTTGCTATTTCATCCCGATGTCCACAGTCCGGAGTACAATTCCTTGCCTTTTTCCCCGCCTTCCTTACATGGAAATCGTTTTCGATATCGCCGATGGCGCAGGAGAACCCCTCCCTAATCTTAAAATCTGGAGCGCCAAGCCGAAATGAAGATCATTCACTGGTGCAGCGGATTAAATCGAGTTTTTGCTTTGGGAAATTCGAGCATTATTCCCCGTAATCCCCCAACAAACTACGGTATCTGAGTACGCACCTGTGTGCATTTATATGAGTTGGAATAAAACTGATAATCGACTTCCGTTAGCTGGCTGCAGTTGACCCACTTGAGCTGGCTTCTCAGGATGGATCTGTGTTAACTGTGGGCGGGCCTGGGGCATTAGAGTATTTTCAAATATTCCGTCTACCATTGACCGTGAAAATGTCAGAGATCTGGAGCCACATACGTGTACTGGAAATATGGAGATTTTCGATTTTTTCGCGGTAGATTTCCCTAAGAAGCCAAGACACGAAGTTCGCAGCCAAAAAAGGTGTACACCATTCCCAAAATCGAATTCTATGGTCATTTGGACACTGGGCGATCTCACCTCACCCAAATACGCGACAGCTCAATCAGATGCCCATGACTGCGTGCTGCAGTTGCTCTGGGCTCTTGGCTTTTTGAGTTTCCATTGCTTGGCTTAAACCAGAGGACTTGACTTGGCCAATTTGATTTATGTTTGTGCTAGCCGGAGAACTTGTCTCTTCCTCGTTGCATTGCCGTTTCATGTTGGAATTCATGAATAAACATTAAAGCTGCCGAAAATTTGCAAGCTGCGGCCATCGATAGAACAATAGCACTGAGACGGCGATGCTCCATTGTGTTTTATGGAACTGGAACCTGGAACCCTTTGCCGTGAAACGTGAGGTTCAGCTCGAGTAAGAGTTCTCACAGATGCATGTCCACCCTTAAGGTGCAGGTTGAAGATCGCTTTGGTTCTTGTCACACCCCAATCGAATTCATTTGGCTTTGGAACAAGCCAAGTGTTCTTTTCAAGATCTTGGAGCCACATTCCGAGTGCGTGCAGCATTGGTGAATTATTTTGTGAAAGCTCATTGACTGGGCGCGTGCTCCGCTCGATGTGGCTTCGATTAGTTCAGGTGGTCGCATTGACCCAGAGAACTACATTCAAAATTTCAGACTGCGGACTCCGACTGCTAATAACACTTTCGGTGTGAGAACATCGATGGAGCAATTAAAGTGGGAGCCCAGTACCCGTTAGCCACTCTGTAAGTCAGTCAGTCAGTCAGTTAGCTAGTCAGTTGGGGAACTGTTAATTTGCCCTGAGAGACGAGACACGAGCAGCTCTTGATAAATGGTCCTTGGTCCAGACTTCGTCCACTTCCTCCTACAAAGCCTGCGACTAATCGTTGCCGTTTGGCCCCGCTTAGTTGGCCCAGCTAAGTAGTCTCACACCTCAAGCCCAAAAGCCAGACCTACTCCCAGACCAACACTCAGACTAGAACTTGGACATCGACAAGGCGTCTGCTAATATTTCGGCCTGCCAGCGTGGCCACAACTCAATTAGGATGCCTGGAAATGATTCATTCTAATCTCAAGTCGGGTATCTGCAGTCATGAAGTCTATGGTCTCCTCTGAAGACCCATTTACCGTTGCGGTATTCCCCGTGGCGGCTCTTAAGCGCTTGTTGTGTCTAGAATTTTGCATGGCCATTTCATTATTGATTCGCATCTGACCAGGTCGTAAATGTCTTAATTTAGGAAGAGTTCATGCTCGCTAGGTTTGTGGTACTAACACCCTGATACCCTGTGTTTAGAGGGTATTCAAGTGGTCCCTTGGTAATTAGGAAAAGTGAGAGCTGAGTGCTTGAGGTGCCACCAGCATCAACCAGTTCATCTAATCTCGCATGGCTCATCTATGCCGTTGTTTTCCCATTTGCTTGTTTGTTTATTTTGAAGTGAACGACTTTAATCGATCGGTAACCTGCATGAGCCATCATTAGGGCCACGCTCAGATTGTTAACACTCTTGCAATGAAAGTGAAAAGTAAGGTAAAATCTCTGCACTTTCATTGCATCTCTCAAAAGTGTCCAAATGGATCCCTTGCAAGAAAATTACTAATTAATCCCCCATTGTTGATGTGGGGTCAAGTTGGCGGCATTCCCCCTGGCTGATTAATTGAGTCTTTATTGCGAATTAGTGTGGATCAAATAAAGCCTGGACAAGATCATAGTCGACGTCAATTAATTTACTCATTAGACCATGTTAGCCGTGTTATTGATCTGTAAAAGGAGACTTCAGCAATGCTGACAGTTCTGGGAACCGCCAGCATTCTGCCCCAGAATCTTTCACTGGATGCTCGAGACAAGAAATGCGGCTTCTGCGTTTTTAAGAATTCCGCTAGCCAATATAATCTATGAACCGATTAGGTAATATTTTTTCAAGAGACTGTTCCTCCAATTTTATACTACTATAGACTAATCTATACACTTGAAGTTCGTGAACGGGATATCCAATTTGGCCTGGCTCCTTGACTCCCATGCACTTTAAACTTTCCCTCTCGGCCAGAATGCCCCACCAACATCCAACATCCAACATCCATTTTGGCTCACTCACGATTCGGTCTAAAAGGCAATTAATGAAATGTGGGTCTTTGGCAGGTGTCGGAACGCTGGCCGTTGCCTTGTGTGAATTGCGTCGCCTGGTGACCCAATAAAAAGCCCATTAGGAGGCCATCCTTTCATCCTCGCCCCATCTGAATCTCCATCCTCATGTGTGAGCGTACATGCTCCCCGAACTGGGACAAAAGGTCTCCTCTTTGATCTGGCCCCAAAGCGTCTCGTTTACGTGTTGATTAATTTGTACGACGTTGAGAGCTGGAATCAACGCCCACTGGGCCCGCCTCCATTCTACTTTACTTTGTGTGGACCCGTGATTTCATTCAGGTAGCTGTCTCAACCCGATAAAGTGCTGGATAAGACAGACTCGTCTTTGGGACTAGAATTAACATGATAAAGAAAATCAGACACCGGTACAAAGACAGAGACGCCTTTGTTTTACTGCTGCTTGATTGATGTTTATGTTTTCGATTCGATCTTTGGGAGCTAGGCGTAAAAAAGTGAAAGGATCATCATCCAGTAGCTGGTGATCATCCACAGGTGGGTGTCCCACAACAAAGAACCAGGTATAAGGGAATGGAGTGATAACAGCTTTCGCTGTTGACAGCTGTTAGCGTCTATAAAATGGAAAGTGTCACACCAACGTGACGCCCAAACAGCCTTGAAAGTGGTTGTTGTCTTCCAGCTGTCGGGCTCATATGCGTACCATACCCACGCTGTTTTACGCACTCATTAAACGAAATATTCTCTAGGAGGCATTTAGAACGTCGTGCAAGCAAAAGAGAAATCCATTGGAATGTGGCAGAAGCTTGTATTTTCAACCCTAGGCAATTTGCATAAGTAACTGAAAAGTAAAAGGTCCCCAGCCGAGAAGAAACACAACTGAAAGGGCTTCCGACCAAATATATTATTCAGTTCCCTCTTTCGCCGGCTTTCGTTTTCAAATTAGCGAAATCTGCGAGGTCAGCGATCACTTTCAGAAATTGTCACACATCGGACACTGAGCACAGAGTGCCTCATCGTATCTCATCGCATCATTACACTGGCCGAACTAACGCAAATCTTAACCACGAACTGACCTTAATGATGGCTGCTGATTTTCGGCAAGCCCGCGAAATGGCAGCTATAAAATGGTTAAGGCTTGACTACTCTGCTCGGAAAGTAAAAACGGGGTGGAACACTGCCACAGATCGCAGCTCAAATTGTACAATGCCATCGAAAATACTCTTCGAATCCCAACTTCCCCATATCCGGCTTAAATATGATATGGATATTAGTTTCTTTAATGTCCAATTCGTTTTACTTTTTATCTGACGCTTCGAAAGTATTTTATTTATAAAAGTTTTGAGATATCTTTGATTGCGCTATCTGAAACATTTTATCCCCCGCAATCTCACTTCGTATCGACCTATTGGGAAGAAAGAGTATGGCAATTCAAACTCGTGTTCGAGGGGCAACTGCTGCTTTCCTATTGCCTTAGCTATTGCCGATTGTGCCGCTGCTGGCTGGCATATCAAACAACTGCGGCCAGTTGACCGATGACAGGACTTCTCCTCTTAACGTGCATTTATTTTCGTTTTCGTTGCCAAACAACTGCAATAGCAAGAGCAGCAGAAACAGCGATGCAACTGCATTGCAACAGCAATTGCGGCAGCAACAAGCACAGCATGTGTGCGAATCGTAAATTGCTCGACTGGCAGAGCAAGGCAAACAAACCCGCAAACAAACAAGCTGCAGGCAAAACTTATTTTATTTATTTCTATTTCTATTTGCGTTTTCTTCCCTCATAACCAGATGTGCATATGCCAGCCGTTCGACCGATGCACGTATGATATTTATTTATGCACGGCCACTACCGCAGATGTCAGGCGCCAGTTTTACAAGAAAATCGAACAGCCATATAGCTCCGGAGCTTTGGAGCTGTGTGACCCACTTGCACTTGGGCAAGCCAAAGTCTTGGCCATAAACGAAAGACCCTGGCCACAAACTTGCATGTCGCTTTGGTATTTTCTTACGTTTTTTTTTTATTTTTTTGTTTAACCAGCTCAAGCTCAAGGATGCCAGGCTCCCGCTGCCTCGAAAATAGCGCACAGAAACAACTGACACGGATGCTTAATTAAGAGCTCATTTTGGGGGCCAGAAGTGAACGTCCATTTGTATATTCATGTGTCATGTTTCCAGTTACCAAAGACAAGTACCCGACACGTGAGGGTTAAACAGAAATCCAGGGTCGATTGAATATGCATCACCCGCAAGATCGGAGATCGGAGATCTCGGAGCTTGGAAGGGAGATCCATGGGCTTTCTTTGGGTTGACTTTCTTCTTTCTTTGCATACACAGTTCATCATCAGCAGTTCCTCAAATCTTTGGGATACAGAAAGGCGTTTATTCGTGTGCCAGTCGAACGCAACGCAAGGTTGTCAACTACTTCTTAGGAGATCTCTTCAACTGGGATCTGGATCAATCTGATCAAAGGCCCACCCACACAGAATATGCTTCCCATGCCATCTCCAGTTTGCTAAGCAGCTTCTTCTCTCAACCTGAGCCATTTTCGGAATCAGTTCAGGCCACTCGGTGACCCACACGTCTTGCATTATGTTGCTTTAATTTACGTAAATTGCGATTGCAGGCCAGTTCGTCCAGCATCCGCTCATCCATGCTCGACTTAAATAATTTGAAAACAAATTTCAGTTCTGTTGGCTAACTGGGCATTACAAAATTGTTTGTAATGCGCATTTAACCCCGAAAAGGTTGCTTACATAAGCCGATCTAAGGCCAAGTCCAATCTTCCCGATGGCGGCTCCCGATCGGAGCGGTGGGGGGCCAAAGGTCGGGCAAATATGAGCGGGCACGAGCATGTTATTCCTATTATACAACGCGAAATTAGTGCAGTTAATCCCCATTTTTAGTACTGGTACTCACTCCCCCATCCTGGCCACTCATAAACTTCATTCCCATCCCAAACCGAGTCGTGTGTTCCGTCCAAGTTATGTCATTAATTTATTTTTTGCCCATTGTCGTGCTCTTGCGGTTGTAGTGCGACATATCCAGTGGTCCCTGGTGTATGCTATATGGTGTATGGTGTATGGAATAGTCCAGTGCATATGGCTAAAATTAATGCCTATTGGATGGCCTATTGTAGAGCAGAGGGGGTACAAAAGGCGAACGACGATGATTGCCGCATGTTCTGTGAGCCAAGTTATTTAGCTCACTGTTAGCAAGGCTCATAATAAGCCGCCTGGTACTTATTGATTTTACTGTTAGCGAACGACTTGCTAACATGAAAGTCGTGTGAACGAACAGGCCAGCAAAAAAGGCCCACACGACAGTCGGCGGTCGAAAGAAGATCACCGGTAGAAGGCACCATCTTATGGCTAAGAACAAGTGCGCCCTGAATTCCCCTCCGTCGGTGGCGGTGATCCACAAAACTGATGAATAACTAATTTGCGTGGACGGCCATTCCTGGGCGCATTGAAATATTGGCGTAGATTGGCTTTCAGTTGTCTTCATTACCGGCTTGTGCCCGCGAAACTGAGCTGGACGCGGAATAGCTGGCGCAGGAGGAGGTGCACCACCTGCTGGGATGGCCAGCCACCTCCTGCAAGGAGCCATTAAATTGACGGAAGCTGTCGCCGGGAAAACAAACGCTCCTTAGCAACCCTCTGGGTCTCCGCAGGCCATTTCAATTCGCTTTTATGCGATGCCCAATAAAATTCTACTTAATGGACGTTCGCCAATCGCAATTACCGCAGAGAAAGAATTGGCTATGAAAATGGGTGCAATTGCCGATGCCGTAAATTAATATGCTAATTCCACCTGCCAATCGTTAGGGTTTCTGAGGTCTGGAATCTGGGTGCTGGCCATGTCAATGCTCCCGCTTCTGGCTAGCCTAGCCTCAGCCAAACGAATTCCAAAGAGGCATTCACATTTTCAAGCTTCAAGTGCGACTGCAACTTCAAGAAGCAATCCAATTAATCGGCTTCAAAATCAAGCTTTCCACGAACTGCCAATTATTACACAATGCCGGGCGTCAAGGCTGGTGGCGAAAGCTAGATCTCCTGATCTCTAGACTCCCGGTTCTCTGCACCCCACACAGTCTTTGCACACTCAACGAAATATTACATGTTTATATGGACCACAGCTTTATATTGATATATATTACACATTATTTTTGGAAATCGAGATAATAACGGATAATTAATAGTGGAGCAAGTACCTTATAGGGAACCTTCCAAAAGAAAGATCTTTAAAATTAAAGCCATAAGGTTAGGGTCAGGACCAAACAATACCATTTGAGTTATTGATCAAGTTGATGATCTAATTTTTTCCTGTGCAGTCATCATCAGCATCATCTTACTCGCTGGCCATGTGGCCATGCAAATTGGCGCGGCTGTCAAGTTGATTTGTCATCTTTCAACTCTGACAGGACGTGAGCTGCATGTAATTGCCAATGGCCGACAAGGACCATGAGGAGCCGAGAAGCCAAGTAACTGAGAATCCAAGCTACTAAGCCAATCTGGCCAAGAAGGGCTCCTCTCGACGTTGACAGACGTTGGCAGGCCAAGCAAATTGGCGCAACACGCTCAACGCTTCTCGGCAATTTGCATTTGCATCTGCTGATTTGGCTGCAGCTTCTGTTTTCCACATCCACATTCAATCCGGTGTCGGTGTCGCATATCCAATATCCATATCGATGTCCACGGTCATGGCCATCACATCGCATTGTCCTGTAGTTGCAATTAACGATTATTGGCACTGGCATTCCGATTGTTTTATAATATTGTGTTGATTTATGAATCTTCAGCTGCTTGCCGTTTTCTTAGCACGGACCTCAATCTTTTTCTGCGCCAATCGACTAATTGGTTGTACATGCGAGAGAGCACTGCACTGCACTCGTATAACGCAGCTGCTGAAGTGATATATCTGTCCGGGTAAATGAATGGAAGGATAGCACTCTCGGGGAACTCGACTGTGTGATACCCTAGATGTACCTACATATACTAGTATGATATGTTTAGCCTGGTAAGTTTGCAACATGGCTTTCCAACATTTCCATACATCTCGGGTTACAAAGTAAGCAGTATTCCATTATACCCCCCCTTTAAACAGTATTATCGTTTGAAACGTGATTAAAGCTGTGTACAGATGCTCGACACTATGCTTCGGCTGCCTTTAGGCGTGTGTTTTCCCCCACTTAATTGGTACGATATTCGTAGCAAAACAGAGCACACAACTGGCAGAACGTGGTGGGCATTTAAAAGTCTAACGATTGCGCACTAATGACCAGTCGATATAGGGCCACGGATTGTAAAAGGGATTGGGCTGGGAATAGGGACCGCGGCGGTAACCAGTGCGGCCCACACCCACGCCCAAGTTCTAGTTTCGCTCCCAAGGAACACACCAGAGCAGACTCCCCTAGAACTGGCGAAGCCAAGCCTCCCGATTCCGCAACGAATCCTACGACTTTTGGGCTGCAACTGAGCAGAGCATCTAACGAATGTCGCAGACAACAACTGGCAAACATCATCTTGATAATTGCCGAAAACGAAACCCCTGTTCACTGAACAGAAGTGCCGTCCTATCCTGGTCGCCGGCTTTACCTTTTGGTGGTCTGCTTAACAGGCTGCCAGGCCTGCCACGCCCGCCACGCCCACCGTTTTTAGTGGAGTCCAACCCGGTGAGGAATACATGAATTTTAAGGGCCTTACATGTCGATTTCGGACGATTGTCGAGATTAGTGGATGTTTGCTGCTGGGGCGAGGCGAATGGAAAATAGGAGAAATAGGAAATGGGCAACGGCAGCTGGCAAATCCGCGACTGACTTGGCTAGAAGGACAGAGTGTCAGATTAGCTCCAGCAGCAAATCTCAATCCCATTCTCTTCTGCAGTCCAGTATTTCCCATAATCAGCATTCAGCAACCTTTGAAGCACAGTTTGTTGGCGGCATTTGCATAATCAAGGTAGCTCTTAAGAAGATTGCAAGATGCTTTATTGCTTTAATTAGTTTGTAGTAACTAAGCTTAATCTGGCAAAAGGTAAAGGTATATGCTTAAATAATCACTACTTATTAAACTAGAAAAATGTCTTAATTGGGTGTATGCATAAGCAGTTGAATTTATATGTAATTTAATCATCCAAAGTACTTTTTAACCAATAGTTAAGTAGAAATTCAATGGCCCGTTCTTTATGAAGCCCGTTGGAAAAATAGTTTTCCCTTGTATTTGATAATCGATTTAAGGCAATATTTCAAAGCTTCCATCTACAAATTGATCCAAGGAATTCCCCCCTTTGCTGCAGTCGAGGTCAGCTGACCGTACTCAATTTCCTTGCAACCGAATGATGAGTTCCGTCCAATCCGGCCCAACCCGTTGGCAAATGTGTCAAAGGTGACAGAAGAAGCAGCGGCAGCAGAAATCAATCAGAGATGAGCTAACAGTAAATGGAAAATGGCATCTGGCCACTTGGCAGCACAATCAGCATTCCCTCCGCTTTCATTCAAATCAATTTGTGCAGCGAACTGGCTGCAGAGTGCAATTTGCAGGCGGTCAATGCACTTGGCCAAACAGCTGGCCAATGGCCAATGGCCAATGGCCAGAATCCAGAATCCAGAATGCAGAAGGCTGGTTCCCGTAAATTGTTTTCAGCTTACAACACACAGGGAACAGAGAACAATCAGCATTGTGGTCAATGCCGTTCCCGAGTGGTGTTAATTTTTCCACAACTAATTCTTGGCATTAGCCGCAGAAGTCATAACCCAGGAAGCAATCGGCCATCGGTTGGATAATGCATATATGCATATGGCTATATTTGCTTGGCATCTGCAGGCAATCAGCTTGATTAGTCGGAAGAGGCGGTTGCAATCTGCCCCTTAACAGCACTCCTGGGAACTTGTCATTTGCGGATCGCTCCCTGAAGAGATAACTCGGGGAAGTATCTGAGCAATCCCCGATAAAGTTGACACAAATTGTGGCCACGACTGCCTCGACTGCCAGAAGATCACTCACTCTATTACTTCGAGGAAGCGTTTTGCCGTTTTCAATTTGACAGATTAATGATCGGGGCATTTTCCGCACATCAGCGGTCGATCGATTTCACATTAATTTCGTTCGATCCGAGCGAATTAAAAAGCAACCAAATCGAAATACAGCTGCATAATGGCCGGGAAGATCGACGGGTCGATCGCAGATGAAATATTAAATTTAAAACAGAGCAATTAAAAATCCAATTTGCCACAAGTGCATGAGACTTCGCATGACTTTAATAAATGGTGCACATGCCAAATTGTAGTTAGTTGTGATGGGGCTCCTCAGCTGCCACCATAAAAGCATTTATAAGCCTCATTATGAAGACCAGAATTTCTTGTCATTGAGCCCCGACGAGCGTTTCTAGACTTTCACCGCGTGCGCTTAGAATGTTCGACAGCCCAGAATTCTCCATTGGCGAGGCAGTTGTACAAGTAGAAGTCAGGGGGCAGGTGCGATGGATGTTTGGATGTACGCTGTACTTGTACCACTTGTCAGTCTGTACGGGCCAACTGCGATTTTGTTGTTGCCATAATTCGATGTTGATTTTTCGCTGCTCAAAGTGGGCTAAGACGCATTGTGCCAGGCTGCTCAGCGGCAGCTTTGAAGTGGCCAAAAGAAATGAACGAAAAGCGAGAGCCAACAATAACTCGCGAAACGCAGCAAGTGCGTTCCGGCCAAGTTTGTGCCCTCAGTCTTTTGTTTCGGCAGCGCACTTTAGTCAAGGCATGCTTAATGCTTGCTCGCTCGCAAGACAAACAAATTATGGACCGACCAAGAAATCTAGTTCTGAATGGATTGTACTTGTTCAAAATCGCGCACAATTCAATGTTTTATATATGATATTATTTATGTGCATTTTTAACTATTTTTATCTGAATTTTTGGATCCGATTTGGCTGTCTCCCTCTGCATTGCATTGCCTTCACCCAGTTGACCCAGTGACTCGGGCAGCACGGAGCGCCAACTGCACCACCATTGTGGTGCCCTTGCGCCACCAGTGGTGCCGCTGGTCCGTCGGCCAAGTGAGTGACAGCCATCACACCGAACTGAAATACTCGAATACTGGGATACCGAGTGGCCCACACACTTGCCGCATTTTCTCTTTTGCTGGAATCGTTTTCATTTTCACGGGCCAGCTAGTTGGTTTCGTTTTTGTTTCGCTTTTGGGTTGAAAAGTCAACACAAGTGGCATTGAAAAGTGTCTGGGCCGGCGCACTTAATGATGCCTCTTCGCCTGGAGTTCTCACAGTCTCCGGAGAATCTACGCGGGAATGGAAATTGGGTTCGGGGAATGCTTTATTTGTGAGTGACAAATTGCTACCGCGGAGTGAAACTTAATACGGCAGATCAGGGCTTCAAGGCCCGAGTGTCCAAGTCGAAGATGGCACTCCCTCTCCGCGTCCGACTCCCACCATCGGCTCCTTCTCCCTCCAGCTCGGAGCTTGCAATCTGGCGGTGCAATCTGACGCACGTTGCATGCATTAAGCTATAAATTGCAAATGTTTTATTCCGCCGCCCCTGCCCCTATGCTTTGTTTTTGGGCGGCCGCAGGCATTGAACATTGAATTGTTTGTTGTTGCTGGCTCACGAAGGCCGACGGCGACACGCCCACCTTGCGTTACCCAGTCTCATTAGCGAATATCGTGTTCGGTTATTTGCCCAGCGATGAATGCGGTAAGATCCAGGCGGAGATTGCAGATTGCCCTGGCCGGCAGCAGGATCGCCTTCCATTCGCAGCCGCATTCGCATCCTCATCCTCGGCTAGGAAAATTAATGTTCGCACATTAAGTTAAATGATTGCGAATATTAGGAATTATTGGCCCGGCCAAGTGCAGTGGCATCCGACGGATGTGGGGGATGGGACCAAAGGGAGCTCGGGCGCGGAGCAGAAGTAATAAATTAGTCCTGGCCTTGGCGGCTGTTATGTCATTATGTCTCATTAGCACTTTGCCCAGATATTTTTGCGCCCGGCAAATTAAAATAAAGAGCAACACCCGGACTAACGTTTGAGTCGGAAAGCGTAGTTTGAGCCCACTGGGAAAACCCGTTTGCCAGCCCGATCGCAAAGACAAAAGGAAATGCTGCTCGAGTGAAAAGCGTTCGAGTGCTTTGTGTTTGCTCCAAAAGCTAAATCGGTATTCGGTTCGGGTTCTTCGGCAGATCGCTGGCAATTCGCTTGGAAATTTAATGAAAGCCTTGTCCGAAGAAGAAGATCTCCCGCAACGCCTTCACTTTTGATTTTCCTGGCAAATTGCGGGCTGCAAGCAGCTGTTGCACTTTGTGAAAATCAGCATAAAACCTCCTACATTTCACTTCACTGTCAACACGACTTTTTTGCGGGCGCCCGAGGGGCGGGCAGACCGTTCATTTGTTCAATCTCTCAGTGCCTCAAATGCCCAGTTCCCATTCAAATGGGATTTTCACTTTTCATATGCCAAAAAGCTCCGTCCGCGACCTGCTGAACTTTTCCCGGGCAGAAATGCCCCTCAGGCACACGGCACAAGAAAACTGATATGGGTCAGGCACAGGTACAACATCATTCCATTATTTGAATGTCCGACATGGGCTACCGTTGCCCGGACGTGGACTTGGACCTGAGACTCGGGATCGGAATCCCGGCCTGTAGCCCCTTGTTATTTACCCATTCCGTTGTCGTCGTTGGATGTCAATGTTGGCTGTCAGTTTTGCGCTGCCGCCTGACAGGCCGACAAGCTGAGCCAAGCTGAAGCCAAAGAAAACCGGCTAACTGGACATCGAATGATCTCGGGAACATCACCTACGTCGCTCACTGACCACCAATCCGCAGACTGTGCCAATTTCCAGCGGCCAGGCGACCAGCCGGCCACACACTCCATTAATCACGGCCAGCCGAATTGGACAATGGCTTCGAGGAGATCTTCACAAATCATAACCGCAGAGTTTTGCCAACGTACTGACACATTTTCGTTTGGTAATTACGGATGGGAAGTGGCTATAAATTAACCTTAATTGAATGCATTTGACAGAGTCTTTTCTGGTGGGAGTCTCGGGCAATGAACTGGAGCAGCGCCGCTTCTAATAAGCCCATTTAGTTAGAGGCTGAGAGGTCGGGCCCCTTTTGCCATTATCGTTAGCCCATTTCTCGGCTGGCTTCTTGGGCCCTTTGTCTTTCCCGGCCAGAAAGTGAATCTGCCGGCCCACAACTTCACTTTCCACAGTTGCCAATCCAAGAGTTTTGGCGGCATCTTTGTAGACCCTGCACAAATTACCTAGGTTTAATAACAACCATCGTCGGCCGACCATTTCCATTTTTACTAGGTGTTTCTGGAGAGTCGTGACACAATGGTTTGACCTGGCCGCACAGGGAAGTGACCCAGGGGCACAGCCTTCGACATTTAAGTCAAGTGGATTTCTTGGGGAGCAGGCTCTGTTTTTGGGGCTGGGTCGGCGAAAGCTGGTCGATTGAGGCAATCAATCGATGCTTGGCTAATGAAAAGCACAGCTCCTTATGAGTTGCGGATCCTAATCCATCCTCTTGTCACTTTCTTTTTCAATCACAGGATGGAATTTCCAAGCGGAATGCATTGAGAAGCCAGCCAGCCAGCAGTGTATGCTAATTTGGTTAGAAAGTAAGTGCACACGGCGCATATCTAATTGTCCCCCGCCTTAGTCCAAAGAAGAAGATTCCCGAACAAGTGAAACTGCCCAAATATGGCAACTGCAACTGCATAAACTGCAAGTCAAATGCAAGCCAAGTCACTTTGATGCGGAGATGGAGAGAGGGCTTATGGCTTCGGCCATAAAGCACGCAAATGTGTTGGACTCGACCGCCTTTGTTGGCCAATTGCCCATATATTGCCCATAAGCACGCGGTCTGCGATCCGATTTTCCAGCATAAATTTGTGTAAATCTTTTTCGGCGACTTTTGTGGACTAGCCAAGCGCTCGGCCGAATTGGCCTCCAATTGTGCCAGCTTTTAAGCAAATTAGTTACATATATGAATGCGACTGTTCTTCCAGGCCGAGCCAACAGCCAAGTGGAGCACAGCACCACCGCTGGCAGAAGCTCTGGCCACTGGCCACCTTTCACTGCTTTTCAAATGTCGCGCCATTGTTGCCGCTGCGGCATTGTTTGATAAAAGTGAAGATAGCACGGGGATTGAGAGAAAACATTCGGAGACATGGTGTAAACAGCATTCATATCTCCGCCTGATCTAGTTTGAGCGGTCGGACAAGCGGCAAATAAACAGCGGCGATCCTAATCGATGACAGGAGACCCGCCATGTCCTCCAAGCTGACCCATTGTCCCATCCTGACCATTCAATTTGCGGAGCAGGTGGAGCAACTGAAATACAACGTAATGTATGCATTCTATACATTCTGGTGGCTCACTTTGCCAAACTCTGATGCCAGTCTTTTGATGAATATCACCCTCCGTTGAACTGTGCTACCATGCAATCTGGAAGTTCTCTTTTACCAAAAAGATAATTCCATTCTCAGGAGTCTCTGAGGCGAAACCGTAAGAATTCGGTAAAAAGAGCCCCGAATTACAATCAGACGGGCTAAGTGAACAACCACGAAAACTCATGAAGAATACCCAATCGGCTCTTTGATTGGGGCAACAAAGCTCCTGTGCACGCATTTCCGCCATCCGATGTACAGATCCCAGTTCCCGACTCCCAAAAGCCGGCTTCTTGTTAGCGGTCGATTATCGCTGCTGCTCCGAGACCGGCAATCATAACCAGGTCTAATTAATACGTGTGCTTTGGGCATCTCACACCCAGAAATACGCCCCCAGAGAAGGAAAACAGATGCAGATGTATACATTGTGGGCCATATGCTAATTAGACGTACTCGCAGCCACTTAGTGGCTAGAGATACATATCTCACTCGGCTAATTGCTGGTCACTGGCCACATGCATTTTGTGGGTTAACAGGTGACGTGGGGCCTCAAACTCAAACGCAAACTGAAAACTGAAAACCGAACTGGAAGGCGGCAACCGAAACAGAATTTTCCCTATGACCGCCAGCGACCGCGCCCCTTTTGGAATGAGCGGTATTGTAAAGAACAAACGAATAATTAGCATAAAGAAATGATTGCACTAATTGTGGCATGAGAAACGCTAAGCACGGCCCAAAGTGTGGGAAATGCAAGCGATCTTTCATTAGATGTCTCATTAATGGGGGAGCATCTCGATTTTGGCTAATTTGGGCAGGCGGCTCCATAAATTATGCAATCTGAGCGAACAGGCTGCAAGCAATGAGCTGCACTGCAGGCTCTTTGAAGGCGCCGCCTGGGATTCTCACATTTGTCAACCGAGTTTAGGAATTTCGAGGCAGCCAAGCCAGCCAGGCCAGCGGAGTGGACAAGCTCCATTCAATGCTCCATTCAAATGGGATAAATGGCTCCGCGGGGATTAACTTGTGATGGAGGAGGCGGTGGATCCAGTCTTTCCAGACCTTGGTTGCTGACCCGGCATTTGCTTGATAAATTTCTTAATTTTAGGGACTGGGTTTTCGCCTAATTCCTGTTTGTTTATGGTTACCCAAGGAAGCTGCCATTTAGGCGGTTCCTAGGCTGCGCCCCGGTTGATTTGATCTATGAGCGTGTCCACAGTTGCCACTTGCCGGCGTGCCAGCACATAAATTCCCAATCTTTCATCGATTTTCCACGGCAGCAACATCTACAGCTGCCGAGGATCACAGATCGCGGATCGGACTTGGGAGATGCAAGTGGAAGTGGAAATGGAAATGGAGCCGTGTTCATTTGCACACCGCACAGGCAATTTCACAGATTTATCATCTCTTTGCCAGCAAGCATCGTGCGGCTGAAAAAAGAAAACCGAATTTATTAATATCCCAAATGTGAGCTTGGCACTGGTAATAAGAAAACCGGTTACAAGGCCAGCAATTTATGGATTCGCTGGGCGGCAAAGGCTTACGCACACTGCCGTTAGCCCAATTCACTTTTGCCGCCTAGGCATGGGCGGAATTAAAGCCACAGCCGAGGGGCATACCTAATTGGATAGATCAGATCCCTGGCGAGGAACTCGGATAAGTTGTTGACTTATCGCGTGCCGAGATGCCATCGCCATAAGTTGCGCTTTGCAGTGGTTTAGGGGCTTAGAGAGATGGGACCCGGACTGGGCAAATACATTGCCAGCTGCCGGAGGCGGCGGAGATCCTCTCCATGGCATGCAAATGGCGATCAAGATCGCGATGTTTGCGTGGCCTGTTATGAGTCAATCAGACGCCTGCCTACATTGTCACCATCACTTGGATCGGATACGATCGCTGTACCGCCGGATGACTGCAGCGCTGGCTGGGATGCCTGCAGCGCCGATTGAAGATGGCTAGATGGGCGCTGGAGATTGTTGCGATTGCATCATAAAATTTAACTGCACAGCCAGCCAATTCCAGGTCCAAAGAGCCGAGTCAAAGTCATTGCATAAATTGGCAGCACTGCCGTGCAGAAGCTGCTGTTTCTATCGATGGGATGGGATGGGATGTTTCTGGCATGGGATGTGTGTGTCTTCGTGGTTCTTATAAGGCGCCGCCTGGGCAAAAAGGGGTAGCCCCATATGCTCCTCCATTCAGATGTCCACTTGGCCGAGATGTTTATGAGTTGACGAGGACAGGGAGGCCGCCCTACCGGTGGGTCCTTCTCTCATAATTCTCATAATTTCTAAAGTGAACACACTCTGCATGTGCTGGAAGGATGGTTTAGTGAGCGAAAGACATGAAAAGTGCCGCCAGGCTTAATTTTTTGAGAAGCGGCATAGCTGCATGTCTGCGGAGATCTTCTTCACCAGAGGAGTAATCTCCTTGAAGGACTTGTTGTTCTTGTCCCCCAGCAGATTAAATATCACACTCTCGGAAGTGGCTATATTGCAGCCGATGTGACGCAGGCGCTCCAAGGCCAAATCCCGATCCTGATTGAGACGCGACGCACAGCAGTCGGCCACCAGCCAGACATCGATTCCATCATTTACCAGGTCGAAGGCCGTCTGCTCCACACAGACGTGTGTCTAAATTATGTGGAAGCGGGGTCATTTTGCTAAACCAATCCCTAACTCAAGCCATAACCCACCTCCAGGCCGAAAAGCACCACCGTCTTGGGCTTGCCACCGAAAATATCAGTCATACTCTTACGTACGGGCTCCACCAGCATAGAAAACATGGTCTTGGAAATATTGGCACAGGCATGCTTGATGTCCAACTCACAAACGGTCTTGCCCAGCCTCTCGGGATACTGCTCGGTGACCAGCAGTGGCACTTGGAAGACCTTGCCGCCTGCCAGCTGGAATGTGAATCCATTAGAACCCGACCATTATCCTGTCACTTCTCGCTGTCTCACCAGTTTAGTAGTGTTTTCGATGAGCGAACTCAGCAGCGGAATGGCCGGCTTGAACTTCTCCTGCACGTCGCACAGCATGAAGAGCGTTTTCGAGGGCACCAGGCGGTACAAAGCTGGTCCTCTGACTTTGCTCATGATTGATTCTGGGTGTGTAATAATGCGTAAATGAAATATTTGAAAACTTAAGGCAAACGGTTGCTCCGTTTGAATTTGGCGCTTGGCTAGCGCCACCTAGGGACTACTTCACGAACTTCTTACTTCACCACAGTGGCGGGATGGTGAGTTGCGGCTTAAACAAATATACTTGCTGTATATAACTGGAAAATAGCCTATATATATAATAAAATGATGTATTCCGAGTTGACTGGAAACACTTCTCATAGCCGTAAGATTTACAAAAGTTGCAAAAAAATAGAAAAATCAGGCTTGTTGTGGACAGTACATTTTGGTATTCTGTGCAGAAAAAGAGGAGACCACACTGCCCGCACTAGCATTCGTAAATCAAAAATTAAAAATAAATCAAGTAACAAAACGTGCGCGTTGCCGATGCGATAACCGCGAGCTCCGATTCCTGATTTTCGATTTCGCTCCCCGGAAGCCGCCAGTCCCACCTGGTGTTGGGAGTCATTCAGCTGCTACACAGCTGCGAAAGGTTAGCTTGCGGCAACCACCAGTTGCCCCCAAATTCGCCAAATCTGCTGATGGTTATGGTGATGGGGATGACTGCCCAATCCCTCCCTCCCGACGCACTCCATCTGGCGGTTTATTGGCACAGGACCAGCGGACAAGTCGCTGTCACGCTGCGGCCCAACTAATTGCAGTCGCATTAATTAAGGCACACTCAAAATTGCCCAATAACCGGCCGACAGATAAGCAGCGCGATTAATTTCTTGCCGGTCTACACTTGTCAGCAAGAATCCAACGCGAGCGCCCAGTGTTTATCAATGGGGCAAGGCAGCGGCGGAGGGAAGCCACATCCACCGATGTTGCCTACTCGAATTAATCGACGATGTCGTGGACGAGGCCCCCCTCCGCCAGACTGCTACGCCCTTGGCCAAGTACACTGCACGAAAAGGTGACGCGCTGATCGATAGCATCTATTGAAGTTTTGTTTATTTTGGTCTGCTGGCAATTGTTTTTGGTCAGGATCACTCAAATCACATTTAAGTGTACCACTCGTGGAAGTCGGACTGTGTTCTTGCCGTGTACCGCCCGCTCTTCCGGCGCCGTTCTCGGCACTCTCGCTCGTCTGCGAAACAAACTCTTCCGACGCCCCAACCGTGAGGCTCGTTCAGTTGCTAACCGATCCGTTTGCCTGGCAGTCGTTGTTAGGGAGCGTTGAAAGCTACGAATTTGAAGCCGAAACCGAAACTGAAACTGATCGCCTTCGATTAAAAACTGATTAGTTGGCAGCGATTCGCCCGCTAGTGGTCCAAGTGGGTTGCCCGACTTCCTGCTTCTTCCTCCAAATATGGCACACATTAATCGGTGACTCTTTCCAGTTTCAGCACAATCCCCTGGAGAGATGAGCCTGCAGTCGATCAAGTACTCGCGGGGCAGCCTGGAGATTCTCGACCAGCTGCTCCTGCCCGGTCAGTCCAAGTACGTGGTGGTGCGCGGCGTGGAGGATGGCTGGAAGGTCATCAACAAGATGCAGGTGAGAATGCGCCTTTTTCTGCCTCCCTTAATAGCCCACGTTCCCCGGCATATTGCCATCAAAATGCCTGTTGGTACATTTCCTAATCTGCGCAACGATCGCTCGCTTGTCTGTTGTCGCTTGTCGTATGTCCCTTGCCCGGCTATAAATAACGTAATTGAAATTAAAAATTTAAAAACGCTTGCCAAAAATAAAACTACTCCGCGCACGTCACTCGGTGATCGGCTCCCACTGGGCTAATGCCCCCACAAGAAGATGATGGCCCATTGGTGGCCGATCGTTTATGTGGGAGCACGCGCCTAGTCACGTGGAGCCTCGCCGTTTTCCATGTAAGCTATTTGCCCAGCCTTTTGCATTGTCATCTGATAAGCCAAGATAGGCTGACCCACCTAATCTGGCTGCTCTCCGCTCTTGTTTATGAATAACGACAATATAGCAGCGAAATTATTTCACCAACGGTCTCATTTGAGACATGACAACAGCATGACAGCCTGATATTTTAAATGTTTTCATTTAAGATCTTGATTGATCAAGAATGTTAATGGGTACTCGTTTCATATAATCATGCAAAGTGGATGCGTTTAAATGACCATTAAAAATAAAACAAGCAATTTAAACTAATATTTTTACTCTTTGAAGGTGCGTGGTGCTCCGGCCATCGCTATCGTTGGCTGCCTCTCCCTGGCCGTGGAAATCAATCCGGAGGATTTTGAGAACAAGAAATCACTGCGGCAAGAGATTGAGGGCAAGTTGAACTATCTGGTTTCCGCCAGGCCTACGGCGGTCAACATGAAGATCGCAGCCGACGAGCTCATCACTCTGGCCAACGAACTTTACAAGGACGAGGCAACCGACGTGACCCAAATGAAGCATAGGTAACCTCCTCACTGGCTACCGGACGAACGCACAAAGTTAACCCCCTTCTGTTTAAGATTTCTGGACGCCACGGAAGCTATGCTAAAGAAAGACATTGCCGATAACCGTGCCATTGGAGCGAATGGAGCCCAGGCGATCCTACAGCGCGTGGCGAAGGCAGGTAAAACGCCCGCTGGATCGACGGGATCCGTCCGGGTGCTTACCCACTGCAACACGGGTTCCCTGGCCACCGCCGGGTACGGTACAGCTCTGGGAGTGGTCCGCCAACTGGCCGAGCTGGGAAAACTAGGTGAGTACTTAAAAGAGCTTGGTACATTTATTGATTACTTACGCACTTTTGCACTTTTCGATCTAGAGCACGTTTATTGCACGGAGACTCGTCCTTACAATCAGGGAGCCCGCCTCACAGCCTACGAACTGGTCCACGAGAAATTCCCCGCCACTCTGGTTCTGGATAGCATGGTGGCTGCTCTGCTGCGCGCCAAAAATGTGGCTGCTGTGGTCGTGGGAGCAGATCGTGTAAGTAAGCCCCCCAATGATTAACTATTTTCGATTAACGGTTTTTTCCTTGCCTTAGGTGGCCTCCAATGGCGACACGGCCAACAAGATTGGTACCTACCAGATTGCCGTGGTTGCCAAGCACCACGACGTGCCATTTTACGTAGCCGCCCCTCTGACCTCCATCGATCTGGCGATTCCCGGTGGTGATCACATCATCATTGAGGAGCGGCCCGACCGGGAAATGACGCACGTGGGAGAGCATCGGATCGCTGCCCCGGGCATTAACTGCTGGAACCCCGCCTTCGATGTGACCCCTGCCTCCCTGATCACCGGCATCATCACGGAACGCGGTGTTTTCAAGCCGGCAGAACTGAAAGAGGCCATCACCAAGCTGCTAGAGTCCTAACCGGCGCCCAGAAGTAGTTCACACATGCACTCCATACCCCCAAAAAAGAAACCGCAGAAACCAGAGCACGCGCGCTCGGAATAGGCATTTTGCCAGCTGAGTTTTGTATACAAACGTTTTCCCGCCTGCCAAGCAGATGTGGGTCGATCCGTTGGGAAGCACAACGCACAATATACCTCCTACACATGTAGCCCCATTTGCCAGTTGTTACCCTACTGGCGCATTGTTCCATTGACTTTAAAACTGGTTGCGAGTTGGGTGTGCTCCACCAGAACGCGCTGAATGGGCGATGGCTTCGTTCCGGTTTCAATTGTTGCAGCTCCTAGTGGTGCTCAGCCAAGGTTGGGCCAACAACAGTGGCCTCAACGTGCAGAACAACTATAGAAACATGATGGTCCGACTGGCCACCAACAAGGCAGCGCTCGCCGGTATTCAAGTCCTCCGCGAGGGACGCGTGGAGGTGAGCTTTGACTTTGGCGCCTCATGGGGTACGATCTGCAGCACTTCGTGGAGCATGCGGGAGGCAAATGTGGTGTGTCGACAGCTGGGACTGGGCTACGCTTCCAAGGCAAGCCAGGGAACGGAGCACGGGGATAGCCGGAAGTATCCGTGGGGGATGGTGGGAACACTGTGCAGGGGAACAGAGCGCCGACTAGCCGACTGCATCCGGGAGTCCCACTACCCGAACCTCTGCAATGCCAGAAACCATAATGTCAGCATTGTGGCCTGTGTTAGCCACTCGGCTGACCTGGAGATCGGACTGGTGGACATCGAGAGAACCGCCCGCCTGGAGGCCGTGCCCATGTCGCGGCTCACCTGCGCCATGGAAGAGCACTGCGTTTCCGCCGACGCTTACGAGATCCGACGGACGAATCCGCACGCTGCGAGGATACTGCTTCGCTTTTCCGTTAAGGCTTCCAATGTGGGCACCGCCGATGTGAGCCCCTACGCTAACTACAAGGACTGGGTGTGGCACCAGTGCCACAGACACTACCACAGCATGAATGTTTTTGCCACCTTTGATGTTTACGACCTAAACTACCGGAAGGTGGCCCAGGGGCACAAGGCCTCCTTTTGCCTGATGGACACTGAATGCCGGCCAGGAGTACGGCAAAAGTACACCTGTGGCAACACCACCCAAGGTACGTGCACTTGTGGTAGCTTCCAAGGGATCCCTGGTAACCCATCTCCTTGCAGGCATTTCCGTAGGCTGCGCAGACACCTACACCGATGTGCTGGACTGCCAGTGGGTGGATGTCACCCGAGTTCCCATCAACCGACGCTACATCCTGCGAGTGGCCCTCAATCCCGAGTACAAGCTGGGCGAGATATCCTTCGAGAACAACGGAGCCGAGTGCCTCCTTGACTACACTGGCGTACAGCAGACGACAAGGATTTTCAACTGTCGCCGCAAGCCACTTTGGTTTAAGATATGATTTTGTGTACTGTTTAGAAAGTAAGATAGCGGTATGAGCCACCTCTGGTGACCTCTTAGATACTAGGAATTTCACACCTGGCAATGCCAGCTGGCTTGGATCATTTGAAATGAATACTTTAGGGCTTAGAATAGTAATTAATCTGTGTACTTGAATAAAGCTAGTATACTTTCGGGGAGTAGCGGTTTATTCACTGCCAAACAATAATTCTTGGTATACTTTTGGGTGCCGCTACGAAAATCGAACAATTATTTTATGTGGCATACTTTTGTGCGGCGCCGTCACACTTGGGTGCACACTGCAGTGCATACCAGCAGGCGCTGCTTAGTTTTAGGTTTGTTTATCCATCCACCTGCTGATATTTCTGTTCGCCTGGTATTTCAATTCAAACGAACCGTCAAATCGGTCGACAGATTGTCAAATCGCAGTGCCCATGTAGCAAGTTTTTTGGTTTTCAATACCAGGCGAACATAATTTGTAGCAAGTGCCTACCAGCTGGTAAAATTTTCATTGGACCGACCGTTATTTTGATAAAGCGCGCTCCCAAAAGTATGCAATTCTTTGCAATCATCCGAAGTGCATTCTTTGGCGCCAAATTTAAATTGCTTACCTAGCATAGCAAAATCTTATATTTCGTCCGTTACTTTTCAACCTTGGCTGCAAAAGAATGAAACGCCACACAACTTGATAGTTTAATACGTTTATTGTTTTTGAATGTCCATCTCTTGACTTTTCGGTTGTATTTTGTATTATTTCGCTTACAGAATAGATTTATTTATGTATGTATATCTGGTATTTACGATGCTCTATAAATATGCCTTTAATTGCTAGAGATAAATATTTCGGCGCTTGCTCAGTTTGGTTTACTTTATGTAGTTGTAGTGCTAAATTGAATTTGGGGCTGATGCGGATGGCGTTTGCTGTTTTGAATGCTGGTTGGTTGTGCTGGTAGTAGTTGTTCATTATATGCCTTACAATTTACTAGTTGTGCCTAAATCAAGTGAATTGAAACTAAGACGTCCAGCTGGCGCGTTCCATGCTGCCAGCCAACCGGTTCGATAATCATAATTAATTTTCATACTAACATAATAAATTCTCCAATTGGTTTACTTTTGTTTTTGTTTCTTCTTTGTTGCTAATTGCTAATTACAAAATGCCTACGCTACTATTACACAAAACTTAGACGCTAGCTGACATCGATATCTCAATGAATTAGCATTAGTTAGCATAACTTGCTGTTCATTTAATTGCATGACGAAACAAATATCAGTAATAACGTTCTTCCATGGGAACCTTCGGCAACTTAAACTTAGGCAACAGAAAAAGTAAAAGAACGATGTGAAAAGCTTAGCAAAAGAGTGCGGCAATAAAACATAGGAGTCGTATAAATAATTAAAGATTTTACATTTACATCTGATTAGGTTGCACGCTTGCATCGTATCTACGCATGTACAGCGTAGTAGCATGTGTTAAGTATTTGTTAAAAATGCATTCAAGGGTTCGAGTATTCATGTCATTTTCTTAACTTACAAATGCTAACTAGAACATCTATCGTCCAACGCTGTCCCGTCGATCACAAACTACTATACAAAAATTACATATTACTCAGCCGTCTACGTAGTGCTCTTCCTGCCGCCCATCCGCTGTTGTCCCGCTTCCGGCGATGCGTGTTATAGATGATCACTTGTATGTTGTATAGCGCTCGTATTTAAGTAACATTATTTTTGGGTGCTGTGACAAACTGACGGCCTTAGCTCTCAAAGTGGTGTAGTAAGTGGTATTCTGTTACCACAATTACAATTAATTAACTCTCTAATGTGTGCTCAATGTGTGTGTGTGTGTTGTTTCGGTAAGGAGTCTTTTGAAACATTCATTAATATATATTGTGTGTCGAAATCAGCTTGAACAACTTTCATTAGAAAATTTGATGTAAAAGTACAATTTCAAAAATGCTTCTTGCGCGTCAACTGAAGCATAAACCGATGTACTTTCGGTTTTATAATTAGGTTGTGCTCTAAAGTTATTATGCTCCTGCTGAACTCTTCCGATCCGGGGTAACTGTGCGCAATTTGTGCTATGTGTCGACGTCTACGTCAGGCGTCCGCTTAAGGGTATCCTCAACTGATCTCTGCTATCAGCTTTCGACCGTCGTGGAGGACACGCTGTGACTAGTGGTTAACAGATGCTCCGGAATGGGTATGGGCTGAGTGCGAGCCGGTTGCTTCTTCTGCAAAAGGGATTCAGTTACTGCAGGTACTTGCTTTCAGGAGTAAGCTGAGTCAAACAAACCTTCCGGCGAAAGGGAAAACAGCCCGCCTTGTCTGGTTCGGGCGCTGCATTGATCTGCAAATCTGGCGTGGGACACTCCTCGGGTCCAAAAACATTCAGTTCCCGAAAGCACTCGGTCTCCATCATCTCGTTCTGCCAGGAAATGGACACGGAGCCTGTGTTGAATTTCGTATAGAAATTCGTGTCGGATTCGTCGATATTGACGCCCTTCACCGTAGAGAACTGTTCAATATCGAGCACATCTTTGGCGTAAACGGCGTGCGGCTGCGGATGATGGAAAAACGATTAGGTTCGATGCTTCAAACAGTTATTTCCAATATCACGACGGCATGTATGCAAATGGGTCGAGTCAACTCACGTCTGGCACAAAGGGTGGCTCCAGCATACCAGCCTCCAGGCGACGCCAATTGAGCTGGGTGGAGTGGAAAAACGGGTGGGCCATCACATCCTGCCCGCCCATGCGACCGTTGCGGCAGCCCAGGCGCTGCTTTATCGATTTAGCTAACAGCTGTTGGCACATTGATTTGGCTTCATCATTAAACTTGCTTGAATACTTTTCGGGGTCCTCCTGTGGGGGAAAGAGGGCTTTAGCCAAAATCCATGTAATACCGATGGTTATGACCGACCTTAACGCGCCTGTCCACCTCCTCGCGCTTGACCTTCTCCTTACGCATCCGGAAAGGCGCTTGGCCCTCGATCATCTCGTACAGCAGGCAGCCGAAGCTGAACCAGTCCGGGGAGAAGGCGTACTTCTCGTTGTCGATGACCTCGGGGGCCATGTAGCCTATTCGATTGGGACGGAAATAAAGTAGCTTAGCTGGGCGCATTAATTTCAATCAGCTTAGCGGATACTTACCCACTGTGCCCACCCGGCCACGCACCATCTCGCCCTCCGGTATCTCGACGGCCAGTCCCAGGTCGGAAATGCGCACATGGCCGTGATCGTCAAGAAGGATGTTTTCCGGCTTGCAGTCCCGGTAGACGATGCCCTGCTTGTGCAGGTGCTGCAGCCCACAGGCCACCTCGGCGGCATAGAAGCGGGCACGCTCCAGTTCGAAGCCGGGTTCGCCGCCCATGTTGTAAATGTGGAATTTCAAATCGCCGCCTGCAAAAGAGAGGACGTTGATTGTCTTCCTCAAACAATGACGTGTCCTGGGAGCCTTATTGGTTGACTGACTTGCTTTGGCTTTTGTGTACAAATTCAATTAGGTCGTGGATTGACGGACGGACAACTGGCAGGATGACTTCGGCATTGTGCCAGCCGCTTGAATGCCAGGAATTTAATTAAAATTGCAAACTCAATCATCGCTGGGATTACACATGCATTTGTTATCGTTTTAATGAATGCATGCAAATGCCGGACTGTCGGATAATTGGCAGCGAAGGACACGGGATACATAGCTACATGAATGCCGTCGAATGGGAAACTAACTGGATTAACCGATAAAGAGTCCCGGCACTTAATTAACCCTAACTGGCTGCCAATGGACAGCTGTATTGGCCCCTCTTGAGCAACAGAGTAACTCGATAACACCCACCATTCATTATGGTCAGCACCAGGCAGAGGGCGTCCTTTGTTTCGTACGCGTAGGCCAGATTGACCACGAAGGGCGAGTTGATTTTCTGCAGTATCTGCTTCTCGATTAACACCATCGACTCGCCCTTGCGCTTCTTGATGCGCTTTTTCTCCAGCTTTTTGCACGCGTACATTTTCCCAGTGGCCCGCACCTGTGCACAGAAAGACGGGGTGTGTGAAAACGAGGTCAGGTGGCCACAGGTGGCTATTTTCCTGGCTTACCTGACAGGCGCACACTTCGCCGAAGCCGCCCTTTCCGAGCACCCGGTACATGCGAAACGTTTTGTAGGTGATGGGCTGCGCCTCAAGCCACTTCCACTGCAAGTATCTGGTTGGGCGAAAAGAGATACGGAAAGTTATTGTTATTAAGTTTTTCTCGGAATTTACTTTGGTGTTAAGTTAAAAAGTGGTTATTATATCGCTCGATCCCTTCAGACTCATCACCATATTTCAAGAATTTTAGAACGTACCGGTGAAAATACATAGAGCTCTCAAACTCCCGGAACGGCTCGCCGGCCAGGAACGCCTTAACCGCGTTCACACACTGGGCAAAGATGTCCTTGCCGCCGCTGTTGAGTTTGTTACGCACTTGCGCAATGAGATCATCGTTGAGCACGTCCAACACGAGTTCGTCGGGATACCCGCCCACGTGGACACACTTTCCGCCGCCGCCTCCCTCTCCGCCACCGCCCTTTTCCGCATCGTCACGGCCCTCCTGGCACTTGACGCTCTCGTCCCCGTCGTCCTGGTGGCTGCTCCCGTTCCCAGTGGCGTCGTCGCCGTTGTGATTGCGCGTGTCCAGCTTCTTGTGATTGATGTCGCTGCTGTGCTGCGAGTTGTTGCTGTTGTTGATGTTGTTGCAGTTGTTGGCGGTGGTATTGTTGCAGTGTTCAGTCTCAGCTGTTTCAATTGGATTGGCATTGCTGCTGTTGAGCAGCAGCTCCTCCTGCGTCTCGGCGTCCAAGGCGTCGCCCCCGCTGCCGTTGCGCAGCTCCAGCTGTGCCTCGACATCCAAGAAGCGACGGCCGATGTCATGGCCAATGAATATGCGGTTCGAGATGTACTCGATCTCGTATCTGAAAGGCGGAAAGCGAAAAGATTAGCCGCCTGTGACCTCAGAGCATTTTCAGCACCACACATACTTGACCACCTCATCCAGGAAGGTGATGTAGCGAAAGTAGACGGGCCGTTTGTTCTCGCAAAACAGACGGAAGAGCTCACGACCAATGGGTTGCTGATCTATCACGTAGCCATAGCTTATATCTGGGGAAGACGGGGAATGTGAGTACAAACTATGCATTTGGCACTCCCAGAAAGCTCACCTAATTTGTCTTTCAGGTTGATGCATTGCGATATGTGTGGGAATTGCAATATCTTGCGCCATTTTTTGCTCTTTCCCTTGTTGCTGTCGGAACCACCTGCAATGCAAGGAACAGAATTCAGTTGAGACGAGAGTCGACAAACATTTATTAAGGGCAAACAAGGTCTTGGAATTCAGTAGTTCAATCGGAAGCCACAGCACTCAATTGGCATTTTATGAATAACAATTTGAATGGAATTCCTAATTCCCATCTCCGGAGCAAACACTGTGATTTCCCCGGCACTCGAGTGCAAAGGTAAAGTGAACGTTTGCTTGCACTAAACCAGGGGCTGGGAACGTGATTGCATTGATTGCTACTCCGCTTCCACATCCACATCCGCATCCGCATCTCATCGACAAGCTGTCCTTCTTTCGTCTGGTTTAACGTCATGCCGGCAATTCTGTTTTATTTGCACTAGCTACGAGCCATAAAAACAATATTTCCAATGCGAAATGCATAAAATGCATTCACATAAACAAGACAAACAAACTGCACTGAGTCCCGTCTGTTGATTCGTGACTCGTGACACTTGGCTCGGCTGTAGGAACGAAATGAATCAGTTTACGTGGCCACACGGAGGTGGGATATCGTCTGGACCTGGACAGAGCTTAACTCAATCTTGGGGGCTTATTACACTCCTAGTTCCGTCGCCAAATTCAAGTCGTTCGGTATTGACCCTTCATTTTTTGTGCACAAGTGACCACACAAAAGGCTCATTACACTGAATAAATCACTATATCATCCATTCGCCCTCAACCATTCCTAGTCCTTTCTCTCAGTGCCAGTCGGGCCAGTCGATAATAGTGGAGCCATAAAATCCAGCAAGAAAATTAAGTGGATAGCCAGGCGTCTGGCAAGGAACGGAATGGAATTGAGTGGAGTGGAGTGGAGTCCAGTGAGAGGGCATAAATGTCAGAAGCAGTCAAAATCAAGTGCAAAACGTAAGCGAGTTCGCAACAATGTTCGGCCGGAAGCGGATGAAGCGGGTGGAACAGCAACACAGCCAGTCAAGGAAACTGGGTTAATATGCCCATCGCATAGCCACAGTCGTGGCCAAAGAAATAGCAACGAATTTATTCCCTATACTCAGTGATTCAATATTTAAGATAATGGCACTTGGAATATCGTTTAATTTACATCTAAATCATATCATATATATCACATCATATAAGCAAAACTACTGGACCACCCGGGAAAGTATGCTATACATTGATCAAAGGAGTAAATTTACTACAAAGTAGGTGTGTTCTTGGCGTGAACGCAACCTTGGTATTTGGACTGCCTCGTTTGCTGCAAACACATTCGTTCTTTGGGGCTCTGAGCGCCGAACGCATACACAGACTTGTCTGGCCACAGAGCATTAGCCACTTATTTATGCTGCCAACAGTCTGCTGCCAAAAGTTTTGGCCAGGCTTAAAGTTTCCCTGACGAAGGATCCCCCAGTGCGTGAGCATTTAATTTAGTCTCAGTGCAATTATGCAAAAATAAACTCGCAAACTTTGAAGGGCAGCAGCAGTCGTAATTTCCATGGAGGCACCACCACCTGGAGGATGAGGTTGCTCCGCGCTTAGCTAAATGAAATTACCCGTTGAAGTTTCGGAAAAGGGAAAAGTTAACCCTAAGCCGGCGCTGCTGAGTGCTCGAGCAAAACGAAGTTTGGCCAAGTAACAATTAGCCAACAGACCCGGGCACTGAGCAAATATGAAATGTGTGGGCCAAGTGCACGCTGGGATTATGGGATTATAATGCCAAGCCTTGGATATATTCAGTTCATTAAATTCAAGCATCCCGATGTGACAGTACATATATCGCTATTCTCAAATGCTATCGGTGTAATAAACTTTTGGGTCGTTAGTGCTCTTTAAAATTGAACTTTCTTCGGCTGGCATTCGTCTTCTTCTGACCATAACCACCGGCGTCACAAAAGTTTGTAAAGTTCTTGGCAATTATTTGGCGAGGCGTAAAAACAGAAACAACGCCGCATCTCAATGAATTACGAAACTTGCAGGAGGACGAGCGAAAGTCAGGAAAACATTTTCAAAACAAATAAATCGTATTATGTGAGCGCTTGGCTCTCAGCTCAGTTGGCTGGCTGGATGATGTGCTCCATGTGGATGTGCAGAAGGAAAACAAAAGTAATGGGCGGTGGATGTAGAGGAAAGTGCTATAAAAACTTATTAATGAAGCCATCGCAAGGCTAATTTGCGGTTGATGGCTTTCCTAATTAAAACCAATCAATAAGAAAAATAGCGTCCCCATCTCGGGCTCCGGTTTTCGTCCTTGCACCAAGTCAAGCGGTTACAAATGCAATTTGTCAGCCGGAGGAGCCACCGAGCGGAGCGACTGCCAACTGCAATGGCCGCAATCCTGCTATCTAATTGACTGCCCGGACGCAGAGACCCAGCGCCAGGATGCGGATGAGCATAAGGATAAGTACTCATCACTGGAGACACAGCGGCGAGGTCGGGCCCCCTTCCTTTATTTACGACTCAACAAGTTGACACTAGATGGCCAAGGGCCGTCGAAACAAAAGAAATTACAGTTTACATTAAACGTTCGCTGATTTATGGCTTCGCATTACAAGTTTTTGGTCCGAAACTTTTATGGAGCTCGAAAACGCTCGAATCGTTATGATCAATTTTCCCGCTGGACGCCAAGAAGTATGTGACACAATTTATAAGTGCCAAGTTGTCTCCTACTTTCGTCCCAGCGTAATTTGATGTCATTTTTCACTGGCGAGCAAAACCAAGAGGCGGCCACCAACTGTTAGTTGCAATTATTTATGGCCAGCCCTCCTCCATTTTGGCCAAGTCGTGGTCCAAGGTTAAGTGCGTGCTAATAAGCTCACGGCCAAGGCCCTCGGGGAGCCATCGCAGAAGGCTTTCGATTGACTGGGGAAATCTATTATGGGGCGGTGAAGTCCAGCCGAAACGTGAGATATGCCCAAGGGAATCGACGGCGCGGCAATGTGCAGGTTCGAAATGAACAAAGCCGTTTAATAAGTTGAATACTAAATTTGAAGTCTATCTCCTACTCATATGCAAGGAATTTGATCTACTGATGGGTCTGGATGTGTGGATAATCCTGCTGTTCACCCCGCTTAACCTCTATTTGCCTCCCACCAATCTTCCTTTTGGTTGTTAAAAGTTCAGACAACCTCGCACGCAAAACGTGTATTAAAACAGCGACCAAAATGTTCGACAGCAGTTTTTACACATTCGCTAATGCAAAACAAACACTGCGGCAGTCGAAATAATAATTTAAGGCGAATCGGGGAGCGTTTGGACGACGATTTACCTACAGCGAAGCGCACATTAAATTAATTATTACTGTTAAAAAACCATAAAAATTCAAAATAACAATAAAAAGCCGTAAAAGTTACGCCGCCGGCAATCGAAAAGTTGATTGGCAGTCGCATAACGCCGCTGCCCCACCAGCAGGTGGGTGGTGGGTGGTGGGCGGTAGGTGGTGCTGGGTGGTGTCGGGAGTGGTTCAGTGGGTGGTCCACTGAGGAGGAGGCGGCTCCGAAGGAGGGAGGGAAATAAAAGCAGACGCTGCCACATGAAATGCATGTAAATGGGCCTTTGATTGGCAAAGGCACTTAATTGCGGGCTGCAGTCCCAGGACCGTAGCATGGCCACCACCCCACCCACCTCAAGGTCGCAGGGCGAGTGGAAAAGCCACGCACGGAATGCACATAATGGCACTTTGAGCATTCAGCCTTGTGGAGCGGCACTGGCCAACTAATTAAATGCGTGATAAAATAATTATAGTACATCAGGTACACCACCACCACACACCACACACATATGGAAATCGATCTAGGGCAAAAATCCACCCAAATTCAGGAGCAGTTAATGGACGGCCCTGCTATTAACTGCAATTTATTACGGCAATATAGGAAGAGTCTGAAACCAGAAATGCTCGCCAAAGGAAAGGGAGCAGGCCAAATTAATTAACTTCAATCCAATATTAGAAGCAGATCGACTGAGTAGCATACATCACTAGAATGGATGATTTAAGGAAGCAATCATTCCACAGCACCAGCAATTGTTTTCTGTGTAGCTTACTTGCAGTTGAACATTTAAAATACCCCTCGAGAAACTCAAATATTTTCATTAAAATTCCAAGCACACTCGCGTAAAAACAAAAAGTGTGGCTGTACAAATGGCATCATCGAAAGCGTCGGAATTCTTCCTCGAGTGGCCAACACACATCGGTTGGAGATAAAAATTTGTGGTGCTTTTTCGGCAGCTGGGCAATAGTTAAATTAGTCTGGACGGGCCATAAAACAACGGGAAACGTTATAGGATATTTTATTGCCTAGCATTATTAATTTGTTTTATTTCGTTTCCACTGCGAAACGGCCCTGGGATTGAACTGGAAACCTGGGACACACAATTTCCTGCTTCGCTTGTCTTTCAGTCGTTCAAGCTTCATTTGCTCGGGGAAGACACAAAATTGGCGCCATTCGTGGCCGTTTTTTAATGGCTTCGTCGGAGTGCAGAAAACAGTTAACTTGGAGGGCAAACTATTAAGGAAAGTTGATTCATTGGCGCCGTCATTAGACCGTCTTAAGTCCGCCAGGACCCTACATCAAATGGCCCGAGAAATGGTTTAAGCCCGGCTACTGATACTGGTTACTTTAGAGGCAAAACTTTGGGCGAGAACCCCCAAAGTCGCATTCCATTCGAACGCGTCCTTTGATGTCCTCTACACGTTCTGCTCCTCATAAGCAAAGGTATCAAAAAAAGTTGAGATGCACATATGAGCCCTAATTTATTCATTCAAAAACAAAGTGGCCGAGCTCCGCTTTTGGCTTCGACTTGGATTGCGCCTTAGTCGCGCTACTTGGCCAATAAATGGGCATAAACTGGCTCACACCGTTCCGTTTATATGGCGCACATGATGTCGTAAAACGCACAATAAACGAAACGTAAACATGGCCGGGGAAGCGTGCTCAAGCACCACACTGCGTATGCGTAATGGCACCCGGGCGAGTTACGAGCTACCTGAGAATGTCCAGAGACAATGGCCCTCCGGCTGGCTGCGCAAGGAGTCCGGTCCAGTGGCCACAGGACTCCTCTCCTAATGGGCAATATAAGAACTGATAAGGCCGGGCACATCTTCTGCGATTCTCCGTTTAATTAAAGCCCGAACGCTGACTGCAGAGCTGCAAATATTGACACAACCGACTTGACATGGCCGGCTGGGCTGGTAAATAGTTTGTGCAACCGCCGCGGGACTCAAAGGCCCGAAAGCATTGTGCAAACATCAACCGGGGCGGGGCTGTGGGGGCGGTGTGCGGAGAATGACCACGCCCTCGCGTCCCTGGCTGAAACAAAAACGGGGAAAACACTGCGGTTTGGCTTTGTTTCAGCTGGAAAACATCATCCGAACTGGCAGTGAGGCGCACTGCGCCAGACTTTACATCAAAATTTATACATTTTTATTTTTCCTTTTGCTTCTGGAACGAACTTGCGAAATGGATTTTTGCAAATAGAGAGGCAACTACGTGACGTGGGCTGTAAATAAATGATGTGGTCGCTTTTATGGCGGCGGATGTGGGTGGGATTTGAAAATCGAATGAAATCGAAATGTTTTTGAGTTCTGGCCTTAATATTGCAGAGGAAACAATGCGGATTGGGAATAGAAGGTATACTATGTGGAATTTAGCAAGCTGGACTGAAAAAACCAACTGGTTCGTCATTTGCTTAATTAAATGGACGAGGATTTTCTCATTTCATACTAACTATTTTCCTAGACCAACAACTAGTTGTGAAATAAATTTTATTTTCCCATTAGCAAGACGACATTTTTCCCACTCATTATGTCCACCGCCATTTTCCAGCTTCTTTGTGCCATTTACCAGTACAAAAGTGCAAAAAATTGTACAACTACTCGAAAGTTTTTTAATTTATTAAATTAGTCTTATGAGCGCGGTTCATTTCACGCCAAACCCTTTGAATCCCGCACCATGCACTCAGCCCCCGTTCACTCAACCACTCGAGTGCCATAGTTTCCACGCCCCTCCGCCCATCCAAATACATAATATATCCTGGCTGCAACGTTCAAGTGCATTTCTCGTTATAATAATTCGCTGTCGTTGTCGCCGTCGCTGTTGCTGCTATAAAAACTGCACAAGCAGAGAGGAAAGTAAAAACTAAAAAAGGAAAACTCGTATCCTACTCAAGGAAATTGTCGCTGCATGTTTGAGTGGGTCGGCGGGCGCCTC
This sequence comes from Drosophila simulans, assembly GCF_016746395.2. Lineage (NCBI taxonomy): Eukaryota > Metazoa > Arthropoda > Insecta > Diptera > Drosophilidae > Drosophila > Drosophila simulans. The sequence goes on along the minus strand of NC_052523.2, from coordinate 27,517,958 downwards.
CTCGAACTTATGTATACATATACCACACCAGTTTAGCCTCTCGGGAACGAGTACATGCGCCTGCTGCCCACCAGTGGGTGGGTATACCAGACTATGTATACTCGCACATACATACATACAGCAGCATCAGTCGAGCAGTAAACTCAAGGGCTGAAGGCTGAACCTGATGGCTGTGGTGGCTTTTAGACTCCTGTGACATTGTATTTGAAAATATATTTCATGCCGGCGGCTCCCCATTTGGCACCCAGTTTCCCAGCTTCGAGTTTGCCGCCTTGCCCAGTTCTGCAAATTTCCACTTTCCATTTGCGAAGGGTCTGCCTGAATTCTCATTTCTTGCGTAAATTGCCCGGCAATTATAATTGTTGTTTTCAGAATAACACAATTGTTTAGCTGGCTGAGTTTGCGGCTAGGAGAAGTTAGCAATTAGACTCACAAGTTGATTGCCCAACAGCCGTTTCCATTTCACTCCGACTTCTGAAATAGTATCTACCTAAACTGATTTTGGCCACTCAGGTGTGCGTTTTCCTCTGCAGATTGTGTGGCAACTTAACGACATTTTCAGTTGCAAAAAGAATATTGGTAAACATTTTTTTTGCAGAGCAATGCAAAGAGCACGGAAACAGACAACTTTGCTCTGCATCGGAATTTACAAGGCGAACTACGAGTATTTAATAAAATGGAAACTTCAGCAGCAACTTTTAGATGTAATTGGTTTAGGGAAACTTTAGGGAAATGTCAGCTGACTTTAATTGGATAGAAAACGTAAGAAATGTATCCTTGAAGTAAAACTCTGGAAAGTAAGAGAGAAGGGATGGAGTAACTTAAATTAAATAAACTATTCACTATGCTTGAATAGGAATATAAGAATCCCATTTATAAGAAGGTAAATTATGTTCGATATCTGACATCCGCCTTTAATCATAAATAGCAAGCAACCACTTTTCATTGGCCCTTCAACACTTTCCTCTGACTTTGTGTGCCCAGCGCTTCCTTCCCGTTCCTTTCTGCCATGGAAATGTCCTTAGTATCTCCTTTTTGATTGCGGAAACGGAAATTATGGCCAACACTGCCGTCGTTCGGTTTCGGCACTTTGGCCTTTCGCTTTTGCGTTGCTAAATGTTTTTCAAACACTTTTTGCGTCGGCAATCAGATGGAGAATGCAGTTTGCCGGGTCTGTTGATTTTGCCCGGGCTAATATTGATTTTCGGTTAAATTAGTTTATCTAGGAAAATTGGCCCTATGCCATGACTCGTAATTACTTCAAGCCGACCTTTATGCTCCCCGTTGGCCAAGGGCAATTGGCCAGCAAATTGTATTAACCTCGTTGGGCACGCACACAAAAAGAGTGAGCCATACATATATGGCGGTCATACTCGTAATAATAACAATAATAAAAGCATGCAGGCCATGTGACAATGTTGCTTTGGCATCTGCTCGTTGGCCATAATTAAGCGAGTACAAGCGACGCGAAATTAGTTGAGCAGCCGAGCAAATCCCACTCATAGATAAATACTAAACATAAAGCGAACAAAATGTAGAAAAAAAACAGCAACGAGTGCCGCCTTATTAAATTTCGATAAAAAACCGCGAAAGTGAATAAAGAAAACGCAATGAAAATCAATAAAACGTATTCAATTTCGCTCTGAGTTTTTTCCACCTCCCATTTGATTAATCATACGCCGCGTGTGCCGCGGTTGAACTCATTATCATTGCGACGTTTGAATGGATGACAATTTGGTGCAAATGGCGGACTGGCTTGCGGCCTTAAACTCCGACAAGTGTTGCCAAGGACTTTGACCTTTTGATGGGCGCCGAAGAGCGGAGGACACGGCTCCACGTGGCTACGTCAAGGACGAGCAACACATCAAAGGCTGCTGTTGCCGCCTATTGAAAGGTCCTCGAGAGCGACCCCAGGAGCGTATCCTTCAGCCGCTCTGCTCTTGCTTCCCTGGATTCCCTTCTGAAATTTGAGTTGCTCGTCTTCTTGATAATTAAATGAAATAAAACCAGGCAGGGTAAAAGTAAAAGCCTGCTTAAAAGGAATTTGTAATGCAAATGCTAGCCACCCACCCACAGCACCCTCACCACCCTCAACTCAAGTCTTCCTTGGTGCCCAAAAACATTTACGGAACGCCGCAGATGAGGTCGGGACTTGGAATTGCAAATTGGATCAAAGGCATTGCACGTTCCGCTCGCCATTCTCTAGGCATTAAAGTGCAATTTCTTTCGCCGACCGAAAAACCATTCGGCAGGCACACAAAAACAATACAGATAATCAGGCACAACTTTTTCGGCATTCTTGGCCAAAAACTTTTCACACAAAAGCGAATTGCACGGCCCGGCAAAAAGCAACAGCAACAGCAAAAGCAGAAGCAGAAGCAAATGCGACACATGGCGCGTGTCTCGCATTACAACTTTTGCCAAAGTGTAGTTTGTACATAATTTAAATAATTCTGCCCAGCGCTGACAGTACGAACGTGCTGCTCGTGTCGTGATTTGATACTAAACACCAAAGCACTGAAATGCTGAAATGCTGAAATAACCAAACAAACACCCATACTCGAATTGCGATTTGGCCAACGCACCCGGAGCATCGGGTTTTGGCCTGGTTGAGTCGAAAACAAAGGCAACTGCTGCCAGCCGGCGTTTGCATTTCGGCTGTCAAAGTATTTGTCAAAATGCTGCATATTTCGGCGCCGGCAATGAATTTCCGAAATGTTTTCGCCTTCTGCTCTGGACAACTGGCAACAGGGTAGCAATCAGCTCGTGCAGCGCCGGAAATGTGAGTGAAGAGCTTCAAGATCAAATCAGATTTTATGTTTGAGTGACGTATGCACACAATCCAAGCTGTTTTCCCCCATACACTTTATAGACCAGGTATATGTTTGTACATACGTCCTTGGCTTCGAATGGAAACTTGACATTCTGAATTCCAATATGACAGCTAAATTTAAAGATGCTCTTAATCAATTTCGATCCAAGCACCATTTGGATATAAAGGCGTCGACCCTTTTCCATTCCACCATCACAATTTTCATCCAACTCGTTACTTCGGAGCATACAAACATACATACATATAGACTAGCTCTTGGCCATTGCTCATGGCCTGCAAACTTGTTTGCCATCTAATTGCCATTGGCTTTTATTTCGGTCTTTCCTTTATATTGCTTTTGTTTTATAATTCATCGTGTGTGTGCAACTGCTGGAAAAGTATTAAGTTGCATAGAAAAATGTTCAACAACGATATGTGTGGTGTACCAAACATTCGCGCTCTTCAGACTTAATCATAACCATTAAAAATGGTAAACCACATAAGTTGAGTTCTATATATATCTACATACATACATTTCGGAATTTTACTTGACAAAGCAAACATCATACCCACTTGTTTAATGAGTGTGCCTGATTTAACAAAAAAAAAAAAAAACAATTTCTTTGAAAATAATAGGGTTGCTGCTGCTGCTCGCCGCTGTTTGCTGTTCACTGTTGCACATATGGTTGCATTTGAAGTTGTACAACATTTGTGTAATATACCGCCGAACGAGTGAACGAGCAGCTGTTGCCATGGGGCTCTTTAAAAAACGGCTTTAGGGGCAGGGAATTTCCGTCGCCGAACATGTGCTTTCTTCTTTCGGCCATAATGGGCTTATTGCGGAGCGGGCAGATTAATCGCAATTATCTGGGCCATTTTATCAGTCTGGATTTGCATGCATGTACATACGATTTTCGAGTATTTTTCTATTTCGGGCTGCTCATTAGCCGGGCACATGGCGGAGATAGAAGATTGCGTGATAGATGGACTTGCGGAGCAGACGTGGATCGCTGGTACTGATAACACCGGGTGGACGGGGTCGGGATTCTGGTGGACGGACGAGACACAAGTATTCTCAATCTATGCCAATTTGGCAATTCTCGTTCAAACATTCAAATGCCAAACAAACGAAACGACTGCCGCGCTATTGGGTGCAAAACAAATCAATTAAGGCGAGCAGCGAGCAACGAGCAACGCCTGCGAAATTGTTATAAATTGACACGGCGAATGCTCCTCGGTTCCATTGAATTATTTATGAATGAATTTTATTAGTTGCCCTCATTGGCGGCTCATCAGTGTCCGCTGACTTGACATTAATTGCAGTCGAATGGCGAGTTGCGACTTACAGCCGAGCAAACAGTCAATTAAACGCTCCACATTTTGCCAAACATTTGATTTTATTTCAGCCCGGTTCAGTTCGTTGGGGCTTCGATTGGGAGCCAGCCAGCACTTGGCAATAGATAAATGTTTGTTCGGGCCAACAGCTTAACAGCTGAAAACAAACACACATGCCGCATTCCCACATTAAGCGGCCTTGTTTGGCAGCTCATTTGACAGGCGAACAACATGATCGATGCTTGTTATTTACTCTTGCTCATTTTCCCATTCGACTGCAGCCCGGTGATTTCCATTTGCATTTAGTTATCATAAACCAGCGATTTGCTGCCGTTTCTTTGATGGATGGTCGTCATCCAACGGGTTGGCCAATAAAACTTGCCCAAGCTGCAATTTCTCTCCATCTCGCACTTTCACCGGCACACAATTTGCATGTCTGACTTCTCGGCAGTCCGCAGCTGAATCCAGAAAATCATGGGAGGAAAGCAGAAGGAGCAGGAGCTGGAGTCGAGCACCAAACAGGTGCGTTTACCAACCAAATGGTGATTAATGAAAACTGCAAGCCATGAGCAATATACGTAAATAGAACAAAGCGTACGAAACTAAATGTCTTGACAAAAGTTAAACGTTTTGAAAAGGCAAAAAAAGGTGACTTATCAGGCTGAGCGGCTGTCATTGTTTATCGCCAAGTACTCGGTGGTTTTCGCTCGTATGGGAGTGTTATTTTTAGTTGACAAGCCCAGCACACAAGTCGCCAAGCCACCCACTTCCCACCTCCCACCCACTCAAGCACTCAGCACTCAGTCAAACAATCAGCAGGCGGTGGCTGTCGAGCAACAATGGCAAATGTGCAATGCCAGAATGCAGTGACAGCAACAAAAGCCAGTTGACAGTCGTCGAAGGCGGCATTCTGGCATTCTAATGCAACGCAAGCGGCTTATGCTCACGTTATAATATGATATAAGGGTGCCCATTCCGATTCCGATCCCGATCCCGTCCCACTCCATCCCATCCCATCTGCACACAAGCCAATCGCGTTGAGCGCATTAGGCGGCTTGTAAGTAGTAATTATAATTAAATGCGCATACCAAATGCGAGGCACTCAGGCATTGCTCATACGCAGCGTTGGTCTAGGGGAGCATCGGCAGCAGCGCCGCAAAGTGCGCAACACGAGCAGAAAGTGCAATCACCATTAGCACATCCAAGATCCTGGAAATGTAATTAGATGCCTTCGAATGCCACAAGGCGGAAGTAATTGCACTCCGGGAAGTTATGGCCGCATTACTAGTATTAGGCATATGGTGAGAAGTAAAAAGCTGAGCTGGCAAGTGTAGCAAATAAGGGCGTTTAAAGGCCAATCCCCAAATGTCAACAAATGCCCTTCTTGAGCTTCATCTCTAGAAATTAATAACGCAATAAACCTCAGAATCTTTACTGCTGTAAGCTGTTATGTAATGTTTTGCATCACTCATGCGTAATGCATAGATAAACAATGGACCAGCATATACATGCATATAAGCCATGTGAATGGCGATTAGGTTGATGGCTGTGGTTATTAAAGTTATTTATGTCTTCAGATTGTGCTGTGCACAATCTGTGCACTGCACAGGGAGAATCAGATAGATTGGATATTAATAAACTTAACTGGTATTACAATACCACAAATGCAAGGCCTTCGGAATGGATTCTTTTGTGTTTAGGATACGGAATCCTTTTTCAGACACTGCTCAGCTTTTGATGTCAGCTTGGCCTTTTATGGCCGCTGGATGTCCACTGGGGACTTGGCTTTGAAGCAAAGTTAAACAATCGACCACCCAGGCAGCAAATAAACAATAAGCTCCGCTCTGCGATTTCAATTGCCACTGCAAACTCGTCAGCTTTTGTGGCATCAACGGTTTAATTGAAATTGCATTTGCAATTCTCGCATCGGCCGTCAATAAATAAAATCAATTCGAACAACATTTTATGGATGTGGGAGAGAGAATCAGCAGTCGGCGCAGTGCATTACTTGTATTGTGTTTATGCTGCGATTTAAATGGTAAATGGTAAATGGCAAATGGAAATTGGTAAATGGAAGAGCTCTGGCTGGCAAACACGGACACACTCATTACATTGGTATTATTTAGCTGTCGCTGCATTTTATAATTGCTTTTAAGCCTCAGCAGCAAAAAGCGAGCGGCTTACCTTTGGTTTCCCCATTTGCCGTTGACATTTATTTATTTGCTTTGGGGAATTGTTGCTGCTGCCGCTGACAACATTTCAAGTTGCCGGCACATTTGGCAACCAATGAAGTGTAAAGACCCAGACTGGCTGCATTTTAGAAATTAAAGTTGCCACTACTGCAACTCGGCACTCGGCAGTCTGCAGCTCAATGGATAATGGATGCGTTGTATGCTGTCAAAAATTGAATTGAAATTGATATGCGAAGCGCGCGTGAGAATCGCAAACTGCCATAAACCTGAAATGCTGTCATTTATATGGCAAAATTGCGCATACGACACGTTGTCAGCAGAGGCAACAGCAACAGCAGCAGCAACACGAGATTCATTTCCATGTTCAGTACCCTATTCGCACAGTGGTCGCAAACGACCAGGTCCCCAGTGTATATAGCCACTTCCGTTAAATCAGAAAATGATCAAGGGCAAATCCCGGCAAATCCCCTTCATGGACTCACCTTTAGGCAGAGGTGAGCCTCTGGGCATAATCATAAAGTAAGCCAAATAAATATTTATCGATTTCGCAACACTCAGCAGCCCAGTGTACTACCATATAACTCACTTGGCTTTCATCAGCAAAAATTTTCACTGCGACACTTACGTTTTCATGACAGACCCAGCATAAAATATGCCAAGATCCGTTGCTCCTCGGGCTCCTCTTTTATGCCGGGACATTAAACCCCCCTGCCCACCACTTTTCGAGGAGGTGCGATGAGGGACGAACTCTGCCCACTGCAAACCATGGGCGTTTCTTTTTATTTAACGCAGTCCCAGCTCAGTGGCTCACTTCTGGCACTCTTCCTGTGCTCGTAAAATGACAGGCGACAGCCCCAAAAGCAGGCAACACGCATTGCGCCCGGAGGACATCAATCATAAGGAAGGTCCTTGGACGGTGGGGCTGGCCCCCTGCGCCTAACAAAGACAAATAGGCGATTTATCCTCGGGATCTGCTTGTTTTGACCAGAAGAGCAGCAATCCCAATCCCAATCCCAGACTTTCTGTCTGTCGGCTGGCATTTGCGTGCATTGCGCATACGTCGCGTTGCCTTGCCGACAAATTAATCACAATCTGGATAGCTACTCCGCCCAGCGCTACATGGAAATCCCTCGCAGCTCCCGTCACTTTTCGACTTTTGATGCTTTTAATTTATGAGTCTGGCACGCTTGTTGCAGCACCACCCCCTCCTCGCTGCCCCTCTGCCCACCCGCTGGCAAATTAAAACAAGAATCCAACATAATAAAAATAAATTAGAGCTGGAGCCGGGCGAGAGGAGCGTAAACAAATATCAGAAGTATAAAAAGCATTTTGCATGGAATTTCGCCGGGCCTTTGTTCCTCCCATCACGACCCCATATAAATAATGCACAGTATAAAAAATTAATTGTCAAAACAATCAATAAATTTGCTTTATGGTCCCGGCCGACTCCACTGGACGTAGACGTGGGCTCGTGGCAGGCTAATGGCGCTTAAGTCGCCTTGCTTATCGGTCTTGCGTTCCGTCTGTCCAAGCCCCCGTCCGAATCTCCCCGGCCATATTCGTCTACTATATATAATGTATAAATCCGACTGTTTGTCGATCTGCCCGCCTGTCAGTGGGCAGCAACAGCTGCCGCCGGCGGCGTCTTTGCTTTTCATTTTTATTTTGGGCATAGCCGACAGCCAAAGTGAATAGATTCCAATTTATTTTGTATATAATCCGCACGCCCCCCAGACCACCGAACAGGTAAGGTAGCGTGTGTCGAGCTCAAAAGATACAGGTAAATGGTGTGCACATGCGGGTATCTGTATAGTATAGTAGACCAGTACAATAAATTATATTTAAAATGTGATAGCTTGAAAGCATTTTGGGTTAGACATGATGTATGCGTTTCAATTGCACAGCCGGTAAAGTGTTGAAGTGCGTAAGAAATTGTTATTGGCAGCCAATCAGGAAGACCACTGTTATATTATTTATAAAAAATGAACCCATCCAATATGTATTGTTTATTTCATTAGATTCGTGGCTGACAAAAAACGATTCCAACCCACATCGATTTCTAGTCCCCCGCATAGTGATTCAATTACTTCGAACTCCGGTTATTCTCGCATGAAAATTTAAAACATTAATCATACGCTCCGGTGACCATTGGCCATCACGTTACAGGGCGACGGAGCAAAACGCTGTAGCAGGATCGGAATTGTGTGTACATGAACCTGTCGTCTCTGCGGTCATTAGTGCATGCATTTTTAAGCATGTTGGGGTCACAGCTGCGCTACTGGGTCACCACGCGCCACCTGCCGCATTTTCCTCTGCGGTTCTCCGCAACATGTACGTATTACCTTACGCGATATTTCATGTGGCAAGATGGGAGAGAATGGGGCAAGTTCTAATCGTAATCAGAGAGCTTTCACGACGGATCTGCATACAGAGAGCCAAGCCAGCTGAGGTCGGGGATTCCCTGCGGTGGTTTTCCATAATGGGATTCCTGAGCTCAAAACTAGATTGAATCAGATATGCAAAAGCAGAGCATAAAACGCTATCAATTCGAAGACAATATACAATCATAAATATCCATTTCAATCAATTAGGAGGCAAATCAAACGTTTTGGGAGACAAAAGATGAGCGACGAAGACGAATGGACCACCTCTTTGCCAAAAAATGGATTTGAATACTCATATTTCGCTTACTACGTGTGCGCTCCATCGACAAAACGATTAAGTATTCCGATTAAATATTCATTTGCTGACGAAGCAGCGCGTCACTTAATACAGCGATTCGATTCTCGAACCTCGGGGGTCGACGTTTCGATGTTATTTCTTATTGTTGCTTTGCCGTTCTGATTATTGCCGTTTGCCTACGTCAAAAACAGTTTTTATCCGTATCTGTATCTGTATCTGTCTCTGCCTCTGTATCTGTATCTGAGTATCTGTGCTTGAAACTCCCCCGGCAGCAGCTACCGGTTTTGCAAAAGCAATCTCTCGAATTCCCACAGCGGCAGCGCAAAAAACAAAAACAGACATCGTATAAACATGGTATTCTCTGGGCTAGATATATGTGTTTGCATCATATGAGTTCAACATTCGCCAACGGACGGGTATATCCGTTTTTCCATGGCGGAAGCTGGAAAACTCGCCCTATAATCCCCGATAGCTTAAGCTTGGATCGTCATCACAGCATAACAGCATCCTTTGTGGAGGAGGAAAATAAGAAATATCTAAGGACAGCTGCAGTTTTCTTTAAAAATTGTAGGGTACCACTCTGTCGATCAGAAATTACCCCATAATTAAGTGCTCGACAGTCGCACATTACTTGTACGCGTCAAAGTGCTAATGAATATTGTTGATGCCCGTCAGCGGAAATGTTAACTGCTCGGATATCTGGAATTAGTTACAGGGAGCTAACGCCCCACGTTCTTTGCAGCTGCTCTTCGTTGGTGGCACTTTACATACGCAATTAGGGCGAATGTGGTGCGTGGCAACAATCAATGTGTCTTCAATTTGCCAAACAACAATCGTTTTGATTGCAATTACCCACAAAGGGCGAGGGGTTCGCACAGACGCAGTTTCGTCGTGATTAGTTGCTTCCCGGGGATGTGGGTGCTACGTGCTGCAACTGCAGATGGAGCAGAGGCCAAAGGCCAAAGGGCACCAAAGACAGACACCGCAGACCGCAGAGGTTCCTCCTCCCCCCTGACCACCAGGACACCATCCGACATCCTGCCAGAGATTGTGGGTTTGATGAGCTGCCCAACTGGCCAACTGGCCGAGTTGCTAGTTGCCCACTCTGCCCACTTCGGCTTCCCCAGGTTTGCGTGCGATAATTAACATCTAGATTTTGAAACTGCTCAACATACATACAACATAACTGGGGCTTGTTAGACCCGCCCGATAAAGAGACCAGTCGCTGGGGACCACTTGAAATGGATTCGCGTGCTTCTCCGCTGTGTTGCGTTGCCCACGCTGCGGCCACTCACTTGTTAACTTGGCCAGCGGTCAATGAACCAAACGCTTTTCCAGTTGGCCAATGCACCTGAAGCCCCCCCAAAAAACAAACACACTCCAATACACGGAATAGGATCACAGTGCACAGTGAATCATGTACTTAATATTTGGTCTTAGATTCCGATTTTTGGGATCTACCCACTAAATTTGAGCCACAAATGGATTCGAGACATCTAAAGCCACCGCCAAACAAGTGGCGGCTGCTGTTTCGCAGTTCGGCGATAAGCTTCTGGCTCTGCTTTAATTGTTCACTTTTAGTTGGAGGGGATTCTAATTCGCTATCGCACTATAAATTCCACTCTTTATGGCACTCGGTCCAGCTGATAACTGGAGTGCAGCGGCAAACTTTTGAGCTGGGACCAAATTAAATTTCTCACTTCATTCCGACTTGAAGAGGAGTCTTCTGAATTTCAACGTCTGCCTCTTGGTATAATCAGCATTATGGCCGGGCATTAGGGTGAAATTTATGCGGCCATGGCGACGCTTTCCCCACTCAACTCCCCGTCGACCACAAACCATTTTAATGCGACGTCATTTTAATGCCACGAAGAAGACTTGACTGGCGCAAGAACGAGAAAAACTGGCGGAAGAGGGCAAGAAGTGGGGTGGGGGGTTGGAATAACAGACCAGCTCAGAACTCAAACATAATTTTCCCTAATGCCAGCACAAAAGGAAAGCAGTTTGGCATTTGCAGCCATTAAGGAATGCATTCAATTAGCCAAAACAACGCTATCGACCAGCTGTTGGCCTGTCGTCCGAGGGGCGTGGCCTTCCAGCCATTGGATGGAACCGCAATCACGGATTGCCACACCACTATCGCACCACTCGCACCACCAACGAACGGCCACAGTCCCTGATAAGCCGCCTCTGTGACGCACTGCTTCCGCGGAGTGACGTAGGTCGCTCCAGACCCCGGCTCCGACATCCGACCCCTGATCCCGATCCGATTCGGTCCCACACATGTTAATACTGCAGATAGCATCGACAGCGCAGGCCGACAATCTGACAACTGATACGGGAGAACTGCCTGCAGATCGCATTTGACAGGCAATGACTTCTACTTGACTTGCATACTCGTTACTGGGTATCAAATTAAACAGGGCAACAATTGCTAATAATAATTGCAGCAATCAGCTTGTACTGCTGATTGATTAATTCATTCGATTGTGGTTTTAGCTACTCTCTTTAATAATAATGCATTAAATTTGATCCTTCGGCTGTTTCTCTACTCAGCTTCCAGTAAGTAAGCTGCTCCTTCTGGAGAGTGTAAGTGCAACAAAAGTCTTGTACATCCCGGAGTTTCCGTACCACCAATCTGACAGCAATAAGTCCTTGTAAATGAGCGACTAAGAAACGAACAATCATCCCTGCTCCTTACATTTACATTTGCATTTGCTTGCGCACACTTTAGCCGGAGTACAACATTCAGCAATAACTTTGCTAGCCAGAAAATATGACGGGCACGACCAGAAGTTTTCCGGACCAGGAATAAAGGAGAATAGCAGAATGGGACTGGAAAACTTTATGGCAATGGATTTTCCACTCGTTGCCGTCGGCAGTTGGCGGCGCGACTTCATTTCAGGCCATCCACCTCCTCCCGCTCCCCCACCCCCCAAAGACAAATTCACTTTCTGACTCGTAAAATGTATTGCAAATGTGTATGCTCATCCCGCTCCGGAGACATTTGCCTGGCAGCTTCTAGCCCATTGCCATTCCGCTCTGCTCTAAAATATTACATTACTACGAATTGAAATTTTGCGCACGTTTCTGTCATTTAAATCTGTTGAGGCGGCCCGAAACCAAACGAACCAAAGTATCTGGTCGGCTCGGAAGGGAAGGGGAACTGCTTTTACTATCAGGCAGACGGCAATAAAATAAATAACATTTAAAATGAAATATTTGATTGGGCGCATGCAGAAGGCAATACAAGCGGGCGATACAGTCAGTTGGGGCATGCAACATGTTGGGATGCGCACGATACCGACGTCAGCGAGTGAAGGTGACCTTTGCTGGCGGCTCCTTGCACCAACTTCTTTCTCCGTCCAATGCATAACTTTGCATAAATTTCCCACAACCTAATCGCCAAAGTTGACTCTGCTGTAAATAAACAGAACAATGGCGCCAAACAACAAGGATGTGGGCGGAGTTACCCGAGATGACAGTGAACTTGGCGGGGGCATGGGCGGGGCCGGGTCCGGGGGCGTGGGCCCTGCAATTGAAGTGTGACCTCGATAACGAAGTGAAGTGTATCTGCGGGAGCGTCTGTCGAATAGAGCACTTAAAGCCCGGCACCATGAAGCATGAAAATGAATAAGTTGCTGGAGCGCAAACATTTAACGCTTCATTAACTTTAGATAAAGCCCAGGACCAGCCCGAGGAGCGACACTTCCCCCACATCCGCCCCACAGTCGATGGGAAAATTCCAGCCCAACTTCAGCGCCTACTATTAAACAGACCACCCCCCGCCCCCTTCGGTGCGGCAGATGTGGCAGCCAAAATCGATGGCAGGTGACAACACGGACCTCCTCAGCACTTCACCACTTCAGCACGTGCCCTGCAAAGAAGTGGCACAATTTGGCGAATGTAAAGATGCTCTACTGTGCCAGAAGAATGGAATTCCTTTCAATTGAATTAAAGCCACTTTTCGTAAGCTCATTGAAGTGGCCAATTGAAATGTCCTGTATAAAACTACAAGGCACACATTAAAGCTTGCCTTTAAGTCCGATAAATTATTTGTTCAAGTGCTTAAATATTCACTTCCTCGGAAAATAAAGCCACTTACCTTCTCTCGCTTTCAAGTAGACCGTATTGGCCACAATATTCTCTAATTCCATTAGTTCCAGGTTGGCGGTTTTTTAATGAATCCTTTGGCGCTCCCGAAAAATAGTCGCAGTCACACTGGCTGGTGCTCCTTTTGATCTTTCTCCTGTGTGTGGCCTTCGCTGGCTCCTTTGAACAGGGATCCCCTTCTGCGTTCTGGTGGGCAGGGCGACTCCTTAGACTTGCAAATCTACGGCTGGCTGGCTAATTTGTGGCCGTCGTCTGGCGTCCAGCGTTGCGGTATTTGGCAGCAGGGTCTCGGTTTCAGACACAGGCGTCATTTAGTTTCAAGATTGAAATTTTCGCAAGGCCGAAAATGTGCCCTTTTTGCAAGTTGAGCCAATTTGCGCTTGATTGAATGCTGTAAAACCGTCGGCCAATGGATTTCCTCAATCTGCAAGGGAATGTAAATATCTTGGTTAATTTGGTTTGACAAGGGATAAAGGAGATCCTTTTGCATTCAGTGCGATTTCAATGGCAATCAATTTGAGTTGGCACAACTATCACAGTTCCCTTTCAACATTTTCTTGTACCATTTGCCTGGTTTAACCCTTGCCTAGCTTTTGCTCAATGACTCTTTAAATAATCTCATTCCCACTGCTGGTAAAACTCCCCTTTAGACAAAATTAATTATATTTTCCGTAATGCTGAGCGAAAGCCACAATACCCTTTTGGCTGTTCGTAAATATGAAGTATTCACGTGTGCATACCATATACACCATTTTATCCTTGGCTTTGTGGCTCAAGTTCGCCTTTTGAGAGCAGTTGGTACACGTAATGTCTACGTGTACTTGTTGTCTTACCTGTTTGTGACAAAAGAGCTGCGTGCCTTCAAAAACTTTGCATATCTATGCACACGGAAAAGTATTTGGAAATTCGTAGTCACCAAAATATAAATTACTTCTATAAGCAAGTACCAAAGGAGATCTCAAAAACCTACAAAAATATATTTAACGCTCTTAAAATAAATAACAAAAAGGGTGAAGAAATGCATGCAACACAATTTGCTTCCCATACACATCTGAATATACGATTTTTGAATAATATTGATTAAAGTATATATCGATTTTTTTGCTTGTGTATTTCTAGGCGTGAGTGAGTGCCATGTGTGTGCGTGTGGTTGGGACCCAACAAAAGCAGAGAGGAGGGGGGAGGGGGAATCGGGCTGGAAAGCCACAGCATACTTAGCCCACCTTGTCGGCTGTTGGCCTTCTGGAGGTGTCAGTAATGTTGCGGTCGACAGTGTGTCGCATTTATTAATCATGGACGCACTGACAGGGACGCTCCGAGGTACGGATATCTACAGTCGATGCTGAGAACCCTCTTCCCGAGTGGGAGCATTCCCCACTACGTGTGGGAATGTGGCGATGCTTTGCGGACTCGAGTGGCTCGAGCAACTAATAGCGAAATAATTGAATGACACAAGCTTTCTTCTGCCGCGCAAGGGCATTTGCATGTTTGAAGGGGCCCACGGACCTCATACGCGGTATGATTTTGAAATTTCTTTATTGGAAATTCAGTTTTTATGGCACTTATCAACTCCCATGTGCGTCATAAAGCTGTTGCTGTTGCTCTTTCGTGCGAATTGAATTTATTGGATCCTCGCATAGACGGCTTTTAATTAAACATGAACTCATGAAGCCACATATAGATCTATTTGTTTCGGAACAGCCAGCCAAACCGCACCATCGCACCATGTGCTGGAGGCACATCCATCAAGGCAGGAAAGTGTGGCGGCCATGCGAGTGTTTATTTTCCAAACAAATTTCAAGCAAAAACAGCGGCCACTTTTTGCAGCCCGCGTCCAAATTAATTGTATCTGGAATGTGGCAATCAAGCTAAAAATATTTGGAGCCCTCTCTAATAAACATGGCTTCTACGGGCGCCATGTATTATTCAGGCTGGATATGGGAGGTGCTTTCTAGTGGCACCCAGAAGTGGAGTGGGCCCAGATTGCAGAGCATCGACGACGTGTCCTGTCTATTCCATGATGGAGCAGAGCCGAGCACGTTAAAAGCCTCTTTATTGAACATTTGCGCCATTAGGCCCGTTTGCCAATGCTCCTGCTCCTGCTGCTGCTGCTGTTGCTGCTGTCACGACGACGTTGGCATAAAAAACTCAACCGCCAAACGATGTTGTCAGTCATCCAGGCATACACATCATCCACACCCCCACCATCATCCACATCCACACTCTCATCAACTTTTATACAGTTGGCCACGTGTGTGCCTGCAGCAAGCGACGCCATTATGAAAATGCTGCGAAATGGCGCAAATGTGCATGGGCTCATAACGAAATTAAGCGGCAGCATTACAGCCACTTTTTCAACACTTCCTGGAAAAGAGGCAACAAAGCTAGCTAATGTCGTTTTCTCTGTTGCTTCACACTGATTTCGATATAAAAAATATAAAGGCGTATCAATCTTTCTGTCAATAATGTGTGTGCTGCGAAGTTAACATTCTGCGTAAGAAAAGATTCATTTCTAAGATAGTAGCTTAATCACTTCCAATTGCATAACACTTGGAAATTTGAAGGCTTTTGATGAGTCACACAAGGCTTTGCTATGGATTATTCTAGGCAAACTACCAGGTCCGTAAATCTAGTTATCCACAAAGTGAAGATTGTTCTCTCAGATAATCCCTCCAGCTCACATCCAATTAGGGTTTCCTCAGGGTATCCATGTTTCCACAAGGCCCGAAGCTGCCGCCATTACCATTCACTTGTCCCGAACCGCGCACCTTTGTCACCTCGTCGCAGGCAAATTGCTCCTATCTGTCCCACTTTGTTGGGCATCCAAGCATCTCAATATCGGGGATTTGGGCAAAAGGGGTGGCTGGATGTGGGTCCAGGAAGCAGGGGGTGCGGAGTATCGAGGACCGACCGACTGACAGCGGCATCAGTTTAGGAGCGCATTAACTAAATTATGGAGAAGAGCAGATGCCGTCGTTTGGGCGGTGTAAGCAGCCTCAAGCATTCAAGCTATTGACTTATTAATTAAGACAAAGCAGCCAGCCCCAAATGTCAGCCCACGGAAGAAGGCGCGGGGAGGGGGTCGGGTTGGTTGCCTGAGACGAGGCATATCATCCCTTATCACATTTATGACAGTCATGGCCATAACCAGAGCTTTGGAATACGTCAATTTAAATGCCAAACGCAAGCTTCCACGTCTTCAGCGCACTGAGAGAAGTATCTTAATCTTAAGCCCATTTAAAAGTGTCCATAAACATGCAATAATGTATTTTGTATCATTGAGCTTGCAGCTCTTGCAAATTTATGGATTTATCCCCCGCTTAACGTCGCGATTTTCTCGCAGTGCAAAGGATACGCTCGCAATCCACCACGGCCCATGCATAGTCAAGTAGGCAAGGGCAGGAATAGCGACACGAAGGAGCAGTTTGGAACTGACGGAGGACAACCTCAATCATGGGAATGCCCAAAACGGATATCCTCAGCGCGTTTTGCCCGACTCCGTGAGTTATGGAGTCG
Source organism: Drosophila simulans (assembly GCF_016746395.2). Lineage (NCBI taxonomy): Eukaryota > Metazoa > Arthropoda > Insecta > Diptera > Drosophilidae > Drosophila > Drosophila simulans. Next base: position 27,501,308 of record NC_052523.2, on the reverse strand, counting down.
CCTGCATCCTGTTTCTGTCTGCATTTTGCTGCTGATGCCAGCAAAAAGCGGAGCAAATAAAGAGTCGCCGGCTAAAGCGAGTCATATTGCCCACTTGGCTTTCGTTTTTATTCGCTGCCTTCCTTCCGTACATTTTTTCCATCTATTTTTTGGGTGCCCACATATTTTTGTGCTTAAGCTTCGTTATGGTTGCGCCACCCAGCTCGACTGCTTCTTTCTGGCTGGCTTTCCCACTTTCCCGCTTTTCCGCTTTCCCCTTTGAGCCGTGTTAATTTCGCTCTGAATGCGCAATTTATTTGCGTTAAACTTGGACGTGCATGTGGGCGGTCGGTCGGTCGGTCGGTTGGTTGGTCGGTCTATCCAATATGTGGTCGCCTCTATATCCCACTCCCCGGATTCAGACTTTGGCTACGACTGGAAGCGGGAAGCCGACTGGCTGGCTGGATGGTCGGCAAAGGATCAACTTTTCGCCAGGCGCCCTGTGGCACGGCGTGTCCTTTGCCTCCGTGCAGTCGCACATACGTGCAGGGGAGTCCCTCGAAATGAAAATGTTTTCACTTTAATTTGCAGTCGCTGCAAAATTTTAATCAGCTCTCCCCCTCGCTGACTCGGTGCTTTGTCCGCCACTCTGTTTTCCCATTTTCCGCCTTTCTTAGCATTATGAGTTCGTAATTAGAAATGCGAGGCGATTTGGTGAGCGGCCAAAAATGGTGGACAATGCTTAAAAGGAAAGCGGAACGAAAGGCGTTTTGCTTTGAACATTCTTGAAGCTATTCAAGCCGAACTAATTTAATCAGAATCTAGTTGTCAGAAGCCTACTAAAAACTTAAACACAATAAGATCCCATTAACGGAGTTATAATTTTGAGTTTCCGATTTCCTTCCCAAGCAACCCCATGTAGAATCATCTGGTTACAATGGGCTAAAGTTAGCACAGTGATAATTTTCGCATTTCCCGCTTTGCCCCTTCGGAAATAAAATTCCCACCGCTTGTGACAAGCAAACACAATTCGAATTTGTGTATACTTAACTGCTCAGTCGACCGCAAAGACGTGTCAGTAGGTGTTGTATAACATTGCAGTCGCATTAACACATCGAGGGGAGCTGACGGGTATGTCGCCAGTTAAGACGCCACAAGTATGTGGTTAGTCGGGCCAATACTCGATTGACTTATGATAATGGAAAGCGGACAAGAGCCAGCGTTACAGAATCATCAGGCTAGATATCGGAAACCAGAGACAAGAGAACCTTGGAAATCCAGTTTAAACCGCAGAACAGATTCTTAATATTGGTTAACTCTTAAAGATGATATTTTGCTCTGGGCAGTCCCTGTCAACGAAGCGCTGAGCCAGTCTTTATTCTATGAAATATGTGAAGAACCAGATTGTAGCACGAACGAATCTGGAGCAAGTAATCCATGTCCAGTATGCTGGACTGGTGTCATTTGTCCTGCTGGCAATCAATAAGGCAGCGCGCCAACAACTATGCCAAAAATGACCCAGTTTGGCAGAGAGTCCGGAGCCACAGACCCTCGGCAAGGACATCAATGCAGCTGCCAAGCGAAGCCATTTCTCCTTCTGCCGCCCTTCCCCGTTTTAAATTTTCCTGGCATGACAGCTATGCGGTGTGGGTTGGAAAACAAGTGAGACTGGTCGAGATTGGTCTTGATTGGTTCTCGGTTTCCGTTCCCCCACCTTTTCGCCGCTGCTCATTTTTCTTCTTTTGAAAAGGGTTGAGTTAGAGATCCCAGCAGGAGGAAATTATGATTCGACCCGCATTGCGAACGATTGAGCTCTAGTCACAAAACACGTGTCTGCAGGTCCAATCTCCCGGGAGACTCGGCTGCCATTGGAAACGCTCCGAGTTGTTGGTGGAACCGAGATACTCTTCAAAACTGCAGCATACTTTGAGGCGCACTGAAGCGTCGGATTGCCAGAGGTCCTGGCTCAGATCACGGATGTCTGGATGTCCTGCCCCGACTGCTTCGACCTGTTTGCATGCATAATTTGCCCCTTCACTCAGATATGCATATGCAAAGAGGAGCCCCGCACATATGGTGCATACTCCTTGTGTGTGTGTGTGTGTGTGCGGATGTGAAGAGTGGAATGCTTTTTCGTCCTTTATTCATGTTTCCTTTTTTGATTTCCCCAAACGCTGTCAACGCTCGGCTCCCAGGACTCCCTCTTTGCTAATTTGCGCTTTAATAAATTTCATTTGAATTTTGTGCACAATGAACTCTCGCGTTCCACAAGTTCTGGGCGTGGCAGAGCGCCCCTTTTAATTTGATTAGAATATATGTGACACGGAAATGTTTCGCAAAACAAACATTTTTCCACAGTGGCTTTTATCAAATTTAAATTGTATATTATTCCTTTGATAAGCCTTTTGCACTTTATTTCGACGGTTACTTTAAAAACTTATAATAAATCGTTTGCATTGAAATATATTGCTTTTGGAAAACAATTGGCATTGGTGTTTGTAAATAAAGGAAAAAAAAGACTTTTCGAAAAGTGTTTTTTCCCCAGAAACAATGTGTTTCCATTGCAGATCGCTAAATTTTGTTTGAAATTTTTCTTCGTTCATTTTCTGAAGGGTTTGCGTGTGTGTGGAAGCGCACAACTTATGATTTATGCATGTGGGTCATTGCTGTCAACACAAAGTGAAATAAGGCAAACATATTGCCGCCGCCCAGGAACAATAACAAGGCACGGAGACCGGATGCTGGGCGGGAAGAGGAGGAGAACCTTCGGATTTTATGCCTCAATAGGCCCCAAAATACAAACACAAACATGGGCACTTGTGCGAGAAGGGCCTTCGCCCAAGCCGAAAAGTATTTAAACTTATGCAACATTTCCAAGGAGGCCCATCGAATATTTATGTAAGAATGATTTATGAATATAACATAAGACCTGGCAACCTAGGAAATGCGGTTGCCCGCCTATTTCTAAATATTAATTGAAAATGATGGAAAAATATACCCGCCCAACATTAGCTGCCTTTCAATTTGAGCAACTCATCAGAATGCCTTAAATGCCAACGGGCGTATACGCAATTTCCGTGGATACAATACCAAAGCATACTTTTGAGCGTTTCATCAGCTGTCAACAGAAACAAAAGCAGAAACAAATCAATGGTTTATTTGCCTTCATCCATTTATTTTGTCTAAGGAATCTCCTATTATTTTATGTTGAATTTTTGTGAATAAGGCTGCTAAGTGAGCTGGAAAGGCAATTTCTATTATAAAATTGAGTTGCTGAACCTAGTTTACAGCGTATTTTAAGTACTTTCTGGGACTGCAGTTGAAACTTTATGATTGCTCCAATTTTACTCCAGTAATACAAGAAGTTTTACCCCTTCTCAGTACTTTCTCAAACATCAAAGCGAGCGAAACTCATCGTTTTCCCTCTTCACATCTAAAACATTTTGATAGACTTTTCGAAACACTTTTCCGCCACGGCTTTAGCTGTTGCCCTGAGTGCGATTAGCATATTTTCTTTTAGCTACTTAAAAATCGATTTATGCGCTGCCACAAAACAGCATTGACAGGCAATTAAAGACTCCGAAAGAAAGCTAATGAAATTTTTGGTCCTGCAGAAACCCAAGACTGTGTGAAAGCACAAAGCACATAGCACGCATCATCGACATTTTTCTTCCTTTCATTCCCGGGTTTTAATATTTTTTGGCGCCTGCTCTCTGCTCTGTGCTCGTCCTTTGATGATCAATGGCAGTAAAGAAATAGATTAAAAGTCCATTAAATTACTTTTGTGCCTCCAATATCAATGCCAATGCTTGGGGGCTGAACTGGAGCAGTGAAGCAATGGATGCCATTGAAATTTATTGCATCCCAAAAAGGGGGAAAAATTAAAAGGACTATAAAAATAATGGTAAACATCAAGCTGGGTATTTCAAAGGGATAGACCTCTCTAGATACCCTGCAAATATTCCATTGTATTACAAAAAATAAGTGATCTAAGGAGAATAATTCTCATATATTATAGAAATTTAATCCTTTTATTTCATATTATATTTATTGAACGTTTATGACACAGAATCGAAAATACTTTTTGCTACCACATAGCATTTGTCTAGGTTAATGAATGCTTCTGTGCCGCTGTGTGCGCCAACACCCAAAGCGACTCCAAATGCGAAGCATAAATAATGTCATAGATAAAAAGCGAAGGTACGCCGAGAAGTGCAGAGTGGCAGCGAGTGGCGGGCTTAAGTATTCAAAGTATTCAAAGCGAGCGCGGAGTAAATGATTCACAGCCTGCCAAGATATATGAGCTCCAGCAATTGCAAGTTAAATATTTACAAGCCACCGCTGGCGGAGATGCCACGAGTAAATGCCATGTGCGTGCGACTCTCTTATCGGCGAAGTTATAAATTGGGCTTTAAGCAGCCCTACCTTTTGGCTGGCGCTTTATGGCGCCCATAAAATATGATGGGCCCGATACCCAGATCCAGCTACCACCAGACATCCTGCCGCATTTCGGTTCGCTCACCTACGTAATTGAATAGAGCACTCCCATAATGAAGTCGACTAGCTGTCGGAGCAGCTGAATCTCGATGGGACCGCAAAGCCAGCAAACATCGCAGGCATTTGCCTTCGGGCAGCCAGATGAGGAGAACCAAGAGCAGGAGCACGGGCCACAGCCTGGGCAGGAGCAGGATTTTCATTTTCGATGTATTTCGATGGTAGTTGGTAGCTGGAAAAATGCGTCTGCGGTTAACAGCAGCGCCCGACCATCAGTCTGTGTATGTTTGCATCAAATAAATGGGCAATACAGACAGTCGAACGGACAGGAGCAACAACCCTCGGGCTGCGATGGACACGGAGTTATTCAATCTATTTGATGCCGAGCAGGCTGGCTGGCTGGTCCTGGTTAATTTGCACCCCGTCTCGCTTTAATTGCCGGTCGAAAGGATTGGCAGACCGACCGGCTTTGATTAGCTCTTAGATAAATTGCTTTTGGCGCTCACTGATTGCTAACAGGGCCACTTTGCGGGACTTATTAATGGGCGGGGATTATGAATGCGAGAGGCAATCAAGCGGCTGACAGATCCTGGTCAAGTCAAAAACAATCAAACAAACAAGAACACAAACTAGACCAACCCACATCGCATCAATAAAACCGAACTGAAGCCGAAGCTGAAACTGAAACTGAAGCTGATGGCCGACAAGAAAACACGTTTGGCCGGCTCTTGAGCTGGCCCATTACCGCTTGAGCTGGCCTCTTTCTTGGCCTCTTTCTAGGACACTTGAACTTGGCTTAGGGGAGTTTACGCTTCATTGAGCCATGAGATTTCATTAATAAAAAATGGCAAAAATGGAAAGCAGCCCCGGGAACGAGAACGCCTTGGAAAGCTGCAGGGAAATGGTTAGCAGCTTTGGGGCGAGGTGGCAGGCGGATTTAACTATTCATGAGCGAAAGTCGCAATCGCGCACACAAAGTGGGAATGATGGGCGGAAGGCATCAGGGTAAACACCATGAAAAATAAGTGGGGACTCTGGAGTGGGGGCATATCGCAGATACTAAAAGGAATAATAAAGTATACCCTAACACCCGAGACGGGTACTCAAGAAGTGTGGTGAGCTAGATCGAATGGCGGGAAATTTAAAGGTATATCACTCATCCTACTTAAGTTTTCAATTCCCTTTAAATTAATTCCACTTACTTATTACTTATTATCTTATACCTAACACTGCAGCTAACACAGTTAATGGACGCGAACCTGTGCAACTTTCATCCCACATCAAATGTGATTCAGCACTCTGATCGGATGGACACCACCCATAATATCCGACTGTCAAGGGCCTGCGAGCATTCAAGACCTGAGCCGAAATTGGAAAAACATGTTCTCCGATGCCGAATGCCACATCCAGATGGTGGTGGGGGAGTGATCCAAGATGGGGGAGCACAGGCAGACAGACAGTCCGTGAAAAGCGGAAGCATGTTCCAACGGTTCCTGCGCGTTCAGCTGCGAACAGCGGGACAAAAGCCATATCCATGTATGTATAGGAAGTAGGCTCCGAAAGATAACTGAGCTGGGCCAATGGGAAATGGGAAATGGAAAATCTGCGCCTGCTGGTGGCCGGATTTTCTCTAATTTCTGGCGCTGGGGGCGACATTTTAATTGAAATGTACGTGGCCCTAATCAACAGAACAAAAGCTGGGCGGTGATTGGGGGAAAGCCCATGACCCTCGCTCGCCTGCAGGCCAAGTACAAAACAAATTTCTGGGAAAACTCTACGACATGTTAACAGCAATCAGGAGCAGGGAAAGTCCAGCTACCAGCTACCAGATACCAGATAGCTTATTACGAAACGCTTTTGGCCAGGCAATCACAATAACAATTCCTGCACAAATGTGTGCGGGGCAAATACTTGTTTGCAATATTATGTAGATTACAGCCGAGAAGGTTGCGTTCGCTCGTTTCATTTCGGTTCCGTTGCTCCTACACTGAGTTCATAAAATGTCATGACCATAAACCCTTTCTCAGACGATTTAAGCCAAAGCAGCGTGAGGATTTGTTGGGTTACAGCGCTCAAGGTTTACGAGCCAACTGGATTTAATTCTGCGAAACTGTGCGGCCACCGAAATGGCCACACAACTTGACTGAAATCGACTCGCCTCGCCTTGACTTTTCGCGACCCACACTTTCCCAAGTATATATTTTCATTTATCTCCGCCCTATTATTTTCCTTTATTCGACATTTTCGAATGACAGTTCCCTTCCCTCCACAAAGTTACTAGTTTTTTACCCAGTTAGTGCGAACAGATAACTGGTCAAACTCAATTAAGCGACTTTTTGTTTCCACTTTTTCAAGTTCCCCCGAGCTGTGTGCCACATGCCACATGAAAACTAAATTCTCAACCACACAAAACAAAATGACTATATACGAGTATACATACGTAGTTCTTTCTTAGAATTCGCACTTTAAATGCGACACAAATAATCAGATAACCCCAGCATGCGTCAAAAAAATACATTTCTGTTGAGTACACCGAATTGTTTTCGTGAAAAAAACCCAAAAAACAAGCAACTAAACAGCAGGGAAATCGCAGGAGTAGCGTAATAACTAAAAGATAACAAATACAATAATAACAGCCAGCTCATTCACAATTCAAACAACCCACAAAAATTGTTGTGCGCATAAATCTTAACTATTTAGTTTAATAATGAATTTCCGCATGAATTATTTGCGGTGACACTAAGCTAATTAGCATTTGGCAAATTCCAAGCAGAAATTACAGCACCGACTAATGGCCTGGATAAATTGGTTTGGGACTATGCCAGCGGCCATGTTCCCTGCACCCAATTGACGCCATTTTGGCCAACTTTGTTGCACTCATTATTAGCATCGCACCATGCCACTGCCACGCCCAGAAGTCGAGGTCATCGGAGGGCAGGAGCCATAATTGGCCAGGGGCTAACGCAAGTGCATAAATCTGGTTAACGAGAATGACCAAAAGCCCCACGAAAATCAATACAATTAGGTTTATGAACGTTGGAAGGGAGTGGATTGTGTATTGCAAAGTTTCTAATGATTTTCGTACTCAAAAAGTATGATACTGGTGGTTTTACCAGCCACAATGGCAACCACTACTCATGCAAAACAATAGCACGAAAATGGTTTCTATTTAAATATTTTATTCAAACGATTTTCTATTCTCCTGGCTTTCCGACACCAGCCATATTTTATTATTATTTATGCAAAAGCTCTTTGGACTGCAACTAAAGCAGTGTAGAATGCAAACAACATGAAAACTTTGTAAAACCACTTTGCCATTAATAAAGAGAATCCATTAAATGAAATGAAAGTAGCCCAGTTGGCGAAACAATTTTTCTTAAGCCAATAGAACTCATTATTAAAAGGAGTTTTGCAATAAGTAAAGTAACACAAACACTTGTATTTAGCATTAAAGTAAATCTTTAAACACAAATAGAACAAGTATAAGCAGCTTTGAAAACTTCCTAAAAGGGATTTCACTTTATGAGGCTGTTTTGGAGAATTCCTCATTCATTAGAAGTTTTGTTTTGTCAACACAACAATTAGCTGCAATTAAAGTTCGGTAACAAACTTTCGAACCAATGACAAAATCAGGCTTGGGCAACTTTCCAACTTGGCCAACAGCATAAGAGGGTCGAAATGCATTCGGGCTGGGAATGGTGGGCATGTGTCAGCTGCCAGCTGCTAATCAGCAAACAGAGAAGACCACTCCATGTCCGGCTTACCAAGTAAGGTATGAAATGTTCCTCGAAAAATCTCGCAGAGAATTTAATTTGAGCAGAAGCTGAAGTTGAAGCTGAAGTTGAAGTTCGAGCTGGCAGTTGGCAGTAGAATGAAATAAATTGCACAGAATGCTGAATGCACACGAGTAGCGTAATATTTATGCAGCGGAAGCTTCGCAGCTCCAGAGATGCTTGGCTGCATTTCAATGGCGAGTGTGTAAACACCCTCCCGAAATCATACTCATACATACATATCGTTCGTCTGCACCCTAGCTGGAAAATAAGGGAGAATTCTTGCAAATGAACACAAAATGGGGGAAAGAATTCGAATAAATTAAAAGCATGGGGTATGCGAATAGCGAATGCCCCGCAAGTGGATTTTGAGTGCTCTGCAGAGCCCTTTGAGCTCAAGATCCTCGGGCTCAAATCCCGCTGGCATACCCTGCAAATACCCAGTGCATAAAAATAAGGAAACAACAACGGGCGAGCCAAATCTTTTGTATGCAGCACAAAAGAAGCGAAAGCAGCGAAAACCAAAGGCAGTCGGAGTCGAGGGAGCGACAGCCTGGCAAACACCAGTCGGGATAAGTTGCCAGAAAGGGCTAAGGACCCGAACCCGAACCAGGACCAGGACCAGTAACCAGAAACAGGACATCAAACTGTTCCTGAGCTGAATTTTTTCCGCTTTTTCGGTGGGAGTTGCAACTTAAATATTCCAGTGACGCCTTGAAGGAAAAGTCATTGGCCTTGCCTCATCCAGCTTTTCATGAAAAACAAAGCGGCAAGCCATAGGAAGCTGGAATGGATGGAAGCTCATTAGGTGCGAGCAATCAGCGATTGACTTGTATAACCTAACCCCCATGGAAATCGCAGACGTGTATAGCCAAGCCACATCATATGATAATCATGTGACAATTTCGTTCTTTTGTGATTGCACTGGGCGTTGAGTCACTCGCGTTTGTCCTATTGAAAAATACAATTAGAAGTGCGCGGCAACAAAGTGTCAGCAAAGAGTAAGACAAATAGCAAAAAAACAAAAGCAAAAGCCAATCGTTTGAAATCGCAATAAACTAGCTCCCCAATTTGCATGGTGCGAAAATTATCGAAGCACGACAAACGCAATTGGGCCATAGGCAGTCAAAGTCAAATATCCAATCCATGTAGATACACACAGATTTCCGACGGAGTGGGTGTGCGAATCGCGGATGGCGGATGAAGGTGTGACTTCAGATGAATCACTTTCGAAAGCGCATTTATCTGAAGGTGTTATGTGGATCAAGGACTGCGCACGCGAAAAACTGGGCCAACACAAACCCACTGATAACGAATCGCAGATAAATTGATTTATTAACCTCTTCCGGCAATCAAATATTAGTATAAATAGCCGTCGAGAATTAATCACAAGAATTAAGAACATTAAGAACAGTAGTTGATTGGTTCTATCATTTGATCTAACCTAGTGGACTGACCCCAACCATTCGCTCCTGCTCCATATCTCCCTTCTCGATCTCGATCTCGATCTCGATCTGCGTAAATATTTATGGTCTTGACAGCCATACACGCATGACGCTCACTGTTCGCTCGCCCCATTTGATCGCCGCAATATGGCACTGGAATTTGTATATGCTTATTGTTATTGTTGCCGCTTTGAACAGTTCCATTCATTCGTGATAGCTGCCATACATTCCAGACGACTTCGCGTCAAGCCTTCCATTCATGCGGATTGGGGCGGAGCGGCCTGGGGGGCGGGGCAGCGGCAGAGGCTCAGCGATTCTGTATTCTGTATTCTAATGGGAGACCTTGGGTGAGTTGGGAAACAACTAAAAAACGAAACAACAACGACGGCGACAGATCCCTCGATGCTGATGATGATGATGATGATGATATGGGGGGCTCCGTTCCAACCGCCGTGGTCCGCTTGCGAAATCGCCTTTTCGTTGTGATTTTCTCAGCCGACTTGTTTTCTATTACATAATAATGAGCGTAATTACATTAAAACGTAAACACGGCCGTGCAAACCGCAGCAAAAACAAAAAATAATGGGCGCAATAAATAATTCGCTGCTGTTTCAATTATAACCATTGGCAAATGTAATTGAAAACTTTGATGCTGGACGGCGAGCGAGCGAGCTGCTATGAATAATTGGATATTTAAATAAATATTTTTACGACTTTAGGCTATTATCGGAAACGGACTTAAAGCAAATGTTATTTTTAGCTGAGTGTGAAAAAGGATTAATAATTTATTAGCACCCCAAAGGCAGGTTTTTCATATCGAGCTGAAGAATCGAAATAAATTGCTTTTTTAATACAATCCACTTTTCCCCACTTAGCCCGCAAATCAAGCTGATCATCTGGTCTTGAACCTGACAAATTATTTGATTATTTGCTTTGGCCAGACAGACAGACAGATATAAATATGGCTCAAATGGCGAGCCACCCACATATTGGTAGCAATAATGGCCAAGGCCCGCGCTTTGCTTTGACCAAGTCGGCAACTTGGCTCCCACCACCACTGGTCTGAATAGAAGTGAATAAAATGAGGTAAGGCCACCTGTGTCTACTCTTTCCTTCTGCCATTCTGTGCGTGTCTGTCAAACTTCATTTGAATACTATGACGATGTATTATTGACATTGTGTACATGTTTTAATTTGGCATTTGCCGCCGGCCCCGTTTGGCCCCCTCCCCCCGCCACCTGCTATTAATTCAAGGAGGAACGGCGAACAAAAAATAAATAAAATAAAAGCGGTTTGTGCTTGACGTCACAGTGACGTCATTTCGAATCGACAGCATTCACCACATCGCTGCATAAACATTCATTTAATCATTCCATTCCGAAGTGTCTAAGCAAGTCAAAGCGCCGCCTGCTCAGAAACAGGTTCTTTCCAAGCTCCCACGTCGTGAGTGTTTCAATATTCTTGGACTTTTCAAGCGATATTTGTCTCCAAACAAGCACTCAACTATCGCAGTTATGCATAGCATAAATGTTTAGAATCCTACGATTTCAAAAAACATACATATGAGCTGAAAGGCTAAATCATTCAATTTATTTCCACACATTGCGCCCTACTTTCCGTGCAGCAACGAAACACGTTGTATATTGAATATTAGACAACTGAAAGCTCCAATCACTCATACTCACGATTTTCCGCTGCGAATTTTAATTTATTGATCGACATGATTGAGATTTTCATCTGCAGCCGCCGACTATTTGCACTTGCTGGCTGCACAAATACAAATAGTTTGTGCATTTGTTCCATTTTCCAGAAATACATTTATTATGTGCAAATATTAGGAGCGCTCGTTTAAAATATTCTTAAATAATATTTTATTACTGCCGCAGTTTTGTTGTATGCCGAATCCGAATCGGAATCCGCCGCATGTTTACATTTCATTCGAGTTCGCAGAGCTCTTAATTTAGTTTTATTTCTGGCCATTTGCATTAATTGCTAGCGACGGCCGGCGCTTTTAATTGATTTTTCAACACAAAGTGCATGCGATTTTAATGGAAACTTGAGGCATTTTATTTTGAATTCAACGACGTATCTCCGCCCGCCCGCTGCGCTCGTTCCCACTTATTTATTATTATTATTTTTGCGCATTACTACTAGTATTATTTTTTGGCACAAGGCTGCCGATTGCGTAAAAAGCTTGTCGTTGGCCATTGCTGCGCTTTTATGAATGACCGTTCGCCGGTCAAGTCGTTTGGATCTACATACATGAGCACACAGACCTCGTGTCGTAATTGCAGCTGATACAAAAAGCCAAAACAGACACGTCCGATTTGTATAAATCTCCGTCTCCTAATCGAAAGCCAAACAAATCGGAAATCGATCGCCCTCATCCTTTTGTTTTTCCAAGTTTTACATGCCCGCGCTAACGAATTTATCAATCAGCGAAACAACAAGCATTTGTTTTTTTTTTATTTTGAGTTGAATGCCATCATAAATGCAATGGCAGCACGTAAAGCGATTCTCCATCAGCACGATATCGAAATTTCCATTTCAATTCCCATGTTCCCTAATGACACAACGTCCTCGTCGATGTCCCGATGTTGACTCCTCCGAAATCGATGCACTTCAAGGTTGAAACTGTTATCCTTTGATCTCTTTTCCTGCCGCATTAAGTGTTACACAAGCTACTAAATGCTTAATTATGATTTAAACATTTCGGCACATCACTCCGCCCCGAGGAGACTCACGAATTCTGACCTGTTGGCCAGGAGGCCAGCCGTCAGTTGGCTTGAAGATGAGTTGAGCCGGCTTGGCTGTTAAGTAAATGTCAGGTCACCGGACCTGGCCAAATGGCCCAGCCGAGGCCGACAGCCAAGCCAACAGAGCAGTTGACGCCAATGCACAGGGACAACTGGCAATCTGCGATGCCCAGTTGGGACAGAAAATAGCCAATGGCCTTATCGGTGGTCCAGATGTCCATAGAAAACTATCGCACTTCTTCTAAATGATATATATTAAAGCCTGACTTTCCAAGTTAAAGCAATTATTCTCTAGAATTCGGCTAGATCACATATATGTAGATCTAAGAATGAATCGCATAAATCGCTAGTAAAATAACAATTGAAGATATCTTTTGAAATAAAACAGAAGAGAAACTCCATCAGACATTTAATCAATGACCCCCGAACACCTCGCAGATATTTGTGTGCCATTTAACCTTGACTCTTGCTGGCCAAAAGCTCAACTGGCTAAAATAAAGCCAAGTTGGCTGGCACTTGTCCAGATGGCAGCGATGACGAATGACGGGAAAGGGGGCACTTGGTCGAGTTGAGCCGCGCTGAGCTGAGCTGAGTTCAGTTGAGTTGAGTTGACATGCATATGCATAAATTTGAAAATGCTCTATTTACTCGGGTCGGCGGACGAATAAAAATGGAACTCGTATAGCTGAGTCAATATTTTACCAAAGTTTTGCCCACTCTCCGTTAAACACTCACACCCGCGCTAATGGTGGCACTCGAGTCTTTGTATTCCTTGGCGTTCTGCTAACCGAAATACCTGCAAATTGACCAAGGGACAATGATGACGTGTCCCCGCAACGAGGGGTATTCTTTGGGTTGCCAGGGTTCCGATTACGGAAGATTTTTGAATTATATCTATTCTCTCGAGATTTATGTGCCACCACGGGGGTTTTGATACCTCATTTCCTTCTGTTTATTTGAAATCAATAACCAACTCACACCCTAACATAATTTATGGTAGCATTTGCAGGGCATTCGACTCGTCGACACTTTTGGCAGCCTTGAGGCTCCACATTCCCCACGATTTACGATTCACGATTCACGATTCTGTGGCATGTCCGTAGGAACCTGTGTGTTGATTCGGCTTAATGCAAATGCTCAATCATTTCGCGCCGCCGGGCATTCTGCTCCTAATTTGATGTACGACAAATGTGCCAAAAGTTGTCAGAAGCATAAAAACAAAGGGAAAATCAAACTCCCAGGTAGACACACAAAAAAAAAGTGTTGCGGGAGGATCTGACGACCGACAGTGTTGTGTCAGAGAATTTATGAGCTCATAAACATTTCAGGCAAAATTCGTCATGACGTCGCCAGTTCCTTTGGGCCAGGACGTGGCCCAAATGGGAATGGGAGTGGATATGGGTATGGTATATATCGTAAATGGTCAATGGCAAGCGCCAGCTGCGCGTTCGGGAATACTCCGGCATGGGCCAGGAAACTTTCTTTGTCACTTCGAGTGCTCCACAAAGTTGGCTGACAAGTGCAATGGAAAAATAGCAGAAGCGCCGAGAACGGGTGGCGCACAAAAAATAACAAACTAAATTTGAAGTGCAACAGAAACTTTTGCTCCGCCCTCGACTCGGAAAAAATATGTTGCTAACAAGTTTGCATTTTGTTGCTAATCGCCTTTCCCGGCTGCCACGCCCCTTCCGTGGGCGTCGCTGGCAAATTACCTAGGCAAAAGTTGTGAGCCCCAGAATCAACAAAGGCCGTTTGTCGTCGCACAGAACAAATGTTGTGCCCCGTGTTTGCAGCAAATGTCAACGTCGCAACAAAAGGCACCCACCAGCTCGGCAAATGTGTCGTCAGTCAGCAGGGAGGACAAATGTTTAAAAATTTATAACAATAAATAACAAGTTTAAATGCAGCACACTCGAAGGGATCCCAACAACCGTTCGGTGCCATAAAACACGTACGGAGCAGACGACACGAGACTTTTACGGGGTTATCTATATTTTATTACCATTACATTTAGTGCGGACGTTGCAGGATGTTTATGTTTTTATAACGCCCCTACTTCCACTAATATATTGCTTAAGATTGCTATATTACGCACAAAAACATTTCGAACACAAATTAAACTTAAAATTTTGGTATGCAAAGAGTTATCAATCTAATACTGCCGACTAAAAGCAATCTTAACTCTTTATCAAAAGTACTCAGTTATGCACACCTATAATTAAATGTATTTGCGTAGTTCGAGTTCTCAGTTAATTTTGCTTATCAAGAACACATGCTAAACTGTAAGCACTTCAAATAAACCAAGTGACTAAGACTAGAAACATTTTTAAGACCAACACATTTTCGCACTACGAGTCTCTTGTAAAGTGAATGAAAAATGATTTGTGTTCGCGTGGCAGATACATTCAATAAAAAATGCGATTGGCCACTGAAAAAACAAACTCATCCGACGTCAGAAAACACTTAACGTTAGCAGTTCGCTGAATCGCTGCCAGTTAGAAGTTTCTTTGGGGAAAATTGCAACCAGACTGTCGCTGAATGAATGCCAATTCATTTGAATGAGCGTCGTGCTCGTCAATCAAATGAATCTATATATGTCGCTGGCTTTTATAGGTTCTATCTATGACATAATTTATGGCGAAACGTGAGTAGTGTGTCTTATCAATTGGCCAGATAAAATTCTTTGAGCCCGAGGGAATCGTAAACTCACCTTTGGCTTCTCCAAATGGAATTGACCGATTCGCTGATAGCTGGGCAACTGAAAGAGATAGTGAAACAGAATTCGAATTACCAAATGCAAGAATAAACATTGTTTACTTGGAATGGAGTTTTTAAAGATAAATGTCCGAGTCTTACTCATTCTGGCCACTTCCATACCAACAGACCACCCAGGATCTGGCTTAAACAGAAATTCCCGGAATCTCTGGGGCCCTCTGATTGCTGATTCCTCCCTCCCTCCACCCATCCCCTCGCATTATTGTTAATGAATTCTACACGTATGGCGGTGCCTCGAATTGGGCTCCATCGGATTCGGTCGAAAAAATCCTGTTTGCAGTCCAGGTTTTGCATAAAAATGTGGCCATACCCTTTGGCCGGTTAGTCATAATCGATTTGTCGCGGTGGGAGAAGTCACTGCCACAATATTTCAGCTTAAAATTAACCAGAACATTTACGAAAATCTGTTAAAACCGGGTTGGCAAAGTTCAAGGCCTTAACCCATATGTTACTTTAATTGTATATAAATTATCTTATTTTAATTTGGACACGCAACCGGTTACAAAAACCCGCTGAACGCCGCTTCCTATTCGGCTTAAATCCTGTATAAATATTTTATGGCATAAATAAAATAAGTTAGCAGCTCAGCAAATGTTCTTTTATAAACTTTTATCAATCGATGGGAAAGTGGTTTTGACAATCGCATAATTTTCAGTCAATTTAGATGGTCCAGAATGCAATAGCATTCATTTATTGCTTTAAAATACTTTTTACTGAATTATTTGATCAACAAGGGTGTTCCAATCTTCGACTACCGTTGGCGAATTTCATTTGGCTCCTGCTCCTTCCTCTTCGTTTCATTTGGCCAACTCGCTGTTGCCAAGGCTCCAAACTTGGCCGAGACGCAGTCAAGGTGTTGGCCACGTTGCGTTGCCACTTTTCCTCAGCACTTTGCTGTTTCGTTATGGTTTTGCTTCGGCTTTGTGATTGGTTTTTAAGTGCATGGGACGCCGACAACGATTTACCTTTCCTTCCAGCTGTTTGGGCTGCAAAGTTTCAATGACACTTTGCATAATTTTTTTGAGTTCTCTGCTGATGGTGGGTGATGGATCACGATATCCTATTTTTATGTTGACAGAGGCAGAGCCCCCGAAAAAATCCAATTTCTGGACCTCCCTCAAAAAGCCGGCAAACAAAACCGGATAGAGGCGAAAAGGGCGAGCAGAGCTTCCCATTAAATGGCAAAGTTTAAAGGTTGATGCGACAAAGTGGTAATAATACTCAGTCAAAGCTAGGTGGCAAGGGGCGGTGGGCGGGGCCGACAAGGGTTTGCCTTTAATCAAAACTGAAAATAGAGAGACAACAAAAGCGTCGAAGCGGCATAAGCCGAACAATTTCGGGCACAGGAAGGGGACCTGAAAAAGAAGTCCAAGGGAAACTTCTTTTTTGTCTCTGTGTACTTTGTGACTTGTTTTCCCAGAGGGGAGGGGCAGCGGTTATTTCGGGGGCGGTTGTGAATGTAAAACGCTTCTCGGCAGACAAGAGCAAATAACACACAGAGCACAGCCGCCAGCCAAATATCCCGGGAAGAACAGTGCGATGGAAGCTCTTTCAAACGAAAGTTTATCAAGGTCATTACGCCATGCTGGCTTCCCTTTGCTCCATGGCCACCACCCCACCTGTCATTGCCGTCTCGTAGATTAGCACCAGGCATTTCTGTTTCTTCTTATCGAACTACGACAGACTGGGCAGGTGGGTGTGTCAGGCGGTAGGTGGTAGGCACTTGGAAACGAAGAGGAGCACGCAGGAGGGGAATCATTAGGAATCAATTCCAGTGCGCTGGGACGGAGAGGTGCTGTATTACCAAGTTTGGTGTGTGCATATTAGTAAGTTGGAAGGAACCTTTCACGCTGCTTGTTTTCAAAACCCATTAGGCATTTTCTCAATTAGGCAGAAGCCTTTTCATCTATTCGAAAATAAAGTAAAAGAACCATCATTAAATGGCTTTTCACTCGAGGTGATTCGATTAAATTTGCATGCCCTCCGGAGATTTCCTTTGGCAACTAATGAGCCCACCATGCGCCATCCGCCCATTTCCACTGATCCCGATCCCACCCACCCCGCTCACACTTTTCCGACATATTCCGCAAAACTTTTCTCACATTTCACTCCAACTTTTTCCACACACGCACAAGGAACTCGAACTGCAAGTTCTAATTGAATTTAGTTTTATTAGGGCACATGAAAGGAAAACACAGGGCCTGGAAAAATGGAAACCTCGGGAGCGCTTTCGGTTTTCATTGGCTGCCAAGGGGTGAGGAAATCTGGTTTTCTTAAGGGCCAGGCAAATCCCATATTCTCAATCAAGGAAGGCAGGATTAATTAGATTGAACGAGGAGGGAACCTCAGAGCTCCTTTGTAAAACCCAAAGTCACAAGAAAAACAGGCACCGAAGTTGGTAAGCCGATTCTGGACAAAAACCAGCAAGTGAACAAAAGGCGGCGACCACAAAAAATTGATTTAAGCTGATTTTCGGGGCATTTGTGTTTTCTGTTTTTTTTTTTTTTCAGAGACCAACAATATTGACCGACGACCACGCCCAGTTCGGGCAGCGTGAGGGGCGTGCGGCGCAATTAATATCAATTCCCGTTGGGCCATTAACACGAGCCAAAAACATATTGGCTAACAAGTGTCAAAGTCGCGCCAAATTAGCGCAGAAGGCGACGATGATGGCATGTGGGCGTGGTCGGGATTGGAATTGGAATTGGGAAGTTTAGTGGGCTGGGTCCAAGTGCTGGCGTTGATATCCTGCCAAGGGAAGAGCAGCATGTGGCCAACCCTCCTCCGCTCGTTGTTTGGGTCCTGCCCTCATTGATAATAATATTCGATTGGGTTTTATTTGCCCATGGGGTTGGCGCTGATGGTTTATTGTTGTCTGCACGGGGCCCAGGATACACAGGATACACATGTTTCTGCCAATTGCCTACGTCATCCTGTGGGAATGGGTTGTGGGTTCTCGCAACTCGCAACTCGAGTCGATAAACTGTGACGCAAGCCCTCGAAACATGGAAACAATAGTTGCGACCTGACAGTTGAAAAGGGCACCCCATGGGGTCACACATCAGAGATCTTGGACTTTAACCATCACCATCTGCGGAGCAGAGTAGAGGTCTTCTGTGAATGGCACATTGACTCCCATCCTCCGATGAAAAGCGGAAACGTTTATCAGCTAAACGTCCAGCTCGTCTTAATTATGCAGCCGGCGAGGCGATTCTCAAACAATCAGAGACACCCGGCTGCCGATGACGTCCCACAGAAAAAACAACTCGAAATGCAGAGGCGATAAGGAAAGTACATCGGGATATTGCGAGGGTCGCCCTTGAAATGCGGGGGAAAGTTACGCTTTTGGGGAAAAACTATTTTTAACGACACGCATTTGTCAGCTGCAAATGGAAACGGGAATTTATTGCCGGGCAACCACGCTGATTTATGGTGATTTCAAAATGGTTCCACTAATTGGTTTGCGTTCTTTTCCGAGGTTCATGCTATAAAAATACAGATTTTGAGTTTGAGTATCGCAAATAGTTTTCTGTTAGTTTTGGAAATAGGTTTCATGAATTATGGGGAAATTTCATGTGCATCACATCCCTGATAAAATTTCGTCATTTTGAATAGAACGCACAGTATTTTGAAAGTAGTGTGCAAGTGATTAATAAGTAAATATCTTGAATTAATGTTTATCAGCTCTGAAAACTTTACGTAAATGTAAAATGTATGATTCTAAAAGTCAAAATAATCAGTGAACACGCATGGCAGTGAGTCAATATGGTAAATGCCCAATATATTTTTGTGTGAGCAATAGATAATATTTCAGGATATCTTGGTAAATGCAAAAATAACATGCTGACGTATGTGTCTACCAAGTCATTGATAAATTGTTAGAGTTTATGTAAAAAATAAACAAATTATTAATGATCCAACAATTCCACCGATTACCTCGATAACTTTTCGTTTATTTACCAACCGGCCCTCTTCAGCGGGTCAAATGATGGACGAGAACAACGAGACAATAAATAATGAGCTATAAATATTCATATTGTGCATTGTTTGGCTGATTGCTTGCATGTGTGCATCTGTGCATGGGCATTTATGCATTTAAAGAGCAAAGAAGGAGGACCTACTGATAAGCATTTCCCGATTGCTTTCACTTTTCAATCGATTGGCGTGGGGTGACAGGGATGGCGCGAGTCCTGCGGCATTAATGCAATTAATCGCCAGGAGAGACAAGGCCAACGTGTGTGTAATTTACAGTTACCGTTAAGTGCTTAAGTGCAAAAGAGGGGAACAGCCAGTGAGTTGTGACCACCGAGGAGCAGTAGAAAATAAGGTGATTTCAAGCTGATTAATGAGACTTACCTGTTTGTTTGATGTGCTATTTAAAGCTCCACTGTGAGTTTCGGCTGGTTGGAATTTTCGCAACAAATGTGTGGGTTCTGATAAGAAAGCGGGCGTTGATAAGACGCTTTCCTTTCTCTCTCTCTCTTTCTCTCACTCTACCACTCCTTTCGCACACCACGGCAATTGCAGCATAAACAATTTGAAAGAACAAGAAGAAGAAGCGACACGCCTAGTGGGCAATTTTCCGGCCTTTTCGTTGGGAAATCTGCGTTGTTTTGGCTTTGCGCTCTTTTTTGACTTTGCCTTTTGGCTTTGCGCAAGAAATACTCTTTGATTTTTGTTTTTCTTTTCAATTTGACCGCATTTGTCGATTTTGGTTTTCTTTTCGGTTGTTGTTGCGGCTCTCACCAAAATTCACACACACAGGCGCGCTCTCACACATGCACAGATGGGCGGGCACACAGAAACACACACACGCACACTACGACACACGCGGCGTTTCGTTGACGGAAAAGATACGAAAAATACGGCGTGAAATTCCCAGCTTTTTTCGAAAAGGCTCGCAAAACAAGGGCTCGACGCTCTTGCGGTTTTCCGATTGGAGGAGTGGCTTTTCTGAGACGGCACACGACGACGTTCGCAACTGGGCTTTCTGCAAGTGCCCAAAACTAACGATGGATCCGCGAATTGCCTGCTCGAAAAATATTGGAGTCTTCTGTAAGACCGTCGTTGAGTTAGTGAAAGACGTCTTCGACTCGCGGTAAAAAACTCTAAACGCGTAAAAAGACGGACTAATTTTGGCGGACTGCGCCGTGCTGAAGTCTCAGCTATTTTATAGCTAGCTTGCGCTAGCTAAACCGTCCAACAGGCAGAATTAGTTAGGTCTGGCGATCTTGACACCATCGTACTATTCTGTTAGACGTTCTAGGTCTTTTCAGAACGTACCGTCTAAATTCTTAATTTCTCAAGAAAAATTAAATAGTTGTTTCTTGCATGCGATAACTTACATTGCTAAAAGTTGGCAGCACTGGAAATTTGACATTAGCGTGGACACAAGCCAAAATTTCATTATCAGGGAACACTTCTAAATATCTTATTGGAAACGAAATTTATTTGTAAACATACGCTGAATTAAAATAGAATAAATTATTTTTAAGACACAATCCTTGTAAAAGTTTGCATTTGCCTATTTAATAGTTTGCCGGGTGGCAACTCCGAGCGCACACATGTTGCATACTCTACTTTGTTTTAAATGGGCATTCTAATTCTGAGATAACTGATTGAAACAATATAAATAGTTAAAGCGCACCAAGTCTTATTTGAAAGTCTCAAGAAACGTACACGGCGTTAATTGTAAGATTTCGACCACTAATTATTACCTTAAATAACCATGATAATACAGCGTACAGAACTGTCGCCTCAGCCGGAATCACCCGGCACTTTTAGGTAATGGCCATGATTTTCACACGGAAATCGCTGAAGCTGCTCAACTATCGCCTCAAATGCCTAAGTTTGTCCTGCCCAGGTGGAAAGAGAGGAGTGCAGAGCAGTTCCAACGGAGAAGCGCCCTCTGTGGAAGTCAACTTCAGCAATGGGTGAGTTCGTGGCCTCCACTCCGAGTTCCAATAGCAAAGTAACAAAATCCTCCGCAGACGTAACATGACCTTCAGTTCCGGCCGCCTGGCGAGATTTGCGAATGGAACAGCTGTGTGCCAAATGGGCGACACCGCCGTCATGGTCACCGCAGTGGCCAAGACGAAGCCAAATCCCGGCCAGGGATTCATGCCTCTGGTGGTTGACTACCGACTGAAAAACGCCGCCTCTGGCAGGATACCCATGAACTTTATGCGCCGGGAACTGGGTCCCTCGGAAAAAGAGATCCTGTCCGCCCGCCTTATTGACCGTTCGCTGCGCCCACTCTTCCACAAAGATTATCGCACGGAGACACAGCTGGTGTGCAACATGTTGGCTATGGACGCGGTGCACAGCCCGGATGTGCTGGCAATCAATGCCGCTTCCATGGCTCTTTCTCTAAGTGACATTCCCTGGAATGGGCCCATTGGAGCAGTGCGGTGAGTAGTCACCAACGAATCAATCTGGTAACCGCTTATAACCCTTCTGATCCTACAAAGCGTTGGCCTCTGCGACGGTGAGGTGCTGATCAACCCCACGCGCCGGGAGCTGCAGACTTCGCAACTGGATTTGGTAGTCTCCGCCACCAAACAAAACCTCGTCGTTATGTTGGAGGGCAAGGGCAATGTGGTTCTTCAGCAGGATCTTCTAAAGGCCATCAAACAAGGCACTCGTGAGGCCCAATTCATCATCCACGAGATCGAGCGATTGCAAAAGGCCTATGGTCGACAGAAGCGCGAAGTGGAAGTGGCTGCCGAAGTAGATCCCGAACTGGGGAAAGCCGTACGTAGCATGTGCGAGATGCGTCTGAGAGAGATCTTCCAGGACTCGACGCACGACAAGATGTCTCGGGACAATGCGGTAAACGAGGTGCGCTCCAACGTTATCGACAAGGTGTGGAGTTCGTTTCCGGATACCGAACCGTCGCTTATTACCGAGCAGTTCAACCAGACCAGTAGAACCATTTTTCGCGAGCTGATCTTTGAGCGGGGTCTGCGCTGCGATGGACGGGACTACGACCAGCTGAGGAACATATCCTGCCAGGTGGACATGTACAAGCCTCTCCACGGATCAGCCCTATTCCAGCGCGGTCAGACGCAGGTCTTCTGCACGGTTAGCTTGGATTCGCAGGAGAGCGCAATGAAACTTGACTCGTTGGCTGCTTTAGATAGCGGTGGCCTGAAGGCCAAGAACTTTATGCTGCACTATGAGTTCCCGCCCTATGCCACGGGTGAAGTGGGTCGGATTGGTCCAGTAGGTCGCCGGGAATTGGGCCATGGAGCCTTGGCGGAGAGATCGTTGCTTCCTACCCTGCCGAATGATTACCCCTTTACCGTAAGACTCACCTCTGAAGTCCTGGAATCCAATGGGAGCAGTAGCATGGCCAGCGTTTGCGGTGGCTCCTTGGCCCTTATGGACGCCGGCGTTCCAGTGAGTGCACCCGCTGCAGGTGTGGCCATTGGCCTGGTCACAAAGTTCGAGAACGACGACACGAAGCACCTGGAGGACTACCGCATTCTCACCGACATCCTGGGCATCGAAGATTACATGGGCGACATGGACATGAAGGTGGCTGGCACGAGGAAAGGCTTCACCGCCATCCAGGCGGACCTCAAAATCCCGGGAATTCCTCTTAAGGTTGTGATGGAATCGCTACAAAAGGCCACCGATGCCAAATCTAAGATTCTGGACATCATGAGTGAGGCTATTAGGGAACCTCGGTGAGTAAACGTCACTTAAGGGAACTACATGGCTTCAATTGCTAATTATACTCCCGCGATCGTTTAGGAAATACCGCAAGGAGAGCTGGCCAGTGAGTGAAACCCTAACTGTGGAGCCGCAACAGCGGGCGCAGTTAATTGGTCCCAGCGGCCTTCACATGAAGCGGATTTACTTGGAAACGGGCACCTCCCTAACAGCAGTCGATGAGACCCATTTCAATGTTTTTGCCCCTTCTCAAGCAGCCATGGATGAGGCCAAGGAGCTGATCGAGGGCTACATGGTGAAGGAACGAGTGCCGGACCTGGAGTTCGGCGGAATCTACACTGCCAAAATCACCGAATTGCGGGACACCGGAGTAATGGTCATCCTCTATCCCAGTATGCCACCCGCCTTGCTGCACAACTCGCAGCTGGATCAGCGCAAGATAGCCCATCCCTCTGCCCTAAACCTGGAAGTGGGTCAGGAGATCCAGGTCAAGTACTTTGGCCGCGATCCCGTCTCCGGCTTTATGCGTCTTTCGCGAAAGGTTCTCCAAGGGCCCGCCCTGGGAATCCCCCGTTCGCTCAACAAATCTGCCGGAGAGAGCGGAACGTGAGTTCCACTAAATTAACTTGTACAGTGAGCTTTCCTTATGTTTCGTCTGCGGAAAGACGCCTTCAAAACTTGAAATTTTATTGTAGGCTAAAAAATGTTGTCCTTAAAAGTTGTACGTATATAAAATATTGGATGAAGATTCACCTATTTGACCGTCGGCTGTATAAATCAATTGTTATTGCTGGATTCAAACCCGAGATGCTGTTTATATATAACATTAATAAGAATTTTCTCTGAAAATATTAGCCTCTACTTAACTTTAATTTGGAAGTGCAAGAAAATTCCTTTCAGTTCGGACGCTTAATATTGTTAAAACATAGTTATACAAATTCATATAGGATTTTTTTTTAGGTTTCCAACTAAGTGACTTAGGAGCGAACAGCTTTAGCGAGGATTTAACTTTAAACCAAGTAATAATTAAATATGTGCTTATGAATGAGAACTTCCACTAGAAAGGCATTCAATAAATTGGCAGAATAGAAATAAGTTCTCAACCATTTGAAATGGAAACAGAAACATGAATCTCATCAATTTTGATTCGCACAAACAAAGTCTATAAACATAATTTTGATTTCAAAAGTGTTAATGGCACGGAGGACAGCCAGTTAAGTAGAATTTCGGCCAAAATAATTTGAGACACTTTCGAGCTTACACTACTGGCTGGTCTACTAAGTAGCTCAGCCGATTCTATGCATTTGATGTTGGCTAGATGATGACGCGGTAGTAGGAATCGGATATGCTGTACAAGGCCACAATGGGAGTCTTGGCATCGCTCAGATAGTCCACAACCTCCTCGTTTATCTCGGAGATGTAACGCTTGTATTTCGAAAATCTTTGAATGGATGAAGTTCGAGTTGGAAGCAGACCAAATAGGAATGTTTTGATAACTTACCTCTCGATCACAAAGTTGATTTCCGGTTCAGTCTCTCGCTTTCGCATTTCCCGCGGATTAATGGCCCCCACAATGGCATTTACAACAGCAGGCGGCAACTCCACCACCAGGACCACAAAGGTCTCCTTCTTGAGGAACTGCGATAGCGTTGAGCTCATCTGCTGCGCCACCTGGTTCTCTAGCCGCCTTTTGTAGTTCGCCGTAGGCTTGTCGTGGGTGAGAAACGTCACCTGAAGATTCGGCAGCTGGCTATAGCTGTTCTTGATGGTAGCATTCGATGCGGAGGTGCTCAGACCATTCTCTCCGCGTTCTCTTTCCTTTCCACCACTGCTTCTGTTGTCGCCACTACCCATGGCTGACAGCTGGCTAAAGTTGTCGACGGTGGTCCCATTGAGTCCATCAGTTCGGAGCATCTTCTGAATGAACTCCACCAGTTCGGTTCTAGTTAGGTGACGCTCCTGGAATCGTTCCCTTTCGAAAGATCTCACTCTCAATGATCCATTTTCTGCCACCAGGATGACATGTAACGCCCCAAGGCGGGCAAGATCCTGTGCTTCATCTCCCAACTCGCTGGCGGCCTCCACAATTCCACATCGGATGCCAACCGACCACAGCAGACGCATAATATAGGTCACATCCTTTAGTGGCGGACGGGTTCCACACACGCAAATGCCTACATCTATCGCCCGACAATCCTTAGCGTATTCCACACCCACAGCAGCTACCAGTTTGTCTAGGGAGAACGTCAAGCCCGCTCCACTAAGAACTCCTCGTGCTGGCATGGCGGGATTAAACTTCTGCGCCTGCTTCTGGAATTCATGCAGCATTGAGTCGTATCTCTCCCCAATCGCCAGAACCGAAGGATGGCCAGAGCGATTGGGCTTTAGGTCAGCGGTCATCTGCCACACAATTCCACCGTTGCTTGCACGATCGAAACTGATGGGCAAGCCAGCCCATATGTGTATAGGACACTGAAAGGGAATGGAAACGGTAAGACAAATATATTGCTTTTAAAAGAAAAGGACTACTACCTTTACGCCAAGACTGTAAGCCAGTCCCACAACTGTTTCAAGTTCCCGCAGTGCTCCTCTTGCCAGTGAAGCCGCTTCTCCCTTTCCACGCATCAAAGATTTCAGCGCGGAATCGTCCACCGTGCTTCTGGAACCAGTCAACAGAAAGTTGGCTAGCAACATGTCCATCAGAGTTTGAGCAGATGTTCGCGACTTTTCCATGATCCCGGTGATACTCGAGTGAAATTGGAAGCGTGAGATGCGCGACTCGATGAAGTCCATGGTGCCCTCGAAGAGTGCTCCATACTGAGCCTTTGGTACATTGCAGTAGATGAGGATGGCCCTCAAGAGATTAGTGTGGTTCATGCGGATAGCCAGATTCTTTTCACGTAATCGGGGCAGTTCACTGGTGATTTCAAAAGCCAACGACAGCAGCTCCGCATCCACTAGGTGACTTCCAGTTGTGGGTGCAATTATATCGAACGAGCAGTCATAGCTTTGCTTGGGATGGAAATTGAACACTCGCTCCTCCCGATAGACACGGTCCACACAGTAGCGCCGGATGAGATTCACGCTGTTCATGGTAACGTGACGAGCAAACTGTGTCCGCAGGTCACAGGGTAGCACCACCACACATCCCGAGTGGGTCATCAGGTGCACGGCATTGGCGTTCGCATTCGCAGTGCTGTTCCTTGCGGAAAGTGGGGACAGGAGCGGTGAGTCCACCTCTATAGCTCCGTGCTTGCGGAATAGATTCACGACCTTAGCCTTAACAAACTCAATCACGGGGTTCAGGGATACTATATCATCGATTATGATTGCCGAGTTCCAGGATTTCATAGCTCGACTGCTTCCCAAGTGGTAGGTATGTTCTAGCACCTCGTCGCTCTCCTGCTGAAGACATCGGGCAACCAGGTTCTTGTAGGCCTTGCTCTGCGGATTGGCGAGGGCGTGACGCAGCATTTCTTGGAGCTCATTCGCCTCCAACTGGGCTGGTGGAACCAGGTCTGAGATGAGCAGCTCCTCGGCGGTAGGTCTCTGGGCCGGATCGTGGTTGAGGAGCCACTGAAGCATCTTAAAGATTATTTAAGGGTGAAAATCTTAGCGTTTATCAGGATGGCGACGTGCTTACCTTAACCGTCTTCTCATACTTCGGATCCTTAAGCATAGCATCCGGTATATTGATGGAAACATTCCTGAGAGCCATAATGGTCTGAGCCCGCTCCATGCTTGTGTCGAACGGCGGTTGGCACATCTCGAAGAGAATGATTCCCAGGGTGTACATATCAACCTTCTGGTTGTACACAGACTTGGAAGCATTTCCTGTCAACTCGGGAGCCACGTATAGAGTGGTGCCGACCTTACCAGTGCCAGTGCCGTCCTCCGCACTGGTTATCTGGTTAACAGGCGCTGGTGCTGCGTCGTGGGCCTGCAGAGCCAGAAAACTGGTGGTGGCCAGACCAAAGTCACCGATCTTGATCTGATCGTGCGAGTCCAAGAAGATGTTAACGGGCTTTAGGTCCCGATGGATAATGCCTTGCTGGTGAATATGCGCGAGGCCCTCGGCAATCTCCCGAAATAGGCGCCACAGACGATCCGTGTCATTGAAGAGATTGTCATCGATGGCGGTGCTGTAATGTTATTAAATAGTTATATGTTTAATTGGTTAAGCTTTCGAAAAACATACCGCAGTGTGCATTTCTCACAGAACTCCATCTGGATGTACATGACCTGCATCAAAGGTCTTGGCGAATTGCTCTTGCCTCTGGTGGAATCCTCCTGCTCTTCGTCGTCGTAGACAGCCACCTTGCCGTTGGAGTCCACAAATTCAATGCCATCCGAATCGGAGTCCTCCATGTTGGGTCTGATGGATACAAACAGGTGTTAGCATTAATTTAAATTAGAGGAAGCACAGAAGCTAATTTTTACATGTAACCGTTCCACATGCTGGATGAGCTGTCCTCTTCATCCTCGTCCTCCTCTAAAGTGGGCCCCAGCTGTGATGACTTGGCAGGTTTTACGCTAAGGTCTTGCTGACTCTGGGACCACTCACCACCCAGCAGCTTATCCATCTCAGCGGCATCTGCGTCATCTACACTTTCTATCCAGCTGTTAAAGTATCGAACTACATTCTCATGATTCAGCCGCGAAAGTAGCTCCACCTCGCGCGTCATCTTTTTGTACAGCTGGCGACTCCTCGCGGGCAATGGTATGCGCTTGATGGCGTACTCTCGGTTGTCTAAAATGTTGCGCACCTTCAGCACGTCACCAAAGGCACCCTTTCCCAAGTACATGAGCACCTCGAATTCCGTTCGCAGGCGAGATTGGCTTAGGGCCAGGGTTGGTATCTGGTACGGCATGGCGGATCCAGTGCGCTGGACGGTGTTAGGATGTTGCTGCTGTGGTAATGGCATCACCTGCTGCTGGCCATTGTCGACGAAAAAGCGTAAGAATGGGTGCTCCAACAACTCAGATGCGGAAAGCGTGCGGTCCGAGTTGCATCTAATGAAAACATTGGGTTAAAATAGGACTAAGTTTTCAAAGTTTTCATTGCAATTAATTACTTGTCTACAAAGTCGCGCATCTCGTAACTGTTAGTGGGCATCAAGCTCTCCACCAGGGCACCTAACGCGGGTAAGTCCCCGCAACTGCTGCTTTGTCCAGCTCCGCTCAGAAGTTCTAGAAGATTGGGAACGAGCGAAAAGTCGGACACCCTCACATTGCCTGTGTTGTCCATAAAAACAGTGGTGTCGAGCAGGTGACTGTGGGATACACCCTTGTTGTGAAGAAATACTAAGGCATCCAGCACGCCGCGCGCGACCATTCGCGCGCCGTCCATGCACCAGCCCAGCGAGGAGGAGATGCTGAACACGCTGGTGCCGAGGAGGAAGTCTTGGACCAAATACACAAGTAAGCCTTCCTTTCGCTTGATGCACAGAACGCACTCGTACGAGACGAGGTTTTTGTGCTGTAGTTGGGACAGTGAGGACACCTGCTTTTCAATGGAGGCCATCACTTCGTCCACACGATGACTGCCCATGCACTTTGACTCGCTGCTCCAGTGGCACTTGCCTCCGCCTATGCATGGCTGCTCCAGTTGGCTGTACTTGATGTTCCATTCTGTTATGTAGAGCAACTGGCCGCAGTGCATATCTATGCCAGTGTAAGCGATGCACCCTCGCTGGGAGTGACCTACGAATTGTGTACATTAAATTACTTAGTTACCACGCATTCAAAACGGAAATTATCTTTAGCAAAGCGAACCCTCACCAACGCAGCATCCACGCTGAATCTGCCTGCCCATCTTGTGGAAGTAGAGCGTCTCCGTGTTGCGGTGATCCAGGCATTTGGAGGGGTAGATGTGACCACGATAGTAGGGCGAGGAGTTCTCGGAGCTCTCCGACGAGCTAGGATGCCGTGGGTTAGACTCGCTCATGCTGCGCCTTGGTTCGCCGCGCCTTTTAGCCTCCGTTTTGAACATCTCCTTGCGCCGCTCCACCTCGTCGATCAGCGTCTGGCGTTGCAGGGACTCCCGCTGCCGCTGAAGGTCCTGCAGCTCCTGGTCGCGCCTCTGTTTGTCCTGGAGCATCTGGTCGTAGAAAGAGCCCTTCGGTGGTTTGTTGTGTTCGAGAAGAAAGGCCTGAACAGTCTGGGCCAGTTCATAAATCATCACTTCGCCGCGTAGCTCTTGGGATTGAGCCTGCAGTTGATTGCGTAGGGCCTCCAGCAGCTGATCCGACATGCCTTTGGACTCCTCCAGAGATATCTTAGGGGGCCTGCGGAGATTAGTTCTCCAGTTTAAAATGCAGTTTTATAAGAATAAGTGGAACCGGGCTCTTACAATTTTGGATACTTTGAAGGACAGGTGACGTGCAGCTTGGTGCACACATAGGTTTCCAGTCCGTTGGAGGAGTCTCGTAGTGGGGTAAGTTGTATCCGTATGTCCGTTGGCTTCCACAGGGAAGGATTTGCCTGGGGTCTTAGGTCCTCCACATCACAGCCAAAGATGGACTGTTCCAACAGGAGATAACCATTTAGTATCAGCTTCTTGGATGAAACAGCTGTTCCGCTCACCTTTATAACCTCCAACTCCTGCGCTTGCCGCTCCCGGAAGGATTCCTTGGCCTTTTCATCCGCCATTTCTGCATCAAATCTCAGGTTAGTGGGTAAGTCTTGGCTACATCTGGGTGCTTTGGAATACTGGATCGGAGGTTCCTTCGGATTTCCCACCGGGTTATTTCAGCCGGCGTGCAATTTCATTTACTGCGCTAGCAGCTGTTTCCAAATCAGCTGCGTGCTGCATTACTTTGCTGCTGTATTCGACTTGAATTCGATGCCAAAAGAGTTACTACGCGAACTCCTGTCGTTTTTGTTGCGTAAAGGGAACAACTTGTTGCGCTTTCCAGTGAATTTTCCGGAATAAGACAATTTTTTGCGTATTTTGTACTGAAGGCTAGTGGTGCACGAGTGCCGATAACCCGCTTGTAAGTCCAACTATGGCACTATCGGCATTATCGATATTTGGCGCCAAGGTTCGTTATCGTCGCCTTTTGAACCGAAGAATCACAAGGGTAGGTTTTACTTAAAAACTCGAAAAAAATCGTAGGCCTTACACACAAAGAGGCTAGACCATGATAACCAATTGAAATGAAAAGAAAACTTCTCAAACTGGGGTTCCGCGATAAGCGATTCTACATCACTCTTCAGTGATCTACTTTTCACTGTTGACTTTCCTTGTTGGTTTTGCTTATCTAATTGAAAATTTGACAATTGTACTCAAAGCGCAGCGGATTAAGGTTATCTGAAATCGAAATAGAGTTTTCATTGGCGATCTGCAGCATTCAGTCTTACATTTCGTCTTGAAGGCAGAACTTGCTGAGTGCGACAATGCCGCCAATCTTTCTGCTGCTGTGTCTTCTTCCTGGTTACTTGGAAGGTGCTCGCATCTTGGCAGTGTTCCCCTTGCCAAGTCCTTCGCATTACTTTTTCGCCTTGCCCTACCTTAAGAGTTTGGCCTCCCTGGGCCACGAAATAACCAGTGTAAGTCCGTATCCACAAAGGGAACCGTTTAGGAATATACACGATATTCCAGTTCCGGAGGTTTTCGAAAACTTTAATGGTGAGATAACCATAGATCTGTTTTGTCACATAGAATTACTTAGGAGTATTTTCCAGAGGTCCTTAGGATTGCATCTACTCCCAAGAGCATCTGGCAAAGTAGTGATTTCATCAACGAATATGTCCTTAATCTTACAAAGACAGTTCTGAATAACGAGGGCGTACGTCGCGATATTCTAGGCCCACAGAAGCCCCATTTCGATCTTGTGATAATGGATCTCTGGCGAATAGACGTGCTCAGTGGCCTGGCTGCCTATTTCGATGCCCCGATCATCGGAATGGCTTCCTATGGCACCGACTGGAAGATTGACGAACTGATGGGCAACGTCTCACCGATTTCGTACCTGCAGTCTCCCTCTTCTCGGTTCTACGATCTGGAGGCCTATGGACAGCGCTTGTCACACCTGGTGGAGCGAACTATTTCTTATATCAACTATAAATGGCGGCATGTGAGAAAACAGGAGACTCTCTATAGGCAATTTTTCCCCAGCATCGCTGAGCGGAAACCCTTGTCAGAGATATCCCGGAACTTTGCTTTGGTCCTCGTCAATCAGCACTTCACACTAGGTCCTCCTCGTCCGTATGTTCCGAATATGATCGAGGTAGGTGGACTGCATGTCGATCAGAACCCAGAAGCTCTGTCCGCCGAACTGGACCAGTTTATCCAAGGTGCTGGTGAATCTGGGGTAATCTATTTCTCACTGGGAACCAATGTCAAAAGCAAATCCCTATCCGAGGATCGCCGAAGGGTATTGCTCGAGACTTTCGCCAGCTTGCCACAGCGAATCCTTTGGAAGTTCGAAGATGAGCAGCTGCCAGGAAAACCCCCCAATGTTTTCATAAGTAAGTGGTTCCCGCAGCAGGCCATCCTGGCCCATCCCAACGTAAAACTCTTTATAACCCACGGCGGGCTACTGAGCACCATAGAGAGCATTCATCATGGAAAGCCCATGTTGGGGTTGCCCTGTCTCTTTGATCAGTTCCGAAATATGGATCATGTCAAGCAAGTGGGTCTTGGCTTGGTCCTCAACATAAAGCAAATGACTAGTGAGGATTTTAGCTCCACCATTATACGGCTGCTAACGAACAAGAGTTTCGAAGAAACGGCAAGGATTACGGCTGCCAGGTATCGGGATCAACCAATGAAGCCCATGGAAACGGCGATCTGGTGGACCGAGTATGTCCTGTCTCACAAGGGAGCGGCTCACATGCAAGTCGCCGGCAAGGACTTGGTATTTGTAAGGTACCACAGCCTGGATGTCTTCGGCACCTTTTTGGTTGGCGCTTTAGTTATCCTGGGAATTGTTACATGTCTTTTGGTATTGACCTTAAGGAAATGTCTCTTATTAGTAAAAAGGGGCAAATCTGAGGTAATTAAGAAGAAGATTACGTAAAGGTTTTCTTTCTTACAATGTTTATTTAATGTCAATCCAATAAACTTTTCAAGTTCGATGTTGTTTTACTTACTGGCGGAGAATATGGCTGCTTGAATCATGAAATGAGTTATTTGTCTTTAATCAAACTCTACTTTTAGACTGTCGAAATTATAGCTTTCAAAATTTTTTAAAATTCTACAAAAAGAAAAAAAATTCTTCACCATGAACAGACCTCCGGCGAACAAAAAGGATCACGTAGTGTTGGTCGCTCTTTCAGATTCTAGGCGACGTGCTTATTTGGATGACCAAAGTCTGGAGAGTGACATCAGGCTCTTGGACAACAAGTCAATGCTGCTGAAGATGCCAAAGGCAACTAAGGCCGCTAACTCGGTGGAACCTCCTCGTTACTACCGCCACTTGGAGTTCGATGGCATTGGTTACGAATTTGATAGCCATATTAGGACAGAGTTGGGCGATATGCTAGGTCAGATGTTCCGTCACCGTCGCAATGGAAGTCTGCTGCGGATCTCATCCCAAAGGAACCACAATCCCAGCCTCTTGACACGTCTCTTGGTCACTGAAGTCGACTCACTGATGGTTGAGATGCGCTGCCGCCTAAAGGCAATTAATGTGGACTACTTCGATGTCCGCAAGTTCGACATGCTCAATATGTTG
The DNA here is from genome assembly GCF_016746395.2 of Drosophila simulans. Lineage (NCBI taxonomy): Eukaryota > Metazoa > Arthropoda > Insecta > Diptera > Drosophilidae > Drosophila > Drosophila simulans. Next base: position 27,468,729 of record NC_052523.2, on the reverse strand, counting down.
GTGCAGCCCAAGGGCGTTCCCAAACGTCGAAGGGATTCGCCTAGCGGAAAAAGTGTCTCCAGCACCAAGGAGTTGTCCCAGTGGCTAACTAATGATCTAGCCCTGTTAAGAGGCCGTGGGATCGGTGATGACTATTTGCACTTCGAGTTTGTATACCGGGATAGCCTCGTCCTGGAGCACCGGGTTCATCTTTCAGTGTTTCACATCTTTGGCAGCGAGAACCGACCAGATTTGGTGGAGTTCTTTACGAGCTTGCCCCGAGGCAGGCAAAACGGTAGCACCCTGATGAACGATTGCTTGAAGGAGTCCTTTGACTTCAAGAGTCCTACTCCTGCAGTGGTTTTGTTCGAGCTGCCCATAGCTCCCGACTTGAAGGATTCCAGGCGCAAGATCCTAAGGATGGCCGATGTGGCATATGGATGTCTCGATAAAGCTCGAAAAATGATGTCCAAGTCCAAGCCCGCTTACCAAAGTTCTACTAACTTGAGTAAATTAAGCAGGTCATCCGGAGCCGGCAGCTCCTTGAGATCCGTGCCCGATATTTCCCTGGCCCATTTGCGTCGTACGGCCAAGCTCTCAGATGAGGACTACAATGGTCTGGCCTGTTGGTACGGGCGCATAGACTCCAAGTTCGCAGAGCTGAAACTGGCCATGGAGCAGCACTTTGTGGATCTGTACCAGCGGAAAAGCTTGGATCTGCGCAGCGAAATAAGATCAATGAATCAAGATCCGAGCGAGGAGAACGACGAAAGTGGTGGCGATGGCGTGAGGCCACAAAGGCCGCCCAGAGACCTTCAGTCCTCCAGTAGAATATACTCCATGCTGAAGAAGGATTTCAAGAAACTCGAAACTGAAGCGGAGGCCACCACATACGCCCCAACCCTTAAGGTGTACATCCGGACCAAGAACTACGAGCTTTCGGAGGCGGAAAAGGTCCTCAAACAGAGGGAGATGGAGAATCTGAGACTCGGCTTGATCCAGTATATCAGTGCGTCGGAGCCGAGCATTTCCGGGGACTAGAAGTTTGACTAAATAATCATCCGGCACTTGTGATGTCTAGTGAAACTCCTTTTCCCAAGTGAACAAATAAATGCAGTCCATTTAGATTTCGTATCGTTCTTATTTCCAGAAATACAGAGGTTGTAGGGTATACATCATATAATATAATATACATTTATATATAAATACAATATTATTGTCAACAATATGTTTCATAGTAGTTAAACTGATTCCCCAGCTGCGGCTCCATATTTAATGTGTAACAGTTAAATAGTTGAATGCTAAATAGGCAATAATATTTTCATATGAATAACACTAAGTGACGAACACTCAAAGCAACAACAACTAATGAAAGTTTAAATCAATGCTAGATCAATTCGATTGGACTCGTAATTAGACAACAATTTGCATATAGTGTTATTCTCAGTATATTAATATGTATGTTGGCAATGTTCCTGTTCTCGTTCAACAACTTTAATCGTTTCTCTTGTTGGATATGTGCATTATGCGATGGTCTTGTATATTGGCTTGGGCTTTGTACAGGCAGCACCCTCTACGATGCACAAGTGAAACCTAAACTGAGCAACCTAAATGTAAGTATTAACTTAGGACAAGTGAAATTTAATTGCGGTGTCACTTAAGCTAGATTCGTTTAAATCAATAAAAAGTAATCAATCGTGCTCTAAAATGTTCATGATTTGTAGGTACTATCCTTCCGATGAGTATGTTCAAGCGTTCTTCTAGCTTTCTAGATCAAGCCAGGCCTAGAGCATGGTTCCTAAATGTCTCAAAAAACTAGTTTTCAAATGCAGTTTATAATAAATATCGGGACTTCACAGTTTGCCTAACCAATTTTCGAGAATACTTGAAAATCCTAAAAGACTCGTTCTGCTTGCACAGCTCTGTTAAAAAATGCCAAATCCAAATTCGAACCCAATTTACGGACAGCTCTGGACACCTTGATTCCTTGTAGTTTTCCACAGTCTTTCTTATAAATTTGGATCCAGACCTCTGTTGGGAACTTGCTCGTAATCCTATCCTCGTAATCCTGGGCCTTGCTTCAACTTAAGACTTACATGTGTATATAAAAATATATATATGGTATATATCGTATAGTCGCCCAGGAGCTGGCAGAAGTTGTTGTGTGTTTCGTGTGTATATCATTGGTTGGCTACACAAAAGCGTTTACGTTGTCTATATAATGCATTATGCAATCAAGTGTGTGCTTTTAAATGCGTTTCTCTGCTCTTGGCTAACTTGAAATATTATCTCTGCTGTCTTCCCCGAAGAACGTTCTTTACCTTTACACCTGAGCTGGTTTCGTCTGCCTTCCGAGTACCATGAGCATTTTCTGTAGGAATCGTGTGAGGCTTACTGAAAAGTATAAAACATTAAAGTCAGATTAGATGAATAGCTTGAGACGGGCTCATCTACTAGTTGGCTAGAGTTAGGGGTGCAAAGTAAGTTTAGGGTTGCAAAACTTGTGGTTCGTTAGTGGAGTTAGTAGTTCTTCTAGAGATTAGTGCGCAAGTAAAGGCAGGCAGGTGAGTCGAATGTTAGAACCAAAGTAAAACTAGGATAAATAGCAAACTTAAAAACCTTTGACGCCGCTTTGGGACGCACAACCATCATCAGTTTCTGCAGAACTTGTGTCAGTCCGCCTAGAATATCAAGAATGGGTGGGGATCACAGCGTGAATAAGTGAAAATCAACAGGAAGAAAGCAGATCTCGGCGAAGTCAGTGCGAATCTGGAACTCACCCATAGTCTTCTGGAACCAAATGGGCTTGTTCTTCCAGGCGATGAACACCAGGTAGACGGGTATGCTAGACAGGATCATCAGTATGCCGTATCCAGTCTCCACCGGACTGGCGTACATGGGCACCACGGTCACGAATATGGTGGCAATCAGGTAGACAATGGGGAACACCATGGGCACTCGGATGGGACGTGGCAGATTGGGTTGGGCCCATCTCAGCCAAGGCAGGCACAATACAGCCACACCGATACTCAACTAAAGAGAGTATTGAATGATTAATTGGCGCCTTAGAGATGTTCACCAGCTAACTCACCCAAGTGGCAAAGCCCACGTAGTTAATCAGAGCAAAGATGTCCGAAACTGTGAGGTACAACATCGATAGAAGGGCCATGGCCAGAACCGCAGGAGTGGGGGTAAATCTCTGAATCTGGATCATGGTGAGGATCTCGGGCATCTGGCCGTTGTTGGCACCGGCGTAGAAGAGTCGGGAGGAGGTCAGCAGAATACCGTTCACAGCTCCGAACGTAGACAAGGCCACAAAAACTGGAGGAACGTAAAAGTGGCATTAATATACCTATTATGGAAAATGTAGCAAATGAAACCCACCTGGAATGGTCCAGGCCAGCATGCCGAAGGCCCGCTCCGCATAGGTCACCGCCACGGCCGAGGAGCCCAGGACCTCATCCGGCGACAGGATGGTGTAGAAGGATACATTCGCCATGACATAGACAATGGTCACCAGTGTGCAACTGATGGCGATGGCGCGGGGCAGATTCTTGACGGGATCCTTCAGCTCCTCAATGATGAAGTTCAAGTAATTCCTGTCAACGGCAGCGCAAACAAATCCAATTAGTAACTGCCTTCGTTGTGATGCGTAATCCGCTTACCATCCGTTGTAGGCAAACAGTCCGGAGTAGAAGGACAGCGCAATGGAGGTCACTTTCGTGTCCGTATTCTCAAAAGTAAAGTATTGCGTGTTGCCGAGGGAAAGTTGGTAAACGCCCGTGGCAATGATGATAAACAGGGCCAGCAGCTGCGAAGGGAGCAATAGTTACAATTCCACCCGGGGAAACCCAATCCGACGGACTTACTTTCGCATATGTAAAGATATCCTGCACAGCGGTCGCCCATTTTACGTCCCAGCAGTTGATTAGGGTTAGCACAACTGCAACGCAAGCGGGGAAATCGAAAAGTAAAATAAAAATACATATTCTATATATGTATGTACATGTGGAAAGGCCGCCTAACCCACATTCAAGCCTCCATCACGACTTTGGAGTCACGCCGAAGATACATATTAGTCCAAAGATGCGAACGACCCATGTGGGTGATGTAATAATGCGAGGACTTTCATGAGCCAGCTGAGCCAATGACAACTCGTTATTTATGGTCCCCTCTATTGTCTTATACTAAATCAGTACTATTACTATTGCCATTACTATGAAGTGAGTAACGGGAGGAAGCGACGACTATCAACAAGTGCGATTGGGCATTGGAAATAAAGTTTAGTCGGAAATGATTGACTTTTAATTGCGATTGATTGTGTATGCAGTCGGTTCATGGACAATTAAAAGGGCAATACACCCGGCAAAGGATTAGTTATTAATGTTTATCGAGCAGAAGCGATATATTGGTATGCATTGCCCTTATTTATAAACTTGAGTTTGATAAGGAATAATGTTATTATTAGTAATCATACAGCATACGGAACGGAGTTTTATCATAAATATATTATTAATTTGTCCCCAGCTGCGTTTCATGTAAACTATTTTGATTGCTCACTGTAATCGGTATTTGTTTTCAAGCTAAAATCAAAACAAAACACTATTCCGGCAGACTGATAAGCTGTGTATGATGCATGTGGCAAACTCTTTTAGCATTTTCATTTGCTCACCACTCGATGATGCATTTACAATAAATTGTTTCTAATCTATAGGTCAAGTACGCGAGTGCAGAGATTGCGCTGGAGGTTCTGGGCAGGTTCTTCCGCCCATAAACAAATCACCGAACTAAAATCGAAACTCACGGATGCAACAGACGGCGAGCAGGCGGGCCGAGTCCTCCGGAGGAGTGCACTCCGGGAAGAAGGGCTTCAGGACGTAGGTGCTGAAGGTGAGGGCTACGATGGCCTGGGAGCAGGGTCGCACGATCATGCACTCGATCCAGAGTCGGATGAAGGCCATGAAGGGTCCGAAGGTCTCCATGATGTATGCGTAATCAGCGCCCGACTTGGTGATCATCGTTCCCAACTCCGCATAGCAGTAGGCACCCACCTGAAATATTAATAGATGTTCAATACTTCTGATACTTCTGTTTTGAGATAAACAAGCGAAATGGGGTTAATTTTTTCGATTTATTTTCCGTTTAAAGTGTCGCAGGAGTGCGCAGTCGTTGTCATCTGTCTCCGCCACTGCGGCGTATACGTAATTTTATTGAGCCGGAGCCGCTCGTCGTGCGTTTGACACTACTTGTCATGTCTATGTGCGTGCCTTTCTGGCTGCGTGGGTGTGGGTGTGTAGGAGGTTGAATTGGGTGCAGGAATTTCAATAATTTCATTAAGCGTCGCTGTGGCACTCTGCCAGCATTCGTAATTGAATGAGAAAGTCCTTTCCCCGGTCCCACCCACACGCTCTTTCCACTTGATTCCCCACCAGCTGGTGCCAGGTGCTTTAAGCTGTTTATTTACACCTGCAGCAGGGGCAACAGGTGTCTGGGTTGTCGAGTGCCCTACTCCCATTTGCATATCAGGTTAGTTGGGTTCACTAGCTCACACTCACCATCGAGAAGAGGCCGGAAATGACCCAAACGATGAGGGCCAGGTTGACACTGCCCGTGTACTTCAGCACTCCCGTGGGCGACACAAAGATGCCCGATCCGATGATGGAGCCCACTATGACGGTGCATCCATTGAGCAGGCTCATCTTGGCCTTGAGGGTCACCTCTCCGCCTCCGTCACCGCCGCCATCTCCATCGCCGTTGGTCAACTTGGCAGAGGCATCTCCATTCCCATTCACGATCGAACTCTTCCGCGAGGAGTTCTTGCGGTTCAGTGACTCCGTTTCCATGCTGTCAGCACTGGGGTTCCGACTTTAAATGAATTCTGGAATGTATTAGTTTGGGAAATTATTAGTCTAATATGTTGTCATATACACTTTCTCTTGATTTGAGCTCTCGCAAAATGCTTTGCAAGTAAGATCTCACACCCTTGACCTTCTCCGAATTAATTACATAGAATTGTTTACGCTGCGGCTTATAGATCCATAAATTGAACGTGTTAGCTAGTTTAATACTATTTATAGAAATATTTATAGCCTAGCACGTTATTCAAACACACTGCTGCTGTTGAAAGAAAATGATTCTTCCTCAATCGATGTACCTTTTAGTTAATGAACCCGCGTTTTTATGGCGATAATCATTTTTGTTGTGTCTGGAGGAAATGGGCTATTCTGGCGTTGACTTTGAGAAATGGCGTGCTAATTGAGCTAAGGGGAAATCTCAAATATTAAATTCTAGATTATGTGCTAAGATGTGAACTAGTGAATTGCTTGTCTGCGTTTTATCAGATGTCTTAACTTTGTGTTTCACAGATGCTTGCCTGCCATTTCGTAATCTCAGCTTGGGAATTTCGAGTGGAGGCAATGCCTCCGTTTTCAATGGCACTTCCCTTCCCTCTTTTTATTCTGAGTGAAAGGTAATTAGAGGTCATTGGCTGGAGAAAAGCTTGCTCTACTTTTACCCTGGCCTCATGTTTTGGGCACAACCTCTTAATGTATTATTTGCACGGAGAAAAACGTTGTCGAAAAACGAATCGAGTTTACTGAATAATCTTTACGAATATATTATGAACGCTGAGATATTTTCTTCATTATCATTATGAGGAAGCAATGGACTTCGCATTAAAAGTATTTCGCCAGGAGTTCGTTAAACCCAAAAAAGTAAAAAGCCTGACAGGGCCCAAAGATTGATTGATAGGCCGCCGCCGGTGGATGGCACGTGTGTGCCTATGAACTCGACACAAAGCCAAGGAAGTGGATCCCCCGAAAGCCGCGCCCCCACATGGGGATTGGGTCACGCCAATTGTTTACCTTAGCGAGCCATGTGGCAGGAGGGGAAGGGGCTACTTCCTCAAGCGAAAGCAAAGGCCGGTGCTGGACCCACGCTCTGCATAAATTAGCATAGCATCAGAGGCGAGAATAACAAACACAATAATGCGATGTGTGATTCAGTTATGGAATAACTGGTGGAATGGCATAAGCAAAACAAACAGGTGAACAAGCCAATGGACACCAGATCTATAACTCGGATCTGTGTATAACCCTCGCCGGCTAATTAGCCAATTGGCCCTCTGATGTTCTTGGCTTAACAGTTGGCCAGCCAAGCCGAACGGAGTGAAAACGGCCGAAAAGATCCAATTACTCCAGATCTCGCCTGATGCAATGGTCGAATAAATTATGGATTGTGGTGGAAAATCAGCACTTGGGGTATTCCAATTATTTAGTGCGGAATTCAGGTGAATTCCGATCCAGAAAAAAATCGAAATTACGTCTGTGGAATTCACAATGCAACTCGGTTTGCATCACCACTTAGTCACTGCCTTCAGGGGGTCTCTCTCTTTTTTCCGTGTGAAAGGCATTAGTTCGCTTCAGGGCAATTAGCTCATTCGATCCGTAGCTACCACTTACTTGACCCAATTTCTGCATAAATCGAGATACAAAGCACTCTATTGAAATTGGTGAGTCGTGTGAGTATAAACACAGTGCCACAAAGAACTAACAAAACCCATTAATTTTGGTATGGTAAACAAAAAGTCCATTGTGTAGTCCACATTAATCACAGTATCAGTTTCGAGGCAAGTGACTAATACATCCATAGTTAGCATAGGCTATCAACCAATTGAAGCTAATTGCTAAAAGATTATACAATTTGCTGGCAAAATAACACTGATATCATAAGCAGGGCCATCTGCAATTACAATTGAATAATGAGAATAATTTGGAATGGAATTATTGTCAAGCGGAACAACATTCTTCGGTGAAACTATATATATTTTGAAAGCTAATCGACTAAAGACGAGATTCTTCTACTCAGACTGCCTAATTAAGTTTTTGAGTCTAGGCTCAGGGTTCAGTTATGCTATCACCATCGAATCTCAATCAACTAACTCTTATCAGAAACCAGAGTCAATTAGGAACTTCGTTTGATTCACAAAAATGAAAACAAGAGGAAACCGGCTTGAATCGCACGATTATCAACAGGTACTAGCAAGTCTTTCACATAAAACAAATTCTAAATATATACTTTAAACAGGAATTGAACAGTTGTATATATATTATACACCACAGATCTGCACACATAAATTGTTGCGGGCAGTTTTTAATAGCCTTTTTATGAGTTGCCAAAATCGCCTCATGCGTTTCAATTTAAATTTGTGTTTTACCGCCGTTGCTTTTCCATTTTATTAACACCTTTTTAATTTGGTTGGCATTCTTAATTCTTATGGATTTGTTCATCACAAACACAAGTGAGCAAGCATTGTCTATCTGCATCTGCTTAAATTGTATGATATTTGCCTAACGCCGAGCACTAAGTACTTAAGAGGTGATTAGCTCTGCTACCTTAAGAGATCCGAGCGTTTTCCCGCGAACTAATGGGCTTTCACTAACAAGTTCCGCCGGAGAAGCAGAACCGCACGCAAACAGCGGCTAAGGCAGACTGGCAACCACCGGCGATTCCATTCCGCTCCGAGGCATCTTCGCTCCGGAAATCTCAGCCAGAGGTTAGTCGCGTTCGGCACTGGTCGGCTGTGTGGAATCCCCTACGCGTCCATATGCACAGAGAGAAACTGAGGGGGCTACCACCTCCACCTAAAGTTTGGTGGAGTTTACACTTAGTTTTTGATGGCATGAATGTAAAGTAAATATACTTATACTATATATACTATAGGTTTCTCAAAACCCCGTCAATCCCGACTTTGCGCTACTTCGAACGTGTTCGATGTTCGTTCGAGAGGCTCGCTTGTTTCTAACGGCCAATACTGAATTTTGGAATCTGTAATTGCCCCGAAACAAGTTTTCTCAGGCAGCGTTTTGTTTGCGATCGTGGTTGTCTTTCGACGGCCGAGAAAGGTTCTGTTTCTTGGGCCTGCCTTGTTTTTGGCGGGCGGCAAAAGATACATGCTGCCTTTTATCTAACAGATACACGCGGACAAGCTCAAGAGCAAGAGTAATTTGGTTGAAGGTTTTCTGTTTGTTTACCCAAGTGGTAACAACCTTCGCGTGGGACGGGACCTGGAACTAACTAAGAGCACGAAAGTATCTTTTGCCGTGTATCTTTTTCCGTTCACACGTATGTAGGTTGCCTTTGTCACTCACAAATGCAAATTAGATATAAGAAGCTCTGATTTTCGCGCGCATATTCAAATCTATTCCTGCCCACTTGCCGATCTATAATTGAATATATCCGCAAGATACCAGGGGCTTAGCTGCATCCACACAAACGACTGAATTAAGTCATTCAAAGCTCCGCGATCTGTCGCCAACTGAAGCACAATGGCGAAGCCTCTGCAATTTCTCAGTAGAATTGGTTTGAATAACTTTTACTGGGAGTATTCTCCGCCTTTGAGCGTTACTTCAACCTAAATTCGCCCCGGGCCATTCGAGTTTATTGACCAACGAAACAAAGGCTGTGAGGCTGAGGTACAGGTCCAGGCTTTGATGATTCGGCCGACTGTCGATATTTATTTGGTTCTGTTCCGCGGCCGGTTTTTGGTTCCCAAACTGCTAAGTGCCCATCATCGAGTTGCTTAATCTCGGCTTTATTAGCAATTTGTGTATATAATCCCGAATTAACGACAATTGGCGGTGCGTCCAGCGACGTCATAGCAGCCGGTTAGAATGTATTTCTAAGTGCGTTAGTCTTATTAAATTCAATTCCGACTTTTCTGCCGCATTTGTGGCACTTCAGGAGCTCCCCGACTCGTTACTCAACTGATTTGATTGATACGATCGAGGCTTGTTTGGCATCCAAAGCCATTATAATTCCGAGTCCGATCAGCTGAGTATACAACTTCACAGCCTATAGAAAGTATCCTCAAATGCTTATCACGCTCATTAATTGTTATTTTTTCGTTTGTTCTGACTAACTAAGCTGCGTACTTAATGCTTAATCTCTGACATCTGTTGTAGCTGACAAATTGCGGTTTTCAGACTGCGAAAACAATTTAAGCGCTTTCATTTCATTAAGTTTTGTGATGCATTTGGCAAATGCCAATAAATTTCAGGATTCCCCCAAGGCCAAGGGCTTACCGCATCCTAAAAAGGCATTGAACTGGTCAGAGAAGAGTGTGGGCCATTTGATATCTACACTACCGGCGTGCCAAGTGCCAATAAGTCGGAGCACAACACACCTTTCCATTCCAGAATAGGTGGGACGTGGGTATTAGGTGTCCTCCGCCGACGAACGACGCTCATTAATTTAGAGATCGACTCTGAGCCAAGTACTTATCGACGTGGCTGGCATGCCAAGTCCAATCTGACGTATGGTGACGTTTCTGACCAAATGCCAGGTTGGCATTGCATCAGACTCTTGTCCATAGGTAATATCTGGTTAAATGGTAAGTGGAAAAGAGGCGCCAAAGTGTCTGGGAAAGCTTTCGGAAGCTGTGTGCGTGGGAAGTTTGTGACGTCAGGGATTGCCATTTGTGACGTGTTAGCCAAAAATAGCGCGCAGAGGGCAAAGCGAAAGACAAAATGGCATAGATTCTGGCATACTCACACACAAATTTTAATTGATTTTTTTTTGGCTTAGAGTTAACTTGAGTTAATCAGGTAGTTAAATCTAGGAAGTTCCAAGCATTTTTTCACACTCTAAAATTACTAGCTTGATGCGACATTTATTTAAAAACTTTAATAAATATTATTTATCTTTCAATATACGTTATTTGACGAGCGAAATTGATGTGTAAGACCCGCTTTGTTTCCGTGGCCACAATTCTCGTTCTACTGACGGGCAGTTCGGGGTTACAGCATCGCCAGAAAACGAGAGAGCCATCTGAATTTCATTCCCCCCACAAAAAGCACTCCGATAAGAGGTTCTTAAGAGCAGGAGCCATGGCCTTCGGCGGACTACGTTTTTTGAGAACCTTTTTTTGAGAAAGGCAGCAAATTACACATTTCGCAGCCGAAGGGAACTCACAACCCCCGGCCATCGTCGAGGATTCTTAGAGGTTGGTCATCGTGGGCTTGGTCTTTCAAATTATGCCAGGCCCTTCACGCTACTTGGATTTTTCTCTGGCGGCTCTTGCTTTTTTGCGAGATGTCTGCTCACGTTCACGGCGATTCGAATGCCTTTTGTTGCCCGCGCATAAATTTTCGGCTTGGCACAACGTTCTTCGGGTTGCTGCTCTCTGGGATTCGCCTCACTTTATTGTTGTATTCAAGGTCAGCGGGGTCCTGCTGCGCATGTCCTGAAAGAGCTTTTGAATGCGTACACTAGAGCCCTTTAACAAAATGTTCTGAAGAAGTACCTCGACCTTTATACATTCAATCATAAGAAACGGACGGACAGAGCCCAACCTTTTGGCTATCATGGTCCCCGAGGTTTCAACTTTCAAGCACGTCAAACAATCTTGATCCAGAATTTATTTACCTTCTATATTTGCAAAAGCTTTTTCATACCTGTTACATGTCGGCGGCGGTCCTATGATACCCCAACTCAAGTAAAGGGTATAAATAGCAAAGACAATATTATTTCAAGCCAAGACAAAAACCAATATTTTTGACGCCATTTTTATACAACCAGCATGTAGAATGTTACGCGGTAAAATATATTAGTAAAATAGTTGTATAAGTAAAACGTTGACATGTATGTAGATATCCAGTAGAAGTTACGCGTATAGTAATTTGTAAATACTAAAATACTTAAAAACAGTGCAATTTTAAAAAAATTTATGTGTTTTTAATTTCAGCAATCATATAAATAGTAAAGCTTAAGCGCAAGGAATTATATTGTTAAATTTCTCCTTTTCCCAGCACATTTCATACGCGGCTTTACTCCCATTTTTCCCCTTTTGGGTTTTTTAACAATTTGTAAGTAACATATCGAATAAATCCGGGGAATTTGGCACATGTGTTGTGTGCAGTTGCACAATGCATCCCCGCGGGAAGTTGTCCACAAATCCCGCCCACCTGCAAAGATGTGTTGACAAGGCCAAATGCGGAAGGGTGGTGTGTGAGCTGAGCGTGTGTGTTCCGATGCCATGTGTGTGCGGTGTGCGCCAGCAACTTTGATCCAGCTGCGAACTGTTCATGCGTGGAAGCTGCATTGTTTGGTGCTTAAAAGCGATTGCTGCTGCCATATAAATGCACCTACCTCATGCCAGTGCGCTCCCCGTTGCGTATTCGTAGTGTGCAACACGCATACGCACTGTTGCACCGCCATAAAGGCTTGTCTCCCCAACTGCGCTCGCTTATTAGTTTGTTTTGCAGGAGGGTAAAATCAATCAATGGCCTCACCTGCTGCCTATCACCCGCCATCAAACACAATTTGATGGCATCAAAGCTTTATTTGTGTGCCTAGCCCACGAACAGGATGCCGAGCAGGCAGGATATGAACGGACCTCGGACTACGGACTACGGACTGTCGGACCATCGAGGACACCAGCGCATATTTTGCCACATGACAGTTTGCTTTCGCATCTATGTCATGGCTCTGTCCGTGTTTTTTGCAACGCTTTTGATCCTTACGTGACTGCGACAATTGTCGCTGGCACCTGTATCGTCAGAGCGAAGATACACTCAAACAAAAAAGGGACTGCAAGTTGGAAAAGGGCTGCCTGGAAGTGTGCAATGAAAAATAGTTCTGGTTTTTCCAACATACCCAAAGGAAGAAAATTCGAAACCCAAACACTGGGCTGGTTTTTATAAGTGGACTCTGGACATTCTGTCGCTTTTTCTCATCTCTGCGTTGGCGGCAAACTTTTCGCCGGAACATTTCCACATTTGCAAATGCAAATTCAAATGCTCGATTTCAGTTGGCAAAAAACCCATATGCATTGCTTATCGCATCGTGCCTGAGCAAATTTTGAATATTTTCCCAGCAATGCTGATCAATGAAGTGCGCACTTTTTGCCGCCTCGGTGGGTAAAACAAGTTCTAAGCTACTTACTGTCCGGAGTCCTGACTCGAATGGCGATAGATGTTGGCAGACACACCGAATAGTTCGAACTTTCTTGACGGGCGACAGGCGTTTTTCCACCTGCAAATTTATGCACTCTCTGACCATGAGAGCCAGAGACTCTGGCCAAAATGAAGTGCAAAGCAGCTTTTGAAGAGCAGAAGGAAGGCACCCTGGCTCGGATGTTGGGTAGTTATGCAGAGTGCTGCCAGCTGCCGGATTATGCTGATTTTCATGGACTGAAATCAATTTGAGCAAGGCAGTTCGCAAATGAACATTGGCTGGCGCACAATCAAAACTTTACTAATTACGAAAACTTGCCGAAAAATCTTCTTAATACAATAAGTGCGACAATGCCCAGTCCCCTCATCCGCATCCCAAACATCCTCCTCTCATCCGGGGAGGAGGAGAGATCCCTGAATCCTTGGAGGCAGGCAACAAACAAAGAAACAGGCAAGTGAGAAATTAACTTGCGTTTTCAATTACCAAAGAGTCTAAGGAGCCAGGACCACGCTGCCGAGCCATCAAAGTCAAAGGATGTGGAGCAGACGCCGTCTGCTGACAATGCGAAAATGCAAAGAGCAAAAAGCACTTGAAGCACACAATATTGAAAGCGGGAAAATGCCGGGGAAGGTGCGGGGAAAGCGCTGGGAAATGGGAAATGGGAGAGCTGACTGGCGACAGCTTCTGGTTGTATTTTTTATGGGAATGGCCGAGTGCAAACGTTGTTAGAACACTGAATTCCGCCTGAGCAGTTATTATTTAGGCTCCTAAAATGGTTGAATGGCATCTTTTCGCTCGTTTTTGCTCAGTCCTCAATCCTTTTTCCATATTTGATCAGGACTTTTTGCAGCACTCACCTTAACTTGCTCCTTACTCGTGTTGCTTACTTTCCTTTGCATCCCTCCTGCAATTTGCATATCCATTTCTGAGTCCTTTACGGGATTTGCATATCGCCTCCACAGCCATGATATGTCTCACTTCGCCGAACAATTTATTCTTCTCTTTCAGTTTTAATTATCTGAAAGTTGTTTGATCTGTATCGAATACTTCTGCCGCATTTGGATTAGTTTCCAACCCGTTTTTGAATCCCGGAGTTTCCCGTCGAGAGCTGGCACAATTTTCTTTACACGCAGGAGCATTTTCATTTGGCACAATCGTTCAGGGTTTTTAATTTATTTAAAGTCGTGCGCGGGAATTGTGGAAGACTGGCTGTCTGGCGACATCAAAAAGCCAGTCGCCATTTGACACTCGCGCCTCGAAAGGATAAAGTTTATAATTTCATAGACTTGCCAGCTCCTTGGCGACTTGCCACGCCCCCTTCTGGGGCGGCGTCTTGAATTTATGCGCTGAATTAATTATGCACGTACGGAGTCGGAGGCATCCGAGCTCCGCCGGAGTCGAAACCCGGGACTTCCCTGTTTGTCTGGTTAGTTTGTGTTTGGCGGCGTTGACGGCGCATTTAAAATAATTGCTCGGCGCGGAAAAAGTAAAGCTTCCGCGATTCGTGTGAAAAGTTTACACTGCGCTCGCAGCATAAGCTCATAATGGATTTGTTGCGTTTTTTGCACCCGCCGCAGAGTTTTGGCTTGCGAACTTGCGGCTTGTGGCATGGAGGAATAAATGGGGGAGCGAGCTCGGCGTAATTGGGTATGCCTGCGATGAGCTAATGCAAGTTATGGATACTCTTAAGTGGGTGTCGTAGAAGGACGCACGACCAAAGGAAAGGATACCCCAGTAAAGGACATCTCTGTATCATGAATTAGTTATTAATTTACATCTTTGGCAAGCAGAAGTCTGTCGGTCAAAAGACCTTATGCAACCAACCACCATTAATCGGCTGCCCAGATGGAAGATCAATTCAGTAGTTGAGTTGAGAGTAGTTTCAGTTGGCGGCTTAATTAGTTAATTGAATCGGATGTGTTGCAGTTTCGACATCCCCATCGCCCGCAACATTAGCATGCCAACCAAGTGGCTGCCTTTCATGGGATCCATTGAACCCGGTGGTTTGATATTCGGATGCTTCCGCGCTACTCAGCACCCGCTGTCAGGAGCTAGAAGTCGCTCAGTTCCGCCAGCTTTTCAGGGGCTCTCAGTGCCCACGCAAAGACCCGAAATCCACTGGATGTGTTTCGCTCCTCCCCTTCCGCCGACTGTCTCGGTTATTTACGCCAGCGGCATAACGTTGAAAGCAAATTGATATCATGTGGATTTGGCTTTCACTTTGTGGAATCAATAGGCGAAATCCTTTTGGCAGAGCCTGGCACAGACCCGCTCTGCTCCGCACTCCGTCCGTATCTGCTGCCACTCGAGTTAAGCCAAGGATAATGATTATGTTGCGCAACGACTCCGGCGAAGGGAGCGCTTTGCATAGCTCTTCGATGGGAAGAGGAGGAACGAGGAGGGGCTGGGGGAGGGGACTTTGTAATCGACAGACAATCGACGTGAACAACATAATGGATATCGAACTCGAACCGAGACAGTAGCCCACAGCCCCGAAAGCATACTTCAAGGCATTGCAACTAATTGGCTTTCCTTGGCTGGGAGAGGAGGCGGAATGGGCGGTGCTCGACCGCAGGGAAATGGCCACTCCTGTTTGTCTTCTATGCCACTTGATTGGAAAATCAAACTAATTAAAAGATTTCAATTAAACGCCGAGCTGGGAATGCACTGGCCACCTTCGCCTGCCACCGTAATTCCATTAAAATGGCAAATCAATTTCAATAAATTTCATTCAAAGGTGGAATCGCAATTGCATGGCCAGCTCAGCTTAGCTCTGCTCTGCTCAGAAGGTCCTGTCGCTGTAGCGACGTCATAAAACTGTTTACATGCTGACAAATCTGTTAATTGAATCGCAAATCCAATTAAAACTTCGATTTTCTATCCCCCGGAACTTTGAGCAGCAAAAGTTCAAGTGCATAAATGGCCAACATGTGTGTGGCCAGGACATTCCGCTTTTGTGTGCAAACTTTTCACAGCTGCCCGTCCCCGTTCTCGTCCTCGAAAATTCGTCACGTTGCGGGCCGGGGTTCCTGTTCCAGCTTTTGCGTGTAAATTCAATAACAAATTTATGCGTTTATTTCGTTGAAGCTGCATTAAAGCGTACAATTTCCTAATTAGTCCGTCTGCCGTTTTACACAGGCTCTACCAAACCCGTTGCCCTCCCGCTGGCATTTCGCATTTCGCATTTCTGCACGCAAAAATAGTCAAAGCGAAACCGCAAGCTGCGCATAACTAACTCAACTGCTTTATTTGGACAAACCGCAGCCGCAGCCCCCTTCCCTGCCGAACCATTTCCATCCCAGGACACCAGGCCCATCCGTGCTGTCGAAAAATAGCAACATACACAATTTCAAATGCAGCTCGGAGATGAGCAGGTTCATTTGGTCCACGGGGATACCAGAATACGTTACTGACTAGGAATCACAAACGCACAGCTGGACACATAATAGCCAAGGCTAAAGGACTATCACTTGGATTTCAAAGGATACACGGAGCTCAAAATTAGTTGGTCAAGGTTCAATGAAAGATGACTTATTGCTGTCGATTCAATCGAAAAGTTTGCAGAGCGAATAGAATAAGATATGCCTGTGAACAGCGCACCTCTGGTGGCTCATTTGGCTTGTTCCGGTTTCGTTTCGGTTCTCGGATTCGGTTTAGTTTCCGGAGAGTGCCGTGTGGAGCCCATTAAAAGTGCATTTAGTGAAAATTTATCTGGGCGCAGAAAGGTGGGCACCGCAGGCGCATTTTCGCATTTTCGACTCCGGCAGCCGGCAGCTACAAGTGTGCGTGTCCGGAAACGGAAATAAAATAATTCTGGTTGCAATAGCAACAGGAAGTCTGCGCTCCTGCCACTTTTATCCTTGGCATTCCAGGCCCTCTTGTCTGCCCGCTTCTGGCCTTCTGTCTATTTGCACGACTGCCTGTTTTTGTTTGTTTGTTGGCCCGGTTGGCGTTGGTGCGAAGGTTTTACTGTTTATGCAAATGCTTTGGCCCACGAAATGCTTTAACCGAAAGCACTTTAACCGCATTCACCTTGGGCGGCTGCTTGTTAGTAGCCATTGAGAGCAGAACAGACACAGAGCTGAACAGAGCAGCCCCCACTTGGTTCCGAACTCCATTCTGCTGCCCAAAAGGCCGTAAAATGCCTGCAAGTTACGGCCATACGGCCGTATACGGCCATGTGCCCCTTGGCTGCTGTTCCCGAAAAATGTTTCATTGCCATTGCTGCCACAGCCCCAGCTACTCTTCCTGCTCCGGATCCCCGACTGTTCCGGACACCTCCTTGTGGACAGCCCTCCCACCCCCCAGCTCTTCACGGCTGCCCGAGTTTCTATTATGTAGCATATCGTAATCTCACTTGAGTCAAAGGTTTAGCTACCGACACCCAGAAAACACCCGCAACGCCCCAAAAGCACCAGCAACAACGACCCGCAGCTAACACTTTGTAAATAGTCATCGGCGTGTTTATTACTCAGCCGTGCCGGAGTGTCTCTCCCTTCCGCCGGACTCCGCTCCGCCGGAGTCGCTCTGCCGGCTGCTCCTGCGGTTAGTTGCTAGTGTTGCCGTGTAATCGCTGTTGCGAAAGATTTTCACCCGGAGTCTGTGTGTGCTTGACTTTTCGCTTAATGAGAGTACAGTTTAAACTTTGCGTATCACGGACGGAAAACTGAATCGCTTCTCTAATCTGAGCATAAAGGGAGCATCGGACTACAGATTTTCAATATGGTGAAATGGTATATGTTTCATATTAAGCTTACCGAATCAAAATTAAAGCCAAAAACCACATAAATAAATTAAAAACATTTTCGTTTTCCGTTGTCAGAAATATTTAATTACGCATCGTTTTCCTGTAGTTTAAAATTGCATTTGCCAACTTTACTTGAGTGAGCTTTAAGCGCAGAAACATCATTGCAGCACAGGGCCAAAACGGTGAGTAATTGGTAACTGCTACTTAGAGGCACTAACTACACTCGTCCTCCGCTCATTCCGCCTGCCATTTCGCCCTCGACGTCACAACTGGCGAACACAAAACACAACACAACAAAACAAACAATTTCTCTCGCACGAAATTTATCGTTTGCATAAATTTGCTTTATTGCCCGGTTCCATGTCCTTGTGCGCGTATGTATGCGTGCGTCTGTGTGGGTGTGCGGGTGAGTTAGTGGCTGTGTATTTGTGTTGCCAACGGAAGTGTAACTTTCGCTTCCAGGCCAGGCATGGCCAAAAACAACAACAACAGTGAGTTGAATGCGGCGAACAAAGTTTTCCATTATTCAATTTAACTAATGAAACTGAAAATTCATTTTACCACATTAACAAACACACACACACAGACAGACAGAAGGCGAGAAATAGAGTGGGCAGGAGGACACGAAGGACGAAGGCAGGAAATGTGACTCGCCTCCGGAAAGGAAAGGACATGTGTGCGTGCTGGACTCCTGTTTTTGGGACTCGGCTTCTCCGCCGTCATTTGAGCCGCCATAAAGCGCGGAAATTTATATTGCAGAGAACTGAGCAAGGACAAGGCGCCACCCTATTGCGTTGACATTTAAATAATTAAGTATATTTTTAGCCCGGCCATCCAAATGCCATTTGCTAGTCCTGTTTCAGTATCAGCCATGTGAAATCACATCCCTGTGGCGAAGGTGTCTAAGTGTATGAAAACATATATTTTGAAAACGGAACAGAAAACTAAAGACTTATTACAAAAGAATATAACTTTTAAAAGGACAAACAATTTTATTGTTTCATTTCCTGTGCTTCAATTTTGAATCTTACTATTAATGCTATATTTTCAAGGGATTGTCTGTTTGTGCGGTCAAATCAAGACCCAAAGCCCCTTTAAGAAACAATTTAGTTTTCATCCTCTTCCTCGAACTCGTCGTTATCCGACTCGGAGGCGTCTTCCATGTCGTCGCTGATGTAGGTGCTATTGCACTGCCCATCATCGTCATCGTCGTCATAGTCGTTTTCATCACCGACGTCCTCGTCCAAATTATCCTCGGCATCCTCGTCGACCGCATAGCTCTCTGCTGCGAAGTGGTTCTGCTCCAGGGTCAGGGGCTCCATTGGCATGGTGCCCACAGCCACATGGTCGCCGTTTCCCAAGTCGTGTTGCAAAAAGCCTGGCGGGGATCCGAGCACCTTGCCCAAAGGTCCCGGGGACTTTGAGAGCGCTGCTGTCGCCGGTTTTTGGCTGTCCTCCGTTTTCCGAGGACTCTCTTCCCCGGCTGTATTGCGGGTCCTTTGGGCAGCACTTGGCTCCTTGGTGTTGTTGGAACCCTGAGCCCGCGGCAGCAGCAGCGGCATTGTATCCGGCTCGATGGTTTTCTCATAGTCCGTAAAGTTAAACAGCGGTGGCAAGCTCCTGCCGTTGGGCAACTGCTGGTGTGGATCCTGACGAAGCTCGTCGAAGAACGGATGGGCACAGCCCATCAACGGAGAAACCCTGGCATTGGGCGAGTATATCAGCATCTTGGAGACCAGATCTATGGCCTCCGCCGGTGTGCGAATCCTGAACACCTTGGACCAGGGGTGCGGCTTCAGTTGCGGCAACTTGAACTGTTTGTAATGCGGATTCATGTCATGGAGCTGCTCCGAGGTGGGAGTGCCCATAACCTTGACGATCTCTACAATCTGGTCTACTCCCGAGTCCCCTGGGAAGATGAGCTGGCCCAGCAGCAACTCCGACATCACACACCCGGCGCTCCACATATCGATCTTGGTGGTATAGTCAGTGGAGCCAAAAATCAGCTCGGGCGCACGGTAGTACCTTGAGCAGATGTACGAGACATTGGGCTCTCCGGAGATCAGCTGCTTGGCACTGCCGAAATCGCAGAGCTTGAGCACACCCGTCTCGGAATCGAGGAGCATGTTCTGCGGCTTGATGTCCCTGTGACAGAATCCCAAGCTGTGGAGATACCCCATGCTCCTCAGCAGCTGGTACATGTAGAGTCGGACAAAGTTCACGGGCAAGGTTTGCTTCGCCCTTGCGTACTGCCGCTCCACTTTGTACAGGGTCTCCGGCAAGAACTCCATGACCAGGTTCAGATAGACCTCGTCCCTTTTCTCGCCACTTGAAAAGAAGAACCACTTGAGGGTGATGATGTTGTCGTGGCGCAGCTTGCGCATGATTTGCAGTTCCCGGTTCTTGAAGCGCCGATCCTGCAGGACCTTCTTTATGGCCACCATTTCGTTGCTGGGCACCATTTTGGCCTGGAAGACCACGCCGAAGCTGCCATTGCCCACCACTTTCGCGTCCGTATAGCTGATCTCGGTCATCACATCAGCGCCGAAGGCATTGGTGGCCACCACCGTGGTCACCTTGTTGGCCAACCCACTGTTCTTACTCTGGGAAGCCATTTGATCTGAGATTCCTGAGTATGTCGACTTGACTTTGGCTATCCACGAGATTTCATGTGTTTAAAATACTAAACGTAAGTAACAATTTAAAAAAATTGTGTGTATGCGTGTGGAACTGCCTTTACTTTAGTGTTATATTGAATTGACAGTTTTTGTAGTTTATTTCCAGGATGGCTGAGATTAAACCTCGAGGTGGTGGGTCTCTTAATTAATTTAGTGATTAAAGTCAGCTTAGCTAAGCACTTCGTTGGACGAGAAAGTAATGCTGTCAGAAAGAAAAGAAAGTATTTAATAGCTTGCTGACTCATAATTCAAGGGATCCAAGCGTAGTTTTCACTTCAAGTTGTAGTGGAGCCCGAATCTCTGAGCTCGAGGTAGTTTGGCCACTTGAGCCGAACTTATGCAAGGCCATTCATAATTCGTGAGAGCCTTTCTTTGTTCCGCGTAAGTTGGCTAATTTCGCAGGACCCTTTCGCATTGTTGTCCACGACTCGACTTTCGACTTGAAAGTTTCGCTGGCGCCTTTGTCTCCTGGCATCTTATCGCTTGGCTTTGGCTAACTCGACTTGGCCCTCTTGTCTTGGCCATCCTGTCCACTCGCTTATCAAAGGACCATGCTTTTACTGTTTCCTTACAGTTGAAGGGCCCCCGAGGGTGGATTTTTTATGATAGCCCCAGATAGCACAGATGGCTGTCCCCGGAAAACGAATAAAAATCTGCTTTGTGAATGTTTGTATAAAATGTCGCTTGCAGTTTATTTTTCACTTGTAATTTTATTGTATATATTAGATTTATATATATATATATATTTATATAAATGTGACACACTCATGGTAAAATCTTGTTAGAGACATTTAATCGTATATTTATGTTTCCTTTTCGTTTGCAGTTTGCACCCACATGCAGTAGATTGTAAAAGTGTTTAATCGATAATGTTTCATATGCATTCCGTATTCGTTGACCGCACAAATTGTTGAGTAATATTTGTTAACAGAGGGGATATTTACACAATTCAGGAGTCACAGAGGTCGAGAAGGCCAACCAGCGGACGGACAGACTTAAATTAGTTGCAAATGATTAAACTAAGCTAAATGGGGCTTAACGTATATGGTCGAAAGTGTTCGCTTACGTAAATATTATTGAAATTGTTGGACGTTGTTGGCATAAGTAAGTAAGTAGTTCGGGGCTACACTAGAGTATCCTTCTCTCTACGCATATATTTTATTTAAATTACATACACATTTAGGCTTCTACATTTATTTGGCTTTTCTCGCTGCTGCCGCTGGCTGCAGTAAAATTAAATTTTACATAATCTTGTGTGTGCTCTTGTGTAAGAGGCATTATTTAAATGCGTATCAAATTGGTTCTTAGTAGTTAATAAAAACGTATATTTAATTTACTTCCAGGCGCACGCAAACACACACACATACAGATTCGGCCAGATACGGAGCACAACAATAAAATTTTATATTTATCGCCAACGATTTCCGGGAGAAGTCCTTTTCCAGTATGTGTGTGTGTGTGTGCGTGTGTCTGCGTGGGTCTCTGTTTGTGCTGCCTACTTTTGGGGGCCCGGCTTTGCTAAGTTTTCCGCGCTGTCTGCCTTGTGCGCATATTTTAATAAATTTTATGCCGCTGAAATGTGCGCCGCTTATCATTAACGCACAATTTATTTTTGCTTTTATGCTGCTTTCAGCTTTCTGCTCTCATCCTGCCCACAGGCCCCCGATTGCTGTTGTTTATCTGTGAGATACATTTGCTTTTTTGGCTTTTTGATTATTCGCGTCTTAAGATTACTGGGCCTGCTCGCTTCTCGATTAAGTTTCCCTGTCCCAACTTGCCTATATACAGCATTATCTATTTACATGTCGGCATAACGTGCATTTAATTTGCAAACGCAACGTGCTGGCGAAAAGTTTTGGACCAACTTCTGCCCCAGCGGCTTTTAAATGTTGTTTATTGTTGCTCCTGCTTTGTTGATGTTGAACCCGCACATGTAGTTTCCATTTAACTTTCCACTTACACGTTGTGCGTGTTTATTCTTTTCTAGAGCCAAGCCTGCTGCTGTTCGTAGAGTTGCTGCTGCTGGGATTGCTGCTGTTGCTGTTGCTGCTGCTGCTGCTGCTGTTGCTGCAACCAAAGTTTGCAGAATGCAGTGGGCGGCGGGTTCGAGGAGCAGTTTACTCCTGCTGCAGGGGCATGGTCGGCGGGCTTTGGCTATTGCAAATTAAATTTAGCTAATTCTCACAACTCTGTGCTCATTTCGCTTACAATTGCGCTCTGCCGTTTGCATTGTGGTTTTGTAGTAGTTGCATTTGCATGGCATGAAAATAAAAGTGGGGAGAAAAGAGGGTTTTCGGGGGTGGGGGAGAAAGAGAGAAAATATTTGCACATGTTAGAAAAAGTTTCCTTGTTGATTCGATTTTCTCATTTAAGTTCTCTAGTGCTCGGTAATGTAAGTGTGAGTGTAAGTGTATGCGTATGTGTTTATGTATGCGTGTGGTTGTGAGTATAGCTTGTTAGTTTGTTCTAGCGACTACGGTGCGTATGCGTTATGGTGCTCTTCAATTCGAAATAAATTTACAAAAATATAGTTCAAGTGCCGCCACGCAGTTTATGGCCGCAGTAAATTCAGTTTTATCGCAGCAACTGCCACAAATTGAATACTTTTTATCATTTCAGTTGGCGCCGCTCCACAAATAATTACTTAATTTAATCATAAACCAAAAAGAAATCCTGGAAAAAAGTCACTCCACATTATGTGTGGAAATGGGGTGAGTTTTTATATAGCCATTCATAAGCTTATCTCTCCGCCCTCGGGCAAAAATGTGCGTCAAATTTACGATTGCCACTCGGGCACTTTCCACATTTTCAGCACTTTCCTTGCGCCACCGCCACCGCTTTCGTTTTCGTTTTCTATTTTCTTTCTGTGACAAAAGTGCGTAAAGTTTCCCCGAGTCCCTTTGTTGCTGGTGGCGTGTGGCCTAGCTACAAGTCGCGATGGGCTCCAAATGGCCGAATTCCAGGGGCCAAGGGGTTGGGAGACCGGGGGCTCTAATCTAAAACAAGAACAGTCGTTGTACCAAGGTCGAACACGCAGACCCTTTGTGGAAATACCCTTTCCAAGCTGGGGCTGTGTGTTGCAAAGGGAACTGCATATAAGTTGTGAAGTGTTGCAAGGTCATTTTTATAAAGCATCCATTGGATATTGTTAAAGCTTCCAAAACTTGATCAACAATTGTAAGCCATGGTATTTCCTATTTATTTTATATTATATATATTCTATTCACATTTGATTTCTAACAACTTCCAGCGAAATACTTTCCAAATATTGGCTGACCTCAAATATTTATCTTAATCAAATAGAGAGTAACCCGAGGTCATCTAAGCCCCTCGGGCCAACCATTTTCCCTTTCAACTGTTTGTTATGCCTTTTTTGTGCTTCTACAAAATGTTGTTTATTTGGCTCCAAAGTATTTCTACGATATGAAATGTTTGCCTAGCCTGGTTGTTTTTTTTTTGGTTCTTTTTACTGGCTGCTCCTGTTGTTGCCAACACTGCGCCTTTTTGCTTTCATCGCTTATTTTTTTGTGGGTTTATTTTTGTTTTGTGGCCTGTTGTTTTGTTGAAATTTGTATTTATGTGCGGGTCGGAGTCACAGAAACATTGGCATCGGGCCATCGAGCCGGCAGAAATATCATTTACCCACCCGGCAACACACACATATACTTTAATGTGTGACTGTGGGTGTGTTTTGTGTCCTATCATATTTTCATGTGTGCATGTGCGAGGGACCTTTGTCTTCGTGTGCTGAAAATTATGTATATTTTTAGCACTTTCGCCTGTTTTGTTTTCGCTTATCGAGTTTGAAGGTCATTTACTTGCAATTCCCAGCTCGAAATGAATGTCCCGGGCTTTCACATCCACTCGGATATGCGAGTGCTGGCTGTTTGGTTGGCTGGCTGGTTAATTTGTTGTGAAATTGTCGTTTTGTTGCTTCAATGGCTGCGTGCAATGCGGCGTATGAGTAATATTTCTACGTTTGCCATAGCATACTTTTCCGGGTGGCCGTTAATGAGGGCTGCTGGGTTGGCTGTCTGGCTGGCTGGATGGGGGTCCCAAAATTTAAATTGACATGTTTAAAGTCAATTTGCCCCAAGTTGGACTCGTAAACAAAAGAGCAGATTCCACCCCGATGACATTAACCTATTCATTTGTAAAGAGGCTGTCGAATTTCCTAGCTTACATAAATATTTGTGCGTTTCCGTGCTGCCCCGCCAGGCGGAAAAATGTCGAGGCACAAAACTGGGGGAAATGGGGAAAGCCAGTCAAATCAAATGTAAATCCAGAACGAAAGCAAGGAGCTGGCAAGCGAAATTGAAATGAAAATGAATGTTTGCCTGAGAGGCTTTGCCATTGTCCTGGCCCCCAAGTCGATTGTTATCTTGGCCCAAAGGCAATTGAAAATTGGCAGCTGGGAGGTCCCGACATTTCCGCGTTGCGTAGGCCTAACGGGCACATTAATACATAATTTATAATGTTTTCGTTTCGTTTTGTTTTCGCACACTTAAAGGAGCTGTCGTGTATCTGGTTTTTGGGGTTGAGTTCTTTTAAATTTCCCGCGCTGTTCAATAAAGTTTAATGCTTGGCGGGGGAGAACGAATCGGGGTAACAGAACAAAGGGCTTTCAACTCATTATGTTTTTGCCAACATCTCAAAGCTAGAACTTCAATGCAATCCGTAACAATAGCAGATAGACACAATAACTCAACGCTGAACCACCTGGGTAGCAAAAAATTTGCATACATTTCCCTCTAAAGGAAAAGTCACTTCTGTTGTTTCTCGGTTTTAGCATGCAGGTCAGAGGTCGGTATCGGTATTACTTCTTGTTAGCTACAGAAAACAGAAAATAGGTTGTACCTACTCAACAAACAGAACAACGGCAACCGAAACGAAACGAAAACGAACTGAAAATAAAACTTACCGTCGACTACTTTGGATAATTGGCGAAAGGATTATCTCTAAGCTGGAGGAAATGTTTTGATTTTGTTGCAGGTTGGTGGCAGCTGATGTTGCTGCCGTGCCAGTTGCTGCTACTGCTGCACCTGCAACTAAAGTTGCTGCTGTGATATTGTTGGTGGTGTTGGGTGGGGGATTCGCATTCGCATTCGCTTGGCTACTGGAGTGACTATTGGTGGTGTGGCTACTCGGATTCGGGTTCAGATTCAGATTCGGATTCGGGTTCGCATTCGCATTTGCATTTGCATTTGCGTTCAATGTGGGACAATTTAACGTTTGGTTGCCGCTGGTAATTGGCCCTAGTTGCTTTGCCTGCTGACCACAGTAGACATTCGCATTGCAATTATCGAAATTAATATTGCTCGATGGATTGGATTGACGAATGCCGCCGCCGCCGCAGCTGTTGTTGTTGGCGATGCAGTTGTTGCTGCCGCTGCCGCTGCTGTTGTTATTGTTATTCGAGCTATTGTGGCTGCCCGTGGGGGACATCAAAGGAGCATCCGCATCAAACATGTCCTCGGCCTCGGCGGCCTCATCGTCTTCGGTGTCTTCGGTCTCGTCGTTGGTGGTCTGCGCCTCCATCTGCAGGGCCTCCAGGACAATCATGGCCTCGTCCTCCTCGCTGCAGGAGTGCGAGGAGTGCGTCTGGTTTCGGGGATCGCAAATCGAATCCAATTGGGGGTGGTTTGGGGTTGTAGTACGGGGGTGGTGAGGTTGAAAATACAAACAAGGTTTAGCTTTCTTGCAGGGCTCTAATCACGCTCTATTGTTCAGTAGTTTTAGGGACAGACGGGCATGCAACTTACACATCTACGCAGTTGTTTATCACAATATTAGGCTTACTAATTTATCATAATAATAAATGGCACAGGCAAAACACAAACACATGCTGTTTATCGACAATTTCGACTAGATACATAATATTTCAATTAGGATAATATTGACAAAATCAACCCAATGTATGCTGCTATAGTATTTTAATTAATTTACAAACAGCAGCGAAAATACCCCTGCCCCGGTTTATGAATTTATCATTTGCTGCAGCGCGGCTCCTGCACAATTTTAATTACACGCAAAATACTCGAATAACAAGGGCCCCAATCAACAATGCCAAATGCCAAAGCCAAAGCCGATGGTAATGGCAATGGTAATGGTAACTAAAGCCCCGGCGGCCAAACAGCTGACCATTCGAATCAAACCGCGTGCACAGGTGGCCAGGATAGGGCAGGCACCTGGGGATTGGGCTGGGGACTGGGAACTGGGAATTGGGAGCTCGTTTCAGGGGAATGGCTGTTCCTAACCCATTCGAAATGCGCCACACGCCCTGCGGTTTTCTGTTGATTGCACAGCGGATAGCGATTGAGTCCTTGTTGATCCAGAGGTTAGTTACCATGCTCTAATGGGACTCTCTTTAAGTCTATAGTCTTTAATTTGTTCTTTAGCTGACTTAACCCTGGAGCCAGCAGAAAATATTGGTAAGTAAGCAAGCACTTTTCGATTTGCATTTAAGCAAGGTATTAAGCCATTCAGGTGGCAGACATGTGCGGTAACTAATCGCATTGAATGCGACTTGGCTCTGTCTCTGGCTCAATACACTTAAAAGCTCATTCAATTTGGCCCAAGACACGTTCGCTTGAAGCCCATTTGATGCCTTTATGATGGCGAGTTCTTTGCCAAAAGTCAACACATAAGCACACGAGCGGGGAAAACGCCGGGAAATGGGGGAAAAGCTGGGGAAATGGCTGCCGGCCAGTGAGATTCATTTGTAAATGAAATCAGAAAGGTGTACAAACACAAGCACACTCGAATGGTTCAGGGGTCTAAGTATGAGTATGAGTGCGAGTTCGAGTTCGAGTTCCTGAGTATCCTTTACTCACTTAAGCTTTCGGCCTTTGTGTGCTGGCGGCTTATGCTTTTTGTAGCCAAACTACACAAGTTTGCCGGAGAACACAAGTTTGTTTTGTATACACACAAAGTTTGTTTGATTTTCTATTAATTAAAATTGCATTCAACTTGAAAATCGTATTTGTTGCCGCAGGAGGGAAGTTTATCTGCTAGGCCTCGCCCACTTCCATTCAATAATGAACTTTGAATTGTAGCCTAATGGAAACACGTACAAGATTGCATAAACAAACTTGAAGAGCGCCGGCCAAAGCCAAGGAATTTAATTAATTTTCCGCCCCGCTTATGGGTGTGTGTGTGCGCGAGTGTGTGTGCCTTAATTGGGCAAACACGCCCATGGCCAGCCAACACACACACGCTAATGCATCAAATTGTCTGGCATAAATGTGGCCCAGTGTCAAACGCCCCGTTCATTAACACGCGGCTCCGAGGAAAACGGAACGGGGGTCGCATCCAATGTCAGGGACGAATCGGAATCGGGTGGGTCGCCAAGGATGGGTCACCACCTCGTCTGGCAACTGTCGCCATCAAAGATAATTGCCGTCCCCCGAGCGCCAGGATGATCTATTTTTTCTACTCCGCCAGCGGTGGTGCAGCCCTATTCTTTTTTCTCGAATGCATAAAACATTTTAAATAAAAACGCATAAAAATATGCCATATGCCGTCTGCAGGACAAAAGAGACAAGGGCGTTTAGAGCCCGGAAAAAGGGCCGCCCCTCCAAACCATCTAGTATTTTCAATTGCCTACATGATGAATAATTAAATCATTCACGGAATGATGGATAAAAAAACGAGTATTTGTTTAAAGTTTCCCTTTGTTTCTCACTTTGTACATTTTCCGCACTATTTGACATGGAAAAATGTTTTCTGCCAATAAATCAATTGGCAATTTCATATTTTTATGCCCATTTTTTATTTGCCATTTTTTCAAAGTTATGATGCATGCATTTTTGCTGCGGTCTTTGTTTACCCTGGGCATTGTTTTCTAAATTTAAAATTTTATGCTGTTGACCAGGGCTGTCATAATATTATTTGGCCTTTAACCTTTACTTTTTAATGAACTTGAAAAAACGGAGGTAAAAATTAAACAGCGAGTTGGATAAATACGCAAATATTTACTTAAATTAAAACGCCCATTCCATTTTCTGAACAACTCAATCAATTTGTGACCATTTCTCCTCAAACGAAAGACGCTTCCATCGATAAGCAATCGCTTTAAGGCCTATAAGTTTGTTGCCTTATTGTTTGCCAATTGTGTTAATCTAGCATTTGTTAGGATTTGGCCAAGTGTGGCCGGCTCCTTGGGGCTACTAAAACGGAAACAGTCCGGACAATAGATATAATAACAACTGCAGGCGTTTTACCAGGGACAAAACCATCACCCGATGTGTTCTCCGCCGACGGCGAAAACTGCTAGCCCTTGAAACAACACAGCAAATGGCAGAGACAACAGCAATCGAAACTTTTGCCACATTAAATCAGTAAATTTATTGACTTAACTGCTTTTTGGGGCGAGGACACCAACCCGGCCACGCCTACCCATTTCCCCGCCCGCCCCTTTTGGGGGTTGTCAGCATTGGCGTTTGTCTGTTGGCCGCTGGCTGCGCACTTGCCACTTTGGCCTGGCCAAGATGGTGTCCCTAGTCCCATATCCGAGTGCACTCAGAGAAACAGGAAATATAGTTAATAAATGCTGAGGAACTTTAAAATGCAGTTTTTAAATGAGGAATGAAATGTTTTCGCTTAATACTGAGTTGGTTCTCAGATTTTCAGGGTGAATAGAGACCGAACAGGATGCTTGATTTTTTCGAGTGCATCTTCGCCTGCCGCAGGATCCCGTGTTTGGCATATTCCTTTGGCCGCTTTTGCCCCTTGCTGTGCTGTCATAATTTTTGATTTGCTTGTTTTATTTGATGTCCTTGCTGATGTCGTTGCTTTGGCTGCCATCTCAGGCGTAGTCGTCGTTCTTGGCCGCTCCTCACTAAGCTGCTTCCCAGCTTAGGAAAAACAATTTTGCAAAATTTATTTTATAGCAAAATTATGCCAAACATTTCGAAAATGTTTCTATGTACTCCCGCTTGTTGTTTCTCTTGTCGTTTGGGAAATGCGAATACGCGTGCATGTGTGTGTATTCGGAGGATATACACACATGCGTGTGACCCGGTCGAGAGCTTGGAAGCTGGCCCAGAATTTATTTTAGAATGGTAAGTATTTCTGCTTTCGTGCCATCAACTCTGGCTGAAATTATTTGCTCGGGGGCAGCAGGAGAGAAGAGAAGTCAAGGAGGAGGCAGGACTGGAGGTCCTGTCTGTTATATAAACTTGGATAATGTAGCGCAAATAGTTGCTTATTATTTATTCTCTTTTATTGCCCCCGCTAGCCAAAACCTTTGTCTTTACTGGGTCTTTATGGCCTTTTATTTTTCGGGTAATTTATTTGCGCTCCGGCAGAAATTAGTTGGAATATTTCAGTTGTTAATTAGGCATGCGTGAAATTGGGCAAAGTTTTGCGAAGCATTCTTTTGAGTTAGGATATATGGGCATATGTCTGGCCAAGATTCGCCCAACTATTCCACTGAAATTCGAGTGCTGAAAAGGATCCCTTCCCAAGTGGCGCTCTCACGCCTTAAATTTAAGTTAATTAAATTTCAGAGCAACCCGCAGCTGAGATAGCGGCAAGTTAACGTTTCTGGCTTTCGACAGGGCCAGACACACACAGGTCCTTTGGGTGGAGTGTGTGTGCGATAAGGATTCCTCATTTGGCGGAAATGAGGACAGCCCCACAACTCCCTCAACCCTCACACAATGGGTCTTACGAAATAATCAACATAAAAGCTTCAGTTACTTATTACACTTGTGCAAATACGGATACACACTACGCCATAGACTCTAGTACTCTTTAGAAATACAAACCGAAAATATAAAGGAGGAGGAGGAGTATCATGCCATACACACTAAGTACTTGGCTGGGGATGCGATAGTGCCAGTGAAATACGGATTCAATTAAGGCGCGGAACACAAACATGCAACACAATGGAGTGGCAAACGAAAGACAAGTTGCACAAACTGAAGATGAGGAGGAGGGGCAGGTGGACGTATCCACATCAACATCAACATCAACATTCAACATCGACATGCGACAGGTTTGCACTTCGTACTCACAGTTGACTGCTGCACCTCGGGCACAGATGGATTCTGGCCATGTTGCAGATACACTAATGGACCGCCCGTTTGCCGCGGCTGCTGGACAATGGGCGGCGACGAGGACGACGTGGAAGGAGGTCCGGCAGCGACGGCGGCTCCTTTGTCGAACTGATAGTACATGACGTCGTTGGCGGGCGCCGTGCCGCCGTACAGAGGAGGAGGGGGTGGCGGCGGATCTGCGGTCTGCGACCCAGAAATGTGGTAAGCGGTGGTCTGTTGTTTCGGGGAGCCCACTGCTCCCGTTCCTGCTCCTGCTCCAGCTGCTGCCCCGGCTCCACCCGGCATCTGCGGCATCTTGTAGTTGTAAATGTAGGGTCTTTCGTACTCCCCGCCGTGGATGTAGGATAAGAAGAGGTCCGATTTGGCTGGCTGAAGACCAAAACCCCCGGAGGAGGAGCCGTTGCCACCTGATCTTTGACCTGAGGGACGATTGTAGCCCCCGCCCGAAACATTGCTGCTCGCATAGTGCAACGGATAACAGCCTGCATTGGCTAACTGCGAGTTCCCGCCGCCCGTCAGGAGTTGCGTTTTGGTCAGACTCTGTCCGGAGAGCCGCCGGGTGGGCACCCCAATATCCGACTTGGCATCCCGGCGCTTCACCTGCGCCACGTGCGTGGAAGGACCTTGGTAATAGTAAGGCGACGCCGGATTGCTGGGCCACTCCACGAAGCTGCGCTGCCGGCTGAAAGCACCACCACCACCTTGAGAACCTGGACCACCGACACCACCAGATGTTACCATGTTGCCTGCCAGATTGCTAATGCTGCCTCCTCCGCTCACCACGCCCTTGGAGCTCTTGGCCAGCGCATTGTTCAGACTGAACTTGTACTGGTTGTTCTCAAAGGTCGTGTAGTGGAGCAGGCGATTAGCCGGCGACTGTTGATTAGAGTTAGTAGCGCTGTTGGGGTTTTGGCTGGAGCTGGGATTGGAACTCGGGCCCGCGTTGTGGACGGGCGCCAGTCCCGAGGAGCTCCCTGGGTTAGTGGACGATGGCGAGGAGGTGGCGTATTTGTAGGTGCTCTTCTGCTGGCGCTGCTGCTGCGCGAACAGCGAGCGCTGCTGCTGTTGCTGGTTACTCACGGTCTGCTGCATCAGGTTGTTGTAGTTCCCGCCGGCACTGCCGCCCGACTTCCGGTGCGATCCGCTCGAGGCGCCAGAGGATTTGTTGGTGCCATAGCGAGTGCTGTCGCTGGATCTGGAATGTTCAAGGCGTTACATGGTAAAAGAGTAAGCAGGTTAGTTTAAGGTAAAATAACTTTTAAAATACTTAATAAATATTATGATATGATATGAGGCGATCTTACCTTTCCGATGAGTATGCATAATCCTGATCGGCTCCCAGTCCAGAGTCAGTGTGCTCGTGGGACACCCGCAGAGCCGAGTTCTCCAAAGGACTCAGATTGGAGCCAGTGGGCGAGATAAAGTCACCCATGCTCATGCTGGACATCATTCTGAAGTTGGAAAATCCACATTCATCTCCCAAATTTGTAAAGACATCTCCACCATCTCCTCCTCTACTCACCTAACTAGACCATTATTCCGTTCACACTCCCTTGAAGATATAGTGCTGGCCGAGCGGATGGATCCATTCTTCGGCGCGTGTCCTCCAGCTCCAGGACCTCCGTTGGCCTCGTGTGGATGCGTGCTTTGATAGTAAAGTCTACAATTATGTACATGAGTTAAGTGAGATCTGATAAATAATCAGAACAAAAACTGAAAGTCGTTCCACTCTAAGGGTTGACCCTTACCTATTAGTAATTTATAGATTGGTTAACTAGTACTTACCCCCTGATGCGATCGACGCGATTCCTGGCCTGACCCGCATTTCCAGATCCACTGCCATTGGTAATGGTGTTGCCAGAGCCCGTGCTCTTGGCTCCCACACTGCTCTTGCTGTTGCTCTTGTGGATCTTCAAGTTAGAGTTGGACCTCTTCGAAGTGGTCTCTACCACCGTGTAGGGAATCTCCCGTAACTGCTGCTCCGACATGCCCTCCGTGTCCACCAGATCGAATTGTAGGTGCTTCGCCAGCTCACTGTTCCACATGCGGCTTCGTGATTCCGATGGGGATCTATTTTTATTTAAAAATGTTTAATAATAATTTAATTATACATATAATTAACGTATACTGGCTCCTTTTTGGTTGTACTCACTTGTTTTTGCGGTGCCTTCTGGATTTGTGGTGCGAATGGGTGTCCGAGTGGCTATCGTTGCTGTGGAGACTCCTGGCCACCATGCTGCTCTTGGAAACCGCTGCCTGTTGCACGGAACTCTGGCCCAAACTGGCCTCCGCCTGGCGTCGTTGCACTTCCCTCCACTGCGATGTGGAGTCTATAAGCTCGGCACTTCCACTTCTCATCGAGGAGCTGCGATGACCGGAGTAGCTGCGTCCACGTGTGCTGTCGTGATCGGATCCTCCGGCTGAGTCCCTTCGATGCCGGTGCGAACGGCGGTGCTTGCGATGATGCGAACGTCCTGATCTTCCGGAACGACCTGATCCTCTGGAAAGCTCGCTTTCATTATCTGAGGTGCGGCGATGACGGTGCTTATGCCTTGAATTAGAATGATTCCAGGTTATAATGATTTGCAAATTCCGAAGGTCGACAAATTAACGAATTGCTAAAAGTTCCTTGATAAGATACGTGAAAATACCAAAGTTGATACGCATAAAAATTGGGAAATTCAAATTCCCTTGCGAAATTCAGATCTTTGCAGATAAGATAAGGAGACAAATTTAATCAGTTCAACCAAGTACTCAAACTAGGCGCATGCCTAAGGATGTCCAAGTCGATAGGGCTTAGTTGGTCTTAAAATGTCACATATACTGGACTCTATCTTAACCTACTTAACCTTCTAAAGTTAATTAAGTGTTGACGAACTTAATACATCTAGTTCGATAAAATTCGCACGCGTCGCATTTATCTAACTTCATCCTAGGATTCAGACCTGATGCCCTTTGAAAGGTCAAGCTCGGGTCCGAAGTCTATACAGTAATCACGGTTGATGGGTTTGACATTCAAGTTAAATATAAATTCACTGTGAGTTTAAGCCTTTTCTGCATTAAAAATAATGCGTAACATTACTAAGACTTACTTGCGCGTGGACCTCGAGTCATTGGAGGAGTGGCTCTCCACGGAACTGGATCGGTATCTCTGCTGCTGATGGGAGGCGGATGAGGAGCTGGCCCGCTGCTGACGGTGGTGGTGCGTGGTCGAGGAGGTGGCTCCCGCTGACGAGGATTGGTGGTGCGGATGGTGGCTGGTACCGTGACCGTGGCTGTGGTGGCTGTGATGGTGGTGCAGTCCACCGCCTGCCGTACTCGCGGATCTCACGGATCGCGGACTCGACGGATTGTGCCCGAAGAGGGATCTCTGCTGGGAGCGCGGCCAGGGAGCACTCCGGGTGCTTCTCGGCGAGTCAGGCGTTTGCAGGTTGCCCCCGCTGTTGTTGTTGTAGCTGCTGGAGTTGTTGTTCTGCTGCTGATGGCAAGGTCTGATGCCCAAGCTGGTGGGTATGCTGTAGGTGGAGCGATAGGGGCTGTCGTAGTTGCTGTTCAGGGGAGGGAGTAGAGATTAAAGGCGGGGGATCAGTCATCGCGATCTCGCATTATTTTGCCATAAATTTAAATTGTTTAACATAAACGTTGATTAAAGTCCGCGGCATGGAAGGCCATTTAGGCTGTCCAATTCGATCTGGGGAGGCAACTGAGCTCCTCCAGCCATGCCACCACGAGATCGACACAGACAAATAATGCGCGTGTGCAAAATTGAGTAATTGCCGCACTGGCAATCAGCGGGCAATCATTTTGTACTCCCAGGAGTCGTCGCTTCGGTCCAGTTCGGTTCGCCTCAGTTCCACTGAGGAGGATCCCAGAAAAGCCAGAACGTGCCCGGTGATTTATGCTCCCTGGGATGCAGCGATCTGTGATTTGTGATCTGGCATCTGGGATCTGGATAGTCTGCTGTGGTGTGGTGTGGCGGAGATCGGCTGCCTGATTGGCCTGATGTTTGGGCTTCTCTTTGTTTGCAAATGATAAATGACGCGGGCTATTTGCTCATCCCGGGTCTTGCAGGAGAAGGAATCCAGCGATTACGATTGGCTTCTATTACCTTATTTAGAGCCTCACCTGAGCGTGTAATTTATGCACGGATGGTGGGCAAACACTTACACTGGACAGCTGGAAATGCTGGCTGGTAATTGTCCAATTCAAGTGCTTCTTGGGAGGATCGCTTTCGATTAGTCTCCACAACGGAATACAAGTATACACTCGCTCCCTCACTCCCCGACTATAAATCGCCTGGCATGACTCAATTTCGCCCGAAACTTCTATGATTTCTATTTGTCCATATAATTTGATGTTCACAACCATAAAACATTTAATAAATGCTGCGTCTAGACAATGTAACTGCCTCCGAAATGGCAACTAAATGGATTTTGAACACGAATTCGAAACAGAACCCACAGTGCCAGAGGGCACTTGAGCCGGGACAATGCCAAGGAGCTTCTATCTATGTATCCTGTTTGTCCTGTCAAACGCAAACGCAGGCGGAAAAGGCGGGGAATGATGAAGTGCTCCGGCTGCATTCCTTTCAAATTGAACCCGGCGATTCGAAATAGCAATAGCCATACCGAAAAATATATGTTTGAAAATTAAAAAGAGATCAAAGGCGAGTCCTCTCCAACGAGCCACATGAGAGCTCTTCCGGCGCGCCAGCTCCCAAAAATGATTACTAAAAAGCAAAAAAGGACTTGGCGGCCAAAAAAGGACTTGGCCGGAAAAAAGGACAACTACGTCAAAGGAAGCAGCTGCCGCACATAAATGGGTAAAATACGAAACGCGAGGGTACTACACATGGGCGGTCGGGTAAATCAAAACTTTTGTGCTCGGAATGAAAACAAATGATGGGCATTCTGGAGTACTCACTTGGAGATGGTGCCCATTCCGGGCTGGGGCAGCGGCCTGTTGCCCATGTGGCTGCCGCCTCCTAATGTTCCCGCGCCACTTGCTCCATGGCCATGGCCATTGCCATTTCCATTGCCGTTGCCGTTGCTGTTAAAAAAGTCATCAATCACGCGGCGCGGCTGGCGCTTCGAGGGAGTACGGGTGAAGGCAGGCGGCGATCGTCCGGCGGAAAGTGCATCCTTCTCCGTTTGCTTGTCCGGGCGACTTTTGGGTGTGGTTCGATGGGTTCGGGGTTGGCAGACATGCGGTGGTGGTGTCGGGCAACATAAAAGTAGGCATAAAGGCGTCCAAAAATATTAACAACCAAAATGGGAAAATGCGAAAAACAAAAAAGGAAAACGAGCGTACGGATCATAGAAGACGCTAATAATGAACAGTGAACCATAAAAAGGTTGTAAAGCACAGACAGCCAAATAAAATAAAAACCCAGGAAACTCGGAAACTTTCATTTGTTTCTCAAATTAAAAACGTTCTGTTCTTGGGCCAGTCATAAAATGAGCCGACGCCCCTAAAAAAACTTTGTTTTTGGCCACTAGAAATGCCCTGCCGGCCAAGTTAATAGTTTCACTGAGTTACGGTTGGCCACGTGAACTCCATTTTGTGTCCGGGAGCAAGAAAGTTTACCGCAGCAACTAAATGGTCAGCCGCAGTCACCGCAAATGTCCAGTCATAAACATGAAGGACCTGAAGCCCCAGAGTTCCCCTGAATCCCCTCGATTCCCCTGGATTCCCTAGATTTCTTGCCACATTCGTCATGCACAATTGCCTGCATTTGGTGAGGCAGCAGCTTAGAGCCGCCTTTTCGCAGAAAGTCATTAGTGGGCTTTGCACTCGAGTTGCTTTTTGGCTGACTGCCCGAAGGCCTCCCAATCCCAATCCCCAGCCTCAACCTCATCCACATCCACATCCCCATCCGCAGTACCCCTGCAGATCCGACATTTTTATTGGACTTCCAATTAGTTGACCATGCAGGCGATGGCGTAAACTTGATCTATGAACACTGGTCGGGTTGCGCTGCATCTGGACGCTGCTTCTGTTTGGATTTGACTTTGACTTGGGCCAGAGATGAGCTCTAATTGGTTCGGCGGGAAACTCGAGGAGCTGACATGCGAACTTGGTGCATTTTGGCGTTTTCAGAGGGCTATCTTTGAAACTGGAGTGGCCCTCCATTTAGTCCGAACTTGATGAACATTAATTTCGGCTAATACAAACTTTACATTGAATTTATTAGAG
This sequence comes from Drosophila simulans, assembly GCF_016746395.2. NCBI lineage: Eukaryota > Metazoa > Arthropoda > Insecta > Diptera > Drosophilidae > Drosophila > Drosophila simulans. The sequence goes on along the minus strand of NC_052523.2, from coordinate 27,432,115 downwards.
GTCTTAATAAAATAAACAAAACAATAAGGTATTTAAGTGCCTTGCTCTTACACTGATAGTAAATTCAGGCATGTCCTATATCCCCGAACATATTTATAGGAAATTTAGCCCTTGGAATGCCGCATCTAACCATCTATCCTCTCAAGAGCCAGTTCACTTGTTCGCTTCGAGTCCAGCCCAATTTCTCCACTCGAGCTGCCCCTTAATGAGCTAATCACATGAGGTGCACTTTGAGGCCAGGGATTGAACTCGAGTGTCTGGGCCATTGAAATTCGTTACGTCTTAATTGGCTGCGCTTTTGGGTTTGGCCAATAAATTAGGCAACGGAGCAGCAGGGTTTTTTTTGGTTTAACGACTCCATCTGATGGGCGGAGCACACACGACTGCACCCACAGGAACTTCCTGGAGAGTTCCCAGTGCGCCGCGGCACTCCACTATTTCTGGCCAGCTGGCTGGTTACTCACCTGTGCCTGAAGCGCGATCCCAGTTGGAACAAATCGGCGGCATGCGACTGCGAACTGGGCAGAGGGGCCACTCGCACCTGCCTGAAGAAGGCATGGTGTTCCACGCAGCAGCGCCATAGGTGCTTGCAGGCCGACTTGCGAGGCGTCTCGAATCCGTAGGTGCTCAGCTCGTTCTGCGGGAAACAGGAACAGAATCGAATCGCAAAGGTGTGATAAGCGCAAGAGTCGAGTCACGATGGGAACTGGAAACTCGACTGGGACTCGACATGCCGACAAAGAGGCGGACTGACTGAATGAGTGCCCCTGTCGGGCTCGCCCCCTCCCATTCCAAACTGTAAAGTGCTGGCCAAAAAAAAAAAAAAAGAAGCTGGGAAGGAAAAGGGAAAAATCAAGGCGAAGGAAAATGCTTAAGTTCCGCCTTTTGTGCGCGTCAACTGGCTGGGAAACTTTTTTGATTATCAAAGCGTTAACACCCGAAAGTGTGCAACTTTCGGCAGCTCCAGCCATTTGGCGTCCTCTATCTGCTATCTGCTACCGAAGCTACCATCTTCCATCTACCAGCTACTAGCTACTTGTTGTCTAACGAGTCCTCCTACGCTTCTGGCTCCTGGCGCCACTTGATGCCGCTGACAGCCAAAAGTTGTCGCCATAAGGAGCACACAGAAAAATTGGCGACACTGCAAAACGGGAATAAGAAATTGAAGGCACTCGAACGGAGCTATGGAGTATAGGATACCCTGTAGGGTTTAAAGGAGGATAACTACACTAAAGTATACAACTTCGAGGATATCATGACTTAAGAGTTAATGATTATAGAACAATTTATTCATCTAAATTTCTAAGATCTTTTCTACATTTCTTAAAGGTCATCTTTTAAGCACGCCCAGAACTCTCTCAACTGTCAGATACTTCCTACTCGACTTTGTCATAGGTCTACTACTACCCTTTAGTGCCAACTTTCGACCATTCACTCGCGGAACGAACTGCAAATTGTAAAAAGCACTTGTCGGCAAACAAATTTATGGCTGGGATGGGCTAGGAATTGCGGATCCTCATCCACATCGTCACAGTGGCCATTGTCGTTTCGGGTTCCCAGCTAACAGTTTACAGTTTTCCAGTTCCAGTTCCCATTGTCGCGTTGGGTGCGTTTGAGAATTTACATTTTTATCGCTTATCCTGAGCATAAAATAGCGTCCTTTATAATAAACTTTGGCAATGCGCGGCCAATAGTAATGAGCCACCGTCGTCTTGTTGCGCAGCACGACAATCCCGCTCGGAGTCAGGCCCAGGAAGTACTCCACGCTGTCCTCGCCCTGTGGGAAAAGGGGAAAGTGTGAGCAAAAAGTAGAGAAAATGAGAAGCTGAGAAACTTTCGCAAACAAAGGCGGGCGCAAAAGTTTCCTTTCGGCCATTGCCAAAAAATGTGTTAACAAGAAGAAAGTTTTCGCCCATTAGCAGCAGGCGGCATTTTTATGGATACCTCGTTCTTATAACGCCGCCCAGAAAAAAAAGCCGAAATAAATGTAATTTCGGCTGTTAATTAAATTAAAAAGAAGCAGAGAGCGGCAAAGCATATAAAAGACGGCGGTCTGGCGCCGCGATAGTCAATGATTTGTGTCTATAAACAAACACAAGGCCGACGACTGAGTGAGAAGGGGGTGGATATGGGCATTATTATGGCACATAGCATACCATACCATACCACATGGAGTATGATACAAGGGTTCGGGGCGATCCCCAACTCCACGCATGTATACAAACACAGCTGGTGATTTATTGAGGTTTGATATCAAAGTAAAGGGCAATAAAAAATGCAAATGAAGTGCCAACTTACGCAGCACAAAAGCGTAGACACACGAGACTCGCTTTTTCGGGGGTAATCATTTCCCCCTCTCCGATTGGGGACCCCCACAGAAATGTGAGCAAATGATTTATAATATTTGCCCTGAAATAAAATTAAACTTTGCATTTCCCTCTGACCCCTTTTATGCGGCTGGTTGAACGTCGAAGACCGGCTGCCTGGTGAACCATCTGCGGTTTCAGAACGTCGGGTCGGGTCACATGCGAGAAGTATCCATAGGTCCTATATGCCACCCCCGTTCCGGCAGTTCACCCGATTTGGCTTGACACATGAGCAGCATCAGCACATTACTCACCAGAACGGGATGCAAATCCACGCCGTACATATCGTGCCATTTGACTTTGTCCAGATAGTTGAGCTCCGCACTGGAGGGCGACATTCCCTTGAGCTGCTGGTGGAGCTCGGAGACGCGGGTTTCCAGCTCGTTGCTCTGGTTAGGAAGCAGCCGGAACTCGGACACATAGCCCTTCGAGTGGCGCCGCTGATCGTAGTCACCAAGTTCGGCTGGGGGAGCAAACATGTATGTATCTCTGATTATTGGATGAAAGCAAACTTCAATTTCTTTACAAAAATGAAGGGTGGAGTTCTTGGTAAATAAACACAAGTCAAAGGATATGCGCTGAAAATCGATTCGTATTTGCAAGGGGCTTTTGTGACACCTGTGACTCACTTGGTGTTCCTTTACTTACATTGCACCACAAAGGCTCCCAGCTCGGCGGCCAGCTCAAAGGCCACAGGCAGTCGTCCCTGCAGAACATCCTGTTTGACTTGCAGGAAAAGTTGATACCTGCAAATGACAAATTTCATTAGCCAACATGGCAGCACAAAAAGCCGAAAACAAGGACCAGAAGCAGTTAACAAGTGGGCAAACAGAAATCTGGGCATAAAATTAGTTGATCCCCCCCTGAATGCTTGTCCAGAACAAACATTCGGCCGACTTGTTGACTTTGGGCGTAACATGGAAATCATGAAACGAAACAAATACTCGTAAACGGCAGACGGCATAGGCCGGCATCATATTTCACAATTATTTGCTAAAATCAAGCGCAGTTTGGGCTTCAAGCTGCCTGTTTGCCTTAATCCTCTCCTGTCAGACGTGGCTCAGTCTGCCTGGGAATCCCCTCGTCGCTCGGAATTTTCAACTTTGTCCTGACCAAAGTCAATTGCCGTTTATTGTGCGGCGCAGACTTTGTATAGCTAAAATAACACGATATTCTTTGGCCCTAGTGCACTTCCAATAATGCAACGGCAATTGCATTGCCACGCCCTACGCCCCTTCCACTTGGCCAGAAGTGCATTTCGATGCATTTATATGCGCTAATATTAGCAGTGGATTCAGCGGCAGTTGGCCAGGATTTTGATGATGTTTGGCCAATGGTTTTGCCGTCGCTCGGCGAATGATTATGGCCAACGTGTCGTCGTATGGAGAGCAAATATTTGCACACACCAAATGCTTGATAAATGCAGCAATCGCCCCCAGGATAACCAGACACCAGGACACCAGGACCCCAGGACGACCGAACACCCGATGATGTGGCGGTGAAAACCATGGCCACGGTCACATTTCCACAGATTTCCCGCCCACTTCGCTCGCCATTCGCGACGACATTTGGCATTTTCCCTTCGGCCTGCTGGCCTTTTCCACTGGCGTTATTTTAATTTATTTCGCTTGATGTGCGCGCATAAATGCATTAATTGCTCGATGCATTATCCATTAGTTGAGTGGGCATAGCGAGTTCACAGCTTTCAGCTCGTGCATCTCAATTCGCTTCATTTGTTGTTTATTGCATTATAATTATGCGTCTGTGTGCCTCAATTAACAAATTAAATTTGCCAAATTCAATTTACCGAATTTATGGCAGACCAAAGATGGGATGGCACAAATTAAATGCTTAAATTGTTAATGCCTGTGCGGACAAAAGGATATTCTTTAAATGCCACCAGAACTCGCACGATTATGACTTCAATTTGGAATACCCATAAATGTTTGCGGTCTAGGATCATATGGGATTTTGGTTCCTCACCTGGTTATTTCCTCCAGCAGCTTGCAGGGATCGGCAGCATAGAACTTCACACCGAAATACAAGTCATAAGGATCCGACTTGGGCTTGAGTTGGCGAGAAATACGCGACGCAGGATCGAGCCAGTGCTGTGGGGAAATGCAAATGAGGGATAAATCCAAGGGCTAACCACGGGGCGTATGAGCAACCAGGTGGTTTGTGTAAAAGTCAGTGAAGGACACCACCGCCAGCAGGACCAGCGAAAGCGAAAATATCTAACCTGCCCCGCAGCCAAAGGACTCTCAAAGAGTTGCCATAGTCTGTCTGCTGGGCTTTTTGTTTTCATTTTTCATCGCGCCTGAATGAATTTCAATGAAAACGAAAATGAATTTCCAAAACCAATATGTGTGCCCAGCGGAAGCGGTCTCCTTCACTTTTTTCGATTTGGATCGTTTTTGCTCAACACACTTACCGTCTGATTCTCCTCGTCTATGTAACGTATGCCGAAGTATGAGGTCTCGATTAAATTGAGCCTGGCGAAGACGACATCCAGCAGAGCCTGGCCGGGCAAATCATCCTGAAAATAGACAAGAAAATTGCTGTTAAAACAGAGCAGAGTCCTGGGGATAAACAGGAGGGATAAAAGCAGAAAAGGCTGAGGGGCTGAGGGGCAGAGAGGCAAAGGCAAACACTGGAAACACTGGCAAACTGTTGAGCCATTGAATGGCCACAGACACGGCCCTCGTTTCCGTTTCCCTTTCGTCCTGCGCCCACTTTCCATCCAGTTGGCTAAGTCCTCCGCCGACAAAAGTGAAAACTTGCCAGTGACAATTATTCAATTGGAAAATTGCTGCCTTTTTGTGTGCCTCTGCCTGCGATAAAATAAATGTGGAAATAGCAAAATGGCCCGTTCTTCTTCCTCTCGACCAAACAATTTATGGCAAATCGAAGGCGGCCAAAGTCGGGCAATCAACAATTTTGCTGGCTTGCCGTTGGTTTAATTTAATTTGTTAAAGCTTTAAAATGCCAATTCCCTTTTTCTCGCCCCGTCTAGTGGCAATAATAAATTGAGTTTATTCTCCGGGGAGATCTCGCAATCGAAAACGGAATCACCCCGAAAAAGGTGGCCGCCGCAGCTGCAGGAACCGCAAAAAGCACCCAAACTATGGCCGTGGGGTGTGCTATTGTTAACCGCAAAGGCAGCTGCCACGCCCCCTGTTTACCGCCCGCCCTGCGGCGGCTGATGCTCCTCCTCGATTGTCTGCAGTGTGTCTCATGTGCTGCTCCGTTTTTTGCTTTTCGCCAGCTGACCAGCAGACACTGACTTTTGCCTTTTGTTGTTTGTTCGACCCGCTGCCATGTTTTATTTATGGTATTTCTGCCTGGTCGAAGGATCCCTTTGGGGCATCCACGTCCATATCCACATCCACATTCGCAGCCACGTCCTCGTACACATCCACATCCTGCACACGGCATTTCCCTTCGCATGCATATTGGCCTGCTTTATTGTTGTTGCGTAATAAACTTAATGGCTGGCAAGTGTGAACACACTGGGATTCCGGGAGTGAGAACTCGGTGTAACTGCCAGTTGGCTCGCAACTCCGAGCACAACTCGTTTTGAATTTATGTTAAACATTCTGCTGACCTCGGACTTTCAGTCCGAAATCGAGCTGCTTAACTCGCCGTCTGGGAATTGTAAATACCAAAAGATGGAGTCCAAGTTGGGATGGTGCTGTATGTGTATTTCAAATGATATTTGATACACATTGTTGGGGAATGTTTGCCACATGTTCATACTTATGTAGTTGTAGTGGTTTCCCCAAATCCATATGATGGCAAACTGTACAATATTCCATTTCCATCTCATTCAAGCAATGAATTCGATATGCCCAAAAACATATCGTTAGTACGCAAGCTGTGCAAAATGTTTTTGATCTGCCCAATAATCATTTACCTTTCAACATCCCCAGGCCAAACCGAGATCCCAGTGGATGGAAGGAATAATCTCTGTATGAGAGTTCATTCCGCATCAAAAAGTCGAGCTGAGTTGATTTTTGCATGAGCTCCGGGCCGCAGGACGAGGATGCCAGTGTGCTCGGTGCACGGACTCGTGTGCGTGTGTGTCAAAAACTAATTGCATTTGTGCCGACTGCATTAGATGACAGTCGTTAACAGGACGAAGTGACACAGTGACAGTGAAGTGACATCGGCAGTGGCAAAGTGAACGTGATGCTGCAGCTGGGCAGGACGTCAAATTCCTTCTCTGGTCCTGCAGCTCAAATTGCATTACAAATACGTGGAGAGAACGTGGGCCAGGACATTAAGACAATGGTCTGTGAAATTTCCTACACAAGTCGAGTCCTTATTGTTGTCTCCCCTCATCTGGCTCCGAAAGCTCTTGTTCCAGCTGCCGCTCCTCTGACTTTGCTGTCAATGCTTTTACCATAAAACACAGAACTCGAGAAGAAGAAAAGTGCATTTTAAAAATGCATAAGAAACATGAGCGTTCATCATATTGTCGGTTGCCGTTTACTTAGTGAGAGGAGCTAATAATGCATGTGCACGTAAATGGAATTCCAAATGAGGTAAGAGCGAGTGAAGTAATATTCCTTAAAGTGTGCCGAAAGCACGTGAGGCATCTCTATCGATCTGGGCTTATTGGATTCCGAACCTTTCAGGAATCCCAACCAGTAGACACCCCCATTGGAAAGCAGCCTAATGAACTAGTCGTTCAGCGCCTAAGTTATGGCCAGAAATCAACGTATACATGTAAGGACCGCAATTAATCACATGGGGTTTGCCGGAAAAACTTGTGCAAACAAAAGTGTTTTGGGTCCCAAAAGGTTTACCACGTTCAGACAAACGATTCTGGGGGCGGAAACATTTCCCCCCACCTCCAACGCCAATTTCCACACAACTCACTCACTGACAGAGTTCAATAAATTAGATTTTCCCCGAACCAGTGACGTAGATGATGTCTGGGGCATCAAAGGATGAAGGCTTCGGATGATCCTGATGCTGACAGCGCAGCAAAAGCAAGTCGAGGACGGAGAATCGAAAAAAAAAATAGAAAAAATTAAGAAGACGCCGGATGTGCCCTACGATGATTATGTTGATGCTAATGATGATTAGGTCTTTGGCTAAAATGTCTTAATCAAATTATGCTTACTTTGATGTTGCTGGAAGGACCTACGCCTGCCTCCAGCCAAAGGACATCGAATCCTGGCCAAGTACACTTAATGAGCTTACATTTTTCGCCACCCCCGCCGCCGCCGACTGGCTCTCAACCTCGATTGCCTGCTTTTCTTGTCAGCTGACGGCAACACCAGAGCAAAAAGGAGGAAGTTTTTGCCATGCAACTTAATTAGAGAACGCCAAGTGGTAAACCGGAAAATATAGCACACATGTCTGGCCACCAGCCAGCCCTAAACAACTTCCCTTCTTCCACCCCCGGGGGACACTTTTCGGGCGAAAAGGAAAATCCCAGCACCGCGTTCCAGCTAAAACGTAATCAGCGTCTTTCGTAAACTTTAACGACGTGACTAACCCAATTTCGGCCTTTTGCGTGTGCAGAAATGCGCTGCAAGTCGCAGGGCTTTAACATAATTAGGACGTGTGTTATGTGTTCAAAGGATGTGCTCCCCAGACACACGTGCTTGTCAAAACTACTTGATATCAACTTGACTTTATGAATAGTTACAGATCAAATAAATATGTATGTGATTTTATAGAAAGATTAAGTATTAACTTTAAAGACTGAACGTATTGCTAGTGCCACACTTTTTTCGTGTTTTCATCCAGCCCCGTCAGATTACATCGTATTTCCGGTGTAAGCTCATTTGCTGCCATTTAAACTGCAAGGCGGCTAACAAGAAACGCCAGCTTATTGCCCTTGGAGGGGCAAAATAAAAACAAAGCTGGCTGAAATGGAAAATAAGAAGCGAGTCCGAGTCGCCGGCAATGGGGGTCAGGTCAGATGCTGGAAATGATGCTCGGCATCTGCCCCCAAAAGGCTCCGACATCCACGGGTCGTATACTTAATGCCATGTGAGCTGTGTCTGTGTGCGTTTTAGCCTCTCCAATTGCATTGTGCGTATAATTGCGATGCTTGGCTTAAACGAGCGCTGACCTCTGACAACAACAAAAAGTGCACACAACACGCGGTGGAAAAAGCAGCGAGCAGCGAAATGCGAAAAACAAAAAACAGCTGCAGAGAGCTGCATTCGTTTGTGTTTATAACGGCATTATGAGTCTTAAGCTCAGGGCAGAAATAGGAGGAATAAAAATAAAAGCCAGCGAGAGCAAACAAACGGGGCTAAAACAGAGAAGTGCGGAAAGGGACGGACGGAGTGAGTGGTGCAATGTCACAGACAAAACGGCGACAAAATGAAAGAAAAGCAATGCCAGCAACATCGTGTCGTCGTTATGCACAAAAACCAGGCAGCCTTTCCAAATGCTAAAGCAGATTTATGTCTGCTCCAACCCTCTCCCCGCCCTCCATCCACCGGGGGAACCCCCTTTTCGGGCCCGGGATCCACCCTGCTCATCCCATATTGGCGCATCTTCACCTAACTGAAAAACACATTCAACAAACGAGATTTGCGTAATTCCTGCAGCTCAGCGCCGACGAGAAGGTTCCTCGACTCAACTCAACTCGACTCGTCTCGGGTTTTCTTCTTTTTTTTATTTTTTATTTTTGCTGTTTTGTTGTTTGCCGGCTGCTTGTTCTTCGCAACGTTTGTTGTCAGTCTGTTTGTTGTTGTTGTCGTCGCAGTGGACGGGATGCTGCCTTTTGAGATTCCTGTACCGTGTGTTATAGCTATACCCTGCACCAGGTGGGCACAACGTTGATTCGGCCATGGCATTCAACTCATGGTCAATACATGGTCAATGTAAAAATAAAATGTAAAGGAATGCTCATCATGGAAAGTTCCAATTCCATCAACAAATTAAGTAGATATAATATTCAAAAGAAGTTAAGAATATGAAATATGGAGTTTTGGATCTTCCTTACTTAACCGATGATTTGGAAGATGGTATGCATGAGTCTGTTGACCGCCTAGGGTATCTGATAGTCGTGGGTCTGGCCCAAAGTTGACAGCTCCTTGTTCCGCCGATGCTGGCAGTTCAGAGACGTCGCTGTCTGTTTACGAGAGTTTTATTTCGCATGCCACGCCAAACGGCAAACGGCAAACGGCAAACGGCAAACTGCAAACGGCACAAAGCCTGACAATGCTAGATGCGGATGGCTGGGACTCTGCTCAGCCTCTGACTTTGGCTCTGACTTTGGACTCAGGTTCAACATCCAACATCCAACGACCAACATCCCACATTCAGCCAGCTTTGGCCTCGGATTTAGCCGTGGAATCGGCTTGGCTTGGCGTTTTGGCCCTAGCTGCGATATGAGTTGTTGGTACTGGTACGTCATCGTCATCGTCACATAGCGGCACTTCCATATCTGTTTTTCCACCGTTTTTTTCCGCTTTTGCTATTTTTTGCGGCATGTTCGGGCTGTTTTTTCTGGGTTGCAGCCAGTTGATCTGTCGACGGTTGTCGCATCTTTCCGGCACATTTTTTTGGGATTCTCTTTGAGCATGGCTCCCTTTGCCGTGCTAATTCCAAGCTCTGGGCCATGCTATCGATGCATCTGGGCGTTCTGCTCCCGCGAAGCCGGTGAAAAACTGCACGTGCAACTATTCAGATGCTCAGATGTTCAGATGTTCGGATGTTCAAACTGTTCAACTTGTCTCGCGCTTTTCCGGCGAGAGCTACGACTTCCGCCGCAGAGGCATCACTTGCATTTTCCGCTATCGCAATCGCACGACGTCTGTGCAAATGCTGGATATCATTGTTTGCCTCGCAAATATTTCTGCGCTTATCCTACGGTGAATGGAAGCCAAGGAATGGATGTCTACGTGTGCACTTGAAGAAATCTTGAATTTCTAGGTATAAGCATCAAAGTTGTTGCACTACCAAAGATTTAGAACTTACTTCTGGAGTTTGTTTATAGATGTATTACTCTTCCCCAATGTTACTTAACCAATTATTCTGTTCACTTCTCTTCTAACCATGCCAGGTAATCCCCATTTCTTCCAGGTGTAAAAGCCCGCGCTCACCTTGAATTTCTTTGGCGCTTTGTTCGCTAACCCATTCAAACGCTTGGCAAACAAACGGCGAAGCCAACTGACAGCGACACAGGGCGCAAAGAAGCCGGAGATTCGAGGTTCCAGGGGCTCGAGGGGTTCCCGGGAATTGGACGTCGGATGGCGGACGTCGGACCACCAGGTGAGTGAGTTATCTGATGGCCGTCAAGCCGGACCGCCTGCCATCCACCATCCACCATCCGACATCCACCTTCCACCACCCACCAGACTGCTGGCCACCCGCTGATGTCTGTCCGTTCTGTATTTGCGTTTAAAGTTTTTTTGATTGAATTGTTGCAAATTGTTTGCAAATCTATTTCGCCGGTCTCCCTGCGGCTCAACCTCAACCGATTGAACAATTGCTTTTTGTCTTTTCGAAAGCGAAACGGTGCGGGAGGGGGCGGTAGGGGGCCTTGTGGCCACGCAGATACTCGTATTCAGATATTCAGATATTCAGATATAGCCGCAAAGTCTCGACTTGACACTGAGTTATGGTTCTGACAGCTGCGAAAGGCAACGAACGGCCAGTTTTGGCCTGGCTTTCGAGTTTCCGAATTTTTGCTGGCTGTTTTCTGTTTCTTTCAAGGGGCTCTTTGTTAATCCTATTATCCAACCGAAGCGCAACTTCAGCAACAGATAAAGTAATTACCCCGGCTGCCCCAAAAAATGCCAAATAAAAAAGGGCAACGCCGGAAAACTGTTTCGCTGAGCTGGCAAAAAGGTAAAACATTCGGGGCTTTTGGGCCTAACCTTTTGCCTCTTATTAATTACGTCATTTAAAACGCCTGAAAGCGGGAGCATTGTGAGTTTTGAATTTCGCCTATGCTTTCTCCACAAAAATTTTGTGCAGTTTATAATGAAAATATTGAATTACATTTAAGGTTTTAGAAGCGAAGTTTCTTTGCGGATTTTCCGACCGAGAAAAATCATCTTGGAAAATACATTTATTGCTGTGCTTCAAAACATAATCCATTAGTTCGGAGTACCTCAACCGTTATTAAACATTTGCCATGGAAATTCAGCCATTTTCATTCCAACTTCATGGGTCAAATCAATGGCCTGGCCTTGGGAAATGGCCCAAATTACCGTCTATAACTGCTAACCTGGCCGACGTTAAGTTTAAGCACACACAGATACTGGGATAGCCAGATAGCCAGCTGCATGGATACAGGTGTGGGTGCTGAAATCTAGACGCCGGCATTTATTTAGCCATTAAACACGCTTCATGGGCTTTGCTTATTTTCATTTTCATTATCAATTTGAGCGAGCTGCGTCCGGTTTTCTCTGCGGAACGGACTGAACGGGCGGGGACTGTAAAAAAGCTTTTAACTTAATTATGTTGGCTATAAACTGCAGGTTTATTTCGGCCAGCAATGACGCGAGCAGCGGACTCTAATTAAATGTCGCTCGGGGGCCTGGCCAACTTCTGGGCCAGGCTTAGCACTAGATACATAGGTCTCTCCGATACGTACGTACTCATATGGCAATTTCGAACTGCTGGCTTCGAGTGTTTGCTCGTGAAGCACTCGAACTAACCATTTTCCATTTCGGCCTGTCATTGTGGCCGGTGTGAAGTGAGCTGAGCTGAAGTGAGCTGAACTGAACGGAACGGAACTGGAGTGAAGTGTGTGCGGTGCGGAATGATTTACATAAATTCTCCAATGGCAGGCACCCTGTATTGACAGAATCAAGCGCTGGACAAACAATGCCCACACACTCCGCTCGCAGCGGCTTAACCGTTAAGAAATAATTATATAACCTTATCCAGCAATAACAAGCTTATGCCATTTCGGCCGCCCCAAGTGCCAAGAAGTGCGGCTCTGCTTGGGAGCACTCGAGAAGTGGCCCAGAGTCTGGGCGTCCGACTTGGCCAAATGTCATTAGCATGGTAAGCGTGATAAATGGCCCGCAGACTCACGGATTTCTGGTCTATATGCGCACGTAGAGTTCCCAGTTCCCAGTTACCAGTTTCAGTCTGGGCATGAAGTCGTCAAAATCATTTGTCACAGTTTTGCCAGCCTTTAAGTGACTGGGCTCCAGGGTCTCCGGGGCAGAGGTTTTGTCTCGATTTCGGCGGGTTCAACTCAATTTTTCAGACTTTTGTCTCGGGAACTTTAAGATCTCTAGGAATTTGTGTCAAACTCTAGCGAGGGATTTTTAGGAAATATTTTCTGGAACAATAAGCTTGGAATTTATGGTTTCTTGATTTCAAGCCCACTTAGTTGCCTAATAGTCTCGCTAATAGTTTATATTTTCATTTTTTTTCCCTGATATGGTATAGTATAATAAAGGCTATTAGTAATTATTTCACATACTTTGCACTTAAAAGACAGTAATTATTTGACATTTTTGCAATTATTACATCATGTTAACAAGTAATTTAATTTTAAATGCGTTTTTTGACATTGTTGTGGTTACGGATTAAAGCAGCTTTTGATTTGTATTTTTGTTTTGTATAATTAAATTAGCTTGAACTAAGCTCAATAAAAACTGCACGCAGAAAGTTAACAATTAATAAATCCCTTTGTAATTCAGTCAAATTTATTTAAAGCGAATTTCATTCATGACATTGTGGTCACTTCTTTGCGGGTGTATCTATACGATTTGTTTGTTTTCCGCTTGTCGACTTAAATTTAATCCGCAAGATAACGCATTCCGAATAATCACTCATACGCAACGTTCGACGCAGCTCTTGTCGTGGCCATGAAATATCGATTGCGCAACTGCAGTGGAGATATTTGCACACATGTAAATGTTGCAGCATCGACTGGCTGGGCGCCACATGAAATGCGAAACGAGTCAACCGCACGCAGTACCCTTCATCTCACTCCATCATGGAATATGTATTTCTACACGAGTAACTACACAGGAAGAACAGCTCGTCCGAAAAGTCGGAAGTAGAATTTACTAACATCATTTAAATCATAATATATAATCCAGAAATGTTTATACAATCGTTATATTGATCTTCATGCCACATCATTTTCCCCTCTGCACATCTGCCCAGTCATTATGGGTGGACTGCAGTTGTTTGGTGGCCTTAAGTGCGTGCGTTTAGTGCCATCGGCAGCCGTCAAAATCAACACGGCCAAAACGACAGCGTCGCCGTGGCAATTTGACAGACAGTTGCTTTTGGCCCCACTTCTTGGGCGCAGTCTTTCGTCGTGTAAATAAAATTACGTTTTGAGGCTGGCGGCCACACGCATTTTTTCCGCTGCCGTTTTTGCATATCGGGCCATCGTCGTCGTCATCGTCATCGCGGCTCTTTGAGTTTTCATTCATGGCTGGGCTTTCGACGTTGTTTGCCGTGGCTTTTTTCTGGGTTTTCGGAATTTGTCGGCGGCGAGTCTTTTATCAATCATGTGGTGGTGAGTCGAGGTGACTCGCCCCGACCCGCCAATAATGACAAGCGATAAGTTGTGCCAGCTATTATAAGTACTTGCTCCGCACTTGCTCTGTCCAGTTTTTAGACTCATTAATGGCGACCCCCGCGGGCAGAAACAGCCACTTGCCCACTTGCCCACTTGGCCATTTGCCACTTGGCCAGTTGGCCGTTGTCAAATTGTTGCCACGCCCCCGAATGCTAGAGCCGCCGGCTTTCGGCTGGGATCTTGTAAAATTATTATAAATCTCCGCTGATGAGCTGTGATTATTAGCGTTTTACGTGCTCCAATTCTTGCACATGGCATGCACCACACGCCACAAGAGATTCAGTGCCAGTGTCATTAGTCAGTTCCCGGAATGGCTAAACTAGTCTGTCGTCGTGGTTGAGTTCCCGATTCCCGGGTACCGATGCCCCGACTCCGTACCGCCGGTCGATCAATCAGGCAGCAGGCAGCAGGCAGCGGGCTGCAACAACTTAAAGCCCGTGGGCGATTCACGCTCAACTGGTCCAATTACCCGGCACACACACACAACATATGTACTTTATGCATGTACACACACACGGTCGACTTTCCGGCATCTGCATAATTAACTGGCGGCCCTTTAAGTCACTGCTAATTATGTCGCAGACCTCACAGGCACATCGCATCGCAGATGACAAGAATTTGCATTGAATATGATCGGGCATCATGTTGTAGTTGAACCTTATCTCGCTGAACATCGGCCGATTACCCAGAATTATTATTCATGGAGCACAACCTTCGGCTTTGTTATTTTTGGGTTGGGTGTGGTCTAATTGATTTAATGCAGATTATTAAGGTTCCAGAAATAGCTTTATCTTTATTGGCATTTCAATCGATTGCTCTAGAAAACCATGTATTTAATTGTATAAACTTCAGAGTTTTCAAGGCAATTTGGCGTTTGGCAAATGACTTTTCTGATTTATCCACAATCGATAGCAACTTGATGTCATCGAGCTATTTTATGGCATTTTAACGAAATTTCCCCGAACATTCATAACTGATTTATGCCCTCGATTTCGTTCTTGGAATCCGAATCCGAATCGGACTCGGAATATTTTTCAATTAAAAGCCAGTGGCAGAGAGGCAAATACAAATATGCTAGCTGGGAGTTTCCTTTTTCATGTGGGATTGGGACGAGATTTTGCAAAGGTTTGCTGAAACCAAAGAGCAGCAATCCAGGCCAGGCAGCCGGCGGAGAGGAATCACAACAATTTATTTGATTTGCCCGCACAATGATGCCAACTATGAGATGGCGTGCGAAATCAGCACAATTTTTCCCAGCCAAGCTCAGCGGAGACAAAGGGATCCGTCGCCTGGCGACCCATTTAATTTGGCAAACGTGAGCAGTTTTAAGCCAAAGAGATGGAAAGGCGCTGGAAAGCTGGAAAACAGCAGACATCTGTGGCGATGGACGTGTGAATGATGACACTTTGCATGTTTGCCAAGTCACAAGGCCCTGCACTAAATATTGATGAGGATGGGCCCTGGCATGGCACCCCTAAAAATCCGAGGCACGTGCAAAGTATGCAACACTTTTGTGGCCACAAAACGCTCTTCAGCACGCTGATGATGGTGATGATGATGGGGATGCTGACGATGTTGTGCTGACTGTGTTGTGCGAAAGAGTTGGCCATGTTTACCAGCGGGGAGCAGCGAAAGAGGGAGCTGACTTACCTTGATCTCGTGTATGAACTCGGTTTCATCCAGCAAATTAATGCGCACGGACATAATCCGTGATGGGCGACAGAGGCAGTTCATGTTTGCTTAGCCGTGCTTTGGCCCGTTGACAAGATTAAGTATACGCCGCGGTGTCTCCGAGACAGCTAAGCATTTTCTGCAATGGAAAAGATAGAAAGTGGAAATTAATATCGTGCAGGTAATTAGCTGGCAATTAGTGGGAATGCAACTGCACCGGGCAAACTGGTTTGCTCTGTGACTATGTAAACATTGTAGTAAAAATCTCTGGCATTTCAGCCGAGTTGAAACCACTAGGCCTTGTTTTAATAACTCTTTTGGCTTCGCCGCTTATCTGCCTGGCAGATCAGCGGCAAAAGCAACTTCAACTTCAACACCAACATAAACATCATCGTCATCATCATATTCATTATCATCATCATTATTATCATCATAGGCAATGACAGTCCAACTGTCAGCGGTTGCCGCTCCCTAGTTGGGCATTATCATTATAATTTTATAATTGCGGTTGTTTGCCGGCGATAAGTTTAATATGCATGAAGTGGAAGAAGCAGAGAAGAATCACCTACGGCCAACAGACAGCGGCAGCCCCAACAAAGTCACTTAAGCGGATTAGTTAAAGGGCTTTCAGCTCCAGCGTGTGTGTGTGTGTGTGTTGGCCAAAAGCAGATTATGTCATTAGTACAGGCATAGTACACGTCCCAGGGGAGCGCGGAGGCGGGAAAAGGAACTCGAGAGGAGGAAGCGCCGGGCTTTGGGTGCCAACATATCGGTTTGAGGCCGTCGTGACGAAATGCGGCGAGGTGACTGGAGCTGGCGAGAACCCCCACAAGAAGAAATGCGGCTGATAAAGCGCGAAATCTAAGCACACTTAAGTATAATGGACAACTGCATGTGACGCTTGGTAAGGCAATGACTAACATGTTAAGATTGTGTTCCTGCTCAAAATCAAATGGCACAAGCAGAGGCAGACTAGGCGAAAGACCAACGTTTCAATCGTTGAGCCCATCAAATTAGTTTGAGCCCCAAACAAATTAAGCCGCGGCACAGTGCCTGCCGTATTCCACTCCGTATGCCTGATATCTCTCGCCAACTTCACACAACATTCGCCGACAGTCGGAGAAAGAAAAAGAGTTCGCCTTTTGTGCCGGCTGCAACTACAAAATAATTAATGTGCACTCGCATAATGAAAGGCGCCGAGCGCAAAAGCCAAAGGAGCAGCTGAAAAACATGCCAACTTTTCGCACATTTCACATGGCCAGACCTCAAGTCCGTTGTTTTGCATACACGGATAGAAAGATGGGATTACCCGCATAGGTGAATAGTATCCAAGAGATAGATATACATTTTAGGCAAGGATTGCATGTTCTACTGTAATAGAGGTCCTTAGCTTATTCTCGATTTTGTCATCATCTATTTACCATCCGACTGACTAGCTTTTTCGTCGAGTGTAAAACGGAGCAGCGTAGATAGTGGCTGGCTGCTTTTTGTGCCCCTGCTTTCATTAGACGCTAGTAGCTGGCACATTTCCCACTGCCTGGCGCTCATTACACTAATGAAATATTATGCCTAATTAATGGAAAGTCGGCTGCCAAGTTGACTGACATCTGTCATACATCTGTCTTTAACTTGGTCACTCTGTCAACGCAGCAGCAGAAGTTGCAGCAGCAGAAGTTGCAGCAGCAGCATGAGCAGCCGCAGCAGCAACATCAATTAAAATGCATATTCCTCTGAATGACAGCCACTATGAATGGAATGGAGAATGCAGAATGGAGAATGCACCGCATGTAATTTTAATTGCAGCCAAACGCATGCAACAAAAAGTTCATTCAACTTGCCCCAGCCCGATTCTCTCCTGCCCCGCAGAAACCACCCACAAGTGGCAGCGCCTCAACGCACAGCGGAAATTACAATTTACATTTATGTGCCGCACTTTTACGATGGCATTTTCCACATTTTCCTTAAATTTAATGCTCATCTCGTTAAGCTCCCGCCTAGAAATTATGTACATTTAAATGGAAAGCAATTTGCGCGGCAATAAACTTATTTATTGCCATGTTCGGTTTCAGGGGAACATCGGTCTTGAAATTTTCTAAAATTCTCGTCTGCATTCCAAGATTCTCAAAACGGACCTCTAAAATCTCCTAATTAGGCACTATTTCTGGAGACGCCAATTGAAAGGTCTATTTTGGGAGTAGTGGTGTGTTGCTTTAACATTAAACTTTATCTTCTGAACTAATAAAAAGATATTTCACACAGGTGTCGCCACATTTTACATGGCTAGACCCCAATAACCTTTCACATCCTACAACTCGCTAAAAAGTTAAATCAAAAATGTGGAACAAAGCCCATAACTCTGGAAGGCCCAACCGCAAGGCCATGTGCGAGTTGCTGCCCAAAATCCCGCCACCGCACATATGATAAATATGCCATTGATCGATTTTTGAGCAGCTTTTCCGAAGCTTCGCCATTCCAGATGACACTGGGGAAATTTATCGCCCGGCATATTTATAGCGCCATATCTTTATGCCCGAGCCTGTGTTTACAGGACATCATCAGCATCAGCATGAGCATGAGCATCGTTTCTTGAGCCAGCGACACCCTCATAATTTCTTTTCCCATCAAATTTATCACAGCAGCAGGGGGCGGTGGGCGTGACTGTTGGCCAAAACCCCGCACTTTTGACGCCCCGGCCGGAAAAACTTGGCTTGATTTGTGATAAAGTGCGTGTGGCATTTGCCAGAAAGCAACCACCCGTCCTTTTTTTCTCTCGTATTTATCAGACGAAACTTTGCTTTCAATTTTCCGGGGGACTTTACTACTTTCTTTCCCATGGCTGGCTCTTTATTTTCCCTTCTCCTGCCCGGTATATTAATAATATTTGTGCCCGAAACTCTGCTCCTCACATCATCATAAACGTGGCTCCCTACTTGCATTCATTTCAGCTTTGCTTGGCTTGATGGACGGACGGGCGTATCAATAACTGAAAATGTCTCAAACAGCATTTTGTCATATTTCAATGGATCACAGGATCGACCCTTCGTCCTCGATTTTCCCCCGGTTCTGCCATTTTATGTTTGCGGAAGTAACACCCAGCCAAGGCGAAAGCCAAACAAACTTTCATCACACTCGTCTGGTTGGCAAAAGTGGTGTCTTGGGTCTGATTCTGCGTCTGGTTCTCTGGCTAAACGAAATTATTTATTACCCGCCGTGCTGTGTGCGTAGAAGCTGCTGGTAATGATGATGAAAAACGTGAAAGCATCGAAGAGTGCAAATGGCAAAAAGGTGAGACACAGACGATGGCGGTGGCTGAGGGATTTGTATTTGGATTCGTATTCCGATTCGGATTCGGAAGGATTGCCCAACCTCATCAGAGCAGTCCAGACCAGGCCAGAACATGAACATGAACCAGAAACTGAAGCAGTGTCAGACTTTCCGACTTTCGGGCTTTAATGATGATTAAATGCG
The DNA here is from genome assembly GCF_016746395.2 of Drosophila simulans. NCBI lineage: Eukaryota > Metazoa > Arthropoda > Insecta > Diptera > Drosophilidae > Drosophila > Drosophila simulans. The sequence continues at coordinate 27,413,077 of NC_052523.2, read as the reverse complement.
CGCCGGGATTCGGGCATTAGGGGGATATATGGCAGGTGAGGTATGGAGGTTGCACTCAGGCACTGATTTCCCCCTTTTTTTAGTTGGTTGATTTGACTACAAAATGGGGCTTATTGGTTTTTGGGGGGCGTCGGGCAGTGAGATGTAAATAACTCTCAAATGAGCTGGAAAATTGAAGCCAAGGGCACAGGCATAAATTTCTCCTAGACTGCAAATGACTGCGACTTAATGGCAGGTGGGCATGCGATGGCTTCGGGCGAATTCCATGCTGACAGATGTTAAAGGGTTCGTCTGAAAGGCGCTCATCTCAAGACCTCAACAATGACATAATCCCGGCCAGAATTAGTTGGAAAAATACGTGCATCTCGCATTCGGAGCCACTCGATGCGCCTCTTGAGATATGCGTGCGCAAAATTACTTAATATTTGTTCACGAGTTAGTCCCTCTTAGTCTCTTCTAGTCTTCTGGCGCTAATTTCCGAGAATTTGCTAGCTGGCTCATTTCTTCAGAGCAATATGCACAGCCAAGAGTGCACTGGAAGAATCTGCATATTCTTGAATATCGAATATCATCGAAAAACACCAATATCAAATAAATATAGTATGTTGTTCCGAGGCTTCTACAAGACATCTGAGGATTTAAATACCATATAGCTTATTAGTTAATTGCATTAATCTTTGATGCCATTTCTCCTTGTGCATATCTGTAGCCAAAGCCACAGACGTGGCCACAAGGCAGGCAAAGGCAAAGGCTATGGCAAAGGCAAGTTGGCAATCCGCAGGCGGGCATAAATTTTACAGCCACCTCACACACAATTGCCACATAACATATGGTCCGAAGGGTGGAGCTGGGGGTTGGGGACTGGCAGTTGGGGCAGCTGGGCGTGGGCCTCGGAATACCTTGAGGCATTTGCAGCAATTAACACGGTCGACGGCGTGTCTTGGCGCCCACTTTCGACGGGGGCCACAATCAGAGCCAGATTCACTGCCTCCTGGTTTCTTTCCCACTTGCACTCGTATTTGGCACGTAATGAGCCGGTGGAACCCAATTGGATTGTCCAAGACATCCAGACAGGCTCTAATTGCATTGACGCTTGTGCCCGGAATGACATAGCCATGCCTCATGCGAATCTACTGATTGAGTTGCAGTTAATTATGCCACGCTGGCATTTCGATGATTTTAATGATTTGTAGCGGTTCGCGGGCAAATATTTCGCTGGAGTCTTGCCCCCGCTAACGTCACGTATCCGCAGAGTGTGTTTTTTTCTTTCGTTTTAGTATTTTTCTGGCCGAGTCCTGGCTGTCGAGTGCAATGACACACAAGATTTTGCACCGTGTGCTGTATGAGTATTTATTTACAGTTGCCGACAACGACAACGACAGCTGCCTCCAATGAATCAGCGTGTGTCGCCGTGTGTGCGTTAATATTTAAGCGGTTGCATGGGAACTTGTTAACACCATCCATCCAACCAGCCCAGACCCAGAATCCAGACCCAGAATCCAGGCCCAGAATCCAAGACCAGACGGTACCGAAGCCAAAGCCAAAGCTAAAGCCCAGACGAGCGCCCAGGGAGCGGGTTCATCGAGGGGGGGCTGCAGGGGGAGGTGCCCCAAAGGGCTCGAGGAAGTGGGAGGAGGTGGCTTAAATGCAGAAGAGGGGCAGGAAGCTGCACGGCTACGTGAGTGATTGTCAAGTGCTTGACGCTGCAGACAAATGAAATTCGCTTAAAGTGCGCCACAACCGCAGTTGCAGGCGCAGTCACAGTTGCAGTTGCACTTGGATATGCCGGCTAGAGTTCAGACTGAAGGTAAGGCCATATACTGAAAAAAAAACACTACAGCTTTTATTCAGTATCTTTTAAAACAATTTAACTACATCGTTAAAAGCCCTGAAAGCTACTCACTCCTTTTGTAAGATACTTTGAAAGTAATGTGTTGATCTAAGTATTATATTTTTTTCCGAGTGCATTTATAGCTGATGCTAGAGCCGCGTCTGTTCCGTAGGACAACTTGACTGGCTGTCTGCGAGGGGGCGTGCCCCAAGCAAAAGTTGAGGCATGTTCCTGCACACCCAGCAGTGTTTTCATTCGAAATGTATGCGGTTAGGTAAATACTTGATTACGTGGACGGACGTTCAGTGCCAAACGGAGCAGCTGCAAGTGGACATACCCTCCGTGCTTAAAGGGTATCCCAGTGCTGTTGGCCATCATGCTCCGTGCGGTGGTTGCCGAAGGTAACGTCATCATTGCACACCCTCATTCCCGCTCGCACTTGTGTATTTTCTTTTGTGCAGCAAAAAATATATACGTGAATAAAGAAGAGAAATACATTTTCCCGCTTTTCTTGTTCTTTAATGAAGGATGGGCTGGCTGCGAAACTGTAAAATAGAATCAACCCATTCGTCATGTGGCGGAAAATGCATTTTATTTTCTATTCGGTCTGGCAGATGCGTGAAAATTGCTTTATTTTTAATGACTGCCATCCAGAGGCAAGTAAATGGGACAGTTGCATTTGCATACCTCCGGGATACAATGGAATCCCAGGCATCTCAGGTATATTCAGGGTGCTTCCCTCACTTCACCGGGGGTTCCCTGCATGTCATTAACTTTATGAGTGCTTAAATGCTGCAGACTGCAGCTCAAGGTAACGGAAACTGCAATTGCAGTTATGAGGCCAAGCTCCTGGGTAAATTACCAAGATTATTCCGCGCTGAAGACGCCCACTCACTCACTGGGCGGGGCAGTACTCCCAGCCCATCTCCAGCTTCGATTTACTGGTGGCAGCAATTCTCCAAAGTGTTTCGCTTGCTGCCGAACAATAAACCAGGCCAACATAAATTTTCCTACGCACCGAAATAGAAATGCAAAGAGTCGGGATAGGGGATAGGGGATAGTATAGCCATAGGTCCTGCTTTTCCTCCCAGATCTTCAAATACTGCCACCTTCGGCACACGTGTTACAAATTTTATATGAGCAAACAATTTCTGGGGCAGCTGAGGGGCAACCGAGCACAGTGGCAGAGAGGAAGGCGGAAATGGGCGGCGGGAATATAATATAAGCGCCACAGCAGATAAAGGAAAATACCCACTGAGGAGTCAGCTGGCTGAAAGGCATTTTTATATATGCGCACAGGAAGAATGTCGTAAAAAAGTTTTACGATCAAACATTGCACTTTATGTGCTTTTATGTAAAATTACCGTACAACATTGGCAACATTGTCAGCTGAGCTGTAAAAGTAGCAGGAATAGCAGCAATAGAACCGCCCGAGGAGCCGGATACCCGGAAGCGGAGCGCCCAGGAGTCCCCAATCCACCAGGCAATCAGGCAAAGTTGCCTTGTGGCCGGGGTAAATCCAATTTACTTATTTGAGTGACTGCTCCTCCGTCGCGACACCACCTGCTACCTTTCTGCCACCTTCCGCCAAGTTGCAGTGATCTGCCCACTCCGTGACATAAGTTATGGCTCCAATTAGCCGCCGCGTTTTAATTGATGTTTAACCACCAAACTCGCCCCTTTGCACAGTTTTATGGCCACCAAACTGGCACATCATCCTGCATCTCGAATTTGGTGCATTTATGGCCTCCAGCCAAAGGGCTTTCTGTCATATCAGCGTCTTTGCAGGCGGTCAAGACGGGCCATAAAATGTATGCCAATGGGATGGGTGTTTTGGCCGAAAAGCTCCCAGAGCCATTAGCACACATTTATGCCATGCCATAAAGTCTGCTCTTTGGCCAAATCAAAAGTGTCAAGTGGCAGAGCTCATTTGCACGTTAATAAGAATTTTATTTAAATTCTCTGCCAGAAGAATACGGTTCGATGCGATAGCACAACAGGTTTCGTTTCATTCGATTGACCCATTTGTCGGCTTCTCGGAAGAATCTCAGCCAAATAGAGAAAGAGAATCGGAGAAAGGGGCCAGTTCACTGAACCACTCACACAAAACTTAAATGCAGGTCAGAAATGGTGAATCAATTTGCATAACTTATAAACGAGTTGGTTAACTTTCATTCACATAATCGCCGCAATTAGGCAATCCGATTAGATTACACTATCGTGAAATTCGACAATTCTCCATTTGTGCGACTTTAACTTTAACAAACTTTAACTTAATATTCTGAGTCATGGGTGTATGTCCCCCATACTTTCACTTGGTGACCGGGAAAGATACTCCTAGTAAATCACCTAGAGTCCAAGTCATAATCAATCCCCACGCTTAGTGTACTTTTTAATTGGTCAGCTGGACCTGTCAGCTGTCCAGAAACCATAAATATGGGAATCGGGGCGAGGAGGTGCATCCGCAGGGGTGCTGTGCAGTCGGCAACCTCAGATTGATGACAGTCGATAAGAGTCGCGGACAGTTCGAGTGAAGCCATCATAAAAACAGATCCCTTTATGGCATTATGCGATATAAATTTAATCAACAAATTGGACGACGGCAAACAGTTGGTGAAAAACGGCGGTCAACGCCACGCAAAACTGAAAATGCCTTTGGGGAAAACGGGTCAGCAGACATTTCGGTTTAGGCCGTCGTCGAAGCCGACATTTAGCCAGTGAAAAATGTCCCTCGTTAATGTATTTAATTGCGGCAAATGGGAAAAGTAGAGCAAGTGCCGAAGGATGGCCAAATATTTACAGACGGCTGGGTTTCGTTTCGTTTTGGTTACGGATTTCGGTTTCTGGTTACTGGTTTCTGGTCTCGTAGGTTCAGCTCACCAGCCATAATGAGCCCGGATCTGTGGACCTGCGGATCTGGGGGCCTGGGGATTTGGGTTCGTGGTGGTTTCCAGACCCCCGACTCCCGCCGTGCGACTCAATTACAATTTGCATGACGGTTGTTTGCGGCACTCAAGTTGTTGGGCCCTTCCGTATTTTACCCACCATGTGTTTGAGTTAAGCGTTCGTTTTGCGGTTTATTTAATACACTTTGCCGTGTGCTGCACTTGAACACGGAAGCGCAAAGTGAAGCCGGAGGAAGGCAAATTGATTGACACACTGAAATCTGAAATCTGAGTACTCAACCGATGGCAAACGCTTCTTCCCGAGTGTAAATAATCGCATGCCTTCGTGTTGTGCGGTTTATGCGTTTTACTTAATTACCTATTTGAAATTTTAATGCCCTTTGATGTGGCCGGGGATGCGGACTGGGCGGAAATGGATGTGGAAATGGTGGATGCTGAATGGTGACTGGCATTTTCCCTTCGATTTTCCAGCCTTTTGATGTGGGAGAGCGTCTGACACTCGTTTCCTGCCCATTCCAATCCAATTTTCCGATTCCGATGCCCTGTGTCGCGTGTAGATAAACTCACTCCAGCCGTATAAATCAAAACGCAATTTGTTCTGGGCCAAAAAGGGCAAAAGCTAATAACTAAACAAACTGCGGGCCAGTAAATCAACGAGTCTCACGATAAAGCCGAAGACATTGCCTTTTTTATGCCGCTGCCAATGATGTTTCTCGCATGATTATGATGTAGCATAGTTGCTCCCCGCTTATTGAGGATGGTGCTAGCGATTTCTTCGGGTCCAATGGAAACCCTCTTTCTTGTAGGTAGACCCACGGCGTGTTGCCCGTAATTTATTGGCTGACAAAACAAATTCATTATGAAATGATAAGCCCATGAAAATTGTCATGTTTAGGACGACGATCACGAAGATGATGATGATGATGATGAGGCGGCGGCATCGCAAAGAAGACGCCAGCTATTGGCAACGTGGACAAGATCAAGGGTTTGAGTAGAGAAGTTGTTCTAATAATTATAGTTATATACAGAAAGTCTCCTAAACTTCGATTCTACAACTATGTACAATGAAATATATGCATAAGTCACATAAATATATGCTGATTTATGAAGATTGACATTGATTTATGGCTAACATATTTTCATAAATTTTTAAAACCTATTTAGAGCTGAAGCAGAACCCTAGATGAATGCTCTTTTGCAGCTTCTGTTGGAATGGCGAGTTATTACCCAACACATCACCCTGGCACATCCTCAAGAAGCCCAGCTGAAAATGCTGGCGGTGACAGTAACCAGTAACTGCTAACTGGTAAGTGGTAAGTGGTAACTGGTAACTGGTAAATAGTAACCGGTGAGCAGTCGGCAGTAACAGTTACGCCACTCTGCCGTGCCGCCAATGTCAATGCCATTTCTATTGGCAGCGGGATGGGGGATACCCCTGCTCCTGGCCGAACTCCAGCTTCATCTGCAGCAACAGCTCATAAAATGCCGGAATGACATGAAGCTGACAGGTAGTAGATTTTCAGCCTCAGCTCGCTGATTGCGGTTGCCACAGCTGCTCATCATCAGTTGGAAGTTGGATGCTGGGATGCTGGATTGCTGGATGCTGGATGTTGGCTGTTGGGTTCTTGCAGGCATTACAAGGCTTTAATAGACAAGCGCAGCGCAGAGCTGAATAAGATTAATGAAGCCGTTTAAAACGCTTCGGTTGTTTATCATCGTGCGGCATCCCTGAGCTTCTACAGCTTCCATAGCTTCCATAGCTTCCATAGCTGTGAGCTTCCCCAGATTTTTCCTGGCCGCTGTGCCTAATGTGCCGGGCGTCCTCCCCGCCAGATTCGCCCCATTCGCCTCATCCGCCGGCCATTAACCATTAGCCAGAGATGCCGACAGGGCTGTAATCGTGGTTGGTCGGGGCAACAGGCTGATAGCCGGTCACAGCCTTATTAAGTCGCCATAAACCATAAGCTCACGTTTGCCACGGCCGCAGCGAAACACAAAAATGTGTATAGATACACTGGGAAAAAAAATGGAAACCAGAAAGAACTGTGTCTAGGATTCAGCCGAAATAATACAGCCTAACAACGATTGCAAATAAATGAAAGTGCCTAAAATATTTAGCCGTAATATTTAATATTACATTTAGATATCCAACATTTCCCCATTTCTCCCAGTGCCGGAGAAAAGTAACTTTTAATAAAGGCAACATCTGAGCCTACTACTACTTAGACTCGCTCTGATGCTGATAAATGGCCGTGGGCGTGACCCAGCCAGTCCTTGATTAGCCCGACATGACCCAAAAAGAAGGATGGCGGCGGCCCCACGACTCCAGGTTCAAATGGAAATGACACTACAGTCGCTGCAATTAAACTGCAGCCATGGCCATCCGGCGGACAGTGTCACCGATTTCATGGGTTTTTTCGTTCGCCTGATGAGGCGTGCAGCATTTTGATGGGCGAACACGTAAGGCCTGACAATTCCAGCTCCATGGATTCAGTCCATGGCAGCCAGGCGGAGAGGGCTGGGAAGGCAGCGGTGGCCAGTCCACATAGGAGTACATTTTATTGGTCCTAGAGATCTTTTCGGAACGATAACAAGTTTTGATTTGTTCGCCAAGGCAGCCGAAACGGGTTATGATTGACTGGCTGTCGGACAGGCGACATTGGCAGGCGGATAAGCCGCAATCCCCATCTGGAAATGGGGATTTTTCAAGTGTGCCTCGGCTGCCTCGGCTGCCACGGCAGGCCAACATAGTTTGTTATAAAATTAATGACCCTCATTTTGTATTCAAGTGTTATCGAAGCGATTGCCAGTGCACGTAGACACACACGGCCTATGGACGAAAAATATGGGTTTGGCTTGGCCTGCTCTGCGGATTGCCAACAATAAATACGCAAATATTTGTGTACTGGAAATGGATTTCTTGGCAGCCAATTAAAGACCAGATTTTGAGTGGCTCATTAAAAATATTTCCAAGTACCACACATCAATGATAGTGGCATCAGAAGTATGTAAATATTGTGAGTGCTGGCTGTAATGTGAAGAAGCCAATAAAATGGATAGAAACTAGCGTATTATTCTGTATTTCTTACTTATATGGCAATGCGAACTCTTTAGAATGGTAAGAGTTAACATTTTGTGGGGCATAATCGTGATGATTTATTTCAATCAATCACGACTGATGAACGTGAAATAAGCAAGCCCTGGAGAAAGCCCGCCCTGGCAACCCAAGGTCACCTGTAATTCCTTCATTTCCCACGTACCACGGGGCGTATGAGCACTGGCTAACAACTGTTTCGACACCTCATTTCACTGCAGCCACATGTTGCATGCTCTTCGCTGTTTTCCGAGGCGTCGCCTCGTGTAATTTGCTCGCCAGATAAATATCTGCAGCTTATCACGATGTCTTAAGCATTAAACTGCCGCCTGGATGGCCGACTGGAGGAACACCTACTCCACCGCCGACTGCTCGTATCTGCAGCTGTTGATGGGAATAATTTATGTGAAGGTTAGTTGCAGGCTCACACGATGCAGGTTGCCCCACTGAATGGGAGGTGTTCGCCATATGTATGTATAAAAGAGTTGAGCCAAAGCTATAAAGATCCGATCCAGCTGGGGCACTTACTTTCACAAGTCAGTCAGCACGTGAGCATGGCCGCAGCTAACGGGCGCACATTGTGCGGCTGCCTGACCTCATTTGTGGGCGCAATTTGCTTGGAAAATCTGTAAAAATCTGTAAAAATCTGTGGCAAGCGAGCTGGAGTGCGGAGTGCTGCATTCATTAACAACAAATTGTGCCCGAAATTCGCCTTAAATAACATTTTATGTTCGCGCACTGGCCGAGATACCGCCGGACGGCAAACGCCTGCCCGCATTTTCATTGCTTTATCTGTTTTTCATCTCGAGCCGGTCAAGTTGGCAATTTGGCAAAGCGTGAAATGGACAGACACAGACCGCAAAAAGCCGTATTCCAGATACTGCAGCAACAATAGCCGAATCTGGGTAAAAGCCCCACCACAATGGATTGGGAGTAGGTGCCGTGGCAGCGGCACGCTGGTTGCATGATCATAAATCTGCAGGTATACAATAAATGCAGTGATCTCTGCAGCTCCCCCGTTTCCGCCGTACCCATTATACCCGCCATACCCCTCTTTCCACTGGCTCTATTTGTGTCGAGACTTTGCACTAGAAATGTCAGCGTGGCACGGCATCCATACCCTGTAATTGGGCTGGGACGGGAGTTGATAAATCTGTGTAATTAGAGCAGTAAGCATGTAATGCAACTGGCTGTTTGTGTTGATAAAGAAAACCGCAGATGATTTTCAGCACGACATTATTGTATTAAAAGTCGCACATCACTTTTTCATTGCAATGATTCTCATTTTTACATCTCTGATATTATTATCTTAATTGCACTAAAAAATGAATGCAAACTTAGGATGAGCTACCCTCTATTTAACTATCCTCCTTTTAAGAGATACAAACCAAAACATACTGTGCAGTCCACCGAATTTCAGTGGTTTTCTTTCGGCTGTGATTCATGGGCTTTGGCCGCTGGGCATAAATCAAGCGGCAGAGAAGTCCGAAATGAAATGCAGCAGAACGGAATGAAATGGATTGTGCAAATGTCTGCCAAGCTGAGCCGGGCTTAGCCGGCCGGCCAGATGCTTTGGGCCACGTCCAGGCGAGAGACCCGGCCAAAAGTCTCCCGACCCAACGGCTTTAAAGGGGCGTGACGTGTACGCACCTGTGATTCAAGTGGAGTGGAGTGGGCATGGCCACCAACAGGTAGCCACGAGTATCCACCTCCAGACAGGCCCATTGGCATGCCAATGAGGCAGGCGCACGTGCTTTATGCTAATTACTTGCTGGGAATCGGGCGTGGGCTGGTCGAAGTCAGGAATCGACCCAGACGGACTCTGGGTTATTAAAACGCATTTGGAATAACTCTCAAAACTTGTTTGTGTCATTATCGCGTTCTTTCAAATCCAAACCAGGTGTTTTTTTCGTATTTACACCTTTGGAGGTGGTGGCTTACATGTAGTTTAATTAATGTGTTCGCGATTAAAATGTATACATTACGAGATGTCGTGTGTGCTTTATGGCTTGTAAAGTTCGCTTGGCGGTAATTAACCGGCTGACTGGCGGACGGACAACGCTGCGTATGCTCGATGTCGCGCTCAGTGCAAATTAACATCAAATGTCAGACGGGCTCGTTGCCGTGGCCAACTGATTAAAGTCGGATCTGCGAAGCGTTCTCTGATGTTCTGCGATGTCAGCTTATGGGTAATCATGTGTCCATGGACCCCAACTGGCGATGTTGAATTAGACATGGTCGCGGAGTTCAAGTTCAATTTTTGCGGATGCCTCGGCGCTGCTTTTAATTAAAAGTAATGCCTCGCCATTTAGACAAAATGCTTTTCCTCCGCTTTTCCTTTTTGCTTTTCCACGAGAACAAGGAAAGGGGCGGCCAGTAGGACACACCCATTCTGGCCTGCCATTCTTTCACTGCGGGTCCCGCGGTTATTTATTTGATGACTTCGGCAGCTACAGACCCGGTCTTTCGTCCGTCAGTCGTTCTTTTTCTATTCTTTTATTTTTCAGCTTTTTGGTCAAATCACAGCGGGCGTCGGGCATTGATTGTTGTTACTGGGAAACTGGGGGAAATGCGGTAACCATGCCTGAATTATGCTCGCCGCAGCAGACGAGGCGAGTTTAATGCTCGAAATATGCAAAATCATGAGTCTGCGTTGATTTTAAATTGTATCATTAAAACGAGAGCCCGCTACGAGCGGCGGCGTCGTAATGAAAACCAAACCAAACTCCACCGAAAATCCCCGTTCCCCAAACCGACTTCTGCGAGAATTTCGTGTGTTTAACATTTTTTCTGCTATTTTTTCCGGCTCGTTCATTACACATTTTGATTGAACCCTGCCCAGTTGGTAGATCAATCAATTTTTTCTTTGTTTCCCTCGGCTTGCTAATAAATTGCGGTACGAACGCAGCGGGCCCAAAACCGAAAAATAAACAAATTAAACATTTTCTGGCCATGGTAGCAATTATGTAGCTCGCTTCTTTCCACGCTCACGCTGTTAATTCAATTTATTTTCTGTGTCTAATTAAAGGGGAGAATGGTCGATGGATATGTTTGATTTGTGACAGGGAATGGCTGGCAGAGAGCTGGAAGTCAATGGAGAGACCATGACAGGATATGTTTAATGAATAATTAATTGAGTGTACTGGCCCTCCGGCGGCCGAAGAACAAAACAAGATTTGGTTATTATAAATTCAGCAAATCGTATTCTCAGTTATGAGTTGGCTCACTCTACGCCGAGTAGTTTATACCACTTCCACTGAAGGCTATTCATTGCATCATCACTCGAGCACTTAATAAACGCACTGGCAACTGACATTTGGTCCCACAATCCTGTGCTCCATTTGCATTTCCATGGCTCGATACTTTGGTACTTATATGCAAACGACAGTTGTTACAATTTATGGCCAACTTGGCAACAGCAACAACTGCAATTTCCAAATAATTGTTTGTGTGCGCAATTTTTGCCGTTGCCATTTTGCGCAATACGAATGGAAATTTTGCAAGCAAGCGATTCAAATTACTGATATGTATTTCCATCGATGCATTTGACACATCTGAAGCACGACGTGAAATCGTACCCTCTACTTCGATCCGACTTGGAGTCGGAGTTGGGCTCAAGTTGGCCGGAACTGCAGTGCCACACGTCGGGAAGTCTGAAAGTCTGAAAGCATTCACGCAATCGCAATCTCAACTCAAAAGTTGCCAGCTATTAGCAGCTCTCATTGTGGCCTTTCCTCGCTTTTCATTTTCTTTTTTGCCAGTTTGCCATTTGGCCAATGCTACTGCACAGTTTTCCTGCCGTTAAGTCATTCTCGAGATACTCAATGCCTGATTTTCCACTCAAGTATGGCCCGCATTGTTGCTGCCGCTGGCAATTGATTGCTTGAGTCATAGACTTTAGACCACAACGGGTTTAAGTCCCAACCAGGCTGGCACTTCGAAATGGGCATACCCTTTTTGGAAAATAAACGACTGCCATTGGTAAAGTAGTATTACTACGTAATTAAATACACAATGCAGTGCTTTTGTAGTTTGAATGTTAATATCAGTATTTTCGGAAGTGAATGAATCAGAATGTGTCAGTAGAGCGCGGCATTAGGTCTAGCAAACATTTGTTTATTCAGAGCTAAATACTGGCTAAATGACAATCAATCACATTGTAATACTCTGACAAGTCGCCCAGTCTATCGGCTTCTTTGAAGTTCCCAAGTCGCCTTGGTTAGGGTATCGACTCCTCGCATTTGCCTGCCAACCGAAGGCACTCGTTCCAGTATGCTTGTCGCCAAACCGGAGCAGTTGCCTCCATGGGCTCCACTTCATCCATATCCCATGGCAGCGCCAACAAATTGCCACTCCAAAGGTGTTGGAGTCGCTGTCGCCGCCGTCATCGTCGTGTTTGTTTGCCTTTTTTTGGTTATCGCTGACACAACAATGGGTCGTAGCTGTTTTCAGTTTGGTTGATAGAGGAGAGGGGAGAGGGGCGATGGCGGGGCGTATACGTAATATTTGATTTTCTATTGCAAATGCATTGGCAATTTGCACCGCGAGTTGATTGAACTGTCAATCGCCGGCGGACATTGCGATATAGTTTCGCTAATTTTGTGCATGTCTGCATTTATGAAGGCAAATCGGCCATTTGCCTAATTAAAATGCCCCACAGTGCAATTTGGCCAAATGAGCGATGGGCCAAGAGGGGACCACAGACTGGGACAGCTTGTAATATAAATATTTAAATAGGATTTGCTTTGCGAATGGCTAATGGTTGAGCTGGAGTCCAGATACGGACCGGGAGATGGGGGGATTGGAATGGGGATTATGTGGTCAGCACATAAGGTAAATGACATTTAATTGGCCCACACTCGCCGAGGGGCGGAAATTGACCAATTGACATACATTTTTAAAGAGGCCTGCGCAGGAAAGTAATTGCCGTTCATTGGAAACCATTTTTATTTTCGACCTCCTGACTCGATTCCCATCGACATTATTAAATATTCAGACTCTTGGCTTCTGCAAATTTATGATTTCTTTTAGCTCTCCTTTCCTGGCCAATAAAAATGAAAATAGCCGGCGAATGGAAATAGCATCACGTTCCACAAGACTCGGCTAACTATAAAATTACACCGAGATATCTGAGGCAAAAGGCAAACAAACAGAATCATAAAAAAATGCCGCACTTTTTCTTTGGCTTGCGAAAGATTTTGCAATTTATTTCGCTGGGATTATTTTTGTATTTCAGTCGCTGTACTTTTGAGTCATGCCCGCCGATTGTGAGCAAAAAAGCCAACTTGCGCAAGAAGGCCAAAAGCAGAAGAGCCGGCGAAAAGCGGGAAAGAAACTTTTATTGCGCCAAATCTAGCGGCGAGCGAAACGAACGGCCGCCCTTTGACCCCGGATCTTTGGGCGGTGAGAGGAGGGAGCGCTGGGTGTCAAGGTTAAATGTCTGACGGCACGAGCTCAACCAGAAATACGGGTCAATCGCAGATACCCGGTAGAACCGCGATACCTCTCCCCACTTCGAATTGCTCACAGTCTCCGCCAAAAGCATTCGCTCTAATGCGTCATCATAAATCCCCTGCACAAATGAAATTTTCGTGTTCGGCTGCAAATGATGGTGCAATTTATATTCATTAGGAAATGATCGGGCGATCAGTGAGAATCTTTCTTGGCCATGACTGACTGTCTAACTGTTCGCCTCTCAGATTGGCCTTTATGGCCAAATGGTAGTTGCAAGCATAAAAAACTCATAACAATTATGAAATAATCGCTGTCTTTGGGCTATGAAAGAGAACTTAAATGCCACCATCTGCAGGGGATTATCTGAAATCGCTAGTTAATAAAAATTCACGAAAGACGAATGTATTTAAGAAAGAAATAAGAATAAATCGATATCCAACGAAATCCAATCTAATCTTAGATTATAAAGATCTTCTGAAATCTCCAAATGCGCTTCAAAGAGTATTCTGCCTTCAACTTTCAGAATGAATCAATTCCATGTTTATTTTAAAGACCTTTGCTTGCTAATTTAAATTTATACCGCTCGTAAAACATTTATAAACTTTGGCTGCCGTGGAACTGCTGTTCGTGGGTGGCCTGTTGAATAAATCAAATCTGTCTAGCAGATAACTGGAAACTAACTAGCTCTGGTCTTGGCCAACTGAGTTGGCCAGAATCGCGAGCCAAGAACTTAGTGCCTAGTGTCTGATGTGGACTGTCAGTTTCTGTTTGGCGATGGCCGGGCCCCTGGGACGAGGAAATCGTTAATCACTGGGGCACTAATTGATTTTTCAAGTGCATTCGAGACACGTTCTGCCGCTTTTCCCGCTCAAATTAGAGGTGCTTTACACTCTTATTTTCGCCCCCAGCGAAAGTGGCGGTCCAAATGTTCTGGGAATTTTCTACTCCAAAATCCAGCCAGCTAATGAGCTTTTGAGCAGCTGGGAAGCTATCGATCAGCCGACGTCGTCTTCTTTTTGCGAGCGAGTTTGTGGGTTAAGGGGTCGATTTAGCAGCGGAAGGCATTTCTCAAGTTGAATTAGCCCGATGAGTGGTCTTTGTTCTAAACACAATCATTAGTATATTACCCAAGATGAAGCGTGACTCGGGGCCATTTAAGACTCGATTTTCGGCTATTTCGCTTTACGACCCCTCCTCTGTGGTTTCCGATTCCCTTTCTTTCTTTGGGCCTTCACCAACTCCTAACTAGCCGAAGTTTTCCCTCTGGAGCCGCAGCATAATTTAACAGGAAATCGTTAGCGAGCGGCGTGTTTAAAATAGTTGGCTCCACCTCCGATGCTCCAATGCTCCGATGCTCCGATGATCCGGCTGCATTTCTGCCGCAGACACGATGGCATTTAAATGAAACGCTGCCAGAATTAGAACTGTAAACAACATGTGTTGAAATGCCTAATTGATTGACTTGACTCAGCGGCACCTGACTGGTGGGGCAGGGTGAGAGCGGGGAAAACTGGCTGCGACTGGGAGCTGGGAAAATTATGGCATTGGCATTCGGCGGCATCTGATGGATTGCCAAAGACGATTGATCAATGGCCGAGTGCGAGTGCAACTCTCAGGTTGATTAGCCTCTGCTTCGCGGAAGAATGCAATTAAGACACTTTAATGATGCGCAGTTATTAAATCAATTCTCCCCAGCCTCCGTTCACAATTTATTACACAACCGCTTCTTCAGCTGGCTCTTTGGCTTTGCATAGAGCTCGGAGTGCGGCGGACAACGGCTCCTCCAATTACGGCCAACTGGAGACAATGGCCCGTAAAGCATTCTAACACCAATCTCCGAGCGGCTTCAATGGCTTTCTGGCACTCCAGCCAACTTTCGAATTGGCAATAAAGCATGCGAAACCAATAGCAATACCTCTTTTTCTTTGGTTTTTGGTTTTGCGAATTTCTTTTTAATTTTCTTTGTTATTTGTTGACCACTAACTGTTGATTACCAGGCCGAGATACTGGCCTTTTCACGCGCCCTCCAACCGCAGAGCAGCAGACACAATGGAGCATTGGAGGCGTTGGTAGAATGCCCAAAAAAGGTATCGGCATTTTGGCCACAAAAACAGACTCCGCTGCAGTTTTCTGCACTTGAGCGCCTAACGGTAGTTCCAGCTAACGAGCTAACGTAAATTAAGATCGCTTGTTCTGTTCTTTTTCCAGCTCCAGCTCCAGCTTTTCTTGGGTTTCTCGCTTTTCTTCTGGCAGCATCTTTCGTGGAATAAAAACCAAATGTGTTCGGCAGCAAAAAATAACCCAGAAGTAAACAAAAGATTCAGCCAGAAACAACACAGCACTGGAGCTGGGTGGGGGTGGGGATGGTGCTCCTCTCGTTTCGCTCCCATTTTCCCAAAAACGGAATGGCCAGGAGAAGACTTCAGACTTCACTCAACGCCAACGCACCATGTACATACTTAGATCTGGATGCAGATCCCCCGACCCAGTTTGCCGTCGTCCCCAGATACACACGCATTCGTGAGATACACGGTCTCGAACTCATTTGCATGTGGGCAGTGGGTCAGTGACTGGCGGGAAATCTATCTATCTATCTATCAGTCAACTGAGATTCTGATGCCTCGGTGGGCAGTTGGTAAACTACTCGTTGGATAGTTATGGTCTTTGTCTAGTCACCACGCACTGTCCCCCTCCATCGCTCCACCTCTCCTTCATCGATCTCGGGAAAGCAAAATCGCATTTTCCTCAATCCAACCCACTTTGGTTTTTCTCCTTCGCTGGCTTTTACAAAAGTCTTCATCGGCCGCAGCTGTAATAAAGAACTACATACCGTATACAAATCGATTTCACCCAGTTCTCTGGTCTTTTTTTCCGTGGATTCTTACATGCAGAACATATTTTCTTTTATGGCCATCCGTTTTTTGTTGCTCTCTAGCCGGAGAAACCATAAAAAACGATTGCCCCCGTGGATGCAAGGAAATCTACCTTATAGAGAGCCCAGCCCAACTGAAATCCAAGCTAGAATTTCGGCCTGTCCAGGTGATTGCGTGCAACATGCGCTCGGTTGTCATAAAAGTTGCCACTTTATGACTTACTTATGTGCAGGAAAACCCAACTAGCCAAGGGTAAGGAACTCACAACTCCAAGACTCCGCCATCTCACGGCGGAAATAGACCTAATGATCAATTAGCTCGAACCGCGCTGCCGTTAGCTTCCGACTTGTCCACTGGGAGCGTCCAATTCCTGGACGACGGATGGATCTGCAGCTCGGCGAGCGGTGGGCTAATGCGCAACTATGCGTCACTGCAATTAACCCAAAGCTCTAATTGGGGATGGTTAGCTGGGCATAAAATGTGTATTTTAAGGCCCATTACGGATGGCTTCCTGTCGCACAAACTGGGGCCTCAGTGCGACTCGCCAATAGAAAATCAAATAGAAGCCGGAGCAGTTGGAGCTGTCAGAAGTGGCCGTCGCGCCGTATGATGATTGCGCAAGCGACACATAAGCGGACTCCAACTCCCAGATCTCAGATCCCAGATCGCTCGGATCTCGGTTCTCTGGGATCCCAGAACACAGAACGGAGCAACCAGGTCCCCGAGCAACTCAAGCTGCAGCAGCAGTAACTGCTTTAATTGGAAATTGTTGCAGCAGAGGCATCCGCAGCAGCACCGTCAAGTGTTCCAGTTACGTGGCTGTCGTTTGCTTTCAATCTTTTGGCGCTCCGGCGCTGGCAATTGCATCACGCAAACTGAAGAAGTGAGCCGAGCTGCCAACGGGTTTGGCTTTGGGCCACCATCTATCTCTGCCCCCTCCCACTGGCTACTTTCTAAAGCCTTTTCTCGCCGCGCCAGCATGTAGCTAAGACTACACTGGCATAAAAGTCTGCTGGTGCAGATTTGGGCAACTCAAGTGTTTGCTTCAGTTACGTTGCAACCACTGTTGCATCATAAGCTGAGTTACAGAACTTTCTTTAGTAACATTCTAGTTCTGCGATCTAGTTCACTGATGCTTTTCCCCGAGTGTACAGCATCAACTTCTCATCTCTTCGCAGCCTGGTTCACTTGGTTACTGTGCGCAGTTTCCCCCCGGTTTCCTTTTTGTTTTCCCCGTTTTTCCGTTTTTCGTTTTTGTCTTTTTTGTTTAGCGCCCAGGTAACTGTTCGCAACTACAACAACCTCGAGCTGCAGTTGGGAAACTGGTGCAAGCTTTTCTGCTGCGCTTCAGCCTGCTGCAAGTTTGCAGTTAGTTCTACTGTTGCGTTGTCCCCGCCGTCGAAGTTGTCGTCGTTGTTTCTTTGGGCTTTGATTTTGCTGCTATGTATGACATTACTCGTTCACTTTTTTCCGATTTTCTTTTCGCCTTGGAAATTGGAAATTAACGTGCAACAACTGGGCTATAGAAGCCGAACTGAACAACCGAACAACAACTGCACGGCAACGTGAACGAACAGCCCTTTGTTCTTAAAGTTTTTACAGAAATTAATTAAGTGGCTCTGCTGCGAGCAGGGGATTTATAGAGATTGTTAGGAAAGTTGCTGCTGCTTTCGCAGTGGCTGCCACTTTGGGTTGCTCGCTAGTCTTGTGTCACATGAGCCAAAAGTCTATAAATTTGCAAGAGCCATAAAATTAGCTCGTAAAGTTTTGTTTTTAGTACAGCCCCCTCCCCCTGTGTGTGTGTGTGTGTGTCCACATTTATAATGTCACTAATTAAAAAAGCGGATCCCAAGACCTGAAGTAATTTGGTCGAGCATTATTTTATTGCTGCAGATGGGCAGATGGGAATCAGTCGAGTGGATTTACGACCCTGGCCAGTGATTAGTGGTATGGGGAACGGGTGGCAAACCTTTAAAGTGCCATGTATTCCCGCTTAATGTGACACTCGAAACGAGTGGCTTCCCCCTTTTTGATTTTCAATACACCCCAATCAATTCCCCGTTTTGGGCACCGCTTATGGCCATCAAAGAGTCATTTATAACCGAAACAGTTTTGTCAAATTTCGACGGATGGCCAATCCCTGCCTGCTAACCGGCGAACCCGCTGACAGCTGCCGCTCATCACTGATGGATGGATGGGCGTTTTGCAGCTTTGGTTAGAAGAATACCGCGACTCGTGGCCTGGCTTTGCCGGCGATTAGAGGCGCTGAAAGGGTTAACCAGGCGATTTGGGATGGGGTGTTGGGGTTGAGGGGGCTTTTATCAGCAATCTGTCAGTGTGGCGAACATCATCATCGCCATCCGCATTTGCGGCAGCTTCAAAGGCGGCGGCGACATCTTCTGACTGACTGCGTGGTCGGTGTTTGACGTTGAATTTACAAATTACAGCTAATTAAAAGTTGATGGGTCTGCGTGAGTGAAATCAAGCGGCGGAGGCATCTTCCCCTTCGCTGATAAGCAAATGAGGAAGTCAGGAAAATTCGTTGAAAAATTGTATTTACTTTGTGCTCACTTTTTACCCCACTCTGCCTACTTGCGCAAGTCATCCGAGTGTTCTGGTTGTCTGGCTGATGTTTATCTGGGGAAACTATGATGGGGCATCCGTTGCACAACATTGTTGGACAGGAAATGTTTTTCCCTCGGAAAGAATTCGCATGCGAAATTCGGCCGGTGTGACACAGCTGCACTTATGTAGCTTATAACCATGCCATCAAATCATAGCCAGTCATATCCTAAACTAATAAAAAAAATCTCTCAAAAATAAAAAAGCAATTTGAGAGCATCGGAAGAAGTTTGCAATAATAATTGCGCAAACATTTGCCATGGCAACTGCTGAGATTTCTCCATGGCAAGAATTTAATTTTGCCCGCTCAAAAAAGATGGAAAAAGTAAATGCGCCAAATGAAAACATTTCCATGCCGATTTGTGTGGAAGAGAGCAGCGAAAATGATTATGCCAACGATGATGACGTTGACAACGACAACACAACGCAACACAGAAGCAGCAGCAGCAGCAGCAGCAGCATCAGCAGTTAATGTTGCTGTTGCAAGAACCACAATTGCGGAATTGACTTGTCCACACCAGGAGAAAATACTCGAGTGGATAATTGTGAGCTCTGGTTGGTGATTGTCAGTGCTTAACAAACAATGAACTATCTAACTAAGTTGAGAATATTTCGAATACCCTCATATGCCATAAACTGCTTGGCTACTTATAGATTTTTTTCAGTGCACAGAACTCTTGCATGTCAGGCACAAATAGCAAAAGAAGTCAGACAGTTAGGTTATCGCCATCGCAGCTTCATAATTAAATATTTTCAGCACGGAGGACGCTGCCTTGTTGCGGCATGATGCAGATGCAGATGATGCAGATGTGGCAGATGATTCAATTCCTGTTGCCGCGAACGCATGCAACTTGATGGCCGAGAACAGGAAGTGCGAAAACTATTAGTGGCACTTATTTATTCATTAGAGCCAGTTAGAGACACCCAGCTAGCTGTGCTCCAATTATGCAGATCGTTGCGGCTGGAAGCCCCACAGCTGGGCAGCGATGCGATAATGACTAAGATGAGGATGCATCAGGATGCAGGCACACGCTGCTCATTTCGCTATTTACACATTTGCATAATGACGGCGCGATGTCATTGCACTTCGGCTGGTTCAATGTGCGTGATGAGTTGAGTTATGGGCGGCGTACCCCCGCTTACCTGCTTCAGATATCTTTATGTGGGGCTGCGAGGAGCGCGGATTGGGGCAATCACTGGCTTATCAGCACACACAAATCAGAGCGGATCCCGAAATGCTCATAGGACGAAGACACTTTTATGGCTAGATGTTGATTGTATGCAAAGATGATATTTTAAGTGGGGAGCGCTCGGTTCGGTTTTATTTTATTCCTCCGGCTTGCGCCACATGGGAGCTTTTTCCGAGGAACTGCGGCTCCCGCTCCAAAAACACACACACTCTCACCAACAACGAACACACACACGCCGGGCAATAATAAAAGCGTAAATGCTTATTTATTTGCAAGTCGTTCGCGAAATGCGCTCTTTTATAATTTATGAAGACCGCGCACACGACGTCGACAAGCTCGAGAAATGCGAAATGCTAAATCGAAAACCGGCAACAAAAAAAACCGAAATTGGACTTTTTATTTGATATATTCTCCGTTTATGGTCGTTTTTGGAATCGGTCAGCGAGACGACCCTCATAAAAAGCAGGGCGCTCAAGTCACAGAACCTGATGATTGTCCGGGCTCAGAGGTCAGAGTTTGCGGAGCAACTGCAGTCCATCAATCACAAGTGCCGAATGCAGGCCGCCGAGTTTGCAGTTGGGCAACCGATCAAGCGGACCAAACCGACCGATTAGTCCGAAAGCAGCCGAAACCGAAGCCCAAACTCGATGCGAATTCCGATCCGAACGACAACCCAGTAGTTCCGCTGCAGCGTGCGTTACGTGCGACGGTCCAACAGCAACTGCCCGAGCATCGACTTGGAGCCGCCTGGCTGAGCCCCCGGGTGGAACCTGTTTCTGGGGTGGACCGCGAGTGTGGATGGTGTTGCGGCTCCGGAGTGGAGCAGGCGGCACTTTTGGCGCCAACTTTGGAGAGTTTCGAATGCCGGCTGGCAAAGAGAGAGCCATGGAGAGTTGGCCGGAGAGAGCGCCAGCACGTGGTGTGGTCTTAAGTGCGGCTTAAGACTTGTATTGTAGGAATGATTCCAGATAAAAATGTACGGAAATAAAGTAAAAGATAATGAACGAAAGTAAATTAATTTTGTAATATGCGTGAATATACAAATCATTTTTAAAATGCAGTAACTCATATCTCAGCACTTCTAAATATATTAATTCTTATCTTGCTGCATCCTGACCAATATTGTTTGCACATATATACACTTACAGTAACTACTATTTATACTATATTTACGAATGACTGTAGCAAAACAAACCGCGACATGTGTGTAGAGTTGGAGAGCGCATGCGCACAGCGAGAGCACAAACTCCGGGGGAAAACCACTCCAGAGAAGGAGACTCGAGTGCCGGCGACGAAAATAAATGCTACGGAATTGACAGGGGCGGCAGTCGGATTTGGATGAGTTCCTCTGGGGGGGAGATGCTCCAGACTGCGGAGCGGGGTGCTGGGACTACGACTGGGGTTAGTCAGCATCTGCTTTGTATCTTGCACGCCGAGTGATAGCTAAAGATACATGCCCTCATCTCGCGGCCTTAAGTGCGCTTGTAGCTGTCTATCAGCCAGAAATCACCCCATAGAACGTCGATGATCCGGCAGAGGAAGCCCGACGATCCGCGGGGAAGAGTACTGCTTCCTCGCCAGCAATTTGCAAACCGCAAGTGGCCGAGACATATCGGAATTCGCTGTCCTCCAGCTGAAGAACCTCCTCCGGCAACTGAAATCGACAAAGTACACACCCCCTACCTATCGATCAGTGGTCATCGGCTGTGGAATTTCCTCGGAAATATTTATCTACGCTAATTTCCCTGCTAAACTTGGGCAAGTGCCGGGAAACCGCATCATGGGCTCGCTAGCAATTTTCGCCGCTCGCGTGCCAGCTTGTTGCAACATTGCTGCATTGCAACATTGCAACAGTGCAACAGAGCAACAGTCCAGCGTGGCAGCATTGCAAAACGCCTTTAACTCCGACTTCCCATAGAAAAGTTCGTTTCGGCTGTCCACTTTGGTCCAAGGGTCCGGAGATGCCTCCTCTTTGTGGCTCTGTGGCGTTTGGTTTATGGTTTATGCGCCGCCGTTTTTGGTCTATTAAAATGATTGCAGTATTTACGTAGCGCTCTTCAGCCATAATTTGTATTTGCTATGCTCATCATCATCATCATCATTGGGCAGGGGCCACTCGAAGGCGAAGGCGAAGGCACATCCTCCTCCTCTGCGGTTTTTCCCCCTCCCCTTCCCCTGCACAGAGGAATGCCCCCGGCATTTGACCCTTCCCCAAAGTCTAAGCTCTTCTATTGCCATTGTTTATCTGCAACGAGCCAGGCCCAAAAACCAGTCCCTGGCATCGGGTTTCCTTCCCAGTCTCAGCGGATTGTGCGTTCATATTTCTGGCCTTATCGCCCCTGGCGTCACAGTGCCGTATTTACCACGATTATTGATCGCTTAATACGAGTTTGCCGCTCTGCGTGTTTATTTGTGCAGCTTAGAGATACTGGGCCCGTGTTTTCTGCATAAATATTTGTCGCATCGTGATCAATTACAGCTGACTGGGTTGACTGAGTCGCAGCTACAAACAGAGTCGTTGACTCAGCGTGAAAGTTGGGTTTGGAATTAAACTAATAATTGTATGTCAGGCCGGGCTTAAAACTTTCAGTTTCGCGGGGCGAGTGACTGAGTGTGTGACTGACTGGCTGACTGGCTGACTTCATTCAAGTGCCAGTTTTTGATCATTGCAGACATTATAATGCACATTCTCAGGCTAAAAAAAACGAAGCGAAGAAGAAGCTGGGGGATTTCAAAGTCAATCGACACGCCCACCGAGGACATTGAACTGGGGGCTTCGTAATAAAGTGTGCACTGAGAGAAATTGAAGAGCTACAACTTGGTAAAGATCATGAAAATAAGCCACTGAATGGAAAGGCCCCCAAAATAATGCTACTCATTATGGCTGATAATCGATCACTTTTGTATTAGTCAATTTCCCTGCTTTAAGATCCTTAAGATCTTTCGGTGCAGCATTAAATAACCAGTTTAGTGTGGCAAATTTTTTGTTCGAACTTCCGCTTAGCAGGAACGCAACCAATTTTGACAGATTACAAGGCAGCGAGTCGGCCCCAAGGCATCTTTTTGGCTTTTGGGTCTTGGGTTTTTGGTTTTTTGGGTTTTGGTAAGCCACCAACCGAGCAGAGTGGTAGGAAAGTAAGAGAGAACCCTAATCAATGGCCTCAGTGCAGGCGAGGCGATGCCATTGAACCACTGAGTCGGGAATTGGCCCGAAATGCAAACTGGCTCACTGAAATGGCCAACAGCAGCCGAATCGCCGCCCTGCTGCTTTCAATTACGTGTGCTGGCTACCAAAAAATTGCAAAATTCAAGCAGAGCCAACAAATTTATGGCCAGAACCGAGCGCAAACAGAGCCGTTCAAGATCTGCATTTAAAAACACAATGTCCGCAGACGCTTGCCAACGATTAAGCACCGCAAATCAAAAGCCAGGCAAAAGTGCAAAAGGAAACCACGAGGAAACCCCCGAGGAAAACCCCGGGGAACAAACCCGCAAATGACAAATGTTTGCACTGGGCGCTTTGCTTGAAATGCAACAAGAAAAGCGCCAAAAAAATGTGAAAAGCCACAACCGGGCGAAAACAGCCATAAAGTGTTGAGTGCTGGCGGAAATCACTTGAAACCGAAAATAAATCAAAGGAAACCATAATGGAGCACCAGCAGAAACAAAGGGGCAAGGCCAGAATCGAAAAGGAAAAGCGGAAAATGGAAAATAGAAAATAGAAAACAGCGCTGCCAGCATCCGCCGCCAACTCACAAAAAGCGATAAAGGCAGCGAGAATCTGCACAAATAATGAAATAAAATAACAGTAGTAAAAAGCCGAGCAGCAGTTATAAACGAGGTCCGGAAATCAAAAGCATCATCTCGAACCAACCCCACATCCCAGATCGGAGGCCCCGGCGTCCTTGTGAGTCGGCGACTCGTGTGATTTATGTCCCATTGTCCGGCGATGTCAACCTGGCCAACCGTCTGCGGCCAGTCTGGCCAGCCTTAATTGCTCCGGCGGCCGGCCACGCCCCCCTGCAGCCCCAGCCCTCCGCGGACATATACCGCAATTACAGACGACTATTACTCAACTCTTTATGTGGGGCTTCTCGTCCAGAAGATTGGATGCAATAAAACAAGGAGCGCGATAAGGCGGAATGCAGCTCGGTTTCTGCGAAAGCCATCGAAAACGTGGAATCCAATGCCGCACCTTTGATTTTTTAATTAAGTGAACACGTAATGATAGAAAGGTGTCATCAAAATCAAGATTGATTGTAATTGAGCGCAAATCAATCAAAGAACACATTTTTGAAGTGCGTTTAATGGCTGAGATATCAATAATACTCCTGATACAAGTACATATTGATCTGAAGATAGGAACTTATCAACTTGTAGATATTACAGAATAATATATTTATTTCTAAAAGGTATATTCATTATGAAATACCTTATGGCACCGTTTATCTGCCCTCGATTACGGGTCATAATTAGAGGGCACTCCTCGTCGGGCTTAATCTTCCGGCTGTTCAGAAACGCTCGATTGCCATTTAAAGGATTATAATTTCAGCGCTGCCGAAACTAAAAACTTCAGACGCAAACTTTGCAGACAGTTTTTGTGCCATTTAAACTCCCTTTGGGCTCCGTTCGGTTCAGTTTGGTTCGGTTCAGAGTCAGATTCAGATGCGGATTCGGATTCGGATCCAGACTCTTTTCAGAGCAAGGTGCAGTAGCAGGAGCAGGAGCTGGAGCTGGGAAAAAAGGGATTCGTCCGTCCGTTTAGTTTTTATTCGGCAGTGCGGCATTTGAATTCAAATGTGCTCTTAAATCGGCTTAGTTTTGCGAGCAGCTTTTATGTTCCCGGCGGCTTAAATTAATGCGCCAGCAGGGACTTCGTGCAAACAAAATAAAACGAAAGCACTAAAATGAAATATGAAAGCGGGGAGTGTGGAATATTTACCGGGCTTGAGAACACACGGGCAAGGTGATTAAACGGATTTTCAGCGTTTATATGGTCGGTGAGTGATTTAATTGATTTCAAGTTGCACGACTACTGCAGTTCGCCCCTGCCCCAAAGCCCCTTTTCCAACACCGGACAACCAAGCAATGGCTCTATCTAATCAGCCCACTTTCACGCCCACTTTCGGTCGAAATCACTGCTCTAAGTGTTGTGAAAATGAGATTGTAAACATTTTTAATTTGCCTTGTTAGTGCTCAACAATACCCTCACCACTATCAGCTATGACCGAAGTTATAGTCGGCATGGAGAATAAATTGTAGTAAAATATGTACTGATTACAAAGTTCATCTGCTGCAATAAAATCCAATCTTTATTGCTCAATCCCATGCGCAGTTTATAAATAAGCAACATTATTACATGGTTCAATGGGTCAAGTTCTGTACTACAAAATGAAAGAAAAAGTAATCAGCATGCATGTTGTCCAAAAAAAGGGTAATATTGTTGTTGATAATTATATTGTAGTAGTAATTCCAGATAATCAGTATTATCATTACAAACAGTAGGAGTGCTTAGATTGATCGGCAAATGTTGTAAATTAATTTTTCGCCCCTCAACTGGCGGGGTAAACACTCGATAAAGCCATCCATTTAGCAGCTAAAGAGACCAATCTGCTGCGATTTCGCAGCCATCTACGATGTTGCAGGCCTGCTCCACGTGCCACGTGCCTCCCTCCTCGTGATTCAGGAATCAGCCGACTGCATTAGCGGGCAAATGGACCTGGTGCTGGTGGAGTGAGGTGCGGATGCCACAAGAGTCGCAGCCATGCGTAATGCACTCCGGCGTAGTTTCGTTTCGAAGCCATAAATTTTTATGGGCCGCATGCAGCAAACAGCGGGAGGCGGTCCTGTTCTTGGTAAAAGTGGGCGAACGGCTGATTAAAGTGAAGAGCCAGCCGATGGGGGGCTGGAGCACTACGCCCTCCTCCCTGGATTCAAATGGTCCAAGATGCGCTGCGCAGTTCTAAGATCTTTCAACTGCGTTTCGCTTTGCTTTTGTACGCCAGTTAAATACCTTTTAATCTGTTACCACCCAGAATTTTCGAGTGACCACAGACCGAAAAGTACTCGTCAACATCCGTTGGCTAACCGCCGGCTAATCATATCACATCTAGCCAAATTGCAGAAATACTTTTGCCAAAAATAAACCGCCAGCGAATCGCTTCTGACAATGGGTCATCATCAATTATGCGATCGCTTCGGTTAACTGAAGTGCGACAGCGTATATCTCTATATCTCCATATCTCTAGAGGAGCCGACCACCGTTTTTGGCCGGGCACTTAATCAAGAGTCCGGAGACATGGGCAAACATTTTGGCCGCCCTCTCCGGCGGAATGATAACCGCAATTAACGGCATTACACCGCAGGTGGGGCAAAAGCCGGCCACTTACAGGCGATTTTGGCCAGCGGCGATAAGGCGCGCTGGCATCCAACAATAATTGGCCCGAACAAGCTGTCATGAGTGGCGAGGAATTAAAAGCCGCTCGCAATTAAAATATATAAGTTAGTAATAGATATTACGTAGAACGAAGCGCTGCTCCGAAGAGCGCGAACCCGAACCAAGCCGTCCGACTTCCGATATTCCGATATTCCGCTACTGGCGGACTGGACAGGCGTTTCGCCAACTCGCTGCCAAAAAGCCACAAGTTAAATAGTTAGTTAGTTGATCGAGAAAGGGCCAAGCGGATGGCCGTGAAAACGCAGCGCGCGAAAAAAGAAAATAGAAAATCGTCGCGAAATCGTCGCACTCCTGAAAACTTACTTACTTGAGTCCCGTGATTCGAAAAACAACGAGGTATGACCAACCGGAGAATGGATACACTTGGGATTTTCGTACTCATCAGCTACTTGGGATTATCAAGTGCGGCCGGAGTTCATCTGAGCGATCTTCAACAGAATCTGGGTAGGTTTACAAGAGTATCTACAACTGATCAAACGCAATTTCACGGATGCGAAAAATGGGAAAAATTGGAAATTTAATTATCCTATATATCTTTTAGTTTTGCATATTTTTTTGTACTAAGTATTCACGTTTCTAAGCGCATTGTCATTATAAAAACGAATATTTAAACTGAAGTTGTAGACAACGTTATCACAATATTAACCATTTTATCATTTCTTACCGAGCTTACAATCATGTGACAAAGTTTAATTTCCTCATGCTCCCTGAACTAAATTGATTTCACAATTTAAACAGCAGTTTATAACTTTAGAGAAATATGTATTTATTATTTTCAGGAGGGAAGGAACGATACTTAGATAATTTTGGCAAAAATATTCAAAAATTTAAGAAAGAACATCTACCAAAATTAGCATGTTTCCAACAATTTTTATTATTTTTGGTCAGGATTCTTGGAAATTCCAGTTTTAAGCAATGTTATACCCTTTTTTAGCTTATCGCAATTAGACCATATTTATTTTTAGTTCGTCTAGATTATTGTGAATACTAAGACAAATTATCTGCACTTAAAAATCGTATCAATCATATTGCAGTTACCATTTGAACTGCTCGTGCCCTCTGCGAAAAAGATTCTGACTTCACAATATCTTGTTCTAAAGAATTAAAGTTCAGTAGAGGATAATTATTAAATTTATTCGATTTATTTATGAAGAAATATAGTCTTACCATTTATTTTTTAATTTCACAATGTCAAATATAACTTTGTTTTTTAGCCGCCAATGGATCGGTGGTGCTGTCGCCTTTGAACACCACGGATGCTTTCAGTGTGTCCATCAACCTGTCGCAATCCACTGTGAACAATTGTCCTTCGCTGGAAAACGCAGAGTCCATGGCGCAGATGGAGCTGCTGACGAGACTAACCGCCGGCTGTCGCTATGACAGGATGGTTCCACCCGTGGTCCACAACAAAGATGGCGAGGAGGTACCCATGGACATATATGCCCGGTTCTACATATATGTGATGAAGAACCTGGACTCGAGTGACCTGCAGTTTACGGTGCAGGGTCTGCTGCAGTTGCGCTACTTGGACCCGCGCCTGGCCTTCTCCAGCTATCTGCCCAACCGGAGGCAGCCCATAATGGGGGAGTCTGAGCTGAAGAAGATGCTCTGGGTGCCACACATATTCCTGACCAACGAACAGGCCTCCACTGTGCTGGGTACCAGCGCCAAGGACGAGCTGACCAGCATTTATCCGAATGGCACGGTTCTGACTTCCACGCGGCTGCAGGCCACGCTGTACTGCTGGATGAACTTCCAGAAGTTTCCGTTTGATGAGCAGAAGTGCAAGACCACACTGGAAAGTTGGATGTACAACACCACGCTGGTGCAACTCCACTGGGAGACCGATAACCCAGTCAGCTTCGACAAGCAGCTTCAGCTGACGGAATACAACCTGATTGGGTCGCTGTACAACGAGTCCATCCGGGTGTCCAACGAATCCTACATGTCCCATGGCTCCTTGGAGGGCAACTACAGCATCATCAGCTTCACCGTCCTGCTGACTCGGGAGGTGGGCTACTACGTGATCGACTACTTTCTGCCCTCGATCATGATAGTCACCATTTCGTGGGTGTCCTTCTGGCTGCAGGCGGATCAAACCCCCGCCAGGACTACTCTGGGCTGCACCACGCTCCTCTCCTTCATCACTCTGTCCTTGTCCCAGGAGAACAATCTGATGAAGGTGAGCTACGTGACCATGTCGGAGGTGTGGTTCCTGGTCTGCACCATCTTCATTTTCGGCAGCCTGGTGGAGTTCGCCTTTGTCAACACCATCTGGAGGCGAAACAACGATCTGCAGCTCAAGAAGCGAACCACCAAGTATATAGTCAAGTCCACATTTGTGCCACATCTGAAGAAACATCGGCGGCATGGATATAAAAGGACCGATAGCACTATGAGCACCATGAGCACCACCAGCATGGACAAGACCTGCGGTCCCAACAACACCGTGATCACCATAGAGACCCCCATCATAATCGGAGGCAGTCTCAGTCGTGAGGACTCGGCCATTAGCTTGGACGAGCAGGACGAGACCTCCACCTCGGAGTCCAGCGATTCGTCGAAGGTGAAGCCCGCGCAGACCTTCGCCACCATGACACCCAAGGAGGTGTCCCTGTGGATCGACCGCAAGATGCGGTTCGTCTTCCCTCTGTCCTTCATCGTGTTCAACGCCTTGTTCTGGACCCTGGTCTACTGCCTTTGAGGCGTTCGTCAGGGAAAGAGAGCCATTCTGTGATCCTGGAGCATCCTCACCCTTGCCTCACTAGCCTTAGTTCCCAAAGGTACGAAGACACTTGCTTAACGTTCGGCCGACTGACTAAATCTTCTCGCAAGGACACTAATCTTGTCAAAACCCCACCTATGCTATGGCAATAAATGTTTTCAGGCTCTGCAATGCGAAAATGGTGTAATTATTCCCCCAGTCGGCCGAATCTTGAGCAAGTGTCGCGCACCCTTAGTCCACAAATCCCCGCCAGGTGATGGGGAGATCCCTCCTCTCCGGGGCAGTACGTGTTATGTAGTCTGTATTTGTTTCTAATAAATTATACGTTTTGATACAACACCTCCCCCGACTGAGCACGTACGGATCTGATAAATACGTTCCTATTAGCAGCGGGCAGGGGCCATAAAACCCGGGCGATGATGGGGCAGTCAGCTATATTTGTATCAATGAAAAAATCATAATGCCAGCACGCCCCACTGCAGTCAGCTCGATTCCCAATTAATTGCCCGTGATGATGGGACTGCTGAAGAGTCTAGCGGTTGCTGCTCCTCCAGAGGATCCGCCGCCACTTTCGTTGCACCATCGAGTTCACTTGATAAATTAACGGCTCATGCAACACGTAAATTGATTTTAAATTGCCTTATAAATGAACTCCAATTCGCCGGGCAATAAACAATGTGCTATTGCGATCTCCTCGGCGAGATGCCAAATAATTTCGCCAGCTAGTCGTCGGCGGTGAGAATGGGAATTAATTGGCGGTGTCCATAAGTTGGATCGATCCGAGGCTCAGAGCGCATTGCTATGCAAAGCCCAACTGGCCATCAATCCCGGCCTCATTCCGTTTCCCGAACTCGTTTTAGCCACTCCGCCGCAAGGTGTACATAATGAGATGTAATCTGTCAAAATTAAGTGCATCGCCGGACCACAGGAAAGCCTCCACTGCAGAAAGCCTCCTGCTCCAGCCTGCTCCCTTTTTTCGAGGAGCTGGATGCCAGTTAAAAATTCGTTCGCTGCCTGAAACTTTTTAGGCTCGACCAGTTTATTGAACTCGCCCAGCGAGGGCCGCTCTCTGCGTTCCAGTCACCGGATGTTCCCATGTCAGGCGGTAAGCCGGCCATATGATAGATGCCCCGAACAGCTGGCCGCTGTGTACTTATCAATCGGCTCCCGTTGGGATTCCTATGGGTCTTGGAAAACACAAGCCCAAAACGGCTCAACTCCCTCAACAGAACTTTTCTTTATCGATTGGCCGCATAATGGGTCAGCCGGAGTTCATTTACACGCCGCTTATTTGTTTAGCTTAACTTCCGATTCCGATTCTGATTCCCCAGACCGAGAAGTAAAGAACTACTAGAGCTACTACTCTTCGCAAATGAGCTGCATAATCCGCGAGTGCTCCAGTCCGATTGTTTTCCCTCTTTTTACTTTTCCTCGAGCCTCTCCTTTGGCACATGGGAATTACAGACATTTCCATTTATTATTATGAGGTCCGGCCGTATAATTTGCAGTCACTTGCGACCGCCCGAGGCTCCCACACGTCGTCCCGCGTTGCTCAACCATGAAGTTGCAACGTAAATGCCACCGACTCCAGACTCAACCGCAAAGGCGGGGAACTACATATAAATGGGTAAATTAATAAACAAACGAACAAAAGAACCAACACGAAAGACACAATTATTGTAATGCGTTACTTGGACTGCGAGATGGGGTTTCCCACCAAGCGATGGGTTTCCACGGGGATGGGGAAGTCGTGGGATGACTTGAAGACAGGAATACGAATGGCTCATAAGCAATTGCAAGGCGTTTTTCATATTTTCAATAGTGCCAATAAAAAATATAAATATAATAATATATAATATAGGGTGTGGTGCTCAGTTCAACAGAGGAAACGTGATGGGAAATTTATAGTAGATCTGTGGAGCCATATACACATTAAATAAATATTAAAAACAAGATTCAATTTGATTTATTTGCTAGCTTAAGCACATTGTTCGCTGTATTATCAGCACCTCAAGTGGATTAAAGCTACTTTAAAGATGATGAATATCATCCCCACTTGCTTACAAACAAACGACAAATATCCCATCTATCTGCCACTTATTTTCAGAGAGCATTGTGTAGTCGTGGTCCAGATACAATCCCCATGTAAATACTCATTGCATTAGTCGCTTTATTTTTAGATGGTGGGAAAAATTCTATTTCGAGCCGCTTTCGGAGCGCCCAACTCAGATCGCGGCTATCTGAACTCCAGAATCAGAAACAGAAACGTCGACCGCGAGACAAGGCGAGCAGTTTCATTGTTGTTATGTTGGTTTTGGCAGCGAATTCTGTGTAGTGTTTGAAGCCTGTCCACCGTCTAGATGTCTGGCTCTTGGACTTCGGGCTGGCGGACTGGCGGACTGGGGATTGGTACAGAGCCCCATTTCCAGTCCAGTCACGCTCGGTGGGCGCTGGTTCAGAAGTCAAGTACGAGCCATTGCCGACCACTTGGCCAAAGCGTGCGAATGAGCCCAAGAGCCGGGACTTGGCAATCGATTTTATGACTAATAGATGCCTTAAATAACCGGCCAATACCGGCTAATTTGGCCAAAGCCGTGTGCAAATTTAATGCACATCATGGCCGGGCATTAGCATAAGCCTTTGCCCGCCGGATTAAGTTGCCAGTCTGGACAAACCGCATGGCTAATGAGAATGCAGCGACTTCGTGCTCCTGGTCCAGCTCCAGCTCTAGCTCCACATCCACATCCCAGTCTTGGGTATTTACATGCCGCATGCCACAACCTATTAACAAATTGCAAACAAAACTGGCGACCGCACAGTAGCCGCCCATTCTGGAGGACTGCATCTTACGGCCCGAGAAGTGGGCGTGCATTCTAAATTATGGTGCTAATAAGGAGCTGCCTTTGCGGCTAATTTAATGGAATGCAAACGCACTGCGTGGATGCATCATGGCTGGGGCGCCCGGGGCTACCGGAGATTCCGCTGCTCTCTGCCGCTGCCTTGACCCACGATGATCTCTTGGCGGACTTGACGATGGCGCCGGGCGATTAGTTGGCGTGCACCACGGCAGCTGCAACTACAACTGCATCACCGGTGGCGCCTGTGCACCACCGCAACACACCACGCCACTCCACACTGCACAGATTTGAATCATTCACTTGGCTTGAGCCTTGAATCGCCCAAAGGCCCCAAACGTTTTGCACGTTTTTCCAATGAAGCCGCCAAACGGGGCGCCCCTCCCGCGGTCATAATTAATGAAAATTGCAAGGGCACTCGGAAAAATGTTGAGTAAACAATGATGGCCATGGGATACGTTTCAAATTCACAAATAAGTCGCACCAATTTTCTAGTTTCCAAAAAAACAGTCATCTTTAACATATGGCCTCATTAATAGTACTTCAGTTTCCAGATTCTTCCCCTTTCCCATTATAAAGATCGCTTCCATCCAGTTTTTTGCCATGTAAATGCAACTGGTTTTTAGATTTCCTATTTTTACCACGCCCTGAAGCCATTGCGATCGATCGCTTAACTGGCCACTTCTTTGGGAAATACCTTTTCAGGTAGCCATGTGACGACCCCAGTTTGGAAAACTCCCCTTAGGGCGTCGGTTATTAATTAGTATCTGCTTATCGGCGTACTCGCGTACTCGACTCGAACATTTGTCATAGATACGTGTACCAAACAAAGGTATCCGCGCTTTTATGGCAGGGGAGTGCCCCACGAAAACGGAGTCGACAACGCTGAAGCGGCCTGATCTTATCGAGAAATGTTTTGCTCGCCGTGTGACACTATCTTAAATGGAACTGAGTCGCCCGAGTTGCGGGTTAGCCAACTTTGGCCCGGATGAAATGCTGGTGCTCATCCGCAATTTATGGCCAAGTGCGGGCGGAGCGGGGTAACCCAAAGTTGGCCCAGACCCGGGCCATTCTAATTCGAGGCTGCTTTTAATTAAACACGATATCGATAGTGTAAGTGCAGCAGCCTTTCAGCCTGGCGCCACCAAAGTTCCCTTCTGGCCACGGCCATGTGGCCATTGTCAAATGGTAATCATGAAAGGCATCAACCTGTCGCGGTTATCGCACCAAGTGCGCTAAACGGCTGGCAAACAGCAGTTGGCGCAGAGACAAACAAGCATGACTGGGACTGTCTGGGGAGCAGATCATGTACAGCTTCTCTGGCAATCACGCCTATAATGACTAAGAACTTCCAGAGGGAAAAATCCATGGCTTTCTAGTATAACGTATCTCCATACATGACCCTATAAATCCATACAGAAGACCCTAAATAAATTGTAATCTCACCGGACATTAATCCTCCCCAGAACTTACGCACTGCGTTTAATTTATATAACTATACAAATAGTGAGACCCCCAGTTTTGATAATCTAAAGTCAGCAGAGAATATTCGTCGAGTCTTTAAGGTATTCTCCAGAAAATGCTTTATTCAATAATAATATCTTTCAAAAACATTTCTCTTCTATTACGAACGCCAAATTATTTTGCGAAGCTTTTATAAAATATGAATGCTGCTCCTGTGGAGATTTCTATTTAATTTGTGACTCATTTGTGAATGATTCAGACGCCCGGGCAACTCTGGTCGCAGATAGAGCTCCTCATTCCGGGGCTCCTCCTTTTAGCTCGCTTCGTTTGCGGCGGTAAACTTTGCAACTGGCAACTTGCAACTGCAACTTGGCGACTTGGCCATTACTTCCACCAGAAGATATTCAACATCAGCTTAGTGCCTCGGCACACACGCGCCCACAAAAGCCAAGTACGCGGGCCAAAAAGCAACATGGAAAAAAATTAGTTAAAAGATAAACATGGCAGAGCCAAAGAGGCAAAGAGCAGGGCCTGGGGCAAGGGCACTTTAGCGGGTGGGGACTGTAAGGACTGACTGTGTCGTGCTGCTTTCGGCTTTGTCTTGATTATGTGGGTTCAGCAGACGTTCCAGAAGTACCAGACGCACCAGGGGCTGCAGCGAAAATAAGATACTTGCATCTAGGCAACTTTGTTGCCGCATCTTGTTAGCCAAACCGAAACGCGAATACGAGTAGCCAGCCCCACAATGGCTGGCCCAAAATAATTGCTTAAAAAGGCGCATTTTAAATACGGCCAAATAACAAAGCGAACGCACATTGCCGAAGATGCATGGCCACAGCTAATTAAATACAAACACGTGCCCACATAACTCAAACCCAAAGCTCAGACTCTCCACCTCGGCTCCTTACGTATGGATGTCATAAAGAAACATCTTTGGGGGCCAAAGGGAGCAGCGTCTTTGCGCACAAAGACGCAGCTTTGTCCGCAGGTCGCGGAACACGCCAGAATTGCCCTGTGTCCTCTGCCGTTTTTAATTAAATTCATAAATCAGCACCAAGATGAAGAAATGGAGCAGCGAGTTGCAAGGGGCGTGCTCATGCACTCACAGAAAAGAGGGTCTGCTTGATAAGGAAACTTGAATTATTTCAAACTTAAGATCCAGCAATCTTAAAATATGTAAATTCATATCATAATATATCCAATTTTACACCTGTAAACTGGAAAGTTCAAGTAGTGACGAATCGCACCTGTACTGTGATATCTACAATACCAATACAAATTGTTGCAATCTTTTCTTTCAGTTTAGACTCAAAAATAACTATACGGGAACTTGAGCATAAAAATATAATCCGAATTGTCCAAGGACCACTTTGCAAATTGTTAACCGGCCATCATCATCAGCTTCGTCATCTGCCATCTGCCATTGACTTTGACTTTGACTTGGACCTGGACCTGGACTTGGACTCCAGCAGCTGTCGCCTTCGCCGGCGGAAGCTCTTGAATCTTGAAATGCGAGAGGACGCGCTCATAATTTGTCTTAATTGAATGCGGACCCTCTGGATGAATGTCAATAGCAGCAAAATATTTGCCTTTCATTGTTCATGCAAATGCAAATGCAAACGAATGGAGCCCCAGACAAGAGCAATGTCTGCTCGACTGCGACTGCGACTGCGAGTTCGTCTTTGAATTTGCCTTCAACTTTTCACTTCATAATGGAAAGTTGCGAAAATATTTTGATTAGTTTGTGTCTTCATCCCGCGATCCAGATGGAGTCGTGGACGCCTCCTAGCTAAAATAATTAGTCTGTCGAGAGCATTGTTTGTTTGCACTTGGGCCGGCCCGAATCGAAACTTTTCTGGCTGCCAGCTCGCACTTTTCGGTTTCTGTTTGAATTTCGACTAGCTACCTACCGCTTTCCCTGTTTGCTCTTCGGCTGGCTGGGCCATTTAAATGTATCTCAGCCAGATCTCGTCGTTTGATTTACCCGGGTTTTCCCGACTGCGTAGCTGGGAAGCTGGGAAGCAGCCCATGAATATATATACACTCGCAAATGGCCAAAAGTTTGTCAAACCAGTGGGAAACACACGCACAACGAGGCCATGGAGACGCATTAGGATCGTGGAGTGTGGCACGTGGCATGTGGCACGTGTAAAATGCGGTACGTTCTCGATTTGCTGCGAGTTGCTAATGGCAACAGTTGTCAGGGTCTGTCTGTACGGAAAAAAGCAAGTCTCAGCAAGACATATGTGGGCATAAATAAGAGCAGACCGAGAAGTAATGAATTTATCAAATGAAGAAGCGCTGCCGGGGGATTTGGCACCTTGCTCATCCAGCCCATGCTCATCCAGCTCCCGAATGTAAGACATCCATGGGAGCGTTTCAGGCAAATCAAGCGAATTAAGTGGTGCTCATGTGGATGTGTGAAGTGCACACTCGAAGAAAAAGGTACTGGACTTGAAGGAATAAGATCTTTTTATTAGTTATCATATATGATAAAGTGCATTGTTGAATGCGTGCCCCATTTCTGCAAGTGCACATTTGTGACCTGGCATTTCTTTGGCTGCATTCACAGGCTGCATTGCAATTCAAGCGGAAGTCAAGTGCCACCAAGTGGGTGGCGATTCTGGGCTTCTGGCAGCTTCTGGTAGCAAGAGTTTCAATTGAGCCGAACCAGCCGAGAGGCAAGTAATGAGGCGCCTGTGTGCCACATTCTGTTGATTCCGTGCTAAATAATTTCGTTATAATTTCGTTCGCACAAAAGTCAAGCGAAACTGGAGCAGCCCCGAGTCATTAGTGATATACTCGTTCTGGCAACGAATTAAGTGGAACGACGCCTTGTAATCACTACACAAAGCTTTAAAATTAATCATGCGACCCGTTGTCTCTCCGCTCCGATGCCTCGACATTAGTTTAATGGAGCCCGCGTAGGGGGGACATTTATTTCGGCGAGCCAGAAGTGAAATTGAAATGCCAGACTCGCTGCAGGGCGTGCCACTTGTCTCCAAAGTTCAGCTCAAGTAGTGAACTTCAAAGGAGCCAGGAACGTAAGATCTACAGGAGATGCCCGAAACCGGAATGCCCTAATAGAGGGTATTCAATGCGTAATCGTATGTATGAAGGTGGTATAGACTAAAGTTGTAAATACTCCAGACGTTCAGCCTAGTTAACCCAGAATTTCCTTGAAATTTATATAAATCAAGAGTTGGAAAACCCCCAAGTTGCAGCCACATGACTGGCAAAGGCGAAGGCCAACGCGAAACTGTCGCTTTTGAGGCAAGGAGTTTGTCTTACACTTGTCTGCCATTCATTCAGTGCAAGTTGTCGCAAAAGTTTTTCAATAAGCCTGCACTTTTATCTCGTTCGTGTTTGTTTGCGGCTGCGAAGTTTGTTTGCCGGTGGAAAAGAACCTTTTAAGTTAATAAGGGCATTTTCCGGAATTTTCCCCCCGAAGGAGAGCGGCGCAACTAAATGCTGTGGCATAAATAAACGAGCAGCCAATCGGACAGTCCGTCAATCAATCGTGCGATTAGAAGCCGATGCCAACTTGTTTTTGTTTATGGCCAGTGTGTGAATGGCCCCCGGGGTTTATCAATCACGCTTTTGCGATAGGTGCGATGCCCTGCCGATTGAATTCGATTTCAATTTCTCAGCAGATTGCAATCGAGGCCATAAAAGTGTACTTGCACCACGATGACGACGACAACAGAAGTTGCTGCTGCATCAGTGGCATCGGTGGCATCGGCAACGTCCACACGTAACTGCAATTTGGTTGCTCGCCCCAGGGGCGCAATATTAATGAGTGGCAGCATGCAAAGCAAACCCAAGATCTCGGAGGCCTGAGACCTCAGACTTGGGGCACCCGGGCCCAAGTATCGCCAGTTACGAGTTGCAAGTCGCAAGTTGCGAGAGACATGGTAGCCAACTCGTTTGCAGTTCGATGCCAGTACATACGAAGTACGTAGCACGGAAGCCGGGCGAACTCCTAATGACTGCTATTACATTTATCGTCCCGGCCATTACAATAAAATAAGCAAGAATTTAGCAATTATCCAATTTGAAAGTAACAACAAATCAGCGTGCAAACGTGCCGCAAATGACAACAGACCTTTGGCTGCTTTTTCTGGATGTGGTGGTGGTCCCCCTGGGGGCGATATGGTTATTGGCCACGCCATTGTCAACTGGGTCAGTTCGCTCAACAAAGGCAAAAGGCATATCGAATGCGGCTGTGTGCCGGCCGGGATGTGCAGGATTCGCAGGATTCGCAGGACTGTTGCATCCTCCAGAGCATTTCAATTTCCACACACTCCTGCCCAGTCGACACTTGTCACGAATTGCGAACATAGTTTTTGCCCCTGCTGGTTTGCCGAGTGCATCGGGTTGATGAAACGAATTCTTGCCGCTGTTTGCTTTGAGCCTTTGAGTGGCGCTTTCGCCATATCCTGGCCATATTCCTGGCGTATCCTGTTGACTCTGGCGCCGTCCTTTGTGCCGGAACAAAGCCCGCTACCACTGCCAATATTTCATTATGATTGCTGACACTTAAAGCCACATCAATGCCCCGGCAACACAGCCTTTGTCTCCACTCGACGGCTGAACTGAACTGGCTCAAAACTCAATTTATTTGCTTCCCTGCAGGACTGGCAGGACATCCAGCAGCACTTTGTGGGCTTAAAAGGGGTGCTTGCTGAAACAATTAATTTAGCTCAAGGGTGGACAGCAGGTAATGGAGGCACATCACAGAGTGTTAAGGGTGCCTTTCTCTATATTACCAATCTGCGTTCTAAGCTTTCTCATCTATTCTTTGTGAAACAATCTCACACGCTTCATATAAGTGGTAAGATAAGCGACTGTTGCAGTTGAGCACAAGACGTGACTCCAAAGAGATGATGAATCGTTATGCAAGCGAATATGATCATAACTCTAGTGCAGCTCATGAATATGATCCCATATAAAGTGCCAACATTCGCGACAACTTCACTGCTTGTAATGCTGATGGAGCTTGTCACATGCCCCAAACTGACCCTTAAATTGTTGCGGCACTGGGGAGCGTCAACAAAGCCATAAAAGCGCGCTTTTAGCCAAAGAGCCTCGTAAAATACAAAATACATATATTTGCCCCTTCCACCGCCAACAACTTCCACTGCGGCCCACTTTGGCCACTTGCCAATATGTGTCGCCTATGTGGAAAGTATAAAAATATTGTCCCTGCCAAAATATTGTCATAAACGCTGGCGCTCTCTTTAAACTGCGATAAAACGCTTAAGCGCATCACATTATTTATGGGGCTGATAAAAACAGGCAGAGTCTTCAGAGGCCTGTTGGCCAACAGCGTTATAAATCAAGATTTGGCCCATGAAATTTATGAATGGACTCGTAACAGGTTGGGTGCCCAGTTAATTGGTCTTGGAGTCGGAGAGCAGCGATCGATGAATGTGATTCCCAATTAACCAGTTGACAGTCGCAATCGGCCATCGTGCATCCACCGAGTGCGCCGCCAATTGCCCATCGTGGCTGGTCAAAAACAACTCAATCAAACTCGGCTGGCCAAGCAAATGTCATTCATTAAACTCAAGCAGAACAGGACAGAACGGAACGGAGCAGCCGGGTCCAAAGAGCGGCCTCTGGGCATTGGGAAAACCAGGAAGGAGGATGGAGGCAGCTCCGGCGGCACGACAAAACTGTAACAAGAAGGAACTTTTCTGTTCTGGCCAGAACCAAAGCCAAAGCGAACAATGTGCAACAGGCAACGGACAACTGCCTGCCGCTTGTTGAGCAACTTTCTAAATGAGTGCTCTATAAATCACGACTGGGTACAAGTTCTGCTGCCTTGTTCGCCGGCTACCAGAACAAAAATTAATTTAGCCATACTGCTGGACACTTGCTAGATTAATGGCGTCCTGGATTTAGAAAGTCCGACTGCGCGGGCCTCCCGCCGAACGCTTCACTTGACCTCAGAGATTTCAGAGGCTCCAAACCCATCTCCCAGCTCCCAGAAAACAGAGCCCAGAATATCCCACAAACTAGCAAAATCAATGGAGCGCAAGTTCTTCTGCTTTTTTTCGTGGGCGTTGAACGGCGAAACATGGCCAGATTGTGCTGGTTTGTTTGTTTGTTGGCTCGTTGGTTTGGGCCCAACTCTCCTGCCCACGTGCCTTGTGTCCCCAACAATAAGAAGTTAAATTTTTATTCATGGTCAACAATGCGGAAGTTGCAGTGCAGCGAAAACAAAAGAAAAATTCACTGCCGTTCAAAATTTGCATTTCGTTTTTCTGGTCATGATGCGGGTTCACCGCTTTAAAAAGTTCTGCTCAAGACACGGAAACCGTTGCATTCGGTTTCCAGCCCCACCTTCCACTCATAATTCCGCTGGGTTATATTTAAGTTTTTGCTATGGTATGGTTTTTAATTCATCACGAATCAGCCAGACAGAACATTCAACGATATGCTTTTAATTGATTTTGGCTTCGCAACATAAGTAGTTTCACTGCAAGAAAATATATACTTTCATATGTATCTGAATCTAAAGTGAGCTCCATACATACCTCATACGATTTGTATCTACAGTCTTATAAGTTTGAGTTTGCCTGCACAACGATTGTTCAATTTACGAAAGGGGTGATTTCTGCAATATTTTTTAATCAAAGGAAATTAAGTGAGCGACTCCGCCGGAAGTTAATTGATTACATCAGTTTCTTTTGTCGGTCGCTGGAGATTAAAACTTACTTTCAGCGCCATTGACATTGGGTTGGGCGCCCTGCTTAATGGATGCATTTCAATCTGCTGCCCAAACTCCAATCACCAACCCCAATCACCCAACTCCTCCCTGTAATCCCACACCGAATCGCACTCGCTTATTGCATCTGTTTGTTTATTTAGCTGGCATTGTGTTTCAGTTTCAGGGATCGGCTTCTGTCTGTCCGTCTGTCTGTCTGTCTGTCTGTCTGTCTGTCTGCCCCTCAGTTTGGTGCGCTTTGACGCCGGACTGTTTGCTTTGGTTTGCGGGTGTTGTTGCAGCAGGAAAGCACCGCAAACAAGCCGTGGCAAATGGTAATTTAATACGCAAAAAATTTGCAACACAAAGCGCTTAAATGAGGTGTTGCAAGCTTATAGCTGCCACAATTCGCGCATCCCCTGCCAGGCCACCGTTTTTGGGCCCTGTTTACTTGGCTGGCTGTTTGCGGCTCTCGAATTACTGGCGGAAACAATTTGCAAGCTGATAGAATTTCGCCAGCAGTCCGCTTTTAATTAAGCCAGCGACGACGACTCAAGTCCTGCCCACAAATGCTGCAATGCCTGCATTTAGTTGGCGCCGAACAAGAAGTTGACACAGTTATTTGCCGGGCCAGCAAAATATTTGCATAACTTTGCTGGCTGATGGGAATCCCGCAGGAAGCAATTTGTCAGCTTAATTATTAACATGGCAGCGTCATTTATGTTTGCTGGCAAGTAACTGGCATGCCCAGCACTTTCGCACTAATTTAATCAAATAGTCATACGCTGCGTATGAGCGATGTGCGCGAGTGTATAAATATTTGCAACGCATTCTGCAACTTGCAACTGCAACACTGGCAGCAAGTGGCAGAAGTGACATTTCACTGGCAGCGTCGCCCATTGGAAACCTCAATCCATGTATCCATGGACTCTTGCACAGTGACGACGACCCATTGAGACGCCCGGCGAGAGAGTTTCAAGTGTATTAGAAACAGTCTCGTGGAGACGGGAGACCAGTCCCATACACTGCACGAAAAATATAGTTAATACCATATGTTATAAGTTACAACATGCATATAGTATTAAGAAGTAGGAGTCAAACCTATTCACTGCACTGCATTATAAGAACGTTAGTGGTCAAATAAACTAATATATCTATAAAGTAATAAAGTATCTAAAAATTTATCTTTGAATCATGCCTCGATTTCTCTCTGTGTGGCGGAAAGCGACATGTTCATAACTGTAAAGTATTTGCACTGCAGGCATAAATGTAATTTCATGGTGTGTCATTTTCAACCCAGTTGCTCCCAAAGGAGCCGAGGGCACGAGCTCCTCCAGATGGATATACTCACATCGCATCCACACACAACTGGGCGAGGAAAACATTTAGATTCTGGCCATATACAGCTTGTTTGCTCTGTGCTCTCTGATGGCAAGTGATTTTTCTTTTCATTTTCTTGCTGCTCTGCGCACTTTTTGGAGCAGAAATTTTGATGTGGAATTTTCAATATAAATTGCTGTGCTCAAACACTATTTGATTTGTGCTGCAATATCGCATGAGCTGGCTACCAATTAGTAGGCATTCTCGGATGGGCTCAAATATTCAACACTCATATGTGGGCCTATCTACGAGTATAGTAAAAGATAGCAGCTATCAGAGCATTAATTAATTGGTTTTGTAGTCTCGCCTGAGATTGGTAGGAGCCTAAAATATTACTCAAAAGTCGGTATTGCGAAATTATTTACTGCCTCATAAATAAACACAAACTACGATAGATATTCACTGGCAAATATTAAACTTTATGCAATTGATTTTAATCAAAATCACAGTATGCAGAAATGCACAATTATATTTCAACTAAAACTAAAGCTCCTAAGCAGAAGTAATGCCATTTGATCTAAACAAAAGTTAAAAAACGGAATAATTAATTTTCGTTTCGTGTTAATTTATCAAAATGCATGTCACATTAAAACGGCATTTGGATAAATTCGAGTTCATTGAATATATATGAATGAATTATCTTGATGAGCAATTGGCGCTGTCGAAGCCTAATTAAAATATTGATAAACAAATTCCATTTAAGTTCCGTATCGTTAGCTATATTGATTAATAGCCGGCAATGGGCGGAGTGGAATTGACTTGTAATCAAATGTTAATTTCGAATTCGCCCATTTGGCGAAACTTCAATTGGAGTTATGCTAAGTGTGCAATAAACTTGCGCCACGCTCCGTTTGGACAATAAAAATGTTCCAGGGCGGGAATTAATGTAGCACCAAAGGGCGTTGTCCGATGCCAAGTCATCAGCCACCGAGAACCACCCACTTTTCGCAGAACAATTGCTCACTGGGATATATTTATTACATTTGAGCAATTGTAAATGTAATGGCAAGTGTCGTTTAATTGCCAACGAAGGGGTAAGTTGCCTGCTTCTGGCCCTCTGAGGTGCGAAAGTCAGTTAGCCAGTTAGGCAGTTAGTCAGGCCGTTTAAAAATAGACACGCCCGAATGCCTAGATAAATAAACAAAATGTCAGGCTGTAAAAATGTATGAGCCTCAATTGAAGTATGGCCATTTCAATGGCAAACGATAAAAGGCAAAACACGAGCACAGAT
The DNA here is from genome assembly GCF_016746395.2 of Drosophila simulans. Taxonomy (NCBI): domain Eukaryota; kingdom Metazoa; phylum Arthropoda; class Insecta; order Diptera; family Drosophilidae; genus Drosophila; species Drosophila simulans. Next base: position 27,370,283 of record NC_052523.2, on the reverse strand, counting down.
AAAAGGGAAAAAGCACGGGGAAAAGTAAAATTTGCTTATGAGTCAATCGACACAAGAGGCGCCATAGTTTTGCTTTCGTTGCATGAATGAAACTGGGTCGCCAGTTGTATCTGGGCACAAATGTATCTGGATTTCATTTAGATTGGGCCTTGCAGGCAGCTCTTATCGCCAAATGACAATCTCCAGAACGACAGAACGGAGCGGAGAGAAAGGCCCAGAACGAAGCCATGAGATACTTTTCCAGTTCGAGCAAATACGGCGAATACGGCGAATACGGCGACTGCATCGAGATGGCTATCTGCGCGTTTGAAGGTAAGTTCTTTCACTTTTGATTGCAAGTGGAAGTGGCCCAAAAATGGGTCACTCTTGTCGGGGCGGAAAATCTGAGGCGGCGCTTAAAGCCCATCAAGTGTCTCGCTGCGCAGGCAATTAACTTTCCGCATTTCGCATTAAGCGGAAAACTCCAGCTGGGAAATCACTTTCCTCGCCGCCTGCTGCGTTCGATTGGCTTCTTTGAGCTGACACGGGCTTTTGACAAAGTTAAAACCATAAATCCAAGGCAAAACGACTGACACAAATAGTCATAAGCCGTTTTGCCTGGTAGATCTGCAAATAAGTCTAAGAGATTCGACCGAAGTCACGACTCGCAATTGGGGCTAAGCTGCTGCCAAAAGTGTTTGCAATTATAACCGAACTGGCAACTCGTTAATTAATTTGCTATCGATGATTTGGCCGAGCCCCACATTGGGCCATGATTCACCCGCTGCTAGAGAGACTACTCAAATTTACTTCGATGCCGCAGCAACTACGTATCGTTTGCATTCAAGTAGCAAATTATCTCGTCTCAAGTTGTCAGCGGCAGCACATCTTTTGTCTGGGCCAAGCTGTGCACTCCGTCAGTGTATCCGTCTGTGGAAATGTATCTTATCGGGCTGAAGGTTGCCTTCAATTGCCAAGGCATTTCATCGGCATCATTACGGGCACGAGGAAAAAATCGGGACAAGATACATTCGATTGCACAAGTACGACCAGCTAGCTGCACAGAGAGAAATAACTGCTGCAAACTGTGAGACTAGAGATACCTTACCACGTTACACGTGTATATATATCTCAGTTACCTTATCATCAATGGGGTGCACAACAAAATAATTATCACAATAAACCCCTTTTTAGATAAAGTGGCACATGTGTTTCTGTGGGTGTATCAGATTGCCGATTTCTTGTTCTCTTATCGCAGGAGGAATGGCTGAAATGGCGCTGAATGAATTGAACTGAACTGAATTGAATTGAATTGAATTGACTTCGCCGAGATGAGGTGGATGTGCCCTTCATTTCGGGCAGTGCGGAACTTGGGGAACTTGTAATGGATACTTTCCCTTTGAAATGTCCCCAACGCAGAGCCCCCGACTTTTCCCCGTCAATTTGTCAGGCGTATTTACTTTGCATTAAAGTGCACTGTTGCGTGGGTAGCTCATTAAAATTGCCTTTGTGAGCGGAAGGCAGGGACCTTGGCAAGATGCAGACAAAGACCAGATTTGGCGGGTCTCTATCTCTGGCGCCATTGTATGAAAAATTCTTATTAAGTGATCAATAATCATTTTGTTAGAACGCCAACAGCACTTGCCGGCTCTCCGCAGACGGCCAAAGAAAGCAAAAATAGCATAGAAACCAGAACCAAATTACAAACAATTTACATTGCTGGCCCTGCGGCTTATTTGGACTGGACTGGATCCAACTCCCAACGCAAGTTGCGGTGGTCTCGTGTGCTGGGCCCTGTGCTCTGGTCTTGGTCTTGGCTTAGACCTGGTTCTGGCCTTTCTTTACCTGGACACGCCCGCATTGTTTGCTGCACTTTGGCAACCTAAAAGCGTTGCTCCAAATGCAATTTGCAAGCGCTGGAATTTGGGTTAAATTGCAGCAGATAAAATACAATTCAGCCGGGGGCCCCGACTGCGATTCGCATGCAAACGAGTCTAGGAGCAAATCATTATTATTTCCACGTTAAAAAACCAGGCTAAACTGAACTGAAACTGAACGTCGGCGAACTTGGGTGTACGAGTACAAACATCAACATCACACCCGACCACTGAAATAATCAATTCAATTAAAATGCCATGCAGCTGACCAAAGGGTTCGGACTGGGAGCAGCGAAGGCCCCACGATGATGATAATGATGCAGGGATAAACCGAACTGAACCGAACCGAAGTCCACGGAGGACGAGGCGAGTCCGCGGCTCATGAAAAATTCATTCATAGTGTGGAATTTCGCGCTTAAATGTAAAATAGTTTTTCAAACAAGTCAAACACAAAGCACATTGTGAGCAGCCGCCGACAAGGAAGCTGTGTGTTAGTGTTATGAACAAGGAAGCTGTGTGTTAGTGTTATGAAAGGATGCTGATGCCGATGCTGATGCTGAGAAAATGCACCACTGAATCCAGAACAGCAGACATAGGTGGGCTCCGGGTTGCAGCCAGGGATCTGGAGACCCAGACCCAGTCCCAAATGTAACTGGCCGAGGAGGAACTGAGAGCTGGGAATGGCAATGGGATTGGGATTGGGATTGGCAGCTGCCTTTCTGCCGATTCTGGGGCTTTAAAAGCCAAACGACTTAAAGTAGCGGCATTACGACGCACCAACGCGATTAGCATAAATGTATAAATGCATACAGAACATCAGCGGAAGAGCTGCAGGCTACAGAATTGGGAACATCCTTGGCAGGCATCAGATACTTTAGACAATCTACACAGAAAGTAAAGTTGATGAGGAAAGTATTCGGATACTGATTGGCTCAAAACTACACACATCCCTAACATACCAACCTATATTTTACAAATAGATAATAGTAAGTACTAAGCATATTTCACATGAATTTACTACATTGGTGGAATTATTTTCCAGTGCACACAACACCCATTTTATGGCCAACAGCCTTACAAAGTCTGGAAACTCTGTTTGCGAGACCTTAAAAGCATCTCAGCAGCGTTACGCATCGCAGATAGGATGCTCCTCGTGGAGATACTTGTGCTTGTGGATAAGCCAAAGGAAATGCTGTTCTGTAAGCCGGCGCGTAGGCAACTCCATAAAGATTTCGCCGCATTTAAAGACACCTCAAGTGGAACGGCAAGCGCAGACAAAGACTTGGCTAAAACACACATATGGACGACTTAATTCCATCTCGTGCACGTGTTTGCCTATAGGAAACAGCAACTTCTGGCCGAGATCGGGGAAAGCCAAGAAAAACACATTTAGACAAAAGCGAGTTACAGAAGGCAGTTGGCTTTTAATTTCCCCCATGGCAAGTACCGGATGACAGATGACAATTGAAATGAAAAGTTTCCTGGCAACCTTTTGTGGCTCACGTTTCATATTTGAATTTGGACCTAAAAAAGCGGCTAACAGCACTTAAAACCTAGCGAAAAAACGAAAATTATTATGCACTTTTAATTGCCAGCGGCAATTGTTCAAGTTTTAATTGCCCTTTTTGCCTAACTGGCCATAATCGAATGGACAAATCAACGACCAGCGGGCAAAGCAATCCGACACTTTGAGTGGCTTTTTAATTAATTTTCAAATGTATTAAATTTTAATGAATTTAAACGCAATTCAAACAACCGACGGCACTTGCTATTCGGTTATTTGCATTGGCTGGCATTTAATTTATGCACAGACGCACACGCTGGAACACATTAGTCATACGCAACGTTGCACAAATATTTATTAGCCATTGCAAGTCAGTGCGACGCAAATACCACCGTGGTGAATGCAAACGGAGGCACTGGGTGTGCGGCATCATCGATTTAGCAGCCATGAATACTACTCAACACTAAATCAATCATACGCAATGTGTTGCTAATTGATTGAGCAAACATCGCCGAGATGCAATTGCCATGATCAAGGGGCGAAGGTTTCTTTGGGCCAAACATAAGAGTGGTTTCGCCACTTAACTAGAGGTTATTAGACGCTATTTGCTATGAAGCTACGTACATTGAGCTATTTATTAATGATACGAAATAATAACCACACAGCTATCGCCCCAGTGGAACCCTTGAGCTTAATCCCAGTGCCCCATTAAATACTTAAGCGCGGACCCTCCACCGCTATCCACTCGAGCGGTTCAACGAACTGGCCCGCACTCGAAACTAAGGCCCTTCCATGATTCAATATCAAGTTGGCAACTCGAAACCCACTTGGAATTAAGTATGACCGACCTGCAGGCGACTCAACCTCAACCTGAAGCTCAACCGGGGCATCCACATCGGCATTCAAGCTTAGCATTCGGCGTTTTGCATTTAGCATTTAGCATTCAGCCGTGTCCAATGCTAAGATCAATGCCACTCCACGCTGGCTGTGCCAACTTCCTGTTGCAGCAACCACTACTACCCTATATGGACACAATGTGCCACGCCACATACACATACATATATACATATATCTGGCCAGTCCGCAGTCCTAGTTCTTCCCTGCTCCTTTTTTATTTAAACACTTCCTCATTTCGCTTTGTGCCCTGGCATTTGGCAGCTATTCTGTGTCAATTCCCGGTGAGTGTCATTCGAACTGGTGAACCGGAGAATGGAGAAACGGAGAGCTCGGCAACTCGGCAGCCGAGGATTCAGAGCCTCAGATGGCCAGGTGAATGGGATCGGGATACCCCCTGCTCCGCGCTCGCCTGGCTGAGTGCCAAGTGTAGTGCAATAAACTTGCCGTCCTGAATGGCTGGCAATCAAAGATCTGAATGCAAGATACGATGACATTTACTCGCACATTCAATTGCGCTTTTGATTTGGATATTTACATGCTTTCTGGTCGTAGTCCCAGTTCCGCAGAGTCGAGTCCCTCGGGCTGCCATTCTTTCATGTCCTTTCGTTCTATTGACATAGCCAAATTGGCTTTGCTGCACGGGAAGAAAATGCACTCAAGTCCTTCACAATCCTGTCTATTTGTTGTTGATGATTTTCAGGTAAGTGAGCAAGTGACTTACATTTCGAAATAATGTCATTTTATTCAAGTAACCATGACATTTTTCTGCGTGCCTTTCGGGCCAACTGAATCAGGGCCTAATTGATTTTCAAATGTTTTCCCAGCGTCTTAAAGTCCAGTCCTTGCTTAAACAACTTACTAAGTACGGCATACTTAGCTGCAGTTATGCATTTCAAGCATAAACAACTAATTTGACTAATTGATAAGCCATGCAAAGGCATCTCGAGATGTCTTGGCTCGACTGCACTGCACTTCTGGCCGGTTTGACTCGGCCTGGTTGGCTGCGCATCTGTATCTTTGGCTCTAGCTGTTTGCTTTGTCCATCAACATCTTTTGAGCAGGGGCACTCAGGCGCAAACTGTTGCACTTGAGACCAGTCCGGAGAGCAGTGTGCACCAGGATATGTGGCATAGGCTCATGTGGACCCACACGAGCCCATTAATTGCAATCAATTTCGCTGTCAACACACACTCCAAATAACTGCGGGATATTTATTTATGGGCTGCGCTTCCCTTCAGCAACCTTTTGCAACTGAATAATTGCCTTATGACACATTATCATTATTATTAAGGCTGCCACAAAAGTAATCATTATCTGCTGCCCATCAGTTCCGCAGGCCGTGAACCTGGGAATTAGAGAGTCAGCATTTCAGCACTGAAGTTGCCCCCGGCTCCTCTAGGCTCATAAATATATTTCCAGCTGGCAACATTATATAATTATTTTGCCATGGATTGCATTGAACTTCGTCCGAGTGCGTCGATGTTGCACGTTTGCTGTTTCTGTTTGCACTTCTTGCCGCAGGCTCGCCACTCTTTCTCTGGCTTCTTCTCGTTTTTAGGCCAGAATCCAGAATGCAGAGTCCAGAATCCAGAATCCATGTGATGCCTTTGCGTGAATTTCATTTTAAAGTGCAAATATTTGCGGCCTGGCCAGTTGCTTAAATGGGAAAACGGGGCGAGAAAAAAGAATGCTCTGGTAGCTCACAAACAGCCCACACAGAAACCAGTAATGAAATTGTGCGGCACTCGTCATTGCGGCACTGGCTTTACATATAAATTATATAAAATATATGCACATTTGTTTGGCATTGGCCAGCCTACAAAGGAACTGCAGCCAGGGTTGCAACATGAGTGTGATTTCACTGCAGTTGTGGCACGCACCTTCAAAAGGAATAACTACAAGATCAAACATATGCTTAGCTCATATTTAAACTATGAAGTAGTATCAAGATATTTATAAACATTTATCTCTCTTAAAAATCACAAATCTCCCAGTTTATTAACGAGATACACAAAATTCTAGATCGCGGAAAGCAAGTTAGTAAATAGGAATATGCTAAAGGGGAGCCAGTACTGAAGCTGCCCCTTGTAAATATATGACAATAAAAGCGATTTGTATTTAAATTCAGAAATAACCAGCACTCTTCTCCATCCAGTGTGGCCAGTATAATTTGTGCATCTCTAGCCAATACAAACTTATTATATACTCGCTAAAGTTGTGCACTGTAAATATTTGCACCGACCGCCCGCACTTTCGCCATGACTACAAAATGGGTGGCATGAAATGAGGGGTTTTGGTGGGGGGCAACCGCAGAGAATGCTTGACTTTGGCCGGTAAAAAACTACGCAGTCCGCTTTTCTCTCCCCCACCCTCCTCTCTCTCTTGGCCACGTTTATTGATGGCTGCGGCAAGTGCTTTAATGGAAATTTAAGTATCATCGTTTAAAATGAAGCAGAAAAGCGCAAACGAACGAAAGACCCTGGAAAATTGCGAACTGCGAGCTGCGACTGCCACTGCGACCCTTGAGCTTTGGTCATTGCGTTGGCAACGCAAATTATTATTTTTATTATTATTGCAGGTTTTCGGTGCACATTTATTTTATGCAACTTTTACAGCGCTGCACATAGGAATCATGTACAACGGAACTCAGAAAACCCAACCCACGAAAGGTAACCCGGGGTGATGAAATCCCGGGAATTAGGCAAGCAAACAGTAAACTAAAATATGCAACGCAGGCGGTGGGGAAATTTGATGGGCGCCAGAGCCGTGAAAAGGCCGTAAAACTGGGCCAAGTAATGAGCTACGGCGACCACACATTAAATATGCAACAATTCAAAGTGACAAAAGAGCAAAAGAGTAGCACAAAAAAATGTTTCATCAAAATTAAAGGCCAGGCAAATATTTGAAAGCCACGTACAAATTTATGCCAATCTGCTTGGCCAACCTGAAAGGAGGAAAATTCGTTAACAGCGGGGTAAGCACTTTTAACACCCCTTCGGCGGAGTAACTTTTGCATTAACAAACCAGGCTCGTAAAAAAGACAAACAGGCCATGAAGAGTCAGCCGCCAGAAACTTCGGGCCTAAACCGATTTTAGAATTTATTCAGGCCACCACTTTCGGCCTGAGCCCCTCTCAGCAGCTTCGATTTCCCAGGATAACCTATAAATCCTTTCCCCCAAAAAGGGCAGCTAAATAGGCTCAGGGTGGTCCTTTCATATTGGCTTCCATGGGGATTTCGCCACGGAGTGAAAAGCGGCCTGATTTTCCAAAAGTTACATGGTTAGTTGTTAAAGAGTATATTGAACCCACCTCAAATCATTCATTCACTCAGTTCTCTGGTTTCAAAAAATATAGACTTCATTTCGTTTGATTCATTTGAACTATTAATTTATCGCATTTTCAGTTGATTTAGCAAATAATATGTAATTAATTTAAAATCTGTGCGGCTCGCACACATAAATTAACACCGGGGGCCTACATGAAAGTCCGTTAATTCCACCTTATCATTATTAACAATTAATTATGCAGATACATTGTCCGATAAAAAGCGCCCAAGTGATTGTGAGTGTGTGCGTGGCGAAGTGTTAATGCTCAGCGAAGGGGCGTGGCATGATCCAGTGCCCATTAATTACTTCGTGGGCGTTACGAATTGGAGTATGGATTAATCCATCAGGGTCTTGGTAGCAAAGTGGTTACTGAGCTATTGGTGCATAAAATACTACCCTCTAAATTCCTTAACTTCCCCGTTAATCCAGACGGCCAATGTCCTCGGAAAAAGGAAATGATAACGAAAATAAACAATGTCTGCAACTGGTAGACACTTTTAATTACACCAAAATAATGCAAAAAAGCAACCATTACTTTATTCCATTCCTGTTCCCCACTCAAGGGGGGGCGCCTTAAAGTTTCACAGAACCACCCGAAAATAACACTCCCTCACCTTATCGCCCTGTCGGCATGAACAAAAAATATGATTTATGTATTTAATTTAATGTTCTTGTTGCTGCAGTCGCTTTTAGGGGACGGACCGGCTGTATGTGTTTATTTGTCAGGCGACAACGGGATAATAACAGACAACAGCGAGGGGAAGACGGCGGAGAATCCAGCGAGAACGATTTCCTTTGTTGGTCTTAACGGCGTTTCGCTGTTTTAAAGGCATTAAATTATCTCGCTACTGCCGCGTTTTCGTATTTTTATTCTCCGAAGCAAATAAAAATGAAAAATGTGCGGCGACTTAGCCTTGTTTTCGGTTTATCCTCGTCTCTGTGCTGCTCTTCCGCTTGTAATTATAAATAATTTGGCCCGTTGTTGGTTTTGTTGGGCGCAGTTTGCTGTTGGAGTGCATTAATAAATAAACAGGCGAGCGAACAACTATAGGGCACCCGTTGTCCTGAATTATGTAAGCCGGTTACAAAACAGGGCAAATCAAATTGCACTTTACACTACATTACGAAGCACATATGCTTGGCTTACACGTCATGGAAATACGCTTAAAATGGTACTATTTCAAATAGTAGTAGATATTTCAGTTGCTGTAAAAGGTAGTAGTAGTGCTTCATACAGATACTCCTAGAATACTTGTACTCTGCAAATGATAGTCGCATAAACGAAGCAATAGATATAGAGCACACACTTGGAAAAACATTAAGCACACACACACCAGTGCAATTACCATAAGCCGCTCTCTCACACACACACACACACTGCGACTATAATGCGAAAAAGAAAAGAGAGCCGAAAAACAAGGATCAAGTGCAAATTTTTGATAATTAAACATTCACAAGCGCCAAAATGCTTAACACAAGCACAAGCGGAGTCAAGTGGGTCGACCAGACCCCGCCCCCGCCCACAGCCCGGCCACAGCCCGAAGTCGCAACAACATCCTTTTTGTGTTTTCGTAATTAAAAATCAGCTGCAGGATATTTTTCGCCCAGATTCTCGCCAACGAAATTACAACCTCAGTGCAGGCCATTCGCAAGTACGCGTGTATACAGCAATTTTCCCAGCTACTTGCAACATGAGCGAGTGGAAAACTGACACGCCCACCTTATAAATGAATGTTAAGCGATGTTATAAGAACGAATCAATATTACGCAATTAAAATACAGTTCAGTGAGAAGGAAAGCGCCCTTATAAAACCAGTTCGAAATCTACTTAGAAATGCACACAGAGTATCTGAAATACTTAAATGTCCTTTTATTGAGCCGATCTTCCTCTATTAGCCAGATTACAAAGGAATATTTTCGTATTTACAAAAGCTTAAATGCAATTCCTTTAATTGCATTTTTGCATTAATTAAGCAGAAATATTTTCGGCACCAGCGATTTTACACTGCGCACATAATTGAAACCGCTGGCCTGCAGATAAAACACAGGACACGAGTCAGGATAATAAATGTGTATGTGTGAGCATATGGACAAGGTACCACGGACTTGCCCATTCAACTCATTGTAATGAAGGAGCTTAAAATAATTAACCGGCGGGACTCCGAATCGCACGGAGATAAAAGAATCGCAAGAGCGTTTAACCGACACAACAAATATGCCTCCGTACGCCTATGATTTAAACAAATAGTGTGGCCAGCGAGGAGGGGGAAATGCGTTAACATTAAAGCCGTCGCAATTGTGGGCAAATATTTCTGCAGTCCAGCATTTCAGGTCTGGTGCATTCGATATATATGTATGTACATAAATACGTGGCCATGGGTCCGAAAAACGTAATTTATTTCCCGATCATTTATTTTATATTAATTAAATATGCGGTTTTAATATATACATTTAAATCATACACACTCGCTTATTTGCATTTACATATATCATTTGGGCAGCGGCAGGTGCGGGGGGAAATCTGTTTTTAAGCTGGAAAGAAAACATTGAGGGATTTCCCCCGTTGTTGCAGCGCGTTTCTTTATTCCGGCGACCGCAGGGAAAGCGGAAAATGCAGTGAAACAAAACCGAGTGAAATGCTTTGACAAGCATCTGCTGTGGGCGGCTCTGTGGGCGGGGGCGTGGCCTGTTTTTGACAAATTGACTTTGCCAGCAATAACAACAACGCAACCAGCAACCCGAAGCGATTTTCAAGTACTATATTCATATTGATTTCAAACGAAACTCGAAATGCAAATGACAGATTTATTTTTCATGCTCTCGTTTGCTGCTGTCAATCAAATTGTCGAAGGTGTTGATTGATGCCCAGCCGCTGAAAAGGGGCGCACCGTGTTCGAGTGGGCGGGAGTTGTGCATTAAGAACATTTCAAATATTTCTGACAGCTACGAATTTGAAAATTCAGCTCCATGCGAGCGATGCCAGCGGGCACAGTGGTGCGAATTAAGCTCGTGTTGTCATGGAAATGAGAATTACGTGAGGATTTAATCAAATATATGGATTTATTAGAGTACAAATCATTATAAAATATTACCTTCTGATATGCTAACAAGTTCCGAGAGAATGCTTTAGCTATCTGTTCACCACTGTGGCTTAGCTGGCGGAAAATGCTTGAGTGAGTTTTCCCATTGACGCAAGCTGAGCCAGCGGAGTAGCTACTGAGCCAGCCATTCAGGCGGGCATTAGACATGCTTAGGAATGCAATGGAGCATGTGCAGCTTGGGTGCTGAAAGAGATTACCCCCGGACACGAGCGGTCCCAGCCACCCCGGCAAATATGAATGGCGTCCGGACAACTTGAAGAAAATAAAATCACCACAAAATTGCCATTAAAATCTTAGCCTACATTTCATTGTTTGCTCGCTGCTGCGCACTCGAAAAAAAACCCGTGTTCGCAGGTGCTAAATTTGCGAGCGCGTTTGCCTTTGTTTGGGTTCGTCGAGCATAGTAATTTGTTTGCATGTTTATTCATGAAAGCGTCGTTGTCGCAGCAGACAACGAGTAGACGGAAAACAAATACTGGCCAAAACACACACAGCCAAAAGCTCGCTGGCACACGCACTTCAACAATGAAAGAGCCCCTTTCCCCTCCTTTTGGGCCCTCGTGACACTCGCGTTTTAAATAATTTAGCGCCATCCGGTGACTCAGCTACCAGGACACAGCAGCGGTCGCAATAATAGCAATAGAAATCCATTACAATGAGAGTACTAAATATTTAAACTGAATTTTGGATTTAAAAGGTGTCAAAAAGTATGCAACCAAGTTTCGACTTCCGTTGGTATAAAGAATGCAACACAGCTGCAAGTGAATGCAACACAGCTTAAGATACAAGATGGAAAATATTTTTAGCTTCAGTGCTACACTCTCGACCTCCATTGCATCACACACTCTGCTCGAAAGCAGCGAAATTGAAAGCTTAAACGGCCGGCAAGCTTGACAACTCTGGCAGTGCTTAAAACCGGGCCAAAACACAAAAAAAAGAGGACGGAAGCGAGGACACCGAGTTGAACTAGAGGAGCAAAGTGCTTTAAATGGGTTGGAGGATTTTGGACTCCCAGGACATGGGGGTGGCTAAGCAGGGACCTCTCCTCATTGGCTTTCGTCGGGGGGTTATCCTCTTAGCTTAACCCCATAAGGCCACAAAGGATGTTTGGCTTTATTTATGTGTCGAAAATGGTAAACGGGAAGCGGAATGAGATGGGTGGCTTGGCTGGATGAAGGACTCATGGATTATGCACTGGGGCAACTCCTGGCTCCAAGCTGAGCCATCCAGCTGGCGACTGAATCCAACCTTGCCGAAACTGTTACCAAATAAGTTCCTAAAGTGGGATTTAAGGGTAGACCAGACAACTGCAGCACACAACATAATCTTGCGCATCCACTCAAATGTCTGTCATCAACACATATTTTATATAATTACAACCGCTTCTAGGGACACTCTCGATTTTGTTTCCTCGCAACTAAAAGGCTCTGTGTGCAAATTGTGTCAGTCGTCGGTCGAGTCTCTCGACTCCGCCCACCTGCAATCCCATTAAAAATGTTCGCAACGCATCCTTTATGCTGATAATAAAGTTACTGCTCTACATATCCACGTAATTTCCTTATTAGGACGCCGCTCCCTTAATCCCACCAACTCCCTCACCTGGGCTCATTCAATTTCAACTTTTTGCACTTTCGATGCAGTTACTTGGCGAAAAACTTACAAAAAGCAGTGGAGCACCAAACTCCGCTCTCCATCGAGAATTCAATTAAAAACTTCAGCTCCTGAGGGGAGTGAAAGTTGATGATGAAAAAGATGCAGGGAACTGGAGGCAGTGGGGGGATTGAAAAAATCATAGAAGTATTTTGATTTCGTTCGCATATTTCTGTTATTGCTGAAATTCTATACGGGCAGGATTAGTGCCGCCCACCTGGAGGAGTTCCAGGAGTCTGGTCTCTGCTTTCTGGCATCCCTGGCCAGCTCGCACAAACGAAATAATCCAATATACATATTGTATTGTGCGATAATACTACGGCTCGCAACGAAGCCGGAGATGAAAAGCGGCAGTCCTGCCGATATCCTTGCTGCTTTTTTATGGACACCCACCTCCCCGCACCCCCCCACCACCGACTCCTTTGTTTAACAATGCTTTCCGGATATCGTTCGGTTGTTTTCCCTCCATGGAGTGCGTTTCATTTAAATTTTTTGCGATTTTTAGGCAGTTTTATGCTTGGCAAAGTCAACAACTGGCGAACAGATTCTATGGAAAATCATTTCCATTTCTCTGGCAAATTTGCATACATTCGGCTCGAATGTCTGTCTGCCATTTGGGGCGCTTTGTGCAAAAGAATCGACAGATGATATAGCCCACGGAAGATTCCATTGAGGTGAGGCTTTAATGAAGCCAAATCACTTGTCTATCCATGACAGAGGGTTTCCAATGAAACCTTATGCCCTGCTGCATAAGTAAACAGAAATTTGCTTATTTCTCCTTGAGCTGGCAATAAATTACTCCGCCAGATAAAAGTAATTCGAGGAGAATAATTGAAATTGTAATTGTCGCAAACGATGGAGTGGCCTCCGCAGACTTTATACCCAATTGTGCACCATTGATTTCGACCAGCTGCGACCGAAGTTTGTTTGTTTCTGGGTGTTCCCTTTTTTCTGCCAACTCTGCATACGACAAAATAAAAGATAATGTTGATGGTAAGTGCTGCACAGAAAGAAATTATATTGCAAAGTTTCTGGATTACATCACTTGACTGAATGAAATTGGTGTCAAAAAGTATGCAGTAACTTTGCTCCTCTAAAGGAATCCAAGGATCTTTCAATAAGAATGTTAAATACTTTTAGACACCCTTCGATGTGAAAACAAATGTTTTTGGTGTAGTATATTCTTCTTCTGAACTCCGGAATCTGCGGCCCATAACTGGTCGAGTGACCCCTGTCCCATTCGGGCAACTGGCCAGCCGGGAAATGTGGCAACTGGCCGGCAACCGGCGCTAATGTCACCGTCTGGGCCTTTTTGGCAACCTCGCCAATTGGCAATCGTACGTGAGTTCTGTTTGTTTTTATGCGACAATGGCAATGCAAAGTAAGTGCACTCGAGTTGCTTGGAAGGTACACATGAGGTCCGAAGGATGTGCATAAAAATCAGTGGGCTTTAAAGTTAACGATGCATCGCGCTCAATTACGGCAGTATAAACAACTTCATCGGCCGCTCCGCTTCCGGTTCTGGTTCCGCTACCTGCGCATTCCGGATTTGGACGTGGATGTGGGCGAGCTCGGCCCGCAGCTCCGCGCGGCATGCCTGCCATAATTGTTTGGCTAGAAAAAACAACAGCTCGCAGATGCCAATCAGCGAGAAACCGGCTATAATGCCGCAGATGTTGCCAATTGTACCTGGCACGGGAACACACATAAATGGTGGGTGAGATGCGGAGATGCCAAAACGAGCATACTCACTGAAGGTCTCGTACCAGGCGCACTTAATAATCTGGCGAAAGTATTGAATGTGCGTTTCGGCAAAATAAATACGCACCACGGCCAGCTCGGCGGGGGCGGATGAGCTGTGGACTGGGCCCTTTCCGGATCCGGAACTCGATGCTGGGCCGTAACTGTTATTGGCACGCGGTCCGGGATTGCTTCGCCTGCAATATGGAAATCTTTTACGACGGCAAGGAGTCAGGCAAGCCTGTCAGTGCTGGCAGAATATTAAAGACTATAAGTAATATTTAAAATTTTCAAAATAATGGTATTGGAATCATGGTGGATACACACTAGTCCAAACAAATAGGATATGCTTTAAGTTCAACTTTAAAGTGGCATCACTGCAGCTCTCAATTGGAGAGGAGTATGGGCCACCAACTGGCTCCATATGGAAATTGAAAAGAAAGCCTGGCATGGCAAATGAGTCGGAGGCACAACGGAGTCGCAATTTGCACCGCAGCGAATCCGCTTTGGCCAGTGGACTTACGCAGGACCCTTGATCTGGCTGGGAGTGGGCAGGCCCAGTGTCATGGCTCCCCGGACACTATAGCGCGTCTCCGTGCAGGAGGCCAGGCAGAGCGGGCAGTAGAGGGCGTCCTGCAGCTCGTGCTCCAGACCCGTCACGTTCTCGCGACTGGTGATGACGTTCAACCACTTGACTGGACGGTGGATGCGGGAGAAGGCGGGAGGAGGGAGACATTTATTCAATGAATTCGCGATTAACTCCACTTAAAACCCACACTCGTAGCGCTTGAGACAAGCCAGGTGCTGCAGAGTGCAGTAGATCCTCTTCTCGCTCCCATCGATGTATCTGTGCGGCAGGTGGAACGGAACGCACTCGCACAGGCTGACCACACTCTGCGCCCTGCAGGCCGAGATGCACTTGCTGAAGGTATAATGACGGGCGAAGATCCACGGCATCTCGTTCTCAAACAGACACTTGCGCTGGATTTAAGCAAAAGGTTGTCCCAAAGAACAGCAAATGCATTAATTATACTGTGCGCTTACCACCGACGAGCTCATACTGCGCGCCTCGGGCAGAGTCTCGAAAATCTTAGCCCTCACCGGCAACAAGGTGTTAAAGCCGGTCTCGGCCACCCGTTCGGCCACTCCGCCGGAGTAGGGGTCCGGATAGCTGTGGGGCTCGTAAATGGAGATCTAAGAACTGTAAGTAGAGAGAAGGGGACATAACCCAATATACAACCCACCATAAACCCATTGTGGCCATTAATCTTGTAAAAGTTGTCACTGGGGTCTGTTTTCAGAGTCAAAACCAATCCCATGTCGGGTCCGAAGTAGCGCTGCCTAAAGTCCCTTTTATTTACATATCTGTTAAGCGAAGTGTTTGTGCAAATTATTAGACGGTGGTCCCTCGAGCCGAATTAGTTACTCCTGCGCTCACCTTCCATCGTAGTTGAATGTGCAGCAGAAGCCATGACTGGTCAGGGTCGTCTCAAACTTATCCATGCAGTCGAACAGACGACCGGCGATTCTGCAGCTCACAAACATATCACTGCAGTTCGGGGTGAGGGCACTCATGCGATTCCTTGTGTTAAAGAAGAGCTCTTCTTTAGCCGTATCAAATTTGTCCAGGAAACTCTGAAAGCGAAGAGCATTGTCTATGTCCATCAGATCCGAGGGATCGTAGTACATGTACATAAAGGCCTTCAGTTGGTCGTAGAAATGGCTGGCATTGCGCTGCTTGGGATCTTTGCCACTTCTGCGAAGAATATAGAGTCATTTAAGGTCATCTTTGGTCATATGGATTCTGGGTTAGACCCACAGATTGTGGGCATATTGCCAGGCCGCACGTTGGGAGATGCGGTTCAAGCTGCACACCGATATGGCTGGGAACTCCACCTTCCAAATCGGATACATCGGATGGTACATGGTTGTCACCAAGGCCTCCTGCTCCTTGGTGTAGGTGCCCCAGAGGAATGCAATTAGCACGGTCAGAGCGGTTATGTGGAAAACGAACCAAAAGAAACTGCGGGTGCACAGAAAAAAGATGTGGTGAATAATTTAACTTATATGAAGCTGAAATATTTCAAATATTTAAGAAGATAGAAATATTTTTTGTTCATATTATGGGGAATGTGCTTAAAGCCCGAATGAAATCAAAACTTTTCTGTCTGTGTGGCCAGCGGATTCGGGTAATGGCTAATGCTAATTGAAAAAGGCCATCGACCATCCGGATGTGGCTGACCACCTACCGCTCCTGGATCCGCCGACCCGACTCCACTAATTTGCTGTAACAATGGAACGACAGGTTCTGCAGCAAATCCTTTAAAGCTGCGGCAAATGACAATTTTCGCGTATCCTCCGCGGAAGTTCCAGGTAAGTGGTTGGGTGCCAGAGTGCGGATGGGTGGGTATCGTGCTACCCTTCCGGGATTGGGTATCCACCAGGCAGCTCGGCCCACCGCCAAGCGAAAGGGCTTCTGATCCAAGGACTCCATTGCAACTGGCATTGTGCTTGCGAGTACGGGCCGATTTTAATGAAAATTTCGCAGTCATGTCGTGCGTGTTGTTGTAATTAGGCCTGGTGCTCCAACTTATTGCCAACAAATTAACTGCGACATGGCACGTGGTGTTCGCTGGGGGCAGAACCAGGAGGGCCTGCTCTCGATTCGTCTTGGCAATTTCCCTTAATTGTCAACAATTTAAAACGAAATTAGTTAAATGTGCGTTAAATGTCAGCCAGCGGAAACATCATCATCATCAGCAACAGCAGTAGCAAGTTGCGTCCTTGTTTCTTGCCCCCCAAAAAAAAGCATGTTCCCCTCCTCCTTCGGATTATGAGCTGCTTAGGCAAACGAAGGACAATTTCCGGTGGTGGGCATAGAAATACAGATTCCTACGAAATACTCAAGATTAAGTAGAGACAAATTACTGGAAATATTTAATTAGAGATGAAGCTGACCTCTAGTCCTCTGAAATACTTGATCTAAACCGCTGCTTTAAAGAGAGATAAACTTGTGGCTTGCACGGAGAAATTCTGCCTATATTAGCTGAAATGGCGAAGAGGACCTGGCAATCCGTGGATACAGCCTGCATGGAAATGCGATTGTTGGAACATATTGACACGGACGGAAATGGCACATTTTCGCCTGGAAAAGGGGGGCTTTCGGTGGAGCGACAAAGGATTGTGCGACAAATTGCTCCCCAGGTGAGTGTGGGACCAAATTAATCTGCAAATAAGCAGTCGAGACGGGGGAGGGGGTGAACGGAGGAGGCAGTCGGCCAAGATAAACGCACAAAGCGCAGAAAATCTGGGAACGCGGTTGGGGGGTTATTCTTCTCTCTTTTTGAGCCGGCAAACGGAAACGGAAATGAAAAATGTGAAAAATGCAATGCGCAGCGAGTCGCGAAAAACGACAGTCAAAAGCGAGAAAGAGGGTGCAGTGAAAATTGCAAATGCAAATTGTCTAGGGTGCGTATGTGGGTATGCGTGTCTGGTGCACACTGCGTATGAGTAACATCGATGCTGACTTGTCCTTTATCTCGGCCTCAACCTCCCCGCGTCCCCTCCCCGCCGATTCCGGTGCCAATAGTTGCCATATCTCTTCCACAAAAAAATACGTATATATGGCGCAGTAAATCTGTCATATCCAGACAAAAGCTCAAGCCAAGCGAATTCTTCCTCCGCCACCCACTTCCGCAACGGATGTTTCGCTCCGAGCAGGGACTTCCTCCGAAAAGGACCCCTGCTAAATTGATTCTCAATATTTGCCTTAGATTTCCTGTCTGGATATTTGCGTACAATTATAAAAATCGTGTGTGTCTTACTGATTGAATAATTAAATAGGTGAGTTTTAAAAGGCACCCTTACGATTCTCCGTGCAAATGGAGTAAATATTTTTGACAAATTAAGATCACTTAAGAACTGGAGTGTCATAAAAGCTAGTAACCATACTCTCCAAAACGATCCCTATTTTAGCTGCGAGTTAAGCATTTTGACCAAAACACAACCAAACAAATCAATGTATAGCATAATTTTAGGCGGAAGATACTCTGTTATGTGCTGAATGCTATGAAACCTATTTGGCGCCTTTCATTACTCACAAAACTTTTTTTGTTAATAGGAAATGAAAAGTTATGTGAATCCTGACCTTCGATAACAAGCTTTTAGCAACAAATGAGTTATTTTCAAAACGAACACCAGTTCCAAGCACCGGAACTCAAGTGAAATTGCTAAAACTTGTTTTTAAGTAAACTGATTCCTTAGTAAGATATAAATTTGCTAATTAAATGTCGTAATTTCAAAAATGAATGGGTGATAAATATGAAATTTAATAAGTCAAGATACGAGTTGCTTAATTACGTGAATAATTTTATTGAATGGTTCGGTAATAGACATCTCTGCTATTGGTGTCCTGAATGCTGCGATAATTATTGATGAGGGGCCTCTGTCGTGAGTCCCTGAGGTTCCAGAGTTTTGTGATCTGGCGACGCGGATAGTCCAGAACGTCGGGAAAAACGGTCCAGGTGACCGCTTCGGCACAATCCGGTGTGGTCAGAGATCCTAATGAGAACCTTCAATGAGTACCAAGGATCTTTATGTGGTTACCCCAACTCACCATTGTACGTGAAGAACTCTCCAGTCACAATATTACCCAGCAACTGGCCCACGGTCAGTCGGCCGGTTATCGTGGCATTGGAGTTGTACTGCACGATTCTCGGCAGCTGGTTGAAGATCTTGTTGAGTCCGTAGTGCTGGGAGGTCTGCCGATCCACCGCCCTGAACATAACCCCCAGAACGGCCAGGCCATCGGGATGCATGGTTGCCTCGCCCATCGTCTCATATATGGTGTTCTTATGAACGATGTGCATCTCCACGTCGTAGCGCTGGAATTCGATGGCGTGCTCCGATCCCTTGGCCTCCCGCGATCCCCAATGGAAGTGGACGCTCTGGGCCTCGAAGTTCCCGGGCAGGAGACTGCCGTTAATGGAGGGCCGCTGGCCACCTCGAGTTTGCGGTATCACCATGTTGGCTATCCAAATGTTAAATTAGTTTACAAGCATGTGTGTTATTTGATAGCTTCCTCCCACCTGTGTGTCCATTATTGGTAATCACCAAGGGGGTTTGCAATGGCTGATCATAGTTGTTGAAACGCAGGCGGGGAATGGCCACAATTTTGGACTATTTGGATAGAAAGTTAGCAACTCTTTAAAATAGATCACCCGCTGGAAACTTACATCTTCAAAAATCAAATCTATGGGTGACTGGTTCTCCCCACTTTGGCACGTTCCCGTCCAGTCATCGCCCTGCTCATCGTAGTTGTACTCGCCTGCTGCCTTCTCATCCGCCAGATCCTGCCTGATAGCAGTTAGATAGGCCTCCGGTATCTCTGCACATTTATTTCATCGATTATATTGGGCTAGAACTAAGGGCCTGCAAACTCACCTATATAGGCGAAAGTGCATCCGCAAATGGCTAGAAGCCAGCAAAAACCGACAGCAAACATTGTAGGGCTAAGAACTTTTTGTGTGAGTACTTTCAGATCCGTTCGCCTTGGAGATTCCAGTCAGACTGTGAGCTTCTGGGTTTCAAACAGGACCATTTATACCAGCAAGTGCAGGGAAAACTGCCATAACTTCTAAATGGGTGTGCACAAGGGGCTGATAAGCGCAATCGGCTTAGCCAGCCTATGGGCGCAATTTACATCCAAATTGCAAATGAGTTTACAGCTTTGCGGTTGCCAAACCAGCTTCATAATTGACTTTGACTGTGGCCAAGACACTGAGCCCGTAACTAATGAATCCTCTCCTCTTCGCTACCTCACACATTCGCTCTACGTGGCAGATAGATCGAAGAATCCCTGATTGCTCTGAATCAGAATTAAATAGTGCAAGGAGGCGGAGCGCCATCACGTAGCTTGAATCATTGCGATGGGTGGTTTCCAAGTCCAGTGAATCACTATTAATCAACACCCACGGAATGAGTTAACGACTCACAGATTGAGGTAGGTTCGAGTTCTTACAATTTTGTATAAATTTATACATTGTATAATATAAAGATAATACTTATATATTTCCTATTATTAGTTGGAATCCCTAATCTATCAGCGCAATTGCTAAATTACCTGTCTGGATGGCAGGTAAACTCATTAGGCGCTTATCTGATTGTTCAACCAAGGCATTGCCCTTACTGATCTTGGGTAACCAATACTAATACTAATAACCCAGACTACCTCTCTTGTTGACACTACTACTACTTATACTTCAGATTAATGCACTTTACATACACACTTTAACTAAACTATAGATTTTTGATTGTTCAATAAAGGTGTGCTTCTATCACAACTTGATAGAAAGACTAACAGCTGTTGTAACAACTTGAGCAAAACTCAAATAGCATCTGGATCGACTTGCACTGCGGAAACCTTCGTCTTTGCTCTTTGTCCCACTTTTTCCTAATCCGTGGCTGGGACTTTGGGTGATTGTTCGAGATTGTAGCCCTTGGTATATATCTAAGTAACATGAAGTGGTGGTTAGTACAGGAGTGTGTTGTATTTAGTTCATATAACTTATGATTTCGAAGATCTGGCCGTCCTATAGAACACAGTGCGATCGTTTAGACCTTGGACAATCCGATAATTGTTGATCAGCCTGTTGCCCCAGTGGTCTCGCAACAGCCAAAACTTTGAGACGGACGAAATGGTGACGGTCGTAATCTCGGTGAAAACAATCCAGGAGACAGTCTCGTCGCAAAGGGGCGTGGTCAGTGAGCCTTCGTAGGTGAAGAAGTCCTTGTGCTTCACACCCCCGATCAACTGATCCAAGCTTGATTGGCCAAAAAGAGTGGCGTTGGAGTTTTCAATCGGCACCCGCACGACTGCCTCCATGAGCTTGGACAAGGGTGTGGATTTTGCATTGTCTTTCTACAAGTAAATTCAAGGAACATGAATTCTTCACACATCATTTCTATCATGGATTACCCTAACAATGGAAACCATGATTGCGACCACAGCCAAGCCATCCTTATGACGGACGGCTTCCGCAATATTTTTGTACTTCTCGTTCCGATGGACGATATGGATTTCAGCGTCGTATCGGCGCTTGTTAATCGAGTGCTCGGATCCGGGGGATTTGTAGGAACCCCAGTGGAAGTGAAGTCCATCGGCAAAGTAGCGACCCTTCAAACGGCCGCCGGTTATAAAGGGCTTCCTTCCATTGCTCGTCACGGGAATGTCTAAGCTAACTACCAATATTGCAATTAGTTGCGCTCTGCTTCGAACTACGAACCACTATACAAAGCCTACTGGAGTGTCCATTGTTTCTGATGTAAAACGGACGCTTAAGCAGCTTATAATAGTTCCAGAAAGTGATCGGAGGTGAGACCAACTTGTGTGCCTACCAGTCAGTGCGAGAAAACATAAAGAACATTAAGATTTGCTTACTTTAAAGAAGTTTGATTTACTGCTTACGGTTTTAGTATCCAACAAAATCGGCGATTGGTGTTTTCCGGTGGAGCAGAGGTCCTCCCAGTCCTTGCCATTCTTCAGGTAATTCCATTCCATACCTGCAAGTTTCAAGTGATGGAAGCAAATGAGTGGTTTCTTCTACCAATAACTGCCTTGTTAGTACTCATAATCGAATGCTAAATTGATTTGAAATGCTAATTTATTCTTTTAAACGGCTCTACTTGGTCAGCACATACATATAACTTCTGGCATCTGATTTACCATTTGTTGATTGATAAAACGCCAGTGGAAGCAGTAGTAACATCTTGTGAAAAGCATTCGCCTGCATTGTTGTGTATTTCAGTTGTGATTGTTACTATTGCAATACTATTATTATTGTAATTTATTCCAGATAACTCGTGTGTCTTATGTCGCTCGTCGGATTTTACTTAAATTTCCTATGTGAATGTGCGGGAGATTTGCTAACTTGGCTGCTGCTCCGACTGCCTACCTAGAGCAACTGGATAGGATCCCAAATAGTCCGTTTACTCTCGGTTCAGATGAGATTGGCACCGATTTCAAGTGGACTCCCACCGTATCGGATCTGATTTGGAACGCCAAGAGGGAGAGTAGCTTACAACAGATGAAATAATTTATTTGTCTTAGAAACTATAATAAATACGGATCTTAAGTCTAGCTACAGTAGCATCACTTTCCCAGGTAGGCCCCACTCAGATCCTTTCCGATCCTGTAGAACACTGGGCGCCCATTTCGTGGCTGGATGTCCCGGAAATTGTTGATCAGCCTGTGTCCCTCGGAGTCGCGCAGTTTCCAGAACTTCGACACCGACGAATAGGGCACGGGCAGGACCTGGGAGAACACCGTCCAGGTGACAGACTGCTCGCAAAGGGGCGTGGTCAGGGATCCGCGGTAGGTGAAGAAGTCCCGCGGATTCACGTTTCCAAGCATCTGGCCCAGACTCAGTCCGCCCGGAATGGTCGTCTTCGCGTTGTACTTCGTCACTCGCGGCAACGCACTCATCACTTTGCTCAATCCCGGAAATATGCGATTGGGATTCTGTTAAGAAAAAAATCACAAATTATTTGTTACAAACTCCTAATGAAATTGTGTTCAAATGATTGATTCATATAAGCAGAAAAACAGCTGAAAGAATATTCATCTGAAAGTGACGTATTGGCACGTTTAATTTTCTTCGGCAAATTTAGTTTCACGGTGAAGATTTTCATTGCATCATCGTTCCATCACGTTGGATTAGATTGCACCCGGTTTCTCGGTACGATTACTGACCTAAGGTAAATAGATAGCTGGATACTTACCTTCACTATTTTCAGCATGACTCCAATAACAGCAATGCCATCTTTCTTGTTTTTCGCCTCATCGATATCTCCATACTTCGCATTTCGGTGGACAATGTGCATCTCCACGTCGAATCGCTGCTGGTTGATGGAGTGCTCGGATCCGCGGGAGCTCGGGGATCCCCAGTGGAAGTGGAATGCCTCGGCCACGAATCTGCCCTTGAGCAGACCCCCGGTTATGAAGGGTTTGTTGCCGTTAGCAGTTTCTGGTATCTCCACGTGAGCTGCCAAGCAATTAGTAGCTTTCGTTCAAAACCATTGGCGATCTCTCGAACCCACAACCCACCTGTATGTCCATTGTTGTGCAGGGTGAGCGGTCCCCTCAGCTTTACGTCATAGTTGCCGAAGACGATCCGCGGCAGTGGGACGATGAGCGACTGCCGGGAAGCACGACAATGTATCAGTGGTTATTGAAATAAATTAGCCCTTTCAGCGCTTCCATTTTCCACACCCATTACCCCTTGTAATGCAAAAAGTGGCGTTAAAAGAGCTCCCGATTGTTAAAGTAGTTATGTTATAAGCTATATGCCAATTTCGGCTATCACATTCCACATGTTGCAAGCCAATTATGTAAGCACTGTGGCTAATTGGGTGGATAATAGTGCCAATCATCGCCCAGTTATAGTTCATTTTCATACCAACGCATCATCAGTTGCGGAATTTAAAGCTTTTCTTTTGACAAATATTATACAAGTTCTTAGACGATTTTGTTACGCAGTAACAAAATGCGCTTAAATAGATGCGCATATGAAATAGGGCTGAGTTTTGGCACGCATAATTAATACGAATTTGGTGATACACATTTTTAATTTAATTGATTTCTTTTCATCACTTTAAACTAGGTCTGAAGCTGTAGACCAACAAATTAGGCCTGGTCAATTAAATCATTACAGACGGAAGCATAGGAACTCTGACTAATTCTGATCATAAGAGGTATTACATGTACTTGTTACTTACCTTTTGGACGTTTAATGAAATGGGTGACTGCCTTTCGCCCGATGAGCAAATTCCTCCCCAGTTCTGTCCGTTCGTCTCGTAGTTCCAGTGCGATTCGTCTTTATGATCATCTACAAGTTTCGAATTGAAGAAAATGTTAGCTCTGAGACGTTTTCACTTTCTTTCAGCCATCTAGCATCTGGTAATCCTATTAGCCAAGACCGTGAATAAATTCACTTCTGTTTTCAGCCGACTCTCTTATTTTGGAACCCAAACAAGGTATGGCAGAGTGATTAATCACAGTAGCTTATACAATTAATGGTAATGGGTGTGCACCCTTTCAAACTTTTAGTCCCATTTGTAATAATTTAGAGGGAAGTAAGTATTTTTAATCGCTCTCAAGTTATGATAGTAATAATACTTCACATGTATCACTTCCTGCCATTGAAGGCTAGTTTATGCACTTTTATCACTCCATTCGATCGATCTACCTTAAGATCTGGGATCGGAATTACCATTTGATGTATGCTGATAGGCGAGCGGCAGTAGTAACAAAAGCTTGTGAAAGGCATTCGGCTGCATTGTTGCAGATCGCAGATGTGATTGTTCTAATATTACTAATAACTTTATTGGATTCCCGCGGACGCGTGTGTCTTTGTATTGAGATTCGCGGCGTTTTCGATTTTACATAATTCATCCGGCGCGAATGTGCGGGAGATATGTTGGCCTCAATATGATGCTGTTGCCACTGCGAACTGCGAGCAACTGAAACGGCCCACAAATGCTCCGATATCTTTTATAGTGCGGAGGGGCACGGTGCCCACGTAGACTTGGCGTCTGCGGAGTCGGAATGGAAACGGAGTGGAATCGGATCGGATCTGAATTCGACACCTAAGTGGCGCGTGATTAGCCCCAAACGGTAGCAACAAGTGGCAGACTAATTGCAGCGCTGGGTTTTCGAAATGATAAATGATGGATCGCAATATAGACCATGGAGCTAGGAAAACCCAGTATTAGTTGGAAATGCGGAAAAGATCTAACAAAAGTTGCTTGAACTCTTACAAATTCTATGCACATTAGTTGTGAATGGGTTACTACCAATTTGATAATTTGTTTCATTATCTGTGCATTTCATAGTAACGTAATAAATTCTCCACGGGAGTTGCCACGTGTCTTAAAAATATTTATTTATCAAACTTATTAGCATACGCCAATTAAAATTTTTCCTTAAGCTTAATTTCTGCTGCGACCCATTCCAAATGCATTAAAAGAAAGTAGCTCTGAGCATTTGCATTTGTATTGTTATCAATGGCAAATCTCATGGCCAAAATTTTGGCAAATATTCGCATTGAATGACTGGATCAGCCCGATTAGGCAGAAGTTGCCAGTCGGGTTTCGACTACGTCATAGCCAAAAAAACAGGGAAATCCTCTGACCAGTTACAGCACAATGGCCTCAAGCCAAACTTCTTTGTCGAATGTTCCACTATTCCCCCAAAGTGTGTGACTCACAGAAAAGCGGCTAATTAGATCGGATAATGACCACAAACGATACTACAATATTTGTCAGCGCTAATAATATAATATTTATGTTGTCCACGGCGATTTCACTTTCCAACTAACCGAAGAGAGCGCTCAACTTTTTCAGGCTTTTCATTTAAACTGTATTTCGTATTCTGTCACTAACATCTAAGTATTCATGCACTCTCCGCAACTATTATATTTGTATTTTCTTAAAGTATAATGTTGTATAGTTTTGATACATGATCGCCCTAACGTCTTATCCATAGAAACGTAACAAGCGGCTCCTGTGCAGTCAAACTGCTCCTTAATCCTTGGATTTCCCGGGTCAGGTCAGAGTTCGGTGGCGAAATAAATGCGCCTACTGGGTCAGAAGTCACCCACCGCATGGGAAACGAACTCAAACTGGCGCTCAATGCTGTTCTCCGACTCCAGCTCCAGTGCATCGTCGATGAAGTGCATCTCGACGTGCTCGCGGAAGGCATTGAAGGACACTTGGCTGGAGTACTGCTTGCCGCACATAGGGCAGGTCTTCTCCATTGCGTCGGCTGCATCTGCTTTGATTTTCTCTTGTATGATGTTAATTCTCTGGCTGGGCGGCGTTCCATTGTGTCCATTGTGTTGGTTCTCATAGTTCTTCAGCTCGCTGGTCAAGCTGTCGTCCGTTTCCAGACTTTTGTCGGCCATCTCAGGCTTTTTGATGGTTTTCTGGGCACATTCCGGACAGGGCTTGAGTGCTGCTTGCACATAAAAAAGGCGTTACAAGAGGTTTCTTTTTTTAGCATGAATTTCATTTTCTTGCTTACCTATGCGACTTTCTAGTAGAGTCATTAGCGATCTGAGCTCCTGCTGCTGCTTCATGGCCTCTCGCCTCAGGTCCTGCAGTCCATCCAAACATCTTTTGGCATCCACATTGGCATCTGGTTCACTAGTGGTTTCCTCCACCTTTTGCAGGTTGTAGGGGTAACCTAGTTCCTCACTGCTGGCACCGAAGTCATCCAGGGCTATTTCCTCCAGGCTGAGATCCTTAATGCCGTCGGAGAGCATCTTTTGGCGAAGGTGAGGATTGGGGGAGTGCTGCGTAAAGGTCTTGGAGCGCACCAGGTTCTGGTTTTGCTGGGCTCGCGAGTCTGTTGAGCTGGGCACTGCTTTCAGCTGCTGATCCTTGGAGATCTGCGATAGGCGGGACCAGAGCCGTCTGTTCTCGTTCGATACCATGCCAATGTGCTCCTCCAGCTGCTCCTTTTGGCGCTGCAGCTCAGAGACCTGTGCTTTCAGAGAGAGTACGTCCCCAGTGACCCCGATTTCGTTTACACTCGGAGCACCTTCCGACCTGCTGGAGGCCTCCCTCAGCCGCTGGTTCTCCTCCTCCATGCTGGCCACGCGGCGCTGCAGCTGGATGCACCGCTCCTTGATCGTCTGCAGCGCCACTTGCAGTGCGTAGTTCATTTTGTCACTGGAGGGGGAGCTTGTGGATCCGGAAGTGGACGTGGAACTGGCCATGGGCGTGATTTTGGCAGCAGATGCGTCCATTCTAGATTAATGGAGCTCCTTGGCACTTGGCATCAAAACAGTCGCCCAATCGATCCGAATAATATACGTATTTTTGTAAATGTTTGATTTTCCAAATTTTTATTGCGTTCTCATTAGTATGACCGTGCGATGAACTTCAAAAAATAATAAACGTTTACCGATAGTCTACAGTCACTAAAGACCGACATATAAAAGTAAAGTAACATATTTAGCTAAGTTTAATTACTTAAACAAAAAGAACGACTCTTAATTATATAAAGGAATGACCACAATTTACATAGTTATTCAGACGCAACAGGTTTCACTGTACCTCAGCATTCCTGTTACGTTATTTGGTAGAGTGACCAGCTGGTATCGCGAACAGCTGTTTTTGTTTACGCGGTATTATTATCCAACAAATTTTCCGATGTTTTGCGGCAAGAGTTTAGTTAATAATTTCTACAAATATAAAAGAAAAGTGTGGCAGAATGTAATCCCAATTGCACAGCGCTGCAAGGGAACTTACCACCCTCCGAAAATTCTTTTTTTCGGGACCGACAATTTTTCCTTGCCCAGCTTACAGGCGTTACACAAAAACTGCGGGTAAAATGTTTAAAACAATAATGTAGAAGTGGTTAATAAGATTAATTATTTTCTTAGTGACCGTTTGGGAGTTGTTACCTCCTTCAAAAGTCCCGCCAACTGTGTGAGGACCTACGCGGAAAAGGAGAAGCTTCCCCTGCAAAAGTGGCCCATAGATCCTTCTGTGTGTCCGCAATTTGATCTTGGTGTGGTGGTCTCCTTTGGCCACCTGATTCCTGCTAATATCATCAATGGATTTCCTCATGGAATGATCAATGTTCACGCTAGTCTATTGCCCAAATGGCGGGGAGCTGCTCCCATCATATATGCCATCATGAAGGGAGATGCCAGCACTGGAGTTTCCATCATGAAAATCGAACCTCACCGGTTCGATATCGGTGATGTAAGTTCATTCTTACCTTACCATTGTATGCAGTAGTATTCACGGCTTTTGCTTTAGATTTTAGCTCAGCGGGTAGTGGATATTAAGCCCGATGTCTTCATGCCGGATCTGCATGCATCCTTGGCGACGCTAGGAGCAGATTTACTTGTGGACACTGTTAACAATCTATCATTAAGACTTAAGGAAGCCAAACCCCAAGATAGTACAAGGGCCAGCTATGGTAAAGTATATCTAAGCACTTCGAGAACGTATTTAATCTATATTTTTGCCTTCAGCTCCCAAGATCACCAGTAAAATCACAGAAATTATCTGGTCCGAGCTTAGTGCCTTTGAAATATACACTCGTCACCGAGCTTTGTATGGCTACAAAAACCTAACAACCAGCTTTTTAGGCAAACAAGTCCAACTGCTGGAGTTGCGATTACCGGAGAAGGGAGTTCCAGTCCAAGAACCTGGTGTCATCAGCTACCTGCGGAAGTCGAGATCCCTCATAATCGGATGTGCTCAGCAGAGCCAGTTGGAAGTGCTTCAGTTACGCGTGGAAGGTAGAAAACCTATGAGTGCCCAGGACTTTAACAACGGCTTCCTGAAGCAGGCAAGGTCCTTATCCTTCACCGAGAATAAACTAGCATCGATTTGATAACGAACGTGTGGATTTAATGCACAATGGATGCTTAGTATCTAGGCCAAGTCGGAGGGCTTGACTTCCTTGGTTTCGGACAATTGCTGCGTGGATTTTTGGAGCAGATTCTTGGTGAACCACATGGGACGAGGCTTCTTCATCTCCACGATGCGCTTGTTTTTCAGATCATCTGTGGACTGTTCGGCCTTCTCGCCTTCATAAAGAACAATTACTTCCTTGTCCACGGGATCTAGACCGAGTGTCTCCTGGATTTTCGACTGCATGAGCTCCGTCTCCTTCAGGACTTTTTGGTAGCAGAAGGCTGAAAGAGTAACATTAACGGGGGCTACCTCTTGGTACTCTTTTAAGGCTACTCACGACAAAGAACTCCCATCTCGTGGTCATGGCCACATTGCAGACAGGAGCGGAGGTTTCTCTTCTCCCTCAGAGGCTTCCAGTTGTATTCCGGATGTCCGAACTTCCGCTTCAGGCGTTTCTCCACGGACCTCCTGTGCTTCGGAACAGCCCACAGCATTCCGTCGCCAATAAGCTGCTTCAAACTGAATTCCGTGGAGGATTTTGGGCTGTGATCATGCTGAAAACCGGCCAACGCCAGAGCTGTGTAGAAAGTGGGTAAGTCAGGGTAACTTTTACTTGGGCTGGTGCTTCTCACCAGGCGGGTGTCCTCCATGTGGCAGGAACAGGCTCTCTAGGTTCCTAATAAAGTTTGTAATTGATAAAAACAAATTTCTAGACATCTTGTTACTTGCTCTTCTGAAATTTACGTAAACGTGATTAGAGATGCGCAAGAGGAAACAGCTGTGCTATCGATATGTTTATAGAAAAACGTAAGTAAGACACAAAATAGATTAAAAAATGTTAATTCAAAAAAGAGCATTAAAAATAGTGTAACTAATTTTAAAATAATGTCAGCATCCGTAAATAACTACCGTTTTAATGTTGCAGACCTTGTCACCTTACGTTGCCCACCTCTAGTGCTACGTTTTAGCCGGCTGCCTTGCGTCACCGCGCACGTTGCAACCCTAAACAGCTGTTCGCAGCAGCTGTTCTGCACTGTTACGTCAAAATAAAGTAGTGAAAAGGTGCAAATTGCGTGCGAGTTAAATAAAAACTATTTGCCAGGCCGGAAAACGCGTTTTCATCGGGATCTTCGAGCGTCCCAGTTGTTGCGGAACATGAGGACACTGGCGGGACTGGATGGTAGTGGCGGTAGTGGCCATAGGACCTCTGTGAGCAACGCTTGAGTCCGAATATATATCCCTCCAATAGTGTGACCCACAGGTAAACTGGGGTCATCCAAACAGACCTCGACCCCCAGTGACTGCAAAACCGCGTGGCTGGCTTAGCCACCGAAATCCCCGTTCAAGTTCAAGCCGATCTTACCTTCGTGAGCGATCGTTTCCACCACAGTCGGCCAGTGGGATTCCCACCACACCTGACCGCGCGCACGCGCATCGATTCAAAAATCCACAAAAAGCGAAAACACTTCGCTGGAGCTGCTGAAGCCAAACGCAAGCAAACCGCGCTTCGCCGTCGCCTCGAAATCGCCAGTCCATCGATACCCCGAAATCGCCACGCAATCGCGCGTTTTTCAAATCCTGCGAGCCTGCAAAAAACATAAACAAAACCCACTATAATGCTGTTCACCTGTTGAATTCTGTGCCTGTGTCTCGATCAAGAAGCTGCATCCTGCCCTTCCCAAAATAAAAAAAAAACCAACGCATAAGCCCTGCTACACGAAATCCTCACAAACAACACCCACAAAATGGCCTGCTTGAGCACTTCCGGTCGCGTCGTGTGCGGCTCGCGTCGCCAGCAGACGCACAAGCTGCTCTATCAGCTCCTCGGATCCCGGCCAGGATACACAGCCCCGTCCGCCGCGACCGGATTATTCAGTCCGCCCAAAGTTCAACAGCAGGCCATGCGACTCTGCCACGGATTAAGCTTCAGCATGGGCAAGGATTACCCCGATCTGCTGGTAAGTTCATTGTCGGACGAAGCCTACACAGCGAGAAAAGTTGTGTTAAGTGGCAAATATAGTTGAAGTGATGAAACATTTTTATGTTAAACTTGAAGAGGGAAGATCCTTTTTATAAACAGGACAATTTTAAAATTGGCAAATGTGAAATAAATCCTTATGAAAATCGGATTGAAAATCGATAGGCTTTTTTTTGCAGTGCAGAGTGCATTGGCTGCAAGCCAACTCTTTTGGCCGCTAATGCGTCTGCGTGACTTTGGCTTTTGCTGTCCGCTTTTCTTTTCTTCGCTGCGAAGCCAAAAAGAAAATGAAAGTGAAATTGGTTGCTGGCAGTTGTCCGTTGGTTGTTGCTTGTTGGTTGTTGGTTGCTGGCCATTGCTTTTGTGCAAGTAGCGTGAAAAACAACTTGTTGCGCCCACAGTTGCAGTGTTGTTGTTGGCGGAAGCTGGCGCATTTATTTATTATTGTGCCTTGGCTTTTTACCATTTGCCGAACGCCTCTGTTTTTCTCCGCTTCGTTTCCATGTGTTTTTCCCGCATTTTTGCAAGGTGAAGTTTTTCATCTGCCTCTCTTTCTGGCCCGATAATTATGTCTCTTTCTGGTCTGTCTGTAGTTTGTCATTATTTTTATATCGTTGACAAGTCGCTAGTCTGTAGTGTTTTTCTTCCTTTTTCATTTTTTCTTTGAGTTATGCAATTTCGCTGGCTGCATTTGAGCTCTGGTTTATTGCTCGTATTTATCAATATTTATCGCCCGCGTTGTTGATTTTCGCGCTATTTGCGGCGCCAATAAACAGCTGATTGGGGGCCAGTGCCCCCAAAACTGTGCTCCACTTGTCAGCGACCTGTGCGTATACGTAATATCTCAAGTGGGTTCTGTTCTGCGTTGTGTCGAACATGCGGATTTGGTGCCCTTATCAGTCGGGGTAAATACTATCAGCTATTTCATTAGATTGATTAACTATTGCAAATACAGTGAATACACTTTAAGGAATAAGGAAGATATTTTTATTTAATTTACATATTTCTACTACTAACTCTGCTTTATGATAACAACTTGACATTGTCCTAGGTGTCAAATATAAATATTAATTTTCTCTCATAATATTTTATTGCCATGGCACTATAAAGCGAGTTTACTGTAGCAAATAAAACGATTGAAATGCATGCAATTTTTTAAATCCCACGAATGACGCACTGAGTGCAACAAAAGGGTCGTAAATAACCGAGCTCATTATAGAGTTATGGAGCTATTTGCCTTCCTAGGTCATATTTCTTGGGGAACATCTCCAGCCTTTGTTGCGAGTCGGAAAAACCCAGAAGGAACTTCGGGCAATTGTCTTGAAATTCAATTGGCTAGTCAAGCCTTCGGCTTAATTGCTTACTTACTCACTTATGTATGCCTTGAGTAGGCATGTATGCATAGGCCGCGATTAGTGCATCGGTTTCTCACATTTGCTATTTAGTTTATTGTTTTATGGCACGCCATTTAAGCCAACCCATTTAGTTTGGGGGGGTGGCGTTCGGGAGTGCGACTTTGATTTAATTGCTTTGGCATTGCGAATGCAGCAAGTTGAATGCAGTTTGTGCATTGGCTATTTTGGCGGCCAGCCTTGGCTTGAACATATTTATTTGTATCTATATGGCCGCACTTTGGTCGCGTTTTGGGTATACATATGTATATAAAACGGGTTAAGTGCTCGTTAATTCACTTTAATGCACACCTTTGACACCCGTAAAAAAGACCTTGCTCTGAAAGGTTGGGGGTTTGCATTTGCCTCCCGAAAATGAGAGAAGCCAAATGATATCTTGATATCTTTCAGATAAAATTATAGTTTAAAGAAAGTAACATTACTATAAGCAGTACTCACATATACATAAATGTTCGCAATCATATTGGAAAAAGTTTGATAATTTTGTATGCATTCGTCGTCATCGAATTATTTATGCATTTTAGTTGTTTAAGACCCTTTTTTGTTTCACTTCGGAGCCGAATAAAAATTCATTCAACGCCAAATTGGATGTGTGCCCAACTCGCATCCATCCACACGGCGGGCAGACGGCAAAGCACGAGCACCTGGAAACTGATACGTTCATCTATCATAGGTAAACAATAAACAAAACGCAAATAGAAAGCGCACGTCGCAGGCAAAGCCAAAAACCAAAAACCAAAACCGAAAAAAACGCCAACTAATAATAGTCGGCAATAGCAGTCGTAGAAGAAATTCACTTTTAACGGTTTCTTTGACTTTCTTCTTCATTTCATTTCATTTGCCAAGCTGCCGAGCGGGCTCTCCATTGTTTTGGCCAAAAGAAACCGGCCAAAAAGAAAAGGAAGTCCGACTCTTTATCTACATATATCTACACGTATGCGCCACACGATTTTGGCAAGAAGCCGATTGACCAGCTCTTAACATTCGTTATCTCTGCATCGAATTAGTTTCCCAATTTTCATATTTTCATATTTTCCAGCGCTTCCGCCTGAAAGTATTTTCGTATCTATAGGCTTTTCACTTTCATTGCAAATGCGTGATTTTGAGCCAAGTCTTTTAACGCCAGCGTGTGAATTCGATGGGTTGACGGTACACACATGTGTAGATACTCCCAAGGTGGCGGTCCTCAATTAGATTAGAGAGTCTGTGAACGGTTAGATGGATCGATTTCGGTCGATTCTCCGCGTTTTTTACGCGCTTGTGCTTAATTTGAATGCGAGGGTCTCGAGAAAGTGAAACCGAATCGCAACCTGTTTTCATTGAAACTTTTAGAAATTTTGGGCACGAAGTCAATACTCGATTAAATCAGCTGCGATTTGGCTTGTATCAATAAAAGAGGCATTTAAACGGGGTTTGGAGTGCTTAACCTACATATGGGTTCGAGATAGCGAGTAAACATATTTCTTGTACCAAATTACTCAAGAAGATATACATATGTACATACGTATCTCTCAATTAAAAGCCCTCAGCCCGCATTCCTTTCAGCCGTATTTCACAATCAGTCATATTCGCTAGCCACTTGTGAGAAAGTGATCATCGCGGGCATAAATACGTACGAAAGAGCCGAGCAAAAGTGGCAGATATGCTAAAAGATACATCCGTCGTATGCACGAGATGGTCATATCGTAAATCTCCGCCTTAGCGGCTGTGTCTTCATTTCTGTATTTCTGCAAAACACTTTCACTGACCCACGGTCCGAGTGGTGTTCCGGCCCTGCCAGAAGAAGTTCCAAGCCGACAGACCCCCGCCGAATAATTCTCTATCAGCTCCATATTATTTGTGTTTAATGTGCACTTGCTGGCGGCTTAATTGGCTCCTCGGAGCTTGGATGTGGGCATGCCTAAGCGGATTGCGACTGGGCCGGCTGACCTGGCTTTCGTTCAACCTGTCCCATGAGCCACACACCTGCAATGGTCTCTTTGATCGCTCGGGCCTGGCTTTGGTATTTTTCGGCCCGTACTTGCTGACCCAATTCCAGAAGACGCATGCGTTTTGGCCCGTTGTCCTAAACTGGTTTCGGGTTCGGTTTGGTTTGGTTTAGCTTTGGCTCTTTGGTTTCGGTATCGGTATTGGTATCGGTGGTTTTCGGCCTTTCTGCCGCATTTCCATCTCTTTCGCGCCAAGTCTGTTAACTGTTAATGATTTCGGCGTTGTTTTCCTCAACAACAAATTTTCGAATTTCGATTTGAAAGCCGTAAAAGAAGCGCCGCCAAGTGCACCGAAAGAAATATTGCTGAAGAATAAGTGAGACATCAAAAATCTATTCAGTTTTTCCAACTATAAGTATGCATAAATTAAGTCTGATTACTAAAGATATAGTAATATTTACCCAACTACCAATATATGTAGATTTAGATATCGGTGCCCCTTTTCTCTGTGTGCAAAGGGAGCGGTGTTGGGCGGTCGAGCAAGTTTGCCTCGGATACTTTTGACCATGTTGCATAACCCGGCCAAAACCAAAGCCATGCCCATCGAGACTGGCCAGCTGTCAGCCCGCATTTCATCAAAGTCGCTCATTGGTTTACATTGTTGATGTTTTATCAGCAATTATCATAAATTTGACTATCTTGGGCGGCGTTTGCATATGTTTCCCACACTGATTGCCTTGCTTGTTCGCAGTGTTTGCTCAACATTCTACTTCCACTCGGGGCCCTATTAATTGGCCGAGGGTTTCACCTGATTACCATTGGAATTTGGTTAAATGTTTTCCACACTCAACGATTCCGAGTTGCGACATCGCTTGGCCAGAAACTGAAACGAAAAATTAGATTTGCATTTATTGGCGGCACGCGTCGCATTGGCAGTTGCACTTCGGAATTTGTTTTTTTCCTGTCTGCGTCTGCGCTTTTTATGTAATTTGTTGGGTTGATTTACCCGCGAAGTGGCCAATGCAGGATAAACTTGAATTTTCAGGTTTTCCACCGCCAACTGGTTTCCAATTTGTCCGCAAAAACATTTTGCCTTTCCTCGGCGAACCTTAATTTCGGCTGCATTTTAGTGCCTGTGCCTTTTGACAGATTGTTATAATTACCAACGGCACACTGACACCTCCAGAAATTATGGTAGGCAACAAATATTTTCGGCCATCAAGCGATTTTCACAGGCTCTGGCGGCGTTTTACAATCGCTTGGATGTTTAGGCGTTTAAAAACGCATTCGCCATTGCTTTGGCAGCGTTTAAAGTCGCCTCCATAGGCAAATATCACGCAGCCGCCGCGTTGGACGGGCACGCACTAATTTCAATTGTGAATCGCGATTGCGCAATAACCAAAGCGACGGGGGAATTCCGTGTGACTCGATGGCAGATACTTGGCTGCGGAAAATGGTCGGCTAAACTGGATCGGAAATCAAGTGGATATATACCAATTAATAAGTGAAAATCCACGTTTGGGATGACAACTCATTAGTTCGAAAACTCAGTGCTGATGGTGCTCACTGTTGTTTATTCGAAACATTTTTGACATTAACGAAGGAAGTAATTTCCGCTTTAAACAGGACTTTGCAATTGACTTCAATGGCAGAAACTATAACCTAATAACAACTTCGATACTTTTGGGGATTCCCATGTGAGCAACCGTTTGCTTTCATCTTTTGGCTCGGTGACTTGCAGACTTCAATTGGCCAATCGATTGCAGTTGTCACAGTTTCTGATGAGCCCTATTGCGATCGCAATGAAACCGTGACGCATCGTGGCCTGCGCAATTGAGACATTAGCAAACAATGCCGACAGATTATGCTCGCCGCACTCGAGCTGCTGCATCTCGGCGGGATTTGAGATTCAGAAGCGTTCTCAATGCCGCGACGAGCACTTTGTCAAACACAAATTGCCCAGTTTGGAGGCAAACACTCGGCCACTTTGGCATTCACACTCACTTGAGCTCGGATGCCTGCGGTGCGACTGGGTTGTTAACACGCATGTTAACCACTTGCCAGCGAACTTGGCTAATGAAGAAGCTCCCGCGGTTCAAATCGAACGGAGAAATTACAAAGCCAATCGTTGCCGCCCCGCCCCCTTCTTCCCCTTGTGGCCCACAAAAGCGTTGGTTATGTCAGCCGTGGCAATACAACCGCAGCGATGACAAAAAGGGAAAGTAAGTCCAAAGCCCCGTCTTCGCGGCCCTCAGCTGTGCTCACTTTCTTGGCCGTGTCTTGTGTCCGCTTTTGGCCAATACCTCGCTTTTGGCCGCTTCCGCTGCCGACGGCCTGTCATGTTCGATCGCAGCGGCGGTATTTCTTTTTGGCCAGCCAGAAAAGGAAGCAATTAAAATGTTTGCGAACTGATGACAGCAGGGCTTTCCGATTTTTCCAAGGTCGAAGGAGCTCTTTCATCCTCTAGACATCAATCTTCCTGATCAAAGAAGTCAGCCAAGTAAAACCGATTGTCGCATAAGCACAGCTTGTTATCAAATTAAGTTAATTGCGTCGAATAATAAATGTTCTTTCGCTACGCAAGGTAGGCACAGAATTGTGAGTTGTTTGCCATAATTGAATAGTTTTCGAATCGCAGGTGCTAATAGTTTGTGTACTTCGAATTGGCCTCCATTAAAATAGCAACATGCAATGGTAATTTTCGAGCTTCTCATATTGCCGTATTGAATAAAAAATGGCTTATGATGCCGCATACAAATGGCCAAAAGAAACTGAGCGAATTCCGGGCCAAACAAGAGAGAGATCACAACAATGCGAGGCTCTGGACAAAAGTGAGTCGTAAAGCCATCAATAAGCAATGCAAAATGTCGCAATTTCCCCGGTTTTATGTATGTGGGGCTTTCAATCAAAACAGACATCAATCAGTGCGATTTTGGCCCGGCACTCGAAAGTGTTTAAATACTTTCAGCCGTTAATTGTCTACATCTTCAGTTGGCAACTCCGAGTGGGCTGGGCTGTGGTCTGAATTGGATGGTACACATCTGGAGAGGATTATGTCGTGGGAGCGCCCTGGGGCGAAAATTCCACTTTCAGTTTTGCTTGATTCGCTTTTGGCACTTGGCTGCCGATATTTGCACACGCCGCTAAATGCTGCAATTGCTTTGATCACTGCGCCCATTTTGGCCAATTTTTCCACAATTAATCTAATGGCTGCGAAAATGCGCGTATTTAAATGAAAATTGGCAGAGGCGCCGCCGGCCACTAAGCAAATAAAAGTAAATTATCAGCCGCATTGTTGCCGAAGAGATCGTTATTATTATTTCCTTTCGAATCGATGTGAAAGTTGGCTTGCCAATCGCCGCGGCTCCTCTTTTGTGGCCAGTTGCATGTGGGGCAAAAGGAGGTTAAACTGGATATCTTCGGAGTTGGTTCGCTCGGAGGCAATTGCGGTTTAACCTTATCAACCGATGCCAGATTAACTCGCAAGCCGAACTCCACTCACTAAAAAACCTCCAATGAAGATTAGTCAAATGTTTGATTAATCGAGTAATGTACGTGCATCTCCACTTTTCTAGATACTTCGCGATTTCCTTGCCCCCGGTTGCACAATAAACCAAGTCGAGCTGACTGAGTCCCAATCCTCGGTTCGTCTTCAGCAGTCAAGTGCAACGAAAGAGTCCACTTCCTATGTGGTTAATTCGAGAGCTGTTGCTTTTGGCTTTGTACACGCAATAAGCTCGCAAAACTCCAGTTTGAATTTGCATCGTGAAATTCGGTGGGATCTAAGACTTAGTAGGCACCCAGAATTAAGCGCAGATCGTTGACCTGGCTTTATTATAGTACACTCGGGCACTTCATCCATAACATGACCAAGTGGCCAACGGCAAGCAGTTCAATGGGTTTAGAGGCACTTAAAATCCGTTCGGCTTTCGTGGGCACCTGTGAAAAGCGTTTTACAACGCTTAAAAGTCATTCAACGTTTGCGGCCAACTCGAAATGGCCACAATTAAATGCATTTCTGCACGTTCCACGCAAAGAAATGGCTGTGCGGCTCGGTTTCTGTTATTTTTGGCCTTTGCAAAATATTATCAACTAATTTTAATTTGGCGCACATATTGAAAACGAAAGCCACCGCGACTCGCATTTAATTGGATTTCTTCCGGCTGCTGCTGTAAATTGTGATGCGTCGATTTTGTAATAAGCCGCCGATCGCACGGCGCGCTTTCTACTCGCCAAAAGCAAAGCCCATTCCGATGTTTATGACACATATTAAATATGAAACTGGGTCATTACAAGCTCTTTTCAATGGTCAACAATTTGTTTGGGTATTTTACGATGCTGTGGGCCCCTTGGCTGCCCCTTCGGTGACCAAAACCGAACCAGTTTGCCATCCAAAAGCCCACACGTGTATTCCCAACCACGCAGATGGTGATCATGATGATGCTGCTGATGATGCTGCACAAGATGCGGATGAAGACCGCTGGCCAAGGGCGGCAAGTGATGGTCATTGGCCCGTGGCAGGACTCCAGGGCCACAAGTGGGTCACCGCGTACTCCGCAATCACACCCAGTCGAAATGGCCAAAGATTCGATGGTGTAAAAGTAGCTACCTCCGCTGACAGCTGGCAACATCGAATTTACATGTTATCATGCCAGCATGTGTGGCGCTTTATTGACAGACTGAGAGGCTGACTGGTTGATTGGTTGACTAGTTGACTGGTTGACTAGTTGACAGGCTGCACAAGAAGCAAACAAATGCAAACATTGCATAATGGCACATAAACGGATTTGAAAAGAAAATCAATTCAAAAGCAATGCACTGCGAGAAATTATAAGTGACTGTCTATTGGGTTTCTGATTAATTGATCCAAGCAAAGTGCAACTTCTTTTTAACTTTGCGATTAAGAAAGTATTCATTCGTCTTGAAAGCTTCGATTTTTTTTCCTGTGTGGAAAATGGCACTAGTTTTGCTAACAATTTAGCAACAATTCAGCAGAGCAGCGCGTGTTGCTCTCTTTTGTGTCGGCAACAAAAGGATTTGTGGTTTTAACCATTCAAATTTTGGCGACAAGGTCAAGAGTCGCGCGAGGGCGTCAACAAGCGACTACAATTAGTTGGCCATTTACGGGGGTTACAGCCCAAGACTGTAGCCACTGCAATTTTCCAGTTATTAATTTTTCGGCTAAAACTGAAAACAGAAAACAGAAAACACGCCGGCGGGCAAGGCAAAACTTGTTAGACGTGACACAGCCGCAATTGAAAGTTGTTAAGTGACTTGTTTGCTCCATCATTATTCACACTTTGTTAGTAATTGCAGCCTTTGGCCGAAATCGCCATCGAAATCGCTAACCGTTCTACCATTTTCCAACTTGCAGCAAAGTCCCCACAAGTGCAGCCAATCGCTGCAGTACTCGCAGAGTTCCAAGGCGAATCTGAGGCAGCACAGCTCGGTCCACACACAACAGCCAGCAGGTCCTGTGAGGGAGTTCCAGATCGATCCCTACATCATACTCGATGACGACCTCAAGTACTTCTACGACGATGTGCGATATGTAAGTGGTTAAATATTGGTCAGATAATTCCTAGATCCTTATTAGTTTGAAAAGTTTAGTTTAAATGAAACAAATATGCCATCTCCAACCGCAAATCTTAAACACACCTACAGAGTTTGGTCAGCAGTTCCATTCCAGATGCTAAGAACGTCATTCATTAGATGGTTTTTTCCCTCAAAACGAGGGGATTTTTATCTCGCGCCCCAGAACACAAATATTTGCGTATTTAGGCCAGTTTCTACAGAACGGAGAAAACAACTCAAAGTGGGCCTGACTAATTCCCCTTTCGGATCTTCTTCTTTTAGCTGCTGAAGTCGGGCACATCCCAGCCAGAGTTGGACACCATTGCCAGCTATTACTTCGATGGCCAGGGCAAGGCTCTGCGACCCATGGTTACCATGCTGATGGCCAAGGCGATAAACTATCACCTGAACAACGAGTCACAGTGAGTCAATTTACTATTTAATATCTAAATAACAAGAGTTTACAAGCTGAATAATGGTAGTCGTAAAAAAATACTGCATCCGTTTTTGATTTTATTATTTTCAAAAAGAACTCATGGTTATTACCTAACGTAAAAGTATTTACATTTAAATGAACCTTCTGTTTTTTTTTTAAGTACAGTAGAGCTTAAAATGTTGCTATTAGTTGAAGAAGACTTTTCTGTGTAGACGAGTGTAATTGATTAGCACGGTTTTGCGAAATGTGCGCAGCCCGTCCGAATGAAATCACCCTACATATGTAAATGTAGTTTCGGATTTTTGCCCTAATCCTAACTTTATCTTCCTATCGCCTTGACAGCCAATTAGTACACAAACAGCGACAGATCGCCCTCTTTTCGGAGATGGTGCACTCGGCCAGTCTGGTCCACGACGATGTCATCGATCAGTCGGACTTCCGACGCGGCAAGCCCAGCGTGAACGCTCTGTGGAACCACAAGAAGGTAAGGATCGGTCCGCGTGATAGAGGTGGTATCTGTGGCATCATCGGTGCCACCGATGTTTGCCAGAGCCAAACAAACAAAGCCAAACACGCGCCCGAGTCGCTCGGCAACCGAAACAGCCGAATAGCAATCGTTGGGGCCCAAAGCCTGACTTTGACATCAATTTGTTGCGTATTTCGATTTGAAGTGTTTATTGACTTTGTCAACATCCATCTTGCATCATTTGAAAGGCCTCAAAATCGAATGGCGATGCCGCTGGCCGCTGCGTTCAATAATTCAATAATAGATCCCAAAATAGTTCCCTTTCGACATGTCTTCAAATTAAAATGCACAAATTAATCCAATCGCATCTTCACAAGAAGCGGAAATTTCTCGCCTTTGATTGTATCGCCGCTCATCTTAGTCACATGTCGGTTGGGTTTTCTTGCTTTCGAGCCAACTTGCTGCTGGCTGTTAACGTTGCAACACATAACTGTCTTGCCGCGATTGTGTTGGCCGATCTTTTGTTATGGCCGCTTGTTTCTGACCATGTCTCATCGCTTTTACAGGTCACAATGGCTGGTGATTACATCTTATCGATTGCCTCGATTATGATAGCTCGTCTGCGCAGCGATGATGTGACGATCGTGCTGAGTCAGGTAAGGAAACTTCGAGTTGCAAGGATATGACTAATGACGAGCTTCAAACTGAATATACTATATATAAGTAACAATCAATCATTGTATAAAAATAACTTTGCTGCTTAAAATTCTACCATAAACAAACATTTGTAGAAGATACCAAGTGCCTCGCACATTTTATGCTGCTGGTTAATTGCCAGAGCAAACTGAAAAGCTAAGAAACTTACTTAGAAAGGCTGCCCATCTTAAAAACGCGCGGATTCTGGGTAAATATATCTGTACACAAGAACGAGCCTTTAGTTTTATGCCAAGAAAGTACGTAATCGCGTAAGGTGCCAAGTTTCACACGATTGATGGACCAGCATTTGTCTTAAACTGATGAAAGTTTCTCGTTCTGTTGGTTGGGAAACCCAAAACCAGTTGCCGCTTTTAATGGGGCACAAATCACCGGGCCTGAAAACTTCCTGCGTCCCTGGAAGTTGGATCCCCAAGGTTTGCCCTTCGCCAGAGTTCGAGAAACTTTGCAAAAAGCGGCATTCACTTTTCATGAGTCGGAAATGTGCATTCGTGTCCTTGTGAATCCCCCGCATTCCGCAGAAATACTCACACGTAGTTCCTACGAATTTCGAATTAGTCACACCTGCCACGGAAAGTGAAACCAGATCTATTGCCCTGGAAGCCAAGACCAAGGTGGCTCCGAATCTCAGATCTCTTCAAGCTCCCAGCTTCCCTGCATATTTACACAATCGAGCCAGTTAATAGCCAAGGCAAACACAATAAACTTGCCTACGTTTTTGGGTTACACATTTGGCGTTTTCTCAATTCGCGTAGAAAAAACATGCGTAACACCTGAGGATTGGCCTGAAGATGGCCAAGGTGCGGCCCAGACACTTATCCGCCGCTATTTGTCTATATGATTAACCCGATCTGGGCGATATCATACTCGTGCGTCTATCGCATAATGTGGCTCATTTGCATGCCAAGCACTTTGACCCCAGCAAAATGAAACTTTCTTCGCGATCGTGAGATCATTCGTCTTGAAACTAGTTCTAAGCCAAACTGGTCGCCACTATTTATGCAAATTTCTCTGGGCTGCCGAATTTGCACATATGTATGAAGAAAAGTTGGGGATGAACCAACACACACCACTTGTGCGTCCGATTAAAGATCTATTCTAAGTAGTTTGTCCAACTAGTTTGGTAATCAAAAGCTGAAAATTGATGTGCTAAGAAACCAGATTCTTT
Source organism: Drosophila simulans (assembly GCF_016746395.2). NCBI lineage: Eukaryota > Metazoa > Arthropoda > Insecta > Diptera > Drosophilidae > Drosophila > Drosophila simulans. The sequence goes on along the minus strand of NC_052523.2, from coordinate 27,328,099 downwards.
GTGCCCAAAACTTTGTATTCATTCAACTCTGTTTGTCACTCGTTTATAGACGACTTTTGCCAGTTTCTTTCATCTACGACAATCTACAATCTTCGGCATATATTCATCCGATTTTTCATATTAAATATGCTGTGCACGTGTCTGAATAAAATCAGCGGTTTCTAAGACGTCGGATGGCATTAATAAAATGGGTAGAATGTCCGTCTGCCTTTCAATCAAGTGAATTTATGACTATACCCGCATTTTGGGCTAAACCAAACGGTTATCACTTTTAACGCCGTTGGGAAAGCCCACTTTATATTAGGCTCATAAGCTGCGAAGAGTACATAGCATTTAATTGTTTCAGTGTATAATCTCTGAAAATGACTGAATGCCGCCAAATTCCCCTGGTCGGAAGCTGGCGATTGAAGAAGAAAATTCCCAATAAGTGGCTTGCAAAGTGGCTTCGAGGCTAAAGCATAGTTTTTCCGAAAATTGCACTCGATTCCGCGGGCGCTGCATTTGGTCTCATTTAGCTGCTTAAAAGGCGGCATTGTGTTAATTTGTCTGGCTCCAAATGCACTTGTTGGCCAAGTTGTTAGAGCTCACGCACTTGTAGTTGGCTTTTTGTCCGTGTTAATTAACATTGAAAGTCCAGCGGTGGTCGCTCCGAGGAATTTGGCCGGGCATTTTGGCCAGAAACTGTTGGCCAGTTGCGGCCGCCTCACCTTGAGCTCCTTGGTGGAAGCCGCCATTTTTCAGCGCCCACTATTGTTTGCCAATGATTTTGACAACTGCCTGTGAATTTCTCGTCCGAATCAATGAAAATGCCTATGCGAAGGCGAATCGAAGGGCGTGCCACACAGTTGATGGGCAAACAGAAGCGGCGATAGCCAAAATATCCATCTTCTTTGGAGCTCTGAATGAAGTCTTGTTTGCCAGATTCATTTGGCACAATTGTATTTGCTGTTTGCATGCGAGGTTTTAGCCAAGCGGAAGTTACACACACACACGAGCGTATCAGCGAGAGAAATGCTATATCTGTAATAGCCATATTCATATTGAAAATTCTACAAATTTTTGATCAGTGTAGGGGAAGCATTGCGAATTGCGTAATGAACCATTCATCTGCGAGCGGGAATCCCAGGCCGAGAACAATTGAAGCCATAACCATATCCCCAACCACTTACTGTGACATATTTATGACGCCTTGTCCGTAATCTCTTGCAGATCTTGACCGACTTGGTCCAAGGCGAGTTCATGCAGCTGGGCTCAAGGGAAACGGAGAACGAGCGCTTCGCCCATTACCTGACCAAGACATACAGGAAGACCGCATCGCTGATCGCCAATGCACTGAAGGCGGTGAGTATTCATTACCATCATGCGAGCCCGACCGGACCAGGCTCTTATTGGCCAGATCCGAGCCGCTTAATTCGGCAATTAGTGTGCACGCAGTCTCGCGCCATTGTGCCCAATCCCCTGCAATTTGAGCTGATCTTGAACCCTCCGTTCTCTGTTCTCTATTCTCGATTCTCCGGCTCTCCTGCAGACCGCCGTGATTGCCCAGGCCGACGACAACGTGGCCGAGGTGGCCTTCCAGTACGGACGCAACATCGGCTTGGCCTTTCAGCTGGTCGACGACATGCTGGACTTTGTCTCCTCCACCGAGCAGATGGGCAAGCCGACGGCGGCGGATCTGAAGCTGGGTCTGGCCACCGCCCCCGTCCTCTTTGCATGCGAGAAGGTGAGTGCGAAATCTGGGATCCGTTGGATATTTCCTTGTTGGCTTGCCAACAAATCTAAGCTGATTCGTTGTGTACACAGAGAAAAATGTTTAGATCAATATCGTTTAAGTCGTAGGTGTATAAAAAAAGTATGCCACACTTAAATTCATATGGCTGCATACCATTTTTCTCTGTGTATAAATGAGCTAGATTGAGTTGTCTCTTTGTCCAGATGTCTATTGGCTATGCATCCAAAGTGGCTTCCCGCCGTCGCAACGATGATGTATTCATGGTGCCGGCGGTGAAGGTGTGATGAGGTCATGTGGGTGGGTGGTTGGCTAGATGCGCAGATGATACAATGGGCCTGTAACTCATCAATTGCCACCGATTACCAATGCCCATTTGCTATGCATTCCGCGGGCTGCGCACGCGTGCAGTGCGTTTAAAGCCGCTCCGTAGCTGCAAACTGCATAACCAGCATAATTGAAATGCCTTTTCCGTACATTCCAGTACCCCGAGCTGAATCCCATGGTGATGCGGCGCTTCAGCGAGCCCGGCGACGTGGAGCGCGCCTTCGAGCTGGTGCACAAGTCGCACGGTCTGGAGCAGACCCGCTTCCTGGCCAAGAAGCACTGCAACGAGGCGATACGGCTGGCCCAGGAGCTCACGGAGTCGCCCTACCAGAAGGGCCTCCAGGTGGTCGCCGACTTAGTCATCAACCGCATGAAGTAGAGCCGAGCACCCGAACACCCTAACATAAACCATACCCGTAATGCAATAATAATAATAATAATAACAATAGTGTTATGTAGGCCCCTTGATGTGTGGATCAAGTCCTGTTCAGCCGGCGGGCCAATTTGTAAACAAGAATTATTATTTAGTTTTTAGGCATTTGTTGTTGACACTGTAAATAATTGCATAAACAAACCTAATCAACACACACTAAACGGCAACGATCGCTGTACATAACATAATTACGAGATGTTCAATGAATTTTTGACAAATTTTGTATGCAATGTTTTTCGACAAGTTTATTTATATGTATAGAGAGCGAAATATGAGCCAAAAGCCAACAACAATAGGGGAAACGAGAAAATTGTACAAACACTTCTTCAAATAAAAGAATGGAAATGGGTTGCCAGGCGAGCACCAAATGAGGAATCTACTATAAAAGAAAATGTTTATTAGTCAATGCAACAAAGAAAGCCGCCAGTGTGTAGAGCGATATTTTTAATACGAAGCCGAGGAGCATAATTGGTTTATTTTATATTAATACTTGATTTAGGGCATTTCATGCCTAAATGGTTCAATGGTTCAATGGTTCAATGCCTGCACTCTGTTTAAAATCCCTTCCGACCGCACAAACTTGTAACTTAAAGTGGAAAGCCCGTAGTTTAGCTGGATTAAATAAAATATTTTGAACCATTCGCGCATGAAATGCATATTATAATATGTTCTGTAAGAAATGTAACGAGGATTGTACGTGAAACAATGCTGCCCAGTCTTAATTTTAAATCTTTCTTCTCCGCCTCTAATGCAATAGTAATCCAAAAGACATTAGAAACGAAATCGAACCGCAGACCCCATTTCGAAATGTTCTACAACTCTTTTTAGATGTAAGTTTTTATTTTAATTTATGAACACAACCTCAGTTAAGTTAGTCAGCAAAATTCGTTTTTTGTCGGTTTAGTTTTGATGCAAATTCATTGGGCTCCTTTACAGCCTGCTCTACACTGAAAGAAAGGCAAATGAGAGATAAAACGCGGAAATTTGCTGGCTAGTTCATCAATACAATTGGGTGCTGACGACGATATACCCACATATTTCAGAGTGCGAACGACAAAATAATGATAAAGATGTTGATATTGATACTTGTAATTACGATATTTGTACACTTAAAGAGATGAATAAAAATTCGATTTTGTAAAACAAATGGAGATGATTTCGCCGCTTGTAGCTGCGCAACATATTAACCACCAACCAGGTTGACCCAGTGAAATAGTTTTGGACATGGCCAAAGTGCCTCATGTTGCGACGGGCATGGCTGAAACCGAAATTGGGGCAAACAAATAAATTTGGCGGTGTGAGTTGCCTGAAATTGTAGCTGCCACACGGGGCGTATGAGTAATGCAAGCTGCTTAGGCTTGCAAGAGCTTTTCAATTTAAAACATCAACAAGTTTCGTATGAAGAGGCACGCAATACTGCAGTAGACTTACTTTTCCGCTTAATTAATACAGAGCATCACGATTCAGGTTAAGCCAACGCAGCCGTGGCATAATTTCCAGGCAACATAAAGTCAATATATTTTATATATTTTATGTCCAGGCAGCCTAGCAAAGTGGAGCAGGCAAACGTCGTGTCTAACTGGCGAAATATTTAAATAGCCAGACCAAATTGGCTGAGGTTTCGATATCCTTCGACTCGCCTTCAAGGACAGACGACCGAAGTGTGCCTTAACCTAGGTTATAAATAGTCGGGCGTGCTGCCTAGACAACCGACCCATCATCCACGGCCCTTTAGTGCCTGGCACGGATCCTGGCAGCCAATTCGGCGGTTAAACGGCTTGGACGGGACACGAGACCGATTCAGTAACGCCGCGTTTGCTGAACGCAGCGCTACTTCCGTTCTCGTTCTCCCAGTTTCCCAGATATCCAGATAGGACTTCCAGAGCATACGAAGAGCCATGACGACTAGCGATGAAATGGGCATGGGGGGCAACTTCTGCCACGACCACATCCAGCACCCGCTGATGTGGTGCGATGAGAAGAAGCGTCTTGTGGAGCGCAAGAATGCTGAGGAGAGTCTTCGCATGTGGCGGCGCAGGAAGGCGGAGGAGTGTGCTCGCAAGGAGAAGGATAAGCAGGAGGTGGGTAACAGTGCGTATGTGTGATATTTCCAGACCGTGCGTATGAGTTATATTTTAGGGTTAGTAGTTGTTTAAAACACCTTAAACTTGGAACTCTGAACCCAAAATATAATAGTTCAAAAACTATAAAGGCGATAATCAATTCACCAAGTTCCAAGTTATTTTGGAAGTCTAAGGCAAAACCAGAAACGAACCTATGACAATCGAAAAACATCTCGAACCTTCAGCCACGCGATAGTTGCAACTTTCGGTAAGTTCAAAGACCTGCCCCAAGCAACATGTAAGGCATCCGCCCGCGCGGATCTGGTTCAACAAACCCTTTGACAATTTCGACTTCGGTAATCAAATCACCTCTCTTCGGCCAAAAGCCCAACTAAATGCCAATTGGGTGCTCCGGCGAGTCCTTGCGTGACTGGAGTCCTGGCTCCTTGCTCCACTACCTATCACAACCTGCAGCTGTGTGAAAGCGTCAGCCGAAATGTGGGTGAAAAAAATCAGTGAAATGCAAATCGCCGTTCGCTGCAACTATAACAACAACCTACTAACAAAGTTTGTGGGCCAGGGCAGCGGAGCTCCAGGACTTGCCAATTTCCGTAAACAAACATCGCCACACTTCGCGGAGTGACACGACGAGGTGGGTTGAGCCAGTCTGGAGCCATAAATAGGCTGCCACCCAATCGATAAGGCATAACTCGGTGTTGTAATCGTCCTGCGGAAGGGATTTAATGTAGTTATGTTGTGACTTTATTGCGGGTAATGCGATTCATGATCTTAGCGGAGGATACACTAGTTTGCATTAAGGATTAGTTACTTAAAGATCAGTTCTTAACAGTTGGTTTAATACCAACAATGTTCCTTTATCCAGTACTACGACCTGTTTCACCAACATTGTCCCTGGGGTCGACCTGGTGGTGGGGCACCCAACGTAGAGGTGCGCCGCAAGGACATCACAGCCGCAGGTCTTCACTCCACGCCCACAGTGGTAAGGACTCTTGAATCCCTCTCTCAAATTATGTATTCTACTCCAATAATTTGAATGTGCCGCAGACCAATGCCCACCGAATGAATCTGCTGCAGCCGTGTCGCTACAACGACTTCTTCTCGATGCAGAAGAAGTGCCACAACAACCCGCTGGCCGCCTACCATCACCACCACCACCACGCCCCGCCTGCCCCACCGCCGGGTGGTCGACTGGGCCACGCGCACTCGGTTCATCACCTGCAGGAAAGTGGTCCCAGGAGCAGCACCGTAACGATTTGCGAGCGGGAGATTCCGCACAAGCCCGGAGCGGCAGTTGGTGTCAATGTGGCCAAAAACGCCAACGGTGAGAGCCTTCACATCGAGCTGAAAGAGCATCCTTCAATGTCGTTTCGCAATAAAGGCCACGTGGACATAGAATTGCGTTACAAGCCCTCTCCTCCGTGCAAGGGCAAGCCGCTCCTGGAGAAGATCGTGGTCAGCGAGAGTGAGCAGCGATGTCCTTTGCAGGAAAAGCTGGCCACTCAGAAGAAGCGCCTGCAGGCCAAACTAGAAAAGCCGGTGAGCGGCACTTATTACGCCCCCTGAAACCAAGTTTAACTGATTCCTCTTCATCTGTCCTCCTTCTAGTCCTGCAAGGAGCCCTGGGGCAAGGCGGGTCCGGGCGGCAAGCCCTGGCGGAGTCCCAAGGAAGTGGGCAACACGTTCATGAAGTCACTGGTGGGTATCAGTAGCTAGTGCCCATATGTACACTGTTTAATTATAATCTAATTTCAGGGTTGGACGAACAAGGAGATGCTGAAGGAGTTGGACCAGGATAACCCGGTGACTCCGGCGGAGAAGAATACCTTTCGCAAATCGCGACCGGGCAAGCCGCCAAAACCGCAGCGCTGCTGTGAGTTGTGCACTTGCAACTGTCCCGCCATGCAAAAGAGTCCGCCCAAGCCGTCGCCACTTTCACTTCCCATTCCGCCGGGCAAGAAGTGCCCGGGTCCGCCAGGTCCGCCGCCCGGAAAGATGCTGCACCACTTGAAGCCGCAAGACTGCGGCGGCAAGCCCGTCAAGCTGTGCCCCCGCATGGCGTCGAGAGGTCCCTGTCCCGGGAGCACCAGTACCGCCACTCCGGATGCCAGCACGGCGGGAGGAAACGGAGGAGCCTATGGCGAGGGTGGCGGGGTGGAGCTGGTTCCCCTGCTCGCCAGAAGGCGTGGCATGCACCGACCCATCAGCCTCTCCAGCACGGACGTGACCAAGAGGACGCCGTCGCACGATAGGTACGCATCCAAGCACAAGCATCCACCAAAGAACTGTCAGCTGACCACCACCAAGATCAAGTGCATCAACAGCATCATCAAGAACATCAGCCACATGAAGCGGCTGCCCAAGAATCTGAACTGCAAGCTGCAGTGTTGCAGTTGCGATTGCCCCACGGCCTTGGCCACGGGCTGCTGCCTCAAGCGGCTGACCCTGCACATTCGCCAGGCTTGAAACCCACGTTCTTTCAATCCTGATCCCCTCCTGCTTTCATAGTTCCATTCCACCACCTACCCGCTCCCTCCGTTTCTCATTTGCTTGCTCTGCGCCAGACATTGAAACGAAAGTCCGCTTGCCCCTCTGTGCTTTTGCCTTGTGATCTTGTCCTGTTAATGGTTTCTCTAATCCCCCACTTCTCCTCGGCTCATCCAGCAAGAAAATATCCATTGTAATACAAGTGAAAGTATAGCAACCAAACGAGCAAACCAAATACCAATCTCACCAAAATCAAACAAACCGCAACAGCAAAAATCAAAAATCATAATACCAATCTTCTATGTATGTATCCCCGTGCAAAACGAATTGAACTGAAAACCGAAAATCGCTCGGAAATTCGAAAATTCGAAATCTGAAAAATCGAACTGATATAAATGAAACTATAATATTGCTGCCCACCCAACTGACCGACAACCAGGATCCAAACGGCCGCCGACATGCGCTATCTGCACGACCTGAATGTCCAGATCTCCCAGAACCGTCGATCCGTCTCCGTTTCCAAGCAACTGGACAGGGATCTGTGCAACCAGCACTTCGACACCTTCGAGACGTTCTGGGGCAGACCAGGACATGGAGCCCGTGGCGACAAGATCAACAAACTGAAACTGGACAATCTGCTCTACGGCGCCAGCGAATCGGCGTAAGGCCAAGGATTCCTGGATATTCAAGGATATTCCCTCACCTTCTGACTGGCTCGTAGTTTGTGTGCTTAAGTCATCTGCTCAGAAATCAATCGATGCCAAGACCCATGAGATCACATTACTGGACTAATTATTCATTTATTACTATTTTTGGTTCTCCAAGTTCGCATTTCCAGTAATATTAACATCAGCCTATATGCCATTTCTTCTATCTCTGTGAAAATTTTGCCAACTTGCTTCTAGTAAGTTGACCAAAGTTTTGAATAGGTGGTTTTCCAAATTAAGGGAAAACTAAAAAATATAGTCAGGGTGGTGAATTACAAAAACTCGTTGGAAGGAAAGTTTAGGTAGTTTAATAAATAGGTAATAAAGAGAAAATAGATCTACGAACTCTTTCAAAGCTTTGTTAATTGATATTGAGTAATAATTTATTTTGGCTTGTATCTAGCATAAGTAATATCTTGTAAATACAAATCAATAAATTATGCAGTAAATTATAATATATTAAATCAAACAAATAATTGAAACCACTTTTACTGGCATTCGCCGTCCCAAAATATACATTGTCGAACAGTTCCCCTCAAACTGTGTTAGCAATAGACAGTTGCCCTCAAACTGCATCGTTCCGACTACTAGGAAAAATAAATTCAACAATTTCTCTCGAGTTTGTTTTTGAAGGACATTTTTATTATACATATGTTTATGTAGTATGTAATAGATCACATAAAGCAAAAAGAGAATATTTTACTACTTTTTTGTTTTTGTGGATGATAATGATTTCTTCTGGCTTATGGATGTGCCAATAATCCCCTTTGAGCTCTCGCTTTCAACTCAAATAGGGACTTTTTTGTGTTTATGTGGATGTCGATGATTTATGATTTATGTTTAAACGTCAGTTAATTCTCTACGTATTATTACGATTTTAGTAAATTACAGTTACAATACATTATATAGTACATAGTAATAGTATGTAGGTAGAGTACGAATACGTTAACTATTCATATAGATTTTTATTCATTTTCTGTTTTGTGATTTTTTTTAATTAAAAGTTATTTCGGTTTTATTACTTTTTTTGTGTGTGGTTTTGTTTTTCGTTAATTTTACATACATATATTAAATATATTTACGAACATAACAGCAGTCTTATATAAGATGACATACTCATTTTATTGTTTTCATTAGAGGGTTTGAGTTCATATCCATTCTGAAAGTTTGAATGCGAGTTATCGGGTAGGGATTTTACTTGCATCTCCTGGCCGAAAACTCGATGGGGCTCCGGGGATCCGAAGACAGTTTCCGTTCATATAAAAGTTGTTTGGCTAAACTAGGGCGATCCGTTTGGCATCGCTTAAGCGTGAGGTCTTAAAGATATTGTTGTATTTAGATGTAGGTATTCATCGATAGCTAGGTGTTATATCTATAGGGACGCTGAACTATTTAGTTTAGTTGTGATTAATTTTTAAGACGCTGCGCGTCTGCGAAATGCGCTCTGAAAAGTTTACTTTTATTTTGTTTTGTTTTGGCGGCTGACTAAATTGATGTATATGATGTATACTTGATGTAAATATCGTATCGTATTTTAAAAATTTCATTTTTGTTCTGTTTGAATGCTTAAGGAACCCGATTCTGCTAGGATAGGAAGTTCGATTGAATCAGGGGCGTACAATGCTATACAATCGTCGAGAGAATGGACAAATATATTTTGTATTCATATCGTATATTTTGTATTTGTTGGGGACTTTACACTTAGGGGACGTTCGAACACTATAAATAAACAATTACAATACATGCGCGGACAAACACTCACACAGCTACAGATGCATGCTCTGCTCTATAAATAATAGCGTAATCTATAATTATAATACTATAACTACTGTAGAGTTATTGTGGCTCCTATGTGGAAACGCCTCCCGGCTTCCCCTAAATTTGTAGCTAACTATTTTATGTTTGAAATATTCGACATTTATAAATTTTGCATCTCTCGCTCAAAGTTGCCTTGGCAAGCTGGCGACCTATAATTTTCCTAATTCCGACGGTCTCACGAAAACGAGTTCCGTGCACCATTTCGCTTCTATGGATTTCTTTTAGACAATTTATAATTTTCAATTAGAATGACGCAAACTGATTGGGGAAAGACCCTTTACTTAGATTTCATTGAAATTGTACACGGGATAGAGGTTTCTTAAGTTATAAATATAGGGTTCGGGAATTCCACCAACCAGTAGGTTAGATAGTTATGTTTTATGCGTATAAAAATCAAAAATTTAATTTAACTACAATAATGACTAGTTGAAGAAAATTCTCCAAATGTATTTACTAAAATGTTGTCGCTTGTATAATTAATTTTTTTTTCAAATTTTTTGTTTGTTTTGTTTTGTTTCCTTTAATTTTAAAATTATCTAAAGCTGTTTTAGAGAAGCTTTTCTAAGCAGGCCAGCTTAAATATGTTTGAGATTAGGTTTAATGATTTTTTGTGTGTGCTAGTGGGTGATTTTTTCATAGTTGCGAAATGCTTGGAATTTGTTTCTGTTTTGTTTTTTGCATTTTGTGGTGTTTTGGAAGCCAATGGAAATTCTTGCTTCTTACTTCTTGCTTCTTGTTGCCTTGTCTTGGAAAACTTCTCTAAGGACCGTAGGGCAGCGCCCAACTGCCTCACTTATCCCTCCTCCATTAATTGCTGCAGCTTCTGCATCCTTTTCCCATCTCTGCCTTATTGACGAATCCTCTTTCTCCGCCTCTTGTCAGGTTTGTTAGTCAGTTAGTTACTACTTCATCACAGCCAACTCTCTTGCCTTCTCATCCGATCTGCCGATCAGTTGATCGTTTTCTTGAAGAGATTTTGGTGAATGTGCTCGTTTTGCAGCGCGCACATTTGGCCCACAGCAACCGCCCGCAAGCCACCGCCTGCTCCTGATCCGCCGGAAATGCCCACATCCGATTGGTGCCCCATGGGTGAGCCCATTCCATCGGCTCCCTGTGAACTGGCCACCGCTTTGCCGGCCCTCAGATTCAAGAAGAACTTCTCCTTCATGGCCAGCGCGGAATACTTGTGCTCAATGAAGTTGGGCGAGATCTGCATGGGCAGGGAGTTGCCGGTGGTGGGCAGTTTCGCTGGAGCGATTGCGGTGGACCTCTTGTTAACGGACAGGACAGTCGTGGGCGGCTTGCTGGAATCGCTGCTGCCGTGGTTGCTGTTGGGGTTGCTGAGGTTGCTGTTGTTTGAGCAGGAGTAAGAGGTTTCTGCAATAGGTAGAGAGAAAAGGAAAAGAAGTAACGAAAAACATAAAATAAAAACAAAACAAACGAAACGAAAATAAAGAATACCCAAAATTCGACAGAGATGGAATTGCTAGGAATTACTAAGGAGTAAATTAAAAATATTGCACGAAGTCGGAGGACGTCTTAAACTAATGAGCAGACTTTAAATATCCGAGTAGATGTGTGTGTGTTTTTATATGTGTATATATATATAGTATAATTAAATTTCATTTTGCTAGTGCTTAGAACATAAATAATACTTGGATTTAGTCGAATACGAATAGTCACTAAAGCTAAAGCCGAGATTAAAAAAGTTCTAAGTGGTAATGCTAACAATAATTAAATTGATCAGTTGGAAATGAATTTGAAATTAGCATTTTCTTGCGTATTTTTACAATTGTTGCTCGTGCTTCGTCTGTGTTGGTGTTTTTTTGTATAGCCTAATTAAATTAAGAGGAGATCAGCAGTTGTAAATAGTTTAATACAAGCATGAAAGTCATACATACAATCGATGAATAAATGATTAAAATGTTCTCTTTAAAATATACAGAATTAAATATTGCACAAATAATGCGATTTGTGGGATTGTTTCCATTATGTTTAGTTGTATGATACAATTGATTTAAATTGATTGGACTCGGGGTCTAAACTAAGAACAAGTAAGCAGTCTACGAAATGTTTCCAAATGTGTGTTTTGGTGAGTGAGTGGGCTTGTCTGCCCCCAAGAAGATCGGCATTCTGTCGAGTCTAGAATGTCTTTCGTATACGGACAAGCTGGTCAATTTGCCTTAGGTGGCTCCAGTGTCAGTTTTCGGTGCATCAGTAGCTGCTTGAGTATAGGCTACGTCTCTTCGTTGACGGCGCCAGCGCCTACAACTTCAATGCCCGCCACTGTTGCTCCTCCTATGTCCTCCTTGCAATCTGTGATGCTGGCAATCGCTGCAGCCACGCTCTCCGAAATGCCGTCGCTCTGACCCTCATCCGTCTCCATGGGCTCTATCAGTTCGAGTTTGCCCTTCTTCAGCAGCTGCTGCTGCTGTTGCTGCGGCGTGGGCGAGCTGCTCTTGCTGCTGTTCCCGCTGACGCTGCTCGTGGGACTGATGGGCAGAACGTGGTGTTGCTGCTGCACCTGCTGCTGCAGTTGCTGCTGCTGTTGCTGCTGCTGCTGCTGTACCTGTTGCACCAACTGGTTTGGTTCCTGTAGTAGCAGTATGTTGGTCTTCTTGGCCAACGAGGCCACTAGAGCCTGCTGCTGCTGGGTACTACCATTCGTGGTGGTGAAGGTCAGCGTTTGGGTGTTTTTGGTGGGTGAGGTGGCCGGCGTGAGAATGCCCAAGTTGACCAAATTGGGCAGCGGTTTGCTGCCATTGAGCACTGTTTGGCCAGTAGTTGTGGTCTTGTTGTGTTGCTGTTGCTGCTGCACAATGTCCATAGAGGAGCCACCATTGGCCACATTGGTGGCCAGCTTGAGTATCTTGCTGGCTGTGGCGTTAGCAGCCATCAGATTGCTAACCGACTTGGCTGTCGGCGTGTTGTTGGTTTTAATGGATACTAAACCGAGTGTGCTGCGCATTAAATTGTTGTTGTTGCTGTTACCTGTTGCAGTGTTTTGATGGAGTTGCTGCTGCTGCTGCTGCTGTTGCGGCTGCGGCTGTTGCTGCTGATGCTGTTGCGTGGGAAGATTGGTCAGGGTGACCACATTCCCGGCACTGAGCTGCTGCAGGACATTCCCGTTGCTAGTGAGAATGGCAGTGTTGCTAGTGGTGCTCCCATTGTTGCCATTGTTCCCGTTGGACAGACTGCCGCTGCCTCCATGACAACTGCTGGCGCTGCTCGACATGTTGCTGATGCTCGACGGACTCAACGAGCCCAGCGACTGAGACGGCGAGTTGCTGCGCTGAATGATGGGCGGCGGGTTCGGATTGGAGGAGGTGTTGCTACTGCCCACAGGCGTGGCCGCACTGGCCCCGTCGCCTATGGCCAGCGCATTGGCCAGCTGGGCATTCAGCACACTATCCGGCTGCGAGTTGTGGGTGTGCAGCGCGTGGTTCTTCAGGCCCTGGGCCGTTTTGTAACTCTTGCCGCAGTGACACTTGTAGCCCTTGCGCACTCTGTGGAACATAGAACTATCAGCTTCCAGTTTACCAATCAGTAATTTCGTGGCCAATCGTTACCTTCCGTCCTTTTTGTGACCGTTCTTCGAATGGTACTTGATGCCGTTGACGTTCTTGTAACGCTTTTTGCATCCCGGAACAGGGCAGGCGAAGGGTTTCTCATTGCCGGGCGTGCCATTGTTTCCACCACCGGAATGCCTATTTAAGATAACCAAAGTACACAAATTAATTAAGCAAATTGTGACAAACACCATGTAACATTCGAGTCATAAGAGCTTAAGCTTTATTTAAAAGTATAGAGCTATAAACGAACCTGCTGCCGTAGCGCATGATAAACTCTGAGCTAAACTCCTCGGTGGTCCAGGAGTCGTTGCTATCCTCCGACTCCGTGACCACCATTTCGTCCTCGTCCATTTCGCTGCCTAAATGGGTGCAGAATCAGGAGTTTGAGTCATCCTTATGTATAGTGTTGCAATATGACTCACCTGTGGGCGTGGTGCTGCGGTTGGACGAGGACATGCTGTAGCTGTGGTGCTTGATGGCCAGCTTTCGCTTGAGCTCCACATTGCCATTCCCGTGGCCAGCGGCATTGGATCCGCTGTTGGTGGTCGGTGGGGCTGTTGTGTTGCTGGCCAGGAACGAGCCCGCCTCCTTGCGGTTCTCCTCGGTGATGAAGCGCAGGACGTAACTTAAGGGCAGGCAGGCAGGCTGGGCCTGCTCCTTCTGTTCGACCACCTTTGGGTCATAGTCTGCAAGAAAATGTAATGAAATAGGCCTGTTAGTATGCATTCGTTGCAAAACAAATCAATTTCAAATCACACCATATGTGAATTGTAATGTTTTGAACAAAACTGGTAGTAATTAGGAACCCTGCTAGAAGTCACCGAAACTGGATTACCCAATTAAATATTCCCTTTCGAGACGGGATCGAAAGCCGAACCGGAATGCGGGCAGCCGAACGCGAAACCTGCATCCACAATTCGTCGCCAACCTCTGTGTTTGCTCTGGAACAAGTTCACAGACATTCAAGGGGCCCACAGCCCGGGCAATTTATTATTAAAATGCCGAAATAAGTAAATAGCGAGAGTGCACGTACGGGGTACGGTATGGCGACGGATTTAGTGCGCCTGCTGACGCATTTTCCGCGGAGTTTATGGGGGCTTCGATCTGGTACTGCGACGGAGCACCAGGAGGAGCACATGGTCTGCGGCGTGGATACTTTATCTTATCGCCAGAACAAGCATAAGCCCAAAGCTTGCTTAATCAGCGAGTGCATAATAACAGGTGCCCCTCCTCGGTTTGTCCCCGTCTCCGTCTTTATTTACTTCTCGATCCATGTGTGTGCGCACAACCTAACCTCCATGAGCACGCTTTATTTCCCAATTAAATCATTTTGGTGCGTAACTGTGTCAGCCGGGCCATTCATCATATGCGCCACCGGGCACCCTGTACATTCGTCATGCGATTGCAGTTCCAGTTAACGAGGGGCTGCTAAACGATCAAACAACACGCGTCGATCAGCTGCGGATCTCACAAATGATTGTGTCACTGCAGTTAGTCTAAAACCAGCTAATCGATTATTATATGAGGCAACTAAAATCGCCAGATGATAGGGTACATGATGATATCTTTTGCCATTCTGCCAAACTAAGTCGCATCTGCATCTGCACTAGACCTCGTAGCATTAGTGACTAGAAATCGCAAACAGACTGCATTTCCGCCCAACAGTGCCCACGTGACAAAGTTCGATAACGTTGCAGTTTAATTACTTCGATTTGTACTCGTGGGCAAACGGATAGCATATGCCGCAAATTAGCTATTATGCGAAACATATGCTTTCATCTGGAGTCTCCCGAGCCCCGCCACTCTGCTCGCTTATCAGCCGAAAGGCGATTAAAAACATTTGCGGGAGTGATTGCGATGATGTCTACGTGCCGGCAATCAATGGATGACACATACGGACATGCGGACAGGCCGACATACGGACACACCATATGTGCGTAATAGTTCCACGTACTTTGGGCAACATTTCAGCAAGTATCAATTGCCTTGGACTCTCGCCACTTAAAACTGCAATTATATACACGTATTCCAGCTGATGAAATCGATATGCCACGCCCCTCATCCTCTCGAGAACACGGCGTCATTTGTCAACGGTCAAATCAGTTCACCCGGTTCGGGTTTTTTTTTATTTCTGCTCCGCCTTCGTTATTGTTATTATTATTTTGCCGTTGATAACCCCAGACATTCACGACTTCGCTGTAGGTGACTCTTTGCTCTTGGCTCGATGTGTGCATGTAAGTACATACATATACCCTGCAGTTCCACAATTCATAGCTACTCAAAAACATCACAAAATCGGTGATTATGCGCTCGAGATGCTGGAATGGCAATGAATGAAAATGCAGGGTATCAAATCGGGTATTTTACAAACAGCTCTTGAGCAAATAGCCTACATACATGCAAAATACAAGCCCACATCTGTATATGCGTCGTATTTCATACGTTTTTCGCATTTCAGATACAAAATAAACGCAGATTCCTCTCTCTTTTGCACTCGTGTGACTCATGCACTTGTTGCAGAATTTAAAAACGATAACAAATGTTTTCCTCTTGCTTGAACATGCTGTTTTGGTTTGTTTTCATTTCGGCGGCTATCTCAAAAACTTTCCAATAGCTGTGAAGCAAGAGCGTTTCGTTCGAAATTTGAGGAACACAAGTCGTTGACTGCAGTCGAATTATGTTGACATGGCAAGTGCTGGGACACCTTTTCGTTAAAACCTATTTATTGAAACCATTTAATAACCTTCAAAGTTCATTGAATCAAAAATGTTTAAATGGTTGCGATGCCCCATCTCATAAGAAATAGAAAAGTCACAGAAATAACCTTGCAAACCAAAAGTATTTCAAGGTCAAAAGGGTTTGCTCCCAACCCAACCATTGTGAGATTTTGTTGTTAAGTCCCCAGATTTATACAATCCTCGTTTTCTCTGGAATCCCCCATACAATCTCTGAAACTGTACCTATTATGCGACTGTTTAGTTTGAAAATGAATCTTGGATGGAACCAAATGCGTTTTGGTGACTCATAGCTAGCTAGAATCTTATCTTTCAGATGAAATTCCCCGTTCAAATGGCAAAAACGATTCGACAGGTGCACAGGTACATTTACTGCGGTTTACTGCGGCAGTTCGCCTTTCGCAGCTGGTTATCTAAATGCGAGTGCAGAAACACTCATAAATAAGTTATCCCGGGCATTTTCGGGACCGTACAACAGGTGCCTGGCAACTGTGAAAAGGACAAACCTGAAGGTCCCGCCGCCTTTTGCGTTGCCATGACAACCGAACAGGGCCGAAACGAAGCGACAACGCCCAGCGAGTCCTGATAACAGGCACACATTCATATCCATGCACCCAGCCAACCATCCATCCATCCATCCATCCATCCATCCACTCAGAGAACCCACGCATCGAATGTCCTTCGAGATAATGAAATGATGGGCATTTATAAGCCCTAGAACAGCTCGCTCACGTAATGGATACGCAATGGAAGTGGGGAAGTGGGGAAATGGGAAAATGGGCAAATGGGGGATGCGGGTTTTCGGGGCCTCGGGCGTATTTGGTATCTGGGCCTGGGCGTTTTTGGGGGTGGCAGTTGCCAAGTGGGCGTATGCTCGTGCCTGGGCTTTATGTAATGCCCCGGGACGCAAAAGGGGGTGGTGGCTAGGTGGGAAAGCCTGCCCGGGCAGCCATTTTATATGTGCAAGTGTGCGTGTGTGTGTGTGTTGACCGTTATCACGCAGCAGTGGCAACAACAAAACAGCTGCCAACGTAATCGTCAGCTGAGCAACCCCTCTGCTTTCTCTTTCCAACCCCTCTCTCTATGCGTGTGTGAGAGAGCCTGTTTGTACACAGAGAAAAATTGAAGTCCAAAGGGTAATTAAATAACGTGTGTGTGTACAGCTTACACAGTAGACGAGCTCTGCAATCACCACTTTACTTTGCCCCTATAGCATGAAAAGGTATTGACTTGGATGAATGGTGATCTCACTTGTTAATTTTATGTGTTTTCGTAAATAAATTACACGAATAACTTAACGACCTTTAAAGAGTACCTCACTTTAACAACAAAGCGAGTCGAGCATACAAACGTACTTTAAAAAACTCTCAGTGTAAGACGCACGACATGTTGGGCATAAATAAAGCCCGTTAACGGTTAAACCACCCCCTAACCCCCGTTTTCGTAATGCGGCAACACTACTGAGCTTAACTCTATTGATTTTTCGCCCTCAAAAAACCCCGCCCTCGCCGCACAATCACTAAAATTAGAATTTGTTTATTTCAGCCGGTAAAAGTCCACAAACACACACCCTGGAAATGATTAATTGGAAGCCCACGGGAGTCACGTGGACGGGAAAGTTCAAGTATCGATTGTGATTTTGAGTGCCAGGGATGAGCGGAGGGGAAAGGCGCAGGGGGCGGACAAGAAGCGAATCTCCCACAACTTCTAACTTTCAACTCCGATTACCGGATGCGGATACACCTGCCATGGAAACGAACGCCAGAAGCAGCCAAACCCAAGCCAAGCCATGCGGACAGGTCAAAAAAAGGGCGCTCAACTCGCCGGTTTCCACTACACCACAAACAACAACTAGATGCTGTGCTGGCCTTCCAAACACACACGCACGCACACACACAGACGGGCGGGGGTATTGAATGGATCACCGGCTTTTTTGCTTTTGTTTTGCTTGTGCTGCGCTCTCGCTCGCACCCGCACTTTCCAGCCAGCGCACCGATCAACGAATGCTGTACGCGCCTGGAAAACAGGGCGTGTGTGTGCGGCGTGCAGCGGTGTGCGTGGGCACAGGTAGCCATTTCCAGGCTTCCAGCATCGATTTTGCCTTTAAGTGCAATAAATGCCGAATGCAAACTGCAATTCATATCGCAGAAACAACATTCAATTCACCACGAAGCCGTTCACGCACTCACACACTGACGCACTCGCACACCTCTGCCCCGCTGCGATCCGATTTGTTTTTTTATTTATGCCGCGGCGAGTAAATAAAATAAACAAAACACACCGAGAACATCACGCGACGGTCAAATGATAGCGATATTTACGGTGTTTACGACCCGTCTCACCTATGTGGGTGTCCTCGATGTGGGAAATCAGATCGCTCAAGCTCGGAAATGTGATGCCGCAGCCATTGTATTTGCAGACGTTGATCAGGAAAACGGCCATAATATATATCGTATTGTCATATATATATATATCACGTATTCCGAGGCGAACGAATGTGGCGAGTTATGTAAAAAAAACAGCAACTAAGTCGGGGGCTGGTCAGTGTGGCCAGGTCAGCACTGCACCGAAACGTCCATTTTCCAGGGCTGCAATTTCAGCTTAGCGGCGACTCCCACCCACTTCCAATGTGCTGTGGTGAGTTTAGGGGGTTATGTGGCGTTTGATCGGGCGAATACTGTTCGTTGGTAATTAAGCGATGGTAAGTCGCTTTAGAAATTCAGCAGAAGGACATGGCTTGTGTTTGTGTTAGCGATGAACTCTTCTTGTACTGCAATTCAGCTGCTTCTGCCGTCTCTTTCCCTACGCCGCTCTTCGGTGTGGTGTGTTTCGGTCCTCTGGCGTTTCCTCACACACACACACACTCATGCGCAAGTGCTGTTATGCAATTGAGGGCTGCAACATTTTGGGGGCGTAACTGGGTTTAACCGACTTCAAATTAGAATCAGTACTCTATATACTTACAGCATTCTGTGCTTCGATTCAGTTACCTTCGCAGTTGCCGCTGGGTAATTAAAACATAATTTAAGCCGACGTGACGTAGACACAAACACCGACGTCGAACGACGCGTTATGCTGCGTTTGTGGTGGTGTGCGTGACTGTGGGGAATTGGCCCGTACCAGGGCTGCAGTTCATTCTCGGGCTCTTAGCGAGTGCCCCCTCCGAACTCATTAAAGTCTAGCAGATACACCTTCCTAGAGAACATTAAATATTTCGAGAATACAAACTTATATTTCGATGAACATATGCCGGCCGGCTCTAGTTATTTACTTACGTATTGTACCATAAGAAATTATTACGAGAAATAAATAAACATTTTTATATAGAGGATTGTTATTGCGCATAGAATTATGTAAAGATGCCGGCGGGCTCTAGTCATTTACTTTTGTAGATGTTGTTCCGTAAAAAATAATCAAAACAAAATGAAATAATTAGTTATATAGAGGATATTGCATCTTGACTTACACTTTTATTTCAATTTCGGGTTAGGCATACTAGTTTAGCTAAGGTTTATTAAAAAGTTTTCATATATATAATTTTCACATATGAATTTAATATTTTCAACCCTATCAAATATATTTTCAAAAGACAGGAAAATTGTGCCCTAAAATGATAAATATTATAAAAACTTAAGTCTGGTTATATTTTATATACATAATTTCATCAACTATATTGATGAAAATATATATTTCACAATATTTATGTATGTTTTTATATAAATGAACAGATTATATGCATGTAAAACACAAACGATTATACCTATTTTGCCCTTAACTTGCCAAATTCAACTCGCACATAGAAAACTTATATAGTTTATCTATTGCATTTGCTGGTTGAAACATTTTCAGAACAACCGTTCTTATGGACCGTTTCGCAAAATAATATATTTTATTTAATTTTTTGATTAAATAAAAAACAGAAAGATGCAGTTTCATGGGAAAGGGCTATTTGATTGATTCGACGTATCCACTTACTGATATGGTCACACTGTTCCGTTTGTGTAAGCGCAACCTCCTATTCTACCGAAGACTCGCTCCTGGGCGGCGTCTCTGCTGAAAATGTTTAGCCAGGACTTGCACCATGGGTTGGTTCCTCAACTAAAATGGTATTTCTGGTACTTTCCAGTATTAAATCGAGCGGTCGGCATTTTTTCCACCTCGGGCTGGCGGCCACACTGAGCACCCCCCAAAAGTCAGCGAAATTGTCAAATTCGTTTTACTGTTGTGAAGGGTTTGTTCGAAGTGAGTTGCTTTCTCCGGGTTTTTCCGCCCGCTGGCGGAGCACCCCTTATCAGCACCCCTCTGTTGGGTAACAGCCGTGCAAACGCCTCAGATAGCCAAAAAACGCGGAATCAGTGAAGAATCGTGTGAAATTTCGCCAATTAAAGTGCGAAACGTGTTTGATAATGCGCCGCCATCTTGCGGCACACTCGCACACACACACGTGTGCCAGGCTGGTTTTGCAGTGGTGTGCGTGTGTGCCTCGAGTCGTTGCGTCACTGGAAAAGTTAGAAAATCGGCAAATTCGCAGAGGAAAAGCCAGCAAATCGGTTTCAATTGATGACTGAGCACAGATCGAGCTGAGAGTCGAGTGAAAATCCGGTGCGAGGGCAGATTTTCCGCATGTTACGTAACTTATCTGAGGCGGCGTGGGACTTCATACAATGTATTCTTGGGACAGAAAGTCAGCCCAGAACTAATCGATATCTTCGTCTATATCTTTGCAGAGCCGTGCGCTAGCTTCAATTTTGTCGTAAGCAAAACAAAAAGGAAATTCAACCGAAAATGTTCGTGTCGACAGTCTCTCGCATTGCCCCCGTTGCCAGGAGCGCCGTAAGTACCCCTCCCCCCGTTTTATTGCCTGAATTGTGCGAGATAAAGTTAAAATGTGCAGGGAATTACATAATTATCGGAAAAGTGCATTGATTTTCCCGATCTAACCATTTGAATGCCGCCCTGGCGTGGTGAACTTCCAATGGCCGCGGTGAGAAAACACGGACGGCACACAGTTGCATAACTTTGAGGTTATGTGTGCGCCCAGTGGAAGTTACTAATTAAATGCGAGAAATTTTGAATTATCGCTCAACATCTGTGCGTAGAGTTCAGTGAGTTCTTTTATTTGCAGTTTCGAAGGCTATCCCCTTATTGTATAACACCTGCTATCAGGTCTGTGGTGTGTTTCTTTGAGGTTAGAACCGGCGAAAGCTTTCCAGTAGAGCGTTGAAAAAAGAGAGGGGTGCGGGGTAATACAAATTGGCAATAATTGACATTGTTTATAAAACTATAGTTGTTAATATCGGGCCACAAACAACTATGCTAGTAGCCTCTGAAGTACAACAAACACAGCAGCCAAAGTGCCAATCTAGGGAAAATTACTTAACGATTGCATAACTTGGCATTACAGCAGAGCAATGAACTTGGTCGGCACTCGAGGGTTAAGCAGCAGTATTAGTGTATTTGCCAAGATCGGGCTATATGTGGTCCAAGCACTAAGTTTCCATGAGTTAGAATCACACACAAATAGTTCTTACTTGTGCGATGTAAAGGAATTTGGGGTATTTATGGAACATTTTCCATAGTATTCTTATACTTTTAAATGGAATTGGTAAACATGATAAACAATGAGCGGATTATATGAATCAATTCTCAATTGTTGTATATTAGCTATGAGAAGATTAAAACAACTTAGTAGTGGTAATAGGTAAACTATTATGAGTTTTATTCATAATATATCCCTTATCACGGCCAGAAACTTTATCTCAAGCAATGTACACACGGCGTGGAATACCGCTTATATAATCAACGAACGCTCATCCAACTTTCCAGCTCCTCGCCAACTCCAAGCAGTACTTGCGACCATTGAGCAGCGCCATCATCAGCCAGAGCCAGACTTTGGCGGCTCAGAACACAACCCCCGTTGCATTGCTGCCACAGATCAGGTCATTCCAGACCTCGCCAGTCACGCGTGACATTGACTCGGCCGCCAAATTCATTGGCGCTGGTGCCGCAACAATCGGTGTCGCTGGATCCGGTACGTATTGGTTTCGTTGGGCACATACCTCATTCAGTCAGAGCGAATCCCCAGACGCCTTGGGCTCCTTCTCCTCCAGTCAGTTGCAAACTAGCATCTGGGGCCCACACAACGAGTATCTGATTACTCCACAAACCATTGCCCCGGGAAGGTCTGAGAATCGGCCGAGCCAGCTGTTTGTTGCGGCTTCATTTCCCAGCAGGAAACCTGTGTGATTGCAGGGCGAAAGTACCAGAAATCCTGCTACCAGGCGTTGCCGTTGCCCACCAGTGACCGCCGCCTGGTTGGCATTGAAACCTTTCGTGGCCAGCGTTTTTAGTGCGATGTGCTTGCTGCCTCCCAGGCAGAACTCAATTCAGACTAATCTGTGACTGACTACCTGGAGCAAGAAGCCAAATGGGCGTCGGGGTGACCCATCCATTCCCCATTGTCCGAGTTCGAGTTCGAGTTCGAGTTCTCACTTGCGAGCTTCGGCGAGAGCCGGAGATGCCAACTGACTTGGACAGGGTACTAATGCTTTGATCTTCTTTCTCTTCCCAACTTCGCGACCGAAACACAACGAACCAATACAACAGGTGCTGGTATCGGAACAGTATTCGGTTCCCTCATCATCGGCTACGCCAGGAACCCATCGCTGAAACAGCAGCTGTTCTCCTACGCCATTCTGGGCTTCGCCCTGTCCGAGGCCATGGGTCTGTTCTGTTTGATGATGGCCTTCCTGCTGCTGTTCGCCTTCTAAGCGCGCCTGCTGCACATCGATTGCTCGTCCTTGTTTCCTGCGATCGGGCGCGTGCGCCAGTCGCATGCGAACGAGAATAGCAACCAAACAACACTTCAAACAAACAACAACAACAACCAGAACAAGCAACACCTACGTTCGTTTTCGATTATTAATGATAAAATGATTGATTGATTGATTGATAGCAAACAAGAACATCCTGTACCACTATCTAATTATAAATACCAACAACAACCACATAATACAAGTAATTTTGTTTTTAAAAAACATGCGAGCGAGGAGAAGACCACACCTACTTTAAGTTGAACAACCGAAATATCAGGAGGAGGAGGATTGGATTCAATCGGATTGGACTAGCCCACGCCCACGCCCACACCCAAGACGACAGACATTAAAATTAGATTTTAATTGAAGCAAGCTTCCGGCTCAACGAAAACCCAACATAATCGATTCACCGGACGAAGTCCAACCATCCTCGTGCACTCTGCCCATCCGGCGGAGGATCTCCATGGGCGCCCACCAAGGCTCTCTCTCTCCCCGAAGTTCTTGGACATGCGACGGGCATCTCGTGGAGATCACATCTGCGACTAACATCTCTGATGGGCGAGTGTGTGGGCGTGGCTGGGCGGAGATGCGGCGGATCGTTGGGTTCAACGACTTTTCGATTTTATTGTGGCGCGTACTGAAAGTCTACGTTTTTTCAAGTATTTTGTATTCGAAAAAATCAGTTTCTTTATGTAAACGCTGTTTTTGTTCATTGCCACTTAATATTATATGAAGGAACTTGTACTAAGAGTAGTTGCAAACGAAATGAGCCGAAGAGCGCAGCTGAAACCTGAAATAAAGGAGATGTGAATGTGTAATGGAACCTTGGCCAAGTTTGTTCTTATTTGAAGTTATTTATTGATTTACTTGGTCGATAATGTACAAAGTTGGATATAATTTTGGGAAATTCAAATTTCGGCGCCCAAATGCAGCTCTGTTGTGTTAGGACCGTAATCACCCTGTAACTGGCAGAACCTATCGACACAAGTAGCCCTGTAATAGTTATTAGTGATGTGAAATGAGACATGCGCTATCGATAACAATTGCGCCGCACGTGCAAATTTGTTTATTTTGATTTTTCATATTTCTTGTGATGGACTTCGCCAAGAAGATACTTGGAAAATACGGCTGGAAAGAGGGCGACGGCTTGGGCAAGAACAACACCGGAATAGCAGTTCCCTTGAAGGCCGCCTTGAAGTTCGATAACGCAGGACTGGGAGTGGATCGCGCCCAGGAATTCAATGACCATTGGTGGGAGCGCTGCTTCAACGAGGCCGCCAGCAATGTGGACGTCCAAGTTCAACAGGACGGACAGGTGTCCACCTCCCGCAGAAAGGGCGAAGAAGCGGTGGAGATCTCCACCAGCGGATTCTCTGCGCGCAAGCTGAAGAAAGCCAAGGAGCAGCACGCCAGCGCTGGAAAGACCACCTACGACAACTTCCTGCAGACTTCGCTGCTCACGCAGAGCGGCGGCGAGGTTGAGACCTCCGAGCGCATCAGGGTGGAGGACATTGAGGTCACCAAGGTGGCGGTACTCACAGATGCGGAACTCTTCAAGGCCTGCGGAGGAAGGACGGCGCACAAAGGAGCACGGCATGGCCTAAAGCTGAGCGGAAAGATCGCCCGCTTGGAGCAGCAGGAGCGCGAGATGCTGGAGAAGCTTCAGCGCAAGCTGAAAACTGCGCCTGAAACCGAGCAAACCGAGCATCGAGCAGTAGAGTCAGTTGATGACAGTGTGGAGCAGTGTGATACGAAGCCAAAAAAGAAGAAAAAATCCAGGACAGAAGAGGTTCCTGAGGCAGGTGAGGTTTCCCAACTGGAAGAGCCCATAAAAACCAAGAAAAAGAAGAAAGACAAGGCTGAGAAGGCAGAAGAGGAATCCCCAGCACATCAAACTCAAGAAGATCCCGTCAAGATCAAGAAGAAAAAAAGTAAGACACGGGAGCCGGAAGAGCAAGTCCAAGACGTTGCGGAAGAGCCAGTGAAGACAAAAAAGAAGAAAGACAAGAAAGCGGAAAGTCAAGCAGGGCCAGGAGCAACTGAAGGATCACCCCAGGATGCTGAAACTGATGAACAAGTAAAGTCAAAAAAGAAACGGAAAACGGCGGACTCTTCGGAGGAATCGGAAACTAGCACAAAACTAAAAAAGAAAAGAAAGAACATGGAGAACGTGTAATAGTTGTAGTCCACTCTAGAATAAAAGATGTTAGAAAAATGTAATTTATGGAATTTTAAAATTCTATAAGGAGTATTCCACATTTTGAAAGTAAGGCTGCGTGCACACAAATTTTATGTATTTATGGTTCTAAAAAATCTATACAGGATTGGGGGCTTTATAAAACTAGAGTTTGGTCACCTAAAGATAGTCGGCAGTCCCGGGGGATTACTTTCTGCCCTTGGCCTTAATGCGTCGCGATTTGCCAAGCCGCTTGTTGACCGAAGCACCAGCCTTCACGCCCCGCTGGCGCCTGGAGGACTTGTCGCCATCCAATCCCGCGGAGGAGGACTTTGTGTTCCTCTTGAGGCCCTTCTTCTTGCCGCCGAAGCCGAACTTCTTGTTGCGCTTCTTGCGATTCTCGGCTGACTGCTTCTGCTTGGACTCGAGCGCCTTGGCGTCCTCCAGGAAGTCGAGGTTCTTCAGCTTACCCTTGCGGAACTTCTTCAGTTTGTCAAGCATGTCCTTCTTCTCGGCCTCGCGTTGGACCTTGGTCTGTTTGGCCAGCATCTTGCCCATCTTGCGCTGCTCGCGGATCTGCTTGATGCGCTCGGATTTCGCCTGACCTTGCTGTTTGGCCATTAGGTTGGCGCGCACCTTCTGCATGTGCTCGTCGGACTTGGCCATTTCGGCGAAGTAGTCATCGGGCCGACGGGTCTTTATGCCCAGCTCTTGCAGGCGTGGAATGGCCTCCAGAACAGCACTTTGCGCCTGTCGGTGGAAGAGCATCTCTCTCTTGAAGTCATTCAGGACGGGATCCTCCTCGGGCCGAATGTAGGGCAGCTTGGCGTTGCCCTTGAAGAGATTGGCCCGCTTCTGCTCGTGCTTCTCCAGCTGAACAGCGAGTTCCGGCGCCAGGGGAGCCAGTGTGTTGATCATGTCCAGGCGTTCCAGCCAAGGCAGTTGCATCTTGATAGCCTCTGTCTTGGCCAGCAATTTTGTCTATGTGGGCAGGATCGGGTTAGTCAATTCGTGAGCGGGAATCCAGCTAGCTACTTACCACATCGTTCACTTTGTCTCTCTGGCCATTGAATTCCACATTTAGGCCTGGTTTTAAGTCGCCTCGCTCAAATGCCGCTTGCAGCTGCGGAAAAGAATGGGGTTTTTGGTATACGGAGGGTTCATTTCGGCGGTTCCTCACTTACCTCGGCATCTGAGTTATCCCCTGAGTCGTAGCCAGAGGCACTGTCCTCCATTTCAAAGTCCGACATGTCTGAATTAACTTAATTAAAGTTGGTCCAAATAAAAGAAAACAATTTCAACACGTGCGGGGATAAGACTTATCGATTGTTACTGACCTGAGCGTATCGACTATCGATGTTACCACCAGCTGCAGTGTGACCTTCACGTGGCTTACTGCTAGTATTTTTGCGGTGCACTAAAAAGTGAAGCATGGTGTGACCGTTCAATCAATTCTGGCTTCGTTTTTCAAATACTGCCGCTTTTTGTTTCTATTTTGCCAATTTGCTTCAAAAATGTCGGCTTCTGCGAACTTGGCGAACGTTTACGCGGAGCTAATGCGGCGGTGTGGCGAGTCCTACACGATCACCTATGGAGCGCCACCCACCTACTTGGTGAGCATGGTGGGGGCTGCGGATGCTGGCAAGAAGATTGTGCTGGTCTTCAAGGAGGATCGCAATGGAGCAGTGGCCAGACTACGGACCACGCCCACCAGGGCAGCCCCAAAAAAAGAGAGCTCTGCGGACATGGATCTGACGGGGAGTCCTTTGAAGGACGACTGCCTGGTGGACGCCATTGCTGACTTGTCCATCGACCTGCAGCTGGAACACTCGAATCCCTGGAAGCTAGAGGAGGAGTACCAGCGCGGAATACCCGTGGACAAGGCGAGGTCCATTGTGTGCTCAGAGTTCCTGCAGCTGGCCGAGGGACTCGGATCCGTGTGGTTTTTGTGCGACGGCAGTGATTTAGGGCAGACTCAGTTGCTTCAGTATGAGTTCAACCCTACGCACTTCTCCAGGGGAATCCTTAGCTACCAGGGTGTGCGCCCTGCTTACCTGGTAACCTCGCAATCCCTGGTGCGCCATCATGGCAAGACCCCAAATGAAACCCTGATCGAAAACAGCTACCAGGTCAATTCCCACATGAGACTGCGCTGCTCCTGGACCTCTAGTGCTGCACTTCCGCTCCTGGTAAACCTAAACGACTGCGATGTGGCCTTGAATCACACTTTCCGCGTGGGCGACTGCAGTTCTCTGACGCAGGACTTTATGAACCAGCTGCGCATTCTGGTCTATATACGCGAAGACATCGTCTCCTACCACACGGATGTCAAACAGGGCGTCTCGCGGGATCCCACCTATCGTTGTGGCAGTGGCATTGACATGGACGAGCTGCGCGAGTCCATTAATCAGACAATGACAGATGTCTCAGGCCTTATAGGTCGCTATAGCATCAGCAATGCGGAGTTTGACATTGAAGATGTGGTGCAGAGGGCCAAGGTGCGCCAGCTCACGGATCTCACCGATAAGCTTTGGGAACTGCTCAAGTGCTGCCACTCCTACAAGGATCTCAAAATTGCCTTTAGTATGCTCTTCCAATGTGCTGCACGGTGTAACATAGTAGTAAGTATATAAGCATGCAAACCACGACACATTATTCATGTTCCTCATTCCATAGAACACGCCTACTAACAAAAATCGACTGGCTAAGATTATCACCGAGTTGGCCAACCGTCGTCTGGCCATGCCTTGTTTAAGTGGGGCCGAGCCTCTGGAACTGCTCTTGGAGATCGGCTTGGAGAAGTTGTACAAGGACTACGAGTTTATCTACACCGAGAGCAAGATGTGCAGCACCAATCTGTTGAAGGAGGACTCCAGCGAAGCGTCGATGGACGATGCCACCCCCCAGAATCTGCCCCAGCTTCGAAAATCCCTGCACAATGCGGTCAGGGGTGATCCGACCCCAGCAGCTGGAATGCGGAAGACGCTGCTGCATCATCACGGCGCTGTCAATTCGCGAAGTGCAAAATATGCCGGTAGCGACGATGATGCCGGGTTCAAAAACAGCCATTTCGACGAGCACGAGAGTACGGAGAGAATCTCCAAGTTGTTTCAGATTCACTGCACCTTAGAGCATCTGCTGATGATGCACATCCACTTGAATCTGGCAAACGGTAAGAAAAAAAAGCAGCCAGAGGGTTTTTTCACCTATAACTTTGTTTTTGACCTACAGTTTACAACGATGTCTGTTCTGAACTGCTGAAGAAACCCCCTAAATTAGTAGAATCCATCGATGATCAGCTAAGCGATGTTGTGGACATTCGCCTGTCTGCCCACTATGTCAGGGATCACTTGGATGGCAAGGATCCCTACTCGCGGCACATTACCATGCGTTCGCACAACAAGTTCCGCGAACTGAAGACCACCTTCTATTTCGATTCGGAGAACATTTGTCCGCCCAATTTGGCTCAGTGCTTTCAGTGTGACGGTAAGTTTGCTTTGATTAGTTTTTTTTTTATAGCTTTGGTAATATATATAAC
Source organism: Drosophila simulans (assembly GCF_016746395.2). Taxonomy (NCBI): domain Eukaryota; kingdom Metazoa; phylum Arthropoda; class Insecta; order Diptera; family Drosophilidae; genus Drosophila; species Drosophila simulans. The sequence continues at coordinate 27,299,681 of NC_052523.2, read as the reverse complement.
TTCGCAGACAAGGAGATGGTCAAGGAGCGCACATATCATTCCTGGATATATCACAAGATTCGCTCACTTAAGTAAGGCTTGCTTAGTAATACAAAATTGTGAATTTAAATTAAGCATGTCCTTTTTCACTTTGTAATTATTTATTTAATTGATATCTTGCAAGAAATGCCCTTAGCTGCATAATGTTTTTAGATACATTTAAACTGTTGAATTGTTTCAAACAAAGCTTGTTGTATATGAAATTAAATGCCTCTGTCTGTAACTTTTCAAACTTTTTTGTACCCTTATTGTTCCGAATTTCAATTGTTCGAGCTTGTTGAACACGCGTTTTTCGCAAACCCCCAAAAAAGTCAGCAGTGCACACCGAAATCATGTTAAACGAACTCGTACAAGTTTTAAGCCGACCCAGAGGCTATTGCCGCTGCATTGGAAATCTTGAAAACCTGGCCGAAATCCGCTTCCGCCCTGCTCGCACTTTTATCGCAGTGTTTTTGCCGGCCATATTCTATACAAAGGCCAGCATGACCAGCATTTGGCCATTCCTCCAGTGAAGTAATGCTGCAAATGAGGCGAAAAGAGTGTGTGCCCAATGGTGACGGCGCCATCGAGCATTCCCGATATGTTACAATCCAATTAGCCGGATGCGCCAGTTGGCCAACTAGAGTACTTGGCCCGTCGCCGATTGATTTGCAGTTTGTCAGACGTGCGTGGAACGCGCAGCGGTTCGGTCGTGTTTTTTCCAGCCCTGTTTTTCCCCTGAAAAGCGAACGGAATTTCAAGCAAGGATTTCCACGCGAGTGTCCTGGCCAGGGAATATAGCCACTGGGAGCTGGAAATCAAATCAAATTTTTTGGACAGTTGACTAAAGAGTGAAGGGTGGCCGTGAAATCTTAATTAAGTTTGTTTAAATCGCCAACTGTCGCGAGTGCCTAATTTAATTAACAGCAAAATGGTGTGTATTGGCCAACAAAATGGCCTGATATCCTGCTAAACTAAATCTAAATGGCTATTAAAACCCAAAAAAAGGACATTTGATAATCTATGCGAGTAGCCCTTGAAGTGCATAAGTCTTGCGACTCAAAAGAAACCGTGGACGGATTCAAGTCCTGTGAAATGAAGACACCCTTTTGGTCTAGTCACCCCTGAACTTATCCTCGGAAACTTTTCCAGACACAACAGCTAATCCTTTTGGCAAAGTCGCAGTGAAACCGGTAACGGGCTTAAGAAGCCATATTAAAAGTAGAAAACGTTAAGCGTCCTGCTGACGTTTTCATAATCTATTTATCTGAGAAAATAACTGATCCTTTGCAACGCGGGCTTGAAATCAATTAAGGGATATTATTAAATGGATAGATAACTATAGACACTATGAAGCTGTATGGAAAAGTTTCTCTTGTGACTTGTTGCTAGTCTCCCGATGATTAGTCGTCCCAGTACCCAGTACATTATCCATTCTATCCTTAGGGCCTCGAATTTTTCTTTAAGTTCGGCTATGCCTTCCTGACCATAACGCTGATGATCATGATCTGGATGTCGCTGGCCCGCGCCTCCATGTTCGATCGCGAGATGGAGGAGACGCACTACCCGCCCTGCACCTACAACGTGATGTGCACCTGCTCCAAGTCATCCACGGATCTGGGGATAGTGCACTGCAAGAATGTTCCATTTCCGGCACTGCCGCGCATGGTGAACCAGTCAAAGGTGAGTCGTAAGATTAGCTTTCTACATGACCCATTACTTTTAGTTCTACCCATTTTATTACCCATAACTACCCATCAATGTATTAACTCCAATAACTGGAATGTATTCTGGTTTAGGTTTTCATGCTGCACATGGAGAACACAGGTCTGCGCGAGATTGAGCCCTACTTCCTGCAGTCCACGGGCATGTACCGCCTAAAGATCTCTGGGAACCATCTCACCGAGATTCCCGATGATGCCTTCACCGGCCTGGAGCGATCGCTGTGGGAACTGATTCTGCCGCAGAACGACCTGGTGGAGATCCCGTCCAAGTCCCTGCGGCACCTGCAGAAGCTGCGTCATCTGGACCTGGGCTACAACCACATAACGCACATCCAGCACGACTCGTTCCGCGGCCTGGAGGACTCGCTGCAGACGCTGATCCTGCGCGAGAACTGCATCTCGCAGCTGATGTCGCACAGCTTCTCCGGACTCCTCATCCTGGAGACCCTCGACCTGAGTGGGAACAACCTCTTCGAGATCGATCCGAATGTGTTCGTCGATGGAATGCCGCGGCTGACCCGTCTGTTGCTTACGGACAACATCCTCTCGGAGATTCCGTACGATGCACTGGGTCCGCTGAAGAGCCTTCGCACCCTGGACATCTCCCACAATGTGATCTGGTCGCTCAGTGGCAACGAAACCTACGAGATCAAGGCCAGCACCAAGCTGAATCTGGACAATCTGCATCTGGAGTACAATCACATCGAGGTCCTGCCTCCGAATTCATTCAAGTACTTCGACACCGTCAACCGCACCTTCTTCGATGGCAATCCCATTCACACTCTGAGGGTAGGTAAACTAACCCTTGTTAAACCTAACTGGACGAATATCCCTCCCAGAAATTTGGTTATTAAAGAGCATATTTGGAACTTACACTTCGCTTTCAGGAAGATGCCTTTAAGCCAGCTCGAATCAGGGAGATCTACATGCGCTACTGCGGCCTGACAAACATTTCGCCTGTGGCCTTTGACAGCCTGGTGAACAGCCTCCAGATCCTGGATTTGTCTGGCAACAATCTCACCAAGCTGCATCACAAGCTCTTCAACAATTTCGATGTCTTGAGGTGAGTCGAGCACCTGCACTCCGATTCACTCACGTTCTACCCCATTCCATTTGCACATGTGCATATTGGGGGGAACTAATCGGATTGCCGGCAGCCTCTAGGGCTTCTCCAGTTCCTAAGTTCGTGTGTGCGCTAAGTGGGTGACCCTATTTGAAAGAATTCGAGGAAGAGGGAAAAGCCGCGCAATCAGGCAATCATGCAAAAATACGCGACACTGGGAAAATGCATATCTATTATTGAATTTTATAATTGTAATTTATAATTATATACAATTATTCTTAAATAATAGGGTCATCAGCATGCGGGACAATAAGATCAAGATCCAGAAGCCCACGGAGACCTTCAATGCTGTGCACTACACCCTCCTGAAACTGGACCTGAGTGGAGACCGAAACGACCCCACCAATCTGCAGACCCTGCGCAAGTAAGTGAACCCAGTGCACCGAGAAACATCCTGCTCCCCACACACCCTTCACCCCAGAACCATTCTTGTATTTATTTACAAAAAGTATGACCAGAATGCGGAACATGCGATCACTGTCGATCTCGCGCCTGGGATCCTCCTCCGTGGGACCCGAGGACTTCAAGGACTTCGGCGTGGAGCTGGAGGATCTGCAGATCACCAGGGCCAGTCTCTCCGGGATTCAATCGCACGCCTTCAAGCATGTCAGGGGTCTGAAAAGGCTGGACTTTAGCGAGAACGGAATATCCAACATAGAGAACGATGCCTTCCATGAGGTAATTCAGGATTTTCCTAAAATAATTGGGCTCATTTAATAATAAAATTTATTCTATAGATTGGACACTCGCTCATCTCTCTGAAGATGTCGCACGGCTACTCTGGCAGTGCCCTGCCAGCTGAACCCCTAAGGCATCTGACTTCACTCCAAGAGCTGGACTTCAGCAACAACCACATCAGCAGCATGAGCGACACCAGTTTCCATTTCCTGAAGAACTTGCGGCTCCTAGAGCTTCATGACAACAGGATCGAGCAGGTTTTGAAGGGCACCTTCCAGGGCGACATTCACTCAAAGCTGGAGGAGATCTCGCTTCGCTTCAACCACCTGACCTCCATATCCCAGCATACCTTCTTCGATCTGGAAGCCTTGAGGAAACTGCATCTGGATGACAATAAGATTGACAAGATCGAGCGAAGAGCCTTTATGAACCTGGATGAACTGGAGTATCTAAGCTTGAGGGGCAACAAGATAAACAACCTGGCCGACGAGTCCTTCCAGAACCTTCCGAAACTGGAGATCCTGGACATGGCCTTCAATCAGCTACCGAACTTTAACTTTGACTACTTCGACCAAGTGGGCACCTTGTCGAATCTTAATGTGAACGTGAGCCACAATCAAATCAGGCAGTTGATGTATAATTCCTCGTGGAGTGGACGAAACGAGCATGGTAGGGTCTTCTTTACTAGCAAATCTTCAGTTTGTTAATAGCTTCGGTATACAGGTGGCATGTATCACTCGAACATCAAGATATTGGATCTTTCACACAACAACATATCTATTATCCATCCTGGATACTTCCGGCCTGCTGAAATTTCGCTGACACACTTGCATCTGGGCTACAACTCGCTGATGGTAAATCCAATTCTATGACTTTGTTACCAGCCTTTCATACCCTTTGCCCCTTTAGAACACGACTCGTGATGTCTTCGGCAACATGCCCCACTTGCAATGGCTGGACCTCAGCTACAATTGGATCCACGAACTGGACTTTGATGCCTTCAAGAACACCAAGCAGCTCCAGCTGGTCTTCTTTGGCCACAATTACCTCAGTGACATTCCCCAGGATATATTCAAACCCGTCCAGGGCCTGCGCATCGTTGACTTCTCGCACAATCACCTGAGGGGCCTGCCCGACAATCTCTTCTACAACGGAGGCATGGAAAAGTGAGTAAATAACTATATAGTCAATTTATGGACATGATGTATTCGTGACTCTTAAAGATTGGATGTGTCGCACAACATGATGTTGAAGATCCCCTCCTCATCGCTGTCCAGTTTGGCTGCGCTGACGCTTTGTGAACTGCACCTGTCCAACAACTTCATCTCCACCATTCACAGCATGGATTTGTCCAACAAGTTTAGAGTAAGTGAATTGGTGAAACACTAACTTTAAAAATATAAAATGAAATCCTAATACCGACTATAGTCACTGCGCTACCTGGACATCTCATACAACTATCTGCTGCGAATCGATGATGCAGTGTTCGCCACCATGCCAAAACTGGCAGTTCTGGACCTATCCCACAATCGGGATCTGAAGGTGATGGATAAGTCGTTTATGGGCTTGGAGAACTCGCTGATCAAACTGGGCCTGGAGAACGTTTCTCTGAGCACAGTGCCCGAGATTCGACTGAAGTATCTGCGGGAGTTCCGCTTGGGTTACAATGAACTGCCCTCGATTCCGCAGGAACTAGCCCACAATATGAGTAATCTGCGCATGCTGGACCTCTCCAACAACGACTTGACCAATGTGCCACTGATGACCCAAGCTCTGCCCCACTTGAGGTGAGTTAATTTAACTTGATAAATGGTCTATCTAATCAGTATTCGCAATTCTCAACAGACGCCTGATGCTATCTGGAAATCCCATAACGTCGCTGAACAACAACAGTTTCGATGGCGTAAACGAGGATCTTGAGATGCTGGATATATCGAATTTCCGGCTGCACTACTTCGAGTATGGCTGTCTGGACTCGTTGCCTCACTTGCGATCGCTTAAGCTCACTGCCTATTCCCACTTGGAGCACTTCAATATTCCACATCTGCTGCGCCACCATTATAATATCCGGCAGTTGTGGATCGAGGCCCCACAGCCCTTCACCCGGATTGTTAAGAAGGGATCTGGACCCACCCAGGAGATGCAGACTCTTCAGCTAGGCAATCCCACCGACTTGCAGCGCGAAATGGAGGGCCATTTGCCCTCCAAGCTGACCAACATCACCTTCAGTGGTCCCCAGTTCACCAACCTAAATGAACGCATTTTAAGAGTGAGTAGTTCCTTCAACTCGATGTCTATATAAACTATAAATTATACATTTAATTTGTTCCAGGGAATGCGTTCTCCATACCTCTACATGCAATTATTCAATACCTCGCTGCAAGCCTTGCCTCCAAACTTCTTTAAGTACATGGGCCGAGTTCGGAACATTTCGCTGGACATTCGCTACCACAACAGGAACCTGAAGAAGATTCCCAATCCAAACACAGGAGCTGTTCCCTATCTGCCGAATAGTGTGTTCCTCACGGACTTGAAGATGTCTCACACCGATCTTAACTGCGATTGCGACCTGGGGTAAGGCAATGGTGTTCCAATAGTACGATATTGTATTGATTATCACAATTTGTTTGTATAGGTGGGTGGAGTTTTGGCAGCGCAAGAGGCGCCAGTACATCTGCTCCTCCCAAACCTGGACCGATACCGTCTTCCGCACCTTCATGAACTCACCTTGCCAGGTGTACGGACGCCACAACTGCGACGAACACGATGATGACCTGAGGGAGACGCGCTGTGAGAACAAAGGAGGGCAGCAGCTGATGGAGGTGGGTATCCTATGGAATACTGCCAAGGAATATGTCGCTAATCGCTATCCCTCGATAGGCCCTCAAATTCGATCTGGAGTGCGGGTGGGACAATGCAAATTGCCGGGAGGCCGCCTTTGTGGTGGTGATGGTGTGCGTGGCCATGGTCTTCTGGATGTGACTTCTGCACTTCACATATAAGACGTCCACCGACTTTTATACCATTCTTGAGCAAGTCTACGGCAGACAGGTCATATGAGTCCTGCCGTCTAGAGTTTAAGCGTGATGATGAGACTTTGGCCACTTTGATAGCTTTTGCAGTTAGTTGCTTCTCTTCCGACAACCTTCTCTCACCGATCCGCTGGTCCTTGGTAACGCCTTATATGTAGTACTCCTCACAAGTCACAACCCACCACCGAAGCACTCCATTCTTCGCCTCGCCTCACTGTCTATCTCCATGTATGTATATTCTCGTAGGCCTTAACTAATCCAGCTAATTCAGCTATCTAGTAAACCGCCTGACCTGACCCACGAATACTTTCTGTACTTCTTCTATAAGTTAGGTCACTGCGCTGCTTAAACAATTCAAAATGAAAGTCTGTAAAATGTTTCATAAACATATAATAAATATTTACGGTAGGTTACCTTTTTGGGGCATTATGATTTTTATTGGTCTCACTTGGTACAACAAGTTACGTTCACAATTGCCGGACCAGGCTGGTTCAGAAACAAACAATTAAAAACTTTTCGCTTAAAGTTTCCCCTCTTCGGACGGCTTTTCCATACGATGAATTTTGTGCGGAGCGGGAAGCATTTTCCCACTTCGGTTCGTTTTAGTTTCTTTTTTTTATGGCACTTTAAGGGCGCTTGTAAAGAATTTTGCTGAAAATGTTTGCATGCAATACTTAAATCTTGACTGTTATCACTGCTCGTAAATTTAGAAATATTTCTTTCACTTCGTACACCGAGTAATAACAAAATAAATTTAAAAAAATTTAAATCCACTAAAAACCCATTCAAGTTTTCAAACATTTTGTAAGTGATTAAATTTGAGGGTATTCCAACGATCAACCTTTTCAAAAGTCTTGTTTTCTGCACATATTTTTACACATATATTTTTGGCAGTTTTATTGGGCTAAAGTACTTTGTGATATATGCACAGGCTGAGGAGGCGGGTTCGCCCTAAAGTTCGAATGGGGCAGCAACAATCTCATCGACTTCCCGTTTATGCACCTTTCCGATTCCGGTGGCGGGGGTGGGTGCCTCGCAGCGACCGCAGTAGTGGAGCTGTGGAAAGCGGGGAAAATCGGTGGGTAGTGAAAAGTGTCTAGATCTTTTTCCGAGGCCGCCGGTGGCAGGCCGACTTTTTACCTGTTGGCCAATTAAATTTTCAAAACGTGGCCGCACAAACGTCCAGGCGCCCATGTTGCGATGCTCCTCCTGGCTCCAAACAAAAGCTGCACGGAGAGAAAATATATATAGTTATACAATATATATATAAAGAAAGATATTAGCTATATTTTTGCGTGTATAAAAACGATAGCAAGTACAGGTCCGGTCAACTTTGTGGCCGAAGTTTACGATGGACTCACATTGCACGTTGCCGTACTGGGCCAGCTGGGCCTGCAGCTCCTGGATGGGGAAAGGACACAGGGACTCCAGACGCAGAATGGCCGTGTCGTAGGCCTGCCGCTTCTCCCGCTCCTCGGCGAGAGTGTAGTAGTGCTTTCCACTGCACAGGATGACCTTGCGCACCTGCTCAGGCTTCGCGGTGGTGTCTCCTATCGTTGGAAGTGGGTAAGAGCAGGGGAAAGTAAAGAGGAAAATGCAGATTAATATCGTCGAATAATAAACCTGAATTTACGTGAACATCATTTTACAATTCATAGTAGCAGGGCAGCATATAAAAAGATATATGTGGCATTAAAAGTCAATTATGTGCTTTGGAAATCTCATTTCTGTTGCTGAAAAGTTTATATTGCTAGTTTGCCTTTATGTATGTGGCTAATAACTATTTTGGCCAAGGAGGTGTATTTTTAATAGATTTAACTAAAGCAGTTTTCTACATATTTGCCTAGGGACAGAGACACAGTACCCTAGTCATGCCGTGACCCCACCAGCTATCCCTCGAGTCCGTGAAGATAAACAGAGGCCATTACTCACCCAGGACATTGTGGAAGAGCGTGCCCGGCTGGAAGTCCTCGTGCGTGGATGTGGCCGCAGGAAGACGGAGCAGCGTTTTGGGGGCCACCACCACGAGGGGCTTGCGGAAGTTCCTTGCCAGTTGGCGACGCAGCACGTGATAGTATTGGGCGGGCGTGGTGGGGTTCACGATGTGCACGTTGACGGAATCGCCATCGGCGGATGTTTCCTTGGAGTCGCAGAGCTGCAGGAAGCGCTCGATGCGACAGGAACTGTGCTCCGATGCAGCGCCGTCGTATCCGTGGGGCAGTAGCATTACAAGGGCGTTGGACTCCATCCACTTGGCTGGTTAAGAAATTCTTTAAAATCAGTACGAAGAAAAAAGCAATTTCCAACTCACTTTCTCCCGAGACGATGAAGGTGTCGATTATAATTTGTGCTCCATTGGCAAAGTCCCCAAACTGCGCTTCCCAGATAATCAGGTTGTTGGGGTTGTCAATGGCCATGCCGTACTCGAATCCCAGCACCGCCTCCTCCGACAGAATACTGTGAGCCAGCTCCAGTTTTCCACCGTTTCCGCCCTCCATGCTGTTCAAGGGAATGAACATCTCGTTGGTCTGCTGATCCACCAGCATGGCATGGCGATGGGAGAAGGTTCCACGGCCCACGTCCTCGCCACTGATCCTCACATTGTGTCCCTGGTACATCAGGCTGCCAATGGCCAAGGCTTCGGCTGTGGACCAGTCGATCTTAACTCCGTTCTCCAGTTTTTTCAGTCGAGCATTGACATGCGTTTTCAGCAGGTGGGGATGGATGTTCTGTTACCCAAGAAAGAACCTTTAGAATATATGTATACACATATCTGAGCTAACTTACAAAGTCTTCTGGGAAAGTCACACTATGCTGACCAATGTAATGAAGCAGCGAGTAATCCAAGCCAGTGTCCCAATAGGTTAGCTCCTTGGAGGGAGCCAACTGAAGGTCCTTCCACTGCTTTTCGAAGTAGGAAGGTGGTGGCTGGTAGGTAGGAGCCAAGGCTAGTTCCTCACCCAGATATTTCATGTACCCATCCCTCATTTCCTTGGCCTTCGACTCCGAGAGAACCTGCTCCTTGGCCAACTGCTGGGCATACGAGTCCGGAACCGATTCCCGCTGGTGGACAATCTTGTAGACCAAGGGATTGGTGAAGGTGGGGTCATCCAGCTCGTTGTGACCCCATCTTCTGAAGCAGTTCAGATCGATAAAGATGTCCTTGCGGAACTCCCTCTGGTACCTAAAGGCCAAGCTTGTAATCCTGGCCAAAGCCTCGGGATCATCGCCGTTTACGTGGAACACAGGAGCCTGAATAGACTTGGCCAAATCGGAGGTGTAGGCAGTGGATCGTCCTCGATCTCCGGGCGTGGTGAATCCCACCTGGTTGTTCACAATCAAGTGCAGACTTCCGCCCACCTCAAAGTGGGGCACATAGGCCATGTTGAGGCACTCCTGGTTGATTCCCTGGCCGGCGAACGCAGCATCTCCATGAAGGATTACGTTGAGCACGTGCTCTCCAAAGGGCTGACTACCATTCCCGAAGGCTCCCTCGCCTCTGGCTTGCTGTTTCGATCGCGTTTTTCCCATGGCCACAGGGTTGGCCGCCTAGAAGGGGGATTAAGGAGGAACACGATGCTTAAATCAGGAATCAAATTTCAAAGTTTGACGTGTGTCGGCTTACCTCCAGATGGGAGGGATTCCGCACCATGCTGAAGCTCAGCTTCTTGCCCAGTATTTCCAGCTGCTCGGAAACATCTGTGTGCGATTCGGTTCAGGTTTTATTAAATTAAGCATACGCCGTGTGTGCTTAGGCCAGCAAGACTAAGACTGCTTGGCGCGCACGAAAAGGATGGGATGAAGCGATTTCAGTTCAAATGAAGACTATGAAATACCCAGGATATTAAAATCGAAATAATATTCGCACCTAGTACAAAATACTTTTGGATAAATAATTTACTATAAATAAGTTATATGTTACATTTTTCCTTCTGTTACTATTTTATGGTCTGTTTAAGTTCAGATCCTTCTTGCCCATGTAATAAACGAATATTCCAGAATACCCTGCCATACCTGTAAGCCCAACGAACGCCCCGGCAAAGTTTCACTTACGGAAATGACTTATGACGTCGGACATGGCCTCGATGTCTTCGGAAAACTCGGATGCGCCGCTGAGTTTGCGGAAAACTTTCGCCGGCCGCATGTTGAGGAGCGCCGCCTGCAGCGGAGTCCTTCCTCGATGGGGCATCGCCAGGACCACGTGCTCGATGTTCGCTGTCATTCCATTGTATAATTTTTTTATCGTTGTCGTCGTTTCCGTTGTTTTTCGGGGTTTCATGCGAGAGGGAAAAGTTTTGGGAAAGCAGATTAGGGTTAAGTAAGCGTGCGATGATATGTGAGCCTGCCTGTGGGAAGGAAGTTTGGAATGCTGGCTAGAGTTCAGGTGGGCTAGCTCGAATTCCGAGGAGCAGATTCACCATCTCTGCGGACTGTCACGAGACAAAGTTTGGCGCCTTGAAATGGGTGCGCGATTCCGCGTTTCGCTAATCGCGTTTAAGGAGCGGTCCACACGCACGAGCTCGTATAAATCATGTCATAAATATGGGATGAAACTTTGAAATTCGGAATAAAATGGACTTAATGGCAGAAGTTTATTTCAATGTACTGCAAGAATATTGTTCTGACAAATCGATGTTCAACGGAGTGATCCACTGCGTGGGAAACTCACCTTGGACACTGTCACGGAGCAGTTGCCAGAAGAAGGCCAGCATGGACTCGGCTCCTTCGCCGCCGTATCGCTTGACTGTGGGAAACTTGAGTGCCATGAAATTGTCCCAGGCCTGCGACTTAATTAACAGCTCGGCGATTTCGCAGCGCTCGCTGTTTCCCAGCTGCTGCTGGTCCAGCGTCTCAAAGTTCCGGGCCAGCCACTCACGCTCCTTGATGTCCTGCGAAAATGAGGCAGCGGGATCAGCACGCAATGTTTATGGGATGGAATGGGATGCGATGCGATAAGATGGGACACCTACCTCGACGTAGGAGAACTCGGCGCTGGTTGAGCGGCCGCAGTAAATGTCCTTGAGCAGCTGCTCCAGCTGGGCGACGTTGTGGGCCACCTGCGGACCACTTAAAAGGCCATCGGTGCGCACCGGCTCCTGTGTCTGCAGTCCATAAAATGCGGGACTTAATTCCTGCAGCTCCTGCTGGCTGTGTCCAGTAGCCACGAAAATTCACAAGACAAATACACGCAGCCGGGGCGATATTACAAAGCAGCCAGAAAGGGAGAATAAAATATGACATTTGCCAGGACGATTTCGGGAGGGGTATGGGGAAATGGGAGCTGGGAGCTGGGAGCTGGGAGCTGGGAGCTGGGTGCTGGGTGCTGGGTGCTGGAGCCTCCTACCTCGTCCTGATGCTGATGGGATTTACGGCTGCCAATTTGTGCCCGTGCTGGCGAAAGGCCTCCACAAAGCGATAGACGTTGGCCTGCGAGTTCCTTGAGGCCCGCACATCCTCGGCCACTGAAACACACGCGTAAACAATATAAATTTCGCCCCACGTTATAAATTATTTAAAAAAGGATTCACGTGCGCATCGCCCACTGCCACGTTGTGCGGCCTTTTGAATTTATTGGCCTTTTACTTTTATGATATTTATTCTTTGCTTTTTACGCTTTGCTTCACTTTGATGGACTAGCTGCCAGGTATGTGCACTTTTGAATCGTATTTACCCGGCAAATATTTGGCATTCGAAATGAATTCAAGTGGAAAATGACAAAAGGAGTTGGCTAAGGATTTAAATGGGGCTTATTGAGATCGCATGCAGAACATATATTCTTATCTTATATATCGTAAGTTATTCCAGTTAGCAGATTCGCATCGAATTTAAAACTATAGAGTGTACCATGTTTGTGCTTCCCGGTGGCAAGAAATTTGTGCTACATATGAGAAATTACGATTGTTGTTTTTATCGCCTTTTTTGGGGGATTTTATTCTCTGGTTGAGCCATTGACAACTCGTTGGCTGCTTAGGTGTTTACGTGCTAAAGTGTTATCCTGCTTACAGGATTTATATGCGATGACGCATATCACTCGATTACAGGACCCTGAGAATTCGAAATCCGTGGGACAGGACACGGGCCATCGACAGCTGGCATTCGCCAGTTGGACCGACCCCAAGTCGTCCTCAGAAATTTATGCAATTTCTCGGCGGCATTTCGGCCATAAATCAATTTAATGTTAAAGAGTAGGTCGCTTGGACAGGAGCACAGGGTGCATGATGAATTGTATTTGCGGCGACAACATTTCAGTTTGAGCGTGTAAATATTATTGGAGCTCAGCGGCGCGTCCTTTGCCAAGGATAATGATTGCCCTGACAGAAGTGCAGCCAAAGGACGAACGGCAAACAAGGCGGTGAGCGGGTATAGAGAATTATACCGATACTACACTGAGACAAAACTAACAGTTGAAGTCAGTTTAGGTGCTCTTCACCATAATTGAAACTACCGGCCATAGATTACTAAGCCAATTGGGCTTGCTTTAGAATATTTAACATATTTTCCCAAAGGCAGAGTAAAGACATGCTTTTCTCCAAATGCAGCATCCTAGGCGCCTGATGTCACATGGTCAAGCGTTGAAGGCTTTCCTCTGCTGCCCAGTCAAAGGCTCCTGCCAGACTATCCAACTACCAACTTCCAACTGGTGACTGGTGTCTGTTGGCCATGGTGTCGATAAGCCCCAATTGTGTACGCAACGGATGCAGGACAAGCACAAAGGAGCTCCCGTTTTGGGGTCCTTTGTTTGCCGGGCTTTGATATTTAGCCGGGTCCTTTTCGGACTCCCTGCCGTGCGTTTTGGGAAAAGATATAGTATCTCTGCACTGGACATCCGCCTCTCTTCACTTAATTAGTGCACCGCACGGGGGGTCTGCCACAATCTGCTCGTTCTAATTATAAATTCGGGGTACTGGGTGTAGCGCCATATATTTCGGGTTTATCAGATTTCAGAGTGAAACATGTGATAAGCTGAGAACTTGAAGATTAGCTTGGGACGGTAACATTAAAGCCATAAAAAATATTCCACCAGTCAACAGGAGCTATATTTTGTGGGTAGCAATGAAGTTCAATTTCAAAAATATTTTGCGAAATGAAGTTAAGTCTGAATATCACATAAAGTTAGTGATAAATAATCCTGTATATACCCTCCGATTACAGGGTATACGAATGATATATCTTCTTCAAACTGGTTTTCGAATTCACCCACAGCAATTTGCACTCGATCTCTTGTTCAGGCTGTTGTTTTATTGCAGTTTCTGCGGGGATTGTTGTGGGTCAGCTGCTTGAATTCCACTGATAAATAGCCGGCTGGAAAATCCGATACGCACGCACACACACACACACACACAATGTCACTACAGAGCAAACTTCGGCGGTTTTTCTTTTTGCTTGGGTAGATTTCCACTGCTCATTCATATGAATGTTTGATCCCGAAAGACTCTTATCGATGCGATGGTTATCTCGACGGATGAGGTTTTTATTGAAGTCTTGGCAACACACTTGTTTACAACCGTACCTTGAAATTCACGCTGGGCAATCGGCTTATAGCCCCAAACGCCCTTTTCGCTGTGATAGCACCGCGATAGTGGGCGTGGCAGTTTCGCGATTCCTGCCTCCGAAAGCGCCAGATAACGCAGCATGCTGATGGATTAAAAACGAGGCGTGTATGCCGGATCACCTGATAAGTTCGCAGCGAAATCGCGGTCTCTTCTCGCCGCCGTTCGACCCAGAACTAAAGGCATTCACTTTTGTTTGGAGCCGGGACCCCCATATTCCAAATAAACTAAATTGCTGATAAGCTGGGAAAGAAACCTGGAGAGAAAAAATCCCACCAAAAAGTAGTGCCTACTTTTGGGCTGGTGGTGTGATATGATCGCTGTTAATTAACAGTGCGCTTGTTTGGGCTCTGTTAAAACTAAATAACTACCAAATTGTTATACAGCTGTGTTCAAAAAAATAGCAGTGCTTGGGACCTGCGAGTTTAAGTTAAAAAATTCCTATGATTTACAATTTTAATGGCCAAATTTTTTTTATAATATCGTTAAGTATTTAATTTCAAACAATTTAGCAAATGTTTCACTTTTATTTCTTTAATAGTTTCGAAAATATAGATTAAAACAACATAATAGGCAGAAATTCAGGTGTTCACTAAAATAGCAGTGCTATGAAAAAATAGTAAAAAAAAATCAACTTGACTTAGAACGAACTTAGTTTTTCTTTTTAATGTGTTAATTAGGGCCTAATACTTGGTTGGATAGCCTTTGTTAGCCAGCACAGCCTTACACCCACGCGACATGGAGTCCACCAGGTCCTGGCAACGTTTGGGTGGTATTTTTGACCATGCATCCTGCACAACTTGCCAAATCTGAGCCTTAGACGTCGGGGATTTCTTCGACACATATTGTTTAATGTCCCCCCACAGGTTTTCAATCGGGTTTAAATCGGAAGATGATGCTGGCCACGGCATTACATCTATTCTATTTTGGGTGAACCTATTCTTAGCCGATTTGCTTCTGCGTTTCGTATCATTATCCTGTTGGAATGCCTATTTTAAGGACATATTATATTCAGAATATGACAGTAAGACATCACTAAGAATATTTGCATATGCGTTTTGATCTCTAATACCATAAATCATATGGTATGGACTCATACCATTGTAGAAAAAACAAGCCCATACCAGGATACCAGGTCCACCATGGTTGAAAGTCATCAGTGGCTGTTTTGGGTGGTACTCCGTGTTTGGAGGTCATCAGATATACTGTAGTGAACCAGTTCCACCAAATAGAACTATTTTTGACCCATCAATCCAAAGGATATTACGCCATTTGGAGACTGGCCAGATTAGGTAGGTTTTAGGGAAGCTTAACCTTGCCTTAATATGCCTAGGGCTAAGTAGGGGATCTTTTTGTGGACTCCTCTCACATAAATTATGATTCAGTAGTCATCTCTGAATAGTAACGTTGCTTATTCCCAAGTTCAGCTCAGACTTTATGTCCCCAAAGGATGCAAAAGGATAGACTTTGCTGTAACGAATTATGCGCCGATCCTCTATATCTGTGGTTTTACGTATGGTACCACGGTTTTCGGGCTTCCATTCATATTTAATAGCATTGGATACCATTTTGGCAGAACATTCAAGGGTTTTTTGAATGTCCTCATATGTTTTTCCTTCCTTTCTAAGCTTTAAAATTAACATTCTTTTCTCCTGGGAGCAGTGGTGTCCTCTACCCACTAAAATAAAATTTTTTAAATTTTTTTTTAATTTATTACCCTTTAAAATATACGAATTAACTTAACCAAACTCACTTTTTAGAAAATATTGATCATTTCGAGACTTTACGATGGACAAAACCAGAGACTGCTATTCTTATGAACAGCCTAAAAGTGGTGAATTTGCTCAAGAATGTAAATAAAAAAAGGATAACATGAAAAACTGACGGGATTTTCTTTTTTTCTATATCTATACATTCCATTTTACAAATATAAGTGAAAAAAAAAGTGAATTCCAAAAAGGGACATGGAGAAATACATTTGTGTTTCTTAGTTTCCATCGCACTGCTATTTTTTTGAACACAGCTGTACATGTATGACATGATAATGAATTTCAAAATAGTTTCTTATCAGTTCACTAAAGCTGATAATGCAACAGGTTCGTTGGCCAATAATGGATTGCTTTTGAGAGAGGGAAGAGTTGTATCCATGAAGTTAGTCATCCATACGCTCAGAAATATAATAAAATGAACTAAAAACATTTTTAGTTTTATGTAGTTTTATTTTATATATAAATATGCTGTTTAAACGATATATGGGGTAAATTTTCAAAAGCAATTTGTTTTTAATACCCCTAACAATAAACACTATAAAAATATATCTTATTCTTCGATTTATATTGTAGGAATCTGCATTATTGTTTTATGATACCATATTAGTCACACAAGTTGGTCCTCAAAATGCTTTGCTTTTATAAATTCAGACTTCCCCGCTCTGCACTTGATTTCTTCATTAATGACGACCATGACACTTTCATGGCCTAATGAAATCAATCCGTAGGCTTTTTTACGGGCTGCTCCATTCATAACTCTTAAGCTTCATCGGAAATGCCTTTTGATGGTCGGTAATGGGTCATTGTCTATAATTAAACCGGAAGCGTGCTCTCATCAATTTCACATCACACACATACATGTGTAGGCTTTACAGCTCATTCAGCTTTTCACAAAATGGCCGCGTCATGAGGGTGATTAACTGTAATGGAAGTGAATCACAAATCGGCAAGAGACCATTGTCAACAGAGAGAAAAAGAGGTAACCTTCCCAGGAATGGGCATAAACAAATAGGTTGGTAAATTTGGAGCACAGAGAAGAGAGTGAAGCTTCCCGAAAAAGCCGAGCGGGCCGAAGAAGGAATGCGTTATCGGTGCGTAGTGTTCCATTGATAAGATATGGCCAGCTTTATCTGGCCGATAAGGCAATGTTTCACAATCGAGTAGACGGCGACAGGTGAACTGAGTTTTGGCAACGCCCCGATCGGGCCGTTAGAGTTAACTTAACTTCAGTCTTAGCTGAGCGGCTCGCTGCAACGAACGTGTTTTCCTGCCTGGTAATTAAAGTTAAAATTGAAAATTGGTGACAAGTGATAAGAGAACTGATAAGCCTTTGCCTTAACTGATGATTTCATCAAGTGAAAATTGTTAGAAAACGAGGATATACGAGGAAAAACGGTGCCTAAATAGTGTACAACTTCGCATGAATTGAGTGTTTATTGAGTGATGCTTAAATTGTTAATGCCTAATTGATGCCTTTGTGTTCTTCTTTTAGCAGTGAAACGAAAAAACGAATTACCAATTAAGTGACAAATCGAAATCGAGTGAAAATGCGTTTCAAACTGTTTGTGGTTTGTGCGCTGGCCTGCGGGTTTATGGCCTTTGTCCTGGCTAACGAGAATATATCGACGGAGGAGTTCGAGGATCAAATAATCAATGCTGTTCCGGAGACGGTCAAGGTGACTAAGCCCAAAGCACAGGCGGAATTCGTTGAGGTGCCAAAGGCCACGCCCGCTCCCAAAAAGGCGGAAGCGGACAACCCGAAAACCAAACCACTGGCCCTGCAGAAGCCCACTCTGATTCCCGTGGTGCATGTCAGCAGTCGGGGAACGGATGATGTCCTCACCGTCGCGGGACTGAAGCCCGAGAAAATGTTCGGAGCCCTCATCATGCCAAATGACTATTTGGGGGAGCTGTACGACGTGGACAACAGCGGCTACAATTGGGGTGAGTCGGTTTCGTTGTCCCTGGGCTGATTCAGTTCCACCCCATTACTCATACGCCGCGTTGACTATCTTATCAGAACAGCTCAGTGGGTTTCAGTTTGGTTTAGTTACCAATATTTGCTCGATAACCTGTGTTCGGGCATTCAGGTGTAGGTGCTGTAAGCCCCTCTCTCTCTCACTCTCTCTCTCTCTCTCTCTGTGTTTTTCCCGATAAGATAATGCCCCAGGTTGAGGCATTAAAAAGCTAACGGTTTCTTGTTTTCCGCTTCGGCAAACAAAACAGGTGCGTGGTGGTATAGTGAATATACGCATATGTATGCACACGAATATAGGTGTGGACATGGGGGACAGCGGGGGCACAGAGTCTTGCGTGATTCAGTTTACAACCTGTGGTAGTGTGTGGATTTAGCAATTCAGGCAACTCTGTTTTATCAGTCTCCTAGAACTGATATATTGGCTATTCGGAATTGGAATTTTTGCCGCATTAGTCACAGTCATTTGTATTTGTTCGAATGTAACTAAGTAATAAAAAAGGGTTTGGTCAGAAATAGAATTTCGAAATGTATATGTTGCATTGCTCACCGATTGCAATGGAGTATTGATTTCAGATATTGTAATATTTGTAATTTGCCAAGAAAAAGACGCTTTATTTCTGCTCCATATATCTTATATTTGAATTGTCTTTAGAAGCTTAGGCTAACTTATAACTAAAGTAAGGCAATCCTTTGGAACTTACAATTAACCTAGTTTCGGACCTACGCACTCATCGAGATGCGCTGCTCGTACTCCGCGATGCGCAATCTCACTGGGACCACCAGACTGAGGTCCTCCATGATGGCGTGGTTCTGGGTTCGCACCGAGGCACTGGAGCTCTGGCGGGAGATGGTGGCCCTCGACTTGTCCATCGAAGGCTTGCGGCGCAGGGAGCACTTGCGCTGGCTGCCGCCCTTGCCCACGCCCATGCCGGGTACATGGGGAGTGGCAAACTGGGCGGTGGTGGCCGCCAGTCTCTTGGGCTTGGGTGGTGGCACTTGACCGGTCACGGAACCACTGAGACTGTGGTCGCTGCCCAGGAAACTGTTGGCGGTGCTGCTGTTGGCGGTGGTGGTGGCAACGTTCTGAGGACGGGCGGTGCGCAACATGGCTATGAAGCGGTTGTTGGTGGAGCTAGCTTGGGGCATCAGCTTGCTGAAACCCGACTCAAAGGTGTTGGTCAGCTTGTTGAAGAAGTTGATTTTGTCGGTGACAGTGGGTTCCTGCTGCTGATGCTGCAGTTCCTCCTGTTGCAGTGGCTGTTCCTGTGGCTGTTGGTGTTCCTGTTGCCCTGCGGTTTGTGGTTTCTCCTGGCCATTATTTCGCTTGGACATTTCGAGCACTTTTTCCCTCAGCTCCATGGACCAGCGTTTCTGGGCCGTATGCAATTTGGGTCGCAGTGGGGATATGCCATTACCCGGCTCCGTTTTGGCCAGTTCCACGGCCAGTTGGGTGGTGAAGCGCGGCTTGGGCGTGGAGGTGATGGTGGGCTGGGCGGACATGTCCTCGTCAATGTCCATTTCCAGTTCGCTGATGCAGGAGGAGGAGGAGCGGGAGGCTGTGCTGCCGAATCCCGGTGAGGACGGGCTCAGCTTGTAGTTGTAGAACTGGAAGTTGAAAGTGCTGATGCTCATGTTGACGGTTGAAGTACGACTGTGATGTTGAGGCAAGGAACGCAGACCTTATATAGGTGCACTTCTAAGGACTACCTGGTCCAGTTTTCGCCCCCGACAGCTGGTGCCAAAAGTTCAGGTAGCCGCTCCCGATAGTCGATACCCATCCTAACTTAACTTAATTCTGGGAAACTACCTGAGGCGACTACCTAAGCTATGCAAGTAAAAAAGGAAGATTTGTCAAAGGAGCGATTTCCCGGTAATTGCAACCCGAACACGCGAGTTTTGCGTGTTTTCCGCGCACCAATTTTACACAAATCTTTGGCAAAAGACTGTCTGCTAATCCGCGCACTTTTATAAGGACCACCAAAAAGGATTAGCGAGGGTATCGATTCATAAATAGCTTAAAAACTTTAAACGCGACAGATGTTCAGGGTTTCTACAATAAATCCGCTGGGGTTTATGGCCACTTCACACTGTTGACGTTTCATTAGCTGGCTCATTACAATCAAAATCAATGCAATTAATGATTCACCCGACACTCTGCAATTCACAGCCGACAAAATGATAGAAGGAAATGAGAAGCGAAATAAAAACGGTGTTATACATTAAGCATACTACTGCAATTTCCATATATTCAAAGAGAAATACGCAATTAAACACAGAGGGAATGGGAAAATACCTGTGCGAAAAGACGAAATGAGGTGTCAGGATCTTAATGGGGTTCATTAATTAATGGAATTATAAATGAAGCTTAAATTGTAAGTAAGGAGCGGGTTCCATTGAAATAACAACGAACTTAAATATTAAAATTGAATTTGTGGAATAAAGAATTCGGGATAGGCACGAAAAGAGGAGTTTAAGAAGAGGCATAGATATCTGCACTGCACACTATCACTATTTTTAGTTATTTATTAGTTAGCTAATTGATTTATAGAAGTACAAGAGAAAGCTTCAAAATATTAAAGTATTCCTGCAAAATGCAATGAATGTCAACCGCTTTTGGGGCAACCACAACTCCCCAGGGATGTCAGGAATATTTTGAAATCTTTCCCGGGACTTCACCACGAAAACTTCGTCAGCAATTTAAGTTTCTGGCCAGCGTCAGGAGCAATATCCTTAAGCGGATCCTGGGTTCTTTCATGGGCTCCCGTTTGCAGTGTCCATTGGGAACGTCAGCTTTGCACTTAATCAGCTTAAATTGCTTTAAAAGGCCAGCGGTGAGGCGAAATTAGGAGAAAGGGGCCAAGGGAAGCAGAGAAGAAGGAAGACAGCAAAGTTTGCAGCGCAGAAATGAATATTAACTGTGACCTTTAATGGCCAAGCACCCGGAACGGGAGCTGCAAGGATGTGGGTGGCAAAGTTGCAGCCGGAAAATGCAAAGAGGCCAGGAAAAAGTTCTCTTTCACTTTATGCCTTGCAACGCAGCAAGTGCCAGGGATAATATTGTGGAATTGAAAAAGTAATCTCGCCGGATTAGGTGTGAAATTATAATGATAGGCCAGAGCTCTCCTCTCTAAGCTATTTGTCTTCTCCTCTCGCTGATTCCAGATCCCAATAACAATGTCGCTCCGCCGACCACATACTCCACGGCAGCCGGAGGATACACCATAACCGCCGCCCGTCTTGCGGAGCTTAGGAGCAACTTCATGTACTGGTACTTCGACAAGGACATGTACGGCGGACGTGGCGACTACCAGTTCGACATCCACGCCTCCATGACGCAGCTGCACAAGAATCTTAACTTCCAGCTGCCCTTCTACGGTTTCCGATTCAACTACACCAGGGTAGGGTTCCTTTAAGATTTTGACATGACTGTGAAGCTGCACACAATATGTGAACCTGACTCTAATCCAACAATCTCCTCCTCTTACAGCTCTCCCTCAACGGCTACTTGGAGTTCTCGGATCCGCCAGAGTATCTGACATACCCCCTGGTCTTCCCGATCAAGGACTGGCCCGCCAAGCGCGATCCCTCCTTCATGGGCATCTTCTTCAGCAAGTGCCGAGTGGGACGAATTTATCCATCGGATATTGACCAGAGGACGCCCGGTGTTTACTTCCGGTAAGACAATGCATCCCGCATCTCGCATTTCAATATATTTCCGCATTATCCCTTCCCCGCTCGCATTTCCGGTTCGTTTGTATTTATTTGCCAGCCGTATTTATTCGCCCTTGTTTCTCGTGGCATTTGCATATGCAAAATCAGCACACAGTGCGCGCCAAACAAAAGTACTCATACGTTCACATTCGTTTTACGTGCGCCAGTCGCCATTTACAGAAAACTAACACAAAATGGCATGAGTGTGTGCGTGCCCCACTCTCCACTTCCGGTCCCCATGGCCCCATTCTGCATGTGTGTGTGGTGCATGTTGTGGGCCTGCATTTATGCATATGTCCTTCCAAACTGTATAATTTATTTGACAAACAACTTGTTCTATATTAATTCAAGGAATTAAATTATGAAATACCAGAACTTGATATTTTGGCACACGTGCACCATGTCGAGTAATTTCTTGTGATTAAAGTCAACAAAGTTAAGTGACTGTATTTACCCTGAAACAATGTTATCTATATATATTTGTATTAAGTGTATTATTCTTCCGACTTCGTGGAGGTCCAAACTGAATCATTGTGTGACATCGTTAGTGTTTCGCTGCTTGTTACTGTCATTTATTGCCCCAGAATTTCTGCATTATTTCAGTGGTGGCTACCTGTTCATCTGTGCTTGGTAATATTTCCGGGTTCCCAACAGAATTCCAGCTCCATTATTTTCCTGCTGATTTCAGCATGCACTTGAGCGTGAATTCATTGCGAAGTGTCCATCGTTCTGATGCATTGTTAAGGATTTTGCAGAAAAGAGCATTACACTCCATTCAAATCGTTTTTATCTGAGTGCAACAATGCATTTCGAAATATAATTTGTGAGTTCAGGATGGATTCTCTCTGTGACCAATTCTACTCTAATTATATTCTGTTGCCATGCACTTTCACGCTGAACTTTCCGAGGACAATGTTTAAATTTATACAAACATGAATTTCCATTTTTTTGCCCTCGTCCGGCTAATTATGCAAATTAATGCCAGAGGGGGTTGAAAGTTATTTGTGGTGTATTTATATGGGCTTACCCATGGCAGCACTTAAAAGAGCTTGGCCTTACAAATTCCGCAATCGCACACACAGAGAGGCAGACACTCAAAAGTGCATTAATTAGTTAAAGCA
This sequence comes from Drosophila simulans, assembly GCF_016746395.2. Taxonomy (NCBI): domain Eukaryota; kingdom Metazoa; phylum Arthropoda; class Insecta; order Diptera; family Drosophilidae; genus Drosophila; species Drosophila simulans. The sequence continues at coordinate 27,276,977 of NC_052523.2, read as the reverse complement.
ACTTTCATCTTAAATTGCTCTTTGGTTAACTCGCAGATCCGAGCTATTTGGAGCATAACTTATGGCTGCTCGTCTACATTGTCTCATCGCCTTGCATTTCATGGCCTCGAGGAACAACGAAAAAATAAGGAAATGCGAGCATAAATTACTTCAAAATGGCACAGAATGACAAGTCAGTTGAGCGATGCATGCAAGTTGAAAAATTCATGGGAAATCTACCGAAAAAGTGGAGGAAGAATTACAAAAGTGGTTTAATCGATTTGACAGCATTATGAATGGCTTATAGCATTGCTGGATAAATGTTTTTCCAGCGAGTTCTTTTCTGGCACTTTCCATTTTTCCGTTCACTGGGTTTGTTGTCAACACTCTGCTGACAAATTGCCATAGCTGAGCAATTAACATCCTGCGCGGAGCAGCACAAGGATCAGGACACGAGTGCGTGTCCCGTCCAATGCATTTTCATAGTTATACACAGTCCGACAATATGTCAAACTTGCCCCGCATAACTCGTTCAATGGCCAAGTCCCTGTCATTTAATTGTCTTCGTCTCGTGTAGAGCGATATAAAGGGTAAATGCTCAGCCAAACTTTCATGAGAGCACTGAAAAAAGAAAACCTATAGGCTTTACCTATTAACTTTTAAAAGCAGTTAGCTATTTCTTGTGATAGCTTTTTCTACCAGTGCACTTGTGAGTGGGAGGGCAGAGGTATTAAAGAATGGGGAGTCACTGAAGCTGTGACTGGAATTTAATTTAAATAACTTTGCATGGCGCTGCAGATAAAGAAGCCAGGCAGAGCGGAATAGCGAGATGCGAGTGATGTAAAATTGCTGGCCACCCACACAAGGGCACCACCCACCGACCCACCAACCCTCACCTTCTCACCCACTCCGTCATTGACATCCCGCCCACATGTCGGACCATGATTATTTCGCATCAATTTAATTACACACTCACACTTAGCGCTCAGCATTGGATTAGCTGAAAGTGCAGGGCGTTGCGCATACGCCGCGTGGGTCGCCATCCACTTTGAGCATTAAATTCATTATGAGCGCACGTTTAATTACACACACAAACGTTTAGCCGCGCCGGGTGGCGAATAAAAACTTAATGTCGTTTGTTCAGTATTTTTGCCTTTGTTAAACGCTTTAAACTTTGTCAGCGTGTGAAAATTTAAAAGAACAACAATTAGAAAATGCAATTAAAAGATAAATATTTCCGAACAAAGTTCTTTGCGAATTTTAAGTTAAGGTAAGGTTTTGGGCTAGACCTTGAAGGAGATGTATTTTGTGAAGTACTTGCCAAAAGTCACTTTCGTTAAATTTATAGAGTGCAGACATAGCACTCTTGGTCTTGCCAGCCAGTTCCCTGTAAAAGTGTTTTTGGCCAAAGTTTTTCTTTGTAGCCAGGGCGCCATAATAATGCCGCTTCATTATTCCCTTTTGCCAATCATAACAAGAACTTCCCCAATCCCTTGAAGCCGCGTCTTCCAAAGTCCTTGGCTGGGCCATTTGCAAGTCTCTGTTTGCATTTGCTGGTGAGAGCGCTTTCTGCGCGCTGTTTCTGCAGCTTACATGCAATTTTCGCCATTTTCTTTAAGTACGGCCATTGTTTCACTTTCATTTACACCCCGAGATGGAATTGGGCCACACGGCAAGCGGCAAAAGGCGAAGACCGAGACATGGCTGAAGCGTGGATAAACCGAGCCGAAAGGATGAGGGACTGGGGCTCGAATATTTCCATGCAAAGCGGCGAAAAGGCATTTTAACCTACAAATGCAGACAAAACTGTGGCAGCGCCCGAATGTGTGCAATAAAGTACATAATGGCGCAGTTCAAGAACTGGCCTGCGATGGGAAAACGGGGGAAGAAGTGGGCAGGGGCCGGGAAATTGGGTGGAAAAGCGGGTGGAAGGCGGCTCGGAGCCCGACTTATGTACGAGCTTCTGAGTTTCTATTACTTTTTTGCGACTCTCTCTATGTCGGCACAGCGAAAAATGCTGTCGAATTTTACAATTCAAATTAATATAATTTAATTTATAGCTATGGATATTACATCTGCCTTGATTGCGTCAGCTTACCACAACGTTTCCATTGAAGTCTCCAACCAAGTGTACTGTTTTTACCCAAAAATATCCTTTGAATATCCTTTTTTTCTGAGTGCCTATATAAATGTGTGGCTTTTTGGCTTACTTACACGTAAAAGTCTCCGAGTCTGCGGCTGTTTTTGGATGCTGCGCGCGCATTTCTAGGCTGAGTGACAATTCGCATTTTTTTGGCCCAAATGTCAATTGCAGACTTTTAAAGTTTTTGCTCAGGGCAAACACAGATGATAAACTATGTGAGTGTGAGTTTGAGTGTGAGTGTGGGTTTTTGTGTGTGCGGTTATCTCTGAGCGCCTCCTTCTTCTTCTTTTGGCCATGGCATGCGGTTTTTTGCTGGCTGCCAACAAACGTTTTCTATTTTTTACGCCCGTCGAGAGGAAGGAAAGCGTAATTTTGTAATTTATTTCCATTGCCATCTGCTGCCAGGTTTAATTTATGTGCCCTCAAAAATTGAATAGCACATAAGCGCACTGGCGGCAATTTAGCGCATGTTGTATGATAATGGCTGCATTATGAGTTTTTATTACGGATCGTTGAAGTGTTAATAAATAAGCCGAACATAGGCAAAACACCACTCTACCACTCATGTTTGCATTGCAGTGCCAGCTTGTGTGTGTGTCTGTTTCATTTATCACTAACAAACGCCGGGGCAAAATCAATAAAATGTTACCGGGGAAATGCAAATAGAAAATGGCCCACATTCATCTTTGTTTGCCACACACAGAAATGCTGGAGCATAACGAGTTTTTCGATTCCAATTGTTGCACTCGTATGGGTGTAGTGCCCTAAATGAATGTCCTTGTCAAAGCGATTGGGAATTAGTTTACATTTGTGCATGCTCTGGAGCCAAAGACTTTATTAGATTTAAGTAAGTGGCATAAAGGACTGGCAGAATGTGGCATATGATTTCGGTTCAATTATAGTGTTTTCAGTGGCTTCTAAAAGGACTTAATTGAGTGCTATAAATTTGATTAGTGGAAGACTTTTTATTTTGACCAGTACAAAATGGATACCTAATGCAATAATCCACCCTAGTTTCGATTGCAACTAAAGGAGAACAATACATTTTTCATTTTCATTTGAAATGCAATTTGAATCATTTCTATTATTTATCTCCATTCTGAATATGGTCTAATGCCACTATTGGCAAAATAGAACCCCACAGAGTTTGGCAGTTATTCTTGCGGCCAGCATCTGGACATGTTTCTACTGAGCCGAACGCTTCATTTGATAAGCCTCTTATTCCAACCAAGAGCATTGTCAATCCTCGATTGTTCACCTCGATTCCAATGCAATTGTCCGGCAGTGAAAACTTGCGTTAGATTTGCCAGTACCAGTGGACTGGCTCAAAGGGGATGCGTGTAATAAAAAACCCCGGTAAATCGGCTTAAGGTTTATTTGTCTGGTGTTTGAAATGGATTGGAATGGCTTTTGTCTAAGCATTTTGCATGAATCCCGAATGTAATTTAGCCAAACTGGCTTAAAGCAATTTATGGCGCAGCAAACACGGCTTGAAGTGGCGACTGGGTGTGAGTGTGTGCTACGCGGCGTATGCGTAATGAATAATTAAAGCATATAAATCATACGCCACGTAGCCGCGTTGGCGTCGCCAATGTGTCGGCCGTCGATACGAACATACGCACACTTGAAAGGGCTCACGAGAGCGTAAAATAAATAAAATGTTTATGAAAATATGCCCGGCAGGGAAAGTAATGAGGAAGCGCCCAAATCAGAAATCTCTCCGCCTGCTCCCTGATTTATATGCCGAACATCGAATCCATTCATCATCAGGCGGACGCCAAACCAAAATTTGCCTTGCATCCGATTTGTTTTCCCATTTTCGCATCAGCCACATGAGTCTCACTGGTCCGCTGTACCAAACTGACGCAAAACTCATTCTATTTGCAGAGTGGAACGTGATCTGATGGGACGTACGGACCGATTCGGCGTGGAGGTGCGGGAACGCACCATGTGGGACATCCGTCAGGGAGTCGTGGGCGCCGATACCTTCATCCCCAAGCACGTGGTGATCGCCACCTGGAAGAACGTCTCGTTCGCCGGTGGCATCGACAACTCCCTCTACACGGTATGTTATATATACTTGAAGTTTGTTTTTTGGTAAACTGATTTATAAATATTGCATGTACTCACTCTTTTTCCACAGACAAACACCTTCCAAATGGTCCTGGCCACCGACGAGGTCTACACCTATATTATTTTCAACTATGCCGTTCTGAACTGGCTTTCTCATACTGAGGCCGGAGGTGATACGACGAAGGGCGAGGGTGGAGTTCCTGCATATGTAAGTGCTGTCAAGCTGTCCCTTTTTTAGTCCCTTCACTTTTTGTCGGTTGGCACTCAATTAAACAGTTGACTCCAAGGGAAAACTTGCCAACTGATTGCGAGTGGAGAGTTTGTTTTCCCTTTAGTTTCCCAGGATCTAGCCATGCCTTGTTTGCTTTCGTGATTTGTTCGCCAATCTAAAGGAAGAAAGTAAAGTGCAACTTAAGTTTTTCGATTAGGAATTCACAGAAAGACATAAAGTTTCGCTTAGAAGCTTTCAAAATAATACAAAATACCTAATAGTTGGCAACTCTTCATTTCCTTTGCCGAAAATGTTAAAGAATCACTTATTTAATTCACAATTATCATTAGCTTGAATCATTTTGCTTTTGAAACTCGAGTGCCCTTCAGCCACCAGCCACTTGCAGTAATTAAACGCACAATTTAAACTTTTCCTAAGCCCGAAACATAATTGCTAACTTTGTGAACAGTTAATTAAATGTGCGGGAAATCCGAATGCATGTATTTAATTGCACTTCTGCCCCCGAAAATTCCCACACCCTTAACACGTGAACTTTGCTCCCCCTTTCCAGGTCGGTTTCAATGCCGGTAATGGAACCCAGGCCTACGAGTACAGGCCCTACAGTCAGAACATGGTGATTCGCGACCTGGCCAACAGAGGTTGGGCCAATGGATTCCCGGGTCGCCACATTTTCCGCGTGGACGAGCAGATTCTAATTGGCTCCTGCAACAAGGATATCGGTACGTTTGATTGCGGGGTTCCTGCCATGGGTGGCAACTAAAGTTTAGAAACCGGTTGTGTTTTGGTAACTGCCAATCTCCATGTATCTTATATGCATTTTACTCATTTAGATGCTGCTCTGTTACCTCTAACCTTTGCCCCCGAGTCTGGTAACATGCTGGGTGGCCAAGTCGTCAATATCACTGGCCCCTGCTTTGATCCGGCCATCAGGGTGACCTGCCACTTCGACACGGAGTCCGTGCTGGGAACCTATGTGGATCGGAACCGCGTGATCTGTGTGCAGCCCTACCTGAAGGCCGAGGGCTACATCCGATTCCAGATCTCCGTGGGAACCCAGAGGTTCAAGTGGCGCGGAAAGTACTTCGTGGAGACCCCGGCTGCCGCCACCGAGAAGATCTTCTTCACCACCGACGATGTGCACAAGAAGAACCCCGCCGAGATCCGCATCACCTGGAACCAGTACAATTTGACCTCGAACGCCAATGCCAACGTGATGATCTCGCTGTGGGGCTACCGCGAGACCAAGATCGAGCCGCAGCTGGAGTACATCGATGTGATCGAGGCCTCCTACTCGAATACCGGCAGTTACGTGATCACGCCCTCGAACTACATCAACCGCAACAATATCAACCGGGACATGCAGTTCGGATTCCTCCAGATCAATCTCACTCAGCCCGACCAATACTCGGGATTGGCCATCAGTCCGTAAGTAGATACATTTGTGGCAAGCAACCTCATATAAATCGTTTAAACAGGTTAATACAAGGTTTCACTCAGTTGAGTTTTCCTAAATTAAATCCATCGCCACATTCCTTTGTTATTAAGCTTTAATTGATTCCCGGCTGTCTCAATATGCCATCTCAGTTCCGAGTGCCTGGCGCTCTCATGGTCTATCCATGTTTTTATTCAATTTGTCGGGCAATTTCAATGACAATGCGAACGGGCTATGTGGACTTGGGCTGCTCCAGAGCCACCAGAAACCAGATACCCAGTCATCCATCCCATTCCCTTCGGCTGCAATCAATTTGCTCTGGCTTGGCTGGCTGGAGATTGCTTATTATGACAGCCAGTAATTGCGAGACATTCTCGAAGCTAATCAATAATGGAAATGTGTTTTTAATGGCCCCGGCCAATGGTAATCGCTGCCATGTTCGTTCCCATCTAAGCCTTTTTCCTCACGTCCAGCAATTATTTTGCACTTAAACGGGAATCATCTTCCGAACCATCAAATTTGTGGGCCAAAAATACGAGTCGTGTTTTGTTGGATGGCCAGTTTGAACATTACGAACTTGCAAGGGCTTATTTGGAAACTCTGGCCTACACAGGAAGAAAATACGGTAATGCAGCTAAGAAAGTTTATATTTCTGCGAGATACTCGTGATAGTATTGTAAGATATATAGGTATCTATCTTTTCCTTTTTTATCGCTGTGCCTTTTCCCCCAAGACGCAATATAAGACAATTTCTTTCTTTTTTGGTTTACGGCACCTTGGGGTGTCGTTAGCCGGCCTAAAGTGGCGGATGGGCCCAAATAAATTGTTAGCATTGTTTCAACATTTAATTTCCATTTGATGGCCGAGTAATTGTGGAACTTAATGAAAAATATTTCCATGGCAGCGCGAGGCGCGAATGGCCATTGAAGGATAACTAGGCAACGGCTAATGGCAAAATCGTGTTGCTCGTCAAAAGGAGCAAGTTAAATCGCGTGGGAGTTCATAAGCTGGCATTGTGCAACCTGCACGAATGTCAAAGGTCGATTAGTGTCATCCGTTTGGGCTGCTTGCTTGAAATTAATCTTGGGCATACACTCTCACACTGCACTTTCCCATTCGCAGGGTCCTCTGGTCCCGGCCGATTCCTCTGGCCTGGTATATGGCGCCCCAGTGGGAGCGACAGCATGGAAAGCGATGGGCGCGGGCTCTCTGCGATAATTGGATTCGCGCCGACCGATTCCTCAGGTAAGGCTCAACAAATATGCATTTGCATTTGCCCCGCTAATTAAAAGCAACCAGAACGCCGATGGGGATTGGCTAAATGGATGCTGTTCGGGCATGGGCATCCTTCCCCAGCTAATTAGCTGAGGATTGCGATAAAAGGACTGTCCCACTGAAAGTACATATTCCTCATTTCGCAGGAACTTTGCCGCCGACCTGCCACTGTGCCCCTGCACCTTGGACCAGGCTGTCCTGGACAAAGGACGCTTCCGCCCTGACCGCGAGTGCGACAAGGACTCCAACCCCAGCTGCCTGCGTCATCGCGGGGCCATTCACTGCGTGGTCAGTGGAACGCCAGTGTAAGTCACTCTAAATCTTAAATATATATACTTAATAACTTTAATGCAAATTTACCTTGTCGTGCTCTTTCCTATCCAGTGCCCAAGGAGCTGAACAGCAGTGCTGCTACGATCGTTATGGCTTCCTGATGCTGACCTACGACCAAATGTGGGGCTCCCGTCCCCGTCGCGTCCACAACCTGGGCAAGATGCCCTGGAACGAGGCCAGCAAGGTGCCCTCGCTGTCCATGTGGTTCCACGACATGCGCCCCTTCTACTCCTGCTGCTTCTGGCAGGAGGAGCAGGCGGTGGGCTGCGAAACCTACCGCTTCGAGCGTCGTCCCTCGCAGGATTGTGTGGCCTATCAGGCGCCTGGAATCGCCGGTGTTTTCGGCGATCCCCACTTTGTGACCTTCGATGGCTCGGCTTACACCTTCAACGGACTGGGAGAATTCGTTCTGGCACGCAGCGTGGATGAGAGTAATAAGTTTGAGGTCCAAGGACGATTCGAGCAGCTGCCAGTTAATTATTATGGCGAGGTGAAGGCCACCCAGTTGACAGCGGTTGCCATGCGGGGAAACACCACCACGACGATTGAGGTCCGTCTGCGTCCTCTGCACGCCAGATGGCGCTATCGCCTGGATGTCCTGGCCGATGGACGCAGGGTTTACTTCGATCGCGAGAGTCTGAAGTTCCAGCATTTCGACGGTGTCACCGTGTATACCCCGACTTACCTGCTCAATCAGTCGCAGGTGGTGGTGCAATTCGATGCTGGTATCGGAGTAGAGGTGGTGGAGAACGAGGGATACATGACCGGTCGCGTTTTCCTGCCCTGGAAGTTTATAGTAAGTAGCTTTGAAATTATGCTATATTTGAAATATTACATTTTCACATTTTCATTATTTAACTACAGAACAAAACCGCGGGACTGTTTGGCAACTGGAGCTTTAATAAACTAGACGACTTTATGCTGCCCAATGGACAAGTGGCCCAACTCAATCTGAACGATCTGCGCAGCATTCACACCAACTTTGGAATCAAGTGGATGCTCACGGATCGCGAGGTTCCTGGAGTGGGAGCCGCTCTATTTACCCGAGAATTTGGACGAATGTCCAGTTACTACGCGAATGCCACCTTCCAGCCGAATTATGTCCTGGATCCTGCGGACTTCCTGCCAACGAATCGCTCTTACGATCTTGAAAGAGCTGAGGAACTCTGTGGAGAGTGTATGCAGTGCCAGTACGATTACGCAATGACTTTGAATAGAGACTTGGCACACTTTACCAAGAACTACTACGACACCATAGTCAATATGCAGGCGGAAAATGCAGTGTAAGTTTTCCACTAAAATACGGAATTGGATAATGTCAGAAATTAATCCTGTTATCCTTCTTATTTTTAACAGGCGTGTGGTATCCTGTGGAGTTTTGCAGACTCCTCGTTTTGGTCGAAAGCTGAGCTTTGACTTTATGCCTGGTGCGAAGGTATCCTTTGAGTGTAACGAGGGCTTTATCCTGATTGGAGATCAACGTCGTGAGTGCTTGTCAAACGGTCTGTGGAACATTCCGGAATACGGATACACCGAATGTCTACGTAAGTACCAGAAACTGATTACTATATCGTTGTTAAGAGACCCTCGTATCGTGCCTACAATTATACTGACTGACTGAATTAGATTAGAAACAGATACATTGAACCAATATGCAAATAGAAGTTCATAGCTAATCCAGTCAGCCAGTATGTAGTAGGAGCATGTCCCGTGATGACCCAGATAGATACCAATCCTTACCAACTTTGAACCCGTGCAGGTGAGGTGTACTACACGCGTCGCGTCGCTTTCATAGCAATTGGCATTATCTTCCTGGTGATCTGTCCACTGATGCTGTGCATCGTGTGTGGAGTGTATCGCTATCGCCAGAAGCAGCTCAAGGAGGATCCGCAGTGGCAGATGCCCATGCTGCCCCGATCGAGGGCTAGTTCGGCTCGTAATTTAAGGACACTTAACTACGACGACGACAGCGATACGGATGCCAGCACATTGAAGAAAAGTAGGTCCTACGACAAAGTATATCGCACGAACGAACCATTACCGGGCAAACCGCAAATTGATTTTCCAGCTAAGAAATGGGATCTGGATGAGAACGACGAGGATGTGACCTCATCGGAAGGTAGTCAAAATAGAAACAGCTCAAAGTTAGCCAGGGACATTTCCTACATTAATCCGAACGTAACCACAGGTGAGAAGCCGAAACAGCTGGGTCGCCGCTCCCTGCACTCCGCCTCCGGAACGGAGTTGGATCAGCATGGCTCCCCGGTGGACGGAGATCATCCCGACGAGGACGATGACTTCGACGAGGCGGATGTCCACACGGGCACCACTCATCCAGCCGGATACCACCAGCCCCTGTCGCCGGAGGAGGCGGATCAGCTGCATCGCCAGCAGTACAGCCCCACCTTCAGTGGCCTGGACAGTCGCACCAGCGGCGCCAGTTCCATAAACTACACTCCACAGGCGGCGACGCAGAACCGCTTCGGAGGAGTGCCGGTGCTGCCCAGCAACACCCAGTACTACAGTAGACCCCCGTCGAGCGCGAACACCGTGCCGCTCCGCACTGCGCCCACGCCCCTGACGCAGGACACTGGTCTGCCTTCGCCTCCCCTGGCCACCTCGCCCACTCCCTCGGTGCAGAAGTCCACGGAGGTCTGAGGATCGGCACTCATCCCGATCCTTAAGCTGCAAAGTTCAAATAAGAGCCACCCAATAATAACTAATCTTAAGTACCTTCCATTGCCACCGACATGGAACCGCCCACCTGTCCATCAGTTTTCCTTAACTTTACTTATTGTTACACCGCTGTTTTATAACCACGGCCATGACCACATCCAATAAGCATTTATTAATAGTCCCAATCCGTGAACCGAATCCTTGTTCATTAAGCATAATCAGAACGGCAATTTCATTACGTATTACTTTGGCCCAGGTAAACAATCATCATTTTATATTGAATAAAACCAAAAACACTTGTTTATAGTCGTTACTTGTACATGTTGAATAATGTTTTTAGTTCTCCTTGCAGCGCAATTCGATAATGCCAATTGTTACATGAAAGTTGACACTTCGCAGGGTTCGCTTTGTTTGCCATTTAGCTGGCTGTCAATTTTCTGTAATAATTTGCATGACAGACACTGCGGGAAATAGTGTTTAAATAGAAATTAACGAATGGTAGGGAAAGAGTTAACTATTTCAGAAAAATCAAGGATCAGAACACTTCTAATTCTTCTACCAATGCAGCGGTAGTGCAAGCCAAAATTACATAAAATTTACAACGAAGCAATAGGAACGAAGCCAAAGACATTAATCTTCTACTGTCACAGTGTTTTTTGTGACCCATCTCGTTTTTGTTGGAACCACTGCCACGCCCTGGTACTCCACCTACGCCCACTTCCATCGGGACAGAATGTATTGTGTGCATTACGCCAATGTCAATCAATCTTGAGCAAATTGATGAACAAGTTGCCGTTACTTATGCCTCTTTGCCACCGGCGAATCCTTAGTCCTTCGTCCTTCGTCCTCCTTGTCCTCTTCATCAATGCGAGAGTATAGCCTGGTCTATCTGGGAAATAGGCGCCACACAATGCCAGGACGAAGGGGCTCAAAACTAGGCGAAAACTAGGCCCCAGCCTTGAGTGGGTGGATTGATGGCAGGAAGGAGCTAGATGGATGTCTTGCTAGGTTGTTTTATTTATGTACAGTGATGGAAAGGTATCAGTTTGCAGAAGGAAAGGTGGAATAGATATACAGTTGCCAGAATTCAAACTTTACAATAGATTCCTACCAAAATAAACTCGCATGTCGGAACCATTATGGATTTACAAATGACTTTTCTGTAAAGGGTATTATAAATTTCGTATAGGCCTCCAATCCTGTTGGTAAATGTAATTGCCCAACCCCAACCTCTGTCCTGTAGAATCCTTTGTGTATTTCCCATTGCATACTCTTGCAGGACACGAGGAGCAGTCCGCGCGGGTCGCGAGCATTTCGCTGGGCATGGTGCTGCTCATCCTGATTCCCTGCCTGTTACTCCTCGTCTGCGGGGCGAGTTATTGGATTCGCGAACGAATCGCCAGGGAGGAGGAGGAGGCGGCCCAGGCTCTGTTGCCAAAATCCAAGTGGCAGCAGTCGAAACAACATGTAATTTGATTAGCACATTGATGAGCTGCCGAGGACTTGCGAGCGTGGCTTGAATTCGGAATCCGAAAAGAGGACTCTGAAACCTCAAGCGTAATTGCCAAATTGCATTTTAAAACGAAACTGCATCAAATCTTTATTTATTAACGAACCAATAAAACAATAAATAACAAATAAACAACACTAATTCAATTAAATATTGTTTAAATGGCTTACCACAGGCCAAATTAGGTAAAATCACATCGTGTCAGGGTTCAATGAAATATTTTATTGGTTTCTGCGTATGTTTATCTTGCGATTTACTCTTGGGTACAGATACATATTGATTTTAATTTAACATATTTAACATTTACTCCACGCTGTGTACAGATGAAATCAGATAGGGGTGGACAGATCGGGGTTAGGGTGTAGTTAGTTTAGCACTTAACACTTCTTAGCCTTTTTGCAGTACAAGTAAGTAACTTAGACTAACACTCAACAACCAATTGGATCAACAAAAAACGAATCGAGTCCATGTGGACCAGAGCTTAAGCTAAGCTTCGCCTTAGAAGAACATTCAGCTGAACAGTTGGATATATAAATTTAGTACTTGCATCTGTGCACATTGATATTGCTATGAATATATCTATATATAGGTTTGTATTATAATAGTCCATGATTTCAGAAGGAGAGAGCGAGACTTCCGGCGTGATGGCTTAAGAACTATAAAGCTATTTCTCAGTTATAGTAAAGTAGAGATTTGTCCTTCGTAACAATGGCCATAGATCAATGGAAACTTAAACGAACCTCGGATTGGAGAGCTCTTAACCTAATGTCCTGTTTTCTAAATACTTGCTTGTGTTCCGCTTGTACATTTGTATAGAGTTACTTTTTGGTGCAGTTGGGATACTAACAATTTGGTTGGTTGGTTTACTGGTCGGTAGCCCTGTATAGAAGTTGACGAACCCAATTACATCTATATATTGTGTGTATATGCATATATGTATCTTTGTATCTTTGTCTTTTTGTCTGTTTTTCTTTGGTGCCTTGTGGTTATGCTAATTTACGTTTACGCCTTAATTAAGTTGTCCCAAAGTCGAGTGGTTTGGTTAGAATATTTGCCTTACATTGTTTCGCTCGTCGATTTTTACAGTTCGAGTAATTTTGTCATTAGGTTAATATAGTTACACGAAAAAGTTCAGCCTAAGAAACCATCACAAAGTAGAATCATAATAAATACATATTAACAAATTACACGTTCTTTACACAATAATACACATCTACAAGGACTCACGCAACACGCACAGATGATTTTAAACATTTTTACAGGATAATAATCCACAGGCTGAAATGGGAAAACAATTTGGAGAGATTTTAGTGGCAATATTTCGATAGTAACAAACGCAAAATGGGGAATATAAATACTCATATATCTCAAAAGGTGTCCATTTTATACACTTAGAAAAATGAAACAAGTCATTCGCATTGATAGTATGTATATGATGATTTCACAGGTGACTTGAACTGATATTCCTCAGATTTTATTTCTCTGTGGCAAGGACTCGAAATCAGAGCTCAGTTTGTTTGTCTAACCGTTTGGCTTCCGTGAGCACGCAATTCAATTTAACCCTTCACGCCCAATTACGCCGTGAATCCGGGCCAGGATCGGAGGACTCGCAGGACACACGAGGTGGAAACAGTGTCAATGTCAAAAGTTGGACTTTGGCCATGTGGAAACGTAACGGAACAAGAAACTTGGCTTGTTTTTTCACCCAACTCCCTTGTTTGTTATGCCAACTGCGTTTGGATGCGGGGCGTTTCGACCACAAAACAGTCCAACTACAAAGGCGCAAACAACTTTTGATTGCCAAAAACTGGCCAACCTATGCCGACAGCCTTTGTTGGGGCATTTTCAAAATTTCAATCACGTAAGCAATTCCCTGCCCTTCCCCCTCCCCACCCCGCCACAAGAAAAGTTTAAAGGTCTGCCAGAAAACGATTATTTATAGTATTAGTGGAGTCAGTTTGATGGCTCCCCCAAGTTTTGGTTACAGCCAGGTATACATACATGCATTTGCGGCTTGGCGAGCTTGCCATTTCAATTTGGGAAAAGTGCAAAAACTGAATTTAAATATATACCAAGGTGTGCCCAAGGATCCTTATAATTTGGTTAGAGAATCATGGCTAATATTCTTTTAAGCCAAATAGTTTGGGTTAGCTTTCAACTGTTTCTTCTATCGCGAGTTGTGCCTACTGTGACTTGGTAACTTTCCCTTTACATACGCATTTAAATTTAAATATGACTGATTTTAAAAATAAATAGGATTCCATTGAACCGCTCTCTATCTGTACTTTACCTTTGGCATGCAAGTGGGAAATGAATAAATAAGTCGACGGTGTCGAATGGATGGCAGGGCAGCTGATAGTAATTGCACATGCATGTTAACCCCGAGCCACTGACAGCTTCCGGAAAACCCCTGCCCTGCTTTCGGCTCCTGCTGACACGCTAAGCAATTTAACAATTTTACAGACAATTAAACAACAACATCCTCGAGTCCTTGGCTGTCCTTCGGCCGAGCTGTCATTGAATCGACTACGACGACAAAATGGCTAAAATGTACTTGCATCTAATGCCGGGCCCCTGTGCCCTCCCCACACATAAAATATCGATTAGTTTAATGTGCAAAAATAGCAGCAAGTGCTTCTTTGGGGGTCATCCTGCCACGCCCCTTTAGCCCTGATCCGACAGCCACACACACACATAGCCCCCATTCACATGGGAATTTTGAACAAATTGAATTAAAATTGTAAATATTGCATCCGAGTGTTCGCCTCGAACTTTATGGCCCCACAAATCAAATGCACGAAGGTGGACACTCCGCGGCGAAAGGGAAATGTTCGAGTGCGAATGGAAAGTGGAAATGGATAGGAGGTGGGAAAAGTGCCAACCTTGCACCCCTTGCTGTCTGAAAAGTTTGCGCCTTTTGTCGAGCGGAATGAAAATCGAAAGAGAGCAAAACGGCAGAAGAATGCGATGGGCGAAAAAATAGCATCGGAAAATCGGTCCATGGAAAGCTACCGATATTGATGTTGCGGGCGTAGCCAAGATTGCTTTGTTTCCCCTTTTTGTGGCAAATTGCATTCGATTGGATACAAAAAGCATAAACTTTGCGTTCACACAAGCGATTCGCTGCGTCGATAACGGATATTCAGGAATAAACATTTGCGCAGGAAAATAAATATGCTTTCACATATTTCAGGTGAAAAGAAAAACCAAATTGTATTTGCATTCATATCAACTTTAAAGCGGAAATAACTGACAATTGCAGAAACAGAGTTGTACTTAAAAGTGCTCGCAGGATCCCAACTCTAATAAAATCAGAATCTTAGCAAGTTGGATTAAAGTTTTCCCATTTATCATTGGATTTGATTGGTTTTCCTCTTCGGCACTCGAAAGCCTCTCAGCAGATGCAACTTAGTGCGAATGCATCCAACTTTAAGTCCCCAGCTGTCATAACAACTGCGACTACCGACTGACTGCTCCTTACGCACTCCAATGCCAACTGAACAAACAACGATCCGGCTCAATTTGGTATGGTAAACCGCCTCAAATTGATTTGTTGTCGGCAACATTTAGAGGCTAGTAGACTTGATTTGGCAGTCGAGTAGGGGCGTGGCAAGTTGCAGCGCTATGCAAATGAATGCCATCGAAGTCGTCCTGTTTGCCCAGGACCTATTTGCGGAGGGCGGGGGAGGAGGAGGAGGAAGGAAGACAGTTAATGTGGCCACTGTCTGCAGTTGAATGCCTGCCTGTTTGCAATCATTCCAACTTTAATTGAAATTAGTGCCGAGTTTTCGATTAAGCCACGCCTCGACTGTTTACTCCTGCCAGTGTTGATCGGGCGGCGACAATGCCCAGAGTCCTTAGTTTCCATGTCCTTGCTGCAGTCAAATTACCCAAGGGCCCACACATGTCAAACGAATACCTGCCGGAATGTCCTGCATCCTTGTATCATTTATTAATAAACCCCTCGAGTTGGGGCAATAAAACTTTGTGCTTTTTCCTTTGCCCTGCCAGAACTGACATTCGACAGTAATCTAAATAGGAAAACTTTTATGTTGGCTCCCCAAAAAACTAAGCAAGCTGGAAAAACTTTTGCCCAACCCAATTTTCCGCCCACCCAGTTTTGTGTGAGGTAAGCAAAGAGATGGGATAATTCAATGAGCGGGCTTCCTTTGACTGCCGAAAGTGTGCCAACATGTGAGTAATATGTTTGGACTTCTACAGGTCGACCCCTTTCTTCGGGGCCACGTGGCGTATGCGTTACTCATCTGCCAGAGCCTCATTATCGTCTCATCAGCCTTATTACTATATAAGCGTTATTATGCCACAGTGTATAGTGTATAGTGTTCCTTCTTTTCCCATTTCTTCCCCTTCTTTGTTCCTCTCGAAAGAGTCGCCTGGGACCGTGAGTAGAAAAGAAGCCTTTGCCTCTGACATTTTGTCGTCGGCTCATCGCAATCATAATTTCCATCTTTATGAATTTTAAATGAGACTGGGACCGGGTCTTCGTCGTCGGTCTTTTCTCCCTGCAGCTGACAAACTTTGCACGCCTGTCACTGCGAATTCAGCTAAATTTTTAATAAGATGCCCCGCCCTCGCTGCCACGCCCAATTGTCGCATAAGAGCTTATGCCGTATTTAGTCGGGTAAATATTTATTTGATTGGTATTTTTGCGATATCCGGATTTGTATGTTAGCGCGCACAGGAAACGGAAATTGTACGGGCTTGATGGCAGCCGCGTTATTTCCATATTCCCAATGATGCGGAAACGCAAAGAAAAATCGCTCTTTTGTTGCGGACCGAATAAATTTGCCTCGGTTTGTATACATACATATATATGGATATATGTATCTGTCTGGCGCATGATAAATGGATCAGAAGTGGAGCTGATGAGGCGAACTGGGGGCTCATTAAAGCCGATGTGTACTTCAGAAATACACAGTTGTATTTAATGGAATGTATGCAGAAGGAATTCCAACCAAGTAAGCTTTTGCAGAACATAATTCGCATACAATGAACTAGAAATATTGAAAATATTATCTTCACAGCTATTTATTCACTTTCCCCTTTATTTATATTTACTTCGGGCTGGCCATATTATTTTACACTCAACTGTATTACAACTAGCCTGCAATCGAAGGCGTCGCTCATTAAAAATAATTACAATTTTGAAGTGGTTCCGTGTGGCCAATGCATCCCTTCAGCGAAGGCCTTTAAAGTGGGCCAACTTAAATGAGGCAAAGCTCGGAAAAGGTAGCCACCGCATCCCCCGAACAACTTCCTCCACAAACAGGCCGGATGTGAAGAATAAATAAGACTAAATAGGAAAAATGAGGAAAATTATGAGCAGGCGAAAAGGGACAGGAGCGGAAACAAGGCGGGCTGGATTTCTTGGGGGCCACCAAATCAGGCAACTTTTATGGGTATTTGTACTTTTTATTTCTGGCTCCAGTGAATTTCAATGAGCAACAAGGGAGCCCGAAATACTCGGATTTGTGAAAAATTCTGGACCAAAATTGGGGGCATTTAATTAGGGAAATTTATGATTTGGCTCCGCCAGCGAGCGGCTGCGAGAACTAATCAATGTTAATCCATTTCTAACGAGCCATCGTTAGGAAGCCTGAATTACATACGCCCACAATCCAGCCAGTTGAATGGCATCATCAAAATGCCTGCCAACTTCCAAGTCATCAAATTGCATGCCAACTTGTTGTTGCCGCTGGCATTTAACGATAATGTGCGCCATATCGAGGCCATAAGCAGATATATATCCGAAGGGTAGACAGATATCTACAATGGCGATATATGTGTGCACTTAAAATGCCAGCCCAGAAATTGGGACAACCGAATTTTCCTGCAAGTCTCTGCCTTTTTTCTGCTGTGGCATGCTACTTAGCTAATATGAGAGTGGGTTTCTGGGGGCGTTTAATGCGATTTCATCATGCTTTGTATGGTACATGGTATTTTAAGCAAAGCTTGGCCCAAAAATAGACTTGAGTTCGAAAAAGAGAACATTCTGGCCAGTCAAATTAGTTATGTTCTGCTTGGGAGGGTGGCCCCAATAGCTAATCCTCGATTTTGGACCTCCCCGCGCTGTGGCTTTTCCTTTGGACTGGAGCAAGTGCCTCGGGCTGGTTCGCCAGCTTGCTCATATCAAATATTTGTTTTCAAAATATGTGCTAAATTCTATGCACACCCGCTCCTCCGATCACCCGAATGCGCTCCTTCTGGGGTATTTTCGGCTGAAATAGAACTCTTTGGCTTGCAGCTTGATTGGCCAAAACTTTGTAAACAAAAACACACACAGAACAAATGCCAGCTTCGGTTCGAGGATAAAGAGTGGGCGTGGGGCGGGGGGCGTGACAGGATGAAAGGCTTTGCGCTTTCGCTGGCTGTGCTGACAAAATCCTTTAGAGTTCGAGTGAGAGATATATTTAACTGTTTGGCATATTATGGCTTTTATATTGAGTTGTTTTGGACTTATCTAGTTTATTGCCGAGCGGATAGGGCCAGATGGGTTGAAACTTGTCCTGACACAAAATATTCTTTATGGCTGGCATTAGAATTTGTTCTGATAAGGCCCCTGGAGGGCGAGGCTAATTTCAAGGAATTGCAGTACATGACATGATAATGTGGAATAAATTACGTGCCCTGAATATAACCCTTTGTATTAATCAAACGATTTGCGCACATTAGGTTAAACTCTAACCACATTTGCATAGATATCGCAAGTTTAAGTGGAAGCTAGGTTAAGTTTATACTTTCCACTTAGTGGGTAAAAGATAGTCAATACAATCTACACAGTTTTTAAGCCCGAATGATGGTTTTCCCAGCGTAGACACGAGAAATGTAAATCATTTGTAAAGTGACTGGGCTAAGTGGTTGGCCCGGATGGTTGGCTTGAATGGTTGCAGATAGGAGAGCATTAACATAAATTACCTTGCACAACGATCCGACGTTCCTCGGGCTCCGGCCGCAATGTGCCAGCAGCAACAATCACACAATGCCAAGAACACACACTTGGGTTGTAGGATGCAGGACGCGGGAGAAAGGACACAGGACACAGGGCGCTGAATGCAGGATGCAGGATGACAAACACAAAGGCATAGAAATGAAGTGGTTAAGTGGTCCAAGGACCTGCAGATTTGGCCGCAGACATTCGGACAGATGGAGTCACGCACGCAGTGGCAACTTTACAGGATGTTTCAGCAGCAGCAGGACGAGTCCTTGCACAGTTCCTATGTGCCCACGACCGCTCCTCCTCCTCCCCCTCCTCCTGCGGACGAAGTACGTGACACGCTGGCATGTCCTGCTACCCGCTGGGCGACTGCGGGAATGGGCGTGGCCCCGCCAGCCGTCGGAGTGGCTGGCTGCAGCAACGGCGAATCCAAGCTCCCGTTTCCTCCGCCGCCACCGCCTCCGGTCGAGGAAGTGCCTCCCAAAATGCTGCTGGTGGCACGCGTCAGGAACCAACAGTCCATGGGCGTCGGTTTGCCCTTCATGATAACGGGTCCGCGGTACTCCAAGTGGAACGAGTCATCCTGGTTTATAGCCAGACAGAGGAGCCTGCAAAAAGGAGAAGTGACAGATGCCATAAGTTGCAGGGCGGAAGGCATTGTGTAAACTGAATTTTAGTAAATAATTCTATGCAAAATTACAAAGTAATCACCAAGTTTTAATATAACTTATGTTCTGAGTATAAACTATATCTTTAAGATGCAAACCAATTCAGTAAGCAAAGAATAGTAGTGCTTAAGATGGGAGATGTGACTCCTTTTGGCAGTCACATAAATTCGTGTTAGGGAGTTCTGTGGTGGACCTGGTCTGATGGCATAATGCACTCTGAATGATGTACATATATCACGGGGGTCGTATTTTTCTCAATCTGCACACCAATAAATTGCCATCGTAATTTCCACCGTGGGAGAGCCCTTATTCAGCTGTTAGATTGCATCGCCAGAAATTATGTAAATTCGGTTATTGTGCTCCGTGTGCCCGCACAATCGAGTGCAGCACAAAACGGAAGCGGAATAAAAATTTCGCTGGCTTGTGTGCATTTCCGCTTCCGCTTGGCTCGACCACAGTGCAACCACACATTGTTGCATTTATTCGGACTCATATATTTACGGCGAATACGCCGCTGATTGGATACGCATTTAATTCAATTTATTGGCGACCTTTGCGGCATCGGATAGCCTGCATATGGCCACAATTGCATTGCCCTTTTAATTAGCGCTCAGGTGAGCCTGATCAGGTGAAAATATTGCCGTGTTGTCCTGGGTAACCAGCACAAATATGCACCGTTTTAATGGACCTGAGTTAATTACACTGCGCCGAATGTCCTTCGACACCTATTTGCATATGCGATTAAGGCGAAGGACCCCAGGAATCCCTGCCAGACATGATTATCCCAGCCATCATCTGTGGATCTCTGCGTGTGCGTTCTTAATTAATGTTTATGGCAGTGCTTAAATATTTACCCAGCGCTTAATTGTCAGCCCAAATATTAAACGTGCAAATACGGCGAATAATGGAATGAGTGTGCCTGAATAATGTATGGGTAAATTGATATGTGCCGCATAAATAAATATTAATTGGCAAAGGGGGATAGAAAAACATGTAAACAATGTGCACAATTGCTATTTAAAATATGAAATTATTTCGTAGCAGCTGAGAGATTTACATGACAATCGGAGTCGTGTTTTAAATTACATTTGTTTTGACGTGGCTTAAGCTCAAGAAAAACAAAACGCTCCTATTATTTACAGATTTAAATTTATTCATGTGGATATTTGTTTCAATATTTATTTCAAAATGAACGCCTTGCAAATATAATGGATCCATTGAAGGGGGATTAGTATATCTCTAAAAAGATAGCTTAAAAAATTATAATATCGGTTTTACTTTAAAATGAAGTATTGAGGGAGTATTGATCATTAGTTATCAGTTTTCAGTTGTAAAAGAAAATTCATTAATGATTTAAATCGAAAAAAGCACTCAAACAATAAACAGCACACCATTAGCGTTTATTTCGAAATAAATTGATTTTTGTTGAAGCCAAGCATAATCCTCATAATGACAAACCAATTATTTTCCAGTTTAACATTGCAAAATTACAAAAAACCTGCGTTTTTATGCCTCATTTGATTTTATGCTTATCACCAAACATTATCCATTTTGCACAAAAATAATGTGTGAGCATACATGTATGTACTATATATTTTAAATAGGAATTTAATTCAGCTTTATGCTCATGAAACGCGTATTTAATAGCTCCGCTGCTCTCCGTGTAAAGAGAGAGAGAGGAGAGCAAGCGGGAGAGTGAGCGCTTAGGTAAACAGCTGAGCGTTCTTAGAATTTGGACTTCGTTTGTTTAGTTTTCCAGCGGCTGCTGATGAGTGGGGTGGAAAATTGTGTGTGAGCTGCGTGCAGTGAATAAATGGTTCGGAAAAATGCCAGCAAATTTCAAAGTGCAATAGACTGTTTAGCAAAAGCCAATCGAATTGAAGCGAATCGAATCTGTTTCAATGGAGTCCTCGAGTTCCATTCGGTTTTTGAAGAGCTCATAGAAATATACTTGTCGGCTGGTAATCAAACACCTGTTTGCCAATTGCTTTGCTGTTAGCTTCATGGAAATAAAGTGGCCTCAAAAGTAATTGAGCTGTATATCAACTTTTGAATAAGCTTCACATACTATGTAATTACGTTCTTAAATGATTGCAATGCTTAGAAATATTAAAATTAATATTCATTCCCTGCTCATTATGAGTTGTTTATGTTTATCAAAAGTTCTCCCAGCACATCATTGCCAGCTGCAAAAAATCGATAGCGAAAGAGAGTCACCCCCGCAGAAGAAATGCTCTCTTTTTTGTGCATTGTGACTCTTTGGCTTCAGCAGTGCGGGAGTTTTTTTGAAGCGGAATTTCAATTCTTTGGAGGGAATCAATTCACCTCAATCGAAAATATTTGCCTACTTAAAGTGAATTAAATTTTGTTTGCAATATGCTTTCGCAGTTGCTACAGGCTTTCCATCGGCTGGTAAGTCAATTAAAAAGCCAATTTGTGTGGGTTCGCTGCTGGTTGCCATTACCACGGCAGTTCTACGGCTTCCGCCGGGAAACTGAGTCACGGGCACGGCTGCGTCTGCGGCTGCGGGAACGACTGCGGCGGAATCCCGCCGAACGGGCCAGTCACCAGCGGAACCGGCGGACCCAGCGCCGCCATCTGGTCATGGACTACATCTTCGAGTGCTTCTTCGACGACACCTTCGAGCAGATCTCGCGCAACGGCCTGCAGGACCGCCAGTCGCGGCGAGATGTCCTCGACCACCTGAGCTCCATCATCAAGGGCTGCAGCGGTGGCCAGAACTCGCAGACGGACGAGGTGGCCGCCATCGCGGTGACGGCGGCCATGAGGTACCACCGAATGGCCAAGGAGCAGAACGGCCAGGTGAGCTTTATATGCAAATCTAGTGTTGCAAATGTGGCATTTCGGTGTGCAATACTTCAATAATTAATATTAATAAATATTTGCTTAAAAGAGTCTATACAATTTAATTAATAAAGCTTTGAAAATTAGTTTTCTGTACTTCAAAAATGAGATAAATAAATAACATTATATTTCATTGTCGTATTAAATACATCTTAAAGTTTAAACTATACCAATGAATTATGAATGAAAACCAATGGGTAATTAGCCAAATAACATTGCTTTTCTTTTGAGTGGAATAAAAGTGGAATTTAATACAACTTTCTATAAAACCGTTATAAAAGTACTAAAACTATGCATAACTAATTCATCCAATTGGCTTTTTGGAATGTAAATAAATATGGCAAGTTGTTTCTGGCTTAATTTCCTTTGGCAGAGTCTGCCAAACTTAATTTTCTTGCATTTTAAATGCCTGCTCTTCATATGGCAATTATTTATAATTTAAAAAGTAGCACTTCAGGTGGGATTCAGCCCCTTCACCTCTCCTCCTCCTCTTGCGTATTCCCCAGGTCTGCCTCATGGGCAAGTATCACAACATCCTGTACATCGGACTGCGCACCTGCTGGGATTGGGGAGTCCGGGACTCGGAGGTGGTCGTCAAGCTGCTGGGTGAGTGGAGTCGGGCCAACTAAATAATTTAATTTAAATGCATATGTATGCGTATGTGTATGCGAGTGTGTGTGTGTGTGTGGCACGACTTTCCTGTTTGCTTTTTGGGCGTGGCTGTGTGCTTTGCATACTTTCATAAATATCATCCCATCGCATCGGATTATTACGCCCATAAGCAGGCAGTTTTCACTTTAATCACGTGTTTCTGCTAATTGCGTTAAGAAAGTGTTGCTGATGTCGTTCTGTTGCTCCGTTGTTGCTGCATCGTAAAACTTGTAAAGTGCCTCAAAGTGTTGCAAGTTATTTGGGGCGTACGCATGCTGGCTGCCTCTAATTAAAAGGCTGCGTAAACTTTTGCGAGCGGGAAAAGTGCCTGGAATTAATGGCATGCCTCCGTCGGGGGATCTGGACTCGTGTGCAATAAAACTTGCTCCTTGTTTGTCCTGTCCTCACTCACCAAGTTGCTTTGTTGCTGACTCCAGCCTTTTGGACCCTCTGGCCTTGGTTTGGCAAACATTGTGGCCGTTTCCGTTTTCCGCTGACTTCATTTCTGGGCTGTGCCAAAAAGCCAGCGAAACCGAAAGCCAAAAAACCAAAGCAGCAACAAGTGCAGCCACGTAATTAGCTTTTTTATGGCTGCGCTGCTGCGATTTGATGACATTATTCAACCGCTTTCTTCCTTACCGACAATTTGCCTGCATGGCGGCAAAATCGGTCACAATGTGTATACAAATTTGGTTTATGGCATTACCCACTTCGAAATGCTATTAAACGTGGCTTTTCCATATAAATTAACTTTTAACTATTTTCCTGTTCCCATGACTAATTTATCCCCTTTCTGTGCAATACAGTGGCCATTTACGAGTGCGAGAAGACATATGAGCGCATTTTCCTGGGCGCCCTGTTTGGACCACATGCTCCGCACTTCATCGCCGGCTGGCGCAGTGACTTCCAGGATCAGGTGAGACTGGCAGGCAGACCCTATTCCTGCCCCCGTGGAATAGACACCCATGTATGTCCTTTGTTCGCAGCACGAGAATGTCCGGGCGATGGTTTACTTTCTGAAGCACGCCACACGCGAGCAGCTCACATTGCCCGTCTGGATTCCGCGCTTCGAGCAGGAGCGACAGCTCAGGTGAGTCCTCAGCCCAGCCCCCCCATCCTGTCCTGACGTTCTCCCCCATTTCCCACCTCACCACTTTCTCCGCGTGGCTTTCATGTGTCGCGCTCTTTTGCTGCCTCGAGCGATTTTCACACTAGCCGGGTTAATTGGATAGTTGCCTGGGTGCCATGCCGAGGTCTTCATTCCCCAAAGAGTTTTTTATACTAGCAGTATGCTTGGACATTTATGGAGAGCTCTTACTTTTATAACAGTGACAGTAAGACCTTCTATACGCTTAACTTATGGCTATTAATGCAAATTATAAGTTGCTTTCAAGGAAAATCGACAAGAATTAAAAATAAAACTATAAAAATCGGACTATGTATGTGCCGAGATACCGAGCAACCTTAATGGCTTGCCAGTTTTCCACATAATAATAATGTTTTCGGTAACAATAAGATACTATAAATACCCGCTGGGAAAATGGTGGACGAACGTGCAGGGTAACCAGAGAAATGAAAGGATTTTAATTAAATTAATTCATCAGCCATTGTTGTGGCACCTACACAGAGTGAGTGTGTGTGTGTGTGTGACTGCCATAATTGAGTGAAAGATGGCGACAATTTACAACCACAGACACGACTGCGAATACACTTTTACAGGGAATGGCTCTCAATCACTGGCGGTGGCTTTCTCTCACTTCTGCTGGTGTCATGTATAATTAAGATTTTCATTTGCAGCTTGCTTTCGGGGGGTTTCCCATTTCCGCCTTCTTTTTCCGACCCGCCCACATGCACACGAGGTCCGTGTGTGAGTGTCACTGATGCGATAAGCTGAAAACCAACAGGCAGCGATGTAAACCTTTTGTTATTTCGGCTTTGTTCGCCAGCACTTCGGAGGATTAAAGTCAAAAATGCGTGTAATAAGCGCACAAAAGCATGCTCAACCCCACCACGCCCACTAATCCACACAGATACAGCCCGCCCCCACGGATATACCATGCACCCACACCATTGCAGAGTTGACTGTTTGCGCTTCTTAAACAAACAGAAGGCAAAAAACATACTGACTGGCAAGCATTAAGACGACATTTATGATGCCCTCTCGCAAAACAGCAGCCAAAGTCATGAATAAGCGTTAATAGCTGCAAATGTATGTGGGGCCGGAAACCGTGTGTGTGTGCGTGTGTGTGTGTGCGACCGAGGAGCTGAGAAAAACAAGCAATGTGACAATAAACGTTTCGGCCAAATGCCGTTGAAGCTGCATAAATCAGTGCTGGAGCAGCATATTGCCAAAGTTTTCGCAGAACAGTGAACACTCGTGAAGAGGAATGGTCTTGAAGCCGAAAGCTGACAATGAGATTTAATTTACTTTCGATGTTAGTGTTCTTATTGCAACAAAAGAAGCTGTAAAAAGGTGTATAGCTTTATTGTCGATTGAAACGAATGGAAAAAAGCATTATTTAATTCAGTAATTGCACAGCTTATGGGGCTTAAACAAGCAAGTTGCATTATTGCACTGCTGTTTAGCATAATCCACTAGCTAGTCCACTTGCCGACTTAATGGCACCCGGAATAATTTATACCCTGCCAATATAGGCAAGGCACTGGGAACTGCACAGGCCGAAAGAACTCCCACTCCTTTCATCGGATTGAATCGAAGTGCGCACTGTATAGCAAAGACATTAACATGAAACGCCGCCTAATACTCGCTAAGCAGACCATTAGACAGAAATTTGATTTGTCAGCCCACTCAGCAGCTGATTAAAGTGTTAATGTCTGACTTGGGGGCAAACCACTTCCGACTGGAGGAGAATGTGCCAGCCACGAGGTGCTATATACGGCTATTGAGGAACCTGTCATGGGATGCGATTGGGGAATGGCTTGATTCTTGCAGGGACTCACTTTTATCGCCGCCAATAAAACGCAAATGAATTTGCCAAGCCAATTTCCAAGCTGTCACTGGATGGTGGCTCAAAGTGCGCTTATCGTCTGCTGTGTGGGTTACTTCTACTTCCGGTTTATTGTGGTTTCTGCTCTTTTATTTGCCTACTTTTATGCGTAGACATAAAAGCCGTGTGTGTGTGTGTGCGCTGTGTCGGAAATGTGCTTTAAGTGCATTGTACATGCTAATGCCTGAATGGAGACAAACGCCCACCACTCACACAACACATAACGTATACGCAATGTCAAGTTAGGCACAGAAAAAAACATGGCAAAATTTTAGAAGTTAAATAGGTAATAGGGCTCAGTAATCCGTCTTTAAGACATCTTAAAGTACGAACTTTGGTCTCTTCTTTTAGTTCCAAGTAAAAACAAGGAAGGGCTTTATATTTTGTGTTTCCTGTAATGGAAGGGCACTGAGCAACAAGCGAGCAGCTTAATTGAGGTCTGGCACCCGCTCATGCTCAGCCCATTTTCTCAGCTCCATAGAGTCCTGCTAATGTGCGAAGCCCATTTTGATGCTTGTCGCCCATTTGGGCGGCCACTAAACTCACTCGGAATGTGTGCCTAAAAACTAACTGACTTATCCGAATCCGGCTTTTTGTTCTTGCTTTTTTTTGCAGATTCATTGATGTCCCCATTGAGTCCTGCGGCAAGTCCTCGCCCCTTCGCATTGCCCTGCAGGCGAACGCTCCCGAAATGCTGCTCATCCTGCTGAGGTAAGTCGTGGCCTGGAAAAGGGACTTCCGGTCAGGGGGAAGGGAAAGGGGACAGGAAGGGAAGTGCCAGCGACTACCACTTCAATTAGCGAGAAATATGCAAAGCGGCGCCACTTGGCGGCGCCGCAATGTATGCAACATAAAATACAAGACGCTTAGCATAAGCAAGTGCTCGCGAAGCCACAAGAAAACGCTCGACGAGACCCAAGCCAAGGAGCGGGTAGAGAAAATAAAAGGAAAAATTATCATTAAATATGAAAGTCGCTGCCACAGCGAATTTGCATCACAAGGCGGTCTCCAGCGAGTCTCGAGGTCCAAAAAAGCAGCTTGTAAAAAGTTACGAGCATGCACTCGGGTCCTCGGCCGAGATTCATAAATTTATATGTAAACGCCTGCAGTTTCGACTTGGTCCTGATCCTGAGTCCTTCGTCCTTAGTCCTTGACTTTCGCCGTCGCGGCAATTTATTGTTTCCTAACTGGATATGGCCGCGGCCACGCCTCCCGCCCGCCCCACCATTTCGCTGGCTTCGATTTCAATTTTTGATGCAGCGCCAAAAAGGATGCTTTGCATAAAATGCGAGTATTGATTGCTGGCCAAAAAGGCGAGTCACAACAAAGTCCCCGTCTGAGATGCTCGGCTGTCAAAGTTTATGTCGACGGCTGGCGGAAGGCAGCTTGAATTTCATTAGATCAAGATTTTCGCAAAAATTATTCAATTTCCGCAGGTCCTTCGGTCTGAGTGGCACATTTTATGTGATTTTTCCTAGAAGTGACTTAAGAAGTCTCTTTAAATTTGCACTTTATTTATTTTCCTTAAAAGTAATAGAACTATGGTTTTTGAAGTTAAATATAATTTTCAAAATGCTATACAGCTTCAGTATAGCTGCCAAATGAAATTCCGAATCATTTCTGGGCTGAATTTTTGAGCACCCCCTCCCCATCCGCCGATTTGCAACATTATGTGCCCCCTTTGTTGCCCTACGAAATTAAAAGTGAATTCCACTCCTCAAAAGGGGCGTAATGCGGAAAGAATTCGCATTATGAGGCGGAGGCCAGTTGTACATCCCAGATTCAGCTCGGTATTGAGATTCCCGCCAGCTGTGCTGATTGCAATTGCAATGGCTTCGATTGATGGCAAATGTTTGAGTTTGGCTTGCCAATTCCCCGCTGTCGGTTTCCCCTCCGGTTTTCCACCGCTTTCCCGGATGTTTTCGGAGGTGGGTTTTGTCAGTCGGTTTTTTTGTTTCTGTTTCGCTTTCTGCGCCGACGCCTTTCGGCCTCGACTGATTTTTATTCAGATGCGGCCACTGTTTTTCGAGTTACTGATGCTGATGCGCCATAAATTTTCGATATTGTTTCGCTTTTGTGTGTTTTAATTTGCGTTTCGCTCTGCGCTTTGTTGCATTTCCATTTGAAATTGGCCATAAAATATGCAAATGAATGTGGAGAAATGAATTCCTTTTTCGCTGGTACTTTCACTCGCTGCCAAATTGATTTACTAGTGCATAATTGCGCATACGCCATGTGGCCTGCGACTCTGTTCGCTGGCAAAAAGACAATATTTATACAATGTACCGGCGGTGAAACAACACATAAATAAGCGAAACATATAAATTACAATGCTTATCAGGCAGAAAACGAGAAATGCGAATGCGGGGGAGATCTTTGACAAACATTTTCAATTTAAAAAGTGACAACACTGCCGGCGCCATTTGCAATTTGCAATTCGCACTTCATTTGCCATTTACTCAGGTCGGCCTGAATGTAGTGAGAGAAAATTATGGTCACTTAACAATTGATAAGCCTTATTGTAGATATTTGAAGATATTCCCATTGTAATTTATACCACTTTTTAATACACCTTAAGAAAGCCAAACATTCAGCTCAGGAATTATTTTAATTGACAACACTTCTTTCTCAGTGTACATGTGTACATCTCTGCTCCTGTGCGTGTGTACTAGTGTGCAACTGACACAACCGCGAGTCGTGTCTGTTCATTATTTCATTTGTACATTGTGTTTATCGGGGCATCTAGCATTTATTGCCGCCCCTTCACCCACCGACCTCTGACCCTTTGCATTGACCACAAGCAAACCAACTACGTGCTGGCAGCTTGTATCTCATTTGCAAACAGTTACCCACTCCCGACCGCTGACACGCCCTCTCACCACCCACGCCCCTTCCATCCGTTGCAGATACGGCGCCGCACCGCAGCCGCCGGACGGAGGCGCCTCCGTAATTATAGCGCTGCTCGACAAACTCATCGAGGATGGCCGCAATTACAGCTTCGAACTGGTCATGTGCCTCAAGATTCTGCTGCGCAATGTGGTGATGATTGAGATGCCCTTCAAGGTGAGCAAATGCCTATTAAATTAATTATACCTTCTGGAGTGATGCAATATGTAAGAAGTAGTTTGTCTTACTATTTTCTCTAATATTCTATTTCAGCCCCTTTTATACGCCGCCCGCAGGGAAATGTTCTTCGATCGCTACGGCCGCCTCTTGATGGACAAGATTATTGGCAAAGAGCAGGTCTACGGAGTGCCCAGTCTTCGTCATTTATGCCGGTAATTATCAACTTTGACCTGTAATCTTAGCAGGGGATGGAAACCGCTTCGAACACTTGAGCTTGTGACCAACAATGGGCTGCCCACGTCTTTTGGTCGGAAATGGAGATTAGGCCAGGGAGAATGGAGTCCGACAGCCATAATAAGTTTCACTTTTTTATTCAATTACTTTGGCTTAGGTCCGCCACGCTTGCTTAACTTCCTACGGGCAGACAATTCGGCTATAAGCCCGAAAAATGAAATAAGCATAAGACAGGAGCCCAACTGACTGGCTGACAAACTGACAGACTGTCTGGGCAAAAGTTGACAAGTTTCCCTCGTCCTGCCGCTTTTGTCGGGCGGCTTAGTGCAAGTTGGCCTTCTTCTTTCATGTATTGTATCCAGAAGTCGGGTCGAAACTTTCCCGCTTGCCTCACTGACTCGGTCGCAATGTAGTCAAATGTCGGCCAACTTAATAAATTAAATCGATGCGAATTTCCTTGCCACGTTGATCGCTGTTTGAGTCGAGAAGTTTCTTCGATTTAATTCCAGAAGTTGTCGTCTACAATTGATAAGGTTCTTGTGGGATTCCATATGCGGGGTCTTAGCCCACATATGTGCCACTTATTTGTGGAGCACTCCGTGACCCGATGATGCCGGGTACACAAATACACAAACATATTTGCCTCCGCCTGCTCACGTGTCACAAAAATGTCCATTGACTTTGGCTCTCGTTTCAGCTGGAAACCCGTTTTCCAGCTTGTTTGCCAGTTTGTTTTTCTCTGGCCAATGTTTGCGATGCGAAAACTCGCGCTCCTGCCCTGCTTTTCGTACAGTAAAGCATGGGTGTTGAAGCCAGAAAAAAGTATTTTAAGTGTTTATATAGAATATAGAAAGCATATGTTATGTTCCGTTTGTCTGACATTCTTTGAAGATTATTTACATAAATTAAGCTTTGAGTTAAATTATAAATATAGTTTTAGTCTCGCATCATATTTTCTTTTGCTGAAAAGTGAATAGCCACAGTATTTGCAGTCGAGTCGGCGTCCACTTGTCGAGGCTTCAACAATGTGCTCGAAATGAGCACTTGATTTATATGTTCTGCCGCAGTTCCTCTTCTTGAAGCCAGCCATTTTGCGATTTCAATTTATGCAAGTCTCTTTGGTACCCGCAAAGAATGCATGCATAACGCATTACATTGCGCATTGGCCCCGAAATCAGAGTCTTGAAGAGAATGTGACGATTGCCGTCATGGGCGAATATATTGCGCATACGCCCCGGCATCCCGACTTCCGTAGAGGCGCTCACAAGTAGGCAACGCTTTTTGTGCCTGCTTTTATGGCTGCTCAGTGACTTCCGCCGCTCATCTGTTCCCCTTGGGCGGTGTCTGCTTGCTTTATTGATTGGTCGAATTTGTCGTCGGCGGCCGTAAAAATGCCAAAATATTGCCAGAACAGAGAAACTTGACAGGACAAATTAACATGGACATAAACTGCGGAGTTCCTGGTTCGATACCCCTGGCAGCTGATTAGCATGTTGTTAAGCTTCCCGTGCGTTTTATGACGCCAATTTGGGGCTCACTTTCGCAAGAATTTCGGACAAGTTGCCGCTGCTCCACGCTGTATCAAAAAGGCACTTTAGAACCGGCTCCACACACTGGCAAACTTCAGAGGAAGCTTTCACTGCGGCTCAAAGTGGAAGGGCCAAAAAGAATCCGCTACCAATATCCGCTACTTTAACTTCTTCCTCTAGTTTCGCAGGCAACTTTAGTGAAAGTTTGTTCGCTCTTGCTGCCTTTCACTCACGAGAAAAGTTTTAAGCACATGAACTTTGTTTGCTGTGCGGATTTTTTGTTCACCGTATGAGCTTATTGTGCGAAACTTAAATTAATTTATGAAATATCCCGCTGAGATTGACAGGAGCAGCGCCTAAAGGCGAGAAAAGTATACCAAAAGTCTTGAGCAGCTCGAAAAACGTCAATCCTGCGAACGATTATCAAGACATCACATCAAGACATCATTAAATTAACACTATATTATGTTTTAAAGACTTTAACATTGAACTTGAATTTCCAGCTGCTGTATCCGCGACGTCCTGCGGATGCACAATCAACTGCCCAACGGCATCGACACGTTGAGGCTGCCAAAGCGCCTGCAACGCTACATCGATCTCACCGAGGAGCTCGAAGGACCTGAGGCACAGGACACGGAGGACAAGGATCAGCAGAGGGAAAAATCCTCGGCCAAATGCAAGCTGGGAAGCGAGGCGGGCCGGCTGGATACAATCAGCAGTGCAGGGGAGAGCGAGGACGAGAGTGAGAACCAAGCGCAGCTCCTGCAGGCTGTCACGGATCCGGAAAAGGCCGCATTGGCGGCTTTCATGGCCACCGGCGATGGAGCGTATACGGAGGAGGCCAAAAAGGCTGCGGTAGAGGCCTACGTGGCGGCCTGTCCACCCGATTTCGATCCCGATTTTCCGCCAATTTCCCTGCCCGGGGAGCCCAGATAGCAAAAAA
Organism: Drosophila simulans; assembly: GCF_016746395.2. Taxonomy (NCBI): domain Eukaryota; kingdom Metazoa; phylum Arthropoda; class Insecta; order Diptera; family Drosophilidae; genus Drosophila; species Drosophila simulans. Next base: position 27,245,405 of record NC_052523.2, on the reverse strand, counting down.
CATCCAGTACAAGCACCAGCACTCACCGATAGGTTTCTTCGCTGACGTTGATGCGCCCCGGAACGCCAGTGGTCTCCGTCCGGCTGGTGAGATTGACAGTATTTCCGAAAAGACAGTAGCGCGGCACTCGGTTGCCGATCACTCCAGTCACCACTTCGCCGGAATGGATGCCAATAGTGATTTGCTGGAAAAACAAGGACCAAACAAAGAATTTAGAATTGTAGAATTTGTAAGGAGTTTATCTAGAAAATAAATGTATAATCTGAGTTCGTAGCTGAATTTATCGGGCCTCGCAGGGTCTTAAAAAGGCACTTCATTGCGCTAATAAACTTTCGCCATCATCAACACCCGAAAAGTTGCCAACCGCAACGGAATGTAGCTGCAAAAACCAAGCGAAAGTTGCCACAATTACTTTCCAAAAACTTGCAGCAGCAGTAGGAAAAAGTTTTCTTTAATTAAATTTAAAACGAAATGAGCGGCGACCAGAGAGAATAGGAGCAAGTCCCAACCCCGCCCACAATAGGTCCTTGTTAGTAGGTGACGATGCTGAAATCCAAAAGCGAGAGGGTTTCGCAGAAACGCAGAGCCAGGATAATATGTGTAAATGGGTAAAGTGCCAGCAGTTCAGAGATAAAAACGAAGGACAAAAGTTGTAATTACCAGAAAAACATTACATGAAACTAATCGCCTAGGCGGCGGAGTGCGATAAGAAAAGTATCAAAACATTTGGAAGCCCAATGTGCAGAGAGTCGAGTTGCGAAAAAATTGGCAACAAAATGAAATTAAACCAGTGCACTGCACCACTGATGAATGATTCAACATCGAGCTTAAAACAGATTCTATTGATTATATGATGGATAGCTATGTTGGAGCCAATGCTTTTATTTTATTTATTATGATATGTTCCATACTTCAAATGTCAACATAATTCAGGAAACAAAAACAGTTTTTTCGCAATTTTTTCCAATTAGAGAAGGAAACTTCTTGCCAGAAAATGCTAAAGGACATTACGGATTGTCCATTCTAGTTCGGAACTATTTTCTGGAAAATTGCTGGTTTATTTTTAGCCATCAGCCAAGATGCATGGCAGTGAGGAAAATGATTTTCCTGGTTTCGCCCTCGAGTGTATAAAATACATAGCAACTGCAGAAAGTTTTTGCTGAGAGCCGAATCAATATTTATGGACTGTAAGCACAGGAAGTAGCCAACAAAGAGTTGAGTTGAGAAAAACTGGCGGGAAAAGCGGGAAAAGAGGGCTGGAAGCAAAGTTTTTGCATAAAGAAAAACATCGGTATAATTGGCTTCATAAACGGAGGAGGAGGTGCCGGGCGGAATGACTAGCTTCTGCTGCTGCTGCTTTTTATCAGGATTTAATGAAGCGCAAAATGACGCCAGTGGCGGCGAGGGAGGTTCGATGGGGGTGGGGCGCAAAAGGGGCGCAGAGAGTCCTGGGGAAGGGCAGTGCAACAGGCTCGGATGTCGTGTCCTAGTTTTTGCCATTAGTCGTCCGTGGCGATTGTTAATTGGATTTCGAGCGATCTATCAAACGCTGACTCGATTCTCGAATTCCCCTCCCCGTTTTTCCTTTTCGTCCGCATGAAAGGGGTTTCCCCCTGCATTACCAAAGGCAATCAGTCAAATATGAAATACTGACAGCCACAAAAACTTGACTGCAGTTGCGGCGAGGCCAGATGGAAATGGAGACTAGTTGGGGCTTATGGCTTATGGTGGGCGGAACAGATGGATGATCCCAGGACCAAAAGAAGACTTCCTTACGAGGACAGCCAACGGCAAGACGATAAGGTAATGGAATTTTAGCAACAGAAAAACAACAACTCTGACAATAAAGCCAAGTGACACGAGCCCAAGCAAGAGTTGCTAAGTTTGTGTGGGTGGGTATGTGGCACACGCACGCAGATCCTGCGACATATCTACACTAGGGTGAGTCGGAAATTATATTTACAGCTTATTTAATCTACTAAATAAAGTAATTAAAATTTATATTTTCTCTTTGAATTAGATTATATATTTAGAATATATTTAGAATATTTACATAATGTTATTCCAACAATATAGTTTGTTTCCATTTTCGCTGTGAGCCACCCTAATAGACATACAGATGCCAAGACATGTGCAAAAAAAAAAAAAGTGACTGACAAGCCACAAGCATTGTCCACACGTACAATGCTGTAATTGTGAAGGATGCCATCAAGTGGGGCATCCGCATCCTCGTCCTCACACTCGTCCTCGCCTCGTCCTGTGGATGAACCGCCCTCCCTGCTTCCCCCTTTCATATCTACATTTATCTGTGGCCCTGCATGTGTGCAGTGTATTTTAAGCCCGAGCACTCAAAGCAAAAGTGTTTAAGCCGAAAAAAAGATAGTAACAGCAGGCAGGAGGCCTCGTCACCATCCTCGGCCAAGTTTCAACGTCTCTGGTGACAGTTGACGGTCAAGTGGCCACTGGCAAGGATCCGAGACCATGTACCATGGTACAAGACGCGTCCTTTGACATTGTGTGTCATCAATTTTGAATTAATTTTAGCCATTTTCGCAGTTTTCCATCCAAAACTTGGCGCCCACGCCTTGCGCATAGAATGGGAAACTTTGTTAAATGAACTTTTTTCGCACTTGCCTGCTGCCACAAGTTGTTAATATTTTACGTGCACTTGCCACTCAATCCGGCCAGTCGAGGGTTAAGAGATTGCGAGGGGCGAGGGGATAGACATTGAAATTTATGCGCCATTGAGTTGCTGTTGCTCAAAATGGCGAATGGCAAATGGAAAATTGCGAATGGCGAATGGCGCATTCAGCAACAAATTGCGCGAAAGTTGCATACTCACACGAACGAACAAAAACACGCGCGAGACAATTTTCCAACTACTTTCAATGCGCACAATTAGAGTGACGGCCCCCTGGAAAAACCCAGCATTTTACCAGCCCCAACCCCGCTTTTCATCCGCGGGCACTTGAGCAACTTGAGCACAAGTTGTCAGTTGTGAATGCATTTTTGTTGCTCGGCAAAGGCTGCACAAAATATGGCACAAAAGGAAAGACGCCAGGATATGCTAAAATTTGATGAAAAGCGAAGCCGAGACTCAAATACAATTGCGGGAAATTTAGCGAGTTTTACTTGTGCTAGTTCTAAAGGTGAAGTTTTCCCTCACTATATACACCAAAATAACAGAATAATAAATATTCGGCATTTGTTATATTCCACACTCACCACTGGATTGGACCCCATTTTGACGTTCTTGGCCATGTCCATCATATCGAGGGCCACTCGTGCCATGCACTTGGCATGATCCTCGCAGTGGTCGGGCAGTCCGGAAACGGCCATGTACTTATCGCCAACTGTTTCCACCTGAAAGCACAGACATGCCAATGAGTCCTTTAGATGGACCAAATTGAGAGCTGACCCGAAAAAAGGGCCGGCATTGCATCGTGTTTGTGGTCAGGTAAAAAGTGTAATTAAGTGGCCACTGCAGGGGCTGTTGGCCAGCCCTGCCCACTTGCATTTGAACTCTGACTGACCCACCTTGTACACGTTCAGGTTTCGCTTGGAGTCGGTCAGAGCATCGAAGACCGTGTAGAGCTCATTCAGCATTTTCACGATTTTCATGGCCCCGTCGGGATCCGTGTTGGCCGCACAGTATTGGCCAAAGCCCACGATGCCGGAGAACATCAGCGTCACGGAGTCGTAGCTGTCGAATGGCAAAGGAAGTGTGGTCTCATAAATAAACGGTCACAAATATGGCAAATTGCTTGCATTTTCCAGCATATGAGAGTGATGCACAGAGAGAAAAGTAATGGGACTGTAAGTTGTATAGCTGTAATTTGGTCTCAATACCATTTGTTTTTCTCTCTGTGCACTTCCTCCCAAAGGGATAGGGTAAATTGACTTTTTCTTACCGTTTGGGCGGCACAGGACGCTGATGTCGTAACTCATTGGCCACCGACTTTGGCAGCACCGAATAGAGCAGCCTGAATGAGCCAGGATGAAGCAGAAAGAAGCAGCAGGAAAAGAATGCAGAAACATGGAAAAGTAATTTCAATTTCGCGCCTGAGAGAATTGCGCGCCATTAAGGAGTCGGTGCTGTCATTTGTCATTTACCTGTCGGTCTTCTGCTTCTCGCTCTCCAGATCGCGGAAGGTCTGCTGCAGCTTGTCGGTGAGCATTTCCAGGTTCTTGGTGAGCTTGTACTCCGCCTCGAACTTCTCGGAGAGCAGGACCAAATCCCTGGCAGCGTCGTGCAGCGGCACATCCGAGATGTAGAGTCCCTTTCTGAAAAACAGGACACATTCCACGTTCAACGGCGAGTTCAAAGATGTGGCACGTGGGTGTAAAATGGAAAAATGACACGCATTTTGTTTTACTTAAGACTTTTGAAATCGCCAGGCAGCAAATAGAATCCGAGCGAAGAAAATAAGCCAAGAGGAAACACTTTTAATGTCACCCATAAATTCAGCCAGCTGAAGGAGCATTTGTTTCAATTTGACTGCGAGTTTAATGCCATAAAGGTATCTTCTAGCAATACCTCATTTAAGAGCTAATACCTTTAATATGGTCGTGCCTCTAGAATCAGGCTAAGACACATTTGCCGCTTTATTAAAATGGTTGAACGATACTTAAAGTCCTTCCTTGCGGAAAAATTGGTTGGTGTTTCCAAAAGATTATTGCCTTAATTAAAACCGTATTTCAAATACACTAGAAACTGGTGCAATATGAGCACTTATCCCTGTCTCCCTGTTGTAATCCCCATTAACTGGTACTTACTTGGTCAGATCGTCCAGATTCATGACACTGGGATAGCATTGAAACAGTATCCGATCCGTTTCCGGAATGTACATCATTTGCCCCTGAGGAGTACAAAAGAATAACAGATTATTTTCGGGTGCCGAGGGTGAGCCACTGCAATAAAATTGATTTTTATTCCGCACTCTGTGGCAGGCCGAGCATTAAGTTTAATGCCACGGGGCGGCTGTGCGTAAGGGTCCTTTGGAATGGGACTTTCATAACCGTGCCAGACACATTGATGGCTTGTTGGCCCTTGCTCACCTTCAGTCTCAGAAAACGCTGCTCGTGCCGGCTGCTCATGGCCCCCTGACGTGTCTGCAGGACATAGATGGTGTTTATGTGGGACAGGATGTTCTCGAAGTTGAGCTGCAGGTGCGGCCGGATGGCCTCCACCACCTCTATTAGGGAACAGTTCTCCTCGGCAACTCTGAGGGGTGCACGGGGAGAAATACAAAGCATAAATTCCTTGATCCAAACTTATAATTCACATATAAGGACCCTGCAGAAATTACTAAGATGCTAACATCTTTGGTTAAGGTTTTAAAGTAATTTTTTGCAGTGTGAGGAAAAGGGAAAGGGCTGGGGCAAATCCGAACGCCATCCAGCTAATGGCCACTAATCGCAAACAATGGCTCATAAGTAAATGGCGTTCTGTAAACCGTTAGCAAGGACTCACCTGGGAATTACTCGAGACACAGCCTTGCCGGCCTGAACGATTTTCATTTGCCTATCGAACATCAGGTGGAAGGGGAACACCTTGCAGAAAGTGGCGGGCGATATGAGTGGAGCTGTGTGACGAGGAGGAGGGGTCAGCATTTGCGTCCGGATTAGCCAGGCAATTAGCCTGAGTAGGTGAACACTCACCTTCGCAGAGGAACTCCATGTCGTCGGCGACCTCGTCCTTTTTGGCATCCACCTGCGACTTGGCGGCCACGTTGATCTCCCGTATCAGGAACTGCACGTGGTCGTAGCGCTCGATGTCGTCACTCTTGTTCTTCAGCAGTCGCAAACACTTCTGCTCCTTGTCCCCGTCGCAATCGAAGCTGTCCTGGGCGATAGGACACGTGCTAAGCGCAATGGAGGGATCTGCAAAAGTTTGGCAGCAATATATAAATAAATAAATATATATAGTTCGATGAGTCCAGTAGTTCAGAAAATACAATTTCGGCGGGCTAACAGTATCTGACAGTTTTTCGTTACTAATTGCATACGAAATAATTGCATTTTATTCAACATAAACCGTTGTTAGCTGGTAAATAGTACATTTAGCCATAAAAGCCAAACGAAGTCAGCCAGTTTTATAAAAATCAGAGCAATGTCACAAAGTTTCCTCGTTATTATACAATGAAATGAATAAATAAGGCCCGGCCAGTCAATACAGTTTACATTTATTGTCATGCCAGCCAGCTCTGTGAATTCCGCAATATGTTAATCGTGGCGACTGTTTTTTGCATTATTTACTCTTCCGAGCCTTTGCCTTTATGTTACCTGTCTCGCTGGCAATCTGTTGGCCATCGTTGTTGTTATTCACGTTGACGGTGTTGCCGTTGTTGGCCATTCCATTATTGTTGCTGCCATTGCTGCCATTGTGATTATTGTTTCGCTCGGCATCCGTCGAAGGAGCCAGGACAACCGTTGCCGATCCCGTCGTCGTCGTGGCCACCGCGTCCTCCAGCAGTTGTTGATTCTCCCGGGCGATGGCCCGCTCCTTTTCGGCCTCGTCGATGGGCTCTCCCTTGCGCTTGACAATGTCGATTTCCACCTCGACGCCGTGCAGCTTGGATGCAACGGCCTGTGAGCGAGAGATATAAGATATAAGCGAAGCGGAGGCGTCAATGGGTCTCCCACAGGGAATCGGGAATCGGGAATGGGAATGGGACTGTGACTGGGCACATATACTCGTATATAGTCGTATCTCACCTTGACGATGCCGATGACTATGTGCTCGAGGCCAGGCCGTTCAGAGTAGTAATGGAGGAGCAGCTCGCCATCCTTCTCCGTGCAGCGGAAGGAGGGAGCCCGCATTCCAGGGTACAGGGTGCCCAGGTGGTCGTGCAGGGCGTCCAGATTCTGATTGTTGCACAGCGAGAAAAAGAAGAGTGGATAATTCAGATAGAGTTACATTTTTCTTAGCTTAGCTAAGTGAAAAAACAAAAATAAATATTGGGTTCCAAGCAAGAAACTTGTTTTAGAAATTATATAAAAGGTCAATCGATATCTTTTCAGTATTGATAAAAATCATGCTGTCCACGGAATTCAAAGTGAATTGATGGCCCGCATTCGTGGCATTTGTTCTCCGTGTGGCATTGTTGTTGTTGATGTTGCGGTGGTGCAGACGAAAAAATTCAATTTCATTTTTCATTATGACAAAGGATTCGAGAAGCATTTGCGGTGAAAAATGTGGAAAATTGAAAATAAATCGAATGTGAGTGCAACAAAAGACGCCAAGGGAAATGGGTTACGGTTCGGGTTTGAGTGGCGATGTGTGCGCTCAAGCAAAATACTTAATGCTTATCAATGATGGCGAATGTCGAACTCGAGTCTCGACCGAGACCGAAACCGAGAAACTGCCAAGGGAGCAGCATGAAAAATGACTTAAAAGTCGATTGGCCAATGCAATTGTGCCGCAGATGCATGGCGTATGAGTGTGAAATGGCCTTCAATTAAGTGAACGTTCAGATATATCGGGTAAATAAGGCGAAAGTACCTGGAGGAAGTCCCGCGGCGTGGCTCCCAGGACCTGCAGTATCTTGTCGTAGCCCGAGTCCTGACAGAACTCGAAGAAAGTCTTGCCGAACAGCTCCAGGATGTCATCTGCGGGAATATCTTCAAGGACAGTTGTAAGTCAGTACTTTATGACCCACATATGCTTGCATAACCAAATGGCAACAGCTAACTACTTACTGAGTATCTCGACAGCTGCTCCAATTAGATTGTATGTTATTTCATCGTCGTAAATTTGTCGCACCAGAAACTGTCCCTCCATGCTGACCATGGCCTTTTTCCTGAATTCCGAGCCGAGCCAAAAATAAGCAGCCATCAAAATCGAGTCGGGCGAAACCGCAAAATGTGAAATGGCAGAGAAGGGTTTTCCACACAGACGGAAAAAAAGAGAGTGGCAAATACATTAATTTTAATTAAATTGCTTCTGTGCTCGTGAATTTATGAGTGAGTGGCTGGCATTCCTCCACCCTGTGTGTGTGTGTGTGTGTCTGTCTGTGTGTTTTTGGCGGGCAGCTGCCCATATGGCGGTCACTTTATATGCTTTTTCATATTTATGTTTTTAATTAAGCAATGAAGACGGAATAAAGCCCTTCAAATGAGAAATTTTGGTCAGCCTTAAAATGGGGCGAGGGTTTCAGCTTTCCTTTTCACGCTAAAGGATTTTCCAAATGCGTTGCCTTGTGCTTTTTTTGGGTTTTTGATGAAATTTTATCAAAAGTGAATTGGACAGCCTCAGTTTGAGTAAGTTTAAGAAAAACTGTCATATTTTCATATAACTTTTCTGGGAATAATTGCTTTGGCCTAAGAAAGTAGTTTGGATAATTCAATTATGCCGAAAAGAACATGTTTATCTCTGTAGGATAGGTTATTTTTAAGTTAATAGAGCAAGCAGTTCTTAAACGTAAAGCAGAGCAGGCACTTCCTGTTTGATGGTCATCAGAGGAAGCAGTTTAAACACATCTGCATGCAGTGTGTGTAGCTCCTCTTTCTTTTCTGCTTTGAGATAAAGCATAATGCGGATTGTAAAGTCAATTTTAAGCACCAAAATCCTTTAAGTTTCTCTCAAAACTTAGCTGGCTTTTGGGTAAGTATTTTATATTCTTCGTAGAAACTTGGCCGCTATTTGCATCGAATAACAATAATACAGAAACAGAAAAACCCGCTGCCATTTGCCTTTGTGAACATCGTGCAAATCGACTTTATTATTTAATAGAACTTGCGCCAAGCTGTTACCAAAACAAATTGAATACAACGTGCCGGCACAGTGAAAGTAACCCGGAGAAAGTCGGGAAAAACGCCAACCTTGCAGAATCGAACATGAAAATCGTGTGGGAGGTGGGTTGAGTTGGAGGAAAAAACGTAATAGGAAAGTAGATTTTGTACGTGAGAAAGTTTTTCCATTTTCCCTACGCAAAACTTCTGATTTGTCGCGACAAAGTGGGCGAGGCATCGCAGGTGAGCGAAGGCGAAATGCGGTATTTCATTATTGCTCATTTCAAATGCGAAATGCTGTTGGATTGCAGAATGTGTCAGCAGCTGTCGCTGAAATGCGAGAAGTACTTGCACCCCTGCTAAGATTGAGTTGTTGCAATAGAAAACGTTTAATATTGCAGCTTCTCACACGCCCACACACGTACTTATTTTATTGTGGAAGCTGATTTTTAATTTCCTGAACTGCCAGCGGACATTGAATGGGAAACAGGAACCTGAAAAAGAGCTTTCGAGCCAAAACCAAGGAAGTTTCTGCATATTACACACCAAAATGGAAATTGATTTTCGTCATGCAATTTATTATTCTATAAAATATATGGCATGCGGTTGAGTGAGGGAAGCTCGAAATTAAACCAAGATTTATGGCGAGTGCATGCATAAATATTACGACTACGCTACTTAAAGTCCTTTAAATGGCCAGTGAACTGGAAGTGAAGATTGCAGCTCACTCGTTTCATAAATTCTGGTTCCATTTAATTGCTCAGTTGAGCTGAGGTGAGATGCTTTTACCATCATCTGCAGCTGGTTACTTTCGCCTAATGCTTCTATCTGTGCGCAATATAATTTCATAAAGTCAACACTCCAGCGGCAAAATGTCTATCATTTTTATTGTGCCAGCTAGGCAGCATTTTGTGCCGTAAATTAAATTATGCTGCACGTTTTGGCCCAGCTTACCTGCCGCCCAGCACTGCGTATGATTGATTTTTATTGATTTAAATGTGCGTGTCTGGCGTCGGCGAGTGTGTGTAAGCTGTCGGTGTGTGTGTGTTTCGCAGATTCGCCTTTTGATCGACAACTTAATTGAAAAAGTTAATGTGCGTGGAGAAAGCAGAATTAGTCCATTGGATTCGGGCACGTTTTTTCGTTCTTCTCTCCTAATGCAATTTGTCATTAAATCCTCGGTCACACACACACACGCACACCAAGAAAAAAAGTTTGCCATTAAATTTAGCACATTTGCGGCAGCATAAGCGTCAATTAATACGAGCTGTAAAAATTAATTACGCACACACGACGGCAATTTATGGAGCCATGTTCTTCCTTCTTTTCCTGGATATTGCGTATACGCCGCGTTGGCCTGGCAAATGCAAGGCGACACTTAGTGGCCGCGTCTCCCGCCGCTTTCATTACAAATTCAATTTCCGCTGGGCAACGCAGCCCCTTTAAACTCATTTAAATATTGTTTACTCAGTGACAACGACAGGCGGCCGAAACTAAGTGGCTTAATCTGCGAAAACGGCCAAGGAGCCGAAGAAGCGCGCCTAAGAAATACGAAAACATTTCGCGCCTAAGTAGCTTAGGCCAACGCCCAAGTGCTTTTGTTTTGCCTCGCGATTGTTGGTTTAAGTTTCACGCGCATTGCCTTTTCAGCATCGAAAGTTTATATATACTGTGTGGATATCCTGTGTACACATCCCCCAGCAGGCCACTGCTTTGGTTTTGGTGGCTCTCGCGCGTAAATATTATTATTTAATATGCCAATCGCAGAGCCATTCGCAGCCCACGTTCTGCGCTGCTCTGTGTGGATGGGATGTGGATGAAAAGTCCCCGGCCAGAATGCTCAACCCGAGGAATTCACGCGTCACTGACACGCTCTCTAACTCCCGTTTCGCGCTTTTCCGCCCCGCATTTCCCACTTTTCCTCGCAATTCCTCACATGACTCTCACTTTTTATGGCAGGGCATTAAATCGCTTTATTATGAACTACTTGTTGACTTTTGGCAGCTGAAACTTTAAGTTGGCTTAGCCTGCGCTGGAGTGTGGGCCTCGCGGCAAACCGCAAAGTGAGTAAAATCCATAATCAATCAGCTAATTCGAGTCTGAGGATGACTTTGCGTGCGGTCGGGTGAGGAATTCCTAATGAGTTCGTTACGAGAAGATGAGCCCGCGTCTAATTGTGGTTCCTCGTTTCGCCATCTTCGACTTAACAAATCAGCCCGCAGCTGTTTCTGACGTGCACCGCAGAAGTTTGGATGCGAATGTGGGCTGCACATGCAACCGCCGGACAGCAGAGTCCATAAATATAGGACGAAAATGAAAAATAGATTGGTTCATTCCGTACAAATTAGTTAATTGGGAGCGGATTCCTTTATTATTTACCATTTTTAAATAAGACACAACCTATGTCCTAGTATTTTTACCTCCACTGTTTGTCTGCAGTTATGTATTCGCCCATTGAAATGTTTTACACACATATGAACGAACTTAAACTAGCCGACATTAGTGCATTTTCTTGGCAGGCACTTAGCCAAAGAGAAAATGGAGAGAAGTCTAAGAAACTCATCCAATTCGGCCTTGCAGCGAGGTGAGAAGGATTCTATACCGTAATAAGCCTGGCTTGGCTAAATGATGCCAGCTAAATGCCTGCACTTTTCGGAATAGAGTATGCCACAGTCAGCTTTAGATGGGCCAACTTGCATTTGGAATTTTCCAAGTAGCTGCAAAGAACCAAAATAAAAATAAAAGAACCACAGCCAGTGCAGCGCAGAAACGGAAACGAAATAAGGTTAAAAGCCACTTAAGACTCGGGCAAGTTAATGTGGCACATAACTCAAGTGAGTCACATGTTTTATTGTGCACAAACACACACACACCCGCACATACAGGATGCAGCCAAGTTGTGCCAGGGTCAAGTCGAATTAGCCAAGAGCATCGCTTTAATCGAATGCCAGAGGCGGGAAATTAACATCGAAATTACAGCGATTCCAGTGGAAACTAGGCCAAGCATCTAAACTGGCGACTATGTAACGATTAAGTACAAAATTGTATTTGCCTTAGGTTATGCTGGGTCATAAATTAAACTACAAAAAATATCAAAATTGAGTCTTGCTTAAATATTTTTTAAACAATATTATGAAAATTATCATAATAACATATATTTATGTAAATTTATCTTATCTAAAGGGTTTTTTTCGTCGAATTTTATGTCCTTAAAGAGCCCCATTCCGATATGCTTGTTGTTCATACAACCATTTGATGACCCATTTCGGTGTGTTTTTTTCTGTGTGCCTAGGACTCTGTGTGTTTGTGGTAATCCCTGAGGCGTGTTATTCAAATCAGGAAGAAGGCAGTGGAAGCCAATTCCCTAGTTTTACTGGTACCGGAAGATCCACCCTGGTGCTCCCACTTTGCCACTTTGGTGACTATGGGTGTATCCTGTCTGCTGTCTCGTGTGTATTTGTATGCGATTAGCGTTAAACCGCTGCCAAGCAATTCACATGCAGACGTGATGTACGTTGTTAATGATGAAGGATGAAGGATCTCATCATCATCATCATCGCCAGCATCATTGTCACGGCCAGTGCCATTGGCATTGGCTTCGCCAAGTCGATTTTCCCGGGGATTAGCATTTTTACCATCGTTAAGCTGCGACGGCGGCCACGGGGCGTATGATTAACTTTTAATGCAGCTTGAAGTGTGTGTCGCACACCTAGTGACCAAAAAATCAGAAAAGGGAGAAAGAAGCAGCCACGATGATCGGAAAATCGAATGAATCGCACTTTTGGCGAGGACCATTAATATCTGTCCATATGCAGGCCCAATCGGGCAGCATTCTCGTTTTTGTCTTTTTCGTGGTCATTTATTACCGCCCGCCATCGATTGACTCGCCCTGGCCCTCGGCCATTTCCATTTACTTTTTATCTCTACGCATGCACTGTGACATCTCGAAATTAGGACATCATTAGCAACTGTCGATGCCGCCAAAAGAAAAGCCCTGATAAATGCCGAACAATCCCACTACATCGCGCCCATCTCTCTCTGCGGAATTTGCGGTCGAAGCCGCCCCACTGCGCCTGGATTTCCCATTTCCCGATTCGGGTTTGGTCTTCGCAGGGGAAAGCAAAGAATTAAGCCGCCCTTAACACAATTAGTTTTTAAAGCTGACCTAAGGCGGAATTAAGGGTAAATTAACGTTATTGTATGCAGAGCTGATATTTACGTATGCAGCGAAAAAATGGGGCTTAAATATTTGATGTAATGAGAGAGTGTAAGGGGACTTAAGACCAATGTGTTCGTACGGAATTATTTAAGTGTGCTTATTTCAATTGAATGAGCGGGGTGATTTCTATTATAAACGAAATAAAACAAAGCTTGCTTAAAAAATGGTTTTTGAGTTTGGTGTTCCCTTTTTTATGCAGCTTATAACCTAAACATTCAACTTTTATAACTTTTGGCTTGTTGAAAAAAAATTTTTTTTTGGCCAATTAACGATTTTTTGATAAGGGGTTACATCATCAATATTTTCGAAAAGTGACAAAAAATAAAAGTTTCAAGATTTAAGGACCAGTTAATTAGGAAAATCAGTAGGAGCTTAAAACTGTACGACTTTCCAAATTTTGACGATTTTTTGCCTTGTTTTTACCAAAATACTGATAAAGTGATCCTTTTTTAGTCGTTAGTTCTCATGAGAAGGGTAAATCGATAAATCATTTTTTTGGAAAGATTCTGCCACCTAAAGTGTATTTGCTAAAAGTTAACTAAAGTCAAATAGTATTTAGTAAAATACCCTTCGTGTGACGTCAGCCGTCAGAACAATTTCATGCACTCGATACAATGCTGAAAAATGGATTTCCAATCGAATCGAGAGGGAAATTAGATTTATATTTCCACTGGCAGTTGCCAACTCGCATCCTAACACAATTTGCAATGGCCGCCTATCCGGAACCATTTCTATGCTGCAAATTTGCTCTGTTGGCTCTGCCCCTCAGTCCTACAGTCCTACAATCCTACAGAACTTTAGTCCTAATGATGGCCGCCGGCCAGAGCTCCACTCAAAGCTGCAGCCTCGCAAGGCCAACAAAACGGCGCAAATCTAGGAGGCGGCACATGGCAACACTTCCGGCTTAGAGGACGATGTTTCTGCTGCTCATCCTGATGCAGAGCAGATGCAGAGCAGTTGCTCCGGGAAATGTCTTGTTTTGCTGTAAAATGCAAATGGGCGGGACGCATTGCCCTTTGGCATCATCGACGTTGGCAAATCTCGGCCGGAAGTAACAGCAACAAATGAAAAATGCCTGCTGCCTTTGGAGAGGACACGATTTCAATATGCAGATTTCGCCCGGGAAGCAGCCCAAATGCAATTTCGAAATGTTACAAATGCGCTCAGGGAGAGTCTTGTGCGGTTTTTAGTTTTATTAAAAACACACACACACACGAGCTTGCGAAAAGCGGACGGTGGCAAAGCGTTTCAACCAGCAGCTGACCCTCTCATAAGGGGAAAATAAATTGCTTTTAAGCGACGTGTCCTGCCCTCGGCCCCAAAGGATCTCTCAAAACTAGCGCGCGTGTCGCAATTCGCAAAATGCAATAAATAAAAATTTCAGCGATGCATTTGAGCGCGAAATACGTGCCCAGTCACTCCTTCCACTGGCTGGCGGGTTATTTAATTATCCTTTAGAGCCCAGGCTGTTGCAACACTACTAACTAGACATTGCGTATGCGCCCAGTTGGCGCCCAGTTGGCAAACATATTTCGACTGCCGCATTTAATTAAAAATGTCCAGCAGTCAGCCAGCAGTTTACATAATTAATGACTACTGTATCGTGGAATTATTATTACAAATTAATGGAATTTTCGTTGGCGTTTGGTTTTCGCCAAAGCCATGGAATACGTAATTAGTTGGATCCGTCAAGTGAACTCGAGTCAGTTCAACCCTCCGTGAAAGACCAATGAGGACCTTTGCTGGAGACATGAGGAAAGGGCCCGCGGAAACACCAAACCTGTGTACCCAAGCGGTCGGAAAACAAATATTTACTTTTACCGTGTAATTGAACTTTTGATAAGAAGTTCTGGAACGAACACAGCTTCTTGAGTCAAAAGTACGTAGATAGTAAAAAATATAGCTACAATTATTTAAATTTTTTTAATGCAACCAATCCTGGCAGAATAATTAGTAGTAAACTTTGTATTGAATATTCGGGTATATCATATTACACAAATGGTCTATCGATTGATATCCTTTTCTCTTCATTAAAAATGAATTAAAGTGTCGTAGTATAAGGTTTCGTGTTATGTAAATGACATTTTTGATAGCCAATACCGCCTTACTTCTCCTTACTTAAATATCCGCCCAGTGAGTCGCTTAATAATGGCTATTCCTTTTGCTTTTGCCTGCTTAATGGCTTGACATAATCGTTATCAAGTGGCTGCCCCGTTGTCTTGACTATAATTAGCCTCCTTGGACTCGGTCTTATTTAGATTATTGCACACCATTTGACTTTAACACACGAAAGGACACTCGGCCAAGTCATTGGCCCTATTGACAAGCCATTAATGGCGATAATACTTGAGTGCCAGCGAATTGAAGGCGGCAGGTCCAACATTGCGTATGCGCAACGCCACCAACTTTGGGCCGCACGCACGCGACGCATAATTCATAAAGCGATAAAAGTGGAGAGCACATAAAACGCCAACGGGAAACTTTCAACAATAAACCGGGGGATTGTAGTGGATGCCAGGATTCCAGGTTTTGGCCAAAAATATGAAGCAATCAAACAGACAATAAATGAAGCAAAGGAGTCGCGACGCCAGCCAAAAGAAATGCAATCAAAGCAAAAAGTAATCTCGGCGATAAGTGCGAAAACGTGTCAAATGTCCTGGCCAGGGGCGGAACAGGATGCTCCTGCGAGGGGGCGTGGCTGCAACTGTCATGGAGCAGCTTGCCCGCATCATGGAAGTCAATAAAGCGTAACAATATTTTCTGCGCGCTGAAAACAGTTGACAAAATGGCGACGACAGTTGGAGCAGCAATATGAAAATATTGTAAATGCAAAAAGTTGGGGCGGAACTTCACCTGGCAGAGGAGAAGGGTGAAACCATCAGTGCTGCGATTTTTCGAACGACTCCATAGTGACTTTGCGATTTAAACTTTAACGGCGGATAAAATTGGAAAACAGAAACTTCTATAAAGTGCGTTTTTCTTTAGACGTGTTTTAGTTGTTAGCGTGGCATTTATCCACTATTAATATATGTTAGCGAAAATTGCATGCTTAAAACATACTATGTATCTTATTTGTTTGTTTTTAAAACTATTGTTGTTTCTAAATATTTTGCTGACTTGTTTCTTTTCTGATTTAAGCTAGGCGCCGACAGCACTGGTGAAACAGGTGCTTCTCTTGTGTTCGCCCGATGGTTGTTTTCGTGTTTGAGTTTTTGGAGCTGCCGGCGGCACAGTTTGCATTCCCCAAATGTTACCAGCTGTCAGCTAAAAAGTTGCGGAGTTTGAGCTTGGCTGAGAACTTTTTTTGGCCAGGCCAACGCACATTTTTGACGCATTAGCACCGGCACGGGCACGGGCACGGGCAACCCTCAACTCGTTACAAGCCTCAAAATGGCATTTTCCCAACCCCAGCCCAGATACACACACTCGAGAATCGACTCGAATTTCCATAATGTCTGCCATGAAAATGCGATCGATTTTCGTGTGTTCGAGGGGGTGTGTAAAGCAATGTGAGTGTGGCAAACAGCAGGGAAAAAGACGTAATGCTGCGGGCGTGTGTGTGCGAATGTTCCTATGAATATCTAAAAAAAAAGACGACATGGCCAAAAAAGTCAGGTCATTGGGTGAGTGGGGGAGTGTGGGAGTGTGGGCGACTAATGGCCCGAAGTAACCAAAAAATAAGCTGAGCGCGTATCAAAGCCGTATATAAATACTTTTGCACAGATACCACGATGTGAGTGTACAAATGCGCTTTTAATGGCAAAGGATTCGCAAATGCCTGCAATCAAACGAGTGTCCTTAGCAGGATGCTTGACAAAATGCTGGCTGATTGCTTCTCCACCGCCGCAGCGCAGTTGATGGAAATTCCAGTGAAGCGCAATGAAGATTGATGGATTTTCAGTATTTGTCAGCGAGAATCTCCCCTTGAACTCAACTCCTTCTCCGCAGCAAAGCTAATAGGTCGCAAAAATGTTCGGTAAGCGGCAATGGCACGTGTTGGCCTCAGAAATGCCTTAAATTTACATTTAATATGACAAGTCGGCGCTGACGTGCTCGAGCAAGTTTTCTAGCCATTTATCAAACTCTAGGCTTGATATTCACCTGCCCCTCTTGGGCGCCATGTAAATGGCATAAGATTTCGAGCAGCTAAAAGCTCTGGACACTTAACTAAATTAGTGATATCATTCCACACGCATTAAATCAGGCAAAAAGGATGAGGTCGAGGCATCGGAACCCATTAGCGTGAATTGGCGAGTGACCGGCAGCTGCGGCTCATATGACAGCTCCAACCATATGGCCACATAACCATAGGGTGTATATGGAGTTGACTGACATATTGACACACTCGCACAAAGGGCAAATCCAATTCCATCGCAGCCGAGCAGCTCCAACCTCAGCTCTCGCCTGCGGCCGCATTGTGGTCGTTGCTGTAAAGCATTTTATAGGCAAATCGATTTTTGTCTAAAGTGCCACAAACACGCACGTCGGCAGCAGGATAACAATAACAGGACTTTTGCAACAGCAGCAGATGAAAAGCTGAGGCAGGAAAAACAACAATAACGCGACTGGTCGACTGGTTGCTGTGAGTGTATTAGTTGAACAACTGGCACTACAGCCACTCCGAGGAAAAGCCTCAATAATCAATTTGGATTCAAAATGATCTACTATTCCTTACATTGAATTGAAGCTAATACTATATAATGGGATAATTCAGAAAAACTGAATAATAATCTGATTATTTGTGATGTTTTAACAATGAGATATAATTTGAAAGCGAATGCAGTACATATTTTTTGCCGTGCTGTGTTTAGCTGCAGAAGCCTTAAGTTATCTGTTTGGTTTCATCTTTGCTTTAAACTGAGAGTCGGCTCCGTTTCCCCTTTCGTCGAGCATCTTGTTTGGGCAAATTAATGAGACCCATTTGCAGATTGATGTGCTGCAATTATGCTTCGGGACCAAGTAGCATAAAGCACTTAACGCACTGATTCTGATTAAGTGAGCGCAAACACGACCGGCGAGGCTGCGGAACAGGAGCTGGCTTTAAGGTCCTGCGAAGAGGCTTTAAAAGCAATCAGCAATGGGCTGACAACGAGGTAGACCGACTACTGACTACCAACTATCTATCTATCAATGCGGTCAGCTGGGTGTCAATCAAGGCAAATGCCAATGCCAATGCCACGATGCCAAGGCGGGCAGAACCAGACGAACCCCTCCCCAGGGCCCCGTTCCCATTGTGGCCTCGGCTTTTCTATTCTTTTTCCCCGCTTTAATGATCGCTTTGACAATGCCTTCAAGTGCGAGGACGGCGACAAACGATGTGGCCCATCTGAGGAATGGGGACTGAGAGAGCAGAGAGACTGTGGCCCCGGGCTGAGGCCACAGGACGTAGGACATAAGACATAAGGCGCAGGACTTGAGACCCCGTCTTTGTCTTGGCGCCTCAAGTGCTGTATAATGAGTTTGATTCTCGCTGCAGCTATTTCCCTAGGCTCTGCGACTATGTCTACGACTGTGGCTGCCAACTAACTGCAATGTAATTAAAGTCATGTCAATGCCGACCCCATTGGCAGGCATTTAAATTGAAGGGCCGCCAGTGCACCGAGAGAAATTAAGAGACAGCAGCCAAACATATATATTAAAATATTCTTTCATTTCTATTTGAATTCCAAAATTTTGTAGTGCCCATGTCGCAAGACTTCTAAAATATCAACCCATTTATAGCTGTCTTAAATGCCATAATTAATTGAATTAACTCTTGCTTATAACATCAAAGTTGGAGCCAGATGACAGTGTCCTGCGAACGTTGCTATTGTTACCTTTTCCTTTGGAGCAGACCCTTCTAATGAGAAAAGTTCGCCATGTTTCCCTCTTCTTCGCCATAATTAAAGGGTTGTCTGGGCCAGGATGCCGACACCCGATGCGATTCGCCCCTTGACTGCCTCAATTCATTAGCAATTTGTGAACGTGGCCAATACAAATGGCAAGTGACTTGCGGTTAAGCAATCAGAAATCATAAATCACGGCCAATTAGTAGAGGACTACTCCCTTGGTCTATGACTCAGGCTCACCCGCGCAGCCATGTAGCAATATCAATAACTTAATTAAGATAAATGCGAATCGCATATACCACATAGCCTGTAGTCACACTAACGCTCCCATAAACTCACCCACACACTTGCCAAAGGCGCGTGGCCTTTTCGGGGCGTTGATTTCCGCTAACTGAATACACTGACGAACAAGGGAAAACATTAACCCATTCCGATTTTAACTTAACTTAACTCATATCATTGATACCTTAAAATTAATTGAGTTTGAATCCTTAGAATGTGAAAAGTATTTCTAAAAAGAGTTCTCTATCCGCAGTTCGAGGAGTGTAGAGATTGGCTGCACTCGCAGGCTGGAGCCCGTGGATCTCTGAGCCTGGGAAATCCGTGTACGCATTAATGCGACGCGTGTCCTGCTTGTTTATGCGCCACCAACAACAAGCGGCCTCGATTAATTTATGTATATCTCACTACGGCTGTGTGGGCGGGCCACGCCCAACGACTGAACGGCCATGTCCGATGTGAAAAATGGATAATTAGTTAATTGCGGTACGTGGCAGACAAATGTGGGGGATTTATGTATTTTAGTTATTAATTAAGTGCGTGGCTGTTAATATGTTTGTGGGGGCACACAGCCTTGAAATGAATCGCAGGATATATTGGGTAATATGAGAATATATGCCAGGGTTTCTCATTGGGTTTCTTATGCCGGCTCACCATTTAATTGTCGTTTGCTAATGAGTTTGTGTAACTATTGACTTGGCACTTGAACGCTACTTACTTGATCTTCTCCCATATCTCCTCCCCGAAATGCTTCAGCACCAGCAGCTCCAAGGCGTAGTTAACGAAGCCATACTGCGATTGAAGGGAAAACAGTAACCGATTAGTATTTATGTTTATGGCTGCTCTTAAAAAAACATCAATATTTTCACTCTAGTGTCTGGTGTATCTGGCCATGTTGCCGTACTGGGCTCTTTCGAATCGTAAAAGGAGCTCTTGGACTTTAATTACATTCCCAGACGGGACACAAGCTTTGATTCGAGTCGATAAATTTGAAATATGCGAAACCAATAGCGATTGCGCATTTTCATTTCGTTTAAATGTATCCGAAAAGCAATCAATTTGATTTGTTGTGCGAAATCAAACCCTCAAAGGGGCGGGAAGAAGGAGGGGGAGGCAGCAGACATCAGACATACCTCTGCCATCCAGATACGCAGCACAATCAATCGCTTCCGCCGGAAGTAATACTAAACAAGCAAAACACTTGAAATATATTTACATACATTACGCATACGTCTAGTTGGCCACACATGAGGCTCCATCCTCGGGCCGCCAGTGTGTTTTCGCTTTTTGTTTGTGTCTGCTGTTGCTTTTCGGATTTTTTCCTGCTACCCGGGCGCTCAGCTTTGCTGTTCGGTTGTCTGATGAAGATGTATCTAACCGATATTTGATGTTTATTGCCTTTGTTGGGCGCATTGAAATGTTGTGGCAGTGCAGGAGAACAGAGTCCCAAGTGCCACACGCAGAAACAAGTAAAGTGAAATGATAAATAAGGTTGTTGGAAATGCTCCGAAAATCACAATCATTGGATTGCATATGTCAGCTCGAGGACTTTCTTAAGCAGCTGCGTTCATTTAAGAGCGAAATGTGTGATTGTAATGTGCTCTATTATCAGTTTTGATTGCTTTTTTAATTAAATGCCACTTACCATTTTAGAGCTTTTTTCTCTTCCGGTTTTCGCTTAATTGAAACGCTCTGCTGGCGTATTTAATTCACTTCACAACGAATATGTTCAAACGCATATCACAACTGAAATTGGACACCAGAATTCAATATTGATATTGCAATTTATTTCATTTTCGCGATTCGTCCGTCCGCCGTACGACTTTCACTGCTCCCCTGGGAGCGCGACAATGAAAATGTAATAAATTATATTTGTTTGCCCAACCGATATGACTGCTATGATAAACACAAAAAGTGTAATGAAATTTACAATGTAAACACTGCGGTTTGCGCAATAACGAGCGGAGCATGTGAAAGTGGAAATATATGAGCAGTGCTTTAGCAACGAAGGCGTTGGAGTGTTATTATTACACCGCTGCCATTTATGAATATTTTATGCGATACCGAATCGGCATTGCTTGCTGCCATTCTGCCATGATTATTTCCACTTTTTAATCTTTCAGGCTAAAATACGAAGGCTAACTTTAAGCGCCTACTTTAATCAAATATTTAAATGAGCGCAAACGAAAAGTCGGCCCAAGTGGCCCGGAGCATTTCCCAAACTTGGCAGCTACAATTTTTAGGGCCATTTCTGCTGCCACGCTGTTACATCTGCATTTTTGCGGGCTATACAGCGGTGTATGTATGTACATATGTGCTGTTTGTTGCATGCCACATGCAACACGTGCGGAAGGCAAAGGCACCATACACCGATGCACCAATAGAAAGGCACACCAAAAACCCGCAGCTCAGCCATCAACTGGGTCACAATTTAGTCGGGTAAATGGGGGCTTGGAGTCCGCTTGGCCGAATCCTTGGATGCCCTGGAAGTCCCCTTGTTAAATAAATGGCAATTTAAATTTTGTGAAAGAAATAATAGCCCATCATTCAAGTATAAACTATAGATTATTACTTCTATATCTCTTCAAATAATATAATATTATAATCCTAAATACCATATGAATAGGGATTCCTTGACTAATTAAAAAAATCGCAGAGTAGCGCCAAAATGGCAGAATGGCGTTTTTGAAACAAAGCTACAAAGTGTGCATACGTCTGGTTAATTACACAAAAGTCGGGCCAAAACAGGTAGCGCACACACTTTTGGCCAAGAAATTTATGCGCCACGACGAGTGCAGGGCAATTAAGGCACTGCGAACGTTGAGTTCTCGCGGAGTTTGGAGCTGGGGCTTGGGAGTTGCCCAGGGAATGGGTCGCCTTGGGGCAGGATTGGCATAAGCGAGTGGAGCACAAAATGGCAGCCCTGGCCGGAAAAGTTACCTCCAATTGAAAAGAGGAAAACTTGGCCTGCAAAGCAATGATAAGTTACACGGGGAAAAGCACAGTGAGTGCGGCGAGCCGTAAGGGATTTCCACCTGCCAGCCGGCAATGCTTTAAATACTTTAAACAAACCAGCCAGCGAGCGGAGAAAATATCGATTTTCGCCCATCTTGGCAGACATTTCTGTAGCCCATTAGGAGCCTCGTCATAAGATATATGAAAGTACACATTGTGTACTACACAATGTGTACATGCCTGTTGTTCGTTTGGCCATTGGTATGTAACTGCTAGACTTTTTCCGCCCCATGTTTGCTCACTGCGATTGCCAAATAGGGAATATTAATCAGGAGAGCGTTCCACCGGCAATACCTATTTGCGAATGACCTCGGGGCCTCTGACATCCTTCCAATTGAGCGAATTTTAATTACGTGCAGCATTTGGCATTTTGATAACGGTAAGGCACTGTCAACAGAAGGTCCTTGTGCTATTTTCGTGCCAGTCGAGAGAGAGACAAGAGTGTAAATAAGTCTCGATTCCCAGGGCTTTGCAAATTGTTTGGCCAGGCTTATTGGGGAAGGGGCCGAAGTTTCTTCGATGGGGCCATTTGTCACTGCTATTTGGCGATGACGGGCACGCCATTTGATAATTGCGACAAAATGACGCCGCTGCGAAAGTAAAAACAAAACGATATTTACTCGGCCCAGTTGAAAAAGTCCCTTTCCATTTCCCCAAAGGCCCGTCGTTCCGCCTGTCAATTTAGCGCTAAACTGACAATAACTGAGTTAATGATGAGCCTGCCATTAGGCCGGCGCAAAATGAGGCACAGTGCACACAACACGGCCACGGAACGGCCACAGGATGTGGATGCCGTGCTCTCCGCAAAAGTTGAGTTTGTACAGTGAAAAATAATATCATAAAGTCATCAGCTGGCCGAGCGAAAAAATATTTTGCTGCCTGATCTAACTGAAAATATCCTATAGTTATTAACAATTATTTTCCATTTATTTGTTTGGTTAAACCAATTAACGAAATATTAGGTTTCCCAACAACTTATTATAACATAGGTTAATGAATTTAGACCTTGTTTTTTTTTTTTTGCGCAGTGCATCTTTTGGGTAAAGGGAACTGAGCGGAAAATGCGGCAAAAGCAATTGTACATTCAACTTGGTGTCCGCCTGGGCATTTATCAAATATAATGGTCATTCACTATCGTCCGACCAACTAAAACAACTGTCAGCAAATTGCCGTGGGCACGCAAAGCTAAATGTCTAATAAACTTTGACATATTGAGGCAAATATTTCTATTTGGCAACTTTTGCAGAGAGAATCGCAGAACCTCATAAATTAAGGACAATGATAGCGTGAACCAAAATATCCGTCCGGGAACCAAAATAAATTAGAGCGCACAGAAGTATGCTTTAATATCCGGGGCCAACTGGAATGGCATTGTGTGTGTGTGTGTGTGTGGCGCATTCGCTTATGTATGATTCACAAAAAACAAAGCATGTGTGTGTGTGGGTGGATAATTTACATTTGTTTGAGCCGCGCGATTCCTTTTATTGGACGACGATTCCCTCGGCTTTTGTTTATTTGCAACTTGTGATTTATCTCTGTGTTTGCTGCCTTCTTTTTTAGCTTCTTTCTCCGGGGCCTGCTCTCACTCCCGCAATAACTTTCCACTTTCACTGGCCGCTTCGTATGATAAGAAACGCGAAACGCGCGCGCGACTTTTCCCAAGGAGTTTGCCCAGTCCGCTACGATTTTCCGCCGCACTCTGTCCGCCGGAGTGAACAATTCGCCTGAATCAGCCGTCGACGACTGAGCGCTTCCTGCCGAAGGAGCGCCGTATTAAAGGCGGCTCGCAGGACACTTGTCCGCTTTTCCTTTGTCGGCTGCCACCCACTCAGCTGTTTGATGTTGCGGGTCGTCGGGAAAGCTTTTCGAGACCAGAAGCTCGCTCTCGAGCTCTATCTCGCTCTACCATCTTCGGCTACCTGCCAATAGATGGCGTCTGCCTGACTTAAAATAAAAGTATATAAACTAAAGAAGGTTTTAAGTATAGGTAGTAACTTTTTTTAATCTGAATAAGCTAATTAAAAGATATTCATTTAGCCATTCTAATAATTATAATAAATATAGGGATCATAATAATAAATCATAAATATTAAAACCTTTATATATATAAGCAGATACATTTTGAAAAGTGTCTTAGTTTGATTTGTTGGATGCGGATCAAATCACCCGCTCAATTTTCCCCGGCAAGTGTTTGCTTTGCATTCGCTTTTCCAGCGCCACCTCGCACCAACTTCCGTTTCCGGCGTTATTTATTGCCATTCTTATTTACTTTCCTGCTGATTTCTGTAACTTGCCGCCCCAGTCAATGGCTCACGCATAATTTACCTACGACAATGGATTTTCGGGCAGCTCCAGTCAAGCAGATGAACATTTCGGCGCTCCAGACGCAGCAAATAAATTAGAGACACTTGCAGTGCAAATGGTAAACAGGAGTGCTCGTACGGTACGGTAATTGAAATTGAATGGGTGGGCGGTCCGTGGTCTGGTGGGTGGCGGGGTGGCAAGGTCGACCAATGGGGCGCACTGGGGCGTGGCTAAACAAGCACCTGTTAGCGACAAAACACCAAGGCAAACCCACTCGGAAAACCGCAACACCGGCCGTTGCAGAGTGCATCAATCGGATATTCATGTGCGCTTAAGCGCTGCATAAATTAATTACTCTCCGCAAACATAATTAAATGCATTGTCCAAGTTTTAATTGTGCTGGCTTTTGGCGCCGTTTATTCGCTCCCCAGCACCGCGGATCGCACACAGGTCGAAAGAGCACCCGCCAGCAAAGGCAGAGGCATTTGCTCACTGACAGGACATCGCTGGCGGTGACACTGAAGGAGGAGCAGGAGCTGGCAGTCAGGTAACCAGGTATCATAGTGAATGCGCTGCCTGTCAAAGTCATTGTCAGTCTGCCGGGGGCTATGGCTCTACACAATCACAAAAACTACGCCGGAATACCCCTTACCCTTTCACCCATTCATGGTTACCATGAAACCAAAAGGAAGGCAAAATACTGACAACGAAGTTTCAAATACCCTAAGGTACAAATTTTAAAAACAAAATATAGGGATGATCAATGTTTTTAGATTACAGCAACTTTAATTTATTTTATATTTTTTTATGTTTAGCCCAAGTTATAAAGTTTAGGTACGCGAAAGATTACCGAAGACTCGAAGACTTTCTGTCCTGGACACTTGAGGTCGTAACTAGTCATCCTTTTGATTCGGTTTCAGTTGGGTGGGCACTGGTAAGGGAGCTGTGGATAACCGCGAGTTAAAAGAAGCCAACTCATCGAGAGGTCCTGCCAACATTGTGCTGGGGAAATTGAGCGCGTTAGTTGCAGGAGAAAAATACGTACAGCCCCTGGACTCTAATCAAGTTCGGTTGCCAGAAGATGACTATCGGGCTGGCATTTAATTAAGAGGCCGAAACGAAGAAAGGGTTACCAAACTTTGAAGGCATCTCAATTGCTATTGCTGCACACGCCATCTAGAGTCTCACGAAAATATTCCATTCTGTTTCGTTTTTTGGTGTTTTTTCTTTTTTGTTTTTGGGCGGTGCCCAGCGGGCGTAACTAGCGCATTGAGACAAAGAACAAGTGCATCAGGATAATCGCATCACACTTGAGTAAATAAATTCCTGAAGTGGAACCAACTTTGCCGGAGCACTCCGCACAGCCGAAACATGTCTTCTATGACAATGAAAAGAAGGACCCTCTGCAGCTGCTTCGTCCTGCGTCTTTTTGTGCCGCTTTACGTGCCAGTGATGATATTGCTTCTGAGCCAAAACGAAAACTGGGGAAAAATGTTGCCATAGAAATGAGTATTCCAGCGTTCATTTACTCAAAGTAGGTCAAACGACCAATTTTAAAAATAATTTATGGCCTTCTTAAGCACTTTTCGAACGCCAAACTCAATAATACTTATTCTCGCTAGCTCGTTTAATATTTAACTACCTAGAATGGCCATCACAAATGTGTTTGTATCTTACACTACTTATTAACTACTAATTTACAAACACACGCTTACCAAGCACAAATTTCATATTGTTGGAATTTAATCGCCCTGAGGTGCACACATCTGTGATAATGCTTCTCAGTTGAGGTAAATAATATCCTTGCCACATCATGCCATCTCTCAATTGTTGCATCTTCCACTCGCATCAATAATAATTGAATCTAAATACTGGCAGTTGACCACAGCTTAGTGATTTGCGAGAACTGTAAACCAAGTGCCAGAGGTCACAGTCTTCTCATTAATCTGCATGGATTGCAGCAGGGTTATTCAAAGTTCTTGAGTGGTAGAATCAAATGTAATTTATATGAATAATTATGAATGTAATATTAATTCTACAATAGTAGGGGTGAATGCCATGAATAGCTCGAGTGGTTTTTCTTATCAACTCGACAACTCACAGGTGTTTAGGAACAGTAGTACACACAGAGCAATTCATCAACTACAGCTCTGCTTCATCTTCTGCCGCCGTTGACAGATGATGGGGGTTCGCGAGAGTCTAGACTCTGAATTGTCGGAAAATATTCAGACTCGTTTCTACAAGCGCGCGCGAGTTCTCCAAACTCGAGTGGGGCTACTCAGAAAGTGAAAAAATATCAAGTGATCATTGACGATGTTGGTGGCAGCCATTCAAGTAGCGCATCTAATTATTCACGCCGTTAATTCCATCGACGGATTGGATCTTACGAGCTGAGAGGAGAGCACTGGAAAAAATTACGTGGCTTTCGGTATATTCAGTTCCTTAGTTTTAAAAACTTAAAAACGGACAAATTGTATCCATGTTTCTGTTGAAATCTAAAAAATACACCCATTGGTTCTTCAATTGAAATGCTCACCTTATCTCCAAAGATAAAAATTTCACAGCTTGATCAAGAGAACATTATTTTGTATCTGAATGCAAATATTTGAATATCTCTATCTCTACTTTCTAGCTGTTAGTAAGGGAAGTATCTAAAGGTGTCTGCTTATCATACATAGTCACAGTTGGTGACAGCCCCTAGCTACCGATCAATGCATGCATATGCTTATGGCAACTAGCAACTCAAAGTTCGTGTTTAATTATCGTTGCAATTTTAAAATCAGAGAGAATAACAGAAACATTTAGAAATGGTAGACATTGTAAGCCATAAAAAAAAACTGATTTTTAATTTATTTATAATTCCTATTAGTTTTATCGATGCATGCAATGGTGTTGAAAAGAGGCAATTAAACTTTATCAATTCGGAGAATCTCACTTTTATGCGATAAACCAATTATCATTATTGTTGGGTGTATATATAAATTTGATAATTACCATTTAGTTCTTTATCAGGGCTATTTGTTTTTTTTTTTTTGTTTTTAATTAGGAAGTTCCCCTGATAAAAATGTGATCAAAGTAAACAGAACTACTGTGTATAAATAATACCCATTATAGGAGGGGATCGTGCTATTTTCAAGACTTTCGCTGAGCTTATTGTATTTAAAGATATTTTGAAAAGTATTCTTAACACTCAGAAATAACGCACCGTTCGACCTTTGAAGATGCTGCAATTCTTATCGTCGACCAGAGAACCAGTTGACCTTGAGCTCTGCTCGAAGTAGACCAGCAATTCAAATACCCAGCTAGAACAGCGAGGAAAGTGGCAATTCTTGCAGGCCCTATTTACAGGGATGAGGAGAGGAAAACTCGTTTTATCGCCACTCGCATTTTATCTCCGCCTCGTCAGTCGATCGCGGAGCTTCGGGAGTGCGACATCGCAGCCTGCGCTTGAATTGGGTAAAAATAGATAGCAGTATGCTGCTGTTTCTCTGGTGGATTGCTGGCTATATAATACTCGTATCTGGAGGTACGAGTCCCCCCCCGTACGGCCTGGATCAGCCGAATGTGGCCCGGTGTCTGGACTACTGCCACCTGAAGAACTTGCGCTTCCTCCTCTGCGTGGACGCAGATGGCCAGCTGTCGCACAATCCCTACAAGGACTGCAACCGGGGATTCTGCAAGGCCGAGGACTTTGAACTGGAATACGAAACGGAGGAGGGCAAGGAAAAGCGAATCAATCGCGTGGAGAAGACGAGAGTTGGGCAAAAGGCCAATCTTAGGGATCTATGCCTGAACGAAAGGGGAATTCCCATCCGACGGAGGTGCCAAATTCGTAATGGGAATAGAGTTTGGCAGAGCTTGGATCACGTGACCTGTAGGTCAGCACCGGAACTCAGCTCAAGTATAAACCTTCTCGCTGTGAAGAGCCCTCCGGATATGATTAGCCAACTGAGTAACCTCCTGACTCAGACTCAGGAGAAACTGGCCGCCGCCGATGTCTTCAGTATTTCGGAGATATTCGATTCCCTGGTCAAAAAACCGGAAAGAAATGCTGCAGTTGTAGGAGACTTGATGAAGATATGCCAAAAAGTGATGTCTACAGACAATGAAACCCTTCGTGTTTCAGCTGACGCTAATGCAACAAATGCCCTCCTTAGCAACTTCGAGGATTATTTAGATGAGCTCAGTCCAACGATTTTAAAGTTAAACAGCACTATTTTTGCAAACAGCACTGAGTTCACATTCCATCCCTTTTTTGACATGGGTGTTATTGTTCTAAAGACGAGCGAACTCAGAGTATTCTTCGTGGATCCAGAAGTGAGAAATGTGAGTGGGATAGTGAACTTCTCTGCTGGCAATATTTCGCGTTTTGAAATGCTTCACCTATCGGATAATGAGGAAGATATAAGGTCCATGGAGAATCTAGAAAGTGCGGTCTTTATTCCCGAAAAACTATGGAGTCAACTGAAGAGGAAGGGAGCCTCTTACTTAGTTTTTAAAGTCTATACTCGAGATGCTCTCTTTGTGGAGACGGAAGAGGAAGTCAAACGACGGCCAACTAGTAATGTTATATCCATAACTATACCAGGATTGAATGGTGAGTGTGTTTTGGGCTAAAATATGGCATTTATGTTGTAATTCAAAAATCTTTTCTTAAGATAACAAGCTACCTGGAAAGTTGCCATTTTTCCTGCGCAATGCAAAAGCGAATGAAACTCAATTTGAGGGAGGATGTGGTTACTGGAACTATGAGACCTGGCTTAGCGATGGAATATCCACCTGCGGTGGTGGCAGCTTGGAAGCCTCATCGCACCCAGTGATCCTCTGCCATGCGGATCATCTGACCCAGTTTACATTTTTATTGGGAGTCAGCAAGATGCAGACAGGTGTGGACACCAATGAAGAAGATGATCACTCCTTGGATGTAATCACCAATGTGGGCTTGACCCTTTCTCTGCTGGGCCTCCTAATGATTTTTATAACTGCTGCCGTTTTTAAGAGCTTCCGGACACTAGCCTCCACGAAGATATTGCTGAATCTTTGTGCTGCCCTGGGTCTACAGTTGCTCTTCTTCCTGATCCTGAGTCAAAGCCATTTGCTGGAGCAGCTGGAACAATCTGAGTCGGTACGATGTACCCTGGTTGGAGCCGTGATGCAATATCTACTCCTGGTTGTCTTCAGCTGGATGTTTATCATTGGATTTCTGCAGTATCAAAGATATGTGAGGGTCATTGGAGTTAATCACCCACGGCATTACATACTAATGTCGGCTGTGGCGGCCTGGTCATTGCCACTTATACCCACCTTGTTGGTGGTTTTTCTGGAACCCGGTTCCTACAGGCCCAATAACTCTTCAATGGACTATCCCATCCTCTGCTATCCTTCTGGCTATGGCTTAAGTCTGGGAGTCATACTGCCTATTGGTGTTATCACGGTGGCCAATGCAATATTGGTGGGATACATCTCCTGGAGTGTCTATACAGCCCTGTTCAAACGTGACCTAATCTTCAAGCAACTGGGCCTGTTTGTGCTGCTCTTCTTTCTTTTGGGAATAACTTGGATTTTTGGACTGTGTACATACTTCGATTTCGGAAGGATCTTCGCCTATTTGTTCTGCCTGACAGCCACTTTACAGGGATTCGTTTTATTCCTCTACTTTATAGTATTTAACAAAGAAAACCAGCGGGCCTGGTTGGGTCTCTGTTGCAATTCGAGCAAGAAGAGAAATCAGGAAACTATACAAATGCCCACTGACTCGATTTTGCAAGGCCTAAGCCATTCATCAACAAACAGTACTAGTATTTAAGTACATAAGCCTACGTATTATTAAGTTTATGTTAGGAAAACAAAATGTAAATAAATTCGACATAGTACCTATAAATTGACTTGTAAATTATTGTGGATAATCTGATTCATTTTCCTGTACAGCAATACAAAAAGTTAGTTGTGCGAGAATAACTTTCACTCATAACATAAAAGGTATACAATGCACCATAATGTTTGCTGGCTGATTATACAATCTGCAATCTCTAATCTTGGTATCCGTGTCAACCGGTTATCATACCCCTTGCGTAGAACATGAAAAGTAAATTAGGGGCCAGTCATCAGATAATGATTCATCAGACTTTTCAAATAAAACCCGAATGTAAATATTGGGGTTCATTACATTACCAAAGAACTTCCAAGTTTTGCCATTTTACTTCTGAATAAATAATATCTGTCAGTGAGCTTTAGTATAGGCTAAACCAAGCTTTTAGTCTTACTTTCCAAACTTAGTCAAAGACTTAACCCAACAAGCGAAGCTTTAAGCTTTTGATTACAGCTGCCAGATAAACGTTAACCGGTTTTGAATACAGCTTTCAACCGTTTCGAGCCAAGTAGTTCCCCGCTCACTTCAAATTTATGACTTCTAATTTATGTAAATGAGATGACAACTTAGTTTTTGGTGAATGTATTTCATAGATTACGACGGCATGTGGCTGAGTCTTAGTTTCGGATTTATTGGATGCGATAAGGTCGGAAGTCTTAGTCACGGACCCCGGGATGTGGTGGCTTAATTTAGATTAGCGAACTTGGGCCTTAACATAAACAACTAAACTATTGCTAGACTAGCGCTAGGAACCAGTAAGCTTAAAGCCAATTAGCCAACTACTGGTTGGGCATTAAGTATCGGGTATCGGCATTCCGCCGGAACTTGTTTTCGAACAACAAAAGGCAAGCCGCCGCCCAAGATTCATATATCAGCCTCAGCGCTTTATCACCAGCAACCGCAGCGGTATGTAAGAGCTTCCGGGTACCACATCCTTGCCCTCGGGTAGGAACTTGTGCGCGTAGTCCTTCGGAGTGGGCGTGTTGGGCGGCAGGGCGTAATCGAGGACGTTATCCGAGGCCGCGCCGGAAATGGCGGGCGTGCGAACCACCCACAGTTGCATCGCCAGCGGTTTTCTCTCCGCCGGCACTTCCGATTTCCCCAGCTGCACATTGGCGCGGCGGGAGAAGTGGGCCTGCTCCGCCTGCTGGAAGCGCTCCAGGTGGCCTTGTATTATCCGTCGCAACTGAGCCATCGTGCTGGGCGGGGGCGTGCCATAGACATAGGCTCTGGCGGGGGGGCGTGGCAGGTAGTCCCGACCAGTGGTGGCGGCACTTGCCACTGCCATTAGGGTTAACAGCTGCAAGACAAATTACACTCAATTAATAATATATTTAAATAAGCACGATAACTGCGTCCGAATGTCTAACCTTTTAAAACGTTAATGCTTTTAAGCGCCAACCTTGGTTTTGAATTAACACGCAGCCTTATCTTAAAACTTAAATAAATTAGTTGCAAAATTTTCAAAAAACAACTAGTTGAGTTCAGTTGACTATGAATGGGATCGAATATTTTTTATTATTTTTAAAAGTCACTAAAAAAACCATCTCTATTTATAGAAGTTGAATATCAAACTGACTAGAAACTCGTAAATTTTTTAATGAATCACGCAAGAAACACATTGAAAAATATGAAACCAATTCGAACTAGTCCAATTTTTGAATAGCATTTGTATCCATCTCAATTTCCTTTCGGCTGTAAGCTTACCCAAACAAGAGTCCTGTACATTGTCCGTAAATTCGTATCCAACACTTTGTTTTCGAGGGGCAGTTGCCACTCTAAATTTTCGACCGATCTCCAGTTAACTCAGCAGCAAACTGAAGCGGTCCGAGCTTCTGCTCCGGCGACTCGCTTCAAGTTCAGGGTCTAGTCTCATGCATTTACATAATTTCTACCAACTAGTCAGCGAAGCCAGTCACAGACATTCTCCGTTCTCCGATCTCCATTCTCTGATTTGTATAAAATCTGATTCTGTTTTTTTGGCACTGGCACGTGATTTATGCATTTGGCAGTCCAGTTGGATCGATCACGAGGTGCCGCCAGATCTGGACAAACGAGGGTCCAAGCCCCTGGGAGATACCATCGCGATCTTTGCCATTTTTTTTGTTGACCACCAAAGAGATCTTAGTGATAGATTTGTGGGTCTCGTTTTCGGGCTTAGACTTTGGGGCGACTCTTTGGCTGTTCACGCCATTATAATTATGCAAATTCGTCTTGATTCGGCTGCATAAATCAACTTTATGAGTGCTCAGCTTACATGGACTCGGCTCTTCACCTAGTAATTTGCATAAAAGTTTCTATAAAGATATATTAAGTGTGTCCAGAGCTTCCTTTGTAGTGCGTTCATAATAGCAATCGATGTATTTATATTGATTTTTAATCGACGCCTCTTTGTGCCAACAATGCGCATTAAAAGCGCGTCGATCGTTTGTCTTGCCATTTGATACGTCTAGAGATGTGATTCTCTAACATGGTTTTTGATCCCAAGATGGACAGACAGCCACAAAAGAAACCATAATGCGATTCATATGCTAAGCCATTAAATTGTGGTCGTGCAATAGTTGTTCGACCTGCCTCTGATCGATTGAGATGTTGAAATGGGCGATGATCAATCGATTGAGCAGATTAACATATATATACCTCGCAACCTGGTAAATGATCTTTGAACATTTTTATGACTACTCGATTGATTGTAAAATGGTAATCAGCAGAGCAGAATAGGAGCAGTCGCTGATGTGTTTTTCTATTGATCGATTATGCTAGTTAAACTGTTCACAATCACCATAAATTAAGGTACAAAGCTATTAGTTAAATCTTAAATCCCTCCTGGATTTCTTTTCAGACCTTAAATTAGCCCTTTTACACTTTCATCCAATATATATCGTTTGTGGCCTCGGCTTCCGGAAGTGGGTGCAATTTTAGTTCTCCCGCCGAAAGGTTGGGGTTAATATTCGATGAGTCAGCGAAACGGAAACGGAAACGCAATTAAAGCTCAACGACTGCGACTGGCAATCAGCTTGTGGCTGCATTACGTAATTACGGATTTGCAAGATTACGTAAAATGCAAATATCGACTCGATTGCATTAGCATTTTGATTTATATGCAAACGGAGGGGTGTCTGCATACCTCTTTCCCGCAGGACTGCG
The DNA here is from genome assembly GCF_016746395.2 of Drosophila simulans. Classification (NCBI taxonomy): domain Eukaryota; kingdom Metazoa; phylum Arthropoda; class Insecta; order Diptera; family Drosophilidae; genus Drosophila; species Drosophila simulans. Next base: position 27,212,011 of record NC_052523.2, on the reverse strand, counting down.
TGTAATTACTATGTAAATTATTTATGCAATTAATTTAACAAACTTGACTCAACTCGGACTGGCACTCAACGCGAACGTGGCCCACATGTCCGTCGCCAAATCCATATTGATGAGGGTCGTTTCCGGCTCAGCTCTTCGCACTCGTTCATATTTCATATGCCGTATGAGTTCTACAAGGGGCGCATCATAATCAGCCATAACCACCAGCTTCTCCTCATTTTTCTGCTGATTTGAGTCCAGCTGGCGCTGAGTGCTAAATCCTCTGTCACATACGCTCCACGTTTGGGGATTCGTCTGTCAAAAAATAAACAAAGAAGGCGGCTCACAAAACATGGAAACGTGGCCGAAATGGTCAGGCATGAATGCTACGTAATGAGTTTGATGGGCTTTTGAACCAAACCAAATTGCAGACAGGCATTTTATTTTTATTCCGATACCGATTTCGATTTGATGATGCTGCCAGGACTCGGGAGATGGCAAGGGGATGCATGTAGCAGCAAATTGAGTTATGGCCCCGGTTGCCTCATATTTTATGCATGGCAAGGGCAAGCGAATTGCTTTCCAATCGACTTGGCGCACTCCACTTAAGACCCACTTTTGCCCGTTTTCCAGGGAGTGGCATCATTCCAGCCTTTTGGGTGCGGAGCGTCCAGACAGACCCATTACCATTACCTAATCACCAATCGGGATCGTAATATGGATCATCGATTTTATACTGCACTGGCACGACATCCTTTTCGGCTTCTCTCCTCAGTTTTTCAGTGAGGGCAATCCAGATGTTGAATGAACTTGTTGGCCAGCGCGAAACTAATTAAGATAGTTTGCCGACTGCAGTCAATTGGAAAAGTGACAGAGCTCTCCGTGGGCTAAAGTTCGACATTAATGGAGTAGCGTCTGCGGCCCAGAGGCATTGGTTTACCTTTGACCTTTGGCCCCGTTCATAATTTATGCCTCCTGGCCCGCTCGACAACTCCCCGCTGGCAAATCATTTATCATAACGCAGAGCTGTGCCTCAAATTTGCGACTGACAGCCGAGCCTTTCCATTTACCACAGGAAAAATAAGAGGCATTTTGCATATTAAATAAGTTTATGCGCTTTGTGCAATAATCCCCAAAGCCACATACAATTTTCGCTGCGGAAAATGAGAATAAATGATGCTTAAAGGGAATGGAAAAGTAGGTGAAATTTTTTTATTTTTTGCAGCATTTTGTACGTTTTACTTACAAAAATGCATTTACTTTTGAAAAAAAAATATGAGAAAATAGAGCAATCTCAAAAAGAGAGAATGCTACTACATTTAACAAAGTAATAAATTTTGAATTTGAAAAACGTTTGTATTTTTTGTATTGGCGATGAGATCTAGAATTCCTGCTAATCTAGTACGTGGAAACTTCTCGTTTGCCCCACATATTTTGTAGCTATCAATCCATATCCAAGTTTCAAGTATTCTGCTGTATATTTTTATATTTTACAAAACGATGGCGCGTCTGTACGATTCCCGCACCACGATCTTTTCACCGGAGGGCCGCCTCTACCAGGTGGAGTATGCGATGGAGGCCGCCTCGCAGTCGGGCACATGCGTGGGCATCCTGGCCAAGAACGGAGTCCTGTTGGCCACTGAACGAAGCGTTGACAAGCTCATGGACACCAGTATTCCTGTGCCAAGAATCTCGTCGTTGAACGAGGACATGGCCTGTTGCGCCACGGGCAACATGGCGGATGGTAACGTGCTGGTTGCCCAACTGCGATTGAGCAGCCAACAATATCTTGTCAACTTCGGTGAGAAGATTCCTTGCGAGCAGTTGGTCAGGAGCCTGTGTGATATCAAACAGGCTTATACGCAATATGGTGGCAAGCGACCCTTCGGGGTATCCTTTCTGTACATGGGCTGGGATCGCCGCTTCGGGTTCCAGCTGTATCAGTCCGATCCGAGTGGAAACTACAGTGGCTGGAAGGCCACCTGCATTGGCCGCAAGTCAGGGGCAGCCTTGGAAATGCTTCAGAATGAACTATTCAGCAAGGGTTACGTATGTCCTTCGCTCGAGGAAGCCAAGGACGTAGCCATCAAGGTCATGGGCATGACCTTGGACAGAGGTAGCTTGACCCCCGCAAACCTGGAAATTGCTTCCATACAGCGTTTCTGTGGCACCACTGTCTTTCATATTTTAGAAAAAAGCGAGATCCACCGCCTAATCGAAAGGTATAACATTTTGAAGAAGCGGGTCGTAAGGCGAAAATATTTTAGTCATTAGTTACTTTCGAAAAATGTTTATATTATGTTTGATTATCTGTTACATTTTACTACAACAAAATGTTACAATTAAAATTCAATTGTTTCCTAAAAGTTAGATCCAGCCAGCCAAACTTCATATATTCAAAATACTTCGACCACCGAAAAGTAGAAAAGTATGGGTACAGACAGTAGAATCGTGAGAGCTTTATCTTTGTATATGCCTCATTTCACGCTTGAATTATTTATAGCATGCAGTTGTTTTATGAACTAAATAAACACACTTTGTTGCATATTTTTTGGTTCAGTGTGCAGATAAGCCAATCTCGATGGAGTTGTATGAAAATGCGGCAACACATTCTCATTTTGACGCGATTCCCGGGGGCCATTTTGATGCGGTGTGGTTTTTAGCGACCATACGGTTTATTTATATACACATTATGTGAAATATGCAAATCGCAAGCCAGTAAAACTGAAACTGGAGGGGAATAGTTGCAGCTCAGGTACTGTAGATGCTACATTTGGACTTTAGATTGCCAAGGAGCTTCTGTGTTTTCCTTCGCAAAAGTTGAGCGCTCGTGTGCAATAAACTTGGTAGTTTCTACGCCTTTCAGCACGCCTGGAAAACTGAATAGCAGATACCTTGTCTGCTTGAAGTCACGCTGAATAAACAATGCAAATAGCTTTTCTGCTGGAGAAATATTTAAATTCCTTTATGGCTCACGTCAAAGTTATACACCGTACTCTCGCATTTTCCGGCGAGTAGCTCTAAGTGGCCAAAGGCCCCTTTTCCGCAGAAGGGAATATAAATTTACACTTGTCTACATTTTTTCACACCGGCTAAGTGTTTGCTCAGCCAAGGGAAAAAAGAAGGAGTCCAGAGGGGAAAAGTCAAGCCAGCTGCAAAAAGAAAGAAATGCTTGCCTTCGAGGCGAGTTTTCATTTTCTTGTTGTGTCCTGTGAGAGCAAACAATCGCACGTGAAACGCTGCAGGAATTTCAATTAACTTGTTAGCATTTCACGCTTTATGCACTTTAAACAAAGCAACAGACAGCAGACAAATACAACTAACAGCGACTTAAAAGCTAATTTATGTTTAACTTCTAATGAAATGGCACCCCTTGTGTCCAAGTGTTTGCCAGTGTTCTTTCTTCCACGGAATTGGCAAGGGTTCAATGCAACCGGTGGCAGATAACCCCTTACTCAGACAGGATTCCCAAAAAGAGTATAGCCCTCTACTCAGCCAAATCCCCTCAAATACACAGGCTATCTATTCATTGGAGTGTAATCAAATTAATCGCATACTTGCGCCTACTTCAGCAAATAACCGTAATGTGTCTACGCAATTATTACTCTCGACAGGACCACAAAACATATGTGTGGATATCCCTCTGCACTGAGCGAAAGAAATATACTATTTGGGGAAAAAGCTTTTTAGAAACTAACTGAACTTTTGACTTATCAATTTACTTCCAATTTATTTAAATTTTTTGTAATGCCACTGAATTTGGTTAAGTAAAATCCAAAAGGCTGGAAGGCGAATATTAAACAATCAAGCATTTTCTTTCCGTGTATCATTAATTCGGCTTGACTGACAAATGTGGTCGTGCTGCTTTCTTTTACTCCTCTGATATTTATCTCGCGCTGAAAACCTCATCAGGCTTAAGCGCATCGCTTAATTGCCCACACTTCTGTGAGTATGTGTGAGTATCTGTGTGAGTGTGTTTGCCGAACACACACTCAAATAACTTCATTTGGACAATCTGACATTCGTTGGGCCTGCTGTTTTATGGGGCAAACAAAGCTCAAAACGTAAACAAAGGCTGGCATTAGTGTCCATTCCGTTTACACGAGTTTCTCGAGGACATTACTCCTTTGCTACCCCATGACAACCTAATTTGAATGCGCCCACGTGTTCTGGGCTGTATAAATATTTAAGTTCTATTTTTGCTAATTTTTGCGTGCAAAATTAAACGCGCTGACCTTTTTGTCCCATCACAAAAACCAATTTAATATTCTGATCTTGGGCAAAGAGCGACAGGGGAAAAGACAACTATTTATATAGCGAATTAATTCAACCTGTGAAGTGGCCGAGCAGTAACTCAGCCATTGCTGCCAAATGAATTGAAGCACTTTTAAGGCAAATACATTTCAGCGAGGATATTTCCAAAAGGCAGCCTATTTCGGCCTGTTTGCATAAATCTTATGCGCCATTAATTCCGGTCTCGAGTTTGCCTTTTTAATTAATTTCGGAGCGCACCTTTTGTGTTTTATGCGCCACCCTAATGACACTTTTATGGATTTGAGTTTGCGAGCGCCTTTATAGTGCTTCCAAAAAACACCTTTCGTCCCTAGAAGAACAGCAAAACTCAAGAGATGCCCAGACACGTTCCATAATGCCTAGAGAACAATGCGCCCAGGGGTTATCCCTGTATATATATAAATATGCATTATGTACGCCCAAGAATGCCAGACTGTGGATTTTGGCTGTTTGTAAGTCGCACTTCCGCTTGAGTACCGTTCGAGTGCGTTGGATGCCGCCAACTGTTGGCAGTCCTTCGTCCTTCTTTGTGTCCAGCTAGTCTCTCCTTGGGACTACGTGGCTTGTGAGTAAGCGTATCGTTGCGTATACGCAACGTAAGCCGTGGCAGGCGGGGCATAGCAGCAACAGGATCTGCGCACAGCTGCGCAGGACCGCTCTTTCGCTCTCTTCAGCGCTCTCTTAGCCCAGTCTCTTCGTGTCTTTCGCCAACATATTAAAGCTGGCTTAGAGGACAACTTGCTGGCAGTGCAATTATGTCAGATGCTGGGCTGTGAAATCGAAACTGGCTGAGCATTTTAATTTCCCACAACACACCGCGTGGAATTTCAGCCAAAGATTTAATGGAACTTGTGCAGGCCTATCCAATTTCCGCTGACTTTTTATACTCAATTAACTTTAATTATTTCCAACCAACATAAAGTTGGCAGCTGACCAGGACCAAGATCCCACACTACTCCTTGGACTTGACTAATTAAGTCCGTCCTCGCAGATTATTGATTACCATTTGGGGCATTTTACGCCAGGTAACTTAAATATTTAATGCTACATTCGGCCATGCCGGCGACTCATAAAGTGGACAGACGACGCACTTCGGGATCGCTGAATCCTTCAATAAGAACCATTTCGACTTAGGGTCACCCACAAGGACATCAAGTCGCTACGCTAATTTAATTTGCCTGGGCCTGCAATTCATTTGCCGAGTCATTGACTTTTAATGCACACATCCAAGACATTGTTGTATGTTTGCTAACTTGTTGCCAGTCTTTGGCTTGACTTGGCTTACATATATTGCCAAGTCTCGGGTCGGGACCTTGGCTCCAACGGAATGCTCAACGATTTGTTTCAAGTTGCGCATGATTTGAGCTCTTCTAGCCCAAACTCCAAACCCTAGAGCGCACATTTAATATTAATGCCCCTTCAGCTTTTTTGAGGCTTTAAACCAGACACCCCAGAAGTTGGGTCCGCAGAATACATTAAGCCAAATTAACTCAGGCCGTAAAAGAAGCAAATGCGATTTTCATATAGTGCCCGTGCACCTAGGATCCGCTTTTAGTGCACTTTGAGTTTTTCGCTCGGCCAGGGCCAGTCGATTAATCTAACTGACAAGGGGCCATCAATCAGCATCGGTTGTGCAATCAGTGAAAAAGCATGGGCAGCTCCAATCTCTTTCGCCCTACTCATAATTAAGGCGCGAACCCAATCGATAAGAACGCTCCAATGAGCCGGGGGCCAGGTAACTTGGCTTTAAAGCCCTCCCTTTGGTCCCTTTACTGCTTTCAAGTTGCCACGGCCATTAATTTCGAAGCACTCCGGCAGATTCGTTTAGACAATAAATATCCGACCGCTGGGGGCGGTGAAAATTCACAGAGGTCGTTATTTTTGGGCAATGAAATGTTTCACACCTGCCGTTCATCAAAACACGAGCCCGAAAAACACAAGAAATTAGGTTGATTACCACTAGGTAAATTTCTTGTAAAGTGCGCAAATTAATATCGTCTGCAGTTGATGAGTTAAATCATCGAACTATGAATGAACCTATGAACCTACAATAATCTATTTCTACTATTGTATAGCTTATATACCTGTACCCAAATGCTTTGTATGTATTATTTAAAGTGCCCTAATCGCCATTTCAGCGATTGAGGAGAGAGATGAATGGGCTTTATTTTGGCATTTCTTTTAGGTAAGCTAGGTCAAAAAAGACCCATCGATAAGACATCCTATCGGATGACAGGCAAAAATATGGGCCATTTGATTTAGGACAGCTGCGCAGTCTAATGCGGATTGGGGTCTTTAAGGCGACTGGAGCAGGGAACCGGGGCCAAGTGGTTTGTTTGGGGTCTTCCTGTGACATTCGGCATGGCTTACAAATGGCGGATAACCGAAGATACAAGACACAATGCGAGCGAGTTAAATATGTTTTCGTGGCATTGTTGGACTCGTAAACATACAAGCCTTTGAGCCATTTCGGACCCTCTGCATTTGCATACGCCATTAAATATGCACAGCACACTGATTTCCCTGCCAGGATTTCGCCAGGACTCCTATCCGCGCCGAAAACGAAAACGGACGACAGCAAAATGACCTGTATGTGCGTATTTATCTCCGGTTGTCAGCAACAAGAGGAGCCACCACCACCCGGCACAGCCAACCCCACATGGCAACATCGAATCAAACAAAAGGTCCTTGGGTGGGCTTTCCGGGCTCTCGTCTTATCTCCAGGTGATGGCTGCCGAGTCAGCGCCTTTGTTTTTGATAAATGACTTCCATTTGCGGCAGGGGCCGTGCAAATCCATCCCGCAATAGGCATTTGTCACGGCTTCGATTTGGCCCGGACAGCACTCGATATAATTGAAATTGTGTGCAATAAATGAAAATTGCTGGGTCCTTTATTTGATGGCCATGTGGATAAGGGGCGGTCCTGCAATTTCCCAGCACGGCGGCTGACTTAATCAACTTTGCCATTTGCCTAATTGGAGAGCATTGTTCTCGGCGGGAATTCGGCTTTGATGGGTTGCTATCACTGCACTGGCAGCCCTCTCATTGTGTTTACTCAATGCACTCGCTTCTCCAAACAAATTCTGCAGGTGGGTTGGACTGGATGCCAATGCTAATTACCTATAGACATGAGTACAAATGTATCCTTTCGAAGTTTTAACACTGCCTCTGTGTGGGATAATTGAAATTATGCGTTATACCAATTAGATTGCCCAGTTTTGCGTTTCTCTTCTTGGCAACACAATAGTTTCATTTAACATACCAATATCTCGTAGCAATTAGATGGTTGTTACCTATTCTTCGGTAATCGGTAAGTTGAAACCTGAAAATGCAAAATATGATGCGAGTCTCGATTTACCTTCCTAGTTACTGGCCATCTCTGCTGTCACTAATCCATTTGCGTTTCCAACGAGCCCACAGCTTGTTAATCAATGTTGTTTGGGGTCTGGATCTCTTTATTGAAATGTCATCAGTTCGGCAACGAGTCAGTTTTATTGGGGCCCAACGGCCATGCGGGAATTCGAGGAATGTGTCCTGTCAGCGACGCCAAGGTAATGACTTTGCAAATGCGGGTCCTTTCGGGATGTGAATAGCGATTGGAGGTTGATGGCTGAACATCAACAGCAGAGCAGCGAAAGGCTGAGAGGCTCGCCGTTCGGAAACATCAGTCTGGTTAATTATCCTTGTGTACATTTGCATATTAATTGAAATGCTGGCTGTTTGATGACCAACAGTTTGTTGATTTATAAATGAAATACTCCATTTTGCCCAAGCTGGCGTGGAAAATTAAAAGTCAATTTTCCCTGACGCTGAAAAGAAAATTGTGGCCGTTTTGTGAATTATTCAGGCGTTCTGTGGGCGCTGTCAAAGTTGAAATCTTCAAATCGGCGCTCCATTCATTGGAATTCCATTCATTTGGTGCTCTCAGCTTTTTCACGCCACATTAAATGCTTTCCATTTTATTTGCCCCACAATACGGTTCGGTAAAGTTCGCGGGTGTCAGCTCGCAGGTGACAGATTCGCAGTTTAACCTCTGCACCTTCAATTTGTTTTCGACCTGTTTTGCCAGCTGCAGCATATGGAGCCGGAGCCCACTGGGGTGCCATAATTGAGTATTGACCAAACAGCCAGACGACAACAAAATGTGGGGGCTGTCGTGACCAACGGCAATTCCTGCAAAATGTCCTGTACAAAAATAGCTCCCCTTTGCACTCGACATAAATGCACGAATATAAATGTTCGAGTATATAAATAAGCAGCCTTTAATGTCGCAGGGAGTCCCGAGTACGTCATAAAGTGTTAATCGGGCCATTAAGCCCGGCGGAGCAGTGCCTCTATCCAAAATTGAAATGCCCAAAGCCCGAAGTTGCCCCAATGGTTCGCCACACGGAGAATCCGCAAATCCCAGCTCAGCCTTTGAGTCGAGTGCAATCATGTTAAGTGTTGAGCGCTTCCGCCTGCGATTTCTTACTTCTAATTTGGCACAGTGGGGAATAATAGTAGCCTTCCAATTCGAAAAAATGGATATTTTTTTTTAATTTAAGTCCAGATACTTCATTCGTGGAAAACATTAACACTTCCAATCGATTTTGAAAAGCTGTTTCAATTTGAACAGAGCTAGTGATAACAAATAATATTCGTAGCCCTTTCCCCACTGTTACTCTATTATCCCTTTTCAATCACAACCTTAACCACCGTAGCACACCTGTATTGTGTGCGTAGTGCGCATTCTGCATTCTGGCTTTATCCTTTTGTGCTGCGTATTCCATATTGTGTATTGTGTTTGCATTCCTACTGTCACTCGCATTGTCAGCAGCAGGATCAGAGCGACTCCTTCTCCTTGGGCAACCGGAAACGGAAGTGGAGGTTAAGGGGCAGAGTTCAATTGCATTGTGCGAGTATGCGGTTGTGTAGAGTGCAAGTGACGCCGAGGACAAATGGAAACGAATTGGTTTTACAATGCACAGTTCCAGCAAATCCCATTTGGCTTTTGACTCGACTGTTGGTCTGGGTTATGGTTTTCGCACTGCTGAGCGGCTAGATTTATATGTGCCTCTAGTTTCTGCCTTCGATTCCTTCAGTCTGTCAAACTGGCACCACTCATGTCCAAGCCTCAAATCGTTCAAACAAGTTTTCATTTCGATACTGGCTCTTCGCTGCGGACAGGAGGAAAAAAATCAATATTTACATGCTGCCGTGGCTTGCAGTTAAATGGGCAAACAACTGAACCAAAATGAATTTCCCCAGAATGCCAAATACGAGCACTTCTCAAACCCAGACCACAGCAAAATATTCGATTGCAGCCTGGCAAAACAGATGCTCTTGTTATTCAGTCAAGGTTTTTGGGGTATATAAGTAAATAGAACTATAATGAAATATAGAGGTTTTCATTATGGCATGGAGGCAATTATAGTTCAAGAAATAATTTGTAATATTTTCAGAGCAATCATTTGTTGGCTTGAGAAGCAAATAAAATACGAGTAAAGAATTTGCTAGCAACCACGAACCAAAAGAGAGGGTAGCCTTCGGTTGAAACACTTGTTCTCTCCTAGTTTTTCTTGGCTTTTGGTCCGGCAGAAACAAAAAGTTTCCACATAGCCCGGCTTGCATGTCGTATACGTAATGCGAGCAAATTAAGTTGCCAAAAAAAGAGTAAACAAAACTGGAATTGAGTCGAGTCGACTCGAGAGTTAAGCTGTGCAGGACAGTCAGTGGGGCTGGCATGAATGGGTTAAGCCAAAGTATTTTGCGATTTTCTGGCTTTTACTCATGCCACTGCCACACCAGGCCATCCAGCAGATTCGCTTTGCCATCGTCATTGTCATGTGGCAAAGTCAAAGGGCGTAAAAGTGCTCAGAAATTAATGAGGCAAGTGCTGTTAAATTTGAAAGTATGCATAAAAAGGGTTGACATTCCGAAAGTGCTACCTGTCACGGGAAAGTGTCTTTCAGTCCGTGTGTTTGTCTGGCTGCCATTAGCATTTCGTTTCGCCCAGCCCAACGGAATCAGCACAAATATCTAGTCGGAGAAATTCGTGTGGGTCGGGTTGTATTTTGGCTTTGGATTTCGCTTGAAAATTCTGCTTCATCTAGTCCTAACCCAATTTAAATGTTTGATTTATTTCGGCGTAGAAACGTTATAGAAGCCTTGTAGCTAATTAATGTCATACCCTGATATATTCCTGCTTTGATTAACCGCAAAGTAAGGTTTGTTGTACTAATTAGCAAATGAATAAGCAAACATGCTATTTATATCTGAAATTATTATATTCTATCATTTGAAACTAAATTATAGCTATTATGCAAGTAAATATTTATTTTCATTCAAACCGACTTAAATTGATTGTGTCAACTGACTCTAATTATATCAGAAAAAAGGAGCTTCCATGAAATAGTCATTGGTTGTTTTGCCTGAGGCTGAATCTCTTTTACGTAAATAACCCCATCATTGTATAATTTTTGATCTATACAAATGCAACTCCCCCAACCTCACAATAAATTCTCATATTTATGTACAATATTTTACCATCGTTCGAACGCAATTTATTTGCGCTTTTATTTAATCTATTGTGTTTGCCGAACAGTAATCAAAACTGACTGCATAACTATCTGGAGAGTGGGCTAGTAGACTAGTGGGCGGGTTTTCCCATCCGCAGCACGGAAAGCGCATAAATTCCGTTCTGAAGCTCAAATATGGAAAGTTTAGCATGTTCGTGACCCACCCGTTCCTGCCATTTTGAACTGCGAACTCGGTGTGTGTATCTGTGTGTGTGTGTGTGTCTGGTTATAAATTTCCCATATTTCACTTTATTAAGTAATAGTTGCCAGTTTGCTGCTCGGCATTCATGAGCTGCTTTTTAGCACTGAACAATAGTGGACTTGAATGCGCCATAAAAGCGAGCACGTTGGCGAAATGAGCTTTAAGCCTAGCCAATGGCAAAGAACGTTCGATGCATTACTTTGTGCGGAGTTGAATTTAATCACACTTGTTCCGAATTCGGATGGAATCGGACTTCATCCTGCGTCCTGTCCCTCTAATTAGCCAGCTTCATGCCGGAAAATGACAAATTACAGCTTGTCCGCTTAGCCCCCTTGTCCTCCTACCAGAGAAACGTGATGCTGCACTGCGTCCTCCGCCCTCGAAAAGAAAACAAGCACATGCAACAGCTGTCCGCTTGGCACTCATTGTATTTAAATGCTCGTAAAATGCAAAGCAAACAAGTGATAAAAGTTGTGCACATACACGAGCACGGCGAAAAATGTTCGCTAGACGGAGTGGTACTGGATGGACTAGCTTGACTTAAAGGGACTAACTAGACAATTAAAGTTGAGGGGTGACAGGCGAACTAGTCAAACAAACAATACATTCAGTAATACCTATCAATGCATTCGTATCTTTATAGGACAAATCATTTTAGTCACACTCTTATACGTATTTACATCATATATTACGATATTTTCGCTCAGTGCACTCGTGGCCACGAAGAGTGCCCAGTAATGCTGGCAACATAAAAAATGCATCAAGCGCTTGTAAAGTCCGCTGCAGGCACTCAAATTTGAGGCAGGGGCTATTGCTAATGTTATGAGGCAGCATTTTGAAGGCAGCTCCGGCTTAAAGTGCTCCCGGGGAGCTGTCTGAATTAATTTTCGAGTTTGCTTGGCGGAAATATTGAAATTTCCAATTGTTTTGGGTTGTATCTAGAGCGAGTCCCCTGACATGCTGTTCCACCGTTTTCCATTAACGAAACTTTTTATGTTCGCTCAGAGGGCTCTTGGGTGTTTCCTGGCATGCACAAACCAAATACGCGAGCAATTAACCCTTTTTTCCGGCAATTAAGCCCGAGCTTTATGCCACATTTTTCCATTTTGCCGGGGGCCTTTTCCTCTCTTTTGATGTTTGTTTTACTGATGGCAACGGATGCGGCGGATGGGAATCGAATTAAATATATATTAAAATCATTCAAGGTCAAATGGAATGTAATTGCGACCCAATTTGTCCAGCGATGCAATAAAAATGACCGCTTAATTGTTTAATAAGGACAACAAAAGTCGCATTACGCATACGACATGTTGCCGGCCATATGTTATGTGCGGCAGCTTTAAGAGCAGGCCCACGTAGAGTAATAAAATGTGGTAAGTACACAGTCAGCCCAGTGAATCTGAGTTATTTAACTTGTTTGGCCGACATTTGTGTAGCTGCACGCTTGTTATTTCTGTAAGTAGGCACATTAAATTGGGAATCCCTGGACGTGATGTGCTCTGGGGACATGTCCTTGGCTATTTTCCCGTCGTTAGGCACGCTACAAACTGCATGTGCAGCGGCAGAAACTTTTCCCCAGCAGCATAAAGCTGACTTGTGGAGGGGCACCGGGACAGGATACATGTCCTGCAGCCTAAGTGGACTTCTTTGTCTCCGTCTAAGTGGTTTTTCATTAGAAGCACTCGCTCTCCGGTCGCTCAAACTTTTACCCATCGCAAAGTTTTCACTCGATGCGGATGTAGCAAACAACTCGGCCAACGAATTCGTAATTGGAAACTTTTTGCCGCGTGATATGTGAACGAACCCAAGCCAAACACTCTATGTATTGCCAGTTGGTATTTAATTAAATGGCCAGGCTTGCAGCCCATTTCATTTCCTTGACAATTTCCGGTTCTGGCTGCTGGATTTCCAATCGATGCCTGTGAATAAGTTGCAAAAGTCAGAGCCGAATTTAATCAAGGCTTATGCAAATGCTGTAGGGATTGCAGCCAATCCCGGCAAGGACCTCAGGCCAAAAACACGGCATCGTGTGGCAGTGTTTATGGGGCAACTGTTGCCCGGTCTCCGGTTCCAAATGAAATTAGATGATGCCGGAGCGGCAGCAGCGCCACCAGACGTTGTAATTAAATTAAATTGCTCGAAGTTGGCATAAAACACACAAATCCGGAAAGGTCGGGCGGATGATGGCGACATCCTGGGCCACATGTGCCGTGTCAAAGTTCACGCTGAATCAGAATGCACGAGCATATATTTGTTGCCCGGGCAATTGTGCAAAATGAAGGCAGCTGAAAAGTGTGTACATAATCCGGCAGATGCAAACAGGGTGTGCTTCCGTAAATAAGTGCTTCTATACTTAATGTATATCTATTATTAAGGATTAAACACTTGCTGTATCGTCTTGTGTAGCTAACTAATTTTTAAATATTTTTAGCTCCACTTGCAGTGTTCTCTAGTATGCTGCAACAGAAGGCCCCCTGTACTTTTCGGAGTATTTATTTAGACGATGGCTACGTTGCCTTCGTCAGTTCCTAATTTCATTAAATCCCGCAACCTGTTGTCTGAGCCGATTCGAGGGTAAGTAAAGTGAACCGAACGAGTTCTGGTGAAAAAATTCAATTTAACTTTGCCCGCAAGCCAAAATGAATTTCTTCTGACTGCAATTGACATGGCCCAAAATGTTGGAAGGATGAAGGACTTGCTCACATGTGGTTTCTGTGGCGCCACGTCTTTGTTTCCCGGCCAAATTGTTTCCCCAAGAAAAGAAATGAAGAATGGCAGCTCATAATGAGCTTAATGGGCGCCATCTGTAGCGGCCTTAAGCGCATCTGCATATGCTATTTTCCATTTTCATCTTGCCTTATTCCACTCAGATTTTCCGGCTTTCCTTTGCCTTTAAAAGTGCGTTGGCGACGTCAGCGAGTCATTTAAGTGCTTAAAACTTATGCTTCGTCCAGTTAGCCAATTTTTATCGAACGCGCTTAATGCGTGTCCTTGCCTCCTTTTAAGAGTCGTTAAAAGTGCGTTAATGTAGCCACGGCTCATTGGCTATCGGCTGAAAAAGACCTTTTGGGTCTGGAAAGGAGAAAGCCTCGAAGTCCAACCCTAATCTCGTTTTCCCTCTTAACCACAACCTTTTCCACCGACACCAACAACACTTGTTAGTGCAGCTCAGCTAATGCAAAAAATGGCCCTGGAAAATGTATTGCCGTCGTTGGCGGTCACACCACCGCAGAGCTGGTAGTTTTGTTGAATGTTGAATGATTTCCTGGCTGCTGCTGCATCGTTGACTTAACTTGGCCAAGGCGAAATGGCAAAACCCAGCTTTCTGCCACTGCCAGTCACTTGTTGCCCCCGAGGAAGTTTACTTGCTGGCTCAGATCCAAGAGTTCGTTATGCTTTTGTCGGCCACACCACTAATTGGATTTTCGGTGGGACATAAATTAGGAATAGGACAATCCAAATATCATGGCCCACCACACTTGGCCAAATACTTGCTTTGGCTTTGTTGAAGAGTAATCGGAAAATTCGAAATATTTATATCCTACTTTTACAGTTTCTTGGCTGGGAAAAGAAGGAAAATCAGCTCGATTTTTGAAGCTTACTAAATAAAAGCCCAAATTTGAGATGGAAGGGCACCCATATTTTCCAAGTGCCACCGCCCCGCAGCTGCAGGTTTGTCATATTCGGATCCCAATCCCAATAGCCTCGTGGCAATAAAGGAAAAGTGAACATGTCAAGATGTGACACATTTGATTGAACGCATGCAGGCCAATCAATTTTTGCTGCCAATGGAGGTGGATTATTGGCTGCCTGAAAGCGAGTGGGCCTAGTGCTCGTATTTGAATTCGTCAGCGGCATTTGACTGATAATTGAAAACGTGTCAACAAGCCAACAATTTCCGCTAGCACACGCAGTCTACGTGCTGCGAAGTCGGCTGTAAAAATTACTTTTTGGCCCAAAAGCTGGCTTACAATGAAGTCGGTACAGGTGGATTTTAATCGAAGGCTGAGTCTTTGGAAACGTGTAACCTGTCAAAATGAAAATCGCACTTTATGCAACCAAGTGCTTTGCATTTTATGATTTTTTTCAAGGCCAAAGGATCTGTTCAACTCGAGTGAATTGCGTACATACTTATTAACGTAAAGGAATTTTCGTTTACATTTTTTAGAAGCCATAGCAATGAATTGATCAAACAAAGCTCTCTTGAACGGATGCAACTGAAAGATTTTAGGACTGACCCTCATTCTGAAACTCGTTTTTAAAGTTGTTAACATTTTTTTATTTGATAAATATTGCGATAATCATTGATGTATAAATAGCCCACGTACAGCCGTGTTTCCCGGTAACAACTTCTTATCTGGCAATTCAAGCGAGTAAAAAATGAATCAGCCAGAGCGTTTTAAGTACCAAGACCGGTAAAAAGGCGTGAAATCGCTATTTGCACAAATAAAGACGACGTCACAAGTTTGGTGTTACTTCCCTGCCTCAAAGGGGTCCGTCGGATTTGTCTTCAATTGCCGAGGTCGTGTTAATCACAATGTAAATTGTATCAAATGCCGCAGACTTGAGGTCTTTTCGTGAGTAGTGTGTAGATATACAAAAAACGGGGGTCGATTAGCGCTCGTGGTGGCAACTGATAGCAAACACCGTGAAGGGGTCTACAGAAATCTAATCGATCGCCAGACAGCTCAGTATGCCGCGATATTTCAAGAACGTCGGACGTGAAAAGTACTATCTGCCAAAGAATTTGTAAACAGTTTCGGAGAACTGCAAACAGCTGTGGCACCTGATTCATCGCCATGAATTTCAACTGGTGTGTAGGGCTCTTTGTGATCTTGGCCTTGGTTTCGCCGATCTATTCCGCCTGCCCAAAGGAAAATCAAATGTGCTTGAGAAACGGAACGTTTGCGTCTTGTGATGGAGAGGAACGTAATTCTTCGGATGAACCTACGCAAACAAATCTGGTTTACTGTACGTCCATGTTCTGCGAGCCGGAGGAGTTTCGGCACGACTACATAACGCGTAACCACGATCAAACACCTCACCAGAACAAGTGGAAACGGGCTAGAATCGGCGAACGTGCCACCCTGCACGATGTTTGCCTTCTGCGAAACGGAATGCCGGTCACCAGGGAGTGCAGAGTGCAGGACAACCGAGCCCACTGGGAGTCCACCGAGCACTGGGATCCCGTGGTGTGCTTGAGGCGATTCAGGGAGCACACGATCAGTGGCGACTTGAACAGTCTGCATGACGATGTTCTCGAGGGCAGGAGGCGCACCAATGACTCCCAGGGGCGCCGTGAGATGACTGGCATCATGAGGAACATGTTCCGGCAGAGGGATAGGACTCTTCTACCCGCCGATGTCCACATGACCGGACAAATGTTCGGCACCCTGATGCAGCAGGACAAGGATGCGACGGTCAGTGTGGACTTGGTCAGTGTCTGCAAGGAGATAATGTCCTGCGACAGTCAGGTTCTCAGATTATCCGCCCAGCTCAACGCCACCAACTCCCTGCTCAGCCAGTTCGAGAGCTACATGGATGCCCTTCCGGAGCAACTGGTTCCCAGGGACAGATGCGGCAAGGTGGTGGCCAAGCCGACCAGTGATGAGGCAGAAACAGCCACTACTGGAGTGGAAACCTACAACTTCTCAGATATCGGTGTCCAAGCTCTGATTACCGGCAATATCAGCGTGTTCTTCGCCAACCCCGAATGCGATCGCATAACTGGAATAGCTATATTCTCTGCGCCAGGGGACCAGCGAAGAGCTTCCGCCAGTGGGTTCTGGTACCGCTTCATCCGATTCTCCGAAGACGTGGCTAAAGTCAAGGAGGAATCCAATCTGGAGACAGCTACATTTTTGCCGGAGAATCTCTGGCGGCAAGTGAATAGCATGGGGGCAACCTATCTCATCTTTAAGGTCTACGCCCACGATGCTCTGTTCGTGGAAACCTCACTGCAACGCACTCGCAAGCCTCGCAGCAAAGTAATCTCCATTTCAATACCAGGACTGAGAAGTAAGAATGACATGAATATTTGTTTTCGAATACTGGAATTAATTTGAATACCCATTCCATTTAACAGGCAATTATCTTTCGCTGCCACTGCCCTTTCTTCTGCGAAATGAAAATCTGCGCAATCCGGATTCAAAGGCCTTTAGCTTCGGAAGTGGATGCGGATATTGGAACTATGAGACCTGGTCAAACGAAGGAGTAAGCACTGCAAGCAGTTCGGACCCCTTGAAGGATGCCATCATCGAGTGCCACACTAACCACCTCACACAGTTTGCATTCCTGGTGGGTGGAAGCTATCGAGCCAACGACCTTGGCGAGGAGGTTCTAATTACTCCCATTAATGAGAAAGTGCTGGACATTATCTCGATAGTGGGCTGCAGCCTTTCCCTTCTGGGTATACTGGGAATATTCCTCACTGCCGCACTCTTCAAAAGCTGGCGCAGTCAGGCCTCTACGAAGGTCTTACTGCATCTTTCCCTGGCTATGTGCCTCCAGATGGTGCTCTTCGTGTTTCTCAATACAGACGATGTATCCGAAGCGCTCGTTGTGAATGGAAACACAGTTCGCTGCGTGGCTCTGGGCGCTGCCATGCAGTACTCCATTCTGGTACTCTTCAGTTGGATGCTGATCATCGCCTTCCTGCAGTTCCAGCGTTACGTTACAGTTATCGGAATCGAGAGACCACCTCGCTATATCCTGAAGGCCGCCATTGTGGCCTGGCTACTGCCCTTGGTGCCCACCCTGCTGGTGGCCCTAATAGATCCCGATTCGTACGTCCCCTCGGCTGCCCAACTTTCCACGGACACTGGCATCTGTTATCCATCGGGCTATGGTCTCATTTTTGGGGTGGTGCTCCCTGTGACCTTGATTACTGTGTCCAACTTGGTGATATTCGTGTATGTTTTCTACAGCATTTCGCACTCTTTGAGCCAGAGCATCCATAAAAACGAAAAGAAAATGGTGGTTAAGCAGATCCGACTCTCCATAATGCTCTTCTTTTTGCTGGGTCTCACCTGGATCTTTGGAATATTCGCCTTTATGCAGGCAGGTGTGGCCTTTTCATACCTCTTCTGCATCACGGCCACCATGCAGGGATTCGTGATGTTCATTTACTTTGTCCTCTTGGACTCCACGAACCGTCGGCTGTGGGTGGGTCTGATTTGCCCCACCAAGATGGAGCTGGACGTCCAAAAGCGCACCACTGAGCTCCAGTCGATGACCACCTCATCCACCAACTACAACAGCAGATCGCATCAGTAGATATACTAAAATACGTATTCCCCGACGAACAAAGGTCCACGACCAATTGATAACCTAATATTTATGCTAATTGATTGCCATTATGTATAGGTCCCTAATTTAAAATGAAACAAATTCTAATAAATGCTAAGACAATGCTTCCAAAAGAGTCAATTTAATAAATATTACATTTTAAATTTTCGAATGTAAGTACTAACAATATATACAATCCTTTTTGCTTTCAATTAGACAGAAATATTTGTCTGCAACAAAGGAAGTGGTGGTAACCCATCTTCCATTCATTCTCAATTTTCTTGATACTCGAGTTTCCAGCAGTGGATTTCCCTGAACATCCAGTAGCTGGCAAGAAAAGCTGTGCACCTGGTAAGTGTTGAGGCCATAAAAATTTAAGCAAGCTCGAGGCTTCTGTGTCTACAAGTGTGCACTTTGATTCCATTGCCATGATGTCATGTCATGTGGAACGAAATGAACTTGATTTGAAGCCATGCTCGATTGGTATTTGCCACTACAGCTGCTTCAACCTCAACGGTTTTCCCATTTAACTCCAGCTGGAATCTGGGCAAGAAGACCCCCTTTTTGGGCTCACAGTTCCGTTTTAAAATACTTGAGCTTAAAGCCATTGGCTGTCGTCGTAATCTGGCTTAGACAGTAGTGCATTGCAAGTCCTTTTAATGCACTAAACTGCGTTTCGCAGTGGGGGCTCTTAAGCCGATTACTTTCGTAACTATATTGTGGTGCCACATATTCAGCAGTTATTGGCCAATTAAAGAGATATCGACTGAAATCCTCATCTAAGCACATAGACTCTTTTATGCAACAACTAAGGATAAATTTCGAATAAAAGGTTAAAAAGCGGCTATGTACTTTTTATATAAAGCATCAGTCAACTGATATTTTCTTTCAGCATCAAGTAAGCAAATAACTTTCAAAGTTTGCAAAACAAGAAAGCGCCGAGGGGAGAATGAAAATCAATCGATTTTTCGGCGTAAAGGACCTATTTCAATTTCGAAATTTCCACTCTCTTTATATTCGCACAAACAACACAGAACGTATATCAATTGCAATCAAACAGGAAGTGAGAGCTTTGAGGACTCGCCTGCATTCGAATGCAGAGACAGTGAAAGTGAAAGCGGAGCCAGGATTTCATTTTACGCTTTTACAGCAGCACTCGCCAGTTGCCAATAAGTCTACTCGAGTCAGCAGTAAACTTCACTTTGTTGCAGAATTTCTGCCAACTGAGGCTGAGCACCTGGTTAGTGCCGAAATCCTTCATTTTTTCCGAGGAATGTTTGCTTTCATCCCAGCAGCAGCCATTCGAAACTAAATTAAATGACGTCGAGTGGAATGAAATGAATTGGGAGGCACGCTTGATTGCAATCCTGCCAGCCTTTTGACCTCTTAAAGTTGCTCCTCAAACCCTTGAACTATATTTTAAATTAGTTGTGCTTAATGCCATTGTCTGTCTGTTCGCTGGCAATTGCGGAAAGATTCCAAATCAATTTTCTACCGCAAAGTGCACTCTCGAAAGAAAGCTCCTAAGCCGATTACCACCAATAGCGACCAAGTGTAGCATGCAACTAAGCTGTTTGAACAGGAACCGCACCGTGTTACCTGTTCTGCGAAGGTAAACTAATTGTTGCTAAATAATGCAGTTTTCCTAGCCAACAGCTTCATCAAAAGGGAGGAGCTAAGAGGATTGTCAATAGAGAACTTTGAATGATTTTTCCCTCGATTAGGCGGTGAATAATGAACATCAATATTGAAGGACGACATTTGAAAATCATGCTCAGTAGAGGAAAGTTAAAGTAAATATATACAAACATATCAACCCTAAGGCCCAATAACCTAGAACTTTTGGCCAGCAAACTCTTTAACTTTATTAGAAGCAAACTTTTCAACGTTAACCTGTTTGCAGCCCCAGTTTTTTGCCCATACGAAGGGAACACACCCACGAGGATAGGCCAGGACATGTGGCACTATTAAAAAATATTTTCCTTTGCGCATTTCTGAGGGCGTACGGAAAAGTATTTTACGATTCGAAACGTGCAAATGGGCAGCCGGCCGGAGTCGGATCGGAGTTCCTATGAAAGCCATTCCTTTGGACGCAGCACTCCCGTATGTGCGGCTGATATTCCGTACGTGCACCCACCACATGAACCCATAAATATGTATTGATTTTCCATTCTCCTTATCGCCGGCTGAAGAGCAGCGCAGAGCAGGGTCCTCGAGTCGCAGGAGCTTCGCCGGCAACAATGGCACGAGATCCAAGACAGAGTTATGATTATGAAAGTTTTTTAATGCGGCGCTACGGGGGCAGCCCACGAAATGGAAAATAAATGCGAGAAATTTGCCGCAATTTGCGACGCCCTGGAGAGTCACTGAACCGCAAAGCTGCAGAAATGTTGTTTATCAAATATTTATCGCATTCACATACCGCATTTCGCTGGCAAATTGCAGCCAGACATGCAAATGGCGAAGCAATGCAGGCGAACACAAAGGAGCTCCGCATTCTTCCAGTTTTTCGCCAGTTGCTCATCAGAATTGAGAAATTGGCCGTAATCCAAGTGAGACATGTCTACATCACGAGTTCATTAATTCCGCCAGAAAATAAACTGTGCGTAGTACTACTCCACGAATTTAGTGGAACCATATGTTTCAGCTCCATTTGGTCTGACTAATGGGCCAAGTGCGCCCGATTCTGCTGCCAGTGGCATGCATGTGTGTCGAAAGTTGTGCAAAACGCTCATAACAAATGTGTTAGATGTGCGGAAATTTGTCAAGAGCATTTGCCACAACAAAACACGCGACTTGCCGCATGTGTGGCATTCCGTCCGCCTGAGTTTGTATCGAAAACCTGAACCCTGGATAGCAACGCAATTATTTCGTGTACGGAGAAATTATATAAATTATTATTTGTTTGATGGAAAGTGTTTGTTCTACATAACAATTATAAATCAGAATCGTTACGTTCTCTTAAAATGAAGAGATTTACTCAATTTAAGCTTTGAAGTTAGTAGTGTGTGTTTTGAAATAATAATCAGTGCAATACAGAATGAATGTTTTTCCCCGTGCCGATCTACAAACTAACCGAATATTACGTACACAATCTTCACGGCTGAGTTATTTGCGGAGTAATTATGGCCAGCACAATAACGAAATGTCATTTCAGCTGAAGCGCTGGGCAGCTGGAAACATGGCCAACGGCGCTGACCGGCCAATTAAAACTGCCAAAAACTAATGCCACCGCAAAACTACGGTTGCTAGTTTTATGGCAGCCAACTGGCCGCGAAGGACCCACTCGAAATGCTCTACAATGTGCCAGTGAAATCGAGTGACTGTAATTTCACACAATTGAGATGCGAATCCGCTGGACCAAATAGCAACCATCGGATTCTCAATGTTTTTGGCATTGGGTTGAATCGAAATTTATTACCAAACAAATGGGCAACAGCTGCCGCGGCTTATGAACTTTAGGGCCGCTAAGCCTTTTCGGCCTAATTGTAAAGGACACTTGAGAAGCAAAAGGGACTGAGCTGCCCGCATCAAAGGAAGTATTTTTTAATATTTTAATTGGAAAAAGGCAAATTAAAATTGTCGCCAACAGCAAGGGAAACATAATTTAATATTGCCCAACTGCGTGGGGGCCATTTAAAAGGGTTACCATCTTTTTCTGACCTGTATATAGCTTTCGTGTTTCGTGCTTATCAGATACAAAAAAATCATGCAAATTAAGCAACATTATTGGTTTACTGGATTACAGATATGGAGATAAATAGCTTTATCTGGTTTTCTCGCAGATTCGAAACTCATTTAAGCTTTAAATAATGCCTACGTATAAAGTAGCAGTTCTGTGGTATTTTACTTGGTAGCATAAACAGATTTCTGCGGAAACATTAATAAATCATCCGAAAAAGTGAAACTAAGGAGGATTTTTGGGTTTTCGCGTCCCTTTTGCCATTTCATCTCGGAATAATTAAAGCAAATAGAAATGAATTCGTGCACGTGCTGCGTTTAAGAAATTGCTTTTTCCATCTACGTTCTCTGGGGCGCTCTTGACTTAGCCGCCTTTTCTGGCCTTTTATGTTTTGGCTGGTATTTCCTTTTCACCAGCCCCTATACACTCATTCTTTTTTTAATTTTCGCCCGGGTTTGCACAAGTTGCCCCATGCCATTTGTTGCTGCTTTTTGTGTCAACAACACAAAGCCGCACACATCGCCAACAGTTGCCCCATTCCATTATTCCATTCCGGTTTTATGTTGCGCAACGCAATCCAAGACAATAGTTGCACGAACTTAGCATGTATGTTGCACAGCAGGACGAAACTCCTTTCGGGCATTCATATCTGCCAGTCGGTCGGTTGAGACCTAATATGCCCCGCCGGTCCTTTGTTCTCCCGCCAGTTGAAACGCAAAGCGGAAAAGTTTACAATTAGCTTGTCAACAATGGCCAGGCGTACGCGGCGTATGCGTGATGTGCCTGCAATGCATTTATTCTGCAGTGAACCCTATATTTTGCAACGTTTTTCGGGAATTATTCATAGCTGAAAGCCGGCAGCTTAGAGTTTTTCAATTTGAAATCCAAGAAGAAAAGTAACTAAATATTTCCACTACACCTCGACGATTAAAAAAAGCCGCACGCAGCTTAATGAACGCCCCTTGCCGACAGCCAAATTAAAACCCCAAAACAATTTCGAAATAATTTTGGTAAATGTTCTCCATACCAAGCTTAAAATCTTTATGCATATTTTATGCGAGGTGGAAAATAGTGATGTAATAAAAAGCGCGAAATAAGCGGGTGAAAGGGGACAAGGGGTTAAGTACCACCGCCAACATGTTGCCGGAAGTGTTGGCCTGCTATTTACACGGGCAAAGTTGTTCGCTTTCCTCGGCGGAAAAGACTTTTCTTAAACTTCGTGTGTGTGTGCGCGTGGAGGAAAAGTTTTCAAGCATAAAAGGGTTAAGTGCAGAGCCCTGTATTAGAAATTGAGAAAGTTATGGTTGCAACTGCATATAACAAACAAGATGTTAAAGCCCTGCGATAGATGTATTCTGAACACAAGCATCGTAGATCAATCTATTCTAGTAGGTAGGGAAAAATCCCCCCTACAATAATTACACACACGCCTATATCACTTAAAACCTATTTAAACACATGAACGAAGCTTTTCAGATTCAGTTCGTGTTCGAAACTCAGATGAAATAGAACTTGAAATTCTAGTCTCGCGTTGCCCGGGTAAACAACAAAGCCAGCAGAGCGATAAGTCGGATGGAGATAATATAAATAATATAAATATACATATACCAAAAAACAACATTATGAAGGCTGAAAAACAAATTTAAAAATGTTACCTGATCAATCTCAATAATTTGGGATCGTTAAGTCCAGTGAAGTGAGTTACAAAGTTTAAGTTAATAACATATCAAGCATATATAATGCTGTGATCAATGAAAGCGAGTGAATTAAGCGAGTTAAATTAAACAAACAAAGATAAGCAATCTCAATTAAAATAATGGAGGAGGCATCGCTTTCCCAACTCAAGACTCTGGAATGGAGGCGTCTGTTCAAAATGTTATACATAGAACCGGTGCTTTTTATGCTGATATTTTCGCATATGCTGTCAGGTGAGAGGAAAATCAGATTATTGTGATAGGCCCTCATCCCGATCACCCCTTTAGGTACTGTCATGCGCAATCAGGTGATTTATCAGGCCTGCACGGTGATATTCCAGTACAATGAAACCGATTGTAAGCTATTGGATAGCAAAAACACCAGCTCAGAAATACAGGTTTGCAGCTACTCAACGCTTAAGGGGGTTATTAAGCTTGCTTCTCTCGACTTTTAGGCCATAGAAACGGAGCTTCAGGCTTACGTGGCTAACATGTTTCTAACCCGCACCCTCTTCGAAAGTATTATGCCCGCCATCTGTGGCTTATTCGTTGGATCCTGGTCGGATCAGTATGGACGCAAGCCCCTGCTCATTGTCTCGCTGATCGGTGAGTTTCTCCGGAAATGCGTTCAATGCTGCAATGGGAGTAATCCGTTTCCTACTAGGCTTTTCCGCTTCTGCCCTGATCTCGTCTGTCATTTGCTGGCTGTCCAGCTACTATATGGTGAATCCCTGGTGGTACACCTTGGCTGCCGTGCCACACTCTGTGCTTGGAGGATGGTGCGTCTTCTCTGTGGCTGCCTTCTGCTTCATCACGGACACAACGGACATGAAAACCAGACCCTACAGGTGAGTGCCACCTGAGTGCAAGTGCCATTATTGCCATCCCCTCTATAATTTACAATTTTCAGAATGATCTTCATGGAGATCATACTGTTTGTGGCCCTCACAAGTGGCTCGCTGCTATCCAGTTTTGTTTATGCAGCCACAAGTTCTGCGTTTGTACAGAGTCTCTCCTGTTTGATAGTCGTTATTGCAACACTATTTATTATTTTCTACATGCCCGAAAGTCTGGGAATGTCTCAAGAAGAGGACGACGAAGTGCCTGAAAAAGAAAAGGATGTCGTAGTCACAATTTTAGATCAAAAAAACAAAACGAATGAAATATCGGCTGAAGCCGAGAGAAGCGAGAATTGTGAAGATCCCCCCAAATATGAGGCGACAGAAAAGCCTTCAGAGGATAAAGTCGAAAAGGCTGGTTTGTTCAGCTTTACACACGTTAAGGATATGTTTAGCACCTGCTTTAAGAAAAGGGAAAATAATGCTCACACCGTTATTTGGCTGGTTACTTTGGCCGGCTTTGTTTCCATTTTTGTTGCCGGTAAGTCTGGAAAGATTTTTTTTGGGAATCTAATCATTTTATGTGCTGATATGCTTGCAGATGGCATCATGACTGTAAATTACTTGTTCGTGCGCCAACAGTTTCACTTCACAGTGCGTGATTTTACTATTTTTGATACTTTCAGTCAATCAGTTCCCATGGTGGGAGCTATTTTGGGGATTTTTGTTTTGAGAAAGGTATTTTAAACAATGTATCATATCGAATATTACCCATATATTTATTCACATATGCTCAGTTATTTGGACTGTCCGTTGTTACATTGGCGTTGCTGTCTCTGCTTTCGGAAGTAGCCGCCAATATGGCCAGAGGATTTGCCTATCTCTCCTGGCACCTGTACCTATCTGTTGTCCTAGGAATCTTTCGCTCCATTCAGGGTCCCATGTTTCGCACAATGGTATCGAATATAGTTCCGCCCTCTGACACTGGTAAGTAATAATCAGGAATGCACTTCGTTGCCACTTAAATGTTTTTGTAATCATCGCAGGTAAGCTGTTTGCCATCGGCAACATCCTACAATCGTTCGCGCCCTTTGGTAAGACCCCTTGAAATTCCCTGAATACTTGCCCCATCCATCACACTTCACTTCCAGTCGCCGCCCCCCTTTACACGGCCATCTATAAGGAATCTCTGGCCAGCAATCCTGGAGGATTTAATTTCCTCAGCGCCGCCTTCTACTTGCTGGCGTTCATCCTGATTGGGTGAGTATGGCCGCTATCCATTGCCACACTAAATGATTTTGAATAAATTTATTGCAGCTGGGTGATGCGAATTAAATTCAAGCACCGAAAGTTCTACGCCGAGACGCTCAAATAGCCAAGTAAACTGAATTTCCATCAATATTGATTGTGGCAAGTTTGCCAACTTTCCAGAGCTTTGTTTATGCTTAAGTCGAAAACTTTGTGTGGACAGCATTAAATAACTGGCTTTGTGTGAAGCACTTCTCTGTATTCAGCTAATTTAATTTGCATACCGCAAGGGAATTATGTGCCGATTGGAATTACATCATGTTGAAGGATTAACCAACGTTCGTTGCCATTTAAACTAATCGAATTCCAAAATGTCATGTTCTCCATGGCCAACAATTTGTGGAACCATTCTATTGCATCAACTGGACATAAGTGACTACTTTGCCATGCATTTCCATCGAAATTGGACCTAATTGCCGTCCATGTGTAATGCTTTGTTGCGGTTATTATTTCTGGTCCAGGTCCTTGTTGTTTTTGCTGCAGGGACATGGGGCATGCCTTATGCATGAGCTTTTAATAGTGCATAATTTATGGGGCAAAGTTTGCGCAACATATTCGCAAAGTTCAAACATATTCGGAGAATCGTTTGGATTCATTTGTGACTTTGGCACGTAGCGCATGAATTCGTAATGTCGCCAATGCCGAAAGTTCACAGAACACACAATTCGCAGCAATTTGAATTGTTAAACGCCCGCCCTCGCTGATTAAATATTAAATTCAGACTCTACTATGCGCACAAAGGTGGGTCGTATGTCACTTGTCCTCTGTGTGTGTGTGTGTGTGGGCGACTACTGCCCCTCGTGGCGGCCACATCCAAGCCACGGCAATCAGTATCGGGTTAACTTAACCCCGCTCGAGCAGCAGAAATCGGCGAACCGAAACCGAGTCATCAAATCACAGTCTTGTCTGCGGAAAACCATTTGTCGTGCGGCATTTAAGTCGAGGGTGCTCGGAAAACGCTTTAATGCCGCCGCGCGTGCACCATAAACGAATTCGCAGGACATGAACTTTGCACTTGCACTTGAAACCCTAGAACACGCCAACCTAATGGAGATGTCTTTGTTTTTGCCACAGCGTTAACCACCAGGGGGAAACTTTGATGCGGATGCATGTGCTGCCAGCTGTTAACCGTTCAGCATTTCCGCCCGTTTCCACGTCACAAACACTGATGGGAAAGTGTCAAATAAATATGCACAAAGAACGGAAATTTGTACGGAAAAGTGTACGAGAAAAATCGTTAAAAGCAATCGCAAAGTGGACGAGATAGAAAAAAGGTGTATTGTATATATTTTATGTACTGCTACGATTTTCTCCCAGTGCGCAAAGTAGTCAAAGACGCTGTCTAATTGAACAGCCCGATAAGAAGCATATAAAACTTTAAACAGGAACAACAAAGTGCCGACCCCTTCCGGTGGCGATGATTGATGGGCGTTTTAGTGCCCGAAGTCGCAAGACAGCTGAGGCTCGTCCACACGGCGCATACGTAATCGTTTATTAAACAAAACGAATTATGGGCTGCCAGCGGGCCAAACGACATGCAAGTGTTGACGAAGGTCAAGTTTAGCCTTTGCCAAGCGTTGGTTTTCCCAACAACAGACGTCAAAAGAGCAAAAGAGCAGTGGGAAAACGTAAGTCCCTACGTTATCACGTAGAGGCAGAGAGCCATCGTGGTTACACGGACATTTTCGCTCTCATTTTCCTTCGTGGGGTATAAAGTCCGAGAGCGGAACCGAAGTCGGGTTAGTTCGCTGAAGACTTCCACACGATACGGTCGCCAGTTTTTCCGGGCTTTTCCGACTTCGCTTATCGTCGCGTCCTCGCCTCATTTTCCGTAGCCCACTTATCAGCGCAAGAACGCGTCGCGTGAAAATGCCGTCGGTGGAAAGGCAGTTGGCATAATTCGTTGCCTACTTCAGGGCGCTGCAGCATATCAACTGGAATTTTCCGACAGCCCATTAATCAGGATACACTGCTGCACACCTGCAACCATGTTTTGGATTTTACGGCGCACCGGTGCCGCCAACTTCTTCAACTCCTTCAACAACAACTGCAGCTTCTCCAAGAGCAACTCGAACGGCGGTAATCACAGCAACAGCACACAAGGTTAGTTCCCACACCTGGGCCATCAATTAGTCCAGTTGGCTGCAAAAGTCCGCCCTCAATTAGGATAATTTATCAATAATTAGCGAACTAATCGGGTTAAGTCGCAAACTTGTGCGTAAATCAACCATGAATAGCTGCAGTACTGATATCAAGCTGGGGAGTTTACTGGATGGTAAACGAGGAAAGGAGCTCTATTCCAAGGATCAGTTGGGTATCTTTAACATCTCATAGATATGTACAAATTTGTTATTTAAAATCCTTCAAACGAGAGCTCTATTCCATTCTCATATATTACTTTGCACTCTGGGTGCCTGAAACGTAACTCGAATCACTTAAAATTGATTGACTTGCAATTGTCAGCTCGTTTCATTCCTGTAATCAATTAAATTACAATATGACATGCATGAAAATTAAGCAGATCATAGACTAAAGCACTAAATCTTGATAGGGAACATGATTGCTGACGACTAAAGCCAACTGGATCAAGCTGGCAATCTTGGCTTCTTGCAGATATATCTACATTTTCCAAGCAGGAATTTCAACAAGTCAATTTCCCTTCAACTGCTGAGGTGCATTTCACGATTTTCTCGATTTGCCATGCCAGACATGTATCAGTTCAGACCTGGCTTTCATTCATAAGCCAAACACTCGCTCGTTATCTAAACAAGTTAATTAAAATTCCCGAAATGACTTGGTGAGTATAGGCCCCGAATAAATGTATATTCTACTTGCCTGCACACTCCTATTGTTTGCCTTTATCTGTGCCGTATGGAAAAGTGGAAAAACATTGAGGGGGTGGGGGGGTTTATGTTAGCAACTGGGGGAAACGAGGCAAAGTAAATAACATCGAGATCCTACAACCCACGCAATAATGAGGCTCTGCACGTGTGAGCGACGCAGAAAACGTGGTGCGGATGTGACTGTCGAAAAGAAAACACTTTGGGCTTTCGGCCCCAAGATGCTTTTGTCTAAGCGCTAAGTCTCGCACCCGCCAGGAAAATTGCTGGGGGAAAATAAAGGATACTTCTGGGGGGGATTTTGCTGATGGCTGGTAATTGAAATTTTTAGTTGGCTTTGTTGATTCTGTCGCGCAAATTGAAAGTTGCTGCACTTTTATGTTAAGCATCCATCAATAATATATTAGGTGCCCAGACCTGAATCACATGAATATATAACAACGGACACATACCAATAATAAGCGACCATAAATAAATTGCGGCTTTATTCCGATTCTCAATCCGGTTTTTATTATAAAATAATTAGCGTATGTTCACGAAGCAAATTAAAAGCCAGCATGGGTAAAATGCAATCAAAATGTTAATCAGAAATTTTAAATTATGTTTACCAACTTCCTTTGTTTTTGTGGCGAACGGGATAGTTTTTGGCAGTATTGATTTTCCCTGATTGAATTTGCTTTTGGCAAATTGGAAACTTTCGATTATTTGTACGTATAATTATGTTTGAAAAATGAAGAGTATATAAATCTGCTGTTTACTCTACGAAACAGCTATGGCACATAAAGTTACTTAAGGGGCTTCTGGCATTTGATTTACTACTGCCAGCAGCTGTTGCCAAGAAGAAAAACAAGTTGACTTCTGCTTGAGCCACCCACTTTTCACCACCTTATCTACAGTTCTCGCCTTGGCGAAGAAAAACAATTAATATTTAATGAATTTCCACAGATAAATCCATTAGAATGGATACGTAAACAATGTCCTTAATGTCAGGACAATAATTGAAAGCTTTTTCGCACATCGCAAATTGCCATTACTCACTTTGCAAATTCGCAAACATTTATGACATTAATAGCAACGACAATGTTTCCAATCACCCGTGGCAGGCGCGAAATTTAATCGTACAAAATTTAATTTGCCAACTCGCACAAGTGACAGCAAAAACAAGACGACGCCCTTAAGCTTTTGTCAACATATGTACTGTTGTTCGCCCACGGGGCGGAAAAGGGGGCGTGGCCGAGATTTATGTGCGTTATGCAAATTCTGGGCAACATATGGCCGCGGCATTAACCGATATTATGACAGCCATTTGTCATTGATAATAATGCGTTTGTGCATTCAATTTGGAGAATTGTAAAACAAGCAATGGCAATTAGCCTAGGCATGTTGTTATGCCACCATGTCTGATGTCCACACACAGATATCATCGTACAAATGATGATTAATGGGGAAAACTAGGGAAAGGACTTGTTTATTAGCAGCGGATTTTCTCGTAATACAAGCGTTGGGGGAATCAAAATGAAATATCATACGTATTTTCACATAATACAAACGATTTTCTTTATTTTCTACTGGTAGGAGGAAGTTTTTAAAGCTTTAAAAAGATAATGAGTAATTCCATTAAACTTATTTCCTTTAAACTATTTATCGAATGTTCACATTATTATTTTGAACACTGCTGTTTCTGCTACCAATTAGCCGAAGGTCCTGCAGGATGTCTGTTTTGATTTTCGGTTTTTTCCAGCTCTGTTTGCTTTGGTTTTCTATGCCATCAGATGTGGCTCACTTTGGCTGCCGGCATCATTAGTTCGTGCCTTTGGTCAGACATCAGAAATAATAAAAATAACAACGGGGCAAACAAAATGTATCATAAATTATGGTTGCCATTCGGGCAGGCATCGAAAACGAGTGTGTATCCTAAACGCAGCATGAGAAGAATTATTAGGCATTTATCTGGCGTATTAATATCGCCGGTCCTGTCTGCACTGTACGCTTTTCCAGCTTTTCCAGCATTTCCGAGCCATGATTTATATTTTCTTGCCGGCGGGCGGCATCATTTGTAATAATTTGTGCTGTAATTCTAAAGTAAAATCGAGAGAAACTTTTATCTTTTGAGATTACGAGTCCGGGGCAAACTTAAAGCCCGTGGTCATAAATTTCCATCCAAGTCCCAGAGCAGAAAACATCGCGGTAAATGTTTGCCGCTCTGCGGTCCACAATTTGACGATAAAATTGAGTTTTAGTTCGCCTCACGGTCTGGCGCCTTTTCGACACCAATCTCGGCCGGCTTTCCACCAGTTTTTCACTCCGTCCGTCATATTCTGCGAATGTTTTCTCCCCATATGCGTTTTTTATTTCCATTTCTCGACTCACTTTTAATATTCATGGTCGTTTTTTCCTGGGCTGCCTCAACAATACGAGCTTTTAATGGTTTTTTATTTGTGGTTAAATAATAAAGTCGTCACAAGGCGTTTGTTTGAAGGTTCTAATCACCATTTTAGTGAGTATATAGGATTCATTCAAATGAAATGTATTTTAATTGATTTGTTAATCCATTAAATCATTTTAATTTCATTTTCTTGTCGGGAATTAACGAACTCGAAATGCCACAGAAATTAAAGACTTTGCTATAGCAACGTGCTTGAGCACTTCGACTTTAGTTTATTTTAGCATTTAAATACGATTAAGCCGTGCGAATGGCCAATTTCGTGTCGTCACGTATACGCACTGTTGAACTCGATTGCAATTAAAGCCCGCACAAAGACAAGCCCACATAATGAGCTGCTAATGGGAGCTCGAACGGCTAGTGCGCCATAAAAATACAGGGCCAAGTCAGCACACCATATATTTTTGGGACCGTAAATAAAGGCTTTCCAAATCTCACCGCCAGCCACTATATTTATTGTCCTTTCCCCAATCACAAACCTACAGTGCACAAA
The DNA here is from genome assembly GCF_016746395.2 of Drosophila simulans. Lineage (NCBI taxonomy): Eukaryota > Metazoa > Arthropoda > Insecta > Diptera > Drosophilidae > Drosophila > Drosophila simulans. Next base: position 27,180,394 of record NC_052523.2, on the reverse strand, counting down.
CAAAGCCGACAATAAATCTCATTTTATCACTTCGGGACGTCGAGGACATGCAGGCAAATATAAGGAAGAGCGGAAACTTTTTGTCTCAACGGCAGGTCTTCTGCAAATATCAAAAGCGGCACAAAAGCCTCCATAAATTGCCTGATGCATTGAGGCACATTTCTCAATTTCCACGCTCAGCAATAACAAAGAAACTTGCCCCACAAAGCGGAAACAAAAGTTATGCACTGAAAAAACTAACGCGTTACAGTAAAAATATGTTCAAAACCCTCCGACAGCACAAGCAATTCAAAAGCAATCAAAAAGCGATTGCGTTTGAATTGTTTTTTTCCCGGGTACTGGAAAAACATTTAAAATATTACGTTTTCATTCAGTTAGAGATGTGAGTCAATTGAATTTTTCGAATATGTTTACATTCAGACTGTAATAACTATTATCTATTCCATTATTATAAGAATACAGCAACCGCTTAGGTTTTAAGGCAAGCTTAAAAATATATATAAAGTTCCCTTTAGTGTATGTTTAAAATATAAAAAACATATCTGTTTTTTACAAAAAACACTTATACATACTTTTGTGTTGAACCATGAATAGAAACCAGCTCAAAAGCAAAAGTATGTCCATAAAGCTCGTTCAGAAAACGAACCCCTAAGGACTTTCGCTACATTTTCCACAGAATGTTTTATCAATACGAACAGGCTTTTATTTAGCAAAGTTTTTCATGCATTTTCCACCTCATTTTATGGCAGACAAATATGTGAAGCGGCCCCCACGGAAGGCATATGGACGACTGAGTGCCGAGGCCGACGATGCCGTGTCACTTGGCCACAAAATCGATGATCCGTTCGATGAGCTAGACGACTTCGAAATGCTGGCAGCGAACTCCGCCACCGCCGGCTGTAGCAGTCAGGCAGCAGGAGAAGCCAATGGCAACGTCAATGTCAACGGGGGCTCGGGTTCAGGCTCGGGATCCACAGGAGCGGCTGGCTGTGGGAACGGCAATGGGAACGGGAACGGGAGTGGAAACGGGAACCTGGCACTCCTGCCCTGCATGGATGCCGATTGCCAGGGCAACTACGAGGTGGAGAGCGCCCTCTGCGAACTGGGCTTGTGCCAGGCGAAAGCCAAAACATCAAAGGACCTCGGCGCAGGCAGCACGTCAACATCGAAGGAGATTAACGAAAACACAATAAGTCGTCTGCATGCGCTGGCCATGGCGGATGACGATGATGACTACGGTGAGTGTTGGGTCCACAAAAGCCCAGCGATAATGCAGGCGATGCAGGCGGATGAGGAACAGTGGGGCCTCGAATGGGCGGACAGCCTTTGTTTGTAAATTAAATTTATATAATCGGAGATACTCTTAGTAATATGTTCATTTACTGAACTTGAAACTATTAGATTTTACTTTTGTGTTACCACCTGTTTCCCGAAATGTTTCCACATCAGATGAACACTGTTTCCGAAGCCTGCTTTATAGTTACCCAATTTTCAGACGAATCACTCACCTGCAACGTGTGCGACCGAGCTTTCCATTGTCACCGCCAGTTGGCATCGCACCAGCAGAAGAAGCGACACTTCGGGTAAGGGAAATGCACTTAATTAAGCTAGCTCTCGCTTTTCATCTACTTCTCGCCTTTCTTCCGTGCTTTCTCTCCCTTTTTTGCGGGCCTTCCTGGCGACTTCCCGACCTGCCTCCACCAGTTGCAGTGGCTGCGATAGTTTGTTCCCGTCGCTAATGCTGCTGGAGCACCACAAGGAGGAATTTGAGCACTGGAGCGACGAGGAGATTGGTCGCAGGGTCTGCTGTCGCCGGAACAGGTGCGACGACGATTATTTCACGGACACCGACTCCTTTATCAGCGACGCGGAGAGTGAGGATCTGGAGAGGCTGTTGTAAATACCGGACACCGGGCCGTGCTGAAGGATGGCAGTGACTGAAGGGAAGGCGAGGGGCAGGACTGGGTTTGAATCAACCCGGCCGAAAAGTAGCCAGCCGTCCAACCCCATTAATGCTGGGCGGAATATCCTGCGGCGCCAAGTGGAAGGGATGGAATTGGGAGGACATCCAACTTGGAATTGGGCGCTCATCTTCTGATGAAGATTGACACACGGGGCGGACCGCTTGTCACCCTAATGAAAATGAATTAAACCCCAATCTGGCCGAACGCAAAGCCGCAAGCCAAACAATGAAAACTGTTGGCCAGGACCCAATAGCAAAAACCAAGAAACCAAAAAACCGATAAACAAAAACAAGAAGAGACGCCAGGACAAGATATAAAATACTTGTGGACTGTGTGTTGTCTGTACTTTTAGAGTTCAACTACGAGAGACCCCGCTGGGGGTCTAAAAACCAAGTTATAAATATAAATGTAAATGTATATCTATGTGTGTGTAAAATGAGCTAGTCGAATACGAAACTCCATAAATGGAAATCATATCATTAACGACATATGTGTAAGCCCCAGGACAAATGCAAAACTATTTACCAAATGAGAAACCAAAGAAAACCCAATGTATTTTTCAATAAATAAAACTGTGCGAAACCGAAGCATGTTCAGCAATCTGTACTCGTTCATTAAGAATTCCATTAATTTCCAGTTATTGCTGGACACTTAAGGAAAATGGCAAGCAATTAAAATTTCAGATTTATCCCCCTGAGATCATAAGTATGCCGCAATATTGGGGGCTGGACAAACAACACAACTCCCAGAAAATAATAACGCCCCGTGGACATTTCTTAAATTATTCAGCGGGCGATGCGGGGTTTATTGTGGCATCATTAAAACTTGATTGACTTGATGATGAGCAAATGAAGTGGGCGAAATCAGCACGCTGCTTTGTAGGCGAAAAAGTTTGCCCGTCTTCAAGGTCATTTAAGCTCGCCCCCAAAAATAATTTCCGCCGCAAAAGTTCAGCATTAACCTCGAACGAGCTCCTCTAAGTACCATACACATTTGCTAATGTCTCTCGCACTTCGGTAAGCAATTTCGTTTGGCCAAAAGGGTTCATATTTCGGTTTAATGACCATCGAGCTGCGATAACTGTTTGGCACGAACATCTATACAAACTGCTTGGGGGAAGCTGCTCTGCTTGCCATGCAACTGCTTGCATCCGGTTTCTATGTTCTTAAATAAATAGGATGAGTGCTCTTTCAGATAAATACGTTTTATATAACAAATATTATCATTATAAATAGTGTATGTTATATACATTAAACATACATATATATTCTCTTTGAGCAGCTTCAGGGAGCGTGTGTTTTCAAATAAAATCTCCCCTCCCCCATATCTTTTCGCATACATTAAACGAGAAAGGACTTGTGTGTTTTGGGTTTTTTGATGACGACTTTCGCCGGAAGAGGAAATCAGCCAGTAGAAATCACCATGGGGAGTGGGGCAACATGAATTTACCCTAACAGATAAGTAAATTCATTTCTCATGCTCGAACAGAGAACCGAATGATCCGGAGTGCTGCTGGCCTTGCCCTTGAAACGAATATCCATCCCAGGCACGTAAAATGGATTAGCAGAAAGTTTTCCACCGTAATACCTACTCCTACATACCACGAAAACCTGATTGATGCTCCAGGTCCAGAGTGTGCGCTCCTAGGGGGAAAACAAAAGGTTTCAGTCCGGGAATTGGGAATCCTGGGCTAAGCATATGTCCAGAACCACCTCGTGTGGACAGCTCATTTGACATTTTGATGGATGCAAAGCCATAAAAGGATCTCCACTCCAGTCTGGTGTAAGCATTAAATTTTGATTTGATTTTATTACGGCACTCGTAAACATTTTATGTGTACATCATACGCACTGTTGGCCAGGCGGCATTTACATAAAAGCCAGTCATCCAGATAGACAAAACCACAGGGTCGGCGCAATGTTTATGTGGCTACATATTAAAACTCGCTTTCCAAAAGGCCATTCAAGAGCAGAAATTTCCATAAACCATTAAGTGTCCTTTTAGCCGATGTTTCGTCTAGGTGAGTTTTGATCCACCTTAAATTGCATTGCCTTCATTAGTAGGGAGGTAGGACTGCAGGCTGCTGAAGGAAAATTGCATTTCCACCGCTTCCGTAAATCCTCTGACAGGCCATCAAAGCTTCTAACAAAATGGAGAAGCACCTGCATTATTATCAATGCAGCGAGGAAAACCTGGCATTTTTTGCATGCCAATCAGGCCAATTTGTAACGAGGCAAATTGAGTTTGAGCCGACAAGCAGTCTAAGCCCTTTTTCGTGCCTGCAAGGCCGCAAGGCAGCAAGGCAACCATTAGCTAATTAAGACGCTCCGAGTTGCCTTGGAAGCCACCCACGAAAAAACACACACATTACGGGGACCGCAGACAAAGGACTTTCGAAGGCGCCAGCAAAAGGGAAAATTGCGGCGAGCACAAAATTTCACACATAACAAAAACTTCGCAAAACCGAAGAATAGCTGGAAACGGTTGAAAAACTATATAAAAGTATGAGGCGGGAGAGGGGGTTACATTTCTTACCACCGTTATGTAACAAAGGAAATTCCTTAAACTGCTGCAAATGGTTTTTGCATGAGCTATCTTTAAATTGGTCCAGCTCAAATTATTTTATTAATGAGAGATCCTTTTTACGTCGTTGAAAACGGCCACAAGTATTTAAATTTAAAACAAATTGAAAACCTCCGGCTATAGCCCATTCCTGTAAAGCATTTCCCCTATTTTCTGTACAATTTTCCAAAGCTCGCTAAAATCAAAGTCAACCACAACCCGCTATTTTTAGTCCTTAGTTTCCGCAGAAACGCGAGACTTGTAAAGTTAATTAAAAACCGCTGACTGTCATCGTCGTTTTGTCGAGCGCAGTGCGAATGCGTTCGCAAATGATAATTGTTGGCGCGAAACAGGAACTCTGGCACAATGGGTTAATTAAAATATGCCAAGTCATTGTTCACTCAAAGCCTGTGTGAAAGGGGGAAGAGGGGAAATCTAGTTGAGAGCCAATTTCAATTTTCTCGCACATACGTGTAGGCCTCAAGGGGTTAATGGTGCAGTCGCTAATCAGATGAAGATACACACTTGCACCTTCACAATAATGGAGATGTGAAATGTATTACGCGGCAAATGTGTTCTATTGTTCTTATTTTTTTACTATGGCACCCCAGGTGTATAATAAAATAGCAATAAAAACTTAAGCTATCAATTACTAAAAGAAGTGGGGTAAACTCATCTCAAAAGGTAAAGATAATGTTGGGAATACCTGCAAAATATGATATAGATGCGACTGGCTGGATAAATTCCATCACTGCCAGCAGTACATTGTGTATGCATTACTTTTTCCCCCGAGTCTTTCGCACTCAGTGAATGTGAAATGCAGACGTGTTCATAAAGAGCCGCACTCCATCCACATGCCAGAAGTTGTTCAATGTTCATTGATTAGGACGAGAACACACGCACAGAGGTCACGGAAGGCAATGATGTGTATCAAAGTGTGTACCTAAGTGTAATGCCTGATAATTGAAAACAAGCCGGCAAAGGCCCGTGGAAGGAGCTGGCAAAGTAGCAACTGCAAGGGGTTCTTCACATGTAGTATCCACATCGAGCATCCATGTATCTACATGGGGACATCGGGGCTCGGGGCAGCCCGATGCCTTTCCTAATGGAGGGGCTGTGTAAAGTCCTGTCCTTCGAATCGAGTTGATAGTTTCGCATCGCCCGAATTCAGAGATGGAGGGTCTTCAGCTGAGTACACGGCATGGACAAATATTAACTGAGAGCGCAGCTCAACTCAATGGAGACTCTATCTCCGGACAAATATTTGGTTTATTTAAGCATCGACTGATGGGTAATCCAAACCCACCTAGGGGCAATTTGTGTCTCGTGAAAAATGTTGCCATGGAATACAATAATGTGAATTACCCAGAAAACATGTAAAGAGCTCTGAGGAATATTAAATAACACTTTAATTGGATATTAAGCAATTATGAAAAGAAAACAGCATTATACATGCAATTGGTTTGGAGAGAGTTTTAATTCAATTACATCTTCATGACGCAATTGTATTTAATAATGCGAGCACTTGTCCATTTCCGGCCAACGAAAGTGACTGTTTAATTAGCCCCACTACCGCCAACGGCACAAAAAGCGACCGCGTTGTAAAAACCGGGTACTTTTTGCATGTCACCATAAAGTAAGCATTTTTAATTAAATTGATGTGGCCATTTGCTGGTGATTTTCCAATATTTTATGCATCGACGTCGCTGCCCACGTCACGTTTTCCAGCAGCCACAGAGCATATTTTGTCATGGTGAGTGACATTTATCACAGCAGCTGGCGCCGCAGCAGCATCCGCAGCAGAATCCGCAGCAGCATCCGCAGCCGAAAAAAAGAAGATTATTGACAAATATCAATTTGATGCACTGCCAGCGTTTTTCGTACGAGTACACCAGCAATATGATAAGCAGCATTTGCCTGACGCTGATTGATGGGCCAAATGCGCTGGTCCAAAAGTGATTTTTCGGCTCCCACACTTGGCTTGGCCACGCCCACGCATTTGCCACCGCCTCCGCCCACAACGCCAACGCCCCCGAAAAATCGCTTTGATTGATGCGCAAACAAAATTATTTCGCTGCATACTTTCGGGCGAGCGCATTAAAGCAGTTCCTCGAGTTTAGTGTTACTGTGTTTGCAGTTTCCTCTGCTCGAGCAAGCAGTGCGCGCGGGGGCATGGGTGTCCGCAAGGGAGGTGGGTGGTCTTTGGGCAAGGACCTCGCCTATTGCTGTCCGCCATTAAAATCATCTTACCTTTCCTGCCGTTTGCCTCTCTGGGGCGGGGTCACATTAAAAATTGGAATAAATTTCGGTTAAACGAGGCAGGTCAAATTGAGAAAGCAACTGAGGGATTTCAGTGTTTACCTTTCGGTTGTGGGATACCTAGGATATTCTTATTTTTACACATTTAAAACGAAAACATAGAAAACATTCAAGCAGTTAAGGTAGTATGTATTAACTTCGGTGTATTATACAAAAACTAAATATAATTGACTTTTCTTTGTAGTAAATACATAAATCTATCTGTCAAAGGCAATGTTGCCCGAACCTTATCACATTTTAATTTAAAATCCCGGGAGATTTATGGCGACAAGCTCATTCGCACACTACAAGATGTGTAATCCGGGGAGATGTCTATGATTCCATCTTGCAGACACCATCTCAACCACCATCTCTAATGTACCCGGGCAAGAGTATTAAAACCGAAACAAAATTTCAATTTCAAGTCGGCAAAAAGAATGGAGCTTGGCTGTGGCTTTGGCATTACATTTAACTTTTCTCGCCTTATATTTTATTCAAATGGCTCACATTATTATTTTCTCTTTTTGTTTGCTGTACGCTGCTCCGCAGGATAATTTGAGCTGCTTGAGTGCCTGACATTTTCACATTTTGCCGCCGTTAAAAAAGAAATTGCACAGGAAAACAACAGCAAGAATGCGGCCATTACGCGGCATCCCCTCCTGTCCATTCGCCTCGGTTTTCCAATTTTTGGCACACTCCCCACTGGTCCAAGCTGAGTTTTCCGAGGAGGGTCAGAAGTTTCAACGGCCATTAGGCGGATCTCGTGTGCAGCTCAATTTGAATAACATTTTCCCAGGTGCTAAGCCGACGTCTAATGAGAGTGTCCCGTAAGCTCCATCTCCAATCGTTCAAGTTCTAAGTGAATTTAAACTGAGACCGCAGAGGAAAAGTTTAATTGAGTTATGCCGAGAGCACAGGGCACTAGCACGGAATGCCATTACGCATACGACACGTTGCACGACCAGGCGTAAAAGCACAGTTGGCCAAAGTTTGCTGCAAAAATCATTAGTTTTAATAACATTTAAGCAACCCAAACGAAAATGGACGTCCTTGGTAGGACTCGGGTGAAAGTCGGGCCATCACAACATTTGTTCTCGGATCTTAATGAGGAATGACATTCACATTTGCTGGTTGGATGCATTTGGCTCTGCTTCCGATTTGCCACGTGAGCGAATTTCGTGCTCCCTCAAAATGAATAATGATTCCCAAGGCTGCCTGCCAATCATCAAATTGAGTTAATTAAATTATTCCCTAATCATGAGTGTGCAATAACTGAGAACGCAAAGCAATTTCCATTTAAATTATACGGCAAATTCTGAAAATCATTGAAGAGAAGCAAGTCGATTAGAAGACTAGTGAATACAGCTCACAAATAAATTTCAAAGTAAAATTTTGTATAATAAATTAGTAACACTTTTCTGTATTCTTGTCATTTATATATTTTCAAAACGAAGTGTTTTAAGAATTCGAAACAACTTTCAGTGCATAACAACTCAATCAAAACAAATTTAGGTACAAATAATTCAATCTAATTAACTGATTATTAATTTTGGCACGTACTTTTCAAAATCCCGCTTTTGCCCCGAGAAGTTTGCGATACTTTCGTGTAACTTTTGTGGCGCAACAATTTCATCAGATCTTCTGCCCAATCGGCGAAAATAATTTACATAATTAGTGAGAAAGCGTCCGGCGCCTGGCACCAAATGAAAAGAAGCGAAAAAATCGGAAAATAAATACTGCCCATAAATATGGTGAATAAATAAACAAGGGTTTCGCTAAACGTGTTAATTTGCAACTTTCGAAATTAATGCATACACATCTAAATGAATTTCTGTTTGCCCTCGGCCATTTTATTTTCCGGCCATTTTGGCATGGCCATTGCTTTTTCTTCTTTTCTAATAGCCATCTGTTTTTTTTTATTTTTTATTTTGCCTTCCTGCTTGCGCTTCAATTAACAACAACTTGTTACAGCCGCAAATTGAACTTAAGCTTCCAAATTTAAATAAATAAAATAAATGCCGTGCTAAATAAAAAATTCAAAAGAGTCGGCAAATAAAAAATGTGCGTCGCCCATTCGAAGCTGAGTGTGATTTTCATTTTGTCACAAATTGTTTTGCATGGCAAAAACGAAGTGAAAAACCCGTTTGGTAGGCGGGTGTTAATTTCACTGGAATTTTTTTGGTTTTACAACGGTTACAGGTGCCATACAGCCAGGTGTAGACTCTAAGGCCCAAATATGATCTGCAGAGTGTGGGAAACTGTCAGAAGCCACGCCCAACTGAGTGAATTTGTACCAACCTCGGGCCATTTGGAATTGGCCAGTGCTTCAAGGTGGGATACCTGGGATACCGGGCTTGATTTCAATTGACCAACTGAAAATTGATACAAATGGGATTACCTTTTACAAGTCCATTCCTTCACCTTTAGACTCAAAGGTTGGTAGCTTCATTCGCTTAGACTTTAAACATTTATACGGCAAAAGATTTTGCATAAAGTTACAAAACATTTAAGTGTGTAAATCGTTGTCTATTTATTTCGTACTTTAAATAAGGCGTTTATATATTTTCTTAGCACTGCTCATACATTTTCGTATACTATCTTGCCAATTCTAAACAATATGTTCTTACAAATATAATTTATTACTACTAGTTTATATTGCTTCCAATTAGCTATGATCTCGGTATTCTTGCCACCCCCGGCAATTTCCATTTAGATTGTATAGCCATGGCTCTTTCTTCGATTCTTACTGGAATTGCATATTGATGGGGAAAGGAATAATGCAGCCATAAACGAAAATCGCAGCGATTAGCTTAAATTGCAGGGAATCTCCAAAAAGACCCTCGAGCCAGAAACACACACACATGCACAGTCACCCGCTCACACGGACATTGCACAGACAATAAACCAATAAACGAAAGCCATCTAAGTGACCCATAAAGAGGGGCGGAAACGGAAGTGGAGGGGGCAGGTGCACGGAGAGAAATTGGTGGTTGTCTTAGGTGCAATGCATAATTGCTTTACGAGCAATTTTTGTTTATTTTAAATTAATTTATAACAACGTGGGGTATAAATATTTTAAATAATATTCGGAAGAGTAGAACAAATTTAGATAAAAAGAATTATGTTATCCCAAATCGGCTAAAACTAATATGTAACATTGAGGAATGACAATTAATAGATGATTGTTGATAACTCTGCCATTGGATTTCTCCGACTGAATCCCCACATAAGTTTAGGAATACCGATGCCTTCTTTCTCTCTGTGCCTCACAACAAATGTGCAAATGAAGTAGCTTAGGGATTGACATAAGTGTAAGTGCCCCACAGATGATGCTGCGATGGATTCTGGTGCTGGTGCTGCTGCTCCTGCTGCTGCGACTGCAGCTCCTGTTGCGGTGCGGGGTCACCCAGTGTGGGGGTCAGGGAGGCCGTCCCGTTGGCATACGGCTGCTGGGGCCCGAAGTTGGGGACCTGGCTGGCGGAGGAGGCGGCCGGGGAGTAGCCCAAGTGCTCGTAGTACTCCGCCACCGGCTGCTGCGAGCTGGCACTGGAGCAGGCCGAGGATAGCGAGGCGGAGGAGTTCAAAGGCGGCGAGTGGTGCAGTGGGTGGTGCAGCGGGTGCGTGTGGTGCGGATGGTGGTGCTGCGTCATGGGCAGCATTTGATCCATGAAATACTGGTCAATTTCCTTGGGATCGATGTCGGCGGCTGCAGGCTTGTAATTTAAGGCTTCACTGGCCTGTGACGCCTGCTGCTGCTGCTCCTCGGCGGCGAAGTGGCCTCCGTTTGCGGGGTAGGAGTAGGCAGGGTAGCTCACCCGACTGCCCGTGTAGCCACCATACCCATTGATGTTCTCCAGGAAGTCCATCTCCTGACCTGCTCCTCCTCCTTCTGCTGCACTCTGAACTCCCGCCGATTGCCCCTGATAATTGACCTCACCTAGGGCCACATATTCCCTGCCTGCCTCGAGGAGAACTCCATAATCATGGCCTGCATTTCCCACTGGCTCACTTAGTTGCCTTAGCAAAAGACTGGAGTTATTTGCTGCAGACGCTTTTGCATTAGATGGGACTGCGTTGTAGGGTGTGGCTGGGGGCGTCAGCGAGGACAGTGAACTGGCCGTGGAGCACGGAGAGTCCAGGCCAGTTTCGATGAGGCCCTGCTCCATCAAACTGGCCGCACAGGCACTGTTCAGGGATTTCATGAAGGCCTCATTACTGAAGACATCCGAGGAGCTCGAGCCCACATTGGAATGGGGGGAGATGGTCGAGGCGCAGCTGCCCAGATCTGCAGCTGCATTTCCCTTACCAGCTCGCCTCTGGCCGTTGGAATTGCTGCTCCTTGGCTTCCCGGAGCTACCCGTTGTGGCGGACAACGTCATCTCTGGACCCAGGGATCCCCCATCCCCGCTTTGCTGGCTCGGCATCACCCGCGCCTTCTTGCGCCGCGGCTGGTACTTGTAGTCCGGATGCTCCTGCTTGTGGGTCATTCGAAGCTTCTCGGCGAATTCCATGAAGGGCTTCTTATCACTGTCCTTTAGATTTCTGCAAGTGTAAGTGGGGATACTCAGTAAAGCAGATTCTATTTGGAAAAGTACATATAGTTATAAATAAACATCCGCCAGGCTTACAAAACACTTGCACTGGATTCCACTATTCTTAAAAGCTATCTGCCGCAGATCGCCTCTTTCATGATTAATGCAGGCCTGTCTGTCAGGCCAAAAGGCGATCTGCGACACAGCGGCGTCGTTTTCATATATTGTTTGTAATAAAATATTGTCCGGTTCGAAATTAAAATTTCACAGTTCAGCGCTTGGGGCGACTCGCGATAAGCAGTGGAGTCTTCGGCTGATAAGAAGTCGCAGCATCCGCCCCAACTAATTGGGAATGGAGCTGGGCCCATTTGTTGGCCCATAAATAAATCCTGTTTAATTAACTGTCACTGCGATTCGCAGTATTCTTGAGCATAATAATAAAAGCGACATTTCCTTGCAAGAACGTATGCTTTATGGAAATATAAGGTAAGAAGAGTACTATATACAAAGAAAACCCTGTTTTTCCAATGCAATCGAGTGTAATATTTCAGCTTGCAGCTCATGACTGTCCTTGGCAAGTGTCCACCAGGTGAACCTAATATATTTATCTTGGCCTCCTAGATGTTTATCTGACTTTATTTGCTGGGCTGCAGTTGGATGGATGTCCTCTGAGTAACTGACTCCTCCTTTTTGACAGTACAAACCGCCTTCAGATGCAATTCCCTGTCCCGACGGAAAGCCCTTAACCAAACTTGGGCGACTTCCCACCCCCTGCGGATGGCTTCTTTGTCTGGCCGAGAAGTGGGGCTTATAAAAGACACTTCTCAAGTGGCCCATGCCCCAGCGTTTACGCAGCCAGATACGTGTCTCTGTTTCGCATCTGCTCCGTATTCCTCCGTTCCGAGTGATGTATATATAGTATAGTGGGGCATAGAATGGAATAGCCAGTACTTACTTCCACAGCTTGCCCAGCGATTTGCTCAGCTCCGAGTTCTGCAGATGCGGATACTGTTTGGACATGACCCTGCGGGCTGCCTGGGCCCAAACCATGAAGGCGTTCATGGGGCGCTTGATGTGCTCCTTTTTGCGGTCCGTGGGCGCTCTGGAAATGAAGTGGAGAGAAGTCAGTCAGAAATGCAGTGACTTGTTGGCCGGGTAAACAAGTTTCATTAATTGCTAAAAGACGTCGCAGACCGAAAAACGGCACAACAACGCATAATGTCAAACTGAAATTTGCAATTAAAACTTTTATTTGCCGTGGTAAATAGAATGGCTCCCAGGAAAGTTCAAGAGTGCAGTCAAAAATGTATTTCCGAGCTCAAATGGCAGCGGGCAGTGCAAAAGTGAAGTGCAAACAAAAGCAATCAGCAAAATCGTGCAAAATTCGATTAAGGCGGGCTTTTGGCGGGCCAAAATCTATTTCAGCTGTGCCAAAAAGCATTGGGAATCCTTTAAGTGGTTGCCTCAACTCTTGACTTTGCATAAAGTGTACAACGGTCTATCCCCAGCCAAGTCCATCCACTTGTCTCTCGCCCAACTTCCCAATAATTCCATTGACAGTGCGATACAAGCTCGTCCAAATAAAGCCAACGGGGCGTATGATGGCTTCTATTCTACGAACACTGTGGTATGCCCATGTACCAAATAGCATAGCACAATGAAATAATAAAATACTGCATACTTTTCTAAGAAACTTAAGCCTGCTGCTGTCTAATTCCATTCTATTCCTATAAATATTTGTATTCCCTTTGAGAGAGAGAAGTGAAGCCTTGTTTGGTAACATGAATTCTTCAACACAAAAATGTAAAAGCCTTTTTCTACATATTTTCAGCAGTGATATATAAGGACACCCCTAACCAACTCTAACTCTGACACACACATCCGAGCACCCAGATTGTTCTTATCTATTCATTCAGTTTTATTTAGCATGTCGAGCTCCGAGGAAGACAGAGATTCAATCAAAGAGATAGGCGTTCCAGGGGCGGAACACTATGGCAGAGTGGCCCAGATTTCCCATTGGCTGCCCACCTTTTGGGAGCCTCGTATATTGAATTATTTATCCTAAGTAAACATGATCAGGGCAAGGATTTGTTAGGTAAATCCTTCAATTGAGTTGGGTGTGCGTGTGCCAGTGGCCCTGTGGGCGAGTTTATTCGATATGCCTGGCTGCATCCTGTGCCTGGCCGGAAAATGGTAGATTCTCCATCTGTTTTCAATCAGTGCAAATCAATAAGCAGGTGTCTTCAGCAGACCCATGGATTGATTAGCTTAATAGCCCCTATATATTACCATTCTGCCTTTTAAATTTCAGTTGAAAGCCGCCTTGCTCCTGGACTTAATTAGAAGTTCGACCGAGCTTATTAAGCGATTTAAAACGCAACCGGAGGCCAAATGGACATCGTCTTGGGGTTTGTTATCTGCCTTTTGGTATCGTCGGCGTCACGACCCCGCCCCGCTCAGCATCCCAACGCCCTCCCCCGATTCAAAAGTATCTGCGCGTACATATACAGATATATATGTATATGCAGCTCTCACGCTTGACAGCACGCTAATCAGAATCAAGTGATGTTCGTTTTGCTGCACTCGGTTCTGGGGCTTGGGAGGTGGTGCACCATTCCCAGGCATACACTGAACAAAATTATTATCTACAATATCTATTGTACATTTAATTTTCAGGGCAGAAGTAACTAAACTTTGTTGAATTTCTTCGCGTGCAGCGCCGAACCCCAGAGATACATGCACAGCATATCCGCGGGGCACTTGGCAACTCAAGCACGTCTTCATTATTTGCTGCTGTTGTTGCATTCGGAGATGCGCAAATCTCATTAAGTGATATCTTCAAGTGGCCGTTAGCTCATGAGCAAATATGAGAAATGAGCGGAGACTGCGAGGAATTTTGAATGTGCAGCTTTCCATTTTTCGCATATGCCAAAGATACAAGATACAGGGATGCGCGAAGATGCCAAGATACACTTCGGCTTTTGTTGCGCCTCTTTTATCAGCAACGGGCCATTTGCCGCTTTTGTTATTAAGTTTTACAGCGGGGGCAGGGGCGAATCCCAAATATTTACGGCCTTAACACGAAGCTGTAAACACGGCATGAAAACTCCCATTTCCATTTCCATGCCCATTTTCATTTCCAATTTGTAAGCGCATGTCAAAAAGCGGGGACAAATGCGCCTAATTAGCGGCGGAGACGTCTCAGCGATTTTCACAAGTTCACAAATATGAAATGTATCTAACAGATACAGCGCGTGTAAACAAATTGCAGCCGCCGCAGCTCGTTGTTTTTGTATCTCCAGTATTTTCGTTTTTATTTCTTATTTGCTTAGGCAGTGCCCACATTTTCCCACGCAGCCGCCGCTTTTACGACACTTTTGTCAAACAAATTTAAAATGCATCCAACGGATGCAGTTGCTTGTTTGCACTGCGGTCGGTTGGCCTTTCTTCTCCTTTCATGTTCTGCCCTCTTTTGGCCCCCGAAGTTCGTCCGAAAAGGTGGTCAAACACCTAGGGCACTGATAAGGTGATAAGGCGCTGGAACTGCCCCTTTCTTCTCAATCCGGGGGATCTGCTACCGTGAGACTGGCATCCGAGTTTGCTCAGTGTTTGTGGCTGTTCTGCGCCAGCTGCACTGGGAATTTAGGTGCATTCGGCAATCTTCAAGAGCTCTGTCTTATTTTACGCATTTTCTTGCTTCTGCTTAAAAGTGATTACAATATTTAAATGGACTTTCAATTCAGCTATGTTACGTTGACGAATAAATACTATTCTTAAATTGTAGCCAGCTCAGATGTCCTGCATAGTTTTGCTCAGTGCTTTTGGCCAACTTTGTGCGGCTCTGGTAAGAAGAAAAACATCTCGTTATTGGCTGCTACTTAGGTCAGGGATCAATGGGAATGGCTGGACTTATTGGAAACTTATCGGAGTGGCATCCACACATGGCGACCTCTCGAGAAGCGGCCTTTTTGAGCTTTCCCCTTCGGCTTAAGCCGCCTCTTGGCCACTTCATCTCGATCCCATTCGCTGTTATCATTTCATTTGGCCACGTCCTCATCCATTTCCACTTCCACCACCACTCTCATTTTCATTTCATTTTCCTGCTTTTTTCAATTTCCAAGTCAATTTATTTTTACAGCGCACTGTGCCGCACTCGAGCAAAGTGACAGAGAGTTCGGGGGATTCCCCGGCACCGCTGACCAGCTAGGAGCAACTGGATAGGCGTGAAAGGACCCAGGCAAAGGGGGCGTGGCAGCTGGGTGCGGGAACGCGATGAAGAGCGACAGCTTAAGTGGCGTAGAGGAAAGAGCTCTGCATCATCCTGGTTTTCGTGGGTGGTCCCTTTATTTTTGCTGGCTGTTTTGCGCCTGATTGGTGGGTGGTTGCAGCTACAATCAATGCTGTATATACATATGTCCCTGACATTTGATGATTGTCATTGTGGTGAAGTGGCCGTGAATCAGAAGACACTGCCCAACAAGGATGACAGATTTCGAATGGAATATCATTGGTAATTCAAAATTCAATACATTGACTTTTAGCTTACTGGAGGTCTTGGCATATCAATTATCTAAACTGGTTAATGACTCACCTCCAATCAAAGCAGTCGCTACAGAGTAGTTAAATATTTAAAATTCGTGGGAATATGCATGATTCACCCAAATGCAAAGCAAGTAAACACTAAATATTATTTATGGCTTCGCGCCCAGCGATGTTTGCCTGTTTTCTAGCGTAACGTACGTTTTCGGAATCTCACAAAAATGAAAAGTTTGCTCTGAATTTCCACACCTATTTTGCCGCTGGCGATTTTCCGTCCATCCATCGTCAGTTTCAGCACGGGAAATCCGGTAGACTTCGGCATCCGAGGAATAATCGCGTGGGTGTTCCCGCCATGGAAACAGCGGCCACAGGATTCCCAGTGCCGCCAGAAACACGCACCGAGATGCGGAATGGATACAGGACGGGGATTCCAAACGGAATGGCTGCTGAGCCATTGAACCCTTTTTGAAAGGCATATCGAGCGGATTTGCGCCAAAATGTGCGAGTACGAGTACTTCGGCTAAAAGCTTATGGCCGGATCAAATGCGCCTTCAATTTGATGCGCAAATGTTGTTCAATATTTGGCAAAATACCCCGAGCTTAGGAAAAGAACGTGGAGCTTACTCAGTATTGTGATACCCTCGGATGTTCAAAGCAAAGATATTCTAGATTTTTCAGTACACTAGAAGGCTTTCTTATTAAAATAAAAATTTATAATATAATATAATTTTTAATATTATTTAAGGAACTTGTCTCTTAGCTTTATACAGCAACCTTGGTAAAGTAACAGATACTTCATGAAATGGCATACTCTTGAGCTAATCAAATCGAAGTTCCTTTTCATTTCCGTCCTGAAGGACAGATTTTTGTGGCCTTAATCGGGGCATCCTTTGAGCCTCGCTGGCTTTGGCCCACATCGTTCCAGCGACTTGGCTTACTTGCACTTTAGTTGCTGCCAACTTTTTCGGCCATTGTCGCGCTCACCTGGCCATAAAACTCGCCCATTGATGCGGACTACAGGAGGAGGACAACACCTCGGGGAGATGAGCTCCCGATGTTTTGTAAATTCCTGCTGCAACAAAAAGTATGCAAAACGAGAGTCTAGGCTGGAAACTTTTGGCCAGCAGTTGTGGTTGTGGGGCAGCAACAAAAACAGCGCCATCAGCAGCAACAAAATCAATATTTGCCTTGTAAGCCGCACGTGTATCTGTTCTTCTTGTTGCCGCTGCACAAACTTTTACCGGCCACCGAAAGCTGAGGTTGCTACTCTTGGGGCGGATTTTTGGGGTCTGCAGGGGGCGGTGTTCTACCAACATATGAGGAGGTTTTACCAACATGAGGCGGAGCAACAGCTACAAACAGGTTTGCCGGTCCAGCTCCAAGAACCAGGAAACGGTGGAGCCTACACTACTGCTTTCGAAAGGGTTGAACTATGATTCAAATAATTGAGAATAATGCTGAGGTACGTATGTTTGATATAATATGTTATGTTATGTTTCCTGTTTTTCAAGTCTGAACGTATAATTTTTTCCTTATAGCCCCTCAATTCGCTGGATCTGGATATGCCCCACTGTAGCCCCACTTGGGTTGCATGGGCTGATGTGGTTGGGGCCTCCAGCGGAGCTTTCACCATGGGGAAGTGTTTGGTTAGGCTGCCCGAGATGACTTGTTGGGGCCATGTAAATTGACTCGTCGCAGCGCCGAAAGTGGAACTATCGGATGGCTTAGGGGCTGGGAACTTGGGAGCTCTGGCTCTGGCTCTGGCTCTGCCCACCTGGCCGAGGGGTACTCCATGGGCGAGTGATAACACCTCGGGCCGGACACGCAGATAAGCAATGAAATATTTATAGCGTCGCCAAAGTCCTACCCGAAGTGGCGGCTCCTCCGACGGGCTCGCATTTCCTCCTCCTTAGTAGTAGGGCCCCATATCTAATCGAGCCAAGTAAATAGAGCAGGGCGCATAAGAAGGGGTTCCGCACATGGTGTCTGTATTATTTAATAACAAACCCCAGCCCTCCCATAGCATACACACATATGTGTGTTCATATACATATATGGGTTTATATCGGGCTACGACGATCGTCTGACTATTCAAGTGGCTCCTCGGCACTTTGGTGTTGCTCTTAAGTAACAGTTTTCAAGTGATTCATGCGAAATTAATTTAACCAAATCAAACAGCCATATAATGTTTGCGGTCTCCCCTTCGCCAAAAGTGGATCATAAAAGTTGGCAGAAGGAAGTCACAAAACTTCAGATATGTTCGATACTTGCTATGCCGTGCTATATCGTTTCCAATCACTAGTTACTAGTTACTCTTTACTAGTTAGTTAAGATTGTAACTAACTAGTAAAATAATCAAGAGACACCAAGGTAAATGCCAGCGCTTTGAGTTCTCACCTCATCCTAGCAAAATTCCAAGCGAAAAGCAAAGCAATTGCGAATCAATTTCTGCTGTCAATAAGGGCAAACAGCGAAGCAATTAAACGTATCTCCCACACAGCACTTTTCACCATTTAAAAGATTTAATTTTAAGGTGACAGGGATACGTGGTAATCTGGTGAAGTGAGCGGGACTTGGAGGCAAACGATGTGCATTTAAGCGATTTTAAGTGGAAATAAACAAGGCTCATAAAGCGCAAGGTAAACAATTTGCAGAGAGTTGGGGGATAGTGAGTGCAGGAGGGCACCTAGCGGGTGGAGTGGTGGGCAGGGTGGGTTTTGGGGCCGAGGAGCCCCACCGTGGATAGATAAAGGAAAGGAAATGGCGCTCATATCCTTGTGCAAACACACACGTGCTCTTGACAGCGCTTTCTGCGCATTTCGCAACGAGGAGGCAACTGCGCCCAAGGATGTTTGTCCCTGGACAGCTGAGAATCAGCTCCACTCGGCGGCGGCGGCACTGGGGGAAACAGAATCGCAAATCAATACTGACTCTGGCTTTTCTTCGAGTTCATCCGAGGGAGAAACCCTTCCTGTTTAGGTGCACTTGCTCAAAACATGTTCTAAAAATTCGAGTTAAAATTGATCAGCACCAAACTAAACAACTAATTACCACTCAAAATAAATCAAATGATTACTAGACTGTTTATTCCAGTGTAATCCCAGCCAGTGATAAGCGCCGTTGAGTACAAAGCGACTGAAGGCGGCTGACAAACTCAGATAAGAATGGAGCCCTGCTTAAAGACCGGAGGTGGAAGCCCCGACATTTGCTAATTGCCGGTCAAACAGACAGACAGATAGAGCTACCGAGGATCTGGGATCTGGGATCTGGCATATGGGATCTGGTGAATCTGGAATCCGAGGGATCAGAGAGATCAGCCGCTGCGGCCGCCCGTCTTTCCCACGACCTGCAGCACTACGTGTACTCCAAAATACGGAACCAAGTGTCACCTCCCCGGTCCGCTTGAGCTGAGATCCGCTGGGGCTGGCCCCCCGAGAACCCCATCCCCCACCTTGTTAGCAGTTAGCATCTTAACGCTAAAAACATATTTATTCGCTTTTTATGCCTGAATTGATTTGTCGTCGTCGTCTCGTCTTCATCTCGAGCATTTAGTTCCAGTCCGCAAGGCGCATTTATTGAGGCCTGTATTTCGTATCTTTGTATCTGGTGGCTTGTTATTGCCTCTTCCTATTATTGCTGCCTTTGGCCAATTTGTTGTTGCCGTCGTTTGTTTGTCTAATATGTGTGAATGTGTAAATTCATTTATATTTACATAAATGCCGGCGGATTCCCAATCGTATTCCCTTCTTTCGCCCATGTATTTTCCTTTCCCTTTGCGGTTCGCCAAGTTTGTTTATCCAGTTAAATAAAAGAAAACCCACGTATGTGCATATGAGCCTGGAAATTGTGTTAATCAGCGAACTCATCGGAGGTTGGTGGGTTAGTCATTCTTGGCTTAACTGAGGACTCGTTGTGCTCATCGGAATGCTATATTCTGAATTTAGTTCTCTGCATAACCTTTTTATGATGTTGAAATAGCCTTATTATCAACACCCTTTTAATCGTAAAAGGCATAAACCACAAGTCTGACTTACTTGGCCGATGCCTGGACTAGATTCCAGTCGTAGCCCTCGAGGACCTTCATCACCGCAGTGGTGATGCGCTCGTCCTCCTTTCGACCACCCTGTCCTTGGGCCTTCTTCTGCTCGGCTTTCAGGGCATAGTTGGCCAAAACCAGGGTTTCCACCGGCTTAGCACGATCCTTCGAGCAAGTGGAGCTGGAACTGTCACTCATTTTCGGCGGCACTTGTCTTAAATCTCCTCTTAAACTAAATCATCCGCTGTTCACAATCGAAATATGTCACTGAATCACGATTTGTTCTGGCAGCTGCTTGGAGCCCACGAAGATCTCGGGGAATTTTGAATGGGGCTTTCGAGTTTTACGGATAGCAGAGACGCGACGAGGTCGACGGACTAACTGCGACTGATCTTGGGGATCGCTGGTCTGGTGCCCCAAGACGAGCTCGGCAATCGTCGGATTTCGAGGCGATCGTGGCGATAAGCTGAAGACGGTGGTTGGTTGGATCGTTTGCTGTCACTTGGGGGTGCTGGGGGTTTTGGAGCGGGGCAGGGGCAGGGTGAGGGGGAGGGGGCAGCAGTACTCGGCGGGGGCGAACATAAAAATCGCGGCGGTACGCGTGTAAATATTAACATGTTCATGTGAAATTAGTTGGCCCCAGAGCGGAATCGAAAATGGGGCGGGGGTGACGACTGTCGCCGAGAAACTAGTGGCAATATATAAACGGCAGTGGTTCGACTGTTGAGTACCTAGTATTCGAAATTTATAATTATAAAAAAATAACAGTGATTGTATCTCTTGGATTATATACATAACACTATTATCTATAAAAAATAATAATCCAACGGGGTTTTGTAATAACTCCCACCAAATATAGGAAGAATACAACATACCCTCTATATCCAAAAATCCAGGATATCTAGTGATGGCAAAGAGCTGGGACATAAATCGAAATGGAAACAGAAACAGAAATTAGTAACACTTTACAGCCACATGTGGATTTATGACACCTCAAAGACTTCGGGCCAGAGGGTGGACTCTCGGGGTCGTTAGAAACCTGCCACTTGTTGCAGCTGTATTTGGTGTCCCTTCCGGGAGGGGAGGGGGGCGCATAGGTCCTGAATGGGTAACGATTGGTAATGAGGAGTCGATAAGATCATTAGGGATTTAAGGGTTAACTGCGGTGAATGGAGATAATGCGAGGGAGTGGGGGTGGGAAGTGATGGATGGGTTCCCAGGGTGGACCGAACTTGGGGAAAGTGGGAGGACTATTTACCTGAAACTATTAACATGTACTGATAGAAATTAATATCTTATGAAAGGGTCATAAAACTAGATTCCTACAAACTATGACCTACTTCCTTGGCACTCTGAGTTCGACATACTTTCAGATACAAGAGACGAAGTTCATCCCCGCTCCATCCAGCGAAATGCAAATGCTGTACCCTTTCATCGATCAAACGTTTAGTAAGTCCACATAGAAGTAGAGATCAGGTGATCTGGTACGATCTTTTCATAACCACTTTGCACTAGATTTACTTTATGCTCCACACGATCCGATCCGATCCGATGCGATCCGAAATCGTAAAATGCGAAGAAAACACCCTCGAAGAAGAGAAATGAAATAATCGGTCAACGGAGGGCTATTCATTCCACGATCGTAAAAGATCGAAGAAGTGTAGTTTGGTTACGCTTTTGTTTTCCAGCTGGTTTCAACTGGAAGTTATGGTAGGACCCAAGTGGCTATCTGCAGCGCACGTATCTCAGCCGCCAAATAGTTTTGGGGGTTTTTACATCTTTATAATTTTTACAGCTCAATTAACTTTTTTCAAACGCCGCCGGCCGGGCAGACAAATCGAAGTATCGAAATTAAACAATAAAACAGAGAAAAATGCATAAACGAAATCATAAATACCTAGGCCATTTCGGATGTTTTATGCCAAGTGGGGAGATGAAATCGAACCTGACGTCAAAGCAGCGCCCGTTTTTTACTCTTTTTGGAAGTGTCATAAAAGGCATCAAAATGAAAATTATACGATACTCCATAAAAAGAATGAAATACACAAACGCTCAGAACTTCGAGGGCAGTTCGCTGAACTGCAGCGACTGGAAAATTGATTCGCGTCTAGGAAATTTAATGGCCGACCATCTAACAATTTCCCCAGCCGCGTTCAAGCATTTTTTTCTGGACCGGCAAACTTCAAAGCCCGCAACTTGTTGATAAACAACTCGCTGAAAAAAAGCTAAAAAAATATTATGAATTAATTAAAAATATTTGCGCTGTATAGGAAAAAAATCAGCGCAGGCAAATTAATTTTCCCCCACTTTTTATGTTTCATAATCAAACTGGAGCAGAAAGGTCGAAATGCATCTGAATGCGCCCGTGGGGGGGGGGGGGCGTGGCGGCGGATGCGACGACCGCTTGACAATTTGCGACTTGCCATGAAATCGCATTATTTGATCTAAGCCGCCGACGAGCAAAAAAGGAAATACAAAAATCTTCAAGCCGACTGCTAAACGAAACCAAATGGCGCTTTTTTAACTGCTGCGTTAGAAGCAGAAGCCCAGGGGCGTCGCGGACAAGGGGGCGGGGCAGTGGGAGCCGCGAGGAGCTGGAAGCGCCCAGATATGCGACATGTGTTGCGGAAATATTTTGCGAGCAAGAAAAGCAGCAAGGCGCAGTCAGGAAATATGCAAAAATACAAAAGGGCACTGAGAAAAATGAACGATTACCGTTTTTCAAATATCATTCAAAATTACTACCAAAGCAGCTAAGTCTGTGGTCAGATTCGTATTTTTGTTTTAAATATGAATTGAAAAATAGGTTTATATTGCATAATTAATAAAATAAATTGTCTCGGTATCCCTATAAATGTGGCATACTTTTTTACAGTGTTCTTTGAATGGATCATTTACATACACGCGTCTCGCTCGGTTTTTATTGCTTCGCACCTACATATTTGGTTTACGGTTTTCGTTATTTATTTGTTGGTGGTTGACCATCGGTCGAAATAACGACGGTTTTCATTCGTCGGCGATCGCACGTCTTTGCGTGTGTGAGTGTTTTCTCGCTTTACTTGTTGTATCTTCAATTGCCTCGTTGGATTGCTTTGTTTTCTCTTTTTCCCAGCCAATGGGAGACAAAGGCGGGTTTTTACGAAGATCTTGAACGATCCACCAATAAATAGAAAATGGAGATTTCTATAGTTGCATACAAAAATGCAATTAAGCTAATGCATCTAAATAGCAGCAGTGGAAACAAAAATAGTAGGTAATTGCAATTAAGGTGATTTATTTTGTCTATATTTCATTTTAAATTGTCGGCTCCGATACCGAATCGTTACACTCTTTTCTCCCCTTTTTTGTTATCAATTTCGAGTGATTGCTTATCTACCCTACCCCCACTTGAAATGAAACACACCTTGGCACATACTCCCAAAAAAAAACACACATTTTCTCATATATGCATACATAACTGGCTCTGCTTCCTTTTTTATGTCACCGTTTCTTGGGTTACACAGCCGGAAAATGCACGATGTGAGTGGAAATGGGGAAAGCGGGTGGGCGGGCTAATGGAATTCACACGTGTTTTGCTTTATTCGTATTGCTGCAATAAAAGTATTCGTTTCAGGTATTTCGATGCCTCGGCGTAACATCAAAATTGGCATGCTACCTATAACTGCAAAACATGCCAATAAAATACATTTTCAATTTCTATTTACACGTGAATGTGGAACTGAATCCTAAAAAAGGGTTAACAAATTTTTTAAAATTATTGCAAATTAAGACATGACTTCTATTAACATATTGTTGATACATCAAATTTGTATATTATATATCCTTAAATAACGTCCGATTTATGTATTGTTATTTGCATTCTTTTTAAAAATAACATAAGGGTGGGTCTTTTCTTTGAATGTAAGATTCAAAAACATGAAATATATTCATTTGAAATTGAATTTCAGATATACTGAAATTGTAGGCGCCACCTGGGTACCACTTTTCGCCTACTCATCCGCTAGGTGGCGCAGCTTACAAGTAGTTTGCCTCCATCTGGCAGCACTGGGTCTGTGATAATAAGTACGGTGCTGCCTGATTTCACAGTGTAAGCACTAGTGTGCCCATATTATAAAAACAACGTTGACAACTTAGCTATTTCTCGCTATTTATAGTTTCTTTCAATTTGAGTTTCTGGCTAGCTGTTGCAAAGAAATATTTTTGTTCTTTCTCTGGTTTTACCAATACTCTAGCTTCATTTTCTTAATGTGGTACTTCGAAACTATCTTTGGACCATCACAACTAAGTATATGAATCACAGTTTTTCACAATTACATGTCTATCTGGGCACTCGCGACGGAGTAAATACCAGATGGTAATTTTCTTCGTTTTCGGCGCGGTCACACTGCGAATATCAAGATGGCGTAAATTTGTAAAAAATCGTCGAAATCTATGTGAAATAGCCAGGAAAATTGAAACGAAAGCGCAGCGTTGATGCAAAACGTAAGTGGTCAGTAGCGTTTCGGATCGAGAGACCCGTTTGCGAGCGGAAAAGCGGCGGTTACCACGCGCAGGAAAACTCGAATTTCCCAGCAGCATTTCAGTGTCTCATTGAGCGTGCGAGTGTGTGAGTGAGTGCCCTCGTCTTTGTGTTGGTGTGAAAATGCTGAAGCAGGAGGGATAGCAACGTGCTCGCGGTAAAAACCGTGTGAGTGCGGGCGGGACGACTAGTGTGCACGAATCTATTGCCAGGGCAAACGACTCGCATAAGTTTGGTTTTTTTAATAAGATTCCGAGTTCCGTTTGGTTTCGTTTAATTTTCTCGAGTTGATTTGCAACCCGATGCTAATCGATGCGCCCATAAAATCCGAGATGAACAGCATAACCGACTTGAAAATAAACGATAAAAATAACTGAAATATGGCAGCAATGCATTATTATTAAAAGTATTGCATAAAATGCGCTTGCGTGTGGCCCCAAAAAGTGCGACTGTGTGCGTGTGTTTGTGTGCGACTGTGGCAACTACAACAAAAACAACGTCTGGGCTCTAAAACAAAGAAAATGAAAATTATTGTGGCAGAATCAATCCAATTAAAAAATTCGATTTCGATTTCAGTCGAATTAGAAGAAGGAAAAGCAGCGTCGCCAGCAGAGGAAGTGGGCAAAGCGGAATAGGAAACAAGTAAAATAAGAAAACAAGCCACGGTAAGTGCGGAATTTGTTCCACTGTGCGTTCAAGTTTCCCTTCTCCACCCGCTATCGGCTGTTTCTTATCAGCCCCGTTATTCGCAGTGCATTCGTGGAGTGCCGTTACTTTTCGGAGGCCATTAGCGTTTGACAATTAATAGCAAGTTTCCTTCCCCTTCTGAGGTTTCCCCGTTGATTTTGCTCTGGTTTTCCATTCCAGTTGCTCTTCCCTGTTTACTTAAGCTTTTTATTTTTGTGGCGCCTGCTGGAACAACTGTTTTTTGTATCTTCTTTGTTCTCTTGTGCGTTTTTTTTTTTTTTTGCGGAAGCTTTTCGGCAGCCGCCAACGCAACGTGCAGCTGTTCTGCAATTGTAATCAATCGTGTTTACCCGCTTGGCCGAAACAACAGCTGGATACCCTGGAAAATATTCAGTTACCAATAGGAAAAACCGCGATTTTCCTGCTCGCCTCACAGTACACAAATTAAAGCTCTTTAAATTAATACTACATTCAACATGACTACAGTGCTTATGCAGTGATTTTTCTCAGTGTAGAACATGGAAGATACCAATAAAAAACGGTACATTTCGGTTAAATAAATCAAAGCCAAAGCAAAAACAACAACAAACACAGGCAGGTTTTGAGGTTAGAACCGCAGAGTGAGTGATAAAGAGTGGGGAAAAGGAGGAGAGAGAGAGAGCGATCAAAATGCGTGAGCGGTAAAAGAAAGCGCACAGAATGTCGGAAAGAGGAGAGGGAAGGGGTTAGTGAGTGAGAGCCGCCGAAAACAACAATTAAACTAATTTTTTTTTGATTTTCGGCCGGCAAGTGAAAACTTTCGGCTTGTTGCTTCTTTTTCTCACTTCCATGCGCTTTATCTTCGCTATTTGTTTGTGCTTTCTACCACTGAAAGTGTCATTTAAGTGGCATTTTCACAGTCGCTGCGTTTTATTTTACTTCTCTCCCTTTTGTCGTCGATTGTTTACTCCACGCATACACAAACACACGTCTCTTTTATCTATTTGTTGTTAATCTCTTCGTTGTCTTTTCCTGATTGCTGATTCACCTCTCCATGTTGCTGGTGTCGTCACGTAAAAAATACACTTGAAAAAAAGAATTATATCTATTCAAACATGTATAAGCGTTGTGGCACATTTGCTTTATTTTTTAATAGTACAATATAATATTAAATTGACTAAAACAATAACTGTGACGAATGTCAAAAAGTAGTGCTTTTTTGCTCTGTGCTTATAAATTATCGTTACTCATCACTTATTAAATCTGTTGTTTTTCCCATTCGTAATCAATAAACGCTGCCGAATGCAGGGACGCGCTCACTCTTAAATATAAATATACGAGATAAACTTTTACTTTGTGCGAGGTTCGGGTTCTTATCATATTTACCCACTGTGCATTTGCATTTTGAATTTCTTTTGGTACGCTTTTCTCTGCTATTTTTGTGTTGTCAACGTAAGCCAAGCTTACTTCTCTCTCCCTCTCTCTAGCTCTCTCTCTCTCTCTCTCTCTCATGTTTTATTCTTAGCTAACCGTTTTCTAATTTCGATATCGATTGTTGCCGTGTGTTGTTTTCATGTCTGTGTCCCACAATCCTTATCACCACAAACAAAAGCGAATTATGCACGGTAAAAACAGAGGATTACTCAACAGCCGTGGGGAATTTCGATTAACCATGTTGAAGATCTAAAAAACTAACTTAGTACCTCCTATTACAGAACCCTTCGAAAACAAAGCCATAAGCGACTGCCTTGAACAAATCGGAACAAGAAGAAGAGAGGAGCTCAGACGAAAGGACAGCGCCAGGTGAGAAAAGTGGAGAAGTGTTGGGAAAGACTTACGAAGTCCTGTTAGCTGTCAAAAGTAGACTTTTAGCAAACTGTACAGAACAGCAGGGTTGTCACACATCACGTGTCAGAAGAATCAAAAGTATTTTTACTAAAAGAAGAAGATATTGTAGCTAACAAAATCCGACGAATATTTACCGCTATCGCTAACATCACACATTGTTGCTAGTGGTCAATAGCCGAATTTTCGAAGTCACTTGATTCATATTTACTCGTAAAAACCTGTGACGGCGCTGATAGTTCTATAATTAGTCAAAGCAATCGTGACTAAGCATATTAACATTCTGATCGAATTCACCCATTTGACTGCATCGTAGCAACCTTTCCATATCCTATCGCGATTACAAAGTAAAAGTTGTAGTCTTTGGCGTAGACATTTGAAACTGTATATTATTTTAAGCACAGCTAATCTGAACTGGGATCGACCAATTCGTGTAGTATTATGAGTAAGAAAAGCGTGCAGCCTTCTTTTCGAGTCAATGTGTTGTGCAATTAAAACTAAAATTGAATTCTCCGCTCCCGCAGAAAGGCAACGCAACTCCGGACTCTACCACACAGAAACCCACAGAAACAGTCGTCAAAAAATGGAGCTGCGCGTGGGTAACAAATATCGCCTGGGCCGCAAGATAGGATCGGGATCGTTCGGCGACATCTATCTGGGCACCACGATCAACACTGGCGAGGAGGTGGCCATCAAGTTGGAGTGCATCCGCACCAAGCACCCCCAGCTGCACATAGAGTCGAAGTTCTACAAGACAATGCAGGGCGGCATAGGCATACCCCGCATAATCTGGTGCGGCAGCGAGGGCGACTACAATGTGATGGTGATGGAGCTACTCGGACCCTCGCTGGAGGACCTCTTCAACTTTTGTTCGCGCCGCTTTTCGTTGAAGACGGTTCTGCTGCTGGCGGACCAGATGATCTCCCGCATCGATTACATACACTCGCGGGACTTCATCCATCGCGACATCAAGCCGGACAACTTCCTCATGGGTCTTGGCAAGAAGGGCAACCTGGTGTACATCATTGACTTTGGCCTGGCCAAGAAGTTCCGCGATGCCCGGTCGCTGAAGCACATTCCCTATCGGGAAAACAAGAACCTCACGGGCACTGCCCGCTATGCCTCCATCAACACACATTTGGGCATTGAGCAATCGCGTCGTGACGACCTGGAATCCCTGGGCTACGTCCTCATGTACTTCAATCTGGGCGCCTTGCCTTGGCAGGGCTTAAAGGCAGCCAACAAGAGACAAAAGTACGAAAGGATCTCGGAGAAGAAGCTGTCCACCTCGATTGTGGTGCTGTGCAAGGGCTTCCCCAGCGAGTTCGTCAACTATCTGAACTTCTGTCGCCAGATGCATTTCGACCAGCGTCCCGATTACTGCCACCTGCGCAAGCTCTTCCGCAACTTGTTCCACCGTTTGGGCTTCACTTACGACTATGTGTTTGACTGGAACCTGCTTAAGTTTGGCGGACCTCGCAATCCCCAGGCCATTCAGCAGGCGCAGGACGGAGCGGACGGCCAGGCGGGTCATGATGCGGTGGCCGCAGCAGCGGCCGTGGCAGCAGCGGCAGCCGCCTCCTCGCATCAACAGCAGCAACACAAGGTCAATGCGGCGCTCGGCGGCGGAGGAGGCAGTGCAGCGCAACAGCAACTCCAGGGCGGCCAAACGCTGGCGATGCTGGGCGGCAACGGGGGCGGCAACGGCAGCCAACTGATCGGCGGCAACGGACTCAACATGGACGACTCGATGGCGGCCACCAACTCGTCGAGACCGCCGTACGACACGCCGGAGCGTCGGCCCTCGATACGGATGCGCCAGGGAGGCGGAGGAGGCGGCGGCGGAGTGGGTGTGGGCGGTATGCAGAGCGGCGGAGGGGGCGGTGGCGTGGGGAACGCCAAATAATATTTTATCGTTTAGGTTGCGACGCTGGACACGACACAGTAGACAAACAACAACAGAACTCAACAAACTATACATGTAGGATATATAGTTATATATACCTAAAATATATAATACTTGCTTTATATATGCGGTAAAACACGTTGAATGTATCCAAGCGGCAGGATGACCAGGTCCCTGCCAGAAACGGAGGACAAGAGCAGTGAGAGAAGAAGAGCAGAGCATAGCAAAGCGCGGCGCTTTTCTTTTTTTGTGTACATTTTCGTTTGTTTTCTGACATTTTGGTTTCTGCTCCCAGATGTTAGAACGTTGAGCGCGCTTATTATTAATTAACTAGCCTATGATTAATTTAATTTATACTATTAGAACATAAACGATTGCAACCTGGCTGCAAGAAACTGCAACAAACACCGCACTGTTCAATTGATTTGAGATCCCTGCCTCAAGATCGGCCAATAGATCGGTGGTTAATTAGGGGTCCGCGGCGGGGTTTGGGAGGAGGGTCAGCAGGACACGCAGGCATTTAATTCTGTTTTGCATTTGACTATTGCTCTTGGCCGGCTCAACTTTTTCTTTGTTAACTTGAAGTCCCGACCAAATCAGGCAGAACATGCAGAACCGATCATGAACACATAATAACTCGATTGTAAGTGTAATATTTGTGTAAAAGAAACAAAGGACACCGCGTTCAGCGAGTGTCCCTAACCCTAGACTATAGGCTCTAGCTCTAGCGAATCCAATCCAATCCATACAAAAGCATATGCCACACAGCAAGGCACCCACATTGTAATCTAAGTTGATGGCAAAATGATTGCGATTATCACGTGCAGTTCTCTAGCTTTAAGCAACGCTCTGACTTATAAGGCCCTCCTATGTTATCCTATGTATCCTTCTGTACCGTCTACTCTCCCCTTTATATATACATATATATACTTTCGTGGTCTGCACTTCGCTGCCTGTGTTCATATATATCTTTCCGAAATTTAAAAACTTAAGCGCGTATTTCCCGAGCGGTGGGCAAACGGGATGCGAGATGTGGGAGCTGGGAGTTGGGGCAGCCCTTTGTTTACGCAACAAGATCATGAAACTAAGATAGAGAGCATATAAATTGCGTTAGACATACACAACAAAACAATTGCATTAACGTTTCGATTTAACAATGTAAGTAATGGCCCTGCGGAGGAAAGTTACACAACGCTAGCTAATAAACTATAGCTATAATATGAAATTTGTTTATAAGTAATACCAAACCGTAAAATAAAAAGGAAAATGCAAAAAAAAAACATAAATTCTAAATGCGCCAAGAGATAATGAATGGGCAAAAATATGAATATACATTAATATAAACTATATCTTATGAGAACGAAAACGTAAACATGTAAACCCCACAGCGATTGGCTGGCTAAGAACTAACAAATCAAAGAAATGCAAAACACAAATCGGATCACTGAACGCAGAAGCCACTAAAACTTAAATAAAAGTACATTACGTGATATTTCTTACAAATTGTTTTATGTTTTATCGACCTTGTTTCTGATCGGTTTGTTTCAGTCATTTCACTTTTATTTTTTATATTGGATCACAACTCCATTCGAAGCGCACGCCTTGCAAACGACCAACCTTGTAAACACGACCATATAGCGCATTCAGACTAGGGGATCCGCGACCGGCGAGAAGCCCCAAGCCCCCTCCCCAAACCGAATTGACAACCTAGTGAGTGTACATAAGAATAATACCCGAACCCTAAGAAAAGTATAAAATTAAAATATATGTGTGATTTTCCTCCTAGCATACAGAGTACTAAACCTAAACCATTAGCATTTTATTGATAGAAGAAACGAAATCGAAGCCCGACAAACTGATTCATAGCGATTATGAGCCACTAGAACTGGGGAACTAAATGATCTTGTGTGAGCAGTCCATTCAGCATAAGCGAAATAGAGAAACTAACAAATTGAGAACATAGTAATTTCGAAGTTTTGTATAATTAACTGTATATGTATATTGAGAATAGAATTTTGAACTAATAACTAATTATACTTGGATCGAGTTCGAGTGTATCGTGGGCGATACGAGAGAAAATCATTAAAAATAAACCACCAGTGATATGGAATACAAAATAACCACAAACGAAATCGAAATCGAAGCGGTTCATGAAACATTTCAAAAGTACGTTGGATCGGAATTCGACGGATGTATCGATAAGTGCACGATAAGGCCACATTTATGTAATTAGCAAGTATTTCGAATTAAACCGAACATGGAATATGTATGTGTGAACAGAATAAAAGCAGCTACTAATAAGCCACACCATTCACAATAACAATTACGAACGAGGCATTAAAAAGCTTAAACAATAATAACACGATTCACCGGATTTGCTTATTGTCTTGTCAACCAGAAGTTGGGGTAAATTGTCGAACTAAATTCAACTTTTTTGAAAGGATTCTTCAGTGAAGGATTTGAATATTCGATAATCTGGCAACGCCACTAAGTGAAAACAACCTGCCCTGGTCGAACAGTCTGGCTACTCTAGCGGTCAGCTGTTTTGCGCATTTTCGTGCTTGCGCTTTAAGGTCACTCTGAGCACGTCTTATTTTTGTTGGGTTGACCCTGTAGTTTTTCACCGAAAAGGGTAATAAAAGCGCCGAAATAAACAGATCGGAGTGTTGCCTGAGCTTGCGAAGACTTGGAACCCATTAACCAATCGCCGATATTCCAGGTTTTGCGCCACGATCAGCAGCTAGAGGAACTTCGAAGATGGGAGCCCGACAGTCTCAATCCCGCGAGCCCCGCTCCGTTTCGATGGAAAACCCAACTCCTGCCGGCGTTATTGATATATCCGACGATGTGGTCAAGCGACTGAAGGCGGGAATATCCCAGCAGGGTAAGGAATTCAATGGCATTGTGGAGTAATATCCGGAAATGTCCATTTCACTCTGCCCGGTGTTATGCAACAATTGTCAAAACGGGCAAATGTTTACGCCAAACACAGTGGAAACTCGTTAACAAGAACAGCTGCAAGTTGTGGAGAGAGTTTCCGCACTTCAGAGGGTGTAGCTTTGGCTCTATTAGCTAGTTTCCATTCCTATTTGTATGTGTTTTTCATTAAACTATTGATTTATATCTGTCCACTTCAGCTCGTGAGCACGCAGCTGCTGCGGAGGAATCGAAACCAGTGCCCAAGCCAACGTCGAAGACTGCCGCCAAGCCAGCCGCATCCTCGCCAGCTGCTCCTCCTGCTCCGAAAGTATCCTCCTATCCCGCTGCAGTGCCCATTTACGTCCAGGGAGGAGGACACACCATCAGCGCGGCCGATGTGCAGCGCCAGATGAACCAGGAGCTGATCAAGAACGACGAGCTGTGGAAGGAGCGCATGGCGAAGCTGGAGGAGAACCTCAAGAAGACCAACACCATCCTGGAGAAGGAGTACGCCAATGCTGTAGACAATGTG
Organism: Drosophila simulans; assembly: GCF_016746395.2. Taxonomy (NCBI): domain Eukaryota; kingdom Metazoa; phylum Arthropoda; class Insecta; order Diptera; family Drosophilidae; genus Drosophila; species Drosophila simulans. The sequence goes on along the minus strand of NC_052523.2, from coordinate 27,148,076 downwards.
CACAAGCGATTCGTCAGCACCGCGTCGTCGCACAAAGTGCCTCCCTGCCAGGACCTGAAATCCCAGCTGCTTGCCTGCTACCGCGCGCATCCCGGGGAGACCTTGAAGTGCATGGAGGAGGTGGCCCAATTCCGACAGTGCATCGATCTACATCGCGTCCAGAAGCTGGATGCGGAACCAGAGTCGCCGAAAGCGACCTCCAAGGCCACCGTTCCTGCCAAGGCGGCCTAGGATCCTGGCAGATCCTTTGTCCTGATTTGTTGACTTTTCTTAGATTCCCCTTATGGGTTTTGTATAAACGATTGAGCGATCGATGGGGATGCACTCAAAACTTAAGCAAAAGTGTCATTGCTAGCGATAGTAGTAAACTAACTTAAATGAATCAATCCATGGATGTTTTTATGGCCGGGACTTTCTATTCAAGTTTACCATGACGAAAATAAAAAACATTGCATATTTTTTAGTGTATCTATTTGTTAAGTTGCAACGATCACTCCTCCATCTCGCTCACTCTCATTCAATGAAGCCATCCGTACGTCTATAATCTTTAATAACAATTAATATAATTAAACAACATTAATTACAGCCCGTGACCGCGCAAAATAGCCGCAGTGGCGGCCGTCAAAATGGGGATCAAGGAGGCTCCCACAACAGAGGCGCCACTTCTCTTTGGATTGGGCTTGTCCAGCGGCCTCTCCTTTTGCCCATCCTTGTGATCCTCGCAAGAGTCATCGAAGTCCTTGGCGGGACCCAGACAGCCCGCGTAGCTCATCACATAGGCCAAGTAGTTCTGCTCGAAGACTCCGCGAATCAAGCTGGAACCAGGTCCATATGCAAAGACAGCCACGTCCTCGCCGCCGTGGGTTTCGTCCTTTCTGGGAACCGTCGCCAAGTGGCGATAAGTGGGAGCAGCCCGCTCCTCAGCGGTAAAATGCTTCAGAGGCATCCACATGTTGGAGCTGTTCTGAGGTCTGGAGTCATTAGCCAAGTGATCCCAATAGCCAGGACCTGAAGAAATTCAAAGTTCGTTTTACCAGATAAGTATGATAATGCAAAGGTCTAGCTTACCATTAGCATACGAGATGGTCTCATAGAACATGGGATCGTTTTTCTCGTGCGAATTGGCTGTCCCCAGGATATCAGCTCCACGGAGCGCGTAACCATTAAAGGTGACCGCGTGGGAATGGTCTGCCGTCACCAGGATCAACGTTTCGTCGGGATCCGTGTTGTTCACGGCCGCTTGGATTGCCAAATCGAATTCGTAGAGCTCGTGCAGAGCAGCGCGGGCGTAGTTCATGTGGTGACCCTGGTCAATGCGACCTCCTTCCACCAGGAGCACATAGCCGTTGGACTCATCGCCCCTTTCCAAGATTCCCAACGCCGTCTCCGTCATCTCCTGCAGGGAAGGTTCTCCCGCCTCCCTGGCTATGGAGTAGGTAATGTGATTGTTTCGGAACAGGCCCATCAAGTGGTCCACCTTCTTGACATTCACATTGAGCAGATCCCTACGGTTGTGTACCAATGCTGGAGGAACTGTGTCGTTGGCGTGATGAGCCAACCACTCGGCAGGAAGGTTTCTGTTATCACCTCGGCTGCAAATTGTTTCCGTGGGTCCTTCGAAAATAGTAGTCTTCACCTCGGAGGCATTCAGGATGCCCATGGGCGACATTCCTCCGCCCAGGATCACATTGAACCGATTTCCCGGAGCATTCTCCACCAACTGACGGGCAATATCGACATGATAGCCCACCGATTCCGCGGGCACTTCCGTGTCGCACTCCCAGTCGCGGTCGTAGATGTGGGCGTAGGTGGCGGCGGGCGTGGCGTGGGTGATCCTGGTTGTGGTGACCACGCCCGTGCGCTTGCCCTCCTTCTGGGCCCACTCCATGACGCTCTGGACCCTGCCTTGTTGGCCGTTCTTCTTGGAGCGGGTGGCGTCCATTCCAATAGCTCCATAATGGGTTTTCGAACCCGAGAAGATCGCAGTGGCAGTGCCCGCCGAGTCCGGAACCTGTTTGTCCACGTTGTAGGTCTGTAAAGGATTGTATCAACATTAATTTCCTGTTCCTATTTAAACTAGCTCTCCGATATCAACTTACTTTGGCCATTCCAGTGTTTGGGAAATCGTCGAAGATGAGGGTTTCCTCCTCGCCGTAACCGTGCTTCAGGTACTGCCCCTTGTAGATGCGCCCAGCACTGATCGTGGATATTCCCATGCCGTCTCCAATGAAGATGATGATGTTCCGGGCCTTTTTCTGGTAGGAGTCCTCCTTCAGCCGCTGCGCGTGCTTAATGGTCTTCTCCAGCTGCCTGAGGCCCACTTTGTGCCAGAATTCCGCATCTGAAATCGGATTCGCAGATCGAAAACATATTGAAACTGAATCGGATCGGAAATCGCTGGGTAAGTCAAGTGCCATGTCACGTATTAATTGCCCATCTCCAGTGAGATCCAGTTGGCACTTGAACATGTTCCGGATCGTATTTTAAGTACTCGACTAGTTAATGGGACTTATTATCGCGACGTACGTCGCAGAAAATGCCTAGGCTTTCCACAATTCGGTGGCAGGTGGATCCCCTTCGAGTGGAAAACGACTTTTCTTGATTTATGCGCTTTAAGCCCTGCTCGATATATATTATTTTGCATTGTTTAATGTAAGCCAGAATTTCTGAATTCGATTTTCTCGGCTGATTTATATGCGCTTATCATTATTTACGTTGAAATTAGTCAATGTATGCACTCGAATTTCCATTTTCCCTGTTCTAATCTTTATTTTATTAGCCCGTCTAAATTTATACGACACGATCATTGTTTTAGTAGCAGCGACAGTATTCCTCAGACTTTCGGTAGTAAAATAGTTATAAAGTCAAGGTGGTAATCTTTATAAGACTTCTTAATAGTGATGCAATATTGAAATGGTCTTCCATTAGATACAAAATTACTACACGAGTAGCGGGTATATCTATATCTATATCTATATTTTCAGAGATTAAAAATTACTTTTTGGCTTTATAACATTTGCATTTCGCGATTTGGAGCGACGTCCATTCACTGCTTTACTTGCGGTGATGATGATCGTAATTAATATTCAGTTGAGGTAGCTTGGGGAAGGGGCGGGGTATTCCACCCAGCGCCACCCACCGCCCACCGCCGACGACCTCGACACTGAGACAGGTTACAGTTAGGCTTCATTCGCCGACTGTTAATTTGGGCTTGTCAATGAAATCAAAAGTATATGATTAATCAGTTTTTGTCAGCTGCTTAGCTGATTTACTCGTGTGGTTTTTCGAAAGCCAAAAAAGATTGTTAACTGCACTCATAGCGAAACTAAGCAATTAGGTGACTAGAAAATTGTAAACTCTACTTTGTTGGCAATTCGAACAGTTACAGTTAAGCGCCTATTTCGTAATATGTCACCACCACTCGTAATGCCTTTCTGTTTCACTGGATTACGTAGAACAGTCTGCTTTGTGGCTAATTTCCCAGCAATGAGCTCTCAGTTTGGAAAGTAAACGCAAGTGACTATTTAGTGCCTAAGATTTGCAACCTTGATAGACCCAAGTTAGGCACTCGTTGCATAATTGAACTGGACAACCACCATTCAAGTTCAAGTAATTTAAATTATTTCACGTTCTAAGCGCAGTAGTGCTCCAGCTCACATTTCGCACGTTTGCAACTGCGCTGCAGTGGGATCGGGATGTGGGTCTCACCTTCGGGTTCCTTGGGCTTCCCCACGTCGAACTGCGGTCCTATGTCTCCTCCGGCACTCAGGGTGCGAATCAGCGGCGGTGGCTGGGTGGTGACTCCTGCCCAGCTGATGGCCACCAGGCCACCCAGCAGAAGTCCGAGTATCACCAGGGAATGCATTTCTCTAATGTGCACAACACGCGAGCAATTGGGGGCGACTACTATGGCGACTTCTTTTCAAATGCGGATTCGTATCACAGCTTAGCTCGAGGCGCAGATTCTTCAGCGGGCCATCGAAATTGATTCGAAGTGCGGAGTGGAACGGATCGGAACGATTCTTCTCGGCTCTGCCTGGAATTCTAATTCTGCGCCGAGTGGTTCTCAACTTGCGACTAACACCGAAGTCGGCAAGCAAGCGCCGTTATATGCGAACTAACTGTCCACCCAGACGATCGGCTCGACCCGAAGTCCGCGCACTCACACATGTGTGCGTGTGGATCGCTTCGTGTGGCGCTTCGGGAATTATACCAGGTACTCGCGGACCATATCCAGCTTACGACATTTTCGGCTTTTAGACACGTTCTATACGTAAAAAAACTGAAACACATGTATTCGTAGTTAACCAGCAAAAATATATATGTTTCCTACCGTGCAAAGCACTTTGCAAGCCTATAAAATAAATACATCCATAAAAATAAAATAGCAAAAGTGTCATACCCATTACAATGGGTATAAAGTACCTACTAATGGCAATGATATCCAACTACAGGATATCCCGCAGTCCATAGCCCAAAACGAAGCCATTGAGCTGCTTGCAATTGCAAAACGTTTGTCTCAATTAAAATTACGGCTCCGCCGAGATTAATCCATAAAAACGTGCAAAGCTTTTACGAACTAAGGGCCCGCGCACCATAAGCCCATTCCGCGCGATCATTTGTTTGCCCGGATTCTGGCGCGGAATTCTCCGCCGGATCCCGTGTCGATGGGCTGATTTACGGCGGATCTTGCACGTGAAGCGGCTGCTGGTTGGCATTATCTTTATCTATATCTTTATCTTCATCTCTGCCGATGTCTGCAGAGGCCGCTGTTTGTCTTCTTCGGAACAGATAAGGACAATCAAGGGGTACCCTCAGCGGCACACATTGCGTATGCGCGATATTTGCTATTTGCACTTGTCTGACTTTTGGCTGCCATTCCGAGAAGAGTTTATCGCCCATTCTGAGGGGGACCTCAATGCCACTTATTCGGTTCTTTTTATATGCTGGGCTTATTATATTACTGGATCTGAGGAATACAATGAAGAGCGGCTTGAAATGCGGTCTATTGTCACGGTCTAACGTTCTAGTTTCTATGCGTGTGCTATTCACGTTTGCGTCTAGTGACGCATTCGACTTTCCAGACAAAAATAACTGGCCCTATTAAAATATAAAAATATATAGGTACCATATTGGGCGTTCTTTAACGTTCTTATAATCATTGTTCATCTTCACTCTGTGTTAAATGTTTTCTTTGTCTTCTTCAAAAACATTTGTTTTTATACGACACATATTTTTGTGAGTGAAGACAGTCCCTTTAAAAGTTTGTGTACTTAACTTTTCAAGATCGCCGTAATGTTTTTCAAAAAAGCACGTGATCATTTTTATGCGATACTTACTAGTGCTTACAAAAGACAGGGGTGAGATCAAAGTCAATATTAATCTTGACAGTTAATGTCATAGTGGGCTACCAAGATACTGTGTTAAGCTGTGTTCATACGATGCACTTTTCACGGATTCTCCAAAATATGAAAGTTAACTTTGTATTCAGACAAAACGTCTGTATAACTTGGGAAGCCAATCGTCCGCATAAGAAATATGAATTAGCTAAACTTTAACTGCTTGAATTTGAATTGAGTTTTTTACTGTTGACTGCATATGAATGAGTGTGGTGCGTAAGAGGTGTCTGATAGTCTGGTCTGGCATAACATCTTACACGTATTTAATCAATGTTAATCAAAGTACATTTGTCCCGCCATCAAACATTCCTCTTAGCAAATACCAAATAAAAGAGTGCATTTTGCTTCGTATAAACAGTGGATTTTACGCTTTCCATAAACCGTGAAATCGTACAACATAAACGTGGTAATAGAAGAGCATTGGGGATGGTGATGATAGATTGTCGACATTCAGAGCGTTGTAAATCTTAATCTGCTCCGCCGGGCTATCTTTATGGCCAAACAGATAAATTGGAATAGAATATGGGGAATGGGGAAACTTCCACTGCAAGTGACGTGCTTTTTGGACCCGTTCATTCCCCTCTGTTTGCATTTAGTTAATTATTATTACATCGGGTCGTGCTGATTTTTACGCTTGACTAGAGAGCTCAAGCGATGTGAAGTTGAAGTGCAACTAAAGTACATAGCTTGGTACAGAGCGGAATAGCAATTTTTACATCTAACCCATACTTATCCGTTAAAGCCAATTTAAAACATAGTCTCTGCTTTAAAATATGTTCAAGTTTTTAAGTTATTTTTTTCTCAAAAACTAGATAAACAAGAGAAAATCAAGCACTCATTTGTTTAGCTATTTGTAGCCACCTTTTATTAAACTGTTTTTCATGTCACGTATAAATTTTTGCTAATATCGCCCGGGAGTTTTTGCGGAGAGATTCTATAAGTATGCACCTGCAATCGAAAGCTGAGCAATCGCAGGCTGCAATTTGTTGGTTTATGACTAGCATTAGAGAAAGTTGTTGTATAAAATTTTAACTACAGCTAAGGTCAGACACTGAAATAAATTGGCGCAAACTAGTGTCCTAGTTTCATGTTTATCTATCTCATATGCGAAGTTATCAGAACTTTGTGACGAAAGTTGAATGGTGGCAACAGTTTGCGTTAATTTATGGCCACGTCTGACCTTACCCTAACAAGGTGTAAACTTAAATGGGTAACAGAAGGTCGAAACGAAAAAGATACAAATCAGTGTTGAGCAGGCAAGTGCTTCACCCCCTATGAGAACTTCTTGGCGGTGAATCCTGCCCGCACATTACTGGTGGTGGCCGATTTCACAGTCGTCCTGCTCGTTTTGGTTACGGTTGCGGTGTCATTACTGCTGGTGTTGCTGATGTCCTTTGTCGTCGTGGTGCTGCTGGTGTTGCTGCTGTTGTTGTTGTTGTTGTTGTTGCTGCTGCTGCTGCTCCTTGTGACCGTGGTGATGCTGCTGCTGCTGGCACTCATCAAAAGAGGACGACGCGGCGGCATCCGTTCGTTGACCGCATCCAGGCCCTTGGCCTCCGCAAAGGAGTGGATGTGCGAGGATGCGGTCAGTCCTTGCAGAGCTGAGGGTTCATAGAGTCGGGAGGGGATGGGAAACAGCTCAATTAATAATCGGCGGGGCAGTGTCTTGGCAAAAAGTTTCAATTAAACTTAACATGGGGGGGTTTATTACTTAGTTATTAATTAAAAGCAAGAGAACGCTATAGTCGAACTATATTTAAGGAATATCGGTAGAAATTGGGGAAAGAATAATTTGAATACTGTAAGGTGCGGACGGGGTATATTGGAATGGACGTGAATGTTCATATGGACGGACAGACGAATCCTGATCAAGAATTTTTATTCTTTATATTCCTTCTGCTAGTGACATACTTTTCAACGAATCTAGTATAGAAACGAAGGCTAGTCTGCGATCAGCATTGGTTAATTGGCCGTGATAGGCAAATAATTAAACAATATTTAAGCAAACATCTAGATTAAAACTCGCTGCAAATCGAATTGTAATGGATTTTGACCAGTCTGCCTTTGAGCTCCAATCGAATCTGTTTAGGTTGGTTAGTCAATTTAGAAAGATGTGTGCTAGGCGCATCGGCTTCATATTGGTATTGACTCTCCTGTATTCTGCAGTAGAGGTTATTATTTTGAAGGACACAATTATACACATTTTTATATGTTAAACCACACTTTAAGATATCCTCCAAGTTTGAATTCACCCACGTAGAATGCAAGTCTTTGGATAAGTCCTTTGACGACTTTGAATATTGCCATCTGAAATCCTTCAACCGGAGCTATAAGTATCTATCGCTCAAAGTCAAACTATTCAAAACGCCGATCATGAAGGTCAAGGTACGCAAGGTAGTAACATTGGCCAAGAATATTGTGTTTGATCACCAATTTGATTAGGTTCGAGCCATTCTTTTCAAGCGCTACAACGGCTATAAGCCATTCATGTTCAATGTCACAGTGGATGCCTGCAGGTTCCTGAAGAATACAAAGTCAAATCCGGCAGCCTTGTACTTCTTTGAATTCCTGAAACCGTACTCCAACATGAACCACACGTGTCCCTTCGATGTGAGTACGTCCTAGCACTTTCGGTTGGCTTACTCGAATTGACCGATTCTAGCACGATTTGATTGTGGAGAAACTGGAAGTTGGCTTTGTGAACCATCAGGCAACAAAGGTCTTGCCCTTTCCCGAAGGAGACTACCAACTGGAAACCCACTGGATTGCCTACGACATCGACCGAGCCGTGGTGAAAGTATATGGCACCCTCTCCTGATCGGTTAGCTATCACCAAACTGGTAAACTTTGTTGGCATGTGTAAATTGTAGACACTAAAAACTATTTTTAATAAACAAAACTATACCAAACTCATTATGTGGGTTCATTGTGATTTTCTGGCTTGGTGGAGCTATTAATTGCTTTGGAAATTGATTTATGTTGCTGAATCAATAGAATATTAATAGGGTTCTGTAAACTACTTACACTGGTTAGTCGACATCGAAAGATGGGTATAAATCAATGTGGTTTTGTGGTGCTTTTGGCTCTTTCAATTTCAGTAGTCGAGGTAAGAGTTATTTAAACATTAGGTACAATACGAATCAATTCAGAATCTTCCTCAGATATCATCGAAATTCGAGTTCACCAATATCATTTGCAATTCTTTGGATAAAAAGTTTTCCGACTTTGAGTACTGCTACATAAAGTCGGTTAATCGAAGCTACAAGTATGTGTCGATCAAAGCAAAATTATTTAAAACGCCCATTACAAAAGTGAAGGTATTTCAATAATTTGGTTAACAACATTTTCGCTTCCACAATCACTGTTCTCAGATCAACGGAGTGATCCTCAAGCGATTTAATGGATATAATGGCTACAGACCCTTCATGGTTAATATGACAGTGGATGCTTGCAGGTTCCTGAACAACACGAAGTCGAACCCGATAGCCAGTTACCTTTATGACTTCATTAGGCCCTTCACCAACATGAATCACAACTGTCCCTATGATGTGCGTATATCCTTAACTGACTCCGATCTGTGCTTATGTTTCTGGTTTCTTATACAGCACGATCTCTTGATCGAAAAACTACCCATACACTTCGTTAATCACCAGGTGACAAATGTCCTTCCCGTTCCTGAAGGCGATTACCTATACGAAACAAATTGGATGGCCTACGACATAAGGAGGGCTGTGATCAAGGTGTACGGAACTATATCCTGATTAATTTATAGGCATATGTAAAATCAACAAGTTGCAATTCAACACACACACTACTCCAATTTGATCCTGGGAATACCTATGTATTTGACTTACCCTCCTTGAGGGAATCCCTTCCGCCGGACAAGGCGCCCACTGGCAGGGCGCCCGTGGGCGTCAGACCCTTCAGCTGGAGCACGCTCTCGGATTCCTCCCTGCGGGAAGTGGGAATATTGAATTATTTAGCTGAATCCAGGGGATTATCGGGGTCATTATGCACCTGAGGATGGAGAAGACGCGCGACATCTTGCCAATGGCCCGAATCTTATTCCGAATTATCTCTTTGCGCAGCGCCGACATTGAAGCTGCGAATTGAGGGCTCGATTAGACGGAATCTCGGGGTCACGGGGTAAATGTAATGGTAATCAGCTGGAAAACTCGCTGAAAAGCCGATCAAAGCTGGGCGCAAGGCAATAACTAAGCTTCCTATCATCGCTCAGGCGGTTTTTTGTTGGCTCAGGCATTTTTATTTTTGGCAGAGGGAGTGGCAGTGGCATTTGCATTGGCGGTACTGTTTGGCTTCACTTTGGGCCTGCGCTTAATACCTGGCTTACCTGGCTTACTGGGCGTATTATTGTTATTGTTATTATTGCTCGCGTTCGCCGGCACGAGCACAATTTTCTTGCGGAGCTCTTTTGGTCGTGTTTTGGACGTGTTTTGAGTGGAAAGTTGGTGGTGTTGGTACAGAAATTATTATGGGTGTTGGTAGTAGATTGCAGTTGTCGTATTTCGGTATTTGGTTTCGGAAAATATTTTTAATAGAAGATTAGTTTTTTAATTCACGTGTATCCGTATTGGCCCACAACATCCAAAGCACTGCGACATTTACACACAGTCTAGTACGGACAGAGACGCTCTGCGGATCCCCAAACTTACCTTCCTCGAGCTCGTCATCGGGTCCGGCCACCAGCTCATCGTCTGAGCAAATGTTCAGGATGTTGACCAGCATCTCGGTTACCTTTGAACGGCATGGTAAATTGGAAATTAAAATCACTGAAAGGCTAGTTCGAGTATTATGGCTTAGATCCATCACTGAACTCAAAATATATGTATAGATAAATCCACCCGATTGGTTAGGAACCCACCTTTTCGCCCACGAAGGGCAGCGACCATGTGAAGACGTCCATGAAGTTGGGCAGCCAGTAGGGATGTGGCGAGCAGTTGAACTGGCGGATGTTCATCACGTTGTTCTCGTACTTGAGCACAGCTGCCTTTTGTCAAATGGGTTCGATGGTTGACAAAATCAGCGCGAGCGGAGAAAGAGACGGGGCGAGTGCCGGAGAAAGAGAGGGAAGAGTGGGTATTACGAACGCAGCGCGATTTGAACCGCACCAGCTCGCAATGCAGCCAAAAAAGATTTCGTTATTTAAAAATAGCAAAGGCGGGAACAACAACAGCAAGATAAATAAACAACCCAGAAAGAGATAGGGCGAGCAGAGGAAGGGAGGTGGAACTATCTCATACCTTGTTGTTGTAAACATCCAGATAATTGGGGGCGGAGAAAATGGTGATCAGCGAGGGGAAGCCCGTAACCTGGTTCTTCCGATACATGCGATACCTGGAGCGGAAGGAGTTCGATACATGATCGTCGATATTACTTGGAACTTCCGATCCTACCCCGCATCCTGGGCCTCGTGGGCCCTGACTATCGACAGCAGGTTGTTCTTCTGCAGGAACTCACAGCAGGCCGAGTAGCTGAAGAAGTAGGAGCACCCGCGCACCGAGTTGTGCGAGAAGAACTCGTTGGTCTTCTCGTTGCCAAAGTCCTCCAGAGGATCGGACCAGAGCAGGTCGCACATGGGCCCGTAGGCCGGCGGTTCCCTGAAGCGATTCAGCTGGGAAAATCCGCACAGATGCATTATATTGTAAACATTTCAGCGCTGCTTTATTACCGTCTTGATGTCGTCGAGTGTGAAAATCTCGGGCGACAGACCGCCGTGAATACAGAGGAACTGCTGGTTCAGGAGCGCGGCGAGGGGCAGGCAGTCGAACGCCTCCATGCAGGCGTCGTAAATACTTTCCGAATACTTGATGATGCCTTCAACAGAGTAATATTAATGAATTAGCGAAGCAAGGAGATTTATTGCATTCATACTCGCACTTAAAAGCGCATTAAGTTCCTGCAACAACAATCGTAAAGTGGCTGAAGCAGCCAAGTTTGCTCATTTTGTAGTTTATGTAAATCAACAGGAATCTAATCAACTTTCTTATAACTGGCCATATCTGGCATTAAGTCCAACTTACATTCCTGTTTGAAGGTGAAGTACTCTGTGAGGTGCCTGCACTCGTGATTTCCTCGCAGCAGGGAAAGTGTGGTGGGGTAGGTTATTTTCAGGGACCACAGGTAGAGAACGCACTGAAATTAGGTGGAAAACTCAGCGAATAGCTTCGAAAAATATATGTTGTTCTGTTGACCCACCTCAATACTGAAGTATCCCCTGTCCACGTAGTCGCCTAGGAAAAGGTACCTGGTGGTGGCCGGCGGGCCGCCCACCTCGAAGAGCTTTACGAGATCGAAGAACTGCCCGTGGATGTCCCCGCACACGGTAATGGGTGCCTCCACGTCGATCATGTTCTTCTCCTCGCGCAGCAGGGCGGCTCCTTCGGTGATGATCCTCAGGGCCACCGCCTCCTCGATCCGCCCCTCCAGCAGAAAGTGCTGGCGCAGGGCGTCGAAGTTGGGCTTTCCGGTCTTCGGATCGTCGTATACCTCCGACATGGTCAGCTTGTGGGTGGGCGGCAGTGGAACATCTGGGGAAGTAAATAGGAAATTAATCAAATTATTAAGTAAAGAGCATCCCGTGACTGTTATCACCCATTTCTAGAGGAAGCGCCTGATTCAATTGTTAATTATAAATGGTATCTTATGGTATGGTATCTTGTTGTATCTTATATCTGATATGACGTGAATGGCACATCTCTTTGATTTTTGGCTTCCTTGTTACAGTTCCCCTGAATTTTTTCGGTGTAGGCCTGCATTGATAGAATTATAATAAACATTGCTGTCCGACGGCGATGTGGGTTAACGAGGTGCTGCAACTTAGCGCCAATATTCATTCGGTTTGGCCGCTTTTCTTGGCCCGGCTATAAAGAAAACCGAAATTCCGCCAGATGCAGCCACATGAGATTCGTACGCTAATTACAAAATTTGACTGAGTGAATATAAAAGTCGAAAATTGATTGGCACACACAAAACAAACAAACGTAATCGGACACACACACATCGAAACGCCAGGGCGAACGCCATTTTTAATTGTCATAATTTGGGTAAATGTCTCGAATTTTGACGCAATGGCCAATAAAATGCCAATGTGCTGCAGTTGTTGCTTATTATGGGTGCTCGAAGATAATTAAATTAATTTTTATGGACCCAATAAACCAAAGAACAAAAGCGAGCACCGCATTTTTCATTTAAGGGTTTAAAGTTACGATGCCGAATAATTGATTAATTAAAGCAGTTTTATGGCAGTTGCATCGGAATATATGGGTTATTAAAAAACAGTAAATTATTTATATATAAATGTTGCCCATAACGCATTTAGTATGGTCTGTAAAATAAATCAAAACTTCCATCAAGATCTTTTTTTGAAATAAGCTAAATTTACATGAGCTACAAAATGTTTTCTTTTCTATGTTTATTTCCATTTGAAATGCCCATTTATTGGTTTTTAAACACGAAAACTTAACGATAGATGTACTGCTCCTCGAGAAGGTGCAGCCATGCTATTGTTTTGAAAATTACAAGCATGACTTCCCAATTCTCGAAACACACTTTTCGAAACGCTTGCCTCCGCTGACCGAAATGTTCAAAGGAAATAATTTGTGAAACCCTCAGTTTTGACATTAATGACGGCGGTCAGCACATCGGAATGCCATTGAAGCATGATCGCATGTCATTAAAGATACAATCGCAGGAGGGAATCGTGCTTGGGATAATGCTTGATTGGGCTCCGTAGTGCCCATAGAGAATAGAGATCTTTACCATCGACCATGCGCTCCCTGGTTTTTGTGTACTGCATTTTCTGTTTGTTTCCACTGGCGGCTGTCGGGGATTTCGAGGAATTCGTCGAGGACTTTGCCGATTTGTCTGAACTAGAACTTTTTGATAGCGATGATTTCCTCGTCACCGAACTTCGCGTGGAGGCCGCCGACATGATGCTTGATTATTTATTCGGCCCCTGCTTTTTGTTAAATTTTTATTTATTTTTTTATTAATTTTTCTGCGTTCTGTTGGTGCTGATTTTCGCGATGCCTTAGCTCGGTATATATTTTTTAATGGCTTGACTGTTTGCTGGTGCTGAAAGTGTTACTAACACAGGAATTTAGATAATTATACGCCTTTGCCTAGCGTCTTTATGGACGACGAGACACCAACACAGCAGCACACAAAACACACAAATATATTTAGGCAATAAATAAAACTTGTTGTTATAATTTGTATAGCTGTGGACTTTCTTGTATTTTTAGCCAGGCAATGCCAATATAGCGAGATAGAGACAACTTTGGCCCGCGGCGCACACGAAACAAATGTTGAACAATTAATATTTCAATTTGCTGCAATTATTCAGAGACGTATTAACTTTTCATTAAGTCATCACATTGTTTAACGGATGCTTTTGGCAAAGGGTAAGCAGCACTTCAATTGAGACGGAAAATTGCTCGACACTTTGTGCTAATTGCCCACAAAGCGAGCGACTACGAAAATAGCAATGGATTTGCGAATCGACGGCCAGACAGGCCACACATATATCACTTTGGTCACACTTTGTTTGCAGTTCGCCGTTTGCCGCTTGCGATTATTGTTATTATTTTCGGGCTAATCCTTTGGGGATTCTCGGGGCCTTAGTCGCGATGATTTCCACGGGACACGACGCAACGCATTTCCCAAGTTGGCGCGACGCGATTTTCCTCGAAACTGAGCGAAATTCGCTGGCATCGTTTGGCATTCAGAAGACCCAATTTGAAAGCCCGAAGAAGATCGGCTGAGATCGGCCGATCTCACGCCCTTGACTCCCACTCTCCGCCGAAAATGAAAATATAAATAAGAATACACCCCGCTCTCGTAGGGTTCCATCTATTTGTTTATTTTATTGGGTTAATGTCACACACGCACTCTGGTCTCATCTTCGTATCACTGCCCTTCTGCGATCGTCGACTGGGCGGGCGACTGACTGCTCGACCTTCACAGACATTTACACATCTGTGATATGTCCACCCCATCCCCATGCCCGTTTCCACCTCCATGCCCCATTCCATGTCCACATCCGCTCTCAATGATTTTCAACTTGACCGTGATATTGATTGTGTGTGCGTGCTTCGTGCGTCCGTGTGTGTGTGTGCGATTGTGTGTGTTTGCCAGAAATTGGGCGCCAATAGGTGGGTGTCGCTATAATTATAGTCTTGACTTTGTGCGCGCCTCGTGCAAAAATATATGCGATCTACAATTAAAAGGGGGTGTTTCGGTTCGGATAAAATTTATATTTGATTAAAATAAAATATTAAAAAAAAAATAAGAAATCACAAATTTGTATCTAAATTAAATATTAAATAAACACATTTTTTTTTTTGAAAGTACTTGCAATAGTATAGTAAGTTAATTTTTATGGTAGCGCATTCGAGGTTCTGCTTTTCATTTGAATGCTTCGCTGGTGAAACCGATTTCATGCAACTTTTATGCGAAGCGTGGCAATATTTGAGCAACTATCTGTGTGGATGGCCCCATAAAAAACACAGCCACAAACAATATGTGTGTTTTGCCCCGTCAATGTTGTTTGTCGCGATGGTCAATTGATATGTACGATTTGGCTGGGGAAGCGCTATATCGCTCGACAGCCAGTTCCATAATATATGCTGGGAAGGATGGGTCGCCGATTTCGGGCACTCGGAATCGGAATCTCCGAATCGGAATCCATTGCAATGCCAATGCACCCGCTGCCAGCCAAATGCGCATCGATGGCACTTGGATTTTCGATTTGGCAAAGAGCGGAGACGATTTTACTTGGACGCCCCCGCGAATTCGCAAGTCGCAGAGAGACAAAAGCGAGTCGCACGACCGCCGCAGACTAGAAAGAAATACTTTCCGGTGCTAGCCAGTGGGTGGGATTGGATTCGAGGGGCTGTAAGTGCTCGAAAGGGGCGTGGAGGGGTGCGGTGGGCGGACCGATGAGAGCATTGCATTCCCATCGCGAAATTTTGGCAAAAGCGCTGACAGCTCAGCCCAGTCCAGCCCCCCATCCTTCTGGGGGTATCCAATGGCAATACGGGGTTTTTAACTTTCGAAAGTGCCGCCGAGGAATAGAAGAGCTCAATAGGTGTCACTATATATTTTCAATTCACTAATATGTTTCAGATTATCATAACACACGTTTGTGATTGCATTTAAATTGGTATTTAAGTATGGTTTACTACTCTACTTTATTATTTAAACACAGAGTGCGTAATAGTTGGTTGCAAATTAAATATCAATTCGGGCATAAAATATATACAATTAAGTTAGTCAATCGAGCTGCTCTTCCCCTTACATCAAAACCCTGTGTTTCCGATCTGCGGCTATTAAAATAGCCCCAAAATTCCGTTGGCAGCGCATTATAGGCGCAATTAGGAGGCGAGGCAACTGCGGTCAGCTGGCCGAGATTAAGTGGCCGACACCCGCAATTGATTCACCTCAAGATTATCTAAACTAGAGACTAGCCGATCGCCTCGGCTAGAGCAAACGCTGGGGATTTGCTGAATTATTTGCCAGTCAAGTTGACTCAAGTTGTTCGCATTTCAACAGATTTCGCGCCTGACACTTTGAACACCCGTTTCGTCATGTCGGCATGTCACTTAGTCTTCGGGCTGATATACATTTTCTGCGTTGGACATGGCCAAAATAGAAGTGCCAAAATAGCAATAGCCGCACTGGCCGAGTATTTTTAAAACAATGTTTTTTATGCTCGCACGCAGAAAGCCGAACGGCGCTTCCTCTCTTTTTGCGCATAAACAAAACGGCAGTGAAATAAAAAGATAATATTGACACGCAACGCAAACATTTCATTCATTGTTTCAACTTTTTCGGCAATCGCAATTGTTGCTGTTTTTTGTTTAGCTTCTGGCGCTGTATAAACAATTCATTTGAGTTATGTGACCACAGGCATGGGGTTATGTGTGAATGATGGCCGATTTGTGGGCTATTCGGTGGCTGGCAGAAGGAAACAGCAAAGCAAACACTTCCTCCGGGCCAGCACTTAATTTAAATTAATTATTTGCATTGATTTCAAAGCAAATAAATTGGGGCAAATGTCCGTGAGGAAAGCTCAGCAGATTCAGAAACCCCGACGAAAAGCTCTTTTCGTTTTTTCAAACGTTTCTTCAGCTCGGGAAAACTGCGCCCACACTTTTCCGGGGAAAACTCCTTATGTCTGCGGCTGTCGTTTTACAAATTGATAAACTTTTCAGCTATCAGTGCTTATGTATCTTTCTGGTCCAAGCCTTCGTTCCCTCTTAA
Source organism: Drosophila simulans (assembly GCF_016746395.2). Classification (NCBI taxonomy): domain Eukaryota; kingdom Metazoa; phylum Arthropoda; class Insecta; order Diptera; family Drosophilidae; genus Drosophila; species Drosophila simulans. The sequence goes on along the minus strand of NC_052523.2, from coordinate 27,131,394 downwards.
CCTTTGACCCTTTCCCGAGCCCCTCTGCCCCCTGCCCACTGCCCCACGTCATTGTTTTCCCTGCTGAGTGCCAAACATTTGCCAGGCCGTAAGTTTTTTGCGCTCACATTTGTTTGCTTGGGATTTGCCAAAAAAGAACCGGAGCCAAAAACTTTAGATATAAAAAGGCAGCAGAAATTTTATTGAATTGATTTATTGACTTACTTATTTGGGCGCTCAGCGCTCATAGATAAGCGCCGGGAAAACCTTTTCTCAATTTTCTTTGTTTTCCTGCTGTCAGTTGGCAGCAATAACAAGGGCCCAAAGTAAATATTTAGTTTTCATTTATACAATTCTCCCCCAGCCGCGGTCTTAGCCTCTTTGTTTGGGGCCAATTTTGTGTTTAACTTTATTGAGGGTTAATGCAGGTCCATAAAAATCTTGTTAATTGAAAAGTAACCAAGGGGATTTACTTACGCTGGCATATTATGTTATTGATAACAGTAGCAATGACTTCAACTCTTATTTTTGCAATTTTGATAAACGATCGTAACTACAAAACCAACACACTAACAAATAAGCTCGGCCATTTGTTCAAGTTCTCAGCTTTCACTTTAAACATTCGATAAGTTATAATTCTGTACACATTTGACACTTTTATGAAATAGTAAAATAGACTCGAGTGCCTGCAAAAATAGATTTTCGGTGACTGAAGCGAAACTCAAACAGGTAATTGCCCTCGGGAATGGGAAGAATTTCAGTTACTCGATGATTCATAAAGCCAATGGGCAGCCTTTCCACAATTAAGTCGCTCTAAGCATGGTTAATAATTAATAATTTCATATATAATAATTTAACTTTACTTACCGAGTAGGGACACGAGTGGTTCATATTGGAATACGCGGAAAATGATTCGAATATATATTTCAGGACCGGGTTAGATTTCGGATTCTCAATGAATTTGCATGCATCTACTGTTATGTTGTAGAGAAAAGGCCTGTATCCGTTGAGTCGTTTCCACATTATGAAATTTACCTTTAAGCAATTGAATTATCTTTATTCATTATCATGAAATCCAATCAGCCTGTTTACTAATTGAATTACCTTCATGTTCGGCAGCGGAATTTGATGTAATTTATACTTTCCGGAAACATATTTGTAGCTTCGATTTATCGACTTTAAGTTGCAGTACTCGAATTCCCCAACTCGCAGGTCAAAAGCAGTGCAGTTTAAGTTCGTAAATTCAAAGCGGGAATTTGTCTTGAATAAATGTTAAGATTACATATATTGTTAAAATTTATTTTGAAATTTTACGCACTTCCATGATTGAATAAAGCATCGAAATGGCCAACATCAGGTTAATTCCCTTGGCGCTCATCTTCCATTTTTGGCTACCAACTCAGTACTGAGTTTTTGTGCGGAAGTCAAAATTACAGTCGAAATATATGAATGATTATAAATTCATTCGAGTGATTCGTTTTATTTGGCCAAATAACCGATTGAAATAAATCGCTTATCAGATCGTAAAGCAATAATTACGACTTTTAGGAGCACGAGTTAAATGTTTTTAATTTATTGTGCGTTTCAAAATGAGCATCAAAAGCAAACAAATGTATAAATTATATATTTTTCTCTTTATTATCTGTTTGATATATTGATGTTCAGCAATCATCCAATATAATCGAGAAATAGTAATTGTTTACCTTTTGAACTAAATGTTAACGTCGTTGTTGAGCTTAGGTTATCTAAATGGGCTAACGGATGCACAATAAAACTGCGTTTATCCTTATTTATCGGGCACCCTTCCATCAATCCTCGATTACCTCGTTTTGGCAGCCGTTTTGACCACTTTTCCGCCCCGGGTCAATAGCTACGATGTGGAATCTATCGCCATGCTCATCACGTTGGGCGCATTAATTTGCCCACATGATAAGCAGGCAAACCGATCGATTTGCCCGAATTGCTGTGGGTAATGCAACTGCCGCTAGATTTGCTTTATATGAGCTACCAATTGGTTGCTCACGTAAATGATTTTCATTTTCCAATCATAACATTACGCGTGCCTGCACTGCCAATACTCACCTGCCGGGGAAAATATGTGGAAATCCGGTGAGCTGAGGGAATCCGTAAACATTTGCGGCACTCGCAGTTTCGCTGCCGCTGATTACAATGCGGTGAATTGAATTAACATATTGGCCGGCGGGCGGAATTATGGCTTTGCAAGCCGAATGCCGAAAGCCGAGGTAGCGGGATATGGCTTAAACTGTCTACAAATAATTTTCCGATGGGCGGTGGGCGTGCGAGATTGCCATTATTTATGGGCCCCGTGCACGACTTGTTTGCTTTTTGTTAATGACGAGGCGAAAGTATAAAGCACAAAGTGCCGACAATTGGCAGCAGCTGAAACAGGAGCGGGATCCGAAGGATCCCAAGGATCCCAAGCTGGGAAGCTCGCAAAAAAGTTAATTAAAAGTGCAATCAAGCAGCAGCCCGGACCGCAGAAAGAAAGAGACGGGTAGGGGCCACAGCGAGAGAGAGAGAGGTGGTAGGGCATCAGGTCCTGAACGATGCTGACATTTTGCCTGCAACGGAGACGACAAAAAATGGATGAAGAAAAGCAATTTCCACACTGCGAACATATTTTCAAAATGAGCGAAAGGTTGGAAATTGCCAATTATAGCGTACTCTCAGACACATTCTTATATGAACTCTTTAAAATTTATGGGATTTAATCGTATATCAACATATCTATATGTGTATGATCCTTTCCACACTTTTTTCAGTGCATCCCAGCATGGCTGTGGGGTCATGTGTAGCACGTTGTATATAAGTTCCATCTCAAATACGAGCACGTCCAGGTGGGTGGCATTGGAAGTGGTGAGTGGGGTTGTGCCTACCTGGCGCATCGCACAAATTGCTGCAATTATAGACGCCATAAATTATAACAACTTAAAGCTTAGGTAAACGAGCAAAGCCAGAAAATGGACGAAATGACAAGAGGAGTGGTTGGGCGGAAGCGGAAGACAGAATGAGATGAGACTTCGGAAAATGCATTTAATTGATTTCACTGCTCGTCCTTGGCTTTTCCCGACAGGCAATATCATTTTTATTGCTTCTCATTCCCACGCGCACTGTTTCAGCACTTTTTTCAGGTGCCAAAGTTCCGTTGATTATGATTTATGGGATGGAACTGCAGACGATAAAATAAGTTCATGACTTGGAACCTTGCAAGATTAATATATTAGTTTTAGTGGGTTTTAGCTCATGGGTCATTTGACACGTTGTCTGCGATTATATATTTTTAAAAAGATTATGTAATTTTTGAAAATAACTCCTTTTTATATTGGTAGATCTAAGGGAGCTCAGCTCTAACTGAGTTACACAGAAGACGTCAATGTTCAAATAAATGTGTCTGCACCCAATAGCCCCTGCCCTGCATGGGGAATTCTTGTGGTTTTTGAACTGTCAACACACCAATTAATTACCCATTAGGACCGCTTCATTGTTGGTCCCTGAATGCCTGCGATGACTGCGGTTGTCATAATTACTAGCCCCATCGCTCAGTTCAACTGGCTGGGCATCTGGAACACGGAGTTGCAGGTTGTGGTTTCGTTCGACCCCCCAGACCGGCATCCCTTTGACCCCGGGTTCCTGTAGCTAATGTCCCATAAAAGACGTAGACAGGCGAAAATATATCGAGTAATTACGAACTCTGACCTTGGTAGTGAGTGAGAGTGGCTCTCAACATTTGATTCAATTTCCGCTGAGCTTTGCTTGCGGGCGGCCAATTAAAAATAATTTAATAGCCCGTTGTAATAATTCCGTTTCCACTTCTTGGCTCCGACAATTTTAATGGCCATACCTCTCGGGTTTTACTGTGGCGTGTCTCGCGTCTTCTCCTAGTCGGCAAATCATATTTATTTATTAAATCTAATTGCATTTTCCGGGCAGGGAGATGGAAAAATCGCTCGGAAAGGCAACCGACAGCTGTGGTATGTCTTGCAAACATTATATATATTACCTTTTCTATATATTTTTTATAGATTTGCTCTAAAACTTTTCACATAAGCATATATTGCAACATGATTATTGATACGATGAAATGTTGTAATTTATAAATGAATTTATTCAGTCAGCCCTCATAAGTATCAAATTTTGGGTAAAAGCGAGAGATACTCGGCATTTCAATTACGAATTGAGCTTGCTCTTCCAATTCCATTTTCCGAGTTTCCCAGTTTCCCGTAATGATATTTCTGTGTTTTGGGCTTGTGTGCGGTGCACTTTGCAACAGCTGCAGATGAAAATTGCAAATGAAACTTAGCCGTGCTCAGCTGAAGTAAGCCGAAGTGGAATGGAGAGGAGTGGATTGGAGTCCTGTGAACTGAAGTGGGGTAAGCAGGACTTGCAAGTGCCTCTGAACTGGCTTCAGATCCTACGGTCGATGCACAAATCAACGTTAAGAGCATGTAACTCGCTCACACACACACCACTACACACACTCGCACACGCACGAGCATAGAGTCCTTTCGGTGGCCTTTGCACTTGTGATGGTGTCAAAGTTGCATGTTATTGCATCAACATTATTTCTTGCTCTCCGAACGTGCGCTGGTGTGCGTGGATGTGCGCCAAAAAGTACACTGGTATGGGTTCATGTTTACAACGGGAATTAGGGTGCAACACAACACATGTACAAGCTGCAATTAGGACACATAACTCTCACCAGCCTTAATAGCTGGCATTGGAGGGCAATTAAGGCCGACCCATATCGATAATCAAAAATGTATAATATCTTATTGGGTATTTGCGCTATCAATTAGATCCTAAAAAAAGAAAACTACATTATAGAGCGCAACTCTCTGCTTTTGCTTGAAGGAAATTTCACTTAAGACAAAGTAACTGCCTTCTAATAGCCTGTCATCCACCCTAATTTCCAACTATATGTATGCATGGACTCGCAAATGTTTTCGGCTTTGAGGTTTCTTTGCGGTGTGCCCCTGCTATCGGTTTTGGCCACAACTTTTTGCCATCATCGTGCACTGATTAATTGCATTTCAAGTGCTGGTGGGCGTGGCCAGAGGTCGGAGGTCAGCAGTGCAACCACAAGTGCAAACGAGCCAATTCATTAGCACCATTCGACACAAAATCCGAATTAACCCCATCTCGGACGGACGGGTCGTCCGTCCGGTTAAGTCGGAAACTCACTTTTAAAATTGCTCATAAACTTTTTCAATTTCAGCGGGCGCAAAAAATATTGGCGGAAGCGGTGGATCCGGGAAACCGGAAAAACAAGCAACTTGCCGGAGTGCTTAACCAACATGCTGAAAATGTAGACATCAACCGCACACGAAGCGAATGGCCCAAATGAAGTGGAACTTCTGGGGGCCACAAGCCCCAGTGAGCCCCCTCGAAATCCCTCTGTGGCAGCTATTTTATGCGCAATGCGTGCCCCGACTGCAGGGCAGGAAGAACACAAATCGAAGATGGAGTGGAGTGCCAACAATCGGCAACAACGCAGAGAGTCAATTGTTTTTCAGTCCCTTGGGTTAGAATGTGGCCAACATATTATTGTCATCCGATGAGGCCGCAAATTTAATACAAATCAATGGAACTTTCAAGTTTAATGTTTCCTTTTCCTTCTTATGTTATATACTAAAATAGACATTCAGAATTCGATAGGCTTTGGGGGAAAACATATAATCAATTAACTATAATCGAATAGTGTGTGCACTGCTTGCCATCATGGACCGCAAAATCATCATTACCATAAGAGCTACTTCCCAAACTCCCGAGGGTCTGCTCCTCCGATTCTCGGACCGCTTTTCCACTTTCCCGACTGGCACAACTTTAATGCTCTACACCTTTTCCGTGTGGCAACATCGTACACTTTTGATGGGAAAAGTTTAATAGCTTTCGACAATAAAACTTCACCTATTATGTAACAAAGCCCAGAACTGAACAGAACGCTTACCGCCAACGACTCCATCGTTTTCCCATCCCGCAGCCCCCAGGTTCCTGTCGATCGACTCACGGGCTAGTGCTACACTGAGAGAAAGATAGTGAGAAGTAAAGCATATATTACATATAGAGGGTTATGTACAATCAAGTTATAGTTAATAAGAAAAACAGACACATAACCGCATTGGACTAACTTTCATTTTCCCAAGTGTATCTTCCAGTGCATTGGTAGTATCTTGACTACCACCATACTTTATTGGCTGCTACCAAAGAGGCACTGAAATAGACAAGAAATCGGGGAGAAGTCCCAATTTGAATGCAGCACATGAGGGGCCGACGGCCCCTAAAGTTCCGTCCGTAGCCCCCACTCCTGGCCCCCCACTCAGCCATTGGCACTCCGCAATTCCGAACCCAATCCCATTGGGGGCCTGGCTTTTATTGCGCGCTGGCTCATTGCCTTCCAATATTAAATTTCGGCTTAGCAGCCGGGTTAAAGGTTCTGTTTCTTGGCTTTTCCTGTGTGGGTTATCTTCGACTTTCCATCTGGCCATGTTTACTTGGGCGCCCCGCTGGATGGCTCTATTTTGGCCGATCATCTGAGAATGCCCATGCATATAATTAAATTTTTGTGAATGTTTATTAAAATTGTTTGTGCCGAAAGTTTGCTGCTTTTTAATGAAAAAATTGCTCTTGCATCCGTAGAAAAGCGAAAGCTAGTCGAGGATAAAGTTTTTTGCTGCCAAGTCACTAATGTTGTTTTACTTTTCTCCTGCGCTCGAGCATTAAAATACTTGGGCATTACTTTTGCCTGATGAAGGAAACAATTTGCATTGCAAACGGGAGGAAAGCGAAAAGTAAAATTGATTATCATTATAATTGTAAATTGTTTTGCGAGTCGACATTTGAAGTTATTCCCACAAATCCCTCTGTATCTCGATTGGTGACAGTGGCAGGGGAGGTGCTCAATTCTGATTTCACATAGTTCTCTTCTCGGTCAGAGAAAATTCAATTTCGACAACTCATGCGTTTAATAAGCTTTTCCTTTCTGTTTTCTATATTGAAATGGGAAATGGGAGTGGGAAGAACGGGGGAAGCCCGAGCCAGGAACATATCCTTTTAACCCATTTAAGTTATCCGAGCCCCGCAGCTGTCACAGTCTGGCGATTTTGGGTCCTTTGTCTTTGGATTTCCTCCTTTTCCCCAGCCGTGTCGAAGGTCAGCTTCTGTCGGACGTGGGCCCACATTCACCCAAATCGAGTGACACCCCCACAATGGAGCTCTTACTGCAAAATTTATTGTTTCCCAATATATGCAAAATATGTTGGTACTCCCTAAGTGAGACTTACGATTCAAACCCATTTTGGGGCTAAGTACAGCGGAAATGCTTACTTTACTGAGAATATATATTAAAATGTATTGTATATTGTATCATAAAGTTCTGCATAATATTTATATTTATACAACAATTAAGAGGAACATTAAATTAGTAATGAGGCCAATGAGGCCTTGGATTACTGACGTACTTAGAACTCTATTTTTGGGTTTGCACTGAATACATTTTTTAAGTTCCCTATTTCAGTAATGGGTAAGAATATACCGTGATGCAGGAGCAGATTCTCAGGCATATCCTTGGAAACCCCAGCTCAATGAGTGTCTGTGTTGCGGTTGCCGCAATTGAATGTGTCCTGTTATTGCTGCTGATGCTGCTCCTGCGACTCCTGGCAGCAGAATTTTGACACAAAATGTGAAATTTGTCCGTCAGTCACTGGGGAAATTTCGTCCTGTTCGAGGGGTATCCTTTTCGGGGCTCGGAGATGGGGAATGTCCTGGCACACGTGCTCGTGATGCGAGTACAACGGTATCGCTTGCCGCAATGCCGCTTCTAACAATGACAAACATATTTCCCAACTCAGCCCTTCGCATTTCTGGTCCTTGTTTGCCTGTTTGCCTTTTCGAGTGGAGCAACTTTACACATTTGGCAGTTTATTTATAGCCTCGCATCCTGGATCGGGGCCCAAAGTTTATGCCAGTGCAATATCATGAAGTAGAGCAACTTTTCGGAAATTCGCAAAAGTTGGGTGGGCTTAGTGGGTGCAATAAAATAAGCTTAGAGGTTGCCTAGAACTTGAATTTAGTGTTGCCCAATCGAGCTCATGTGGCAAAGTTGCATGCTCTCCTGAATTTAGAGAAAATCAATTTCGAATGCATACCTAGTATATTTTAATGGTGCAAGTTTAAAGTATAATTAATTAAGCACTTAAGCCAACGAGTTGGAATTTATGTGAATGCTTAGACTTAAAATCAGCTTTTATAAGTGGTGGCTACAGGTTAAATGTGTTTTTCTCAAATATATTCTTCTGCATAAACCCGAAAAGGCCAACTGCTTGTTAGCCAAACGAGCGAAATAACGTTGTTTAAAGAGCCATTGCTGCGGAAGCTATGCAGATGGAAAACAGATATGATTACCGCAATAATATTCGCCATTGTTGATTCGATTCGATTAAATTCTCTGCGTCTCTGTTGTTATCATTGCGGGAAAGTGTTGCCGATCGATTGATTTAAATGGCTTTGAAATGCGAGCTGTGTCGTGGTGTTGGCTTACTAATTGTTGGAACAGCTCCGTCTGGTTAGTCGACTTGGGAAAGCTTTTGTCTCGAAAGGTTAGCCAAGTAGTGGGCCAAATTAAATGTTATCAGACAAGGGACAAATCGGTCTGCCAAAGAATACGAAATCCAATTTATTCGTCTGACAATTGTCCAGCTGAAGGGATCAATATCAATGGCCGCCCTGCATGTGTGTCTGCCTTTCTTTTGCAATTGAAAACTGCACTGGGAGTTCATTTTACGCTCTGCCAACTACAATTGGCCAAAAAGCACTTGGCCATGCTCTCAAAATCCAACAAACTTATGCAAATGCGAGCCACCGAGCTTGTTGTTCCTGTGCAATTTAAATGCGTTTAGCGTTTAAAAGTTGAAATCGCTTCCTATTATGATGCTATTATTGTTAGGACGAAATTCGGTAAGCGGCTTAACTGAATTTTCCAACTGGCGACAACACACAAAACAAATTTCAAACTATGTATTTACTTAAGGCATCAGGCATCAGATTGTGTTGCCATTGTTGTTCGCCCTGCTCGGCATTTTGGCTGAAAAAATAAGTTGACACATTTTCTGATTGTTTACAAATTTGGGCAGTCATGCAGAAGCGGTCGGTCCTTGGTCCTTGGTCTTTCGGAGGCCCTGCCAGGACCTTGCCAGGACCTCCCTGCTCACCAAAACTTAATCCAAACTTTGCATAAAGGCATGTGGCAGGGATTTATATCCACTACACTATAGGTTTTTCGGCTCTTCTCCCCAATGCTTGTGTGTCTATGTGTGTGTTTGTGTGGTGGCAAAAACTTGGCCTGGAATGAAGGGTTAGTTTTCGCTCGTTTCATTTGCGAACAAAAACGCAAACATGAAAGCAAAGATTTAGTGCGTGTCGGCATGAACTTGGATTGTCTGCAGATGTATTGTTGGGATTTTCCGGGGGCAGACAATGATATTCCTGGTGAGTTTCTTACCAGAAGCATCTTTTGCCAATTCGGTTGCGAGTTTAAGCCCATGCCGCTGGCCAGGCAATGAATATTTATGGTTCCTGAATATCCAGGATATCCATGAGTGTGTCTGCATAGGTAGGGAAAAAGGGACCAGGTGTATCTTTCTATTTAGCAAGGTTATCCACAGCTGACAGGCTCGACATTTTAAAAGGAAAACAACATTAATAAAACATTGTCTATGGATTCGAAATCCTTTTAGTTGTGGCTATTTTGCTGTATTGCAAATCGAAGACTGTACACTTTTCTTCTTTAACCTTTACACCTACCCAATTGTATTAGTTATTCATCTATCAAAAGGCCAATGATGGTGTAATTAAACATTTGGCAAAGTTAAGTTTAAGGGTCCATACTAGTGTCATCGCCTTATTAACCTAAGCTAACCTTCACCCATTTTTCCCAAAAGTGTGTGCCAATCCTCGTCAAACTTTTCGCAGCCCACAAACCTCAGGTTACCTTCTCCGGAATGCCGACTCCCCCGCAGGAATTCCCGAAAGTAGGCAACAAAATTAATTGGAAATCACAATCATGGCAGACTGTTTCACACCTACACGTGTGCGTTTATGACATTGATTGCCCGCACGCACACTTAGGCGCACTCCAGCCGAAGCCGAAACCCAAGGATTAATTAAATAATTTATATGGGCTTTTGTTTGGCCGTAAGTTGATTAAGCCGTGCCGGTCCACTCAAAAGCGCATAAGGGACGTGTGTGCGTGTGACAGCTCCTATATGGCCGAATTGCACAAATTGCCGAGCAGTTAATGATAGACAAACGTTTGGGCCACGTTCGACTTGACTCCAGTTGACTTGGCCAAATGTCAGTGACACCGTACAAAGGCAAACCTCGGGGATGGCGGGCCTTTGATTAGCCGTTGATATCCGAGGGGCGCAGACACGCGATAACACGTGCCAATTAGAGCTGCGAAACACCTGATCTGAACCCTGCTGAGACCTCATTGTCAGATAATTGCGCCAAATTCCATCATTCCCCAGTTGGCTAGCAGCTAAATTTAGACAAATCTCCGTGGACCTTTCAGCGCCGTCGCCATTTAAATTTAAATTAATAGCATTTAATTAACATGCTGGGCGATTGGCCCGATTGGAGTGCTGATTGTGTGCTAATGCTTTCCCATTTGCACCTAATTGTTGTCACCATCCGCCCAAGCAAACATTTCGAATTAATAAGCCAATATTTGACCAATCAAATGGGAAACCGAACCATTTTATATTTATTAATATGACAGTGTAAACGCTGCGACCTTTAAGGAACGTGGCCTGCAGGATGGACTTTATTAAACTTTATTTACAGATTCTATTTAAATTAAATTCAGCGAGTGGCTCTCAACTGTTAATAAACAGGAAATGCTCCCAGAGTTCGAGCTGCCAAAGTGGCAGAACTTTCTATCACTACTGGCGCATTAGTGAAATGTGGTGCCAATGAAATTTTAATCAACTCGAAGGGACGGCTTCAAAGGCTCAATTAGGCCCGAAAAGAGTCCGAGTCAGTGGCACTTCCGCAGTCGGAGGACTTTCGGCGGCTTTTGGCGGCTGACTGTGTTTAAGTGCGACAAGCGGATATCCGGCCGCCGTTCAATGGAAAACACCATTCAAGTGAGCGATAACAAACAGGGCCAAACAAAACGGAATAAAACAAAACGAAACGAAACAGCTGCAGACAGCTGAATGGAAAATGACAAAACACGACTTGAAATTTGACGTGCACGGAAAGTCAGGGGTGCCTTTAGCTCGCCATTTTCCGGCTCTCCCCCGCTTTCACTTCCCCTCTTCCATCTCCCTCCCATTTATTCATTTTCCCAGCAGCAGCAGCAGCAGAAGCAGAAGGAAGCCCGCCGAGAGCAGCAACATTGTTTTTAATATCCGCTAAAATTGTTGTTTATACAATGTCGCTGCGAATGAGCCGCATAGTTGTCCCACGCCCTCGTTCTTCTGTGCTATTGTGGCAATGGTTGTTGCAAGTTTTTGTTGCTGCTGCTGCAAGTATTTGCGGTCGGCTTCGGGGCTTTTGGGGCAGCTCTGTTGGCGGCATCCGCGTGGAGCTGCAATAATGCAAATTGTAGTTGATTGCCCCGCCCGCAATGCCACACCAAATTGTAACTTAAGGCATTTGCATTTTGTCTTTTCCGGCGAATATTTCAGCTCAAAAAGTTCAGCGCCAAGCGAAGGAAGAAGCAAAATGGGATTTAAGTTCCAGGAAGGAAGAGGTCATAAGTTTGCCCATTTAACACCATGGTATTGTACAGGAAATCGTTTCCTTTTAAACAAAACTATACAAGCTTTGGGCTCAGAAGTATTAAAGTTACCGGTGGTTTTAGTAAAAATGTTTTACAAAACCACGTCTCTCTAACTCCCCAACCTTACTTCTTTGACCTCATTTTTCAAGCAGCCCTTCAAATTTGAACACAAAGTTTAAAAAAATATCGTGGCCATGTCTGTAATGCAACTTTAATGTCTTACCAGCCGCAGCACGAGGGAATGCTTAAATTCTGACTGAGTTTAGTTTCCACTCGGTGACCCTTGACCCCTTCTCCCTTTCCAACCGGAAAAGTTGCCTCAACAGCTGCAACTTGTGAAACTTTTGACTTTCGGTTTCACTCCGTTGGGGATTTTGTATGCAGGTTTTTCAGTAATTGAGTATAATGGTGCATTAATTATTTACAATTGTTTCGAATTGGTGAAACAAAAGTTATAAATACTTTCAAGATTAATTAATACATTTGTTCGCTTTCTTGGCAACTTATAGAGATATTCGACTTTCTACTGCCAGATGGCTCCCCGAAATTGAAAAGTTTTTGTTCGTAAGTCAAATGATTTTCATTCAAGTTGTGCGAAACCATTCATTAAATTTTGTGAGCTCCTTCATTTGTTATTTGGTTTATTATGATTACTTACTACTTCATCTGAGTTTAATAGATAGATCTAGTAATGTATCCTCATAATAAAGAGGGGGTCCCCTTTTTCTAAAGAACTACGTGTTTGTTTAGTAGCACTTCGTATTTAGATAACTTCACACATGTTTAAGTTAACAGGAATTCCAATTAAGTACAAAAAACAAGCACACAAACGAGGGTGGTGCATGCCTAAATAGCAAAACTTCAGGCATTCGACTGAGTACATACGAAAATTCTTTTAAATGTAATTTGCATGTGGAGCCGGAGCAAGTGTTTTGGCCGTATTTAACTTGAAATATTTACTGGACGACCTACCACCGGATAGCCAAAAAAGCGTCTGGCAAATTATGCAAAGTCAGCAGAAACTAAACGAATGCTAAATTGTGTAGGCCTCAGTGCGTATACTTAATTAACTACAAGCCGGACACGTGCCACAAAAAAGCTAGAGGAGAGCCGACCAATTTTTGGGAGGGAAAGGAAAACTAGGGTCTGGGATTGGGACCCAAAGACTGATTTTTGTAAATATTTAGTTAGGCCAGAGAACTTTCATTGCGAAACTAATTAAATATGAAGTTTGATTTCGGGGCGGAAGGTTCGGGTTTGCAGTAAAGTTGTGCAAATATAGGCCTAGGTCCCATGAATGCAATTTTAAGGCAGGGCCTTTATTATTTGCACAATGCTGCAAAAGCGCAATGCACACAAAGTGGGTGAATAGAAGGATTCACCAGGATTTCGGTTGAAAGTGGAAGCCCTAGTGCAAACATTGTGCTTCAGCCACAAAGTAATCAAATTTTACTGCTGGAATGGGAGGGGAGCTTCGATTTGTCACTTGGCAGCCAAGTTTGCTCTTCTGGTTTCTGGGCCAACACGTCGTATACGCAGCATTCCTATTTATATTTCCATTTCCATTTGCATGTTGCATTGGCAAGCAAATATAAACGACTATTTATTGCATTCGAATTGATTTGCCATGTAGCCTAGCAATTTCAATTTGTGTGCCAGTCTTATTTTCTATCCGTGTCCAAGTCCCTTTGGGTATCTTTTAATTAAGGCAAACGATTCGCTGGAAAGGTCACTTAATTAATATTGATTACAATGGTCTTTGAATAGACTTTTATCCCAGTAATGCATCCTGCATTCATCGTCCTTAATTGACTGGGGATTATCATCCTCTAACCGCTTTTCCACAGCTCATGTTCGTTCCACATCTCATTCATGGCTAATAAAGCTTGCTTCAGCTTCTCGTAGCTGGAAAAACAACATTTAAAATGGAATTTTTTCGTTTGCATGAGCGGGAAATTCTTCCATCCCTTCGATGTCGAGGATTCCAGCGAAAATTCTAAACCCACAACATCCTTACTCATGTTCGGCATCCCTTGCATATGCGTTTGTCATTTTCCATGATTTAGCTCTGCCTCTGAGCTGGGAAATTGAACCAAAAATTATGCTGCTGCTCGCAAATCATGTTGATTTTCCCTCTTCAATTATGTGCATTTCCCTTGGTTTTTTCAGGACCTGGCATTCGAATGTCTTGCCTGGAAATCTCTTTGATTCCAGTTTTTCTGCAATATGTGGGCTAATTAAGCTGTTGATTGGAGGCATAGTAAGATAACTTAATCCTGTAAGTAACTGGTTTTGAATAGCAAGAAAGTCGTCAATATTCTGCAGGAAAATGAAGCTGATTTGGGTCTAAAGCCATGCTTTGCATTTTATGTATGTATTCTACGACTTTAATTCCGTTGATGTGTGCATGCAAATTTAGGCACTAAAATATCATTTGGGCAACCGTTGGACTGACTGAGTTAAGGCCTGTTTTGCCATCTAGCGCTGCCATAAATACCCTCAATTTATGTCAATTCGATTTGCCTGTAGCCCACGCACACTCGCACCCACGCTCACACACACATGCACACTAATGCCGCTGGCCATTTTGACGAGGCTATTATGGCCGCTACTTTTGTGCGACCGACTTTTCCGCCAATGCTATTGATGCGTGGAAATTCAATCTGTGCCGTGGTCGCTGCAATTTGTGTTTTTCTTTGCCCGTTTAGTTACAGCTTTTTATTGCCTCGATATTTGTTATGTACTGGGGGCGATAAAATTGTTGGTAGCAGGGCATTAGCCTTGGCAAAGTGTTTCATTGCCCGACGATTTTTCTTGCGGTTCAATAATATGAGTACTGAAACACTCATAAAAACTAAAGTGTGTTATGGTTCTACTAGTTTCATCAAGCTGAATTAAATTATTAACTTAAATTTGGAATCAATGAGCTTTTGTTTGTCGTTAACATAGTTTCTAAATTATTTTTAACTTTCCATATTGGCATATGCAAACATATTTTGCATTATTCCGCGTGTATCTGCCGAACATTGTGATTAGTTGGATTTTCCTTCTTGTTGTATTTATATATTTTTATTAGATTCGCAATTTCGCAGGCCTGCGGCTTTTCCTAGCACGCCCACGAAATGGTGGTGCTCGTGGGTGAATTCTGGGGAAACTAGACCCGCTGGAGTTTACCACGTGCTGCTCGACTTCGGTCATACTTTCCCTGAGTGAAAGTTTTTTATGGCAGGAGGCGAAATTGCAAAAGGTAGCCAAATGAACGTTGAGCGCATAAAAAGCGTCATTCAAATTAAGGACGTTATTCCTCAAGCCACCCCGCAAACACTTTTCCTTTTTCCGCAAAGTGCGAGTGTGTTACGCATTTAAATGGAAATGTCAGCGTTGCGGAAATTCGCGATGGTTTAGCTTTGAGTTACGCCCCTGCTGTCCCTTCTTATCCTGGGTTTTCTCCTATTTTCCCTCGCCTTTGCCTTTCACCTGCTTTAATTGTCTTCTGCATGTGTGCGCGTGTGTGGTGTCATAATACCTTTTTACATTTGGCACTTGCCTTTTTACGCTTCTTATTTATGCATTCCGTTCATTTATTTTTCATTTATTGTCTTTGTGTGCTTGACATTTGCATTTCGCTCTCGGTTTTTGCATACTTTTGAGCGGCGCGCCAAATGTTAATCATACGCCGCGCTGTCTGCCGCAGCGAAGATCTAATTGAATTGCTTTGAAGGCGGGTCAACGGCAGGCTCAGTCGCAGCTTAAATCTTTAAGGGAAACACCTGCTTTGATCTCGGCCGCCCGATAATCAGCTGCCCGAGTGTATTTCTTATCAATTTGTAGGGAATCTCAGGCCTTGCAGGCCTCTCCTGTGTCAGCAAATGTCAAAGATTTCACAGGCAATCCACACAAAGCAAAACAAGTGTAACGAAAAATACATTTGAGATGACAGCAGTGGCGGCGTGAAATTTAATCAAATAAATTAGCAATAAAGTTTTATTTTCGCCGTCTCCTGCGCTACACGTTGCGTATACGCAATGTCGAAGTGTGCTTTTATTACGCGTCAGGTTTTTTCGCTTGGCACTCTGTTTATTTCGGGTTTTCAGATGTTTTCCGTTTTTTTACAGTTTTTACTTCCACAGTTTCAATTAACATTGTCAGTTTGGTGGAACCCCCAGCTTTAAGCCGAATTAAAACCGTCGGAACGGGATTACCCAATGGCCCCGAAACCTACGAGTACACACATGTCAAACTGTCGAAATGTCCATTTAATTAGCCGAAATGAAGGAATTGATAAGGGTGGACATGAGGTGGGCTTTAAGCTAGTGCCTAGCACCGATCCTATTTATAAGCCGTCTAAATCCTGAATTCTATATGCCGCTTTTCGGCGAGGCTCAGAGCCGGGAAGTTAATTGAATTTTGTTTCTGTTTTACTTTCGGCTTGCCGAGTGCGTGACTCTCTGATAGTTTGCAGAGTTGGGAAGCAGGCAAACATCAAATTCTTTGAACTGCGTGGGCCGGTACCATAAAGCATAAATACACTCATTAATTCCAGCAACATTAGCGATTTAGAGGCGCCAAAGGTTCTGGCAGCGATTATCAACACAATTTGCCAACCTGCCAGCACATTTATCATTCAAAAATATGGCCCAAACTTAGGCAAACTCGGTCGATTTACATATTTACTCTATTTCCCACGAACACGAAATGGGCGTCGAACAAGTTTACCTCCATATTTGTTTCGCACTCGCTTACAACTAAATAAATAAGCAACAAACAAACGACGAACCGCAAACTCGAATGCAAATATATACCAAAGCAAACACAAACCCAAACCCGCAAAAGTATGCAACGAAATTTTAAACTCATGACGCAGCCAATTTATATGCACGAAAAAATAAAGCGAATCGAAACGAATCTACAATGAATTGAATACAAAGACCTCGGTTGCAGAGCTTGCAAATGTGGACGGATCGAACAATTGATACCCGTTAAAAAGCACAGCTTCCACCACATCTAGTAAATCTATTCAGATATTTGCGATGAGCATATATTTTTGGAATTTTATGTATATTTAAAAACGGTAATATGCTCCAGATGAGCATACCCATCAATGGCTGAGCATCTCGCATGAAAACCCAAAAGAGTTTTAGCGAAATGAAAAATTGAAAAACGCTCAGCGAAATGCGATGATTTTGCGGTCGCCAGCTGAACTGATGCGTATCGACGGCTTAGGCTCTGGACAAAGGGCATAAATCATGGGGTATTTATCATAAATCAAATTGGATTCTCCTCAGCTTGTACCCTTGTATCCGCCGCCCCGAAATTCCGATTGGGATTCGATTGGGAGGGAGCTGCCTGATGTGTTTGCTTGGCGCGCATATTTTATTTATGATTCTTTTCCAGTTGAGTAGCGAATTTGTTTTGCCTCTATCTGTCGGCGCTTCCTTGTCGGCATCGATTCGTGAGCTTTCCTGATTTTCCCTGATTTTCTCCAGCGGATCAATCATTGTTTCATAATAATTGGCGAGTCGGGAAATTTAAAGCAGGTGAAGAGGGACTGTCAGCCCGACAGACAGCCCATCGCCAGTTACTTAGACGATTGACGTGGCATTATCAACTCGTTCAAAACAAAAAATCGAAGAGGCCAGTAGTGATAAATGCGGTCTGCCACGGGAAATGGCCAGTTGCCCACTCTGCTCAAACACTTCGCCTTGACCATTTCCACAAATTACTCGACACTTTTCCTAGGGCACTCCGAATGCGAGTATATAGCAGTCATCATCTATTAGCTGAACAATAAATTCACTTCACCAATGCCAAGTCGGCTTCTTGCCGTTCTCCTTTAGAAGGGTCAATGATATGTAAAGGCCGGCGGTACAATTTGTAGGTATGGTTTTCTAATGGAAAGTCTGAATATTGTTGTAGTAGTAGTAGTTTTTTGTATTATTAAAGCCAATCCCCCAATGTAGCTTAAAAGGAATAGACATTTAAAACTAATTATTAACTATTATTATCTATGAACAGCTTGCAAATCAAGTTCTGCTGCTGTTCGAAGCACTTTCATTCGTTTTGCATGATTCACTTTCCCGCCTTTCACTGGTCATTTAGAGGGTATTAGAGGGTATATCCTTTTCAGGACGACATTCAGTGAGAGGGCCTGAGTTTATACCGAAAAGGTATCGAATGCTCGAATCAGGATGAATGTGTTTGTTCTGTACTTTCCTGCAGCAGCTTCTATTTGGATTTGTGGCACTTTTATTGAACACGGACCTGCATTAAAAAAACATATTTTATCGCACAGTGAGAGCTTGTTACCCTTGTGTTTTTGTCTTGTTGTTGTCGCTGCCTCTGTTCCGAAAGTAAACAACTATTTTTATTTTTATTTGTATTTTTTTCCGTTTTCCACCGGTCAGACCCCAGGCCACTTTGGATTGGACTGCAGCAGTAATATTTCTGATCGCTCGTCTGTTTAATGAATTTTTGTATTTAATGAATGAACAACATTTTTCTTGTTGCCTCCTCCGGTGTGTGTGCCTGGGTTTTTTGTCTGTTCTGTGTGTGAATTTTTATTCGTTTCTCTTTGCCAATTGATTGGAAATATTTCTTTTCATGTTTTTCAATTTGAACCCAAAAACAAGAGTGCGCAGCGTTGGAAACAAGGGCTGCTGAAGCCCCCTCGTCCCCTCGGCCCCCTCACAATCTCAGTAGCAAAGTGCTTTTGAGCGATGGCATATGAGCTCCCCCCTTTTGTTTAGATAATAATAATTTCTGCCATTTTATTTCTGTTTGCTAGGGGCTCTCGTCTCGATTTATGTTCTCTGGCTGCCCGACAGCTAATGTTAGCTTATAAAGCTTTAATTTATTTTGTTTTGATTACTGATGATTATCGTGTCCATAAACATACTCGGGTTTTCTCTTATGATGATTGCTCGAGTGGAACATTTCGGAATTATTCCCGATCCCATGTTATTGAATTCTATAGCTGCACTTGAAATCAGTTTTGATTTGGTCAGCTGTAGAGTTAAGGAAAATTCTAGGCACCGTCTGCATTTTCGTTTACCACTTTGCAGGCAGATTGTAAGCCAGCCAAGCTGTTAATGTTAACTGAACGTGAATTCTCTGTTCAATTCTTGCAGATTTCCCCTGGCTGAGCTGAATTCAGTAACATTGGGCGCCAAATTTGAATTATAGCAGTTAACATTTCAACAACAGGTGACAATATTTATTTTGTGAAATAACGACAATTTAAAAGTCAAGATTATTCTGCGAAAAAAAGATTTTGTCATGAACAAAATGAGTGGCATACAATTTGTTAAGGACTTCAACCGAATTGCATTTTGCAAACAAGATAGAAAGCTAATATTTTACAATTATTCAGTCGGCTGCAACGTTTTGTTTGTCAATGAATAATTCATGAAAGCAATGTGGCTTATTAGCCTAGCGCTTGCCATTTTCCCTAGAAGATTGTTAGACTCATTAGTAGTAAAAAACCACAACCAAAAAGTTGGTTCTAATACTATTATGAGATTCAAAAAATCACTTTCCCCTTATTTTAATAATACCTAAAGTACTGATATGTAAAATATGACTACGCTAACAGTAACTTATCTGTTTTAGAAGATCTTAGTTATCTGACTCAGGCGTTGGAACGAAGTGAGTTAATTACACGTATATAAATGTTAATTTTTAGCAAACAGCATGCAAGCCGCCAGTTTGATATGGCAAATATTTAAACATTACTAGAGCCATGGTAAATATTTGGTTTGCAGTTGCCTTTCTTGATTTTTCCCCGCCTGTTTTCGTTTCGTTTTCAAACGTTCTGCTGCGAAAGCAGTTTCTCGCATGCGACTTTTCATGCCTCCGAATTTTCCGCTCGCTCTCTCTCGCTCTCCGGCTGAGTTTCCCCGCCTGCGCAGACCCACTGACACAGTGATAAAGAATGGCCACTGATAACAGCGCGCCGCTGTGTTGGTGCGAGCAGAGAGAGCACTGTTATGGCGTATGCCGCCGCACAGGTACGAGGCTCTCTCTGTACCGCTCGGCAATCGCTGCTCGGAGGTCGGCGGTCGCGTTTCCAGTTAAACTTTTACCGAAAAGGCGGACGGACGGGTCTTGAAATCAATCGTCGGGCTCCGCAGTTTCTACGCGATTCGGCTCCTGGATTCCTGACAGCCTCCCGCGGAATTCAGATATTCGAGTAGTTGAAAGTCGTCAGAGATCTGAATAAATAAATACGAGTGAAAAAATACACGCAGGAATTATTCAAATGGAAATGGCGAGCACAGAATTGCAAGAAAATTATTGAAACCACTGGGAATCAAAATAAATAAATAGTGAAAATATTTTCAGCAATTACTCAAATGAAAATACCCACAAAAATACGCCAAAAATCCTATTCGTGCTACTTGAAATCAATGAAAAATTCAATGCTATTAGTGTGTGCAAAACAAAAATAAATTGCGACCAGCACTCGCATGTGTCTACATAAGCATGAATGGAAAAGTGCTCAAGAGTAAATAGGCCGAAAGTCGAAAGAAAGAATATATCTTGGACAAACTTGTGCAGTTCCATCTCGGATATTTTCCAACGCCAGTGCTATTATTAAAGTAATTTGTGCGACACTTGCCACCTGTTCGACGACTTTTGGAAGCACCCGCAATTTATGCAAACGACTTGGAGAAGAAAGCCGATCCGATCCACGGCCAAAAGTGAGAGTGTCGCCAGTCGTTGACCCAGTGTAAGTCTCTGGTCAATATTGTTCTGGATTTGTGTGCCCCTTTGAGTAGACCCGCCACTTTTGGCACCTTAACACCAATCTGCGGACGATCTTGTTATCGCCGAGTGTTTGTCGGAGATTTAAATATAGATTTATGGCAGGCAAACATTAATTGGATTACCCGCTCCGTCTTGGTGGGGCATTCGAGATGATTGACCTAGACCAAGGGGAAATAAATAGGTGCCACTTGCGCCGATTGATGTGGTAACTTCCCTGGCAAGCTTGTTCAGATACTGTTTTCGCACCGCCCTTTTGAGGGCCCTCGAAGTGAAAAGCAGCCACTGATATGCACAAACACTTCAGCCGGGGGCGTAGCTAATCAAATTACAAAGTCACAAACCGCTTGATTTGATAATTCAGTTAGGTTACGGCTGTATACCAAGGCATGTGCTGTAGCTTGCCGCAGATGCTGTCGATTTGCCAGCGCCTCCGGGAATATGCAGCACTTTTATCTTTAAAGTTGGCAAATTACCTCCGCACAGGTGTGCACCCCACGTGCGGGTGCGGCTTTGTGTATAAATTTACACTTAACTGCAAAACAACAAGCTTAATTGCCCGAAACCAAATAAAACTCAGCATCCCAGTGGATCTGGCCGAGTGGTCCTGGGCCGAGTTCTTGAGAACAATTCGAGTGCCCAGCAGAAGGGTATATCGATCTGAAGAAAATTTCATTAATTCGATATAAGTTATTTGTCTGGTTTTTGCTGTTACTATTTCGCAATTATATGAAAAGAAACTAAGAGTACTTTGATCACCTATTTAATGGTATCAAACCACCATCAAAATTAGGTCTACATATATTTAAAGGCTAAATGACTTTGTAAACACTGAAAATTGTATATGAAATCTTTTTCAACCTCAAAAATACAGAATGGGTATCTTCCAGTTGCGACTGGAAGCACTGGCGCTTGCTCAAAATTATTTCTTTGCAATTGCAACAACTGCTGCGCGCATCCTTGAACATGAAAAGTGAAACGAGAGTGCTGCCAAAAGATGTCGGGACAATTCGGGCGGCACTTACACTAATTACAGCCGCCGTCACTTAAAGTGAGTCACGGCCACACGAGCCACACGTGTTTTCCGTTTGCTTAAAGCATTTAGGGGAGATGTCGGAGTGACACAGTTTTCAACCGCCGGGGCTCCAGCCCTTCTTTCATCTATTGTAAATTGAGTCTCGAGAAAGAATGGCCAGCACAATGGGGCGTATGCGTAATACGGTCGACAGTCCTCCTGCATTCTCGCTGCATTGTCTGCGCTGAATGTTGCTCATACGCCAGGGTGGCTGCTACAAAGCAAACGGAACGCTCAAATCAAAGGCGACAACCCACAACAATGGAGCTCAAAGTGCCAGCGGGCGTGGCGGAAATATAAAGTAAACTATTGTTTTGCACCATTGCGTCAGTGTTTTCTGCTCTGCGTGCTGGTGATTATTGCGCATACGCCGCGTGGCCCTCTTGCACCTTGGAGATATTGTTAATAAGCTTTTAATTATTTTGAGTTAATCATAAAGCGAAGTCAAGCTCATCATTTGTTGGCCAAAAAAGCGGTCATTCGGCCAGTGTCTGCGGGACTGCTGCCCACGCTTATCGTAATGGCCGAAAAGTTCTAATCGAGGCAATTAACGTGGCCAAATTTAATTTCCGTCCCCAAACGCTATCAGTCCCAAGAACAAAAAAGCGGCGAAAAGAAGACGGAGCGAGCGCTAGCTTTTTATTTACAAAATATTAGTTCATGCCAGCCATTGGGAAATCCATCATGTAAGCCCGGGATTTCTCAGTTGCATGTGTTTTTTTTTATGTTTGTTTTGGGCTTCCCTGTTTTTGTTTGTTCTATTTGTTTGCCCTCCTCGCTGCTGATAAACGAACATAGCTCCCAGGTATTTTTACTGAGAGTTTGAGGAGTTCATAGGGAGTGCGACCGCCTTTGAGTGGCCATTAAGCAAATTACTTATGTTAATTAGTTGC
The DNA here is from genome assembly GCF_016746395.2 of Drosophila simulans. Classification (NCBI taxonomy): domain Eukaryota; kingdom Metazoa; phylum Arthropoda; class Insecta; order Diptera; family Drosophilidae; genus Drosophila; species Drosophila simulans. The sequence continues at coordinate 27,108,881 of NC_052523.2, read as the reverse complement.
CACGGCTAATGAGAAATCTCAAGGATTTGCAGCCCGTGATAAGTCAAATTTAAAGTGGGGCCGAGGAGAAAAGAGCCTTTTCCTGATTATCCACCTTCCGTCCCAATTTAGCCCTGTTGATTTATGATGCTAGACTTACCCAAGCGAAATCTCAACTTGAAAGTCAATTTCACAAAGCCCCGGGCCTTGCCATACAATGAGAATTCAATTTCCCCCTTTCTCCCGCTCGCTTTGGAAAACTGTGGAGTCGGACCCTTTGATTCATCAAATTGCATTTATTTGCCAGATGAGCGAGCTGCAATAAAGCAACAGTTTGTATTCGGAAAATTGCATAAATAAATAATACGGCACAATAATTGAGGAGCCGCCTGAGTTGGCAAATAGTCCAGCCTCACCATGCAGAAGGAAACCATTTCGATTTCAATATGCCATAAACTATAATCAACCCAAGTGAGCTGGGCAATAGCGTTATTTTAAATTCGAATAAGAGAGAGTCCACTAAAATATTATTCGAAACCATTGTTTTAAATTGATAGCAAAAATAGTTTCCTGTGCTATTTAATCCTTTAGCATTGCCGCTTATCTGTTTAACCGACTATTGAATTATGTTTCCCATTTCATTTGTGCTTAATCATTGGCTTTTGTGAAAATCCCTTAACCTATTTAATGCAATGCAGATGTTTGCGTTAAAATTAAAACGCTGCAATGGATTTGTTAGCCTTAAGCCGTAAAATAATTAAAAACGTAATTAGCTTCGTGCAATTCGCAAGCATTAATGTATTCAAAATGCCGCCAGCTGAGATCGGATTGGAGCGAAAATTGGGAGAGGGAATCCGGAATGGCTTTCAGGTCAGTGCGTCAGTTGGGAATAATTTCATTAAAATCAACTTTGGTTGCCCAGCCTGCGGTCAGTTGAAAGGAGATTAATTACTGACTTTATTTTGGCTGGACAGCAGGCGACGGCCATCGCCTGGCGACTATATAATACAGTATTGACACATAATCGATGCTTGTGCAATTTATGAAAAACTAATTAAGCCGCATTAATGCAAAAAATTAATTCAAATTGCAACGCTTTGGTGAGAGTAATAATAAGCAACATTAACTCCAGTGCACAATGTATCTTAATTTCGGGCATAATTAATGCCTGCAATTAAGTTTTGTTCCCCGCCTTGGCACCTACATGTATATATAGGTATACATAGTGGCCACACACACAAGCACTGGGAGACGTAAACAATCCACTTAACATGCTGGGAAATACCATTTGATCCTGCCATCCATCTCCTGCCGCATTGCGTATACGCAGCGTGGGCCTTTGGCAACATTGTGTCACGCACATTATTGATGGGCCGGCTCAATCGCTTCCCCTTGAGTTTCCTCCAGGGTCTCGGTTACAGCTTCTGGTTACGGCTTGTGAAGATGGAGCCGGAGTTCCTCTCCGGATTCTCTACGGCATCTGGGCAATTACGGCTCGTTGGTCCCTGTTTATTAAAACGACATAATTGCGAATTTAAGCCCGCAGCTCATCGCTGCCTTGACTGCCTCCAATCAAGTGGATCATCTGCGGCCTGCCGTTGGCAGACCTGCGATTTTCCCTGCCCAGTCAGCTTTCGAAAGTTTTCCCGGGAAATTGGCATACGCAGCGCTCTGAAACAGAGAACTTTGGCCTTGCCCACAGAAACAGAAACGCTGTCCGCACGCCTCTTTTTTCAATTATGATTAATCATCAGTAATTAAAGCCATGAAAGCGACCTTTGGCGGATATACAAATTGATTAGAAACGGACACGTGAGTGGCGGACCTGACTGGCAAGTTGTTAAAAGCTGACTAGATGATTGGGTTGCAACAGCAGAATAATTAAATTATAATTCAATAATAAAAAATAGCTGTCAATGAACAAAACTATTTATGTTGTGACAAATCTTTTGATCATAACCCAATCTCATCGTTCCTGATCATAGGGACCGACCATCATAAGTCAGGCACATTGTCTTTTATGAGCCAAATTGTACACACTTGAACGAGGGCCAGTCCTCAAGTCCCGGCGCCACAGAAGTCATTCAGCATAAATCAGGGCAGCGTCCTCTGGCCGAAATAGATTCTCAAGTGTTTTGGCTTTTCATTAATTAAATTGCAGACCACCTTTCTGGGCCGGAATGTTTATGTTTTGATTAGGCATTAGGCAGGGGGCACAGGGCACAGGACCCAGGGTAGAGAATCGAAAACATGTTTCTGCTAAGTGCAGGCCCTCGAGTCCTTCGAGTGGATCCTTGTTTTCGTGTCTCGAGGGTGCATTATGGGCGGCCAATCAAGATTGGGGGCATGCCCCACAGACCCATTAATCACAGCCAAATGTCTGGCAAGACAGCCGCGAGTGTTGGCCCGCTACGCTTTTGATGGCTAATTGCATACAAGCCAGGCGATTGCTTTCCGTTCCGCCAGAACACGTAATTGTAGACATCTTGTACTACCTGATTGTGTGTTAGCCAGACAGCAGACAATTGCAAAGAGTTCGCAGCGTGTGCTAATTGAATTGTAATCGACTTGGCATGCAATTAGTGGCTGCACAGCGAATTAAAGCGCCAGATGCAAAGTAACACGTGGTTGTGATAACAATGATAAAATAAACATATTAAATATTTGCTTAAAATTTTAATTTTTCTGCCAGTATAACTTAATAACTTAGGAGCACATTGAAAAAAGTGTAAGAGAATAATTATTATGGAAACATCATTTTATTCAACTCGAAATAATAACCTGATTCCGATTTAAATGTCGATTAGAATGTGTTTCCGTGTGCAGTCCACACTGTGCACCAACTGCTATTTACCCGCTCTTATATTGTTTAATAATATTATAAACTGCAAACTGCCAACTCTGGCCAGTAAACAAGAAGGTAATCAAGTGCGGCAGGCAATTAGAAGCTTTGCTCTTCCAACTCTGACCACTTGTGCACACACATTGCAGAGCAGCTCTCGTTATGGTTATGCCACAATCATCATCGGGTGGAGATGAGGAAAATGCAGCTGTGTTCCGGGAAAATAGCAGTGGCAGCAGTACTAATATCTGCGATGAGAACACGAGTGCCAGCTGCGAGATAGCCCAAAACAATGCGATTAAGCGCAGTTCCATTTCGCTCGGCGCACTTGGCGTATGCGTAATCCGCGCTAATGCAACGCCAAACTAATTGCCTCAGCTAATTAATAACTTGCGCTGGCAGAACTGTGTTTCTATCGATCAGCAGATGCCCATGGTCAGGCATCTAAACTTTCGCTGACGTTTCCATCAAAGAACAAGATATAATTGAGTTTAAAAGTCACTCCTTCACCATTTCTTAACTAGCAAAACGCATAACAATTTGCTTGCTCGGCAAACTTGGTTTTTTTATCTCTTGATTTCTTTTATCTTTAATATCGTTCGAAAACTGGGTCATTCAAGTCCAAGTACCAAAATGAACTAAATAATCCAATTTAGCTAACTAGCTAATGAAGCGCAGATGAAGAGGCTGAGTTTTTAAAAGTAACATTTAAAACTATAGTGTATCTTAATTACTTGCTTAAACGAAGTGCACCTCCATGTCATCATCCGATGGTGACTAACGCCTCTATCACCGCTGACCGTCCAACCGAAAATAAACACCCCCGCTCACACATGGCTGTGTAAATAAATTAAATTCAAATCTAAATTGATATAAACTATGCTCATTGAGGCTAAACAGAGAAAAAAGAAGGCCCGTGCTTATCGCGCGTCCCACTCATCATTCCCAAAAAAAAAAGAGAACAGAAATGGGGGAAAAGGGGCGGCAGGGGCGTGGCGGCACTTTATCGCTGCTTAATTACGTTACTGATAAGCTCGCATTTTTCCTTTTGTGCTTCGCAGTCTTCGCTTTCGTTGGACTTCTTTTTCCTATCAAATGGTCTTCATGTGGTTCTTTTTTCCGCTGGACATATCTTGGCGCTTAGCTCTTGACTTTCGGAACTGCTCAGCCGAGATTTTGTTAATAAAAATTAATGGCTTCGTGATTTGTTTGGCCTTAAGCGCAAAATTTCCCTGTGTGCTTTTAATGCTGGTACCCACAGATTGCTGAATGTAATTCTGACCACAAACACTGAAGGCAAAACTGACTGAATTCGAGTAAAATAAACATTCGGATCTGTTTCGCCATGCAGCGTCACTTTACCACATCATAATATTAAATAATCAGACGAGTTTCGTTTTCATATTCCATTGATTTATTTTGGTAAAATTCTATGTTTTATAGATGCAATTAAATAATACTCTTTTCAAGGGTATCAGAAAATCTGTTTACCCCGATTAAACTGGGCCATATATTTGTTTTCGCTTTTTGATGCTGCTTTGGAATGAGGGTTATTGGGGATAATATTGCAGACTGGCTGCTGGTTTCGGTATGCAGACAACGCCCACTGCCAGCACTAATTTCGGCGTAATTATTTATTTAGGCGCTTTAATTACTTATTTATCGGTTGCAAACCAACGCGGCGTATGCTTTATATCAGGAGTAGCGAACAATGGAAGCGGCGAGCGATTCGTTTTCGTTGCCAACGGGTTGGATAAAAGTCAACGACACAATGCTAAAAATAAATGAATAACTATTTATACATATTCGATGCCGGTGATAATTGAAATTGGCTGACTATTTATGGCAGATGAAGAATGATTTATTCAAACACTATTGCCTGTCGGCGTTGATGTGGAAAACTTTTGGACCGGGCATTGTTTACAAGCGCTGCCAGGAAAGCGATTAACCCGTTCAATCATTTAATGGTTAAATCGCATAAATACGAAGTGCGAAAATATTTATTCGAGCTCATAAAACACGGATATTGTTGCCATTATTTGGCCATAACGAACTGTTTACACTCGCGTAGTGTTTTCCCATTTCCCAGATCATTTTCCACACCCATTTGTAGCTTGCATTTTTGAAAAGGTCTCGTGCAGTTGGTCGGGTTAACAAGCTGGCTAATGAGTTCATATATATTCGGGCCAATTTGTTTAGAAACTAAACAGGGCTAAAAACCACATAAATATCTGTTTGTGGTATCTTGCAGTCGAAAAGCTGGCTGGCTGGCATTTCGCTGTTCAATTTGTTCTCGCCCGCCAAGCTTATCAATCGAACATAATCTTTATGCACACTTTGGCCCAAATACGCGATATTTATTTCTTCAATTAATTTAAGCGCCGGCTCAATAAAAATATCCCCCGTTTCGGTGACGAGAGCCGCATTCGACTGGCAGAGATAAAGATAAAGGTTGGCATAACCATACAGTATCTGAAAATTGTCTATGCATATTAGAGTGTATCCGGGTGTGGCTGGTGCATGTGAAATGGCCAAAACATTCTGCATGATTGATGGGCCTCGTCGTATCCCAGAGATACGGATACAGGGAGCTTTTGCATATCCTGGCTTTGGGTATGCAAATTGGCTTTATTTATTAATCGAATGCATTTTGTGGTCAGTGCGAATGGCAGGAGTGCCGGAATGCCTCGTATCTGAATATGCAAACACGAGTAGCACTTTTTGCTGGGTAAATGTACAATTTTCTGCACAGGAAGTGGGTGTGATAAGTTTGCACCACTCGCCCCCGGAAGTGGTAAAACTTCCCATTTACTGCAGATTTAATTTTAAATTTTTTGTAATGTCCATATGAACTTTTTCGGCTAAATCCTCGCTTGTTTTTGCGGCTTTTCCCTGCCGCGCTGTGTACGTGTCACATAAATCTCCCGGCGAATTTAGTTTCCGATTTGCATTCGTGTGCGTCGTCAGGTTTCCTTGCACATAATTCATGCAGCTCGACAAGCTCCATGCCATAAATTTAATGTGTTTTCTGTCCTAAATTTTCAACACCATTTTTTACCATTTCCACCAAGACCTTGCTTCTGGCATCGATTTGGCAGCCAAACCGCGTCGTCGCCAATTATGCCATTGGATTCTATTTATAAATGGGGGCAGAACTCCATGGGTAACTCCAATCACGCAACCAGAAAGTATGGATCCCTCCTCAACCTTGCTGCTTGAACTTCACATTCCTTGGCGCCATCAGCCTTGGCTGCATTTTAATGGCTTTTATTGATTTTCAGCATTGTTTCAGCGGCACCCGCGCCAACATGCCCACTTGCCTGGAGGCACCATTCACCTGATGCACTCGGAAAAAATGCCAAAATTCCCTATTAATCGAGGTCAAAGTAGTTCATAGTTCAAACACTCGTCTAGGCATTGAACTTATGAAGGCTTGTAATTTTGCTTATTTGTGTTAATTCATGTCTTAAAATTAGTTGCACTTTAAGGTTACGATTTTTCGCAGTGCATCACAGCTCGTTATGAGCATTCAACGCATTAATTGGCGCGTGCCGGGGTGGGATCCTAAAACCTGGTGGCATAGGGAGGACACCTGACCGAAAGACTTGCTGCTCCGCCGAGGTCTGTTGCACTCGCACTTGCGACGACATTTAGCTTGCGGCTGCTGTCCTTGTTCCGAGCCTCCCATTGTGCACCACCTCCCTCAGATGCACCCGTTCCCTAATGTCCTCCCCACGAATGCCCCTCTGCTATTTAGGAATTCGCGCAGTTTTACGTGCGCCTTACTCGCAATGCCCTATACAAAATCGGGTCTAATTGCTCTGCGGTGCTGTTTGAATGGAGCGTAGACACACAATGAAATTACCTGCCAAATTGGGCTTTCCTGGCCTCAATTCCAGTTTCAATGAATTGGGGGGTGCAAGTCTAGGTGGGAAATAAATTGGCGAACATAAGGTTTTCTGTGACTTTACGTCTTTAAATTTTGCCCCAATTATCAGCAGCTTTAAATATTGTTCTTGAATAAACAGCTCTTAAACAGCAATACATGCCGATGTCTCGCAATAAATCTCTTGATTGGTATGTAAGGTTCGCCTTGGGTTGGACAAATCCTGGGATAATATTTCAAACTTTAAGTTATGCTAAGCACACTGAAAGTAGTCTCCACTCACAAGGTCCTTTTCTACATTTCGTTTCTAGATGGGGAGGGTATAAGCCTTGACGATGGGCACTTTACTCAATTTTTTTTGTCAGTCCCCCCATGCCAGCGTTTTAGTAGGTGTTTCCGTATGTCTGGGTATCTTTTACTCACTCACTGTTACGTTGGTCCTTGTTTTCGGTCGTATTTGCCTTTAGTTCGCTTGTGCACAGAGGGAAAATAAGACATCTTCTGCTTTATTAGTAATATTATGATAGCAGTGTTAAATGAAGAAGATTGCACCACTTTAAACACAATAAATAATTCTTCTCATTTAAGGACTTCTTCAATATCATGAATAAGTTTTATTTCTGAACTGGTAAATGTTGGAAAAAAGCGCAGTTAAATCGCATCCCATTTGATTTAAATTTGAATATGTCAAAAATACTAATTTGACAAACCAAATAAATTGCTGGGTTAGTCCGCTTGAAGATTCATAAAACTCCAAAAACTCTCGCAGTTTTCGTGACATTTTTTCTTCATACACCGCTGCTGTTTCCGGTGAGCACGCCTCGCTTATCAGCGCATTTTCAGTTGTTCGCTGCTGGGTGGTGACCCCGACCAGCGTACATTTCCCAGCCACCCACCGCCCATCCACCCACGGTTTCCCCTCGAGCCTCGTTGCTTGTTTGCCTGTTTTGCATGTCATGCGCTTGTTTGTTTTTTGCTCCTGTTTTCTTCGTTTTGTGCTTCCTTCCGTTTTCAATTTCTTTCTACATGTTCACGTTGTCGGTGGCTCGTCCTGGCTTTTCTTATTTTATTTTTGCATATTTTGAGCTGCCATCCGAATGACATTTCTGCTGGCTCATGCCTTCGAACGTGAGGAGTCGCATAAACTGCATCTGTCTTTTGTGAAATCGTCCTTTCCTTCTTGTCTCTGTGTGCCAAGGATTTTGCAACGAATTAATTTCCTGGCCTGTGATCTGCCCGAATCGGGGTCACCCGCCTTTAACCTGCGACAGTAGGCTGGGCTCGGAAATATGCACCAACTAATTGTCTTCGGCATTTGATTGTGGGCAGCGTTTAATTGAAATCTAATTTAATTTATGGCCCCGAAACACAAACATCACAAATATTTGCACAGAAGGCGGACGGGCTTTAATTGGAATGCCTGTGCTGGGCGTCCAAGTCAACTTTAACGCATGACCTGTCAAATGGAAGTCGCTGGTCCGGTAGTAATTCATAATAATACGAGACGAGCCATGTATACATTAATACAATAATTTATCGATTTTTCATGCGAGCATAATTCCCGCACGCATCCGCAAAGTAATAATGGAATCGGGAAGGAAAGGGCAGGAGATCTGGATGTGGATGTGGATGGAGATGACTTCCGCTTTGTTTGCCTCCGTTGTCAATAAAAATATGTGGAACAGTCTGTCCCGGCAACTTCATAATCATTGACGGCGAATCAAGAATGAGTGCGTGACCGAAGCAAAAGTTGTGATTCGAATTAGGAGGATTTACCCATGGCTCTACACAGGGAGAAATGAGACAGTTATTAGAATGGCGTCGAAATCATCAGGATTTTGATTTTCCTTCAATTTTCCAAATGTAAGAACCTGTTTAATTTGGAAGCAGTAGGTTCTGTGGCTGCCGTGAATATCCATAAGCAATATCAATGTAACAATTAAAGTAATCCTGTGCTCATTCCTGGTGTACCAAAGTCATAAAAATAATTTCCATCACGCTGCCATCTCTGAGGCTTACGGCTGAGTGATTGGCAAAACCGCAGGGGCGAGGACATCCAGGACATCGTCCTAATGGCCCATTGACAATTATGGCGCTACTAAATCTTGGCCAGCAGGGACACGGCTACTAAAGGCCAAGGAAGCCGAGAAAAGTGGGGGGCAGCTGAGTCAGAGCCAAAGTAAACATGGCCCATGTCATATGCACGGTGCCCCGATGACTCCAACTGGTTGGGATCGTCGTTGTTTGTCTTCGGGGGCAGGGATTCAGGAAGGACTCCATGGATTCCATGGGGTTGGAGCACGGGGAACTGTGGGAATAGAGGTTGGGGTTCGGCTCAGGGGCTTGCATATTATTCAATTAAAATCGCACAGCCATTAAGCTTGTACGGACAACTGTCAGTAACACGCACGCAATCAATGTCAACACGCACACACTGCCCCACTCACACCCACACCCACTCGTGCACCCGGTGAATGGCAAAGGAAACTTGCACACACACTTGCGCAGCTGAGACAGTTTGGTGGGAGTACGTTAATAGAACTCAGACTCGCATAAATGTCAGCTACAAGATTTGATAGCCCCGGGTTAAAACTAAGTCCTTGCATATGCGTGTCTGAAGAGCTGGCTGTTGAAGTGCGAGTGTATGGGTGAGTGGGTGAGTGGGTGTGGACTGGGGGTGATAAGCACAGCTCTCCAGCGCTGTGTGTGCGTCCAAGAGCAGGCAGCAAAAATTGGACAAGTTGGGCATGCTTTAAATTTATGTGCTACAGTAAACAGTGCCTGGAGAGAACCCTGATGTTCGCCAAGCCATGCGAATTGCTTATAAGACCAGAAACATCGTGGTGATTTTCCACCCAGAAATGGCTAGAAAATGCACTTAGCACTTCTTTCGCTTTAATTTCGCACAAGATTAAGTCACCATAAATGGTCTCATTCCGTATCTCCAGGGGTGTTCTGTGTTTTCCTTAGCATATAGGGCAAATTAAGACGAAGCACCGAACACCTCCACACGTCACTTGTGAAAAGAGTTTTAGAGTACGGGTATTTCTGCCTCATCTGCCACATACAGGAAAACTTTTTCGTCTGCTCAGGGCCCGAAATGCCGTGCTTCTCGAAGGAAAACAACGTGGAAAAGCGAAGGAAAAGAAAACTGTTGGCCCCCAATGAACTTTTGCATGGGAGAGAAGGCGGGGAAATGGGAACGAGACCTGCTGTCAGTGGCGTTAAGTGGCGCCCAACGAAGACGCAGCATCAGCAGTTGCCACGCCCCCTGAAAACCCCAGCCCCCCAAGGACGCCCACCTCGTGGTCTGCCTGCTGGGTAGTAGATAGCAAGCAGAGAATAAGGAAATATATAGAAGTGCAGGGAGGAGAGAGTTCGAGCGCTTCATTCGGAGAAAAAATTGAGTTTCGTTTCGAAATTTAAAGTTTCCTCTATTCATCTGGAAGTCAGTTCTTAAATTTATCTTCAGAATTCGAAGCTACAATTCACAAAAAAAAAGTGTATATATCTGCAAACGCTCTGCTTCCTTTAAATAATAATGGGGGTCAGCTTTATTTCGCTGTGTACGCCGCCAATGTAGCCTTATTTTTACGGCTATCGTTTCAATTTTTATGGCTTAAGTTGTTGTAAATTTAGTTAGAAGTAGAGTGGAGTTCAGCTTTATCATCTGGCAGTCGCGTCCCCTCAAGGAATCGAGTTCTGCGGGGCAATCGATACTCTGCGGCAACAACTGGGGCTGCGTGTCCGTCCGCCATTCTATTAGCCGTCAAGCGGAAAATTTAATACTGTTTATTTACACAATTTTCCAGTTACCCAACACCCAGCACGGCGGTTGTACCTTTACTTTGGCCGTGTTTTTGGTTACGTAATGCTCTAGCAATGCGGTCTTCCCTTTAGTTTAGATCCTGTCTTTAAGTTGGACCTCCTTTTCAGCAGTTGTGGTGGCTGGGACCACACTAATACAGTAACTCACGCACACACGCTCGCTTCACCTGTTTCCATTCACACTTTGTGTGGAATATACGAGTTAACAGTACATTTGCTTTAGTATTTATGCGCCGATAAACAGGCAAGACAGCCCCCGACACGCCCACATCCAGGACCCTTAACCCCTCACTGCTCCTAGGGGTCTGTCCTGTGCGTTTAGGCGCCGCGTTTGTTATTCAATTTGGCTGGCCAACACCTCCAAATGTTGGCACAACACCTAGATAGCCTGCTTAACCCCGCTGATTAGCGTCCTAATTTAAGGCATTCGAAAGGTCAGAGGAGCGATCTTAAAAGGGGAGTGTGCACTAACTTTGGAAATTATATAGCTCAATTTGAGCATCGATAAGAACTTGAAGGTCTATTAATATTGATGGGACCAAGGCGAAGAATGCCCTGCGAATTCATTCATTAATTGTTAAAAGAATGATAAACTCTTTAAATAGCGTGAATTATTTAAACAAAGATAAGCGAAACTAAAATAAGATTTGCTGGCTGTCAGAGAGTGTTGATATCATATTTTGTACGTCTATGTATCTTTCTTTTAAGTTTTCATTAAAAAGTGCAAAGCTCTTCAGGCAGGTTTCTTTTTATCAGAGCTGTCATTCAAATCCGTGGGGATTTCGCCATCATTTAAAATCTAGAATATTCTGTAATTTTGTTTGATGACTGGCTTAAAGCAAGTTGTGGTTGCTACTCAATGTTTTCCTATAATTACAAATATTTGGGCATCAAGCACGAAATCCTTTCAGAACTCATGGAGTGATAGCATTTAATGATAATGGGCTAGAGTTGGCTCTTTAATTGCGATGCTCCGAAAGTATCGCTCAATCTTTATTGGACTTCCATTTATTTATTATCGCCTTTCGCTTTCGGTACATTTATTCGAGCAATTTTTGTCTGCTGTGGCAGCCGACGCATAAATAATAAAAGAACTCCGGATCCGGGGCCCAAGCGATGCCATGTGCACGGCGGAGAATGCAAATCCGGAGTGGAAAAGCACGGGGAATACTCGGAAAGGAATACGGAAGCTAAGCTGAGAGTGGTGTGCAGAGGGGGTGGGAATTTATGCAAAAAAAATAAAGCACGAAAGACTATAAATAATGCAACAGCCGAAATGCAATGCAATTGGAGGGGCAGGTATAGAAGTTATTTCGGGGCTAAAATAAACATGGTGGAGCCAGGTGACTGGGCAAGCATAGGAAGCACACCCACCACCGATTCCGAATCCATGTCAAACACGACACTCCGACCCACTTTTCCAGCCCGGCGTTAATCTTTTTTATGTGCCCTGTGCTCCCGGGTCGCCGAGATTCAATATAAGATACTTCTCGAAAGGCCCCGGGCCCTTCAATTTTATTCAACATTTGGGCTGTCATTTTGGGCCTGAGTGGCACTTCGTGTTTGGCTTTATTGGGCTCATCAAATGGCCGACAGCAGACGTCAGCATATGTGGGATAGTTGGCATAGATACTCTGGTGCTTGCCACTTTCTAATAACCCCATGATTGAACCCCAACTTTCTTCCCATCCTTTCCTTCCATTGCAGATTGAACGAGGTGAGTGCGTGAATTTGACTATGGAGCCATTTGGGATCAGGGATTTGGAATCCACTCGAGCGAGGAGCGCCAGAAAAATTTGACTCTAGATTAGGCCATAAAAATACGCATTAAGCTGTCTGGAAGAGATAACTTCATATGAATTTATTGACATTTCTGTTCGGTCGGCCAGTTGGACTGCCCACTTGTTTGCCCAAAAAGAACATTCACTCCGTTCGAGGCAAAAACCTCGCTCCTTTGTGCCCAACTGAGCATGAAAAGGCCAACATCCGTTGCGGATAATGTGCCTGTGGCCAGGAGATGGAAAAAGTTGCAGTTCGAGGGTCCTTTGTGTGAATGCGGCGACTAAGAAATACATAAATAAATTAGTTACGTGCCTGCCAGAGGACCTTTTGCCGGGCAGTTGCCATCAACTGTCCGAATATGAGATAGAAATATGTTTACCTCCAGTATTTGTACACCTTGATGGACAAATTCGATGATCTTTGGTGGTGCCTTGGGAGAGTGAGAAGCACTTTAATTTGTTTTCGTTGCCCTTTGAGGAGTCCATTCAATGTATTAGTAATGTGAACATTCATTCAAATTATTATTCTTCCTATTTAAACAAAAAGTTAAAGATTCGAATGGCTTCTGCTATGGTATGATGATATCCTAGAGCCCCATTTCCAGGTAAACCCATTTCACACAGGTTTGCTTTACAAATTTAATTTGGCTTTCTCTGTTGAAGTTTAAAAACATGTCAAAGAAAACCATATACGAGTACGATATTGAATTTTGGCAAAAGTTTTTTGTGGTGCGAAGGTGCTAACCAAGCTCCTGTTCCACCTTGCTGGACAAATTTAATGAGTCTAGATGGGACACACGGTTTTGGTTACCGAATGTTTAGGATCCTCGTTATGCTCAACGGTGATATATGGATGGGGTTTTTGCCGTTGCTGGCCAACTTTAAATCACGAGCTGGACAACGCTTAACTCTGTGGTTGCGCTTCATAAATTTTGTTTATTCATTTGTTTCTTTTTTGCAGTCCTTGCCCGGCTTCGCTTTGCTGCGGTCCCGCTGTTTTCCTCCATTTTTCGTATATATTTTTGCTGGTTTTTTGTTGCTGCTTTTGTCTGTTGGTCAATTATTCAGACCGAAACGCTTGTGGTCAGCACAGTGTGTGCATAAAGGCAGCAGAATGGCTGGGGCAGTAGGGCATTTAAATGGCTTAAAGGGGTCTAAAATGGGAAAAGCGGGCTAAGCGGGGAAAGGCGGGAGAGGGAACCCAACGAGACGTGTGACTGTTGACGGGCTTGTGTAAATTGCATAAACTTGGTAAATGTGCAAAAAGTGTTGCTCGCTTTTGTGCGACAGGCCGGGAAGGACCTGTTCCATCAACAGGTGGGGTCTGCTGTGAGCGAGGGACAGGTGGGCCACCCGCCTTGGCAGTCAGTTCATTATGTGGCCGGCACTGGGTGTTTACCTAGGACCTCTTCGCAGCCCCTCGGCTGTTTACTGTGGTGTCAGTCATTGGGTTGGTCACTCGACTGCAGCTCCAAGTCCTTGGGCACACTGCTAGCATCCTGTGACCACATCCTGTCGTCGGCACGCTGCCCGAATGTCCGTCCTGGCAAGTGACGAAGGAACGCCTTCCTCGGACTTATTGTTTGGCTATGTGCACTGAGCAGAAATATTTTCCCTGTGAAGAAGCCATGCAACTACTTAATGCGTGCTCGATAACATTTTCGCCTCAGTGCAGCACTCATATGACTTCGGCCAGGACCAAGGCATTATAACGCCAGGACGAGGAAGCCGAAGAGTTGCTCCTTGCCAACGAAGGACGAACAAAGGGCTATTTTGCCGTGTGCTCGTCAAACGGGTGGCTGTGTGCATGTTGGGGCCCAAGAAATCAAGCGTAATGAAGCCCCAGACGAAGGACAGACAAAGGCTTGCCCTGCTCTCGCCCAGGCCATTCAAAATTCAACGAAATGATAATAGATAAGCCGCTTGACACTAACACGCTTACGCACTCAAGGAGTGTGTTTTGATTTGGCCCAAAAGGTGTGCAAAAAGAGCAGTGCTTCCCGTTTCCCCTTTCTGCCTCTCATTTCCCTTTTTACCTACGAAAACAGTGACCATTTGGAGCGGAAACATGCTACCGGATTAGCTGCGAATTAGTTATTGTAATTGAGCGCTACAAGACAGTTGTTAATGGACTGGCAGCTCGTTGTCTCCAGCGGAATGTACTGGCGCTAGGTACCAGGTGGGGCTGGAGGTTTTTAAATGGTATTATGCATTCCGAGAAACTTTTAAGTGGTCAAGTTTTAAGTGGGCCCGCCAAAAGTTTGCTGAATTCAGTGGAAGCGCCAGGAAAAGCAATCTGAGGAAACGACAGCTTAGGCAATACTTGCAGAACAACTTTTCGACGCTTCTCCCTTTTTGCCAGCTAGTCAGTCCATTACCCATTTAATGACAAGTTGTTTACTTTCTGTCCGCATAAATTACATACGTGTACCATTAAATAAACTAGGGGTGGCTGGCTTGTATCGGCCATAACAATGAAAATCATAAGCTAATTGCCATAAAAGAGGAGAATTTTAAGGGAACGTCAAAGGCAAGACACGAAAATCGCTGCAGGAAATGATGTGACGTGAGGCTTTTGTTTTGTTTGTTTGCTGGTTGGCCGGTTTGTTGGTTTTTTCCCTAGTTTGCCCTTTGCTGTCCAGAGCAGCAATAATAACAATATAACGAAACGTTTTCCAGGGTCAGGGGCCGGATCGAGTTAAGCTTTGTTGTTTTGGCCACAGCAACATCATTGAAATTGACTTCATTATTATTTTATAGTCTTGGCCTTAAGTTTTGCCAGTTCTGCTTTTTATGGCTTTTTATCAAATCTTACATTGTGGTGCTCGTGGCACGTTCTGCCCTGATGGCAGTCGTTGTGTTCATCTCCTCGTCCTCTTGCTTATTAAAATCCGGCCCCAGGACCTGCTCTACATGCTCCATGGGCTCAATGTATGCACAGGATGTACAAGGATATATAAGTCGGGCTGCGGGCCCCGGGCCAAACTGATGTAATGCATTTGCAACAGTCCCTGTCTTGAGCACAAAAGCCAAGGAACTAAGTGGAGGAACCATTAGCAGAACAGTGCAAAGTGGAGCCATTAGAGGCGACTTCGAT
This sequence comes from Drosophila simulans, assembly GCF_016746395.2. Lineage (NCBI taxonomy): Eukaryota > Metazoa > Arthropoda > Insecta > Diptera > Drosophilidae > Drosophila > Drosophila simulans. The sequence goes on along the minus strand of NC_052523.2, from coordinate 27,093,468 downwards.
TACAAACGGATTTTCTTGGCAGTCTCAGTTGCACTGGTTCTTAAATCACATGGAAAAGTCGAGCTAAATTGGATAGAAAATACACGGATATATGTTTTATTGCTAAAGCTGTGACTGAATCTTGTATCAGCAGCAAGTGTTGAGTTTAATGACAGATTTATATTCACCCCCTATAATTGCCAAAGGATCTTTAATTCTGCAGGACCCAGCTAATGGAGTTTTCTAGTTTATTAGATTCTAGACCTAACCCCACACCCCTTGATCTGCTCGGGTCACTCCATATTCCGCATTACTCCGCTGGGTTTTCCATTTTCCGAGTGTCACTTGCCATTTGCCAGTCACTTATGCGCTCTCCTCATTTGCACGTTTGCCACTATTCGCTTTCATGTTTCCTTCAGCCATTATGTAAATTTTTTATCGCCATTTTGGTGTGCAGCATTTTAGTTTTTGTGAGCGAGTAGACAGCTTAAGTCGAATGCTTTCCACATTTCCACTTCCGCCCCCGCAACACCCACTTTCCTTTGTCTTTGTTTGTTTATGAGCATTAACGCACACCCACTTGCACACAAGCACTCTTGGCGGGTTTTTGTTTTTTTGGGTCACTTTCAAAGCTCTTGGCGTTTTTCAAGTGGTTTTAGCACACACTCGAAATAATTTCGTGTGTGGAATTTGCTGCTGGCGCGGCGCTATCAATGCGATTAAAAAACAATTACACTTGTGACACTAATGGCGCAGGCACACACATTCGCGGCTTCATGATATATACGCATATGTAGCATGCATGCGTATATTTTCCGCATGAATATTTGCCTTTTATATAGTTTTTATATTTATTTCGCGAGGCACACAAAAAGCAGAGCCTGTCTGTTCGTGGCATCTGCAAAAAAGCGCTCGATTTGTTTACACGCCAGTGGCTGCTGGCCGGATAACCACATCAAAAATAAACAACAAATTCAAAATTGATTTCCAAAATCAAAATAAACAAAGTCCCATTCCCTGCATTTCATTTCTCTTGCTTTAAAGCTCTTTAAATTAATTGCCGTCAGAAGGGAGAGGGAAATGGAATGGGAAAAGGGGAGCCTAATGGCGAAGGCTAATGGCTGGCCGACATCTTGCGGCATTATTAACATGATTGCCACGAGGACCGCATGCGGAGTCCTTTGAGGGCATCGAGGGGAGGGCTTATCAATGAATCACCAAAGCATGTGATTGATGATTTGATGTGTATAGTGTCGCTCCATTTCCCGCCCAGCCAAATGTGGCTTCTCTGGCGAGGATTAGGTGCCCACGCAGAATCCGAGCAAATACCAGGAATCCCGGGGATCCTGTCTCTCTTCAAGGCAATGACAGCCCACATATGCATATATTCATTCGCCCAGGCGAATCGTGTGTGTATTGGTCGGTCTAAGGCTAAGATTAAAAGTGAAGAGCCTGCGAAAAGTTCTGCTTCCTGCTAACTGAATGGGCATACCCTTACTGCGCCACAAATAATCCTATGACCAGCACTAAGTAAATACACATTTCATGCTAATTTTAGCTGCATTAGCATAGAAACGTCTGGGCGAGAGAGTCATTACGAAAATTACCTTAGGATTTGCCCAGGTAAAACTCACAAGAACTTTGGCCATGATTCACCTGCTCTACTTATTTAAATCCGGAAACTTGTCAGTTGCACTGTTTACACAAGCAATTTTCATGGCTTTAAATTTAGTGTATAAGTATTTAAATTTCATATTCATTGTGTAAATGTTACGTCAATTTCCACTTGGCTTTTTAATCTACTTGATTCCGGTTGACTAAAGCTGCTAAAATACTAAATTATTAAAAGTAATGAAAGACCTTTGTCCACTCGCGTGCCGGCAATTGTCCATTTAATTATTTAAAGTGCTTACCTGATGAATGGCAGAGTACAGTAACTCAATTAGCAACCTTCAAATAACACTCGCTGGGCTTCAAAGTCGTCGAATTTATTTATTTAATCTTCGATGCCTGGCGACGAAGGGTATTAACCAGTCAGTGCTCCCGCAACGTTACCCACTCATTTCTTTCTGTTTACCGACAGCAACCGCCATCATCATCAGCAGCTGCTTGGGCTTCCGCCATTTGCTCGTCGGCGGCTTCAAAAGCTTCGCCAGACTTTTTCCCCCATGGCTGGTGGTAGTAGTACAGTTGATTTCCACACACACATTCATAAGGTTCCAGCCCCTCCGAAGTTCTAGACCCGAATGTTTACACATACGCGCGATTTTCTTTTAACAATTCATCAAATGCGCTAAGCGCGCACAAAAACTTTGACACTCGACGTTTTCTGTGTTTGAAAAGGGGAATTGTCCCCCGGGAGCCGCCCGTCTCCCATTTCCCCCAAAAAGCCATATCAATCATCGCCCAAAGTGCGTGGCTGTTGGACACCTTTTGCAGGTGAGACGGCGCGAGGCTTTAAAATATTTATTCTACTTTGCCGGGAAATGTTGAAGGCTAAATACAATAACTCAAAGTGATTTGCAGGTAGAAAGAGCCCGCCATTATTTGCATGTTCCCCCTGAATCCCCGTCGCCTTAACTATGCATTATTTATTTGCCAGGCGCAATTTGTTTTCTGCAGACAATCGAGTGAGGAATTTGTAGCCGACGTTTGGCAATTAGTTGTGCTGTTGGCCAAAAAGCAGGGCTTTAAGGGTGGAGCTCCAAAATGGCTGAAGCTGAATCTGGCATTTGCATAATTATCCGGCTGGCTTACTTAATGCCAATAATCCGTGCAGGTTCATCGACAACATTGCGTATACGCCACGTATGCGCACCGCAACACAAATATGGGCTTAACTCTATTTATTTTCTCTGCAGCTCTGTCATTTAATTAGTGTAAACAGTTTTTAGGCCCGGCCTTGCTGGTGGCCCAATAAGCTTATTTAAACTTAATTACTTATTAAATGCAAGGGCAGTTAGGCGCGTGCATGTGTGTGAGTGCGTTTTGCAGCCAGCTGATTTATGTAAATTAATTAAATAAACACCTGTGGCCAGGGGCACTGCATGTGCGAGGATTTGTCTGCCGAAGGCCTTCAGGGGGCTGTTTTTCACCCACAGTCTGCAAAACGATAGTTCTGGGCCAACTGTCTCTCGTGATATGGCCCAATTTACCCGCCACCTAATTGCAGCTCCCTGATTTATATCGAATGTCAACTGGAGCAAGTCCATAAATTCGCTGGGGCCGAATTGCGTGGTAACTTCGCATTCGGGGAGCCCGACTTGACTTGGCTTACTCCCGGGCGATAAGTCCTGCTGCTGCTCCTGAAAGTCCTTCGAGGCAGTCGAGTGTGCGCATGATTTATTTTCATTAAAAACTTCTTTTTGCGGCTGCTTAAGCACTGAAACTTTTCGCGCCGCTCACTTCATAAAGCGGAAAAGTGGAAAACTCTGCAGAAAGAGCCGCGAAAATTTTAATCTGCACATTATCAAGTTGCGAAGCCCACACAATGAAGCCTTCTCTCGAGAGCGCAATCATTAATATCCAGCTTAATTTTTGGGGTCCCAGCTAATGTACTACAATCAACGACCCCCCTTCGTTAAGCTTAAAAAATGGCTGCAAAATGCTGCCCTCCGCCCACTTAAAAAAATACAAAAAATAGCGCCAGCCCCACGAAATCTAAATTCATTTGTTTGCCTGTCCCCAGGGAAATACGTGCGTGAAGTTGCACTATTGTAATGGCAGATTGCCATTGCATTGGCACGCGATCATTAGTCAAGGAGCAGGAACTGCAACCTGACACTCGATGAAAGCGAAATGGAGTAGAGTAGTTCTCCGGAAAAACACCCTTTGGTGGGCGAAAATCAAGATACTGCACCCTGTTCACAATTCAGCGCAGAAGTGTTGGGACCTACCATCGATTTGTCTTTAATTTCTCCTCAGCTGCATTCAATTTATTTATTTGATACATACCAAATCGGATCGGATCTATTTCAAATTGGATTTCGAATTTCAAGATAGAAGAGGCGAGCTTAAAGGTATCTTTTTTAATTAAGGATATAGTTGTCTCTCGTTTTAATAACCTCCTGTTTCGAACCGAATAAAAAGGACACCAATCCCCAACTGCGAACTGATGGCCACAATGTTGGTGGATTGAAATTGCTTTCTTATCGCCTGCCGAGGACGATGCAATTAGTAACTGATTTAACTGAGGCAAAAGTCGGAGCAACTTTAGTTTTTTGTTTCGCACTCGTCGGTTTTCGCCCGGAATTTTCCGTGTTTCCATTGCGTGAGTTGTCAGGGCGTTGGCAAATTAAAAGTTCTCTTTCTATTATTTGATTGCCAAGCCAAAGCGAGTTTTTATATAAATTAGTTTGCTGGAACTGTTACTGTCGCTTGCTAATTAGACATGGAAAAGTTAGACTTGTCCAGGTGTGTAAAGCCACAACTTTCCGTTCAATTGCGAAACTTTGAAGCCCGATGCCCGAAGCCCCAAAGTCGCACTGATTTTCCCATTGTTGGCAGCAGGTCAAGCTGGCCTATTCGTATTCCCGCTTCATACTATATAAATTCCCCTTCCACTGCGACATAATTATGTGGCGGCAATTTGCATTGCGCCCCCGACACAATAACCATAAAACGCCATAACAATCGGCCAAGAACGCCGCCAACGAAAGCCAAACAAAGGAGCCGGGTTCAGCGGTGCAGCAGTTATTTCAACACCTTTATGACGGTGTTCCTACATTTGTTAACCGCAAATACACACACTGCGAGAAAAAGCATTCACCAAGGTGTATATAGATAGCAATGCAGTAAAATAATGCAATGTTCAGAGAAGTAGAAGATATGTTATATGTATATAGTTTTGGCCAAACAGAACTGCAGTTTTGATGTATCTAAGTTTATTAAGCTTTCGCTCAGTGTATGGCGCTGGCCACTATGGGCCTGGCTTTAGTTGTGGCCAATGACCAGAGAAGGTGGCTTTGTGTAGTATTGTAGTACTATGTACGGATAGAATCCATCGGCCGACATGCAAAGCAAACGGTGTTCGGGGCAGCTACGTGGAAGTACATTTACAAACCGTAGATAGACATCTGAAGATAAAGCAAATTGCTGTGCTACAAAATCGTTAACTGTAATTTACCGCATTTCAAATGTTGGCCATTCGCCATTCACCATTCACCTTTCTAGATTCTAGATTCCCCGATTCTCCATGCAGTTATGAATGGTCGAGTTGGTGTGCAGGTGGCGACTTTAATTGTGTTTTTCAAACGGCAAGCCAGTTTTGGGGAAAACGGCGCAGGTAATTGAGGCATACAAAGTCGGATATCGGAGGTGGTTGTAATGGGAAGCACTTGAGAGCCACTTGCGAGCCGAGAATTAGCCTCAGAGCGACAGCCAGAAATGCAAATGAGGGCCAGCAATGAGCCGCTTCCCCCACTTCCAGCCCCCATATTAATCATACGCACTGCGGCCGGCGTCGCCTAATTTACACAAAGTGCAATCAGCGCAGCTATGCAAACTCACGCCCATTGAGACACTCAAGTGCAGTTCCAAATTGAAAGCGTGCCAGTTTGGGCTGTCGCAGATCGGCAAACAGCAAATGGAATATGTGGGAAACAGCCCCCAGAATCGTCGTGAATGCAAATGAAATCCGCATATCTCCCACCCAATTCATCTCGATTCGCCAGTGTGCAATAAGTTTGCGCCATAGCTATAATATAGTTGCTGTCAAAAGTATGGAAAGACCCGAGCAAAAGGCCTATATGAATACGATTCCAATGGAGCGGCGTATTTAATGTGGCACTCGAGGATAGACATTGTGTAAATATCTTTTTTATAACATAAATGCAATATCTAAAGTGGCACACTTAATCTAAATATAAGAATTGGAGACTAGGTTTTTCCAGCACTCCCGAGATAATGTAATATGTGACCTTATGTCGTGCACAATGAAATTAGCGTCCGTGCAATAAAAATTAGCGGACAAAGTTCAAGTGTTCCGTTGGGAAAACTTTATAATACAGTTGGCTGTGGTAGTCGAGTCTAGAAAGGTCAAAAGTCAGGCCATTTCATTCTAAATTCAGCTTTCAGCAAGTCAGCCTTCACATTTGTCTGGTCTTTTTCGGAAGGATATGCCCCGCCAACGTTCGGAAAGTCCGCGATCCACCGGATCAATGCGCCGCCAAAGCAGCCGGAGCAGCCATGTCTTCGCCACAAAGCCGTCGCGTGGTAGCAGCAAGGATCTGCCGGCGGTGCAGCAGCCCAAGAAGGAATCCCTGCCAGCTGCAGCGCCTGCTGCCTCGTCAGCCACCTCCACAGAGACAAAAGGTCCTAGCACGGCAGATAGGTTCAAGGACATGGCCACCACGGCGGCTGGCGTGGCAGCAGGATCAGCTGTGGGCCACGCTGTGGGCGCAGGACTCACCGGAATGTTCCAGGGACGTGGTCAGGCAGCCAAGGAGCAGCCTTCGCAGGAGGGATCCTTGGGAGCTTCAGCTTCGCAATCAGTACCGAAACCTCAACTAGTGGAGGATGGTCCCTGTGCCTTCGAGCTGAGGCAGTTCCTCAAGTGCACCGAGGACAACAGCAGTGATCTCTCCGTTTGCAAGGAGTTCAACGAGGCAATGCAGCAGTGTCGGCGGCGCTACAATGTCTGAGATGCTATGCTGAGATGCTAAAATGATGACCTCATCCAGATCTTAGAAGCAAATCAATGAGATTATTCTAAAGCATACGTATATGTACATATGGTATTTAATTTACAGTTGGCTACCTAAGAATAGGAATTTTTTCGGAATAAAATGATAATGGAGTCCAAATCGAAAAATTTTCGCTTCGTCAGACTCGTAGAAACATCCTTTTTGATCAGCAATCGAAACTAAAAAATTTTATTTTTTTTCAATTTTTTCAAAAAATGATGATGGTACCCCTTATAAAAAAGTGAAAATTGGAAAAAAAAATTTTTCTCAAAATTGGTTAAAAATGAATTGGGGTCGAAAGCTTAGGAAAACATGAAAAATTAGTGCGTTCCCCGACTTTTTGTGCTCGAGTTCGTGAAATTAAAACTCAAAATGTGTTCGGAAAATGGAAAATACACATGTTATTGTCATTCTTAACCAAATTATGACATTCCCCTCGGTTTTTGTTCTCTCAATTGGTGCTATCTATCAATTTCGATTTACAATTTGAGCAATTGCCTTCCATTTTTTACGAGGACCCCTTCAGCGGCGTAGAAAGAGTCTTCGGAGAAGCAAATTAATTGGCGATATGCGGGCAGCCACCAACAAGAACGGAGATCCATCCAACTCATCCCAGAGCTCAAGGCCATCCATCTTGCTTGCCGAAACATTATTGATGTTGATTGATTTATAAACAGTGCTGGTAGCGAATCGTGAAGAGAGTTGGGCCGATTAAGTTGTAGCCAAAACAATAAACAAAATGAAATTAGCATCGCGTAGAGTTCTTCTCCACTTTTTCGCAGCTGAAAGTGGCAGCAGCTGCTGTCACATTTATTCACATGGCGGCAGGCGGCACACAATTTCAGCGAGCAAATATAATTTGCTTAAATATTCATAACAGAGTGAGTGGAAATTGTGTAGTGCTGATGAACACGGACCCAGCATTAAAGGGGGAATTCCCCACTCCACACTCTGCAGCATTAAATACAGCATCAATCAAGCGGCATTTGCAGCGGGTCTGTTTTCGGCTTTCTGCGGTTGGCAATAATTTAATGAAATATTCCGTTTGCCACATGAACTCGCTGCCAAAATTCAGCATATGGGGCACTGCGTAATTCGAATTAGGCCCAAACTTTTGGCAGTTCGGCTAATTGCCGCTGTGTTTTCGCTTCTCCCCCAAAAGCAAAAATAGTCACAACTCTAGCATGCTGCCAGCCAATTAAAGAATTTCCGCTGCACTCGCTAAAAGCAAAGAGGTTTGACTTTGTGGAAAGTCGAAAGCGCTAGTTCTTGATGTTTGAAATACTCTTCGGGTAAAGCAATTTCCTATGCGGTTCCACCGGCAACAAAAATCTAAAATCCATTTTGTTAATGTTCTTTGGGATGTTCATTAAGGCCCTTCGCTTGTTTAAGTCAAAAGGGTGCGAGCGTTGGGAAAAAAGGACACACACTCAAAAAAATCAATTTTAAGTTTATATGTACAGACCATTTAACAATAAATCAGTATAAATTATTCATAGTTGCTTTGCTGCATCTTAAGTTTAGGTCCCATATCAACAGAGATTTAAAAAGTAGTTCTGAAGCTAACATTTTGTTCAGTGTATTTTGTGTGGCACATATCCCCACCAGATGAACCCCCTCCTTGGTGGAATTTTAAAAGGGAAGCCAGTTGGAGTTGTGTATTTGTATTGCTTTTATACCTCTCGCGTTTGCCGACAAATTCATTATGTGTTCGTAATTAGTGCGGGAAATGGGAAAAGCAAACGCAAAAAGTGAGAAGGGAAAACAAATTAGAATTCCTTTTTTCGTCCTCGCTGCAGGGTTCTGGCCACCAGGTGGCGCTGTTGCATGCACTTAGCAATTAGCTGACAGGGAATGCAATATAAATTAGCTGTCACAGCTGTAAAAAGGATTCCCGGAGCAGGCCAGGTGTCTATGAGCAAGCCATCAAAATGGCACATGTGTCATTCTAAATTCAAATCTACTTTTTAAAAGTCTAATTTTACTCGACACGAAATATACATAAATTTAAAGCCTGGAAAAGAGGAGAAAAGATGTCGCGCAAGCGGAGAAGTTTTTCGGTCGCAGCAGGCCGCTCAAACCATATGCCTGTGTTGGTGCCCGCCGTCAAGAGTTCCGAAATGGTCTTCAAGGAAGCGGCTGCCCATGCAGCGGGCGTGGCAGCAGGATCAGCCGTGGGTCACGCCATCGGATCAGGGATAACCGGGCTATTGAGGCGGGGTGACCAGCAGCCGCGCCACAGCGATTTGGTCGAGGAAGGTCCTTGCGCCAAGGAAATGAAGCAGTTCTTGAAGTGCATCGAGGAAAATTACGATCTCAGTGTGTGCAAGGAGTTCAACGATGCTGTGCGACGATGCCACCGCCAGAACAATATTTAGGAAACGGGAAAGATTTTAATTTGTCAAATTATAAGACGTTCATGCGCAGCCTTTTAAGCAACTCGCAATAAAATTTCAGTTATTAGACTTACCCCTGCGGAATTTTCGCATATACCAGGGATATTAGTAACCTCATTGCTTACCAGACATTTATTAGAGCTCCGCTGCCATGTCATTGTCACTATAATCTGCGCATTAGAGCCCGAAAACCCTTTTCCAATCATTAAATATTCCATTTTGTCCTTGGGTCCAATTTGAATAGACCTCGGCACTTCCAATCAAGTTCAGGCGATGTGGGTGCGCAATTAAAATGCTTTATGACAGGTCCTTCGTCCTTGAGCTTCCCCTTTTTTACCACTTTAAAGCTGCCCCATTGTCACATGCTCGCTGCTCCTTTGGCGCTGTTATTTTTCGTCATTCTCAGTTAATTGTGATTTTGTTTACTGTCATCCTTGTCTCTCCTGGCTCTCCTGGCTCCTGTCGCTCGACCCCTTGTCAGGATCTCGGCTTTGTTTGCCTTTCTACTTTGTCTGTGGATCCGGGCGCATATTTACTTTAATTTTGTTTTGTTATGTTACTTCGCCACCGCCCAAAAATGAAAGACCCCCCCACCGATTTCAGCGTTGAACGCGCTTTTCTCCTCGCTTTGAGCGCTTTTGTTTCGCGTTTTCGCGTTTTTCCCGCTTTTTTTTCGGTGGGCCCCAAACTTTTTCATTTCGCTTTTTTATCTGCTTGGCTTGCGCGCAATTAAGCCAGCGAAATGTTTTTGGCCACGTCAAGGCGACGACGCTGACATTGAGGACCCCAGAGAGAATACCCTTTTTAATTTCAAGCATATTTTCGCAGCACCCAACTCCTCGGAGGGATGCGTACACATTATACAGTCAAGCCTGCCTAACCTGAAAGACTTGGCGGTTTTGACATGTTTTAATAATTTAAGAATAATTTTCCGCTAAGAGGCAACGTAAAAATAAAACATTAGTTGAAGCATTCCACATCAATAAATGCAAATGGACTGTCTTCAAACTAAACTGTTAGATTCGTATTTTCCATCTATAAAAATAGACACATTGCTCCCATTAAAGTTGTTAAAGTTTTGAGCCAATTGGCTCTTCATTTTTACGAGTCTAACCAAATTGCACTCAAGGAAGCTGAACTGTATGTTTGCAGCTGTCTTAAGCGCCTTGCCCGGCTTAATGAAAACAAATTAAATTTTGGCCAGCAGCAGCGGGCCTAATAAATATTTATTATGTGCTCAAAACTTGCCCGGCTCACACGCTCTTAAAGAGGGCATCCTGCAGGCCCGGCCCCCGCTGATCTGGCACATCCAGGCCAAAAAGCTGGTCCTGGCAGCAAGGACCTCCCACTGCGGTCAGCGGAACTGGTCGGCACGTTAGTGTGAACTGGGGTCGAGTGCAGCTGGGATCTGACATGGCAGTCAGGTCAAGCCATAATTACGTCCAATTAAGAGTCTTTGAATTGGAAACTAGTGCTCCCATTTCAGTTACCACTGGCACGGGCTTCGTGTTCCCATTGAATGTTGCGGGTGCTTTTGCATATGAAGATGTCATCTATAATTAAAGTTTACTTATTTATTACATTCCTCAATAACGTTCTGTTGACGAGACACCCGAAATTGGGGTATCCTGTCATATGCTGAATTGCTGACGATATCGTTATCTTGCTGTCATTACCAAGCGGGGAAGCACCCATATCTGATGTGAAATATGATGTACGGCAGGCAAAAAGCGGGAAAACACATTAAGGACGAGACAGCAAAATCCAACACACAGATGGATTTGCAGTTGCAGTTGCATTGGCAGGTGACGGGTGCAACAGCAAAAGCGTTTCATTGATTGCCTCTTTTTGTTGCCACCGAATTTTCCTGTTTCCGTTGTTTCTTTTCACGCTTTTCCCGCCCAAAGAAAGCACTGCGGGTGGAAACGCAGGGGGGAAAGTGTGAAATTCGATATGGCAAACACGCATTCAACTGCGAGTCAGCCGTGTTTTAACTCTTTATTGTGGTGTATCGGGAACATTTTCCGACAATACTTTAAATACTTTCAACAATGCATTGATTTCAGTTTTATGCATAAGGGAATTTACCTTATGCCATACTAATTAGAGAACTAACAAAATTTGCCTAAATAGTTAATCCAGATTTTGGTGTTTATAAAGAAAGGACCTATTTCGGCGGATTTTTCAGTGTAATGGTCGCCGGCGTGTGTTTTTGTGTGTGCATGGGGGCGTGGCCACAGGAAGAAGGAAAAGCGAGGAAAACCGGCTGCGGGCAAACAATGAGAAATGGCTGGTCTACCTGGTTCACTGTTCCACTGGCCACACAAGGTCGGTGTGTGTGTGTGTGTGTGTGGGTGTATGGAGAGCACTTTCTGCTGGCCGACCGAGCAGAACGTGTTTAATTTAATTCCCCGGGCAACTCGCTCCACGGACACTTGGGCAAATCGCATAAAATGCTAATAAAAATCAAATCAATTTCACAAGTGGTCGGGCAGTGGGGCGTGCAATGCAATAAATTGCATCAAAATCGTGTAACCAAATTGGTTGAATGGCCAGTAAGTGCATTAGTTTTGAGCGCATCTGTCAAATATCAAATTGATGTGCAGCAAACTGTGGCGAACGCTGCACGGCTGCAAGGCTGCGGAGCTGCAGAGCAACGGCCGGCGGAAGCGGAAATGCATTTCCGAAAACCGGAAATGCACTGCATTCGAATTGCAAATGGCGTCCAGAAACCCCATGAATATGGAGAGGACCAGTAGAATTGCTTTGGCTGCCCGAGGCCCCGAAAAGTTGGTAATTCCAGCATGTGGACCAAGTTGCGGTCCAATAAATATTTCAGAAACACAACTTTCCTGCGCTTCGGAGTTCATTAAAGATGGGAGAACTAAATTTAAATTGCTGCCCGGTCTGGCCAACTCCTTGCCTGCTCTTTGTCCATTTGCATATTAATTAAACCCTACAGCCGAAAGGTCAAAATACCAAAATGCCGGGCCAAAAACCATAAGCTGACCACCACACACAAACACACCACACACACTCACCCAGTTGCCAGCTGCTTCATTAGATGGCGAGGCATATTTTTGGGCCGAAACGCCCACAAAAGTACAACAGCTGAGCCCAGTTTAAGCCCATAAAAATTTAATTTCGCCTTAACAATGGGCGTATGGGCCAACAATTTGCCGTCAGCCGAAATTCATCCTGCTCACCCCGCCGCCGCAATGTGTCACTTAAATATCAATTTAATTTCCATAATAAAGCCAGCGCCTCCAGGACATTTCCCCCGGGGGATTTTCCCTATGATTGACAGTTTGTTTAGCTCGGTGGAATGAGGAGGGTGGGGGGAACACCCGAAAAGTAGTTGACAGAACATTGATTGAAATAAGTAGATCAAATATGTATTAATAGAACGGACGGAATTTCAGTAGCGAAACAATCGTGCAGCTATGGTTAATTGTATTTGCCTCGCTCTCATCGCCCGAAGGAAAAAAGGAGAAATGGGAGAAGGACCTTAGCCATTTGTGAGTGGAGTTTGTTTAGTTCTGATTAAGGAAATTTAGCTGATTGCAATGCAAATACGTATTAACTTTATCACAGTTTACTCGAGTACGCCCAGTGGGCGGAAATCACTTATATAACGTCAATATTAGCATGCCAAAGGTATATAAATAACTCAATTTGGTGGTAAATTCACAAAGCTAATGAGTCAACGGGGAAACAGTTTGAATTTCAAAGACGTTATGAATTCCTCTGAAATTAGTTTATTAAAATTTACGATGAATCAAACGAATAAAACTATTTTTCACAAAATAGTTTAAAATGTTCGAGTTAAAACCTTTTTATCTTAGGACCACATTTTTCTACAGTGAAATGAATTCAGTATTCCATTGCACATAAATGTATTCGCAAGTATACAGTGTATCAACATAAAGGCAGTGCAAATGAAACAATAAAGCAAACTTAAAAGTCCATTAAAAATGCTTAAGCGACTTTATAAAGTCGCCAGACCGCGTCAACTTGGTGACATTTGGGGGGGAAATGGAAAGTGGATGTGGATGTGGGTGACTGGACTGCATAAAACTAAGCAACCCAACTGAGCTGAACTGAATCCACAGAAATATAGCGTACACTTGATGAACTGCTGTCTATACAAAGTAACGAATGTGGAAAAATGATGTAGATCTGTGAATAATTCCTACAAGTTATAGAATCTGCAGTAAAGCAGTCAAATGCAATCCATAAATATATAATATTTATAGTAGCGCAAGTCTGTGCTCTTGAATTTACATGGGATCACAACTTTTTTGTCAGTGTTCTGTGGTCGCCGACAATAAATAGAAATCTCAATTTACGATGCGTTAGTTGAGCTGCCGTTCTGTATTTTTCCGAGAGGGCTTGGTGGTTACTAATGCCACTAGGACCTCGTTGTTCCTGCTGACTGGTGGGTGGTGTGTGCTGGGTGGAAGCGGCGCAGTGTCCTTGCTGGGGGCCACAACCCAGTTGCCTCTCTAATGGCATTTGTGATGGCTGCGGTTATAGTCGCCGTCGCCGTTGACGATGATGTTGATTGGCGATTCGCCGGCGCATGCATGGATATGTCTCCATCTCCAGCTCCATCGTCCTAATCCTGCGGCGATGTGCCGATGTCCTCTGGAAAGTGCACAAGGGGTGCTTATATGTTGACATTAAAAACTTTGCTTCACTGGTGCGAAACCGAAACCAAAACTTAACCGACGCAGAGTTCAATTATGTCATAAAAGTTCTGGTCTCTCGCCAAAGTTTTTCACTCCGCTAATACGTGACATAATTTGTGGTAATGCGATTGGATGGGTCCGAATCGAGTGGTGGCAGACAGTTCTCTGGGGTTCGACTGACATCCAGACAGATACAATGTTTGCAACTTGTCTACAACGACGAAGAAGAGCGCCTCAATTAGCGCCCACTTCCGTTTCGACCAGTCGAGCGAGTCCGAAGGGGAAATTGCTGGCTTTTCTTCGGCGAAAATTAGCGGAAAAACTCAACCGCAAATGCGCTTTCCAGCGCAGTAAGCCGGCTTTCTTCTGGTCAAGACAATTCCGGCCAGATGCTCAAGGACTTTCGCTGCAACGAAAAGCGGCAACCTCGGCTAATTGGTCCTTGAATGCAAAGTGGTAGTAACTCAATTGGATTGTGGTCGGGATAAGCACAAAAGGACCTTTCTTCGCTCCGTACTTGCCTAGCCTTTTAAATTGCAATTGTCAGACCTAACAAAAGAGGTAAGGTTGTTATGAAGTTAATGCTAGGATGAAATTAATTTGAATTATGCAAATGTAAGCTTCCGTTTTTTAAGCCTGCTGGCATAAATCATAATTTCATAAGTTGAACTCTAACGTGTATTATTTGATTTTCCAGTATTTTTTCTATTGCTACGGAATGAAGATATAAATGGTTTGAAATCGAAATAATTCGAAATATTTAAATAATTAAATTAGTTGAATGTATAAATTAATGCACACATTTAATACATAAAGGCAGCATTGAATTAATTATTCCATTATGGCACTGATAAATAATGATGAGTTCTGGCATCGTTTAAACCATTTTTTCTGCTTTTGAAGTCAGGCTTTGTGGCCAACGGCGCTTAACATTTGATGGGGATACTACAGAATTTTATGTGCTTCAAATGTGCAACAATTTCGCTTTCGCCGAAACCATTTTCCCTCTGAAAGTGACAGCGCATAACTTTCCGCAAATTGCTGCATCATTTCAGCTTCTTTGGGTAAACTATTTCAGTCCGGGCCTCGCATAAATATGAATTTGCAAATTTACATGCCACTAAAAAAGCAACAAACTTTTACTCTGTGTTTTTTAGCTGCAACTATGCGGCGAGCAAGGACATTTTTCGGAGGAGCGGCGGAAAGCTGGGGAAAACCTCTCAGAAAATAGGCGCAAAAGTCTGCGCCGAGATAAAGCTTTGTTGTTGTTTGTCCCCTTGACAAACCCGCACTTTTGTTGCTGCGCCTCTTGTTCGCTGTTGTTGTTGCGGCTCTGGTGGAACGCATAAAAACTTTTTAATTAAATTCCCCTGCCAAGCCAGGAGCCACTTGTTGTGCTTGGGTGGAGCTCGGGGCGCGGGGCAGAGAGTTCACTTGGTGACAAGTTTGCATAAAGTAGTAAAAAACCTATTTTTATACCGTTAAGGGGTTCGGTGCACTGAGAGAAAAGATGCCTCACTAATCACACGTTTCTGTAGCTTGAACTTTAGGTTCTAGAAATAAATGCCTGTTATTTGACAGTGTATAAAGCCAGGCTTAGGCAGTAGAAGTTTTCAACTGTACTGTAGTTGCATAGTCAGAAAAGTTTCGAATTCTTTTGACGAGCAGCTGAGGAAACTCAAAATTTCGCACTTGGCCTAGTGACTACCAGTTTTCTGGCAATTAACATAATCAAAATATGTTTGCTTTCTCGAAACTTCTGGCACGATAAATCATTTTCATATATTTTCTGCAATTTTCCACTTCAATCAGCAGTGGGCAAATGGAATTGCAGCTGGCTGGCCATCGGAATCAATTTGGAAACGTTTAAATTGTATATTCCTTCCTTCCTCCATCTCCAGACTGTTTGCCAAGGGCCTGGGGCTCCTCATTGGGTTATCCTTGGAGTCCGGATGCTCGGAGCAGTTGCAACAGGCAGCCGGGTCCTCCTACATCCTTTTCCTTCTGCTGACGCATCCTTTGGCTCCGTCCTGCCGCAACAAGTGTCCGCTTGCCCGTGTTTTGGATGGACTCCTTGGGGTGGCAGCTGTTGCTCTCCGGCTGCTGTTTGCATTTTTCTGCTACACTGCCTCGGGCGAGTCAATGTTGCTTTTTGGGCCGCTCAATTAAGCGGGCTTTGCGGAAAATGCCGTGGAAAAGCCCATTAAGAGAGCTGCAATTATTTTATTAAAAATACATTAAAACGCTAGATTTAAATTGAGCTGCAGTCTTTGGAGGGTTGTATATTTAATTCCAGAAATGTGGTGCAATAAATTCGAGAGATTTTTCTTGTCTATTAGTTAATTGAACACAAAAATGTTGGTTAATTAAAATTTATATAAAATGAGCAGTAATTGTTGATATTTTTAAGCTTGCCCGCTCACTCTGAAATTTAGCAGAAGGGTCAGCATGACAAGTGGTAAAAGTTTGCGGACCGCTGACAGCCGCTGAACTTTTCCGACAAATTACTCGACCCAGCAGCGACATTTGCACCTGTCGTTTTTGCCCGATGGAACTTTTCCCCTCGCCACGCCTTCAAAGATATATACGCACATCACTGTCAGCGGAAATATCTTGTATTTGGCTTTTTGTTTGGCTGCCTTTTCGGCTAAATTTAGAATGTGCTCGGCAGAAAAGTTTGGACAAAGTCAGATGTGAAATAAACATGCTAGAATCGAAAATTCAATTTAAACGTCACAGCGCACTGTCATCAAATCATAACTCGGCGCAAGGGAACTGGGAAGGTGATATCGTATGCGAGAAACGTGTTTGTTGGCCTTCGGAAATCTGGCAAATGTCAGACAGATTGTCACAGAGGAAAAGCGGATGGCATCTGTGTGCGTTGGAGTGCCTCATGAATGGACCGCAAACGCAGCATTTTCCCCTCAATGAATGAGTCCGGAAACCGAAATGCAACGAGGTTGTCACTTGCCAATTTTCCCAGTTTTCGACAGAGGCAAAACGCCAAAAAGAAGTAGCTTTCATTGATTGCAAAGCCGTTCAATGGAAACCATTTTCCTGAATGGGCCAAATTGCAGGCCGCCTATTAGAGCCAAGAGATTTGGTCGGATTTCAGCCACCCGGCATCGAATTAAGTTGGCACTACTTTCTTGGCGCCTTTCTCTTGAATATATGCTGAAAAACGAAATTCGGGTGACATATAAATGGAAATTCTTGAATGAAAATCAATCTACGACCAGGAGAAGGACGAAAAAAGTAATGGTTACTCACTAAGAGAAATAACACGATTGCTAAGAACTTCATTTCAAGTCAATATTAAGCAAATCAAATAATGAAATTGGTTTTTCTTAAGTTTAAACATTTCGAGTCCAGCGATTTTCCATCAATTTTCAGCTGATCGAGTTACCAGCAGCTCTGTAAGTTCGATACTTGGATTTCAATCAAAGAAAAATATTTACATTTTTCACTTAGTCAGGCGGGCGAAATGAAATGAAATGAAATGCCAAACAAAGGACACAAAATGCGCCAGGGCAATAAAGTGTGGAAAAAGAAACCGAATAATTGTATAAAATAAGAAATAAGAAAACGAGCCACTAAAGAGGCTGAAGCGGCAGCCTTGAAGTTCCATCTCCTGCAAGGAATTAAACTAATATTTATCAAAGAGATGAGCGAGACGTGCTTCAAGCTAAACAAAAGACGGCAGCGAAAGCCGGCGCCATCCTGGGAGCAATGAGGAATGGTTCCGCCAAGCCCGAGCGGGGAGAACAAGGAGCAGGATGAGCTGAAGGATCCCTCCGAGATGCTGCAGCGTCACGCAGACTGAGGCAAGTGACGCTGTCAAAAAGCGGAATGAATGGAGCATGGAGCCCCTCTCGTCTGCTGTTACACGGCATAAAATTGGAGATTCAACGTGGTATCACTTTGGAAATATAGTGGTTTCACTTTGGAAAAATCCATATATGGCTTTTGTATTGCCTCATGAGGGTGTCTAAATGGATGCAGTGAAAGCATTAAAGCTAATATTAGTGACATATAGTAAGGCATCTCGTTGAAAGTTTGGGTGAAACTAGGCCGCACACTTTTCTGTCTCAACAGATTTTTCCAGATTGGTAAGGGCCTTTTTTCCCAGTGAATGTGTGCCAGAGTGGCGCGAAAGTTGAGCCAACTTTATGCTAATTAGCAGCTGCTAACCAGCGTTAAAACTTTGCACTTAACAGGTGCTGGAGGAGCAGGAGTGGAACACCCCGACATGTGTTCTAACGTCCTCCAACCTGGCGGCCCCGCAATTTACGGGCGTCCAGATCCTTGGGCATTGTGGCTCCTCAAATTGGATAAGTGCCGCTTTTCGGACAGCTGGTCCCACAATGGACACTGAGATATATGTTTTCAGGGTATATATTCTTGGCTCAGCACTTTCCGCCGTCTCATGGAGCACTAAGCTCCCCCCCTTCGCCCAATACCTTCAAAAATATCCATTTATAAGCATACATTTCGCTTGGTACGGCAGTCGGCTTGGGTAATTGCATTGAAATGGGAAAATAAAACGGCAATAAATATGCCCATTGTGTGCCAGTGCGACTTCAGAGCCAACAATGCGCGCCATAAATTAACTAAATTGAAAACCATTTTGGTGCAGCGCTCTCAAAAGCTCTGCACCTCCCAAAAACCCCGACCTTCGTCGTCGGCAACACTTTTATATTCATTACATTTCACAGCGAGCTCGAGTCTAGTGTGCCCTGCGTTTGAAAGGGGAACTAAGCTCCATGAAAGAGTTGGTTATTAGATGACGCTATTTCATTGATAACTATGCTGTGATATTCAACGCTCATTTAAAAATATTCCAAATGGGGTATGAGTATTTACAGTAGTTAATTTTAAATCTTTTAAATAAACAGCTTGACGAAAAGAAGACATATTCATTGTAATACCTCCCCAAATAATACGAAAATGTGAGTTGGCAGTGTAATCAGCTTGTTTCACTTCCCAGTAAGAGCATTACAAAGCCAGCTCAGAATTTTGTGCAATATTTTCGCAGCTTTTTTTCCTCCTTGATGCGCTTTCCGCTCAGTGCGCACATAAATATGCAATAGAAACTTTTCTCACGTTTTTGATTGCATTTTTTGTGCAGCGTCATAAATATTTAATGTTTACTTTCGCCAGCAACCGGAAGTTTCGGAACTGAGCTTCATTTTTTATCCCCCCTTCAGCTTTCAAGATCAGCGCATTGCTATCCTTGCAGCCGAGCATCCTTTATTGCCTTCCATGCGGCCGGCGGTAAATAGATACAATGTGTTGAGTGCCGCAGATTTCCCCTAATGTCCTTATTAAAGGCGACTGGATAAGCACAGGAAACGCGACTCCTTGGCACTGTTCCTAAATGTGGCCAAAAACCACACGATGCACTTCATTAACTTAATTAAAAATCTTGGCAGACGCTCGGCAAATAGGGCATACGAGTGCATAAAGAACGGCAAGTGTAAGTGCAAGAACCGCAAAGCGAGTCATTTCCAGCTGAGTGCAAATAATGCGCTTTCCCCCACACAAACACGGAGAAAAACCATCCTAAACCATTTTTAACAAGGTATATAGGATATCCAATATTATGCTTTAACTTCTTAGCAAGGTATATTTGATATCCTATCATATGCTGCAATGACTTAGCTGGGCATAAATACATATTATTTTCAATACAGGACGACTAAATGAAATGCATCAGACAATACTTTTTTGTCTGTGTACCCACACACTCGCAACAGCAGTACACACACTTTCATAACGCAGCACACGAAGCGTAAACTCAATTAAAAACTGTCGAGCTGTTGCCGCCATGCCGCATTTCTCCTGATGACGGAAGTTGATTATCTTTATCCAGTGTCAGAAAAACACACACATGTCGCCTTCCCCGTCTCGCATTTCCCTGCTCACCGGGTTTTTCCTAGGCTTTTCCTAGATCCGCTGTGTTTTTTCCATTCGCACTTAACGGCGCATGCAAATGCATTGTGCGACTCTTTTTTGTGGGCCACTGGAATTTCTCCTATTATGGCTTGTAATTTGTATTTTCTTGTTACCTTGTTACCTCGGTTGCAGGCGTAGGTAATTTGATTTCAAATGCAACTGTGTTCATAAATTAGCCATCTAACTGGTTCAGCTTGCACAATGCAAGGGCCACAACGCTCCGCACAGGATGCAAGCGAATTCCCTGCTGAATAGTCAGATCTCATAAATGTCATTCGGGAATCGTGCTTGTCTGGGAGTTGTGGGCAAATAAATTTGTCATTCACTGAGCCACCACAAATTTGCACTCAGAAAAATACCACACAGTTGCAGTTGGACAGAAGGTATTTCCTTATTTTCTCTTGAAACTAAGCCGAAAAAAACAATCAAAAATGTAAATAAAAATATATATTTTTAATTTTATTGTAGACTGCATTCGTATTTGTTCAAGTTAACTTTCAGTTAACAATTCCTAAATTCCGAATTGTTTCTTCTTATAGTGCCAACTTTTCGTATTCTCTGCTATGTGCGAGTTCATCTAAATGCGGAATGGAGCAAACATAGTCACTGCGAATGGAGTGATTGGGGCTCCCAGTGGCTGCATGTTGGGAATTTTTATCGGCTGCGCCCTACGCCACCCACTTCAACCGACACTCGCCCCACTGCAATACCCCTCCCGCCTGCGATATCTGCTCCACTCTGCTGCACTCTGTTGCAAATGCAATGCCTACAATGTCTCGAATGCGACTAAGCATGACGTTGATGAAGCGCATGCAACAGCTCAACTTAGTTGAAGGTTCATGGAATGGCAGGTTGATGTTGCTGTGCTTTGCTGCTACTGTTGCTGTTGCTGCTGCAGTGCGGCGATGTGTTGCTGCTGTGCAGTTGCCGTTGCCGGCTGAATTTGTTGCTGACAATTTCTTGTTAGCGCCCGCTGTTCATGTTGCGGTTTAGTGTGCGTGTGCGTGTGTTCTAGACGATAAATTTTCAATTTCGCAACTTGCGTGGTTATGTGTGAGTGAGCGCGCGCGTTTTAGCGTTTCCGCCTGTTTAGCCACCATTCAACGCAGCACAACATGGCGTATGATTGATGCCGTCTCTGCCAGACACTCGCACACGCAGACAGGCGCTTATTATATTTACATAAAACAAAATCTCGCATGGTTAAAGGGTGAGAATGGGGTCTGTCGTGGGGAATTCAATGGCGGAACTCACTCCTACGTCATGTCTCGCGATTTGATGGAGCACCTGACACTCACACATCCACATCACACGCCCTCAATAATCTGGTAACACCAACACCACTTCCAAACACACACTTAACTTCCATTATGCGTTAGGTTCTTTAATTACTTACACACACCTCATCACTTATCTCATTCATTGCAGAAACGCGTTAAGCCAAGAAAAAGACGGGCTTAAAGGCAGAAAAAGAGATAGCAAGTAGGTGAGCCTTTCATCGTAGGAAATTCCCAAAGGAATTAAAGCCAAAATATGTTTAATCTTAAAATTCAATCATGAAATAGGATAACAGGGGGTTACCTTTAGGAGGCAGAAAAATATGATAATGAAGATTATCACATGTGTTATTGTGTGATTTCTTATTACAGGAATTTGGATAGAAAACAAGCTAGCTTAAAAAATTTTGAGCTGCAGCCATTATTATTGGCAACTTATTCAACGAGCCAATGTGGATTTGAAGATGTCGCTGCTTCTTTAGCCATGAATTTTTTTATTTTTATGCTTAGTGCATCTACTTAAGCTTCCGAGGAATTTAATTTGGCATTATACCGCACTGAATGCATTCTCCAGGGCCCTAGCAAAACAATTCAATTAGTGGCAGCTAAGAGACAAAGTTATCCGGCAGCCATATAAAAAGATTTTATGACTCACTCACAGGATCATGAGCAAAGGCATGCCACGTTTGTCCGGCAGCCTCATAAAAGTCAGCACAAGTATATTGAGTGGAAAATTGTGGGCCAGCGATGCACTTTGTTGCGATGCAGCTGCTGCATTTTCCCCAGCCGGATTAGATTGCATTAGATTAAAGCATCGGTATCAGATGTCCCTTGCTTTTGTATCTGAAACCGGGATTAAATGGGTTCTTCTGTGAGCAGGGCGAAAAATCAAATCGATTGCAATTGGCCCGACTGGTGGTGAGCCATTAAATTGATTGAAGCCCTGACTAGTACGTGTTGCGAACAGAAGGCCAACAAGTTGGAAATTTGCCAACAATTAGCAGTTGTGATTACCGCCCACCCCACCACGTCCTGAAAGGGGCGGCAGGACAATGGACAGTGGACAATGGACAATGCACAAGGACAAAGGCGACACATCAACTGAAATATTTCCGTAAATAAATGCGAAATGGTATTTTTTATGATGATGTCACAGCGCGCCAGAGAAATAATTTTAAAACCAATAAATTGTGCGAAAATACAACCGACAACAACAGAATGAGCTATAAAAGGGCAACAACAAATGTTTGACTTGACAAAACGGGCATTTATGTAGGGGAGCATAAATTCCTTTGGCGGGAATCATCGATGTTTCTTTTTTCGGGGCTTCATATGGCGCCATAAATAATCAAATGAAAATAACAAAGGACTGTAAGACGCAGCCCCGAAATATGCAAATGCTGTGCGGAAATGCGGGAATGGGGAAAGCAAAACGTATTTCGTGTTGTTTTCCAACAGGAAACGGAAAAGAAGACGAAACGAGACAGGCCGTACCCGCAATTTATGTAAAATTCAATGCTTTATTACGTCGCACACGCTGACTAGCGCTCCCTCGTATGCAAATCATATCACTCATACGCCCACGTAAACTTTAAATGCAAAAACATTATCAAAAATGAAACACCAGTGAAAATGTCGGAACAAGAAGGATGCGAATTCCCAAAGATAAGCAAATGTTTTTGTTCTGCCTCTCGTTTCTACACATGTTTTTAGAACAAATTTTATTATGCACACAAATAAACAGGCAAGCACACACACACCCGAAATGCCTACATATGCCAGGAATTTTACACGAGCTGTTGTCAAACACTCTCAAACAAAATTAATGGTAAACAATGATCCGCTCACATTTTCCACTTATTTTTATGCTTTTCCCTCCCTGACCTTGACTTTGAGAGAGCGCGGCACAAAGGGTTGGCCACACACTATATCTGATTTTCCATTCAAAAGGATATCCCAATCCTGAAGGAATTTTGTCTGACTGCTCTAAAAATTATTGAAGTAACATAGTTCCACTTTTTACATTCTTTAGCAAACGGAAATCGGTTGATATTCACTCAAGAGAATCTGAACATTTTAAACTTAGCCCTCTGATTGCTTCCCATATTTTGTTGGTGGGTGTAAGCTCACTGGCATAAATATATGATTCGAAATCAACGCATTCATTATTTATAACCACACCAAACGCCGAGCGGAAAAAGTGTAAGGCAATGTAACCAGCAGCAGCTTGACACATAAACATCAAGTGCGGAGGACTTCACCCCTCGGAAGCCCATTGCGGGCCCCCTTTTCCCCGGCCAGACAAAGTACCCCAAAAAGGGGCGCCAATGTCGACAGCGGCAATTTAAAATTGCTGGCTTTTTAACTCGCATCCATTTACAGCAATTTTGTGAGCTCTCGAGACGAGACGTGTCCCTCGTGTGATGTGTCAGGTTGAAATTACATCGGGCACTTGGCAAATGGCGAAAATGCTGCAAGGATAACGCATGCGAGTGGGCCGTAAATAAGCAGAGTTGAGGCAAAAATTGAATGCGGAGCTTGAAAAATCAAATTTTATGACTTTGTAATTGAAAAGCGCTGGCAAAGCATAAGAAATGAGTGGGCGAACATGGCGTATACGCAACCTCACGCACTCTCCGTGTTCAGAGCAGAGATTTTAATCTCCTGAGGCTTCCGTCTTGCAGTTTTCTGTCTTTTTGGGGATATAAATTACACTCATACATGCATACTTGTAAGCTATCTGAACTTACTGGTTGGCTAGGAATTTATTTCTTGTAAGCATTTGAATGGACGTAAAATGGCATGTTACATACGATTGCAGCTTAGGATCCTTTTACAAAAGCACACTGCATAATTTCAGGCACCTTCTTAAAATGAACAGAAAGTGAAGAGATTTGTACTACATTCTAAGATGGTTTTTGTCTGCTGCCTAAAAGAGGCCCTTGAGGAATTATGTTTACACAATGTCATTCACTGGAAATGATTGGCCGAACATTGCGCACACGACTAGTGGGCCGCACGGTTTAATCTTCCGTGGCTTGCCGCCTGCACTTTCGCCATGTTTTTTTGCGGATTTATTACACTTTTTTCGCTGTCTCATTTCAGCAGTGAGTCACTTGCCTCGTGACTTTCGCTGCTCAGCCACAAATCTGCTTGGCTTTAAAAATGCTGTCTGTGTGTGGTAAAAAGCGAAAGAAAATCTTAATGCGCCAGAGTGGCGGCGCCAAGCCAAACCAAACCCCATAAAAAGCGAGGCTGGTGGACGGGTGGGCGGGGCAGCAGACCATAAACTGCAACCATCAACTGCATCGCATTCCCTTTCGAGTTTCGCAGTTCTTTAGTTTTTGAGTGGCTGCTGTGGGGGATACTCGAGCGGGCTGCTTGAAACAATTGCGGCGATATCTGCAAAAATTAAGTTTACGCTCGCTGATTTTAAAAAGCACTTTATGCGCATCCAGCTTTTATCTTTTCCCTGGATGAGCTTATTTGGGGCCGATGGTAACTTAAGGATTTGAAAGCGTCAGCGCGGCCATAAAATATATTTTGTGTTAACTGAAAGGCGAGCCAGTAAATCCGCACAGCACTTAATAACGCAGAAGGGGTGGCGGCATAAATCTAAATGGAAATCTCCGCAGTAAACTATTTGCTGCCTTCCAACAAAGTGTAGCAGTTGGCCAACTAAAATTACACTTGTTTAGCAACTGGGTTTCCCCCGCATTTCGAATGGGATTCAGCTGCTGAAGAGGGCCTGTCAGCAAAGTCGAGCGGCTGCGGCAAACCTCAAGACGCTGCCGCAGAAGCCAGAGAAACTGCCAAATATTTGAAAAGTTCTGCGTCCGCAGGAGGAATGCCAGCTAGGGGGGCAAGAAGACGCCGGCTGAGCGAAAGTTGCCCGTGCAGGACGAAGGACATAAATATTAAAACCTATGAATATTTACGCCCCTGTCAGCTTTGGCAATAATACAAATAAGGCCACTGCCAACAGAGGAGGCCTCTCTAAGCCTTAGCTGCCAAATCGCCACCATGCGCCCCCGAACGATTCATAATTAAATTACATTATTTATGTCCTGTTGCCAGGAGAATTCACCCGGACAGGAGTCGCAGCTCCGGACGGCGAGGCTTAAAGCGGCTTACGACTCGCTATTTGCTGACCAAATAATTGGGCCATCTTGTCCCCTTGATTAGCATAATTAACACCGAAAGTCACTCGAGCGCAGCCACCCGCCAAAAGCAAATAAATTCGAGTGCATTCGCACAAACTGGCAGCACAGCAATCACGAAATGAACTCGTGCGCATTTCGAAATTTCAATTGCCCGACAATTTCCCGCTGGAGATGAATTTTCCAAAAATTTCAAACCCAAACAAACACAGCAATGTTTTGCAATGCTATTTATCATTATGCCCGGCCGATTAGTTTGCTGGTTTTCGTGTACATGCCTCTTTGTTGTTCTACTTGTTTAGAATTTAGTGACACTCGGAATGCTTGTGCCATAAACTGTCAACTATTTTCAATGGTTAAATTAAGCCGGCTAATAATGAGCAGGAGAAATAGAACGTGTGAGTGTGAAAAACATTTTTAAAGTTGTTTTTAATGAAATATCCAACTTAAAAACCATTAAAAATTAGTATAAGAGATGGCGTGGTAAGTGAGTGTGTATAATTATAGACACGAACTTTAAGTGGGAGGTTTCTGTCTTGTGAACCAATTCACCTACTTGTAATTCTTGACCAGTTCGGCCACCAAGTTTTTGTCCTCAGGGAATAGTTTTATAATGATGCTGGGCTCCAGCTTCGATTTGTTGCCCTCCAACTTGCTTCCAGCTTCACACAATTTTTGAGTGTGACACCTGGCGCACAGGTGTGGCAGTGTCTGGCCGTCTAGACGTCCTTGCCTCCCATTCCATTTTCCTGATTTTCGTGGCTCAATTGCCACTTGGTTGCCTTCAATTCAATAAATCGCGCTGGGAGACATGTGAGAACGGGACTCGCAAATGGCGTTTTAAAGCGCCTTCTCAAGTGCGTGAGGTTCGACGACACCTTTCGAATGCCTAGCAATGGAATTCAATTAGGGAGAAATGTATAAATTGTATTTCTGTGCCCTGCTCTTCGATCCTTCCCCTTCCTCTAGGACTACTGACCACAAAGGCAGAAGGCCAGGGGGAGAAAGGCGAAATAAATAAAAATGCCAAACGGAAGCTTACAACGAAAATGGCCGCAACAATGGCGGAGGCGCCACCGCCTTTTAGCTGCCCTTTGTTTATTTGTTTCGCATTTCGAAGAGCGTCAAGTGCTGGTGGGCGGAAGAGTAGGCGGTGGCGGGGGCGTGGTCTGCGGTTTGGTCAGGCGGGGAGCCAACAATTCAATAATCAAAAGAAGTATGAAAATTAATACAAAAGGACGAACGACAGGCTCTGATGATTCACCGCGTGGCTGGGAAAATGGGGAAAACTCTTGGCGGGTACACAAACCATCTGCTGATAGCCGCCGGGCCATGAAAACGTGGTTCGCGGTTTCTTCTCTATTATTTTCCTTTTTCTCCCATTGTTTCATTGTTTAAAAATTTTCTGTGGAAAATGTAACAACTGTGACCATCATTAGGGCGACATGTGCGTGTGTTGAGATCTTTGTGTGCTTGGAAAAGCGATGAAGGGAATGTAAAGTGTAGGACGAATGACGGCCCCAGGCCCCTGAATTTTAAGAGAATTTAAATATAGTCTTTAAGACACTGCCATTTTCACTTTATAAATCCAGCTGAGTAATGAATTCCCTCCCCTTCTATTTTGCAGTCCCGACGACAATCACACAGTCTGCGAAACCGACTGCGGCAAGCCACAGAGATTTATTGAAAGAGATAACCGGAGTACAAGGCATAAACGTCAATGACCACATCAACTGGTAGCCTCAGGCAGCGTTTTTATTAAGCGAACGCCCCACATAAATTAGTAATCAAGCGACGCGGCTCGAGGCGAAACTAATAAGAGGGCTCTATTTTTATTGAAATTATGATTAATGACAAGAGTGCCGAAGTAAAGCGAGGCACGGTGGCGTATACGCAATGATTCTGAGGCTCCAAGAGGCGATTATGCTGGGCAGCAGGTCAGCACTGGGTTGCTCATATGCCGCGTTAGCCCGCTGCCACCATTGAAAGACTGCTGATGGCTTTATCTGGACAGGACTGGCGGCGCCATCAGAGCCACCGCCAGCACAGAAACCACAGAACCCAGGGAAACCACCAGAAACTGATCTCCACCGCCACGCTGACTCTGTTCGTGCTCTTCCTGAGCAGCTGGATAGCCTATGCGGCGGGCAAGGCCACCGTTCCCGCTCCGCTCGTGGAAGGCGAGACGGAGTCGGTCACTTCGCAGGACTTTAATAGCAGTAGCGCCTTCCTGGGAGCCATAGCCTCGGCCTCATCGTCGGGATCGGGATCGGGCTCGGGTTCAGGATCCTATGGCCTGGCCTCGATGAACAGCAGCCCCATTGCCATAGTCTCGTATCAAGGCATCACCAGCAGCAATTTGGGCGACAGCAATACGACTTTGGTGCCGCTATCGGACACTCCTTTGCTCCTGGAGGAATTTGCAGCCGGAGAGTTTGTACT
This sequence comes from Drosophila simulans, assembly GCF_016746395.2. NCBI lineage: Eukaryota > Metazoa > Arthropoda > Insecta > Diptera > Drosophilidae > Drosophila > Drosophila simulans. The sequence continues at coordinate 27,065,885 of NC_052523.2, read as the reverse complement.
GCCCCCGTTGACGTCCATATTCGTGAGCATCGTCCTGCTGATCGTGATCCTGGGCACTGTTGTGGGCAATGTCCTGGTCTGCATAGCCGTTTGCATGGTGCGGAAACTGAGGAGACCTTGCAATTACCTTTTAGTGTCCTTGGCTCTTTCGGATCTCTGCGTGGCTCTTCTGGTGATGCCCATGGCCTTGCTTTATGAAGTGCTGGAGAAGTGGAACTTTGGACCGCTGCTCTGCGACATCTGGGTGTCCTTCGATGTGTTGTGCTGCACGGCCTCGATCCTGAATCTGTGTGCCATATCCGTGGATCGATACCTGGCCATCACGAAGCCTCTGGAGTACGGGGTGAAGAGGACTCCTCGGCGAATGATGCTGTGCGTGGGCATCGTCTGGCTGGCCGCCGCCTGCATCTCATTGCCTCCTCTGCTGATCCTGGGCAACGAGCACGAGGACGAGGAGGGCCAGCCCATCTGCACGGTGTGCCAGAACTTCGCATATCAGATCTACGCCACCCTGGGCTCATTTTACATACCACTCTCGGTGATGCTTTTCGTGTACTACCAGATCTTCAGGGCGGCGAGGCGGATTGTCCTGGAAGAGAAACGCGCACAGACGCATTTGCAGCAGGCTCTGAATGGCACGGGATCGCCGTCGGCCCCGCAAGCTCCGCCCTTGGGTCACACGGAGCTGGCCAGCTCGGGAAATGGCCAGAGGCACAGCAGCGTGGGCAACACTTCGCTCACCTACTCCACCTGTGGTGGTCTGAGCAGCGGAGGAGGCGCACTCGCAGGACACGGCAGTGGGGGTGGCGTCAGTGGTTCGACAGGACTTCTGGGTTCTCCGCACCACAAGAAGCTGCGGTTTCAGCTGGCCAAGGAGAAGAAGGCCTCCACCACTCTGGGCATCATCATGTCGGCCTTTACCGTCTGCTGGCTGCCCTTCTTTATCCTGGCCCTAATTCGTCCTTTCGAGACAATGCACGTACCGGCATCGCTCTCGTCTCTATTCCTCTGGCTGGGCTATGCCAACTCCCTGCTGAACCCTATTATCTACGCCACTCTGAACAGGGATTTCCGCAAACCCTTCCAGGAGATCCTCTACTTCCGCTGCTCCAGTCTGAACACCATGATGCGGGAGAACTACTACCAGGATCAGTATGGCGAGCCTCCCTCGCAGCGGGTGATGCTGGGCGACGAGAGGCACGGGGCGAGGGAGAGCTTTCTCTAGGCCATCCACGAGGACCTCCATCCCGGAGAAAAGAGCCTACCCAAGCGAATCTGAGGTGCTCGAAGGGTCTTCCCCAGGTTTCCGGAAGAAGGCGACTCCTCTGCTCGACACACTCACACACTTAGGTATACACACTGGGGTGTACATCTTAAACAATTAGGAAATGTAAAGTTTTAAGTGGGAAAAGTAGGCTCTGGGCTGTTTAAAGTACCGCGTCGGTATAGTTTATTTAGCAGAAATAATAACCTAATATTATTTGTAACTGAGAGTTTGATCATGTCCATTAATTGTCTATAAATTAATTTTCTATTTAATTTAAAGATGTGGTTTTAAGGGTTACATTGATTAGAGACCCCATTGACTCAAAAGAAAACGTACGGAAAGCAGAGCAAATATTACCTTTCCCCGCATTTTGCCACCCCAGTACACACACATGGATATTTGTATGTAGTAGTGCTAGTAGTGCGTATCTCTGTATATGTGCACCCCCTGAAACTTGCAGCAAAGTGCGAATTGTAGACGACTCCTCTAAATGTAACTTGTTGTTGTAATTTTAAATGTAGAACTAAGCAATCGACGTGGTGCGAGCCACACACACAATCACACTCACCAACCAATCACACACACACACGGTTGTAACTGTGACAGGTTTCTACGGTTCCTTTTATGTTTCGAAAACAATCAGCACCGGATATGAGACACAATCGTTATCGAATCTATTGATACCTCCCAACCCAAGAAAAAGATCCCACAGTCCCCATCCCAAAATTTGCCAGCGTAGTTAGTTGATTTGCGATACTCAAACTGAGCCAAAAATTAAATTTACAAACTGCAGATTGCAGCCAAATTAAGCCTACTGATTAACCTAGATATATTTACGTTTTGAGCAAGAAGCTATCCACTGTAAATACCCAGCCCCCTGCGGCTCTGTCTAAAAAGATATATATTATATAAACATATAGAAAAGGTAGCCTATATATATGTATACACTGTGCGGTTCAGGCTGCAGCTCAAGTGAGAAGAACTAAATTGTATTTTGTAACTTTCTGCATTAGTCTTTCGTTGTATTTTGTATGAAAAGTCACGCCTCTCTGTGATACCAAACATTAAGCATTACTTTTATGTTTAGATCGAAGCTGCATCAGACGTAATACAGACATACCTATACATATAGATCTAGTCAACTAAGTGTGCATGTTTTTATTGTATGTGTATGTAGCACTGTGAGAAGTGCATTATGATATTCGCAACAAACAACCAACCAAAAACAATGGAAACTGAGCTATTCGTAACTTGATGAGATAAACTATCAAACTATTTACATAACCCACACGCATATACTCCCACACACCCACGAAACTAAAGTGAAATGGAAAATGGATAATGGAAAATTGAAAACGGCAATCGGATAATGAAAATGAAAAACAAACAAGGGCAAGCGAGCATGACAAACTAAGCGCAGCTAATTATACGCAACCGAACGAACTAAAGTTCATTACAAAAACAAACATCATATATTATAATTAAAAACAAAAACCAAGTAATTGAGAATAACAAACAAATAAAACTAACATCACTTTCTGAGTGAAGCTTACAAAACTGCAAAACTGCATTTGAAAACTGTTTTCCCAACAAAAAACATGCGGAAATTAAAGCATCAAATAAAAGGCAACCGTATCAATGTAATTCACTTTCTCCTGAAGTTTTACTCGTGTTTTGGGGGTTGAACATTTATTGTTATTATAAAACTCTGGTGAAGGTATAGTATTTGTGAGAACATCTTGTTAATGAAGTTTAAAACATTTCATTTAGCATTACAGACTGTAAAAGCTCTTTAGTAACTACTCTCTTAGTTGCACTAATAAATTGAGCGACAGGTTTAACTTTCTAGGGTTCATAAATGCGAAATAAAATCAGAACTTAATTCAAATTCAACAAATGCGAATTGCAGCAGCTGCTGGCTGTTTTTGCAGCTGAATGTCAACTGAATGTGCAATTCAACGGACTGGCGGCCCAAAAAACATAGAAAGGCAGCTGCAATCCAGTCGCCCGCCGAGTGCATTCAGCTCATTGCGAATGACAAGTTGGGCAAACGTGCAAAACGCACAGAAACGGAAACGGAAGTGAAGAGCGAAAAATGGAAAGGGAAAGCAAGTGGAAAAGCAAAAGCGACGCCAACATGGCTCTCGTACCAACAGCCAAACACCATCAAGCTAACAAACATCTGCGGCGGAAGCCCTCGAAATGTGCGAGGCTGTATGCAAATATCTGCACATTCCCCGGCTCTCAGTCCACTTTTTGTGAGGCATAAACAAGACAAGCGGTCCTAAGCAACCGAGATTCCAGGAAGCCGAGCTCCCAAAAAGGGTATGACAATGACAAAGTGAGGCGGATCTGACGGCGCCAGCACCAGAATCAGTTTCTCATTCGCAAAAAGCAGCACACCAATTTGACAGAGTTTCGGTATGTTTCTGGTAGTACACTGAAAAAAACAACTAAAATATCGAATGGAATATTGGGTAAGCAGTTTGTAGGTAAGTTTATCTAAGCATACAAATCTTCGAATATGTAGAATCCTCCTCGAAATAGTAAAACGACTCATATTGTTTTATGCTCAGACATTGTTCATCGTGCATCTGGACCTCCTGGCTGCCTGCTGATAAATGATGATTTTGCACCCGCTCCTCCGCACTACAGGACACATGCTAGGATGCCACTTTATGAGCCAGTCGAAAAAAGGACTCTCGCCGAGCACAAGGCCACGCCTTCCGCCGCGGATGTGGACGGGGATATGTGTTTTCGGGGCACTTTGCCGTTCAGTTCAGTTAAGCGGATTTCTGTATTCAAATAGCTGCGTTCGGCACGCGAAAAATTCCCGAAATGGAAAAATAGCTGACGAGTGCAGTGAAATTGTGCTGCAGCCGGGAAGCGTAAAACTTATCGTATCGCCAGCAGTAAAGTCTGCAGTTTTACGAGCACTTTTTCTGTTAGTATTTGTATGACACTAATGCGACGTTTATGAAACATCGGGAAACGACATGAGGGCCGCTCGATGTCCTCGAAAACTCTCCGACGCGTATTTCTTTATTTTTTTTTTAGAAAATACGCTTATGAAGATGCCTGCAATTGTCGGGCTCGTAGCTCGTAATCGTAGAGTGTTAACAAGCACTCGCCACATAAATCAACAGACAGGACCCTTTTTTGGCGATCCTGGGAAACAATAAAAGCCAAGGCGAAAGTGAGAGGCACGTAGCGAAAACCCCAATTGAGCTCAATTTCCTGTGAGTGGCACTCTCCAGTTTTCCCATTCGGATGCCAGCGAAAAGGCCGCCAAAGTGGCTAGATTTGTTTCGATAACGCAATCGAAAATCGATGACCCTCCCCCGGCAGCCAAATGTCAAATGCGCTGCAAGGTAATACGACAAATTTCCAAATGTGTTTGCCCAAAAGAAATGGGCTCCAGTTTCAGCAATTGACTTTCGGATCGAGGGATGGCGGCCCTTGATGTTAAATTTAATAAATATCAAAGCAGCATCTCCACGAAATGGGAATTTAATATTTTCTGTGTGTATTAAATGGCTGAGAGCAGCGGAAATATTAAGTGTAATCAAATGTTATTTACTTTTCGTACTTCTGTGACAATAATCTTAAGAGGACGTGTTGCCTGGGCTCCTTCATTAAAACTTGCCATCATTGTCAAGTTAAATATTGCGTATCCGCCGGGTAAGCCGAGGGCAGCCTGAAAGTATGCAACACGCACACCTTCGTCTTTGTCAAAGTGTATTCAAAACAAGTTATGTAAATTATTTCGAGCGCTAACAACTCCATTTCAACGTCGAGCGATAGGAATCTGGGATCTTGAAGCTTTTTCCCCTGCCTTGCTATAATTGTGGAAAATGCTTTATTAAATGCCGTCCTGCGGGGATTGCGTCACTTGCCCGAAATAAATGAAGGCACGGGAAAAAGTGAGCCCAAACGTCTGAGAATTTGTACTAAATTAAGTTGATTAAATGGACTTAGCAGCGCGATTACACGCAAGGCTGCCCCGGCGGGTCGCCAGGACTCCGTTTTTCCTTTGCGCTCCCAAGCGCCCACACATTTGGCCAACATTTTTCATTCGTTCTCGGAATTCATGGCTGTCGCTTTGTCGAACGCAGGGGGCGGGCAGCAAAACTTTGACCATAGAAATCACAGTCTCCGGGGAGCAGTCGGCTTTAGTCTCGTTAAATGCCGCATGATTAACGCTTTGCTCTACAAGACAATTGATAAAGAATGGAACGGCGAGCCTCGAGGACCTCAAGGAGCTTTAAGCCGTGTCGGGCATCAAAAGGAATTACATTTCCGAGGAGCTAAGGACTGCAAACAATGGACACTGCAGCTTAAGTAAAGGGTAGCTGACAGGCTGTCCTCTGAACTGGGTAGCGTAAGGGGATTTCCTTAACTCGATTCTAGTTGCTTATGTCCAGGGAATGACAAATACCTGAGAATTCCTAAAAATGGGTAGGTACGCTATGGGCAGACTTGAAAACTTAAATACCTTACGTCTTTCTTGTTCAACACAACTTCCATTCATTTATTATTGCTTTGTTTCGGCAGGGTATTTGACATGCTTCCAATCCTAGTTTTACAATTCTCGCCTTTCTTCCGTCTCGACAATTAAGGTCTGTGATTCTGGGCGAAAACGGAAGTGCTCGAGCAGCCATAGAAAAGCAAAGCGTTTAATGCAGGACTTACTTTGTTGCTGGGCTTCGTTGGATTCTTTGTTTTTTGTGGGCAAAAAACAAAACACAAAATAAAAGGTACCCGAAAAAAATTACACGAGCCATGCTGCGATGGCTGCTGCAGAATTCGCCATGATTAATGTGCTCCTGCACAAAGGAGCCGCATTAATGGGCGGTCAGCGAGGCGTTCCCAGCGACAGCTAGTGGCTTCATTTTAGCAGGGAAAAAGGAAAATCGGCACGGATTCCCTTGGCCGCCAAGCAGTACACTCCCAGAAAAGCGAAAGAAATTGCAGCACGTCTTGCTGAAAAATCCTGTTTCGGCAATCAGCGACTGGCCCATAAATTAACGCGGCGTATGATTAATATTCGGTGTTAGACCACCTAATGGCCAACTCGTGAGCAATTCAAAGTACTCGAGCCGGGCTCCCAGTGTACGATCTTAATTTCGCCGGCTGCTGACGCTTAAATCTTTATTAATATGCATGGTTGGGCCGGAGGATTTCGGTGCAGCTCGTCTCATCCGAGCGCCGGGTGAAAAATGGATTCCATTAGTGCCAGCAAATTTGCTCGCTTGTCCCGGGCAGAAAACAACGAGTCCTGGGCGGAAACTGCATTGATTTCGTGGCACGTGGCATGTTCTGCCCGCCTGTCATTTATGTTAATGATACAACCGAATTGGCATTGGGCTGCGGTCGAAACTCGTCGCTTTACAGATGGGTATAGAAAATCTCTGGTGATTGGAAGTAGTTGGGGGAGGCTCAATCCTGACGGTCCGAATAGTCAATAAATTAACTTCTTCAATGAATGTATTGGAATTTTTCAAATCTTTTTAAAAGCTGTCACTTGATTGTCGATCGAATATACACAAACTAACAATACCAATATTTTTCACCGATGTTCGACCATGGACCACCATGGAGTTGATGTTTCCGAGGGCCACGTCCACCATCACGCTTCTCATGGATCCCCGGCGCCTGCTCCACCGAGTTCCGGTCACGAAGGACACCATTCACCTGAAATGAATCATCATGGAAACCATGGAGAGCACACTAAGCACGGCCATCACGAAGGTGGAGCCCACGACATGTCCATGGCGATGTTCTTTCATACTGGCGATGCGGAGACCATTCTCTTCAAGTTCTGGCGCACTGAATCCGCCATGGCGCTGACTCTTTCTTGCCTTCTAATTTTTGTGGTTGCGGTGCTCTATGAGGCCCTTAAATTCTTCAGAGAGTGGCTGTTCTCGTGGGACCGGAAGCGATTGGCGGGCGGAAGGGATCAGTATAATCGACCTAGAAGATATAGAGAGGCCAACTACAATTACAACCAGCCAACGTATCCCCCAAGGACCAACCAACAATCGGGAACCCAGATCTACGCCTACCGCCCAAGGTCGCCATCGATGCCGCCTCTTCAGCCGCCAGGACGGAGCTCTCCTCAAGCGCAATCCTCGCTGATCCTGACCCAGCACACTCACCATCATGTTCAGGAAAATACCCCTCCCGCTGGCAAAACCACCAAGCTCAAGGTCTATTGCTCCGGGATGCACATCCTGCAGACCTTCCTGCACGTCCTGCAGGTGCTCATATCCTTTTTGCTAATGCTCGTCTTCATGACCTTCAATGTGTGGCTCTGTGTGGCCGTTCTGCTGGGCGCCGGTGTAGGGTACTACATATTCTGCGCCTTCAGGACCAACGTCCAGGAGCACTGCAACTAACACAGAAATGGACCGAGACGAGCTGTCTAGGAGCCCTGCTAATGTGTTTTTCTAATTAACGCAAGCTGTAAAAATCATAACGGCTTGGGTACCCGGCCTAATTGTTAATGTTTATGGCTCGTAAAACAATGAATGCAGCATCTTCCGATGCCGAAATGAATGGGCATTTGCAGAATGCGGCATTTTGTGTGAGGTGTGAGGTAACTGGGCGTATGCGCAATCTAGAGTTGCCAAAGTGAATTCTGGGCATTTTAACGCGTTATTCGGATATTTTTGTGTCGGCAGCTTTATGGTTTGCCCGCATTTACGAGGTCGCCCACATCCCGTGTGTTTTGGTTCTCGTATGGCTGCCCAGGTGAGCCAAGCTCTAAGGAGCTAAGGATGCTGCCACCGTTTATTTGACCGTGTCTGGCGCTTTCATTACGCCGTAATTATGAGGGCGATAAAGCAGCGCCGTGTTTACATTACGACACAGGGAAACATGGACACGGACACGGAACTGAGAAGGAAATGGCATGTAAATGGAAGGGCTGCCGCCATTGTTGTCGGTCAGTTATCGGCGCTTCCACTTCCAATTAATATTTTAATAAGCTGACTTTACGCCGTTTTCCGAGCGGATAACGCAATTCGCTCCGGTGCACACAGAAGCTCCCAGAATGAATTTCGCGCGGAGATTTCGACGAAAACCCTTCGTCAGTAGGCCAAAAGGCAGATGTGGCTTTAATAATTCACCCACAAGCGTACAGGTTTACCTTAATGGCTATGTGCGCTCAGAACAGCCCATTTGCAAGTCCCTCGAGGAAAACGACTTGGCCAGAAGCATGCCCATCCACGGAAACGGAAATGCAACGATGCATAACAGGTGTACACCTGACCGCTCAGGGACAAAGTGGTAAGCCAACTTTAATTGTGTTAGGTTACCTAAAGAAACGTGAACAATAAGAAGCAAATAGCTCCGCTCTCAATATGAAATCAATTAAAACCCTTTAAATTATGTATACAATTTTTAAATGATTGCGCCTTTTGTCGAACTTAAACTGTTCCAAGCATAATGGATCCAAAGTGGGTACAACCGCAATTAAATGCGATGATTTGCGGACAACAAGCAATTACCCAATTACCCAACTGGAGTTTAGTTAAACTACATTGTATGGAAAAAAAGGCATATTTATGTACTAGTTGGCCAGTTCATAGGAAATTTTCATTACTCAGCTTACGGTATTAACAGTGAAGCCCAGGTCGTGGAAATGGGCGGGCAAGTAGGCCAAAAAGGTCTCTTCAGTTGCTAAATTGCAGAGATGGGGTTTCATGGCCGAATAAAAGACCCTCTCCACTTCCATGATGGCTTCAAGGAACTTATTGGTATAGCGTTCCCTGAGCTTCTTGGTCAGCCCCCTCAGCTTGGCCAAGTCAGTAAAGTTGTCTCCAACCGGCAGGGTAGGAATCTTCTCGAGGTTGGTGTGCATCATCCATGTTATTTGATCCATTACCAGTTTATCTCTATTCAAAATCTGTTTCTTTTCCCCATAGGAATAGCGTTTTCCATAACGTAATCGTATCCATTCGATGAGGTAGGGCACAGAGTGGACATCGGGGAGGGTGGGCAATACATATCTCTTGTCCTGGGCCACCTTCTCGAGGCCCAACCTTAGCATCTCCTTCATCAAGGGGATATTCTCGGGATCGTAAAACTCTTGGCCGAAATTCAAACGAGAATCGGGGTTATACTCTTTAGCAGCCTTTTGCTTATTCATTTTTTTTAGCTCCTCGTGAAAGGCCTTAACATCTTGTGCAAACACCCTCTTGGCTGCTTGGTCCACCAAAGCATCCAGAGAACCCTCTTCCTCGCCACTTAAGGCCGCACTGAGGTACTGAACATCATCGTCGATGGCTCTTACAAAGGCCTCCTTTAGACGCATCCGTTCGTCGTCCAATTGAGTCCTCTGCAGCGAGCCAAACAACTCACGATAGTTGAACCTCGCGCAATTCCTTCCTAAAAGTCCCAGATCGAAAAGCTTTGGTTCCTGAACGGAATGGGCGGAAGGAATAGCAGCCATTTCGTGGTGGGAATCCTCCTCCTCATTCCCTTCAGAGGCGCAATTTTGTAGGAACTGCATTAGACTACTAGGCCGGTGTTTTTTTGGTGGTTTTTGAGGTAAACCCTTTTGGGGGTCGAAAATTAGGCACTTGGCGCAGTGTGGAGGTTCCAAATGAAAGTCGGGACACCCTTGTAAGATGGGATTTTCTCCTTTCAATAATCTGATCGTGATATCGCGAAAATCTTCCTTGGCCATTCTGGGAGGGAGTACAGGAGCCTCTACCCCTACTTCAGGCTCTTTAGTGGATCGCGCTTTACTTTGAGGCTTCCTTGATCTCCGGCTTTTTGATCTAGATCTGGATCGGGATCTAGATTTGGTTTTCGTTTTGGCCTGTGCCCCGCTTGTTAGCCTAATATCACCACCACTTCCACTTTTGGGTCTATCACTTATATGATTTTCCGTTACCCGTTCCGCCTCAAATGTCTGACACCTTTCTTCATCGAAAGCATCACACCTGATCTCATTATCGGGACAGCCAAAATAAGTTGCCTTGACGGAACTGCCTCCAAACAGAGTCTTACTGGTGGAGGCCAATCTGGCTCTGGCCGCCATTTCCTGGAACCGCTTCAAGTAGCAGGCACTCATTTCTTCCAGCTCCTGAATCACCCGCTTACGCTTTCTCTCCTCCAGTCTATTTTTCGCTTCGATGAGCTCCACGCACTTTCTCCGCTTCATCATCTCCAGCTTGTCCTTTAGGGACTTTTCCATCTCCCGAATGTACTGATGATGGGCACATAAGGATTCCACGTCGCGGGTTGGCAAAGAGGCTGCCTTGAAGGACTTGAAGATGTTGTTAATCTCCTCGAAGATTATGGATTTTCCCACGCGGTGAGCGTCGTTCAAGGTGTAGGTTCCGAACCAGCGGGACCAGAGGTAAGCTTCGAGGGGTTCCTCATCCATGTGAAATAGAGTGGCTGCAGTGTCTGGATAGTCCGACAGCAATTTTCGCTCGTTTCGGATCCTTCCGGGTATATAGGGTTCCTGAAAGTAAGGAGATAGAGGCCTCACGATCTTTGCCTTTCTGGCCAAATCCCTTTGGCGCTCATCCTCCTTTTCCTTCTTCAATCTCTGATTTCTCTGCCTTAGGGCGTCCGCTTTATCCCTATCCGATTGCGAGGAATGTGGCAGGGGCAGCCAGCGGTCCAGTTCCCTCAAAGTAGGAAAGAGGTCCAACCGGAATATAGCCGTCATGATGATCTGCTCGTTGACACTGTAGGTCTCGCCGTGATTGGGTGTCTTGTAGCACATTTCCATGAGGAACCAGAGGAAGGCCAGATCATTACCCCGGCTCAGTTTGATCACCATATGCAGAGTTTTCCACGGCGGATAGGGATGGAGTCCCAGTTTCACCATGAGCTTCGCAACATTAGAGGTGGTATTCTTATCCATATTTTCCCTCAGGATATCGAACAATGCATTTGCTGCCGCCATCTGGGATTGGGACAGTCCTCGGTACCAGCTGACTTTCCTCTCTGCCGCTTTGTATCCCTTCACCGGGGTCAGGTGCTCCAAGATGCGGCGCCAGGTGCGCTGGGTGACCAGATCCTTTTGATTTTCCATTGCTGCTATAATTTGGTGATATAAATATAACCAATATCAAGTAAACGGATGAAATAGAACATTTAATTTCTATAAGCCCTGAGTTGTCAACGTAATGTGTAATTTGTCAAAACAAAAATGCCTTAAGGAATACCTACCTTTTAAAGTAGAGAGAACAGAATTTTTAAGGCTGCAACTAACTAGCAGTCTAGGTTTCCCTAAATGGCCGCCCATTAATTGGTATCCCTCCCTTACACATTAAATGGTTTCAGGCAATCGGCAGCTTGCTCTTATGATCCAGTGAAGTGTTTACATCTGCCAGTGTTGGCTAAGCACTTCCACAATGGCCGAAAGATAAATGATTTGGCCAGCATTTTATTTGGGCCAGTCCCAGTGACGCCTCGTCCTAGCAAAAGACGCACACATCCTGAATTCGTCACACGGCTGCTGGTCCTTCCATTAGTGTCCTTCTCGGCTATAAATTGCCTCGCGTGCTCGTGTCGCCAAAGTGTTTGTCACAGGGAATCGTCCCCTATTCCTGCCGAGATTTTCGGAGGCGGCGCCCCGACGAGTATATCATTAATTTATTAGCAAGCCAAATAGGAATGTTTTTACTTTCACGCACGCCCGGTCACACACGTGTTTCCCCAGGACCTCCCCCTGTCTTTGTTTTGCCAAGTGGCACGGGGCATCCCCACAATTAGCCCAAATGCCGCAGGATACGCTTCCTGTTCGCCGTCTTTGATACGCCATATAATTTATGACTTTGCACTGTCAATTAAATTCTTTAGAAAATGACAGTTTTGCCATTTGCTGACATCGTGATCCCCTGTTTTCGCTTTCGTTTCTCGCATTCTCGGTTTCTATTTCGGATCCAGGCAGGTCGCCCATGATTTATGCATCTTTTCAGACACGGGTTCTTTGTTTTGGAGAGGTCCTGCTGCCTTCGCCCTTTTTTGGGATGTACGCTTCTGCGGGATCCACGCCTGCAGAGTTGTTTATGTTAATGACCCCAACTTAGGCCTAGAATCTGCTCCTTTTTGCGGCCACTGGCATGTGTTCCTGCTGATTGCGAACGGCTTTTTCAGATGCCAGATCTTAATAATAGATATGCTTGCATTGTCAGGTGGAACTTATCGCAACGGGCATATATCAAGGAAATTAAAGTGGTTCCTTGACAACTTTGCCGCCTCCTTCGGCTTTTCCGCATTGCGTGACCACATTTTGGGTTACACGGGGTTGCTGAAAGCGTTATAGTTACCGTGTTACCACTGAACCCGCACATAAACCGAAATGCCCATGGATTTGTGGCAGCTCATCGGTTATTGATGTCCTCCTGAAAAAATATGTACACATAAATGTATTGGGGCACTTTTTAATATCGCTCATACCAGAGCTCTTTTTTCGCCCTTTTGCGGTCTCCGGCGAAATTGATAAACTTTCTTTTTCGGGGAAGCGATTAATACGAACGTTCGAGTTGCAACCGACTCGCTTATTTATAGAATCAAGTTGGCCTTGTCGAACTTGGGCAGCCAATCAATCATTTTGAAATGCTATATGGCCTGCGATTGGATTTTTTTGCCAAAGCAGCGTTATAAGCTCATAAATTTACCATATTTTATTTACTGGTTACCACTTGAATTAAATTTGTTGCTACAAATTATTCAGATAATTGATTAAATTGAACAAATTAAAGTGCCTACTATTCAAGTAATCAAATTTAAATTAGGCTGTACTGTAAAGTTTTAGTACGCTTTAGAATTTAAATTAGTTCCCTGTTCCCTTTATGGAGTTTAAAAGGTTAAAGGTCAAAGTGGTCATGTGTGCTCGGAACATATACATATCTTCTTTTGGTTTTAGTATTTGATGTCCGTTCACAAATCAGATTTTCGCGCCCTTTGCACCCAAATTTCGCTCCACTGAATCGGCAACTCGGCAGACCCTTCCCCATATATACCATATATATATATATATATATACATATATTTATATGCCCACGATATAGGAACCAAAGGTGGCGGAGATTTTCACCGACTGGGAAATGGTGGCTGGGAACTGGGAAATGCCGCAAGCCGGGCTTATGCTAAGTCGTCCAGCGTTCAACCGACTTTATGGCGTCACGTGCTCTGGGCCGACTTGAGTCGGGATTATAAAATATATATTTGGGAATAGCTGGCGGCGCACTTAGCTATCTTGAAATGGGTGAGCGGAAATAGGAAGGATATTGGCATCGCAGAAGGGGGATATGTCTCTCTTGACAACTCGCATTATTCAGATACACACAGCTGTAAAAGTGAAAGCATGTTCGCATATTTTTACCCCTTGGCGTAATTTAACGAGCTCCTAACTTTATGTTTGTTTGTCGTGTACACATTTTGTTTTTATTGGGGCTCGGGAGCAGCTTCCCTGCTTAAGTGAAACATTTTTAAAGGCGCACCGCCCCACACATCCTTCTTTTCCCCCCTTAACAGTTTTCGGTTAATGCGAAAAAACCCCGAAACACGGAAAAAGAGGCAGTACTGCGGCGGGGGCAGGAATAATAACTGGCATTTGCTTGTTGCTCCTGTTCGAGTTCGTCCTTTAGATCCTGTGGTTGGTATACGAAACCCCGGGGCTTTCGCAAATGCACGATGCTTAACTTTTTCGCCAGAACAACTTCTGTTTGCTGTGCGCCATTTGTTTATAAATTTAATTTGTCTTAGCAAAAAACAGCGACGACTTGTTGACTTATCGAGGGTGAAGTTTCCATTTTCCTTTCGGTTTCCCGCCTTTAATTTTCCAGCTGGCAAATGTGTTTTGCATATTTGGCCAGGATTTAATGCAAAAGTAAATGGGAATTCATAACCGAGTTAGCAATGTCAGTTCTTGGTGCTCAAAAATTTACAAGGCTTCCAACGCGCTGATTCAACAATTTTGTAGCCAACTTATAAGGCAAGTATACACCGTAAAAAAAAGTAAACATTTCAAGCTAAGTTATGGATTGAACAGCAGTGTTGGTATTATTCGCTATTAAAATGTATTTTGCTTTCAGTGCAAGCACTTGAGCCGAACAATGATTTGTAATATGCAAAATATGCAAGTGAACTATCACCCGAAAACCACCCACTTTCCCCTGAATATGTGAGTATGTGTGTCGGCTTCGAGCTTTTTGTGCCATGGAATTTTATGCGTTATTGAATTTCACTTAAAGACAACTCATGCTTGCTTACGTATTTATACTGTCTGGGGGCGTGAGAGGTTAGATGGCTGGGAAATGTCACTTGAGCCGGGACCTCAGACTTCGGACTTAGTTTGTGTCTCCGAGGACTCTGGGATATCCTCGGCATGTGCCTGGTCCGCTGGGAGAACCTGACGGAATAATATTCATATGCGAGTGGCTTAAAAAGTTTAAAAACTCTTTATCACCCGAAACTTTACGATGCATAAAGTGTTTGCTAGTCATTAGAAGCTCGAGGAAGCACAGATATTTGAGGAGGTAAGGAGCCGAGGTGTCGGAAAGTCGGAGGCCAATTAGAGGAGTTTCCATTATATACATAGACATCTCCGTGGATATTAGCCAGTTGCCTTTGCCGGAGAGAATCACCAACGGCATGCGAAATGGCGGAGTATAGAGCATAGTTTCGGGCCAATTGACAGAAACGTCAAGCTGACACAACCATGGCAAATAGAGGTCCGTGTGTGGCAGTCTGTGTTGCCAAACACACACTCCAAACAATTGCCAAACAAAAACACCTAAAACACACACACACCCTCTGGATGGACGCCAAAAGGATTCGAGCTTTCAGCTGACAGGCGGCACTAACTGAAATTAAACATGAAAAATGCAGCAGTTCGAGAGGCAGCTGGGTACACTGCCAACAAATGCAGTATGCCTAAGCAACTTGAGCTATGCAACAATATAGCTGCATTTCAAGGATCAGTTACATTTACGCCTTTTCAATGTATGCATTTAAAACGCAATTTGTAAATTCCAAAATCCCGCTAATTAAGGTGTAATTTTCCACTGTGCAGCTGCAACTTTCAGCTGGCGTATCTGTTGGCAGTTGGTTTTGGCCAACAAAAATACCCGGCGATGGCTAAATATGTATGCAGCCCTGTTGTTGGGCCTTCGCTGATGGATTCAAATTGTAAATTATGCAGCACGCCAAATTTGAAATGCAAACAAAGTAGGCGTAGAACACAACAGATCCACAACCAAACCCATGTGGGCAATTCTGGATTTCATAATGGGCTGGTGGCTAGTGGCTAATGGCAGGAGTTCCTGGAATCAGATTCACCAATTTAATTATGAAGCATTATCTTTGACTGCACAACTGGACAGCTTTCAAGCTTGGATGATCTCGTGTGTTAATTAAATATACAAATTTTAATGTCTGTCAATAATCCCATAAGCTGGATTTCAACTAAATTTTGCCAGCTTTTATAATCATTAGCCCACTTAAATACGCATTGAAATTGTAGTTCGAGTATTGATCAGCACCGTAAAAATGAATTGCTCAGTATACATATAATTGACACTTAAAAACCTCAGATGCATTTGAAATTGTAGATATTGTTGTGGCTCCTTGAAAGCGTATACATGTTGGACATTTTTCAGAACATCCAGCCGGTGGCACTTTGTTCGGCAACTGTGAGAAAGTGCAGTGGAAAGCATAAATGAAAGCCAGTGTGGGTCATTTGGCCGCAGAACATGCCCGTCCGCCATGCAAATTACAAGTGGCAGACTGCGGAGGAGCAGAAGATTGGCCGAAAAGTGCTCCCCGTTGGGCGGTGATGCGCTCATAATTGCCACCGAAATGCACATTAAAGCAAAGTGTTTTCTGTGGGGGAGGGCCACACTATCTGAGGTCCGGGCGCCCGACTGCTTTTTGTTCCATTTTTGCAGCACAATGTTGTATTTCATAATCCGGCGTCCTGGACGACCGGCTGGCTGCCATGTAATCAACTTGCTGAATTAGCATTATAAATGCGAAAATGTGGAAAGTTAGATAAACGCCGGGAGGTGTGGCCTGCGAATAGTGGGGTAGGGGACTGAAGGACTGTAGCTCATTAGCCGGCACAGCGTGAACTGCACTTAATGTGCTCCGTTTGCAATTGTTTTTTCGGCATTCCGCTCCTGCGGTTGCACTTCATTGTAATGAGCTGGCAATCCGGGGATTTGAACCGCAGATCCCCTCTGCTCCTTCTTTGCCACCCCATCACACCCCACCACAAGCCGCAAACCAGACAATGGATACCCAGATACAAAACTAGGGACAAAGATACAAATGCATAAATAAGAAGCTGACAAAGAAGCCGCAACAGCTGCGGAGCGGCAGAATGTCAACGAACAGACATGCAAATTCCAGCTGGGACAACGGAAAGCAACTTAACTGGGCAAATGGCACATGGAGTAAACCAAGAACCCGCAACTTCGCTACTTTGCAAGAAAAAGCGTAAAACGGGCGCATTTCAGGGGGAAATTGGTATCGATGTCCAGGACATAAACAACCCATCTGGCTTAGGGCCTCAGTCCGCTTGTCACTCACTTATGGGGTTCCACTCCGAGTCCCAATCACACTTCCATTCCACCCAACCGAGAAACCGAGTGACCAGCTCAAAGCGGGAATCCAGGGCACATGAGCAGCTGACGAGGAATAGGCGACGCCGTCGGATGCGAAAAGAATCGCTGTTTAGTTCGCATCAGAAACACAGAGATGCGCACTTGGAAAAATCAGGTGAAAGTGCATTGATTTTGAAGTTATTAGTATATAAATTAAGGAAGAAATACTTCCAGGAAATACTATATCCAAGTTCAAATAGTAGCTGCTAAACACATATTTATCTAAAATATCCACTTTGTGCAGTGTAACTTTTCGCTTCTGTTTCTTGCTGCACATCCAACATCCACAGGCCTTCGGGGCGTGTCACTAGCGGAGGTAAAAACATTTGCTCCTCGCCAGCAGTGCGTGGGCCAGGACATTCAGAACATTGAGAACATTCGGGACACCAGACCAACGCCCACGCCCACCCACCAACAAGGACATTGGCGAACGGAAGTGTTTGCTAAATTGCCGGCGAAGGCGGTGGCGCTGCTTTAAAAAGGTCACCAGTTCGCTGGCGCAGCAGGCCCAAGTTTTAGGATTCCCAACTACACGCCATACATATATATTACTGGCTCACACTAACGCACGCGCACACACACACACCCAACTCAAACACAGCTGCACTCGAACGCCTTGCTGGCGCACGTTGCGTATACGTGATGTTTGCGCTTTCATGCCTTGGAATCCGGAGGGACTGGAAACTAAGTCACCAAGTCAGTGGGGCTGTGCTCGCCAAGATATTCACACATCGAACTGCAGAATGGCAGGTGTTTACTTAGCCTTGACCACTGCGCAAAATGGAACTAAAATTATTTTAAATGCATTCCAAGTTATTTCAGTCCTTTGTTCGCCAGAAATAATACATTTCACAAACTTTTGTGGCACGCAGCTGGCGAGTGTCCGGCCGGAGCTTGGGCTACGGCGCAGGAACAATAAAAGCAACATTGCCGCAATGAAATGTCCTGTCTTGTCACATGGAAGTGGCCAACTTGCGAGGATGTTGAACGCCTCTCTGCTGGCCGAACGAAAACAAGTTTGCCCGCACTTCCCCGCCCCGTTTGCACTTTTCCTCTGGCGACATACTTTCCTGCTTTTATTCGGTTTTAGCCAAAAGAAGCGGGCCGAGAAAAGGACGCATGCCCTTGGGCGGAATTTGTGCCGCTCCTAAAAGCATTTGTCTGGTCGAACGACAAAGGATACGAACTTGAGCTCCTCCCTGAGTCAATTTTAAAAAGTGCCGCAGCATATAATGTGTTCTCAGCCCTTTGGATTATAAGTCGGATGTGGGTATGTGGTAGTTAGGGGGGAAGCAGAGGGATTATGTTATCGGGGGCGACTCGTACGGGGGAATAATTAGATTGGACCCATCAGCGGGCATTCAAAGCACGGCAAATTCAATTACGAGCATTGCGCATCGCGAATCCCCCATGATGGGAGCGTAAGTGATCAGTTGGCTTGGATTAGGCAGATGCCAAACTAATTCTATCACCATTTGATATGATTTAATGAGTTTGCAAATCGCATTTCCAGAGAGTGCGAAGTAAAGTTATTTATTTCCCTTTACTTAAATATAGATGATTGCCATTACACAAACACATTCGTTTTTTCTTCGGGTAATTTATGTATCAAAGTTCATGCCTGATTAAATTAATTCAACAAAATCCATTAATGCGCATTTAAAATCCGCTAATTTTGCAAGCGGAATGATTCGTACAAAGAGCCGTGTAAATGATTCCTCCCCCCACAACATCATATCCTTTCAAATTACAACGTATTGAATCTCAATGCGCAGCATCCCCTGATGCAAAATGTATTAAATATCTTTAATTGCTCTATCATGTCGTACGAGCAAAAAAGAAAAAAACAAAGCCGCTACACTCGGATAATGTATGCATTTGTTTATCAATTAAGCCTCATGCATTTTTCAATTGCACACTTTGTAATTATGCGCCAACAACAACTCCCGCTGCCTTAATTGCGCGGAATAATGTATTGATTATTGATTTAGTTGCCGTTGTGTCTGGTGTAATTGAAATGTAGGAGTACGTGACCGGGAAGTGGGATTCCAACGAAGTGTGGGATGGGGATGGGGATGGGGATGGGGATGGGGATGGGATTTCTGGCCCAGGAGTGCACTTGAGTGCAGAGTTATGCTTCCGACTAGAAAAACTGTGAGCAGAACAAACAGCAAAACGGGGGACAGACACTCGCGGAATTCCAAATGAGATACGGTGGGCGGATTCCAGCCAGGATGGGCGTCCTTAAGCCCCTGGTGCCCCTCCCCCTCTGACACCCCTCGCCCAACACCACTGCTCCGTTTGCGGCTTAATGCATCGAGGACTCGGCAAAACAAAGTCCGGCAGTCTGAAATTCGCCATAAATGCGGAAGTGTGCCCGCGCTGGAAACTTTCGCAGCACAAGGATACAAAGGACGAGCCCACATGTTGGGAGTTTGCTGCTGGAAAGTTTTGGCTTTTAAATGGCTTTTACTTTTTGCCGTATGGCTCCCAGTGGCGTAATAAAACACAAAGGTAAATCGAAGCAGAGCCAGCCAGTACAGCCAGCTGCCAACCAACGTGGACGGTCACCTTTACGCCCGACATTAAATTCCGGCAGATGAAGACATGGCCCCGTAATCATCGGGCCTCAGCTGCAGCAGCCACCAACAATGAACCCAGATTGGACAAACTTTGCTCGCCAAATTGTTATTAATTGAGCTTTATAGTTTTTCGAAGCGAACTTCGTTAAACATTTACCATTTACCTACCCGTTGGCAGCGCCTGCCGTCGAGTGTTCGTAAATGTTAATAGAGTTTGCTGAATAATGCATCCATCAGGGATGCTAATGACACCTCCGGGGGCGGGAAGGCGGATTGCTAACGAGGTAAGTGGACACTGTCGAAAAAGAACTATAATTTATTTAATGGGTTCGTGAAAGGGCATTGAAACGCATAAAAAAGGATGGGGTGTGGTGACATATTTCCAAATTGTTGTTTCGCCACAATTTATATTTACGATTTCAACGTCTGTGTATCGTCTTTCAAATAGACACACTACACTTTGAGACATCGTTAAATTAAGATATAATTCCAAAGATAATGAAAAGTAGCACACTTTCTGCGCTGTGTAAGTCCAAACAAAAACTCCTTGAAATAAACGATCCACTTGCGTCGTCTAGTCCTTCCGATAGACAAGCTGCATTATCCTCCGCAAATTATCTCCTTCAGGAGCAGCTTCGTTTTCACAATGGCCAGGACATAATCTAATTTCGGTTTGACGTGCTGGCAATTTCAATTTGGAGAACTGCCACACACGCAGTGGGCGTGGCCGTAATCCGGGCGAGCGATCTCCGCCCACCAGGGGGCGCTGCCAATTTTTGGCGGCTGCATTAATCGAGTTCCTGGGCCGAGACTCGTTTCCTTTTGTGTCGGGGTCACAATGGCGGCGGTCACAAAGGTCTGCGGCTGGTATTAACCAGATGGAGGTTATTTCATTTGCTTTTAATTTAGTTTGGCAACAAAAACGGTCCAGGGTCCTGGGTCCGGGTCCTTTGTGGATTTCAATGGCTACCTGTTGCCAGCGGCTGTTTCGGTCTTAAATAGCAATGTAATCCTTTCTGATTTCTTAAGGCCAGGACAACACTAATTTTTTAATGCGCCACGGGGAAAAGGTGAAAGTATGTGGCGGACAAAGGATTCCAAAGGCAAGGACACAGTTTGTTACATGTGAAAGAATTTTGTTTTGAACTTGGGGATTGGGTTATCCTCCCCTTTTCCTTACTAGCTATGTGTGTGTGTGTGTGTGCGGGGGCGCAGTGTGCAACTAATTAGTCGAATTGCGTACACAATGGAGCATTGCGGTGAGTGTGGAAACAATGGACTGGCCAACTGGCTCATTAATCGGCTCTAATTAGCCGTGCCAAGGAAGCCGGACTTCCTGTTGACTGCATCCTGGCATGTATCTAAATGGCCACTGAACTAGTGACCGCTATTGAAATCCCGGTCGGTGGACCACCACGAGGCTCTTTTCCACCAGCACTGCAAAGCAAAACGTTGGGCATTCGCCCGGTGTGACCGTTAATGCTGTTTTCGCCTAGTAATTGCTGCTGACTTCCAAGTGCCCCAGCACCGAACTTCAATTTGAGAACAGCCTTTGGGCAGGAACATTCAAGGGAGGACGGCAAGCACAACTTGGTGGCATTCTTTTTTTTAGCCAGTTTCCAACGAGCTCCTTTGGCGACCACGACAAATGGAAAGCGCATTGAACCGGTACTAAACCATCAACCATCAAGTGGCCTTCCCATCAAAAGGCAAGCGGAATTCCTACACTGAGAGTTTGAAAATATGTTGCTCAGGCTTGAATTACAATTTATGGGGAACTTTCTTTCGAGGATGAACAAATCCACGATGTGTACTTCCTAAGTTTAAATTTTTCTTCCTAATTCACATATTTCCATATATTTTCAGTGTAGTGCGATGAAGCAAATTGGCCAGCAGGCTGGGAATCTGTGGCAAAACGGCCACCAAATACAGAAACAGAAACTGAACAGGAGATGGCAGCTGGAGATGGAGACCGCTGGCGGATGGAGTCGAGATTGCATTCGACGAACCGTGGCATTTGCCGCCCACAAATGCTTTTGGCTGTTTAGCTGTTGCCAAAGCACCAAGTTGGGCAAGATGGGCAAGCTGAGGGCATCACTCAACGCTGGGCTTCGAGTGGCAAACTGTGTCGATAATCAATCAATGTGCATGTTCCTCCGCCCACTCAGAACGCCATACATCAGCCGAATATTCATTTAAGCGTTTCGGGCCAACAACGTCTTTGCGCAGGTGTTTCGGCCCAAACGCCAAAGTTTGCTGGCAAATAAACAGCTGAGGAGATGAAGGGTTTGTTTTGAGGCGGAATAAGGAATTGATTTATTCTGTTGGCAAAGTTCCGCCTTCTCGAGACGCAACGAGTCCTCGAGAGCACTTTCATTGTTCAAGGACTTAATGAGTGAAACTTTAAGCAGATTTCAGCCGGCCACTGGCATTATTCATTTGGCACTTCTCCGAAAGCTGAAAGCAGCTCCTTCTTCTGAGGCTACGCAAATAAGTGGTGGCGTATCTGTTTGACTTCCTGCCAAGATGTTCACCTTCTCCTCGGATCCCTTAGTTCTTGAATCCTGGGCCCTTGTCCGATTTACCGACATCCCCTCGAACACAAAGTTGCTGTTGCAAAAGCAAACTGCAACGGTTTCCAAGCAGCACACCAAAGTTTTTCCAGCCCGACAGCCAAGATGAAAACTTTTACACTGCAAAAATTCAATAAGAGCGAAACAAACTGAATTAAGGCATACACGAAAGTTCTTGTGATGGGTATTTTAGGCAAAGTGACGAGAGACATTTTCCCTCAGTGCACGGCAAAGTAACCGAAGTTGACCAGGCCAACGCAAACAGTGTTGCATGCTACCAGGCTGAGCCGAAGGATGGTAAAACATTTTAACCAAAAGTGCACACTGGCTAACGAAAAAATATTGCAGCCGATAAGGGTGGCCACTTTGCACCCCAATCAGCTCCCATTCCCCATTTCCCAGCTGCCGTAAAAGGCTGCAGCAATTTATTATGATCATTTTGAATAATTCATAAAATGCGGCCTGCTAGGTCCTTCCACTCCTTCGGCCCGCAACAGTGCTAGTGCTGTGAGCTGGCCCGAATGCAAAAAGGTCCTGCTTCCTTTTCCTTGCCACATGACAAGTTAAGCCACCAGGGGACAATATCACTTTGCCGCTGCCACAAGGAGTGGCAGAAACAAACAAGCAAAATGTGTAACTAAATTTGTACCCCACATGGGCCACTGGTGAGATGTACGTCTGTATGGCAATGTATGTGAGTGGCATGCATCGTTTTTCATTTTACGGATTTATGATGAAGATGCTTTTAAAACGTTTCAGTAGCGCTGCGCTGCCAGAGTCCTGTCTTTGCCTTGCCTCGTCCTTTTGAGTGGCCCAATATGATTCGAAGGACACTTGGAAGGTCGAGGAACTTTGGCAAAATCCAGGAAATAAAAGCAAAAAGGACCAAATTGGACTGGAATCCCCAATGATATACAAGAAAATAAGCCTAATAGTGTACCACACTGCCTAAATGTGCATTAATCTGATATGCCCCGTAAGTTCCATCATACCCGGTGTAAAACAGCAGCTGAGAAGACTGTAAGCTGCGTTGAAATCTAATTTGTAGACCTGCCCCTGACCGCAGATACCACAGATACCCCCATGCCACGCCCCCGCCGCCTTCTCCGCCCCTTCAGGAGGCATTGAGTCAAGCCGAAATGGGTTTTAGCGTACGATTTGTGGTCGTGGCAAGAGCAGGTGGAGGTCCCCAGCAGCAAAACTATACACCTGACGAGGACGAGGATGAGGACGAGGACTCGAATGCGAATCCGAATTGGCAAGCGCCCCACTCAATGGCAGTTTCACGGAACGCTGGCCCCCAGTTGGAGTTGATTGTGCTGCCCCATTTTTTCGGCCAACGGATTATGACCCTGATCTGGTCATGTGTGCAGCTGCGTGAGCAGCATCGTGTAGCTTTAGTTTCACTTTGCCAACTGCAGCCCACCTCAACCCACTTTCCTCCTATGGAATCTCCACCAGCGCCACCTGTGTGCTTGCTAACTTTCTGGTTGCTCTTGGTTATTGGTTTATGGGTCCCATGTGGTTGTCCACTCGGTGTGTCATTAAGTTTGGTGTTTTTGCATTCCTGCATTCGAGGAACATCAGCTCAACGAGCCCGTATCATGTGGATTAAGCTGCATTCCAAATCAGTTAAGCTTTGCATATTTGGCCAATTTCTCAAAGCTTTTCTGATTCGGTTATCAATGCCTCGGCAAATATGGAATAAAAAGAGCTAGGGTCCAGATCAATCGTTTTTTCAAAATATCTTTCCGATTGTTTTGTGGCCTGTTTTAGATACATTGGGACCCCAATTAACAAAATAAATCATTTTTTGAATGAAATACAAAATTTAAATTTTTTTAAAAATTTGAATTTTTGGTAAGGGGTTACATCATGATTTTTTGCGAAAAATTGATAAAATTTACAATATCCAGTTTTGGACACACATGGATTGCAAATTTCTTCACGAGCAGAACGAGATATGACATTCAATATTTGGACGATTATTTTAATTATTATAGACAAAAATCTGATTGTTATCTAACAAAATCGAGAATCGGCAGTCAAGTCAAAAAAAAAAAGTCAAAAATTTTAGATTAAAAATTTAGAATAACATGCAAATAGATTAAAATTTTCAGCGAGCTTTAATTATTTATTTTTTAACAATTGGTTTAAATTATTACATACAAAATTTTGACAATCGATTTACAAATGTATAAGAAAACCTTACCAAAAAGGTTTGTGTACAGACTTTCGTTAAGTTAGCTGATACACGAACCGGTATCATTCTATTCATATCAGAGTTCTCATCCCGATTGTAATAAATGTGTATTAATACACATCCATAAGAATAAGAATGGCAGCACTCAGCATCCTTATAAATTGGGGTGGCAGCACCCGATAGCCTTAGAAACCGGGATGCCAGCTGTGTAAATACTGTGAAAAATACTAGCGTTTGCCTCGAAGATGCGTTATTTTCAAATTGAGATTTGGGAAAAGAAAAATTGCAGTCATAAAAAGAATAGCCAAACTAAAGTTTATCTCTTAAAAACGTTATATATGTAGTATACATTAATACATACATACATAGAAAACATTTTGGTTTCTCTCTAGACAAACAACACAGTCTTCCTATTATATTATTGTATTTCGTAAAATTTTCTATAAAAAAATTTATTTTTGTATAGTAAAACAAATATTAAAGTTTAAGACATAACAATGGGTTTTTTCTTTTTTTTTTTTTTGGCAGTTCACTTTCGGGGCGTTCAGCAGAGAAAACTGGAGTGACTCGTCGAAGAAAGCTGCGTCGCACAAATTACATTAAAAATGCAAAAATTCATAAATTCATGACGTGTCGCCGTGGCTCCCTTGCTCTCGCACTTGGGCACCCCTTTTCGCCCCTTCCACGGCGCCCACTCCCCATTTTCCGGCTCCTTTGTTGCTCCTTCTGTTGTTACATGGCATTCCTCTTGGCCAAACAAAATGGCGAATGGCAGGAGTCAGCAAATGGGGCTCTGGAGCCCCCTACCCGCACAGCCCACACCCCTGGAACGACTTCAGTTAATTATTCATGCAATGTCGCTGGCAGCCAGTGCAAAAGGGACAGGAAAGGACCCTTTTTAATATTTATGAACACAACCGATTCTCTAATTATAATTAGGAATTGAAAAGTTAGCACACAGCAACAACAACAGCAGCAACAAGGAGAGTGGGCACGCAACAAAAGTTTGTGTGCACTGAATCATAATTAAAGGGGGGGCCTCCCCCTGCCCCTGCCCCCGCCCCTAGCAAAAGGGGGGTTGTTCGATGGGGGTGAACGACGGCAAAATGGCGCGCACAATGGCATTTTAATGGTGGCACTCGAGTCTGCTAAACATACACTCATTCGGGAGTTTCTTTAACTGGAATTCAGGACTCTCGAGCTCCCAAGTTGGGTTTTAGATATTCCGGGCATGCGACGTGATTCTCCGGCGGAACCACTCACGTTCCGTTCGACGGAGCGTGTCTCTAGCTTAGAATACGCACAAAATATTGACACGATTTAATTTCTTGTTTGTTTGTTATCCCAGCCAGCAGCTCAGAACGGCAAAGATGGAACGGAACCCATTTGAATATCCCTAATCCCCGAATCGCGTCCTGCTCTTCTAATTACCCAACAACTCAGGGACGTAATGAAGCAGCTCGTGGCGCGATTTGCTCCACGTCACGCTTCAATTTCACCCAAAAATTGAAAAATCCAGGAAGCCAAGCAGTCCGGGGAAATTTAAATTTTCCCCGTCTATTTGTGGCAGCGCGATCGTATTTCAGATGAAACAATTGAGCGAGGGCAAGTGGGCTGGCGGGGCGTGAAATTGATGCCAATTATCGGAGGGGGGGAAAACTTCAGAATATCATCATGCTCGCGGGTTTTCACTAGGAAAGTGTAAGAGGAAGTGAGCCAGGGCATTTCTGATAACAGCCAGCTTGATTCTTTAAAATATAATATGGATTCACTATGATGTATCTAATTTATCTATTTATTCAGGGTACCAAATAAAATATGACAAATAGTTGGTATATAAATAACTAGACGTATCAAGCTCTACAATTTATATGAAAAGTCTACTCCAGTGCCCTCTTGTCACTTTGCGGCGGAACCTGCCATCCCGGCGAAATCCACTCCACTTGATCAGCATCTCCTCCAGATGATGGGCAGATTACGAGGGCGCTTCTATTAATAGCGGACATCGGAGCGAACGAACCCATAAGTCAAATCGAACGGCGAGAGTCTGCCGGCCGCTTTCCCTGCGCGTTTGCCGCTTTCCCGATTTCCCGGCTGTCTCCGTCTTTGTCCGCTCTGTTTTTTAGGGCTTAAGTGGGCTTAGTCAGCTCGACAAATGTGCAGCGCCTCCGAGTTTTGTGTCCCGTGCCTGGAGCTGTTTTATGTTCTAGCTGCCACTGCTGCATGGTGAATGCTGCACGCAGCGTGCAGCAACCGACATGCAACATGCAACGTGGGCTTAAGTAGGCTTAACTCGCTGCAGCAGGCGCGTTTTATTTTTGGCCGGAATTTTCCCCGCTGCAGTTCATAATTTCCCGCCATCGAATGCAGTTCATTTCGCCTTAATTTGTCTCAAGTTCAGCGAGGGTTTCCTTCGCTTTCCCCGGCACTTTCGCTTTCCTTCATTCGCGCCATTATTTTAATGCCTCGAATGTCCTTGCCTTGGATTCACCCCTCCTTCTGCTTGCCGAAATTAAAGTGTTTCCTCACGACATTTACATACGGCATTTAGCAAACATATGGCTGTGAGTAACTTCATTTATTTCGTGGCTGCCACCCCGTGGAATGAAAAAAGCATTGGAAAGCGGGCCGGGCGCAATATCCATAAAATGCGAAGATAACCATAAGTCCTGTTTAAGTCGCCTGTTTTGTGGCCATTGGAAGGGGGTCTCCTTTTGCAGAGGGAGCACTCGAAAAAATATCTAGTCAAAAAATAGTACTTTAAAATTTGAAACTTACAGATAAGCGCCCATTTAATTATGTATCTGATGATAGGTTTTAAAAGGCAAAATGGCTAGACAGTGATGGTATTCTACTTTCAAGGAGTTCAGTTCAGCTACAGATGTTTTCTCAGTGTACGTATGTCCTTGGGGTGCGTAGCGCAGCGTCCATCCTGCCGCAGGACCCCCTCATTGGCTTCCTTGCTGTGCTGGTTCATCTACATAGCAATAAAATAAGAGACGCTCCTTCCGCTGCGGATGCTGCTGGCGAGGCATTAACCTAATTTTATATACATTTAATTTTATTTTATTTAATTTTAACACACACACATGCACGAGGGTGGGTTTTCCCGGAGCTGGCTTACTTAAAGGAGGAAAATCTCTATAAGAATGCCCACTATTCTGGATCAACGAATCATCCTGAACAAACTTGATTATCCTGCGACCAGTGTCAAGTGCATTCGCGGACAGTCGTAAAGCAAACGAGCAGCAGCAGATTTCAGCACGGTTTTCAAGGGGCTCTCCAGTGGGAAATTCCCGCCTGATAAACCCATTCTCCCGCTTTTCCTGCCCCCCAAGCCCCCCGACAATTTGTGCGAAGCTCGTGCGCATATTTCATAACTTTTCGCATAAGCTGCCCCAAGATAAATGTGCACAATCGAAAGCTGCATGGCCAAAACAACAAACAGAAAACAGCCAGAAAAACAGGCAGAAGGATACAGATGGGGGTAACACAGGACGGCCAATTTAGAAGCGATTTTTGAATAACTCGACTTGCGAGAATTGTTCGTGCGCCGTTTAGACTTTCTGAACAAGATTTATACAGCAAATGTGTTAACTTGTACATCATTTGATGGAGTTACTGCTGGCCCGGCAGAAGTTTTTTGGCCCGGCTTTTTATTTATGGCAATTGGATTTGTGAGTTATGTTTTTCGGGAGGAACAAGAAGCCGCAAGTGGGCGGGGATCATGGTGCTTTTGCGCTCTGGGAAAATCTAATTTAAACAGAGTCTGCCGAGTTTAACTGCTTTCGGCTTTGGTCAGTTTTATTGTTTTCTCGGTCCGGCTTTGTGATGAATTTGCATCTAAATCGAATGGTCGGCTCCATTAAAAGGAGTAAGGGAGTCTTGCTGGTTTTCAGATTTTTCAAGGCATGCGGTCGCATTGCATTAGCATAATCAGCCGGACTCGAAGACGGACTCAAAGGATCAGCTTTTGGCTTAGCTGAGTATACTTTTTCCTTTCAATTTAATTTCAAATATTTTTCTGCATCCGAAAGCTGTTCCAAATGGAGATTCATAACTGGCAGGGCTTACTGCGAATGTCTCGCTTTTTGTGAATTTCGAATGGGTTAGGTATCCGTATTCCGCCAAGGTGCACTAGATCTCCACTTGACCGACTACATCCTCCCATTTTCCCACTGCCACATTTCCATTTTCCAGAGGCTGCAATCTACGAGTAACTTTTACATTTAAATTTTCATTAAGTATTCTGCATACGCATAAATAAACTTGGAACGTGCTCGAAAGCACACAGCTGAATGCAGCCCGCACACACACACACACACACAAAGGGGCTGAAAGGACGTGTGCATCCTTGCACATATATGCAAACTGACACAACAATCCCTTTGTTGTCCTGGTCGGCGGTGGGCGGCTGGCCGTGTGGCGGTGGGTGTGGCATGCAGATTTTCCATTTTGGGTGGCCCAAACAAAAACATGAAAAGTTTGCAAAAATAAATTTATATTATGTTCATAAATTCATAGAGCCGCTGGCACAGCCAGAGCCTGCAAAAGGACATTACACACACACTCATACATACGGAGGATGTCCTGCCCGTTTTTGATATGCAAATTTCAACAGTTGCCTCCTCCGGCTGCGTCAACACCCAAAATAGCAGCCAATCAACTGTGGCAGGACATGGCCAGGATGGAGACTGGGTGGCAGGACACTATGTAGGCCTCGTGGCGTAACTCGCAGCAATCCTTTCAACATGTTGGCCAGGCTCCGCTCGTGCCTCCTCCTGGAGGCCATTAAAATCATCGCACACCTTGGACAAAGGGTTGAACGGCAGGAGGGAGTGGGGCCAAAGTGGAGCCGGAGTGGCTGGCAGGAACAGGACTGCGGCATGTTTGCTGTTTGCAACGTCCACAGCAGGATAAACTGGCCGCGAGTCCTGCAGTCGATGCCAAAGTGGAATACCTTAACTGCCCTTTGCTGAATACATTCTTTTCAAAGTCAACTGATATTTGTTATCCCAAATAAACCAATAAAAATAATTAAATTTAATTAGACAAAAAATGTAATAATAAATACATCCTTTTACTGATACATAACTATGCTTAATGAATATACTTTTTCCAACGAATGATATACAAACTGCACTTGGTAGCTAGTATACCCTTAAGTTACAAAGGCGGCAAATGACAACGGCAATGCTGCCATCGATGTCCTGCTCCTGCCCCGCCTTTCCCTTTCCCCCGCCCCTACCATTTCTGCTGGATCCCCTTTTTCCGGAGTGTCGACAATGTTGCTTCAAAAATATTGCCACCGCAGCACATTTCATGTTTGTTGTAGCCGGCTCTGGTGTTTCTGCTCTTCCGGCGCTGCGTGCATTTATAAATTATGCTGAACATGTAAAGTGCCATTTTGAATATGAAATTTGATGCTTTTTTAAGCCCACCAGCCTGACCAGCCAGCCAGGACCGAAGGACGAAAAGGAGCATGCAGATGCGGCTTCGCATCCTTTGTTGACCCCGGAATATTTTATGGGTTGGCCGGAGCTGTTTTCTCATATTTTAATTACTTGCAGAATGCAGTGGACATTTTTCTCCATTGCGCCGCGTGTCTAATTTGGCCTCATCCATATTATTTTGCCGGATCCGCCCAGAGGCACCCCATTTGTACTCATTCCGTGGAGCGAGTTATGAGGCTCGGGGGCCAACTGCAGCTAATGGTGAGTCATGTCAGCAATTGCTCAGCGAGCCAAATTGCAGCTGGCCTACTCAACCCACGGAGGAGATCCAGAAAAAAGCCGTAAAGGTCAGAAAATCAATCGGCCAGCTGGCCAAAGCAACTAATTCATTTAAATCTAGCAAAATCTGAGAAAATCCCCGGCAACGACCTTCGGGATTTTAAGAGATTTCACGAATGTCAACCGAACGTTTCAACGCCAAAAGCGAAAGCATTCCGCCGGAGATGGGAGCGGACAGCCGGATGGTTGGATGCCGGACACGGAAAGGAATACGGCAGGGGCAGAACCCCGCCCCCCTGTTCACGCCACCGCCCTAAAATTCCGGGCCACGTTAAGCTAAGCAAGCAAATCACCCGGCCGCGCCACCCGTGTGAGCTTTTGGCTAAAATAGTTGGCAACACCACATTAAACAATGATGCCCACAGGCGGCGAGAAAGAGACGGGGCTTGTGCGGCCGAAAGAGAGGCAGCATGTGAGTAGAACGAGAGGGCGATTGCTGCTGTGCGTGAGCGAGAAAATGAGGCAACAGCAAAAGTCGCAGAACTTTAGCAATTTGAAGCTAATATGTTGACAATCTAGCCAAGGAAGGAGCGGGGCAGGACGAGAAAAGGACGAGGACCACTGGCACCATCTATGGTTATGTGTATTTAAGTCACTGCCAAAGCCGCGCTGAGAAAGGGGCTTCGAGGGGGTTGCGAGACGGGAAGAAAAGGACCTGCCAGTGATGATATCCACTACCTGCGAATTTTGAATAAGAACTATCCAGGATATCCTTATCCTCACAATACATACTTTTTAACCGATCTAGCGATTAAAACGCAGTAATTCAAATCACCCATAAAAATATATAAGATTTCTATGACAATAAGATAACATTTCTGCTTGGAATTTGGCAAGAGATAGACCTTTGTGACGCTCGTGATATTGTTTCGACTTTCACAATAAAAATAACATTATACTTGTCGCTTCGGTATAATAAACTAAATGTGAGGTATGGCATGGTTATCAAATTTCCTGACCGGAGACAACATAATTATTATGGAATAGATAGTGTCTAAAAGTCTAACGACGAAAATATATATTTCAGCCTCCTGAGGCCAAACAGTATCTTAACGTTATAATTGAAAACAAATACCGGATCGATACCTTTATTAAAATAGATTATTTATTTGGGGTATAGTAATATTTTTTTTAGAGATACTTCCTATAAACATGTCGACTTCTTGCTCACCTCTATGCTGACACATATTATTGACAAATTTCAGCGACTGAATGCGTGCTGTTGGTTTTTCTTACGCTCGTATGAGTAACAACGCAAAGCTCCCAATAAGGGGGGCGGAGTGGGAGTGGCCGGCGGAGCAATCCGGGGACAACTCGTAAAAAGTGGATTTTACTGCTTAACTGTGGCACATCAAATGAAACAAATGGAAAACGCACACAACACAGCCACTGGAGTCACGAGCGGAAAATGCGGAAAAATCGGAGGCAGAGGAGATCGCACGAGCTTTCCACATAAATTCGCCCGTCTTTTTTTGCATAAATAAAATAAAATGCAATATTTTCCGCTGCAGCTGCAGGCGGCCCAAATCCCTCGCACAAAAGTCAGCAATCAAAACAGATTAAAATATGATTTGACAGCTACGAAAACAAATATAAATGCAGACTGCCACACAGTCATATGGATATGGATATTCATGTCGCGTTCGCATTCACTTGCAAGTTTCAGCCGATTTCAGTTGGCATTTCGATATTGTTTCCATATTTAACTAGAGCCCCCGTCAGGAGGCTCTGGCTCGGCTCCGGATCCGGATCTGGATATATCTTCCTGCGAAGAGGTAAGCCCGCGATTGCGCGATTGCCGCGTGCTGGCATTTTTATCAAAGCGCCGCCGCTGCCTGATGCCTATTAAAAATTTAAATCAATTTTCAATATGGATTGCGCATATCCAGCGATATCTTTGGCTGACACTTTTGTTTTATTATTACAATACCCTCGATGCCAGTTAAGTTCCTATCGCGCTGCTCAGCCGAACTGTCACTGTTTGCAGCTCGTATCTTGGCAACGGATGGCGATATTCGCGGATTTGGCCGCTTTATGTTTTATGCGCCCAACTCTGGCCGGCGCCTACCCACCTGGTGGCCAAAAGCCAGGTGATTGCAATTATCAGTTAATAAGGACGACTAACTGACCCAAAGCAGATTTGCTGCAATTAGCCAGGCCGCAGGATTCGCGTTCGCAGGAGTGCGTAAGTCGCCAAAGCCCGAAATGCCGGGCAATAATTAAATTATCATTAACGATGTCGGTTTAGCAGGGTCACATGAAACCCAGTTAAGCGGGCACTTTGAGGGGCGTTCTAGAGCCCCACCCCCTCCCTCACATGGAAACCAGAGGAGAAACTATCCAGTTTTGGGGATCTTTATCAGGGTGACCCAATAATTATGACTTTCGTTGCAGTTGGGATATATCTGAACTGGGTGGGTTATCTACTTTGAAATAGGTTAGGTTTTTCACTCAGATTTGTACATAATTGTAACTTAGATAATTTAAAATCAAATAATAATCATACAAATTCAAATAGCTTATATATCTAACTACGATAATAGTATTGCATTGCGAATTCTTCGCATAATATGGCTTTAAATATGTAACATACACTCATATTTCAAAAATCCTCAGCCCAACCGCAAATCACAGATTTGCGCAGTTTCGACCAACAAATTGGAAAATATACGAAAAGCAAACCGAAATGCCGCTAAATGGGTTCCGAATGTAATTGTATTTGCATTTGCATTGGGGCCGAGAGAACACAACTGTACTTGGGGGCTGTGTGTGCTGTGCAAATCCACGCAAAATTCCCAAATTCCGGATGGGTTGGGTTCAAATCGGACCGAGAGGGTTGAAGTGTGCTTAAATTCTCATTAGACGCATTAGTGGCGTTGACCAGCTGCCACGCCCACCGCCCGCCGCCGCCTCTTTGCACCTGACCATGCCCGAAATTCAATAATAATAATTGATTGCTTATTACAAACGCACTGCATATGTGTCTCAAATTTATGTGGAAATTCAGGGGGGGAGCGGGTGGAGTTTGCTAATATTTACGCATTAGTTATTTGCCGATGAGGAGGAGGTGAACCCCCTGCCAAATCCACCCTGTAAATGCCAAATGACCAATGCACCTGTACGGCCCAAAATCATCATTAAAGTTTAATGTTTTCATTTCGGTTTGTGCACGCAGCAATTTTAATTATTAACTTTATAATTATGCAAAATCACGAATTACATTAGAATCACTTTGTTATGCCGATTTGGTTTACGGTCTCTTTGAGCGGTGAATCGAGTGAATTGCGAGCTGATGTGGCACTTCTAATCAAGATTCGGATGCCATTCCATTCCCCATTCCCCTCCTCCCATCAACTCGGCCACAATAATTAAGCCCTGTGGAATAATAAGCGAAAGCAATAATAACAGAAGTTTAAACTAAACGATTTTACAGACGACTATGGTCTCACACTATTAATATCTAAGGCTGATTACTTTTCGTAAGTAAGATATTTTAAAATGAAAGTTAAATAATGCAGTATAATATTTATTTTATATCCAAAGCTTTGTTTTATTTGGGA
Source organism: Drosophila simulans (assembly GCF_016746395.2). Lineage (NCBI taxonomy): Eukaryota > Metazoa > Arthropoda > Insecta > Diptera > Drosophilidae > Drosophila > Drosophila simulans. The sequence goes on along the minus strand of NC_052523.2, from coordinate 27,032,270 downwards.
ATCATTAGGAACACTTTTTTAAGACTCTCATTGGAATAGTCCTCCTCCCAAGGGAATAGTTCTGGGAATGGCCCGAGTCGCCTTTGCGATAAGTGGAGCCTATAAAGTCAGCCCCACGATTTCAAAAGCTCCAGTTGAAGAAATTCCGCGCAATGACCCACAAGATCGCCGTTAAGTGGTTCACTATTTTCCTCGTACAGGAGGTACTGGCAGCTCAACAGCCAGCGATATCCAAATCCAGGAGCTTTTCACTGGAATCCATCCCCACCAATGTGCTGATCATCTCCAGCGTAGTCCTGATCACTTGTACTTGGATTGGCTGCGCCTACTTCATGGCCAATCGCCATCAGAAGGCGGTCCAGTATCTCCAGAGCCAACTTGACGAACTGTGGCTGCTGCAGGCCAAGCCCTCCGTTTGGCCACATGCTCCCTTTATCCCAAATGCCCGGGAGCAGAATCCGTCGGAGTATATTCCGCCTAGGGATCCAGAGGAGCAGGAAAAGGAGGCCGATGAGTCGCGGGAGAGGGCTGAAAAAGCCATGGCATTTTTGGAGACCTTTAACAAACATAAAGATAAAGAGTGAGATAAAACAGACTTTAAGTGGAATTATGAATTGGAGGAATTTCAGCTTAACATCCTTGCATATATATTAAAAAGGATATTATACTTAAATAACCACATTAGTTTCCAATTATTTGTTTTAGTTTTATTAAATTTCTTGTTGCAGTCAGCACTGACTTAGCCTTAAATTTATTTGAGTACCCTCAAAATTCATGCTATTCGACGTGTGGCAAAAAGTGCAGCATGATAGGCAATTTGTTGACCCTGGGCTGCCTTCTGGCCCAAGTTATCCCTCGGATTCGGGGGCAGTATGCGGCGGTGAACTGCTCGGATCCCCGGATCGAAACGACGTCCTGTGGCCGCTTCAGTCCGAACGGGTGCTGTGCCAAGGGATGTGTGAGGAATGTGCGCGGAAGGTGCGTCCAGGAGCAGTGCACCGCATCCTGGAGCGGCTGGCTCCAGAGGCCAGTGACCATGAGCTGCTACTTCCACTGGTTCCTGCTGATCTTCGCCGGGCTCATCACGGCCCTCATGCTCGGCCTGGTGGCCTGCAACGCGGCCTGTGAAATAAGGCGCTACCTTCGACAGCGGAGAGTCCAGCGGTTCAGGCGCTTCAGGGACCTGAGCGTAGTCTCCATTGGATCCACTCAGTGCTAGAGCACGTGTGAGCATGAGGTCCTTGGGCTGAGGGGCTGGGAATCAGGAAGGAAGTGCCGAGGGATTTACCATAATCTGCAATACATTAGCGGCAGCTTTGCTCTGGATTCCAATTCAATTCTTTGGGTATCTCCGGCCAAAGCCATGTAAATTACGATTCGCCACCTCGGAAATCCTATTAGTAGTTAAAACCTGATTAGGAAATACTTGCGGCCGAGCCTCGGGCTCACATTTCCTGAAAGCAAATAATAATAAATGGCTCTCACATGCGAGATGCTTTGTGGATTGGATACATGCCCTCCAGGGTGACACCTCCTCCGGAGCACGTCGAAGGTGGCGTGGAATTCAGATGGCTGTGGAGTCGAGTCAAAGGTGCAATAACCCAACCGAACGGGGCACATAAAACTAAATGGCTGCGGGTTGCGTTGCCAGTCCTCGAAGTCCTTTCCATACCCCCGGACCCCGATCCCGGATCACCAGCTCCCTCCTCTGCGGATTCAGTAGCTATTGCGGTGGAGATAACAACCATAAGGGTACACCCGAGGACACTCAGAGAGGAACGGTGCAAATAGGATTGTGAAAGTGTATATTTTGTCACAGCTTCTTTCTGTTTTAAGTGGGTAAGACTATTAAAATCGGGAAACTAAATATTTTATTGAAATTTTCAGTCTTTAGTCTCTAGTCTATTTAAAATTTAAAACCCCTCTGCTTTATGATATTTCTGCGTTTTTTCATTTCCCCTGCTGTTCAGCTTATGTGTGCGGATATAAATGTATATATTTTTAGTATAACTGAAAGTCAGTCAGGCATGCAGCCAAAGCTAAACGCGCTGCCAACCGCGCAGAAAATGAAATGGAAAATATTGGCGGGAAGGGGAGCTGGAAAAGCGGAAAATAAAAAGGAAATAAACGAGCCAAAAAGGAAAAGCTTTGCGAAAAGGTTGCCCATGTGTGTGTGGGGTGGGGGGAGCATGGGGTCCCGGGTAGCAGATTTAGAGGTTGCTTATGTGTGATTTAGTACAGCATGCGCGAATATGGCGGCGATAATTCTTTAAAAATTGGAAATTATTTTCCAATCGATTTCGCATTTAGCCAAAAAGCACTCAACACAAAGACACAAAGGGCCGCCAACGAGTGTCTTTTATAAACTTGTGTAGTTGTTCGCTTTCGGATTGGCTGGGCCGCACAAGCGGCTGCACCCACACACGAGTGTGTATTTATATTTGATAAAAATGTATGAAAAATACGATATTTCGTTATTTTTCACCTGGCTGCAGCTTTGAAAAGGATTTGGCAGCTGAAATCATGGATTTGGATTTGGCTTTGCCATTGGCTTTCCGTGTAGTTTGTTTATTTCCCTGGCTTGTCAAGTGAAAAGCGTTTGAATGAATTTGAGAGAGGGAGAAAAATGAGCAGTTTGGCTGCTCAAAAATGTAGGGCAATTAAGTATGAACAACATGATTCCAATATCCAAGATAAGGGATATCCACTTAGATAATTCATTGAAATTCATTTGACACCAAGTATATGTCCATTAATTAATATAGGTAATTTCTGCCTGTGCACGGAGCAGAATCAAGGTTGGCCAACTGTTTTAACCACATCAACCGCCCATCCTCATTCAGCCAAGTTTATATAAAAGCGATTCTCATTTCTTGATGCCAGTAAGCAACCAAAACATTTGCTCGCATTGTGTGAGTCCTGTACAAAGGATACAATGGGCACAAAAGGTTAGATACACACACATAGCAGGGGGCGTGTTTCGTTTTTTTTGGGGTGGACCCAAGGACCAAGGAGCAAAATGCGGGGAGTGGGCGATTCGTGACATATTTTATTTGCACAATGACAATACGAGTTACTCGACAGGGTCTAAAGGAGGTAGGGGTCGTGGCGGGGGCGGGGGAAGGACATCCGCAACCCGCCATTACACAAACACACCCTCTTCCGTTTCCTCTGCCCTTCCACCCACACCAGCCCACAATTACAGTTCGAGTTGGAAGGGAGGCGGAAAGTGGGTGGGGAGAACAGAAGCAGTGGCGCACAAAGTAGTAAAATAAGTGCAAAGGATAATGCGAATTGAAATGACAAAACCCGGAATAATCATTGGCTCCACACTCTCGGAGATAACGAATGGGTGGGGTTTTCGAAGTGGAGGAGGGAAGGGGAGTCCCCGAATGGGGAACGCTGATAAGGGGCAAACCTTTTAGCGTTTTGCCGACGGCTTTCGCGCTCAGCTGCTTAAACATTTCATCAGCACCTAGACTGCTCCATAAAAAGTTAGTACGCAGATAAAACAAAAGTAAAGATGGCAGTGTATTAAATGGAATGGTCTACGGAGTATTACAAATCAGAAGAGGCGTTTATTACCAAGTATTTGTAGGCGGAATATTTAGTTATTGGAATATTGAATTTTTATTGCTTTCATATAATTTTGATATTGACTAACTTTGAATGCACTTTAAATTCAACCAAGATTGCAATTCTACAAAATGAGGCAAACCATCAATCAACAGCTCCTTGGCCTTGATTTCTTCGGCTATACTTATGGCTCTTAGGGAAATTAAAATGTGCTCATTTTGTTGCCAAGTCCTAGGATTGCGAAAGCCCCCACACACTGGCATGAAAATCAAATTGCGCGCATGACAATATTGTCAATTTTATTTGCCGCCATTTTTATTGCAATCTCGCTGCGATGTCCCCTTTTGCCGGGGACTATCCTATACTTTTCAGCTCCTTGTGCTCCGTCTATTCCTTCTATTCCCGGACGAGGAGGCCGGCCTCGTAAAATATTTTTATGTATTTTTTATTTACCCGGGCTGCCTGCCATGCATGACCCCAATACGAGCTAGGGGGCCACAGGTCGGGGCCCAGGATGCGGAAGCCACTGCAATTGGTGGAGCAGCTCCTTGGCCCGCTTTTAATGTGCGCCATTTTATTTGCCACAAAACCGACACACGGCACCATTAAAAAGCCATAAGCGTTGAGCCCCGGCCTCTCTTTCCCACCCGGCTTTTCCTTTTGGCCGGACCCGCGTTTAGACGTTATTAGAAATCGCCACCACCTCACCACTCCCCCCAGTCGGGAAACCACCCACGCTCCGCCGACCTTCTTCTTGTCGGCCATAAACCGGGCAAACATTTTGATTACAGTTTTTATGATTTTTAGGTCAAAATTTGGCATCATAAAATGGCCAGCGAGTAAATTTGAAATGAATAAATAAAGGCCAGTCAAATATGAGATGATTTTATGGCCATCATTTAGTATTTGGTCATAAATGGGGTCGACCTGCAGATGGGACATTCGAATATTATTATCATCGTGTCTGGGCTTTGTTTACAGAGGGAGAAGAAAACACTGGCGCAATTACTCAGCTTTCTGTAGTTAATATATCAGGCCCATCTTAACGAGGCCCAAAGCTGCGGCAGTAAAGGCGGCTCAGGAATTGAAATTTAAATTGTCGGCGACTCATTAAGCCGAAAACCCTTTGTTTAAGCAGGTGCCATAGGCACAGATCCTTGGGACTTCCCAAGAAGAGAAGGACCTGACATATGGCCCAAGTGAAAGTCAGTTAATGGGGATGGCTGGGGCGTGGCGTGGGGCCAATCCGAACCAGAACTGTGTGCCTGGCAGATAAGAGCGTCGAAGATTTATTGCCAACGCAATGAGTTAAGAAAGACAAGTACCTAAGGGAAAAATACAGCAGCCAAGATGGAGACCACGATGATGAGGATGATGATGATGGGAATGATGATAATCATCGAGTGACGTGTTTGCACGCTGCAAACAAAGAAGCGGACCAGCAGCAATAGTAATGATGAAGCTGCCGCATACTGACAAAGTAAATGATGGGGAATCAGCCAAGGGTCGGGGTCCCAAGTAAGACAAGTAGAAATAACTCGCCCCGCTGCTCGACTGGTTCTCTGATTGCCTCTACATGGCCTGGCATGGTGGGGGCACCAAGGATGGCACCAGATGGGGTGGGATCCAAGGGGGTATGGTATCCAACGGGGTGGGTTACGCAAATAATGGCTGACAACATGCGTCGCTCCCTAAGACAGTTTCAAGATGGCGCTTCTTTCGCGGGAGCTATCGAACAGTTTCCAGAGATGCGAAAGGATCTTCAGGTTGTATTGAATTGATGGAAAATATTGTTATACAACATTTGGTTACCTAACACAAAGGATTTTCTGGCCTATGGTAAGTACTAATTACATTCCTTGCTAAAACTTACATTGGGAAATGTGTTTTTTATATTCTTTATTTTATAAATTTCGTTAAACAAGACTTTTCATCGTGAGTCACGCTGCTGACGCCGCTGTGCTTCCCCCACCACCAACCCATGCAAATACATATATAATCATGCATATATATATAGGAAGTTGATTTTAATTGCGGCTCATCCATTATGCGGCCTGTTGGGGCTGCTCTGCCCGGTTGACGGCCTGAGCTTGATTAACAATAATTAGGCTCGGCATTAATTACGCCGAAAAGTTAATTGCGCGAGTGAGTGTGTGCCGATAAAGTAATTCCAGATAGGGGAAAAAACTCCCCGAAACTCTCACATTCGCAAACCATCTTGCGATTTTCAGGCATGAGGAACACAGCCCAGCCCAGAAATGGGGACAATAATAGAGTTGCTAAAACAGCTGGAGCGCAACTTATTAACCCTTTGACGCCCCAGCAGGCCAAATCCACCCACGCACAGAGGCGGCAATAAAATCAATCTTATTAAAACATTAACAGCGGGCAAAGGGGAATAAAATAAATCAAATGGTCGCCGGGTCGCAGTTTAGCCCCCCCTGCATCTCCCGCAATCGCCGAAATTGATGCTTAACGCAGCGGGAAATCCCATTTCCCCGATTTTCCCTTCTCTGGCCACTTTATTAGCCGCCTTCAATCAAGGCGGGCAGCATATGAAATTCAAATTTGATGCCCCGAACCAGGAAAACCAACCCCCCGACGCGGATGTCCTTTTATTATTATTTTTATTGTGCGGTGATTTTCCGGGGGGTTGTCACTTTGCGGGGTGCATATAAATGCGACATAATTTCGCCGTAATGAATAAATTGATGGATGGATCTTTTGGCACCAGGTCCACCTTGGAATTAAGCACTTGCTCGCTTTTGGGGGAGGAAAGCTGCTTTAAATTAAGTCCCCATTCCTGTGCCCGCCCCGCGGAAAAGGCGATTGGCATATATCGCCCCACCCCCGACGGCTGTAAATTACAATTTGATTTTTTAATGTTTCCATTTCCCACTCCACCTACGACGCGGCTTTCCCAGCGGGAAAAGCCATCCGTTATCCCAGCGGTTGACCGCAATTTGCCCTCGTAATTCATTATGCCGTCGCGTGGGTGCTTTTTTTCCATAATTTTTATTGTTCTTTTGATTCAATTTCTATAACTAGTAATGTTAAGTGTACAATTATTAAATAGTTTATATTTATACGGGGCTCTTTAGTGGGGATATACATGTACATGTACATATACATATACAGACAGTGTTGGTATATGCCATATGCGGATCTATACGACTAGACAACTCCTTAAAAACTGCTACTGCTTGATATATAGTTTAGCTTTAGTGTTCTTTTTTGGCCTTAGCTGTTTACAATCTTGATACGTTTCTGGTTTATATATACGATATATACGACTGGGAACTGAAGGTGGAACTAGGAGCGACTATATGATCTTTGGGCTGGCTATTTGGCTTGATTAGTTTAGGGTTCCGCTGCTTAACACTAGATATTTGCTTTTATTTACAAAAACACTTAATTGCTGATTTGGGGGCGCTCGAACAAAGGGGCATCTAATCTCAATGCAAATAAAGTAGAGTTTGGGACTCTTTTCTGGTAAATTTAATTATTGTTCTTCAAAAAATTGTATCTTTTTGGTTAGGGGCTTCTTTTATGTTATTTATCTTTAGTTTGGGCAAACATCTAAAATTAGTTATGAATGCTTAGGGCTAGGCTGCCATTAGTTTGATTTAAGTTAGAGCGTTTTTCAATCGATCACGTCCTCGTCATCGTTGTCGTTGTTGTTGTTGTTGCTGCTGTTGGCCAGGGGCGCCTCCATGGGGGACTTGTTGCTGCCCTCCAGACTGTGGTTGCCCTCGTCCTGGTGATTGGCCGGCCCTCCCCCCACCAAGCCGAGGTCGGAGTGGTCCAGGCCCAAGTTGCTGTGGTGCAGCATGTTGCCGGAGTGCTGTTGCATCCCATTCGGCACCCCGGATCCGCCCACCGATCCTCCCGAGAAGTGCTGCAAGTGGTGCTGGTGCTGGTTGAGCAGCGCACCCAGGGCGTTTTCTCAGACCACGTCCGTCACGCCCACTCCGGTGTACTGGCAGGCGGAGAGTCCGGCGGAGTTGGACCGTGACACGGGGGAGGGGGCGGAGTAGGGGCTGCCGAATCCGGCGGAGGCGTGCTGCTTGGCCTTCAGCCGCAGGGTGGCGATGCTCGAGCTCATGCTGCTGCTCATGCAGGGCTCGGCGGCGGAGCGGTACATGTACGGATTGGCGGGGGTGGTGTACGGACAGGGGGCGCCCACGGCCCCCACGTTGCTGGTGTTGCTCAAGGACGAGCCCATCGAACCCGGCAGCATGGATGCGTTGTTCATGCTGACCGCCACGCCACTGGCGCCCGTGTTGAAGCAGTTCACCGAGTTCTGGTGATGATTGCTGGCCACCATCGATCCGAGTGGGTTCACTGGCCACGGGAAGGGCTTGGTTCCCAGCGGCGAGGGCACCTTGGTCCAGTTGTTGTACGGATACGAGCTGTACAGCGAGTCATCCGCGAACGGCTGCATGAACTGCGTTCCGAATCCGGACTTGAAGTCCGCCGCCGCCACCGCCGCGTTCATCGCATTCCGCTCCCTCTTGCGCCACTTGGCCCGTCGGTTCTTGAACCACACCTGGAAATAAAAACAGGTAGGTTCTTGATTAGCTCACTGGAAGATTAAATTAAGTAAAATTTAAATAAGAAGCTATGTTAAGAAGTTAGAGGTAGAGTTTACTCGAGGATAGCTCTTGGTTTTCCAAAAAACTAGACACGAATCTAAAAGTTTTATTCATAGTTCCCAGCGCGACTTATTCGCAGCTTTTAAGCCGCACAGTCGGCCATTTTCCTTATAATTTATTACTTGAAAATTTATGTATCTGCCCTGGCAACACGAGTGGCAAGGCAAAACTTCCCCCAAAAAGCGCGCCCGCCGCAATACGCATGTGCAGTAATTATAAATATACAAATATATACATAAATACTCCCAGTCAGCCCGGGCTGCCGTTTTTAATGGAGAGCTTTATATAAATAAACTCGGCTTGCCACCCCAAAAAGTCTTGGAGCGGGGGGCGTGGAGGAAAAAGTTGCGAGGGCGCAAAAATAAATCAAAATTATTTTGCACACAGAAAGTGCAGAGAAAAGGCGGGCGAGTGCTCCCCAGAAGAAGATAAAAACAAAATGGCAACTTTGTAATTTATGGCTGAAGTTTGCACAGATACGGATGTTTGGGGGCAGACAAAGATACTCCTCCTCAGATACAGATACAAATGACAAAGAGCTGCGCAGACGTTGGCAGCATTTTGATGAGTTTCTTGCTCTCGAGCCACGAAGCTTTAAGATACACTTAGAACAGAAACAGAAGCCAACTGGGAAAAGGTTCTCACCGATGGAGATACATTAGCCCGGGCAATTAAAGCTGCACATTCGAATTTCATGGCTTGTTGCCGCATTGCCACATTGTCCCTAAATCAACGCGTTGGTCGTCGGTTTCCACCACGTAGCGGGGTTGCAGATTTATGGCCAATGCTGGTCTGCACCCCTCTCTACGCACTATGCGTGTCCTTTATGTCCTGTAAACTTCCCATACCCCTAACTGGCGTGACTAAAATCCGACACGCGCTGATCTATGCAAAAAGTGTTTGTTTTCGCCTGGGAAAACCCTGATTGAGACATTCCGAACGCGGCTAACAAGTGGAAAACTACGGCCGCGTGCCAGCAAGAGAATTTAGTGTGGTAATTGCCCTAATCTAATTAGTCGCGGCAGTTAATTGAAATCGCATGAGCTGGTTGCCGAGGCGAAAGCGAAAGTGAGAGTGAGAGTTTTCCATTTTCCCAGAACCTAAATCAAATCCCCTGCCTTCGCAATGTGTCAATTTGTCAAGGTACATCGCTCAGCCCCATCACCATCGCCATCATCATCATCATGGGCATCAGCATCAGCATCCGCATCAGGAGCTCAAGGATCTCGTGCATCATCAAGGATGCAAAACTAACGTCATCGATCTCGTCAGCTGTCATTTTCACGTATCATTTAGCAAGTTGCCAAAGTTGCAAAAAAACATAAAAACCGGGGAGACGGAAAAACGGAAAATACTGATGGCAAATTGATGGGCCGCCTGCTGAAAAAAAGGGAGCTCTGCGCAAAAGTGAAAAAGTGAAATATGAGAGAGTGCAAAAAACAGCGCAATTTTCCACTCAACGGGCAGCGTCCTGTGGAAAATCCTAATTGGTTTTGATGAAAGCATCAACGACACTCGACGGCAACTCCTGCAACGCTTCATCAGGTAAATGGTGGACGTGGCAAAGAGATATGAGTGGCCAAAAGTGGCCATGTGGCAGAAGTTAGGGCCTCATTTTTTGTGCGGGCTGCCATGATTGATGGTCGCAAATTGCAGCTAAATACGTTTTTTATTTGCCCAATGTGAAATGTTAAATGTGAAATGGGCCGGGTTCTCATTTCCGGGGTTCTTCTATTCCAGTGATAGCCCTGCCCAAGTGAAAATCAGCAGATAACATCGATTCGTGAACTACTCCACGCAGCGCTGTCTCTTTGTGTGCTCAACTGTGTGGATGACTACACAGATACACTACTACCACTACAGTACGTACCGCCAGAGTATCGCCGGTATTAATTGGTCCGATGTTCGACTGCAGCTGCAGATATGCGGACATATGTGAACAAAAAGTAGCCTAATCACGGCTATTACAGAAGTTAATAAAGTCAAAGGGTCGGGAAGATACCACAGGCACAGTAGCCATTAGCTACATTTTAAATGGAATTATTTAAGCTCAAATATTTATGTTGGGTTCATTGTATAGCCCTTAAAAATATCCCAATTGTTTGGCATAACCCAGTTTTCATTTTTTTTGGGATTCCTCCTTCCCAACTTATCCACTACATTGAACCCTTCGAACTGCAATCATGCCAGCATATTGCGGCTCCTTTGTGGCCACTTTCAATGGCTTTTTTATACACTTTCAGCGATTGGCAAATGCTGTTTCCATTTCCGGGCCATTGGCGACACCTGACCATAAAAAGAACTGGCAAAAAACACTCGATACAACCCCATGGCTTCCAGTCGCATCCCAGTTCGATGCCACCTCCGATTGAGGGCAGCGACAAATGCTTTTATATGGGCCTTGTTTTTGCCAGTCCTTGGCTGGTAATTAAATTAAAAAGTGAGTTCTATTTGACACATTAAAAAGCGGAAGAGTGGAGAAAGAGCCCGGAGTACTGGGTACTGAGTACTGAGCACTGAGACAACGGGACAATGGGACAGACGGGGCGAACATATTGCCATAATTGCCGGCGCATGTAAATCCCCGGATTAGTAGCTATCAGGGCCCGAAGAAATGGAAACGGGGGCTGCTCTTTTTTGACAGTTTAAAGCCCGGCCAGATTTATACGGCCCATCCCGGAGCGGAGTTGCACCGCCAGTGGGCCGTAATCCTTTTGTATATTTGATAAATTTTATTGCCTCCGCTATTACAATGGGCAGCCGGAGTCGGAGTCAAAGTCAAATGTGAGCCACCCCTCAGACAGTCGCAAAGGCATGATCGCGATCATCATTAATTCGTGTGCGGTTTTCTAATTCATTAAACAACCCTCGGCTGGCGATGACAAATAGTCTGGGCATTGTTTTGCATCTTCCAAGGGGTGGAAGCGAGCAAAGTGAGCGAAGTGAGCAACCGAGCCAACCGTTTTGTCATCATCATATAATGGACCATAAAACAAACTGTATCAATATTTTATGCATTTAGCTGCTTTATGCGAGGAACACATGTTTAGATTGCCATCATTCCCGGCTCCGTCCCTTGTCATCCTGGGCCGCAGCTAATTTCTTTATAAATGTTGTCAAGTGCAAGGGGGTCGGTCGTCGGTCCGTCGATTTTCAGAGCATATGCGAGAGTCCAGTGAAATTTGCATAGGAAAACCATGAAGCATTCGCCTTCCTCGCAGATGTTCTCCTTTTCCGCGGCAATTGCACTCGGATGGCTGTGATAGCAGCCACTTCTAACTGTACAATTAATGCCACGCTGATGTCGCCATACGTCCAATGACAATGATCACAAACCCGATCACCATCAGCAATCACCGGCGATCATCGATCATTTGTCTATCATATCTTCGCCTGTCTGCTGATTGTCTTTCCGTCCGTTTCGACGGCGAATGGAAATGGAAGTGGAAATGGAAATAGATATAGCCGCAGATATCTTCGATATCAGAGGAGTATTTGCCGCGCTGGCGCCACAACTCCAATTGTTTGCCCAACTAACTATCGTGTTTACAAACAATTACAACGCTTGTGTGGCCAAGATATCTTGTACAACTCGAGGCCCCTGTTATTAGTTTTTGCTCCCGATGAAGAGCCCTTCCACACTGGGGAGTAACTGGGGTGTACCTCACTCCTCTCTTAAAAATGTTTAAAGAATAAAATATAGATCAAGAAATGGATTTCGCATTGCAACTTCAGTATAAACTATTGGAAAAGCGGTGGCGTTAGTAATAGAGTTCTATAGAACCCACATCCCACAGATACAAATACCATTGTATCTCGGACATGGACAAATGCCCCGGCCCATGTCAATAGAACGGATATTGAGCAAACACTCCGATTCAGTTCAGTTGAGGTCGGGCGTTCGATAAGCCCGCGGTTTACAAACAGCAAATGCTGCAAACGCTGCCAACTGCAGTTTTAGCTGCGGCAATTTATGGCAACACCCCGCCCCTTGCCAAGGCCTACCACGCCCCCAGGCCCACGCCCTAAAAAGCTGCACATAAATCCCCGGTGGCGCAGGGAAATCGGCTCTTCTTTCCGGGTCGAGTATTGGCCATATTGGCCGCGTTGGCCGTGTTGGCCGCATTGGGTTTAAGCCAACGCCAAACGAGGCGACATATTTACGAGTCTGTGCGGCTGCATTGCGGTCGCGACTCCTGCGGTCCGTAATATAATTGGGGTCCGGACTATAATAGCCGCATAATGTGGCAACCGAGCTGCCGGAATCCGGCGTTTGTTTGCCGTTTGCGGCTTGGCTGGCAATTAATTCGAACATCAGCGCGGTAATGGTGGTGCAAAGTTTGTGGAAAGGGAGGAAGTCCTTCCCGCTGGATGCACTATGTGCTAAAGTGATTTGAACATGTCACTTAAGCTAACTCTATCTCATTTAGTTATACAAAAATGATCAACTAATGCGCTTTATCAAAGCCTACTCACCCTGACGCGCGCCTCCGTAAGATTGGTCCACATGGCGATCTCCTCGCGGGTGGACATGTCCGGATACCTGTTCCGGCTGAAGGTGTGCTCCAGCTCCTGGAGCTGCTGCGAGGTGAAGTGCGTCCTCTGGCGCCGCTGCCTCTTGTTCTTCTTATCGTTCTTCGGTTCCTCGCCACTGGTGGTCATCGGCTCATCGTGCCCGGAACTTGATATGTTTTCTGTCTTGATCGTGGTCTCGTTTACACTGCGATTGCCTGTGGAAGAAGCAATTCATATTCTTAGATACTTTTTCAGGAATGGATATAGTTATATGTAGATATGGATATACAGATCGGCTGTCTAATGTGTTTGCTCATCGGTTGGAGTAGCTAAGCTGTTTTATGCCGTCCGTCTGGGTTTGCTCGGGTTACCAGTGGGGTAGATAAGCGCGAAGGGGAAAGGTCTTCGGAGCGCCCTCCGATTTCTGGCGTCAGCGGAGCACCGTTACTAATTGCCATGCAACCTTCAGGCGTCGCCAGCAAACACCAGCCATTCAGCACCCACCACCCCCGAAAAAGTTCAAAGGCGGACCGCCGGCAAACAGATTTATAACCAGTTAATGTATGTTCCCGAATGTCATCGATCATGCGGCGTGCTTTTTGTGTTTTTTCGTATTTATTCGTATGTTGTGGGCCAGAGAAGCCAGAAAGCGAGACCAAATCGAAATCGTAGCTGCCGAAAACTTAATCAAATAAACTAAATTACTGCCCCTGTGAAATATCATTTTCGTTCGGCTCCATTCTCACTTTTTTCTGTTCTGCTGTCGTCGTGAGGTCGCAAATCAAAGGCAGTCTAATCGAAAACTAAACGGACCCGGCCGAGTAAATTTCGCCGACAAAGGTGGAATCGTTGGCCACGCTTTTCGAAATTATTATAAATTATGTTCCTTATCGATGGGCCCCCGGAGATAGCGGATACGGTCTGGGAACAGCACTTTTGCCGGGTGGTGCTGGGGGTTACGGATACGGCAGCTACTGCTACTCACCATCTTTGCGATCCCGACTCCGGTTCGATATCGAGGATGTCGATGACGTCTGAAAGTTGTTCAAGTGGGTGCTATCCAAACTATTTGCTACGGCGGTCATGGAGCTATGACTATCACGGAAATCGCCGGTTTCGGCCCAAACTGAAAAGAACAAGCCAGCGCAGGCAAGAGAAAATTACAAAAAAATTTATGCTTTAACCGAGGAGGTGCCAAAAAATCTAAAACTGTCTAGCTTAGGGTAGTTAATCTTAAATACAATTCAGTTTGAATCTACAGAGCTTCCATTTGCTACCGTTAAAAGATATTTTCCCCTGCGGAAAACTCCGTCCACCTTGCTATCCCACTATTCCTTTTTCCCTGAACAGAAAAGAGGAGCCCGTAAAAGAGCTCATAAAAGGATTTATGACACCGCAGCCTGGAATGGCCTCTTGGTTAACCCGATTAAAAAGCGTATTGCTCCTGGAGGAGGCCAACTTAATTGTTTCCAGGGGCTGGATTATAAAACTTCAGCCCGTGCTCAAAGTGTTGCCATGGAGAAACTTAATCGAGGGAATCGCCCTGGCCGCTTGGCCCCATAAATCTACCGGCGCCAAATGACTCAATTTGCTACGTAATAATTGCCGCAGTTAGTCACGCCTATTTTGGTATTAATTACTCAGCTATTGGCATGATTCCCCCCAAAAAAAAGCTATTTCGTCACAGATTTATGGCCGTGGCAATTGATTTCTTGGGGTTTTCCTGCGAAGTGGAAGGTGTGCACCCATATGGTCCGGGGTCCCGACTTCCCGACTTTCTCCTAAATCTTCTGGACCACTTCCTTTGCATACCGCTGATTATTTATGGCCTTCTCACATGCTGTCACTTTAAAGTGGTTTTCAAAGTGAGCAAACACCCGGGGCGACATTCGAAACAATTAGCCTGCTCCTTTTTGGCGGGGGAAGTGTGGGTTCCGGCACCCCTAGGAGTCACAAATGTCATCTCCTTGGAGGTGGCCCATGGCTCAATTAGTTTATTGCCAGTTGCATAATTTATGCCGCCGACAACAGCCTCACATGCCGTTGGAAAATTCAAATTTCTGCGTGAAAAGTATTTTTATGGCCTCTAATGAGTGCGTTTTGGGGTAATTAAAATTTCATTGCTTTATTATGAGCGTCTCGTCTGTTGGGAGGAAAATTTGAAAAACAAACATGGTAGCAGTGTTTAGCAGAGAATTAATTTTTGTGTAAATGTTTAGTCAAGATCGATGAAAATTGTAAAAAATCCATTCGCCTGGGAAACCCATTTCAGCTGTTAATTTGTTAATATGTCATAAGTTATTTGTCATGTGAGACTCAACTTCTCGCACCAATTCCACTGCATCCTCATTTCCACTTTCATTTTTTAGTGAACGCCTCGTTGCAACCTTTGAATTCGAAGACACAGCTGAATGAATCCGAAAAGATAGAATGCTCCCATTCTCGATCCCAAATCCGATTTCCGACCTGAGCTAAATGGGTCGTCATCGCCCATTTTTCGTATCGTAAAATATTTTCCTAACGACACGCTCTAAAAACAAAAACCGAGCAGACAAAAAATACGGAGAATTCGAAAAAACGCAGCGAAAATCACGTAGCACGGCGATTTTCATTTGTGTAAATATTTCCCCAGCATTTTGGCCAGCGACTAATTTGAGTTTGATTTTCCTGCTGCGCTGGTGCTTTGTTGTTTTGTTGTTCTGCTTTCCCGCCTGACAGGTCGTCGGAAAAATTGTCGTCGTCTGTCAGCTGGCGGTGACATTTGTCGGCCAGTTGTCGCCCGAGTTTTACAATGTTTTCAAGGCTTTCGAGTGGGTATCGAATTTGGATGAGTGGCAAGTGTCAATAGAGGTGGGCGTTGCTTGTCGGGAGCATTTTGCACATGTCAGGCAAGAGTTCTGTGTTCTGTGACAACAAGTGTCGGCGTCACTTTCGCTTTCCTGATTTGCTGGCATTCCGGTTCTCTGATTGTCGGATTCTCCGATTCCCCGATTTTCCAATTTTCCGATTTCCCCGACAGCCATTTTGCAGTGGCATTAGCCGCTGAGCAAACAAATGAGCGATGGTAAATTTATTTGACTTGGCGACTATTGTGACGATCCTAAACAAAAGTCAAAGGCAAACACTCCCGAGGGGCGGTCACAATTAATCAAGCGAGGGTTGCCAGAGTGAAACTGCACAAAAATTCGAAAATGATTCGGATTTTTTCGCCTCCGAGGATGTGAGCATCTAGGCACCCTGCACCCATACGCGCCTCATTCATAGACAGATTTCCACATAAAAACTTTTGACACACGACACGGCAGCCGGAGCAATAAATTATCCGGAGCAGGAGACGCAGGAGACGGAGACTGTCAGAGCAGGAAAACCTCACCAGACCAAAACAAACAAAAATAAAAGGACGAGCCAACAAAGGACATGCCCCGGAAAAGGGAGGAAAACGGTTAAAGGAAAATGTCAAGCATAAGCAACGTTTAGTTGGTGACCAAAAACAAACGATTAATGTGACAGTTGAAAGGGGATCGGGATTGGCTTTGGTTGTGGGTCCTGGGATTGGGATTGGAATTGAGATTGAGATTGGAATTGGAAATGGGACCAGGACTTCGACCAAGAGTTGCTTTCGTTGTAAACCACTGGCTGGCCGACCAAAGGGTTAAACACTCCACCGCAAATGAAAATATTTTCCAATTTCATGCCACATTTGCCGCCGAGGTGTTGATGTCCGTGGAAATTGCTGGCCCATATGCCGCAAATGAAAAACCCCGGCTGCATTCCTCGCTGCAAATTAGCCCAATTCGGAGTCATGAAAATTAGGCAACGACTTGGAGAGTTAATTTTTATGTCTCGCATAACTAATCCTTTGGTCGAGACAATGGCCCCTGACCATATGTTATGGCCCTATAATGAGCTCCAGGCACTTGACCAACCCGAGCAAAGTCGCATAAAAATCTCGGAAATCACATTGACATGTCCCAAGAACGGAGAACAACCCTTGGCCAAATGGCCCTGGCTATATGTACCAGAGGTCCTGGCCAAAAGCCCGGACTCATTAGTTGAGGCTGCAGATAAGACAAAAGGGAGAAGGACACCCAAAAAAGGGCAGATCTCTGTTTTTCTGTCCAGACTAGCTTTTCCCCTTCTTCTTGGCTTGTAGTTTTCCACTGCAATGACTTTGGCCAGTAATTTGCCCGACTGTCAGCTCGAATTCCTTTCCTGCCATTGGGTCAGCCAGCAAAAAGCCAGCCAACGGACCACACCAAGGACCTGCGAGTCCTGTCCGGCGGACAAGTTTGTTTCCTCAGATAATCTCTAATGCGACATTTTTACGAAATTGCACGATGCCCGGATAATGAGAAAAGAGGCGGAAAAGCGGACAGAGAATCAAGTTTTCCCGACTAACTTCTGCAACGAGGTAATTGCCTCAAGGAAAACGGGGAGCGACGTGGATTGGGGATGGTGATGGAGGGTTGTGGATTCTGTGGCTGGTTGCCATAATGACATTATAATTTATATAAACGAAATCAGTGCCAGCGAGGAGGAAACCTACAGATAGAGCTGTGCAGATGGATTGATAAATGGCAACTTCTGTGGTAGTTACAGTGGTGCATCGAGTACAGTGGGCAAAAGAAACAAAAAATACAAACACTAAATAAACTATTGGCTTGCTAATACATTTTTTAAAAATTATATTACATGAAAACATAACGCTATGTTAACCTTTTTTGAGACACTTCTCCTATTTTGCCTTCAATATACCACTGTGCGGTCAGCAAGTGCATTTTATGTGGCATTCGGGGTGCTTGCATTGCCAATTCGAGTGTGATCCTTGGTTTTGCCAGTGCCCGATGACATATGTAAGCAATTTCGCAGAGATTTGCGGGCAATGCACTGTTCGCACACCGCAGGACGAAATCCTTTAAGGCTTTAAGCGGCGAAACAGGCGAAGAGCGGAAAATCGATAAAAGGTATTTATATTCATAAGGACCAGGCCTGACAAAACAGGCGTTGGTGCGGAATTTAAAGTAGTCCAGGTTCGGGTGTCCTCGAGGTGTCCCTCCCCATCGGAAAAGTGTGTATCTCCTGGATTTCTTAGTCTGGCGTTTTGTTTATGTGGTTCTGTTGTGTTCTGCTCTGTATTTTCTTGTTTTTTTTTAGAGCCCGGCGAGCTGCACGTGCCATTAACACTTAGCGGGAAGATGGGCATTTACTTTCGTGTAGACACAACAGATAACAGCACGATTTCACCAGAAACCCGAAGTGAAACTCTGGTAATTTCATAATTTTATCAACGGCATCAGCCACAAACATTGTCATGGGCAAATAGTTCTCCATCTCGTCGTATCTGTGGTAACAACTTGGCAAACAAGCTAAGGACTAGCTGGCAATAAAAAATAGAAACAAAAAGAAATAGGAATAGGAATAGAACAACATTCTATTATTTGCCGAGCAACCAAAAAATAAATGTAAACTGCTCTGATTTGGATTTCGGTTTCGGTTTCAGTTTCAGTTTCGTTTCGGGTTCTGTTTGGTTTGCCTGGGGCAAATATGAACGCCAGTGGATATATGTTTATATAGTCACTGATACAGCGAGATAATTCCCTAATTGCCGCGGTGGTGAAATATGAAATACAGAGTCGGAGGGACAAGGTCGGTTCCTCGCAGCTGCTGACAACATAATTTAGGCGACAATCCCGATCTATTAAAGAGTTACATCTTTCGGCCATAAAAATCTTTACTCCTCGAACTAAATTAGTGTAGAACGTGAACTTGAAATCCTTTGAGCACCGCCAGCGAAATAAAAACACGCACCGAAGCCATAAAATGGTCTACCAAAAATAAAACGCAAGAATCGAGTCGAGTAGAGGCGAAACTAAAAGGTGGAACACGGCCCATAAAAAAGTGCAATCGTAAAAAATTATTACCTCTGCCGCACATATAAATACGCATAAATAAATGTGTATAAAAGCATGGGTTGTGGGTGTGTGTCTCTGTTTGTGTGCTGACCATTAAATTGGCCAATAATTGAAAATCCGATTGCAGCCATGCAATTCTGGAGTCTGATGAAAATCCTGCCAACCGGCAGCAGGAGCAGAATCACGTTGCGTGGCCATTATTTAAACAAGAGCGTAAACAATAACGACGACAAGGGGGAAAATCAGGGAAAACGGGGGAAAAGCGGGAGCAAACAGGCGGACAGGAGTGGAAATTTGTGGCTCAGAGCTGTTAACGTGGCCCGCACCTGCAGCTACGAATATCTACGTGTTTGTACGGGTGTCAAAGGATAACTGCAGTCGTGCATATTTTAAATGCCAGCCATTTTTGTGCTAAATTGTTTTGGCACGCAAATAAATGGCAGGACATCTGCGGCCATGGGTTCACCCAGGCCCACCTCAGTTCGGTTCGGTTGGGTTCTTTTCGGGTATTCCGGCCATTTCTGGATGCAGACAAGTGCAAAGTTTGCCGGGCTGTTAACCCCGAAGGGGCAGAGTTGAGTTGACAGGGCGACAGCCAACAAATCTCTGGGCGAGGGCAGACAAATCTCTTGTGCAAATGGAAATTTCGTACGGAGGCACTCGTCGGGCAGGACTTCCAAGTGCTGCTCCTGCGTTTCTAAATAAAGTTAGCATTAACGAAACTAGTTGCATTAAAGAGAGATCCACATATTCATATATTTACTACTAGTATTGATAGAATTGTGATCTTTGCCTTCGCCCAACAGGTTTCCTGTCCATCTGGAGTGCCCTGACTCCATCCGAAATATTCCCCAGAACCAATTCAGTTGTCATATTGCCACTTGAAGCTGTGGCATTGCGCACTCGGCCGCCAATCCAGCATCCTCCGAAGAGTCCAAATTCCCATAACAATTAGAGCAATCGGAACAACAAACACTTGACTACAATGCACATATCGAATTTCAGAGGGACGAATCCAAGGGAAGAGGAAGTGAGCAGGGTCGAGTGTTGCTTTCGGCACTACGCCAGAAGGGTGCTCAATTAGCCGTGACATGCGCACAAAATTGAAATTTGTTTAGATGTATCGCAGCCCGACTCCTGTTTTTTGGCCTGTTCCCTTTGTAACGCTTTGTGGAGATTATGCGCTAATGATTGCCCAATGATTATGAATATGCATGAGGGGAATTGAGATTCGAATGGAGCGACAAGTGGCCCAGGGAGTGAGCTTTTGGCACGGAGCGTGAATGATGGCCAAAACGAATCGCATATTGAAATGACAACAGCTGCCACTGACAGAGGAAAATGTATAAAACACAAGCCCACCAAAGTGTCATGAATAGCAATGAGAATGTGGACACTTGTTGATGACTCGGATCGAAGGGAATATCTTCTTAGTAGCGCCCCAAAAATGTTCGTATCTCAGACTGAGTTATGAGCCCACTAATTAGCTGTCAATGCGCGAGATGCCCCTCACAAATTTCACTACAAATTGCCCACGAAATGGTATCCCATTATGCTAAAGAAAAATAAACGTTTCTGATATATTTCGGGAAAACTCTCCTCAAAAGGGAAAAGATCAAAAGAAAATCATGCCCAAGACTAAGTTAAAATATTTCGAAGCAAATTTATGGATCTTTGATTTATCCTACCGACTAATATAATGCCAAATGTGTGCCAATCTACAAACCTTCTTATAAAAACCTTCAGTTCATTACCTATTATATCTTTTACATAAGATGCTCAGAATTTCCCCTGAACTGCTTGACCTGATACTTACTTCTGAGTTTCTCGAGCGGCTCGTGCTTGGGCGTGTGCGGCGGCACCACCGTGTGGTGCGGGTGCTGCGAGTAGCCACCCACCAGGTCCTGGCCCGCGGAGTGGTGCAAGTGGCTCAGGCTGCTGATGGGCATCAGGCTCGAGATGGCGGGTGAGATGCTGACCGACGAGCTGGAGTCGTGCAGGCTGTGGTGGCTGTGCAGGTGCTCCGTGCCGGAGGTGCTGCTGCCTCCTCCGTTGACCGTGGAGCTTCCGGTGCTGCCGCTGCTCAGTGCCGTGCTGGTGGTGGTGGCACTCTCCGCCGATCCTGCGGAGCCTGCTCCGTTGGCCGTCCCGGCACTCACCAGATCCTGCAGACACAGGCCCGTGGACTCGGCCGACATGGCCTCCAATCCGTTGAGTGCGCCACTGACCACTCCGCCGCCCCCGTTGGTCAGGCCACCCGGTCCCAAGGCCGTGGCTGAGCTGGTGACCACGCCCACTCCCAGACCGCCGCCCCCGCCGCAACCGCCGACGGCGGAGGAGCGGTCCATGCCAAGATACGTGGGGAAAATGGTGGAGAAGCTCTGCTGCTGGTGGTGGTGGTGGTGCAGCGCCGACTGCTGGTGCGCCGGGTGGGCGGGGTGTGCGGGGTGCAGCGGCGGCAGGTGGTGGTCCCTCCCCGTGAACTTCGTCGTGACGACGTCCTTGAAGTGCTGCAGGAAAGTCGTCGTCTTGAGGCCGGTATCTTCCAACTGTGGTGAAAGCAAATCCAAGATGCAGCCGTTGCCAGAGCCCGAAAAGCTGGAAAAGAGCAGGCGGTATGTCATTAAAACACTGAGAAAATCTGGGAAGTATTTCACTAATTTATCTAATTCGTTCCTCTAACTATAGATTTAGTTCAGAGGTGGTGCTCTCTGCTCAGCTTAGTCATATCGAGTTCATTGCTACTCAGACTTAATTATCGCTTGGCTACCTGGTAGGCAAATCAACTGGTGGAACCTTTTATCGCCTCAACGGCGAAGGCAAACAGGGAGCTTAACCCAAACACCAGCCGAATGGCAAGTTAACACCAAACACGTCAAGGGGTTAATACCACGGATGCTGGAGCCGGCGGCAAACGGAGTGGTAAACTGGGACTCTTTCAGTTGGCGTCGTAAATCGTATGGCTGGCGGAGCACCTGAGGGGATCTGGTGGGGCATATGGGCTGACAACAGCACCGCCGCAGCACCGCACCACCGCGCCACCGAACCGCCTACACCGCTATCAGCAGACTAATGGAGCGGGGAGGGCGGGGGCCAGGTGATAACAGCCTTATCGATGTAAAATATTTACATTTCTGCGAGCATTTCTCCGCTATTATTATTGTTATGATTGCACGTACACTGGGCTCCTTTGGATTTTGGCAATCGAAATTGGGGAATGCTCGGAAAGTAGTAGAGCGCCGCACTGACAGTCACTAGTGCGATAAACTGTGCCATGGGCGTCCAATAAATTCGTTAAAAATAAAAACAGCCCACTGACAGTAGCACGAAAATAGCCATAAACGATCGTAAATCAATTAGCGAAAAGGGAGGGAACACCTCTCCAGGTTCCTAGGCCCCTTCGCCCGATATCGGCCGGGAACGGCATATATACATATACGTTATATATGCGGTCCGCTATCTGAGCAAACGAAACCAAACGAAACGAAACGTTGCAATAAATGGTTATCTAATCTCAATCACAACAAACTAAAGGCATTCAAAGGCATTCGAAACGAGAACGAATTTCATAAATCTAGCGGCAGCATAAATTCGCAGTGTGTGTTTAAGTGAATTTAATTAAATTTAATTGGAATGCCTTGGCTTGAGCTGTCACTTTCGATTTCGCTGATAATGCCGCTTGATCTCCACTTGATCCCCAGTGGATTAGTGCGGCTGTAATGTTAAATCCATTTGCGGTTGTTCAACAGCAATAATAATAGGCAGCCAGCCTTTCGTGATAAACATAATTTCACTTGAAGCCAATTTATAGGCCACACGATTGGATGGGTGGGGGGTCAGCCGTTGAAATGAAAAGTTCTGCATTTGTTGCCGTGATGGGGATATTTATAATACTGTTATTTGCTCGGTCTTTGCCGCAGTTGTCTCAATTTCTGGCTAAATTATCTGCCGCAGCGTCTAATAAATAATTCGGTTGCCAGTTTGCCATTGTTTCCATTCCGCCAAAGAATATTCTCCGCTCCATTTCGTGTGTGTTTTTCAGCTTTCGGCTTTTCTGCCTCGTCATTTTATTTCAAAAGTGAGAATTTATTTACATAATGATTCCCTAAGACAAAGAATGCCAGAATTATTTTATGCCACTTTATGGCCGCGAGATCTCGTGTGTTTACGGCCTCTTCGTCGCGAAGGTGGCAAGATTCCGATGTTGTGCCAAGGCTTTCCACATGCTTTCATTTCTATTTAATTTTATTATTTTATTCAAATTCGAGTTTAGCGGCTGCCCGGAGATCCGAGTCCGAGCATTGTGTACTTAGGTTTTTTCCACATCTTGTTTGCTAATTGTTCAAGTGACGTCAATGAGCCAGCGCCACTTGGCCGGGCTCTCCTCCAATTTTTTGGCAAAACCCACAGTACTGGCCCAGAAGCCCAGAGGCCCCCTTACGGGATGGCCGAGATCTCGGTTTATGGCGGCAATCCGGATCCGGGTCTCACTCCGCCGTGATTTATGCGCGGCGTGAGAGTCCGCCGTAAACTTAATTCGTTGTCCAACAAGCCGTTTATGGGCGGGATCTGGGCCCTCAATGGGAACCTCTGCTGATCCTCGCTGGAAAGCTAGGCTGTTTCCCTGGCATCTGCTGAATTGACATTGCCATTAGTGGGCGCTTAAGTTCCTAGCCAGGTGTTTACCGGGAAACTTCTGTTTGCTATGACCTAACACATCGTTGTTCTTGTTAATTGGGGCAGCTTTACTTTCGTTTTTAGAATATCCCTATATAATTCAATTTCTTAAATCTATTAATAATATCTGACAAATATGATTTATAAGGATGTCTTCGATAAGCCTAAAGTTCTTCAGTGGCTTTCTTGCAATTGGTCCGCTAGCAACTCAAGAGGTCAGAACTTCTTTATTAGCCCTAATAACAAGTGTAACAAGTACTTAAACCCGGTTTTAAGTCATGATTAACTTTATGCGATTGAGACTCACCTCTGAATGATGGGAGAGGAATTCAAATTAATCCACTAGGTGGTGCGAACGAACTTCCGTCGGTTCGCTGGTTCCGTCGATCCGGAATATCAAAGGCGAACTTTGATGGAGCAAATGTCGTGGGCCCGTCAATAAATCAGATGGCCAGCATTTCAATCGCCGGAGATCTGGGAAAGTCTCCGAAAATCTTCCGGATATATCGCGTGGGCAGTGGGCTATAAATCTCGGGGAGATCGGTAGGTTTGTGCTGTGTTGTTGCAACAGATTGCTAATCAAATGCGAAGCGGCATTTAATAAAGCCCCAGCCGTTAAACAGTTTTCGCACACGCGGTGTTGACGTCGGCAGATCAAATAATAAAAATCACAGTGATTATGTTAGTGATTAATTTTAAGTAACTCGGGGATATGTTTTTAATCTCGCTGCCGCTTCACAGAAACACACACTCGCGCACACAGTCACTCGCGGCACTCTCAGTGATATGATTTCGATTCGATTTGATTTGATAGGCAAATCCTGGCGGATTTAAGTGTTTAATAGTTTAATCCGCGGCGTAATTAGGCTAAGTATCTGCTAGGGTACTCGAATCTCTGTATCTAAATCTGTAGCTCTAGACCTGCAATTACATGTATCTGGTATCACAACGGAGGCGACGCGTCTGCATCCGTAACAGGACGTAGCTGGATTGAAAACGAATTCGGAAAAGTATCTGTTGGATGCGTGTACAGCGCATGCAGCGAGTATCTGGCTGGTGGGGTGTGCGGGGTGGTTGGGCCAGTGCTAACGGTAAACGTGGTGCTGGCGACGAGAACTCGCGGCTACTGAACGCAATACCCCGGAATTTCGCCTTTCGAACGCAAGAGCCCCGTGTATCGCCCGCTATCTTATCTCTCTTTTCTGCCCGTGCGTCGGCGAGAGGGTGTGAGGGAGATGGTCTGCTGGCCGACGAGTAGCGAGAGCTGCCTGTGCCGCGGCAGTGCGAAAGGGAGGTCCGATCATCCGAGTGCATGGAAGACACACCCCCAAAGTCGCCACTCTCGCTCTCTCTCACTCAGACCCTGGTGTTTGCAGTGCGCCATTGCTGTGCTCTCCCTCTCTCGCCCACTCTCCCTCTCGCTCTTCATCCGTACATTATTTGGCCGCTCTCGAGGGTTTGATTTGTACTTTCGGGTTTGGCTCTGGTTTGGTCCTTTGTTCCGTTTCCCCCCGTTCAGGACCCCTGGCAGAGCCCTGCCCTCCGCCCCTGGACAATTGCTACGTGCTGTGTTCATAATAATAAGGCTACTTTGCCCACTTTTGAGGGCTGGCTGTCTTTTACTGGGTGTCAAGGGCGTTTTGTTATCCCATTATTCTGCGTTAGCCCGCCATTGTTGTGCCTGTGCCTGTGCCAGTTTAACCCCCCGACCGCCCCTCGCAAATAAATAAATAACTGCTCCTTTTGACGTATCCTTGCGTTTGTATTTGTATCTGTATCTCCTCCCTGGGACTTTCCCCTTTTTGATTTGTTCGCTCCGCCAGCACAGAAATACAGCCACAGAGACAGCGATACTTTCAAAGGAAGCTGAAACTGAAACAGAAACAGAAACAAGCAGCAGGCAGAATTTATTAAAATTCACAACAGCTTTTGTGCAGTTCATAATTTTCGTTTTTATTTCGCATTTGCCTGCCTTTCCCTTAGGTTTTATCCTCCTCCTTGAGTGGAGGAATGGGTTTAACTGGGCCGAAAGGGGGAAGCTGGAGGAAATGGCTGGGGAGACAGCCGACGGATGTAAATGATGCTGGCTTTATAGCCTCGTATTCCGCAACTGACATGCCAGGGAACTAATCAGACATAATTTTCAATGGCCATGCGAGTCATAACTCATGACCTCTGGAGATCTGAGGAAGTTTACTGGATCCCATGGTACGAAATAAATCAATTCGACAAGATGGAAGGGAGAATGGGAACATTGCGTGCTTCATAAAATCTAACTTACTTATATATATTTAATAATGATGTGATGTTTTTGTTGATTACTGCCACCTCTCAGAACGCGCGACTCGCATAACCCAGATTGCAGATAGACTTGAAATGATAATCGCGCTGAGCGGAGGCCCTCGAAATACTAAAGCCACTCGAGTTGCTCAGACCTTCTCGAGTGTACCGCCTTTGAACTCGCCGTCACACATTTGCCCAGTTACGTAAATGTGCCACAATGTTAGAAGGGCGGGCTGGTACTCCAGCGATCCACCCACTCAATTTCACCTGAGTGACGATGATGCAGTGCAATATCATGGTAAAGGGTTCTCCACCTGTGGTGCAAGGTCCGACTTTCACTGATTTCACCCATCAAAGGGTTTTCAGCACCCCGGGGAATTTCTGTTTTACGATGGCGTAATTACACAATGTCCTTTGCTTCCCTTGGCCAAATCCCCGACTTTTATATTGATGACAGGCTGTCTATTTTTGGCCCAGCGCTGCGGGAATTTACCAGGCCGTATTTCAATTATTAGGGCAACCGAAATTAGACTTTCGACTTTCCGATATCAAAAGGGGGACCGTTTTCGCGGTATCTACTGTTATCTAGCGAACCCAAAAGAAAATGGCGTTCTTTTTTCCATCCGAATGGGGTCTACGTGCCGGGGAGTGTGTCTGCCATTTGGGGGGATCTCTTAAGTGTCCGGGGAAGAAAACTCATCATCCTTTGATGCTGGCAACAGAAAAACTTAATGCCGAACATTCGAGCAGTCGCACGCACCTCAAGAAATTGAAATGCCATGGCGCGCCAAAGTGTCAGATATCCAGGGAAATGGGGCTTCCCCCTTTCAGATTTACATCCACACACATTCGCGTCGTCACATTTTCTCGTTTTCCCCGCTTTCCTTTTTTAAGCAACTACCGAAAAGTTCACAGGCAGCGCAGTTGAAAAGTTCAGAGCATTCGGAGCCATTGCTCAGTCGCCAAAGTAATCCGGCCTAATCCCGAAACATGACGAAATGAAATACGATGGTGCGTAGGGAGATGCGACAACAACAGCAACAAAGACGCGGGCTCGCTTTCCCATTTCCCATCTCCACATCCCCACAGCCCCATATCCCCGCAACCCCACTCATCCCCGATCTCACTGCCTATTTCCCAGCTCACAAAATCCCCAGCCGACTGAACTAATTTTGTATGCCTTATGATGATGGTGAAAAACCACGCGGGTAGCGAGCGGATTCCCTGGCAACTCTTTCGCAAAATGGCGGCATTGATTTCCCTTTCCTGTTTGCCCCTCAAGAACGTCCTGCCCCACCAGCCCCCGCTGTCCTTGAGGACGAAGTCAATTTTCAGGATTTGCGGCCAGTCTTACATTCCTTAGCGAAAAATCTCTCCGTTTCTCTATGGAAAGCACTTCCCTTCAAGCAGTCAATAAACTATACAAACACACGTGCACTGCGAGAAATTTGGAGTGCCAAGGATGCCAGTTTGTGCAGAAATAAGCACAGAAATAGGGAAATTAAAAAACATGTATTCCGTGGGAAAACTTGTATACATAAAATTTAATAACATATTTCAATTTTTCGTTCTTTTCTTTTTGTGTAAGCATGGCAAGGGTTTTCCCATCCTCCAAAAAAGTGCGTCAGTGTGTAGGTTTTGTGTATTAGTTTGCGTGGCATGTCCTTGTTGACATTGCCATTGGAAATGCGAGAGATACGCGGAATATTCGCACAGCTGAGAGGTTTCAGCCACCTACAGTTCAATCAAACCGCCAAAGTAAATTACGATGCTAATTAATAAAGGCCAGGATGCTACACACAACCCAACCACCAGCTCCACCCCCTCCTCGCACAGCCATGGCCACGTAGACAGCGCCACTCTGGCCGCATATCGATTTAAATTAATTTCTGTTAGAGGATGCTCAAGCGAAAATCCTCCATTACCGTAAAGTACTTGTAACCAAGTAGCAGGCACACGTCGGAAAAAAGGAAAAAGGAAGCTGGGTTTTCCGAGCAAAAGAAGGAAGGGGGAAAAAACAAATTAAGCGACGCCGAAGGAGCCGCATAATTTTGGAACCTGCAGAGAAATATAATGACATCTGTTCGGAACTCCTCCTGGGCACAAGTTACATCGATTGCTGTCCGATTTATGCAAGGCACGTGGAAAAAGGAGCGGAAAATGCCGAGAACGCAAGGCCAGGAGTGGAAAACAGGAGCGGAAAACTCACGCACATTTTGCTCCGCCGTCCGGATATTTGTATTTCCCTCCCCGCGCGCTTATCTACAGCCACTCGTCGAAAACTCGCTGATTATTCACTCCCTTTCGATTGGTTTATTTCTTTTGGCACTCGCTGCTCACTGGCCACGCCCACCGATGGCGTGCTGTTTTAAGGGGGCGTTGCCTCTATGTGTGCCATGTGTTACATGCGCACAGGGCGGCTACGCAATTTCCCCAGGACGACAGGAAAGAGAGCGAAGGACTTCCCCTCTCGACTGTTGCACTTCCTCGAGTTCTTGGGACGAGCATTTTGGGACATTGCCTGGAAAATCAGCTGTTCGGATGGTAATTATATCGAGTTTGGAGATACTCGCAAGGGAAGATGC
Organism: Drosophila simulans; assembly: GCF_016746395.2. Classification (NCBI taxonomy): domain Eukaryota; kingdom Metazoa; phylum Arthropoda; class Insecta; order Diptera; family Drosophilidae; genus Drosophila; species Drosophila simulans. Next base: position 27,004,067 of record NC_052523.2, on the reverse strand, counting down.
GGAGCGTAGCTGCTCAGACCACGAGAGATGGAAATTGGACTCGGACGCTAGACATAATCAATTAAGGGTGCAGATATCCTGGACAGACATCAATCGGATGATGGCAATAAATGTAATGGGAATGGTGAACGATAGAAATGGGGTTGGCAGTTCCGCCACAAAGGATCAATATATTTGGGGATTAGAGGTTAAATAAAAATAGTCTTAGTAGGCTTGTTCTTATGATCAGATTTAAAAGGGGCTTACACATTTGTTGTAGTTCCTCAAATAATCACTTACCAAACTTACGAAGCGCGGTCTTGTTTTTGGGAACCAGTTAACCTAATTCATCTAATTTGGTTGGTACACATTTCCACTCCTTTTGCATTGCCCAACCTTTTGCCGCAACGACTTCAAAGGCATCCGGGATCCTAGGCAGTGCAACCACGCACAAAAATAGACTACCAACCGCCGAAAATTCCACATCAAACATGGCAGACCCTGAGTGGTTCGGTGGGCGGTTGTGGGTGCTGGGTGGTGTGTTCTTTCAACTTTTACCGCTGAGAAGCTTCAAAAAGGGCCGACGACAAACGATCTTGTGCCGCCGAATCGAAGTTATCGCTCCCTATTAGCCATTTTATCGACACTCCACGTAATGACGCACTTTCGGTCCGCACATAATTAATTAATAAATCACGGCGGCCAACGAAAGCAACAGTTGCCACATCATCATCGCCAGCAGGAAAAAAGCAACAAACAGAAGCTGAAGAATTCTTATCACCTGGTTCTTGGTGGGCGGGATGGGGGGCCAAGGTAATCCATCAATTTTTTGGGCAAACGAGCGAAAAAAACACGAAACGAACGAGCGAGAAAAACTAACAAAGCAAATGCAGAAGGCACATCACAGACACCGCCGCCCATGTCGAAAAGTTTGATTTTTGGCTTTTTATGCGCACGGATTAAATTGGGGATTACAATATCAAAATGTTTGCTTATGATTTATAGCGCCCGAAAGACAGCAGCCGCACTCGCAGTGGGCGGGGGCGGTGGGTGGCGGTGGGTGGCAGTGGGAGTGGCTGACAGCAGGAGTGAGAGTGGGAGTATCGGTCGGCTGACTACACCACATATACGCATATATACCCATAGACTTCGATGCGACTGTCGCATGGTCTCAGCGATCCGCCAGTCTACACTGAAAGAATGGTCATCAGATAAGACCACATGATATCTTAACTTGGAATTTATAAAGCGCTATATATTTGCTTGGAGACAAAGTGGGTATTGCTCAAGTATTTCATGATTAGTGACGACGCACGCTCATTGTATTTTCATAATATTATACCATTCTTTTGGATTTCATTTATGAATGAAATATACTAGATTTGTAACTCTATTTTCCATAATGTAACCAACTTTTTTCCAGTGCGCCCCACACCGCCGTCACTCGTATTCCTTGGCTATGTGGCCGCCGACTCATTGGCCCGCTGCGTGGGGAACCTGAAAATTATTGGACTGCCTTAGTCCGGTGGTTCAACTGCGTAAGCCAGCGGATCAAAACGGCGGCTTCCCCGACGACGAAGTTCCGACGTTGATGTAGCGGAGCGGTAAGAGTGTGTGATTACAGATTTATCCATCACACTCGGCCGGTATTTACCATATTGCATATACCATATTCCAAATTCCGTGTTTCCCGTTTTGGACAGGCAGGTGCCGCTTTTCTCCGGCATTCCCACGGCGGCACTGGGTGCCGAGTTTTAGGTGTGTGTGCCCAAGGATTAAGAGATGATGTCTTGGGCTAACTACTGCATTTGTCGGGGCTTTTAGGGGAGGAAGTGGGCTCGCTATCCCACGATTCGAATCGGAACCCACCTCAATGTACGGCTATTCTCGATCAGCTGTTGCTTCGGATACGTGCTTATCTCGTTTACATAACTGGAGGTGATAATCCACTCTGAAAATAGATTTGCAGAGTTCCCAGGGCGCCAATGACCGCCAGACCTTGACCTCAAAGTGGTGTGAATTGTGCGAGTCCATAATGGGGTTTGTTTCATCAGAACCAACAGTTATTTCTCACACTTAATTGAACCAATATCTTAAGGATACTTTATTATGGTTTCGACTACAGTTCTTATATCAGTCAATGCAGCTTCTTCAGGTGAGATTTTAGAGATTTCCGCGAAGCCTCGAATGCAAATAAGGTTTTCCGGGAGGGAATGATGGGTGGAGAAGCGGATTCCGCAAGACTTTGACATTTAAATACGCGCGGGTGCCTTGTTATTTTTATATTTTCAAATTAAAAAAGCAAAGGCGTGCGGTTCTTATTTTTCCCGCCCAGCGACTGGGGAAGGTGACGTCGAGGGGTGGCCAAATTGTACTGGTACTCAGTGCGAGGGGTTTGTCATCGTTTTGTCGGTTGACTGGTGCGCGTGAGAAATCCTTGACACGCGCGAACGCTTTCAAAATGCAAAAATAAATAATTTCAATTTAAATTCCTTGTTGTTTTATTTTTGTTTTATTTTTTAGAGCTTTGTTTTCTTTGACTGCGTGCGGATGGATGGGAGGTGCAATTGTAGACGGCAGCGGAACATAAGTTTTCCTTTTGTTTTCGTTTTGATTTCAGTCGCCAAATAAGGGTGCGATCTATTTAGCCACCCCTGTCATAATTTTCGGAGGGGGCGAAATTAATTAAATTTTGCGGGGTTTGTTGGGAAGATAATTCTGATATACTTCCAGCTGAAAGAAAAGATAATTTGTATATTAAACTTATATTATTAAAGAGAACATTTCCCCGAAATGCCATGTAACACCCAATTAGTCTACTTAACCGAGAGAAGCTTAGTCTATCTTAGATTTCGCAATTAAATGCTTAGCTTTTACGGCCCAAAGTGAGCCAACTACCAAACTGGCTACTGCATAATTCTGGCTGCAATGTGCTCTGCTTATTGTTTATTGTTAATTGTTAATAGTTTATTGTTTATTGGGCCGCGGCAGTGCTGTCCGTGAGTGGTCTACTCCAACGCCTTTGCCCTCCAGTTTTTCCCAACGGCCACTCCATCGAAAGTGGCTGGCTATCAGTAACTGCGGCTGCGGCTAAGCCAGCTTGTCAATTTTGTATAAAATTTATTGTTTTATTTGCGCCAGGTTCGCCTTTTTGTTTTGCCACCTTTCAGACGCTCAGAGTGGCCTGCTGTTTCTGTTTTCTGTTTCGGGTCGCAGTGAAATTATTTACATTTTGTTGATTGCGACAGTTTTTGCATTGCCATTCGGCGGGAGGTTTGCCAGTCATAAAGCGAGCTGTTTGCCCTCGTCTCGTACTCGAAATTGCCCGAGTATACTCGTACATGCGAATGCGAAAATATCTATATGCGCATATATGTGTGTATAGTGGGCCCTGGAGAGTGCCATAAAACTTGCGATGCAATTGCACAGCCACAAATGTTTGCTCAATTTACGATCGCAGTCGCTGACGGAGGTGGCAATCAACAACTGTTGCATGTGGTTCCAAACTGGCCAGGGTCGTCGGTTTGCCAAAGATCGAACATAATCTGCACTCGCCCGAGAACTAATCACAATTGGCAGCTGATTGTCCGCTGACTCAGAGTCATATGATGATGTCGCAGGGCGATGACAGCCAACGGACACTTCATTGACAGCACAAATAATATATGTAGGTGCAAAAAAAAAACAAACTAACTGAATATATATAGAAATATTGTGAGGAAGGAGGAGGGGCGCGCACACCGGGGCAACCAACTTGGCAACGCTGCGTATGAGCAATGCAGGGGCACCGATTCCCAAATGGCTGGCAAAAACTCAACGACGACGGCAAATGAAGCAACAAAATTCAGCAGCAGCAGCCGCAGATTAAGAACCTTTTAAGGGGATTAATGATTTTAATTTTTTCCGTGCATTCTGTTTGCCTTGTTTCCGTTTTCCGGCAGTTCCCTTTCCTCGGGGTGTATCGACTTGCTGACTGGCTTTGAATGGTGGTAAATTTTGTAAATATGACAAATACTATAAGGTACATTATGAAATCAAAATGAGTTAAGTTGGTTCTATATACGAAATGAATCAGTAATATTTGTACTATCAGATTAATACAAACATTTAATAATATATTTGCTATTAGCTTCCACTAATCTGTGAATATTCACAACATAAGAACGTAAGGTAGTTAGAGAACAAGTTCTAAACGAATAAATTAGCTTATTAGCCACACAGCTAGAAGGGTATTACTTATATCGACCTTTCGTGACCCTTGCCATTTTTTCTGGCACTGTGTGGACTGCTACTGGTTCAAGTTGCTGGGACGTTTGTTTGCTCTGCCATTGCCGTTGGCCTGGCTAAATGCCAGGCAAGGACATGCACGGCCAGCTCGCTTTTGGATGGCAACTCGGCCACTTCCGCTTCCGCTCCTCGCCACCCCGGCCTCTTCCGGTTTGTTTGTTGCGCGCATTAAGCTAATTATGGCCAAATAAAGTGAGACGAAACGAAAAGCGCGCTTCGAGCAAACAGAGGAATATATCCGAATCCTCTATCCCGCAGCCCGAATCCCGTATCAGACATCCTGTGTCCTCGGATGCATGCCGGCACTTAACTTTCACTGCCCTCCTCTCTTTGCGGCCGGGTTTTTTGATTGTTTTTCAATTTTCTGCATTGTTAAACTTTTGCTTCCCATGTTGCGCCTTGTTTAATTTGCCGCCTGTGGCACGTGACAGTGGCGTTGGCAAGTGCACCACCCAAACAGCAGCCAGCCATCGCCATCCATCGCCGCCCGGCACGTGTCCTTGCTGGAAAATCAGGAGGAGAATTTCCAAATTTCAGCAACAGCAGCAGCTGTTTAATGGCTGCCTGCCGTTGGCAAATATTTTGCTTGTGCTACAACCAAATCAATTTTGTATGCTCGCCCAAATGGAATACGAATACGAGTTGTCAGTGTCCTTGCACCACCGCCCACCACCAGCCCATGAAACATCCACCCCCACCTCCGCCCAGGACTGGTGGTCACGTGTCGCTGCAGTCACGCCCCTTTCGCTTTGTCTGCTAATCTATCAAAGGCGCTGGCAGCACACCAAATTGAGTTTGTTTGGATATCATTTCCATTGGCGAGGACACGGACTCGCAGAAGGAACAGTAACAGGATCCCGGACCGGACTCGGATGCTACCTGCCACAGAAGCGGATTGGGTCTTCTTCCACTTGCGGTCCGTTGTAAAATCGTTTCTTGCCTTCACTGGGAAAAAAGCAAGGCAAAGTTTGATTTTAAAACGATTCACTTAAGTGGAACACTTCATGTTCTATATATTTTTTTTCAGTGCGTTCGCCTCCCTTTCCCACAGTTTCCGGGCGCGTTGACGTCAATCAAATTAGACCCATCCCGGAGCCGGAGCATCGTGGGTCGGCCAAAGTTCACACATCAAATTATGTCAGGGTGGGTTTGGACGGCCCCTTCCTGCGGACAGGATAACGTCGTTGCTAACTTGCGATTTGCGTTTGTAAATGTTTTTCTAATCAGATTTGTGTGCTATCCACGAGGGAGTGCAATTTGTTTTGATGTCGCAGGCGCAATCCGGTTAAGTGACATCCGGCAAGGAGTCGGGGAACGCGGAGAGTTCGCATAATTACCCCGGGACTTGGCTAGCGGATAGCATATGCTGGGCGGAAGATTCCCCGGAAAGTTAGTTAGTTGGGATAGAGCTGTGGGCCAAGCTTCCGTTCACATGACACACATAGCTAGCTTGGTCACTGGCCAATTGTGATCGATTGGTTTTAAAGTCCGGCCGTAAACTAAAGCAAACAATAATCGCTGGCATTGTAAATGCATAAACCCATATATAAAGTGCGGTTGCAGTGGCAATCGATTTATTGCCGCGACTCGTAAGTGGGTGAGTTTTCCGCAGACGGGTCGATGGGGATCGTCATGATTTCAGGGCCACTTCTCCGCTCTCCTTCAGCCGGTGCTGGTGGTGATCACCCTTTCTCACCGACCACAATTTTCTAGCTCGGGAATTACTTTTTAAGCCCTTTGCGTTCCGTGGATTTTTATTGCATTTGCGAAGATTTTGCCATTCTAATTGATTGTTTGCCCATTCCGGCGCAGGAGTCGTCATTGGTCGCTTATCGTCGCCGGTTATCGATCTAGCTATCTATCTTTCTATCTATCTATCTGGCCAGCTATCTTTTCCTGCTCCGATTCGAGTTATCTAACGCCGACCCGGGAAATATGCGCATAATATCCATTCAGATATACACATACGACCAATGGCCGCACACCGCACCACCCATTTATTTGTCCGCCGCATTTATTTGTGCATTACAAACCATGAGCACACTTAAGTAGCCTTTAAGCTCTGGCGCCGCTCTATTTTGCAAAAAAAAAAATAATAGCGATGATAGATACAAGAAAAATGAAACTGAGGAAAAGGGCACAGACAGATAGTGCCGTTTGTTGATATCCACATATTCCTTAAAAGCCGTTCTTAATTCAGAGATGTAAAATCGATTTTATTAGGCCATTGCACACTGATCGATTTGCAACCAAATGAAGACGTTTGTCACCCGAAAGAATAATTTATAACAAATAATCTTATGTCTGGATACATAAATTATTTCTATAAATCCAGTTCCAGGAGGAGAATCCCAATCAAACTGGTCTTAACTCAACTAACACTGAAAAGCGACTACAAAACAATGCTCCCAATAAACGGATCCACACAAATGACTAAAATATAAATAATGACAAAGATAAATAAATCTCTGTGTTTAGGAGTTTATTGGTAGCTTGTATTTTTTTTAAAGTTAGTCTGAAAATAGTTTTAATTGCTCCATATAAGTTATCTGATTAGCCCCAACATCATAATATTTAAATTATATTTGATTGCTTAATATCAGCTTCTTCCCATTTGAATACATCCATTAATTTAGTATTGTTTGTTTGTTTAGTATTGATTGATAGTTGTGGAGCCCAGGCTTACACAATTAAAAACATCTAGTTTATCTGTAGGCAGACATGGAGCTATATTGATGTAAAAAATTATATGAATAGATTCCGAATATTCTAACGATGTCCGTGAAATACAAGCTTTTAATCATTGTAATATTTCACTCAGTGAATATGGTAAGTACCAACAGGAACGAGAGTTCATTTTGTAAACTTTTCTATTTAGAGCTCTTCTGACTTCGAGTTCACGAATATCAAATGCACTTCTTTGGACAAAGCATTTGACGACTTTGAGTACTGCCATCTGAAGTCTGTGAACCGTACCTTCAAATACATATCACTTAAAGTAAGAATGTATAAGATTCCTGTTACCAGAGTCAAGGTAAGATTAAAAATTGTTAAATATCCACTATATGATTCCCCATTTTAGGTGAACTTTGCTCTCCTCAAGAAGTTTAATGGATACAAGCCGTTCCTTTACAACATCACCACGGATGCCTGCAGAGTTCTGAAGTATCCGAAGTCCAACCCGGTTTTCTCATTTTTTCACAGTCTTTTTGCGCATCACTCCAACATGAATCATTCATGTCCCTACAATGTACGTAAAATATGAATATGAATATGAATATATAAGTAATTTATTTCTCGTACATACATACAGCACGATCTTATTGTGGACAAGCTGCCTGCCGATTTTGTAAATACGAAATTTACAAAAATTTTGCCTTTTCCCGTGGGAGATTATCTTTTCAATTCCAAATGGATTGTTAATGATATAAATAGAGCGGATGTTCAAGTTTATGGCACTCTATCCTGAAAAAAATAATTTCATTAAACCTAGTAATATAATGCCTAATATACATAATTTAGAAAAGTGAGTACAAAGAAAGCTTGGCTAACCAAAACATACAATTATATTCTACAAAATTGTGAACTACATTTTTTTTTAAATTTTATAAAATGCTTTAAATGGGTATAGTTTCATTTAAGTTTTCATATGAAATGTCATCAGTGAACGTAAAAATATAAAAATGCTATTTGCTGGTCCAATAGACTGTGACAAATTAAAATAACATTATTACGAATTTAGACGGATGCAAATAGTTCAGGTTCATGCGTACTTAAATTGTGATTAATGTATTTTGATCTTGTTCCTGCAAAGTTATGTTGGCCTGGCTCAGTAATAAACCGAATCTCTTGAAGTCAGTATCATTGTGCTCTTCATTATGTGCAAACTCATAGGGCTGATGAGCAACATAATTATGCTCCTTTCTCTGATCACAGAAGTATGCATGCTGTGCATTTATTAAAGTCTTACTAAGGCACATTTCTCTTTAAGATAGCCTCAATGGTGGAATTCACGAATGTCAAGTGCACCTCCTGGGATAACGCGTTTGATGACTTTGAGTATTGCCATCTGAAGTCGGTTAACCGGAGCTTTAAGTACTTGTCGCTCAAAGTAAACCTACACAAGCTTCCCATAACCAAAGTGAAGGTTTGTCACGACTAAAATGAATACATTATTCAGAGTTAAATTAAAATTTATTGTCTAATTTTCAGGTGAACTTTTCTCTGCTCAAGCGTTACAATGGCTACAAGCCATTTCTATACAACATCACTGTCGATGCTTGCAAAGCCCTGAGACACCCGAAGTCCAATCCGATATTTAATTTCTTTCATGGGCTGTTTAAAAAACATTCCAACATGAATCACACCTGTTCATTCAATGTAAGTTTGCTGATGCGGTGATTGGTTGAGCAGTTGAATACTTTCCTTTCTTATATTTCAGCATGATCTTATCGTTGAGAAACTGCCTACAAACTTTATGAATCAACAAGTGAGCGGGGACCTCAAGTTTCCCCACGGGGATTACCTCTTCCACTCCGACTGGTATGCATACGGAATTAATCGCGCAACCGTAGATTTCTTTTACTCACTTTCATGACTTTTAACAAATTATGCGATGAGGTTTATTCCTAAGCTATAAAGAATTCCATCGGTTACAAAGCTTAACATAAACTAATCTCTAGACCTAACATATCCGGCTAACTCTAATTATTTACAACTGGGCTTTGGATAGAAGCGAACGGGGTTCCGAGTTCCGAGGCAGGGAATCAGCTCCTTAATCCCTTGGAGTAATCTTAACCCGTAGGCCGTCCTTGGGCCGCAGAATGAGCTCGCCCAGCAGCGTGAGATCCTCCCGGCGATCCACAGCTTCGATTTTGTACTTCCTCAAAACCGTGGAAATCACGGCCTTCTCCTCCAGAATGGCGAACTTCTGGCCAATGCAGTTACGAGGTCCGGCGCTGAAGGGTATGTAGGCGAAGGGATGGCGTCCGGCGCAGTTTTCCGGCAGGAAGTTGTCCGGATTAAACTGCTCCGGCTTGGGGAAGACACGCGGATTGCGGTGCAGGGCGTAGGTCATAATGATGGCCTGAGTTCCGGCGGGCACGATTTTTCCACCTATGGAAGGGAAGTCAATTAAAAGAGCTCTCCCAGGAAAAACTTTTAGATCTTACCAATGTTGACATCCTCGCCCACCATCCTAGCCATCATTGGGACACTGGGAAACAGGCGCAGCGAGTCCTTGATGCAGCACTCCAGGTATCGCATATCCAGAAGGTTCTTCATGGTGGCCGGCGTCTCCTTGTCGTTGCCGAAGATCGAGTCCAGTTCCTCCACCACGCGCTCCTGGTACTCGGGATGGCAACCCAGCAAAAATAGTGTCCAGGAAATGGCTGCAGAGGTGGTGTCGTGGCCCTCGAACATAAAGGTGTCCACCTCCTCGCGAATGTCCTCCTACAACAGAATTTCATATTTAATAAGAAAATCATTTTAGGAAACCTTTCTTCTTACATTAGAAAGCACAGTTCCTTCCTTAGAGGCATCGATGAGGAGGTCCAGGAAGGCCAGGCGCTTCTTCTTTCCCAGGTCATCATAGGCATCGGGTTCGCTATTATTATTGTTGTTATTGTTCTCCTGGAGAATGGCCAACTCAGCCTTCCGCTCCCGGATCACCATGTTGGAAAATCCATGCAGGGTGTTTATGTAGCTCTGGTGGAGCTTGTAGTCCGCGGTCAGACTGAAAATGAAGTCGCTCTGCAGCCAAATCTTCGCCTGCCGACTCTGCACAATCGATCCAATGCTGCGAGAAGAAACATAACAATTGTAAACTCAAAGTTCTGTGGCAGTTTTCTTTGATTTCCAAATGAAAAGCTTTGCTTTAAATAGATAAACATTTTGGTCCCGATTTACGGAGTTTCTCACAGGGAATGGGAAATGAGAAAGTGTTGCGTTAAATTGAAAGTTAGTCATCTGTGCACTGGATGGGAGTGTGTTCTATGAGGCGTGGCTGGGAGGAGTAGAAGGATGGGTCCGATGCTGTCTGTTATCAGCTTGGAAGCACTTCAAGCATCCCATTGACATCTTAATCTCGCATATTTTGCGCTTGGATGCACCACCACCCCCTGGCGCACGCACGGGGCAGAAAGTGGGTGCAAGTGGGCGGATGGGGGCAGGTTGGGGAAATGGTTCGGGAGGTGGAAGGACATGTGTATCTAAAGGGTGTCTTCTTTCCTGACAGCTGTTCTGACAGCTCTCGATATTAAACTGCTGCCACAACGCTGATAACTCTTCGCCAAATGAGGAAGAGTTGTGTTTGGTATTGATGATTTTATTCCCAGTGGTCGCCGGCTTTTGTGATATATTTTAATTATACGGACGGAAATTTAAGGTTCAGAGGGTCGGTCATAACTGGACTTCAAATGTATGTGGCAGCGTTTCATATGTTTCTGTCCGAAAGTATGCCGAGAAATAGTTTAATATATCACTACGACTCCGAAGTAATGAATTGCATATTTTCAGGCTGGCAACAGATTTAATTGAACAATTTTCTTTTCTTTTTGTTATACTAAATAAAGTACATTTGCTCATAACATCAATTTGTGTTGATGAAAAAGCTTATTGCCTGCAACTACATATTTTGTTTGATTTCAATCAATAGATTATTATAAACGTTTAAATACAATCGCGTGACACGACGTCAAATTTAAGACAAGTGATTTATGACACTAGCGTTTCTAATATAAATCAAAAAGGAAACGACTTGTAATAGCCAATAACAGTTTCAATCAACATCGGTCGAAAACTCAATGGTCTAATATTATATACTTGATATACATATTATGAATGCAATTTATGACTATAATTGAAACCAGATCAACAAATCTTTCACACTTAGCGGCAGCATGGATTAGATGAAAACCCGATTGCTTTAAATGATTATAGGTAATTTGGCACAGTTTCGATCACAATGAAAACGTTTCTGCCGATTCGATGACAGGATGTTTTATCAATTTAAACATTGATTGCAAAGCTGGCAAGAAAACTTCGACATGCAATCTGCCCATCTTAGTTTCGAGTCATTGACAATATCTTACCCATAGACCGCCTTCACATACTCCGATTCACTATTGCTCTGGGCGTAAATTCTGCGACCCATGGCGGTTTCTGTGAATTGAGTTACGTTTGCAATTAGCCACGAATAATGTCACCCGATCTGGAAAACGTATCCGATCCCCAGCGGCATTGACACTCACCACAAACAATGTCCAAGGTGCAGAGCGTGACGTAGGGGAACAGGTTGAACGCCTCGCTGCCCACCTCCACCGCCAATTTTCTGGCCAAGACTGCGCTCTGCTCATTGAAAACGTCGATGAAATCGTCCAAGATTTTGAAGTGGAAGGCAGGTGTGAGGATCTGTGGTGTAAGTTAAATTGAAATAAGTACACAATACAGTTGTAAGAGCAGCCCAAAAGGACTCACCTTCCTGCGGGAGTGCCACTTGCGATCTGTGCTGGTGAGCAGACCCTCTCCCAACCAAGGATGCAGATAGTCGTAGTCGTGGCTCTTGTTCACAAACTTCTGGCTGTTCAGTATGGGCTGATATATTTAAATTTAAATTAGTTATGTTTACAGGAATGCCTATGTATTCAAACTCACCTCCACGGTCTCAGGCTCGAACAGGAGCACTCTTGGAGCAGTTCCCTGCCAAACGCGATTGATTCCGATTCGGGTGCCCCACAACTTTTGCATGCCGATGACGCGGTTGAAGAGCTCTGCAAAATGATAGGAGTTGGTAAAGAAAACCAGTTTAGCTTGGTTAGCTGGAACATTATCGGTGGGAGGGTAATTTACGTCAGCATTTATGTTATCACTTTTGATTCATTAACTTATTTGTGGCCAAAATAGTTTGTTATTTTATGTATTTGCACATTTCCCAGATGTCAGAGTAATTATTTCGCGTTCGCTGCTGCCCCTTCGCCGACCCCATGAAGGTCGCCTCAATTGCTTTCTTTGTGGCCCAGTTAATAAGCCGGGCTCTTCTCGGCCGAAACTCTGGCCAAAACACGTTACTCATAGACAAGACCGTGTAAACATGTTTATGTGTCGCCGCAGCTCATGTGTGTTGCATTAATTAAAAGATGAAACACACAACGCAAACAGCGATGCGCGGCCATTCAGCAATCTCTGTCTCTAATAATGATTTTATGTAACCCCACCGCCCGAAAAGCGAATCGCTATTTCGCGACCATCAGGTGGGGCATTTCTCAGGTGAGAAACGGAGGGACTCTGGGCCGCTCTTTCATCGGAAGTTGGAGCTTGGCCAGCGAATGTCGATCTGTCCAAAAGAAATCACTTTTCATGCAATCTCTTTTGCCGCTCTAGGGGTCACTCCATTATCAACCAGGTCTACGAATTCGTGTAATTACTTAAGGTAATTTTAGACATGTTTGGGTCCATAAAACACCATAATATGAATTATTTTTTATGATTTTTATTATAAATGTGGCAGAACCTATATCCTAGCGAATTGAATTTGAAGTGGTAATATGGGAATTACATTACTAAGTGAAAGTGTTGTGGGATTTTGCCAAGAACAAAGATCGCTCTCGATTGCTAAAAGGGAAAAGTGTGTGATTAAACCTTAGCCAAGTCTAAGTCGGCACACCTTCGCTGTTTCATTTGAAACTCAAGAGGTCGTATCACCTATGGAAACAAACCTATTTACATTACGCTAGGCGCATTTTGCTACCCTACCTCATGGATTTCCCTTCGCAACAGATTTTTGTAGATGTGTGTCATTTGGGTAGACTGCGATTACGCAGGCAATTTGGTATAATTTGCGATTGTCACAATTTCTTGGCTGACATTGGTAGTGCAGATTAAAAAGCAGTTACCAGATCGCGCAGAGGCCAAAACGAACCCCCGAAACACCCACAGGCACTTGAAAAAAATCCGTGACCCCCGTTTTGTTGGCAGCAGAACTCTGAAAACTCAGAACTGGAAACCCGTTTGAGCCTTGGCAACACTCCACATCATTCCACTCCAAATGTTGCCGAGCTGCCTCTTCAACAGCCCGAGGTATCTTGGAAAATGTACGCGATCAAGAACCGCTTGACCTTCAGCCCGAGTTGCTGCAACATCATATTTCATTTTTCATTTTATTTTCAGTTTTTAGCACTTAACAAAAGCCTCGTAATTGCGCAGGCAAACAGTCGGCTGCCATTTCGAGATTCGTTCTTAAATTAAATTATAAAAAATTAATAAAACTCACTGCCTGCTAATCGGTCCATAAATTATATGCAAGTTGCTCGCTTGCCTTGGCAGAAATATTCTTGAGCAAGTCTTTTGATTTTATCGCGACCTTAAAGTTTTGGATGTTGTTGATGGCACGAATTAGCAAGGCATTTCTCTGCCTAATCAAACGGGTTTCTAAGGTTCTTTTCGAGACAATCAAAGCAGGTTGTAAATCTGTTAAATGTAAATGCTAATTGGGCTAGACGAGGAGCATTGAGAGAACCCATAGAACCCCCAAATTAAGTATCCAAAACTTGATTGGGGCTCCACAACCACGAAGACAAAGACAAAGAACACGAAACGGAAACGAATCGAATCCATTGGGGCTTAGCACCCATCGAATGAGTAGCAATTTTTCATACGTTTATCAAATCCATTTCCTACACGAATCCACTGCAGTGGCCAAGAGCCGAATTCGAATTCGAACTTGTATCTTGTATCTTGTATCTGGCTCTTCCGCATTGAAATTTATGTTAATTCGCTTTGTCTGCGAAAGGGGGGAGGTTGCAAAACGCCGGATCCGCGGAATGCGAATTAATCAGTCCCTCGATCGATCGATTGAGAATCCGAGTCAAGCCGGGTCCAATTACGATGGCAATATTATGCCATTCAGTGTCAAGATCAAGTCCGCTTTGGACCTTTTCTTCTTTATCTTTTTCTGGGCCTTAAGCTCTGAGCCCAGTCTGTTCGCAGTTTATGGCTATTTTTATCACTGCGCCGAGTGTTTGGCGTGCTTGTTATGTGAGTGATTTATGAGCGGCTTCTGGCTGCTGTTTCGGCGTCGATTCTTCATATTCGGTAATTGTTTTTGGGATGAGCAAACAAATTCACGTAAATTGCGTGTGAAATAGCGGGTTAAATTACCCTTTGTCCGGTGAAAGTCGACGGATCCGGCCTTATATCGAGATCAGACGTAATTCGACTGGTTTGCGTAGTAAAATTATTTAAAGGCTGGTACCTCTTCTCCACCGAAACTTTCCAGCTATTAAAATTCATTAGAATTATGCCAAAACTGCACGCTCAATTGCCCCTTGTCCCGGCGACTATTTCACGTTTTATTTGCCTCCAATCGACGATGTGGCGTATCGCAAACAAATACAAAATTTGTTAATTAAATTATGTGCTCCGCCGGACGACTAAACAAAGAGGAACAGAAAATGCATAAATCACAGCTTATTGCAATCTAATTTTCAACAGGTTTTCGCATTTTGACATGTTTGCCCCTGCGGTTCTATAAATCAATTAGCAGTTGGCTCTAAGGAGACCACGAACTTGACCAAAATCTTGGACACGCCATCCTCCGCAACGAAAGTGAAGATCGCAAATTCGGAATTTCGGAAAGTAAAGTTCATTAACACTGGTCTTTAACAGATATTCGAATTATTTCGGGACGTGGATGACTGCCTCGTTGGGAGCTGATCACAGAAATTAGCACCTGTTCGTCGGCGATTGTTTGCCCTAGCAATCAGAGAATGACTCAGGGTCAATATCACTAACTGGAGCACCCACAGCGGCCGTAAGAATTTGTGACTCCGAGCACTCACCGTCGTGATCCACATTCATTTCGATGGCGTTGCCCAGGAAGGGCATGGCCGCAGGTCCCGGGATCTTTTCGATGTACTTCACCAGTCGGGAGCGGCGCTTGTTGTAGACCACGAGGAAAATTAGAATGGATCCCAGGAGGAAAACCGTGATCGGGGAGTAGCCGGATATCACTTGGCCCACTTTCGAGAGCAGTATGCTCTCGGCCATTAACGAGGTTATCACTTTCGAGGACATCTTCGCGGAGTATCCACAGATCTACAGGCGTTCAGTCTCAGCGTTAACTTCACTTTCTATTCGCTATGTGTATGTATATCCTTATCGCACGGAGATTCGAACCCGGACCCGGCGATTCAAGCGCTGCGAACTCCAATAGACAACTAACCGAAAAACCGAGATTGCACAAAAATTTAAAAAGAAGTGCTAAAAATTTCGGGCCAAGCGTTTCGGGTTTCGAGCTCTCGTCTCGCGAACTCGGCTTTGAATCGCATTTGTATCTGAGGCTGAGTATCTGCGCCAGTATTCGTGAGTATCTCGATCTCTTAGCCGGGCTGGTAATAGCGCCAGTAGTGGTAACAGCGATAGACACACACATACAAAGAGGGGGCAAAAAAGTGGCCAAAACAAGCGACTGCAGTCGCATTGTTGCCTAGATGACTGGGCCTTTCCACTGTTTATGGGACCTACAAATCGCTGCAGTTTGGATTACGATTTCATATGTGACGTTTGGTACTTTTTAGCCCCTAGGGCATTTCAGTTCCAATTCGAAGTTTGTCAATGCTGAAGAAAGCTGTGCCAAAAGGGAAATGTATTATTTCATTATACCTGTTTTCGAATGCAGATGTTGGCTTAAACGTGTTTCTATGCAAATACGTGGTGGTCTCAAAAGCAATTTAAATTGAACTTGAACTAAATCTGTTCTTTTTATTAATCGATATAGCATCACTAGTGTGAAATGTTATGAAAATACCAGTAGAACCTCTTCTCGGTGTGGTTGTAGTATGGCACACCATAAATTTTGGTTTTCGTATATCAAAAATTGAATTGGTAAGAGCAGTATATCTTCGTCTTACCCAACCTATTGATTCGCATAATTTCTTACTAAGCGCTTTTGTATCTCGCCCTTGTGCCTGAATGGCAAACTTCAAAGCTGAAAGATCTCATCATAGTCAATCGGCAAAGAGGGGCGTTTACTTGTCAACCCTTTTTGAAGTCTATTGAAAGTTATAGGATTGGATCGGAGGTTGAGTTCCGCCCAGACATAGCCAGACATCGCCAGACAGCCTTGGCTAGCTTTTTGCAAGAAGGTTGGCACTGGGATAAAGCCGCTCGATTCTACGATCGCTCATTAACTGCAGGTTCGGATCTCATTATAAGAGTGCAATTAAAACAAGCTTAAACGCACTGTCATGTCCGCTAGTAGACACTTAATAATGGGAGCGTTTGATTCGAGGGTTTCAGTCACCGAAGTTATGGGTAGACGCAACCTTCGTGAGTCAGAAGATTCTTGGACAATTAGCGATAGCTCGAGGTGGAGATCGGATCGAGATCGAGATCCGATTGACTGCCGCCTGTTAAATGTAACCCAAGGTTAGGAGGAAGTCTCCTAGTGTCCGTCACCATTCAAACTCGTGCCCGTTCTTATTGATGAAGATCGAGTTGGAACCAGCGTAACTCGTTTTGGGTTCCTAGCTAACAAAATTAATATTATTTCGCCGTCTGCGTTTTGGGTTTCGTTTCTGTTTTCTATTTTGTAAACCAAGGAACCTGTTCCAACGGAGCCCATAGAACCTTGTCTTACTGATGCATAACTAAAGACTAAAGAGGAGCTCCCGGCACATCCAGAGATTGTGACATAATCCCAGAAATATAATACCTTTTTTTTTTGGCACGGTAAATATATTATAGAACCGGACCTGAAGTCCCCAGTCTAGAATTCTAAACACACTTTTGCATACCAAAATACGAAGCCTTTCGAAGAGTTCAATCGAAAGGTCAGACACCACATAGCAAAAGTCTTTTGTAACCAATTTCTATGAAATCGATGGCGCATTACAATCGACTTTATGGCTAGGAAGCCGAGTGATTACGAAACCCGGAGACTGAAAATAATGTCTAGGAAGTGGAAGAAGCCGGCGAGCGACTCGTTCTTTAATTAAAGAAGAATTAACAGCTTCGCGGGGAAAAAGCGCCAAGTCACTGCTCAAAACCACTTCTGTTTTCATTTAACCATTTTATCATCTAATTCTGCGTATTTCTGTTTACTTTATATAGTCATGCAATTCCACAGCAGATTAGAGCACAACACAGAGAACATCGCTCTTAAAGACTCAAGTATCTCGGGGGCTTCCCCTCCAAAGCGGCTGTGCTGCGATGCTCTTTGTTTTGATGTGGCTTTCGGTTTGCTACTGGACTATGTCGATGATAATATGCCTACGTGCAGTCGATCCATGACTGATTTGCAGCGGATCCGAATCCGATATCCGAGCATCTCGCATGTCGGTGCTAATAGGCGGTGAGTATCTTAATGCGGAGGGCCGGCCGTCCTCTACTGTTTTCAAGATCAAGGGCACAACACGATACGAGTGGTATTCATTCATCTTCCTGCTTAGTCAAGTTTTCAACAGTGCAGAAAGACAAGAAAGAAGGCTTGAATTAGATGACCATCATTTCCATGGCACGTCTTTAGTGATAAGTTCTGATAAGTACCACCAATAGATTACAATATCAATATGTGACTTCATTGACACACAGAACTGAAAAATAAATTTAGATAGTAATCTTCTACAACTAATAACCAAGTTAATACATGAGTTCAACTTACCTAGAAGAATCCAAATTTTTGTTTTGATTTTTGAGTGAAATTCTTTATTACATGAAGTAATACACTTTCTTATCAGGATGCTTAATTTTTTTAGATTTACCTAATAATGACCGGTTAACGGTTGTTGACATTTCTACGCGAGTGTGTGGTTTATTCACTTTTTATCGATTCAAAATAAGCGTGGCAAACGTGTTTGGTTTGCCATAAACAAATCATGAGCGAAGTCTCACGCAAAGCAGTTCAATGGGTCAAAGTTTCCGAGGCTTGGTGCTTCTAACCCAGCTAGACTGCATCTGTATGGCCAAGTCCACACCTGAACTTGATCTGGATGCTGGACGGACTACGTGCGGAAGAAGAGCAGCAGTCGAGAAGCCTTCGCCCGAAGTCAGCTATAAAAGAGTTGTAGATCTTAACTATAACTTCAACTGTTGCTGCTTTGTTATTGGTGGGGGTTTCGTTCGTTTATAGCCATTATAGACAGTATTTGAAGATTTGACTCACAAATTATTATGGCCAGCAGTTGTGGCTGAATTGATTAGCTGGCATTTGGCTGTGGCTAGCGGTCTTTTAGCCCCTCGATAAGGTCAAGTTCATTTCCGCATGGTGAGCCAGTAGTTAGTGAGCTCCGTTCTCTGATCTCCAAAACGACTACCCCGAAGTAACTGTTTCGGAGTTTCGGGCGGATTTCATGGGTAGGGAAAGGGAAATTGCCCAAGAGGTCAGCCCAAGTGGCCATAAAACAATTAGCCATTAGACGGGCCTTATGTGACGCACTTGGCAATCGCGGCAATTAGAGTTGTTACCAATCTCTCCGCGGGTCACGCAACACAATATGTATCTCGAGCCTCGATTTTATCTGGCGCGTGTGAACTGCCGGAAATTTCACTCTTGTGGATGCATTTAATTCTTTCCGAACCTGATTTTTGGCCAAGTTAGTTGGGGGGGAATAAAAGGCGTACTTTGTACTTTGTCCGGTTATAATTTGGCTTTAAATTCAAAGACCCAAGCGCAGTCGCTTCTAGAGTAAACAAATTTATGAAAGACATAAAAAGCGGATAAAAGCAGAAAATTATCTCGCTCTTGAAACTCCGAAATTAAACGTTAGTCCAATGATTTACTGCTTTACTTATAAGCGTGTTAATTGCCTAAATTTCCTTCACTGTTGAACTTGATTACTTGTTCTTTGGCGGTCCACTCAATTGCCATAATATCAATCTCGCAGCCAGACTTCAACAAGTGTCAAGTGCAGTGTCTGGCTGCAATTAACCCTCTACTGCCCCATAGTGCCTTGCTTAAGGTCACATAAGGCTTAAATTCAATTCCAATTTAATCTAGTACAATTTAATATTTCCAAAATATTTGGTTCTAAGTACAAAGTATTTCAGCCAGGCCTCAGCGGGTTAATCTCCGTCAAAGAACCGAAATGCACGGCAGGCGTTGCAATCCACGGTCAACACGACAGGTTTCAGGTTTCCTTCTAAGCCCCTGAACGGCCAAATCGTTGGTTTTGACACAGATATAGCCATGTTATGGCCGTATTGGCCCGATCGGCGCTTGCATTTGGCATTTCGTTGGCCAAACACCACCAGGTGACCTCGACTTTCAATCGCTGTGAGAATGTGTCTGGCATTCTTTGCGAATGTATCTTCAGACGATTCTCACACAGATCTTGATACGCACCTCGGAATCGAGAATTACACGCCGATAGGCATCGCGAGAAAAATCTACTGGCCGGCCATTACGAGTGAGATGCATTTTCCCCAACATTTATGCCTGCTAGCTTTACATCTGGGCAGGCTCACATCAATTAACCCGCAATTACAATAGAATTTAATCATGTGCCTCTGCTAGTTCACGTCGCACAGTTGGCCAAGGGGGGTTAAGCGATGGGGCTGGGCAAAAAGGGGCGTATTAATAACCGCGCTAAGTTCAAGAACATCGCTGATGGTTATTGTCATAGTTTTGCCGCGGCAATATGTAATTAAATCTGCGGATTGCAATCGATTATAAATACGCTGTGCGGCATTTGCGGGTGGCGAAGGCTTTGTTTGTTGAGTGAGTGAGTGATTTAATAAATTGTTCCGACTTTAAGAGCAATAATTTCCTTCTACGATAATTGAAGTTATAATTTCAAAGACATTATATATTTAAGTACTCAAAGTACTTAACATCCTGCAGATAGTTGGTCAAATTCTCATATTTACTTAATTATTTATTATAACATTTTAAGTTAAATGATTTCCTGACCCCATTTTATTATGGCTTCCTCGGCGGTTTTTATGGCTTTTTGAAAGGTAAAATCAGCTCTCTGTTATTAACAGAGCGCGGTTCGAGTCCATGCTCCGCCCTGATTGCTAAGTCTACACTGGGTTGGTTTCATGCTAAAAGCATTATCCAAGTCTTACTCCACAAGCTCTTCCCAAAACTATCGTTTAATTAATTTGAAAATAGTCCAATCGCTGACTGGTCGCACTATTATATCGCTACGGTATATATTTGAGGGATCAGACTGCGGCCACACTGCAGACAAATAAAAAATTTAACCAATCGTTGCAATTGCACTTCAGTCTTCGTTCAGAAATAAATACGTAGCTGCAAATAGAGGACTATCTCCGCCGACATTTAAGAAGTACAGTTAAAACCGGGAAAATGGAGAGAGCAGGCCTCTTGGCCGTTTTGGCACTGTGCTGCGCCTTCGGTGAGTGCAGAAGAAAAGTGCGAAAAGCGACGTCGAAAGGGAACCACAATAATAGTTTAGTCATAGCTTATTGCGTATTCGCGCTGTGCACTCTGTTCCTCAACCGTTGCTCTCTTTGTTTGTTTGCTTTCTTGCAGGCGCCTTCGCCGCTGCCACGCCCCTTTTGGGCTCCAGCAAGTGCACCTGGGGACCCTCCTACTGGTGCGGAAATTTCAGGTGAGTGCGGGAAAGTGGGTGGCAAAATAAACGGTATATTCGGATAAATCGCTTGGTCATCGAACACTGCAAAGTTCTCGAAGGCGAAAAGCTAACCTCTCTTAACCCCGCTCCGCATAGCGATATTATTTCTCCGCCTCACTTGCCCATTGTTTGCAGCAAAGACTCGTCTGTTTTTGTTCTCTGCGCCGATAAGACTATCACTCGAATCGGAAATCGAATCACTTTGTTCTACATAGCTCTATTCGCCGATAACCCCTGTTATTGCAAACTTAACACTAGTGCCGCTCTAATTGCGTCCCCTTATTTTGCGTTGTATTGTTTTACAGATTCGATCTTTTCTCTGAGTGCACTTTTCGCAATGCTCTCTGCCTCCATATCCCATATTTCTGGATTTCCTTTGTCCGCACATTCGCTTTAAATCAAATTAACAGTACCGCCAGTCGGAATATTTAGACGGCAAAGTTAAGCGCTCGTAGGGGGCACAACTTTATCGACACGATTATATGCATGAGTAATCCATAGGAGCAGATCGTTTTGAAACAGCTCCCTTTCCCTTTCCCTGCGCCGCCAAACAAACCACATGATTGCTTTGTTTATCATTGTTAATTCGCTGCAAGCGGCAACAGTTGTTCCTTATCAACGGATTCTGACTAATCCCTCAGGCGTATGATGAGTACAGGGAAACATCCGAAAGTGCAACTTCTAAGCACTTAACACAGTCACAATGACCCGCACCTGAAACCCTTATCCAAGCCTTACTCATTGACCATTGTAAATTCCTCAATGGAGTGATATTGCATTGCGGCCACAGGGGATCATCTTACAGAGGCTATACTGTACATATGTAACACCACGATCAACTTACAATCAAACTTTACATGGACTGCATCATTAATAGAGTAAAAACGATCAATAGGCAACGGAAAACATTTGTTAAGCACTCATCCCTTATCGCTGGTCGTAATTCCTTTGTTTATTGATTGATTTATTTTTAAATGGCCAGGAAAATCCGCCATTTCTGGCTCTTAACCGTTTCTTTGTTTCTCAATTAACTGCGAAAAACTGCAGAGTGTCAAAAATTAAAAACGTCGCCATTGCTGTTGAAAATTCAAAAAACAATATCTGTGAATGCGCAGCCAAGTGAATAATATATACGTGGATACGTCCAGATATATCATACATACATATGTACTGTTTATTTCCGTGCTTATCAGTGCTGATTTTTGCTTTTTAGACGCTTTTGTTTGGTATTCCTGGTGATTCCACCGCAGACGTCTCTTCATGTTTATAGAAATTAGCACTTTCCGTTCGAATCAGTCAAATCGATTTATATTGAACAAATATAGGGTTTCTTTCCATCAAAGTGGGTAAAATGCTCTTAGTATCAGGGCTTTAAATGCTATTATATTTGCTCATATGCGATGATATAGGCTTTGATGTAGTCAGCATAAGCTTGGTGATTATTAAACAGAAGAGTGGTATCATTTCGTTCCGTCTCGGATGTAAAAAATCGAAATATTACCACTCATTGCTCCGTTGTATATATTGAAGACCCAACATAATCATGTGAGCTGCGGGTGCATTCTTAAAGTGGATAGGGCTACTCCCTTTTTAGTGGACTCTGGTCTTTGCTGACTCGTCGATTCTGACTTGGCCACTCGATTACGAATGCGGGTCATTTGATCCGAACAGTGGCATTTCGCACAATCAGCTTACAATCCGACTGTGGGACTTACTCTGATGGGTTTATCTTAACAGCAAAGAGAGTTTGCTTACTTTATGTCTGTTTCCTTTCCAGCAACTCCAAGGAATGTCGTGCCACCCGCCATTGCATCCAAACCGTTTGGGAAACCCAAAAGGTGCCGGTGGACACGGACTCCATCTGCAAGATATGCAAGGACATGGTTACTCAGGCCCGCGACCAGCTGAAGAGCAACGAGACAGAGGAGGAGCTGAAGGAGGTCTTCGAGGGCTCCTGCAAGCTGATTCCGATCAAGCCGATCCAGAAGGAGTGCATCAAGGTGGCCGATGACTTCCTGCCCGAGTTGGTCGAGGCCCTGGCCTCGCAGATGAATCCTGATGTGAGTTTTCACCTCCACAACACATCATCCTCAACCTCTTATTGATATCTAAAATTGTTTCCTTCAATCCTCAGCAAGTTTGCTCTGTGGCCGGACTTTGCAACAGTGCTCGCATCGACGAAATGTTCAAGAATGGCATTCAGGCTGGTCTTGATGGAACCGTCCAGGATGAAGATGACAGCTCCGAGGAGACCGAGTTGGCCATGCAGCCCAACCAACTTTCCTGCGGCAACTGCAACCTGCTTTCCCGTCTGATGCACTCGAAATTCGCGGCTACCGATCGCGATGACATGGTGGAAACGATGCTTCATATGTGCGGATCGCTATCCAGTTTCTCAGACGCCTGTGCCAACATTGTGCTCACCTATTTTAATGATATCTACGACCATGTGAGCAAGCACTTGACCACGGATGCCGTGTGCCATGTGTCCGGAGTGTGTGCCTCCAAATATCACCAGCATGAAGAGGAAAAGCAACCACAAGAAGCCCTGGTTGCCTTGGATGCCGGCGATGATATTCCCTGCGAACTATGCGAGCAACTGGTTAAGCACCTGCGCGACGTGTTGGTGGCCAACACCACTGAAACGGAGTTCAAGCAAGTTATGGAAGCATTCTGCAAGCAGTCAAAGGGATTCAAGGACGAGTGTCTTAGCATTGTCGACCAATACTACCATGTGATCTACGAGACTCTGGTTAACAAGTTAGATGCCAATGGAGCCTGCTGCATGATTGGCATTTGCCAGAAGAACTCCGCCTCCTCAATGAAGGATATCCCAATCATGCCGCTGCTGCCTGTTATTGAGCCGGCTCAGGTGAAGATCACCATCGAGAAGCTGGAGAAGCACGAGAAGAAGCAACTGGGAGCCAGTGAGCCGAAGTTCAGCCAGAAAGAGATCCTGGACATGCAGTTGCCCATTGATCACCTAATGGGTGCAGCTAACCCCGGAGCTTTGGTCGAGGGTGGAGAGCTGTGCACGCTCTGTGAGTACATGCTGCACTTCATTCAGGAGACTCTGGCTACCCCCTCCACGGATGACGAGATCAAGCACACCGTGGAGAATATTTGCGCCAAGCTACCCTCGGGAGTTGCCGGTCAATGCCGCAACTTCGTGGAGATGTATGGCGATGCTGTGATAGCTCTGCTCGTCCAAGGACTGAATCCCCGTGACGTGTGCCCCCTCATGCAGATGTGCCCGAAGAATCTGCCCAAGAAGGACGATGTCGAAGTGTTCATCCAGCCAGCCAGCGATGAGCAGGATCACCCAACTTGCCCTCTGTGCCTCTTTGCCGTTGAGCAGGCCCAGATGAAGATCCGCGACAACAAGTCCAAGGATAACATCAAAAAGGTTCTAAATGGCCTTTGCAGCCATCTGCCCAACGAGATAAAGGAAGAATGCGTAGACTTCGTGAACACCTATTCCAATGAGCTGATCGACATGCTGATCACAGATTTTAAGCCGCAGGAGATCTGCGTGCAACTGAAGCTCTGCCCAAAGACCACTAACGCTCTCAGCGACTTGGGCATTTCGCTGGAGGACGATGTCGATGGTGAGGACAAGTCCAGCAGTGAGGAAATCAGCTTCAATGGCATTGAGTCCCTGGAGGAGCTGCCCCCTCAGCTGGCCTTCGACTCAGGATTCACCGCTGCTCCCAACTGCCTGATCTGCGAGGAGTTGGTTAAGACCTTGGAGAAGCGTATGGGCAAGCACCCCACTAGGGACAGCATCAAGCATATCCTGGAGGAGTCTTGCGACCGGATGAGGAAGCCAGTGAACGCTAAATGCCACAAGGTTATCGACAAGTACGGCGATAAGATCGCCGATCTGCTGTTAAAGGAAATGGATCCCAAGCTTATCTGCACGGAGTTGGGAATGTGCGTTCTGGCTGATCTGTATGATCGTGAGTATTAAAATCTAGAGCTACGTTATGTATGCGTTTAAACTTATGAATTACATTTTGGTGACGCAGTCGAAGTTGATGAGGCTTTGAAGTACGACGTGATTGCTCTGCCGCACCAGGACAACAAGCTGTCTAGCATCAAGGAGCCGCCCACCTGCGTCCTTTGCGAGTTCATCATGACCAAGCTGGATGCCGATCTGAAGAACAAGACCGAACAGGACGACATTAAGCGAGCGATTGAAGCCGTATGCAATCGCCTGCCAGCCACGGTGCGCAAGCAGTGCGACGCCTTCGTCGATGGATATGCCTCCGCGGTCCTGAAATTGCTGAGCGATGTTCCGCCCAAGCAGGTGTGCCAGAAACTGCAGCTCTGCTTCAGCGTGGCCGTCACCGATGAGGTTGTGGAGTGCGGTGTGTGCCATGGAGTCACCCAGGCTCTGTTGCCCTTCCTGCGCGAGAAGAAAGATGATGAATCCGAAGTGACAGCCCTGCAGATGACATCGGTGGGATGCGAGAACTTGCCAGCCAAGTACTACAAGATTGTAAGCAACTTAAAATCCTAAATGTTATAAATATCTATAAGTTCCTTTGCGTTGCAGTGCTCTGAGATGATCTCCATCTATGGCAATAGCATTAAGAACTTGGCCAAGCGATCCTATATTGATCAGTCGCATATTTGCGCCGAGATTGGCAAGTGTTTCGATAGCGAGAAGTCTTCGCTGGCCTTTGCTAGAATTTCAGGTAAGCTATAGGTTGAAGGACCCAAACAATACATTCACTAATTTACTATTATCAACAGCCTAAGTGATGCGTTGTGATGTGCGAACCAGACGCGGAGGATTCGAAGGAGAAGGGACCCGATCCCACGCTTTATATATGCATATACCTTTACATATATCTGTTTACATTCTATAACGATTTACTGTAAATGAAACATAATTACTTACTTTTCGTTTTGTACCCCGGTTTTTGGCTCTAAATTTGTTAGGTGAATTTGTGATGAAACTGATTTTATAAACGCACTCAAACGCCGGCTGAAAAAGTTAAACTTAACTAAACTAACACTTACACTAAGCAGTACCCTAATCGTAATTTCAACCTAAAAATTAGCGAAATTCACGAGCCGCAAACTTTGTATCGATATCCCCATCTGTCCGAAGTCAGTTGAGCAGTGTGTGTAGTTTAAGATATCAAGCAAAACTGTGTAAAATACGAACATAGATCTTATAAATCATAAAGAAAACTTAAACCGACATAGTAGCACATTATTGAAAATTTCCAATTCCCCTTGGAACAGTATATATTTTCTAGCCGACATGTTTGAGAACTCCCTGCTTATCATTAAGCCGGACTATCTGCACAAGCGGCGTCCGGTGCTCTTGAAGTTGCTGGCCGAGGGCTTCCAGATTCAGGGTAATCGACGGATTGCCTTTTCGCCAGAAACTGCCGCCGAGTTCTACGCCGATTATGCCGATGAAAAGGGTTTTATGCTGGAGGTCATTCTGCTTTCGAAGGGTGTTTCCGAGGCGTTCATAGTTACCAAGGAAAACGCCGTGCAGGAGCTGCTCAACATTATGATTTGTTATTTGTGAGTTTGCTTTTAAATTGAATAGTAAGTTCTCTAGGTAAAATTTGACTTTAAGTGGTTCGGCATCGGATCTGGAACGCAATATCCATGTCACCAAGAACAGTTACAGTGTGGCCCGTGAGATAAACTTTATTTTTCCCAACTGTAAGTATCAGTGCAATGATTGGTAAAATAGAAAATCAAATATGTAAATTTTCAGATATTCATGAGCCCCATCAAATGTTCGACCACAACAACTTCTGCAACAGGCCGATGCTGAAGCCGCTGCTCGAGGAGATCTACGACATAATGCAGAACACCGACTGCAGCCAGGATAACTGGAAGGTGCGCTTGTCCGATTACCTGGTGCGCAGCAACCCAAAGATGCCGGAAATCAGCAACCAGTGCCAGCAGCGACCGGATGTGGCAATCCAGGACAAATCGCAGCAGACCACCATGACCTATGCTCCAAAGCCAAGTGCGAGGGCAGTGCAGCCGCGAGACAAGAAAACGCAGAGCAGCAGTGCACCCTTGTCCACCACATCGCCGCATTCCTCAATGCTGCTCTCATCGTCTTCCTGTGTCACCTGTGGAGGCTTCGAAAGATCTCAGCCCTGTATTTCGGAACTGGACCTCAATAAGCGCGTGGAACCTCATGACGAGGAGCCAGTTTGTGTGGAAGATGAGATTTTGTGGAAGGAAGTTATTGTCTACGAGGAAATCCAACCGGAGGCAGAGGAGCAGGAGTCCAAGGAGGACCTGCACGACCTGGAGGAGGAAGGCGAAGGCGAGTCTGGGGGATCAGATGCGGAGTCAGACCGCAGTGTTCATGAAGCTCCACCGCCACCAGCTCAAGATGAGGAGTCCGAAGAGGGTGACGCTGCTGCCGGGGAGCCAGGCGAAACTGCTCACGCTCCGGAAGCGGCTCATCCTGCCCAAGAGGCTACTCCTGCGCCCGAAGTCCCTCCAGTGGCTGAAGAACATCCTAACGCTCCAGAAGCTCCCGCAGAGGAAGCTCCACCAGCGGAATAAGTTCGTTTCTCTAGTACACCTGTTGCCCCATCATTTGTTTGGCGAAGCATAGAAAAAATGGACTAAAATGCGCGCAATTTTTGCATCACCAACCATTGCACCCGTTGAACCACCTTAAACTGGCAATTGCGCACTCGCAGAATTTTGGGAGGAGGGCTTAAAATGCTGTTCCTGCAGTTCTTATTTGCCCCTAAAAAGTGCATCCCACACGGGGAAAATCAACAGGAGCAACAGCTTTTTAGCCTCCAACTTGCCGCTAGCCAAATGCAAAGTTTTTTCGCCCCTTTCAAGTGTCCAATAAAAAAAACGTTGAAAATTAAAACAAACAATGAAATCAAATTAAATTTATGGGTCAACTTTCGGTGCAAAAGTGTGCGTTGCATGTGGCACACTTTTTCGCGGGGCAAAGTGGCCTGCAGTGGCTGCAATTAACCCAATTAAAGAATAACAATAGGTTTCGCCTGGGTTATTTTGGATTTCACCGATTTACTTCGATGAAAGGAGTAATCTAGATTTGGGTATTGCTTTAATGTATACCTTTATATGTACTTTTGGTAGCGAAGCCAAGTAATATTTAAGCTGCATCGATCAGGCGAAAATAAAGTCGTAGGACTATATATTTACATATATGATTAAAGCATTGCATCACATTTATAGAATCCTTTAACACAGGATGCGGCTTCGAAACTGATACACCAAGGC
This sequence comes from Drosophila simulans, assembly GCF_016746395.2. Lineage (NCBI taxonomy): Eukaryota > Metazoa > Arthropoda > Insecta > Diptera > Drosophilidae > Drosophila > Drosophila simulans. The sequence continues at coordinate 26,975,946 of NC_052523.2, read as the reverse complement.
ATCTCCAGGCACAGGAATCAACACAAAAACTATCTATAACTAAAAACAAAAAAGGAATCATTTTTAAATTTTAATTACTATTTTCCTTGTGTATTTAAATTTAGAAACCTTACAAAGCAATTTTAGATATTCCATAACCACTGTGCGTGACCAGCAGCTATCGCTGCGAGTGTATGTGTGAGTTCGGAGAGAGGCGGAGAAGAGAGAGAGAGAGCAAAAGCTCTCCCCGCTTGGACGCCGTGAGGTATGCAACGCTTTTCGCCTTGCGTAGCGTACCGCTTCCGATTTTTGTGGAATAAGCAAAAGCAATTCGACAGTCGGTATCTGGCTGCCTTCGCTCTGCTCGCATCCTACATCCGCGTTCGGCGTCCTGCGGCCTTCCAAAAATAACAAATAATTACTCAAAATAATAATAATTGAGGTGGTGTGGGGGCGCAGAGCTTTTGAGTCGACGTCGAGTCAAAAAAGTGGCAGAGAAGTGAATCGGTTTCGGTTTCGCAATATACATACACAAACAATAGGCACTGGGAAGTAGACGACGGCGAATCCTTGGCGGCTCAGCATTTCCACCGAATTCGCGTCGAGGAAAAGCGGAAAATCGGAAAAGCAGCGACCATTCTCGTATTGATTTTCAAGTGTGGTAAGCGGAAAACGCAAGCAAACACGGAAAAACATGAGAAAGTCCAGAGAAAAGCCCCACCAACTGGCAGTGAAAATGCATGTGGAAATGTCAATGGCCAGGCGGAACAAAAGGGGGCGGTGGTGGGTTAGGGAAGTGCTGAAGTGCTGAAAAGTGTCTAAAGCTGGCTCAGAATCCCCACAAAGTGTCCAAAAATAGAATAGTGATATAGTGCAGTGTCGGCGCAAAAAGGTGGGAAAACCCCAAACTCAAAAGTTGTGGCTAAATTATAGCGCGCTTGAAAATAAATCCGGGCAGACACGGAAAAGCCTCAAACCTCGGGCTCAAAAAGGAAAAAAAGCTGAAGAAGCAGAAGAGGAAGCCCGAAAAAACGGAAGAGGAAGAAGCGGCCGGCATACACACACAACCACAAGGGGGTGGCAATCCAACAATCCGAAAGTTGGGCTGGGAAAAGCTCAAGTCACAAATTTTTGCGCAAGGGCAGGCCGAAGTGAATCGAGTCGAGTGCTTTTCCGCAAAGGGGGTGGCAGGCGCCTTCGTCGCTGCCGCAGTCGGCGTCTCGGTCGACGCCAGCGAAATTTCGCAACACTCGCACAAGCACCCCCACAATTTACAATTAGGGGTGGCATTGACGATAAGACCTATGAAAGGACTAGCGGTGATTCGAATACCCTTGCAGACTGGGAGATCCATAAAGTTCCATCAATGCTAACCCATTTACTAGTGTATTAACAAAGGCTTAATCAAAAGTTAAAGAAGTTAATAGCCTTAAAATCGATAGTAATACAGTGCAGTATATGCAATAAGTTGACAGTTTTTCGATGTATCTACATGACATGGAATCTCTTAATTTATCTTTCCTAATTGGTATACCCATTAGTTATTTATTTTACTAAATATTTCTCATTAATCGCCAGATCGGCGCCGTTAACATGGATAAGATGACGGTTGCCCAGAAGAACGCATATCTCGAGGCGCACATGGCGGTGCAGCAGCAGATGGCCCAGGCGGCCATTCAGTTCAAGCAGCAGCAGACGTCCCAGCAACAGAACTCCCCCACGGCCAACAATAACAATAACAGCCAGAATAACGGCAACATGCAGCAGCAACAACAGCAGCAGCAGCAACAGCAGCAGCAGCAACAACAGCAGCAGCATTATGCAGCAACCATCAAGGTGCCGCAGATCAGTTCCTCCAATGTGGCAGCCGCGGCGGCGGGGGAGAGCACCTTCACAGTTCCGGACGACGGAATGGGATTCGAGGGAGGCGTGCGGGTCCTGCAGAGCCTGGGAACCTGGTCGGCGGCCGAGCAACTGACCTACAACATCCCCAAGCCCAACCTCATCCCCTTCACAGAGCCCTATGTCGAGGGGGGCTCCATGCATCCCGCCAGTCGACTCAAGGCCCTGCAACAGGTGCAACAGGCATCCTCCGGGGTGCGCAAGACAAATCCCTCAAAGTGTGAGTATTGTTAAAAGTTTCGCAAAGTTGGTAATATAAGCACTAGCGTGGAAGTTCAACAATAACGTACTTTTACATGGATTTGAGTCAATCAACCTTTCGCTTTTACAGCCACCAACAAGGCATTCGAGTGCACGGTCTGCGGCAAGGGACTCGCCCGCAAGGACAAGCTGACCATCCACATGCGCATCCACACCGGCGAGAAGCCCTATATTTGTGAAGTATAAGCTGCCCTCGAGCCCCGCACCTCTAGCCTCAATCAATATCTAACCCTCGCTCTCGACTCCTCCATTCCAGGTGTGCAATAAGGCGTTCGCAAGGCGGGACAAGCTGGTGATCCACATGAACAAGTTCAAGCACGTGACGCCCACGAACATAGCACCACTCGGAAAGCGGCTGAACAACATGGTGAAGAAGAAGGAGCAGCCGGATCCGCCGCCGGAGGACAACAAGCAGAGCCTGGAGCTGCAGCTGCAGCAGCAGGCGGTCCAGGTGGCCGCCCAGAACATAATAGTGCAATCCGCTCAAGGAGCGCCGACGTCGATTCCCGGTATCATCATACCGCACCATCAGCAGCAGTTGTCCTGGACGTGCGAGCTGTGCGGCAGGATGTTCTCGAGTCGGGACGAGTGGTCCATTCACGCCAAGAGTCATCTGGAGGTGAGAAGATGTCGGTAGACACTCCTGGTGAAAGTTGAGCCAAGGAGATATTTGTGATATTGCTGGAGTGGTTCTAACCCTTCACCCCTCTCTTTCCCATTGATCTATAGTATTGACAGCCGGAACGGCTAGTCGCAGAGTCAACAAAACCAGCAGCAGCGGCGGCAGGAGTCATTGCTAAGACCACCAGCAGCAACAACAGTCGCAACTATCAAATGGATGCTAATCAAAACCAAATTCAGATGGAGGCCCAAGCACGAAAGCAGAAGATAATCATTCAAAACCAGATGATACTCAATGCCAGCCACCAGCAGCAACAGCAGCCGCAGCAACATCCGCAACAGCAGCAGCACCAACAGCAGCAGCAGCAGCAACACGTGGCCCACGGAAAGAAGGCAGCCAGAAAACACCAGCAACATCTGCAGCAACAGCAACAGCAGCAACAACAGCAACAGCAGCAGCAACAGCAGCAGCAGCAGCAACAGCAGCAGCAACAGACCAGTGCGCCTATGTACAATAACAATAGTAGTAGCAACCACAACGGCAACAACCAAAGCCAAGAAGTAACTACCTATTAATCAGACCAAATGAACTGAAACCACAGCAACACCAACAGCCAACAGCAACATTGAACACCAAAAAACTCACCATTTCCGCATTCTGTATTCTGTTACCCTTCCGTTTACCCCTTTTCCCTGCAAATCCAGGTGTCGGTGCCGGTGTCGCACATCATTGCCAATTCGCCGACGGCCGCCACCTACATGCAGGCCCAGCTGAGCGAGCACGCCAGCAACATGCAGCACGGCATGCCCATTGTCACGTACAATGGGAACCAGTACTGCGTGATCACCCGGGCCCCGGATCTGGATGTGGATGCGATGCAGAAGCCCCTGGACTATGGCCACGCAGCCGGAGGAGCCACCAACATAATAGTAATGTCGCCGATGCAACTGCTGCCCCCGCAGCAGCAGCAGCAGCCGCAACAGCAGCAGCAACAGCAGCAGTAAGCACCATCGAAGAGAAAGGCTTGCTGCCTGGCCAACCAGCTATAAATACGAATTGTAAATAAAGTCTTAAGCAGCCGAGAGCAACCCTAAGTATATGTTTAACAACAATAACCAGCAAAACCAAAAACAAAAAAAAAAAACAAAGTTTGTAAATGTCAGGTTATGAAGCATAGATCCCCGTGTCAGCGAAGTCAACTCAAAATCAAACCTAGTCTAAGCAACCTAACATATCCCCCCGCAGAACGTATATAGTACCCATCTACATGAGCAGCCACCACACTGAGATATATAGATATGCCACAGACCCTCCAGAGTAGTGTCCCCACATAGACCCGTATGCAAACCGAGCGTGTATGATATTGTATGTGTTTCTATGGCATTGTTTGTACATTAAGCTTATTACGTACTCCAATTACGTCTTCGACTAAAACGCAGCCTGGCAGGCAAACCAAATAAAATGAAATAATGGAAGCAAAACATAAGTAGCAGTAGTAGTGTCCATCAGCAAAGCTCCCCACACATCTCCCCACTCGATTCCAATGGCAAACCATGTAAAGATCAAGAGAAAATAAATTTAATTTAATTAAATAAGCACTATTATGTTTTACTGGGGCTTGGTATATATCAGTTTCTCTACAGACGCAGAGTTTTGAGCTCCTCTCAAACTCAAGCCATGTAATGTTACGTATACGCAGTGTCGGCCATACTGAGCATCATTCAAGTGACACTCACTTGCGGCCAAAAGTACGAATTGAAGCCATTAAAGCACTCAATAATTGGCAGCTGTTGTCGTTTATTATTCTTGGCTGGCCAAGATTCTGGCTTTTTAGTCCGAACGGACTGGCCAAAAGCGAAGTAAAAACCAAAACATTTGGTCAACGCTGAGCTCACGAAAATCAACTTTTCGTTCCAAAAGTGAAAAATGCCGCGATTTGGTTTGACCTTAGATGGAAACTCGTCTCTGCCGCTGCGCAGTCGACTCCGCTGCCAGCGTCCACGCTGCACTGGCAGCAAATAAATTTTTGCCTCGAAATGCTGTTTGTGTTTGTTGTTAATAAGACAAGTCACTCGAAGAGTTTGCAAAAGGGTATAATGCATTTTTCAAACTGCTGCAGCACATTGTTGTTTTGAGAACTCTAATATATAGAAATATCATTAAATGCTGTATATGTCCAATTGGTAGAGTATCCAAAAGTTTATAATCACAGCGACCCTCGTTTTTACTCACTTCTCGAGTTGTTTTTCGCAAGAATCGCAAATTAGTCTGGGGCCTGGTTGATCACCTGAGCAAACTCGAACTCGAAACTGAACGCCTACGACAAATGACAACGCCGATGGCGACGCCAACATCTCAGCCATTTTATGTGCTCTCGGCCTCCGCCGGATTCTTTTTGTGTCAGTCGATTTGCGGATCAGTCTCTGATCAGTTGAGTGGACCACCAATCCGGCGAAGATTGGGCGACCATGCTGAACGGAAAATTCTACACGGGCTTGCCGCCCAAAATGGTGGAGCGCCAGGCGGTGAAGGTGTGCAATCGCCAGGAGTCGCACTTCTTCTGGCCAGACGATTCCCGAGCGGATTCCGCGGTGGAGACCCGAGCAAAGAGGAGAAACAGCCAGCAGCTGGAGAAGCCAGTGGAAAGGATTACTTCCAACCAGAATGCATCCGACGAAGTGGACACACGGCGAATGTTCCACAAGGAGTTTGCCAGTTCTTCCATACAGTTCTATGATAATCTGCAGTCAAATCCTGGAAACAAACCTTCATTGGCAAGGGGTCTACGCCGGGAAATAACCCCAAAACTTACCGAAGTGAGACCCCAGGAATCGGATAACAAAGCTGAGGACACCAGCAGCCGTCGCCAGCAGGCTTACAGCTCCAAGATCCAGTTCTACGATTACGTAAACGAAGCAGATAACGCTACTCAAAATAACGCCAGGAGACCCCAAACGGACTTCAATGACAAGCGCGAAGTGGAACTGAATTCCAAGAACAGTCCCAAGCTGCAGGTCAAAAGAAATGTGCGCAGTTTCAGCGTGGAACTAGAACCCAAGGTCACCAAGAAACCCCTGAACGACAGCCCCGAGTGGCGGCGACCACGCCCACTGCCCCTGCCCAAGAGGATACTGAAGCAAACGTCGCAGGATCAGGATCCCTACGACTACGTGGAAAGTCGAGTCCGAAGATTGCAACTAACCCGAAGTCCCGGCCTGCCCAAAAAGCATGTGACCTACAACGAGGAGGCTGCCGAGTACGCCTACTACGACGATCGGGTGGATCGGGAAGATCGCGAGGATCGCGAGCAGCCCACCTACGAGACTCGCCCACGTCAGCAGCCAAATATGCCGACAGGAAGTCGCCAGCAGCAGCAGCAACATCAACGCTCTTTTATGGAAACTAGTCGGAGCAAGCCATTAAATAATAATAATACTTATCAGGCCAGTGGTAGTGGTAGGAAAATCTTGCCAAAAATGCCACAGATCCAATCCGGAGTGGGTAACACACACAATACCGACGAGGATCCCCCCGTGCCCTCTGACCCACGCAAACACCTGCGCAGCAGTCTCTGCTTCAGCGGCGACGCTTTGATGGTGGGCGGTACGGCGTCGCAGTCGCAGGCGCGGCGCAGCTCAGCGGGGCAGAGAGTGAGCGTGGGTCTGCCGGACTGAGATCTCCAGTTCGCGTGTTTAGTGATTAGTGCAGCTACACAGCGAGAAATGCTGTCGATTGCGAAATATCAAAAACAAATAACTGAAGCCATTGGGTCAGTAGAAAAATTTAGCCATCGTACACGAATATCTGTTTGAAATAGTATTATAAATATTTCTCTGTGTAGTAAGTCGACAGCAACAATCTGCATTGCTAATTGAAAGCAACAACTAATTGAAAGCCAACTGCGACTGCAGCAGAAGCACCAACAACATCTGCAGCACAACAGCCACATCAACAGCAAAGTTGATGCGACAGCAGCAGCTTTTCTAGGCACGGCAGCAGCTCAAACTTTTTATTAGTTTTTACTTTTACGATCACATACTTTGAATTCACCCACATGCGAATGAATGAGTCGGCTTTTTTGTTGTTTTCGAGCGGTTGAATATACATAAACAAACCTTGATCTTGACTAATTTGTGAGCGATGCTGTTGTTGTGCACCACGATCATGTATTAATTTAGCTTTTGAAGCCAACGCAGAATAATCTATAATTATAATAATAGAGATATGCTAATAAACTGATACATATATAACCAAATAAGTTTCGAATCGGGAAACATTCAATTAAGCCTTAAACCTACTATAGGCACAGAAATTATACATGGGCACTTGATCAATTCGTTTGGTATTCAGTATTTAAACCAATAAAGAAACTTATGGCCAACAGAAGAGTGAAGTTCAAGTGGTTATATCATTATATCGAGGTAATCGAAAGCAGGCGCACATTGAACTTGGAAAGACTTGGTGAACATAAACTTATTGATCCCTCAATCTCACTGATGGGCCTGTAATCTGTTTAGAAATGTATGTAATTCATAGACCATAATGCCATTCGAGGCACCCTTTCGCGCGGCTTTTCTTTATCGACTCATTTAAATTCCCAACAATTTGCTAGTTTGGCAATCAAGTCCGTTGCTCTGGGCAGCTCACCTGGCCAGCCCATTTTGGGGCTGGGGCTGGGGCATTCGCAGGTCCCTGCCCCTAGCTCCTTTCACAAAACTTTCAGAAAGAAAGAGCCATTGAGGTGGCATTGTTAGGAGCCAGCGGAAATCCAACCAGCTCGCAGTCAAGTTGAAGTCCAAGTGCCAGTTTAAATCGAGACTGGTCGGTTTCACAAGGAAGCGGGGCATTATGCGGAGTTGCAACCAATTGTCACGCGTGTTGAACTTGAGCTTGACCTTGTCTTGGAACGGGGTGTGGAATAACCACCCATTGTCCAGCCAGTAAATTGCAACAAGTGCGGCAATTATCCATCATATGCCACGGGGCTGCAATCAAGGCGGCATTAGCCGGGGATTTAATTAAGGCATCGCTTTAATTGCCGCCAATCTGCAGCTGCCATGGGAACCCAATTCAAAATACAGAGACAGGATAAGCGTGCAAAATAATTGTGCAAATGAAGCGTGGTGAAATGTTACGCAACTCCCTGTCCATATCCACTGCCATTTCTCCAACCATTTCTTCGTCCATTTCCACATCCACATCCACTTCCACCAACTCCGGGACAAGACAAACTGCCTCCGCTCATGTACGTCCATACGACATACATCTTCCGCATTACGATCGCGCATCCTGGCCGATAGAAAGTAGTCCAAGCGTGCCGGCAAAAAAGGCGAAACGGGCCAGAAAGCAGCGCCAGCTGGCTAACATTTCCTGGCTCGACTTGGCCCCGGCTGAACCTGAACTTCGGGCCAAATGAGGAGAGAAGAAAAGTGCAGCGTTTATTGGGTAATACTCGTGGAAACCCGTTTGCCGCAAGACTGATTTAAAAAAGTCGATAGGATAGGTGGTTCTTCTGCTTTTTAGTGGGTGGGTGGCTCGTGCCGGTCGACCTCATGCACATTAAAAAATTGCTGGCTTAAAGGGCGATGAATAGTTATAATATTTTTATATTACCATTTTCGGTTGTTGAACCTTTATTACGAAAATATTTGTACACTTCTATGATGATTAATAAGCAATTGTAAGTTTGTTACCATCGAATAAAGGCATTTCTTTTACTTAGCTTTATATTAACAAGTTCGAGGTCAAATTACTCAAAAAAGCCATCAATCTTTGCCTATTAACTTTATTGTCGTACATTTTGCATATGTATCTAATTTGCTTACTTTCCTATTAAGTCACAGACTACAACCTGAGCCCCCTCCGCAGTTACAACTTCGAAGAAGTAAATGGCCATCGTTATGTGTAATTACGGCCATAAAGAAACATTTTATTTATGCCCCCTGCCCCATCCGATAAGTTGGCGCTCTATTTCCTAGTGGAAATGCAAATGATGCCTCACTTTGCGCGCGGTAAGCTCTTTTTTACTCCATGTTGTGAGTAGTAAGTCCATGCGTGAAGCGGAGATTTCGATCTGCTACTGACTAGCTGCTCACCTGGCAGGTTTCAATTGCGATTGCCATTGCAAAACATGTTGCAGCAGGTTCGAGGAAGCTGGCATAAAACTGTTGCGTCCGTTGGCCGAACTTTCAGTTTCGTTGGGGCCACGCTGGTGGTTAATACCGTTGAAGAGAGTTTTCACAAGTCGCAATCCCCCCGAAAAAGCCGCCACCCAAAATGAAAGTGTGCTGGAATGTAAGCTGTTACACCCGCAATCGTAGATTCACAATTAACTTGAAATGGATACTATCTTCATAGCTCTTCGCTGCGGCGGTGCTGTTAGTGACGGTCACCTCGGGGTTGAGACCCCCGCGATCCTACTATCGGAGGAGCTACTTCAGTGCAGTGGGTTCGGGATCTGGGCACGGACCCAGCTCCCTGCCAGGACCGGTGAGAATAGGACCTGCTGGTTACCTCCGCGCCGATCTGCAAACGAATGAGAGCAAGCACCGGCCACTGAGCAAAAAGTATCCCAAGAAGAGCCATTACAGACCCTACGGATCGGTGAGTTGGACTAACAAATAAGGTATCAAATAATAGTAAAGATTTAAAATGTTCCTCTACAATATAGCAAGAGGAAGAGGACTACTCCGGCGAACAACGCTACAATTCCGCCGAATATTCAGGAGAGTCCTCCGTTCAGGACAGTCGGGAGTACACGATTGGCACCCAAATTCGCGTCCAGCATCCCATAACTGTGCCCAAGAAGTCCAGTTCCGGCTACCAGAAGCAGCCTAAATACGTGACGGCCATTCCATACAAGGCATCTGGCTATGGATCCGATATCCACAAGCCCTCCGGTTATGGATCCGATGTTCATATTGGGTCTGGAGAGGATGTAGGACCTCCTCCGAAGAGATCGAAGTGGACCCCAGTGCAATACGAATCAGAGGCCGATCCCTTCCATCTAGTGCCACCTCCAAAGGCAACCGTCGCCTCCAGCAGCAATTCATATAGTGTTTATGAGCCCGAGCACGATGACTACGAGGTGGTTCCAGTGCCCCGACCAAAGAACCACGATCGCTACAAAAGCGTCGCCTCCAAGAAACAAATTGAGGCCTACCTGGAGGATCAGCAGAAGCTGCTCGACGAGGCCATCAAGGTTCAGCTTTTGAACAATCCGAAGCTGCAAAAGTTTTTCAAGGCCCAGGCGCAGGAACAGGAGCGCGAATCGCGGCCAGACCTCGAGATCGAGGATTTTGAGGCCTATCCGCCCAACTTTTCGGGGCCGGGACACCTGCGCAACAAGTACATCGAACACCCACCATCTTCTCCGCCGAAGGGATCTCGATCACGCAGGCGTCCTCCAAGTGGAGATCTTAACCGACCACCCAAGACCATCATCAAGCCCAAAAGGAAATACCGATCCACAGCACTGGTCATCAATGTGTGAGAGGGATTACGAAGTCCTGACTTAATCGTTAATTTAAATATCGCCTATAAATACTTAGAGTAGTCTTGTTGTACAGAGTATTTTTAAGTAATAAAAGACCATTTATTTTAAATGTCTTTTTTAATGACTTTATCTGGGAAGTTGCGCATTGGTATAAAAAAAAATGATAGAAATATTTCAATGCATTTAATTTATAATTTACATATTTTAATAAAAGAGTTATTTGGCACTTTAAACATAAATATATGTATATTTTCATATCAACGAGAGAGAACAGTGGCGGTCTCTATCGGGATTTTATAGAAGTTGCAGTCTCGGTTATTGTCTCAGCTAAATGTTTGGTGTCCCGGCTATCTACCATTTCATGAGGAGAATTCGTCACCTAAGTGAATCGGATAAGGATTGCTTCTGGTTTTGTGCTTTTAAAAAATAAGATAATATCACTTAACTCAATTGCAAATTACCTTTAAATTTAATGATGTTTTCAAGTTTATAATCCGCCACTTTAATTAAATATATTAATTACTCATCAATTTAATTGGATTCTGGGTTCGTCACACCCACCTCCCCATAATTGGAGTGAGCTCCACATTTCACGACAAATTCTGGCGACGCTTGCCATTTTAAAAATAAACGCAGTCAATCATAAACGTGTGTTGTTCATAAAAATAGACTTATAAAGAACACACCCATGAGACACCTGTTTCGGTCCCAGGCAAATTCTCGACTCTTACCTCTTTCGCAAATCCGAACGAAAATCCGCAATTGAGCAAGCCAATTCCATCGATTGCGATTGCCGCAAAAGTGGGTGCACAAAGGCACGCAGAGAAGAAATCATAAAAAACAATAAGCAGCAAAAAACAAAACCGAATTGATTTTCTTAATTGACTGAGCAGTTTCAACAGAAGCCAGACCCCAAAGCCAGCCAAAGCAAAAATCCAAACTCCAAGCCGGACCCTCGAGTCCACAACAAATCTGACCTTGAAAGCTAAGCTCTGAAAAGTGTTGCTAATATTGTTAATGTAATCGTTGTCGGTGGTGAAAAAGAATGCCAACCAATGGATGTGGAAAGTACAGAGGGAAAAATGTTAAAAATAAAGTCCGCAATAAAATGCTAGTCCTAAAAATATTTATATTTTAATTAAGCTTTTATTTACACAAAAAATCATAAATAAAATATAGTTCTCATAATAATGAAGTCAAATTTGACAGATATTGAATGATATCACTCATTTAACCATGTCCTGAATTAATTTATTATTTCCGAAGAAATATATATGTATAAGTGCAATCGAATAATAGAATAGCAATCGGTGCTCGAATTAAGTTAATTATAACACACATATGCTGAGAACTCAACAGGTGAGAGGAAATAGCAAATTAGCTGCCATTCTTGCGTTCGATTGTGCATGAAATATGCAAAATATTTGGATGTAATTAAGTTGCACTTACTGGAGCCTGACGGATCGCAATACCATTGGGAATTGATTTAGAGCCCCAATCCCCTAATGAACCAGTGCCACCCCCACTTGCACATGGTTTTCCGGCTTAGCCAGAGCCAGCGCACCAGGCTGATTTCATTTTCATCGGAATTTTGCACAATTGGCCAAGATTACTGTCAAATGAGCGAAACCCGTTTGAGGTCTTTCCTTGTTGGCCGCATAGAATCGTAACAGAAACTCGAAACTTGTTTCGCACGTACGAAAGTCGGTTGTGTAATGCCGCTTTTAGTGGGCGTTCACCACCCGAGGTGTTTAGATAAATCTGCTGGAAATTAAATAAGCTGCCACTGGCCGAAAAACAAAAGACTGCAGGACACGAACTTGGTTTCCTTCATATATTGCTTTTACACGTTTATAGTACAAATTGCTCAGACGTCCCAAGGCCCAAATTACCATAGTTTCTAAATTAATTTTGAACATTTTTCAACATCATCGAAGTTTATTGACTTCGCTTTTCTTGGGAAGACTTAAATGGAAAGTTTAAAGTTTAATGGGAAAGTCACAGAGAAAAAGGCCGAAATTTCTTAAGTTTTTTCATATTTCAAAAATATGCAAATGATATTTTGAATATATATTTTGTAATTTAAATCAGCAATACCCCTTGGGCAGCAGCGATTGATTTTCTCTGTGTAGGATTATAAATTAATAACAAACAGTACGCATATAGGAAGTACGATACAATTGCTCTTAAACATATCACACGAGAGTTTGATGGAGTCAAGAAAAGAGTAGGGGTTCTAGTTGTGATAGGGAAAGTTGGAAAAGAAAAGAGGGTCCCTACTAATGAAGAAGATGCATAATGTCTGAGTGGGGGACAGTGGGGCTTAGACCTTGTTGAAGGAGTAGGTGAAGCCATCGGGCGTGCGGTTCAGGGACAGTTTTCCGGGAGGCGAAAAGCGGTGTGGGTTGGGGGTGGTGGTGGTGTAGAACGCCTGCTGGGGCTGGGGCTGCTGATATTGGGGCTGGGGCTGCTGATACTGGGGCTGGTACTGCTGCTGCGGCTGCACGGGCTGTGGGTTGTAGGCGGGCTGGGGAGCAGGACGATACTGCGGCTGGGCAGCGGGCTGCTGGTAGCTCTGCTGGTTCTGGCCGAAGGAGGGATCGTTGTAGCGGGGATCGTAGGAACCATCATCTCCGTAGTCGTTGCTGCGGAAACTGGCCTGGGGCTGGGGAGCGGGAGCCTGGTACTGCTGCGGCTGGTACTGCTGCTGTGGCTGATATCCCGCTGTGGGCACGGGCTGTGGTGGAGCAGGTGGTGCCTGGGGCAAGTGATCTCCAGAAGCTTGGAAACTATTTCGGAATATATACCAATAAATTAATACGGGTTCGCGTATTGGTCCTATATAGTTTCCTTACCCATTTTTGCCAGCTGTGTACGAAATAGTACGCCTCTGGCCCGTGGGATCTAGATAGCTGTAGCTGCCATGACGTGTTCCATCCGCATCCGTCTCCTCCTTGAAGTTGATGCCATCCTCCTGCTCATAGGCAGCTCCGAACTTTCCATCTCCGGACAGATAACGCTGCTCACTGATGATGGCCGCCGTTTTGGGGTCCTGGTGGTAGTGCTGGCTGGAAGCCAGGGCCACCAAGGTGGTCAGTGCAAGCTGTCAAGAATACAAAATTATTTATACAATCTACTTTTTAGTTCAAGTATTAATTAATTATTATTCTGAATCATTATCACTTAGCGTAATATAAGGTAAGATTTTTATAGTCAGATGCTTTCACTTTTTAATGTATATTCTAGAATATCCTGGTTGGAATTGACACTTTTGTCCGTAAGGTTGATTACTTTTCTCTTAATAGCTTTTAAATTGTTCGAACACCCTTGAATAAAACACAACTCACAAATCTGAACATTTTGGTGCGGGGAAGTTTGGAATATCCTTGTCAAGCGTAAACTGCACACAATTTTCTCTTCTTCTCGAGGGGGATTCACACGCGCCTTTACGCTTACAAGTCGGTTAATTGGGAAATGGGACCGACGGCAACGGAATTGTGGAGTTAACTGCCTTCCGCAACGGCGCCGCCCAAGCTTTTTATAGTCCGAGCGGGAACCTTGGATCGCTGGATCGCCGATCGGCTCCGCCTAGGCACTCCAAGCTATGTAATTGTGTTGGTACTATGAACGTTAACGGCAACAACAAGTCGGCCAAGTCGGCGTAACAATAACAAGAATCGAGCTAAGTGCTCCAATAAGTCAACTTTGGGCGAGTATTGGTATCGCGGTCGTGTTGCCAAGTCGTTTTACCAGTTTCGATCTCTTTCGCTTGGAGCGCCAACTTTTGCTTTCTATATATACGAATATATGCTATATGCACTTAGTTCCACCGTTTCTGGCTGCACCAGGCCCAAGCCCAAGACGAAACTATTTTTTAATTATTTCAAAAGTTTTTCAGCTGTAATCCAGCCTCAGCGCAGGTATCCTCATCTGGGAGGGGATCTATCGAAACCAGGAATTATCAATTGGTTCTGCAGAGCATGATGCAATTTTCATGGCATTAATTTAGTTTGGGCGTAGGCAAAAAATAAAATTTATGGAGCATACAAATAAAATGGGATATAAAATAGATTAAATAACAGTATTGTATGCCTTTATAATACAATAATGTTCAACTTTTTATTTTCTGCCATTAACGCGGCCTAAGCTAAAAACAGAAATAGAAAGTAACTGAAAACACCCTGTGGAAGAAATTGGCATAAGCCTCGTTATTGTCTTTTTGATTTTTCCAGTGTGAAAAGCCCGTGGAAACTGTCGATTGTGATGGATAACTGGGCGGTCGCCCTCTGCCGAAAATCCGAACAGATCTTGGGAAATTCGCCAAATGAGCGTTGTTAACTTTTCACTCCCCTCTTCAAGTTGTAAAGTTGTAAAGCCGTTTGTTTGCCTTTTAGCTGGATTTGCATTCTGCATGTGCATGGCCAATAGATCGGACTGAAAAGCTGGACTTTGTGGTGTGGCCAAAAGCGCTTGGCAACAATCGCCAGAGTTACCGCAATGTGTTTGACTTGTTGACTCTGCGCTGGCTTCAATTATTTATTGTGTTTGAAATGTCTGGCATTGTTTGGGCTTGTTTATGGCCAAAGCAGTTGGCCGCCCACCCACATGCCACATGCCACACGCCCACTCCCACGCCCCCCACTTTGCGTAATGTTTGCAGAGAACTTTTGGCATTATTTATGATCTAACAATGCAAGCAGGTCTGCATCCCAAACTTAGGTGAAGTTTTATATCTAGAGTCAAATGAACATTAAATTATTTATATATATATATTCTTTTTAATTGTAAACAGTTTTGCTTAAGTCCTAAAATTCGACGCAAAGAGAATTAGAGCATTTAGGTATGCAAATCGGGTTTTCATATTTTAATGAGCGATTTCCACACAGCGGCACACTCTCGCACACAAAGTAGCCGCATGGGGTCGAAGTTTTCGAGTAGCAACACTCTCATTTACACCGTTATTTGCCCTTTTGCAAGTCGCCATCGTCTGAACATCGCCATCATCATTACCATCGTCATTATCCGGCGGGCTTGTTTGTGTGGCCAAAAGCGGAGAACGCCCTCTCGCAGCAGGAGGCGGTGATCAGAGCAGAAAGCGGTAAAAGGAGGAGGAAATTAAATCAGTTGACAAACAACAACAGGAACTGCAGCTATGGCATATAGCTCCGGAATATATACTTACGTGCGAACGCCATGGCAAGGAGGCGATGGCAAGAGCAGCGGATCCAAGGTGAGGCCGAGCAGTTGAGCATGGCCGGATTAGCTTGAGGGTGTGCCCATCGGAGGGTTGAAACGGTCCAGCTACAGTGATCACTCGGAAATCGTGAAGTTCGAGAATTTCCTCTATATTAAATATCTATAGTAATAGAACTGCAGTTACATCTAAAACATATTCATAAACCATTTTAAAGAGCCTTTTCTTTATATTCTTATAGCATAAAATATTGAAAATATTTAATTAATTTTACTAAATCCGTCATGCTCGAGCGTCCACTGTACTCCCGACGCGTCCTTCTTCGCTGGCCTCTCTGCTGCTGCCTTTTTGATTTCCATTTCGATTTTGAGGCGTTTGCCTGATGCGACGATACTGCCACCCAGAATTTCGAGGGAGGGAGTTGTACCAGGAGGTTGATTTTGTTGTTATTTCTGTTGTGATTGCCCCGTCATCTGCAGCAGCCAGAAAGAGATGGCTGACGGGTCCATTCAGCGTTTTATTTGTCAGGCTTTCACTTTGGCCGAGTTAATCACAATCGGCAAAGAGATAATGAGGGTTGTGCCCTCAGGGAGGGGATGCATCATGCAAAGCAGAGCGTTTTCCTCATCCTCATCCTCATCCACATCCATGCTGTCGTAATTCCGCGTTGTCTCTCAATTATTTCAGCTGCTATTCCGAGCCCAGGAGCCCGGGTCAGAGCTGCGGACCAGGAAACTAGGAACTACCACCCGAACAAAGCGAAAACGAGCAGGCAGATATATGGGCAGACAATTGCGATTATTTGTAATTCAAGATGCAGTCGAGCGTTTTCTGAAATCGAGCGAGTCAACTCCGCGCGGAAGGTTAACAAAAATTTAATGCTAAACGCTTATCGGTTCCATCATCACCATCTACATCTCCATTTCCATTTCCATCAGAAGTCAAAACCAAGCTCGCCAAACTCGTCGGGAAATACGATCCATTTATTCCTGGTGGAAAGGAGGCAAGGAGTTTCAGATGATGGGGAGATGGTGATTTGATAGCTGATTCACGGATGACCCTGCACACTCGTCAAAAGTCAGTCAGACAACTCTAGGTACACTGCTAAAAAATGCGCATATCACGCGGAATAAATATTAGGTACAGTTCATATGGATTTTTCAAAAAACTAAATGTTGTAAGTTTTTATGTAAACTTTAAATGAATTAATATTAATCGCCCTTGTATATAATTCCTATAATATTCATATACCTATAAATTTGTTCCTATGTATTTCCCCTAAATACTGCTTATCCAAATCCGACTTCAATCACTCATCCTTTATGAAAGTGTAACTCGATATATGTACGTATACTCCTAACTCCCGTGTAAGTGCCCGCTAATTGCGCATCTGCTGAATTTTCACATCGCGTTTCCATTTTCCTGGCCACGGTTTCGCTTACCGTTTGACTTTTCCTCCGACCTAGCAACTTTACTGTAAGCCATAAACTGTCGCATAACTAACGTGGTTTATATGACTTAAACCGTTTACAGCTCCACTGGACCAGTTTCCCCACACGCACACACACGCATTGGCCCGTTGGCAATATCAAGGTCATCTTACGGGGATTATTGCGTGTTTTTCTAGTGGGGCGGTGGGGGTGAAGCGAAGAGGGCGGTGGAAAACGAGTTTTTCGCATGCGTAGCGGTTTTCGCAATGCATTCGCAGACTTCCGCATTTCGGGGGCCTGATTACTGGGTTCGGCTGTCTGCGCAGTGTGCGAATATGCAAATTGAACAAGGAGTGACGTCAAAATACCAGTGAGGTGGAAAAGGAAGCGGAAAATGAATAAATGAGAAAAATAATAGGACTACTTTTAACAAATAGTCATCTTAATTAAGCAGATACACAATTTCTGATTAAATGACAACATAAAAACAACATGGTTTACTTAAGAGTTTTCCCTTTTAATTTGAATTTCCTTTGTATATCTTATTTAAGTTCTCCAATTTGTTTAAACTATGCCCTCAAAAAATTGAATCGTATGAATTGGTAAAAAATATTCAAGTCCATCATTAGGGCCTTCATCAGAAGTGGTTATCTGCATCCTGCGGCACTCGTGAATTGCCTTCTGCCCTTGTCCTTGAAATGTGGCATGCCACTGCTCAGTTGCAGTTGCTGCACTTTTCGAAAGTTGTTTTGCAGCCACCCAAATTGTTGACCTTGTCGAAAAGCTGGTGCACTGAACCCTGATCATTTAGCTTGTGGGGCCAAGAACGTACGGCTCACTTTTTCGGCGGGAAGGAGTACTTTTCCACTTCCAAGCAACACTTATCCGAAGACCAAGAAAAATCTGAGATAATTTGAATATCATATCTGCAAGTGCACAGCAGCCAGAAGGTCAGCTCACAAATGAGACAATTAAGCCGATGTTGACATCTATTCATTGGCGAAAATGATTCATGATTCAACGCACATTACACATTAATTACCGCGCTATTAACCAACTTATGATTTCCATGCATAATCGCATTTTCAATGTCACATCGGATGGGGTTTATATTCAGTGGTGTTACTTTTCGGTGTGACATGCAAACAAGTGAACGATTAATTGCGTTGGCAGCGCCGACATTTCGACAAATCGGAATCGCTCATACACACAATCCCCTGAAAATGGGCATTAAATTCCGGTTGATTGTGCGCCATTTGTGGGACAATGTCAAACGTCAAAGTGCAAGAATTTGACAGCCAATAAACAAACAGCACACAGCCTCAAATAAAAAACAAATAAACCGGAGTGCCGGCGAGTTCCGCTCTCATGACACGGCACTAAATTATTATCGAAAAATATACCCCGTCCACTTGACGGGCTCACTTGTAATCGATTTGATATTTAGACCTCACCTCCACTCAACTCGCCTTCCGAGCCACTCAACTCGAGCGTTTCGGCTCCTTTTTCACAGGTGATTAGATGTTGGCCACGTCTGCGGCGGCGGCTCAAAGTGCTTAATTAGCCTACCGTTTCTTGCTGCCTTTTTTGTTATTACTCTGTTATGCTTGCCACTTTGTTGTGGCTACTTCAAGACAATCCAAAGCTGGGACACTGAGGAAATGGACTTTACTGAATTAAATTGAAATATAATTACGAAGTACTAAGTTCAGTAGCCCATAGATTACTTATTTACTTATTTTATTAATTTGGTCATTATTTTAGTTAGTTGGCTTAATGGAACTCTTTGATATAAAAGGTTTTCTACAATGAACTTTGCTTACGATTTATTTTCGCTCAGTGTATAGAGCCGAATTAAAAACTGAAGTCGGCATGCGATAATGATATGCCAATCACAAAACTTAAGCAGCATGTAGAGCGGATCAGCTCATTGGGTTCGTTTAAAGTAGAATTAGCTGCGAATTCGGAAACCGAAACATTTCGAATAGTTGGCTAATTACAGCCAGGGAATTTGGCATTTTCATTAGCTCACCGATAGAAAACCATCGAATTTCCTGTACTATACCATACTATACGAAAAGGAATAACAAATTACGGGCTTTTGTGCAGGTGAATACCCCGGGCTCATCACTTCCTGATTACGTGAAACTGTCGCAATTCCGAGCCCGTAAATCTCCGATGTAAATTTGTTTATTTTAGCGCTGATCCTGATCCTTAGCCTGACTGACACAACAACGGGCCAATTAACTGCTGCCAAGAAATGCTGGGAATCAAAAAGTAAATAAATCAAGAAGAATGGAGACCCTTAATATTTCCTGGGCCTGTGCAATATTTGCAACAATATTTCCAGCTACCCACACGAGTTTTGACAGCCATCGACAGTTGGCAAAAAAGAGAAGAGAGTTCCTGAAGACCAGGATTTCAGTTTCTTTCTTCGGCGCACAATGCCTGCGGTTGATTTTTTGTCTTCATGCTTTCCATTCTCCATTCTCTATTCTTTGTCTTGCTTTTTTCCTGGCAATTATTTGGCAATTTCTTTAGACCGCTTTCGCTGGTAACATTCACTACAATATATCCTACGAACGGAGCAGGATTATTTTGGTCATTGCCATGTTCTCACATCCTCGCATTGTCCTGCGCCCATGAAAATATTTACTTAAGACCGGGCATTGAACACACTATTAAAAGGTTTTTCCAAGCTAATTGGTTTCAATTATAACGGGTCTCGGTCAGAGACCAAAGCGCAGAATCCGACCAGATGATCGGAGCTCTTCCAGATCCTATGGATCTGGATTCAGGGATTCTGCATCTAGATCTCCGGCGGCGGCTTCTGCGTTGCGCGATTTCACAGATCATTGGCGTCGAGTTAATTGGCTCGGACGGTTACTCAAGATGTTTCGTCATCGATAGGGGCGAACTGTTATGAAAGATGCTCGAAGTCGGTTCATGAAATTCTTGGGAATCATTATGTTTTTGTTGAACATCTCAATTTTTCGTTTAATTGGATTAAGTTAGATGGTAAGGTGAAATCTTCAGCGATATATATTACATGGGTTTAAATAGAGACTAGAAAGATATTTAGCCATCTGTCTACTTTGCGATTTAATAATCATATTCAAAGACCTCTAATCGACCTAACCCCTAACCAGCCTATCTCAATACGAGTATTCACCACTTTTGAGCCATATTTTAAGACCCAGTCGACCAGTAGCTGGAGTGTTTAGCAGCACTTTAGAGCATTATTGCTTATTGTCCATTCGAACTAATCTCCTACATACGCTCACGCCCTTTGGAGGTGAGTACGACAATTAACCACAACAAAGCACAAATTATGTCATAGGCGTTTTCCGCTGATGGCTTTTCCATTTCCCAGGGCTGAGAATTATGACAATAATGTGACAATTTACATAGCCGGCAAACAAATCGCGGGGTGCAAATGAGTTGTGCGTTCGGTTGGGTTGGGGTAGGGGTTGGCAGAACCACCCCTTGGAGAACTAGTCCTATAGCATAACCAGTTGAAACAGTTGCACTGCGGGCCAACAGTTCATTGCTCATCCTCGCTCATTCTCTCATTAAAATGGAACAGACCAGCGCACAAAAAGTGGTTCCAGCTCTGCGGAATCCAAAGCCCCTTTCTTCATATATTAAGTATTTATATGCTGAAGGGATATATATGCCTTTCCAACGTAGGACATCAGGATGTTGCCGCTGTTCACGTGACATTGTCACATTATAATTGCCAGCCCCCGCGCGCCTGTTTCCCCTGAAAATATGTCATGGACCGGCGCTTTCGGAACGCCGACTTAACCGTTTTGTCAACGGACCCGGCCCTCAAGTGTGATCCGCACGGTAAACAGTGTCCGTCCGACCAGCGTTTTTTAAGCTGCTCACGAGGAACGCAGCACGCGCAGCCCAAAGACACCCCACGCACAGTGGGAAGAATCCTAATGAACTATATACAAAATACTAACTTAAGCTTATACCAAATTAAACAGTTTCATTAAGACGTATATACAAACCACCCATTGCCTAACAATCGATGTGTTTCAATTACGACATACGGCACGAAGGACCAGTCAAAAATGATGATTTTCTAGAGACGTAGAGTTTGGTTACAATTAGTTTTTTACTACCTAAACACTTTTAACCACTGTCACCAGGCCACAGTGAAGCTGACAAGCCACGGCGAGTCAGTCACAGCTCGCGTATCCGTCAGATAGTTTTTTGGGTGCCACAGGGTTTTGGATTGGTTTTGACTGTCGCCATGTTTGCGTTAGTGCTAATCCCCGCAGCGGGTTGTCGCTGTCGCCAGCCGCTTGCCGCAGATGATGCAAATATTATATGAAGTGTTCGAGGGCACTTCAGAAATTAGTTCCCATGTAAGCGCTTAAATGTGGATGTGCCATCGTGCCTCTAGCTGGTCCTCCTCCCTAATTTCCTGAAGCAAATTGAAAGCGTTGCGCCGTCTCCCTCGCTCAGCAGCTGTTGTTCCTCTCGGTTGTCAATTGCGATGTCAGAAATCACGCGCCCTGATTCTCATTTTGGTTTTTTATATTTTTTATCGACACCAATTGGGCAGCAGGCTCGTTAGGCAGCCGCAGATACATTCAATCGCCCTCTGCACCGTTTTCCTGGCCCGGACATGTCCCATTTTCGGATTAGTGGCTAAATCCCTTTTTTCTGACAAAATGGCTTCGATAAAAAGCGAAAATCACCAGACTAAAAACGAAATTGAAGTTGATTTTGTTGCTGTTCCCGTCGACAGCTGGCGATAAAACAAAATGTGGACAACCATTTGATATTTGGGCCACCACTCAATCATTTCTGTGGGTTTTTAAAATGTGGCAAAAATTATGGCAAAGTGTCTGAAAAGGTTCTTTTGTTTTCAATAAAATCTTGATAATTTATGAAAACATGTTTCAAGTGTATGTGCAATACATTTTCAGGCTTACTATTCTAAATAATAATGTTTGATTTTGATTATTCATACAGGATTATATATTTTACAGAACATTATATGCAATAAATTCAACAAAATCTATGTGCAAGATGGTTTCCCTATTCAGCTTTTTTGCACTGTTTTTTTAAATATATTTGTATGACAAAGTAGTTTGCTTGCTGGAAAATTAATTTACAATCGCCGGGTCCAACACTCCAGACTCCTTTGGAGTGCTTCAATTGCTGGTCCTACAAAATAATTCTCGAGCCTTGTTGATCCTTTGTGGCTTACTCGCGTCGTTCAGCGAAACAAAAGCCCTCGAAAATTGGTTTGCCAATATCCCGATTTCAGTTTCGAACTGCTGAACTTGCTTTTTTGTAGCGTTTCGCTGGCAAGTCCAACTCGCTAACTACCCCTTTTGTTTTAGGCGCTCCGCACATCCTGCACACATATCCTTGTATCCTGGGAGCGCAGCAAACCCTAATGAGGTGATGGTGTGAGTGACGTGTAGCAAGCTCGTTCCCGATTTCGAGTGTTAAGTGGCCACTTCAAAACTTTCCAAGTGCCCAGAACCACCGACAACTCAGCCCGAATCGAGAAACCGAAAGCGACAGTTTCTGTTTGGCGACTTCGCGATTTCCCAGGTCGAGGTTGAGTTTTTGAGGTTGAGGTCCAAGCTTTGTCAAAGTCGATTTGTTACATTTCTCAAGTGGCGAGTCCTTTCCCCTTCGTCCCCTTCGACCCAGATCCTTTCTGGGAGCTCTTTCCATATTTGCCGAGCTCTCATCGAACTGTTGCGGAATGCGAGGGCAGGGTTGCTACACTGAAAGACGAACCTTGCATTCTGGAGGGGTGCTCTTGAAGAACACAAAAAGCAAAAAAGGGGAGAGAAATGTAACGATTTTTTAAGCTAAAATCTAAAATTACATTCAAATACTAAGTTAATAATTATGGTACTTATATATAGTATTTTAAACTACTTTATTCGCGGTGCATCCCTACTCCTATTGAGAGCTCTGTAGCTCAGGGTTGATCGGGTCTCGTTATGATGACATATGGCCTCCCATCGACGAGGATGACGCGACGGCTTTTCACTTTTCACCGCTGCTGGTCAACACCGAGCCCGAAGAGTTCCCAAGTTCCCAGGGCCGTTGGCCGTTGGACATTGCGTGACCTGGTAGTAATGGCTTCATTCGGGGATGCACCTGATGACCGGCCACCTGCTTTCTTGACCGGAAGTTGAAAAGTTTCGAACTTTTCGAAACCAGGAAAATGGAAGTGGGAGAGCTTCGTGCGACGGCTTAATTAAATGATGTGCAACGCCTTTAAATGCCGGTTGGCCGCCATTTTTCCCGGAAAGATACACGTACAACCCCATCGAAAACTATCTACGCAATCGGTTTTCGAGGCCCGGAGGCCATCGGCGGTCCGCTTTGTTATGCAAAGAAAACATCAAATGAAAAGGCAACAAATTCAATTACCAGGCTGCGCAAAGATTCCGCCCGGAGGCACATTTCCATACGCAGATGCAGCTTCCACCACTTCCGATCAAAAAATATACGTGAGACAAATCCTCCATTAGTTTTGTAAAAGTTTCTCAACGGACAAGCCCCTATTCAATTCAAAATCTTCGAGGGAACACACAAGATGTTGCAGTCGCGGTGGTCCAGCTTTTGATTGCAAGTCCTTGAACCGAGGCCTCTTGTTTCGGAAAAAACTGTCGCAGATCGTATAACACTTGTTAGTCTGTCAATATATTTTCGCCGCAGCGGAGTTTCCAGCAAACTGCATCCCTCGAACAAAGGACTCGTCGATCATCGAAATAATGCGGGCAATTGCTACTTTCTTGAGGTTAAACGCAAGTTGCTCTCAAGATTCTTCGAGGACATTGTTCGCCGGATCGGCGGCTCAGCGGATTTGCCCTTAATATTTTTCTCACCTCCAGGAGGTCCACTCGTCGCAAAACCACTACTATTGTCCCGTACTCAGATGGCAACAATCAAAAGGATGTGCACAGATTTTCGGGGCATCAAGTACTTAGGGCATAAAAAAGGGGCAGATACAATGGCGGGACCAGTGCAAAAAGTACTTTGGATGAGGCCACGCTTCGATGATCCTGCAACGCGATGTCCTCGTCCTAATCGCCTTGGATAGCATTGATCATTGAGCTGATGATCTAAGACAGCCTTGTTAGAAAGCAGCTGGTGTGCTTGAAGTATTCTGTCTAATGAGGTCTAAAAGTTGCACAATTCGGTGGATAAATCGCTACGTTGTTGTGTTCTACCTTTACAAATGATTTTTGTAAAGTACCTATGTAAAAAATGTCTTTTGCACTTTTAATTGACTTTATGCCATGAAGAGTGAAAAAATGCATACCATTTGCTAATATAATTTTATGTGTACAACTCAGTTTTTAAATTAAAATCTACTTTTTCCTCAGTGCATTGCCCCTCTAGTCCTATGACCGTTTTGTCTGGCAAATTATGCGACTAAGCGTCAAAGACAATGCCGCCACGGATGTGTATGCAAATACAAAGAACTTCGTAGAATTTTCCGCCGAAAATTTGCCATTTGCCCACTAAAGTAAGTTAAGCAGAACTTAAGGTACTAAGTAAGGCTCAGAGCAAGAAGCGAAACGGAAACCAGGACCAAAACCAGGCTTAGTTGGCAGCGCATAAGCCACAGAAACAATTATATACCCGCTTATCTGGGCGGCAGATATAGAAAATTGATCTGGCGATAAATCGAGCTACTCAATTTACAAGAACAACGCCGCTTTGACTTTTGCTTGCCGCAGGACGAGAGAGAGACGTCCTGACTTCAGGTACAAACAACTAGGACAATCGGAAGCCGGATTTGCAGTATACGTACATACATAGACGATGTATGGTTGTGTTCTGGCCAGGCTCAAACGGATGTTTAATATTTTGGCTTAGAGACATTCTCATTACATTTGAAAACAAAGGAGCTGCGGTGCGCAGACCGCCCGGCCAGGATTTTGGTATTTAGCAAAAGGGTAATCCTGCCCATTAAAATCTATTTGCATACTCATATTTTTGTTTCGCTAGGTAATTGCGCCTGGATAAGGATCAGAGCCAGAAGGAGAGCCTCAAGGAGGGAGCGAGAGAGGTCCTGTGTGGGTTAAGCTTGCGAAACCCTTAACCTGTTAACCCACACCTGCCTCCGGGTACAAACTCGGGACATCCCGCTTACGCGAACTGCGCTAATCGGCCGACGGTCGCCTTCATTGAGCCCTTTGCGGGGATTACTTAATCAACGAAAATCTATGAATTAAACGCGTTACACAAAATCCCGCAGATTCCTACTTACTTGTTCCGAATTTCCCCAGAAATTTCGGACCGCCAGCCACTTGAGATTTCTCCCAGATGAGCCAGTTCCCACCCCCTTTCGACAGGTAAAGCTCGCGGATTTAATGCAGTTCAAGTGAGGCACAAGTTAGTCCGCGTAGATAGTCCAAGTCCTAGTCCAAGCCGCCTTCCACCTTCAAATGGATTAAATTGAGTCTAATCTAAGGGGAGAGAATCCGCGAACTGAGATTAATTTCTAAAGGACTAAAAGATTTATCTACTAGGTGTATCTAAGGATTTTGTATAACGAATTATTCATGAAATTATATATTTGAACTCTATTTTGTTACTGTTATTAAAAATGAATTGTTAAGAGTGATATATTTGGAAATAATATTTAAAATTTTTGTTTTTCAAAATGATAATTTTTCGCAGTTGATTTAGTTTTTCGTAGATCTTAATCCCATGAAGCCCCATGCTAGTATCACACCCGACGTTGAAGTCGTCTTAAAGATGGTCTCCTTCTTTAAGGGACATTATAGAAATCAAAAAGTGAAAAAATGTGAAAATCCTTTGCTCGCCGGCGAGAGTGCAAAACTACAAGAGAAAACTGCAAATTAAGACGCAAACAATGGCCAACCGACAATGTGCAGAAAAACGTCACTGATGACAGAATGATGAGGATTAGGCCAACACACACATCCACCGAAAGGACTCTCGGGTGCTGCTCTCGGTGTTTCTGCGTTGCTGTGTCCTGGTGCCTGAGTCTATTAAAAGTCTAAAGGCAGATAATAAAGGGCCATTAGGACTTAAAAGGGCTCAACAGCGCAGGGAAATAGAAATATCACAATTTGTTACCCCGGGTTCAACAGCATCCGAGTGAACCGCCTGAGCACACAGGACACAGGGTCCTTTGGCGAAAGTCGAAATGGCAGCACCAACGAAGCATGCTTAATTCCCAATCCCAATCCCCGCAGGATGTTCTGGGTGCCGTGGTTGGATTGGAATCAGGCTTGGGCTCCGGACTCTCCGTTAGGGTAGGTTTTTGCACATCCTCATCGCCACTGCCATGGATGTGTGTCAGTGGAATACACTCATCTCTGTTTACTTTGGCCAACGCAATTCGAACAATTTGGCAACTGTTTGTTCAGCCTTCGCCAGCGAAAACTCATTTACCTCCGGCTGCACGTTGGTTGGCCATTGTGAAAGGATTCAATTGTCCTTCCGCCAGAGCGATCCCCGATCCCCGGACCCCGTTCCCGGTCCCAGTCCTGCCAGCAATCCGACGATCCAACGCCGCTCGACAAAGTCACAAAAGTGAATTTTGCTTTTTAACTTTTCGAATTTCGGGGCGGGAGAGAAAGGATATCAAAACTGGGGCGGCCATTGCACTGCGTCCCTCAGGTTCCCAAATTAATGCCGACTTTGGTCTGCTCATGCAGAAAAACTATGCTAATTTTCCACGGTTCCTTCTGCGATCTAATATTTCTTTGTTCCAGTATTTGCATAATTCATTTGTGATTAACTGGGTTGTCCTGTGCGGTTGCTTTGTCGTCTCTAAGGATGCGAAAAGCCTCACGAAATGGCCATAAAAAGAATGATAATTCCGTGTGTAATCTCATGATTCCATGTTTGGCATAACACTTTCAGCTGCGAACGCATTAAAAAGTTGCTCAAATAATTAGGACCTACTTCTTGTTTAGTTCAGATAAATTTTTTCTAAGTTTAGCTCGGGATGCTATACTATTAAACGTTTAATTGATTTGTAAACCAAAAGACAGTTCAAATAATATGAATCAGTAGTTTTTTCTTTTTAATTAATAAATTATATTCTTTCAAGTGAACATAAAAAAATGTGTTTTAAACTTCTGATAGTTAAAATCGAAGTTCTGAAACTGACTGTTTCATGTATAGTGTATCACCCAAAAAAGTCCAATTAATTTTCATTTCGAAACCTTTAGGTTTATTTTGAATAAGTTTTTTCCAAATCCTAAAGCTAATAATATACGCTTAAAACTAAAGTGTTTAAAACTAAGCTACGATTGGCGTATTTAACAGGCAAAGTTGAAACTTTTGCGAATGCAATTTGAAACACATCTGTATGGTCTGAGAGACTTTAGCTAAGATTACTTCGAGTTCTGGTTAGGTAAGGTATTAAGGTGAGTGTTGTGTACGTATTTTAAGGCTCGACTCCTGGATGTGTGAAATCGTTGATTTCACTGATCGAGTATTGTCCAAAGCGCTTCTTCCGAGATTATCACAGTTCCCAGCACTTGGAAGGCACTTCGAGTGCGGCGATTAGTCTAGGCTCTATATACTGTTCAGATCTTGCGCTGACTGTACATGTCGGAGATGAGGCGCACAATGGTGATGTCGCCGATGGTCTTCCGGAAGAACAGCTCCTCGATGGTGAAGCTGGAGACCTTGTGCATCAGCTGCACCACGCCCAAGAGGGTCTGGAATCGCATGGGCTGCGAGGGATGGGTCCTCTGGATGTAGTTGTGCAGCGCACTTCGGGCATCGTTGTGCATGGCCGCCACTTTTCCCGACTCCAGGAGACCCCTGGATTCAGCAGAGGCCGAGGAGTTCGGGCTGCCGCTTCCGGTCAGGATCGAGCTGTTGGCCAAATCCTCGGTAGAACTTGCCGACGGCGGTGACTTACGGAAGAGCGAAATAGCCCTCAGACACTCGTACTCGGTGCTGTCAATGTTCAGATGGCACAGTTGGTTCAGCACCTCCTGGAAGGCGTGCACTTCGCGGGTCACCATGCCCATGATCTCCCGGTTGGCATTCTCGGACTCGTAGACGAACAGCAGCTGGGCGAAGTTCATGGGCATAAGATACTGGGCCATGGCCAGGATGAAGAACTCCTTCCAGGACTCCTCCAGCAGGAGCAGCTGATCCGGCATGGGCAGTTCGGTGAAGGCCCGCACGCTCTTGATCCAGTTGACGTTCTTGAAAAGGTGTTCCGCCGCGGTTTCCTTGATGTGCTCAGCTGCCATCAGCGGAGGAGTGGGGGGCAGGGCCCGAGTGGCCAAGGCATTCATGTAGGCGGCGGTGGGCGAGAAGAAACCGTGGTGTCCCTGATGCACCGGGTGGTGGGGCACTCGTGGCACGGACAAGTCCAAGACAGCGGCAGCCGATGGTGGGGGCTGGAAGGCGGCCATGTGAGCAGGATGATGACCAGCCCTCTGGGGCAGGCCAGGCATGGGCATCGGCACTCCAGGAAAGCCAGTCAAGGCAGCCGTGTTCATCAGGATTTCAGCGGGTATTTGGGGCATCTCACCGGCGCCCATCATGGCATCCTTGTACATGGCCATGTGGCGACGCAGAGTGGAGTTCCGCGGTCCCCGCTCGTGCTGCACTGCATCCTTGTTCATTCCGACTTCAAAGCACTTCCTCAGCCGGCAGGCCCTACATTGGTTCCTGTGCGTCTTGTCCACCACACAGAGTCCCTGCTTCTGCGACTTGCACACATACTGCCGGGATCTCCGAATGCTCCTCTTGAAGAATCCGGCACAGCCATCACAGGCGTAGATGCCGTAGTGCTTGCCGGAGCTGTGATCTCTGCAGACTTTGCAGGGCACATGGTATAGAATGCGACCTGGAAATTCAAGAAGAGGGGAAAGTTTGTATAAGTAAAGGATTGTCTTGGATTTATATATTAGAAAGATTGATTTCATCTTTTTTTATTCCTATCTGATTTTTTTGCTATACTTACTCGATGCCGGTGGCGAAAGACGCACGCTATTGTATTTCTGATCCATCATGTCTGGCGAACCCTCCGACGACTGCATACCGATGTGGGGCGTAATTTTGGCGATTTTTATAGAAACGGTTGCACAAATTGAATTTCACTTGGCACTTGGCACTGGAGTGTCTTTGAGTCGATTTGGATTTTTGTTTTAACGGTTTATGTGGACGGCGGTATTGCGGATTGTGATATATTCGATATATCCTTGGTTACTCCGATGTGGACTCGATGAGATCACGATGGGTTGTGTTGTCTGCTGTGAGGACCGCCGGCGTTTTAATAGTCCTGCAGACCAAATCCATTCATCCAGCAGTCGATCACCCTTAGGTAGACAAACTCCGCGTTCATTGGTCGAAACTCGGGCGAGGGTTGCTTCTAATGCCCTCTCTCGCATATCCTCTCTCACTCTCCCCTGGAGAATCCTTCGATCCTGCGGCAGGCTGCCATTGCGAAAAATTCATTGAGCAAGGAACGCAGCAGCCGTCGCTCATTCTCATTCTCAATTCCTTGGGTTTTTATGGCCCTTTTCCGCAGGATTCACTACCTGCTCTCTCGCGAACTCCCCGTCCGTCTGCTACCCTCTCTCGCAGCAGAGAATCTCTGCCCGTCCTGCGACAGTTGTTAATGAAGAGATATCCTTCCATATCCATGGCCGAGTATTTTATGGCGCTGCCATTATTGCCGCTTTGTGATTTGTGTGAAGTACCTGTGGGTTCGCTTCTAGTCCTGCGAGGCGAGTCCTTTTCGAGTGGCGATAGTAGCAGCAGGGGTTGAATACCACGCACTATTGATTGTTTTCCATTCAGTAATTAGGTTTTTATGATGCAACCATATGAATGTTTAGGGGAATGATAAATCTAAAGACTTTGACAGATATCAGATTGTACAAAAAGATCAAAGATATATATAAATATATATATATATATATATAACTGGCCTTTTTCTTGAATTTATCATATTTACATAAATCTAATATATAAGTTCAGTATTAATTTTTTAGCGTAATTTTTAAACAATTTACTAAACAAACCCTTTTAAGCCTCAATCTCTTTCGATTCTCCCATTAAATGCATTTTTGGAATTACGTTTGCTAACCAATACAACGTATTTACTATATGTATTATATGCACTGATTTAAATAATAAACAAATAGTTGCATTTCTGAACCAGCTTTGGCAACTACCAGATTCGATCAAAAAATACTTTTAAAAAATATTGCGGAGTTTAGATTTCAGTTTTTAAAGACCAGTACTTACAAAACTGTATCTATAATTTATAAATTTATAATAAATAAAATTGTAATGACACGTAGTTGGTATAAACATCAAAGGTAAGTGTATACTAAAATAGGAGCTAGCCATTTGAGATAGTTGCTCCCGCGGCTAAGCCAGATTAGGCGTTGCCTTTTGAGAGCCTTCAGGATTCAAGTGGACAGTGCCTCTAATCTCGCTTGGTCCTGCCAAGTCCCGAAGGACCCACCGATTCCTCGACTTAAGCTCGCCGCTTAAGCAGATTACGGATTTTAGATCGCGGGAGTGGTACTGCCTGGAAAAGGCACGCTGGTCGGGAGGCTGCTAGATCAAGCTTTTCTGTCTTCGGGATCAGCGAATTCAAAAGAAAGACATTGTGCGAGGTCCCAGCATCGGGCGAGTACTTAATAATGTTAAGCAAGATCCTGTAAGTCTGGTGCGATTACGCACCAACGCCTAAGGCCATGTGATCCTGATCCAGGACCTCGAACGTGGGAACAGCTCTCTGCTCGAACGGACTCGAATGCAGAAGGGCGGAGATGCAAATGCAATTCATTTGATATATGATAGACACTTGAAAAGAGCAATTATATTTCGATTCGTATTACGGATGCGTAACTTGATCAATAAAATGCTTGACATGATATCAACAACAGTCGGCAGGGGTTGCAATGTCCAGGGGTTCTAATTGGACTAATCAACCCCTGGATGATGCTGCCGCGTAGGGGGTGGTTAATTGGAAATCAGGTGCGCTGCATGGGAATTCGCTTGCGTGTGCTGCTATTCCGATCATTAGCCGGACTTCCAAGGGGGAGGATGCTCTACTAAACCAGATGACGATGACATATCAATTTTTGACATTCCCTTGACCGCTCATCGAGTTTGGAGTAATTATAATTGTGGGAACTCGTGAATATGCAGATGAGGAGGCTGCATCTGTTCGATCTTCCCACGTTGTATGAGTATGTTCATAACCAAGCGAAAATTTAGTCATTCTCGTATGGTATAATAATAATTCGTATAGTTTTGAAAACAGTTTCCAAAGGCCAATACTCTTCTCTTAATTAATCGGGGTTTTAGAGATAACATTTCTTGATTGTGGCAATAAAGCAATTTGTCATTCATCAAGTTGTAGTTACGGAATATACGACTTTAGGAAGTTTGAGTTTGGTAGTGATTTCCCCTTTCCCTTCATTGAGACCAACTATCAGCTCCCTTGCTTAATGAACTCGGGACGCCGGCCAGTCGCTAATCCGGGGGATTAGCGCTAAATCCACCACAAGAATTGAAACAGCAGTCACCGGCAGGTCGGAATATTGCAGTCTATATATCGCATACCTAAGCCAGGTAACCACCCACCGACAACATAACGGCCATTCAAGGTCGCCCATGAATAAAAGTGAATAAAAAATTCCCAGAATTTTTGCGACTTTTTTACAAAGTTCCTTGAGGACGAAAAGCGAAAGGACTTAGGTAGCGATTATTCGTCTTAATGACGAGTTAGCACCTTTTTGTCTTCGAAGAATGCAGGTAGCTACCGTTTGGGTTGGCTTCGATTTTTATGCCACTTTCGCTGCGTTTTTATGAATTGCTCGACGGCTAGGAGAAAAGGGTTAAGACGCCACACGGCTAATGGCGATTCGAGGTTCGAGCGAAATGAAAGGGTTAAATAGCTGGGAAATTCACTTCATTTGCATGCTGGAGGTGGAAAATTCCCGCTCTTCGCTTTTATGGCCCAAAAGTTGCCGCCGTCGCTCCGAATTCATTGAGCATTGAGCAAACTCTTCGAGGGAAGACCGACCCTATTTCCATGGTTATTTCCCCAGATATTCTACCGCTGACCCTGCGCTTTGGTCATTATGAATCGCGCCAGACTTTTGATGGGAAAGACCCGGAATGTCATTAGATGAGTGTTTTGTTACAGTTTTATGACACGTCGCTATCTATTGCAGTTCAGTGCACATGTCCTCACAAATTCATGCAAAATATGTAAACTGCTTAGGATTCATGACATAAAAATTGGGCATAATCTTTATGAAGTCCCATACACCATACACCCACTGTCAAACCCTTCAAGTTCTAAAGGCCGCCGCAAGTACTAATCTCCAAAGATTTGCAAATCCACGAATTAGATATATTTTGGATCACACAATGAATAAAAATTCAGAGCAATTTATTATCCAAATAAATCTACATTTTTGGCGGGCCTAACTCTTTCCCAAACTGTAACCAAACCCGATTGAGAAACCATCAATTATACCTTTTGGCGCCAAGAAGACAAAGAATCACAAGTCTTTTGGCGCTCATTATATGCAAATGCACCCAGAAACTGCGGAAACGAAAACCTTTGACGACAACTTCCGCCGAAACGAGACAGCAAAGTTCACCAGTTCATAAAAGCAAAAAGCCTGTCAAATCCAAACTGAAAAGTGCAAACAGACAGGGGAGTGAAGGAGATAGCCCCGAATATCCTTTCCCGGGAACGAGATCCACAGGAAGCGACTCGCAAATCACGTCAAACTGAAGTGCAAATGGAACCCCAAGAGGCTTGGAAGGCAGGAAGTGGACTATTAGACCCTAAAGAGGACAAACAGCCTAGGAAAAGCGCAATAATTACACAGAGGGCAAATTGAATCAGGGGAACGGGGACACAGATAAGCAATCTGATCTTGAGAAATCAGGCGAACAATCGCAAACATGAAATTAAAGTGCTCGAATATCTTCGGAAAAATTGCGCAAGTCGGGAGGACACGCCGGCAGAAAGTTGAGCAACTTTTGTCGGGATTTGACAGCCAGATTCGGGTCCTTGGAGGGCCGAGGTTCCCAGACCTGCACGTGCAAAATCAAATCCTCCAGATAGGTTTCATATTCGTGGCTGCCACGGAAACGCGGCCAGAACAATGGGACACACCTCCAAGATTTGGGCCACTACTACGACCCGATATCCGATGCGAGATTTCGAGTCTTCTCCGCCAAGTTCTCCGATTTCAGGCTGTTGAATGCCCCCGAGATTATTTATGCAACAGGAGAGCCAGAGGAAACAAGTGATGAAGTCGCTGCTTCCATTTCCAATTCAGTTTTGATTGTTTTGTCCTGCACAAAGAGAAAAATTATACAAATGCTTGTTACTGATCTATTCAATTACGAAGATATTAGATATTTAATAGAAGGTTAATGTAAAGTTATATCATCTTAGAACTATATTTCGAATGGTGCCTCTTATTATTTTATTTTGCATTTTAAAGGAGTGCTTTTAATTTTTTTTGGTGTATCAGTTGGACTTTGCATAAGTGCCAGTACCTAAGTCTTGAGTCTGAGTTTGAGGACCTTTTGTGGTCCTCGCAAAGAGGAGCCTCTTTGTTTCGCGCTCAACATTTGCCAGCCAACATAACTTAAGGACTTTTTGTTTGCCTTTTTTACAATTGAATACCAGCTCGCTGCTGTTAAGTAGGATGTCCTGTTTGCCGCTGGCCCTTTGTTTTTGAAAAGATTTAGAGGGCCAGAAACCAGGCCACGTCTCGTTTGCATCTTTAAGTCCTAAGATTATGTCATACGCAGATTATTGCAGATAGAGAGTAGTCTAATATCTGCGTTACATTTCTCACGCCCGAGACTGTTGGCACAAGTTTCCGATTTCATTCCCCGATATGCCGAGAAATTTTACACATTTCTTGCAAAAATTTGCGAGTAAAATGTGTTTATGTTTTCACTTTTTCCACAGGAGATAGAAAATCTACGAACTCTTACCGAATTTGTCCCGCTTTCCGGCTAAAAGTGTTCACAGATCTTGGCAGATAGTTGCATTAGGAGCGGTAGGTCTCTTTGATTTTATTAGACGACCCAAAGGAGGCTTGCTTTCAAAATTATCTGAGTAAACAGGAAATGCAAACTATTATACAAACTCCCTTCCTCTTTTAAAGAACTTCATTCACATGGTAGGTGAAGTATCTTAACTCATTGGCTCTTTGAAAAATGTATCACCAATTTTTAGTTTTTAAACTGCAAATACGTTTGGGAATATTCTCAATATTTTCAATACTGCTCCCAGGACCCCTTCATTCCTTTCAAATTTCCATTTATCCCCATCCTTCTCATTCTATGCAATTAACCGAGTTCGTTGCTCTGAAGGGATCATTAACCTTCAACCTTTCAACTAGCACTTGGCTCCACAGTCATAATAGAATTACAAACATCATCGTCTTTTTTCTGTTTCGTGGGAAGAGAGTTGTAAGCTCCCACTCAAGGATCCACGCCTGATTGAAATTGAATACAGAACGCTGGCAATTCGGGGTCTATTATTACGCACAATGCACCTGATGGCACCTGATGCCCTAAGATTTTACAACGAAACATAACAATCCATTCACCATTTATGCGGGAAATTTTAAATTCTATATTTTTCACAAAAAATATGGGCATTGAATAAATGGCGAATCTTGAGCAACTAACTTCCACGAACTGAGCAGAAAAGGGTTAGCCAAAACGAGTGGAAGAATGCAAAAGAAAGGATTTCAATTTCCTTGGCCTTTTTTTAGAGTTCGAACAAGTGGGCGATCAATCTAGCATGCGCAATATGCTCTTTGTTTCAGTCATGAAATTATTATCTATCCAGGAGCAGGGAAATCCATGGAAACCCTCATCAAATCGCTAACTGGAGGTAGCTGAAAAGGGGCCATTCTGGGCATAGCTTATCGATTGGATAGAATCTCTGGAAGGTGGAGTTGGAGCTGGAGAAATGTGGTCCACAATGGACTACCAGAGAAGCGGGTGAGTTGTCAGCGAAGGGAGATTTCCATGGAAGATAGATGGCCAGAGATTCTTTCTCCATGAATAAATGTGAAAGTTTCATAATAATACCCTGTAAGAACGAATGGGTTGCTTTGGAATAGTGTGTAGAAATAATGAGGAATAAAGTCAAGCTACGGTATTAGGTATCATCCAGTCGACAAACTACACTGTAAATTCACTTTTCGAACGATGTAGGATAATTTGTTTTGTGATTTGTCTACCAATTAATGCACGATCATGACTGGGCTACTGACTGACGGCATTTTGATTTCGCCTGCCAGCGAGTATCGAGTGTCAGCGACGTGGGAAGCACGCACAGGATTCCAGGATCGGAGCTCGAATAAAGGAGCCCAGTCCGTCAAGATGAAAGATATGCGAGATCAACATGTAATCTTTGGCATAAATACGAGAAACGCTTGAGTAAAACTGACAACAACGGCGGGACAAAGAGCGCATGTTGCATGCCCGATCGAATGTCCTTTGATATCAAACGTTAAAGGAGCACCGAGCGGTACTTGAATTTCATTATGCGAAAAGGTAGAGGCCGCTCCATCCTTTGTGCCTCGTTGACGAGACCTGTTGTCGTCTGAGTCTACATTCTTCCTTTTAAGTCTGAGTCAGTGCACTCAAAAAAAGGATGCTCATAAACAAACTACAAAAACCTATCACTTTTTAGAATTTGTTCACACTGAACCCCATTTAGTTACGGAGAGTACATGTTTAAAACGAATTCTTACACTTTTATTTTCCCTCATTAAACAATAATGTTAATTTGCAGCCAGTCTGATGCCAAAATGAAGTGCAAATTTCAGGCCGCCTTTCTTGAGTGTGGCAAAAAAGCAACCCCAGCAGTTCGGAGGAATTTCGAGGTCGATGCTGCCAGTGCGGCTGCCTCGATCCTTTTTTACCCGGAACGCACACTTCAACCCTACGGAACCCGCACCCGTGCCTGTAGTCCTGCACTCCTGCCCCGAATGTCCTGCCTGTCAACTCCTTTTGTCATCGCCATCATTTGCGGCCGCTTGACACTTGCAGATTAGTAAAGTGTTGAATGCAGAGGAATACTTTTCCTGCTAATTGCCGGCGGACAATTAGTTGTGCTCCAAATCGATTGCAGTCTGCAGGACTCGCAGGATTCACAGGACACGGCAGTGCAATGATTTGCATTCTTCATTGTCTGAACATCTGACCGTCCCTCTCGATTTTTTTGTTGAATTAACTTCTCAGCTTGATTCATGACTTTTGGTAATTTTAATCTTCCTTTCCGGTGTTGCACTTTTTTGTGGGCGTTTTGCTTGGCCTGGTTCTGTTTAAATACTTTCTTTAATTCATAATATCTTGAAGTGGTTGGAAATTTATAAGAAAGGAACTATCTTTCTTGCCTTTACAACGAATATTTTATACGGGATTACCATTAAGTAACTGTCGTTGATGGTAAAGTAAGTAATTGATAATTAAAACCATACTAAAAAGCAAGAAACAAACGCAATTTAATTTAAATAAAATCATCCCCAATATGTTGAATCCACTGTAAGACATGTTAACTTAAAAACTAGTATGCTTTTAGGCATACTTGATTTCAATACAACTGCAAGTTTTGACACAAATCGTGTAAAATTAATGTATAAATCGGTATGAGCATACATATGACCATACAAGGAGATAAATATGTATTATTTTTACTTTTATGGTGTATATAGTCATAAATATATGTTTTATATACAGATAAATGCATAGTTAGACTGGTCTTAATTATTAGTATTATAGAACGCAGAGATAGTTGTATATCTTAATTATTTATTTAAATGATCAAGCTTTGAAAAGTAAACTGATATCTTTATTGATCATTGTCATATAGTTGTTTTTTCTTCACTTTTTCTTCGTCCGCGCATTCTTCATTCTTTATGAATATTGCTAGCTTGTAATAAAAAAGTGATTTACTGAAGTACATCTTCCGCTCGTTGCAACAATGTTTCGTGTTTTATCACCACGTTGTCCTCTCTGAAAATAATCCACCCAATATGCATAAATTAGGATCGCCGCTCTGCGCTGTCTGGGCTGTGTACACGCTAATTATAATGACAAATCGGTCAATTATAATGCCATGTCATAAATTTCCGAGCCGCGATCGATCAGCCATCCCCACTCGACTCGTATATTGAATAAAATGGTTCGTAAATTGTGAAAACATGCCTGTTCACCGAGCTCACCTGCATGGGGGCGACTTCATTAAGTGGCCGTGGTTCCATGGGACCGAAATAATTAACAGGACTCGCTGGCTAGGCGAAAAGTGCCGATTCTTGTAAGCCAGATCAATGGGCGAGCAATTTGCCAGCTGCTCAAGGCAAAAGTAAAAGGAAGCTGGTCATCTCGCGTGCACGTGGATGCGGATGCAGCTCGAGATCGGGGGCTCAATGAAGCCGGTGGACAGCCTTCTCGAAAGCTGTCAGAATGCCCATTGCGGCGCCACGCCCTCCGCGTTAAAAAGCCACTAACCAGGACATGGGGGCGGGGGCGTGGCACCGTTCAACCTGTCATTGCAATCGGCAGTCATGTAGTTTTCAAATTTATTGACGCCCCCAAAAGGCGAGAGTCTACACCAAAAACAATGCAGTAATGAAAAACACTCCTCATATTAATTGTTATTTTATTCTTTAATCCATTGGTACACTGCTTTAGTTTTTCTTTAGTTGAAGTAAATAGTAATAATCTAAAGCTGCTATCTCTAAAAATAGGTTTCTAATCAATCTTTATATCATGCTAAAAATATCTGAGGTCTTTTAAAATCAAAAGGAATGATCGCTGTTTTCTGTGCACCGTTGGAACTGAAACGTGTTTTGCCGGCATTCATCATACTGCATTTCAGTTAAGTTCTTTCACTCCTGCAAAAGGCGCGGAGAACTGTATCGCCCGGTAATTGCCGCACTTAAGCGCAACGGTATAACCAGTTCCTGACCCATCTCGAATCTCGAAAGCCAGCTCCTCCTCCCGGGAGATGTCCATCAGGCAGCTGACCGCAGAAAGGGCACGGCCAGGTCCCCATCTACAGCTCCAAACTCATTCCATTCCAGCCCATCCACATCCACATGCAAGCCCCATCCACAAACTTTTGTCTCTGCCTCTCTGGCATTTCGCATTAAATCTGCAACTGCCCAGGCACATTCTCTTTTTCCATACCCTTGAATAGGGGCATGGTAATTGTTTTAAAAAACGGAGACCAATTCGTATAAATAACATTAAATACTTCATTAAATTATAATCATATGTAGTTGAAGCTAATTATATATATAATATATCTATAATATAAAGAAGAGCTTTACTTGTTGGTTGACCTGAGGCTATACTAATCCGTACATAGACGATTAGTTTATAGATGTTAAAATTTCATTTGGTGTACCTGATTTTCGAGTGTATTCTAAGTCTCGGTGCCGGATGCTCACGTTCCCTTCGTGATTTTATGGTCATGTGCTGTATTTCTTCACGCAGATCGCGTCGCCGATGCAGCCGGGTCAGAATCGCACTCAGGGGGACTCGAACTCGAGCTCGGGGTGATTGCCGGTTTGCGATAAGACAGCATACCAAAGCCCGAACTGCGATTGTCTTACATATCTAAAAATAGCAGGGACTGAAAATGAATCTGAGGCTGTAACTGCAACCTGGCACTGGCGCATGCAATCATTAGTGGAAATTTTACCGGCCACTCTGCAGTCCAATATCCAGTCCCCAAGGGGACCCGCAATAAAACCAGCCAAATGACGACACGCAGACGCCTAAGAAGCAGCTTCTTTCGAGGACGGAGGATGGAGGCATCCAAGGTGGAAAGAAGGCGACCGCAAGCAAGGTCGTTCAGCGACCTTCACATCCACTTGGAGTCCGTCCACTTGGTTTCCCGTTGAGTGCCGCATGGGCTCGGTTTCTTGGGGCAGATCAGTAAACAACCGCTGGACATTTATGGAAATGCTGCTCTTAATTGGCCAAATGTGGCTCTATAAAGGCCCTAAACTGCCGCCTTGACTTTGTCACTGGCTCCTTGTCCCCGATCTCGGAGCTTCAGAGATGCCACTGCTTCTCTGTCTTTCTGCTTCCGCGTTTCACTCGGAAGACTGATAGCCCAGCAGGTTTGGGCTGTCAGGGCATTATCATTATCCCAAAACTGAACTGTTAATCTTCTTAATCCCTGAACTGGGAAAAATACTGTGAAGAATATGTAGTTCGGCTTAGTTGAACCGCACTCTCCTTTTCTCTCAGTGTAGTCATAAAAGCAAACTACCCCGTGCGCTGCGAGTTCTTGGCGTCAGCTGTCCTGCTGCTGCTTTGTCACTTGTTCATATCAATTAAATTTTAATGATATTGTCCAGAAAAACGACTCCCTCCGCCGCGCCGCAGGCTGCATGTTTTTAATCAATTTTAAGTGGCTATTTACTTTGCGGATCGGAGGAGCTGCTGCCCCCAGGACAACCTGTTTCCCAATCACATCCGTTCCGATCCCCGCCCGCTGCGAGATTAATGGGTAATGCACAACTGCGGTTTAGTCTCAATGGAATTTAGTTTATTTCACTACACAAGTCACTTAATGCTCTAATTAGGATAGTTTTCGCTCGTTGTTAATGCTGGTAGGTGCTCGGATTGTATGGCAAGTTGCTAGTTCTGCGCAATTTCGGGTGTGCTGGTCGGCTGAATAAATTAGGCTCGGATTTGAGATTACAATTACAATACCAACAACTACAATAAATTAATTAAAACATTAACTAAACATTAAACAAAATTCGTTTACTGACTAAACACACACACTGATCTCGTGGGAACTCAACTAGTGGCTAAGTTCTAGGGTAAATCTATCTAGGTTTATCTATCTAGGTTTAGGTTGCCTAAGCTAACTACAATACGACTTGGATCACATGTGAATGCCTTTGCAGCTGTCTCTTCAGTGGGGAAGTGCGGGGTTCTTGTGTTTTGACACTCGGGAAATCATCGACATGAACTCGGAAAGTCGCCATATAACTGCGTTTTTGCTCTACAACTAATATTAACGTTTACAACTTATAAAATGTAAAACTTAATCAGACAGATAGGTTTCTTAGCATATATAATTGCTTGCTAGTTCTCGCTTAACTTAACATTTTATTAATATTTTTTAAATGAGTAATATACATTCATAATAAAAAATGTAAGTCCCAAAACGGTCTCTCTTTATTAGTGATTTCCTAAGCATCCCTGTACTTTCCAAAGATTTCCCTGTATACTGGCGACTTTCCTCCCTCCACTTCGAGTGCTTTCCCGAGTGGAGCCTGACCATTTGGCCCCTACTTGAGCTTCAGAAACGTGAGCAACGCCTTCTGTATCAGACTGCGATTGATGGTGGAGTCGGCGGTGTAACGCACTCCCCACAGGTTTCCATCGTTGTGGTCCACCACTCCGTACTCGCCGACGATGAAGCCGTCGTCGGTCTTCTCCTCGACCCGGTACTTTCGGTAGTTGCGTCCCTCGACCACGTAGGCGACTTTGTCTTCGTCATCGGAGGCCGCATCGGGGCCTCCCTGGCCCTCTGATCCCGCGTCCCCGTCCGCATCGCCATCGTCGTCGCCATCCGAGTAATCGTTGGCATTTGCATTGTAAACCACTGAGCCACGTCCTCTGTTGATGCCACGACTTGGGCTGGCGGTGGTGCTCGATTGGGGCACTGGACTGGCTGGCGTTGTGATTTGCCCCACTGCCCCACCGCTGGCAGCAGCACTCCCTGCACCACCAACACCACCACCACCTGCACCGCCCTGCGGTCCATGGGCTCGTCCGTTTGTCATAACACTAACGGACTCCTCAATTTCGTAATTCTGCTCGGAGGTCGGAGTGTAGAGCTCGGGGCGCTCGGTGGTGAAGTGCTGCATCTGCTGGTGCTGCAGATGCGGCTGCTGCTTCGCGGACGAGGTGGCCGAGGATGAGGAGGACGAGGATGACGAGCTCGAGATGTACGAATAGCCACCGCCTGACCCCGAAGATGATGGCGGCGATGGGTCCACCGCGGACGCCGCTGCTCCATGTTGGTGTGCAAATTTGGAAACACACTTGACTAGATCTGCGGGGCGAGATGCAACAAAAGATGATGTTTGATAAGTTCAAGATTAGTTGGCCGGGGTTCAAGTGGTTAAACCCCTGCGTTGTCGCTGTCTGTCATAAGTACACTGGGCAACTGGTTGGAGTACTTCCTAAAAATTACTCCAGTAATGCTACACGAATGAATAATGAGAAATGATCTTTAATAGAACCCCAATCGATACCGGCTGTCTTTACTCTGCAAACAAATGGCTGGCTACTCCCTAAGTGAAACATAATCATCCAGCCAAGCAGGTCGTTATAAATGATATACGATTAAACCTGATGGGCCCAGAAAATTGATCTGTTTAATTTATGCATTGCAACACTCGCCCTGCTGCACAGTGTAATTTGTTTAACCAGATTCAGACTCACCTCTATTGGGCAATCCTTTGGCATTTTGATTAGAATGTTGATGCGGCGGTGATGAATGCTGACGTTGTTGCTCCCAGCATGGACTTGGCTGTTGCTGTTGCGGTTCGTGTTGCTGCAGATGTGGCTGCTTCTGCTGCGGCTGATGTTGCTGGTGGTAGTGGCTCGGACTTGAGTGCTTCGATAAAATTGGCTCCAATGGATGCGGCTGCGGTGCATTCAATAAATCATAAGGCAATTTATCCAAATTGAAGAGTACTCTGCGAGTTGGATGGGCCGGCTGGGGCTGGTGGCTGTAGCTGTGATAATGGTGCTGCCAAGTGGTTGGCCTGATGCTGGATGAGGTGCTGCTTCTAGGAGGCTTCACTGTGGTGACCCTGCTGGCCACTGTTGCCGCCGTGCCGCTGGATGTTGCTGCCGTGCTGCTGGGTGTTGCTGCTGTCGTGGTGCTTGTGCTCTGGGCCTCGCCAAAAGCGATGCGCGAGACAATCGCGGGTCTTGGTCTGGATCGCAGTGGCACAAAGGTGGTGGCTGCCAGTGGTGGTTTCTCGGAGGTGCTGGTGGAAGATGGGGAGGACGAGGTGGTGCTACCCAGTGGTGTTGCGGCCGTTGTGGTCAATGTTTGTGGCCAGTACGTCTTGGCCGGTTCACCATAAACCTTCGAGGGTTGCGAGTACACTTTCGCTGGCTCCGAGTAAAACTTGGAGGGCTGTCCGTAGACTTTCGAGGGTTCTGAGTACACCTTCTCCGGCTGTCCATACATTTTAGCGGGTTCTGAATACACCCTAGCTGGTTCTGAGTAAAACTTACTGGGCACACTGTACATTTTCGATGGTACTGAGTAGAACTTGGCTGGTTCTGACGAGTGCGCGTGTTTCAAGCTCTCACTTACATTTCTCTGGGCCTCCGCCAAAATGCCACTTTTCGACTGCTGCCAGGTTTGCAAGTCCTCCACGTTTTGGGAGATGGAACTGTAGGATATTGACCTGGACTGAGGTCCTCGTCCCTGTTTGGTGTCATGGTAAATCACCGTTTGAAAGGGTAAGCCTGCTCCAGCTGCGGTTCCCACGCCGGCTTCCTCTTCAGTCACTTCGCTTTGGTTTTTTAAAAAGGAATGCGTAGAGGAAGCCGCCAGCAAAGGAGCAGCCAGTACACTTTGTATATTGGAGGCACTGTTTAGGGAATCCACCTCGCTGTCCATGGACTCTGCAGCCAATCTGGGCTCCGTTTCCTCAATCGAAAGCTCACTTTTATGAGAGCGGTTGACAAAGTCCGAACCCGTTCCTGTGACGCCAGAAACACTGCTCCTCGAAGGACCTCTCTTGCTGGAAG
The DNA here is from genome assembly GCF_016746395.2 of Drosophila simulans. NCBI lineage: Eukaryota > Metazoa > Arthropoda > Insecta > Diptera > Drosophilidae > Drosophila > Drosophila simulans. Next base: position 26,933,230 of record NC_052523.2, on the reverse strand, counting down.
AACTAACACTAACGGCCACCACTTTGACCTCGTCGCTAGACTTTCCTTTCAATTTATTAGGGACATCTTCGAGGAACACTATTTTACTGCCTGAGGTCACCAACTTCACCACCTGCTTAGAGTCGGATGGCTCCTCGGTCTGGGAGTTTCCGGATGTCAGGGAGTTCCTATAGCGGTTCCTGCCGAGATCCAGGCTTCTTCCGGTGGCTGCTCTGTGGTGGGGATGCGGAGACGACGATGGTGACTCTGCCCTGCCCCCAAAATCCTGTTCACCGCTGTGGAGACTTCGTTGCTGGTCATCATGATCGAGGAACAGCTTGAGGAACTCGTTGCCCGCGATGAGCTCACTCTGCCTGCCACCTGGAAAGGGGGCTGGGCGCGTCCGGCCGCCGGACAACATCTGAAATGTCAGAGATGAAGGAGTGTTAGTTATGCTCGACATTACTTAAGTGCAATCTGTGGTGAGAGCATCGACACTAGAAAACGGGTAATTCAAACAGAAATCTTTAGCATATTTCATCCAATTGCAGTGGGGAATGACTACATATTGAGCTTATCTCAGCGATCTATTTATAAATTTGCGTAATTAAAATATCATTTTTATCGATCCACATAAGCTGAGTTATGTCTTCACGTCGCTAGCAAATATGCAAAAGTCATGCAATGGGCGACCGAGATCTGGACTTTAGCTCAATGGCATTTGAATAATAATGCGGCTGGTCTATTAAGACATCAGAGGAATGCTGCGGTGCTCCGTTTGAAGTGGCGCATGTTACTGTGGAGTCCCTAGTCAAGTGGCGAATGTGGCATAATTAACCGCGTTGCAAGTGCTCAAGTGGGTGGCGTAAGGTAGCGAAAACACCCATCGAACCAGTAAACAGATCGAGCAGTGGATTATTGATTGTCCAATGGGCAAATGGCAGCAGATCGCTCGAGTGGAAAATGGAAACTCTAGTTAAACGATGCCGGTCAAAGTGTCACTCAGTGTCATTAAGATATTTATGTTCCTACCGATTTGCATGCATTTCATTGACTCATCTCGTGACTTATAAACTTGTTTGCTGCTGAGGAAGTCAATTTCACAACCTAACTGAGCGGCCAGTTTTTCTGTTTTTCGCATTTCGGTTTTATCCCTTTCGATGACTAATGCTTACATTTAGGATACACGATCACGTTGAAAAAAAATACAAAAGGGCTATAAAATGTTTTTAAAAATCCCTTACAGTTTCTTTGCCTTTCCCTGCCATTCAACACACCATCAATTTACATTTAATGCACCATTAAATTACTTTAGTAGCTTGGTTATCTACGTCCACATCTTTGGCGTAACACTATTCAAAACACTCCAGTGCAAATTCATGGCCAGAGATCGGCCATAAATTGTTATCAGGACACACACCCACCGCATAAACAAAAGACTTAGGGCACGAACTCGCCCTGCCAAACGACCCGCCGATCAAAGCGAGCTAATAAAACATATTTATGGATATTTATCGATGGCCATAAGTATTAGCATTGCTAATTGCAACGAGGCAGATCATTTACTAGCCAACACTTTTGATCCATTGACGCGAATTCGAAAGGCGCAAATTGAAAACAATGAAAAATGGCGAAAATTGAATCGAATATTAATGGAAATCGATCGCAGCGGCGAACATAATAGCATAATTATTCAATCTGCTTATAGGTATATCCAATTTTTTCCCCTAACGTGTGTATTTATTCCCCTGAGCAAGAACAATAACAACATCCGGCAGTGCAGTGGGCGCCTGTCGCCGAGCATTTTCTAGAGCAGATTTGAGCGAACACCTTCGCACATGTGCTAAAGTTACCCACCAACCAAGCAGCCTAACCAACCGACTGACTGACCAACCAGTTACTATAATACTATATCTCCAGATCGGTTAGTCATCCGGCGGGTCGCCTTGCCTTTTATGTCTAAAATTGCAGAAGTAACCGACCGCGGGCGTTGAATGGAAAATGGAAAAGCGACAGTTAGCATTGACACTAAATCAACGGCCCAGGGAGCGAATTATCCGAGTGACAATTACAAAAGGGCCAACTATTTGGTTTCGCCCGAAGACAAAGAAAAAACGTTCTAAAAATACCAAGCCAACTGGAACAATGCGAATTCCTTTCCATTGTGGGGTTATTTAAAACGCCTGGTCAGTGACGTGCTCCAGTTTAATGAATGAATTGGGTAATGGGTTTGGGTTCCTTCAACCAGCGCAAAAGTGATAAGCAATTATTAATCTTGATTGATTTATCAGGTAGCTAATCCTGTTTCGACATTCTTTTGCACTTTGCCTGCCGAAGTGGACCATTTATCATTCGATTGTGCCGTTTTGGCGACAATTTTCACGGCTGTCAACTTAGCGGAAGTGTCAAAAAAAGTCAACTTTCAGAATATCACGTATCCGCCTTGTGTGCGCGTGAATAGCCAGCAAACAATTAAGCAATAATCACGCCTTAATGAGCGCTCTCTTTATTAGGATCATTTGGCCCACTCGATTGGCTTTCAAGTGCCGCTGATGCTGCCATTCGATACCCAATACTCGATACCCGATGCTTTAATTAGCCACAATCGTCGTGATTTCAGTTTTTACGCTTGACACTACACAAACGCCACGGGTTGACAGATTGAATTCATGTTTGCGTTATGCAAATTTCGGAAGTAATTTGATTGATATGGGACCATACATACTTGGGTGCTATGTAAACAGGATTTGGAGAGGGGCCAGTGACTCAGGCCACGAACTACGATATCGAATGCGGAAAAAGTCATGTAACCCCCCATTTCTGGCATTTCTGCCTGTTTCGAGTGGTGTCCGCGGGCATTTTGTGCTAGAAGTGGGCGGTTTTCAAAGGAGCAGCCACCGTTGCAATTTGCAGCCAAAACAGTCGGTGGCCAAGTGAATGTGTCAGCGGGTTTTTTTTCCCCACAAGCCCAGCCTAAACTGGCCAGGCCAAAGTCTAATCTCTGGTAGCAGACATCAGACATTCGCCGGTCTTAGCCACCACCCGCTGTCGTCAGCTGGGGAACACATTGTGTGCACAATATTACATGCTAATGCCAGCGGAGGTTTATGCACTAAGAAAACTGAGGGGAAAAATAAACCTCCATTTAATCAAGACTTATTTTCCATTTCAATCATTATTTTCCTGAGTGTTCCTATCGGTCTATCGATCTCCCAGCCAAGTGCAGCCCACATTAGGGCCGAGCTCAATGCCACAAGTTGGGGCGGAATCAGAATCGGACTCCAGTTCGCATTCGAGTCGATCCAAATTGCAGCTATCAACTTGGGCTGTGGCACAATAACACACATTTATTAATTACACTGCAGAGACACAGACCGAAAACACATTTCGTGTGGGAAATTAACCCATGCTGGCCCCAGATCGTTTAGGAGTCACTCAGAGCCATAAACAAAACCGTTTATTTGATGAATACTCGTGTAACCCAAGACTCGGATGTGCCTCGGTGGGTTAATAATGGCTTATAATCGCCTAGAAAATCCGAGTTTAGAATGTAGTTGCACCACTGACAATGCTGCACCACTCCCTGCCCCGCTGAGCATAATTTGCAAATTGCCGTAGTCATCGCCTTTGAATGGCCAAAAGACAGAGCCTGGGTTTTAGCCGCAAACAGAGCAAAAGTTGGAGCCACAAAACAGAGGCACTCCAAACGTCAGTTGCAAGCAAACACTCGCAAAAAATGTGTAATTAATTTTATCGGGCAGTTCTCACTTCGCAAATGAAACCGTCAAGATGAAATTTAATTGCAAATATAATTTAAAAGTATTTCCAAGTAATAAACGTAAAGGTCGTAGTGTTAAGTCCATAATTAGGTAATAACTGTTCATAACTGTTAACTAAAAAGGAATATATAATTATGCAATAAGTATACGATGTACAAATCGAAATAAAATTTAAGCAAAAATAATTAAAATACCATTATCTTAAGTACACCTGCAATCGTAGTAGGACTTACACATATGCAGATCTACTTAATTATTTATCACATAAAATATATTTAATTGCCATCTTTTCTCTGAGTACAGTGGTTACCGACTGCAGTTAAATCGCGTGCAATTATTTAGTTTACTCGGCTTCAGTTTGGCTTACTCCGCTCCACATTACTCACAATCAACTTGGCCTGTCTAATGAGCAGTCAATAAAGAGCCGGCCAGACAGAAAAGCGAGTGTGTGGTAAAAATTAATTCCAAATGCATTTGCTGGCCAAGCAGCCAGAATTATGGATGATTTGGGCTAATAAAACCGAAGTCGGCAAACAAATGGAGTGCGATCGCACCATTAAACCATTTTTCAAAACGCATTGGCCAAGCTAATGGTGCACCCCATGTGAGTGCATTTGGCAATTGCATTTTTGTGCCTGGGCTTTGCTGGCCATAAAGATGAGGTCTCAATTGGAGTTTAAAGTTTCCGAACGATGCCATTTGAATCAGTTTCGTTGGATTGTTAAATCGAAGTCCAAGTCGAAGTCGTGGGGATGGAGGACGAAACTTTCCAAGTTGAAGATCAGATAAATTGATTGATAGCTTTCGACTGTGTTGAAATGAAAATCAGTTTATTGTTTGCCTTTGAAATGCCTTTTTCAATTTATCACAGCTTCTAGCAGCTAATGCCAGATATATTTAATTGCGTTTTCTTTAACAGCACTCAAACTATTTCGGAATTACATACCATAAAGACAATTACTAACCACTTTTGGAAGTGCTTGGAATGGAGTGTAAACTAGTTTTGTTTGGTAGCTAAGGTGGCCAAATCTTAGCCTTGAACTTAAGCGTTTCTTTGACCAAATCTGAGCAAGTTCCCTGGAATTCAGCGAGCACCTGGCCATAAAGAAGTGAATAACCAACTTAATGCGACACTTACCAGCAGCAAGAAACCGAATTTAAGGAGCCAGCAAAAGTGTGCCATTCCGCTTTCGGTTAGTCCACCTGTCCACCAGTTAATCAAGCGCTTAATGCTTCTTTTGTTCTCGGTGCTTAATGGGGATCGCTTTCCTGGGGCTCCTCAGTGAATCATGGAGCCTCTTTTGACCACCAGCTGCTCTGCGATCATTCTGGCCACTGTCTCTGGGGATTTGGTTAATGGCTGCAATTAGGGAGGACAAAAAGTGGTAATTAGCCGCGAGGTAGTAAACAAGGCACCAAAATTATATCCCATTAAAAATACTTGGCAAACGTATAACAAATCGAGCGCCGAGAACAAATTCATTGCGTTCAATCGATAAGCCATGGGAAAAATCCTAGCCAAATGTCAAGGTGCATTTCACACCAGAAATCGCCGAGAGTCGCAAGCACTTGCAGCTAATTCCAAGAGTCTCGGCGGATTCCGCAGTTAGTTCAATGCACTCAGCGAAAAATTACGAATTAAAATGCACAAATATATATTTTTTTAACTTTCATTAGTAACTATTAATAGTCACTCACCTTACCCACCTTCTGCTTCTATGTTTACTTACCAAGTTCAAAGACTTTTAAGGGCTTGAGTTTTTTTTTTGGTGTAAAAGAATCATTGAACTTGTATTGGCAGCAGGCTGGCCACACAAACTAACAACTGGCAACTTCAAGAAGCGTCCAACAAGTTGCAGAGTCTGGCCAGAAACAAAAGAAGCGGAGTCGAGCGCCAAAAGCCAAGCCCAAAACCGAAAATCCATAGCCCAGACAGATGCTCAGTCGTCTGTTGCAGTTTCAACATATTTATAATTAATGGCAAGGTATTTTGATAGCTTTTTGTTGCCAGCAATTGGCATGCCATTGAAGTGGGTACCGAGATTTGGCCGGAGCTGCTGCAATCGATGGCTGAAATCCACGGCGATGAGTTTGATTTGGCCAGGCATAATTTAATTAACCGTTCTCAGGCATTTCCGCCACTCGGAGACCATGTAATTAAACGCCAGCCAAAGTCAAAATCATAAAAAATCATATTTCTTTTGGCAAAAAAACTGAGGCTAGACAAATGCCGAAAGAAAGACAGAGAAAGACAGACACAGGCGAAAACCAGTTCTAATTCTTATCAAGCCTTCTTCACAGGCCATATAATTACTCATGGCCCTCTATAGATATTTTAAAGTTAGTTTTTTTTACCAGACAGCATTTAATTACTGCGGAATTCTGCGGGGAAAACAAATATGTTTATGGCGGGCAGGCATCTCATTAAAAACGAAAGTTTCAAAGTTTCGTTCTTAGCCAAGTGAGCGGTCATTAATTAGCCAAAGTCATATGGAAATGCCAGAACCTCCCATTTAAGCCGGCTTCCATTATATTTCATTCTGTTCGGTTCGGTTCTGCTCTATTCGTTGCCTTCTGTCTGACGTCATCTTAATTTCTTTTATTCTCTGTCTTTTTTTAGCTGCCCTGTTGGCAGATGTTCATCATTAGGTGACTCTGTAAGTTCCTTGGCCTTTCAAGTCAGTTGTAAAGCCCGTAGGAAAGTAAAAGTTCTGACGTCCGCCGTTTTGTTCACACATTCATTATCCGCAATTTAGCGTCTCTAAATTGCAACTAGTTTATAACTACTTTAACTAAAGCTGCACCCACTTGTAATAGGAATCGGAATCGGTATATGTTCTAGTTCTGGCTTTTGCTGGGAGCATGTATGGTATCTCTGACGACCACTTGGGTTAAGGCCAAAAACCACTGCAGGGGAATATGGGAAATCAATGAACTTGGAATACTCTTTGCCTATAAAATATAACCGCAATTAAGTTTATTCTTGGTAATAATATATTTAGATAGAAACAAGTTTTCGGGCTTTGGAACTAGTTGTTGGTCACTTGGAAGATCTTTTAAAAAATATATATATTAATGATGGACTCGCGCTCATAGACTGCCTTGTGAAGATGATAGAGAAAAGGAGTTATGTTCGCACCATTATAAACTGTGCAGAACAATCAAACTGATGTCATTAGTTGTAAATCAAATGTGTCTAAATAATTCTGCATCAATTTATTCTCTGCAATTATCGATCTGCCTTCTTTGGTAGTGCAGCAACCGCAGCTTGGTCTTGAAATCTTGATGGAATAATCGCACTCGTGAATGGCCATTGGCGTTACTAAATTTGTGCCACACTCGCACTCTCGGGCGGTTAGTATATAAATTAGAATGCTAATCGATAGTTATGGATACGCCCTGAAAACGAGAGCCCGGGGAACTGGCAGATCGCAGAGCGGCGAGGTGAGGACGGTGGACAATGGGCGACTGACAGATTCCGGTTAATAAACTTGATTTAAAACCAGAAGTGAACACTGCGGGCAAAAGGTAATGGCAAATAAATTGCCACTAAGTACACACACAATACATAGTCGTACAAATGACACAAAACAAACAAAAGGCGAAATAAAATGAAAATGTGTAACAAATGGACAAACGTGGCCCGCACCCGCAATTCACTCCGATTCCGATTCAGATTCCGATTCAGATCCAGAAACAGATTGAGATTCAGACGGGGACGAGACAAGTGTTGGACCCTGTGACAAATTGTCAAACATTCGCAACCACGGTTGCAATTCATTAACAATCGAAGTGGAGTTGATTCGAGTTCAGTTCGGTTGACTTGAGTTGAATTCCGTTGAGTTGAGGGACGGACAGGCTCAAAGCCGAAAGGCAAAAGAAGGGAGAGGCCACACGTCGTATGCGCAATATTATCAACAACATTAATATATTTCCCCATTTGAAAAAGTGTGAGAAAAATAGGATACTTTGGGAAAGTACATACCACAGTTAGAACATTTAAATAAGCTATTTAATTAAAAATAAACCCATGATGGCACAAGTGAAACAACCCTCTTCAAGGCTATAAAAAGCAATCACAAAGTCAATGCAAAGCCCAAAACTCTGCCAAAGTCACAAAAGACATTCGAGCGAGCTCTAATTGGAGCGTTTTCTGTTTGTGTTTATGTTTCCATGGAATTTCTAAGAGTTTATTGCACTTCACACGCCGCACTCCTTTTGGCCATTTGTCATCGCATTGTTGTGACCAAAACTGAAAATGTGGCCAAAACAGTGCAATCCCAACCTGTTTGTTTATCTGTCGCAGGTCGCGCGACTTTGAGGCGTTTTGTCAGCGTTTTTGCCGCTGGTTTCGTTTTACTCAGCCGCAGCATATAATTTGTTAATTTAACTTTTTGCAGCCTTTAATTGTTTTGGCCAAAGCTCAGCGACTACTGCAGGCAGTTTGCGGTGCAATTACGCTCTTAATAATAATTTTGTTGAAAAAATGTTGAACGGTTTGGCAACGCGTCCACTTTTGCAATCTGGCTCAGAATGTGGGGGCCATTAGATTATAGACATTATCGATATGACTATCTGATTGATTAAGGGTCGAGCTAAGGCTACGAAAACTTGGCGTAATGACATCAGTGTTTACTTAATGGCGATTGCAAGTACTTCGCTTGGTTATTGCAAATAAAACACCAAAACTTGATGGAGTCATTAAATGATCGCCAGGAGTTTGGTTTTCTTTGAATTCATACAGGAAGCAAAAAGTATTCAAAGTGAAATATTACCCATATATATCTATTTTACATAGCAGTAGCATTTTACTTCATTGATTTGTTATCTAAATGAACTTTCCCAATTGAAAACCAACGCTTTGAATAAATAGTATGTATAAATTTGCTATAAAATTGATCGATTCATTACACGTATGGCCAATAAAATAAATCAAGATTTAGCTCTTTTGTTTATGCGGTCATTTGGTTGAGTTATTAATCCAAACACCTCGTTTGTCGAATGTGTTCTAATTTGAAGCAATTTGGCAGTTGGAATGGCTGGTTGGATTACAGACGTGTTCTCCCTGTTATGATTCCATTAATTGAATACAAATTCAATCATAATCTCGATCGAATTGTATTGTTTCAGCACTATTGAAAATAAGACCGTAAATTATGCCGCTAAATTGCTGCCATAAATTTTCCTTCAAACAATCCATTGCACACAATTACTGCCCTTGGATGGATATTCAAGCTTTTCCTTGGCATTCAGCTGGCAGCGTACTTTCAATCTGACAAATCTGAAATTAATTCACTCCACGGCGATTTATTTCTGTTTTTTTTTTCGGACTTTGTATCTGAATGCCAGCTGGGACAGTGGGTCACTAAATCAACGCCCAATTACAAGCGAACCGTTAATTATTTCGGTAAGTTCGGAATAAGCAGGGCGTCTAAAATAATGAGCTACATACATACATACATATGTATGGGGACCATTAAAGTCTCGTTTGTGATATGAATCTGCCTGCGAAATAAATTAATGCCTTAATCCACGCCCGTCCATCAAAAATCGGGAATTCGAATTCGAGCCGGACAAAAGAAACAAATGCTCTTTCATTCGGTCTCTCAGTCGTTTTTTGGTGATTTCAAAACCCAAACACTAATGCACTTGCATGCCAATTGACTGACTCACACCGATAGACTTTCATCCGTGACCTTGAGGCGACTGGCCGACATATCTCCCAACCGGCACCGCCCACCGCCCTCCGCCTTTCCGCCAGATTTCCACGGCATGAAGACAAATCCACTTTGTGGCCAAACCGAAAACAAAAACAATAACAAAGCCGCTCGTTGAGCAAGGCAGCCGACCAAGCACAAAAAAATCTACCAAAATGCAGAAAAAACTGTAACAAAAATTAAAACTCAGCAGCAAAAAATTTGAGTAACAAACTGAGTGCAAAACAAACGAAAACCAACCAAAAAAATTCGCAAAAAGCGGGAGGAAAATCCTAAAAACATAAAAAACGCGTTTGCGCATAAAAACTCTTTGGATTTGGCCAATTTTAGCCATTTGGCAGTATACTATATATACACTTTGCGATTTTGTTCCTGCACAGACAGAAGTTTCGTAGCAGTTATAAAAGATATGTTATTTCAGATACCAACTATTATAATAATACGAAATTATATTAAAAAATTTTAAAATAAAGTCTACAGCTGTTTTCTTTTAATGTGCCTTAATAAATATTTTAAATGGTTACAGTGTAAATATTATTTTGTCGTTGCTCCAAAAGTCACATTTTTGGTGGCGTTAAAATCTAAATACACATTATTGCAAATCCGTAATGCTCGTCACTTTTTTTTTACCGTGTGGCATATTATTAACCGTTACTTTTTACCAAACCCGCCGAGCTTACCAATAATGCACCCACCACATTTATAGTTGTTAGTGGCTTTAATCCCTCGTTGTCGTTGTTGTTGGATTTGATTGTTAAGCTTTCTATATTTACGGGTGGTTGTTGCTGTTTTAGGCTTCAGTTTTTGTGTTCGACTGTTCAATGCAATTGTTGCTAAGCCGTTTTCTCAAATTGGAGCAATATTGGCGCGAGCTTTGAACGGATTTCGCAGACTGCGATTTGTTTATGGCTCTTTCAAAAGTATTTGTATTTGCTCGTTTCGCGGACTTAATATACTTTTTTGTTTTGATACGGGCTTAATTACATTGAATGGATTAAGGCACACACTTGAAAGACACACACTGGCACACGCACACAGACACACACTCTGAAAACTCTGTATTTAACTGACTTGGTCGAAAGGGGTCTTTGAAATGTATCCTTAGTTTTTGGAACGGTCCTTAAATAGGTTTTCAGCTGTGTTGCTCGCGTTTCTGTTTGACTTGAAAAGGCTCCTTGTCGAGGCTTCAGAAATAGGGGAGAAGGGTGGGGCCACTGCAGAGTGCACTGCCTAACTGAAAAAGATACTTTCACGACCAGAAACACGTAGTGATTTTATTCAGGAAAACCTCGGAAAGTCTCTCGAGCGCCGCGCATGCGTCCGTTTGGCTACAGCGTCCACAATTAACTGAATTCCCACAGCGATCAGAAACTGATAAGTCGCCCAAGAAGCCAGGCTGAAAAGCTCCGAGAGCGGTCGCGTACGACTTGGCTCAAACACCAGGTTTAAGCCACATTCACAACAGAACTCAACCAAGTGCCAAGGCAAAAACCAAAAACACGAAAGGCGAAGCAAAAAGCGCAAGTACAAACATAAATCCGCCAGCAAACAAATCGCGCCCCAAAGTCAGGCTCTCTCGATCAGTTTGTGCTCGCCAAGATTCGCACATTTGATGATGGCTAGAAGTCAAGTCGCGTGGACACTTGACCAAAGTTGAATTCTAAGCCCAGAAAATTGTAAAATTATTTTATATCTATATTCTAACAAATAAAATATGGAAATATGGACCAAAAAATATTAATATTTACGTATATTTTTATTTACCTGATTTAAATAATTACTTATTAACAATTTAAATTACTTCAACATGATTAAAGCTCACAATTTTACATGAAAAGTAAAATGTAAAATGTGTCTATAATATGTTAGCAAAGGCATGAACCAAGGCAAAACAGATTTGGTCACCAAATTTTATTTTAAGAATTACAAAAATTAAGAATTACAAAAATATTTTGATTCAAAAAAAATATTTTTTTTTGGTTATCAGGCCAAGGTGTAATATCTAAAGTGAACTTTAGAAATGAAATACTCAGCATGTATAAATTATAGAACGTTTAGATGGAACTTGATAACACAAATAAATAGAATACAAGCCCCCATCTACCTTTGATAGTTAAATTAGCTTTGGCTTGTTGTTTTACTAAATATGAAATGTTTATTTAATATCCCATATTAATTTACAATAATATTTACATGTTAAGCGGTACAAAATGCGATATTTCCAAGTAAACCACAACATATTTGCTAACAATCGGGAATGGCGGGTGGCTAGCTACGCAGATTGATTTGATTAGACTACAGATACAAAGCTGGTTATGCAGAGGCTTATCACAAAAAAAAGGAATATTCTGTACAGGCGGGTCTGGGTTATAAATCTCTAAGGGATTACAATATGTCTGGATCGATCGATCCGATCCGCTGATCAATTAAAACATCCAATTGTCGAATTTCCCGCGACGAGTTTGCTTGCTGTTGTGAAAAAGAGATTTTATCAAAAGGGTTAGTTTATTATCCGGGATTAGATATGTGAATTCTCTACAACGCTAACTATCTTTATCAGTCATTTAGAAAAAATAAAAGCAGAATCACATCGAAATAAGAAAATGAAAAACATTCAGAAAACATTGAAGTATTTATTTGCATTATTTATTGGTATTGCTTAAGTTTTAGGCATCATCATCGACTCCATCGAACTTTGTATGTTTCTCTCTCGTTAGGTATATAGTTTATAGTACAGTTTACTCATAACTTTAATACATCTTTAAAAAATAATCATAAATCGAATAAACAAAACAAATCGCAATCGAAAGCAGCTAAAAGAAATCACACCCTTTTGCTCTTCGGAATGTACGAGTGTATAAAAAATACTTATCGAAATTATCAGATATACAGGGGAATACAAAGTATTGTAGCGAAAAACAAAACGGTTTTGGCATGCAAAAACGATTGATCGCTAGTGGTTTTGGATAGATCATTCTGGTATGTAAGTACAGAACACAGAGTACAGATATTTGGGATTGTCTTGGGTTCGGTCTCTACTCTACTACGTTCTACGCTTTTAGGCCTGGGTATATTGTAGAGTTCAGCACACGCTAAAAATCAAGGATTCAAAAGCTAGCTAAAAGGCGATTCAACTAGGCTCAAACTTGCGTCACGCACTGCGCGTATTTGTCCAGTTCGCTCCTCAAAATCTTGACGCGTTCAGCTTCCGATTTCAGGGCATTCACCAGCTCCTCAATGGTTCGCTGTTGGTTTAGCACCAGCCCTTCCAGCTTATCCACCCGTTGCTCCAGCTGGGCCACCCTTGAGGAACTGGCGTCCTGGTGGTTGTTCAGCTGGTTGGAGGGCTTCTCCTCCTGGGACTGCGAGCTGCTGGCATTGGAGCTTTTTACCAGAGGTGAAACACTTCGTTGATTCCGTATAGCTAGACTGTTTGGCCTGGTGGCTCTCGTCTCCTCGTCGCTGCTGGCGGTTTGGACTTTGGCAGCGGACAAGCTGCGCGACATGATGGCATCGTTGGTGGTGGTGTGGGAGCTACTGGTGATCACCGAGCTGCTGGTCGTTGAGTTCTCCACAAACATGGAGGAGGTCACCGCTGAAGATTGCACTTTCGTTGTGGTACTGCTGCTATTGCTGCTGACAGCTTGCTCGGTTGCAAAGAGTTTGGAGGTCCTTTCGGCCACCGAAGCTCCTCGTGGCTCCACACTGGGTGAGGTCTTTTTCCTGGTGACCTGCGAGGCCTTCAGCTCCTCCATCCAGGGCGCCTTTTTCTTCTCCCACTCACGTGGTTTCGGTTTGGCCAACTGTGGTTCCTCGCCGGTGGAATTGTCATCAGAAGTCTTTCCACCAGCACCGCCATCTTCACTCAGCTCACTGGCACTTCCTGCTCCACCGGATCCTGACATTCCACTGCCATTTACATATACGGAATTGTTATTGCTTTCGCCCAGCACATTGATAGCCGCCGATGGTGGACGTCTCTTTGGCGCCTTGACCCTTCCTTGCCGCATATCCGTAAGTATGGAAGCCCTCTCCACGCGATCGAAGTCTGTATCCTCCACTGCAATCGTGGCAGCTCTCCGGATCACTACATTGCCAGCTGCTCCCGATTCAGGCAGTTGATTAGCACCTGAAAGCATCTTGCTGGCCGCAAGACCATCCGCCAAATCATGGGACACGGCAGTGGTGAGCTTTCCATCGGTATTCTTTTTCTTGCCGCCCAAAAGGTTACCTGTGATTGAGAGATAAAATATTAGCATTGTTTTAAGAATCTCTGGCACCTCCGCTGCATTGTTGGAGTCTACTGTACAGTACTCACCAGTCACAGGAACTCCGCCGGTGGGAGTTTTCTTGAGCGGCACACTGGGCTTCTTGCTGAGCACCGGCGGTGGTGGCGACTTGACCTTCTCGTCCAGCATGTTCTCCATGGACTTGCTCACTGATGATGAGGTTAGTCCAGTGGCTACTGTGGTGGCTGAGGAGGTGGTGGCACTGGAGGTGCTGCTCCGCTGCTGTCCAATGGCCACTGATGCTCCCACTCCAGGTGGCTTGGTCAAGTCCAGGTTCTTGTTTTCCAGGGATTTCCTTTGGGCAGCCACATTGCCGGTGGGCAGACCCGTTTCACTCAGGATATCGTTCAGGGAGTCACGGGATCCAAAGCTCTCCTTGCGACCCGCCGAAGAGGAAGCTGTGGTGGTGCTGCTGGAGGTGCTGTTGCTGCTGCTCCCGGTCTTCTTGATGTACACCTTCGATGTGGTGGAGGAACTGCCTCCGATCTGCTCCTTCTGCTGCTGCGTGGTCACCGAGGTGGTGCTGGAATTGCTTGAGTTCGTTGTGGTCATGTGGCTGCTGGTGCTGGCGGTGTTGCTGACCTTCCTCTGATTCTGCGTAATCTGTGTGGCACTCGGTGGCTCGTTGATCGGTGCAACTGGAAAATTGGCAAACAACGTCGAAGATTAGTTACATTGAACACAATTAGCACCTACAAAATTACATGCAAACATTCAACTTAGTTTACCAACAGTAGAAATCAATTAAAATGCACAGCGGTCAAGGTTTTTCGTATTAGATTTAGAGTTGATAGATTTAAGTTAACCAAATTTAGTGATATTGTTTTTAAATTATAACCAATATCATTCTTTTCGTATCTTTTAGCCGATATCCACTGCCATTCGGTATTCGGTATTCGAGTTCGGATGAGGTGGTCCATGACTAACCATCCCGCTTCAGAACAGCTGAGCACCGAAACAACTTGAAACTGGTTTCTGGCAACTTGTTGCTAAATGTCAATAAAACTAATGTGGAAACGCTCAGGGAAATACTCGTACAATAGAAAAACAAACGAAAGCCGAACCATAACTCAAGTTTGAAGCCGAATCAGAGGCGTAGGAGAGGATCAAAGCGGGCTAAAATAGCAAACGACATAAATAAACGCCAATAAATGGCTGTGATGACAAAAGCCAAATCAAACCAAACCAAGCCAAACCGAACCAAAACCGAAAGGCAACGAAAACTATTGAGTAACAACTTAAAATGTGTAAAGGTCAGACCCAAAGAAATGGCAATAGCCAACCGGAAAGAGCAATCTAAAGATCAGGCAACGAACTGGAAATGCCCTTCGAAAAATAAACGAACTTCAAAACTAAATGAAACAGATAACTACTGGGTGATTTGATGCATATTTGCTTAACTAAATATGTAAGTTCAGCAGCTTGAAAACAAAAGTGTTGTTAACAGGAATAACCAACTCATGCCAAATGATATTAGTCGTGTTCTGTTTTCTGTTCTTAAAGAAATGAGATTTATAATCGTATATCTATGCATGTATTTTTGTTATTTATACCACGATCGCCATTTTACCCATTAATAAAAAATTTTAACGGTTCCTTGTCGAAGCCGAGATTGACTAAAGCAATCATCTCTAATTATAATCTCACTTGTTCTGCTGATGTCATATCTACTACACATCAGATTCTCCAAGTTTATTAGCGTTTTTTACAAAATTCAACCTCAAGTGTACCCAAATTTAGACACAGCCCATCAATCTTTTGATTCCCACGGACAAGCCAATGTACCCAAAATCCAAAGAGGCATAATGGTAACCGACCAAAGAATTGGCTTTGTCATGCTCGAATTTCTAAATAAAGGTGACCGAAAAGAAAAGCGCTCGGCCCAACGACTTTCACTGCTTTTAATGACAAAAACGGAGCGAAATAAAATTTGCCATAAAAAAAGAGCAGCGCGAATTTGATATTTTCTAGCATTGAGTAATTGAGCGTTGGGTGATTGTCATTATGATGACGGCTGTGCGGTTTTTGCTTTTTTTATTTTTACGGGTTCGTAGCCAAAGGCAGTATATACACACGCATTAGCACGCACACCTCAACGCTGGCAAATCGAAAGACTTAAGCAACGAACGCGACTTAATGATGACTTTGAATCCGAGACACGCAGCAAATTATAATCATTAATTTACACCTGACTGACACACAAACCATAATTAGAAAAGCGCGCGCCCAAACAGTTTTTCCCCTTTCCCAAACCGAAGAAAACTTCTTGGCCATGTGGCAGAAAAACATGACGAATGCAATTGCACACCAACTGGCTAAAAGAAGCAATAAAGAAAGCCGCAAGAACTGTAACTGTAACCGTAGCACACGCACCACGGCGAGCCAAGAAAAATGATTACCGATTACTCCTCGCCGTTTTGCCGCGACGACGAAAATATTTCAATAACGTAAATGGTCAAGAAATCACAGCGTACTGACTTGGCCCGAAAGGTAAACAAAAACGCTGGCGAAGGTACCAAAATGTTGAGAGCGGCGTGATTTTTGTTTAGCCTGGTTTTTGTGCCTCTCGGCTCTCTGGCAACTTTGTTGATGAACTAAAACAAAGGGGCTGGGCCCCCAAAAGGCGGGAATCCCAGATAAACGCTGCTAATGAAGATGATCATAATGATCTGCAAAGAGACTTTCAGCTAAGAGAGCGCACCACAAAAGAGCTGCCAACCGCAAAGAGACACGTTAAGTCGAAGAAACGTAGCACAAAACCAGTTACGGCCAACTGTTGTTTATTTTAATGATGTTGCTGCTGCTCAAGTGTCGAAGGTGGTTGGTGGTTGGTTGGTTGGTTAAAAAAGACAAAAAGCAAAAACTGCGACGTTGACAAAAGCAAAAATTAAATGCCAAGCATAATTTCGCTAAGCTCGAAGCCAGCAGCTTGGAATTCCGCCGCCGACCGCAAAGTATGCTGCGAAATAATTTGTATTAATTAAGTATAATATTTCAACTTTTCCCAAACAACAAATTGCAAAGGGGAATGCGGGGAACCTCTTTTTTCGCGCAAACAAAGCGAGGAAAACTGCGCAAACAAAACAAACAAGTTTTTCGGTCGCCCATGCAAATGACAAAACAAACTCTTTGGCATTCAGCAAAACAAACATGCCCCGCAAATTGAACAAAAAGACCGATCGAAAACAAAGCGCTTTGATTTGGTTTGGACCGCTTCCAGCGGCCCTGCCACGCCCTTCTCCGCGGTGCAGCCCCCTCTTTTCCACGCCTTTGGCATCTCGAGTGCCACAGAAAGCCAAATAAATAAACCAATGCAGCGAAAGATGAGAGCAGCAGCCAAAATAATGTAGATTACATAGTAGTGAATAATGAATGGTCTCTTGAATTCATTGTTATAAGAAAATTTAAAATAAGATACTAAAATAAAATACATATTAAAGATGCACTCTCTGCTAACTGAATATCCGAATCAAAAATCTAAATAATCACAAAAGTGCAAAATATATATTTACACTATACATCTAAATTCTATTATCTGCTTTCAAAATATTAAAACATCGAAATTAAATAAATATATTGCAATAGTGAAAATGTAAATTTAATACTCCAATCCTCTTATCAACATACCCTCGATCAGTGAAATAGAGTAAACAACTAAGCAAAGCATAAATCATAGAAATTATGAGCAGAAAAGGAAGAGGGGCGTTCAAAGCCGCACAATTTTCCATTTCACACAAGAAACGCCTCAAGGAGGCACCAACCGAGCCGGCAGAGAAAGGAAAATGAAAAGTGGCCGAAAAAAAGTAAGGAAAAACAAGAAAAGCCAAGAGCCCGGAGGAAATTCGGGGAGGGGAGGAGGTGTTCACTCTGCGGCTGCCTACTGGAAAAACTCGTTTACATACAAATCGTGGTGATAAAGCTGGCCATACGCGCGCCCAAGAACTCGAAAGAGCCGCCTCGCTGCGTCCGCCGGGGAGTACGGACCCCATCTATAATTCCGGACCCGGATCCGGCTCCCGTTCCGCCCCTGGACCGGGTGCGTGGGCGTGGCCGTGGCAACGGTGGAGCTGCTTTTGCTTGTGCACCGGATTTCGTGTGTTTTGTGTTTACAGTGTTGCAGTTTCATTTATTAAAGACCCAAAATCGTAGAATCGTGGTGGAAAGATAAATAGGAGTAGAATAAATAGGGGAGTAGAGAAAGAGAAAAGTGTTGTGGAAAATTACAGAGAGAAAGACCAACGGGTTGGAGTCATAATATACAAAATATGCGAGTGGAGTGGATACATAAAACAAGAGATAGAGGTACAAGTAGATAGGAGAAAACGTAAACAAAATTTCCCATAACCAAGTCATAAAAACTGGGAAAACGAACTTGAAGATGTGGTTAACCGAAACATTTTTAATGGTTTAATTGAATGTGGTGCGTGGTGCATGAGGTGCGTGTAATGAATATGATGTTTCCGATGTGCCAGCGACTCAATTGGGAAAACTAGCCATAAAATTAATCTAAACTTTATCCCATTAGCTACTGTCTTTTGATGTCACTGTAGCCAATGTTAGCTGGACTATATATATGTGAAAAATTCCCTATTTACAAGGAAAGTAGTTTCCCTGACTTTAATGATCCCTGTGGCTCACTAGTAAATTGCATTGCTACATTGTTTACCATTAAAAAAAAAACTTGCACACTTTAAAACCAAACATTAGATAGCCAATTTACGGCGCGCCTATCAAAAGCCTCGTACACAAATCCTTTGTTAAATATAATGCCATTACGCATCGGCAATAAAGTTTATCTGATTCATATGCGCCGGAGGCAATTAAGTCATCTACAAATTTTGCACAGACGATGAAAACCAACAATCCGAAAGATATGCAGCGAGTGGAGGAAGTCGGGGAGGGAGTGGCTGGCTGGTGTCTTTTCTTTTAATTAATTCAATTACCAAACGAACAACAAACGTTTATTGACTTTGATCCCCGCTACGTCACGACAACAATTTCGAAGTCTAACGACTTGCGCTTTACAGCCGATGCGTTGGGAAATTGCCGCCAATTAAGAGGGGGAAAATGCATTGATGAGAGGTGGAGACTCTTGATGACAACAAACTTGACAGACCGAAATCAAAAATGCGATGTGATTGAGAGAGAAAATCGGTGAAGCGGTTGAAAATCCTTGGTGAAAACTCACCTTCCGAGGGTGCCAGCATTTTCACAAAGTTGTCGGGAAAGACGCCCACTTTGCCGCGGATTTCTCCTTTCCACCAGCCCTTATCGGGCAGTTCCGTGCTGATAACTGCGATTATGTCGTCCACCTTCAGCTCCAGTTCATCGTCGTTCTGCGGGGCGTAGGGGAACTCCACCCGGCAGAACTCCCGCTGCGGCTTGGGTGGCAACATGGGCACTGCTGCCGCTGCCGCCGCTGCTGCTCCTCCAGCTGCTGCTCCCGATCCCGAAACTATGGCCGCCGGCTCCGCTGGAGCAGATGCTGCTGCTGCAGTTGCCCTGCTCTTGGTTGCCTGCTTAGTTGTGGAGGTGGAGGTGCTGGTGGACGCAGGAGGCACTGCTCCGCCGGTTGGTATTGTGGATGTGGCTGCCACATTGGCCACGTTGGCCGCCTTGGACGTCAGCGCCGATGTGGTCACGGTGGCGCCAATTGTCGGTGGCCGTTTGGAGGCCAAAACGGGAGACGGCTCGATATGTTGCACAAAGTTCGATGGGAAGACGCCGACTTTGCTGCGCAGACGACCGCGCCACCAGCCTTCCTCGACCTAAATGAGAAAACAGAGTGAAGCAGAATTGAGTGAAATGAACAGACTGAAACCAAATGTAATGCACTGCGAGAAAGCACCGAATGTTCTTACAAGCGCCAAAGCTCAATTTACATTTAATTCATGTGTCAAAAACAAAAATATCAAACAATCAAGAGCTTTGGAACTTGTTAACATTTGCACATCGCAATGAAGATGTTGTAATAAGTGGGTGGGTTCTTTCTCTCAGTGCGCAACGAATTTCAATTTCTATTGGCCCAATAGGTTAAATGGGGGTAGCAAGCCACCCCCCATTCCCCCCGTTACCCAGCGTGTACGCACCTCCCCTAGGAATTCAATGACATCACCCACGGCCAACGTCAGTTCGTCGTCGTTGACTTGTGTGTAGCTATAGATGACTTTGCAGCGGCGATTCGATGTCGCGGATTTGTCCCTGAATTTGGAGAAGCGAAACATGTAAAAATGTAAAATCAGCTATTGCGTCATTTGAAAGTGTTCTAAGTGGACGAACCTCAGCTGCACAGCGGCTCCTTCCTCGATGTGGTCGCCACTGCCAGTGGTTCCGTTGCCATTGCTGCTGACTCCGGACTCCAGCACGCGCACAAAGTTATCCGGAAACATCCCCGTGACGCCGGAGGCCTTCAGGGTGCCCTGCCACCAGCCGCCGGGCATCTGCTTGATCCGATGGATGATGGCACCTTTCTGGAGATCCAGCTCGTCCGGCTCCTTGGCCGCATACTCATATTCGACTATTGCACAGACTGGAAGGAGAAAGATGTGTAAATAAAAATGGTTTATTAAGACAAGTTCATACTTCTTATTTAGCTTTTTTATAACTAGTTGCGGCATACTAAAAGAAATTAACAAAAATGTTAAAAGCAAGCTTGCTAATTCTATTGTGGCCTAGCAATTGTAAACAGATATCAGGACACACAAAAAACCGAGTCGCAAAATGAGTTACCCAATTATGGCATAAAACGCTGACATGTTTGTGCAGATATGCGAAATAGTATCGGGTTGCGCAACTTTTAACCTACTCTAATGCCCATCCATATACACAAATATACTCAACCCCCTTCTCAAACGTGACATTTGTCTTTTGCTTTTCCCGTTTTCGGCTGCTCGATGCCGCTGAAAAAGTAAAAGTTACATGACACTCCATCTACGGACCGGGAATAACAATTTCTGTCGTGGGCGATGACAAATCACGGATCGTGCTCTGGGACTCCATCCCCATCCATCTCCATCCATCAATCAAACAATCTGTCGTATATGGGTCACCGAGTACTTGGCACTGCGGCATTTTCCCGGACCATGATTTCAAATCTCAGCTTGAATGGAGTCCATCCAGTGGCACTGCATGAGATTATCTTAAGACTATCTTAAGACGTATGTTAAATCAATTTAAGAACTAAGTGTCTGGCAAGCCTAGTAATAAGTAATATGTAACTTCAGTTTATTTCGGAGATAATCCATCTGCAACATCCCTATTAAATCTTCAAGCATCATCGAGAAAAGCTACTTATTACGAAAGCGTTTTAATGCAAAGCTATTAGGTTTCAACTTTCAATGTCCATTAAACTAGCCGCATTAGCGAATTTAATCATCAGCAAAGCGAACAGAACACAATTTGTCATGACGCATGTCGAAAACAATGAGACCATGACTGACTGACACTTTATTAGAAACCAGTCTTATAAACTATATTTACCACGAGTCGCAGAAGGCGACAGCTTGAAAATGTAAATTAAAAAAAAAAAATTAAATAGCCGCAATGCTGAGCTTATTTGGCTTTTGGAGGTTGCTGCCCCCGCACGATTGACTCAGTTTTTATATGTTTCTTGTTTCTCTCGAGTGTTTGGATGCCGTGTCAAATTTTTGATGGGTTTTGTGAGTGATGGAAATACCCTCATGGAAAACGAAAGACTCAGCTATGTCAATAATTTGGTTTATTGAATGGTAAGAGTATCGAAGCCCCTTCAGGGAACTAAAATGCATTGGAAACACTTATTGGCTTAGAAGAGGAATGAAGCAACCGAAGAGGGCCACAAATAAACAAACATGATAATAAATTCCTGGGCTACGTGATGTCATTTAGATCAACACTTTATATATGGGTCAGTTCATAGAGGGGAATTCGCCGTCTAGTTCCAGCCAACTCATCAGAACTCGATGAGTAATGTGCGAAGGAAAACTGCAAATTGTCATCGGTTGGCCAACGTTTAATGGGCGTAAAACCAGCAATTGGAGTTGATCGCTTGATGGCATTAAGGCGGCTCGAAGTGCTTTCCATTTTCCGCTCGTTTCAAATCAGCTCTTAACATTTCTTTCACTGACAGGCGTTTCGGGGGGATTTTGGAGGAGGGGGGTACTTGGGATGGGGCCACCAGCATTGAAGTGGCTGCCAATCGTTATCCAAAGCAGTTTCGTCAACAGCGCACAGTAGTAATTTCACTCCAGTTAAAGTCGCCGAGCCCGTCTGAGATCGAGATCCGGTGATGAAGTGGCAAAAGTGCTGCAGCCACGCACCGCAATAACAACAAATGGACAGACAGTCGGACGGAAGCATCAAAGACTTTGGGGAAAAGCTTGAAAAG
The DNA here is from genome assembly GCF_016746395.2 of Drosophila simulans. Taxonomy (NCBI): domain Eukaryota; kingdom Metazoa; phylum Arthropoda; class Insecta; order Diptera; family Drosophilidae; genus Drosophila; species Drosophila simulans. The sequence continues at coordinate 26,911,101 of NC_052523.2, read as the reverse complement.
CTAAAGACAACTAACTGGGTATGGCACTTAGATTCTGATGCAATACCAGGTAAACACTACATTTAAATGTGAGAGAGTTAGATGCTTTAACGAGTAAATCAAACACTCTTTGGAAACTGCATTTAAATCAAAATTTAAAATATTTAGAGCAAATGAATTGAGTGTAATTTTCAATGTAGAAATCAATGCAATGACATTTATTCACCGACACATCGTGTCACGGTTGCATCGCCACCAAGAGCCAATTCGTCTCTAGGCTGAGTATCTGAGTATCTGAATGGCCAAGTATTTGAGTATCTCAGATACTGTTTCTCCAGACACACTGCTTAACCTACGCGACTGTAAAAGGCAAACAAAGCGACAGCCAAATGAACCTTTAATGCGGTTTTTGTTTTTCAAACTTTTTCATCTTCCTCTCTGGCGATTTGCTGCCGCTTTCCTCTTTGTTTTCGCTCATACGCTCATATGTACGCTTGAATAACAATAATAAGCGACCGCAAAGCGCGCTGAATGAGTGGAAAGAATGGAGGAGAGTGTTGAAAGAGGGCCTAGAATGGGCGGTATGCAGCAGCGAAATGAGCCGCGTCTGGAAAAGCTACACGGCGAGGAAAATAAATTAAAAGGGTTAAGCAATTAATTATTAATGTGGAAACAATTTATAAACCATGAAACTGGAATCCCAAGGATATCCTTAGGTATCCCTATGCTGGACCCAAATACGATGAGCTTTTGCCGATTTTCCAACACTCTCATACTTGCATTAAATAGGTTTCAAATGTTTATGATATATAATTAATCCAATTTCTTGCTGTGTAACAAAAATGGTGAAAATCGGGCGCCAAGTGGTGGAAAGCGAGGAAACGCGCAGCATAGTCGTGAGAAAAGCCTGATGAAAGAGCCGAGAGCCGAATGGGAAAACCCAATGTGTAAATGTGTCAAAAGCGGAGAAAATCGCATGACAGCCACAGCCGCCATCTGTCGCCGCCAGAGGGCGTGCTGGTCGTCACGGACATGTGGGTGTTTGGTGCATTCATTTGTTGCCTTGCAACTTGGACATATCTGCGATCATTACGATATCGGGTTGTGTTGTGAAGTCAGCTTCCCCCAATGTCAAACAGCACATCATGTCGGCCATAAAGATATGCAAATCGGTTACTGGATAGTTATAAATATGGCTCGAAAACAGCTGAAGGTACGAGGTGTTATTAAACAGCCGAACTACGACTTTATTATACCCTACAAGGTGGTACTTTTTGTACAATCTGGTATACCCACACACTTTACATTCAAATAAGCAATATAGTAATTTTCAACTGGCTCCCCTCTCCTGCCCCTCATCCGCATTCTCCCCCTCTATGCATAAAGTTCAACTGATGCATCCAAGAGATTACCGAGCTCCACATATAATATGTAAAATATAACCTGTAACCGGTTCAGATGAGCAGCTGCACTTATTTGTTGGCGGCCAGAGGTGCGGCCAGAGTCCCCAAAGTTCCGTTCAAAACAAACACCTTCAACAAACACCTCCCCCTCCAGTTGACACCACCCCCTCCGAACCACGACCCACCCACCCCGTTTGAGGTGAGCAAACAAGAACATGCTAATTGGTTTAACTATCGGTTTTGGTTGCCTTTGAAATTCGGTTTTGCTTGGCTTGTCTTTGGCACAGAGAAAAATCAATGAAAATTACAAAGATATGAATTTGAATATTTCTTTTTACTACTCAACTAACATAAACAAGAATCTATATATAACATCTACAAACACAAGGCATAAATATGTTGTACAGACATATATTTTATTTCTGAATAAACATTTTTTTCCCAGTGCATTTCTTTCAAAGGTGAGATGTTGATGGTGGGGGAGAGATGCCATGAACCGTAAACGGTAAATTGCCTTTGCGTGAGTTCGACTTTTAAATATGCAAGTCCACGGGTTTCAGCGGTCTTAAGAGGGGAGAAGCCAAAAAAGGGGTTATCCCCATGCATAAGTGAGTGCAGATATAGTGAGTTAATGGAGCTGACCTGTCTGACTGCCTGTTTTCATCGGGGGGCGGGCTTCCAACTGGAAACTGGCATGACCCGGTTAAAAGTTTTATTCCTCCTATTTGGGCCAACGAGGGGGTTTAAGTGCTACAGGGCGGCACAGAGGACCTGGATATTGATTGGCAAGTATTTAATCAGCATGGCACAGTAAAATCCAATAATTTTATACAATATTGGATAGGCGCATAAAGGTATACGATTTTTTAATCCAAGACCCACTGAAAATCTCGGCGAATGAAATTCTCAGAATCATTGCTTTTGAATCGTGCATGACTGAACATAAAGAAAAACACCCTTCTGTCTGAGCAGCAGCTGCCAATTTGTAAAGGTCTTGGGTCATTTGCCCACCCTTGTTATAATTACTTTGTATGCAAGTCAGGAACTTAGCTTCAAAATCAATTCCAGAGCACACGAGAAAGCGACAAAAATGGCTGTCGCCCAGGAGCCCAAAGTCACTTTTCCATTGCCCTCCACTTTTGTCGTCCTCAAAGCAAACACACACGTCCTTGATGGGCCCAGCCCACCCAGGTGACCTTGACTTATGAGCTTTGCGAAAGCAATTGCTCAAGTTCAAGGCCGCACATTGCGTGTGAAAAGCAGAGGCAGCAATCTAATTCGCTTGTCGCCAAATGCGAGTTGCATTTCAATTGGTTTTAATTGGGGGATGCACACAGAAAGAGATCCCTGCTGCGGGCTAATTATGACCCATACATGCTGTATACTCTCCGTAAACATTTATGAATCACTGCTATCGGAGTGCCAAAAACCAATGATAAGCCAGGGAAACGACCCTTATCGCTACAGTGGAAAACTGCAGAGCGATAAACAAAGAGTGGCATTAACATTCGGTTTCGATTAAGTCATGGCCGGAGGTGTCGTCATTGACACGCGTGGCCATTTGATAATGGAACTGGAAAAATGTCAAGATGGTGTCAAAAGAAACCCAACCAAAATCGGAAAAAAATAATGGTAAATGTAACAAAATTTCTTGTTTGAAAAACATCATTCAAAGTACCAAACCCCCTTTATTACATCATCTTCAAAGGAATACGAATGTTCTTCCAAAGTCTTCGCTCTTCACAAATTCTACACCAGAGTAAACCCTCTTACCACTTGACCATCATTTGAATGCATTTCCATTTCAATTGAGCGCGGCAACCGAAGCATGGAAAAGCTGAACAGCGCAGGTTTCAATTGAAAAGTCGTGCCCCCGCCCCCCTTTTCCGGGTTTCCCCCACCGCCCATGTGATTTGTGTGGCAATATGTGGCGGCGATCGCTGCTTGATTCCGATGAGTTTACGATGGAAAGTGTTTAGGAGCAGAGCGACCATCCATCCATCCATCTATCGGCAATTGCAGCTGATGAGTTGTGCATTAGCCAAATGAAACGGGGAAAATAAGTGGAAACGAGCAGCTGGAGGTCAAGAGAGTCCAGCTGATTGCAGCGGGTTTTCCGAGGAGTTTTGGGTTCATTTTTCATATCTTTATTTGAACAACAGTGGAGATCATTGGTGGCTTAGTATTTATTCAAGAACTGCAAACAAAGCTAGATAGTCGGAATGTTTGGGGAGCACCACTGCACTTAATCCCCTCGAAGGGCCATTAGAAACGGGGCCTTGGAGTTCATTGGGGTCTTATCAGTTCCTTGATATGGAATGCTTGATAGTTTAAACGATGAGGAGAGCCCGCATATTTTCGCTCCAAACATAAAGATAAGCGGAAAAAGGCCCAAGGCAATTCAAGTTGATTTCCAGATCGCAGAACAAACATTTCGTGCACTTGGCTTACATTTTTTGATAGTTTAAATGTAATCCGAAGTCAGGGACGGAAGCATATATTAGGAATTGAGCAAGAGCAAGAGAACTCATATCTCTGCTTCTCTATTACTCCCTTCCCCTGCCCCATTTTGATAAGCGAGGCCAGCAAAAGTCTGAGGAACGGCGATAAGATAGGCGAAAAAGCCAGCTAAAACACAATTTTGCCATTCGAATTCGAGTCTGAGTCACCGCAGTCACAACTGTTGAATGCACTCGACCAGCAAAAAGTGAAAAACACAAATACAAGTACAAATACAAATAAAAATAAAAACAAAAACAATATTAAGCGCGAAAAGTACATTATTTGCATATCAATAAAGCGTCTCTGTTCGCTGCAAACGAGAAATAATTGAAAACAAAAACGATGAACTTTCGTTGCCAGTTTTTACTAAGTTGTGCTAATCAACTTAGCAGAGCATATCCGGCCAAATTCATACTAAAAATGATTTTGTTTAAACAAGTGTATAGAAATGGCAATCTTGTGATGGTAAAACATCATAATTGGACAAATGTTCGTATCATAAATCAAATGAGTCACTAAGTTGAGATAGAGTATTCCCTTGTCCTTAATTCGCGATATTGTCATGAGCAATTCTGCGAATCCCAAGTGACTCATGAGCGATCCATCAGGTCTGGCCAAGTGGTGAACATAAGGGATTAGTGGGCAGAGAAGGAGTTCTATCTGTGCGAAGTGGCTGGTGAGGGCGTGGTCCCATTCCCATTGCCAGCCCACGCCAAAGTCAATTACGGAATATAAAAATGCAGGCGTGGCATGGGCAATTTATTAAATTGTCAGGAAAGCTTTGGCGCGAGGAGTGCTGGAACCCCTTAGACATGGATGTTCACACATGAACACGAATATATTTAAAGACTTACAATTTTGGGCTCCGTTCATATCTTATGTAAATGAATCGAGAGCGATAAATTATATTTAGGATTTTGTTATCTAAGGCGACATGGGTGCATTGCTCAAAAACATGTAATTTAAGTGCACACTACCTGAGTCAGTCACTTGAGATCGTTCCCCGCCTCCTAAAATAGTCCCTTAGTGGGAGACCACAGATAAGGTCCTCGCCGCTCAAGATAGGCAGATGTGCCCGAGCGTGGGACCTCGATAAGGCGAGGACTATTTACTTAGGCCTCTGCGTAGGCCATTTACTTTAAGATGCGATTCTCATGTCACCTATTTAAACCGAAGATATTTCCAAATAAAAGCAGTTTCTTACAAAAACTCAACGAGTAAAGTCTTCTTATTTGGGATTTTACATGGATATGATATGATGATGTGATAAGATAAAGGCCGAGCAAAATGTGGCAAATAAGAAATCTGATAAAATGTTTTCATTTGGCGATCCATTTGCTTTGACCATTGATTGCCATTGTTGCCCGTTTTCTGTTTTCTGTCCTCTGTTTTCCGTGTTTTGAGTTTTGTGTTGGCGTTACATAAACGCCGCTCGGAATCACTTAAAGCAGCGGAAGAAAGCAGCTTTGTTTGGGATGCAAATGTAGTAGATGGGTACACAGAGAGCTGGCCTTTCCATTGTCCGCCGTCCCATGGAAATCGTTCATCAAAAGAAATCAGAAATCATCAGTGAAACTGCTGCGGGTGCGGTGCATATATATATATTTTTTTTTTTTTGAGGCGCGGTCTTTCAATCAGCCTCCATTATCAGAAGGCAACATCACAGAGGCGAGGGCTCCTCTATCTTGGGCTCCATCCACAAAGAAGCCATCACAAGGTTGAAACACACATTAAGATTTATTAATATTGTCTGGACTGAGCAGCCCCTTAGTAAGAGTAGTGCCTATCGATCCCGGATTATCTCTCCACGGAACCCACTGAACAGTAGCCAAAGGGTCAGCAAAGGGTCGGAAAACCCATACACCAGATAAGCTTGGAAAACACAAAAGAGGAGGAAAGCAAGATTACTATATTCCGATTTGATTTTGCTCAGGTTTCAAGGGTAAACAAATCAATTTGCATGTAGCTTCAAAATCTTTAAACAAGTAACCTTATACTTTATATACTTTATATCTATGTAACTCCCTTTTATATGAATAGTTGGCTGGGCAAAACACTTAATTAGCCCTCATTCAAAGGCCTTTACAAAAGAGTTAATTAAAATGCTAAAAAATCGCAATATTTTCATCGGATTTCGACCTGAATCAGAGGCCTTTTTTAGCTGACCCGGGCGAGAAGGAAAATATCCACTAATTTGCATCGCAGAACATTTGTTCTCCAGTTCCCATTGTGAATTTGAAAAGTTTTCAGGGGGAAAATGAAATTGATGGCGGCATGAAGTCATCAAAACGCAGAAATTCTCATTTCAAATGCCTTTTCTTCGGCCGAAAACCGGTTCTCATACAAAGTGTTTTGTTTTAGCCCATGTTATATTTGTTTGTTGGCCAACTTTTGGTTTATTGCTGTAAAAGTCGTGTTAAAAACAACAGGGCTTTAACAACACCGTTAGTCAGTCAGTCAGTCGCATTTCCAGGGTATTAGATTCGAGTCAAGAGGAAAATGGAAAACCAAGTGTCCTTGGGTTAAGATGACACACCCACCCCGAAAAGCAACAAAAACAAGAGAAGAGTTTTTCGGGCGCACAAAATGCGAATGTGGCGAGCAAAGGCAGACGGCAAAAACAGGCGGGACCCACCCCGAAAAATAGGAAAGAAAAAAACAACAAAGTGGAAAAGGAACTGCAGTTTTGGGTAGTTGAACGCGGGGTACCCTTCTTTAAAAGGTGTGAAGAGAAGAAAGGTCTGGTGATAAGTTCCAAGAAACTACGATAAAATCTAGCTGGCATATAAGCATTTATCTCTACGATATTCACATTGTATCAGTTGTTTTCGAAATATATTTATTTTATATCGCACTCTATTGCCTATCATAGTTTTTTTTTAATCTTAAGGATACTAACTACTTACTATCTACTACTAATAGGTCTTCTTATGGCTCAAATACCCTACTTTTCGGCGGGCATACTGGCTGCAGGAGCCAACTTACTGTTGTTTTCCATGATTGAAGCGATTCCTGGTGGCCAGCGCTTCCAGCAGGTTCAATGCACGCTGTGTTTTCTGTTTTTGGTTTCGTATCTTGAAGACGGGTTTATGAATCACGCGCGGTAACCGCGAAAAACGGAAGGTAGGAATTACCTAGAACTCTATATGCACGAGTATTTCTCGACGTGTTTCTTTATTTTTATTTTATTTTTGTTTTTTTTTTTTGACCCTGTTCTGCTCGCAGTTAAATTTCAACAAAGAGCGCGGGGGAAAGAGACGGGGCGCCCGTGCGAGCGAGAAGAAGCGAGCGCATTTAATTTCGCGTCACGTAGAATATTTTCCTTTTTTGTTGATTTATTGCAGTTCCCTCTGCCGCTTTCGTTGCACTTTTCACTGCCCACCTTGCTTCGCTTCCTTTTCGGCTTCGCACTTCTTCTTATTCGCTGGCACGCACTTGCACTTCGCTTTGCTATCCACACCCATTCGCATGCACTCGATTCACTCCGCCTTTCCAGCGCGGCAGTGCGTCTCCGCTTTTCGCCACTCACAACTCACTTCCTCCGAATTAAATGCGCTTTTGCCACAAATAAACTGGCAAATAGTCCCAGCAAATCGCCAAACGAGCGAGCGAAACGCAAACACGCCGACGAACTCCCACTACAACTACAACAACCACAACAACCGTTCGCTGCGGCCGCGAGAGTGGGACCAGCGGCGGCTAGCGGCGAAATACTTAGCCCCTTTTGGCGCTAGCGGGGACGGCAACCACGGTTCGCGGCTCGGGTTGGGGTGTGCAGGGACTCCAACCCATTGGGGGTATTCCACCGTGGGCCATTACTTTTAGCTATTTTTAAATTTTTACGATTAAATGCAGCAGAATGTTTGTAAATATTATATATAACTAAATGTATTAATAAAATATAATTTTTTTTTAAATATCTAGCCAGCAATACTTTCATCCCATTTTAATATCTGCATTTTTTAATTTCATGGCAATAGTCCAGTCATAACCAAATGAAATAATACCCTGTGCATTAAATAATGGAATTTTAATTCATTTTTATAAATGTTTTCTTTTTCATGCCATATCATACAATTATCATTTTAAGGTATCCATTTATACTTCTTGATTAATTCCTAATGTCAAATTAAATTAAAGTCCTTTAAACACTGTATTTAACTTCAGTTTAGTTGATTCAATATGATATAATTATAAATACTTCTTGAAAATCAAATTAAATGAAAACCGTTTGCTTTAAATAATGGTTATAAAAATGTAGTTCAATTAATTTATTTAATAGATCTCTTTTTTCAACATGCCAGTTGCTCTTGAAACAATCTGTTTTCATAAATAAGTGTAAATATGTTAGTTGTAGGCTACCAGAAGACCCTTGGCCACCTCCTGGACTTTATCCTTGCCCGCCAGCTCCTCGGCGATTCTGAGGGCGAACTCGTAGGCGGTTCCTGGACCTCGACTGGTGATCAGATTGCCATCCTTGACCACCGTCTTGTCATCCACATAGCTAAAAGAAAACATAAAAATTGAATAAGGTGGAGATCACAGGAAAATAAACTTAAGAGCTGGCATACCTGTAGTTATCCACCAGCTGGGGCTTCATCGAGGGATACGAGGTGAGGGATTTGCCGGAGGCGACGCCGTGCTTGGCCAGAACGGTGGGCGCGGCGCAGATGGCGGCGATGAGTCCGCCTGCGGACTCCTGGCTGCGCAGCAAGTCCCCGACCAGCGAGGACTCCCCCATGGCGTTGGAGCCACCCAGTCCGCCGGGCAGCACCACCACATCGAACTTAACCGAGGCAACCTGGTCCAGCGAGGTGTCCGGCAGGATCTGCACATCCCGCGAGCACTTCACCGCTTCCCCGCCATTCAAACCGGCTACGGTGACCTTGATCTATCATAGAGTGGGAAGTATAAGTATAGAACAGAGTGATTTAATGGAAAAGAAGGGAGCACTTACGCCCGCGCGTCTGAGAACGTCGGCGGCTATGATGAACTCCATCTCCTCCGCTCCGGGAGCCAAAATCACCAGCGCGCTTTTCGACATTTTCGTAAACTTAGAAAAGTGCCTTGAAATTTGAGAAAATCCAAAGAATACCATGCAGATACGATAACTTATCGATAGCGCTGTTTACGAACGCAGCTTTGAGTTTTCGTTATCGAGGTTTTTTCAAAAGCTGAGCGGCAAACTAAAAACTTGTACAATTAGTTTCAAATTGGAGTTAGGCGACTAATTTGCTGTATTAAAAACTTCTGTTTTTTACAGGAACTCAATATTTTCAGATTCTTACTCCAAATAAAATTTTGCATTAGTATTAAAGTATTAAGAATTTGAAATCAGTTTATTTTGTTTATATATGAATAGGATTGCGTCTATGCTACTTGCTAATCAGAATTGGTTTGAGACCTCGTTAACAATTCTAACAGGCCTTCTATAATTTCAAAGCGATTAAATCTATTCGGGCTCTATATACTGTAATACTACTTAAATTTATATAAACTAATCAATCAGTCACTTAAAATATTTTTATATTTGTTTTCAATATAATATCGATGTTTATATGCCACAGTCATACCGATATCTGATGTGGTTGCCAGACCAAGTACAGCTGCTCCTCCCTAGAACCTCGTCTATCGATATCGGTCAATCGATATGTGAACATATCTAGCACGACGGCAGCAACAAAACCACGAATTAATTTTACTAAATTTAAGCCAAACGCGCATCGAAAATGCCTGGAAAATGCGCTTGAATGCACGCGAAAAGTGATGGATTGCGATCGCGAGTGAATAAAGTGAAAATACGTCGGCAAATATCAGCGAATTGTCGTCAAAAGGCAAGGAAAAACGGAGAAAAAGAGGAAAAGCAATAAGTGCCGTGTGTGGGAAACGCGAAAAAGGCGAGAACAAAGAGGCGAAAAGCGAGGAAATTGCGTGGAAAACGTGGAAAACGCGAAGGAGCAAAGGTAATTGCGGAAAATGCCTGGTGAAAATGCAACGTTTGCAGCTGGAATTTGCGTATCTTCCAGTCCAAAAAGAAAATGCAATATCTGTTGAATGTGTGCGAGTGTGTGTGTGTGAGCCAGTGCGTGTGTGGCTGCGCTGGTGTGCGCCCCATGTGTGTGTTGGTGTGCATTTCCAATTGCCTGTGTGGAAAAGCGAGGAAAACTGCACGGAAAACGCACGAAAAGCAATCAAAAATGTGCGGAAAAGTGCCTGAAAACGAAATGCGAAGTACACACACAAATGCAACAGGCTGTATTTACATATTTCGCTCTCGCTCTCTCGTGGAATAAATCAGTACGTCTGCGTGCGAGTGTGTGTGTGTGTGGGGGAGAACGGAGGAGACAAAGAGAGCGAGCGAGAGGTTGCTACACAAATCGGATTAAATTCTTCTGTCTTGCCTCTCTTTCTGGCGGAGTGTACTGGTGTCCATGGAAAACTATCAATCTCGTAGAATTTTTAACTTTATTCCAGCCTAATTTGGAATGGCATTCGTTTTCCCAACGACATTAGGCAAGGTCAATGTATGCACGCACTTTTCTCGGTTTTCCCGTTTCCTCTTACCATTTTCCAACTGAAACAACGGTTAATTGGCTGCGATATTCGTGTGTCGAAAGAATTACAAATTCGAGAAATCAACAAGAAAACAATAAACAACGAAAACTGAGAGTACGACAATTAGAGTAACAGCAATAACAATAATAATAGTAGTAATTGCGGGAATACAAGGAAAACATGACGAAAACGTAGCAAGATTTGCATACAGTGAAGATCTACTAAGAGAAACTGCGAGGATTATTGTAGAATTGTGATATTTACTATGAAGGAAACTTTTGAATTAAGTTATAAACAAATTGAATTTTCATATTTATATAATTAATTCATGTTCGTATTCATATAACAGTATGAGTCATACACAAATATCCAATAATCACAGGGAGCTATTTTGATTTTGTAGAGCATTGTATAGCGTTACTAATCTATTTAATCATATCCCACATACTGCTATGAAATGGAAGAGCATATTCTTCATAGGCAGAGGCCACTGTAGTCCTAGCAGAGATCAACTTTGTGACAGTATGCGCGGTGTTGATGCAACCGTGGGCAGCAGCTGCCTCCGATTTGCATGTGACTAGAGCACACAGTCGGCGGAATGGGGAAAATCCGCGGGAGCAGCCAGTAAATGCTCAGACGCGAGATGCAAATGCGAAATGTGGCACAAGTAACTGCGGCCCATTGTAATTCGTAATTAGAGGCAGCGCCGCCACTTCAATGTCAGTGCGACAATAATTTCTCAGGCGGCCCGTTTGTGCTCGCGAAAAAGCAAAAGCACGAAACACGAAGCACAAAGCAAGAAACGAAGGGGCGGGACAGCGAGACCTCCTCCTTGGTGGAGCCAGCCAGCCGAAAATTCATAAACTTAATTGCAATGAGATGCAGAATGTGTGTGACACAGCCATCTGTAGTTTGAATACTCTTCTAAAACTTGCTTTTTCAAAGTTTTTTTACTTTTGATAAAAGCAGACTTTAGTTCTACATACACCATTTTGTATAGAATGGAAGTAAACCATCGATTCTCAATCGGAATTCCAAATATTATGTGTACACAGCTATGATATAAACAAGCCCACAAAACTTGCAACTGAAATCGAAGCTAAAGTCCAAAAAACGCCTCCGAAATGTGCAAAACTTTGTTGTTGCAGTCACTAGTGGGACGGACTACTACTGTTACTACTACTACTACTACTACTACTGCTACTTTTGTTGTTTTTGTGCTTGTTGGCGATGTTGCGATTGTTGTTTTTGCTTAAAACCAGCAAACAGCGGCGTCATCGTCAGCGACGCTGGAAAATCGCTGGGATTCCATTCACATTCCAGCATGCAATTCGCAGTGGATTATGTGAGTGTGTTGTTGTTTGTTGCTGCCTTTGTTGTAGTTGTAGCTGTTGTTGCTGCTGCTGCTGGAACAGGTGAGGCTCCATTGGCGTCGATCGTGTGCATTCCACAGAGCACACACACACACACACAAGCGCAGATAGCCAACGAGCAGAGAGCAGGGCAATAAATACCAATACAGTGGGCTGTTTTTGCTGTTGTTGCTCGCCTTTAAAAGTAAATGAACGATAAAACAAGAAAAGGAAGAGGAAGTTTGGCGCGGGGATAGTGACGACCAAAGGGATACCCCGCAGAAAGTGGGGTAGCATAGTGCTATGTGGATATGGTTCCACAATCTTTAAATGAAAGTAATGTAAACTCTTTGGAATGAAAGATTTTTTACTGAGCATCCTAGTTCCTAAGTCACATTGATGAATATTAGGCAGTTATCCCAAAGATCGTATATCCCATATAAACAGTTTCTTTGTGGGGGTGTTCGCTGATCTTGGGCTAATCCTAATGAAAATCCCCAACCCCCTGGAATTTTCCGCACCCCTTCTGCGCCCCTGCTTCGCTGCAATGCAAGTCGAGCGATGTGAACGACGAAAATGCAATTTAGCTCGTTTTTCTTGCTTGCTTCGATCCCCCCCCCCTTTTCGCCGACCCCCTCCACACACACATCTGCACTAGTGTGCGTGAGTTTGTGTGAGAGAGTGGATGAAAAAAGGGAAAACGAAACGAAAACAGAGAGAGAGCGCGAGCGGGAGAAAGAGAGCAAGAGCACAGGCGACCCAGCAGCCGCCGACCCGCCCCCTTTTTTCCGCCTGCTGCCTCCCCTTTTCCGCCCCTTGCTCTTCTTCTTCTCAGCCGCTGTGGAATGCGCATTTTTGCAATAATAATCAGCAACTAATACTATTTTTATCTTCTGCCCTGACGCGTCGCACACTTCTTCGCCTGCCTGTGTGTGTGTGTGTGTGTGTGTGTGTGTGTTGGGGTACTCTAGTGTTTGCCCCCTGCAGCGTGATTCTCTCTCCCTCTTCCACTCCCTCCCTCGCTCTCGCTCGCTCTCCTTTGGGGGCACGTAATTCCCTTGGGATTTCGGGATCTGCGGTTCATTACTACGCTTTCGTAATCTATCGGTTGATAAGTTATCAAAGTTGAAGGTAGATTATGGGTCAAAATCACATTTCTGATAAATTAGTATAAACAACAGTCTATTTCCAGAGTGAAAAACACGTAGAAAAAGAACAAAGTGAAACTTTGTAGTTTCTGAAAAAGTAAACCCAAGTCAAAATATGGTTACAAAATGGCAATTAAGTTAATCCCAAAGATACATGAAGCTTTCAGCAAATCTGTGTACACAGTGTAGTTCTCAGGTGATTAAACACCTTACAGGTGTCAAAGTAAACGCAATCTGGACAACGCAAATATGCAGTCCCAGCTTGCGAAAGTGATTAGAGACTATTGCTCCAGAAAAGCGTTACACAGCTCGAAAAAAGGGGGTAAATATGAGTTCAAGAGATTTGGAAGATGTGTAAAACTAACGAGCCATCAAGTGTCTCAATTAATGCTAAATGCGAAATTCTGCCTAAGCGAAAATAGGAAATGAAAGCCATTTAGATATGGCTTTAGATACGCAGCGGCACTCGCCCTTTCATGTGGAGGCACAGCTTTGGACGCAATTAAACAATTAAAGATTCCCATGGCGTAGCCGCTTAATAACGCATCTAAATCAAAATATTTCAGCAGTGCGATGCGGTGAGGGGGAGGGGGGTTGGGTCAGAGGGGCGTGGATTGCAAGTGAATTGAATGTTTGGATTGTTAATTAGTTATTGGATACTACGAGCCGTCTATTTGCGCAAAAATACTGTGCGGTATGCGTGGAATGCGAAAGTTTCCCAACTTGGCACCAAAACATATATACATACATATAGCCACCATAGTTATATAGTCAGCCAGGGCCGATCTCTGTTGACACTCGGATTTGGCGCGTGGGGCCGAGATGTTTACCCACCCGGGATCCATATGCTCCACCGACTTCTTATCATCTATATGTACATGTGTGCTCAACCCCGGCCAAATTCGCATTCCTTGGCAAGAGCTAATAGAGCGGAATTAAAGTAAAGAAAAATTAAGAAGCGAAACAACAAAACAACTTTTGTCAACAGAATAATTAAAACTCATGTTTCGCCGTGCCATTTCGTGGCTCCCAGCTTTTTATGTTCGACTGAATTTACAGGGCAATCAAAACGCTGTTTGCGGATCAAGGCACCGAGTCATTCGTGTTTGGATGTCGGCAGATGTCTATGGCTCATTATCTCCGGATATATGTGCACATATTTGTGGACACGAGTGCGTCGCGAGGAATGTCAACTAACTTTATGGAGCCATTAATGTGGGGGCAGTGCTAGTGCTTCTAGGCCAGCAAATATTCGAGATACTTGCAGCAGGCATCTGTGAGTACAAGATTGTTTCTTGGGCTTCAAATTCATCGGAATGCAATCGAATAGGCAACAGCTGGCTAGTTGGATTGTATTCCCCGCTGCAGGGTATCAGGCACTTCGATCAGCCGCTGCGTTTCCTTCCTCATTTGCACTTGGCACAAATTCGGCGAAATTCCGTGTTTGTTTACACATCTATCTGTCGATGGCTATTTCATAGTCAGGTGCGCACGCCACTCCCTCCCCTCGAGCTCCACCCCCTCCACACACACACACCTCCAAATCTACACACATACATGCATACATATGATACACGCATGTAGTGTGAACTTAATGGTTCGTCATAAAATTGGGTTTGTTTTTGCGTTGCCGGGGGATTTTTGTTTCTTTTACATTTCCCCAGAATTCGAAACATGACATAAGAGCATAATTTATGTGTGCACCCCACCTTTTCGCATTTTGCCCCCGATCTGCTGCAACTTGGTGGCAGTTAGGGTCTCAAAATCACTGGCAAAAGGCATGCAAAAGAAAGCACTTCCTCCACGAGTCGCCATGGTCATTACGAACAATGAGTGGGGATTTTCCGGCAGCTCTTTAAGACCCTCGATAGTGGGTGACTCACGTTGCTGGCACTCAAATGGGCCGACAAACCCATCAACTGGGCAAGCTAGTGCTGCCAATTTGGACTCTTACCGGTGAAGTAGCTGGGGTTTCTGGAAGATACACCACAGAATTCCATATAAATAATGATATTGGGAAGACTTGGGGAAGTAGTTACTTATATAATATAGAAGGACAGATATATAGAATCATATTATAATATTATATCTATCTTTTTCTCAAGTTCAGTTTGTGTGAAGCGAAGAGCCCTGTGTGTGGGTTCCCAATGAATGGGTCACTTTGGAGGCGACTGATTCGCATCGTGTGGCTTTTGGCATTTAGTATTTAGCGTAGAGCGTGTGACAATTTTCGTTTGATCAATTTTCTCACCCGACTGCCCGTCTTCCGTCTATTTTCAGCTCCAAGTTGGCCGCCATCGATTCGTGCGTAGGATCAATTAAGATTCCGAGAGGCCGGGAATCGGCTCAAATCAAATTAAAATCAACTAATATTTTGGTATTCAGATATTCAAATGGAATTCATTCATCGCCTGCGACTCTTATTCGGATCTGCCAACTATTTTCGAATTTGAATTGTGTCTGCGGCGGGCGCAGAATCTCTGATAAAGCGGAGGAATAAAATCGGAAAACAACAAATACAAGTACAAATGAAATGCGGGGAGCAGTATTTACATGCCAAATGAATGCTGGGTAGGCGAGCGGGGGGTTTCTGTTATAATGCAAATGCGAATGTGAACGCGAATGCGAATGCGAGTGGAAGAATTCCCGGCGCGAGTGATAAATAATCCGACGACAAACAAAGCAGAAGCCTACACCGCGAGAAAGA
Organism: Drosophila simulans; assembly: GCF_016746395.2. Classification (NCBI taxonomy): domain Eukaryota; kingdom Metazoa; phylum Arthropoda; class Insecta; order Diptera; family Drosophilidae; genus Drosophila; species Drosophila simulans. Next base: position 26,895,455 of record NC_052523.2, on the reverse strand, counting down.
GCAGTGCAAACACATTTATCTTTATTGAGAGCAACAATATCAAGATCGCGATAATAAAGCATCCTAACCCTCGCCTTAGTTCGCTGTAGTCTCGCCACAGCTATTCAAAGGCGAAAAGGTGCTCGGCATCGCCAGACAAACGAGTAATCCATCTATTTACGTGTATTTCATATACAAAACAACCAATTAAATAATAATAAAAATAATAATAATCGTAGAGAGGCAGAGCCAAATCCAATTCCCGGCCGCCGATGTGCCCCAGTGTGTGTGCGAGTGTGTGTGTGCTGTGCCAGTGTTAGTGTGTGGAGCATTTCTGTGATATGAGTGCTAAATGCCACAGGGCGAAGCAGCAGCATCATGCATCCAGCGGGCGAAAAAAGGGGCGGTCGCCCCAATGATAAATACACGGCGGAAGCCCTCGAGAGCATCAAGCAGGACCTAACCCGATTCGAAGTACAAAATAACCATAGGAATAATCAGGTAAATATATAAATATATACTATTGTGTAACATAGTATAATTAGTATCTCTTATCACCGCGAATTCTTCAGCAACTGCCAGAGATTCACTACACTGGATTCTACAACCAGTGTTGCATAAATTTGCATGCATTTGCTAGTCTGTTCTGCGAATCAGATCGTAGATTTTATCAAGTGATGAATGGATTAAACACAGATCTTCATTCAGTTAACACAACAAACCAAAACTAGAAATGCGAACAGTTTATTCACAAGTTCTTGAGACTTAATTCAAACAAGCATAGTATAGCTTGCTTTTTAGTCGTTTTCCAAAAGTATTTCCACATCTGACTCACCCGAATGAATGCTCGATTCGAGCTGCAGAACAGGCTTAAGGAATTTAAATAACCGTTTAGCTCCGTGCCACTCGGAGCTCATCTTGGTAGATCTCGACTTAGCCCGGCTCCATGCTACTTAGGATCGGCTTGGCTCTCGCGTGGAAGTTATGCCATTAAACGCTTATCACGGTTTTTATGGTCGGTCGACAAATGATGCGACAACCAAGACGACACAAGGCAGAAAAGAAGACAACTATTAAAAACTAACAACCAGATAAATGCCAGCCACAAAGGAACAATATACATATATCTTTCGAGAAGAGTGGGTGTTTTTCGTGGCCAGACGGGAAAAGTGTGGATACTTCATTTTATGGCTATTATACAGTTAAATTATTATATAGTTAAATCAATTAAGTGTGTCTGGGATCTAAAGAATCTCAAACCCCAGCCTACAATCGAAATTCTCTTCTGCCAAGAATAACGTAAGATTTATATTTAGAAACTGGCACGAGCCGCAGACTTTTCACCTGCGCGCGCGAGTTTGCACAAGGTCATCAGGTGGGCGGACTGGGAGGTGGGTTGCTCAGCTGTGGGAAACTCAGCCACGGGAGTTGGCCATCAGCCTGGCTGAAAAGCAAATAGCTAGACGAGCTATACACATGAGTATAAGCCAAATTAATGAACTGGCAGGCGAAGTGCAATTGACCTTCTGCCTTCTGAGTGGGTGGATGGGTGGCGACGGGCGGGCAGACAAGTGACCAGCGGCAGAGGGACAAGAGACAAGCTACACGGGAAGAAAAGCAGCTTGCTAACATGGGGGTGGGAGAAAATAATCACTTATATAATTTGGTTCTAGAATGGAATATAGGATTTTGAAGTTAATATTGAATTCTACCATTGTTAAATGAATTTTCTTTCCGTGTAGAAAGAGCGGAATCGAGAGCACACACACGAGACGATCTTCAGAGCTCCGAAGTGTGCGTGCACGCGATCGCCCTGGATTCTTGGCATTGACGTCACACTGTGAACTCAAACGATCCGATCGGAATATGTGTATATATGTGCATATATTCCAAGCCAATTGATGAGTGGATTGCTATTGATTTCAATGAATGCCCAAAATTCCCCAAAAGATTGCATAGCAGCGCCCGAATGACTAATGGTTTCAGCACCAAGTCTGCAATTAGCACTAATCTCTCTTAACTGGATATCCTCCCCTCGATCCGAAGGATTCTCAGTTAGAGAGTTCTCAATAGAGTGCATATACCTTCTGATTTCCAACTTAATTATAATTCTCTCTTTTGAAGAGACTGTAACTATCTAGGAAATGACTTGTTTATGGTTATTTAGATGTTTATTAAGAGAGTGAGTGTGTTTTCAATAACTCACGACTCCCATAGCCGGCGGTTTTGATGACTAACCCATTTCGATGAGTGCTCCTCTGTCAGCATTTCCTTTGAGCCACTATTAAAGATTTCAATCGCTGCAATGACCAAAGTTCCGAAACGGGCTTCAAGAAATGCCACAGAGCTGCGCAGAAAGGAGTCGCGGGTTGAGGACATAAAAATTCTTAAATATTATATGACGGGTCATCAATTTAAAGTTTTACGACCTCCACTTGCCAGCTACTGTTTGCTGCGCCTGTAAATTATGTTCCCGGCTCTTTGGATTCGCTCTCGAGGATAAGGCCAGCGAGCGAAATTCCAGAGGCTCCGAGGAAGCAGGGAGGCGGAGTTTTCTCTTAATCCAGGCGATGGGCGTGCTCAGGTTTTGGCCATAAAATATATGCCTGCGAGGAGCTGGCTAATTGTTATGACTGCGGCCAGTTCGGACAGGCCAATTTAGTGCTGCAATTGCGGTGCCATTGGCATTGCTCTTTGGACGGCGGTGGCTCCTGGGTTCGGGGGCTTCGGTTTTGGCCAACTTTCGCCCGGCTTTTCGGCCTACGCCGCCCCGAACGGCCAAGCACAATGGCCCGGCTAATTGGTCATGCTGAGCGCTAAATACCAGAAACCCATAATCTGCTCATATATGGCTCATATGTTCGGCATACTCTATCCGAGCGGGTTTTCCTCCATATGTGGGCAGTCCATGTCGGGGCGATAAACGATAGACGATAAATAAACATGAAATTTATGCACGACCCGATCAACACTTTCAGCGCGCTTGCTCGCGCCCACACAAACGATTGCCAATCGGACAGGCTGATGAACTATTTGATACCCCTTAAAACGTAGTCACACACATACTTATATATTTTATTAACTTTTTATTTCTATCGAACTACTTTGACTCAGTCTTTGCTTTTAATGCCACTGTAACTATTATCGTAATGGGTATCTTATAGTCCACTCTTCGGTGTAAGACGTCTCTTTTTGGCGGCGTTTTAGCCGGTTAGCTACCAGCGAACAACGCCTTGAAACTCATTCAGCTTCTGCTATAAATATCCATATCGAAAATGGTTGGGCCGCAAGTATGCAGAGAAATTAATTAAAATAACAAACGCCGATAATAAATAAAAAACCGAACGCAAAGCGAATAAACAAGCCGCCGAGTAGACGCGACGCCAACGCATTCAGCAGTGAGCCAAATGCCATTACAATAAAAATTAAAATAATCCATAAATAAATTAGTAAACAAAACGAATCAGTCGACTGCTGGAAGCGGAGGTCCAAACTCTTACCAATCCGATCGGGTATATCCCATCCTCAAGATCTGTCGCATATTTGGTGCTACACATGTAATCCCCATTTAGATTTGGTGCGAACCCAGATATTTATAATAAGTGTGGGCACAGTGGGTGCCAAAAGTAGGTCTACCCATCTGCCCATCAAAATAATGGGTACATAATAGTACATAATAGTGCACTCATAGATTGGAAATAGTACCTTTCAGTATCCCAGGGTATCGGAACACTTTTCGTTGGCACTGTTTCGCTGTCTGTGAACATTTTATGGGGGACACATTTCATTTCGAGCGAAATGGAATTCCTTGGGGTGCAATTTTCAACTAATTTGCGCGATTTTCGTGCGAAAAATTTGTTGAACCTGTCGGTGGGTCGCTTTCGCTCGATTTTCTTTATTCTCGCGCTCTGCTCCGTGCCTCAGCGATTTTTCTCAGGAATTTTCACCTAAATATATATCGCACACAGTACAGCCATATCCCACATATATCAGAAGCTGCGATCGCCGAAAAAGAATGTGTGTTGCCTCTAATAATAACAAAAGACAACAGACACACGCACAGCCCCCAAGTACAAACACAAACAAAAGAATGTTTGGCCATATCCATATAGTGATTCTACGGAACGATCTCCTCCCTAAAACAACCCAGGGTAGCAAGAGTCTTTAGTTTCTTGACTTGTAAACTAAGGCGACTCTCGTAGCTGGTCTTCCCTGTACCCACATTTTACACAACTATTACAGAGCTGCCAAGAATTTCGAATTTTGATATATTCAGTTGGTTATGCCCCATTGCGACTTTCGCCAAATGCCAAGGGAATCTCAGTTACATAGTATGCCATGTTCAAGGCTGCATACTTGGTGATCATCTCCATTGATCCGTGCAGAAAGGTGACCCCGACCTGCATTCCTGGTTCCGTAACCTAATGGTAACTTATATTGGAAAGATATTAGCATACATCACTACTCACATTCTGTTTGTTGTATATGTATATATAATGTATATTCTTCAGTAATCCCAAATGCCTTTGACCTTGCCACAGTCTAATCGCTGTGCAGAGTGCATTGGAGACCGCAGAGCGGAGGAGCTTAAGTGGATTAGCGAAAGTGTTTCGGCAATTCTACGGTTCGCGTTGCCGTCGCCCTAAAGTCCGCCGTAAATCCAATTTATTTTATTTGAAAATGTGGCAAATGTAGCAATGCCAATTTGCGTGGGCGACACTTTCTTCGCGGTCTTCTTGTTGCACTTGCTGATTTAGTGAGCCCATTGGCTTTCGCTAATTTGCCGTAAATTGGCTTTCATGTAAGACTGCTAGGAAAAAAAGGGGGGTGCGGGGGCTAAGAGACCCCCTCAAAGAGCGACGCACAGTCTGCTGGGGGTCTTTGTCGGGTTTCGCTTGGCTCGCGTCCTTGGATTTAATTTGATGCCCATTAAAATCGCGACATGTAGAGTGGGTGAAATTCCCCAGAATCATTCCCCAAAGAAAGAGGCCACTTTGACATCATTCAAAGTTCAAAGATTATTACCCACAGCGGCTTTGATCAATTTATGCATAACTTCCACCAAAAATCGTGTTTTAATACGTATAATCCTCAATTATTAATTTAAACATTATACTGAAAGGTTAATTTATTAAGTAAAATACGTAATACCTTGACCAAACCGGTCTACATTCATTCACTTTAAACGATTTGTTACCTTTTTAAGCGTGAATATAATAAATAATTTTAATTGCATTAAAGTACCAGTTAAATGACTTACAGATTGTTGAGTTATTTAGTGCTTTTTTAACTTATCACGCATAAATTAAATTGAAATTTAACGAAATCCTCAAGAATTCCAACAATCAAAGTATCGCATGCGAATTCCCATCACGGTGCCATCTCTAGAAGGAAGAAAGAGAGGGGGGCATCCAAAGTCATAAAATCGAGGATCAGTCACAAAAGGGCAAGAGATGATCGGCGGGGGGAAAGGGTGGGCCGACGAAGGAGGAGAGGTATCAAAAGAACGCGTAAAACGGGTAGCTGCCGAGGAGCGAAAGAGAGGCACAAGGAGCAGTGCAGGACCAACAAGCGAGTGGAAGCGAGATGGAGGCAAGGGCAACCTTCGCTGCAAGTGTATTTGTTCTTGTGTTTTGGAGCGCATCTGGCAGCCGGCTCTTCTTCCCCTTCTCTCTCCCTCTCTTCTTCCTGCTCCCCATTCTCCCTCGCCCATCCGTTCGCTCCGTCTCGCTCGCTCACATGGCCTGCGCCTGACTTTTAGGAATTTCACGACGACGGCAAGAATTTTATTTCGTTGCTTTGGTCGCCTCGTTTCTTGGGTCTTTTGTTTTAGCCTTCGATTCGCTTTTGTTGCTCTTTGTTTTTGTTTTCAGCATGCACGCCTTTTGTTTGGTTTTTGATAGAAGCGCTCTACTTCAAAAGAATGTGGGGTATTTCTTTCAGTGCAGGAATGTCGATCGCACAGGGGCGTAGTGGAAAGGATTTAAAAAGGGGACTTATGAAGTGGCATGCAAATATGATCTGCAATTGCCATGATTTAACTAATCATATGCACCCATCTCTTCCAGAATTACACACCTCTGCGATACACGGCGACCAACGGACGCAACGATGCACTTACTCCGGACTATCACCACGCCAAGCAGCCGATGGAGCCGCCACCCTCCGCCTCTCCTGCGCCGGACGTGGTCATCCCGCCGCCGCCCGCCATTGTAGGTCAGCCTGGAGCCGGCTCCATATCCGTATCCGGTGTGGGCGTTGGAGTTGTGGGCGTGGCGAACGGACGTGTGCCAAAGATGATTACGTCCCTGATGCCAAACAAGCTGATCCGGAAGCCGAGCATCGAGCGGGACACTGCGAGCAGTCACTACCTGCGCTGCAGTCCGGCTCTGGACTCCGGAGCCGGCAGCTCCCGATCGGACAGCCCCCATTCGCACCACACCCACCAGCCGAGCGCGAGGACGGTGGGGAATCCGGGCGGAAATGGTGGATTTTCTCCGTCGCCAAGCGGTTTCAGTGAGGTGGCTCCACCGGCGCCGCCGCCACGCAATCCCACCGCCTCCAGCGCGGCCACGCCCCCACCGCCAGTGCCGCCCACCAGCCAGGCGTATGTGAAGCGGCGATCGCCGGCCCTGAACAACCGCCCGCCGGCGATAGCGCCACCCACTCAGCGGGGCAACTCACCTGTAATAACCCAGAACGGGCTAAAGAACCCGCAACAGCAGTTGACGCAGCAACTGAAGTCGCTGAACCTGTACCCCGGCGGAGGCAGTGGAGCAGTGGTGGAGCCACCGCCGCCATACCTAATCCAAGCCGGAGCCGGAGGAGCAGCGCCACCGCCGCCACCACCCAGTTACACGGCCTCAATGCAGTCGCGGCAGTCGCCCACGCAATCCCAACAGTCGGACTACAGGAAATCCCCGAGCAGTGGGATATACTCGGCCACCTCGGCGGGCTCGCCGAGTCCCATCACCGTGTCCCTGCCGCCGGCGCCGCTGGCGAAGCCACAACCACGAGTCTACCAGGCCAGGAGTCAGCAGCCGATCATCATGCAGAGTGTGAAGAGCACGCAGGTCCAGAAGCCCGTGCTGCAAACGGCAGTGGCGCCCCAATCGCCATCGAGTGCCTCGGCCAGCAATTCACCAGTCCACGTGCTGGCCGCTCCACCCTCTTACCCTCAGAAGTCCGCGGCAGTGGTGCAGCAGCAGCAACAGGCAGCAGCGGCGGCCCACCAGCAGCAGCATCAGCACCAGCAATCCAAACCACCAACGCCCACAACACCGCCGTTGGTGGGTTTGAACAGCAAACCCAACTGCCTGGAGCCACCGTCCTATGCCAAGAGCATGCAGGCCAAGGCGGCCACGGTGGTGCAGCAGCAGCAGCAGCAACAGCAGGTCCAGCAGCAGCAGGTGCAACAGCAGCAGCAGCAGCAACACCAGCAGCAGCAGCAGCAACTGCAGGCCTTGAGGGTGCTCCAGGCACAGGCACAGAGGGAGCGGGATCAACGGGAGCGGGAACGGGATCAGCAGAAGCTGGCCAACGGAAATCCCGGCCGGCAGCTGCCTCCGCCGCCGCCCTATCAGAGCAACAACAACAGCGAGATCAAACCACCGAGCTGCAACAACAACAACATACAGATAAGCAACAGCAACCTGGCGACGACCCCGCCCATTCCGCCTGCCAAATACAATAACAACTCCTCCAACACGGGCGCGAACAGCTCGGGGGGCAGCAACGGATCCACCGGCACCACCGCCTCCTCGTCGACCACCTGCAAGAAGATCAAGCACGCCTCGCCCATCCCGGAGCGCAAGAAGATCTCCAAGGAGAAGGAGGAGGAGCGCAAGGAGTTCCGCATCAGGCAGTACTCGCCGCAAGCCTTCAAGTTTTTCATGGAGCAGCACATAGAGAACGTGATCAAGTCGTACCGCCAGCGCACGTACCGCAAGAATCAGCTGGAGAAGGAGATGCACAAAGTGGGACTGCCCGATCAGACCCAAATCGAGATGAGGAAAATGCTGAACCAAAAGGAGAGCAACTACATTCGATTGAAGCGCGCCAAGATGGACAAGAGCATGTTCGTCAAACTGAAGCCCATTGGAGTGGGTGCCTTTGGCGAGGTTACGCTGGTGAGCAAGATCGACACCTCCAACCATTTGTATGCGATGAAAACCCTGCGGAAAGCGGACGTTCTCAAGCGGAATCAGGTGGCCCACGTGAAGGCCGAGAGGGATATCCTCGCGGAAGCCGACAACAACTGGGTGGTGAAGTTGTACTACAGCTTCCAGGACAAGGATAATCTGTACTTTGTGATGGACTACATACCAGGTGAGTGGAAACTTAAGCAGTCCATCGGAGTGAATCGGAGTGCAAATGCCATTGTCGATTATCCGCAGGTGGTGATCTGATGTCGCTGCTCATCAAACTGGGCATTTTCGAGGAGGAACTGGCCAGATTCTACATCGCCGAGGTCACCTGCGCCGTGGACAGTGTCCACAAAATGGGCTTCATTCACAGGTAATGGAGCGGTTATCAGTTGCTTCAGTTATCGCAGTCACATTCACATATTGTTACGGATTCACCCACAGAGACATCAAGCCTGACAACATACTCATCGATAGGGATGGACACATAAAGCTCACCGACTTTGGCCTGTGCACGGGATTCCGATGGACGCACAACTCGAAGTACTACCAGGAGAACGGTGAGATGGAATCAACTAGCGAAGTGTTTAACATGTAATAATACCATTCCTACTTTGATAGGCAATCACTCGCGCCAGGACTCGATGGAGCCCTGGGAGGAATACTCCGAGAACGGACCAAAGCCCACCGTGCTGGAGAGGTGAGTTTCGTACACTTAATTAATAGGATCGGCCGTTAATAAAAGTATGCCGAACTCGCAGGCGACGGATGCGCGATCACCAAAGAGTCCTGGCCCACTCGCTGGTGGGCACCCCGAACTACATAGCTCCCGAGGTGCTGGAGAGGAGTGGGTACACGCAGCTGTGCGACTACTGGAGCGTGGGCGTCATCCTCTACGAGATGCTGGTGGGTCAGCCGCCCTTCCTGGCCAACAGTCCGCTGGAAACGCAACAAAAGGTTCGCTCTTCGGATTCCTTTCAAAGCCAAGTGCATAACCATGACTTGCGTCATTACAGGTCATCAACTGGGAGAAAACGCTGCATATTCCGCCGCAGGCCGAGTTATCCCGCGAGGCCACGGACTTGATAAGGAGGCTCTGCGCGTCGGCTGACAAGCGGCTGGGCAAGAGCGTGGACGAGGTCAAGGGCCACGACTTCTTCAAGGGCATCGACTTTGCCGACATGCGGAAGCAGAAGGCGCCCTACATACCGGAAATCAAGCACCCCACGGACACATCCAACTTTGATCCCGTGGATCCGGAGAAGCTGCGCTCGAATGACTCCACCATGAGCAGCGGCGACGATGTCGACCAGAACGACCGCACCTTCCACGGCTTTTTCGAATTTACCTTCCGTCGCTTCTTCGACGACAAGCAGCCGCCGGATATGACGGATGATCAGGCGCCGGTTTACGTCTGAAATGGATGCTCTCCATGTGCCCAACACCCCACACCACCCCACCCCACCCCCGAATCATTGTTAGTCAAATAGTCACAAAAAGGGGACAGAAACCATCGAGTGGGCTTGCATTGTAAAGAAAGCGTGGCTATAGAATGAAACTATATACATAATATAAATTATAGGAGACAGTAGAGGCGGGAGCTACGTATATGCATACAAATAATATACATATATATATATACATATGCCCTAGGGCATGAACTGAATAAATATAAAACGGAGCCGAGTAGAGATGAAACGAGAGGAGCGAGTCAGGACCTTCGACCTTTAACCGAACATAGTATATCCTTCTGCTACTCCACAACATATATATTTAAATTGTTAGAATTCAAAGGGACCAACTGGAAACCGAACCTTTCTGGTGCTCAAAGCAACGCAAAACAAAACGCCTTAAACTAACGAGACGAGACGAGATCGCGAATTTACCCAACCCAACCACTCCACTCCTCTCCCTTCTCCACCTCCGATCGGTGGCCGGATTCGAACTCAGCAGGCTGGTTGGATCCGGCCATCCCACGACTTCCCATTCAGCATTGAGATTGCGAGGTGTGCGATGGAGAACGAACGGAGACCAGACGTCGCACGGCAGCGATATAAGCGGGTCTTATAAGCCTAATCTAAATCTAATCTGGGAGAACAGGACCCCTGTGTAATCGGTGTCCTGCCCTCCAATTCGTCTACCACTGCTCTTCAACTGTGTCCTCCCCAAAAGAACAAACTTAGACGTAGCCTATGTGAAAAGCTAGCAAAGTTAGACCAACTTGTTGAATGCCAAATGAAATTGTTCAACACTTATTCTCTGATAGCAAACGGAAAAAAACAGAAACAGCACGAGGAGATGTGAGGAAATTGTAATCTTCTTAATGTAATATTGTAAAGAACACGTTAATTGTAATCTATGCTAGAGTTGTGTAGCGCCCTAAGATGTTTTTTAGTTTATAGACCGCTAACCGTAATCTAGTTTAATTCCTAACACTAAGCGAGAGTACAGTACATCGGTTTTTTTGTTTGTCGTAGGTTCGTTGGAAAATGCCTAACGGGAAACGATTTGTTTTTCTCTTTAATTAGCTTCAGTTTGTATGTGCGTGTGTTTTTATTGTGAATTATACATAATCCATCGAATATTCGTGGGTGGAGCCTATTTTAAATGTGAGATCGAGCTAATTGAAGGAAATACAAACAAACTCTGTGTGCCTTGGCCAATTAGTTTACTAAAGCAAATTAATAAATGGAAAAGAAAACGTATGCAAAGAGGCGTCTGATTTGTGTTCTGGGAAGGTGGGAAAAATTATAAATCTCTTATTATACAAAATATAACTATTGAACTATTAATTCTCTAAGTGTAATCGAAAATTTCAGTTTATGTTAACATCACAGAAACATTAACAGGGGCAACTGGCGCCATCTAGTGGAGACTGTGTTCACTGGATATATTCGATATACAGCGAATGCTTTGAACGTTCGATTAATCTATTACAGACATGGTCACACTGATGTTAAAGGGCGCACTTTTTAAACTTGTGTTCGCTTGCTAAGAATTTAAATGTAATTTTTGCTATATTTATTCAGCCTCCCAAATTAACCCCGTAAATAACAAACAGCTGCGCTTAAATTTTAATAATTTTTTTTATTATTTTCACATTGTAAATTTAATAATTATAATAATTGTTTGTAAATTTATCAAGACAAAATTGTTTTATTCATTTATATGAATGCGCTTTTATCCACGTGGCTTAATTTGATTAAAATACATTTATGCGTAATATTTGAAATATAAGTTACTTGAATCGCTTCCATTCGTCTCTCAATATTCTCGGTTACTTTTTTCGGATGTTTGGCGTTGTTTTTTTTGGTTTTTGGTTTTTGGGTTTCTCTGACGAGCAATAAAATGAACATTTGATGCCGTTTCAACGAGGTGCTTAACTTAGGGATCGCTATTGTTGGACATAAAGTAAAACGAATAATACAAGTGTACTGGACTTCCTGCTCCGCATATTTACACATAGAGTGGGCGAACAACTTTAACAGAGAGCGGGGATTCGAAAAGTTGGGGAACACATAAAACGATCCTCCTCCAGTTAAGTGTGTAGCGTATTTAAATAACTAACAATTGTTTATGTACGTGGGTGTTGTGTTGTGTAGCATAGTGTAGTGTGTATTTCATATAAGGCCCTAGAGTGCAAATATCCATCACAAACCACATAGTATTTGCGCTTAAAAATAAGTTCTTCTTTTAGTGTTTAAGTTAACATTTTGTTGTTGTTAAGGGGTTTCTTCAACTAGACTAAGTATTTACGCGTGTAATAGTAATTATTGTTAAATTTATGCTAACGTGTGTGCTCTGTATCCGAAATCTGAAGTATTTCAACTCGAGTTTAACAGTTTGCGCTTGTTTGCTTTTGCTTTTGGATTCTCTAGCTTTTGTTCTTGCGAAATAATTTACAAAAAATATATGTATGTACACATATATATACCGCCGATCGGCCTCCTGCCCGTTAAAATACAAGAATATAAAAACTAATTAAGTATTAAATGCATTTTTTTTTGAGTTTTTCTTCCTCTCGTTTTTTTGTTTTGCGTGTCTGGAAAAGCAAGAAAATCATGGGCGAAAATTCCTTGGACAAGTTAGACATCAAAAAGAAATGTTCGTTGTTCTGGAAACCTTGTTGTCTTCAACTAATTTTAGTCTGCGGCTGAGTAAGAAACGATTTTAATTGAACTTTGACCTGACTTCTCTTCCTCTTGGCTAGCACGGCAATCGAAAGCATTATCAATTATTAGTCATAAATTTATTGTCATGGCAAACATTACGATAGTTAATAGGGGCTTTGGTTGGTTTCGTTTTCTTTTTCGATTTTTCATTTTTGATTTTTGGTTTTTACATTTAGTACGCACATGGAATTTTGCTAATAGATTTCGCGAGACTTTTCCAAATTTCTTTTCGCTTTACATCCTAGTTTTATATGAATATTGTGAAACGTTTTAATCGTTAAATAATCTGTAATAAGGCCAAATTAAGTTTTCTTTTAAATATTAGTTAGCATTAGTTTAGTTTAGTTTAGCATTAGATTTAGATTTAGATTTATTGGGTTGTCGAGTGGCAAGCGGCAGCCGGAGGCCTTAAATGCATGACGTGCACCTTTGTGTGGGCGCGGCTCTGGCCAAATGGAATGATCTTGTAGGTGTTTGTGCTCATTTCGCGATTTAGGGGCAAGTTTAAATTTAAAGCGTAGTTCGAGAACGACTGGGGTTTCCTTAAGTAAGTGAGCTTGAAACGCGCGGCAAGCGGTGGGTTTTCCATTTAACATAAACTATATACGAAATGGGGGCGATTGGGGCGTGGACTTTACAATGGGGTGGCTTTAATACAGAGTCGCTGCTTAATACTTTTGTATCTGGGTGTGTAGCTTGTTTGTATTGTCTGCTTGTATTTTCTTCATTTCATTCACTTTCTCTGCTTTCTTCTGTGTTGGTCCGGAGGTTGTGGGTGGAAATTCCTTTCGAGCGGTTGCGCAATGTCAACCCAGCCTGGCTTAACCGAAAACTAAAAGTTACAGCTTAAAAGAATACATAATCGTAGAAAATATACATTCACTCCATCAAGGAGTGGCTCTTTACTAACGATCGAGTTTTGAGTATTCTGCAGCACTTGGTACTGGTCTCTCCAGCTCCTCAAACTAAAAGCTAAAACATTAATGCGTAAAAAAAAAGATAAAACGATATCTTAGGCGGGTGGGGGCCAAACAAAATGATTCAGCCCCGCTCCAACTTAGGCGGTAAGCTAAGTTAAGGTAAACTAATAAAATACTAAGAACAAAGTGGTTGCAACATTGTAAAAATAATAAATTCGCTCAAACGAAAGGTTTCAACTACGGCTTCTTACTTTTCCCCTGGCTATATGGCTATAAAAAATATTTCTCTCTTGCTTTTCTGACTCTGACTGGGTCTAAAGTGCATTTGGGGGTGTTTCTTTCAGTGTGTTCCTGCACATTTTGAGATTTTCTGTTCGTCGGTTTTTAAGTACAGCCTGTAAGTGCTGGCTTGGCTTGCTCGGCTCCCTCAGCTCAATTCTGAAACATCTTGGCGTTGAAGAAGTCGAAGGCGGGCGCGGACGTGGGCGTGGTCTGTGGCGGTGGCGGCGGCGGCAGCAGTCCCGCATGGTGGTGAAAGAACTGCGCCGCTGGGGGCTGGCCAAACCCGGAGCCAGAAAGCAATGGAGGCGGATGTGGAGCCGGCGGACGATGCGCCTGCTGACTGGGTGGCGGCGGCAGCATCACTCCGCCTCCATTCCAGGAGAGCCTGTGGTGCTGTTGCTGCTGCTGGAAGGCAGCCATGGCCGCCAGATGCGGATGGTGTGGGTGCTGATGATGCGGCGGGTACGGGGGGTTCCCCGCCGGAACCTGAACTCGACGACGGCCCCGGTTGCTGGCCGTCGCTGGCGGCGCTAGGGGATTGGCTCCTGGTTGGCAGGTGGGCGGCACTGAGGTGTCGCTTACCTATTCCCTGTAGGGCTTGCAGTAGGAATACCGGTGGTTCATGTGCTGGCTGTAGCTGCCCGAGTGCGAGAAGCGCTTCAGGCACTTGGAGCACTGGAAGGGCTTCTCGCCGCTGTGCAGACGCTTGTGCTCCGTGAGGTGGTGCTTGTGCTTGAAGGCCTTCGGGCAGTCCATGCACTGGTAGGGTCGTTGACCTGTTAGGGAAGATGCAAAGCACGGAGTTAGTGGGGATTCTATGGTCATGGAAGTTCGTTCTACCCACCGGAATGCTCGTATTTGTGTCGCGCCAGCGAACTCTGCTTGGCGAAGGCCTTGTCGCACTGATCGCACACGTAGGGCAGATCGGGATCGCCAGCGTGTCCGTGGGTCTCGGCCTTGCCCCTCCGCGGTTTCGGCGGCATCAGGACGCCGGCGCCGAACTCGTCCTCGTGGGAGATGCGCGAGTCGTCGTCCCGCCACGAACGCTTCTCCGATCCACCGGGACTCAAGCTGGTGCCCCGGTAGTCGGGCAGCTTAATACTGTTCATCAAGGCATGGTTGGAAGCGAAGTCTCCGCCCGGGCGCATCTTAAACAGCGCCTCCATGGGCAGCGACATGGGCAGCATGTAGGGAGGTAGTCCCGGAAAGGCCTGGCCACTCCGAGGAGTGGACTCCAGCTGGCTATTTGGGGGCGAAGGCGGCGGGGCAGCTCCAAAGTAGAGGGCTGCCGCGGATGACGGTGAAATCGAGGCCGGTGACATCGATGCGGATGTGGAGAACTTCCTGCTGAGATTGATTGCTTCGGGATTGAGGGCTTCTCCCGACGGTGGAGCTATGTACGGAGGCGAGCTCTCACTCTTCGGCGTGAGGGGATCTCTCTTCACAGACAAGTCCAGCGGTTGATCCTCCCGGGTTAGAGATGTCTGGGAGTCATTGGGCACTGACGGTCCTGCGCCTGCCGCCTGGTTGTTCTGGAAACTCTGCATTTTGCGCTCCCTGGAGCGGTTGTTCTGGAACCACACTTGAACCACCCGGGGATCCAGCTGCAGACGGGCTGCTATCATTCGGAACTCATCCCTACTGGGTCGAGCGTTCAGGGAGTAGTGCTGCTTCAACTGCTGCTGCTGCTCCTCGTTGATGGCCGTTCGCACGCGGACTTTCCGTTCGCCGCTCTCCTGCCGGGGCTCCTCCTCCACATCCATCTCCTCGTCTTCCTCATCCTCTTCGCTGGCGGAGGCCAAGACGAAGGACGTGGCCTGTTGCTGTTGGAAGTGCTGCTCCAGCTCCTCCTTGATCAGGCCACAAAGCACCTTCTCGTGCTGCACCAGCTCAGTGGGATGATTGAACTGCTTGGAGCAGCGACTGCAGCGCAGATCAGCGGCGTGCTCCACTGGGGCGTGTTCTTCCACAGGAGTTTGACGTTCCTCTGCTACGTTCAGGGGCTCCTGCTCCTGCTTGATTGCTTGCGAGGAGGAACGGTAGCTCTCTGGAGCTGGAGAGGCTTCCCTGCTCTCCTCCCGCTTAATGGGAGTGGCTGCTTCGGTGGCCTCTGGCGTGGGTGCCCTCTCCTTGGTCTCCGGCTCCTCGATGTCCATCACCAGCTTGGGCTCATCGGGGGTCTCCTCCTCGTCATGCTGCTGCTTCTGCTGCTCCTCTCGCTCCTCCTCCCTCTGCTGCTGACCGGCGGCCGAAAGTTGCAGCAGCCTCTGGATGCTGTAGGGATGCACCCGAGGATCCAGGCCAGCTGCAGCCGCCATAAAGTTGTGGGGAAAGGCCAGCAGGGCCGCGTTCATGTAGTTCGGATGGAATGGCGGGAAGGGCGCGGGTGCCGCACTTCCACCTTGCACCTGCGCATCGCTGGCGAAGTAGCTCATCGGATGGGGTAGTCCCGGCAGCGACGGCTGCTCCGGCAGCTTGCCCTTTCCGTGCTCGGAGGGCGATCGCCGGGATCCGGAGGATGTGGAACCCGGGCTCTTCTCCAGGCGCTTCAGCAGAGCGCGGTTGTTGTTCAGCTTGAGGCCCATGCTGATGCACTTCTTGGAGGTCATGTGGGAGGAGAAGCTGCCCGAGTGCGAGAACCGCTTGCCGCAGTTGTCGCATCCGAAGGGCTTCTCGCCGGAATGGATCCTCACGTGCTCCTTGAGGTGGTGCTTGAACTTGAAGGCCTTGTCGCACTCCTTGCACTTGAACTTCCGCAGCAGCGCACTCTCGTCGTGGCTGATCATGTGCCTCTGCAGGCGGTACACGTTCGCGAAGGCCTTGTGACAGATGCGGCATGTCTGCAAATAGAAGGTAGAATGCGATTGTAGTGGGTACATGAGGAGGCTCTTAATTTCCTTCGAGTAGTAGGAAAACTAGATATGTATGTTATCCCTAGATACGCAGTACTAACTTCCTTCATTCGAAATTTATTGCAGGCATTTATTTCAATGAACTATTTAAATCTATTTGGAAAAAGTTTTCGATGCCGATAGTTTGCTGTTAAAAAGTGCCACCTCTAGTTGGCAGCTTTCGCTGCCCACGCATCTTTCTCCCATTCCTCCCATTCTACGATCTTTTGTTTTTTCTCGCGGTTACCTTCTTGAGCGAAGAAGAGGAAGCCAGTAGGCAAGCGGCCGCCGACATTGTTGCTGGATTTTGGGGTCGCGCTGCGGGGAATCAGGGGTAAAACGAAACACCAACGCACAGGTAATAAAAACTGTTTAAGACAACACGCGTATTTATTTGTTTTAAATTTAATGGCTTTCTAATTTGTTTCAAGGCGAGAGCTGCGACCACAAAAAAGCGGGCCAAATCCAAAGCGACCGCGGAAAACAGGCCATTTTTTGCTGCTCGTGTGTTTCTGAGTCGTAAAAGTGGACGTTTTGTGATTTTGTGATATTTGGTGAATTGTGCAAACGTTTTCGAATGAAAATACGCCGAAACTCCAATTAAACGCGGCAATGAAAATGAAGAAAAAGCGAACGCGCACAGCACGAACGAAGGCAAATAAATGAAAGAAATGAAATGAAGAAGAGGACGAAAAAGACCGCGGAATGCTAGACAGAGATGGCGCTATTTTCCAGCGAAGGTAGGTTGTCACTCCAAAAGAAAAGAAACCAAACAAAAACAAAGCAAAAGCTGCCCTCAGCTGTTGCTGCCTTCCAATAAAAATTCCACTTCAATTGGAAAATTGCGACACAATAAACAAAAGTGCAGCGGGGAGCATCAAAAAAACATCAATATGTTTCAACAGCTGATGCTAATCAAATTTTCGGTTTTTCGGGGAGCGTTTTTGTTTGTGCTTTGATTTGTTTGGCAACAAATTGAACGCATCAAAAAAAAAGGTGGAAATGGGAGTGGAAAGGAAAACGAAAGTGCAGCGCCGCTCTTCCCGCTTTCCCGACTTCCCGGCGTCTTCCACTTTTCCACTTAGCGGCTGCGTTGAAAGATTTGCGGTACTTTGGCGGACAGATGGCAACACGTGTTGTTGTCCCCCTCCCACCTTCGGTCGTGTGTGCTCGCGTGTTTATGTGTGTGTTGTTTACCGTTCAGCCGTTGAACTTTCCATTTATTGCCGTTTCACCTTCGCTTCGATCGTTGTTCAGTTGTTATTCTTTCAAAATGCTTTATTTTCCAGATCGTAATCAGATCAAAAATCTAAATGCGATTCTAAGAATAAGTTAATATGATTAAATGATTCTCTTTTAATTCGTTGCCAGATAAAAATGGCTTCTAAAGTCAAGTTCCACTGTACTGTCTTGGACTTTGTCCCTGATTTGGGGTTACGGTTACTCACGAGCTTCAATTAACGCACATTGCGCATTAGTCATTAGCATCAACTCGTAACCAATTTACCCACTCAGGATGAGATCACTCCGAAAAAACTATTAATATGTATTGTAATTAGTTTGTTCGTTAACGTGACGCGGTGTTTATTGTTTTAGGCGTGTTGGGAAAAATAATAATACATTTATAGCGCGGGTCTTCTCATTTGTTTGTGCTGCTGCTGATGGTAAAAAGTGAACGGAAAATGCTTTTCCTCATCTCGTTTCGACAGCACTAACAGTTTCCGTTTCCGCTTGTTGTTTTACCTGTGACGTCACACCTCACCCCATTCTCATTCTCCAGGAAAAGTACCATTTTCGTGCGGCCATTTGTTTGTCAGGTGAGTGAGTGCGATAAATAGCTATAGTATAAAAATGGCCACCTGTTGGCTCACTCCCGCTCGCAAACGCACTCATGCATGCACACTCACACAAGCGCAGTTCAGAACCCGTTATCTCTCCACATGAAGTCGGGCTGTCTGCATCTCTTTCGCACGCACTCACTTAATCAGGTTGCTCGGCTGTAAACAGCAATAACGCCTACCTAGAAATCAGAAACCATGGAACCACAGAGCCTAGAAACGTTACAGTGATAACTGGCTGTGACAAAAGATATTCATGACCAAAAGGTATATTTTATATCAGTAAATTAATATGTAACCTTTTTCCTTTTCAGATATTACCAACTCAAGCATAAATAGAGGTGTACGTGTGAAATCAACTATCCATCTTTCGAGTCTCTACTGTACACACCTCCCAGAGCGGACATTAAACCGCAAGAGCAGCTCACAATGGAAGCGCTTTGTTGTCGTCGGCGTTATCAATTAAATGTAAAGCGCGGCGCAGCGCAAACGAAATGGAAATGAAAATGGCAGCCGTGAGATACGCCACTCACACAGATACTATGTACAGATACTTGCATGTGCGTATGTTCGTATGTGCTGCACACTTTTACAAAAGGTAAGTTCCATTTGCGATGCGTCAGCCGGATTCTTCTTATGCGCTTTTGTTGTTACAGTTTGTTATTATTATATTTGCGATGAGCGGAAATGCCAATTGAAGCTACCTTTAACAAAGCCCCATGAAGATGCCAGCCCCGGGGTTAACTACTGATGGACGGACAGACGGACGGATGGACAGACTGTGTGCATGACTCAAGTGTTTTTCAGGGGAGCCACTCGAGCCGAAGCTGAAAATTGATTGATTCCACTAAGCGACTGGCCCGCGCACATGGAAATGGAAGCTAAAACCACTCGAGTGTTCAAGGTACAGTCTAACCTCCGTGGCATTAGTGTCGATAAGCCACGCACACGTGCGTACTACGTCCGCTTCGATCGCCCCTTCTTTTACACATGTTGCTAGCTGCTTAATTAATTTAATTTCATCTGAACCGTTCGTTTGTGAGAGGGAAAGCGATTGGGCTGGGTACACACGGAAAAACGATGTAGATTATAGACACTTTGGATGAAAAAAATGTGGTTTTGGTCCTTCGACTCGGATCAACCCGTGAGGAGCAGTTGAGATAAAAGTAATACCCACCCTACACTTCTGCCTCTGGGTACTTTCACTGTTCACCTTAAGTTGACGCGGTTCAACTATGTACATATGTACATATGTATCAAGCGAGTCTTTCGGAGCTGATAAGCGCACACTATCACTATCAATCGATTTCGAAGAGGCGCGTGTGCTCGTAAACAATCGAACCGCCGAGCGGATCAGGGCCGGGATGTCGAGTGGGATGCGGATTAGGCGACCAAAACAATTACTAACCCCTCTCTATCTCTTCTCTTTGCAGATAACCTCGATCAGGTGAGTACAAAAATAAATATTACAAGTATTTGAAAGCAGCGGGAGGCTGACTACTTATCAGCAACTTATCAGTGTGAAATACCCAAATTCGAACGAAAACTAGCGACCACACGCAGTGGCAGCGTCTTCAAAGCGTTCGTCAAGTTTAATTGTACTGGGCGTAGTGTGCGGATGGTCCAGCAGTTGCATTTTAGCCTGGTTAATTGCGGGCGACAGGCCTTTTGGCTATAATTATAACGCATCGTAGGTGGGCGGCTGTCTTTGGACCGGGCCGAAAATGGTGCGCCCCACCAATAGACAAATCAAACGAACGAGACACGCTAAGATAATGTCTCGGCGCGGACAGAAAGCTAATTTGTGAACGTATTTCACGATTGCTGGCTGAAAAATGCCTTATGCACTGAGTGACATGGGAATTTGGCCATAATAGCGCGCATAATTGGCCGTAAAAGATGATAGTCCAAAGGGAGATCGTTCGGCTTTCAAAGTGTCAACCCCAAAGGCAAGCAAACAATGTTGACAAAATACCGAACGATGTCGAAGTGGGGGAATACTATTTATGGGGGTACATTGCGGCTCGAAAATCTATGGATTTTGGGATAGTAAAGAATGTTGGGTGAAATAACTTGCATATACATTTTTATTTTGCTAATGAATTATCAAGCCAAATCCGGCTCAAAGGACCAAAACACATTGGTTTCTCTTGAAATGTAGCAATAGAGTCCTAAAGTTTTGGAACGCGCTGTATGCGGTTTGTCCGCATAGACTTGTCTATATTGTATCTGATAGATATAGAAGCGCACCTGTCGCCTGACGAAATGCGTAAACAAAAATAACAAAAAGCGACAAGCTCAAAGTTTCTGCTTCTGTTTTTGTTTTACTCTATGTGATTCTTTTGAGGTCAGGCAAATAGAAAAAAAGGCAGAATATTAACGACGCCACAAAGAAATGTTTAGCGCAAAAAGATGAAACGAGGGAGAGGAACTCGAGTGAAAAATACGACGAACATAATAGTGTCTGATCTCTAACTGCTTTATAGCGAAATACGCGACCCAATTTTTAGCTTATCGCCTGGCAGCTGCCGCCCCACAAGAAAATAGTACTAAGACATCAGTGGACTACGACTGATTAGGCTTTTCAAATGAATGAAACCCCAAGTCGGGCCATTGACGTACCTTTCTGGGAAGGCAGAGAGAGGGAACTAATTGTAGTACCTCGTGGAATCGAGGAGGTCGGCGGGTTATCGCGGGAAAACCTGATAATCCGGAGGTAGAGCGCGGACTTCTGATCGGTTAATTTATTGTTTTTTGCCGAGGAACAATGAGGGATGCCATTACGTATTGCTGGGCGGGTTCATTAACTTTCCTCGGCGCGATCATCGCTGCATTAAGTCCATTGGGAAATTGATTAACACGCGCAGTTAACAGGGAAATACTTTTAGCCATTGCGGCCACTTCGCTGCCGCATTTCTCAATATTTTATGGCCGCTTTGTGCAGACGACAAACCCACACATACGTATAGGGGATCTGCAGCAGCGCTGGGATTTAAAATTATTAATTTTCCATAAATCATCTCGAGTTCAGTCGGAGGCGCGGGTAAACATTTGCCCAAATTTCTGTTGCTGTTTCTGTCTGCGTTTCGTTTTCGATTTTCATTCGCCAACGCAGCGACAAATCAAATTTAATTGTTTATAAATAAAACGTTTTTCTCAATGATGAGGACGCCCTGATTTCGCCGCCAGCGAGAGAGCTGCGAAATTAGTTGCGTATTAGGCAAACATAAATTAGGCGACGCCGCGGTATAAATTAAATTTATCACTCTTGATAAAAGCCACTGTCTTGGGAAATTAAGGAAACGTGTCGCTGAAAAACATGATTTGCTGGCCCAGCAGTTGCTGCGCTAAATTCGCAGTGTTGCGCTAACTTTTCCCAGTGTGGCTATCACTTTTAGCTGGAAGTAGTTTTAATCAGCCGTTCCAATGAAACACTCAAAGCTGTGCTAGTTTGGCTCATGCTAATCTAGGTTTGTATTCACTTTCCAAGACCATTTTACAGTGTTGTAAGCGTCTGTTTAATGTACCAACCCTTTTAAGAACTTCAAGAACTGCAATTTGAAACTTCTGCTGTGACTTTCTCAGGAGTCGTCTTCAAGTGCAATCTCTTCTCACAATCAGACTGCCCAATGAAATGTCAAGTGCTCCAGTATCACATCGTTCCGTGTTCCTTTAGCCCCTCGACTTTTGAATTCCCACTCTCCCTGCGCATTTCTCATTAAACATATCAAGTAACAACCGCACAATAAACGTCACAAGTAAAAAAACCCACGGGACTTGCAGCGAGGAAAGCGGAAAAGTCGGGGGAAATCGTCTGAGGAATTTCCATGTGAGAAACTGCGCCACAAGCGGAGCCACATAATTTATGGCCCTCACGGTGAAAGTTGAAATAAATCTCAGGAGTAACTTAAAAATAAGAGAAAGAAATGAGCAAGAAGTTTTAACTGCAGTCGAGCGCCTGACATGTGGAAAAGGCAGGTGAAAAACCTGGGGAAAACCAGGGGATATCCTCAAGGAAACAGGAACTCCCAATGATGATGATGATGATGTGTTTAGGGGAATGGGAGCCATAAAAAATGATCCTAAGACAGGGGTTTTCATTTGAGAAACTGAAGTGGAAATGGAGATGCTGCAATTAGAGTCATTTAAAAAACTAAAATAAACTAAAATGATTTGTAAGCGTGTAGAGCGAGATTATGAGCCAATATAAATATCCTTTGCAACTAATTAAAATATTTAAATGCCACTGACCATAAATCGTAGTCTCGCTGTGTTTAAAAGTTTTTTAATTTGTCTGCTTTAATTGCGAATAATTTTGAAACTTTTAACGGCAGCAAACGCCGGCTCCCCGTCACCTTTGACCTTACGGAGTCCGCAGAAAAGCATAAAAATACATTTAAAAGTGGGTAGACGAGCAAATAAAGGGTTGAGCGAAATAAATTGCTATTAATTTTTCACTCGCTCCGTTCGTCAAGCGGCGCCCAAAAGACGACGACCCAATGTGGATATGTGGACTGGCAGCAGTGGCAGGACTCGCAGCACTCGCAGGACTACACCTAAAGTGCATATAATTTTTCAATTTGAATTGTCTGCGCCCTGCCCCAGTTTGTGGCGGCCAAAAAGGTGGCAAACCGGAAACGGAAGAGCGGAAGGCAGCAAGCCAACCCACCAAATGAGTTGTGGCCAAAAAGTTGCAGCCATGTGCGTTTGCAGTTAAGCAAATATTTAATTGCTGCACTTTTTCTGCTGAAAGTTGGCCAGGACCTCTGCTTTTTTCGCCCGTAATTTATGACCTGCCATTTGCTCGGCCGTCTGCCCCTTTCGACCAGCCCGCCCCCCTACCCCCTCCCCGGTTAATGATGTTGACCTTAAAAACAAATGTTGAAATGTTGCATCAACAATGTTGGATTGATACGCCCACCCCGCTGCCCCCGCCGTCCAGTGTTGTCCAGCGCTTTAATGCCTTTTCAATAAATGCGTTGCCTACTTTTGTGAGTCGACAGCCTGATTTCCATAATGAGCCATTTGTCTCGTTGGCCGAGAGGGGCGGCATTATTGTTATTTCTGGCACTGTTTTTGTTTGCCGCATAATTAATTGTTTTCACACATAATAATTTAATACGGCGAACACGTGTAAAAGCCAATGGCCAACAATATTAAATAAATGCAATGTGCCACATCAATTATAATTGGTTTGTTCGTATAGTTTGCACACTTGGCCATGTGTCAATGTGGCTGTTGCCATTTTGGCCTTTTCGCATGTGTTTAAATGTTTAAATGTCATTAACGAAGCCGTAAATTATATGCAACCAGCGTGGGCAACTGGTCGGGTGGCAAAGAGGGGCAAACAGAGGCGGAGTTGCAACTCATAAACCTGCTCTTCAGCTCCAGAACTGGCCAACTTTATTAGCTTTTGGCCAGGCTGGCAATCATCGCGGCTTAGGTAAATATTAATAACGGCCAGCAGTCGTGAAAAGTGCAAAAAGGCAATAGAAGGGTAACTGTACAGTGGGCTAGGATAGGATTTTGGAGTATATTCAAGCAGAAAGATGTATTCAAAATTCTTGGAAAATCTACAACTAAAAGAAGAGAATACATTTGAGTATGCCTACTATTCTCTACTATCAAGATATGATTATTCAGGTTAGTCCCTTAGCAGCACTTTGCTCCACTGTTTGACGAAAAAACCTGAAATCTCATCTCGCATTTTTTCGGGGTGGTGTCAAACTTTTTCATTTCACTTGTGCTTTCTCCCCCCAAATGGGGAAGGTAAAAGATACAGCCCCCGAAAAAAGCATCATACACGAAAAACAACAACAAACTAGCCATATGAATTTATGACCAGCAGAGGTGGGGGAGAACTTTGGATGGAGACTGTATTCAGTATTGGGGGAGTGCAACAAAATTATAATTTATGTGGCTTTAATGGCCGCTGGGTAGCTCCAAGGTGAACCAGTTCCCGCTCCGCCTCTCCCTGTGACCCCTGACCCGTCTCCACTTTCTCCTTATCGCGTATGTGACGTACGAGGCAGGCCTGGGTATTTTCTTTTTACAACTTGTGTGCCGCCACATAAGGCCAAGATGGCGACGAAGGACAGGAAAAGCGGAGGCGAGTGGCAAACCAAGTGGGCGGGGTCGTGCGGTTAGGTGTTATCAGGTTCCACTTGCCTTAGGCAACATTCATTTCAATGCCTTATCACGCAGGCAGGCCTTAGGAAAAACAACAACTGCACAATTGGGAGTTATGAGCGTGTGACTGACAGTCTTCCCCCATATTTCTACATATTCCTACAAACACACACTTTTTATGCCCCCTGTGATAACACCCCCAATTGTTTTTCCCCGTCGCCGCCATTGGGGAATTTCGTTTTTACTATTTTTCCTTTGGTCCGGTGAACGCCTACGTTTTATTTTTATGCCCCTTATCATAGTTTACTATTGTTTTGTTGTTGCCCCACGCCGATAAAACAAAAGTCGAATGGCGGTAGGCGGTAGGCGATAAGAGTGAGGCGCGTTTCTCGAACGCGTCTTTAAAAGTGCCAGTGCTTGGGGCGTGCACGGAGAAAAAAACCTTGAGGTCATATGTGAAAAAACTAAATTCGAAGTGAGTAGTTCACTCTTAGTCACTATCGGGTGTGCTGTTTGTTTTTCGAAATATGTATATCTTCGCTACTTGCGTTGCTGTTTTTTGACGATTTGTCAACAGGAAATGTGCATAAGGTTGGCTCGGAATCCGGATCGGATGGCCTGGGGTTTGATTGGATGCCGTACTTGGCACCGCACTGCCGTTATCGGTTGGCTCATTTCCCGTTAGCCGCGAACAAAGCCCACGCATTGTGCTACGCCCGCCGTGATGTGTTCAAAGATCAAGTGCCCCCAGAACCACCTCCTCCATCCCTGCCCGCCTGCATCCATCTCGGGGATTCTGACTCCGACTACGCATGAGCAGCGATCTGCAACACGTAAGCAGGCGAAGGGGATAAGAACAAGTAACTCCTCTTATCGGACGCTTCCAGGAATTTCGATCCTCGCACCGCATTCCGCAGGTTTAGTCACTGGGTTCCACGGCTTCTCGAGCTGATTGTCTAACCAGAAAACAATATTTTCGACATGTCGTGACTGACTCAAAGCTATTATCACTTCTCGGAAATATGCGTGTATATAAAATATTCCTAAATATTATTAGGTATACTATAAACTCTGCCTCATTCCCTACAGAACTTCAGCCTTGACATTCTTGCGATATCTCTACTCTTTAAATAGTTCTTTGGATATTAAATTAGCACATTGATAAGCTTTGTAAATGGGTCCTACTTTTGGATGGATGTTTGAACTCACCTGGGAGACATTGCTGACCGCCGCCGGACCGCAGGGCGAGTGGAGCTGCTCGTGCTGCTCGAGTTGCTCGCGGCTGGCGAAGGAGGCGGTGCACTGCATGCAGGGATAGGCGCCACTCAGGTCGCCGGTGGTGGAGCCCGGACTGGAGGTGGAGCGCGGGGCGCTGAGGTCCAGGTCGTAGGCGGAGTTGCTGCCCACGCTGCTGTTGCTGCCGGGCAGTTGCGGCGGCAGCAGCATGGCCATCTGATGCTGCTGCTGCTGCAGTTGCTGCTGCTGGTGGTGGTGCTGCTGCTGGTGCTGCTGCTGTTGGCTGGGCGAGCTGGCGGTGCGGGCGGACTGCATGGCCAGGGAGGCGGCGGCGGCCATGAACTGGGCGTGCAGGTGGGGCGGCAGCTGGGGCGGCGGGTGCTGGAGCTGGGCGAAGAGGTCGCCGGGGGTGAGGGAGCCAGGTGAGCACATGGGCGACATTTTGTTGGCGCTGTTGTGGTTCTTGGCCAGCTCGCTGTTGTTGTTCATGGACTGGCTGCTGGTGCTGTTGTTGTTGGCGTTGGCGGTGCTGCTGTTGTTGTTGCTGGCCAGCGGCGACTTGGCGTACCGCCTGCTGCTGCCGCTCATGTTGCTCTGCTCGTCCTCGGCATCGCTCTCCGGCTGGGCAGCTCCGCAGTTCAGCTTGTCGTGGGGATGCTCGCTGGCAATGTGCTCGCTGAGGGACTGTGTAAGTGAATAAAAAGGATTTAAATTTATTACTTTATTAAGATGGCGCTTGTCTGGCGTTTAAACCCATGAACTTAGCCCTATTATCTTTGAGTTCAACACCATAATCACTTGATATTTCCCCCACTTCAATCTTAAATGACAAAAGTTCTTTAATTGCGTAAGCTGAATTACTCTTAAATTACTGAAAACCAATTTTCAAGAATTAGTTTTAATTGTTTTGTGTTTTTTAATGAGTAATACTTATTTGTACTGCTTAGTAACTAGGCCTTTGTTGGCTATCCAAATCTTACCTGATACTCGGTGAATCGCTTGTGGCACTGGGTGCACTTGACCAGAAAGGCATCTGCAGCGGCACCTGGCTGGTTGGGGTGGGCATCCTGGATCCCACTGGATCCGGGATTGCTGTGCTTCGGCGACTGGTTGTGGTGGAGCAAAGTGGAGGCCAGCGAGGGAACTGCGGAGAGATGGGGAGGAAAACAAATTAACTGCCAGATCGTTTAAGAACCATAAAATATGCAAAAGGGAACTCGAAAACCAAATGAGAAGTATGGAGTGTGAGGTGCTGCAGAATCCACAGAGAGAAATTCGGGGCTAACTTACATATGAAGATGAGAAAAGTAAAAATTAAGAGCAGTGGGAACTTTAAAGTAACTAAGAAAATGTATAGATTTAAAACTGAACGGTTGATTGAATCTTATTTTCTCTGTGTTCCCAAGAACTGGTGGATCGACTTAATTTCGTGGCAAATCAACTTCGCAGGCCTTCACGCAAGACTGAAATCCGTAGAGGCGATGATCTCATGGTTTCTTTCGATCCGCCACAGAAACCAAAAAAAGCGAAGAAAAGAAAACAGAAACGGGCAAAAGAACCGAAGAAAAGAAGTGGAAGAATTGAAGAACGCACGCACACTTGAGAGAGAAGAGTTGACTTAATCAGTTGAAAAAAGCGTTCAGCCATGGCGAAGAGAGGAAAGAGACGGGCTGTGTGGGGCAGACAGAGAGGCAAGACGCGGTCCCAGAAGATTGCTGTTGCTTTGTTCCCCCGAGGGTCACTCAATTGCCCTCTCGCTCTTGCTCTGAAACTTTGTATCTGTATCTGGAAGGTGGAATACTTCACAAAATGGAGTTTCTGTTCTTTGGGTCTTCTGTTTGTTTTTCCTATAGAGTGAGTAGAGGGCACAACAGAGCGAGTCTTTGTTCCCATTGCCATTTGATCGCTACCTTAATTTAAGCCAATTAACTGGCGGCAGACGAAGACAGATACTCAGATACTGGAATACTGGAATACTCAGATGCGCGATACTCACATACGGGCACTGAATGAATGAACCCTGTTTTATCGCCACCTTTCTGCCAGAAGTATCTGTATCTGAGGGCTGTCGGTTCAATCAAGCGCAATCTACGAAAGTTCATTGCACGTTTTCACTTTCAATAGTTGCAATCTTAATTGATTTCGATGCGGGCTCCGATCAAAAAGGAATTAAAACCGATGATACTGCTTCATCGCTGGATGCCTCCCACCTTCTCACTTAAGAAGCCATTAAAAGTCATTATAGGACAACAGCTGAGACACGTAGATCCATATCTTTGGATTCCGTATCTTCGGACTGTATGCTGTGTATACAAAGAGTTTATAATTTTGAGTCCAAGAATTTATATCGCCTGGTCCGCCTAATGACATTTTTATTGAAAGTTGTAAAACGACAACACTTTTTTATGGCCCTACATTTTGTTTCATCAGCATAATGTGCTACACAGGAAAATGCGCTAGTGGGGAAAACGTGGAGCTCAACAAGTGTGTCACCAGCTCATTTAGCCCAATCAATTCTTCATAACCGAGGAATTATTAACGCAATCGGTTTTACACTTTTATTTTTCCGCCCCGTAACGCTGCTGAAATATTGAAAGTGTCCCGCAAATTAATTTCAATTTGTGCGGCGCCGAAACGAAGTGAAAAGGAATTTCTTGTATTTGTTTCTGCTTTTTTTCGGAACGGAACTCGAGCGTTTTTCGTGTATTTCTATAGGTTCGGTCTCATCTTTCGGTTTCAACTATTTTGCGGCCAACGCGGACCAATTGAAGTTGATTGATAGTGTTAGGTGTGGGGCGGAGAAATCGGAAGAGAGAGCGCCGGGCATTTGAATTCTTCAAAGAAGAAGGTATTTGAAATCTTTCATTTCAACCTGAACTTTATGATAGATACTATAGTCAGGCATTTTGAAAATACTTTCTAAAATTTAGAGATATGAAAATAAAAGCCACGAATCTCCTGCTTTGACAGTTGCCAAAATGTTGATTGGGGCATTATGTTTTTTATTTTTTAGGAGGCTTGCGAGGGGGGACTTCTGGGGCAATTTATGTTCGGCCGCACGTTTGCCAAAAACAAAACCAAAACGCCAGCAATCAAAATCTAGCCGAGGGGAAATCTTCTGGAACGATGTCAAGTGTTTGCTGCCGATTCGGATTCGGATTCTGTTTTTTTTTTTTGGTTCACCTGTGCGGTGGAAAACACGCGCAGCGAAAAATATTCGAAAATAGGGTAGATAAACGGATGTGGGGGAGGTCTGAATATTATAAATAATACGTAGATGGGCAGGCGGCGTAAATCAATGGCAAAATAAGCGAGAAAAGATACATTTGTATCTGCAGCATGGACGGACACTCGAGATACACCCACTAATTTTATGTGCTCGTTTTTATTGCCAACTTTTATTAGCCAGACATATTTCGACTAAGCCCGGCTAATGCAAATTTATTTATTTCTCCTGCGCCGTTCTACGCTTTTGAAAATTCAACATTTTCATGCGAATAATTTATTTGCTCCCCGAATTTTCCACCTGACTTTCCCCAGCTTTTCCCCGCTGCCAGTGGCCAAAGTGTTTTTTAATATTTCACTGACAGCCGATTGTCACGACAATTTTCGGCGCTCCCGCGTCGACAGGTGAGGGAAATTCTTTGGGGCCCGGAAAATTGTTTAGCGATTGCTGACGCAGTTGCAGACAAATGGACGACAGGTGGCGCCCGCTGGCGAAGCGGGGTTCGATGATATTTAATGCAAATAAACATAAATTCTAGCACTTAATTATAAACAGACCTCCGGGCCTGCGCTCATTTGCAGTCAATGAACGTGGTTAGCATATTTATGATATAAATTGCCTGCAAATGAGAGCGAGTGCAAAAACACTTAGTACAGAGCTAGCTAATTGCCAGTGGAAAAACAAAACGCGAAAAAAGGGGGAAAAGCGAAAAACGACACTATCAGACAGTCGCAATTAATTTGTAAATGAAAACCTGTGGGAAGGTTTACGGCTCAGTTGTTTGCCTCGTCGAGTTTCAGACGTGCGAATACTGATGGGCGCAATCGAGTGGAGAACGAGCCCGTCTCGAATCGAATCGAATCGGAATTCCAGGAGGGTCCAAGTCCGATCTCAAGTGGCAATCGGCTTTGGGCACAGCACACATGTGAGCGGCATGTGGAGTTGTCCCGATAATCGCTCTAAATTTGGAATGCCCTTTCGAGGGCTTGCCTACCTAGAGATCCGTGCACTGAGAACAATTGCCAGCGAAAGATACGCATTATATGAAGGGGTTTCTGTATGTTCACTCCTCACTCCTTCGAAAATGTGGCTTTGAAGCACCAGTTTCTTGCAGTGTCGCACCTTTGCCCTGGTCTACTCTCCACTTTCGAATGGGCACAAAGGTGGCCACGTTGTGTGCCCCTTCAAGTGGCAACTGTAAAGGTGCAGATTCGGAGCCAGACGATCGCCTATAAATAGAGTTCTCCTTTCTGCCCTTTGCTTTATTTGTTTGTTCAGCAAGCTGATGCTGCGTGCTGCTTGCTGCTTGCTGCTTGCTGCCTGCTGCATGTTGCACGTTGCACGTTGCTAGTTGCTGCTGCCACGTTTATTTTATTTGTAGCATTTTGCTTTGCTGAGTGTGAAATTTTAATAGCCAAGCGAGCCGTGTCCGCGTTCGTGTCCCTGTCCTTTTTTCCCTGCATCTGCACATATGCACATATATAGTAGCTCTATCTGGAGGGTAGGGAAACATATGTGTCCCGGGGCGAACTATTTCTGCGATTTACCTTGAAAAAATATGCAGAAACGCGTGTGATGTCGTGGTGTGGGCGTTCTACGCTCTGAAATTGGAGTTGCAGTGCGTTGGCGAGCCGAAAGCAATTAGAGAAATATGCCACAGAGGTGTGTTCAAAGCAGGGAAAATCGTGGAGGAAATGCCCGGCCATCCATGAGATACTTTGGCATCTTGTTCCTCAAAGGCAGCGAAATAGTTACTTTAATTAGTTTGAATAATATGCAAACAAATTTAATACTATGAAGCACTTTAACGATAGTGATGAGTTATTTGGAATTGCCTTATTAATATACATGTATAAATACCGAACTGAATACGAAAAACTTCAGCCAGCTGAAACGTACTTCATTAATTCAGCAAGTTACAACCAAAGTTGGGCTTAACTTGGCTAATTGATATTCACTTGGTCCTCTCGACTCGTGTATAAATTGTACGCCCTCGAATAAAAAACTCCGAAATAAAGCCCATCGAGTGCAATTGAAACTTTTTCAGCTGGCGCTACCACAATAGAGCTGTTGACTATTTTTGTTTATTTAAAACTTTTAACAATTATTGTGCAATTGTGCGAAATTTATTGCAATTGAACGCCAATCAGAAGGGAAGTGCCCCCTGAACCCTCTCCGCCCCACCATTTCATGGCTTTCCCCGGGTTTTCCACTCCGGTTTTTCTCAATGCCAGCAACCGTTAACCAAAATCGTTTACATGTTAAATTGTGCCTGCTCACTCCTTTTTTTAGAGCCTCCTTTTTGGCGCTGCAATTTTGCCTGCCCTTTGGCAACACCTTTTTTCAGGGGGGTTGCAAGGGGGGTGGCAATGGGGGCGGGGGGGCTGGGAGCACCCTTTTGTTTGCGTCGATTTTTTGGCACTTTTTGTCGGGGGGCAGCACGGGTAGCAATTGTTGTCTCGTGGAGCGCGGCGGGCATTAAATAAATAAGAAAAAATATATTCGCAAGGAGGCGGGCTGCATTCCGTGCAATTTTCACTTTACAACTGTTTCAAAGTTATCTTTGTTTCAATTGTGTGCACGACGGCGGCAAAAAGCGAGCAGCAAAAAATATTGGCAAACAATTTACTTTTTGGCCAAAATGCGAAATAAAAGTAAAATGTGGCAAATAATTTGCCCAAAGCTGCGGCAGGTTGAACACGGAATAAAGGGAATCTGCAGCAGGATATCAAAGAGGACTTTCCCCTCATTGATTTATTGTCCTTTTGTGTTTGTTGCAAATGGGGAGCTTCCCTTCTCTATTTTTTTTTGCTCTGTAGCTCAATTGCAATTTAAAGACACAGTCTGTTTATTTTGGGCAAAGTCGGGCCGGAGTCTCCAACTCCACTTGAGATAGGCATCGGCAAAATTAATCATCTTTGCATGCCAGTTGCCAGATAGTTTGTGGGGCCAAGTTTGTTTAATTTCGATTACCAGCTGGCGGGGCAGCGTCCTGTGCTCGGCGAAAGATGCAGGATGAGCCGGCCAGGAGTTATAAATGGCAGCACCGACAGCACCAGCATATAAAACTGACATCCACTGACAGCAGCCAAAATGATTAATTAGACAGGAGGCAATCTTGGCGCTGGAACACACTAGGTATTCCCAATCGAAGATGCAAATGTCAGATAAATGTTTAATTTCTGCTCAGTGTGAAGATGGGTGAAAATGGAAATGGAAATCAGCGCTGATTTAGTGACTAAATACATAGAGTATATTTAGCAAAGGGGCGTAGTCGAAGGTGATAACAGGCGACAGGTTTTCGCCAGGGCGAAATCTTTGATTTACGGCATTTTGGAGCCGTTTCGAAATGCGACACAACACACGCCGAGCAGCCGGAAAATTAGTACAACTTGACTAGCTGGCTGGCTGGCTGACTAGCTGGCGTTTCCCCCGGCTTTTCCAAAAGCCCAGCGAACAGCATTTCGTATGTTGCCGGCGATTAATATCCATCGCAGTCGCAGCTGCCCAGCGCCATCAAGCGGCTCGGTTTGGCCAGGGAAGAGATGGAAAACAACCGGAAAGTATACGGATCGGAGATACGTATGTGGGCCAACCTGTGCGCAGCCATCTCTGATCGATTAGCCAAACTATCGTGTTCGAGGGCTTTTAGTTCCGCCCACAGAGAACGGAGCTGCTTAAATAGCCATAAATTATAATTTATGGCTGCGGTGTTGCCTCCGTTTCCACCGAACATGTGCAATTAATCCGTCTCCTTAGCTGGCTTATCAATTGTCAGCGGCGGAGTGGACCGATCCGGCACCGGCCGAATCGTGGGCGTTCCCCGCATTGCGCCATCCCCAATGCTCCCCGCTAAGCGTTTTCAATTAATTTCGGCTCTTTCACACCTTCCATTTCAGCCGATGAGCTCTGCCCACTGACAGTTTTATGCTTTGTTTACACTCGATAAACAGAGTGGCAAGCGACCAGCAATATGGCCATAAAACAGGTTCTTCAATGGAGGTGCGGCCTGCGTGGTAATGATGGTGCTGGCCAAGTTAGCTACCTGTCGTCTGCTTTCAACCTGCGCATGCGGTTTTCCTGCTCAGGGGTAGCTGCTACCTGCTTCTCGGTGGGTGGAGATTACTGGCAAGGCGGCGGTGCTGTTTCGGCGGTGCCAACAAATCAAATTGAGATGTGGCTGCAATTGGTCGGCGGCCACTGGGAGGAACTGAGAGGAGGCTGTGCCTCGAGGGCAGGGAATAATGCCATTATTCAAGATCGACTGGCCGTCTTTCATGCGTGAAGAGCGTGATATGGCCAAGATATATAAGAAATCGAATGATCTGCCATGTTAACCCGTACTAAATTTAACTATATGTAGTTATAGCTCATGGAAAAGGACTTTAATAGCTAGAAACTATCGAATGATTATAGTTCGAAAACAAAAGCGCATAGAAGTCGCACAAAGTGACCCACTTTTCTCTCGGTGTGCTGATCGAGCAAACTTTTCGGGCTCGCTCTCCTTTTTGAGAACCGGAGCCCGTTCTCTGCGTAGGAGTAGGTAAGGGTAATTCGAGCCCTGCCCCGATCCTTACTCGCCGTTTATGAGTTTGTTTTTCTATAGCTTCTTATTCTTACGATCCCCTGAGGTGGAGACCACACATACACCCAAGATGGCGGATGGTTTCTGGGAAACTGCTAAGCTTGCATGTGGCTCTTTATTGAATCTTCAAATCGAAGCTACCGAGACTTGGCGCGCGAATCACTCGAACACAGAGTTCTACGGCACGGCTGGCTGATAATGGAGGCGGGTTGGGCATGAATCACCCGAGATCTGTGCTCCAGATCCGCGTTCTGATCACTTACACTGCATGGCGAAGGGGGAGGTGGAGGGCATGCTCTGCTGAATGATGGTATCCTCTTGGCCGAAACGTGAAGACGACGGCGCCAGACAGGACAACATTTGGAATGCTTGTTGCAACACTTGCTCTACTTCGATGCGGATAGTTTGCTTGGCTAGTTGGCTAGTGGGTTCTTCTGGGCTGGGCGTTATTTCTTTCTTATAGAGCACACACGTGTGGCGGCCATTTGGGCAAGGGCCTTGGGTTTTTATCTTTCGAACATGGGAAACACTGGGATTTTTCTTCGCGATGCGCCGCTGCGAGTGTCGCGTTTGTTTTTATTTTGTGGGCGATTTCACAGATCTGCGTTCTATATCTGCGTGATTCTACTGTGTGCTGCTCAGAGTTTTCTCTGTGGGGGAGCGACGCGTGTGCTGCCGTCGCGACGTCTACGATGCAACTGAATTCAGAGTTCTAACTTTCGCAGCATCAAGCCAAATCCGAGACCGAAACAGAGACCGACGTCCTCTACCGAATCCGTCGGATGCGAACTGAGCGTTTCGGGCGAGGGCGATACGGGGTTCTACGGGGTTTCCACGGAGAGCGAGTGAGAGAGGGCGGCGCTGCTTGTGTGTGTGCTCCGTGCCACCACCAGCATAATATAACGGTGTAACGGTTCACCGTTCCGATGTACGAGGTGATTCGGGCGGGGGTAGTGTGTTGGTGCTCTAATGCTTTGATGGGGGGTGTGTTGGTGGTGGTGCCAGAGCAGCGAGAGCGCTTTCTACTTAACATAACAGCTCGCTGTTGTCGCATATCGTAAATGTTAAGCGCTGTTAGTGCCTCTCCTCTCGTAGTCCCGTGACGTAAGCACTACGTAAGGGTGGCCTCTGCTGTTCATCGCGCTGCTCGTAAACATATGGCCGTTCTGCGGGATTTGACTATATTAACACTTGCCCAAATTTCGGTTTTATTGATAAAGCGACTTATGAGTCTTTCCATTAACTTTTCCGCCAACCATCAAATTTATTTCGGTGTTATTTCGTTAATACTCTGTGCTGCTGGGTATCAATATTAAAGTGTAGAGCTTAAGTGATTTACATATTTAATTGTTCTGATTAGGAAATATTTTGAATAAACAGTTTAATACTTAGAAATAAGTAGGAATCATCTGACATTCCTAGAAAAGAATAGCAACAAACGAGTTTAATTATATAGTTGTATTATAACTTCAATTTCTTCTGATGAATCAAGTTTATGGCAAAATATTCCCCGTGTGGGAGTTACACACATATTTATGCATATCGCTATGATTAATTCCCCACTCAAGAAAGCTTTCGATCGTTTTTCTTTCGGGGAAATTTGGCGGTGCGATAAAGGGGATTTTTTCCAGGGAATCCCTTAACCCTTTCCTGGTCACATCGCTGCGTTAACGGACGAAACTCATTTGCACTTGCGATTGCAAAATTTCCTCTGCTGCGATTTCCGAGTAAGAAATACCGAAATCGTTCTGCGATTGCCACACATTAATGACATCGTTTGCTGATGGGCGAGTTCTTGAGAATGTCCATCAATGGACACGTCTACAAAATGACAGAAGAACAGAGATCCAAGAGATCCCGGAGAAGCGAAGAATTCTAACGAAGAGAGGAGAATGCGAGTGGCTTGATTCTTTGGCTCCATCAACAAGTTTCGGAGGCCCCTTGGGATGTTGCTTTTTTTGTACTTTATAGTTTGCTGCTCAAAGAAAGATATACATTTGAAAACTTAAAATATAAATGGATAAAAAGATATTTATGGTATAATTTCTGTTATCGAAAAAAAAAAAACAAAAATTCTCTCTTTGATAAAAAGCAAAAACAAAAAAAGAAAAGGCGGACTCGACAACATAATAAACAATTTGTACATTAATTTTTAATGCGGTTAACATGTGTTCCCCCTCTCCCTCGCACACCCATACACTCCCAAACGCGGTCGCTACGTGTGTGTAAGTGTAAAATAGGTGGAGCTTCATAATTTTCTCACTTGAAACGTACTGCCATGAGCGGGAAAGAGAGCGTCGGCGGTGCAAGCGAGAGAGAGAGAGAGAAAGAGATAGCGAGGGAGAGGCCGCTTTTTTGTTGCCTCGCATTCATTTTGTATGTTATGTATGTTAATTAGTTGCCGTTCACTCGCGTGCGCGTGTGTTGAGTATCTGTGTGAGGTGGCGTGGGTGTTTAATGAGAAGCGCGCAAGGTGCGCACCAGAGAACTGCAAGGGTGGCACTTTTTTACCACTCGACTCACACCCTACAATTTTGTGTGTGGGTGCTACCCGCCACGCACATCGCGGGTACTAACAAACACACAGTATAAATCTGAACATGTAGACAAGACACCCCGTTGTGCGCGCACCCGAATCAATACGGTGCTCCGCGTCGCGGGTGCCGATCACACACTGCCTAAAAAGGGATGAGTGAGAAAAACACTTGTGGGTATACCGTTAAACACATGGGTGTTTCCAAAAATACTCGGGTGTTTCCAAAAATACTCGAGTGGTCTCGTAGGTAATCGAGTCACAGACAAGATGCGTAACTCCATGCGTTTTACACTCCATACGTTTACACACTATTCTTTCGGCGTGGCTCTAGACTTTGTCGAATACTTTGTAAAATATGCCCTTCATCTTATTATTATATATTATTATAATTATATATATTATATTATATTTTATTATATTATATATTATTAATATAATATATATATATATATATATTATATTATATATTATTATATATTATATATATTATTTACGTTATTATTATTTAAATATAGATTATAGTAAAAATAATAGTACATAATGTCACAAAATTCATTTCAAAAATGACTTTATATAAGAATATTTGTCATTAGAGTATTCAGGTAGCGACGTGTAAAAAATTAATAACGGAATGATTCGAAACGGGTGGCACCCATTGAGTCCATCAAAGACGTGAGCACGAAATTTTTCTTGGGTATTCCCTTTTACCCTTCATTTCTTATACCCGTCACGCTTCCTCCCATACAAATTTTAGGCGTACAAAAAATGACCAGAGAACTGCAGCCCGCATACAAAAAATGACGTGCGGCCGATCGTTGACTGTGCGTCCACTCACCCAAACGGCTCTTGCGCAGCAGGCCTCGGGTGGTTTTTTTACTCGTAACAAAAACACAACGTCGGTAAAACACTCGAGTATTTTGTGTTGCCGCAAGTAGGGTGTCAAAAAAAACGGGGTGCCTAGAGTACCGAGTGTTTATCGGGTGGACGTAGAGTGCGAGTGGCGGGCTGCAGTTCTCTGGTGCGCACATTGGTCGTCCATCGGTTGCACCTGTTGCGCTCGCTCGATTGGCGGAAAAGCCCCAGGGAAAATTGGAGGCTGATGAAGTGGGGAAATGACTCATAAAGATATATGCGAGAATGAACCAGAATAGATACTTATGTCTGGACTGAAAAATAATTCATTTCTTTCAATAAGGGCTTACTTCGCTCGTACCTCACTGAGTTTTGTAGATCTTAATCCGCCTTCATATTTCATATGTATATATTTTTAATCAGGATCAGGAGTACTGTTTCCCAGCACTTCCTGTTCCCCCAGGAGTTGCCCTCATTAACCACGTAATTGACACACATCCGAATCGAAATTCATCCGAGTTCAATGGCGAGTACCTTCAATTACCACGTCCCGCATTCGCACTCGAGGATTCGCTTCCCAGGCTCTCGAAGGCAACACCCACTGTAAGTTCTTCATTTAAATTGGATTTGTCGATCATTTTCCGATTGCCACTCGCTTGTGCTTCTTCGACTTCGAAATTCTCACCCACCGCTGCTGGTACCCACATAAAATAGTGTTAGCTAAGTACTTTCGGTGGTTCCGCATTGACGTCATCGACGGGGGAATCAATTAATTTCACTTTACAATCGACGGATCGCCGAGAAGTGAGCAAAGGACTCTGGGAAAAGGCAATCCTTTTCGGGGTGTTGGCTGTAAATCTCAGATCTCCAGATGGGTCATCGCATTCCCACACTCCTTGGGATTGAATTGCATGCATGTTTCTCGTTTTTCCACAATTTTTAATTAGCAGTAAACTTTGCGCGGCCCCGAAAAACAAAAGAACCCGAAACCAATTCAATTCGAAACCGAACCGAAAAGTAATGACAGCATAAATACTTTTCAGAATGTGGTGGTTCTATATGGCATAGAAAGTGGTGTGGTGTGGTGGTGGTGCAGAGTGATGCACATTTTTGGGGTCGCCGCAAACATCGGACTCTCGGCATCGGAATCGAAATCTCAAGTGTCCTCTGTTCTGCGGCCGCCTTTGCCTCATTTCGTTTAACACTTTATGTGACATTTAAGTGGCGGCGGGGAAATGTCAAATTTCCTCATCGTCCCCAAAATGCATGTACAGCGGTCTAAGCCCCATTTCCCCCCCTATTTTTCAAGGGTTAGAACTTGATTGGGGCGGTGGCTTTAGTCAAGTGTGTGGTTCTTGTGTGGGAAGATTTTCCCCCTCGTGAAAAGTGCTCGTCCCAGGCGCAAAGTGCGATTCCTGGTTTGATTTTCGTGTCTTGGAAATAATGAAATATCACAAGCAGAGAGGGTTACAGTTGCCACTAATTTAGGCAATTAATTAAATGTCGAAAATCATTAATATGTAACCTTTAGGCTTATAATTATTAAAATTTTTAGTGAACTATTCATTAAGACAATTTGATTGACTCACTTTAGCGCCCTGCTTTCTTCCTCCTCTAATCCTTTCAGTTGATCCTTGAAGTGTGCCCACAACAACTGTTATCCTTGACAACCCGAACAACATCATCATCATCCTAAACGTTGTCAGAGCGATCATCGTTATCTGTTTTCATAACTGTCAATTGTTGACTTTTGTTTCGAACTGCATTTGAATGTCGGCGCACAGCCTTAAACCCCGTGCCCATTTTCATTCACGAAAAGAAAAGCAGCTGGAAAAGGTCCTTGCGGGAAAGAGAGGGCAGATATATTGGAAATATTTGGGCACGTGTGCGTTGTATGGCATTGATTTTGTGGTTCGGCTTTTGTAGTCCTAAGCAGCCTAACGGTTTACCTGAACTATCGAGGGAAATCCTGTAAAATAAGGGCTTGAAAACGTAGAGGAGTGAGTTTTCCGAATGAGATAAGAAGTGTGAGAGAGCTAAAGAGAGATCGAAGTTAGCCCGCATATTTTGGAAAACTTTACCGTTTCCCCACTCGAATCCGGTAATTTAATATTTTCTAGACCGTGTTTATTTTACGCAAAAACTGTTTGCGTTGCGTTCGAGGGAAATTAACGAAAATTGAAACAGATACTAGGGCACACGTCACAGGACTCACGCTCAGCTGAGCAAATACTTGAGTCGGTTCTCGAAAAGGTTGCGGACACGTCCTTCAAATAGATGTAACATTAGCTGCTAAAAGGTTAAACACTCCGTTGGCCAGGAAATCTCGAAAAGCTAATAAAAAATGCAAAACGAAAGTGCAGCCATCTCCGCCGCTGTAGAAACAATATTCAAAGTATAAAAATAATAATAAATCCCATTTGGCCGCCGGCAGCCCGTTCAATGAAAACAATAACAAACAGGCAAAGGATCAGGACACGCTCGCCAGCCGAAGTTTACCTTGATGCGGCCGCATCAGCGGACAAAGTGAACAAACAAATAAGCAAATGAACGCTCGCCGAAAAAGCACAATAATAAAAATACAAAAAAATTAAGCAAGCAGCAGTGGGAAGCGAGATTGCGGCACGCGTCTGACGACCTACCACAGGACAAAGGAAAAATCCAGGACTCGCGAGCGGAGAAATCGAGCAGCAAAATCAGAGCGATTCAGACTCCGCACAGTGGGGCCAAACCGGAAAATAGTTAAGTTATTCGATCGGATTTAATACGAGCACCAAAAGTAGTATTTTTAATTAACTTAGCATATGATAAAAGATAATCGACACTCTCAAATACCTGTTATAAGATACAATTAAGGAATTTCAAGTTCAGGACATTCTAATGTTTTCGTTGCACTTTTGCAACAACCTTTGACCACTGTACCCGACCAGCAACCAGCTAACGGGCGAAAAAAACAAGTTTCAGTCACCTTTTTTCCGTGATTGGTGGTGGATTCTTTGGTTGGCAGTCAGACAGAAGACAAAAGTCAGTCACATGTGCACATGGACCATGGAACATGGGACACGGGGTTTAGAGGGATGAGGAGGCCAGGGCTTCCACCTTTCGGCTGCTGCTGTTGTTCTTTCACCTCAATTGCAGCAGGAACTGGAATCGAGATCGCATTGTTGACATCATCGCGAAAGGGACGAAATCAGAAGGCACTGTGGGGTAGTTTTCTGCCCAGGATCAGCCCTCATTTGGCCATTTGGCCTGCAGCTACCTCAGTTTGTTGTAAGTAATCGCCGTCATCATCATCATCAGCCTCATCGATGGGTGGAAAATGGCAGGGCGGGCGTCAAGGACAACTGGCGACAACATGTGCGTCATCGCAGTGGAAGCCGCCACGTTTACTCATTAGGTTTGGCCCAAAAGCGATTTTCAACTTTTTTTTTTGGCCCGAAACGTATATATTTGCGAAATTGCGCAGGAGATTCGCCGTGGGTGCTTTCGTCATCGGCGGCGTGGGAAGTGGTCCTGTAACCAGCGAATCCATTCATCCATGCTTCCAGGGGTAGCTTTTTCACCTTGTTCCCCAGTAAATAAATGTGGATGATTTTATTTTTCACCTTTATCGCTGCTGGGCCATGTGTGCGTGCCGAGATTTAATGATTAACGCTGGAGCAACTGCAGAGCTGTCCACTTAAGGGCTGCAAAAATAAAACAAAAGATAAATAGAGAGGAAAATGAGCAAATCGAGTGGCAGGGAATCGGTTGAAAAATACCCTGGAGACTTCAAGCGGTGACTGTGTTTATAAAATCTAATCTATAAAATATATTTTTAAAAGTACTTTCCTGAGCTCTCCTGTTCCACAGCCAACGAAGTTCAAATTCATATAATATCTCAGTAAACTTGAATTTTTCAGAACGTAAATGTGTCATTACATTGTAATTTTATATTTTTAAACCAGTTGACGGCATTTAATCTGAATTTATTATTTTATGAATTTAACCTACGCTGTTCAAGGTCAATAGGAATATATTTTTAAAATTCTCACACGTTTTTGTGTCTTTCTTACTTATTTGTTTCCTATAGGTTCCCCAGAGAATTTGATTGACGCAAAACCTCTTGAAGTCAAAACACCGAGAAATGTGTGGGATTTTAATTGGAATAGGATTATACTCGTACATAGGTAATCGGGGCACTCAGAAACTGAAAATCCCCTGGGGAATGAGAATTCTTTGATAAAAACCAGATAGACATAGTGTTCGAATATATGGAGAAATAGAACATTTATTTTCAATTATTAGATCGATCAAAGCTAAACGTTTTATTCTTGAAGAGTATAAATATTTTTAGTGCATTTTTTTTATAAAGTTGCTCACTTTTCCTCCAACGTTCCAGTGGATCCTTCATCGAGTGCTCGTCCAGGGTACAAAAGCAATAAAAATAATTTTCATATGCACTCCTGTCTGTCTGATATAAAAGGTAAATAAATATCCGCGTCTGCCGGACTGGACGCTCTCTATCTCGGTTTATCTGCGAGTGCTTGGCTGCGAGGAGGGGGCTGTTTTCCGGGGGAGGTGGGTAAGCCCCTGCAGCTGAGGCGACGCACGTTGGCAGCGGATGTTGGCCAAAGTGCCGGAAGTGCGCAAGTTGCCGCAAAGTATGCAATGAAACGCGATGCACTTTCAAAAATGCTGTGCGAAGTTAAGAGTTTAAGATTTTGCTATATTGTAATGAAATCTTCCACCGGCTAAACTAGAAAAGCTTCTTTGGAGCATTTGTGTTTTATAGCCAAATTTAAAATTTTATTTTATAGGGTATAGAGTTTTTTTTCGAAGTGCAGAACCACCCAGCAGGGGAACCAACCTGGTCTGGTCTGATGACTAGTTTGGCATTCAAGATTGCCCCGCATTTGGACAGCTTTCCATGGCTGTGAGCCGAACTCCGGTTTCCTTCGCCCGTATGTCAGCATTTTGCAATGCGCTAATCTGTCACGCTCGGTGTTCCCCCTGCGCACCCTCGTCCTTTGTTCCACCTTCGGTTGGATTTACCTGGCGCAGCAGCACCACCTCCCCGCGCCAGAGCCGCTCATCAACCCTCTTCATTTACGGTTTAGCATAATGAAAAGTTGCCAATGATGAAGGCAGCGGGGAATGGGTAGCGAATGCAATTTGGGGTTGCAAAGCGATGCGATATAGCGACACGGGGGTTTTCGAGGCGACACCTTTCCGAAAGGGAGGAACGTCTGAAATGGGATATAGTGAGGATAAGCGACGCATGCCCGACGCATGCAGCACGACCAGCATTAATCCTTCTTGTGGCCCTCGCCCCTTCGCAATTGTTCAATTGTTGAATTGTTCAGGCCGCAGATTGAGACTCTCGGGTCCCCAGGACTCCAGATTCTCTGCTGAGGGTAGTCTCGGATTCCCGCTCCCTGCACTAGAGCACATTTGTTGCCACATCGCGATTGTGCCGGATTCTGGGCCCCTCTGTTGCGCCCTTTGAGTTATGAGATATTCGTGGGCCAAGGTGTGGATATTGCACACGAGTGGAAAGTCAAGTGGGCAGGCTTTGGAAATACGGCATTTAGAAGTTAAGCCTGGAATACTCTTGCAATTGTTATTCGAAATATGATAACTTTGAAATATTAATATTTTAAAGACTACTCAGAGCAGATATTAGGGATTTATCATATAAAAAACATCTTTCATAAAGCATCATCAGTAATGACATCAATTTGAGGTTTTATGAATGTTTTCGAAGGGTTTCCTACTGAGGTAGATGTGAGGTAGATCTCAATGCACCCATATTCCCTAGTGATTATACAGAAAACAATTAAAAGTGAGGCGAACTACCCAAAGCAAGGGCATACAAATCAGTTTGAAATTCAAAGATACAATTGTATCTCGGGTGAGGTTTTGATGCGTTCCCCACCCCTCGAACATCCCGCACTCTATTCTTGCTTCTCCCATATTTTCTGTGGCAGATTCAATCCTTTGACTTTGTTTTTGCTCTGCTGGCTTCTCAAATGCCGGCTGACAGATGGCATGTCCTGCAGCAGGCTCCTGTGGATGAATCCCTTGGATGCGGTTCTGTAGTGGGAATGGGAAAGTGGCTGGGGATATGGATACGCATCGACTGCATCCTTGCCACTGGCACACGTTACAGTTTTTGCAGATTTTTCACCTATTTTTTTGCTGGGGGCCGTGGGCGTGGCCGCTGTCAGTTGAACGAGTGGGCGTATAGCAGATTGGTTTCGTCTGCACTTTTTTAGAGAGCCGGTTCCCAGGTTCGCAACATCGGTTCGTTGGTATGTCTGTGGTTGTGCTCAACATTTATGGCCAAGTTTTTGCCGACGAAAAGCAGGAAATGGCTCATTGCACTTTGGCTACACTGAAAAGGCATTTAATGCGCATTTCCTTCTGAGGTTTTTTATTCGGGCGGCAGGGGGAACTGCTACTTCGGTGGCTTGGTATAACTCAATTGGATTTTTTCCTGGATTTCTTCGAGCTCTTTTTTGCGCCAGAGGTAAACCGATTGTCGAAATCCAGGAGCATACAACCCCCAGCCACTCGAATCCGCTAATGACACTCAACCTG
Organism: Drosophila simulans; assembly: GCF_016746395.2. Lineage (NCBI taxonomy): Eukaryota > Metazoa > Arthropoda > Insecta > Diptera > Drosophilidae > Drosophila > Drosophila simulans. Next base: position 26,852,083 of record NC_052523.2, on the reverse strand, counting down.
GCAGAGCATGATAATGCAAAATTGGAAAAGGAACTCGCCCAATGGTGGTGGCTACGAAGGGCGAACCGTAGAAAAATGCAAAAAAAGTGTACGCCACAAAAGGGAAAATTTAAATTAGATTAATTGATTGAAATGCGAACAGTCCTGGGGTGAATCTCGCAGTTGTTGCACGGCATGTTTCTACGCCTCCGTTGTTGCACGAACTAATGGTCTTAGACCCGGATCCGGGGTCCTTGTTGCCGGAGGTGTAAATAATACGGATTTTGTTAAACCAAGCGAAAGTCATCATCTGCCAGTTTTTCAGCGAGCTGCTCCTTGTCTGCCTTTATTTACAGTGGCTCAATCAGAATGGCATTGAAATGCACTCCGTATTGGATTATGGCACATGGGTGGCGGGTAATTTAATAGAAACTATTTGAAAGCCTTTGGAAGTGTGAAAATAACATCAGTCCACGGCTGGGTTATTTACATTTATTTAAACTGAAGATTAAAACGAAAGAGCTTTGAATCCCTCTAAGTTTATAAGTTTATACACTGTAAACAGTTCTTGTAGAGGTATACATACAACCTTTTAAACTGATCCAATCGCAAGTTTCCGACGTAATATAGAAATATATATATATATAGCCAGCCATGCGACTTATCGTCCCGCTTGATTTTTCCATTTCGCTTGGGCCCAATAAAGCGCTCAACGTCAATAAGCCGCCACATGCTTGTTTTACTTCCACTGGGGGCTTGGGGAATTCTTTTGGTTTATTTGCTGAAACTTTCTCTGCGCGGCAGTTCATAAAAATAACGCGTCAAAATTAATAAAATAAGAGCCGGTCGAGAACTTCATGTTTTAAAGGCGCAAACAAACGCGTGTGCGTGCTTTTTGAAGCCTCTGAGCGGCGTTTTCGGATGCAGATCGTACGAGTATCTGTCGGATGCATTTTTCGGCTTTCCGACTTTTCGGCCTGCTGTGACACATGTGAAGCCCCGGCGGTGGCTGCACCATTTTCCTCTTCACTTTTTTAGCCGTGCTGCCGCTGCAAAAGTTATTAATTTTAATTGACTGTTGTGTAATGTGTCGCTGTCGCTCCTCCAAACGCATCGCATTCCGCCCGACACTTCGCATTCGACAGCGGCCACTTCAGATGCCCTTCGCCCAGATGCCCTTTCCCCCTTCGAGTTCCCAGTCCTCCGCTCCGCCGAGGAGCAGCTGCCGTCCAAGCGGACCAGAAGTCAATGTCCTGGCCTGGCAAAGCTGCAGCTCAGCCCACTGGATTGACTTTAATTAAGCACTTTAGCACTGCGAAAAAAACTTAATACAATGCTTGAAATTTGAGGCATTCTTAAAGCATTGTATCTTAAGTAAATGCCCATTAATATTTATTTAAATGTATAAATATTTAATAAATTTGTATTCATATAGTTGTAATTCCACTGTATAATATGTATTATTGTGTATTATTTTTCTCAGTGCAGAAGTGCGAAGAAGCGCTTGACACTTTGTTCATGTCGTCATCTTGGGTCTAAAAATAGACACCAGCCGTTGGCAATTGCATTAATATTTTGTAACCGTTGTAATTAGCAGTGGAGTGGGTGGTTGTCGGGAGGTGGTGGGAAGGTCGCGAGGGGGTGGTGTGGCGTAGAAGCTCCTCCTTTGGCCGCTAATTGAGGTATGCGACGTCCACTTGTCACTTTTCGCATATAATGTTAATTGTTTAACTAGAAATAGGCGCCAGGCGATTGGCTAGGAAAACTTAATGCATTTGCTGGCGCCTAAACAAATTTTGCACTGCCGAAGTGAATTCGAAATGGAAATGCAGCTCACGAGTGACATTATCAACGGATCTTTGATGAAGACAAATGACCGCGATGGTGCATTTGGTGCATCTTGTCTAATTAACGAGCAACATACCCAAGCCGCGAATCTTGGACTTTGGACGCCCAGATGAACGGGAAGTGCAAATGGTGAGGAGACTGGGTCACAGACGCAGCTCTCAATGATCGATGGAGTTCACCGAGCAGGCTGAAAGATTGAGATTGCGAAACTCCAGATACGCAGAATTTTCCCACACGTTTTGAGCTCGCTAATGGTGTTTAGTGCAGTGAGATCAGATAGAATAGAACTCATTCTATAGATGCAATTCATTTCCCCGCGAACAACATCTTTTTATTTCCACTTTTGCCGTAAACGTGCTGTAAATGCCTTCATTGGCCTTTAAAGACCCTGAGCCATTCATGTGGTGGCCGGAAAATGTGTGAAATCATAACTCAGGAGAGGAAAGGAGTGGGAGTATCCTCTGTCAAGGATACACAGCGGCGTTAACGCCCATTCGGATTTTTCAGTTAGGAAGCGCCGGTGCGCCTGGCAAAATTGGCACGAGATGCAGGATAAAAGAGAGGTTTAGAGGGTCTCGGAACTCGGAAAGGATCGCACGGCAGGCGGGCTCGAGCATAAACAAAGTGTGAAATTTGTACCTAAAATAAAAATGCGGCAAAAGGATGCGGCGAGGACCGTGTCTGCATTTGATTTCCGTTTGCTCTGCGAGCTCGAAGTCGAAATTTCAGCTCCATGCGGATTCACACCTCACGGGGAGAATTTCAGAGCGGATTTTGTAGATGGAGGAATTTCGTTGAGGAGGGAGGTGGATTTTTCACATGCCGTGGCAAACATTTGGCCAACACATGGCCGAATGCCGCCGAGAAATGTATCCGTGAGTCGGGCTTGGGCTGCGTATCCGTGAGATACTCGGGCGTTCAGCTGTTCAGATACAGTTTGTGTGTACCTACGCCTTCTGGTCACTGCTGCCGATACTCCCTACCCCTCATACATCCTCCTCCCCTCGCGGGAATCCTCATGCCATCCTTTGTGTAAACAAATCAAATGTTCTGCGTGTTTGCTGTTTTGTCTCGCGCCAAACGATGAAGACCAACAAGGACACACTGCGGAAAACAGTTTGCTTAGTGTTATAAGCAATGGAATAAATCTTTTGGCAATTAAAAAATTCCTCTTATAGTTGCTATGAACTAAGACAGGGCTTTAGCTTTTAGTATGGTTGCAGAATAAAGTCATAACTAAGTATTTTTCCTTCCAAGATTTGCTATGCTTTTGTTTGAGTGCAACGACCACTTGAAAACAATCGCAGAATTGGAATTGACCCGGCAAATGTCTTTGTCAACAAGCGTCAACAGCCCCGAACCGAAGTGAGCCAAGTGGAGCCAAGTAAAGCCAAGCCAGGCAAATTGCCTTTAAACTGCGAGAGAGCGGGGAAATACTATACCCTACTATACTATACTATGCTGTATATGCACTTGGATCGTGGAGGGGGAGCAGCGAATGTGGCGAAAGTTTTCGCAAATCAGCTGAAATTATGAACTTCCTTGCCATTGCCCGAGCGGAAGTTCATTTTAGTCCGCAATAAAAGTTTGCATCTCCTCAATGCTCCATTCGTTCTCGAAAGTCGCAGTTTAGAGCTCCCAGTTCCCAGTTCTCGGTTCCTGGCTCACAGTTTCCCAGCTTTCCAGTTTCCCCAGCTTCAGTTTCTATTCATGTTCATGTGCAAAAGTTTTGCGCTTATATAAGAGCATCAAATTTGCATCATTCACTTAAAACAAACACGCCGCACAAAGGATTCTGGGCGCTGCACAGAAAGGCAAACAAACAAGCAAATATTAAATGCAAATATAAATGCAAAGGAGGCAAAACGAATTGGAATCGGTTGAGTGAGCCCGATATCGGGCATTTATCGGGGAATAAATGTGAGCTGGTGGGGGTGGGGCACCTGAACGGAAGCCATATATCTGAGTAATCAAAGCTAACTTTAAGGCGAGCACTTGGCGGAAAAGAAACCTCCGTAGTGCATACATATGGATAAAGTTGCACTCGAGGATATTGCCTTTAAGATCCTTGAAGCAGCCCAAACTGCTGCTCCACTCGCATGAAACGCAACGTTTTTCTAGTTTTCGATTTGAAAGACAAACTTTTGCTGTTAAACCAACAAATGCCAGGCAAACACACACAACCCAGGCCAGATTCACATGCAAATACAGGCACAGATACAGATACGTATGGAGATGGAGCTGCAGATACAGATACAGATGCGCGTGGGTACAGAAGCACCTCCAAGAAAGGAAGCCCGAAGAGGCATCACGCATGCATGCAAATTGCTCTCGAGGAGCGGAGAACATTTTAGGAATTTATAGTTTTCTCTTATTTACCGACAGGAAGTGCAATTCACAAATCGTTAGCTCAACCTCAGGCGAAGGACTTGGGAAATCGAAGAGGAAAGCCTTAACCCATTAAATACGACATTCGTAATATTGATGGGAATGCTTAAAATGAAGAAAGTTATCGTATAAATATTACTATATTGAAAATTTGTTATCAACATGGTTTTCAAAAATACTTATTATTCCATAAAATGAGCCATTCAGTAATGGGTTAAGAGGAGAGTCCTTAGACTCCTAAGAACCCCCACGTATCATTCGCCAGAAGTTGTGTAAGGTGTCCCCAACGAAAAAGAAACTTATAATCAACAGCTTTGGCGGCTCAGCAACTGCCAAAGGCACAAAACTATCTTCAGTATGTGTGGGAGCGTCTAAGTATTTCAAAATAACATAAGTATCCTTCGGAATCACCCCTCCCCCTCTGCCCTCTCGGAGAAACTTTTCTATCCCATCCAAGTCCATCCTGTCCTGCAGCAATTCCCCAAATGCGGCCCGTGTGTGCATTTAAGCCACTTTTACTGAAACTTCACATTAATTTCAATTTGCTGCCAGTAAAAGTTTTTCATGCACGTCCGCAAATTGCTTTTTGGGGATAGGATCTGCGGGGGAAGGTAAGCCATATGTATAGGAACTTTAACACTTTGCGGTTAAGACTTGGCTTTCGATAGGTGATAGCTCGACAAGGACGCGACCGGCGAAAGGCAAATAATAAGAGTCAAAGTTGCTGACGCTGAGATATGTGGGAATTGTTGAGTTTGGACGGTGCATTTGGTGGGTCTAGAAAATGAGGAAGAAAAATCTTTAATAAATTCGTGAAATTACTCACTTCAAAATGGTAGAATTAATCATGTAGTTCCAAATTCATTTTGATTACAAACAGGTCACGATCCCGTGCTTGAAATTTCTCGTTGTTTTAATTTTTTTTGGCTGAGATCGCCAAGGCGATCACTGCTGTACAGGGAAACCTCTGTTTTCGGCCACCCAAAACGCGATTCGCGGAAAGCACAAGACAAACACACAGCCCCGAAATGCGAAACGTGCTGAAATCTGCTAGCTCAACACTCGACTTTTGATGGCGGCACCTTGTGATGACGATACTGAGATGGTGGCGAGGAATCGCTCTCTGATTCACATTCACACTCAGATACATATTCGGCATCTCGAAATGAGCAGGGCAACGATGAGGGAACCGCCCACATGCGACATTTCTTACGTGACTCGGCCAGATGAGATTCACAGTCACATTCGGATTCGTATTCAGATTCAAATTCAGCTTCAGTTTCAGATACAGATATTCAGGTTCAGGGCCTCAGCTGCGCAGCGTTTAGCAATGGACGGCAATGAAATCATGTGGCTGATAAATTTGCGTTTCTATAAATGACAGGGTTCGTTCGGCTTTCGGGGGGCAAGTTCTGGGCACATGGAGTGGAAGACAACCCTCATTAGTCTTAATAGTTTAACGACTAACTATGGTTCGTTCCTTAATGAGCTTGAATGTCGGCCAGTTAAATTTTATAAATTGGCAAAGGGTCTGCGAATGTTGTAGCTTCTCGGGAGGTTAGGAGTGTGTGCAACACCTTTGAGTCCAAGAAATTTGTCTCAGCAAAGTCCCATCTGGAATGGACATCTTTTGATGCACTGAGGAAAAAGCATATGTAAAATGAAATTAATGTTTCAAATCTCTTCTTTGTAATCAAGCTACAAGCTACTTCACTATGGAATTAATCCACAAATTTACATTCCTGATTTTTTACAGTGCTCTAACACACGGCACGCACTTGTCGCCTTTTCTGTCCGTTGTCCGTTCCTTGAGCTCTTAGTTTATAATCCAGTTTTGTGAATGTTGTACGTCCTGTATGTCCTGCGGGATATGAGAAACTTTGTGGCCCGATAAAGAAGCAAGACATTTGCATACGAGGGTCGAAAGTTTGTGACAAGTTTTGTTGCTTCGAAAGTAATGCAGAGATATGATACCCAATTTCATATGGTAAAATGCAAAATGGTATGTGCAGAAAAAATACAGAGGTATATCGTGCAACTTTGTCCGTTTCTATTTGCTCACCCAGCTGTCATTCACCTCGGTTGCCTGTCAACTGAATGTGTGTCCTTGTCATCCCTGGTGGCCACATTCCTCGTTCCGCGCCAAGTTCAAGTGCCAGCATCACCTGGTAAGGCCTCCAACCATTTGAAAATTCGGTGGGGACACCGTTTTCCCCTAGAAAAAATATCTCTTTCTCTGCGTTTCAGTGGCCACCCACGGAGTTTGGCTTTTTGCAACGCAAACAAAACGTCAGTCAGACGAAAGACTGGGGCAAAACCGCGAACTGCTGCCTTGCATTTTACATTTCACTGCACGGCGAGAAATATTTAGTAGTTTTACGATCGCGATATATATATTACTCCAAATATTAATCACTTTCTGTTTATTCATGGCATATTTATGGAAAGAACCCTGAAGAAATCTTGGATAGATTGCATAATTTTAAGCAATTTTTCCCTGTGTCTATACAATGATTATCTGCTTCCGAAGCGTCTCAATGCTGGGCAAAAATAGTGCGCCGTGTCCGACGGTGTTTACTTTGGCAGCACTTGAAAACAAAAATCCAAAACCGAATCAGCATATAAGTCGGCGGGCGAATCCCAAAAGTCCGGACCACCCGCGCGGCCGTCGAGAAATGTTTCGAAATTAATTACAATTAAAAGTTTGGGGCCTGTTGGCCGGAAAACGGGCGCACCTTGGCCAATAAAATGAAAATTTATGGGTCACACATGAGCGGCGGCCCGAGGAAAATGTGTGCCTCCGTTTTCTAGCCTTATTAATTGGCCCCGGCTTATCCAGTTTCCAGAAGCCACGGCAGTGGTCGCCTCTTAAAGGCTTAGGGCAAATTTGTCTTGCCTTGTGAAGACCGCAAGCCAAGGCGTCTGCACTGAGAGAAAAGGGTTGAGGTACGGAAAGGAACTGAAAAGAACTACCACTTTGATTGGGGTCCATGCACTGCTAGCTTCTCCAAGAGGTGACCCCTCATTTTTCCCAGTGCGCAATGCGTTCCCTGCAAAGCAAGGGATGAGGTAAGTGGCTGAGTGGGTTAAGGAGCACTCTCACCTCCGCCTCAGCTCGCCAAGGGATTCAATTTGAGTCTGAGGGCCTGCCACATGTGTGTTGGACTTGATGGCCCAGATAAAATGGCCATTCTTTTGAGTGAGATTGTAACCAATTTCGGCTGCTGCTGCCGCCTGTAGGTAAAGTGATAAGGTTACCGCAGGAGCTGGGGAAACAGGAACTGAAACCAGGAGCACACATGCTGGGAACCACATAATAATTCTTGAGAACAATGTAAGCGTCAATTGTGCATGGCCAATGTACGCCGGAGTATGTGGGTAGTTTCTTTGGCCCTGCCCCGTCGCCGCCCCCCGAGTCGCCGCCCGCTTGCCCACATCTGTGCAGACTCCAGAACGCAGAACTCAGACGGCAACTGAGAATGAGTCTCGACTCAGACTCAGACATCGGGGGACAAAGACGACAGCGTCGGCACATGCCACACGTCAAGTCAAGAAATTTAAATTAAAAACCTTTTTTGCATGAAATGTTTTTGTTTGCCTGCGAGCATGATGCATATGTTTCCACTAATTCAGGGGTTTCGTGGGGAAACGGATGAGCGGACTGGGCTAAAAGTATTACATTGTACGCACAAGACTTGTGGAAAGTTGGACCCTGCTGTCCAAGTGACAAACTATTGCAGGGTAGTAGTGTCGGATATTAATTAAAGGGCATAGATTCTGATAACAGTGAAGGGTTGTTCTAGGATCATTGGGTCTGTGAATTTATCCTTGTTACTTTGCGATCGCAGAAGTTCATTTAGTCTAGAATATCCACGACATAGCCTTATCTTCTGGAACTGAATCATGGTATCAGGAGTGAGTTTCTGGCAACGGAAGACGGTTAGTCAGCAGTGGAAGAACATGACCCCCAGTTCACCATGAGTGAGATCAATTAGACATCAGTGGATAGTGAGCTCACTCGGCTCATTTCCTCTGCGTGCAATTGTCTCCGAGTGTCATTAGTTCACTTTTATCAGTTCGAAAGAACGAGGCACTCGTAATTTTCAGAGCCAGGGCTTTGTGCCTATAAAAGTAAATCAGTTTGAACTCGCTGCGTTCTTGTATTTTTCTCTCACATATGCTGCGAGTGGCAATTAATTTGTGTGCTTAATTCGCCTAATTATTCCAGGCCATAAAGTTTTCAATACACTCAGATGCTGATGGCGATGATTCTGATGGCGATGATGATTGTGGGGCTCCCTTTGTCCACACCTAGAAGGGAAAATTGAGCGTCGCGAGGCGAAGGACACGTTTAATTCAATTCGCGAAGGTTCCTTGACTCGACTTCTTTTTTATTTATATTTCTTTCGCCTGGCTTAGGGGGAATAAACAGGCGAGTGGAAAAAGAAGAGCCACATTTAAATTCAAATCGCTGAGGACGCTGACAAAGAAGCGGCGCCACACGTCGGATTAATTTTATGTGCCCCAAGGAGAAGCGTCTCCAGGACATCTTCGCGCTCGCTTCAATTAGATGGCAGTGGGAGCGGAATGGCAGGACCTCGAGTCCTTTGGCATTTGCCATTGGCTGGCTGCAATTGTTAAAATCGAATTAAGCCACGGTGTCGCATACTTTTGATCTCCCCCGTCAGCCAATGAAATGTTGCACTGCTCCGCGAAATGTCCTTACATTGTCCTTGCGGAGCAAATGGAGGTATTTCCACCCGCCACTCCCCCGTGGACTATTTCAATTTCGGTTAGCTTGGCGCAAATGAAATTAAACGAAGATTAGTCGTGTGCTCGCCAGCTTATTCCAAGAAATAAAAATCCAACAGATATATAAGAGCGCCCAGAGATACTCAAGTATAGCCGGCGTTCATTATTTTTTCGTTTTGGTAGCGGCTTTTGCTCGGCGCTTGTTTTTATTTGTATTTTCCATTCGCTCGCTTTTTATGGCCCCTTGAGGTGATTTGCTCAAGTTCGCCGGCCCGTTTCGAGGAAAATCTCAGGGGTATAGGGGATTACTTGGGGAAAATGGCGGGGGCTTCACATTAGTGGAGCTGAAATCTGGCCAAATCACAAGCTACATTTAACCCGCAAATGATGGCCGGCTTTGGCATCAGCTGCAATTCACGAAAGAGTTTCTCTAAGTCAACTTAATGAAATCGAATTAGGCGAGGACTTAGTGAATCGGTTATCCAAATATTTGCATTTATTTAACTATCCCAAGCAATTTATATAAAACCTTTAATTTAAACTTCGAGAGAGTCACCCCTTTTTTGTCACATTCAGATGGTATGTTCCCCGCTCGTGTGTTCAATTAAAAAATGGTCACCATTAATTGCTAACCAATTTGCAGTCCGGTCACTTCCTTGCTGCCGTCTCAAGTGTTCGGCACTGGACTTTCCCGCTTTTCCCGATTTTCCCGCTTTTCCTGCTGCCACTTTGATGAGCAGCAGTCCATGTTGACATTTTTTGCATATTAATTGAAGACACGGCCTCGTCTCCCAGCGCCCTTTTCCCTTTTCCCGCCGGCCTGTAACCTCGTCCACCCTTGGCTTAATTTGCGGTAAGTTCATTAAGTAATAAAACATAAATTTCAGTTTTGTGTTCTCAACACCCCGTCGTCATCAAGTTCTTGATACTTTTCCCATTTTTTCGCTGCTGTTTTGGTTGTTTTGCTTTTTTTTGTTAATGCTTTGCATATTTCTTTAATGAATTAATTCTGTTTTGGTTTCGCTTTGGGTTTCGGTTCTGTTGATTCACCGTTCACTGGACTTTGATAAAAAAAGGCGCAAAGTCGCCGCGGAAATAAAACTGCGGCACATTCGCCAGGGGAAAGGGGCTCGAATATTTCGTATAATTTATGCGAAAAACATTAGGGAAAACGGAGGAACGCGTTTGTCGAGTGTTAATTATGCTCTGGCTGCAAAACTTCCCTATCAATTTTTGAGAATACAAATTTGAGAGCGCAAAAACATGTTTTGCATATGAAAACGGAGATATGGAAATTGGGGAAAAACAGGGAAAATGTTGCGCTTTGCCAGTCGTTTTCCTCGGCGGCTAATTGCATACTCCTGGGGATTCCCCTATTAGAGTTGAAAAATCGCGCGCATCAAATTGAAATTGCTGCAGAACACTCGAAAAAATCACTACTGATTTGTCGAAATATATGATAAGTCAAGCTCTATGTCTGATTGCACATCTACCATCTCATTGCATTTGGTTTTTAATTGGATTATTGCACCTGAGTTAGCCCTGGCATTTTCTCGCAGTGTACCTTGGGGTTGGGCTGGCTTGGGGTGTCAGGTTGTCAATCGCCTCGCCAGTTGTTTGTTGTCCCTGATTGTTGACATGCATTCCCGCAAATGAGCCGTGCAATTGTCGGGCTGCCTCCTATTGACAGCTCCCAGTTCGATAGTCAATAGTTCGATGCACATGTAGATCTCGGGACGGGACCTCATCCTTGGACCCGCGGGATTCGTCTCGAGTTTCAGAGTCGCAGCGTGGAGCACTCCCGCGCTTCCATCTCTGGCTTTCCTGACTGACAACTGTCGGTTTCCATCTCGGGGTCCCGACACTGTGAAAAGTGTGACGATTTATTTGTCATATGGCGCGGGGTGCCGAAATCAATTGGTTTCGTGCCCGGCAGATGCCTTAGATCTGCGACACGGGCACTGACAACCTCAACTGGACCTCATTTGTCCTGGATGCGACTGTCATTTGCTTTATATTCCACTCTTCCGCTGGGCTCAGATTCCAGGCTGACTAGTGCTTGTCGGCGGTACCAAATGGGTTTCCATAATGGTCTCGTTCCCTATTATAAAACAATTAATTATACTCTATATATATATATGCTCTGGTGATAACACTTAGTTCCCGACTGTTGATAAGAACTATTTAGGAACTCGACATTTTTGAAAATTTTGCTTTTGTACTCTAACTATTGAGTTCAATCCGCCTTTGAATTACCTAAAATTTGGTTATATTACAATTTTTGTTTGCTTCAATGTAATGACGTTTCAACACGAACATCATTCGGTGTTAGAAACTATTTTGAATAATTTGAATTACGTAAGAAACATTGGCATGCTCCATTCTCTAGAGTATAGCATTCTATCGCCACAATCCAATCGACTTTAGCCAGTACGTGCATTCCGCGTCCGACTTTCGATCCACCATGTTGCGTTTGAGCTCGCTCCTGCCTGTCGCCTTTGCTCTGGTGTTGTCATCCGTCTCCGCAGAGATAGTCAACTTTCAGACTTGCGAAGATAGTGTGGACTCCTGCACGATTAGTCAGGTGCGGGTGACGCCCTGTCCGGAGGCGAATGCCAATGCCGCCTGCCACATCCGCCGGAGGCACCGCTTCACCATGAGCTTCGACTTCACGCCCCACTTCGATGCGGACACCCTGGTAGCCAGCTTGGGCTGGGCCAAGAGCGAGAACGTGGAGCTGCCGCTGCTCACCATGGACCAGGAGGCCTGCAAGTACACCACCTGCCCCGTGAGATCCGGAGTCACCCAGACCTATACGAACAACATGCCCGCCGACGCCAGGTTCCCGCTGAGTCCCTACACCATCCGTTGGGCTCTGAAGGATCCGGTTTCCCAGAAGCGGTGCTGCTTCACCATCGACATCAAGGTGGTGCGCTAGAAAGATGCTCTCCGTAATGGATGCTCCACTTAATATTTGGATTAATACATTTTTTTTAAACATATCTTAAATATCTTCGAAATTAAAGTGATTTACAAGTGGGTCGATACACACAATAGTTTGTTGTGCTGTCCATTGCTGGCTTTAATTTCTTGGCGACTAGTGTAATTAGCGGCACCTGCTCACAATCAGTAGATGACTCGCGGTATACCCATTAACTGGACTCATTTCACCTTGAATATGCCAGCAGAACAACGAATGCTGATGATAAGAGTGCCAATTATCATTTTGAAGTGACTAATTAGGTAGAGTATGCCAATTAAATGAAGGGTTACATACTTTAGTAGTGTTGAAAAAATTTCTTCTAGTTGAAAATATGAATACTCTAAGCATTAAAAATGCTGGAACAGTCGGAAGTTTTTTAATATTTGATAAGAATCTTACAAAACTGTAAAGTGCCGTCTCCGACACCCTTACAATTCTAAGTACATTGCGATAAGGAGCTCGAATCTAATCAGCTGTTGCACGCCTGTAGCCACAGCTGTGACCCAGTTCACGGGTCAAACGGGTACGGAGATAAGCCCGGCTTTGAGTCCAAGTCCGATGTAGAAGTGCCTGCATTCCGTGTCCGGCTTTCGATCCATCATGTTGCGTCCTAGCTCGCTGCAGGCTCTCGCCATCGCCATTGTCCTGATCTCGGCATCCGCTTCCGCCGAGGTGGTCAACTTTGAACCCTGTGCGGATAGCGTGGACACCTGTACGATCCAGCAGGTGAGAGTCTCGCCGTGTCCGGAGGCCCTCTCCAATGCGGCTTGCAACATCCGCCGGAAGCACAACAGCGAGATGAGCTTCGACTTCACGCCCAACTTCGATGCGGACACCCTGGTAGCCAGCTTGGGCTGGGCCAAGAGCGAGAACGTGGAGCTGCCCCTGCTCACCATGGACAGCGCGGCCTGCAAGTACACACCCTGCCCCGTGAGATCCGGAGTGAAGCAGACCTACACCACCCAGGTGCCCATCGAGGCCAAGTTCCCCCTGAGTCCTTATACCATCCGTTGGGCTCTGAAGGATCCGGTTTCCCAGAAGCGCTGCTGCTTCACCATCGACATCAAGGTGGTGCGCTGATTCCTGCCATCGCTGCATGTGCGCTAAATAAAATAGTGAAATATACCTTTTTTCCCAAATAAAATAAATTACCGTGATGTTTAAATGATGTGCAAGTAGCTCTTTTTATTCCTATACTTTCTTAAAATATAAGCAGCTATATTGGCTGTTCCCCTGATTGCGGCGAATGCATTTATTTTCTGTTAACGATTTGGTGCGTTTTTTAATTATAAAAAAGCCGTCTTACGGCCCACCAGGGAAAACCTAAAGGAATAAAGATATTTACTCCAATAATCATCAACCTGCTGGCGACTAATTTGAACCCCCGGACGCCTCGGGCAGAAGGAAAATGTATAAAACTTTGATTGAACTTTTGGGTGCCATTAAAAAGTCTCCCCGCCCTCGGCAGCTTTCCTCCACGGGTCTTATCAGCGTCGTCAAACAATTAAAAATTGAGCACTTAAGTTGTGGTCATAAAATCATTTGTTTTTCTCCCATTTTTCCTGCGTTTTATTGTTTTTCTGTTCACATTTTTCAGTGGTGGAAATTCAAATAGAAAATCACTTTTTGCTACTCAGCGTTTTCAAGGCGAGGATGGTGATTTACTTAGTGGGGAAAAAGAAAGATGAAGCAAAACTCATTCTACTGTATTCACTGGAAAATATTCTTAATGGGTATCCTATAGTCGGTACATCTCACCACACGCTTCTCTTTTGCCTCAACTGTTTACCTAAACGAAAACGTAGCAATATTTTTTCGTTGGATGGGGAATGGTGAAGCGGTCAGAAGTCTGATAGGCCTGACCCCAAAAAAGCAAGGCAATAATAACACAAACAACGACAGACACTTGAGCAAATAATAATAATGACGAGAGTAATCACAGAAAGGACTCCAAGAACACATTGTTACTCAATTTGGATGCAGAGTGGCTGGAATCAAATTCAGATTTTAGCATTTGCCTCGCCGTATTTTTTACCCAGCACATAGGGAGTTTTGGTGAGTTCCGAGATGATCTCGCACTTGACCTGCTCGAAACAAGGTGACGCATCCACATAGACCACTTCCCTCCGCTGGCTGAGGTAGGAGTTTAGAGCAGGTTCGCTTTTCCGGAACTGGGCCATCTGGCGGTCCATAAAACTGACGTTAGCTTGAGGTCCTGGCGAGTAGCTATTGAGCATGATTCTCGTGCGAGCCATACGCTCGTCGATTTGCAGGAATACGAATCGATTCGGGGGCACAGTGAAGCCCTCGAAGAGTTCCTCAGCCTCGCACTTGTTGTTCGGATAATTGATCAGAATCCAACCCCTGTGAAGGGCGTCATCCTGGAGGAGTCTGTTCTGGATGAGATTGCCCACTGCCTCCGACCGCTTGTAGACACAGTCCTTTTCAATGGCTTCCTGCAGGAATCTGGAGTGCTCATCCTGGTCCTGTTTGTTGATGCTGTGATAGGCCAGCACATCGGCATCCAGTATTAGCAGATCCCAGCGCTGGGCTAGCACATATGCCAAGGACCTTCGCCCTGATCCCGGCTTGCCGTGCAGCACTATTCGGTGGTAGAAGCTCCTGGGCAGCTGGTAGAAATCACCCCTTACTCCCCGATGGAAGGCGTCCATCGATTTGGTGTATATCTCCACGCCGATCGTGGTTATGTTCTCGCCCATCCATCTTCGCACATCTGTCACTCCATCCGCCACGGAAATCTCGGCCAGGAGACGACTCATCACCTCCATCAGCTTGTGCTTCTCAATATAGTACATAAATGCGGCACTGAACTCCACCAGCATGGATCGGTCGAAATCGGTGGGCGAGGACATGTCGCTGCTAACTTGGCTTTGGGACGATGAGTAATATTAAAAATTTTTCGAAACTTGACGTAAGGTAATTCAAAAACAAACAAAATATGCGTGAGTGCTTACTCCGTTTCGGAAATTGTTTATTTTTCTTATGATAGTAACTTTGTAACCCTTGTATTTGTACTCCTCGAAGGATAAACATCCTGTCTCCACATTTCTCTTGCACTTCCAACTCATAACGAGAGCTTGATGAAGGGCATTACCATTAAGACGGCTGTTGCTGGGATTTCTCGCATTGTTACGATCATATTAATTGCTTCCGTTGCAATATTAGAGAATGGCGCGTACTTCCGGGCAACCGAAGAGGATTTGGGGGCCCAACGAGCCCGTATAATGGCTAACTAATGCCTTGCCAGAAAACGGAGCCAAGAAGTGCCAGGCCAAGGCAAATTGGCCCCATATGAGAGTGCATCTGGTTGGGTGACAATATTTTGCAGCGAATTATGACAGCTCCTTTGTCTTTCCGGGGAAGTACGACGCCACACCCCCGAGTGGCAGCATTAACAATTTAAAAAGCCGGGGCTGCTAACGGTCTGCAAAGTGTTGCCAAAATGTCTGTCATACTTTATGTTGTCTTATGAGCTGCCCGGCATGTCCTGGCCGAAGCCAAGAATCCTTATAAGGATGCCATGAATGCTTCTTGGTGGGCGGATGTGAATGCGTGTGGTCTGAGTGGGCTAATAAAAACTAGTAAACGATGAGAAATTGCTTCCTGTTGGCGATGCTGCTGCCTTCGCAGGGCACTCACCATATTGTTATGTCAAATATGCTGTTAATATCTTGCACACACTAATATCGCATCCTTTGCTCTTCGGTTTATCTTGGGCCATCTCCGCCAGCTGGACAGGAGAAAAGCAGGCCAGAGCCACGCCCGCAAAGTGCATTCGGGAGCGGATTTTAATTATATAAAAAAACGCAACGCATAATCAAAGTATGAATTTGAATGTGCACTGCTTTCGGCTGTTGCGCTGCCACAAAGAGCGAAACTTTTTAATTAAACTCAAAGCAAAAGCGACAGCGATAACAGCGCGACAGCCCCCCATTCCCATCCCTCTGCTCCAAATTACATTTCGTCATTATGGCCAGCGTCCACACACTCACATCACTCATATTATATGCAGCATATGCATGTTGCCCCCGATCCGGGCCACTCTCCACTCTGTTTTAATCGCCGAATTTGTGGCACAAACCGCCGCCGCCGCCGACGTTTGACGCATTTCGCAGATATCAGTGAAGAATTCGCGCTACTCCGAGACAAGATGGCGCCCTAGAACCGTTACAAACTGCCTATCCGATTCGCAAAATGCCCTTACAGTTTGTTTGGAAGTAATGAAAAGTTTCATGATATCTAAATTCTGACAATTTAATGGGTTTTTGTACAGTATTTACTTGCAGAACGTTTTAATTTAATGTAAATGATTAATATATAAAAGGGTATTTCTTTTAAGATTTAACTCGTAGTTTTGTGAAAACTACGCAACACATGAACGCAAGAATAAACTGCAGATACTGAGTAATGGGAAACGGGCACACGCGAATTCAAAGACCAGGGGCTTGAGGAGATGCTCGTTGACCGGGCATCTTTGAAGAAATTCTATGGCATAGCCGACCAACCTCATTATCCCATTGCCAACCGTTAAAAACCGAGTCGCAGTTCGAAGTGATAAGAAAAGTGACTTTCCGTGCTTGGCACGGCTGTCGAATAGGAGAAACCCAAACCCCGTAGCATCGTGCACTCAGAAAATTAACTTACCGGAAATAAAATGTGATTCCAACACATTTTTGGTACGCAAAAAATAAGAGTTGATAGGACTATTACCAAGAAATAACTCAAAAATATGTACCAAGTTTGTGGTGTTAGTGATTTCCATGCTTGTGGTTTTTAATAACTAGTTTAAGTGCATTTCAGAGTTGCAAAGCGTTCTTCAAGTGTGATGCTTTCTAGCTGAAGATTGTCAGCGCCTTTCAAGTTTGCCGCCCGCCATCTGAGGAGCGTTTGAGTTAATCGTAGTTGCGTTGCATCGCCGAGGCGATTGCTGCAGTGGTCTTATCGGGTCCGTCGGACCACGGACCTTATCGACTTCCTCCGAGGCCCTGCTCCGAAAGGCCGGAAGTAATGAGTGCCGTGTGTTGTCGTCGGCGACGCGGGCTTATCAATTTCACAATTGCACAGGGCTTTATCTGCAGCCAGCATAAAAAAGCCCGCTAAATGAGAGGCAGTTCCACTGATTTTTACCCTTTTTTCTCCAACCACAAAACCCTCAGCACTCAACGCCCAGCAATTAAAAATCATTTTTCATCTGCCGTTCACACAATTGCTAGTCAACTTTCCATTTTCCCCAGAGGACACGAATCCGTGGCAAAGAAAAAAGTGGCAAACAAAGCCACACATCAACAGGCCGAAATGTAGGAGCCGGGGTTTTTGGTCCTGGACGACCACTTTGTCATGCCGACAATTTGCTGCCAATATTTTGCCAGTTTTTTTTCTGGTGCGGTGCGAATTACTCCGCTGGTTTGCCTTCAATTATGCAGCAATTGAAAAATTACTACGTGTACAACAATTTCGGTTTCAGTTCATTTTTTCGCACCTCGAAGTGGGGGAAAGGGTTGGGTTTTAGGCCGGCAGACAACAGGTTTTAAATTTGTCACCGCAACGACAAACATGACAAACGCCAAATGAAGCGCAAATTTAATTACGCAATTTTATTGGATTAACAGGCGCAACCTGAAATGCGGATAAAAACAAATTTAAATATGCCGCACACATGTGCCTCAGCCTCAGCCCCAGCCACGCCCATTCCTTGTTTTTTGGTCCACCCCATTGGAGCTGTTGGCCCGGTCAAAAGCCGTCTAGTCGCGTAGGTGAGTCGTAAATTTACGCGCCATTGTTGGCAGATTTGGCCCAACTCCCTAATACCTTAACCCCGGGATGCTCCTGTTGTGTTGACGCCAATGTTGGCCTGCCCCCCCTACTTCTTTTTCTTCACCATCCCCCCGCCCATGTGTGTGTTATCTTCCTTTTTTGGCCTTTTCACTTATGCAAACGGAACATTTGAAAAATATGTTGGCAGGATAAACAGCAGGGCCACAAAGTGCAGCTGATGCCCCCAGACGAACTGGCCTCTCCAGACTGCTTTCTGCCGCCCTGACGTTTTAATGAGCATGCAACGCTGCAACGTGCCCCTTCCGCACACAGAAAACAAAATCGAGTGCTTTAAGCAGCAAAGAAACTGCTAATTGAAAGGTACTAGTTGAGGTGTTTAAAAGTATGCCATACCAATTAAAGTCAGTGCTCAAAAGTTAAGTTCCATCTTGCTAAGAAGTATATCTACTCTTTTCTCTCAGTGCACCACCCCATTTTTCACACCCACTTTTTGCCAGCCAGCATCCTTGTTAAATTCATTAGTAAAACGTTGCACCTTCAGCGCAATTTCCAGTCAGAGATAGAGGGTCCGGAGCACACGTCTGTTTGGCCTGATGTTGCCACACAGTACACACGAAATTAAAACCTACCCCACCACCCATGAGCAGCCCCACCCCCTCCCCTCGTGCCACCGAA
Organism: Drosophila simulans; assembly: GCF_016746395.2. NCBI lineage: Eukaryota > Metazoa > Arthropoda > Insecta > Diptera > Drosophilidae > Drosophila > Drosophila simulans. The sequence goes on along the minus strand of NC_052523.2, from coordinate 26,833,662 downwards.
ATATCAGCCACAACAACAGCAACATCCCCACCATGAACGAACAGACAACATGACATGATACCGATACTAAACTGACACTTTGACATGGACTTAACCCTAAAAACGCTTTGTTGGCTTTATTGGTGTCGGTTGCCCTGCGCTCTGGCCCCCCGCTTCCCCACTCCCCCTTGCTCCTCGAAATTTGGGGGCTAATGTGTGAGCGAGGTATCAAGGTATCCACTTGATTTTTGCACTAATTTACGTGGATTAAGCGCTCGACGTGAGTGTGTGACCTGGGTATTAAGCTTAAATACCTTTTAATTGACAATTTGTGTTTGGCCATTTGATGGCTGATTTTGTTTATTTATTGTGTGTGTGGGCTGGCTCATTAAATGTATTTAAGCCGGAACGATGAAGAGAAACCCCAATTAATCTTATGGGTACAACGTACACAATTAACGTATATATAGTATATATTTTATAAGTTTAAGCTCGAACAACCTTTGATTAAACTTCCGCACCCATCTCGCCACTCTATCCAATTAACCTTTGGCCAGAACTTTTCCAATTCTTCGGATTAGTTTCCATCGAAAAAAGCATACTTCAGCTGCAGGTGAAGCTTGTCCGCCTCATTTGTATGCCACTAAACTGTGTGGAGAAACTTTCTTCGGGCATTAAGAATTGTGTGAAATCAAATTCCCCCTCCTCGGCCAGAAATTCGATCCATCAGCTGCAAGTTGTTCTGTGAAAAGCTGAAAAGTCTCGCCACACAAGCGAAAAGTTGCACAAAAAATGGCTTAAATCAGCGAGTTTTTTTTTCTTTCTACGGTTTATCTCACGGGGGCGGAGGCGTGGGGGCGTGGCAAGTCAGCCGCTTAAGCCGCCGCACGGTGCAGCATCGTCTAATTGAACTGAACCCAACAGATATTTTCAATTAGCAGCAAAACATTTGTGAGCTAAAAAAGTTTTATTTAATTTTTTCTCCTCCGCTTTTTTTTCCTTGCCTTTCCTTGCACCTTGAGCTCAAGGACCTGTGAGTGGAGAACGGGAGGTGAATTCCTGCGGGGCAAACACGTCCTGGCGCCAATAAAAAAAGGCACCTTAGTGCTGAGAACTTTGGCCAGCGGCGGACAAAGTTTTTAATGCCATTAAAGGACGAAAAAACGGCGCTACAAGACGTGAAAACTTTGCCACCGCCTAAAAGGTAAGAAGAAAGAAGGAAATAACCAACCGGACTGCACTGAAAAAATGTCAAATAAACAAAAAATGGTAAAAAAAAGAGAAATTTCCTTAACTCGTAAACATAACTTAATCCACCAACTAGCTTTTAAAGTAAATTGAAGTTTTATACCTAATTCAATGGTAATTTCTAAAAATGCAAGCCTAATTTAGACAGCGACCATAAACAACGGTGATCTTCTTGTTGCCATAAAATGTTCGTAACATTTTTCCAGAAGCCTCTTTATGCAAGTGCGTAAATTGAATTGATAAAAGCGGCCAGCACGAAATGCAAATGCAGTGTGCGGCCGGAAATGACTACAAAATGTTGAAAATCTACAACTTGAGATAAGGCCCGGGAGTTCAAACAAACTAATTCAAAAGTGCGTGTCCTGTGCGATTCCGGATGTGGCACTGTTTCGTCCTGTTTCCGCCTGTGCCGCAAAAGTATGCAACACAAATCAGCGCATAATGGCTGCCATCCAGCCATCCATGTCCACTTCCATGGCCATGGACCACGATGCCCGATCCACTGCCGTATTCATGCCCATGGCCATGGCTGTGTTTGCACTCGGCTGCAGGAACAGGAGCGGAAGGATATGCGGTGGCAGGACCTCGACAGACCACGCATTTCAATAATTCTAATTAATTTATTAACGCTTATCAGCGGCGATAAATTTGCCATGGCAGCAGTGTTTGCCCATGTGCCACGATGACCGTCCCCTTGCTGGATTAGGGCTAAAACTCACTGCGAACTCTTTGCGGATGCTTCACTTCTGGGCCACAGGACAACAGTCCTAAGCTGACAAACTGACTGACTGACTGACTGAGGGTATCACTGCCCGTCCACCGCCCCGAAGAAAGCCCTTTGAAAGTGGCACTGAAGATGCACATGGAGCGATAAGTTAGCCCGGCCCAGATTCGCAGCCATAAATGGAATGAAAAACTTGGGAAAACCCAGTCATTGACATCTCTCGTAAATAAGCGGGACTCGCAGGAGTCCCAGGACTAGGCGTTGATTTTAAAATGAGCCCATTGATAAGCCGGAGCTGGCACAGAAGTAAAAGAAAGTGCTGAGGTGGCCAAAAAGCAAGTGGAGCGTGTGTGCGAGAGTCACGGGTTCGACTAACCGATACTTAGCTTATGAAACGTATAGAGATATGCTCTTATAAGTCTTAAGATAGTTTTTATTATATCTATGAAGTCTTGTTTCACACTTGAAATGTTGTTTTAGGACAGGAATATTCTAGTTTTTTTATCTCTTAAGAAAAGTAGTAAGCCCATAAAACTTACTTTTTCTAGGGTATCCTAAACCGCTCGTTTGCCTGCTCCTTTTTTGTTGTAAACCTCGAAACGACTTTTGTTTCTGTCGCCCGAGCGACTGAAAGTGTTAAAATTTATTGACGCATTTAGATCAAAACTAAAAATTGTCTCCCATTTGCCATGTTCCACTGCGATGTGGCTCATTTGTACGGGCTTCGTCCTTTTCTGCTGAGTCGGCAGATCGCCGTTTGGTTGGTTGGTCCTTTTCTTTTACCACTGGCCCCGAAGCCTGATTCTGGCTTGGTGTGTTTTGTTTTAATGCGAGAGTGCCCTGGCCAATCTGCCACGCCCCCGCCCAGTATTCAGATTGCCTAGCCGGCGGCCAGAAGGGAAAATCCGAGAGATATACCTTAATGCATTTTACTCATATTGAAAAGCACTTAAACGGCGGGGGTTGCGAAAATATGAAAATCATAAAAACCTTCGGCGGGGCGGGGCGGAGCGGAGCGGTGGGTTGAACATTGTCTGAAGGTTGCTTATTTTATTATTATTTTACAGGGAATTATCTCATTTGAGTGGAGTTTGCCCCGCGCCCTGCCTTCCATCCATCCATCTCGATATCCTGCCCGCAGTCTGCTGTGTAATGTGTGCGTAATAACATAATATCCTTAAGATATTTTAATATTGCCTGCCGCTGCATATTGAACTGCGGCGTCGTTCGCATCCAGGACCTTTCCCCCCGTTGTCCTGGATCTCGCATTTTCGTCCTGCGCTCGGTCCTGGCCGCATTTCAACATATTTGGCTTTACTTTGGCTGCCGGCGTGTTTGCTCCTCGCTTTCCTTCCTTCCTTCCTGCGATTTAACAATACCTTTGTGCATCGTAAAATAATTGCCGCAGGGGCTTGTAATCTTCTGGGTTTGGGTGGCTTGCAATTTTCATTTCGGCCAAATTTGGCTTACCATTTTTCGTGATTTCATTTTTTGGAGCAGCTAAAAGGTTTCGCAAACGCCGGCTTACACGAGGGACATATTTATGGATGTTTGGCATACTTGGCAAGTCCTGAAGCCAGCGATTTGAACAACTTTATTAGGGGATTCCCATCGATTGCTTATCGCGGAAAGGTGAGCTTGCTTTAAAGATTTTGCAAGACTTAAATGAAGACTGAAGTTACTTACCTTTTATTTGACTTTCATTCAGCACTTTCTTCCTCATGAGCTCTTAGCTAGCTCCTGGCGTAATCCCTCTAATTCCCCCATATCATATCCACAACGAATACTCATAAACGTAAGAGTCCTCGTTATCGGCTCCACTTTATGTTATGAGAATTTCTCCTTCACCCCATCAATCCATTATCCGATGTGTTCCTCCTGCCTCAGACTTGTGTGTTTATCAATAATGTGCTCAGAGTTTCTGGTGTTTGGCTCATGATTGTTTTTAATAAGTCGCTGCCCTCTGCCCCCGCCCCCGCCCCGCCTCTTCCCATCACTGTTCAGGACCGCTCGACATATGCGGCAACAATTTAACGTTGAGGTCATAAATAAAATCGCTGTCCCCTCGGCGACTTGACTCCATTTTCAGGGTTTCTTAGTCGAAGTGCGGTGACATTATTATTGGAAGAGAGTCGCCGCGTCGCTGGCAATTTGGGTATATATGGGTATATGAGCATTTGAGTATATGAGTGTGCGGCACTCGAGTTATTGACAAGTTTATGTGCTTAATCCTTCCATAAAGCGCACCATTAAAATGCCAACAAAAGGTACTTTATATGAAAATTTCCGAACCAGCCCGTGGCGTCCACTTTTATCGTCAGCTAGCTCATCGTTCAAATTTCAATGAACGCGCCGAAATTGAAATGATTCCTTACACTTGGAAAAAAGAAGAGTATAGTCCATTGATGATATTAAAATCTAATTAATTCAAAGTAAAACTATATTAAACAAAGCTAGAGAATGTGCAAAAATTACCAGGTATGCCAGGTTTTAAACCTTTAACTACTTTGTTCTAGATTTTCTTCAGGTGCACTGTAAGATATGTATGTGTATCTGTATCTGCGCGAGCCTAAGACAATCGAATGTTGTGGGCGTGTCGAATGGCACACGAAGTCGAGGCAGCTGCCTGGCCCGCCTGGAGCATGGGCACCATCCTAGTGCCCCCCATCCTCCAGTTGGTGCCTGATATGCTCGGGTATTTTTATTGCCCGTGCCCCGCGCTCGCGATTCCGTGCATAATAGTGTAAAACTAGACATATATCTCCCGAGCGGCTATATATTCGCCTGTGGCGAGCTGCTATTTACAGCGAAACTCACGAATTCGTAATAAAAATGTTTCGCACTGGCAAACGTGTGGCCAGAAGTGAGGATTTTGGGGAGCGAATTTGAAAACGGAATGGTTCCGAGCGGAAGGCGCAAAAAGGCCTCGCAAATGAGAGACAGGCATTAATTTTTGAACATTTTTATTTACCTCCCGAAATGAAGCGGGTGGAGCGGGGAAGGAAGTGCCGACGATTTGGGGGAAACAAGTTGAACTCATTTCACAAGTGTTTATAAAAAATAAATACGAATTTCGGCATGGATGAGTAATGCACTGCTCTTTTATCAGCAGGCAGCTTCATTAGTTTTTGCATAATACATAAATTAGTCAGTACTAGAGATATGTTCCAGCTAACTTCAGAAGTCCAATCTCCATGTGTGTCGGTTCCACTGGGCGCCAACCCCCCATCCCGCATCCAATCAGCTCCCCTCAAAAAAAAAAAAAGCTTGGTTTAGGAAAGAAAAATGATGGAACCTCTTGCAGAGCACATTTAAACGATTTCACATTTCTTAATGATTCTGACAGCTGAATGATCTTTCATTCGGGGTGCCCAAATGTGGTTTTCGTATTCTCCGTTCGCGCCTGTCAGCCCCAATTTGGGATTCTGAGATGCTGAAATTCGGCCGAATTTGTGCCTCAAGTGGCGTCGGTCTTTAGTTAATGTCAGTCAGAGAGCCCAGATGTTGCTTAAGTTCGGTTTGCTTTCGGCATTCTCTTCTGTGGGATTAATTAAGAACGGGCCATGTACACTCGCAACAAAGACCTCATCAAAAGGGGCAACCTGATCGGGCTTTTTAATTTTAATTCCACTGCTAATACATCATCGCAAGTCAATGCAAAGGTGGTGCAGTGTGTGTGCAGCGGTTGAGTGGTTCAGTGGCTCAGTGGTGCGGTCGTGCGTGTGTGTGATAAGTCCTGGAAAGCGCCGGACTACACGTTCTAATTTTCACAACAGTTGGTAATGCACACAACCCTCAGGACAGCCCCTATTTTCGCCTTGATTTCCTCACATCCCATAACTATACCTACACTGGGAAAAATGTATGCATCAATATTCTTCTCACATGCGTAGAATGGTTTCTCATTTTCTTATCATCTGGTAAAGTAAGTGTTCCATAGAGCAATTTTAAATCAAGAATGTGTGTGTATCTCTTAGGTCCAAGTATTTAAATACCAAATTTAGATTGTTACGCATTTCATATTTGTATAAAACTTTGAAAACCGCTTAGTGTAGCCTAGTGCGAAAATCAAGTCGAGGCCAAAGTTGCCCCATGCCGCATCCCGAATCCGCGGCAGATCCTGGTGGTGTTATTTCGCTTTCCTTGTTGCCCTTGTTGGTGGTGGCAACGTCAAGGTGAAAGCCGCTTAAGGTGGATGAGGGGATGGGGTGATGGACGGGGACGAGGACGAGGCAGGAGTCCATTGTTAGGACTCAACATGTGCGCGATTGGATTAAGTGGCGAACGACGGCGATTCAAGGACAATCAATGGAACAGCACGAGAGTCCTGGGCGTCCTGTTCCCGTGCCTCGCCACCTTCTGTCCAAATCGAAGCTAGACCGCGTAACAGAAATCCATTAAGGTGACCGTTTTATTTGCTACATTAGCGGAGGTCGGGGTGGCGACTTAAATGCATGCATTTAGCCATCTGGCTGCATTTCGTACCAGAGTACAAGAGTGTTAATTGAGACTTCTTTTTATTGGTGTTCCGGAGTGGGTATTCATGCGGAATGGTCAGGACACACGGATAGTCCCATATCCGAGTTCAAAAGCAAGGCTCTGCATGCAAATACCGAGCGAAAGGATAGGTTACAGGATTCGGGCAGCTGCTACTTGGCGCTGAGGAACGCCCACGTGCCGTAGAAATGCCAGGAATGCCGTCCCGGAATTTCCAATCAATTTTAATTGGCACCCCATCGATGGAGGACAGCGAGAAGAAATCCAAAATATTTGTGCATAATTTTAATTAGAACATTTTTCTATTTGCGCAATTTATCTTGTGAGTTCGTTTTGGGACACTTTACTTAGGAACCGGTGGCAGACGTTCAATGGGTGTCAGAGCCAGTGCAATAAATTATTTTAAACGAGCATATCGAAGATGTGTCGCCCTCTAAAATTCAACTCACACATGTGCCGTTGGGTATTCGAAATATTTTTATGGCTAGATCCCTGGATCCCTGCCTGGCCGGGCGTAGGTATCGTCGTAGGGATTTATGTGCAATCGGGGGGCTCGGAAATAGGAGATAAATCTGCTGCCCACTCAAGCGGCCAGCCAATCAAAGTTGCAGCCACTTGAATGCTCGCAGCGGGACACTCTCTCTCTGCTCTCGGAAAACTCATTTAAGTTTTCCTCGGCCAGAGAGATAGGTGAAAAGGATAAGGTCGACTCCAAGGGATTGGGCAACTTTGGTCCGGCTTAATTGCCCAGTGTCCTTGCAGCGAAAGGGGAGGCTTAATTGCCTCAGCCTCTGATTGCGACTCCGATTCTGCCGTTTGACTCCAGTGCTTAATTGCCATTTAGTCCTTTTTAATGGACTCCACTGTACGGGGACACTGGCCCATGTTCATTAATGACCACCACGGCTAGATTTCCGCTCACCTCCTTTCGTAACTTTTGCGAAGCCCTGTCGATACCCAGATAGACTTGCAAATGCCAGCATTTTAATGGCAGCATTTTTGACTTATCTGTCCATCTGGGCATCCTGCATGTCCTGTGTGTCCTTCGTGTCCCTTTGCCCCAAAGGGGCTCTCAGCCCGTTTGTGTTGCATAAATTTAGCCAAATTGTTTTGCTACCGCCCGATAAGACGCCGTCGATGGCATGACAATTAGCCCGAAACTACATTTAAAATATTACTTGTGGTCCTCCGAGTCTGTGGTCCTGTATCCTGTGCCCTCGTCCTTTGCCGGCATTAATTGTTTCTTGGGATCGTCTGTCGAAAGTGCAAACACAATCGGATTCTGATATCCCGACTATTGACTATTCGTCGAGAATGACAAGTGGTTTATATATATATATTGATTTCAGAACTATATTCAAGCGAGTTTTAATTGCCAATGTGCTATATCTTGTATAGCTTTTTTTCTTATCATTATTCATTCGGGACTTCCCAACGGTCTATTTTTTCAATGACAAATCTATGTTTTGCGGTATTTCTCTTGCTTAATCTGTAATCTTTGACTTGTTGACAAAACAACAGAAATAATCGCACTGAAGCTAAAATCAATTTTATTTAAAGTAAAGGAAGACTGCCAAATCGTGATACATCGTAGTCGAGGCTTACGGAGCTCAGTCGCAATCGCAATGAAAGTGATCGCAGCGGTTTTGCTGTGCTTTTTAATTAACCGCGCGGCCCATGGACAATGTAAGTGCATAAAGCGGAAATTAGTACCAAAATAAGAAGCCAGCTCAATGGAAACTGCATACCGGTACTCGATTGAACTCGGTTTTCGTATTTGTGGTCATTTACAGTCCAGAGTTGCCAGAATCCCAACCAGCAGACTGGATATTGCGTGGACATCGCCAGGTGTGTGCCACTGTATTCCGTGCTGGCGAAGAGTAATCCTACAGACTCCGAGATCCAGTTCATGCGAGACTCCCGCTGCGGATCTACCAAGAACAATCCGCCATTCGTCTGCTGCACTCAGGATACGGACTACAAGACGACGCTTCCCGATCAATCCATCTGTGGGGGCAACATAGCCCAATACCAAATCACTAGAGGCAAGGAAACCGTTGTCACGGAATTTGCCTGGATGGTGCTGTTAGAGTACCGTCGTCATGGTGAACAAGAATTGGGAACGCACTGCGCGGGATCACTGATCAGTAGCCGATATGTTGTAACAGCGGCTCATTGCCTGTCCAATAACAAGGCCGTCTATGGAGACATGTAAACGGCCTTATACTTGTTGCTAGGGTTTTTTTTATTATTAACTATTGCCTCTTTCAGAGTCTCTGTGAGATTGGGCGTGCATAACACTAGTGACATCGTGTATTCCCACAATGCAGAGCGCCTACCGGGCCCTGTGAGAATCGCGGTCGAGGAGATCCACGTACATGAAAGCTTCGGTACACGCCACATGTCGTACGACATTGGGCTGATCCGCTTGGCGAGAGAGGTTGCCTATTCGCCCAGCATACGACCTGTTTGCTTGCCCTCGACTGTGGGTGTGGAAAACTGGCCATCCGGTCAGGCGTTCACCGTGGCAGGATGGGGTAGAACCCTCACCAGAGAAAGCAGTCCCGTCAAGATGAAATTGGAGGTAACATACGTGGAGCCTGCCCTGTGTCGTCGCTGGTATGCTTCTGGACCTGCCGTGGATGACTCCCACTTGTGCGTCCGAAGTAGAAGTCAGGGTGATAGCTGCACTGGGGACTCCGGCGGACCACTGATGGCATTCCGCGAGGGCGTTTGGGTCCTTGCGGGCATTGTGTCCTTTGGCAACTACTGGTGCTCAGGAAGCTGGCCAGGTGTCTACACAAATGCTCTTTTCTACGAAACGTGGATCACGCAGCATATAAAACCTTAAGTTCAAGCTCTCTTCATGCACAAGCATAAATAGATTTTGATAAGGAAAAGTATATGAGAGCTTCCCTTATCAATAAATGTGTTTCTAAATATTTCTGCTTCATAGCAGCAATGCTGATTAAACAAGCATTTAATATATTACACCTTCTGAATGGGTCTTCTTGAATGCCCAGCACTGAGTTGAACATTTTCCGACCTCCCCTTTGGCTCATTTCAACCTGCCACTTGAGGCAGCTTCTGCCCATGGTGCACTTACATTTAATGAAAAAAGGAGCATTATTATTAAATTATACCCAAGAAGAAGTCCCCTCTCTCACCTCTTCGTTGCCATTCGAGAGCATGACATAAACATAAACTTTGCGCCTTTTGTGTGAGCGAGTCCTGCGGGTGCTCCTTCTATATGTATATACTTATCCTGATCCTGGCCGGCGGCTAGCAGCAACAACAAGAATGGCAACAAACACCTTTAATATTTTCATTATGAAGTCATTCAGCGCGATTATTAACGCGTGACCCCCAAGGCGATGCACAGCATCCAGAACGAACGGTCAAAAGCGGACAAAAGTTCAGGTCCACCCTAATGGACAACAGCAGCCCAGCTTTGGAGCAGTTTCCAGTGCACGGAGAGAAAATGTTTCTATCGATGTAAGGTCGAAACGGGGACCAGAAGAATGCAGTTAACAACATTAATTTGTTTAATTTCATTTAAAAAGAAGCTGGATGATTGCTTTTGATAACAGCTTGAATATTTGATTTCTTGGTTATTGTGGGAATGACTTAGAAATATTTTCTCTGAGTGTGCTCCAGCGCTGAGGTAAATTACAATTTTTGTTTATAAGTGGCAGCCGCTGGGCAAGTGCAGCTGTACCTAATAATCATAATAATTGCGCCATGGGCGTCGACGGCGTCGTCAACTTTTCCAGACGCCAACACCGCCCCCATTTCCCTCGCAGCTTCGGCAACAACAATTGCTTATAAAGTGCGTGTGACACATTAACGGGAAAAGTCCGGCGCGAAAAGCGGGAAAGCCTTGGCAGACAGGGAAAAAAGGCAAATAAAACTCGCGGCCAGTGGGCGAACTTCAAAAGAAATAAAGGAGAGGAGAAAATAAAAGAAAAGTCCTTTAATGCCGTGAATTTTCCGCGGGATTTCTATAAAGTGCAGCGGGGTGTGGGATGGGGAAATTAGATGGGGGGTCACTGCGGTTTCTTCGGCGCAAATTGAAAAAATGTTCGTGCGTAAATTGGCTTTTGGGTCGGGGATGCTCTCCATATCGGCCAGAAATTTAAATGGAAACAGGCGTGGCCAGGTCACCTCACATCCGCTGTGCCTGCCACTTTTTCAAATTGAATTTCGTTTCGAGAGCTCCTGAGAAGGCCAAGCGGAAAGTGAAAGTGGAAAGCAAGGAAAAGCCGGGAAAACCGGCAGCAAATTAAAAAGAAATTAAGCCAATTTGCCTGTACAAGCCAGGATGTGCGGCTCAATTTCAGGAGCCGTGGTCAAAAGTGGCCGCGACTTGTTGTGGCTCGTAAATCTTGGGCCATAAATACCAGGGCCTTCTGCTCCTTTTCGCCTCACTTGCCAAACGTCTTTATTCCGGCGTAAAATTCTTTAATCTTGTTCAATTCAATTAGTTCGAGTTGACTAGTTAATGCCGCTCCAAGTGTCCGCGAATGTCCTTTTTGTCCGCCGGAGGTGAGTTATCTTCCTGCCCCGACTTTGTCACCGAGCATTAACTTTGGCAATTTATGGCCACTCCAAGCGGAATCGCTTGCGTCCTGATGTTTATGGTTATCTGGGGCTGATCAGGTCCTAATTAGGGAAATAACCTTTCCTGGTTGCTGGCTCGTGAATAGGAATAAATTGTACATCCAGCCTACAGATGATCTGAAAATATTTAAAAGTATTATTCGTGCTTCCGTTAATGAACATGGGCTTAATAACCAATGATTTATTTATTTCTTTGCCTTATCACAGAATTTAACACAACCGAAAGAAACAAGCCAATGAATTGCACAATGTGAATTTTGAATACGTTTAAATAGTAAGGCGATTGCAGTCTTGATTTCGAGGACGAAGTTCACGAACATCAGCGGATACAAATCTAATAATAATATAAGAGGCCTATGAAAAGTTTATTGAAAGGTCTCGCCATGCTGAACCCCACCGGTGTAGACTGCCATCAACATCGTATGATCCGATCTAGTTGTCGCCCACGCCTGGATCATGATCATGATCACTTGGGGCACATGACGATTCTGCCAAAGGGGAAGACGCTCTCAAGCCATCGGCTCTGGCGTCCAAGTCCTGGCGTGGCGAGGAGACGGGCGTGGAGCTATCATCACGAGGCTTGGCATTTCCGAAGATCAGAGCAGCCTGTTTGGTTTCAGCCAGAGAGTTTATGGGTGCAGTCACAGTTCTGGGCTTGAGCACTAGCTTGGGCCGATCATCATCATCGCGTACTGCGAATTGAGTGCTCGAAGATGGACCTGTTCCACATGATGCCGACTCAGACGCTCCGTGCACAGGACGATTGTTGTCCCCGCCAAAGCTGCTGTTCCCATGGTTATTGTAGCCGCCAGAACTTCCAGAGTTGTTTGGATTGTAGTGTCCACGGCGATCGCGGTTGCGATTCTGCACGAAATTGGTATAGTTGCCGCCATTTACGACCCCGAATCCACCGCCGCCTCCATTTCCATTGAAGTTCCGCTGCGGATTGCCGCCTCTTGCTACTCCAGCACCTCCTCCGCCTGCGCTGTTGTTCATGGATCTGGAAAATGAATATGTAGTCAAGACCATTTGAGTGCTGCATTGGCAATTCATTTCTTACCGGTTGAAGTTGTAGGTGCGATTGCGTTGGAATCCTCCGCTGCCGATCGATTGCTGATCCTCGCGGTCATCGAAGTTACGTGGAGCTCCTCCCTGGTAACGATTGCCATTTCCACCTACACCAACACGGCTATTGAAACCACCTCGAATGGTGCGGTTGTAGTTAATGGACGTGGTGCTTTGTGTGGGGCTGCTGTTGGACATATGGTGGTTGCTGCTGGTGCTGCGGGGTTCCCTCCTTCTAAACTGGTGGGATCCCACGCTGTCGTCGCGCCGATAGTTGCGCCTCTGGTAGTAGGGACTGTTACCGTTTGTTGGTCCCGTGCTGCCTCCTCTTCCGACGCCACCACCTCTTCCGGCGCCACCACCTCTGTCGTGGCCCACTCCGACTGGAGGAGCTCCGCCAACTCCGCTGGGAGCACCCGGGTTCTGCCGGCGATGGTCGGCTATATCGATACGCAGGGGGGCCGAAAAGTTGTCCAGCTTGATGCGGCCGTTGCAGTTGAGAGCACTCTTCAGCTGTGCCAGAGTCTCGAACTCCACGTAGCCATAGCCCTTGAACTCATCGGTCTCACGGTCCTTGATCAGGCGCACATTCTTCACCTCGAAGTCCGAAAAGATCTTCATTACATCGCCCTGGACGAGACCCTTGGGAAGGTTGCCCACATAAGCGATGAATGGTGGTTCCGTGGGCACCTGACGCTGCCTATCGCGATCCCTGTCACGATTGCGATAGTTTTGGAAATTACTGCGATTGTCCCGATTATCGCGATTGTCCCGATTATGGTCTCGATAATTGTATGTATTATCACGATTGAACTCTCGGTCCCGCTGGCTGGAGCGATTGGCCATGCTATTAGGTCCTAGTCCCAATCCTACTAAAATATATATACCTAGCCGTAGCCACGCAATCCTCTAACCACGGACACACGGAGTACCAAACGCTCAAAGAAAAAGTCCGGAGCTCGATATTCCAGACGCTGTTGATAAGTCTACACGAGACAAGGGACTGGATTCGGAGCTAAAGGGTTCCAAATGATTTCTAACAGCCCGGAGACACTGATTTCAATCCCACTCGATGGAAATGTATAGAATATATGCTGTTCCCTACTAAATTCCCATAAAATAGTTTTTTCTCCTATAGTACAACTTGTGCGAAACAAAATGGAAGCTGGAGTTAAATCTGCTGCATGCTGAGCACAGAGCTCCCAGTTAAGGTAAACCATAAATGATTAATTACGGCGCCAGGCTCCAGACCCATTCCCCTTTTTCGCAAAACATGTGTAAGCAGCAGCTCCATCTTCTCCGCCAGTTTGTGTTTGTTTTATGGATAATGCCAACAAAAGCAGCAACAGCCAGTACATGAAAAAGTCAACAGAAAATAGTGCAGCAGCAGCAGCAGCAATACCAAAGAAGCGCTTTCTGTTTGCCCCGCGAACTCATGACTCATTTTTGTACATTTGTCAAAATGTGTGCCATACATCATTTTAAACAGTGCAGCCTGGGGGAGGGATAAAGGTTGCGCAGAGTGAGGGATCACTGTGTTTTAGCCACAGCCTGGCTTTCATTGAAAGCCCCATCTCGTTCCACTTCCATCTCTCTCTATTCAGGAAAACCTTGTCCCAGTGCTTCGAAAGACTCAACGCATGGAGTCCAAGATAAATCGCCAGCAACACGGAATTAAAAACTGATGTAGCGATTAATTTATCACTTGCAGGCAGTGCACTCAGAAATGGAATGAGCACTCTTAATACCCTAGCTAAACATAAGGTACTGCAGCATTCAAAAAGTTCAATAATATGAATACTTGTGTTTTTCATAATCTAACTTCTGTCTTCACTGACATAAAGTTTGTTTTAGGAAATTCTTAAAAATGCTTTGTTTCATTTCAATAGAATCGCAATTTCAAACGCAGCTTTATATATATGTGAAATGAATTTATTGTTAGGTAATGCCATGCATTTCTCCCAGTGCATCTGGAGGAAGAGTCGCAGCTTCTGGCAATATTTAACTAACAAGTTGCAGAGGAGACGTTCGAATGGTTCTATCCGAATGGAATCGAAGTGCACGGAGTTGGGCAGTAAATAAATTACGAGCGGCAAATAAACGCGCTTCATTGCACCATCGATGGACAGTAGCCCTGCTGGAGAGGTGGAAAATGGGGGGCCGGGGCGAAACATGGGAGCCAAAAGGAGATGTATGGACAAACAGAGACAAGCAAACGGAAACGGAAACGCTTTCAGCTGTCGAATTTGTATGAGTGCATGAAAGTGGCCAGTCTCCAGTTCGCTGGGAATCGAGAGCTTTGTTGTAAGCGCTCCATCATTTGATTGTTGCAACTGCGAAGGACTCGGGGGCGAGGCTCATCGATCAGAATTAATAAAGATTTGGTCCTCGGTGATTGACTGACTGACCCACCTCGACCAGCTGCGATTGCCATCCCCGCCCATCGAACTTTGGAATAGAGCATTTGTTTCTAATCGGGCAATCCCACTTGAATGGCACAGAAGCGTAAACGATTTTAGTATTACACGACATTAGCGAAATGAAATTGATTTCGAGGCTGCTCCAGAACCCACCACCCACCCAACATCTCCATCCCTTGCAAGCTCATCATAATGATGTGTGCCGCAAGTATGCAGCGAAAGTGTTTCACTCCATTAGTGCACTTGTAGTACCTCGCATATCATCCGATGATTCGGGGATGAGGCAAGGACCGCTCACTAATCATATTAAGCGAAATTCATACGTCGCCGCATTTATGCGATTTACCCAGGATCCCCGAAAATAACCAAGAACCAGCAGGAAACAGATGGGGGTAGCTTCTAGCCATTGTTGTGACTCGGTCTGGCAACATTTTTCGTTGTCGTTTAAACTAATTGAGTGTTACAAATTTTATGTGCAAAATCTTTAAGCTAAATTGAAATTTGTTTTCCTTTTGCCCCGCTCTCGTACATTTTCCACATATGATGCTCGTACGGTGCTCACTATCCCCGTAAACCCGCATCCGTAAGTGAACCCATTTAATGTTATGTGCTCATTCTTCTGGTTGCTCATATCCGAAAGTGCGCCGAACCATTTTACCATTTTAAAATGCCCGAGTTGAGGTATGTTCGACTGGTTTTTGTCCACGAACTACAGCCTACGGGGTGGAGTGGCCTGCCTTTGGGGTTTTCCCAGTTTTTCCGGGGTGGGTGAGGCCAAGATACGAGTTGCGAGTAGCGGCGCTTCCCTTTCATTTTCATAATTGAGGTTGAAGTTCGCGATGAAATATTAAGTGTAATGGGCAAACACTTTTTATGTCTGCAGGCCTATGTGTGTTTGTTTAAACGTACAATTTATTTGTTTATTCAACTCTCAATATACATTTTAAAAAGATGATAATGTTCTGATCTTTGTAAATATACGGATTTAATTTAAATAAGAAGGGAAAATTTCAAGAAATCATTGAAAACTATACCATTTATTGGCTCAGTAGCTTTGCCTATGACAAAGTGTTCCCACTCCACTTGGCTCCAATCCCCCGACATAATGTCAGCTAATTAAACTGCCAACGGAGTGTATTCGCAAAACAATTTACATAATTTACGATGCAAGACAATTGGCAGAGCAAACCGAAAAAGTCGAGGCAAAGGCTTGCAGGCCAATAAACAGAATTGCATATGAAATGCCAGGGATATTCGGAAGTATGAATTGTTCGGGCCAAGATAAGGAAAAAGGAATATTGGCGACATTATGGCCAAGAACAAAGCCCACACAAAGTGTGGGTCTAGAATGGAGCGCAACTATCGTCTGAGATTTATCATTGCCCCGGCCATATATCAAGTGTTTTGGCCAAATAATATAATATATGGCACTTGCCAAGTCCGCAATTACCAGCGCAAACTGTCGCGGCGTTTTGAAAAATTAACATGCAAGCCAGCTATAGTTCTTTGTATCGGCCAGTCCCATAGATTTATGCCAATTTGATGCTCCAAGTGATGCTGATTTATGGGAGCTCGGCGGATTCCACGCTCCAAAGAACTTTCGGCGGGCCCATAAATAATGCCGGCGATCAAATTGCTACCTTCATGTGTCGATAGAGCGCGGCAGCCGAGTTTCTGGCAGGGTTCCTTGGCTTGCCATTGTTGTACTTTCAATTAAGGCAATTGATTTTAATTAGACCACGGCTTACCATAAACATATTCCAAAGAAATTATTATTAAACACGCGACCCTCGCGAGCTGCTGGCCTTCTGGGCTGGGTAGGTGGCCATAAACTTCTTCCTCACCTCGCCGCCACGCGGGACGTAACTTAATATCTACTCCAAGCCATTCGGTTCAATTAGCAGGAATTATATGGCCAAGTCGGGTCGCGATGCACCCTGCACAGGAATGTACCCACATCTCGGGCCAACTGCTGCTGCCGAAGTTGGAGGAGGTAGAGAAGCCATGTTCCTTAATTGGCCGATATAAAGGGGGACAATCTGACACTGCGAAAAATAATATCAGCAAATTGACGTAAAAGTCAGAAAAAGAAGTTATGCCATTTTCCACTGAGAGTGAAGATCGAGGTATTGAGCGTTTTTAATCTTAGACTTGGTTGTTGATCTTAAAAGTAAGTTAAGTTAACTATGGGCTAAGTTTTTCGCAGTGCCTTTAACGGCGACGTGCCTCAATTGAGGTGATCAACGTTAATTGAAAGCCAGCGCGGATGACTCAGCCGCCGGCTCATTAAGTGGCTGGGAAATGGGAACGGAGGCTGACGGAACTCGGAGCGAACTCGAGGCGATCAAGATGAAAAATTAACATTTCGCGCATCATTAAAATTCCAATAGAAGAGAAGAGATGGTCGGCGGACTTTGCCATATGGAAATCGTTGACAAATGTAGCAACGTGCTCAATGTCTCCATTTTCATTTTCGTTTCCATTTCCACATATCTCAGCCTCAGTGGGGTACTTGTTGTCCCTGTTTTTCTTGTCAGCTGCCGACCGCCTGGCTCATTTGTCGCCGTTTCCTCCGGAGAGTGGGAAAAACAAATGCGTCAACACCGAATTTTCATTTGGTTAATGTGTGACTAGAACCAAAAACTAAATGCGCCACGGCCGCATTATTCTCAGCCGCCTTTTCCGGGACACATTCGAGCACATCAGTGGAATAATAACATGAATTAATCAATTTGTCATGTTGATATTTGTTTGGCAATTTATTTACCATGTGCGCAGAGGCGCAAGAGACCCGTCGAACTGGACCGAGCTGAGGAGTGGTTCCGCTCCCGGCTGTTGGGTTTTATTTTTGGAACCACTCGGTGGCCACTTGGATACTCGCACTGCTCTATATGTGGCATGTGCATCGCCGGTAATTGTGGCCAGTAATTGATGATACTCATACTTAGGCACTCGGGAGCGGCTTCCCTGGGAGATTAGTTGCGATTCAATGGCTAATTATCATCACAGATCACGGCTGGCACAGATGCGGATATGGACAGAGATGCCCTAACACCGGAGACTCCGACATAAAAGTGCCATTTTGTGAGTTTTTGTCCCTGGCAAATCATTTCAGAGCTCTGAAAACAAATAAACAAACCAAGTCTGACAAGAGAGTTTAACTCAATGGGGTGCACTGAAAAAAAAGGGAAAAACATCGAAAAACGTTACTATAAGTTAAAAATGATGAACTTCTAGGCTTGGTTTGAAATTCAAACCTTGAATATAAAATGTATTATACTGCTAAACTTTATTATATGTGCAGCAAGTTCCAAATACTAATATGCCTGTGCAAAGATGTGATGATGATGATGTCACCTTGCTGAGAATGGTATATATCTGCTGCCATAAAGCAAACATCTCCATAAACCCATTACCATCTGGCGTGATTAACTCCGGGCTCTAAGATCCGAAGGGGGTGCTCCTGTCCCCCGGAATTTCTCACGGATCCGGAAGGGACGAGGGGCACCTAGGGGCAATGTGTGGTGGTGCACTCCTCCTCGGAGCTCGGGGACAGAATCCGAGTCTTTTGTGTGTCGCCATCGAGGTTTGTACGTACGAATGCTTTTGGAAATTTATGAGTTTCGCTTGAAAAGTATTTTATTGCATTTATAATTGTGTGAGTGTGTCTGGGAAATGGTGTCCCGCCCCCCGTAAATGTTGCACATAAACTCTTTAACACTTTGCCTCTCGATGCAATTAAAAAAAGTCTACTTATTGAAGGGGAAGTGGGAGAATGTATCTGTATCTTTGTCCCTGTGCTGTGCATTAGGGGCCTAAAAATGTGATGGGCCATGGCTAGGGCATGGGATGTGGTGCTGATGCTGATGCTCCACTTCGGTGTTCCAGGGGCCACCGCATCATTTGTTTGCGCAACTTTATTAGACTCTCGAATTGCGTGTTTAGTTTTCCGAGCGATTTATGTGCAGCCCGTCCCGAGCGGGTGACGAAAATGTGGGAAACTCATCGGAGAGCCATGTGTGCCGCAGACTTTTCACTAACAAGTGTCTCTCCCCCGCTCCACACCTCTCCACCCCGCTCCACCGCGGATCACTCGAAAGTGTCTAACAATCCGCAGCTCAAACTTGTCTGACCCCTCCATTCGTCTTGTGTTTTCCTCTTGAGAAACCTTCGTGCTTCTGACAGCTTCGTTGATTAATAAGCAGCCATTTCAAATGCTTGCAAGCCCTTCACTTTAACTTAACGATTTTTTAGTGGTTACACAGAAACAATGTGAAATTGAAGAAATATCAATTGGATATTTAAAATATTTCAATTCGTTTCTTAGCTCAAACAAGACCGTTGTTACACTATACAGATATATTCGTAAGTAAACCACAGTTCAAAGTTCTATGACCCCGGATCATTGCCACCCCCAAACCCTTCGACCTCTGGTAACTTTTAGGTTTGATTAATAAGCAAAGTAAAATTGAAATTTTTTCCAAAACGCACACAAAAATTAAAACGTACAAATTGCCAGTTATTTGTTTGCCCCGAAGTTCCGGTACCTTTCCATCTCGAAACTCCAGAACTTCCTTGGCGGCGGAAAGAAAGAATTCATTTTCCACGTAATTACTCTGCTGTGATTAGTGAAATTAAACTTTTCTCTGGCATTTCCCTTTTGCTGTGCGTGAGTTTTGCTTTTCTCATCTGCTCTTTGATTTTTGGCCGCGGAAAAAATGGCGGCGCTTTTCTTTTCTGCCCTTTTTTGCCGCCTTTCCGTTCTGCAGTTTCATTTAGCGCTACGTTTTTCATGGGAAAAACTAGAAAAAAGCGGGAGAACGGCCAATTACAAGGATTGATTGTGTATGAAAATGATGTTTTCCCGCGCTGCGAGAACTTTTCAATGCAAAGATGCATAAGGTGTCTAATTTTTCATGGCACTCGCGAGGGTTTTCCGCGGGACGGACGGACAGAACGCCAAGATTGACGGCCTTTGTCGCCGGGCCAATGAAATTTTTAAATATAAAACGAAAAACGAACGCACAAATAAAAAATGGGAAAGGGAAAAGGAATTCAGTGCAGAGCGCGGAGTGAGTGCTCAAAGAAAACACTTTTTGCGCGGCAGACACTTTAACACTTGAATAAATATTTGTGCGCCAGCCGCCCCGAAAAAGGAGATTTTATAATGCCACAAAATCCAAACTAATTACTCAAGCCGCTCCGTCGGACGCTCGCATCATTTCACTTGATATCCTGTCCTGTCACAGGATGCCAGTTAGGACCGTCCTCACTTCCCATCCCAACCCGAGCATCTCGAGCATCTCGAGCATCTCGAAATCCAGAACCAGACAGCCTCATCATTGCCCCTGGAAATCGCAGACAAAATAAATGTTTTGAGAATAATTTCGTGTTATTTTTTCAGCAGCGACTCGGGGAACTTGAAAACTTGGAAAAGTGTCACTGGCGCGTGTGTCAGAAATTAATATTAATTTGCCATGTCAATGCATATCCGTCATTGCGACGACAGTTGGCCAGTCGAGGCGGGAAAGTGGTTACTTTCCAGCACACTGGCTCATTATCATCCACGGCAAAAGGGTGGCCCGAGCACGTGCGAAAATATTCGGGAAATTATTCAAATTATTTTCACATTTTCTGGGGTTTCCCCGGGCTTTCCCTGGCTTCATTAGAAAACGCATTGATAATGCGGGCTGCGGCAGGTGCGGCTTCTGCATCCCGAATAGTTGTCATCGAGCTGAGTAATCAACTGCTCTCCGGAGAGAACTCATGCTGGGAAATGGAAATGGAGAATGGGTGGGTCAGGTCACATGCCAAATGGCACACGTCTCTTGAAATCCATGCCGTGTCTCTGTCTAATGTTTTGGGATTCAGCAGTACAAGGGGTATATTGGGCAAATTGTGTATTAGTGTTATATATTTGGGATATAAATCCAAATCAAATTCAACTTACCCTCGCAGCCCAGCTCATGAATGTTATTTTAATGGGTATTTTGAGTTCGAGACTCCACCTCGATTTTCAACGCATTTTCTAGCTGGGGCAAGTGACGATTTACGGTTTGCTTTGCTCATCAACACGCGGCTGTCCGCCGGAGAAAAGCGGACAGAGATGCTTAATTTGGACGCCACGTGTCCTTGTCCACATCCCTGTGTTGGTGTCAGTGGATCCGGAAGGTGTCCGCCGAGTGTTGTCGGGAGTCTCTACTGTGGTGCGTGTCCCCAGGGCACACTGTTTACACGAGTTTGTTGTTAGTAGTTTAATTTAATTAATGTTTAAATATGCAGCCTTACGACCCGTCGTATTTAAACGGGGAGGCATCGTGAGAATTTCGTCCTGGGAGGATTTACATCCCATCGGTTGCATCTTGTACTATATTCAGTATTATCAGTATGACATTATATAATGCCACATCTTAGGGACTTTTATTAATATAGAATGTATTGTCTAAAATGTAGTAAAACATAAAGTTTGTTTTTTCTGTCCAACAACCTGACTTTTCTCCCCTTTAGGTTGTCACACTTTTGTGCTGCACTTGAGTGTGCATTTTCCGCATTTCCATTTCCCTCGACTTTGACAGCCCGCAACTGTTTCATGTGCGATGAAAGCGGCTGTGGCACCTTTCAGACTAGTTTTGTCGCTCTGCAAATATTTTGATTAGCCCGAGTGAGTTGTTTTTTGGCCATGGAACATGTTGCATTTGGCCCAGGAAAATAGTGGCAATGGGCAATGTGGTCAGGGCTCAATCAAGTTACTATTAATACGAGGACTACTCGCACACATGTTTGTCTAAATTACATTCGACATTTACGAGTTCGTAATAAAAACTTTAACAATGGCCGACGCCATTTTACTTGGGAACTACTCAACTTCAGACTGGATACATGTATGTGGATGGGGATGGGGATGTGGGCGGAGGTAATGGGTAATGGCCATCAAGTGCAGATCGCGTCGTAAAAGACATTTTACAGTTGGCACCGCTCGATTTCCATGGCCCGATTCCGATTCCGATGGCCGATGTTCGATTTTCGCCTCCCTCGAGTGGAAAAGTCAAGTGTGTGTGCATTTTTAATTAATTGGGTTTAGTTTTTATGGCTTCATTAATTACCAAACACTGCAAGGGGACGCACACACATCCGTACAATCCTTGACTTGACGTCAGCGGCTCTCGGATGAATAATGCATCATGGCAGTCGATATGTGAGCTGTAAATATCAATAATAAAAGTGCGACGCCAGGACCAAAAACGGGAACGAGTGCATTAAAAATTTATTTGGATCTGCCTGCGACGCGTGGCTATATGGCATTACGTTCGAGTATATGTATATGTAATCGCATAGGGATATCGGGGGTGCGCCGCCATAAAATAATAATCTTTATGATGACAAAATTTTAATACAATATTGGCGGTCTCCGCGCCGAGATGGCACTTCCTCCTTCGAATCTGTCATCGGTGGATTCATAAATCCACTTTAATTGCTGCAGTGATTGCGACTCCAGCCATTCGCCGAGTTCCGTGGACTTAGCCGTGAGTCCTCCTTGCGGGCGATAAAAGCGGCCAAGTGCCCAGTAAAAATCGGGTTCATTAATATTCAACTATATGCGTTTAGTGGCTCCTCCCATTTACGGCCGCAGATAAAGTTCGATGAGCAGCTGTCAGCTGGCGGGGAAGCCCCATCCTCCTCCGATGGGTTAGCCCCGTATACCACCCACAAACATATAACGATTAGCAACTGTCAAGTCTGCTTATGTATCACTTCCGTTTATTACACAACAAAATATCAACAATCATCGTTAACACAACTATCTACAAGATCTGAACCTTGCCATCACCTCCACCCAATAAGCACTCAGTAGTACATCGATCCTTGGCCCCATAAGTCATCTACTTATCCATCATCATCTCACTGGCTGAATTCTTCAAAGAAACCCATTGAGAGCTGTGATTTATGCGAATGCCCACACTAGCATGATATGCAAATTCAGTTATAATTCACATTTCCACAGCGTCGTTCGAGGATCCATTTGGTTGGCTGACCTGCCCAAATGTCCGGCGGATTGTTCCGCCAAAATCGCCATTGATGGATGCAGTCGTGGGATGGGGGCGGGTTCGGCCGTTCAGTGCTGACCATGCCTCATTTACATTTATTTGCCAATTTATTTAACGATCGATCGTAAAGCGTTTGCCGCCTTGGACACTCGGATTTTGCTTTTCTGCCATTCTGTTTTTCAGTTTTCAATTTTCAGTGGATGATTTTATGTCGAAATGGGGAGCCCGGAGAACGGAAAACGGAGAACGGAGACGAGTCCGTGTTGTTTACGTTTTTAAGTGAATTTTCATATTTTAATGTTTGGCAACATTGTTGTCGCCTCAAAAGGCCGACCTCATAATTTCCGGCGTGGAATTCGTGGAAGTCGCCCGACCATATAGACCCGGTCTGCCATTCGACGTGGTGGGGCTAAACGATCGTAAAGATCGGACATTTTTATAGGTGTCGGCACAAAGGTGTTTTCCCTGCCCGATTCGCCGGTTTATGTTGCTTTGAGATGTCAAAGCGAATGCATCCAGCACTGGGATATAAAACTGGGGACGCTCCTTTGAAGCCCGTGTACAAACAAATAATCGTGGCGCATTCCGATCGCAGATACAAATCTGCACTGTTCGCCAATTTTTTCCAAATTGTTTACGTTCCCATTTAGAGATTATAATGTGAATTTCGATAATGACTAAAAAAAGGTCTGCAAACATTTGAACAGAAGCACATATTCCCTGAACGATAGTAATATTGGTTCATAATGATTAGATAGAACCCGTTTTTTCCGGTGTTTTGGACAGATCAACCCCATTAGGATCATGATCTGCACAATGGCGCCCATCGGACGCGATGAGCTTGAAATTTTATATGCCGCCGGCACTCGTCTGCATTTGTCTGGCATTTGTGCAAACATCTCGACTAATTGGCCAAACGGCTCAGTTCAGATCGGTTCAGTTCATCTCGGATCGGATGCGATGGGATGGGATCGAAACGGATTGGTTGTGTGGGTGGGGATCGTAGGGAGCAGGGCCTTATAGAGTTGCCTGGACGTGCGTGCGTGCGTTGGGGCCATTAAAAAATTATTGAAATTGAACATTTTGAAAATAAACTGGAAACGCATTTCGACTTTCGGTGGAAAAGTGTGGCACACGGCGCGCTTCATTTGTGCCCCGCTGGGGAAACGGTGAAAAGCGGAGAGATCGCTGAATCCGGGGGAAACCCACTTCGCCTTCGATTAGGGCTGCATTTCCACGTTTTTCAGCGTTTGGCTTTTTCGCCAGCCGAGAGAAAATTTAATTTATTGCCTGCCCGTCTACCAAGTCAATGCGATATACTATACTACACTATACTATATGCAATGCTCGATCTCGCGCGATTTGTGTACGTGAAAAGTGTACGGGGTATTTTTAAGTGAAAATGAATTGAAATGAAATGATTTTTCATTTATTCGCCGACGCTGTGACGCCAAGGAGACTGCTGGCCCCGCCCCTCGCGGCAAATGAGGAAAATGCCGGGGAAAATTGTCGCTCGCCTCGGGGAAATTCGCACCTAGAAAATCGTGCCGATTTTTCGGCCCATCGAAATGTGCCAAGTAATGCGGCATTAAGTGGTTGCACCTTTCCGCAGCAAGGTGCATTGTTGCAGTTGCGGCCCCACTTGCTGCAATTGTTGCTGTTGCTGTTGCAACTGTCAACATCACATCGGCATTATCGCAGCGCCACTTGAATGTCGAAAGCGCCACAATCCGAAAGGTGCGACAATGGCGACAAGCCCGCATAGTGACAATAATTTGTGGGCCGTGTTGGCAACTATTTTCGATCAAGGAATGGGAGTGGATACAGTGCCCTACAGGTTCCGGTGCAAATTGTACTTAGAACAAATTATTATTTTGGAAATATCATTCTCACCATTAAAGGTCCTCCAAAGCCATCGATAAAACTGTGATCCGCTGGGATAATCGAGTGCCTTCCGAAGTTCCCTTAGGCAACCTTCACTGTGTGGCAAAGTGGGTTGACGCCACCTAAGCACGCGGCGGCCCAAAGGTGCCACTTTCTCAGGGGGAGTTTGACGGCCGAGGTGCGAGAAAGGGCGGGCAGGCGGCGGTGGGAGTGGCAGGAGGCGGGCCGACATGCTGGCGTCAGTGTCAGTCTTCGTGGTGCCGAGACTACCGGCCATATAGACCATCGTCTGGCAGCTATTTATTCCCAGATCTCACCGGCGAGTATGTGTTGCAATTATGCAGACAAGATGTCGACGCGAATTGTTCGCATTCGTCGACACTCGGCGTTGCACGTTGGCAGGAGGATGTGGTTGGTTTGGGGGGGAGAGGGCGTGGATGGGGCAGCGGCTCCCCAGCGGACGAGCTTAGTCAGATAACTCAGCTGGGCCCTAGGTGCTAATGGTCAATAAATATGAAATTTTTATCGACTTACGCAACACGAGCCGGCATCTAAAATGCAAACACACATCATTTTGGCAGCCTGAGCTTACTCTTAGCTCACGTTTTGCTGGCTAACAAGCTCCCCCGAGTGAAATAAAAACCGAAAGTGCAAAATCATACGGCGATGCGGGCGGCTACGTGATGCCATTGGACTTCTATTTCTTGACAGTTTGGGAGTGGGTGGGGTTAGGTTCGCGCGGGGAGGGGAGGGGGATGGGTACGCGGCTCTATTTCACTGGCCAATTAGACGGCCTGTTCTGGCTAATTGGTCTACCTCATTTATCCCATTGTCGCTGTCTGCAGGGAATTAATCAAGTGCCCAGATGCAGTTTTACGCAGAACACTGCTGCCGTCGTCAAGGCGTGACCAGAGTTTGACTTTTTAGATACATTGTATATGCGAAAGAAGTATCTGTATCTGGGCGTTACGCATCTGCCTGTCAGCACTTGGCCAATTGTTCCCGCCGAGTCTCCTGCCACGTTTGCGATTGGACTTTTCCACAGAACCGGAGGCCAAATGAAATATGAACTATTTTAACGCCTACTTAATTTATTTGTTTTTGCGCTCTCGCTGCTGCCGTAGTATAAATTTTAATTAATTTAGCGTTGAAGTGAAAGTGTTAAGTGATTTGCTTGGCTGCCGCTGGCAATACCTTCAAGTACATGGCGATATATACCATCTAGACTATATATAGCCGATATGTATGGGCCATCAAGTGCAGCTGTGGTAGGTAAGGCCGCATTTTAGTGCGTTCTCCGCTCGACCTAAATAAATAAAAATATGTTTATAGGCAAAATATTAAAGACAAACACCGAACTACCCCCGCACAAACACACACGCTCTCACTCTGCCACACATGTCCCCTGACCAATTCATAAGTTTGCACTTAAAGGACATGGCCAACCTGTCCCAAGGTTGGACACTCCACTCCAAGATGGCTCACACATAAAAGCATAATAAAATGTATTTACCCCAGGATCAAATTATGAATCTGCTTATGGGTAAAACAAGGACAAGGGACGGCTAAAAGGTGAGCCCAGCTCCTTCAAGTTATGAAAGCCGCAGGCTGCCTCCGTCTCCCCCCCAAAAAAAGGACAAAACGCATATTTATGAAATGAACAAAACTATAAAGGACACACACACACTGATGCACAGAAAGAAAATGAACGAAATTAGCTTATTTCTAACTCTTTATTGCTTGTAAGGTTACTCTGACCTAAAGAGGATCTTCGAGAGTTATGGCCTCACTAATTTCAATAACCTTAAGGAGATGTAAAGTGCAGAACCTATGCTTACTTTTTTTTCTTAGTGTATAAAAAAGGGAGAGGGATCAGGACAATGTGCGGACATCTACGGAGATTTGGTTTTTTGGGTTGTCGGTCGACAATGAAAATTTGTGCACATTTCAGCAGAATCGAGGGCCTGAGGTGATGGCCAGCTCCTTTAAGGTGTGGCCACCGAATCCGCATCGTGTCCCTTTTTGGGATGCCCAGAGTCTATTACAGAAGTTTATGGCGCACGCAGTTACACCTACGACAGCCCTGGGCGAGCTGGCAACATATGGTCAGAAGTGAGGGCGAAAGGTACGAGGGTGGCAGTCGCCGAACCACCGAGCCACCCAAACCACCCACATGGCGCACCACCCAAGGGCACAACCACTTTGTTTATGCCAGTCGCAACATTTTACAAAGTTTATTCCGCCTTGGCATCATCAACAGCCATCGGAATCATCATCATCATCAGTCGTCACAATTCTCGGGTGACATCTGGATGGTGGATTCTCGGAGCAGTCGGTTGTGTCCAGGCTGCCCCAGGGTGTCCAGGAGTTGCTTAAGTATGTGCGTCACATACGCCCAGCCTCCTTCTTCTCATCCGGCGGGGAATTACCTTTGGTGCAGAAAAACGAGAGGCGAGAATTACCTTGGTCGAGTGGCCGTTTTTTTGTTGGCCACCTTCTGGAATCAGCTCACGTATCGTTTTATTAGTCAATCAAAGGATACTTTGGGGGCGCATCTCATTTGCAGATATAAGATGTGCAAAATAAAAAATTAGACTGCAGCCCTTCGATTACCTTAGTGGAAAATAATTAAGTTGTCTTTTTAGGGGTGCGTATTTATTTAAGGGGAATTCCTATTTGCCTGATCTTACTCACTCGGTTCGCTGAACACGAGATGTTGCTAAAAACTCTCTGTGAATATGGTATCTCCCTCGATTATGAGTTCCTAAAATAAACTAACGAGTTGAAAGCGCCTCTGATTAATTCCCAATTTGCTGAGGGAAAATGCATAGAGCGAATCCAAATGCGTAATGCAAGATGCCTTTTTGCAGAGAATTTAATAAAACGTCTCGGAAAGGAAATGGCGCACTTTGCATTAAAAATTCGCTGTCTAAAAGCTCAACAATTAGCAACCATTTCCGAATGCAAATGCAGAGGAGGCAAACGAGTGAAATTAAAGCAACTTAAATGGAACTTATTAGATTTGTATACTTTTAATTTGCATTCATAACAGACTGGAGTGATAAGAGAAGGGGCGGAAAGAGGAGGGACCTGTGCCTTTGTAAGGATATTCCCCGACTTTGGCCAGCAGTTGTGTCCTGCGGACCCAAAACACAACAACAACACCAAGGCCCCAAGGAGGGTAGAGCGAACCCTTTTCCTGGTTTTCCTCCAGTGGACAGGACGCACTCTCCACCCGACTTGGTTGATTTAAATTTTGCCTTTGCTGGAATAAAAGAAAATTAATTTGTGCATATTTCTTGAGCTGCTGGCAGACGAAATACGAGCGGCTTCAGCTGCTGGCTGGACTGGACATTTATTAAAAGCCGAAAGGAGTTGCTCTTGGCCAAAAGGGAGACGAAACGCAAAACCTTTCTCTCTTGGCCAATCGTAGGAATAATAATAATAACCGAAAAAGCGAAAAGGGACTATCAAGTGAAAAGAAATTTAATAAAACGAAAACAATTTGCCAAAATGAAAGAATAATAAGAAGCCGCCAAGAAATCGCTCTCCGCGACAGAGAGCGAGAATCCTAGAGGCACTGGTTCCCACACGAAATATTCATAATTGCACGGACATTAAGGATGTGCATCCCTGCAAAAAAGGATCCGGAAACGAGAACAACACACGTGCCGCGGACGATGACAACGATTGATACACAATCGAACCAGGATCAGAAGGGAAGGAGCCATAAATCCATTAGTCCATAAATAGTATTGATATGGAATGAAAACAAAAATAAAATAAAATTATTTATACGTTTCGCACGGCGACAAGCAGGAAAATTAGTGCCAACCGGAGACAAGAGACACGAGACAGGAACGAAAACAGAGGGAGAATGGAAATCGACGAGGGAAATCGCTCAGGGGATGCTCGTCGACGAGTGGGAAAGCGGAGAAGTTTTCCTCAATTGGCGATGCGCTTCAAATGATGCCAAAGATTCGCACACAAAGCGAACTGCCATCGAACAACTGTATCGAATTACCAATCAGCCAGCACAACAATAGTGTCCTTTCGGCGGGTCAAAGCGCATCCCCCACCCGCCAAACTAATATCCTTCCTTGTGCCAACCACCCCCTAAAGAGCACCCAGTGCAGCGCGTGACATCACCTTCGAGCTGGAAGTAGAGCGGTTCAAACAACTATTTTCAGCCTTCAATTATCCAGTTTATAATCAGTAACTAATAGCTTATGTATTCCAATTCAGACTGTTTTTGTTAAACATATCCCCTCTGTACGCTTGATAGCATCCCAGCCATATATTGCCATCAAGAGCGTTATGAATGCTCTTTACTATCACTTACGCAAACCCCCACCGCCGCCGAACAATTGAATTGAAAGGATCATCAAATGGAGAGTCCTGGTTAGAGGAGCCGTTCGAACAGCATCTTGTCGAAATTGCCGACAATTTGGGTTAACTGTAAAATTTCTGCAGGCCGAAAGAGCAAACAGTAAACAGCAAACGACAAACGGCAAACGTGCAAGTTTTGACAAATACAAATGTGAATTGCGAACACTAAACTGGCAGATTTTCTATATAAAAGATGAAGACATCCCGGATTGACAGGCCAAGAGTGTCCTGCGGGGGCGGAGGGGGATATTCTCGTAAAACTCATTGGGGCGTAAAGGATGCGAATGCCTTTTAATAATAAAATGAGAGCGGCCAGGCTTGGGTGGAACCCGCGCTCCTCCAGCTGGACAGGAGCAGGACGCGCCAGCACTGGCCTGCATAAACTAAGACTAAAGCCGCTTGTCTATGCCCAGGCACGTCTTAAATGTTCAAATTATGTAAAATAAAATGTGCGCCAAAAAAGGCCAAACGAAAGCCAGGCCAAAGGATAAAGGAGGGGTTTTTTCGGAGGGCTGACGTCAGCTCTGAGTGACAGTGACAAGAGCAGGACATCGGGGAGGCATTCAACGAAGGATTCGCCCGAGCACTTGACAATCCTGGCAAAGGTGCAAAAAAGCGAGCCGGAACTGACACTTCTCTCCGCTTAAAATCTCGAAGGATGCACTCAGAGAATGTGGAAAGTCTAGTCGTGCAAAAAGAACCTGAAATATAAAAGATTTACAGATTTGCAAAGGGAATAATTCTGTCGGCTTTCAAAGTATTACATATTTTCTGTACAATTTTTTTTCGAGTGCATCCTCGCCGTTGGCCATTTGCATGGCGCCGCCTCCGAACTTCCCCGTCGATTCGCAGATCCTGCGTGTCCTGGCTAATAACCGTGAGTAAGCAAACAGGTGCAGTTCGCCCGTTTGCTGTGATCAATCTTTTGCTAAGCTTTTGTTTTCGCCGGGCTTTTGTCTCTGGACAAAAGTTGGGTCGCCGATGGAGATGATGATGGGGGAATACTTAGAAGTCCCGGGATTGAGTTGTCCTTTGGTGACAGGCAAACAACGGCGCGTCCTTTTTTATTGTGGGTCTGTGGGTCCGTCTCGCTTTCGTCCTATGATTGATTAGCAATTAATTAGCTACACAAATAACTGTAAATATACGCGCCGGAAAGTGAAAAGTGAATGAGCCGGAGGCATCTAATGTCAAGGGTCTCCGGCGGCGAGAATTACTTGCAAAAGTGTTCCACCTTTTTTTCGCGGGCCTCGCAACTCATTTGCATTTTGTTTTCGCCATTTTTTATGGGCCAATGAAACGAATTCGGTACTCTAACTTTGTCACTTGCGGCTGCCATTTGCCATTGCTTTTTATGAACGGATACCCCGACTAATGACACTTCCCTTGGATGGGAGGAGGATTCGTCACGCAGCTGAGAAGGCCATAGATTCGAAAATCTGGTTACCATTCACAGTCACCCCGATAATTGCACTCAAAGTAATAAGTGGAGAACTTTATTTAAAGTTGGGATCAGCAAGAGCAAATCATCTTCTAGTCCAATACTTTAAGAAGAGGAATATATGTTCCTGGCTTGAATATTGATAGTTTAATTTTTAAGTGTCCCTAAACGTGG
Source organism: Drosophila simulans (assembly GCF_016746395.2). NCBI lineage: Eukaryota > Metazoa > Arthropoda > Insecta > Diptera > Drosophilidae > Drosophila > Drosophila simulans. The sequence continues at coordinate 26,803,176 of NC_052523.2, read as the reverse complement.
CTGGAGTCTTCTATTGTCTTACCACAACTCATCCGCTCCCTCTTCGCATCAGTGGGCCGGGCCAAAAGTTGTGAGATGTCCTGCAGTTGACATCCCGACCGCTTTTTTGGCCGGCCAACAATGCATGACTGACCCTGTCAATATTGGCGACCCCGAATCCATTTGGTAGCTCTCGCCCCACCACACATGTATGAGATATTTAATGCATGCAATATGGATTGTCGCAGGGGTTTTTCCTCCTTTTTCGCCGGCGTGAGCGAGTGGGGAACTGGGAGCCCGGCGAGCAAAAGTGCGTCCAAAACTCATGTCATTGTTTCGCCGGACTGGAACTGCATTTGCGACCGAATCTGGTGACATTGAGTGCTCCGACAGGCGACGTGTGCAGGGTTCCCCTGCCTTTCCCCGAGTCCTCCATCCTGCATCCTGCGTCCTGCATCCTTTATGGCTGAAAGCTTTTGTCGCTGCTGCCGTGCCACTAAACATGTCTCTCGTTTTTGGCCCCTGCGTGGCCGATCTTTTTACTGCTGGCTGGGCGCCAAAATATAACTTAAGTTTCTGGTCAAATGAATTTGGCAAAGGTAGCAGCCAGCTCGAAAAATGCAAAGCATACTTTCGGGAGCCGTCGCCAGCGAAATTCGAATGCATGCAAAAATGTTTTTTCTGCGGAATGGAAATCTCGAGGAGAAGCCACGACAATTTGCAGTTTAAGTGGCCTTTGTTATGAGCAAGTTTTCCATTTTTGCGGTGGCTCGTGTTTTTGCCTTGTCACCTGTTTTTCCTGTTTTCCCCGCAGAAGCAAAACTTTTTACGATCTTGTCAACATTTTGAGTTGAGTGCATTTTTACGCCCCCTGTCGATTTTCGGGGTGGCGGGGCAGTAAAATCGAAAAGTAATGCAATAAAATTCGCTTTCATTAAAAGCATTAAAATAGGTTTTTGACATGCCATAAAAATGGTTTCCACGTAAACACGCAGAACACACATTCGCGTCAAAGGAAAACTGCTGCCTCCACACTTTTCCGACGGTTTTTCCTGGTGAAATCTGGGGAAAGGGAGTGCGAAAGCTTCACGCGACTTCTAAATGGGATTTTTATTGTTCTGGGAGCTGTGGCCGACGCATCGCCATTAGCTGGCAACACGGTGCTCCAGCTCACCTAGCCATCGTAAATCCGGAGGAAATAGCTCATCCTCGCCGGGGAATCCCAGTTGATAATACAGAGTTTCTGAGGAAAAAGTGGGCTGGCTCTCCAGAGATGGCATCTCGTGCTCGCATATATAATCTTATTCCTTCCTGTATCTATCTATCCCAAACGCTTCTCATAAATTTCCGGAAAAATATGATGCCATATATGTCGCATCTAACAAATATTCAAAGCAATTAAGTGCAGACTTTATAGGTGGTAAGCCGAAATGCTCCTGACCCCTAATAATTATACAGTGAGAGAAACATTCTAAAAAATCAAAGAATTTTTATTTAAAAAAATAAAGTGAGTAATTGTAGGGACTTCAACTTTAAGCCAATGAATAGTGTATGTTTCAGAATCTCAGCGAATTGCTGACAATTTTCTGACAGTGTTTTTCCATGTTTTGGCTGGACAATTGGCAAATGTTGGCCGCTAAATGGGGGCGATACAAATCGAATGGGGAATTTATTTCAACGTTATTAACTCCAAATTACGCACACAAAACCGCTGCGAAATCGAAGGGGGCAGACAAGTGAATGTCCAATCCTTAATTGCAAAGGACAGCGTGTGGCGAAAATATTTTGCTCGCTGGCCGGGAAATATTTTCATGATGTAATAAATGAAATTAATTTCAATAATTGCAGCTATTCGGGTCCCGAATCGGTGGGTGATGGTTTATTCGGCTGTAGGTTTATTTCGGCCCCACCACGAGCTGTCTTTTTATTTAGGCCACTTATTTTATTTTATTTTGGACATGATTCGCGAGCATTTGGCGATGACCATGAAAACTGCTTAATCGGAAGAATGAATATGAACGTTCCAATTGCGAAAACGCCCAGATACAACCCCGCCACCCTGATAATAAGCAGAAAACATAAATAAGCAAGGAGAAAAGCGAATAAATGTGGAAATGCCAATGTTTTCCTTTCCGTTTCGTCTTTTTATTTCGCTGCTATTCTGATATTTTTCCATTTTTTTTTTTTGCAGCCACAGCAGCATTTTTAATATAGCAAAATTTGCTGTCATTTGGTCCCGCTCCCTGTATGATTTTTATGTGAATGAGTATTTTTCGCATTTATAATGCGAGCCCATATATTTTCATGAACACTAAATTAAGTAGGGTAAAATGGGGATTCCTTTGCGGGAAAAATATAACCATGAGTTTTTTCGTATTTATTTATTAATACAGGAATGAAACTATTGGGCTTCTAAACAGTATTTCCCTGACATCACAATCATAACAAAATTTAAAAAAAAAAAAAAAACTACTAAATTCAGAGTGCAGTTTCCAAATATTTTATACTTTTAGTAAGCTTTGCATACCATGGATGCGGTTTGCCAGTTCTTAAGTGCCGATCTATATTCCTATATAGAGGGTATCGTAAATAGTCTCTTTGTTGTATCTCCGTGTTTGGACGCGTGCTCAGATGAAGTAAAGAAAAACGCGAAAATGTGGTGCCAAAGCTGTACATCCCTACTGACACAACCTAGTTATACAATTAGGCACCATTATCCAGGTCCTTTGGTCACCTACGACGGCGAGGCGCGATGTGAGCCGCGTCTCATTCGCCTTTCTGACTTAACCATGAGCACAATGGAGCTTATCTTCCAAGCTTATGGAGACAATGATGATGATGATGATGATGATGATGATGAAATGGATGAAGTGTGTGAAAACAAGATAGATGTGGAGGAAAAGTGTGACAAGCAGGGAGAGGAGTCGGCGTTTAGTAAACTAAGGAAAATCTTTGGCTGGCAAACAAATAAACCTATTGAAGACGACAATAGCCAGAGTGTGGACTCCTGCAGGCTGAATGGTGGCAGGGAGGAACCCGACTTGGCAGACGATTCACTCACCGAAAAGAAGCAGAAGCTCCAAGCACTGGAGGATCGTGCCAGGGGTATATACGAAACACATATCGAATCTTCTCCAGATTCGCCGTCTTGGGACTGCCTGAAACCTGCGCAGAAACTGCGCTTTCAATGGAAGGCTTCTACTGGCGATGATCTGATGAAAAGTCCTTATGAAAATTTCACGTTGGTTTTTACCAGAAGTTTTCTCGAAGCTTTTCCCCGTGCCACATGTGCCACTGTTCGAAAGGAACAAAAAATAGCATGGTGGAACCTAGATCGCTGCCAGCGAATGCCGTTCATACTGCAGGCTCTACTGTACCAAGTGGCCATCGGTGCCATCGATCCCGAAGATCACTGTGCTGTTCGTGAACTTTTTCACAAGTTGCGATAAAGTGAGAAGTGCGTTTTCCATTTCCATTACCATTTCGCTTTTATACGAACCAGATGTTGTGTGGCCCGTCTATTTTGGTGCTGAGCCTCGAAATTCGCAGCTCTTTTCCCTCGACTTTTGCTCTTGAACCACATTTGTCGAGAATAATGGATCCCCTACTTTTGGCCAAGGTCGCCCGCTGACATGGCATTGGCACTCGATTAACAATTAAAGCCGCAGCTCTCAAGGTCGCGCAGAATTAAGATGGAAAATCTCAAATGAATCGGGGTCCCCCTGAGGAAAAATGGGACTGGGTGCGAATCAATTTCCCATGCGCATACATTAGCAATAAAAATTTGTAGTACCCCCTGAAACCGAAATAAATAAAACAAACGAGAAGCAAACTTTTTAAAATGTAATTTCGTTGGCCGGCAAATAAATAAAATAGATTTGTGGCAAATCGAAAGTGAGAGCCAGCCCGGCCAGGAAAATCAAAGTCCGCATCTGATCGGCGAATCAGGCATTATGCTAATGGAAAGCACGAAAAGGGGGGAAAAGTCTGCGGCTGGTGTTCGGTTTTATTGAAAAGTCAAAGGAAAGTGGGTGGTTTTGCTCGGTGGGCCGGCGTTTATGGCCGTTGACAACTTTTGGCGAACCGGGCATATAAAACGAAATGAAATGGAAAACTAAACCGAAATCGGAAAACTCAAATGGCGAACGATTCGCCACGAACTCTAACTCAAAAGCAGAGTGGAACTGTATCGAAGGAGTCGCAATTTATTGTCACAGATATTGACTTTTATAGTGGTCCGATTCCAATCCCTTTCCCTTTCTTTCCATTTTTTTTTTACGTTGTCGGGCTCATAATGCGACTTCTCAGCTCACACAGCTCCATGGGATTTTTGGCGGATGCCCATCTCCTCGAGAATCGAGAAACAATTGGCATTCGGGAATTTCGCATGCCTGCCACCGCCAGTCAAACGAACAATCCAACCCTTCCTCCCCTTTGAATACCCACCTCTTTTTTATGGCTGAGATTTGGTTGTTTTGATATTCGGCACTTTTATTGCCTCGACCCAAGTTCGCACCTCAATTTGTCTTCGTAAATGTGAAAAATGTGGAAATTAGTTGGCGGTCCAGGCTCCTCGGGTTCTTCCTCTTTTCGTTTGGGCTTATGGGCAAACATTTCATCAATCACGGCATGTGTCACACCTATCAGGACCGCTGACTTGTGCATCAGATGCAGATCGCCCCTTTTCCGAAAGCTGTGGCGAATCTTGAAAAAGGAGTGCGCACGCCACGCCCCTTTTCGCCAGGATAAGTGGCGGTGAATTTAATGGCTGGGCCAGAAAAGTGTGGCACACTTTTAGGCACTTAACGGGAAAAACAAAGGCATTTTCCACGCTTGAAATAGTAGTCAAATTGTAAGATTTTTAAAAATTATAACAACTAACTCGCTCTGCGTTTTTTCTAAATAATATTTTATATACTTTATTTCCTCCATGCCCTTAACAGTTGACTTTGATTTCTGACGAAGGCTTCATAAATATTTCCCCCGAAACAAGACGCCAACCACTCATCCATTTTTATGCAAAGTCGCATGGCAAACACAGAACCCATGGACAAACAACATTTGTCGATATCCAAACTCATGGCTCTGGTGATGGCTTTATGGCCCAGAGGAAGCCCAATCAACCCCGAAAGCTGCTCTTAGTTTCCCCTGCCGACGGTCACCATTAACATAACAATAATTATGGCCACGTCCTGGACTGACCATTCAGATTCGGCCTGGAGACATTCGGCAAACACACTACCCATAGATTCGCACTCATAAGCAGAATCCAGACGTTATGCATCCGGTTGAATGGACTTGGCTTCCGTCTTTTTTTCTCTGGGGGTTGGCGAATGTAAATCGCCGGTCGGCTCGAACTGTGAATGTTCCACGTAATTAACTTTGATTGGAATTGGGGCAAAGTGCCAGGCTCCTGTTCTTGCCGTTTCCTCAATCCCAGTATTTTCCTGGGAGCCTTGTAATTTCTGCGCTGCATTCGGCTCATTAGGACATAAATTTCGATCAAAAACATAAATTGACAGGCGTGCAGATTTAAGAGGCGCGGCTTAGCGCGCCAAGGATGCTCCGCATCCTCCGGCAAATCCAATTTCCGAGCAGGACTCGCACGTACGGCGGGCAACACTTTCGGATCTCAGGATTCGCGATTCAGGACCCGTTGCCCGTCCGTTTATGTGAGCAGGTCATGTCGCGGTCATAAATACAACAATGCCGCCGCCGCCGCCGCCGCCGCCAAAACTTTCGCGAGTGTCGCGAGCGCCATAAATTTCGCTGGCAAAAACTCACGGATTTATGTTGCCAAAGCGCAGGAGATAGCACTTGGCCGCTCCGGAGGACATCCTCGAGATATAATCCACTTTAAAGTTTCCACTCCTCGCATTTCTGGGCCCAGCTCGGCTCGGATCGGCTTCAGCCCCCGTTCCATGTGATGGGAAAGATGCGAAGGATATCCGCCTTGGCAGCCACATGCAAGTGTTCGCTCCTCTGACACGACATCTTATCCAATTTGCATTTAACGCATTTTTTGGCCAATTTCGCCAGCTCACAGATTTCGGCTGGCTTCTGGCTGCCGGGCCGTAAACCTCCTTTTCAACAAATCCCATTTGCAGCGATTTGCATTTAAGGCCGTCCGTGAATTCGAGACGAGCTCACACAAAAATTAATAAAGGAACCCCCATCCCTCCGGCCAGCCCGACATCCCGCTTTTCAGCCATATACCATTTCTCCTCGACCGCAAGTAAAAATGTTCAATAAACGTCCGGCCCGAAACGAGAAGTCCAACCGCAAACGCCTTCAATGGTCGACTCGGCCACGGACATCCAGGGGTCCGGCAGTCAATTTGGAATTTTTCAACGTTTTAGACATTGGCCGCGAGGTCGGGGAATATGGATATGGAATATGCGATATGGGATATAGGATATAGCAGCTGACTTTGACAGCGCCGCCCGCTGGCCGTTAGTTACTCCTAGTTTGCGGTTCCGCTGCTCGAAATATTGGCGGGATCCGAGATGGGTCCAATTAAAAAACAGAACAGCGACATGTACAAGATGTTTGGACATCCGACTGGGAGATACCCTGAAATGTTCTTCTTGTATATGTATATGAAATTAAGGAGTATCATAAAATATTAAAAGGTTTAAGCAGTGCATCATTTCACTAATAATATATCCTTCAAGGTATTGCATTTAGTAACATTTTTCGTAACATAATTCCTAGAAGTGCATGTGAGAAACCTCACCTACCTCTTGGCCCCATCATGCCTCGAATAAAACCCATTAAAAGCACTCGACCAGCTGCAATTGCCAACAAGTTGGGTGGGCGTGGCTGCCAGCCGACATCGGTGCACTGAGCGAAAAATACGCAGCACTTCAGGAGCAGCTGTCTGCAGCAGATAGGAGGAGTGGGTGGAATGGGAATGGAAATGGGAATGGGCGCTGTGGCACAGAATCATTTTAGATGGCAGAGGAGACCTGTCCTGGCCGGGCCAACTATTAATTAGGTTGTTAATTTTGCATTTGGCGAGCGTCGCTGGCTTTTCCCGTGAAAATTGTGAAAATCGCAGCGGAGCGGAGGCGACGAAATGGAAAACACACGTGGCATGTGGCACGATGATAAATCTTCGCATTTGTGCGACACCATAAGGGAACACATGTCGCAGCTTGGCCGCACTTCCTTCCCCACTTTCCCTCCCAAAACTCCCCCGTATTCCCCGCTTTTCCGACCGCCCCTCCGCCCCTCTTTCACCCCCTCCTTGGAATGCACCTGTCTCAATTAAGCGTGCAAATCGCATGCCTGTCAAAATAAAATGTTTGGCGTGTAAAAATATGTTGGCAGCCAGCGGAGATCTAAGGCGATCATAAAGACGCAAGGAATATGGCCAAAGATCTTCGTGATGCGAAGGGGCAGGAGTAGGGACAGGGCCGTTCCAATGGGACACACCCAGGAGATGTCGTTGTCAACATCACTTTGATCATGCCCCAGGTTGATTATTTGCACTGCATTTTGCGACTGCTTTCCGAGATCGAGAGGAATGCCACTGGCACTTCTCATGATGTTCATGCGTACCGAAAGTATGTGAAAATCGGGTTCGAGGGTGAATACTTAAGCTAGGTTCCTTCTATAAAAGTATATAGATTCATATCATTATCAAACATATACAAATTCCCAACAACACTTGTTAAAGAAAGTCATTAATCAATTTATTAAATATTTCATAGTTCCTCCCATAAACCCCGGAATAATTGCAAAATCAAAGGCTTTGTCTACTTTTTGTTGACGGTGTTAATGCCTTGATAGATTTCATTTGGTCTACACTGAATTTGCCGAATTGAGCAACAGTCTGCCTCGAATCAAATTGATTTTTCGCCAAATAACTCCGCCGAAATGCGGCATCAACGCCTCGTTAATTAGAGGATGCCCGCCTGCCGAGTGTAGTTGAGTCTGAAGCTGAAGCTAAAGATCCGTGACAGTCTGCGGGGCAATTGACATTTTGATAAATCCTGGGGGGTGGGGCACTGAAACACACTGGTAGCTACACATGTTGCCGTCTTTAAATCAGATAGACGCAGTGCAAAACTTAATGATCTGTGCCTAAATGGAGAGAGACCGAAGTCTGATATGACAAGTAAAAAAGAATTTATGGCACTAAACAACATCAACAATGGGCCAAACTAACCCGCCGCCAACCACCCCGTATCGCATTTCCCATTTTCCCCCCACCTTGCCACATTTTATCTGCCTCGGCGAGAGGCAGAGAAATTCGCACAAATCACGCAAAAATGTTGCACACTTAACGTGAGGGTGAAATACTCGGCGAAAAAGATATCTGTAGAAAATGTATAGATGGGGTCTTAGGGTGACGAGGGTTTCCCCAGTAACTGATAAGAACTTGCAACCTAATGCAGCAGCAACCAAAATTTGCAACAATTTCCGATTTCCACTTCGAAAGGGACAAAGGACACTGGCCAAGTGGCAGCATTTCAATTGCCCCCGAACCCGACCTCGAAAAAAGAACCCGAATTGAAAAGTCATAAATTCTGGAGCGGCATTTAGGAGCGGACTGGCACGGAAATGCGCACCATGCGTGACCAATTATTGAAATACGGCTTTAATTGAATTTCAATAAAATGTTGAGCATTTTGCACTCGCCGGCGGAAGAGGAAGGCCAGAATCCTGCGACCAGGACCAGGGACAATACCAATATCAAAACACAAGCACCCATAACCAAATGCGACTACCCGAAAACCGGTTCATGTTTATTTATGGCAAATGGCAAATGTTAAAACTGTGGCAATTGTTTTATTCCGCGCTTTTGTTGGCATTATTTGTTCGCGCATTTGGCCGCCGGAAAATCCACGGATGCAGTCCTATATATCGATATAGTCTCGGCCGATTTGGGGCCAATTTGTTTAGAATATGCGCTGGCCGTTGTGCGAACCTGATGTCCGCGGATCCCATTGATTTACGGCCATCGGGCTGTGTCAATAGTTCGCGGTTGATTTATGGCACCCAACCGGCAAGGTAGCTTCGCTTTCGGGGAAGGGAAATTATGAAAATTATTGTGGAAAAGCCCTCACATGAAGGCAGTCAGCCAACTGCGAAATGTCAGCATGGACCACCCGTCGAGCAGTTTCGTGATGATTACTTCAAATGTGCACTGGAAGAAACTAACGAATTTGGCGAGTGCAATCAATTCAAATGGTATGTGTTATGTACTACGTAACTACGCTTTTTGTCCAAGTGCATTCCCAAATCAAGGGATTACAAGCGGCAATTCGAAGTGAACACTGAAATCAATTGGAGGGAGGATAAATGGGGGTGGAGTTGGTGGTCCGCTGATTGAAGGTGGAAGGCCGTTCGGCCGTGTATTCGGGGTGGAATCGAGTGGAAAGCCTTTGCCACCGGATTGGCAAGGGTTCATCGGCAGTCGGGCGTCGATTTTCGTATTTCGGGCATATAGTGTTTGACATCGGCGCATGACAAAAGTCACATGGCCAGCGGATTAGTTACACCTTCTGAACCTGGATCCGAATCTGAATCTGAATCTGAATCTGAATCTGAATCTGAACCCGAGCACACGTCGCAGGGTGAGGTGGACGGTGTTTCGCCGGGACTCGGAAGTTACTACATTGTTGCTGCCCGGTGAACTGTGAGCCAAATTGAATGCCAAATGCCGAAAACCGAATGCCGAATGCATTTTCCGGCCAGCGAGTGCAGAGCGTGCCTTGATTTATTCCCGATTGTGCGGAGATTAGCGCTAATGGCTGAGGCCAGTCCGCCGGCAGCTGCTTTTCCGGCGGATCGGCGGTTGGGGTGTGGAATAGAAGGGAAAACTGAAACCTTTCAGCATAATTGAATCTGGCCTTATATGTATGTACGAGTAGAGCCGGGACATTCACCTACTTAAGCCCAAAAAATGGCCTCTGATAACTAAGCCAAATATTAGCCAGGCCGCCAAAGACAAATGCCATGTGTGTCAACAGTTCATCGAGGCGTCAATTACTTTGCATAGCGGCGGGCAAAAGTCCTGGCAATCGGGGGATTGAGTCCTTCAAGACAACAAATGAATTTTAAGTGTGGCTACGGCCATAGCGGCCAAAAGAAACGGCCAAGAAACGTGTGCGTACGACTTAATCTGCTCTTGGCCCGCTTAGCACACATATATTGCGAGGATATGGAGGATTCTAGGCCTTCCAGATATTATCCGCTTATTTATGGGCGTCGTTAACATATCTTAGCCAACTGGAGTTTATCTGGCGGCTGGGCTCTAAGTTAAATGAGCCAGGATTTCAAACGGAATATGTACCGAACACACACATTGGCTAAATGAAATTGTTTAGTTTTTGCACGCCTCCCGTTTCGAGTGCAAGTGAAAGTTTCCAAGTACGTGACGATTTGTTTTATTTTAAGCGAATTAAAAGCTTGGTCCAAATTATTTGTGCCTGTATAGCTAAGTAGATGAGTCAGTGTCACCCGCCCCCCAAAAAAAAACCCTTTTGCCAGCCAATCAATAATGAAGTTCTCTGCTCCTCGAGAATTAATGCCAGGGCATTAGGCCAGACCGAAGGCATATTTAGAAACCCATTTTCACATGGTTCGAGCTCGAACTTAAGAGGACACTCAACCAGGGCTGACCCAATCTGCCAATCTGAATGCCGACCCGGCCGAAAGATAATGATTAATTGTCAATTTAGGTGGCACAATGACAACAGACTGGCCCGAAATGGCCAATAAACGGTTCGGTCGACAGTTACCTTAAAAGCCTGCAACAATTCCGACATCCGGTTCGTAAGCCTACCACTGTCCCATCACATGGAGGCCCACTCACATGTCCATCAACATGAAGATGCGGTCTGGAGCTACCAACTTGACTGGCCTGACATGTGGAAATAAATGTACTAGAAAATTACCAACTTATGTAATCTTGGTTAGCATCATTTATCAAGCGGACGTTTTGCAATTTTTCTTACTTTTGCGGCCAGGAGGCAGCCGGAAAACAGGACGAGAGGTCCAGACTCCAGGACATGTCGAGAAGTCGGACTCAGAAGCACATGTGTGTGGACTCAGTCACAGTCGCAGGAAATTGCCATTTCTCAGCAGTCGTCCTGGGGGGAGATGGAGGTAAATTTGTCATACCTTGGAGAAGGGCTCAGTCGGCTAATTGAAAGGATCGGTCCTTGACTTTAGGCATTCCTGGAACTTCACATTCATGAAGTTCACTTTACCTGAAGTTAAACAGCTAAATTGCTGTGATACGATTTATGAAGTATTTTACTAAAATAGACAAACAAATTAGAAACTACAAATGGAGAATCCTTAGAATGTGGCCAGTTATGGGTCATCCTAAATCAGAATGAAAGAGGTCTCAAATATAGGTTGTTGAAAATGCAGCAGTAATGGTTGTGACCCCGAGACCAAAAGATGTCCTCCACTGCGTGGACTATGCATTGTGGCTTTGACTCAGCCGTCACCGATTATCTGACTAATGAGTAAAACTGCTGAAATCCAAATTCCTAGTGTATCAAGCGCCCATTACCGAATAGATTTGCCACTCAAAATCGCTTCGCTAGTCCAGCTTTGCAACGGAAGGCACTCGCAGAGGCGCCGTAAGATGCGCGATTGGCCGGATAGCGGACTGCTGTTATGAGCCAGCACAATTCGCAGTACGTTTTCAACTCCAAGGAAGACTACAACGTTATCCTAGACAACATGAGTCGCGAGTTCGAAGAGCGGTGGAACCACCAGACCCAGTCGCCCTACACCAACCTGGAAAACTATATAACCCGGGCCGTCCTCGGCAACGGAAGTTTCGGCACTGTGGTGAGTTGAAGGGCATTTCTAGATGTGGTACACCTTCGAAATGTAATAATCTTCAGATGCTGGTCAGGGAGAAGAGTGGCAAGAACTACTATGCCGCCAAGATGATGAGCAAGGAGGATCTGGTGCGGCTGAAGCAGGTGGCCCACGTACACAACGAGAAGCACGTCCTGAACGCCGCCCGATTCCCGTTCCTCATCTACCTGGTGGACTCGACAAAGTGCTTCGACTATCTCTACCTAATCCTCCCGCTGGTCAATGGAGGTGAGCTGTTCAGTTACCATCGCAGGTGAGTATCCCCTTTCTGGAGTGCTCATTTCATCTGATCACAGACTGGGTACCAACGGGTTTCCCCCTTAAAAAGAGTTCGCAAGTTCAACGAGAAGCACGCCAGATTCTATGCCGCCCAGGTGGCACTTGCTCTTGAGTATATGCACAAGATGCACCTTATGTACCGTGATCTGAAGCCGGAGAACATTCTGCTCGATCAGCGCGGCTACATCAAAATAACGGACTTCGGTTTCACTAAGGTGGGGAAAAGACTTCACATATAGCCCATTGCTTTCATCCCCAAATAATCACAGCGTGTGGATGGCCGCACATCAACGCTGTGTGGAACCCCGGAATACTTGGCCCCGGAGATCGTTCAGCTCCGACCCTACAACAAATCGGTGGACTGGTGGGCCTTTGGTATCCTAGTGTACGAGTTCGTGGCAGGGCGGTCTCCCTTTGCCATTCACAATCGAGATGTAATCCTGATGTACTCCAAGATCTGCATATGCGACTACAAGATGCCCTCTTACTTTACGGCCCAGCTGAGGAGCCTCGTCGAGAGCCTCATGCAGGTGGACACATCAAAGCGGTGAGTGGAGTGGGAGTGAGAGTCAAGGTGCTTCCGTGCAGTGCTCATGCCACCCCTTCTCAGTTTAGGAAACTCGAACGACGGCTCCAGCGACGTGAAGGGTCATCCGTGGTTCCAGGGCGTAGATTGGTTCGGCATTCTCAACCAGGAAGTCACCGCCCCCTACCAGCCCACCATTTCCGGCGCCGAAGATCTGTCGAACTTCGAGAACTTCGAGTTCAAGGATCGGTACAAGTCCCGAATAAACCGCCATCCCGAATTGTTTGCGAATTTTTAAATGTCAATGTGTCCTTCGAAATCGTCGTTTTCTTTAGTGTTTGCTAAATTCAAGGGGTGCTATCGTGATTGGATTTTGTAAAACTAGTTTTCTCAACGGTGAATACAGCTCATTTATTATCATTATTACATTCATAAATGGTTTTTCGATAAATAAAAAGCAGCCCTGGAGCGTTAGGTCATTTTCAAACCGAGATTTCGTAATGCTTTAGACAAAAATTCGAAATTCTGTTATAGTTAATTGACGCGATCACTCAGAACTCTAATACGCGAGTTGTTGTCGCAATGGGTCCCCAGCCGGAGCAAGCGCAGATGCACTTCAGTCCGAAGGTGGACTACATCCTCATCCTGGACAAGTTGCGCGAGGACTTCAACAAGAAGTTCGCCACCAACACGCCGTCGCCCAGTACGGGACTGGATGACTACGAGATTAAGGCGACCCTCGGATCCGGATCCTTCGGCAAGGTGCAGCTGGTGAGGGAGCGCGAGTCCGGCATTTATTACGCCTCCAAGCAGCTCAGCAAGGACCAGATCGTGAAGACCAAACAGGTGAGCCACGTGATGAGCGAGAAGAACGTACTGCGATCGATGACGTTCCCGAACACGGTCAACCTGATAGCCTCCTACAAGGACTTCGACAGCCTCTACCTCGTCCTGCCTCTAATTGGTGGCGGAGAGCTCTTCACCTACCACCGAAAGTGAGTAGTTCTCAGTAGCCGTCCACAAATAATTTTCCCTTTTCCGACTGTTAAAGAGTGCGGAAGTTTACGGAAAAACAGGCCCGCTTCTATGCTGCCCAGGTGTTTTTGGCTCTGGAGTATCTGCATCATTGCAGCTTGCTCTATAGAGACCTCAAACCGGAGAACATAATGATGGATAAGAACGGATACTTGAAAGTGACAGATTTCGGATTTGCCAAGGTTTTTATCTTATTTTGCTAACACATGAGGAAAAGGAAGCTATCCAAGTTGTTTGTTTTTGGCCCACAGAAAGTGGAAACCCGTACAATGACTTTGTGCGGAACGCCGGAGTACCTGCCGCCGGAGATTATCCAATCGAAGCCCTACGGAACCAGCGTGGACTGGTGGGCTTTTGGGGTACTGGTCTTTGAATTCGTCGCTGGACACTCGCCCTTCTCAGCCCACAATCGCGATGTGATGAGCATGTACAACAAGATCTGTGAGGCAGACTATAAGATGCCCAGTTACTTCAGTGGAGCCCTGCGTCATTTGGTGGACCATTTGCTGCAGGTGGATCTCTCGAAGCGGTAAATAGTTATTCAAGCATCTTTTAGTTTAACGTGACGGGCTTCTTGTCCAGTTTTGGCAACCTGATCAACGGCAATCGGGACATAAAGGAGCACGAGTGGTTCAAGGATGTGGAGTGGATCCCCCTCCTCAATCAGACAGTTAACGCGCCCTATGTGCCCAACATCAGCAATCCCGAGGATATATCCAACTTCGATAAGGTCTCTGATAAGCCGCGGCCCAAGGCGAAAACCATGCGACACGAGGAAGCCTTCGCGGATTTTTAACGAAGATAGATTTGTACTTGTGATAGACCCCTTGACTCTGTAAATTTTCGGCAGCATTAGCTAAACATTATACTCTAGATCCCCCATTCTTTTGATAGACGACAGCTGCTGCTCACATGTGTGATGTCAACGGCTCTGAATTTCCAGAGGGGGAGTGCTTTTCCTTTGGAGATTTTCTCGGAAAACAGCTGGGCCTGCTGACTCGGTGATTTCCCACACTTGTTGCGCTGGTTTCCCCAATTCTCAATTCGACAAACTTGACTTGTAATTAGACTTGAGGCAGTGCCATAAATCTTGTGCGTTTGTCGCTGCTGCAAGTGGATGGATGGATTTATGGCCACTCTGTTTACTTATCTCCATGTGGGTGTAGCTTTCGCTGAAAGAGTTCGCCTCCGAGTTTGGGTTTGCACGAAATTATGTTAAACAATATTTAAACGAGCTCTCTCGCCGGCGGACCAGAGTCATAAATCTTTTATACCTTTTTCTGCTCTTCTGCATATCGGGCCACATTGATTTATATGCAAAGACTTAATAAAAATAGAGCAATGGCCAGACGGCAGAAAAACTAGACGCCATTCTATGGTCCAAGGTCTACCTTTCCATGGGTCCTTTGTCCGGCTAACAAAACAAAGGCACCCGTGGGCAGGGGATGCCTGGGGGAAAAGTTATGATTATCATAATTTTTGTTACGTGAGTTTTCATGTGGAAAAGATGAAACATCATCGTCTCCGTCGCAGCTTTCCCCTGGAATCCCGTCTGAGTTTCCTTGCTTTTCCTTCGGGGTGGAAGTCGTCATCGCTGTAATCATGGCACGCATTTACTCCTGTTTTTACCTCTGCTTTTTGGCGCCCGCCAGGCCGGCGCCACTTTCAGCTCCAGACCTTCGGTCCCCCAGATATCCCCTCCTGTATAGTTAGTACATATACATTTCTTCTATGGCTTCAGACATCCAGACACATTTTCTCCGTGTTGTGTTTTGCTTTTCGCATGCGTTTTCGGTGGTTTTCGCAGGAAACAAGGGGCTCGCACTTCCTGGCCAGACTGCGAATCAGAATCAGATAGTAAGACATCATGCATTCTAATGAGAATTTTAATTGCAGCCCATTGACCACTTGAAGAGTCCTGTCAGCTTTCGTTCCGGCGAGGAGTTCGCAGGACACGTGGCACGGATGCGCTTCATGCTCGGATGCCCTGAGAATTTCGAGAGTATCGAGTCCGCAACTCGTCACCCGAAGACAAATTTCGAAAATTAGCGATGCCCTGCTCAGATACATTTCACATTACGGACGGACAATTGAATCCCGGGGGTTGCTGCTGCTCATCTGTAAGTGAATTAATTGCTGTTTTGATTGCGCTGGGAAAATGCTGCGACTCGGTACTTGTTTTGGAAAATGAATTGTGTACGTTTATTGCATGGATCGGTGAAAATTCGTTACGAAACTTATGAGATACTAAGCTAGCAGACTAAGACTGCTCCAGCTCCACTTCGACGGAGACTGAGGGCAGATCTTCCTTAAACTCGGGCGTGTAGATTTTTCCGGAGGCCAGGACGAACTGCTCCTGGCAGTCGACGATGAAGTAGGCAAACGGACGATTCACCTCGAAGCGTTCCACTCCTGGCAGTTCGGGTTCAGGTTCCGGAACTGGGAGAACTGTGGACTCCACGCTGGGAGTTCTGGCCTGCATGGTGGCAGCTGACAAGGAATTGGCACTGCTGCCTCCCTCGTCCACGCGCACATTCACAAACTGGACTATCTCATCCACGTGGACATCAGGATCCTCGGACAGCAGGCCCAATTGAGCTTCGGTCCTCGAGAAGATCTTCTTCAAGCCCATCTGCTTGAGCATTGCCTCGGAGCGGGAGGTCTCCTCCACTTGGAACTTGGGCAGCGAAATGTGCAGCTCCTTCATTTGGAATTGCTTCTTTGCCAACAGGAAGTCACTCGTCTGCAGCTGGGAAATCACATCACTTAGTCCCTCCGTTTCGTCGGGCAGGACAATGCACAAGGCATATCGGGAAGTTTCGTAGGGCAGGCTTAGAACTCGGGCTTTGACCTGTGGAAGATCTGCAACCTGGAATTTGCCACGGGCATGCATCATTGGAGCCTTCATGGCGTCCTCGTTGGTCATGAAGAAGAACTCATCGCTGCCATCTCGCAGCTGGTAGAAGGGATTGGCCCAGCTGCCGCGGTAGTAGAGTCCGTTAAAGAGGAGCATCTTGGACTTCGATCCTGCCGAGCGTCCCGTGATGGAGTTGGCACTTAGGGCAGAGGTGATGTCATCCTGCTGGAACAAACTACGTGCGCCATTGACCTATGGGGAAAGTAAGGGATAGGTATATCAAAATAGATAAAATCAAATTACACAAAAATTATTAGAATTAGCTAAAGATTTCAACTCACCCGACTGACTGAAGGTAGGTGCGACTCCAATGCGAGCATGATTTCATCAGCGCCATCCTTGGCCGCCGTCTTCACGGCGTTTTCCAGCTTCTGGAGGGGCAGACGCACCTTCTCGGGTTCACCGGCGGTCAACGCGGGAGCTGCCATGATCTTGGCCAGCTTCTCCTCCTCTTGCACAGTCTCGTTCTCCTCGAGGTTCTTGATCTGGCTCTCCTCCTGGTCGCTGCGCTTGTTCTGCTGCTTTTCTGCTGGATTTTCCTCGGCTGCCATGTCTGGTTTTTCCTGTTTTTCCACAGCAAGAGTGGTGGTTTCCTCGGGCTGGGATTCCAATTCAGATTCTGTGGTGGCCTGCTGCTTCTGTTCTTTCTGCAGTAGCTCGGCCTCAGCCTGGGCAACTGGTTTTTCCACATATTGCTTGTCATCCACGTCGCGATCGAACTTGGAGGCCTCTTTGTCGATGATTTCCTGGCCATAGCCATCGGCTGGAATGGCAGGGATGTCCTCGTCGTCCAACTTAATTCTCTTTAGGGTCTCGAATCCAATGACGTCCTTGCTGTTGCTTTGTTCGGTGCTTCCCTCTGTGGAATCCGTGTTGTCCTTCTCCTCTGAAAGCTGCAGCGAGGTGTTGGGCTCATTCCAGTCGTACTCCTGCCGACTGATATCCTTCACATCCACATAGTAGTGTTTCTCGAGCAGATTCTTGAACTCCTCGCGGGCACTGTTATTCCGGTAGATGTACAACCAGGTTTGGAAGGAGGGCAGGGCCACGGCTGCATCTCTGTTCTGGTAGCTGCCCAGGATCCTCTTGTAGGCATCCCTCAACTTGGTGCGATCCTTGGGGTAACCGAAGACTTGCTCAAACTCCGAGTAGGTATCGCCTTCGGAAGCCTCCGCCAAAACGGCCAGAATAGAAGCTACTCCCAATGGGGAATGCACCTGATTGGCATCGATGTCCTTGTTGAACTTCAGCAGCTGCAGAGCAATCAGCTGGGAAACCTGGCCGGCGAAGGATCCCTGATTCTCATCCTCCAACTGGGTGGGCAATCCCTGGCCAACAGCGGTCAGCAAAGTGACGAAAATCGCGCAGAGAACCGCTTTCATGGTGACGACAAACGCGAATGAAGCCCAAGAAAGTTGGCCAAAGACTTTTTATGAAAGCCAGCGCCGAGAACCGGCGAGAACGAAGCTCCAAACTGGTTAGGAAATCTCGGCGATCCCAGGGGCTTGAGAAGGGAGGCTTTATTTGATTAAGCGACCGATCAGCGGACGACGGACAAAGAAAGTCAACGAAAGTGGAAGTGGCGTGGGCCGCTCTCGAGGGCCCAAACAAATGGGTCATGCCAACAATCAATATGTAAATGCTGCACAACAACCGACTGAAACCAGCGCAAACAAAAGTTCAAAGTCATTGAAATGTTAGAGAGCCCACAACAGGTTTCCATCAGCGACTCACTACGTGATTGACATTTGATTTTCTGGCCGGTTAATTGCATTTTCTTGTACTCCTCGTAGTTTATAGTGTGGCAATCCCGTTTCCCCGAAACTCAGGTGGGCTATCGTTTGTAGACGGGATGTACATTGCCTCACAGCCTCGCAGAGCTATGGAGTTTGGCAATCTTGGGATCTTCGGATTTACCTGACCACGCTTAACCCAGTTTTTCAGGCCCATCGAGTGGCGTGGCACAAGAACAAATCATAGCCCAATCACAAAAAGCTGGCCAAAACAGTTCCAACACACTTGGAGGCCACTGAACTTGGCCATCGCAGTTGTTGCTGCCTCTGCCGCCGATTACCAAATACGATGGCCGCGCGAAAGCGGCCAGAATCGAGAATTCGCTGGGAAGCAAGTACCGAACACAGAGCAAAAATTAACCAAAAATTTAAAATTATAATATTCGACCTAAAACTATGGTCGATGGTTCTGAATATATTCCGTTGTCCGAAATATGTAAAATTTGCTATGCCCAAACATCTTTATATTAAAGCAAACTCGTGAATTTGCTCAACTTTTCTTCGAGTGCATCGGAAGGTACCAGGTGTGACGCTTATACTTGCTAATAAAAGTGCTAAATTAAAGCAAACTTACAAACACTGATTCTTTTTGGAGGCTTGTAAACGAGTTTTTCCGTTTTAGAACGAGTCAAACAAAAAGTTGCACAATTTTATAAGGCGAAGAGGTGGGTTTCTCAAAAGGGGCGTGGGGATAAATGTTTTATATACTATAGCTGCCAGTGCAGCGAACTTTCCAGAGAGCCACAAAGAACCCGAGGAGCAAAAGATACTGAGCCGCTTATGTAATTTATTCGACAAGTTCCGCATTTGTTCTCGATACCCTGTGTGCATGGAAAGGTTACTGAACTGTGTGATTAATCAGATGTGGTAAAAATCCAGTTTAATTAGCACAGAGTGGAATTGGTTCGAGATTGATTTAACTTATTTGGGCCACTTCGCAGAGTTCGATAAAAGTTATTTTTAAATGTCGTTAGTCACTCGCTTTAAAGACCTTCTTTTGTTCTTAGCTTTTTATGAGGGAACACCAATGAACGATACATGTTATTATGGTAAGAAATACTGTTTCAGAGTATTCTATTTTCGACTTAAACCAGAACACACCAGTACTTTTAGTGTTTGTCACCTTGGGCCTGGCATTATATTTTGAAACAAATACGAGTGTTTTGTATTTTTGCTCGGCTTTTTGTCCATAAATTCCAATGCCCAAAACCATAAATTAGGGCCTCTCCAAGTGCTGAGTGGTTGAGACTTCCGCATCGACTTCACACGAGCACCCCAAAAGGGTCGAAAGTCGGGTTAGGTGAATTAGAAGTTATTATGCCAAAACGGCAAACTAGCAAATGTCGCATAAATTAGAGGAGGAATCCGGCAGGACACCTTCCCCAGGATTTCTTGCAGCCGGAAACCTTGTAAGACGAGGCTCAAACAACACCGCGGGGAGACATTAAGGACCAAAATAATAAGAGTCCTCGCAGTGGACAGTAGTTTTTGGGCTGGGAATAGTTGGGACTACTCCGGCATTCGAATTACTCTTTATAGACGGCGTGACTAATTGTTTGATTTATGCAAATGTACTGAAAAACTTGTTTCTCAACTTTTAGTAATTAGTGGTGGGCTCTTTAAGGAAGTGTACTGAGCTTTAAGAATTGAGGAATCCTTTAGCTATTCCCACTATTTGTCAGGAGGTGAGCTGTCATCTGTCAGCTGTCATGGAAAACGCAATACATCATAAGTCAAAAGGTGAGCTCCATGGCTCAATTGCTTTTGCCCGGGGCCGCAGCAACTTGCAAAATAATTAAACTTCTGTTTATTCTCTCTGGCTCTTCCTTACCCTCGCAGAACTTCTTAATTATGTTTGATAAACTAACACAGGCCTCTGGATCCCTGAATCCCTGGATGCCAATCCCCTCATATCCTCACACATGTCACGTTGACATTTAGCACTCGACAGGACTCGAGGTGATGAATCTTCCCCTGTTCCTCCGACGGCCATGGGTGCGACATAATTACGAAACAAAAGGCTCAGGAGCGCGGAGATATGATAGGTGAAATACACTTGAAAAATGAAGTTACTCTGAGATACTTTCATGTGTGTGCGAAATAAGAATTTTAAAGGACTAGGTCTTAAGCACACGGTTCAAGTATGTTATTAAGAGGATGGTGTCCAATACAGCGCACGGAATTCATGCGCTTCATTTGCTCCACTTAATTCGCTAACTTGGCAGTCGAAGAACTTTTCGTTCCCTCAATTTAGTCACGTTTTAAACTCGAGACTTAAAACCGGCAGAAAGAGGGGGAAAAATCTCAGAGGAGGAGTCACCTCTACCGAGTTGTTTGCCATGAAGGCGCAAATCCTGGTGTGTCCTGGTCCTGGACTCGAAAACTTGCTGCCAACGTGGCGCCAATCCCACTCGTAATTGATTTATGACATCAAAGACATATTTTTCGCAATGTTGCGTGGCCTACGTGCGTGACAGGATGACTGGCTGGAGGTCCTGCCTCTGGCCTGGTCCTGATTTTGGTCCTGCTCCTGGCTCGGCCATCTTGTTGATAATTTTGACTTATGGCTGGTGCGGCTGAGGGCCAGGATTTGTCGCATAACTCTGTCAGTCAAGAGTCGCTCGAAACAAAGACCCAAGATCTAACCCATCTGTTTCTGTATCTCCCGTTGTATCCGTAAATGTATCTGTATCTGTATCTCAGCACTTCAACTGGCAATCGGTGGCAAAGTTTTTCTATTAGGCGCAATTATTTCAAGGTATTATTGCTTTTAATTAATTCAATTAAACGCTTCATAAATTTTTACTTTTTGATTTCGTAGCCTGCGGCCGCCTTGGCTGGGTTTTCCTTTAATGGAAAAACTTTTCCCACAGATTTCCAGCAGCCGAAAAGGGTTTAATTAACGGTTGGCTGCGGAGTGGTGCTTTGGGTGGGCTGGAATTCGCTACTTTTGAGCAAAGATTGCAGATGTTTATTAAGGGATTCCCGTGGCTCGTCGTAAAATTTGATTTCGCAACTGAAGAACGCAAGTTATTGAATGCCGAGTGGTCGCGTTTATTTGCATTTTTGTGTGCATGGCTGCAAATTCCGGAGAGGCTATTAGCAGTACAAAGCTGATGGAATAACATTTCCGAGAAAATAGTAATGGCAGTACAAAAAGAGCTGGAACTTCGATTAAAAGGTCATCAGCAGTCGACACAGCTGCTGGGGAAAATTGCCAGGGACCCACCTAAAACGTTATTGATATGTACGAAGCATGCTCACACCTTCTCCGAAAAAACAGAGGAAAACTCCTCCCCGCATGTGATGACTTCCATCATTATCAACGCATAGAGAGACAGACTGCAGGGAAACTTTTCCTGTCCGCTCTCGGCTTTTCCTGCCACCCCCTGGGGCCAAATAATCGAACTAGCGTCGAACAACAATTTGTTTTAAATGCCAAAAGTGAGGGCCGGACAATCGAGTCCCCCGGTCCCCTTAATAATTTATGAAGACCGCTCCACATGTGGCTCGGCATGCTGGAAAAGTTTTCTATCACTCCGCTCTAATAGAGATTAAATGCATGTCGAAAAGGCAATTAGTTGGAGCAACCCTCTGTGGAGGAAATCCGCACACCCACAACAGCCTCCAAGCCGAGCAACTTGAAGTCCAACTTTCGACCTTTGGCCGCTCATTGAATCAAAGTGTTGCTCAATTTTTCTTACGGCCTAGGTGTTGTTGTGAATTTGGATCTGGCCAGCAAGTGATTCGAGGGTTGGTAACTGCCGGAAGCAATTTGGCCGAACCCTTCTCAAAGGGTTTCCTCCTGCGAGTCTCAGGCGCTGCGTCACTGCTAATTAAACTCGCGCTGTCGCCGCTAATGAGCAATGAAAACAACGTGTTGTCCGAAAACTCTTGAGCAGAAATGGCCAAAAAAAGAGCTCAAAACTCCATCTGCAGGGGCGGGAATGGGCTGATAAGGGGTCTCGTGGAATCGTCAGGTTGAATCAGCCATCAAAATAATGAAGGCACGGATTTCTCATTACTTCTAAATATTTTTCCAGCAATTTTTCGGGCTTTAAGCCATTTAAAAGCATTAGCTCGCTCATGATTTTTTCAAAGGATTCTGCCAAGGGGTTGAGACCTACTGCATTTTCCACCTTTTTCAGCTAGTTTTAGGACCAGATTTCGTCTTGATCTAATAAAAGAACGTGAAAAGAAGGTTTTTAATTCCATTCTGCCTGTTGGGGTAGATAAGCTGAGCCAAGGGGTTATAATTAAGAGTGACGTTGGGCAAGACAGCCAGAAAGTAGTGTCTCCACCGTTTTTGTCTTCCTTGCAATCCATTGTTTGCCCAATAAATTCGCACACATTGCTGTTGCCATTTTTATGAGCCAAGAAGTCAAACGTTACAAGAAACCCCCAAATATTCGACTGTAAAACACTCTGCAGGAGCCATTGCTACAACTTCCCCTTGGACTACGAACTTACACCTGACGACAGGCCAGTGCTTCCCCAGATATCCGAAAGTGTATGGTCGATGTAATTCATATTGCGTAGCACTTTGCCATAAAAATTACAATTGACTTTGAACTCGGGCGAGCAAGCAGCAGGACATTTCCACATTTCCACATTTTTACATTTTGTCAGGCAGCCAACAGGGCAGCGATACATGGAAACTAACTCAGAACTCAGACCCCGGTGTTACCCCAATATTCCTACTGCAGTTCTTGGCCTGCTTCCTTTTATGACACCAAGGTACACGACGAGACGACAGCGACTACGACAATGGCAATGACTACGGATGTGCCTGGGACTACACTGAGAAATAAAGCCCAGCTTTAAACATAAAATTACACTCTATGTATATATAGTGCTTGTAGGATTTAAGCAATGAGTGCTTCAGAATTTTAGTAGTAAAATAAGAAACATTTTCTTTAGTGTCTGACGGCAATGCAGCTCCAGTTCCAAGGTGGCAGTGTCGTCCTGGCCAAAATGCTATGGTGCTATGGCGGAATTATGCGACGCCGCCGTTGCCCCTGGTGTGTTTATGGCCCCCCTGTTGCGGGGCGGAGTGCAGGGGGCTGGCCAGATGATGAGCAACGCACTTTGCCGCCGCCCATCGCCGCCCCTTTCGGCCTGCGAAAATTATAAATTATATCCTTGGAAGGGGAGGGGCCGCTCCTGCCCGAAAGGAAAACTCCTTGGTAGTCGAGAGTTTTCTTTTTCCGTGCAGTTGAACACGAGATGCATGACAAATGGCGGGCAGAAAGCTGGAAAGCGAAGGGCAGCAGGGAAACCCTTTAAAGTTTTCCATCTATCGCCACCGCATCAGTTCATTAGTCGAAGACAAAGATATACATAATTCCACGGATGCGGATACGGATCGCCGTGCCAGATTAATTGGCTCGCTGAGCCCGCCGAGTAAATATTTAATTAATCGCCGATTTGTGCACTGAGCCCTCTATAACTCTTCGTACCATTTCGCCCGAAAACAGAACGACTTGTGACTAATCGAAGCCATCAATTATGTTGATAGATTGGGCCACGTACAGCAGTGGAAATAGTTGCAGTCCTTGGGAAGGTCCTTCCGTTCAGTGGTCACAGTTTGTCACTGAAGCTTACCGCTGCTTAAGGTACTTGTAATTGAATACCAAGCGGTGAACGAACTGGGAAAATCCACGGAATCCTTCGGAAAATGCGGGGGAAATGGACACTCGAAGGCAGTTCGCATATTCATAAGCTGGCTCATGCAAAGTTGCAAGTGGCTGTTGACAAAGGTTTCAAGTGGCCACCGCAACTGAGTAGAAAAAAGCTAATAAAAAGGACCATATAGCCGGACAGACGTGTGTCTGATCTGAATGCTAGATAAAATTATTACCCTTTTTATTCTCGCCGCTGCACGCTGGGATTTGTCCAAATTCGAATCCGTGTCGGTCTTCTTTTTCAGGAGATGAAGATGGCCGTGGCAGTGGTGAAGGGGGTGGCGATGGAGATGGCGATGGAGACATAGTCCGTGCTCAGATCCAAATCCAAAGCCAAGTCCGAGTCGCCGTCGCCTGTTTATTTCCTGTTGGACACTTTCCGTTTGTCGTTTGTTGTATAAAAAGTCGCCGCTGTCGGTCCACCTCTCTTAGTTTTTTCATTTTGCCGAGTTGATGATACCCTGTAATGCCCAATGAAGGGGTAGATCAAGTTGAACCTTAGTGCCGAAATAAAATATATTTTAGAAGGCTACTCCATACATAAAATGTGTAGTTATGGCGGCAAACCTTAATTAAATATACAAAAATCCTGAATTTTTTGCATCCTAGTGAAATACCAAGTACCTTTAACGTCGCTAGTCTGCAAATGACCTCTTCAACTTGATTTTTTTCCGCTTGTTTTTTATGGCTCACACAATAAGCATCATCAACAACAACAACAGCGGCGAATGCAGGAGCACTCGACGTCATCAGCAGCACATTGTGTCCTGGCGAACAGACCCGAAATAGTCTCCAAGTCCGAACCAAAATCCGGAGTCCTGGGCCAAAGAGACGGAGGCGGAGGCGATGGCCGCATGCCGATAATGTGCGGCCATAAGGTAATGAAAATTTTATCTGATTCTGGCAATAGTTGCACCCTTTCTGCTCCGGCCTTTGATTTGATTTCGAAGGATCGAAGGGAGTTGAGGGTAAAGGATAGAGGACATAGGACATAGGATAGATGTCCCCGAGCCTCGCAAATGATACAATACTTTGTGGTCAGCATGTGTGTCCAAAAGGTACGAGTATTGGTCGCATTTGATTGAAATTTGAATTGCCAACCCCCCTGTCGCACAAAAGGATTCGCATTTGAGTGGGTGTGTGCATACTTTTAGGGGCAATCGTTGAGTACGTGCTGCGGCGACAATAACAAAAACGAATCCGCATCTGAAAATACGAATATACGAAAATCCGAGATGCGCAAAAACGACAATAAGACCGAGCACTATTTCATTTTAGATTTTAATCAATTCCGTTTGATGTGACACGTTTGTGGGTCGCTTTCAGTGCCCGTCCCCAAAAATCCGCCACAAGGATTCTGCAACATATGCAGGCAATCCGCAACACTTGCCGCCTAATGAAGGTACAATCAATCCACTGTCAAACCCATCAAATCAGGATTGGCTTCATTATATCCCTTATTGTTCATATTTCGCATTTGATAACATTTAGAGCATTTCGTTTTACAGAGAAATTACCATTTCTGGGAAAATTGCTGTTCTATGGTTCACTGATGTAGATAATCGTTTTCGTATTATCATTCCCTTTGAAAAACTCGAATAGCTTTATAAATTAAATTTCGAGTTCATAGATCACACAGAATTATTTAGAGCCCAGCTGAGTTCGCAATTTCTCTTGTGGCACAAAAAACACTAACTAAACAAATGTCATCCAATAACCAGGCAATTATCTGCAGCACCATCCCCTGAACCCCAAATAGATCCCATAAGAAAGGCCATAAATAACAACTAAACAAGCCAATTGAGCAGAAATCGACTCTTTTTCCATCGCCTCCCCAAAAAGGAGCCACAATAAATTCCGGGCACACACCTGCAACTTCTTAAGGACAAACGCTGCAATTATCGTAGCAGAGGTCCTGCCCGACAAGAGCAACAAATCCAATAAACTTCACAATCGAACAGCACATAAATATTAAACGATGATTGAGCTGCAACCCACACAGCAATCCGGAGGCAAACGAGTAAAAGCTTAGGGAAAAATTACAATTTATTGGACATTTCCGGTCAGTGACAAAAGTGGACAGTGCAAGATTTATGCCCTCGACGATTGGCTGGCCCGGGATTTATTGAAGGAAGTTAGCCCCAGTTAATACCTGATCACTTAAGGTTAAGTGGACACAAGCGCCCACTCTTAAAGCCACTTTAAGGACTCCTTCTTTGTGGAAAAGAGCAAGGGATGTGGCCAACTCGATTATTATGCAGGCACCTCAATTGCATTTTGCAGTTACTCAAATTTGCATATCATTCCACTCCGAAAACTAAACTAAAACTAAATAAATGCCAAAACAAACCGAAAACTTTCCCTGGGGCCGCATAGCTAACTTTATTATGAGATCAGGGGGACTGAGGTTGGGTGGATATTACGTATCTGTGGCTCTCTGGCCATCGCTCAGAAAAAGTAAAGCGTTCTGATTCCGGATTCTATGCTGCCGACATGTGTCACTCTGCAGTCCAGCAGGCATAAAGATTTGCGGGCCTCCAGTTCTCCATCTCCACTGGTATAGCTTCATAACCCCCTCACTTTTGGGACTATGCAAAATTTGCATTTTCTAAAAACTCTTTCCCGAGTGTGAGGTGTAGCTGGTGGGAAAAGCTAAGCGTTTACAGATAGAGAAAAAGATCGGGTTTCAGATCTATAAAGTATAATAAGTTAATTTTTACATACATTTTCGCAGCAAGGTCACACCAGTGTGTGAAATATATCTATTTATCATGTTATGGTCACACTGGCCGTTCAAGGAACTCGGATACTCTAACTTTCCAAGCTTTTCGCTCTGTGCAGTGCCACTGTCCAGGACAGGCGAGTAGAGAACCAAGAGTCCGGCGCAGAAAAGTGCCTTCCAGGATGGGCCCTGGTCTTCCATCATCGTCGCAGTCGCACTAATTCCTCAGCAGCAATTTATCAACAATAAACAGTTGCAGACATTTTGCTTAGTTTCAGCGCGTGTGTGGGAGTGTGTGTATGTGGGTGTGCGCTGTGTGTGTGACGTGTCCTGTCCCAAACAGGGATGCATGAGAAAGTTTGACTCTCGAGTGCTGCGGGCAGGCTTAAAGTACCAGATGATTTAAAGCCCTCAACCGAGGGAACGAAGTCCTGAGGAGTGCACATTGGTTTTTTATGTGTTTTTTTTGGCAGAAAGTCAAAAAAATTTTTTAACGGAATAAAAAAATTTTTAGTTTCTTTATATTTAGGATAGTCTAATTAGATAAAAAAAAGTCGATTTTTACTTTTTTATGCAACACTGGCTTATTGCCCACCTCTCAAAGAGAGCTGATTGTCGATAACATGCGTAAGACAAAATTGGCGGCAAATCATTGTGCAACATTTGTGGTTAATATTTCCTCAGAGAATTAAAAAGTTTAAGCTGGTGTCATGGAAAACAGTAGGCCAGGTATGTAGATTTGTAGTTCAGTAAAATTTTTGTGTATGTTATATGTTTTTGTGTAGTTGTATCGTGTTTTGTTTATGTACCTTTTTTACAGTCAACTTAACAAATGTAGCTGTGTTTCGTGGAATATAACTTTTGTATGGCAAACCACTTCAAAAGAATTTTAACGGCAAGTTATTAACTAACATGTGTATAATATTATACAACTAGTTTCATATGCACCTTTTTGTTCCTTTTTGAAAAAATTACGTTTTTGTAGATGAATACTTGTTTGGGCATTCAGAGCTGCTTGACATTTGGAGCAACAATAGTCGCTCTGAGGATGCAGTTAGGCAGCATATATTTAAAAAAATTGGTCAGAATAATTTAAATGAATGTTGTATTTCACTGATAAATAAAACAGTTAAGTCCTTCTTTGATTACATAAGGAAACATTTGCCAGGTTGCAATAGATTATAGGTTGTAAGTATAATAGCATAACAATGACATATGATAAATTTATTTTAAAATTTCATGACAAACTGTTTTGGACCATCATATACATCTTAATATGATTTTATTTTATTTGATTTTCTGTATATAATATCATAATATAATATAATTAAAAATAGATACAAATTTTTTTTTTTTTGGTAATGTAAATATTTTTATGGCATATCGGCCAGATCGTTTATATGGCAGCTATATGAAAGTTGACCAAATCACTTGAAACTTTGTGAATCATCTTGGGGGAAGTAAAGAGTAACACAAACCAAATTTGGTGAAGATAGGTCATCATTTCGAATTTCTGCCAAAAAAAACGCATAAAAAACCACTGTGGAGTGGTGTGCTCTCCTTATTGGAATTCCTCGATTGATATCCGCGACTTTCTTTGTCACATGTCGCTGAATGCGCGCATAGCTAATTCCGCAAATTGGCTAAATAATTTGCACATTGTTCGAAGGCCTCGCTCACGTAAAGTGGCTGTAATCCAATAAGCGGCATCAACAATTTTCGCGCTTGCATTTGCCATTTAATTCTATTTACGCCTCATTTGCTGCTTGTCAGCTGGCGATGCTTCTTTAATATAATACATCTCTCCAGGCATCCAATCATAATAATCGAACCTGTTTTTTCCGCCTCTTGATTGATTCGATTTTCCATTTCAGAGGTGGAGAAATTGTCACTGGGGTGGCGAAACATTAAGTGGATGGAAAGCTGGATGGCTTATAAAATTCCTACTCATTTCGTTAGCCTATGCTAATGAGCATATGTTGTCCTCGACTTCCAGGTTTAACTAGCTATATCACGATGACTGGACAGTTCTCTGGCCTAAAAGGCGCCCGTCTGGCTTTTGAAATCAAAGATTGTGAAACACCTTGAGCCGTGGCGCCACTGGATCGCTTTTAATAAACTTGTCGCACAGTTAACTTTATTAAGATTAATGAGCATGTGCGATGGGGGGCATTGGAAAGTGTTCTGCGGAGTCTGGTCGACCAACGCCACAATAATAAAAGCACATTTCACTAGCTTTAATGACGTCATTACGTGGCATTTACGTGCACCACCACCCACTGCGGCCATCAACCACCCAAAACCGCCCACTATGTCTGGCCTTGTCTGTTACTGCTGTTGCAGCAAAGTCAAGACGTTAATGTGTCCAATAATTTAATTTTAAGTACCTTGCAAAAAGAAATACGGCCACATTTTTACAGACAATTTCCTTTAATGGCCAGACAAACTGCAAGCAAGTCGAACCTGTGCTTCGACAGGACCTGTTTTCCTTGGCTCCTGATTGTCCTGTCGAAGTGGAAGGACATCCCGGTCTGGACTCCGGAGGTAATTGCATGGAAAAAGTCAAGCCAAAGTTGCCCTGCAGTCGCCTTTGTGTAATTGAAAATTTAATATTTATTTCGCAGTTAGTAAATCAAAGTTTCAACGCAGTGGATAACACACTGCCATTACATATTCATCATACGCCCCGTGGGTCATAAAAAAACGAAGCCAAAAAGCGCATGTGGAGAGTGGCTATAAATCAAGTCAACCTTTGCATGAGTTTCGCTTTCTTTCTCCGCATTTCTCTTCGCCGAACTCTCATGAGTCAGCGGAAAGTAATAAAGTTGAATCTGAAACTTAAGAGGATGGGTTCCAAAGGGCTATTATCCCCCAATGTAACATGCTCATACATGGATTAGTGCTCAATGAAGTCGGGCATCCAATGCTCCCTGAAAAAATATGTTGTTAATATCTATCTGTTGGTGCATATGCTCCGCTTTTTCCCAGTTTCGAGGTGTAAACATGCTGGCGAAGGAGCCGGCAAGTGGAGAATAAATAAAAAGGCTGAGACCGGACGAATAATTCACCGAGCATTTTAGCTGCAAAATCATAAATAACAACATGTAAATAGCTTTTATCTAACAGCTCTCGTCACAGCGGAAGCGTCCAAAAAACCTCACGGAAAAGCGCTCGAAAAAGTTGCACAAAAGCCGAAACATCATGGGAGGGGAGTCCCCGGGGGTCAAAAAGAGTTCGAGTTCGAGTCCGGCACTTCAACTTGCTGCTGCAGCTCGCATCAATTAAACCTAAATTGTTGCAGTTGTTAACACGCAACAAAATTGTCTGCTGCACTGCAGCTAAAAAACTCTGACGAAAAACGATCAGGACCAGCAACAAAAAACGAAAAGTGTCAGCAAAAAAAATCGAACTCTGCGAACTGCATGTAATGGTGATTATTAACAAAAAGATACCCTAGATTTGGTATTAAAAATATAATTAGAGCTTCCATTATCTAAACTCAAATTTAATAAGTACTTCCTCCTAAAAAAATTCTTTTATTATTGTGGCATAGAAATTTTAGAGGGACTACTGAAAGTAGTCATTAGATGAAAGATCCACCATTCCGAAAATTCATATTGTGGTCCGCGCTATATCCCATTTTCCCCAACTACAGGGTGCTCACAATAAAAAGAACTTCGAAATTGGTAAAACGTCAAGTGTAAAATGGCATAGAACTGCATAAAGCCGCAGCTGGAAAAGTGGAATGGAAAAGTGTGGGGAAGGCAGAAAATGTTCGAGTGTACTTCTGCAATGGGATTTATTCTATTCTGTCTCTTTTTTCGCTGCATCTCTCCGCAGGAGTGACCGAGTCCAGAGCAATTACACCGCTTGAAATATTGACAATTACTTAAATTTATCTTTTCTAAACGCGCCGGATGCACCTTTCGCCTGGCCGGGGGAAAATGGCGGGGAAAACGTTTGTCAATCAAGCGGCAGACAGGAGGCTTCACGCGTGATATATTTGAAGTGGCCAGCACCACCAGACTGCACCACTCCACAGCAGCAGCACCATCGAGCGACCCACCCCACCACCTGATTCACTCGACTGTGTAATTTTTGCATATTCCAAGCGCCAAAATTCACGGCGTGGGGCATTCCACGTGGCTGCTCTCACCTGCGGATCGCCACGAATGAATGAGCGAGCAAATGGATGAATGAATGTCTGAATGTTGCATGAGTATGCACGGAGAAAAATTATAGCAAAAAAGTACTTAATACCACTTAATTTCATACGAATTATGTCATATTAAAGTATTTGTCGTCACCGTGGGATTTCTAATAAGCCCACCGTCGAAGTATTCCTACTTTGAGTGCAGTTGCATTTCTTTCGGTGCAACTCGCTTGTTCCCGGTGGTTGGGCGCCATTTCATTGCGGTGGCAACGGCGGCTGTGAAATGGCCTGGAAATGATTTAATGCGGAAAGTGCGGTTGGGCCAGAATTTAAAATTTATTCCCGCCCGCCAGGTGAGAGCGGCCACTGAAAGGCGGAAAGTGCAGAAGTAAATCACGCATCTGGCGAATCGAAACTCTTTGGAATACAAAGTGCGTTATTTCTGGACATGGCAACTAATTAACTTTAAAGTTGCTTCTGCTGAATTTTCGCCTGACTATTTTTGGCATTTTGTTGTGTAATTAATCACTGTCTGCCCCGAGTGCAGCGTGCTAACAAATTAACACCAGGGGCGAAAAAGGGGCCAGCAGGATGCAACAAGACACGGCAACAATGTACTTGCAGCAAGCAAGCGGGTCTAGACTTCAAAAACTCATTTGGCCAGGAAAATTGCAAAATGCTAACTTTTTTGTTTGGCGTTCATCGTTCGGCTTTGGGCATTTTTTGGCATTTCGAAAATGCATTTCTCATTTCATTTTCATTCGAGCCGCGTGCGAGTTACAAAAAGTCATTTGCCCGGCCAGCTCATTAGGAGAATCGCACTAAAACGTACCCGTTTTGACAGTCTATCTCCAAAAACAGCCAGGGGAACTCCAATGGGAGCAGGCAGCCAGCCAAAAGTATCTTTGCCTTCCTTCAGCAGCTGCCGCTTTCGGGGACTACTTAAAATAGACATCAGGTTTCTTGGCCCTGGAATAGAGGTATACGTTGTGGAGGAGGGGACTTGCCAAGAAATAAGTGTGTGCTGGCCATTGTCCACTGAAGAGCCAAACCACAGGTTAGCCCCCGCCCTAATCGTAATCCCAGGACCATCAGCCGCATCATCGTTTCCATTGTGTGGGCATTTTTATGAGCGTTTTCAATGCCTCAATGCGAAAAAAGCACAATAAAATCAATGAGGTGTGTCTGCGTCTGACTGCTGCACCTCAGTGTTCCTCCTCCGGGGGCCACATCCACATCCATAGCCACATCCGAATCCTCGTCCATGGGGCTGGCAAACAATCGGGTATCTGATGGATACACAGACACAACAGCTAAACAATCAAGCGCAGGCTCAGGAGCCAAAGGGGCAGGAGTTGGACTGGGAATCCGGGATGGAGGTGAAAAAGAAGATGGAGCCACCTACAGTGCAATCAACGATGGGGGCCAAGCCATGATGAACCGCCCCCTTCATAAGGGGCAGTCTCAAACAGAGATACCCTCTATTAAAGATGAGGATGTATGCACATGTACCCTTAAAGTGCTGAACTTTAATATATTTCAAATTTATACGTTTCTACATTTCAAATTTCTTGGATACAAAACCTTTGACTACGACTAAAGTCTCTTTAGAACAACTTTTTTGATATGTACTAGTTTTTGATTATCATTAAAGGGCATCAATGGCTCCAACTTTCGTAGTAGCTCTCCGACAGTTGTTACCTATTCATGGGTTATTATTATTATCCTTGCACACTCAGCCACACACGCTTATGCACACACACACACCCAGACAGACGCGGTCTAAGCTTGCGTAACACGTTATCCTCCTGCCCGCTTTGTTGAGCACTTTGCGAGCCGAACAAAGAATGTGCTTTATTGGCACTTTTTGCACAATTGCCGTGCCACCCCCTCCACTTTCATTTTCCCCCTCTCGACCCCCTCCCCAGGAGCAGTAAATGAGCGTGGAAAAGTCGGGGAGGGGCATACAGGATATAGGGGAGCCGCTGGTTAGGCCAACAAGGTAGTCGCAAGGAGAATTGGTACACAAAGAAAGAAGTATTAAAATATTTGCATCTAAATCAGTTTATTATATCTAGCAACCACTTTTTAGTTTCGTTTATATATTTGGAAAGTTTTATTTTTATCTGAATAACAAATATTTAGGTTAATTTATTAATAATATTAGAATGTAATTGTACGGAAATTTTTGTTCAGTACACCTAGAACTTGGCATCATCGTCTCCGCTTGTTGGCAACAGCCGGTTTTGATGTGTGCCACGCCCCCGCTCTAACTTCCCCCATCGCCCACAATTCCAGGACATCAAAGGAGGCGGGGAGTTCGAACAGGAGAAGCGAGAGCTGAGCAAAGGATAAACACATTCATGGTGTGCAATCGATTGGCATAATGCGAGGCATTTTATTAAGGTTATCAATCGGCTATGAATATAGGTATACGAGTATATCCCGGAGGTGGCAGAGGTGTCTGCGCGCTGGCGGTGTTTGTATTTGTGAGGAGCAAACAGCGACAGTATCTGCGGCGACGACGACAAAAGGACGAGCTTATCGCAAGTGACGCATAAAACGTTCCACGTTCGCCGTTATGAATTATGCGGAAATTATTAGAGAGCATTTAAGCGGAATTATTAATGAGGGGAGTTGGATGTGGAAGGGATGTGCCCCGCACTAGAAGGTGTCATGTGCGTGACTTCTTGAAGGATATTGATATGATATTAATACTATCTTTGGCGACATAAACTTCATGACTTGGTCACACGACTGTTTTCAGAGCAACTAAAGCATTTGGTAGGTATACATATTCGCCTCTTCTCATCCTTTAAAAGGGTTAAACTTCTGGTGATTATGTAGTTCACAGTGCCGAAAATCGAGCAGAAAGTGTGTGCTGCTGTTTTACAGGGTATTTTTTTAGAGTTCATGGGAGTATTAGGCCACTAAAAAGATATATAAAGGGTTTAGCAGTTTTTATCTATCATTGGGCTGAGATAAATGAAGTCAAGTTCGTTATTTGAAACATGATACTTAAATTTAATACCAAACACTGAGTATTCCTTGTTCGTCATTCAGTCCTGTGCCACACTCATTTGTTTTACCTTTGAGCGGCCGGAAAACCGAAAAACAAATTGCAGTTGGCCAGTGCAATGAACAGCGTCATGTAGTCGCGGGGAGGGGGCGTGGCCTGAGGTGGGCGGGGGCGGCGCAGTGAAAAATACAATCAAGTGCATTGGGCCGGAAAAGCTGCTAGGAAAAATAAATACATATGCACACGGGGCGACTGTGTGTGCGCGAAAGCTTGGCAGCACACAATTGGATTAAAATTTACACGCTCCGACCAGGCGCAATTATCCCGGAAAATCGGTGGGAAAACAGGGTAACTTTGCGTGAGTGCGTTAATGTGCTTAACAATAAAATGCAGTGCATTAATTGATAACGTGGAGCATTCAATTCCATTCGATGCGATGCGATTGGAAAACATAGTCGGTTCAATCAATTAAAAATGCCATCAGGGTGGCCACAACCTGAACTTGGTTAAGCATTCTGGCTAAGCAGGGGCCAACCCATGGTGGGTGGGGATTCCCCCTAGACCGTTTCATGAGTTCCATAAATTGCAGTCAGCCAGCGACACTTGCCGCGAATTAAAAACACTTTGCATATCATTTTGGAACGCGGCCAAATCGGCGGCGAGACGCAAAAAGCAGCGCAGAGAAATGCTCATTTAATTTGCCTTAATTTCGCTTTCGTTTTAGCCAAATGCACCAGCGTCATTATCAATCCCTCAGCCCTCGTTCTCGGTAGCAAACTCATTTCGCATTCGATCCATTAAAAAGCCATAAAGTTGCCCTCTTCATATTGGAAAAATCTCATGTGAAAAGCGCAAGGGTCGCAGGTTCGCGGCAAACAACAATTTATGTTGCCCATAAACCAGGTTTTCTTGATTCCCTTATGCGTGCCTCAAGGTAAAATATCAAGGAATTTATGCGCAGGATATTGGCATAACCAACAATTTCGCCTCAGGCTTGTTACAAATTTTTGATTGGATTGTAAAAAATGGCAGAAAAGCTTTCATTAAACAAAGGTGAATTGATGTGTGCGTAATATTTACGATAGAAACATGATGAAATCAGGAAGCATCTGTGTTTTTTGGCTATCCGCCATGTTTTTCAATTGCTTAAGCTGATAGATAAAACCTTGTTTAAATTTCTATAATACCTTTTATATTAAACTTACAAAATAACAACAAGGGTATCAATTTTATGCAAATCTACTAAAACTATGCAAAAGTTGGTTTTTTGTCATCTTTAATGCAATGTGCTTTCGCAATAATGTTCTATGGCTAACATTTTTAGTTAACTTTCTTTTCAGCTTTAAAGGTTAAATTATGTAGTATTTGGGTATTTATCGCCATTTTTCGAAGCCGCAAAGTATGCAGCGGGATTAGGTGGAACCGCCGCTTAGCGGTCGATTTCGGGCAATTGAAAAGTGGCAAGGCAGCGATGGGGAAGCGGCTAATAGAGCGCACTGGCAATAGATAATAATAAATTATAATCATGGCGACATAATGCGAACAAATCTGGCCACGAGCGAGAGTCGTAAAAACTGCTTAAACCGATCGAATTGGCCTCCGATGGCGATTTGTGCCAGCGCCTGGAATTTTATTTATTTATTTGCATGCAAACAAATTGATTCGCCCGCCGAAACTAAATCAAAGCCCGGGAAAACATAAAAGTCAGCACCCATTTTTCCACCCAAGACTCCGATTCGAAGGGAAAACCAACTTGCAGCACGCGATAAGTTGCAAAAAAAGAGTTTGTACATCGTAAACAACAACAACCCTTCTGGGAGTTTTCCCGAAGGACGGGGAAATTGCACGTAGTATTTCAGCATCAGGAAAGCGAGAGAAAAGCGGGCGAACTGTGCGCTCAGAGCGGCTTATCCGGGCCAATGAAAATTTATACAAATTCGAAAAAAGTGACAACATTTTGCTTTTATTGGCCATTAAAACGACTTAGCGACTTGGCGGACTCCTCTGCTCCTTTCCGCATCGCAAGGAGATCGCGTGTGATTTGTACCTTGTCCTCCTCCGCCTCCTTCTCCTTCTCCATTGCACACGATTATCCTTTCCCACTTTGCATATGGGAATCCTGGCAGCGGGGAGTGCTGGGTGGTAGGTAGGTGATGACCAGACATAAGCGCAGTTTACGATGCCAGAAATTGAAGGAATCGCCCTGGCAAATTGAAAGACCCACATGTGTTTGATTCTGATAAAGTTCGGAAATCAATTCAATTTCCTGCGTGCCAAAAATATAATGAGACTATCAGTATGCACGAGAAAAAAGTATAAAATATATAGCACTTTCATATGAAAATCAAATTAAAATATAATTTAAACTCTCTCGCCTTCTCCTATAAACATTTTTAGATAGTTAGCTTTCTGCGATGTTTTAAATTTTGTGATTTTTTTTTCATTTTCCCTATTTATCTTTTGAAGACCCCATAACTAATATCCATGTCCTCCTCCATCTGCTGCCTCAGAACAATTTCTCCTGGCACATTAAGCAATTTTGAGCGTTTAAGACAATGCCGTCGAAGGTGTTTTCCGGCTGTGCCAAGCAGAAACAAATGAAGCAAGCTGCTGGGAAATTGCTTATCGGCAGGAAAATGTTGCCGCAGCCGCCGAGCGAATTTATTGAGTGGAAAATGCTGCAAGAGAAAAGGAGCAGGAGCAGCGGGCAAAGTGAAAGTGAAACTCAAACTGCGGCGTCAAATCCATTAACCTGATATTTACTTTTCCACACGCACACACACACTGCCGCAGTGAAAGTGTTTTTCCCTTCGCCCCCGCACTTTTCCAAAAGGCCCATTTCCTGTTGTTGTTTTTCTGGCTTGTTTTTGGGACTGATGTGGGCGAAACACGATATTTTTACGTTTAGTTTGCAAAATTGAATAACACGTAAATGTGTTTAGCACGGAGGGGGAAAATCGGGGGCGAAAAGGGCAGTAAATTAGGCCCACGCACAGGCACAGAATCAGAGATTGTAGTTAAGGTAAATTACTTACATAACATTAACAAGGAGCCACTAAAAGGAGCGCAAGGACGCAGGACCTTAGGGAAAGGAGCCTATGAAACGCAGCTGTTGGGCATTTTGGAAGCTTTATTATGCGGGAAAAAGTTAGTAACTATTTCCTACCCTGAGATATTTAAGAACTAACGATCGAGTATATTCTTAACGAGAAATAAACATTTTATTTGCATTAACATTATTTTTGCCTCAAGTAATTAGTTTAAAACATGACAGAATACCCGTGAATGAAGAAATTTTAAATTTGGTTACCATTTCTGTAGGTCTGTTTTTGACCCCTTGTTGAAGTGAGTAAAGGTGCTCTTTTCCTCAATTTATTATTTATGTTCATAAAACTGGCAATTTTTCCGGAAAAACGAAAAATGTTCTGTCAGCTGAGTTTGCAAAGTATCCTTAACCCTTTAAAACTGCCCCCTGCAAATGCCTTCACCAAACAAATCAAATTAGATACCCGTTCAAATTTCGAAAAATGTACAAAATAGGACAGCCCGCCAAATGGCAGGCCAAAAAAATTACCTTTGCCCAGAAATGTAACCCCGTTTTTTCGCCTTTTTCCGTGTTTTTTTTTGTTGGAGCGGGAAAAGCAATTAGACGCACTTTTTGATGGACACGCGTTCAATCATTCGGCCGGCTGTCAAGTCGATGGATGCAGCAACGTGCCGGGAATGGGAAAATCGGGTGCCGAGCAGGGAAAAAGGAGTAAAACTCATTACGGGAAAAGAGCGAAAAGGTGCGCGAAATGTGGCTATTTTTCAAGTATTACCCAACGCAATAAGCACATAAATAATGGACAGGAAAAACGAAAGACTTTCAGGCATCGAGAAGGCACTTGTCTCCACAGAAGAAGGGTGGCTAATTGTATCAAATGGCTCATCAATAGTTCAAAGACATCGCCATTAACGAAAGGCAGCAGCTGAGACACAGGTCGAGTTGTACTTTTTATGGCCGAGAAAGTTGCTCAAGTGTCTTCCGTTTGTCATAAAAACTTGCCAGCTCCCCTGGCAGCATATGAATCACAGCAATTGGCAGCATTTAATAGCGAAACTTTTCCCATCGATGTGGCGACAAATGACAAGATACTTTGTGTCATTCCATTTTGGAATCGGGTGTGCACTCTATGTATATATCGAAACCTGTGGTTGCTCCGACGGCCGCCTGGCGACTAAAAGGCCAGAGAAAAATTGGCATCATCCGGCGTCTCAGCCAAGAGAATTTGTAACAGAGCCCAAACAGAATCTGTTAGTGGAGCAGCATTTCCCCTTACGATATTGGGGAAAATCACAACGTAAGATGGCATTTTCATGGGTTTATTTTACGCAGTCATCTCGCCATTTTGCACTATCTATTAACTTTTGCAAATATGTTCCAACTATAATTCGGCTCCACTTTTTATGGTCAACTGCGCCATGAGTTATTGGCCCTAAATCACTTATTTATTTATGGCCAGCCCATTTAATGTTGTTAACCTTTGGCTCGCGCGGCTTCGGTTTTCCATTCGATATTAGATATTTATGCGGCCCAAAAACAACATTAACATTCGCTCGGTAATTGCATGAATCATTTTCGCTCGGCGTAAACATTTTCCACACATTTACGAGGCGCAATGTGCAAAATATAATAATAATAATAATATGTTTCGTTCGATATTAGCCACAAATGATAAATAACCGCATAAATTGCCCCCACCCCCTGGAATATACCATATAGCATACGTTCTGGCCGGGCCATTGTATTAATTTGTCATAAAATTATACAACCCCTACAGCGCTGAAGATGGCGGCTCGTAAAAATGTTTTCGTTTTTTGCGCACCCAAAAAATATATAAAAGTGTTTATCAATATGGGTTCAATCAATTCTGCTCCCTGGATCCTTGGGTGGAGTGCCACCTGATTTGGAATTCGAAATCAATCGACTGGTTCAATGTGTTTCAATCAGATGCACAAGCAACCTCTATAATCAATTGATTGATTGGACTATTTGAGTGAATGCTGAGTATATTGTAGATCTGCACAGTTTTTTAGAGTTTTTGTGATCTGACTAGTGAGTGAGCATAATGGCTAAATTTAGAGGCCAGGCGGATGCTTGCGAGCTACAAAGTTTCAGCTAACCTATATTCCAAGTGCGAAGTGCGCTTCTTGCATTTGTCAGCAGCTAATTAAAAGCGAATTTCCAATGCATAACTTCCACGGCAGCGGATCTGCATGTGAAGCCATAAACCAGGGCTAATTTGGTTGCGGTTGCCGCCGCTTTCCCCATTTCCACATCGTTTTTTATGGCCAGAACACAACAAAGTTGTCTTGGAGAAGGGGGTTGCATTAGGGACGGGGCCTCGTAAAGTCGGATGACATTAATCCGCGCATAAAACTGAGCAGCAATAGGATTCATTCATTTGCCAACAATGTTGTGTCCTATTACCTTGATTCGCTCGCTCACTCGCCTGTCAGCATGTCAAATTAGAATCAGACGATTTGTCAAGTATCAAATATTATTCAATTATTATCAGAGAAGGAGGGAGCATAGTACACAATACCGGATGTAAACCAAGCACAATGGCATGCAAATAACTTTGTCAGGACAAACGCTCACTGGGGAGCAATTCGTTATTGTGCCCCCAAAAACTCAAAACACACCTATATTAAAAAAAAACCTCCCTGCGGCATGTTATAAAATTCAAAACCAGTCTGCAAAAGTAGTGGAAAAAGGTATGAAATGGCAAACTCACTTGTTTATAACTCCAGCCGAGCAAATCTGACAAGTCCGAAGGGAGGTTGGTGGTTAAAAAAAATTGAGAGCAGAAGGAAAGGAGCTCTACTTTCAAATTGGCGCAGCAGCGCAAATAAAGCAATTTGTATTCAAAATATGAAAGCAAAGGAAGCGACAAACTGACACAGTATACACTCCACCCCCGTTTTCCACCCTCGCAGAAATAATTTGTTCTTTAAAGAAAATTCCTGACTGCGACTGGCGCCAGTGCAAAAATTGCGTTTGATACGATTTGGCGATTGGGAGCGAGCAAAAGTCCGGAAAAATTGCACGCACTAAAACTTGATGGCCGCCAAATTACGCATACGCAGCGTTGCCGCAGTGCAAGCGATG
This sequence comes from Drosophila simulans, assembly GCF_016746395.2. Taxonomy (NCBI): domain Eukaryota; kingdom Metazoa; phylum Arthropoda; class Insecta; order Diptera; family Drosophilidae; genus Drosophila; species Drosophila simulans. The sequence goes on along the minus strand of NC_052523.2, from coordinate 26,763,065 downwards.
AGAAGATTCATATGTAATTAATTCGCTTAGTTTACTATATATAACTAAAATTAAAGTTAGAAAATATAGAAAGAGTGGTACTCAAATCAGAAGTTGGTAGAAATCCACCTATAAAGACTCTTCTACTATGTGTACTTGATGTCTCAATTTCTTTCAGTGCTCCGCTGACAGCTCGGGGTAAATTAACATAATTAAGCCTGTTGGCTGCGCTTGTTTTTGCGGCTCATTAGCAGGCAAATTAACGCCGCCATTGTCGTCCTGGAGTCGATGTCTTGTGCAGGTGCTGGAAAGTATGCTACACTGTGCGCCATAAATTAGCGACTGGCTCCGCTCCCCACCCCCTTACACCAACCCCTCGGCGGGAACGTGTGTGTGTGTGCGTGTAATTACCGCACAATTTGCGGTGCATAATATATTTTGGTTGATTTGTGACTCAATTAGAGGCGCACGGTTTGGAGCTCTCAACAGGACTTCCACTGCAAAGCCTGGTGGCTCTCAAGTGGCTTTGTTGGTCAGCCGGCGGACAGGACAATGCATCCTGCAGCCCGTGTGCAAGTGCAAGTGCCAGTGTGTGTGAGCCACTATCTGTGTGCGTGGGCTGGGCTAATTAAAGCGGTTAGCCCAAATGCCACATAATGAGGCGCACAAGTGCTGCCAAACACCGTTGAACATTGCCAGTCATTTGTCAACAGATGTGAGCACACAGACGCCCAGTCTGTGTGTCCGTGAGAGGCTGTTGAAAGCCTCTAATTTGCTGTGAAGTGGCTTAAAACTCGGCCTTGAATCGCCCAAGTGTGAGTGCTGCTCAGTCTTGGCTGTGTGCAGTTGGTAGCAAGTACTTGAGATTAAAGCCAGTGTCTTTAAGTTTGTACTAATGTATGCTAAATTTACATAGAAGATTAATTACTAGGTAAATATCTGCTAGTATCTTTTAAATAATACCCTTGGCATTTACACCTCTTTTCTGCTATGGAAATCCCTCCAATAATAGTCTTCCCAGCCGCACATTTGCCGCACACGGGATTCCCAACCAATTGCAGCTTAACTCGATTGGTTTCGCCCCCGGATTCCTCCGCTCCTGCGGAAACTTTAAGCCAACTGACAAATGTGTCAAACGACATGTTCACATATGTTCCGCATCGATATTATCGACAGCAGCAGCAGGCGAAAAAACGGAGCCAAACTCAGGCAAAGTTTGGCAAAAGTTTTGCTCCTGCTGCAGCGGCAACGTCACCTTTTCAATAAACTGGCCAGGACCTGGGAAAAAAGGAGCAGGCGAGGCATTAATCCCAAAACCGATGCCGGGATGCGCTGGCAGACAAAACGATTGGGCAACAGCTGCCGTCCTCGACCTTTGTCTTTGTCCGGGGACTCCCACTCCGCCAGTTTTGCTCCTGGAACTCCTGTGCCCTGGCAAAAACGAAAGCTGCAAAATGCCAATGGTCAGCAGAAATGCGCATAACTTTGAAAAGTTCACATGCTGGGCAGACAGGCGCAAGGACACATACCTTCCCTCCACAAAAAGGATTCGTGGAGGTGGTCGTCCTCCTGGTCATAGATAAACTTCGATGTGCCGTGCTAATGTTCGCACATTTGGAACCAGTAGGAAGCGAACTTGGCCAAGTTCAGTTACTCTTCGCTGAATCAGGACAAATGGATTTTTGAAAGAGCTCTTTTCATTATCAGTGACCTGAGCGGGAAAAATATTTATAAGTAATATTTTATAAATAATAGTTTTTCAAAGACTTACTTTGTATCAAAGTAGCTTATGTAAAGAGTATTGAGCTGAGCACTTCGCCAACCTCATGATGGGTTATCCCACCATCGGTTGGCCCATGAATTGGAGTTCAAATTGGATCCAGTCCAGGGCCAGCTGCTTATCTCCCCGGAAACCGCAGAGGGGATGCGGAATTACCTGCTTACAACAATATTAAATGCCAGACAAGGTTCTTCCGTCACCTCATCGCCACCCCCGGCCCCAAAGCACTCCCTTTCAATTTTCCCTATCTGGGGAGAGTTTTCTTGGCAAACTTTTTAATGTTGGCCACTAAAACGACGCATTAAATTATTATCTGCGAGATTATGAAATTTTTAACAGCAGGTAATAATCGTAGAGAATTTGTTAAGCAGACACCACCAGCCGAGGAAGCCCGGAGGATGAGCCAAATGAAAGACAAACATTTTCCTACCCCGGGAAAACTCTCGGATGCTTCGCTGAGCAACTTGAAACGGCATAAATGAAAACGGCGTTGAGGCTCGAGTGTTGTAACCGTAGCAATTCCCATTCCGACTCCCCATCCTTGGAGCCATTTCGAAACTCCTGGGTAACTGAGGTAATTCAAAAGTTTCTGCCAAGGCGGCCCACATTAAGTGCCACTCCCCCTTCCCCTTTTCCGCCCCCTATGGATGGCAAATGACAGCGAGAAGTATTCACTTCAGACGCCAGCAATTAACTCTCTTTCGGGTGAATTGGGTGGGGATTTTTCCAGCAAAGGGGGGCGTTAGTCAGAAATTCCGTAGCCTAAAAAAAGTGCAAGATACATTTGGCGACATTTCCTTTGAGGCAATTGGCAAATTGCTTTTGCCTACGTGTGCAATTGTTTTTTGCAACAGTTTTTTTAGCCCCTTGGCCCCCAATTACAGTGTACACCTCCCTGACAGTCCAACCGCCCGATATTTCTTATCACGTGTCATTGGGCAAGGACCCGATGGAGCACGAAAAGCCAAACATTAAACCCAAGAACCGACTTCAAAATACCCTGTATAAGTTAAGCACGAGCAGCTAAACATTATTTCTAAAAAAGACATTCACTATTTTCAGCTTGTGCTGAACTAGAACTACTAGAATTTACAAACTTACTAATAATTCTTTATTTGATTTGTAGGGCATCTGATTAGACCTAGCCGACTTGTGCTATCCCTTAACCTTTCCCCACAGCAAAACGCTGACATGTTGCAGGGGCCACAGTTGAGTTTCGATCCTGAGTCCCGGCAATTTGCACCGAACGAGGCGGCCTGCAACGCCCCCAAGTGAAAAGCGCCTCCCCCTGGAAAATACCGCAAATGAACGCTTGTCCGGCAGGAATCGCAATCGGAATCGGGCTCGGAATCGAGGGGATATACTATATGGGGGCTGGGTGTTTGGTGTGCGTATGCAACATTGACATGAAGTTAATGGATGTTTTATGACCGACTAACTTCGCCAACGATAAATCGGTTTTCCATGAGCCAGTAAATTGCGATTTGATTGTTTCTGTAGGACATGCAAACAATTTATCCTTTGGCCTTAGCTTCGCCACTCTCACTGCCGGAAATGAATGTGAAAAGTGAGCGATTTTTGGGGAAACTTTGATTAAAGTTCTTTGGAAAAAAACTGAGCCAAAGATCAATGCTTAGAGCCACCACAGAAGACCGAAAAAATCCATATATGAAATAAATCAAAGCCTGAAATTTATGAAAATTTATGCGAGCATTGCTTTCTGCTCCTCGGTCAAGACTTGCATTGTCCAGCATTGGTCACCCCCAAGTTTTTTGGTCCACCCTCAGGGTCTCATCCCTCATTTTGGCTCACCTTTTGTTGTAATACACACATCAAGTGCCAGCCGAATTTATGCAACATTTGGCTATTGTTGTTTATGTTTTTTGTGGGGGATGTGACCGAGGAAAGAAATTCATATGATAATGTCTGAATGGGAATTCGTTTTGTGCATATACATTTTTTCAGCTTTCCTGTCTTGCTGACATTTTCCCTTTCATAGGTAAATTTTGGTCGTGATTTATGGGGCAGTAGCGAAATGAAATGTTCATCCTTCGTCGTCCTTCTTCGGTAATCGCCATTTCAACATCAATTTATTTGCTATTAATCCTTCACCTCTTTATCGCTCCCAAGAATGGTCCTAAGTAGTCCCCAGTGCCTTGTTCTATTTGCTCTGTCCAGGCAATTAGATGTTTGCCCTCGTTTCCCAGCTTAGTTGGCCTTTCGGAGGTGAAATGAGCTCACGGCTATTGGCCATCGATTCGCCTCCTGAGTATCTAGTCCTTTATTTTCCCTCCTGTCCTTTTCGATACGCCCACAATCGAAACGTGTTCGCCATGGTTAGTTGCATGTTAGCAGAGGAAAATGGAAGGCTGGCGGGGAAAATTGGGAGCCCGGGAAATCGACTTTCCTTTAATCTGGCTGTTTGTTTGACAAGCTCTTAACACTAATTGAAGACACAATCGAAGCACACTCCAGAATCAGCCAGTTCGCCCCTCAACTCTTTTGTCTTTCGGCGGCCAAAAATCCTCGCAGTCTTCCGGAGACTTCAAAAGGCTCAAAGGCGCGTGATTTATGCTGCATTGCTTTGAGCCAGATCACAAAAAAGAAATCCTCTTGCGTGCTTTTCGATAAATCAGTTCAATATGCTAGAATCGAGTTAAGTGCGCCTTTAAAAGCAGACTGTAAACATAAGGACATCATACTCTTTAATAGCTGGATAAAGATTGGAGAGAAAAACGAACTGAAAACTTTTCTTTACCTCGGTTGGCTTTTTTAAAGGTACAACTTTCGGCTGGCCCAAAGAACTTATGGTGCCTGGCACATAAATTGCCTTGTGAACTTTATGAACTCACGCGGGATTAACTTGTACCTTTGATTGAATTTCCTGCGAAGTTTCACCGCAGTAGAAAGAACACCGCACGTCTCAATCCGATAAAAGGCATTTCCAAGTCACGGCAGCCCGCCGAATATTTTTGTGCTCCGTTCTGTGGAACAGATGCCAGACACCAGGACCAGTCCCAAGTCTCAAAGGATCTGGTCAGACTGGAGTGGGGCGGCTCCACCTCAATCTGGGCAACGGGAATTAGTCGTTTCCGTTCAAGTGGCTCCGGCTAACAATTCCAAAATTTATGCCACCCAAAAGGAGGCTGATTCTTGATTGTGCAATTGGGAGTGCAGAAAGCAGTGCACTGAGAAAAAATAAGTTGAGTTGAGCTTAGTATGCATTAAAGAAGTAAGCTTCTGCATTTAAATGATTAAATTCCACCTTGTCTTCGACGAGCTTAAGTGGCTGCGCGTCTAACAATTGGTTGGGGACTTATTTCAATTAAGGCGCATTACGATCTTGGCTCTTTGGCTTTGGGCCTGGTCCACCGATTGGCCCTCCAGCTCCGAATGCCGGCGAATGGGGAGTGGAAAGTTTTTCTGGTCTTCTGGCCAGGAATTCCATTAAAAAGTTTACGTTTAGGTGAGTTCGGTTTGGCTCAGCTCGGCGGGGATATCAAATAGTTCTTGCCAGCGCGGCGAAAAGTAATTAAAATTCAAATAGCAGACAAACATTTACATTAGCGATTGTTGGCTGCTTTCGGAATGGGATCGAAGTTGGGGGTGGGACATATCTCGCTTTTGTTGATGGCTCTTTGTTTTGGCCTGGCGCCAGTCTGCGGCCCACAGTCTAGAAGTATTTATTCCCCAGTAAGGTAAAAATCGCGTGTGTGTGGCTGAGTGGATGACTGATGGCTCTTGGCGGCTGCTGTCGACACACCCACCCGAAAAGCCACCCAAAGTCACCACCCACCCACACGCACATGTGAGATTATTAATATTGTGTTTAATATCTGAGCAGCGGGGACGGGCATTGTGTCCTTTGTCTACGAAGCCAAATGAAGAGCGTCTGCATCTGTATGTGAGTTTGTATCTGCGACTCTGTGTGTGGTTAAGTGTATCTGTGAGTGCGTGTGCTCAGGTTTGACGTCTACGTGGGCACGGAAAACAGATGGAATCTGAAAGGATTTGCACTCATGTCGCGACTTTATCAAGTGTCAAACGTTGGAAACGTGTAAAGTATCTTCTGGAAAACGTGTCTGCACTTTAACCTCGAGAAGTTCTTTTAATTTTCATCTGCTTACATATAATTCTAGTTTTAATATCAGTGTTTTGTTAAGATAAATTATGAGGGACCGATTTCGAATGCAAACTTTCAATAAGAGCTAAGTTCCTCCTCCTTCGACCATTTGGTGTGTGTGCTATATGCCCCTGTTCTGTAAATCACACTGAATCGGCGATCCGCCCATTTCTGGACTATAACATCCGTACTGCCCGTGGTCAGTGTCCGTATTTCATTTCGCGGAAATTCAATATCACTGCCAACCGCCCACTAAGCTGCAAAGTTCACCCAAATGAATGGCAGCGAACAGCATGCAATGTCCTCATCCTGAATTGGGTCCTGGGCGCGGTGCCTTCCCTCGTCCTTTTCATCCATACCCACCTCGTATGCGGAGCACGCGCTGATAACGTAAAGTGGAAGCGGTCCGGTCCGGTCCGTTTCTAAAATCCGGATTGGAACCCGGGACAGGGAACCCCGGAGCACAGCACGGACATAATTAATTTGAATCCTTTTTTCCTGCTGCTTTTTGCGGTTCTGTCTCTGTTTTGCTTTGCATTTTTTCGCTTTACTTTTGCGTGCAACCAAAAATTAATCAAGTGCTAGTTACGCGAAGCGCGCAGTTTTTAATTAAAGCAGCATCAAAGCGAACTTTTTCCGCAGTAAATACCCATATAGGAAAATATTTTATGGATCCTTTTGGCATCTGGGAGTGTGGTTAAAGCTTTAAGACCGCTGACACTCGCTGAGGTGTTTGTGCAGAAGCGCCCAGGGCGCGAGCGACTGCAAAATCATAATACAAACCAATTTCATGCTGAATTAAACAGGAGTCGGGGGTCCTGCAAACAATAGTTGAAGTATCCTGTCAACAGACGGCGGCTAGCAATTACAGCAACAACAGCAGGTTTCGCACAAAGGCAGCACGTGCATTTTGCGCTTTTTAACAAGGGGAATGCCACACACTTGGCCTTGGGCGAAATGAGCAGCCACCGCAGCGGCTGTGCTTCCATTACACGGTATCAAAAGTGGTTGGAAGTAGGTATATGCCCTATATTTGAAAATTCTAGTTTAACACTGAAATCTATTCTCGTCCTGTCTAAAACTAAGCAACACAAAGAGTAAATTTGTATAGAGACTCGAATACTTTATCGGAAAGGGTATTTGAAAGTGGTATTTATTGTTCCTTTCAGCTGATTTCTTGAATTGAGAAAACTTGAGCGGTGCTTGGATTATCACACGTAGACTGGCCGTGCCAGTTGGCCTGAGGGATAAGTCCGACTTCCCTTCCTCATTCCTGGTCTCTGCTTCTCCTCCATCTTCTCCACGGAGAAATGCACCTCGGGCACACCTCCAGACCTTCGGAGTCCTGGCCTTTTTCGATCTGTTCAGCTGCGATTAATGCGGCTGGGGCGACGTGTCTCGCATAATTTGCAGCAAAGTGCACAACAATGGCAGAGCCCTCTGTCAGGACATTAGCATTGCGGGGTGGCAAGGACTTCCCGTTTGTGGGAGTGTGACGCGTGAAATATTAGAAATTAAAAAACACATGACAAGCAATGTTGGCACTTTGATTTGTCTGCCAGCCGCAGACATTGTTTTCAGCCCCATGCCAGTTGTAATAATCATTTCGCAGGAGGTACAAGTAAATGCCGCAGTGGTGGAATGGCAACTACCAGGGGATGGGAAATGAATGTCTGCAGGCCAGGCCAATAAATTAGGAAACACCTGTTTTTAGCCGGCCAAAGGCAAACGTGGCGACAGATGTCTGCGAGGGGGAATCGAAACTGTTTTCCTGGCCGTAATGAAAATATTATTCCGACTACATAATTTGTGGGACCCCCAAACACGCACCGGCCCCCCACTTTCCTTAACCCCACTATGGGCTTTGGGGTTTGCGAGTAATTTATGTTACTTTTTTCTGCCGCTACTTGGCCGCATTTCGCGGTTTTTTATTGCTACGTGCGGAGAGAGCGACAGAGAACAAGATACAGTACAATGCACTGGAAAATCTGTTAGCAGAACTCGTAATTTGCTTCACAGAAATATACATCACTGTATAGTGGGTCAGTTTGATTCGTTACGAAAGACATAGTTCCCCTTGTTATCATACTTTGAAACTCATTAGCAGGTCGTGTTTAATCTCATATTCATTCTAAGGTTATATGTGATTTCTTTCACTGTAGGGGGTGATGGGATAAGCCAGAGGATGGGGGCCAGGAGCAGACCACGCCATAATGTCGTCATGACAGACGCGGCCATAAAAGATAATTATGATTCCGGTAATAGGTTTTATTTTTCGCATGTACCTCTTTTGTTCATGGGCCCAGCTCCCAGTTGAAAAGCCCCATTGCCACTTTCCCCCGCTTTCGGAAAACCAGTGCCAAAAGCCTTCGCTGTTGTTGTTGGCGTAGTTGTGTTAGTGGTGGGGTAGTCGGGGTGCTGGCACAAAGGTCGACCTCGGTGGCTGCCCATCTCCGAAGGACGTGGCTGTGTCTACATTTACTTTTCGGGTGACCAACGTGGCATAGAAATTATGCGCATTATACGCGTCGCGCTCCAGCGCCTCGCTAAAAAATTATATCCGCGGAATTATGCAAGCCACGGTGGAAATAGGCGGGTTTTAGTGGGCGGGATAAAGGGATACGGGATTATTTTACTCACTCTTTATGCTTATGCTTAACAACATAAATAAAAGTCGTGACCGTAAGGGATAAGGTAACACTTTGTGCGATTGCAATTAAATCGTTATGCTCACATTCCAGAAAGGGCTACCTTAAAATGTGTTGATATTTCCCTAAATAGAGTCATCCATTTTCTCGTTCATTATAAGCAACCTATCGAACTGGATGTGCTCAGCATGAGCTTAACTTACATTCTCAATTAGCGGCCCATCAAGGGGTAAAATTTCGCGGGGATGGGGCCACAGTGAGTAGGAAATGAATGCCGTGTTTGCTATTCTAATGAACTTGTCACGCTTATGAAGATTAATGCCACCTTGGCGCAGTTTTCAGTCATTCGATTCGCAGTTTGAAGTTTCGCAGCTTGAAGTTTCAGTTCCATTCTAACAAAGAGTAATTGTCCCAACATGATAATTGCTTTAATGACGAATGCAAAGCGAGGCGGGCTTCTGAATTTGATTAATGTGCTACCCGGCAATTGACCCAGTTTTCAATTAGCGGGAGCGGGAGTGACAGGTCTCAAGTCTCGAGCTTGTCCAAAATCCAGTCCCACGCCCTGCGACTTTCACCCATGATGAGACTGGGGGCTCAGACGTGGAAAACGCTGAGGAAAATAGGGAAATGACAGTCCTGTTGATGTCTAATGGAAAACGTGTGCGGGCATAAAAATGGCCGCTAAGAAAATGCATAAAAATGTGTGTGCTTCTCGCCAAGGAAGGACATGCAAGGACAAACGGAAGTCACACACATGCTCGCTTATCGGGCAAAGTAACTTTTCCCCAGCCAAATGCCAAAGTCCATAAAATATTTTTACACACCAGATCTGGATCTGGAGATATTCCTTCGGTCTTTCCTAACTGGAACTGGGGCAGGAGCAGGAGCAGCAGAAGCAGCAGAGTCCTGCGAATGGGGTCGGGCATACCTACACGTAAAAGGATATGCGAGGAGCAAGGACTGCGTGGCCAAATTGTTTACACAAGTCATAAGCATTTTTTAGCGAGCCATCGCTGTCTGTTTGCCAGTGTATAAAAGCCCTGGCGGCATTTGCATAAACCTTTCCTCTCTGTTTGCCCAGCCCATTATCATCGAGCACCAATCCTCTGAAAACTTTTGACAACTGCAATAATCATAACTGCAACCGCCCGACATTGATTTCGAATTGGAAGAGATTGGAGAAGAAGATTGGCGAGCGGCATCCTCGACCATTGGGCGCCATTAATGGAGCATTGTTTCACAAGTCGTTCCGAGCACCAAGTGTTTGAGTTTCCGCCTGATTTGAGCTCAGTCCCATAAAGCAAGGCTAAAACTTTTCAAAGTTTGGCGGTTTACAGTTTTATAGCCGCGATGGATTTCAGTGGGTCACCAATTGAAATTGATATGGCTTTGAAGGTGCCTCTGCAGACCTTCCCCCGAAAATGCATTAGCTTTGTGTGTTTAGGTGTTCGAAATGGTTAAGTACAATGAGGGATGGCGGATGGGGGATGAGGTTCTGATTTTCCGATTTTCCGAGACGGCAACTTCACATTACCGAAGTAAATAGGTTTTGTGGTGCTGGCATTCTAGGTTAAACGATATTTTGTACCGTGACATGTTTGCCCGTCGCCGTAGTCGCTGATTTTGATCCATTCGCCAATGATTGATGACACTTAATTGATGAACATCCTTCTGCCTTCGGGGGCCGCAATGCTTTGAGCAAATATTTGCCATGTCTGGCTTAAAGTGGCCCAAAAGCAGCTTAAAGGCCCGTCCAGCTGTTGACAGCGCACCCGTAGAGCCAGCCGAAGCCAGGAGTCTACGGTCGGTGCGGACGGCAGGACATTTTCCAGGTCACAGGTGCTTTTGTTGTCCGCATTAGATTTGCCTTTCCGTTCTACTACACGCACACAAATCTCTGGGCCTCCGTGCATTGGACTTTTTGTTTGGCTGCCCTGTCCATTTGGCTGTAAAATTTATTTCATTTGTCCAGCAACCCGACCCCGCAAAAGGCATGACGCTGACAGTTTTATGGCAAAGTTAAGCCGATATCAACGGCAGGACATATGACCCGACCCCGTCCGTATGCGGCCATAGCCATATCACCCGCTGGCCGCTCCATAAAAGTGTAAAATTTAAAGCCTTTTTTGTGCCATACCTTGGCACACACACACACTCACACAACAAGTGGGCCCTATACAAAGCGGCATTTAGGTTTCCACAAAAACCCTTTCAATGGATTCACTCATGGCGGAAGCAGATAGCAATTGTTCAGTAATGCGAGCATTAACCAGTAAGAATTGCACGGTCGAGTGACCCGACCGTGAGATATCCGATTTTGATTTACATTGTTGCACGCGGAAGATTCAAATTAATTACGAGTGCCAAGTAATCGACACTTTCCTTATCCTTCATATATGTAAATTAATCACTACGTAACGAATTCGAAACCCTCTACTGATTAAAGATTGAAGTATTATTTTTATAAAAATACATATCATATTCATGAATGCATCAAGCTAAGTACATACATTAGCTAAGTATAAGTACTTACAAAATTTGGAAAGTGTGATATTACAAAATGTGAAACTGCAATTTGAATAAATTTGAATGATTGAAAAAAGTTTCGAGAGTCCGGCTACAAGTAAATGATCTCGTTCTCGCAAAACTCCCGAAACCAATCGTAGGCGCTTAATTTCCTGTGAATGAATCGCCCCAGGACGAAAAGTGGTATGGGCATGTAGGTACCCTTGCTCTCTCCTTGGTTCCGGTCATTGGTCAGCTTGACATCGATCATGATAGTGGCGTGGAGCAGGTAGAGTATTCCACAGGTCAGCGAGGAGATGGACATTCCACGAAGATAGTAGAAGATCGGGTGCATCGGGCGGTCTTCCACAAATTCGTGTGAATGCTTATCGCCAATCTCGCTCGGGAAGAAAAACACGTAAAACTGCCGCTCCGCGTCCCACATCGTGCTCAAGGATATCAGGATGAAGACGATGGCGGCCCCCGAGGACTTCCAGATCTCCGTGACCACGGCGGGTGTGTTACCTGTGCAAATATTGACGCTCTGCAAGAGGGTCACCACCATAAAGAAGTAGAAGGTCACGAGGTAGAAGTAGTGAATAGCAACCGTATCCCATTCGATCAAATGCAATTCGATGGCCTGATAGCCCGAGATGTGATATCCCATGCAGAACATGTTGAAGATGGTTTCCAGGGTATAGAACAGAAAGAGCACGGGGCGCAGGGCCTCGGGCTGGTGATGCCCCACCACACTGCCCCCGCGCGTGACACCCGGTCCATACACCCAAGTAAAAAGGGACTCCGCTCCAGACATTAAAAAACTAAACAAAATAATTTATAAAACTGACAGTATTTGACATTTGATGCATGTCTGTACATATATTTTAGCCGAAAAAAGGAAGCTTGACTACTAGACTTCAATGGTATTGTTCCCGCAAAACTCCTTGAACCATTCGTAGGCATACATCTTTCTATGAAAGGCGCGACCCAGGACAAAAAGGGGAATGGGCAAGTGCCGTGATCCACTGAGAATAAGCTTTGAGGTCAGCCTGACGTCGAACATTATTACGGCGTGGAGCATGTAGATCAGTCCGCAAAACAGCGAGGAAATGGACTGACCCGTCTTGTAGCGGATTATCGGGTGAACGGGAGGAAGTTCTTTGTGCTCGCCCTGGACCTGCTCGCTAGATCTCACGAAGAACACAGAGAACTGCTGCTCCACGTCCCACATGGTGAGAAAGGATATCAGGATGAAGGCGAAGGCTGCCACAGAGGCTTTCCATATCTCCATCAAGACATTGGGCACGCGTCCCGTGCAAATCGCGATGCTCTGGAAGAAGTTCATCACCATGAAGACGTTAAAGGTGAGCAGGCACAGGTAGTGGACCTCTTGCCCTCTCCACTCGAGCGGCTGGAATCCGATGATGTGATATCCAATGCAGATCATGTTTAAAATCGTCTCCAAGGTGTAGAATAGGAAGAGCGCTGGGCGTACCGCTCCAGGTTGGATGAGCAGTAAATCGGCGGTGGAATACAAATATAGTTTATTCATGTTGATTGAGGACCTGAATTTTGTGTGAACTCCTTTCGAAAGAAAGTATTTTAGGGCAAAAGTTAAATTTAAGACCTTGAAGTATATGTCCCAAGGGTCTTTGGGAAAAGAAAAATCCTTTTTATGTAAGTAAACTTCTTTAGAGTATGCAAATTTAAAATTTAAAAACAAAAGCTTCGATTTAATGTCACATCTTATCTTATAAGTGTGCGAACAACCTCTACATAAATTTAATTTTAATCGATGCAGATAAATATATGTCAATCTAAAAGATAGCGGTATTAAACGATTCACCTGAGATAGCTTTTCAAACCATCGGTCTTTGGGTGACTCTCCATACCCAGTTGCTCATTGCACTCATAGTATTGGCGGTGGTCAGTGATCTGGGCGAGCACGTTCTTTGATGACGCAGTTCTTTTCCAAGTGGTGAGCACGTAGTGCCAACTCAATATTTTTGTTCCGGTGCTCTCGGGTTAATTAAATCGCTGCGTGCCGCTATCAATGCGTTGCTTATCAGCAGCCGAACAAAACGCTATAAACGGAATACGGTTATTATTTATCTCGGCCCGATGTTAACTTGCCAACTCCGACTATTTTGGCTCTGGCAGTTGGCTCCGGCACGTAGACCCACATAGAACTACGACCAGAAAGGTAACCCACGATGCGCTCTTCGAAGTGGCTGCTTCCGGTGAGGGTGCTGCTCACCTACCAGGTGCTGCTCCTACTCCTCCGCCAGGCGAAAGGCGAGGAGAGCCACTGCACCTCGGTGGCAGGAATGGTCAAGCTGCTCGACTTGGAGGCGCAGCTGATCGACAACCTAGAGGATTACGCAGTCGAGCTGGAGAAGAAACTGCAGACCGTAAGAAGGTACTAGGCTACTAGCTTTTTTCACTACTGACTTAACAAAAATTGATTCCCAAACCAATTTTCTATTTAATTTTTCTTTAGGAGCATAACAAGTCTGCGTTTGGAAAATGACAAAGCCCGCGGTTCCACGGAGGACTACCTATCCAATCCCCTGAACTCATTTTCCCTCATTCGGCGCATGAACCGCGACTGGATTATTTGGCAACTCTACCTGGACGATCCCGTGGGTCTTTCCCAGGTGGAGCGAATTCAGGAGTTGAGGGAACACATGCCCACCCACACGGATGTGGAGGAGGCTGTGACCGCCTTGGATCGCATTCAAAGCACCTATGGCCTTAAAGTGCCGGAAATCGCCCATGGACTCCTCAATGGCAAACATTACAAGTAGGATTGAGCTAGTTAAACATTCATTTATTGATAACCCAGTAACCCATAATGTTTGCAGTGTGAGTCTCACTGTATTGGATACCTATGCCATGGGCCAAATCCTATTTGACCAGAAAAACTATATGGCTGCTGCTAGCTGGATCTATCAGTCTGTTGTATTGATGGAGGCGTTTTCCCTGGCTGCTCCGCTTGAGATTTCCAAAAATGAAGTGCGGATGGTCTATGCTGAAACTCTGTTAAAGCTGAGTAAGTAGATACGGATTTCAAGATAAGGCTCCTTACTACCACTATAGTGTCACTACTATTAAAATCCAAACAGACCAGCTCGCCGATGCCCTGAAAGTTGTCAACATTGCTCTGACTGATAACCCACAAGATATTAAACTGTTGCTGAAGAAGTCGGAAATCGAAACGATGATAAGAACGGGCACCAACAATGCGCCTCCGGTGAAGGTACGTAGGTGTTGTGTTGGCTGGTTGATAAGGTCAATCAGATAGGGCTAAAATGAACCTAACTGGGAATAAAAACATTGCAGGCTCAGGCAACAGTCGGGCCAACTGCCTACCAGATGGGCTGTCGAGGTCAGTTCCCGCCGTCCGCGGATAGCAAGCTTTACTGTCTGTACAACAGAACCACTTCGCCCTTTTTGATCCTTGCTCCGCTCAAGATGGAACTGGTTGGCCTGGACCCTTACATGGTGCTCTACCACGATGTGCTCTCACCGAAGGAAATCACAGAGCTCCAAGGTATGGCCACTCCAGGTCTCAAAAGGGCCACCGTCTATCAGGCCTCCTCCGGTCGGAACGAGGTGGTGAAAACCAGGACCTCCAAAGTGGCATGGTTTCCCGATGGCTATAACCCCCTCACTGTTCGACTTAATGCCCGCATCTCCGATATGACCGGGTTCAATCTCTATGGCTCCGAGATGCTGCAGCTGATGAACTACGGCTTGGGAGGCCACTACGACCAGCACTACGACTTCTTCAACAAGACTGTAAGTAACTGATCTCAACGAGAAGTGCTATCATCATCGACTTCAATTTTTCCTAAAGAACTCCAACATGACTGCCATGAGTGGCGATCGCATTGCGACAGTACTCTTCTACGTAAGTAACTGAAATATTCCTGGTGGCAATAAGATACATGTATTTCTACTTTCAATTATCTCCAGCTAACGGATGTAGAACAAGGTGGAGCCACCGTGTTTCCAAACATTAGAAAGGCCGTCTTCCCACAACGCGGATCTGTGGTAATGTGGTACAATCTCAGGGACAACGGTCAAATTGATACTCAAACTCTTCATGCCGCTTGCCCCGTTATAGTGGGTTCCAAATGGGGTATGTTCACCATCTTACCAACTATCACCTGCGATCTGTATTTCTTATTCACTCCTTTGTAGTGTGCAACAAGTGGATTCGAGAGCGCGAACAGATATTCAGCAGACCTTGCCTCAAAAAGCGAATGTGATTCTCAGCGAACTGTTTTCAGACAAGTGATACTATACGACCACAATGAAACTCAATAAAGTCAAATTAAAATCGATAATGCTGTCAATTAAACTTTCACGGCGATAAGAACAATTGTAAATCGAGTCGCGACATTCCGAAGGGGAATAATTAGAGGTGTTTTCCCCAAAGTCGTTCATCAAAATCAATAAATGGAAATTCCTCCCAAATCTCGTTTGATGGTCGTAACGATGATGGCCATTAATTGACAGTTGGCATTGAAATCACAAGATAAGAAAGTGGGTTTCTATTTTTAAAAACATGAAAATAAATACACAAATGTGCATATTTACTTGACATCTGAGTAGATCAAGATACAATAAAAATTTATATGATCTCAAACTTTAAATTCAAGAAATCTGTACCTACAATTTTAGCACCACATAATTTCTGCCTTTTTCCCCTCTTCAAATGGATTGATGAAAATAATACAGCTTAATGACTGTATGATAAATGCGAAATAAAAAAGCTAATATGCTTTTTAAAAAATAAGACCTATTTAGTAGGCCTGAATAAACGTCAAAGTAAATACTCATAATTACGGCATTACATGGCATCAAAGAACAAACAATGTATTATTTTAGCAGGTATCTTCTGGTGATGCTGTTTCACAGCACCCTGGTCCTGGGACACCGTCCGCTTGAAAGGAGTCACTCCTTGTCACTGGTGACAATGGTGCCACTCCTGGAACTGGAAAGGAAACTGATTGATAACCTCGAAAACTATACAAATGCCCTGGAGCAGAAGCTGGAGATAATTCGCAGGTAAAATTGGCAAGTCACCAATCTAAACGTTTTGAGTAAAGTATTTCCTTAGTCAACTTCTAGTCATGCGTGCAGAAAACGAGAAAGGAATGAGGAATGCTGTATCCTATCTGTCCAATCCTCTGAATAGCTTTTCACTCATCCGACGATTGCATCAGGATTGGATCAAGTGGCGAAAGTACATGGAGCAGCCAGTGGGGATCTCGCAATTGAAAGCATTTTACAGCTGGGAGGATGAGCTTCCCACTGAACGTGACTTATGGGATGCCTGCGAGGGCATAGGAAGAATTACGAGTACATATGACCTGAAAGTTGGCGATTTTATTAATGGGAACATAAAAGGAAAGCAGTACAAGTGGGTACCATTTAAAGGGTTCAATAATAAATATTTTCTAGTTCCTTATCTCCCACTAAAGTGCCAGCATGAGTTCTGCAGACATTCTTTCGGTAGGTGCTATCCTTGCCAAGAAAAATAGTCCATCGGATGCTATTCAATGGCTGCAGGAAGTGCCTCAGCGCCTCCAAGAGGAACTTCTAATTCGGCCAAGGCACCTGTCAATCAAAGAAGTGGATGCTCTAAGAATACTCGCCGAGGCCCAAATAAAAGAAAGTTAGTTGTCACACCTTTTGCTGTACTAAACTTAACTGTAGTTATTTCTAGAAAACTATTCAGAAGCCTTGCCACTGCTGCACAATTGCTTGAAGCTACTGCCCCACGATGCGCGTCTTCTTCGACTGTGGAAAAAAACAACGGACCTCATTGCGAATCAACCAGACCCATCCCCTACAGAGGATAAAGAGCGGAAAGTTGCAATCGCAAATGCGTTCAAATTAGGCTGCAACAAACCCCTCGAGAGCTCCACTAGACTGCACTGTTTCTATAACTTTACCACGACTCCATTCCTCCGCTTAGCTCCTCTCAAAATTGAGCAAATCGGATTGGATCCATATGTGGTGCTTTATCACGAAGTGCTCTCTGCTCGAGAAATATCAATGTTGATAGGCAAGGCTGCTCAAAATATGAAAAACACCAGAGTTCATAAGGAACAAGGAGTTCCAAAAAAGAACCGGGGAAGAACTGCAAAGGGCTTTTGGTTCAAAAAGGAGAGTAACGAGCTAACGAAGGGAATTACTAGGCGCATTATGGACATGACTGGCTTTGACCTGGCTGATTCTGAAGGATTTCAGGTAGGTACCCAGGATATATATGTATATATGTGCATATTTAAGACTTATTAATTTGCAGGTGATTAACTACGGCATAGGTGGACACTATCTTTTGCACATGGATTACTTTGATTTTGCGTCTAGTAATCACACTGACACACGAAGTGGCTACTCCATGGATTTGGGCGATCGAATTGCTACTGTGCTTTTCTATGTGAGTAATTATAAGGATTAATAACAAGATTACTATAATAATGACCCACTTTCCAGCTGACTGATGTCGAACAAGGTGGAGCCACCGTCTTTGCAGACGTAGGGTATTCTGTGTATCCCCAGGCCGGAACCGCCATCTTCTGGTACAATTTGGATACGAATGGAAAGGGTGATCCCCGCACAAGGCACGCCGCCTGTCCAGTGATTGTGGGTTCCAAATGGGGTGAGTTGATGATAGTTGACCCGACTTCAAACCCCTCTAAATCCAACTCCTCCGACAGTGATGACCGAGTGGATACGCGAAAAGCGGCAGATCTTCATCAGACCCTGCCTGCCCCCAGCAAAGGGAACCTCTACGAAATCATAGACAAACAAATTTCCGCCGTAATCACTCTGCACACTTAACAAAAACCCACGGAGCTCAGCTTAAATGCCTTTTTAAAATGCCAACACGGAAAAATAAAGTGCTGAGTGGTTGATAGTCCCTGAAAGTCGGGGGGATACGGAAGGGCATCTGCTCCAGCGACAAGGTAAAACCAAAGGCCACCGCAGCCGCATTTTAGCATACTCCTAGGTGACCCCCATGCCCTGATTCCCTGACTCCCATCCCGATTCCCGGCTGTTGGTGGCGTCTAGTGTCTGACACCGCGTACGTGATGTGCAACTTAATGTTTCAATTAGAGGTGAAGTGGCGCCCAAGCAGGGGCTATCGTTATCGTTTCACTGCACTGCAAAAAATTCTTATTCCAATTATTATTGAATTACAATAAATTATATTTCGCATTTTCGGTAATTAGTTAAATCTGATATAGAGGATACCTGAAACGGATAGTCTTAAATGGGTTATTGAGTTAACAAGGAAAATTTCGCTCAGTGTAACTTCTGTTTTGCGTGTAGATGCGGTAGTGTTTGCCAAGCTGGGATATTCGTATCTCTATCAGTCTGTGCACTTATCTGCTTTTAAAAACTTTTAATAATGAACTCTCGCCCACCGCCAAGCGACGTGTTGGTGTCAGACCTTTGGCCCCAAACCCTGACCCCTGTGAACCATCTGATTCGGCAGTTTTGTTAGTTGGAACCCACTTTAAAATTACCTTTTGTTTGAGTTATTCGCATGTAGAAAAGATAGTGGGTATTAATATGGATTTTACCCCTGGGGTAAACATTCTTTTCGCTATAAATATCTGTGAGTAAAACCTAGAGGAAATCAGTTGAAGTTGCCCATTCTACCCGCCCAACACCTTTTAATAAAACGCAGTGTCGATAAATAAAAAATTGCCGACATATGCGTAAAAGTCCGGCTGACTATCAAGTGGCCAAATGCAGACCCATCCAGCCTGCTGGAACTGCCAGTGTCCTACGCAGGAAATCCAGGATGACAAGGGAATGAACCCCGAACCATGAAGCGAACCCAAGACAGTCGCATACACCCTCATGCATACAGCCTCAAAGGAGTTGTACCTAAAACGAATTTCGATCTGATTGTGTGCACTTTATGGTGTGTCCTCGGCCCAACAAACCTCTACTTTTCCACAGAGATGATTACATATGCGCAGACCAATAATTTTGCCCCCAGCCAAGGAGAAAAAACGTATCTAACAAGGTTAAGAAATGTTCCGAGGCGGAGAGCATTGATTGTATAAATCTAGTAAAATGTTTTATATGCGCACCGAAGACGAATGTGTGTGTGGTTCGCGCGGGGAAAAAGGGAAAAGGGTTGGCCGCCCACATTTTGTGGTCAATGAAGGAAATATGATTTGGATTTTGCTACTTTGATTACACACATTACATGCGAAAAATGAAAAAGTAGCAGCGCAGACCAGACAGACCAAAGGGGTCAAAACCGACTGAGTGTGTACAACGTGTGTTAAATTTCAAGTTGCGGTCTGCCGTCGTAAAGCATTTGATGGTTTTTGGTTGCCCAGTCCTCGCGCAGGAAATTGAGTTTTTCGAGCAGCTGGCCGGCCGAAAACACATATAAATCGTGAAAGAAGAAAGGAATTCATGTCTCTGCCGCACTCAGGGTCAGCTCGGGAAAATCGATGGGCTGCGTCGGGCTAATTTAAATCTAAATCTAAATCTAAATCTAGATGTGCCAGCGATCGGCCGATCAATCGATGGACCTGCCTTTCAACACCTTCGTCTGCAAGGTGAGTTGGCTATTTATACCTGAGCAAATTTAAAGACATTGCACCCAGCTATTCACAGTGGGAAAAGGTTTACTTGTGATTGCATTATCGAATAAAAATATTAAACCATTCACCAAAGTAGTAATATAGACATAGAGATATTGGTTTCTTGCATACTTGTAAACTCCTCTGCGAGGTGTGTCAAGATACCAGTTATTGGGGCTACTGGCCCAGTGCTTCCAACATTGCACTTGTTCTTTTGTCAATCGACATTTTTCGCGGTGGACAGCTTGATCGTTCGATCGGAGGTGGTGACAGGTGCCAAGGCGCAGCACCGGGTGCAGTGCACCGGCATCGATCGACAAGTACTCGATGCTCGACGCACTCAGTCAGCACTCTCGACTGGCGAATGACAATTCGGGCACCGGGCATAAATTGATTAAATGCCAGTGGACGGGCGACGGCTCACAATCAATTACGGCAGGACGACGGGCATTTGAATTTGACATGGGGAGTGGACTGATTGCATAATCTGCCGGACAGTTGCATACAAATCGCAATCAGCCGGGGACATGCAGTCCGGCCGGCCAGTGGAAATCAATGCCAAAGTTGATTTACGTGTGCGGACGTTCGTCAATTGTCCTCCGCCGTAGTGAAGCGCCCAAATATGGCCATATCGAAATGATTTGGCCTGGCCAGGGCACACAGCAAATGGCAAATAGCAGAGGGCTCACAGAGCTCGGCCAATGACAAATGCAGCTAAACGAATTATGTCTAATGGCATTTCAGGTTGAAATGCGATTAAAATGCAATTTGAAATGCAAAACATTTCCCTCTCCCAGCGGTTTGGTTACACTTTAAGAGTTTTCCTGTCTGCTGGCTGCTGGCCAAAAGTTCTGTTTCTGTTTTTGCACACACAAATTGTGTTTTCTGTGTTTTGCGGTCTTGTCTGAGGGATGGCCCTTCTCTTGGCACCTGGCTGACCATTAAGAGGCTGCGATAGATTGACTTCAAATGTTTTAGAAAATCTTAAATCGCGCAGCTTAAATTTATGTGGCCCCGTTGGACAATTAAAACTCCATTGCGCCTCGGACAATGAAGCCAACCAGCCAGGCAGGCAGGCAGTCAGTTAGTCGGCGAAATCTATTTTCTGCCTGCCAAGAAATTTCCCGCAGCAACTCTTCCATTTCTTTAGTACTTCAGTGCTCAGTATTTCAGTGTTCGGTACCTTTTGTCACCTCAGACGATCCGACTGCTACTTTTTCCCCAAACGACAACGAAGCATAATTTATGCGTTGGCATTGGCCGGAGACTGGTGGACTTTGCAGGGAGTAGTGCAGTGGGAATGGGTTAGGGCATGGGCATGGACATGGACATGGGATCGGGATGGTGAGATGCTTATGGAGTTGGTGTTGGATGCAAACCTGGCCAGCGGACACATTTCTAGACACGCGAACATGACGGCGGCTATGTCGTCTGGGTCTCCTCTTTGTTCTGCGGTGGAATTTCACGTGGAAAAGCGCAGCCAGCAAACGTAAAAATTATTTTAATTAAAGCAGCAGCAGTGGAAGGGTTAGTACCAGAAGAAAGTCGAATGATGAATGCTCTCTCAAAATTACAATCTTAATTTTCATTTAAATACGATTTTTCACTAGGCATTGAATGCAGGATACCCACTTTAAATAGGGTATCCAAATGGAAGAGTTTGGCGGCGGACAATGGACGAGGTGTCTCTTCGGCGCAGAGGAAAAGGAGTTGTGATCGAGGGGCCGGAAAGCAAGAGTTGCTGCTCGATTTGCGCTCTGCATTTGTCATGATCTGTTTGTTTTGATGTATGGCCACGTGATTAATTTACCAGATCGCGAGTTTTGTGGCTCCGTGTCGCATGGGCCGTGATTTATTTCGCTCGATTTGCACTTTGTTAGCGAATCCCTGGCTGCCCGGGCTTATTTAAATTCATTTGCAGTGCTTTGCCCACTTCGGAGTAAATAGCGAACGTAATGCCTCAGGTTCCCTGTTCTTCTCGTTCCGGCTGCGTATTGATTACGGTTTTTATGGAGCCATCACCTGCCATGCCGCCGACAAGTAATTTGCATATCTATGGACTGCGGAGTCCCCCAAATAGGTAAAATCAAATCAAGGCAAATGTTCGCCGGCAGATGCGACACCTCACAAGTATCTTTGTATCCGAAGCGGCGTCTGTATTCGGTCCTCGTATCTTTGTATCCGTATCTGTGGCGCAACAGCTGCACACACCTACACACAATTTGATTTTATGTTTGCACACGCAGCAACAATTTCATTGTTTGCAAAATAATTGCAAGCCTTCGCAGCAGCTGTGCCCGCAAATCCATCCACCTTCCGTCCCCCTGAAGCCAAAAAAAAGAAAGAAAATTGGGGCGGCACTGGGAGTGGAAAAACGTGGATTTCCACTGGCAAATTGCTGGCAAAAGTAGTCCCAAACAATTAGCACGGAAACAATGGATGAGCCAATATTTCGGTTTGGTTGATGGCCCTAAAAATGGATTATTGGCCAGTGGGCATAAATTCGGCAGTTGATTCCATCCATCCCCCCGCCGGCTCGTCCTGCCAAAATATCCTCGCTCGAGGATTCCGCCACTCGATGCCGCAGCTTTCACCAACCGGAAGTCCACTCCATTTAATGCACGAATTTCGCGCCATTCCCGCTGGTCAACATTGTGAGCCAGTGTGTGTGTTTCTGGGCTGCATTTGGGAATACCCTGTGTTTGTGCACCATATGTAGTTTCTGATTTTATCATGTCCGGACAAAAAGTGGTCTTAATATGATTTCTTTGTAATAATTTCAATGGGTATTTTTATTTCTCCTTGGTGATACTATAACTAGTATTCCCAGAGTGTAATATTGGCAGAATGTAGGGTATCCTTTCGCCTAAGCACAGTCCCAAAACAATCCTTTTTTGTGCGCTCATTTGAGAGTGGTCGCCGGAAGGGGGAGTGTCACAAAAAGGTACACCGCAAAATGCTGGAAGCAAGAGCAAAAAATATTTGGCACTGAAAACGTTTCCGCTCTTTGAGGCTTCCAACTGCAAACAGCAGCGAGTGGAGTTCAAACTTAGTTTCTGCGTCCATTCACCATCGAAAACTAAACCAAAGTGCTGCCCCAATAAGCCCGATACTTTTATGGCCCATCGGCCTGCAATGAAACCCGGGCCACCTTAACAATTAAGCTTAATTTGAATAATCAAAAGCCAGCAAACAAGTGGCAAACTCCGCGCGCGTGCAATAAAAACTTTGCCAGCCATCGAACCTGACAATAAATTTTCGGGGCGAAACAAAAACAAGCGCAACTAATGAAAGAAAGTCCTTGCGCCAGGTTTCCATGGGGCTTCTCGGGGGGAGTTTCAAGGGGAGGGAGTGGTTGGTTTGTAAGAAACTTAATTGAAATAATTTCAACAGGCGTTCCCCGGGAATCAAAGCCAAAGTGGGGTTGAAGTGGAAGAAGAGCCCAAAGTTTTACGACAAGCTGAGCAATCAAAGGGAATCGCCAAAGGGGTGAAGACTTTTGCTGTGTGAGTACGACGGGCATTACCTTTAATATTCGATAAGCATCAATGAATGCCATACACATGTAAATTCCTCCTTCAGCTCCATTTAAACCCTGTTCCAAACAGCAAACTTTGGCAGACAACTGCTTGGAGCCTCTGGCTATTTGTGAGCCAAACTTTGTCCGCTTTAAAGCCCCATTCCCCCTTCAGTTCCAATTACATACCTCCAATTCAGCCAAGGAAAACGCGTCGAAGCGCATCTCGTGAGCTAACGAATCGCCTCGAGGTTCCTTGTATAAAAGTGCGATACTCGTATCTTCTGCAGCTCATTAGAATTCATCAGGAAAGGATAACCCAATATAGGGTGGAGTATGAAGACAGACAAATAGCAAACACCTGCTCGCGAGATGCATTTCTATAATTTTATCGTAAATGCGGACAAAGGAAGTAAATGCATCACATATTGGGCGACAATGCACGAACAAATCAAACAAGTGAAAGAATCTTTGTCCCGAATCAGTTTGAATTCCGGCTTAAATTAGTCGAAGAGGAAAAAGGACTCGCATGGCTTATTTAACTTAAACGTAACTCAAACAGGAAAGACATATAGAACAGACGCCGGCAAAAGGGAGGAAGGGGGAGGCACTGCCGAAAAAGTCTGTGGCAAAGTAAACGATTAAAATATGCACAACACGAGTAAACATATTTTCAAGAAGTAAATATCCTCGAGCAGGAAGGCAGCAGCTTCGGCAGCAGAAGAAAACCAAGCTCAGGAGCGCATGAAATGTATTTAAAATATGCCAAGTGGCAGACAGCCCCGCCCACTAGCTCGTGCGCCCTCAAGGACTCAGGACACGTAGCTGCAAAGCGACGACAGCGAAATTGGGAAAGGAAGTCGAGGTCTCGGGCAATATAGATGAAGGAAAACGAAGACGGGACCCAGAAACTGCACGTGGGCACAAAAGGCGCAAGGTAAATAAATATTGTAGCCAAAGATGCCAGGGGCAGCAGGGGAAGGGGAGGGGGGAGGGTGTCCTGAAAGGAGCTCTTCTTTGCCGCTAAGATACTTACAAGGATTAAAGAGTCACTCAAGTTAAATGCATTGAAAATGAACCAAAAGAAGCGTAAAAATGTGGCGCACTCTGTCGGAACTTGTTCAAAATGTTCGAGTGGGAGGATGTCCTGTAGGTGTACGAATTTGCTCCAGCTGGCTTCGTCCTTCGGATGAAGTTGCCCCGCCTCCTGCCGCTTCTTGTGGCACTTTTAATTTTACTCACAGTTTATTCAATCTTCGAGCTGGAGCTCGGAGAGGGTTTTCTCGGTGCTTTCCTCGGATTTTCCCCGACTTTCCTCCTGAGTGGCAGTTGTTGATTTAGCGGTGTTTAAATTGAGTCGTATTAGTTGGATTAAGGACGGGAGCTGCTTGAGGTTTGGGTTTTCCTTAGTTAAATCTTAAACATGAAAGTCGTAAAGCTTGCTAAGTGATGGAGCAATTTAAAGGCATCTCCTGGAATCTTACATGAAATGAATTGGTGATATGTTAAATATCACTTATAGTTTGTTTTCTGAACCCTTTCGTGTCCCATGGGGAAATCTGGTTTGCTCCTCTCTTCGCGCGCCACAATTAATGGATTTTTATTGCCGTACATCATTCAAAATTTGTCAATAGATGGCCAGACCGCAGCCCATTTAATATATATAAAGGGAGCCCCCGAGTTGGTGATCCCCAACTCCCAGGGGAATACTCCCTATAGGTATTTTATTATTTATCAGCCGGGCACGATCGGGCGGAGTGCCTGGCCGCTGTTTTATATTATAAAGGCAATATTTCTGTGAGCGAAACAATAAAGTCGCGCTGTCATTGATTTATTTGTCTGCCTCCGCGTGGCAACAATAAACTGTGACTGTGCAACGCGAAATGCACTCGCACAATGCTGCACAATGGCACAATATAGAGCCACCTCAGCGGTGGTTCAAAAATGCAGAATCGGTGAAGAGAGGTGGAGGGGGACTGGTCCAAAAATTCGCAGAGAGAGGTGAGGTGTTGGGACTCAAACATAATTCATTTCCGCTCATTGTCAGAGCGCGATTTTTGCATTGCATTTAAAATAAACGAACGGGTAGCCATGAAAAAGATTCTCAAGTGCGAAAATCCGCCAATAAAATCGGGAACAAAGCCAGTGCATCCAGGACAATGCAGGTAAATTGAGTGTGGATCTGGGCTTTGTCCTGCAGCCAGATCAAATTTGCTGGCAGTTAAAACCCCGGACGACTCATTGGACAATTTGCCAGATTCTGGCCATCTTCGTGCATTTTTAATTCCATTCCCCGGACATGTGGCACTAAGCTCCGTTGGGGATGACATAATTAAATCCTTGCAGTAATTAAATTCCCCAAAAAATCATTCACCCATCCTGCGGAGCAAACAGAACCCTTCCAGAAACTACCTTAATTGCAGAGGCGATAAGCCAGGGACGTAATGCAAATTATTTTCAACATTTTCACATTTAATTGCAAAGCGGAGAGGACAGGACAGGACAGCAAAATGTGGAAAGGACGACTCGGCACATTCATTAAGCCAAACCCGCCGAGGGGGTGGCAGTGGCCGAGTGGTCAAGTGTCCCGTGTCCCGTGTTCTGTGCCCCGTATCCCATGTCCTTTATCCAGGACAGTGGAATGCGGATGCCTCATACATGGCGTGCCAGATGGAAATTAAGTTTTCGCATTTCCTACCTTTCTCGCCATATGGGACGCGCTCTATTTCCACTCCGGACTTGAGTTGATAATCCAGCATAATGCGCTTTTATTTGGAATAATAATGTTGCTGTCGACATCGGTCCGGGCTCATTAAACCCAAAAAACCAAAAAAAGAAAAAACTGAAAAACCCGAATGGGATTCGCATAGAAGTTGCAAAGTCCCAAAAAGGTTTGTCCACCGCAAAATTGCTGCACGAGGTGTCAAAGTTCATTCCGTGGCTGGGAATTAATTCCTATGCCGCCCCCGCTTTTCATTGTTTAAATTTTCCAGCAAATTAAATCGGACATGTGGTCGGGGGACTTTGGAGAATTTCCCAGCCATATGCATATTTTTCGGAGGTGTGAATCCTTCGAATTCCTTTCGCCGGCAAGATGACAAACGCAGTCACATAAATTCCAGCGAACCTCGGTTAACCGTACAGTCCCCAATAAATCTCATGGAAAACGATTCCCACATTTTATACATACACTTTTTGGCTTCTTAACTTTTCCTTGGCAAGCACAAAATTCCTGCGGCATTTGCTCAAAATAATTTATTATTTCCCGGGGCGACAACTACCTTTTTGTGGCTTAAAGTTTTCGCCAAACTATGTTATGGTCATTTAAAGCAGTTCTGTTCCTTGTAAATTCCTAGCAATGGCTGAAATTACAGGCGACCCTTACCCACTACCCTTTAACCCTTACCTGGGTGTGGGGGTAGCACAGCACAGGCCCATTGGAATACCTCAACATTAAAATGCCATTAATGCATTTGCCATTTTCCCGGGGCACACCTCATTGAAAGCCCATTAAAGTGACTTATGGACCGGTTCCTGGCCAGCGCCTCTTTTGCGCGGGTGAAATGTAAAAATTGCATTAAAAGCGAGTGCAATGGGGGCGTTGGACCGTTGGAACGCGTGGGCGTGGCAGGTGGATGCTGCATTTGTCTTATCAGTCGGGTTCGGGTTCCATATTCCCAGCCAACTGGCAAATGGCGATGGCCACATTTGCCTGACCATAATGAGCGGCAATTACCGCATCGGCCGCAAATTTGCATTGCCCATTGCGAAAAATGCTGCCATGCAGTGGGTGAAAGGGAGGCGGGGCACAGTGGGCGGTGGGCGGTGGTCTGTGGGTGGTGCGAGTAAACATTGTGCAATCTTTTATCAACAGCAATAATAACAGGCATTGCACATGCAAATAGAAATGCGAAAATGGAAAGTGCAGCAGGGAAAGGAGTTTTTTTAATTGCGCCTACTTGAGCGTAAAGTGAAACTGAAAATGGGAAAGGTGGCTGTATAAAGGTTAATACATTGAAAGAAAGGGTGTATAATGTGGTGAACAAGGAATAACCAACTATTCCCCTTTATAAATTAAGCAAAGTACAGTTCTTCAATACAAGCTCTTCTTCCTAATGTAATTTCAACCCATTCTAATGGCAACAGCATTTCGCTTAAGTTTCTCTAGCCACTCCACAGCTTTCTCTGGCCTTCCGGACACTTTCACTTTGTTGCCAGCCCGAAGCGGAAACGGAAACATCTGCCAGAGTCCACTTCCAGATGCAGACCAGCCGTAGCTCCATCCCCATCCGCACAGTCCAAGTAGTGCGGCACAAGTTTAGCTCTAAACAAACTCGAAACCCCGAAACTGAAACTCAATTTTTCGCACAACAATGCGCTCATAATTACTACAGTCAGCCGGTCGATTGGAGAAGGGGTCTCAGGAGTGCGAATTGAGGACTGAGGGTACACGATAGAGCTCTTCCTCAAATCAAATCAGAAACTTTAAATCTCCACCGGACTGGCTTCCATCTGCCATCTCCATCTCGGTCTGCATCTCCTCCTAATACACGGGCTCATTCAATCGTCAGTTCCAGCAATTACACGCATTTTGCGCAATTTAAACCAAATGCTAACGACAGCCAACAACCGACAACCAACAACCAGCAAACGACAGGCGGGCGACTTGTGACAACCTTTGCTGCACCTTGGACAGGACGAGTGCTCCGGATCGGGATAGGGATTCGGGGCTTGGGCGCGGGTTCAGGAAGCTGCTCCAGGGTCAGAGGTCAGCGGGGCAGCCAGGCGTTTGATGAACAAGTTAGAAATGTGCAGAACCCTTCGAGGCAATTTAGATTCCCAGTAATTCACTTATCAGATTTTCCTGGCAAAGTGTGTGCCATTTAATAATATTATTAAACATATTTTAAAAAAGTACTAATAATATTCTTATACAACCCTTTTAGTTTCAAAATAACTGAATGCTCACAATATTTATTCCAGATTCTCCCTTTAATCCATATACCCCGTTCGGCGGCCCAAGTAAAGGGTATAGAAAGTAGCATACTGTAAATCAAAAAGTAACTTGCCTGCCATACGGATGTCATCCGTTGCAGATCGTTCGAGCGCAAAATTTAACAATGACACAAACGCACACAAAGTTTGCTGTGGGCGGTGGATGGTGCACAGTGGGTGGGGCCACATGCCACATGCTCACCACCAGCAATACCCCTTCACACCCAGCACAAGATAATACCTAAACACACCTAAAAACCTACAGACTACGGGCCTTGGCTTTCGGCCTTTTGGCAGCAACATGTTTGCCATAGGGGCAGTTTTAGAGAGCGAGTTGCTCATGCAGAAGCTGTCATGTCCAGCACTCGGGGATCCCGGGATGGGGAATATTTCCAGGGGCTTTGCGGGGGTGTGCGTGTGCCGTATAAGGCAACACTTAAAAGTCACACGGGCGTGGCAAGTTAAATGAAATGCACAATTGATGTGGCCATTGTGCGTCTCCGCTCGCATTGTGTAGGTGATGTGAATGGTCCTTTGGTCCTGGAAGGTCCTGCTGCTGACAGGATGTGCGTGTAAGCCAGAACCGAGCCATATGGACTCATAAGGGAAATGGTCTTGGCATACCTGCCCCAGATGATAACTGCTTCTTGGGGTTTTCACTCTTCTCCGATATCGAAACAAAAACCGAAGCTGGAAACCGGAGCACCAGCTGTCGCTTTCTCTTAGCCCTTGGCCGCCGTTGCCAAATGTCACCGTTCCTGGGGTGACAAAGGGTTAAGGGGAAGGAATCGTGGCGACAAGCACAGTGCAAAAAATGTCAATCAATAAGCGTAACGATAACATTGTCAGCAGGAGCAGAATTCCAAACTGAGGACCACGAATGTTGGATGCACTTTCCTAAAAATGGTGCGTTTAAATGTGACTTTCATATCAATACAGCTTTGAAATGGCAATTTAGTTCTAATATGTGGGACTTAAGGTAGTTTTCTTTGTATCTCATTTGTAGCCTGTAGGGAAACTAGGGAAACGCTGTAGGGAAACTACCCGTTTAGACACACCGCAGTCGTCTCTGGCTTCGTGCAACTCTTTTGGCGTACATTTGCAATAAATTTTGCCGCCTGTTGACAAGCCGCAAAGTATGCTTTAAAACGGCTAACCCCGTGTCTGCTGCAGCACAAGGACGAAAAGGACGAGGGCTGGGGCGGTTCAAACGGTGCTCGCTGGCAAACGCGATTTTTATCGCAATTCAATAGGGTTTCCGTTACATTACGCCGCTGTCCTTTGTCTCCGGCGAAAGTGCGGAACTAACAGCGCCACATTTTGTATCCGTGCGACGTGTCAACGTGTATTGCTTCCGCTAGGATCCTGTTTACCAACTCCTTCCGCCCAAAAAAACGTATCCTTATTGCCTCTGGATGTGCGACTCTGTGGCTGCTCCATGTGCACCTTGTGCCAAAGGACAAGACACGCCGGGAATGTTATTGAAATTTTATATTGTCTGCGATTTCTTTTTTTCCGGTGGATTTACATTTTGTGACAGCTGATTTATGGTCTTGGCCTGACGTGGGATCCTGTGAAAGGATTCTTAAAGGAAGCACAGGGAATAATTAGCTAAGAATATTTGTAAATTTAAGAGTGCCTTTTAAAGATTTTTGCGGCACTTTGTAACAGATGAAAAAATATTTTTTATCCCACAGCGTGTTTCTTAGAAGCTCTTCAAAGGATGCGTATGGCACAATTATCCAGCCGCAAATGGGGTTCGTTAGTGCCCCTTCCCTGAATGTCCTTCGCCA
This sequence comes from Drosophila simulans, assembly GCF_016746395.2. Lineage (NCBI taxonomy): Eukaryota > Metazoa > Arthropoda > Insecta > Diptera > Drosophilidae > Drosophila > Drosophila simulans. The sequence goes on along the minus strand of NC_052523.2, from coordinate 26,733,092 downwards.
GGAATCAAAAAAGGGGTTGCATGGATAAACTTTGTGAACTCTTCTTTTATTTTTGTTTCAGCTTGCGGAAATTGAATTAACTGGCTCAGCCTTCGCTGAAATGTCAATCCAAAGTAAAAGAAGTCACCTTGAGGAGAGGCTCATTAGGATTCCGTTTCTGGCGGCGAAGTTATCTGCGCTTGTTTACCTTGAAATTAAAAATGCAAAGATTTCTTCCAAGGATATTTCCCTCCGGCATCTGCAGCAGCGGGCCAGCTGAATTATTTATGGCACTTGCCGGGAGTCGAACAGAAACAGATTACAAGATTAAATTATTGTAACAAGAGCATTACGCAACTACTTTGCATAATTTACCGCAGAAACGAAGGACGAACGGCGAAAGGCGCAGAAATAAAAACATTCATCTTGGCCCTAAGTCGGCACTTCGTGGCTGTGTTAAAATATGTATACAATAGGTGGAGCTCCCTCCACTCGCCCCTTTGAACCCGCTTCTCGTAGGTGACTATCCCACGAGGTCCCACGAGGCGTATACGTAACTTGCAGTGTTTACAACAATTTGTCACTTTTGCCCAAGACGCCAGGAAGAAAAGCAAGGACCGCAAAAGGGGATCGCAGACTGCAGGCCAGACTCCGCGGCAGGAATGCCTAATTTGCATTTTAATTTAATTTTTTCCATACCGCGAAATGTCAACAGACAGGAGACTCGACTTGAGTCACTCGCAGACATTTTCCACCCCTCCAAGGAGTTTTCCTCCGCCAGTGTTTGTCTTTCTCGCTTTTTCTTGGCGCACTTTTAATTGCGCCCTGCATATGCATGAACCCAGTGGCAACTCAATTAAAGCCAAGCCTTTGAACTTCAGCCAGCGACTCTTGAACTTTCCTTCCATATCAGCGAAAATCAATGCTCAACTAACATCGATTGTTCGACCACAAAAGGGGATTATAACGTAAGAAGTAAGCTTGCAATCCGATATCGCCCCCTTCCACTAGGGTTGTAAATCTAGCAGAAATTGTCAGGGCCAGCCAATCGTGCAACCGTTATTACCTGTTGACCTCCTTCCTCCAGGACGCACTGCGTCCTGGCCACTTCGCTGAATTGCATTCCGCTTCCGTCTGGGTCACGGCTCATAATTCTTTAAATTTATGAAGTGTAACCGGATCGGAGTCTGGCTCTCTTTCAACAAAGCGAGGAGTGGGATTCGGGCACAGGTTTCCAATGGGGTTAAGCTTTGCATAATAAACTTCGGACGGTCACCCCGATTTAGCGAAATAAAATAATCAGTATTCCTGCAAAAACAAAAAAAGTAGTAGACGCAATATGGAATGGCATACCTTGCTGAAATCGTTACAAAATTTCCAATCGAATGGCATTCCAGCCTAGAAAAGTCAGAATTTTGCCATTTTTCCAAATTTTGATGATGGTACCCCTTATAAAAAATGCGAAAAATTGGAAAAAATTAATTTTCCTATAGCGACTAAAAGTTGATATGGCTAATAAGTGGAGATAATTAGCTGCACAAAACAGTAGTTATTTTAGCTGTGCGACCAATTTAAGCCATATTTAGAGCAAGCATTTTACATTGGTATCCCTCTCCCAGCCCAGCCTTGAACCCCCTTCATCGAACCACCCACCCACCTTTCCTTTATTTCCAACCTCATCGCCATCTAGATCTCATCTTGTGTCACGTGACGACACTCACCTAATTTGAGAGCAGCTCTTAATCTGCACAATGAGATAAATACCTTTTGTGGCGCAGGCGGTTAGCCGCAGAGTGCCCCGCCTTAACCCACTTGTGCCCACGCCGTGTTCTCGTAATCCGTGGGCTGTTACCGTTACCGAGGCACTTGGCACGCTCCCGAATTGCCACTTGAGGCAAATTGCCTTGGAGCAAAACTTTCGAGACTTTGGCACGAACGAGTCGGCGTTTATTACCTGTCGGTGGGAGCCAAGCATTTACTTTCCTCCCCGAAGGTCGCTTATCCGGAGCTGTTAATGTATTAATTTGAATTCTTTATGGGGAGAGGAGCTGCAGGCCGGTCCGAAATATGTTTGACATGGCAAATTTAGTGGAAAATTGCCGCATGTCGCAAGTATGCAAGTGAAAATGCTACGTGACTCCGTTGCAAATAAAAAGTCAACCAGCCACTGGGGGAGACAAATTGGCCAGCTTCTGCAGCTCCGGTCTGAAATTTAAAAAACAAATCACACCTACAAGCGCCCAAGACAAATTTCCAGACGGTCCGCACACACCCATACACGTATGTTCAGTGAGAGGACGAATGTCCTGCCGGTAATGGAGTGGACTTTATTTGGGCTCCTTGTTTGCCAGCTCCACGCTCGACTGCCCGTACCTTTTGTGGCACGCTCCGGCGACGAGCGGCGCATTTGCCAGACTCTCCGTCCGGATTGGGAGGCAAAAGTGCGGATGGCCAGTGCATGTGGTATGCACTAGGAAAAAACGGCACCAGCGGACTTAGAATTGTAATACATAATAGATATCTGTGTGACAACAGAAACCTATCGATTCCCTGTGCGTGTAGAGTATTTTTCCCAGTGTAGTCTACCGACAGTGGTGTGTACGCTAGTACTCCTAGCAAACACACTCATTCTACAAATGTCAGCCGTTGTTGGTTCAACTCACATGCCTTTCCAATTCCATTCCATTCCTTTAACCTACACATCACACAACAAATAAATTCCTGAACATAAAGATATTTTTTGATACCTGAAATTTCCACACGAAATTTCTACGCGAAATTTTCAGAAAATGGCCGGAGAAACAGAGCAGCTGACGTTGCTGCTTAGTGATCTGAACAATATTGGAGGTGGCGAGTTCGAGTCGGGATATTGTCTGAATGAAAAACCTATTCTGCCTCCAGTGGTTGGTGATTATCTTCTGAGATAGATAGCATATGAACTGTATTATATCCCTAATAGATGACTGACTGGAAGAGACTGGAAATGATGCGGCTGCGCTTGTGCGCCTTGACCAAGGAGGTGGTCCAGAAGAGAAACCAGTTTACAAGTCCTGAACGTAGGGATGCATCTACCAATACAAAATCGCAACCAGGATTTGATCCTCCGGTCATAATGGGACGCTTCCGCCAAAGATTACAGCAATCGGAGACGATGATCTATGATCACACAGCCGACATGGCCATGCAGATGTCTGCTCCGCCATGCAAGCCAATTGGGATGACTTCTCAGCTGGTAATGGAAGATGCTTCCCTGACTCCGCCGCAAAGAGTTGTTGTCACGCTGACACCCGTGAAGTTGGCCACAGCAAAGAGTGGTTGGGTGACCGAGTTGGATCCACCGAAGGCGGAGAACACCAAGCCGACGGAGAATGTCCTGGAGCCACTTCATCGGAGCTCCACAAGTCCTGATCTTTCGAAGCTTCATCATCAACTGTGGCGAAGAGATCTGGTGCAAATTCCCAAGTCACAGTTTACTTTGCCTGTAAAATGTGAGCAGCAACCCAATAAGCCTACGACAAGCAGGAGTCCCAGTCGAATCCCGAAACTGATTACCAGCCAAGTGGCCAACGGTGGCAATGTCACCAAAACCCAGAGTGCCTACCAAGCCCGACGCTCCTATGACGCCAAAGTGGCTGCCAAACGAAAAATTCTGGTGAGCAGAGGCCAGATTTCCGCAGTCAAACAGAAACCTCCGCTTGATACCAGCCACTTGAATGTGCCGAAAAGCATCAGGACTCCGGTGCCGGTCAATAAAAGACCTGGATATGAGCAGGACGAACTGCGAATTCAGAAGAACCTCTTCAAGTCCTTGGTTCTTCGCCAGGCGGAGGAAAACAGGCTGATCCAAGCCAAAATGCAACAGGAGCACCAGGGTCTCATCGCTACCATGATAAACGATCTTAACAACGCCGTCGAGATCTCGAACGATTATAAGTCAATGGAGAGGGTATTGCACCTGGACTCCAGCACCTCCAGCGATCCCAGCCAGAACTGATCAGACAATATGGAGATGCGCTTTCAAAATTCTTAAACGTTCACTCGGGAACGGAATAGGATGATAGCAGAGAACAAGAGGAACGGACGGGAAAACATATTACCCAATCCTCCGCCAGGAATTTTCAATTCGGTGGCCTCTTTAATTTGAATTGGAAATTCTTGATTGGAGCATTTTGAATTGAAGCAGCAATCGAATCGACTTTTCAGCTCACGCAAGAACTGTATTTTTCAGTGGGGGTTCGACAAATCAGTTTGTATTGCCGTGTATATTATTCAGAGCATTATCCGAAGTCCATGATGTTCTCCTTTTCAATTTCAGCATGGTGTTGCAATAATTATCTAGTCCATACATCTGTATAGTTTCGTGTGTTATTTAATGGTCATCATTTTATATAAGCTATTTAAATCGCATGTTCCAGTTTGGCATTGGCGAATTTTCCGAACGTGAGACAACCCGACTTGTGGCATAATCCGCGAGTCGGTCGGGCACCAAAAATATACAGCGGGCATCGGGCGTCTCTAATTGCGCCCAACGTCTGCGGTTGATGCCACACAAGTTGCAGCGCAGTTTGTCCCACTCCCGGAGGTTTGGCCACCTGCCCGCTCGTCTCACATTGATGTCTCTATAGGAAAGTTCCCCTGAGCCATTTCCCATCCCCCCATTCTCACTTTGGCCGCTTTTCCTGGCGAATTCGCTTGGCCCGTTTCACTTGGCGCGCCCATAACTCGGCGTGTTATTAAGTGTAAAAATTAAAATTTCATAAATTGTTATGCTTTATTTAGAGTGCGCCGAGCAGTTCCTCCGGCTCCCCAACTACCAAGTAAGTTTCCTGTTCCCCTGCAACTGCAATGTGTGTGGTTCTGTGTGATTTGCGCGCTTCGGAAGCTGGCGATATTGAGACTTAAGTGGACATAATTAAAAGCACTTAAGAGTCGCCACAGATACAGATCGCACCGACTGAGATATAGACGTGGTCCATAGGATGAGTGAAGGCAGAATGGCGCAAATCGCATTGGATGACGGCCAAATTTGTCAGCTAGTGGAAAGATCCCAGACGGTGTCTAGATTAGTGGCCATATTAAAGAGCTTTGTCTTTCCTTTCGTACCCTTCAAATCTTAAGCGAATCAATGAAAGATAATCGAAGTAGAGGTGTGTGTGTTCTACGTGTGCTAATAAGTCTAAGAAGTAAATTCAGTCCCACCTCATTAAACTCGAAAATGAATAAGTAATGAGGTACGATGTTTGCCATACCCCAGCGCATTATCCATAGGCAAATGAAGTTGGAAATAGTTGCCTAATCTCTTGTTTTTTCACTTGGCTAATCACACGAAGTGAGGAAAACTTGCACGAGCACACAAAAATGCCATGGAAATCATTTCGCGCTTTCACTTGGCGGCATGGGTTTATTAAATGAAGTGCACATGAAACGGGCATTTGGATTTCATGACTAGAATAAACATAATCAAAGTAATAACTCGAGCAGCTATTCTCCGCCTCTGGAAAAGCCCTCGCCACCCCTGGAAAACATGTGAAATTAATCTTGTTTATGTTTGTGGAAGAGGAGAGAACCAAGAAAGTTTTCTCTAAAAGTTTTCGGTTGCCTTTTTGCGCAAGTTTTCTTTTCAAAACGGGCGGGTTGGGGAGAAGCTGGGAAAAGTTTTCAGTTTCGAGTGAAAATAAATAAAATCGAATGATTTCACTTTTGTTCAAGGCACGTAAATAGTTTTGCCTGCCACAGAGATAACCATTCAAGTGCAAATGCGAAATTTAATTAAAATATTTCCAAATCGTTTAAATCGCTATGTTTCCTTTGGATGAATCACTAGTTGAAGGTGTTTAAATTCCACTTTCTTGAAAGAAAGGATGTAAAACCATATATGTTTCAGTTACAACATCCATTTAAAGGACTTATTTACCCCGTGTGGGCTTGAGGTGTGCGATAGATCCAATAGACAACCTCTGTCGGCATAATCTGCTTATTCAGCAGCATAAGTGAAAAGTTCTGTCAACAAAATCGAAATCAGTAAAAATTTGTTTGCCATTTAAATTCGATTTTGATCCTATTTATCCAGTAAATTGCAGCAATTGAAAGGATTTGCGAGGGAGTCGCTGGCTGCTTGTTTGATTTTCAATTACCTTCCAAGGATATTCGGAGGCTGACTGATGTAAGGATGTGAGGATGTGATGATGTGACGAAGTGATGTGTGTGGTGCAAACACTTGTTAAAGCTGATCCACGGCTTTAAGCGATGCCCATGCCCCGCCTGGGGTTTCCCACCACCCTCCTCGGTGGGTAAGATATTGAATTTCAATTGCTGCAGCTGCAGGAAATCACTTCCTGGCGACAAAGTAGACGAAATGGAAATCAGCCAGGAAAAGGACGAGAACGCAAGTCAAAGAAATCCCCAAGTGCGGGTCAAAGAAAATAAAACTTTATGCAAATGCGCCACTTTGGCCGTAAAATGAAATAGTCCCAGGCCAAATTATACCTTGATGCCTGATGAGCTTCGGTTGTGCCCGTCCTGCTTTTCCTGTCTGGATCCTGGCCAATTGTCCTGGACGTGAATTGAAACAAAAGGGACTTTGTTTCGATTCCTCCCGCCCTTCCTTCGCTAGTTTGGGAACCCGAGCAGGTGACTCCGACTTGGGAAACTTTTGCACTTTACAATTCACAATTTACCTACATTCGGCATCGCTTTATTTTGCTGCCCCCGGGGGAACTTTTCCTGCGACAATAAAACGGCCGACTTCATTCCGGAAGTTGTTACGGACACGCTGGCCGCCGTCTGCTTTTTTGGCCACTCATTATTAATATTATTATTATAATGCCAGTGCGAGTGGCCGGCATTTTTCGCCCGGAAACGGATGCTGTTATTAATTCACATGTCCGGCGAGTGATGTGGGCTATCATCAGGTATTCCCCGACTCGAAGTGCGGATCCAATGCTTTCTCTGCTGATTCCTAATTAAATTTGCCACTTTATTTGCTCGCCTTTCTTTCTTCGGCTCCCCCGTTCCCTGCTGTCTTAATTGTGTTTGTGCTACTCTATTTCATCCACTCGCTCTGAAAAGAGAACTCATTTATGCCGCACAGCTTCCTTCGTCTTGGTCCTGCAGGATTCTCGCATTCAAGGATTCTCGCTCCTAGTCTGAGGTGGCTGTTTGCGCTAAAATAATTGAATTAATAATTGCTGCGTGTGGTTTTCATGCTTTTCCAGCTAAGACAAGTGAGAATGCGAGGCATTTCTTAGAGGATTGATAGACTAGGGGATACCTAAGAAATAGTACCTCAAATATAGGAAATGACCTAATTTCGACAATACGAACTTTTAATTTAGAACTTATGTTTCTGTTTGAATATAAGCCATACATTCATTTCTGAATGGCTTGAAATCTTTTCGTCTGTTTCATTGAAATGTTAACTGTATTGCTTTATTACGTATATGATAAAATAAACCTTTAACTGATTTTTCCTCCTTTATATCCTTAAAACCCAATATGCCTACCAACTCCTTAACTGCTGGGTATTGAAAAAACCCAAAGTGCTTAAGCCTGAGCTTCAGAACCGAGCTGAGTCGTGTGCAACTTTTATCTCTGGCAGCTCTTGGCGCTGTCTTTGCCCCATCCCAAGCTTGTTATTCTGCAGGAAAGTTGCTCGGATGCCTTTACTTGCTCACTGATTTAATAAATTAACGTTAATTAGCTGTTGTGGTCGACGGGGGAAGGGAGAACGTGGGGAAGTGGGTTAGCTTAAAAGACAATAATGCCAAGGATCCGGCAACTTTCGCCTGGCTGTACGTGATTTCCGCGGCTGCTCCAAGATTTAGTCCGTAACCCCGAGTTCGATGTGTGAATTATGGGCTGTCAGATGGGGCGGTTTTCCCACCGTGGGGCATGACGGTGTGCTATATTCGAGCCGATAATTCATAAATGTTAATGGATGAGCTTCTGTTTGCTCATGCCATTTTAATTAGCCAAATGAGTGGCGAAAGATCAGCAATGGGATTATTTCCAGGAAGCCAAATTGAGTCAACACACAAAATGAATTCATTTCAACTTGGAGCAGTTTATTACTGCCTCTCCTCACAAAGAATCCAATTAAAGTTCACAAGCCAAGGCCGCAGGCCCTCCAACTTTTGGTCAATGCAATTGCAGGGAGGTCAGAAGTGGCAGTCAAAAGTGAGCCAAGGAAGTTGACCCAAGCTGGACAAAGTTGCTTGAGACGCTCGCCTGCGGCCCAAAGGACATTGTGAGCTCTCAAGGAGCTGGACGGCATTTAAATTGAAATTAACATCCTGTCGGAGGATCCTCACATGTGGACTCTCCTCCGAGATGTGTGCTCATTATACCAAAGCCAGGCGAAGTCAAAGTCAAAGGCCGACGAGGAATGGAAAGGAAACGGCAGCCGACGACAAAAAAGGCCAAAAGAAAACTTGCCAACAAGTGCTGGCCATAGCCAAATGCCGCCAAGCAAAGCCAGGCCAAAGGAAAGTGTCGAGCAAACATCTGACTAAACAAACACCAGCACATGGCTGCATTTTACACTGAAAGATGTGCGTAGTACCAAATAAAAGTCAGAGGCTTAGAACAATAACTAAAACTAATCACTTGATTAAGCTTAATATACCTAGAATGAAAATAGGATGGTTTTAATTTGGTAAAAACAGCTGATTCTCCGCAGTGTTTAATATCATATACTCATACTCACAAAAAAATACACACACACATCCAAGGAGAGAGGCACACACACTGGTGTAATTAAGAGGCCATTGTTATTTCGCTGACAAAAGTGAAAGATCCCATGATGGATAACGTCTATGTTGTTGTTTTTGTCGCCTCCTTTTCGGCTTCGTCCTTTGCCTGTTGACACTTCAAAGTGCGGCTGTCTGGGTGAGTATCCATCTGTGTGTGGTGCTGCTCTTTGATGTAATCAGCCACCGCCTCACATCACACAACTTGACACATTATTCCCAATCTTGCAATTATTCTTACCTCAGCCTTTGACGACAGCAATTAAAAGTCTCACAGACACACACACACACACGCGAGCCGTAAAGGACTAATTTCACATACGCGTACATGTGTGAGTTTGCTGATGTCTGCATAAATATTTAATGTGTTTGCCTTGTTAGTGGCGGTATCACTTTATTCTGCGGAAGGATTAAATTAATGCCAAACGTGTGCGATACCCACCCATCGCGTTTAACCCCAGAAGGCCCACCAAAAACACAGGCAGCTTGTTGTTTTAGGTATCGCAAAACACACAGGATATGCGGCTAAGGGGTAAAATGAGAGGCGGTTCGAGTTTTAGTGGCTGGCGTAGGCAAACAGACAAGTGGAAACCGCTACTTACACTAGTTAGCTAATCAAATTAGTTTTATTAACACGTACGACAACAAGTGCGTATGCAAACTTACACAAACACATATGTGCGACCGTGTTAATTGCATGTTAAACCGTTTAATGCGTGAGCAAACCTAGAGCACTAAAAGCATTGCCTACTTTTCAGCGCAACACTGCGTTTGAGATGAAGGATCGTTTGAGCCTCGTATTATAGAATTTATAATATTGTTATGGGGTCTAAAAACATTTAAGAGATTATGCTATCTACAAGATTACTCCATATTGCGATGTGGTAACAGAAAACTATTCCAAATAAAAATGGACTCAGCAAGCTGAGATATAAATCAGTCTTAGCTAAAATAAAATAGTCAGGACATGCAGAAAATAAATCAAGACTCGTATTTTGTCATGTAGGAAGCATTCAAATGAAGTTTTAGTTATGCCAGGCATATCAAAAGGCCTACTTCCATTTTGAACTGGTAAATAGTACTCTCTAATCTTAGCCTTTCAAAATTTGCAGAGTGTGTAGCACACAAATGATCAGTTAATTAGGCCGCTGACATCAGCACAAGAAACCCGATGACACGCTCAATGGCCGACTAGAGGAAAAAGGCTTCTTCAATTACTCGACTGACCACCATAATTAATGTTAATAAATAATAAATTTACATATAAAAACGTCCCCAAAAGCATGTGAGACGTAAGCTGAGACATGTACAGAAGTGAAAGTCCGCAGCCGCATACAAATCTCCGTAATTAAAGGACCCAGTGATGCCAGGACATTGATAACATGCAAAAAGCGAGAGCAAAACGGAAGCGTTTAATTAACTTGTTTTGTTCCGTCTGCCCTGTTGGCTCGATTCATATGGTATGCCATGCGTATCGGGCAATTAGAGAGTGGCCAGAAAAATCGAAAGTGAAATTGTGTGCGTATCATAAATTGCTGACCCACCACCGACCGAAATCAGATACGGCCAAACCCAAAATTGCATTATCCAAGGCCTACGAGCCACAAGAAACTTTGGCTCGTAAGAAAAGTTCAAGACTGAACCGCATACTCAAAAGTGGAAATGCAACAGAGACTTGCATTTATCGAATTGTTTCAAACCTTTTTGACAACTATTTCTGGGCTTCAAACTTTTTCAATTACACGACAAATTGTTCAGTTCAAGACTTTAAGTATTCATTGCAATAGATTTTGAAAGTCTCGTCAGCCGTGAAGACAAGAAAGCCAGGCAGCCGATTAATTAGCTTTCATTGCCCACCCAATTGAGCTTGTAAATATTTCATTAATCGCCGGAAAAGCCTGCAAAAGCGAGGCATTATTAAGAGTTCTTCTCATGATGGATGGCTTGACCTTTTCTATGGAGCGAGAAGTGCCGAGAAAGGCTGGACAGCCACTCATAGTGCTCACCTACTCCCTAGTTGGCCAACTTTTAATTTGCTCACATTCTCATTTGCGAGAACAAAGTCACTACACAACAAAAGATGCCAATTTAATCTAGTCCCTGCTGGCCACATGGGACACTTGCTCGTAAAACCACTCTGGACAGGACTCGGGACGCAGGATGGGAACAAGGAGGGCGTCCTGTGCGCAGGAAATGACTTCAGTGCCGGACTTGCTGAGTGTGTGGGTAAGATGTTGGCACCAGCAGGTAACTTCCGGCATAGTCAAATTGAAAATGGCTGTGCCAGACCACAATCCCCATTTTCTCCCTCCCGGGGGACCTGCCAGCTGCTCTACTTTGCTGTGGCCAGAGTGTAAAGTTGTCTGCACTCGCAAAGTGTGACAAATTAAATTAAAGCCAAAAGTCCACTCGAGGTAGCTCGCAGTAATTGCTTAATGCCCTCTCCCAATTAAACTCCAGAAAGAGTTTGTGCTCTCAGCCGAGGAGAGGGAAGCATTGGAAAAGCACTGGGATATGGGGTCACGGAGGTGGCTATACTCCTTCGAACACGTGAGTTCTTGAACTGCGACCAGCACTTGACTTATGACATTAGAGCGCAGACACAAATCTTTATGAGCCGCGCTCTCCTGCCAGGACGTAAGTAAGAAAAACTACAGTTTCCACTTAGCGGCGGTCCAAGTCCAGCCACACACTCTCACACATCCTGCGAGGATACACTGTGAATGGCAGTTGCGAGTGGACAGTCACAAAAACGGCAAACACTTTGCACTGAGAAAATGCGAAAGAAAGCCATACATCCGTATTTACAGATGTAGTTGCTTATATGTCTTAAATTTATAATTACAAATATTAAGAAAATAACCCTTTGACTTGGGTGACTTATAGAGAGATTACTGCAAAAAACCCTTTACTTTTTAACAGTGCACACTTCAGGCCAGTGAAGCAGCCAGACTGACGCATTGTTGTGGTCATAAGTCAGAGTGTGGACAAAAAACCTGTGCACTGAGTTGAAAATCTTAAAGATAAATAAAGACCAGAGGACTTTTCAGAGTGGAAGCCTGAACTTTGACCCCAAAACCGGCAACCGCAAAAGGCGGCACACAAACCAAAGACGACGAGAGAAAGTCGGCGAAAAGATGAGCAGAACAGAACGATTATGACGCTGCCGGCGCCCAGCGAAGCGCGACTGATGAAGCCCACTTAGAGGTGTCCCTGCTCCTTGTTCCTCCTCCGCCCCGCCAGCTTCCCTTTGGCTTTTCCTGCTCATTTTCCATTTGCCTGCTCCTCTTCGCATGGACAGTGGTCAGCAGTCCTTGGCAACATTTGCCGTTGACAGAGTGCTGGAACACGAAGATGGAAAGCGGAGAGTGAAAAAAGGAAAAATATGATTGATGTATTCGACTACGGGAATACCTGGTACTATCTTTCTACTATTGATGGTGAACATGAGACACTTCCTTGGAACGTTTATCCATATAACTTTCCACTTGCACACTTTTAGCTTTCCCTCAGAAACCTTAAAGCCTTGAGAGATCCCAATATACCCTCTTAGTTATCGGATACCACGTATAAAAATCAAGGAGCAGCAGCTGTGTGAGTCAGTGGCCGTGGAGACGTGTGTTGGGCTACTTGGGGTCGTCTGGACAAACATTACCCATCGTCGGACACCACCGGACATGACCAAATGAAAATGTGTAAGGCTGCCCCTGGCGAAGTCGTCGTCGTCGCCTCCGCCGCACAATTATTACTTCAACTTTTCATTTGGGTCTCTCCACTCTGCGGGTTTTTCTGGAGTCTGGAGGTGCTGCAGGAAACCAGGATGGCCGGATGGAAGGATACTCCTGGCCACGGCTTGTAATTTCGCTTCCTGCGTCTCATTTTTCATATTTCAGCGCTTTGAGTGCCATTTGGCAAACTGCAAAACTGGAAACGGCAAAGGCAAAAGGCGACTGGCCAACAAGGTAAACAGACAATTTCTCAAGCGACTAATGCCCTGACTTATTGTTGAACCCAGGGAGAAGGATTGGAATGGGTGAGTGTGGGACATGTTCTTGTGCCAACAGACAAACCTCAAAGTGGAATCAGGAAGGGCGCTGCCATCCAAAGACTGGGAGCACCATAACCAGGGTCACTTCTCTGTAGGAAGGTATTTGTCAATCGAATCACTTTTTGCTAAGGTATTTTATACTCCCGTTCTTAATAGTTCGTTATTTTAGTTGAAATACTTAACATTCCGCTTTAAACATCATCAAATACTTGGGTATAGTTATACAAATGAAGCTTGACTTAATCCGCAAAAGCACTTTTCCATCTCTAGGTCCTTGTAATTTCTCAGATAGTGAGGTTATGCATTTTTCATTCTCTATGTGTTCAATAAAAAAAGGAGACTGGAAAATGTGTTGGAAAATATTTGTGTTTTAAGGGATCTTAAAGAAATGCAAAACATAAACGTCCTTTATTCGTGATCCGACCCAATACATTGATAATAGCTTTTGATATCTGTTTATGATGGTCGCGTCGATTTCAGGCCACAAAGAAAGAGTTCAATAGCTGCCGAAGTTCAATGTCAATTCGCTGACCTCTGGCAAAGTGAGGCCGAGAAATGGGTGGCAACAGATTGCGCATACGACCTGTTGAAACAGTCGAAAGTCGCAGTTGCAAAAAGCCCCAGAGAACGCCGAATAAAAACGCAGCATTATAAACAAAAACAGCCTACAAGGATGGGGAGGCCATAAAGAGGCTAGCAAAAGTACGGAATTTATGTGTATAAGTAAGCCACGAAGGTCATATTAAATTGCCATAAAGAGCTATCGATTTTATCTGCAACAATGAGAGAAGGAAAATCGCTGCGCACAAGAAAATGCTCCAGCATCCTAACGAGGACACTGACACCGCCGAGAAAATGGGGGAAAATGTGAAAAGCTGTAGGGAGGAAGAGCAAAAAAGAAACAAGGGAAAATACAGCAGCGGGCAGTCGAAAAATCCATAAAGAGGCGCGCCAGCGGAGGGGCCGAAAAGAAAGGTTTCCCTAGCTCCTATATTATGATTTGCCTCCTAGTTTTCACCCGCCCCTGCCCGCTATCCCTTGGCCACTAGCTAATTAGAAAAGTTTTCCCCATTCCAGTGGCCCGAGTAGCTGAACGCTCATAGGTGCGAGTAGCCGAGTCGCCATTTTTTAGCCCACGTGGCGTATGAGCGACGGAGACGGAGCGACACTGGTGTCACACCTACTTACCTACCACACGTAGCCAGGAGCTCAACCATTGGCTGGCATAAATCACAGTTGCCCCCGCTGTTCCGTCTTCCCCCATCATTTTCCTCCTGACGAAACGGAGCACCTAACGCACTCGGAGAGACACACCTTCATTTCTGGAGAGGAGCAGGAGCAGGAGAAGGGCAGGAGCAGGGGCTGGGTTTTAGTTAGCTCGAGTTTCCCGGCGCACCTGCTCCTCTCTCTCGTCTCGTCTCTCTTTCTCGCTCTCTCTCGCTTTCTCATTTGTATTTACCTAAGACAGCAGTGGAAAAGTGGAAATAAAAAAGGAAAAGCTGGCAAAAAACCGAGTACCTAACGAGCGAAAGCTGCGCACCTAAACCTGCGCTACACAAAAACTCCAGACGAGCTGAGAGCACCTCACAAACACTCACGCACACTGCGAAATGCGAAGGAGGGAAGGCGGTGGAAAAGCGGTCGGGGAAAGCGGCGGAGGAAAAGGTGAAAGCCGAGCCAACAGATGAGAACAGACGACGTTGACGAGCACACGACGAGGCAAAATGACGATGACGTTGATGGGAAACATAAAGCTTGAGGGGGGAGGGAGGTGACAGGAAAAATATTGGAAAATAACTACGTAATAGAGAAAAGTTAAAGGAAACATAAGAATAAATTCCGCAATAAATCAGGAAAAAGAATACAGGAAAAATCAAGTAAAAAGCTTCTACCTTTGCGATAAAATCGAAGTAAAAATATGCTTTCCACTAGCTTGGGATTTTGCTGTGGCCGTCGGAAAAACACATGGAGCCCCACCCCCTTTCGTGGAAAACCCCTCGAAGGTGCTCAACTTTGGTTGGCTGCCAACATTTTCGTGCTCACCTTAAAAAGCGTAGGTAGCACACCCATATGAGCCAATAAGAGCGAGTGCGACAGCAGCACAGGCAACAACCTGGCTGTGATTGTGTGCGTGTGCTGGCCATAGCATCTGGTTGTGTATGTGTGAATGGATCTGTGAGAGCAAAGCCAACGAACGAAAAACGCACGACGAATAACAACTGTTACTTGCGGTTGAGGTTGCAGCTGGGTAACTGAAAGGGGGTGGCGCCGGGTGGAAATCGTGGGCAGGGGGGTTCCCACAGGTAAGAGAGAGAGGTGGCAGCGCAGCTGGCACCTACATCTCGGCATGCCGCACTCTTCTAGCCAAACGACGACGAAACGAAGACGATGGGCCAACACCTAAAGCAGGTATACATATACAGATATGTACATATATAAGCACAGGGGAGGGGGGCTACTGACGCAGGTAGATTGGTGGATGCGTAAGGTATATTATATATCTCAGCCAGACTTCAAGCACGTGTCTAGGTATTTGCTCTGAGGTGTGAGCGAAGGACATGCGCAGTGCGGCAGGCTCTCTCCACTTTCTCTGTTAACTAACAGCAGGGGGAAATTGAGGGGTTAGCAGCCTAACATAACATGGAGCATATCGTGTGCGAAGTCGAGAAGAAAATTCATAAATAATGTTAATTTATTTTAGCCACTGCAGCTGTCTTCGCCTGACAGTTGGCCCAAGATATAGCCGTAAAATACAACCCGCACACAGATGCACACACACATACACACACACAGCGAGACATTGACCCACAAAGAAAATTAACATAATTGTTGATTCTTGCGCTTTATTGTCGAGTGCGTTCTGGCCTTGTCCTCGGCACCGAATCGATTTTGTGTAAAATACAAGGACCGAAACCCATGATGAAGCACATGTCCCGGGGTCGCAGTAAATTCGGGGGCGGAGCGACTGCAATTGCCACTTTCATGGAGCATGAAAATGTTCAGATGGATATGATAAGCCTTCCCATTGATGTGACTTTAAATTTTCATTGGACTCACTTTTAAAGATTTAGTGGAATACAAGTACAAGTACCTTCCCAAGTATAGATGACATCAAAAGTCTCGTGATTGCAGCGTGTTTAGTTTAGAATGCTCTTAAGTAATTTTCCACATTTCCAATATTATCTACTCCTTAAATCCCCTCTAATTGAATTTTAATTTCCATTGATTGCACTTGCTGACCTTTTCCCGCTCTGTAAACAGAAAGTTGCGCATACGCCATGTTGCCCTGCAACAAGCCAACAAAATTTGCATTGTTTGCCTTTTTGGAAGGAGACCAAATGAACAGTTCCGTTGTCGGAAAACTTTGCTCGCACTTTTCACGCTTCCTTTTAGGACAACAGGAGATGGCACAGGGAGCAACAGGATGCGAAGCGGACCATCCTTGTTGCTCTCTTGGCTGCTACAAATAACCGGCATCAACTTTAATCACCTGCTTAATTAAATCAGTTTCGCCAGCTCCCCTTCCCCCTCCTCCAACAGCTTGGTCATTGTTCTGTTGTCCTGAGTCCTGGTTGCCTGCATAAATTATGTGCTGCATAATCACCTACAAGCGTTCTATTTAAGCTCCTGGCAAGTGTCCTTTGCACTCCATCCTCCGAGCGCCGTGTTTTTTGTTTTTTGACCACTTTTTCCTGCTGGTCGCTGATGTCCGATAAAGTTCTTAAATCATTTACGTTTTCCTTGCCTTTTCCTTTGTTTTTCCCCCAATGCGGTTTTCATTTGCTTAATGCCCGCGCTGAGTTTTTATTTTATCGCGAGATACAGATGCGGATTTATGTTTTTTAATTCCATTAGACCGTATTTTCCAGGCGGAGGGCTAAGATATTCATCTGCGGACAAGAAGGTAAGCAAAATACATGATATATAAGAAAGCTTAACGATCTGTAAAAGGATTAAAACGAATGGCTTCAGTCAGCATAGTCTTTGCATGAAAAGAATTGAATATGGGGATCATTGGAACAGAAATCAAAACACATAAAAGCCATTGAAAACTTTATAAGTGCGTGGTAAAACATTCTATACTTCTATTAGGTATAACTTTTCCCGATTCCTTGCTTTCCCATAAATAAAACATCGATGCTTGTTCAATTGTAAGCGAAACTACAAAAGCAATTAACAGAGACACGAGGTTAATTGGCAGCCCCGACCTTCAGTCCCCAATTCCAGAGTCCCTTCTTCTGGTTAATGTAATGGACCGCAATTTGCGTCAACTTAATACTCATTTCTGAGCAGCCGTTGCTCTACTGCTGCAAGGATATGTGTGCGATGGGTGGTCCTGTGCGGTTATTTCCCGCACCATTTCTCGCACGCCTAGGTAAGATTTATGGGGGCGTGGGGAAGCAGTCGTTTCTGAGCTCCAAGGACCTCAAGTGTGCAACGCAATTTGGCGAAAGTATCAAATTTCTCCCACAAAACACTTTCACTACAGCATCGCTCCTTTTGATTTTTTCCCTGCTGCGGCTACTGGACGTAGAAAAGTAAACAGAAGGTTAATGGATTTGACACACGGTTCCAAGGAAGCCACGGCACTTGGGCGTGAAATGGATATGCTTTCAGGCTAGGCACACACGATGAGTTCTGAGGAGGTGGAACGAAATTGGGGGCAGGACATTGTTTTGTTTACTCCCTGCACAAGTGAACTATGGCAGGACCTTAAAGAAGTGGGCCTTATAGAGGCCCTTTAGTGTACAATCTTTCTAGGTACCTATCTCCTTTTTCATACTTTAATATCACAAAAACTGTTCTCGTCGACTATAGTTTCCATCCTGTCAAGTTCAAGCAATCGCCTGACATTTCGCGCAACTTTAATTTGTTTTCCCACTTCGTTTGGGAAATGCCCCCCGATTCGCACTGCTGGTCGTGTTTATTTAAACTTTCGCTGCACGTCCGCCCAGCCAGAAGCTGCAGGCTCAAAGTTCCAATCAGTCCTGCCTTTTGCCGTCTGGCTGACAATTGGCCAGGACAACCGGGACGCAGGAGGCAGAACGCAGGACCTCGCCCACTCTGCGGAGGCACGTGCTCGCTGGGGGATCGAAATAAGGCGAAGAAAACTGCAACTGTTTACGGGAAATTTGCGCAGTTTTTTGCGCCATTTCACTTTCCAGCACACACACACAATCGAAATGCAGCTGCAAATAAATCATGTGCGAAGGTGTCCTTAGCCACCGCAGGCAATCTGCGCCACTGACAGTTTTAATGCCGAATGAAGTCCTTTTCCACCCAGCACTCCCCCTTTCTTCTCGCACTTGTGGCATATGTGTGACGTTTCAATATCCTGTTGCGTGATTTTTATTTTCATATTTTTTATGGAGATTTTCCCGGTGCGTGTGTGTGGGCCTGAGGTCGCTACGTGAAAAGTCGCAAGTCACAAATCAAAATGCTCGCCATTGTTTGGCCTCGCTTTTGGCTCCACTCTGTATGTTTTGGTTTTCGCATGTTCTTCTTGTTGGTCTCGCTTCGTTTAGGCCTTTGAGCTGTCTACTTAGGGGGTTTGGTAGGACTCCACTCTCTGCCCCACCTATTTGGCATGTGGATGTGGCATGGTGGTTCAGATAGAGAGTCACGCCAGCAGCCAATAAATCAAAATCTGTATTGCTGGCCCCCATAACTTGATTTTTATACCGTTTTGCGCTAGTTGTTGATTTCGTGATTTATGTCACGGTGCTTTTGGTCTGTGTTTTGTATATCTGATAAGGCAAGTTAATCGAGGCAATGGGGGAGTTTGCTGTGCAAATGACACCCATTTTAAAACCGAAAGGAAGGAGTAGAAAAAAAAGAGTATACAAAAAGTGGCCCCAATAAACATGAACTCCATAATTATTCTAAATTTCATAATTTACATCATGGAACTTTCCTCCTTACAAGTACGTTGTTTATGCACATATTGCACTACCTTCGTCCGCAGCTCACGCCCTTTTCTTCCCTCAGTCCAACTGAATTGTAATATCCATTTACGACGAAAGCTGGCAAAGTTTTCCAATACCATTTGCCATAATTCCGCTTCGCACATTGACACCTAACCGAAAGGCGTTCAATAAGAGCCAGAAGACAAGGCATGGCCACAAAAGTGGAAGGAGCTCTAAAAAATTGTGAAAAGCACTCGAAATCTTGGACAACACTTTTTCGATTTGGACATGGACACTTAACTGACAATGTCTGACCTTTTCAGCAGCAGAAGTCGACGAAAAGTAAAAGCAAAATTTAAGCAAAATTCGTACAAAGACATAACAAAATTTTTGATGTATGTACAAATGGGAAGGGAGAACTCCTTCTGGGGGGTTGGAAAATGCTTACGTGCTGCTCAAGTTTTGTGTGAAGGTCGCCGAGAGGTTGGGTAGGAAAAAAGAGGAAACAGAGGAGTTGGACAAGTCAAGTCGGCGCATAGTTGCATACGTAAGGAAAAGCCAGGAAAAGAGGGAGAACTCAGGGGGTGAAAAGGCATTGAAGTTGAAGATGTAGATGGAGAAGGCGCCTTTGTGTCACAAGTTGCCAACACATATATTCCGGCTCCAGCAGAAGAGTTCCCCAGTCAAACTTAAAACTGTCAGAAGTTTCACTATCTCTTTCCCGCGTTCTACGCCCATCTCTCTCTGCCCGTCTCTGTCTCAACGTGAGGCATCCACATTTGGGCGCCTCTCAACAGCTGCTCCTCAAACGCAGGACGCGGTTAAATATTGATTCTACTTTCTGGCCAAACACTTGGCGATTAAAAGTGCATTTAAAGCTGGAATTGGGGGGTTAAAGACTGGTCTTAACCCATTTGTTTTTCGAGTTGAAAAATAATAAATACCCTGCAAATAATCCATTAATTTTCACTGAAATTCATGTGATACACAATTTGTTTGGTAATCTTTTTCAAATATTTTTGGGCATGATGGGAACAGGACCAACAGGGTTAAGCTGGTCCTAATCACCTCCACCTGCCACCACCATTTCCATCGAAAAGCCCGAGGACAAGCAAACAACAGCTGCCTGCAAGTATGCTACAATAAAGTGCACTGCAGGGCGTACAGTAAAGCCTACTGCAGAGGAACGAACCAAGGGGTCTTCCCATAAAATGTCCTTGAGCCACGTTGCACTGTTTGCAGCAAGGATATTTCAAGGGAAGATGTGGGGGCCGTGTGTGCCGGTTGTTGCGTGTTTACGCAACGTAACCAAAGTCAAAACCTCGATTAGGATTCAATCTGCTGCTGCGGGCGGCACTGGCTACGTTGTATGTCCTTGTTGTTGTTACCCCCCTGACCCCGTCTCCAACCGTATACCCTTGCACTCGTGCTGCCCCTTTCCCAGCTGACCCCACGCAGGTCAGGCAACAAAGTCAAACCGATTAAAACACACGCACGGGCTTAGACGCAGACCAGTCTGGTTACAAAAGGTGGGGTTCGGACCAAGGGATACCTTTTGTCAAATAGCAAACAGAGCAAGGTGGTCCGGAGTAAACAGCAATCGCCAGTACGCATCATCATGCCCCAAAGTACTGGGTACAACCACAGCATGGACAGGACCCAGCCCAGCTGTCCGTCCGTGTCCTTCGGTGTCCGCATAGGTAGTCCTATTGTAGTCCACTCCGGCATGAAACAGTGGGGCTCCGAAGCTCTGGAGCGGTATTCTTCAAGGGGCAATTAACTGTTAAGCTGCCCAACAGCGCCAGCAAAAAAGTGCAAAATCAAGCGAAAAAATAGTTGTCTCGCTGGATGGAGAGCGGTATCCGTGGGATGCATGAGGGACTTGCATAGATTAGATTTCAGCTGGAACAAGCTGCCACCGTGCCACGCCCCCTGCCCACCAATCTGGGCATACCCGCTCCGATGGCCGTGCAGTGGCAAAATATTTGCAGCTGCCACAGAAGCGGGCACCGCACAGTGGCGGCCATAAAAGAGCCATTAACGCCAGGAGTTTGGACCAGCCACCCAGCCACTCCCCCCGCCCACCGCGCACATCCTTGGGGATAATTTAAAGCGCTTAAATTTGGGGCGGTGGAAATGCTTGAGTGGAAACTGTCAGCAGCACCAGCGCATCCAATTGCCAATTAGCCAAGGTGCAAGAAATTAAATTAAAAACCGCGGAAAACAGCAAAATCATTAAACGCAAGAAAACGAATTGGTAAAAAAGACTATTCTGAGGGCGTGTCTCAGCTTTTAGATAAAATATATCTGTGGAAAAGTGCTTTCTTACAAAAAAAAGGATACGAAAGAAAAGGAAAAGACACCAGCGAACACGAAACCAATTTTAAGTACACATAACCAAAAAGGCATTGCAAATTGGACTTAGAGATTAAATACACTCAACTCAATAAAATATATAATTTGTTTCGCATTTCTACTACATACATTCATAAATAATTTAAAATTCTGGTCTACCAACTTTAAGAAACCTTTTCTTTATTAATACTTATACTTATACTGCTCTCAAAAAGAGTATTCAATTGTTAGAGCGAGATCCTTAGCGAGGACGAAGGACACTCATCAAGGAGCAAGGACAGGACTACGCCCAACTGTCTCCGCAGTCTAGAGTAAATTAATTTGTCGCGCGTCCTTTGCAGCCAGAGATCCTTGAAGCGAAGGCCACGTTGAAGGTGCATCAATGAGTTGGCAATGTGGAAGACGTTCTCCCATTCCCCTCCTCCTCCGCCAATCCGCCTTCTCTTTTTGCACAAACAAATCTTTCAGCGGAAATCTCAATCTGCGCTCGACAAATTGTTGTTTAAATAAAAATTTAAAGCAAATTGCCACGCGGAAGTAAATCGTTTTGTGGTAATGGTGGATAAAAAATGTAAGCCACAGCATATCAAATTACCCCTCGGACGGAAGAGGAGATGTTCCCAGATGACAAAGTGCGCGGTTTTCCGAGCAGGGGTGTAACAAGGTGTAGCTGGAAGTAAGTCAGCTCCTTGATAAGTGGCACTTGGATTGGGATTCCAAGGACTCCCGTACTCCAAGGGGGTGGATTCATCCCGGGATGCGGTTGACAGTCGGGCGCGTTTTGATGCGATGCTGAAAAATTGTTGCTAATTTTTTAACAGTCAACGGAGACGAAGTTCCGGAGATTTGACTTCAGAGTATCGCATTTCACGAAAGTTGCCGTTGAGTGCAAATGGCTGGCATTTTAATTTTATTAGAACAAGAGCAACAAGCGGAGGATGAAAGCAAATCCCTTTAAGGATTTTGGTTTGTAGATCTATCGCAGAGATAAGATACCAAAAATCCCTTAGAAGTTTTGGAGATGCCTATAAAATATACATATTATCGAACATTTGAACTACAATGAGTTACATAACTCGTGATACCCAAAATCATATGCACAAATTCCCCGGATGTAACAAATGCACCTTTCACCACAGAAACACAAGCTCATTGTCTTTTGTAGAGCTCCCCAACCTATTTCCCAATGCAATTTAAGCAGCCGCAAAAAAATGTTGCCAACATATTTTGCACAATGTTTTCCTACGCACACAGGACCAAAAAGGGCAGACGAACGACTTGAGGGATTTTGCTGAAATGACATTTGGCTCCGCATGTGACAGAATGTGCAGGAGCAGGACCTGGTGGAGCAGATGGGAGGTCCTTACAGGAGCAGCCGTCGGCATTGAAAAAAGCAATTTATGCCAAGTACAGATTGCGAGAGATTGCCGTACCACCACCATGGCTAGATAGGTAGGTACAAGTCAGTATACTACCTCACTTACTAACTCAATAAGTACAAGTATTAACCCATTAAATGTATAATTAGTAGTTCAACTTTTGACTATTAAACAAAAGTACTTTTGGAACCTAAACTTAATAATGTACCTTTGCCATTGCTCTTGGCGAGAAAACAAACAAATGAATGAAAGCAGGAAACTACGCATGCCAATTGTAGTCACTTTCCTGCCCCTCCAACAAATCACTCATCCGCAGGGTGTGCGCAAATTTTGATAAATTGCCGATGTTACCTTTTGGGTGGGAGAAACCTGCATACATGTGTTGTCTGGCAGATGAAAGGACTCCATTCGGGAAGGTGAAATCAAGACAAATGCATTGCGCTCCGCAAGGAGAAAAGTGCACGCCATCAATCTTAATTGAAATCCAAGTCGGCAAGGCAATGGAATTGGAAAACTTTCCTTTTGAGGGCCAAGCAAACAGGATGCGAGCAAACAATAAATCTGGAAAATTATTAGCAGCGCCAATCGAAATCGAAGTGCAAACTTGCACAGAACTCTTGAGGGGAATGGTTGGGTGACTTACGTCCAAAAAGGAGGAGGACCTTCAGCCAGGCGTGATAAATGGCAGCCAGAACCACAGGGAAGTTTCACTGGAAGAGGTGGAGAGCTGCGGCTAATTGAATTTAATTGCCCACTTAATGGTGCAGTGAGCTGATGACCAATGCCGGCCAAGAAAGCGAATCGAGTGCGGATTGAAGTTCAAGGTATGGGTGGAAAATTGAGTGGAAAGCTACTCTGATACAGTGGGAAAATAACTAATAAATACGGCATTGAAACAAACTAAAATTAAGTAATTAAGTTTATACTAGGAAATGTTTTGGGGTACAACTATAAGTTAGAATGGATTAAGAAGTGATTTGCTAAAGTTTCGACGCCGAGGAGGAAGTACTGCGGGAATAAGGAACATTTGATCCAGTTCGTAAATCCAGCGTGTCATTACTGCAGAATTTAAATTTAAATTAGTATAAATTAGATAGTTCGTAATCATATTGCTTCCAAACTTACCCAACTTTGTGCCAGATATCAGAGGACAGGCGCCATGAGAAGTGCGTGTATCGTAGTCGTAGGACTTTCTATCTAGATTGTGCCAGAACAATGCCGATCCTTTTTGAGTTGGCACAACCAGATTTAATTTGGGAAAAGCGGTGGCTCCGCCATGATCCACGTTGTTAAGCTGGTAGATAGTGGATAACTACTTCAACTTTCAACTAACTATTAACTATCTTTAACACTTACATAAAAGAGCACCGTGGCCATTCGATCGCCTACCCTCTCTAAATAGGAAGTCTTTGAGTTGAAATAGTCGTAATGTGGCACAAAATGACCCCCGAAACCGTACTTTAGAAACTGCATTTGGCTTCCACTGCGAGTATTTAGACCCGTAATGTCTCGGATTCTTCGTCCAATGCGTCTTAAAACCTCCAGATCATCAGGATCGGTGTCTTGGTGAGGAAGCCAAGCGCCATCTGCTGATCTAGTGGGCGCTATTTCATCAGAGCCCTTTTCCACTCGAAATACTTTCGCACGCTCCAGGAATGGCTTGCTCATCGGCTTTAGCTTTTCAATCTCAGGATCACTTAGAACATTGTGATAAAAAACCACATACGGATCCAGAGAAAGTTCTTCCATTCGAAAGGGGGCAAGTCTCAAGAAGGGCGTAGTAGTGGTATTATAGCGACAGTGAAGCCTCGAGGGCTTGGATTCACCCATCTGTCTTCTGCTCGAGGATCGACAGAGTTGATTGAAGGATTCATCGGATTCCCGGGACTCCAAGTTAATACTTGGCTTTGGTGTGTTCCTCAAAAAGTGTAGAGTAAGTGCGCTACCAGCTTCACCAAACATGGAATCCCGCATTAGAATGTCGGGTGCATTGGATACATTGCCTGCAAAAGATTCATCTTCAGATTGAAGTTCCCAAAGGATACATTGTGTACCAACCACTGGCTATTAGGGAGCGAGCAAGTAGCAATGTAACATCCGCCTTGGTGACCCCCATCACCTCATGGTATTTACGTGGCTGATCCACCAACAAATCCTTGGCTGCACTCAGCCACTTGGATGCTAATTGGTAGCTACCCGCCTTGAAGGAGAACGTTCCCATGGTAAAGCAATCACTAGCAGACATCTTACCACTATTATATATGGAAGATACTATGTTACTGGTCTTAAATGGATTTACTAAACGGACTAACCTGTATTGAACTCCATCAATTAATCCAGTAGACACATCCTTCGGCTCCAAATCATAGGTATGTAGTATACGAAACATGGCCTGATTGGCCTCCATCAGATCTTTTTCCACCGGGAAATCCTCTCGCATTTTCTCGATTAATGCAATTTTCTCTGATATTGTTTTTAGATATTGAATATACAAAACGAATAGAGATCTTACCTTGCCCCACTGGCTGCCTTAAGAGCTTTTCCACCGGTTCCCAATCTTCGTGCATCTGCCGCAGGAGGGATAAGCTGTTTATGGGATTGGACAAGTACTCCTCCTCCCTGTTCTTAGCCTTTTCTAAGGGCTGTTTGAACTTCTTAACTATTCTAAAATAGAAAAATTAATAAGTTGTAATCTAATTATATCTTAAATCACCTTTTCAACATGATGATTTTGTCATTCAGCTCAGTTGCATAACTATCAAGTACGATAATTAGTTCTCTATCTTTCTCCAGCAGGTCCATCTTATCCTCCACTGAGGTTACATAGTTTTTGCGATCTCTGTAGCCTTCAGTTATCCAGCTTAGACCAAGAATAAATGAAACTACAAACAATACCACAGAGCTCATAATTTCCAGCAATCATTTCAAGAATATCTAAAGACTGTCTAGTCGGCATAAAAAAGTTTTGAGCGCTACACATTCAATTCGATATGTTTAATGGTTAGTTAGTAATGGTTAGTTAGTTACTTCCCAATAAAATAAGACGTCTGTGGGTTTTATCTTAAGTTATAAATATAATATTATATATATTTTCCTCACTGTATATGGGTTGCTATTACTGGAACCGAAAAATGTTATTAATGAACGTAGTGGTCAAAATGCACTATCTCACCATATTCGGAGCCATGAAAGACTGGACAAGCGGCGTGCACAGTGGTCACATCCTGGGTGTCGCCATTCAGATTGTACCACAACAGAACTTTTCCCCGTTCGGCAGGTACTTTAACATTTAAGTGCGGGAAGACAGTGGCACCTCCATAAGGAGCATCATTTAGCTGAAACAAAAAAGGATGAATTTCCAAGGACTTGTTCTATACAAAAACGCACATAAAACATAACGGTGTCCATCCGATCACCATATCCTTCAGTTTCCGAGTGAGCTCCAAAGGCGTATTTGATAATATTAATGGGGTTTCCCTGGGGGATCTGTAGTCCAGTGATATCCCCCATCCTCTCATTCAAGCGATCCAAAAGTAGTCCACCGAGGGCTGGGCGGTCACTGCTCTTTGCCTCATTCTTATTTTCATCAAACATTTCAGTGGGTTTCAGTAGTGGCTCCGCCAAGGTTATTAACTGCTGGATATCCTTATCCGGCAGGATGTCATGGTACATCACTATATAGGGCTCCAGAGAGATCTCCTCCATTTTGAGGGGAGCCAAGATCAGGAAGGGGGAGGTGGTGCTGTTGTAGCGGCAGTGCAGTTTTAAAGGGGTCGGAGAGAACGAGGAACGGCACAGTCTCTTGTAGTCTTCACCCAACTTGGGCGATCTATCTACTGCCTCGTAAGGATTGGCCTTGAATTGGTCCAGCAATCTAATCGAATTCTCTGCGAGATCAGGCTGATCCAGAAGTACCTCGTGGGCTTCATCCCTCAGGTCTGAAAAAGAATATGTAATATCTGTGATATATATTTAAGTAGAAATCTTCACCAACCCAATTCCACTAAACAGCGAGCCTGCAGCAGGGCCACATCCTGGCTAGTCATTCCCAGCACCTCATAAACCCCGGAGTACTCCTCTTTCATCCGAGCTTTGCTGATGCTCATCCACTGTAATGCCTGCTTAAAGTAGCCCCACTTGAAGTACAACTTCGCGACTTCGAAACAATCCAGTGCTGACATTGTGAAGCTAATGATTGATACGACAAATTGTATAGTGGGATCCATGTAAGATCTTTGGTAACTCACTTGAACCGAACATTGTCGATGAGACCGTTGGCTATTTCCCAGGGCATCATTCCATAGGTTTCGGCTATTCGGAAGATTGAAACGCTGGCTTCCTCGGTGTCCGCCTGCCAGGGCAATTCGGGTAACTTTCTTCTTAGAAATTGGATTTCTTCTGCAATTAAGGGAACAAAATGAAAGATAGGTGCTCATATAGAGGTTTCTCGGCCCACCTTCTCCCACTGGTTTCTTTATAAACTCTTCCAGGTACAGCCAATCCTGGTACATGTGTCGAATGAGTGGAAAACTGTGGAGAGGATTGCCCAAGTACTCCTCTTCCCTACCTTTCGCAGCCTGCAAAGGTTGTCTTAGTTCCTGAGCAATTCTGGTGTAGAAAATATTGTTTTTAAAATTGTGGTAAGTAAGCTCTATATCTCTTGCTAACCTCTTTAGTTGGGAAGCCTTCTCATCCATTTTGTCGGCGTAATTCATTAGACTATCAATTAATTCGCCGTCCAATTGAATTAAATCCATTTTCGCAGATTCCGTATCTAGAAATTTTTGACGACTCTCCATCAAAGTGCTTTCAACTTCCAAAAACATAAGACATATTAGAAAAATGTGCACCTTTTCGAAGAGCATAGTTAAATACTGATCTGTTTGATTGGAAAATGAGTGTTTTATGCAGTTAGAAAAAATTCTACCAATTAACCATGGATAACTAAATTAGGCCATAACATAATTATTTAAAAATTAATACAATTTATTTAACGTTTGGCTCTATATAAGAACTCCAGGTGGCCTTAGTCGCCTGTTTTCATAATAAACTTGATCATGACTGAAAAGAGAGATTGGGAGTTTGAACTTATAGTGGGATATGATGCTATCGTACACACCTAATCCAGTGCCCTCCATGATGGGGCAAATCGTAGTGGAGTGCTCCTCATTTTCAAAGGTTATCAACACATTGCCCCTTTTGGGTTGAACAAGAATATCTTCTTTTGGCATGGTAAAGGCACCGCCCAAGGTCACATCTTTCAGCTGGAATATTGGGAAAAGTTCAGGATTGGGAAAAACGTAGATTTGTATACCACTCACGAATATAATCACTTTGGCCTCAACATCCGCGAAATTCATAAGGTTCAGCTTTGGGAACTAAAATCAGAGAGGAATGTATTAAGTGAAGATTTATATTTTCCATATCCTCACCTTTGTGGAGTTTCTAAACAGCTTGAACGGCTCAAAAGGGGTCTCCCGAGCGTACTCGACTATGTAGAAGCACTCCCAAGGCTTTTCCACTCCTGCCATGTCCAAAATCCGCTCGTTGATGCGTTTCAGCACAGGACTATATCCGTCGGAGATGGAACACCCACTAATTCCCTGCTCAAGCTCAAAGCGATCGTTGGGTGGACACCGCTGGTAGGCGTTCTCCACATGCCTAATTTCCTGTTCGTAGATGATTCCTGGATAGAGTATGATGAAAGGATCCTGTTGCAGCTCCTCAAACTTAATGGGTGCGTAGGCAAGGAACGAATGCACCCAGTCATTAAGCTCGCACGTCAGACGACCCTGATGTCGCGGAACTTCGCCTCGACAATATTTTTCGAGAACGGTGGGTACCGGCTTAGGATCCATTATGGGTTCCATGGGATCCCTTAGGCTGAATAGCTCCAACTGGCCCGCCTCCTTCATGAGATGCACGTTTTGGGAATTCAATCGAAGCGCTGATTCATAGGCATCATAAGCGGACTGTCGATCTAAATAAATTGCTGTTAATACCCATTATTGTCAAGGATTATGCAAACCGCACTCAGTTTAAGTAGGGTCCTGCCCAGATCTCGATAGACCTGCCAGCGTGGTGCGCCCAGTGGATCGAACAGATCTCTGTGCCTCGAGAGGGTGTAGTTATGGGCAGCCACTTGTAGCCACTTGGCTGCACCCAGATAGTCCTGCTCCTCGTAGAGCTCCAGTCCCAAGTGATAGCAGTCCAAAGGAGAAAGATGCAAGGAACTAGTGGAATTAAGCTTCCAAAATTGTAAACACTTATAAAGACTCCCACCTGCTTCGTTCATCTTTGGCAACCAGATCAGCGGGTTTGTAGCCGTAGAACTGGGTCAAGCTGTGCACATTCCTGGCCGCTTTCCTGAAGGCTTCCTTCTGAGGAAGCTGCGGCAGTAGGCTCTCCACCTTCTCCACCGCATCGGGTGCCACCAGATCCTCCATGTACACCTGCCAGCCGACCCAATCCTGGTGCATATGTCTGATCAATCGGAAGGAATTCAGCGGATTGGAGAGGTACTTCTCCGGATCCTCATTGGCATCTTCTATGTCGTCGTTATAATCTTCCAAATAACTATATTAAATAGGTGTTCACTTCAATAAGTACGAATAGGAAAGGATTTCAGACGCACTTGTTTATGAGATGGATCTTCTCCTCCAGCTTTTCGGCATAGTCACGGAAATTCTTGAGGAGATTGCGCTCTAGATTCAGCATTTCTCGCACTTGTATTTCATCTAGAGCCTTCAGACTGGAACAGCCAAGGATCAAAAGCAGAATCGCAAGCCAAAATGACGCAGTCATGTTTGGTTGGGTATCGGAGTGAACTGATCTTCGGGAAGAGGAGCACCAAGTCCGAAATGTAATGCATTCGACTCAGCTAAACATCTGTGACTAAAAAATTCGACAAGGAAAATCCATAAAGTTGGTTTAACAAAATTAATACAATTCAAATCAATAATTTGTTGACTCTATTGCAAGCTTATACCGAAAACAAAACTGTACGACAATTTTTTTTTTGCCACAGTGTACTTAGCAAATACACCCACCCACCCAGAATTGGAGTAAGCGGAGCTTTCCACCCAACCAGTGCTGCCAGAAGGTTGGCTACTATCGGCACAGTATCAGACTCTACTCATCTCTGACTTCCAGGAAGTAAGCAGAATATCTGAAATTGTTTTTGTTTTTTAACATATTAGTAAGATTTCAGTCTTACATCTGCTCTAATATTTGTTTTCAGCACGATGACGTTGTTGTTGTGTCGAGTCTGCATGACTCGTTTCGAAAATAAAAGCCTCAGAAACCTTTTTGAAGTAGTGCTTGAACAGGGAGTTTCCATTGCCTCCGTGATCGCCGAGTGCACAGGCTTCGAAGTTAAGAAAGGCGACAGATTTTCCGAATATGTTTGCACGGTCTGCCTGGAGGATGCCAAAAATGCCTTCGAAATAAAGGAAACGTACGGGCAGAGCCATAACTTCTACAGTTGGTTGAAAAGCAATTCTCAAAAAAAGAATCAAAGAGGAACGAAGAAAAAACGCCTGAAAGTATGCGACGATATCGGGAATATCCGGAAGGTTGAAAACGAAATGGGGGATGGTGAAGACTTGTCAGTAGATACTGAGATAAAAGACAAAACAACGAAGAAGCAGTCCCTTACTCTGAGGTCAAATTTGAAGAAGTACTTGAATCAGTTCAGGATAATCAGGATATTCATACCAGTTAACCGGGTGGCAAAGTTATCCAAACCATATGATTGCATTTGTTTACTTATTTAAGTACATAATAGAATATTATTTAAGTTATTATTATTTAGACGCATATTGAATAAAATGAGTACTTACTATCGAAATGGTCATGATACCATCACTAATCTCAGTCGAGTATCGATATACGAAATCATCGATTCATCAGCTGTTCGAATAAGTGCGAGGATTTTGTGCAAGTTTTGTCTGAGTTTTCGGAAAACTTCGAATTAAGTAAAGCAGTGTCGTGAAGAAAAGAGTAATTATTGATAAACGTTTATTAATACTTAATATAATCGGCGAATGTGCGATTGTGCCTCTATATAAAACTTATTTTCTTCGGCCTGTTAACACTTCTAAAAACAGGATATAGATCTAGGAAAGATAGAAGAGATAACTTGAATATAAATCAATAACCGTCTATATAAAACAGTTAATTCTTCGAAAAGTCAACATGCTGCTGCAGCGGAACAAGTAAAACTTAATAGCGGCTATTTCCTCGCTTTTTTCTATGATTTCTGTGTGTTTCATGTTTAATTTAATTAGTGTCCCGCTGTTTGCGTGTGTTCCTCCCACCCTTCATCACATTTTCCCTGTATTAATCCGTTTTCCCTGTTCTATTCCAGTGCCCGCGAAGATTATAGCCAGGTTTTCAATTACACCTTCTGTTTGTCTAACCAAATTTTATCAATTGCGTGCTGGTGCTAACAAGAGCAAAACCCCACCTCCTTTTGCTTTTTACTTCTTTTGTACTGGAATTTGTGTTTGCATTTTATTTTTAGCCCGCTTTCGATGTTGTTATTGCCGTTCTCATTTTGTTACTTCATCGCCGTTTGCCTCTCCGTCTTTGTTTTGCTCTCCTCTTTCCGTGACAACGCTCTCTCTTGTGTACACTGAACAAAATGCATTGGTTTGGCTTAGATAGTAATGATAGTTTATGTTCCTTTGTGATTCCCTCTCTCAAAAAAGCTGAGAGAGTGAGATAAACTCTCATTTGCGCTTTGTTGTGCTCCACATGTTCCAATGACTACTGTTTAACGGTCCCGCTGAAACAAAACACAATGATTCCGGAAAAGATTCAACTATTAAAAAGATAAATGAATAAGTTATTTGAACAACATTTGATTAAACACCTAAATGTGGTTGCAATTTGTACAGTTCCTGGCTGGATTACACTCAAAACGGTAACAGCTGTTTGCCACCACCATTACCTCACTCCAGCGATCTGGCAACGCCGCACAGCCTTCGCTTTTGCGCTCCACTGTGTCCACAGTCATTCGCTTTTATTTATACAAAAAAGAAGTGTAAGACAGCACCGTCTGGCTGCCTATTTTTTTTATTGATTTCATTCCTATTCCGGATCCGATTCCGTGTTAATTGAAAACGTTAATCAGTCGCCCGCTAGTTGTGCTCTTATCAACACTTTTCGCGCGTGTTTTCCTGCGTGAGTGAGAGTATTCTGTACATATACTGCATTTCGATATCCCTAGGAGGTTATAGCAATATCGCGTTTGATAAAAGATAAGATAAAAGTGGCAGCTAATCCATCTAATTACTGATGAGCGATTGTCTAGGATCATTTTACACACACTCACGTGCGCTGCGAGTGAAATTGATGCCCACTCAGTTTACTTATGTTCTTTGTTCGCCGTGAATTACTGTAAATAACCGCATCTAAATGGTGTGATAAAAGCTCACATGTCGCCAATTGAGTGAAATGTGTTTTATTTTGTACTTTCTGGTTGCGAGCCAAATTAAGAGCACAAAACAACAACAATACGTGCTGGGGAGATAAGCCAACCCACTCGAAATGCCACTCAATTGCGCGACTTGTTGCCCTTCGGTCTTCCGAGTGAAAAGTGGTCGCATAACTGTTTGTTTAGAAGAAGGACGAAAGAGGAGATTTACAATCTGATATGATACAAGCTAATTCGTTATGTATATGGAAATTCTGGTGCCTACCCCCAACTATTAGATTAGATTCGGTAATAATTACTTGATTGTATCAGAAACAATCTAATGACTTGTCTCATCATACAATGTCTATACAATCAATTTGCTGTTATAAACTACAATAAAAAAGTAAAAGTTCAATACTTTTGAATTAATAGTTTCAACCTTTTATTTAGAAAAACAAGCAAGAAGCGTAGAAAAGACTTTATCTTGGTTAAACCTAAAACAACTCATCACTCTCTTCGAATCCCTAACGTCCGAGGTCATCCTGTTCCACATCACATCACTGATCCTATCTTCTGTCTGCGGCGTCGAAGCTATTGGATTTCAGCTTAAGGCTTCCCCTGGTCAGTTGATTCAAGTCGATGATGGACAGATATGGTTTGGGGGGCACATTCACCGGCAGGGGAACTTCGATGGTGACCGCTGCTGATCGTTTGCCCTTGGAGCCACCAACTCCTCCGCCGTGGTCGCTGCCCGTTTTCAGGGCTCCCAGTGCGAAGGGGGAGTACTGATCGTGACCGGGATGAGCGGAGCAACTTGCTGTGGCGGCCCTCCGGTAGTTGCGGTACCCGCTGAAGCAACTGCTTCCAGGAGCCAAGGGACGGGCGGGCGAGAATCCTCCCTCGTCCGAGGATCCACCTCCTCCACCCGAGTCGTAGCATATACTTAGGTTGGTGTAGGCAATGGGTGCGTGGCATCGGGGCGTCTTGGGACGGGGCTTCACCTCGTAGCGGGTTTTCGACCGGGATCGGGAGTGGTGGGCATGGCGATTTCGTCCCCGCCTTTTGCTCCTGACCTCTGTCACAATCGGCATGGGCAGGATGTTGATGAAGCGATAGTACTGCAGCAGAGTCCTGGCCAGATTCCTGCCCACGCGGTAATCTGGAGGAGGGTACGAGCTTATTAGGAACTCGATTAACTTAGTTTGCAGGCATATACTCACAGCCATCTTCGTTGTACAGGGAGATGGTCTTGCCATCCTTGAGGTAGTGACCGGCCATGGAGACCTCCAATGTGTAGGCATTCACCGTGTCACTGAGTCTCTCGCAGCTGAATCTCCGCATGCTTCCCGCCTTCCGTTCGTCGGCATTAAACATCGTGTGATCCGCCACATAGTCCGGTGCGTTGCTGGCGAAGAGTCGTGGGAATACCAGGTGCCTCTCATACCTGTAGACATCCTCGTAGGTGTTCCCGTAGATAAAGCAGCCGTGCATGCTGCTATTCGCATGCAGATCGATCACAAAGTCAATCTGATAGGTCTAAAAAGATATATTGTACGAACATTAATATAATGATCAAACCGATCACACCAGTTTCAATCCAACTCACATCTGAATTATCCAACTCCTTCAGCATGCCCTTCACCGCGTGCAATTCTGGCTGCGTGAACTCGGATCCTATGTGCCAGTTGCGATTCATGTCCTGCCCCATCAGATTGCAGCGATTGTTGCCCAGAAAGACCCCATCCGGATTCACCATGGGCACAATTTTGAATACAAAGTTATCCCTTAGAACTGCAGCGATGGGATGATTCCCAACGAGAAACTCGATGAGGCCCTGGCACACATGGGAAGCTGGAGCCTCGCTGGAATGCGTCCTGCAGAGGACTACAATCACCCGGATAAAACTGCGATCCAAGCGATTTGTAGTGCGCTGCTTGGCAGTCACGTGGTCGATGGTCAGCAGGTCCACGTTGCGATTTTGCTATAAAAGAAAGTCTCAGACAAAGCTTTAATCTGGACACTCTGATGACTCACCAACGATTTGACAAGCACACATCGGGTGAACCGTTTGTCCGATCCTTGCCGGGCATCAATCACATTCAAATAGGACTGCAGACGCGAATAGCTATAAGGCCAGGCCAAGGCAAACTGGTAGACATCCTCCTCCTTGTCGAAGATAAAGGCGAAGCTGAGGACATAGTGACCCTGGTGCATGGCCGATCGGTAGAAGAACACCTGCCGCTTGGACAGCCTCTGCCACTTGGGTCGACTGGAGCTCTTCACCAAGGGAGTCAGTCCCGAGGAGAAGAGGTTCCTGCTCTTGCTGATGTTCACAATGTGGAATAGCACTCGCTGATCCTGCTTCACGTTGTCCACGGTGAAGTTAAACCAGAAGCGGAAGCGCGGATTACATGTATCCGGTCTGAGGAACAAATCGTACTCGAATTCGCCCACCAGCTCCGCTTTTCCCAGGTTTCCCGTTTCGAAGGCCGCATCAAAGCAGAGATGACCTCTCTTGGCCTTGCCACTTTGACCCGGCGGACGGATGATAACCCGGGAAACGTTGCCCAGACCGCCTTCTCCGTCGCTGTCTTCGCTATCTGCAAAGGAACATCCATTAGAAGACTAAAAACTACGAATTGTGCCAACAAGATCTTGAGCGTCATGCCCTAATCCTAAATTTCGAATATTCTTTCTTGATCTGCTTAGTATACTTATTACTTAGTTTCTAATCTCTTCAAGATGCGTGCGTCATATCAATTTCACTACCATCTGATCCGCGTTCGTACATGCTCGTATGCTGAAGTGGATCGCAGGCTATTCCCAACATGATGACTCTTTTCCGCTGATGCGTCTTTCTCTGGCGAAAATCTAGGTTCTTCTAATGCAACCAAGCCAATCCGAGTGCAGTGGCCCTAATCCCTCGAGGCTTTGGCCTCTGCCCGGCCTGTCATAACTTTCTTGGCCGGGGCGCCTAGTCCTCCTAATGCCACCCGGCTGCTATCTTAAATCATGGCATCCCATCCCGCCGGTCCTTTCCTTGTGCCACATATGCGTGCCGCAAGTTTCCATTGCACTCACTGCACCTGCCAACGCCTTTTGGCTGAGCCTCGAGCAGCTCAAGTCGTCAAATGTCTAAAATTGAATAGTCGCCTCGCGGTTGCGTCGGCCCCCAAAACCCGAACCCATGCCAAACCAATCCTGAGTTGAAAGCCGGAGGTGAATGTCTCGAGGCTTGAAAGGTCTTTAAATAGCTTCATTTATACCCTAACCGTGGGTGTTGTGATTTTTGGTCGGAATGGGGAATGGATTTAAAAATTAAAAACACTATTACGTATGAAAAGTGCTACAATAATGTTGACTACTTGCTATTGTTCATGGGTAACTATTTTTCAGTCACATCCTCATGAACTTTAGTGTATTTTTACATTGATTTGCTGGGGAATTCCCCCTAAGTACATATCGCGGGCATTTATGACCATTTCTCTTACCTGAGTCGCCCATTCCGCCGCCTCAACCCATCAACACCTCTTTTCGTCGGGGCTCCGCTTCTTGGGCAGGATCAAAAATAGAAATTCAATTAGCTAACGCCTCCTGGCCTTTCACTTTTCTCGAGTGGGGCTCCCAAGACGGTGAAGTCGCGTGCGAAGTCTGGGCGCTGGAGGTCGATCTCTATCTGCTAATCCCGGGCAGCTCCTGGTCGCTCCTCGCCGCTTCCTCCGCACCGCACAGACGACTGCCTTGGAATCCGGAATTCGGGCTGCGGATTCCGGAACCGTGATTCGCATGTTGGCACTTTGACGTTGCCACGCCACTCACGTGTGTCGCCTTTCTGTTTGATCGATAATTCGCAGTAGTTTCCGGCTAGGGGCTTCGGTTCGCTTGTGGTTTTGGGTTCCTTCGCATCCAGAGAGCAGTTTCCACAACTGGGCAACCGAGAGGAGCGGCAGGACTAATTGCGTTCAAGCAAAAACCGAGGGCTATTCAGTTCACTGGGGCTAATCGATACGGTCGTACATCGCAACGTGGGAACCGTAACGACTGCGTGTGTGTTATTTTAACGATTATGCCACCGAGTGTACCCAGCAACACCCCATTAACATAACCAATAACCCCAAAAGCTAGAGCTAGGGCAGCATGTCCAAACGCAGGTAGCTTTGCCCTAATCCAAGTTTATGTTTCGTTATGGTTTTGATTTGCACTCTCTTGACCTTAACTCGTACTAATCCCTCGAATTCACCACAGATTAGGCAGCGTACGGCCACCAAAGCGTTGCAGGAGCGACATGGACAACACCTCCACCTCGGACATTGTCATCATCAATGGCAACTCGCATCCGGATCTGGCCAACATGGTGGCCGAGCGTATGGGCATCAAGAATGGAGGCTGCTCCGTGTTCCACAAGTCCAATAGGGAGACTATTGTGGAGATCAGTGATTCCGTTAGAGGCAAGGACATCTACATCATCCAGACGGGCACCAAGTAAGTAGTTCACTGGTCACATTCATCTCTATATTAATTATATCTATTTTACACCCAAAGGGATGCCAACAATAATATCATGGAGCTTCTGATTATGGCCTACGCCTGCAAGACTTCCTCGGCTCGTTCGATCGTGGGAGTGATTCCATATTTGCCGTATTCCAAACAGTGCAAGATGCGCAAGCGCGGCTGCATTGTTTCCAAGCTGCTGGCCAAGATGATGTGCACCTCTGGCCTGACGCACATCATCACTATGGATCTGCACCAGAAGGAAATCCAGGGCTTCTTTGACATACCCGTCGACAATCTGAGGGCGTCGCCCTTTCTGCTCCAATATATTCAGGAGAGCGTGGGTAGTCTGCACTCTAAGCGAAGATTGAAACTAAATGCGATATTGCTTCTAGATTCCCGACTATCGAAACTCGGTGATTGTAGCCCGCAACCCGGGCGTGGCCAAGAAGGCCAACTCCTACGCCGAGCGACTGCGTCTCGGCCTGGCCGTCATCCATGGCGAACAGAAGGAAACGGATGCCGATGAGGTCGACGGTCGGTACTCCCCTCCACCGACCAGGTGAGTTGCATTCCCTCAGTCTTGCCCGTAGCCTCGAACCTTCCTAGCTTAAGTTATTTCGTTGTGAGGTTTATGTTTGATTTGCTAGCTTTATTTATAGATTTATTATAGTTTGTTGTTAGCTTTTCTTGTTAGTTTTCTTGTTTCTGAAGCTTTATACTGCGACTGAAGCTCGACTCACCTCAAATCTAGATAATTTCACTCTGCACTCGTCTCTGTTCGTCGGGTGTTCAGCACTCGAATATCAATCATCAACTCTCTTTTTTTAAATTTTTTAAATGCAATGTAGTTTTTCAGCATTGTAGCTTTGCATTCTGTTAGAATAAATTTAATTTTTAACGCACGTACTCACAAAAGCACCATCGCAACGCCATACATTTTGAGCTTCTGTCAGTGGCTTCTGTTCGTACTTCACAGCCAAGGCAGACACCTAATTAGTAGACTTTATACCTACAAGCTAGATCCTATTAAAACGCTTTAAATTGTTTTGTTTCCTTTTTTTGCGTTTTGGAATTGTTTTTGTTTAAATTTAATGCTCCGCTCTGCCACGAAATCCTCGACACTTATTGGCGGGCATACGGAGCAGTTCTCTTGTCCAAATTTAAAATCCAGAAAACAGAAAAACAATCGAAAATTCTCTTTATTTGTGTTATGCAGTGCGTATAGCAATTTATTAGGAAATTCAGTTGAAATGTGCTTACCAGCGACGCCTAGGTTCGTATTTTTACCTATTGTTTAATTTCAGTTATATTATATTCTTTAACCGACTGTCATTTGTATCTTTCCCCGCCCATGCCACTCCACCAACTCCCAACCCACCCTCACGATTCTTTTCTTTTTTGGTTTCGATTACGATTCGACCAAACAATGCAATGCACCACCACCTCGACAAAAACCAAACCACAATGTACCACAATGTACCACAATGCACCACACTGCACCACACGAACTGCAAACCACGTGATACTGCCCCACACTAACCACTAGAAACTCTACTCCACAACACGCCCCAACCAGCAGCGCCCGCCAGCGAACCACCTCGGTTTCGGTGGGTGTTCCGGAGCACATTGTCAAGGTCAAGCCACCGCTGACCATTGTGGGAGATGTCAGTGGACGCATCGCCATCATGGTGGTGAGTACTCCGGGTCTGCGACCCAAGGCTTTCTCCGAAGTTAACTTTGAATGTATTTGCTTTAATCAGGATGACCTGATCGACGATGTGCAGGCATTCGTGGCTGCCGCTGAGATGCTGAAGGAGAACGGTGCCTGCAAGATATACGTGCTGGCCACGCATGGTCTGCTTAGCTCAGATGCACCGCGTCAGCTGGATGAGTCGCCCATCGATGAGGTAGGTCCCGCCCGGAGTTAATTGCCCTGATTATGCCTCATAATTTGGTTTACTATCTCCCTCGACAGATCGTTGTAACCAATACCATTCCACACGAGATCCAAAAGCTGCAGTGCCATAAGATCAAGACGATCGACATCTCCATTCTGATCGCTGAGGCCATTCGCCGCATCCACAACAAGGAGTCCATGTCCTATCTGTTCCGCAACGTAACGCTGGAGGACTAGGGGACCCACCCACTCATATAACCACTCACAAGTCACAAAAACAGTGTTGCAACCGACCCGTTTTGGGTAGTTTTTTGTTTGTTTATCGCTTTTAGACATCAATTCAACGCGCGCCCAGCGCTCGTTTGCTCAAATAAAATTGATTGATCCCATATAATGTAGCACACTTTTAGGCCTCACACATACTCCACACTGTCCTACATGTTGTGCGTTCATCTAAGGCTAGCCACTTCCTTCTAGTTCGTAAGTCAAAGCTCCCACAACTTTGTCCAAATAAAGCAGATTGTACTGAACTGTGGAAAGTTTGGGGTACCATAAAGGCACCTTTGGGCACTCAAGTGCTTGTTAATTTATGGCACTCATCGAATGGAAACCTCTTAATTGAGTAGCCCGTCCAAGCCGTAAATCATCGTAGACGGCAACAATTTGCAGGGCGATTGCAGCCGCTTTGCATTGTACCTGCCCAACAATTAAAGCACCAGACAGATGTCTTGCAGCGCTGTTTTTTAACAAATATTGTTACGGAAACGAGTGCAGCGGCGATAAGATAGTGCATCCCATCTCCGAGCAGTTCGTCGTGACAATAACCGGAGAATCCCGCCTGGCCAGGTGGTTCATGCATAAATCATGGTCCATTAATCAGCCATCAGATATGTCAGACCCCATCCTACGGTCCCTCGATGTCGGTAAATTAGCATTGCTAAATGCCGGACGGATGACTGAAGAATGCGGTCCCAGTTCCAGCAGTGACGAGATCGGATGGAATTGGACTGGATTCACAAACCCAATATTTGGGCCAGCCCAATGGCGCATATTTGCGAGGTCTCTGCCTAGGCCAAGTGCGATAAACCCCGCGCTGTTTGCGCGCCAGAAAACCAAACAGAAGTTGTGCTCCGGTCTTTGGCGTGACACTTGCTGCCTTTTTATCGCTAGCGGAATAAAAACAAAAACAGCGTAAAGCCCGAGCTAATCCCACAAATCTCCGTACTCGGGCACCTGTTGGATTTGAATTGAATAGAGTGGCATAAAAATGCAAATCAAGCCCTAGCGAACATCGAAGGGGTATCTCGTTCCCATTTGAATTACCAGACCCCAGCACCGCCGAGTCACGTGAAGCAGCCGCATTGCGCATACGCCATGTTAGCCCTGTTTGCTTTGCTTTGGCGTGCATTGAACCGACTTCCGTGAGGTGCTTACACCTATGCCACCCATTAATGGTCCATCACATCACTTCACATTTAACAGTGCCGTCGGCTAATTTGTTTTATCATTATTTCCATCACAGCATTCCAATTGCAGTGTCAATTGTTTGGGCCCGACAACTGTTGACTCTGGCTGTTTGTTGTTTCCGCTTTTGTTTCTCTGCTTGAATTTTTGTTTATCACTCCGAAATTGATTTGTTAATTTGCCCGCCTTGTTGGCAAGACATTAGCACGACACTTTGGGCCCATAAATTGATTGGCCCACCGGTTAGCACCTGTCAATTATCTAAAATATAATAATGGCCATAATCTGCTTTTAACGCTCCCGTGCACCCGAGTGATTATTTGCCGCCCGCGGGGAAATGATATCTGCGAAATATTCCGATGATTTGCGTTTTGTCTGGCAGAACGAATCATTTTGAACAAAGCCGAAAACTAGTCACACGACCTGGCCAATCGAAATGACCGCTTTGATGATTTGAATATGCTTTACATTTAAACAGAAGATGTTGGGGTAACTCTATCCATTAATTTCAAAATTCTCAGAAATCAGTTTTTATGGGAATTCGTGGGTAGTTATGAAATAAGCATATAGATTTTTTAGTACGTACTTATATAAACGTTGCAGGTTTTATGACTTCAGTTCATAGGGCACAATGATTTTATGTACATATATTATATTAGTATATATTAGTTCTCCATGCCTTTGACTCGAATGCTGTGATGTGCAATAGCCCACAGTCAAATGGTTAATACTGTTGGTTTACTGACATTGTTGGAATTTCGACCATTCCCAATTTGATTACTAATTCAGCAGCTTTCCCCAGGGCATTTGAGTACCCCTGATGAGTGTGTGTTATGGATAAAAATATACGACTGCCAGATGCTTGCGTTTTTTGTAGGTATATGGTATATATCTACATTTGTTTTCTTC
Organism: Drosophila simulans; assembly: GCF_016746395.2. Lineage (NCBI taxonomy): Eukaryota > Metazoa > Arthropoda > Insecta > Diptera > Drosophilidae > Drosophila > Drosophila simulans. The sequence continues at coordinate 26,692,493 of NC_052523.2, read as the reverse complement.
TGGCTCGGTCATGTGACCAAATTAATTCAGTTTCGATGCCGCTGCCAGTAATGCCGTGATAAAAAACAGGCTGCGTCTTTTCTTCCCACTCCCCCAGCTATCTCACCGCATCAAAGCGGTTCTGAGATCACGTGAGCAGATGGAAGCGACTCGTTGTGACGGGGATTCCTGGTGGCGAGGATTATCTCCGATCTTTGGCCGCCAATGAACCGGGTCCATGACACGCTTTTCGCCAGCTTCCGTCGGCTGAAACTCTTCAGAAGCTGCACATGCTGACCTCAGACTGCATCGTAAATCCGGGCTGGTCATGAATTTGGATACCCGATCGGCGGGTTTGAGTCACGTGAAGCCTTACATCGGGTACTTTACACGCCTCAGTGCAGTGCGTTGCACGGGGGGAGGGGCGGCGTTTCAAGGGGTTCAGGGGGCGGGGCAGGTGGTGGGCGGGCGGCCGATCGCCTTGCGTAATGTTTGGGGATCTTATACAATTAACTGAATGCACAATTAACAGTTTTATTTGAGCGGCAATTGTCATTCATTGCAATTGTTTGAGCTTAACTTTAACTTTGTTTACCCGCCTGTCAATGCAGTTTCAGATACAAAGATAGCGATGCACAGAGAAAAACACTCTATAAACATGTTGTATTTATTTAAGGCATTTCTATTTAAATGAAGTTTAATAAGCTCATGGTTCTTATGGCGACTTGTTTATTGGACCCGTCACCAAAGCCTTACATTGTAGCGTTGGTATTTAAATGCATTAAATGTTCATAGTTCTTTTTTTTTTCGGTGTACGAATACAGTTACTCTACGTGTTGTCCATGTCTGATTGTGGGACACAGGCAGTGCATACAAATGGACAAGCCTTTCTGGCATGTGACCCCAAGGAGAGATGATTTCCCCTTATCAAAATACCCGCACACCTTGAGATTTCATTGGCCAGATAACTGCCGAAATCTGGCCATGCTCAAGGGCCACCAAAACACATATATATATATATATATATTTAAATAATCTCACCAAAGTAGGCCGCCCACGCGCACAGAAGATTTATGCGGTCCAAAGACTCAAGAAGAGGCCCCAAGCTTCCAAATCTAGTGGCTTTTGAAATGATAGAAGAGAAAACAAGGGGTAGACAGCTCAACGATAAACACACAATTATCCGCACGCCAGCTGAATTAAAAGCAAATTAAATATACTCAAAATTATAATTGAATTGCTGGCGGGGTACAGCTATGTACATTTAATTGTTGTCTAATGTGTGTGCCCACCATTCCCCCTTGGGGGTTCACGCTGCGTATGAGTAATGCAAATTACCCGCCCAAGTGTTACATATCCAACTGCGACACATAATCGCCATCCAATCTCCTAAACAAGTCAGCGACCTATAAATATTCATACGAATGCCGCGAAAGTATCCCAGCAATGTCGATCGGCCAGAGATCAATTGTTACGCGGATCGATATACAATTGTGGTCAACTAGCTGCGCCATCAAGTCTGGTCACTTTCTTTGTTGCTTTAACTAAACTAATATATTATCATTAAGTTCTCAACCTGACAGATAATGTAGACCTTTCAGTCATTTATTACAAATCATCTATCCCTAATAGCCCATTTTTGAATTAATTAATTAATAACTAAAGCCAAACAGATTGTTAGCTCATTTTTAATGATATCCAAATCATCTTGGCAATGACGAAGCAAACCATTATGTAAAAGATATCAAATTTTGAATACTTGGGAACGGTTTTCTTCCCAAATAAAAAAGGCATATATATGCGGTACTATTATTTTTCCCTGCATCGTATAAAGGGTATTAAAAGGAGAACTGAATCTGTCACATGTCGCAGTGAAAAAAGAGAAGGTAAAGAAGGTTTTCCCCGTGGAAATCCCAGGAGAAGGGCATTCAATCTTCGACCTTCACGTCCAAGATATTTGATTTTTATCAATCCACTTTGATCGTAACCCATTCGTATTTGATTCTGCGCCATCGATCACTCGCTAGACGCGTGTTTGCCATTTGGGGAGAAGACTGTGCTTGGAAGTGACTGAGGTGTGGTGATTAATAGCCAGCCAGGCCTAAAGTCTCAATTTTGGAGGGCTTCCAGACTGACCCAGACCCAGAGCCACACAAAAAGCAGGTGGCATGCAGCCAGTGCGTGTCGTCAAGGAAAAGCCCGAGAAAAAATCCCCACCTTTGGAATCCCCAAGTTTCGGATTCTGCAGAAAAACTCTATGCATGCAAATGTGGTCCAAACCAGAAGAGCCAGGCTGATGAAACCAGTCCCCGGACACAAGGTTCTTTCAACTATCCGCATTAAAATTGCATATGTAATTACCAGATGATTTACTCGATCACAGCTGATGGACTGATTGACGGGCTAACCGGTTCGATGCGATGCCAAAAAAGCCAACATCCCAACTACTCGGGCGGAGTGGAGTGCTTGAGTCCCGGCGGATCCGGGCCATTATCTCGGCCGTATACTTGATTTACGGAGCGCACTCTTCCAACTGATTTATATGCGCAGTGTTTCGACGGCTGATTGATTTCCCGTGTCGACAAACGATGGACGTCAGTAGCACGCGATTGTGGGGGCCATAAAGATTTAGGGGCTTATAATTTGGGCCACCTTTGGGGAAATTATAAAGTAGCGTAGAAATTTCAACCGCTATTGTCGCTTCGACCATAACTCATTCACGTCGAACCGAATGTAGCATTACCATTTTGCATTAATATTCATTTGATTTATTTACTTAACTTGCAAATCCCATGGGAAGATGTGAGCAGAGCAAAAACCTTTTAATCGTGGCCTCCATCGGTTAACCAGAAATCCACGGTGTGAAAATCCGATCAATTAGCATGCAATAAAGCACAACTCTTGATTCCTAATGTTGCATTCGATTGCGTTTCCCATGTTCGGTGTCAGCACGTGCGGAAAATTCACAGCAAAAATAGTTGATTTTCCGAAACTGAAGGTAAGGTGACTGACTGAGTAATACCCTCCACTTGTGAATTATGTACTACAACGCAAATTAAAAATATATATATTTCGATTATTAGGAAATAGCATAACGATTTCATTGAGGCTTTGATTTATTATCAAAATATTATTTTCAATATCACCATCCAAGGATTACCTCTAACTATATATACAGCCACTAAAAATATTGACAAGCTGCCCGATTTAACAAGACATAGAAATTCACAAAATCCATGATGCTATCCTAAAGTTACATATTATAAATGGTTAATTGCCTAAGTGATATTGTAGATAATAAGATAACGGAGCAAATTGGGTGTAGATAACTGCAATACTACTGTGTGAAATTTTCCAATTAAATTACGTTTCTTTACGAAATTAATGATTGAAATCACAAGGTAATTAAAAGGTAAGAACGATGCAGATAAAATATTAACATGGATAGATCCCCATAATTGAAAGTGTCCCCACAAAATTGAGAAACACATTATACATTATGAACACCTGAACTCCCAATGGTTGGAGCAACAGTGGTATCTGCCCACTACGTATTGTCTTAACCGTCCAAACTGGGCCTGTCCCATGGGACATGGAACATGCTCCCACTCGGTGGCCAACCGATGGGCTGCGTCATTTCCATTTCTTCGGGCTGCGGCACGACGTGCCCGCGAAGATGAAAAGCCCAGATCCGAGGTGGTGATCACTGGAGACGGAGAGCCGGTTTCGATCGAGAGCGGAGATGGAGATAGAGATGGAGAATTGGCCGCGGAGATTAGTGGGGTCTCGCGAAGATTTCTCGGGTCCCGAGGGGAGAGAGGTGCAGATAGCATAACGAAAGCCGGCGGATAGTCTCGAATGCGCTGCCAGCGATTCGCGAGCGATGCCTATTTACTATATAATCGGGTCCCAGCAGGCGGGCGGTTGTTAGTGCTGCTCTTTCCGCGGCTCCAAATCATTCCCGCAGTGGATGGCCCCGCGATCGGTTCGTTTCGCTTCGGTCTTTGGTATCAGATCAGATCAGGGTATCGGTTTCCCGGAGAGTGTTCGCTGCTCGAGTGAGAGTGCCATGAAGCCCTAGAAAACAAGGAAGCTAAGTCCCACGAGAAAGCACAAATCCCACAAGTTCAATATACAGTGTAAAAAATCCACGCAAAATGAGCCAAAGAGCTGACAGCGGCCACACGAACAGTGGCTTCAATGGCGGATCCGAGGTGTCCTTGGACATACCCACCAACACGCTGTACCACACCTCGCGCGACTGCATTGTGCAGGAGGAGCAGGGTCCCGATGAGAGCTGCCTGGAGGGAACTCAGAGCTGTTGCTCAAACCTCTGGTCCAACATCTTTCGGAAGAAAACGCTGTACAAGCGATTCCCGATCCTGGTGTGGCTGCCCCAGTACAAAAAGGATTATATCTTCGGTGACATAGTGGCGGGCATTTCGGTGGCCCTGACGGTGATTCCCCAGGCCCTGGCCTATGCCGGAATAGCAGGACTGGATCTGCAGTACGGCCTGTACGCCTGCTTCCTGGGCTGCTTCATATACATATTTATTGGGTCCAGTAAGGATGTGCCCATTGGACCTACGGCCATATCAGCGCTGCTGTCCTTTCAAATCGCTGGTGGCAGTTGGCAGATGGCCACCTTGCTGACCTTCCTCACAGGTCTCATTGAGATCCTGATGGGTGTTTTCCGGCTGGGATTTCTCATCGATTTCGTTTCTGGTCCCGTGGGAGCGGGATTCACAAGTGCCGTGTCCTTGATCATCTTCAGCTCCCAGATGAAGGACTTCTTGGGCATCAAAACCAGCGGCAACACCTTCCTGCAAGTGTGGATTAGCATTGTGAACGATATACACAACATCAGCTGGCCGGACTTCATCTTGGGAATCGTCTGCATTACGCTGCTCCTGAGCCTGAGAGCCCTGGCCAGTTGTACCTTGGGTCCCAAGGAGGGAAAGACCACCGCCCAAAAGCTGTTGACTGGCATATTCTGGACCATCGGAACTGCCCGCAATGCCCTGCTGGTCTGTGGAACTGCTGGCCTGGGTTACTGGTTGTTTGTCAACGGCAAGGAGAATCTCGTGAAGACAGTTGGCTTTGTGCCCAAGGGGTTGCCCTCCTTCCAGCCACCACCCTTTCACATGGATGCCGTTGTCAACGAAACCACAGGAGATGTGCTTCAGGAGGCCCAGAGCTTCTGGGACATGGTCAGCACCCTGGGATCTGGTCTCATTGTGGTTCCATTGATTGCTCTTCTGGAAACTATGGCCGTTGTTCAGGCTTTTGGTGAGTTATCCGCTTTTTTGATATGCTCATTTTCGTGAGTTTGATCTCGTTCTTCCCCAAAAAGTTGACGAATCTTCAAAATTCGAGTAGGAAATGAATCATCAGTAATTGGTTTTTATTTAAAGCTAATTTTAAATCGGATTGACGAAAGCAACGAGTTTGTGTTTATAACCCTTAGAGCCTGTTGTCCAAAATTAGTGTCAACTTTTGAATGGCATGTGCAAATGTGATTTAAACGATTTCCTAATTGATTTTAAAATGGGTCATTCCGTTAGTAGCTTCATTCCTTATTCCACATTGTTTTGCTTTCGTATTCATTCGACTGGATATGTAATATATTCCCCCGCTTGGTTCTTTCCCTTTAGCTGATGGCAAACCCACGGATGCCACGCAGGAGCTGATAGCCTCTGGAGTGTGCAACGTGGCCAACTCCTTTGTCCAGGGTCTTCGGAGCAATGGAGGCATCGCCAGAGGAGCCATCCTGAATGCCAGTGGAGTGAGGACCCAGCTGTCCAATCTCTACACCAGCGTGATAGTGATAATCGCCCTGTTGTACCTCACGCCCTGCTTTTACTACATTCCTAAGGCGGCTCTGGCCTCCATTATCATTGCGGCGGTTATTTTCATGGTCCAGTACCGAGTGATCAAGCCCATGTGGCACAGTAAAAGTGAGTTGAAAATTAATTAACAAAATTCACATTTTTTTTACCTTACAATTGTATTCCTCCTGCCACAGAAACCGATCTCATTCCCGGCCTGGGCGCCTTTTTCGCCTGTCTGGTTCTGCCCCTGCAACTGGGCATCCTCGTCGGCATCGGCATCAATGTGGTCTTTATCCTCTACCAGGCAGCCCGACCAAAGCTGAGCATCGAAACGCTAGCGGTGAGTCATTCCATCCGAAGTATCTCTAGAATAGCTTCAGTGGCTAAAAGTATGCTACAGAATCTTACGATTCTGACGGCATTTTCTTCTTGTGTTCATCATACTGCAGGAATTACTATACTGCTGGTTGCTATGGCATAGATGTTTCCTATGATATTAATATGCCTCCCTCTTTTTTTATAGACAACTACTGGTCTGAAATACCTGATGCTCACCCCCGATCGCTGCCTGATCTTCCCCTCGATGGAGTTTGTGCGCAAGGTGATCAACAAGCAGGGTCAGAAGTCCACACTGCCGGTGGTCATCGATTGCACCCACATCTATGGAGCGGACTTCACGGCCGCCAAGGTGATATCCACCATGGTGATGGACTTCAAGCTGCGGGAGCAGCCCCTGTTCTTCTACAACCTGCAGCCGCGAGTGGCGCAGGTCTTCGAGGGACTTAACAAGGATCTGGTGGTCATATACGATATCAGCACCCTGCACGCCAAGCTGGCGGAGAAGTCGCCCCCGATCTGAGGGATCCAAAGAAGTCCGAGGGGGAACAACGCTGCAACCTCGTCATGCGATAGTCTTAGCCTAAGTCTAGTTCGTAGCTTAGTCTCTGTCCTAGACCTAGTACTAGCTTAGTCTTGCCGCCGAGGCCAGCGACTAAATCTAGATGTGGGCTGCCCACGCTCATCGCCTTAGTTGAAGGTACCATTACCATTCCACGGCTAGCCCAGCTCACCTTAATTAGCATTTAAGATGTGGCAATCTTCGCAGATTTCTGCACAATATTATTTATTTGGCCTCTAGCGAAACGCTGTGAATTCCAGAGTCAGGGCTCCTCCCACCCGCGATTTTGCCGCTGAACATAGTATTATTTTCGGGTAGCGAACGAAGAGTTTTAGCATAAGTACTTAAATAAATCAAGTAAATATAAAATAGTTAAGTGGCGTTAAGAGTTTTACTTGATTGGCCAAGAAAGTGGAAATAAAACCCTCTCATGATGTATTCGTTGTTACCAACTTTTATAGTTTATAGCTTTATAATGAACGATTATTTAAGATTTATTGCTAGAAATTGAGGTACGCGCTATTTTTTAAGTCGTTGATTGATAGGTACTGATGGATTTGATATCTGAACATCATAATTTCTGTGTGTTTTATAATCTTAAAACATGCTGTGATTTTGTTTTGGTGCTTCGTGTGGGCAGTACATTTTTTGGTTCGAAAGTGTCAGTAACAAAGAAATCGCGTTCAATATAAGATTGATTGAATATGGCACCTTTGGCACCTATAATAAAATAATATTTTAAAAACGTGTGGCTAAATTAGTTGCAATAATAGCGCTTATATTAAAATTTTTAGTCTGTTCAAGAACCCTTAACTTTAAGTGTGAAAACGAGTTTCCATCCCTAACTTGTCAAATATTTCCCAGCACTGTGTAAAAACTGTTGTCTCATCAGCCGCGTCAGTTCGTTCAAAAAATAAGCAAAATTATATCAAAGTCTCGGGTATTTGTTGAGCGCGAAGGAAAGGAATAACAATTGGCAGTTCAACAGGATAAATTACTGGCTAGCCTTTATTGATGTGATTCTTCCTGAAGAAATATAATTTTACACATGAACAACGACTTTGGAGCGCCCTCTGAGGGCTCAGATGGCTTTCATTCTTATTTTACTCAGAAAATATCAGAGCTGCAGTTCACTGTGAACGAGCGCCAAAAGAACTTGCTCCGTTTGCAGGCTCAGAGAAATGAACTCAACCTCAAGGGTAAGGTCCTCAAAATGAATATATCCTTTTTAAGATCCTTCTGCCTTATCCACAGTTCGCTTGCTGCGCGAGGAGCTGCAGTTGCTCCAGGAGCAGGGGAGCTATATTGCGGAGGTTGTGAAGCCCATGGATAAGAATAAGGTCCTGGTGAAGGTTCATCCTGAGGGCAAGTACGTGGTGGATGTGGACAAGACCATCAATATTAAGGATGTGACTCCCAGCAGCAGAGTGGCACTGCGAAACGAGAGCTACACGCTGCACAAAATCCTGCCCAATAAGGTGGACCCATTAGTATCTCTTATGTTGGTGGAAAAGGTGCCAGACTCCACCTACGAAATGGTGGGTGGCTTGGACAAGCAGATCCAGGAGATCAAGGAGGTGATTGAGCTGCCTGTAAAGCATCCGGAATTATTTGACGCCTTGGGCATTGCCCAGCCAAAGGGAGTGCTCCTGTATGGACCGCCTGGAACTGGGAAAACCCTCTTAGCCCGAGCTGTAGCCCATCACACGGAGTGCACTTTCATACGGGTTTCGGGGTCGGAACTGGTGCAGAAATTCATCGGCGAGGGTTCGAGAATGGTGAGGGAGCTTTTTGTGATGGCCAGAGAACACGCTCCATCCATAATCTTCATGGACGAGATCGACTCGATTGGTTCCGCTCGACTGGAAACCGGAACGGGGGATTCGGAGGTCCAACGAACCATGCTGGAGCTTCTGAACCAACTGGACGGCTTCGAGGCCACTAAAAACATCAAGGTGATCATGGCCACCAATCGCATCGATGTCTTGGATCAGGCACTACTGCGTCCTGGTCGCATTGACCGCAAGATTGAGTTTCCGCCACCAAACGAGGAGGCCAGATTGGATATCCTGAAGATACATTCTCGCAAGATGAACCTCACCAGAGGCATCGATCTTCGCAAGATTGCGGAACAAATGCCAGGGGCTTCCGGTGCTGAAGTCAAGGGTGTTTGCACCGAGGCGGGAATGTATGCGTTGAGGGAAAGACGTGTCCATGTCACCCAGGAGGACTTTGAAATGGCCGTGTCCAAGGTAATGATGAAGGACTCTGAGAAGAACATGTCCATCAGAAAGTTCTGGAAATAGCTTCTGGACTATGTAACTAATTTTAAAACATATGAAAGCTCCATTATCAGACTGAATATAATAGTTGATATAAATAATACAAATTTTATAGTATATTCTTGATAGAAAAGTACAGGAGTGTAAGAACAAATCCTTTAGTCAAGGGAAACTACTAGTTTAATCTTCGTAATGGTATAGATATAACTTAGCTAATTTTTTTTGGGCGTTGTAAGACTAACTTCTAGCCAGTGAAAGAGTGCTGGCCATGCTCACGCATTCACTAGTTCCGTTTCCGGACTCGGCGTGGTCGAGGGAGTCCACGGACCTCGAAAGGTCCGGCTCGTCGGGCCGAAGTTCCTGGTTGAGGGCATGGGTGTTGTAGCATAGCACCAGCCTCGTGTTCAGTCCCTCGAAGACACTCACTACACTGGGCTTCAAGTTGAAGAATATGATCTTTTGCTGACGCCGGCGGAAGTCGTCCACAATGGAGGATATTACTTTGGCGGCTGTGAAATCCGCAGCATAGATATAGGTGCAATCGATGACCACTGGCAAAGTGGATTTGCTGCCCAACTTGAGTACCATATTCCGAACAAACTCCACTGAAGGAAAGATCAGACATCTGTCGGGGGTGATCTTCACGAATCTGATACCTTGTTGGGTTTCCAGTTGCTCCAGCGTGACCTTTGGCCTGGCTGCGTAGTACAGGATAAAGAGAAGATTCACACCAATGGCCACCATAATGCCAATTTCCAGGGGCAGTACCAAACAGGTGACGAAGGCCAGGATGCCGGGCACTAGATCGGAACCTGCAACGTTGAGGGTTACATAGGAATATAAATACTAACTAAGGAAGTCTTAACTCACGTTTGCTGCGCCACATGGGCGTTACGACCTGGTACTGAACCTGGAAGATCACTGCCGATATAATAATCGCTGCCAGCACCGCCTTGGGAATGAAGGCGAAATATTCGGTGAGGAAGTTTAGAGCGAGCACTACGATAATACCGATGTACAGGTTGGACATATTCGTGCGACAGCCACTGGCATTATTCACCGCCGATCGGGCCAATCCTCCATTGCATCGGTATCCTGAGAACAAGGAGGTAGCAATGTTGCCGACTCCACAGGCGATCATTTCCTGGGTGATGTCTATCTGTTTTCCCTTGGCGAAGGCCTTGCAAACCGACATGGTTTCCAGTAGAGCCATTAGGGGAACGATTACTAGTCCATATCCCAAGCTCTGTACCATTTCAGGAAAAGTCTGTCCCTCAACAGCAGGGATCCCAGCTGTTTCGTTGCCGGGCTGCGGATCGATGGAAAACGGAGGAAGTGAGGGAGTGGGCATTCCCTTAGGAATATTTCCAGTTAGTCTGAAAGGATTCGTTCCATTGGCATCCAGGTACATGGTAACAACGGTAAACAGAATAACCACTGAGGCATTCCTCGAGGTGGACAAGAACTTGATCACCGTGTTCACAACTCGCTGGAATCCGTTCCTTCTCGATTCGTCCCTTGGACCGATGGTGAACTTTCCGAGACTCCTCATGGCTAGAAGCAGGACAACACATCCAAAGCCCAAACAGGTGTCAGCTACGCGCACGTTTTCTATGTCCCGGAACATGCTAATCCACGTGGCCAAGAAGGATCCACCATCACTCTTGACACCCAGCATCGATCGCATCTGGGACGTCGACACAATCAAGGCAACGGCACTTGTAAATCCCGCGCTCACCGGTCCAGAAACGAACTCCACCAAACATCCAAGCTTGAAGACGGCCATCAGGAGCTCTATAATGCCGGTCAGGAAGGTCAGGAGTACGGATCTCTGCCAGGATCCTTGGGCGAACTGGAAGGTCATGAGTGAGGCCACCGCCGTGCTGCCAATCGTGCTGTCCTTGCAGGTTCCCAAAAGGACATATACGAAGCAGCCCATGAAGGATCCATACAGGCCATACTGTTGAAGAGAAGCAGAGTTACTCCTGGATGGTCAAAGGATCTACAGGATCAGGGGAATCTTAAGTGCGATTTAAACCGCTGAAACTTGCTTCTACTGAGACGCCCTAACGATCAATGATGAAGCCGTCAGCTGCACCTTAACTCGGTGGTTTTCCGTTGGCGTTAAGTTGCTAACAAGCTCGGAAAACATAATGATAACTTGATTAACCAATCAAGAGGGAAACGCGTAAGAAAATGTAAAAATAAAATTCAACAAGAAGCAAGGCAACTTATGGACCTAAACTCCATTTCGAATACCACTTATTGGGTGCATGGATACTAACCTCCGGTGGGAGACCGACCACCCCAGAATAGGCCAATCCCTGGGGGATTACGGTTAGACCCACGGTGAAGCCGGCTATCAAATCGCCGATACAGTCTTGTCGGTTATAGTGAGGCAGCCAGGTGAGAAAGGGCAAACGCTTCAGGAGAGTCTTCTTCCGGAAGATATTCCGGGCATATCGGGAGCAGCAGGACTCGGGGTTTTCCGACTCCTTGGATGCCTCCAACTGCTCCAAACTCTTACTCTTCGAGGTGCGATGGTCGGTGATTAGAATGAAGTCCGTGGAGGAGCTGTCGAACTGCGCCTCCAGGTTCTGATTAACCTCCGCCTGCTTGCGGAAGGTCACCTCGTTCTCCAGCGTGGACATTCTGGGCGAGATCTGTGCGTGCACTGATGGGTTGGACGACACGCCGCCGGAACCTGATGATCCAAGGGGCTGCGTCACGCGCTCTTATCTCCGGAGGCTGTTTGCCCAGATCTCGACGCGTGTCGTGTGTGGAAGCGGGATACAGGTTGTATCTTTCAGTTGGATCCACAGCGGTTCCATAAAGACGACAAATCGGTCTTGACAATGCTCGAGGTCCCCTGCATCCGCCCCTTCTCAGTGTTTATCTTGGAATTGTCGGTCAGCCAACTGGCACAAGTGTCCCCTATTGATAATCGGAATTTTTCCATTAATCTAGCGCGATCTGTGGCGGATCGATAATCAAGTGTGCACTACTTATTCACAGCTTAAATATTGATCTTCACAGTTACCCATCTACACCCATCTGTTTTGGGATTTTGGGAAGCTCTTCGGGTTGAAAGATCGCCTAATAATCGAAAGTGTTGAGATACAGTGCAGCAAGGTGATTTTTTGATGGCTGATATAATCTATTATCTAGTCGCTACTGTATAATCCCTTCCTATCTCATAAAGCTAATAAAGATTGTACGGAGGAAAGGAAGTCTGACTATTTTTAGCCAATATAGCGTATTGCGTATAAAAAGTTCACCATTCGAGCATTTCAACAGCAGCTCTATACTGTAGTTTAAGCAATAAAAAGGAATAATTATTAAAACTAATCTTTATTGTCTATGTAAATGAAGGCCCACCCCAATCAATCACACAAATCGATCGTTAAATATTTTTTGTATTTTTTTTTATTTAATTTTAAAGTTTTTACATGATTTTTAAAAATTGTATTTTAAAAGCATTGCATTATGTCATATAAAGTATGATATCATTACATTATACAATTGTATGTTTTTCATTTGTTTTGTGTGTTTAACCATAAGTTAAATTTATGTTTAAGCATTTCATAATTCAATAGCAGTAAATTGTTTTCAGAGACCATGGCTATATATGTATCATATATATATAGTGTGTAAGTATTATGTATGTTATGTGTATGTGTTTGTATCATGTGTGCATGTGTGGATATAAACACGACTAAAACTAAAAATTGTGAAATATCGCCCCGTCTAGGGGCTACAAATAATCAAGGGACAGAATGGTAGGTAAATAAAATAAAATAAAATAAACGTGTGTATAGCTGCAGCGTAAATGTGAAGATTTGCTTAAGGAAATAACTACTTAGAGCTGCCAGATAGAAAGTTAATCCTGGATCTGCGTGTGTGACAATGAACATTCGCCTAACTCGTAACAAACAAATGATTATGCTTAGGTGGTGATCCAAACACAAACACAACTCGAACCGAAATCATCAATCTGAAGAACGCAACAAACACTGAACAAAACAATATAGAACAATTCTCTGCGTGAGAGCAACAACAAGCATGTGACAACACTATTGATAGGCTATTGATTTCTTTCGGTGTAAAATGTGTAGACTCCAAAGTCCCAGTCGGATGAATCCTACTGCCAGACGCCAACGGTGTAGTTCCTGGTCAGGTGTCCCATGCGACGCTGACGTCCAACTGGAAAATATTCGAAAAATCGGATTAGTAATTTTCCTTTACACAGACTATTTTCTCAAAACGAAGCATGACGCACAACAGTTGCATAGTTATAATACAGTGTCCACAGAAAAAAGTTGCCCTTGTTGGCTTAAGGCTAAGCTAATCACATACATAGTTGCTAATCAGATTTCCTCTTCCGTAAATATTGACCAGTCTATTTAGGGTATATTTTCGTTCCAATCTCGGCTTGAAGCGTTAAAATTTACGCTATTTTGCTGACGGGGTCACCAGGCGATCCAAGGTGCTAACTTATGATGCTTCACTTGATGTGGTGAAATCATATGAATATGTCACTTTAAAAGTGGTATATCTGCTGATACTACACTATCGTTTTCTTAAAATAATATCAAATTAATACTTTCCAAGGCGTAGGGAATAGTTTACAATGATCCCTATTACCAAATTGATTAAAGATCGTAAACCACTTAATATAACAGAAATCAAATTTAACAAAAGTAAACATATTACATAACATACTACCCCATCTAAAATTACATCTATTACCCATAAGATACTTTACGTACTTCATGTCGCACATCATTCTTCGGTGTTAGTTCACAGCTGGTTGGTTGGATTGGTTTTCGGGGAGTAGAGTACAGAGGTCGGTTGGTGGGGGAGTTTTGGACATAGACATAGATCTGTTGTTCTGGTTGCCGTGGTTGCTCATGTTGCTGTTGTTCTGGTTTGCTGGTGGTGTTGTTGGATTGGTTTGATTTTCTTGCTGGGTGTTGCTTGTTAATTGGTAATTATCAAATCAAGAGTCGGACAAAGAAACACGCACACATATAGATGGCTTTCTGCTTGATTGTTGTTCTTGGGTGGTGGCATGTTGTTGTTGGTTGGTTGCTGCTATATATTTCGTATTTGTCTTTTTATTTACGCTGGTTCAGGCGTTTCACACGTACTGGAAACACAGATACAGGATAACGAGAGTGTGTGTGTGCGTGGGCGGGGCGAAAGAGAAGAAACAAATAAATTGGCATTAGTCAAGTGGTGGCAACAAATAGTGATAAAATATAGAGAAGGATTCAACAACGATTTAGTTTTGGGTTAGTTTCGAACTTCAATCAATGTCAAACAGTCAATCAAGTTGCAGGTACAACATTCAAGTTGGCCCAAGTTTTCTGGGCTTTATTTGGGCAGAGGTCCTTAAGACTAACTTTTAACTTTCAATTAGCTGGAAGCTTTCGGGGTTATTAATCGGGATTAGTTGGTATTTCATTTGGCTGCAGATCAAACAACAATTACTTAGACAGAGGGGTACCAACTTTTCGTCTGTTCGAGATATTCTGCATCGTGTTTCTTATTTTTGTAGTTTTTCATGGCTCTTCTTGTCGGTGGTGCTGCTTTATTTTCTGCTGTTAGTTGGCGGTTCTTACTGAATCATAAAAGTGTCTCAAATCTAGGTTTGTTATGGGTTTCTGCTACTATCGCTTTACTTTGACTCGGATCTGGGGACTCACTTAGATCATACATCGCAGTTTAATTCCTATACGAAGAGAACTTCATTAGAGCCGCCGATTTAGCCCACTACAAAAGTTGTCTGAAGTGTGGAGAGTGTGCTGATTCGATTACACATAACATGCAAATGGATTGGCTAGGGGATGACATGCAAGACATGCAGAGGATGGTTAAACTTATACAATTAACAAATAATTTACACAATGAGGCAATAACATAAACGGATGCTGGATGCTAGTGTTTATGACTGATCGATTAGGGGTATTTCGCAATCAAAAGAAAAAGTTTAGCTTCGAAGAACCGAAGCTATAAATACCCTTGCAGATACAATGTAACTCATAGTTTTTTTTTTTAATTTTAAAATCATAATTGCGTGTGTTGGAAGATCTAACAGGATATAAAAGTTTTGAGATATTTTTCTAAGATTTAGAAACTTTTCAGATACACGGACATGACTTTATTAGTACCTACTTCTGGAGCTCACTGATTATTTTCTGCAAGAGTATAAAAAGATCTTTGTTTAGCCAAGTGCACTGTGGTGTCCCACTCTAATCGAAAAACTGCGAAAGCTAGTTATAGACCATATATATCGAGGCGATATATATAGCAGAATGCTGGTTGCTAGTTGGGGCTTGGTTATTTGGCAATTCTTGCGAGTTAGCAGAAGTCGTGGGAGGACAATCCGTGTTCATAGATACCTGTGTTAAGCGTTAGAGAAAATTATACACGTGACGCCTAAACGGTTTCTGCTGGGTTTTAGAGGCCTCGACCTAAAACATGACTCGTGGCACATGGGTATTAGGCTATATCCATGGATCACGAGTCTGCTCGATCTGCGATCTTTATCGATATATGTGGTATATGTTTTTAGTTTGATATTTCACTTCGTTTCTTTGGTTTCAGTGTGCTTTGCTTAGTTAAAGTCTCTAGAGTATATAGATATAGATTTTTTGGCAAGCTCGTGGGCTGCTTTATCTTTAGCTTAAACTTGTGCTCCTGCTTCCTTCTTCTTGTTATATATATATTATATTATACACGTTCTTTCGTTGTTATGTGCTTGTTTTTCTTCGGTTCTTTGGGTTTAGATTACAAAACGCTTTAAAAATGGTTTAGCTGCTTGATTTCTGGTCTGCTTATTGAATTCTTGTCGACTTTCTATGCAGATTATTGAAAAATCTGAACTGCAGTCGCAACTCAAGATCTTTTCTTACTGAAAACGAGAAACAGAAAAAGGGAGAGAGAACAGAACACATAAGCAAAAGGTGATATAGACGAGTCACAAAAGGGAAGAGAAGTAATAATAATGTTTCTGGACTGTCTCGAGAACTGAATTCTGAATCGTCTTTGGCTGATATCTCTGGGTTCGTCTGTTTTTGGGATATAGAAAGATACATAGATACAAAACAGACAGTGTTGCGATGAGAGTGTGTATGTGGGTGTTCGCGGGTGTGGGTTAATAGCACGCATCTGATCTGAATGAGAGAGGATCGTGGCGGGATTATTTACACGGATCGACTGCAAATGGATAAAGCGGCTGACACCGACGACATGGAAACAGATATAAACAAGTGGGCTGTGCTGGAATCAGTTTCCGGTTTCTGCACAGTACAAAAGTATCACCAAAATGTACCATCGATGGGGTATTTTCCTAAACAAAATAGCTCACATTGTGCTTTACGTTTACATAATTTTACATGTACGCTGAAGCTAAGACTGATAATAAAGAAAATAAATTTAAGAATACTTTCGATATAGTTCATAAGCTATTTTGTTAAGGAATGATACCGATGGCTATTCGCTGGGATTTTTATAGCGTGGTTTTCAGTTTGGGGTATATACAAATTCTTGGTCAGCAAGATCGATGGACTGCATCCAGAGTCCAGGGTGTTTGAGTGTACTTTTCGGGCAACGACAACGACAACATCGAGGGTTACATAACCAATGAGTCAGAAAAGGGAAAGGCGCAAGTGGATCGAATGACTGTCTGTACATGGCTCGAACTTGTGGTAGCTGTGGATTCAGTGGATTTCTGTGGTTTTCAGTCGTGTTCTGTGGCATTCAGTGGCTCCGACGGTGCGGCTGCAGTGGCTGCTCGACTTCTCACTCACGTGTGCGCTTGATAGACACCCTCATCGTCGTAGTTCGGTGTCACGGAGCGACTGCCCGGCACCACCATGTTGTCGGGATCGACCTCCGGATCGAAGGCATCGCCGCCACCCCGGATAACCATGTTATCCGGGTCCTCTTCCACTTCATAATCCGCTGGAGGCTGCGGTGATGGCGACGGAGAAGGCGTGGCCGATCGGTTATAGGCGACCAGATCCCGCTCAATCTCCATGTTGCCCGGCAGGATCAACTTGGGTAGATTGGGCTTTAGTTTCTGAACGCGGAAGACTGTCGAAGTGTCGATTTTGGGTGTTTCGAGTTTAAGAGGAGCGTTGCAAATTTACAACAGACAAATGGATAATTGGTTAATGTTCTTCTTGGCGGAAGTCAGTTTTACAATCTATGGTAATTACAAGAGTTTGGAGACGAGAAAGAGAAACAAGGGTTGGCACGGAATATTACATAGGTGGATCGATCTCAACCTTTCGAGATCCCGGCTCTATTCTATAGGGGTAACACATGGGTTAGCATCGGGTGGATATGGAAGAATGATATACGTACTGAACCCTCTTACAATAAAATATGTATGTATATCAAAATAATAGCTCTAAATAGAAGAGGTTTTATAGTATGGTAAGCCTTTAAATGAGAAACAAATATTCTTCAGTGCTATTACTTTACCATCTTCATCAGATTTAAAAATATCTTACGAGGTGCCCCTAACCCAGAACGATAACGACAGGTGAAACGAACGATAACTTGATAACGAAACGTGAACGATAACGCAACGAAGGCTGGTGATACGATGTGAGAATGTGAGACGAAGGGGTTAAGACTGGAGATCTGGAGTGACGATGAGGCTAATGAAGGCCAAGAACGGATTACCTGGTTACCAGACACAATAGAAAAATAGATAAAAAGATAGACTGAAGTGGGGCTGGGAAGACGCAACAACAGAACGTAGAGCTCGGTTACCAAGTGGGGTCGCTCATCAAATCTTCTTCTCGGCTCCACTTCCGGATGTGGAAGCAGATGCCTCCGCCTGTAGATTGCGCACTAGACGCCCTGGAGGTGGCAAGTTATGGGTTACAGTATCTGAAGGATCGGTCCAGGTGCGCGCCTTGATGAACTGCTCGAAGGCAGCCAGGCTCTTCAACCTAGTGGGTGAAATATCCTTGGCCGCCTTTGAGTCTGAATGGTCGTGATGGAGTGACGATTGATTGCTGGATGATGGCAAAGCGATGTTGGTGATTCCGCTGGCTAACATACCTTGTTGCAATTCACCTAAACGCGCGAGTGAGGCAACTCAGTCAATAAGAAATATACCTAATCCTATCGAAGGGAGCAGTAGTGGAACTATACGCGAAACCAACGCTGATCGCCTGCAGATCGCCGGGAGTGAAAGTAACCGCCCGGGTCATCTGTCAATCCCTAGGGTCAACTTACTTCTGTCGATGTTGCGCTGCAGGTGAGCGGCCACTCGGTGGCGGGCGTCGTTGAACTCCAGGTGCAAGCCAAGGCGCAACAGCGACGAGTTCTTCTCCACCAGGTCGGTGATTTCCATCTCGATCTTGTTGCCCAACACCGCAGACCGCTGGAAAAGATAGATCAAAAAGTAAGATCATGTTGCAACTACTTTACTTTAGTTGAATTGAAGGACCCACTCACCTGATTGGAGGCCCTGAATTCCTCGATGGTGTGGCACTTGAGCAGGGCTTGCACCAACTTAACAATCACGGGCGGACTGATGAAGTTGGTCTCGACATTTAATACTCTCAGGGTTTTGCTCTTCTCTATGGCCGCAGCTAACAGGAGCGCTGTCTTGTCGGTGAGGCCCACATTTGTCAGCGAGAGGACTTCCAGATGTTCGTTCTGAGGCAGTGCGGCAAACAGTTGCTCGAGCTTCTCGTCCGAGATGTTCTACAGGCAAGGAGTTAAGTTAATAAGGATTAAGAAAAATATTAAACATTTAGGGCAAAACCTTAATGTTGTTCAAGTTGAGGTCAATCAGCTTGGAGTCATCGTCCTTGACCCGCTTGATGGACTCCTCCACATCTGTGTTGTTGGGCGGATCCATTGGGAAGAGCTTCTGCTGAGTGGATTTGGTGATGCCATCCCAGCCCAGGCCCACGGGCTGACCTTTGTTGAGCAAAGAGGCGTGGTACTGGTCCTGATTCATCATCGAGTGGAAGCCGAGGATGGCGGCCAGATCTATGATCTCCTCCTGCGTGGCATCGTTAAGGGCGTGTTCGTACTCCTCGCCCATGTCGATGGCGATTTGTTCTTCGGCCTCGATGTCGCGGGCATCCCTTGGCGGTGGGACCCACTTCTTTCCACGAACCTTGCCCTGAACGAACGGCTCGAACTCCGGCTGATCCGGGGTCTCGATGGCCTGCTTGTTGATGTGCTCGATCAGCTGCTTGCGATTGAGAGGCCCGGTGGCTTCCTTGGTGCACTCATAGCTGTTGCGCTGGTCTGGCGGCAGGAAGTTGTCCTGCAGGAATAGGAATGTTAAAATTTTTAGGATACAACGCCTCCAAAAGGGTACTTACATCGGGATCCACTTCTTTGGCCAGTATGGTTATCTCCTCGGGGGAGAGCTGGGCCAGCAGGCTCTCCACGTCCACATCATCGTACTCACTCAGATCCTTGCCATACAATTTGGCGGGGGTGGTGAGCGTGGTTGTCTTTGTGGTGGCAGAAGTCTGAAAAGACAGAGGAGGAAATATAAATATTTTAATGGAAAAGCAGGAAGGAAAAATTTCTAGGAAGTTTCTCAATTAAATATTAACAAAGAAACGACAATTTAAAATGGGAACACATAATCTTATAAAATATATACTTAAAATGTAATTAAATGCTTCAGAAGCCCACAGAGTTTCTTTTCCCCACCGAACATTTCAAGTGCGGATCAGATTAGTTTGCTTCCTAATCGTAGGGAAATCTTCCCACGTTTCTGCTCTTCATTTGCTTCGACTAAAAGCCATTGTTTTCACTTTTGCACAGTTCACTTTTCAGTTTCCCGCTTTTCCGATGAGAGCGAAAGTTAACTAATGCTTTGCAGGTCTGGTAAAATGGGGTTTTGCGACACTTAAAACTACTTTTCGCACATTTTTATGCTTCAGGCGGAGGCTCACTGGCGGCTGAGGGGCTCGGCGTTTGACCTTTGGCACCGGACGCAGCTTTATTTGCTGGAACTCGGCCACCGGCAGGGCACTCTCCATTCTGGACTAATATCTTTGCAGCTCGTAGGAGGTGTCGTCCGATCGATACGGAATACGAAACACGGAATATGAAGCGCGCAATATGGCAAATCCAATTATGAATGCACTGAGGCGACTTGCAGCTTTCGGCCGGAGACTTTGCGACTTGGGACTGGGTCTGCGTTCCACCACCGACTGACTGGCAAGAGAGACCCGCCGAAACACCAGACCACCGCACCACCAGACCACCGAATTAAGGCGAGACAACGGCAACCACATCGAAAGCCAAGCGAGAGTCGTGCAACATTTGCTTCGAACCAACATAAAGACAGGCTGCAATCGCTCAGCCAGTCAGCCATTCAGCCACTCAGTCATCCAGTCAGTCAGTCATTCAGTCAGTTAGTCAGTGAGTCAGGCGCTCAGTTCGGTTCAGGCCAACTTAAGTCGAGTCACTCAGCCAGTTGGCCCAAAGAGTTGCCAATGTAAATTAGGCACACCGACAAAAACTAAGGCCATGAATTGCATTCGCTCTCTAAATCTCAATTTAAATGATTATTTTATACATAATATTGACTTGTGGTTCAGCAAATGCTTTCTGATACTTTAACTCTAAATAACGTTGCAATATTGTAACATAAGCTTTTGTTTTTCCCGTAACATTTAGAATGTATGATTTATGCCTGAATGTAGTTTAACGTTATTTGTTTCAGTGCAGTGGGCGGGGGAACGGGGGCAGTCAACTGTGGCAAGACTTCTCCGCGGTGGTGTCTGCACTTAAACGACTTCTCGGTGGGAAATTGTTGTGCAACTCCGCCAGATTTCAAATAAATAAGTCAACAAATTGTGGCCCATAAACAAGCCGAGCGGAAGTCGTCGAAAAGCCACGAAATCGACATTAGACATGGAGGAAAAGCAGCCAAACCGAGTGATTTGCATACGACAATTGTAAGATTACTGGAAACATGGGGGGCGGAATGGATGTTCTGGCTAAGCGTGACCGA
The DNA here is from genome assembly GCF_016746395.2 of Drosophila simulans. Classification (NCBI taxonomy): domain Eukaryota; kingdom Metazoa; phylum Arthropoda; class Insecta; order Diptera; family Drosophilidae; genus Drosophila; species Drosophila simulans. The sequence goes on along the minus strand of NC_052523.2, from coordinate 26,671,487 downwards.
GAAGTGGGGGAATATCGTAGTTAGTATTTAGTGCGGGCAAATCAAGAGCCAAGAAAACAAACCGATTGAAAACTGGTTTTCCCCCGAGGGCAAAAGAGTGCCAAGGAACCGCGACGGACAATACAATGGCCATAAAACCGGGGCTTAAACTCCTCTTTGGCCGCCGTTTACTTAGCGCTTTTAACTGGCAACCGGTTTCGACCACAATAGGTACAGCTAAGCTGGTCTCGCGACCAGCAAGTACTAGCAAAACAAACCCACAATTGGCCAAGATGACGCTCCCCGATATTGTGCGACCATCTGATGGCTACGGCTAAATGCTAAATGCCAGCCACTGACCCACTTCCGAGTGGTGCTCCTCGTTTTGGTCTCTTCAGCGGGGGCGATTATGTCAGCTTCTAACGCCTCAACTTGCAGCCAATTGTTGACATTTCAATTGGGGACAGAGAACAAACTCCCCCAGTGACACAGCGGCATAGCAACTCCACTCGTCTCCACTCGATGCCAATCCAATCGAGAAGTGAGGCCTCTGGAGGTGGAGCAACTGTAAACTGTGGAATCATAAAAAGTAATTGCGAAAATAATTGAGTTCACAGCACTCCGGAGACACTCCGAAACGCTAGAGATCCAAGCAAATAAATTCGAGCCAAAACAAGAAACTAAGCACATATTTTAGCTAGTCGAAGTGGGGAGTACTCTTAACTCAAGTGGAAGTTATGATCCAGTCGAGTAATATTCATAGCTCTTGGTGAGTTTATGACTGGGTGGTTATACTTTCAATATTTCAGGGTTACTGTTCAGGCAAGCCTTGAAGTCCCAAATAATGCCTTTCTAAATGACGAAGTATAAACTAACTAAGAGAGGTGACTAAACATATTAAACCGCTGGTATAATGTTCCCCGTTCAAGTAGAGTAGCTCAAACGCTACCTGTTCTCGATACCAAAATCCAGCCCACCATGCAGATCTGCACGGTAAACTAGACGGGAACCGAAATGTATCTGTCAGATACTCGTCGTCGACACATTAAGCATTAAAAAACTGTTAACTGGCGTGCGTCTGTCAGGGTTTTGGGTTCCGAGAGCCAATTAGAAGTTGCGATGCGCATAAACTATGAGTCTCGAGATCCCAGCTAAATGGAGTGGCAGGCTCATTAATTGCAACGGGCCTGTGGAACGTTAGTTCCAAATAAACCAACTTACTTGGAGAGCTGCTCTCCAGGTTCTCCGCCCATCGCCTCAAGCCCTCTGTCATCTCATTTTATGCAATTTCAAAGCTAGTACATGTCAAAAGATATGGTTGCATGAAAGGCTTAATTTAATGGAAAGCAGCTGCTTAGCTCCCAAATGGTATTAAGGTCCCGTCAAAAACAGCCTCATATACACTTGAACTCTGGTAACGCATAATAACTTGCATATTGTGGAGTTTTATGTTTAATTGCTGACCACGTACCTACTTCTGGCTTATTTAAAAATAGATACCTCTTCTGCATTTCCAATAAAATACAGCTAGAACCCGAAACCGAATCGAAACAGTAATAAATCCGGCTTAAGGCCACAACAAATCCTCCTGGCCATGTGTGACCCACAAAACTGAGCCCGTGAACAGCGGGGCGAAATGGGAAACATGTTTTTCGGTGATTTGCACAAATGTATCTGGTATCTGACGGATGGGCGGTCGTGGTCACCGAATGCGAAATCGGTCAAGGTGCTTAGGCGATTTAATTAAGCGGCAAACAACAGCGAAATACAGTTTTCCAGAAGCGACAAACGGCAGTGGTCACGTTTACATCGAAAATTACACATTGCCCGCGGAGCGGGAAAACTGTGGAAATTCAAACAGAAGTGCATGAAAAGTTGGTCGCGCACACGTCCCACGAAAGCAGGTACAGAAATGAAAATGGACCGGCTAATGACCAACTCGAAATGGTGGAAATTCGCGTAGGAAGCGAGGGAAACGGCCAGGGAAATTGCAGTTCGCGGGGAGGAGGATCTCGTAGCCGGAAATTTCGAGCAAGAAACGTTAATTACATTTGCGACCAGGCTCGCCTTTATGGCCATCCGAATCCGACAATTAGGCGCGTGGAAAACCAGAAACCGAAGGTGAAAAGATGCGTCCAAACGAAAATGAGCATCGAGTGTCGAGTGAAAATGCGTATCTGGGGAAAATGCCACTTGCCACTTGCCACTTGCCACTTGCAGCAGAGGAAAACAGTGAAGTCAGATGCATTTTTGTATCTCAAGGCATTTTTTAAGCTATGTACGCTTCGATATCATTGGGTATTATTGTGTCTTTGACGGGGACCAGATTTCTTGTAAGTATTCCCAACACAAATACTCCAAGCTAAAGGTCGGATTTTTCCACCTTTTTCCCCTGCGCCATCGAAGTTCATTGCATTTCCTTAGCCATTGATATATTGTCCGCTTTGTGAACCCATAAATGTATTCCCAAACCTTTTTTTCTGCGGGGTGAAAATGCTTTATTGCATTTTCCTGCTGCTCCCCAAAGTGCCTGCGCAAAGCTGAAATATGCCCGGGAACTTTGGCAGCTTGGTAAGATGGAAAAGAAGTTTTTGCGTCTAAGCCAATCCCCAGAGTCAGTCAATTGCATATTCAGTGAACACGAATATGCTTTTTATATGGCAATATTTTATGCAATTTGCATGCCAACAGCAGCCAGCTTGTGAGAAGGAAAGAGGTTTGGCCGACACCAGGAGGTCGACCTCCTGAAAGTTGAGACCCAGTTGGTCAGTGCGAAAGGGAATCCGCTTCTGGCCGGGCTATATCTACATACTGATTCTGGTTCTGGCTGCAGTCGGGCGTTTCAACTGCTGAAAACTGAGACGTCGATAGTTCCGTCTCAATGCATTTAAAACAAGTGAACTCAAGACAGTCGAATCGATTCGAATGGGGACTACTCTACAAGGGCGATTCTATAAAAAAGGTTTGAGCTTGTAGTGTCAATTCCATTCTCAAGCAATATAGAAACCTTTTAAGTTGAGATGTTACTTATACTTATTTGGGCAGCAGCATCACCGAGCATACCCTTCTTCTGTCTAAGTACAGGGTATAGGCCTCGGTCTCTGCCGCATCGTTGCAACCAGAATCTCCGATATCAAAGCGGTTAAGAGGGGCGTAAAGCAGGGAATCACCGGGGTGCTGGCAGAAACTGACAGTTGGCACGGCCATGGAAAACATGGAAAACTCGGAAACTTGGCTGCAGTGCAGCCAACTTTCCCGATCCGAATTGAATTGAATCCGCACATAATGCACAGATGTCGCTAAAAGTTGCAGGGGGAAAAGTGAAATTTGAGCAGCAGACGCATTTGGACAAAATGAGAAACGTGCGTCGCATTCTCAGTTGGAGACTGAGCCCAGTCATCAATAAGATGCCCAAGTAAGCCAGCCAGTCAGCCAAGCCAGCAGAAAATCATAATAAATTATGGTCCTCACTCTTGAGACTTCACAATCCCCCAGAACAGTACGCAAATTTATGTAGTTTACATTTGACTTTGAATTTAAAAGTGCCTTTGCTCTGGGTCACGTTCCGGCAAATGTTTTTGCCCGGGAATGTTGTAAGTAATAGGACCCCCTCCCTCATTATTTCTGGGCAGTTTCTGGGCTGGGTAATGCGACAAACTGTCACGGGTGTCAGCCAGTGAAAGTTAAGTGGCAGTCAAATTAAGATCTATGTAAATTAATTCAAAATTCATGTACATTTTCCCTTTCTCGCTCCTTCTGCTTTTCCATGGACCGTCGGGGTCTTTGACTTTGGGTGTACGGGTATGTGCATCTAAGCACAATCATCTTTTGTTTACACACTCCCTGGGAATTGTTTAAACAATCAGTTGCAAGTGCAGCGGGTTCGCTGACCCCTGAACCAGAATTTCCACCGTGAGGTAATTTTCCGGATCAGAAAAAAAAACGGAAAGCCACAAAGTGTGGCAACAATCGCATGCAACCATCTTTGTCGCCAGAAAGCACGCGATTTCTGTGCGATTAAAACCGCCACCGCTGCAAATCCCGCATTTAAGTGGGCGTGGAATGCAGGCTTTTGTATGCATAGAAATAACCCAGTCAGTTAGTCAGCATGTAATGAAAACTGCCAAATTAAAATTGCTGATGAAATTTATGGCCTTATGTAAGACACGGAGTTCCCACACATGCCAGAGATTAACTATTCATAAATCAGCAGTGAAATTAATCATGGTAAGTAGTGCATACATCTTAATACATTTTGATTTATTTGTTATGTTGGGACCATCACGCTCCTACTTGTTGTGGATGCAGATAGAATTACGATATCGATATGATATCCCAGATATGATTCAGATACTTCGTTCCATATGCAAATTGTACAATGGATCCTTATTCCCACATACTTTACCACACTTTATATAACATCGAACTCACCTGCAATTAAAAAGCGAGAGAACAAAATGCATTATTAAGTGAAAGGGGAAACTTTGGCCGTAAACAAAAAGGCAGTGTCAGATTTATGTATATTGTGAGCAGATAAAATGGCAGCTGAAAACTTTCCCAGAAGACAAGTAACAATACAGGACAAAATCGAGGAGACGGGCCGGGGTAATTACATGAAAGCCACGCAGACAAAATTATGTGAAGAGATTAAATTTGTAAGATAAATTGGAGTGGTGGGCAGGTCGTTGCCTTGTCAGTCACTTCCCAGGGAATCATAATGTACATATACTTTGATGGCAGATTGGAGAGCTGCTCGCACACAAGGGCGCATAAAATATAAAAAAGCGGTTGCGGTAATAAATGAAAATTATGCAAACTTCCAGCCCGAATGATGAAGTAATGCCCATCCAAGCCAGAAACGGTTAACGGACCGTGTTATAAGGTTGCAGATCCGAGGGACTCCATACTCCGGACGGCGTACTCCGGACTACAGACCTTAGACTCTACAAACATCCTGTCTCAGATGAGTAAGTGGAAATTTATGAAAATGCGACTGGTGAATGCGCGGGTAATAAAAGTGGGCCGGCGGTCTCTTGGCGGCCTGGTCCTCTGCCAGCTGCACTTCCACTCTCACTTCCACGGAACTCGCAGAACTTTTAAGCCAGCGGAAAACCCACAAGCTTGTTTTTCCTCTTGTTAACAACCGAAATCTAAGTGGGCAACAACTTTTCCGAAAACTTTGTCTGACACTTCAGGGGCTGGATATTTTTAAGAGCTTTAATCGTGTCACGGCATTAGCCGACAATATTATCAACTTTCGCCGAGCACTCAAATATATAACTCATAAGTATAATAATATATATATACATTTATTTATATTTATTTATATTGAAACAGTGAGGTGCTAAATGAACAGAGCAGGTCGATTGCGCTTGGTTTGATTCACAGGGTAGCAAATCTGAATATTAGCAAAGCACTTAACTTTTATGCTGTCATGTGCTCAATGTGTCATATTTCAGTTGGCTATTTATAAGCATACAGTAAGTTTCTTGATTGCCAAACCCATTGTAAATATAAATTATTATTTGATAAGCGGCTCATCATAACAACGGATGCAAGTAAACAGAAGGGAAACTGATATGTTTTCTTTTATAATGAGGTTGCCATAATTATTGTTTTAAAGCCATACATTTAATGTCAATAAATAAAATAAAAACACCCATTTGGTTCCCCAACTAAAGTGGCCCTTTTTACAGTACCGAAACGCGCTGTAGATAGGCACTTTGTTGTGGATTTCCCGGCGAACAAACGAGTTTAATCTTTTTTGCTCAGCGGCTACTGATGGTTTTGTCTTTCGTCAATTTTCATGTGTTTGGCGTCAATTAAACGACGGAAATGAGCAATTTTATGTTGGCCGACTTTGCTGTTTTGGTTTTTCTGTTTTTTTTGTACTTGTGCCCCTATTCCGCGGATGGGAAAATAGCTTTTCATGTCTGCTTTGATGGCTGTCCGCTGTCCATCCGTCCACGCAGAGGAAAGGCGATTAATTACTCAGCTCAGCGATGTTAAATACGACTTTGACGCCCCCTCGGATTTTCTTCCGGTTTATATAGTTCCTAAGTGCAGGAAGGGTTCCAAGCGGTTTGCTCGGTTTAATTGGGGGAAGAAAAGAGCAGGGATTATCCCACGCATTTCGAGAGAAAACCAGAATTAGGAATATCACAAATTCATAAGACGGCCATTACATCCTGTATTATATCGCATTATTATAATAATCATAATATTAGTTAAGATTTGGGAGAATGACAATCTGTCACAGGTTTGCGAGGGATTTACAATCTCGAATGGTGGATGGTCGATATCTATAGCGTCATTGCTGGGAAGTGAGTAACTCGATACCGGAGAGATAAGGGTCGACATAGCGGTAAACGAATTGAAAACAGCTGTTTCAGCGCGATAAGGGAATTTAGCTCGAAATTATATAAAAATGCTAAATATGCCGAAATCGAGACACAAAACAAAGGTTACAAAAAAGAAAGCGATGACATAATAAGAGCTATTAAATGTATGAATTTATTAATGGTACGGGGAATCAATAAACAGGCGGAGGGAGGGAGAAAGGGAGTGAAGCTGAATGCCGAAAGAGAGCGAGAAGAGAGCGCAAACTCCAGAACGAACTCGAAAGAGAGCCAAAACTGACGTAATCGGCAGAAGAGAGAGGCAAACAAAAACTAAATTAATGAAATGAAATCATTCAAGGCAAACAGCCCACAAAAAAAACACATCAATGAAAAACAATTTAGACACTTGAGCGGCAGCAACAATTGCAACACTACTAACCTCCATGTTGTTGTTGTTGTGCCTTTTTGTTTGAGCGTTTGCTTCACCGTTAGCTGCCCTTTGTTGTTGTTATTGCACTGTATTTGCTTTTTTGACACGCACTAGAATTTTTCGCCGTGGATTTTTGGGCGTGACACACGAAGAACCGTATGAAACCACTTTTGTTGACAGAAACCCGCGTGGTTTTTTGGAACACTCTAATCGCTCGGATAGCACAAACAATTTGCAGCCAGCGCAATTGTTTAATCGTAACTAGTATATTAAAATACAAAATTGGAATGGCACTAAGGTGAGAACATCGGAGTGTGACCGCTGGGCTAACACGGAAAATAACTGGCGAATGGGGGAGGTTGGGATTTTACTGTTACTTCTGCACGGTCCTACTCCGCGCACAGTTCGAATTCGAGCTCAGCAGTATGACCGCATTTTTTGAAAGTGCACTTAACTTCTATTTTATAAAATAAAATAATTAAACTGTGAGTTTTCAACTCGTAAGTTAATTTATTACTCTATCAATTTAAGAAAAAATCCTGAACTATACTGTTTGAAAAGTTGATTTCTCATATAGTTTTAAAGTAAAAGAGAGAGATGAAGAAGAACAGAGAAATAACCGATCTGGAGTTTACAGTTTGAGAGCAACTCCAACAGAGGAGCGGCACAGGTGTAGAGCCATTGGAAACTCAAAGCTTTAACGGGTATCATTCGGTAAAACGAAAATCATTTATATAATAAATTTAATATTTCAATAAATGTTACAAAATGTACCTTGTCTATTATGTGTAATCATAAACACGTATATATTTTTAAAGATAAAAAAATTTTATAAGATATTTATATACGCCCATTTTCTTGGCTATTATAATTACAAATTATAAACTGGAAAGTATCCTTCCCAGCAACAACTTGTTACCTGCGCTCTCCGAAAACCCAATTTCATTTAAATCTAAAATGACAAATTTCCATACGGGTAATTTTTATGGGCAGAACATAAAATTAAAATTAACCAGATGCACGCCATAAATCAAGCGGCTGGTCCCAGGAATCCAGATGCGCCATTTTCCGCCCTGCATATCATTTTCATTCTCGTTTCGTTTTATCAACTTTTCTTGTGTAATTTTTGAGCGAATTGCGTTAAATTAATTAGGGTGATGGGCGAGGGGGGCAGCGGAGGGGTCAAAGGGCGCGGGAAAACTTTCGCGGCATTTCCATGAACAACAATAACAGAAGATGCTGCATATTTGTGAAGGGGGCTTTAGTGGGTTAACTGCACAGTAAAAAATTGTCTACATATTTCACACAAAAAAATTTTATATAAATCTTTGGTTTTTATTTATTAAATATAAGAAATAAATATCTATATCTTATTTAATTTGTATAAATGTGCCAAGCAACTGAATCCCTTGCCCTGAGAAACTTCTTCAAAACGATTTTGGTGGGGGTATCATTTTTTCGCGCAGTGCAGGGGTCAGGGGGCGTGGCTGTGGGGCAGAACGTGATGCGCAGGCAAATAGAAGACGTCATAAAAATGCCATTGTAAGTAGTTGAGCATTCTTTTTTTGGCTTTCGCTGGCATTGTGACAGGAGGCTTCAGCCGCTAGTTGTTGTTGCTGATATCCTTGCAGGCTGTTATCCTTATTGCTGCCTGCCTTGTTGTTGTTGCTGCTGGTGTGGCAAATCGACAAAAGGCACGCAAAGGAGGCAGAAACTCATTTCACTTGTGTCGAAAAGATAAATGCGAAGCGCTTAAAAAAGCAATTACCGCATAAATTGCGCTACAACGCGGTATGGCATATACAGGCGGCCCTCCCTCGGTACAGTGGAACCCCCCTATACTACACCCCTTCCCCCGGTCCCCCTTCTGTTTGTGCACAGGATGCGGCGCATAAAACTTGCCACAAAAGACAGTCCTTCCTCGGCGGCTTTCTCACAAAACAAACGTTGGCAACACGCGAAAAACATGCAAAATGCATTGGGGAGTTCGGCGGGTTGAGGGGCTTTTTATCGAGGGGGGTCCGGCTTAATTGAAAAATCAATAGTGGAGGGCCCCCTCGCCAGCCGCTCACTAAACTCGCGTAAATCAAGTTAAAAATCGCAGCAATCAAAGCACCTGAAGCGCAATAAAAACTCATTAAAACGGTCCTCAACATGCACTGCACAAAATTTACTCATTCAAATTAGATGCAAAAATATATAGTTGAAAATATATAGTTTTAAATAGATGCTGCATTCTATAAGGACTGGCAAAGATTTGTTCAAGCTTATTTTTTTTTCAGTGTTCTCGCAGGATACTGTGACGATTGGGGGCCAGGTGCTTTGTCCGGACTCTGGACTCCGGACTACGGTTACCCCCACGGCCGTACGCCGAAATTGGATTTGAACAAATTACAACACATCGATTTCTCATTAGAGGAGGGGAAATGGAAGGGAAGCCGTGGGGAAATCTGGAAAAACGAGATGGGGGAAGCCGAAGCTGCGACATTTGATGGCGACAGAAATCACTTAAAGGGAAAATTTAATTGACTCGACTGCGGAAGTCAGCTGCCAATTTGTTGGCCATGCCCCACTGGCACAGGAAATTTCGTCGACTTCCTGATTTAAATAATAACAAACTGTGCCGATGTCTGCCCAGGCCCCTCCCCCTCCTCCATGCGCCCCTCATTCCACGGCATCCTGTAAGTCTAAAGTCTTGCTTGTCACGCCAACTGACGGCAGGGAAGCCCCCTTCCGCCCACGCCCCTGTCTTCCCTGTGCCGAGAACATGATTGGCGTCATCAGCTAAGGATCTGCAAAAAGATATAGATATAGATATAGGGGTGCCAACGTTGGTTTTGGTCAGCGTTTGCCTGCCGGCTTAGTTGAGTGTCAATATTTGTGCTCCCCTGCGTGGGCGGTGTTTGTTTGCGGGGCGTGGCACTACAGGCCATGGCAAATTAAAATGTTTGCCTTATGATGCGGCTGGAAATATAAACATGACAGGGCGGAAGGCGCTGCAAACGAGATGGAATTTTGCGGTAGTCCTTCTCGTAACTTACGAATCGATTTGAAAAGGGGTTTCATGAATAGTATTTGCTTCTTTATAATCCATCTGAAATTTATGTTGGGCAGTGCAATTTCGATGGATCACCACTCGGTGAGTTGCAGCGACAGTCCACAAGGATGTGCCAGGATGTGCAATGCCATCGCCCACTTGTTCCTTGTTTTTCTGCCTGTTGACTGAGAACTCTTTGCATTTGTTGAACAACAATTTCCGGCCGACAGGACGAGCTTCGAGCCGAGTGGCCAGCCGAAGCGAGGCTCAACTGGTGAGGTTTTCCGAGGCATTCCGAAGGATAAAGGACGAAGCCAGAGCCACGAACTGCTATAAGAAGCGGCTTCCATCGCTGAAAGCCGCAGTCGCGTCAGCAACGTCGAACTGAAAACAACGCGACTTTTGGACGGGAAAAGCGAATGCGAAGCGCAAACGACGAAATATCACGCATACGCCGCGTTGGACCGAAAAGAATTGCAAGTGAAGTGATATAAAAGGAAACTGAGGGAAAAGAGTTTACGCCTTGGCTCGTTAGTGGATTTTTTGCCTTTTTGGGCAGTTTACGAGCGGCTCAGCATAAATTGGTAACGTGTACATCCTTTTTTTCGGCGGTTGGAGGGACATAATGTTGCTCATAAAAGTGCGTGAGCTGGGAGTATTTGTCCATGAATGGAATCCCGGCCAGAAGACTCATGAATGAAGCTGCAGAGGCTCTAGTGCTCTAGTGATTTATGCCGCGGGCTTGTCTGGCATTGTTGCTTTAATTATATGACAGCGGGAACTTTTTACTCGGCTGTGGGCATTTATGGACGCCAAGCACGCAGAAATGCAAATGGAACCGCAGAAATTGGACACGTGTGTGTGTGGCAACATAAGGATAACCCCGAAACACCGCAGGACATTTAACACTTCATTGACTTTTGTGGCCCCTTCTTGACTCACCGACCGACCGACCGACCGACTGACTGACTGACTGCCAGCATTCGACATTCCTGTGCAAAGTTTCATTTGCATTTCGTGTGCTCCGCCAGTGAAAATTAATGGCCGCAATGGCTCGGCAAGTTTTCCCTTTTTCGCCTTGCCAATTTGTTTGGCTTCGAACTCTTTAATAAGTTTGCCAGGCGCCGCAAAACTTTCGCCAGCGGCGCAAATTCTTGCCTGCGCCCAGCTCCTTTGACAACCTTTGACCCTTTTCACACACACACACACACAGAAGCATACACTAACACACTCACAGAGACACACGTGTGCGTGCTGCCATGTTGCCATGGGTGTTTGATCCTTCGGCTTTGACATCTAATTTATGAAGCGCTCGAAAATCCAGGAGGAGACACACATTTCCGCTCCACGCAACAGGCTGCAAGTTGCTCCTTCCCCGGGGACTCGTTTATTAGGGGGTATCACGTAGTCGTTTGGTTTTATTTACTACTTTTTTACTGCACAACTGCGACTGAAATAATAGTGCTGTTAAGCAGGCTTAATGGCTTGTGACCACAGAGCAATAAATAAAGTTTGGCGATGATTCCGTTTGAGAGAGAAATTAAAACGAATTGAAATTAAAATAAGATAGATTGTTTAATCTCAAATAATCTCATTAGTTGTATTTCTGAGGTGCCGAACTAAGTGTGTGCTATTTACTTGGATATTTCTCCCATTTCTCGTAGACTGGAGGCTAAAAATAAACAGCTTAAGGAAAGAACAAATCCCAATGGCCATTTGCCACCAGCTCCCTCCACTTACTTCCACCGCCCCGGCCCTTTTCTCTTCACTTTCCTCCTGACCTTAAGTTATGCTGGAAAAGGGGGCCGTGGCAGCTGCGTCACATTCCTCAGCTTGTTAGATTTGTTGCCCCGCCGAAACTTTTTTAATGAGTTTCATAATCTTTGATGCGCTTCGCTTTGTTTCAAGTGCCCGCCCCTTCGTCCTTTCGCAAGTCGGCCTAATGATGTGCGAGCCATGGAATGCGGCAGCGTCCTTTTCAAAATTGTTTTTCTTCTTTGGGGGGAACGCAGGACATGGGACATAGGACATAGAGTTTCAGGGGTCGAGGACCAAAACTTATTCAGCGACTGCCTCGAATGCGATAAGCGTTTAATTGAAAGAGACCGCAGGACTTTTGGGGCGGCAAAAGAGTCCGGATTCCAGCTGCGATGTCCGTTCCAGGTCGCCGGATGCCCGATGATTGCAGTTGGCAGCTTGCAGTTTGCATTTCAATCCACGAATGCAGCTCAAAAACTCATGACCGCATACCCTTTTTTGAATGAATAGTAAGTGCACTTGGCAAAATGGATCGTGCTTTAAAGCTGGGGTATTCATGTTTGCCGGGTTGTACTCAGCAATAGTTTATAATATTTTATATTAGTTTAGGAGATACGTCTCTCTCAATTAACGAACATTTTTTAAAAAGTCCAATCGGATTAAATTCGGACCGAATACTTCTATTATTTCAGGTGCAACTTTTAGCTTCACTCGTAGATTTTGATCCTTTTTCGCAACTGAAATGCAATTTGGCTTAAATTATTTCCCCACTAATTGAGAGCGTTTCGAGTGGATTCGAGTGGAAGTTGAGAATGCAGCGGGAAGAGGCTTTCAAAGGGGAATTCCGAGGGCGGGTCAAAGGGTCGGGTCGAGTGGCATGCATTCCGAGCACATGTTGCTCATGTGGAAACCTCGCCTTTTCCATTTCCCACTTGCCATTTAAATCTGGAAATCTAATTCCCTTTGTGGCGGCTCGGTTTAAATTTAATTTGTTTAATTTCCATGCCACGTACTACGAGCTACGAGTCCTTCCTCCTTTTTTGCCAACATATTGGGCAACATGGCGAGTACAAATGTGCAACAAAGGGGGAAAAAACATCAGTGGCATCTGGCAACAAGAAATGCAATTGTGCAACGCATCCTTGAATCCATCTTCCATTCTCTCTCGGTCTTATCCCCTGCGACGGCCCACGCGGCGTATGCGTAATTTGTGTGCTGTTCCCTGTGTCGCAAAGTCGCGGGTGGGAATGTGGAGAAAGTGGGGACAGAACTTTTCGTGTTGCCAGCAGGCAGCTGGGGAAAAAGAAAGATTGAGACCAGCATGCAGTTCTCCAGGGAGCAGGACGAACGGGACGAACAGGACGGAAACCAGGCAACGGACTGCTCCTTGTCCAGAGATAATCCTTTGTTCGCCGCACTTTCTTTATCTTTTCTCAGATTTTTCCGTAACCTTGTGGCCATAATTTTGATAAATCACTCTGCTGAATACGCTACATTAAAACTATATTTCCTGGACAGCCAATCTTTAGGGGTTTCAAATCTTTCAGTTCGATGTCTTGGAGTATATATCATTTCACAGCATACTTTTTGAAAGGGCACAAATCCATTGATATAAGTAATGAAAGTAAGAACTACTTGGGCAAGAGTATCTGTAGCCATCTCATTTGAATCTGTCACTCATTGAAGATATGTTTCTATCTACTGGGGTTTCCTTTGCTGGTTCTTTATTTATTTTTTGCCAGGCGTGCGTGATGGAGGTATATGAATAATCTGGCCGTTATTTCCATCTGCTTTTCGCTCACGATTTCCCCTTCCGCTTTTCATTGCAGCTGGTTCCACATAATCCACCTCCGCCTCCGTTGTCCATTTCCCATTCGCACGAGCGTAATGAGGCAATGAGACGGGGGGCAGCCGGAAAAGCAACAGCGGGAAACTCAGCCGAGGAGCCATGACATCTGGAGTCTGCCGGAGTCTGGAGCTGTGGCCTCTGCCCGAGTGAAGAGCCCCAACCCCAGCGATGCTGCGCGATATCTTTCTGTATTTAGTTCTAATCGTTTTATTTTGCTTCATTTTCATGGCGCAGTTAATCGTCAACGTTTACGCCTTCCAGCGCCAGCCGTCGCCCCACAAAGCGGAGCGCAATGAAATTATATTTGTCTAGAAAGGAGACAAGCTCCCCCAACCCACAGAGCCCCCAAGAGGCACAGAGAACAATGCTTGCAAAAAATCATTCCAATGAAACATAACTAAGCAAAATATATCCATAAAACATACTTGTCTGGAGACTGTATAAGCCATTAGCTCAATATTCGTTTTTACAACGAAATAATGCGTTCATAATAACTAGGAGTTAACTTGATTAATAGGCATATAGACCACATAACAGGTGCAAGATATCATCTTTTCTTGCGGTGCAGCTTTGAGGAGGAAAAGAAGGCAGGAAAATGAAGACGCTACAAAAGCAAAGGCTACAAGTCAAGTCGCGGTGGTTTCCATTTAATAAGAAAGGGAACTCAACTAGGTTCAACTCTCAGTTGAGTGAGAAAAGTGGGAAAAAGCGCAGGGAATAGGCGGGGAAATCCAGGGAAATGGGAAATGGGTGGCGGAGGGATCAGGGGGATCACCGCGGGCGGAAGATAAACCCTCGAAGAACTGTTAAACTAGGTTGCGCGCTAATTAGTAACGGTAGTCTTGGGAGTGCACAATGCGCGCCACACACCACTACACACGACGCCACTGAGACACATGGATACACAGAGAGAAAAGTCATTCAAGTGGGTTTCATGGGTTTCACACAATGTGCTATTTAAGTGATATCACAACGCAAACTTTTAGTTTTTCGTATTGCAGTTTATTTCGGAAAATAATTAATGAAATCCAGTTGCTTAAAGAATTTTGTTTGCCTCTTTTGGAAAGCTTTGAAAATATTTCTTTCGCATTGTCGTGTTACTGCGAGTTTTCAATTCATCCGAGCAACTGATAGTCTTTTTTTTTGCTCTGCATACATAAAGAAAGTTTTCCGCAGCGGCAAGTCGCCACGGGAAAAGGCGAAGAAAAACCACTGAAAAATCCGCAGCAGCAGGAGCTAAAGAATTCAGTAGAGTTGCCACCGCTAGAGGAAGCGAATGAAGAGCAGAAATTAATTTCATAATTTTTTGCATTTTTCATTGAACACTTTGCTGCCACCTCGTTGTTTGTCTTTCATTATAGTCTTTTTTCTGCGATTTTCCATCAGCTACAAAATTAATTCACATTCTGTTGTTAAAGTAATGCATTGAATGTGACACCGAGAAATTTTCATTTACCATTTTGCCTGCCCGCTTTAAATGGGGCGTTTTAATTTTCCGACAATTGAAAAGTGTCGGGCGGACTTTTTTTTCTTTTTTTTTCTATCGATTTCTAGCCGCACTCGAGGCGGCTGTGTTTCAGCCTTTTTGGGTTTTTGCTTTTTGTTCAATGGCTGTTTTTCTTTCTATATTTCTCTGCTGGTTTCTGTAGCTTTCATATTTTTCGGTTGTTTTTCCTTTTGCCACGCCGCAGCGCGTTTTATTGTTTTCTTTCGAGCCTGAGCACTTGAGTCCTCGAGGGGCATACACACACTTGACCCCGTTTGAAAGCGGGCATTGAAACTTCACAATGGGCCCGGAAAAGGGGGCGGGTGCCGAGAGGGGGCGTGGTCGGCCATTTAACTCTTGCCGGGGCAGTTTAACTTGATTGCTGTCAGTGTGTCCAAATGGAAATTAAAGTTTCATCAAACGCTCTGAGCTCTCTAAGCGGATGTGGGCCAAGTTTGCCGAGACTTTTTCGAGGGGTTTCGCTGAAAATTTAATTTGAAATTGAAATTTAATCTGAACGCGCCACAGAGAGTCACGCACACACACGCACACCAGCACACACATTCATATCGAAGGATAATCAAAATGTATTAATCGAAAATTAAAGAGTTTTACATCTAAACGAAAATTCAATATAGAGGAACATTTTACGAGTACGGTTATATACTCCACTATACATACTTAGATATATGATATATACATTCGAACAATAATAGTCTTAGTTGTCGATCGATAAGTGCTCAGCAGCCCAAAAACATATTAAGCCCCTTAATTGTATCGAACTTGTAGTTAGATCTGAACAATTAAAACGAAAGTCGAATAAATAAAATAAAGCAGATAAATGTTCTTTGGTGAAAAGAAAAGAGCTGTCCATTTTATTGGGGCAGAAATATGATATGATTTGATTTGCATGCAAATTCATACGTTTTTTCCTTATTTCATCAAGTGAAATTATTCAGAGTGATGACGTGCGGCTACCAGATTTAATTCATTTGGTATTCCCTTGAAATATTCAAGTAACCACGAGGAGTCTTCCGTCAACAAACCGAGGAATAGCTGCACCTCATTTGCAATGCAGTCATCCCACAGGATCATCGGGGATTCCTTTTCAGCATCCGTAATCGAGGTTAACCCCACTGTGCCTGCCCAGCCTTGTTTAGCCCCCTGGGCTCGTCCATTTTGGCGAATTGAGTGACCAGTCCATTAACGTTCCCATTTTCATTTTGCAGCCCCTCGAGGAAGTGTTAAATGGCATCGGGCAATTGGCATGAGGAGAAATGAATACATTATTTCAGCCATTTAGCTCTAAGGAGCGGGAAAGGCGGCAGAAACCGCTTGTCATGTCACTGGGTCCTCGGACAAAACTTTTGGCTCTCGTCCAGAATGCAAAAAGCAGAGCCCTGCCTGTTTTCCCATCTGCTTTATTTTCCTTGTATGCAACAAGCTAGTGCCTCCCCCTTTCCCACCCACAGAATTTTCCGGGGCCACTGCATTTTTGCTGCTTTTCCCTTTTCCTTCTGGGGTTTGTTTTTATTGCATGCCAAGATGTCTGAGCTTTCAAAAGACCAGCGGACATGATGGCCAACAAGAACAAAGAGCAGAGGCTCAGGGGGCGGGTTGGCGGGGGGATGCAGCTGAAATGCCAGGGAAATGGATTTTTGCTATTGTTATTGTCGCTGGTCTCGTTGGCGAATTTTATTGCATTACAATGAACTGCGCCTTGACCAAATTTGGTCAACAAATGGAACGAAACGAATGGGAAATTGATGCGAAAACATGTACACAGAAAGAAACATTTCTAATTGCTAAAGATTTTAGCATATATGTATGCTGTTCGTCATAGGTGTACATTTTGAAAAATAGGGTAAGTAAAAAATAATGCTCTATTCGTGATGCGAGTTGGATTTAGGCGAGATCTGCCATCGAAAATCGCTTAAGACAGCCGACAGTCAATTTTTCACTTGGCATTGGCCGACAGCTGTCGAAGGTTGGGAAAGCACTCGAAAGAGAGGGAAATGCGGGAAAACCAGAACGGCTATATGGGCAAAGCGGGCAACAACTCGAGCCATTTATTTCATATTTATTTAATATTTATTTTGTGTCATTCGCCTGCCCACTTTGATCTGTGCAGCGACAAGTTCTTTGCCAAAGTCAAGTCAGCTGAGGAAAATGATGCGCGGAAGTTGAGGGGGGGCTGGGGGGGATCGAGGGCGGAGGAAAATGAGTCCTTGTTCCACCCAATTGACAAACGAAAATCAAAACTAATTAGACGCAAATTAATGAGCCATGCCACAACAGAATCACCAAGAAAATCAGCAGCCACAGTTGAGAGAAAAAACAAATGTGCTGAAAATGCGATGTGAAAATGTGAGAAGCTGACAAACAATTTGGCAGCGTGGACAGCTGCGGGGGAGGGGTCCATCCCACACCTCTGGCCCACCCACTTCCCTGACCTATCAGCTGTGTGAGGGAAGACTGGTGGACTATCACAATAAACCATCAAACAAAAGAGAAGTCTTCATTGTGGCTCCCTTAAAATCAAAAATGCGAAAGAGACTTTTTTGTTTCTCCATAGAAAATATTGGGAGAGACCAACCAACCACACACACATATTATCTAATACACGCATGCCTGCACCAACACCAACACGCACACACAAAATAGGAAAATAGGAATGGACCACACGGCGTATGCGCAATTCGCTTTGGCAGCGAGCCAACGCTCTATACTTGGAGATCAACGGAAAAAGTTGCTGATTTTTTGCCAGAAATTATTTATAACTGCTTGTTCATGCACAATCACAAATATATACGCTATATTCAGTGGTATCTGTGTCTTATTTTCGAATCGAATCGCTCTTCTGCTCTTCTCCCAGCTGTGTTAACTTGGCCAGCCGAAATGTGTATAGCTAATTCGAAATATTTCCATCTGATCGCTCCGCGGAATCGAGTTGAAGTAGCAAACAATGGAGCGGGTATATGAATGGATAGGTCCGTTTGTTTAGATGAATGAATACTAAACTTACTCGGAAGTACTAGATTTTGGGCGTGGATATGTTGCTTACCTGCAAAGAGAATGCAAACAAAAGAGCCAAATTAGTTTATTATTCATGTGGCACATATATATAAATATTTCATAGATGAACGATTTCACCAATAAACAAATAATTAAACAGACAAATACCTATTCGAGTATTTTTAGCCATAATTAAAATGCCTAATTGATCCAATTTGGCCAAATTAACAGAAAAATATGCAAAAAATCAATGGAGAAACTTAGAATTAAATGTTGGTAAAAATATATTTGGTAGAATACATTCAGGTTCGTTTAATTTGTCTAGACAAATTTATGGGGTACGAGATAAATACGTAAAAGAAATTAGCGTATTTAATGAATTTACATGGGGCCTTAAGACATAAAGTACCTATAATTGTAATATCTGTGATATTTTACGAAAGCTTAATATAATAAAATTTTGCCTATGAGTTGGCACATTGTAGATACAGATTGTGTGTATGGCACACAAGAATTCGAAGAATCTATATCCCCGTTGAACAAAATGCTTTATTATCTGATTACTGCGCCCATTCGAAATTTGCAGCCCGAAAGGCCAAAAGCAGCTCGCAGCCAATTAGCCTCTTGACTGAACCCTAATGGTCCCCAGAAGCCCCTTTGTTCCCTCTTCTGACCAAGTTAATTGCACAAAATGAGTGGAAAGCAGCTGCCGCCATGCTCCGAGCCACTTGAAGAACATATAATTTATTTTATTACATATATAAACATTTATATATTAGGAGTCGGCCAATAAAACAAAATTGCTGAGGAGGCTCCACATTATGTCCCTGGCTTGGATTTTCCGTCCCCAGCCCCCTCTCTCTTTCCCCTTGCACATGGGTAACAATCGTAAAGTGCTTAATTAATGCCCACCTACATACATGCGGAGGTGCAAAAGTGGGCCAAGTCCTGCTCGGGAATAGGGAGTCGGGTTTCCCGGGAAAATGCGGCGTCGCATCACTTTTAATTAAAAGATAAAAATTCCCTGTCCAACGGTTTACGAGATGGTTGGAGTTCGGGTTGGGGGAAATGCGCCTTTGGAGGAGACGCGTCAAAACGCATAAAACGAAGAACGAGAAACTGTTAAAGAAATTAACACACAGGAGACAAGGGAGGAGACTCCAGCTAAAGTGGCAACTGAGTCGCAGGACGAGGGGCGGAAGGTGAAGGGCCAGTGGACCAGGGGGGCAGTGAAGAGGAAAGTGTGGGAAATGTGAGCTTAAAGAGCACTCTTAAATCAATTAAAACGTAACCCAATAAAATATGTAAATCATCATCACATTCAAACTTAAGTGCAGTTAGCTGGATGGATCAAATTCAAACTTTCGGAGTGAAACAAAAATGGCAAGCTTAAATAGCTTTTGTGAGGATAATTATAAATTTATCTCGTCCCCAAACTATTATGATGTGGAACGAAACAGTTAAATGAATTTAAGAGGCTATTAAAGTCCACTTTCAGACCACAACCCACAATTTAAAAAATGTATAAAAAGCTCTGATACGACTTCCTTAAAGGATATTTGTATCACCACCGTGCTCATCCAGGATTTCACTTCTACAGCTATTTTTTGTGATTTCCTGTTTACTGCACTTTTTAATGGCTTAAGCTCCAGAATCGATCCGCAGACTGCATTGACTGCTTCACTTCCACTTGCCTGATAAACTCTGCCCGGTGTTTTCCCAAGGAAAGCCCAGAGCTGAAAGTCAGTGAACGGAGTGGGTGGCACGGGGCGAAGAGAAAAGGAAAAGCCTGGAAAAGCGACAGAGCGGAAGTGTGTGTGTGGATTGCTGTAGCTGTTGTTATTGTTGCGCCTTGATTGCTGCCTGCCATGAAAACCTGCGGATAAAAAGTCAACTATTCGGGCGATACACAGAGAACAATTCAAAGGACTTGCAATGTATCGAAAACTACACACTTTATTTGAAAAAATAACATTTACACTATTTTGTGCATCTTTTTATTGTGAGAAAGGATACCCACTATTGCTGATACCCCTTTCGTTTGCGGGTCAATGGATGGATAATTTCTTTAGGTGTACTTATAAATGCTAGTCGGTAGGAATGCTCATATATAGGACTGCTCTGCGCCAGCTGGAGTCAGTTGGAGAATGTTATTTTCCTTTCATCCTGCCCTTTTATTTTCCCCAGCTTTTCCTGAACCTTTCCCTATTTTTTGCTGATTTGAGAAAGGCAGTGCCAAAATGCCGTTGGGCAAAGGAAAAACAAGCAAGCCGGCAAACAAAATGCGAGGTGAGTGGGTGGTGGTTATAAAGACGGAGGTGTGCTGGCTGGAACACCAGAGTGTTTGCGAGTGTGTTGGTACATTAAGTGAAATGAAATCCTGTTAAGCGAAACAATGAAGCTATTAAAAAAAATATGTAAGCTGCTCCGTTTTCCACATGTACGTGTGAAGTGGAAAGGTGATTTTTCTCATTCAATTTCTGCATTTTACCAGCGGCAGGTAAGCCCCATAATATCGTTTAATAAATACTTTACAGCTTGATTGATTGCTCCTTCAACGTTTTGAATTCCGGTAGCGACAGGTGGGCCAGAATCTCTTACACCTAAGTAGCTCCCAATTACCACCCCCAATACTCGGATAGTACCCCCAAGTAATTTATGCGACCAGGGTTTTCCTCGAAAGGAAAGCAAGCGAAACCACCGGATTGAATCCCATGTGGCTGGCTACAATCAAAACGGCAATTGTGGGCTGGCCATTCTCGGCCCCAAAAAGATTATCCCCCACATCTCCCAGTCCCCCAGAAACGCTCCTCAAACGCAGCGACCTGGAAATGCTTCATCTTCCTGCCTTTTCAAACTGGGAACCCTTTTAGTGGTCGAGCCGTTCCTTCCCAGAATTTCCTGCTCGCCGGGAAAGTATGTGCATACATTAGTCGAGACCTGGGGGAAATTCTCTGGCTCGATGGTGATTAATGTGTCTTGCTTTTTGTTTATTTTCGGGAACTCAGCCAGGCGCAAAAGCGTCACTAAATACCTTAGTTAATTAGCCATCGATGAATAAGCCAGGGAGAAGAATCGCAACCTTGCTTTAAATAATTATTCTTCTTGCGGTAAAGGATTGTGTGTAAGGGGTAGGATAATATTTTAGCATACCCCGTTGCTTAAAGAGTAATATCTTTCTCTACAACTCAAGTTGATAAACAAAATGCGCTATAGATTTTTCTAAAATCTCGTGACTATTTCCCCAGTAAATTCACAAACGTCCCAATAACATAGCATTTTCGCCTATGTTTTTCCCAGACAGTTTCCCTTTCCCACGACTAAGAAAATATAAAGAATTTCTTAAAGACACAATGACGCTCTCTCGGAAATATCAACGACGAGTGGAACTTTCAATCCGTCGGGCATTTGTCAGCTTGACAGGCGGCGGGGGCGAATTTCCCACCCATTTTCCGACTTTCCCACTTGCCCACTCTTCCATTTCGTACCTTGGTGGTGCGGGTCTTGTGCCACTGGGAGGTCTTCTTGGTCGTCGTGGTGGTGGTGGTGGTCTCCTCCTCCTCCACCTCCACGTCCTCCTGGTCGATGACGTCCTTGTCTTTGGCAGTGTCTGCCATGGTGATGCGTGTGTTCTCGAGTGCTGTAATCCTTTCTAGCCCCGAATTCTTTGCATAAATGCTCTTTTCTCACTCTGCTCTGCACAAATATTATCGTATAATTTTTCTTGAATTTTTTCCTACGGCCTGAGTGTGAGTCACTAACATCTTCTTTCGCTCATTTTCACTGGAAACACATTCGAATTTTGTTTTTATATCTGCGCATGCATATGAATAAAATATTATTTATTATTTATTTATCTGCTTCGGGCGCTGATTTTTGTTATTTCTTCGCAGATCTCTCTTTCTCCCGGAGAATTTATCGCTGCAGCTGGCCCGAAAAGTGAAATTCTTGGCTATAATTAATTAAACGCGATCACCAACAACATCAGCAACACTTTCGAGTGCAAATCGTGCGCCAAACTTGGGCGGCAATTAAATTCTGTAATTATTTGTAAATAAACGGCAATGGACGCAGATTTATGAACTTATAAATCCGCCAGAGGCGTGGGGATTCATCCATAAATTAAATACGGATTTGACATTCATGAATTATGGAAAGGCAACCTCTTCCCGCAGTTTACACTTCTATCCTTTTTCTGGGTATAGGCGAAAACTTTTTCTATAATTAAGTAAATTGCTTCCTCAATTTAAGAAAGAAATATTCATAAACCACATCCCAATTAATGGAATTTCGTGTAAAGGATTCATATTCATGCAGAAATTAAAAGCTTTTGAAAAAGGATTTGAGACCGCAGTTACACAATTGAAAAAAATAGGAAATTATTTTTATACCCATGTATATGGATGCGTATTTTTCATTTTGAATTTAGAACGATAATGTAAACCCATAAAAATATTTATGCAGTTGGCTAGGAATTTCTCTACAAATCACGAAGACAAGTTTTTCGCATATATATTTGACAAATATTTCATTTTATTAAGTTTAAATATTAGATGAGTTTATTTTATTTCCAAGGAAACAAACTTGTGGTTAAATTTGGACTGTTGTTTTGTGGGCAAATGTCCTTTTTTGGGTGTTACGAAATTCTGTGAATCAAATTGTGGCATAAAATGGAGTGACTTAAAATTCACACTTCATGAATGCAAAAAAAGAAAAATAAAGAAAAACTTGTTTGCAAAAATATTTTTGGTTGAGTGAAAAAGTTCATGGTTTAAAGAGTGGCCTTTGTTTATTCGCCCACTGCAGTTTTTCGGTGCTTTAATTGTTTGAATTGTGTTCAGCGGGTCTTAAATTCGTGTCAGTTTTTGTGGGAAAAGTGTTTTGTATCAAAAGCATTTTCATTTAATGCACTTTTATGGACAGCAGGCGAGAACGCCGCTGAAAATCATTTGTTTTCATTGAATTGTTTCTAGTATCACTGATGTCGATGTTGTTGTTTTTTGTGGCGTGTGTTGAATTATTATTTGTTTGATTTGGGTTGCATGTTCTGTGGCGTGTTGCACTTTTTTGTTCTGTTTGTATTTGTGTGGTGTTTTGTTGTGCCTGTTTTTGTTTCGGCTTCGATTTGCATTGATAGCGCGTGGGTTCTGCGAGTTTTCAGAGGGGTATTATGGCATTATTGGCTGGATCTTCGCTGGCATGCAAATTTTTAAGTGGAACAACATTTGTCGGGCACAGTTTTTCAGCCTCGCGCGTCGAACGAACTGAGTTGCCCGAATTTTCTTTGCCACTCGCTGCCAGTCGAAATGTGCGGAAAGCCCGGGGAAAAGTGGGGTGCTGCTTTTCTCGAAAGGAAAGAGAGCTGGCCAATAGAGCGGCGCACACAATCAACACTTAATGTGGCCGCGGGGAGCTGAAAAATTCCGCAATTCGCTCATCATCTTCAAAATGAAAAGCTCTCTTATGCTATACACTTTATTTTTTATTTTATTGTTTTATGTGCTGCGTGTGTGTGCAAAAATGCTGCCTAGTGCCGCATTTTGCCTTCACTTTTTATCATATTCTTTGTATTATTCGCCACCCTTTGCGGCTCCTGTCAACGGGTCGTATGCGTAATGTGACAGTTTGTATGCCGCTTTTTTCTCGCTCGACTTTTCCGCTCTTCGCGAACTTGCCAAAACAGGTGAACACGATTTTTCGGAACACGAAAAGCAAATTAAGCAAATTGCTGAAATATAGACTTTCGAATTTCAATTCTGATTTTGGCTGCCTCGATCTCGATGTGTAGATGCGACTGCCTTTGGTGGCCAACTGAATGGGGCAATCACACTTCCCGATCGAATGTTACTTTGGCTTCTTTGTTGGCCTTTGTCTCACCTTTTGTTTTGATATTTTCCCGGGTGTTAATCAGTCAGCCCCCTGGGCTTTCCCCCTGCTCTGCTCCGATTATTTTCCATCATCCTTGTCGCGTGCTTATTGCGTTTTGCTTTTGGGTATTTATAGCTTCTAGTGGACAAATGGCGTTGTGGTGCACCAGGAAAATCTTGTAGTTTTCCCAAGACTTATCTGGCAATCTGGCAATCGGTCGGAAAATGAAGGCCTCAATGGCGGAAATCTCGGCTAATGAGTTGTTTGCTTTTAATTAAACCAAAATTTTCATTTAATTTGAATAGCATTGATTGGGTTTTCGCTGCTAAAGGGTGGCTTTATCCCAAATCCCCAGCTGTCCTTTTGGCCGTGTAATTAATTGCTGCGCCTTTACTTTTTTCCCGCTTCAGGGCAAAAAGTTTTTCTTTCTTTTCGACCAACAAAGTTGTACTGAAAACCCCCTCCAGCTGGTTCGTATAAATAAACAACAACAAACGATTTGTAGGCACAGCGCCTGCTAAAAATAAAACGCTCGGATATTTCCACCCAAAAAAGCAAGAAAATAAAATATTATTTATAGCCCAAGGCGTCTGTTTGCGTTCGAATGTGTGTGTGTCTGTGTATATCAATATGCAGTGAAATGATTTTTGAATTTCCAATTCGCAGCTGGATTTGCAGCATGTTGATGTAAAAATCACAGATGCAAATGCAGCGCAAAAAAGGGGAAAATGGAAAAGTGCGCAGAACTGCGAGGTAAAAATCAGGCTAGAAAAATGGAAAGCATTAATGGGGGAATACGGCTGCATTTTCCTATCGATGTTTACAAACAAAGGTGGAAAATAAATCACCGGAAGTGGAAAGGGTGTGACAGGCGTTAAGGGCTTTAACCCCGCCAAGCGGAAAATAGGGAAAAGTGCATTGACAGAAAGAAAAACTCACTAGCAGTTTGGGAGGCACTGGCGAGGTGAGTCAAGGTGAGTTTCCCCCCAATTTTCCGCCCACTGCCCCATGTCAAAAGTGATCATTGACATTGTCGCGCTGAAGGTGTTCTATGCACACACACACACAGCCACAAATGAAACTCTCACACACACAGCCGCATCGGAAAACCCACACACAAACTGTCAAAGAGTTGCAGGTGTGCTAAGAGCACCTTTCTCTTCGATAATTAGCTCTTTAGGCACGCACACACCTGCTGCTCCTGCCGAAAAATGAAAATAAATGCCAAATTGGAGAGCTTGAGGTGAGCAAACTGTAGCTTCTTCTTCTCCGGCGGCCTTTTCCTTTATTTTTCTTATTTTTATTTATTTTTATTCGGCTGTGAAGTGTGTGTGAGTGTGTTTGTGAGTGTTTGGGTGTGCCGCCTCACTCCCACCTGATTCATAGTTTTAGCCGAGTGACCACACTGCTTTCAAGGTAAATCATTTCCGATTTCGGCGTGGGGAAGGTGAGTTCGCCGCTCGCAAGGTGGGTTTTGAAGTTTGAATGGAAAAGAGACTTCTCATCACCTTACCCTATCCGCTTGTAATGATTTGGATAATCTAATTTCTAGGAATTCGCCTTAAGTAATTCAGGTAGATATACATATACTTTCCAAGCCAGAGGAGTCAGGCATTCGAGCAATTCACAAAGGAAATCCAAGTCAGAAAGTTCGTCTGTAATAATGCCCAAATAATGGTTGCAAGGGATATAAGAGCGAATCCCAGGACTCTCCCCGACCACCAAAATCCCCTCGTTATTCGCTTCTGCGGAGGAATGTTTGGCTCGCCTGACCATGTGCCTGTCTACGCCCCATAAATAATGTTTAATTTTATATATGTTTCTTTCCGAGCCATTAAAATTATGTAGGTTATAATTTAAATAATCAAACACAAAGAACGCCACAGAGAGAAACATCAAATGGAAGGCAGAAATGTTGCTAAAGAATTTCACCTCGTCTGGGGTCGCCCTCCCAAAAAACACTGCTACATATAGTTGAGAAAAGCGGAGAGCACCGAATGTTCTGCGGATTATTTATAGATTTTGTTATTGTCAAAGTGTGTTGGTGGGTCTTTCAACGAGGGGGAGGGCGACCGAAAAACAAGTTCAGGGATTATGGGATGGACCTACGAAGTCCATCAATGAATCAATTTCTGCTGGGGAACACATTTAAAGATATTATGGGAAATTATTTTTGGATAAATTGTTTAGTTTACATCTATTGTTCACCATTATAACCTATATATAACCTACATTTTCAGCAATTTCGGGAAAGGTCTCTAAATACAAATATAAATTCAGTTTTTGGCCAAGAAATTGGTAATAATGGCCCAAAAATTGAATGGCACATTTTATTTTACTCCTAATTTAATTCCCAATCGATATGTGTTCAAATTTGAATTTTTTGCCATTTTTTGCAAAATTTGATGATGTAACCCCTTATAAAAAATGGAAAAATTGACAAAAAAAATTTTTGTTTTAATTTCTCAAAACCTTTTAGGGCTTGAAAGCATTGGCAATTAGCTGCACAAAAAAGTTATCCATTTAGCTTTATGACCATTTTTGTTCAAGTAATGGTAAAAAAACCTCTGTACGCATGCAGTTTCTGTTCAAAGTTCTTTACCTTATATTCCCATAAAAATATTTAGTTTTATGTATAATTATATAAATAAAACCCTTTGTTTAGGCTCCCCCTTACAAATGTATGCATTTGAAAATGCCGCATCTCTAGAGTCCATTAGAGACATGTCCATAAAATGAGCATCAGGCGTTGACAACCATAAAAATGACAGAAATATATAACCGGAGGCCGAAAGATTCAGCTTTGCCTTTTGATTTTCAATTTGCATTTAACGAGCTGTTCGAGTGGTTTCTCCTGCAGGCGTTTTTCTTGCATGTTGGACTCGTGTAAATTAATAATTTTTCCCAATTTATTTGGTCCCTGCTAATGGCCAGTTGATTTATGGCCTGGGACCCGAAGCCATCTGACGTTTTTATGGATGTTTGTCCCCTGGCTATATGCATTTCTGATTGCGGCTAATAGTTTTTAGACAGTGGGTAGTATATTAAACAAACGCACTTTTAAATTATCACAAGATCAGAAAGGACTGCAAGCCATATTTGCTTAAATTGACTAAGCCAAAGGAGAAACTGAAACTACACATTATTTGAGTGAATAACAATTTGATTAATTGTTACAAATGTTCCAAGTAGTGAACGCGCTCTTCCAAAGAACGTTTCGAAAGCTGTCGTGTGTCGAATATCAATCATACGCCCCGTTGAGCGCTCCCGGAATCGGAGCTGTGTGTTTTCGAGAAGTGTGGCCCAGAATAGCTGAGGCGAGCCGATTTAGCAATCAAATTGCAGTTGTTCACATGTCGCAGCGTTTAAATGTCGTCGCCCACTTCCGGGATCAGTTTTTCCTTCTCTCTGCTGGGCTTTCCACCTCCCCAAGCCGTTTTTTTGGGGGCAGACAACTAATTAGAGAGGCACATGTGGCGATCAACTTCGCTCGGACTTGCAGTTGGTCGCGCATTTCAATTTTATTTCTATTCATTGATTTTCTGTTCACTGGCTCTTTGTGTTTTCTCGGTTCCTATTGCAAAATCATCGACAATATCGCCGAATGCATTCGACCAGCGGCGGGGAAAACGAGCCAGCGGGGAAAATCGTTTTAGTGAAAATAAATTGAAAATCTTTTGGAACATATTTTGTATGTTGTGATAGATTGCGAGCATTTTCAGCTGTCAGCCATCTCTGTTTGTAGAACATGCACATATGTGGGTGTTTGTTTGCCTCCTGCTTTGCTTGCTCGCCATTTCCCTCGATTCCTTTGCATATCCGCAGTATTCGCTGACTTTGCTTTGTTTGTTCTGCTGGTTCTGCTTGGAGTCGCAATCTGGAGGAGATTGGGGTGTCAGGCTGGGTTAGATGGAAAGGGGAGCCAAGGAGACGGACAAGAAAATTCCCTGGCATTCATAAGAGTTGCACTCCCTTTGCGTATTAATAACTGAAGAGCCTTTTTATCATTGCATACTTTCAGGATCGGCGGTGTGATAAGTGACCAGAATAACCGAAATTATCACGGCATCATAAATAATAGAGTTAACAATAAGTTCATTATTCATTGGAATGAAATTAATTTGCTTCGCGTTGCGAAGAGAAAATTAAATAAAATAAATCAGCGCTCTTGAACCAAAAGTAGCAAGTTATTAACATGCGTAATTAAATCCATTACTGAAACATGGGAATTCAGATTGTGTGTAATATGGAACCAAGCAAAAAGCATACATAAACAAAATTATAAATTAAATATATAACCACAATTCTGCAAGAACAATTTCAATATTAAATTGTGAAATTATACGCAAAGCTACTCGTTTTTGTTGGCAACCAGATTTCGTTTAATGAAAAGCTTTATTCTGCACTAAACAAGAGCATAAAATCTTCGTTTTATTGCTTATAAACAGGTTCATGTGTCTGTTTCCTATTCTTTTCCCCATTTGCATGGCGCGTTTTGATTGATTGCGCGAACGCTGCAAGCTGAACAAGACAATGGGGAAATGGCGCTGGGAAATGATTTTCCGAAATGTTCAAACCATCCGACGGATGGGGCTGGGGATTGCGGGTCGGAAAATATTCATGACAGCTGCAGCTGTGGGTGGCCGTGGGCGGGAAGTTGGTCGTTGTGTGTGAAAATCTGGCCAGTGCGTGGGAACTGCAGTGACCGTAGTCTGAATTTAATCAATCTAATGCATTCAGCCCCAAACACCACACTAAACCCCCAAAGTCATTGGGGAGCACTCATCAAATTAACACCTCAAAATCTCAATCGCTCATGGGGCGCTCTGATTAAATAAGAATAAAGCCGGAGGTGAAACTGCAGGTAAAAATATTGATTAAGACAATGTGCATTAGCTCAAGAGTAAATATATATAAATTTCTTGATTATAGCCGAGCAGCAGGGATAAACAATAAAACAAAAGCTATTCGAGGAAAAGTCGGAAAAGTCACTGAAACTGCAAGGCTAGATATAAATATTTGCCAGTCACTTCATCAGCAAGTACGAAGTACAAAGGAAAAAATATTCAAATTAAAATATGCTCAAATGAAAACAATAAAATATAAACTTTTACTCGAAATAGCAATGCACTATTCATAATATTTAATATTAATTTAAAAAGGCATTTTTTCCACCGTTTTTATATATTTTTGAATATTTTTTCCAGCGTTTTTCCGAGCTGCCTAAGCGATCCACTGCGAAGGAGACCGCAAACTGCTTAGCAAAATTGCTAATAAGCCAACACAAAGCACAAACAACAAGATGAGGGCCAAAGGGCATGGTGGGGTCAGGGGGCGGGAGAGGCAACAAAGGCCGACGGCAGATAAAGAAGTGTGTCGATAGCAGCTCAGCGTACAAGTAATAAAGGAAAACTCCGAGCGGGTGAGAGATTAAGCGGGAAAGGGGGCGGCAGTCGTCGTTTATTTTTAAACATATTGAAAAGGCAAGAAGAAGCGGTTAAGTTAAGGCATCGGTCGAACCGAATGAAAACAATTTTATTAAGTGAAAAATACGATGGCAGAAAATAACCCGCAGCCAAAATAAACAGACCAAAGCCAAGGCAAGCAAAAGAGGAAAAAGGCAGCCAGAAAAGCGGGCGACCGAAGCGGAGTCCTTGGCAGTGGGAAACCCAACGGGTTGCCCCCCGGGGGCGGGCGGTGCGGAGAAGGGGGCGGGCCAAATCGGAGGATATCTGATTGAAAGATGCGTCGAAGCGTCGTTGTCGATGTCGAATCACCTTGAACCACAACAACGCCACGAACAACACGATACAACGCCGCACGCACAACGCCTGCCAAACTTACACTGAACAAAAAGTTTGGGATTGGCTAGAATAGCATGTTTAAAAGTTAGTACATGTGCACTTATGAAGCATCTCTCTCTGTTCCTCTACCCTCCTAATTTATGATCTGCATTGTAGTAAGACACACACTTTTTCCAATTCAAAAGTGTTTCTCTCAGTGCAGATCAGACACAATTAAGTGCGAAGAAAACGGAAGCAGACGACAAAATTTTACGAGCCAAGCAGCCGAAACGAGAGGCGGCGATGAGCGGCGGGGCGTGGCAGGTGGCGCAGGGCGGTGCAGGTGACAAAAGCACCGACGACGGCGACTTCTTTACATAAAAGATTGACAAGTGATTTTCACACCTAAGTGGCAAGCGCAGGAAAACACACAGCAGCAAGAACAGCAAGGCCAGGGAAAAGTTTTCAGCCGCTCGCTGGGTTGTTTTTTGGAAAATGGAAAATTTGTTGGAGGAAATTGTTTGGGGCATTGTTCGTGCGGCACAGTTAGCTAAGTCGATGGATTTTCTCACCCCGGAGCGGTTTTAATTTGTTGAGTGGCAGCGACTGGCCAACTGACCATTGAAAGTGTGCCACAATTTGATCGAATGATTGAGTGGGAAAACTTTAAGGATACGAGCGCAAAACTGGAAAGCTGAGTAACTGAAAAGGTAATTTATGGGATTAACTCGTCCTCTAACCAAATCTGGTGGGAGTGATTGAAGAGGTGGCCTTTTAAAAAGTGATTCATAACAGAAACAGCAGTTATAAAGAGAGAGTCTGTTGAGGCTTCATTATAATAGGTTTTCCTAGGAGTTAAGTCTTTAAAACCAACATATTTACATTCATCATTCAAGCTATAATTCTATAGAGTATGTTGTGTCCTTGGATTTGGTCCTTAATTTCAATTGAACACCGAACGGACATCACAAACAATAGGTGCACCTTTAGAGCCTCAAATTTCTAATGAATATTGCATGGACGAGCACATTCAAATAAATCCCTGGCAACAATGGACCTCTCGAGTTCCGTTTTTGTGCCCCCCGTGGGGAGCGACTTACCGCATCGTCTGTGATGGCCATGATGACCGCTTGGCTTGCTGGTGGCTTCTATTGGCTGCTTTTCTATTGATGCCCGGCGGTGGGGGAACCAAAGGGGGAGTAACTGGGGGTCTAATCCGCTTTTGCCAAAACAGAAATTATCTTGTGTGGGGTAATCTTGGCTATTGCGCAGAAATTCAATTGAAATATCTCGGTGCTGCGCTGAATGGCAAGCTATATATGGTATATAGATAGATTTTGGATCTCACTGGCACACACACACACACACGAGGGTATCCAGAAGATCGCACGTCACGAAAATCGGGGGAGGGATCCGAAACTAATCTATTTATTTGGCTGATTGACTGCTGGACTGGTCAATCTAAACCATTCCAATCCATTCCATTCTGGCTGGGCTAGATCTATACAAATCAATAGTTTCGGTCGGTTCGATTGGCTCGCGATGCGCGCTGCTTTGTTTCGTGGCTTTTGCGAAGCAACTAACCGAATGCAAGCGCAAATTCAAGTCGGAAACTGCATCGAAATGCAATCAAAGTGCCAATTGACGTCGAGTATCTGCTGTTTCCCTATAGTATAATGCTGCTCTATATATACATATATATAGACCAGAGTGGGGTTAACTTTCGATTTCTCGCCGTTGACAAATTCCTGGCATTCTCGCTAATATTCCTCGCGCGCCTTTCACATTCACGTAAAATCCTCCTCATTTTTCCGACGAGCGGAAATGGAAATGGCATCCATTGTCAGGGCCAAGTGGGCGATTCTGCAGGAGGCCTCTTAACTCGGACTTATGGCCACTTGGCCGCAATTAAAGCCGGTGCCGCTTTCGTTTGAATATTAATGGGCGCATTAACCGCAAATTGCAGCCGGACTGCAGTAATTACATTCGTTAATTTGCAGCACGAAAAATATGGCTCATGATGGAAAAACAAAATAAATAATAAAGTATGCAAACAGGTCGAGCCAAATGTTTAATTAAATAGTTAAACTTAATGCCGATGGGTGGGTGAGCTCTAAGAAAATCCTTTGAAGAATTAACAATATGTCTGATGACATAATGAATTTTCCCCATTCGATTCAAGCGCATCGAACAATGCAAATATTTATTTAAATTAGGTAAGTACACCTGATAATCGTGAATTCTAAAACTGTTTCATATTTGTATAAACAACCTGAAATGTGGAAATGGAGCCTAAGGGCGGGATAGTCAAATGGAGAGACCGAATGAATAGATTTTCAGCACTGCACCATCGAAAAACAAGTCAATTGAGAACATGGCCAAAAGTCAATTTTCGGCATATGGAATTATGGAGCGGATTTAGGGGTCAGTGGCTCGTTTGGTCATCATCAAATGGAAACAGTAATTTATGGGGATTATTTATCTGCGTGCGTTGAAGGGGTAAAGTGGAAAATAGAAATTGGAAAATAGAAAACGCAAGATGATTCTGTGTAAACAAGCAAATGTCAGTTTGCAGTCGTCGGGCTGTTGGTAATTTATTCTTGAATTGGGTTAGACAAACGTTTGCTCAGCTGAACTAATTTGCAAATTGCGTTCGTAGGTTCTGTGTTACTGTATTAATTTTAGCGAAATGCTAATAACCTGAGGCGTTTCCTTCTGTTTAATCAAACTGATCCCTTAAGTTTGGCCAATTTCCAGCTAATTGCCTTATTTTCATTTGCATTTCGGGCTTTGGAAACTCTAGAAGAGCTCAGGAAAATCTGCACAATTTCCTCATCCAATTGCAAATAGACAGAGCTGTTCTACAACCCCCCTTTCGACCCCCTTTTCCCTTCTGTCTAGGAGTTCAGAGCCGAGAAAACTACGCAAAACATTTTGTAAATTGAATTTCATTTGTCGAGATTTTTGCGGCGCGCTCCAATGTAATTGAAATAAATTCTCAATAGAATATCCGGCCAAAGTTGGCGGAAGCCTATGGCAGGCAATGAAATTATTTGTTTGTTGTTCTGGCGGCGATGTAACGCTCTGCAAAATCCAAATCCGAAATCCAGGGGATTTCAAGACGCTGAGCAATGGGCGAATTTCCGTTGCGGCAGGTCAAAGAATTGGATTCGAAGGAGCGTTTTTCGATTTGATCTGGATAAATAAATAGAAGGGCAAAGTGTTTGAAAATTAAATGAAATATATGCCAGTCATAAAGCGGATTTTCGCCAGAGGGAGACAGCGCGAGCGGAGCGACAGAGAAGGCAAACCGCTCGGCGAAATAAATGGCACGTTCATCATACGCCCCGTGTACACAATTTGGCAGCTTTATTTATATACCGCAGCATGAATGCTGTAGCATATACGCCGCACATATTCGCCTTATGTTTTCACGCAAAACGTTTGCTTTTCAATTATATAAACATATTCGATTGTATTCAGTGTTCAGTGCTCAGTGGCGGGGCCAGTGTGTGCATTAAAATTATAAATTGTTTGAACAGCCAAGGCACAAATAAATAAAACACAGAACCGCGAACGAGGCGAAGCGAACCGAAAAATGAAAGCGAAGCGCATAAATAACTGACCAAATGTACTCGAAATTTGGAAGGTGTGGGCTTTCCTCTCTTTTCCGAGGGGTGGAGGTGGTGCCTGGGAAAATCTCCTTGGGAACTGCAACAAGTGAATGGAAGCTAAGCGAGCGTCAAAGGCCAAGAGACGCCTGACATTGAAATGTCGTCTTGTTGTGTCACGCCTTTCAACCAAACCAACACACACTTCGCCATGCACTGCGAGAAATACTAGGGGAGTGGCCCTTTTTAATAAAAGGAGATATTCCCTTCCCTACTCCAAACCTATCTCTTGTTTCCACAATTTGGGTAAAAAACCTATCCGGTATATGGCTAGATTAGTTACGAATAATACAATAATATCTTCTCCCAAAATGTTTCCAGTGTACTCACACACACACTTTCAACACACGTTTCAGTGGCTGCCAGTGAAATATTTGTTTGGACTTCAAGAGGCGCCACCGCGTTGACAGCTGTCAATGAAAAGGGGGTGAAGGGCGCAGGGACCTGTGGGAGTGGCTGGTGGTGCGGTCGGTGGTGCAGGCGGCGGGATAGTGGGTGGTGCAGAGACAGCTGTCCCTGCGCTGATTAGCGCTGTGGCTGGCCGCATTTGCGGAGTGCGCTGGCGAAATTCAAAACAATTTAATATGCCAGCAAGCACAATAAAATCATCGGGAAAATCGCTGCGGTCCACGACAGCCAGCGGAATATCTGTGGCCAGGCTAATCGGGCGGAAAACTCTGAATGCTTTTCCCCGAAAATCCGTTCGGAGCTGAGCTGGCCCCTCACGGATTCCAATTAATCTCCGTTCAATATTATGATGTCTAATCAAGAGAATCCTGGACGGGACAGCAGGACAATGGGCGTTGGAGGCCACAGGAAATTCCATTATCCCAGCTTGTCCACCAATCTCCGCATGGGGCGCATGTGTAATATGGCTGTGCTGCCCGGTTATGTGAGTTTACGGCTTGTTGCACAAATTAGCATGCCCCATTTGATTGGAACGGCGGAGCTGAGCAAAGATTTGCTTAACTACATTCCAGTCGGCAGGAATAATATGGCCGAGCTTTCCGACCGCAAAGTTGCTCGTTTGGGTGTTTATTAAATAGTGCATTTCCATGATGTTTGCATTTAATGGGGCATAATCAGATAATTTAATAATGGCAAATTTGGCGTATTTGATTTTGAATTTTCAGTGACATAGATTGCGAGTTAGATTTTGTTGAAACTAATCAATCAGAGTTCAATCGCTGGCGGGCTTCTATGAATATTTTATTCACTTTATTCATTCTCTTTAATATTTATTGTTTAGTCTATAAGCAAATACCCACAGTTTGAACCAAACCCTGTACCGCACAAATTCCCGTCGTTTAATGAGCGAATCAAATCAGGAAACAACGGTGAAATCAACTGTGAAATTTATGACAGTTTTCCGCTTCGCCTCGAATTAAGGATAACGAAAAGCAGTGGGGGAGTGGGTGGTGGGGAAAGTGCCGGCGTATCTCCGACTTTATTTAACTAATTTTGCATTTTCAACTCAAACTCGACTTCGGTCACGTACCCCTGCGGCTGGAACTTTGACCTGTTAAGCGCATAAAAATGACAAAAACGGTACGTGACTCATTAGCCGCTTTCGCCCAGGAAAAGCCGCCGGGAGAAAGTGAGCGGGGAAAGCGGGCTTGGGCAGTTCAGCAGTTCAGCAGTTCATGAGCTTCGGCAAGGAAACCGGACTTTGGCAGCGCAATTAGTTCGGTAAGCTGCTCGGGGCGAGGCACATACGATCCTGGTTGTTGTGTACACGGCAACATATGCCCTGGCAGCGGCACATCCTTATCCCTGCTCCATCCACAGGATTCCGGCTGGCTGAGCTCATGCGTTTTCATTTCCATTTCGGGCCCATAAAAACGGGAAAACGGGAAAATGAGAAAAGGCCGAGAGGCCGACCCAAAAAGAAGCAAATTGCAATGCAAATTTAATTTGGCTGCCATAAAACTCGACGAAAGAAAAACGGGCGGTGTTTTGCTTTTCGCCCGTCGAGAGGGGGGAGGGGGCCAGACAGTCGTAAAACAGCAGCGGGAAAATCGAAGATTTTCCGCGAGGGGGGGGAGTGCAGTGAGGAAGACGAGTGGAAATGCGTGGTCGCCGCGCCAAGCCGGAAATGCAATTTGTAATTTTGTGCAACGATTTGTGGCAATTAATTGCTGCCCCACCACTTGCACCACCGAGCTGCACCACCCGCCCCACGTTGCACCACCCAACTTTCGCCCAGTGCGCGCCAGACCGCAAGACACGGAAACCTCAATATTTATTTTTTGTTTCGCGTTTTTCTCGATGTTTTTTGGTCTGATACTTGTTTTTTTGCCTCTGCATTTGTTGGCGGCACAGAATTTATTGCATTTAATTTTTTTGCCATTTCTCTTCGAGTGTGGGGATTTTTTGGCATCGCTCGGCATCGAGTATTTAAGTGATTTCTGCTTAATAATAATATAATTCCCAGCTTTTTTATACGCCTTGCTGTTTGAAATCTTTTGTGATAATTTGCGCCGAAATCAAACAGCTGCAAAATTTGTATTTTTTGTCGGCTTTCCCCCGACAACGTCGCCTATAGAAAGTGTGGCCGAACATATATACATATGTGTATATAATCGCCTATATGTCCGCCTATATCTGTGCCTCGGTGTGTGTGATGTATAATGTAGGGGAAGATTTATAATATTCGTGGGACCGTATAAACAATTTGCTAAGACGCACATAGAGAAATGGCACTTGGTATAAATAATATAGCCAGAGTTCGCCATGTTTTGGCCAATTTCACAAGCGAGGAGACCAGTATGGCCGAAGATCCCTTCAGAAAATGTGAATAATGATTTATTGTCTTTCATAAGCCAAATGATCGGGGGTGGCCAACTATTGATGAAATCATTCAGTACTGGAAAGATTCTTTGGTTTATACTTTTAGTTCCGTAAGAAATAGTTCAGAAATATGCAAAATCAAATGTCATGCAGTATTTTTTACTTTGGCAAAAATATGCGATGTTTTTATATTTTTCAATGCAAAAACAAGATGTTGTTTTGCGGAATATTCCCCCACCAAAAGCGTGGTAAACAATACTTGAATGGAAAATATTTTTATAAAAATTTCCATGCTTAATAAATTTTAACGAACTGTTCTTCAAGATGATTGCGAATATGCACTTAACATTAAAGCTTTTGGAAATAGTTTCCATTAAGAATTTCCCAAGTTCCCGAATTTTTATAGCTTCTTGAACGGTTTTCAAATTCAGAATAAATACATATTCATATTCATGGCTATTCGAATTATGTTTGTACTCAGCATTCGCACAATAAGTTAGTTAATGGATAATGGAGCCTATTCAATGGATAGTTCATAGTTCACTCACCTCAGTGATCTTCATGGTGCGCTTCACCGTTTTGCGGGTAACTTCGGTGGTTTCCTCCACGACATCGCCGTCCTCATCGATGGTCTCCGTGACCATTTTCTCGGTCTCGCCGGGAATCACCTCCTCGGTGTGCTCGGTGACCACGCTGGTTTTGCTCTGGGCATCGGGTTCGGGCTTGGTCTCCTCGGCGGAGCCACCGAAAACATCCTCAATGTCCGACATTGTCTCTGATTTATATCCTTTTCGATTGGCGTCGAGCTGATTCACTTGGCTTTCTCTCTCGTTCTTGTGTTCACTTTCACTTGATCACTGATCACTGATCACAACGATAACACATAACACGCAGAATTGCTTGGGTTTTCTTCTTTCTTATTTTCTTTCTTTTAGCCTGAAAAATACAAACGACCAGAGCTAGAAAAATGAATATTTTTTGTATATTCCGCTGGGCTCTTGGCAGCCGCTGGTTATTATATAAACAAGAGGAATTTCACGGCGCGCTGGTTTTTTAGTAACTTGTTTTCTCGACCTAATGGCGGTATATTTCGGGGTACTGTAGATCCTTCGTGGTTTACACAGGTCTGGAGCCTTCGATCCTCTCGGGAAGTGCTCGATTATCGAACTGTTAAAACGTAACGTCGACCAGCGGCCACGAAAGGCGCGACAACAACGGAGAACGGAGAATTACGGAACAATGGGACTACGGAAGAACGGAACAATGGGACAACGGAACAACGTAGAGCCGTGGTGACAAAGGGCGGAGAAAGCGAAACAAGTTGAAAGATGGAGCTATCGAAATCCCATCACATCACTTCAGCCTGTTTCGAAAACAAATCCGGAATAATTACGGAACAACGGAACGCACACGAGGCGAATTACACGATCACGGGTCTTCTACTTGCTGCCTCCGTCCTAGCTTCTTCTAATTCTTCTAGTTAGAATCTTCTGCCGTCTGCCACCGGAACCGACGCCGGAGAGCAGAGCGAGACGGCCTGAGTTCCGGAGGGTCTAGTGGGGCAGAGGCCCCCAATGGGTAGGCCTCAGGTGCGAGCGGGACGGCCCGAGACCGCCAGCTCTCGGGAGAGCGAGAGAAATTCTCCACGCTCTCTCCTCCACTCTCACTCTCCGTTCTCTGCCGATCTGCTGCCGCTGCTGACGTCTGCTCAATTTTGAACGTTGATCTTCGTCGCGTTTCAAAACTTTTGTTGCTTTCGTTCTGATCTTTTCTACACTGTGTGCCTCTACACTGAGAGAAAATCCTACGAAATTGGAAAGCTTTATGAGTAAAGAGTAAGAACTACCAAGAATGTTTAACTTTGACTATACTTCTTATGTTATAAATAAGTACATGGCTGTGATCCTAATCTTTCCGAAATTAAACTCCAGTGTTCTATAACAGATCAACTTGCAATAAAGTAAGTAGTGACGGAATCATTTTTCTCAGTGCACTGTTTCTGTTCTTTCTTTGAGCAAATGTGAAATGTGAATGCGAATGAGTTCGCTCGCTAATTGTCCGCCTGTTGCAATTTCTTCGTTTGACCAGGCGAATGCAATTAGTGCGGCTGCCGGACGTCTGAGGCCCGTCAGAATGAGAAACTCCGCCGCGAAGTGCCAACACTCCTCATTCGCCATCTCATATGGTCGGTACTCCCCTTACTCCACATACTCCCCTACTTTCCATACTCCCCGTCAAAGACCCACGCACTCTTCTCGTCAATGTGCGTGGAGCTATTTTGGGTGGATTTAACAATAGACTGAAAAAGAGGCAGACAAGGATGAAGATAGTGATATCTCCAGACCTTGGAATACCTAAACAGAAAAGATTTTGATGGTAAGGATAGAGCTTTTTTTTTTACATGTAAGTTGTAAAAAAATATCTTATAACCTTGGATTTATTTAAACAGTTTTAACTTATCCATTGTTTCTTAAATTAAATTTAAATTACATTAACCCATAACCCCTTGTTGTTTTCCTGTTATTCCAAAGTGTCTTTCCAATATGCCCAGACATCCCATCGATACCCTCTGTGGGCAAACAACTCTGAATCGGGTGGAATACATTGGGCTGATCCGGCTGGCCATTTGGCCGGGCGGCATTTGACGCCGTCTTTTCCTTTTTCATGCGCTTTTCTTTTTCCTTTATTTTCCGTTCGCTTTTTCCTTTTTCCTTTGGCGTGGTCAGCGTTCGACGTTTGAGTGGAGGCAGTGCATCACAGCCAGCGGGGCCTGTACAGGGTGCCTTGTGGCAGGGGCATCTGTCGGAAGGTGCCCATCTCAAGTGATTTCACCTTCTGCCTTCTGTCTTCCGTCCGATTTCTGATTTCTGATTTTGTGCTGATTCCGATTTAGATTTTTGATTAGCGAACGCTTTCAATTGCTGGCATTTGGGGGCTTTAGTTTTGACAGCGATGTGCGGACTTCCTGTATCGCATCGCGGACTGCACAAGATATATGAAAGACAAGTGTTTCGAACGGACCCCCGGTTTTTCCCCGCAGCGCTATGTAAACAAAGCGCCAAGCACACGCAAGACGGAATATTCTAAAATTAATTCTCGAAAATGTCTTTTCGCTCGGCAAACGCAGCGACATGATGCGGGACAAATGCCTGAATATAGATACATCCAATGGATGTGTCTCTGATGAGCAAATGCAATTATGTGGCATGGGATCAGGGGCAGGGCGGAGCTGAGGGCGCTGGGTAATGAATAGAGCCACGAAATAGAGCAGCAACTCCTTCGTATTCCCCTCTCGACGGTCCTGTTCTGCATCTGTGTGTTTGCATGTGGAAAGCCACACTGATGACAGACAAGCCACGGCAGAGAAAGCCAAAGGATAACATGAGATAACACACATCAAAAGCCACTCAGACACCCACACACGAACAGCGGGGGTTAGGCAAATAGGATGGGTTTTGAATAGTATTATTTACAAGGGAAATAAGGATAATGATAAATATGGCAAATGAAACGATCGTGGTTTATTCAACATTCTCATTTTAGGAACTTGTTCTTGTGATTCCATTTTGAGATATTTACTAAAACACACTTCTAATGAATTTTATTCGAATATGTTTTAGGACCTATCTTTTTGGAGCACTCTGTGGATGCACGCACATGTGCTCCCCATCACAGCTGCTCGTGATCCTTTGGCGACGAGAAATCAGCGCTCAAATATGATTAATAAGTAATTTCTTTGTCAACAAGTGACTGGGGATGGCCTGCTATGACGACAGCGGCGATAACGACAACTAGAATGAGAATGGAACGACGCCATGGAAATCTTTAATAAAATACATGCATAAATAAATTATAGGGCAAACAGAGGCGAGGAAAAACAAACTGGATGGAGATGAACTGCTCCGAATGGAGGCGAACTGGTAATAAAACAAAGCGGTGACGGCAAAGATACACAGATACAAGATACAAAGGGGTGACATGTGCAGCCGAGGCGTGACCGCACTTCCCTTTTTTCCGGGCATATATACAGGAACCCCTCCCTCCACATTGCCTTTTCCCAGCCACTTTTCAGAGCTCCTTGGCCTTGGCGTTTCCCTGTTTATTTCACAGTTGTAAATTGCACAAAGTAAATGAAGTGCTTTTTATTATAATCCAACAAGCTAACGTTGCCTGTCTTGAGCACAGTGAGAAAAGGAATATCTCAAAATGTTATTAGATTATGGAAGATATAGGTTATCTGCAATATATAAAGTTCAAATAGCACAGCGCAAAATCGAATTAAACTCTGCAGCTTGCTGTGTTGAATTGATTGCCTATTTTGAATATATTTTTCTTTGTGTACTCCTCCTATCCCGCGCTTTTCCCTCCTGTATCTTGAGTTTTCTTTGAATGCGGCCCGTTTGCCAAGTGTCGTTGACTCTCGCTGACCTAGAGGGAAAATAAAACCAAGGGAAATGCCTCGCCAAGATTCATGTGTAGATGATTCTGGGAAATGAAGAAAGTTTCAGTCTCGACATGCAGAAGCGGAAGGCCCGAAAACGATTTCTGTCAACTTCTGGAGAATTTTCATTGCCTGCCGTCCATTAATTGAGCTGTTGGAGGGCTGGCTGGGAAATTGCGGGAAATCGGGGAACAGCAGCTGGCAATCGACCGATGTAAGATTCGGATTCGCCCGCACTCGACTTGTTTGACTTGCGATTTTCCTTTTAACTGAAGCGAAATGCAGTTAGCAGCAGCAGCCGGAAAGTGTAGAAAAAGACAAACACCCGGATGGCTGGATGCGGATGGGTAATGGGTGGGTTGGGAATGCAATTCGGGGGAAACTAAAACGGAAACTGCAAACAGTAGGGATTCGCACAGCATACTTTTAGGTGCAGCTTGGCTGGAAGCAATGGAATGTCTCTAATCTGGTAGCCAACTACTGCAACTACTACTGCTGGCATGCATAAATCTGCAGTGGCGAAGAATCTCTGGCCGGATTGTCTGCCCCGCACACCCGGCGAATGAGCAATTTCCCAGCAATTCTTTGGCCATTGCCAATGTTTGCCCTCGCAAGCATGCTGCGGAAAATGTTCGCTTATCGGAATCCAAGTGGGTCTCAACACTCACCGCAAAGGAACACTGCAAAAAACAAATCATTAGATGGCTTAAGCAATATATCTAGACAGCTCAGTTCAAATTCTACAACATATGCTTTGGTTTTAAACATATAGATCGAACAACTTGTATTTACTTGGATATACCCTTAGATGTCCATTTCATTTCTTCCAGTTGAAAAAAAGCTTAGAGTGGCTTCTCCCAAAAGAGTGGTAGTGGGGCGAGCTGCAACTGTTCTGGCCAAGAAGGTTTATCATCAACTGCACGCCGCAAGCTAAAAGAGTGGGTTGCACTGGAATATTTGCTATGTATTCCGCATTTGTATCTGTGCCAGTAGTCGTATCTGTATCTGCAGCTTGCTGCGGGCTGTGGACAGTGAACAGTCGAAGCAGAAATGGAAATAAATAGTTGCCTTGCTCTTTTGTCTAATTAAAACGTTTCATTTCGTTCCAGCTCCATTTGTTGACGTCACACGCACAGAACACGTGTGTGTGTGTGTGTGAGCACACGTTGGAACTGAAATAGTGGGGTATATTGACTAGCAGAAACGGAAGGCCTCCATAAACTCAAACTTGTATATTCCTTCTGAAATAAAGTCGGATCAGAATATTTATTATAAGAATTAGGTGTGTGCTCCAATATTTTTGAAAGGAATAACCACTTAATATTAAAAAACCTTCAACAATATACTTTCAATGTAAATGTTCAATATTGCAGTTACTGAATATCTTTCAGTCGACAACTTTGCCGCAATCGATTTGCTGCTTCCGTTGCCTCTTCTTCTCTGTGTGCGTGACGGACCAACGCACGGGCGCACTTTTCCTCAGGCCAGTCCCCACTCGACCCCCGGGAAAACCCACCGTTGTGGGCTGGTCAAATGGTTTCATCTTCATTTGGTTCTGGTCCTGTTTTTCTGGCCAGACATACATGTGCCGGGTCCTGCTTCGCCATTATGATGATTTATGAACGGAAATCATTTTTCGCCCAGTGCGGCTTTTCTGGGTGGTCTGGGGGTGGTGCTTGGTCTAGGCCTCCTTTTTGAGGTCCTGCTCCGCCCCGAAGTATGCAACAGTTTTCAATTTCGTTTCCGTTTGCTGCAAACTTTCGCTTCACACTCGGCTGGCTCTTTTAATTTGAAAACCAATGCTGCTCTGGTTCGGTTATTTTCAGTTCGGATTCGCATTCGTCCGCAGTTCGATTTGACTTCATTTGGGAAAAAGTTTTCTCGAGCAGCTGGCCGCAGATTGATGAGTTTTCTTTTTTGGGTGGAACATTAATTTCCCTTTAACAAAATCAGCCAACTTTCTTCTGCAGTGGGAAGATGGTCATGTTTTGCTCAGCCCGTTGGAGCAACAAGTGGTCATGGATTGCTGAGTTATGGTACGATTGTTTTTTATAGCAGAAGCTCTATTTTCAAAGCTTTTCAATGGGCTTTTAGCCGGGGTGCATTTGTGAAGACAGCAACCAACAGCCAACACAGCTTTAGTGCTTAAAGTGCAATTTTTAATTTTAAGAGAATGTAAACCGAACGAAAGAAAACTATTTATAAATATCACAGCCTGAAAACCATATACCCATTTAAATACAGTAATCCTATATTCAGTTTAAATTTTTTACATACAACATTTTGGATTCTTGATTTTCTCTTACTTGAGGGGATTCCGCAGTACCCAAGACTCGTGAGTCATCGCTGCCAACAGGTGAACCCTAAAGCACCTTGTGGGATTTCCCCGCCGTTCTAAGAAACACGTATTTTCAAAACCCCGCTTACAAAGCTCGAAAAGCTCGGCTCGTTCTGGGATTGGGAGGCTGTGGCGCTTTCGAGAGAGAACTTTCTCCCGTCTCCAAGCTCCACCAATCCAATCCGAAGTGGAAAACGAGCGAAGCGGGTTTCGTGATGTGGCGAACCATCAGTTCGACTTTCGACGCGCTGCCAGAAACATCGTGAGCACCGCTTAACCCGAAGTATATATCCAAGAAGTATATATTATATATGCTGATTCCTAGAGAGTGGGAGTCCGAGTAACTTAAAAAAACAACACGAAAACTGAGAGTGTTCTAGTGTCAGTCAAGTTGGTGTTTAGTGCATTTGATTTTGAGCGGGCTGCAATAAATAAACAACGTTTTTCCCACCGCTTACTAAAAGTTGAAGCTCTAGAAAAACAACAAGTGAAAGTGCTTCCACCAACCGAGGCAAAACAAACGAAAAACCCAAACCAAAAACCAAAACAAAACCAGATCTTTCGGCTGATTACTTGGCGATTTCGTTTTTGTGCATTTGTGATTAACTTATTTTTAGCTGCTAATTGTTCCAAATCGAAGGTCACGCAATCGCCTTCGTTTGCCTTTTGATTCAGCCTGAATATCTCAGTTACCAGTATTTGTTAGTCTTCCGGAAAATATAACCAATGATTAGTGTTAATAGTCTAACCAAAAGTGAATAATCCCGAAACTCTTTGTGAACTGT
This sequence comes from Drosophila simulans, assembly GCF_016746395.2. Taxonomy (NCBI): domain Eukaryota; kingdom Metazoa; phylum Arthropoda; class Insecta; order Diptera; family Drosophilidae; genus Drosophila; species Drosophila simulans. The sequence continues at coordinate 26,627,916 of NC_052523.2, read as the reverse complement.
TAAAGCTAAAGTTTAAGTAACAAATTTTATATGTTCTTTAAAAAATCATTTCATTAATTGCCGTCCCTGAACTTGGGCCGCTTCCTTCCGATACAGAAAAACATATATAAATTCCCGACCGATCCCAGGAATAACTGACGCAATGAGCGCCGTTGATGCTATAATCAATTACAAGCGCAGTCCCAACGAGGACTTCTACGGTCTGCTCCATTGCGATGAGAACTCATCGGTAAGTTGCCACTATCCTATCGTGCCACCATTTTCCATCTATGTATCTGACCACCCAACTTCGGTGAACTGCTATCCTCAAAATGTTTCCACCAACTTTTTCTATTCAGGGCTGCCAAACTCGCTCGGCTCATCAAACTTTTCCTTCGAATTTAATTAGGGACTAATCGAATTGTGGCTTTCAAAAGTGCGACTAATCGAATTGGGGCCCGTAGTTCGGACCAGTTTTGAGATGCGGTGGCTTAATTTAATAGCTTTTATAAGCCTTAAAGTCAAATTCCCTATTAAATGCTCGTGCAGGCAATAGAAACCTTCGCATGAAATCATCTATGAAATCAAATACTATTCGTGCGACAACTGAGCACTGAGAGAAAAAGTACATTTGGCAATAAAAACAATACACCATTAAGTATTACCCTATGCCAATGTGATCTCTGCGAATATCAAAAGTTCGGAAAAGTTTTTGCAGCATTTTGCCGTCTATTTTCTTGCAGTGTACCCCGAAGGCGAGAGGTTTGCTTTGAGAATTAGTTTCAATTACTCAGTCAGCCATCGTAGATTGGCAGAATTGGCGTTGATCCGCCGCCGCAGCAGATGCAGTTCGAGCATCGAGTGCAGCTTGAGTCACAGGTCCCGAGAACCAAGGGCTCACCATCCTCACCAGACTTGAGAGCCCATCTAAGCCACCCGATTGTGGGCTGTGCCAACTCATGTCTGAACAGAATTAACGAGCTCGGTTTTGGCAGGCAATCTCGGGCGGCTTAATGGCATTTACCCATCGGCTGACTCGACTCCAGAGCCCTGACATTCATCCTGAGCTGTCACATTTTCTGGCTCAGTGGATGTGAAAGGTGCGAAAGGTGCAGGAACGCCAGCTCTAATCAAATTTATTGGCCCAGAAAATACTGAGGCCAGGGAAGCACACACTTTTTGCGAGCTGTCGATTGCATCAGGCTGAGTGGGAATGGAATCTCTTGAATTATGCAAGAGCTTCGGGAGCCGAGTTCTGGAATCGATTTGGCTGAGCATGTAAACAAAATCAAATATTTGTAGAGAGCTTGGAGAAAATCCAGGGAGCTGGGGCACTAAGCATTATGGCCCGGCCCTTATCACGTAGCCCTAGATTTTGCCACTGACCCCTGACCCTCTGTCATTGTTTGCCAAACCATCTCAATCGGCTACTATCTGTACTGCCCGACAATTATCTCGACTTGGCGCCCATTCCCCACTTAAGAATGCAGCCATTCCATTCTCATGCAGATTAGTCTGTGGGAATTTGCATACGCAAGCCAAACAATCCTCTAACCAGAGCTACACAAACTTGAATTGTTTTCTGGGCTAATTTGCAGAAGAGATCTGCAAGCGATTCTGGCCATTTTAATTGGCCGGGTGCAATCTGATGGGGGAATTAATCAAGTGGAAATTGAAATTGGTTGGGTTGATTGCGGTGACAATTTATTGGCTTGCAAGGCATTAATTGGGGCCATTCGATTGTGTAATACAAGGTGAAGTGCGAAGTGTCTGAACCTTCCCCTGGGAATCGCATTCCATTGGAGCAGTCTACAAAGCAGTAGCTCGAGATTCAACGAAAGTCTTTAGACAGACTGCATTTGTCTAATTATAGAAAGCCCAAGGCTGCGGCTGCTTCGGCCCCGTACTCGCTGGCGTATGAGCAATATTAATTGCGCTGAAATTAATCATACGCACCGTTGAGAGCATTGGTTGACACAGCAAATGAAGCTGAGCGCAATGCACGCAAGTAATCCACCTGCTGCTGCTGGAGGAGAAAACATCTATGGGGAATGCAAACCATCAATTCTGTCAACATCATAGGAACACATATATATTCCGAATACCATGGTGACCTAAATATGTTTGCTCTATGGCAGCTGCTTTTTGACGTTTCCCCCGCGAACAATAGACTCGAAACCGAATGGAATAAAAAGGGACCCATGCTGGTCATTCTCATCTCTTTTCTGCTGCCTTCGTCCTTTGTGCTCCGTCCGATGGTGCGCGAAAAGCCATTTCCATTTACAAGACAATAAACAAGCAGCTTTGTACAGTGAACACTGGGCGAAAGTGTGTATTTTTTGGCCACATCTGCTACGGCTACTATAAATGAAGTGGCAGCACTTCAATTACAGTTTAAGAAAACTCTGTCAGCGTTTGGATGAATGAGTTAGTACACATTTTCAGCACCAAGAATCCCTAGTTTTGCGCACAGTGCACTGTTAGCATCATCATCGTCATCATTTTTACTTCAGGTCCCGAGGAAATTGAGTATCAGATCATCGTTGGTAGCTGTCAACTTGTTGCTTTTGGCCGAAAGACACTTGGGCTTAATTAATAACAATTGTTTGCCGAGTGTCAAAAGCCTTTTGCCAAAGTCAAGGGCACTGACAAGTGAATTTATTTGGCAGCAGCATTTCAAACCCTCAAAGTTTTTCGCCGCCGCCCGCAATCCTTCCGCTTTTCTTGCTGCCAGTACATAGTTTTCCCAACCCGCCGCAGTAATGGCAAAAAGCGACAGCTTTTCTATTACTTTAAGTGGTGCTTAACTGCGCACGAACGTTTTTGCTCGTCAAGTTTTAATGTTTGCTTATTGTTATTTCGCTATTCGGTGGTTGGATGGCTGCGGGTCTGGAAAGGGGCTCTGATCCCCCCATTTTGCGGGGGATTTGTGTGCCAGTGACAGCTTACCTGAGCTGCGGTCTCCTTGGAAATCTAAATGCCGCAGGAGACGTTCACATATCACTTGTGTCCTTGTTTGCCCTGCCATTATGTAACGTGTAATATGTACAATTTGTTTGCCGGAAAGGGCATTTTAAAAATGTATGCCGCAAAATACTTAGTTAATTTGTATGGCAGGGAATACATCGTCGCAATTCACTTAGCTTGCCCCACTAATTTTCCCTTTCCTCTCCGTTTTCCTTTGCAGCCCGAGCAGATCCAGGCCGAGTACAAAGTCCTGGCCCTCCAGTACCATCCCGACAAGAACTCCGGCGACAAGGAGGCGGAGGCCAAGTTCCAGCAGTTAAAGGTAAGCGAGAGGCGAAGAAAAACATGGGAAAAGATCCAAGGGAAAGCGGCTGAAATAAAGAAAATGGCAAGCGTTTCGGAATTTTACATATTTAATGAAGTTTCCAGGCGTGTGGCTGCTTTCGGGGGCGGCGACTGGGTGGATTGTGAATTTGACAGCCTGTGGGGCAATATGTTCATGTTGAGATGAAAGTTACCGGAGCGAGCTTAAAATTAAAAGATGTTTAAACCTGATACTTACTCTGCTTAAGCATCCTGGCAGCAGGCGAAGTACTTCGAATGTGTTTGGATACCCCGGGCGGAATTTATCCAAAATGTATCTCTGATATGAGAGAGAGCTCAGGGGACAATTATCGAATCCGCACCAAACGAATTGCTTTTGGTATATGAGAATTATGAGGGATTTACATTTTAAATTGAACCATATTTCAAAAGGAAGGTACCATTCGGGAGTTTAAGGTGTCTGAAAATATTTAAACACATTTTAAACTAATGTTCAAAACATCGCTTTATTGTTTAAAGTATCGGTAGTATTAAGTAGACAGGACTAAAAATACGACAGCCACGTTCTTTTTGTGTTCGGATTTAAATGGAAATGCACAGCGGAGTGAAAGTTGAACTCCTCGAAAGTTGGTGAACCTTTAGTTGAGTTTATTTGAGAACTTTCTGTTTCTGATCTTGATAAATTGTTGGGGTCTGTGGGAGGCATTTTCCTGGAAAGCCACTGGTAGTTTTCGCTTGATAGTTTCCTTAATTAGCTACCAACCGAACGCATCTATTCAAAATCGTGTCTGTCAGTTGGCGAAAGTTTTAAGCTGCATTAAACAATGGCTGCCCTTTGCACTCGCAAACTCACACACATGCACTTAACCCACTTACACACAGGCACACTATTCAGTGGCACAAACACTCGCACACACACGCAGCCCTCACGTCCTCAAATTGAATTTGCCAGGCTACAAAAGAAAAACAAGGCGGCAACGATGAGATAAAATAAATTACACATACGAAATATATTTTTTGAAAACGTTTATTGATTTTCCTCATCAAAGGATCAAAAGGGGCGGTGGGGGGAGGAAAAGGGCGTGTCGGAACCTGACAACTCATTAACGTGTGGCTAAAAACGAAATTAAATTGATGTCAAGGGGAAAAGAGCGGGATGCCTAAGGTAAAAACAAGGCTTTCAGATGGGGGATGATGAGCTTTTTATAGAGTGGAAAATATGAAAATAAAATTAGATTTTATCAGATTATGTAACTGAATTTATAATAATTGGGAGTAAGTAAAAAGGTTGCACTTTCTTAAAAGCGGGTAAAATTATATTTTCCAAAGTAAAAGTACTTAGGTGCAACGTGAGTTTAATCAGCTTTCTGGCATTAATGTCTAATAAGCAACTAATTTAACATTTAAATTAGCTATTCGTGGAATTGCATTTCAATGAGCATAGGGTGCTTTCGGTTAACTTTGGAGGTGGGTTGAGTTCCTAATTGAGTTTATTGTAGCTCCCTACAGGTTGCTGATGTATTTTATTTTCCCATTCCCCGGCGAACACGAAGTTTTAACACACAGAAATAACAAAGGACCAAATTAAGGCGAAACCCGAGCCCCTCGCCCTTCAATATTCATGAGGGTCCTTGGTCCGTTGGCCCTGGACTGGGCAATTTCCCTGCCGAGTCGTAATAACACTTATGGCTGTTCGGAAGCTCCTCTGCCGCTGTCCGGCGGAAAAGGAATGCGCCGTACAATTTACGGCTCGTAATATGGGACGTGCATGTGTGCGGAGCTCGTAAATATGTCAGGATATGCAGGAGGACTTACCTTTATGGCTGGCCATAAAACAAAAACCGTGTATGGTGGGCCCATGGAGCGTTTAAAATGAAATGTTGAGATTTTCAGGGACGAGGATTCCTAGGCGAATACCACAGCTTTTCGCCGAGCAGTATGCAAATGAGCCGGGACTTCATCAGCTTGTGGCATTCGCCTAACAACTTACAACACAATTTTCACTTGTCAAGCTGTCCCGATAAATGCCTTGGGACGTCAAGCAATACGGTTAGATGCCACAGTAAAAAAAGGATAAACAAGACAGCAAGGATGAAGGCGCAGGATCAGAACTGCGTTCTGATTCTTGTCATGTGCAGATGAGCCGCTTCCGAACTGTTAATTGCCGCTCTCAAAGGGCGCAAATGATTACCATGAAAAAAAGCTAAACGATTGCCCTAATTGAAGACAAACAAACCAGTCGCCTCCAGGTTATCCAGCTCCTTTGGATCAGTGGGATGGGCAGGGGGGCGGGATTTGAACCTTGTTTGCTGACCCACATAATCAGTGGGTAGTGAAATAATTGATTATCATGTAAACAGGGCCCTAAAAGCCGCCGGAACAATAAAACAGCAGGCCAGCGATGAAATCTCAGAGCCTCAATTGAGCATGTGTGTAAGTGGATGTCTGTCTATCTGGGTATCTGCACTGAGATAAAAATTTACCCGGGTGTTCTAGTCATCTTGAAAACATTGCCTTTCATTGTTAACGTGTCCAAAAGTACGCAACAATACAATACATACCTCGTGCCCATACAAATTATGAAATTTGATATGTATTGGCATACACATAAGCATAAATTGATACATACAATAACTTCCTCCGTGTACCCTTTTGTGTGTGTTCAACACCCTTGGAGCGTGTCGGTGTCTACCGTTGTGGCCGTAGGTGTATGTTGGGTCTGGTCGTAAAAGTAGTCAAGATACATATCGAGGCACAGCCGAGGCTATCAAAATCACTTGAGCGTGCAAATATGTGAAAGCCTCTCTGCAGATGAGAGTGTGTGTGTGTGTGAGTCCGGGTATTCCCCACTTGCATGGGTGTGTCCTCTGTGTGTGAGGCGCCAATAAGTGTGCTATAGTGGGGCATATGAAATTGATTAACATGCAGGAGGCCCAACCAAGGCGGAAAATAAGACTTGGGAACTTGGGGGTTGGCACCCGAAACCTGGGCAGCTGTTGATTTTGCACTTGAGCAAATCCGAATCCTGACTTTCAGGGGGCGATCAGATTCGTAGGGGCGTGGATGTTGTGTGTGTTGTGCTGGTGCCCCTTTCATGTTCATTTTCGATGAAAATACGTTAAAGCTGGGCTTTCCGCACACAGTTTCTGCTGCAAAATGAGAAATTTTGTGAATCTGTGAGGCAGATTATTCATGTAAGGAAATTTCAAACTTTGTAAACAACAAATTCCAATGAAATACCAAAGACAAGGTCATTTGGATTTTGCTTTACAAGATATTGAGAATAATAGTGGTCTGGATGAATTCCTGCGTTGCTGGATTGTTTTACCAATAAAACAAAAAATTTACTCCATTTATGGATACAACTTTGATTGCTCAGGGACGTGACTCTGCAATAAAAGTCCGATTAAAATTACTTCTTTTTGTTTCGCAGGAAGCCAAGGAAACCTTGTGCGATCCCGAAAAGAGGGCCATCTACGACAAGTGGCGCAACAGCGGCATCTCGATGAGCTACAAACAGTGGCTGGGCATGAAGGAGCATGTCGGTCAGGTGAGAAGATACACGATTGCCGAGAAAGTGGATAAAGAGGTATGCGATATGGGCCAGGAACTCAGCGATCCAGAGAAGTAGTCGCCCCGTCTCCCCCACTCTGTCTGCCCTCTCACTTCCTCACTTTGGCACGGCGGCAGCCCTGATCCCGCCTTGTGTCCCGCTGCACTGCGTCAACGCTTGGCCTTGTTTTTAAATTTCTTTTCATTGGTTTGTTTGCCGCGCTCGTAATGAAATTTGTAAGCCAAGCCGGAGTTCATTTTTGCTGTAGCACAATTAACGCGATTATTCATTACCCGCCCGAAAGCCACCCACTTTCCCGCCCACAAGGCTCTATGGTAATTTCCGCTGCCGAGCGAAGCGGAAATTGTCGTCATCCATCAGCGGCTGACATTGTCCGGCTCTCGAAAGGCGGTGGGGCTTTTGGCCCCCAAATCCGCATTTGCAATTCTAATTTTCAGCTCGGACACCTAGCAAAAACGGGAACAGAACAGTCCCTTGGATTCTATAAAATCCAAGGGGGAAAAATAAACAATACAAATTTCATTCAAGGTAGTTCATTACGAAGAAGGAAGGTGTTCCTTTGTTTCGACTTTTGTCTTGTGATTAAAATTTGTCATTGTGTCTTCTAATATCCTTAAGGACTTTCATGCCTTGGAACTTTTTTCTTGGGAAACACCATTATTAGTATTACGTTATATTTTTTGTTTCCCAATTCCCAAACTGCCAGTAGCTCTCCAACTCCGGAACTTTATTCCTCACTTGTCGGTGTTCCATGTGATAAATGTGTACAATAGCCAAATAGAACCCCCTCTTCCATCCCTTTTTCTCTGTGTCCCGCTCCTGAGTGCCCAATGAAATCCACCGAATGCAAACCTATCTTGAATGTGCCTCTTCATCCAACTCTGTGTGTGCCCGTGTGTGTGCTTGCATGCGAAGCAACGGAGGACCAATGCACCGAACCAAAGTGCCTTGGTCCTCGACCGAAACCGCGGGAATTTTATCTAATTAAATGCTTTTCCCACCCCCCCACGCTCCGCCAACCAAAACAAACAACCAAACAAAAGTCCATGCACTGGGTCACCCCCAAGACCAAGGATCGCATGCTGCCCGAGACCGGCGGAGCAGCTGCCCAGGGACCTGGATCCGGGGCAGGATGCAGCAGCGGTGGCCTGACCGCAGCCTCCCCCAATCCCGCCCACCGGCGGGCCTCGGAGGGCGGGGCGGCCTTGTACTACGGTAGTCGCAAGGGCGAGTGGGGCGGCGAGAACACCGATGTGGCCAACAAGTTCCGCAACTACGAGATCTAAGAGGAGCGTCGGCCACAGATAGAAGTTTCAATTTAAAAAATATTTCAAGTCAAACCGAAGAGCGAGCAGGAGGAGTTGGGTGTCTAGCCCGAAAGTTATGCAATTATATCAAAATATTCTGAAAGGGAAACAAAGTTTATTATCGATGTGTAACTTAAGCGTTGCGAACCACAGAGCACAGATACTCTTATATAGATGTTTATAGGTGTACAAAAAAATATATAGAAAAATGGTAATTAACTAACGTATATTTAAGTGAAAGAAACTGTAATTTCAATAAACTCCCCCGATGAAAAATCCCAGGCGGAGCGGCAAGAATTTTAAGTTGAAGTAATTAGTCAAATTTAATCGCAGTCATGCATATGAATATACACACCATATACTATATATATTTATGTAATCAGTGTATTTGTATATCGATGTTTCAAGTACCATGAATGTACCCCCAAGACAATCCCTTGGCAGCAAACAAAACTAAACTGAAGCTAATGCTAACGCTGTAACTGAAACTAAACTATTACTAAACTAGTGACAGTCTAGCGACTCACCCACCACGAGCCAGAAAATGAGAACATATTGAAAGACATGGTAAAGCGAATTTAAACCTTTATACACATGACACGTTTGCATAGTCAAAAAAAGTAAATCTCACTCGGTGTCCTTTTTAAATGCAACATTGCGAAAAGCTCCACTGAACTGTTTTCCCTACCTGAAAAATCATTTTCGCAGAAAATCAACAAAAAAATGTGACAAAATATCAAAGAAAAATCAAACAAAAAAAGTGCAGAGAATTTATATAAATGTTTTGATGGATAGAGCGGTGAACTTTTCAACTTATACATATAGCAGAGATTATTGTCATTATTATTGTACTATTATGCGCAGCGCAGAGAAATAATTACTACATAAATGTTGTTGCTGGATTTAAATGCATTACTTATACAACTACATATGAAGATTGTTTTAAGACATACTCTATTGAATTTATTCAAATACACACATATTGCGGATAGAGCAGACCAGACCCAGATCAGATCGGAACAGAAAGGAAGGAACAGCTGCAAGCCAAAGGCGTGACCCCGCGACCCCCGACCCCTTAGAAGGGGCGGTGGGCGGGGCCCCAGCTAGTACTAGCAATTACACATTAATTAGTGTTGGTTCTAACTTAGCTGGCGAATGTTACACGCAGCGAGCGAACAGATCACAAATAAATCCAATTTTTGAAAGGGGTTCCCACTCCTGGCGGAACCTCAGGTATTCAATCACGTGTCTTTATTGGGCTGACTAAGGAAATGATGGGCGGGAGTGTAAGTATATTAATACTCTTATTTTTATTCTAGAACTCTGTTCCCTTAAAGCTTGACTGGAGTTCTCTAGTTAGTGGCTATGTTATCTAGAAGCTGCAATCGCCTCATTTTGTTTGTTTAACTCCAAAATCTGCGCGTATGTGGCCAACGAATCATCCCAAAGCTCGCACGGTCGACGATCAGATTGATCAATCTCACGGATCCATCGATTTTGAACTTTAAAAATAATTCGTTATAAAATTATTAATCCTATACATCTTAAAACTTACCCCACTTGGAACCAGCGATTATAGGGCACGCACCATGCTGAGTTCTCACATCACCCACTCCAGAGGCGTGGAGATTATGCCAAAATGCAGCTGAAATGTTGGGCTTTTATAAAAGTTTAATAATTAAATATTTCAGAATATACCTGCATATTTCTTTGGCTTCAAAAGAGTTCTTAGCTGTGGAAACGCAGTGCCTCCACCTTGGGCAACATCCGAGAGCTGTAAATGGTGGAATGTTAATCGAACTTATTTTAAAGTTCAGACTACTTGCATAAAATAGAACTGTGGCAATGCGGTTGCCCATTTCGGGAGAGGAGACCAATCCGGCATCAAACTGTTAGTGGGAAAATAGATAAACCAAATATCTATATGAAATATATATCCCAACTCACGGTCGTCTGGTAGAACCAGTCCATGTGCTGGCCGTAGTGTCCTCCGATTCCGTAGTTGGCGAACTGGTGATCCTCCGCGTACTTCATGTTTAGGTTCGTCATGTCCGCTACTCTTTGATCGATGGTTGATAGCACCTTGTGAGCAGTGACTGGGATGAAGGTAAACTGGCTGGTCCTCACATTGGACACGACTGACTCATTGTGGCTCGTTATTGTGGCCCTCATCAGCCTGTTCTTGGTCAGCTTCCTTATAACATCGATCTCGCTCTGGTATATGACATCGTGGTAGAGTACGAGCAGGGGATCCTGGAAGAGCTCCTCTGCCTTGAGAGGAGCTATCCACAGGAACGGGTGTGTCTCGGTCACATAGCCACAGCGCAGATGACGTTGTTCCTTGGGAGTGAGTTGCCAGTGGCCACTGCAGGTTAGGCTGTAGGCCTGGAACTCACCCACCTGTTCACCATCCTCCGGAATGGGCTAGAGTAAAAAAAAATAATAAGTACAAACCTAAATCCCTTTAGAAAACACCACTTACAGCATGTTCTAGGATGGGTTTGGATTCGTTTAATAAAGCCTTCTCACCCAGAGCATTCAAAAGGGTTTCGTAATTTTTGGCGTGCTCCTCACTGGCTGATTGAATCCCGATTAGCTCCTGGTAGGTATCTTTCATACCACGGAAGTCCTCCAATTCCTTCTTGGCCTGCACAAGAAGAGCCAGAATCTGAGGCTTGAGTTGCTCCTCTTTTTCCCCACCCGTCAAACGATCGTTAGCTTCAATTAGCCAGGAATGAGCCAAACGCGGATGCTGATCCCGTAGAGCCAGTCTGGCTATGTCCACACAGTGATCCGCGCTTAATTGGGTGCTAAGTAATATACAAATCTTTAGTATGTTCAATATATTAAGTTGCTATTTCAGTTTACCTATAATCCACTCCATCTAAGATACCTCTGGCCAGGTCCTTGGCCTTCAATCTATAAACATACTGTAACCTTAAAATCCCGTCAATGGCTCCATCGAGCTCCTTTTTATCGGGCATTGTCTCACGATTTCTGAATTTTCCAAGTCGAGTCAGCGGTTCTAAAAATTATTATTAATTAACATTAATTTTAAATCAAAGTGTTTCAATCTTACTCTCGCCTGTTGAAGCCGCCATGAGATTCTCCACTCGCTCCCAGTCTACTGTCAGTCTCTTGTTCAGCAAATATTTGTTTATAGGACTCTCAAAATAGGATGGACCCCATTCACGAGCCTCGTTCCTTTCATTTTCGAACTCTCGCAGTCGGCTATTAAATAAATCATAATGAATAATCAGAGATTTATACCTTTAATTCAAATATTTCTTACGCTTTCAGAAAATCCAACTTTCCCTGATTATCGGATAGGAATTTTTGCATATGCAGCAGCATTTTCTGCTCATAGCCGAACACTTTGGTCATCTCATTTATGGAGGAAAAGAACTCGACTCCAGAAACGGAGGAGATGGCTTGGTGAAATAGCAGGAAAAGTACTGAAAACACCGGGAATATCATTCTGTCTGAGATCCGCTCTCGAGAGCTCTTCGCTTCCAACTGATGGCGGCATTTGACCCCTCGGAATATTACAATAGCAGCGAGAAGTCAAGAATCAGAGGGTCTATCGGAAACCAGTTCTCACACGCACCCAAAGAAAGTGCCGGGTTCGTTGAGCCGGCAACTGGTTTTGGTTAGATAATAACTAATGTGGGTCTAATGTGGTATTGGCATAACACGCAGATGTTAGTGGCTTGATGGTCAGTTAAGACGATACTATACTTACCTTATATGATAAGGTAACTACTTCAGATAAAAGCTATGATGCATAGCAAATTGACGATAAAGGCGTATCTAATGGCCGAATAATTGAAGTTTTTGTGAAGTTGTACTATATTTTGTTAGATATAAGATTGTTGTGAGATGCAGAATGCCGGTTCTCAAACATTTATTTGTGGTTATATTTTTCTTAAGTCGAAGCATGGGTCAAAGTGAGGATACCCAGCCTCGCTTTGCAAGATCTGTGGTGAATATGGATGACCTTCTGAACATGGAAGATTATTTGGTCTCTAAATTGGAAGGCTACACCGAAAAATTGTTCCAGAAAGCCAAAACCATTAGATGGTGAGTCAAATTGGACAGCATTTCTTAAAATGACCTTTAAGGCCTACTTAAAGGGGAATTGAACAGATGAGGGAACAGCTCGAACAGAGAAAAATGGAGCCGTCCTCCGATTTATTTAACAGGTACTCCTTCATTCGTCACATGCAGGCGGATTGGTTGATGTGGAAACGATATTTAGATAAACCCGTGATTCGTGGTTCGTCATTATGTTACAATATGTTCAAGCTGTAATTCTGTCTTTTCTGTAGATGAGTTGAATTATAGAAAGGTGGAAAATTTGAAGATGCCTCAGGGACTTGACTTGTTTGACGCATCTGAAGCTATAAGAAGAATGCAAGCCACTTACGGGATGTTATCCAATGACATAGCCAAGGGTTTCCTAGATGGAGTTCAGTACAAGTATGTTGAAGAACCTGTTCCTTTCCTTCCTGGAGTTGTTATTTAATTTATATATCCAAGTTCAACACTGGCACCCATTGATTGCCTTGCAATGGGCCGACACTTAATGAATCAATCGCGATGGACAATTTCCGAACAATGGATTCTGGCAGGGATTAAAGCACATGATCGGAAAGGTCCTCAAACAGAAATGATGTTACTGAGGGGACCGACAAAAGCTGAACTCTTTAGAACACTGGGTAAAGTGCGGTTCGAAATGAGTAAGTTCAAAAAAAGGCGAACTATGCTTTTGTTAGATATAAATTTTATTTGATTATAGGAAATACAGAAGGAGCCGTGAAAGCTTATGAAGATGCTCTCAAGCAATCGCCCCATGATCAGGAAATATTCCAAGAGTATCAACACTTAAAGAAAGTTCTTACATTATCGCTAAGTGAACCGATCCGAGAGGAACCCAATGATGACAACGAAGAAATGGAGCTGCCGCACTGCTGCAGTGGTCGTTGTGAAAGGCCCCAAAAACTCAAGAGACTATATTGTGTGTATAATTGTATAACTGCTCCTTTTCTGCGACTGGCCCCCATCAAAACGGAGATTCTCTCGGTTGACCCCTTCGTGATTCTTCTACACGACATGGTCTCCCCCACGGAGGGTGCTCTTATAAGATCTTCCAGTAAAAATCAGATTCTTCCTTCCGAAACAGTCAACGCCGCAAACGAGTTTGAAGTCGCCAAGTTCCGCACTTCAAAGTCAGTTTGGTTTGACAGTGATGCCAATGAGGCGACTTTAAAGCTTACTCAACGTTTGGGTGAAGCAACTGGCTTAGATATGAAACATTCCGAGCCTTTTCAGGTCATCAACTATGGAATTGGAGGCGTCTTTGAAAGCCATTTTGACACGTCCCTCGCGGACGAGGATCGATTCGTTAACGGATATATTGACCGACTCGCTACAACACTTTTTTATGTCAGTCCTTCGTTTGACGCTAACGGTTTTCTTATAATCTTAGCGATTCTTTCAATTCCAGCTAAATGATGTGCCACAAGGCGGGGCCACCCATTTTCCTGGTCTAAATATCACTGTCTTTCCAAAGTTTGGAACTGTTCTCATGTGGTACAATCTGCACACGGAGGGTTTGCTGCATGTCCGAACCATGCACACCGGCTGCCCAGTTATTGTGGGCTCCAAATGGGGTTAGTAGAGTCTCCATTTCTGATCTTCTTGTATTCTATAAGCTTCATTATCCCCCAGTTGTCAGCAAGTGGATAGACGACAAAGGTCAAGAGTTCAGAAGGCCCTGCCTTAGATCGCACTTAGATTCAAAATATTTGTCATCAATAGAGAAGATTATTGTCTAGCCTTAGTTTCTAGTTTCTACAATTTGTTTAACGAAATATAGAATAAGGCGAAACTAATGGGCGCATCAATATGATTATGACATGATTCGGTACAGAACGTTTTATTTCTCAGGCTTGATGCACAGTGGGTTTCAAAATGCTGTTCTGGAGATTGGTGCTCCTGGGAATGCTATTTCTGTCCCTAAGTTTTGGCCAGTTGCGGGAGAACGATGCCCAACAGCGCTTTTCACGATCTGTGGTGAATATGGATGATATGTTGAACTTAGAGGACGATCTTGTCACAAATGTGGAAAAGCTGGCAGAAGCGCTCTCCCGAAAAGCCAAAACCATCAAATGGTGAGTAATGCGTAGGTCCAAACAATCAAGGATTTCTTAATGCAATGCAAGCTCTGAAGGGGTGTCTTCAAGATGATGAAAAGGCGACAGGAGTATAAGTCGTCTAGGAAACTTTTTGCCAATCCGATTGACACCTTTTCCCTCATTCGTCACATGCAGTCGGACTGGTTGATGTGGCTAAAGTACTTGGAAATGCCTGTTGGCCAAGGTTAGGTAAATGGTTTGAGCTATTACCTACTACTTAAGAGTCTCTTTGCACAGAAGAATTGGCCGTTCTGAACTCAAGGATGCCTTTATTGCCAAAGTACTTTGACTTTATAGATGCCGCTGAAGGAATTCGAAAAATGCAGGCTACATACCAGATGTTTTCCGCAGATATAGCCAATGGCTTACTTGATGGAGTGCAATACAAGTAGGTTATAAGGTCACCCTAATCAAGGGGGAGTTTTTACTTAATTTAATTACTTAAAGCTCTTCCCTAAAACCGATCGATTGCCTCGCAATTGGTCTTCATCTGATGAATAACTCTCGTTGGTATGCTGCCGAGCAATGGATAAGTGTTAGCATTGAAGCCTATGATCAGAAAAGTTCTCAGACCGAGATGGAGTTATTGAGGGGACCAAAAATGGCTGACCTGTGCAGAATACTGGGTCAAGTTCAAATGAAGCAGAGTGAGTAGGAAGTGTATACCAGAGGTTATTCGTGTTGGGCATAAGACTTATGTTGATTGTAGGAAATCATGAGGGTGCTCTTCAAGCCTATCAGGTTGCCCTTAAACTCTCGCCTCATGACCCAGAAATATATGAGGAGTATCGGATCCTGGAAAAAAGGGATCTTACGTTGTCAGATATCGAACCGATGGCGCAGGATGAGGACAACTCCCACGAAAGATTGGTTCTTCCGCCCTGTTGCAGTGGACGCTGTGCAGTTCCCCGAAATCTGAGTAGTCTATATTGTGTATATAACCATGTAACCTCCCCATTTCTGCAACTGGCCCCTATCAAAACGGAGATTCTCTCGGTTGATCCCTTCGTACTGCTCCTCCATGATATGATCTCCCAAAAGGAGAGTACTCTCATCAGAAATTCGAGCAAGGAACACATGTTGCCGTCCGCCACAACAGACCCAGATTCATCCGATACCGAAACTCAAGTCGACACATACCGCACCTCAAAGTCTGTTTGGTATAGCAGTGACTTCAACGATACGACCAAAAAGATAACCGAGCGCTTGGGAGATGCGACTGGACTGGACACGAACTTTACGGAGTTCTATCAGGTCATCAACTATGGGCTAGGGGGTTTCTTTGAGACGCATTTGGACATGTTGCTGTCGGAGAAAAACAGGTTCAATGGAACCAGAGATCGTATTGCCACCACACTGTTCTATGTTGGTATCCTGAGTTTTGAAAAGTGCCTTGTTAAGAATAATTTCTTCTCTCCAGCTTAATGAAGTTCGCCAGGGCGGCGGCACGTACTTCCCTCGAATAAATCTCACGGTATTCCCACAGCCAGGATCGGCCCTCTTCTGGTATAACTTGGACACGAATGGTAACGATCACATGGGCTCCCTGCACACCGGCTGCCCAGTCATCGTGGGTTCCAAATGGGGTTCGTAGACTTGGAGCTCAGATTGGTTGTGTAACCATGAACATTTTTCCCTCCACAGTTATGAGCAAGTGGATAAACGATATGGGACAGGAGTTTACAAGGCCCTGTATCGATTCAAGTTCAAGCTCAAAAGAGGTTTTATCAGCTGAGCGGCTTATAATTTGATTTATTTCTTAATTTTTATTCCATAATTTAATAAAAAGTTGGTAAAACAGAAAGTATATACTATTGTTATTCGTGGTAAAGTGTCACCAATGGATCAATAAAGAGCACTTCCGCTTTGATTGGTGCGAGCAGAGAATAGAAAGTTCTTATTTTGGTATCATAGAAGCAGTAGAGACTTGCGTTTTTTCGGAGCCTATATTTATTACTTTCCACATTTAATTCCATGCTTTTGGGCGGATCGAGCAGAATATGATAGCTCAAACGCTTTTGCATCCTGACCAACTGTGCATTGCGTGGATTTGACTTTAGAGCAAACTCAACAGTTTCGAGCGCCAGAGGCCAATTTTCTAGGAAGTGATTGAAAATTAAATTACTCATTGCAAATGAACCCACTTACGCTGTTTCACATAGACTTCAGCTAGTTTCAAGTATAAATCAGCAGCATTAAAGTTCAGAGACGGATCAATTGGATCCCGATAAGTTGAACTATCTAACATGGATATAGCCACCTTTAGCCACTCCTTGGACTCGTTATAGTCTTTTATTTCCCTACTGTAATCCGACAACGCAACGCAATCGCTGAGAGACATCAAGTTCCTGTTGCAAATAATTTATATTTATAAATATTCTAATTTTAAAGCACTCGTAATATACTTAGTCTGAGTGCCTAAGATTACACCATTTGCGATATCTTGCGGAGGCATTTGATAGGCGTTTAATATTTTGGAAATGCCTTGGCATACTTCTGAGATATCATTTTTGGTAGGTAAGTACTCCTTGACAGACATTAGAGATGCCAGTTCATCTGCAATTATGTTCAACTTAAAGGCGCTCAACAAGCGGTCCTCTTATTACCTTTTCCTGGATCTTCCTGTAGGAAGAGCTGCCAGTGTGTCCAGTCCGATTGCATATGATGGATTAATGAGTAACTCGCCACTGGACTAGATGCAATGGCCAACTTGTCTCGTTCAAACTGAATATGATATGTGGCCAAGTCGAAAAGGACTCTGAAGAATATTGATTAGACCTCAACTAGCAAACTACTTAACTTACTCGTCGATTATTTTCAACTTCGTTTCCAGCGCGTGTATATAGTTTTCTAAATATTTCACTGCATTTTCTTGAATCTTTAAGATATTTATCAATTTGAATTTTGATAAAGAATGCCGATTTTCAGCGTTTGAATAAGACAAGTCCACCATGGTTAGTCCAACTAAAAGTATACAGGCGGACTTCATGACCACAATTTCATCTGATGATTGCTGAAATACCTGAAATGTGTTCTAGCAATCATTGCTGCTGCATTTGTTTCCTTATAAACCTTAACTAAAACATTTAAGCAAGACGAATCGATTTTATTTGTACACATACTTTACGCTCCATTTCTTTTTTTCCAGACTTTGGTAGAAAGATCCTCCACCTGACTCTCACTAACAGGGCTTAGAACTTTATAGAGATCCTTTTCTTGGAGACTCAGGTTTTTATAACCATTTAAGGTGACATTTAGCCAGTTCTCAGCATCCGTATAGTTTTTCTTGTCGTATGCATGCAGAGCGATTTGCAGGGACTCCAAAGGACTAACAAAAGAAAGTAAAGACAACAAATTTGATAAAGATTTGTACCATACCTAAGTTCAAAATTTCCCTGAGTTTCGTTCTTATGGAAATCCATTGCAGCTTTAATGGAATTCGTATATTCATCTTTCGTTGGCATCTCGCTCCTCATCTCTTGAATCTCGGATATATACTCTAGTGAGCAGGTTATTGTCTTTCTGTTGATTGTAGGACATTCATTAGGATATTTACCTGTGGCTAAGGGCTTTTCCATTAGCTTTCTCCAAGCTGGCCAATCAAAATGCAAGTGGTGTAATAAAGAGAAGCTATTAAGAGGATTGCCTAGATACACTTCACGATCTTTTCCCACATTAGCTAGCTCAGATTTTCGATCATCTATATAACTGCATAACAAAAAGTGTTGAAGATTTTTACATATTTTTCAACTATTTACCGATTTAAGGTACTAATGTGATCCTGAAGGTCTTCCGAGTAGCCTTGTAATTGCGTCTTGAATCGGGTATCGAGATCTAAATAGGCTTTCATCTTTGTAGCGCAGGCCCATTTGGGTAAAATCAAAAAAACCAAAAGAGCCGAAAATCCAAGAGCGCTCCACATGACTGTAGTAGAAAAATAATACATTACTTCGAACCAAAACTTAAGTGAACCGTAGCGTGACAAACTAAATAGTGAAACCTCTCTCAATAATATTTCCACCTTTTTTATAGTTTTTATTATTCAATATTCTAAATGCTTGTCAGACATGGCCTCCTAAAAATTTGTTCCCTTTCATTTATCCACTTGGTCATGACTGCAAAAATAAATTATTTATAATGAGCACATGGATTTGTCTATACTATATTACCCCATCTAGAACCCACAACTGTGGGACAAGCTGAGTGGGCTGTTCTATTATCGCCATCGCCCTTGTGATCAAGATTGTACCACAGAAGTGCTGAGCCCTTCTTGGGGAACACGGAGAGTCCGAGTTTCGGGAATATGGTGGCCCCACCTTGGGGCACGTCACTCAACTTCGGATGATTGGGGAGGATTACAAAACATTCACCCTAAAACATGTATTACTTACATAAAACACGGCTGTGGCGATGCGATCCGAAAAGTTGTCCAACTGGGGAAGATT
This sequence comes from Drosophila simulans, assembly GCF_016746395.2. NCBI lineage: Eukaryota > Metazoa > Arthropoda > Insecta > Diptera > Drosophilidae > Drosophila > Drosophila simulans. The sequence continues at coordinate 26,609,123 of NC_052523.2, read as the reverse complement.
CAAATTTATCAGGGAAACCAACTTTGGAACATGGTCTTACTTCTGCTTCTCCTAAAAAGTCTAAGTGGATGCCGTAGAACCCGCCTATTCCGTAGTTCAAAACCTGAAAAGGGTCCGCGTCGTGGATCTCGAAATTGGTCATGTCCTGTGTCAGTTGCGACAATCTCTGGATCAGTTTGCTATTCTCAACTAGCCATGTGCCCTTGGTGGTCCGGTCGGGGTCCTCTGTATAGTTTCCGTCCTTACTCACGGTAACGGCTCGTGCAAGTCTACCCTTAGCCATATTCCTAATGCTGACAATGTCCTTGTCAGAAACTACATCATGAAAGAGCACCATGTAGGGATCGAGGGACAGTAGTTCCATCTTCAGGGGGGCCAATCGAAGGAAATACGAAGCTGTGGTGTTGTACAAGCAATAAAGTTTCGTGGTAGGTCGGCATTCCGAACTGCAGCATTTCTTATAGACTCCTTTGGACTTCTCCTTCTAAATCAGAAAGAGTTGAGTAATAGTTGTGTAATACAATTTCTTACCTTTTTCGCTAACTCCTTGCCAATACGAATATTAATCTTTAGCCGAGAAAGGGCTCTTTGCAGACTGACCTTTTCCGGCCAATTCCTAATAGCGAGTTGCAGCTCACTCATGGCTAAAAATCGAAGGCCTGTAGAACTTTATGGTCACAGCAAAAACTATAGCTAATGCTTAAAATCCTACCTAGGTTATCTTGGATCTCCACGAAAAGCTCGTAGAAATCGACCAAGGGCATTCCGAGTTGAGAATAGATATATTCGATTTCTTCATCTGCCTCGTACATCTTCAAACCCACCATCAACCACTCCTTGGCACGAATAAAGTCCTTGTTCTTGACCATGTGCCTGGCAATCGTAATACACTGCATTCCATCCAGCGATGTACTTAGGTAATAACATCACGATTAGCTTTCCATCTAAGCCTATTTAAGTCTTACTTGTGATGGACGTCCTGAAGAACTCCCTTGGCCATTTCGGCAGTTGGGAGTGAATAAGTCCACTGAATGAGTCTTAATCCTCTGATGGCCTCCTCAGTGTCCTTTAATGTTGGCATTTGCGGTGCAATGGCAATTATATCATTAACAAGAGCTAGAAAATCGGAATAAGTTAAATCACTCCTATGCACTAATATTACCTACTCTCCCATGGCTGCTCCTCCATTAACCACATCCAGTTTAGGTAATCGGAGTACAAGCGGCGAGTGATCCGAAAATGTTTAATAGGATCTTCGGGGAGTTTCTTCTCTCGATCGTTATCAGTCATTTTCAAGTAGCTTTAGTGATAAGAAATCATAAATAATCTCTTAACTTACAGTTTCCACTTACTATTCTATTGTGTCCACTCTTTGCTGCAGTGCATTTGCGAACTTCTGTAAGATATTCAGCAGGTAGTGCTCATAGTCGATGAGTTTACCCATGTCGTATATCGATATGGCATAATTATTTTCCAATATTGTCGTTTTGCTATGACTCTTGACTAAAACTAGTAAGTACAAAATGGCTAGAGAAATGAGTAGCTTCGGCATCTCGTGGTCAACTGAGCGAGAAAACCCGGAATATAGTATATTTATCGCTTTCAGGTGGGGAAATCCATTTTTTATGCTCTGATTTTACTTAATTTTCCAAGCCAGATGAAAGATGAAAACTTTTAACAATAATATGTTTTAGTTCTTTGAATATTGATAGAGAGGTCGCAAGCGTGTTACTCTCTGTTTTCTTAGCGGATCCTCATCGGGAACCTCTACTTTTTGTATTAGAAATGCCGAAAAATACCCAACTGTGTCAATGTTTGTTTAGCTGCACTAATGGCAGACAGACAGTCACCGAAATTGTCTATCTGGAATCCAGAACAGTCTTAAATGGGACACTGAACAGTCAACATGTTCCGGCTAAGTATTATTTTACCATTAATCTGCGTTTTCTCAGTCAACGGAGATTACTACTCGGCTATAAGTGAGCTGGAAAGACTACTCGACGTGGAGGCTTTTATAGTAGAAAAGTTCGATGAATATCTTGAAAGGGCTCAGCAGGAACAGGAGAACTTGAAAAGGTGCTTCTAATTAGAATATCTTTCAATCAATATAAAAATGTTTATTTTGCACCAAAGATTTTTAGATCAGATAGACGAGCAGCAAAATGATCGTGGCGATCTCGAGGAATACTTTGGCAATCCCATCAATGCCTTCATCACCATTAAACGCCTCGTTCATGACTGGAAGTTTAATGTATTTGATCCTTTGTTCGACTCCAGTAATTTTGAGACCTACAAGAACAACCTAAGTGATTCGCTCGAGAAGATCAACTTTAAAGGACCCACTCAAGAAGATCTACACGGAGCCACCCGCGCTCTTCTTCGGCTGCAGAATATCTACCAACTAAACACGGACCACCTAGCTTCTGGCGTTCTGCTTCCCGGCGAGAAGAATCCACTGGGCACCTCGTTGAGTGCAAGTGACTGTTTTGAGCTGGGCAAGAATCTCTGCCAGATTAAGGAGTACTCTTACGCATCCGAGTGGCTATTGGAGGCCAGAAAACGATTGCACGGTAAACCATTAGGTTTTATATCACCCAATGTGAGCGATGTCGAGATTCTGGAGCACCTTTCACCCGCCTTCAATGGTTTGGGAAATCTAAAATTAGCCCATAAATTAAATAATGAAATATTGGACAAGAAGCCTGATCATGAGGATGCTCTCAAGAACAAGATACTGTACGAAGGCCAATTGGCTAGGGAGCGAAGTTTTGTTCCTAGAGAGCAAGCGGAACTGCCTCAAAAGGTAGGTACATTCCTTACTAAAAATTTATCATTCACTCTGACCCATTTCATAAGGAGCAAAAGGAGAGCTACAAGCTATATACACAAGTTTGTCGAGGAGAACTCCATCAATCTCCTCGGGATCAGCGGAATTTGAGATGCTGGCTCTCCCACCAGGGAGTTCCCTACTATCATCTTTCACCTTTCAAAATTGAACAATTAAATATCGACCCTTATGTCGCGTACGTTCACGAAGTTCTGTGGGACAGCGAGATAGATACGATCATGGAGCACGGCAAAGGTAATATGGAGCGTTCAAAGGTGGGTCAAATCGAGAACTCCACCACAACTGAGGTCCGGATAAGTCGAAACACCTGGCTATGGTACGATGCGAATCCTTGGCTTTCCAAGATTAAACAGCGCCTGGAGGATGTCACCGGACTAAGCACGGAAAGTGCGGAGCCCCTGCAGCTGGTCAACTATGGAATTGGGGGACAGTATGAGCCGCACTTTGACTTCGTGGAGGTGAGCTCATCCAGTATGTGAGACGACAGAGCTTCCACAATTTTCTGTACATCTTTCAGGACGATGGTCAAAATGTTTTCAGCTGGAAGGGCAACCGCCTGCTGACTGCTCTTTTCTACGTAAGCCTTCTGACATCAAATTCAAACACAACTGTAACCCCATCTTCTATTTCTTCAGCTAAATGATGTTGCTCTGGGAGGAGCCACAGCTTTTCCTTTCCTCCGATTGGCTGTTCCGCCGGTGAAGGGAAGTCTATTAATCTGGTACAATCTGCACAGTTCTACCCACAAGGACTTTCGCACGAAGCATGCTGGTTGTCCAGTCCTCCAAGGATCAAAGTGGAGTAAGTAAAGCATAAACACTTTTAGCTATTGTTTCCGATGTGAGATATTTTATCTTTTAGTTTGCAATGAGTGGTTCCATGTGGCTGCTCAGGAATTCAGGAGACCTTGTGGCTTGAGCAGCGATGAGGGAAAATTTTTACATTTGAAGGACAAATAATAACCACAGTAAAATTATAATGTAATTCTTTCAAATAAATACTTGTATTAATCCAATAGTAAGCCATATTATACTCACCACAAAGGTTAAATATCATTTGGTAGATAAACAAAGTTCAATCGAATGACTAAAAAACTAATCTCACCACTTTTCTAAGATATATGGGAAATGGGGGCCTTGGCCTCAGTTTAGCCCCACGATTCAAGCCGGTCAGTCGAGCGCTCTCCAGTCGGTTCGAAAAACGATCTAATACATAATATAGAAAATATCTCTAGTCATTGACCCGAGGGCCAAGAGCAAAGTGAAGAACGAAAAGACTGAAAAAAGGCCCGAAGACATCTAATTATGCAAATGCCGATGGTTTTTAGTGTTTTGTGGCTGCTTCAGCTGTTTCTGCTCGTGGAATCTTTTGCTGGAGCTAATTTCGCCAGGGGAGAGGAGCAACTGGAGGCTCTGCTGTACACCGAAACGCAGCTCATCGATGGGTTGCGTGATTATATCGAGCGATTGGAGCTTCAGCTGGAGGAGATCCGAAGGGAGACCTCCGCCATCGAGGAGATCCACAGTCAAGTGGATAGTGTGGAGGAGTACATGGGAAATCCACTAAATGTCTTTGGTATTCTCCAGAGGTTCGAAAGTGTGTGGCCCGGATTGGAGCAGAAGGCGAATGCCACTCTGGAGATAGGGTTCGGAGAACGGTTGTCCGACAGGGAGTTAACCCTTCCCAGCGAGGAGGACTACGAGGAGTCTCTGAATCATCTGCTACATCTGCAATCCGTCTACGAATTGGACTCGAATAGCCTCTCCTTGGGCGTGGTGAATGGATTCAAATTGGGGTGAGGAAGCTGAAGCCCAGAAAATGGAAAAACCAAAGCAATCAAAAATTGTTTGCATAATTTCAGCTCCTCCATGTCCTGGGGCGACTGCCTGGAAGTGGCTCGCAAGTCGGACTTTCCTGTGGCCAAGTTCTGGCTAGAATCTGCTTTAGAGAAGCTGCCCTCCGCCTCCGAAAACTCCACGGAATCGCAGAGGGAACGGGAAAGCGGACGTGTGCACATCCTGGAGGCAACTCTCAACATTGAATACCGCGCTGGTAGGTTGGCCTAGGATTAAGTGCAATATCCCGGCCAGAATTCCAAATTTCGTTTCTTTTATTTTCCAGGGGAGCTTTCCCGAGCCCTGGCAACTGCCGAGGAGCTTCTACTGCTGCTACCAATGAACCAAGGCATTCAAAAGGCCAAAAGAAAGATTGAAAAAGCCATGGCCAAGAACGAATTGCCCAAGGGAAGGGGCCAAAAGTCGAAGCCAAAGAAGCAAGTAAGTGGGTGAATCAGAGATGCAAAATCATTTTTAGCCGCAGGTAGTGTCATTTCAAGGAGCCAGGGAGTAAGATTTATTATTAAAGAATGATTAGATATCAGACTAACAACAAAAATTAATTATTATTTTACATAGAAATCCAAATCCACGGAGCAGCTGCTCATTGAGGAGATTTGTCGCGGAGCAACACAGCAAGTCTCAACAGGAAGTCGCTTCAACCAATGCCAGTTGGATGGAAGTTCGCCCTGGTTGCTCCTCCAGCCCTCCAGGTTGGAGCCCATCAGTTCAGATCCATATATAGTTTTGCATCACGATGTATTGACGCCGAAGGAATCCGGTGAATTGCTGGAGCTCATAGATGAGGAGGATGCAAAAGGAGTTAGCTATCAATCGCTGAAGCTATCCAAACTGGCACAAAAGAAGCTTGGAAGGATTAGTCGTCTCCTGGGACTTGAGACTGGGGACCTAGATCCCTGGACCGGACGTCGCCATGGTCACGAGCACATCACCAAGTTGGAGGATAGCTCGGAGCTGCAGCATGTGGCACGTCTCATGTTGAACGTACGTGTTATCCAGCGCGGCCTAATTAAATGACTAATGTGTCGCTAATTAATTTCCGATCCATTCCCCGCGGCTTAGTTGCAGGCACCCGGAATGGGAGGAGCCGTGGTGTTTCCGCAGCTAGAGCTCGGCGTGAATGTCCCACGTGGCTCGCTGCTCCACTGGCGCACACGATCCGCCGGGGGCTCGTCATCCGAGTGGGACTACCGCAGTGGCCAGGCCATCTGTCCCGTGCTCCTGGGCGTCCAGTTGTGTAAGTTGCGGCGTGGATGGATTTCGCTTGCGTGCCGGGATTGAGTTTGCGGCCCAGTCGCACTTACCACATCCCAAAACAAGCTGTCATCGCTTGTCAGTCGAACGTGCTGCGAGATACCCTGTGGGGGGTATATTAGTTCTCCACAAAATATTCGTACAAAAATATTTTAATCGTCGCTGAAAGTAATATGAATCTTTTCATTGCCAACTCTTTCCAAGAACCACATAATTTGGCTTTATTATACAAAGCAGTCATTTCTTTGGAGACAAACTCTTTACAGGGTATCGCGTGGTCGACTCTCACTTTCTCTTTGCTAATTTCCATTTTTATTCATCTCAATTTCGCATGCAGCCGCGTGGACAGGACTCAATTGACGTGGGCAGCGAGGCCTGATGGGTTTCCATGGTTTCCCGATCCGTGCGACATGTGCATTAATTGCCAGCTGGGGAATCAAATAAAGTTGACCTTGGCACTTGATTAAAAATCAGCCTTTTATTGCGTTATTTCCCGTTGGGAGTGCCCATCCGGCGGTGTGAATGGGCTGGGCAAACAAAGGCTGCCATCCATAATTGTTTGTTTGTTTGTTTGTCGTTAAGAGGAAGCCCGCTGCTCAAACACTGGGCCATAAAACAAGTGTGCTGGCCGCCGCCTCTGAAGTCCGTAAATCAGCAAAGATTGCGGATCCCAGCAGTGTGAGTTATGATGGTCGCCTCATTAACAAATCATTGCTCCAAATTGGCAGCCTGCGGGGGAATCATCCATAACAATCCATAAACAATAGACCGCAAGCCAATATGAACTGTCGCAACAGTCGGATGCGAAATGTTAATCGGCCCTAGCTGCCGGAGCTGCTAAATAGTCGAACTGCAGTCTTAAATATCAAACAGCTAACTGCCAATTAGCCCGTATTAATATGCCTGGCTGGTCTAATCTCTAGCTAAAGACAATGGCCGATTCGAATCCGATCCGAATGCGAATCGAGTTCAGAATTAAGAATTCGAAACGAGCTCGCCGGGCCGATAAGCATCAGTAAATCAGCGCAAAACAAGCCATAAAACACGCCGGGCCGAAAAGAAACCCGTACGCTCCTCTTGCCAACTTCTCCGCATCGGAACATGCACAGAACTGGCTAATAAAACAGTTTTCTTCAAATCATAGGCCACCGCAACTAGTTTCGCCATCGCACATGCGAAATTTATTCTCGCCGCCGGTTTGCTCTCCGCATCTCTGGAGATGTCTCAAATTGGATATCTCTCGAAGATGATCTTGGATCAGTTCGCCACGAGCCGCGAACATCGGCGGACTTGCAGATCTTCAAGAACGTACTGATTATCCGTAGCAAGGATATTTACTAGAACACTAAAGGATATATACGAGTAGTACAACCATACAATGCGTGGACTCACGTTACTGGTGGGACTGTTCTCCTTACTGGCTCAGGGATCACTCGCCTCGGATTACTTTTCATCCATTACGGGTCTGGAGGATCTCTTGCATACGGAGCAGTATCTTACAAGGGAACTGAGGTCAAAGGTTAATACAATCAAAACTGCACTACAACACCTGGAGAGGTGAGTAGAACCATGAAATTGATATAGTTCATTAAGGGGCCCATTTGAGGAGAGTTCAGGATAGACATATCCATTTGATTATTGAAACAACAAATCGTATTCGCTTATGGATTATACAATAGCGTAACCTGATAGCAAAGTTAACCCGTATAAATGTTGTCAAGTCACGTCTTTGGCTGAATAGGATTAACCAGTTAGCAACAACTTTTGAAACTGAATAACACTTGTGTTATCGAAGCCTTTGAATTGACATCAGAATATTTAGGGATACACTCTGAGTGCCAATACGAAGTGGACTTAGTTTTAGCGGGAATTCAATGGTCGATCTGTGGCCCATTAAAGGCCCACAATAGTTTTTGTTAGAACACGATATTTGAAACAATGCTAATTTAATTACAGCCTTTGGTCGTAAGAAAATCCATTAAAGTTTTACTACCCTTTGAAAACTAGTTTACGTAGCCGCCGAATCACAAGGTGCCAGACTTAATGTCTGCTATACATTTGCAAAGATTGTCATGCCAGTGAATTTGGCTAAGAGTTATCACAGATGTCCACCTGTCACCAATCTGGAGTAGTTAGCCTAATCTGCTAAGTATAGCCCCAGATATTTGATCATTTCTGACAGTTGGCCGGATCAGCGAATATTGGTTATCAGGTTTTGGCTTTGTGTTTGGCATTTCGCTTTCGTTTTATTTGATTTCGCGCCGTTGTTTCTTATCGCGGCGGTCATTAAAACTATTATGAATATAGAATCACACATAAATTAGAATTAATTAAGCCGAAATACGTGTATGGGCTACTATGACGACACGAGACTCATAAATCGACCAAACTGGTAGGCAACTCTAGTCCGAACTCGTTCAATCCGCAGCGAGCTGTCCTCCATCGAAAAGGAGCACACCATGGCCGCATCGGACACGGAGAACTACCTGACCAACCCGGTGAATGTGTACCGCCTGATGAAGCGCCTCCACACGGACTGGTCTCTGATGGAGGGACGAGTGCAGCTGATGGCTGAGGAGATGAGTGAGTGCACCCACACCATGCTAGGATTACTGCTATTAAGATTTGCCTTCTCACCCAGATTTCAATGCTACCAGAGAGTACGGCCTGAGCTACCCCAGTCAGGAGGACGTGGAGGGTGCTGCCCTGGCCCTCGTCCGCCTGCAGAGCACCTACAAGCTGGACGTGGCCCAAGTGGCCCAGGGCATCCTGAATGGCGTCAAATACGGGTGAGACCTCAAAGTGGGTTGGGTGGCGGAAGCGGATAAGCAATAACCAGCCAGGCTTAAAATACGGACTATCCCATCTAATCCCAGTTCAATCGAGTGGCTCCCCTTATTACTTAACCCCAATCGAAATCACTCTAGCAGGTGTTTTGGGAAGTCTACCGACTATTAGATCGTGGAAAATTTAAATTTTAAGCACATTTAAAATTGCAACTTTAAAGTTGCAATATTGCATTAAACATATAAGTTAAAAATTGATTTTATTGACAATAATCAGAGCTATTTAATTGAAATTAATTGTTTTAAATGAGCTTAGGCGAAAGAGGTGCTTCCGAATACTATAAATTAGGCATGTTTCCTGTTTATAATAATTTCTGACTAAATCAGCTCTTAATGCGTCAATGGAATTTTAATTTTGGAAAAAGCCCCCATGATCAGCATACATTTTGAATAACTTATCCAACATTCAATTTAAGGGTATATTGTAGTTGAAAGAACCTATCAAAACTCTTCCAGCCTTTATTTTTAGCTCCGATATGAGCTGGCAGGATTGCTTCGAGCTGGGTCAACAACTCTTTGAAATGGAGGACTACAACAACACCAAGGTCTGGCTGCGGGAATCGATGGAACGCTTGCGACGTCAGACCAGCCACGCCTCCAGCCACCTAGCGCCCACCAGCGGACCGGATACGGTTACCCTCAACAAAATGGAGGCGACGGCCAAGAGTTTGTTCCAATTGGGTGAGCAAAAAATAAAACCTGTGGGGATGGGGGAATTGGCCAGCATTCAGGATACTCATTCGTTCGATTTTAGGCGATTTCGACACGGCTTTCGAGCTGAGCCAGCGAGTCCTTCAGTTCGATCCCAAACGAATAAGGAACTGGCATCTCGGCGACAAGGGAACGGCGCCTCCGGAGGACATCGAAGATGTGTATCTACCAAAGCACTCGGACTCCTACAGCGTAAGTCTAAGGTTACTGTGAAATAATGAGGAGCTAAAAGTTTAATTCCATTCCCACAGCTATCGCAGGAGTTCGCCAAATACGAAAAGGTGTGCCGCGGTGAGGTGCATCCAATTGCCCGCCAGGAGTTGCGGTGCCGCTATAGCCGGGGAAACCATCCGTATCGCTTTCTGGCGCCACTGAAGCTGGAGGAGCACAGCCTGGATCCCTATGTGGCAACCTTCCACGACATGCTGAGTCCCCGAAAGATCTCGCAGCTCCGGGAAATGGCTGTTCCCCGCATGCATCGCTCCACAGTGAATCCCCTGCCCGGCGGACAGCTCAAAAAGTCCGCTTTCCGGGTGAGCAAAAATGCGTGGCTGGCGTACGAGTCCCATCCCACTATGGTGGGCATGCTCCGTGACCTGAAGGACGCCACCGGGCTGGACACCACCTTCTGCGAGCAGCTCCAGGTGGCCAACTACGGTGTGGGTGGGCACTACGAGCCGCACTGGGATTTCTTCCGGGACCCCAATCATTATCCGGCGGAGGAGGGCAACCGCATTGCCACTGCCATATTTTATGTGAGTTCTTACATGGCCGTAATCCCCTACATGATTTAGTAAGAGCAATTATCTTATCCGAACAGCTATCCGAGGTGGAGCAGGGCGGGGCCACCGCCTTTCCCTTCCTGGACATCGCCGTGAAGCCGCAGCTGGGCAACGTTCTCTTCTGGTACAACCTTCACCGCTCCCTGGACAAGGACTACCGCACCAAGCACGCCGGTTGTCCAGTGCTCAAGGGCAGCAAGTGGAGTAAGTAACCTGGAGGCAGTTGCTTCATGTCTTAAACTTTAACTATCCATATAACTAACTAACTAATTAGAACTTCAGTTTTCCGAGCACATACTGAGGTAAACTAAATGTTAATCACATTTAATGCACTCATAAGTGAAGTGAGACCACCAGCTACCTCGAGTTGACATACACAATTAATGTGATTCATTTCCGCCCGATCTTTGCAGTTGGCAACGTGTGGATACACGAGGTGACCCAGACCTTCGCCCGACCCTGCGACGTTTTCCGGGATCACGAGGTGTCACTGGAGTACGAGATAATCAAATAAAGATCGTGATAGTCAGGTTAACCTCAGCGTGTCTCTTTTTTGGCCTGAACAGACTCAGTGGGTTAAGGGGCTTGAGTGCTCGGCAGAATCACTCAAAGCACTCAAAACACTCAAAACAAACGAAGCGAACTGGCTTTGAGATGAGCCAAAAGCCAGTTGCGTATTCATTTGCCGGCTTCATTTGCATAAACAAGTTCACGGACAAAGTTTCATTGGGGGATTTGAATATTTTCGGGCCTGTGAAGTGACAACTGCTGCGAGCAGACAAGTGAAAGTAATTAGCGGGGAAATTCAGACTGGCTGGAAAAGTATGAGATTGAGCTGTGATTCCTGGAACAACTGCCATAACTTTTGCCTATGTACACGCACTTACACAATTCAGTTTATTGAACCCACTTCACTTTATGGGCTCCATTCAAGCAGAACCTGGCCCCCGCGGGCAGTTCTTTGACCAGAAACGCCGTTCCATTCGATTTGAGCGCTGGAACTGCTCGATCGACACCCGCAGCTCGAAAACGCTTGATCACAAACGCCGCGAGCTTTTTCTCATCAGATCTTTCAAAGATCGTCGCTTTTGCCGCCAACTGAAAACAGTTCCTAACGAATCGCGGCTGGAACAACAAGCTAAGCGCGATCCGCGTTCTGAAAGCCGGTGGCGTTTTATCGGTTAAGTGCGATGCTTTTGGCCAAGTGCGTTCTTCTCTTGGTCCTGCAGGTATTATCCTGCCGCGGCGAGTTCTTCAGTTCCACCTCGGGCCTGGAAAAGCTGTTCGAAACGGAGGTCGTTCTCCTGGCAGAGCTGCAAAATTATGTGAATGAAATTAACCAGCACGCTGAGGCGCTACAGAGGTAAAAGGGATAGAATTTTAAGCCATCTTTCAAGGATAATTTTTAAATGAAAAATAATGTTAGAAATGCAAAATACCTAGTTAGTTACCAATGCGACAATATTTTTTTGAGCTAATAAAAATATATGAATTTATCTGCACATTTTACAGAAACTTGTGTTGATGTTCCAATCAAATAATTATGTTAATTTTATGAGAGTGGAATGAACTGAATTAAAAGAATTTCGCAGACTAACGACCATTGCTCCTCCAGCGAGAAGCTTTTAAAAGGCCAGATTAAAATGGAAAGTTTTTCAGGTTCTAGCCGAGCCTACTACACTTTGATTCCAGATGGTCAGTTTTAATCAGATGCAAATGAGATACGCATTTTGCACACATGCCACTTTTAATTGGCAGAGACCATCAATTTTCCAGGCTTATATTTTCCAGATGAAAAACTAGAATGAAAAACAATTGGCAGTAGATGTCAGTCGGAATGCGATTGTGAATTTTTCATTTCAGCTGTCATCTACACAACCGCCCACGCAAATCAAAAATTCACATCGAACTCGGGTGGGCAGATTTCTAGCTGCTGGTTCGATTTTGGCTAATTAAAGTCGGGTGTGGGAGAGATGGCTCACCGAGATATTAAATTCTAGTTAGCTTCGGTTAGTTTTATTACAATTATGCTGATTTGTGCCTCAACGACCGACCGGTTGCCATAAAAGTGAATGGCAACCCAGCGATTTGTCGCCGATTGCAGATTTTAAACTCCCCAACCGATGGATGCTATTTGTTCGGATGCGCCGGGTGATATTTATTTTATGGACTGCTAATTTCTCCTATTTCTTGGCTTGATTTATTCGCGCCGGTTATTATACTAATTAATGGCTCATATAAAGCACAAATCGACGGCAAACCACTTTCAGTATCTTGTTGAATTTTGCATTTCATTATCGTTCAAATCGATTGCTACCATCCCAGATCGATATCTAAGAAACAATTGCCGCTAGTTTATTTTGTTGTTCAGAAATACTCATAAGTGTCATCGACTTGGCAGATTTCGGATCTTAAAATATGGTGCACTCATCGCCTCGGATATGCATAACATACAGTGTTATTTGTTTATCGTGCGCATTTGCAAACCGGATTCCTGGCCATCTAATAAGAAACCGTTAACAAATTGTAAAGTATAATATTTATACCGACCTGAGTCAGCCGCCGTAAAAAAGTAAAAAACTGGTCTTTCAATGTGTGGCCCTGTAAGAAATTTAATTTCTCTGACTTACTCATTGCTTGGCGTCTCCTTTTCAAAGCCCAAATAAAATAGATTTATTGGGAACAAGTGCTGCCTGCCACTTAATCATCAGCACAATGAAGTTTCCAACAAAAGAAGTGAGCTCAAATTAGTTTGTGTCTTGCTTTAGATTCACATTATGGTTACGCTCCCAACTTAATGACTTCTAAATTAGCCACAATGCAGGCGACAGGCGTGAAAATAAATGCGTTAATTATTCAAAACAGGTAACCCACCGATAAAACTAAACTTGAATACATTTCTGGGCAGTACTGCTTATTTTTAAGATATTTTTTCATACCTTAATTCTGAAAAATGGTCCCAATCAGCAGGTGCTTAAATTCATTAACACCAGGGAAAGAGTTTTTAAAAGGTTACTAAGCGATAAATTTAAAACATTGGAATATTTCTTAAATATGGAAAAAGTCGAATATAAATATTGAAATGTATAACAATTTATTTAATCTCGAGGTATCTGGTATCTTGTATCTTTGTGTCTCTAAAAAGCCTTATTAATTAGACTTAAACTCAGGTTCCGTTTTGCCAGTGTATAAGCCAGATAACTTTAAGTTTTAGTTTGACCATCCCAACTAAGTTAATTTATGCAAATTCCTTTAGTTATGAGTCTGATTAATGATTACTTTGTTTATGATCTCAGTGAGATTGATGCCATCCGCGTGGAGCACCTGAATGCCGCCGATGGAATCGACGACTACCTCAACAATCCGGTGAACGCGTTCCGGCTGATAAAACGCCTTCACAGCGATTGGGAAACCTTCGAGGGCAGTGTTACGGCGGATTCGAGTCGCTCAAGTGGGTTTCTTTCTATATCCATATTTATATTGTGTGAGATGTGATATGAACTTTTGTTCCTGCAGACTATCTAGATACCATGGCGAGACTTAAGGAGAATCTGAGCTTTCCTTCACAGGACGATTTTGTGGGATCGGCGATAGCTCTTACGCGACTTCAGCAGACTTATCAATTGGATGTGGCTGAGCTGGCCAGTGGAATCCTGAATGGCGTTAAATATGGGTGAGCAATGGCCATGATATAAATACTCTAATACCATAGCTTGGTATTGTGATGAACACACGATGGGAAGTTTAAAAAAGTGTTTGTTGAAAAGATGGCCCAACACAATCTGGAAGCTTTTGCGCTTTTAATTTGTTGTCATAAGATGACAAAGCAGCAATTATAAGTTTTTTTTTATTCCGGAGCCATTTTATGTTGTGAATTTAAGACTGGGATATTTGAGCGAAACCAGTAAGGTGGGAAAGGAAGCTATAAAGTTAACGACTTGGCTTGCTTTTGTCTATCTAACATAATTGCTAATAATTTATGTTTAACATACTACTATAAGGTTTTGTCAAAATAAACAATTAACACGGTAATAACTATATATAAACCCTTTAGTACGGCCATGTCGTGGCAGGATTGCTTTGTCCTTGGCCAGCACCTGTACGCCTTGCGAGATTACAACCACACGGTGCCTTGGCTGCAGCAGTCGATGCAGTTGCTCGGAGAACAGTCCTACGGGTCGGAGTCGGCGTCCCTAGACTTTATGGAGGCAGTGGTGGAATATCATCGTGAGATGGGCGCCCACGAAAGTGCCCTGAGTCTGGTGAACCATGTGCTTTCCATAGAACCGGACCAAAGGAGTCACCTTCTAGAGGCTCGTCAGCAACTGGAGGAGCTAATCACGGATGGGGACAAGAACGGGTTGCTTCACTTGACAGCACGAAGACCTGGAGACTACCATGAATCCCGGGAGTTTCGTATGTACGAGCAGGTGTGTCGAGGCGAGCTGGCACCACTTCCATCCAAGCAAAGGAGTCTTAGGTGTCGCTTAAGGAAGAGTCGCTTGGGCTACGCTCCTTTTAAGTTGGAGGAGCTCCACCTGGACCCTCTAGTGGTGCAACTGCATCAGGTTATTGGCTCCAAAGACTCGGAATCCCTTCAGAAAACAGCTAGGCCTAGGATAAAAAGATCCACTGTGTACTCCTTGGGGGGAAATGGAGGTTCCACGGCAGCCGCCTTCCGCACCAGTCAAGGTGCCTCCATCAATTACTCCAGGAACGCAGCGACGAAACTTCTTAGCCATCATGTAGGTGACTTTTCCGGCTTGAATATGGATTATGCAGAGGATCTGCAAGTGGCAAACTATGGGATCGGTGGACACTATGAGCCGCATTGGGACAGCTTTCCCGAAAACCACATTTACCAGGAAGGAGATCTTCATGGCAACCGGATTGCAACGGGCATTTACTACGTGTGTTTATTGCAGCTTCTCAATATTTTAAAATAATTAACTGAATATTTTCCAGCTATCTGATGTAGAAGCCGGTGGAGGAACCGCATTTCCCTTTTTGCCACTGCTGGTGACCCCAGAAAAAGGAAGCCTTCTCTTTTGGTACAATCTACATCCCTCTGGAGACCAGGATTTTCGAACCAAACACGCTGCTTGTCCTGTTCTGCAGGGCAGCAAATGGAGTAAGTGCATCTTTTAGACCGTGCAGCTAATTCAGTTTATAATGAATTCATTCGACTAGTTGCCAATGTATGGATTCGGGAACGCAATCAGGATAATGTAAGGCCCTGCGATCTCAAAAGGGGCCAGGAAATCTCACTGCATTACAGGGACTTCGACTAGAAAATGTACTCAACGCCAATTAAAATAAGATATTAATTTATTAAATGTGTAAATTACACCTAATCTCGATAGGCCAGCGACTTGTAGCTATCTGAGGTGAGGTTGCAGGGACGACGGAACTCCTGGTAGCCCGAGTGCATCCAGACATTGCCAACTGTAATATGAACATGAAGTGATAAATACAATTTTTAGTTTCTTATGAAAAGAGGAACTTCTCTTTGAAAGTGTACTTACTCCGCTTGGAACCCACGATTACTGGACAGCCAGCATGCAAAGTGCGAGCATCCACATCCAGGGATCGATGAAGATTGTGCCACATGACCAGAGCTCCTTTGACAGGAGGCAGGAATACATTAAGCTTGGTGAAGACGGTATAACCTCCTTGTTCCACATCAGAGAGCTACAATATAAGAAGCTTGTAAAATATTCAGAACTAAAGAACTATAACCCACATAAAACATGCTGGTGGAGATGCGATCTCCTTCGAAGTTCTTCGGCAGATTGACCTCAAAGTAATCCGGATGCGGCTCGTACTGCCCTCCAACTCCGTAGTTGGCCACCTGCATATACTCCGCTCCGGCCATATCGAATCCAGATACAAACTGGATGATCCGACTCACGGAATTCATCACCGGGGACTTGTAGTCGAGCCAGGTTTGCTGACTGACCCGCAAGTCTCTCACGGTGCGTTTTCCACCATCTCCGGCAACAGCGGACCGAACCATCTCCTCCTTGTCCGCTTCCTCGAAGATGGATAAAATCTGTTTGGAGCTCAGCATTCCGTGATAAACATTTATATCCGGATCCAAGTGTACCGGTTCCACTTGCAATGGAGCCAAGGTGAAGTAAGCATGGCGTTTTCCATCCAGGTAGCAACTTAAGGGATCACCACTTCGCTCTTCGGGCAATCTTCTGCCCTGGCATAACCTAGTATAGTTGGAAAACCAAGAGGGGTTCGTCTCCTTGACATTCTTTCCTGACACCCTGCTCTCCAGATACTTTTGAGTTTGCTGGGCGGAATGTGTTGGTTGCGATTCAAGGATCTGACTCAGTAGTCTTCCGGCTTTCTTTGGATTGCCCAACTCAAAATTAGCCATGGATGCATACTCACGGATATCCGAATAGTAGTGATCCTCATCTTTTTCCTCTCTTGGACTATTTTGGAGAAGGATAAATGCCACTTGAAGCCATTCCAGAGATCTCTGATATTCTCCGAGATCGAAGAGCTGTACGCCTATTTCGTAGCATTCACGCCATTGTAAGTCCGAACCGTAGGTAAAACCACCGATGATGCCATCGGCCAAATCCGAGGTCGCGAGATTATAGACCTTCTGTAGCCTGGCCAAGCCCTTGATGGCTCCCTGGAGCTCAGATTGATCTGGGTAGCCCAAGTCCCTGCTCAGAACCTCCACGAATGCACGGAACTCTTTTGGGTGTTCAGAACTTATTGTTTTTGTTAATTATGGGATTACAATACCTACCTTCTCTGGCGTTGTTGGCGAGTATGGGTTCAAAGATCAGTGCATCCCAATCCTGAACCAATCGCTTGATCAATCTAAAGGCATGCAATGGGTGTCCGAGATAGTCATCCAGCTTTAATTGGGATGTCGCCCACTCATGTTCCTGTTTTATTTGCTCAACATACCTGTTAAATACTCAAGTCATTTTCCAGACTACTTTCGATTATGTCGTAGTACCTGCGGTAGAAGTCAAGCTGCTTTTGCTGGGACTCCACATACGAACGCGTGGCATTTAGGAGTTCTTCTTCCACTTGTGCTAAATCCTGCATGCTGTCAACCGATGAGTAAAACTCACCATTCGCTACTCCAGCCAAAATTATAAGCTGGAAAATCCCAACATAAAGACAGTGCCGATCCAACATTATGAACAGAGCACTGTGATGCACGAGTTACTGATGTAGACTGGTTCCTATTCAAGTACGAACTGAGCCAAATAGAACGATATTCCATTTGGAAACTGTCACGTATCCAGACAGAAACGCTGTGCAAACAAAGATGTCAGATACAAACACCCTCACAAGTGATGCTAAGTAAACAACTCGTTCGATTTGACTCTCTAAATCTCTCCATCTCCTGCCCTCAAATTTCATAGCTGAACAGGTGGATATATTCTCATTGCAGGTATTTATTTAGAGTCTACCTTCTCATCCGTAATCTAAATGTCTGCAGACAATGTGTTCTATAAATTTTGCTAAATTCGTTACTGCTCAATCACTTAGTACGAGATGCCGGTGTTGTCGCGGATCCAGTCCAAGTATCCGGTGACACGGCTGAAGACAGCGGGAGCACCAGACTGGCAGCCGGCGGAGGAGACGAAAGAGGTCACTCCGACCAAGCGGTTGCCCTCGTGTGTGACCAGGGGACCACCGGAGTCACCTCCGCAGGTGGACTTTCCGCCGTTGGTGTTGATGCAAATCATGTTGTCGTGGAGAGACCAAGTGCGGCTGCAATCACCCTGGGACATGATCTGGACATCGACGGCCTGGAGCCAGTCGGGCAGTGGGCTGCCATCGTAGGTGCCGCCCCATCCGGAGGCCACGGCCCACCATCCAGCGTAGTCCTGGTAACGGTCGTTGAAGCTGGGCAGCTCCACCTTGTTGACCAGGTGCCAGAAGTCGACGTGCGGGGTGCGGATCAGGGAGATGTCGTTGTGCAGGTTGCCGCTGTTGTAGTGGTGGTGCTGGACGAAGTTTCCGCTTCCAACCCAGTGGGTGTACTGGGGCTGGTTGCGCAGACTGGCTCCGTAGTTGATCGTCACTCCATTGGCTCCGTTGGTGCAGTGAGCGGCGGTCAGAACCCAGGTGTTGCCGATGATCGAGCCACCGCACCACCAGTTTCCATTGCCGCTGAACAGCAGACCCACGATGTAGGGCACTTTGCCCTCGTAGGCTGGGTAGCCGTTGGTAATGCGACCCTGGATCTTGACATCCTTCACCGGGGTGGGGACCAACTTTTGCTCCGGGGTAGGAATGGCTGTGGCGGCGACCACGGCCAGAGCCAGGAATACGAAGAGTTTCATCTTGGCAGGTCTAACAACTTGTGCCGTTTTCAGAAACGGACCGAGCATTTATACCATCGCCTTATCAATATCATGGTTTCTTGTCGCTTTTTAGTAATATTTGGTGTCAATATATTTTGCCAGATTTCTGCCGTGGCAAGTTAAGCTGGCTGATAAGATTTAAATTATTGCCTTTACTTGGCAATTGATGAGTGGCATTATTAGAGTAAGTCCGTAGCCTGTAATAATATGCTCGGTAATCCTCTGATCTTATATTTATATCAAATTAAAGATTGCCCAGACGATTATCACATTGGCAAATCGAACCAACATACAGAAATCAAATAAAATGACATTTTCATGATCATATGACGAAATTAATCTTTAGATTTTGTCCTTTAAGGATACAATTATATTTTTAAGCGAAACAGGAAACTAGATATGTAAATAATTAAATCTAAAAGTCGTAGTTTGCTAACATCTTCGACGATTTGAAAGGTTTATGTTTAATATTTACTAGGTACGAATATCTTCCTCAACAATGACACTTATGTCTCTAATCTAGTTTAGGCCACACGTACGATGAATGATAATTACTTGAGTAGCGACCATAAATAAATGTCTTTCTCTACTGATAAAAATGTACTACTAGGAGTTCGGTAAACCAGCTGAAAATTTTGAACTGATTGCGGCTTTCATTCAATATTTTTGCACTCATTCAGCATTGCACTGGAAAGTCCATACTACGATTACTCTAGCATTATATCAAAACCTTAAAGACTAACATAAAAATAAAAACAAAATGTCTTGGGAAATATGGTAAGACAAATACACCTTGCACATTATAACCTAAGCTCAACTGAGTTTTCACACATTACAGAAAAGACGAAACTTTGAAGTCTTAAGTACACGCCATATATTCACAATAGACTCGTGCCTCCCACTTATCATACGGCAAACTTATCATGCCAAATTCTGGACAAAATATACAGCCGTCGTTTCATGAGGATGATAAGCCATTGATTCAGTATAAAAGTGCGTTCAGTTTTCGGAAAAACCATGAGTTGTAAGACCTGTCCAAGATGAAACTGTTCGTATTCCTGGCTCTGGCCGTGGCCGCAGCCACTGCCCTGCCTGCCCTTCCTGCCCAGGAAGACCAGAAGTTGACCCCCGTGCCCATCAAGGACATCCAGGGTCGCATTACCAACGGCTACCCAGCCTACGAGGGCAAGGTGCCCTACATCGTGGGTCTCCTTTTCAGCGGCAATGGAAACTGGTGGTGCGGTGGCTCGATCATCGGCAACACCTGGGTGCTGACCGCCGCTCACTGCACCAACGGAGCCAATGGAGTGACCATCAACTACGGAGCCAGCCTGCGCAACCAGCCCCAGTTCTCCCACTGGGTGGGCAGTGGTAACATCGTCCAGCACCACCACTACAACAGCGGCAACCTGCACAACGACATCTCCCTGATCCGTACCCCGCATGTCGACTTCTGGCACCTGGTCAACAAGGTGGAGCTGCCCAGCTTCAACGACCGTTACCAGGACTACGCTGGATGGTGGGCCGTCGCCTCCGGATGGGGCGGCACCTACGATGGCAGCCCACTGCCCGACTGGCTCCAGGCCGTCGATGTCCAGATCATGTCCCAGGGTGATTGCAGTCGCTCGTGGTCTCTCCACGAGAACATGATCTGCATCAACACGAACGGCGGCAAGTCCACCTGTGGAGGTGACTCTGGTGGTCCCCTGGTCACACACGAGGGCAACCGCCTGGTCGGAGTGACTTCCTTCGGCTCCGCCGCTGGCTGCATGTCTGGTGCTCCCGCTGTCTTCAGCCGTGTCACCGGATACTTGGACTGGATCCGCGACAACACCGGCATTTCCTACTAAGAGCTTAGTGTTTTTCCCGTTTTTTGGGAATTTTTTAATAAAATTTATAGAACATACAATTGTTGATTTTTATATCTTTACTGCACCATACCTACCATCTTAGATACCAACAATCTGTTAGATTATCCATGAATACGGTTGCTAAATACAACGTTGGTCAGTATGAACATTTTGTTCGGAACCTATAATAAAAAAAAAAAATAGATGAAGGCTGAATGCGTTCCCAATTTATTTAGGATTGGATAATTTATTATTTTCTTCTGCTTGATATTATATTATAATTTTAATGAAGCAATCCCATAATTAGTGTTCTTTTCTATGAAATCCTACCAAGAACGGTATTCATATTTTTTTCACATATTAGTATGCCATTTTAAAAATTTATAATCAAAAAAGATTGTAGTAAGCTATCTCGAGTTTGCAATACTTGTTCGCTTTTCTGAACTTGATTAAAGACTGTATTTTATATACCTTAAAATTATAGGAAGACATGTTTATATAAAGAATTTCTGATTGGGGAAAACGAATTAATCCCTTGTAGCTTTATTCTGAACCCGTTACAAATATCATACTCATCCTATCCTGCCACACAAGCAGCTCGTTTTGAGCTCGGCCTGCAGATACACAAGTGGTGTGTGACAGAAGCTCAGTGCTGTAACGACTGATCAGCATTGCTAGATGGCGCCACATCATAACTACCAGGAATATTGTTCATAGATCTGGCCTTTTCTGCAAAGAAAACATTGTTAAATATGTTCCCTGTATAGATATTAATATTTTGATCGCTATATAGTCATGTATATTAATTTAAAAGACTTGAAAAAAAAAAACGACACACTTTAGAAGGAGATCCTAGTGAAATCGTCAATACATTCCAAGTAGGGAGCACCTAACAACGGCTGTATATTAGAGGTGATAAGTGCAGAGGAAGTGCACACATTGTAAGTTTATGAATTGTATTTATGATCGAAATATTGAATTATTGTCGGTACTTGGCAATTGAAGAATGGCACGATTTGAATAAGTTCGAAGTAATCTTACCGTACCTAGAGGTGCTGTCTAAACACTATAATGGTTACACGATTGTTTCTTAAACTTAACTATTTCCTGTTCAAATTTAAAATTTCTGGTTTCATTAAATCTCAGATGATCTGAAAGGCAATTTACTAGGGTTTCCTGTCTTCGTCATCAATGACACTTATATCTCTCATCTAGTTTTGGGCACACGTACGACGAATAATAATTGCTCGAGTAGGAACCATAAATAAATGTCTGTCTTTGCTGATAAAAAAGCACTCCTAGGAGCTCAGTTAATCAGCCTAGCATTATAAACTGATTGTGGCTTTCACTCCTTATTTGTATACTCATTCAGCATTGCAATGAATCACTCCAGCATCATATCGAAACCTTCAGACTATCATATATACACAATAAAATAAATTGTAGAAAACATGCGGAGAAAATCCCTTTAAGCATTTGTGATACATCCTTTGCTCAATTGAGTTTTTATACGTTACAAAATTTACGAAACTTGCAATCTTAAGTACACGCCATATATTCACAATAGACGCGTTCCTCCCACTTATCAGACGGCAAACTTATCATGCCAAATTCTGGACAAAATATACAGCCGTCGTTTCATGAGGATGATAAGCCATTGATTCAGTATAAAAGTGCGTTCAGTTTTCGGAAAAACCATGAGTTGTAAGACCTGTCCAAGATGAAACTGTTCGTATTCCTGGCTCTGGCCGTGGCCGCAGCCACTGCCCTGCCTGCCCTTCCTGCTCAGCAGGACCAGAAGTTGACCCCCGTGCCCATCAAGGACATCCAGGGTCGCATTACCAACGGCTACCCAGCCTACGAGGGCAAGGTGCCCTACATCGTGGGTCTGCTGTTCAGCGGCAATGGAAACTGGTGGTGCGGTGGCTCGATCATTGGCAACACCTGGGTGCTGACCGCCGCTCACTGCACCAACGGAGCCAATGGAGTGACCATCAACTACGGAGCCAGCCTGCGCAACCAGCCCCAGTTCTCCCACTGGGTGGGCAGTGGTAACATCGTCCAGCACCACCACTACAACAGCGGCAACCTGCACAACGATATCTCCCTGATCCGCACCCCGCATGTCGACTTCTGGCACCTGGTCAACAAGGTGGAGCTGCCCAGCTTCAACGACCGTTACCAGGACTACGCTGGATGGTGGGCCGTCGCCTCCGGATGGGGCGGCACCTACGATGGCAGCCCACTGCCCGACTGGCTCCAGGCCGTCGATGTCCAGATCATGTCCCAGGGTGATTGCAGCCGCTCGTGGTCTCTCCATGAGAACATGATCTGCATCAACACGAACGGCGGCAAGTCCACCTGTGGAGGTGACTCTGGTGGTCCCCTGGTCACACACGAGGGCAACCGCCTGGTCGGAGTGACTTCCTTCGGCTCCGCCGCTGGCTGCATGTCTGGTGCTCCTGCTGTTTTCAGCCGTGTCACCGGCTACTTGGACTGGATCCGCGACAACACCGGCATTTCCTACTAAGAGCTTACTGTTTTTCCCGTTTTTTTTGGGGAATTTTTAATAAAATTTATAGAACATATATTTGCTTACTTTAATATCTTTGTTCTATTTTGGATGGCCAAGTTTTGTTTGTTTGTCGTTTGTCAATATGTTAATTTCGGAAATAATTAAGAGCATTTTATTCTATAGACTGAGGCTTGGTAGATGGAATCGTAACTACTAAGGAGGTCAGTCTTTTGCATGTGAAATTTCTTGTTTGCTAGGAACAATTCTTTTAGTATTTCCCCCAGAATGGTATGATATTTATTTAAAATACCTTAAAGAACAACAAAACGCAATACTTTTTAGTCGGATCACATTATATTATCACATGATATCACAGTGTCTGTTGAAAATTTATGACGTGTACTCACGAATTGTCAAGTTTGTAACGCTTAGGTAAATAAAATACGCTTAAGGAATATTTTTAATACTTGAGTCATTGCCAAAGTGTAAATTTATCAATTTAATCTTTAATCAAGTTATGCGGTACAAAAAAATCATATGCGGTATGCCAATGTACCCAAGAAACCTGTTAAGAACTATTATAAATTAAACTGAATTTGTGCCGATAACCACCAGTTACGGCTTAAAACAATGTTGGTATTTGGCCATGTTGAACTGATAACAGCTTTCACTCACGGTTTTGGTCTATTATAATAGGCTTCCGTTGAAACCATCCCGTGCACTTTTGTGTAATAAAGGATAGCTTAGCCAGTATATTCTACCATCCTATTTAAAATTCAGGCTAATATATTTGTTCTGGGCAATGCCAAATGCAAAATGGCTGGCCATTTTTCGCCACCCTGGGGCTTTTCACATTTCAGGCCAAATTCAATAGTTTCCCGGAGCGCCGCAAAGTTTGCAACGCAATGCGGCAGATGCCACAGGATAAGCCGATTTGTATTTACTCACCCGCACAAAAACCCCTTGTATCGGCTAACAGCTGATGCAGCTGGAGCTCCACTTGGCGCACTTGATGGATGAGTCCTCCGGCTGATAAATCGCCACCCACTAATCGAACATCAGAGACGGATCGGAGTGCCCCTCTGCCGTTGATGTCCTTTCAATTTCGAAAGGAAATTCCTGCCACTGGTGAGTAGATACTTACAATATACAGATTTTCACAGCAATTTCATTAGTTTAAGAAGCTAGTGTACGATAATCGCTTGCTCGAAAATGCTATATTTTAGATTACGAAGATTTATAGCATGTTATTCCACTTTAAGTCTGCCAATATGTATATGTATAACCACATGTTTGATTTCCAATTCGATTTTATTGCAATTTTTTGTACTACTTAAACTAGGCAAATATACAAAAGTAGATAAATTCCATACGGGTCTAGGATACAGCTAGGTTGAAGTTGGTTCCCATGTACGATGAACCGATAAGTAGAACAGATGCGACCTTCTTCGGCCTGAGTGCTTTATTTACAATAGGAAGTCGATGGCCGATGACGAAGGATGAGATTCCGCACTAGGGATTCGTTGCATGCGCAAACTAGACTCCGGATTAGATGGCGAACTCGCCGTGATCCTCCTCCAAGGCGCAGGGTCTGCGGAACTCCTGGCCCCGCTCGTGGATCCACTTGTTGGACACTGCATCAGTGAATATGGTAAAGGTTAAACTTTGGCGACTAGTAAATGGCGCCGAACTCACCCCACTTGGTGCCTGTGAGTACGGGACAGGCGGCATGGCGGGTCCTCACGTCGCCCTGTCCATCTCTATGGAGATTCATCCAAAAAGCAGCCGTTCCCTTCTTGGGAAACAGAGCGGTGTGCAGGGATGTGAAGACAGTGGCTCCTCCCTGCTCCACATCACTCATCTTAGATTAAAGCGGATAAAAGGAAAAGTTAATATCATGCTATATAATTATATTAAACTCTACACAGCACACATATTTTCGTAAAACCAATTAGTTGTGTTTACCAATTCAAAGCAGCACAAACCTACAATAGCTTGGTGAGCAAAATAAAAGTATCTCTTAGAAATGAGAAGCCACATTTGTAAGGTTGCCTTGGATTTTGTACATGTTTCGCAGCCACTGTGCGTTCTTTTGCATTCCCGGCTTTGGAATTCCATTCACTGGCATTGCAACCTACGCATATCTCTATATAAATAAGCCTCACTAATGATTCTGCTGGCTTGGGCAAATAAAGTGAAAATTCACAGAGTTTTATCATTTGTGTGGGATGTGCGCGTGCATAAAAATACGGAAAAATAACACGCGTACACATCGGATTATTATACTTTAAACGGAGTGAATGCAACTTACATAGAATAGAACGGTGGCAATGCGGTTGCCCAGATTGAGACCCTCAAAGGCGCGCTCCTCCTCTTTCTAGAAAGGATTGAAACATATTTTAATTAGCTTTTTCTACTTTATTTAAGGTATGTAACTAATGGAGGAAACTCACCCTGGCAAAGTCAAAGTGCGGCTCGTAATGACCTCCAATGCCGTAGTTGACCACCTGCAGCTCCTCGGCGGAGTCCATGTCCAAGCCAGTCATGTCCGCAGTGCGCTGCACCACCGTCTCAATCACCCGATCCTCCTGGGTCTTCAGCCAGGCGGACTTGCTGATCCTGTAGTTCGCCGTCTCCAAGGCTCCGGTCACGGAGTTCTGGACCGTTGCCCTGCGGAATCGCGGGCGGGCCATCCGCTTGATCAGATCGATCTCGCTGTCGTACATGGCATCGTGATAGATAACAATGTACGGATCCGCGTGGACCTCCTCCAATTTCAGGGGACCCAGACGCAGGAAGGGCACTCGGTTGGTGACATAGCGGCATCGCAGGGATCGCAGATCCGATGGGGATGGCTTCAGTTCGCCCCTGCACAGCATCTCGTAAGCCCTGCGTTCTGTCATATCGAAGATGGCTGGGTCACTTTTGGCCACGGGCTGCAATTGGGTTATCTAAGTCGTAGGGATCTTTGGGTACGCTTAACTTTTACTTACCAAGTCGGACTTGGGCATTTCATCGGTGCCATCGTCGCCCTTCATCTTCCGCAATTGCAGCTGCTGGGCAATCTCCTTCTCGTAGAACCGCTTGTTTCCATTGGCTCTCTCGTGGTGGGGCAGCAGTTGGAGCAGCTCGTTGGTCATGGTCAGAGCGCTCTCTATGTTGCCTGAAAGAAATAAAGGAAAAATACCGGGCTTTATAACAACTCCCCATTTGAACAGAAAAACTACTATACAAACTCTTCAACCTTTAACTAAAGAACATCAAAGCGACTGAACCATTAAACGGGCCATAACTACTTGAACAAACAAACAGCACATTAGTGAGTCACTTATTTAAAGTCAAGAGTTTTGCACTTGACCGGCCGCACAATTAATTCATCAGGGTCTAAATGGGCCTTAACTGCGATACGATACCCCAGCCCAACGAGCCAACGAGACTCGGCCCCAAAGTATGCCACAGTTTCTTTGAAAGTTTTCCGCCTGACCTCGAACTTCCTGAGTTACTGGGACTGCTGGGCCATCAAGTCGATTGGATTGTTTCCAAAGTTTGCAAGCTGCTCACTTATTTATTCATTTGCGTCCAGGTCCAGGCCATCATTTAACCCGGCTCCCCACTAATAAGTTCTGCCCGTCAGTTGCCGTAGAATCCGGCTTTAACCTCCGCCTCCACTGCGACCTCAACTTTTGAGGTCCTGTCGGCGACAGGAATTTAAATTTGCATCTCACGACACATGTGTGCCACCGGGAGCAGAAGCAACTGGCAGGGGGAGTGCGAGATGAGTGGTTGGGTGACAGAAAGCCTGTCACTTGCCTCGAGGGCGGACCCATTTGTGTTGTTTTTTTTTCGTGTCGTTTCTCAACACAATATGGCCGCACTTCCGCCACGCCCCCGGGCCCGCCCATCGTTTGTTTGTTGAGCTAACCCAGTGCATAGGAAAAAAAGCGAACCGATATTCACAAGTCAAATTACATTGCTCACATCGTTTTGATGGCATAGAAAGCGTTAGTAATTAAAAAAAGTTATCTAAAAGCATGCAACGATGGACCGAAAAGTCTGAACCAAACTTCCTAAAATCTCTGCATACCTTTAAGACACCCTACTTAACAGGCTACGTGTCGTCTATGAATTTCTTCCTGTGTGGAGCCTCCTAGAGCCAAGGAGCACCCACTGGGTATACAGATGCGTGTGCCAGCCCGTTGATGAACGGATAGGGGACACTAACCGGTGTAATAAGACGTTAATAAAGCATACAACTCCCTAGCCAAAGGACGTGCTGATCCTGTCCTGCTCTACGTGATGACTTCCCTGCTTCCCACAACAAAGTCGCACTGGCGGCAGATGGCCAACACTTTTTCGCACTTAATGGAGAACCCTGAGAGCGGCTCCAGGTGGAAAGTATGGAAAGTGGCAGGACAACAGGAGGCAAGTGGCCGGGGACTGAGTGCAATTTCCTGCAACCAAATGGACCTCGAAAGTGCCATGCAAACGAGCCAGGACAACAACGAGGTGGAGTGGCGAGCACACTCTGAGAATTTAATTACCGAAATTTAAGGACATTTTCGGGTTTAGGGGGCTGTGAGAATTCCTAGATTTTATAAGTTATTGAAGCAGCACTGCCTTGAGCGTATGCTAACATAGTTATGGTTGTATATAAAGGTAAACGCATAGCTTTTTGCGAAAATTTTAAATAATTTCACGGGCTGGAGCATGCAACGCTTGAATATTTCTTGTCAAAGGGGCCAGTGAAGTATTTAAATAAATTTCATTAGAAAACGACATTTCAATTTAAGCAGCCGTTTTTGCAAGTGCAACCGGGCACTTTGCGGACGGGTGCCGGGGAGTCGCACTGGGCTCGGACTTGCACTCACCCTCCTTGTAGGTGGAGAAGGCCAGGTACTCGAGGATGTCGGCCTTGGTGAAGCTCTGGGTGTGGTTGGTCGGCTCCTCCAGCATGCGGGCCATCGCCTCGTTCATCCAGAGCACCGTGTGGTAGTAGTCGTGGTTCACGTACGATTGTCTCCCCAACTCGAAGCAGTCATCCGAGGACATTTCCGTGCTGCGGGATAATAAATTTGGTCAGTGAGTATCCCAGGGACTTGCCCGTTTCATTTCGAGATGTATATTTTTTGGTAACCAGAAAATCTGTTTCCTACTTTATAGCTCTAACTTACCTGTACTGAATGCCATTCAGCTTGCCCCTCGCCACACTCGAAGTGTCCAGTTGGTAGGTGTCCTGCAGGCGGAGCAAGGCCACTGCCGCGCCATTGAGATCCTCGTCGGAGGGGAATTTCAGGAGGCTGCGATACTGGGTGATGTTCTGCAGGAAATCCGTGCCCACGTCGTGCTCCATGAGGTTCTCCACCTGGCGCCAATCGGTGGTTAGCCGCTTGGTCAGCAGGTACGCATTAATTGGATTGGATACGTAGGCGGTTATATCATTGGAGGCATCCGAGTGCTCCCTCTGGTACTCGTCCATTTTGCTGCAATTTAAAGAGAGGGCAAAACTTAGTAGACAGTTCACTAAGTGCTTTTCGCGAGCAGGCAAATTGCATTTCAACTGGCGGAAAGCAACGCTGAAGTTTTAACTTAGCCGGGAAAAAATGGCAAGTCCTGCGGCAAAAATAAGCTGCAGCTTAAAGAAAATGTCGGAACTTTCCTGTTTGTCAATAAGTAAATGCCCAAACAATCGGTTAAAGTAGATTGCTTAAAAAAAAAATAAAATATGCACCGTATTTCAATAGTTAAAAGGTGCTGAAAGCTGAAAAATAATTGTTTACTCAATCAAGTTAATTATCACGACGCTGAATCTATAATTTTACCACCCGACCTATATTTGAAA
The DNA here is from genome assembly GCF_016746395.2 of Drosophila simulans. NCBI lineage: Eukaryota > Metazoa > Arthropoda > Insecta > Diptera > Drosophilidae > Drosophila > Drosophila simulans. Next base: position 26,580,271 of record NC_052523.2, on the reverse strand, counting down.
GTGTTTATTCACCATATATATATGTTTTTTGTTAAAGAACTAACCTAATTGAACGCTTTTACCATTTCCTTATTGATACAAAATGCTGTTCTGGTAACTACGTGCCTTTATTTTATTCTTATTCCGTAACATGCTTACATTAAGGTGAACAATAAGTTAAACAAACTAGGAGTTAGCAATAGGTACAACCCACTTGTTATATACAGTCGTTTGGGGGATGATGATCTTCCGCTGATTATAAATCTAGTTCTTGTTTTTGGTCTTTTAGCCGTTCGGTGTGTCAAGTTCTTGAAGTCGAAGTGGATGGTGCAACTAATTAGAGTCTAGGATTAACTATTTCCAGGGTATTAGACCACGTTGACGCGGTTGTCTGGCGGAGGTCGGTGGCACCACAAGCTGCCCAGCACTCCCAATCCGATGAAGAACATGGTGAAGGTCGACAGTCCCAGGATGACGCCAGTGGTCACATCATGGACAGGAAATCCGGGGAAGGGATCCACCACGAGAATCACTAGCAATCCGCAGGACTTGAAGAGGCAAAATACGGTGACCAGGATATAGCCGGAGCTATAGCTCCTGTTCGGCAGCCACTCGCAGTGGCGCGACTTGAATCCCAGGAAGCCGAGTCCCATTCCGGAGAAGGAGGCCACCAGGCTAAACTGCAGGTAAAAGGACTTTCCGAGCTGCAGGGGAAGAAATAGTGTTATTCAAATGTTTCCATGGACAAAAAGAGTATCTTTAAATGTATATTAGACTACTTACGTGTGCAATCATGTAGATGATGAGCCCTGCATTCATGGTGCTGCCCAAGACGAGCATCAGGGAGACCACGGCCAAGGTAATGGTGGCATTGGCCATTTTCTGCGGATAGGAGCTGTTTTTCTTGCCCTTTCCCTGGATGCTGCTTATGTCCTGTTCCCGTTCCTGCTCCTGCCCCTGCTCCTGGACCCGTGGACTGATGACGGCCATGGATCGATCTGCGATCTGCATGGGCAGCGGCTTCACGGTCTCGTAGTGGAGTCTCTGTGGGGAGAGTCGGTTCTGGCGAATGGGCAATGTTGGAGGGACTCCTACAACTGCTCCAACCTGCTGGCTTTGGTAGATCTGTTGGCTTTTGTAGATCTCCAACCGCCTTTCCATCTGCAGCTGCTCGTGGTGCGCGGCGTTCCGGGGCGTGGAGTGCGCCAATCGCGGAGGCGGCTGCATCTTCCTGGGCGTGGTCAGGAGCTCATGCAAGGCCCTAGTGGCGGCAGCTGCATTCTTTTGCTGCGGCGTTGAGGTCCTCGCAGCGTACTGCCTGCTCAATTCCATGTTGCTCAGGCAGGTTTCCTGCTGCTCCAGCTCCTCCGCCAGATCATCGTCGTCCGCATCCGTGGGCACCACTGCATATCGATGGGCGCGGCCATTGTGCATCTGTATGATCTCCTGGTTCTCGTCCACCAGCTCCTCGTCCTCGGCGGTGGGCACCATCTGGTACCTCTGGTTGCTATTCTTATCCACTATCAAGAAGGTCTTGCTGCCGAAGTCGCTACTAAAAGCGTGCTTAATCTGGGTTTGATTGGGATTGGTGTTGTTGTTAATATTCCTGGGCTTGGGCGGCAGATTAAGTATCGGTGGCAAGCTGGCAAACTGGGTCTCCTGATGGGGTTCCTCGTGGAAGGAGTGCGGCTCCTCCTCTTCGTGCAATCCATGTCTGGAGCCATAGCGATCCAGATTATCCTGTGATCTGGCCAACCTCTGGGCCGCCTGTCCTGGAACTATGGCGTATCTACTGGCCCTACTGCTGTTCAGTTCCTCTAGGGGAACCAAAGCATAGCGACCACTAGAGGATGGCGGCTGGTGTTGCTGCTGCTGAGCCAGGTGTTGCTGGTGTTGCTGATGTATCTGCTGTTGCTGCTGCTGCTGCTGCTGGTGTTGTTTCCGCGTCACTGATCGCGTGGACATGCTACGCTGCATTCGCAGGGGACCCTCGCGGGGATCTCGAGTGGCGCGCGGAGGAGCCGCTCCAAAGTTCATCTGGAGGCTTCTGTTGTAGATGGACTCCACTCGCGACGAGTTGCCGCTGGGCACCGGGTAAAACTCGCTGTTCTGGCAGAAGGCCGGGTTCGTATAGTTATGCTGAGACATGTTGGCACTGTACTGGTGGCAATTCCACAACCTCTTAGGGGTGTTCTTTCACTACTTTGGGTTTTCTTTGGGTTCGTAGCACTGTTCACGATCCGCTCGCCTCGGCAACTGCGACTCGACTGATCTGGAGAGCCGTTCCAGCCGGCAGCTCCTCAACTTCCTCCACTTCCTGCGCCGGCGCGCAGTCGAGTGGATCGTGCTCCGATACGAGGCCCCACCCCATAAAACACCATTTACTTGTACATAAGACACCCGTACACCCGTACAATGACCGACTGTGTTTGGCGCGTTCCATTAGGCCAGAGGAACCGAATGTGAAAACCCAGAAACATCTGCTCCTGCTGCTCGACGAACGAACGGGGGTTGAAACGCATTTCACTTCCAACTGAGACGTTTCAGCGCGGTCCTAACCAAAACCTAAAAACCCCCGGCGAATTGCAGGAGCAGCCGGCGTTCCATTCGGTTCGCTTTATCGGCGTTTTTAATTCTTATTTACCAACTCATATGCGCTCCCTCGCGACTTTAATTCTGTTTTGGTACCACTTACTTGGCCAGTTGAGGGGTATGATGAATGTGTTTTAAATCCGCATAGGATTATACTCGAACATAACCAGTGTAGAGCAGATCATATCAGCACACTGTCACCACCGAAAATTCGACATAATTTAACTATCATAAAAGTGTTTTTTCTTTATTATAACCATATAAGAACTAGTTGTTCTTGTTCCTTTTGTTCGTCGCTGCTTTGTTTCTCTCCCGAAATATTTAAAATAGTTTATTGTTTGTTGAAACCATATCGTGCTTTTATTATATATGGTTAGCATCCGTATATCGGCACCATTAAAACAAACTTTTAATGCTGCTTTCACAAAACAGTTTAGTTTAATATGCACATATTTCTGACGTAAGAGCGTCAAGACATAAAGTAGAGCTTAGCTTCATTCAGAAAAAAATTAAACAAAAGAATTTAAAATATTTAACTTAGATTTGTGACCTTTAAAATCGCTTATATATTTTAAGGGGTACCCTTCAGTCGAGCCTGCTTCTGAAAAATAATACTTGCTCGGCTCTGATGTTTGTGCAGACCAAAAACCTTCCCTAAAGGCAGCCCTCCCCGGATTTTTGTTGCCCAAGCGACCGTTACATTTGGTTGCCAGAGGAAAACGTAGAAAAACGCAGAGTTCGTGGGCCAACTTTGTCCGGATCTCGCCTCCCACGTGCATAAATACATGCCTTTGGGCCCGCAGATTGGATGCACGCGTGTTGTCCTTTTGTGGTGGCCAACTTAATTGCCTTTTGGCCAGAAGCAAATCAGCGCAGTCGGGGGCATTTGTCAAGCGGATTAGCCAGAAATTGGAGGCACCAACAGCTGGCCGGTGGGAAAATTTAAGAGGCATTTAAACTTAAACGCCGGCAGACGGCACGCGACAAGAGTGCGGGGTTTCTGCACAGGATCCGAAGGATACTCGGATGCAGATACTCAAAGGCAGGGGCAATGACAGCGCACAAGGATAACAGACAGAGACGGCAGGCACACAGCTGTCAGCTGTTTGCGAGGATCCTGTCTCGTCCTTTGTTGTGACACAGCCAAGGTACAAATGCAGGAACAGAAACTCAACTAAACTCAACTGAACTGAACAGCACAGAAACAGCCGCAAAGATAGATCCTGAATCCTGAGTCCTGAGTGCGACTGGCATTATTTGATTAGGGGAGTTGTCTCACCGCATCCTGCACCCTGCTCTCTCCCCCATATTATTTCCGCTGCCAGTTGTCATATATATACGCCACATAGATCCCCTTCGCATATAAGCAAGAGATATGTATCTGCAGTCATGTGTGTGAGGGGCGCCTCCTCAGATACAGATACAGATACACACTCAGAAGTAGTAAAACAGCATAGGTGCGTGCAACAGCTGCCCTCGCACGTGGCAAAAGTAATTACCAGAATGCAGGCGACTACCTGAACGTCTATTCAAGTTCCCCATTTACGGACTAGCAACATCTTGGCACCATTTCCATACGAATTATTTATGCTAAGTATCATGGGGGTCCGACTGGAGCTGGTTTTCGAGGTCTAGGGTTCGTGTAATTATCCGAAGTTACGAACTGAATAACTCAGATCTTTTAAGCTAAACATATAAATAACTCTCCGCATTTACTGATTGGAACATGCCATGAAACAAGATAATGTTAACTAGCAAAGTATTATTTTTCTGACGGAAACTATTTCAAAATTCAATTAAAATTCAAGTTCCTCCTGAACTATTGAAATGTATTGTAAGGTTATTAAATATATAACAAATATGAAAAGTGCAGCAATAAGTTTCAAATCAGAAGGCCAAATTCATTACAGATAATTAAATGGAAAGCAAACAAAGCCACTAATTACTAATTGTATTTGCACGTTGCCTATTGGCAAATAAAAACAATTTTAACTCTCAGCGGGTCAATTAAGTTATTGCACATTTTATTATGGCCTAGAATGCGGGATTTCATAAATACCGGGCAGTTTGTTGGCTCAGATAAGCAACATTAAAGGGCTTCCCAATTAATGTCTGTGTTATTTAAGTCCAATTAAACAAGTGGATGCAAGAAAAGGGATACTCACTTCTTGAGGAAGTTCAGCTTGTCCTCCTGGACGCGAATGTAGCCTTCCAAGTTGGTAATCAGTACGGATTCAGTCTCCAGAAGTTCCTCCATCTCGGCCAAGGCCGTGTACACCTCCCCGTTAGCAGGACCGCCCACAAGGAGCAGGATTCCCAGCAGGAGTATCAATCGCCAGTCCGCTGCCATTTTGAAGTCTGCAAAAAGATGGAATGCTGTGAGCTTAGGCGCCTTACAGTTTGTTGCCAAAGGTGGTAGATATAGCCTGCGATTTGACCTTAAATCTCCGGCCATGTGTAAAGTGGAAGCTCTAAGCTCAGTGAACCCAAAATCGACTCTTATATTGATTAATATCGCCGCCGAGCTAGCAGAAACACAGCATTTGGGTTTCGAGGGGCAGCTGCTGCTTGAGTTTGGGCACTTGGCAATTTATTTTAATGAGCGTTTTTTAATTTGACCTGCCATCGAGCGGATTGTTTTATGGCGTTTACTTTACTGCGCTGACGACAATAAAACGGGTCCGAAACATTCGATGACACTCCACGGAGTGGAGGGAAAAATGCTCTTTAAGTGGCCGTATTTCCTTCGCCAGAAACAATTTGCAATTTATATGTACTTCCCTTATTGCCGCAGCAAATATCTATTGGAAAATGTGCAATTTGTCACAGTCGAAAGTGGAACGAGGAAAATATTCAGTTTTACATATCTTTGCATCACAAGCTGCTCGTCGAGCTTTGACTTTGCTGCATGCCATTTGATTTTAGCAGAGGGACGTCTTAAAATTCCTCCCTATAATTGGATGGTTTTTATATTCGTTTTGCTGCTTTGAAGGTTTTATGTGTAGCTTTTAATTCCATGGACGAGCAACCCGTTTAATCACTCACTCATATGTAAACCCACATTGCAGTCCCCTGTGGCCTTTGTATCTTGTGATGTATCAAGTTTCATATATATCGGTGTATCTACAAGTTCGCTTTAGCCAATATACCCCCATCAGTCTCAGTTGACAGGAACAGCGAATTCAAGTTTGTTTCCAGTTCCGTTTTGAGGCGGGACAACATAGATTGCGGCTTAGTTAACGTGCCAATAAATTTTAATTGATATTAATTAGCTGCGCGCTGTTAATTCGCATCTTTAAGATAAATGCGGCACTCAATTTGCATACAGAAGATGTTTGTCTGCGGTGGTTCGCTGGATTCGGTTGTTATGGTGGGCGGTGGCCCAAAAAGTCCTTCGACGAACCACAAGGACGAATTAAGGCTGATGCATGCTCTTGAAGGCGGTGGGCGTTGAATAATTAATCAGCAGTAATTAATTCTGCCAAGGCGAGACAGAGAGGCTGTCTCGCACTTGAGCAGGTAATTGCTCACATTAATCAGTCAGCAGAAGATAAGATCTTTCATTAATACGCGGCATTTTGGCCAACACTTCTGGCCACTTTGGTCCAGAATTATGGATGTCCCAAAGCGAGTCGATTTATGTCAGCTAACATGTGTTAAAAGCGAACCCGGCTGTCAGCTAATATTAAATAATCTCGCCCAGACCGGTTTGTCCCCTTTACCAAATTCTAAATCTATCTATTCGGATTTCCATTTCTAGTCGTGGAGTTTCGACACTCTGATCAGAACGAGGGCAACAGCTATTAAGTTTTACGACACGCCGTTCAATTCCATTTAACTTTCCAGTTTCCAGTTTGGAGCGATGTTCCTGATGCCAGATACAGTTTTTCTGGCTAAGTTGGCCCTGCATCTCACGGGAAATTAATTGGGGTTCAAGGAACTCCGTTATTTATGCAAATGTATCTGAAAGATACGCGTCGCTGCAGCGGACAGCCGAACCTAACCGAACAGAAATCGCTCATTGTGAGCGATGATGACCAGGCCTTTAACGGTTCACCCAATCCCATCCCGCACAGCATTACACAATCAAACTTATTGAAATGCAAATATTATTTCACCCAGAGAATATCTGCAGTTCGTGGGCAAATGAGGAATTTCTGCTTTCGACCAGTTCATCGAACTCTCGTTATAGAGTGTGGACCAAATTACTCGCCTTAATTTGCGCAAATTCCAATGCAACACAGGGGAATGTTTGTTGCCATGAGTTGCACATTTGCAGGCACATAAAACAAAACAGCAGGAAAAAGCATCCACCCACGCAGAAGTATGCAGAACTAAGGTGCGTTTCATGACTGTGAGGAGGAGTTCTTGGCCGTTCATACGAAACATTCCTAAGCCATTTGTGCCTCTGCCTAAAGATAAAGATATAAATGCTATAAAGGCGTACTGCCAACTGCAAAAGTCAATGAGCATTAGCATAATTAACCAGACATATTTGAAACTTAGCTAACAAAGCTCACGTCTAACAAAACATATACAGATAATCAGGATTAATACGGCTGTCGGCTCTCAAAGTAATCTCAACTATAAATGTCAGCGTATTAGCGATAATTTGGCCGTATTAAATATAACATCTTTATGGTAATGCTTATAAAATTGAATGAGTGCGGGGCCATTAAATTCAATTCATTAAGCCACAAAATTTACGAGTTGCGATCGGGCTTGTGCATGTACAGTTAACACATTACCCTTGTTTTTGCGCAAAAATATTAATGGTAATAAAGCAATGTGAATATTGATATGTTTTTTATGCAGAAACACCTGCCAAGTTGTCTGGTCATTTAACGCGGAATTTCTCACATTTCTGGTCGATCAAACTGACGGAGCGGCATACAAATGAAAATATGCAAAATGCAGAATTATTAATATTAAGAGGGAGCTGGAATAAATGACTGCGAAATGTCAGCCAGCTCTGATTACCATAGACTGCGGTCGCCAGAAATTGCGAACTGACCAGAAATTCGACAGAAGATTCATTCCCGGGACAAAGCTGAAATTGGATTTCACGTTCAACTAATTGGCAGCAAATTACAAACTTCAGCCGAGTGGAAGAGAGCAGAAAGTTGATATGGTTACGGAAATTAATGCATGGCTGCGGAAAATTCGATTTCAGGACCGGCCAAGGCGGCGATTTTCCAGCACTTTCATCACATCATCACATCTTCACTTCAGTCGGTTAGTTGGGCAAACTAATCTACCAATCAATTTCAATTCACGCCTCATCATCATCGCCGCTTTTTGCACTTCTTGCGGTGCGAATCGTGGTGCAACGAAATGGACTTTCGTCATCGGATTGCATTTTCCTCGCCGGCCACGCCTCTATTTCACAGTCCGCCCATCTGAGCATAAGGCCCAACTGAAATGCTGGCTCGGCAATCTTATAGTTTTAGCTTGCGTGTATTCTGTGCTTTATGCAATCCGGCAACAATTTTCATTTTCGTTGGCTCTTCTTTTCCATGATTTTACTGCACTTTTTCGAAGAAAGGAGCGCGGCGAAATGAAAATGAATTTTCTGCCGGCTTTTGTTCGACAAAATTTGTTATCTTGCGCCCTGGCGCAATTAAGTTATGAAATACTTTGTGTGCAAAACGCTGACTAAGCTCCGCATTCGACCCACTGACTGACTGCGAAAAGTGACGAAACGGGAATCGAAATGGAAATGGAAATGAAATGAAAATGAAAATGGAGATGCTTGACTGCTCCACGGATACAGATACGCAGATACTTCTGTGCCGGGTGACAGCGAACTAGCATTACTCGCATTGCATCTGGCCAGTCAGCAAATGCTTCCTACCTGGCAAAGAGTGTCCTTGTTGGCGCAGGAAAAAGTTTCGAACGGTGACCCGGTTGGCAATATTGCATTGGCTCAAGACAGTGAAGCCTCTGGCTGGACTTCCCTAGTACCACATGACTACATTTGTGGAACCAAAGTTACAAGTGCAACTGGGGAACATATCACACATGCCAACCTGTTGTGCTACATTCGTCCACTTTGTGCGTGTTTCACTGTACCACTATGCCACCTGTCCCACACAATGGGACCTCGCTTATCGAGAGCGGCATATGCACCTGTTTCCTGGGAGACTGCCTTCCTTTTAGCCGCCAAACTGCGACACTTTCGCTCAAATGAAACTGTCAGCAAACGGCACCAATTCTATAAAATGCAACGGGACAATTTGAGCAGGCACGACATCATTATTCAGGTGCAAATGCAGTGGGAGGTACCCCCCACTCCCCCTCGAGTGGGTGGTTGCTGGGCTGTGATATGCTGGCCACGCTGGCAAGGTCGACTTGCAGATGCATAGTTAGTTTGCTGGGTTAGGTATCACCCATAACGTGGCCGCCACAATGTCGTCCATCAATTTTATGAGCGGTGAAGTCGACGAAGCTGCTGAAGCGACTCCGAGATGGACGAGTCCAGAGCCCAGAGCCATAACTCAACCACCGGCAGCCCAGTAGCCCCACTGACATTTATGAGCCACCGAAAGCGGACTCATAACTGTGCATCCGCAGCCAATTCGGAGCCGAAACGATGCCTTTGACTCTACACAGAGGAAAACAAGTGGTGGCTAAAGAGATGAATAATCTTAGAATATCTAAATCCGAATTTAAATATGACACTACTCAAAAAAACAAATATCCATAATGACGTTCGACTTAATCTTCGTGGAAGCACTTTAAAGTCCATAAATATTTATATTCTTGTGGGGGAAGAAGTGACCAAATATTATGAATACTATATGTTTCATTGGAACACTTCTTTTGGTTCGGGGTCAATAATTTATCATTTCTGAAAGCTGCATGAAACTAACGTTTACCAAGTATAAATTTGTCTAATCTGAGAATACCTAATCATAACATTTATCAGAAACTGACATTGTCTTAGGACTTTTCTACCTCTTCTTTGAATGTCTTTTCGAAACTAGTTTTCTTGATTTAATATAGCCAGAATTAAACTTGAATCGATTTTGGGTGGAGCTACCTCGCTTATAAATTAATTATGTCTTATAAATTGATGCTGTATTATTAAGAGGTTAATTAAAAGCGAATTAATTGCATGATTTGTAGAACTGGCAAATAATAAAGAGATATGGCTAAATAATTAAGAGTTTTGCCAGGTAAGTTATTAAAATTAAATGGAGATATTTTTATAATTTTGAGGTATATAACTTCGAGTATTATTCTATATTCATATAGGGATTTTCTCCGTGCATCTGCTCTTTGAGCCCTGGCATTTGTGAGCTGCCAGCAAAAGCAAGCTCGTGAACAGTTTTGGCCACATTGTCTCTTTGGGCCAGTGGCTGTTAATGTGGCACGAAGTCGCCAAACTGCTGCCACCGAAGTCTCCCATCTGCTAAATGTCAGGCCCCCGGACCCGCGGACTGACCTTCCCCAGGCGGAGCTCCTCTTATTTCCCATGTCTGCTGTGACATTTGCCCATTCGTAATGGAATTCGCCGAGGGTACGGCTTCCTAGCCAAAAACCTTCCCCTTCCCATTCAATTTGGCCAATTTGAGTGGCTCTGCTCGTCGATCGAATGCATAATTAAAATCGCATCGAATCGAACCGTCGATTTCGTCGTTGGCACTGTAATTTGACTCCGAGTTTTTCCTTAATTCAGCGACTTAATGGACTCGTTAGACGCGCCTCGCCATAACCACTTCATCATCATTATCGCCTTAAGTATCATCATCATGGGCACAAACTTTGCCCTAACCACCGATTGAGGTCTCTCCACTTTGTTGATACGATGCAAAAAAAAGAATAGACAAAGAGAAGAGTTCTTTGTGGAAAAATCACGGTCTCGGGCTGCCTAGTTTGTGCAAATTATGCAAACAATTTGGTTAAGTGTAATTGAGTTGGCCAGGCCAAGAGCGTGTGGCAGTTTCTGTTTCAGTTTCCAGGCCACATGCTGCAGTTGCTCCAAGAACTTGGATTCAAAGTCGTAGATAATGTGATTTGTCTGCCAGCAAAAGTTCCACTCGCAGGGCGTGAACTTTTCAATTCCATAAGCGTTAATTTGATTGTCACAAAGAAGTACCCAGCACTGAGAAAAATGATGATGAATTATGAAAGTATGATGTAACCATCTATCAAAAATATTCTGGAAATTCTAGAAAGCACTTTTGATAACGTATTTCGAGAAGTTCTAAATAAAATGTTGATAATTCTAACGGGTGTCACCTTTCGGATCGAATCCATTCTATTTAATTTCTCGCTGTGTTGGAAAACTGGCATTCGCATTAAATATTCAGTAGGCAGGAAGGAAGGACTCGGCGGGAGTAATTCAAGTGCATTCAGCGAGTTTGCTAATTAGTAATGAATGACAAATGTTCGCAGCTCATCCCCAGCCCCTTAACACCCGGCTGGCCCCCATGATTAACCCATGGCGAAGTGCTTTAATGCCAGTCAGATGCCGTCATGGAGCGTGTGCACACATAAATTTTACAATTCACCTTGAAATGTAAGCATAAAAGGCGTCCCCGATGGAAATCGCAATACCAAACCGGTTCAAAGACTTTGCTGAACATTATAAAAGCGTAAGATGAGCTGGGAAAAAGGCTGGAGAAAAATGGGGGGCGGGGAAACCAGACAAGGAAGTGGGCCAAATAGCAGCTCCTTGTCGACATTGTCCTCACTTTCATTGCATTCCGCACCTGGAAATGGACCTGGTGATCCACTCGGCAGCCACTTTCGTTTTCGCATCCAACTCTATTATTGCCAACCGGTCGTCATTGCCGAACTAATTAGCAAACAAATACTGATCAAATGGACGTAAAGGCGAAAGGCCGAAAAAGCAGGCGGGGAGCAACGAACCAGATTGCGGCTAAATTATAAATTTCATAAATTAACACACCTTGCTCGTAAGTTAATTGAAGCTATTGAATCCGATTGTGTTTTGAAAAATACGCATAGCCATTAATCATCCAAACCAGACTCTAATTGGTGAAGTGTTTCCAATTAGACAAGAAATATCCAGCTAATAAGAGCGGCTAAGCGAGGTTCGTGTCCGGGCTAAATAGGAGTCAACTCAGCTGGGTTTTAATCATAGACATTTACCAGGTACTTTATGTTATATATGTTATACATTTAAAGAAGGATTCTGTTATATAGAGAGTAACTCAATACCCTTTAAAGTAATTGTATCCTCTTACAAACAGGTTTGGAAACAGTTTAAGAGACTGGTTATTTTTTAGTAACTGATTGACTCTACTTATTCAAGTAATTTGCTACTGAAATGTATAGCAAAAGGAAGAAAATCTATTGATTCCTTGCTGAACTAGGCCATCCTTTTTCGCACAGTTGGCAACGCAGTGTATATACCCTTTGCATTTGAAGATGAAGTGCACGGGAAACGAGACCAAAACAAATGCCGACAATTGACTACGTGACTGCGGCACTTCCTCCTTTTCGCCCCCTAGTCCACATTATAAAAACACACCCAGACGGACGTAAAAAGTATATGTATTTACGCCTATGCCGCACAGACTTTTTCGAGTCCAGATATTTGGAGGCTTATCGCCAGCGGAGATGGGGAAGGGAGGAGCATCAGCAGAAGGAAATGGGGAATATGTGGGGGCAAAAAGCGGTCAATTGAATCGCCATGTGGTGACAACAAGTGCATATAGTATGTGAGCACTCAAATCAGTTTAGTTTTTGTCACAGCGGAGCAGAGCATTTCTCTCTAATCAAAATCGAATACTCAATTTAGCTGGCCCACATTCCCACATTCTTTCAAATAAAGACTCGATTATTGTTATCAGTGCAGGACGGATGCCGGCAGCAGGAACACGTCAGAAGTTCTAGAAAATGTATCTGAGGAATTTCTTTAATTTACCGTGTGTGTCTTGTGCGAACTTGTTGCTGGATCTCGATGGATGTCAATGAAACTGGCCGCCTTCTTTGTTTACAATTCCACGAGAAAACCTCGATTGCATTGCCACCCGCACTTTGTATCTTATAGATACATTTTATGCACTCTAACTGGAAGCACAAAATTCACGTTTGTTTTAGGTATTTTCGTTTAGAATCGAATTTAAGGATTGTTTTCTCTGGTCTCGAGGAGCAAATCTCCCTTTTCACAGTTTTGTCTACAAAAATATAATTTGTGTTTCTGTTTAATTCGCGTGCGCGCGCTGAGAAATACCGACTGGAACTGATTTTGTTTTGTTGCCGCATCGAATATAGATAAATACCGACTTCCAGTTTCAGAAAGAGAGAATTTCTTGTTTCTGTTTCGAATTTAAGAGAAGAGCACCAGTTTCGAATTTCGAAATTCAATTAAATTCCACAAAAGATAAAAGAGTAGAAAGAGAGAAAAATGTAAAGCATTGTGGATTTCATTCGAACAGCTGTTTGCGGATCGTGTTTGGTGGCGGGCAATTTGAATTGTAATTGTTAAAAGATGAAGCATTGTCAAAAGACTAAAAAACAGCCATTTCGATACAAATTAAAAACACTTTTGCTTAGTTTCAACATAATTTGGCATCTTTTTTATTCGCGTTCGCAAAAATAAAGCTTTTCCTTCGTCACTTACAAATGGTAAATAAATACATGGATTCAGTGTTGGTTTCTGTTTTTGATGGGCCCGACAACTGTCTGGCCAGGAATATTTATAAAATCACGCCACGCGGATATCGAATCCTAGTCCTCCTTAACGGTGAAGGAGTGCGTGAGTCCCTCGTAGGGATACTTTCCGCCCAGGATGTACTTGTACTCCCCGGAATGCCGGATGCGATATTCCCCGGGAAGAGTCTGCGGACTGATGTCCCAGTAGATGTCCATTTCGCTGAAGCCCAGGATCGTATTGGTGCGGTGCCAGACCATTCTGAAAAGTAACAATTTAATTAAGTACCAACATTTAAAATCTTGAGCTGGCGGTTCCTACTTGGTCTCCCAACTGGCATCCGTATAGGCCACCTTCCAGCGATCCTCGTTGATCTTTCGCTCGATGGTAAAGTAGGTTTTCTCGGTGAAGAGGTTGTTGCGGGGATTTCCGGATATGTAGGTGACCTTCACAGTCTCGTTGATGCCGTATTCCTTGTTGGGCTGCGACTTCACGTACCCAAAGTCGGTGTTTATGGGGTGTCCGTCAAAGAGAACTCCGGTGTTCAGCGATAGCATCACATCATTCATGTACGGCGGACTTGGACCCGCATCCACAGTCTCATTCCGCATCATGGCCTTGGTCAGGCGCTCGAAGACGTCCATGTAAATGGAGTGGGTGTGGGGACCGAAGATCGTGGAGGCGGCCTCGTAACGCTGCGCCTGGTACTCCTCCGGGGTCACCGTGTAGCTGGTGTATATGTTGGTCAGTCCGGCGATGATCACCTCGGTGTCGATGCCTCCGACGGCGGAGGCAGCCGCTCGAATCTGGTTTCGCAGACGACGTCCTGCCATTGTGGTGAACTCGCAGGGCACGGCGGCTATGATCACATCGCCGATCTTTAGTAGCTGATCCGAGACAATCTTTGGCTGCCACTCATAGGGAAAGGTGGCCTAAAAAGTGGATAATGTACATGTTATATATGCTTAAAGTTCACTTAGATTTTTAAATAACGATTGGGCATTAAATGATGACCTGGCTATAACTACCTTACCTTGATTTTTATGAGCTGACAACTAATTTGCGTTTCGTTTCAGTTTAATTACCCCACTTAAATGTGCATCATGAAAACAAAATTCACTACATAAATGTATGTATTCTGTTTCAAAATTGGTAATTTGTTCCTTTGCACACATTTAAATTCTGTGTCTAATGCACACATCTTTCTACAAAGTTCCGAACAAATAGCAAGAGTTTTTGTACTGCATACCTTTAGGCAATTTATGAAATTCTTTTCAAATCGCTATTGTTTTTTTCAGACTTGCTATTTAGTTAATAATAATGGATCAATGGAAAAACTCACCCTGCCGGTGGCCAGTAGAATAGGCTTGGGCTCGTGGCACTTGATGTCCTCCTGCGTGGGAGCAGCGATGAAGTCGCGCACAAAGTTCCACATGGGGTTGTCCGTGGTGGTTCCCTGCTCGAAGCTGAAGGCTCCAGGTCCATCGGTGGTACCGGCAGCAAAGCTATAGCCCATGGCCGGCTGACAACCCCTGACCTTGTCGACCTTCCTGCTCAGCGGATTGTATGTGCTGCCATTGTAGTTGGGCATGTCCACAAACTGGTGGATGAACCTCACATCTCCAGTGACCTCCCGAGCCGTGGACTCCTGGCTCTGTTCGTTGAGCAGTCCCAGGGCAGCATCCGCCAACCGTTGACCCAAGATCTGGGTGCTTTCGAACATATCCTTGCCGGGTCCGGAGGCAAAGCAATCTCCTTCGCCAGTGGGACAACGCGAGGTCAGTAGATCACACTCATTGCCGGAGATAGAGCACTTGGGACCCATTATATTGGGGGACACATCGCCAAGGTTGGATGAGCAGAAGGCACCCACGAACTTGCCCTTTCCGGGCATCTTGTTCGGATTGTACTCCTTTTCCAGGAGCAGGGCGGCGTAACCCACATTGTCGCTGGTCACCAGTCTGTTGGTATTGTTCATGGAGGTGGCGTGAACCGCATACCAGTTAAAGGCGCCCAGGAGGTTGTTTTCCAGGTCCACAAATCGCAGCTGGGTCAGGGTCTTATCCGTGTCGTGCTCGTATTGGGCACGCTCCTCGGCGGGATTCCTCAAGTAGGATGAGGGCGAACGATTGATGTTAACATTTAGCACGGTAGTTTTGGACAGCAAGATGCGACCATCCACCAGGTTGTCCGTTGCCCTTTTGATGCACTATAATATAAATTAATTATTTATTTCCTCTACGAATTCAGTTGAAAGTTAAAACCCACCAGATACAGTCCCTGAGCCATCACCTCAAAGGTCTGAGGCACAAAGCCCAGAATGGAGATGTCGTAGAGCAGATGCATCAGGAATCCTCCAGGAGCACCGTGCGTGTGGGTGCCACTGATGGCCACATTATCATTGTGGTACAGGTTGCCATAACGTGCCTGGAGCCGCTTTATCACCTCCCTCTTCAATCCGTAGCCCATCATTCCGGCATCTGCACTTACGAAGGCCACTCGGTTGCCCTTTTCGTCCTCCACCACAAAGGCACGGGCAAAGACGCGGGTGTGGATGCCACGACCCACTTGCTTGATGTTGGCATAGCCCATCTATCAGAGGAAATCCTAGATATAGATCACTTAACAATCAGAAGACCCTTTATTAAGCTTACGAAATTGATCTCCACTGGAGGTCCTGTGATATCCGCGCGGCCCACGCCCACTTTGTAGGTGGCACTGGCCAATCCACACAGGAAACTCACGGCCAGAAAGGCCAAGAAGGCCATCTTGCTATTGGACATCGTTGATTTGAGCACTTAATTTAAATCTGGAAATATAGCAAATACCATTAGTATTAAATGTTTATAAATTGATTAAACAATCGTATGGTAACACCCCTATCTAAAATAAAAACGGGTTTTTCGTGTTTAACGTAATTTTCAAAGAGCAATTAAAACAGTTTATCTGCGGCAAAAGTACTAACCAACTAACCATGATAAAACTAGTCACAATTTTTGAGCGATCATGTCAAGTAGCAGTTAGCATTTAGCTACCACGATATAATTAATAAATATACAATGTGTAACCGCATTTTGGACAATTAAGCTCAAATCCTAGTCAGATTATGAGTATCTGTGAGTTTTCAGTATGTTTGATTAATTACTTATACCCTAATAATCAAATTAATGAATCAGTTAAGCAGTAAATGAATAGGTCGTTAAACTAATTTGAAACATTAAAATAAATCCAAGTATTTACGTATGAACTTAGCTGTAAGCCCTTCAATTCACTTCAATCTTTTGATCAGTTATTTTTCCGGGCGATAGTCTTATATGTATCTGCAATCTTCCCCAGCCAACTTAAATGCGCAGAAATGAAGATACCCCGCTCGTATTTGGCAACTCAAATCATGTGTTGCAAGTATCTGCAACAAAACGCGAAGGTGATGAAAGCAGCCATCGATTGACAGTTGGACAGCTGGATCCAATCCGATCCACTTGGCCGTCATCCGTCAATCGGTTATAGATAAAGCGGACAAATGCAAATGCCCCGCGACCGTTCGCAATCGCACTTCGAATGGGGTTGAGATTGAGGCGGGCGTGACCTCCGGCAGACCCACTGACAATAACAATAACGCGCCGACTGGCAATAACAATAACAATAATAATAATAACAATGCAAGCAGCCGAATCGCAGTTGAATAAAACAGACGGGACATCTCTTATCAGCAGCTGAAGAGCGTCTCCGGAACCGGTTTTTATCAGTTGCGAAAGCAGGCGGCTTCTTCAGCGGCTCAATGGTTAGCGTACAGCTGCGGTCAATGAAATAGAACCACTAACTCTGATCTCGAAAATCACAGAATTCCAATACACAAGTTCTCCATAGTATATCTGACATGTACATATATTTCTATCTATATATATAATATAATATTCTCCGTGTATCTTTAGTTGTTTCTTCCTCATTCTGAGTTAGCTGATGACCATATGGCGCCCATGTGATACAATAGATACTTCTGAGCTGACCGGCATGGTACGTCTTAAAACCAAAAGTGGTTGGCGTTTTCCACTCCCGCATTAGCACCACCTCCTCCGTTGCCCCTATCCCAACCATTTCCCTATTTTATCCGCATGCTTTTGTTTCGAACTTAATGATGAATCGACTTCTTTTGTATGCGCACTGGGTTCCACATAGAATTTGTCTGTTCTCAGTGCGGATTGCCGCAAAAGGCGTTAAGTAGGAAATCGAGTGGGTAATTGCCGCGCATGTAAAGCAGTGCCAGTGGCTCATCCACCTGACCACCACCCGATCCGATTCCCATAATCCGCCGTACACTTTGCATAATTTACACACCGCGCGGCTGACATTGAAAACGAAAATTAAATAAATATGCTCGGCCATAAAGAGCCGAAGTGACTATCAGCTGCAGGGCCATCGCACAAGATACAAAGATACAGATACAGATACAAATGGCCCGGCACACGTATCTCGTGTGCGGATTTCGATTTCAGATTCCAGATACTTTTGCAATCGCCTGGAGGCTCGAAAATGTAACGCTCGCTACAGCAAGAGAGCAATCCAAAGATAAAGATACGGAGGTGGAAAAGTATCTCTTGGATACGGGCCGCCAAACGCTGATCGCCGGACAAACGCGCCAATTGAGCAAATTACAGAAGATTTCGTTTGATGAGCCTTTTATAAGATGAGTAGTAGGCTATGTACTATACACACATATCTGAGGTTACTTGCACTGATTTCGGGAAGCTTGGACTTGTTTTTGAGGGTTATGCAATGTGAACTCCTTTTTTTCGGACAGCCTGACCCTTATTATTAGCTCCAGCACTCACATTCACTGTTCAATCGCGGTGGTGGCTCAATAGCCGTAGTTATATGTGCTCTGCGCTTATCACACGCTTCTTATCTGCCCAATTAATGGATAATGTGCAGCATTTGCAGTTGCAGTTTGGCGCTTGTCGATGCCAAAGGCCGATTTCAAAACACGCTGGCCCCCACTTTTTTCGATTTATTTATCTTTCCACGAACGCGACAGTTTGTTTTTTGATTTTTTTCGAACCGCTCCCCTCCAAAACGAAACTATCTCGAAACGAAACCGAGCCGTGGGATTGGGTCGTCGCCTGTTTTGCGCCCAAGTTGGCACTCGACTGATCGGATCGAGCCAACCATTTCGGCTGGAAACCAAGCCGCACTCGATTCCCCAAGCCGAACCTGAATCGGGGACTTCGGCTCTCGGCGTTTTGATCTGTGAATGGGTTTTCGGCTCTTTGGCTTGGCTTCTCAGTTTTTTGGGCGCTTGTGGGGGCGCAGCTGCCATCAATCCATCAGTCAGTCGCTCAAGCGGTCAACCATTTCTCTCATACAAATCCATGTTCGATGGGAATTTCAAACGCAATCACATATGTGATTAATGATTAATGATTAATGAATGTTAAGAAAACTTATAAACTTCTTCTGAGCTATGAAGAATCGAATCGACTGCCTAATTATATTAGATATTTTATCTTAATAAAAGGTCTCTCCCCTTTTTTCTAGGTGTATTCTTGGTTTTGCCCGTTATGCATGCTTTAAATAATCCGCCGATAGCTTATCATATCGTTAGTTTCCGCAGATCGGGAGTACGAGATTGGGCCCCATGGTGCTAATACCCGCAGGTAAACAAGTGCGCACTTTGACCCCTGCAAACAAGAGAATTTCGCACTCCAAGTCCTCGATATTTAAACGTATAATTGCATGGAATTTGCTATATGGTATAGGGCTTACTCTGAAAGTTAACTCACCCCAGAAAAAGTTGCCTGCCGACTTCTTTCGGGATCGAGACACGCGCTACTACTGAATGGGCTCCCAGTTAATTTTTTACGATCGATCGAGCTGAGGGGTCTTTAAAACAACCAATTGATAAGGTTAAACTATCGCTTTACTTTGAGTATATTAGCCTAGATTAGCCGTGTTTTATTTTCAGCGATACGGATTAAGTACGTGCAATTGGAAGGGGAATATACGGCTCGCTTTCTAGAACCCAAATTTGCAACGTACTCTTAGATGGCGATAATCTGAAATTAACTTTAAACTCTTTTTATGATTATGTCACCTTCAAGACGAACTAAACACTGCACGTTTAACTTCGAGTATTAATTCATTGCATTTGGTAATTTTGTTTCCTTTACATGAAATAAAATTCAAGTATACAATTTTTTTAGAAATTTAACTCACACTAATAATCTGTAGCGAAAAAACAATCTAGATATATTAAATTCAAGAAGTAACGTTCGTTTCGGAAACCGATATTCCTTTTGCTACTGTTACCATCGATTAGTATCGATAGAACGTCGATGACTCTTCGCTGTCAATCGCGCACAGCTGACTGCGTGGGAGAACAGCTGTTTCCAGCTTTTTCAGAGGACGCCCTGCGTAATTATGAGTAATTCTGCACGGAAAAAGATTGCGGAATAGCGTTTGATTGACAACCAAGAGTGCGTCCAGTCCGCGCGAGCAGTAACCCAAGACAATACGCAAAGGAGTCCAGGAAACACGGCAGTGGAAAGCGCGAGGAAGAGCTGGAACTTCGGGAGGAGCAAGTGAAACCATGTCGAAGGCTGTGAATAACATGAGCATGGGCGACGTGGAGCCGCAGGAGAGGATGAAGCACCTGTCGCACTGCGGCAACCTGATCGAGGTGGACAAGAACATGCCAGTCACGCGGTAAGTCCTTCGCTTCCATGGCCGTTTCCCGCAAGGCTGTGACCTTGATTGGCCAAGGACTTGTGGCCTCTCAGTTCCTCACACTCACCCAATGTCCTTGCAGGTACTACCGCTCTGGCACCGAGATGCTGCGCATGGCCAATGTTTACCTGCGGGAGGGCAACCACGAAAACGCATTCATCCTGTACTTGCGCTACATGACCCTGTTCATCGAGAAGATCCGCCAGCACCCGGATTACGGCAGCGTCAAGGCCGAGGTGCGGGATATTAACAGGAAGATTAAGGACGAGATTATGCCCACGACGGAGAAGCTGAGAGCCAAGCTACTAACGCACTACCAAAGAGAGTACGAGCAGTTCCTGGCCAGCAAGGAGGCGGAACGGGTCAAAGAACTGGAGCGCGAACGGGAGCGGGAAAGGGAACGTCAGCGGCAGAAGGAAAGGGAGAAGGCAGGTTCAAGTGCTATCCCATCCCTCATCCCGGCCAATTTGCACGTGCTCATCGACGAAGGCAACCAGCCATCGGCTCCGGACCTGGGCCTGCTTGACCAGGTGGTCTACCCCAATGACTTTCCCACAGGCGCCAATCGCAGCCTGCCGGGATCGGGACTCCTGCTGCCCGCTGCCAGCGAAGCAGCCACCGATAAGACAACCAAGTAAGAAAAAAAGCGAACTCTAAACAAAATTTCCAATGACAAATGCACAGCAATATGTTAATTCTTTGTTTAAAGCTTTGTTTAAATGATGAAACCTCAAGAATATCTGTGAACACGTAACCACAGCAGGGCTCCAATTCATGTTAGCCCTATAAAGTGCGTTTGCCTCATTCGAGGTTTGAAATTGAAAAACCAAACAAACATAGACTTGCTTATCGAGCAATCGTTAGCTATAAACCGATCCCCAGTTTGAATATACTTGATAAGAAAACTGATAGTTCCCTTAGCTTGATTGTTTCCTCAAGCAGTTTATCTGTGTTATCTGAACTGCTTTATGAGATTATAGGATTGGTGTTTGACGTTGATTGAACAGTTATTTAAACCAAAAACTTCAGTTTAGGACTACGGTTCGCTTATATATCATTATGCAAAACATGATTTTTCTTTAAACATATCCATATTTTTAGCTCCAAGCCAAGCTTCGATCGCAATCAGAAGCCATCTTACAACCGCACAGATTCTCTGCTGGCTGGCTCTTTGCGCCTCGTTTACGTGCCCGGGGACACCATGGAGGTGTTCCTGAAGCTGGCCCTGGCCAACACCTCGAAAAACATCGAGACATGCGGCGTACTGGCTGGTCATCTGTCCCAGAACCAGCTGTACATCACTCACATCATTACGCCGCAACAGCAAGGAACTCCGGACAGCTGCAACACGATGCACGAGGAGCAGATATTCGATGTGCAGGACCAGATGCAGCTCATTACGCTGGGATGGATTCATGTGGGTTTCAAGTTCTTAGTTTTATAACGTTGAATTGAGAAATAGCCTTCTTCCCCAGACTCATCCAACCCAGACTGCGTTTTTGTCCTCCGTTGACCTGCATACGCATTGCTCTTATCAGATTATGATGCCCGAAGCCTTGGCCATTGTGTGCGCGCCTAAGTACAACACGTGAGTCATCGAATGAGTCAATGTAGACAACACCTGACTATCTGATATCCATATCTTTCGCTTCCAGTACTGGTTTCTTTATACTCACGCCACATTACGGCCTGGACTACATAGCCCAATGTCGCCAGTCGGGCTTTCATCCGCATCCTAATGACCCGCCGCTCTTCATGGAGGCGCAGCACATCCGAATGGATAACCAGGCCAAGATCAAGGTCATCGATCTGCGGAGATAGTCACTCAAAAGCACCGATCCATCAGATCTAGCAATAGCTCCAGTTTCGGTTGTCAAACAGTGATGTACCATGGAAATTACAGAGATTTAGGCAGATAGAGAATAACTATTTTCGGCAAACAGAGAGAAATGTATTTTTGCAAGCTGTTGATCCCGAGGATCGTCCATACACCACTTATAGCACTCGGCGGCATTTGTTGTTGTTTATTGCGTTCCGGCCTCTTGGTTCGTTGCATTCTTTCACTTAAGAACCTCTAATGTGATTTTCAATTGTGGCTTACCCTTGCGTTCGTTACTATCTTACTATAATTAATATGTTAGGC
This sequence comes from Drosophila simulans, assembly GCF_016746395.2. NCBI lineage: Eukaryota > Metazoa > Arthropoda > Insecta > Diptera > Drosophilidae > Drosophila > Drosophila simulans. Next base: position 26,558,210 of record NC_052523.2, on the reverse strand, counting down.
TGTTGTCGGGGAATCCCCGGCATTCTCACACACTGGCACACACACCCCCACAGCTTACAGTGCAAACTATTCGGGGCGCTCCAAAAAGGAGTCGTGTCCTTCTACGGCTTACTACTTGCAATAACCTGTTGTTCAAAGACGAATCATCATAAAATGCTATTATTAAACTGTGCATGCTTACCTATTGTACTAAACTGAATAAATATTTATGACTACTGGTTTATGGTTGCCCATATTTTTCAGTCGTAATGGTTATTGCTAGCATACCAAGATTTGTGGGGAGCTAAATGGGGGAAAGTCGGTAATCAATGTTATGTTTTTGTTATTTTCATTTTAAATGCTTTATATTATCCTGAACGCCATTTTTAAATATAGAAAATCTAGCCGAAAGGTGGCGCTTTAATTTACCGACCAGTAGCTCAGCTGGTGAATTTCCTTTAGTAACGTTTTGCATTTTGCACTGCTAATGAAAAGCTGACCTTCCGTAAAAGAGTATTAACAAAATAACACGTTTATTATAAAATGTATATTTTAAAGCGATTAATTAAACAGTTTACCATAACACATTCTATTATTTTCATGGAACGTAAGGGGTGGGCACTTTACATTTCCCTCGGCCGCTAACATTTCCCACCGCAACCACCTTTTGGACCACTGTTAACCAATGTTTTCCATGTTGTCATCCAGTTTAGCGCGTTTTCTCGTCTGGCACGGTTCTGTTTTCCGCGGTGTTCCCAGTGCAGCATCTGTCGCCTCCAACCACCTGGGTGCATTTGAGGAACAGGAACCAATATTGCGCCATATCCAAGTGCTTAACTGAGTGGCAGTGAATCGAATTGGCCGCTAAGTAAGCGGCATTAAGTGCGTAAAAATCGATAATAGAACAGTTCCTTGTGCTCCGCCCACCTGGGGTCACCTGGTGGAATCTCCTCCTTCTAGTCCCTGCTGCGTTCGTCGAAGCCAAAAGTCGGAGCACTTTCACACACCCGCTGAGCCGCTGATAATGCCAATGCACATCCCGTTTCCGTTTAATTGGATACCCACTCTGCCAGTCGCCCGATGCCAAGAAGTAAGTGCACTCGACGGGCTCAGCCTTTGTCTTCCGCAGAGGCCCCATGCTCCGCCCCCCTCCCCCCTTCAAGTGGGCGCCAGTTTGCGCTTTAATTACCAGAGCCACCGCCCAACCCCACTTGGTCGCCCAGTGGTGGCGGATTAGGTGCTCGGATCTAAAAATAAGTGCGGCTGGAAGAGGAATGAAAAGAGCAAAAGTGCCGACGAACGGAAATAAAAACAAGCTGAACCGGGGGATTATAACCTGCCCTTCCACAAAACACACGTTCAATTAACATAATCAATTGTATATTAAATCAAAATATAATTTGAAAGGCAGTGTATAAAGTCTTCGGCATGATAACATTTGCATTTTCTGCATGCCAGCAGTATCTTATTCCTGCTAAGTTAAGTCTTTATTCGTAATACACGTTATATCTTAATTGGTTTGTAAGTGCTTTCCTCTGAACAAAAACAGATTACCCTGCTCGGGGATTTGAAAGCACAGCAACAGTGAAATGAAAAGGATACTCGAACAATAAAGGGTTCTTCCGCAAGGATAAACGACAGTTACAAATGAACACAGCGCACCTATCATCCATCACTCTTAAACCGAAAACTATAAATTAGTACCACTCAATGCGTTGTTAAGGTTCAGGACTCGTTGCGAGTGACAATGCGGAAGTGGAGGTCCTTCGACTGCGCTGCTAGCTGGTGCCTGTCGTGCCACAAAAAGGACACCCTAGTTGAACTGACATTTGGCTAACCTTCATAGCAAAAATGTCTACCGGATTCGTGCAGCTGGCTGCTCATAACTGGTGCTCGTAATTGTTCATTTTATTCAACAAACTCTACCCCCAAATAAATTGTGGGATGGTTCGGCCTTGCTGAAATTCTTGAGTGGGGCTGATGTTCCGCAGAATGACGTTAATATAATAACACAATTTTCTCGCCCGCCTGGCTATTTTTATACCCGCCCAAAACACGCTTCATTCACGTGCCTTCCGCAGATGGCCAACGATGCGTATACGCAATGTCTCTGCGCTATCTTCCCTCCTTTGCCATCCTCGAATTGACCTCTCTTTCGCTCTTTTCGGTGTGTTATTTCGCAAAGCACGTGTTTACATTGTAAACAGAGAAACTCGAGCAGCTGTGAATGAATGCAACCAAATTTAAGAACATTTGCACAACGTGAAATCGTCAACCACTTGGCACGCTCGAAAATTGCGACCTTGCCAGCCATGCATGTGAATGAGTGAACAGCGGGGGTCACACGAATAGAACTATCTAATCGTGACTCGAAAATGCAGATTAGGAACATGAATTTGTTTAATGAAAGGACTTGTACTTATTCTCCCAACATACATTGTATGACTTACAGTTAGATCGATCTTGTGAAGCTAGTGAATCCTTTATTTAGATATTCTAAAGCATTTTATTGTATTAATCTTAAATCCCTGACAACTTGGCCCTGATTGTAAGAGGTGAGATAAAGAGACACAGAGCCAATGGTCGCACCTTGAGGCCACTTAGAACGAAATTACTTCCGTGAACACATTGCACCTCTGTGATTCGCACTGCAGTTCTCAATTATCAAATGTGTTTTATGTTTGGCCTCAGGGAACGCCCACTTTCGCCCACATCATACCACCACCCTGATTAGACCCCTTCTTATGAATAGTAGTTGCACGGATGCCATTGTTTATTGGGAAACTGCAGTGGCAAGCGGCAGAGCACAGCCCGGGCAAAAAACAATAACAAACTGAAATGAGAATCAAAATTAATATGAATCTGAAATGCAATCGCCGAGGGGTTCTCTTTTATTTATTATTTTTTGCGGCGCTCTCTCGGTCGCAAAAGTTACTGAATGCGGGAAAGCTCTCGCTTCTATAATTCCGACAGTTCAGAATGGAAAAGCAGCGCGACGCCAGCGGATGACAGCCGAGAAAATCGCGCGCGTCCCTCAGATATAAAAATCACAAGCTGGAAATAAATATATCCGGTTCGGGCAGTGAAAGTATATTATGTATACAAACCAGCATTATTTATACTAAAAGCCACAAAGACTCGCGAGTGACCATTAAAAGCATACTTAACCAATAGTTAAATCAAGTTAAGCCGAAGTTTCCGATAAACGAACATTTCAAACAGATAGTGCGAACGTGCCTGGATTTCGCAAAGATTCACAGACTTGGATTGTGTTCATACGTATAAGTGAATATGCACGATAAGGATGAGGTAACGCTCCGTCAGGAAACTAATTAACTATTGATCTGATAACTGACCGATTGCGGAAGTGCCTCCGGACCGGACTAATTAATATCAATAAGGAGCGATAGAGGGCATTACGAAATAGTCGAAAGATAAATACTGGATATCTCGGAAAGCTCGCGGGCCAAACAATTATATAAAGAAATAAAACAATATCATTTGAGAGCTTTCCGAGCATCCAGCGAATCACCTTCAGTCCCGCGGATTTGTGGCCAGGTTTTCTCTGCTCACGACTTTGGAAAAGTCACCGCCATCTCAGGCCGAGATTCTCCGATTCTCACCGATCGCTCCAGCCCCCGGTTCTACATCGTCTCTTCCTATATGCACTCCTCTCTCGCCTTTGGAATCTCTCTTGTTCCACTGCTGTCGTCAATTAGCCAGCTGACTGCGGTCCCATGGCTCACCCTGCGTATACGTAATGGGCCAGCGGTGCAGCTGTTGCTGAATCCCCAATATAGCACCCTCCAACCGAAAATTGGTGAACTTGGGTAGTTAGAGAAGGCGTAAACCAGTGGGAAAGTCAACGGAATCCACTATTACAGAAGTCTGGATATTTTCGGTGGAATTTCTCGAGCTTCGAGTTGCTCATTTCACTGTATATGACTTCAGTTTGGTGGGGGTGGCTGGAGTAACCCCAGCCGGGCACAGAAACAACCACAACCACAGCGATAATGAACAGCCGGGTTGACCTTGACGGAAATTGCAAACAAAAACAAAAGTTTGCCGCTCGCGCAACAAATTTCCATGGCAATGACAGAGAAAAAAATTAACGAGCAATTAATTGGGCATTTTTCATCATTAAAGTTAAATAGTTTTGTTTTTTAAAAGGGTAAAATGCAAAAGTAAAATTAAATAATGACATTTTCGCCTATAAAATGTAGTAAAGTATATTTTCCCTTTGTATTTTCTCTGTGCCCATCGATACAGATACAAAGATATAGTAACAGTGACATGCACGTGCCACTCGCTGCAGGCAGCTGAAGGTGAAAAAGGCGGGGAAAATCTGGGAAAACCGGCGGAAAAGCGACCTGTGCCCGCAACCTTTGACTTGGTCGGACGACCGTGGCCAAGAAGAACTCATTATGCAAATGCAACAAAGCAGTAGTCAGAGGGGTAGGCGAGCACGGGGGAGGGGCCACAAAACCCGAGCAAACAAACAAACAAATCGTTCTGTCTGCCGTCACACGGGGCGTATGTGTAACATTTTCCGCTTGTTTGCGCTGGCCGAATAAAAAGGGGGATAAAAAACAGCTTCTGCTGGGCATGAATATATAAAACAGCATACAAGTACAGCTGGGGATTCACAAGTTCAGTCTGCAGTGGCAACAAATTGAATTGGGGTTTAAGCGGAACTTCCTTTGATTTGGATTATTTCACGCCCAGTGAATATGTCAAATGTCAATGTCTTCATATGAATATTTATTTTAAAAGAGGGATTCTGGAAAAGAAATATGCAAAATTTAATACATCGCTGTTTGCTGACCAGCATTTTCAATCATATCAAAGTAAATGAACAAACGACGCGCATTAATAAACAATCGCATTGCAAACATTTAATTACTTTCAGTTCGAATTAAAGTTAATATACACATCCCTGCTTTAATATGAATTATATATCCTCATCAAGTGAACAATTCAATTTTCGTGTTTCGCTGCTTCCCATGAATTCTTGATGGCATCGCAAATTGTGCAGCAAATTGCCGGCGAACGAATTCATTTATTGCCTCTGCCAATCGATTCGCAAAGGTCAATACGACACTTTGACAGATCCGACTGACTACTACAACCAAAGGGGGGTGAGGGGATAAAACCCCATCCAATAAATCCAATTTCCACCATGACGAAACCTCAAAAACAGTGGAGCAATCAATATAAGGGCACTAAAGTAAAAGTATCTACATATTTATGGATATATGTGCATATTGTAGTGAATTAAAGCTAACTTATCATTTATCATTTTATTATTTTATCCCATATTTGAAAAGGTGTTAGTTACCCATTTTTTCCAGTATTCAAATGTATCCAGAGCAAGTCATTAGGGAACCCTTCCCGTTATAATCAATTTTAATCAGAAGCTATCTGAAATTGATAACACATCAATCAATGTTGCTGTTTTCCCCAGGGTATTTAACTTCAATCAAACAGTCAGTTCTGAATTTGGCTTAACATTTCCATATCTTCGAGTTGGGGGTCTCCATAAGTGCTGTCGTGTTTTCGCTGATTTTATTATGAAATCTGCTTTTGTTTTTCGCAATTCTCTGGCACAAACAAGCGCATCCGAGAATGTGAGGGACCCCCAGGAAAAAAGAAAGAAAAGAAAATTACAATTTCATCGCGTGCTAATCGTATTACGTCAATGAGGCAATTGATAAATGAATTCGAATCGGACGTATTGTCATCGAAGTTGAACTTGTTGTTGACGGAGCTGCTGACCTCTGGGTGATTACTCAGGCGGAATTGTAGCGAGAGCGAGTAAACAAGTGGCAGAGATATGAGACAGGGTATTGGATATTCGACTATCCGCTACCCGGTACTCAATACTTGTAGGGAAAGTGCTTTCCCATGGTTGAGATTGCTTCGTTGTGCACCACAGTCTTATCAACTCAGACTATATAATACTATTTAAAATAGTTACCATAAGATATATTTAATACTACTTCGCATGGAAAAATATGCAACGGATTGAAAGATAAGCAAATAATTTGAGGACTTTAATAAAACATTTTCTTAACAAAAATTTATATTTTTCAAACATATTAGAATTTTATGATTAATTTTGTTTACAAGAGAATAATATTATAAAAGTAAAGAACACATAACCCCACCCTCTCCCAGCATAACGATCATAAGAGAGTCGTTATAAGAGAGCTTATTGACATTGAAACGAGCTGAGCAAATAAGAGTTCGTTAGGCAGACAATTTCACTCCCAGCGCTCCCAGACTCTCTCCCAGCGGTTCTGCTCATGGTGGGGGCTCTGATTCTGGCGGTACTTCGCTCGCCAGTGCGCTCCACTCGCAGTTAGTTAATCGCGGAACGGGGACGAGGTGGTTTCGACTCGGGCGGTTTGGATTAGATCGGCTTGCATTGATGAGCTAATTAGACGCGGCAATTGCTCGCGGAAACAACATTGAACCAGAAGCAGTCACAGCTAAAAAACAGGAATGCCGCTGACCAAGAGTTTGCCAAATGTAAGTTTCAGCTGCGACTGCCGAGCGGCTGACACGTGTTGCTTTTGCAATTGAGTTTCAGGCGGGAGAGCGCAGAAATGAGAGTGCGACTGAGACAGTGGCGGGTAGCGAAGGGTTGTTTTAGAACTACCCATAAAGATAAAAGTATAAATAAATACGTATAAACAGCAAAAAGATCTTCAAGCTAATCAAGTAGTGTAGAAGAAACCCCAATGAAGCAACTCTTATAACAACTAATTATTTTCTTTGCAATTCTTCTTGCAGTCTCCGTCGCTTTTGAAGCGCGCCGGCACCGAAAAGTTGCGAGAGGTGTTCCAGAAGTACGCCTCCATCCAGAAGAATGGCGAGCACTATATGACCAGCGAGGACTTCGTGCGAAAGTTCCTAGGACTCTTTTCCGAATCTGCATTTAATGACGTGAGTACTTTGCCTGCAGTCGGGTCATTGCAAGGTTATTTTGCATAGCCGTCCGATAAGACCGGCCATATCTTATCGCCAGATAGCGCCCCCGTTGGCGGCGGCACATACTTAGTTGCCTATAAACATAAATCAGAGCCGTATAACTAGTCACTAGCCACTGTGATTCACGGGTTGACCTTGACCCACCCGCAAACATGTAGTAAACCCATAAACCAAATAACCAGGCAATCACTTGGCTGCCTCGTGTCTAACCGCCAACGTCACAGATTCTATTTTAATGGGTCCGCTTATCAGCTTTATGGTCTGAGAATCCAACTGAACCTGATCGCGGATCGTAGGTGCCCCGCAAATTGGAACTGATTCAATCAGGTGCCGAAGTCTGCGGGGGCAGTTTCTTTTACGGCCCCTCGGTTTATCTGCCCATTAGAGAGTAACTACCGGTCTAATGTCCACTCGAAAGAGATTAACCTGTCACTGAAAGAAATACTATGGATGAAACGATAGCTTTCAGTGACTTTCTAGTTCCCCGTTCAAAGCAGCCCAAACAGTACATTTAATCAACCAACATTATATTCCGAATAGGAATCGGTGCGCCTGCTGGCCAACATTGCGGACACGAGCAAGGATGGACTCATCTCCTTCTCCGAGTTCCAGGCCTTCGAGGGTCTGCTCTGCACCCCAGATGCCCTCTACAGGACCGCTTTCCAGTTGTTCGACCGCAAGGGCAACGGCACTGTTTCCTATGGTAAGATCCCAAGTCCTATACCAATGAACTAGTACAAATTGTATCTACTTTACAGCTGACTTCGCTGATGTCGTACAAAAAACTGAACTGCACTCAAAGATACCTTTTAGCTTAGATGGCCCCTTTATCAAGCGCTACTTTGGTGATGTAAGTGCACTGCAATCAGACGATTATTCAATGATTATAATGTATACACCTTCCCGAAATGTAGAAGAAGCAACGCCTTATCAACTATGCTGAGTTCACGCAGCTGCTGCACGACTTTCACGAGGAGCACGCGATGGAGGCCTTCCGCAGCAAGGATCCAGCTGGCACTGGGTTCATCTCGCCCTTGGACTTCCAGGACATCATAGTTAATGTTAAGCGGCATTTACTGACCCCCGGCGTCAGGGACAATCTAGTTTCGGTAGCTATTGCATCTCTGATCAGTGTGATCATCCTTCTAAGGATAATTCTTCAACCTGACTAGGTAACTGAGGGTCACAAAGTGAGCTTCCCGTATTTCATCGCATTTACCTCGCTGCTGAACAACATGGAACTGATCAAACAAGTCTACCTGCACGCCACCGAGGGCAGTCGCACGGATATGATCACCAAGGATCAGATCCTCCTAGCCGCCCAGACGATGAGCCAAATCACGCCGCTGGAGATCGACATCCTTTTCCACCTGGCGGGCGCCGTCCATCAAGCAGGGTGAGTCTTTGGTCATAACCTTGGGTTCAGTGTTGCCAACTTTGGATTCGGATTAGGAAAAACTAGCATTTTATTTGTGTTATAAATTAAAGTGACATATTCATTTGCTAATTTAGGTTTTTCTTACTGTTCATTGTAGGAGTTATTATTTATTTAGTTTAGCTAATCGTTCGTGTAATGTATTGCAATACTTAGCAATCTTTACTTTTCGAAGACTTCTATATGGAAGTAATTACCTGTTTTAAGTGAAATTTTGACATAATAGAAAATTAGTTGACTAAATGATATATGTTAGCTGTTATTTTAAGTATACAACTAAAACTGTGAAAAGGAGACTTGTATTTATGACTTTACTTGGCAATGAGTTAGTCCGATTGAATTAGCGTATAAATCTTTAATGTGGGCAATCATCCCAGGGCGATCCCCAAAAACGAGTGTCAAGTGTCATGTGCTAATTGTTGCTTGTTTGTATCATTTTTCTCTCCGTGTGTTTCTCTTTATTTCTCCTCTTCTCTGCGCTGCACTCGCAATTCTCACTCTCAAAGTTGGTGGAAGCGCAGGAGAAAGATACCTCCGAGTAGGCAAGTGATCTCGTCCTTCCTTGGCCTGATTTCTGCTTTTTGTTCGTTTATGAATCCACTCCTAGAATCCCGCCCCCTCAAACCTAACTCAGTTGGTATCTCTTAGTTTCCCTTACCCACACATGCTATATGCTAATCGAAACTAATCCGGATCTAATGTTCCCATTCTCCAGCCGCATCGACTATAGTGACCTGAGCAACATCGCACCCGAGCACTACACCAAGCATATGACACATCGTCTGGCGGAGATCAAGGCGGTGGAGAGTCCTGCGGACCGATCTGCCTTTATTCAGGTCCTGGAGAGCTCTTACCGTTTCACCCTCGGTTCCTTTGCCGGCGGTAAGTTAGGATGCACTTTGTCCTCTTAGGAAGCACACCTATCTATATATTATGTTCCATTAGCTGTGGGCGCCACTGTGGTCTACCCCATCGATCTAGTCAAGACTCGAATGCAGAACCAGCGAGCGGGTTCCTATATTGGTGAAGTTGCATATCGAAACTCATGGGACTGCTTCAAAAAGGTAAGTCTGATCAAAATATCACTGATGTGATCTAATCCTAATGATTTAATCCACAGGTGGTTCGCCACGAGGGATTCATGGGTCTCTACAGAGGTCTCCTGCCCCAGCTAATGGGCGTGGCCCCCGAGAAAGCCATCAAGCTGACGGTGAATGATTTGGTGAGGGACAAACTCACCGACAAGAAGGGTAACATTCCCACATGGGCGGAGGTTCTGGCTGGTGGATGTGCCGGTGCCTCGCAGGTAGTGTTCACCAATCCCCTGGAAATTGTGAAGATCCGTCTCCAGGTGGCGGGAGAAATCGCCAGTGGGAGCAAGATCCGCGCGTGGTCGGTGGTCCGGGAACTGGGACTCTTTGGGCTCTACAAGGGAGCCAGAGCCTGTCTCCTCCGCGATGTGCCGTTCTCGGCCATCTACTTCCCGACCTACGCCCACACCAAGGCCATGATGGCCGACAAGGACGGCTACAATCACCCGCTCACCCTGCTGGCCGCTGGTGCCATTGCCGGTGTTCCGGCCGCCTCCCTTGTCACGCCCGCCGACGTCATCAAGACCCGCCTCCAGGTGGTTGCCCGATCCGGACAGACCACCTACACCGGCGTATGGGATGCCACCAAGAAGATCATGGCCGAAGAGGGACCTAGAGCCTTCTGGAAGGGCACAGCCGGTAAGTCGAGGCATTCTTCTTTAAGGGATCTCTATTAATGTCTTATAACCCATCCCACAGCTCGAGTGTTCCGCTCCTCACCACAGTTCGGAGTGACCCTGGTGACCTACGAACTGCTGCAGCGCCTCTTCTACGTGGACTTCGGAGGCACCCAGCCCAAGGGATCCGAGGCGCACAAGATCACCACTCCGCTGGAACAGGCGGCGGCGTCGGTGACCACCGAGAACTTGGACCACATCGGTGGCTACCGGGCGGCAGTTCCTCTCTTGGCTGGAGTGGAGTCCAAGTTCGGGTTGTACCTGCCGCGATTTGGACGCGGAGTAGCCGCTGCCACGCCCTCGACGGCCACAGGATCCTGATTATACTGGCGCCACCGCCTGCCAAGCGCCACGTAGTCTACGGAATGCAGAAGGGATTGGCGGGATTGGGCTCCGGTGGACAGAGATATGGGATATATTTTTTGCTAGGACGCGTTTACACAAAATACACACACACACAGAAGCACTGAGGATATTTCTAACGAGGATCAGGGAGGAGCAGCGCCGTATCTATAGTACTATTGTATCTGAACAGCCGGGTTCGCACCCTGGGCGCCCAACTTTGAGCAACTGTTTTTACCACACCCAGGAAAAACCAAAAGAAAAGTAATGAAAAGCCCATTTAAGAGTATAGAATATCGGGTTTGGCCATGGTGCGTATATATTTAGGCAAGTGTAGAACTGTTTTTGTAAACTTTGTTAACTAGTTTAAAGTCTAGAGCATCAACCAATCACTGAACGTCAACTTTTGCACTCAATGTAACTATTAAAGCGATAAAACCTTTTAATCTTAGTACGAATTTGTTCAAAACAATTATCAAGCAAAGGAAATGCAATGAATGACCTCTTAGCTAATAATGAATAATTAAATAAAACTCAATGTTAAAAACAATCGCATTTTCGGAAAGACAGTTGTCTGTCCTAAAGGTTTTTTGGGTTGCGGTCTTAGTTGCTAAGCAAAACGACCACATTTTAATATTTTATTCCATTACCAACAAGGTAATGCCTTCGTAAGTCTTTTGAAATCAATTTAGAAAACCACGTCAAGCCCACTTTCCTACTCCCATTGAAACTAGCCCACAGATAAAAGAACCCGCCCCTTGAAAGCTGCGTGCCAACTCAATCGAGCGTCTAATTCATGGCCAATTGCCACTAAACAGGGTCGAAACGCATCTGATTAGAATTGTGCGATGGTGGGCATTTGCAAATCGATGTTGACAAGTTTATTTTAGCACTGCCCATTTGCTTTTCTGGGTTGCCCAGACTCGGTTTCGAAGTCATCAACAATGCTGTCCGCCGACCATGACCGCTAAAAGAAACCGTTAGGGATCCCAGAAGAGGGTTTCCACATCTGCCCCAATGACCGGGTGCACTGGACGAGATCCGTCGCCGATCACTGGTCAGCGATGGGTTATAAAAAGCGCATCGATGGCGACATATTGGATGCAGTTTCATTTTGGCTTTCGAAGGGCGAACAATGCGTGTTCCGTCGGTTCTGGTTATATTCCTACTGGGAGTGATCCTAGTTGATCGTTACGCGGCTGGAGAAGATCTGCCGGACAAATCGTGGATATCCCAGCTGAAGAAGCTACGCAGTGATCTTCGAGACTGTTATCAGTCTGGAATACACCAAAGCCTGTGGTCCTGCTTCCGCTCAAGAAGCTTGCACATGTTCGAGGGCATCATGTCGTCTCCAGAGATTTCCATTTACGATGGAGTGCGCCTGGTGGCTGCTCCGAATAGTACGGAAAACGGCACACGACCTGACGATGAGCGAAAGGATTTGAAGCACTTAACCTGGTTCGATCAATTGGCAGTGAGCTTGGCCAAGGGCTTAACCACCCACACTTTGCAAGTGAACTTGGGGAAACTGACGGAGAGATATCTAAGTAGTGGTGGGTTTTGGTTACCTCATACTTCATTCATTCATTCATTGATGGTCCATTGATGGTTTCAGATACTTCTAGTCCCGATCCTGTGGGAAGTGCCCGGTTGAGAAGACATCGTTACAACATGATCATAACCATGATGTTTGGAGTGACTGCTTTGGGGGCCATCTTAGTGCCCATGGGCTTCCAGATGCTTTCCATAGTCAGTGGAAAGGCTCTATTACTGGCCAAGATGGCCCTGCTCTTAGCCTCTATTAATGGCTTAAAGAGGGTAAGTGGGTATCAGGGTTTTTGTAGACCTTTATTCTAACTCTTTCTGACTCCCTTGCAGGTGGCCAACAATGGACTGCACTATGGACTGTACCACGTACCGGGAGAACATCTGGGAGGTTATTACGATCGAGGGGATGTGAGTCACCCCAGAAATGTGCCTATTCCCGTAGCTGTGGCCCCCACTTTGGATATGGGATTGAAGTAGGAATTTTTAACATACATAAAACTGCCTTGATGATGTATACATTTAAAAGGTAATATAGGAAAAATCCAAAAACTAGATAAAAACGTTTAAGAAATATATATTTAAAGTCTAGACGCAAATAGAGCACATTCTAAGTTCCGTTTTGATTTAAGATTAGATTTATTTTACAAGATTAATTTTCGAATAAAGTCGGATTTCCATTTGAAAGAGCTTTCCACCTAAGCTTTTCCTCAGCCATTTCTGTTGGCAATGCTCGCCGGAAAATTCACCATAACAGACGATGGTGGTGAGTAACCAAACAGCGGCAAGTATTTCAAAAATATGCAGTGGAAATCGAAGCGAAATATTAATAATACAGGATCAGAGAATATAATAAATACGAAATGTTTTACGGAAAATGCAAAGACATACTTCATAAACGCAAAAACATACATACGTAACATCCTCAAAGGAAACCACAAAAGAAAAGTGTAAAAAAACTGGGAGCTCGGCAAGGACGACTGGCTATAAAAGGAAATGCGGCGCTGATAAGGACCAACACTCGGTCGTCGAGCGGCAGCGTAGACGCATCGTCCTTGTTTTCGTCCTGCAACGGTTTCTTGGTTTCTTTTTCCCTGTGAAACAAAAACGCTTTCCCCGGCGCAATTTCAAACCCGCATCAAGTATACGCATCGAGTGCCCAGTAAGCATCGCGTGCCTCCGTCGCTAATGAAGTTATTGGGTGCGTGATTCCTGGTCTAATCTCTAAGCTCCGGTCAGGCCACAGGATCAAAGAAAGGCGCACCGGAACTCGAGGGTTAATTGAAAAGTCGCCTCAAACTTTGTCAACTGATTTTCAATCTCCCCGCGGGGATTGGCCATTTTCTCCTTAGGTTTCGCCAATCGAAAATCGCGATGAAGTTGGTTGTCTATCTCTATTTCTCCATGATTGTGCTGGGCGTCCAGGTGAGTGTCGATACCGAAAAATTTTAATCACCACTTAAATATATTTTTTAATATAATTATATTCATTTTGTGAGTTGAACAAAAAGTGCTAGTTCGTTCAAATCGAGGAAGCCTTCTGTAAACCAGATAAAAGCCTCATAAATATACATTTTTATTCTCTGTTTATCAATAGAAGACGAAGTCACGCGTGTAACTCCTTGTAATTCGATCAACAAGTTGGGCCAACTTTTGTTTCCTCGTTGTTCTAATGACTTGATCTAATTTCTCTCGGCCCAGATTTTTTGGCCAGATTGATTGATTCTAGCTGTCGGCGTTATTGCCAAACTTTTTGGCAGCCTTTCAGTCCTGGCTTATGCTAGAACTGATTACCTTCATTAGGCTCACGTTGCAAACTCTAGTTGGTAATCAATTTATGGAAGTCCAAGCGGGTCAGCGGGTCAAAGTAGCAAAGTAGCCCGTCGCAAATGAATATTTAATTCGGTTTGGTAATGGCCCAATCAGTGGAAAAGTTCCCGTGACATTTGTTGCAGCCGAAACAAAAATAGAACCTCTGCTGGCCAACCAGCTAATTATGATTGAGACTACTCCAAGACAGATAAGATAGCAGCGCCTGAAATAGCCAATCGAATCCATCTTTTCAGAAGCGTGGTTGAGATAAACTGAAAAGGGTGAAAAATTATTGAGGAATTTCATTGAACAGCACTGAAATATGATATGATTCATCTCTGAGTAATGCAAGTTATTGGACAGTAATTCATTTTCATGCGATCAGAAAGGATATTCAAATATTGGAATAACCACATTTGTCATGTTAGCCTGCCAAAGACGGAAGGCATTTGGATATGAAAATGTTCGAAAGTGTTGGACGATTAGGGTTCTGTTTCTCACTCCTGGCTCCTGCCATCCATCAACTGAAGAACCTGCGATATGTTTGCTTAATGGCAACTTTGTGGGCACAGTCGTGAAGCCAGGACGTTGGCAATCCACTTCACTGGCCAAGGATAAATGTAAATTTCGCACCTGCCATTGCGCCGTGGGCGGTGGCAAAAACCAAACAGTCATGGGCGGAAAGCCCAGCGAATCGAAGGCAATGAAAGTGCAACTGACTCATTCCTTCCGTGGTCACTCACTTTGGACATGGACGAGATTTTCAACACTCGGTGCCAACCTTCCGCCCCTTCCGCCCCCTCTGTCACTTGCGCAAATCCACATCCTGCTCGATTGCCTGGGAGTCCTGCACTTGATGTGCGCTTAATGTTGACACCGACGCTTTGGCACTTTACAGCCATTTAAGCCAGGACATGACAGCCACACCCCTGCTGTCCCATTTCCGCCCGCATTTTCCTGTTTTTCCTCCATTTCCTCCCGTGCAGCTTCGTTTTTCACTCTGGAAACATGTGAGAACGACAACAATTAAAACATGAATGTCATCGGGTGCAACAGAGGAAAAGCGAGTTGTGGAGCGGTCCGACATGCTAAGATAAGCTTAAGCGTTCGGAGGTGACCCCTAATTGCACCAGCCACAAATTGGGTGCTTAGGGGAATGGCCTGAATGGGATATACCGCTTTGTTCTACTCAGTTTCCGAACATGAATACTTACGCTTACAAGGGAGTTCACTTATGAAGTATGCAACAATATGATTGGACTTTGAGATCGAGTTCTATCTACCCCTATATTGTTCTCGGGCCTTTGTGGGCTGTAATCGAGTCTGGTTTAGAAGGCCTCATATCTTATGCCCCAATATCTTCGTTGGATCCCCCTAATTTCCATAAATTTCCCTCATCATGTGGCAGCAGTTGCGCGAAATTTATGCCATCTATTCAATTCCGTTCGGGCAGAACTCGTGCATAAATCTCGAATGCAATATGTTCGACATAAATCGGGGAGCAGGGGGAAGCCAAGGCATTTAAGGCAGAACTAATTTCCGCCGTGGCAACACTCGAATTTCCCGCTTTATATTCCCTTGCAGCTTATGTGTTAACCCAAAAGCAAAGGCATGACGTCAGAATGGCAGGATCAGAATAACTTTTTTGCCAAACTGCGTTTTACAGTTCATTTGCGGTGGCGCGAAATTAATTAAGTAATTAAAGCCAATAACAACGCTCCGTGTCGCTCAACAGTGCGTATGCGTAATCGAATTCATTTGCGGCTTCCAATGCTAATCCCTGGATTTTCACATGATGACTATGAGCTCTGACAAACGCCGAGCTTAACTTTGAATCGCGAAGTTGAATGAATTGCTGACGCAAATTAGGCAATTCTTTTGATGGGTCATAATTAAACCATTCTTTTTACCAGGCTGCTCTTCTGTTCGTTGGCCTCCAGGGACTCGTTTCTCCTTCAGTTCGTGGCCATTCATTTGACTTAGTTCCGACTTGAGCTATGCTTAGTTCGCCATATTGTTAAGCATCCGGCATTATGCGCATACTTGAGCCATCATCAGTCAGTTAGACGAATCCTTTCAATACGACTCCTTGAGTGAAATTTACGCCCGCCGTAAAGGAGTCTAAATATTTTATGGTCGAGTGGCAGCCTGTTGCTTCGCCGGACACCGGCGAGTGCATCACTTATTCATGGCCAGGAATACGGCAAGTAGCTCGTCCTTAAAGCCGCCTCCTTGGAAGCCGTCTCATAACTTAGTCATTCCGCCACCGAAGAATCCAATCCCCCACCGACTGCAAGTGTTTGCTTTAGCTGAAGGATTACCACCGGATCTCCTGCCACGATGTCGAAAGTCAATATTTACCTGACCCCCAAAAAAGGATTCCAATTTTGCCAGGTGCTTCCTTCCGACACCGAAATTTCTCCTTGGTGTCGCTAAGCGAACTTTTAATCAACTCACAAATATTTCTGGCATCTTAATTCCCGGCAGTGGCATGTGAGGACCTGATTCGCATATCCTTTGCTAATTAGCGGCTTTTCCGGAGCTGGAGTGACGGGAACAAAGGAATCTGACGCCTAAGGCGACCTTGAGGGCTAATTCCCTCCCCTTCCCCGTGTCCTGGGAATAATGCCAAAAAGTACTGGATTCAGCAAAGGAACAATAGGCTCATTAATCAAATCACGCGACCTAGCTGCCAAAATTCTAAAATAGAATAGCACCCAAAGTAAAAACTAATTGAATATTCCTGTTTTTTAATGAAGGCATTCTTATAAGCGGTTGTATTTGGAATTCAATGAATGACTTCATAAAAGAATTCCGAATCATTTTAATTTAAATTGTTTATTTAAATGAGCTATCAGTACAAGTAAGGAAATCTAAAGTATAGGAACAAGTCAATTATGAAAGAGAAAGTTATTTTTGCAATGCCATAAAATTTCAAGAGTGGTGCTAATAAAAGCCCATAAATGCAGGAATGCAAGTTCAATGGAGGTGAAGGGGAAAGGACCTTAACTTACAGGGCTTCTGCGAAGTATTGTCACAATGCCCATAGAACTTTTCTATTTTTGCCGATGTCCCCTCGCCGCCCACCAACTTCCAGCTACTTTGAATGAGTCCTCCAATCTCCGTGGCAACTTTTGGATAGCGGCCCAGGTCCCAATGGGTCCTTTTGATGGAGCAGCTGGCGCATCCTGCGATTCGCTTAGTTTGACAAAAGGCGTCCAGTGTGATTTTCGCCCACACTGGCGCAGTTCACCCCTCGAATCCGAAATTCCGATGGCAGCATTGTGATTATGCAAATCAGGCCGCTGCCAAGTGTGTTTTCAAAGGGATCATGTTTATTATTTATTTACAGCCTGTTGACAGTTTATCCAGACTCTCTCGACTCAAATCCTGCGAATCTCGCTGAAAGATTTGTGACGTCAGGGTGGCAATCCTGGGCTCTTTGATGGCGAATCTTCCCGGGTCCGGGGATTAAAGTTGCTGTGGCACAAACCGCCACTAATTGACAGTTCCATAACGCCCCGACGACTCGTTAAAGCCAAAGCTCGAGTGTTGTGCAAACAAATGTCCCAAAAGCCGAATAACGAAAACTTTTCGGCTTTTTGGCCTTAACGCAATTATTTCTGAGCGCGGCCAATGCGTCACCATTTATCAATTTCCCAGCGGGCTGGGTGCGATTTCAATTAACGGGAAAATCTGAAAAAAGTTACCACTAATCAATCATAAAGCGAGAAAAGCGGAGCACAAAAAATCTGGGTCGTAGGCTGGGCTGAGTGGGTTTTCTTAATAAAAAGTTTTAACTTTTGCGCCCGATTTGTCATGCTTAAAATTTCCTCAACTCCCTCGAAAGCCTTATATACGAGTATATCCTTCTTGGCCGAGCACGTCCTGGGCGTCATCTGCTCGATTTCTGTTTATTGGAGAATCGTGTGTGGTAGTTTAATTAAAACCGGCTATTGTCCTCTGCCCGGATGACCTCTTGTCCCCCACACCCAGTCCTCTGCAGTTGCATTGTGCGAAGAGCCCTAAGTGCCGCATTAGCTGCCCCCCGCGAGGATTCCTTTCTTTCGATACAACTAGAGAAGTCGGCGGACATTAGCCGCCAAGGACATCCCGCTGATCCTTTGGCCCCGTCTCGGTACTCCCCCTCTGCTGGTCTGGATGTATCTCCTTTGTGCGGAGTGTACGGAGCAGGAGGCACAAGCTCCGGATCTAACTCCAAGCATTGAGACAACTTTGAATTTGTTTTTATATTTCCCACGCACTTCAGTTTATCATAGATATATCCGATATGTCTTTTGCCTGTTTTGCAGCGAATGTCCTTAATTTCTTTGCCATTTTTCCCTTTCAGGCCTGGCCCAGTGTGAAGCGGTCCTTTGAGCTTTTCCCCAACCCTGCGGTGCCGCACAATGTGCACACGGTCTCAGGTAAGTTACGATTCGCATGTGCAGCGCGCGGCGGAGGAAAACTTTTTAGTCAAGTGCCCTCGGCGGAAAATGGAAAATGCACTTTGGCGGCAGCGACAAGTTTAGGGCGCTTTCTAAACCTTGTTTACTTGTCTCTCAAATTGATTTCTGCATAAGTTGCGAGCGCTTCTTGTAATATTCCAGGCCATCCGTCGGCACCCGGGGCGTATGCGCAATTTGTATAGCCAAGCAACCCGAATATATTGCCCATTAAAATTCAAATCAAAGTGCACTCCACTTCTGGTTCACCCCCTCTCCGTGGCCAAACTGACCCAAACTGGCCAAATGGAAATGAAAGATTACAAACTTGTGGCCACTCGATGGCCAGAGAGCAGAGATATTGTGATTCCTGCGAACGAAAACTTAATAAATATCAATGTATTGCCAGCAACTCGTGCCAACTTCAATTGGCCTAATCCCTCTGCCGCCCAACCGCCCAGATTCTCCATCCACTTCCCTTTTCCCGGGGGAATACCATCGTCAGAGCAACCGCATGTCGCAGGTTCCAATAAATGGAAAGTTGCATCAGTCTCGCAATCTCGCAATCAGGTGAAACATCAACAAATCTGTGGCAGTGCCGATTTATAATTGCTTTTATTTATAGTCAGGACAACGTTCACTTCGGGAAGGTGGTGGTTCCTGGGTGGGGAGGGGCGGTTCAGCTTAGTGACGTCACTTCCAGAAATAGCTATACAATTTCGAAGGACAAATGAAAAACCACTCTAATCCGGGGGATAAACAGAGAGGACCTCAGGTCGCCCAGATATTTTGCAGTTATGGAAAAAGTTACAATTATGAAAAAAAAAGTTCGGAAAAGCGAGTTCAACATGCTATTCAAAATAATTGAAAGGCTTCCGAGGAAACTTTTTTATTCAAACTCAAAGCTCAGTACAAAAAAAGTACTTAACTAATATTCCGCAGAAAGCAATAGGCATTGTAATTCCCCTCTCACTTTTTTGCCGGCCAAATAAGCAGCTTAATAGTTTATGATTATTTATTAACTAGCAGCCACTTTGCGTACGATTATTTAATCATAATGCCTAATTACTTATGAACAGAGCTGTTTTATTGTGTGCTGGAATGGTGTATTCATATAGATATGTTAAGAGGCCGAAAGCCGCCACTCGAAAACAATTAGCGAGTGTCATAAACAAATTGGCGCCAAGTGCCAGGACCCACCTACCCCATCTTTCCAGGCCCTTATTCCCCATCAAGGGATTCACGTACGAGTACATCCCACAAAGCCCACACGAGTACACTCGAAGTATGTGACATGCATGTCAAGAGTGGGACAAAAAAGAAGTCAAATAGCAGTTTAATTGTTTTTGGCCCGGTTTGGGGGATGCCAGAGAGCAGGAGGTCATAAAAATCGTGTGAGTGGGTGACCCGGCTAATAATGCCGGCCATAAATCAGCCAACTATGGCCGGCATTAAGTGGATGCGCATGATAAATTAATTGTTGCCCAGGAGCCAAGTTGGAAACAATCAAAGGGGATTTCAATAGCCCACCCCTAATCGCCCGTCTTCTCCAGGGTAGCTTGGAAATTCGCCAAGACAAATTGGTTTCGGATTCGGCTCGAAGGCATCCAGTGCATTGGGTGCACTGCAAGGAATTCTAACTGGAATTCCATACATGTTCGTTCTTCGAACATGTTAGTCCTATACTTTTCCTAGAAACTACTCCTAGCAACTAATTTCCCCCAGTGCTGAGCCATTAAATCCCACCCCTTCCTCAGATTGCATGCATGTGGCCTCCGAGGCAGGTGACTACATCTTCAAGAAGCTCAACCCACTCAACTCGGCCCTCAACCGGGAGGCCGCCCTGCTCGAACTGGAGGCGGCAGGAGCAGTGGGAGTGGGAGTTGTTCCGGGGGAGGGCGCAGCGGCAGTAGCAGGAGCAGGAGCTGGAACGGCAGCAGATGTCCAGGAACTGCAGCCGGAGGTCTGTGGGCTTTATGTGATTGGGGAGCCAGACACGATTGTGGAGATTACAATGAAGCACTACGATGCGAACTGCGAGACAGGAGCCCTAATGGCGGTAAGTGCTCCGGGGAGCCACTAAATTGTGCCCAAGTGTGACGCACTTTCCTCGATAGTTTGTCGACGGCTGGGAGCTGAATGGCGAGTACTTTCCGGGCATTAAGGATCACCATCGACCGCTGGAGGAGCGCGTTTACGAGTTCTGCAACAACTACAGACAATGGTGGGTGAAAGTTGAGCTCCGTATTTGTGTGCTAATCCTATCTTTGTCCAGGCCCCGAGTTAG
This sequence comes from Drosophila simulans, assembly GCF_016746395.2. NCBI lineage: Eukaryota > Metazoa > Arthropoda > Insecta > Diptera > Drosophilidae > Drosophila > Drosophila simulans. The sequence continues at coordinate 26,537,604 of NC_052523.2, read as the reverse complement.
CAATAAGAAGTTCTTCCGTTCGAGCCAGAATGCCGCCTTGCTCCAATACCGAATTCCCGTTCGAGGCTCCTTTGTGGCCAATGTGCGGTTCCACAAGATCACGCAACGTGAGTACAGCAGTTCTAGATAATACAATGTTCAATGAAAACGTATTTATCCTTGTTTTAGCCTGCAACGTTTTGGTCCAGGACACGGCCGCCATGTACACGATGACCAACTTTGGCCAGGCTCGCAACTGCACCATCTCGGCGCTCTTTCCGGCCGTGGTTTCGCTGGCCAGCTTGCGGATTGGCGGCAAGAGTGTGCGGGCCCAGCCGAAGGTCAACTACGATGTGGGTACAGAACTTGAGTAACCGCGCTACCCAGCTAACCTCCTTTCTCCCAACTAGTGTCAATTGCCCAGCGATCGCTTAGAGATCGGCGGATCCGCCGGTCTGGATGCCATTGGAATGGAGCAGGCCAGTGCCGTGTGCGGTGCCTCCAGTGACTTGGGTCCCGAGCAGGCAATCTTTTGCGGCGTGAGCACCGTGCGGCTGGTGTCCTCCGGTCGGTACCAGAACCAGGCGGCCATTGTCCTGCGCAAGGCGGATGTGCCGGACATGGAGATCGCCACGCTCATCTGTGCGCTCTAAGTTAGCTAGGCGAGGTGGGACGCTGTCCAAAAATGTACATGTTTGTAAAAAAATGAAAAGAAGCCCAGAGCATTGGACGACTCCTTCCCGGACTCCATCGTAGTGCTTAAACTTAACTCTTAACTTAATCCAGCTAATTCGCAAAGTATTCGCTACCCGAGAGGCATCTTAGGTAATATATATATATACATGTATATCGAACATTCTGAGTGTTGACTACAAGAAACGTGTGTGTTTATTTCTCTCGGTATTCCATAATCTCTAAAGGCTTCGGGCCTTTTTATACTGTTTTATAACCCATTTTATGGGCTGCGATTATCGCCGTTGATACCAGGGGTTAAGAATAGACGGGGGGCATTGATAAGGCTTATCCAAGGAGCTTAGATGCAGCCAAAAGCGCCAGCAAGGAGGCCAAGCTGAGGGCAGTTAGTCCAGCAGCACCACCGCCATTATTATCATCCGTATCCGGCTCCTTTTCCAACTGAAAGTGACATTTGTGTTTAATGGTAAGTTAAAGGTGAATCCCATGAAGTACTCACGCTCTCAGCCAGGATGACCTGAAGTTCCTTGCATCGAGTGCGCTCCTGGTAATTGCTGGTGGCTATCCTGCAAATCGTCTTGCTCAAACAGGTGTTATCACAGCCCCCTGCCAGCTTGGGATCGGAGTTGGTGAACTTGTTCCTCCAGAACTTCCTAAGCAAGTCGGGCTTCTCTGCCATTTCCAGCAGCAAGCGATCGATTCCCGCGGGACTCGTGTCCTCGGTGTACTCCTTGGTGAACTGGTACTCCAGCTCCCACTTGGGCTTCTCGTCGGGCGTCAGGTTGGCCTCCGTCAGGTTGAAGGTGTAGGTGTGGTGGTCCAGGACCTGCCAGTTCTCCGGGTGGAGTTCGTACAGCCGGTAGTTGGGGTTCTTGTTCGAGTAGGAGGTCAGACTACCGCCATTCCAGTTGACCACCGTGGCATAGCCGTCCTCGGAGTAATGCAGGTTCATCTCGTCCTTGTGGGTGTGACCACTGAAGACTCCAGTGATGATGCCATTGAATCGGGTGAGAACCCTGTTGTATTCTTGAGACCAGTTACACCAGCAGTCTCCATCTCCAGCGGGTATATGGGTCAGGATGTGGACCGATTCTCCCGCCTCCTCGGCCGACAATAGGGTGTCGTGGAACCACTGCAGTTGCTCCTGAATCAACGTGGCATTATAGAACAACCACCAGTTGTACAGGTAGCAGTCCATGCTGTTCAGGGCCACAATCCTGTGTCCTTTGCTCGGGGATGCGGTGTAATATCCTCCTCGAAGAACAGTCTTCTCCGCCTCGGCGGGCAACCACTTGGACCACAAACTCCACACGTGCTCATAGAGCCAGTCAACTCTAAGGGAGCTGGGAATCTCGTCGTTTCCGAAACTAGAAAATATTGTGTGATAAGATATGATTATGATATAAACATTCAATTTCAAAACGCTTCAGCTTTATAACTAGTGACTTATTACACCCCTACAATTGCTTAAAAACCGATTACTTGAAACTTGAGTGGATTATTTTTAGACTAATACCACCTACCAGCCAAATTGTCCCAATTAGTAATTGTAAATATTTACTATGGGCACCAAATGATATTTTATGGGTTCCCAGAGGGGCGCAATTGTTGCAAATTCTTGCAATAAACTTTATCTGAGCGGAAAATACAGAAGTTCGAAAACCATGATTGTTTCGCATCTAAGAGACCTTGGTATTTTGGGATCTTTGTAGAATAGTATCGATAAACAGAAGTACCCTCTATTGAAGTTTATCTAAATAACAGTGGTATAATTTTATACCCAACTGTGTTAAAACACTATCATACCCATAAAATGGCCTTCATAGTACCTTTAAATGTTTCATACATTTAAGGAAGCATATATAAGTTCTTTAAAAAGTGGTGAGATATAACCAAATTTGGTTTATTGGGTCAGCATTGGTAATAACCACATTGTATTAAGGCCAAATAACCAAGTATTATTAAGAGGTAGTTTTTTGCCTAATTCAAAGCACTTGCGGACTCGTTGCTTTGAAGTTTTCCCTTCTGGGTCATTAGATTAATAATGTTGATGGACTGCAAATTACGGGTACTCACACATTTGCTGGATGGGGCTCGTGGTTCCCAAGACAGGGGTAGATGGGCGTGTCCGGGAAGTACGTGGCCAGCAGTTCGTCGATTTCGGACAACATGTCCAGGTTGCCCTGTCTGGTGGTGGACCACACGTTGTGGGGCGGCACGTCTCCAGTGTGGTATATCCACTCGATCTTGTGGTTTTCCTTGATGTGCTCGAAAGCACTCAGGATGAGGCGTTTGGGGCAGTCACAATCGCGGTAATCAGACCAAAAGCCAGCAGCTGCCGAGGAGTCAGATCCTTCGGGCAGCGGATTTCGGCAGCACATGGGCTCATCGCAAGCTGCATTGCTGCCCTCGGCGTACTCAGGATCGTAGTGGATGTCGGTCAGGTGCAGGACGAGAATATCCTCGGAGCTCTTGGCGGGCAAGTTGGAGTTCGATTCCTTGGGCGAGTCTCCCTGGATGGACAAAGTAAGATTGTACTCATCCTGTTGCACCTGGCAAATTGGGATGGGCAGCATGCTGCAAAAGGTGTTCGACTGTGCCACGGTTTCGTTCAGAATGAAGTCCAGAATGGGCCAGTTGAGATCGAATAATCCGGAGCACACCTCCTGGGTGCTGATAGCAAAGTAGTCACACATGCCCAGCAGCAGTTTCTTTGCCTCATTATCCCTTTCCGGACCACTCAGCTCTCCCTCGGTGAAAGTTCGAGCAAACACGTTGATGGTAGATCTGCACAGTGTGCAGACGAAGAACTGGTCCGTGGAGGTGAGATCGGCCATGGATTCCGTGAAAATGGCCTTCTTGCTGTGGCTACTCCGGATGTCCTTTCCCAGCTGCTGAAGCCTCTCCGTTTCGATGCCAGTTCGGTGGTACTTCAGGTACTCACGGCTTATCTCCTCCGCTACGCTGGCTGCAAAAAGCAATCACGGATGTCAATGGGAGCACTTCAAACTGTCAGCTGGGATTATCTTTTCAAAATCACCAAACATTTAACTATCTGATCCACACCTTTCATATATTGATAGACGCTTCAACTTATTATAATACGGTTTTTACGCACATCAAAAAGTTAATTCATACTGATACCGCTTTTTCACTCAAAGGCTTTTACATAATTAGTTCCAAAAGCATTAACCCACCAGATACGAAGGATGTGGCCTGCTGATCCTTAGACAGGACATCGTAAACGGAGGGCAGGCTGAACGCTCCACAGCCGACGAGTAATATGCCGATGCCCAAAAGAGTTGTGCTCCGGATCAACTTCATGGCGAGACTGCTTAAGGGATTGAAGTCGAGCCCCTTACTTATAGCTTCCTATCACCGCTATCAGCTCCTCCACTTATCAGATGCCATGATATCGCACAACGAAATTTCCGCGGTCAACTGACCATTACTAACTGAAGTTCGGAAACACCCTTCTTTAACTGCTTTTGGCTTGACCACTTATCAAATGGGATGATATCTGACAGCTAAACTACTAATTATAATTCGGGAACAGCTTCTTAAGCTGCCAGTCTGTAAAATAGAAGTATGAAATGATTGTGAACTCATAGTGTTATGAAGAAGATGGAAAGCATTTATCCAATCGGTAGTACTTACACAGCTGACTTCGAGATAGCCTAAGATTCCTTTAAGTAGTATTCTTACCTATCTCATTCATAACACAACTTAAGATTTTAACAATACAAGTTGTTATTAGGTTTGTAAGATCACACATTTTCAAGAATTTTTTTTCAAGTGTAACCAATAGTGAGTCAGATCATGGCATGATCCTCGATATTTGATCACGATTCTGATCACAATCGGTGTGTCGTAAATTATTACCTAAAAAAATCGTGTGCACGTGTTTATACTTATCCTTAGTTCAATATTTAGCAAAATTTAGCACTGTAGCCAGCTGCTGTTTTATGGCCAGCACGGTTTAATAAGCTAATTTTCGCTAATCACCATTAGGCGATAAGGCAGCCGGCTGAAAAACAAAGTCCCTCCACAAAAATCACCAGATTAGCTTTTGATAGGGATAAGCGCATACTTCTATTTGCCACTTGAGTGTGGCCACTTTTAGAATGGAATCCATTCGGTTTATATAACTTAGGGGGTACAAATGAGGATTACTACAAGGCTAGGCGGATGGAAAGGACTATGGCCAGCAGGGAGCTAACGCTGAGCAGTCCCAAAGTGGAGGAGCCTCCACCGTCGTTGTCGTCGTCACTTGGGGTGCTGGGACCTGGAGTGGTGGCTTCAGTGCTTCCCGACGATGTGCTCTCCTCATTGTCCAGCTGAGGGAAGAGAATCATCAGTTATTTGGGGTTCGGGGCATTTATGCTGAAAGTAACTTACCGAGGCAAACAACTTCTCACGCAGCTCCTCGCAGCGTCCGCGCTGGGAATTGATGGTCACAGCAGCTCGGCAAAGAGATCCTGCCAAGCAGTTGCGATCACAACCTCCATTCACCTGGGGATCTGCTGAGGTCACTCGGTAGCGCCAGTACTAGAGATAAAACGGGTATTAATGATATGATATGATGATATGATATGAGACAATCTCAGCTCACCTTTCTCATCAATTCGGGATTCTCGGCGAACTCATCGAGCAGCTTGCTGATTCCGGCCGGACTCAAGTCCTCGGTAAACTCCTTGATGAACTCGTACTCCAGGAACCACTCGGGCTGCTCATCCGGCTTCAGATTGGCGGCAGTCAGGTTGTAAATCCAAGTCCAGTGATTGGTCACAGTGTAGGTTTCGGGATTGACGGCGTACTCTCGGTAGTTGGGGTTCTTGTTGGAGTAGGTGGTAACAGCACCTCCGTTCCACGCCACTGCGGTGGGGTGTCCTTCGTCCTCCGAGTAGTAAACGAATAGCTCGTCCTTGTGCGAGTGTCCTGTGAACATGCCACTGATTGTGGACTTGAAGCGGGTTACGCAGCGGTTGAATTCCCGAGCCCAAACGGACCAGCAGGTTCCATCGCCCGAAGGAATGTGGGTCAGCACGTGGACGTACTCCCCGTTCTTCTCGGCCTCCAACAGGGTATCGTGGAACCACTGGAGTTGGGGAATCTTGTCCGTGCCGCTGTGATACAACCAGAAGTTGTCCGTATAGCAATCGTTGCTGTTCAGAGCGATGATACGGAAGCCCTTCCTGGGCACCACCGTGTAGTAACCTCCCTTGAGGATGGTTTCCTTGGTTTCAGCCGGCAGCCACTTGGACCAATCGTTGTACAGGTGCTCGTAGAGCCACTTGGTGCTGATCTCATCTGGAACGCCCTCAGGACTGAAGCTGGAATGGTCCAATAGTCGAAATAGATAAGCGAGTGAATTGAAAATAATTGAAAACATAATAAATTATCGGGTGGTATGCAACGGGAAAATAAAGATAAGGATTATTAGTCCACTTATACGTCCGGGATAATCTGAGATTAGGAATCCCAATTCATGCAATTTATAAACATAAAAACAAATTTAGATTTTAAGGATTCCATACTTACAGGTTGAGTGGATGAGGCTCGTGGTTTCCGATGCAGGGATAGACGGGAACATCTCCGAAGGCCGCGTTGAGCCGCTCACTGACCTTGGTCAGCACCATGGTGTTCTTCTCCACGGAAGTGGCCCACACCATGTGGTCCACTATGTCGCCAGTCTGGTAAATGAAGTCGCACTTGGAGTTGGCCACCGCGTTGTCCAAGGCTGACTCGAAGGCGTGCCAGGGCAGATCGCAGTCCCGGTAGTCGCCCCAGTATCCAGCTGCATCCGAAGTACCCTCGGCGGTCTCCTTGTTCCTCTGACAGCACATGGGTTCCGCACAAGTGGCCAGGCTGCCGGGGGTGTAGTAGGGATCATGGTGAATGTCGGAGAACTGGCAGATCCTGATGTCAGAGTCCTGAAAGGTGGGAGTGTCCGACTTGGGGCCAGGCGAAACCTCTCCAGTATTGTCTATAGTCAAGGTCCAATTGTAATCTTGATTGCTACCGGTGTTACAGAAGTTAAACTCCATGAACAAGGAGCAGAAGCTCTGGGAATCACTCTCGGAGTTCCTCATGATGTACTCCACGGAGGGCAGGTTGGAATCGATCAATCCCTCGCAGACCTCCTCCGTTTGCAGGTTCAAGCGGCGGCATACGTCCATGGCGAATTCCTTCATCAGAACGGAGCTATTCTCGTCGTGGAGCTCGCCCTCCTCATCGCGAATGGTGCGGATCAAAACCCTCGTCACCGAGCGACAGGCCACGCACACAAAGAAGCTGTCCCTGGGCTCCAGATCGGGCATGTTCCTGGTGAATATATCCTTCTCACTGTGCGACTTGGCCAGCTGATTGGTGAGCTTCAAGAACTCGGGCGTCTCCACTCCTGTCTTCAGGAAGTTGATGTACTCCCTAGCCAGACGCTCGGCTATATCGTCCGCAATGGCGGACAGGATGTGGTCGTCCAGGTCGAAGTCCACGGGCACTCCCGGCAGGTTTACGGCGGAAACCACCAGGAACCCGGAGGTCAAGGCGATCGCCAGCAGGATTCCGATTGCTTTCATGGTTAGCAGAGCAACTGGATCATAGTTTCCACATGTGGGGCCATTTATAGCCTTCGGTTATCTCTCAGCCAATGGCCAACCCATTAACCAGGCCGGAAAACGCATTCATGGCAGAGATTAGCCTAATCTCTAATGGTATAACTTTTATATGAATATATTTTTGGCCTAAGAAGTGGCCACAATCTGCCTCCGGTGGGGCAGATTTCTAAATAATCATATCATAAAAGTGCTGTTTTGACCATTCACCATAGATTGGCAATTAATAAGTCCTATTACATATTTCGATTTAACTTTCCCTTGACTACATTTTTAACTAGATACTTTATTATGCGAAGAAGTCAGAGCCTATAGCGCAAACTGATGAACCATATCATATCTGCTTTGCTTATTTAAGCATGAAAGATAAACGTTCGTTCTTGGTATCGTTTTTGTTTATTGAACAAGAAATCGTTACAAATAATATTGAGTATAGGTATAAACTTTAAAAGAATATCTATGAATATAACTGAAACATGGCAACCATAGTGTTTTCATTGTTTCATGCAAAACGAAACAGATTTCGAAAAGGCTTGCATTATACGTTCAAACGAATATTTGAATTTATTTAATTTAGCCGCCGAAGCGAATAGGTGTTACCGTGCGCGAGTACTGAGTGCAGTCCATCTGACTGGTCGCACCACCACTGCCGCGCGGGCATGGTCACACTGCACAAGCGAGTGATTTATAAATATTCGAAGAGGCAGGGCGATAATTGCAATTAAAGCAGCGTTGTGAGATGCCAGCCGAAGTCCAGGCCAGGCTGTGAGTGTTCAGGATCGGCTGAGAGCAGGAGCGCACCCATTGCGGGATTAGCAGGGGATTACCAGGCAGGACTAGCAGCCTCCGCAGGCAGGCGCAACAACAAAAGATTCCCGAGAAGTGACGCCATTTTCATTGCGAATAAAGAGCAGGTGGGGCACAGAGTAGATATACGCCGTCAAGAGCCACATAACAGCCGCCGAGAGCACAGCACAGTGGGCAGCCAGGATGAGCAGCCTGATCAACTTCCTCAACCCGAAGCTGAAGCCCTCCGTGGAGACCGATGCCGTCTGCGAGGATGGCTACACTGCGGCCAATCTGGTGGCCGACGACGTCGAGCAGCTGGAGCGGGGATTCATGTGCTTCGCCGTCTGCAAGCCGCCCATAGAGATCGTCTTTGACTTTCCCAAGGCGGTGGACATGAAGGTCATCAAGCTGTGGCCCTCCTGCGGAGCCCTACGATCCACTGCCTTCGAGCTGCACGGACGACACGATGGCATTTGGGAACGGGTGGCCTTTGTGCGCGATCTGGGGCGTGGTGTCGACTCTGTGACCTTCTGCTACCAGAGCGACTACAACTCACGAAGCAGCTCCAACTCGGAGCAGAGCGAGAAGGTGTTCTTCTTCAAGTCCGCCCACAAGATCCTGGCCAGCACCAACAGCGTCAAGGTGGTGATCCGGGCCACGGAGAGGTGTCCTCCGGTGCTGAGGAAAGTTCAGATGTGGGGACTGCCCGCCCGTTCCCTGGACAAAGCCGATAGGGAGCTGGTCAAGACCATCTGGAGCGAGATAAGCGATCCCTATGGCCAGAGGGACGCGGCCCAGACGCCCACCGGGCAGAGATCACCACCGCGGAATGTTCCAGAGCTCAGGGAGCAGTCGACCCTCTCTATACCTGAGGATTTCCTCGACTCCATCACCTGGGAACTAATGGTAAATATCGATACAGCTCAGAAAATCCTAGCGTTTTATGTTTAAGTAGTAGTACAACTGAATACATACACATGATTCCCGAGCAAGCCACGGGGTCACTTCCATCTAAAATATTGCATGTGCTTCAGAAAATATCAATTCAAGAAATCAATCGTTTTGCACGGTTTTATTATAAAGACATACCATTCATTCTTTCTGAATCATTCTTCCAAATGTTAAGTCATCATGTCTTTATCAAAGCCTAACAAGGTAAATATCGGAAGTCATGTGAAGAAATCATTTTCTTCATAATGAGAATTGCATTATAATGTCCGAAACACAACAACACTTAAATATAAAGATAATAGGATGCTCTGTGAACTGTTTACTTTGTAGCTCTCCTTATCAATTCTCCTATTGCCTCTTCAGATCTTCCCCACCGTGCTGCCATCTGGAAAAGTGGTGGACCAGTCCACCATCGACAAGCACGCCGAGGAGGAGGCCAAGTGGGGTCGCCAGCCCTCGGATCCGTTCACAGGCCTGGAGTTCAATGCGCAACGCAAGGCGATTCTCCACCTGGCCCTAAAAGCGCGCATCGAGAAGTTCCTCATGGAGAATTCGGAGCACTTCAAGGCGGTGCCCCGTTCGCTGGGCACCTCTCGCCAGCGTCGTCGTCACGCCTCGCAGTTCGCCAGCAGCACCTGCCAGCCTGGACAGATTAGTCCAGCTGCCGGAACCTATTCGGCACTGAGCAACGCCTACAAGCAGCAGCAGCGTAAGAGCAGGGCCACAGCTACGGCCACATCCTCATCGGCGGCATCCTTTGGCGGATCTCCGCACTCGCCGCCGGCGGCCAAAAGAGCAAGGCACAGCCAACACGGTAGCGCCTGTGCCACGGTGACCTCGGCCACAACCTCCATCGACCAGGCCATTCAGCAGGCGCTGCAGAAGGTGACGCGCTTCAGCCAGTTGCCATCGAACTCCAGCGCAGGTTCGGGATCCTCAAGTGCTCCACCCGCCAGCTGCATCAACTGCCGAAGCGCGCAGTTCGGCTACGAGATCCGCACCTGTCGACATCTGGTCTGCCGGGAGTGCCTGGTGCTCCTCTCGCAGGATCAGCAGTGCGTGTGCAAAGTATTCTTCCGCTGCGCCGACGTCGAGCGCTACCACAAGCTGGATCCTTAAGAGCTTCCCCGTACATCTCCCAATCGACCGCCTTCCGTCGATTGCCGCAATGAGTTTGGTTCTCCCCATCCGGTTCAGTTTGTAAGCCAGTCAATCGCTTTAGCCCCTAGGCCTCGTCTACGTTAGTTTATAGTCATATCAGAGTCGGTCTGGTCGCAGAATCGCAAATCGCAGTTAAGCCAAATGTGTACACGCGCGAGTCCCTCCCGATTCGGCAGTATGTATCAGTATCAGGTCACGTTTAGTCATAGAGCAGATTACGGATTACCGATTAGCAATAGAGAGTGCGCGCCTAGTTTTTGTAGACACTTTATATACAGTCCCCGAAAGACAGGATCGTTCAGCGCGAGTTTATATATTCATACCAATTCTACCTAGAATAAAGTACAATAAAACCTAAGTCCAATGTGTAATCAATGGAGAGTAGCGATATATTCCACGGTTTGTCATTCATTGCGTTTTTTTAAATCGTTCAAACAAAATGTGTTTCTGTTGTAATTGTCGAAAAGCATAAAATTTTAAATTAGTTTTAGTTGTAATTGCTTTATTTGTACCGTTTATTGTTAATTTTGAATCGGAAATAATTGTGCATAATTTTATGCAATGTGTATTTTTTTATCACTACTCTCAATAAATTAAAATAAAACAAAATAATGGTTTTAAATATTTTCTGTTCTCTCAAAAAAATAGCAACCATCATCTTAAATTTTTTACATAATAATTTACATTGTCTTCATAATAACCTACATTCCTTTGTGGCGCCCTCTACTGGCACACTCCTAGTACTAACTTCTTTATATTGTGTGTTATCGATATCGAAGAGAACAGCTGAGTTCAATTCTGTTCTGCGACATTTCAAAATCATTTTGGTTAGTAATTTTTCCTGATTTTTAATGCCTGGGGAGGCAAATAACACGCCTCAATCCGGCCGGAGACCCCGACTCGGATTGAGTCGGCGTGGTTGCCAGTCTACGCCTTTAATAAGACTCCAGAGAGAGGGCTCCGCTGCAAATACACCAAAATGTGGCGAACAGGAGACTCCGCGGGCTCAGACTTTATCGCTGAGCTCTCGCAGGATAGGATTGTCCAAGAACAGGACGGGATTGTCCAAGAAGAAGCTAGAGTTCGCTGCGGCCCAAGGAATTAAGGACGAGGACCAGGACATAGTGAAGAAACCATCACAAAAGGAAAGCAATGATGCTCTAGAGGCTCTTGATGCGCCAGAGGAGAAACAGGAGCATGGCAACCAGAAGAACAACCTTGAAATCAGTCCAAAGAGCAGTAAAATCATTGAGCTGCAGGGCGATATAGAAATCTGGCGGCAGGGATTCAAAGCTTCTGTGGGCGACCTACTGACTATGGTCGAGCCAGGACTCTCAAAGAACGATATCCTTACGCGGCTGGGCATTCCCCACGAGATGCTACGCTATCTGGAGGAGGAGTGTCCATAGTTAAACATAGCTTTAAGATTTAACATTAAGAAACTCTATATTCCCATTGCAACAAAGAGGAAACTAAAAGTTATCAGAAAACTAGTACTTGTGTGGGCGGACGGGCCGCTCTGGATCAAACAGCTTGGGGTCCTGCAGGAAGTCGAGGTCCTTGTGGTATCCCGGCATCAGCAGGCACTGCTGGGCACGCAGAATAGCCTGCTCCACCTGCTCCTGCCGGCGCTTGCATAATCCGGTGATGTGACGCCCGTAAATGCGACCCGTGTAGGGCGATTGGAATTGGGAGAGCAGCTTCACGTTCTTGTAGTGCGGCTCGATACTGTGCTTGCACAGGATGCACTGCTGCGGGTCCTTTTCATAGGGATTCGTTATGTCGATCGGCAAATCCGAGTCGGATGATTCTGGGGCAGCTGAATAGAGGCGGCTGATGGTTCCCAGCTGCTGCCTGCCCACCAGATTGACCAACGTGGCTAAGCAACAAATAATTATTACGATTTTCATACGTTTATCAACTATTTCACTCACCATTCTGCGCCAGAAACTTGCCTAATTTCAACATGCTAAATATTTTTATTCCCAATATTTACCTCGTGTTATCGTAGACCGATATCGATTACTACTCTCTGTAGCTGTGAACAGCTGTTCGGCAGTGTTGGTAAATTCCAGATTGTAACATGCGTGCAACCATCGATAAATCGATTAGTTCACAGCTTACTATTTAATAAAACACAAAAATGAAGCCGAGATCGCAGAAAAGCCAAGGAAAACCCAATGGAAAACCAAACAGAGGCCCTGTTAAAGTGGGCCACAACCAGAAACCCTACTTTAAGAACAAGAACAACCAAAAGGCCAAAGGGGTAAGCGAGAAAATCAAGCATGTACACTGAAATGGTTTACACCACACATGTTCTTGCCTTATCTTCCCAGGAAAAGCCAAATAAACCGGAGATTCGGAACATGAAACGCAAGGAAAAGGCTGCCCAGGAGGCTGCGGAGCGGGAGAAAGTTAGGGCGGACCGGGATGCCCAGGTGAAGGCCTATAAAAAGAAGCGTTTGGAGAAAACTAAGGCCATCAGCAAAAGGACCCAAAAGGGACAGCCCTTGATGAAGGATCGTATGCAGCTCCTTCTGAAGCAGATCGAGGAGATGAAACGCAACTAAGTGAGTCGCAGGACCTCTATGCTACACTAGGAACACTTCCCCCGCCTCACAATCAGTTGTTCATATACACATACATGTATAGATGTAGTGTACATAGAAACGTTAACTTTTAGAATAGGTTTAATTAAATTTTAATTTAACAAATTGTTATTCACAATTATATTCTTATGAACAGTGTTATCTTACCATGTTTTTCTATCGTCTTCCAATGGATTTCTTATTTATTTGTTATAAGTACTCAAAATTACTATTTTTATAAAGATGTTTTCTCTATAATTAATTTTTGTGCACTTATTCATATTTTAAATTCTGAAAACCCATTCACTATATATCGTTTTAAATGTAAGTAAGTAACTAAGTAACTTTATTTAAAACAAATACTCTCATTTCACTTAAGAAGAATCCTTAAGGTTTCCTGAAATGACAATAATGATAGTTACTACCACTAAATGGCCGTCAGCCGGGTGATGGACAGGGGGAACTACGCGTACCATCCGGAGCTTTAGTGCCCGATGGACGTGCCGTAACTGTCTGTACATCCGGAAGTGCGACTACACTCTCCCCGTGAGGGCGGCCGGAAACAGGTTCTTCGGCAAGGTCATGTCTCTGCCGAAGGCTCCTGGCGAATGGTAGTCGGGCGAAGAGAAGACAACTCTGGAAGATCACCCCAATCCAAGACGGAACAGCCAGCGTCGAGGGATGTGTGGCCGAGGGGGAACTCGGTCTCTAGCTGGCGGACTCTGCGCACCTGTCCACCCGCAGTTTCAACTCGGACTTCCTGTGGCACCTCGGGCTCTGCCGTGGGTGACCTCCTTTCCCGTGCACTCGTGGGAACCAAATGAATAGTCTAGAAGCAAATGAGTTTGATGCTGCTCCAGAAGCATCACCCAACCGAAATCCTTCAGTGGATTCGGGTCCTGGCTTTGTCAGGCTGAAAACCAGGCAAAAAAAGCTGCTGCGAAAGGCTCTTCATGGAGGGCTGACCAGAGAAAAGGCTCTGGAGGTGGTGCAAGCTCTTCCCATAGTTAAGGGGCTCCTACCCGATCCTTATGGAATCCAAGCCGCCAATCCGTACCCCTCGGGTTTAGTTGAGTGCGTGAGAATCGGCTTAGCTGCGGAGTCTGCTGGGACTTCCCTGACCAGCGAGCAAATGACCATGATCAAGGAGGCCATTATCGACGTGACCGTGGAGCAATCTGGCAGTCAGAAGCCCCAGTTCGAGGGATGTGTGGCTCGAAGAGGATGGCTTCTTGTGACTTGTTCCAATTCCTCCACCTCAGAATGGTTCAAACAAAATTTTTGCCATATCCAGTCGAAAGTAACCACTAAACTGAAGCTAATGGATGAATCTGAACTGCCAAGAAGGAATGTCGTCCTCGGATATTTTCCAGATAGTCTAACCACCAGCAGCCAGAAGGTCCTGGAAATCATACAGGCCCAGAACCCAGTCTCAACGGCGGAATGGAGGGTCATGAACAGGTTGACCCACGGTGAGCTACTGCACCTTTCTATGGCAGTTGACAATGAATCGCACAAGAAACTGATCGAACTGAATGGAACCATATCCTTTCGATTCGGGCGCGTAAAACTTTGTTTGAAAAACTCCCTCGATAGGAAATCTGTACTAAATGGTAGAAAAGAAACATCGCCAAATAGAAAATCCCTGGAGAAAGCTGCTATAAGTCGGGAAATTGTGCCTACTCCTCAGGAACCTGTGATCACAAGTGTTAGTCCATGGAACCAATCCAATAATCCTTGGATTAGCCATAGCAATCCAAGGATACAGTGGAATCAACAACAGATGCTCAGGTATGATCCTTACAGTCCAAGGGAACTTCCGCCGAATTTTTTGTGTGCCAGCTATTCAGGATCTGTTTATGGGAATGAAGGAGACAGGAGGCTGAGACCTCGAACTTGGCCAGAAAACTACTGATGAGAAAAGGGTTCCAATACCAGAGGAAGTAAGTTGCTACTGTAGGTGTAGCCTAACATACTAGATTTAAAATGATAACATGGTTTTCTTGCAAAAGATGGCACGATTTTCAGACTAACAAGGAATATTTTCAGGATATTTAAATCGACGAAACATCTATCTTAAGGAAGTACAGCGACTTGTCCTTCATTTTCAGCATCTTATCTTGAGGTATTTAGAGTTTTTGATAAGTACACATTTATACAGGACTCGCCCAACTGCAAAGATAACTCTTTTTAACCCATAACACCAGATCACAACGATTTTGCTTACAGCATTCGAAACAATATGATACAGTAACACTGGTTACACTTCAAGAACCTGGCTTAAATGATACTAAAAACACAATGATACCGTAACACTGGTTACACTTAAAGGATTTCGATGTGTTCCTAGTTCCAAAATGCGGACTTCACCAAAGGGATCTCAAAACTCAGACCTGAATTCCTTTATTCTTTGGCAAAACATGTGGTTTTGAAACCAATGCTTTATGGCTTATGTGATTATAAGTCACCATCATATTCCATAAGGGTTTCTGTTGAAGGAACAACATTCTTTACAATCAGATCTCTCTTCAGAGTTCCGCATACCATTACATTTTCCGAAAATGTGTGTTTTATCGGTAGAAGGTGCTTTCAGCTTTCAAGAAAAGTCCGTTGCGAACCATAACTTCATCTCGAGCGTTGAAGTATTAGCTTTTCCGCGCACGCTCCTCTCGCTAATTAAATCTAATGCAACCTGTAATAAATTCGCTTGTCGCGCTTTTCCGGTCGTGCGAATCAACCCTTTTTCGCGCGTTTTGTGTATGCAAATTCTGGCGGCAAATTGCCCTGGCGCCATTGAGCCTTATCATCTATGACATCCTGAGTCCTGTAGCCTGAGTGCCGTACCTGCCGGAGTCACCCTCGTAGATCCTCGGATTCCCTCGCGATTTGGCGTACAAAGCAATTTTCTGGCAGCCACGCGATTCAATTTTCGGCAAAATATTCGGCATAATAGTTAAGTTTTATGCGAATTCCGCTGGCAGAACATCCGTTTCCGGCTGAAAAAAGAGAAGGAAGAAGGAGAAAGGGGTTCGGTCACATTGAACTCCACCCCTCACTTCAGATTGACAATCAGCATGCGGTCTCATATCCGCTGGATGGCAAACAAAACCGGGGAAAACTTTCACTTAGGCGAATATTGCGAAACTATTGGGCTGCACAACCCGTTGACACAAATCGCACTAAATCAAAAATTATGCTTTGCACAAAAAAAGCGAAAGGACGCGTACGAGGACGAGGATGCCTCGCAGGAAGTCGCTACACCCTGTGGCCATAAATCTCATCTAGTCAAATATTGAATTACGCCGGATGAAGAGGCAGGGATGCGAAGGGCAGGGAAAGGGTTCTCCGGCGATTCGCAGCTTCACTTTAGTGGGTCAGAAGGATGTGGCACATCCCTGCAGATTCGCTATATTCTCTATTCCTATATATGGTGTGTGACATTTTTCCGGCACATCGCTTTGTCCTGTTTATTTAATAAAAATTGAAGTTATGAGTGCTCAAGGGTCGTTTATGCGTCGATAATGAATAGTTATGGCTGTTTGAAGGGTTCAGATTCATAATGCTTTGTTTGGGTCGCTTATGATGCAATTTATTCATGTTTGTGTAGTTATTGGGTGTTGGGGTGACAATGGGTTAAGGGATTTTCCCTCTTTATATTCCGATTTATTGATAAAAACCAATAAAAACACGCCCGTTGCCAACAAAAAACAACACAGACATAGGTGAGTGAAACGTACATTTTCAAAACTACATGTTTAATCAATTTCAGGTGTTTTTAAAAATACAAACACCTACAGAAATACTGCAATACTGCGATACATTTTCAGTTTGCCTGCTTACCATAAAACCTCTAAAATAAACATGAATATACAACCAACCAAACAAATGTTTTAATTGCTTATTGTTTTCGCTAGTAAACTGAGCTAAATTGTATATTTTCTTCGACATCAATACAGATAAAATACGACTCAAAGTAAATAATAACTATGAATGATCATAGCAACGCCGATTCAGCTGTTTTGGGTTTTTTAGAGCTCCCGGGGGTTCACCTTTTGACTCATCGACGAGCTCTTCTTTGGTAAAAACCAAGCTGATAAGGGAAATTATGATGTCAGCGGTAGAATCGGAAATATTTAATCAAGAGTCATCCCAGCTACAGCTTCAGTGTTAATTCAACGCTCAGCTAAGAAACAAAACCTTCGGATTATATTACTATCAAAATGATATACTTTAAATTCTGCTGGCTTCTGGTCGTCGTTCTACTCTTCATTTCCTCGCAAAATGCCTGCGCAGCTCCAAAAGGAAAAGGAAAACGGGGATTTCACCTTCCTAAAATCAACATAAATATCCATCATAACAGTGAGTTCTAAATTAAAATTTTATTGTGAAGAAACAACTAACAATATAATTGTTTTATGTTTCCAGATATTCACATCGGCTGAAAGTGGATACGTTTATTAACATCTTAGAGTAGTTGCTGTTAAATAAAATTACATTGCAGTAGTTATATGTTCCGCCATTGTGTGGTTGCTTTAAAAAATAACCTATTAAACATACTTAAAACATATTTATACATACCATCACACACATTTTGGTTGAGAGATAAGAACGATTCGAGACCTATATAGATTTTGTTATTCTATGTTAAAAATAAAAACAATTTAAAATATGTCTCGCTTTCAAATTTACCTTGTGATTGCGTCTTAATTTGCAGCAGACCCAACTTGTGTCTAAATTACCGAATTTTCCCATTTCAAAGGATTAACCCTTCGCACCCCACAAGGTTTAAATGCAAAACTTGTGCATAACTCACTGGCTTTCCAATCTTGTTAACGATTCGGTATGCTAATTAAATTCTTGCCAATGCAGGCGGGAAAAGCAAGTGGCCTCGAAAAGGATGGCCGGGAAATTTTCACTTTCGCTCGCTGAGATAAGGAAAAATCTGCCTGGAAATTAACACCCGAACCGAAAAATGTTGCCCAACAATTTGGATGTGATCCTGCGCGAAGGACCAACTTCTGGCCGTGAATTTATGGGCACTTTGCTGCGGAGTTGGGGATGCAGTTGCTCTTATCTGGCTGAAATATTAACGGTTTAGGCTTAATTACAAATGGCGACGATGCCCGAGGACTCCAAATTAACTGCCAGGAGCCCGGATTTTTCGAGGGGTAAGAAAATGGGGCGGCAGCCATTAGGGTAAATTTTTACAACAATTTCAAATTTTACACATGAACAAGTCGAAAAGCACAACAAAATGGCGCCACAGAATGTTTTGCATGCACTTTCCATGTTTCTGGTTTCGTTTCAGTTCGGTTCGGTTTTTGGCTTTGTTTTTCAAGTGCTGCGGCTCATAAATTACGAAAGTGCGGGCTGTAAATCACAGGATCACCCCTTTTTGTGCGCCCGGTGAATTGTCCATGTAAATTTCGAAATTTCCAACAATTTGCAACACTCTTTCTCTTTTTGGCGAATGAGCACGTGACCGAAAATAAATGGCAGGAGGTAGTGTGAACAGAATCCTTTGAGGGCCGGCGCATAAATTTCAATTAAAATTGAAAAGCCATGAAAAATAAAATCCCCCACAGGGAGCAAAGTGATAACCATGAAAACTTTTTCCATGGAGTGCTCGGATTCTTCTGGGAGAGAAGGGAGTGGGCAGTTTTAATTGTGGACAGCAGGTGCAGGCATGCATGAAAGTGGCCCGGAGCAGCGGGTCAGAGCCACCAGTTTTCAATTAAAACTCAAAAATATTTCCAATAATTGCCGAATAAGTGAAACTTTGTCAAGCAGCCCGCAGGGATGTCCAAAGAGTTCGAAATGCCTCCGAGGAATTTCAGTGGAGTGAATAGAGGACACTTCACACATCATCACCCATTGGGGATAGATAATCTGGGCATCCATCATTGGATGACCTCAGAATCCTTCCTCGCAATAATCCTTTTTGTAAATACTTCAGCACGAAAATTAAATTAGGTTTGAGTATTATCGGTAAATATTTAATTTATAAATCCAACCCATTCTTATGCACAGAAGTTACAAGTAACACAATCTACTTCATTGACATATTTCACACTTCAGCAGATCGCTGGCAATCACAGGACTTCCATCATCACTGGCCACCTCTTGGCCAGGACCCACTTCCGATAAACATCTGCAATCAGCTTTATTCCGGCGACAAATGTCAAAACTATAATCTGACACTAAACCATTGAGGCACTTCAGCGGCCAGCGGTAAACAGCAAGTAACAAACATCGAATCCCCAACCCCTGAATAAAAAGACAAAGAGGGTGGCGACTGGTCACCCCTGTCCCATCCAAAACTGCTCTTTAACTTGCAATAGCGAGCGGTTAACAAGCGACGCGTGCCGCATCCTGTTTTCACACGCCACAAAGCTCGAGTACAGTTGCCGCATGCGACCGTAGTTTCTGGGGGCGGGACTGTACCCGTGTCATCGCTACATAACCTCACAATGAGCCATGACATAATTCACTTCCTGCCGCATCATCAGCAAGGGACATCCCCTGTTATTCAGTTTAAAGTCGCATAACTCTCAAATTAAAGTGACCATGCGACAATTTTCAATTTCCACATTGTTCATAAATCAAATTGCGTTTACAATGAGTTAGCCAGGGGGCATTTTCAGTGGAAAGTGGGCGGGGTTACGCACATGGGCGAGGGTTCAAAGCGTCAGCACTAGTACCTTTTGATGGGTTTATTGAAAAACTGCCCAGAATTTGTTCTATTGTACCCTGTCTGAAAGGGAATGATAGTGGAGAGATGAAGTTTGAAAACAACGAGGGTCAAATGTATATATTTTGTGTCTTTCACTAGTTAAAAGGTCATGGAGTAATGCTAAGTATATCAAGGTGGAATTTGTACTCTCTCATAATGCCTCGGTTACAAATGTAGTTCTAACTCTAAAGGGTATTAGGTACTTTCGAATATTCCTCGAATTTTTCATAGCTCCGCTCCCTTTTATTTGTTTGTTTTCAGGTTTTTGGTCCTTGTTTTTTCGGGTGGTTCGGTGTTGACACACAAGAGATAAGGATTCTGAGTAGTTCCTCTGCCATGTGTGACAGTTATGAGCATCTGCAATCCAATTTAACCAGAGCTGCCGGCAAATGGCTTTCCCCTGGCGGAATTTTGGGGCAAAAACACAGCAAATAATCGCATTAGGGCCTTCGGGATAAAAACGAAGACAATGGGGACATGTGTCAAAATTTTCACTTCGATAAAAGATCTAAGAGCCGCAGACACATGTGTTGGCCAATTTGAGACATGATTAGCTCGAAATCGGAGTGGTAAGTTTTGAAATTCAATTTTTAAATTGGCCCAGCACATTCCACTCCCCCAGAGTAACCACCAAGGGTTTGGGGCTGGGCCATAAATCTGGAAGAAGTCTTAACATGTCAACGACACTTTACCCAAACAAGGTCCAACTTTATTCAAATGCCAGGAAGCAACAGGAAGGGCTTGGCGAAGCATTCGGAGTTGGACTTTCTTAATGTCTACAAATTCCTTTCGCCAAATCCAATACAAAGCCCACTGACTTTGATTTATCACGGCGGGGCGTGGTATTTTTAATTTACAAGCCCGTCGAGGTCCCCCCACCATCTCTTAACCCTTTGAGACCGCCTGTCTGCATAATTATGTCCGTGTGCCCGCAAATTTATGGACCTGCCAACGTCTTGGGCCCGCAACTCCTGGACTTTCACTTTGTCAAATGGGTTTTCTTGTAATTGGCTTCGGTCTTGGTCTCTACTTAGTGGGACTTACTCTAAGTTATGTGGTGGTCAAGTGGTCAGTCTGGTGTCCGGATCTGATTAATTTGTCGTGGCCCCAGTTGAGCACGTACATATGTGTTCTATCCAAAATGAAGAAGGGTAAATTATAATCTTTAGGTTCTAAACAATCCCACTTTTAAAATACTAAGTTGTTTAAAATGTTGGATATTATCTGGCAAACCTTATGCCTCCTCTTGAGAACAGAAACCCACTCCAGGGAAAACCACAAACGATGACTGCATCAAGTGAGGTTTAACTTAAGGGAGGGGAGATGACAAGAGCATGACAATCCTTGGGAGCAATTCCTGTAAAATTCTATGACTTCGTAACTAATTAGCGCAGCCCATAAAAACAATGAAGGCGGCGCAGAGGAAAGCGGGGAAAGTCACCCTCCAGGAGAACCCATCCTCACCACTTTCCCATTTTCCCATTTCCCTAATGAAGTTTGACGTGCTGATGTGCGGTGACGTTGACGAGAATGAGGATGAGGACTTCGGGATACCCACCAGTGGAAAATTCGCAGTCAACAAGTGAAAGTCAGCCCGCGGTAAAATCCAATGATGATGCCCCTTCGCGATGATAATGACTTCAACTGTGACGAAGGACTTTGTTAAGGGGCCATAAAATGCATTAAAATTAAAAACGTGTTAAAATGCTCAAGAATAACTCGCGCAATCTTTTTAATGAGCTCTTAATGAGGCTGCCTGACCAAATCAAGAAGCAAAAGCCAGAAAATACCCAACAGAATTGAACCAAAAATAATTTGCGTCCCATTTGTCCGGTTGCGCAACTTAAAAAATCGTAAATTATAAACAAATTTTTAATGAAAAAAACTTCATTCCGGCATATGCTTCAGGTCGCCACCCCCTTTTTTTGGAACTCCGGATTTCGAATCCGTATCTGTGTGTGACTTTTGTTGCTGCCCATAAATTATGTAAATTTCCATTCGAAATTCAAAATTAAAAAAAAGTGAATAGAAAATTGGAATGGTGTATTAAAAACGATGTCCTGCTGGCTGTAATAGGGGTGAAAGGTCATGATAAAAAACAGTCGGGGAGAGGGGGCGTGGCCAGTAAACATCATAAAAGTGAGAAATATGCCTCTTATTTTGTATTTTGTAATTTGTTTTGTAATTCCGCGCCTTTTTGTACTGAAATATGAGGAAAAAATTGCCACATTTACCCAAAAACAAATGGGATCGGGGGAAATGCGACGCGGGTAAATGGATTTTTCATTCGATTCCTCCTATACCCTCACCACCGCTCGTGGGAATCCCCTTTTTCCGGAGCTAACCCGCACCAAGTCTACGGTTTTGGTTCCTTATTTTCCCGACTCTCAACTGTACAAATTGGACGAGACAAGCTGCAAGTTTTCGGCAAAAAGATGCATAGATACGCAGATACTTCTTGGTATCACATAAATTAGGAAGGCATTCGAGGATGCGATGGACTGGGAGTCAGACATATGCAAAGGCGTGACTGCGGATGCTCAGGTGAAATTTATTGGAGCGAAAGAATCCGGCACGAACGTGGTACACTAGCTTGCAGGGTGAATGAACAGAATATTACGTACTATTTTGGGGATTTTATCTCAAAGCACTTGAGCATTGAATAAGTTTGTTTTGGCAATCAACTAATCTGACAAAAAAAACCCAAGTGTTTGCAGCACAGTGTAATTAGCTGATGGCTGCGGTAAAAAGTCGACTGCAAGTTCTTTTGTGGCTGCGCTTAATTTTTAATGCCGCGCTGTGAAATTTATTGGGCCGCCACAAATTTGAGTTAATCTGCGAGTTGCCAACGGGCTTAACAGTGCCGTGACAGACTGTACTTTGCAGCGGAGGAGGATGTGCGCCTTGGCGTGGGGTTCCGCGAAAGGATTCTGGGATGAATTCAAGGATGGGATGGGGAATGGCGCCGCGACAGACTCATTTAAAGTCCCAACTGAAATCAGCGTTGATTTAATTTCAACTGTCAGGGGTTAAGGAGTTAACCCATGGAAGGGTAAGCGGTGCGATAAGTGCTTTTCGATGCGACGCTCGCCAGGATCTGCAGGACTCACGACTTTTTGTTTGGCCCTCCATTCCGAGTGGCAGATTCCTCGGTGCGTCCATCAATCAATTGCCCGGATGGCTAACGAGTGGCATGTCCTGATGTCCTGCGAGTTTTGTGGGACCTGCATGTCGCCATGTGAGTCCTTGAGGGTATCCTTGTAAATTGACAAAATTGAAGCTTGGTCGAGACTGGGCTTGCCACTCATCAAACGATGCATTCCAATCATTGACAGTTGACCAAGAACGATGGGTTCCAAAATGGTTTTGTGTGGAAGAATAACTGGGATTGGGAATCGTGGGAGTTATAAAATGCGAGAAAGAAGAGAGAGGTGAGTTAGAGTTAGTTAGCTCCTTCGCCCCAATAGGATTACTAAAAATAATCTAATTGCATAAATCCCGACTTTAGATATTTATTCTCGGTGTAGTGTAACTACCCCTTTTTCGAACATGCAGATTTTAAATTGCGACGCTTAGCCAAGGACAACACCATAAATATTTATTAATGAAATTAACTGAGCTGGCAAAATTCAAATTGAAATATCAACGCAGTAATTAAAATTCATGCTGAGCTCCTCCCCGGGGGTGGCAGTTCCAGCCTGGAACTCCCAAAAATGTGATGCCAACTCCCCCTCGGAGCGATGATATACGAGCAGAAGGGTTTTTCGGCCCATTTGCATATGTCTTGCCTCCGGAATGATAGCCTTAATTGTGGCCATAACGTGTTGTGTGTGCGGTTAGCCATGTGCCGATGCTGAAAACCGTGTGTGTGGCTAAGTGGTTTTCCAGGTCGCCTACAACGCCATTGAAAAATCCACCCACACTACCCATCTACCCATCTATTCACTATCCCCACACCGAAAGTGGCGCTCATTTTAATGAGCAACAAATTCAATTTCAACTTTTGTGCGCCTTTGTTCCCGAAAATTAATTCATTTGCAATTCATGGCCGTCAATTGCGTTTGTTTAGCCCGCTTTTTCGGGGGGCTGAAGGATATCTCCTGGGAACTGGCGATTATTTGGTTAGCTTCAATTTATGCCGCCGGATCATGAGCTCCAGTTTTCTATTTCAATTTTATACACATAAATCAAGCGTTTACTGACAGCAGCAAATGCAAATCATGTGCGGAGTGTATCTTTTTATCCACACCTCTACATTTGAAGTGATGCCGAAATGTATCTTTTTATCCTAACTAAATGTTGTATTACTTTTGCCTGAAATTCAAGCCATGTCCAGCTGGTTCTTTTTTTCCGGGTTCTGCTTCCAAATGATGTGCTAATGCGATACTAGCGATGAAAATTAGGATGAGCCCGGTGGAAGGGGGTGGGTTGAGGTATCTAGGGGATGTATCTGCGAGCCATTGTTAAAATTCCAACAGCTGTCCTCGTAAATCAAAATTATGAGTTTTCAATGAAAGCTCCGCTGAATGGAAACTTTCAAACGGCCATTTGATGAATGCTGGAACCAATAGTGGACTGGGGAAATTTATAACTATTACTTACGCACGATTAAACCATCAGCGGTAGATACAAAATGGGGGAATAGATCTGCGTCTTTGTCGCAAATGGCGGTCATTTGCTGGGCCTAAACCCTTTGCAAACACGTGGGGAAAATGGAGCCTAATGAGGCGACCATAAAAGCAGAAATGGAACCATCAAAATATGCCAGAACTCTCGGTCTGACGGATGGGCGGGATTTTCCTGCGAGGGCGTGACGAAAATCCAATCAGGCTGGATAAATATTCAGGCTCAGCACTTTCGGGAAAACTAATATAGAAATTAGGTGTGTAATGTGCTGAGCGGGCCATAAATATTTCCTATGCCCGATTCGCATCGCCCAAGGAATATTTGCAAATGTTTCCACAACACTGAGCCCAGTGTCTGGATGTCCTGCAGAGGGTGACTTGTCCACTGTCCAGTGTCCACTTCAAGTGTTTGCCACATCTGACATTTGTCATCATGATTCGGCCATAAATACAAACTGCGCTGCACATAAATAAACATTTTGCGAAATTGTTTTGGGGAGTGGAGTGGCGGGCGGGGATTGTTCATTTCACCAGGCATTGATTTTGATAAACGATTACTATCAATATGAGGAGAGACAATGATCTCTGGGCTTTCTTATAAAATATACACCATAGCTCAAGGGGTAAAACATCCTTCAACAGCATATACATACATTCCATCCTTTGGCCTGAGGAGCAATTTATATTTTATAATGTCATTCCCCTGCCAGGACTCCCACATCTCCTTCGAATCTCGTCATGCAGCAAAGCCTGTCTTTGATGTGTGTGCCCTCTGATGGCATATCAAATGTGGAACTATCGATGGATGATATGCACATGAGGATGTGGGAACACATCGCTCACCTTGGCAAACAAACAAGTTAACGCAATTAGGAGTCCTTGCCGAGGAACTTAATTAAGACGGCCGCCTGCCAGGAAATTTGTCAATGGCAACCGAGTCGAGCAGCCGCAAAAGGCAAACACATCAATCGCCGGAGGAAACCCTTTCCGCAGGACGCGCCTCTCCAAGGATACGTGGAACTATTCTAGTGCGGTTGGTGTTGCAATTAAATTAACATAAACTTCGGGACCAGCCAGGACACGTTTTCCACTCTTTTTGGCCCAAAAACTCGACTCAAGAAAGGGGTTGGGCTGATCATTTCGTGCGGGGTGGGTGTGATGGTATCCTTGCTCGGGAAGCCCCAATTTGATTGACGCCGCACGAAGCGTTAATAACTTTAGCAACGCCTTTGTCCTGCGGCGGACTTTGATGATGACTACGATGATTATGACGAGCGAGTGGATGCGGAGGACTCGGGATGGAAATGAGCAGGAGTTCCCGGAGTTCCTGGGTGGCGATGACGAACTATCAGCAATCACCATAATTGCATAGTTTATCCGCGTGTGCGTTTGTTTGCTTTTAATAGAGCAGCCTGCTCTATTTGTTTACTATTTATACTTAAGCCCGCTGGTTAGCTCCTTCCTTCCCTTCCCTCCTCCCATCAGGAAAGGTCCTGGCTGTCACGCAACCCAATTATTTCCTTCAAACACATGTAACTGTTAATTGGCAGAGCGTCTCCCGGGCATCCTGCATGTCCCGAATGTCCTGGGTGCGCCAGTTCTCTATTTTGATACCCGCTCCTTATAATGCGGATAGTTTCCCTGCAGCCAGAAGCTGAGATTGCTTTTCCCGCCCAAAGGGTTGCTATTAGTTGTAGTTGTAGTTTTCCATTGCCAAGGGGCTCTACTTAATCTGCGGGTAGATGAAAAGTAAATAGAAAATTGTAATGAGCGTCAAAATCAAATTAAAGGCGAGTTCTTCTAGGAAAATCTTCGTTAAGAGCAAAACATATCAAATCCCAAAGGGGATGGGTTGGGGATAGTTTTTATGTATATATTTAAATATATATTTTTAAGGGATCAAGTACTTGATGGTTTCTTTAGTTGCATTCTCTCCGAATTTCCGGACTTTCAAGCTTTAGATAAGCAATTTGTTACTTAAAGACTCCCAGCGGAGAAACCGCGATGGAAAAGCAAAACGCTTTCTCTCGTCTCATTTTTTCTGTTTCAGATACTTGGCTGCATATGATTTATGGGACAGACAGGCAGCCAACAAAAGTGGGGGAGACGCAGTCGAAAGATTTACGAGTCCTTCACACACAGGATGCTCGCCATGAGGCAACAGGATGGGAATGCAAATCGCGCACGCATGAAGTGAATTCAGGAAGTGGGGAATTACCTCCTCAGTTTGGGAGCCAAGTAGATTTAAAAACAGCAACAAGAGAGCCACATATCGCGACACGTCTTTAAAAGTTTTCAAACTAAAAAGCCAATTACTGCGTAAGTTGGTAGTAAGTTCAGAGATAACTTACAGCTCAGCAAGGACTTATCTTGAGAGAGATACGAATACGAATGCGAATAAATTGAGCTGCCTAATTGAGCCATCCGAGGAAGGTTAAACTCCCTTTTCACATCTAATTTGTCTGACAGTCGGACTTACATCCATTAGACATTATCGAGGGCCATAAAACCGTGATGGAAAACCAGCTCCTAAGGAAACCATAGTCGATGGCCCCAGGACATGCATCCTGTTGTCACATGCTATCAAAATCATAAAACTATCCGCCCATCGAGTCCTTTGTGCGCTAATAGACTTCCCAGGATCCTTTCGCGTTTTTGCCAATTTCGCCTTTCCGTCCGAGGAAATCATTTCTGTTGTATCGAATCTTTTGTTGCTTCCTTTCGGCTTTTTGTCTCTGTTCCTGCCAGACGGCAAGTCTGATTCCCGAGTGTCCTTAAGTGCAGTCTGCCTTGACTTTTCACAAAATCAGGAATAAATCCGGGTGTGGGCGCCACTATAGAGATTAGTGTCCAATGGCGATGGCATCTTTCGGAGCAGAAGCAGAAGGATATACAGGAATAGAGATACGGAAAATGGGAAACAAAGCTCGTTTAAGCCGAAATAATAAACGAATAAAAAAGGAAAGCCCCGCTCCACTTGAAAGTGTCACAACAAGTAAACAGAAGGACCCCTGAACTCACTAATAACTCAGACCAGAATAAATGAGAAAATCAAATAAAAACAATTTAAAACTTCCGTGAAAAGGCGAAGAAATGAAACGAAAACAACAATTAGAAATCGGGGAAAGACCAAACCCTCGTGCTCGCATTTTTAAGCAGTCGAGTAATTACACGTTTAATTGCAATGGGCCAGGACTTTTTTTTCGGAAAAATATGCCAGGACTCGGGGCAAAAAATTACTTAAAATTCAGACATAATGAAAGCTGTTGAGGGAATTATGCTAATTTCATACAGCCAGGTCCTTTCCTCATTCATTTCCTGCATTTTGTCCAGCTTTCCGCCCATTACGTGTCCTGTTTTTCCAAGTGGCGAACGAAAAGAAGAAAGTAAAATGTTGCCGAAAAGTGAAAGTTCGATTTATGCAGCTACAAATTCACTTAGCTACGCCGAGTGGTCTCGCCTTTCGCCTTTCACCACCCGGTTTGCTCCTTGATGTACGCACATTTTTGGTCCCATTTATTGGGTTTTCCTTGCAACTTCCTGTGTGGCAAGGTCCAACCCCTCGGATCCATTGATTCGTGGCTTATTTTTTTAGCGCGCCTTTGCCCGAATTTGTAATTAGCCACGGGGCCATCGAGGGGGATGGGCTGGACTTGAAATCGAAGAGGGCAGAGAGTCCTTTAAAAATGTGTAGAGTTCAAAAGGTTGATTTCCTAATTCAGCTGTTGATTAGTTGCGCAGTTCCGGGAGTTATAGATAGGGTTAGGCAAATGAATCGGAAGCAAACGAAAAGAATATCAATAGATTATTATAAGACGGTAGCAGTACCCATTACAAATTCATGTTCAATCTAATTGAGGTAGTTTTTCATACAATGCTTGTATTGCCTTCTTAAGATTCGAATATGCCTATAGATTGCGGGGTATTACCAAGTCTTTTTCCTATCCTGACTAATTAGCTTAAACTTTCCCCGAGGCAAGTTGATTTGTGTAAACATTTCTAATTATGAATGCGCTGCGTTGTAATGACTTGGTATCTTCATCAAAGTTTCTCTCGGGGAAGCAGTAATCCCGCTCCTGGACATTCCGGCCAGTTGGTGGATTCCCACGTTGGGCTTTCTCCACAGCTTATCGGCAGCCGCCAGAGATCTGCGCTCCAGCCAGATTATACTGCCGAATTAAATGATTAATAAAAGTTATCGCAAATGGCAAGGAAGCGAGTCAAATTTGTCGCCGAACAAAAGTGATCCCATGCATCCCAGTGACAATATTAATTTCTGGCTGAACTGCGCATTAACAATTTTGATGCGAGTCCTTGGAAGGGGGCTGGGTTACGCCCCCATTCAAATTGCGGCATAAACATGCAGTTTTGGCCCACATTTATGACACTCGAAGCGCGTGTCACGGCCATAAGGTCGTGGATCAAATTGTATAATATTAATTTCTAATTGCATAAATTTTGCCTCGTTACCGGGGATTCTCCTGGCTGCCGAAGAGATATTCCATTTACGATTTTTCGGCTGGATCGTAAAAATTAAAGCGCTCCAAGGTGTTTGTGTCCTGGCGCAAGGATAATCCCGATACTCGGTCTCGGTTTCGGTTTCGTGATGTGTTTTTATTTGCCGGTCGCTGTGCCGCTCAAATAAAAATAAAAGCAACCATCAAATGCCGAGTTAAAATGTTTTATTATTTCACTTTATGCCCATCAAACGACGTGAGTTTCGACCAGGAAAACAAACAGGATGTGAATGAGGATGTGGTTGTGGATGCGGCCGGGGTTTTTGAGGTTCGGAAAGACAATTGCCAAATGGTTTATTGTTTTTGCGGCTGCTCTGTGGAGCGTTGATAAGTCCACCGATTTGACGATGTTGCCGCTGGATAAACAGGGTCTTTACTGGGTTCTTTACTCAGCCCCTTGGGGCAATATCTTTTTGAAATTGTTATTAAAATCGCAATGCGATAAGATGCCGTGGGGAGCGTGTGTATCTTTTGACAATTATTTCGATTTGCTGCGCTCGAGCTGAAAACTGGTACAGTTTCACTGCTTTAGGTATGGAGAAAATCTTAGTTCAACAGTTTTGCTTAACTAAAATTTATTGATCTATTGTCCCCAATCATGTTGTGGCTTTTCGTGGAAAGCGTTTTCCCACCTATACGTGACTCTGGCATTCGAATCGAATGCAGATGACTGGCACCTTGGCTCGTCAGTAGCTAAATGCCCTGATTAATCCACTTCAAACAGCGCGGAATTCCCCGTTTTCCACTCGGATTTTTAGTCACCTACGTGAACGGTGTTGTGCCGAAATAAAACAGTGACTCGGCTGAGATACTCGCATATCGCTACGTGCGCACCGGCTGATTGCATTTACGTGTTGTCACCTGCTGCACCCGACCCCTTTGAAAAGCCACCTTTTCCACCCACAATGACTGCACTCCAGTCAGCGGCAACTAATGCGAATGAATGGAGCCAAGCCACACGCAGCCATCGATAAGCAGCTCGCGGTCTGCCCTTCGACTGGCACCATGAAAAACCTCCAAAATAGCCCCAACTATCCTCGAATCCAGCCACTACATTTTGGCAACATCCAGACGTGGCAAACTTCGGGCTAATCAGATGCAGTTGTAATTACGAAACTCCTGCGTTGAGAGTTCGAGAGTAACGAGGTTAGGAAATGGGATTAGTTGGGGGATTCCCAACTGGCAAACGAGGAAATCCTTTTAGCGTTGCAGGCACATTGGATGCCCAAATCAGAGACAGAATTATTTAACTTTATTACTATTGAACCTTGGCTATTCGTATTTGAAAAGATAGGCATTCGTTCTTTAGTGAAACTGAATTTGGAAAATATAATCAAAATATGAAATTTCCTATGACTTTATGGGATATGGCCTACTTTTGCCACAAACTAAGCCTTTATGAGGTGTCCACATATAGAAAACCGACCTATGACCCCTGCGAAGGGTTATCTGCGAACGGGAATCTTCGAAAGAGATAGTTGGCGGGAAAGTAAGCGGAACGAAACTGGGAAAGGGGGCAAAGTCGGAGGCACGTCGGGAATTCTAGACTTTGACTTTCGGCAAACTTTAAGTAAATCTGCTTATCTTGCTGGAAAGTTTCGCTCTACGTGCCGCCGTCGCGTCGCGGTTGCCAGTTGCTTTGTTCCACCCACAAAACCACTTGGTAACCCACACCTTCCATAGGGGAACCTCCCATCTTCAGAACCAAAAGGAATGCAGACCTGTCATAACGTTGACAAAGTCTGACACGTTGGCATTAGGCTGGTCAAAATGCGGACTGCCTATCGCAAAGGTCGCTGTCAATCATTCCAGTTCCTCCCCTTTTTCAGGGGGAATGGCAATGGCAATGGCAGTGGAAGTCGTGTGACGAAGGCCACTGCGATTGCACACTGTTGCCAAGTGGAATTAATTGAAATTCTCGCCTTCAGTTCGAAATCGATGGCTATGTCCTGGCTGCAGGGTTGGTCCTTTGGTCCTCGAGTGCATCCACTGATTTGCATATGCATTTGCTCAGCAGGAGGTGGAGGATAATAGCCTGTTGACATTGCATCAGTTCAAGGAAAGATTGTCCACTTCAATGAATACGAAAGTGATTAAGACAGGCATGCAACAACTTGGAGTTCATTTATGTAATTATGCATGATATATAACACAATAACATAAAGAATGCAATCTTTATCCTCAATATACAACATAGCTCAGTTCATTTCAACACCAGATTGAGTTTGATCGCCCCTTAAGCTCCCTTTAATTTAATCCTTAAGTTTATTTCACGCTTCCTTTAACGACGCCGGCAGAAAGCCGTTCAACCCATCGAAGGACATTCCTCCTGACCGAGGCTCTTAAAGGCATCTGGCGCAGGACCTCTATTCCCACTCTGCATCCTTATTGCGATTACAGGACTGCTCCCATTACAGCTCCTGGCCAAGTGCAAGTGCATGGCCCAATTTATGGCCAAATGCTAATTTTGGCCATGTCCTCGCACAAAGCGCGAATTGCTCCTGTCGCAGGACAACGAGGATTGGAGTAGGAGGCGCGTCAGAACCAGGACCACGACTCCACTCCGAGGACTCCCATGCGGAGTCCGTTGCGGGCCAGTGGCTGCAATAACTCGTCTCCCTGTCGGTTCGCCTGCTCGTCTGCAGCTGCCAGATGGCTCCGAGCACGCAGATCCCCGGATCCGGGCAACTTTGTGGCTCCCGGTAATCCTTGTTTCACTTGTTGTACGCCTCGCCGTCGTTGCCATTAATGCCCGCCAAAGAGCGGAGGAGGGAGCGGAGCGGGGGCAGTGCAAAAAAATGCTATTATCTTTTTAAATTGTCTGCCAGGCGGCGGAGCAACAGCAGCAAAAACATCCGCCGTGGCAGCAACAGGGAAAGTCCACTTAAAACAACTAAAATAACATTTTACCAAGTTGACCAACCATACATGACAAGAGTCCAATTTCTTGCAGTGTATTTGTTTTAGCCAGAATCCTTTAAAATGAGAAGTAACACATTCGATACATTTCCCTTCAGAATGAGATATATAGATATAAAAACAGTTTGTAGAAATATTTTTGCGAGTGCTGCGTCAGAAGGAAATATGGATTAAAATGTTGCCCGGAGAAAAGCCAGAAGGAAAAGCGGAAAATGCGGAGGAGGATCCTTGTGCGGCTGGCGCGTTAACTTGATTTTTTAAGTGCCTCTTCGGCGCATTATGAACACGGCCCAGCCGATTACGGCTACCCATTTTTCTCCATTTTTTCCGACCGCTTTTCATTTCTGCTCATGCATACGAAATTAGTGGCGAAGCGGAGCCAAATTCGGAGTGAAGTGCAGGAAAAGCGGGGAAAGCTGTCCACAGAAGCGTTTATGGCTTACAGCGAGTTAATCGCGCTGTCATCATCCGTCGCTCGTTTGTCCAACTGGCAGCAATTGTCGCAATTGCAGTGGTGTACACATGGCCCACTGTTTGGGCCACTTGAAGTAAGCGGCTTATTCTGCTGGCATTTCACTCGGCTGAAGTCCGCTGAAAATCTTCGAGCAAAGATGATGTTCATGGGAATCGAGACTTAAGTCAGCTCATTGTCTGGTCCTGGCTTTATCAAATAATTATGCGCCATTATCTGGAAAGGGTTCGGGGGTATCATCAGTACTTCAAGCTAGGAGCTTCCGACTTTGTGTTATAGTTGCTAACTTTCCAAAAAAGCATATGAAATATATTTACTTCAATGCTAGTCTCTCGAACATCCTGTTGATTTTTCCCAATTTTTAATCAACTGCTTACTGCTCGGCAGCACGTTCCACCGAAAATTCCACTAAGTGGGTGTGGCTAGGTCGTAAAAACTGATTTTAATGCCCAGCCGAAACTATGGGGCAGTGCCAAAGTTCCAATCCCTCCACCTCCCTCCGCCAAATGCCGTCTTTGTCTTTTACAACCTTTTGTCAGTCGTTAATTTTTATGTTTATAGCGCAAATTCTCGCCTTGCTGCACACACGCTCACTGAATTTTCAAAACCGCAAAATGGAGCACCAATTGATAGGCGGGGGGTACGATTCCGGGAGTAGTACGACGTCGTTCGAGGTAGTTAAAACAATAACAATTAGCTGCAAGCCAAAGTCGTTGGCCGCACGCCGAAATTAATTAGCGAGCGAAGGCACTGCCTTTTGAGGTTAAGTTGAGCCCAAAAGTGAGGTTAGCCTCGGGCAGAGAGTGAGGTTAGGTTCATTCGAACTGAAAGTGCAACAGCCAAATCGAAAAAACCAAAGTTAAATTATTGTGCTGACTGGACTGAAGTCGGCTGTCGGCTTGGGTTTGGGTGGGAAATCTAATCAAACTAGTGAAAACTTTCGACCGGAAAAATTGCACATTGAAAGTTTGTCCGCCTCTTCAGAGAAACTTTTTCTGGCTCTCTCTCTCTAACCCTCTATCTGTCTCCCTCCTTGGGCGGAATAATTGCCAAAATGGAAAGCCAAAACTTAAACAAAAACGCAGACATTAATGAAATTTTGATAAACTTCTGGCCGGAACTCCACTGCAACAATGAAACATTCGAAATATTGAAAGGATAGAGAGAGAGGGAGAAAGCCAAGTGCAATTTGAGCAGACAAATCAGAGCAAATTGTGATTTATTGAATTTTAATTTAGTGCCAGTGCGGAAAATTTGCCATTAATATTTGAGGATGCTCAGCCCGGAGCCAAAAACTGAATCAGAATTTACGCTCATTGCGAACTTTGTGGGCTCGTCGAGTGTTTTGCAACCCTCAGGGGTGGCGCGAAAAGTACAGTCGCCTCCAGCTTTCTAGCTCTGCGCGTGCCTGACTCACGCATTATTCAGCAAATCGGAAGTGGAGAGGGCGCAGCTGGCAGGAGTCGGATTCTGTTTGATTCCTGGGAGTAGGCTGGCCCTCCTGGAATTTAGCAAATGTGCGTGTGCGTATGCAAATCGCCGGCCACATGTCATTTCTGACCATTTCCGCTCGAGGACTCGCGTCAGAAGAGCCCAAGGAGCTGTAAAAACAAGAGGGAAAATGCAAAGCCTCTGTGATCGAATGTGTGAATACCCTAATATTGGATCGGACACTTAAACGGGATCATCCTTTGGAGATCTTTGAACTATTAAACTTAATCAACGGGGGTATCATTTTAAAGAAATATCTAGAAGAACTAGAGTCGATCGTTTCTAATTCAGCCTTATGCTTTCTTTGTAATTATATTGGGTAGGAATAGAGTATTTAAAAGTTAATTCATATATGACTCAGATACTCCCATTACCCGCACTGAGGGTATTAAAATAACAATTACGATAGCAACCCCTTGCTGACTAAATCGGGGTGGCTCGTTCAAGTTCCAGCTTCCAGATGGGGTGCCTTATGCGAAATGCGAACTTTTTTGCAACTTGTTTTACCCACTGACCTTGAAAAGTGAATTCATGCAAATTGAGCAGCTGAAAAATCAACAAAAACAGTCCAAGGGGTGGCTGCGGATCGGGATCAGGTTGCTCTGCAATCTAAATACACGCATATCCTGGCCATCCCCCTTTTGGAAACCTCAGCCAAGTTGCGAAAAATTGCATTATTTAGCAACAGGGGAAAACAACAACAAAGGGCGGAATAGCTCGCTTATCAGCGATTTGCTTATCGCGAATTTCCACATGGAAATCCATTAGTCAATCCCCTGTCTTTTTGCCTTATTTGTTTGCTTGTAAACCTCTTACCTCGCCACTTGATTGCCTGGCCAATCTGGAAATCCCCCAGGATTCCTTTTTGAGATGATTGCTTGGGGAGCTATCAATTACCAGCATATATCTGCATATACAACAGGCTGATCAGTAACCCTATATCGTTGAAAATTAAGTGAAAATGATCTTGAGAGTGTTCCCCAAGTTTACTACGTCTCATCATCATCTGTTGACTAAAGTACAAACTTAAATTAAAGCACAAATATGTCATACTTAGTATTGAAAACAAAGCTGTGTGCATTAATGTGGCAACAGCTCGCTTTATTTGATAATTATTGATTAGCAATATACAAACGATTAGATTGCAGACGAGACCTATAAAATAATCAATGGTTCATTATTATAAGCTGACTAAAAATAAGACTCAAGAACCTTAGTCAATTGATAGTGAAGTACTTAATATTTAAATACGAAAGTGGGCATTTGATGGGGAAAACAACGATGCAAGTTGCATCCTGCCACTTTCTGTTGAAGTCCTGTTGAAATATTTACGTTGCGATAAGGACGTTTATTCAGTCCCCGTCCCGCGCCAGCAAAAATTTGTTAATGAAAAATGGCAAACAATTTCGCTTCTTGGCCTGCCTGTCTGCCTTGCCACCGAAAACATGGCGAAAAACAAAGGGACAGGAGACAAGACTTTTCATTAAAATTGCACAGGCGTAGAAGTGGGCGAGAGGGGGAGGAAGGAGGGGGAGGGGGGCGGTTCAAGGATTATTTATGGGAGCCTGGCGGAAGCTGTCGGCGCAGCTGCCTTTCACTGGCTGCAAATGGCATTGCAATAAAACGAAATTAAATTGCTATTTTGCATACATATTATGTGTGCCCGAATGTCCTGGACACGCACACACATACACACACACACACCCACACATATTCTCATATTCATAGTTGTCTGGCTGGCGAACAATAACCAAAATATTCGGAATCCTTTGACAACATCTGGCCTCCCAAATAGTTTTTAACCCCTGCCACCTCAACCACAACCCTTTGTAATTGCTCGACGCTTTTATTAAAATGCATAAATTAATAGAATTATTTTCGGGGGCGAAGACACCTTTTTATGGCCGCCATTTAGAGCATGTGTGGAATGGCTTCGAAAAACCAGTTTAGGAACACATAATCTGTGCGATGGCTCATGACCAAACAATTACAAATGACGAAGTTAAGATCCGCGCCAAATGCACCACAAATGACCGCAATTAGCCACCCTACTCTATCTTACACTTAGAAAAATCAATGGTCTAAAAAAATGAGCACCTTAATTTGATCATTCTTTCATTATGAAAATGTCAAGGTTACTAAGCTAGTATCCCTTCTTATATTTATTTATTTATATTATTGGTTCAAAGACTTTTTTCCTGTGTATCCAGCGGACATAACGAAAATCATTGAGGCAGCATCCATCCGCAAATCAGGGCAATTAATATTAAGTGGATTATTATTTAATGACCGCTGCACGCACTCGGAGACACTGAAGAACCCACTCGGAGCGATCCAACCACTATCCCAACCACAACCTCATCAACTTGAATCCCATTTCGTCCTAACTGTTATGATTCCGAATGGAATGGCTGTCATATTCTAATTACATAAGAGCACGCAGTTATTACACGGATTCGCCTAATGCCGCAGATACGGATGCTGCGATTTGATGACCCCTGACCCCTGGCCAAAACCCACTGCTCCGAGTAGTTATGGCGGCATTAAAATGGCAAATTGACGTTCATTTCACGTGCTAGTGGACCGTATCCGTACTCCGGATGTGCGGCGATATGAGCAAAGTCCTCATTGAATGGGCGTCGCTAATTGATAAATTGCTCCTATGCGTGGCTGGGATCCATAGTCGCATAGTACAATGGCTACTGAAATGCTCCAGAAAATGCTTAGAGAAAACCACTTTCAAAAGTGATTAAAGATACATTTTTCCTATTTCACACGTTAATTGAGCAGCTGTTATAGGATCTTACGGAATTTCCAAGAATTCATAGAATTCATAGAACTTCCATGTGGATTATAAAAAACTCATATTTACAAATAGGGATTCACAACAATTATTGTAGGTCAGGGAAATGGGAAGGGGACCAGAGGAAGATAGGGAAACTGCGATGCGAATACAGGGGTCAATAAAAATACGAGATTGCATCGTCTTACGCAACAATGTGACATCCACGTCATCGTGGAGCCTCCGACTTAGTCAGCAAGCGGCCAAGATGGCGCCCGAACACCCATTGCGGCGGATCTGCTCCGGATCCGGAGCGGCAAAGCCGTGTGCACCAGGCAGAGATAAGGCGACAGAGAGAATCTCTCGTGGAATGACAAACGTGGCCCTATATTATCAGTGGCGGAGGAGTGTGTCACTGATTAGATAGTCGGGCTCCTTTAAGCCCCACAGATCCCTTCGGTAGATAGGTTCCACGATCTATTTCACTTTTCACCATCGATTTAGATTGTCAATTGAAAGAAAGTAATAAAGTGATAGAGTACTATCAAGATAGTTAGATAGATAG
This sequence comes from Drosophila simulans, assembly GCF_016746395.2. Classification (NCBI taxonomy): domain Eukaryota; kingdom Metazoa; phylum Arthropoda; class Insecta; order Diptera; family Drosophilidae; genus Drosophila; species Drosophila simulans. The sequence continues at coordinate 26,500,725 of NC_052523.2, read as the reverse complement.
ATCACAATAGATCCTAAATGATTCCAGTCTCTGAAACATTGTTTACATACAATAATACGATATTTACAACATGTCTCTTTACATTCTGCTTCCAATGGTTTCATTTATTTTTAGACATTTGTTTTTCAGTTGAAGGCACATTCTAAGAATATTAAAAACTACAACATAATGGAACATTACACCCGTTGTGATCGCAGAACTGAGTAGTTTCCGATACAATTTCGCCTTTGTTAGTTTCATTGTTACAAATGGTATCCAAAGTACACTGCCAGACAGCCCGCAATCAGCGGCACTCGGAGAAAAAACGCAAACAGACGCCCCTCATTGAGGACCAGATACATTTTGAAATCCCAAACCTTATCAGAGAGGCAAAAATGCTGCTGTTTTACTAGTTGATAATTAGGTTCTTTGATGTGTTTATTTGTTCAAGCGGTAACGTACATGCTAAAGATACATTTGCTGGGGCGAACTTGCTAACTTATTTATGATAACATTATCACAATCTGGTGTGCTGGTAAATCAAGGTGAATTTCGCGATGTAAATCATTCACTTGTGGCTGCTTTGATAATGCTGCTGCTGCACTGCGATTTATTGATGAACAATCCAAGGAAACAAATTAATTTATAAGGGAATTATGAGAGCAATTTTGGGGAGACAGTGTAGGAGCGTGTTGGGAAAAGAAGGAGGAGGAAGCGGAGGAGGTGGTCTCCACTCCTTACTGCTTCTGCAAATACTCGTCGAACAGGTAGACGGAGAGGGATGGGTCGGGGACCTTCATCAGCTTGGCGAGGTCGTTGGCATAGCCGGACAGCTTGCGCACGCTCTCGGCCTGCTTGCCCAGGAAGTTCTCCTCGAAGTAGTGGGCCAGCTCGGGATCCCTCTCGGCGTCGGTGGCGTGGGTGGCACGGGAGTGCACGTGGGTGGCTCCGGTGGCCAGCTGCTTCTCGGTGTCCAGAGCCAGAGCCAGGGAGTGCAGTTCGTCGACCTCCAGAGTGCCGCGCTTGGTGCTCACGGAGCCGGCAGACTCGTGACGGGTGTTGAAGTCCACGATTCCTCCGCGACGGGTCACCTGCTTGATCAGGGCAATGCTGTCCTCGAAGGAGCGGTCCGAGAGTCCCTGGTACAGCTTCTGGAAGCCGGGGCGGTTCTTCTGGAAGGAGTTGAAGTGGGTGGCCAGCAGGAGGTAGTCGTACGACTTGGCCAAGTTGGCGTTGATGTAGGACTGGATCTCGGGCTCAATATGGTCAATGCCAGCAAAACGGGCATTACAAATGGAGTTGCCTACGGGGAATAAGCAAATAATAAAGATTACAATCTTTGAATCGGAGAGCAGAAGCACATTCAATACTGATGACATAGTCTTAACGGTTCCTAACTAGATAGTGCTATACTATACTATAGAATTTAGAATTTGTATTTGTATCTTTAAAATAATAAAGTAAGGGCCGTAAAACAGTACGAATTGGAAAGAGTTCATTTTCACTAAATCTGATATAGTGCAGAAAAACATCCAATCTATATTTCACTTACTTTTGCCTGTGAAAAAGCCCGTGAGCGCTTGTTTTTATTATTATGTTTTACAAAGATACAAAAAGCAACAACACAGATTAGCCACTCTCTCTTAGAGGCGCTCTCTTTACTCACCCGAAAAGGCTGACGTAGAGCATGCGGTGATTACAGTATTCTGGCAGTATTCATCATCCTTGGCCAAGGCAAGAGAGCCGAGGCACGCGAAGAGAGCGAGTGCAACGAAAAATTTCATGTTGACGGTTTACTGTAAATTAAAATCAAATTCGAGAAGCGAAAACAAAGGAAATTAGTTTCACAACAATTGACAATTGGAAAACAGACACTTTTGTTTACGTTTCGGACGAGTTTTGTTTTTTTGCGTCGTAGCGTTTTCTTGAATTTTCTGTGCTCTTTTTTAACAACAAAACCACCACCAACGGAATGTTTTGGTTTTTCAATGTTTATGGTGGTCACAGTTGTCACAAAAACACAGTTTCCAGAAAATTCTTTTCTAGTTTTCTTAACTAAACACGCACAAAGTAGTTAGTTAGTAATTTTTAAACTCACTTCCAATGCCTGTGCTTTTATTAAAAATTCAATCGCTTTGTGTGCTGCTTGGTGAAACTCTGAAAATCAACTGCTGTTTATAGCGTCGCGTACGTCTCTTTCTATGCGATCGATATGGCTGTGTGTGTGTGGTTTTGGAGAGCGTGCATGGGCATGTGTTGTTTTGCGCTCAGTGCGGGATTTCGGTGTCATTCAAACATGGCCGCTGCCAGTGTTGTTGTTGCTGCGCCTGCTGGAAGGTGACTCACGGCAGGGTTGTCAGCGTGTGCAAAAGATGGACGCTGCACTTTGGATTTCAAGTGGTTTCCTGAGATTTGTATCAGCTAACGATGAGGATTGAAATTAATCTGCAGATAAGCGATCTACATCCTAAGAAATTGTTCTTAGTATTGATATAATGGCAATTCACAGCAGCAAAGGCTTACATGTATCGAGCTTGAGACTGCTGCTATTAACAATTCATATTTTCGCTATGTTCGGAGTTTCTGTAGAGTTTCCCCAATTAACAGGCAAATTATGTAATTTGTAAGTTTTCCCAGCATGTATCCCTCTTATCAAGTGTCATTCTTGGAGCTCTGCAGGCGACACGTAAAAAGAGCCGTCGCCATATTAAGCAGTTATCAAATTGGCTGATTGATCCCCCCTTCGAACGTGCAAATCAACTTGACAAAATGTGAATTAAATTGTCAGCAATAATTAAACCGCCTGGCAACCCATGACGTGGTGCTCTCCCACGGCCAAAACAAAAACAAAGAACAGCTGATGCGCAGCTCAAAAGAGCGGCCATATTGCATTTGATGAATTTACTTTTGTGTAAGTGGGGATTATCTGACTAGGAAACTCGACTTTATACAAAGTATACCCATATTGAGGACGTGTGTATCACATTGAGTGTGGCTATTATCGGGAATATTCAATTATCAGCCATTTAAACGGTTAACAAAGAACGGGCGACATGTTGAAAAGATAACAGTGCACACTCTCCCACTCACACACACACGAGGAAAAACCGAGAGCGCGCGCGCTTAAAAGTGTTTTGTGCGCCGTTCGGAGCGACAGTTCGCTTTCGAGTTCGCTAAAACACAACGTAGAAAGGCATTAGCTCCACTGAAAAATCAGATTAAAGCTGTCAGCAGAAGGTACTGGAAAGCATTCGAGAAGTCGAAAATAATCCCAATCAAGCCCATCAAATTGAAGCAGGCGACGCCTTCTGCGCCAGTGTGTGTAAAGGCAGCTAGATTTTCAATTTCAACGCCTATTTAACATTGTATCCCAACTCGAGTCGCCTCATTCTCATTTGTGCATTTCAAGCAAATCAAACTAAAGTGAAAAACAAATTTTGGTTCTGTGATTTTGTGTAAAGACTACGTTCGACGATCAAAGATGGTGAAACTAATCGCTAGCCTGCTCCTGTTGGCCGTGGTGGCCCAGGCCTATGGAGATTTCAAGTGTAAGTACTAAGTTTTATTCAGCTGAATTTCAAACAAAACAAAGGCAGGTCATCGGAAAAAAACAATAAATTTCGACGCAATACGCAAAGAGAAGCAAAACATTTGTAATGCGTTGAAAAGAGCATGCGCCGTTTCTCTTTAACGCTCTTTCACTCTCTTTCGTCAATGAAGTGAATTGACCAAACCAGTTGATTTTAAAGTTATTAATACTTCCGTTGCGCTTTGGGGAAATGATAACCAGTTTTTATACATCAATTTCCATAATTAAATAATGCGAATTTCGCTTTCATTTCCATGAATAATGCGGCACAAATAAGCTTGACTTTTTGTTGTTACATTTCAAGGCGCTCTTTGCACACGGCTTTTGCGGTGCGAGTGAGCTAGCATGGTGAACCATGCTTTTTGCACACGGCACTACACCAAAACAAATGCCGTTACTATGGCGGCGAGAGCTGCGCACGTTACCAATGCAGTTACAAAAACAGAGAGAGAGAGTGGGAGAGTAAGCCATTACAGTTTTGCACACGGTTTTTGTGCCCTAGAATAGCGGCATTCCAAGCGCAATTTCAAAGTTTTATGCAATTACGCCCTCTTAAATGCAATAACCAACCGCCCCCTCCCCCTCAGCCAAGAAAGAAAGCAAGAGTTTCGTGAGAGAGCTGCAAAGGGAGCGAGAAGAGCAGCAACTTAAAGAAAAACAAAACCCAAACCATGAAGGTCAAGACCAAGAGTGCAAAGGTTTTTAAAATATTAAAATTTACCTAAGTTGTGATTACAAAAATGAATTTTTTAAAGCTGCATAAGTCCGTCTGAAACTAGCCATATATTGTTATCATGGTCCCCCGACTTAACCCAACCTTATCCCATTGCAGGCTCCCTGGCAGTTCCTGAGATTACCAAGGACTGGGTGGACATGAAGGATGCCTGCATAAAGGGCATGCGCCACCAGATCCAGGAGGAGATCAACGCCTCCTACCAGTACTTGGCCATGGGCGCCTACTTCTCCCGCGACACCGTCAACCGCCCTGGATTCGCCGAGCACTTCTTCAAGGCCGCCAAGGAGGAGCGTGAGCACGGATCCAAGCTGGTGGAGTACCTGTCCATGCGCGGTCAGTTGACCGAGGGAGTCAGCGATCTGATCACTGTACCGGTAAGTCGAAGACTCGCGTAAAAAACCTCAAAGCCCAGCTAACTCTGGCGAATCCCCCACAGACTGTGGCCAAGCAGGAGTGGACCGATGGTGCCGCCGCCCTGTCCGACGCCCTCGACCTGGAGATCAAGGTGACCAAGTCCATCCGCAAGCTGATCCAGACCTGCGAGAACAAGCCCTACAACCACTACCACCTGGTGGACTACCTGACCGGTGTCTATCTGGAGGAGCAGCTCCACGGACAGCGCGAGCTCGCCGGCAAGCTGACCACTCTGAAGAAGATGATGGACACCAACGGCGAACTGGGCGAGTTCCTGTTCGACAAGACCCTGTAAGGAGGTGGAGATAGAGAAGCCGCAGCGCCCAGTCACGCATCAAAATTATCAGCCAGTCGAGTTATCTGTTATCTGTCAGCCCAGAGAGCCTTCCCGAGGGTCCGCTATTAAATCATCAACAGCCAAGTCGGCGACTGGCCAATAAATTATCCGTTCGACGGCGATCCTCAAAACAGCACAGCAAAATTCCACGTCTGTTCTTTCTTATCAACCACTTGTGATTTCCGTACACCTCGGGAGGGGCTCCGCATTATGCAATCGCCGAGATTTCGCCTAGGCTTAAGTGGAATCGCTCATTCGCATAGGAAGACACTCAGCACAACCCATTCACTACATCCTATATCTTTATATTTTTCTGTCAATTAGACGAGCAAGTTCTTAAATAAATAAAAATATATATGTAACGAAATAATAAAAATATGCGTTTTCTTTTGAGGGATTTTTTTTCAAATGGGAAACGAGAGTGATTTTGCTCTTTTTGGGATTTTTCGAAGGGAATTCCACAGAAAAAGTGCGATATCTTGGGAACGACACGTCCTATTGTGGAGTTGGATACCTCGTTGAACTTGTAAAAATATTCCTAAACGATAGGCAACCCATTTTGAGAAATTTTTGGTTTGAATATTTTTTCGATTTTTTGTGTGTTACTACCCCTTACAAAAAACGCGAAATTTGGCCAAAAAATTATTATTCCAAAATAAAGCAAATAATGATATGGATCGTTAGCTGAGGTCCCCAGCTGACTAAAAAAGTGAGTTTTTTAGCCTTGCGACATATTTTGGCCAACTTACTACGAAAGAACTGCCAAAAAAAGGTGTTTTAGACAAGGATGTTTAAGGAAAAAGAAATTATGTTTTTGGCAATAGTAAAGTTGTAAGTTATTTGGTTAAATAACAATACAGCAAAACTTTGTTTCAAGTCTCTGCTGGTTCAGTAAGCCTATCAGATTTCCGAGGTCCTTGGAGAGTTGAGTAGAGTGCGGATCAAGTGATAGCCTTTCAATTGATACACTTAATGCTAAGATCTACTTTCGCTAATTTCTGCTGTCTTTCCAACTCCAATTTGCCCAGAAGATAATATTGCAATCCCTCTGTTAGCCGATTAACCCTTTATTGTCCCACGACAATGCACTTGATGAGCCGTATCTGGGATCACGTCTCGCCTGTCCATCGTCCGTCGTCCATCAGTGGGCAGTGTCTAATGGTTGTACGCATCGCATATTCCGTTTGATAAATGTCGGCATCTTCGTCTCGAGTCCCATTATTGACCCTTTCATGTGGTCCCCTCCCAGCGGTGGTAACCCCGTACTCTTAACCCCTTACCAGGCTAATCTGATTGGAAAACACAAAAAGCCAACCATAAAGAGGAAGTAAAGCGAGACGCTAACTGCACTGCAAAAAATTATTCTGGATTTTACTATATATCATACGATTCTTATAGTATTGGTAACTTTATTGGTTACTTTAGTTTTCAGTGTGCGACTTGCAGATGGACAGGAGCAAGTACATGGAATAATTCATAAGTCACTTGTAAAAATGTCCACAACCACGTCGGCTTTATCCACACCCACTGCCCTGCGCCTAATGTGTGCTCGATTCACCCCTTCGATGTCCATGTCCAGGTCCATGTCGATTGGAGTGATTGACAGGACATGCCATGCATTGAATTATGATAAATTGTGGCAACTGTCAAAAGGCTGAGCTCGGTTTTCCCGCCCACCACCGCCATCTTCGACCAGATTTTCCGTTTTCCGGAGCGTGACCGGAGTGAATGGGTTAGTGCGTGGCATTTTAAACAATTTCATAAGCTAATATTTGAGCAGATGTCCTTGTTCGTTGCGGATTTAAAATTGCATCAATCCTCCCGACAATGGGCCGCAAATTTTTCGATAAGCGCCGCAAATATTTAAGCGCAATTCGTTCGATTGACCAAAAATAAGGGGCGGAGATTATCGGGTGGTGTGTCCAGCATACAAATGGCCCATGACATTTGGACCCACTATCAATCTTGGCCAAAGGAGGCAAACTATTGTTCATGCCTTTCGACCAATTTGCCAATGACTTTTATTGTCTTTTTTATAAATGTTGTTTTTTAGTACCCTGCATATGATCTCAATATTCATTATAATTTGTCAAGAAGCTGAAAAGAATATAAATGTATTTACAAGCTGAAGCGCTTCCTTTGACAACGGGGTATCTTGCAGTCGTATCTATGGAATATTCCGTTTTTTGCATATTTTTTTAGTTGCACAGATAGCCAGCCAATTTGGCAGTGAAATATTCTGGGCAGGGACGTGCGAGTGATTCATCCTGCGCATATCCTTCAGATAAAAGTGCCTGCACGCTTATCGCGCTGACATTTGTCCTGCTCCTCGTTCGCTGACAAATTTGCAACGCCGGCCAGAACAATAGGCATGAAATGGAAATAGAAATGGAAATCGGGAAGTGTGTCCTGTCCGCTGAAGGATCCTGCGTCAAGCCGAACCGAACCTAAGCGAACCGAACCGGTTCTGAATTCAAGTGGCAGCAGCCAGCGCCGCAGGACATCCGCCGCCTGCCGCCAGGAGATGATTTATGTCCGGATAGTTCCTTTGTCTTTCGCTCATCTGAACTGCACTGCTCTCACTTCGATTACTTGCCACTTTCTCCGCTTGTTTGCTGTTCTCACCATAAATCTCTGGGCGCCCATTTAGGAGTGACAGCCATAGCCCCCGGGAAATCCTTTCAAAACCGGTTGAAAAAGTCAAGCGGGGAAAATGAGTTGGAAAAGAGCTACAGAATCGAACACTCCTATATATAGCTTATATTATTAAATATTTATTAATATTAATATTAGTATTATAACCATACAAACTAGTATGCAACATACTTGTTCTTGTTTATTGTGCTTTCCAGTCAATTTGCATTCACTCAATCAGTTTGCTTGGATAACTCTTTTGAAAAAAAAAGGAAGCCTTGCGAGCTTATCCTTGAGGTCCTTGCACTTTCCTGGCTTGCAAACTCAAACATAATCCACCTTCACTTTTCCACACTCTCGCTATCAATAAAGTTGTAGGTAGCTAAAGGTACCACACTCCACTAGAGGCTGCATCACGCAAATGATTAAAATTCAACAAACATCGGTCAGGAGAGCTCTGGAGGAGCATCCGAGCACGGAGCAACCTCCAGCTCCGCCCCACAGCGTTATTGAAATGTCTTAGCAGCTGTCCAAACATCCTTCCTCGCTGAATCCTTGCAGGGGAGCAAAGGATTCTGCTGATTTAGCATATTGACTCCTTGCCAAGCAGCGAACTTATACAAGATTTATGCGCCCGACGCACGCCAGGCGACAGTCGAGATAAAAAGGATTCGTATAACTCACGCCCAGCGAAAGGACACCCAGGATAACAGCACTGAGAAAAATTAACACCTATTTGAAATACATATTCGTACAGGACGAACTACCTTTGATGTTAATCCCTTGGGATGCCTTGAAAGTAGCTACAATGGGACCAGCTTTTTATGCAAATGATGATTCCTTTTTTTTCAGTGTAGGATGAAAATCTGGAGTCTTGGAAGGGGAGTGCAATAAATTGGATTTGCATATTAGCACACTACCAGGAAAGCAAGCCTGGGGCTGTGGAGAGGTTGCACCCTTTCGTCTGAGGGAAAGGAAATTCCAATGAGAAAGATCTCGGGTGACCACTGACCTTGTGTCCGGGGGGTGGTGGGTGCCAAACGGCCATTAGGCAGAGCGTCTTAAGTACGAAATCTTGCCTAAATTGGAAATAAATCATTAAAAATATGTCCACAAAGGGCGCAGAGCAGGGGTGGCGGAATCCTTTGAGCTGTTTGCCGAAAGGGTTTGCAACAATTTCCAGAATTTGCGGCATTCACATGTGGGCTGGACCTTCAGGAGGGTTGCGATATGGACATGTAATTCCCTTTGATTTATAAAGATAACGACGCAGTGTCGTGTTTAATTTGCAGCCCACCTACTCCGGCCACCCAGCTATTTACATTCATAAATCCTGGCACAGGACTCTTGTCCCAATGGTCAGACGGAGTATGACTTATGTGAACTCGGCCGCAAAGTTTGGTAATTATGCATGGCCCAGACATATTACTTTCGCTGTACTTTGCTCCTTTTTGTCTCAGTCGGGCATCTTCAAAGGGGGTTGACATTTTTTAACTGACCACTTTCATTGGCGCAAGGGAACTGCCAAAGTTTTGGGCCACAAACTTTGGCTTGACATGACTGAGATAAAGATTAGGTCCTGTCCCTTTCACTGAGAAAGAAACTTCGGAGGCTAAACTCCTCAAAAATAAACAAGATATTTTAAATATGTAATTATTACATACTTTATACGTTAATTACATTTTGGGGTTGTCTACTTGTAAGTTTATTTTAAGAATATTAGTTTGCGTTTAGTTTATCCAATAAATAACATCTTTTTGGCAGTGCTGTAACTTTGGTTATCGTCTGTAGTGTTTATTGTCGCTGCCTCTGACTTTTTACCCCCGAACAGTTCAATGGCCACAAGTATCAACTATGAATTTCCCCAGAGGGTCATTCCGTGGCGAACTTATGCACCCAGGTTGGCATCGGGGGCTTGGAATCGGGATCAGGATCCGAATAGAGGAGTCATTCGGCTGGGAGGCCAGTCGAATAAAAAGCTGATTTGCATGCTCCAAGCTGGAGCATTAAAACTAAAGAGCAGCATCAGCAGCAGGACATAAAAAAGGACCTGCAACGTGTGAGGTTAAATAGATTTGGCGCAAGGACATGGGTGGAGAAAGCTCCTCGCCTGTCTGCCTCACGCGCAGTTATGCCGCAGACATGGCTCGCTTTTGATTTAAGCGCATTGTTTGCGTTAAATATTTGCCATGCCGGCCACGTTACCAACCACCCCCTCTGGCCAAACCCTAGACCATTTCGCACAGCAAGGACCCGAAGCCAAAGCCAGCCACAGCTGCAACCAAGAGCTCCGGGCTGAAAGGCAGTGGTCTGAACCTGAACCAGCGCCACAAACTCCCCGTGCCCAACCTCGGAAAGTCAGCGTGACATGGGGCTCTAGACTGGAGAAGGAAACGTTTCTACACTGGGAGAATTTTACTGCAATGCAGCACCTTGCAGTTCTTGAATTTAATTTCTACCAACACTTTATAATGTTAACTTATGGAGCATCATTTTCTTGTATTTTGTGTGCCTCAGTGTACCTTTCCTGCTAATCGGACGAAGGAGCGCCCACGCAAGGACCAATACGCTCATCTGCGGGCTAAGAAGCGAGCAATCCTCGCCTCGTGTTTGATTTCCGCTTTCAGCTCCTTGACTCGCCGTACACACACATCCTTGGGGGCGTCTTGGGTCGAAGGAGTCCTTCCACTCCGCCCACGCGGCCAAACAACTTAAACTTCACACGCAGACACGTCTGCGGGAAAGTGGCAAGTGGGTGGTGGCACAAGGATATTTCGCAGGAGCACGGGGGCTCAGCACTGAGAAGACGCATGAAGTGCATTAGTTGCAATTGAATTTGTACATTGTGTGTGCGCCAGCAGAGCGAGCACCAGACTCCTTTCGAGTGCAATTTTGTTGCCGAGCTGAAATTGGATTCCATATTGCCACTCAGCGTACATCTCACAGATGTGGCTTAATCGCCCCCCCTCAGAACTAAGCCCCAACCACACCCTCCGGCAGAGTTAATTAGAAAGCCGGGCAGGTACTCGTAGCTGCTTGAAGGACGCTAATTGAACTGCCACAGCTGGACCTGAGCTGCGATTATCGGCTAAAGGGATTGGCCACATCCCCAAATTAATCCGCCAAAAACAAAAGCCATTCCTAGGGCCAATATCGTTTGACACACATCAGTTAATAGTTCACTAATTCCTTTCCCCTATCCTGTGACACCAGCCCATCCTTCCAATGCATAAAGAATTCTAGTGGTTTTAGGTTCTTGATGATTATAAGCGACAATGGTCGCGCTTTATTGAAAGATTCATTTGTGTTCTTTGAGAGTCTGCTGGATCGATCCAACCCGATCGCTTATACAAAATATATATATTTAGGTATATAATTAGAAGTGTAATCGATTCATAAGGTAGTACATAGTAAATGTTACATATTCCGTAGATTATTATTTTATTATTATAAATAGAGACAAATACGCATATCATGAGTGATTTATGTATGAATGTGTTAAGTGCTAAATGTGGGAGTACAATATATGCTTGTATGTGTGATTCTAGAATTAGTTTTTCTCGTATTTTTTTATATTTTTTTAGTTTGATGATTTAATGCCAATGATGAATGTTGATGAGTGAATGTGGATGAGGGTGTGAGTGTCTAGATGAGTGTGTTCGTGTGTGTGTGTGTTAGCTTAGAGAGAGGCTGGCAAAGGGTTATTGCTGCTGGTATCGATAGACGATATTCGATAAGCATCTACGGGATAACGTTCTCTGAGTTAATATTAATTTTACATATTTTTTAGCTTTTTGGTTTGGTTTTTTTCGGTTGGTTTTTCGGAAGCAAAGTTGGGCTGAAACTATGGATCGAACAGAATTCGTGGTGTGGTCCTCAGACTCTGCTTGCCTATCGACGCCAATCGATAATTATCGATCAGTTTGCCATTTCAACTTTGTTTCGATAAAAGATCATCTCACAATAAAAACAATTTGTACTTTCGAAAAGGGGGAGGGGCGCTTTTGCTTTTGCTTCTGCTTTTTGCTTTCGCTGACTGCTTTCTCTGCTTTCTCACTGGCTCTCTTCGCTTTCTCCGCTCTCTGCCTTCTTCGCTTTCTTCGTTTGATTCGCTAGGATTTGTTTAGGGTTATCTTTTTGCATTTTGTTACATTTGTGTAGGATGCAGGAGTGCTGAGGTTCATGTTTTTGTATCGTTCAATGTTACTTTGTAATTTCTCTCCACTCGCTCTTCGCTTTGTATATTTGCTTTAGTTTTCAACAAGGAAATCAAAGGATGCTCGCTTTTTGCATAGTAAGAGATACACAATAAATATTCGTTTTACAATCGCTTTCCAGGCAAAACCCAAAATGGAGGAGTGCCAAAACAGGAGGGGGATCCATTCAGTTTCGATACTTCGCTTTCGGGATGAGCCTACTCAAATCCCCGTCCTGCGGCACATTTGTCTATTTTAAGTAAGTATTTTATTTGATTTCTTTACACATGTAATTGCATTTTTTTTTGTGGTTTTTGTATTTTGTTTTTGTTCAGGTCCAAAATCAAATTTGACTAATTCAAGGAATTAAAGTTTCATTGCATCTAAATAAGGTAAAGTGTACTTTCATTAATATTATTATCTTATTATTTGCATAAATTTCCTTTTCAATAATAGAAACGAAACAAAAAACTTAAACAAAATTCCACTATGGCTCTACTACTCCTTCTCGCTCTCTTTCTGCTCCTCATCTCACTTTCTTCAATTCTCCAACTTTCTCCTGAGCCTCGAAGTTTGAAAGAGACGGAATACTAGTTTTAACTAAATAAACGGAATTTAACACAAAATCCCTGGCACGATGCATCCTCGGGTAATCCTTCGGGAAAGGGGCGGGGGTGGTGGGCGTGTTCTGGGCCGGGCGGGGCGTGGTCAACGCCTTTACCTGAGCAGCAGAAATTCTTCTATGTGAGTAGGCGCGACCACGCCCAGCCGCGGTTTCAGGACTCCCGTCCCGCCCCCTTCAGAATGAAAAGGATCTTCGAGATGACCAGTGCCAGTGTGTTGGTGTGTGTACGTGTATGTGTGTGTGTGGGTGAGTGAATATGAGTGAGTGTATGTTGGTGTGAGTATGAAGTACTTATAACGAAACATACAAGGATCAATCTCCAATAGATTATTAAATAGTACAATGAAAACTTCATATACAATATATGCCATATATAATAGATACTCGATATACGATACTCGCAGTGCGTAATGCGTAATAATGCAATAATAATAGCCAAGATCAATATACGTTAAAAGATATACATGTCTAAAGTCCCTACAATATGGTACTCCTCTCGTTTTAGCGGATTTTTTTTTTTTTGAGCTGGGTTTTCAATATTTTTTGGGAGTTGCGGGAGTGGCAGCTTTGATATTCTTTTTTGGCAGCGTTCTTGGTCTATATGTTAATGAGTAATTTATATATGTGTATGCTCTATAATATTTAATCGGGGAAACATTAAAAGTTCGCATTAATTTACTTTAGTTTAGTTTACTTGATTTTTGGTTTAGTTTAGTTGAGATTGCATGCATTTTGATGTATGTATGGTATTTGCTTAGGTAATTATTTGTTATTTCCTTTGCCTTTGTATAATAAATTGCTCTTGAATTTTACTATTAAAATTTCTCATAACTCGCCATTAAAAAAATGCTCGTTTCGTTTTGCTCTTTCGTTTTTTGTTTTTGTGGAGTGTATAAGTGATTTTCATAATATTTTCGTTAGTTTGCATTTGGTTTTTCGTCATTTAACATTTATATGTATATTTGTAAGAATTAAACTAGAAAAATTCTAATCTGAGGTAATTATTCCATTAATTTGTATTCGTGTGTGTGAGTGTGTTAAGAGAGTGAGTATATATTGGTACCCCATTGTCCTTTTCTAGGACAATGGCGGTTAGTTGGGAAGCGTGCTTAGCCTAGAGCTTAGATTTCTATGCCTGGGGGTCCTTAGGGGACCCGAAGCGGTCTACTTAGCGAGTGATTACTGTACTTTTATTCGAGGCAGCCACAAAAATGTTTCTTGTCAATTTTGATTAACTTAGGGTAATCTTGTCTCGAATGCTGGATTGCGTGTAAATTTCGTCACAGTTATGAGTTATCGAAAAGTGCATGATTGTTTCGTTTCCTAGCAGATGTGAGTATATTTTTTTGTTTTCTTTTCGTTTTTGTTTTTTTCAATTTTGTGGAAGAACTAAACCTAAGCTTACCGAAGTACTCGTACAATATCCAAAATAGACGATCGAATTCGATTCCTATGCGAATTTTACAAATTTCAAGCCAAAAAATATACCACATATGATTTCCTTAAAGTTCATTTGATTTCAGATCTCGTTCATCTTTAATGCGCTCACAGTTGGTGTTCCGAATCCAAATCCGAATTTACGAATCTAAGTACACGTATATATAATCCTTAATCTCTTTCGAACTTAAGTGCTAAGCCAATGCTCACAGATGTTGAGTTTCCGTCGCGATCTCATCTCTTCCCTATCGATTTCAAATTCAATTTTGCAATTACCAATTAAATATCACATATCGGGGAGCTCTTTTCAATCGGAAATCAAGTGAATCCAAATGCAAATGCAAGTGCAAATACGAATCCAAACAAAAGCGTGTTGCAAAATGATTGTTAAGATTGTTAATGATGCCAATTGTAGTGCTTATCAACTATTTTGTGGCTGTCCTGCTTCGTCCTTTCGCTTAGCCTAAATGATTCGTTTCGAATGATTCGATTGGAATGATTTGATTTGCCTTGGTGTTGTCTTCTTACGCGTGACTGTGTGACTATATCCCTAAGATAATGGAATGCGATGATACGAGGGGGTCCTGAGACTGTGGCAGTGTGTGTGTGTGTGGCGTTTGTCTCTGTATGTGTGTGTGATGACTGACGTGACTGGCGATGAGATACATATATCGTATATGACATGGAGATGGAGATGATGGTTACTACACCGTAATACGTATTAAATTTACACTGAAAGTCCTTCATCTCTGCTTCTAAATCCTTCTCTCCTATCTTCTCCTTTCTTTTCCCATTTCAATCTTCAAATCTTCAATCTTTTTTGGTTCTGCATCTGAGGTATTGTCGGGTGCTAAAGAGCCACACACTCGGCTACAAACGTTTCAACAATGAGGTAGAAAGTTCTGTTTGCTTTTGTTGCTTCGTAGTTAGTCTCTGTGTTCGCTGGAAGTCCTTGAATTCTTGATTAGTTCGCATACCTGAATTGCCTGGATGTTCTATATAGTACTTATGCTTTATCGTTATTCATCTTGCCTTGCTTGGAGTTTGTTTCAGTCAGTCAGTCTTGGATCACATTTCAAATATCGACACACACGCGCACAGGATCAGTCCTTCGGTTTCGCCTTCTATCTCTATCTGTATCCTTATCTTAACCTTTATCCCTATACCCATTAAATACTCATATACATACATATACATATGCTATATGCTACATGCTATATGCTCATGAAGCTTAGGCTATGCTTTAGTGCTAGTCTAGGTAATAATACATGATCCTACAGAGAACAAAACACAACATCGAGGATTATAAGTTAAAAACGAACCGTGGGCACTGCTAAAACCTAAGTACAACACATAGACACGACTTGGACTGGTGACTTATAGCGAAATAAATGGCAACGATTGTTCGACAATTCATACTCCACATCAGCACTGGTGCGCCTCAAAAAAGATGTATAATATATATGTACGTAAGTAGATATAGTGTGGTGTCTAGTGTAGTGGATGTGGTATGGTGTTAGTGTTTCCTACATAACCTATTAGCTAAATCAAAAAGCCCAGAGGCGGCGAGTTGGGGCTTTTGCAGTTTCCGCAGATTGGCTGCCATTGGGGGCCTTCGCTCGTATTGCTTGCTCAACACTCCAGTTTGCGGTGGGTCACCAGTGAGAGGGACCCCCGCCTAGTAATAGCGGATCTCTGGGGACCCAAAGATCTGATCGACCGACTGTTGGTCCACTTAACCAGCGGTTCGTCACACATCGGTTCGTTATGCTGCTCGCACTCGCTGCTGCTTAAATGCTACGTAACCCTAGGGATAATTCCAATACAATATTCAAATACAATGCCAATAGCAATACGGACACGAATTATAGTAAGTAAACCAAATTCGTTTCTAGCAAAACCTGTGCAAAATGCCAAAAATGCAACTAAAGTTTCCTCGGGGATCGTATTCCTGCGTATATGTATCTTCTTGACCACCATGTGTATATGGCTAGCATATATATAAAATACACTTAGACGCTAAACAAGTGCAGCCCAATTGGGATGTGAGGCAGACGACCTCAAGCGAACTCAGGTTGGTATAACTTCAAAGAAAGTGGGGACCTCGGGTAGGGTTAGGGGTAGGTAGGCATTACGATAGGTAATAGGAATTACGAAGAATTGATTTAAGGTTTGTACTTTGGCATGAAATCTTCAACTCAACGAGAACAAACGTGAACAAAAATTCGACTACAACATTGACCATCATTCATCTTCTCATCTCAGCTTTCTGCGCTTTCAACTCAAAATTCAACTAAGAAATTGATTTAGTGCATCAGGGGACGCAGGTAACTCAGTAAGCAAGTTAGCTAAAGAACAACGGAAAGGAAGGGTATAAATCCAAACTCGGGAAACTGGAGCGGGGTCGTCTCTAAATAAACCGTTGCATTCTTCCCATGCAACCCTGGGTGTTCTAAGCTATCCGTTTAAAAGCTGCGATTAACATGTTCCTACGTCGAGTAAACTATGTACTGTGTGGTTTAATTAAGACTCTATCGATGTGACTAAACTGAGGTAGCTGCTAAACTAAGTCGCGATCGGAGGAAACTGGATCGGGAAGCTGGATCGTTGGGTAGTTTCCTACCAGATGCTAAGCAATACATTTCGGTAAAGGTTTCTGCTCCTTCTAGTCGGCAGTTCTGTCGTCCGGCACTTAGTTATATCCACTTATGGGCTTTATCAATGCAGTTGCAACCGAAAATAATGGGTACCAAACAAACGAAAGGGGGACAAAATAAAACGAAATGCAAATTATTAAAAATATTTCATTTAATCATTTGAAAATTCAACAAAAATTCAATATTAATCGTAGTAATAATAATAGCAGAAAGTAATGTAATTTTATTCCTTTTTTCGTTTCGTTTCTTTTATTCAAATACAATTAAATTTATTTAGTTTCCATACGGAGTACGAATAATAATAATAAAAATCAACTAAAATATTCAACTAAATTACATTAAAAGTAGACATTCAAGTTGAATTGCCAAAATGTGTAGGAGAGGAGGAGCGTAGGGGTGAGGGGAGGGGATTAAACACTGGGCGAGGGGTGGATTCCTTGGGGGGATGGGGCTCATGGGGACTTGTGTATAACATAAAAAGGTACAAAGTATACATATATTACACATTACGAATTAGGCATAAACAAAAGTGTGCTAAGTGTGTATATTTATTTAAACAAAAATTACATTCGGATGGAAAAAAAATCAATCAATAAATTTGGTGGTTGGGGCGGGGGATTACAAAGTGGGGGGATTACTCTGGGAAGTGTAGTTCCGGAAATATCTGCTGCGCTATATTGCCTTGACCTTGGGAAATCGGAGGAGGACTGCGGTTGAAAGTGCCTAAACTTCACCAATTTGTACATTTCGTCATCAGATGATCTGAGAAAGCTCGGAGGGAGCCATCAAAAATTGGTTTTTAAGAATTTCGGTTAAAGTTTAAACATTTTGCTGCTGCTTCTGCTGGGCTCTACACTCGGGATTTGGCATGTTTCAGTAACTGAAGATCGCGAAAAGATTCAAAAGGGGAAGGCGCGCAAATATTTCATTTGTGTAACATAAAATATGAAAAGTGCTGGTTTTTTTTTTGAGTACAAATTATGAACTAAACAAAAACTGCTTTTAATTGTTTATGAATTGATTATTTGATTTAAACGTACATATTTTGTTTTACTTTGCCTTGATTTATCATAGTTTGCTTATATGCATTAAGAAAACATTGTTATTTGTTATTTGTTAATTGTTACTCGTTATTTGTTATTGATTTTTGCTAAGGAGGTAATATAAATTACATTTTAATGTGTTTTACTCTCGCTCAATCGCCTTCTCTTCCTCATTAAAGACTTAAAGACTCAAGACTCCTACTACGTTATTCATTCGCCGTCTAGTGGTTGCGATTCATTAGAGTTAGTTGTGATCGGAAGTCTGACTATTAATGTTTGGGGCTCTCTATATTCGTTCTATCCTTTCTTGGTGGCTGAGGTGGGCATAAGTTTGTGGTTTCATCTCTCGACTGGACACGCGATCGAGGCGCCGTCCTAGCACATTTAACTAAAACAAACACTGAATCAAACTAAAACACGGGCTGACTTACGAAGTAGTTGGTGGTGCGGGTGCCACTGCCTTTGGTGCAAGGCAGCTTAGCTTGCGTAGAACTTATACCAATATAATTTGTAGTGTAGTTTAGCGTAGGGCTAGGGGTTACTCCAATTAAATATCTATATAACTATATGCTGTATCTGTATCTGTGTGTCGTGTGTCATGTTTTGTGTGGGGCTTGCCTATAAATAAGTTCACTTCCTCTCTTTCCTCCTGCGCGTACATGTATGCTAGATTAAAACCTTAAATTTAGACGAAAATTATATATAACTGTGCCAAACTTATATATAATCCTCTCAAGTAAATGCCAAAAAGTGTAGTTTCTATCAATTTAGGTTAGTTAGGTGTACGTTTTATACGGTATAGGGTATATGGTATAGGGTATGTACTTATAAACTTAACGGTAGCTCTATATAAGTAGGAATAACGAAGACGTCTCGTTATCGTAGGTTTTGTGTACAAAAAAAATTTACTATCACTCAGTTTGTCCCTTCATGCGTTCTGAAAAAATTGTCGTTTAATTAACGTGTATTATTTGGTATGTAAAATGGCGGCAATGCTAAATGCCCAAAAGGAGGCGTTCGATTTGTGATTACTGGAGAAAGTGCAGCACATGCAACTTGGGACTCCATTCCCGATCCCCAGGGTTTTGTATTTCAAGCAGATCCCACACCAAAAGTCACCAAAGGGGGATAAAAGGGGTCGAGGTTGGGAGTCTAGGAAAGGGGATTTCACAGATATTCGAGGAGGTTTTCGAATTCTTTTTCAAATAATTCCAGACACTGCTGGGAGATATCCGAAATAATTCGAAACGAAAGATTACCGCTTATTCTAGGAGCATTCACAAGTGCTTTCGGGGCTGGGGTTTTAAATTTTTCTCAAAAATCGTATTCCTTCCGAAGGGCAACTCACACAGGGATACAAATACATTTTCAATGTTCACAGGGTATGAGCAAATTGGGGATGTCACAGTTTTGGCTGTCTTAGTGGAGGCAATTTTGGTTGGGGTCGTGGTTTAGACATTTTCGGAAAATGTTTGTTCTCAACTGGGGTCACAAGGATTTCGTTGGGCGTGGCCTAGTCACAATTTTGTGTGGGTTTAGAATTTTTCTCAAAAATTTTGTCCTTTCGAACGCTCACAGTGAAAGTTCTTTAAAAGTGCCGAGTCTTCTCAACTACATCTTTCCGAAATGGAATGCTGTTTAGGAAAGACACGGCACTCTGCTCACAGATGATTTGACGAAACTTACAGGATCTACATTTTAGAGCTCGTAACGAACTCGAGGGATTCGGGGAATGGGGTAACACAGCTGCTGCTGATCGATTTTGAGTTTAGGCTGCCTAAACATTTCCTCACAGTGGGCTACATATCAAAGGGGTTTTACTTTTAATTTTATTAAAAATTTCACGACATTCTTAAACGGAAAAGAAATAGAACCAAAGCTGGATAATCTAACACAGTTTCTGCTGATCTTGTTTAAGGTTTAGCTGGCCTAAACTTCTCTTCACAGGGTAATATCAAGGTGTTTTAATTTAAATTTCATTAAACATTTCACAGAAGGTGAATATCAAAAGGTTTTTACTTTCAATTACATTCAAATGTTCACAGAATATTTAAGATTTAGGTAATCACCTAAGTTCCATTCACAGTTGATTGATGTTGAAGAAAAACTCAAGATTTGAATTGCCTTGCATAATTTTTCACAGATGGGGACATATCAATTGGTTTTTAATTTTCAATTTTATTAAAAATTTCACAGACGGGAAAGATTGTTGGGTTTAATCTGCCAAAGCAGTTTCACAAAAGGGGAATTTTTATTTTAATTCGATTAAATACTCACAATTTCGAGTGGGGTTGGGTGGGGGGACTGAGAGATTGGGGAGGACTTTTACCCCAGGGTTTTGGTGACTTTTCTAAGCACGGAATAAACACAAAACAGGAAACATTGAACCGCTCTATAAATTGTTGGATGTTTGCTTGCATACCATATTTAAAATTTAGAAAAATCGACCTTACAACCTACTAAACCTATCGATAGTGAGTGCCTGCATGTGGTTTGCTCGCACCTGCGGGGTCCTCACTCTACCTTTAGAGATCCATCACATACGGCTGCTCTGCTATTTAGACAAAGAGAAGAACCCTAGACATATACAAGAAGATCGCTATAACCTAACACTTAGACTTAATAATTAATGATCACGCTGCGCCAAAAGTATTTGTTTTATATTTTGTTTTCTTATCTTTTCTTCGAAGACTTAACTAAGAGTTTGGGGGCGTGGGTGTGGGTCGCCTGCTTGAAATACTCCTGAAAGGGGGTGGTGTTGGTGATGGTGACCTTGTTGCATGTGCCGCCTGGCTGCTATGGGTGGGTGGGTGATTTGCAGGGGCACTGAATTACTCTGAGGACTAACTGAACTTTTTTCTGAACTGGAGCGAGAAACTAAATCGGTTCCAGAGGTTCTCCTTTCGCTTACTAAAACTAGGAATAATTACCAATCGCTTAGGTAAAGATGTGCAACTTATCGATTATGTTGTTTTTTAAATTTAGGTTTTGTAATTTTACGTTTCATAAATTGTAGCAAATGTTTCGTGTTCTCCCCTTCTCTCTTCCTGTTATACTCTCCTACTCTACTCCTTCTCCTTTTATTTTAATAATTTTTTGTGTTATTGAGCAGCACAGCAATTATCATGATTCGTTTAAACAATTTAATGCCCTGCCTTCAATTTTTGCTAAATAAAACTTTTCCCTCCATCGTGATGTAAATGTTTCTTTTTTGTCCCTTCATCTCTACTCGTTTTTTCTTTTTTTTTTTTGTTTTACGTTTCGGTTTGTTTTTTTTTTTGGTAAAATGTATAAAAAATTTGCTTTATAAAATAAAACTAAAAATTGCTTTTTTTCGTTTAGGTAGGTGTGTAAACAAAGAACTAAAAAACTCAACAAAAATAACAAGAAATTCGTTTTTAGTTTGCTTTGTTTTCTCTCGGTTTTAGATGTGTTGTGTGTGTGTATAAAAAAATCAAATGATTTTAAAAACTAAAACACTCGCTTCAGGAGAGTGGCTCGTATATGGCCTCTCCTCCGCCTGCTTACTCCTTTTCCTCAATTTTTGTTTTTCAATTTAGCTAGAGTAACAAATGCTGCAGGCTGTTGCGGCTCCTAATTCTTCGTTTTAGTTCATGTTGAGATAGTCGTTGAAGAGCTGCATGCAGGCAGCTGCGCCGCCAATCGGCTCCTCCATGTGGAGCTGACTACTGGCGAACTCTGGAAACCTCCAGATATTGGCTGCCTCCAGGAGTTCCCCGGCCGACGAGGAGGAATTCGAGCTGACGTCGGAGGCATCGGCCTTGCTGGCCTGCTGGCTGCTGTTGTCCTGACTGATGCTCAGGTTGCACAGGAGATCGGTGAAGATGTCGTGGTTGCTGGCCGGTGTCCTTTGACCAGCGGATCCTGGCAGCTCCCAGATGTTGGGCTTGCCATAATGCGAGGCGCTCCATCCGTTCGAGGAGGAACTGGAACTGGTCAGCGAAGCTGTGGGCGAGGCTGCATGTGGCAGTTGCTGTGGCACCTGCTGCTGCAGTGGTTGCTGCTGTTGCTGCTGCTGCTGGCGCTGCGACTCCTTGAATCCATCCCTGAGTGTTGCAGCATTTTGTGGCGAGCTTTGGGCCGCCCACAACATCATCTTGGAGCCATCGTTGCCATTGCTGCTGGCCGTCGGACTCAACGAGGGCTGCGATCCACTGCCCGAGGAGCAGCCACTGCTGCTGCTGGAGCAGCCCCACAATGCCGAGATGGCATCACTCTGGCCCCAAGCGGGCTGCATTTTGTTGCCTGTATTGCTGGCTGAATTATGGCTAATGATTAAGTTACTAATACTGCTGCTGCTGCTGCTATTGTTGTTGCTTGTGTTTGTGTTGGTCAGTAGAAGGCCCTCGAGTCCTTTCTGCGTTGCATGTTGCTGCTGTGGCTGCAGGTTGTGTTGCTGCTGGCGATGTTGCTGCTGCTGTTGGTGCTGCTGCTGGTACTTGCTCATCACATCTGCCATGGCCATCATGTTCATGGTTTTATGGGACTGCTGAGGGAAGTTGCCCCGCTGAAAAGTGCTGACCACAGGCTGATGTTGCTGCTGCTGCTGTTGTTGTGACTGTTGCTGTTGTGTCTGATGCTGCTGCTGCTGTTGTTGTTGCTGCTGTGGTTGCTGCTGCTGCTGCTGTTGCTGCTGCCGCACCTGCTGCTGATGCTGCTGGGCATGCGGATGGGCTCCAATCAAGTCCGGATTAATTTGCTGCTGCAGCGGTGCCGAGTAATCGATGGCGGCATTGTAAAGCGGCTGCTTCGGTGGCTGCTTGCTGGCGATGGTGTTGCTGCTGCAGCCGGAGGCCGTTGGAGCGCCCTGGGCGTTTGGCACCTGAGTGGTGGTGGCACCTGTTCCCACGGGCGACTCCAACGGGGCCTCATGTTATGCGAGCGTCGGCAGCCGCGTCGCCGTGCTCTTGGCGTAGCAGAAGGTCAGCGGCTTAACGAAGTGCGTGTCCTGCGTGTTGCAGTACGGACAGGTCACTCCGTGCGAGTAGTCACTGTAGAAGCTCAGACGCTGCTGCGGATGCATTAGCATCTTGAAGCAGTTATTGCACTGCAATGGGAGGAGGGAGGAGACGAAAATGGGGGAAATTAAAACGATTGCCATGCACATACATATCTATTTAATCGAATGCCTGCCCATATTAGGTTTAATATTTCCTTTAAGGCCATTGCAATTACAGTAATATAACATTATTGGGCCATTAACTCACCTTGAACCGCTCGGCGCAACAGGGCATGGCCGCAAAGATGTCGTAGGCGTACATGGTGCCCAGAACCAGGCTGGAGCCATCCCACGGCTCCTTGCAGAATCTGTGAACGATGCAAAAGGCACAAATGCATCATTAATTTATGACTTCCCTCCACAATTTCCCCTTCCCAGATGCTCACCTGCAGTTGATGGCGCGGCTGCTGGAGGTTCCGTCCAGGCAGCTCATGCAAACACAGGTCAAGTAGAGAGTGCGTCCCTCGTATTTAACCTGGAAAAGTAAGGAGGATTGGAGTCAGGGGTGTGAGAAAGCGGAAACGGTGAAAAGGGTGCAGACAAAAGGACAAAAAAAAGGGGCAGGATCCAGCCGCATAAGTCAGACAGGAGCCCAGGGGCCACCAAGCAGACACACCAACAATGAAAAATTATGGCAGGAAAAGAATGAATTGCAACGGCGGCTTCTAAGCCCCAGAATACACTATGCCAAAAGTTGGGATGTACGCTTGTGACTGCGAAAAGATTTTGAATAAATAATTTGCTTTACTAGAGGTACTTGAATCAACGGAAGTTTCCCCAAACAAATAAATAGTAAACGTCGTTAAAAAATTTAAGTTTTACATATAGCACTTGAATACATAAAGGAGGTTTATGCATGGCAAGAAATAATGAGTAATCCCTTAAAATATCTCAAGGCAAACAGACTGCCAGAGATCCACTTTTACACAGCTTTCTTGATGCGAACAAACTTACAAGGAAATCAGACGTACTTTTTCCATGTAAATGGCCTTCAAAGGCTTGGCAAGTCAAATAAACCGCCAGTTAGCAAACAGCTCCCTTTGTTAGGGTATCAACTTTCCACTTTTGTCAAAGCGCGAGGAAGCGAGGGGCTTGGCCGGAGAATTGAGCGCATTCTTGCATGCCTCCCCCTCCCAACAAAGGGCCAAGGACTCGAAGGCCGGGGAAGGGCGAAGTGGAGCTGCCACTGCGACGCGACATAATAATTTCAAATAAAATGCAAAATGCATAAACTTGCCCAGGAGATTGCTGCTGCCGCCCACGAACAGAAGACCGCGCAGAGCACTGGAGTCAAAGTCAAGGGAAAAGAGGCATACAAAGGAGCCAATTCCGATTGCAGCAGCAGCAACGGCAGCGGCAGCTGGCAATGAATTATAAATCCAGGCTTAATTTAAAGCCCCCAGAAGTCGGGGAAAAAGGGGCGCGACTGACTGGCTAACTGACAGGCAGCTCTAGCAGGGAAACCAGGGAAAGCCCATGGAAGCGTAGGTCGTGCGTGCAGTCCCTCCATATGAAATGCAAAATGTGCAAAATGCAAGCGGCAAACTGCATACTGCAAACTGCAGTTTTCCCCGGCTCGTCTTTGGGCGCTGGCGTAATTACGCTGACTTAAATGGGTCATAAATTGCGGGGTCTGTCTGCAGTCCCCGGTCGCCAGAAAAATGAGCAAATGGGAGTGGCGGCCGATGGAGTAGTTCGCCCGCTAATTGCAGCTGAAAGTTCTCGGGGGCACGTGGGCGAGTGAAAGCTGCGTGGTCGTGGGTGTGCAAGAGGTTGCCACGCCACATTTGACGTTTCATAAATGATGGCTGCACAGAAAGAAATGCAGCTGGAAGATTGCTCACATCTATCTTGGTCCACTCCAAGTGCCAAGGCGAAGTAAATCATTATAATTCGAGCGTGTGGGACAGTGTAGAGTGCACTGGGTGGATCGTTACTCACCTCGATGCAGCCGCTGGAATGCTGCTTGGGACTCAGGAAGAAGGAGCCATCGACCAGTGGATAGCGATCGAATACGAGCAGCGGCTCCTCGCACAGAATGCAGGCCACCCGGCTCATCTGGGATTGGGCCAGCGAGGAGAGGATGAAGAGACGCGTCTCATCGTTGCCGTGGTTGCCCTCGTCCTCAATCTGGAAGATATAGAAAAAAGGAAACCAAAGTATTAGTAGGCTTGATTCGATGAAACGGGCTAAAAGCCATTCCCAATTTGAATGTTGCCCTGCTGCAAAAATATTAAATTTAGAAACAAGGTTCGTTTACCCCGCCACCGCTGGCTGTTCCCACTGTCAACTCGAAGGTGGTGTCCAATGAGCATTTCCAATATATGTCTGCCGAGGGACTAAACGAAGCAACCAGCCAGCGTCTAAGCGCCAACAAATGAACCATAAAATCCAAACGTGCCGGGGAAAACAGAGCGGGTAGCGCTCCGTGTTGTCTAAGCCAAAGTGGCTAACACGTTGCCCAAATTGAATGAACACAAGAACACATACACATCCAACTAGCCAGGTGTGTGGACTGACTGCTCTGTCTTGGCCTGGCCTGTATGTTAAGTCAGCCAGTCAGCTAGTCAGCCAAACAGTCCAGGCCAATTCCCAAATCGATAATCAATATGGCGAGCCGGCAGAGGAACCCACACTGGCGCGCTTCATTTTCCACCGGCTGGTAATAAAGCCGTCAAAAAGGCAAAAGGTGTTGAAAGGATCCACGAAATATGGCTAAGGTGGGAATAGTTGCAGCCACCACCACCGCCGCCAATCAGAGCCAACTAACCCAATGATGTTGATGAGGGAATATTTGTGACTCTCTTTGGGTAATTGACGATGGTCCGGCACCTGACCAGACGGAATAACAGCACTCAGACTGGGCTGTGACCAGACCCAGACCCGACCAGGTTGAATAATTTAGTGGGATGGCATTGGAATGTATCGGAATTAAGGCAAAGGACACGTAGAACCAATCAATTGCAGCTGAGGAATGTTTCTGTTTCTGGGACAGGTTTAATGCACTTTTAATAAGGAGCAGTCGCTAAAACCCCTTGGAATCTTTGCCAATATTTGCCGAGAACTCGTGTTCCCTTGCCCACTTTCATTCAAGATGACACTCTTTTCGCGCTGCTCGCTGCTCTCGAGCTAAATAATCAACAAATTAATATTTGCACGGGGCCACAATGCAATGATGTTTGTTTGCCAACTTCTTGGGGGCCCCGGAGAACCAGAGCTCATAAATCTTGGCAACAATAAAATCAACTCCCAACATTGTTTCAGAACAACGGCTTCGATTAATGAGTGTTTGCTCGCCAGGGGCGTGGGGAAGGGGAAATTGGGGGAAATTCGTCGCGTAAGCGTAAGCGATACGAGGCACAATTTTCACTCATTAAACAAAAGAATGCCGGCGGAAAATCTCGGGGTGAGTTGCTAAAGCAATTAAGTTGATTGCTCAAGGAGAATGTGCGTGTATATCTGTGGGTGAATGGTGCTCGTCTGGGATTACGGACAATAACAATAACCCAGATAGCACAGCCAACTGCAGCAATAATCTTTTCCCTCGCTATTGCTCTTAACACGGCCAAAAAATGGAATAAAAAGGATGCAGACGCACATGTAGCGCACATTCCATCAAAACGTTGGCCTGGCTTTCTTCTACACAGCGAGAAATTGTTCAAAGTCTATCAAACTCTTTTCGATTCAGGCCAATACTTGATAGTTTAGCTTTATACAAGATAGCTATCAAGCATTCATAATTAATATCAACATGTGCATAGCTTTGTTAACCATCCTACATTATTTCAAGTTTATAACTTTTCTCCGCCGGAGCCATAAACATTCCGCAGCTCCACGTTGGCTACGTGACGATTTGCTAATTTCATCTTCTGGGCTGACGGTCGTTGGCCAAAAACAGGGAATGAACTCAGAGACGGGGCCAAAGGATTGAGGACCTTCGCCTCTTCATAATTTATGAGAATCGCGTGTGCAAAGTTTTGGCAAAACCGCATCTCGGGCGACTCGAACAAATTATAAGCATGAAATTATTATTGCTGAATTTGAGATTATTGCGGCGAGAGCGCAATAACTTTTCATGGAGTTCGGCACAAGTCAAAAGTCGAAGTGCAATAAACTCACGTCACTTTCCTCGGTTCGCGCGGGTTTGGTTCAGACCTCGTGGAAGGACGACACTAATGAAGCCATTGAGTTGTCACTTCCTTCGGACGCATAAATCAGGCAGCACTTCCTCCCGACCATAAGTACCGACACCCAAACTCACTGGGGCCACAAATCAAAAAGGTTTTCTCGCCACACCCCGAAAACCCAAATGGCGGAGAGACAATGGCCCCATGAACTACTACAATTCAATTGAATTCGGTTTCGATTCTCCTTAGTTTGGGCTCAAAGTGTGCTGGGCTTTTCATAAACACATTTAATTAAATGGCATTTCTTGGCTTCGGCTTAAGTGCTGAAGGAAGTAAGAAGGAGCAACTACTGCTCTTAATCCATTAAAAATGCCACCCATAAATATTTCACTCGACGAATCTTTGCGCCCCTCCTGTTTGTTTTTTTCGATTATTTTTTGGCTCCTTTAAGCCTTATGCAAAAGTTAATAAACGTGTTTCGCCGCCTGTTTGTGCAGACAGTAAGCAAACATGTGAGCCTCCACACATCGGCTGAGTTACCTTTTGCCCATTCAACCGCTTTAAGAGCTGGAAAATTCCTCATTAGACGCTGTGGGCGTAACTGCGAGGAAAAACTATTTTATTAACCCGGAAAAACTGTTTATTCTCAATTGTCAATCGCGCGTGTGAGTGGGGAAATTGAAAAATTGTCTGCGCTTTAAATGGTTATCCCCTCGAAGAACCGTAGGCGTTTTTCCCCACAGAGACAAAAGAAATCGCAGAATAAATTTGAAAATTGTCATCGGCAAAACTGACAGCCAGTCTTGGTTGTCGTGGGCTGGTTGTTCGAGGTGGGCGTGGTGCTAGGTGCTTAATTTAAGCAGTGGAATAACTTGGCTGTCTCCCCAGCAAGACACTTTGATCAATGGCCCAGATGTGACCTGTGGATTAGGAGCTAAAGCCAATGACAAGCCAGCAACAATGCCACCAACGAGACTTCCCTTCACCCAACCAACCAGCCAGGCAAACAGACAAGACAACAAACACGAGACACTGACAATGAAATGGAATTGCAGTTGCGGAATTACGTGGATGGGGGGTTGGTGCAGTGCCACTTTTATAAATGAAATGGAGTAATAATATTTTTCGACAACAAATGCAACAGCAGAAAACGTAGCATACCGCCAGGCGCAGCTGTGCAGGACTCAGGGAAAACGAAGGAGGAGGCGTGGAAAACAACAATGCAGCCAAGCAACAAATACACAGCGAGAAATTAGCAATATTTAAAGCACCAAGTCAATAGGTATTGAATTGGCTATCAAAATGCATTGAATTACTACTTGAATTAAAGCTGTAAAATCATTTTACTGAATTTTAGGCTGTTTTAATGCAAGTTTTCTTGCTGTACAGCTTGGCAGACAAACAAACATTTCAATAAATTCAAAAAGTACGAAGCCAGACAATGAAAACTGCACCGAAACGAAGGGAAAACAAGCAAAAGGAGTGCCAAGTCGAAGGGAAAAGCGAAGTGGGTGGAAAGTCGGTGGAAATGCACTCCACTCGCTGTTGTACAACTGTGAAGTGGCTTAAAAGCTTGTCGAGGGGCGGCAGCTCCTAAGAGGCAGCTGCTATCCGCATTGTTTTCCCCTGAAAATCTCATGTCATTTGCACTTAATTCAAATGCGCGACACAATTGCAAAATAAAAGTACACAGAACCGAAAAAGGGAGGAGCAAGAGCAAGGGCTTTGCATATCTAGTCAGGGTTTGTCTGGGTTATAACTTCATTAGGCGGCGCAGTCGAAATGTTTTTTTGATAAGCTGCCTTCGCCTTTGCGAGTTCAAGAAACTTTCGCGCCCCCTCCAAAACTCCTGGCCATGTCCTGTGCCAAGTTTTTGATGTCCTCCGTCCGCGTCCGTCATAAGCAAAATTTTCCTTTCACTGAAAGCTCTCGAAAAGAAATTTTAATTTCTCTGCCCTCGAGATATACGGATTCTTGCATCTTTTGCATTCGCCATTAGCCATTAGCCGAGAGCTCGGGATGGCCCTAAGCTGCTCTTGGCCGGTTAGTATCCTTCTGACCTTTAAATATCAATTTGCAAATAAATTGTATTGGTCCTTGTTGGCATAGACTGGACTTGGGTCCGTCGTTATTTATCGTGCGTTCAATGTGCTATGGCATAATGGCTTTCTTCGATTGGCTAAGAGCAGATGAGTAGGTTTATGTGTGGGCCAAAAGGAAAATGAGATGGAAAAGGGCAAGAGCAAAAACAAATGCAATTTCCAATTTGAAAAGCTGGCGCCTTGAAGCATGCTCTTGCCTTTTCTCGCAGTTTATTGAACTGCATCCCGCCGCGAGGCTGCTTTCCCTTTTTTTCCCCATTTTCCGCTGGCTGGTCCTCCAGTTTAAACTTTATTCTCGGGCATAACAATTATTTTTATATGAAAAGCAAATTTCAAAGGCATCTCCCAGACATTCGCCAGACATTGATGGTTATTGGATCCGCGCACTCCACGCCCCCCCACTTTCCCCGCTAAGCAGGCAATTTAAATGCATTCGGTGGCAGTTAATAGTTTTATGATGTTCTGTGCCCTTGCCAAACACTTAATTGTTTAATTATTTTTTAAGGCACTATGTTTTGGGTTTCTATTTTTCCCTTCCGTTCTCTGCTGCTGCATTTTACGGAGTCACAGTACATTGCTTTGATTCGAACTTAATCCCCACGACATTAGCAGCCGAAACTAAACGAACTGAAAGCCATTTCTCCCGGGGGAAAGCCATGGTGGAAAGGATGTGCGGAGAAAGAGTAAGTGTATCCTCTTCGGTGTAATTTCTTCCACTTAACTTAATCCCCCCGATGCTTTACGGCAAACAAACATATGTATCGCTGCGACTGGGGAGGCGATGCAACTCACTCGTTCACTTATATAATTGCAAAGACGAGGGGCTTCTGTTTGCTTTAGTTCGCTTGTTAGCTGCTTATCAACTTGGCAACGGTGCGTATGCGTTATGCTCTGCTACATTTAAGCTTGTTTAAGATTAAAGGAACCGGTTTATATATAAATGGTGTCCTAATGTAAGAAAGGCTTTTCAACACCAGAACCAGGTTATTTTACAAGTTCTATCGCAGTCGCTGCAGTTCTAGTTCTAGGGTTAAGCACCACTTGCAGCTCCCTGAGGCCTTATCACACCCATGGATCAATGAACCTCAACCGAACTAGACTTTTTCCAGCTCGAGGCGATAAGTGCTGTCAACAACAGAAATAGTCGGGCCTCCATTTGGAAGTGCAAATAGTTGCGGGAAATGGAGGGGAAATGTGGAAGCAGATAAGAGCAGGGACAAGTGGGAGTCAACAAACTGAGACGGTTGCATTTGCCCACCAATTGATCGCTGAAGGGGTGCGCAGCCCAGTTGAACCTAATTAAATTTGCCTTTTTCCGGGCGTTTTTCCACTTTTTCCAGCGTTTTCCCCTTTCATTGGCTGTAATTTTTATCGCCGCACTGAGAAATGGCTCGGAATGGAACTCATTTGGAGCATATCTTTATAATTGCCACACAGCCATGCTGGCTAAAACAAAAAATGCAAAAATAGTAACTAGAGGAATACAGAAAAAGGAGCAAAGACAGCCGTCTGCATTTTAATTACAATACAAAAGAGGAAAAGCGTGGAAATTCTAACCTCAGGGAAAAGTTATAAGCTGCCAACGAAAAAATAAACAAGGAGAAGCGGCCAAAGTTTGATTAAAACAAAAGAGCCGGAAAACTTGCTCCTTTCTCGGCCAAAAAGGACACTCGATAGGCAACTCCGAGGGAAAGTTTTAAGAATTTCATTTCAAATGCAAGTCTCTGCCACCCGAAAAAGCAAATGCACTCAACTCCGCCGGGAAAACTTTAACATTTCCAGGTTAAAGGTTCAAATAATATAATTAAAAGCGGGGTTTTGACACCAAACAAAAGCTCAAGTGAAGGCCAAGAAGAAGGTGGGCGGCTGTTGGGGGGGTGGCAACCATAAAAAACGCAGCCAGACGCAGACAATGAACGAATACACACACACACACACACAGTCACGCTGCCACAAACAAGATACGCACATAATGAAAATGTCAAAATAAACACGACATTAAAAACCTCCAATCCCCGCCACCACAGACCCATTCCACTTCGTCCTTTAGCCAGAAAATAACACACACAAGCCAAAAGTGAAAGAGACAGACGGCGGGCGTGAGAAAGAGACGGGCTAACAAGCGGACAGACAGACAGACGGAGACGGAGATAGGGATAGAAGCCACTGCACTCGACGCCGCTTTAAAGGCCAATAAATGACGAGGGTCCTTGTGGCTGCACCTCAATGAGGGCTTATTTGGCACTCGCAGGATCTGGAGGACTTTCACCAGGGAGAACCAGTTCCAAAGGCACTAAGACGTGCGGCTTAGGTTCCAAAAATGTTTTTGGGTAAGCTTCTCTCACAAGACCTAATCAATCTGGGCTTAGTTTGCATCACAAGCTGTTGGTTACAGGTCAAAGGTGAGTAACCGTAATAAAGAGTAGCTACAATTAATATACATGCCTGAACATAAAGTTCCTAGTTCGGAGTAGTACCTAGTTCCTAGTTCCCAGTTCCCAATTGAATCGAAGACTTCCCATCTCTGTGCTTCCAGCTCATGTGATGATATGGCGATGATATCAACTTTTCTACTGCTCATCAGGAGCGTTAATCGTGCCGCAAAGGAACGAATGCCGAGACAATGCTCTCTATATGTGCCACCGAAATCCCCAAAATCCCCACTTTCGCATGCGGTTGAATCACTTTTGAAGGTGTCACTAACATCGCTAAGTAGCTTTGGCTGGGAGCTTTGGCTCATTAGCATTTCTAATTAAGGAGCACGAGCACAAGCTCGTCGTCTCGCATATGAGCCGCAAGGATAATGACACCCGCCACAATTCAGACGGAAAAACGGAGGTGGATTTCAGCGAAATGGAAAGTCTTCCCCCCCTTTCCACACACAATTCCCTATTTAAAGCTGGCCAATGGCCATGTAAGCTGCATGTTTGGGGGCAATTAAGAGCGTGCCACCCAGCATTTTCACGCCGCCCCCGAAAGAAAAACTGACCCAGACAGAGGGCGCGGCTGAGCTTCTATTAAAAGTGAAAACATTTACATTAATAATTAGCCAGCACCCCCCGCCACCCCTTGAACGTACAGCACTTTGTCGGACACTAAAAACTTCATCAACAACACAGCGCACACAAATTGCAATTAATCAAGAAAAGCGTGGAAATGGTGAGAAGGCTGGCGGGTTGAAAAGCTGCGCTCGTCCAAGTTGACAGTTTAACTGACTAAACAAGGTGCGATAAGTGCTTGGCTCAGACGGCAGGAGAACAGCCAAGTTGAACAGCCAAAAACAGAAATCAGCACAGGACAATGACCAAGGAACAGATGGAGACGCAGGTCTTCAGGAGGAGGATCCAAACGGAACAAGAGCCACAGCTGCTGTCAGCGCTCAGCTGAAAATGAAAATGATTTAAAACACATGGCCAGAAACACGAACGTTAGCAATGCACTCAAAGAAAATGCCAGTAAAGGGTGAAGCAATCCCAATCTCATGGACACAAGTTGGGTTGTCCCAATCCCAAAAATAGATAGTATATTTTCCAGTGAAATCCCTTCTCCACAACTCCTGCGCAAAACTTTCGCTGGTTTGTTGGCCCACAGCTTTTGTCAAGTTGTTCCTTCATGTCCTTTTTTCGTAATGGCTTAAAGTTCAAAGTGCTATCAACTCTGGCTAAATTTTTTGATTGCGTTTCTGAATTTTTCATTGCATATACTTCTGCGGACCGCAGGACTCTGCTCCGCCAGTTCTCACCCCGTTCGCAACTCCATTTTGGGGTAATCAAACTAATGAACGTTTGAGCTGGGGCAAAATGCTTA
The DNA here is from genome assembly GCF_016746395.2 of Drosophila simulans. NCBI lineage: Eukaryota > Metazoa > Arthropoda > Insecta > Diptera > Drosophilidae > Drosophila > Drosophila simulans. The sequence goes on along the minus strand of NC_052523.2, from coordinate 26,468,022 downwards.
CAAATTGCACTGTTTGGTCAGACGTCATGTGTGTGTGGGCCAGTCAGTAGAGTTTGAGTTCTCAGGTGCTTGACTCCTTCGTGAAAAGCAAATTCCTGGGTTTCCAGGTATGCCAAGGAGCACACCCGCACCCACACAAGCTCTCTCGTATATACGCAAACTGTTTTCAAACAGCAAGCCGCAGAGTAATTAAATTGCAGTCGACTCTCGTCTGTGGGTTTTATTTTTTCATAAGGCTCAGTCACCGGATTGAAGGACGAATTTTGAACTTGCTTGGGGGGGTGGTGGTATGATAAGGATACGAGAGAATTTCAAGCACGCAGGATAATTTCATTACACCAGCACAGAGTGATAGACAGTGAATCCCTAAATGAATCCCGAAATACCGAAATAAATAAATAAAAGGGCACACAAAAAATTCACCAGACACAAGACATGAAAAGGGCGTATCATGGCTTTTCAAAGGCAGTCGTCGTCGATGGGGCGTGGCCCCACGTTAATTAATTTTTGCAATCACTTGCCGACTGAGATTCGCAATGATTCGACTTGAGCTGCTTATGGCTAATGAACAGAAAACAACACAACAATGGCTAAGGGAAAATTCACAAGAAGGTAAGGACAAATCAAAAACCAATAAAAGGCAATAGGAGCGAGTGCTGCAAGGACGAGTTCAATGCACTACTCAACTAAGGACTTTTTCCATTTTTTTTTTAGTCGATATTTATTTAAAAGAAGCTTAGGGATCAAAGGAGAGGAGCTGGCTGATAGCAAAGGCAGCGCATAAATTTTGCCGGCGCTGCAGAAATAAAAAGGAAATCCATTCAAGGATACAAAAACGCGTTAAGTGCGCCAAATAAAAAAAAGAGTGTAAGCGAAAAAAACGATAGAAAGGATATGCCAGCGATATTGCAAAGTTAAATCAATAAATAAAGCATCAGAGGAGAGCAATGTAGGGGCGAACGCGGGTCTGCCGGGAGTGGCGCCCCATCAATGTCATTAAATCAATGCTGCCTGTCGTTGCCAGCAATAGATAACGACCAGGACAAATCGAGGGGGGCTTTTGGGTGGCAGGACGTCGGATGTCGGCTTGCTCCAGGAGAGGAGGCACATGAGACAATGACGGCGACTACGACGACGATGCAGCGAAAGTTTGCCAAGTGACATTAACACAGGCGATGGGTTGGGCAGGTTGAAGTTAAGGATCTGAAGGTGGCCTAGAAGGAGCCAGTGCCAGCACTTAAAATGCAGGAAAACTACACTGAAGAAAATGCACAGATGCACTTGAAAAGAACTCTGGGATATCTGGAAGCTTTCTATTTTTCTGCGTGCACCAGAGACACCTTCTATGGGGACGAATATCCTTGCAGAGAAACTTTACAGAGAGCAACCGGAAAGGAGGGCCGTGACAAGTGGCGTCTGCCGAGAGTTGTTGTCAGACACAGCCCGCGACAATGCCAAAAACACAATTGGGGCGTGACCAGGATTCAGGTGGTGAGGGTTAGGGGGGACGGATTCGGAGATGGCCAGGAGAATCCTTAAGCGGCAACCCAGCGCCAATCCATCGCCCACTCAAGCCGAGACAAACTCAATTGTTTTTGCGCAAAGCCAAGGCAAATTTTTGATTGAATTGCAGACAAAAGAGATAATGACGGAGTTTGAGGGAGGTGGGTTTCTGGAGGAATATCCATCATCGAACTGCTGATGGATTAGTTTGATGAAATTTAAGCGACTGTAGAAATATCTTGGATGAGGTGTATATGGTCTAGGTTTTCCCAGTAAACCAAGCTAGATTTTAAATAGAGAAACAAAGCTTTCAGCCCGACAATGGAAATTAGATTTAAATTCATATGACTTACAATTAAATTAGTTATCAATTAGTTTAGTAAATATTTCCCTTTCTAGGGTTAAGCTTATTGATTTGCGGCAGGAAACCCGTGTCCTTGGTGGCCGAAAGGAAGTGAAATCGGACCCAAAACCCCGCCAAGCTAAATCGAAGCTCAAGTTAAATCCGACAGCGGCACGTGACCATAGGCGGCCAGCAAAGCGGAAATGTTTGTCTGCCACTCGGTTTCTCCTGGTGCCTCCACATTCCACACCCCATAGAATACCCCTCTTCCCTGTCTGGCATCGGGCATCCAGAAATCCAGACAGCGGCTACAAGATATAGCCATGTAGATGGGCGATAAGGCGTCAAAGTGGCAACAAAGTCAATAAGCAAAATGTTTGTGGTGCACAAAATGTTTGCCACCAGCCCAAGGCATTGAAATCCTTTAATGTGCTGTTAACGATAAGCCGAGCAGAAGAAGAAGGAGCAACAGCAGAGTATATACTATATATATACCCATTATCCCCGATATGCAAAGGACTTTGGCCAAAAACTAGCAAGAAAACGAGCAGCGAATATTAAAACAAATAAGCCGGCACATAATGGACTGCCCCAGGATGGCTTTAGAAGGAGAAAGCACGAGACAGAGACTAATAGAAAGAGATGGCTATGCCGAGCGACGTCTAGAAAGAGATAGGGACACTGGGTGGAACCCCCTCCACTCGCGAAGCTCTTTCGACCCATGTCAAATAAGTTAAACAGACATGAAAGGCTCCTCTGTCCCTACAAACCGATGAAAAAACAGAAAGTGGACACTAGAGAAAGAGACGGGTAGCATGCCAGGGAGCGGGACGGGCATATATCAGGGACTGGACTGGGCTACACCACTGAACCCACTGAAGTTGGTCAATGACTCTACAAAGTCTGGAGTTGAAGATTTGCCAACGAACACGAGCAAATAAAATAAAATTAAACGAAATTTATTTACTTATGCGAGCCAACGGATGCGACTAATTGCCGCTAAACTCGAGGCCAAAATTAATGAAAAAATATGCATGTGAGGGTTCCGTTTTCCGTTTTTTTCCAGGTAGGAGCAACTCGAACTGAAAACCATGTGTGTGTGTGCCGAAAGTTCGATGAACTTTACCTTTGGCTGGTCGTAAAAATCAATAGGCGGACCCCTCAGTTGCCAGTTTTAAAATACATTTTACATTTCTCCAACGCCAACGAAATGAGCATCAAAGGCACTTCAAACATCAGCATCATCAGCATGTTTCGACAGCCAGCTCGCTTATGAATGAACAAAATGTAAGGCCAAAAGCCCGCAAAACACTCCGTCGACGAACTCAACTCAACTCAACTCATCGGCAGACTCACTTGAAGTGCAAGTTTTTGGCTTTTGGCAGACTGCGAGGCGATTTCCCCACCACCTCCTCCTGCAACTCCGCTGGCATCTTCCTGCTATTTAAAGGCATTGCTTGCGATCTTTACGAGCTGAAAGCGAAAATCTGCAACTGCAAATGAAGGAAGCCATTAAAAACGCCTCATAATTTAGCGAGTAAGCACGTTTGATTGGAGCAGAAAGGGAAATGCACTCACTTAAATGCAATAATGACGGCAGATACAGCTATGTGCTGTTTGGTATTCAACGAAATTGACGTGTTTCATGACAAACATAAAAGTTGTAATAATAGATGTGTGTGCAAATGAATGTATAAATATTATTAAGTCTTTTTGGCTTTCCAAGGAGTTGAGTTCATTCAATGCCTGAAAGGATCAGCAAACATACAATCAGCTGAGATCGTAAATAATGTTTGGTATTTTTCTCCTTCTCTATGGGCGTTGTTTCCGATCGGCTTTTCGCGATAAAAACGCTTGCCACACGCTCGTGCCCCCAAGGAAAAGTCGAGGAAAAGAAACTGCTGCAGCAGCTGCGGGTAATTGAGTTGTTGCAACCCAACTAGCTGGTTGTAAGTTATCGCTGATCGGCAGCGATTTGCATTATTAATTAGAGGCGATTTGGCGAAATATTACGCATACGTCCCGTGGGCCGGCTGGCTCATCTTGAAGCCGCTGAAGCCCGCTTTAAGAGCCACGCTGATGATGATAATTTCGCTCTTGGCCAAACACCATTCATCAGCGAGCCATGGCAACGGCAGCCAACGTTTACTTAGCTCAAAGTGGTAGGTGTTGAGGCCCCCGGGGGAAAATTGCACAACCTTTTTTGCGGGCCAAGATAATGGAAAATGGAAAAGCGAGTCGATTCAAATTCACAAAGTCAAACAGGCGGCATGAAAGTCAACGAACTGCAATTTAAATTAATGCCTTTCCATTGCCTACTTTGCGGCTGTTCTGCCGAAATATCACAAATTAAACAAACAAAGCTCTTTTCTCTATCTCTCTTTAAAAATATATACATATATATATGTATATCAACTTGTGCGCCATATCTCCCTGTATTTTGTTTGCTCAGCTAATTATTGTCATAGGTTAGTGTAGGCAGCTATGAAAACGTTAACTGAAAAAGGCTGAAAGCAAAAGTAGGTGTTGCTGCGCGTTTATAGCCATGTATTTTTATTTTATGGTTGCTGTGTGCTTTATAATAGAGGATAAATCCCCATAGTGGAATATACTCATATTTACAGACCACAGAAACTGTTTTTCACTGTGCTCTGTTATTTTAGTCATTTATTTTAGACATATTTTCACACAAACAACGGACCATATTGGCCAATAACCAAATGCTGTGCGTTTTAGGTCGACATCTTCTGGACTTTTCCTGCTCTTTCTCCCAGCTTTTTTAACATCTTGATTTTTTGTAAGTTTTCTTTTTTGGGTTGCTGCTTTTTCGAGAATTATTTAAGTGCCGCATATGCTGCTGCTGGGCTGGCATTTTTGTTGGCATTTTGTCAAAGCGAACATGTGCAAGCCATCGTTTGAACTGGCTGTCTCTGTCTTTCGCTGTCATTAGAATGGATAATTGTGGAAGACGACCACTTGATTGACAAGCTGCCAAACGAAAGGAAGCGGGTGGAGGGGGCACTCTTCGAAAAGAGGTACGTATGCCTGCCATAGAGCCATAGAGCAGCGTGTGGCAGATGTCAACAATTGTTTGCTTTTATGGCCAGGCTTCGGTTTAGAGCCACATTCTTACGAAGCGACGCTCAGGCGCAACCAAATGGCAGATTAAATATCGCTTACATGAGAGCCAAGAAATGCCACAGTGGCTCTCATTTCATATATACACATGATTAACTTAAATGCAAATTATTCTGATTTTAATAAGTATATTTCAGCTTGAAAAATAAAGTATCCGCCCTGCAACATTGCGTTGCATAAAATATTAAGTATCCGCCATGTTATCAGCATTCATTTTAATATGTCAAGTACTATAGTACTTAGCAATGATATATATTATAATTTTATTTTTGGCTCCACTGTGCGCTTTTCATTCTAATTTGCATTCATCAGCTCACCATCTAATTGCACAACGCGCGAGTGCGAGCGAGACGGCCTTATGCGAGTGCGTGCATTGCGCTACTTCTCGATTTCTGCCGCTCTCCTCACTCACACACCCGTAACTTTGAGTGCAATTGCAGTCGCTGCCGCAGTCGACGTCGCAGTCGAAGCGAGGCGGGTTAGCGACCGCAAAACTATCTGACATTAGATTACTGCGATGGCGGCCAAACGACAACAGCCGACGTCGACTGCGGCAGAGGCAGGGGCAGCGACTGCAAGCGCAACTAAATTGCATGTGTTGGCGGTTGGCGCGTATGCACATGCATGTGCGAGCGAGATGCAGGCAAAGAGAGATAGAGAGAGAGATAGAGTCGATGGGCGATTATGACACCGCACGATGCCAAAAACTCACGGGGATCTCATGGGTTAATGGGGGCCGCGGGGGGTTAAGAGCATGAAGAGCTGTGTGGCTTTGGGCCAACTTTACTTTACCAGCTGTGCGTAATAACTGTGACAAATGCAACAGCGAGTGGGTTAAGGCATTCAGATACTCTGAATGCATCTATCGGATATATGTTTTATATAATATATAATGAGTGCAATGAATGAACCATATAACTATAATATAGTTGAGTATTATATGGTCTATACTTATTAGTTTGATATACTATATTTGCCTCTATCTTTTCCTATCTTTGACCCCAAAAAGCCAGCAAACCTCATGAGTAAAGATACATACCCCCAATCTCCATCGCACAGCATTCACTCAGCTGCTTAGCTCACTTTGGCATTCAGCACTCGACATTTTTAGCGAGGCAGCGGATCAAAAAAAGCGCTGAACAAGCGTTTTATTTCTATTTAGTTTTTCGCGCGAATTTTAAGTGCAATTTCTTGTCGATTGGCAACAATGTTGCTCAACATTTTCTTATCGCGCCGGTGGCATCTTGCACCCTCCTCCCCCCCCTCAATAGAGGGAGTTGGGGCAGTTGGAGCTCTGAGATTTTTCATAGAGATTGTAGCACTCGCGCTTGATTGACTGCGTGCCTTTGCAGCCGCAACAAATCAATTTACTCGGCGCAAACAGAGAGGCAGAGATAGCCGATGCTTGTTGCACATGCCACTTGGCTTGGGGCACTCCCACTCCCCTTCAGCCCGCGTCCGCTCCCTTTGGCCACCAAAAGCTCCACCTTGTGCGATGGCCAAATTAAATGCCCAGCAATTTATTGTCTGCAAATGCAGCGAAAATTGCAAAACATGTTGCCATTTGCCGCTTTTGGTGGCAGCGCGCAACTTGCAACTAGCGATGTTGCACTTTCAGGAACAAATTCCATGATAAAGTTTAAAATATTGAAAACTTACAAATATATTCTAATATATATTAGTTGAAACAACTGGTTCATTAACTTCTCTAATAGATTCTTATACAATACTTTTAACTATTTTTAGTAGTTTTTTTTTCTCAGTGCCTAGTTGATGTTGCGCGTTGGTGGCGCCTGTCGATGATCGCAAATTTGAAAATTGCCAGTTTAGCTGGTACTGCCGCTGTTACCCCGCCCGCTTAACCCCCTTCTGCCACTCTCTTGGCCAAATTTACAGCTTGTAAACTGTTGCCGGGGCGGGGGGCGTGGCATGTCTGCAGTCAGCTAAGTGATTTGCCACAGGAATACCGCGTTTATTTCACCCAAGACGGAAATGCCTCGGTTTTTGGTTTTTGTTTTCTTTTTTTTAGCTTTATGGAGCGACTCCACCTACTCAAATTGGTTCGCATTAACCCATGAGCGGCCTAAAGAGAAAATCTCTCATAATTTCGATACAAAGTCGCTGGCTTTGATCTGCCGCTACCGAAGGTCCACGATTGTTGTTTTTCGGGCAGCTGCCCGTTATTAATTAACAGCTGTGCGCTTATTATGCAAATTAGCCGCAGATGGGAACCAGAATTATTGTGTGGGTAACAAAAACTAAACTAAAAGTCGAACGAACGGGTCTCGATTCATCGTTTTATCACCAAGCACCGCTTTTTATACTCACGATTGCATTGAGTTTATAGATATCTATATAGGAAGTGGTGGCACATACCTGCAATGAGATGGGAAGGGGAAAAAGGTGATTAATTCAAAGTCATATGGTGGGTTAGGTAAGTTTACAAGCTCATTCCATCCAAATATATAAATATTCCCAGTTTGGTATGACTGGTTGCTTAGCTGGCTAAACTTAACGAATTACTAAAGCCACTGAGTTCTATCGAATTACATCTTTAAACTGCTAGCCATGGCCAAGCATTCAAGGCTTAACCCACAAAAGCCAAACTCCTTTTAAGGAATCGCTGGCTGAATAGGCACAGAATTTATTTACCCATTAATTGTGAAGTGTCCTCTTCTCCTTGGCCCCCCGATGAATACACAAAGTCTATAATTCAGTATTAAATTATGCAGATTATCCGTGCTGCTCAGTGTGCGTGTGTGTGCCACAATCCACTTGCCACATGCATCATCTTTGGACAATGTCAACTGCAGTTGGCGGCGACTAATGAAGAAATCGCACACTCGAATTTATTTCGCAATCAATTTGACAAATGTGCAGAGCCTACATGGCAGCGAGATGGCCAGCGAGAGATAGCCAGAAACCCAAATGGCCAATGGCCAATGGCCAACTTTTATAGGTCTAGGATCCCAAAAAGAAGTGAACTGCTAGCCGAGCGAACGTCGTAAACACACATTTTGTGGCCAATTGTTTTGTTTTGGCCAAGAGTACAAAGCCAGGCTGCGCGTACAGTGCGCGTCATAAATTCAGCGCTTACATCGCAGATCAGCTGGCCAAACACGGGCAAGCGTTTTTATGGCCGCCTCATAAATGTCGGCAAATGTCTAAATTACAAGAGTGTCTTCGGTGATGTGAATTTCCCGACATTGACCCAGTTCCTTCAACGAGGAAATAATATTAACAAAACACTCGAGACTATTATGCAAATTTATGTATGGTAGGTACAAATTATAAAGAGCTAACAAGCAAGTTTATCTCCTGGAAACAGAAACATATGTAATTTTAAATATTTTCCCACAGAAGTAAAATATGCTGAATACATTAGTTAATATGGTATATTTTTATGTGCCCACACCAAGGTGCCATTAATTCGTGTCTTGTAATTAAAATGCATTTTGAGCGACCAGCCTCATTAAGGTCAAATTACAGTCAAGCCCCGCTTTGCTGGTCGTCTGCTCGCCGTCTCGTCGTCTGTCCATTGTCAGCGCCTGTAATTATGCAGCCACGCCCCCTGCCCACCCCCCATTGCTTAAAACATAAGTACTGTGCACAAGCCAAAGCTGGCAATTAATTTGCCGCCAGACATTGCAACTTTTCAAGAACAAATGCTAAAAAGCAGAACACCGAGCACATAAAAAGTGCAGTTTGCTGCATTTCGATCTGCTCCGATCTCTATGCACCGTGGGTGTCACATGTCGCCCAAGTCGTGACCGAACTCAATGCTACCGATAGATGGGTATATATCCAATAGCCGATAACTGCCCTGCCAAGTTTATTCAGGAATGTATTAATTAAAATACTTAATTAGCTATTACGAGTGCATAGCATAACATTTCTTTGGGTTTGGCTAAGATTACTTTGAATTCAAATGATAAATTTAAAGTTTTATTTATTCTAACTAACTTATAAAAATGATACATGTCTGTCTCTTTCACCACCCCGTAGTGCCATCTCTTTCGGTCGTCTGTCGTTTGTTTGCCGCTGTTTGCCTTTGTTATTTATGCATTTTTGCCATGGACACTCCGCTCGTCGGTCATTACCACGAAAACCTCGAGAACAGATAGTGTGACACCCCCTCCCAATGGCATTTTACCCGCAGCAAACATTTTTAATTGATTTTCGCATTTAAATGTTTGGTGTGAAAAGTGATGAAAATGCGACGACGACGGCGACAAAAAAGGCAAATGCAAATTGCCAGCAAGCTGTGAAGGACGATTTGCGTCTGAGTTTCGTCTGATTTATTCATGAATTCATTTGCCAGCATGCGTGTTTTCATTTTTTTACTGCGGGGGTGATATGCTGATCATTGATCTCCCAGACGGCGATAATTGCTGTCTAGTGCGGGCGGGAAAATCGCGAACACGACAAATATGAATAATAATTGGCGGTTAATTATGACATTACAGAGCCAAGTACAGTGGACACTCTAATGCTGGACCAGCTAGAAGTTGAAGCAAGTATGAAAATGGCATTGGCATCTGATTACATAAATATATTTTAAAATACCTCACATGGCCATAAAACTATTCCAACTGTAATTATTTACGTGTCTAAACTATTGCATTGCACACACAAAACAAAAAGCGCCAATGCTGTAATCCCAACAATCGACACTCATAATTAACACATTTAGCTAATAAGTTGGCGCAGAATAAACAGCATTAATCACAGTTTAATGGCGAATTAATCAGACAAACAGCTTCAGCTGGCGAAGCAGCTCAGAATCACATTCGCTATCGCTTTCAGCGCCACAGCTTCCCTCTCTTTCGCGCGCAAAGCCCACGGCGACGGGCAACTTTTATTGAAAGTTCCAATAACAATAAAATAAATCTTGGCCAAGAAAAAGAGATAAAAACAGCATTAGCTGGCCATAAAGCAGCCGGCCCACTCGACATGGCTGAAAAAGGGGGGAAATGTTGTCAACCGATGTCTGGCGGGAAAAAGGTAGATATATATATAGACAGGCGACAGACAGCCGCAGTGAGACTGAGACGGAAAGTCAGACAAGTGCCAAGTTAATTGCATTAAAACTGAAATAAAAAGCGAAGCTCAAGATAGCAGAAATTATGAAGTGCAGCAGCAGCACTGCTGATGTTGCTGTTGTAGTTGCTGCTGCTGCTGTTGATTGAGGCGCATAATCAGCGGAAAAGGGGGCGGGGGCGGGCGGCTATGCGGCGGCGACAAGCGCATTAAGTTGTTAACAGCAAATATTTGCTTCATTTGCGCTATGATTGCAACAACAGCAACGAGGAGCAACAGCTGCGTGCTGCAATGTGCAACATCCGGTCAGCAACATTTCATGTTGCAGCTTCTTCACTTTGTTGAGCTGTATGTCATTCGTTCTCAACGGCAAAGTAACTAAATTTGGTAAAAGAAAAACATTTAGTTTGTCTTTAAATTCGTTAAATTTAAAATCTATTCGTGTTATTATTTTATAAGAAGTAAAAAATAAAGACTCTAGAAGCATTCGCTTACTGTATAGCTGCATTGCTATATTTCTCATTGTTACAATTTGTTATTCCACAATTTAAGTGGAAAATTAATTAAGAATGTTAATTCAGGCAAAGTGCGACAGATTTCCCAGGAATTCTATTTCGTATTTCCCCGAATTGTTCGAGTGAAATTCCTCGTGTGAATGCAATTTTTTGTAGTGTTTTAATGGCTTGCGCAACTAGCTTAGTTTTAGTCGCTTTTCATGGGTTTGTGTGTTTTGTATTTTTTAGTTTTCGCGTTGTTTTCAGTTGTTTTTGCCCGCGCTTGCCACATTTTCTTATCTATAAATAGTTGGGCGTGCTGCCAGAGGCGCTGCCGCTAGCGTCGCCGTGTCGCTGCCGCTGAGCTGCCCACGCCGAGCGGTCAATAAACTTCGCGAATCGCGACACATGCAAATTGCAGTCAGCGCAAACAATTAGCAACAGCAGAAACATGCAAAAAAGAAGCACAAAGCTGAAAACGGAAAAAAAGACAGCGGAAAATACGCGGCACACACATGAAAACTCCGACCTATCGCACATTTTTTCCTATTGGGCAGTCGCCTCGTCAAATGTTTTGTTGCTACGTTTGTGCTCATTTTTTGTGCTGCCATTATCACAGAAGGCGAGAGAAAAGAGCGCTTAACAATTTAGCTTTTTGTTTTACAACTAAGCAGGTCTGCCCGAACTCTTGTCATAGATTACAAAAGTAGCTAAAGTGGCCACTCAATTGAAGGGCAGCTAGGAGAAGATACTTTTTCATTCAGTTGTATGTATTCTTACAATTTCTTATTATGTTGCTAGTTCTTGCATAGTTGCATAGTTCTTATTACTCTTAGTCCTATTATTTTATTCCTAATAACCAAGTATCTTTGCTAGCTGTAAACTAGCTAACTGCGCAGCTCCGCCGCTGCTCTCCCACCTTCACCTCCCACTATCGCTGTTTCATCTATCGCCCGCTCCATCGCACACTATTGGCGCTCTCTCGCTCCACCCGTCCCGCTCTCGCACGCTGGCCGAGTGCATTGCACTCATTCCTCTGCTCTGCGCTCCACTGCGACGTCGGCAGCGCTGCTCGCATGGCAAATCAAATAGTGCAACAACAATGGCAGCAACAACACGGCGCAGCATTCGTCATCTGTTGTTATTGTTGTTGCTGCTGAATTTGACTAATTGCATTGAGTAGCAGTGTTGTTGTTGCTGCTGCTCTAGCTGCTTTTGATGTTTTTCGCTGATTGTTGTTGCTTTTTATGTGCAACATGCCGGCACAATTTGTAATTAGTCGCTAGTTGCCTGACTTGTAATGTATTTAATGCCTAATGCTTTTCACATAAATTTGCATTGTTTTTCTCCATTTTAATCTATTTATCTGCTTTTTATTCCCTTTTTCATTTCGCACAGCGGATGTTTGGCATCGTTTTTTTCGTATGTGGGAGAAAGAGAGGCATTGAATGGAAAGATCTGGCACACCGAAAAAATTGTAAATTCGAATTCGATAAAATGTGCCGAAAAGAAACAAACACACCGCTGGCCATTCGAATAGTTCCCACTGAGTGTGGTGAACAAATTCCAGTTCATGCCAGTTTAAATCGTTAGCGCCACAAAAGATGATTAATGAATACGCGCTTAATTAATATTTTTCGATTAAGTGCTTTGTAATGAAGTCATCACCCAATCATTAGATAATTAAGACATAATTAAGTAAATACATCTATCGAATATCTGATTCACGGACTTTGTTTTGGTGTATATGGTTTTAAAAATAATAGGGAATGGTTGCATATAAGTCTTAAGATCCACATAGACAGTACAGAATGAATGCTGCACTTCGGATGATGATGTTTTCGCTATCTGATCCGCTGGCTCGGCCGGCCAAGAGTCAATAGCACAAACTATCGCAAAGATCGGAATATATATATATTTTATAGCATTTGCATGTATATTTGCGTTGAGATATCCACAGGTATGTAACCTCCACCGTTTCGCAGTTCAGTCCATTTCATTGAATTGGAGCGATGAACTCGCGTGTTTTGCTATTGCGAGCGAACGGGAAATGCAAAAACGCAACGAAAACTACAACAATTTTAGTCAGCCAGTTGTTTGTTTAACGATGCCACAAATTCTATAGATATTCACACTATATGGGTACTAAACAATTATGCTAACAACTTTAACGACACAATTAAAAGAAACTGGGAAACCTTCTCGCCTGCCATATTTATGGTTTTGAATAAATTAACTAGATTATCTAACCCAATAATTGCGAGAAGTGCATAAAAACCGAAATTAAGTGGTATGTAACGCATTCAGATCCCCGCTGCCGCGAAAAACACCCACGCCCCCTGGCGGGCGGAAAACTTGAGGTTTTTATGTGCCCCAGACAAGGTTTATGGTTTTGTTTTCGATCCCCCGCAAACAACAACTACGAGCACATGCGAAAAGCGCATAAGTCACGTCCTGGGCCTACATAATGTAGCTATATACTATATATATAGTACTTGCAGATCCGATCCGCACATGAACAATCGCAAATGGCATCCGTCCGCGATTGTTTATGGCCACTATTTCAAATTACACACAGCACTGAGCTCTGGCCAAACATATGTGCGCCTAGTGATATGTGCCCCACTGTACAGTACAATACAATATCATATAATAAGCAGCAAGCACATATATTTGAGTCCGAACAACCTTCAGGGTTTGCGGACTGCCCCCCTTATCGAACACATATGTATACTTTGTTGCCGCCGCTGAGTTGTTCCATTTACTATTTTTGTTGGTTTTGCTCGGTATTTGTGCTGGGTATATAGGGTAGACTATCGTTCACTTACAAAAACGTTAATATTTATTTGATACAAGCGGGTTCGGTTCCCATTTTTGGGATAGTGCATACTATCAAATGGATCTATCCATATGTCAACTTTTAGTTCATTAACATGACATAACATGGCCAGGATCATAAAAAGATAAGGATGTACTTTTATTAAAACACTGCCAATCTTAGAGTATAGGGTATTTGCAAGTCTCTCAACTTTCTTCCAGACAATGGCAAGACCAGACTCTCGAGTCCGGCCACAGTCTCTGATTTACTTGAGCTTAAAAAAGCAATTTACTCGCATTTTTATTACTTATGGTAAATATTGTTGAGGATTTTATGGCACTCGCATCCTTGAGCAGCTCAAGTTGTAGCTGATTGAACCTTATCGGTCCGAATAAGTCGGGCGGTTGGGTGTTTGGGGGGCAGGAGGAGCCACCATCAACAAGTAGAAATAGCTGCGAAATCCCCCCAAGGAATTTGCGGTTCGCTGCAAATTGGGTCGTACAGCTCATTGGGAGAGGGGAAGTGATTTCCACCGTGTATATAATAAATTAAACAATGCCATGACGCAATTTGGCTCAATCTCCCTCTATTTTCGTCTGAATTTTTATGCAAATTGAATTGTTAAAACAATAAACACAAAAACAACTGCAAATAACATGGCTCTCTGATCATTTGCATCTCAATTGAGATTTTTGTGTTCTTTTTTTTCCAAATAGAATTGGACGGCATTTAATGCACTTCCCTAATGCGAAGTTGTCATGCGAAACAAAGAAAATGAAATGTGGATGGCAGTGGATTACATAACCAGATAACGAATATTACAGCAATTGTTTTGCTTTTGCAAAAAGTATCTAGCTATTTGGGTGCAATTAAACATCTTAAATGTTGCTGTATTTCTGAGTCGCTCAACTTGAATTCCCAATTTTCTCGGGGCACTGAATCACAGAGTTTGCACATCGAGAAAAGCATTCGCCTTTCCATCTGTTCGCCCTGCTTATTGGGTTAATGTCTCATTGTCTCCGTGGCTGCAGACGATTCAATTTCAGCGATAAATAAAATAAAATTATAACAGATAGCAGACAAAGCTGGGCGACCTTAAGGTGCCGCCTCAACTTTCGGAGCGGCAAGACATATGCGTTCTGTCTCTGGTGACCAGGGCAATTGCTTGATTTATATTCCGGCAGATACAACACGACGACGAAAGAATAAATACGCTGAAATGAGTTACAGCCCATGTAAAATGAAGTGAAAAAGTATCTGGCAGATACAAGAACGCGATCTTCTCGCTGAAGATAGCGGAAAATTAGCTGGAAATCGGGCGACGTGCCTACACGTGTGTGTCTTCGATGACCCAAATCCGATTGGGAGCCCTTAAAAAATAGGCCTCCAACTAACTAGCTAATCGCTAATAGCTAGATGTGGGCCTACCATGTTGAGTCTTCGGCTGCTGCTACGGATTTCTTATAAATTTCGAAATTAATTATGTCACATTATGTAATCTGATCAGCTTCGTTGCGGTTGCCGCCGAATGCCTGGTTGTCAACGCATCCCAAACCCGACGACCCTTTTCACAAAAACTGGAAGGGGTGGTGGCAGACAGATCAATGAACAATGGGAAATGCGAACTGGGATCCGAGAAGGTGGGGAAAAACAACTGCGGCACGAATTCCAGTTCTTCTTCAGGTAGGCAGAAGATTCCGCCTCTTCGACTCGTTCAGATATTTTATCTCCGAAGGCGAACTGTGTGTGTGCACTGGGAAAATAGCAATTAATCATAGGGAAAACATAATCAAATCGGATGTGAGAGATTAAAAAACTCACAGATATTTACATTAAATGGATTACGCTCATATACGAATATCGTAGATGTTGATTTTCAGCTCTCGTTTATGGGAAAATGGGCAATCCAAACAGTAAGATCCCAGATTTCTCGAAGTGTTATTTCACCGAGGTGGCACTTGGAATCGGATTCGGATTCAGTTCCAGCTTTAGCTGCACAATCAGGATTTGGCTTTTGTCTTTGCTCTTTTCATTCATCGAGAAGAAGCCCGCCGAATCGAAGGAAATTTAAGACGACAAACCGAACGAATTCGGGCCAGGTAACGAGGGCCATATAATTTCGGTCTGAATTACGATACCCGCCAGATATTCGCTGTGGTTATCAGTATAAATGGCAATGGGATCAGTGGAGATCGGTAGACTTCAGGTTTTTGGGGGCGTGCATTGTCAATGAGGTGGAGAAATCGGCAAAAAGGGGATAATTAAAGGTAATACCATATATATGCGAGCAAAGTTATCGCTGAAACTTGAGCTGGAGGAAACTCGGCTTGAGGATGTGGAAAACATTAAGGAAATTATCCAACCCATCAGCCAAATGCGCTCTTTTATAACCATTCAAAAGGATTAGGCATCGTTAAGGACATTACATAAGTATATAATTCGAATTTATGGATGTGGTAATAACTTCCCGCAGTTAAAAAGAAAATTGAAAGAAGGGGGGTTTATAAAATAATTTCTCTAAGTATCTGCAGCTTTTGTCTCTTCTTCCAGTCGGTTGGCGTCGCATCCAGTGGATATAACTCACGCTACCCTGAACTTAATCCCCATCTAATGTTCTCTAAACCCAAATTATGAGCCCTGCAGCAAACCCTTTCACTTTAAACCACCCGAAAACCATTGATAAATCAAATTTCCATATCCGAAAAAAGGTAAACGACTGCGGGAAGAGCTTAAAATTAATTGAAATTGTATCTTTTTAGCGTAGCTGAAAAACATAAAAATAAAACTGCATAATTGGGCAAAAATGCGCTTCAAACCAGCCAGAGTTATTCGAAAATTATTAAAGTGGCAAGAGGAGTTTGTGAGTTGGTGGCGACTCCCTGGCTGGCGGAATAATTCGCTTTTAATTGCATTTTTAGCGCTTCGCAGTTGAAAACTACATTTTCAATGGCCAAAAGTTAAAGCAAGTCTGCTTGTTTGGTTTGCCTTCGCCCAGCGGACTTTGTCTGGCCAATTTAAATCCATTTTGCATTTGCATAAAGCCAAACGATGGAAGCGGTTGGCCATTTTTACTTATTTTGACTGCAAAACTGCGGAATGGGAAAAACGAAAGGAGTACGGAGTTGGGAGTAGGGACTCCCCAAGGAAGCAGACCAAGTTGAAATGTTGTCGTTTGTGTCATTTGCATCAGAGCTTCAGCAGCACAAAATGCACTTTATCAACTACTTGCAATCTTGCAGAAGGATGTCCTGGCTTCTTGCAACCTCTTCCGTTCCCGTTGCCGGTCTGCAAAGACCGCAAAAGTAAAAGAAAAATGGGCAAAAATATGATTATTTGCGGCGATTTATTAGCCGCAATTTAAATTCATAATTTCAGGGAAGTTTCCAGGATTGCAGTTGGGCAAAAATAAGTAAAAATACAACCAAGGGAACCAGCAAGTTGAATGGGATGGGAGTTTGTTATGGCAGACGGCTAATCCCAGAACGACGTCTGTCTGGTCCGCAAAATGCAGCTTAGTCCCATAATTGGCAGCCTCGAAAAACTGCACAAGCTGCCATATCGATATTTGCATTCTATTTTCATACTCCTAACGGATACGGAATCGTGTGGCAGACGTCTGGAATATGCACCGTACCAATTAGGCAAACTACTTGCAACACTTGCACACAGCCACTCGTGCGGCAATTAAAAACGAGTTGCCAGCAATTCAAACGTAACAAATTAAAGCAGACGCAGACAGGATCATCGCAAAGGACGGATGCAACTGCATGTGCAACCACAAAAGGGTTGCAACCCCTAAAAAAAAAAAGCAAACTGCCTTGCTTTCAATGCAGTGAGCTGGACAGAATTTGCATCTGAAGCAGGGAACATAAAATATTTATAGTATAGAGGGAAAACTAACTATCCATAGTTACAGTAGCTTATTTGTGGTTCCTTTCAAGACACAACATTCTCAATATTTGTAATGTCAAATAGCTTTTCGCTAAACGACAATTTTGCAATACAATTGCAAACAAAGGGCTAAGGCAGCTGGAAAAGACTTATGTAATTCCCTTTGTCAGAGTCCTTTTGTCCGCTTCTATTGGATGATCTTGCCTTGTTTGTTCGCTTTTTTTTTTTTTGTCCATCCAGATCCTGACTTCTTGAACGATAGGGGAAGGGGTGGAGTTATAGGGGTACTTTCGTACAACTTGAGCAGGCTGAACCTGCGCAGTTGGCAAATTGCGTCGTCAGGATTCCTAGGAGTAAGTTGAATGCGCAGTTGGTTGGATTGGATTGACAGCACATTCCTATTTCCAAGGAGGGAGGTGTTCGAAAAGTGCGTAGTTCGTCCGCGGGCATCAAAGTGACAGCTTCATAAAGGACTCGACACCGCAGATAAGCCGAGGCCCAAGGACGAAAACAATTGAATCGAGACGCAAATGGGTAGCGACACTGAGCAGTGGGATTAGAAACAGAAGGGTGGTGCCACAAAGGGAACACATACACATGTGGACAGGTAAGGGCAGAGTCAAAACGAGCGGTTTGTTCACCTCTTCAGCTCCAGCGAACTGCGCAAACAAACAGCGGCAATAAAAGCATACAAATTCAGCCATTGTTGGCCATCGCAGCTAATAAAATTTGCTCCGCCAAACATAAACCAGCAGCAAAAACAGAAGCTGCATTCAAAGTTAAATGGTTGGGGGAAATTGGAGGTTTAAATGGGGATATACTCTTTTTAGCCAAGCTATATATATTGTATAAACTATTTCACAAATTTTGTTGAATATTTTATTAAAGAAGTGCATGCAAACAATTGTGATGCAAACCCTAAGATACATTTATCGACTACGTTAAGTCCAAACTACCCAAAGAAAGGGTATGCAAGCCCGAGGGACAGACAACACGTCGTATGAGCGATGAGCAGAGGTACGAACTAGAAGAAACTGCTGGCTGGCTGACTGACTGGCTGGCAAGGCAACTAATAAACTTTTTGCCATTCCCTCCGGCCAAATTGTTGGCCAACTTAATGCAGCGGAACTTCGCCTCGGCCATTTCGCCGTGTTTTACAACTCTTTCAGTGCAAAAGTGCAAAAACAGCAGTGCAACGTGCCACATTCGCCATGTGCAGCGTGTTTATTAAGCGCATTTATGCGTTGTAAATAAAAAGCCAAAATTACGCGCTCAGGAAATTGCATTTCGCATTGAAGACATCGAAAGAACGTGGCACAGACGGGGCACCAGAGGGTTAAAGGAAGAGTGACACAATTCGGTCCATAAAAGTTTTGAATGCCCGCTACGTGTGCAAACCTTTCAAAAGGTGTGCTTAACTCCTGGGAATACTAACTAATTTTACATCGAAACGTATAAAAGCAATGCTTTAACTCTGAGTGAGGCATTTCGCAGGCCATTATTTGTGGGATTTAAAGTTCGAACTATAAAAAATATCGAATTTTGATCATAATTAATGCGTCCGTTGGGGATTAGGCCAATAATGGAAAAAAGTGATTTATGCCCTATGCGAGATAAGCATTTATGCATAAAAAGATAGCAAACTAGAAATTTTAGCAATCAGAGCAAAAAAAAACTCACCAGGGATATTACCAACCATTACCATCTCGTAGAAGGAAAATCATAAACTCACCTGCAAAGAGAGAGAAAACATATGAAATTAATATCAATTAAATGGGATTTGCTTGTTTTGCTGGGCGAGGGAAAATTAAAATTTAATTACACCAGCGTCCAGACGACGAAGGCCACAAAGGTCGGCGGCAAATAAACGAATAAGAAGGAAGCAGAGCTCAGTGAAAGTTTTTCCAGGCTGGCCTCGTAACTAACGAAAACTTCTCTTTTTTCGCCGTAAATGTTCTGGCCCTGGCCATCCATTCTGGTCCGTTCGGATGCCAGTTCCTCCTCCCCGGAGGAGCGGAGCACCTGCAGCTGGCAAGGATTCTTTGTCTGGGCGAGCGTCATAAATATCACATTTGTGGCAGACACACATCCACACATCGACACGAAACACAAAAACCCATCCACCCACATGTGCATAAAAGCCATGTGTGTGTATTTGTGGCCAGGGATATGGCTGAAAACTTATTTGGCATTGTGTTGCATACAGCACGGCGCATTTGCCGCATTTTATGAGGTGCAAATAAAAAGTTTGCCATAAAAATAGCTATAGACATGTGAACAGCATTCAGCGAAAAGGAAAACTACACAGCAAACAAATGGATCAAAGTTGCACTTGCTATAAACCAGAATACTTATGGTATAATTCGTCCTGCTATTTAAGTGCCTAGTAACTTGCAGGATTCATGTGCTTTTTTCTCTCTGTGTAAAGTCCTCTGCTCGTCGCGCAAACTAAGTAGAAAAATGCATGTCTGGCACTCTGGAGTGTGTCTAACAAGCAATCGGAAACACGCCAAAGGAAGTTTCATTCCCGACCCCCGCGAAGTTCCACCATTTGCCCCGTCATTTCCGCGAGCTTAAAGTGAAGTGAAGTCGAGGGGCAGCTTTAATTAATTTGAGTGAAAAACGCACGTCAGGCACAGGTGCAATTTATATATATATATCCACTCCCCCACTCCTGGCGAAAGCAGTGCTTGAAACAATAATCCCTGGCAGCTGGAGGAGCAGGAGCAGCACATTTATTATTGAACTATTTATTCCGAGGCCAAGTCAAGTGGAGTCGCCGCTTCTACGTGCCGCGTGAACTAAAAAGCCAGCAGACAGGAAAATAAATCGGAGGGAGAGCCACCGAATCGCGTATGTCAACGACATTCGCCCAATGTTCTTCTTATGGAGCCGAAATTGAAATTGATTTGCAAGTTGATACCCGGCATATTAAATAAAACTGGGAGTCGAGTGGCTTAAACCGAGTGTGTGTGCTTGCTGCTCGAATAATGGGAAAAAAGAGGTAAATCCCCGAGTTTAATTGCCAAAGTAAACAGAATGTAATTAGGGGAACAAAGTTGGTCTGTGAAGTTCGGCAAATCGAATTAGTTTCGTTTACATTGGGGATTAGTTGTATTTAGTGGCGGTCCAGGTGCTGCCACATAAATGCTTCTCAGCCAGCGGAAGTGCAGGACTTCCAGAACTCACTGCAAAATCGAATTTTCCCGCCAGCACTTTATCAGTGAAAGGTCAGACTGGGTGGTCCTTCAAATTTCTTATGCACACAAAACTAACAAAAAAAAAAGGGAGTGGGAAGTGGGGAAAGGTGGGCACTTGGCGAGTCTATGGCCCAGACACTTGAGTCGGGTCGAGCGGCTATAAAGGTGACAATAACTTAACGAGCAATGAACTCGGTTTGTTGTAGCTGCCTGTTCTTGATGAGCTTGTTGTAGTTATGCACAGAAAGAAATTAGGACTCAATATCTGAATTCTGAATCACAAAACTAAATATCCTTTTTAAAATTTATACCCAAGTCACATTTTTCAGTGCACCTGTTTTTGTTACAACTTCTGTGTGACCGGCGACGATGTTGCAAGGAAGTGCCACTAAATTGTGGCAGATAACAACTAAAAGGCACCGGCAAAAACATGGAGAACAGCATGTGGTCAGAGCCTGGTCTTTCCGAGTTTTTCCTTTAAAGTTCCTGACTGTTGTTCACTTCTACCCCAACTTTTTTGTCGTTTGTTATCTTTGAAGGCAACGAAACTCTTCAATAGCTAGGTGCAGAAACCCCCCGAAAAAAAAAGAAAACATTTTTATATGCTTGCTCGAACACAACAGTGCGTATGATGAATGGCAGTTGAACTACCGAAGGAGCTCCTCCAGCTCCTCCAGTTTCTCCAGCTGCTCCTGCCACTGCTCCTCGATTTTATTCCGTTTGTTGATTTGCACGTGTGAACCGAGGAACAGGAGACAACGAACCCGAAAAGCAAAGAAATGAGCTGCTGAAATGGCAATTTAAGTGACTGTCGACTTGAAGTGCAGATGTGGGTTCCCCGGCGGAGGGGAGGCGACTGTTTGCCAGATGCCAGGATAAAAGCTCAAAGGCAAACACATTCCCATCCAAAATGCCAAAGGAACCAAACACACGAATCGCACGAAATATTCAAACAACACAAAAGGAGCAGCCGAGGCAGCAGATGAACAACAATAATAAGGGGTTATCATTCGACTCGTTAAAGTACTCTTTCTTATGAAATATTTACTTTAAAGATGATGGAACTTAAGATCATCATATTCTTTCCATCGAATAAAATCAATCTATAATTATATAAGGGTATAAAAGCAATTCCACAGACCACAAACTCCATCGATAAGTAGAACGAGATTGGAGCAGAAACGTCGGAAATCTTTACGTTTACAGTCCAACGCCTCTTCCCTCGTCATTTAAGATTCCTCCCAGCTCATTCCACATTCATTCACTCACTCATTCATTCATTCATGATGGATGCACTTTCAGGTGAGAGGCACAAGCTGCACAAGCTGCAAATGCATCAAAGTGGAAGACGTCGCTCAAGTGGAAGCCGCGGAAGGGAGACCCGTGGAAAACCCGTGCCGGAGGAAAAAGTCATTAAAATCGCATAAAAGTGGGCCCAGGAAGAGGTCCGACATGGCTGTGACATGGTCGGTCACTGGCCAAAATGATTAATTGTTCTGGCCAACCACCTTTTTGCAGCGAGTCATCAAATCCTCACCTCGATTTATAGTAATGACAAAAATGTTTGACAAAATCATTAGGTGATCGCAAAAAAAACTCATAAATAATTATAAACACCAAAAAAGGAATATTAAAATAATAAAGAAATCGCTTCGAATGCTTTTTTAATAACTTTTGTGACCGCGAAATAAATGGTTTAGACTGGAAATGTGAACTGCGCCCAAGCGTTCATTAATTTAAAAACGCTTCGGAGGGGTGGGGTGTGAAAACCCATTGTTTTTTCCTCTTTTTGTGTGAAAAATCATTTACGCTTTTTTCTCAAAGTATTTTCTGTTATTTTAAACCGCAATGGCAATCCCGCCTGACGTGAACATGCAACATTAATCATCGCCAAATGTAAGCGGACTTGTCACAGAAACTGTTTTTTATTTTTGCTTTTTCGAGGGGTGCAAGCAACACATTTATATGCATTACTCCATCTTCAAGTAACTCTCACTTTCCTTGCCAATGTCAGGCAATTAAATGAGCAGTCGTGAGTCACCCAATTTTTCATTAAGCGAAATTAAACTGCAGACGGCGAGTGCAAATAAAACGCAAACATTGAAAAATGAAAACTCAAACAGCAAACACAGAACTGCCAACCAGCCGAGAGGAAAAAATAAAAAATAAAAAGAGGAGCAAAAACTTGACATTAATCATTACAAGCGCAGACAAAGAGCAAACGCTGCAAGGAAATGGGGAAAAAAAGCTGGCAGATAGATTGTCGCGTGTGTAGTTTCGTTTTTTTGTTATTTCTCTGCCATATGGCAAAAGTCGGTAAGGGAAAATGGGGAAAAACGATGAAGAATCAGTTACAAGAGCTGCAATTTAAGTACTCCACGTAATACTCTTCCATTTCTAATTTCCAATCTATAAATACATATATAAATATAACGTAATTACCCCAAAAGGCCTGATTTTGCAACTCTATCGCGCAATTAAAATATCTTTGTCGTACATTCCTAAAAAGTGAAAGATTTCTCAGATGCCCAGACGAAAAATCCGCCCCAATGGCTTTGGAAAATGCGATTCATGGGTCAAACCCAGGCGAAAGTCGAAACTCATTGGGAATTCAGGCGCCCAGCTCCTCGTCGTCAGCCGGTGATGTTAAGCGCAGCAATTCCAACGCCATAAAGTATGCCATAAAAAGCCAAGTATTTCAAAAATAGACAAGGATAGGCCCAAAAGGACGAAGCGCGCCCCGCCAGGCGGCACGCCATTAGTCGCCACATTAGTCACGGGGGATTTTCAGGAGGCTCCACGGCAAACACACACGCTCGGAGGAAACTTTCTCGATTTTCCAAGTTGGGAAAAGCCCAGGGAGCCTCGCTGAAATATGCAGCGGTTGTCTCTACACGGCTCTGCAAAGGACATTAAACCCGAAATCAATTGGGAGAGCAGAGCGAAGTGCGATAGGTTCCCACGCAGGCGCCATAGGCATCCAGTCAGCCACAAGGCTCCTCCACTCGGCGGGAGCTTTTCCCGGCGAGAGAGAAAAGCCGGCCGGCTTCGGCTTTTCCTCTCATGGCCATGGCCGTGACAATGGCCCTGGCATTGAAGTGCCACCGCCATCGCCACCCACATTCGGCCCACCAAATGGTTGTCCTTGCACTTGCCCTTGCGTAGGCGCAGAATGTGAAAGCCCCCTCGCCCAGCCTTTTCCTTTTTAATGCTCAAACTCAGGCTGTTTTTGAGGGAAAAAGGAAGCAGCGCTGGAAAAACGAGGGGGGTTTTCTTTTAGGGGATAATATACATTTTCCCATAGATACATTCAATGAGTTATCCTTGTTTGTGTAAAAAATAAATAAGAAAAGAAAATATGTTAACTTTTATACACCTATTTATATACTAATAGTTGACCTGCAACTTTTTCTCTCTGTGTAAGAACCTCCTTGTGAATGTTAATAAACCGTGCCTACACACTTGAGGGCGTGCGCAGGCCTATGCCCCCGAAAAGCCCCTTCCCTCCACCAAACGAAAGAATCCAAGCTTTGCCGGGTGCTTTGACCTTGTCCTTGCACCTATCTCCCGCCCCCTGGCACGCCCCTTCCGCCTCCTGGGGGAGTTATTTGGCAAATGTGTGCGGCACGCAGACTTTCTGACCCCCCAAAAAAGCAGACTGACGCATTTATATATTATTCAAGGCGAAGGTCGAATCCGATGGGGGGAAAGCCGCCCCCTATTTATATATATAAGTATGTATATGCGTGGGAAAATCTGAGTTTTTGGGGCCACTGAGGGGCGGTGGGGCGTAGGAGCTTTAAGTGGGATTTTTATGGCATTTCGCTGTAGACACAATTTAATATCAAAAGGGAGAATAAAAAGTAAATACGGTGTAAGGTGTCTGAACCGGCAGACAATAAATAGCCGGGGTCCTGGGCAATAAAAGTTGATATTCCTTTTCGCCCCATCCCCCTTTCTCTGTTTATACCCATAACTGTAAATATTTGATATTTAAATTCGGAATTTCGAAATAAAGCCAAAATTGGGGGAACGGGCGAAGCTTTGTCATAAAATTGATTGGTCGCCCTTTCTGGCTTTCTTCTCTTCCATTTTTCAGGTTCAAAGCGCATTTCTTTCTGCCACTTTTTCGAGGCTGACAGGTGTTGGATCTGCTCAGCGAAGCGAGGTAGCAAAAAAGAGGAAATACATATATATATATATAAAATAAAACAGCAGCAACAACAATTACTCAATTGAACGAGGTCACTGGCTGGACGAAAGCAAAAAGATGGGAGAAGGAGAAGGGAACTTCAAGTGGCAGGGAAATGGAGCGAAGAAGTTCAGGTCGCCGCTGCAGCTGCTGTTATTAAAAAGTTTTCGCCTAATTGGCAACTTTGTAGACAGACAAGCACCGAAAAACTGACAAAAAAAAGAACCGCACAAATTCAAACACAAATTATTTTAAAATTAAACAGAAAGTGGCAGGAAATTTGAAGTTTTTGCTACAAAAAACCATAATGGCCTCTTCAAAAGCATTAAAAAAAAAAGTCCGCCAAATAGGAAATTGAAACGAAAGCCAACGAGGATGCACCCTTAACCAGAGATCCTTCGATAATGGCCAGCATAAAGCCAGCTTAGGAATCGTTATGACTGCAACACCAAAGTGTGCAGCAAATGTTGCAAGTTGGTGGTATAAAAAGCGAGTGTTTCAGCGATGGCTGACACAATGGCCAACTTGTTCTCTCTTTGATTTTATGGCCAGAAATTGGTAATTTCAACGCACATTTCGATGGATAAAAGCAGATGAGGCGAGCGAGGATAATGACGTTGTCCCTCTGTCGTCCTGCATGCGAATTGGCCATAAAAAGCATTTGGCCCGGCTCAGAGCAGCTCAGAAATATCGTTCCGATTATTTGGCTATCAGCTAAAGCCAGTCAACGATCTTTGGCAACAAAGTTTTCATGCTCGCAGCGATTTTCCAAGGACCTATGACCAAAACTTATGGGCGTTAAAAACCGCTGAATGTCATTGCAATTTGGGCACTTGAAAAAGCGCATAATTAACATTTTACATTTACTTTTGTTTATGCACCAACTGGCCTTGTTGCTTTTGTTGTTGCTGCTCATGTCATGTCAGCCGAAAACATTTAAATTTATTTTCGCAGCAGCAAAACATTACCAAACAAACACTGCTAAACAAATTAAGCAATTTATTTTCATTAACGCAAATAAAACTAAAGACTGCAGCCCTCAAGCGAATCGTCTACAAAAGTGTGATCGAGTCGGGGAAAATGTTAATTGAATTTCGCTCACATATGTTCGCTTGACATTCCCCCACATTTTCGCCAGCGTGAAAAACCAGCTAACAATTAAGAGAAAAATGTAGCATAAATCAAAGTCAGCTAGAAAATCGAAAACATGGCGCATTAAAACTAGCGACAAACTTAGTAGATTTATAGAGCTCAAAAGAAGGGGGACATGTGTGTAGTTTGTAGTATGTAGGTGACTCGACTTCGGCTGAGGGTGGCTCCATAGGAATTATGTCATCGCCAGTGCTGAAATCGATTCAATTAAAATGTTTTTTTCTTTATTTCTGAAGGGGCCAAGGGGTGGGGGGGGGGGGGGGGATGGACACCATATAGTATAGTATACATGAATCTGGGGCCAGACGTTCCGGCGAATTACAATAATTTTCAATAAGCTTCAGCTCTCCAGTTGCAGTTGCTCGACTCGACATCTCTGACACTTGAAAACGCTCGACACGATGATGATGATGATGATGATGACGAGGATGATTGCAGTGCTGATGATCGTCATTAGCATCGGGCCAATCGGACATTATGTCAGTCAGCCAGCTGTCATACAATTGCCGGGACTTGAAGGCAAACAATCCCCGAAATTCACTCGAACAACAAATGAAATGTGGAATAAAGTGAAGTTACAGTAAGGAGGAATAAAAGTGGCGTACATATAAATTACATTTGCAGACTGCACCTCATCCTCATTGCATTTTCCCCCCCTCATTTTGGCCAATTTCTCCAGTTCGCCAGCTCTTCGAGGCAAATGAAGCGTTAAAAAACACAGAAAACACGGGAAAGAGCAGCGAAAAAACACAAAAACACCAAACAAAATTGCAACCCGTTGTGGTTCAGTGGCTCAGACGGCAGCTGCAAGTTGCAACTGCAACTGCAACTGCAGCACATCAACGACGAAAACAATTCCAGGCCGAGCCTTAAAAATTTCAATTAACTTTCCAGCGGGGAAAACAATGCACAAGAAATGCGGAAAATTGCAGAAGAAACAAGTGATAAATATATGAAATATTTAAAGTCTGTTGAAAAACAACCGAACAATTTGATTGCAGTGAATAATGCAATAATATTTGATTAATTCAATAAAGCGATTTCCTTGCCAGCGATAATTGTTTTAATTTGATTTTCTGCGAATATTGGATATACTTAAAAAACAAGTATATATTTAAGTGGAAGCTGAATTAAAATGTCAGTCAAGCGACCTTGCTGCATTTTTAACCATTTTCAATTTATATGATTTTTAAGGCCACGAAAATTCCAACACCTCCTCCAGCCAAGTAATAAATACACTTACAAAAACATTTGTGCAATTGTTATAAACAAAGCCCGGCTTTTGTTGTTATTTGCACAAGTTTTCGTGTGTGTGTGCGATAAATCTAAATGAAATCATAAAAATTGAGACGAGACAACGTCGAAGTTTTGTGGGTGTGAGATTAACTCAAGCGAGGAATGAACATTAAAAAATAAATAAAAAAAATACATTTTGTTGTTGCTGCTGGTTTTCTCACTCTGGTGTTATTGTTTTTATTGTTGCTGTTGTGGATTGTAAACAAATGCTTAATTGTCGAATGCAAATGACGCTGACATGTGTGCTTTTTTTTATTTTTTTTTTGTTTTTTGTGCTTTTTTTGTTTTGGATGTGTGGGCAGCAGACTTTGAAGTGTTTTTGCGTTTTTTAGGTTAAATAAATGTGCGTTTGTGTGCGTGCTCGTTAACATCGCAAGTCAATGCATTTTAAATTTGTTTAATGCGCGCCTTTTTAGCATTTGCGGTTGTAATTAGCGCAGCCAACGAGAGTTCACTGTGGAACGAGTCCGCTTCGAAATGATTTCAAAAAATATCATTCCAGCTTTAAAATGTATAAAGTATTTAAGTACTTATTTAAGTAATTGCTGCAAACTTCCTCATCGCTTGCTTTAATAACTCCAATTAGCTTGTAATTACATCGATGACAGCTTAAGTGACCATTTCTGAAAGTTCTGCAATTATTATTGAAAAATTCCCAGGAAAAGGAATGAATCATATATATTCTAAATAAATTCTGCTCATTGTGGTATTTTCACAGTGTCTTCAGCTAATCGAAGTGATAAGGCAAATATTCAATACGAGATGACGGACTGGACAGACTGCCAGCCTTGATGTCTCCATTGAGCGCTGCTCATCAGCCTCACCTTTCCCATAATCCACATCCACATCCACCTGGGTTGACATTTGGCATCTCTGTTTATGGAGGCAGAAAACCGAGGCAAGTTCAACAACATTTCAATGTCGGTCGCTGGGTCTCCACTGTCTCCCCTGCACTGTCTTCTTTCTGCTTTCTGTCTTCTGGGCCCCTCTCTTTCAATCATTCTCAATGTCTGTCAGTACATGTCTTCGTCTCTGTCCGTCCGCTTGTCCGTTTGTCCTTGCGTCTCCTTTTTGCAGAGCGACAAGGACGGCGCCGACATTATCCTGTGCCTGTCTCATCCAGGCGACAAACCTAACGACGGGAAATGCCCAAATCACCTACACACACCACAGCTGTTCGGCAGAAAGAGATGGCCTGAGGGCGAGCGAAAGAGACATAACCGCAATAAGTTGATGAGGAAAATTGAAATTAAATTTTCCCCACAAAATGCCATTCAAAACTGACTACCGAAAAAAAACCATAAGCGTTTGGGTCAATGAACTGACTTATCGAAATAACAGAACGGTGCTTCAATAAAATAACCTTTTAATCGTTAAGAACCTACCGATAAACACGATAACATTTTCATTAAATTTGATTATCGAACGATAATTCTCTAAGTGAGTTTCTGCCAGCACCACTATTTTGTTGCCCACAATTGTAAATTTGTATACTTACTTATTAGAAATATGTTTTTGTCACTGCCTCGAAGGCATTTAATTAAGCATACCAAACGACAAGGGGATAAGAAGCAACATGGAGGAAAAGTCGTACACATAATTATTCATTTTCATTGTGCACTTTGGAGGCACTTGAGCAAATTTTGTGCAATTTGCACCACGCAAAAGTGCAGAAATTGAAATAAATGGATGATAAGCAAAGGGGGCAAGTTGAGGAAGAAGGGGAAGCAGGGGGGTGATGGTGGGTGGTGAGTGGGGCATAAATGAAGTGGAGTACTCAATGTTTGTCTGGCCGCTGCAGCAGCAATGCAAGCAGCAGCAGCAGCAGCAACAACAACTGCAGCGGTGTCTGCAACATGTTGCCATGACAATGACTGTCGACGTTTGGCGCCGTCTGGCAAACACACACAACTCACACACACAGAGTCAACCGAACGCAGACAGACACAACACAATGCATATCAAATGCTTAAATGACAACAGCAACATCAGCAATTGCACTGAGAAAATAGGAGTTTAATGCTTAGTAAAACTAATATACAAAAGTGGTATTCAAAACGCAAGAAGAGTCTGTTGCAATAACTTCAAATATTGTCCTTAACAATGAGCCACCTTGCCTCCAATTTTCCGCACTGTGCAGTGCGAAGAAGTGGCAGTGGCATCAACTGGGGGGAGGAAAAGCGGGAAAAGCGGCAAAAGTGGCGTAGCCCCCCGCAAGACAGTTACAATAAATGTCATGTTTAAGGCAGTCAAGCGACGCACATCACTCCTCAAGGAGAGCAGACGACGGCCAGCCAAACTCCATCAGCAACATCCGCGCACAGTAACAACAATGGCAACAACTTTGGCAAACATGGCCCGAAGCAATTCCACTCGCACCTGAGTGGGCGTAGACATGTCTGAGATGGAGAACTTTTGCATAAATTTGCCGGCTTTAATAAAATTTAATTCCGAGCGGAATTTGCACATTGCAACGAACGTAACAGCCGCCTAGCATATGCCAAATTTTTTGCACTCCTTTGAGAGAGCGCGTTTTTATGTGGCAGACTGCATAAATTTTGGGCCTGTCCAGTGGCGCCCCATCAACTGAATTTTTGCCTCCGCTGGAATTCGGCTCAAAATTCGCTGACACTGGCAAAGAACTGCGAGCGGAAAACTCTTGGCGCACAGAATGTGCAGCCATCAATCTGGAAAAGTGTCGCCACTAAAAAATGAGACTAAGCTGATACCCTTTCCAAATGCTATGTCCTTAAATTCCCAGTCTGCTTCCCCTTTATGCGAAACTTGTCAACTTATCTTCAAGCATCGTATATAATTTCCTGTTAAGAGCATCTAAAATTGGTGTACCAAACCCATAAGTGAGTGCCTGTCGTTTCCCTTCAAATTTTGAGTTTGACAACAGCTCGGGAAAATTTCCGCCAGCCAGAAGCAAGAGGAAATGCCGTGATGTGTAGTGTCAGTTTTGGAATGGGAAGGCGAATAGAAAAAATGATCGCAAACATCGGCAACGAACATTTATTTATTTCTATTCAAATTTGAAAAATAAAAACTCAGACTGCGATTGCGATTTCGGAGCAAAAAGCACAGACAGACACACATGGCGGTGCTGCGCTCATCAATCATTTATATAAAAACTTATTTTCTTGCTTAAAGTTCGCCAGAGACAAAGATTGATTGGCATATTAAAAACGCGCCGAAAACAGAGCAGATCTCGCCTGAATCATCGGACACGCCCCTCTAAAACAAATATGAAAAGGATTAAGGAAGAGCCGAAACAATTAGCAGATGTGCACAGCTCGAATTGAAGTTCAATCCCCGGAGCTGTGTTGTTAATTATAATTATAGCTGCCTCGCTTTTTTACGCTCTTTTCCGACGCAAATCCCTTGACAGCCAAAATGTCGACAGCTGATTGGGAAAAAGGTTAAGACCCCAGCCCCAGAAGTCTATGATATGCTGATTAAAAAATCAGCGAGGCGTTGCAACAACCCTTTCGGGAATCATTGAGTGGCACAGCAAATTGCTGGATGATTAACAAGTTGACTTGTCTTAATTATGACGAACCGCGGACCGGTTTTACTATTTTTTTGTGTTTCTGATCCGTTTTGTTTGACTTGGGGATTATTACTCGATCCTAAATCCTTTGGGCAAACAGGAAAAACTTTGCCGGGCAAACTTGAAATTTTAGTTTTCTATTTCTGTTCCAGAGTTCACTTTAAGCCCGGCTAAAAACTTCTAACCGTCAAATCCTAGACACTTTGTTTAAACAAAAACGAAATTCACTGGGTAGGTGGGGTTGCATGGCGTTTTGAATGGCATTAAATATTTATAAATTCAATACGAAATGCAATTCGGAATGCATGCCAAAAAGGAGCAGCCAGAGATTGAATTGTAAAGTTTTTAAAAGCAATTCGCT
This sequence comes from Drosophila simulans, assembly GCF_016746395.2. Classification (NCBI taxonomy): domain Eukaryota; kingdom Metazoa; phylum Arthropoda; class Insecta; order Diptera; family Drosophilidae; genus Drosophila; species Drosophila simulans. The sequence goes on along the minus strand of NC_052523.2, from coordinate 26,437,041 downwards.
GCCAGACAATGCCTTCTCTTTCTGCATTTTGGCTGCTGCGTGCAGACATCGCATAAGTTGGCCAAAAGGGAAATGGCGAGACCAGCTGCGCTGCACATACAGATACAGATACATTCGCCAGATACAATTTTGGCTACGCAAAACGTATTCAAAGCTCTCCCGGGTGGCAGAAAACCGAAAGACAGGTGAGTTCGCAGGATTTCCCCCAATTGTCCTGCTGCAAATTCGCCCTTGCCACTCGGTCTGCTGCTTATGAAATATTCAAGGCGCACTCCAAGGACTTGTGCAGCCACGTACATACATACATGTTATGATTTCATGAGTTCTGACCAGGATGGAGATGGGTTCGCTTCGGTTTGACAACCGCAAATGGTGCAGCAGCTCGCCTTGGAGGCTCGCTAATTGCCACTTCAAGCAATTCCCAGCCCAGACCTGCGGCTCCAAATCGGTTTTACTCGGTTCAATAGCCGTGTGCCCGCCTCAACCACAAGCCCAATCATATATATCAATCGGAGGGAGCAGCAACAATGGGATTCAACCGAGCATAATCCACAACAATGTGCAGTTCGAAGGGTTTAAGCGGGCCCAATCTCGGAATCCAATGACTGGCGGGGCACCGAAAGAAATTTAATATTTTTCATTACTTTATTTCGAACTGGATATTATTAAATTTATTTTTCGTGTGTGGTAATTTTCTCAGTGGAGTGGCGTACAATTGAAATCAACTTACACTTGAGCCAACCATCTCATCATCTCCCTTACTCCCACAACCATGAAATTGTTTGGCTGGGCATTACACCGAGTGTAAACAGAAATCCGAAACAATTCCGCTGGGGAATCGGGGTAATATAGGAGCCTCTACAGAAGGGAATAATGCAGCAGAGTGCGGGAGAGGGGGAGGCCCCCTGGAAAAGCTGAATGAGAGGCGGCGCAGATTGAAAGATAAGCAGCAGGCCCAAAGACTTTTCCCCTTGATTGGCTTTCAATGCACTCATTCACAATCGAAGATGAAGTGCACTGAGAAAATAGAATAGCGCTGTTTCGATTAATATATATATAGTTCAAATAATACACTTCTTCCCACTGCTTTTGAGTTGTTTTTGTCGCGCTACTACTCATGTGACTGCAAAAACAGCTTAGACAATGAATATTTGTATTTTTCTACGCTGCATTTTCCGGGAATTCTAGCTCAGCTTGACAGCCTCCGCTGACCAGCTGGAAATGATCTAATCCGGCGAAAAAATAAACCGGCAAGTCGAGAACCATCTACTTGTACTTCTAAACCGAGGCATATCCAATTGCAAGTTTGTCAAGTCAGGCAGATACAGATTTGTTTGCCTGTCCTTCCAGGAAGGCGGGCGGATTCGATTCAAGTTGAGCCAACTTTGCGGTTTCTCAATGACTGAATCTGAATAGGCGACGCGGTGAATGGGTGTGCGGGTAAATACCCTAGGACTGACTGCTGCATACATATTTATTCATGGACATAACTCACCTTGACTTGATAAGAATTCAAACGAGTCTTTGGCAGCAAATTGAACGACGAAAAGTCCAGGCGACGCGAAAAGATCCCATTGCAGCCAGATGTGGAGCTGGAAAGAATCGTTGAGAAAAATGCATAAATCAGAAAAAGATAGATAAGCGCATATAAATGTGAATGCACAAATTCCTCTAAATAAAAATGTAAATTCTCTGACAGCTGGAAAATTGCAAATATGACAGGCGAGCGGAAATTCCTCCAGTTTCCAATTCGAATTCGAATTCGAACTCGAATTCAAGCCGGATGCAATGGCGATAAGGATTTCCCTCGCCAAACTGTGCGCTTATGTAAATATTGGTATGTATATATATTTATATATTGGCCGAAAGCCACGTAACTTGGCAATATTCTGACTAATCGAATACTACGTGACTCTCTGTATAATGAAATTTCTATTCTTTTACTTTGCCCACTTTTACTGACGTCAGAGGGGCCAAAATAAAATAAGAACAAATGTTGCTCAAATGGCCTTAAAAGCTTAGGAATGACATTATAAAATTAAAACAAATAAAATTATTTTTAAATCCCTCAAGCTTTTTCAGGGGGCGCTGGGAATTTTTGCCATATTTTCCTTTCAGCTTTTTATATGGCCTACGGCCAAAGCAAAAGCAAACGCAAATAAAGTTATCAACAATGGCCAATATAAGGCGAAAAAAATCTAGAGAAATATACAATAAAATTAACAAGAAAAACGAAAACGAAAGCAAACAGAAAATGTGCAAAAGCAGTGAGAGAAGAAACGACATGGGACAAACAGTCGAATTCATTTGCTGACCTTGACATTGAATAGATTTCGTTTGGCTTTGTTTCGTTTTTTCTGTTTTTTGTTGTTTACCCCCTCCGGTTTATTTAAATTTTAATTTTATTTCTACAGCTCTTATCAACTGCCGAGAGGGGGGAGGGGACCCCCACTTAGCTCGTGTGGAATTTCAACTTATCTACAACAACAACAAAACAAATACCTTATCTGGTTGCTGGACGCGAAAGCTGAGCCATTAGAAATGCTATAATACGCTGTTTATTTACACCTTGACTTCGATTATATAACATAAACAAAGCAGACCGAATGTCGCGTCATTTGCGAGTTAGTCATCGACTTGTGCTAATCAGCAGAGCGCTGCAAATTTGTAATTTATTTTTAAAACAATTACAGGCGGTGAGGAAATTCAATTTCGAAAGGTTAATTAAGCCAAGCGCTCCACTCTCCTCAGCCAGCCAACCACCCAACCACCCACAACTTTTGCCCGTCGAGCGGTTTCTGCTAATTTGGGCAATATGAATTTTAATTCGAATCGAAAAACACAGCTGCTGGTCAGTTCAGATCGCTCCGATCGTTCAGATCGCTATTCATATTGAATGTGCTCGACCCGGTCTTTATTGTTTGCTTATTTTATTGATCGGATCTCGCACTCCAGATCGAGATGTGCACGGCTAATGAATTTTAATGGCCCAAATGCGTTGCTCTGGCCTTCCCACCGCCTATTATTGTTCATTTTTGGCCCGAACACGTGCGCTCTGCTCTTTCTTTAGCTGTAGAGTCGAAAAAACGAAGGAGCTCCCAATCAAAGCGATCTCAATTTTTATGAGTGTACCCTTTCTTTATTGGGGCGCACAACGTGCCAGAATAAATCGAACATCGTATTTGGATGGGCTATGAATTGATCGAAATTATTCGGTCAGCGAATTATGGATTATAATCACACTGCAAAGGCGGATTCAATGGTTGTTTAATAGGCAGTAAAGTGTGCTCGAAATTTACCATCGTAAATAGAGACAAGCACTTTCCAACACTACTGATTATAATGACTTCGATTTTTAACTTCATAGCCAGCCCATTTTCAAATCAAGCACCTCGTTTAAGTAGAGTGTAAGATTGTTTCATATTTCGATACTATTACTATGGCCGACTTTTGCATTCATTTCGAAATCTATGAGTCAGATCCGCCTCCTGTCAGCTCCAGCTATATAGCTTATAGCATATAGCTGTCATTGGAACAATCAATGGGCATTGGATTGGGGGCTGGCCGGTTCTTCCTGTCTGGAATTTGGACTTGAATCGAGTTGAATGTGATGTGCAGACACAGCTGGCGAAGTCCGAGTGGCGGAATCAGAAACCAGGTCCAACCAAATTCGAGACCCATGAATACGCTGTAATTTATAGGCGGCGTCGCTTCCGTCGCCTGTCAAATTGAATGAGCCAAATGAGTTGAGCAGCCAAGACAAAGGCGTTTCAAATTAGAATACCAAACATTATCACATGTTCCGAGCAGCTGACTCCGACCTTGAATGGACGAAAAAAAAAAATGATACACAAGCGAAACTGAAGTGCCATATAAGCTATTTTGTAGCCAAATATTTGTTCTTATGTGGCTGAAAGTCGTATAATTTTCTTGACACCCCTATTTAAATAGAGTGACCATGGCGCACTTTGAAGCAGTCTTTGGTGCAGTGTTACCTTCCCCTTTGCAACACACACTTTTTTAGTATGGGATCTTTGATCTGACGAGGCCTTTGGCCTGCTGTCAAACAAGAGATGAAATGTCGGGGAACCTGGCTAAAATCCTGTTGCTGCTGCGTGAATCTGCGGGCGGGATGCTTTTTCATAGCGCTTTTCGAGATTTTCGCATCGTTCCTGGGGTTCTTTGTTGGCGAAGGTAAGCGGAGGTAAGCTCTGCTTTTATTTTTCATAATCTAGAGAATATAAATTGGTTAATCTTTATATTCCTACTAACAGATGGTCGTCTGTTCTTAATTGCCCGAGTTGCCTATATGGTGCACTTCCTTGGAGCGATTTTTCTGATGATGAGCAGTATCTTGGTATGTAATCACCTCGGCAAGTCCACTCTCTGATCCCATATCATCTCTTACAGCAGATCGAATTTCTGGTGATCATCTATCTGGTAACAGATATAATCCACCTTATCTTTTGTAGCGCCTTTATAATCGATTATGCATTAAGTTGTAGCTTCTGCACTTTTGAATCGATTCCGGTATTCTTCACCCTAGGTAAGTGAATGGTTTCTTTGACCAAATTCAATTGACAAGCCAATTATTTCCTTCAGCTTTTAGCCTTTATTTTTGGATAGTGGCATTTTTCTATTGGCGACGCCTTCTCTGGGAACACAATCCCGAAAACGACGACTGAGGTGAAGGGGTATCGTTAATTCTGGATCTTGAGTGTTTATTCTGCGCCTTTGTGTTGGATTAGCGCTATGTACTTTTTCTGTTTTGGCCTTAATTTCACACTAATTTGTAAATTTGCCTTTAATGCCAAAGACAAAGAGAAAAACGAAAAGAGCAAAGTTCCGCAAATTGTTTGTACAGAGAAATATATTTTGTATTCACTACGATGGAAGCAGTAAATGAATTGCAGGCAATCGGAATTGCAGAAGGGAATACTACTATTCCACTGTTTTCCTTCTCGGAGGAGTGGAAACCCAATCACTTCATTCCCGGGCAATTTTCAATCACGTGCTAAGTGCTGCCAGACAGAAAAGAGTCGATTTGTCTGCCCTGCCACGTTAGCATGCAATGCAAGTCGAGAGGGGGAAACTCGGAAAATTGGAGGAAAAACTGGAGCTGATTTGTGTGCTGCATAATTTTTCGTGCCACAAAAGTAGCGGGGGTCGGGGGGCGAGGGTGCCCATCAAGTGGCAAAACTATTTGCCCTATCACGTACAAATTAAAAATGTGAAATGTTTCAATTTCTGTCTCGGGTCTCGGGGATTGCCTCACACAAAACAAAAACAACGGCGAGCTCCACTTCAACTTCGATTGTGGATCCCCCGCTCCTCTGTGAGCCCCACCATCCGTTGGTTTATGTAAATTCATTTGCGGTGACTTTGCTTTGGCGCCCAATTAGTTTAATTTATGCAAATACAGCGCGGGCCACTGACAGTGCGTGGCAAAAATATAAGTCAACGGATGTGGGGAGCCTGCGGTGGCCATAATCGATAATCGGGTGATTGGTTAATTTAGCGGCCGAAAGTGTTCAATGTACCACTCGAAAAGGCCATTAATCGATTATGAAGAACCGTTTAATTTGGGAAAATCGATATTGTGAGTGAGCGATAATTTTTTGTACGAAAGTCAGTCATATTGAAAACGTGCTGTACATTCATCTGTTTACTTCGCATTAAAAACATTTTCCCACAAGTTACATTCACTGTTATGGTTTTAGCCTTATATTTCTGTTACCAACTGTCTCTCTATGATACTCATATCTCGAGGCCCGCTAAATTTAGACGTGTCTCCAAGCAGCTGCCTCGACGAATTTAATGGTTTTCATGTTTGTCGATGTTTTGCCGGTCAAACGTAGCTCTGCTTCGATTGGAACTGATCTCATTTTGGTCGTTTTGACCACAACATCACAAACTTCAACTTCATTTGCATGGACAGATCGGCGCTTCTTTGGGTCAGCTCTTTCTTCCGATGGGTTTGGCCTCCAAGCAAATGTCACAGCTGCGATGGCAATTGATCGATAAATTGCCAAATTCTGGGCGCCGCCAATTGCGAGTCTATCTTTTCTGTTTTTATTTCCCAGTACCTGTCCGTGCGATTCTTCCAAGCGCTTCAAATTGTCGTTGAGATTTGTACATTTGATAATTTGATTGCGATTGCTATTGCTGTTATTTGTTGCCTTTTGGAACGACCACACCTCTCAATAAATTAGACACTGCCCAAAATGCGCGACCAATGCAAAAAAAAAAAAAAAAAAAATAATAAAAATAATAATGGCAAATGTAAATAGACGAGCGTCGTACACAGTTTTCGTGCAATAGCCGCTTCTCACGTTTTTCCCATAAACAACTGGCTGTGGGCCACAGCCCTGCCCCTCTTCTCACCTGCATTTCGGTTTTAAATATAAAAAGCAATAAATGTGTATTTCTTTGTTTGGAGCTGCTGCTGCTGCTTCTGGTTATTGATTAAGTCTGGCCGCCCTCCTTCTTGGGCCACGCCCCTTCATTTGATTGAACTTTTCCCTAAGCGAGGTAGATATTGGAAAACTGCAGTAGGCCAAACAAAGATAAATCAATGCAAAAAGCAGGAGATTGGACTTGGTAAAAAATAGCACTTCAAATGGCAAAGTTGGCACCGCAAGCGTCGAATCAATATCGAAATGAGTTTTCATCCCGCGCCGAAAAGGCAAATCAAATTAAATAAGAAAACGAAGTTGACTTTCATTTCTCTGTTACCAAATTTTCCCCTTTATTATGATTTTTCATTTTGCCTTGTTAGCTTGGGTGCGGTTTGTTTTTTATATTTTCCCAGGCTCTAAACACGCACCCCCTACAAAGAAATAAAATAAATAAAATCCCACAGCAATTTATTAACATTTAAATCGAATTTTTCCTTATCGCATTTCCATGTACTGGACATAAAAAAAAAATCTACAAAACTTATATGAAATGCAATACAATAATGTGCAATCTCTTCTGTAATAGAAACCATCATAAAGTTTGCACACAATAAGTGAAACCAAAAATTATCAAAATTACTAAAGTCCCAACTAAACGATATTATTAATGTCTGAGCATAGTCAAAGAATTATTAATTAAAAACTCCTCTTTTCTACGTTCAATTACTTCCCCAATCAGTCCTTTTTATCGACTGCCTACTGTATTGAAATCTGAGCCAGGCAAAATACTGACCGCATCGCAACGCAAGATCAGCGGCGAGTGCAAATTGATTAATGGATGCTAAATATTTAAAACATTTTCCAGTTGCCTGTGTAAAGCGAAACCATGAAAAGCTGCCGCTGCGTTTGTTGCTGTTATTAATTGTTGTAGTTTATGCCTTAAAACGGTAACCAGTTTAGTTGAACCAGCCCCCCAACCAGCCAGAGCAAAGCAAAGCAAACTGAACCCGGCCAAAATGACTATCGCATCTGTTCGATCTCAGCAAACGATCTTAAATTGCAGTGGAAAATGGAAACAAACTTTAGCTTCGCTTAATTGCGCAAATTTAGCCAAGAGGCTCTGATTTAATCCATGGAAATAGCAAATGTTAATCATGTGGGTTGTGTCTTACGTCTTGTGGCTTGGATCTTGCACAAACAGACAGACAGACAGATATACGAGCCCATTGCTTGCCACACATTCGCCTTTGTTCCAAGTACGAAGCGGGCAAATTAATTAATAAAATACAAAATACAAAACCGGGGGAGCAAGCAAAAGTAATGGAGAAAAATGAAACAAATCGAAATAAGCATAAACAATGCTGAGCTAATTAAAGCAGCAGCCCAGCAACAGCAAATGCCAGGCTAGACCGACGACCCACATCAAAAGCTAATCATTTTCATTTTCGAAGCGGTTATGATCGAACATAGAAATACTCAGTAGTGAAATGTAAAAGGCTCTCATAACAGATAGGAAATTGGCGGATTCAATAAAGTTGTTATAATTGTTTATAAGCAATAGTGTTACATGTTGGCTTTGCAAACCATCAGACCTTCTCTCACACCCACTACCACTCACAATAATAAAATGGAAACTGTTGCACTTGAAGCGCAACGTGGTAACATAAATCATGGCAAAAAGTCATTCTACGGCAATTCCAAATCGGAATCCACCGCAAAGGCCAAGTGCTGGGTGGTGAGAGGGGAGGGGCGGACAAGCCACGCATGAACTCGGTCTGAACCTGGCCTGAACTTTAAGCCCAGTAGCAATTGTTGGGGGAGGGCGTGTGCCAACAGTCGACGGCCACTAAACAAATGGCAAAAGCTGAATGCACGGCAAGCAATGAATTATAATTTGAGATACATTGGTATTTTCAAGATGAAAATTTAAAAGATACAACTAGAAAATATACCATAATGACTGTATATACTACATATACAGTTGATATTTTTTAGTATTTAGTATTTTTTCGCAGTGCACCCAGTCATGATTTAATAGGTAAATCAAGTTGACGAGCGTTAAACACTGGCTAGAAAGTAAACTAGTTCTAGGATCTGCAGCTCCGAAAGAGCAACAGGGCAGCACCTTCTGGGTGCGCTGGTCTCCTTCCTTTCCGGCACGAACTAAAACTTTAAGCCGGGCCAAAATGCAATGGGCCAGCAGTCGGGGGAATATAGAGGCTTTAATGCCTTTCCCGGCCACTGCGAAGAGTGCAAGAAACCCATAAATTAGCCGGAGTGTGCCTTATCCATGTGTGTGCGGTGCGGTGTGATGGGATGGAATGGGATGGTATGGAATGGGATGGTGCTCCATCTGAGTTTGTGGTCAAATAAATAGAAAATTAGCCAGACATTGGCCAGCCGAGCAGCAAAAGCACAAGAAGCGAACAAATAATGTGGATGTTGCAGCGGCATAAAGAGAGCCATAACAACAACATAAAAACGCCAGCAACACAAACAACGTCGCACATTAGTCTATAGATATATATGTACAAGTAGAGTCTAGAATTCTGGAACTGAAACCGAAACTTTGGAGGCAGAGGCAACAGCTCATTGCCGCTAATTAATTGCGAGCGGTCAGGCGGGGCCCACAAAAAGAGGTGTTTGCAGAAAATGAAATGAAATAAAATAAAGTCTAGCGACTGATAGGGGCTCCTATAAATTTGCCAGCGTCAGCAGCTGCTGGTCAGGAATTTAGGGCTCCTCCAGCTGGAGCAAAATCAAGACGAACCGATGAAAGGTCATGAATGGCAAGTGAATGTTTGTGGACTTTATTATAACCCGAAACGGTCATGGTTACTGCTCAGACTATATCTAATCCTTTTTCAATCTTACCTAATTTTCAGGCCTCACCCCAATATGAATCACATAAATAAAAAAAAAAACGTATAATACTTGTAAATATTTTCTACACTCGCGTGTTAATCGCAAACAAATTAAAACTAATACTGCAAGCCAGACTCATATGAGAAATGAGGCGCAAACGAGGAGGAGGGCAGGCAGCTGGTAATGAAAATGCCACAAAATTCCCATAATGCATTTCGTGGCTGTCTAGGAGACAACTTCGACTTCACGCTGCGCTACACAAAAACACTAAAAAATAAAACCGAAAAAAAGAGCTGTGAAAAGTCTCATTACTTTGGACAAATATGCAGTGCTGGTTGTTGGGGCAAATGTGCAAAGTTGCCAAGTTTCGGGGGGCCAAACTAAACGGCGAGGGCAGCAGCAACTAGACCGCAGCAGCTCGCGTGTTTTGCGGTGGCAAGTTCATAGATCTGCCACATATGTAGCATGCACATACAGATACATATGCATATGTATATGGAGCAGGCTGGCCAGGCGGCAACTGTGACTTGATCCCTTTTCACTGCTTCTCATGCCACACGCACAGTTTTTGCAATTAAAATGGATTTGCTGGCTCTTTTGCAAGACAGCACACAACATACAACACATACAACATCCAACACACACAGCACATGTGGGGACACATTTTTTCCAGAGGCGTCAAATTAATTGCCACAACTTTTGCCAGCCACTAACATTTTATTTCGCATTCAAATGTTTCAATGGAGGAGGGGCAAGGGACGAACAGATCGATGGGCAACATGTGTAAGCCAGGCCCAGATACATTTGAATATTATTTACTGCCAAATTAATGCCTTTCTTAGTTCGTTGAGCAAACTCATGTAATTACACTTAAGCCAAGAACTTCGTGAGAAAGAAAAACATTTGCATACTAATGTATGTATTAACTGGAGTTACAAGGGTTATTTAATTTAAGAACAGTCGTTAGGACGTGCCCTTGTGTGTTCCTCGATCATTTCTTTGCCATCTAAACTGTAAGCCCAATATTTGGGTATTAGTAGCCTGTTCTCCTTGACTGAATTTGCCAGCAAATCTGCCAAATTTTGAAGTTTGTTTGCACTTCGCGGAATTCGTGGTCAATAAATATTTGCGTGGCTCAAACAGGGGATAGCAAATATCTGGGAATGCTCGGGGAGACTCCCATGCGTAATACCAGTTGGTAGATCTTTGCGCAAATAGCAACCAGGAGAAGGTCGAGCCCAAGCACGCAAAGCCTCAGATTCGATGTGTATCTTTGAGATACGTGTCTGCAGTATCTGTATCTCATGACAAATTGAGCTGTCAGCGGCGACTCTTTGAGTCCGGCAAACTTCCTCGATAAATCAATGTATTTTTCGTTACTTTTGAACGGCCAAAGTTGTATCTGTGAGTACCGCCAAGTGCAAATAGCAGAGAAATATTCAAAAATAATTGGAAACATGTCTGCGAAGCTGAAATCTCATCGCGAGTGCCCACATTAATTCTAATTGGCAATATTTTTTCAGTGCTCCGTCGATTTACGTTTGTTTCATTTTTGTTTTGTGTGTTTTTGAGTTTTTTGTGCGCCTAACTATTTCTTTGGGACGCCGATGCCGATGCCGATAGACAAAGGCACGATTCGAGGTGATTTGAACTCCACCCATTTTCAATCCACATTTTCAGAGTTTTGTGCAACTGACACTTGACATGCCAACGAGGGGCGGGATTGAGGACTCTAAATGAATGCACTCGTTTGATTTATGCATTCAATTAAGCACGACTACAGTGCGTAGGAAAACTGTAAGCGGTTTCGAAACACGAAGCCAAACACATTTACTTTGTTAGCCATCATGGAGCGATATAATTGCACTTTCTTATCGTTAAAGTTAAAAAACATATTTCAATTATAAAAATTAAGTGAACATAAGTTTATTCCTCTTAAAAACGTGTTGTGAAACGAAATCCGAAATCGGATTCCTTTGGATAATAGGATATGTTTGCCAACACTTTAGCAGGCATCAATCAGCAAGCCATAAACGTCTTTACAGCCATGTCTCGCACTGTACGAAACAACGCCATTCCAAGCAAATCGGTCTTAAACTTTAATTGCAATTATCCAATAGACAAACTCCTTAAAATGTGCTCATATTTTCTGAATCATGTTTCGTACTTATTTACTATGTGTGTTACAAAATCGTTTTCATGTGCCTTTCTTCTCGTGGCTTTCAAACAACATTATTGTTGGCCAGGCCAGTGGCATTGTTATATTACTGCCACCGACCGTCTGGCTTATTTATGACCGCCAAGCTTAGGCTTAGATTTTTAATTAATTCAAGGCTTTTACGGCACGTTCCCCGCACTTCTCGCGCATAATTGTGTAATTGTTGTCTGTGGTCAGCCAACGCATATTGTTTGTTGCTGGCATGGTATATAAAATAAGGCAACAGCAACCACCTCCCCTTTTGGGCTGAGTCATCAGCACCTCATCGCCACGCAATTTGTTACGTGGGCGTTGGCGTGAAAATTCTGGGCTAAAATACTGCGGAAAATGTCAGCGTGTCGGCGGAAAATTGTGGGAATTCCCTTTCGCGGGGGTCACAGTGCATTTACTATTTCCTCTGCCAGCCAGATTGCAATTAAAATTCATTAGCGAGCGGACGGCCAAAAGTAAAACAAACGAAATTAGTCGAGTCACAAGGCAAAGGCAATTCACTTAACAACGCAACACGGCAGCGAAGCCCACATGGCAGCATAATTAGACCAAAACCAAACATGTTTGCTGCCAAAACTACAAAGGCGGCTTCTTTTTACACCATTCTGTTGACAACTTTGATGGGGGAGAACAGAATGAGGGAGCAGCAACCACCACAATATGACCACAATGGGTTGGCACTATTTTCTTACCCAAGGAACCAACTTTCCAGTTAGTTACTAAATAAAAGAGTGTTTAAATTAGTTATTGATACAACATCTAACTGAAAGCATATTAAAGCTTTACCAGCTAACTAATAGACAAAAGCAGATCTAGCAACTAAGATATCTGCAGAGCACGACCAACTTTCTAACCAAATTACAGCAACCTTTTCTAAGAGTAGAAAAATATAAATAGGTACCAAAAAAAAGCAAGCAAATTTCATATGAAATATGGTCAAAAACGAAGGAGAACGGGGGGCAGGCAGTGAGACAACAGAAAGGGACTACTAAGGGCCAAATGTGTTGAGACCACAACATGTTAAGTGTTATTTATGCGGTCGGGAGATTTCTTATTAAGATAGGGCTAGACTATAAGGTCTGCACAGCTCGCTTTCCTTCCTCACCGAGCACTTCTTCTTCTTTACCTGTTAGGGCCATATAATAAATGTGGCTCAGACTTATGACAACAAAAGGGTTACTTTTTGGGGTATAAAACGCTACAAGAAATTGCCCAGAAAACAGCTGCCGGCCGAGTCGAGACTGCGAATGGGAAGCACACAATTATTTCCTTGGGGAATGTAGCGGAAATCTCTACTCAGATCGTGAATGACATAAGCCATCGCGAAGGAACAGAACATTCAATGGAAACATTTCCGAGTGCACTCACATTAAGCATACGCCGGGTATGCCCACGATAAGAAAGTAAACCCGCTGGGAAAAAGATAACGAATATGCGCAGAGCTCAAACAAAGGAGTGGGGCTGGGCGATATTTAATAAATTATTACACTTGGCTGGGGCAAAAACAAAAATAAATCATTAATAAATAAGTAAATAAACCGCTGGCACCGCTTGACATGACTAATTGAACCGGAGATCTGGGAAAAATGATTCTAGACACTAGGAAAACGCCCATGCATATCGATTCGATTCGATTCTATTTAGTGGCACCAGTGTCAAGAGCACCAGACAATGTCATCATCACAGATATGTATTATTAAGTGCACGGTGTAAAAATAGACCTCAGTCAATGCAAACCATATAATAAACTACAGAGCGTTTAATTGTTATTCAAGCAAATGAGATGAATTCACCGCCAACTAGAATATTTTCTAATTACTGCGATATTCAATTAAAGCCATCTACATACGTCTATCCTCTATTCAGATTCATTTGCGATCGATCGTTTATCGATCCAATGGATATGAATAGTGACATTTTATTAATTACGGCTAATTTGCTGCTTTCTTGCTTTTGATGCACTGCAATTAATTATATTAGTTTATTCATTCGTTTATCAAAAAAGTGACATTCTGTTAAAAAGAAGCTTCTGTTAACCAAAGCTTCAATTTCTAATAACTGTGATATTCAATACTAGAACTGACTAATTATTCAAATTCCCATTTTTCTGTGCACAAATGTTGAGCAAGTTGTCGAGTGAATCATTCGAATCATTCGTTCGTTTGATAGAGCAGCTTTATGCGATGTTGGTTTTATTGCTATTTGCCATTTTACTGTTAGAGCTACAACAAGTTGACTTAAAAGTGCATTGCAATTTCCAGCTAAACGCAGCAACAACAACAATAACCATAATAATAGTATGATGTCAGCAATTCCGAGCTGTATCAATAGAGAGAAAGAGAGGTCTGCGGTGGGGGTGGCTGCGGGAAAGAGAACGCGTTTTCATTGTGTGGGCGACAAGTTTAATTTGGTTTCATTTAAAGCTCGAGAAAGAGGAAAATATAGAGATATGTATACAACAAAAGCAAATCCTATTTTAGTATATATATGTATGCAGATAATTCGCAATAATTGTTAACAATGACGTACAGTTCGTTCGCGCGATGCCCGCTGAGGCAATTTAAATGCAAATAATTTTGTAAGAAATTTACATGGACTTAAATTTGAATATAATTACTCAAATTAGACGCCGGCAACAGCAACCAGCATATGGACAAATTGCCCGCACGGCCCACGCCCACATTTGCCCACTTGTTGAGCTTTCTACTTCATACACTTAAAAATTAATTTTGCAACAATCACACACAGGGAGCGAAAGACAAAAAGCAAAAGCAAAAGCTACACAGCAAACGAGGTTCAACAAACGCAGAATTGTGCAAAAAGCGCAAAGCAAACAAAGTAAACAACAAAAGTGGCCACAACTAGGCAATTGTTTAAGTAACGTGTAACAGAGGCACAAAAAACGAATTTATTTGCCATTGCAGCAGCAGATGATCAAAAGAAGCAGCAGCAGCAGCAAAAGTGACGCGCACAGTGGGCTGAAGTCGATTGAAAACGAAGTATATTTTAGTATATAAAAATAAAAGTAAATTTTTAAATAAATCAGTCTAAGCAAATTAAAGAGAATTAATAATAAACTACACATATATCTATATAATGTAGCTCGATTTAAACCATTTCATGCTGTTATTGTTATGCTCGATTAAGCTTGAAACCCTATTTCCCCATTCTTGCACCACTGTGCCTTTGCTACCGATCGCTAATGAAGATGATGTTGCAAAAAGAAAAAACTAACACGGGTAATAGAAAAATAACGGTCGTTGCCAGCTGCCAACTGAACATAAAAGTGGGCGTGGCGAACAAAAGCAGAAAGAGATGGCAACAGGGAGATTGCATTCGAGTTGGTGCCGAAATTGAAAGCGAATTTGCTTTCCATTTCAGCTGCAGTTTGGAAATTAACTTTAGTTTCAGGGTGACAGGTGTGCAGCGAACTAAAAAACTAATTAAAAAACCTAAGACAGCGTTTCGTTTTTTGTTCTCACGCTGTGGGGGATATGCACGAAAAATAAAATTTAAAAAAGTTACCAACACGCGCACGAAATTTTAAGCAGATTTCATATGCTAGCTATTATTATATGTGAATTTCGTTTGCCTTCTTGAGTTTTTGCTTTTCACCCACTTGCCGCAGGAAACGTGCCAAGATCGGCGCTGCCGCAGCCCCTTGAAAATAAACAAAATTAATATGCAATTAATCGCCCATCACCACAAAGGAACACGCTGCCAATACAAACACACGGCTAAAAATCACAAAAAATAAAAACAATTGCCGTACGTGCACATGTCGCTCGAAGAAGAGGAAGAGCCGCGATAAATATCTGAAACAGCTGAAAAGTCACCTACTCACGGCACAGCTCAAAAAAAAAAAATAAATAAATAAATAAATAAAAATAAAACAAGCAGGAAAAAACAAATCGAAGCAGCCCAAAAAGCTGAAAATCAACAAAATAATATCACGGGAGGAGCCGAGGAGCCGCACCCCAAAATGTGTCAAAGATCAACTGACAAAAATCGACGATGGCAATAAACAAGAAACAACTGTGTTGCACACAAAAAATACAGTGTTAACTAACAGGCAAAAAAAAAAAAAATTATATTAAAAAAATAATAATAATAATGATATGAAGATCTCTTTTTAAACATATTCTATTGATTCGCCAGATTGATTCAAAAAGTATATATCCAATCCATTTTCTTTTTTTCAGTGTTAAAATACTAAAAAGTGGAGAGGGAACTTTAAAACAGAGCAGGAAATCAACGGACAGCTAAATGCAATTGAAAACGAAACCGCAAAAATCAGAGAGAAACCCAAAAACTTGGCGCCGTGAGAATATTAATTTTGAAATGGCCAAGTTGACCGAAAACTTGTTCGCGTCACTTTATCTCATGTGAATAATCGAATTTTCTGCGGACGTAGGCGTGGGTGTGGGCGTGGCGAAAGGTTAGGCCAAGTGACCAGAAGATGGCGCCAGCCAGGGAAACCCAGGCGAAAACAATGAAAACCCATTGATCGAACAATCGCAGAACAATTGTCAATATAATTTCCCATTAATGGCTGGCTAATGAAAGGGCTCCATTCTTCTGCTCTTCCATGCAAAATCTTGTAAATGAAAGTCAAAGTTTAGCCCCGATAAGACCACGTTGTTTGCTCAAGTGCCAGCTGCAGCAGGAAGAAAAAAAATCCAACCGATAAAGTCCGGCCCCCTCGCCATTGTGTTCGCAACGCTCCTTCTTATCAAGTTGCAAGCTCGAGCCTTGAGCCTGAAAACTTACACACAGCTGTGTTTAAGTTACTAGCACCACTATACCGAATTTCACAACGATCGTGTGTGGGGGTACCAATAGTTTCCGAGTTCTGATCGATATACTCAGGATGTTGCATTCTTAGAACTCTGATTGAAAGTGCAAATGCATGTCTTTGGATCTACAATTTCACCCCAATTGCATGCATGCACATATATGTATGTACATATATGCTCGTTTATGTGACAGCTGATCTTTTCAAGTGACCCACTTAGCGTGTGCTTGTGTACTTTCCTTTTCACAGCCCTCGAAACACAACAATGCCAGCGCCTTGTGCCCGAGAAATGGAGTTTGTTTCATAAATATTTGCAGCAATCCGAGATGCCGAAACTGAAAATGAGACTCCAACAATTTTCGGCCTTTTTCCAGCGCCGTATTTTTAGAAAGTGCGTGCGTAATTGAAGTTTTAGTCGCTTGGCAAATAAATTGCCGCTGCCAAGTCAATAAATTAAGCAAAAGCAGGCGGCACAAACTCACGGCAGCGCCGACTGCGAAATTGCAAACAAAATTGCAATTGCAACTGCAACTGCACTCGAGGCGAATGAACGCAATGCAACGCTCTGCTGGCGCCGACTGCTCTGCCGGCAATGCACTTTGCCAAGGACAGATCCATTGAAAAACCGCGGAGCAGCGACAGCAACAGCGGACTGTTGCAATGACTGAGCCAGAGCACACTGAGAAAAACCAGTGGTCCCTTAGTACATTATTTAAATATGAAAATTCAGTTTAATCTTGATCATCACAACTGAGAAAAATATATGTGAATTGAATTATATTTTCCTTGTGTTTTATACATTAATTTAGGAAATAGTATCTTCTTTTAATTTAAATACATGACCAAATATTCTCAGTGCATCTGTGTGCCAATGCCTCTCCGCTTTGTGTGCGTGTAATTTATAAATATAATTAATAGAATTACACGGCGTACGAGCGTAATATTGACACTGATATCATAGGCTCTCGTCCTGTCCCCCTCACTCACTGGCTCACGGGTAGCTACTCCTCTTTCCCATAGTCGCAGTCGTAGTTTAATGCCCGCTGAAACAAAGCCCCAAGGTTGCAAGAAAAGTAAAAATAATGCAGTCGCAGCTTAAGGGAGAATAAAAGAGTAGGAGTAGTAAATAATATGCCAATAAAATTTAGTATTTAATATTCGCAGTTTTTTCCCAGCTAATTGTTATATATATTTTAAAGGCTTGAAGGTTTCACTTCAATGGGCTTGACTGTATTCAAAAATGATTCTAGGAACGGAGAATACCCCATTACCGGTAGGTAGACCACTAAGTCCGACTGCTTTGTTTTGTTACTTCACTCTGCCGCCTTTTTTATTCATTCGAGGCACGTTCAAGGCTCCCTAGTTGCCCCTACCACCAACCACCCACCCACCCACCCAACCAGTGGGCTTATCTATTTGGATTTTGGAATATTTTTTACACTTGCCACTGGTTATTTGCTAACTGGAAGTTGACAGCTAAATGGATGGTGCTTTGGCTCGATAGTTTTGCCGAAAATAAATTCAATTTCAGTTTTTGTGCATTTTTTCAATTTTCTATTTTCTTTGTTCTATCAAAATTTTTCATCAATATGCAAATCTGAGCAAAAATTGAATGTTTTTCTTTTTTTTGTTCGGCGGGTTAATTAAAAGTCATAAATTGTCGCCTAATGCAATGTGAATATTTCATAAAATCTGCTCTTTGTTGTAACTTGCGTAAAATGGGCAAAAAGAAGGTAGTAAAAAAGGGGCGTGGCGAAGTGTGTGTAAAGTGCATTTACCTCGCAGTGCAATAAATAAATAAAGAAAAACAACGGCGTGTGATTGACTTCACTCGAATGCGTGGCACGTTTTTATGTGCAATCGCTTCGAATTTGGTTAAAGAAAAAGAGAGAAAGGTAGTATGCAGCTACGCACACAACTCGATTTTTTTTATACAATAAACAACTAGTTTCAAACGCGTTTTTCTATTGCCAATTTCAGCGATCGAGCGGATCGGATACCCGGGCGTATGAGTAATATTTCCCAGCAAGTTAGCAAGTTAATTGAATGCAACAAGTGAAGGATGATGGGTTGAAATATAAGAACGCTAACAAGGAAAGCGTTGAATCATCATTTGTAACTAATTGTAGTAGTTCTACCCCTCTTAGTAAATGATTAAGATCTAAAGATTAACTTAACTTAAATCAAAAGCGCAGCTTTATGCCTGTGAATTTCCGATGGCAAAGCCAGTTGTGAATTCTATTTCAAACGCTTTTGTTGCTCATTTTGTGTGTGTTGTTTGTATTTGCTGATATTTTTGTATTATTTTTATTGGTTTTTTTCTGAGCGCTTACGAATTTGGCAACTGCAAGTCAAATTTAATTTGACAGGCCGCGTAATGAACGCAAAATGAGAAAAACCAAAAGTTTAAAACTGAAAAATGGCAGCTGGCAGCCAAGTGGCCAAAAACAAAGCTTTTTATGGCCACAAAACCGAATTTGAGCTTTGACTTTTTTTTATAGGCAGCAGCATTCGATTTGGATTTTCATCGGCCGTTTTTCCATTGGCAAAATGCAAATCGGCGAGGATGACAGCCCAAAAATAATGACGACAATAAACAATTATTGTATAATTGAAATTGACTAGGGGCAAATTGATTTGTGGACTGCACACAACTGCACAACACAACTGTAATCATGAAAGAGCCAAAGGACAACAAATGAAACAAGGGAAAATTAAGGAAAAGCCAGACGAAACAAACAAAGCGGAAAAATGTTGACAAAACATGAAAACCAACCAACCAGCCAGAGCGGCAAGGGCAAAAAAGAAAGAGTTGTGGCAAAATTGAAAAATAAAAGTTACGTATTAGCCAGACGACAGCCAGCCATAAAGTTGAATGAATGAAATGTCTGGCTGGAAAACTCGGAATTTTCCCGGCTCGAGTTGAGTTGAGCACTCAGCTCGCCAAGAGGAAGGACGACAGTTGATCGGGTAATTAGCGTGTCTGACCTTCTGCCCGCTCCAGCCACGCCCCTCCTTATCTGGCACATAAATCAGAGGCGAGGAGCTGGGTGGCCTTGCTGTGGCACCTCTGGGGCCACTTGATATGGCTCGCGGAAAGTGTCTGCCAAGATGGCGCCAGGATAATTCGCTCTGAGTAGCGAGAAATGGAAATTGATTGCCGGCATTTAAATATTTTATCGATTGCGGGGATGCGGCTTAATGGACCACTTGGTCCAAGGTTATCCTTGCAGAATTAAGCAAAAAGAACTGCGTAAGTAAAATAGTTAAAACGTATCTGCTTATAAGTCATTTAATATGAAGCTTACAGCATAACCAAAGTCAAAGTCAGGAAAAACACGAAGCCGAAGAAACAAGAATACCACCCGTTGAGAGGGAAACCTTAGGAAAACGAGGATGACAAAAAAATCCAACTTCAGCTTAAGGCAGCTTTAAGCCAAGTGCAGTCGTTTACACTTGAAGAAAAAGGGCGTCCAGGGTGAGTAAACTGCTTGCCGCACTTAAGGAGCTTGCTCAGCTGCTCCAGCTCGGGTTCAATATACAAAATAAACTTGAAAAATGTATTCAATTAAAAAAGTTTTCACTTGCAACACGCTGGCACCTCACCTCTTGGCCCTCAGCCTTTTAGCCTTCTTTTCGTTTCTTTTCGCAGTTGTAAGAGTTCTGTTCTTTTTGCCAAGTTGCCGGGGAATGCTCTGCATAACTGTAAATGAGCCAGGAGGGGGGCTAACGCCAGTGGGTGTGGCAACCACATTGCGGTTGCCTTCTGTCTGAGCTTCAATTCCCCCGCCCCTATCCCTCTTCTCGCCCTTCCTTTTGTCTGCGCCTGCTTAGCATGTAAATAATGTGCACGAAATTATGAATGCAGCTAATTAGCAAAGCAGCAGACGAGTCCTGGGTTCCTAGGATCCTCTTTTGTTAGCCCGCATCTTGTTGCAGGCATCTGCTGCACAGAGAGAAAATATTGCATTCCTGCTTGCCAAGTTTCTTCAATCAGAAATTTGTGAGCAGAACTAGTCAACATTTTCTCCTTGTGTTTAAATTCATTATGTCATTGAACCGTTTAACTGCGCTTAAATGCTAGCCGCTTGTTTTTTGTTTATGGCGCCACGGGGAGCGTTTAACTTAAAGCGTCGACAAATAATTCAGAGTTGAGGGAGCTGCTCCGCGGGAAAACCCCATTAATCACCCTCCCACCTGGCCGCTAAAGTTCTGCGTTTGCCACTTGCCGCGATTTATGGCCTCTGCACCTGAGAGAAGGTGAATCGTTCGGGGAACTTCTTCACTTACCTGCAAAGAAAGGAGGAAAAATATTTGGGATTAGTTTCGAATTGATGGAAAGTATTTGGGATTAGCTTGAATGTTTATTATATATTTTTTTCAAGGATTTTTCCTTGCTTAATACACTTAAATACAGAACTCGTTTTCCTCAGGTTCCTAGGCCAAAGCCTTGGCCAGTTCAACTGTTGATAAGAAACCCTCACCCTGCTCCACAAATGTAATTAAAAAAAAGACTTGAATGTCAGCTTGGCCAGCAGATGCTACCTTAAGATTATAGCCCAGCGACTTCAGCTTGACAACGGAGGCTCAAGGCTTTTGTTATTGCCTGAATTTACGTTTAAGCATTTCAGCTAGGTTTCTTTGTACTACAATTTTATCGCGTGCATAAACAAGATGCGGGTTTAAAGCAAAAAAGAAGTGCAAATTAAAAACGAGACAACGAAACGAAGTCAACTCCAACTGAATTTCAGGTTTACTACAAAGTCATGCAACACGGTCATGTGCAACAGCAACAGAGCGCCGTCTCTTTCCCACCCGCACTCTCGATACTTCGACTGCAGCCGCTGTCAGTCGCATCGAATGCTGCAAATTATTGCAGGACATTTGCCCGAATGGCCAAAGGGTAAACAATTTTTTGCATTTATTTATTTTACGGCAACAGGCGAAGCCGCCACAACAAAAGAAAGTGAAGAAGATAAACAAGAAGGTCGAAGATTTGCCGCTTGGATCTGAAGAATTGGATACCCTGACAGGATGACTTTCTCAACCAATTGATATGAAACTTTGGAATTGAATATATTTCGACATAATAAGGCATCGTATACAATTTCAACAACATGGCTTTTCAAATGCCAGACATATTTGAAACTAAACCAAAGCTGTCAAGACCATCTCAACTTCAGTAACGCCCCTTTGAAGAGTATTAAACTTAATTTTAGCACGAAGCCTAAGAAACTCGTACATCAACAGCACAATTACGAGCAGAAGAAGACAAAATGAGTAAAGGAAGCTGCAGCTTTATCAGTCAGAGCTCTTATGATTATTTAGTATTCAGGGCCTTCGGTTTTCCAGGTCAGCGGGGAAAACAGGAACGAGGACAACAGCGGAGGGCCAGAAAGAAACCGAAGGCGAGAACTGTAAATATTTATTTATAGGTTTCTTTTCTGGGCTGCGGTTTCTTTCGCCGCTGCAGTGTCACTTTCTTTCGCTTTTGACCATTTTCAATTTATGTTTTTTTATTGATTTAAATCTCAGGCAAATGCCGTTTTTTATTGCACTCACATTTTTAATAAAACGAAACGAAAGTAAAGTTGATCGTCGATAAAATACCCCCATCCCCCACAGCGAGCCCCCAATAAATGTTGCAATTTTATTATCATTTGCTGGGGGCTGTCATCAGGTGGAGGAGAGAAGAGGGGGAGAGGAGGAAGGGAAGGGAGAAAAGGAGTTGCACTCGAAAGTGAAAGTTAGCTTTTTAAGGCAGAAAGCAAAGAGCAGCGCGCTCCACACATGTGTTTCTTTTTCTTTCTTTCGCTCTCTTTCTTCGCTGCGAGCCCAATTTTTGTTGATTAGTTTTGGCTTTAATTGAATCAACGACAACATTTTGTCCGCTTAAGGTTGCACACACTGTGGCAGCTGAGTTAGTTGGCCCCCATCCTCTCCTGTTGCCACATTTAACATTTAATTTTAATTGCCGCTGGCGCCGCCTGCCCAAGTTCAATAAACTTGTCTCACTTGCTTGTGCCAATAACGATGATGATGATGTTGCCGCCGATCGATGTGGCATGCTGCAATAGATACGCTGCATTTTTCGCATGTGCAACGGGCCTTTCAGCAATTGCCGCCACACAATGAAATGGAGCCATTCCCCTTCCGATTTCTTTCGCTTCGATCATCGGATATCAAAAGGCTGCGATCGTTGCCCCAAACAGTTGCACACATTATATATATGTATTGTTAATTACAAATATCGGTGATTGGGTTGCTCGGCAGCCGTGTGCACAAAATGTAATGGCGTGAGAAAGTTTTTGCCACTCCGTGGGTGCAAATCCATTGATAGACTTGCGGGTTACCCTATCCTCTTTATTCCCTACTTCTGCTTCGTTCTTCTGGGCAACAGGAAATGAATTTCGCCCGATTATCCTGCAATTAGCTCCATTCCTTTCCACACTTTTTCCCATTCCGTGATGCGATTAAGAAATTTGGCGAGCTTCTTTTGCTTCATTTCTGCTCTCCATTTCCTTCGTTTTTTATCCCATTTTTTGGACCTCTGCTAATGATCTGTCACGCCCCGAGGCGAACGCATAAAAATGCATTTGGTGTCGTCGCCGTCCGCAATAATAAAATAAAGAGAAAAGGCCAAAAAAACAAAAAGGGGGAGCGACAGCAGAAGGAAACCTACAAAAATGCATTTATTTATTTGCGGCGGCTTGATCGTAAAAATAATTTGCTTTTATTGCCCAAAACGGGGCAAATGATGTTGCCGCTGTTGCATGCGCCCAAAAATGGGAATGGGCAGGAAAATAAGAGACTTTAATGCGTTTTGTGTCCTCGTCATGCTGAGCTAAAGTCGGGACCTTTGTGCCTCCACTGGGCTCCCCATCTTTAATTCGCATTTATTTTTACCCTTTCTTGGTCTGCAGAAATTCGCAAATCAACGCCTCAAGCCTCGAATTTTTTTCATTTATTTATTTTCGTGTGCTAAAAGCCATTGACATTTGCCGCACCGCCCAGGCACTTATTCAATTAAACAAAACGCAATTGTTGTTAACACGAAACGTCTGCATCTCTTTCCTTTGCGCTAGCGCCGTCTCTTTCGCTCGCCTGTGGCATATTGTCCCTATCCAAAGTCATGAAGCGTCAAATTGTTATGGCCAAAAGATGGAAAAGATACAAATGGCAACGGTTATCGCACAACAAGCGCAATCGGTCGTGTCGCAGGAGCTAGATGAAGATGGTGATAGAGACAGCCGTAGTGCCGAAGAAAGAGACCGAGAATGGGCACAGACAACAAACAAACAAGCAAGCAAGCAAGCAACAAACGGGCAAACCAAGTGGGCGGGGTAAGCACTTGCCTGAGTGCAACTAAATAGATATTATATAAGCATAAAGAATATGTTTGCCTTCAGCCACGCACCCACGAAAGAAAAAACCGAAAAATACCAGCTTGAGCTACTAGAAAAAAGTTAACACATTGCATGACAACTCTAAAGATATCCTGTATAGCATTATTATCTCAAGGATCAACTGCAATCGTTGTGAATTTTGAATTATTGAATTATTTTGAATTATAGCAGCATAAAATATGCAACGAAGTACTAAACTTCTAACTAACCATCTCTAGAAGGAACTAAAAATTCTATAAGTTGGGAATTTTGCAAGAATTATATACCCCTCCTGAAACACTGCTACAGGGTATTGCAAATGGTGGAGAGAGAACTAAACAAGCTAATAATCATAAAACCAAATGACTTTGAACGGCGTCGAAACGCTGTCCTTTAACAGGATGCATGGGGCACAGATGAAGAAAAGGAAACTGCAGAAGAGGAAGAGCAGCCCGAAAAAGAGGAGGAGGGAAAAGCGTGAAAAATAAGAAGACGAAGCGCTGGGAAGGAGAATCATCAACATTATCGTCAGAGTGACGATTAAAATTTAAGCTTCATTTGTTGCTCTTGTCTGACTCCTTCTGGTGTGTGGTGAAATGGGGGGAAGTGGGGGAGGTGAAAAAATAAGAGAGTGATTGAGGGTTTTCCCTTGGCTAAGCCAAGGAGACTGTGATTGAGTAGGTGTCAAAAGTTGAATGGGCAATGTGGAAAATGGCAAGGGTTAAAATGTTGCAAAAACTGCCAGACTGTCAATTTCCAATTTCTCCCCCCACCCCCCTTCCATGTCATCCATTTAGTCCATCTAGCCGCCTGCCAAATGAAAATTGCAACTAATAAACAAATAAACAAGGCAAACCGGCGGAGTGGCAGAGGAAAAAGAACTGCAAGCGACACAAATTGCAAATGCAACACAAAATCCCCATGCAGTTCAAGGGGCACCACGCCCACAAAAGCCCGAATGCATTCGCAATCAGATTGAATGGGCAAAATAATAGGGGTAAGTGGAGACCTGGAGAGAAAGGGGAGAAAGTAGGGAGTTTATTCAGGGACAGGGTCAGGGGCAGCAGACAGACGCCGAATGTGGAATCGTTTTAATGGATATCAAATAGGAAACAAAACAAACATTCCCACACAAATATACACAGTCGTCGAAATGCATAACAGCACTGGGAGAAAAGTACTTTTTACTTTCAATTCAAAAATATTCAAAGTATTTTCCAAGTATTTCCATTTCCATTCCAAAGAACATTATGTATTATCAAATTTGAATTAGAATAAACTACTCAAATGAAAAACATTGCCCCGTTTTCTCACAGTGTACTCCGATAGGATCCCAACTGCAGCGGGAACGTTCCAATCAGAACTCCAGCTGGGTCCGAATGAGACCGACAGATAAGGCGCGAGTGAGAGGGGAGAAGGAGGAGCAGGACAACAGTTTTGTTTCATTTGCACAAACATTTCATGTTTTGTGCTCCGTTCCTGTTCTGTTTTCTGTTTTACTTTTCGCTTTTCAACTTGTTCATCCACGCCCCCTCCGCCCACTCCCTGCCACGCCTTTCATCCTTGCTCTTTCATTTCGCCAGGCTCGTTTTTACTGTTTCCACTCTTCTTTTTGCCATTTTTTGCACGTTGCGTTTTATTTTTGTGTCTGGCAGCTGCTCGACAACAACAACAATATTGATTGCAATTCCAGCCTGCAGTGGCAACGAGTGCGGTGGAGTGCGGGGGGGAGAAGGAGTTGGGGTTCTCTTTCTCATTTCGCTGAATGGCCCAACACAAAAGCCTAAAAGCACACACACACACACACACACACTCACACGCTGAGAGACGGGAGGCAGACAGATAAACACTCACACACGCCCAAAGCTTGGCTTATGAACCAACAGACGACATCATGCTGGCTAAAATGGGGAAGCAGTGCAGCAAGCAGTGGGGAGAGGGAAGCAGTGCACTGGGCGAAGGATTCTGGTTGCTGAGATAACGGCACTGGGAACGTGATTATCCCAAGTTATCAAACTCAAACGCAAATCTAAAACTAATTTTAGCAAGTAACTAGCTTTTATTTCGATATTTCCAAGAAGTTAACTGCTTCGGAATAATATTCTTTAACTTGAGTTCACCGATATTTTCCCGTGTAGATTTAAGTTCTGCATAACAGAGTGAGACAGAACGCAGCGGAGAGGGACGGAAACTGCTGAGCCAACGAAGCCTTTAAAGTTGGCAAAAAGCCTGCGGATGGAGCCACACACATGTGCGCCCATACAGTTGGATGTGGCTACGGATGTGGGTGGCAAGTACAGCAGGAGGTTCCAGGGAAAAGCGGGCGGAAAGGAAGAGGCGGAGATGGAGTTGCCCTGGCATTGTCTGTTGGCAATGAAAATACGACAATAATGACGTCGAGGGAACTTTCCGCCGGAGAGTCATGCGCCGTTCGATAGGCGGGCGCCCGTAGAAGGTGTGGGTGTTGCGGACTGCTGCAATGCACCAGTTACAGTGGGTAAACATGGAAACTTCTGGAAGTACGTCTAAGGAATATATGGAATTAAAAATAAGAATATTATTTGCTCTTCTGATGCTCCAAGCTATAATACTCACTGTTAAATAGAAAGAATTTACGAATGTCCTGGCAAATCGGTTTGCAACCACTGTGCAGGTTACCCTGCTGTGCATATGTTTATTTAAGTTTCAGTGTGTGTTCACACATGAACACGAATATATTTAAAGACTTACAATTTTGGGCTCCGTTCATATCTTATGTAAATGAATCGAGAGCGATAAATTATATTTAGGATTTTGTTATCTAAGGCGACATGGGTGCATTGCTCAAAAACATGTAATTTAAGTGCACACTACATGAGTCAGTCACTTGAGATCGTTCCCCGCCTCCTAAAATAGTCCCTTAGTGGGAGACCACAGATAAGGTCCTCGCCGCTCAAGATAGGCAGATGTGCCCGAGCGTGGGACCTCGATAAGGCGGGGACTATTTACTTAGGCCTCTGCGTAGGCCATTTACTTTAAGATGCGATTCTCATGTCACCTATTTAAACCGAAGATATTTCCAAATAAAAGCAGTTTCTTACAAAAACTCAACGAGTAAAGTCTTCTTATTTGGGATTTTACATTTGGTCAATCGAGCCTTTAATCGACTCTGCAGTTTCCCCCTACCAAAGGTAAGGAACTCAGAGAAAGGCCAGCTCCTTTAAGCATCTTACAGCTAAAGGTAGCAAAAATAAGTGACTCTTGTTTCCCCCTACCAAAGGTAAGGAACAGAGTATAAATATAAAAAGCAAAAAGATACAAAAGAATCTTTTATGTTTTAAAACAAGCACCTTATAGTCTATAGCTAAAGGTTGCTTTGTGTACCATTATAAATTGTGGTAAGGCGTGCTTGAGGCCATACATCAGCAATTGTGAAATTAAAAAGTGCATAACAAAAGTGCCTTATAAATGCTCTAATAGCATTAAATCAGCTCATAAATAGAGTGCAGTGTATATGCCATAAGAGCATAAATTAAATAAAAAGTGCCTGAAAACAGTGCCTTATAAATGCTCTAATAGCATTAAATCAGCTCATAAATAGAGTGCAGTGTATATGCAAAAAGAACATAAATGCCGAAATAAATGGCTAAAAAACAAAAAATCTGACTGGACTACAAAAATAATAAAACGTGCCAAATAAAAAAAAAAAAAAAAAATCATCTTTAAACATCAAAGGAGCCTCTACCAGCAGCAGAAGCAGCAACAGCAGTAGCAACAGCAGCAACAACAGCAGCAACAGCAGCAGCAACAACAACGACATCAGCTAAGTCAAAACAAGAATTTTCTGTTTATCCAAACACACATATATATATAAATACATATAAAATACATATACACGTACTATATATATTAAGAAATTACAAAAAATTTTCAAAATGATGTCAGAAAAGACTATTCAATTCCTTAAGAAGCAGTCCGAAATTATTTTGGAAATTAGAAAGTTGGAAGTAAAACCAACATTAACAGATGTAGAAATTCTAAAATTAAATGAGCTTCAAAAATGTTTCATTGCTAATCATAGCAATTTGTTAAAGATCGGCGTTGTCGATCATGAATATTTTAACGCGAAGCAGTATGATTTAATAATGATGGTGTTAGAAAAAATTAAAAATAAAAATGAAAAAATTAAGGGCGAGTCGGTAGAAAACACTTTCCCTAAATCAAACACTGTCCCTAAATCAAACCCTCCCCCTACATTAAACCTTGAAATGTGTGGTCACCCTGAAAAAGAGGGTATAGCACAAAACAACGCTCTAAAAGTAGAGCAGGCATTTCGAAATAATGTTGGCCAATTTCGAGTATATCTAGAAGATACGTCTAAACTAATAGACAGTAGTCCAGATTTCCTTAAAATAAGGAAAAATAAAATTGAATTTTTATGGCATAAAATAGATAACCTGATTGAACAGGTGAATAGTCATTTTGAGAGCTCGCTATTCGAAGAAGAAATTAGCGAACTTGAATTTGACAAACAAAATATTCTTACAGCCATTAATAGTCGACTCAGTGGCACAATAAATAAAGCTGAAATGTCGACGGTTGTTAAGGCGGAGGAGTTACCAACCCTGCCTAAAATACAGATTCCCACTTTCTTTGGTGATTCCAAAGAATGGGATCTTTTTAATGAACTCTTTACAGAGCTCATACATGTGAGAGAGGATCTCAGTCCTTCTCTCAAATTTAATTATCTAAAGTCAGCATTAAAAGGAGAAGCCAGAAATGTGGTTACTCATTTACTGCTCGGCTCTGGAGAAAATTATGAAGCCACTTGGGAGTTTTTGACCAAGCGATATGAGAATAAAAGAAACATATTCTCAGATCATATGAATAGGCTTATGGATATGCCAAATTTAAATTTAGAATCCAATAAGCAAATAAAGACATTTATTGACACGATTAACGAGTCAATTTATATTATAAAATTAAAGGCACAATTACCAGAAGATGTGGATGCAATTTTCGCTCACATAATTCTTCGGAAATTCAATAAAGAATCACTCAATTTATATGAAAGCCATGTTAAAAAGACAAAAGAAATACAGGCACTTTCTGATGTCATGGACTTTTTAGAGCAAAGGCTCAATTCTATATCATCATTCTCACAGGAAGTAAAACCTGTAAAGAAAATGATTAATAATAACAAGAATAAAAATTATAGTGACAATTGTGTATATTGCAAACTACCAGGGCATTATTTAATTCAATGCCATAAATTTAAAATAATGAATCCAGCAGAACGGTCTGACTGGGTAAGAAAAAATGGGATTTGCCTAAGATGTCTGAGGCATCCGTTTGGTAAAAAATGTATAAGCGAGCAGCTTTGTTCGACTTGTCGTAAACCTCACCACACGTTACTTCACTTTGCAGGTCATAATCCAGAAAAAGTGAATACGTGTAGAACAACAGGTCAAGCCTTGTTGGCCACGGCCTTGATTCAAGTAAAGTCGAGGTATGGAGGCTTTGAACAATTAAGAGCATTGATTGATAGTGGCTCTCAAAGCACAATTATTTCAGAAGAGTCTGCACAGATTCTAAAATTGAAAAAATTTCGGTCTCATACTGAAATAAGTGGAGTATCTTCCACAGGAACGTGCATCTCCAAGCACAAAGCGGTTATTTCGATAAGAAATTCTCCGAAAAATTTAGAAATTGAAGCAATTATTCTCCCAAAACTTATGAAGGCACTTCCAGTCAACACGATTAATGTTGATCAGAAAAAATGGAAGAACTTTAAATTAGCCGACCCCGATTTTAATAAACCGGGTCGCATTGATCTAATCATTGGAGCAGACGTATATACTCACATTCTGCAAAATGGAGTTATAAAAATAGACGGTCTCCTTGGGCAAAAAACTGATTTCGGGTGGATAGTTTCTGGATGTAAAAAATCCAAAGGAAAAGAAACCATTGTAGCCACAACAATAGAAATAAAAGAGTTAGATCGCTACTGGGAAGTGGAAGAAGAAGAAAAAGATGATATCGAGTCTGAAATCTGTGAAAATAAATTTA
This sequence comes from Drosophila simulans, assembly GCF_016746395.2. Classification (NCBI taxonomy): domain Eukaryota; kingdom Metazoa; phylum Arthropoda; class Insecta; order Diptera; family Drosophilidae; genus Drosophila; species Drosophila simulans. Next base: position 26,407,341 of record NC_052523.2, on the reverse strand, counting down.
TCAAAACGACAAAAAAAGATTCAGATGGGCGATACATTGTGTCAATTCCATTCAAGGAGGATGTCACCTTAGGAGATTCAAAGAAACAAGCGATAGCTCGTTACATGAATCTGGAGAAAAAACTAAAAAGAAATGAAAAACTTAAGGTTGACTACACTAAATTCATGAATGAATACATGGATTTAGGACACATGATTGAAGTGAGTGATGAAGGCAAATATTTTTTACCGCACCAGGCAGTGATTAGAGATTCAAGCCTTACGACCAAATTGAGAGTAGTTTTTGATGCTTCAGCAAAAACTACGAATAACAAAAGTTTGAACGACATAATGTGGGTTGGGCCACGAGTTCAAAAAGATATTTTTGACATTATTATTAAATGGAGAAAATGGGAATTTGTTGTTTCGGCAGACATTGAAAAGATGTACCGACAAATTAAAATAGATAATAATGATCAAAAATATCAATATATTTTATGGAGAAATTCTCCAAAAGAAAAAATTAAAACATATAAATTAACCACAGTCACTTACGGAACTGCATCTGCACCATATTTGGCTACCAGGGTTCTGGTAGATATTGCAGATAAATGTAAAAACCAAGTTATTAGTGCAATAATTAGGAATGATTTCTATATGGATGACCTAATGACTGGAGCTGATTCGGTAGAAGAAGCTAATAAATTAATAACATTAATTCTCCATGAATTGCAGAAAGTTGGATTCAACTTAAGGAAATGGATTTCCAACAATTCCAAAATATTAACCACTGTGGAGGACACAGGGGACAATAAGGTTCTCAATATTATCGAAAATGAATGTGTTAAAACTTTAGGACTAAAATGGGAACCTCAAAATGATTTATTTAAGTTCAGCGTAAATTGTAATGATGAATCAAAAAATATAAATAAGCGCGTTGTGTTATCAACGCTAGCAAAAATATTTGATCCGTTAGGATGGTTGGCACCAGTCACGGTTTCAGGAAAACTTTTTATTCAAAAACTTTGGATAAATAAAAGTGAATGGGATCAGGAATTATCCATAGAAGATAAAAATTATTGGGAAAAATATAAAGAAAATTTATTATTGTTAGAGAATATTCGAATCCCAAGGTGGATTAATTCAAACAGTTCTTCAGTCATTCAGATTCACGGATTTGCGGACGCCTCCGAAAAAGCATATGCTGCAGTAGTCTATGCTAAAGTAGGACCTCATGTTAATATAATAGCTAGCAAAAGTAGAGTCAACCCTATAAAAAATAGGAAGACAATTCCCAAACTCGAGCTGTGTGCAGCTCACCTGCTTAGTGAATTAATCCAAAGACTAAAAGGATCAATTGACAATATAATGGAGATCTATGCTTGGAGTGATTCCACGATTACCTTAGCATGGATTAACAGTGGTCAAAGTAAGATCAAATTTATAAAAAGAAGAACGGATGACATTCGGAAATTAAAAAATACTGAATGGAATCATGTTAAGTCAGAGGATAATCCAGCAGATTTAGCATCCAGGGGAGTGGATTCTAACCAGTTGATCAACTGTGATTTTTGGTGGAAAGGTCCGAAATGGCTAGCAGACCCAAAAGAACTTTGGCCTCGGCAGCAGTCTGTAGAAGAACCTGTCTTAATAAATACGGTATTAAATGACAAAATAGATGATCCTATTTACGAATTAATAGAAAGGTATTCCAGTATAGAAAAACTTATACGTATAATAGCATACATAAATAGATTCGTGCAGATGAAAACAAGAAATAAAGCCTATTCATCAATTATTTCAGTAAAGGAGATAAGAATAGCGGAAACAGTTGTTATTAAGAAACAACAAGAATACCAGTTTAGGCAAGAGATAAAGTGCCTTAAAATCAAAAAGGAAATCAAGACAAATAATAAAATATTGTCATTGAATCCATTTTTGGACAAGGATGGGGTTCTAAGAGTTGGAGGAAGATTGCAAAATTCCAATGCAGAATTTAATGTTAAACATCCAATCATTTTAGAAAAATGCCACCTAACAAGCTTATTAATAAAAAATGCTCATAAGGAAACATTGCATGGAGGGATAAACCTAATGCGAAACTATATCCAAAGAAAGTATTGGATTTTCGGGTTGAAAAATTCGTTGAAAAAGTATTTAAGAGAATGTGTAACGTGTGCAAGGTATAAACAAAATACAGCTCAGCAAATAATGGGTAACTTGCCAAAATATAGAGTGACGATGACATTCCCGTTTCTTAATACTGGAATAGATTACGCAGGTCCTTATTATGTTAAATGTTCAAAAAATCGTGGCCAAAAAACATTTAAAGGATACGTTGCTGTATTCGTTTGCATGGCCACCAAAGCCATACACTTAGAAATGGTAAGCGATCTAACTTCAGACGCATTTTTAGCAGCACTCAGAAGATTTATTGCTAGACGGGGAAAATGTTCCAATATCTATTCAGACAACGGAACAAATTTTGTAGGAGCTGCAAGAAAATTAGATCAAGAGTTATTTAATGCAATACAAGAAAATATAACGATTGCAGCGCAGCTTGAAAAGGACAGGATTGATTGGCATTTTATTCCCCCGGCAGGACCTCACTTCGGAGGTATTTGGGAAGCTGGAGTTAAGTCAATGAAATACCATTTAAAGCGTATAATCGGCGACACTATTTTGACTTACGAAGAAATGTCAACTCTTTTATGTCAAATAGAAGCATGCTTAAATTCAAGGCCATTATACACTATAGTTAGTGAGAAGGACCAACAAGAAGTTTTAACACCAGGTCATTTTTTAATTGGAAGACCACCTTTAGAAATAGTCGAACCAATGGAAGATGAAAAAATCGGAAATTTGGATAGGTGGAGACTTATCCAAAAAATGAAGAAAGATTTCTGGGTTAAGTGGAAAAGTGAATATTTGCATACGCTCCAGCAAAGGAATAAATGGAAAAAGGAAATTCCTAATATAGAAGAAGGGCAAATAGTTTTATTAAAGGATGAGAATTGTCATCCTGCAAGATGGCCTTTAGGAAAGGTGGAAAAGGTGCATAAGGGGAATGATGATAAGGTCCGAGTGGCTAAAGTAAAGATGCAGGAAGGATATATCACTAGACCCATTACTAAAATTTGTCCCTTGGAAGGAATAAAGTCTGTTGACAAAAATGAGGCTGACCAAGAGCCAAAAAGACGAACTAGAGCGACATCGGGAATGTCCAAGATCGGAATCATTATGGCAATGTTGTTGTTTGTGTTAAGTTGTCAAGTTTCTAGCGCATTACCTAAAGATATAGCACCAAGATATTCTATAGACAAAATAAATAAAACCTCAGCAATATATCTAGACCCGCTAGGAGATGTTGAGATTGTGAGTACTTCTTGGAATTTGGTTATCTATTATAAAATGGATCCATATTTTAAAATGTTAACAAAGGGTAATGCGCTTATACAAAGTATGAGGAAAGTTTGCGAAAGACTTCATAGCTTTGAAGAGCAATGTAGTCTAGTCTTAGATAATATGCAAAGTCAGTTATCGGAACTTGAAGAAAACAATAAATTGTTTATGATGCAGTCTAGATCTAGAAGCAAGCGTGCTCCTTTCGAATTTATGGGTTCCTTGTATCATATTTTATTTGGTATAATGGATGAAGATGATAGAGAGCAATTAGAAGAAAATATGAAGAATTTGTTAGATAACCAGAACAACCTTGATAAACTAATTCAAAAACAAACATCTGTGGTTGATTCAACTTCTAATCTATTAAAGAGAACAACAGAAGATGTTAACTCCAATTTTAGAAGTATGCAAATAAGAATTGAGAACATGACAGAAGTTCTTAAAGAAAATTATTATGTTTATAAGGAATCAATAAAATTCTTTATGATTACGAAACAGCTACACTCATTGATTGAAGAAGGCGAAAAAATTCAAGCAGGCATTATAAGCCTGTTGATTGATATTAATCACGGTAGGCTAAATACAAATATTCTCAGGCCAAATCAGCTTAAAAAAGAAATTGCCAAAATTCAGCAGAGTCTTTCGGAGAACCTAGTAATTCCAGGAAAACGGTCAGGTACGGAACTTAAGGAGGTGTATACACTGTTAACAGCCAGGGGTTTATTCATCGACGATAAATTGATCATTAGTGCAAAAGTGCCTCTGTTTAGCAGGCATCCATCCAAATTGTTCAGGCTTATTCCGGTGCCAATTCGAAATGAAGATCGGATAATAATGGTGCATACAACGTCCGAATATTTAATTTATAATTTTGAGATAGATTCCTATCACATAATGACGGAAGCCACATTAAATCAATGTCAGAAATGGCAATTAAATAAGAGAATATGCAAAGGAAGTTGGCCCTGGAATTCAGCGAATGATAATGCATGTGAGATTCAGCCTCTAAAGCCAGATAAAGCGGCGAACTGCATCTATAAAACAGTAGTCGACTCTAAAAGTTACTGGGTAGAGTTAGAAAAGAAAAGTAGTTGGTTGTTTAAGGTTCCTGCGAATTCAAAAGTCCGTCTGCAATGTACTGGCTCTCAAATTGAATTGTTTGATTTGCCTCAGCAAGGAGTTTTAAGCATTGCGCCATATTGTACGGCAAGAACCGACGATAAAATTCTAGTTGCCCACCATAACATTCAGTCCGAAAGTGAAGAATTATTATCAACACCTTATATAGGAGAAGTTAGTGAAGTGCCGAAGATTATTTGGGATCCGCTGAAACTATCAATATTAAATCATACTGAGGAATCTGAACGATTGAATAATGAAATTAAATTTATGAAAGAGAACCATCAAAAATTGAAAGATTTACATTTCCATCATATTTCCGGACATGCTGGATTAATTATTGCTTTAATACTAATGATAGTATTAATAATATATTTCATACGGAAATGTGCTGTGCAACAAAGAATGCAAGCAATAACCTTTGCAGGTCCGTTGCCAGTACTATAAATATCAATAGTAAATAAACAATAAAATAATATAACAAATAAAAATATACAGTCCACTATATCGTTGTTTAATAGAAAATGTACTTCTACATAGAAAAAGCAAAATGTTTAAAATAAGTTAATTGAGTACAAATTGTTGAATTAAAAATAATATAAACCATAATTGTAATCCAATAAAATTAAAAGCCAGAAAAACTAGGCCCATTGAAATCTTAGTTGCAAAATAAATGAACATATATCAAATAAATACAGTCCACTACTGTTATAAATGCAACTAATATACTAATGTACATCTCAGCTTTGCTGGCCCTTTGGCAGAATGTTCACACATGAACACGAATATATTTAAAGACTTACAATTTTGGGCTCCGTTCATATCTTATGTAAATGAATCGAGAGCGATAAATTATATTTAGGATTTTGTTATCTAAGGCGACATGGGTGCATTGCTCAAAAACATGTAATTTAAGTGCACACTACATGAGTCAGTCACTTGAGATCGTTCCCCGCCTCCTAAAATAGTCCCTTAGTGGGAGACCACAGATAAGGTCCTCGCCGCTCAAGATAGGCAGATGTGCCCGAGCGTGGGACCTCGATAAGGCGGGGACTATTTACTTAGGCCTCTGCGTAGGCCATTTACTTTAAGATGCGATTCTCATGTCACCTATTTAAACCGAAGATATTTCCAAATAAAAGCAGTTTCTTACAAAAACTCAACGAGTAAAGTCTTCTTATTTGGGATTTTACAGTGTGCGTGTCGTTTTGGCAAAGATTTCATTAATAGCTTTTGCGGTTGTGAGGGCGGAGGACCAAGTGGAAAACGAGTAAGCAATGCATACTTGATTTGATATTCAACAAAAGGTGAGTAGTTCCCTCTACTTCCCCCACCCCCTTTTTCTTGCAGCACTCCTTTTCCCTAGCTGGCTTTTCCCTACACCCCCACACCCTTCGCCATTTCTCCTACATTTCTCTTTCTGCCCACACATCGTTATGCGCTTTAATTTGCAAATGGTTTTGCAGATTTGGTTGCGGTTACGAATTTTGCGGGGGAGTCTGCCACAGTGGTCACCCGCTGCGATGGAACTACTCAGCGTGTCCGAGACAAAGCTTTGCAGAACAAAAAGTGCCTGATGTGGCGCGACTTTTAATGTTTCCTCAATTTGAGTACCCAAAAAAAAAAGGTCGTTAATTGCTGAGCCGCCCCTGCCCCTCGATCCCCTTTTATGGATCCCATATGTAAATATGATACATTAATTACACTTTACGAAAATGTTGGCATATTTATTGCCACATCAGAACAATAACTATTATAATCTTTGTAAGCTACTTTAAACGATCCCCCAAAAACACAGTGATTTTTCCCCGTGCCTTTTGTAACCCCACATGTGTGCCCACATAGCCATCGAGATCCAAGTCGCACCATTTCATTTCATGCTCGGCTGACGCCGTCTTTTGTTTATTTATCATCGCCGAGCGAAAAGTGAAACCTAACCTCACACAGTGTATGTGCGTACATATATAGAAATGTATATTCAGAAATCGGACAGAACCTATTCCAATACGCGAGGCCCCCAATCAGCAGAAAACAACTGAAAAACAAACGTCATCGATATGGATGTGTAATGGGGTTCCGCGTTAATAAAAATTTTACAGTGCAGAACTTTATGCTTTAAGTCTAGACGACAGTTTTTGGAACGTGCTCAATTAGCACACAGCCGCGGGGGGAGCGGCAACCAGGGGGGGTGAGTAGAGAAACCAGCGGGAAAAACAAAAACAGAATTTAAAATTAAATTTTCGCCCTGCCTCACGACTATAATTCACTCATATTTACTACGGAATACAGAACCCCCGGGCCCACAGATAAACTATGCACCGATATGGCTATATCGCTACCTCCTTCTCGCTCCTTAGAATCTTCCGGTATCGAGCTGTCTCACTCCCGCAGCCTTAGTCGGAACAACAAAAGTCGTGCGAAAGTTGTTAATTTTCGCTATAGTTTTGTTTTTCACACCATATCACCGCACTTGCTATAACAGGGGGATTGGCGCATATTGTCTGAGGCTTTCAAAACAAATATGGAGAGATTTAAAGGTGACGACTATCCTATACCCTAGGTTCTGATGAATTATTATAACTTATCTCTTATGTATTATAACTTATTAAGCAAAAATCTATAATATATAGTTATGATGATTTCACCTAGTTAATAGAATCACATTGTATCTGCGAAATGGTACCATATGTATCTAAATACAGCAACTAAATGTATCTCAACGGCATATCCATAATTTACTCCGTTACATCTCAAATTGCCCGCTAGTCACACCCTTTGGACACCCGTTGCGTTTGGTATGCAAATTCAAGACGCCGACTTTGTTGCTACTTTGTTTTTATGGTCTGTAGTTGCAAAATGTTGTAGTTATTCTATTCCCGGCGTGCCTTTCGCAATTTACTTGCAGTTGTGCGCGTTTTCGAACGTTCGGGAAAGTATTGCGGCATTTTTCGGAGATGGGGTGAAAATCCAAGCAATCAGGGGGAGGATGCTACGCCCACGTGAGAGTTTTGGGCCTACGAATGGGAAATTATTTGCAGACAGCAAATGAATAAGAGAGAGAGAGAGAGAGGCAAGCAGGAAGAGCTTTCTGCAAAAAAGACGGGAAACTGGAAGAGGCGCAAAAACCAACAGACTTCCGCCTCATCCACCCACCGAAAATGAATACATAAAATGTGTCTTAACCTTGACATTGGACGCCAAATACAAAAAAAAAAAAGAGGAAAACACAAATATGCCGGCAGACAAAACAAGTTAAAAGAGCGTAAGAGAGAGAGGGAACGAGCCGAACACATTCATTCATTAAACAGAGACGGCGAATTTAAAGGGAAAGGCAAGAACTTTTGGCTTTCCTCTTTTTATTTTTGCTCACCTTTTTGAATCAGCAAAGTTTGTTTATCATGGCAGCAACAACAAAAATTAAATAAAATAAAAATGGGCCGCGTGTGGCGCTAAAAATAAACGCCAGTAAATGCAAACAAAACAAGAAATGAAAAATGGAAATACAAAAAACGAGAGGCGATAAACAATTTTATGGACGTTTATTTTTGAATTAAACGCAAATCATCACAAAATGCTGATAAGCAGGAACCAAAAAGAATGCAAGAGGCAAGAAATTGCATGAAAAATACACAGAGAGTGATCAAAAGCGAGAGAACACCGAAACTTGAATACCCTAAGTTTAAATAGAAGAGGATCGGCAGAACTATATATAGCTTTTATTCAAAAACTTTTATAGAAAGCAGATATTACTGTTCATCGCTAAAAGAGCAATTCCGCATTTCAGGTTAAAAAAGAAACACGCAAAAATGGCGCAAATTTCGTGGCCTTGAAAAGTGTGCAAAAACAGAGAGAAAGATAGAGAGCGAAATCCAGAAGAATGAATGGAATTATGCCATAGAAGGCAAAACAAAGTTCTCAGCTTGGAAAGAGAGTGCAAGAGAAAGAGATGGCTAGAGGGTGAGGGGTTGGGATTCTGAAAACCTGAAGATCGCGTTCAAAACAACAACACAAAAAGAAACAAAAAACGATCTAATTCCTCTTCGTGTTGTTCTCCTATTCGCATTCTTTTTTTTTGATCGCGATGAAATAAATAATATTATTCGCTGCTCTTGGAAACGGAAATATTAAAATTGGGCACAAAATAAATAAGAGCATGAACACATCTGGGAAACATACCATACGATAAATGTCCGTTGCTATATGGCAGCATATAAATTTCAATAATTTTTCATTGCCTATGATTTATGCGTAAAAAGAATGACAATAAAAAGTGAAGAACTACAGCAGAATATAAGAAAAGAAAGCCTTGACCCAAAGCAACAAACAAAAGATTATAATATTTTATTCATTCGCTGAGTTGATGCAGATCGTCGACTTCCTTAAGGGGAAAATATTCGCAAATTTCTCGAATAAACAAGCGCATTTTATTTAATATTTCTGCAAATATTGTATGTATTTCGCAGCTGTTCACCCGTCAAGGTTATATAATCTATGGAACCGGCAAACGAACGAAAAACGGGCAAACAAACGCCTCAATTGTTGATAACACTGTGCAACACGATAAAGGAACCAGAGTATCAATCTGGTATCTGTTTGGCATGTTTGTTGATAACACCTAGAGCCACTGGGGGTTTTATCAAAAGAAAAGCTGAAGAATACCTACAAAGACTGCAGTAAATATATTCTCAATATTATGACCCCTTGTCGTTCAGTGTAATTGATAAAAGTTTTGCGAATAAATATTGAAACGCTTAACCACATGCTGGGGAATTTCGCCACACAAATTTCGCTTTGTTAAACAAGTTAACCAAGTATTTAAGACTAAAGATACATTGCATCTAATTCTAGACAATAAGACTATAGCTCCTTATTTGTAGATTATTGTTATCATAAGGGATATCTTGTACTTACCGCACTCGCTCGGAATAGAGTTCCACCTCCTTGTTCTTCTGCTGCTGCACCAGTTGCTGCTGCTCGTAGCTGGCCAGTGGCTTGAAGTTGCTGATATTGGCCAAAGCAGGCAGGTTCTGCTGCTGCTGCTGCTGCTGAGGAGCAATCAGCAGGTTCTTGGACAAGCCCAGTCCATTTTGCAGAAGGTTGCTGCCGAAAGCTGGACCCAGAGGCTGGATCAGCAGCGACTGCTGCTGCTGCTGCTGCTGTGGCAGCAATTGCTGCACCGGCGACACGGAGATCTCGCCACTGGACCGGGAGTCCGAGGGCGAGGTGGATCCACTGCCAGCTCCACTGGAGGACAGGCTGCCAGCCCTGGCGCGCAGGTCCAGGCCGAGGACATTGTTCTGATTGAGGATGTTGCTGAAAGTGGACAGCACACTGGGCTGCAGCAGGCCGGAGGAGCCGTTGTTGCCACTGCTGCCGTTGCTGGTGGTGTTGCCGTTGTTGTGGGGCAAACCCGACCCGATGACGCCCACATTGGGATTGGGCGTCAGTCCGGCGTAGCTGTTGCCGTTGTTGTTGCTCAAGGGGGCTTTGGCGGTGCCATTACCAGCACCACCGCCGTTGTTGTTGTTGCGGTTCCGCTTCTTCTTGGCCTTCTTCTTGTCGTCGTCCTCGCTGAGGCTGCCATTGGCCAGATTGGCGCGGTTGCCCGACCCGTTGAGGTATATGACGCCCTGGCTGCTCGGCGGCACCCAGTCGAGGTCCTTGCGCAGTTGTCCCCTGCCGCACTTGCAGCTGCAGGCCTTCTGGACCAGCTCGTAGCCCTTCTTGGTCCACAGGTGCTGCAGACGCTGCCGCTCCGACCAGGATCGAGCCCGACCGTTGGCCTTCAGCGCCTGCAGCACGCTCGCCTCCCACCACTCGAAGCACTCGCGGTGCATGTACTGGCCTGCGCTGCAGTTCTCGTTGTTGCACAGCACGCGGATGCAGTCCGCCAGGGAGAGCTCGTTGAGCGGTATCAGGGTGTCCAGTTTGCGGCAGTCTCCGCTGGGCAGGCAGCAGTGGACCACGCCCCCACCAACGACACCGCCACCGGTTCCCTGCATGGGCGCCATCAGGACGCCTGAAGAGTTCGCGTTCTCCGCGTAGAACTGCAGAAGTTGCTGCGTCTGGTGCTGCTGCTGCAACTGTTGCTGGTGCTGCTGCTGGGTGCTGTTGCCGCTGCTGCTGATGTTGCTGTTGCGACGCGGAGCCATAAATTTGTGTTTTCTCCTATTAATATGCACTCGCTGCGGGAAAAGACTTGGTTGGCTGTCCTCGAGAATCCTCAATCTCTATTTCGAATCAGCATTTTGCGATTCTAAATTTACGATTATAAATTTCAAAATATTGCTTGTTGATTTTTTCGCGATTTTATGGTGCGATTTGCGGTCTATATAAATGCTGCTGGCATATATTTATTTATTTTTGAACCGATTCCAGAATATATTTCAACTGATGGTTTGGCGGATCCAGTGAGTTTTCGTGAATTTTCGTGTTGTTTTTGTAAATTTTTAGAAATTTCGCAGACAAAAGTCTGATTTTATTCGGAATTTAATTTTTTGTGTATAGTAAATGCTTGTTATTTTGCGATTTAGTCTGGTTAGGTTTTAACTTTTCGGTTGCCTTTACAATTGTTTTCTGATGGATTTTCCGAGTGGGTTTCTACCGAAATTGGTATTATTTTAAACTTGATGGGTAATTGCTTTCACTTATTGCTTAAAAATCGTACACCTCCTTGCTGTGTGTATCAAAAATACTTCGAAAAATTCCCGTCAATGCAGTCTGTTGTGTTTTGCGTAATTTTCTGTTTTGTTGTTGTACCTGAGCTGAGTTTATTGTTGTTGTAGAACGTTAAGTATCAAAAATTGTTTTTATTGTTTATCTTCGCTTCGTCCCTATCTCCCTCTCACACGATCGTTCGCTCTCTGTCACACACGCGGCGCCATGTTCGGCAATTTTTCACATTTTGCTTCGCTTTCTGCGTTTATTTTTTGCGCTTCTGGTTTTTGCCGGCAAACAAAAAGGATTAGAGGATAGTGTAAATTTCCGATTCGTTTTTAGTCGCAGGACAATTGTAAACTGGAGTGTTCCTCTTCGATTTGCTCGGTTTGCAAGTTCTCCTGTTTTCCGTTTTTCCCACCACGAACGGCGCACGCAGAGAGAAGCCAAGAAACACAACCAACCAGATCGAAAGCGAAATTCAAACTGTTTTTGGTCTGTGCTTGCTCGCCGCGTTCGAACATCGCGCGTCGAACATCGCTGCCGGCGTCGCTGCTTGGCATTGGCAGCGAAGTTGGAGTTTTCCTCCACTCCGTTTTTCCGCACTTCTTCTTACCGTTTTTCGGGGTTGGTGGGTGGTGGTTGGCTGGTTTTCACTTTCCACCACCGCCGCCAACCGCTCGCTTTTCATTCGGCGGAAAACTGAACAGATTTTTGGCGCTAAAATGAGAAATGGATGGGGAAAATGGCGGAAGGGGCTAAAAAAGATTCTAATTCACTAGAATTTGCCAGTTTAGGCCAGAATGTGGTACATTTTCCCACTTCATAACGGAATTTTTGATAGCAGTTACATACATTTAAGAGTAAATGAGAGAAGTAAGAGTTTTGACTTTTGTTAATACGCTAAAAAAAAGCTTCGTTTCCATAGAAAATATTTTATCAAGCCATATTTTCTGAAAACTAATAAGAAGAATAATAATACTTTAATGCCGTTTTTAGCTATTTCTCCTTATGTTTTTTGGTTCCAAAATTAAATCAATTCTATTTTTATTAAATAATCCAAATTTTATTATTTATTAGCTGTTTTAGTTTTTACAGCCATTTCATTTACAATTAGAAGCTCTCGATGATTTGCCAAAATTCACTTTCGTTGCGGCTCGAAGCTGGTTCGAATCGAGTTCGAAGCCGGTCGTTTCCCCTCCAACATGTTCGACTGCAGTGGCCATGCGAACGTCGAGCGCGTTCGCTCTGTTCCACATGCATGGAGCGTGCATATGTGTTTGTGCTAGAAACCGGCAAAGTAAACAACATGAAAACAGGGTTGCCGAGTCGCTGGAACTCGAACTTGCAGCGCACTTTTGCTTTCCGTGGCTAATCTTTTAATGCCAGTGGAAGTGGAAATGCCGTTTGATGTCTCCATCTCCCTCTGGCGGAACTGTCGCTCTCTGTCGCACTCTTCGATTGCTGTTATATATATACATACAAACGTTTCTATATAATCCCCTATATGTTCGCAAACACATTCGCACATAAATACAAATACAATGCATGCGAGTGCCGGCAATAAAAGAGGCAGAGACAAAGAGGAAGAGAATTAAAACAATGAACGAAAAAGAACTGAAGATACCCTACTTTGAATTTAAACTACCAATTAAAACTTAAATAAGCAGATAGATTATTGTTTTCATTCGAAACAAGTATTTAAATATATTGGTAATAGTTAAGTTGGTAATATTAGTTTTATTATTACGAATATCATGGGTAAATTTTGTATTTTGACTATTTATTTGTGTTTTGCCTGTAGGGTATTAAAGTTGCACCAATCCCGAAATGTGCTTTCAAATGCAGAGCCTTTTTATTGTATCCTCGCCTTTGTGTATATATAAAAATTCCCGCTGTGTTGCAAAAAAAAAGTATGCGAAAACGAATAAGAAGAAGCGGTAGAAACGGCAAAAAACGGGCACGTGTAGAACGAAAAGTTGCAAAGGGAAGGGAAAGGATCTCGCAACCAGATGGGGTTTTCTTATAGGACTCTCAGGATCCGGGCTTCTATTCTTTTGGTAACTGCGGTGCAAAGTCAAGGTCCAATTCCACTTATTTTCGAGTCAAACTGCGCAGTTTCCATTTTTTTCTCTCGATTTTGACCTGCCGGGAAGAAGAAGAGCAAGAAGGAGGGAGAGAGCAGAGGGTTCTGATATAATAATTAAGTCAGTCAGGTAGGCAGATCGGCAGCCATTGCGTAATAGGATCGTACATACGAGTATATGTATGTATGTGTTGTTTGTTGTTCTAGCTAAAGGATCGTCGGTGGAGGGGGTAAGAGAACAAAGGAGGGGCGAACTAGTTTGTTGTTGTTGTCATCGCCGCTTTATATTTCTCAAGGATTTCGCTTTGTGTTCGCTTCGACTCTGACCTAATTTTAATGACCAATGCATAACGAAAAAAAATAATAATAAGAAGAACAAGAAGATGGCATGTGTTCAAAGCGGAAAGGGAGAAGAAAGAGAGGAAGAGGCAAAAAGAGAGGAGGAGAGAGTCTGCAGCCGCGGGCAAAAGCTGAGCTCATAATTCTTCGGCGACACGCATCAAGTTTAATTTGCATAATTAATGGCAATGCAGGACTGCAACCCTGGGGGCCGAAAAAAGAGTTGCCAGGTCGTTAAGTAACGTTTTTAAATTAGGAATCCCAACTAGAGTTTAGGTATGCACATATGTCTTAAGATTTGATAATTATTTCTATATTAAGCTACTGCCTAAGTGATTGTTTCCGCTAAGTTTCGATCTCTAAACCATTTTAATGGGTAAACTTCTGCTTATTTATGGGACCAACTTCAAATATTAAAGTGATGACTTTGTGTGTTCCTTGCAACTTTCTGCGTGTTTCTTGGCTTCCTGTTTGGCTTCTAACCAGGGTGTGAAAGCGGGTTCTTCGAAGGAGGAACTTCGCGGTGGCGTAAGAGTATCTGCAAGATACTCGTTCGTATGGATAGGCAAACCCAAGGCAAATTCCCTACCTCCTCCCACGTTCTAGCCATAGCCATCTATTTGTGCAGGCCTTTCCTTGTGTTTTTCGCCGTTCCTTCGCTTTAAAAGTCCCGAGGGTGTTTTGGGCAGATGTGTTCGACACCCACCCGTACTCCTCCATCCATAAAACCCTCCTCCTCCCCTCCGCTCCTCTGGCAGAGCAGCATTATTTGTAATTACTCATACTCCCGCGTTTATCCAATCGGAAGCAACTTTGAAACCCAAAATAGGGTTTGAAATTCAACTGGCATGGCAACCCGACTCAACCTCAAACCGTTCAACTTCGTACATAGCGGTAAACATAATACATGCCAAATATATAGCCATAAAAAGAGACAAAACGGCGGAGAGAGTCGTGTTTTTCACTCGACGGAGGGTGTCGTAATTTCGTTTCGTTGCCAAAAATAACCCAAACTCCATTTTGTTGCCACTTGCCGACGGATGCAGATGATGGTGGATTCGTTAGGCAAGCAGCAGAAGGGCCCAGAACTCCGGCTGCGTCCCTTTTACGCCTCTTTTTGGGGGCTGGGGGTTTCAATGTGGGTCTGATTCACGCAGCTCTGCTTACATAAGCGAAATGAAGTCAGCATTCGCCCTATAGACATACATATTCCCACTTAACGAACGGATGTGCTACACTCCAATCGGAATGGAACCATTATGTCAACCAAGGAAACTACATAGTTGGGATATATTTCAAGAGTTTTCTTGATATTTTCGAAAAAAAGTATGGGTAAAGAAAGTAGCAAATCCATAATTTGAAGCCTAATTAAAGTATTAGATGAATAATAATACTTTCTATTTAGTAGTTTCCTTTCTATACTTATTTAATGCTTGTACTTAAACATAGTAAAGTTTAGGTTAATCGCAAACTATCAAAATCAGCTTTTTTGGAATGATCAAGAATGTTTCGAAGCTCTTTAAGAAGTTTATATAGCATATTATATACATAACAAACATAATAAATATTTATATATTTAAATAATCGAATGATCTATACCAAATATGTTTTATTTGTATGGTTTGTATTCCTAAGGGCAGTTCCATTTGTTTTCCATTTTGGGGAGTAGGGGGCATATAAGTTCCCTCCCACTGTGTACTTTATCCTGAATCCTCCTTTTGTGAATCTTTCTCCGTGGCGCCAAGTGAAAGTGAGCGAGACGGCACATCCGAGCTGAAATTTCATTTGTCCTTTGTGGCAGCAACCACAAGGATAACGGTAGGGGGTGGTAAAAAGAGAAGAGCCACAAAAGAGGAAGGAGTAGAGGCGGATGAAGAGGCGCACGCACTTTTCGGTTCAGCATTTTCGGGGTTATTTTTTATGCTGGCACTCACACATACAGCCATGCATGGGTAATAAACATACAGGGTGCTCCGCAAAGAAGATTCCATAAATTTCAGCTCCGAATTCGTCAGTAGAATGAGAGACTCCGCCCACTCTAGACCAAACAAATGTTTTCCCCAGGTAAAAACGGCCAGGTGAACTGGAAAATGAAGTCGGAAAAGTAAGTGCTAAAAAGGAAAATGAAAAAATTTAACAAATGGCGTCCGCAGTGCCTAAACTATTTGGTTTCGCCTTTTTCACTAATTATGAAAGGGTTTTAAAGAAAAAATATGTTTAGATATCTCTAGATTAACGATTCTTTGTAAAACAGCTCTTTGAATTACAAGCACATTATAAAGAAAGCTTTTAGTTTTTTTTATAAAAAGTTCAAATTTTAACAATGTTTTCTGAAGCTGAACAGGAGCGGAAAATAATGTAATTTTTGCCTTTTTCTTTTGTAAATTATATTTTGTATGGTTTGCACATGTCTGTGCACGTTTGAGCGTGTATACCGATGATCTCATCGCTCGTTTTTTCTTATTTGAGTTTGGCAAACTTTTTGTTTGCCAGACTGACCGAAAACTCCCTGAAATTGTGATGTGACCAAGTTTGATAAGCCAAACACAGAAACACATGCAAATATAATGCAATTTTCGCTAACACGCTGACCTTCAACATCAATTTGCGAAGAGAGCGGAAGAAGAGGCGAAGAAGCAGACCCCGGCAGCGAAAAAAAGAAAAGGAAGTGGCAAATTGACAGAGAGCTAAAAATACACACACACACGCGCTGATCCACTAATACCAGTGCAAGTCGGGCGATTTTATAACATGAAATTGAAATTTGCTGCATGAAAACGAAATTTGCAACATGCCGAAAATGAAACGCAGTCGCTGTCGGAGTCGCAGTCGCCGTCGCTGCCGCAGTTCGAGTTGGAGTTGCAACAACCGCAACCGCGAAGGAGCGTGGATGAGAAGGAGCGAAAGAGAGAGAAGCGAGAGTTGCGCGCGCATTAGAACAACAACAAATGCAACGGCGGCGTCGACGGCGGCAGCGCTGCCCGCACTTCGGTTTTCAAGTGCAAGGTGCTTGCGTACCCCACCCCGCGCCACTTCCCCTTCCCAACGAGCTATTCAACTTCTCTGCATTCTCTTCTGCAATCCTCTCTCTCGTGATTCTGCCACTGCAGAACAGACCTTGAAAGCAGATTCTCGAATTGCTTCCCTCGCTCTTCTTCTTCTGCAACTCCTACACTGAAAGCAACAGGACTTTTATTGACATTTGGTTGTATATATAGAAGAAGAACATTAATTCTACTCGTCCGTAAAATTCTTAAATTATCCTATTCTTTTTTGATTGGTTAAAATAAATAATGAAAAGTACAATAGTTATGACTACATATTTTTTAGTGTATTCCGATGTTTGAAACTGAAGAAGCGGCGGAGTTAGATTTGAGTGGGCAGAAGAGTAGAACAGGCCTCATATTCGCCCCTCCCCCTTGGAATTTTCGCTATTCTCATCTGTGCTGCCCACTTTTTGACATTTCGCCCACTTTTTCCTGTTCTTCCGGTTTTTGTTTTGCCTGCTTTCCTGTTTTCGACCCATAATCCTGTCCCGCAAAAGTCCCCCTCTTTACTCTTCCCGTCATCTTCTTCCCCCTCCCGCGGGATCCCTTCCTGCCCTGAAGATTCGCTTATGTAATTCCCAAAACGTGTTTGGGGCTTGGGGCTTTGTGACAGCATTCTATGTATCGAAATTGAATGACATTTCTCTTATTTTCTCCTTTTTCGCAGGAAAAAATAATATCGCATGGGGGCTTGGGACGATTTTCAGGGGGATATTGCGGAAAAGTTTGTACATATTTTTATGCCAAAAACTTTGGGGGCTGTTTGTCTACATAAGGTCCCAGTTGTCAACAACTCTTTTTACCAAAAAAGACATTATTTGGTATTATTTCTTTGAAAAAATGCATTTAAACTTCTATGTAGAAATAAATACAAAAACGTTTAATGAGGGGCTATTCAAATTTAATTAAGTGAATAAGATTTCACAAGACTAGTGGAATACAAACAAATTGTGAGGATGTGTTTTCTAACTTCGTATCTTTATAAACATATTGTATGAGCTTTTTCGTAATCATATTTCCTAGATTTTTTTGTTGACAATCTATAAAAAATGAATTATAAAACACGAGTATACAACTTCCCCCTATATTACCACATTTTTTACTTCTTTTCCTTTATCCTCCATTCAATTGATTTTCCCTTCTGACCATTTTGTTTTGCACTCCCTTTTGAATTGGCAGGAACAAATGAGTCATTTGTTTTCCTTTTTTAGCAACTGTTGTCCTGTTCCCTCTCTCCGTTCTATTCGGTGCTCCTCCTCTCACGCTCTTTCTCTTTCGCTTGGCCATTATCTATGCCAATGTTTTCCTGTTGGCCCAAACCCCTTGTTTTTTCTTTGCTGGCAACTCCAACAAAACACGTGGTATCGAAATGCTGGCCAAAAAGCCGTGGGCCATAAATAAACCTCAATCCTGGAAACCCTGGAAACTCCGTTGGTGGACAGGGAGGGAGTTTCCCACTCCCACTCCTGCTCCCTCACTTTCCCATTCTTCTGGAAGGGGGCAACAACAAAAGGCAGGACTATCTCCAAGGAGTGAGCGAGAAGGAGGGCCAGCCCAACTCCATCATCTTTCTCCCTCTAGCACGCAAGCCCCACTCCTCCTGCTCTCCCACTCCTTCGCTCTCTCTTTCTGTGGCTCTCTCTGCGCAAGCTCCGTACAAAAACACCACCACAGGCAATTGGCAACTCCCCTTGTCGGCTCCCCGCCTCTCCCTCGCACACTCCCTGGCTCCTCTCCCCACCCTTCAGCAAACATTTTTGCGCGTGTCGCTCTCTCGACTCCAAAAACTCCAAAGAGAGTGTGGGGAAAGAGCGGGGAGAGCGGCAGGGAGAGAGCAGAACTTTCCATGTTCTTGATCGTGAATTTTCTATGCTACTGGGGCCTTGAAACCTTGAAAAATTGTTGGTGGCCACGAATGGAGTCGAAGTGGAGCGAAAGAGAGCGAGAGGAGTGGGCGGTGGGGGCAGGTTTTATGTGTGCACGCAGAGTGAGAGAGGGACAGAGATAAATTGGAGTTTGGCGCAGCATTTGCCGCATTACGTCAGTACGTCAAAGGGAAACTGATGTCTCTTCCTCCTTCCCCCGTCTTCCCTTCTCCATGCTCTTGTGGAGCCTTGTTTGTGTGCGTGGAGAATTCTGGAATACAATGGTGTTTGAGTTAATAGGAAATTTCATTTTATTTTTTTACAGCAATTTAATTTAATTAAACACAATTATTTCAAGTCTACTTTATGCCGTTTGTCAACAAAATAATAAAAAAGGATCAGTATGACTACTATAAAATTATAAATGTGCTAATATTTTGTTTTGAGGATAAACTATATTCTTTTGGCCGCAACTGTATTGGTATGCTTGCTATTTGCTTGTATGAGTGTATATTTGCACATAAAACATTTTTCCATTTTCCTAGGCTGGCTTTTGCGTTGTTTTCCGCCTCTTGGGTTTCCTTTTCATCGCATTTATTTGGCTTCGCTCGGTTCTCACTAGCCCCCAGCCCCTTCTCCCTTCTCCCGTCATCCCACTTAGCCACCCGTTTCCCCCTCCCACATTTCTTTCTTTTTCTGCGGAGTTTCGCCGAAGTTGAGAACATTCTCTACCTTATCCGAGGTCGCGTTTCCATGTGTGTGTGTGTGTGTGTGGGGTGATGGAAGAAAAGTGAGTGGGCGGGAGAAGTAAAAGTGGGAGAAGGAAAAGAGTAAAAGTGGGAGACACAAGGTGTTTCTTGTTAAGAGTTTTCCACATCTAAAAACTATAGTATTAAATGAAATAATTGTTAATATTGTAACTGATGCATATTTCTAATACATGAAACATACAAAGTTAAATAATAAAAAATACATAAATGTATTGAAGTTTTTAAATGAATACAAATATAATCAATCTTATAATCTTATTTTTTCGGTGCACTTTATCGCTAGGAACTAGAAACTTCTGGTGGGGATCTTCCGCCTTATCGGCATATTATATCGCCTGGTTCTGTTTATTTTTACTGCGCACTTTGTTAGGCGATTTTGTTATTTTGTTGCGTAGATTTCATCTTTGGGGCAACATACTTATGCTCATATTTATGCTCGTATTTATTTCTGCGCTCGTCCGAGTGACTCATAAAATTTCTTGGGGTGGGTGGGGGTTTCCAATCGAGTGGTGGGGTTGCTACAAAATCGTGTTTGCTTTGCCATAAGACGCTTACACGACTTAATAAAGTTAAGAACACAATCATTTCTGGACATAAAATGCGGTAATACGAAAGTGAAGGCCAGGAAAAGCGAGAGAAAATAGTGACAAGATGTTAGAGTATAAAAAATAGAATGGCATTATGGCATTATACCACTTTCAAGGTGTTAGACGATACAAAAATTTATTATTATACGTTATTTAGCTTTGTTCAAAATAAATAAGAGCTAGTGAAATAAATATAAATATAAATTTTTAATCTGTTGGTGTTCCTGGATGTCTTTTTTATGCTATAATTCAAACTAGATCCATAGGAATTTTGTAGATATTTCTCATTTTTAAACCAATTTCTCCCTTCCAACTGAAATATATCGAAAATTGTTCTGTGCCACGTCATTCGCTCTGCTGATTTTCCTTTGTTTTTCCGTTTTTGCTATTTTTTCTCGGTTTTTGCAAATGAAAATGAAAGTTCTGGCTGCGAAATACACACACTCACGCGGAAGCAACCCCCAAATACGGAGCAAAATGGCATGTGTATACAGAAAGAGCTCCACAAAATGTTGGAGCTCCTCCCACCGGGAAAAACACCACCCACCCACCGCCCGTCCGCCCACAACTCTGCTTGAAATTGCATTTATTTATTTTTGGTCATTTATTATGGCTATTTAAAATGTTTGCTAGGGCCGATGTTCTGTATCCCCCAATCTTTATTTTTTGGTCTGTATACAGTACATACAATACATATATGTATATGTGCAGTCTGCGACATGAATATCAGGGCAGCTGGCGTCACAGCGGTTTAGCAGGTTAATTACATGGCTCCAGACCACACCTCCCGATTTCCCCCAGCTCTAATTTACAATTTTCCAGCCAGAGTTGCAACAAGTCGGTATAGTAAGCGATTTTTCGACTATCTGATACCGTTTGTTGTTTCTTGTAGGTGTCAAGCAACTCTGGGCTCATTTCCTAATGCTGAAGAATTCGCGTCAACGTGTTAACGCTAGTTTATGTTATTTTAGAGGTTATCGTTAAGATTTACATAGTTCTTTAGGAACATATCTCTTCAGTAGTGCATTATACCCCTGCGCTGAGGAATTACTGGGTATAAAACAACAGTTGACTCAGTTTTGGGCAACCTGCTCCCAGGCCCGCCTCCATTGTCATGCAATTTTATTGTGGCAAAAAAGATGCAGTAGGCTAAAAAAATCGGGGGATTCGAGAGGAGAAATGGGTAGTTGGACCTTTGTTGCACTTTCCACGAACTTCGCGTCATGCGATTTTTTGTCATTTGCTTGCGGACCGTTACATCCGCTGGCGCTCTTGTGGGGGCATTGTGACAATCGGAATTGGATTAATGCGCCTGGCTGCTCCGAAGTTGCCCCCTCGAGCTCCACGCCCCTGCCATTCTGCATTTTGATCAAATTTTGCATGTCTGCTTAACCCTTTTGGGTGCAATTAGACCATGACCGTCATCGGTGCACGCGAAAAAGTGAGGAAATTCAAATAAAATGGATCCTGGGGAAGTGTAATTTTATCAGACTCACTTTTTGCCAATATAGCCGTTCTTTGTGTAATTTGTATCCCATAGAAATGGAAAAAAGATAGTCGTTTGTGGAGCTTCTACGTTAATTAAGAAAACTTTCCCACAGGATTGCATTTACCCCTTTTGGAGCGTTCTGTTTCGGAATTGGCTCAATTGTGGACTTACGTAATGCTGGCCCCTAGCCGAAAGAAACGAATCCCATAAATCAACGCATCCGCTCAAGTTCCAGGAACCGCCCATTTCAGAAGCTCCGTCTATTTCATTATAGAACGAAAGCCAAATTGTTGCTATTTAATTGGGGGCCAAGTGTGCGAGGGGCCGATTTCGTAGGAGACCATTCCCGTTTGGGGGCATCTGAAGTCTGTCAGCATGCGTAACTACGCATTTGCCAGGCGGATTGGATGGGATTGGCTTGGATTGGCTTGGAGTCGCGTCGAGTTGAGACGAGGACGCAGGCAAAATTTCGGGGCATAAATCATTCACATGCTGAACAAATTTAGGGGGGGCAAACAATGTCTGCCAGAATGCGTAATGCTCTAATGTGAAGAAGGAAAATAAGTTTCTTTTACAATTTAATGATTTTAAAATTCTTGTAAAATGACAAAAGATTAATTTGCCACAAGTATTTGTTTTAAATGAAGTTAATCCTATTATTAAAGTACTAATTTAATTAGGATCAACCCCCTTTTATCTTTTATTACGCCGCCCTTGGAAGTGGGACCTTGAGAAACTGTCTCCCCACTTTGGAGCCCTTGAGACATCTGCCCATTCGAAATTAGACAATCCGCAGAGTTATTTTTTTTTTTTAAAGAGATCAGAAAAAGCAGACATGGTGGTAAATTAACAAATTAAAATGGACCGAGCTCACGATCGCCTTCCCGTTTCTTCAGTCCCCTGCCACAGTCTTCACAATTCTCTACGCACGTATCGGAAATCTTTTCTTGTGCGTTCGGTCCCGTTTTTTATGAATCTATTAATTTGCTACGACCATAGGTTTTGTGCGCCTAAAGCAATCAAAGTGCCGCCTATAAACTACGGGAATGGACCGAAATTTGCGTGCCCCAAAAATGTGAATGTTCAAAAGGGCGGGGTCACAGCTGTCATCTATAAAAAACGAAGCGAGTCACAAAAGTTTTCCAGGAAATTATATCAGAAGATTGGCAATGGTTCGATGTGAAGATACAACTATACGATCTTAGTTTACAAATACTGATCCAATAGTGGCTATTATCTCGCATTTATAGATATTATTAAATAGCTATAAAAAATCTTAACTAAAAATATCTGTTGCTCAATAATATATCATATTATTTTCCTTGTGTCATTGTTTAGGTTTTCCAATTTGCATCCATCAATTTACCTTTCAACCTTTAGCATTTCGACCGCAGAGTCAATTGGCTGTCATTAATTTGTGACCGTTGTGTGTCAGCTCATTGGTTTTTCCTGGAAAACGATGTGTTCACTTGTCCAGGGGGCAGAGTTCTGCAGAAAATCTGAATTCATTAGCAGTATGCATTTCGAATGCAACTGGCCCCCGAAAAGCTGCAACGAATCAGGTGGAAATTGGCTAACGAGGCAGCTCCAAGTGGGTTGAATGGCCCACAATCTGTTGCCTGCACTCGGTACATGAGCAGAAGTGGGCGTGGCGTTGTTCTGACCGGGCTCAAAGGCAAACAATGGCCACTTCGTTAGCCGCTTATCACAATGGGCGAAAAGGAAGGGTTACTATCCACATAGCCAGCTGCAACAACAAATTATCTTTTGACAAATTGTTTGGTGTCAACGCCTGGGGAATTGATGGATATGAGTGGCTACATTGGGAAAAACGAAAGGAAAATGATCTATCTGTATGAAATATGTATAAACACTTTTGGATAGTAATCGATTACTTATTCATATATACTCTATATTTATTGATATATATAATAATAATTTATAACTTGTTCAAATTTCATAGAAAGTTCTAGACAATAGCACATTTAGTTTTACAATATTTTTCCTCGTGCACTCATGTGGGGAAACGGGGTGTGGTCGCCAATGGCTAATCAGTTGGCAGCCGACTCGTTGGGCTATTAGCTAATAATAGGAGAGTGCGCGGGGAGGGGAGGGAGCCCATTTCCCTGGCCGGCGAGGTGTTTAAACTTTTTCATGGCCAAGCCGATGCCGTGGCGAATGCAGCCGCAAACAATTGCAGGAAAATCGGGGGAAAAGCCGAAGAACGGAGGTATTTTACCAGCTAACAAAGCAAGCGATAAGGCCCAAAGAAGAGGAAAGGCAGCCCAAACAAAAGGCATGAAAAGTGAAACAAATGGCGGTGTCAACGCCGCCAATTGAGTCGTTTGCTGTGCCACCACTGCCGCCCCCTTGGAGCCACCACCCCCTGCCTGCACCACCCGTAGCCTTAAACTTGACGATGGCTTTGTCGCCGTCTAGGTTTCAAGGCCCCCGACGCCCCTTTGCTCCTCTGCTTGGGAGTTGCCCAAGTCATATGCAAATGCCCTGCGGACGAGGCTGAGGGCCTAGGCAACATCGGCACCACCAGCACAAATATCAGAAACAGAAACAGCACCACTCGCACCACACCACCGTGCACCACCACCCGTGCAACAAGCATACGGTGGGGCACTCAGACACTCGAACACTCATGTGCCAGCCCACACGACTCCCCACAAGACAGTGGGACATCGCTATGAGGTCTGTACAATTAAAAGTAATGTAATTTCTGTTATTTATACGATAGCTAGTTTAAGTTATGTGATTAAATGCCTTATCTTTTATTTTAATTTGCTTCTATAAATATATATATTCTTTTATCTAGTCTTTACTGTAGCTGAAGAATGCATGGGTCTTTGGCTGTGCGGATTCTAAAGTTAACCGCATGACGAATCACTTCGCATAAATTGAAACGCTACGTTGCATGCACCACGTCTGGTTAGAGAAAAGAGGCCCAAAAGGGGGGCAGAAGGGGGCGCAGAAGGGCAAAGAAAGAGGGTGGGCGAGGTGGGGTGATTGGGGGAAGATTTGTAGCTGTTGCGGCTCCTTCAGCGAAATGTGCGTTGCCGCCGCCTCATAATTCTTCAAATGCGTGTGGTGGATCTCAAGGGGTTAAGAAAGGAAAAACAGGAAAAAAAAGTCGTTGCTATGCCGCTATTTAAGATTAAGCATTACAATTATGTAATGATATTCCAAAAATCACAGCATACTTTTCGGGGTCTGTGAATCTAAAGCTAAGTACCGCCTGGAAAATAATTTTCTATAATATTTTCAAACACAAATGTTTAAATACCATTGTTAGTGGTGATTATGATTTTAGATTTGGTAATATTCCTAACAAATTGACATTTTTCCAGTGTAAGGGGGCTGACGCGTTGATGAAAGCCTCTGTCTTCTGTCCCTGTCTCCGGTTTTCCGTCTCCGTCGCTGCTTGCGTCGCCGTTGCAGTCGCAGCTCGTTAAATCGAGCGGCAGACCCCTGCGGACCCCCTTCGGCCCACGCCCATGGTGCTTAACCCGCAACTGCTAACAATTTATTTGCGTGCATGCTAATTACGCATACACGTATGCACACACTCACCGCCTTTCGTGTGTGTGCGTTTTTTATCAAGATTACTATGATGATTCTCCTGCAGCTTTTCTTTTGTGCAAGAGTGCTTAACCCCATAGGGTTTTTCTAGAAAGGGTAACGCTTCATTCATGAATCGCTTCTTTCAGCCGAAGAATGGATACGTTAATTGATGGCACTGCATACGTTTTGCGAACAGTTTATGCGGTTTGTTTAAAAGTTATTATCAACTCACGTATTCACTGTACTATTTATTGCACTTCGTATTGAATTTCTTGTGTATCAAGAAAATGTTCAACTCAAGTTCACATAACTAAGTTCTGCCCAAAAATGCAATATCCCACGTATTCCTCATTACTTCTCAGCTTTTTGAGTGAAAATGTGTAATTATTTCTGTCTCTTGCGGTTCGTCGTTTACTTCGCCTTTCTGCACTTCTGCCTTCTGTCTGCCTGATTTTACCTTTCGCACCGTTTTGTCGTCGAGTGGAGTGCACTTGAAAATGCGCCTGCGACTGCAGGGGCAGTTGCAATTGCAATTGCAGTGCGGCCAGTAAGGTTGTATGATAATGCAGCTCGTTGGAGCCATTAAAATATCACTCTATCTCCACACTTTTCTCCTGCTCCCCAGTTTTCCCTTTCTTCAGCCATTTCTCCCGCAGAAGAATCACGCACTGGCCGTAAAAAGGGCTTACCTTCCCCGCAACGGTCGCAGTCACAGACGAGTAGTTCATAAATCCATACTTTAATTGGATTAAGAGCGGCTCGACTGGGCTCGGCTCGATGCACTTGGAGAAACAAGGGAATACATTTAAATATTTATGGAAATATTAATAGGTAAATCTCTGCATAAATATACTTTATTGAATAGGAAAACTGTTTTTCTTGTCCAGCTTAAACTTCTTTGGTTTTTTCTTTAAATACTTTGTAATTTCTCTAAGTGCACTTTAAAGAGTTAGGCAGGGTGTTCATTGCCCGGGTCGTTGTCTCATTGTTGTCATAGGAGCAGCCGCCACGTCTGACAATCTCCTCGTAGCCCGGCCAATGTTAAAGCCAGAGAGCCCGACCCCGACCCCGACCACGACCACGACCATGTGATATAGATGATTGGGATTGGAGTAGTGGAGTTGCGAGACAAGCCCACGAGGCGGGGACAACTTTATTATCTAATTTGAGCGACATGTCAATGCGGATTAGGGTCACACGTATCGCCGAGCAATGCAAAGCCGACAATTGAGATTACGGAGTGGCAGCTCGAGTTGCTCGGGATCCAGCTGCACCTACCTGAAAATCGTTAGAGAATCCATGAGCCCAGGGCTTGCATCTGAATTTATCTGCGGTGCATCCGGTGCAGGGTTTCTGCATTCGCCTGCGCCGCAAAGAGTGGAAGGGTCTGCTCCTCTGCCGGCGTGGGCAGGCCCAGAAAGCCATTGTCTGGGTCTCTTTTTAATGAACCCTTGAACTTGACACGGCCGCCAGTCTGCAGTCTCCACTCTCCAGTCCATGTTGCATTGTCTGGCCGGACATAAACAATAATTAATGTGCAGCAGTGACGGGGCAGCAGTGCCAAAAGGCCGTGACCAAAATGCAGGCGACCACAGGGTCCTGGGCAGGAACAGATATGGCCAGGGCGAAACCAAAACCGAAGGCAAAGCCAGCAACAGAAACAGACTGCAGAATTCGGACCACACTTGGAAAATCACTTTGTGACTACTGAAGCTTGGTATGCTAATATATTTTGGTGATTTTAAGTTATATAGCCAGGAAAAGGAACATTATTTTGGCTAAGTGCATCAGTGAACGGCCTGTCTGTGTTGTGGTTTCGCCTCCTGGCCATTCCACAACTTTTGGCCCAGAGGTTCCTCGGTTTCCCTTTTTCGAGTGGGTCAGTGGTTAGTGGGCTTCATTCGAGAGGACTGCTGCCCTCGGTTGCTGGCATCTTTGGCAGTCGTCGAAACATTCGACATTAGAGAGCTGCACACTTAAGATTTATGCCCGGAAAGAGGGGTATCTGGATCTGTTCCACCTTTCATCATCCTTCAGTTTGAGTGCCGGAGTCGTGTCATGGCAGGCGAGGACATAAAATGAAGCATTTGCGCCTCTAAAATGGGATTGGATGTATACGCTTAACCCCAGAAAGGCTATCTACTTTAAATTTGATATAGAAAGCAAGGAAAATTTGTTGCTATATAATAATGAATGTTTTAATAAATACACAACTATTTACCCATATTTTTTGTTATGACTTTATTGGGTTAAAACCTTTTGCTGTTGCCAAAAACGCTGGTTCGTTTTCGTTGATTTGGCCATTTGCCGTCGCCAACTTCGGGCCCAGTGAGTTGGTTAGTTGGCAAGTTAGGGATGGAGGCATTTTCAAGGCCAGGCCCGAGAAAATGCAATTTCAAGTGCGGCCCGCTCCCACGAAGGAGATGAAAAAAGGGGTGGAACGGGGGGCTTGGGCAGGAAGACGGTCTTATTTTTATACTTTAATGCCTCGGCGTATCTGTCGACACCAACCAGCTACAACCAACAAGCAACAAGCAACAACAGCAACATTCATTGCAACTTCGTGCACCGCGTGTAAATATTGCTGCAGCTGGATGGACGGGGGGCAGGATAAGGGTTAAGGGGCGCAGGGGAGGACCAAGACGACATTTAGTGCTAACAATGTTTGTTCTGGCCAGGCGTCGTGCCAAGGGATCCCGATGTTCTTACTTTCAGAACAGTGGGCTCATATTGATACTAAAATGCATACAAAAATAACTAATTAATAACTTAACTAATTAACTAAGTATAAGTACTAAGCAGATGAAGACTCATTTTCCAAAACATTTTAATATATATTTTCTTATATATTTTCAACCACTGTGCGCTGATTCCGCTGTTTACTTTGTGCTGATCCCGCGACCGAAGGAAACTCGGCCCCCGAAGAGTTGGGGGAGTGGGGAGCTGGGAGTTGGAGGAACCAGCCCTTCGGCTGTCGTTTCAAGGTTTTCTGGCGGGGGCCGTGCCCCCTGCTCCTCCTCCTGCGCCGCACATCTTGTGTGCCGCGAAGTTCCCGGCATGCCGACCGCACATTTCGATGTCATTGAGGATCGCAGTGGATTCTCGCAGGCAGCGGCGATTGCATGACTGATGAATAGTTGCCCCACGAGGAGGCTGCAGCACTGGGGTCCAGGAAAGATCGTTGAAGGGATGGAAGGGAGGGGGATGCAAGGCAGTACAGCCTTCTGCAATTTTGCGTTAATTGGGGCGGGTGTGAATCGAATGGGATGCTGTTTCCAGTGGCAGAAATAATGAAAATTATCCCTATTAAATGCGCCAATCATAAATCATATTTATGGCAATTGAAAGGTGGACTAAAGACACGTCCCCCTCCCATCGAAGCACCAAAAATTTTAAAACTAATTTCCAAGGGCAACCCTTTTGAACTCGCTTGGACCTTTGGAAACTTTGGCAGCAACCCCCCCGAGGGACCATAACAAAATTAGCCCACTTTTGTTGTACGATTTTTTTTGTGCAGCTTTTCTGCTTTTTTCTGTTATTTTCGTGGCATTTTTAAATTGAATTTTAATTTCCTTGGAAGCCGTAGAAAAAACCCCGGCAGCTAATTTAAATTGAGACACATGCAGGCGCCAAATAATTAAAAGAGCCCTTTTCCTTATTCTTTTTTTTTGTGCCTTCTAGTTTTCCCGCTTTTCCGCCTTTGTAGCCGTGATGCAGTACATTTTCCACATGAAATAACCACAAAAAGTGAGACATTTTTTTCGCATTGGAAATGGGTTAAATTTAATTGCTTTTGTCATTTGATTTGCATTTTGCCCTGTAAGCAATTTGTTTGTGGGCGGGGTTCACAAAATGATCCCCAGAGTGTCGTCCATCAGGGAAAGTCTTTGTTGCCCAAGAAGAAGTCGTTTTTCAAAAATTTATTTTTATTTTTTGGTCTGTGTTTTTTTATTCGGCTTCGCGGCATAATTAGTCGGGGGTTGGAGAAGGGTTAAAGGTGGCCACTGTCAGCACTGAAAAACGGAGGCCATAAGTTTAGCTCCGGATTTCAGCTGGCCTCTGATTTATTGAAGGTCGCAGTTGGGGATCGAGGTCCTTCGGTTATCTTTCCTTGCAGGCGAACCCTGAAATTGGGATCCCTCCGTCACAGAAACTTTATTGTTCACATCGATCCGTGGTCGAAAAACAAACACTTTGATTCTTCTTCGCGGAAATTTCGTATTCTACATGCAGAGAAAAAATATATTCTATACGTATATAAGATCCCAGAAGAAATCACATTTCGTAACCATAAACTTCTTTTTTATTGTCATTATTTTTTTCCAGTATAAGTTGCTTAAGTGGCTTTCGAAACCATTTCGTTATTTATGGCAATCTCTGAACCGAACTGAGCCAAGTCAGAACTTGACACTTTGGAGCATGGACTTTGTGTCACGATGAAATGGAGCCACATGCTTAGAGGAGCACGACTGGGGGATCGCGTGACAAAACATTTGCCGACTGGGATTTATAAGGCCAGAGAGCCAGAACAAGTGTAAATATTTGGAATAAATCATTCCAGAACGTCCGGGGGTAGCGGAGTCAGAGGGTGAGCGCTCCAATTAGCGGCCGGCGAGGATTCCAATCCCATATTCCAGTTCATCAGTTGCTGACGACCCCACACCGCCCACAGGGCATATACATGCATCATATATCTGCGACTCAAGATCTAAATACTCGGCGGTACTATTTTTAACGCATCTTTAACGCTGAGGGCAGGGAGGATCTCAGCTGGAGTCGGAACGTGATCTCGAGACGATAGCCCCATCACGATCCGCGATTAATCAGCCGGCAGCTGGAGATTCATCCTGGCTGAGAAATCACTTTTCACTACAATCGGTATTCGAGTAATTATGTGGGGCTTTTTGTTCCTTGTGAATATATATTAGGATTAGGATTTATATCAAGGAATTTTGATTAAATCCAAGGGATTTCAGGAAAATCCTAATACATTTGGTTAGTATTTGCAAGCCTTTGGAAATGTCTAGTATTTTTCATAGGTAGCACCTAGTCTACACGATCGTTAGCCTAATTGCAACTAAGTTGCATCAGGGGGCTGTCTGCCATCATGAGGACTTGCAGCAGGGTTAAATAATTAAATGCCCATTGTGTGGTGGCTGGAAGAAGAGCAGAGTGGAGTGGGTCGAGAAGAGTTCTATCTGCACATGCCACCAGTCCGAGAAACCTCCTGCCTTACTTTAATTTCTGCTCCTTGTGACACACATAGATGCACATGGCACACACAGGCCATAAAGCCTCTAAATGCTATGTGTACGCTGATGGGGTCTACCTACTGACACCGACTGCGGCCACAATTGTGTCTACTGCTCCGCCCCTCGGTGCCCACTGCTCCCCTGATCTTTGCTCCTCCGCTGAGGTACCCATGGAATACCCCTGACATGCTCCTGGTTCCTCTATCGCATTCTCCCTTTCAACGATCGTTGTGCAATCAGTGGAGCATTAAGTGCGATCGCCTTCGCTTTTGGCTGCTGCTTCTACAACGCTGGCTAAAGATATAGTGCAAGCAGCTAAATACTCCCAAATTTTGAAGGTTTCAAACTTGTTTTTACAACTATGGTATTTTAATACCAAGTGTAGGAACTCTTCATTTTAGGTGTGACCAAATTAATGTATAAAGCTTAGTATTTTTATGCTGAAATACTAAAACTGGGTAAGTGGTGTTCGAAGAGGACTACTATTATCTTGAGCGGATCTGTGGCCTTACTTCAGCTGCCTGTTCCATTTTTATGCTGTGGCACGTAAAGCTGGAACATTCGCTCGCATCGGATCGTAAAAGTTTGGTACAAAGTTGGGTACATAGCCAGTTGCCTCGCTATATAAGGCGCGTATGTGGAATTCTGTGTTTGTGTGAGGGGGAATCTGCAAGTTGGCGCTGTTGTTGGGCACTAAATAAAAGCGAAACTTGTTTGCGATGTTTTTTCGTTTTCCTCCCAGTGCCCCTCGCCCGTTGTTCTTCCTCTTCTCGCAGTCTGCTGGTTGGGGCCTTGAATGGGATCCTGTCCGCAAACTTGAACTTGCTGGTGTGTCTGTGTGCGAAGAGTGGGGATGGAAGTGAGTCTTTCGCTGTCTCTTTCGGCTGTCAGTTGGAGCATGTACACTTGAGAAAAATATACAAGCTTAAAAATAAATTTGTTACAAATATATTTTTATATTTCTTTACAAAATTACTACTATTTTTGAGGTTCTTATAGAGTGTTTCATATTTGGAATAAGGTGTTTTGGATTCCTTCCCATCCAATTTGCTTCTCTGTGGTTTGTTTCAGTTTCTGCGATGATATCATGGTTGTATTTTTCTGAATGTGTGTGTCAGTCAGACAGTTGCTACTTCACTTTTTGTTCCTCGTCTTCTTATAATTCTTCACTGCGTTTTTTGCAACATTATCTCTTTATCAGTTGACAGAGAAGACCTTGAGACGCCTCGTTGCCCATTAAGAATCGCAGCTTAGAAGGGTTCCAGGAGGGGCTAAAAACACTTGAAAAGAGACAGCGAACAGGAAGCCCTGTCGCCCGACAAAAATTATAAATTAAATCAGTTTTAGCCAGTGCTAACTGCACACGCTCTCGTTATCCTTGTTCCCCTTTAGAGGGGCCCAAAGGAAACCCCAAAAAGGCAGACACCAAATTATAATTATAATAACATGATGATAATGCACCCTTCCCACTGTCCACTCATCAGGGCTTTTGTATTTTCGGGGTTTCGGGGAAGCTCGCTCAGGTGAAACAGGTTGAGCGACAGCAAAAAGGCCAAGAAATATGCATTCACAACATGGCAAGCACATATATTTGTATACCTGATTGTGGGCATAGGTGCACTGAAAGAAATAATGCAAGCAAACTTTGAAGTCGTTTAAATAAATAATCGATTTTAAAACATTTAGAATAGTGTATAAAAGTAGGCAGTGAATAATTCTTAAGCAAAGACAAAATTTATTTGTATTATTTATTTTTTAGTGCACAATAAATACATATTTATTTGTGTACTGCCATTTGCACACACTTGAGGTTTTCTCATTTTTTGGACATATATATTTTTATGACAACGACAATTTGACAGGCAGATGACCAAGAAAAAGTTTGGGAGAAGCGGAGCATAAAACAGAATTATCATAATTATCGAGACCTTTGTTTATGACAAACATCAGGAGCAGCTTGCGAATGCATGTGTCTGTACAAATTGTGTGAAGACATGTGTAGGGGAAGCGGAGCTCGATTTTGGGATCACTTCATGCCACTTCTCAGATGGTGCAGAAAAAAAGAAAAAAGTATATAAATATAAAAAATAAATAAGCTGCAAGATCTTGCATATGTTTCTCAACTTGTATTGATAACCATTGCTAAACTGATTGTTTTTAAAAGTAAAAAAGAAAACTGCAACTGAAGTCATGCTTCGTTTGGTTTTAAAGGTGTGTAATTCGGATTCTTCAAAAGCCCCTAAGTATGCTAATTTCATTAAAGAGAATCAACAGATCCGGCTTGTTGATTCGCTTCCTGGCGGAATCATTTACTTTTCCGGTGGGCACAATTGTGCCCGTCACTGGAGCTATCTCCAAAATGAAGCGAAATAATCCTGGCTGTCATTAATCAAGACTGGCCCACTCCTCGACTTTCCAGACCAAAACTCTTTTCACTAACTGTTCTTACTTTTGCTGACGGTTTCTGTGCGCGCCGCAATTTAAATGCATTTTTTCCACACTTCATTTTCATTTATTCTGTGTCATGCTCTATCATCATTAAAACGTCCAAATCGCTTCCTTTGTGCCTCTATTTTTCGGCAACAATTTGCTTATCTGGACTCACCATCAACAGGCAGACACGAGGGTACCACCAAATTCAGGTGACCATAATATACATACATACATATATATGTGGGTACATAGTACATACATATATCGGGGGTCTGTTGGTGGCCTGAAAACCACTTGAGCGTGTTTCCTTTTGACCAGCAAAGTCGGTTGTTTAACGTTTGCACTCTGTGGCTTTCATTTGTGCCAGCCGCCACGCCCCCAATCCCCCAACACAACCGCCCACCCCCTTTTCCACCTGCAGCATTTTCACACTCACTTCATTTAATTTAATTTGTGAGTATTTTTCGGCTGCCGCGGCGAGGAAAACAGTGTAAACTGATACGAGCTTAATGATGTCGATCCCCAGCTGCCTGCGTCTTTGGTCCTAGTCGTGTGTTTTTAGGTGTCACTGCACTGGAAAAAAAGTAATTGAAACCCTAAAATAAAATTGGTTTAGTTTTGTAACATTAATTTAATTTGTTTTAAGTTTTTTTGTAATGTTTTCTTTTCCCAAGCAATTTATTTATGAAATCAAACTTGGTTATGGCAACCCCCTTTTTCTTAGTGTTTCCTTCTCTATGTGTGCCTAAGCATTAATTAATTTTAATGAAGCTGTTGCTGATGTGCGTGTTAAGTATCCCAAATTACAGTCAAAAGTCCGATAATTTTGGTTTTTGGGAGTGACAGTTGACAGCTTGAAATTGTGGCTTTTAGGGCTGCAGTTGGTTTTTCGGAATCGTGGATGCGCATCGATAGCTGGGCAAATGCCTGATTCGTATCTCCCCTGAATAGCCGCGATTCGGCTTTACTCCTGGTTTTGGTCAAGTGTCGATAAGACAACCTTTGGCATCTCGCCTCTCTGCTAAATTTCAAAAGGGGCAGGAGGGGCAAAGGCTGCAACGACGTAATCGAAAACCAGTTCTGCGGCTGGAAAAATGTTCATTATAGGGATTTCTCCTTTGTGTATTGTGTACATAAGGCTCTAAAAGTGGTTTGGCAACCCTTTTTGACACACAAACACCATTGCAGTCGGGGAGTAAATGCAGTTTTTAACGAGGCACGTACACATGCCTGTTTAGATGCCACTTCGATGCATTTCCAGCTTTTTTTCGCTGCATTGCAATCACGCCGCTGTTGCATGTTGCATGATGCATGTGCGTGCCGCTTGCCTCGAAAAGCAGGGTGGCTCACTCTTGATCTTGAGAGAACAATCGTTTCAAGGTTGCCGATATATATACTTAAATAATAAAAATACCATATCTAATAGAATGTATATATCAAGTAGCTAAAATTATATAGAGCATTCGTCAAAAAGGTTTTGTCACTTTGAAAAATGAGTCGACTTGAGGTACCCTCGCCACTTTTAGTCAACTTGCTCCCAGCTATATATAACTCGATTTATGTACGGACTCTGACAGACTTTGTACATACATTGTTTATGCAATTCTCGTGACTCCTTTTGGTTATGTTTTCTCGACTCGTTGTGGTTTTACATTCGCCTGGCTTTTTGCAGCTCCTGCTGTTATTGTTTATTCTGCTTTGGTAGCATTTATACAGCCGCTCCTCAGTGGAGTCCGTCCAAATGTCCGCTGCTCCTTAGACCTTGACCACTAACATAGAAACAGGCCGAAACCGGTTGGCCAACTCGATTTGCACAATTGGCAGTCCTGCCTGCAGAGCTCCCCCCTCTTGGTAACCCATCCATTGCATATATGTATCTACAAGTATATGTATATTCGATTCAATTACCGAATCACACCCACGCAACTGGTAACTGCGATCCGTGGATTCGGCTAGCTGTCAAACCGCCAATTAATGGCCCAAACAATGACGGCCAACTGATGGACAGAGAGTGTCACAAATTAATGAAAACGATTTCTATTATCATAATTATACCCTATAATATACAGGCTACGTAAATAATTGGTAATGGAATTATGCAGGTAATCGTTTATAAATTTATTCATGTTGCTGTTCTGAACATAAACATAACATTATTTCAATATTTTTTAAATTTTAAAAAATAGAGTGTTCCATTTAAGAGGTCTGAAGGGTGTTCAAAGTTCCTGTTTGCCTAAAAGTATTAAAGTTTTTGTCTATTGTAATATTTATCCAGTGTTCGCACGAACATCGGTTAGTCAGGTTTTGTGGGTGGGGATTACGGGCTGTGCATTTTAATTGATGCGGGATTATGGGTGCCACAAAGCTGGGAGGCGACCAAAGGGTTGCCGAAATTAATTACCAAAATGTTTGTTAATTTTCATAATTACAGGTCAGGCTGGCACGACTTTCCTTGGGGGAGCGATTGGGATCGTGTGTGAGCGGAGGAGGCAGAAACAGACATTTGCCGCTCGATAAAGTGACTTAATAGCAGGGCTCGAGGAGCAGGGAATGTCTTCCGGAGTTGAGGAACCCCCATACCTTCTCCCCCGCAATCCCGTATGATTCCCCTTCCTCTCGAGATGACCTAATTCCGTTCCGTTCGGTTCGGTTCGAGGAACAAAGGCAACCTACTTGTCATAATAAAAATTATTAAAAAACCGGCATGTGTGCATGGCGCTTCCTCCTTCTACTGATGGATTTTATTCAATTTTTTTTGGAAACTTGAGCCCCTAATGTTGTTGGCAATCACGTGTTCCGACTTCGATTCACCTCGTATCATTTGACCCCTCTTCCATTCTGGCTACGAGTATAACCCCCTTTGGGGATCGAGCTAGAAGCAGATGCAGCTTTTCGGATTCTGGAACCCGACCTTGTTTACTCTTCTTGGATTTCAAAACAACCCATCACTAATTGATGCCCAACTTGTTGATGAACTCTGCCCAAATTGGTACACAAAAGAAGCACTCACTAAGCTCTTTGCGCGATTGAATAT
This sequence comes from Drosophila simulans, assembly GCF_016746395.2. NCBI lineage: Eukaryota > Metazoa > Arthropoda > Insecta > Diptera > Drosophilidae > Drosophila > Drosophila simulans. The sequence goes on along the minus strand of NC_052523.2, from coordinate 26,371,710 downwards.
TTATTTGTTAATTGAACTGCTTCAAAGTTCTTCAGAGGCTGGTGAGGGCATTCTGCGAGGGGTATTACAATTCGTTACTCATCAGATTAACAACTGTTCCTAAGGGCCACTTACAGCCAGATCGCCTAGGCCAGCATTTAGCTGCTTTATATAGGGGGCAGCAGCATCTGCGGCAGCGGCAATAGTCTTCGCACTCACGGCCTGCAAATCAAGTATAATTAGTATAAATCATGTGCAATTCGGGAGATTCGGTCAAGCTTACTCCTCCTTCAGCTATAATAGAAGCACCATTGGACTAAAAAAGAGAAGAATATTTTATTTATTTAATTTTATAAGTTATTTATTATTTAACATACCGAAAGACTGCGAGCCTGAGGTGCGTTCGTCATCTGAACACTAAGACTGGTAATGGCATTCTATGAGCATAAAAGAACGATATTATTCTTGGAAGTTTCCAACGGACTTTCCAGATCTGTAACTTACAGCCAGATCTCCGAGACCAGTGCCCACTCCACCCAGGACATCGCCCAAAAGATTGGTGGCCTCGGGTTGCATGTAATCGTTCTCCACTCTTAGACTAGTAAGTGCGTTCTGAAAGCATATTAAATATTTTAGGTAAACATCAAACTAAATATGTATTAGACAGTAAAATACAGCCAGATCTCCCAAGGCGTTTCCCATGTCGCTTAGGATGTTCAAAGTGGTTGGCTGGACAAAATCCGATTGGGAGCTGGCCACAGCGTTTTCCAGTTGATGGATGACCTTCTCCCCAGCAACGGCCACTTGGGACACATCTCCCATCAGGGACCCAATGGTGAGGGTTCCAGCTCTAGCATTTTGGGCCACCAGAACGATGGCAAAAAGGGTTAGAATTGTAAAAGACTGCATGTTATTGCTTTTCGTAATATCGGAGAATCACTGAATCACTTCTATTAGCAACACTACATTTATAGGCATTTCTTATCGTTTGGTTTATGTGGGAGTTACCGACTTCTGTGACGCCGCCAATAAAAACGAATCACACATGAGTGCTTCTTGATTCCCAACTGTTTGGCGGTAAGTTTTGATTCTGATTGATCGCTCATTTGATTTAATTTCAGGGTTTTCCATACGGTATCTATAAGGTGATTTAATCTATAAACGACAGTCTCGAGTAGGTCCTAGTATCAGAAAGCTAAATATAAATCGACTGTAAGCGTTCAGAAGTCAAAACAGAAATGTAATGGGATTTTATAGAGATCTATAGCTTAAAGTATAACAAGTGCATAGGTCATTAATTTGCTCGTTCATTTATTAGGACAAATATGTAGAAAAGTAGAGAGAAACTCTAAAATATAGAGTGGAAAATGTTGCTTGCATCATGTGCAATATTTCCAGCAGCATTAGCTACATCTCCAGCAACGTTTCCTGCGGCATTTGCAACATCTCCAGCAACATTTCCAGCAGCATTAGCAACATCTCCAGCGACATTTCCAGCAGCATTAGCAACATCTCCAGCTACATTTCCAGCAGCATTTGCAACATCTCCAGCAGCATTTGCTGCATTTCCAGCTACATTTCCAGCAGCATTAGCAACATCTCCAGCTACATTTCCAGCGGCATTTGCAACATCTCCAGCAGCATTTGCTGCATTTCCAGCTACATTTCCAGCAGCATTAGCAACATCTCCAGCAGCGTTTGCTGCATTTCCAGCAGCATTTGCTGCACTTCCAGCGACACTTCCAGCAGCATTTGCAGCATCATGCGCAACATCTCCAGCTACATTTCCAGCTGCATTTCCAATGTCGCCTCCAACCTTGCCGGCGTCGTGGAAAATGTGTCCAGCATCACTTGCAACACTAGATGCAGCACCTGCAGCATCGTGAGCGATAGTGCCTGCAGCTCCAGAAACACTCGAGGCCACATTTCCAGCAGCATTTCCAGCTGCATTTCCAATGTCACCTCCAACCTTGCCGGCGTCGTGGAAAATGTGTCCAGCATCACTTGCAACACTAGATGCAGCACCTGCAGCATCGTGAGCGATAGTGCCAGCAGCTCCAGCAACACTCGAGGCAACATTTCCAGCAGCATTTGCTGCACTTCCAGCGACACTTCCAGCAGCATTTGCAGCATCATGTGCAACATTTCCAGCTACATTTCCAGCAGCATTTCCAATGTCGCCTCCAACCTTGCCGGCGTCGTGGAAAATGTGTCCAGCAGCACTTGCAACACTAGATGCAGCACCTGCAGCATCGTGAGCGATAGTGCCTGCAGCTCCAGCAACACTCGAGGCCACATTTCCAGCAGCATTTCCAGCTGCATTTCCAATGTCACCTCCAACCTTGCCGGCGTCGTGGAAAATGTGTCCAGCATCACTTGCAACACTAGATGCAGCACCTGCAGCATCGTGAGCGATAGTGCCTGCAGCTCCAGCAACACTCGAGGCCACATTTCCAGCAGCGCCGGCTACATCATGAGCTGCCTTTCCGGCCGACTCTGCAACCTTATTTCCCACATTGGATGCAGCGCCATCGGTGGAACAGGTGCAAGCACAGGTAACCGAAGGATTCTCGTTGCTACTTGATACATCACGCTTACTGACAGATTTCTGCGAAGTACAAAAGTAACATTCGATTGTGGAATCTGCACCTATTTATCATTGTAAAATATATGTATACATACCTTACTGGTTTGATTGGCAGACTGGCTTGCCAAGGCCTTGAGTTCTGCACTGGCTGCCTCTTCCTACAAGGAATTGAAAAACATTTGAAGAATTTTAAATTGCTTCTGACTTGTTAAACTTACCGCTTCCTGGGACACCTGATGTCCAAAGTTAATAGCGCTATTGGAAGCTTCTTGTCCTAACAAATTGCCCTCATCTCCCAATTCGTGTCCAAAAATGCTGCCATCCATTCCAAGTTCCCAACCGGAGGAGGCATTTTCCTACAAATGTTTAAATGTTGCTAGAAACCAGGACTTCCTTAGATTTTTTAATTCTTACTGCTGCTTCTCCGTACTTCACGCCGCTTTTGGCGGCTTCTTGGCCATATTGGGTGACCTCTTGGCCTAATTCATTACCGAAAGCGGAGGCATCCTGACCGATTTCGTTGGCCTAAAGTTTAAGATTCAATAATAGTGCTGTGCAAATTTCTCTTTATATTCAATTACCAAGGTGTTGGCCACACTTTTTGCGTTTGTCTCGTGTCCAACTAAGGAAATCACCAACAAAAGACCGACTACTATTATTTTCATGTTTGAATATGGAACTAAAGATAATTGCGAATTTTCCCTACTTTATATACAAAAAAATTTAGCACTTTTATCTAAGGTTCAAAGTTCTTATCTAAGACCCACTTTTGTGATCGATCCATTTTAAACACTGTTGCATTTTGACAATTATTTCCTCTAGTCTAGCAAAAAGTACGCAAATAGTGTGAGATAACAATGTCGATGTCTCCTAGGTCTGGTTTTTTATCTTGAAGGTGTCCGGCATTTGATTAAATACCCTAATTATGTTTTAATTACACCTAGTTAATGAAATTAATGCACTTAAAATTTATGATTTAATCACCCTTCGGAAGCTCAAGTTCAAGAATATACATCGATTTTGATAAGAAATTATGATTACCAACTCGCTCTTATCAAAATTAGAACAAAATCGCTTCACTTCTTGGGGTATTTTTTTGTGAATGAATAAGCACTAAAGAGCTATTTTTATTATCAGTGAGTAAACATTTCGGTCTGCTTGTTAGTAAGCAAATCAATAGATTGTGAAGTATAGTATCTACATATCTTCGCCTTTAAGCGGAAAGTAGTTATAAGGATTTGGCATTCCATTGGGCAACAATCGCCTGCCAGTTCGTCGCATTTTTAGTTTTTTGACGAGTGTAGAGTGATCCAAGGGTTTTTGGGGATTTCGGTAGTTGTTAAATAAAAAGTTTAAGAAATATTCAGGCTTCTTCTTTTTCTTGCCGATTTTAGTCGTATGTTTTATCCCCTTTGGTAGTTGGTAAGCAAATCGAATTTTAACGTTTTCGTCTGGTTTGATGTTAAAAACCTTGTCATTGTGGTCTTCTAAACTGGACTGGAGAAACGTAATTGAATTATTTTTAATGTTACACATATCAGACTTTAAGGCTCACAAGCTTTTTTTCCGCTTTTGTTTCGTCTAATAACTTTGCATGCATTTCTTGAGCAAACGAGACTAAAAGGGCTAGATATATTAACAATCGGGCTTTCATTCTAGAACTGCTTTAAAGTGAATAAGTTCTCAAAAGAGATTGCCTAGGAAATCAATTCGTTGCACTTAACATCATTTAGTGTTTGCAAATGTACCTACATTTCTTTTTTATTTACAATGTTTTTGTTTCGAATGAAATGGGTGATTTCAGAAAATGAGTCATAATCTTTAGATTTCAGAAAATGATTTGCATATTGTTGCCACGCACTTTGCGTTTGGGTTTGGATATTTTTTCAATGTAATTACTGAGCTTTTCCTGGAAACACATGAAAACGGTAAATACAGAATTGAAATATTTTAACATTAGAACTCACGAAGGCCTTAGAGATTTGCCTGGATTCCTTTCCAGTGATTCCGCTTCCGAATTCGAAGAGCGCTTGCATATTTCCCATTGCTTCTTCGATTTCCTTATCAATCGCCTCAGCCTCAAGTGACTCATCTGAGGAGTCACTGTTCAACAGTGCTGGTTGGGGAGCAATCAGCAGGAGCAGAGCCACTATGGCCACCATTCGACTCACCTGCCCCATTCCATCCATTGGAAGCTTTGAACTCGAGTTGGTCGATATCCAATCCACTTAATTCCCGAATTATCCACGGAAACGCTTTGGGAAATCGCTTCGCTGCACTTCTCCAATCTCGGATCCTTCTCCCCGGGAATACAGCCAATGCCAGCTGCTGTAGTTCGAAATCGGCAGCCATCGCTTTACGACGATTTTTATGCAGCCCGCCAGCGATTTGATAGATTTTTGCATAAAACGATTCCCAGCACTTCCGTTGCGTGACATTTCGGGTGGTGTTCGCCTAATGTAAACAAGTTATAAAACGCTCGTAAAAGGCCAGTGCGAAAGCGAAACTATGGCCACATAAAAAGGCTATAAAACCTGGAGCTTCTGCTACCGCACTCTGTAAAAAAACAGGGAGTCGAGCGGAGAAGTGCAAATGCTGAGATCGTAAAGCAACAACCTCAGGACCTCGTGACCTCAGAAGGGGGTCAATGGCAAAAAACCGGGGAAGTTTGAGTCAAAGGTGACCCGCGCCCCCAACTCTCGTTATCGCAAAATCAAAATGCGTTTGTCAATGAATTAGAATCGCTTCGCTGGCAATGTCGCTCGTAAAGTATTTGCCTTTGTTATAGCATTTTAGCACATTTTACTACCCATACTAAATACGCAAATGACTAGAGTTTATTCCTCAGATTTTAGCGATTTTTTTGTTCATGCAAAATGATGTTAGTTGCTTTTTAAGCAACGCCCATGAATTGACTACGTTCATTTGCGTACTTGCAACCACTACTATTCCAACTACTATTTTTGAGACGAGTGGCGGCAACACTGCTGGAAAATCCACCCTAAAATTATGCCAATACTGCTAGTGCGCTCAACTTCAAGGCTCGCTATGTTGAAATTGCGCATTTGACAGCGTGTGAGTACAGGCAGCGTGGCCGAGCGGTCTAAGGCGCTGGTTTTAGGCACCAGTCCGAAAGGGCGTGGGTTCGAATCCCACCGCTGTCACATTTTTTTGTTTTTTTTTAACCTTACCAAAAATGGTAAGGTTGCTTTTTTGAAGCCATAGAGATGCCTTACAAATTGTATCAAATCTGTGTTCTCACCCTTCAGTCTTTCTTTCTTTTTTTTACGAATGTTTTATTTATAGGTGATAAATAACAAAATGTATACATACATATATTATAATGATTACCCTTAGATATTTTTCGTTACCAGGTGCTAATAGCTTATTCAGAAATTAATCGTATTGTCAAGTTGGAAATCACTCATATTAAACATACAGTGATGATAATTATGTTATTATTATTTTTTTTTATATAATGTAAATAGCTTTAAACACACGGATAAAAACATATTTATATAGCTGGAGTTCCAGTCAGTCATATATTTTGCCAAAACCACAGGTCATATTTTAAGAGATTGCCCGCTTAAAGGCACATTTAAATCTGAACTACTTATGAGTAATTGTTATTAATTGTGCCATATTTTGCTCTCGTATTTTAAGTGTCTTTTCGTGGGCTTGTGGAAGTGGACTTTTTGAAGACAACAAAAATTATTAATTGTTTGCATAAAAAGAGCCACAAAACCGAAACCACCATTTTAAACCAGCAAACCAATATGAATAGAACATACTGTATTTAGCGTTGATAAACTGAGACTAATCACAAACGCAATTACTGCGAGTAATTACTCAAATACCAATGGTTCTATTTTTAGAAAAAAACGTAAATTTGTTGTCAGAACCTTTTATTTTCTAGACGGCGCTTGGCGCCTCATTGCGGCAGCGTGGCCGAGCGGTCTAAGGCGCTGGTTTTAGGCACCAGTCCGAAAGGGCGTGGGTTCGAATCCCACCGCTGTCAGGTTAATATTCTTTTTTTTTCCTCATTTAACAGCAGGATGCTGCGTTTTTACATATTCCACGCCTAATTAGACCTCGCAGAACGGAACTTCTGAACCCGTGGCCTGTTTTTCCGGAACACAAAGGACTCCGTTTATCTGGCGCTGACATTTTCCGCGTGCTGCCTTTCAACTTTTCCGTGTGCTCAACCCTTTTGCGGTAACATGTTGATCCCCTTAACAACCCGCAACGCAAGGGAAATGCCAGGAAATTAAAGGGTTTGCTTGCTTTTCAGCCGTTGAAATCAAATGGATAAAAGTATCAAATGTCCGAAATGTATCCCGTGGTTATTTCCGGCCACCAACTGACTCTTAAATACCGCAAAGATTGTTACTGAAAGATAGACGACTGAAACATTGGGTTTTGTTTGCAAAAAGCAGATTCAAAGCTCATTTACAAGATACACGGAGAAACAGAAAATAATATTAATAAATGTAATGGATTTATATTTTAAAATAGACTCTGAACTTTGCAATGTATCTATTAATATCTGTGGTGATTTGTTGTTATATTAATTGCCAATTAATATTTTTCTTTTCTAGTGGTTTTGTATTTTCTTTTTTTTTTTTTTTGCTTATGGAAATTTTTCAGTCTTCTTCGCATTAGGAACTGGTTTACATACATATAGACAGCACCTTGTTAGCTGGTAAATCACCAGGCATTCCGGGGAATGACAAAGTGTTCTGCCGGTCGATTTTGCATGGAATAGTTGATATATATAATTTACGAGCCCTGGTCTCTTGCAGATGATGCATGACAAACGGGCAAACCCCCTGAAGGGATGCAAGTGTCGAAATACATGCAATGTCACCATTTGGTAAAATTTTATATAGAACATATCTATTGGGTGAGTAACCGTGGTAGCTTTAAACCGTTTCCTGTTAACCAAATATTTGTAACGTTTAGACGAAATCCTAACCAACGTCATTGACTTGAGGTCTTGGGTTCCGCAAGTTCGTTGCACCCAAAATATAGGTTTTCCTGACCATAAACTCGGAAGTGAGAACCTTCGGTGTCACCTGGTCACCTAGTGATACGCATCTTAAAGATACAAATCGCATAGTACTAGCCACTAGATATGAAGATTTAACCGCAGATTGAGCCGCGAAGAACAGTGGTGCTCGATTGTTAAACCCGCTACTGTAGCGTTCCGATCGAGAACCGATCGGAGATCGCGGTCCACGAAGCTGAAGCTGCGGCTATAAAAAGCTCTGACCAACTCCAGCCATTTCACAGTATGTTTTATCGGGTCAGCTGGAAACGATCGCACTCGCAAGTTTATTAAATAAATTCAGTTTTTAAAATAGCAACAAAATGAAAGTGTTCGCGGCGGTTATTCTTTGCATTCTGATTGCCCACGAGGCCAAAGCCCAGTGTAAGTGTTGGCCATTGAAAAATTCCCAAAATCGTGGGAAATACGCACAAGTGCGAGGAAGTCGAGTGCATTTCTAATTAAGCCGGTTCGACAAGATCATTTGATTCGGTACATTGCACGCGCCAGAATTTAAAGTGGGCAGTTCCCCGATAAGTGCATTGCAAAAACTAGAAAAAGCACACAATCACTTTGAAAATATATCAAAGAGATTATCCATTAATGTCATCAAATGGATTCTATATAATAAAGATACCACTAGTAGTTTTCAAGGCACACTTATAGTTTTTTTTATTTTAAATTTGTTATCCTGTTAATTGGATTACATAAAGCAGTTCAAGCTTTAGTTTTAAGTTTGTTTTCATAATTAATACAAGATGTTTCTTTAAGTGTGCCTTGATCAATCTGTACAGATTCGAGCAACATCGCCTTCGTGAACCGCAAGAATGTCAGAAAAGTGGCGCGCGCATTTAGGGGCATCCCCTGCAGAACCTGATTGCAATATTTTTATCTCCTCAGCAGATTCGAGGTGCATGAATCCCAACCAAACCCCTGGACTTTGTGTGCTCATTAATGAATGTCAGACACTCTACTCCGTGCTGAAGCGGGCCACTTTGACTGATCAGGAAAAGAGCTTCATCAAGTCCTCGGCCTGTGGAAGAGGCAGGAATAATCAGCCCTATGTTTGCTGCACCCAGGATACGGGCTATGTGAGGACCCAACGCCAGGATCCTACCTTTCCGGACTACGGTGGATTTGGCGGAGACTGGGAGGAGGAGCGGCCCCAGAGTTTCGTTTTTCCCAGACAAGAAAGACGTCCCTGGAGCTTTGGCAACCAGCCAGAAACCAGCAGAACACCGTTTCGAAAATCATCGACTGGCGACGGTTCCAGTTTACTACCTCAGCCTCCATCCTGCGGGGGCGTGGCTATCAGGAACAGGATTTACGATGGCCAGGACACCGATGTGAACGAGTTTCCCTGGATGGTGCTGCTGGAGTACCGCAGACGAAATGGAAATGGTGTGTCCACTGCCTGTGCAGGATCCCTCATCAACCAGCGATATGTCCTTACAGCGGCCCATTGTTTGACTGGCAGGATCGAACGGGAAATCGGAGCACTGTGAGTATATAAAGCGGGTTTCAGATGTACTAATGGGAATTTTTAATTAAAAGAGGCAGGTCAGGGCACGTATGTTTATCAAATTAAAAAATTAATTAGTTTTTGTGGTTAAAACAGAAGATGAAATAGATGTTATTATATTTTATGGAAATTTCCGAAGCTTATGTAAATCCCTAAACTAATTTCTAATCTCTTCGAAAAATTTCCAGAGATTTTAACCCCAAGTTATTTCAGACATTCTCATGTCAAAGAAAGGGGAATTTTTCCTCCGACCTGCTTTGAGCATCTCTACAAGATCAGTCCGCACAAGTGTCATGGAAAACTTCCTACTCATCTTCCCACTTTATATTGGTTTCGCTTAGAGATTCCACATAACAAGATTTAGTAACTGATTGTTGATGTTTGCGACTTTAGGATTAGGGGACTTACTATAGATCTGACCCACCGATTCATGAATGAGCGCCAGATCAATAGACCGATGAATCAAGTTTTAGTTTAACGTATGCTAAGATCTACTCTCCAATCCAGTTTCTCGGCTTGGGCGAAAGTCATCGCTTATTCACGCTTGTTTGTCCGATAATTCCGCGAAACGGGCTGAATTCTCCGGCTAAGTCGGCTAACGAGGCCAAAGGGATCCCCAGGCTTGGACCTGGCCAATATTAATTAGACTGTGCTTAGCCGCTTGCTAACCTGTTGTGATGATTCACAGACCCGGCCGTTCGGGTTCTCAATTCGCTCCGCTCTCGATTCTCCATTGACCAAGCACCAATTAGCGTTTTAATTCTAGTGTTTAATGGCTTAAATGCTCATTAATTGTTTTCGGCTTGTTTCTCATTTGCTTTAGTGTGTCGGTGAGACTGGGCGAGCATGACACTCGCACCGCGGTGGACTGCCCCCCAGGTGGAGGAAGTTGCTCGCCGGAGGTCCAGCGTTTGGGCTTCGAGGAGATCCGGGTTCACGAAAGATACAGCGAAAAGGCCTCCAATCAGGTGCACGACATTGGTCTCATTCGCCTGGAGCGCAACGTCCGCTACTCGGACAACATCCAGCCCATTTGCCTGCCCTCGTCTGTGGGCGCGGAGTCGAGGCAGTCCGGCCAGCAGTTCACCGTGGCCGGCTGGGGCCGTACTCTGAAGATGGCCCGCAGTGCCGTGAAGCAAAAGGTGACGGTCAACTACGTGGAGCCCGCCAAGTGCCGCCAGAGATTCTCGCAGATCAAGGTGAACGTGGAGCCCACCCAACTCTGTGCCGGCGGACAGTTCCGGCAGGACAGCTGCGACGGAGACTCCGGCGGACCGCTGATGCGATTCCGTGGCGAGACCTGGGTGCTCGAGGGCATCGTGTCCTTCGGCTATAAGTGCGGACTGAAGGATTGGCCCGGAGTCTACACGAATGTGGCTGCCTACGACATCTGGATCAGGCAGAATGTGAGGGCTTAACTCCCAAACTCACACTGAATGTTCAAAACAAAAATTGTGATCTTTAGCACTCTTAGATTAGCAAAGTAACTAACTTAGATTTTAGTAGACATAAATATTTATTAATGCAAATAGAAGTTTTATATATGATTTGCTTTTTATTGACTTGGGAAAGATACACACATATATTTCGTAATATTAGGTAACATCACCAGCCCAACGAGGTGGTTGACCTGGTCAGAAAACCTTTGGATTTCCCAGCAGAATGCGACACCTTCAACAATCGCGGATCCCAATGACATTGCCACCGCGCTTTAATTGGCGGGTAATAAGGCGCCAGAAAACCACAAGAAAACAACTTCCGGTTTTGGCAGGTGTTTTGTTTTGAGCCGTGGTCGTGGACTTTGGCCAAATCAAAGTGGCAGAGCTTTGCCAAACCGCCGCCGCCTAAAAGTGTGCAATCCATCCACGAGGAGCTTTGACCAGCCAAGAGCCAGACTCTCGCCTTGAACGAAAGTGAAACCAGCTGGCCAGCTGAGTCGGTTATGCAATATATATTATAACCGGACCAGCCGGACGATCGGTATCGGTCGACCTGCCGACTACTGCACTTTTGGACTCGTTTTTTCGCCGCCTAAGTGGGGCGGGGGCGTCGCATTTGTTGACACCTGAGTTGGAGCTTTGAGCTGGTAGACTGAAGACCGGAGACTGAAGACCCGGGGGTCTTCGGCTCTTCCGACTTTTCGGGGTCTTCGGCTTTTCGCTTTTTGGCACTCCGCTTATACAAACTGCGTTGCCATTCAGTTTCGGTTCGTAAGCCTTTGCCGCCGCTTCTTCTTGCCAGACGATCGGATTTGGATTTGGATTTGGATTGTATCTGCGGTTCAAGATCACTTATAGATACTGTTACCCATGCTCGGTTCGGTTCTGCGACTATGGATACTCTTCGGCTGTTTCTACCGCTTCTTGGCTCTGGCCGACGTCCTGCAGGAGTGCGACATTCCCAATGAGACGAAGAGGGGAGTGTGCCTGGAGGTCAGCAGGTGCAAGGCGTACCTTCAGGTGCGGAATGCCACCAATTTGCCGGCGGAGAAGGTTAATTTCCTGAAGAAGGTGCAGTGCGAGGTGGAGCAGCAAGTGTCGGAGGCGCAGGGTTCATACGAATCCCTGGTTTGCTGCCCGGCCAATGGTCAGGATTACCTGTTTCCCGTGCTCCAATTCTCCAAGTTCGAGTACCGAAGATTTCTGGATGTCACCGCTCGATTCAAGCGGAAGAAACTCAAGCGGCGGATTCAAACGGTGGAGCCAAGTTCGGGATTCAATTTACTCAATGAGTGCGGCAAACAAGTGACTAATAGGATTTACGGAGGGGAAATCGCCGAACTGGACGAGTTTCCTTGGCTGGCCCTGCTGGTCTACAATTCGAGTGAGTCAAAATAAGTGTTTATTTTCATTTCCTTTATTTTTTCACCATTTTTTCTAAATATTTTTAGATGACTACGGTTGCAGTGGAGCCCTAATCGATGATCGACATATCCTAACAGCTGCCCATTGTGTTCAAGGAGAAGGAGTTCGTGATCGCAAAGGATTGTGAGTAAAATGTAAACTAAAATGTTTTTATATATGTTTATAACGAATTTAACAATCCATTTAGAAAGCATGTTCGTTTGGGCGAATTCAACGTTAAAACGGAACCCGACTGCATCGAGGAGCCAAACTATTTGAGCTGTGCGGATGCCGCTTTGGATATTGCCTACGAAAAGATCCATGTGCATCCGGAGTACAAGGAGTTCTCGAACTACAAGTATAATGACATAGCCATAATCCGGCTGAAGCATCCCGTGTCCTTCACCCACTTCGTCATGCCCATCTGTTTGCCAAACAAATCCGAGCCACTGACTTTGGCCGAGGGCCAGATGTTCTCCGTTTCCGGATGGGGTCGCACGGATTTATGTAAGTATACCCAATATTTTGGATACATTATGGTTATCTCATATCTTAACTTCTTCAAGCTATGATATGTTCTTCTATGTTTTAAAGTGGAAAAACAATGCCAGCTTGATTGAGGGGGAGAACAACAATGTTTACCTCTTTATTAATGGAAGTTTTTGAAAACCAAAACATGGGACTTTCCCTAATTTAGACATAGCTGTCTACTGAGCACGGAAGTCTTGTGTTTATACAATGTCTCTGGAAAATATTCCATTTACTGAAAATAAGTTTTTTCACCTAAATCAATTTATAAAATATATTATTGATTTTTTTGCAGTCAACAAGTACTTCATCAACATCCACAGTCCCATCAAGCTGAAGCTGCGCATTCCGTACGTCTCCAATGAGAACTGCACCAAGATCCTCGAGGGATTCGGAGTGCGACTGGGTCCCAAGCAAATCTGTGCCGGCGGGGAGTTCGCGAAGGACACGTGTGCCGGCGACTCCGGCGGACCTCTGATGTACTTCGATAGACAGCACTCCCGGTGGGTGGCCTACGGCGTGGTCAGCTACGGATTCACCCAGTGCGGGATGGCCGGGAAGCCGGCTGTTTATACTAACGTGGCCGAATACACGGACTGGATCGACAGTGTTGTGCAGCAGAGGAAAAAGAGCCAACAGACGACGCAGGCCAAAATGGCTTGACGTCAGATTTCTTTATTCTGGGAGGGGAACAATTGGCGCCTAATTGAAGTGGGCGGGATTCCGATTCAGATCTGTTTACCTCTACCATACTTGTATCTACCGTATTTGTACATATTTTGCTAATTATCTAACAGCCATCAACTATTTGGTTAAGCGTGTGAGTGAATGAGTGCGGAATGTGAGTGCCTGTGCGAGTTAACAAAAGTCTGAAAAACATGTTTCTATTTAAATAAACTACTGAATATTTACCGCGTCTGTGGAGTTTAATTGAAATGGGCTGCCGTTGAAGATTGCCGCTGACTCAGCCGGGAAATTGAAACTCTAAACTGCCGGAAAATAGTCATCTTGAATGGTTTACAAATATAATTTTCATGTGTTGCATGTAGCAGCTGAAATTTGTTAGAGAATAATTACTTCATTAAACTTGAGATCAGTATGTTTTTATGACTGAATCTGCCGGTTCATAGGGGTATAAATTAATTTCCACAACTTTGAATCTGATGTTTACATGTATTTCTTTAAGTGTATTTTCTATATCAGCTGTATAACAGCTGTTTGTCCGCTTGGCCAGCTGCTCTAACCCGCCGATGCAGTGGTCTTCGGCTTGATGTCGTCATTGATTGCCACACTTTGCTTTCACCCGCTATTCGCGTGCACTCAAAACGAGGCTTAAAAAGCATAAAAAAAAAATGGTCAGCTCGCGAGCCGAGTGATGCAATGGCTGCCAAAAACAAAGCCGAGTCCACAAGCCCATCCAAAAGTCAGCCAAATCGGTGCCCAAATCGGTGGCAGGCCCATTCATCAGGCCTGCCTGGGATCCGAAAATAGCCAGAAGCCCAGAAAAGAGCGCTCCATGGGCCATTTGTATGCGGTGCGCAGGTGTTGTGGCCAAGTGCCGAGTGCCAGTGGGCCACTGACCAAAATTGGCCAAAAGCGAACAAGAAAGATACGAACGAACCGAAAGATCCGAGCAGAGGGATTTCAGTTTGGATTTCGAGGGGCGACCACTCATCGCGAGTGCGTCATGGAGTGAAAGTGAACTTGACTCTTCGGCGGGCTGCATTTGATTTAGTGCCCCCAACCGGTGATTATGATGTGTGCATTAATATTCATGATGTTTATCAGCTGGCGACGACACCTGCTCGAAAACCAGATCCAAGACTTTGGGGCGCCGTTCATTCATACATATGCTTGTGCAGCTCATTATCGGCTTTTTGGCGATTTCTGTTAACCTTGAACCACATACGTATACCCATTCAAACTCACACTCGCACAAATTAGATTTTGATTGGGGAATTGGCAAACATGAGTGACATTGAAAAGCTTCGATTTTCGCGGAACGGTCAACGAGAAACTGGGTGAAATGATAACCGGTTTTCAATCTGATCACAAAACTAATCGTTCTTTAAACTCGAAATGAACATGAAATGAAATCAACATAATTATTAACAAATTTACCAGATGGAAATGTCTCTTAACTGGCTTTAAATATTTTATTTATTTTATTTCATAAACCTTGACCCAATGTATTACTCGATAACCCTTTCTTTGTACTTTGGTTCATTCATATTTTCAGATAGTACTGCACTTGCATGCTGCCATCCGTTGGAACGCTTGAATCTGGTTATAAAGTACTTGTAAATACGTATTGTGCTGTATTGAGATGAATGAAATATTGAATTTTTAAAACCTATTTGTATGCTGCACATCTGAAGAGCCGGCTACTCACGCTTCAATCAAAACATCGGCCAACTGGCGACCGCAGGAACATTGAATGGCCAACTGGGCGGAGTAATTCGGTTATGGCCACGCCCACCGGGCAATTATAAAGTCAATTTGAGCTACTTTAGCAGGGGTCCTGGCAAGTCCTGCGAAAGAGTACAAACGAGTGGGGAGAGCGGAAAAGTCTTCTAATCAATTTACCAACGAGGCAACCCCTCAGAAGTTTGATAATTGCATTGTGCTGCGCTTTGTGAAAAGTTTGTTTTTTTTTTGCCAGAGTGGGAAATTAGAAGGCCAGCTATAAAATTAGCCATATGGCGAAGAAGGGGTTTCCCAGGTAGAAGCATTTTCCGATGCTTTGTTTCCTTCCCCTCCCCGTATAAAACTGGCAATTGCATTTCTATTTCCATTTAACGGCAGCTGAGACCCTCGACTATAAAACTTTATCGACTTGTTAACTGAGCTTCGTATCAATAAATGCCAACGTGCCACACAGACGTTGACATGCCATTAAATGTCAATGCCAAGTGCGTCTCAGGACACATATCCTGGATCCTTTAGTCAGTTTTTGCATGACGACGAGGGTGCTCTACACCCCTCGAAGCACAACAATTGTGGAATTTGCAAGGGTAAGTGCCAGCATTTGGGCCAAATTGTTGTATAAACTCAATGAAATTAAAATGCGAAAAAGAGAGAAATGTGAGTGCAAATAAATGAATGGAATGAAATAAAAATGGCAAAGTATCCGGATCGCTTTCATTAGTTAATGGATTGCTCATGAGATGAATGGAGAGACCTATTTGAATACAGTCGTAGTGCTGATATCTCAACTGCACCCGCGATTAATCAGAATTATGTGCTCAAGACGCCATATTAGTATTCATTCTTAAAGTGTAATTCAAGTAAATCAGTCGCAATGAAAAGCTATCTGCTGCTGGGCATATTATTATTATACTATCTGTGCATGTTTTTGCTGATTGAGGGACGGAGTGCTGGGATCAAAGAGGTTAGTCTGCTTCCATAATAACAATAATTAAGTATCTCAGTGAGTTTCTTTTTAGAAAAGCGACCATAGCACAAATATGCATCTTCTCTGCCCAACTTTTTCAAACATTTCTCTGCAGGTAGAATTTAATTGATTTGTTTTCTTTATATTAGCAGTAATAACAGTATCTTTCCTATAACTTAGAACATAACCCGTCTCTATAGATCAAGTTTGGGTGGACGCGTACAAACGGATCACTTGGGAAGATCACGGACTCACCATCGGAGAAGAGTTCCAACTAGGCGTCGAAATAAGCCAAAACTTAACCATTCTCTACAGCAAATTGCTTGAATAAAGATACTTTTATGATCCAAACTGTAGTAGTAGCTACAAGTTGTTTTTAGTTACACTTCTACACAAGATGTAGACCCACATCCCCATAAATATGCAATCGAATTGCCTGGGACGCGACTGTACCCAGCTGTTGATGACAGTGCAGTCATCCCACGCACGTGGCCACCAAATGAAGAGTAAATAAAATCCGAGTCCTGGCTCCCAGGATCCTTCACATGCCATCGCCATAATCGCTGCTTAATGGGAAAACTGTCTCGCGATAATAATCATCATCGCCGATTTTTCCTTATACAGCAATAATTGCGCACGTGAGGCGAACGAAGGATGACTTTCGCATTATGGGAAACTGGTTAGGTGGAAATTTGCATATTTCTGTGGCAACCCTCGCGAAAATCAAGCACTTGAACCCGCGTTCAATGTTTATTAAAAATTAGCAGCAAGCTGTTGGCAAATGAAGGCACAAGCCGAAATTTATTTGCAAAATCAAGCAGACATCCTTCCGTTTAAATTCGTTTTTTAAATGTGGATGATTGCCTGCAATTATGATTTCTGCGCGGGAAACTTGTTCAATTTAAATTCCAATTTAAAGGAGGTGGTTCCATTATTTGGCACACTAGGTCAGGTCGCAGGTCAAAGCTCCGGGGCAATCGCAGGTCATTCCTATTGTAAAGGAATATTTAATTCCAATTACACAAAGGGCGGCGCATTTGCATACGAAAAAGTGAAACTTAATTATAAGCATTTTGTAACATTTTTTTTCTAATTGAACTTTTCAGCCGCCGAGCAAACAAACCACCGCCCTAAGGACATTTTTCGGTGGGTGGGGCTGAACAAACAGCGACATATGTGAGTGTCAGTCACTGGGAAGGGGTGGTGGCCTTAACAGCATGTTTGGGACTGTACCAAGATGACAAATTCGTGTCATTTGGCCAGGGAAATGAATAAATAAGGTGCGCAGCTATGCCACACACATGAGGGCATGGGAAAACACTTGCAAGTTTCCCAAGGTTTCGAGTGGCTTTTCCCTGCAAATTCCGTTTCTAGCGGAGAGGTTGCGAAACTTGAAGTTGCTCAACATGGACAGTTTTGCACATTAGCACGCAGCACTCGAGATAATGCGGGAAATTGGGAAAAAGGACCTCTTGAGCCTGTCAGTCAGACACTTAGAGCCACTCGCCCTTCCACTTCCCTGCCATTCGGCAGATTTGGAAAGTCAAATACAATTTGATAGCCGGGTCGGACAAAGCCAAAAAAGACCAGTTAACGAGGATGGAGAAAGGTTAGAGTGCCGCAGGCGGGACTTCAGATACAAAACGTTCCAAATTGGACCACATGCGGACCATATCCCAATCCAAACCCGGCCCCGCGATCCCAAAAACATTTGGGCAACCCACCAACTATGCAAATAACATTAATTGTTTCGCCAAACAAAGGAAATGCAAAACAGTAATCACGGAAAATAGGGAAAATGCGAGAGCGGGGGGAAGTGGAAACGATACAATTTGGATTTCGAATTGATGTTGGAAAATTATAATGCACATAACCCTAACTCCGGGCAGTCGCGTTAAGCGGAAGCGATTCGTTTAAATTTGATATGGGATATGCTGTATGGTATTTGGTATTTGGGATACTGCAGGATAAAGGTACAGTACACTACAGACAGTGCGGACCAACCCCATAAAGCGATTTCGCTGGGCTTTCAGGGTTGGGAGAGGAAAAGTCGGGAAATACATCAAACAGCAACAACCCTGAGCATTTTTGGGTTACAAGGTGAAAGTCCCTTGCTCCGCGGACTTCTTCAAGATGCTTTTCAGTACAGCCTCATATGGTAAGGATGCACTTAAAAAAAATAAGGTAAGGTAATAGGGTGTTATAAGATATGGAACCCATTTTTATAAGTTTCCTGCAAGTTGCTTCAATTCAAAAATTAATTCAAAATTAATTGAAGGATGTTAAATGAAGTAAACTTTAATAATGAAAATGAAAGTACTCTTTTTTGAGTGTCTGGCGAAGTTTTCTTTTAATCGCTCTTGGCGAACGCCTTACAATGGGAGCAGCCTCCTTCCAGCGGCTTTTCTCCTTACATCGCGCTTTCCATCTCCGGTGACTTTCCCCCCTTCACGGCTTTATTGTTGTTGTGCGTGTGTTACAGTCCAGCGATTTGCATATGAATGAACGTAATAAGGCAGGGCAGGCAAATGAAAAGTAAGCTGAGCACCCAACTCCAGGTCGAACTCCTTCTCCAGATCGGAGCTGAAATCCTTATGCATGCGAATCCGTATCCTTACAAAAGAAGGCACATATGGAGTATCCGAAAGTGCCGGTCGTAACTGGTAATGAAACATTCCACGAGTGCGGAATTAATAGGAATGATTTGTCTTTTGTTGTTGGTCGGGATAAATGCCGCGGGAAGGATTCTCTAAATTGCATTCGAATGTTTAATTGAGCGGAAGGAGGAGGACCAGAAAGTAGAGATCTCGAGGGGAGAACAATAAGGGTAAAATATTTAGGGTACTTGAATGCAAAATTATATTACAATATTATCAATACAAGAAGAAGCCATTCAGTAGTATTAAAATATATCCTCGGGCGAAAGGACACTTTCTGGGAACATATCATTATGTATGCCAACATAATAGCGTGATATGTAACTTCAAATCCCATTGAGACTTCAAGACCATTCCAATTAAACAAATGTTGGACTAAATTAAGGTATAATCTAAGGTCCTAGTTCCCTAATTGCAATCGCAGCGAACTGTTTCTAATCAAGTTCATCACGCCATTTTCCCTTGATTGACTCCAATTATCGGTTTGCTCCTTTCAGATCCAAATGCCATATCGCAAGTCCATGCACGAATGCTAAAGAAGGAAATTACTTAAATCGAAATTACGCCGCATTCGGTGGAAAGAATAAGGGTCCAGTTCTCGAGTCCTTGGCAGGACATCAACATTGAAATTTAATCAACTTGCTTTTTCCGGCCAACTACTCATCGATGTTGGTTCTTTTTTACTATGCTAAGCCGGAGTGACCCAGGGAAAGACCCTTCTCAGCACGCATGAAGTTCATTGATTAACGATTTCCACACGAGGAGTTGGGAGTGAGGAGGAGTAGGGGGAGGGGTGCTTTTCCCGGGGGGAAATGGCAGGACATGCACACACATAATCAAAAAATTAAAATCTCTTTATGTTTTTATGCGCGCTGATTGAATGGTCCCATTGTTGTTATTGCTGGACAGTTTGATGTGCCATTGATGGACTCGACTAATCGCCGGACTGGCCACCCCTCGGAATCATCGGAATCATAGTCATCATCCCATGGTCAACCCCCGGTTCCTGGTCATCGCCAGTCGAGTGTAATGGATACGAGGCAAAGGACCAGAGCCATTATCCTTTGGCCGCGGGCGTTGGAAAAGCGCTGGGAAAACCAGACAACCAGAAAACCGCGACGGAGAAAATGGAAATTGTTGCTCCTTTGTGCGGCTTCACTTTCACATGTGGCACGTCCCATTTTCCCAGGTAGCATTTAATTAAGCCCCAGTGCCGCGAGCTCCTGCTAATCTCTAATCAGGTTATTACCAGACTTTCCAGCGCTTCCCTTTGAGGTTCGCTTCCTCTTTGATTCGCTAATTGGGAGTGAGTGTGTGAGTGAATGATCGAGTGTGTGAGTGAATGAGCGGACAGGGGATTTCACACCTCGTGTCCTCAGAAAGACAAGAGAGCTGGTCTGACAGGTTTAAGGTTCTTTGAAGTGGTCCTGGAACAAAGAAGCGCCGCAGTTGGGCAACTTTTGTGCCAGTTTTCATTGTACACACAGCGGAAAATTGGGCTGGAGTGTCAAAGATCCTTTTTATTACTTAACTTGACTATCTCGAAGTTCCTTTAAACCGAGCCATATCTTGAAAATGTCAAAGGACTTTCCTTTATTTCATAGTTCATTCCATAATTTCTTCTCTGTGCAAATAGAGTTCTGCTTGGATTTGGAGTGACCACGGACAGCTGCTGGAGGAAGGGAAGTGGAACTCCTCAGGAGTCTTAAAGTATCACTCGAGGAATCCAATAAGCCGCCCGGGGCCAAGACAATGGCGCACCAATGATGACAATCATCGGAACGATGATGGCAACTTCGGCGATGAAATGAGGATGATGACTAAGCGATGTCCACCCTCGGGGAAAGTAGTTAACCCCGCACCGCTCTTCTGAGCTGCCTCGCTTTTATTGCAATTTGCGAAAATTTACTGGCGGAGAAAGTGAAAGGAGCAGCGACGATATTTGATTACGAAATGCTGGGGAAACTGCTCACGAGTCAATAATGATAAACATAAACCCAGAGATTGTGAGAAGTGGAGTGCTGACATCTGATGCCGGCAACATTCGCCGAAGGACCTTCGCCAAAGGACCCCCAGTGGACCGGGCCAGGCATTAATTGCCGAAATTAAATTTATTTCCTTCATTAATACATGGATACACCAGGCGAGATGTCAAGTAATCAAGCGCATCCTGTGCCCGGAAAGCGCGGAGGAAGTGGAGGGCATGTGCTGCATGGCTACATTTGAATGACAGCCGAGGTTTGACATTTGCAGCATGTCATGCTGCTTATTAAAAGCATAAATAAGTATAAGTGGATAGTTGAATGACAGCGATATGAGCCGGATAATATGGGCAAAATCCACCCCGAATGGAATGTGTGGAGCAAGCAAAGGCTTGACCAGTGAAGCCCTAGATGAGAACCAGGTACGGTTCTCGTAAAATTCCAATCAATTTGCGACAAAGAAAATGTCTCAAGCTCGCCACAGGACATTTTACGCACTACAATGCTGGACAATTTGGCCAGGACAATGGCCACAAATCACTGTGGAAATTGTACAAATCTCTGTCGGATATTTGGGCCGACAGATAAACAAGTTTTTCCCACATGGCTTCTTCCCCTGCCAAAGTGTTCCACTTTTCAACTGTTCGTGTCGTTAATCAATTAACTTTGGACCACTTTTCCAGGACCGGACACGCCCCCTCCATTTGGTAACCTCCCCGCCCGCCGGGTGGTTCATGCTTGACCACTTCAATATGTCAAACAAATCAAACACATAAATCCGCACCCAGTTGCAGGCGAAGCCACACAAAAGATGTTGTCCGAGCAAATATTGAAAAGTGAAAAGTTTATATGCTGCCAATATGCGACTCCTTGTGGTCGTCCTTTCATCCTTGATTTATGTCGCAAATTTCTGTAATTTATGGCCGCGTGCTCGGTGGAGGGTTAATCGAATTGTGTTGATCGAATATTTGATACCTCTAAGTATAAAGAGATTTAGTTTGGTATAGCCTTAAAAAAATAGTCCATAGCTGTGTTCAAAAGTATACAATAAGAAAAGAAATATACTTGTTTCTAAACCCTTGTGGATTCGGCGACCCACTTTTATGATTAACCCAAATCGCATACCCTGTAAATACTAGGGGGTGAGCATAGTTACTGGTTATGCTTTTGATAGATTTCTTTGTGTTGTTCTTTGTTCCGGAAATGGCAATGATTGAAAGTTGTAGTTTGCAGAAGTCCCTTAAGTGTAGCGGGCATGGATTTATTTCCCCGCCCCATTTTTCCGGGCAATTAAAAGAATACTCCCCAAAAGCTGGAGCAACTTGCTGAAGAAGCTAAATGTGCAAGTCAACGGGACGGATGACGATTGAATGGCTGATTAATCCGCATCCCAGTAATCAACTGGTTGCCCAGGGCCAGGCACCAATCTCTGTGGGCAGCCTTGAAGCCGTTTTGCGGTTACACACGTCCCATCTTCAGGACCCTTCTGCGGTTAGACCCCACATAATCCCAACCCGCCGCTGACCAGACTGACCAGACTGTCTCGTGTAACCGAAGAGGACATGGAAAGGGCGTTCTGGCGTTATGTAATCCGAAGACCCCGTTTTCATTTATTACTTACCCTTCCGTTTCCCCGGGAAACTGCGACTGATTGAGCCTGAGTGATGGCAACAGTTGGCATGATTGAATGCCGTCCCTTTGCCCTCCAGAGATTCCTCCAAGCCGCTGACCGAATATATCATCGCCTTGGCAATGACGAATACCCAGTGAAATTGGCCCAGTAATGCCGAGTAATTAGTAGCAGTTCGCAGTTCACAGTTCTTGGGCATTAGTCACGGCACCTTAAAATTCCATCAACTGAAAATGGTCACACAAATGGCCCATTTCCATGCACTTGGCACTCTATGATATTGAAATTATGAGTGCTTATGACCATCGAGAGACCCCTTTTCCCCAGGACCTCCTTGGCTTCATCTTCAGCAGCTTTCACGCAGATGTTGTCCTGATCCCGGAGCGGAATCCTTTGTCGGGTCAGACTTTAGCCATTAGTCTGCCAGCTCGTCCGGACAACAAGGAATCCATTTCCGATATTGGGTGATAAAATTTTATGAATGTAATTTGCAGCGATTTGTTGCCCCATCCCGAGCTGGTCCTCCCAAAAGCCGAAGGGGTTGTGCTCGGAGGTTGGCTGGATGCTTGTGTCGTTGCCAAATTGTTATTGACAACATGACGGGCGAGTCGTAAATACTTATCTAAATATATATCTATGAATGTAATGTGCAATGTGCCATCGCTAGTCGGACGTTTGCATTTTCCCTAAATAATTGAAAGCATTTTCCCCAAGACAGCGGTTTGGCTTGAAAGCCAGCAAAAAAGTTGTCGTTCGGATAAAGTTTCCCCAGACATTTCTTTCTTGGCCAAAGTTCGCCAGATGCCTGAAAGATTAAACGCAAATTAGCCACAAGTTTACTCACAAAAGCCTAGACTTTTCAATGGCCATGTAGTTGGGAACTTTTCCTCTATGAATTAACATAAAATGGTTACATTTCTAGCCCATATATCTTGCATTTCCAAGTTTCCTGGCTCAAACACACTTTATTACCAAATCATGTGTGAAGCTCTCTCAATTATCAGTGCTAATTTCCCAGTAATCGCAATGGCATTGCTCCGCGAGATAATAATTCATAGTTATCTCCCAGTGGTTTGGTTTATCGTCGACATTTTCCCGCCACGCCCCCAAGTCGTTGAGGATGATAAATGACGTCACCTAGAGCTGGCGATCTGTTTAGCATAGAAAGCACATAAAATCATAAACAGGACGCATAAATAACCACATTAAAAAATCGAGAACAATGGCTGAGCGGAAAGGGAAAGCGGGAAAATTTGAGAAAATAGTGAAAATGTGCAAATTAGACGCGGCCATGGCGAAGTTTTCATAGCTGCCGATGATTTTATGGGCCATTTTAAAACATTAACTTCCGGCCGGGAAAGAGGCACTCCCCCCGATTTTTGGATACACCACCTCATCTGCACGCATGTGAGCTGATTTATGGGCAAATATACTTGATAAATGTGCGGGATTTGAAGGATTTCGCACAAATTACAATAAAGAACGAGGCGAAGGCGGCAAAACTGAGTGACTTGGTGTCCTGCATCCTGCGAGAGAATATCCTCGGGTTCCTCACATATGCGCATAATATGCGCTCCAAGTAAAAATTCGCAATTTGATTTATTGGCTGACTTAGTGAGCGTTTTCCAGGAGGGGTAGCGAACGTGCTTTTGCAGCTGAAATTGATTTACTTTGATTTTCAGATTTTTGCATTTTAAAACGAGGGTTGCTGGTACATATTAGCCAGCCGAAAAAAAAACGAGATAGGAAAGGGAAGCCGGGATCGATGTCAATTGGTGACGTCTTTTGGCGCTTTTGTTTTGCTGTCGCTGCCAATTTATTTTCAATATCCTTTGGTGTGTGTGCTTGTGTGTGCAGAACCCTAAGCAGCCATAATTCGCATTGCATTATGCCATCCGAGCCGAATGACAAACCACTCCACTCGAAAAGTCCGGGAGGAGCACACGCGGCCTGCACGCAATTTTAAATGGATTTATTGATACGCTCCGGCGGCCACAACATCGTTCGGAAAATGCGAAAACACAGGGGGTTACAATGTTTGCAAACATGTTTTGGCAGCGGCTATTTTTCAATTGTCACCGGAGGACGAAGGTTTGCCGAATTAACCCATCAGAAAGGTCGATTTCGCAGCCTGGGAAACTCGCTTTTCCACAGCTCACTTGATTACGCGCATCAATTGCGAATTTTGATTTTAATGGACCGGCTGGTTTCCCTGCAGAAATTGAATTTTGATTAGTTTCCAACACGCGACAGGGAAAAGCAGCAAGGGTCCTTTGATTGATTCGCCTTATTTGTCAGCGATGTCAGGATGCGGTTGCACTTTGTGTCTCTTTTTTTGGATTTTTGGATTTTTGGTAGCAAATTTGTCCGCTGCCAAGTTATGCAAATTAGGCGGTAATTGATATACTTTTTTCCTAACTTGCCTAATTTTTAAATTATTCCACTTTTGTGCGGTGTATTGCCTGAAATTGGTGGCGGAAAATGTGCGGAGTTTTTCCCTTAAGAAGTAAATTGGATAAATTTGCTTTTAATAGCGTACGCATAATGAAGTTTTTCTTGGGATTTTAATTAAACGAGTGGCTTTAAAAATCAATCCGAAATATGGCTATATTCAAATATGTCTTGAAAATACCTCCCAGCTCTACCAACTCTTTTGACCTCTTGCCACAAAATAAACCCACTTGTGAATAAGTACTGAGGACCTTAACAAACCAATCTGGCCGAGACCCTCTTTTCATATGCATAGCTCATAAATGGACGAGCAGGGAAAATTTAATGGACCTCAACCTCAGTGTCGAGGCAATTCCAAAAGGACACACTCACAAAGGCAGCAGCACCACAACAACAGTAATAAATAATAAATAATATTTCTCATAAATAATTGCTTCCCCTTTTCGGCTCGAAGGCCCCGGCCACTTCAGTATCCTTCTTCGACTGGCGCCCGACGACGAGAAATAAAAATATGTTAACTAATCACCGTAGGAAAGGATTTTTATGGGTTTTCATTTCCGCACATAATCGACTTATCCCCAGCATTTCGAGGGCCAGTCGAGGGGAAAAACCAAAGGCGGATATGTGGAACGTTGGGCTGTGCAATCTTCCACATTCGGAGGTGATATATGTCACTTGGCGAAATGTTGTGCCGTAGAAAAATGTCATTTCCGCCCGAAAGAGCTGCGGAAATGAGCGGCCAGCGGCGGGTGGAATATTGTGGCACAATCCATAAACAATCCCCGATTGAGTGGCCCGAAAACTTTTGACACAACCAAATCAAGTGAATGTCGCCGGCAATAAAAACTCCGGGGGTCTGGGCTAGTTTCTCGCCCTCCATATTTATGGTTATTGAGCCAGTGGGTCCGATAGCTGGACAAACCCCTCCTCGCCACTCGGCAATTACAGCGGCTTAATGACTCGGAGACTCCTTCGCGAGCGCGGATTGGAGGAGGTTGCCAGGATACCAGGACACCAGGACACTCCGATACTGCGATACCCGAATTCCAGGGAAGCTGGCCAAAAGGGCAGCCAAGGCGACCGGCAGCGGATGTCATTCGCAGTGCTATTGTGCTTTTGTACATCCTGCCACGAGGTGTCCTGCGCATAATTAGAATCCTGAGACGCGACGCATGCCGTATTCCAGATTCCGGATAAGAACACCACGGTGGTCTTAATCCTACACTCGGAAAATACTTCCGACAATTTTAAATTATAAAAAAAGCAATTGAATGAAATTACTACTGGGTGTGGGTCTTATTATGAAGTTCATTTTACAGCTGCAGATATTTCTCGCAGTGCATCTTCGATTCTGGTGCTGTCTTTGATTGGCACTCGTCAGTGACCTGCGAGGTGAAATAAATTTCAAAAAAATGCGGAACACAATGGAAGACGCCACAGGACACTGGTTGAAAGGCAGTTCCTGCTCTCGAGCTTTATCAATTGCCACACACCATGACGACCTCGAGGACTTGCAACGTCCGCGGCTAATTGTAAATTCAGGATTCCTCTTCCTGCCCCGAAATTCGACTAGAGAAATTTATTGCGTTGCCCGTTTGATAATGACATAATATTTTACGCTTCGACAAAGATTGGAGTGCGGGGTTTTATTTAAATTTTATTTGTGTGTGGCGTTCGCTACACATTTCCATTAATTTTAAGTGCTCACTTCGAGGGACTTCCCCCTGTTCCATTGTTCTGCCTGCCTTTGTGGGATCTGTGGATAAAAACGCGACAGGATCTGTATCTGTATCTGCATAATGTTATTGTTATTGACTTTTGCGCGCCGCTCAATCATAATCATAATCAATTGTTGGCCGGAGTCTTACCTGCTGGAATTCTTATCGCCAGCTGCCATTTGCATAATGGAAAAGTTTCAGTTGCTGTCAGAAGTGGACGCACTTTTGTGGCAGCTCCGTTTGAGATGCAATCCAATTGAATTTGGTACACAGGGAAAATCATTTCCTATGCTTTACTGAAGTACGAATATCTTTCACTGCAGAACTAGTTTCTAAAGCACTCTACACGAGGGTCCAGAGATTAAAAGGGAAGGAGAGCGATGATGTTTTGTCAGTGGCATCACGATAAGAGCCACCGGAGATAAACCGCTTGAAAAATCAAAGATTTGCACAACAAATAAAATTTGGCAACATGTTTACCGTTCGACTTAGGAACCCGCAAAGCCGAAGGAGGTCCTTTGAAAATCTCGAGTGGATTGAGATTGAGACAACTTGGTGGCCAGGTCACGTGAGCTGCGAGCGGAATCTTCAAAGGTACGGCCAATAGGCAAACACGGTATGAAATGCGCAAAATTGCGACCTTAATTTGCCAAAGTAAATACGGAAAATAAAAGAAACGCAGGCTGAATGGATTCTCAAATCTAATTTCCAATTTCGAATGCGGAAACCGCCAAAGCGAATGGGGAACCCCTTTTTTCTGCCCCTTTTTTGCTGAAATTTACATGCCATGGACACGCACTCGCTAAAACACACACATGCATATTATTTGCAAATTAGCCTGGTTGTCAGAGGACCAGGGGATGCGATTCGGATGGAGGACATCCCATCCTCCCCACATGCGAAATGGAACCAATAAAGCGTGAAGCACGCAGTCCTCGGTCGCCGGTCGCCAAACACCAGCCACGGCTCAATGGACCTGATTGTTGTCCTGATTCATCTCAGGGTCCCAGTACTGATCCACAGATCCTGCTGCTGGTCCTGGTTTTCGTCCAGGCCGGGATGTCATTTTGTCAAACGCATTTGAAAGCGGCTGGCTCGAGGGTTGGATGAAGGACATGTGAGGCTGGAATGGGCTGACTGATATCGACTGCCCCTTTTGCCTCGCGCATTGTTTGCTTTAAAGTTTGCCAAACTTGGTTTTCTGATACCCATTAAATGTTTTTAAACTGGGTAATTGAGGATTCTTAAAAACTAAACACATTTTCACTATGGTTTTTTAAGAGATTGAGATAGTTCGTCTTTATCATCAAGAATCAGGTTCTATCTATTAAGCAGAGATTTTTGGACATATTTATAGGTTTATTATAGAGTTCCCTTATAGTATGCATACCTTTAACTCTTCGGAACAGGACATGTAGTTGCTTTCGAATACTGGGTATATATTAGTCGATGTATGTGTGTCTTGTTCCATTTTTTGTTAGCTGTCCTTTGCTGGTTCCTGCGGCAACCACACGGGCGTTTCATTAAAGGGTTTGTCCAGAGGGGAAATGTGGCGGTGGTATCTGGTAAACTGACATTGGCGCTGTTTGTCATGTGTGGCACATGATTTGAGGCATTTCTGCTTCGATTGGCTTGAATGGGCTGCTCCAGTCCCAGTAAATTGCGAATGATGAAAGAAGAAAGGCAGTGCGCCATTTGCATGCCCCCTGCCCACATTTCACCCACTCCACCCATGTAAATGCTAGGTGCTTTGGGCACGACTGTACCTTGCAGATTGATGGCCAAGGCTCTCTTCTTGACTTTGGCTCACCCGCTGACAAGCGGTCATAAAAATTATTAATGAATTATGTTAACAGAGGAATGAATAATCTCAATTTGGATCC
The DNA here is from genome assembly GCF_016746395.2 of Drosophila simulans. Classification (NCBI taxonomy): domain Eukaryota; kingdom Metazoa; phylum Arthropoda; class Insecta; order Diptera; family Drosophilidae; genus Drosophila; species Drosophila simulans. Next base: position 26,343,489 of record NC_052523.2, on the reverse strand, counting down.
AATAAAAAAACGAACATATCAAATTTCGGGGGATTTCAGCTGGCCCTTCGATCGCGTGTGGCAGCCAAACAAATCATTAATCATCGAATGTTGCAACTTCTGTGGTTAAAATTAATTTCGCAGAAGAGCACAAAGTGCCGCAGGACAAGAAGACCAAATGCCCAAGCCTCGGGGAGCAAAACAACATTAAAAACTACTAAACGGGGGCAGACACAACCCCACAATGGGGGTCCAAAGGGGCTGGAGTGAGTGCCCCTTGAGCCTGTGGCTGACACATGCCGAGCTCCGTTTTTTACTTTTCATTATTTCGGGGTGCCACCGAGGGCTGCGAGACAGAAAAAAACTTTCACACATTGTTGTGAGGATGTGTAGCGAAAGCGCCGCGGGATATTTTTTGCACCCCGCCCACAGGACGGCGTGAAAACGCACACATTACAGGGGGTGTGGGAAAGCTAGGGGTGCGGTAATACATGGAAAACTGCTTTCTACAACTAGGAAATACTCGAAAAGTATTAGCCTCAGATTTATAATTTCAAATATATTTTAAAGGTGTCTAAAAGTATGCCCACAACATACCTCATTCAATGGAACATACTAACTTTCAATAGCAGAATTTTGGAAGCCTTGCGAGGTGTTGTTAAAATACCTTGTGTTTCTGAAAGTCCCCTCTAGATAAATTATAGTATGTTTAGTTATGCCTAATTTCTTCCAGTGTCTGAAGTCTTTGTTGTGCTGTAAAAAACGATTTGCGACGATTTGTGTCATGTGTGTGTGCATTACCGACGGCGGCGTACCCAAATCGGGGGAAAAAGGCTCGGAGGACGAAGGGTTCCGTGTCATCGGCAATGGCATTGATACTTTGTCAGACGTGTAAATTACATGGCGCATTCCACATGCCAAATTCCGCGCTCTCCCATCCGATTTTCACATGCAAATTTTCCCAAAAATGCGGATGAAAAGCCCGCGACGACATCATCATCATTATTCAAAGGACTCAACGATGCGGCGAAGGAAATCCCAAAGGGTTCCGAGCGTGGCAAACTACTTTAAATTTCAACCAATTTCAAATGACTTCTTGTCACACATGTGCGGATTACATGGGGGAGTGTGAAATGGGCGATGGGCCATAGGAATAGGGATTGCATCGTTAGTGCAAATCGCATCATCATCGGATCGGCGGAATCCAGTCGACGCTCGTCGCGTGTTTTGATTGATGTTGGACGCTTGTAAGTCCCCGAACCAATTCCAAATCCTGCCTCCCGAAACCCTTCACCCATGCGGTTTGACTTGGCAACCCCTTCTCGGGAATTCGATTTTCAAGGGCTGGGGCACGCACACTTTGCATCCGCGTTCATATTTTCTAATTTTTCACTGCGAATCTCCCGCTTTTCCATTTGACGCGTTGATTTATGGTGGAAAACGGGGTGATGCGGTGGGGTTAGGACCCCTGACAGCTGTGACTTGTTTATAAGGGTTAAGCTGTTTCAATTTCACTCAGTTATTAGGTGAGATAAGGCGGTAATGATAAGGTTGTGACAGCCCTGACATCATTCGGGTAAGAACAAATAATAAGCGCGAATAACCCTTTAAGATTGAAATCGCGAAACTGAGATTCCCACTTTTATTTCAAATATGTTTTTATTAAGACTTGGCTGTTACTTTACATAAAAAGCTGTAATCCCTGAAAAAGTGTCAAATACGGTGGAATGAGCTTGAGCTTTGGACAACTGTTTAACTTGTGTGCAATGAGCACGTAATGGAAACAAGGCCAGGAATTGCCCACTCATGCGAGACAATTTGGCAGGACAAACCGCCGCGACCCGCTTGACCAGTCATTTGTCAAATTTGACAGTTGCCATCGCACTGGTGGCAACCCTGGTCAGCGGGGAAGCCCGGCAATCCAGGCAGCTGGTCAACCTGTTTGAGGTTGCATACTCATGCGACAAATGTGCCACGCAGTGGACTTTAAATTCAATTCATTCACGGCAACACACATCACACAATGACTTTCAATTAGACAGCTGAATGGTGCGAAAGGGGTTGGGACAGCCGGGGAATACCGGGGAAAACACTTTCTCCGGCTGGTCAAGTGGTCAACGGTCTGTTAATTGGCCAACACGGAGGCTGAAGAGGTTAAGGGTTGCCATGAGAGCACACGATGATGCCAGCGAACTTCAAAACGCATTTTCCGCTCGTTAGGTCCTGTTTGGAAGTTTTCATTTTACGGGGGTTTAAAAGGACATTGCCAGTCATTGAGGGACTTGCTAGCCCCTGGCTAATCAAAGTATTCATGAGCCTAGCACAAATGGTACAGTAACGCCTACACGGACTAAAGTATCTGTCAGATTGCTGTGTAGTCCCCACCTCAAGTTGACTCATTCGATGCGAATCAGTGTTAACACGAAGTGCAAATCAAATTTGCCTCAACTTGCCATTTTTCAAGCTGTCACTAGCACTCACGACCAACATCGCGACCCCTCTTCCTTATTTTCCCAGATCGCAAACTTCTCATGACACAATGAAGATACGGACAAACATATTGACAGCTCGTTGCCATTTAGCGAAATGTTTAAATAAAAATTTGCATTCATTTAGCGAGAAAGATTTCAGCGCCAGAAGGAAATTGTTCGCCACCCTCCGAAAAATAGAAAACTGCCATTGGCGCCAATCAGCAACACGTCAAAAGTAACGGGCTCTTGAAGACACTTACCAAATCGCTGGAACTACGCGCAACATATGTTCCAGTCAACTTCCTTTGCGAATTTAAAAAAATTGCGAGTGTCGCGACGACAACAATGGCGGGGAGGATTGAGATTCAGATGCAGATTCGGTTTCGGATACGGATGCCGTGGGTGAAAGTGTCCTGGCGTGACAGAAATGATTTGGGCGTTGATGTCATCAGCATCAGCATCAAAATGTAGACCTCGCGATTGTAAAAATTAATGATGTTTTGCCGCTAAATAGTTGGGCTGGGAAGCAGGGCACATGTGTGACTGAGTGACTGCCTGGGAAAGCGGGCAAGGAAAATCCGGAAGACTTTTCACATCCGTTTGCAATTTTTAAGCCAGTGCAAAGTGTTTTCTTTGGGCTCTTCTGAGGTTTTCCCTCTTGGCTGTCGGCGCGTAAATTGACACGACTTTGCTTTATTTTCCCCCATTTTCCATTTATCCTTGCCTCGTTATGCTAATGTCCTTTGGGCCGTAAAGTAAAAAAGAGTTTTGATTAATGATGCCACTGGATGACGCAAAGCCGCCACAGATGGCCCACCTATCCAGGATTGTTATTAAAAAATATTGTAAAGCCCGCTGGAAAACTCTCCACTTACATCCTCGTGTATTTTCTTTTTTACTTTCGAGGGGTAACTCCATATCAGATCAGGTTAGCCTCAAGTTACGCTACTTTACTCTTTCAATATTTAATCAAAGCTGAGAGCAAACAATCGACCAACAACGATGGGAAACGGAACCTTAATCAAAAAATCAAACAATTGACATTCAATATGGTCTAATTTTTTACGCTGCCATTAAACAAATTATTGGGGAAGCTGGCAGCCGTTGGAGAGCTGGAAAACCCGAAACGCGTCGAGACAGCCCATTTTCCCCAGAGGACCGCAACGACAACATATCAATAAACCAAACAACGGCCAGGACAAACAATGCCGAGTGGAGAGGATGGCAAAGAAAACTGAGCCCTAGATTGGTAATTGAAAAATGCGAATGAAACTCTATATGGGGCACCGCCATCCTGTAATTGGGCTCGACTGTACCGGGCATCGAAGTCAGAGGTCAGACTGTACCTGCCGCTGACAGGAGTACAAAAAGCGGCAATAATTGCGCCAAATTTGGTTAAAATGAGGCAGAAACGCATGGAAAATTCGGAAAAGTCCCTGCAAGATTTACGCATAATTAAGTGCGCTCAAAAGGTGTCCGCACAATACACTCTCCTTTTAAGACACTGAGAAAAACATCTTATATCTTAAAACATATAAATAATAAGGGTATGTCTAAAAACTTAATGGATGATCTTAGCTTGCATACTTACGACAACCTATCAGATACTGCATATATCTATATAATATATCTATTTAATAATATTTTGCTTAATTTTTCTGGGAGTGTAGATTCTTGCATTGCAGGACCTGCAAAGGACCAACAAAAACCATGCCAGAACAGGACAAGAGTCCGCATTTACATAATGCTCTTGAGAGGAAAGAGGATTTATGTGTGGCACTTGAGTGCCGCAAATTAATTCAAATGAAATGCGTCCAGAACTTAATCCTCCGCTCCATTGTTGTCCTGGCTGCCAGTCCAATCCCCTGCAGAAGGACTAATTTGGTGCAATTGCGACACCTAGGAATCGCTTGCTCGGCTTTGATTTGCGCTAATCGCAAAAGTGTCAGCGACCAGGAGAACTGGATGTTTTCCTCATTTCCGCATTTAATCACCCCGGGAATGGGCACTGTCCTTGGGTCCTTTTGTTCGTCCTGCGATGGATGGGAGACCCAGAAAGTCCTAGATTCCGAGATGACAGAAATCAGAGCAAAACTAATTTCCCGTTAATGAGGGTCGCTCGCCCTGTTGCGTTTTCGCCGGCATTTTCCTCATTTTCGTGGCTCACATTTTTTTCTCCGCGCGTGATTACGAATTTTTCCCACTCACACACATGCGCCTCATTAATAATTTTTTCGCCACTCGCTGCCAGGATCGAGATTAATTTGCGCCTCGAAAGGATCTGACGTGTGCCTGTCAGTCGGAAATGTCTCTCTCTTTTTCGGCCCACTGCCTTCTTTTATCTTTGGAATAATGCCAGGATGTGGATGGGGGAGTCCTGGTGTTCCTTGTTCCTTTTTCGCGGGCGGAAGCTGCTGAGGCGTCAAATTGTTATTAATTGAAAGTCAAAAGTTCGGCCTGTGCCGCCAGTTTTAATTGGATTGTTCGCTTATCTCGGCGCGAATTAATTACTGAGAGGGGAGCAATGGCAGATGTATTCCATACAATGTGGTTAGTAGAGTATAGTAAATAGAGAAAAACAACACATTTCATTTAAGCAAAAAAAAGCATTCTGTACTTAATTTTTTATATCTATTTCACAATCCTTTTATATCATTTTTATTGCCAATAAGCTCGCTGTTATGTTCCAAAGTTGTTTCATATCCGTGGCAAAAGTTTCGTTTTTATGTTATAGGGTTCTTAGCTTCTTTCAATCATCCACATGTATGATGTACATGTACATATGTAGTTCCTTTGTCAAGTGAGATTTCACTTTTAAGCATTTTTCCGCCCATCATCGGCATTCCTAATAAAAAGATTGCTGAGCCCATGAGGTCATCCAGTGGTGACGCATTGAACTGTGTGCTCAACACCTCCCCATTCATATTCATATCCATATTCGGGTGTGGATTCAAGCTATCTATGCATCCTCACGCGATCTGATCTAAAAGGATCTCATTGGGAGGCATTCGCCTGGAAGCTGGCAACAATTGAATTGATTTTATTGCCCCGGGAAAGTTATGCGCTGACAGGACCTTGGCTCACTGGATGAGCATAATGTCCCGGCTGCAAGATACACACAATAAAAAATGCCTATGTGCCCAGCAATTTCATTTCGTTTGTCCTGAAAAGGCACCCAAAAGCGCTGCCATTGTTGTAGTCTGTTTATTAAATTGCTGGCTCGAAAGGGGTGAGATATTCCAGGGCAGGGGGCCAAAATCCGGGGCCACCTTTGTTAATCGTCAAGCTGACAATAAATCTTGGCCAAGCCAGGGAACCCGAATTGCGTATGAGCTGTACGGTGTAATTCCCGACTTGGCATTCCCCATGCACACACAGATACTCACACGCACACTTATTCGCGCCACAGACAAAGATACGGATGCGGATTGAGGAGCAAGGGTTCGGGGAAAATATTTCATAAATTGAATTGTTTTGCATTGTTGTCGCCGCCGAGAGCTGCTCTTATTTCGAATTGCTCGACAAAACCAAATAAAAAGCATCCATATATGAGTACTCGAGGGCAGACATATATGTATGTTTTTGTGTATCTTTGTGATTTATAACGCGCTTAGAATGGCAGTGCAGTGCTGGAAATGAAATCAAAGCGTCATCCAGTCTGGCAAAACGTCTGATTTGATGATGACATGTAACTAACAATGGGAAGAACGACATTGGGACAGTACAACTAAATACATTTTCCTTACAATGCATAGTTTTTATAGGTATTCTTGGTTAGTTCTTAAAGTTAAATATACATTTTAAAAAGTAGGAAAGTACGAAGAAGAAGTTGAGAAGTATCTGTTGAGTTACCTTTTCTTTCTGTTGCATGCTTAATAACAAAGAGTTGAGTGTATCTACGAGGAAATCATCGCCTGACATCGTTAGCTGTCTGGGAAATTCTATGAAGTGACAGCGACTATGGCATTTTAAATATGATAAATGAAATATCTCGAATGAAAGTGAAACCGCAGTTCATTTTGTGGAGTGGGTGATAGACGGGTGGTTAAGTTCCACTCCATTCCAAACTGCTTCTGACACTTTAAAAGGCGAATTGAATTTAAATTTGCTGATTACGCTCGGAGCAGTGCGAATAATGGTTATATTGAGCCATAAAAGAAATTAAGTCAAACATTATTCCCGGCCGAACGGCCGACATCCCCCATCTGCGCGTAATATATTTTAAAACAACTTTCACCACCTTTGAACTGGGTGGGCAAATATTATTGATACATCGGCGGCTTCTCAATGGTTTGTAAACGATTTCTGGAGAGGATTTCGCTTACAAGGGGCATCCTGGCGGGGTGCCACATACTTATTCCGCCTTTCTCCACAGCTACAACGCATATTACACAATATTTTTAGCAACAGATTCTCGAGTGCTGTTCGAGGAGGGGCTTACGCATGATTTTCCGGGATTTGCCTTATGAAATTTTCAAATTTTACAATCTGCGCCACGGGCGGCTCACGAGGAAATTACACTACGGTTCGCTTTTTGTGTAATTTCAAAATGATTATTACTGCGAGGGGGGTGGCGGAAATCAATGCATAAATTACAAAATACAGCCGGCAGACAAAAGCTGATCTTTATTGTTATTCAAATCATTTGGCAGCTGCCACGGCTCCATCGCCATCGCCATTTGAAGTTGGATTCCGCGCTTCTGAGGCGCCGAGCACGACGATAATGATTGACTGGCAGACAATCCAGGTCTAATCTGTCAATAATTCAGACCATGTGCTCTGGCTTTTAGCGCTTTTGAGCCCGAGGCGTCGAATTCGGCATCCCAAGCTGTCGATTTCCCAGGCGAGTTGGCCTAATCCGATGGAGATGCCGTGTAATTAGGTAGGGCGACATCGGAAGTGCCTTTAAAATTGATTCGGTTGCGGTTTTTTAAGCGAACTTTGGGCACTTTTATTGGAAAAAATGGATACTAGTACATTAACGTTGCTCTTCATCCCCGTTCTCATATATTTTGGTTAACCATTTATTTGTAATTACTTTTCTAACCACTCATGTGATGCTAGAAGGAATATTCCAATTTCATTACCCCCACTCGCAGTGTTTTGCTTTCGCGAAACCTGCGAATCATTTCCTCAAGGAGCTCCGATAATTTAATGTAAACTTTGCGGTCACGTGGCGCGACCTCCGCTCCCATGTAAGTAAATCAAAGCAAATTACCAGCCGAACACACAACAAGGAACACACACATGGGCCAAGGGCAACTCTCACCCATTTCAACTTTCAACCCAACGCAAACCCCGCCCACAAAAAGGTTCCCAGTTCGCAGTTCACAAGTGTTTTGACATTTGGACGCGTTTTGTGCCCAAAATGACCACCAACAAGAGGTGGACCCGGGGCACAAGTCGATGGCCCAAGGGAGCCCTTACACTTGTGCCCTGATCCCGGCAATCGCCGGGAAACTGTGGGAAAACCGGAAAAGCCCATCCACCCTGGGAAAGTGTAATCAAGCTCGTGATGGCCATGGATAACCCAAAAACATGGACACATATGCACATGTAAATTACTGGGATGTAAGCTAGTTTATTTCTATGGCTGGCGAATAAATAAGTGTGTATAATTAAGCGCGTTATCCTGCGAGAGTCCTTTGATGGACATTAAAGGCTCATCCTCTGGCGGTGGCTGCCACATTGGCGGCCTGTTGCGCAATCCCCAGTCCTTGAATGGTGGCATCCCGGGTGTGCTGGCCAATGCGCTCCTTTGCAAGTGATTATTAAACAAATTAGTAAAATTTACAAGCATTTCATATATTTTGTTGCTTAACTTACGATTCTCTTGCCCAGTTTCTTCAGCCAACCGGCTTCAGATTGTCCAATGCTGATGGCCAGGATGAGGGCGACGAAGACGAAGATCTTGTAGAAGTTCATGTTGAATTTTTTAGATTTAATTCCTTGGTATATATATATTTATAAAGATTGAGATTTAGCTGTTGATATAGCTGCTGCTGTGGGAACTGAGCGACTGATGACTGGACTTCTGGCACAGGCGGCTTTTATAGCGAAGAATGCGATGCCGATAAGGCGACGACGGGGAACTTTTCGCAGCGAAAAGAGAAAGACTGCAGTGAATCCCCTTCTTTACTGGGCGAAGACTGTCTTCGGTAATCTGTTTGAGCAGCTGCTAATAAAAATAGAGCGTTCTTCGCTTAGCTTCCATGTGTTCAAAAAGCAATAGCAATTCTAAACAATATTTTCAAATATAATTTAGATTTACAAAAAGGACACACTAACGCAACTGTACTTGATTTTTGAGAGGGGGATGTAGGCTTTCGCGCACATCGGCACATAATATCAACCACCACGAAAATGTAACTTTAATTTCAGCCATAAAAAACCAACATCGAGGGGCAGACAATAGACGCGCAGCAAAGACAACAAATGAATTAAATCAGCAAGGGAGGCAAAACACACACACACTCAATGTGGAAAGGGAAGGATATAAGGATATAAGAATAGAGCATCTAGGATGCGAAGCTGCGAGGATGATGGGCGCCCTGTCAGGATATGCCACTAATTTCCTTAACAAGTAAAAACGCTTTATCCATCTTGGGCCTTGACTCCGCTTCCTTGCTGCTCCTTTCCGGTTCCATGGCCTCTGCGAAATGTAAATAAAATCGCTCGAATTAACCGCTGAGTGACAGCTACAAGTGGCAGACGGAGACACAAAAGGAGCCAGCGAGTCCTGTGTCATAACCGCCAGGACTCGTCCTCATCCACATCCTCAGCCTTCGGAGTATCTAGTTGGTGAGCCCAGGGAAGCGTAAGTAAGTCAGTAAATGCCGCAACTGGTTGCAAAGGCCGGCTCAACTACTCAAATTGGAGGGAGCTATTCGGCAGACAAGTCTTAAATGATATTAAGGTGAGGGAAATGTCTGGGAAGTGTGTATTAGTAGTTCGGCTGGCAGCTCTTAAATTTCAGTTTAATTTAAATCTTTACTTTACTTCTTATATATTTCATATACATTTAATAATTAAGTAAAGTATAAGTCCCATTAGTCACGAAAGTGATTCAGATGATCTTTTAGCAGGCATCCCCGGAATCCAAATTCCCATTCCAGCTGATGAAGACCATCAGCCCACCTGGAGACAATGGCTGTGTCAATGTTTGAGCATCTTGGCCTTGCCTCCTCGATAGGCGAGTCTTAATCAGCAGATGCCGCCGGGGAACTTTTTCCTTGGGATTCACATTCGTTAAAACAGCGGAACCTAAACTGATAAGCGGAAGGTGCTGATAAAGAAATAGGGAGCACGTAAGGGAGGGGATCGGATCAATTGCAGGTGCGGCGTGAAACTGCCAGCTTGATCGATCACTTGAATCATTGAGTCAGAATACGTCATCGGTAACGAGATCTACTTGGTCGTGGGTTCTTTGTGCTTTACGAGGTAAGAGAAATCACACGCGAGTAAATCCATTCATAAAACTTATTCGTAGTAGAAGCTGGTTACCCATTACTCATGGAAATTACTCGGGGTACATTTTATTGCAGAAAATATGGGGAAAGGGAAATACAAGTAGTTAATTAGACAATAAACTACATAGGGTCTTTACTCAAAGGAGACATTCTCCAAAGTATCTTTAGGTTCTTAGCATCTGTTGACCAACATTCTTTCGAGTCATCAATTAAGTTAAGTTCGAGGTAGCGCGTATGTGTCAGTCGATCTAGTAGTTCTAACTCAATTCTACGATCGTTCAACCCATTGAGTAATACTCAGTTGTTGTTTCCCCTTTTTTTTTGCTCTGTTGTGGGGAAGCCAATGAAACGTGTTTGCTGATTAATCCATTTCGCATGGCGATCGAATGTTTGGCGTTATTTCCCGTACTTTTGCTGTGCGAATGTGTTTTGTTTTTATTGAAATTGTTTGTGACCACAATTGATGGAATACATTATGCTGGGAGTGGACAATAAATGGATAATGACATTTTGATTGAGGGGATTTCTTGTATCCAGGAAATATCATATTTCTACTGATGCTGTGTATAGTTGTTGTTAACTTATATTTGTGGGCTATATAAAGTATATTAGTATATAAATTAACATTTTTCTTGTAGTATTTAATTGCATCTGGTTCAATCCCCGAGTTATTAACTCTGCTGATAATTCAGTTCCATTGCGAACTAAGTGACTGATAGTCTTATTAATTTCAAAAAAGATGAAGACAGCATCTGTGATGCTGATACGATGGCAAAGGGGATTTTGTTTGTGAAAAAAAATTAATAAAAATTAAAAAATAATACAAATGGGAGGCTTGTTTTAGGGGAATGCTTACTAGGGAAAAACACAACACAATGTTGTGCAGAATACACTTGCATGGTCCCCTAAAAGTTTAAAAAGTATATTATTACTAATGTATGGCTGTGTCAATTTTAGTTTAATAAGCTAGTTTAAATCAGCATAATTAAAAAGATTAATCAAATCATAGTTTGCAACCAACAACTTGTTCTGAAATATCACTTGAGTAAGTCATAATCATGGTGCTGCTCCGATCTCAGTCCATCTTCTGGTGAACTTTTGTCCCGCAGAAAAAATCCCCGTCTGTGCAGCCGCAGCATCTGTTGGAATCGCTATATAAGCTCAATCTCTTTGATGTCCAGTCATCAGTCTCACAGTTCTCACTGCAGCAGCTTAAGCTTTCTTTCAATCCAGTCGTAAGCCAACAATCTCGTCATGAACTTCAACAAGATCTTCGTCTTCGTGGCCCTCATCCTGGCCATCAGCCTGGGAAACACAGAGGCTGGTTGGCTTAGGAAGCTGGGAAAGAAAATCGTATGGATTCCCTTCTAAACTAAATGAAATGAATTATTAAACTCGATTTTCCTTTTAGGAACGCATTGGCCAGCACACCAGGGATGCCTCAATCCAGGTCCTCGGAATCGCCCAACAAGCCGCCAATGTTGCAGCCACCGCTCGAGGTTGAAATCAAGTCTTAAAGATCTTCAACCCGCTAATTTCTCTTATTTATTATTAATGCATTAGGAAAATTAACATAATGAAAATAGATACTCAGTGCCAATGTCAAATTATTAAAATATAAGCAAGCAGATATTAATAAAATGAAATTAAGACAATATATAGAACAAAATGAATGTATTCCTCTGTAAGCTCATCAAAATGTTATCACAAAAACTGGTTAGCATAAATAAAAGTAGAATCTTGGAGGTTCTTATCATTTAATACTTATAGATTTTATTAAATATTTGTAGCAAATCAAGAAAAAACTGGTAATAATCTACTTTTTTTGACCCCTGGCTGTGGCAGCAACATCCGCGGCTTTTTGGCCGACTTCAATGACCTCAAGGACTGCGTTTTTGAAGTATCTAAAAGTCTTCTCAGATTTCTCCTTCTATGGAGAGGAATTTTAGTTAGATCGATGTAAAAGATGTACATAATTGCTTTAAACTTACAATATCCGAGGCTCTATTCGCCAGCCAACCGGCATGCGAGTGTTGCAAGTTAATTGCCAGGATGATGAAAGCAAGCAAAAAGATGTGGCTAAAGATCATATTAAGTAATATATATTTACAGACTGGAAAAAGCAGCAAATGTTTGTTTGCTAATGTTTTTTTTGGACTGAAGCTCAGAGCTCAGCCTTAAGTCTTTTTATAGGCGAACGCACTTCTACTTATAGAGATAAGGCATATAAGTGGATTTTCCCAGACGAAAATATTATCAATAGAATTTAAATCTATACAATACAACGAAATTAATTAGTGGATTATTGGTTGTACATATATTTTTGGCACGTGCGCTCCAAAAACTATAAAACTATAGATAGGGTTTTCATTCATTTCACACATTCGAAGAATAGATCTTTAGAGACAAAATATTGCTTTTGCGAATGTTTTATTTACGTAAATTTATTAAATAAATAAGATTTTATATAAATATTAATTAGATAGGTATATTTCGAGGAGCCTTGACTTTAGATTTTGCTTGAGTAGCTATAGCTCTGATGCTGCTGTTGCAATGGAGAAGATCGACTGTTGATTGCACCAGGAACGCCGAGAGCTTTTATAAAAAAAATCAGCTTAAGTTCAGCGCCTGACAAGGCTTAAATGTGGATTTTTATGGCTGAAAGTACACGAGAGGAATCCATACCGATCATTTGGATTTTTATATTTGCATATTTCATATGCGTAGGGATTTTTTACCTTACCTATGGAAATAATACGAAATAATTTGCGATAAGCCCACAAATAAATTTGAATTATCGCTTGAAAAGCGTTTATTACATTATTAATAATAGACAAAAAATGTGTAAAATAAAATATATAAATTTAATTTCTTATATATAATACCCAAACTTATGTTTACCCCCTGGCAGTGATTGCGACATTTGCTGCTTTCGAGGCGACTTCAGCAACTTGCAGGGTAGCATTTAGGGTGTACAGACCAACGTCTTTCTGAGGATTTAGAATCGTGGTTCGATGCAAAGAATTCTTTCAAAATATCTAAGCTTACTAATGTCCCAAAGAAGCCAGCTTCCGTTTGCGGCCAATAAGTGGTCAGGATGAAGACAAATAAAATCCAGATGGTATTGTGATTCATTTTATTTAATAGTTATACAAATGAATCTAATTGTTTCACTACGTACTAAGCGACTGATAATTAAAATTAAAAGCCTGGTCTTTTTATAGGCGAGCCGAATTATACTACGACAGATAAGACATAATCTCGGCCTTTCCAAATCGAAAAAGAAGCGAAAACTACTAATTCATCGGCATTGCGATTTGTAATATTCTATATAAACAATACCTCTTAAGTATATTTAAAATGTGTGTATACATTCGTTCGTTTTCCTCACACTTTTTAAAAAATAAAGTTTGAGTCGAATTTTTTGAATTTTTAAAGTGGTTTTATTTACATGGAGCAACAGAATAAATATATCTTTAAATAAATAATTATTTATATTAGTTGTGGTCAACCTCGGGCAGTGGCGGCGACATTGGCGGCCTGTTGAGCGACTCCCAGTCCCTGGATTGTGGCATCCCGAGTGTGCTGACCAACGCGTTCCTATAAAAAGAAGTAAGTCAGTTAATTTCTGGCTTAACATATTTGAAATGGAAGGTCTTACGATTTTCTTGCCAATTTTCTTCAGCCAGCCAGCTTCCGATTGTCCAATGGTGATGGCCAGAATGAGAGCGACGAAAACGAAGATGTTGTAGAAGTTCATTGTGATAGTTTCTTGATTTTTCTTGATTAGACGAAGCTAAAGATATTGATATTGCAGTGAGGTCTGAGCGACTGATGGCTGCGATACAAAAGGCGAGAGCTTTTATAGGCGCAACAGTCAGCTTGAAAAACAGAATGACAGATAAGGCATGACCGGGGATTTTTGCAAAGAAAAAGTACACTGAAGGTAACCAATCTGATTCCAATCACACATCTGATCTAGGGAACAGTCGGGGATTTCAATGCCATAATCCAAATATGTAAATTACAAAGAGTAAAATCCTTTAAACGGTCAATTTGAATTAGAACTTTAGTTACTCTTTTCTTATAGCAATTTGAATTGGTCTCTTTCTTTCTTTCAAAGACAGTAAAGTTCATTTACTATATCAATTTATTTATATAAAGACTTCAAATTTTTGTTATTTTTCGAGGGGAATCACAACAATACTTTACTAAAGGCACTACATAAATTTTAGAAAACTCTATAGGCATTTAAAGACAATAAAAAATAATTGTTTACTGAGCACGTACGAGTCTGAAAATTTATTTAACATCCCAGTCTATATTAACTAAGTTAACTAAAAGTCTTACGTTAGTAAATTAATTGTTTTTCAGATTTAAAAATTTGTGTTTATTTTCGTTTTATACATTATTTGAATTGCAGTGCAGAACAGATTTGCGTTACTTCGTTGACTTCGGCAAGATCATATTTTCAATGGGCTTAGCTATGCCAATTCCCGCTTGAGCAGCTTTGTGTATTGCGTTTTCCTGTAGAAACACAAATGTTTATACTTTATTGTTAAATACACTTGTTTAAAGAAGAAACAAACCATTTTGTCAAGAATATCAATGAACACTGCATCCGAAGGACCCACGGCGATGGCCAAAATGAGGGCCAGGACGACAAGGACCACAAAGTATTTCATATCTAGATCGCTGTGTTTTCCGAATTTTACACTGATGATTTAGACTGAAAAGCAAGTGGTTTTATAGGCAATCATCCTACCGAAAAAACGTTTACAATAATAATTAGACCTTAAACATATTAATTACAATATGTAAAAAAAGAACACGTGTTTTTGCATTGAAAGAGACTTAAAAGGTTTTTATTCAAGAGCATATTTCTTGGAATAACTAAAAACCATAGCAAGTTACTAAGTTTTCATTCAATAGTTTTCTATAAAATAAGGTTCTAGAATTCTGTAGGTCAAAACTCCCACGGCAAATGGCACTGGAATTTACATATATTATATTATCAATATGCCAAAAATTTAAAGATCATTTAAAAAGGTAAGTTGAAAAGGTTCAATTTGTCTATGTAAATATTATCTAAACAAATATTTAAGGCCATAAATAATAGGAAAGTTATATTGTTAATAATCTCATTAAATTTCTATTTTATGGTAATCCATTCAAAACATATATTAGTTTTCTGTATTAAAGTTAACAAAAATACTTGTAATTATTTTTGTATTATCGTCACATATGGAAACAATCGCGCCACCTGTGGGGCTTTAATCGCAACATAAGTGGAGACACAAGTCGCTGAAGCATGGTCGATAACCCTAAACGAACCTATCGATATATATTTTCAAAGAAACTTAATATATTTTTCATACAACAGGTATTTGTCAGCAGGCATAGAGTCTTTTTACAGGCAAAAAGTTTAAAACTAACTTATTAATAAAAGTTTTATAATAAAATTTGACCAAACATAAACCAATAGTGGCATACAAAGTTATCGATGTTAACTCATATATTCGTTGTACACAATCTTTGCTAAGAACTATCGATGTTTACACGCAAAATATTGAATTGCTTTAACATTTTAAAGAAATACTAATCAAATTTTCTTGAATTAATGTTATTTTATATTGATAAATATGGTATATTGAGCAATACCTTGTATTTTCGACGAATAATTGTTCCTGCAAGTGTATCGATAGTATCGAACAACCATCGCGCGTGTCCCATCGATAACAACACGCTCTGTGTTCCACCTCTACGTCGTGGCTCGACTTCCTTTCCTGTCAAAATAGTCGACAAAGGTGGTACTTTTTTTCTTCCGTCGCCGAAAATGGCCAAAATACGCGGTCGCCACAACGCAGTGCAGCGAAATAATAAAAGAAAAGGCCGCAAAGATGATGGCAAATTATGATTTTCGCGTATATCCAGAGAAATGCTAGCTAAATAACGCCGATTGCCGGCGATTTGTGATTGTACTGCGTTGTGGGGACGCGGCTGCCACAGCGAATCTAGTGTTTGTAATTGAACCGAAAGCTAAAATACCGGCGATGAACATTACAGATGGCTATCGGCTCCAAGATTATCAAGCCCGGCGGCTCGGATCCCGATGACTTCGAGAAGTCCATTGCCCAGGCGTTGGTGGAACTCGAGGCCAACAGCGACCTGAAGCCCTACCTGCGCGATCTGCACATCACCCGTGCCCGCGAGATCGAGTTCGGCAGCAAGAAGGTAAACAACAGTATATGCCGTACATGTGGAGGCTCCAGTAGTAATCCGTAACCCACTCTCTGCACGCAGGCCGTCATCATCTACGTGCCCATTCCACAGCAGAAGGTGTTCCAGAAGATCCAGATCATCCTGGTCCGCGAGCTGGAGAAGAAGTTCTCGGGCAAGCACGTCGTCGTGATTGCTGAGCGCAAGATCCTGCCCAAGCCCACGCGCAAGGCCCGCAACCCCCTCAAGCAGAAGCGTCCACGCTCCAGGACTCTGACCGCTGTGTACGACGCCATCCTTGAGGATCTGGTCTTCCCCGCCGAGATCGTGGGCAAGCGCATCCGCGTCAAGCTGGACGGCTCCCAGCTGGTCAAGGTGCACCTGGACAAGAACCAGCAGACCACCATTGAACACAAAGTAAGCATAGAATCCTCCACCTCACAGAAGAGTGCATCGTGTGTGTTAGCAGGGCGTACCCTCGATATTTGGGCCTTCCTTGCCATGGAGCTCAATCTTCGCCAGGGGACGCAGAACAGCCAGGGCCAATTACTCGTTATTGCAGGCATTAGAAGCCATTGCGGTCCTGCATCTCCAAATATTGGCCACAGTTGGTCTGATACATCGTTCTTGTGTTTTTCGCTGGCTGTCCTTTCAAAGCCAGTGATTGTCAAACAGAACGTACATTAATGGCAGCTTATCACTCCACAATGTTGAGCCGGCTTTCCAGGGCTACTGCATTACTTTCCGGCTCGCCACAGTTCCTTACAATCTTTTAAGTACCTTGGTTTCTAGCACCGTTCTTGTGTTATTCGCTAGACCATTTCATGGCCTAGCGAGCGTCAAACAGAACGCATACTGAAGCAACGAATCACTCCACAATGGTGGGTCTATTCTACCAGGACTGCATCATTACTAAAGGATTGCCACAGTTGAAAATCCATGAGAATGCTAATTGTGAACTCCGTTCTTGTGTTATTCGCTAAGCGATTACCTAAGCTCAGCGATTGTCAAACAGAACGTAGATTAACTGCCGCTAATCACTCCACAATGTTGAGCCGACTCTCCACGGCTACTGCATTACTATATGCGCCACATTCATGTCAACACTTAGCCTTTTTAGCCTTTGGTTTCCATCACCGTTCTTGTGTTATTTTCTGGACGTTGTTCAAGTCCAGCGATCGTCAAACAGAACGCAAAGTAATGCAACGAATCACTCCACAATGGTGGGTCTATTTTGCCAGGACAGCATCATTACTTAAGGATTGCAACAGCACCTTACATCTAGAGTTACTAATCTGAAAACACACACGATGCACTTTAAGTGCCGCCTATTTGCCTCCCGAGCGCCGTTTAGTTTCCTGGTGCCTTGGGACTTCCTATATAAGCGGAAGATAAATCCAGCCTACCGTACGATATCTTCGCTGCGGTATTTTCTGCCGCAGCGGAGGTTGCGGCGCTGTACACTGCAATAAATAAGTGAATTCCTGTTCATGTTCACTAATACGTGCTCTATTTCTCCCTCCAGGTCGACACCTTCACCTCGGTCTACAAGAAGCTGACTGGCCGCGATGTTACCTTCGAATTCCCCGACAACTACCTGAATGTCTAGAGTGGCGGGTTCTCGTTCGAGAGTATCACTGGTTCGCCGGTTCATCTGGGAATATGAGTTTTTTACATGAGCTAGAGAACGTGAATAAACATTAAACAATCTAAAACTAAGCAAACTTCCAATTAAGCCAACTCGCCCTCTGTTGTCCTGTAATTAATCAGCGCCAAGCGCAGCGTTCCCTGAGTCGCTACATGTGTTCGAACTTTAATTCCTTGAAGGAGCAGTATCCTGCTGCGATGTCACATGTTGTGATTAAGGGCAGCCATAAAAGGGGGTACATGGCGGAAAGTGCCATTCATTTGTTGCCCGCTCAACTGCTTAATTAAAAAGTTGAAGTATGTTCTTCTAAATAGATTCAAATGGTAACTTTTCATTGAGAGACTCGCACGTGTGGCGAAAGGGGTTAATCTTGTGGCTACATTTTCCACTTGGCGCCTCTCATTTGCATACCATGTAATTATGCTTTTTGAACAATCACGTGTGATTGGGGGTGGTATCAACATGGAAAGGTGTGGGTTTATTTGACTGATTCATTTTTGGAAAAAAGAAAGCTTTTCGACATGGAACACCCCATTGAAAGCTTTTGAACCGCCATATTTGAATTTACTGCATGTTCATTTGAAAAACCTAAAGGCTGCTGTATGAAATCATCTAAAGATTGGTGAGGAGAAGTGTATATTTTCAATTAATAATGAAAATACTATTTTGTTACGATTTAATAACCACAATATAGCTATGGCATTCTGCCTTCCCCCTGATTTTATCAGCCAATTAATCGATCCTTCTGCAAGAATACCACAATAGGTTTCATTAGGGCATTAGTGCATTCCTGCTCCGTTTAAGCTGTCCAAGTCGATTGATTGCAGTTTTGAAATTCAATTAGAAGCCACCGCGAAATCACGCAATTCAACAATTCCGAAATGTTACACGAGCTAAGGGCAAACAAAGGGAACCACAAATCGCTTGTGTATAATAGTGGGTTAAAGCCACAGGACTGACAGGACCACAGGACATGGACATGAAAGTGAACACGAATGGCTTTAAGTTCGGAAGTAGAAAGACTAGTTTGGCCACAACAAGGGCTCGAGTTGAACCTTCGATTTTCGACAATTTGTTGATGTTGTCTGGGGGGAATTCCCGGTGGGTGGTGGTGCTACCAGGAGGCGAGACGGAAGGTGCGATGACAAGTTGGTGGGACAAGAGGTGGCTCGCCGGCTATCGGCGATTCTATCTAAATGACCCCGCCGGGTCGTCTATTATTGATGGTGCCTAATTGTGCGCCGTTCTAGACGAACGGTTATCATTAGGGGTGTTGTTTTCCAGATGGGATGGGTGGTGTGCTCGTCCTTGGAGCGATAACGCGCCATTCCGTCTTGGGCAACTCCACTCCACGCCCTAATTAAAACGCTGCCCACACACTTGCAAATGGACTGGGGGCACTTTGTATGTAGATTTTATGTGATATGTGCTTGGCAGTCGCAGTTCGGTTCCCACCACATCCTGTCGCCGGAATTGGGAAATTCCCAGCCCCTGCAGGACCCGGCGGCTGTCCTATATTACAAACTATATCAAATTATTATGTCATCTCCATCGCCGATGGCGACGGATTTCTGAGTCACGTCGCAGTGCCAAGTTCACGAGCTCCGTCTGCAAGCAAGCGAAAACACAATCTGCAATGAACGGCGTTTATGCACAGCGGCAATATAATCAGCGGGTGACCAATCGGCTTTCGGTTTATTAATCCATTACTGTGGTTTACAATTTGCAAATATTTAGCAATTACTCCTCCAAGCAATTGTTTGTTGAAATAATATATAAGCATACAGTTACTTTGGTAAAGGAAAGGAAGCAATATTAATTTTTTTGAATATGCACTTAAATGTTGCTTTAACTAAATTCCGACTAACTAACTTTCCTGTATCAGTGCAAGCAGTTCACTCGAGATAATTTACCACGAAACTAAAAAGTTGGTGCAAGACGATTGGAGGACTGATAAAATATTTTTGAATGGTAAGGTGATATTTATAAACCAATTCCAGTACGGCAGATAAGTCTGCTGCTGTGGTGGGTAGTATATATCAGCTTATCGGTTCATCGCCTATAAGTTAGTTTTTTATGAGCGGCAGAATCGGAGGGGGATCTACTATGCGTCGTGCCAGGCAATCAGCACCACCCTTCTCCAGATGGTCAAAAATGCCGTTCCACGATGACTGCCGTGCTCGAGACGTCTACTGATAAGCCGTCGATAAACATAAGCGCTACATAGTGACTGTATCAACGTCAAGCTGCCTGTGAGACAGCTCACTTGTGATCGCACAAGTATGCCCAGAATTTCTTGCCTCGCTGAGTTTTCTATATTTATCCAGATCTAGCGTTACATCATGCCACCCACCGAAGATGTTTTCCGAAGCGAGCTATACGTTTTATTACTGGAGAGGGGTGATGAATTTCATGGGAGGGAAATTAGGGTGAGACGTCTTTCTAAATATGAATATCGCAGCGTCTAGCGTTTAAGGCACAAACACTCAACTGCTGCGATAACCGAAATACTGCTTTCCGGTTTTAAAATCGGCTTCGAAAAAAGTTTTCTACCAGCACAAAAACCTCTCGAAAAAGCGAGTCCCCACCCCGCTCTTTCAATATTATTATCTCCGGGCAAAACATGAAAATATGGTAGGCAGTCTTGAAAACAGAAAAGCAGATAAAAGCGACACGACGATAATGATGCCATTGGCAACAAACAGATTGAGAGAAATGGGTTTTCCTCTCCCGCTCTCTGGGAAAGTGGGCCAGTAGGAAAAGTAAGCACCCGCGACTGGGAACTTGGCCGATATTTACGGCTCTGGGATCTCACGCGATGACGAAATGCGCCACTCGCAGCCCACTACTCGTATACGTGTTGTGGGTTCCCTCTTGGCCACTCGCATTGAGTATACCAACCGTTGCCGGCTTCGCTCGTTCGACTGTTGCTGCTCTGCCGACGTCTGCGCCCGCGCTGCCGTGTGCGTCTACAGCTCTGTCGGCGCTGACGCCTACTTACTGCGAGATACCCTACGAAACATTAGTTAACTACGATTGGTTCATAAAAGGAGAAAACCAATTACAAAATGATTGGACCATACCTTTCTCTCATCGAGTAGTGAGAGGTAGACGTAGTGCTTGGACTTATTTGGTGATCATCAGCACAAGGTGCTCTTTTGGGTCACAAAACCATTGCTGGATTGACCACGTAGGGCATGCCTCGTTCGCCTATAACCGTTGGTTTTCCTGAAAGTTGGTCATGTTCCGAAGCGGCAGCATTGACTTTGAACCGAGAGTTGTTTGTGTAATGTTTACGGAATGTGTGAGCACAACAGAGAATGCAAACAGAGGGGTTGGCCTAAGGGGAGGAGGGGCGAACAGGGCATGGCGGAATGGTAGATAATAACTGTGGACGCAGCGAAGCGACAACAAATAAACTACAAATTGAATGGTCTTTAGCGCAGTCGGCGTCGCTGTCGCCGATAGTTCTATGGCAGCGCAGTCGACGTCGACGCCGGCAGCACCCGCTCTTCTGGATGTAAAATGTCGACCGATTTCAGAGGGCGTCGTTAGTCACTTGAGTTCGTTCGCCTGGTCAACAACAGCGGAGAAAGCGAAGCGAGAAGAGTAGAGCAGAGAGTGAGGAGCGCGAAGAATCCGAATCCCGGCGAATCCGTATCCCGAGAATCCCCACAATCCGTAGTAACGAAGTTATCGCCGCGGACTGAGTAACCCGAAGTCCCGAACCACACCAAAAGTAGGTTCCAAACAAGTGATCACAGACTGAATAATCGCGAAACACCATATGGTTTTGTTGAAAACTCTCTGGGAGATCGACCGTATGGCATAATAGTGTTATTTGAGTAGTTTTATCCATTTCCAAACGGCCTCTTCAAACAAAAAGCGTATAGCCGGCGACTATATGGTTGTTTTTTATGTACCTCTGAAGCTCTTGAAAACTCACATTATGGAGCATAATCTGTGACAGGGAAAGTCCATTTATCGGTCCACGCCCACTGCGAGCGATATTTGAATAGTATTCCCAATCCCAATTCCAGTCCGAAATCGAATTCCCGCCCCCCTCCTCAAACACAGTGCTCACATGCAAATTGTAACCCAATTGTTTGCTCATTTCTGTCATTACCCGCGTCGATTAGGGGGAGTGGACGGGGTGTTGGGTGGGAGTCAACAGAGCGAGTAACATGCACACCCCACCGCCGGAAAAAAAACCTCCAAAAGAACCTCCACCAGGTGTTGGCCCTAGACTGTATACACATTATTATCCCTCACGATTTGATTGCCGCGACACGCGTTGACCCACATCAATAAACCGACCAGCCGGACTGACTAACTTGGGTTAGCGGTCCCTGGAAAAGGGATCTGGAAACTACCCATTAAGTTGAAGAAAGAAATCGCCAGTGAACTGCACTTAATTTCATGGAACGATTTAATTAAGCACCTACCAATTAGGGAGTTTCCAGTTAACGAAATTCAAAAATCCTAATGTTGTGGTAAACTCATAGAACATATATACTAGTTTCTTGGTGACTAATTGTACTTCCATTTCGAAAAATATGTTTATTGTTAAGTATAAACTGTTTCCCTGTTCCAAATGTTTCCAAAACCAAATCAAATAATATCCATTGTGTCACTTATGTGCCCCACAATCATTGGTATATTATCCCTATATCAATAAACTCACAAAATGTGGTTCCCATAAGCCACACTCCACTCGTTAATTCCTTGGAAACCCTTATCGACCACCTTTACCAGGAACAAACATTTCCAACACTAGAAAGACTTTACAAGTACCAAACTAAAATCTTGAAAAAGTTAAATTCGTTATCTTTGCGCTCACTTGATGTTCCTTTTTTTGCACATATTTTATTTTGTTAAATTTAACATTTCCTTTGTGG
Organism: Drosophila simulans; assembly: GCF_016746395.2. Classification (NCBI taxonomy): domain Eukaryota; kingdom Metazoa; phylum Arthropoda; class Insecta; order Diptera; family Drosophilidae; genus Drosophila; species Drosophila simulans. Next base: position 26,320,805 of record NC_052523.2, on the reverse strand, counting down.
GATTTAATGGAATGACCATGAATATGTAGCATTTTGTTGCTATACTCGTACATATTTATGAAGAATTCCGTCTTTAATTAGCCACGGTTCTTTCCCCAGTGTAACCATAGTTTGCCAGCGATCTGGTCTGAATTATCTTTAGATAGCGAGTGCCTCAATTGCCCCGCGACCATTAAAAGCTCCAATTAAAGGTGCCAGCCAGGCAACAAGTGGCGATACGATACGATACTTGATCTCTAGCCGCTGCTCCATTAAATCGTAGTGCTGGGAAATCTGTGGGGTTGGCTTTCCTCTCCGTATGCGAAACGTACGGAAAAAGCTCCCTGCTGCTGTTCTTTGGGGGCATGGAAAATTTCCAATAAAATTCGGCATTCCGGCATTAAAATCGCTCGCTGAGTGGCGGCATGGGAAAATAGTTGGTGATACGACGACGTGCGAGCCATCAGGCAATTAGCCATGTCTGGGGGACTCTGGGAATCGGAGAGGAGTACGGTATCGGATACCGCGAACCGGGCCCGTAGAACCTCTCGATGGGGCGGTCAGCTTTATCGCGGGCAGCGAAATGAAAACACTCCAGAGCAAACGCGTCGAATGCCAATAAAATAGTGGCATTATGGCGGGGCGGGGCGGGCTGGGCTAGTAGGGGTACTATGTTTATTATTATTTATTATTGGGCGAAATAGATTGTTTTTCATGCCCGACTGCAGTGCGTTGCCAAGTTGCGCCGGGTTGGAAATTAAACAAACGAGAGCGAAGTGGCTCTCCTCGTATTCGGTGCCTAATTTATTCATGCGAAAGTCGCGTGCTCGTGGCCAATGAAAATGTTGATCAATTCTTGTGACAGCCTTCGTCAAAAGGCTCTGCTCACATTCTCCATTCCCCATTCCCCACCGTCTTCCCCCTTGAAATTAGCGTTCGTGGCTACATTTTCTAATTAAAAGATGGGGCGTGTTTGGCAGCCCCACCGTGCCGAGCCCGACGGGGTTATTATCAATATGTAAATTGATCAGACTCCCCCAATCTTATCGCCCCAAGACTTGCGTAAGGGGAGCGATTCCTCGGCACCCCCATTACTCATGCCACCCGGAACACCTGGAGGGGTCAGACAGAGGATGAATCACGCCGCCGGCAATCGCATGGGAGTATTTGCAATGGTCGATAGGCTCTTATCAGCGCTCTTAACCCGAAAATTTTGAATGAATCGAGCCAGTTAGGAAGAGTGGGTCTAGAGGGTAGTCCAGCGGGGTAAATATGGGCCAGGTGTGCCAGGTGTGCAATGCTTATCGGCAAGGCAATAAGCCATCGCACGCACGAGAAACGGATCGACCATTCCCCCTTTCGGGCCAAGACCATAGGAAATGTTCTGCGGGGGCGTCGGCTATTCGACTATACCCAGTATTCGCAGGGTCCAAAGGTATATGGCTTTGGGTGGGAGTACGACACGGTGAAATCAACTATCGGCAATTTATGATTGCAATTCTGAGTTGTTTTGCAAGTGTCAAACATTTCACATTTATTATATAACGAAGAGTGGAATATTTCGAAGACAGGTAGCCAATTGGCACAACATAAGATCAAATAGACGTAAAGAGAGAAGGAACATAAATGTCTTACAAATGTTGATTTTTTTAAATACCAAAGTAATATTAGCTAGATTTCAGAGGTATGCAGCATTCGTTTTTCGCTTTAAGAAAATCCTAAGTTGTGCTATGTTTGTTTTCTCAGCTGGCCAGCTATTTAGATGTGCTTAAAAATCTATTCACGATTTTCCCACTTCCCACAGATATTTATTTAGCTTTGGTACATTAGTGATTTGATTTTACTGTTCCATATAACAATAAAAAGCAAATCAAAGTTCACTACGTCTGTTTATTGGTTTTGAAAATATAAATGTGATAGCTGCAAACATAAAATAGCGAAGTGTAAATGTTATAAATTACAGCCATTTTATGTTTGTGATTGCCTAAATGTGAGTACGAAACTTATTATGGGCTTATAATAACATTCTTGAAAGTATCACTATAGACCCAGTTCATATTTTTATTGGTAGGAAGAGAATGGGTTGGCAAGATAAGGAAACTGTGAAGCAATTGGGCTCATGAGATTAGGAATCGCCGAAATCCCTGCCATTCCGGGAGTTCGAATGACGAGGCGGAATCATCATCCACTGATTGCAGACGGTGTCACACTATGCTTCATGAAATTAGTTCGAATTCAGGCCCACCTGCGTGGGCGAAGATCCACCTGTTAGCCACCTGCGTGTGACTCACTCTTGTTGTGACTACATGGCCATAATGATGAAGTGTAGCTCCGCTTGATTTCGACCTGATAGTGGCCACTTGCAGATCGGTGATTGCAACATGGAACTTGGCTGGCGATAAGCTGCGATAACGCTGACCCTGAGTGCCGGCGTTTATTCCACAAATAAACGGAATTCTGTTAATATCCAGAGCAAACCCTTCGACTCCAAGGGGGCGGATTGGCCGGCTGGGGCGTGGCACGTGAGGCTGGCAACAGATTTCACACCAATTACAGTCGAAACTCTCAGAATGGTCTGCTAATAGTGCGTGCTTATAGCCATCCTAAACTTCAATTAGCAAGTCTCTGTACGTTTGCTTTGATAGCTCAGCGAAAAAATTCTATTGTGGATGATGAGCACTGTTGTGGGCCACAACTAGTTTAGCAGTCAACAGAAGATGTTTACAGTACGAAAGGTTTATTAGCCTTTGTTGTTTGCTTTGGCATTACTCATGACAGGTCTCAGTTTACATAAAAGCCATCAAATTATGCTAAAACCCACTATGCCGTCTTCAATTGTAGCATGTGCCTTTCATCCCCGATTCCCGGCCAGAAGCAGACACCGTCTGTTGGCCACTGCAACGGATCGTGTAGCCTGGACAGGAATGGCAACCGCAGCGAACCCAGTGTCCCGAATGGAGGAGAGCTGAAGCACAGAGGCCATGCCACAGACGCTACATCACACACCCTGGTCAAAGATGAGGACAATCTGGGCTACAAGGAGGAGAACGCGGTCTACAAGGAGCAGCAGCTGCTGCAGCAACAGGACCAGAAGCTGAAGGAGGCGGAGCAGGTGGAGGAGGAGGAGGAGTACCACCCGCAGATCAGATGGCCCGATCTGGGGGCACAGGCCTTCCTGCACATCGGTGCCCTCTACGGACTGTACCAGCTCTTCTACGCGAACTTCTACACATTCCTCTGGGGTGAGTGTCCACTGTGGTGTCCCCGTGTAATTAACATCTGGGCAGCTAATAAGCTAACGCCCCTGCGACCTGGTCGCCAATCTGCGTAATTGCATCTGCCAACATGCAAACAGCGTTCCGATGGTCGGCTATTAGGTATTTTGTAACCAAACGCCAGTATCTGTTAACTGGGCCAGTTTAAATTGACTGTCTATATTACAAATCCCCTGGGCAGAGGTGTTCATTAAGTTCTAATGCAGATACATGGTGATTAGGAAAACGACATCATAATAGCTTAAATTTATGAGAAAGGTAATAATACGAAATGAATAGTTCAACTTAAATAGAATGTCAATAGATTTGAAATATATGAGTAAAGATCAAAGTACGCTATCCATAACAATGTTGCTTCTCAATGTTTTTGTCTAAAATGACGCATGGCAGGCGAATTTGAATACGTTAATGTTATGCAAGAGGTAAACAACCATCAGGTTGTATCTGTGTGCAATGCTGCCCCGTGAACTTTGACCGCTGGCAATTAAAGTTAACGAACGCCTCAATTGCCCGATATTCGGCTGGTGATCGAACGATAGGAAGAGCGGGCAAGATTTCCGAGCAACGACAAAAAAAGGCCACCCCGAATTCGTAGATATATTTAGAGCCGGGCGTTGTGTCATCTGTCGAGCGAATCAAGCGAGAAGCGTCACCAGCACCCCAAACAGTTCCGACGGCGGGAATATATGTACATATATGGTACATATATGGCATGTGTGTGTGTTTTATTTCTTTGTTTAGACAATGACATCCGACTGTTCGCTCCCTTTCAGTGGTGGTCACCGTTTGGGTCTCCGGCATCGGCATCACGGCGGGAGCCCATCGCCTCTGGTCCCACAAGTCCTACACTGCCTCGCTGCCCCTGAGGATTCTGCTGGCCTTCGCCTTTTCGATCGCCGGACAGGTGGGTGTTACATCATTCATCAGTCTAAGTAGAATGTTACTGATCCCTTGACTCGCAGAGAGATGCCTACACGTGGGCCCTTGATCACAGGATACATCACAAGTTCTCGGAGACAGACGCCGATCCGCACAATGCGAAGCGTGGTTTCTTCTTCGCCCACGTGGGCTGGCTGTTCCTCACGCCCCATCCCAAGGTGGTGGCCAAGAGGAAGGTCATCGACATGTCTGACCTGGAGGCGGATGCCGTCTGCATGTTCCAGCGGAAGTACTACATACCGCTCTTCGCGCTCTGCTCCATCATCCTGCCGGTGGCCGTGCCCTGGTACTTCTGGAACGAGGACCTCTGGATGTCCTTCTGGATCAACTTCAACATGCGCTTCACCTGGACCCTCAACGTGGCCTTCTTCGTGAACAGCGTAGCGCACATGTATGGCAACAAGCCGTACGACAAGTAAGAGGGATCACTGTGCCTTGAGTCAGCAAAACTAAATTCTAATCCTTATCTAGGAACCTTATGTCCACTGAGGCTCCCATCGTCTCCCTGCTGGCCATGGGAGAGGGATGGCACAACTACCACCACGTCTTCCCCTGGGACTACAAGACGGGCGAGTTTGGCAACTACAGCCTCAACATCACCACTGGCTTCATCGACTTTTGCGCCTGGCTGGGCCTGGCCACAGGACGTGAGTTTAATCTACATACAATCTAATGAGTCTATACTTATTTACCTTGCCTTACAGGTAAATCGGTATCCCCTGACATGGTCTTGAGGAGAGCTAAGAAATGCGGCGATGGAACTCGCTTCCTGGACGACGACCATGCCCACAAGGATCCGGTGTGGGGCTTCGGGGACAAGGACATTCCCCGAGAGGATATCGTGGAGCTGGCCAAGATGCAGAACTAAGCTAGGCCATGTATTATGTTTTCAGCCTGTGGTTTTTCTAGTATTAAGTTGTAGCACCAAGCCATGCCTTATGCTCTGTTTTTTATCGGCAACTGAGTCTTCATATGTGACTCAGATCCTCTAAACTAGGCTATGACCCATCACCCATACCCCATCCACCATCCCATGCCATCCCGGACCACCAGGATCTCTGGGATCGCCGTTTAGGCAAGCTAATCTCCCATCGTTGCTTTCGTTACTTACCTGCGGGTCAATAAACTATGTTTTGTATTATAACACCACTCGACTCTGAACACCCTTGGAATACCTGAGGCTAATGCATAGGCAATGGGTCTATGAATAATCCAGAACCCTCGCTCCATTGGATTTTGTAATTATGGCGGGCTTTCAGTATAGCCAGGGCAGCCACGAAAGGCGGAACGAATTGGGATACACGATAGGAAACAGGACTTGGCAACCCACAATGGAGACAACTAAAGTGAAGGAGCCGGAACAGAGTGGGGACTCCATCCACAAGAAACGCGATGCTATCTGGCCACTGGTTCTCTTCTATATCCACTTAAATATCCTCGGTGTCTATGGGATTTACGTTCTGCTCACTGGCGCTTCGTGGGCCACGATTTTATTCAGTGAGTTCGAGGAGGCTAATCAGCTCCACGTGCCGCATGACAAGTGGCTGGCTTCTTAACCCCAAATATCTGTCTCAATATCTCCAACTCAGCCGCCCTGCTCACCCTCCTTGGCACTTTGGGCGTTACAGTGGGCGTTCATCGTCTTTGGGCGCACAGGACCTTCACCGCCTCCAAGCCCCTGAAGGTTTTCCTCATGTTCTGCCAGACGACCGCCGGTCAGGTGAGCAAACCCCCCTAGAGCTTTTACGCACTGCGCCTCTGGTGAAAGCTCTTGCTCTGTTGGTTTCACCTGAGACACGAACCTGGTTGGCTGAATTCATAGCTTAGGTGTGTTTTTTCCGGTTCAGGGCTCCATCTACAGTGTGGTTCAGGCCCATCGCCTTCATCATGTCAAGTTCCAGCAGGACGAGGATCCCTACTACAGCAAACACAGCTTCATGTACGCCCAGGTGCGCGGGGGTCTGCTGAAGTACTCGCCACAGCAGGAGGAACTGCTCAAGGATGTGGATATGTCGGACCTGGAAAGTGATCCCGTGGTCATGTTTCAGAAGAGGTGGGATTTCATCAAGTCGCTCTATCAATCTATCTAACTGGATATATATTTTCCAGATTCTATGTCCTACTGTACATCTTCCTAAACGTGCTGCTCTCGGTGAACACTCCGTTCCAGTACTTTGGGGACTCCCTAGCCACCTCCATGTTCGTGGGTTTCTGGCTGCGCAGTCTGATCGTTATCAACCTAGGAAACCTGGTGCACTCATCCCACTTTATTTGGAGCATTCACAAGGGCTTTAAGCCCACCGATTCCAACAGTATCTTCCTGATCACAAAGAGTTACTGGCCGCAGTACCACTATCTGCTGCCCAGGGATTACCAGAGTGGGGAGTACGGCAACTACGCCTCGGGCATTGGGTCATCCATGATCCGGGTGTTCGCCGCCCTCGACTGGGCCAAGGATCTGAAGACCATTGGTTCGGTGGCCGTGCGCCAGGGACTGACCAAGGCGGTGGAGACGGGTCGTCCGATAGTCGAGTGCATCGAGGAACAGGTGGAGTTGGAGGAAAACGCCCTGCCCGCCAACCATTTCCTCAACCGGGAGAAGTTTATGTGAGCATATTGCATCATCGGCCCACTAAAACGATGCGACAATGGACGCGGCAGTCGTAAAAATAAATTAACCGCCTCGGAAAGGGCGGGTAGAGTAAACTGTGAGCCTAATTATTGGTCAGCATAAAAACATAGTAAACAGAGGTGCAGTTCGAACTCCGTGGCATTTTCGTGGGCTTGAATGGAACTGGAAATGTCGAGGGAACTGAAGATGGAGGTGGGATGGAAGCCTAACCAGTGGGCATGGCCGAGAGTAAACAATCTAGCTTACAAATCACAGGTCGCCCTAATTATGCATTCCCACTCACAACAAAGAGAAAATAATATCGGTTATTTCTTAATACGAATTTCAGTTGTGTAGGCGTTAAAATCATACTTAAGATAACTTAAAAGTGGGTTATGTGGGGGCTAACTAACTATATTTGATTCATGGTAATGAATGGTGCATTAGAGGCATACAGGTAATCTGAGGAAAATAACTAAATTTGTAGGGTTGTAGCCTCATTTTTTATATGCTATAATATTACTTATATCAAGAGTATTTTCTGTATTTTTTTGTGTGTATTTCCATTTCGACCCGTCCTATTTTACTTTCGTTTATTTGCAGATGCCGAATCATTTGGCAATGGGTTCGTTTGCTTTCCCATGATCGAATCGGTTGGGTATCGGGTTAAATTTACATATACATACATACACATATGTGCGTATGTTATTTTCGGCATCAGGTGCTTTTGAGCCGGGTTTATGGGTTGTGCTTAATGATTTTATTAGCCATACGCAATGTGTGTTCAGTGGCTGTGTCGCTGATTGATTCGTCAATATTGACTCCGCACTCAGTGTCCAGTGCCCAGAAGCCTTTTCCCAACCCATCCTCCTTCTGCTCCGATGTTTGCTCATCAAACTTGGTTTAAGCAAACTGTGCGCCTGACTTGGATCACATCGATCGATGCCATTCTAATGTCCACATTCTAATGCCTATAATCCATAATCCGGCGGGGTGTGAGCATTCCGCACTCAACGCAACTCCACTGACTCACATTTCAGTCGGCCAGGCCACTTGTACCAATTCCTAATGACTCCGCTCTGAAGTGATTACTAATGAATTTGCCTGCTAAAAGCTGGCACACTCAAAACATTTTATGACCAACAAGTGCTTGAAATTACAAGCACACGTGACGTGTTAGGAAAATTACTAGGTAAACATAAAACGAAAATTAATAAGGTGCGTATTCGCAAGATTTAGATTTACATATAAAAACAAATTAATTTAATCATTAGTTAACCGATTGGAAACTGTAACAAAAACATTTTACAAAAGAGCTGAAATGAGCGATGCAGTACTTAGAACTTAACCGTTTTTCCCATTAAACTCAAAGTATCTGTAAGATCTTTCTCGGTGTAACCCTATTCGCTTTTAGCTGTTTGCGCTGTGGCAGATCTGAGATCTGAGATCCGCTCCGCTCTGTGGCAAATTGCAGTCGCGTCGCGTTCTGCGCTTTGTTTAGTGTTAATTTGTTTTCCATAAGCCAACTGACTGAGCGACAGTTGAAGGTTGCACAAATACGTGGAGTACGCAAAATCGCTGTTGACTGGTGGCTTATGCAACGCCATTTGGGGCTACCATAGGCCCCAAAATCTGAAAAACCTATCTACGAGCAGTGTCGATTTGGGCAGGTGTTTGGATGCTGGGGGCTCAGCCCTGCCGGCTCGAGAAACCCTCACCATTCACGGCCTAATCGCTGGCAAATTGAAATATCTCGCGCATGAATGGCTGTCTTTTGAGCCAAGAACAGTGGAACGGGAAGCGATTAGGCGAAAAGCTTATACATATGCACACATGTATGTACCTGATATTTATGGCCGGGTAGCCGAACAATAGTGAGCTGGCTCTGTTGAAGGGGAACTTTATTCACTTTTTGGCCAGAACCCTCATATAAAGCGCTGACAGTGCGAAAAGAGAAGCTGCGCAATATATCAAAGTGGTTTCCAATAATTTCTGTTTGTTTATAAACAAAGCAAAGGCAAACGCAAAGGCATCGCCATTCGCCACCATCCGCGAACGATTTCCAAGCGTTTTTCTGTCCCTCTGCGGCTTTGCATAATTGGCTAATGGCCGGGGCCTTACAACATCAACACCTCATCAGCAGCATCTTGCAGATACGCCATCCTATCCACAGTGGGTCGAGACCGAGAGATCAAAGGGTTCGGTCGCGTGACACCTCGAACGACCGTCCGCAGATTCAGATTCAGATGCAGACTCGGACTCGGATTCGGAATCGGGTTCGGGTTCGGATTTTTGGAGAGAAGTCGTAAACCCAGTTTAATGGTGGGACAGGGCAGAGGGCTTCCTTGGCTCGGGGGTTTTATTTCGCCGCGGGTTCGCAGCTTTTGCTTTTGCTTTTGGGTTTTAATTAAGTTCGGTTTCTGTTTCTGTCGCCGCGGTTACGTAAAGAGAAAGCAACTCTCGTCTTCGGACTTCGGGAGCTGAACTTCATGATCATCGAACGGCTTTTGACTTTGGTCAACACCGCACCACACGCACACATGGCTGAGCCCATGTAGCCCAGCTAAAAGATGACGACTCGAATCGATATCTATAAATATATCTGTGTGTCTTGGGCTTGCAAAAGGAGAGATTGTCCATATGCAAATGGGCAGCAGCAGAATCGCAGAATCCGGCAACTGCTTTTGAAATAGAAATCGCTGGGAAAGAAAAGTCTTCTTTGCATATCCCCCATGAATGTAGAATCTAACGGGCTGTGATGAGTTTTGTGCCGTTGGCAACAAGAGATCAAGTGTGCGATTTCGTCATGGAGGAAGTAAACGCTTTCAATTAGCGTGCAAGAGCCCATTGTCCACATTTCGAATTCGATTTCAATTAGCGACTGCAATTAGAATCGTCTGTGCGACTTGCAGATCGCCAGTAAAATTGAAGCATTCGTGAGTAATCGTGAAAAGTGCCGGCAGACTTCTTGTCGGTTTTTGAATGTTCGTGGAAGCCAGAGGGGCAAAAGTCGGCCGAAAGAGAGAGACAAGTCTGGTCAGTCAAATAAGAATCCCACATATTGGGGCAGACCGCGTGGTACTGTGTAATGAGTTGGATACGAAAGAACTTCAGAAATTGCTTGGAGTAGAACCATAATGATCATAGAGCGATGTCGAGATCTAGTAACTGACTGAAAGTAGTTAGGGCTAATAAAAAGGGATATATATCTAGAATGAAAGCCTTTGTTTGAGTGATATCATATAGTTAGGGCATCTGCTCCAAAAAACTATTGATATTTCGGTGCCAGCTCACAAGTGAACGTGGAGCTTGCCCAATATTTGGAAACCTTTCTTCGGAGTCTTGGATTTCCAGCGGAGACACAGTTTGACCTACTGATGCATGACACCCAAAGACCCACACATTTGGCGTAATTTCGAGGTAGCGTGAATTCGGATTCGGAGCTGCTGACTGCGCTGCTGATTCTGCGCCGAAGCTTCGCTCCGATCCGAAGCGAAACACGAAGCTGTAGCCGAAGCCATAGCCGAAGCCAGCGGGTACAGGTGCTCGAGCGTGTGTGTGAGGTGAGGTGGTGGCATAATCTTGGCCTTCTTGGCCATTTCGTCTCTCCATTTCTTTTCGTTTGGTTACCTTTGTGCGTCGGATCGGGAACTCCACTCCGTCAGTCAGTCGGTCAATCAGTCAACTTTGGCTCAGTCGCGTCGCTGCCCGGGTGAGCAGCTCTGCCCAGGTGAGCAGCTCCAGCAGCGGCATAGGTAGGAACTTACACATTTGGCTACGATCATTTGTCTACGGAACGGCGCCGCGTTAAGTTCGTTAGACGCGAAAAGGAAAGGAAGTCTTGAGACGCCGACGAAAACCCTAAGCGAACCGCGTTCGCAGAAGTGACTGTGTGTCTTTGGACGAAAGCCAACTCCACCTCCTGCTCGTACTTTTGGGCCAAGTACTGCGGCAATTGGGCCCCGAGTGTTTGAGTGTTAAGCTGTGAAGAAAGTTCGGCGAGTGTGCGCGCGGCAGTTACGAAACGCGGTTTCCGCCGGCGAACCCAAAAAGAAACCCGGGTTCCAGCCATATACCTAGAGAATTACATACACAAATAGATCTGTGAGGGCAAAAATGGGTCACCTGTCCACCTCGGAGCGAGTGTGCAGCAAGACGCCGGCCATCGCGGCGGACTCCAGTCCTCCGCTTGTGGCCAGGAGGTCGAAGTTCCCCAATGGAGACGCCCAGCAGCAGGTGCGCAGGGGAGAGGACTCCTCGCCCGAACTGCCGCCCCGTGGCAAGCTCCAGCTGCCCCCCAAGCGGGAGGAGCTGCCCAGGTCGGTGGTGCCCAAGGAGATCGCCAATCACGTGCCCAAGGATGCAATTGACCTCGAGGAGTACACCCGCACCTTCGTCGGAGATCGCGTGCTGGGTTGGCAGTTTCAGGCTCCGCTCAAGTGGGACAAAGTCATCCAGATCTCGCTCCTGCACATCGTGGCCGGAATCTGCCTGCTGACGTATCCGCTGCGGGAGCTCAATCCGTACACCACCATCTGGTGTAAGTATTGCTATGCTTTTTCGCATCATCTAACCCATCCGTATCCATATCCATACCATTCCATCTCCATCCCATCCGGCATTGCGTAATGCCCACTCTCTCTTTCTATCGCCTCGAATTTGGAAATGGTGGACGGGGTTAGGTGTGGAAACAAAGAGTCATCTCTGATCGATGCTGAAAGGGAAAAATGATGCACAGAGAGAAAATCATACTCATATGGGTGTTGGGATTGTTCGGATATGTCAGAAATATATTTTAACCAATTTCAACTGGATATGAAATTTAATATATATTTTTGCACTTTGGCTTTTTTTTAGTTACATGGCATGGGCGAATTTTCGGCTTATCGTCTAAAGTAGGGCCACATATTTCTCGCTGTGTACATGTGTTGCTGGTGTCGCCGATGATGTTGTCTTTGCGGCCTCCACTCCCCCAAAAATCCGCCGCCCCACCAATTATTTGCAATTTAGCGCGCCCAGCGCCTTACGCCCGTTGGCTTTTCACTCTCTTGGCCATTACAAAATGAGTCCCCTTGTTATTGCCTTTAATTGATTGCCGCTTAACACCTCGCCGCCCTTTCCCCAAAGACCCCCTATTTATATTGCCCTTCAGCTTCTGCCTTTTGTTATACGACGTGTGTGTTGAAATCTCTTTCATTCGCCTTACTTTGGGGTTGGGTTTTCGGTTTTCAGCTTTCAGCTTTCGGCTGTCGGCTGGCATGCAATTTCAGTCTCAGCATAAAAATTGACTGACACAGGTGTATTGCAGAAAACAAAACCAAAACGTGCTGCCCTGGTATAGATATGCGGCCAAAAGAGCGCTTGTCGGGGGAACGAGAAACAAGAATCGCTTGACACAAATTTAATTGGGTCTTTGGAAGATCTACCCCATTGTCGTCGAACCTCGAAGTCGGGTAAACAAGGCTGAACTAGAAATATCTGGGTCTGTTAGCCATTACTTCAGCGCTTTTGGTGAATCATGATTTATTCATGTTGTAAATAGTTTGGGGTTCCAAAGGTCGCTCTAGATAATTCTACAATAATCTGATCTTAACTCGAATGCTTCGGTAAGAAGATTTATCTGGCTTTTAACTGCAGATCTCCAAAGTTACCAAGGTGTAACCATTTTAGATCTCAACTGCCAAGACCCAAAGCCAGACAAAAGATGATTTATCTGTGCGGTGAGCACTGACTCAATTTATGAGCACTACACATGCGAGTGGGGCAAAAAATCAGTTGACATTGAGACACAAATCAGTTGGAGGGGGGAGCCTCCAGCTGCGATTTCGTTTTCATTGGAATTACCAGGTCATCCGAAGCTGCAGGTACTCGGTACTTGGCTACTTGGGCACTTCCCCCTTAATGGCAGTACAGCGAAAAATGCCTTAATACCTGGTAATTTTCAATATTTATTGCACATTGTGTGGTATGACAGGTACAAAAAGATCTGAAAAACTGGGTACAAGGAGTATCCTTGCACCAAGCGTATCCCTTTTTGGGGCGTCGAGCTCGTAAATATTTTGGCAAATTGCCGGACGAACGTGCAGCGCTTAAAGATGCTCGCTGGCTGGCATGCTGGGAATTATCATCTTTTGCCGGTTTTTCGTAGATGGCGAAAATTGTCGTGCTCGGCCAGAGATATTGATTAAATTCGACGGGCCTGAAAAACAAGGGAGCAAAAGCCGCCGAGGGAACTTACATAAGCGCATTAACATTGGGCGTTAATGAAACTGGCCAAAAACTAACATTTGTATTAAGTGGCAGCGAGTCAACGCACCTTCCTCGAGACTCAGGGACACAGATGTTTTCGGATTTGGAATCAAGAAAGATGAACGGCGAAACGGATAGTGCCATATAGTGATTCCGTAGTCAACTGAAAATCTAATTTCGAAACAGTCTGAACTTGACCTGTATCTGCGGTGCCCCAAGATGCACTGCATTTGAAATGCAAATATCCAAATTAGATATCGTTATATAGTCATTCAAATGGCAGCCCAAAAAATAAATGTGCACTCCCATTTGCATTACCGCAACAAACAAGCATAGCAAGAAATAGGAGTATCTCAAGAGCAAGTAGGACCGCAAGATACATAGATACATATGCGCGGAGATTTAATGTACCTAAAGTTATTAGTTTCTCATAAGTAAACCATTTGTGGGCACACCAATGTTGAATTTGATCATTTCCGCACTCGGCGCGGCCTTTAATTGTTCACTTTATTTTTCGGTGGGACGGAACTGGTTTTGTCGCAACATTTTGAAGGCTAATCTTTCCTCGATTGAATTGGACGATCCATTCAGAGAAATCGTTAATGGTTCATTAGTTGGTTTCCGAACTATGCGAGGTGTGAGCATAGTTTCAAAGATCCCCCCATATCACCCCGATCGTTAGTTAAAGCGGAAAAACCTCTCGCTATCAAATAGTCATTACTTCTAATTGTGCCCATAGCAATTATCGAATTCAATGGGATGGTGACAATGGCATTTTGCATATTCTAATTGAGGAACTAATGGAAGAGATCGGCTGGAAGGGCTTGCACCTGATATTTCTGATGACTGTCGGAATCGTGATCAGTCATTCACCGGACTATTATAAAGTTCCCCTATCGACAACCTTGTGCGATCTTGGTTCTCTTTTATACTCCATTTGTTTGTCCGCGGAATTAGCGCCCAGCCTCAAATAGCTCAATTTGCGGAAATGTAATTTCGGGTTTTCCTATTGGCACCCAATTAGCACTGCTTTTGTCCGAAATCTTTATAGCCGACACTTACATCTATCTATCTTTTTTTAATACATTTTAGCCTTCTTCGTTGGCGGCGTGGCCGGATTCGGAGTTACGGCCGGAGCACACAGGTTCTGGACCCACAAGAGCTATAAGGCCAACACCGTGCTGCGATCCATCCTGATGGTCTGCTACTGCGTGGCTGGACAGGTGAGTTTTTTGTTTTTGGGCAGGATGCAAGTTCGGATGCCCGACCTTTGGCCCACGTAATGCCACCTGAAGACTTGTCCGCAATTTGCCAATTCATTTGACGCGCCACCTTCGTTTTTGCGTTTTTCGGGGCTGTAATGCAATTAACATTAATTGCATCATTAAGTATAACAACTTAATGCCTGTCGCGGCTGACAAACTGTAAAATTGACAATTCCAACTACTCGCAAAAGTGCTTTGTGTATCCCGCAGATACATTTGTCTTATTTAATGACTGCAGCGATTAAGCGCAGCCGCAGAAGCTTAGATGCGGAGCGCGAAAAGATATATACATTGTATAATAACTACATGAGCGACTTGGATATTAAGAGAAGCAATCAAATCCGACGGCGTGTTAAGTGAACCTGACCTAGCAAAGATTTCAGCATTTAGATACAGATACTTCAAAAGATATATCATTTACACGTGATGTTAATCATGATGTTAGAGTTAAACTTCTTTATAGACATATTACTTTTTTGTGTAATATCAAATAACGCTTTTCAGAACACCCTGTACGACTGGGTTCGCGACCATCGAGTCCATCACAAATACTCGGAGACGGATGCGGATCCCCACAACGCCAACAGGGGATTCTTCTTCTCCCACGTGGGCTGGCTGATGATGCTGAAGCATCCGGAGGTACTTCGTCGTGGTCGCCAGATCGACATGAGCGACATTCTGGCTGATCCCGTGGTGCGCTTCCACCAGAAGTACTTCATCCCCCTGAAGACCTTCTTCTGCTTCATCTTGCCCACCGTGATCCCAGTCTACTGCTGGGGCGAGTCCTGGACCCTGGCCTTCATCCAGCAGTGCCTCTTCCGCTACGTGAGCAGCCTGAACTTCACATGGTCTGTGAACAGTGCCGCCCATCTGTGGGGATCCCGCCCATACGATAAGTAAGTGTGATTAACGTATATTTAATAATTATGCCAACTTAGTGCTGACACTATCATATTGAATTTGGGGAATGGGTGCATGCCAAATATCTTTGAGTTTATTTAAAAGAGTAGCCCAACTCTACAGACATATCTAACTGATCTGGTCTTATCTTCCTCTCCAGGCGGATCATGCCCAGCGAGAACATCTATGTGTCCCTGCTGGCCATGGGCGAGGGGTGGCACAACTACCACCACGTGTTCCCCTGGGACTACAAAGCAGCTGAACTGGGCAACTACACCGTGAACTTTACCACCATGGTGCTGGATGCGTTCCACAAGCTGGGATGGGCCTGGAACATGAAGCAGCCCTCCAAGGAGCTGGTGCGTCGCACCCTCGAGAAGTACGGCGATGGCACCCACGCCTCCCAGCTGGGCGGTCCCGAGGAGTTCAAGGACGGAGTGGTGGCCGGAGCCACCATGGTGGGTCACGTGCACTACGCCGAAGTACCGGATCCCGAGCTGGAGTACGATGCCGAGTCCAGCAGCACGGAGAGCGCCAAATTAGATGAGAACGAGAACGAGGGCGAGCGGATGAAGAAGTCCAAGAAGGCGGCCAACTAGGGAGCTCGAGGATCGGGATACTGGCGTCCAGGCATCCAGGTCGAGATCGAGATGGGCTCGCGGATCACCGATGGGAAGGATCGTCACTTAATCTTGCGTCTGTCTATGCGAGGGCGGGACATAGTCGATAATCGTTTTTTAAATTAAACCCTATTCTATTCTATCATTATCTATATCTTCACACCAGACCAACACACCTGCACCGCAATGGTTAACACTCACACAACCACCCAACACCTAACACCCACATCCCCTCATTTTCGTATCTTCATTTGTGTAGGTTTAGGTATTTAGCACGGTACGACATAAGTTATAAGTCACACACAAATTTACGTATAGACGACAACAACAAAATATGCTCTCCGTCCGAGGCAAATAAAAAGAAAATAAATATTTACAAATAAAAACAATTCGAAAATCCAAAGTAAACCGCATTTCAATTGGTCAGTAATCGAGGGACTCTCAGATACAGGTATATCTTTTATTCACTGTGGCGAACGATCCTAAAGATGCGAGCTTGGAAACCTCGTGAATGTCTGGAAAAAACCCCCTTATGCAAATGAGCTCGAAGTGCGAAAACTGTTCTAGAATTAATTTACCATGACAATGAGGTAAATCTTCCATTAAATTTTGGATGATTCGTTCTGAGCGAATATTTAGTATGGTAAACAAGAAGTGCGAAAAACTGTTTTTGAATATATATTCCTAGGATTACCATAACCTAGTCTATATGAACAATTGACGTCAATGCTAGAGTTAGTTGCGAAATGTGAATTCTGACAGTGAGTCACAAAAAATGTATAGAGCCATGACACGTTATCCCAAAAAAATGGGTAATATTTCAGTCAGATTAAGTTTCTGTACTAGTATTGATAGTATTTTATGATAAAAAGTTAGTGTAAGTAAAGAATTTCCCAAAGGGCCCTCTAATTTTTGTAAGCTAATTTAGTTTGACCTTTCAGATACTAGTACTTGCGGAATATAGAGTGTTTTCTAGTGTTTGCTTATCTGTTGCCCTGGAAGTACAATTGCCATAATAGAAAAGTGACAATAGAGCACAATAGTATCTGGAGCTTATAAAAGATGGATGTGCTAAAATAAATATGTGCACATACTTAAAGTTCAGAAAACGGTGTTAACCAGTGCAGCAAAGTCGCCACTTCAAATTTATCTTAACAATTACTGAGCGATCTTTGTTGGAGGTGAAAATATCGCCCACTTTGATAGTTTCATTTTCGAGTTATTCAGTCTGGATGCAAATTAAGAAATTAAGGTGGCAAACCCACGGTGGGACTTCCACTCACCCACCCACTGAAACGAAACTATCTGCCGGTCACACTTAATGGCAATTTAAAGCTGTGACGAAATTAAAATGCAAATGGAAATTGAAATGGGAAATGGAGACGCCGTTTGCCATTGTTGTGACCAGCATCACCGTCATCCAAAGCCCCATTACACATTTATGTCGTTCGGGAGCGGCGGAGTAGCTGGGATTCGGGCGGAGTTAGGCACTGTGTTTAGGCGCCAACTGGTTTCAATGACTTTGGACTACGTGACGAAATCGGCATCTCACCTGGAGATCGCCCTAGATCGCAAGAATTGACGCAAGGAAGCGCGCCTAGACGCTAGTCATAGTTCCCTAATCAATTAACTAACTTCCCCACCTGCCCCTTGACACCCTCCACTTGGCATGGCCTACGTGCACTCGGCACGTACGCCGATCTTAAACTCAATCTCCAGAACGAGAACCTTGAAAAGGTTCAAGCCATCAGACATTCAAGGGAATTCCTGGAGCATCGCCCTTTTTCATCACGAGTCTCAAGTGCATGGGAGTTCCCGATCGGCAGGAAACTTCATTACTCCAGCGCCACTTTGTTTTTATGACTTGTATGCTTACAGAGCTAAAATATGGTAATTGGCGAATATTTATAAGCATTTTTGTTTTATATCATGCAGAAAAAATAGACCCTAAGATATAAGATATGCAACAATGAGTAAATATACTTCATGCTGTGATTTCCGTGTGCAATACGATCGGCCCAGTCCAAAAATATGCCTCTGAGCAAACTCTTTTAATACACATTTTTTTCTGTGTACTCAGCCTGTAGGCCACTTGTTGGGAAGGTCAAGTGCTTTGCCAATACCAACAATCCAAGCAATGGCCAAAAAGTGCCAGGCCAAGACCCTATCGTGTCACCGTCATCTCATTAGCGTTTCGGTGTGGCTGTCATCGCCACCTAATTGGTGACGAGCCAGTGGACACCAAACGAGCTCTCAATTCAGGCCACTTTTGTGGGCCTAGTTAATTGAAGGTTGTGCCAAAAGGGCTGGATCGGGAATTCATTGAGCCCATTGGCAGGCGTTCAATGGAGCAGTTGGGTAAATGGGCGAGTGAAACACTACCAGGCCTAATAAATAAAAGCGGACTCTTGAATGTAATATATTTCTGCTGTGAATATGATTCATTTTACTTAAAATCGCTCAATTTTCACAGACATAGAGATATTGTATCTTTTAGGTTGTTTTTTGTTACCAAGCTGTAGGCACATAATAGTTTCAAGTTAGCTGAATGCGATCGAATGAAGAGGCCGGATCAATAAAAAAGTGAACTTTGTTCCCAGCTAAAACACAATCTTTGATCTGAAGAATTCTTAAACACATGTCTTCTATAAATGATAGGTATTGATTCGATTACAAAACGAAATCTGTAGACAATGACAAATAGGTTTTAATTATATCTCATGGCTAGAACTTGGATCTATCCTTTTAGATCTCGACACGTGCTGCTTTACTTTCGTTTAGTAGATTCCAACTCTCTTAGTTTGGATATCGTTGAACTTGTAGGTTGTTAATCATTCTGGTTGGCTATTTTTAACTATCACTATTGTTTTTCTGGTTTTGAATGTGAGATAAACAATCTGTGGACTCGCATAGCAATTAGTCCGTTAGGGCCCAGCCTGCCCTGAACTCTTGACTGCTTTGTCTCGAGATTTATGCCAAATTTATGGGATTTCTTTTCGAGCATTTCCCCAATTTGGCTCGCCAAAACAGCCAAATTTGGTAAGCGATAGGCCTATGAATTTGCATAATATTTCAGCTGGGCGATGGGCTGCTTTATGGGTATTTTGGCGGATCAGGTCCGCCTCCGGCTGGCCAAAGGGCCTTCAGCGCAGCACGAGATTCGTGTGGGTGGTCCTCCGGCGGCGTCTTCTCTGCCAAATGCCCCTCTTTCTCCGGGGAAACTGTGCGTTAAATAAATACCCGCCACAATTGCTCGTTAAACTTTTAATTACGCGCGGGAAAGAGTTGCAGCGGTCGTAAAGCAATCAAGATAGCGGTCGTTTAATGACGTGACCGACCGGGCGACAATTTCCAATTCCTAAGCGTTAATAACCTTGCCGCGATCCGGAGTTTCTATGACGAAAACCCCAGTCGAGTGGCCCGAAATTTGCGTAACTTTTGCGAATGGAAACAGAAAGCTCCGACTCCGGCACTCCAACTTCCCCCAAGACCCCGTAAATCGCATCTCCATGATCCACGGCTAATTGGAAGCCGATGCGATGACATCGAAGACCTGTGCCCACGATATAGGTAAACACCCATGCGATCGGCGGTATGCAGCCAGCCTCTCTTTCGGAACTGGTATCCACAAGATACGTATCTATGATATGAGCTTGGGCTTCAATCTGAGAGTCTACGCAATTGCCGATTTTGAAAGGGCGCCTTTATCTCATGGATTTGGTAACCTGTGTGTGCTGTCGGTTTTCCTCGGGTCGAATTTTGTCGATGGTCCATCATTAGCTCTTGATGTTTTGGTCGAGCATTTGATTTATTTGCGCTTTTCGGCCAGGGCGTTTGGCTTTGAAATTGATTTCTTCGATAGCGGAGAAAAGAAACCGCTTTGTGGTTCCATTTTTATTGTCCCGCCAGCGGCTTTTGCAATGTTGAAACCTGTTTTAAAATTCGTCAAAGACAATGCGAGCAACAAGAAACGAGCGCTAAAACATACAAAACATATTTAGTTCAAACGTCTTGTGACTTGCACAAAATGTTTTGAATAAGTGAGACATCGGCCACATAGGAAAGAGTATCGCCACAGCCACATTTGTATATCTGCCCGCTCATGCTGCCGTTCATGGAGATCCGCCGACCAGAGCCAAAGCGACTCCCCCGATTATGGATGCATTCTGCAAATCATTTTCATTTTCCGCGGCAACTGCGAATAGTTGCGAAAACCCTTGACGAGCTTAGCTGTCTGTCAAAAATTGCAGGTACACGGGTAAAAATATAGTTGTTATATGATTTCCAGTCGCTTTCGTCTTGCACAAATATTAGGTTCAGTATGCAAAATAAGTCATAAAATTAGAATCACTAAAGTTTTAACAGCTTTATACATATGTGTGGTTAATACTATTTCCCTGGCTATGCGATTTGATTTTCAATAGGAATTCATTGGCAGTGGATTCCTAGTTCTATTAGTATTAATCATATCATTTTTATCCGTGTAGTCCCTGCTCGCCTGCAGCAGACAGGCAGTCAGTCAGTAATTTTCTCAGCTTGTGGAGTTGACTAAAACCTTCGAGTTGCGGCAACCGCTTTGACATTTGTCCCCCTTTGTTAGCAGTGGCCATTGGACAGTAGACAGTGGACGACTTGCGCAACCATGGGGCCTGTTTTTCTCGCTGGCCCCGCAGACATTTTAAGTGCATGCCATTTCCGGAGCCCGGATCTCGCGCGCTGCATTTCGGAGCACTTGCCAGCGCAATTTGCCATTCGGAGCTAATGACATAGACCTTAGAGTTTCGGAGGCGGGATTTGCATAGCTAGGTAATAGTAGTTTGAGCTTAAGCTATTTATTTGTTTAGATATTGCGAATGCCGAAGATGGGTGACTGCCTGACGAACTCATCGAGCTTGGACTGGAACAGCTCCGAGGTGACCACCGTGCCGGGTGTCCACAGTGGATCCCGCACCACGAACTCCACCCACACCTTGGCGTACAGCTGCTGTAGCAGCTCCTTCACATTGATGGCCGTCGTGTCCGTATTGAGAACGAACCTGGGAATGCAGAGTTCAAGAGCTATAAGTATTCAGCGAAGAGTGGGCTTGGATTATACGGCTTTAGTATCTTATGTTCATTTTGCTTGATGATGAGCTTGTTTTTCCTTAAATTGTGTTTTCTGAATATTATCATTAACTCACTTTAATCCAGAGGGAGTTTCCAGATAATGCAGGGCGTAGCGATTGGTCTTGTAATAAAGGAAGCCCTCCTTGGGATCGTGGGGCGATATCTTACTGACGAAGGACTTTATGGAGAAGAGCATTCCGTAGGTGAGTTTGGCTTCCTAAAAACACTCATGTTTAGGAAAAATTTAAATTTTCTGAATTAAGATCTTACTTCCTCGCGGGTGATGCCCGACTTCTTGGTGCGATTCCATTCTGCGTAGTGGAGCAGTGTTCCGAACTTGTCGAATATGTACAGGTTAAAGATGGTCATCTTGCTAAGGCTAGTTGGAATGGCATTAGCCTTGAAAGTGCGTTATTTCTGGCAAAGTTATGGAATGCAAATTACTTCAATTTCCGATGCAAAACAAAAACATTGGGAAGGTGCTGCCAACTTGCTTCAAATTGGTAGAAAAATACCGAAACAGCTGATTGTAGGCTGTATACGATGTGATGTCAAGTGCTGCCCATAAAACGTTACGTTTTTATTTTGAATTTAAATATGTTACAAAAATTAATAATTTCGATAACATAGAAAATTAGCGAAGTTCTTTGTTCCATTTCTTCGCCTTATTTGATTTTGGATTTGGCAGATTGGCTCCCCTTCTGCGGTTTTTTTTCTTCCTGGTCGGGTATCTCCACAACATAGGGATACTCCTCCGGATTATTCACATGCTCACGGCTGGATTCCCCGCTTTCAAATTGTGCATTTTCAACAGGTGTATTCCTACCTATGGGAACCTTCGAAGCGCTTTCGATCTGTTGCCTTGCGGGCTTCCGGCTTGGTCTTTCCTCAGTAACGTCATCAATCTCCACCGTGTTTGGATATTCCTCAAATTGAATGGTCTTTCTTGAATCTACGCTGGTTGTTGAGGGGCTAAGGAGGATTATTTAGATGGAGGACTCTATGGAAGGACAGGATTTTACCTGTCTTCACAGCTTGCAAATGAGGGCTTCCTTCGCACGCTGTGCCTATCCATTTTAAAGTATCGGATTAAGCATGCGATGATGGGCTCGGTGCCGATAACTGGCATCTTTGTTTGGATTACCTATGTTAACAAAAGGTTATTTGTTTATATATTTGAGTAATTGATAAACAACTCCCTGTTTACTCACTTGGCTTGGTGTTTCTCGGGGCATCCCGCCTGTCGTACTGCCGATGGTTTTCAATAAAGTTCTCCTGTTTGGTGAGCAGAGCGCCCTCGGAGGTGGGATTACTTAGACTTTGCCGGAATGCAGCTCCACTCGCTTGAAGGCGCCGGGCCTGGAACTCCCGATTCTCCAGCTTCAACCGCTCGAAATGATCATCCGGAAATTGCCGCTTGGTCACTCCGGGGTGTCCATTGCTGCTCCTGCGCTGCTTCGTTTGCTCCTCATGCCGGCGACCTTGGGTGGGATTGGATTTCTCCGCAGACCGGCGGGATCTGGACTCCCAACCACCTCCGCCACCATCTCTCTGATTATTCGAAGTGCGCCGATACTCTCCACCTCCGTGGGGATGCGAACTCCTTCTGGATTCCTTCACCTCACCACTGGTTACAGTGGGTAATCTTCGGGACTCATTGGTGTTGCTGGTTATCTGTTGGATCCTCCGCGATTCTTTCATTTCGCCTCTGGGCAGCCATCTGGATTCAGTGGTATTACTGGTTATTCTAGGAATCCTTTTGGACTCCGTGAGCTCTCCACTGGTTATGTGGTGCAACTTCTTGAAATTGTTGGTGCCACCTGCTTCCTTGGCTGTCCTCCGCGACTCTCCGCTCGTGATGTTTGGCAGTCGCTTGATTTGGTCTTTGGCCACGTTTGGAAGTCTCCTGGTGTCCACCATTCCGCTGGTAACGGTCGGGGTTCCCATTACATTTGACATCCGCCTGGACTCACCTCCGCCACTGGATCCATGATGAGCCTTCTTGGATGTAGACGGTTGCTCCCTTTCCATATCAGAGTGAACAGATCGCCAGTTGGGTCTCTCTCTTCGGTGCTTCCTATCCGTGTCCTGCGATTCCTGATATGCCGAGTGTCCACGGGAACCCCTCCTGTTCTCCTCCTCCTGTCTTCTACGATCCGTTTGCAGGCTTGTCGTCCTGAGATTCTTCGTTTGTACCATCGGCAGTAGCATTGGCATGTTGATGGTGTTCGGCGGAGTCATCATGCCACTGGTGTATTGCTGGCTTCTCGGACTGATTTGGTACTCTCCTGGAGAAACAAACGTTATATATGAGGCTATTTCGTAAGATGTACATAGTTTGATTACCAGGCGTCTCCTCAGTGTCTGAAGCAAATGGAGGCAAGTTGGCGGAGGTGCGCACGTTTCGGAACATCTTCATTCCCCTGCGACCGAGCTGACTGATTTCTGGGAAGAAGGTGTCCCACTGCGTATTGTTTCGTTAGGAGGGCTCAGTAGCAGTAGTAAAACCTTTTCTTACCAGGTAGAATATGCCGTACGCCAGGAGAATGGCCAGCATCAGGACGGCCGTGAACTTGGTGAACTGCATCAGGATGAAAATGATCACACCTGCGAGCACCTCCACGTGCGCCACTCCGAGGAGCTCGAAGCAGTGCCGGATCTCGGAGATCCTCATCGTTACCAGGTATCCCAGCACGGAGTTCAGTGACTCGCAGGCGCACCTGATAGCGTCCGCCATGGCTGAAGTCGAGGAGTCTGTGTGCGTCCCAGTGAAGGCATTTCTCCCCGGCACAGGGTTTTCGAAAGCTAAAGTGCGGCGAGACTTACTGCCAAAGCAAAGGCAATTGGATTTTGATTTCTAGTTAGCTAAAACTCAATATTTTATTTATATGCTTAAGAACAATAACCTTTTTAGTGTAAAGCGTAAAAAAACTTTTGAAACTTCCCGCCTTTATCTGTATTTTCAAAACTTTAAGTATTTTATTGGTATATTCAGTAATCTCAGGTCACACTGCCAAACAGCTGATCCTCCAAAGTTTTGTTTTTATTTTTGCAAGGGCGATTTCTTATCATTGAGTTAACCAACTGTAAGAACAATAACTACTATTTATCTTTACTTATATATAAAGCATATTCATCTCGCATTTCTTAGTTAAATGCTAAGACGCACAATGGCGGAGTTCGACGTTAAAGCCGGCTTGCAGCACGTGTTGAAGCGCATTGACGAGGTGCTCCTCCAGCGGCCCAAAGTAAGTTGACTTAAGACCCATTTATTTATGACCTCTTAAATGAAAACCTTTATCTCTCGCACAGGAAGTTCAAGCTGCCAGGCCCCTGCTCGTTGCTGTGAGCAAAACAAAGCCAGCGGAGGCCGTAATCGAGGCCTACGAGGACGGACAAAGGGACTTCGGTGAGAACTATGTGCAGGAGCTGGAGGAGAAGAGCCGCCACCCGGACATTCTGGCCAAGTGCCCCGACATCAGGTGGCACTTCATAGGCCACATGCAAAGCAACAAGATCAACAAGGTCAATTGGATAACAAAGATCGGATAACATCGTTTATCTCTTATCATCACCTCTCTTTATCTTACTGATCTCATTGTTTATTTAGATCCTTTCTGTGCCAAATCTGCATATGATCCAGACCGTAGACAGCGAGAAGTTGGCCACAAAACTGGACGCAGCCTGGTCTAAGCGACAGCCTACCCCTGAGGAGCCATTGCAGGTGCTCATCCAGATTAACACCAGTGGTGAAGACGGTAAGTCTCACGCCCCCAAACCAGCGACCTGTATGCTTACCTCCGTAAATCGTTCGACCTCTAGTTAAGAGCGGAATAGAGGCGAAAGATGCCCCTGCACTCTACCAGTACATCAAAAGCAACCTTAAACACCTCAACCTGATGGGCATAATGACCATTGGTGCATTTGGGTTTGACTACGCCAGTGGACCCAATCCGGATTTCGTGTCCCTAATGCAGGTGCACCGATCCATATGTGAGGCGTACTCCTTGGCCCCGGACTCAGTGCTCGTCTCCATGGGAATGTCCCACGACTTCGACAAGGCGGTAAGCTGAAAACCGACTGAGCAAGTTCCGTCTCTAAGATCC
Organism: Drosophila simulans; assembly: GCF_016746395.2. NCBI lineage: Eukaryota > Metazoa > Arthropoda > Insecta > Diptera > Drosophilidae > Drosophila > Drosophila simulans. The sequence continues at coordinate 26,295,755 of NC_052523.2, read as the reverse complement.
AAACTATTCCCTCAGATCGAAATGGGCAGCACAGTGGTGCGCGTTGGCTCTTCTATTTTCGGCCATCGGGCGGCCAAGGCGTTAGGAGGGGAGCGGAGCAGAGATGTGATAGGAATGCGTTGCGGGCACTGAATACAGCCGATTCCCAATGACGTCCGACCTCCCGACTGAGCAGCCTCCAAGTTCGCCCATGTATCAGGTGGAACTGGGTATATTCACACAGACTAACCTAGTAAATCAGCAAATCAAAGATGATTTTGCGTTTAAATTTAGAAACCCTTGAAATAAACAAATGTTATGTGTAGGCTGTTATTTGCCTTATTTGATTGTTAACCCTCCATAAACAATGCTTCCAGAGTGTCAAACCCATTAATGTTCCCAGATACATTCTGCACCTTGGAAAATTGAATACATTTGCCGCAGTTTTCATTAATTTTAACATTCCTTCGACTGCGTCTTGCTCGTTTTTTGCACTTTGTTCTATTTATACATTCGCGTATATTCAATGCTACTTTGCGTATTAGATTGTGGGCAGTTTTCCTCTACATCTTCTTGTTTTGGTTGGCCCCTGGCCAAAAAGTCGCCTGGTTACGTGCCAAAATGGCTGCGCCAAGAGAGTTTTCGCCGAAAATCACTTTCAATGGAGCACGAAGAAGACTGCAGCCTAAATCGATTTTCATTATGTCTGATCGATGAATTATGAAGGCTTTCTCGCACGGATCCCATCGTTAATTGAGATATTTTCCGTTTCATACATTTGCAAAGAGCCTTCATTAATTATAATATTAGTCAGCGAGGGTAATGAATTCAGGTGGCAAAGATGACATCATATAAATATTGTTTTGAAAAATGTTTTGGTTTATTTTAATCATTAAATTATTTCCTTCAGAAACCAAAAAGCTGCTGCTAATCTAATGAGTCGAATAATTTAAAGAATGATTATTTCTTTAAAAATAGATGTAAGCCATATGATTATTATTTCGTAACACTTGAAACTAAATTTAAGTTTCCTGTTTATTTTGAAAACTAAAAAAAATAAAATTATTTATTTGTCCTTGGCAATTCAATTTGTTTATTGAAGTTGTCACAATTTTACTGTTTTGTTACTTAAAATTGGCATCAGCGAAATGGCTTAAATAGTTTAAATACTGTAAGGTATAATATTTTTAGTAACAAGGTTAATGTATCATGACGTGGTACCCAAAGTTTATCTGAAATGGAAATCCTACAGCCTTCCCATTCTTATGCAATGTCCATGGATGACTAGCATATAGATAAAGTCAGATGTTTATTCCACATTTGTTGCCGAAATAACTCTGGTCCAATATCGGGTTCGTTGGATATTTATGCGACACGAAATCCGCCCGATCGCCGTGTATATACAGATCTATAGATTTGGAATTCTCGGCGCTCTTCATATTGCACAATGTACGGGGCATTTCGAAAACAGAAAAAGAAACGTAGGCGAGCAAAACATCGAGTATATAGGCGTGAATAGAATACATACATATGCTATATGTTGGCATGTTGGATATATGTATGCTGTCCGCCGCCAGGGAAAATGTAGGTGATTTCAGCGCAAGAGGACACCTTTCGGAGGTGGCCTCTGGCTGAGAGACGGGCCGAGTAGTGGAGCAGAGCGGAATAAAAGAAAACAAAACAGAATCCGAGGATGGGGAAATGTATCCACAACAGAGAGCCGCGATACGAACCAATCCGAATCGCCCCGAAATAAATTCCGAACATATGTATAGGCTTCTGCCGCCCAAAAGCCAAAGCCAAAGCAATTCCTCTGCCTTTAAAATTAGATTTTTGATTAGAGCAGCGCCCGATGGATGAGTAAACACCTCGGATACAGCTACACCATAGGCTATAGCCATGGCTATATCTATATAGATGTAGCTGCCCGCCCCCGCCGATCTCCTGGGCGGACCGCGCCTTGCAGATACTAAAAAAGGCAGCACGAATATTGCAGATACGGATACAGCGAATGGCGCCCGAAGATCCCCGAAGGTGGCCGAACCGCCACGAGCGGCCCCAATGCTTGGAAGAAGAAGAGCTCCTCCGAGCTCTTAAAACATCATTGTCTTGGCGATAAAATCAGCCAGAGATTCAGTGTGCTCTGACGGCTCGACTCGATTAGACAACACATCAAAGTTCAGCACCATGGTAAGGACTCGTCCCGGAATATCACTACAATCCAACTGAACCGAACTGAACGGAACCGAATCGAACTGGACCCCAGTGCCTGGATATATGCAGCAAGGATAATGCCGATTATTGCAGTGAATCAATTGCATTCGAGAATGACCACGAGGATATGAATATGAAGTGTGAACCATAACTCTAAATCATGGTGATCCCGATTCACCTTTTTCACATACGCAGTGAGAATAGTGCAGAAAGTTCTATAAATGGATCGATCCGATCCGAGTGTTACGCGTCAGTAACGTAATCCGATATCCGTGCCGGGGAGCGAGCGAGACAGCGAGTGGCGCACGGCGGAGAGCTTACGTAATATGCGTCCGGTTTATTTATAGAACGAGTGGAAAACTTTCGCCTGCAGATACATATTTTCTGGCCTAGTCGGGGAGGCCTTTCGAAAAGCATCCCTTAAATGGAAAACCCCATTAAGGGATAACTTTTTACCAACATAATTCCAATGGTAGATCTTTCAATGAACTTACTAAGATCCCTAAAATGAAAATTTGAACTTCCGAAACCGGATCTTTCAAGTGACAGCTAAAGACGGACTATAACGACTAATGACAGAGTAGATCCCCTCTTTCTGCCTTCGAATCCCTACTAATAAATTCCCCTTTTCTCTCCTCAGGCCGATGAGAAGAAGAAGGTTAAGAAGAAGAAGACCAAGGAAGAGGGTGGTACTTCCGAAACCGCTTCTGAGGCCGCATCCGAGGCAGCAACCCCGGCACCAGCTGCCACTCCTGCCCCGGCCGCATCTGCCACTGGTTCGAAGAGAGCGTCGGGCGGATCCCGTGGCTCCAGGAAGTCGAAGCGCGCTGGCTCCTCGGTCTTCTCTGTGTTCTCCCAGAAGCAGATCGCCGAGTTCAAGGAGGTGAGTTTTGGTCGTTACTCATATATCACATATCGATCGCATCACTCGAGACCCATCCCATCATCCTGTCATCCAACCATCTATCGCACTTGTCAAGGACCAAGTCACCAACACACTCTTTCTTTCTATCTCTCTCTGTCTCTGTGCGGGATCGATAGGCCTTCCAACTCATGGATGCCGACAAGGACGGTATTATTGGCAAGAACGATCTGCGCGCTGCCTTCGACTCCGTCGGCAAGATCGCCAACGACAAGGAGTTGGACGCCATGCTGGGCGAAGCCTCGGGTCCGATCAACTTCACCCAGTTGCTGACCCTGTTCGCCAACCGCATGGCCACCTCCGGTGCCAACGATGAAGACGAAGTTGTTATTGCTGCCTTCAAAACATTCGATAACGATGGTCTCATCGACGGTGACAAATTCCGCGAAATGCTCATGAACTTCGGTGACAAGTTCACCATGAAGGAGGTTGATGATGCCTACGATCAGATGGTGATCGACGACAAGAACCAGATCGATACCGCCGCCCTGATCGAGATGCTCACCGGCAAGGGTGAAGAGGAGGAGGAGGAGGCCGCCTAAGGCACATCCGATCACATCCTAACTTCTAACTCAACATCCATATTACACCCAGAATCAGAACGTTAAATCAATCAGTCAAATCAGTAATAATAAACGTAATTAAAAGAAACGCTCGTTTACATATGTAGATTCTCAGTATCTTGTAATCTCTTTTGTTAACCATCACCAAGTACCTTGTACCAAGAACAACACCACCAACCAGATCAGCAACATCCGATCAAACTGAACTTGAAAAGAACTTCTTCAGCAACATTTGGTAGCGATCAGAACCATTTACCATGTATCTGTCCATCATAGTTAGGGATACTTACGATCACGTTCACTGTCACGGCAAGAACTGACGCGTAGTTTTCTAGTTGATTTACTGTTAAATTTTACACGTAAAATTTATAAAACAAATGCTATCTATTTTATTTAAAACACCTATAAAATCAACAAAAAAACTTAAAAAACAACAAACAAGCCGTGTCTATTTTTATATCGCTGTCCGTTGAAGAACTAAAGAGAAGAACCCCGAGAGAGATGATTACCAGATCGAGATCGAGATCGTAATCGAAATGAGGATGTATGATGTATGATTTAAGATGTAGGGAGGACGAAGACGATGTTGATGGGTAGCTAGGCTGGATTCGTTAGCCCTGCACTCACGAGTTCACTTTGATTATGAATATGAATATGAATTTTAGCCAGTTTTGTTTTTCGTTCAAGAAATCTCGCAGGACCAGGAGAGAGAGAGGTAAACCTATAACATACTATTGTTAGGGATCATTTAACTGAGAGCCAAATATATATCCTACTATCACAAAATATTTATCGTTATGCATATCTATCGTTCGTTACTTACTTACTTATCAGTTATGAGTTATCAATATTATTGCAAGTTATCGAGAGTTAGGCTAATAACAAAGAAACATTAAGTTCATTCACTCAAATTGTTTAATGCGAATTTACATAACTTAACCTTCGCCACCACCACCACTTTCTGCTTATGAACTATCAGCGATATAAACACCCAAACGAACAAACAACCCAAAATGATATCTGAAATATGAAGAAACATTCAAACAACAAACCCAGTGTTTCTAGTTAATGCGTTTTGAAGCTTCCAGGATGATACGCCTCCCCGGTAAATAGACGGGCGGGGGGGTTTAGTTTGAATAAGGTGCCCACAACCACTAGTACCTAGGCTGATCGGAGGAAGCACTATATTGCTTTATTTATCTACTACTATTACTCAGAACTCAACACTTGACACTCGACACGAGCACACACCGCACTCACACGCACACTGCAATCCATTTCAAAGTGCAACATGCAATAAGTTGTTAAATGCGAATCGAATCTTTACTTCAGTATAATTTAAGCTACACACGGCAAGATGAGAAAATTCAGAAAACTTTTAACCCGGTCAGGAAAATTAACAAGAGTAAAACAAAACCATCTAAAAATAAAAAACAAGTAACTGTTTTTATACAACATAACTAGATGATGATACGATGACGAAGTCTTGGAATAAAGCAAAAGAGAGTCGTCTTGAAAAAACACAAAGCCATTGAAGTTTGACTTTCTCAGGGAAGGGGTTATTTGGGGGTACCTTACTGCATATCTGACTCAGCTGAGCCATGCCGGAAACCAGTTCCAGGTCAAAACAAAACCGCCGATAAAGCTGGGGAGCTGAACGAAGCGGTGGAGCGCAGTGGGAAACTCCCCACACTTGGCCAAGACGATGGCCAAAACCGAACACGAACCTTCGAGCGACCAGTTTTCAGTCGAGCTTCGAGGCGCACGCATGCGCACTACGATGTGAAAGTCAGCCACGCTTGTCATTGCCACATCCATTCGAACAGCACTTTTCGAGTAATCTGGTTATTCAGGGAGTAGAACCAGAACCATGGCTCCAGGTGGACGACAGCTTTTGTGGATGGCTTCCGTCTGCTGGATTGCATCACTAATGAGTGGAGGTGAGTGCTGGGAATCGATTGCATTGTATGCAGATATTGCGTGGCCAAAGAAATCGAAAGTATCTCACGTTGTGTCTGGGATATCTCACCACACTCTCGAGTGCACTGGAAGAAAAGTTATCTAATTTTGGGGCGAACTAAGCACTTATGCTAAGCTGAATAGTTTGCTTCGAAAGTAAACTAACCTTCTATTTCCAAGAATATATTTTATGTATATAATTGTACTATTCATTCATATTTCTCTCTGTGCGCCTTTGAGATATCTCACCTTACTCATGATTTTCCACTCTCACTATCGTTTTTGTGTCTCTCAGCTGATGCACAGCATCTGATCGCTTATATCTCGCAAAGAGGTCTTCATGGAGAGATCACTTTTCGGCAAATGAATGCCACCACGGTGGAGATCAAGGCCAACCTGGAGGCCACCTTGCAGTACCCCGACCAAGTATGGAGTTGGGGAGTACGTCGTTTCCCCGTGGACTACTCCAATACTGATCCAGACGAACGCTGCGAACTGAGTCGCTTGGGATCCCAGGTCCTGTCCTTTGACGAGGACTTGGAGTACCTGGTACTGCCCGGAAATGAGACCTCCAGCTGGGAGCGCAACATGCAGTTGATTGGGGATCGGGGAATCTGGGGGAAGTCCCTGGTTCTGACAGAGGTCAACGCCAATGCACGGATCTGTGCCACCATCACCACCATCCAGAGTTCCGTGGAGCACATGGCAGAGGCTCGATTTAATACTCCTGTGGCTGGATCCGTCCATTTCCGCTGGCTGGCCCCGGCGGAGGGAGCTGTAGGGGATACTCTAATCTACTCGGATCTTTACCATATTAGGGCGCAACCAGCTGCTCTGGAGGAAGATAGAAGTCAAGCTGGACCATTCACCCAGCATCACTGGAAGATCTATGTGACAGACATCTTCAAACATGACCACCATCGCACGGAGGACAACTGCAACTTCCTGCAGCAGGTTTTCGATCCCCAAGGAAGTGGAGCGGGCAAGGGAATAGGTGATCTGGACGCACGTCTCGGCAGGATTGGAGTGGCAAAGAATGCCCTTCGTTCGCCACAACGCAGCGTTTTTAGGGATGCTCAGTTGGCCCTGCTGCCCTCGGATCTTACCATTCCCCATAGAACTCTTTACCTGGTTCTCTTTGACAACCAACATCCAGATTCGTACCTCGCGTGCACCAAGATCCGCCATGTCCAACCTTTGACACATAAGTGAGTGGTTTTTACATCCCATGCTATTTGAAAGTATAACCATTCTTTTTTTTAACCGCAGAACTTTCATCAACTCTGGTGGGGTCAAGGGAGAGGTTACCTTCATGCAGCGCTCCAAGTTCGACCCAACTTTCCTCAATTTCACCTTGGGAGCACCGCTTTCCCAGCATGTGAGTCGCAAGTTCGCCGAAGATGTGGCCGCCTTTCGGATTCACAGTCTGCCGCCGGTGCCTTCCAGGATGGGTCACGAGGACTACTGCCTGACCACTGGGTACATGCATAATCCCCGGGAGATAAGCGAGAACATACCCCCACCCGGTTATGGAACCCAGGAGCAGTATCCCGTGGGCGATCTCTCCGGGAAGCTACAAGGTCGCAATAAAGGTTATTGGCATCAGTATGTCTTACCTGGAACGAGTTCCGAGTTGAATGGCCTCTACTGGGACGTATTCCTGCCCCTTCAAGGTCGTCATAGCATTGCCCAACGGAGTCTGGTCATATACACCTTCAATCGATCTAATGTCACCAATATTACGAAGATGATTTGGGGCTGTTCGAGCCTAAGTCAATATCAACGAAATGGGATCTACCAGCAGAACATGGTTACGGCTCAGGTTGGTAGATAAAATAGTATTTGATGCTGTCCTTTAGTAAGTGTGCTTATACCTTAGGTCCTTTTCCGCTATCCTGTGGTGGGTCGAGTCATATTCCGGCAGACGGCGGAGCAGCCTTGGCAGGATACCACCGTCTTATTTGAGTACCTCATCCAGGCGGATGGATCCACGCAGAATACCACCCACGATCATCGTTGGGCAATCCACAGCAATGCGCCTGGAAAGGACTTCTATGACTGGCAACAGAGATGTATTTCCGCAGGACCTGTGTATAATCCATTCCGAGTGGATTGGGGCAATCGCAGTGTGGATGACTTCTGCAGACCCAGTTTAGCCTCCATGTGCAGAGTGGGTACCATGGATGCCAGATCGGGAACCCTAACCATCGCTGGAGGCAGAAGAGTTGCCCAGAAAATAAGTAGGAAAATGTTTGTAGATGGCAATCTTCCGCTCTCCGGAAGACATAGTATCCTGGGTAAGTCTCTTGTTATCTATGAGGATAGTGGTCCCAAAGCCAGAGGAGAGCGATTGGCTTGCTCGGCCGTGATTGGACACTTCCGGAGGAAAGTGGTGGCCAAGGAGTGGTACGCAAATGGAGATTCGTTGACGGTCAGCGGTCGGGTGGAGATCACCCAGCAATCGGAGTATGATGTCAGCAATGTGGAGGTGCAACTTAAGGGACTTCAGGATAATGCAGGATATCACATCCACAGGGTATTTATTACTAAACCTCTTAATGTAAATTCTGTGCATATAAGTTCTCAATTTTAGACACCCGTGGAAGCCAACTTGGCGTTTCCCTGCGAGGCATCCACTCTATATGGTCACTGGAATCCTTTCGACGTCAGTCCCAAGTCATCACCTCCTCCTAAAAGGGGAACCACAGATCAGTACGAGATGGGAGATCTGAGTGGAAAGTTCGGAGGTCTTGAGGGAGTAACCCAGTTCGAGGATGCCTATAACGACACGAATCTTCCACTATTTGGATATAACAGTATCATTGGAAGATCTGTAGTTATTCAGAAGAAGCAGAAGAATGCCCGATGGGCCTGCAGGTGAGATAACCAAAATTAATTGAGATTTTCATTTAATATAAACTATGAATGTAGTACTCTGGAGCGTGGCTACAGTCCCAGTGAGGCTAGGGAACTGAGAGCCATTGCCTCGTTTCATCATCCCACTGGATACGCCTATGGTTACATTAAAATGACGCAGCTCATCCACAACGATGGTAGTCAGTCGGAGACGGTGATCGAGGTTAAGCTACGGCATCCGGGCAAAAACGACCGGAACTCTACGAGAAACCACAACTGGCAGATCTTCGTTAATCCCGTGGGCGTTGATGCAGCCGTAAAGCCCACAATTACGCGATGTGTGGCTGGAGGATATGTTTGGAATCCATACTATACCCAGCTGGCGGATCCCCTCAATGTATGTTCTCCAATGATATTTAAAAAAAACCAGGATACAAGGAATCTCTCTTTTTAGCTGGATCTCTATGAGCAGGAGTGCAGTCCGGATAATCCTTTGCGCTGCTACGTTGGCGATGTGGGCGCCCGTTTGGGAACAATAGGTTTGCGATTACAAATCACTTCAAGGCCGTAACTAAATGTATTGCTCTTTAGATCTTGGAGGTGAACGCGTTGTCCTGACCGACTCCAACTTTCCCCTGGAAGCTCCTGTGGGAGCTATTGGGCGTTCTATTGTGATTTTTGGACCAGATCACTCCCATGAGCGCTTTGCTTGTGCGAATATAGAGCCCGATCATAACGTCATTAAATACATAAACCTACAGAAGCCGCCTCGATTCGTAGTGTAAGTATAAATGATTCAAACCTAACTTGCTTCAATTGAGTAATCCTAAACTATTTCGTTCAGTGCACAGTTTCTGGATGAGTTACGATCGGTGATGGGCATTCCGGAATGGATGTTGGATGTGGATGCGCGTAAAACCAAGGAACTCCATGGTGGAGCCTGCATCCAGATGATCATCCACTTCAAGGGGCCTCTGGCCCACAGATTGGAGTTGGATATGTCTCGATTGATAGCCGCCGGAAGATTGGATGCCCCTAGTCTGTTCATTCCCGGTTATGTAAACCAAAAGCGAAAGGCGACCATATCATATCGTACCTGTGGTGTGAGGGATACCAATGAAAAACGTGAGTATATGTTTTGAGTGCTAGATAGGATAGAAATATCTAATTCATCTCTTCAACAGGCACCAAGAACTTCAAGGGTGGCTTTTACTCCTCAAGCTCAGCTCCAACCGAACCAAAGCCATTAGTATTAGCTTTCGTAGTCATTGGCTTAGCCTTTAGGTTCCTCTAACTCGACTTTATAATGTAATTTTGTTAAATACTCAAATCGATGTAAAATATCATAGAAGTCACTAGATTAGCGTCTATGTTTTTGTAAATTATTGTACATTTTATGATCTGCAGAATACGCACTTTCTGCACCTTTCAATGCATTCGTAGTTATTAAATGTTGTCATATTCCTGATTGTGAAATTCCTGAACATGTGTTTGAATTAAAGATCCGCTACAGAAACACGTGGCACTAGAATTGGTGGTGGATTTACGTTCCCTACATAACTCAGAAGAACTGACCTACTATATGAGAACTCGAGCATAATCCACCACCCATCGAGACCCACCACTTCTGGTTTATTTCTGCGCATGAGTCTTGCCCAATCGATTTTTCACTACATACATACCTCCCTCATTCAATCGAGGCCAGGCAGTCTTTAGTGATAGACGCACATTTCCATCCGACTCCAGAATGCAGCTGATTCTCGTTGCGACCTTGCTGTGCCTGGCACTCGGCAGCTGCAGTGCATCCATAAGTGGGCCGTTCATCTTCTGGGGCCACTCCAGGGTATCCAGTCTGCAAAACCAGGCCTTGGTGGAATCGAGCAGCAGGGAGCTGCCGCTGACGCAACTTTTCACAGAGGCCAAGGCAATCGTGGTCTTCGTGCGCAACTCTACCAACCGACTGGAGGGCACCAGGTATCCCAAGTTCCAGAATCTCGTTAAGAGCGGTGCCTGGACCTATCTGCCACAGAGGAGTCTAGCGGCAGAACCCTTCGGCTTGAACGCCAACATTGAAGTGAGTTTTGCACTATAGAAGTTAATGAACTAATTATAAGTTATATAAATTTTCTAGGTGGTAAGCCTCTCGGGACACGGAGAAGAAGATGACTCTGAGATTCTGTTGGCCTACAACGAAGCCGTGAACACCTACGGTCGCGGTGAAGTGCTGGGCATCTTGGGCAGCCGCGAGGAGGAGGCCCACTTCCTGGCCAAGAGGGAGGCTGCTCCAGGTGGTGAGGAGGAGGAGAAAACAAAGGCTGCTGAAGGTTCGGAGGAGACCGAGGCCAGTTTTATCTACGTGGCCGAGGGCAACAAGGCAGTGCTTAGTCTCAACGGACCCCTGGAGCTCCGGCTGACCAATGACACCCTGAAACTGGAGGAGCACATCAAGCAGATCACCTTCGATGATCAACGGGCCAAGGGATACGGTCGATTGAGCATCACCTTCATGCATTCAGGGGAGAAGTGCACGCTGCGATTTAAATTCTCATTGATCCGGGGATCCTGGACGTTGCGCAATGTGGAGGTGGAGTACCGGGAGCTGAAGAGTGTCCTGGTGGCCCGTGGTGATGAGTACACACTGCCTTCCGCACCGCTGGGATTCTCGTACCGCTGTTCAGCGGAAAGCGTTAACTTCCTGAATCCCGCCCGGAATGAGACAATCCAGAGTCTCCTCCTCAGTGATTTCCAGGTGCAGCCGTGGCTCAACGGACGACCGGAGTATGGCGAGGTGTACGACTGCATAGGATTCGTGTCGGCACCCATCCTGGCAGGACTCTTCGTCGTGACCCTGCTCCTTGGCATCCTGGGACTCGGCATATCCGCCATGCTCAGCATGCACACGCCCAACCGATTCGAGAGTTCGCGCAGCAAGCAGTTGACCTTCACCATTCAGGAGTAAGAAAGTCATAAATCTCTGATGACCCAGTAGATCTCGGGCAGCCATGTTTATCCAGATCACCTACGTGGCTTTTAAGCCCCTGGCTCTGTTCACCCTGGCCATCGAGTTCTTTCTCATCCACCTGCTATTCGTGTTGATCGTGCTTTACGTGTATGTGCTATGGTATTACTGAAGAATCCGAAGTAGAGATGAAGAAATATAACATATGCCAGAAGAGAAAGATAATGCAGTTTTTCTGAAATAGTACTTGTCATGAACAAGTTTTTAACTGCCTGTCATGTACTTCAAAAAGCAGATAGTTTCCTTTAATTGAGTTAATATTATCGATATTAATCGAAGCAAAATAAACTAAAATACTTAATGGGCTCTAGAAATCATTACAAACTATATAGATATACAAGTGGAATATTCCTTAATGGGTTTTAAAAAGAATAAAGTATGCTTTTCGGGTACAAGATATCAAATTATCAAATTATTCTTATTTTAAATTTCGTGTTGAAGTTGGTGTTTTAAACAGCTTTCCAAAAGTGTGTTGCGAGTATCTTTTTATCTTTTATTTGTGCCACTCTCTTCGATCTGAAGCCAAAGTTCGACCCACAGGAAAAAGTGAAAAGCGATGAGATTCTGCACAGACTGCCAAAAAAGGATGAGAGGAGTCTGGCTGGAAATTCTGGTTATCTCGGCGGCGGCTCACTTTTGTTTTTACCCATTTCTCTTCCCGGCGATTGTCAGCTCACTTTCGTTGGATTGGTCCCACAGCCGCATGTGCGCAATTAAGCCGCATTTGGCCATAGAGATGCGTGCGGGAGCTGGATTTGTACACTGGGAACAATCAGATATGAAAATAGAGCAAGTTAAAAAGATATTTTAGATACATTTCATTAAAATTTAATGATTATTTCGAAATGCATATACCTGCCCAACTTTTGAGGTATATATTTCAAAGGGGAATTTTTCTGAGACTTCTCTTCCCGTGCATTGGTATCTGTATCTCAGGCTGGACCCGAGCCAAGCCCAGTCTGGAAGTGGGAGCCTCGTTTATTTATGCATCATTAAGTCACGCCAATGGCTCGTTTGGGCCACTTTGGTTTATTTTGCGTGTGCGTTTGTCGGCTAGTTTTCAGTTCGATTTCTGTTTCTACGACTGACACTCGACACCCAAAAAAATACAGAAGACAGTGGACATGAGACAGAAGACAGTTGCTTGTGGCTGTGGGCCACCCACTTTTCTCCACAGATTTCCCAAATATGTGTGTGCTGCATACCCTGGCCGCCGAAAAGATAGAGATGCAGATAAAGATCGGGGCGACTTATTGTTGGATCGGGAAGTGGGTCGCCTTCAATTGCGTTCACTTTTCCCGCGCGGCTTTACTTTTACTGTCAACCGAACGTGCCCCAAGTGGCAAGTTGCAGGCTGGAAGTGGCCAGTTCACTGACTCAAAGAGAGAGTGAGAGTCCCGCACCTGATTCTGTAATAAGAATCGCGATCGCTGGCAAAAGTTTGTGAAAGTTGTTGTCAAACGGCTGGCCAAACCAAACCAAATCCAGCCAAAACGAAACGAACTGAGCCGCCTGTCAAGGAGCCGCGCATATCAGCCACATGATGTGGCAAGCCACCGAGTGGGATCACTGAGAGAAATCATGTGTATCTAAGTCCGGACCTAAAATGTACATTTATAGAAAGAACTTAAGAACTGAATACATATCTGGTCTTATCATATGATGTGAATGCATCGCTTTAAGATATTCTATTGTGTTCTTCGATAGGTATATTTAAACTTTGTACCACAATTTATTACCAAATAGTCTATGCAGTGAGTGTGGTCATTTTTATTGGTCAACTGAAATATAATTTTAAAAGTAATCATCGTAATTTCTCCGAAGCCCGGAAAGAGTTACTGCAATTGCTTGTGAATCCCTGGAGGGGGGCTAATTTCTCCTCATCGAAGTGATGAGTGCTCTCTGTCCATTTGGGTTTAATTGCAAGTTGCAACCGCATCGTAGACAAATGTGTGCACTTTCCTCGAGGGCCTTATATAAGAACTCAGCTCGTAGGGAGCACCCAGATAATGCGGCATGAAATTGAATTATTTTCACGGAAGCCAAGGTGAGAGATTTGAGCCGCGGATGCACCACAATAGAGTGGGTTTTTGAGGGGGGCTTAATCAATTCAAAGGGCTGCAAGCAGCGGAAATGGGCATTGTATCTGTATCTTTGTATCTGCAATCGTCAGCGATGTTTATCTACGAGATTCGTGCACTTGGCGATGAGGTAATGAAATTCATGAGGATTACGAGTGCATCACGGGCTGATTGGTACTCGGTCTTTGGGATGCAGTCGAATAGTTTCTCCCCAGATTGACCAACTTCTGGCGTCAACTGCTTCTGCCATCCATCTGGTCATGGCTCAGAAATCGGGCCGAGCGATCAATCCTAACGATCAATGCAGTCGCTGAAAGTCGCAGTCATCCCGAGTCACTTAGGAGGCGAGATTGCAGTTTCCAAGTGGCCATCTCTCTATCTGGCTAGTTGGGTCTCATAATTACTTCGCTTAATATTTGTGTTAAAGTTTTACGACTATTGCCACATTTTTCCAGCGAAAGAGAAATCGCCAATCGGCAGGATTGGCAGATGCCTCCAGTTTCTGGAGGGGAAGAGGCGGCACAAACAGTTGCCTCACTCGACTGACAAATAACTAATAGTAGTGAAAAGTGCGCAGGCGCACTCGAAATGAAATGGAAAAGCGAGATGGACGGAAAAAAGCTGCCTAAAATCGGCGACATTTCGCACATGAACATGAAGTGTGGAGCGTCGAGAAACAACCATTAAACACTAACCATTAACCAACTGGCGACAATCCGATGCGTTTAGTAAATCAAACCGTTAATTACTTGATTTGGTAAGCGGTTTCCCAATGCCTCTGTTTTCTGCAGCTCTTCTGTCCCCCACTTAACAATTTCTCGCAAATATTTGCACACCTGTCTGCGTTGGCGAAAAGTGAAATGCGTTTGGAAAGGAAAAGGAAGCTCTGCGGACTACTCATTCCCAGAAGATGATGCAGAAACAGATACAGACGGTCCGCTCCATTGCCGGAGACCTTGACTTATTAACACCCAATCTCCAAGCCCTGGTCTTTCGGATTACGGCAGATAAGTACGCTAACTCCGCCAAGATGTGCCACTATTTTTATTTGCCGTGTCGCAAGCTTAACGCCCTGTTAAGCCGGCTAAATGCAAATGCCGCACACATCTGCCGCGAATAAATGGGCTCGATCCGCGCCCCTCCGCCTCGCGGAACCCCCCTCATGGAAAATACCCCTTTATGGTACCACTCACCTTTGTGGGAGCTCGTTAATTGCTCCGCTTTGGTTACAGTTTGTGGAGCGTCTTCCAATTGCGCGCAACACGTGAAGGTGGCGCAATTTTCGGAGCTCGGAGCTCGGGGTTTTCGGTCCACATGCATACAGGTAGACCATTCGGCACCGAGGCCGAATCTTTTGGCCAAGGCGCTGGCAATGGGCACCAATCAGCTGGCGTCGATCTCGGCTCATTCTGGCTCATTTTCCCCCACAGCTAAACTAATAAACTTATGATATCGCACTTTGATGTCAAGATGGGAAGTTTAAGTATAGGTTAAGTACTTTGGAATAAAAGTTGTTTATCCTGAAACGTTGGGTCATGAGGAACTTCGGAAAGTATAGAAACCGTATTTCGAATACTTCACAAATTATGATCTGTTTTTTCCTGTGCATGCCAAGCGTTTGCAGTTTGGGAGTAAACAGTTGCTCCCCTTTGTTTTCGAGCCAACATTTTTCACCGTTTGCCGCCGGTGAAATTAATACGCCTCTGGCATTGGGTAATTAAGCTAATTAGCTGAGATTGGGCTGAAACCGAAGTGCAGCCCACCCAGAGATATGCAAAACTGAGGCGGCAAGGTATCTAAGGCCTTTCCCACAGTTGCATCATACAAAGTCATCAGATCGCGGCCTTCGATTGGAAATTCTTATTGTGGAGCTACCATAATGCTTTCGGCATCTTTAGAAAGCTCGTCATTGTGCGATTTCCTCCCCAGCTTGCTGCTGCCAAAACCGCACACACTAACCCAAATTCCCCAATCCCATGATGCGGACTGCCCCCCGCCGAGTCGTCCATTGTTGCAATTAAACTAACAATCGGTAAATGGTAAAAGAGCAGCTGCATCTGCACCGGTGGCTTGCACTTTCCGCTCAAAGCGGCGAGCGCTTAACTTGGCCAAAAACAAACAAACATCGCCCATTAGTTGGCTCAATTCGAATCGGCCGACGGGCAAGCAACAGCTGCCACAATGTATCTGCACTAGAACTGGGTACCTGAATCAAGTTATTACTTTGCACATCTTATACGGGAAATCAATTGTCAATTATCGTTTTCGGAAATTGTCCTCCTGGGATCTGAATATTAGATGAATCCTATGAGATCCATTGACTTAAATTGACATTTAAATATACTCATACTTGTTATCTTTTTTGTACTGTGTATATCTAAACTTGTCTAAAATGCTTCTGCAGAGGAGGCAATCTCGGTGGAGCTCCGTGGAGCTCTTCTGGTGATTTTTAAGCCGACTTTGAGCTAAAGGTGCTCTCTCTCTGTCTTTCTCTCTCTCTCTCTCTCTGGCAGCGCTCTCTTTCGCTCCCGTTAGTAACCGACTGTGTGTACCGCTGTGGTCATGACATTCGTTCAGTTTCAGTCTGCTTTGGACTTTTAC
Organism: Drosophila simulans; assembly: GCF_016746395.2. Classification (NCBI taxonomy): domain Eukaryota; kingdom Metazoa; phylum Arthropoda; class Insecta; order Diptera; family Drosophilidae; genus Drosophila; species Drosophila simulans. The sequence goes on along the minus strand of NC_052523.2, from coordinate 26,279,561 downwards.
CACGATCGGTCGTGCTCCGCTCCTCGCGATTTTCCAGTTTCACTCCCAGTTTCGATTTTCCACTGGTGGAGGCGCGTGCTTAAACGGTAAACAGCGAGAAGAATCGGGCGGTAGAAGAGTGAGGCCGGGAAGACTGAAGACTGACAGCCTCTTCGCGGAGACGAGGAATTTCCCGTGGCATTTGCCACCCAAATGTTAGACGAGTTAATGAAGTGCAAAAATGTTTGTAGACTGAGTTGTTGCTGCTGCCAAATGAACACGAAGGCGCCGTCAACTTTGTGATTTGCGGTTGCATTCTGCAGAAGATACAACTCAGGCTGCAATCTCAAGACCCCAGAAAAAGACAGCCTGTGGTTTTTGACCCTGTCGCTTTCGGCAGCAAAGTGAAAATTGCTCGGCAGCCGAGGAAAAGCGGAGAATCTGCGACTTCTTCTTCGGTGTCAAGTGAGAAGACGACCTGGCGAATCTCCTGCGGATTAGTGGCACACTTACCCACAACCAGCACCGCTGAAAACCATGTAAGTGGCACGAAAACATCTCGTACCCACTATGTGGGTGCGAATGGACCGGGGAGTGAAGCTGGCAATCGAGTTGAACGATCCTCAGATAGAAACATTAAAGATATCTGCGCCTATTTAGTGGCAAGCCAAGCGCAAAACAAGCAACTTTCCTGAGTTTACCATCATAACTAGGTGCTATTAAAGCCGAAGTTAACAAGGGGCTTTTTTAAATTAGATACTGTAGATATTTATTTATTACCAATTCTTCAATCCCATTCAAGTGAATGTAGTTATGTTTCATCTTCTAATTAGGTTTTCCTTTATATTGTTTCAGTATGTTAGTGGAGAAACATAAATAAATTTCTAAATGTAAAACAATAAATGTGCAGCCACACCCAAGCTAACAAAAAATATCTAAACAAGCATAATTTTGGAGCTCAGTCTGTCATGCAAACTGCCGTGTTAATTAGTTTTCTTCTCTAAGCTCTTAATTATTTTCTATAGACAAGACCATAAAATGATGTTGAATACTCCCAAATAAAAATGAATGGCTTAAATAGTGCGATACCTCGGCGAGTGAGAATCCGCGCATAATGAGATACGTTTCCCCAATCGGATGCTTAGTCCCTCATTATGGCTGCTTAGTCAAGGGCTGGTCTGTGCTAATTTATGCGGACTTGGATGCCCGTTTCTTGGCCAGAAGAGAGAAGATCTTTCCCAGAAACGGAGACACTGCGGCAGGCGACGCCAATTAGCTAGCCAACTTGCAACTTGGCCATAAACTGGCCGCTGTCCGTATTCTAATTGAATGGAATGGAATTAACCCAGTTTCGGCCTCCGACTTCTTCCCATCATAATTGCGGCAGTGCTGGCCAAGAGGCAGCCAGAAAAAGTTAATACGAATTAGATTGCCGGGGAAGCTGTCAAACCTTGATGGGCTGGACTTCAGCCCAAAACCCTAACTAGGTGAGCTGTAGGCCCGCGGGTGTCTTTTGTCTTAGCCGCGAACTATTTATGCTTTATGATGGAATCAATCAGTATTGAAGATATAGATATGCTAATTCTCGACCGATCCGAAGACATGGGAACTGAACAAGGGCCGTTCTTCCCTTTGTGGAATAGGTGCCAAGAACAGTTAGCGATCGTTCCACAAACAAGTTTCTTCTTTATTCGCCTTGCAGAACTTGTGCGTTCGCCTTACGACAATAAATTCGCTCCGCTTTTTGTCTGGTTTTTGTCGGGATTTTGAGGTCAACTTGATTGGGTCGCTCTCTTTGATTAACGACTAGCGGAATGGACTCCACTGTCTGGTGCTCTTCTTGCCCTTTTTTGGCAGTTCCCGTCTGGCGGCTAATTGCCACAGGTACAGGTGTCTGATGGAACCCCAGCATGCCACAGATCGTTGATCGCCATCAAATCTTAATGGCAGCCGCACGCCAGCAATGCTCCCAGCTCCAACTTCATTCCCCGAGCTCGTTATGGATACCATTATGACAAAGACGCGAAACGCAAAAAAGAAATGGGAACTCTGGAGTCCAGGGAATCAAATAGGCAGTGCTCAATGTCTGGTCGATAAGATGTTTCGGTAATGAATTTTCGACTTCCATTTACGACCTTGAAAATGAAGTTAGATGGCATCTGAACCAGTTATATATAGCTTCTTAAAATTGGAATCCTAGCTGTTAGAGTTAAGCGTATCAGCTATCTATTGATTTTTTATCATCAGTCTCTCTACCTAAGAATATACCCTTTAAAGTAAGGGGAAGTAGGAATACCACTCGATTGCATGCGGAGCACGGGGTCGTGGCAATTAGAAGTTTGTTGGCCTGCGAAACTATCAGAGCCAGCAACTTCATAACGAATTGTTGTAATAACAATAATGGCGAGCCCCCAGAGTCATGTTTGCCTTATGGCCGGCGCAACAAATCATTTCACATCGCCACATTTCTATTTTCGCCGGGTTCATTAAACCAACTGAGACCCGGAGTGTAACTAAAAGCCGCAGCCAAAGATACAGATATAGATACAGATGGAGATGGTGTATGGTATATGGGAAGAGTGGTGTTCTCGAGTTGTGGCGACAAGTTTGGCTTCCGTTCTCAGCCCGCTCATTTGTCACCAGCTTACATAACATATTCTCCCAACTCTTTTTTTCAACTTCACTAACCCAGCGAAGCGCATCCCAAGTGTCATGGCCACGTTTCTATGGCTTTCCCAGCAGCTCCGCACGATGGCATCTTTCAATTTGTCGCCCGTGTAGTCATAATTGTCTGGTAATCCCGGGGCCCTTTCTTTGTGGCCGTCATGTCTGGATTCTCGCTACATGATCTCTGCGAAATGAGGTAACTTTTGTTTATCTCTCGTATTTCGCACACTGCATGTGCAGATCAGATAATCCTGCATGCTATTTTGGCAACACGTACGCAGATCGGAAATCCGCTGTAAAATCTGTTGCACAAACTGTTGCCCACAGGGCCACGCCCTCTAGTGGAACATTCTTTCCCAGCCAAGAGAGACACACCTTCCTAGCCACCTGGTAACGGAAAGTATTGCCAAAGCGCACTTAGGGGCCTTCAATTAAGGCGTCTACCTGTCCGTTAAGCCGGTTAAGTAGTCGGTAATGCACGATGTCTGACCTTTCCGAGCTGGGTCACTGTCACCTCCGGCTCCAAGTCGGCTGTTAGCTGGAAGTGGTACTGCCGCCAGACACTCCAGAAAACGTTATTAATTGAAGTCAGCTACTCGAAAGGCTTGTGGCGTACTATGAATATTTCCTGAAGGTTCTAGAGTAATCAAAAGCAATTATAACAAACAGAGTAGCTGATTTCTCTCGGTGCATCCATATGATAGCCACTTACCTAACCGCCGTGGTTGGCTGCTTTCCGGACTTTTCGGTTTGTTGGCAAACATTTAATGTTCTCTTCAGCTCGATTCTCGGGAAGACAAACATGGTCAGCTCTTTTCGGTTCGGGTTGGTTGGTTGCCCCAGTGTCCGATTCCCTGCAGCCCCATCAAAGCACTCAGCCTCTGGAAAAAGGGTGCTGCAGGTGCCCAAAAGCTTCTAACTCAAAAAAATCTTCTGCGATGTGTTTATTTATTAGCCCATCCTAACAGTGCCCAGCCCACTCCAAAGTAAAAATTCAATTAAATGCACTGCGAGTGGGGGTTAAATGGCATTTTCCTGGCCACCTGGGAAATGGCTGGCATTCGAGACGCGGCCTCAAGGAAAGTCGCTTTGTGTGTTTAGGGCCCCGAACGTTTTCCTAGTTGTCATAGTTGAGGTGGAAACTCCCACAACCGACTGACAACGCTGGCGATTGTAGATTGTATTATGCACGCATATGGATAACTTATGATAAATTATGTTGGCTGGTGTTGTTGCGCCGGTGAAAGTGCCAATTGTTTTGTGCGCGAATTCTTGCCAAAGAGATTTCCTATTCGTTATTAATTGTGGCATTGTGTCTGGCGCCTTTTCAGAGCCCTCCCTCGGAGTTGGAGACTACAGCCCAAACCAAACGCACCGTCATGGAACCTACGCCCACACCCAATATGCTGTAAGCAGTCCCACTGAACTTGCATCTTAGACTCCGCAGCCGCATCTACATCTGCATCTGCATCTGATCTGCATCTCACTGACTTCGCATCTGCATCTGTACAAAGCCATTCCATTAACCCACAACCGAGTACCCAGAGTAATCCGCATCTCCAACGCCTCCAGCAAGCAGATCCTGCTGAAGAATCACCAGGACGCTATTCTGCAGCTCCAGGGCCATTCTCCGTCGCCTCCCCTGTCCTTTTGCGCCGCATCGATGGCGGACAGCAGGGAACGGATTCGTGGACCCTCCAGGGATGGTCGCGAGTTCCTGACCAGTCCGCGTCAGGTTCTTCGTCGTCTGATGCTCCTCTCGGAGGGCAGGCAGTACAGGGAGGCTGCTGGCGTGGTGGGCAGACTGGGTCCCTCGGTTCTCAGATCAGTGATCGCCGAGCTTCCGCTGGACCTGCTGCTGGAGCACCTGCCTCACAGTGCCTATCTTTTGGAGTCTTTCTTTACCAGGTGAGTCAATATTAAATTTTAATATTTTGAGTTTTGAAACAGTTCTGGCTATAAGCCTTCTAATAATACTACGTTACGATTACCATTTGTTGTTTAATTTTCCCCCAGATTGACCACCCTGAATACCACTCCCAAGCCAGATGTGCCTAGTGAAACGGTGGCCTGGCAATTGGTGCGTCTGTTCGCTAATCCGCATGAATCGGGACTCCGGCAGAGATGCACTCGACTGCTCCAGGCCTTGGCTCAGTACGAACCAGGGCTCCGGCAGACTTTGAGGGAAAGGAGACGTAGTTTTGATAACGCTGTACAAGGTCTTGGGGTCCATGGGCTCACCACCGATGCCTCTGGTCAGCTTATTTCCCTACATGTAGCCCTGAAAACCGAACTGCAACGCCATGTGGATACCTACAAGATGGCCATTCATAAGCTGGAGGAGCTGAGCATGGTGACGGTCAACCAAGACCCTGCTCACTCCTCCCACCAACGATTGTTGGCTATCAATTATGGGGACATTCAGCAGCGACTGATCGACAACAAGACCCTGCTCACAATGCTGGACAAGCCGGCTCTGAAGCAGCTGCAAACGCTGGTCGAGAATCTCAGCACGCGGGTGGAGAACGACAAGGAGGTGCTCACCTGCGTGGGTCAGGTGCGTCGTCTGGACTCACAGGCGCTCGTGGAGAAGCGCCCTGCCGCCGGTCTGCTGATGAACTTCTCCCGCGGTTGCGAGGTGGTTCTCAATATGATGGGTCCTGAGGGAGGTCCTCCGGGATCCTCCCACTCCATTGGAAAGAACACTTCCCCAGGCGGCGCCAGCACGAGCAGCTGCAGCGATGGATACCATTCCGACGACTCTGGAAGCGATGACGGCAGGTGAGCAAAGTCAATATGTAGAAAACTCATTAGTAAAGAATACTTACAATACCTAATTCTTACACTTGACCGAGTTCCAATAAGGTGCAACACCCACATTACGATCTCAGTCAAATTAGATCGCGACCGCATCCAACTCTCACCTGCTCGCATCCCACACTCTGATTTCTGATTCCATTTCTGTATCTCCACAGCGAAATGGTGTCGCTCTATCGGAATCTCTACGTCGAGAACCGAGCGGACGCCTTGGAGGCGTTGGACAGTCTTCCCCAGATAAAACACGCGCACAGCCTCAAGGGGAAGATACTCTTCTCCATGATCGTGGTAAGTCTGAAGCACCTAGCATTCGTATGTGTTTTGGGATGGGTTATAGATTGTCGACAGTAGATATGTCCGAGCACTCAATAATGGATTGTTAAAGAGGCCGAACGTATTTCGAGATTACCTCGATCGGGAGAAATTAGTGCCAATTGGGAGTCGGCCTTGTTTTCACTTTTTTTTTTGGAAGATAAGTAAGTTTTCTATTGGGTGTGTTCACTGCCATTTATTTATTGTACTTGCATTATGTAGTACTTAATTTCGTTGCAAAACTTTAGGTGGCTGAATCCGAGAAATAATTAGAGATTAAGTCATGAGGAGAAATTATTGCCAGTCAATCATTTACTTGTCTTTGGCTTTAGTTTTACTTTTATAATTATCTCCTTCGTTTTCACTTGTCAAGACAGTACGGAGTTATTTTTGATGAATGGCGTCAATTTATAATGGGCGTTCATAATCTTCCAGAGTGCCAATTCCATGTCAATAACACTTTAACTTAACAATGCAAATATATATTTTTCCATACAATTCTTAAGCTATTCAAATAGAATAAAGCCCTTGTCAAAAGTGAAAAACGATTGTTTTAAAATTGGGCCGAACTCTTCCAATTGCCATTTGGCAGGTCAAAAGCTGATTAACTTGATTTTGAAGTAGCTCAGCGTCCGAACTGCTTGCACTGCTTTCGTTTTGAAATTTCCAAAGCACAGTGACTCTCAAACTGTGAGACCAATTCATGCAGCGAAGATTACTTTCAATTTTCGAGTGCTTGGCCATCAATTATTTACAGCCAAGCCCGTGGGCTCTGGATGCTTTAAATCCTGTCGGACCACAAACTGCGATTGCAAAATATCAATTTAGCAAGATCGAATTCGCACTAGAGGATGATTAGGCGTTGGTGCAGTGAAAATGTGAGGGAAAGTGGAGCCCCCAGGGTGCCAGAAAATTACGTAGGCGCTTGGGATTTGAATCACTTTCGATCTCAGATGAACGACACTTGTGCAGGGAAATGGTACCATCAATTACCATCAAGATTAGTTGATTAAAATAAAAGTCATATATTTCTGATTTTCAAAAATCTGTTTATTTATTCATAAGTTAGTCTAATTAGATAGTCATCTAATTGATATTTGCTCAACTTATTGGTGCTTGTTTAGCTCTCCTTCCGCCTGTGCCACGGGATGCGGGAGCGGAAGGTCCTGGAAGTTCGGCGGGTTCTGAATTGCCCCTTGGACAGTAGCAGTGAGACCACCTTGTCCCTGGACAGATCCGTTCGACAGCACCTCTTCGAGACCGCCGAAAGTTTCCCGCTGGGCGAGATCGAGCGGTCGGTGTTCAACCAGGTGCTATCTACTCTGCACGAGTACCCCTGCCTGGAGTCCTGCCCCCCGTTGACGCACTACGTCAGTGCCTGTGTCCGCCTGGCCTGGAGGATGATCAACCAGAAGGCGCCCTACTACCTGGACATGGACTTTAACCTGGGTGGGTTTTTAACTGCTCTTTATTCGATTAACAATCTTAAAACTACTTTTATCCCATGCAGGCTTCCTGAGGCCCGAGAAACACGAGCGGCATCCCCAGGCGGACCGGCGATCGGATCTGATAAAGGCCTTCCTCTGGCCCGCCCTGATGCAGAACAACCAGTGCGCCTTCAAGGCGGTAGTGGCCACCTGAGGATCGTCTTAAGCTAACCCCATTTGTACATACTTGCCCTCTCTTATGCAATAAAGATTTGACCCCTAGCTAAGCGTAACTGATGGGACGGAGTTGGACGCACTGGCTCCGGACTTTGTTGGTGCAGAGAAGTGGATGCTCCGTGTAGAACTCCACAATTTCCGAAGGGGATCCGAAGCAGCGCTCCTGGGACTTCTTCTGGCCTATAGCGTAGCGCTGTCTCCTATCCACTTGCCTTATGAACAGGTGATAGTACTGATCCGCCGCCCAGATGCTCACTATGTACCGGATCCACTGGTCGGCTGCCTTGAAAGGTCGAACCAGGCAGGACCCGTCCTCTCGTCCATGGAGCATTCGCTCCGCCGTAAGACGATCCACTGTGAAGTAGTATTGCTCCTTTTCCACATGCCGCTCCTCGATCTCCGCATAGTTCACATCGGCATCGTCTTTGAGGAATTAAAAATGTAGTATCAGTTATTGGACCAATGTACCGCTTAATCTTCTAATTGAGTATTACTCAACATTCATGTATACAAAACAGATAAAATGATATCTATAGTTATCTATTACCCACATTTTTATCATTTAAATTAAAACTCCAATTAAATTTTTCTCTTAGAACTGTATCATGCTTTCTGTTTTGGTCTATATGCCATCACTCTGGGGATTTGGCTTTGTTTTGAAACCGCGAGATCGGCGCGTACTCACCCACAATGACGTAATCTTCACGGGGCTGCTGTTGTGGATCGTCGTCGGTGCTGGAAACCCGTTCTGCGACGTCACCTTCCTGACTGGCCTGCCGCTGATAACCGAAGCAGCAGCTACAGAAGGTGGGCGATCTGACTTCCATCAGGCTGTCCATCATGCGAGCCAGGAGATTGTGCAAAACCGTCCAGTAGACACGTGCACACCAGCAGCACATGGCGCCAATCGACACAGTAGAGCAGTCCTATCCCCGCGACCTTGGATTAGATGGATCGGTGGCACTGGGACCGCCGCTCCCGGCAAACATCTTTCGCTATCGAGCTGCGCTGAAGACTGACTACTTTGTGACCAGAACTAGACGAGGAACCACAACCAGTACCCAGAATTCAGAGCCCGAGAACAGAAGCCGATGCGAACCCGTCTCGTCTGGCGCTGCGTCTTAATTAAAATGTGTGTATTGCTCGGTTGTGGGGCGGCAGAAATGTCCATATGTAAATAAGATATGGATATAGCTGGTAAACAAAATTCACATTGGCAAGAACGCGGGAACTCGGATAGTTGGGAACCCGGCAAGTAACTGGATACCCCGAGCGCAGTGGCAAGATCATCACTCTGTTCTCATACATAATGAGAAATGCAGTAGCCCTTTCTTTATTAAATATTTCAAAATTATATTGCCTTCTTCTCTGTCTTTATAGAAATATTCTCTGAAAGAACACAGTTTTAAAGTACATTAAGAAGAGAAGAACCTATTAGAGTGTAGAATTGTTTGCAGTGTACATGTAGGCAACGACAATTATTAAACGTTTAGCACCCATGCATTTTACATTCCCCTCCTGTTTTCAACTGACTGTGGAATTCATTGAATGTGCCAGCAATTTTTGGTGGGGAGGGGTTCCCATATCGCGTTTCTGGGGCTCTACATAACCGAGACCGAATGGAGACGAGTGGCAAACATATGGATCTGAGCCGGTTGCCCGCTCTGCTAAAAATTTTGAGAACTGAGTTGGTTTTGCTGATCTGTTAATTTTATTAATGAGCTGTTGATAGTACTAGTGATAACAAATTCTATAATTATAAAGCTAAAAATTTTAAATATGGTTTTTTTGGTTCAAGCTCGATTTCCTCGCTTGTGGTTAAAAATAATCCGTTTTTTGGCCACAACATTGGTAATAATGGCTCAAAAGTGGAGTGGCATATCTTGTTTTACTCCTAATGAACTTCCCAATCGATTAGTGTTCGAATTTGGTAACTTTAAATTTTTGCCATTTTTCGCAAATTTTGATGATGTAACCCCTTATAAAAATTCAAAAATTGACAAAAAAAATTTTTTTCTAAATTCGAAAAAACGGGACAGGGCTCGTAAGCATTGGTAATTAGCTGCACAAAACAGTAATTATTTTAACTCTATGACCATTTTTAGTCAGGAAATATTGAAAAAACCACTCGGAAATATAGATAATTTTGATCAACTAGTTTTTCCTCATTTTCCGTCCAAAAACAATCGTTTTTTTTTAACCAAAATAAAGATTATAAAAGATTCTATATAAAAGAATAAACAATCATTTAAAGCATCAAGTATTAGCTGAGACACGAACCTTTCGAAGTTTTACAGTGAGCTTTCAAACGGCTGTGGTGAAGCTCTCCCGCTTGCTCTGTCACTCGCACTTCCCTGTCTCTCTGACAATTTAAAAATTTCTTAAAATTCAAAAGCAATTAAAGTGCGGCCATAAATTGTACGAGCTGACTACGTTCCGAATCGATTGCATTCAAATCTCCTTGTAAAACCCAAAATGGGCGTGCAAATGGCCAGCACGTGGACCCATAGATATGGTTCTAAAACTTACAGGTCCGGACAAAGAGTGCTGCTCAGTTCATTACGTATACGCCGGATTGGCTGCAGCGAGCATCGCGATTTTGTTTGCACATCTAAATCAGTCACTATTCGCTAGACAGAAGGCAAACATCTTCGCAGGCCAGTCACGTGCTCCAAATGTCAATAAAACGATATTCCAAGTCGATGGTGATGGCCCGATATGATGGTATGGGGGCATTAATAATACCCGGTACTCGAGCAATACGATCGCACTCCGCTTGGCACAGTAGCCGCCCCAACATCGGGCAATTAATATGCGGCAAACAATTTTGATGAACTGCTAACAAGCCGATGGATCGATGGGGGTTTTATGGGGGGTTCTGGTTCTATACCGGGATGGCAGCCCATAAAGCAGCACAATGGCACAAATTGATTTTGGCCAAACGATTATTTCGGGGGTTGCGTGCTCTTGGGCACATCCGCCTCGAAAAGCCACCAAATAGTAGTGCGAGTATTACCCCCTCCGAAGCCAAGGATCAACCAGCTGGGCCATCAATATCAATGAGCGGATGCCGATTGATTGGGAGACCCGTCGATGCTTTATTGGTCCGTCCAAGAAAATACATATTGCCCATCGCGGTTTACGTCTCAATTATGTTTGAGTGCCATTGAAAGTGTAAAGAACACTCACAAACGGCGGCCAGAAATAGCGAGCGGAATCTCGGCGACAGCCACAAATCATTGCTATAAAGAAAAGAGCCAGCATATTTCGTTTACGATTATATCCGGACGGAGGCCAAGCCGTAGAACTGCAACTCTCCGCGCTTTTCCAAGCACTCAACAGGCGTCCGCAGCTCGCAGTCCGCAGTCCGCAGCTCGGGGGCCCGTCCACTTTTCCCGAAGTCCCCCTGTTGGGGTACCCGATTCGGAAATCCCGAGCCCGAATCCCAACCGCTTGGGCTTGCTATCCGTGCGATTCATTCGCGCATTTTGCCGTCGAGCGTTGGCCAGCGCGGTGGATATTTCGCATATCCGCAGTGGAGAATCGCATATCGCAGCGGTATCGAGTTTTGAAATTCAGTTTCGACTGCCATAAAAAATAAATAATAAAATTAATAAACAAATCCGGTGTGCGTGCCTGTGTCTGTGCGGGTCCGTCTCAATGAAATGCCAAACTAAATAAGCTTGGAAAAGTTTTCCATCCAGTTTTTATGGCAACCCAGCGAGGCCCAAAAAAGTGTCAATTGAATTAGCGTCTCGGGCTTTAAGAAAATAATACAGAGCCAAAGAGAGATTATCAAGGCGCAACAGGTGATTGGATCGCGGATTTATGAATTCGCAAAGGTGTTTGTTTCTCTGACATATAAAACCACCTGTGGCTCCTCCTTCTAGTTTTAGGGCCACTCTCTGGAAATCCAACTTCGATTCCAGGTAACTACACTAATTACCCCCAAAGTTTACTTTAATTTATATATAGTGCTAGTGCAAACAAACGAAAAAAGAACATATGTTAGAGAGCCCAAAAAGAAAATCGATAAAATTCGGACACAGCATTATGTTTATGCTAACCGCGAAAGCCACTAACTAAATAATTGCCTTTGGCAACGGGGAAAGTCTTCACCTGTTGCACGTATCGCATGTCCTGTTGATTGGCTAATTGATAACATCCAGTTCCGGTCATCACCATCACCCATATATCAATCCATCCGCATATCCACCCAGCCATCCATATAGCCATTCGTATTTCCACCCACCCTTGACCCTGTCAGCGGGCAGCCCATTAAATCATCCCGAGCACACAAATTAGCGGAACGAGTGCATCAATAAACAAAGTTCACCTGTTGCCCGCGTACTGCCGCGTAGCGAAAAGAAAAGACATCTGCAGTTTGCATTAGCGATACATCTTGTATCTTTTGGATTGCAGCCTCCTACTAATGGCGGATTTTTGGAATTGCACTCGATGGGCAGGGAAATAAAGCGAACTACGGCGAAATGAACCGAGCAGGGCGAGTGAACATCAAAAGCGCTCTATCGCAATGGGTTTCGGTTCGGTTTGGACGGGATGGGCTGGGATGGCACAGGCATAGGTGGAGGAGGTGGGGTGTATCTATCTATCTATCAGATGCACACGGCGCTTGTAACCGCAATTCGCATGTCACCGCCCACCGCCTACCGCCCGTCCTTCGACCTCCTCAAGTCGCCAGTGCTCTTGATTGCGCCTTTGTGTATAAATTAATTAAATTAAAAGTTTCCGGTTAAGCCTCCAAACGCCGACAAACGCGGCGCTCGGACGCATTGCATTCGAAAGTGCAGAAATGTCCGATGCACTCGTTTCTGTCATTTCGACTTCGAGGAGCAGTCGATGATAATCGCACCCTTTCGATTCTGCTGATAAAAGTACAGAAATATTCATGCTAATATTTGGAGCATGAATGTGCAGCTTTTGTGTCAACAAGTTGTTATGTCAAACGGGGTTTCCCCGTTTCAGCACTCACAATGTGATTGCAATGGCCTCTTATCACAAACTTAGGCCGATCCAATGAACTCAGTTTCCATGTAGATACTGAAAGTTACAAAAGGCGCTGCTGTAAGTGTGATAAAGAGATAAATATAGTAAATTATGCTATTGAGGAAAGGTTGTAGACCCATGTGGAAAATGGTGATAACATCGAAATCAATAGGTAAATCAATTGCAATGGATGATAAAGAGATAATATACAATATACAAAGCAGGCTGTAGACCACTCATTACACATTTATTGTTTCAATTTTTTTTAATTTTTAATTTCCTTTTAAAATAATAATATTAATAATGATTTACTTAATGTGAATTCGTTAGATCAAAAAATAATTTGTCTTAGTCATCGCAAATGATCTGCCAAAAGTACATCATTTATCTTTCTGTGTAACTGAGTGGCTATTGCAGGCACGTTTCTGAGGCCCAAGGCTCCCTGTAGCTACCTCATTTGGGCGGCAATCCTTTTCCTGGGAAAGCCCTTCATCCCGCTGGGAAACGTGTGCAGCGAGTCGAGGAAGTCGAACCCAGAGATGGATTCATTAGGCTGCTCCTGGCACCGCCTGACACCCCATCTTCGGGCTGGTCCATCCCAATTGCTTCTATAAATATTCGGGCAGACACATCAACAACCTCCGAATCGCAAACCGAACGTCAGCACTTGCCAAAATCCAAGAGCGCGACGCGGGCGATTTCCAAACTGCTGGCTGTTTTGTGGCAAAGTCAACAGCTCGGACGAATCTGATTTCGATTCGATTATACGAATTTAAAGTAAGTCACGCAGCGATTTTAGCAGTTCCCCTGGCCTGCAAATCGGGGAGCTCGGAGGTACATAAACATAAGTGGGTTGCGGTTGGGAATTAGCATCCAATTAGAAGATAATCGCGCGCTAACTGGCCGCGTAAACTTTTCGCGAAGAGATGGCCGAAAAGTGTCGCAGATTTACGCTGCTTTGGCCACGCCCTAACCCTGTAACCCCCACCTAATAGCGCCCACCAAAGTGCCCTTGAGTGCCTGCAGTTAATGTGCAGTCGACCTTCACGCCAACTAAAGACCAATTGTCAATATTTTGACAGCTACCCCCATGAAAAGGCAAAGCGGACTGCGAGTTCTGCGGGAATGGGAGTGGGTTCGATGATGAATATGTTGGCGACATATTGCAAATCCCAGTGGATGGGTTCGACCCACGTGTCCGGGGCGGTGGGAGGTGGGCGTGGCACACCTAATGTTGACATCACTTGGCCATTTAATGACTGCCTTTATGGGGGCTTTTACAACCTGATGATAAAGCGCCAGAGCGATGTGAACCCAAGTGAACTGGAGAAAAGTGAGGCGCCCTTGAGTGGACTCCAATTGATGGCCAATTTATCGCGGCCAGTGCTTGCTGCGAGAGCGAAGAGTAATTCATTCACTACTTAACTTATGGTTTCTTTTTCATTCCTAGCAAAAATGTGTCAAATGGATTAATTTCCACTTTTATATGATCCTGCCAAACCTGCGTGTATGGTATTTAAAACGGTTTACACTTTTCCTGGGTATTTTTTCTCTGTGGAAAGACTTATGTATATTTATTGTGTTTTTTCCGTGTGAGCATTTATATTGGCTACCCAATCACCAGACATTGTCCTCGTATTGTCCCCGGTCATAAGGTCTCGTACCGCCTCAATTACATTTATCCTGCCCTGAATTGATGGCGGATACGAGCAACACGGGACGGGGAACGGCGATGCAGGATTACTTACAGAGTGAACTAAACATATTCCAATTGCATTACATTTGCATTGATCAGGGGGAGTCCTCTTTTCTTCCATAGTAGCAGTTGCTGATGCAGTTCAGCTTCCTCGGCGTGGATTAGTTCACTCAACTGATGGCCCCGAGTGAGGCCATTGCCAATGGGGCGGATCGGAGTGGATTGCCCCACCCACAGCCCAGCATTCGAAATGAGAAATTATTATATTTGAAATTTTACATAGTACCAAAATAGAACACAGCATCGGGGCATGATTCAGGGCCAGCACGTGATGGGAGAAAAACGGGGTGAATGGAGGAGGCGCGGCGGAGGAGGAGGTGGCACCCAATGGACTGTGCAAACAGCGGAATACCAGTCGAAAGTCAGCGTGGAATGCACATTAATTGCGGCTCAGATTCGAGTTCAGTCGGCCGGTCATTCATGGCATTTGTCTGCCTGCATAATTAACAAGTCGAGGCGCTGGTTTTGCATTAATTATGCTCGAATTAAATCGGCGGAACAGTCATCTGGGCAAACGTTGCAAGTGATAATTCCCCCTTTTGGCACCCAAAAGCCCCTTGAGACCGCCTCAAATCCCCTGTTGACTTTGCCCATTAGACTCCCCGCCAGAAAGTCTTCCTCTAATTGGTGACTCACTGCGATCAATTTGATGCCGGCCGTAACCAGTATAGAATTTATTTTCATATTTATTTGCTTTTGAGCACATTGCACAAATTCAGATAAAGTGGAGGAGCTGGAAGTACTTTAAGTTATTCAGCAATCGCAAATGGTTGAGTTCCCCTTTAAAACATATGAACACCCCTTTGAGTCTGGAGGCAGAACCAGTACATTCCGCCAGCGGTCTATATCCCATTATAGCTCTTGATCACATTTGCATCCGGTGGAATCCGCTGGGTGGGATGGCGATGGCGATGGCTTACCTGAGCAGCTGCACGTCGGCACGCGACAATCCTTTCCAGCGACGTCACGGTCCGCCCAAAATGGGTGAAAACAAATCGGATCGTAATAAATTTTTATAACTGCGCATCCCTAAACGACAATACTCGTTGTTAATGCCGATTTGGGCTCGGTTCGATAGACAGAGAATGTGAGATCGTTTAAATGCAAATGCCAGTGGCATTAAAAAGTATTTAATGGTCAGAGGGGCTATGTGGTTATGTGGGTGCTCCTCCACGCAGGCTGCATTAATTTACGTGCAACTTTGTACAGTGGAGAGAATTCGAATCACATCCGCCGGAAATGGGCAACTTCTGTCGGAGGCGACTAAGCCAACTTGGAGTTGCTGGCGGCAAGTTATTAAGTTTCAACTAAGTGCGCCACTTGTTGGCCAAGTTCCTCGTTCGGGCGGAGGGAAAGTGGATAATGGTCTGCGCTGGTCACGTCCTAATGAACAGCTCCACACATCATTAGCGGCGGCCTACGGCTCCTCCTGCGACTCCGGTTACAATTGGGCTCGTCGTGGTGGTGGGGTTGGGGGTCAGTTTTTCGGGCAGTGTAATTAAATTTAACTGCCGGCCATGATGGAGACAAACTTTCCAGCAAGCTGACAAGCTGGCTGAAAGAGGAACTGCGTTCCAGGAGATCCTTCCAGCCTTGTCAAGGATAATGCGCCATTAACACCCACGAATGCCTTTCTGACTGGCTCCTCTTTTTCGCTTTTCTTTCCCTCCCTGACATTCATCCTGCTAGAGTTGCTTCCCAATGGCATTCGGAATGCAGAGCTGACAGGACATAAGCTCCCGAATGCTGAGACCCTTACACTACCCGAAAGATTTCGAAGTCTAAAGTTTAGGGGGTAAGTGGCAGCTGGGGATGTAATAAGTATGATTTCGTATAAAAAGTATGTTGAAATACTTACTAATAACATATTCCCCCATACAATGAGTCCTCTATTATTTATATCAACGACTAATTCAAAAAGTGGTTGTATCACATCTACTTGTGTTACTCACGCCCTTATTTCACTTTCAACCTTAAAGGATGTGGCATTTTGGTTAAGTAGGTCACTTTTGACATCCCACATTCCATTGTATTGTTGTTTTGTTAAAGCTATTGAGACCCACATTCCGAAATGGTTGTTTCCAAGTGTAGACATAACTGCTGCGCAAATCCTCCGCTTGGGGTTACGGTTGCACACTCAGGGCTCAGGGGCTTCGGGTCAGAGGTCGGGGAGAAATGGACAACTGGCTGGGACCAGTCAGCCGGCAACTGTAACGAGCTGCGTGTCATTGCGCCAAAATCAACAGAAATGCAAACGACGAAACGATGTGTGCTGTCGCCTGTCGACAGATATGTGAGTGGAGGAGCGATTCTGTCCACTCCTGCTACGAGGAATGGGAAAACTGGGAGGCCAATGGAGCCCGAGTCCTGTTGACAATGAAATGCCAATCTGCCAAGCCGTGGGATGTGCTCGAGTGGTCAGGACGTGGTGTAGAACAAGCAAACATCAATAGAATCTTTATTGGCTTCATAAATATTTGTGCTCCACCTCTTGTGGGCCTCTGGTTGGCGGCCGCCCCCCAAATTTGCACCCCTTTAAAAGGGGCCAAGGATTGGGGTTACTTATGCAAAGCCGGGGATTCACGGGCTGACATTTGTCCTTGGCAGCGGACGTCTTAAGCCGCTTTAAAACTTGGCCCTGGAGTGGGCCAATCTGATGGATGCGCCGCTGAATCTTTGTGACTCTTCATGCGTAAGCCGAATTCAATCACAGGACTCTTAATGGGCCAGCAAGGCCGGCAAAAGGGCTGGGTAGTCCTTGGGGGCTGGATGGCTTTTCGGGGGAGCCAGTTGGCAGAGCTCCTTTATGGTTTCCACTGAAATAGAAAATGAAATTAAGATGGCAGCTGTCGTTTGGGCAGAGGGGCTGCAACTGGGGAATACGAGTCGTATGAAATATTACGCATACGCAGCGTTGTGCGGCATTGCCTGGTCTGGTGAAATGCCGCGGCGTGGTCAGGAGCTCAGTGTCTCCAGCTTGATTGATTTGACTGTCCGGCCGACCGAAAAAAATACATAAAACCCCCCAGAGGCCATGTGTCCCACATACGGATGCCCAATAATTGGGAGACAGCCTGGGACCTGAATGTAGCCGTACAACAAAAGCGCCTCGAAAACAAGGCACGCAGATAACAAAGTCATAACATTTAATTACGTACAATTTACTCACATGTTTACACCGCCCGAAAAAAGTCCCGATAAGCGCCCCGAAATGCTGATCGCGCAGTTGTAGCTGCTTCGTTAGCGATTGCTCACCTCAGGACAAGAGGTTGTGGGCTCCGGCGGAGGTGTCACTATCACTATCGCCATTCCCGTCACTGTGACACTCATTGCGATTCCGATTATCACGGCCAATGCGGTAGCCGCCGGACTTTACTCGTGTCCCTCCGCCAAATAACTCCTCGCTCGATTGCCGATTGGCGATTGTCAACTGCCGAATTGGGAATTGGGAGGAACCACTCCCCACCTCCTCCTATTTTCGCACAGTGGATGCGGCTGTAAATGTTTTATGGCATAAAAATGGGTTATGAGCAAGCTTACCCAAAACACACCCAAGCACCAAGGCACCATCTAGGGTAATTATAGGACTTTGTAAAAGAAATTCAAAAGGGATATGGACGTACATGATTTTGTTCTTAAAAAGCTGTTGCTGTACTTCCGCTCTCTTCCGCTTTAAGTGGCATATCCTTTGACCGAGCAGAACCCTTTCCGGTATTTGGACTGCCCTCCCGATCCACTGTGACCCGTGCTGACGGGTGATTATTCACAGTGGGACTTTTGCTGGCCCGGCGTATTTATATGCCAGACAAGACCCTCTTGCCATGTAGTTATCTATCAACATGCCAGCACCCTGACATGGGAAACTCGTCACTTGTTCCCCGGAGACAATGAAGAGTATTATTCTGCGACTATTGGTTGTGCGAAGTGGCAGGGAATCCGGTGAAAGATACAGTATTATGTATCCCACATCACAAGTAGGATATCCAGTACTCATTTGCAGTAGACGAGCGACTGCACGTGATCCCAACGTGCAACCCCTTGAATAGTGCAATCCAGACCGGAATCGGGCAATCGAGCAGCCAATCCCACTCGATATTGACAGTGATGACTGGCCGATAAGCCACCTGTGACGTGTGAAGATTTGAGCTATTTATGGCTCCGTTCGCAGCCACTGGAGATATCCAATATATATTTAGCACTACGCATTCATTCAGAACCGGTTCGAGCCGGAATCTACTATATTGCATTTCCAGTCGATTGCCCTGATGAATGTATATCACTCCATTTAGAAGGATTCGCAATTACGACAAGAACTATGCAAGTGCAATCAGCTGAGGCCAGTAAAAAGAACTTTTCGCCAATTAATTTGCCAGCTATCCGAGGCAGAAAAAATGCGTATCATAGTGGGTGGGAGTGGGTGGCAGCACAGCTGGATACAGGGAATTTCCAGCTGCAGCTACTCGTTTGCCGTAATTAAACGTGTGAAGCGACGCAGGATGACCACGCACAAAAAAAGGCAACGAAGACAAATGGCCCCGGGAAAATATAGAAAGCGAAGAAAATGTGCGGCAAGCTTAAAGTTCAAGCAGCCGCAGGAAGATTCAGTTTTGCCCCATTTCAGATACATTTGAATCCGAGCCAGCAGATGGAGAACGTGTTCGCTGTTTGCTATTTGCTGCAAGTTCACAGCTATCGGCAAGGCAACTTTTGGGGTGCGGGGTCCTGCATCCTTGGTCCTGCCAGCCTTATCACCACCGTCATTTTTCAGCGCCCTCTCGCAGATAGCGTCTTGTAATAGAAACGCACTTTATCTGCTGCCAACCAGTTCAAATAGCAATCACACTTGCGAAAGTATACAAAAATTGTGGTTAAATCGAAAAAAAATATGCGAAATTTATTCAATTAGCAACTTCGGTGGCTCAGAGCATCATTTTGATGTGTTAAATATGAAACTCATATGTCCATTATCAAATGCATTGAGCAACTATATTTTTCTCAGTGTGTAAAAATGATAAGAGGAAAATCGCAAGTGTGCACTGCAGATGCAGCGAGCTGGAAACACTTTTCTGGCTGTTATTCCGCTGCCAAGGCCAAAAATGTGGCCAATTCGATGGCGACATGGTAATAAACTTAATGCCAACTGATTTTGACAGCACTGCACCAGCATCGGGGATGGGAAGGCAGTTGGGATTAGGCAGGGCAAGGCCTTGGGGAGGAACCAAACCATTTGCCACCCCTTTGTGAGCCTGACAAATGCGCGAAAAGTTTGAGCACTTGTTGGGGGCGGTGGCGTACCTCGGGGCGTATGAGTTATGCCATGCGATCTGCAAAGGAGCGGAACTGCCGTGAACCGGAGCACTGTATAGTATATTCCGATTCCCAGTCACGTTCGGCCACCAACCAGGCCACTATCATTCAAATTATGAACGCGTTAGAGCCTCAGTAGCAGCTCGTGATTGAGCCACGGCTTGTCATGCAAAGGGTGTCATAATGAATTCATCAAATGTGCTCAAACAAATCATAGATGTACTGAAAATAAATTATTAATTATAAATCAAGCGGTAGGTTATGACTTATTAAGGTATGCTCTTGAAGGGGAGAGTACTATGAGTACTGTATGACTACATTATTTTCCAATAACTTATATAACCGTCTTAAATTTCTCGCTGTGCACTGATTGAGCTGCGAGGTGTCAGGTGCACTGACCCAAAGAACGTCTTTGGTGGAGCCTCTTTCGCATTGGCCTCACGCAGCCCATGGCCAAGATCGCTAATTGCGTTTGCCAAATTAATTAAATCGGGCAATCGTAGCGCCATTTGTTGATTGAGTTTTTAACCGAATCGGGATTGGAATGGGAATGTAGTTGGAGGTGGAAATGCAAATGTGGCTGCCACCGTGCGATTGAATTAATTAGGCAAAAGGCAATTAAGCGGATCGACCTGCTCCGAGTGTCGCCCGGCGACTCAGCACGCGAACAGGGTCCGTCGGGAGTACTACCCCGTGACCTCTGACCCCGACCCCTTAGCCGCACTCCGCGGAGAGTGGCAGCATAAATTCCATAGCCAATAAGTTGGGCAATAAGTGGGTGTCTGCCATAAGAGCTGGCTAAATAACGGCGTTAATTCGACAAGCCCTTTCCCCGGGCTTTAGTGCCCGGCTCTAAGTGCTCCGCGTTGATGAAGTACAATAACCACCTCCATCCACCATACACCACCCACCATCCACTTTCACTTTCCACTTTTCACTTGATGAATCGCAAGGTGGTGGAGGGCAGTAGGGTAGGTGGGCCAATTAAATGGAAAACGTTTTCATGTCCCGCGAATCGTTGTCGTGGCTTTTGATGGATGCACTCTCGCCGCCAAAACACTCGATTGAACAGTCAGCCCTCCAGTTACCCGATCCATCCTGACCCATCCAATACTCCGACTTCTGCTTCTGAGTGACGGCTTCCGGTTGGTAACCACGCGCATTAAGCCAACCGCTCACACGCTTTTTGATATCGCGCCTCGACTTCCTGCAGGACAAATCCCGGAACCTCGTCCATCCTTTCACTCTCCACTCGAGGAAATGCTACCGGAGATAGGAGCTAGAAAAACCACTGAAGCTATTACTTTATCTTTTCACAGATAGGATACACGATATTCAAAAATTCATAAATATTTACAAAATATTCCAAGAACAGATCATTTAAAAAAAAAATGAGTCTTAGGAAATAAACAAAATAACCGGATTTCAATTACTCAGCGAACTTCCTATTGTTGATTAGCAGTTTTTAAGAGTAATATAATAATAATATAATAATATTATAATATAGTAATATAATAATAAAATCTTTAAAATGAGGAGTAAATCGAATACTTTTGAATCCGTTTCCTAAACCCGTGTCTAATTTTTGTTTATAAAATTTTTTCTCTGTGTAGGATGCTCTTTTATTTATGGGACGTCTGCTTCTGTGTTGTTCTCGCTGTTCCGTCCTTTTTGTACACTTTTATTATGTTCTGCAGCACCCGGTTCGATTGTCTGGCAATTGATTTTGTTGCTGGTCGGGAGCTGTTTGCTTTTCGAGCTTTGTATTTGCCGCACGCCAATCAGATAGCGTGGTAGTGTGTACTCGCAGAGTTGCGGGTATAGATACCCCATAAGCCAAGCCAGAAACACCATCATCGTAAAAGCCATCAAAGTTCCAACATATTTCATTGTGATCCTTGAGATGCTGGCTTTAAGGAAGTCCTGTAACTGATGGCCCCTTTCAAAAAATGGACTCGAGTACTATCTGATTATCTAGGGTATCGAAAAGTTGTGGTACGGCCTTTGTTGTTTTGCTCGCCGCACACGCTATCGATATGGACATGTATTTTTTGGCAAATATTTATCAATTTATTACACTAAAAAATTGCTACAATTAAGTTGCTGCATGTGTGTAACAAACGTGCCGAACGATGATTAAGTTTTCCCTTTTTTCCAGCTAAATAGGCTACGTCGACAGCAGGAAAACAAATACATCAACGGAAAGGAAAATAAAGAGGGGGAGCAAAAGCGAATCGGAAAAGCGGGAAAGGAGCAACCGCAGCGCAGCGGGCATGGCGTATACGCAATGCGCAGCATGTGCTATTACTATCGCTGCTACTGCCACGGCCACCTCAAGTCAATTAGGGAGTTCACACGCCAGCGGGCACTGTAATTGAAGCCCACACCTGTTCCGCCCTCCATTAGCTCGGCACTAGCCTTAAATACTCGATCGGGGCAGGGAACCCCGTGGAACCCGTAGAACCCGTGAAATACCCGCAACACCGCCCACCATGTCCGCCTTTCGCTACTTCTCGATCACGGATTTCTCCTTCGAGGGACCTCTGCTGCCGCTGCACGCGGCCACCACGAGCAAGGATGCCAAGGACTCGGACAGCCCCAGCTCCGAGCTGAACATACCCTACACCGTCTTCGAGGTCCTGGTGGCCATCGTCAGCATCATCGGCAACGTGCTGGTGATCATCGTCTTCCGCCGGGAAAGAAAACTGCGACGACGCACCAACTACTACATAGTATCCCTGGCCATGGCCGATCTGCTAGTGGGCGCGTTGGGCATTCCCTTCGCCATCCTGGCATCCATGGGACTACCCAGAAACCTCCATGCCTGCCTCTTCACCGTCTCCCTGCTCGTGGTGCTGTGTACCATCTCCATCTTCTGTCTGGTCGCCGTCTCCGTGGATCGATACTGGGCCATCCTATATCCGATGGCCTACTCAAGGAATGTCCGCACCCGCACGGCGATATGTAAGTATATACGGGGGTATGGAACATATGTATATACAATAAAATCAGTAGGCACAAATGGTATACTAAAGTTTTCTGGGTCCTTGTCAGGATATTGTCAAGTAATTTTGACTTTACGGTGGCCATTGTTTGGTATTGTGCCTTTGTTGCCGTGATGCTAATGACTCTGGATGGCTAATATACAGCACATTGTGTTTCATTCCGGCCATCGACCATGTTTGAGTTGCGACTTGAGTAAAACAAAAGCCGCCTCATCTGGACTACAATTGAATGGATGTACACAGTAATAAACATCCTTAAAATCCTTTGCCACATAATAGTCTGCGCCTTACTAAATTCAATTCGATTTGATTCAATACGAATTTTCATAATATATATTTATAGCAACAGTTGCCTCTAGCTAAAAATATCTCATAAATGTAGATATTTTCTAAGAACTATAGATCACCTACTATATGGTGCTTTATAAAGCACAATGGCCGCTCAAGGCAAGATTACTTTCCAATACGCTACGTCCGGAATATTGGTAATTATTTGCGTCATTTGGGAAGTGTACTCACCCTGCCTGCCAGTTTTGTTTAGTTGCCCGCTTTACGATAAAAGTTTATATAGTGCTCGGTGGAGAAGATGGCAGGGATTCCTGCAATCTGCTCAAATGACGTCTGGGGAAGCTCCACTTTAAGGGCTTCGGTTCAGAGCACTCTGATTACCAACGTCCCTCTTCTGTTGCAGTCATCATCTCCATGTGCTGGGTGGCCGGGACGATAGTGGGCTTCCTGCCGCTTTTCGGCTGGCACGCCGATGTCAACCACAACCAGGAGTGTCTCTTCGTGGAGGTGATGGACTACAACTACCTCGTCTTCCTCTACTTTGCCACCATTATCACTCCGGCTCTGCTGATGCTGGCCTTCTACACGCACATCTACCGGGTCATCATCAAACAGGTGAGTGGTGGATAGATTTTTGTATATTCCATAGAGTAGGGAATATTAACTATCCGTTATCAATTGAACTTTAAAGGTCCGTCAGATCGTAACGATGAACCCCGCCTCCGATCTCAGTCGTCGCTCCTCGGCGGCCGTGGTGCAGGTGACGACACCCGGAAGAGGTGGACACACGGGAACCATGCTGCGGGTCTTGGGCGCCGCAAGGAAGCGGGACGTCAAGGCCACCCAGAATCTGTCCATTATCGTGCTGTTCTTCATGATCTGCTGGATACCGCTCTATACGATCAACTGCATCAAGGCCTTCTGTCCCGAGTGCTATGTGCATCCCAAGCTGACGCTCTTCTGCATCATTCTGTCCCATCTGAACTCGGCGGTAAATCCGGTCCTGTATGCCTATCACCTCAAGGACTTCCGGGCCGCGCTGAAGAACTTACTCCTGAAGATGATGGGCGTGGACATTGATCAGCAGGCGGAGGCCATCCACCGCTTCTCGGTGGCCAGTCAGCATCGCCTGCAGTCCATGGACTCCAATATGCGCTCCACGCAGCCGCGCCTCTATGTGGGTGAGTGTGAGTGCGCGTTGTCTCCTTGGAACTGTGGCAAAATCCCTATAACTCTCGTAACATTCCCTGCAGATTCACCCATTTGGTTGAGGCAGCAGCAGGAGGCCCTGAAGAACTCCCAGCTCCTGCCCAAGTGCGGAGTGGTGTCGCCCTGTTTCAACAACATCAACCAAACGGTGGCCGCCGTGGCTTCGGTGACCACAGATCTCGAGCGAGAAATGTGGAACATAGTGGAGGCTTCCAGTGGCGCCGAGCTGGGTGAAACCAGCTACGAGTTCCCTTCCCCCGCTCCGGGGTCCCAGCGCAGCAGTGAACGAAACAGCAGTTCCACAGTCCCACCAGCTCCTCCTGCTCCTGCGAAGCCCTCAGTTCCGTCCGCCTCTTACGACAACCACAACTACAGTTTCAGCCAGGATGAGGACGAAGATGATGATGATCTGGAGTTTGAGGACGTATTTGTGCCGGCCAGCTCTGTTCCGAATCCCACTCAGCCTGGCATAGATCCCGTGGAACTGCGTCGCTCCCTGGCTTTGGTCATGAGGGAGAAGTTGCGATCGGATGACACGGACTCCAGGCCAATGGGCAACAATCAGGATCTTCCCATAGATGAACAGTCCAGGGAGAGACCGCTCTCCACTCAAACATCTCCCACTAATGGCCCGCTTCCGGCTCTTCTGCGAGCCAAACTATTTGCTGGAAACTCCAATAGCGCTCACTGCCTGCCAGGATCCGCGGCGAGTCCTGCTCCCCAGGAGCAATCCGGTGTCTTTGTGATCGATAGTGAGGCGAGTCCCGGCTCAAATGGACACAAGCCTAAGTATCGAAAGGGCACGGCATTTACTAGGAGTTCGCTAAAGAAGAGCCGATCCTGCAATTGTAGCTCCATCGCCAAGGGACGAGGGGTCCACGACGAGCCCAGCAGTAATCTCTGCAGGGATCAGGAGTCCTCTGTGCATCCACAGCATCCGCAGCCAGCCAACCATCCCACAGAGAACTTCTTTAGTCCGCTGAGATCGGTGGGCAGTTTCATGCAGCATTCCAACCTGTTTCACTTTCTCCAGCCTCACGCCGCCCGTCCCACCTCATCGACGGCCTCGTCCTCGGCCTCCACGCCCACTCCATCACCACCTCCCACGGGCCCGCCTCAGGAGGAAACGGTTCCAGTGGGTCTGACCACCTCCTCGCCGTCCCTTCTGGCGACCAGTGCGGAGAGTTGACCTTCGCGGTGGGCAAAAGAGCGGGGTCAGCAGGAAAGGCCACTGGAAGAGGATCATCAGGATGCGAAAGGGGTAAAAGGTGACCTCTGAGGAAATACTCGCAAGTCAAAGCTTTTACGTTAAGTACTTCCCAGCTCTCTTAAGCTCTCTTTCGGAAACGTTGTCAAATTCTATATCGGATCTAGATCAATTAGTTGGGTAGTGACATATAGAGATTAGGAGCTATGCGCATTTATTTTGAGTGTATGGTCATAATACGTTTCTACGGACTAGTTAATTATGTACATACATATGTTTAATGTTGTTAGAGTATTTACTGTGTATATGTCTGCTTATGTATACCTGAACGTCTGTGAAAACCAAGTTAAGCCATGCGACATGAATTTCAAAGTTGAAGTTAAATAAAGCGATTAAACCAGAATGTACATCCATGGAGTGTTTTATTTTTGGGGGTTTAATAAGTCCTGATGACATGAATTATGTATGCCTAATGGTAGGGTATAAAAGTTTTTCTTTATTTGGGGTGTTTTTAGTATAGCGAATGTTGGCAAGCCTGTTACTATAAGCTTTTCCAAAGCTTTCTGGGAACGACGCCAATACTGTTGGAGCCCAATACCCTAAAGTTCCCCATTCCCCAGATGGTTGGAGTCCCTGCTAAATTTAAAACCGGCAACATTTTTAAAATCCAAGCAAGCCGCTTATATAATGTCATAATAACTGTTTTATTACTTCTGACGAACACAAATTTGTAGCAGTTCTCTGCGGACACTGTAACCACAATAGAAATGCCGCCTGGTGTACTCACTAAGCTGAACAGGAACGGTATCCAGTGTATTGCATCAGTAACGCTTCTCCAGCGATTCCCATATCATCGGAACCACCACACCATTCCCACCATGGACCAGAACCGACCCACTGTGGGTGGTGTTACGGCGGAGGTACTAAAAGCCGTCGTTTCGCAAGCTCTGCTGGGCAAATTCACAGCTGTTTTCCCAAAGCTTTTCAAGTGCCAGTGGAAGACTTACGAAGGTCAAAAGAAGGTTAGTACATAAGCAGACGAACTTCGAGGTGGGTGTGTGCTCTGTGCCGGGATTAATCTCGAATCTGGGGAAAATCTGAGTGGAAAAGTCGACGACGAGCCTCCATTCAACGAGTTCCCTACTTGAAATTATCAGTTCCAAACACTCTAATAATAGTCCCCTTCTTTTGTCCACCGATCCGCAGTTCTACGCCAATTTCAGCACCGATTGCACCGACAGCAACAGCAACAACATGAGCCGAAAGTTCTGCGTGGGAGGCAACTGGAAGATGAACGGCGACCAGAAGTCCATCGCCGAGATCGCCAAGACCCTGAGCTCGGCCGCCCTCGACCCCAACACGGAGGTGGTCATCGGCTGCCCGGCCATCTACCTGATGTACGCCCGCAACCTGCTTCCCTGCGAGCTGGGTCTGGCCGGCCAGAACGCCTACAAGGTGGCCAAGGGCGCCTTCACCGGCGAGATCTCGCCTGCGATGCTGAAGGACATCGGCGCCGACTGGGTGATCCTGGGACACTCGGAGCGCCGCGCCATTTTCGGCGAGTCGGACGCCCTGATCGCCGAGAAGGCCGAGCACGCTCTGGCCGAGGGCCTCAAGGTCATCGCCTGCATTGGTGAGACCCTGGAGGAGCGCGAGGCTGGCAAGACCAACGAGGTGGTGGCCCGCCAGATGTGCGCCTACGCCCAGAAGATCAAGGACTGGAAGAACGTGGTGGTGGCCTACGAGCCCGTCTGGGCCATTGGCACCGGCAAGACCGCCACACCCGATCAGGTAAGGTCTCCACCAGAGTCTAATCCCTTCCAAAACTGATGTTTTACCTTCCCAATTGCAGGCTCAAGAGGTCCACGCCTTCCTGCGCCAGTGGCTGAGCGACAACATCTCCAAGGAGGTGTCCGCCAGCCTCCGCATCCAGTACGGTGGATCCGTGACCGCCGCCAACGCCAAGGAGCTGGCCAAGAAGCCCGACATCGATGGCTTCCTGGTCGGAGGCGCCTCCCTGAAGCCCGAGTTCGTGGACATCATCAACGCCCGGCAGTAAGCACTTCGATCTCAAGCATCAGATCGCTTTCGGCCAGCGAACTGCCCGCGGAGGAGGAGGCACTGGAGGACGGGACTCCATACTCCTGCGCGCAAATGCATTACGCACACACCTAGTTGTTGTCACCACCAAGTGCAGTTCCAAATTCATAGTTACCTTGCGAGAATGCTACTCACATCCTTGTTGTTGAACGTATAGTAGTCCATTGTGTAAATCTTAAATTATTCAGGCAATAATTATGCGCTACTCATTTACTTATATACCAAACCAAACAGGTGTCTTATTTTTTACAAGACTGTTTCAGCTATTTTTAGACCGATTGGTTGGACGACAAGGTGGGCAAAGTGGTGTGCACATATATGTGTCACCTCTGCGGACCTTAAACCGAACAAATTATTACTTAATTTCTGATAAGCAGGCGAAATGGCAAATCTTTTCAATATGAGTTCCGACGCGATGTGAGCCAACTAAATAATCGAGGCAATCATTGTATTCACATACTAAACAAGGGAATCAAATTATTTACATTATCTTTATGAAAATATCTTGCATAAAAAAAGCCTTCAAGAAGAAGAAATGCAACATAAGATAGCTTAACTTGAGATAAGAAAGGAAAGCAGTTTATACTTATGGTCAGAGTTCATTTCTAATCTAAGTGTTTGAAGATTGTGCGCAAAGTTGGGCAAATATGGAGCTAAACAAGGCAATTTCTTTGTAGCTGATAACTAATTTAGTTCATTAAGTTAGTAAATCCTCAAAACATGAACATGCTGAGAATTGTTGAACCCAAGTGACCTTAGCTACATTATCGATTTGACAGTTGTTCTCTTGTTCTCCGCTTTTGACCATTTTATTTACATTTCTGATCCTGAACACATCGATTTTATTCAGACTGGAGTTTTATATCAGAAAAAATTAAAGAAGTTTTTAGCCAAATCTTTTCAGAGTACAGAAAATTTCAACTTGGTTTTAGCGATAGTTTCCCCACAGCATCGACATGACGCAGTACTATGTCTTTGACGTAATCCTTGTGAACTCCAGTTTGCCAATTCCCCGCAAGTCCGCCAGTTTCAGTGCGGGTGGGAGGCCCGTCTACTCGGTTCGATTGTTCGAGGACTTTGAGGAGCTGTCCATGGAACGCATTTTCGTGGATCAGTTTCCCTCAGAGGCATTGGGTGGCTTTACCAGCAGTCCCTGTGAGCTGATAGGAGTATTGACCTCCAAGGGCGTAGGCGTGACTCTCAAGGAGAACGACGAGCTCATAGGATCGGGCAACGCCATGCTGGAATCTTCAATCCTGCGCCAGCTGACGGACCCCACCTTTTCGGTTACCCAGAATGTTACAGTTAAACTGACCAAAGGGCCAAAGAACGACCGAGTGGGTGAGGTGGAGCTACTCCTGAAGATCAGCTCCGCTTCACCGGATATAAAGTAAGTAGTGTTAACCAGATAGGGGAAATGTAGCATTCCTTTTAAGCCACGATCCTCTCTAGTCACGGCTTGATTCCATTTGGCTGCTATGACGTGTGCAAGCCTGTGGATCATTCGATCAACAAAAAGGACATTATCTTCACCCTGGGACGTTCCGGAAAGTGCGCAACGAACAGCTGCATCACGGATGAGCGCCTGATGTCGCACGCTGGAGCACCCTTCCAATGTCCACACGCCGCAAGTCAGAATCAGGAGGATCAGGATAACAAAGGAGGTGCCTCCGCCAAGTGTGGGTGTTTCCTGAGAGGAATGCAATTACCCCCGGATGTTGGCACGGAGAAAAAGAGGGAAAAGGCCGCTCTGAAGAAGCTCGTCGATGAACTGGGCCTAGACCAGATAAAAGTACCCAGTCCTCCAGACACACACGAGAAGTCCCGTCGTTGGCATTGCAAGTGCAAGCAGCCGAGTTCCAGCACGGATACTTCCTCCTGTGACATCAATGAGTTCACAGCGGAAAAGCCTCATAGAAAGAGAAAGGCCATATCCTTGACTGCCTCCATGGAGCGAGCTGCTCGTCGAAGACTCATAGGCACCTGTCCTGTAAAAGAGCCTGTTCTAACACAGGAGGCCTACAAGCCGCCGAATCTCTGCCAGCTCTGCCGTTCGGACATCAGTTGGCTGCCCAAGATCTCCGCCTGTCCCTACTGCGGCTACAAAACCTTCGAGGACATACAGCCCAGCGAGCAGCCCTACGATCTTACGCTAACTGCCCAGCAATTGCTAAGGGACTGCCTGCGCAAGGAGACCTGTGAACTGGACCTGTCCAAAGGTGATGATGAAGCCATGGGCGATCATATGAAGACCCACGACAAGGATGATCCTAATGTTCCGCAGCAATGCGGCTGCTTGGGCGGGAAGCCCTGCACTCGATGCCGCATCCGGAAGCTCTGCGAAAACTTTTTTAAGGAAAATGAGTGCAAGATTGAGCCACTCCCACAGGCTTATCCGCAGGCTCCAACCAAATCACAACCGGAAAGCAAGAAGGTAAAGCAAACCAACTCGGACGAATCTCTGCGTCGTACCCAACTGATCTCCATCTTCACGGAGATGCGGAACATGTACGGCAAGAAGAAGGGAGTCAACGAGGCGGATGCGGTGGCCGAGGAACTCAGGAAGGAGTGCGATGCAGCCTGCCGGAACACCAAGTCGGCCAAGGCCCGCAGGAAGGCCAGGAAGGCGCTGCAGAAGACACTGGACGAGATTGACAAGGCCTATCCCAAGCCAGGCAAAATGCGGATAAAGAAGCGGCGCACCCACCACAAAAAGTCCCGATGGTGAGATATGAAACCTACATTCGGTTCAGATAGATTAACCTCTCTTCTTGCAGCTACACCTTCTTAAAGCTGAATAATGTATCCAAAGACTCCCGTATCGGCCATCTGGACTGCATCTCGGGCAGCAAGCATACGGGCTACTGCAGGATTCCCTGTCACATGGGTTGGATGTGGACCAAAAGCGAGATGGCGCGCCACAAGTCGTGGCGCCCAGGAGCCATTTCTCGACCCATCCGACAACTAATGTCCTACTTTCTGAAGGACTTTCCTGCGGATAATATTTGCCTTTCGCGTTACCACTACCGACACAGAAAGTGCCGCAGGGTCCAGGAGCTGGAGGAGCCACTAGTGCAGCATCCTACGCTGCACATAAGTAGGAAGGGAGATGAGTACATCATCACCTTGCGTCCATTAAAGGATCCCAAGGCCCTGGCCTCCAGCGCCAACCCTTATGCGGATATGAAGCCCGTTGTCTTTCGCATTACTAAGGACCCCATGGCAGCAGGACTCCGCCAGATGAGAGTTAATCTTCAGGACAAGGGATTTGCCCCGTGCACTTGTCGTCGGCCGGTGGCCAGTTGCTTTTGCCGGAGTCACGTTGAGAAGAAGCGAATCCAGTACGAGGTGGAGAACGAGTGTCGCCAGCGTGGTTGGCCAAACAACTCGGATACCTTCGTATACTCCCCAAACAGCGACGATGATGACAGCGATCGGGAGTACGAGTTTGGGGTTACTCCTCCGGCGGGAGTCATAAAACCCGAACGGGTGCGACAGCCGGACAGAGCGCACGTGGAGACCCAGTACGTGGATCACGACTGGGCCGCTCCCACCATGTACCCGCATCCGGCCAACATGCTTGTCCAATACGGCGGATGCGTGATGGGCGAGCGAAAGAAGATGTTCCCATGGATCTTCGGAAAGGGCGACGTTCACGCGGATCCACCGAAGCCGCGCCTGAAGAATCCGCCCAAGAAGAAACCACGCAAGCAGCTTCCCTTCCGCAATGTCGGTGGCTACGATGATCCCCGGAGGTTCGATCCAACCCCACTAAACAGACCTTGGCACAAGTCTAACTCCCATGGTGGCGGAGTCCCAATGTATTGATGTTAGTAATAACAAGTATAGCCATAGACTTTTACATCTCAAATAAATGACGGTTTCGGCATTCCAAGAATTCCACGTAATTGAATTGGTTTTATCCTTTCGGCATTAGTTGTATAGCCTAAGAAAGTCGGGATTTATTAAAACCCATTTGGCTAATGTAATTCCATGTAACCCAGGATGCGGTGAGTTCTACTTCACCTGGGCTTTACAGTCCGATTCCGGAACCCAGCTCATTCTCTATTGATAGTTCAGGTCGATCGCTTCAGGCTCAAGTTATCTATAAATTGCTTACTTTTATGTGAATTCTCGTGACATAGCCCGTGCGCTTTTTAAAATTATTTGTGCAAGAAAAATTTTAGACTCGTGGACGACCCGATATCGATTTCTAATCGGCCAGGATGGAGAAGTTCGAGTGCAAGCCAGAGCCGGTGGAAAGGAAGGAGAAGCCGGTGGAGGAGCTAATGGACTGGGATGCCTACTACAAGAACCGCGGATTAGTCAGCACCCGATTGGGCAGCAGCAAAGCGGACTATATGCACTGCTCCACGTACCAGGAGAAGGGTAATGCCCAGGAGAAGGACAAGAAGGGAAAGGGAGCGTGCTGCTGCTCCTCCTGTCCGGTTCGGAACCGGGAAGAGGTATACCAGCCCAGGTGCCCGGCTCCCGGCCAGAAGGGCAAGCCCAACAGGGATTACATGCGCTGCTTTGCCGCCAAACTGATTGTTCAGAAGCTCAACATGCCCGGTAGGGATTTCGAGTGCCAGGATAAGCTGCAGGTCAAGGCAAACGTGTGCCGCGGGTGCAAGATCTGCCTCGGTTACAGCAGCATCAATGTCAACTGTCTTCCCCTGAATCCGGACAAGACATTCCAGATGGAAGCCGAGTGCCTGCAGAGGCAGCTGGCCGAAGGCATAAACATTTCCGTGGTCTACCTGCGCAAGGAGATCGGTAAGTGTGCAGAAGACCTCCGACACGTAAGCAAATCACTCACCTAATCCTCTCCAGCACGAGGCTGCTACTTTCCACCTGCGGCGGTGGTCAGTCGCATGATCAACGATTTTGACGAGATCGTGCACGACGCGAATGTGGAGCTGACCTGCAAGGGATGCACCGTCGGCATAATGAACATCCGCTTTGCCATGCAGATGCGCTGCCAGACCCTCAAAGAGTAAGTAACGCCACCAGGACCTGATCCTCGAGCAGCCTGAATGCGATAGCACCTGAACTTCAATAGAGATGCGGTCGATGGACGATTGGCGGGCGGCCAGGAGCGGGGGTGTTTTCCGAACATGAATGTGGATCTCCAGGACCTCTCCTTCATGTCCACCTCTTCTATTGATCCGTGTGTGGGTTTCATGCCCAGTGATACGGAGGTAGCGCAGGATTCCCCTTCTTGCAGTGAAGATAAGCCCCAGGATTTTGTTCAATGTCAGGTGAAACAAGAAACCCATTGTTTCTGATTATTTCTAAATGATTTTCCTTAGGATTCCCCACCTCGCCTGATCGACATGGCGGGTCCCTATCCCGTGTACTCCTGTCCCAACGTGGACGACGGTTGTGTGTCCTTCGAGCCTCCGGCGGGTCCTGCCACTCAGTTCTCCTCCTGCCAAAAGAACGTTCTAGGTGAGGGAAATGCGAACCGCCTGTGCCAGAAGCATTCCTCGCCAAGACTGCGACAGATGCACATCAGCAACACCCGATCCTGCGTCCTTTGCGGCGAGGATGTCTCCTGGTTACCCAAGGTTGCCGCCTGTCCTTGCTGTGGCTATAAACCAGTGCCGGAGTTCAAGGAGCGACCCTACGACGAGCAGGCCACTGCCCAACAGATTCTGCTGGACCATCTGGAAAATCCCGTGGAGAATCTCAGCTTTGATATGGGATCGGTCGAAGGCTGTTCGGCCGATGAAGAACATGGTGTTCCTGAACCCACCTCGGAGGCCTTTGAAGCAATAGTGAAGGACTACCAGCTTCTGAGGCGCAGCATTCGCGAGTCCAACACCAAAGCCACCCAGTCGGCCACCAAAAATCCCACTGCTCAAGAAGGTCCACCCCAGCCGCAAGATTTGGCCAAGGTATTTACGGAGCTGAGGGATCTGTTCAATGTTAAAGCCGCGGATGAGAACCAGAAGATCCAGGACATCTGCGCGGAGGCCTGTGTCCTTGCGAAGTCGCACAAAAAGAGCAAAAATCGTCCTGCATCGCCGGAAAGGACAAAGGCTGGCAAGGCGGAGCCTGTGGAGGATGCCTGCGAAACACCGCGGAAGACGAAGAAGCGTCGCCCGAAGGTCAAACGTCCCTATAAGTCGAGGTACTACTCAATGTATCGCCCTACGGAGAGGCCCAAGGAAAATGTGGCTATCCCGGATGCAGGCAAAAAAGTTCCCAGCCACATGGGTTGGCTGTGGACCGCTCATCCACTAGCCAACAAGCCCGGCTGGCGACCCGGAGCCATTCGACGCTCCATTCGCGGTCTAATGAGTTACTTTCTTAAGGACTTTCCCGTGGATAACATTCCGGTGTCAAAGTACATGTCGTACTATAAGCATAAGATGTTGCCGCGGTCTCCACCGGGTGAGAAGGCGGAGGACTTGGTGCAGGTTCCCACGCTGCACATAGAAAAGAAGAACGATGTGTACACCATTACCCTGCGTCCTCTCAAGGATGCCAAGACGCTCGCTCGCTCCGCCAATCCCTACGTGAAAATGAAGCCCGTTCAATTCCGGATCGTGAAGAACCCGCTGCTAAAGGAAATTCGAGATTTGAAGCGCTGCCTCAAGGGAATGGGATTCAGCAAGTGCTCTTGCCACAAACCCCTGATGGCCTGCTACTGCCGCAGTTTCGTGGACAAAAAGCGGCTGCTGTACCACGTCCGGAGGGAGTGCGAGCGCCGGAAGATAGATTCCTGCGAGGATGAACTTGTTCTAACGGACACCTCCGACAGCGAGGATGAGTTCGACTTTGGGGTCACTCCGCCGGCGGGCTTAATGCGTCCAGAGCGACTGAAGAGCTCCCATGTGAAGCACACCGAGACGCAGTACAACGAGAGTGACTGGGTCAATCCGAGCCTATATCCCCATATGCCCGACGCCACAGTCCAGTACGAGAGCTGTGTGATGGGTGAGCGGGAGAAGCCTTTCAATTGGATCTATGGAAAGGGCGTCATCCAGGAGGAGCCCAAGCCGCCCAAGATGAGGAACATTCCAAAGAAGCCCAAGAAGAAGAAGCCGGTCCCCGGTCGCGTTGCTGGTGGTTTCTCGGGACAGGATCAGCAGGATTCCTGTATCTACAGCCGAGTCAACAACACCACCATCCAAACTAGGGACCGGGTGATAAGGCCCAAATGTAGTCCTCCGAACTACAGCACCGACTCGGAACTTCCACTGTCTGGCGACCACATGCGCCTCCTGGATCAGGCCGCCTATCCACCCACAGCTCCACAGCGCCAGCAGCCTTGGTCCCGGGAAATGGCCAACGAGCGGAAGCGGCAGAAGGTTAAGCGAAGAACGAAGAAGATGGTCCGGTTCGACCCCACCCTCGGACCGCACTCCTCCGACAGTTCCATCCACTGATTTCATCAATCAGGGTCGCCTATGCATTCACATCGCACCCCCATATCATCATACCATTTTAGCCTAGCCATCTTCCGTTTAAAGACAACAACCGCTTAAAATTATAAGTTTTAACAAAATTACAATTAACGTGTTTTCTTGATGATAGTTCTGACCTAAGGAGGATACTTCAAATATTCAATCAAATATCTATTCAACCAGCTGATTGATTATTTTCACGCGTGAAAAATAGGCTAGTTTATATATGTAGTCTGAAACCACTAATCATATGTGCGATAATTACTTTAAATGTGCTTATCTAACCTTAACCCACCTGAATTCAACCCATGATTATTTCAGAGATCATATCTTTTCTATGATTACTCGAGGTCATTACTCCAACGCTAGTTTGTTTATCTAACCTTAACACTTTAACGCATTTACCATTCGAAGGGGGCTATTGCTCAATTTTGATCTGTTTACCCAACCTTCGTCGCTCTGCAAGTGACATAACTGCAGCCCGTGAGTTCACTTCGCGGAATATGCAAATTTTCCGGGCCATAGTCGGCCACAAATGTCTTTCTAATAAGGAGAGTTTATCTACGATTGCCAGAGCACTGAGAAAAATGTACATAACTAATTTTCTGCTTTCATAGAATGGGTAGTATAATATAGGTATACATTTTTCTGTGTGTCGCTTTCGTTGTGGACTGTTGCACCCGCTGTATCAAAAGCACCATCTGCTCCAACTCAAACTTGTTGAATCACTTCTTTAAGTGATGCTTTCTTTTCTTATCCTCGGCGAATCAGTTATCGTTATCCAATCGATCGTTGGCCACTTGACATCGCAAATTCGCCTACTATTTGGGCCCACGAAGCGTTGAAGACGCGCCTCCGTCTTACGCTATGGTTTTCCGACTAAATGAATATCATATCTTGATTGCCGGAGCGTGGGGCATGTAATTCTCCGACTCCATGGAGCTTACAAAGCGAGTTCCGAGTTTTGGGGTGACAATCAGACGAATTCCAGCCGCTGGAGCGACAGCATGTGCTTGGCGCGGATCTTACATGTGCTGGGTATAATGGCCCTCTTTTCGCAACTGGGTTTCTTCGGAGAAAGTGTCGTTGGGAGCGATGTGAGCTATGGGGATTTTTACGGCAATGCCAGTGCCAGAATGCTTCGATTCCGAGACTTTGAACCTCGCCAGCAAAGCGGAAGAATGGACGTGGAACTCGACCTGGATGCGGAGGAAAAGGCTGGACAGGATCGCGAGGGTCGTGGCTTCCATTTCCATGCCAGCGGCGAGGATGTGAGTGTGGAATTGGAGTTTATCGTTCCCTTCCTCAAAGTTCCTGTGAAGAGGAGCATGAACATGGCTCGAGATGCTATCCAGAACATACTAAATCTACGAACTGGTGCTCTAGTGAACACAGCAGTTGTTGTGGCCGCTGGAGCAGTCATAGCTGGTGTAGTTCGATTACTTATAGCTCCACTGGTGATCACCTCGCTGGGTAATGGATATGGCTACAAATCCCATCCAGACAGAAGCAGTAAGTCTATGCAGTATAAATCTTTTAGTGGGTCCAACTATACATGGCTTTTCTGGAATAGTGCGCCGGTTCACTGATGTGGTAGAGTCCCAACTGGAGGAGCATAACATCGACATGTCCGTATGTGTACAGCGAATGATCTGTCAGTATCTGCAGCAAAACCTATCATCCGGGTATGCCAGGGCTCTGAATGTTTTGACCAGGTAACTAAGATTTTTTTCCGATTTTAACAATATGTTAATCCACTTTCCCTTTCCAGCTCCTCCTGGTTGCATTCTGTCGTCGATGGAACTGCAGTCTTCCATGCCATCCAATCAGCTAGAAGTAGTCGCAGTTGTACCCATACATATCGAAGTTGCAAATGGCCCAATCGGCTAAATTGGAAGTCCTGGGAAATACCAAAGGTTCCCAAATTTAGTAATGGATAACATCGAATGTTTCAAAAACCTTGTTATATTTATTTATTTATTTAAAAAGAGATTCAAACATTAATATTCTTAAGTTATTGTAAGACAGAGCTTTTCAATAAAAAGAGCCATAAAAGATATGACACCAGCTTTTCTTCACGCCAATGTTTTCTTATGTAATGGAAATGCCGGAAAATTAGATTAATTTCTGCCACTTCTTCGTCAATTAGAGAAGGTAGCTATCCTATCTTCCGCTTTCATCTGGCCGACACTTCCTCAAGCTAATCGTTTTCGCACCTCCATACCTGTTATGTCACACAGCCCACTTTGTTGCATTTTGTTTCCAAGACATGGGTGGAAACTGGAGTTACTGTCGAAAATTATAGCAACCAAGAGCCAGCCAAGCGGGAATTACACTGAACAACATTTTATGACACCTGCTTCAAAGAATATGATGAGACGAAGTACTCAGCAACTACTCACCTTTACCTACTAATCCATGTAGAAATGAATGTATATTTTACATGTAGTGAACACCTTGAAAATTTAATAAATAATTATCCATTTGAAATGGGATTTTTTTGCTCAGTGCACATTTAATCCAGCCAAGCAAATCGGCTGTGGTGGATGAGAAGTCTTTTGGTGACACCACCTGGGAAATTGATTCAAATGTTCATCGACTACGCACCCGGACGGATCTCGCAGCGGAAAAATGAAGCTATTGTACCTGACATGTGCCCTCCTGGCCAGCTGTGCCGTCATTTGGGCCGCCAGTGGGGAGGAGGAATCGGAGCAGGAGGAAGGACCGGAGAAGCTAGCCAAACAGCACGGATCAAGGCCTCATCCTGGACAAGGATTCAAACTGATATCCTTCGATGCCGTGGGAAAACACATAGCCTTGGGTCTGGATTATCTAGTGCCTTTTCTGGAGGTGCCTGTCAAGCGAAAGCGGAATGCTCCACCGAAGGTAATGCTCCGTTTAAGAAATCATTGTGAAGAGAGAAATTTTCCATTTTCATTTCTCCTCCTCACAGCCTTTAGTTGTAGTGAATTCCGCTGCTGTTGTTAGTTGCGGCCTCGTGGTGGCCGGTGGAGTCTTGGTGGGTCACCTCATTCGGAGTTTGGGACTGGAGGCCATCACTGGAGATGATCAACGACCTATTTTCGGTAATTCTTCTACACATAAACCGAAGTCTTCGGAGGAAGAGGGTTCGTCTTCTACGCCAGCACCTACAAATTCTACAAATGCCACTGCAAGGGGGCTTTTCGATGACAACCTTAGTTTTCCTGGAATACTTGACAACTTTAAGCTGATTTACCGCAATGAAACTGGAGATCGAGTGGGTAAGTTTAACTATCGTAACTCATTCGGGAAGCAATCCTTATTATATTATTTTTAATTAGCTACCACTCTTCCTAACATTCTGGGTATGATTGAGCGCACCTTTCTCAAGAACGACGTGGATCTGACGGTCTGTCTGCTGAAATCCATATGTACTTTGACCCACAATGCTGGTGAAAAAGTAAGCAAGGGCCAGGCTTCGGACTTTGAGCACCTGCTGGATGGAGCCACCAAGTGGTCCTGGCTGCTGGCCTGGTTGGATCAGTCCGCTTTTCGAGACGCCATCGAAGCAGGAAAGGCAAACGTGCCCCATCAATGCGCCATCAAATATCCGGAATGCAAATGGGTAGCTCCTGAGGAGCAAATCATGGAGTTGTTGCGTAACAATATACAGTTCAAATAGCGTGTTATTTTATTTATTGTACCAATTATTCATTCTTCATCATGTTTAATAAGTTTGTGTATCTAAAAATATTTCCATATTATACATAAATTCTACAGCGTAAACACACTGCCCGTGGTTTGTGTCTCTGATAATCGGCGGGGCGAATTAAACGTCAACGGCGAATTCAATTGTAAATTCGGGTTCATCCTCTTAAATTCTGCAAAAAATAAGCCAAGTTCCTCCCAAGTTCATAAAAGGATCACAGATTTATGCATGCAACTTTCATCGAAATGAATTCTATATTTATTTTGCCAATTAATGTTAAAACAAGTTTAGAAACACTGAACATTGATTGAATTTGGATTTAAGCAAGCAAACAGTTTGTTTTGTATGATGCGCCTTAAACAGAATTATAACTAATTTACATAAAGAACTGGTAATCAGGAATAAGAAATCCACAAGTGTTTGAAAATGATTGACACAAAGTAATTTTATAGAAATGCTCAAAGTATATCCTGAAGTTTGGATCAACTGAATCGGGTACAATTTTCACTTAGTTCAATTAATTAATGTTAAAAATATTATAATAACTACAATTATTCATTGTAGCTCTTGAAAACATTGAAATTAAAACCTTAAACTTAATATTACATTACTATATATTTTTTTGTTTTTTCTTGTTTTTTTTTTAATATTTATTGTAAAACATGTTCAAAAACTTTTTTTGTCGTCACAGCATTTTTGCTTGAAAGTTATAAAACAGAATACAACCATCACCAAAAAACTTGTTTGAGCCTTCCAGCAAAAAACTATGAACATTTTTCAACGGTATTTTCTCCTTGTAATCTAAAGGTTTATCATTATTTTTCGACTGGTTTTCCACCTCCTCTGCTATTTTGCTCCTCATCCATCTGTTGTGTAAACGGTTTGCATATAGAAAAACATTAAGACTAAATTACATACGTGTATATTCTTCTGTTCTAGGCAGTTAACATGGCTACAAAACTATTCAAGTGTGATTAACCCTTCCTGTTTGTAAATGTGTCGGTTAGCATGGGGTCGGGGCCAGGGTCAGGGTCAGGGGTCAAGTGTTGGATCATCGTCGGGGGGAAATGGTTGGTGGGGATGGGTCCTGTCAGGTTGTCAAGTTGGTTATGCGGGGTCCTACTTTCACGCAAGGCTCAAAATCAATCTTTTGGTTAGCTTCCTTCTCGATGCTCAGTTTAATTTCAATGTTTTCTCTCGTCCTCCGCCAAAAAATGCCTCATATCAAATGCAGTGCATGCTAAGGTACTGAATCTAGGCGATTTCTGGCCAACCCAGGACCTGCTCCAACTGGTTGTCGCTGAACTCGAAGCCACCCTCGCCCATGATGTAGTCGTCGTTGACCAGGTCCATCATCGCCGGCGTGTGCAGCAGAGGATTGCTGCTGTCCAGGAAGGAAATGGAGGTCTTCCTGCTGGGGGCGTTACTGCCGCTTCCGCATCCTTCGAGCTCCTCTTCCACCGACTTCTGGGTCACTGGAGTCTCCACGTCCAAAGCCGGTGGTGCAGACTCAGCCTGATTAGTGCTAGTGGAGCTTGAGGTCAGCCTCTTACGCGGTGACCCCGATGACCCATCCACCAGGCTGTTCTCATCGATGCCACTGTCGCTGGAGGCATCCGTGTCGCAGGCTGTCAAGCCGGGGGGCACCGAGTCATCAAGGGAAAGCACTGACCCGGTCTCGCCGTCACCTCTACTGGAATCGGAGCCTCCGAAGACTGGAGACAGCTGGAAGTTGGTGCCACTGATCAGCGGGTTGTGGTGATAGTCCCGCAGCACCGAAGACGTGGAGGTGTGACAGTGCAGGGGCAAACCATATTTGCCCAGCGGAGTTGGCTGCTCCAGGGAGTTGTCCTCATCGATTATCATTGCTTCGGAATCGTCATCCTGGTTTTTGGGGCAGAAAAGAAGAACAAAAAAAAGAAAAATCCAAATTAGCACAGTTTTGAGTTAACGAGGTCAAATGCTTAAAAACAAATTTAACATATTTCTTTACAGGAAGCACTCCACTTTTCATTCAGTACACAAGGATTATTATACATTTGCTTTGGTTAATGGATCGATTTTCTTAATGGCCCTACCTAATCCTTACTTATTGGTATTCATAAATAATAGCTTACAATTAAAATTACAATTATACCTTAAGTACCACAATCTGGGCTTAAATTAATTTAAATTAACCGATTTCCAGCTAAGTTACTCCCCAACTCCCCCATCAATTGAATCCCTAGAGAACGCAACTTTCGACTGTGTTTTTCGTGGCTATTCCTATGCAAATGTCGGCCTATTAACTCGATGAGACCTGCAGGGAAATTTTGATACCTTGACAGTAAAGCGAAAATCGAGCGGAAAAACAGAGCTAAGTCGGAGCCATGAAGATGCTCAAAGTCACTCGTTTAAAGAAGCTCAAGCCCCCCAGAAGTCCCTGTGGAAAAGCCACGGGAAAGCGGGCAACATCAGGAAGCTCTCAGGCAGTGAAAAGCCAGGCCGCAAAGTCCACCCCACTCTGGGCCGTGGAACCCGCAATAAATCATATTTTAATGATGGTTGGGAATGGGTCCTGCTGCTCGCGATGAAACAGAATCCAGCGGCGGGACATTATTATGCTCTGGATTTCAGATTGACACAAAGAACGCCCCCACTTGCGCTTTAAGAGCCACCAGTCCGTGCCCATTTCCATTCCCGCCAGTCTGACTGACAGGAAGTGGGGAATATATCAATTTCGACCGATGCCAAGCTGCCGCCTGCACTTCTCATACAGTGGAAGTAACATATCAACATCGGATTCTGAAGTACATTAATAAATGTCGATGTAAAGTTTAAAGTTTATTCATTTAAAGCATGCAGTGCAGCCATACCACCAAAATGGAGGTTCTTATTTTACGAAATCAATCTTAAAACCACTCATAATTGCAGTTTTTCTGTGTGCAGACTTTGACAACGGCCGTGACGAAGATAAAGTTGCCAAAAATGTGACTGGACATCAGTGGATAAGGGTTCACGTGCAGTCCATTGAACCGCACCCCTGCCCGCTGTTTGCCAAGCTTTCATCGGGTATTGCTAGTCTTCGATTGCAGCTAGTGCTAATTGCAGCCATTACGGACTGAAAGCGAAAGTGCTGTAAGTTGAGCGATGGGTAAACAATATAGGGGACAAAGAAAGTGAAAGTCGGTGCCATGACATCTGTGCCAGCAGAAACCCGCTCCCGAGGGCACATCATCGAAGGCGATGGGGCAACACCCAATAACATTTTCCCCGCCCACGGCCGACAGGGCGTATGCGTAACGAAATGATGAGAAACTCCAGTGGCACGCGCACTGCCCCCCAGGACATCGTCGGTGGCGAGTGTAGGAGCCGTGCAATAGGCGCATTGTTTGATATATTGTGTGGCACGCCTGCCAGAACTCGGCCAATGGTCTAATATGCTCTAATAAATTATTAAAGTCAATTGGTGCCACGGAACAGGCGAAAACTATTAGATAAAGACGGCATTGTCCTGGCAATGCGTTGGTAAAGGTTTCCGGAAATGCCAGGGCATTACGATAATTGCCATTCCTCCGCCGCTCCATCACTTTGATGTCTTAGACGGCAGCTTTGGGCCGACTTTATGGCGGATTTCGCCATTTCCCCAGTGTTATGCTGAGCTGGCTTGGCAGGACTCTGCGCCTTTAAAGCCGCCTAATTGGATTCTCTTTTTTTATGGCATCGCATTTCATCGACGCCTCGTTGCGTACGTGCCACGCCCACTCGGCGGCCCACGAAAGAAAGTCCAATAGAAAAACAAAAGCAATTAAAGCGAAACTTTGCTTTCACTTCGGCCGCGTGCTGCTGCCAAGTTTCTGCAGAAAAATCTGCTGTCACCGCACAATAAAAAGGGAAAAGTAGGCAGCAAAAGTACCTAAGGACTACTGTAACATTTTCAAGAACTCGACTCTTGTTGCGTAACGCAACGCAATGGAAAACTCCTGGGAATACGCTCGAAAGGATTGCCCACTTATTTGCCAGGCCCGCCATAACGAGGTGAAATTGAAATTGAAAACTGGGCCCGAAATCAATAAGCAATAAACTTGAATAACTCATGCAGCCTTCTCGTCCAGGGAGACAACGTGGCGTATACGTAATGCAATTGTCGCCAGGCATATTTCCCAAATAGGCGGTGGGCTTTCCTTTAGAATTTAATTTAGCACAGCGCTCGTGTGTGACGAAAATTCGTCATTTATTTAGGGGCCAACGGAGCGAAAGATTTAAATTTGGCCAGAGAGTAAAACGAAAATCTCGAGATAAGGGGCAGAAAGTTATCCGTGTGTCTAGATGTGCTCGGCATACTCAAGCGTTTTGACTCGAGGAGACAAGACAATAAGGAATTCAATTCCAGAGACGGCGCAAGTTTGGGCAACTTGATTAGCTGGCAGCATCATTTATTCCAATCAAAAGATTTTAATAAATTGCCAGTCAGTGGGGCGACTGGCAAGCACACAATGCTGAATGGAGATTAATCAATTCCCAGGCCGGCCTGTCAATACAAATATGCTCGAGGGCCAATGTATGCACATAAATCGAAGCGAAAAGTTGTAAGCATCGACATCGCCCATTCCTCAGCGAACTTTTCCAAAGAAAACACAACGCCGCGCTTTTCTCCAAAGTAATTTTCCCTTATCTGCTGCATCGGTTGATTTGCTGGAGGTTCGGCTTTATTGTTTATTGGATTTACTAAAATATTTATTAAAAGTTTATTAAAATACTTTATAATCCAGATATCATATCATATGCCATATCGTATCGTACTACATTCGCTTGTATATGTATAAGTTGCTTGACATCTTGTATATATATAATATATATTTATGTATATAGGTGTATATATGTATAATATTGCATACTTTGCGGCGTTTACACACTAGTTTGCCTTACACGAGTCTAATTCAAGGCTAGTTTTCAAATTACGCTAACATCTTGTGGAACTGGAGGTATTCTCGGTGTCGTTTGTGTGGTGTTCGTGTGGGATAGGGTGTTATATGGGATACGGTTTCGGGTTTTGGCCTTCACCTAAAGAGCTTAGTCTGGGTGAACAAACACAAACACTCCCGGGTAATTGTTGCAAGTTAACCGGAGGAGGCTGAAGCGATTTGTTGGCATGGCAAACGGAGGCAAATGCCCCGTGAAAACGACTCGTCATTTGTTGTCGCCACTCTGACAAATGAGTCCTGGAACAAAGGTTACACTTGTAGATAGAACTCTGTGACCTGCTGATCCCGGCAGTCATAACACAATTTTGCATAACGCCAGAGCCAATTAATCAGAGCCAAATGAGAGTGGGAACTTCAAATTGACTGCCTGGATAGAGGGAATCCCAGCCAGGAGCATTAATCAAGTTCAGCCAGCCGCCAAATCAATTGCAACGCACACAAAGTGCTTGTCACCTCGACTTCTTCGTTTTGAGTTATGATGAGTTGGCCAAAACGGGAGCTACTCGTTCGGTAAACGGATATGTCAGAGTGTATAGTATTATTATTTGCTAGCCCGAAATTACAGCTAATAAAGTTGCACAATAAATCTGTATCTTAGGGGGAGGGGCGCTGTGTGTTGTTTGCTGAGGTGACTCACAAAATTTCACTAAATGTACTTTACTTTCGTTACTTTACTGAAGCTTTTCTCCGAGGTATTCGACGCACATAGGTAGGCTATAAAATTACACAACATTTAGTTAGTTTACTTTAAGTTACTTGCTCTAGACTTGCGCTAGTTTTAATTTAGTTAGTTTAGGCTTAGGGGGCTCTCTAGTTAATTCTTTGCTATAAATGCGAGACACACACAACAAGAAGTGGAGGTAGTAAAAAACGCTCGTTATCAAAGGGTCGCACAACATTCACTAGGGTGTATTGAACTATCAAAAGTCGGAATAGGCATATGTTTAGGATAGGTATATGTATGTATATTTTAGTTAATGTTATATGTATACACGAGGTATGTAAGTAAGCGCCGATCGGGGACCTTGGATTGACCCCGAACGACCTACACGATCGTACTTATGCATGTACTGAGGTATATGTGGTATATTTGTGGTATTGTATGTACTTTCTGTTCGATTCTCGTTCTTGAATTTGCACTCCGTCGCGATAAAGCTACCCATCTACCCATCTATCCAACTCCCCATCTCGATTCCCTCCGATTTCCTGTCCATCTCTCGTCTGTCATACGTAACGCGAAAAATTGCAACTAAATGTGATGATTGGGATCCGTGATC
Organism: Drosophila simulans; assembly: GCF_016746395.2. Taxonomy (NCBI): domain Eukaryota; kingdom Metazoa; phylum Arthropoda; class Insecta; order Diptera; family Drosophilidae; genus Drosophila; species Drosophila simulans. The sequence continues at coordinate 26,234,896 of NC_052523.2, read as the reverse complement.
TTCTACTACAAAGTCGTATTGTTATTGTTATCGTTAATCGATCTGAATTTGACTTGCGCGGGCTTAGTAATACTATCTCGATATCGTAGCTAAATATTAGGCAGCTTACTGGCTAGGCTAGGCTAGGCTGCTCCCCATGCTCGGCGACCTATAGTTAAGTTTAGTTAAAGCCACATCGATTAATTTGAGAGTTTTCCTATCTTACTAGCTTGGTAGCTACTGGTGTTTGCTCCGTTCCATGTCCTATGTACATCCCTGCTTACATCTATGTATAAGTTCCGCGCTATGTGTATATAATTTTTCAGAGTTTTCGGCTCGCAGTCTTTTCGGGCTATAATTATTTTACTCAAGTATTCGCATGACCCCAGTTCGGAGCTCTGACTAAATGATTATCGAGAGGAATATATGCTAAGTTCTCTGGTATTTGTCTAGTTAATATCTCGAGGATTGCTTGTCAATTTGCTAACAGTAAAATTTCCTAGTAGGGCGCCTTCCGTGTGCTTTTCGATTTTGGCCTTCGTTCCATTGAGGTTGCTATTTGGTATTTTGCTATTTAGCTAGTTAGCTATTTTGCTAGTTTGCTAGCTTGCTATTTTGCTATTTTGATGGCTGATCCGGAGGTAGTTTCGGTTTCAGTTTCAGTTGTTCGATTTGCCACACGAGGTAGATGCGGTTACGATCTGATCTATCTGGCGATTTCTCCTATGAATTGTTCTATTTAGCCGGAGAAGCTCTTTTCCTGGACAAACACAAAACACAAGTAACAAAGCAAATAAGGCAAATGAGGATAGGAAGGGAAGTCCTGAGTAGGGGCAAATATTTGGCCACGTACACACATGTGTCGCCCGAGCATAATGCAAATTGGGTCCGCTCCTCCGCTTCCGGAGAAGCTGCAGCCAATTACCGAAGCGCCGGAGTCGGAGGCGGGCGATTCATTAATGCAGGGACTACGGAAAAGTGCCAGCCGTGACGCAGGAGGTTCGCCCAGAGTGGGAAGCTCGTGTAGGCCATAAAAGCAGCCGGGTAGTGAGCCCAAACCCGGGGGTTTGCTTTTTCAGTACATAAGAGACACGTGCCGCGAAACAAAAGAGCGGCGAGTCCGGGTAAAAGAGAGAACATGGAGCTGAGAAAGTGAAAGTCTGAGTGAGAGTGAAAGTGGCAGAAGAGCGACAGCTGTGCGCAGCGGAAAGGAAAGTGAAACAAGGATAAGGGCAAAGGATAGACCCGGATGGTTGGGTGGACCACCCAGCGAGTTGGAGGTGCAAAATCAATACGAATGGGAAAAGCCCAAGCTCAAGCTAGAATGCGGCACGCGCTGCCTCCGGGTCTTATCGGAATGCCAAAGGATGTGGGTATCCTGCGCCAAAGGACTCCAATCCCCACTCGATGGCCCGACTAAAGCAGTGTCAATAGTGGGAGCCTTGGCATTTTAAATTCGGGGCTAGTTGCGTGTAAATTTGTTTGCCTTCCATAGCTTTGTACATATATATGGCTGTGTATTTGCCAGCTGGATATTTATGATTTCGGTGTCGTATTGCCGTCGATGTGCGTCAGTCACGCCATAGAGAAAGTCTCAGAAAGTTAATTAAGCTACCAGGCGACACAATGAGAAATTGGTTGGGATACGTATGGTTGGTCGTTCATATGGAACATCCCCTCGGCATGTATGTAGGTCAGTACGCGGTGGAAAATCAATAGGCTTTTAGGGTTTTTAATTATTCAAGTGCCCCAAAATGTACAAAATCATAGGGAAATCAAAAGAAACACAGCTTTGGATAATGTTTTTTGGCTTTTCTTCGTTTTGGAAAATGACTCTTCTTCTCGTTCGTTTATATGTATTTAAAGCTAATAAAAACAAAACAAAGGAACTACAAACTAAATTAAAATGACAACTAATAAGAAACGAAAGCTCCTGCCAGGTTAAAGCTTCAGTGGCGACCCGAGGTTTGTTCTATATACGCACTATATCTTTACAGCTAACTCTAGGTATATATCTATATCTATAAGATGTGTGTGCTGCGCGATTGAAAACGCCGACAGCACGAGGATTGTTATTTAATTGCTAATAGTTGCTCTATGTATATGTGTTGTGTTTTGTTATTTAGTTTTGACTTTTAACTAGATTAGTAGGCATATTTGTCTAGCTTAAAGTGGATTCTTCTCTTAACCTTTCTCTAGGGATATCTTTTCTCGAGTTTTTTCTTTTTTTTTTTTTGTACCTTCAGCGCTCGAATTTGAGTTTTCAATTTTGCTACTTTTCGTTCACAAATTTTGACAATTTACATGTGTTCCGCATGTGCTGCTGCGTGGTGCTTCAATACTCATCAACAAAAAGGCCAAAAATGAACTCGAAATCAAACGCGTTCTGTCTTTCAATCATATATCATATCGTTTATATCCGCATTCCTGCCCTGCTGCTACTTCTTTTTGCTCAGTCAAAGCTTACACATCTAACAAATTGCTCGAATAAGTTAACAGAAATCATAGGGATAAGGTCTAGAACATAAACCTGATGGATGCCGGTAACTCAAACAACAAAAGCAAATGCTATCACAGTAAAAAACTTAAAGTTGCCGTATTTGAATTTATATAGTTTACAATTTTATTGCAATCGTTCTCTGATTCGCATTCCTCTCATCTCCTCTACATCTCTAAACAACTACGTCCGGAGTGTGCGTCTGCGATCCGCTGTGATGGTTCTCTGCTACGGCACGGTGATCACTCGCTAAAACTACTCGATTAGTATAATCCTACCGCTCCTCGTCGTATGTACAACAGAATTGCTCAACAGAACAGAAGATTTTTAACAACTTGATTAGGTCTTAGGTCGGTAACTTAAAAAGAAATCAACAAATCGCGCCAAGCTACAACTCAGGATTATCGACCGATCAACAATCTCGACTTCTGGCTCGCATCGGATTGGATTGGATCGGATCGGATCGGATCGGCTAGCACTATTTTAAATAGTCTACAAATTTATAATTTTAAAGTCCACGCTGCAGCTGCAACTGCAGCTCTCTTACACATCTAGACTAGATCTATCCGATAAATATATGTATGTATATCTAAGGACTAAGGTCTAGGGACTACAAAAACGGACTAAAACTAGGCCCGCCTTCCTCTCGCAGCGGGAGGAGGTTGCTTGTTGGTTACATTTTACAGTTTACTATTTAGCTGATGCAGTGGTAGTCGTATGTTCTAGTTAGCAATATAAAATCGATCCATTTACAAAGACAAATTGTAGAAATGGGCTTGTCCATGCGCTTAGCCTAACAATCCTTGGTTTTTGTTACTCATAGCCGGCGGCTGTGGGTGCTTCCATTAGCTAATTGAGAGGCGGGTAGGGTAAAGGTCTCGTATCGATGGATCCTAGACCTTGGCCAGCTGCTTCTTGGGCCGCATGGGCACAATGCAGTAACCGGCACTTACATCGCGTCCGCTGACCAGCAGGTTCTTCAGTACCGAGTTGGACTGCTGTTGCTGCTGCTTCTGCTGCTTGCTCTCCGCCGACTGTTGCCAGCGCTCACTGCCTGCTCGCTTGGCTGCTTGGGTTTGCTGCTGGGCAGGATCCTTGCCAATCAGCTGCTGCAGGAGCTGAGGGGACTGCACATCCAGGCAGAGGGTTCCGCTCTTCAGGCGCTTCGACTCCACGGGATTGCCCGCTCCTGTCGCGCTGTTCAGGTGGCGCTTGTTTCCATGCTGCTGCTGCTGCTGGGGCACAAGGTTCACCTTCGCCACTCGCGGCTGCGTCGTGGTGGGCGGCTTGCTCTCTACCAGACGAATGGTGGCCTTGGTGGTCACCGGCGCAATGCTGGCTCCATTCAGCAGTTTTATAGCCGGCTGCTGCAGCTGCTCCTGCTGCTGCTGCTGTTGCATCAATTCCTTGTTATTCTGTATGGTAATCAATGGCACTGCATTCAAAATGATGTTCTGCTGCTGCAGTTGCTGCTGTTGCTGGAGCATCTGGATGGCAGACACCTTGCAGGGAGCGGGAGATGCGGCATTGGGACTCACGGGTTCCGTGTCCACCACCTGCATTTGAATCAGGTCCCAGCAGTCCAGATTAGCGGCTAAAATAAAAGCAATTAAAGTTAATAAGAAGCGAAGAATCTTTAGTAGAAATATGCCGTCTAATCCCCAAATTTATTGAATCGAATGCCAGCCAAAAATTAATTCCTTTGCCCATGACATTGGTGCTAATTTAAAACAATAATATTTGGCTGCCTCAAACATTTTGCACATAAATAAGTGGGCACATTCTACACAACATATACGCCGTTCTGCCTTTGACTCAGTATCTTTGTATCTAAAACTCTACATATACAACAAGTAGCCCATATCCCCACAGTCCGTTTCGTTTTCTCGCGCCTGCTGTGTGCGACATAAATCAGCCACGATTAGCTAGTGGAAAATTCATAAAGGCCTACAAGCATCTGTCAATATCCCCCGATATACCCTGTCATAAGACCCAGCACTTGCAGTCAATACAGTTGACAAGGCTAGGTGCTGGTGTCACCGATTCCGTCAGCTCCTGGGCATCAATCACAGTCCTCGTGCCGTGACATGTGTCAAAGGTAAGAGAGCAGTGTGTGAATATTACGCAAATCGATTCAAACCACTGGAGTGGCGCGCAGACCCACATCAATTAGCTCTCCCGCGGTTCCCGCAGACGGGAAATGAACCCAACCCACAACTAAACCAAGTGACATCTTCCGCGACACGCAACTGAAATTCTGAATTTTTCTTTATGTTTGCCTCCTCTATTTTTACATGTAGGCGTTGGAGTGCGTGCGTGTGCGTTGGCAGCATATCATAAAAAATAAAGCAAGTTTCCACGGGTATTTTTAGCCGCGGACTGCCATAAAATTAGGCCTCTCCAAGTGCAGGAGGCGAAATTGTGGAATATTTTCAAAACCGAATGAGAGAGAGTGATCCCAAGGGGCCGTAAATCAATCTATTCAGCTTTATTAAATCTATCAAATGCCGCTTTCTATTAAAAGACGAAAGTGTCGTAAAATGTCCACCCCATAATTACCCCCCAATTGCTAGACTATTCTGCCGTTCTAATATGATCTGACTATTCCTTTTAAAATACTCCATTCCATGACTGCTCAATACATATATATCCACAAACTGCCACCCAAGATACTTACAGTCCTTGCTGTAGTCATTCTCAAATGCATCCTCCATGGGATGACATAAGCTGCCTCCCATTTGCACATCGTATTTCTCTTTTTTGCACTCGATGTTTAGGCTGAGTAACTGCTGTTGCTGCTGCTGCTGTTGCTGCTGTTGTTGCTGCTGCTGACGCTGCTGCTGTTCCTCCTGCAACTGCAACTCCTGCTGCAGCTGCTGGAAAGTCCTGAACTCGTTGCCACTCTGCTGATGTTGCTGCAGCCGCTCGTTGCACTCCTCCGCAACCGTAACACCACTTCCCGCCAGGATCGACAGAGTTCCATTTCCGGATCCGCACAGCAATGCCGCCAGCTCGCTGGAATCGCTGGTGAAGACCGCTGCCTGTTGCTGCTGATGATGCTGTTGCACGGGCGATGGCGACAATGAGGAGACCGTTGAAGCTGGCGAGGAGCACAGGGAGTTGGAGAAATGCTGCTGCTGGAGTTGCGGCTGCTGCTGCTGTTGCTGGTAGCCAGTGTTGCCGGCGTATTGCTGGTGATGTTGCTGCTGCAGCTGTTGCAACTGCTGCTGTATGGCGTCGATCTCCTTGGGCACCATGGTCTGCAGATCCTCTGGTGGGCACCACATGAGATCCGTCTCCGTTAGCAGGGGCATATCATCATCGATCGGGATGTAGGGAGCACGCATGGCAAAGGCCTCGAAGGAGAAGTCATCCTCCTGGGTCAGTGAATTGGGACTGCACAGCGATGGTAGGCTGCTGTCCTCGGGACTCTGTTGCGATAGAGGAAACATATCGATCAGTAAGGATAATCAATGCTTGGAGGTCTAGGAAACTCACCTTTGATGTGATGCTGGGCGAATGCAGGTGCTGCGAGCAGCTTGTGTCATTCGACTCCTCGCGATAGTTGAACAGCGGATCGATGTTGCTGCTGCTATTGCTGTTGTCGTGGTGCTGGGGATGATGCTGCTGCTGTTGTTGCTGCTGCTGCTGCTGCTGGTTGTGATGTTGCTGTTGCTGCTGCTGATGACTGGGATTGCTAGCGGTTGCCGTGGGAGTGGGTGTGAGCGGGCTGAGCGGACTGTTGGCATAGCTGTTGTTGTTGCTACTGGTATTGCTGGGTGCAGAGGTGCTGCTGCTGCTGGGGCTCTGGTAGTGCTGGCCGCTGGCCGTCGTGGAGCAGGTGGTCGAGTCCAGGGAATTGATGTCCTCGGGCAGCAGGCAGGTGCCCATGAGGCCAACCAGCATGTCACTGAAGGGAGTCATCTCGTCCAGCTGGATGCAATTGGTGGAGGCCAGGTGGTGGGACAAATCGTCAGGTTCTTCCTTAAGCACTACAATCGAAAAGAAAAACATTCAGTTAGTGGCGGTTTCACCTAGTTTGCGGTGGGGTGCTACATCTCAATTCGGGTTTCGGTCTACTGTTAATTGTGGCTTGTGTGCTGCCGAAATTTCAATTATCGCTCGCCGGAGTCGCCCCTAATTGACAGCTCTCAATTGAATCTAATTGAAGGCAATGCGCTCCCCTCGTGAATTAGTCGCTCCAATTGCCTTCGCGGTGGAATCGAAGCAGAGCCATGATTTTTATGGCCGGACGACTCATTAATCAGCATTTCGGGCCTATTGACGTACGCGGAATAAATGCAAGCGAAGCGGTGCGAAAACAAACGCTCCTGAAACAGGAACTCAACATCGATAAGATCGCTGGATTCCAGGTTATTTTTACTGAATTGAGTAACTATCGGGTGCATCGCCCCAGATCAGGTGCAAGTTCCCTTATCAGTACGGGGTCTTGAACCAGGGGCGATCTTCCCGCTAGATTGGCCTGTGCGTCACCTAGGTCCACTCATACGTATAAGTTCTTGAGCATCTAAGCCGTGTCTCAGCTATCAACCCATCCCGATCACGATCCCCAGCCCCATCCCAATACCATGCCCGTCATGGGGTTTGCTATACTAGATGGTATGCTAATAAAACTGGTCCCAACCGCCTGTGTGTGCCGACTATTAAGTTGCAAAATGGAAATGAAAAACTAACTAAAACGACGGAGAGACCGCAGGCCAAATAGAATTTCAAATGCAAGTCCAAGTTCGTGAATGTAAGTGCGAGTGCATTGTTTGCCTTTGGCTCAGCCGCTTACTTCTATCAAAGAGCCATATATAATACGGATAAATCCCAACTGCGGCAACTGCCACCGGGCAGCCATATAAGCCAGAGTATAGTAAGCAGATTGCCTGGAATGGGCTCGCGCCTCCTCACCAACCAACAAGCGGCTTAGTCAATGCATTTCACATGCAGAGAAATAATGTATCTCATTTCATTATGCTTTTACTATCACCTAGTTCCTGTATTTAAACTCCTACTAAAATAACCTAATTTTTTGTTTATATTTGAATGCATGGTCACACCATGTTGTCTTCTGCACGACACAGCGATATGGCCTCTCTAAGAATCTAGTCTATGCATCATTTTCTCTCCGTGCAGAACATATTCCAATGCCATTTTCAGGAAAGCGGCAATAAAGATCAGATTAGCGGTGTGTTAGGGATTTGCACAGCTTGTAGCTGGCATCTGCTTGCTCTTGCGGTCGTTGCATTCGACACAAACAAATTAATTAACAATGCAGGCCCAAAGGTCTGGCCCCCCTGCAAGCCCCAGCCCCTGCTTTATGGAGCCCCCAACCCGGCAGTGTGACTTGTAATTATGGCACTCGAGTGCTACTCAACGTTGGCAAAGCTTTTTGCGGAAAAAACAACAGAAATTATGGCGCACGATAATACGGCACACACAGAACTGAACAGAACCGAAAACACAGCCCATCGGGGGTCTATGTCTATCTATATCTATATCGGAATCGAGGAGTGCATTTTATGAGATATTTGCAAAGTGCTTCTATATATTACAGCTCATCGAATGTGTTGTTTTTCGCCGAGGTGCAAGGCCGGTAATGGCATTTAGCGGCTAACTGGCTAACTGCGCCTACACGCAAGGCTAAAGAGGACGGAGCAGCTGCGACTGTTTCTTGGCCATCACCCAGTGATCCAGTCACCCATGCATCGAGTCACCCGGCCAACAAGTAACCTAGTCACACTTCAAAAAATATTGTGCAAGGACTGCGTCAAAGAGTCTAAAGGAATCTATTGAAAGAAATTTTGCTATAAAGATATATTAACTGATTTGTCGGAGATTAATTAATGTTTTTATGCCTTTTAAAGGCCTTTTCGATCTGTCTCTCAAAGAACACAGCATTTCTTTGTGTGCAACCGATGAGAGGTCGGTCGTGAGAAACTTGTGAAAGGCATCTCTGCACTTGAGCCACATTCGGTGCACTTGAGGCGTGTGTGCTGTATTCGAAAGTTTTCGAGGGAACAGGTTGCCGCATTAGCACTCGCACAAAATTCATACCGACAGCGTATGCTCAACGCGTGACTGCGAGGAATCTTCGGGACAATTGGAGAGAACCCAGAACACAGAACCCAGAAGCCGGGAGCAAAACGGCTTCAATTTAAATAAATTTATGTCATCATCTGCAATTGAAGACGGCGACTCGTGACGTGACGTAGTTCCAAATCAGAATCGGAATATGTAAACAACGGACACGGGCACTTAAGAAGCAACCCGCAGAGATCAGAAGAGAGCCACCACCAAATGGGGACAGACAGGGCGTGATGTGATGCTGGAAAGCTAGTGCTTCGGCTATTTAGCTTTATGTAAGAGCCCGAAAATACTGACAGCTTACACAGCAGCCGCCACAGACCTGAAATCAGGCTCGGACTCATCATATCAGCTGTGAACTTGAACCCGGGTGATTAGCAGCGGAGAATCCAATCCAATCCAACCATCCGACCGTCTGTTATTTTTATTCCCCATTTGTGCTTCTGGTCGTGATGGGCGCGCTTATCACGCGTGCTAATCACGATAGAAGTGCGTTGTCCATATTCCCCTTCGATCCCAATCCCCCATTTCCATCCGCCTCCTTCTCCTCCTCGCATAGCATAACTGGCCTGGCCAGCCACTGAATAAGCCCATAAATGTATCGGCCAATTGATATTTATGGCCAGAGTGCTCCTATCCGTGTGCTATCGTTACAAATATTTGCTTTTGTAGATTGGGAGTGGATAAGAGCATAAGGTAATTACACTGGGCAGGCACTTTGTTTTTGTTTGGCAACGAGTTACTTTTGTTTGGCCATCGAGAAGAATTCCCTCCTGATTATCTGTGCATGTGCTGTAAAACGCCTTGAAAACGCGAGTATCTGACGGCCGGCAATCGAGGCGATCGAGTGTTACAACTGATTACGCTGACGAACGGAATATTTGAGGTGTTTGGAAAAATACCAAACAACCAAACAAACGCGGTGACAAGAATTACATAAAAACACTGGCTACTCATCATGATCATCATCCCCTTAAGGCAATCTGATTCGGGACGAAAATAAAGCCGAGGCATTTCCCCTGTTTATTTACGTTCCACGCAACGAAAATAAATATAGCCGACGCGCTAGAAGAAAGTAAAGTAAAGTTTCGTATCTCTACATCCGAGTCTGCAGGCCCAGCAAAATGTCAACACAAACGAAAACGAGAGCGATTAGAGGCTGCAGGTCCACTTGAAAGTGTCGCAAATACCACCAACATTTCGGGGGGCCAATGGATCTGGAAAGGGGAACTCGGGCTACCCAGGCTACACATGCGAGACAGCAGCGCTTGATCCATCGACGGACCTTGGCACACGCGCCAAAAATTCAGCTCTCCACTGCCCCTGGTTTTCACTCTTTTCAGGGGGACCCCCGCCGTCCCCCCGATGACAGCCACATCGCTTAGCATATTAATTGGCTCAAGTTAATATTCATATTTCTGTTTTTTGTCACCAGGCGGCAGAAGCTGCCAGCGAAAAAATGAAAATAAAAGAGTGGAAAAATTCACTCGATGGGCACAAAAAACATTCGAAATACACAAATATTCCAATAGAGAAATGAAAAGAGTGGGCAAAACAATCGGTGACGTTTTTTCTGAATAATTTAATCATATGATTTCTAGTGGGAAATATTATAGAAATGTTTTTACGATCGAGAACTGAACGAGTATAGCCTGCTAAACCAAAAAATTAAACAATTAACTAGATACTCCCATAAATAATGCCAAGGGTAGAATTTTAATAAGGCCTATTGTGCAATGAAATCAAAAATAGGCTTTGATGTAACACGCGGCGTATACACAATAAGTCACCATTCAGAACATTGATTACCTAAGTTAACCCACTTTACAGTGCCATGTATATTGACCCATTCCATAGCGGCGATCCTCACTCTTAAAAACAAAACCAACACCGTCAAACTCTAATCTTGCAATAAACGATCCCCCGCGGTTCCACATACACACAACACTGCGTATGCGTAATGCCGGCAAATTGTGACATAAGAGCCGGGCAATTGCATCGTCAACCGGCTTGCGGTTAAGTACGGATGGGAATGGGAATCGGAATCGGAATCCACCCCCCCAGTATATAGCCCTCCATATACATCATTATATACCTTGCTGTGTGCACTTATCAGGCGAGCGAACGGAACATTGTTTACTAATGCACTTTTCGAGCGGCGGGCTGAGCGGCGGGGCGGTTGTGTCTTTACAAATAAATAGTTTTATTTGCGCAAATTGCGGCCACAGATAAGCGAGCCAAAAGGCAAAAGCGACCGATCGCCAGAATGACTGAATGACATACTGAGTACCTGACTGACTGACTGGCTGACTGAATAAGCGACCGACTGACCAATCAAATCGCACAATGCGTCAAATCACATCAAATAGCGCGCGTCACCAAAGTTGCCTGCCCCTCTGGCTGTTGCCTATTTTTGCATAGAATTTATAAACAAGCCAACCGGAATGCATATGTATAAGTTGGCGCTGTTTTGTCGCTGAAAAGCGTTGACTTTAGCCTTGAGCACAGAGCACTGCACCTGATGCACTTTACAAAACGAAAAAAAAAAACTACTCAAAAGCGGTTTGCGAATCTTTCCTGTTTTGTATTGTTTTCAACACTTATCAGCTGATTCAACCACACCTTCCCTAACAACCGAATTCAGTTATGTAGCGCAAGGTGTGTTACAGAAATCTCTATCGTTTAACTGCTGACTTACTAATATGAGATATAGTGCAGCTCTTGATAAGAGCATACTCATAAGTGATTACGTTGCATTAACCATTTAAACAGTATCTAACTGAGCAGCTCTTTAATTAGGAAATGAAAACCACCGAGTGCATGATAGAGAAGATAGAGATCTCCGCAACATTTCCTTGTATTTATAGAAGGTTATAGTGGTACTTACTTGTCAGACCTCGTCCATCGTCGGCAAACAGCGAGCAGAATCCTTTACTCATATCTTGAGCTGGTTGCTGGGGATTCTGCAGTTGGGTTTGCTGTGCGATCTGCAGCTGCTGATTGCTCGAGGAGATTATGGCTGCCGTGGCGGTGGTGGTGGGCGGCAGAGTGGGTTCTACGCCGAGCGGAGTCTTCTTGCAGAGGACCGCTGTGGGCGGTGGTGTTAGGGGTGGAGCGGGACTCGGGCGGAGGACCGAAGCTGTCACCGACTTGGGACGCTTCTCCTCGGGACGCAGTCCGCTGCTACTGCCGCTGAGCAGCTGGGCAGTGATGGTGCGCGGTCCTGGCGAGTGGTTCTCCCGCTTGATGAGCAACTCCGCCTGGAGGATCTGCTTGTACGGATTGCTCTCGGGCAGCTGCTTTATCTGGTCAGCCGTTGAGGTTGCAGTTACTGGTGGGATTGTTGCAGTTGTTTTGGTTTCCTCGATGGTTTTCTCTGCTTTCTCGCTCTCAATTTGCAGAGGCTTAGCTTGCAGCTCTGAGGGAATAGGTGTGTTCGCTGTTTCCTTGGTTTCCTGAAGGATTATTTCGGGATCGGCTGCTTTTTCGGGCTCCTTCTCGGTTTCAGCTGCTTGGTGGTGTTGTTCCTTTTGCTCACTTGCCGCAGTTTGTTGAGCAAGTGAGTATATCTCATGTTTATTCTCAAGATTACTGCAAGATGGAGAGGCACAAACGCGATTCGAATTGGGTTTAATTGAAATGCTTGTTTTCGGTAACTTATTCGCGTTGCACTCGTTTGTTACACCACGGCGAGAAAAGCGATTCGCGGGATTCGTTCGAAAGTATCTGAACAATGCAATGTATCTGAGTATCTCAAGAGAGTATACTGCGCTCTTTCAGGCAATCAGCTGACACAGCTGCTTGCCACTCGTTCTGGGTTAGTAAATACCAATTAACTAGACTAATTAACTCTACGGGTCCCCTAACGAGCCGAATTGAGCCGGTATTTCTATAGTGAAACGAACCCCTTCGTTTTAGAACATGGAAAATAATACAATATCATTCTTGGCAAAGGTTAATATCACTTATCAAACGCTGTTTTGATAACACTGTTCACCAATTGAGTCGCAGACTTTCATAGATAAAGGTTTTTAATAATAATATATGTTTTCGCATTTATCAGCAAGTGGTATTTCTATTTACGTTCTTTAGGATTAAAATAGCAAAGATTTACTACGGATTATTTTATAAGATATTCGCGCAGATCCTAGCTAAAGCCTGTTTATAAAACTACTAAAATACTAAATTCCAAATCATCATCATCAGTGGAAAATTCCCAAAGAACTATTTTTGTGTGCACCTTTATTGCAGGTAAAAGTCCGTGTAGCGCTGGGTCAAACGTGATCACCGACCATTCCTATTCAGAATTAGCGACTTTTGGGCGGTTTCCTAGGTTTCACAACTGCCATCGGAAAATTTTCGCCCGCCGATAAGTCACGTTTCCCCAATGCCAGACCGATTTTTGAGCATTATCAATTATCAATTATCCAAGCGAAATCAGAAACGGCTGGGCATCGTTCATATTGTTTTCGCTGTTCCTTTCAGTCGTGATAGATAGCAACGCCACTAGGTGGGTGTGTCCCAAGAACAACAGCGGCACCAGACCCAGATTGATAAGCTCCGAGCTGCTACAGGGTGTAATCAGTAATCCGATGGAACCGCAACCAGACCCAAAATCCGTAGAGAGCCCGGCAACTGCCGTGATGTCTCAGGAACTTTCATTCCACCTCTCCTGCGATAAGATACTGGCATTCGCGCGATCGGCCGACTCAGCCTGATCTGCAGCACGGCGGACGGGCGACGACGTCTCCGTCCGGACTGCCTACGTTAAACGGCCGTAAAACTGTGCATGCACGGAGTGGCTGAGAGTCAAGCGCTGGGCGCGTGAAGCCCCCGTGGGGCCCCCGTGAAGCCCCCGTGGAATGCGTGCTGCGACTGATCTGGCGATAAAGGCGCCATCGCACGATAACTATACTATATGTGTGCACAGGTCTCGAGTGCTGGACATGATGAGGCGGAATACCAACACCAACGCCAAAACAAACAGCCGAGTATTATTTATAATTTCCAGTGGTAGTGGGCGCAACAACAGCAACGCAGGCGGAGCAACTTTTTGGGGGCTCGTCCCTCTGGTGAAATAGTACAAAATACGTCGTTCGAGAAGTGGTTATAGGGGCAGCTCGACATTGAAGTGAAGTGTAGGGTCTTTTGTCTTCTGTCCACTGGGCAATCGAAGATCTGCGATTTCCTCGAGGGTGACCAGCCCACTTTCTGGGCGGAAAAGGAGGCTCAATGTCACACGACTTGCGGGTAGTTGCGCAATTCGACAAGAATCGATTGATTAGTTGGATTGGGTGACATACGCCCAGAGAACACACCCACCACCCAATATTCTGCCGGAAGGCATTGAGTGGACAACAACAGTCACAACCTATAGATATAGATGGATGTAGTTGGATCTGGGCTGCTGCTACACTTAAATAATTGCTTCATCTTCATTGTTGAGCTCGCCAATTGTTTGGGGCCCGTCGCCTGACACGGGCCAGTCCCAACCAGTTAGAACCGACGATCGGTACCGGTGGGTCTGCCCCTTTTCGTGGCGGAGGAGGCTTACATCACATTATTAATTGAAGGTCTCCGAAAATGCGCAAGTAAATACGTACAGCTACGGTTGAAATGATAGCACCAACAATGCGCCACTCGAATTGGCGAAAGGTCATTATAAACCAGTTGAAACGAGGCTATTTTTGGATATATCTTTTTTTTGGCAGTCTACTAGCTAATCTGAAGTGCTAAAAAACAATGAATGCGCTGTCCGGTAATAATCAATGGGATCTCATAACACATCTTTTGTATGACAAGGAATGCGCTTGAATGAAAACTTGAATTTAATACATACAAATTGTTTACAAGTATTTAGCAAATGAATCTTTGGATTACAAATTTATTATTGTTACAAGATATATATCACCGCCTTCGTCACTAACTCAATTAGTATTGTTACACCCCGATTACTCATGCCATAGTTGAGGAAATAGAATGATTTTTTAATTGTGCAAATCAAATTGCAGCGAATTAAACACCCATCAACACAAAAAATTAATACTATTTCAGTAATTCCGTAACATCGTATACATCGTATATCGTCACATGACGAATATATGAAAAAAAGAATGTTTTTGAGAATAGGTTATGGATTTTTCACTGATTACTAACTTATGACGGTGTGCTATCGTTACGCCCTCTGCTGTGATTGTAATGGGCACTGCAAAAAACACTCCAGGCTATTTGAAGTGCCGATGGGTTGATGAAATGTTCGAGAACGACTGCTGATAAGAGATACAGATAGAAACTGCACCCGCGATCTTTCCTCTCAACTCTTGAACTGTGCAACTCGAGTGGAAGTTGTACTAATTGTGGAACGTTGAACGTGTAGCGCGGATGGCGAATCTTCGAGTGCTCTGATGGCTTTTCAAGTGCGAGACTTTCGAAGTGCGAAGTCAGCAGCGCAGCTCGATCGCCTGATGTTCTTTTGCCGCGCCCCTTTTCCACACGATTTTCGCAGATGCACAAATTGACTACCCAGCGCAACCAGACGAGCTGCAGTTGAGCAAAAGGTGAAACAAATAAGTCGGAACAGTGGCAGAGATAACTATTTAGCCGCATTTTGTTCGGAATGTGTCGAAATTTTTAAGTAAATCAAAAAGCAATTGACAGTTATTTGAACCTATACTATACATCCTTCATTTTTGAGCTGAAAGCAAATGCATCTGCTGCTACAGTGTTCTATCGCTTGGAAGTCCTTTTTGCGAGCTTTGATGTTGCATCAAACACATTTTCTTATTGTGTAACAAATTGCGTCGAAGAACGGAAAACACAGAGGTGGAGATACGAGAAATCGGCGACCATAAAAAGAGAGGAACAAAACAAGCGGACGACAACAAACACAAATTGTCTGAAAAGCGAGAGGCTGTAAATTCGCTCTCCTTTCCTTTCTGCTCCTCTTATTCTGTTTCCCTCTTTCAATTGCAGGGCAATAACGGGTGTCCCCCTGCCGCGCCCCCTCTTCTGCTTCTTCCTTTGCTTGAACAGCCCCCCTAAAATAGCAGTAATTGTGCGCGCTTGTGAGTGTGTGTGTGCAGTAAATTGAATGAACGAAAAGACAGTAAAACGAGATCAAAAGAGTGGAGAATTGAGAATTGTGTTTTGAGTTTACGGAGAGTTGTGTAATCGATTGCAGCAGCAAAAAATATAAATTTGTTTAATTACACGCACTCTTGGTCGTAAAACACACCATTAAGATTTAATAAACAAATGCAAATGCTCAGCGAATTTATGTAATGCAAATTTGCAACTGCAATGTGGCGAACAGCAAGACGAAGAAAGAGAGCAAAGAGAGGAATTCTTTTTTTTTTTTGGACAATGCACGCAGAATGCAATTTGTTGCAGTCGGCGTCGCAGCTGCAGCGCTGCAGCTGAGCATTTTACAGGTTAGGAACGAGTGTTGTGTAAAACTTTGTCTGTTTTATTGCATTTACTTTTCATATTCCGTATTTTTATACGATCGTTTATTATTTTTTCGGGCGCTTTTCTGCATTCCGCGTGTAACAAACATTTGCACACTTTTCTAATGAGCTTCCTATGGGTTTTGGGTATTTTGACGTTTTTTATTTTTGCTCTGGACCGTTTCAGATTTTGATAATCGCTCACACACACAGGCAGCGGCTGATTAAAATAGCAATTATATGTTTTTTATAATTTGCATATAGGTCCCGCGTGTGTGTGTGATTAAGTTTATTTTTGTCAACTTTTGTGTTTTTTTTAGCTTGCTTTTATTTTCTTCAGGCTGACTTTTTATTATTTTTTCACGAGGTTCACAGGTGTATAAAAAAACTGCAGGCTTTTTATGTAATTTATTAACTTCGCTTCTGTTGATCTTTTACCTTTTGAACTTGGTTGTTCGGCGCTTTTATTTGGCTTTAGAGTGGTTATTTTGTTATTAAATATTTACAGTTCCGTCCGGGCGTGTTTAGTTAGTATTTTCCTTTGCGTGGATTTTAAGCATTTTATTTAACTTTTTGCACTTCGACTCGACTCGACGGCAGCTGGCGAAGTAAAACAAAACGTCAATCGGCGATTGTTTTTAAGCACGGCGCGGCGATCGGAGAGGTGCGAGCGAGATAGCAACGGCGGCGGCGGCAGAGTTTAGTTAATAGTTTTGTTTGTGTTTTTTTGTCACTAGTGCGCCTCTCTGTTTTTTCGGTTCAAGTTATAATTTTTTATATTTTTCGGGGAGCAGTGCACGGAAAAAGTGAAGTGAGCGCTGCGAAATTTGAGAGACGAATGAGTGGAAGTCCGAAAGCGATGGCTTTTTTCAAAGCGCCAGCGAAGCGACGCCAAAAATAGAGAGCGGCTCCCCAAGAGAGCAGCGCGTTCTGAGTGAAGAGAGCGCAACGCCGGCGCACTGAGTTTTGAGTGCTTTCCACCCAGAAGCACTCGTTCTGTGGCTGAATTTTGAGCGGAAAGCAGGGAGCTGAAATATTTCTCTCATATTCCACCAGCGATTTATTATTGTTTTTATGCCAAACAAATCAGCTGAGCACCGCAAACGAAACCTCTGCCACTCAAAAATCTCCCTTTCTCCAAAAATTAAAGAGCATAATATTCTGCCCACCAAAATTAAGCATTAAACGTTGAACCCGCAATATCAGCTGATTGTGATGATAACGCCAAACTGAGTTCGTATTACCAGTGTCCAGGTATTTATATTGTATTTATTCATGGCCTCACAGGCGCCTAAAAGTATGACAGAAGTAATGCAGGGAAAAAAGTCCTAAACGGGCAAAGCGGAAATCGATGCGTGGGCCGAAGGAATCGCCCTCCCACTCCCCAGAACGAAAAGTCGTAAAAAGACCCCACAAATATTCATGTTTATCAGTTGGAAACAAGAACTTATTGCTTTTTCAATTTCCCGTACAGTAACAACTCGAAAGCAGCTGCCACACGAAAGGATTGTCTTTATATAGAGAAAAAAATTGTTAGAAGCGACCGATTACAATATACTACGAATACAACCAAGATGGCGTATGAGTGATATTTCCTATTCAGCAGTGTGACCATGCAATAAAAAATGTGGTGCCATTTAGACAATTTTAGTTAAAGATCCTGCTAAAACAATGGAACTACAGAAAATTTGTGCGCCAACGAGTTCTTTTTCTCTGTATAGCTTGGTCATAATCCAATATTTCACAAATATGAGCTGGCATTGCCCGACATTCGCTAATTTCGCCATAAAACTAAAGCCATTGCGTGATAGGCATAAAAAAGGACACACAAGCCCACACACACACACACACATTTCCAGAGAGAGAAGGATAAATAATAGGCCTGCCAGGACGAAACACGAAGTGAAAGAGAGAGCAGACGAGTGAAAGAGACGAAGCACGAGCAAAGTATTTGCAGAAATTTTACGATTTGCCTTGAAAACGAAATAAAGCGTTTAAGTGTGTAGGTGAGTGCGTAAGTGTGCGTCAGTGCGTGTGTGCGTGTGTGTGAGGGTATATCGCCTTTAGTGGTATTTGTCTTCTCACTTCTCGAGTGCATCAAATTTACACAACTCGCTGATGAAATCTCGTGAGCCTCTTCGTTAAAAGCTCACTTAAATGGGAATTTCGGAGGGGGAAAGGTGAACGAATGTGGGCGGTCGAAAGGTGATTCCCACTCCCACACGCCCCTCAAAAATGTCAGAATATCCCCAGAAATGTGTTTCCCAAACCAGAACAAACAAATCCGATGGAGAGCAGAAAAGAACATGGCAAACACCATATTAAAGTCGGAATGAAGGCAAATAAATTCGAAATGTTTATGCAGTTTTTGCTGCCGAGGAGGACAGAAATAAATTCAAATTAAATTCGGGCCAAACATTTTCCCCACCAAGGCGAGCCATAAATAATTGGAGGCAAAAAAATCAGACAAAGATACATTAAGCAACAAATTATTGTCCATTGCAAATGTTGTTCAATCTAAATCTCGACAAATGAACCTTCTTATAAATATGATATCAATTGAAATATCAAACTTCGAATTGCTATTTAAATTCTTTAAAATGTTGTGTTCTTTAAGTTCTCAAGGCAACAACCCCCTTTGCCTCTTAACTGGATTTTGGCTTGCTGCCTGCGATTACCATTCCCATTCAATCCATTAGCGACCCCTTTAATGAATCGATTATTATTTATCTTGTCGACTGGACGAGATCGAGCAGTTATCACCTTGTCAGTGGCTACATTTTCCGCATCTTTGATGGGCATTTTTCGCGAGCCATGAACAAACAGTGGAAATTGTTTTAAAAATAAACTCAAAGTGTGCCAAAACCAAACAAAACGAGCCAGGAGGAAGGCGAGCAAGTAAAAGCCGGACGAAAAAGACATTTTTTGGCTGGCTGGAAAGGAATTTTCACCCCTTTCGAGTTTATTTTCGGATGCTGCATTGGCGTCTGCGGGACTTTTGGACGGAAAGGCGAGGAAATGGGACTGGGTGCCGCCGCAGACAAGCTGAAGCGTTCTGCAATTCACTTGGCCACAATACAAATCAACCGTCGGACTTCAATCACATTAAAAGCATGCACCCAGGAACTCCGGAATATATGACCCAAATAAATCAGGCGTCCAGATAAACCGGTCTACACACTATGTATATACTCCATGGATTGTATACTCCATGTACATCCACTCACCCCGCCAAATGCAATCCGATTGTCAGATCGCAAAGTGCTGCATCATACTCGGTCGCCTTTCGGAATGACAAGCCCCCAGAAGTCCATTGGGCTGGAAGTTAGTCGTAAGCAATATAGTCCCACGATGACTCAAGACCATGACACAGGGATTGGGCAAAATCGGTTTGGGGGGAAACCTTATCTCCGCGGAATTTGACCGCAAAAACAAATGCTTCAGTTTCTTCAAATCGAAGCTGACGTACCTGGCTGGATTTTTATGCGAATTTATTGAGGGGGCACGGGGAAAGCCTTTACGTAATACTTTTATTGAACATACAATACACGCAGGTCGATTAAAACGTTTGCAATCAGCAATTGTGAATCAAGAATTTGGTTGCCAGGGGCGAAATCGAGCTCTTGATTCATTGAGGCAAAGTTATTCATCTCCTAATCAAAATTATTTTATCACCATATTTTAAAAACCCTCAGTGAACGAAGTACATTCATTAGTCGAAATAATTTCAGAAAGTTATACCCTACTAAAAGTTTGCTGGCATCCGGCAATCAAACAGAAAACAAATTGACTTATGTGCGCAGATAGCTATTGCACATCTGCCCACATGGATTCTAGCCAGATCCACATCGAAACCCATGACCATATCGAGAGCACTGGGTCTAGACTCGAGTGAGCGTAGTAAATCATTTGCGCAGTTGCAAATCGGTCAGATGCATGCACACATATGTACATATCTGCTAACCCCCAAGTCCCCCGATGCCCCAACTTTTGCATGCTTGGCATCTGGAGAATTATTTCATAAGTTCCGCCGGCAGTTACAGCCCAATGTTGTTGCCATCTCGCTCAGCTGCCACGTAATTCTGCCAACAATTTGCGAAACGAGCTCAATAGACGTCGAATTCGTGAAATCGAAAGGGGCGACGCCGTTTCACTCACGTCGCTTCTACTGGATTTGCAGACACATAGATAGGCACAGCAGGGGTCAACATAGTAGCATGCACTTCAGATACAAATATTTTAATTCTGAGCAGAATCAATATCTTCAAGATACTGCATCTATAAAGTGTACTGATCATTGATAATTGTTAATTTGTAGATTCTGGTTTCTGACCCTATTCAATTAACCACAGGTGTGGTGGTCAGGCTAGTCACTCATGGGGCAGCAGGTGCAGACGTTGTTTTGGAATTCCATGGAAATGCCCCCAGCAGATTGTGGGTCTTGGTCTGGGGCCGGTCTGGTTATGGACTTTTCAAATCTGGCATACGTGCCGAGCCGAGCACCATGAACTGCTCGAAAGCCCACTCAAAGCGGAGCGAGTGAGTCGGAGAGCCGCCGTCTGTTCCGGCGATCGAGAGTCGGGATCGGAGGGTATGTGCTTGGCGGGGTGCTCGGATCCACGGGGCACCAATGCTACCGCTCGAAGAAGTGCAAAAAGTGAGCAGGCAGAGGCGAATGTGTGCCGCCGTCTGTGTTTCGCCGTTTGTGTGCCGGCCGGCATCTGGTGGAACTGGTTTCTTCTTTCCACGGGCGGCTCTCCCAGCACTTTGCGAAAATAATGAAAACAAAAAGTCGGCGAAAGATTTGGCAATGCACAGACACAGACACAAGCGGGGAACATATGATAAGGCGGACACGTTCATGGGGAGTGATGTGGAGGAAAACGAGAAACCAAACCGAACAGCAGATCAAGTTTTTTCTGTTTGCAAGTAAGGCCCGAAAAGCGGGAACAAAAACAATGGCCAATGACGAGGCATTCATACAAAAAACAGAGATGAGGAACGGAAGCTGTAGGGTGATGAAGTTCTCCAGATAATTCGGGGGTTCTCTTCCGATATCCTCCCTTTTTCTACCTACTTAAACAGCTACTGTGTGTCATGATGCGGAATATCAGAAACGAAGATACATGATCAATCAACCAGATTTGTTCGAAATGTTTGGGCAAACAGGTGTTTGAATGGCTTGTGGAGTGGATGGGAAGAAAGACAGTCAGATAAACTGGTTTACAATTCCATTGTAGTCTTAAAAGAAAGCTGCCTTTAAACTCAGGAATGATATGATGATAACTATTGCGGTTATCACTATTTAGGTGTGTTCGCTATTGCTAAATGTAATCATTTTTCCCTACTGCACATTGAACTCCCGTTAATGGTTTGCTGAATGGTTTATAAATGGGCCATAAGTTAACCAGAAGCTAATTGCGGATTGGGGGCCCAGATAAGATTATCAAAGCTGACGCAAATCGATCGGAAAGCCTCGTCGTGGGGGTTGGCCATTGGATAATCCGCGATTTACGAGCAACCGAATCAACAGCGAATCAAAGGCCAAATCTTAGTGGTAGGCCAATATTGATTTATCCTTTTGTGACAGCCCATGGATTTTATGTTTTTCGCAGGACGAAGGACAGCACAACACGCCACTCAAGTGTTGACAACTGTCGGAGGAAGAACTGCGTGGAATGGGAGGAGACAGCTGGCTATTATATATCACACTTTTTGTGTGCTCTCGGCCAACAGAGGCCGAAAAGGCCTCCACGTCCTGCTGCCCCATAAATGTATCTGGTTCCTCGGTAGCTGTATCCGTATCTATATCTGTATGTTTATCTAAGCTCCGCGAATGAAGCCAACAAAAGGTACAAAAGCCACCGCCAAGAGATGGTGCAAAAGTGAGCGGGGGGATTCACCCATGCGCCAACAGGAAAGCGGATGAGTTATAGTCGAGATACAGATACGCCGATAATGATGGATGTTTGGGGGACGAGTGGGAACACAAATAAACAATTATCATCTGATGTTAAAAAAAAGTGGCAACACTTTAACGTAAGGTTTGTATGGGCCTGTATACACAGAAAAAAAAATATTTAATACCTTTGCAAAGGGAAAGTGCCACATTAAACACTACCATTCTGTGCTATTTTCTTGCTCTGTAGCATTTGGATGACTAAGTATTGTTTCGATGTCGATGAAGATGGTATCACCATCGAATAATTGTGTAGATTACAAAATTTGTGTCACGTTTTGTCGCTTTTCTGCTACCGAATGTTTGTCATGTGTTTTTGGTTTAGCTTGTTTTTTTTTGCCCCCAGCTTTAATTTCAACAAATTAGCGACATAATGAAACGCTTAATTAAAATAACAAGCCACCGCAACAAAAAGCGAGAATGATTCCAGACAGCCGACACGCAAGTAACAACAAAACAATAATAATAAGTTAAAACAACATTTATTCTAAACAATTTGGCGTGGCATGATTGATGGCTGGCATGCCGGAGATGATGATGATGAGTACTACTTTCTATACAGCGAAACGCTAATAAAAAGGCCAAGAGCGCCGCAATTGAATGTCGGCGGCGGTCGGGAAATTGGCTCCAAAACGAAGTCATCAAAGGAAAAGCCATTTGCCCATTTTCATTCGCTCACTCATTTATTCATTCGGCTAGTTAGCCAGTCCGCCGAAGACTGGGCCATTGATTGCTCCCCTTCCGGTGGGCGGGCACTTTTGGGGGCGTTCGGTCACGAATTAATATTAAACTTGGTCTGCTGTCCAAACAATGTCTGGCCAAAATAATAAAGGAGCCCACTAATAATGACCAAATGGCACGCGATGGTCGAAAGTGCACACAATCGGATTGGGAGCGGTTGGGATCAGCTGTTAAAATATAAACCTTTAAAAAAAACCTCCCAATTCTTAGCATAACTCCTAAAAACTCCTCATAACCAAAAATTCTGCAGATTTCCAACTGATTTATGCACGTCGTTATGTGGGACAAATATAAATCTAGTTTGGGTCGGGAAAATTAATAAACTGGCTCGCAAATTGATAAGAAGAAAACGGCCTTAAAAAAAGGGATGGGCAGCATCCATACAATGCAGCATAGATACAATGGGTAGCATAAAAACCGGGAAGGAAAGCAAAACAAATAAAAAAAGAGGGTCCTGCAGGATGTAGGATATACAGCCGAGGCGTGGCATCCATCAAAAGTCACTCAGGAACATGTGTATCGCATGCTCCAGCCTCTTCCCGCGCTCTTCCACCATTCGGATTCCGGTTCTCTTTCTCTGGCTTTTCGCTGGCTGGGAAATGGAATAAACCCACGTGCCTCGCTTTTCCCCCTCGACTCCCGCCGGCATTTTCATCGTTCTGCATGTGACCAGAATTGTATTCTGCTTTTTTCATTTCGGCTATTTTGGAAATTCTCATGCCACGCGCTGTTTTCGATGCCTCCCACTTCTATTTTCATTCCGATTCCGCGCTGCACGGCAACAAATTTGCCGAATGTGTCGTTATACCAAAAAGAAAAAAAAACTGTAAAGCTATTTAAATGGGAAATATATACTTCTCAAACAGATATAGCAGTTGTGTATGCATTCCATATTTTAATATCACGAATGCCATCTGATTTTTCTCTGTGTGTGCACACGCTGGCCGCATGAAAGCGAAAGTGAAAATGAAAATGGCTTTCGGCATCGACAAGACCGCGAAGCATTCGAATCAATCTAGACACGGCGACAAAATTCATGTGACTCGCTAGCACTAATTGTTATTCGCAGCTGCAATACCCTCTAAAAAGAAAATCTCGATATCTATGAGAAGTGAAGTAGATTCTGTTTAGTTACGAAAGTAGCTGAAGTCGCAGCTAAAATCCCCTTTTCTATTTGTAGTTTCCAATATTTTTTTAGCTCTAAACACACTTAAATCCTTTAAAAATATTGCAAAATCCCAAAATGTTCTTTTCGAACAGGGTAACAGGTCACACTAGACCTATTCCACTTGATTCCGCCAGCGATTCGCTTTTTGTAAACAATTTTTTATTGAATTAAGAGAAGCAGAGCGGAATGGGATGGAAAAAAGTGAAATGGTGACAAAACAACAAGAGGCTGGCGATTATTAAAATAATATTAGATTTAAAGCGAATTGCGTGGGATACTAGCATCCCCATCCCTCGGGTCACATGTTGCAAGTGGAGCAAGAAGCAGCAGTAGCAGCCAAATAATAAATAAAAGAATTAATGGAAGAAAAGGAGGAGGCCAACGATTTATGCGCTCCTCTGATCCGATTATAGTCAAGCGGTTTGTCGCCCGATGTCGAGCACGGCAAATTATCATTAATATAAATAGCCAGATCGCCGGAATTTGTTTATCTGTAAGATCTTAGCACATTAATTTAAACAATTTCAGGCCTTGGCATTGCTCCAGCTCACGTAGGCCCAAAAGGGGCGGCGAGGGGCTGACCTTCCATCGGAGGGGGAAAGGATATATATTCCACAAGCTATCCGTGTCGTCATAGTTATGTCTTTGAATTTTCTGAATTATGTGTCTAAATGTTCGCAAAAAAAACCAACAAATTTAATTCAACAGTGTCATTAAGGATTAGGAAAACATAATGGAACTTTTCCTGAATTTTATGGCTTGATTTGAAAATATATCTGGCGATGACATCTTTAGAGATATCGAAATAAAATAACTAACCCAACTTTGATTAATCTGCTAAGCTGGAAGATATGACTTACATCATAGGAACAATTGTAAATATGTTTTGCATCCCCTCACTTTCTTAAGACCCCACTTTCCCCAGAACTCTTTCATTTCTCTATTTATCGAGCCGCTGTTTGTCTTCTTTATTGTCTTCGACAGCGGCTTGTGTCAACTTTGGACCCGGAAAGTTCTTTAGTTTTATGCGTAGTTGGCGTGTTTTCCTCACTTCCCATTGACTTTTGTCTGCTCTTCGGGGCCGACGCTTTGACGCCCTCAACTGCCGAAAAACATTTCCATTTTGATAACTCGGCCCTGTCTCCGGGTTTCCCTCGGTTCTCCACTTGCGTAATTTGCAATTACGATGGGAAACTTTTCCCACTCCCTCCGGCTTTTCTGCTCACCACACTGCTGTCTTGGGGGCTCAGGGAACTCGAATATTTGCCAGCCGTTTGCGCCCCAAATTATGCAATGCCAAATGTTTGAGCCCGATAAGATGCTTGTCTCTCCTTCCCACTCCCTTTTTTATCTCTTTTTTTATCATCTTTTTTTAGCGTTCCCAAAAAGACTTTCTGCTCGGGGAAACTCAAAAATAAAATCTGCAAATAAACGTTTAAGTGATATCGATATGGCTTATCGATTCGATTGATATTTATCGATAACGAAAATATATTTTTAAAGCTTCTATACAAATTGTAATTCTTAGTGGGAGAAAAGAAAACCTTAATTTGGAATTAAAAAGCGAGATGGTAAGAACACCCCCAAATAAAAAAATAACCCTCATTCCCCGAATCATTCTTCTTTCTTTTATCGCTGAACACAGCAGTTGAAACAACAAAGCAAACGTCTGGCACAAAAAGGAGGCGCCACCACCTGGAGACAATTTACCAGATAGCCGTATTACCTGCAATCGCTCTTCACATTTCGCATAACGGTACACGTGCCGCCCCCGCCCCAAAATCTCACACCTCCAACATTCTCCGCTCAGCTGTTTTCTGATTTTCTGGTGCAAGCAGGAACTTGTTACCCACGCCCTGGGCAGAGAAAAGAAAGTAGTGGGTGGAAAATGGGGGAGGGGGGAGTGGCGGGATTTGGGAAAACGTAGCCAGCTCTAGTTCACTCCAATGCGGCCTACTTTTAGGCTCAGAAAGAGAGCGAAATGCTCTCTCTTTAACGGCACAAATCGCTCTTGAGCATGCGGCCTACGAGGGACCTTGAACTCGAATTTTCTTTTTCCTGAACCACTCGGCTTTCACTTTCGCTTTTGCCGCGTTATGTAATCCCCCGGGGAGAGCGAGCGAGAGCATTAACGCAAGAGAGAGCACCGTTTAGGCTCGTGCAATGGCATGGAAAATGAGCAGAACTTTCACTTTCACCAGTCAACGACACTCACACACACACACACACACACACACACACACACACGGGGAGAGAAAAGAATGTGGAGAAAGTGAGAACGTTTGGGGTACAGAAAAAAAATAAAAGGCAAACACAAATGCGACGCAAAAATATTTGCAGGAACAACAAAACATATGATGATGTTGTTCCTATTGTTTTGCCGATTTTCCCCTTGTTTTTCCTGTTAAATCGAAGCGCCATAAAAAAAAGCTCAGCGAACAAACAAATAAATTTTGTAATAGGCGGCGAGAAGGTGAAATTGATTTGCCTTTTGCTCATGCTTTTTATTGTCCGACAAATGTCAGGGCCGGCCCCCCAAAAAAGTATGCTAGGTAATTGTCACATCATAGGCGATGGAAGGAGGGGGTGTTGGTTGGGTGAGGGGGGTGCGTGTGTTTAGTGAGGGGGAGGTCCTTTCGGAACATCATTGCCCAAAATCGCACGGCACGTGTATTTATAGCTGTGTGTTGAAGGGATTTCCTTGACCCCGAAAAGGGCTTAAAAATAGTATCCGAAAATAATTTGTAGTATTAACTCCATTTAGATACTTATTTCAACAATAATACTTTTACTAAAAATTCCCTATATATTTTAAAATCAAGTTGTTTATCTTTTGTTTTCCGTGTAAAAGGAAAAATGCGTAGAACAAAGTATTAAATCTACCAGAATTATGCGGCTGCGAACGGTCTACGGTGAAAAAGCAAATGGGGCGGATGAATAATGCTGATGTTTATGGCCCGACTCGCCCGACTCTTGGCCAACTTTAAAATTATGGCAAAGGAAAATACATTTCGTGAGCTAAATTACGCAATTTGCTGGCCGAAGGACCGAGGACAAAACGGCCTGTCAGAGTCAGGTGGAAGCGGAAATAAACAGGTAAGCACACAAACACACACACACACACACACACTCAGGAGACACGCGTTCAGTTCGTTGACTTCCGCTTGGAAGGGAAAATCGGAAACCCCACAAGATTGGCCACCCAAATAAAAAAAGAGGCAACGCCCCCACCCTTTTTCGCTCATCTTTGTTCCTGCTGCCTTCTCCACTTTCTTCCACCTTTCACGAGCCATTCGCATTTCTCCGCTAAGTGTCAATTACATTGACGTTTATTCAAATATGCAACGCACGGCCAGGAAAACTCGACATTGGGAAAAGAAGTAAGGAAGCACAGGAAAATAATTCCACGGCGTATAAAAAGCTCTAAAGTGGGAGCGAGAGCGCAGGAGAAAGCGGGAAAAGCCCTGTGTGCGTGTGTCCCCTCCCCCCCACTCCACCGGAAAAGTCACCTCTTTGCGTGTGAAAAAGTCTTCAAGTTGGCAACATTTTGTGATTTCGGGCGGATTTATCGGGTTTTATTGTGCGTATCACACAGGCCTTGCCTTGGCATTTGCCGCAGATATATGTTAATATGGTAATCCGGCACTTTCCCCCGCTCTCAACCTTCTTAACCCTCGACCGAACCCACAACAGGCCAAAAGCGAGAGCACTCCATCAACTTTTAAAGCCTGCTCTTAAAGCGGCTTCCCATCAAATTATGAACTGCCTACGAAGAACCTAAGGCCATCAAAGTGGGCTTACAA
Organism: Drosophila simulans; assembly: GCF_016746395.2. NCBI lineage: Eukaryota > Metazoa > Arthropoda > Insecta > Diptera > Drosophilidae > Drosophila > Drosophila simulans. The sequence continues at coordinate 26,207,211 of NC_052523.2, read as the reverse complement.
TAGAGATGAAAGTTGCATGCCACTTGGATACGTGTATCCTTTTGCTAAAAGGCACGGATCATACTTATTAAATTCTTATTATTTAACCCAAAAAAGGTGGCTAAAAGTATACTCTTTTGAATAAGGTATGCTAAATATATTTTCACATTTTATTATTTTATTTTCTGTGTTTTCAATGTATTGCCAAACGATTGCTCCGCAATTCGATAACGTTGAAGATCCATTTTTGATGCTGGCAAATTTACAACGTTTACGTTCCGTTTGTTCGAAAGAGCTTGGCTTTGGCAACGGAAATTTTATGCGCAGCATAAAAACGTTTTCATGTGCAATCAAACCCAACTCTTCGCCGGCGAAATGGGGGCCAAATAAATGGGGAGTGAGCTCAAGATGCTGTCCTATCTGCGGCAGCAACAAGCCAATCAAAATGCAATTTCCACTCGTGCACAGGACATAATTTAACGACACACATGTGTGGAGCTGTAACAAGCTTTTCGTCCGCTTTGCCCCCAGCTTTTGCCGGCATTCCCACGCTTTCCTCGCCGCTTCCATCAAGGTACAAATAACAAATATGCAAACAAGTTGATTCAGCGGGCTCAGCTGTGACTATGAATTTGTCATTTTGTTGCCGCATCAGCAGGAATGATGAAAATATTTATACAAATAATGGGCGACACTCGTTGCGTATACGCAATGTTGACGTTGATGGGGTCACAGCACACAGGACGGATGTAAAGATAGAGATAGAGATAGAGATAAAGAGCCAGCGACTTCATCAAAACAGAATCAGCTGCAAGGCTGTGCGATAAGCAAACAATTGCCCAAGGATACGAAGAACTCATCCACAGACTGGCTTTTCCGTTTCGGCTACCCAAATTAAATTCCTTAAGTAGAGACAGAAATTCCCCACATCAACGTCAAGTGGTTGAAAATTCCCATCGCTTTACGTTCCAATTTTGTTGAGTTTACACGTGTGTGAAATTTTCCTTCCCCCTTCAGCTGGATTTTCCGAGCATCCCCCGAGTGTTTCCAACTTAAAGTGTTGCCCCATTCACAGTTAATTATCCTGACGTCAGAGCGGCCACTTGAGTCCGCCCGGAAATCAACAAACATTTCCGCTCAAATTGGGGGATTGCAGGCTAAAAGGGCAACATTAGCATAATAAATTGGGCCAGCATGGTTTATCGAAAGCGAGTGAATAACTTCATCGCTCAGCCGCATTAATAACGCGGCTTTAATAAGGACTTGCCCAAGGATTCAAGGATCGAACTGCTGCCGACTACGTGACCAGATAACTAAGCCTGCCTTATCGGAGCGGGAAAAGCAGGGGAAAATTTATAAGGAACGTTATTCTTCATTCTGGAGTACACGGAAAATATTAATTGACTAGAATGTTTAAACAAATTAGCTAGGCGCTAGAATCACACTTATGAGAGGTGAGTTAACAGGAATTCTGATGGATTTATTCAAAAGAACTTTATAATTTGTATCACTTGTTTTTTTGTGTGTTTCTCACTGTGTATTTTTTTGCTTGGAAACCAGGGATAGTTCTCCCACTCCAACTCGCACATCTATGGGCCATTGTAACAGCCTTTTGGTAATTGTGCGGTTATAAATCCCTCCTTTGGCTTACTGCACTGACTCCGGGGCAATTTAACGCCTGTCCTGCTGTTGCTGCCAAATACCATTCCATTAAAGAGACACCGGAGTCAGGATGGGAAAGGATGTGCAGGTGCGCGGATTGAGTGGAACATCGATCCGAGGCAATTAAGGTCAACGGGAAAAAGGAAAAAAAAAACTCCGAGACTGGCTTCAACTTTTTCAATTAGCCAGGTGACCGAAGTTATCGCTCGGAAGAAATCAAAATCAAAATTACGACCACGCAAACATCAAACCCGAAAGGGAAGTAAAAGGAAAGAAAAACTCCTTTGGGCGGGGTAGCACAAACTTAGGAACTTAGGAACCCTTTCCGAACCCGTCAATAATCCCGATTAGAGCATGTGTATATGAAATATTTATGCTGTGGTCTGCAAATGGAATTTGCCTCTGTGAAAAGGTCGCCCAAGAAGGCATGAATAATGCAATGGATGTTACAAAGTACAAAGGAATCGCAGCCTTTAATTCTCTTTAAAGTCATCTGGCCATCTTTCAGTTCATTTTATGGCAGGTCGGGCAATCATAATGAAATCCCCTTTTATTGCCCCAAAGTATGCAACACAGTTTTGGGCCTCCTGCTCGATGTCCTTAATTTATTGTTTTAATTTTTAGTCGCTCGGCCACAAAATGGCGTCCTGAGCCCCAAAAAACCATGCGAAACTTTGGGGGAAAGTGTTAAGAACTCGTGTAAATTCCATTAGGGCCAAAAAGTTTCAGGCAACGAGCAAAGCAAAACAGGGTGTGATGCCAGCCGAAGGCTCTGCTCTGTCAAGTGCGATAAATCAGGAGAGGCAGGAGCAAAAGCCTCTGCAGGACAAAGTGAGAGGGACTTTGGTAATTAAAAGCAACGCGTGGCTGGAATTATGCAAGGACTACGGCTACAAGCTATGTAAATGCAAATTTCCTCCAGGACAGCGGGCGCAAAATCAACTAATCAATGTTAATTGGATTGGCGTGGGAAATTCGCGAGTACTCGCCGCTTTTCTTGGCTTCGCGAAAATGTGGGAATCTATAAATATGCAGCGGCAATTACGCATCTGAAACAGATTGCACCGCTCCCAAAGATAAGCGACCTTGAGTCAGCTGCCAACTGAGTGACAAGCTCGTTAAGAGAGAGCGGCGCGAAAGAGACGGAACAACGCTCGAACTGCACTGGGAGAAGCGTGTGAATCGCAGAAAATAGAATATTAAATATTAAAAATAAAACAGTAGTAGATTACTAGTAGATTAGAGAATTAAGAAAATTAAAAATAATTACAAATACTAATCCTTCCTTTGATTTATTCATTCATAATACTTTAGTACTCATTTTAGCTTGTTATCATACTGAAATCTTTGATATATTTTTATCATGCCACTTATCATCACGCGTCTGTTGCGTTTTGAGAAACTGCTATCGCAGAGTTAATAAATCAAGCCGAGCCCCGAGTAAACCAAAACCCAAACAACATCCCATATATAACTATGTATATCGTATATAACGAGTGAGAAGAACCCAAAAGGTAAACAAAGTTCAAAGAGACTCTTTAGTTGGCAGTCTTTCAAAGGCTCACTCGCTCTCTTTTCGCTTGTGTAATATTGTTTTATTCAATTAGGCAAACAACATTTACAAAAACAAATAGGTCTAATATTTGCTAGCAAACCAATACATTTGTTGTCATTCAAATGCACACGAGTGGAAAACGGATAGCAAATGAATAGAAATGAGTCGAATAGCTGACACACTAAAGATCAAAGATGAATAGAAATGGTAAGTAAGACTTAAAACAAAAATCTTCGTTGTATAATGCGAATATTACCGAAGTATTCAACTTGAATAATATCATTCACATACTAATTTATGTGCATCCTACTGATTGGTTCACACTCCCTACTTTCTAAAACCAATCCCCTGTTTTTTGTGGAACGCACACGCATTGCGTAGTTACACAATCGATTTGTGAGAAGTTTAATCAAGGATTGAACAATTGAATCAACTTGATTGACGCAGTTAAAAGAACCATAAAGACACGAGAGAAATGAATAAAATGAATAAAATAGGGGGCAGTGGGGGAGGAGGCTAATCACATGTTGTGTGAATTAAAAGCAAATTGTCAGCATTCATTTGCACCGCATCACTGCATTCGTCATCATGTGCGGGTAAGGTTTACACTGAGAGAAACATCTTTAAAATTTGAAAATTCATATTGCCTTTTTACCACAATACAATGAGTAGTGAGTAATTGAATTCCATTTTAACTATTTGTTCTGTTTCAACTAGCATTCAAGTGAAAGTTCCATTTATATACATAATAAATCCCCTGGGCTACGAAATAGTCTAAAGTGTATGGGAAACGACACGAGTCTCTAAACCCACAAAAAAGGTGCACAATTAAAAATGAATTTGTACTTTTGGTAAAACAACTACACACGCCCCTTAATAAAAAGAAAATAAAATATATATATTTTTTGTATCCGTGGATTTTTGTTTGAGGGGCAGGCGAGTGTGAAACTCGAAAAGGAAGAAGCGAAACAATGCACAAATATTTGCTCATACACGCTTAAATTAAGTAAATACAAATTGGTGCGGGGTACTTACCAGTCGAGCTGAAAAAAGATGGGTGGCAACTGGGGTTTTTGGGGGGCCAGAGGTGCTTCTTCATTAGAGACATTGTTAATTTATTATTCATTGTTGACCCGCACGTGGACGCACGCAACGTCCGTAAAATAAAATATATATTATGTGGAAAACGCGAATGGAAAAACGCAAATGGAAAAGGCACGAAACGAAGTTGTGCGCACGGGGAGCAAATAGAAAATATCGAATGGATTATGAATATGGAAATTGAGGGGAAGGAAAATCGATTGCGGGATGCTAATTTGGCACTGTTATCAAATGGAAAATCTGGGCCACTCGCCGGTGACAATTCAATAAATGACGGATTAGAAAACCAAATCGTTGCGAAAAGTGGGGAAAACTTACATAAAGCGCCAGCTGAGGCGCAGAATTCTTTATGCAAATGCCGAGCACACGCACCATCGACCCACCACCACCACCCACAATTACCGCCCATTCAAGGCTGTTCAAATATTTGAATTGGCGGGGGGGAAAATTGAATTTGGTCGATTAAAAACGGCAGGATTAATACGAATTTCACTTCCTGCCACTTGGTGGCTTAATTAAAAGATAAAAAACTCGCCCAAAAATGTAATGAGCAAATATCCGGCATTGTTCCGCTTCATTGGAATATCCCGCCCAAAGAAATGGCTCAATTCGGTCTTCTTGGGACCCGTTTGTTCTACGGTTAGTATATATATATATATTGGAAATCTGAATGACTCACCTTATGACGTAGTTAACGCAAACGACGCTCTGCGGCTTTAACTTATCGTAGACGATCGTGGCCTGGCTAAGAATCCAGCAGTAGCCACCGTATTTTCCCAGGAATCTGTAGCGGGACGTCTCGCCCTGTCCCTTGCTCAGCACTAAAAGATACAGATACGCAGAGATAGATGGGGGCATTAGTAGTGGCAAGTGGACGTAATAGATTGTTTAAATGTGGTTCAAGTTCTGGTTTAAGTTCGCCCACTGCTCTTGGCAGCGAAATCGGATTACATTCGCCACCACAAAAACAATAAACAAAATCTTCTGCGGTCTGCCGCCCCGCCCATTGTATCTGTCATAATCGAGCCACGGAGCTCATGAACCAGATACAAAAACCCGAATAGGTTACATTTTGGCACATTGCGGATATTTCAGAGATATTTTGACAGTCAGGAAGGATAATCATCGCCTCTAGCCTAGCTACACTGTAAATTATTTGCTGAAAATATCCAATTACCCATTGAAGTTATGTTTCCGCACTTAAGACTTCTTAAACAAGTTGTTTTATATATTAAAATATATCTTTGATATTCGAAATAAAGTGTAATCAACAGTGCCACATCTCATTAAGTAGACATTTTTCACCACCGCGTTTTCTGCTGGTTGGCAAATTGTCAAGTCTCAAATTACGGCGCCAAAAGCTGCGCTGGGGCATAAAAATTAAATAATAGCAACTCGCTGCGTGGGGCGTTAAGCAGGGGGGCGTGGCATAAGGGTCTTAGGCATTTTCAGTGGGCCAAAAACGTTGCCAAGTAATTTGGCCCAACGAGGAGGCCACATAAACCCGATTTTAATTAAAAGCGCCTCGCAAAAGAACAGGAATAAAATAAATATATAAAGGACCAACCGCGCACACACGCGTAGGTAGAGCTTTTATCTGTATTTTTGCGACAGCTCTCCTTGGCCCGAAATCATTTCAATCAAATTTTTATGGACGCCACTGGCAGCGACAAGAACATTAAATAAATGATGAAAATTCATAGGAATTCGGGCCAGGCGATTGAAATTCATGGATGCTTTTGTAGCACGGGTCCAGCCATCGGGATTAGCTTAAGTGCAGAGAAAGGACACAGGTGCGCAAAACAGGGTCATATCCTGTTTAAGTCGCAGCAATAAAAATAAATTTGCATAAAGAACACCACGAACTAATTGAATCACCAAAGTTCGCCAAAGTGCCGAGCGACCTTAGCTGCAATTAAACCAAAAATGCGTAGCAAGAGTGACTTTAAATCCTGGGAAATCAGGACGAAAACGCTCTGCGGTCGGGGATAAACCTCCAGCTAAACATGCTTCGTCCCACTCTGATTCGTTCTTTTATTTATTCATTCAGTTAATTCGAAATCAGCAGCAGAAAATTAGTTTTTCTTCTCTTGGCTTCTCTGGCTCAACCAAAACCCAAAAAATAGAGAAGAAAGTAGCGCGGAAACGGTTGGGGTAATTATGCGGGGTCATTAACAAGACAAGATCTAAGGAGGCCCAGCCACTGGAGCCGCCTTGGAGCCCCCGAAGTCCGCTGACAGCTCAGTGAGATTGATGCGAGCAGGACATATGTTGCAACTAGTCCAGTTGAGTCCTTGGCTGGACCAGAAAGTGTGATACACAAAAGTGTCGAACAGAATCGTCAGTGCCGCCTACTATTTTATACAAAATGTAGCTAAAATTCAAAGAGGATTGATTTCCATATCTTATTTAAATAATTCAAATATTCAAAAAATGTATCTTTTGAAAGAAGATCTATTTGGAATACCCCAGTTTCTAACTGCCAAGTTATACCTATATCTAACCAGAAAGACGCTAAACCAAGCAGCACCGCCTCCGAGCTCAGACGATTGCCATTTGGCAGTGTTTATGTGGAATTAGCAAAGTGAGCAGACAGAAAAGCAGCAACTGCACTTGCTGGGAAAGCAGCTGCAGCAGTGAACTTGATTTGCCCTTAGCCAAGGACTTTTCCCGGAGTCCTGCCGGCATTTTGAGCTTGAGCTTGAGACGGAAAATATTAAAATATCTACGCGCGGCAGCAGCAGCAAAGATCATTTATCAGCAATTTTTTAGCAGCATTCCATGGCTGCCATTTGGAGCCATTGCCATTGCTGCCTTCCACAATTTATGAACACGAATGCAATCCGCTTTTCGCATGGCAATGGCCATGGCCATGGCAGTGGAATTGCCAGGACTCCCAAGGAGTGGGGAAACTGCGGAGAGAAGCTGGCCATTTGTACAAATAATCAAACAGAGAAGTTGGCTAAAGGGATAAAACCAGACTCTATTCGAGTCGAATGCAAGACAAACATCAAAACCGCATTCAAGGTTATGTATCAAGCGGGATGAGCACGGAATACGGCGGACTCGAACTCCAAGGATGCAGGATGCACGACGCACAGGATGTGAATGTGGGATTCAGGATGCGCACAATGCATGCTCAGACACGCTCGAGTACACGGGCAAATCCTGGCAGCAACACAACAGTAAATCATCATCAACGCAGCGCACGAACCGAGAGTTGCCAAAGGAGCAGGTGCAGCAGGTCCTTAGTAAGGTGAATCCTTGGCCGGGTCAGTTTCAGGATTACATCAACGGTAATACTATGACACAATCGGAATATAGTGGACGATTGTCCATTAAAAACCTTTTGATTATTGAACACTTAATACACATTTAGTGACATATGTTTATGTAGTACGTAATCTAATACATAATCATGGTTAACACTATTAATATTCCCGATTTCATATTATTCCAGTATCCAGTAATTTCATTCTACACTTTCCAGAGTTCACTGTACCCCATTCGTTTGCTCATCCTGATTGCTGACCAGAGTCCAGGATCACGAGTTGAGAGCCAGGAATGACGAGGATGGGTCGAAATCACATTGGCACAAGTGGATAAGGAAATAAATGTTTGGCTTTGGCTGCCCAAGGATGTGCGCATAAATCAAGGATTTGTTTGCGGATTGTTTCGACTACTCCGAGGCACAAAGGTAGTTGACTCGGAGCGTCTTAGATTTAGACGTAGCATTGACCTTTTGGCCTTCGCTTAGGGCGGCCACGTGGCGTATGCGTAATCTGTCCTAATTGAATTAAGCCGTGACATAATCCCCAATCCACCAAGCAAGCGGGCTTAAAGTCAATATGTGCTGGGAATCTATGCAAATTTCTTTAGCTATATATTTTTTACTCCAGCTTATTGAAAAGCAGCTGGGGTTTGATTTTCCTGCGTCTTCATAACCCGCCAGTCGTGTGGAAAATTGCATTTTACCACCTTTTCTTTGGCAGCCAAGACAGGACATTACCAAAGGACCAAAGGAGCAGCAGAGGCAGGGAGCGCAAATCCCAGTTAGTAGCCAACGACTTGAAAGGGTTTCGGGCGTAATGCAAACTTACTGCCAAGAAATATAGACTTAAAGCTGCCCATTAAAAGTTGGAGTTGCCTGCAGTGCCCATAAATGGGATAATGAGTGTTCCAGGAACCCCATGTTCACCAGAAGCTGGAGGAGTTCAGCTCGAAGACGAAGTGCACGCAGAATAGGCCAAGTTTTGTGGTCGAAGGGACGAACTATTCAAGGATCCCTCACATGTGTGCAGCTGCTGGCCAAGGAAAGGACATTCACTGGATTCTATGGAAGACCGCCCGCAGCGAGGAAATCGACAAGTTTGTCGGGTTCAATGGAGCCCATTAAAAACTACTCAAAATGTCAGCGGGAGTGAAAGCCACATGGGCGATGCGTCAAAGGACGACCACAAAATGTAACAAATTTGCTTAATTTGCCGACCTCAAATATAGTTTCGTGTTTAACTCAACAGTCTGCACGGCACAAAATCAAGTTTACTGATTCAAATAAAATAAATTTACGTAAGAAAGTAAACACAACGTAGAAAATAATATTATTTAACGCTTTGAAAAGATAAATTCTAAATAAGTAAGACATCATTGAATTGCTAAGAATCTTTTTCGATAAAAAAAAAACTGTTCTTTTTTCTGTGTGTCAAGGAAAACCAGTTCTTCAAATGAAAAGCGGTGGAAAGAAGACCGGAAAAGCGGGGAAGGCAACAACGGAAGTGAAGGAAAAAAGTAATTGAAAACAAAAGTCAAAGAATTTGCATATTTATTTGACGCACAGCCTCAGACTTCGACTTTGGCCACAAGTCAATATTTATTTATGCGTGCGGCAAATTTAAATGAGTGAAAAGCTGACGAGGCAGAAGGAAACTAGAGTGCAGCGGGCTATGCGATTTGCAGCACCTCTCTTTGTTTTGCATTAATTAGAATTTAACAAAAATAAATGCTGGGTAATTGAAAACTTTCGCCCGTCTACCCAGCGAATCCCCCATTATGCTCATTAATTCCATTCGCGGAGCGAAAATACGAAAATACATATCTCCGCCTCCACGCCGCTCATTTAATTAACTCAATTTGAGCGGAAGGAAAGTCATCATCAAGACATCAAGAGGGAGCCACTGGGATTGGGAACTGCCTCCAGGTGCTCTGAATTTGGTACCCCGTAATATTTGGTGCACGGAGTTGGGGGGAAACCCCGTTTTTCCCATTTTCCCTTTGACTATTCAAACAATTAAGTGCTGATGGCTGGTAATTTTTTCCCAGTTTCCTCGCAGAGGAGCAGCTGCAACTTTATTAAGCAAAATTTAATGGCGGTTGCCGTGCTCCGCCCCCCTCAAACTATTTTCCCCCCTCGCATCCTGTCGTTTTTCATTAGCGCCGCCAACTGACTTGCAACAATTGTTGCACAAACAACAAGCTCACGAAACTTTGGCTGCAATATTTTCCGTAGGAGAAGCTTCCTTTTTTTTGCCGCTTCATGTTGAGCAATTAGTTTGACTGGACTTTTCCGGGCACGCTGCTGCTGTGTCCATTTGCCAAACGTCTAATTGGACTTGCTAAAGATTTCTACAGAGATTTGGGGCAAGTTTTTTCATTTGCCGGCACTCCCAGTTGTTCGCTTTTTTCCCGGCTAATAATTCAGAGGATCCCCCTATTCTTTCATTCTTGCTCAAATCTTCTTCTCTACTTAATTTTGTTTGGCTTTATTAATAATTTAGGGGAGAAAGGGCTTTCATTCATAATGGAATTACTTTCGGCATTGGTCAGGCAACCAATCAATATTGAAGGGTCCCAAATCCTTTCAAACAGCATTTGCTCAATGAACAGGACTTTAGCCGGACTTTTGGCGAACTTTTTTCTTAATACCTTTATTGTGATATTTAGGTATCTTTATAAATAACAAATAGCGGGAGGGAACTGCCAGAAAGCTGAAAAGTATGCAATACCCTTGAGGTAAAGTGCTGAGGCCCATAAAAAACTCGCGGTTAGAACACAAAATTTTATGATGCATCCAAATGCCAGCGAACGAGAGAGATGGCACGATCCACACGGAAAGGGACAGAGCACCCGAGTGTTGCTTAAATGTCAATCTATCTGTCTGACTGTCAATTTCAGCAATTGCAGCGGCGACGTCGGCAGAGGCTAAATGCGTTGAAGGAAAATTTCATTTGCAGATATCGTGCTGTCATTTAATAAACGAAATGTGAGACGGGGATGTGCGAAAGAGACGGCCGGGTGGGGCAGAAAGAGACGGACGGACAGACGGACAAACGCAGCGATGCAGTAACAGATATTGGCAACACTTTTCCCACAGACATTGAAAAGATTGAGAGAGACGGGTAGTGTAAAATGGAAAGAGAGAGGGCGAGCACACACACATGTAGAGGAAGTGCGGCAGACTGGAGAAAAAACCAAATGCTGAGCGACAGGCGGAGAAAAGGGGGTTGGGAAGGGGGTCTGGATTGAACGGGAAGGAAATTTCTCAGCGGGACATCACGTAGGTGAATGCACCCATTGTATAAAACCAGCGCAAGGCAGACAACTTTCACAGATATGCGGGTACACTTGGAAAAACAGGAGAGAATGCTGATGTCGAGTGTCGCGACTATCATATACCCGGTAGTCAGATAGTGAAGCTCTAAATAAGCTCTAAGCTCTAAAGCAAATTACTGTGGGAATATAGGAATAATTTTTCGCAGTGTACGTGTGCATTTCAGATTGGTTTTCTGTGTGTGCGTTCGCGGGTGAGTTTTGTGTAAATCCCGCTCGTCGCCAACTAAATGCCAATTTCAGAAAATGACGCGGAAAAAAGGAAGGCACACCGTGTAGCTGACACGCAATGCATAATACAGGGGGAGGAGGGCAGATGGGCTCTGGAAAGGTGGACTCAAGGCGCGGAGGAGCATGACCAAAACCTGAGGCGGCCTCCCTCATCCGCCCCAGCCAACAAATATAAATAATTGACAATGACAGAGCGCAGCAAAAGACCAGCGCCAGGAACAACAAATTTAAAATCATTCTCGTGTCGAGGAGACAGGCCAGAAATCAACGAGGGGCACAAGGTGGGCAAGTCACCATCAATCTGTCAAATATTTCCACGCTAAAAGTCAAAACTCCTTACGAAAATAGAGCTCGTCTTTTTCACTTAGGCGAGGGGAATATGATGTCGAAAAATATTGACACACAGTAATGATGCCAAATTAGTTTGACAAATGCATCCAAGTTATAGATACAGTACAGCATTAATAATTATAAATAAAATTATAAATGTAAACTTATATTTTTTATTACAATTTTATGTATAAATACGCTTAGGTTAAAGAGTTTCATTGTGCTCATTCTCAATATATAATGTGTAACTACATCCTCCAGGATTCCCAGAAAAGAAGGAAATGAAATTGATATTGATGGAAACCAAGGCAGACTTGGGCATAATTTCAACATGCTGACCTGTCAACGCTACGAATGGCCGATGGCAAAGGGCCAAGAACACTGTTCAACACTTCATTAGAGCCGTCGTGGAGTGGAGAAGGCCCAGGCCCAGGCCAGGACGGGCAGGGAATCCTTCGCCAAGGACCGCAAATATTTTGCCAGTTTACACGACTTATTTAGCAGCAGCGGATCAAAGGGGGTTCCCAAGTCACGAGCGCCTTTTGATTGATTGAGCAGAGCCCCGGGGAACAGAAGCGCAGACGAAGTCCAAAAGCCCAAGTCAAAAGGTTTTTTGTTAAGCAAATTGTGGCTGGCATTGTGAAAGGTTTCCTAAGCAGTTTGGGCAAAGGCCTGACATTTTGTTTTCGATTGTGAGGGGATTTGTAAGGGGATTTGCAGAGGCAGCAAATAAAGTGGGGCGAAAGTGTGTAAATATTAGAAAGAGTAACCCTTAAAAATGTGCATATATAAATACATTAAAATAAACTATTCAAATGGTTTTCAAATAAACTTTCTCATTTAGTTCTTAAGTTTCTTAAAGATCCCACTGTACCATCAGCTAAAAAAGCGTTGCATACTTTCAGGCTCATCACTTCTTTATCGATAAGAATTTTGCATGCAATTTCTGCGCTGTCTTTCTTGCTGTTTTCCCGCTTGCCTAAGCACATTTATTCGTTTTGTCTGACAACCTTTCGCAAAATGAAGGCCGAGGGGCTGACGAGGAGAATTGGGAACGACTATCATCAGCACCCACACAAGCAAACCTCAATGCAACTAAAAAACGGAAAAAAAGAGGAAAATTGGCAAATGGAAAATCTGCGCCCGGCAGCCAAAAACATAAAACTTTGCACATTCATTGGGTTCGCTACTTTTTCCTTTAGATTTTTTGTTTTCAGTTCTCCTTTGCTGCTGCGACAATTTTCCAGCAGTGGGAAAATTGTGCGCTTTCTTAATTTAATGAAAATTTTCCACTTGGTCGATTGACATTTTGTGTTCTTTGTCGTTTTACTTTTTACTTTTACCTCCGCCCGCGAAACTCGTGGGTGTTGCAAGTTGCAAAGTTTCCTCTGAGGTTTGGCAAATAAACACACAAATTTACTTAGCTTTCTGGGTGGGAAAACGAGGAAAATGGGCGGGAAATGGCGAAAAGTCGCTGCACACTCTGCGGCGGCTGGCGCGCAACTTTTATCATTTTGCCTTTGTTTGGAGCGTGTAATCAAATGCATATTTGCATGCCACCCACCTCCGCAAAACCCTTAAGCTTTGCCTTCGCCTTTTGTATAATTTTCTGCAAGACTTGCGAAAATCTTGCAAAGGCGGCAAAACTTTGCTACCCACCCAAGAGCACAAAAGTATGCAACCCAAAGTCACCGATAAAGAGGACATACAGTGCACAATGTCCTGGAGGTTACACGAATTTATCACAATCCGCAGTCAAAATATATTTCATAAATATTTACATCTTCAAGGGATTATTAATTCGCTTGTAAATATACGAAACGAACAATTAAAACTGCAAAACAATCGATAGCACATCGATATTTTCGATAGTAAGTTTGCTTGACCTATAATAAGAATTTGAATACCTCAAAATCATTTTGGAAAGTATTCAAATATTTAAACTGCATCATTTGCAACAGTGTGCTTGGCCGAAGGGGAAAGATCAAGGGTGGGCGGGATGCCAAAGCGATTGAAGCGACTATAAACTCAATTAGCCAGCCCCCGGACTCCGAATGGCGGCCATAAAAGCGTTGAAGGAATCGAAATGAACTTGGCCAAATGTCATTAGCGCGGGCGGGAGGCGTGGCAGGCACATTAAATGTTATTAACGCATTCGCTTTTGTTGCACCAGCAGCAGTGCAGTTCGATGGAATAGTTATCTAATTTGATATGCCGGGCGAAAGGGGAGCTGGGGTATAAATGCAAGGGGCTTGCTGCCATGCAGTTGTTCAGAAAAGGGGAAGAAAACTCCCCAGCATTGTAACGTGACAATGGACGCCAACACGTAGCGGAAAATTGTGCAAAAGGATCTGCAACTTTAAGGCGTGAGATCCCGCAGCTAAACTGCAAAACTGCCTGAAGGTACGAAAAGTGCAGCATTTACATTCATCATCATAAGTCACTGCCCGGACACAAATGAAATGAAATATCTGCAGAGGTGCCCGGATGGTCCAGGATATTTTCGGTGAATGGGTGTGGGCGGCATCCCCAAATAGAGCCATTCAGCTAAGCCAGCAACACAACACAAAGTGCATCCGCCGGGAGTCGGGATCGGGCAGAGCAGGAATTCTCACTTCCCCCAAACTAATGGCATCCTTCGCAGGACTCACAGGACTCCGCAGGATTCCGCAGGACTCGCTGGATGCAGCACGGCACTCACGTAGAGTAGCTGCAGCTCCGGCATATTTAATAAACTCTAGCAAATTAAGCGGCGCGGGATGGAGGATGCCATAAATCAACAGGTAAGAGGAGCGTGCGTCCACCTGGGAGGCAACGCCACCATCGCAGTTCATTAACATTAGCCGGGCGCGGATTTTCGAGGCATAAGGGGCCAAGGACCCCGGCAGATAATTTGGCCAATGCGAACCTTAACCAGCGCCATTTAACCTGCGTTTGGATATAAATACACTATTGGTTTTGGGTTTCATCAGTTGCCAAACATTAATTATGGAATGTATTTGGATGTGTTTTTCCAAAAATGATTACCAAAGTCTAAGATTACACTTGCAAAGTCTTAAAGCCCTTTCGTTTCGACCTTAAGCCTATGTAATAAAGAGATGATGGACTTCCGAGCTGAGCTGTGAGCCACCTGTTGGCAAATTGATGGACGAAAAGTGGGAAAAGTTCAGCTGGAAAAGTAATTTCGTTGGCAGCGCGCACAGGAAGCAGCCAGTTCCTGTTGCAGCCAAGTCAGTCAGCCACATCCGGCGCAACTTTAAGCCGCATTTCCGCTCATGCAATTTTAATTTGTCAAATGCAAGCGACGCGTTGAGGACGTGGAGGACGCTAAAATTAACTGGAAAATTTTACAATCCTGGCGAGGCGAGGCAAGGCGACGCAGGATTACAGAGCAGGACATGGCAGCAGGAGTCGCTGCCGTAGCTGCCGAAATGAGGATGCCGACGAGCCACTCGAATTGGACCATTAGTTTCGACGGCATTAGTTTGGCGCTTTCATGGCCCAGACGATGCAGACGAATAAATAAGAGACGAGCAGCGGGACGCAGATGAAGACGGAGATGGGAATAGATGTGGATTATCCAGGAGTGGGGACGGGAGTTCCGTGGTTCCCCCGCCCAGGACGAAGTGGACCGAGGCGGACCAGCGAGGATCCCCTGGCGAAATTATGCATGTAATAAAATGCGGCTGCCTCGACGGCAGCTGCAACAACCCGTGCACAGCCACGCCCATACGCCCACTTATGCCGCGAGCCAAATTTAAGTGCATTAACATAAAGCGGTCGAGCCACAGTGGGATCAAGGCTTTTGGAAAAAGTTGAAATACAAATATTTAAATGGCTTCAATGATTCCAAAATTATCTGCAAAAGTGTTTAAAAGTATGCAACAATTTTGAGTTCGAAAGCCCCACATTCCGACTCATTCCGATGGAACATTTTCCCAGCCCACTGTGCATGTTAGCCCCAACAAGATAAATAAACTTTTGTGTGAAACCGTCTTGGAGGAGGGCATGGGTTCCACTCCCCCTGAAAAGGGGGAATTCGGCTGCTCTGATGAGTGCAACGACTTGGCAGCAGCGCTAAGCGTCAGCATCATCGACACTTTTGGCAGGAAGCATTCGCGGGGCTCAGACGTATAGTTTATATAGCGCCGACGACTACGGGACATGGCCAGGAAGCTCGTCTGGCTGGGAGTCTCCGGAGTGTGTGAGACATTAACAGACTCGTAAACTGGCAGTTGCTTGTTATGTTGATTACACAACTCGTGCGGGCGTGGGAGCAAATGAAAATAAAGTTCGCCAGCCCGACTTGCACTTGAAATCCACGCAGTAAAGGTATTACCTTAAACTTGAATACAATAACTCCTTGCGTCGTTTTCAGCCAACGGTCTACAGAACTTTGAGTCTTAATGATTCCTCTTCTGTATCTTGGGCTACACGATTGAAGCGGTTTAAAGTCACCTCGCGTAGGCCATCACCGAAGTATGCAACACTTGGTGCCACGCCCCATTGGTACGTGCCTGGCCAGGATCACCCGCCCTTTCGACCCACAACACCCGCGACAGCACAACTGTCAGCTGCCCTTCGGAAAAGCTTCGAAGGAAACGGAACTAAAAGAGGAAACTTAAACAGAAACAAACAGCGGGAAACTAGCAACTGGCTTGTGGCAAGAGTTGAAAGTTGAATGTCTGGCAAATGCCGCGGCAATGCCCCCAGAATGCAGCGCCAGTGGAAAATGCATTTTCCGAAGGGGAACTTTTCACACGCAGCGCCAAATCTGCCAAAGCCACTTTTCGGTATTGTTTTTTGTTGCTTTCCAAAATTTATTGCAACACTCGCTGGAGGAGCTGCTATACTTCACCCGCACCTCCATCTCCAACTCCAACTCCACCTTCATCCCTAAAAATCCAAAGCGATGCTGGCTTTATCTCTTCGCTGTCTGTCTGTCAGAGGATATTTATCTGGCACGTTAAGTTTACTTTTGCCCCCTTCGATCCACTGCCACTTTCCTCGAACATTTCCCTCGCTTTCCACCCAACCGCTCGTTTCATAATTTTTCGCCTCGCGGCCAAATTGTCGTCTTTATTTGCAGCATGGAAATGCTCGAGCGCAATTTCCCATTTCCATTTCCATTCCACTACACACACACACATATCCGAGCGGCAAACGCTGCCCGATGCGAGATTTTCCCGCATGACATTTGCGATTTTCCGCACATTTTGTACTTTATTGAACTGTTTGTCACATGACGTTTAGTATTTTGCGAGCTGCGCCAGCTGCAGGCGAACACAACCCACATGCACAGCATGAAAGCGGGAGGAATCGGCTAGGATTGGGGTCCAACGAGGACGAGGAAGTACTCCTCCAACTTGAAATCGGATGAAACTTAAGGGAGCCTAAAAGTAACGAAGGTGCTTCCCCTTAAGGTGTCTAAGAGTATGCAACAGTTATTTGACGTTTATATTCCGATTGATAGGTAAGTGCTTTTTATAGCAGACCATCCTTTGGTAACTCCACTGTACCTTCCATCACCATCAACATGCTCGAATTTTAAGCGAATAAAAGGGGGGATGGATGGAGCCAGCTGACCCCCTTATTACAAAGCCATGTAAACTTGATGAAAATCAAATGGAAATAAAAACGGACAGCACTCATAAACAATAATATTGCGGGCAAGCTTTCTCGAACGGAAACTTTTTGGAAAAGCGGGAAAAAGGAAACTTCCACCAGAGCGGCGAAAGCAACTTAATAAAAACAAAAATGTATGAAATACTTTTACGACTTTCGAAGACATTTTTACAACTTGCTGGCAAGTTTTGCTAACGATATGCGAGATGCACACAGAACTCGGGATCGCCAGCTGCATCCCAGGACTCGAGCGTCCTGGTCAAATGGATACGTCGCATCATAAAACCGAAAGTCATTTCGCGCAGAACGTGTCTACACAAAATCCAGGAGCGGGAGAGCTGGCGAATGTCCGGCCAAGAAGCCAAAGTCATCGCAGCCAATAATAATTCCAATTGTAGTGCAGTGACAATTTTCTGTTCCTTGGCTGCAAGGATGCGCTCTTTTGGGCACTTTTGGGTACATTGTACCCCGAACAATGGTCAGCAGAAGACTTTTTATTGCCCAGCGTTGGCATTTTAAGTGCAGCCAGCCAAGGAGCACCATCGGAGCACCATCGGAGCACCATCGCAGCTCCATCGGCAGTGGCAACATTATTTGGCCAATGTAGACGACATGACGCGGCCATTAAGAGCAACAAATAAGCAAACAATAACAAGAAGCCGCGCCCGATGAGCTGGGGAGAAATTAAGAAAAAATGCTTACAGCAACACTTCCCCCCTCACGCTCTGTAATCAAAGTAGTAGGACTTCATTGCACAGAAAGAAATAAGAGGTCATTTCATATCGAATTGACTCCTATCTCTCGCATGACTTTCATAAATTACAAAGAATTCACATTAAACTACTTCACAGTCGCTAGTTATCTAGCCAATATATCACTATTTTCGTATAGTTAAGTGCCACTGGCATAATTCCTTAGCAAACCTATATAAATTCTATTTTTATAGAGAAAAGTGAAGTTACAAAAAATATTTGCTCTCTATGGTCGGGCTATTTATCTATCGATCTGTTTGGATATTTCGACGCGATAACGATACTTTGGCTTATGAAAATTGATTGCAAACGAGCTGGGCGCGTCTTCCATTTCTAAGCAAGATGGGTGGGAATGGTTCTCTTGTGGCATTGCTGATAGTGAAGCAATAAGGCGTAGCTGGATTATACAGATTCACTAGCTCAGGCATAAGATATGAAATGCCGAATAAATAAACAAACAAAATCTACGCGGAAACATAATTGAATCAGCAAAAAACTCGTTGAAATGAAGAGGTAGCGATATGAAAGTGCAGATAGCGATAGATACAGAGATTTCAGCTGTCTCGCTGCCTGACCAATTCGTTTAGTTTCGCAAAAGCTAATTAGCAACTAAAGTGAAATTAAAGCAGAGCCAAGTCAAGCCAACGACTAATGGTCTTTGTGTTGCAAAAATGGGAAAAAGGGGAAGACAAGAGGAAGGTGCTACAACTAATTAAATGCAATAAGCTATGGCAACTGCTGGACGTGAACAGGAACTGCTGGGGATTCCAGGAGTCAGGATGCGGAGCACAGCACAGGACAGGTAACGCCGCCGGACGAGTGACAACTTTGTTTTGATGTGACGGACTCTTCCGGCTTCCTTCCTGCCCTCCGCGTCCATTGCAACCCACCAACTAACGACGAACGCGTTTTAATTTGCACATTAAAGTAATTAGTTTAGCATTAGTTAGCTGTAGTTTGTTTTAATGAGTCGCGAGTTTTCGGAGTTGGACGATGCCACTTACCGCTCTTGAAGGTGGCCATCAGGCGTTCGGAATCTGCTCCATGCTGGCACGAAAACAAAGAGGTGTCAAGTAGATCCTTGGGCAAATATCCCAATAAGTCATGCATCCTGAAATCAAAGGAGGAAACAAATGAGAATTAACGTTACTATCCTCTAGACGGAATCCCATTTTAATGCTTTTCTGGGCTGCTTAATATGTTTACGTAACCTATCTATTAATTTGAGCTTGTTTATAACCTACATAAGTGCTTAATTGCCACAACAATTGATAATTTATCGTCAGAGATCGATTTCTTATAGAAATTAGTTTTGCTTGTGCAAAACAGCAAATAATTTGTTGAGTAAATGACAGTTAAGTGCCACTTTTGGCAGAACAATTATTCAATCACTCAAAAATGTAATTCTGAGCAACCTAACAGCTATGGTTTTTAAAATGGGATTTGCGTCTTTAAGTCTGTATGTATCTCACTTGTCATCCACATAGGTGAAACGCATATCCAGGGAGTGTTTGGTAAGGAAGGTGCTGGTTCCCAACGGAATCTCAATGTTCGACGGATGCGGAATGGGTCGGCCAATGGCCATCAGCAGACGCTCGCCCTTGGCATTGACCACCAAGTGTCCCGTGATGTGAATGACCTGAAAACCCCAATGAGGCAAGGGTTAGTAGGTGGTATGGTGTCTCAAACTCATTTAGCTCACCTTATACGAAGCGCTCTTGATGTTGATGCTTCGTCCACGACTGGTCAAGGTGCACTTCAAGCGCACAAACAGATCCCGGTGATGGGTGCTCACTCCAGAGTTCTGCTGCGGCTCGTCCTTGACCTTCTGGGCAAGTTCACGCTTCAGGCTGAGAGCCTCCTTGATCTCGGCGTGATCGCACTGGTGCGAGTACTCCCAGATCTGCTGGCCAAGTGTGTCAATCTGCGGAAAGTTGTGAGCAAGTTAGAATCTTCTTCAACGAAGTATTTGGATACACTCACCTTGGTGATGCCCAGATACTCGACTACGTTTTCGGACACGTAGGTGATGTCTCCCTCGTGGGACAAGACCAGCAGAAATCCGTCCATGGTCTGTTTGAGGAGCTCTCTGGCCTCAGCACCGTTTAGCCAATCCTCACTGCCCATTTCCAGCTTGGGCTTGACTTCCTGCTGATCCTCTGCAGTTTCAATGTCCTGCTTAATGGCATCATTGCAGTCGCGCAAGCTGGGCACTGAAATAAGTAATATATTAGATGGTGCTAACAAAGATTTCATCCTAAGGAACACTCACCGAACTGCAGCATCTCGCGAATCTTGAGGAAAGCGATGGTGATCCTCATCACGGAGGCCTTGTCCAGTTGGTTGACATCGTCGGTTTTCAATGGCAAAGCAGCCGAGAGTTCCATGAATATCTCCGTCTCCTTGGAGCGACGACATCTGGCCGCATCGCGAGACTTTTCCTTGCGTTTTTCATTGTTCCTGCAAAGATCGATCGGATGGAAAATTAGCATAAGCTCAAAACGATCACGTACGCCACTGATCGGTGGGAAAAGGGGCGATCTAGAACGGGGAGGCTGTCTGAAATATGCGTGCATTTGCATGGCTGCACTTTTATACCCGTTTGATTGCTTCTGATTCAATTCACGCGGCCAGAGCTCGCAATTTTTCAATTAAGCAAAACGCTTGTATTTTTCGCTTTTGTTGCCAGGCCGAGCGAAAAAACAAAAGGCGATCGACACGGCGCCAAAATTCTCGGCAGCTATTCCTAGCCCAGTCTTTTCGAAAAACACTTAACTAATTACACTGACTACGAATATAAATAATAATGAAGACCAAAGTAGAAGCTGGTAATCAAAATACTACTGCAGAACAATAAATTATATTGATACAACAATTCTAATATAGCCTCATATCTGAAAAGAATCTCAATGTCGCGACTTTGTAAAAGTATTTTTCTTTTCAGCGATGGTGATAAGGAATTTCTTCGCATTCCTCATCTACAGAGTCTTGAAAAACATTCCGAATAAATCCAATATTCATTGGTATTGCCTAGAGGATCCTGACCTACAGAGACGCCCCCTTGGGATACCTGTGCATTCCGAGCTGGCAGAAGAGCCCGGGGGCTTAGATAGTTTATAACGTCTGCTTCGGATTCCGAGAATAGCCGGCAGTCACACGTTCCACTGATAAAAAGTAGCTAAGTTGCCTTGGCACCAATTTTCGGTGCTGGTCTTTTGGAATATTTCGCCAGGGGATTGACAAAACACCGATGATTTGGCAATTAGCGACTCTGCAGAGTTAGTTGTCATCGCTGGATGAGTAAGTCCCACTTAAACCCTGGGTATCGACTCGTCTACATTGGCGACGTGTTTTAATCGGCAACCAAGCAGGCAAATCGATCGTACACACTTGTAGGACGACAGAGCACTGACCTCACACACACGACTGGCACTATCTTTATGCCACTACGAGAATATTGTGGGAAATTCTAAGAAAAGACGGATGGCCCTCCCGCGGGACTGCGGGAAAATTGTAGCAGCAACTGTAGTCAGTTTGCCAAGAAAATCTCGTGAGCAGCCGCCTGCAAGAACATAACTCGTGGCTCTTAATATTTTATTTATTATCGAAATAGTGGGCGAACTTGTATAATCCACGGGTGACGCCCATTTCGGCACGTACATTTGCTTCCTGGCCTTTTGGTAAAATTTGCCAACGCTGCTTTATTGATTCGCTGGGATGAAAAAAGACCTGACCACGTCAGGTGGTTCGGTTGTGAAAATCTACCCGGCAACAACGCGAAAATGTCAAACTTTTTTGCTAACAAGCCTTAAACACCGCCTGTCAACGGAGGAGTTCCAATCATCAAAAGTCCATCATATCAGCCGACAAAGGCACAGTACAATATGATCTATTGTCAGTCTGCCGCCTGTCTAATAAAGGCTTAAGTATCTATTAAAAAAGGTATTCCCGCTTTCATTTGTTTGAATAAGTCGAGGCAAACTGCTTAGTTGTTGAACATAATCTTCTATTATGACATCTTTAAATATGAGATAGGGGCCACACTAATCGATCGATTGTAAACAGAGGAAATCCTAAAATACACAATGCGAATTCTGACTTTGAAAGAATTTATAATATTAAAGGAGTATTCTGAACGCCCAGGTAAAACGTTGATTAGGAAACTCTGTGAAAGTGAGGAAACAATGCATTCAAATAAATCAAAATAAATAAAACAGAAACCAGTTGAGATAAGAGGGCTTTTCATTGTCAATCAACGCACTGATTGATGGAAACCAGGCAAAAGTTTGAAGCGAAACTCGAATGGCTGCTCAGATAATTATTATATAGTATTATATTACTTCGCTATCAAAGTGCACACTAATATAGACGTAGACTCGTGGATTTCTATATATTATATATGCATTAATAAACACAAATCCGATAGTCCGTAGCTGGTGGCCCATAGAAAGCGGCTGAGAGTGACTTTGAATTGCATGCTAATGGCCTGCTTAAATGGAGTGATATTCGCCGGGGGGTGGGGTTTTGGTGGGGGTGGTATGCTCATATATATATTTTCGATCGGGCCATTGTCTGTTCATTAGAACAGAGGCAAGTACGGCCTGTTAAATATTCTGCCTGCGCCAGCAGAATTGCCTTGTTATTGCCGCTGGTGCTGCTGCTGTTGTTGTTGCTAAGTATTTCCGCTCCAAAGCAGCTCAAAACACTGACAAAAATTAAGCTATAATATTGAAAACACACCTTAAAATGTATACTACCTTCTGTAAAGATAATAATTTACGAAAACCTAATCCTTTCGATGTTAATAATGATGTATTATGATGATCTTAAGATACCATTCTCCGCACTTTGTGTATTCAATGCGTTTGGATATGTAAGCACCACGATCCCATCACGTGGGCATCTAAGTCCTGCTGGCTTATCCCACAACACCTTAGGATACTGACCCGCTGCTGTTTGAGTTTGAATTGCGAGCATTGCGAAATGTCGGCCAAGCTCCCTCCAAGTGCGCGGTATCTCCGGGCGAGATATCAGCGAAAACACATAAAATACAACTCGAGGTGCTAATGCCAAGTTCATGGGACAGTAAATCGAGGCAGCAGCGGGTCAGGGATGTTTGGTCTCTTCTTGGGAGCAGCATAAAGTGGCTGGAGTTCTTCGGGCAGCGCCGTCTGCAATTGCGTCAGTTTGGTTTCGGCTCATTAGCATGGAGATGGGCCAGCCGAATTTGGCTTAAACGTGTGCAAAACGTAAATAAACCAAATCCGACGACCATTCCAAACACATTTGCTTGCTGCGCACGTTGCATGCAAAGTTTTCGAAGCAGGAGAAATCCAGGGAAAGGGGCTGTAATCTGCGTCAATCGCCAGATAATCGTACATACATCAACCAGATGGATTTTGGAACCTTCAGGAGACCCCTAACGCGTGGCCACGTGACGATAACTCCTTGGGAAATACCCCACATAAAGTCATCGGTGGCAGATAACAATTACACAACAGCACAAGTGACAAACAATTTTCAAGTTTCATTAACCATATACCAGCCATTTAATAATTTCTACGCAACAATCGATGCGAGAGGGAAAGTCTTTTCCCGCCCACAATCTTATAAAGGGCACCTCTCTTGGGAATAACCCACCGAACCTTGACTCATACGACACCTCTCTCGCGCCATAGCTCCGTCCCCCTCGCCCTATCTCTGGCTGCGTATCTAAATATTATTATAAAAGCGATTCACAAATAAGCATAGATAAGTGCAGCGCCGTTTGCTTTCGGCTCGGGTTTTACAATGGAACACGGCCAATTTTCTAGAGAGCTCAGCTCGTTCAGGTGCCTCCAGGAAAATGTAGATCGCTAGTGGCATTCTGCCACCGATTCTAACTGGTTTTCGTTTTGTTTACTTAAATGAGCACTCCACAGTTATGTAACAACAATTAATACGCAAAATTGTGTAAATATTCGTACTTCAATACTATTTGATATTTGATGACAGCGCAAAATCACAGAATCACCCAAAACAACAAATGGACCAACCATTGGTCGTCACTCACATGAAGTCCTCGATGTCAACGAACTGGGAGAACTGGCAAGGTTGGGTGTTGGTGGGGGCGTAGCCGTAGCAGTAGGCGTAGCTCCAGGGGCGACTTTCGCGGCAGGGCGTGGCCACGTTCAGGAGCGAGCCCCTCTGGCGGTAGAAGGCGTCCTGGGGCTGCTGCTGGTGGTACGGATGGTACCTTTGCATCCCAGCGGAGGACATATTGGGGCCGAGTATGGCGCCCACAAAGGGTTGGCTTCCGGGAGCAGGGCCATTGTAGAATGACCCGTTGCCAAAGTTCACAGTGGGTTCATTGATGGGCATTCGCCCAAAAGCTGGGCCATTGCTCAGCTGCTGCTGCCGCTGCTGCTGCGGCTTGGGATCGCACTCGTAGAAAGTAGAACCGGGGATCACATCTTCGCCGTAGAAGGAATTGTCGCCGGGACACGAGAAATCGCAGCTCTCGAAGGGATTAAACATTGAGTGCGCCGTTTGTTTCGCTGGAATCCGGCTAAGCCCATCGATGATGAACACACACACGCGTGCGATAAGAGCTGATAGTGTTTTGATTTGGCCACAACTTCACTGCTACGAATATTTTGGTAGAACACGACGTACGGGAGTTCGAGCGCTAAATGAGCGAAAGGTTCCATAGCCTCGAAGCCATCATATTTATACCTGGGCAGCCGCACCGAAAAAATCGCAAAAGAGCGGAGAGCCGACGCGAACGTCAGATTCCGTGTGCTATCAGACAAGTTTGCCTATCCGGACAAGTGCGCTCCGGGCGGAGTGATAAGATAAAGTCCGGTCCGCCCGCCTCGTAAAAGCATTCAGGTGGCAGGGAGCCAGCGCTTCGGTTCTGCCCAATGGGGCGATAACGGCGAACCGACTGAGTGGCGGATTCAAATTAGAGCCATATAAATTATGTCAGTGCGCCCCACTTCAGCCGATAATTGACCCGCACCACATAGTCTACTTTGCAGCGCCGCCGCAAAATTTCCGCACGTCCAGGACCCATTTTCCGCCCATTTCCCTCGCTCACAAACTGCAGTGCACGGCACTGTCATGTTATAATTTTAGAATATCTGCACCGAGAAAACAGTGCCACGCAAACTTCATCAAATATTCGAAAATTTAGACTATTTACCCGCGGAATTGATGAACAATTTTGAAGGATTTCTAAAACTAACCAACATTTGCACACATTAGAAACCAACGAGAAGAAATATTGGAGAATTGATCTTTTCTCACTGTGCGAGAAAAGCTGCTTGGATGACTAAATACTTTCAGACTTATCCACGATTTCCCTAGTCGGCCGATAAGAACTATAGCATAGGAGTTAAATATTTGGATTAGTTTGGCAAACAGCACGGAAAGTGAAACGAGATAAGGAAAGCTAGTTCCCCGGCCCAACCAAACGTAATCAAATCGCAATGTAATCAGCTCGTGGAGAAGGCAAAGGAACAGGCAGGGTCAACTTAAATCACTGCGATAACCCCTTGTTTACCTGTTTATGCTACACCCGTCTATCACCCAACTATTTCGATGTTAAAATGTATTTCATATAAAAAAGAGTAAAAGTAGTCATTCTTCTTGGTGATACTCAGCGCAGTCTAAAAACTTTTTCTTTTTCCGCAGACTGCCAGAAGTTTGTCCTTATGATCATTAGCTATGCTGTCATCTTGCATCATTCAAGGACTATCATATAGATGCTCTGTCAATCCTTTAGGTTGCTACAGTAACACCCTTGCGATGACGAATTATTTCAAAAGATGTCGTAAAAAGTTCATCGAGTTGTGGCAAGACTAGTGGTTAATACTTAATCCAAAGGAATAGCTGTTTACAACAGAACATCGTAAAGATCTTATCCATTCCCAAGAAAGAAGTTCCTTTGTTCTTGATAATTAATTCCCCACAGCAAAAAATGACATCCAAACTGGTTTTGCGATAATCACAGTCCGAAATTTTTGCTCATTTCACAAAACCTGCGGGGAATTTTCAGCGACTGATTCCAATTTATCGCCTTTAATATAAATTTGAACTTTCCCTGCCAGCAATTGCAAAATCATAACTTACACCGAATGCGATGCATATAGAGCTCAAATACAACTGAACAACCGAAAAAGATTCGGAAGCTGCGCTACCTTCACTCTGTCTCCCTCACTACGCTTATATCCGTCTCTCTCGCTGCATCAAGTTCAATTTCATACAGAGAGAGAAAATTCATAGACAAATATATTGAATTTCGTGTTGGAAGGGGTTTCAAAGTAATAGCTTGGTAAAAATTTCTCTAAGTCTGAACTTTGGATCTAACTGGATCTAACTGTTAGATATATGATAACCACGTATTTTTTTCAGTGCTTCAGTAGCAAGCAAGAGTGTGTGCATGGAAGCAGAAGAAGATCAACAATAACTCCACGAGCCTAATACTTGAATACAATGCCATCCATCTTTCTCTTTCTCCCTACATATGTTGTATATACGTATAGTAGCCCCATAACACCCCCCTCGGGCGATTCCATCCTCCCCGTATCGTCACATTTTTAGTTCGATTGCGCAAAAAGTAGGTCGTCGTGGCCAGACGTGAAACAACAACAACAATAACAACAGCAGGGCATATCATTTAAATATTTTACAATACACACATGATTGTGTGTAAGCGTGTTTTACTTTTGTGCGTTTCTCTGCGTTGGTATTGGAAATTTATTTATTGCTGGCTGGTTTTTAAGTTTATTCATTAGCTTCTTGGCGCAGGCCTAACAGCTTATAGAAATAACGTAAAAAGAAAAACAAGCATGAAAAATCTTGATTCAGATTCTTTCCTCCTCCAAATGCCGCCATCCAAGTCAACTTGTAATAATTCACTTTTATTGAGGTCACACCGTAGCTGCAGTTACGATCTGTTCAAGATCGCGTGTGCTGCAATCGAAAGAGTCGACCGATAGGCAAAGCGATGAACAATCGGAAAAATCGATGTTCAATTGGTGTAAAAATGTTTAGGAAAATGCAATAAGACAATATAAGATTATTTGCCAAGCTTTCTCTAAGGTCCAAATTCAATTTCACATCATGAGACGACGTAAGTCAATTGTTTTCATGTGTCGCACTGCAAAATACATTGGAACCAGTTTGGGACAAATGGGAAAGACGCGATTTGTCGGTCAGTGGGCCTAATCGAAGCTAGAGCGCATTTTGAAAATGGTTATAGAACCGCTTTTCGGCTTTTCCACACTTATTTCAATCAGTTTTACGGTAGTCACGTAGGCCAAAGCGAAACTTTGTTTCAATCCAATGTAAATGTCTTGAGTGAAACATAAACTTGTCGGTTTATGGGCTTATAAAATAAATAAATTTAGATATTCGGAGGGGCGTGGACCAAAAACGAAAACAAAACAAAGCCCACAAGCCGAAACACGAGGAAAAAACGGGTTGATCATGGAGCAGGGGGTAGCA
Source organism: Drosophila simulans (assembly GCF_016746395.2). Taxonomy (NCBI): domain Eukaryota; kingdom Metazoa; phylum Arthropoda; class Insecta; order Diptera; family Drosophilidae; genus Drosophila; species Drosophila simulans. Next base: position 26,179,881 of record NC_052523.2, on the reverse strand, counting down.
TAATCGAACACAACAGGTTTTCCTCATTGTGTTTTGGGTTTTCGCCTCACTTAAAAATAACCCACAAGTGCGTAAGGAAAAAGAGCACAATGCACTCGTCTAAAAATAAATCGCAGCCACTGGGGGGCTTGGCTTCAGAAGAGCCCTTTAAGGATAAACCTTCTCAAGATAGCAACAAGTGTTTTCAGGCCTCTCTTCTCGCCGCAATGGGCACTCATTCGCCTAACGTATACCCCCTAGATAGATCATATTCCACAGCGGAAACCAACCATGCATATGCAAACTGAACGATTTCGGTTCGTCTCGACTTTTGTCTTTGAAAGCCTGAAGGTCGTGGGTCTCGGCCATTGGATTCGCCGTCGCCATCGATCGTATAATAATTGCCGCGAATGCAAAAATTAGTTGAACGCGTGATTAATGATTGGCTTTCCATTATATCCAAGTGCCTGTTTCGTCAATTAGTGACGCCCATAGAGGGAAGTTCACAAATTCCAGCCAGGCGGGAATTCAATTTCATTAGGGAAAATGTAATTCGCTCCCGTAAGGGTTAATAGCGCTCTTATTTTTGGCTCAAAATCAGGAAGTAAGGTTGACTCATCTATGAGATACTGATTGCAAACGAAACCCATGAGGAACTCAACGAAAGAAAATCAATCGTGATAATGATTACTAGACTGAATAGAAAAATGAGATTTCAAGGCATTGAAAGAAGTTAGGTCAGTTTGTGAAAATAAACGATATACTGATCAAAGGCTAGCATTTGAGATTCCCGATTGGCACTAGATTTCATTGATGTATCAAAATTCTGATTCCTGATTGTAAAAATAAACGGAATACCGCATACCCACTGGGAAATTGAGAAGAAACGCGAGAAGCGGCGGATGGCAACGAAAGCCGCGACGAGCAATAATATCGCGGCGAAGAGCGGGCGAAAAAGAAAGCAGGCGCTTATGCAATGGGCAAACAAGCGATCTAGGCAGATCCAACCAGGGGATGGGATTGTAGATCGGCGGTATCCGGATTGCGGACTCGTGGGACTCACCTTCGTTTCTCCTTTGGTTTGCCGCTGGCCGTGAGATTGGTTTTTGGGGCGCCAGGAGATGGGGAGCCAACGGACGAAGATGGTGGGGAGGCCGAGAACGAGGAGGAGCAGGAGGAGGAGGAGGCGGAGGAGTTGGTGGCCACCGCTTGGGACTGCTTCTGTTTCTCGGCCGCTGCTTCGATTGTGTCAATTAACGAAACCATTGTGTCTCCGGATTTCAAAGTGCGGCAGCATTCAAAAGATCTGCCGATGTGGAGGTTCCTGTTTTCCTTATCGCGAGTTTTTCCAGCACTTTTTGAGACTCTTCGTTGTTGTTTTCTATTATTTATCGCTGTTACTTTCGTTGTTTTCCTATGTATGAAAACTACGGTGCGCTTGTATTGGTTTCTGCGTTTGTATTGTTGTCACTACGCACACACACACACTGGCACACACTATAACTCTGTTTTCCTGTTATACCGTTATTATTTAATCACTTTTACACCGATCACCTCGATTAACTTTGTGTATATATGCTGATTTTTGATCCACAAAAAACAAAACACAAGGTTATATTATTATTTCACTGCTGTTGCTGTTGTTGTCGTTGTTATTGTGGTTGTAGTCTCAACTGGCCAATTGCACTTTGGTTTATTCGATAATTCGGATATTTGTGTTATTGCACCTTGAAGTTCTGCACCGACTTGATGTTGAATTCGCGTTTAAGCATTTCACAAACGCGATTTATCCGCAATATATGCATTTTACACTGCGCCTACAGCATTTTTCCTTTCCACACGAAATCTTAATACGCTTTTATTTTTCCGTTTTCTTTGCTTGCTGCTTCGTAAACAGTGTGGCAGCAGGGTGGAAAAATACTGCCAACGAGGTGGGAGCGCTTCCAGTATATACCAGAAATACACAACAAATGGAAATAACGGCCTATTGGGTACAGTGAATACATTTACATTTTTGTATCTTTGCATTTCGTCACAAATTCGTCACAAAAGCGAGATTAACTGAGAAAACGACTATCCGGCAGATAAATGCTTCCCAGTCACGATCGATAGTGTGGGATAGATTGAAGTTCATGACAAGCTTTATTTATTTTGTACGAAGTCACACCTAGCTCTTATCTTATGTACTCCCACCTAAGCCTTGGGCACCACTGAACTGCTATTGGGGGCCACCAGCTCATCGCCGCCTCCGTTGTTGCCCACATCCGCCAGCGGATCTGCGTTCTGGCCACCAACTGAACCGGCATCCGTGTCCAAGGCCTCGCTCAAACCATCATCGTCGTCGTCATCGCCGCCAGATTTGTTGTACACGGTGGGGTACTTCTGGAAGCAGTCCCGCATCTTGGTGAAGGCATCGTAGCAATCAGATCCCTTAGGATCGGCGGTGCTGTTCTGGAAGCAGGAGAAGGCCTCACGGAAATCGACGCCACACGGACCGGTGGCCATGCCGCCGAGACAGGGACAACTCCAGTTGATCTTGCCGTCCTTGGTGATCACGCCCTCCGGCTTTTCCGGCGGCGGCAGCTCGATGGTGCTGGGCGTGGCATGGTCCTCCTTTGTCACAAAGATCACCTTGTCCTTGCCGTACTCCTTGCAGTAAGAGAATGACATCCTGATGCGGTTAGGCTAGTTAAATGCTAGGAACTCCTCGGGGGATTCCTCGAAATCCAAGGGCTTCTGGGATGTGCTGAGCACCTGAAAATGGCAGGGCACCTCCTGATAGTATCCTATCAGGGCTATAGCTACGCGAACGCGATCCAGGAAGTTCTCGGGCACCCGGAGAATGGAGCGTTTTTGGCTGGAACTAAATTTCACAATGTCCAGTGTGGTCTGGCCACCGATTTCGCCAAATATACTGGCCAAGGAGCTATGGATGCAGCCGCAGAAGAATACGGGCGTCAGAGTCACGGAGTCTGGATCACGGAGTTTTCTGGCAATTAAAAAAGTGCATTATCTTAATTATGTTTGCATGATGCACGTGCGCACGTGGGGAATACGAGGTTCTTCGGAGTGGAACTGATTGCCCGAAACTCACAGCTTCACGTCCAGATAATGGTAACCACTCATGCTTTGGGTGCAAGTGCCAGTGCCCCTCTTTTTTTGACGGAATCTTCGGGAAAAGTCGTCCAAAAGTTGCCGGTCAGTGTGTTTTTTATGTAATTACTCCCCTTTTTTGCTGTTTCTTTCTGCTTCTCAAACAGCTGTGCGCCGCCAGAGATGCCAGCTCGGCTTACAACGGACAAGAGAAGATAAAAAATAGCTAAAAATATAGCCATTTATTAATAAATTTAAAGAGCTGCGTACTTATTGTTGTTGCAATTACTTTAATGCAATTTTATTAAAATAGCTAAACGTATATGCCGCTTTTGAATCTCATTAAGTAGCCATCACAGATAGCAATCCAGTTCGTTGTGAATAACAATAAAATCAGATCACAGTAAAATCAGTTATAATTTAAATTTAAATTCTTCATGACGGTTACAATGTATATTACACTGAAAATTACAATTCGTCGGACACACCCGCGAAAGTCTTCTCAATACTCTTCTCAAAGTCCAGCGATGACTTGGAGGTTTCCAAGATCTCAAAATGACAGGGAATCTGCTGGTAGTGACCGATGAGCTCAATGGATATGCGGGTCATATCGTGCAGTTGCTCTGGCACTCGAAAGATAACGCGATGTTGCTGGGCGCAGAACTTCACGATCTCCAGTGTGGGTTTCTCTTCGCAGAAGAAACTGTCCAGGGCGTCAAGAACGCAGCTTCGAAAGAGGGATGGGGTCAAAGCAACTGCAGTCGGATCACGAAGTTTTCTATTAAATAAATGAATATATTTACTTTAATAGCAACCAAGTTTAATTTTATTTCTCACTCTGAGCGCAGAACATCATTCTACTCACAGTTTGATGTCGAAATAGTAATAGTTTTCCATGGTGATCGCACGCGTTCGTTTTAAGCGGGGTCCACTGTAGTGATATAGTAGCTGTGCGTTCGGGGCGATTGGCAAACTGATTTTGCGGTGAATTGCGCGCCGCGCAGTTTTTGTCGAAATTCTTTCACGCAAGACGTACAATTTAAATAACGAAACTCGAAACAACAAATAGCCAAATTTATACTCGAAACTGTCAAATGGAGAAGCTAACGAATGTTCAGGCACAGCAGGAGGAGGAAGAGGAAGAAGGTCCTCTTAGCGTGACTAGATTAATGGTGAGTAGGCTGCGATCTCGACCAGGATTATGAATATTACCTACGATCCTTCTTCCAGGGCGGCAGCATCACGGCCAAGGACATCAAGCTGCTCCAGCAGGCCAGTTTGCACACCGTGGAGTCGGTGGCCAATGCCACCAAGAAGCAACTGATGGCCATTCCCGGCTTGGGCGGCGGCAAGGTGGAGCAGATCATCACGGAGGCCAACAAACTGGTGCCTCTGGGCTTCCTTAGTGCCCGCACCTTCTATCAAATGCGTGCCGATGTTGTGCAGCTGAGCACGGGCTCCAAGGAGCTGGACAAATTGCTGGGCGGCGGCATTGAGACGGGATCCATTACCGAGATCTTCGGCGAGTTCCGCTGCGGGAAGACCCAATTGTGCCACACTCTGGCAGTAACCTGCCAGCTGCCCATCAGCCAGAAGGGCGGCGAGGGCAAGTGCATGTACATCGACACGGAGAACACCTTCCGTCCGGAGCGTTTGGCTGCCATCGCGCAGAGATACAAACTGAATGAATCCGAGGTGCTGGACAATGTGGCCTTCACCCGTGCCCACAACTCCGATCAGCAGACCAAGCTCATACAGATGGCGGCGGGCATGCTCTTCGAGTCCAGGTACGCTGTCTCATCCCTCAGTAAATAAACATCACTCAATAATATAATATCTTGCAGATACGCTTTGCTGATTGTGGACAGTGCCATGGCGCTCTACAGATCGGATTATATAGGCCGCGGGGAGCTGGCCGCCCGGCAAAATCACCTGGGCTTGTTTCTGCGCATGCTCCAACGCCTGGCCGATGAGTTCGGAGTAGCTGTGGTAATTACCAACCAGGTTACTGCCTCGCTAGACGGCGCACCCGGCATGTTTGATGCCAAGAAGCCCATTGGCGGGCACATAATGGCCCACTCCTCAACCACGCGGCTGTATCTGCGCAAGGGCAAGGGCGAGACCCGCATCTGCAAGATCTACGACTCGCCCTGTCTGCCGGAATCGGAGGCCATGTTCGCCATTCTGCCGGATGGAATAGGAGACGCCAGGGAGAGCTAGTTGCTCACTTATAGGTTAATTAATGCTACATAGATTAAGAATTAAACTTCGTAGATTGTTTTTTTTTATGTTTACTTAGAATGTATGGGATAACGACGAAATAAAACAGCCGTTGCGAATTGTATGTACCATCTATATTTAATTCATTATTATTCAAATCATCTACAAACTTAGAAAATATTTAGGGGTGGTAATAAGAAGCGGATGCAGCAGGAAAAGTCCCTTTAACGCGGCGCAACACGATATGCTCCTGGCAGGCAAACAGAATTAAGGAATTTAACTGAATTTTTAACCTAGAATTAAGCATAGCCCACTTGGCTCATCAAAACTTTGTCATCCAAAGCACGGTCTTTAAGTTGCCTGGTCTGTAACGCTTAGGAGTAACTGCAAGAAAGAGGAGTCTTGAAGATGTTTTTCAACTCAGCGGTTTGCGGTTTCCAACCTACCTTATCATATAGTTGGTCCAGCAGAACACTGGCCCTCGATCATTTACTGTGGAGACGACGCGGCCGAAGCGGCGGCCTCCTTGGCCACAACCAGGCTGTTATATCCGCGCTCGTTCATCCCGACGCGAAGGTTTTCGTTGATATTTTTCGTATAGGTCTTGTAGATTTTTACCTTTTCGCAGAAGTCGATCCAGAAGTTGTCCTCGCTCTCGGGCTCCGGATTGAAGAGGCTCTTGAAGCCATCATATATGCCAGAGGAGACCTTGCGTATGGTCTGCGCCCTCTCCTTGAACTCCACCTCGTCGGACAGGTCCATTTTCCAGAGCTCCAGATTGCCCACATACCGGCGAAGTCGGCGCATTATGTCCACGCACTCCGGATTGCGCAGCAGCATCAACTTGGTGAACTCCACCTCCTTGAACTGCTCGAGGATCTCCAGGCATCTGCCCACATTGGCGCGCCGCAGGCCCAAACACTCGCGCAGCTGCTGGGAAAGTTGGATGAAGTCCCGCTCCATGAAGAGGGCATCCTCGTGCTCAATGAGCTCCTCGATGAATCGCAAAGCCTCCTGCTTGGGTATTTCGCTGCGCGTTGGCTCCACCACGATCCTGTCGGGCATGGACTCTGGATTGATTTGGCCGCTCTCCAGTTTCAGTTTGAGCTCCAAGGCTTCTTTGCGGGCGTTCTCCATCCAGGCTTCCTCGGCAGCGGCGCTCTCGAAACTCTCCGGCTTTTTGTAGTTTATGACGATTCCCAAGCACTTGGCTGTGGGCATGTACACCATGAGCATCTCGTTCCGGATGTTCTGTGTGGGCAGAAATGGAAATCAATGTATCGTAAATTGTACTAGGTTATGTCTGTTGGTTTTTCTGCATCGCACTTACATTGACTGGCCGCGACCGCTTCTGAATCGGAGTTACTGCAGCCGTGGGCTTGGATTTCTTCACTGATTTCTTGCTGGAGGTGGGGGCCGCAGCAGCCGGAGAAGCGGGGATGGCTGCGGCGGTAGCCAGACCCTCGGTGGGAACCCTTCGCTTGGCCGGCGGAGGGGCTAGTTCCGCGCCTGCCTCACTGTCGCCGTCCACATGGCGCGGTGGTGCCTTGGTCTTCCGGGTGCCGCTCTTCTTGGGCTTCTCGGGCGGTGCTGCGACTGGTTCAGCAGTGGCTGGCTCCGGCTCCGTCTCCGCCTGCTTGGGCTCCTCCGTCTTGACTCCAGCACCAGTTGCGGGCGGAGCAACTGGCTCCGCGCCGTCTAGCATATCAATGGGCGCCGAGTCCTCGCCGCGCAGGGCGCTCTCGATCTGATCGATGGCCTCGATGAACTTGGCGCGCTTCATGATCTTCTCGGTGGCGAAGCGCTCCTTGTTGCTAGCATACGGGAACAGATCCTCCAACTTGATGTTGGCCGTTTCGCCCGTGCCGTAGAAGTAAACATTGTACTTCTTGTTGTTGTTGCTCTTGGTGATTTTGGCCGGCCAGGGCGGATAGCCCTTCACCTTGGCGAACACCAGGTCGCCAATGCTGTAGGACGCAGCCGCCTTTTCCTTGCCCATTTCGTTTGACGTCTAGCTCGTTCGGTTCGCGTGCAATTCCAATATCTTTCGCCGGATTTCTGCGGCGTCTGCTTTTCTTCTTTTCGTCTCGCGCTTTCTTAGAGATGGCACTTGGCTCCGATAACAGCGACGTCGATCGCCAGTGTGGCCAGTTCAAGAGCCAGCCAGCGCTAGCAGCGCTCGTATGTGCGTTGGTCGATTGCGGTAACGGCGGAGCTGTAACTTGGCGGGCTTTTAGTTATCGAATTTATAAATGATGAAACTCAATAAAATATAAGAATATATATACATAGTGAAAAACCCTGCTTGCTGTTCTGCGTACCTTTTCACGTTGATATCCCAATCTTCTTTAGCTTATAAATAACTTTGAATGTTTTGAAGCCTAAAATTCACGGCATATTTAGCAGGCATTGCTCATTTCATTGGCCAATTACGAGTTCAAAATCGCTGGCACAGCTCCCACAGGTGGAAGTTCGTTGGCAGGCGATGCCGGATTCCCACCTCGTCGCACCCACACAAAACACCTTTGGCGTACGCACCTCGTCGCGCGAATTCACCACATCAACTCGAACTGAAAACATTTTTCGAAGGCATTTCTATTCGTCGGCCAGTCGTCGTTGGTTGGCCAGAAAGAACAGTGTTGTCCCCCACGAGTTCCCAAAAGAACTTCAGTTTGTTTACCGAATCGAATTGAATCGTTGGAGAGCGAGCAAGGCGGAAAATAGTTTTTAAATTTGGCCTGGAATCCGCGGAATTCGTTTATTGTGGAGCGTAAATTCCCGACTAAGTGCCCAGCGCGAATTCTTGAGCCCATAAACATGCAGGAGTTAATTGTCGGCGGCATCGCCATCAGTGGCGTTCCCTTCGCCAATGAGACGGTCGAGAAGGAAAGTCGCCAGAAGTGAGTAATTGCACGCACATTTTGCAGTTGGCTGCCAAGCACAAACATTTGTGGTCGACATTTGAGCCCGTTTTGTTAGCCACAAGCACTAAGCACTAGATCTGCCCAAGGTCGCCATGATGTCACCTCGGCGAACCTTTGTGGCTGCCTACTACCTAATTAGCTCGCTTTATAAATAATCACACCTGAATCGAACAAGCTAGTCGGTGGAATAAAGCAAATAGAGTGCGATACTAAGTACCAAAACCATTACTATGCTTTTGAGTAATTACCTATTATATTTAATTTTAGTAATCAGCTTTGAGATATCCATTGAAATTCGATTTCCCCTATTGCAGAAGCACAAACTCCACAAACTTGGCCATAAAGCAGCATATGCACCCCATTTGGCCACATGCGTTTTTCAAATCCGATTCGTTTTTGAGCCAAATTCCATTCTGAATTCCGATGTACTTACATGCGAGCATATTTCGAGCATGGCCCGCTTTTCGCCAGTGTCCCAATTTATTGAAGGCGGAAATCGATTCGGAACTGAATGCTTTTCATTGTAGTGTACAATGTATTCGAATATTTGAATTATTCTTGAGTTTTCGGCGCATTCTTTATCGGAGGCCCTGACTCTGACAATTGAATTCAAGGACGGCATAATTGCCAAAATGAAATTAGTCATTTATCATTGCGGCAGACGGAGGTCTGTCTGCAGCTCTGTCAAAGTTTTGGCAGTCGAAAAATGCGGATTTTGAGGCCCCGAGGTAGATCTTCATACATAGCTGGGATGTAAGCAGTCTTGTGGGTTGGAACCCATGCAGTTAGTTCTCTAGATAAACTGGGGAATGAATGGCTAGATGGATAGGCTCAGAAGATCAGCGAATTTCCACCCCGCCCATTAACCTAGATTCCCTAGAAGAAAAAACAATCATGTGATGGACAATGGAGACAAGGATTTCGGATTCCAACGCTCGCTGGCGAATTCATAAATAATGGACTTGGAATTCGAAAACAGCTCAATTTGTTCTGGCCTTTATTTTTGCATTCGGCGATAAAGTGAATAACGAACGAAACTTCGGGGGCGGTGTGAAATATTTTAATTTCACTTATTTTCAAATCAAGAAATTTTCTGCCGATGCCACTGCCTTTGGTCTAGTGAAAGTGACCGATGATTAATTTTGGCGCCGTGCCAGTGGAATTTGTGATTATTATTTAATGACGACGCCGAGTCGCCGTAAACATATAATAAAACCGAAAAGAACGAGCCATTTTGACACAACACACAAAATGGCAATACTCTCGTTCGAATAAAGTGGTTTCGAGGTGCTTTAATGTTATTTTAAAAGTAATGTAACTTCACAAGTTTCTGAACACTGAAATGCTGAAAAACTTCAAAAACATAAATGTTTTGAAATCTCTGCGAATTTCTTTGGTTTCTAGCGAAGAGTATACACTTGTTCGTCTTGAAATCAACCGAGTGCTTAATTTTACATTTACATTCCTCAGTGGCAGGAGCTTTTGGAGGGCGATGACAGCAGGGAAGGCGGCAGGGATTGGCACCTTCTATTTGATCTCCGACGATTGGATGACCGGGGGAATGTGGGTGCCATGGGATGAGAAGATGGGGAGGGCGAAAGGGAACCAGCTGGCAGATCTCTGTTTCCATTATAAGGTTGGAGCTCAGGAAATGATATAATATGAAAATATGACTGATCCCTTGCTATGTGCAGCATGTACGAGTATCCAAGGTAAGTGACCTCTTGGCTTTCCCCAGCCAAACGGATTAGATCCAACAGATCGGAGGTGCAGTGGATAATATCCCATTATGCGATGACTGATCTGTTTGTTTACGCATTCGCCAAATACCATTTTAGAAGCGCGCTATTTTCACATCGCCTCCATTTATTATACACTCCGCAAAACTAATTATAAACAGGCATTTCTGAGGTGTACAGATACAAATTTGGATATATACGTATATACTACATGTAGGTATTTTGGCAATATGTTTATTGTTTGTGCCTCAACTCAAAGAACCATGACGTCGACCCATAAATACGTAGGTGGTGGGATGGGATGGGATCGAATGGGATTGGATTGGATGGGTTGGGATGGGTTGTTTTCCATTCACAAAATTAGCCAGTACTACGCAAAAAAAAATATATACAAATACCTGCCATTTGTTTATGGCTCATTTGTGTTTGGCTTAGCAGCAGTTGTGCTCCTTTGTTCGCCCGAGGAATGTTCTTATTTTATCGGGTTTTTCACCCACTTTGAAGTGCAGCAGGTTGTCCAGCAAAATATTTGCGCATTTATGCCATTTGGCAGAGGCCCCAAAAATTATACGCATTGCATAAGCTTTTCTTTGTTCGGAAAAGGATTGAGAACTTACCAGTATTCCCTGTTTGATTCCTTGCAGTCAGCTGAGTGCAGCCAAGCTAGAGGACCACACGCCGTTTCCTGGCCTGTCCCGCCTCACTCCATCGCTGATCCTCTGCGGCGCCGCGGCCGTGGTGCCCGCCTACATGGACAAACTGGGCGTGAGCTGCGTCATCAACGTGGCGCCCGAGCTGCCGGACACACCACTGCCCAGCCAGAAGAACCCGCTCTACCTGCGCATCATGGCCCAGGATCGCTCCGAGGTGGACTTGGCCAAGCACTTCGACGAGGCGGCCGATCTGATCGAGGAGGTGCGCCTCTCCGGCGGCTGCACGTTGATCCACTGCGTGGCCGGGGTCAGCCGCTCGGCCAGCCTGTGCCTGGCCTATCTGATGAAGCACGCCGGGATGAGCCTGCGCGAGGCCTACAAGCATGTGCAGGCCATACGTCCGCAGGTTCGCCCGAACTCCGGATTCTTCCAGCAGCTGCGGCGGTACGAGCAGCAGCTGCGGGGCAGCAGCTCGGTGGCCATGGTGTACTTCGCCTCGCTGGACAAGGAGATCCCCGACATACTGGAGCCCGAGTACAGGGCCATGGAGGACTTCTACCAGCGCTACCGCAGCTCCCTCAAGAGGCGATAGGCCCGGTGTGCCGCACTTAATCTTACTTGTGATACTCGTACCCTACCACTAGACATAGATTAGATGTTTAAGTTGTGTGTGCTTAATGATAACCATGAAATGCTGAAACTTACATAAGATGTACGCTTAAGCCTCGTTCGTAATTACAAATACACTTTTATTTTCGTTTAAGAACATTGAATCTAAAGCGTTAATTAATCAGTTTTAGTATCTTCAATGAATCACAAAGTCATTGGCGAACAAACAACACACTCGTATTATATCGCACATCATCTAGTATTATTTACACGTACTCGAAAAGTAGCTAACTAAACCGTAACTCGTAGATTGGGTACCTTTAAATGCTCACGTTGTATTGTACTTGGCATCCGCGAGGCGAATTGAATAGATATACAGATATACAGATATGAGTAGGAGGAGCAGGCGCCCTCCGCTTAGGATGTGTGTATGTACATTAACACCTAGAATTCAGCATCTCAACACAAGCGACTTAGACGAGACTTAAATCGAACGAAATAATTGGCTAGCTAAAGGCAGAAGTAACCGTTTGTGTACAATCAGCTAAGTTAACTCTAGTTCTACTCAGAGGCCAGTGGCAACGGCGGCTGCTGCTGCATCAGTTTCTTTAGGTTTTCGTACGCCGTGTTCATGATGCCCCAGCTGATGAAGGAGCGGCCTGTGTTGAAGGCGCATCCTCGATAGAAGTTGCCGATGCGGCGATCGCGCTCTACATAAATTCGCTTGCACGCCTGCCAGCTGCCCTCTGACCTCTGGCCCATCTCACTCTGCAGCGACACCTTGATCACATTGAGCGGGTAGAATATTGTGCTTATGCTCGCACCGATCACGGCACCCGCTATGAACTCCTGCACCGTTCGAGTGGATACGGATTTCTGTGGATGGATAACGATTGGTTAGTATATTAGTATGCTTGTATGTGTGGTAGGGTCAACACTCACTCTTTTAGGCAGCCGGACGCTGGCCTCTTCTCGCAGTACGAAGAATAACGCGTTGGACAGGCCGTTGCGCCAAAATACTGGTTCGAGTCCCCTGTAGAGCTCCCGGTACCCGTGGTGGGATACCACATACCTGGGGAATGGTAAAAAGCCATAAGGAAATGACGTTCGCAAAGTTAAAGACCCGGCAGCTATCTATCCGCATCTCTCACAGACATAAACTTCGGTCACCTGCTCACCTGAATGCGTTTTGTGTGTTGGAGAAGTGCTGATGGAACTTGGAGTCCGCGAGGAGGGTTTGCACCCGTTCGAAGGGCAGGAGGATGGACTCGGCGCTGCCGGCAACCACAGCCGCTATCACCTTGGCCCCGTAGTCGTTCAGGCGGTAGTCCTCCACTAGGTACCTCCTCGTCCCGTCGAACACCCCGAACATAATGGACAGGGAGATGGTCTTTTGGGCGAGCGGCGGCAGCATGCCGCGGTACAGGAAGCCCAGTCCCTCGTGACGCAGCTGTGCAAAGGCCGAGGTGATGGGCACGCCGTGCAGCATCTGACGGAAGATCATCTTGTAGATGGGATAGGTGACCGCGATGTTGACGAAGGCTGCACCGCAGCCGCAGGCGAACTCCTCCCACTGGAAGGAGCCGAAGAAGCGCTTCGAGAAGACGCTGCCATGCAGCAGTTTCCCCGCCTCCCCGTTTCCATATGGGATGTGGGCTCTTTCGGGTGGAAGCCTTTTGGGGGGCGGTGGGTCGGTGGTTTTCGCGACGTTCGGTGCTCCATCGTCTTTCATCTTGCTGCTGTCCTGTCTTTATTTCGGGCGTGTGGAGAAGTGCGCATTTGTCACCGCGTTACCATTGTAACTACTCACACACGGGGATTGCACTGGTTTGGTTTGTTTTGGTTTCGATTCGCATCGGTTTTAATTATATAATAATGAAGAAGAACCACGGTTTGACGGCCACAGCCAGTGTGACCGTCGCTGGACCTCTGCTGCATACCAAAGGACTCTGTTATCCAAATTGTTTGCAAGCCAACAATAATTAATTATCGAACTTAAATTTGCAGCGGCGGCTTTCAGTTTTGTACTCGCCCTTTTCGGTAATGTTCAAACTTAATATAACATATTAATTAAAATATTCTTAACAGTGCCTTTAACAGCACTGTCACCTTATTTTAACCGAATCACCCTGTGCAGTTGTTTCACCGGCGCAAAGACCACCCTATCCCAAACTTATCATGTGCTGATATGCATTGGTTTCCCTAAAATCCACGACTTGGATTCTTTCATATCAGCCTCCTTAACATCGGGAACACCTGCTCCTTGACCGCTTCTGTCAGCTTTTTACCTTTTCATTCCCTGCTGTCTTATCTCTTTTATCATATGACGGTGTTGAAAAACATCTATTGAACAGCTGTTGCAACCAGTGAATAAATGAAATATGTTCACACTGCACAGTGGGTCAAGAGGCAAAGCATGATTAAAATAATAAAAAAATTATCAAGCTGAAAATAGGTCTACATTTTGTTGCATATAGTGCCATTCGTCGCAGTTGCTCGGATGGTCCCACTTGTAAATGCTTAAACACTTTATTTGACGCGCCCAAGTTTAAATTCATTAACCGATGATCCGCAACATATCGCTTGGCGTCGCCATGAACGAAACTATCGGCGAAACATCGACGCACGACGTATCGATGTTTTTTCACACCACCAGCTTTTTCTTTTCGCTTCTGGTTTCCGGCAAGGTATGTGCGTGATTTTGGGCCCACGTGTATTTCTATTAATTTTAAGCCGTAATTCTCGTTTTTGGCGGTTTTGAGTTGAACTGCGTTGGTCCGTGCGCCGTTCGCAAGTGTGCGGTTCGTATTTCGACCGAATTCGGTCCGATTCCTGTGAGAGTTCGCCAAATGGCTTCTGTTTGTGTTGGGAATTCGTGGGGCGACTCACCGGAAACTCATTGGATACTGCCCAAGAAGCCAGCCCAACCTGGTTGACTTATGCATTAGTGGGCTACCTTGTGTGTTATTAGCTTGATAAGTGATAATCCCCGTGGATCAGTGCACTAATGGCTGCTTTTGTTGTGTCCTTCCAGCTTCAAGATGACCATCCGCCCAGCATACAGGCCCAAGATCGTGAAGAAGCGCACCAAGCACTTCATCCGCCACCAGTCGGATCGATATGCTAAGCTGTCGGTGAGTGCCTACGACGATTGTGCCAAAAGCCCGTGTTTAATCCACATGTCTCCTTGCAGCACAAATGGCGCAAGCCCAAGGGTATCGACAACAGAGTGCGTCGCCGCTTCAAGGGACAGTATCTGATGCCCAACATCGGTTACGGATCGAACAAGCGCACCCGCCACATGCTGCCCACCGGATTCAAGAAGTTCCTGGTGCACAACGTGCGCGAGCTGGAGGTCCTGCTCATGCAGAACCGCGTCTACTGCGGCGAGATCGCCCACGGCGTCTCTTCCAAGAAGCGCAAGGAGATCGTCGAGCGCGCCAAGCAGCTGTCGGTCCGCCTCACCAACCCCAACGGTCGCCTGCGTTCTCAAGAGAACGAGTAAGCTTAAGATTCTTGAGAGTTCTTGTAACGTGGTCGGAATACACATTTGTAAACGTTAATATACCGGACTTTTAGTTAAAAAAGGATGTGCGAGTGCCGAGTTCAATTGTCATTTCTGAGATTGGGATAGCAGCACCATTGATAACATGTGCATTATCTGGGTGGATGTCGGTTGATCCAGAGATTATGGCCTTTCTTTCGTATAGCAACTGCCTTAAGATTTTAGATTTTCAATCCTTATCGCTGAATTTTGTTATAGATCATTTGTTTGCCCTTAATATTGAAAGAGGTTGTTTATATGAAATCATACATATTGCATTTATTTTACAGAGCGGGGTACAATTATTATCAGAAATGCTTCAGTCTAAATGAAACGCAGTAATTGAAATACCAGGTAAATTATATTTTGTAGGAATCTACAAAAATCAAGTACAAAGAGGAGAAAATACACTAGGGATAGATAAACAATTACTTATTTTAGGCAATAGTAGCTCATTTCAAAACTACGTCGTGATCAAATTGCAAGTGGTGCTCTAGCTCCTTCTTGTTCTCGAAGTTGGTATTGCAAATGAGACAGAAGCCGCTGTTCTCATCGTTGTCAGACATGATGACGGTGACGGCCGCCTCCGATTCGTCGACGTCCACATGCAGCTCCTCCACCACCTGCTGCTCGTCGGCGGGCGCCTCCTCGCGAACCCCGTAGACGACGTCGCCCTCGTGGGTCTTCATGTGCATCTTGAGGGTGTAGCGCTCGGTGAAGGACTTGGGGCAGACGGAGCAGTAGTGTCTTGGGCGGTTCTCCTTGTGAATGAGCGTGTGATGGTTGAAGGTCTTGCGCGACTTGAACGACACATTGCAGATGCTGCATATGATGGGGTTCTCCTCGGCCTCGTGGCGCAGACGGTGGTTGTAGAGCAGGTTGTCCTGAGAGAACCTCAGGCCGCACTTCTCGCACTGGTACTTCTTCTTGTCCCAGTGCATGCGCATGTGGCGCAGGGTGTTCACCGGGCGCGAGAAGCTCTTGGGGCAGTAGCGGCACTGCTTTTCCGTCTTGCCCTCGTGCAGATTCATGTGCAGCTCCAAGTACTCCTCGTCGCGCCGGATCACACCGCAGATGGGGCAGATGTGGTTGGGCTGCTTGGAGTGCTCCTCGCTAATGTGCTTCTGCAGTTGATACCAGGAGTTGTATACCTTGCCGCAGGTTGTGCACTCCTGCTTGGCGCGCTTTTTCGCCTGTCTGTCCTCGCCATCGGAGGACTTGCCAAACAGGGCCTCGGAGTCGCCCACATCCACGTCCTCGCAGATGAAGTCATCGTCGTCGTCGTCGTCGTCGTCGCCATCCTCCTCCTCGTCCACGAACTCTCTCTTTACCTCCGTGTCGGACTCCTCCTGATCCTTGACAAGCTCCACGAACAGGGCGTCCGCCTCGGCATCGGCGTCTGTCTCGACATCGCTTTGGGGTATCTCCACCTCCTCCACAAGTATGTCCTCGCCGGACTCCGGCACCTCGAACTCGGACTTTAGAGCGCCCTTCAACTGGGTTGTCAGCCTCTTCTGGGTGGTCATCAGGTTCACCATGATCGTGTCGTAGTCGGAGAGCTCCTGGAAGCAGCGCGGGCACAGCCGAGCGCCGGGCTTCAGGTCCAGCTGCGTCTGGATGCAGTTGGCCAGGTGGGTGAGGACCAGGGACACTGTTTTTTGCGACGACGGCACCTTGGCCGACAGCGTCTCGTAGCGCATGGAGCTGGATGAGCCCGTGTCGCTCATATCGACGGCGCCGCAGAAGAAGCAAGTGTCCATTGCGCCGACGGTGGTCCTTTTAGCGATTCCGTTTCGGGCGGCGTTTGTTTACAACCTTTTAAATTGTGTATGGAATTTAATAGAGTTGGCAAAATGATGAATATCGGAAGCTATACTAAAACGCGTGAAATGCAACCATGGCATAATACCCACCAGGGCTGGCGAACGATGCCGATTGATGCCAGGAACGAAACGTTGGGAATGGAACAGGGTGTGAAAAACTGAAATATATGAGCTGAATATTAAAAATAAATGAATGCTCAATATTGCAAACGAATATTCAATTGCTTAAATATAGAATTTGATTTTGTTTTTTATGATGGTATTGGTGGCAACCAATTACTCAAGTGTACAAGAAGCAAAAAATTGAATTAAATACGCCATTTATTGAAATTGTTTATAATATAATGTTTTAATTTTATTTTATATAAATTATGCGAATGGCTTCAACTTAATGAAGTAATTACATAAGTGTAAAGAACACAATTGGTACCTACTTAGAATCTTTATAAGGATATGTTTAATTTTAATTAAGCACTTCAAGCCAATGAAGCAATAATAAAATTGTCATATAGACAAGCCCAAGTATTTAGAATATGGCTCGCCCCGCTCAATCTAACCTAAGAATCTCAGTGATTTGGAAACTAATAAGATCGCTTTCGCTGTGTCCGGATTCAGCAAGTGAGTCCTGTGGCCCGAAAACTGAGCAATTTCCGGTTTGTTTTACAAAGGATCGATGCCGTTTGCCAATGGATCGACTGCTCCGCACAAAAGTTCGGGTCGCACTTGAGGGAACTTGAGCTTTGGAGGCAACTGAGGAATCGGGCTCCAGGTTATCCTTGCATATCAAATCCCTCAACTTGGCCAGCACGGAGTACAGTATTTTAAGGCGCTTCACGATGCGCTTAGGATCCACTGGGATATCCAGGTTAACCACGGCCTGGCACTCGCGCAGGATCAGGATGAGGTCCTTGTGCACCCGCTTGCCATCTTCACTGAGTCCCGAGTAATTGACGGGCAGCCGAAAGTGCTCCACCACCACTCCGCCCCTCTGGACAATCAGCTTCAGATGGCTTCTGTCCTGGACATGGATCCTCTCACCTAGCATGTCCAGATAGTTGTTGATCAGGGAGCAGCTATCGATGATTTCATGGATGACGTTCCGAAAGATCAGCAGTTCCTGGTTGAAATGCTCCTGCAAGACCTCCGCGTGGTGTGCGGATGAAGCGGACTCTGGCAGCTGGAGAGCGGGCACAATGCAGGCATCCAGGGACTCCAGTGAAGCCAGGCAGCTCCTGACAATCGTCTTCGTTTTGATGTCCTGCGAGAAGGCTATGGCAAGCACCCCAATCTGCTGAATGCGATCCATGTTGGTGTCGAATGAGGAGATTAGCTCTTGAGCTCCCGCAGGATCCCTTTGCAGTGCGTCCTTTAGCTTCTCCACTGAAGCGTTTTCCAGATCTATCAGACTGACGAACAGCAAGTGCAGCAGCGCCTCATTGAGAAAGGATTCCAGGGCATAGAGGGCCCGTTCTAGGGAGAGGGCCTCCAGCTTCCGATGACCACTGTTGGGCTCGCCCGCCTCCTCGTGGAAAGTGGCACATTCGGCGAGCAAGGTCTCGCACAGAGCCGTCAGAGCCTTCTTGTCCGACTGAATGGCCACATTGGCAAAGGCCAGGGCGTGGCGAACGATGTGATTAACTATGCTGGCCAGCTGGTAGGTGTCCTCCGTGAAGCTATCTTCCAGAATGTGCAGCGAGTTGTTGCTCTGCTGGGCCAGCTTCTCCATGTAGTCATCCAAGTGGTCCAGAGCCAGGTCCATGAGCTCAACAAAGGAGTGATCCTCTAGGTTCTTGTCTGGGGTCACGTTGCCTTCCAGTTGCGTCAAGGAGACGAGCAGTCGCCGCAAGCACCAGTCCAAGCGGTCGAGGAAGTGCTGCCTGGTCATCTGCGGTGCCTCCATGCTGATGGTCCGCTCCAGGTGAGTGATGCAGGTTACCACCTGGGTGAGGCACAGGAAGATAGTCTCCACATCCAGGTTGGCGCCACTGGGCGCCACCTCCGGCAGCCTGGCCTTCAGATCGCTGGCGAAGTCCAGGAAAGTGGCGCAGAACTCGTTCAGCCAGCCAATGTTGCCGGTGCTGCTGTAGCCCTCCACAATCAGCTCACTGCAAGTGTTTAACTGGGCCAATAGCGATTCCATGATGCTCTATGAGATGTGCTCCGGGAAACAGAAATGTTCGACTAAGTTGTGGCAAACGACGGGACACCTTTATATACTATGCCAAGCGCACAGGTAGAAGGACCTATTTTGGGGATTAAAAAACATCTGCCTGTTTTATTGCCATACCCGCGGAAATTCGCGAAATCCGCGACTTTACCTGCTGGGGTTCCTGGAAAATGGGCGAAGAACTGCAAGAACTGGTACTTTCCGTCAATGATTGTTTAGATTTAATTTTATGATACATACGCGCGCTAATGCACCCATGAGCTGGGCTTCTTAGATTAATCTAGCAAAGGACTACCCTAAAAGAACCTGACGGTGGCTTCATTGGCCTCCGCCGACTCCGGCTTCTCGACCGGCTGGTGGACCCGCTTGTGCACCTTCAGGGTGTACTTGTCCACGAACGACTTCTCGCAGTCGGGACAGGGGTAGCGCGGCCGGTCCGTCTGGTGGGTGCGCAAGTGGTGTTTGTAGGTGCGCTTGGTCTTGAACTGCTGGTGGCATACCTCGCAGATCAGGGCGTTCTCCTCGGCGTCGTGGCGCATCAGATGGTTGTACATTAGCCAGGAGAGCGAGAAGCGTTCGCCGCACTTGTCGCACTGGTACTTCTTCTTGTCCCAGTGCACCTCCATGTGGCGCAGGACGTTCCGCTTGTGCGAGAACTTTTTGTCGCAGTAGCGGCACTCGAGTTCTGTTTTGCCCTCGTGCAAGTTCATGTGCAGATCTAGTACCTCATCGTCCTTGACTTTCAAGCCACACACGTTGCAGGTGGCGTGCTCGCTCTTCTGGCAGGTGTCCGCCTTGATGTGCCGCTCGAGCACCTCCTGGCTGGAGAACATCTCGCCGCAGATATGGCAGGGTATCTCGGTGGTCTCGGTGAAGAACTCCTCCTCCGACGACGGCATGCTGTCGTCCGGCTCGCTGAACTGGAACTCCTCGTCCAGCATTTCCTCCTTCATGAACTCCTCGCACTCATCCCCCTCGCCCGGCTGACTTTCGGGCTCCTTGAGGGCAGTGGCCTGGACGATCTTGAAAGCCGGCACCTGGACGCGGGCCCTCTTCGCCGCCTGTTGCTTGGCCTCCGCCTTGCCCTCCACCTGCCTGCAGCCGAGCAGTGCGTCCGCAATCTGGCGCTGCACTTGGCTGAGATTCCTCACCAGCCTGTCATAGTTGAAGAGATACTCCAGGCAGTCCCTGCAGGCGGCCGAGTTGGGCAGCAGCTCTAGCCGCTGGTTTATGATCTTCTCGAAGTATTTCAGTATATCCTTGATGGGCTTAAAGGTTCCTGGCACAATGCAGCCTGTGAAAAAATCGGCTATCAGGACTTTCGAGCGCGGCGGAAGCGAACGTTACCTTCTATCAGCTGAAACACCCCCACGGACTTCTCCTTGCCGCAAACGAAGCAAAACGGACGCGTGGAGCTCATCTAGTCGCCGTGGAATCCAATCGAAAATTCGGCTTAAACAATTTAATTTGTGTATATTTTGTTGTGAACGCCAGAGCTGTGCCGATAGTGGCGATAGTATCGACTGCGTGCTGTCGGCGTAATCGATATATTTGCGGTCACTAATTCCAACGTTTTCTTTTTCAGTTTATTAATTATTACTGAAATATAAGGAGTAGTAAAAAAAAGTATAAACAATTATTCTGAAATAATAACTGAATATTCATATTTCAATAGTATCGATAGGTAAGGTGAACGAGAATAAAAGTATCTGGTCACATTGCTCGACTAAAGCAGCGTTTTGGGAAATTTGCCGGTTGGTAAGAAGTTAAATCCTATTTTTAAACACTTTTCCACAATGAATCGCTTCCAACTGCTTTCCAAAGGACTACGACTGATACACAAAATGTCCGAGGAAGCACTTGCCGGCGTGCCACTGGTGTACATCAGTCCAGAGGGCATCTTCAAGTATGTCATGATCAATGTCATCGATGGTGGAGATGCTTCAAAGGCGGTGATCCGCGGATTTGCGGACTGCACATGGCATGGTAAGTCGGATCTTCATCACCCATCAGGTGCCCACTTAGCCTGGTTACTATCCAACAGCCGACATCTTCGAGCGCGAGGAGGAGGTCTTCAAAAAACTGGGACTGCGGGCCGAGTGTCCTGGCGGCGGTCGCATTGAACACAATCCCGACAAGAAGTACTTGAAGGTCTACGGATACTCGCAGGTGGGTCCATTTCCTTGAGTAAAGGGGTCGCTGGGCAGTGGATGTACTGATGTACCTAACAACTGGAAAGCTTTTCTGGAGTTCTAATCAAGTTTTTCTATTTAAGGGCTTTGGAAAAGCTGATCACGCGCAGACCAAGCGCATCCTGGCCACCAAATACCCGGACTACACGATCGAAATCTCCGATGAGGGATATTAGCTGCGATTAACGGGAGAGACTCCATACATGCACACTGACATGAATTTATACCATTGGCTTCGATCCTGTGTGCCATGATTTTATTGGAAATGGCATTTAAAATTGAGAAATACTCTGAAAGGCAGTTAGTCTGTAGCTTTGCAACTGCTCGCACTAAACCTTTTCGGATCTAAATTAATCAGGTTGTACACAAATTTCGTTTCTTTTCCTTTGGTAAAATAAAATGAAAATGTTCAAGTCATTGAGTCTAATTCCCCGTATTGTTTCTCCGTTTCGTAAGGCTTAGGAATATTCAATATTAAAATTAACAAGCCTTACACGTATTGTTCTTGCTCTTAGAAAAATGTTACTCAACCGATTTGATCAATTTGGTAGGCGTTCCCCGGGTGAAGATAACCAAAGGTCAGAATCGTTATTTGTTGGTTAATATTCATACGCATGGCTTCACGAAGTATGGAAGAGTTATTGTCCGTGGCGCCGATGTCGACAATCACTGTGAGTTTCCACTGCTGGACGCTTATCCTTGAGCAGTCTTACATATCCTTCTTTCAGTGGCGATTTTCGACTCGATTTTGGAGGAGCTTGAGCCCGAGGGCATATGTGCCAAAATCCTCGGTGGTGGAAGGATCCTCAACGAGCCAGACAATAAGAAAATAAAGATCTATGGCACCTCCAGGGTAAGTAGAGGATCCTTGGTCCTTGGTGCTCCGGCTAATTGGTTCTTGATGGCTCTCCCTAGACTTTCGGCGGTGCTGATCACACAAGGACAAGGAATATACTTCAAGCGTGGACCACTTATAAGGACTTCAAGATAACCGTTAAACAATAAAGTTGCATAAATTTCGAAAATGTAAATTCAGTACTAATAAAACACTAGAATATGAAAGTAGCGCTCTTTCAATATTATTAAGGGTGGATGAGGGGAATATGGTTAATGCTTTCATTTCTGGCGAGAAAGAAGAAGTTTAGTTCGTAATTCCTTCCAGTCTTGTAATATTGTGAAGTCTTTTGTGTTCCTACAAAAATTTACTTTTTGAACGATCACATGTGCTCCGATTTTCGTGTCAGTATAGAATTTATTATACGACCGGACGGCTTCTGACAAAATCAGTCTAGCTGGAGCCCTGCTACCGTTCAGACCAGTTTCTTTTCGGAATATTTCATCTAAATTCCAGTGCGTTTTCCTAAAATTTTTCCAAAATGAAAACATTGAACCTTTTGGCACCTGTTTCGCAATTGTTTAAGCCCCTTCAAAGGCAAAGTTCTTCACGCGTAAACGCCCTTTTGATAAATGTTCCTAGAGTTCAGCTTTCTAAAGGCAAGAACAAGTACCTTTTGATGATGATTCACATGCACGGTTTAACTAGGTTTGGCAGGACCATTGTAAGAGGATCCGCCTCCAAGGACCACGGTTAGTTCTAATAATCAGTTTAGCTTATACGTGTTCTAATTTTTCTGTCGCCAGAGGAAATCTTTGAGGAAATCCAGAAGGAGATGGACAAAATTGGCATTTGCGCCAAATGCCTGGGTGGAGGGTTCATCAGCAACAAGGAGGACAAGAAAGTAATGAAAATTTACGGGTGCTGCAAAGTAAGTTGATGAAATTGGATAGGATCAACCCAATGAGACTAATGAGACTGCCTGCAGACTTTTGGGGAGGCGCCGCACGGCAGGACGAAGGACATACTGCTGTCTTGGACCAAATTCCAGCATTACAACATCATCTTGCCCAAAAAGAATTTGAACGCGTATCAGTGAAGGCGCTTAAAGGCTTGTTTTATTTTTCCTAACTGCCCTGTTGGCAATTTATAATACAAAAAAATAAGTAAATACATGGCTACATATCGATTCATTTGTTTTTTCACTGGGTGATACAAATTTGCAGCTTTTGATTTTGATTTTCAGAGCTGCTTTGTTGGTTAGCATCCAAGGTTCAAATTTGAAAATTGAACCAGATCAGATTATCGATAACCGATAGCAGCACAATCGGAGGCTTCGTCCGGGCACGGTCACACTGCCCCGAAAGTGTAAATAAATTTCAATCAAATATGAATTGCTGCATTTGTCAATTCTCGGTGCGTGTGCCGAAGGACATTCACACCGACACCGTCGGACATCCGCCTGTGCTGATCAGCGAACTGGTACTGCAATGCACCAGGGGCACGAACTACGTCCTCACGGAGGAATCGTCAACGATCTGCAAGAAGTGCTGCGAGAAGCTTGCAAGATACCACAAGTCCATACAAATAGCGCGCAAGCTGCGAGAGGAGATCCTGGAGCTGATCCACAGTCCCTACATGTCCAAGGACCACAAGCAGATCTCCTACAAGGAGGAGGATCTCGACCGAGAGATCACCATAAGCAAATTCGATGGAAATATTGAGGAGGCACAGCAACAGGACGAGGAGGAGCAGGACCTGGAGGGCGTGGGCACCACCGTCACCCTGGTCGGTCCCACGGACATAGAGGCAGAAGTGGCCGAAGAGGAGCACACCTTCATTATCAAACAATCAGAGGAGGAAGACGAGTTCCACTCCGTAGACTTAGAGCTAGATATCGACAACGAGATTATCATTAACGAGGAGGAGGCCCACGAGGTAGAGGAGGTTGCCCACGAGATAGTGGAGGAGGATCTGTTGTCACATGCCAAGCAAGGGGCCCAGGAGGAAGACTTATTTAAAGAAGAAACCATGAGTGACTTTGACGAACATCTGGACGGCACAATAGAGTACATAATATCCGATGGCGAGGACCAGGAGCAGGACAACGAAAGCTCCGGCGAATACACGGTCAACATACAGTGCCCCAGCTGCCCGGAGAAGTTCAGCAGCCGGCGCGCTTACAATGTCCACACGAAACGCGAGCACTTTCCCGGCTACGTCTGTGATCAGTGCGGCAAGACGCTGCAGTCGTACTCCGGGTTCATAGGGCACCTGCAGAACCACGAGCCCGTGAAGCAGTTCGCCTGCCCAGTGTGCCCGGAACGCTTTAGCCGCAAGTTCCGGCTAAAGCACCACATGGCCTGGCACTCCGGCGAAACACCATACCAGTGCGATGTCTGCTCCAAGCGATTCGTCCACAAAGTGGCCCTGTACAAGCACAAAATGATCCACGACAGCGACACCAAACGGCTGGAGTGCCAGGTGTGCGGCTTCAAGACCCGGACCAAGGCTCACTTGGAGCGGCACATGCGATCCCACACGGGGGACAAGCCCTTCGCCTGCCCGGTGTGCAACAAGCGCTTCTCCCAGATGTACAACATGAAGGCCCATCTGCGGGAGCACGAGAGCCCAGGAACCAACCGCCATCGCCGCTTCCACTGCTCCAAGTGCACGCATACGTTCATCAACGAGCAGAACTATGATGCCCACGTTCAGAGAGACGACTGCACGGCAGTTTAGCCCGTTATTGAATATATATAATAGATAATTATATATTGTGTAAGGCCCAACCCATCATCGACCATCGTCGTGATCACACCCAACCGAATGAAATCGAAATCGTTCGGATCATTACGTTCTATCCATGTACTTTTTTATTAAATCTATATGCATTTTGCTCACAAATAAAATATGTTTGATATAATAAATTTATCCGTTACTTGCATATTTCTGCGGTTATTTCAGTTTTCTTAAAAAAATATGTATAGTAAGTGTGTATGCATTAACTTATTTGAATAAATCAATCGATCGACCTCGTCCGTTCCGGCCAAGGGCCTCCCGCCAATAAACCACCCATTGTATCCCAGTATTGGTCGCTGCTGGACTGATCGAGCCCCAAATGAAATGTGCCTAATGGTAGATCGGTAGATGCAATTGACGCAATTACAATACATTGTATAAATACATAAAGTTAAGTGTGTATGCTGTGCTATAGATATACAAAAATAAAACAGATTATCTTTTGATTTTTGTCGAGTTGAATAGAACTTTGTTAATATCATCATATCATCATCATAAAATGCACATTACAAAAATATTAACAAAATTTATTGCAGGCAGTCCGTAGTTAGTAAAAGGTAACAAACAAATCCCAATCGCGGTAAACCCATAAATCTTCCTAATAATGTGACTTTGTGCAGTAGTTCCTAATGATCCCAGTCCCTGGCTGCGGGACTGAAACGCTTTTCGGACTCTGAACGTACGGCCGCCAAGATGTCAACATAAAGAGGATCGTTCTCTCCTACCAATAGCTCCGAATATTCTCGTTATGGATTTACAAACGTAGAACCAACCACCACCTTTGTTTGGGTGGCTGGCGAATAGATCAGTTTTTGTTGTACAGAAAAATACATTGCCCCCGCAGAGAGTAGTTTGTGATGCTTACAAAAGCCGGTCGCCCCTACAGATATAGCTTTTGATTTGTCGGAAATAGCTTCTCCAGTTGCTAGCTCTAAGATGCGTACACTTGGTGCGTTCGTTATCGTATTCGTATCTTGCCGAGTGCATCAGTGCATCAGTGCACCAAGCCACACTCACGATTTGCCTTAATACAAAATCTACGCTAAATGCTTAATATTAATCGGATGGCTTGACAAGACCCATCGCTTTGTCTCCGAATAGCGGCAGTATGTCGGAGTCGTTAACAATCTCTTCATGAATCACTGGACTGTCCGGGTCCTCGCAGTGCGTCTTGAAGAAGAATCTATGGATGCCACAAGTTAGTTAGTATGCATTGAGTTCTTCGAGTGGACAAGTAGATACTACCTAAAGTGACCTCTTCTGGGCAGATAGTCCTTAAACTGACGCAGGGTTGGCTGAGTACCGGGTATTTTTATCCTGTACGGCACTGGCTCCTCGCAGAACGAGAACACCACGATCGTCTCCGGCGGCTTGGCCGGCAGAGGCGGTGGCTGGTGCGGCAGGCTGATGCTGCCGCCACTGCTGCTGCTGCTGAAGGAGGCCAGTGGCTGTTGCGACAGGTGCTGCATCGGCGGTTGGGCGTATCGACGAGAGCGCCGCGGCTCGTCTTCCAGTCTTCGTTTCGCCTCCTCCAGTTTCGAGGCCGTGCTAGAGCCAGATCGAGAACTTTAGCGGAGTTGTTCGGTTAGTGGGGGGCGGGGTTAGTATTGAAGCCAACTTGACCTACCTCGCATCTTTGTACTTGGTAACAGTGTCGGCCGAGAACATGCTAATACCACTGTCTGTGTTCATGGAAGGCCATTTGTTTGTCAACTTCCTCGAGCAGGAACTGTGATCCGGCATGGACTTCGAGTGCTTCATTGAGTGTCCGCCTGTGGGTGGTTTTTGGTTTAGAAAATCGTGGTTCCCTTAGTCGTTCTGTTAGGCTTACTTAGACTCATGGCGCCATCGCTGACCATTCCGGAATCGTGGGTGGCTGTACGTCGGCGCGACGGTATGGGTGGGCAGGGCGACATCGTTCCCGGCGAGCGGTGCGGCGTTTGGTCCTTCCACACCCGCGACACATGCTGGTCCAGAATGTCTTGGTCGTTGTCTTCGTCCAGTGCAAACTTCTCTCGTATCGCCTCGGCGAAGGCTCGATCGCTGGCACTGGATCTTTCGTTGGTAAGCAGAGAAGCACCGGGATTTCTCTGTTTGGAAAGTTAGCATAGTAAGTGAATTGTGTTTTTATCCGATTCCTATCCTAAACTCACCTCGCGAGCTCTTTCCTCCAGGTCTCGCTTTCGCTTCACTTCCTCCAACTTGGGTATCAGCAAGGACACCAGCTCCTCTTCCTTCAGTGGTCTGTGCTCGTTCGAATGTAGTCGTTGTGTGCGAGGTATCACCTGTGAATCAAACAAATTAATAAAGATCACTCCATCGATAATCGTTGCTCCATTTACCTGAAAGGTGTTGGTCTCCTTATTCGCCATCGCGCTCTGGCGGATCGCCTTGCTCTCCGTGGAGCTGTGTCTGCGTTGGATGTACGGGCGACCGTCCCTGAAACGAGAAATCGTTAGTCAGTAAAGCTGTGGATTGGTCTCCGCCTTCCGCGTGTCGGGTATCCATCCCAATGGGATATTTAGGGAGACGGCCTTCCTACTGGCACTACTACTCACATAGAACAGCTGGAGATCGACATGGTGTCGGAATCGGTGCGTCCGCCGGAGCTAACGCTGGCCCTCTCCGAATCAACCCGCGAATTCGGCACATAGGAGGTGTTGGTAGTGCTTGGATTGTACACGTAACCGTGGGCACTACTCGCATGCAGATCGGACCAGGAACACACAGTTTCCATGCAATGGCGCCCAATTGTGTGATCGTGGGTATGTGAGTGGGGGATTCGTCAAGATCCACAAACAAAAATGGTCAAACAAATAAGGAAAACGCAGTGTATATTCATCGAGTCAGTGGTGTAGAGGTAGTCATATGTGCAATGCATATGCGGGTGGTGTTTGGAGGTCCAATGAGTGTTGTGGGTGGTACGTAGTATATAGTATATAGTATATAGTATGCGGGTGGGTTCGTGTTTTTGGCGTGCGTGTTTTTGTGAGAGCGTTCATGTACATATGTAAAAAGTAAAAGAAACAAATATAACAAATTAGGAGTTAATCACAGAAAATCATCATTAACAATAAAGAACTTAAGGCAAACATAAGAGTAAGGTGGATCTCGCGTGGTTTCTATATTCTAGTTGAAAGTTCTCCTTTTCAAAGTTAAACTATTGCGTGTCCGATTTCGTTACATACTAGCTTATATACATCCTATTCTAAGTTTTGTTATGAACCAAGGGTTAGATTGGGCAAAAGATGATGAGCTGACTTACCCAGGAGGTCGGATTTCCAGTCTTCTTTTCTGAGTTGCTATTAGTAGGTCCCGCGTCAGGCGAATCGGGTAGTCGGGCGCCCGCGCACCCGCGCCCACGGATCCAGAGCCGAGGGATCCGCCGCCCTCCTGCATCTGCACCTTCTCGAAGTCGTCGCAGAGCGACAGCACCGAGTCCTCGTGCAGCGTGGGCAGCGTGGAGCTGCGGGGCAGAGTGTCGGTGGCGCTGATGGAGCCGCTGGAGCTGGCCGAAGTCGAGGGACCGTACACACTGCCACTGGCACTGCACGTGCCAGCTGGCGGCCCGCTCACGCTGCTCACGGGCAGGTTGATGAAGGCACCGGGCGGCACCAGCTGCTGGAGCTGCTGCTTGCCGGACGCGGTGGTCGGTGGCAGGGCACAGGCGCCCGCGAGGCTGCTGCCGCCGCTGCCACTACTCCCGGCACTTCCCGATCCCGTGGCCCCGCTGCTGGTGCAGCGCTCCTGCTGGGCGGACATTTGCTGGATGTAGAGGATGTACATCTCGGAGCAGAGAAACGTGGGGTAGATGTTGTCGCGGATGGTGACCTCCACATGGCGCTGCATGGGATCGAATATGTGTGGGCTCAGCGGGATCTCGGGGTTCGTCTTGATGGCCTTGATCTGGGCGCGCAGGTCATCGGTGATGGACAGCTGACTCTTGCGCAGGAATCTTTTGCACGTGGGGAAGGACGACAAGGTAAGTGCTCCACCATTGACCATTTGCCATTCTTCTAAGCATTCCACTCACCTGTAGATGGCTCCGATTATCTGCTTGATCTTCTCCGGATCCGTCTGCTGCTTGAGGCCCTCGCAGGCGAAGTAGAAGTTGAGGTGGTCGTTGTAGGCGGGCGCCTCCTCCTCCACGTACTTCTTGAAGAGCTCGACCCCATCGCGGTCCTCCAGCAGGTGGTTCAGCGTCCGGGCCCAGTTCAGGTAGGATGGCGACGAATTCTTCGAGGTATCTGCTACCCCTTCGGTCATCTAAGGAATGTTTAGGCTATAGAGGACTTCCTTTTACATTTCACTGATCTAGGCACCTTTTTAACACGGCTCTCTTCTCCGGGTACTGGTGGTCGTGGGCCACTACACTCATTATCATCATGTTTCCGGATTCCCGATGGATGGCCACTCATGCCACTCTAAATTGGCTTCCCACGACGAGCGATCGCTGCTAAATATTTACCTAATGCTACGCTTAAGTTACCAGTTACGATCAACGAACGTGTTCTCGGTTTCAAATCACAAACGCCCGTATTTTACAAATAGCTGGGACATGGAAGATGCGCTCGTTTGCGAATTTGGAAGGCAATTAGACAAGGCCTGCAACAAAAGGAGCACAAAGGAATGTATAAGAGGGTATATTCTTCTTTCAGTTCTGATTAAGTAATCAATAGAAAGTCAAGTCGTCAAGTTGTAAGTAAGACCCATTTGCATCAAGTTTAAGAAATGCACAACTGACTACTCTAGTGGCCCACTTTTCCATTCCAGGATCGCAATTTGCGGTGCAGGTATCGAAATCGAAACCGCACTCGTAATTGGAGCCGTAATGAGAATGGGAATGGCAAAGGCAAATCCTCAAGGATGCGGATGCGAAGCCAGAATGAATGACCACTTGGCGGCGACGGCTCTTCGCCTTTCTTCACAAAGGAGGACGCACGCAAATCGGCAAAGTGAGGAGCGGAATCGAATGGCGGCCATTTTGAGGGCGCTTTTGATTGGTTGACGATATCGACCAATGCAGCAGTCGGGGCGCATGGCAAAGGGAGAACGGAAAGGCAAAAGGACAATAATCCATTATGTACAAAATTTGAACACGAAATACGCACACACTCACTCACTCACTCGCTTGCCACTCGGGCACACACCCCAATAAACCCATGCTAAACTCGGGGATGGTGGCAAGGACTCCGCTCCTTTAAAGTCCCCGGCCGCCTCCGGATTCCTCGAGCTGTCTGACGCGTTCGAGAGCAGGCCGAAACTAGAAAGTAAGCACCGCGTCGCGCTTTTGGTAAATCAAAAATATTCCCTTTTCTTCGTTGTTCCTCCTCCCTCCCCTTTGCAATGAGCACTGCTCAGGGCTGGTTGTTCAGCTCCTTTCCGGTTGAAAATCACTCTAAATGGTGAACAAGTACAAACGAAACCCATTTGAAAGCTAAAAGAATGATATAAGCTGATGATTTACGACCAGATCTTGTAGCGAATTTAATGGTTATTTAATCATTCATTCAATGTATAAACTTCCTTTCCCTTACCTCCATTATTCCGTTCCGATCTCTATCAAATTAAGAACAGATTTACTTTAGAAATGTATATATTATATGTAGATCTATAGTATAGCTAGCTTTCTAGCTGCTGAAATCGGTCATCACTGCATAAGTTTGCCGCCAACAACAGAGCAGCGACAAACACAACAACAAGATGGCACAAAGGACATGAGCAGAGCCTGGCGAGAAGTGGAGAGCAGAAGGGTTTGGGTTCGGGTTTGGCTATGAGTCTGGGCTTTAGCTTGGCCAGCACTTCCCTGCCAGCCATGACTTACGGACACACATACACAGGCGGCGAGCTGATGAAAGGGGATGAAAGCTGCTCTTGTTTGTTTTCGTTGTTTTGAGCAGGAGGGCCGGGACAACTGGGGAACCGAACAGCCAACAAGCATGCACAAAGCGATAGCGCCGGCGGAGAGCCAAGGAAATTCATCAAAACGCCATTTGCATAGCACTCCATTACGGCGAAAAGAACAAAGAAAGGCACAATTAAAACGCTCGGCACCGCAAAGGAACGCGGCGAAGGACTCGGGAGGCGGCCTGGCGATGGCGGCGCTTTCTAGGAGAAGGACAGCCCACGGCTCGGCCACTTGAGGCCCGCATCTCCCCCGTGGCCAAGGCATCCGCTGCACAAAGACAGCGCCAAACAGCAGGGGAAATCGGCACCTCTTTGGTGCATCATCTCGCCATCGTGGCATCCTTTTGCATCCGTTGCATCCTTGCAGCGCAGGCCGCGCATCTCAGGACTAACAAGTGCCATCGCCGACATCAAAGATTCGGCTCGACCTTAATGGCGTAATTGCTACTGAAAGCCCCGTAGCTGCTTTCTCTCGGGTCACAAAGAAAGTTAGTTGCCGGCGCCTTTTGAGGCCGCCGCAATGGCGGAATGGAGAAATGGCGAAACGGGGTCCGGAACATTCATCCAGAAGAGGGAATTACCTTTGACTGATGCGAGTGGTTACCTAAGCGGTTTCGCAATCACTCAAGGAATACTTAAAAGGGCTACAACTTTTCCAAATTCTACAACTTGTCATGGTTCTTGGAACTAAAGAACTTGCGTATTCTTTCTACTTACTAAACGTAATACGCGTACTTCATAAACTATTTTATTCTTAGAACTGTCGGAATCAATTATTAGTTTAATGATTAAAGGATATGTGCGTACAATCTTGATCTTTTGTGCAAGAACCTAAACTAAGTTAAGTTTTATTTAACCAGGAACTCTATGATTTTTAAGTAAAAATTCACGCTGCAGCACATGCTCGGTATTATTGGTTAAAAAAATAATATAATAATATAATAAATAAATATAAATAAATATCATAGAAATCTACAAGTCCAAGATAGACTCTATAGAATAGTAACCTAAACCAATTCGTTTAACTATTTTTCCAAATTGGATAGGAAAAGGGTTTTTTAATCAAACTTTTGAAGGAGAACGACATTGTTCACAACTAATTATCCATGTTGTTTGCCAATCTAATTGAATGTATCTTGGAAAAACCAGGAAAAGAAAGGGGTTTCGCATCAACGACAATAGTTAAAGTAAGACAGCAGCATTTGTCAGTTGATTTCATTTCGATTTGAGTATAATAATGGTCTCCTGCTAAACTATTATCCTTATAAATATGCCGCCGGTGAATGGCTACTATGGCTACTATCTCAAGCCCAAAACCCATAACAATCCAATTGAGAATCGTGTAAACTGTTTTCGGAAGCCATGAAGACATGGTCCGCCCGATAAACGAATGGATTACAAATTGAAGGCACTCGGAGTTAAAGTTCAACCCCCGGCGAAGGAAGGACTGGCAGCGGCAACTAGTTTGTTTCATTGTTGTGCGGATGCAGTTGAACGGAAATTATGAAATAATTAAATAAATCCTTATTGATTTTGCTGCGAGCGAATGCGGAGCCGTGGAACAACAATGAAATATGAGCAGACCCTCTCGAGGGCAGATGATGATGATGATTTTTCTATCCCTATTAGATTGCGTACGCCTCGCCGGATAATTCTTTCCATTCTTTTCAAGTTATGAGTTCCGATGATTGGCAGGTAAGTCTAGCGTGAGATGAGGGCTTCCCATCCAGCGACATGCCGGAGGCTACAGCTACTGCTCTGCCCAGGGTTTCCCTGCGAACGGTTGCCCAGGTGCCCAGTGCCAGGAGCCCTCGAAGGATTTGGCTTAGTTTCCTTCCAAGCGAAGGATCCCAACCGCAGGTATGCTGCGGCACAACGCACGACACTAAATCACCTTTGATGCATCCACAATGCCGCGACAGGTTGCTCACTTCGGATCGCGCGACCTTTCGGATTACTATCGCCACTAATTGTTGACAAATCTCGACACGAGCCACGGAGCGCAGGGATTCGGTGACAATGCCTTGACAAGCGGAAAGTCAAACTGAACGAGTGCCCGCGTCCTGAGCTGCGATTATGAATCCGAATCCTCCTCCAGCGTTGACAGCGATGGCTGATTTCACCCTGCCAGCCACGTATGTGCGCCCATGCCGAGCAGTCAGAGTACATAAACCATTTCGGGGTTGCGCTTCCTGGCCAGCCCTCCACTGCCGCATCCTCCGCTTGATCCTCATCCTCGTGCGCACCCACCCACAGCCTCTCCCATTCACAATTGTTGCATGCGGACAGCGAGTATGGCGCTTACGTCGTTTATGTACGGAAATCGAACTTAATCGGTGAGCACATCGACACTCAGGGAAAAATCTAGTACTTCAATACCTAACTATTGGTGATTGAGAAAGTCGTTTGTAATCAATTCAACACGAGACTGGAATATACAAATGGTACACCATTATCAATCAGCTTTTAAGTTCTATAGGCCAGAGATTTGTATATATATCGCAACTTGTAAAACTGATTAATGAACAATGGCTTACTTTTTGGTAAACTAGTTACAAATGTATACAGCGAGCAAGGTCTTCAAAATGACTGAAGAACTTGTGGCTTAAAAGTCGCTTTACCACTTATAAATAGTTTATTTACGAGCAATTGAACAATCTGAGGCACTCAAACAAACTTATGCTTTCTGTACTGGACTGCACTTTGATTCTGAAACTCACTATACGTGTTGGTGTTTTAAGAAGGAATACACCCATTCAGAGGATATTTTTTCTTAGTGGAGGACTACTGCCCCTCGAAGATCCCAACCAGCTGTTGATGGACTGCCCTGCGGAGGAGCAGGAGTGCGAGTGGCGGCGCTGGGACGACCTCCAACATGATGATGCTCCATGTACATTGTACAACAGCACACAAAGGATGTTCTTTTCAGAGTGTCCGTGGTTGCGGCGGAGCAAGCGAGACGGCAGCAGGCGAATAGGAGTCATTGTGTGCAACCAATATGCGCAGGTCCAGATTGAGTCCCCAGACCCTGGTCCCCCCATTCTATGCCCTGCTGCCTAAGCCCAGAGTGCCAAGGCAAAGGAAGGACCAGACGCCCGCCCGTTCTTATTGTACATAAACAGAGCAGCGGAGTTGGGTTCGCATTGTAGTCCTTTCTGAAAGCCGAGGGGTGGGGCAAGGGTTGAGATGGAAGACCCACCTCCGGAGTCCGATTCCTCCCCTAAACGCAAATGTGGAAATTATTTTCGAATAAGTTTGAAAACAATACGAAGGGAGGGGCGACCGGCGGCAGCCTCGTTTGTTTCTAATGAGGTTAAGACCGCCATTGCTCAACCAACCGCCCGATGAACGGCGTCTGATGGCGGTCTAGACTCCTCGCCGGCATGGTCTGGCCTGGCAAACTGGGGGAAACACGGGCACTACTCACTGCGGCTGGGAGTATTGCCGAAGGTCAATAGTGGCACTTTGTGCGCGGCAAAAGTTGCCAGCATAGGCGGAAAAGTTCAGCGCGGAAGCGCCCACTTTTCAGGTGCAACGCCCATTGCAAGGACACCGAAGGATGCACTTGGGCGCGGTCAACTGTTGCTCCTCTTCGGGACAAAGGAAACTTATTCCAGCACGGAGGCGACAATGCAAGTCCTTAATCACAGTCCTGCAGCCCAATAAACAATAGTCAGATTATGGTATCCTCTTTGCACTAAGAGGATTTTTTCAATTGAGTAAGTAATAAAAGTGATCAGATAGTTTCGGAAGAATAACCAATTAAAAAGGACTAACACTGGATTAAAACCCTTCAGGATGTCATGATTATTAAGTTTCGAGAAATGCAAAAGGACCTAAGTAAATCAATGGAAATCCGTTTTTCATACTAGTTCATCTTTCTGAGATTCTCGCATGCAATCGCAGTTGTCTTAAACTTTAAAACCATTGATAAAGTAAAAATAAGCTGTATACTCACATATGTAATTTGCATAAAAAATTCAACATGAAATCAAGGGAAGATATTGGTATTCCGAATGGTTCCAGTAGTTCCTGAAAAAATAGTGGAAAGAACAAAAGATTAGAGCAATTGAAACCATTTTGGAATGAACTAAGACAATCAATTACTAAGACTAAGGTTGTAAATATGTAATTAACAGTTTGGAAAAACAAGAGATTAAAGCCATTATAATCCATTTGGTATAAACTAATGGTAAATGTTAAAGTTTTTTCTAAAGACTAATGTTTGTAGCCTTACCAAACATTATATGATAGGTTCGGCTAGTTAAAAAAATTATTAACACTTTTGCTCTGTATTAAATATACGTAGATATTAGGCAAGCTATATACATCAGGCTATGATCAACAATTAGTTGGGAGAAAAGAGATTTGACCATTGGGTATATTTTCGCCAAGAAAGTAAGTCCAAAATAATGAAAATTATTTTAAGAAAAATCTTTAGACTCATGCATCTCATAAATAATCAATGAAACCAAAACATAATACAAATAGCATTAAAAAATTAAACAAAACAACGTTTTTATATGCCAGTCATAAATAATGCATCAAAGATTAAGTTCTAAGGTATGTTCATAGAGAGATACAATCTTTAAATATTCTTTTTGGCTCAGTATAAATAAATTTACGTTTGAGACCCCAAATCGAATTAGTTTGCAATACAGCGAATTTTAAGTCAATAAGTATCAACCACCCAAGTGCCTTCTTTTTCAATAAGCCACATATATTAGATTTGTGGGGGAGAAAATATTTCTCGCACGGGTGCATCCAATAAACGCCTAAATAAATGTAAAGAATGCTTTGAATATAAAGGGTGTTAGAACACTAACCGATTAAACTCAAGTGAGAAATGGCCAACGCTTGAGAACATATCAATCCAAAGCGCTGCGAGTCCTTTAAGATGGTTGAATCTTTGATGTCCGGTTTGTAGAAATGTTTAACTACGCGCTTCACTTAATTACTCTTATTCACATAAATTCCTATTTACGTAGCTTATATTACAGTTGATGCAGTACATTCAGTACCTGAAAGAAGAGGAAGGATAATTGTTAAAAAGGAAACATTATATATCGACAACATACTACAAGCTAGTGTTAACATAAAGGGTTTTGTTAATAAATTAATTTGTTAATTAAGTTAAAATATATCTACAGTTTCTAAAGGAAACCCATTGGCACATACACCTCAGAAAATGCGTTTATCAATGAAATGTGTTGCAAACTAATTAATTAAACAATATTTTAGTTGGATGAATAGCATTTTTTTCTCGATGATCAGGTATCTTCCTTAGATTTAATGAAATATATTTCATAAAGTTACTATTACTGCAAAATATATGCTCATAATTCATAAAAAGGATCATTCAAATTCCTATTAATATTTCGGATATTAGTTATACGTAAATAAATCCTCTAAATCCTTGATACAACTATTATTAATCAGATTTATGTTGTGGATATATACAAATGTAGATTATGTGCCTTTCTTAAAGTATTAATGTTAGTCCTTAAGTTAGTTATGCAAATCCGATTATCCACAAACTGCGTGAGAAAGTTATAGCATTAGTTATGGATTGTGCAGGGGAATTCCAGGAACAGTACTTACCCTTAGATTCGTGTATCCTCAGCTTCACTCAATTGGGATGGCAGACGACTGATCCTGGCGGCCCTGGCTCCAATCTTCGATGGCGGTGACGATGGCAATGGCGATGACGAGGTGGGTTTGGACGGGTGTAATTTGATTGTAGCTTTAACGGCTGGACGCTTCGATTTCAATTGCAACTTAGCTTTCAATTTCGATTTCAATTTCAACTTCAATTTCGATATCGACGAGGATGTTTTCATTTTGATTAGTGTGCTCAACGAGAGGGACGCGTGACTAACAATTAATGGAAGGACGATTTGTGGAGTTCAACAAACAAGCAAACGTAAACAAGAGAGTGTGGTTAACAAGGCGCAGGCACGATGACCGGACTAAATGCTAAACAAGGCTGCAGATCCTCTCCTCGCGCACGGATCCCGATCCTCTCCTCTCCTCTGCTCTCCGCAACTCAAGTGGGTTGGCCCGAGGGCATATCCTATCCTATCCTATCCCGATGTCTGAGCCTGCCTGCTGTTCACGAAGGCTGTATGTCTCTTAGCTTCCTGCTTCGCCAGGAGCAGTCATCCTCGTCCGCTGGCAACTGTGGGCTCTCCGCGGGGAGAAAATCGTGCTGGAGCGCCGCCCTCTAGAGCATTTCGGCGTCTCCAGGCTCCTGCACTGTGGGAAATCCGTGTTCGGTGGCCTTTCCACTCAGTTCTGCACCATTTGGGCACTTTTCCGTCTGCTGCTTCTTTATTTTGTGTATTTTGTTGCTGTTGCCTCCGCTGGTTGTGGGTGCTGCTGCTGCTGCCGTTCTATTTTCATGGACGTATCGCTGCGGGCCGCTGTGCGCCGAGTCTTCGGAACGCGCACACTCTTTCAGGGCTTCGTGGCGCCGCTAATTCAGTGGTAAATAATAGATTTATTGAATGGCAAAACAAAATGTAGTTCGACACAAATGTTAGACGGCGAGACGAACGATTACATGCTAGAGTTGCGTGGTTCGAAATCGAACTGGTTCGATAGCTCGCCTCGGGGATGCCAACTCGTTTGCCCCACACTACGAAAGGTGGCAGCTCGATTTGAAGTCAGCTTGCGGTTCGCGCCCACACTTATGTTGCACTACAAGGCCAACAGGTGGCGCCAAGGATGATAGTAGGGTAGCAGGGCTTTTAATTTTCATTGATTGGCATGGCAGCAGCAATCACAGCCTTAAATTCAAATCTTTTATTGTCAAACAATTCTCGTATTTCGTATTCAGCATGGACAACCCTCAGTACGCTCGCGTGGTCAAGATCATTGGACGCACTGGATCCCAGGGGCAGTGCACCCAGGTGCAGGTGGAGTTCCTCGGCGACCAAAGCCGCCAGATTATTCGCAATGTCAAAGGACCTGTTCGCGTGGGCGACATCCTGTCGCTACTGGAAACTGAACGCGAGGCCAGGAGACTGCGCTAGTGTACTAATCACACCTGTTTGATTTACCAAATCAAGTTAATAAACAATTTTGTTTGTTTAAATTTTAAATCCCAAACTATCGACTTCCTATCGCCGAGCTATCGATTGTAGCCATCGCTACCCCGAACAGCTGTTTGTGTTGATTCCGATTCCGCGAGACACTCGGATACAGATACTCACGCTCAGATACTCAGTTACTCAGCTACTCAGATACTCGTTCGCAGCGGACGGCCGAGCTGAGATACGCGATCGCGAGCTTGTTGTTGGCCCAGCCAAGCGAAAGTGAAAACGGAACGCCCAGATGAACGCCGAATAAATCAAGCGAAGTAGCAACAAAAGCGGGAAATGTGAAAATGCGCGCGGCAGTGGGTTGAAGCGAGACGGGTAGAGCTAGAGCGATGCCCGTTTGCCCGCTGTGCGTGTGTGTGTGTGCAGCGGCGGCCGTAGCAGCTGCTGGTATGTGTGTGTACCGCAAGTGCAGGAGCCTGCATTGCAAAAACAAAAGCGAGTGCGAAAAGAACAGCAAACAGGACTAAAAGTGACGGATTCGATTCCCCGGGGAATCCCCCCCAATTAGTGCATAATTCGAAATGCGCGGAAAAGCGAACGAAAGCTGCGAATTCGTTACACTGCTGCACTTGGACTTTTCGGGGCGCTCTGAAAAATCGATTGGCCGCAAGGAAAGTGGCGACCGCGAAATAATGCAGCCTTTGGGCTCCTTCGAGGCAGCTGCACTGCGCGAAAAGTCCAGCAAAGGTGAGTGCGGCCAGCCGGGGCAATTGAAGCAACAAAAGGCCAAAGATTGTCGTTAAAGTCGACCCATAAAAAGTGGGCGAATAAACAATGCAAAGCGTACGGCGCATTTGCCTGCGTTTTCGTGTTTGTTTGTTTTGGTTTTTTGCCTTCGCTTTCGGCACGTCAATTTTCGCCACTTATTTCGTAACAACTAAACCGAAAATACCTGTTCGCCCCACGCCCCCTGCCACCGCCCACCGCCCCCCGACACACCCAAAAAAAAGTGCTTGCATTTGCGAGTAGTGGTGGTTCCTACACCGCAAGAAATTACTGCCTGCTATTAAAAGTTATTCACTTAATTACAAAATCCTATGCATTATACATTTTTCATTCATAAGTAAAGTAAACAAAGTCAATGAACTTTTAACTGCTAGTTAAAATGCTAGCTTAAATGGTGAATATCTATTAGGTTTTCCAACTTCAAAATCACTTTCTCAGACGAATCCGTAACTCCGCTCAGTGTACTGCTATTCCTAGACCTTTTCCGCACCGCCTTTCATTCCCTGAATTTCAAAGTCGCGTTCGGTCGTCCGTCAATTGGCCCACTTACAATTTATTAATAAAGGGGCCGAGTCATTAATGTTCATTGATTTTCCGCACTTAAGTGCGTCAGATTGACGTTACCAGGAAACATGGTAATTAGTGGCCCCTGGCACAAAGGGGCCTGATTAGCTATTCCGCCGGAGTGGGAGTCCTGAGATCGGGAACTCCACTCTTCCGCTGGCTTGGATTCGCAGTCAGTAGGGTTTCGTATCCCAAACGCATTCGTAGTAGCACATTCCAGGGAACTTCGCATGTGACTTGGTTCTGGAATGTCCACTTGTGAATCGAAACTGCTTTCAACTGGCGGCAACGTGACTCCAAAGCAAACTAGTTAGGTTTCGCGGAAAAGCTGTAAAAACTACATACACATTATTTGCAGTGCCTCATTTTCAAATATCGTATTTGGTTCCTCATGTGAGTAGTTAGGGCTCGGCGGAATTTTTATATTTATACATATAAGTACATATTCGTATGTAGCTTATTATTTAGTTTCGACCTTGAGCAACATCGCTGATATGAGCTAATTTCATTATTCTGCTCAGAGTAAAGTGTGCTCCATATGTGTAAATACAAGGGTACTTTAATATTCTATGGATGTCTGCAGCTAACATTCTACACAGCGAGAAATCATCACTAGCATGTTACTCATGGTTGGTGAAATCATCTCTTGACTTTATAAGATGATTACAGCACAGCTCCAAATGGGTCACTGCGATTGCATCCGAAAACGCCCCCGAATAGAGCAGCAAACTTACGCATGTTGCATGATTCTAGTGACTAATGGCTAGTTGCTATAGTGGGTATTATCTAGTTCTTTCCCGATTCTGCCACACAATTGCGCTTCCTCGAGGCAAAGGCGTTCCACTTGTGAAATTTCGCTGAGCCGCCCGCCGCCGAATCTATTTTTACGCCAATTGACGCGAGGCCGCGGATTTGTGATTTCAGAATTGAGATTTCAGACGCGGTCCGCCCACTCGGCAGGCTATCTCGCCTCCACACGGCGTCCATGTGCTCCTCCACTCCGCCCCGCCCCGTCCACCCAGCGCCATTCATCTGGCGAGCTGTGAGCCTCCGCCGCTAATTAAACTCAAGTGCCCAGTTCCAAGTGCCCAGTGCCCAAGCACGGATTCCACTCGTTACTCTTCTGATTAGCATTCCCATGCCGAGCTCCATTGTCCGCTCTGGAGAACCTGCTCTCATCGAAGCCTATATAAAAGATATTTCATCTTAAACTTACTTCTAAATTATGTTGGATTCCTCCACAAACAAGGCGAAAGTTCTTTGTGGTGGTGTGCTTTTGTATAGAAGATTATCATCTATAGAAGCATTCGAATCATAGGAATGTACATACTATCATTAGCTCCACTAATTCCAGATGCCGAGATGAAGGTGCTCACCCAGTGAAGACCCAGCAGTTACTCGAATCCGGAAGCGAGGAGCGACGAGATGTCAAAAATGAGGGGTAAGTGTAATTTGAATCGAGTTCCCGGTGTGGAAAAGCCAGCCTTGCTAAAGCCATTGAATATTTGCCACTGAACAGGTCGCATTCTGATCCCACTGCCCAATACCGGAGCGATGGGTCGCAAGCGCAACAACTTCTACATGCGGAGTCTGTTCCTGCTGGCCCTGGGCATCTTTGGCCTGCTCCAGTACAACAACTTCAACTATCGTAAGTAGTAGACGCCAGTTACTCGCATTACCATTACTAAACCTTTAATCCTGGTGCAGTGGACTCGCGGGACAATGTGCTGGGCGACGCGGTGACCAACGACTCGGACGACGCCATCCTGGCCATGGTGCCCGCCACCCTGCACAAGTATCTGACGCCCCACTCGCGCAATCACAGCGCCTCGGGAGCAGGAGCCCTCAACGGCGCGGGTAAGCCTTCAGCGAGATAGCCAAGATAGTAAGATAGTTTAACTGGATTCAAATCACTTTCTAGCCCTGCTCCTGAACGCCAGTAGTCCGGGAGCAGCTACTGCCAGCACCATCAGCTTCGACGTGTACCATCCTCCGAATATCACCGAGATCAAGCGCCAGATCGTGAGGTACAACGACATGCAGATGGTGCTCAACGAGGACGTGTTTGGACCGCTGCAGAACGACTCTGTGATAATCGTGGTGCAGGTGCACACGAGGATCACCTACCTGCGCCACCTGATCGTCAGCCTGGCGCAGGCCCGGGACATCTCGAAGGTGCTGCTGGTGTTTTCGCACGACTACTACGACGACGACATCAACGACCTGGTGCAGCAGATCGACTTCTGCAAGGTGATGCAGATCTTCTATCCGTACTCCATTCAGACGCATCCTAACGAGTATCCCGGCGTGGATCCCAACGACTGCCCGCGGAACATCAAAAAGGAGCAGTGCGTATTGGCCATCGGTAGGCAGGGCAGGGATTTGCTACAAGTATCCCTCGTTCCAGAGCTCTGATCACCAACTGCAACAATGCGATGTACCCCGATCTCTATGGCCACTATCGGGAGGCGAAGTTCACGCAGACGAAGCACCACTGGATCTGGAAGGCCAACCGGGTGTTCAACGAACTGGAGGTGACCCGCTATCACACAGGTCAGAGCAGAGAGCACTCTGAATTACTACTATGCCATTCTAAACCATTCAATGCCCACAGGACTGGTGCTGTTCCTCGAGGAGGACCACTACGTGGCCGAGGACTTCCTGTACCTGCTGGCCATGATGCAGCAACGCACCAAAGACTTGTGCCCCCAGTGCAACGTGCTGTCCCTGGGCACCTATCTCAAGACCTTCAACTACTACACGTACCACAGCAAGGTGAGCAGCGGAGCAGGGTGGTCCAGTGCCCATAAGTGCTAGCCCATCTTATGTATATCCTTCAAGCTTCCGTTGCTACAGAACACATTCATTCAAAGCGCATCCAAGCCATCCATTGTCGGGAGTCGGATGGCCAGCCAGGAGGGGCAAGGAGTTGCCCTGATGGCTACTGGCCATTCGATCGTAGACCCACACGCACACACACTTGTGTTTAAGCTCACCATCTGACTATTGTAATTTACCATTTGTATCTGTTCTATTCCGAATTCTGGCACGCAGACTAACAAGAAATCCTATGCTTCCTCGCTGATCTCGACAAACAGTCTATTAGGATACAATAGGAATAACAATAGAAACTCTGTGCAATTAGCTGTGTCGTCCTCTTACTCCTCCTCATCATCTGCGCAATCACCACCGCCATCCAAAGTCTATGTGGGCGACACATCTGACAACCAGAGAGCCAGTGACTCCAGTAGCAGGCGGGGCAACCTCATCAACACTGTCACCGCCACAGCCACCGCCACCGCCGCCACATCCGACACCAGCAATAACGAGCAAAGTAGCCATAGCAGCAGCAAAAATGGTGCACAAACATGGAACTATCATGTCCTGCCGTCATTGTATTCCGTCTATCAGAAGGTAGCGACACCGCCGGACTCCTGTCCAAGGGCTCCCGGCTAACCACCGCACCAGCCGCCCCCAGCTGTTCCCAGCTCCTCTGTATCACCCCACCCGATCCATCCCGATCCACATCCCTGTTTGCGTAGCTAGTCGGTCCCCGTTTACCATTCTTTGTTGCATACGCTCCATCCATTTACGCTTTGGCAATATGTTCTGCATGATCTGTTCTATCCTGTATACGCTATCATCCAGTTGGCAGCGATGGGAAATGAGTGAACTATTGGAACAGCCCATCCAACTCCTCTGAAGCCATCTAAGTACTAGCTGCCCATCGCTGCCACCATGTTGTAATCGTTGTGTTTAATTGTACTTGTCTATGTGTCTGTGTTGGCATGCCACATCTCCGCCCCAATCCGCTCCTGATCGCGATTCCATCTGCCAGCTGCACGCCCGCGTACGCACCGCGAAGATCGACAGGCAGAGCATCGTGAATGACTATCGCAAGGTATTTGGTATGGCGCGCACTGTACTCAGTACCACCCCCGCAAATCCGGCTTACGCACTTTGAATCCGCCTAGTGGTTAGTCCAGGACGAAGACGTAGCGAGTGCCCGTGGAGAGCGGAATCCGAACGACGCGGAAATTTGAAATTTGCATGCCTCCACTCCCACCCTTACCCTTTGCTAATCCGTTTTCTATATTGTTGCTTGCCCCATAATTTTGTGCATTGTGCTTGGTTGACCTGGTTCTTCTCTTCGGCAGGTGGAGGTCATGCCCTGGATCAGCAGCAAGCACAACATGGGCTTCGCCTTCAATCGCACCACCTGGTCGAACATCCGGAAGTGCGCCCGCCACTTCTGCACCTACGATGACTACAACTGGGACTGGTCCTTGCAGCACGTTTCGCAGCAGTGTCTGCGGCGAAAGCTGCACGCCATGATTGTCAAGGGGCCGCGAGTCTTCCACATCGGAGAATGGTGAGCAGGAGGACCCCTGTTGTCCAACGGAGCGCTATAGTAATCCGTGTCCTCCTCCCTTCCAGCGGCGTTCACCATAAGAACAAGAACTGCGAGTCCAACCAGGTGATCTCGAAGGTGCAGCACGTGCTGCGCATAGCCCGCAACTCGCACCAGCTCTTCCCGCGCTCCCTCACCCTCACGGTGCCCAGTCTGATGAAGAAGTCCAAGCTGCGCAAGGGCAACGGCGGCTGGGGCGATATGCGGGATCACGAGCTGTGCCTCAACATGACGCTGGCCACGAGGTAAGGCCGGGGAGCCCGCGGAATGGAAACCAATCAGTCAGTAGCATGGAAGCCTAGCTCATAGCGTTATCTAAGTAGGATTATTAAGCAGTAGCCTTAGTCACTGTAAACGAACATTCAGCAAGTACTCTGCATCAGCTAACTAACCGAAAATAATCAAAGCCAGAAGGCAGAAGCCGGAAGCCGGAAGGCACGAGCCGGAAACCGGAAGCCAGAAGCCCAAAGACCCTCGCCTCGGGCGCTGCACAACTCATACTATAAGTAACCCTCTAGTCACACATTCAAATGGAATCGCCGTGTTGTTGCAACCTCCAACCTTGTGCCGTTCGCCCTTCAGTTCGTCGATCATCACTGGAAGTGTTTAGGCTCCGTCCAGATCCGAGGATCGACAGAGTTCCGAGCGACGGGGCGGCAATCCTCCCAACTGAAACCAGAAACTAAACCTACGAATACTAGCGATAGACTATTTACATACATATGTACTAACTCGTATCCCCAGATTGTGCCGAAGCCGTTTCGCAAGCGGCCAATTAACTTGAGTCTAGATCTAGAGGCAGCAAATCGCATAAACTAGTCATAGCAATGTACCACAGCACATGCGCTATAATACATCATAGATCAAACTTTTGATATATCTACGAGCCTACGTTTTAAGCCTGTACATAGAGGAATTGCGTTGTATACATCACATAAGGTCTTTTTATGATATAAACGCGGAACTAATGTAATTTGTTATTTTTTAATCGTTAGTCCAAAGCGCTTTTATGTATTAGGAATTTTGATTAATCGAACGAATAATCCTAGTGAATAAACGCCAAGTAAATGCTCTACCAGTATATACTTTAAAAACAAGACCATTGTGTTTCATTCGCCTAAGAATTGCACTTTGCACAGCGTTCAAAAGTGGCGCGAAATTCAGCAACAATCGATAACTACTGGTAGCCGGTGCTATCGAACTGCCCGTGCGTTGCTCAACACAGGCAGCTGGTAGTTTTTGAAATATCAATATGAAATGTGGAAAAAAACAATATATTCCCAAATTCCATACCCTGGAACACATTAAACAATCAAATGAGTACATCTACGTGAGTGCAACACGAACTCGAAGTGCAGAGGAGTGGCCCGCAGCTGGGCGGGATTGGATTGCGATCGGAGGAAGAGAGCTTTTGCCGCGGAGCTTTTATGGCGTTTTTGTTTGGCGAACCAGTTGCAAATTTGGTGCCGCAGCGGACGGAACTCAGCTAAGCAGTCTCTCCTCAGTGAAAACCCACCACTCATCGCCTCCTGCATCTCGCGGACTTCTAGCTTAACCCTTTGCGACGTGCGTGCCTACAACAGAGTACTCAGTACACACTACTACACTAC
Organism: Drosophila simulans; assembly: GCF_016746395.2. NCBI lineage: Eukaryota > Metazoa > Arthropoda > Insecta > Diptera > Drosophilidae > Drosophila > Drosophila simulans. The sequence goes on along the minus strand of NC_052523.2, from coordinate 26,134,980 downwards.
ACAGACCACCATGAGCAAGCAATTGGCGCGCCATGTGGGCCAGCTGAACAGTCTCCTGAAGACGGCGGCCACCGCCTCCTCGGTCTCCGCCCACAACAACTACTTCACCTACGTGCGGGAGCTGTCGCATCCCATCGCTCGGGAGCCTCCAATCGTCAAGCCGGAAGAGGCCGTGGCATGCGTGAAATCCGGTGAGTCCCACTGGCCCTCATATCATCTGGCCAGGAGAAACCCCCCACCCCCCCTTTCCATTCCTAGCAGAACTGGCCTCCCAGTTATCGCTGCCTTGTGCTGTTTGCAATCTTTCGGTTATGTAACCTTCTAGTGGGCCTGCTTAGGAAAACAGAATGAAAACGAGAACACCGGGTTGTGGGGCCATGCAAATGTAAGCCCATGTGTGCCCGCAATCCAAACTACTTTGGAGCACATATGCATGAACATACGTACGTACGTATATAGGGAAGGGCACTCACAGGGTGCTCGGTATTTGGATGGCTGGCATTTAATTGACCGTGATTAGGAGCAACTCGTGGGGATATATAATACACAAGTTAGAATCAAATATTTAGTGTATTGTATTACCTTGTGACAGGGAATAGGTTTCTAGTTGATTGGGGTCCCAGTATGATAAATAGTTATAGGAGTTATACAATAGCAAAATCAGACTTCAAGTAGCAAACCTTATCGAAATGCTACCCCCTTGTGGGGCTATCAGTAGACCCCATGTTTTTATTCGTAATTCCTGGTGTTGCAGCAGCACAAGTGTAAGCTATATTCATTTAATCGCGTGAAACCAGCTGTGCGTGCCACCTCCACGAATGTAGATATTTATACACATTTAATAATGCATACTCGTATGCTTGGCGCTGTAGATGAGTTTCCAGCCAAGTTGTACTTTGTACCCCGGGCAAAAAGCAGAGAAAGGTCCGATGCAAAGCTCAGCTTGGTGGCAAGAACAACCGCGTATGTAGCTCATAAACAAGTCCATCCACTCAGCCGGCCTTTGGATGAGGTGCTGATAAGACCTGCTCTCCGTAGGAACCCATATGCCATATACTATGGTATTCAGCAGCAGCTCTATAAGAAGGCAAGGTTATGCAACGAGTATCAGCAGGTGAATTATGGAAACTAAAGCATGGATGGAGTGCTTCGAAAAATATTCATTAATTCCCAACAAGCTTTCTTATCAAAACGATAAATCTGTTAGATAATTTCTATATGCCAGTATAACGATAGCAATCATCTGATTTTTGGGAACCCTCTGCTCTGATTAAATTCAATTGTCCCAATTTGAAGACAATCTCCTGGGACTCGGATGCAAACAAATATGTGGACACGCCCTCGGCGCCCGCTGAAATCTTAATTTCTTAGCACTTCTACGGCATCTCATCAGCAGGTCCATGCAAATTGGTGATATTGCGGCGGGGGGCGGGTCTTTGGAGGGGGAGTGGCACATCGCAGCGCCCAGCGAAACGTCACCCAAAATCGGTATCTCTAATTTTAGCCAAAATCACCAACACGAGCCATGCCAAATCTGCGACGTAATTTGATTTGGAAAACTTTTTCGTTTGGCACGTTTTTGGCAGATAATAAGTGGTACAGTAGGCACTAGCTAACTAAGCCTATGCGTAGGAAATGCATAATTGACTTCAAGTTACGGTAAATAAATAAATAAATTGATAGTGAGCCTCGCGGAAAACTTGACCGTGGGTGTCGACGTGGCTCAGACGTCTGCCGATAAGAATCGCACTTATCGCATGATTCCCCAGTTGAAGGGGCTCGCTCGTTCGACTTAATGTGCCCATCACGGTTCCTTCTATTTCCTCTTGCAGAAGAACTTCGGAATGCCGGCCTCTACATGTTGGAGACCAAAATAGATTGGCCAAACATGATGCATGTGCTTAAAACTGCATTAGAGATGCAATTCAGATGTGTATTAAATAGATACCTTACTATATTTGCACATTTTTATAGATCAAGTATAGAGGAACACAAAGCATAACTATTCCATTTTATCATTTGTCCCAAAGTTCCGATTAAAAGCTACAATTCTCTTACGTAACACAGCCCAATCAGATACATTTTGCTAAATTGATGTGCTTCTACTTTCTGGCTCGTTAATCAAAAGGCAAAATCTATATATATTATAATATAATCTCGAATCGACATGTTTGCCATGTAATGCCCACTGGGAAACCGGTGTTATTTATTTACAAACATTGATTATCACGCGTTTCTGGGCAATAAGCGCTCCCACTCCTCGCATTCGCATTATCACTCTTCCCATTAACTAATAAAAGTATGTACATATGAGTGTATATTAGCTATAGCTTTTAAGCTTTCGAGAGCAACAAACTAAATTCAGAGAGCGAGAAAGTGGAATGATCAGAGAGAAGATTTCCGAATATCGGCACAATTCGTTTTTGGAAACAAATTTATAGTCTCAATGAAAGCATGACCAGCGCAATAAAAGTATGTAAATAGTTATGAATGAGACTTACAGAAACAGAATTTGTTGATTAAAGATGTAAAGAAAGTTATATTACTTTGATGTATAACAATTTAAATAACAATATAAATATATATATATGAATGTTTTTATGATCAATTATCAGAGAGTGTTCTAATTTCAAAACTAGTTTTTCTCTTAGCGTACGTTATAAAGGTAATCCGAGCAGAATTATTTTATTACGAAGTGCATTAATTGCCAGGTCAGGATTCCATTGAATGGATCAGGCCACGCTCTTCGGATTAACAATATCATAAATTTGGTTTATAACATAAGGAAACATAAGACTATGTTTCAAAACAGTTCAATAAATGATATAAATCCTGCTTATTTCGTTATCATTTAACATTAAAAGCATCATTAATTAGGCAATATTGGAGAGCATTAATTGTAGGCCCTCGGATAGCATGTCATGCAAATCTTTAGATAAGCCCTGCCTACAATAACTGCGGATTGGCTGATTAGCAGCGTGTGCCTAATAAAAATATTGGTAATAAAACCTGCGGTTTCTCGCCTCCATTCCAGGTGACACGGTTTTCGCTGGCGGAGCAGCCGCCACACCCGTGGCTCTGCTGAACGCGATGGCCAAGCACGGAAAGAGCAACAACCTGGAGTGCGTCACGGTGTGCCACATGCACACGGAGGGTCCTGGCGAGTACGCCAAGCCGGAGTACAAGGACCACTTCCGCTCGAACTCCTTCTTCATGGGTGCCAATGTGCGCAAGGCGGTGGCCGACGGTCGTGGTGATAATGTGCCCATCTTCCTTCACGAGATCCCGAATCTGTTCTACAAGCAGATCGTAAAGCCAGATGTGTCCTTCATTCATGTGTCGCCGCCGGATAACCACGGCTACTGCTCCCTCGGCACCAGCGTCGATTGTGTGCGCGCTGCGCTGCTCAACTCGAAGCTCATTGTTGGTGAGTTGCGTGAACTTCAGAAGTATGATTTACAGTGGAACTAATGCTACTTCTTTTTCAGCTCAAATCAACCCCAAGATGCCGCGCACCTTCGGCGATGCCATCATCCACAAGTCTCACTTCGACCTCGCCATCGAGGTGACCGATGATCTGCCTCAGCACGGAACTGGTAAGATTTCCGATGTCGAGAAGAAGATCGGCAAGCTCATTGCCGAGAACCTCGTCAAGGACGGCGCCACCCTGCAGATGGGCATTGGCAGCATCCCAGACGCCGTACTCGCCGCCCTGCACAACCACAAGGATCTGGGCATCCACTCCGAGATGTTCGCCAACGGTGTCGTGGAGCTCGTGCGCAAGGGATGCGTCACCAACAGCAAGAAGAAGATGCACCAGGGCAGAATTGTGGGCTCCTTCCTTATCGGCGACAAGGCTCTGTACGACTTCGTGGACAACAACCCCTTCATCGGTAGGTTTAGACCTGAAACACTGAAGTTGAATTGAAAATGTATGGGATATGAGAACGATCTAATGTCTCACTGTCCACCTTTCAGAGATGTACGCCATCGACTATGTGAACAACACCAGCATTGTGAAACAGCAGCCTCGCATGACGGCCATCAACAGCTGCATTGAGGTGGATCTGACTGGACAGGTGTGCTCAGACTCGATTGGTCCCCGCTTCTACTCCGGCTTCGGCGGACAGGTGGACTTCATTCGCGGAGCGGCGGAGGGTCTCGATGGCCTGGGTGTGCCAATTATTGCCATGCCATCGACCACCAACAAGGGCGAGAGCAAGATTGTTCCCACGCTGAAGGCAGGCGCTGGCGTCGTCACTTCGCGTGCCCACGTCCACTACGTCGTCACGGAGCACGGCATCGCCTCGCTGTTCGGCAAGAACGTGCGCCAGAGGATGTACGAACTCATCCAGATCGCCGATCCCAAGCACCGCGAGACCCTGGAGAAACAGGCCTTCGAGCGCATCAAGGTTATGCCCTCGCCGAACTAAGCAAGCACTGAACTCCTAGAGATCACTATGTACTAGCAGCAACCCGCAATCTTTGAAGGCATTCCCGAAATCGCTTTGATCCACTTCATAGAACTGCAATCATGATAGCCCTTTAGCATTACCAAATCTGAAATTTCAATTGATGAGTAACGAATTGATGGGAGAAATAAAACTGAAATTGATTAAATGTCTGGTTTCAATAAGAGAACAATGTGTGCTAAACGGAGAAGATAAGTATATCTGTCTGAGATAGCGTTTAAAACGAACTCCCACTTGAGTAAAATGCAATAATATTGTTTGTATTCCGACGAGTTTATTTTCATACTGCAAATATGAAGGGGGCGCGTACAGGAAGTCCGGCTTAGCTTTAGTTATACTTTAATATATATACAAATCTGTGTGTTCGATTAGTGTCCGATCGGTCACGGTCCGATCCGCTCCCGCTTCCGGGAGCGGAACTCCTGGCTGAGCGACAGACCATTCGCTGGGGAAACACGACCGAGCACACAACGTTGTCTTTGAATTGAATGTAAAAGGAGCTGTTCAAAAGGAACTAGATTGTATTCTCAGTATGCATCGTATTGTATTATAGGGCCTAAAACTGTTTTTGCTTTAAAATCTACACTTTTATAGCTTAAACCTCGATGGATGATTGGCGGTCAGCAGTTTACTTCTTCTTGTTGTTCTTGGCATTTTTACCATCGGCGGCGTTCTCGATCTTGGCGCGCTTCTTTGGGTGCTCGTCCTCCTCGTCCTCGGCCACATCGTCCTCCTCGTCATCCTCCTCCATGTCGACCACCTCCACATCGTCCTTGATGTTGTGTCCGTGGATGTAGACGGGTCCGCTGCCCTTGATCAGCTTGAACGTCACCTTCGACTCGTAGAACTCCACGTCGGGATTGACGGCGCGGGTCTCTCCGGCCTTCAAGACGGCGATGGGAATTTGCACGGAGTCCTTGGGTGTGTTCACCTGTGTAAACAAGGGGAAGATTCGCAAATTAGATAGATTCATAGACTTTTCAAGTGGCTTATAAATAAATTGAAGTTAGACACGTTTTGAATGTTATCTATTGTTCACTCAGGTGGGAACATCAATTGGCACATCTCTGCCTGCTTTTAACTGCATAAGATTCCTGGCCAAGATTGACCCATATAGATCCCCGTCATAGGCCTTTCAAGTGGCCGAAGATAGTTGTTGAATTCCCCGATTACACAAATTTCGGATCCAGCGAGCAGATAGCGCGAAGTTCATCACGACTGGCCCACTTAATCGCTCTGCAGTCTTCGTCTTCGTCTCTATCTCTTATCGTTGTCGACCGAACAGAACACCTTCCCCAAAACTAACTGAACTGTCCGTCCGATGATAACTGCCTACGCACTCACATATTCGCACAGTCGCTTTCGGTAATAACCCCGTCGACTGGCGGCCGCTTGACCACTCGTCTGCCCACGCTGGAGTGGATCGGTTCGTTCCCTTTAAACTGCAGCCAGGCTCAACTGAACCGGAGTCCAGCAAGCGCGAATCTAACAAGTGACCGCTAATTAATCATCCGCAACGTGTAATTCGAATCAAAACTGCCTCTAGTATTGGCCGATCGTAAAGTGCTCCAAAGATCTTGTCGACATGCGCGATAACGAAGGTAAGTGGAGAAGCGCGTTCCCTCAAGAGGATAAGTGAAAGCAGTGTGATACGAAGGAAACTACACCTACCTTCTAATAAAAACAACTTTGAATATCAGGAAACACGAACTATTTCTCAATGGAGCTATAATTAGTCAAGGAACAAACACTGGTTGATTGTTCTATGATAAAAGCTATAAATAAAGAACTAGTTTACCTTAAACTTGATGAGATAAACTACAATTAAAGGAAACTAAACAAAGGTTTTCGGAGAACAAGGGTGTGCGCGTCTACATTATTTATGGTAAATACCCGGTAATAAGTCCGTAATTAGACAAGAGAATCCGCAAGATGACAGTGCTATTACGAGCTCCGAAAGATGAATTATCAGTGACAAGCTGGCTTCCTGGGGATGGACGTGTCCATCAAGCAGAAAGGGATCAAAACGTAAATTTCCCCCGTTGAATAACATAAATGCATAAGATATAAACTAGCCAAGGATACTATAGGTGGCTCACTAATTATCTAGAATATGAGACACCAAAACAGAGGGTTCAAAGTGCTAACATTAAAGCATTGTCAAGAGACAAGCCTGCCGGCTGCTTCAGGCTGCCTGCTGGATGAACTTGTCTATCAGCTTGTAGACATCTTTGGTATTTTTCCAGAAGTCACAAGACCACCGAGCCGCAGGAAATCATCGAAGCACTTCAGATCATGTGCAGAGATTGCGAATAGGTGTACATAAAAGAGCGTTTTTCAATCAAGTAAACCACTTAACTGCGGCCATATCAAGATTTCAAGGCGCCCCAGGAGGTACACCCACTAAATAGCCCATTTGTGCTTTCCAGATGATCTTTATCGGGAGCGCCTGCCGAACGTTTGCGGTGCCGTGAGCTCAAAGGCGAGGAGCTGCTGCAGCATGCGTTCTGTCCACAAATACCTGCCCGTCACCGATTGGCTGCCCAAGTACCAGTGGAACTTTCTGGCCATGGATGTGGTGGCTGGTCTCACCGTGGGCCTCACAGCCGTGCCACAGGCCATAGCCTACGGAGCTGTGGCCAATCTGCCACCAGCCTATGGGCTCTACTCCGCTTTTATGGGTGGATTTGTGTACATACTCCTTGGAACCTGTAAGGACATCACAGTGGGTGAGTTGTGGAGCCTCTGGTGAGGTGGTGTTCCGCCCATGCGCTAAGTAACTCAAATCGTTGTTCCACAGGCCCTACGGCCATCATGGCGCTGATGGTGCAGCCTTATGTGGACGGCAACCCAGCGTATGCGGTGCTAATATGCTTCCTGTCCGGCTGCATCATCACTCTAATGGGTTTACTCAATCTCGGAGTGCTCATGCGGTTCATATCGGTGCCGGTGACGACGGGTTTTACGATGGCAGCCGCCCTAACCATTGCCACCGGCCAGGTTAATAGCCTCTTTGGGATCAGCAGTAGTGCCAGTGGGTTCCTAAACAGCTGGATATACTTCTTCGGTCACATAACGCAAACACGTCGAAACGATGCCATCCTTGGCTGCTGTACACTTGTGCTCCTGCTGCTCATGAGGGTGGGTAACTTTAAAGAAGCACCTTTAAAGCCTCAAATTGCTTAATTAGAATGTTTGATTAGCGAGTCTAAAATTTTTAAATAATTTCAGCAACTGAAAGACCTGCCTTTCGGCTTCAAAAGCGTGTGGAAGTATATTTCACTGGCCCGCAATGCTGTGGCCGTGGTAATTGGCATACTGCTGTGCTATCTTCTGAAGAACGATGGCAAACTGCCCTTTCTAGTCAGCGGCAGCATCACTCCAGGCCTGCCGCCCTTCAAGCTTCCCCCCTTTCACACAGAGGATCCGGAGACTGGAGAAAGCATCAGCTTTGGTGGCATGGTATCGAACGTAGGCACTGCCCTGGTGTCCATACCACTGTTGTCCATATTGGAGAGCATAGCTGTGGCCAAGGCATTCTGTGAGTGCGGAGGATTATCTAAACTATGCAGTTCATAGTCCACAACTTGAGTTTCTTCTCCTTCCAGCCAAGGGCAAGATAGTTGATGCATCGCAGGAGATGATTGCCCTGGGCGTCAGCAACATCCTCAGCAGCTTCTTCTCCTCCATGCCCATTACTGGATCCTTCACCAGGACAGCCATCAACAACGCCAGTGGAGTTAGGACCCCGCTGGGTGGTGCGGTCACCGGCGCTCTAGTCCTCTTGACCCTGGCTTTCCTCACCACCACATTTGCCTACATTCCAAAGGCGACCCTGGCAGCCATCATCATTGCAGCCATGTTCTTTATGGTGGAGTACGAGACCATCGGCGAGATTTGGCGGGCTAAAAGTGAGTGCTGCATGGCATTAGGGAGTCCACGTGTAGTCATAGTAATTCCGGTTGTGTTGCAGAGCGCGATATGCTGCCTTTCCTGGTTACCGTGTTGACCTGTGTCTTCTGGACCCTGGAGTACGGAATGGTGGTGGGCATCGTCTTCAATGCCCTTTTCCTGCTCTACAAGAGCATGAAGCCGCAGTTTTTCTTGGCAACCGAGAAGGTGAGCTGATACTCTGCATATATAGAGCCCAATAATTTCGAATGGCAATCCACCTAGTTCAATGGCATCGAGGTGACCATGGCCGATCTCAAGGGCAGCGTGGACTACGCGGCAGCCGAGTACTTGAAGATGTCGATTGTGTCGCACGTGACGCAAAGGAACAGCGAGGGAGGTGCACCCACCACACTGGTGGTCATCAAGGGGCACGAGATCGCCTCAATTGATACGACCGTGGCTTTGGTGAGTGCCAGCTTGATTTGCTGCAAACTATGACCTTTGACCCGAAAACTCTTCTCTATTCCCCGCGAAGAACCTCAAGTCGCTGCGCGAAGATCTCGCCTTGCTGAAGTGCGACATGATATGCTGGAACTGGAGTATTCCGGCGGCGGGAGTGATTTGCCGGATGGACAGGAAGCTGCGCAGTATGTTCAAGTTCTCGAAAAGCTTTTCAGACCTAATGCAAACAATTGCGGATGCCGAGACAGCCGATTCATGTATCGCCGTTGACTTGAGTCAATAAAGAGTGCTCTTTTGTTTTGCCGTATGTGTATCTGCGTACAGTTGCGCCAATGAATTCGGTTTGGAAAGGTGGGGTACTTAAACTTTGAGAATCTTGATGGTTAAGGTATAACCAAGTTTAGGTACAACTAAGAAGAAATTTTAAAGCACACACTAATAATATTTATTATAATAAAAATTATATTCTTTAAACAAGATGGGCCTTGAAAGTTATTCCCGAAAGTTCCTAACAATATACAGATTTACTGGGACAGTCGTAAAGTACCTAGTACTTCTTTGCAAGTACCTAGATACTAAAAAGAATGTATAGATACTGTCAATGTACCATGGCAATCGGCAGCCGGGGGCTGGCTACTCGGCGGCCGTCTGCAGATGTACAGACAAAATTACCCTAGCCCACAGCGAGCGAAAAGTTCGAGGTTGTTCTGGTCTGGGGGAAAAATGGAAACCGGTCCCTGCCCCGCCGGCCGGAAAAATGCAGCAAAAAATGAGAAAGAAAAAAGAAGACGACACCAACCGGCGCGCGCATACACAATTTTTGGGATTTACTACATGCACTGAATGCCCCGTTCCGCATACACAATGAATGGAGTACTCACCTCGACCACGTTGAACTCGTTCTCCTTGGCCTCGGCGCCCAGGAGGATCTGTTTGATGACCAGCTTCTGGCCGCGTGCGTAGTCCTCGTCCACATCCCACGTGACGCTGTCGCTCTCGGCGGTCAAAGTGACTCCTGCGGAGGGGATATATTCGCCATTATACTTTTTGATTCGTATCTTTTTCACGCACTCAAATCCGGGAGTTTGAGGCCAGACAGACACACAAATTGGCCAGCGGCAACCTTGGAGCCAAAACACCGGCAAGCGTCGCAGACACTCCGCCTTTTCGGTGGTAAATACGCCTTCTACGCGGCCACTTTTGCCCTCTTTCGCTGCCTACAGAGTGCAACTGCTAAATTGTAATTACCGTAGAATGATTCCTCAGCCATGGTAGGTAATATTTAATATTAATTCCACACAAAACCAGCAGCGAACACGTGTTGAGCAAAATCTTTTGCAAAATGGTAGCTGTCGCAGGGTTGCCAGGCGGACGTAAGGCGCCGAAATCGATGATTATCAGACTGGGAATCACAATCGCAGGGCTGCCACTTTTAGTGTCCAATCGAATGTAACAACCTATGTTCGTTAGTTGCAAGCTTAATACATCAGTAAAATATATACAAAAATAATTCAAGGCTTTATTACCTGTACTTGCGTAGTTCCCAGCAAATTAAACGAAGACTATCGATAGTCCTGCGCTTCGATAACCGCACCGCTCAACGCTTCACACAACTGCAGCCATCGCCGTTTTACGGGCACGTGTAGAGTACAAAAGGTTCTTTTATTAATTGACTGTACATCTGTGTTCCAAGGCCTGCAAATGGAGTCCGAGTCGTTTTATGGTGAGTACCAGTGCCATTTGGGCTGGAAGAGCGCTCCAATAGCCATCCCAGACCCACGCTGCGAGCAGCTCCCCTCCAGCCGGCAAAAAGCAGTCTGAAATCCAACCCTTCTCGCCGTTCGTCCACTTCCAGGTGTCACACTCAGCGAGAAGGAGGCCATCGCACAGTTCGAGGTCCCAGATGTACCCGAGGAGTACATCGTCCACTCGCACAAGCTCATCATCAAACAGATTTCCCTCGGCCCAGAAGCGAAGACCGGCGAATTCAACGTTGTACAGGTGAGCCTCGATACAGGCAATTTGCCCCGAGCCGCAGGTCGTAAATTAAAAAACGGCATGTCTGATTTAACTCATCTCATATTTCGTGAAAAACTAGAAAATTTTACAGTGATAAAATTAACAAAAATGTAATATTTCTCTTCCAGGCGGAGACGAACATAAACGACGATGGCGAGAAGAAAACACTGAAGATCCCCATTGCCGTGCTGAAGGTCGGCGAGACCCGTAGCTTAAGACCAAATGTCGAGTTCCCCAACGGATCAGTGACCTTCAAACTGGTGCAGGGAAGTGGGCCCGTACACGTCTGCGGCAAGGTGAGCTTCATCCATCTATCTAGTTTATGTTCCTGTTACTAACAAATTGCCGTAACCTCAGGTCGAGATGAACTTTGGCGAGTTTGACGACGGTCAGATTTACGAGGAGTATTCGGACGAGGAGGAGGATAGCGAACTGGAATTCGACGAAGAAGCAGCTCCTCAGACGAACGGAAAGAGTAATAAGAAGAAGTAGAAACACATTACACTCCAGTAAGCTAACTAAATGATCCGAAAAAATAAAAACTTTATTACGACTTCAATTATGTAAAGAAACCACTATTAACAGGCACCATCGAATTATAATGACCTTTTGTTTTTGGTCTATATTATATGGAATTTTATTCATTCTGTGTTGCGTATGTTCAAATATGTCACTTAATGTAAACGAATTGTGGCAGTTTTGAGAAGAATGCTCACGGAAGATTAAAACAAAAGAAACCCACTGGGTTTTTGTGCTAGTTACAGGCTCGGGCCACCGAAATCTTCTGGCGTGGCACTCTGAAAGTATAGATTGGTTGGTTATTAGTATATCATTATGAAGTAGGAAGCTGAACGCCTACCGTATGTGAATCACTCTACGCCTCTCGTCACTGGGATGTATAAGGTCCAGTTTCTGGCTCCACTCAATCAGCTTCATTTCGTGGCGCAGCTTCTTGCGGTCGAAGTAAGATATGACGCAACTGATGGGAATCCAAAAGACTGCGGTGACGAGGACAACGGCCACTGAAAATAGGATTGACCAAGTGTGGCTTAGTAGGTATTTGGAGAGTGAAATATTTAAGATTGCAATACTTACTGACAATGTTGTCCTTGAGAAACCTCAAGGTCTTGGCCACATTTATCTCCTCGATGATGTCCCAGAAGCGCTCCACCACATCCTGTATGGTCTTTTCGCATACGCCCTGAAAGAAATCGCAGTTTAGCATGATTATGGTCAGTCTAAGGACTCAATTCACAAGCATACCTTGTTGCAGAATCCTGTGATGCAGGGTGTGCCATCGGGTAGGACATCAGGTGGCTCCACGGGGAAGCAAGTCTCATTGATGCTCATGCGACAGCAGCGCTTGCAGGCATCCGCGATGATATCACACATGCAGCTCTGGAGACCCTGGGTCTCGCAGTACGGCACGCATTTGCCATTCCGGCACTGACCGCGCTCCTGGCAGGTGGTTCCGTCCGCCATGGCCGGCGATTTGGGACACTCAGCGTGGGCCCCGGTGCAGCGAGCCTCCTGCTCGCAGGTGGCGTATTGCGCCTCGCGGCACTTCATTCCGGAGGCCATGAACTGGCAGTTCTGGCAGCACGGCGAATTCTTGTCGCTGCACATGGCTCCTTGGTTCCGACGCAGCTTGCAGTTCTTGTCGCAGCAGGAGTCGTTGTCCTCGGTGCCCAAAAGACCAGCATCGCACTGCTCGTCGCCCTCGACTCGCAGGTTGCCGCAGAAGGACTCTTCGGGCTCTGAAAAGCATCTGCCCGATTTGGCTTGCAGCACCTTACGGATGGAACGCAGGGAGCAGGGGGAGAATTTCTGTTAAGGAATAGGAAGTCATTAAAGAATTCTATTTGTGGAGGTACAGGAGAAGCATACCTTATTGTTCACATCGTAGCCACTGACGGAGTACGTGTACATGAGGAAACTGCCGCCTTGCGAGGCGCTGGGTGAGCACTCCGGAATGTCGGGGTCGTGCTCCGAGCCCCAGTTGTGTCCAAACTCATGGGCCGTGACCAGGTCAGCCTCCCTGGTGATGACCCGCTGACCATAGTGGTTGCGGGAGCTGCTCAGACCCGAGTTCAAGTACAGAGTGTAACCATTTTTGAAGTATTCTTGGAGACGAAAAGAAAATAAGTTAGTTTGGGATACATAACTTAAGGGTATACCAGAAACCCTCTTGGGATTTCATGGCACCCCTTAAAAGCAAGCTGAAAACAAAAGAAAAAGAAAACAAAGGAAACGAAAGTCTATAAGCCAAATGAAAAGGACAAACATGAGAGTCAACTGGGTGTAGCAACCTGGAGTGCAAATGCCGCCAACGGAGTTGCGACGGGGGGAGCCCACGTAGGCCAGGCCCAAAATGCCGCCTTCGAACTTGAGATCGGTAAAGAGATGGGCAAGGCAAAAGTCTTTGTGGCTGTACTCCCGGGAGAAGACCTAGCCGGTGAAATGGCCACGGAGGAGTCGGAGTTAAAGTGAGAGATACAAGAGTTAGATGACCATGAGGTAGAGCAGCTACACGAAAAGTGACGGGGCTTTGATGAAGTCAACTCACCTCCAGGAGATTGCGCACGTCCCACTTCTCACGGATCATATTGTAGTGTGCCTCGCCTCCTCGCAGTCTCGTGGGCTCCGAGTGCACCACGATCTTCTTGATCACGAAGCCCATGCCCTTGAATCCCTCCTGATCCGAGCGGTCCTGCCACACAGTGTCGTTGTAGATCTTGTGCACCCGATCGATGAGGCTTATCTAAAGATTAAAAGTTACTAGATGATAGAAGGTGGATTCTTTCAGGAGCTCACCAAGTAGTTAATGGTGGTCTTGGTGTTGCCTCCGCCCATTTCCTGAAAGAATCGGTAGTCTGCCACCAAGAGCAAGGGACAGCGGGTCTTGGTGGGCGTGTACTCGTACTGATCGGACTGACGCTTCTCCCTCGCGTGCAGCTCATTGTCCAGAGTATCACCGTGCTCCTTGTCCTCCAGCTCGAGACCCTCCTTGATGTAGCCACAGGTTTTGGGGGTGGCACCCGCCTCATTCTTGTGCACCTTCACATCCGAGGCCTTGTATGCCACCATGGTGTCCTTCTTGGCCTCCGGCAGGTGTCGCCAGGAGGGCTCAATGTGATAGGTTTCCTCCGGCAAATGAATGGACATGGTCATGGTGCCGTCTTCGATGTGGGCACGCACCGAGGACTCCAGTTCGCCAAACACCCGACCCGAATAGAAGCTATCATGATCTGCAGAGATTGTGGGTTTAGAATTATAATATTCATCTATAGATACTCATCTTACCCATATGCACCACCGTTTCGTTGCCATCCGCATCCACGGCGTAGGCCCTGAATTTGCTGTGCAGGACATCCCTGTGCGGATGCAGGATCAGCCGGAAGTTCTTGCCCAGCGTGGTGAACTCCACCTCCTTGATGGTGTTGAAGGGATTCGTGCTGTGCTTGGCACCCCTTTTCACCACCCTGTGCACCACATCGTCCTTGTGGAAAATTTCGTAGTGGCGCAGCGTCTTTTGCAGAGCAGCTAAGGGAAACAAAATGGACACTTTATCAAGATCCTGTCTTTTTATGGTCTATTTCTGTGCTCACCGCAATTCTCAACGAAAAGGCAGGCGAAAAAAACCGAGATAATTGCGAGGCCACAGCAACTAATGCATTTTGTAAACATTTTTTGTCGCCCGCTATTTCTGCATTATTGATTTTTACCGTTTGCAGTGTAACCGTGCACTTAACCGTTAGAAACGTACAACTGATGAAATAACGGTAGTCCCAAGGTCCTGTCAAAATCCGACAGTCTGGCAATATCGCGGATTTGAATTTAAAGTGAAATTATTATTTAAAAAATATAGGCATAAAGTATTACAAGTACTAGAGATAGTTATAGTTATTGAAGCAGTAATTCCACCATAAATTTTAAATTGCTTGTTAATTTGTATCCCTACTTTCGGTGCGGGGGAGAGCGAGGATCTGCGACCGCCGGAACAGGAGCCAGTTTGTTGTCCACGCCGTAGAACTGGCCATTCAGACTCTTTCGCCTCGGCTTGGGCATGCTAGAAGAGAATTGATATTTAACCGAGAGCTTCCTAACAAATGCTTAAGAAGATAACCCACTTGCTCACATTGGAGCCATACAAGGAGATGGTCACGTAGCTGCTGGGAACGTTATCTAAAAACTTCTGAAAGCGGCACCGCATATATTTGCTCTGGCGGCAGGAAAGATACGGGGTCAAGTGCTCGAATCTGTACTTAAAACTGGGCAGGACCACCCAGTTGTTGTCGGGTAGGTGGAGAAAGTCCCGCGGCGACTTATCCTCATCCACCTGGCGGCCCTTCTCCTCCGGCTTAAACTCCTTGATGAGCTGGTTGATGTCGAACTTTACCGGCCAACTGGTGAACGGTTCACAAATGGGATTCTGCATCTTGAGTGCCAACGAAACAAAGAAATAAATTTCCCCCGAACTCGAAACAGAATTAAACGGGCCTGCTGCCAATTGAACTTATTTTTGAAATTCCACTAAATTTTATATTTGGCTTAGTATTTAAATCGTTACATACATATATATTTTAAATGTACAAATTCAAATGAGAATACAAGTCACGGGGGACGAGGCCTATAAAAAGCACAGAGACAAAGGCCTTAAACCTAAAGTTGTAGTTAATAGCTCTAGCTAAGTGATCAATCTATTTCGGGGCTATTTCGGCCATGTTGGCCTCGAAGATGGCCGTGTTGATGCGGTGCTTGAGGGCGACAAGCACCTCCCGATTGCTGATGGCGCGCATCTCGTTGGCCACGTACTCTCCATACGTTGCGAACTCGTCGCGCGCTGGCGGCAGGCTGACAATGGTGGGCGGAGGTGGACTGGGGATGGCTTGGGCCTGGGCTGGTTTGGGCGGCGTGTTCACCTTGGGCAAGCGCAGGTTACTCATGGTTATTCCGGGCGAGGTGGTCAGCACACTGCTGGATGTGCCGTTGGCACTGCTTTCCAGTGCGGGGGACAGAATGGAGGTGGTGTTGTGCGATGCTGGACTGGCTTCGTAGTACATGCGTTTGACCGGCGGCGGATGCAGTTGCGTGTGCTCCTCAAAGTAGCTATCCTCGTGCCCACTCGACGTGTCCCGCCGCTGGATCTTAATGATTCGTGTGGGCATTACGTGCACCGAGCTGCTGCCCGTGCTTTGGGATGGTGTGGTCTGGTAGTGCAGTTCGCCGCTCTCGTTGGCCTGGAAGCTGACGGCTTCCACGGCGTTGCCCTGGTGGTGCAGGTCCATCAGAGTCTGATGGTGGTTCTCCAGCGGCTCCGTCTCTTCCTGTTCGTTGAGGCTCACAAAGCGGACACTCATCTCTTTCGCCTGCTTTGGCTTGACCTCCCCCTCCTCCAGCTCCGACTCATCAATGTCGTCCACGTCTTTGGTTGTCTCCTCGATGAGTTTCTCCAGCTCCTGGGCCCGACTGCTGGCGTGGTTCTTGCGGAGGTACTCCTCGTTCATGTTGGCGTTCGTGTTGCTGTTGTGATTGGCCGGCGTGCTGCTGTCGCTGTTATGATCGGCGGTGACCTCGCCCAGGACAAACTTGCGCTCGTCGCCCTGCAGATCCGCCTTCAGGCGACCTTTTGTGGAGCGGCAGGCGTAGGGCGAGCTGAGGAACACCAGGTTCTTGAATCCAAACCACTTGGAGTTGTAGGGCTCCTTGCGTTTCATGCGACTGATCTCGCGGTGGTACTGCGTTCGCAGCGTGTGGAACTTCTTCTCCAGCTCGTTGATCGGTATGTTCCCGCCCAGCACTTGGCTGACTTCGTTCAAGAGCCGCTGCTTGACGTCCTTCTTCCGGTACTCGTCGCAAGTCATGTCCCACAGCCCGCGTCGGCTGCGGTACTCACTGATCAGCTGCAGCGTCTTCTCGCGCGTCCACTCCATTTTTAGATCGCTGAGTCGGATCTGGCCGGGCAATCTAGAATCGGTGTCAGAACAATGGGCTGTCGGTGCTCCCTTTCTGTCGGGGAAGGGATCGCGCATTGGTTATCCGGCCACTAATATTAATAGACCACAGAAGTTACCTCGATGCGGATCGGGATCGTCTGTGTGCTCGGGAGCGGGAGCGGGAGCTGTGCTCTGGTTTATTTTTGCTACTCCAAACAGCAGCTGGTTGCGCTCTGCCGATGTCGCTGCGCCAATTGGCTGGCACGGACTAGCCGCCGCGCCCTGGAACGGGTTCCTAGAGGAGCTGGAAGGATGCTGGTTCCACTTCCATCGGCTATAATGCCTATTTGGTTTGTTTAAAGTGCACGAAAGTACAGCAGATTTCCGATTTCCACCCCCTTGCGCAAAAACAAACGCTGTGTATCCATCTTGGCTGCTATCGATGAATCGGTGGAGTCGATGAGACCGTATGCGTTGTGGAATGTGGTGGCTTTCGTCACTGAACTAATTATGTATTTTTAATATCTTGATGAGTCTCCTAAATCTTGAATTGTAATAAATAAAATAAAATCCAATCTTAAATAAAAACAAATATCTTGTTATTTAATAATAATTCATACCTGCACGATTCCATGCTGGTAACGAACGCGATTGTAATCGATATACGATATATGTATGGAAAGAACAAGCAACATAACAATAATAAATAAACGTGAAGAGCTCAGACTCAAATTTAAATTAATTATATTATCTTGAGAACTAAATTCACATGGGCATGATGGACAACAATGGCGTCGGCAAGCTGACAGAAGAATCTCTAAAACGGAAGGAGCGTCTGCAAAAACTCCGGGAGCAAGTGCAAAACAAAGGAGGAGACGCCGCCGACTCCAATGAAAAGTTACCCAAGTCAGCAATACAATGAAATGCTATTATGAATACCTATAAAACAGTTTCATATACCTTTGCAGACCAGTCTTCCGCAGCTACAAGCCCCAGAATGAGACCACCGATGGCGAGATTTTAGCACAGGAACCCACGGGCAACATAGAATCCGCTGTGGAGGATCAATTGAGCCTGCTCCAGCAGCCCATGGTGATCGATGAGATTGACATAACCAATTTAGCACCTCGCAAACCCGACTGGGATCTGAAGCGGGATGCCAGCAAAAAGTTGGAGCGACTGGAACGACGCACACAGAAAGCTATTGCTGAACTCATCCGTGAGCGACTGAAACTGAACCAAATGGAGGACATCAGCCAAGCGGTAAATGTGGCCACGGCTCATGCAGGTGAAAGTGTTCAGGAGGATTATGACTAGAGCTGAATAATACAACTAACTTTACTAAACTGGTACAAAAAACGAAAAAATGCATTAAGAATAAGTACAACTATCGCCGATTTTCTTTGCCCGTGGGTATTGCCAACCGTTCTTTTAGAATGAGGATTTCTGAAATAAGCAGGCTGTAAGTAGGTAAACTTAAAGATTGGGGTCTTAACTTACGTTTGGAATACTTCTGCTCCAGTCCCTGGGCAAACTTACGCATGGATTGCAATTGCTGGGGGATTTCCTCCCTCAGTTTTTCAATAGTTATTCGTGCCTCGCGCAGTTCATTCTCCCGCAGGGATAGTAGGCTCTCCTTGGCCTGAACCGCCTTCTCCTGCTGCAGAGCCACCTCGGTGCGCCAGGCAATGGTCTTTTTGTGGTTGAGCAGCTCCTGGCTTTGCTTGACGATTATCTGGTTCGCCTTGGAGATCTCCTCGGAGGCCATTTCCAAAGCCTGGCGCTTGGTGTGCAAGATCTTCTTCTCGGCCTCCAGTTCAGCGGCTAGGTTGGCCTGCAAAATTAAGAGGGATATACTCTTCTGATGCGCATTATCGTTTTATGCACATACTTTCTCCTTGTTCCCTTTTTGAATATGTTCCTGCAGCTCGGCAGTGTGCTGCTTGAGGTCCTCGATTTTGTACTCCAACTTGCGTTCCTGCTTCTTGACGTTGGCCACATCTCCGTGCAGTTTGTCATTTTGCTCTTTAAGGGTGCACACTCTCGCTTTGCAACAGGACAACTCCTCGGACAGGGTTTGACATCGTTTCTCGGCCTGCTCTTGGGCCGACTTTAGTTCTGCCTTCTCCAACGAAGCCTTGTCCAATTGGGCCTGAAAGCCGGAGATCGCTCTACGATTTCTCTCCAGCTCATTGCTGCGCTGCTCGTTTATTTTGGCCAGTTTTTCCTGGTATTGATGGACCTCTGCAGCATGCTTCTCCTCTAACATGCGAGTATTTTCGGATAGAGCTTCCCTGAGATTTTTGTTTTCCGTGGTCAACCTTTCCGTTTGCACGCGCTGTGCGTTGATTTCAGCCTGCATTTGCTGCATACTTTGCTCGAGAATATATTGCTTTTTGTGGGAGGCATCCAGCATGCTGTTTATGTAGAAGAGTACGGTGTTCAAGGGGGCAGAACGACAGGGCAGGCTAAGGTGAACCAGGTTCTTAAAGGAGCGTATTTCAACAAACTGAAGATAATAGTCATGGACCTCCCTGCCGGATGAAAGGTTCTGATCCCGTGCAGTAAGATGCAGCTCCAGTTTACCCGACTGGCAGTCCTTCAGCATTCGCACTACATTGTCAATGAACCCAGAGAATGATACATTCAGCGACTGATCCTGTTTGAGATCCTGAAAGGAGGCGCTGTCCACTGTGGTGATATACATGCGCCGTTGATCGGACTTCTCCGTTAATCTTAGTTGCTGTGGGGCAGAAGATGTATCGAAATTTGATCGGAGGAGGTCTTAACAATCATATTTACCAGCAGCTCCTTGAAGTCCACTCTCTCTGCGTACAGTAGACATGACCTTTTGCTAGACCGCGTCATGTCGCCATTGAAGCTCACTAGCATCTCTACGCTGGGCAGGATGTTCACCACGCTCTTGCCGTAGTCCATTTTGGCGGAGTAGCTATCCTCGCTCCCTGGAGGCCACATGACAGATCAGGCGCGTGAGAAACCTTATTTTTTAAAATTTTAAAATTTGTAAACAAAAGTGATGGCTTGCGTCTATCGATTTCGATAGCTACAGATATGGCCGTGGAAGTAGCCACCGCTGGTCACACTGCCGGTCAGGTGCAAAGTTGTCCATCTCCATTTCAATAAAAGAAAAAAACAGCGAAAAGTTGTAGAGAAAAATAAATACATGAATACTGTACGTAAGAGTTAAAGAGGCAGCGCCGCCGGATTGTCCATAGTAATCCGGAGTAATGCTAGCTTTATCCTGCAGACCGCCAAGGTGTTCGTCGGCAGCCTGCCGCGCTGCAAGCCGGAGGAGCTGCGTCGACTGTTCACCAACTATGGATCGGTCGTTGAGTGCGACGTGATGAACCGCTGCGCCTTCGTCCACCTGGAGAACACGGACATGGCGGAGGCGGCCATCGCCGCGCTGAATGGCACCATCTTCAAGGGCCAGCCCATCGTGGTGGAGGCGGGCAGGCCAAAGTACGGCCCAGGAGCTGGCAGTCGAGGTCAGCCGGGCTCTGGTGACAATCCGGGGCGCAGGCCTTCGCAGGGTAAGCTTTGAGTACTCCAAAGATCCAGCATCTAAGTATTTTAATCTTCCCCAGTTCAAGGTGGCGGAGCGGACAAGAGACCTCATGAATCAGGTACCAACTTCAAGCGCAACTTTCGTGAGGAAGTCGGTGACAGATACTCCAACGAAGGCCCAAGGAGCTCCAACTCCTCGGCCGCCAAATTTGGACCCGTGAGAAACGAGTCCAACTACAGACAACAGCGCAGTGCTCCATACTCAAAAGGACCACCGAACAATGAGTCTTCCAATCAGGGACAGGGATTTAGGAACAAATTTGCAGGTGGTGGCAAGTTCGGTGGAAGCGCGGGCAACGAGGGACGCTTCGGCAACAATCGGTTTCAACAGCGGGACAACAGTGGACCCCCGCCTGGCAGAAGAAACTTCAAGAACAGTCCAACCAGTGGATATAGAGGAGGAGGCAATACTAGTGACTTTCAGGGAGGCAGCTCCAGCAGTGTGGGAGGAGGATCCGTAAATCAGAGGGCCGGCGGCGGCGGACCAGGTCCAAGCAATATGCGACAGGATCGACGTGGATTTGCCCTGCCTGTAGAGCATCAGCAGCAGCAAATGGGCTTCGGACGCTTTGGCAATGGACCCATGAACTCTGGCAATCGTGGGACTAATGGGTAAGTTGAACATAAGATTGGCCTCCAAATTATATACAATATCTTGTTTTGCCATATAGAGGAAATCCACCAGGAGGACGTGGTTTCTTCAATGGAGGAGGAGGCGGATTCAATGACAGACGCGGTAGTAGTCACGAAACAAGCAGTCCCCAAGGAGGCCCAAGCAAGCGCGGAGGTTCAGGAGGTAGAAATCACAATCAGAATGACTTAAATGCATATCACTCGGAGTTTCCGCCTTTGGGCAGTGGCGGCGGAGGACCAGGCCAAAGAAACCGGTAGGTTCAACCATATCATCTGCATAAAAACCACTAACCGCCAATCATCGCCATTTTCAGCTTCAACGGACCCAGATCCGGGCCAAATATGGGCGGCAATAGAAGATTTTAAGCAAGTGCAATGCCGCAACGATATTTGCCAGTCCTCGTGTACTCCACTTAATAATGTAATAGCCGAATTTTGTTTTTCATTGTTCCGCGCGCAGAATCTTTTAGTTAAGCCAACAACGACGACTTTTAATTTGTCCTATAGCCGTGTACTTTTAAGACCAACATCAACAGTATATTTGTTATTCGTAGTCTAAGATTGTTTCGATATTTATGCAATACTTAAATAATCATATTTCTTGTGTGCAACTAGATACAAGTCAATCAATACAATCATAAACACCATTTGAGCTTTTGAATTTGCCCGCCAAAAGAGTACTGTTACGGACTAGGGTTGGTTGGGGACAACAATCGTTATCGAGACTTCGAAGCTTTGTGTGGTTATCAAACTTGTTCCCAAAATTATAAACAAAGAAATCGGAAATTTGGTAAATTTCAGACTGCCTGCTGTATATATGCGAACGACGAACGAACAGATCGCCAGTTATACGGTCGAGGTAAGGGAACTAATACCCGTTATAGACCAAGCGCCGTAACCTGTATTCGCATGCTCACATATGTTTTCCCGCAGTCGCTGTGGTTCACTTGTAACAAGTGTGGCTCTCAAAATGTGGAACCACCCAAGCCAGCGCTGGCTCATCTTGATCTGCGTGATATGTTTGCTGTCTCTTGCGCTGGCCAATTCGCTACACGGCTATGCTAATGCTGAAGGTCATCCAGTGGAAATTTCGGCCACATTGCCAGGCCAGCTGAAGTTTGTGCATGTCGTAAGAGTTTCTATGTCTCTGTGTGCGGAGCCCCCGCTATATCGGTTACGCTTTGCAGATATATCGCCACGGCGACAGAACGCCCGTGGATCCCTATCCCACGGACCCCTGGGGCGACAGGAAGTTCTGGCCCACCGGCTGGGGAGATTTGACCAATGTAAGTAAGGCTCGCTCTGTTGTCGGTCCCAGGTTAACCCCGATTTCACCTTCTAGTTGGGCAAGCAAGAGCACTACGACTTGGGAAAATGGCTGCGGAATCGCTATTCAAACCTCCTTCCGCCTCTATACTCCAACGAGAACATCTACGTTCAGTCCACCGACGTGGATCGCACATTGATGAGTGCCCAGTCGAATCTGGCTGGTCTCTACGAGCCGCAAGGGGAAGACATCTGGAACACAGACATCAACTGGCAACCCATACCCATTCACACCTCGCCTGAGAGGGTGGATCCCATACTGGCCGCTAAGGCACCTTGTCCTGCATATGACTATGAGCTGGCAAGCCTGGAGTCATCTCCAGAATTCAAGGCCTTGACCGAAAAACACCGAAATCTCTTTGCCTATTTGAGCGAAAAAGGCGGACGCCCCGTGAAGACCTTCATTGATGCCCAGTATTTGAATAACACCTTGTTCATTGAGAATCTGTACAACATGACACTGCCGGAGTGGACCAAAAAGGTTTACGGGAGAGAGGAGCTCACGTATGTAGCGAATTTCGCCTTCGCCATTAGCTCTTATACGCGAAAGCTGGCGAGACTAAAGGCGGGGCCTTTGCTGAAGGACATATTCCAGCGGTTTAAAGAGAAATCCTCCGGGAGCCTAAAGCCAGATCGTTCGATGTGGGTCTACAGTGCTCATGACACCACGGTAGCCAGCGTTTTAAATGCGTTGAAATTGTTTGAGGTAGGAGTTTGACAGTTTTTAAATGGGCAGCGGACTAAGTCTTTGTTTTTATTATCCCCAGCTCCACAGTCCGCCCTACACGGCGTGCATCATGATGGAGCTGCGTGTGGATGAGACCAACACCCCGTTGGTGTCTATTTTCTACAAGAACACCACAGCTGAACCCCTGCCTCTGGACATACCTGGTTGTGGGCCTTCCTGCCCGCTGGCCAAACTTGTGAACATATACGAGGATGTTCTGCCCATAGACTGGGAGCGCGAGTGCAAGCTATCCACGATGATGATGACTTATGAGGAGGCCAATCTTGGAACTGCGACGGGTAAGTTAACGGCAATTGGTTTTCAATGGAATTAAATCATCGAGTTTCCTTCTCCACCAGGCATTCTCATATTAATCGTAATTGCGCTGCTGTTCGCCAGCTATGGCCTCATGATCTACTACCGACGTCGCAACTACAAGCTGTATACCTCGTACTCTCAAATGGCTTAGCGGGATTCCCATGCCATGCAGTGGAAGGACCTACTTAAATCTGAATTAAGAGTCTTGCCCGCTCTCTAGTTGCCAACGTGATTTGCCTTTCTTAGTGTTTCCTATGTTGATTTTGAGTGGAAGTCATTGGAGTCTCAGGCGACAGTTGTTGTTATTCGTGGTTACTACTTAGTTAAGCCGTGCATTTCACACAAAGTCTGTTTGTATTGATTAGTTTTGTTAGTTTAAGTTTGTGCATTTGAAATGGAAAAACACAAGTTCGATAGCATTTAAATGGAGTAATAACTGCTTTTGTTGTTATTCAGTGAAAGATATGGAATACAAAGACTGTGAATAGCGATCTTGAAGTTGCATACATATATACATAACATATTTATACACATATACATTTTTATGAAATTATCATGGATGATAAATTTATTGTATTAAAATCGCTCAAATCAAAGACTTGTATGATGTTTGAGTTTATCGGAGCATAGTAAAGCTAAAGGGCTCTTGTCCAACGATATTTTTAGAGAAACTATTGACAAAATTGAACACTATGGTTCAAATCAAGAATTGCTTTTCTGTGTACGTTTGTTTGATTACGGAAGAAACAACGAATATTAGAACGAATGTTTTTGGGCTAGGAAGTTAAAGAGCTTAAACATTTGACATATTGAATATAAAACAATCTGCAAAAGTTGTTTATAAGGTAATCTTTGTGTGTCTACAGCTTATTGAGTTGTGTATTTGGAAAGCATACCTAAAAGACGGCTGTGTAAATAAGTTGGAGTTTTCCCGCCCGACGGCAAAACAGTTGAAATATGAATTATACTAGATTTGTTTATTCCGCATAAGCGACTTGCTTGCACTTAATTATGGTTAGACATAGATACAGTTAGGGTTACGGTTAGAATGCTTTAAGGCTATATACAACGTGGCTGAGAGCGGCGATATAATGTAGAACCTGTTTGCGGCGATGCGCCTGACTGACTGACTGAGATTGAAATGGACAGAATGGAGGAGTGGGAAAGATGAAGAGCCCCGCGATCGGCTCGCTGGCTGGCCGGCTTATCTGTAGGCCTTGTCATCCGAGTATATGATGTAGGGCTGGTGTTGGTGCGGATGCTGGTGCGTCAGGCTCTCGGCTCCATCGCCGTTTCCGCCGCCCGCTCCGCTGAAGTACGACATGCGGGACATGGTCGAGTAGGCAGCCGCTGCTGCAGCCACCTGCTGCTGCTGCTGTTGTTGCTGCTGCTGGCGCTGGGAGAGATTCTGGCTGGACTGGTGGATGGAGGCCGCCTTGTGGGGCAGGGTGGCGTGGTAGGGAGGCACCGCGTACAGGGCTGCTCCCGCTCCATTCTTGTAGTTGTACGCCGCATTGTGGGCTCCCATTTGCATGCCCGCCGGGATGCCAATCATGGTCGCGTTCTGCTGGTACTCCGCATTGCTCATGCGCAGCCTTATGATGCAGATGATGATGATGAGTATGGCTATGAAGGCCACCACTCCTCCCACGATGCCTATGATTAGGGTATCATCGTTGCTTATAATCGGGGACTGGGCCTTCATCAGCGGTGCCTTGGTCTTCATCTTCTTCAGACTGGGCGGCTGAGTGGGCTCCAGGCTCCAGATGATCAGTGGCTCCTCGGTGGTGGAACTGCTCCTGGTCACCAATTGGCTGGAAGTCTTCAGCAGGTGTGGCACTGATGAAGTGGGTCTTGAAGTGGAGGAAGTCATCCTTCGGGCATCACAGGTCAACTCATCATCCCCGACTTCAATGAGTTTCCGGTTGAGCAGGTAGGCAGGCGAGGCACACGTGACATCCGGCATACCGGAACTGGGCAACCACCTTCGCAGAGCTCGAGCATTGCAATCGCACACTATCGGATTGCTGGCCAATCCCTGGAGCTGCAGACTGGCCCTGCGATCTTCTAGAGCGTTTAAGAACTGTGGAACCAGCACTGTGATCTTGGACCCCTCGACATTCAGGCTCAAATGGGACGACCTCGGCACGGGGAAGAGCAATGCTGGGGGCAGGGCATTAAGGGAAGTGTTCCGCAGCTGGACGCTCAGATCATTGCTCTTCAGACCAGCCAGCGTGCCAGAGGATATGGACTTGAGTCGTTCACCTCTGATTCCCAGGCTCTTGAGTCGCGGATGCTTTAGCGGTTGTATCTGCTCGCTACCGATGCTAGAATCCTTTACTTCGATATCGAGGACCTCCAAACCGGGCAGGAGTTCCAGGATTCCCTGGAGGTCTAGGTAGCCAAGCAGTGGAAGATCATAGGCCTCCAAGCTGACCAGATTGGGCAGCTGCTTGAAGGCGTTCTTCTCGATCCTCGTGCACTGGGGCAGGTGGCTCAGGCGCATCGATCGCAGCATCTCCAGCTTGCCAAAGTTGGACTGAGAAACGATCTCAAAGCTGTTGTTGGACACGTCTAGGGATTGGAGCACCTGAAGTTGGGGCCAAGCCATGGAAAGATCTTCCAGGGATTCCAACTGATTGCTGGAGAGGTCAAGCGTTTCCAAAAGTGTCACCCTTTGGAACACCTCTGGTTTGACGTTCTTTAGCTTGTTGTGGGAGAGATTCAGGAACTGCAGGAAGGGTGTCTCCAGGAGTTCCAAGTTCTCAATGCCCGTGCCCGCCAGACTGAGCTCTCTGACTGTCTTGGGTTCGTTGAGGACATTGTGGACTGCCTTGGAACTCAAGGGATTAAAGGAAAGGTCAATCCTCTTGATGTTCACCATGATGCTGTCATCTCCTGGCAGCTCCTTGATCTTGTTATGGCTCAAATCCACTGAGGACACAAAGAAGAACTGTCTTTGCAAGGCATTCAATGGAGCGTATTCAAAGCGATTGTGGGCCAGGTTGATGTTCTCCAGCATCTGGAGCTTCGTGCGCTCGAAGACTCCATCCGACAGCTCCGACAGGCGGTTGCCCTCCAGGTTGAGCTGCTCCAATCGAACCAAACCCTCAAAAGTTCGCTCTCCAATGCGATCCAAATTGTTGTTGGCCAGATCCAGGATCTGCAGTTGGGTGGAATTGTGGAAGGCCATTTCGCTGACCATGTCCAGTTGATTGTTGGCCACTAGTAGGACGCGCAGGCGTGGCAAGCGGGCAAAGTCGAGTTCCTCAATGGTCTTCAACTGGTTGTGGGACAAGTCGATGTGCTCCAGGTATTGCAGGGTGGAAATTAGTTCGGCCGGGAAGAAGGAAAACTTGTTATTGGCTGCGCGAATTTCCCTTAGTCTCGGATGGATTCGGAAGGAGGAGGGAAACAGGTAGCTCAGCTGGTTATCCGAAATGTCCAGCTCCTCTATTCCCGTTCCCGTATTGAAGTACTCGCCCTTGAAGGCGGACAGCTGATTACCATGGAGATCCAGCTTCTGGAGCTTCATCACATTCACGAAGGCTCCAGATCGAATGGATCCAATGCGGTTGTTGGATAGATCAATGGAGCTAATGTTCCACAGGTTCACAAAGCTGCCATCCTGGAGCTCCTGCAGCTGGTTATCATTGAGGTAAATATGCTTGAGATCCTGCAAGCCGGCCAGAAGGTCACCACTTATCTGCCGAATGTTGCACCGACTCAGATCGATGACCTGCAGGCGATCCAAGGGCTTGAAGAGAGCTCCAGTCAGAGGAGTCAGGTGATTGCCGCTCAGGTTGAGGGACTGCAGGTTCTCCAGTTCCTCGAATATGGTACTTGGCAACTCCGTCAGCGTATTGCCACTAAGGTCCAGACTTCTCAGCTCCGGCAGCACCCAGGGAGCTCCGCCCAGACCCGTCAGTCTGTTCTGCGACAGCTTCAGGGCCATCAAAGTGCTCTCCAGTCCGGCAAATGTGTCCGCATTGATCACAGCTAAGGAATTTCCAGACAGATCCAGGGTGTGCAGGCTGCTGAACATCTGGAAGCTGCCGGGCGGCAGTTCCCGAATGACATTCCTTGACAGGGATAGCGTTGTTATATCGCCCGCCTGGAGCGATCCAAGGATCTCCGCGGAAAGAGCAGCCACTCGATTGTAGTCCAACTGGAGGGATGTCAGTTGAGGCAGGCGACCCAGAGCACTGCCGGGCACCAACAGGATATTGTTGTCCTTGATGATGAGGGTCTGCAGGCTGTCCAATCCCTCCAAGGCGTCGTCTTCGATCTGGTCAGGATTTTCAATTGTTTAAACATGGACTTAGGGCTTAATCAATATGGGCATACCGTTCTCAAGGAGTTTAAGCTGAGGTCCAGATACTTCAGAGCACCCATCTCCCGGAATGTTCCTGGTGTAATGCTGGTTATGGTGTTGCGACTGATGTCCAAGCTTTCCAAGCTCCTTACCACCTGCATGTGGGTGTAGTCCAATTGCTGAAGGAGAATATACGTTAATGATTGGGCTCATCAGTCAGCTGTTCTGATAAAAACATACCTGCAGCATATTCGAGGACAGATTAAGGTGCTTCAATCCGGGAACGGCGGCCAGTGCCACCGTGGGAAACTGACCGAAGAAGTTCTCGGACAGATCCAGTTTCTGCAGAGACTGCAGCTTCTCGAAGACGTCGCTGTTGAGGTGACTGATCCGATTCCCGGCCAGCTTGATCTCCCGGATCTTCTGCAGTCCCTTGAAGGCCAGACTGTCGATGCTGCGGATGACATTGTGGCGAAGATCGATGATCTCCAGCTGCCGCTGGGCATTGAATGAGTCCGCGAGGAGTGATCCTGAGAAAAGATTTCACGATTAATTATACTACTATAAAGTGCCGCTTTAATTGGTGAAGTAATAGGCTAAGAATTAATTGTTTATGCGAATTCAAGGTGCCAGGTAATTGCTTTCTTTGCGATCAAGATGTCTGATTTCACTTTCAATTATTCGAGTTGCGGCTTTGATTGCACACCCAGTTGTTAACCAAGCATTTAATTGGCTAATCGGTCTTACCAATCTGGTTCTGGCGCAGCGACAGGTGTCTCAGGGCACTTGGGCCATTGAGAGAGTTGGTGGGCACCGATTGCAGGCTATTGCGATCGATGTAGAACTCCTTCAGATCCACACAGCCCTTGAGAAGACCCTCCTCGATCTGCTTGATCTTGTTTCCGGACAAGTCCAGGATACGCAGGTTCTTCAGCACATGCAGTTCGGCGGTGGAGAAGATGGGATTCAGATTGTCGCCCAACAAATTGTTCGCCAGTCGCAGTTCGTTCAGCGAATCCTTGAGGCCATCGAATGCCTTCTCCGGAATCCTTCGGATGAGATTGTAGGACAGATCCAGCTCCTCAATGGTCAGTTTGAGTTGACCAAAAGTCTGCGATTGGAGGGATTAAGTATTGCTTATTGGTTAAATTGCCAACTTATAGAAATTCGATATATGTGTCAAATCGGTAAGAAATAAGATCTGATTGACCTCCATTTGGAGGCATTTATTGTGTGAGATCATCGAAGAGTGTCGAAATCGCCGATCTCTTCACAGCCTCACGGCTTATCTCCATTCGATTGCGACACTCACCTGGGCGGGCAGCACCTGTTGGCCGCTGTGACGTTGCGTATACGCCACGATGGGCGCTCCATACGGCAGTTGGGGGGCATCGCCGTGGAAGACAACGCGATCGCAGTCCATGGCCACGGCTCCCAGTTGGCCAGTCGCCGCAAACGGAACCACATTGCACCTGTAATTGTCGTCAGGCCGTGGCAGGTGATTGCAGAAAAACAAAGCCAAATGAAATTGCAGTTGGCGGTAATTTAGTGATATTAAAATAATGCCCGACCGACGGCGGAAATTCGCTGTCGCTTTTGCCATGGTGACCACTGAGTGAATGGTATACTGTGGTCTAAGTGCTATGAGACTCACCTGCATGGCAGACGGAGGGCGGGGCTGAGCTCCGGACAGGGGCGCCAGGCGAGGATTGGGTGGGCTAGGTGGGCGACGCAGGCCAGGAGAAGCAGCAGGAAACGCCCTCCGTTTGGCAGCTGCTTCCACGCTTCCATGTCGCTGCAATTGAGGAGTGACACTATTATTACTGGGTTTCTGGCCCGATCGGATTTGGCCGCGCTGGTAGAAACTCGTTTCGAGAGGAGATCTCTACTCCGCATCGTATTTGGTCATTTGGCCATTATCGCCGCGTTCGCTTAGAACGTTTGATTTGCATACCGATCTCCGGCATCTCCGGCTATTTCGATACCAGCCGCATACTTGGGCCCAACAACAATGCTCCAATGGCCAAGGTCCGATCGAAAGAACGAAGGCTATAATCAAGCGATCTGGCCAACAAAGAGCCACGATTGCCCACGAGTGGTATGGGTAATTTTGGTTGGCTTGGACAAATTAGAGGCATTTGTTGTCGTCTTATTCGTCATTCTAAACAGCGGAGGTGTGGATCTAATCTGTTTTGCTGTCTATATGCCATGTATATGCTAAAAGTAACTATAAAAAACCTTACTACGCTCAATTCATGAATATACTTCTTTTGGGCCATCAGCGAAATTCCAGTTTATGCTTGATAAGTAAGCGCAAATTACTAGAGCAAACAGTAGAGCTTCCTTAAGCGAACACATCTCAGCTATCAGAATCTAAAATCGAGTTAAGGTAATGAAATTCCTTGTTCATAATCCAACCTCCAGGCATTTGTATCTCAAAGTTCTTTGATAAATGTTCTTTGATAAATACAATTTACAAATGAATGAATGAGAATCTCTAGAAAAGATTGTTATAGATAACTCCCTCTCCGGCCTTTTGTTTTATATATGATAAATTATTTACGATATGAAGTAAGTCAACCCATCACTTCATAAAAACCACAACTGAATGCATAATCACTTGCTGAATTTCGAGTTCCGAGAAGTTCGAATCTAAAGTTTCTATACAAAACGCCTTTGGAGCGCAAGAGCGGTTCGGTGAGCCATGATCTTTGGATTCTCGGCACTTGGGACCTGGATTCTTGGTTCTCACTCTCGCAGCATTAGCTGTACCGTTATTGGTAGTACGGTCGGCGGTTGGTGGTTGTTGGCCGTGTTCATTGGTTACTGTTTGCTTTTTAATGCGCACTGACAATACAAAAAAAAAGAAGAAATACTTTTGCGTCTGGCCGTATTTCTATTTGCATTACTTTCGGCTCTGCGTTTTCAACGTTACTTGTGCTATTTACTCTGCGGTCCATGGGCAAATCATGGTAGGTATTTGGCCAGTCTGTTGGCCAAATACACGGCTATCCGCTGACAAACAAGCCAGTTAACGTATGTAAATTTATAGAGACCATAAAGCGGGCTTTCAAAACCCAAATCTCCCCGAAATCGCTGTTTTGCTCATTGAAATGCATGGGCGATGTGCGATTCAATTCGATCCCATCCGATCCAAAGCGATCCGATGTGGTGGACAGCTTCAAGGTTGCATTGCCACACGGAATGGGTTCGAACTGGGATGGGATGGGATGGGATCGGAGTGGAGTGGATCCACTTCTGGTTCCACAGAC
The DNA here is from genome assembly GCF_016746395.2 of Drosophila simulans. Classification (NCBI taxonomy): domain Eukaryota; kingdom Metazoa; phylum Arthropoda; class Insecta; order Diptera; family Drosophilidae; genus Drosophila; species Drosophila simulans. Next base: position 26,104,018 of record NC_052523.2, on the reverse strand, counting down.
ACCGATGCAGATCGAGATACATCTGTAAGAGATACAGGTTCAGTTCGCGTTGCGTGTAAACGCTTGATGGGAAATATGCTAATCACAGACATCTCGGTTTTTCTCCTCGCGCAACCTGTTTCATTATATTTTTGATTTATACTCTTGGCTTACATTTTCCGTTTCTGTTTTGGGCGCTGCTTGTAAATTGCACTTCAAACTTTTCGTGGCCTGGGAACTTGGCAGCTTGGCGGTCTTTTGTTTTTGTCGCTGCTTTGGGTTCGGGGATTGCACAAGTTGGCGATGCCGTGTTTACGTTTGTTTTTGCCCAGTTCTCTTTTGTTATACACAAAAAGAAAGCTCCGCTCGGGAAGAATGTTTTCCCAGAGAGATGGCCTCTGGCACACACTTGCACACGCGCACACACTGGCCACCGCGGAAAAATGCAGACAAACCACTAAAACGGGCCGCTCGAGGGGCGGGGGGCGTGGTAATTAAGCCGCAACAAAAACAAGTACGGCTGTCTGCGCATGCGCAGCGGTAACAATTCGCAGCCTTCGCGTTGCGTTCTCCGCCCGCCGGAGGTTCGCTTCTCCCAAACTGAACGCTAGTCACTAGAATCCGGTCTGAATGGGCCAGCTCTTTCCACTTCCGCCAAGTCCGATCCGTCGGAGCGCCGCAACTCAACTGAAGCTGCCCGAAAGCCGAGCTCACTGGGCTTCGCTTTGGGCCAGCTCTCTGCGCTGGAGCCGCTCTGCAGGGGAAACTGGTTTCCCCCATCCCCCCGTGCACGGCGAGAAATTGGAGCACCGAGATCGCATGGCAAGAGTGTCTGGAAGAAGTGGTGTCTTAAGGTAGTTAAGTTGAGTAGGTAACTTCTTTTTGAATTAAGAATTTATTTTATATATATACCAATAGATGGTTTATACTTTACCTAACTTTAGTAGTTCCTGTAGCTGTTGAAAGGAATGGAAAGTGCTTTGTTCAATTACAAAATGGTAATTGCTCACATGGAACCCCCCTTTTCTCTCTCTGCATCGACTGAATGGGTCTAAATCCCATAGTGGTACTAAAAGTGCGGGACCTGCCCCCGAGATGCAGGTGCTCTTCTCTCTTCTCCGGAGCAACACCATCCCAGCCTCGTGAATGAGTTTACATTGTTCGAGTTTGTTTTCTTTGGCGTTTGATGAGGTCTTCTCTTCTCTTCGGTTTTTTTTTTGTATTATTATTTTGTGGCGCTGGGTAAAAGTTTCGCTGGCTGTTCTTCGCAGAAAGTTGGGCTTCTTCTTGTGGCCCTTGTCTACCTGTTTCTTCTCAGTCGGTTTCTTCGATCTGCGCGCCGATTGGCAAGTGCGCCAATTCAGCTAATGGGGTTAAGCCTTCAATAATGCCGCAACAAAGTGACAACCAACAAGAGTTACTTTCCTCCTCGCAAATTGCCTGGCGTGGCAACTAATTACCCGAACAATCGCAGCTGATGGGGATCGTCGCGGCACGCACCAGCCATTATCCATTGGCCAGGTTATTCACACCAGACCCAACAGGTATAAGTGCGAGTTACAGAGGGGGTTTGGGATGGAGTGGAGTTCAGCTACAACTCCAACTGCGTGTCCATGTCCAAGTCCAAGTCCATGTCCAAGTCTCAATCAAAAGCACATACTGTGGCAGGTATGTGGTTATAATTTTTATGTTTAGGCATGCATGTTAGCATTAACATCCCAGTGGGCCGCAATTTCTTTTTCTTTCGCGCAAGCCATATACTTTCCATTTTCATGAGCAAGTGCTCCACAAATGGCAGCCAGATAAAACACACATAACATAATAATGGAAAAAAGAGCCAGAAACAACGACTGCCACACACTCGAAACAAAAGCGACTCAAGAACCCAGAAAAGTGACAGTGAAGAGTCATGGGAGTATAATTCATTCTGGTTCTTCGCTTTCAATGATGAATAAGCTGAGTTCTGTTCTATAACTTGGGCTATAAATTGTCACAAAATTACTGAATATTTCTTATGATGTGATATGATATTTCTGCCAGTGTATCTGCTACCACAGCAGCCCTGACGTGACGCATGCCATGTCTAACCATATAAATCAAATCGTTCAGCTGATAAATTGTGTCTAAGCTCAACACTTGACTGGCTCCTGGCTCCAACTTCGTCTGCAATCGCTGCTATATGTTTTGTGAAAACGCCACGCCCACCGCCGGATCCGCCTTAGCGCCAAAAGTCTCCTCTTTCTAATGAAAAACGGCATAAAAAACAGCTTCTGTGCCGGTTAGAGCCGCACTCCCGATTGTTGCTTCAATCTGCATAAATGCAAATTATGAAAAATGAATCATGGCCAAAGGTTCGAGCACTGACAGGCACTGAGAAAAATCGCAGGTGATTGTTAAATTTGTTAAACACAAAATATATATTAAAATGGATTTATGCAACTTCGCTTACTTCTTCTATTCAAATTTTATGTATAGTTACTTTTCATATAGTTACTACATTCATAGTTATTGGACTAATAATAAATCTTTTTAGGTCATAGTGCGCATTTTTTGCACGTGCATAACTTGCCGGTTGTCTCAGATACTTTTTCATCTGCAAGTAGGCCGCCAGATGCAATCTGCACTCCAATTTTCAGCCCACCAATGCGGCAATGAAATTCATGCAGCTCAATTAACCCCACGTAATTTAATGTTTGTGTGTAGTTGTATGTTTCATATGCAAATTCAAACACAACCTAGATGACTTAGCCATTATGATTTTGGGATGTTGCCGCTGGGGAGGTGGCATGTCGGCCAAATGAATGTTCTTTTCAATGCCAATAAAGATTAATGTGTCCGCATACGGGTCGTAAATTATTGTTTGGATGGCGCATCCACACTCACGTGGCATGAATGGCCCATTGGGATGGGTCGTGTTAGCCGAACCTAATCAATTATAGCACCGCCTTAACCCTCTTCCGATATCCGAATGGAATGTCAACATAATAAGGCCAGGGTCCTTGTGGCCAACTCCTAGACCCCTCCACCTCCAGCTCCATTTCCATCTCCATTCCCATTCCCATTCAGATGGCTCGTTTCCTTTTCCTGTTGCGGTTGCCTTTGTCGTTTTGCTCTATTGGTAGTGTGGTTAATTTCAGGGGCGTGGCGAAAGGGGGTTCTTGCCTTTAGTAATTTGCATTTAATTCGAATCCTGAAATTATACCTCTATATTAGAATGTAAGCTAAGTACTAAACTAGTTATCCTACCTAGATATCTCATTCCCTACATCCTTTTGATTATTTGACATTTGTTCAGCTTTCTAGATATGAAATCTTATAGGTTCCCATCCAAGTTTTAATGCTTACCCTGGTGGCATTGAGTTCCGCCCCTGTAGATGCCCTCGTCCTACTGCATAGCTCGTCCATCACCACGTTGGATTAGGAGGAGCAGGCAGCCAAGTGGGATTATGGCCCCTTTCCGGATTTTTATTTTGATAAATTATTTAAACGCACAACTTGTGGCATTCGGCCGGTTATTGTTGCCGCCGGGCTCATATTTAATGCCAGACCGTGTTGGTTCAGGATGGCCAGGATATACACAGAATGTCGGATGTACATAGGCCGGCCAGGACATTCAATCAAATTAGACGGCGAGTGACAGCAAACACAATCATGAGCGTGGCCAGCTCGGTTTATTGATCGAGGACAATCAAAGGAGCCTACATTTGGCCAGAAATTAATACGCTGCATTCGCTTTAATGCCCGTGTTTATTTAGCCCTTAAATAGTAGATATATTTCTGGAACTCTGTGCAAATAGGCGGGGGAATAAAATGTTTATTTTAGGAGCGACTTTATGGCACCTGTGTTCGCTGGAACGCCATTCACGAAATTACATTTACATTCAATTGCATTTGGGCCAAATTCGATACTCTAACCAAGTTGGATGTGCTCGTAAACTGGGCTTAACCCTTCTGCCACTGACACCTAGCCAAAAAATTCTGAAAGCCAATGGCTGAGCTATTTCGGGACGCACACTTTGCCCGCCGGCAATCGACTTTACGGCCGAGTTGTTTTAGCCAAAAAGTTTGGCCGTAACAAGCTGCCACATCAAGCATACGCCAAGGTGGCCCGTGCCACCTGGAGGCAGGAATACCAAGTGCTGCGGATCACAGGTGCAAGAGCACAGGTGGAGTCGTTAACGGCAAACGAGTCAGAGATTCCAGGCAATCAAGTGTGTTAATTGCACCATAATTGGTCAGACAGGCAGTCAATAGCAGCAGCAAGCGCCCGATGCAACCGATGCTGCAATCGTGCACTGAGAGAAACTTCGGGGGCTTACATCTTGGCAAATTAAAGCCTTAAAATAATGCATTTCGAAACTTTCGAGAGCTGTTTTTATGCTGGACTCTAGTGTATATAACTAATAAAGTTAGTGAGGGCTTCTGTTAAGCCAAATGCCATGCTTTTAATAAATGATAAAAGGGCATTAGTTTATGCCCTTTTATTCGACAGCTCTTTCAACAATTTCAATGCGGTAGTTAATCCCTTAAGCCTCTTTAATTAGCGCATAATTCATATTTTTCCCTGTGCAGCTGGGAGGTGTTCACAGTTGCGTGATTAATTCAGTTGCCTTATTGACGGATGCATGCGCAAACAAGACAAAGGACTCAACCACGCCCCCTTTCGCCTACTCTCACCCCCTTTTGCCCACCTGTCGGACAGCTTAAAGGTGGAATCAGGTGCTTTTTCAAATCAAAGCCAAACGCATATCACACGCAGACAAATGCTTTGCAAATGCATTTGCAGCTCATTGGCGGTGAAATAGAGGACAATTAATCTTTAAAAAGGACATTAAGGCGAGAGGTAACTGGCAAATTTTTAAACCAATTTCGCACCGAGCTTACCCAGCCGCATTTATCTCTTCCGCGGGCTGCGCTTTTCGCCTCAAAATAAATAAATTAAAAAGCGAAAATCCCGAAAATATAAAGGCAAACAACTTGCCAAGGACAGATAGGCAGGTGTGTGGAAAAGGGTTCCTCCAACGCCTGATTGGAGCAAGGATATCTGGGCAGATGGTGAAAGTCGGGAAAACTGGTAAAGCCCAAATGCGGAGCCAAGTCAACTCAACTCGGAATTTTCCGAGGCTTCTCCGTGCGCCGTATTCGCAACAGTCAATTAAAACTTTTTGCGCTGCTCAACAAACGAAAACGCAAACCACAAACAAAGGCCAAATTAGTGGAGAACGAGAAGGGGTGTCTGCCAGCCAGCCACCCAGCCAGCAAACACACACCCACCACCCAGCACTCGTCCTTGCGCCATCCCTCTTCAGGGTCTAGAGATGCACTGAGAGAAAGTGCATTGGCTTAGTTAAACATCTTGACTATAGCAACTGGTATTTGAAAGTGAGTTCATAGGAGGATTCATAGAGGATTCAAAGAGGATTCATTTAATTCACTTTACGAATGTTTTCTATTCCTTCACAATAGCAATACCATATCATATTTTTTCACTCTGCAATAGAAGAGTAATGGAGTTGGGCTTTTCTACCCTATTCCTGCCATGCTTGAGTTGAGTGATTTGATTTGGGGCGCTCTGTGTGCGCCAATGAATGCGTAAAATGTAAAACTTTTCGCACGCGTATTTTATTTAATTTAAATGCAATTAAATCGTTTAATTTCAAAGCAAAGCGCCGGCAACTGGCGAAGCTGCTCCGCCAACCGAATTCTATGGAATCGGGGCCTCTGGAGCGGTGTTTTCAATGCCCAAGGGCACGTTTTTGAGTTGCTGGGCTGTCAAACTAGCACACCCATGTCATACATCAAGGAAAACATATACTCCCACACGCGGCACATTAGGAGGACACCTGGTTCGGGTTTCGGTGCAATTTGCCGGCAAGCCGAGCGACGCCACTGGATATCCATTCCATCCATCGGCGGTTCCCGGTAATTGAAATACTATACGCCATCGAAGTGGTTCACCCCATTTCAGGTTGGCCAGGTCGCAAGGCATTGACTTTGGACCCGAAAATCCCAGTGACAAGCCAGCGCCTGGTCCCCGGGCCAGAACATTTGCATATTTAATGCCCGGGGTACGTTTTTCATATTCATTTTTTATCCGTATCTAAAATCAGGCAGGGCAAACAAGGCAAACTTTCGCCGCACTCCCACACGGGGCATCGAGTATCGAACCTCCAATAACAAACACCCACGGAACACACAGGCTGACATATTCGCAGTATATTCGCATGATGGCTTCATCTTTGGGCCACAATTTCTAGTCAAGTCAATTTCTCGTGCGCCCCTCCAACGAGGTGTGAAATTGAAATTCGTGTCCTTGTTGCATGCCAAGGGTCCTGTACACTTGTTGTAAATATAAAGGATCCGGGCACGAAGGCCTAACTTGATTACATTGACCCTGTCCCGAAAATCGAGTTCATAAGGCAATAATTAATGTCTATTAATAGATACAAAGGTTTATCTCTGGGCAAAAACAATTAGCTTTGTTTTGTGAATTTATATTCACATTTCGAAGTCTTTAATAATCGAGTGCAATTCAAATTGTGCGTTCAACTAAAGCTGGTTTGCCATTGAGCTGGCTCGCTTCACAGTATTCCTTTGCAATTTGCATTCGGGGCACTTTGTGATGGGAAATCAATTAAAATTTATTGACTAATGGCCATAAATACCGGCTATAAAATACACAAACAGGTGAAGCAGCATAATGAGCACACAAAGCATACGCATACATATTCATGGCTTTGTGTGTCTGCGGATTGTGCAAACTTCGTCGATTTGACGTGGCATAAATTAGCGAATATTCTGCGGCTTACAACCGCGTAATTGAATTCATAATTGAGTCAATGGCGAAACAAATTTGTTGCCAGAATCGCCGAGCGACGGAAGTCATAATAGTACCGTTAGGCGGAAGTTCACAGTGGCGCCCCCTTCATTTCGAAACTAATTTCGAAACTTCTAAAGGCCTAGGAGACTACTAGTCTCAAACCAGTATGCAAATCGACCGAAAAGTGCCCAGCCGCCCTCATGAATATGCAACAGAGGTTTTCAATAAATGAATGGCCGTGCAAGAAAGAAAGCCGCCCGAATTTCCATTATCACGGCTTTAAGATAACACTCAATTTGCCGCAAAGAGCGGCTCTTTAAGTGGCACGAACGGCGATGATACAGCTGGTGTGCAAAAACTGACAGGTGTGCACCAGAAAAATTAGTAACGAATTCAACGCCATTCGAACATAAATATCAGGCAATCAAAAGTAATTCAAATATTTAAACTTTTTATTGTCTAGGGACTGCGAAAGGCTATTCCCTATTGGCCAGTAATCTTAGTGTTTTTAGCCAACCAACAAAGTGGTATATGATTTTTTCTGGTGCTTGGTTCCGACACCCGGTGCCCGACGAGCACCGACGAAATTAACTTGTGAGTGACTTTCGACATGGCTGCCGTCGCCGATAAGTAGGCAATACTTTGTCAGCATTCCTGCAGAGAATTCCGATCCAGCCTGGCTGCGGAGGAAAACGGCAGCAAGGGACGTGGCTTGTGGCAGGGAAACTGTTTCCTTAGGGAATCCCCCTCCACCGCAGCACATGTGGATGAAACACTTACGTAACTTTCGGGCGAGGTAGTCGAGTTCAGTCGAGGCGTCGCCACCTGTCGATGGCGTGACATGTGCAAATCTGTGAGCGGTGTTTGACAACTTGTGAAAACAAATACAATTTTCCGGGGAAAAGCGGGCAAGGAGCAAGCGACCTTTGCGCACAGCTCTTTAAGACTCCGGCTGGCAGTAAAGTTCACAGGACGAGTGGGTCCTTTAAGGACAAGTAACGTTGCTGCGAAAAAACACTTCTTTATTGGTAAACATAATTCATTGATAATAAAGTACGACCTCGAATCTTCATTATTCATGAAATTGTACGACAAGAATAGGCACTTCAGCCTTAAAATCATGAATATTAAGGACATACTTGTCTTCTAAGTCCCCACATCAATGAAAATTCCCAGGAACTCAATCTTTTTCTACAAAATGTGGTTCATTAAAATTTCCGTTTTTACTTTTGTACAGAGAGATACTTTCAATATCTCATTCATATGTATAGGACATGATTTCTATTTTTATATCCATCCATAAACCAGCCAGACTGACAGCTCTGATCCACTGATTGCCGGAAAGTGGGCAGCTTCAGAAGTCGAGGACTCCGCTTGTCCAAGGAATCCAGCCCACATAAATAGGCATAAATTCTGTCTGCGGCAATCTCCGTAGGTCTATATATACATTCATATATATATGCCTAACTGGCCGCGAAAAATTACATTAGCAGTACAAAAGAAGTGCGGGAGCTTGGGAAGCAGATGCGGCACATTTGGAGCATATTAATTTAATATGGCGCGTCGTCTGCTCCGGGGGCCAAAACGGAGCTCCCAACTCCAAGCTCATTTGCCAACGATTGTGTGAACATTTGCACAATGTGCCACGTCTAAGGACGCCGAGGACTCGGCGCTGCTGGCCAGGCTGCTGCTACTCTAGGCCTAGATAAGGTCTGCTGCCAATCGCAGGCTGGAGCTTACAGAAGGGTTAAGAGCTCGACAAGGGCAAATGGTGTTAATGAGACAACAATGGGGATCATAAATTGTACGAAGGCCAGGAAAATACGCTTATCTTAGGCATGTATTACAACACAATTTAATTAGCAAGCCAGTACCAACTTGATGTGTGTTTATGATTCATTTTTATCAAGCTGAAATAATATCGATGTGCCAAGAATGAAGCTCCTGCCACAGAGGTACTCATATTGGGAATACCCCCTGAAGTAGATAGACACGCATCCCATCACCTGGCAAAGAGTATGATAACTTCATCTTGGGATCCCCAGTGTTTTTTTCCCGCCTGTCGCCGTCGTCTGAGCGGCAATTATGTTAAATTATTCCAAGTTGAATTACCATATTGTCGGGATGAAGCCGCCTGCCGAGGAATCCTGGTGGCAGCTAAGCTGAATCCGAGTGGGATCGCTGCAGAATGGGAGCACTTTGAGCTGGAAAAAACGCTCAAGGACTGGCGTCCGTCGTTTATTTTTTCCCCATCTAGGCCGCTGTGAGATGTGGCGTAATTTGTTCAATATTATCCCTTTAAATTCCCGCCTGCTCCGCCCCTGGTGGGGAATTCTGCTTGACAGGCAAATTGCTCGGCTCAGTTCGTTGTTATTAAGAAAAAGGGGGCATGGATACATGCCCTAACTACGCTGTTCCATCCTTTTTTCTGAGATTACGGCCGGGGTTTATGAAATCCGGCTGGGGCACATTCACGCTCAACTTCATTTGGCCATTCCGGGATGGTGGCTTCATTACGGAGCCCAGTAAATAAATATAAACTCTTAATTTTTCTGTGCTTCGATGGCCGGTTGCCGGGAACTTTGTCCACCAGTTTCTGCAAATTTTCTTTCAAGAAAGGATATGGACAAACAAGGGCAGACAAATTATGTGGCTTTCCGGGGCGCAGGACGCGATGCCGTCAAAGATTTCCATCTGGCCACTGCGAATTACGTAAACTGTAATAAATCTGTCTGTTGGCATATTGAAGGCGCTGACGTCGCTTTAAAGGACACTCTGTGGGTTTAGGAAAATGTGTCCCCAGCGGAAGGAAGTCCTTCTCCTCCGCCAGCTAAGGCACCGTCAAGTTTTACTTATTTTCCGGGCATCCCGACGCCCCGGGGGAAACTCCTCGCTGCGTTCTGTAAGCCAAAGGACAAGGACAAAGTTTTTATTGCCGGCCAATTGGATCTTGTCTTTCCGCCAGGACTCCGCACAGGACTCCTCCCCAGAGCCACGTCACCATTGTGGTTACAAGTTGTATTTTTATTGAAAAGCTGACTTCATGGCGCACAAATATTTGCCGGAGCATTCCGAAACTACCCTCACTTTAAACCAAAGCCACAGGCCATTTGTACTCGTAGTCCCCAAAATGGCCAGGACACTACTCTTTATTTTCGGGCACTCCATGGAAATGAAAAATTAAATGGGTCAAGTGCTTAGTTAAGTGCACCCAGCAGTTAAATTAAATTATAGTCCAAACAAGGCCCCATAAAAAAAACCGAGCCAAAAGGGTACACTTCAGCTTAACTGACGTCGTAGCTCGTAAGCAGACTTCAGCTTGTTCTGGGATTACCTTTGAGCACGATTCTCTACCAGATTACAGGCACCGCAGACAGGCACTTCCACTCTGAGGAACCATCCTCCTTTCCGGCACACAATCTAAACTCAAATCAAAGTTTTTCGCAACAATAAGTCTAGTGCTAGCAATGTTTCACACACAAGCGCCGCTCGATAAAAGGGAACTTTTGTGGGGATAAGCAAAGTAATCCCTGCCATGTGTACGAAGTCCATCTTACCTCCATGCATATTAACTTATCTTGGATTCAAAATTAAATCGTGTACATGAAAAGGAGATCATAAATCTGTAGTCATTGCTTATCCCCAGTTGATTGTATCTCAAATGTGATGGGTTTTGCAAATGGAGATCCTGCTGTAGTACGCTTTTCCCTCGGTTTCTGCAACTCCTATTCCCAATCACCGCCTCGCATTCCGAAACTTTGCACTTCAATTTGTGAACATGCATGCAAATAACGAGCGGCAGTCTGGAGGTGACCCACCTCTCGAGGGAAAACTCCTGGGACTACACTCGGAAAACATGGAGTGTACACCAAGTTTAACTACATCAGTTGCTGGTTGTTCAGCTCGAGGATGCACAGAGGAAATTCAAATGGGACTCATATATACCACCCATTTCTAAAGTTTATTTCTTACCTATTTAATCCAGGCTTACTCCCAAAGTTTGGGCAGTGTAGTCCCAGTTGCCAACGGCTCCGGCTGGAGCCAATTCGCATTGATTCGGCGACCTGGCACATGGTCCTTGGGATGCTGATTAGATGCTTAGCTGGCGGGGTCCTTGATAAATGGCGGCAGTTTAAAGTCGAGTGCGTCTGGCCCTCGTATGATTTAAGAGTTCAAGGTTCAACCTGCTGTCCTGGGTCCTGAGCAAACGGACGTCCAGCGGAGCAACAAGTGGATGTGATCTCGGGCCGGATGACACTTCCAAACGCAAAGCCAGACGCATAATTAACACGGAATCGGGCATCGGGAATCGAATCGGGCAGAAAAACGTCCAACTGTTATCGCACACTGTAAAAAACAAAGTTTTGAAAGGTATGCAGTGGAAATTACCTTATGTTTTACAGGCTTGGTACCTAAAACTTGGCCAAAATGCGACCTACGCGCTTCGGTATAACTTATTTTTGTAGATTATGACCTAATAAGTTGATCCAAATCACTTTTTGGTATATTTTGAAAAAATAATTTTTTGACCAATTTTTGAAAATTTGATAAGGGGTACCATCACTAAAATTTGCAAAAATTGACCAAAAAATGTTTTTTCGAAATCAACTAAACTTGAATGCCAATCGATTAGGCATTCAATTACGAGCTTAACGAGGTATTACATTCCATATTCCGAGCATTTTTTCAAAAAAATTTCATACCGGTTTCCCTTGAAAGTTGGTCAAAACGTTGATTTTAGCCCCAGGACCAAGGATTTGCATCTTGGATCCGGGGTGACTTTATTTTCGAGTGTTACTGTTAACCACCTTCTGGCTTTCAATTTGGAGCACTCGTGCGCGCGGGGAGATGATGAGAAATGGACTACCTAGATTGCGATACCTTCATATTTCATCGCATCCCGCGCACACATGGCAGTCGAAAAAGTTTGGCCCAATCTGCTCCAGCCTCTGGCCGTGTTGTAGTTGATTTGCTGCTCCTTCGTGGTGCTTTTTCCTTTACGAGCAGCTGTCTAATGTAGCCGAAGGAAAACAAAGAGAGCCTTGCCTTGGCTGCGCTTTATGGAGATTTAACTTGGCCTAATGAAGCAGTGGCGGAAAAAAGCGGGTTCCGCCGCCTCGCATATTTTAATAAAGTTTTGGCTTTATGAAACTTATGTTTGCATTTTGTTGGCCATAAATTCTGAGTGGGAGGCAGTGCCTCCGACTCTGCCAAGTGACACCTGAGCCCAATGAAATTTTATGGCCCGACCTTGGATGTTGGAGGTGGTCTCACTTCTCCTCACCGCTTTTCCGGCTCCGAAAGTATGCAAAGCATTTCGCGAATTCTTTTGCATTTTCCGAGGACTTGTGGCTTTTCCGCCGCGGACCAAAGGGTAATTGGAAAAACGTGGCTGCCTAAGTGGAAATTAAAACAACCGAATGTTTCACATAGCTGGCGCAAAATCCAATTTGAAAGGCTCCTGTGTGCTGGCCATTTCGGTGGTCAGCACGGCCATCGCTAATTGCCGGGAAGCACTCATGCAGGAACTGGCCAAAACCGCAGATGCGGCGCAGTGGGCGAGTTTATTAGAATGCACAATTTATGGAGCATCATTTAAAATTTCATAAACTCGCTAAAAATATATACAGATTAAAAACGGCAGAGCATATTGCTTGCTTTACAAATGAGTAATAATATTTATAAACAGATTGAGCGATTCTTTTGATTCGTATCAACGGAATAGATGCTCATTCCAGCTGACCCTGTGGTGTCCGTTGGCCTTTCCAATTTATCCATCACATTTACAGCGACAGCCGCCCAGGACCGAATGACACGCACTTAAAAACAGCGGGATACGCGACCAGATAGCCCGGGGAAAAAGGAAAATTAAATTTCCAGCGGCCGTGCGGTGGTCATCAATCAAACCACTTGTCAAATGCTGTCGGCAGGCTGGTATTTAGCCAAATATACATTTTGCCAGCATAATGTTGACAAACAAATTATCATTCTGGTGGCCAGCGAGGGGGCGGGGCGGCGGCGAAGGATGATGAGGTGCAGGACGAGACGGGCTTAGCGTTGATTAAATGGGGTCATCAGCAGGGCAAGGCACTGGTAACGAGCGTTATCCTTGCAGATAGTTAATGATGCCCAGCTGCTCGGGATATTGGCCATTGCAGGCGGACACTGCTCGCAGCTCGGTGCGAGCCACCAAGTTCAACGTGGTCCATCATAATCATTATGGATGTGCTCAATGGACTGCACGGCAGCGAGAGATAAAGAAATTTAATGACCTCCTGCTTTCACTGTGTATCTTTCCACAAAATGTAAGACGAGAAAACAATCTAAATGAGACATCACTTTCGAAGTGTTTAACCTAAATGGAATCTGTTTGAAAATAGTTACCTAAGCTAGTTAAGTTGATTTGTTCCATCTCAAATATGGTGTAGGTCACCATGCAACCCATTAGTTGCCCAGTTGTTGCACCAAAATGGAGTGATTGATGGGACATTGATGCATGTGCAGCGGATGAAGTTGCGGGATTCCATCTCCGCCAGCAAATTAAGACGTCCGAATCTGGCGAAGAGGGGAGGCATCTCGGATTCATTGCTTACTTAAGGCATTTTTGGCCGGATCAGCCACCAGCACCTGCGGCTGTCTGGTGTGAAAGAGCCAAGTCATTTGGCCAAAACTAACAAACAGACGCATTGCACTGCAAACAATTTCTTTGTATGTATGGTAATTGTAAAATTGTAATTTTGTTATCAAAATGTAAATAAAGACATGCAATGCTATACGGAAGATAGTAGAATTTATAGTTTTACCCTATAATTTGGCCAAAATTACAATAACAGTCAGTTGTATACATGTTTTTGTGAGCCAATGACCTACGCAATCGATCCAAATCACTTTTTAATTGATTTCGAAAAATTAAATTTTTGACCAATTTTCGAAAATTTGGAAAGGGGTACCATCACTAAAATTTGCAAAAATTGGCCAAAAATTGATTTTTAAAAATCGACAAAGCTTGAATGCCAGTCGATTAGGCATGTAATCACGAGCTCAACGAGGTATTACATTCTATATTTTGACAACTTTCTACAATTTTTTCCTAGCCTTTTCACCTTAAAGGTGGTCAAAATGGGAATTTTAGCCTTAGGACTTGGCTATCTCAGCAAAAATAGTAAATACAGCCAGTTTTTTGAGTGTTAAATCACTTTTCTCTGATAATTAATGATGTACCCCTATTGAAAAATACTCTATCCCAGCTGACTGGATTTTGTAAACATGCATTCCAAACCTAAAACAAATTATTCGAGTGTATTGATAAACATCTTCCTTTTAATGTGGTATAAAACGCTTTAAAAGTGATGCTTCGGTAGAGATATATACATTGTGCATATGTGTGTATATTTTGTAAGACATCTTGGTCATTTGATTTTCCGCTTTTGCGTGGCGTGCACGTGGCAGAATCGCCGGAATCCGTATTGTTTACGAATAGCCGTATGACAACAGAGAGCGAACGAAGGCAGAGCGAGAGGAAAAGGTAGGGCGCAGGCGTAGAAAGGAAAACTCGGCAACACTGGTGAATTTGGGCGGGTTTCCTTTCGATTCGGTCGCAGATTTCAACGCTTTTCAAATGGAAACGTTGCTCGTTGCGCCGAGAAAACAAAAGGCCCTCAACGCAAAGGGGTTACGTGAGCCCTGGTCCCCAGTGCAACATCCCAACATATGCAACAAGCGGCCGGAGTCCCCGGGGTCCACAGGAACCCCCGCCGCAAAAAAAAACCGCCCACTTTTCGTGGCCCTTATTATAACACCGCCATATCAGCGCGCACAGCCTCAGCAAATTCCGGCTGGCATTCAGTTTTCCGCTTTCCGTTCAGTTCAACGGCAGACTCGCGCGCGTACGGTTCGAACTGAAAAGGCGACGGGTCCGGATTTTTTGGACTTGTCGGTTCTCCGGGTTCTCGGTTCTCGAAGTGCGCTGATAGGTGATAGCTGAAGCTGGCCGAGAAGTGTTGGAAAAATGCTGGAAAGTCAGCTTAGAGCGGGCTGAAATGCCGCCGGCAGTCGATCCGTAAACGTAATTGAATTCGGGCCAGTGGATTGAAAATCAAATTCGATTTCGTAGCGAGCAAACACGCAAAAACGATAAACTAGTCGTTAAATTGAATATACAAATTGGTGTTTTGATTAAAACTAATAAACATAAACACCCAAACCGCAGAGCAGCAGAAGGCGAGCAGCGGAATTTATTTTTAAATACGATTTCTTTGTTATTCGCTGCCTGCAATTGGCTGACATTGCTCATACGCCGCGTTGGCCGAGCGAAGAAGTGGGGATTTCAGCATAGTTCCTGGTAAGCGGTCTCCCACTGCCCAAAAGTATTTTGTTTTTTCGTTCTTTCGACCCATTATTGTTTTTCCATATTACAAAAACATTGCTCTCGGGCGGCGGTGGGTTGAATTGCAAAGTTTATGGCACAGACCAAACCGAAATTGGTTTACAAGTTTATGGAAATTCGAGTCGTCAAAGTAATTAGAAAACTGCTATTTGTGGACAACTTTCGGCTGCCCTGGCAACTTTGGCTCGAAATGTAATTACTACGAGCGCCTAATCAAGCGACTAACCCAATTCGAAAGATCAAACTGTAGGCGGCCATTCCCATTCATCCCGATTTTCCACTCAATTTGAGCATCGAGTTCCACGACTCCAGTGAGCTGAGAAATAGTTAACCGATGGCCAAAAACCATCACACCCAATTGACTTTGCCCGATGAAAGGGTCCTCTGATGATCTCAGATTTCGGAAATCGCGCCGGAAGAGCAAATCTCCTGGAATGGCAATTAATTCGATTGCGATTTGCGTTTTTTAGGCCCCCGCCCGAATGGAAATAATCTTTTTAAATAACGCACCAATTCCGTACATCCTGTGCCATAAAATAAAATAAAAACCGTGCGCATTGGCTTATCCCTTGGGTATTTTCACATGTGCCCAGCTCTGATGTTTATAATGCAAATAAGCAAAGTGTTTTAAATGTATTTGCTTTGGGGTCGAAAGCATTTCAGCGCTGGTTTTTTTTATTTAAGCCATTTAATTTTGAGGGGAACGTAAATAGAGTCTTAAATGCATGCAAACTTGGTGGCTGGATTTTATAAGTAAGCCAAAAGTGAACGAAAATGAATCTGTTCGTTAGAAGTTAAAACTTGATTAAGTGTTTGAGCAGTTAATTAATTGAATTTACTTGTGGCCAAATGAACTCCACCCTGCAATCAATCGGAAATGTAAGTAGAAATCATCAATCAAATCAAGGCATTCATTACCTCGAAGGTATTTCGCTGGCGAACTCACGACATAATTGCCACTTTAATTGGCGAAAATTAATTCACTCGAAGTGTCCATTTCCAGCTTCCTTCGCTTTCAAGTGAATCCGCTGGCCAAACAGCACACTTAATTGCTCCTCCGAGATTCCAGACATCATCTAACTCAATCAGAGGCTGGCACAACTTTCGCCGCTTCTAAATATTTAATGTCAACTATGATTAGTGAGGAGGCCTAAGGAAAGTCCTGTGGTTTCAGGCATGTCGAAGTGGGATGTGGGCTGTCGGATGTGGTCGGGGGTCTTTGGATCCGGATAAATGGCTGTTTGGCGGCCAAATGGACGCATCCAGTCCATTCGCATCCGCACAAAGCCTTTGCCGACGGTCAGCTGAGCAAACCGAAATCCTTTCAGCGCGAATTGCTGGCGGAGGAGCAGGAGGCGATCCGAGGCCATTAGTTGGCCCCAAAAGGCGGCCTTTAAAGATCCAGGCAGGCGTGAACGGACGGGTATCTTTAAGCGAATGCGAATGCGAATCAGTAATAAGTGAGTGGGGTGCCGTATGCTCCGTATGTCCAGTGCTGCTCCACAGTGCTGTCATGCATCAAAACATTTAATTAAATTGAAACCGATGCGGCATCCGCCCCACTGCTGACGTCTTTTCCCGGCCACACTGGCCAGTGGACATTGGCCAGTGGACATTGGACATTGGACTTTGGACAGCGGAGGGAAGGGGGATGTGCTGCTGGAGGTGGAGGTGGAGGGCAGCATAGCAGGTCCTTTGGCGCCGGAGACGTGTGTAACTTCGGCTTTCTTCCCCAGCTTTCAGCTCACCATCTCCGCCCCGAATGAATTTAAATGAAGGCGGCACTGCCGGTCCTAAACAAGTCCGTGAATCATGTGCATATTTTAGCGGTGCTCAGTTGAGTTCGTCCCTCTTTTGTGCAGCCCCATCGAGCTATGCAGTGTCCTTGTCGGTGGACAGGACGTGTATTCCACAGGGATAGCCTCTAAATAAATGGGTTAATTCGATGGCATTGTTCGCACACCCACCACATGTGTCCGCAAGACAATTGTCCAATTTATTGGCATTGAACAACTTTGTGTGTCTAATATAAAATGTTGCACATAACAATATGCAAATATCACTTGGCAGCTTGTTATTTACGACTTTGTGAAGCTTAACTTTAATTTGGCATTTGGCCTTTGTCAAATATTTCATTTCATCGTAGATGCGAATAAAAATTCAATTTTTCCCAAATGAAGTCGAGCGCATTGGTTAATATTTCCGGAGACGAAATAAATCTATCAATTTTGAATAAGTAAACGTTAAAAGCTCCAGCTGAGAAGTCATTCAATGGGCAAAAGCAATACAAATCAAAACTGAAATGTACTCAGATGCCCCTCGACCTCGCCACTGCTCCCCATCTCTCCACGCCGGGCAGATCCGACAAAGAATATACACCGACTGGCAGATGATTGAAATGGGAGTGGGAGCCACAGGGCTGGGAATCGAGTGGGGAATGGGCAATCGGAGGTAGCCTTTCTTCACTTCTGTCTCCGCTTTGTTCCTCAATTTACACATAATTGCAATAAATTGACTAAGTGGGTGCTGGGGCACTGAATTCATTGTAGTCCGAGCCCAGAGCTCCAAAGATCCATAGCTCCAGAGTCCCAGACATTTTGGCGGAACTGCAGCACCCGGCTATTTTCTCTTCTTACGTATTTATTTCTTGCTCGGATTGCTATGCAGGGCACACTGATAGACTCCGGCTGATAAGATAAGACATTGAAATGCCCACAGACCCCACTCACCAACTCACCTGGTTTATGTCCACTGGTGGTAATTGGTAATGGTGGCACAAAGGCGATTGCCCGTACAACGGGGCGTATGCGTATTGTGGGTCGCACGAGTATTTCTTGCAATCACTGCCATGGCTTCTTTGTGGCTTCTTTATGGGCGATGGAGAATGGCTTAAATGGCACATAATACTTAGGACCTTAGGATCTTCAGTTCCCCGCATTGCTGAGCAGCTTTAATTTCAGCACAGGTATTCGAGCTGATTCATGTGTACATACTTCCAATGCTCGTTATCTGTTATTGACCATACGACTTTAGAGGCAAACAAACCCCGAATTGCTCGACAATTAAATTCGCAGAGGCAACTTGTCCTGCCCCAACACACTCGATGCGTTGCCAAGTTCACGAGGCACGCATGTGGATATATATCTTCTGTTTATATAGTATTTTGGGGCTTTTATCACCGTGCTTTATTTATATATTAAGGGGATTGTTTAATTTCTGCGCTTGTTATTGTTTTCCGCCGGCTCTTCGGTAGGTGCGAAAGATAAATCCAGCTCGCAAATGAATTCTTGCTCCCGGCATCGCGAGCAGCTCATTAAACAATCATTTTGATGAATTTTACCCGCCTGCCGAGATTCGGGAGCTCCGGAGGAGGAGCAGCTGGAGGAGGAGCAGCCCGCTTCCAGCGCCTCCAGCGCATGTGGCCAATTTGCAGCGCCATATATTTAATGCTCGTTTTGTGCCTAATTGTTTCGCCAGTGTGTGTGCTTGTGGGGAAATTAAAAACGCTCGTTTAAGCCAGCAAAAGGCGTTGGTAATTACAATTCAAGTTCACTTTCGGAACCCCCAGAAATGTGCTTATTACGTTTCGCCTGGGCCAGGGCCCTTGCCCCACTCCCCCCACTCCCCCTGCTCGTATTTTTGTTTTTTAATAAATTGTTTTAGAAAAGTACGGGCCGGCAGCAGGAAGTGAAAGTACAGCGAATGTGGACCGACATGCCACGAGTGGAGGGATGGGGAAAAAAAGGGCCCAAGGGGGCGGGGCAGGGCCCTAGGACAGCGGCCCCACTCCTATTGACACACATGTGTAGTGGCACACACACACGTCTATTCAGAGAAATAAGTAACAATCTTATTTATATCAAATGATTTATAACCAAAAAGCAGCAGGTTCATAGCAAACATGTGCTTAAATAGAACATTACTAGTCTGATTTGGATTTAAAATGGAAAATATATGCTTAAGCATATTAATTTAACTTCCATCTCGTGAAAATACTTTAAATTAGGTCCAAAAAAACATAATAAATCTAGAGTTAGAAGCACTTGTTAATATAGTAGTGTATAGTATGGAACCTATATTTATATTGAATAGCTACCCAACATTTCTGCCAGTGCAGTCCTAAGGGACTGGGCTGCCTACATGGAGCCGCACTGTTGCTGCAGCCACACATCCCGCCCACTGGGCCACCCACAAGCTGACAAAGACCCACCGACTATGGCGACTACCCTGGCCACCCTGTACTTGACTTGTCAAACACAAAAAAGGAAAACTGGCGGGCGGAGTGGGAAAGCCCGGACCTTTTATTCTGGGTCGCAATGAACGCTGCATGTGCTTTCCACGCTCCAGCGAAATAAGAAATACGAAATATGTGGAATGTTGTAAGCAGCCGCGGCGAGTCGGCGGTCCGAGGGGAATCGCTTTATTTTAGCAAAAAAGGCAG
This sequence comes from Drosophila simulans, assembly GCF_016746395.2. Lineage (NCBI taxonomy): Eukaryota > Metazoa > Arthropoda > Insecta > Diptera > Drosophilidae > Drosophila > Drosophila simulans. The sequence goes on along the minus strand of NC_052523.2, from coordinate 26,084,392 downwards.
CTTCGCATTTCCACATAATCAATACTGAACAGATTTTCGAGCTCTAACTGCATTGTTGTCAACTGAAAACCTGATTGCCCACAAAGCCAGCTCGAAGTTAAAGTTGCTAAAGTAGAATATTTGCGTTTCCCGCCTTGAACGAGCTGGTCCAGAGTTCGGCAGAGCCCGGTGCTAAGTGTTTACCCTGACGTTCTGAGGAAGCCGACGACGTCTGGAGCACTGGCGTACTCCAAGCTTCCAGTGAGCCGGCAGTGCTACTGTTGTCTATCTGGGCTGGCTGCGATAAAGGAAGAGCTGGTGGGGATGGAGCGGGAAACAATCGCCAGTCAGCGAGACAAATTCGCTTAAAACTTTACAGCTCTGCGGCCCAAAACTGCTGGCACAACACGGCGTATACGCAACCAGCAAAAGCGACAGCAGCAGCAGCAGCGGGAGACTTTCAGCCGTATCAGCACTTTCCATCACTTTCGGTGGCTGCCCAATGGAACGTGACAGTTTGGCCATTTTTCAAGTTCAGTGAAACTGCGGGCGAATCTAATTTTTTGCGATTATTGCAGAAAACGCAATTTCAACGGACATCGGTCAAAAAGATGCTCGAACATTACTCAACCCGAAAAAAGGCGGACAACTTTCAGTTGGCCGTGCGTTTTTTCCAAGTGTTTTTCAAATATTTGCTCGAACGATTAGTTTCGGGGGCGTGAAACGATCTGCCAATTATGGTGAACGTTCTTTTGAAGATTGTTTGCCTTTCATTAAGACTGCATCACTTGCACTTCAGTTGCCAGTTGCCAGTTCCCAGTTGCTAGACCGAACTAGAACCAGAACCAGAACCAACTTAGTAATTTGTCTGTGGCATATGCTTTGTTTTGTCTATTTGCAGTCATTATTTGTAATCGTTGCTCGGCAGACAAGCTGCCGGCAATTGATTGCCGCTCGCCTGGGTGTTTGTTTAATAGCTTTCGATGCATCGACTCGGGAGCACGGGATGCATCTTTGTTTCCGGGGGTATTGACTGGGCTGATAGAGTGTTTTCCCGACACACTAAACGGTGCACGGCGAGAAAGAAATGCTTAAAACTTGAAATCTCTTCTTGAAATTAGATATCGCACTAAAATCGCTGCAAACACTTTCTTTAAGGTGTCTAAAAGCATGCAACATAAAATTTGGTGCAAATGCGCACGGCTTTAAATTGTAGCATACTTTTGGGCGGCACAGCCAAGCCGCATGGATCCTTTCACCTTCTGTGGTCGCCGGAATTTGGATGCGCTATTCCTGGCGTACAAATATTTTTGCGCCCATACCTTTCACTTTTCGCGAACAAACACAGTTGGATTTTTTCCACTCCTGCTGGCTGGACAGTAGCAAAGTACGAGTATGAAAGCCAGCAAAGTAATAAAACCGCCTCCAAGGAGAGGAAAAGTTGCTACTCGGATTATCGTTTTGTCAGACTTCAAGTGACGCGACTGGCCGTCGCAATTATCTCGAGCTGCCAAGGACAGATCCGAGGCATAATTGAAGGACGACCAGGTCGCTGGCGAGGAAGGACCCATCGCCACTCTTCCTGCCCTTTCAAAACGAGAAAAAAGCCATCGAAGAGAGGGTTTACTGTCGTTCTGAAACAATTGTTTGCCAGCCATCAGACACTCGAAAGGCAGGTGAACTCAGCTCTGGGGACCCATAAAAAGAAATAGCTCTGCTCGGCTTTTTCAATTGGTTTTGAGCTATTTTGGCCACATAATAACGCACAAGATACAGATAATAAAAAATTTATTTAGCCTTTAGGGTCATTCGTCATGTTAAATGGTTAACATCATTTAGCTAATAGGAAATTATATTTGTTCTAGATTTTAAGGTCATTCGTTTTTGCATATAGCTTGAATAATATTTCACCAAGGAAATGTTTTTAATTAAGCAGCTTTAGTTCTCTTCCGATTGCCATTCATTAGCTTTTAGTATTATTGGCCCGAAAGTAAAAGTTCGCACTGGACAAATCAGCGGCATTTAGCGCTCCCGAAGTTTCCAAGGTATCCGATCCACTAATGGCCACCACATCGCGGCCTCATCAAGGAGCACATACTTAGGAACTTTGCTGGGGGGACGAGTAGTCCTATGTCAGATTATTCAAGGCACTAGAAGCAAACCATCGAAAAGTTCTTGGGCGGAGCAGGAGATAGGGCGAAAATGAGTCACGTAGCGAGAAGAGAAACAAACCCAAGAAGAAATCAAAATCGATATGAATCCCTTCATGAGCACGTAGCAGGAATGTGCAAAGTTTTCACTGAAAATGAGCATCAAAAAGCTTTGTTTGCAACAAACAGCCACCAGGAGCAGCCAAACACGAGGCCATCAAAGATCACAAACCAAAAAAAAAAAAAATAAAAAATAAAACGAAACATGCCAGAAATGAAATTAGATGGTCCTCAGCTACCGTTTTCTTTGCATTTTTCAGGTCGAGCAGTTGGCAAATGGAAAGCAAATAAGGCAAGGCAAAGGGATACGCAACATTAAGTCCGGAATCGCTCATTCCGGATAAAGACAAAGGAAAACACTCCGGGGTGCGGAAAACAACATCAGCAGCAGCAGCCATGGAGAATCGCAGTGACTTCGAGGCGGATGACTACGGAGACCTCAGCTGGAGCAATTGGAGCAACTGGAGCACCCCCGCCGGCGTGCTCTTCTCGGCCATGAGCAGCGTGCTCTCGGCCAGCAACCACACGCCCCTGCCGGATTTCGGCCAGGAGCTCGGCCTGTCCACCAGCTCCTTCAATCACAGCCAGACGTGAGTTGAACCCGGATCCAACCGCATGCCTAATTATGACACAAACTTAATTAATGACCAAACTCACGCACGAATAGAGCACTCGCATCATGGGAGTCTGGAACGTTCGCTTCAAGGGGTTTTCCATTTTTAGGACACCTTTAATATTTGTTTACGTTTGTTCCCTTTTTACCCTTTCAAACCAAAAAACTAATTTACAGCGATATCAATTAAAAAAGTCGTCCTGCTCCACTGCCCCCAAATGGGGTTTCCCTTACATTGCGTGGCTTTTTGATGGGTCCTGATGAGTGCGCCTCCGCTCCAGTTTTATCCGCGATTTAGCCATGATTGTGCCCACACCCACGTGCATCTCTAATGACGCCTGCGTTCAGTCATTCCGGCATTCAGTCATCCACTGGGGCATTTCCCTTCCGCTCGTCACTTCCGTTTGGAGTACACAAAACGGCGGCGAAGGCAAACACATTTTATGCGGAGACACTTACTTTATCCGCATACACAAAAAACTGCGGGTCTATGGCATTCAACTCTATTCTTCCCGGCTGAAAAAACGTCGGCACTTTTTGCAGACATGTCCCAAATTTACTGCCCCACCAGCAGCAACAAATGGGTTTCACTGGCACTGGAACTGGGATAATTATTGGGATATGTGGCTATGTGGATATGGGAATATGGCTGCGTCTGACGCATCGAAAATCCATTCTGCGAATAACTTTGCTTTTTGCTGGCCAAACGGAGGCCACATATATCCTTCAGGCAGTGCTCAACAGTCGATCCTGGTAGCAAACTGGCTGCTCTTTTTCCCATCCGAGTTGTCCAATTCTGATGTCCGATTTATGTGCAAATAGAGACGGCCAAGATGGCTGAAAATTGGCAGGACGAAGGACTCAGCCTGGCATATTTTTCGGCACAAAAGAATCCGTGCATCAAAGCGTAAACATATTTGTACACATCCCTCTGAAGTGGCACAATCACAATTTATTTGCCAAACTGTCCACATTCCCATAACAACTAATATGGGAGACATGGGCTAATTGCTTTGATGGTCTATTTCTGGCTGAGGTCACACGTATTTATTTGAAAAAGAATATATTTTTAAGGGAGCAAGTAATCACAACAATGGAACAATGGGTCTTAAAAAGAACTTTTTAAATTGACTTTTTCTGCCGTTTTCCGACATTTTAGATATATTTATTCTATCTTAAAGACCTTGCTTGCAATATTATTTATTAATTTTAGGTCACATTTTTCGCAGCTTTACTATTTAAACCTCAGCAACAATATCAACAAGAATATAAGCTATGCCATAGTAAAAATATTTTTGTCGTGACATTTTCTTTGGCCCGAGGCATTCCATTTTCCTCGGCAGCCATTTCCCATTCAGCCCGTCGTAGGCCTGTCGAGGCGCCACAAAAAACAAATCAATAATCCTCTTTGCATTTGGGAGCTCGAACAAAGGACATTTTATGTAAATCCTCGCAGTTTGTCATGCGAAAAGGGTGAATGGGGTGTGTAAAGTGAGAATTACTTATGTGGGCATCTTTTAATTGCTCTGAAGAGTGAATAAACAGAGCATTAATGACCACCTTGCCAATCTAGTGTCATCTCCCGCACACTGTGTGCATATTAAATGACATGGCCTCCGTCCTGCCCCGCCCCCTTTCCCAGTTCGTGTGTCCAAATGGCGGAATAGACGGGATCTCGGCTCACAAATCCGATGGAGAGGATTCCGGCCGAGATTGCCAACCCTCTATTTGAACACTCTCCTAGATGCGAGCCTAAGCAAACAAGCCAGGACCCACAAAATATTAAAAAGATGACGACAACCGACGATGAGTGAGTGGAAAGGAATGAAGTGGATGGAGTTGAGTGGATGAGGAGTGGGACTCCTGCCCTCCGGCTTAGCTGAACCCCATGTTTTATGTGGCAGACGGCGCTGCAGAAAAACACGGATTTGTCAACGCACGCACAATTACACACGCTTAATAGCGACAACATCCTGGAGTCGCACATATAGCTGCACAGAGAGAAAAAATCATGCAAAATAATATACAATAAATTAAATATACGTTTTCTGTTGTGATAGTGATGAAATCTCCGAATATTTGTGACACATACAAACTAAGAAGTGCAATCACACTTTTTTTGTTTTCCTAATTAATTCCCTTGGGTTTTTCTCCCAGTGCACATATCTTTTAAGCTAAGAGCACCCATTCGCATGCTTACATAGGCGCATCACCCACTTGGCACTCGTTTATGGCGGAGCGGGGCACACCGTGAAACATAACACACACTTAATCTCGATGTCACTAATTCCCCATCGTAACTCTGTGTCCCATCCACATCCACAGCCTATCCACCGACCTGCCCGCCGCCGGGGACGTGGAAGACGCGGCCGAGGATGCGGCGGCATCCATGGAGACGGGCTCGTTTGCATTTGTGGTCCCGTGGTGGCGTCAGGTGCTCTGGAGCATCCTCTTCGGCGGCATGGTCATTGTGGCGACGGGCGGTAACCTGATTGTTGTCTGGATCGTGATGACGACCAAGCGGATGCGGACGGTAACCAACTATTTCATAGGTGAGTGGGCTGCTGTTGTGTGTGCAAACGTTGCGTATACGCAATAAAAATCACTCATACGTCGTGTTGGCCGTGCGAGTTTAGTTCGCAAAGTAAATATTTGCTGGGTTAGTCAGTGTAATATGCAATAAACCAGACAGTTTAGAGCTTTGTTAGCATGTGATAACATAACAAACTAAAGACGACCGATTTTTGCTAGAAAGTCTCGTTAATTTCCAAATTTTCCTGCAGTTAGCAAGTAACTTTCCCCCCTAAGTTTGTCCAGTCAGGTCGACGAGCTCTTGTCAAGAGTTTGCTTAAGTTTTGCCCGGGCAACTGACGAAAGGGTGGATTACCTATTTATGGGGCAGCTAAATTGGTCGCTCCGCCTTCCGCCGACTGCATTCCGCATCCGCCCCGTTGCACCTCGCAGATATTAACTTCGCAACCCTTCCATCGTTGGCCATTTTGATGAAGTGGCGGAGCAGCCCGGCGACAGGACGGTATTAATTTTAATTTCCTCAGCTTTGGCCATCAAATCAACTTATGCAGTTTGAGGCTGAAGACTGAGCTCGGCTCTCATTAATTGAATGTGCTTTTAGTCACGTTTCAGAGTGCATTAAATTTGCATTTTGCAGCTCATCCAGCTGCCGTGCACACTAATCACACCTTAAATAATACAAATGTGCTCTCAACGAGACTCTGCCAAAGTTTGGTCAAAGTTTAGCAGCGTAATGACATTACCGCCATTTTGCTGGCTGGGACTACAACCACTTGGATGGATACCTGATTGCCAGCTTTGTGCATGCGCAATTATTTTAATAAAACACCCAAGCAACTTGAGACGGCGGGCAATAAAAGAAACCTGGAATTGATTCCGTTTACTCAGAGCTTACCGCTAATCCAGCTCTTCTTCTTCAACGATCTCCTTCAGATACAGATACAGATTCAGATACATGTATGTATATGTATGCGTACAACAATGGCAGGGCACAATCCTGCCGTCCTGAAGCATCCTCCTCCTCCTCTGGAATTCCATTGTCTGGCTGGGTAATGATTATTATTATTATTACGTAAACTAAACGCCCGCTGAGCTCGCAGGGCTTTTCGAATTTGCATTTATAAATACACATTGGCAATCATTATTAGTAACAAGTTCTGATGTTTTAATCATTTTCGGGCCCACGAAAATTTCAAATTCTCATCACAGACATCTGGAACGAACAGAGCTCGGGCTTCTTGGTGGGTTTGGGTTTGGTGGAAGTCAGTCACCGGATGATAATCTTCTTTGGCTTCATTATCAATGCGTATTTGCATCTTTTGTTTGAGTTCGTCGGGTAGAGCAGCGTTTGTACTCGGGGTCCACTCACTTTTGCATTAAGTAGGATAAGTTCATGTTTTAAAAAGGGAATTTGTACCAAAAGTTCTGCGTTAAATGGGTATTACTTAGGGCTTCTATTATCCTTCCTGCGAAATAATTTCATCATTTATTCAGTTCAGCTTAGAGTTTTACAAATGAGATAGGATGTTCTGTTGTAGTTGGTAATGATTCAAGCTCTGCAGGATAAATCATTTAATTGTGCTCAGATTATAAATGATTGTCCTGCTATCTCCGACACAACTGAGCGCTTAAAAGTAGCATTTGGTTATTAATTAAAATGGGCCAGAATCGATATTTGGGTACGTGGCTGACAGGAGCAGGCCCCGGGGACCAAGGAGGCCAGATAGCCATGACGCAGCCACATAGTCAATGGCCCCAGGAGCCGGGGCGATTGTTAGAATGCGACACGTCGCCTCGTGTCGTCTTGTAGGCGTCGCAGGACTCGCAGGATCCGCAGGACCTGCAGACCTGGAGGAGGCGAGAGGAACATGAGGACACGGGCTAATGTTCGGCAAAAGGACATTTGTTTTATTGTAGGTGCTGTTACGGTTTCGTGATGCTTTTTATGCGCCGGCACTTCGTCGCCTTATCTCCAGTAGATAATGAAAAGTAAACAAAGGCAGACATTTCTTTTCCATTTTCCATTTTCTTTGCTCGGCCCCATGTTTTGTTGTCTATGGCATGTAAATCGGTCCATGCAAATGAAACACGATAAAAGTGTATCCTTCGGAGGTGTACATACACACAGACATGTATACCATTCATTTCCTGTTGATTTCGGGTGAAAGTGCACTTTATTCCAGTCCAATTAAAAATGTACAGCATAAATAAAAGGTAAGTGTAGGCCCTCGAAGCTGAGTGATTTCACAAAGTCATTGCTGTTTGCTCTGCATAATTTGCCCAATCAGATGGTAATGCGTACTCTTCTCTGTACTTTCCGGCTGCCGAATCCTTGGTCCTGCCCCCCAGTGAATCTCTCCATCGCGGACGCCATGGTGTCCAGCCTGAACGTCACCTTCAACTACTACTACATGCTGGATAGCGACTGGCCCTTCGGCGAGTTCTACTGCAAGTTGTCCCAGTTCATCGCGATGCTGAGCATCTGCGCCTCAGTGTTCACCCTGATGGCCATCTCCATCGACAGGTGAGTGGATTACGGATTACGTGGCCCGTGGGCTGGGCGATTATGTATGTAGCGCCATTCGCATGCATATGCATTACAAATATGCCGCCGACCTAACCGAACCCTTATCAATCACGGTCAGATGGCCGGGCCAAATAACCCATTCGCCTTAATAGGATTTCATAGGGCTGCGGACATGGGTGCACAATTGGATTGCCCGTCACAAGGATCAAAACGAAGCCCATCAAAATACGCGTGCTACAAAGTACATACATAAATAATGTTCCACCTACTTGGGCATTTATGGATGATTCATATATCTGAAACATAGGAAGCTAAAATCGAATTATTCTGTCTAGTAAACAGAGTAATCGACAAACGACTTGAAATATTATAAATAATCTTTCGCCTGCTCGTCGGTAATTGGTTGGGAACTGTAATATCTTTTCTATTTAATCCAGCCTATTCATCGAATCGATTGTGTAGTAAACAAAACAGTCTGCACACGAACATATTTGCTGGAAATGTTTATAAATTATTCTCGATTGGCGCAGCACTGAATTTGTATTGAAGATTTATCTGTTTGAAGTCGTAAGCAGGCATATAAATTAAAATATACTGTCAAATCAAGGCGTGTAAAAAGTACAAATGTACAAGTTCAACGGACTGGAATCCTGAAAATTGAAATAGTATCAATACTTATAGACCAAACAAAAAGTATGCCGATAAATAATGTTTCAGCTTCTTAGGCGAAAACAATCAGTGAAAGTAGAGTAATGTCTTGCCGATGGAAAATATATAAATTGAGTAAATTACAAACAGGCGACACATGAATTATGTTTGTTTTTAGCACATAAATTAAGGTAATGCCGCGAAGAAATCATGATTTATGTTCCCCAGACCGAAGGAGCCATTAAAATTAATCACGGAAACCTAATCTGTTTAAAGGCCTGACCCAAAAAGGCGAGGAATCCCGCAGGACGACAAACATATGTGTACCTCCCTCCACAAGGTGATGCCATCCGCCGGCTATTAGGTTCCTATATAAACTCCCTTAATGACTGCAACTTTTAATGGCTCGCCGTGATCCGATGAATAACAGAGCTCCACGCAGGCCAAAATTCCGCAGATTAAATTACTTTCGGGCTTTGGCGCGCTTCTGCAGCAGCTTCGTCCTTTAATTCCATTTCGAGGGTCTTTTTTTCGGGTGGCCACCCGTGCATTTCGATAATCAGCTTATGGTCCCAGGACCCCACTTCCGGCGGCAACTCATTTGGAGCGGCTGCCTGCAGTGGCAGTGGAAATTGTGTTAAGTCGGCACCTCTCGTTTCAGATACGTGGCCATCATCCGGCCACTGCAGCCGCGGATGAGCAAGCGGTGCAACCTGGCCATCGCGGCGGTCATCTGGCTGGCCTCCACGCTCATCTCCTGCCCCATGATGATCATCTACCGCACGGAGGAGGTGCCCGTCCGCGGGCTCAGCAATCGCACGGTCTGCTACCCGGAATGGCCAGATGGGCCCACCAACCACTCCACGATGGAGTCCATGTGAGTATCCTTTATCCCTACTGTTCGCAATTTATGGGTATCGAAGCTGTCGGACCTTGTTGGCCATGCCAATGCAGTTAGAGAGGACAATGAAGGTTTTGGACACTGCACTGAGAGGAAATGGAATGGGATCCATTCGTTATCGGGGTTCTGGAGAAGCTAGCCTTTAATTTCCTACAAAACTCGGGATACTTTGGCTGCAATGATTGAGATGCTCTAGAAAATGTAAACTGAAGTTATTGAATATGACTGAAAAGCATCCAATTTGAGTGTGCATAGAGAAAAGCCACTGTTTTCCTTTCCAGCGAGATGGAGGTGTAAATCAAAAAATCAGGACGTCAATCAGAATGGCGGTTGCACATGCAGGGACAATCGGAGTCCTGATCCGCACGGAGAATGGGGGATTACGGAGGAACGGGGGTCGTAAAAGAGGACACTCGGAGGCAAAACTGAAGCAAGAAGTTCTCGTAAAAAACGAACGAACGACTGACTGGATGGGTGGAAAATTGTGGGTGGTGGGAAATCCGTGGGCAAAAAAGGAAGAGGGGCAAATAAAACGTGTTGCTTTTTACAACCATTTTGTATGGCAATTTGGCAGCAGTGGGTGTCCTGCGTTCTGCGTCCTGCGTCCTGTGGCCCCCCGTGTTATGCATTGTGTCCCACATGCAAGGCCATTAATTTTAGATTCATTCCAAATTGCTACTTGCTCAATAAAAATAAAACAAAAGCCGACGGCAGCAACAATGTCCGATGGAGCGATAGGGGCTTTTAAAAGCATTGCCCGCCCGACTAACTGAAAGGCTTGTAAACACCGTGTTTGGTCTGATCTGTGTCCCCTCGTTTAGCTACAACATCCTCATCATCATCCTAACCTACTTCCTGCCCATCGTCTCCATGACGGTCACCTACTCGCGCGTGGGCATCGAGCTCTGGGGATCCAAGACCATCGGCGAGTGCACGCCCCGCCAGGTGGAGAATGTGCGGAGCAAGCGAAGGGTAAGTCCTGGCCGGGATTTGGGGTGTCCACTGGCTCTGGTCGCCACCCATGAGCACCTGCTGTTGGCAGACCACCAGATCTGGAACTAAGCTTTTATTTTTAGACAACTTTACACAGATGTGAGAATAGATATACTAAGATTAGTTATACCATTAAATTCGTTCCTGTTAAATTAAATTCCTTTTACACGAATTGCCTTAAGCATGCAATTATTAAGAGTTAATCCTCAGCTGCTTTTATTGCACTCGTTTGCCGAAGGGGTTTTAATTGTTAGGGATTTTCCGAAACTTCTGTTCGAATTGGCTGCCCGCTGTTGTTTAATGTGCAGATTAACTTTACCTGTAGTTTCCGAACTATAACAACCAGTCAAGGAAAGTTATACAATTATATGTTGAAATGTAGCTCGGAACTCTGAGCAATAGGTACATAGCTTGAACTTTGAGGAAGAGAAAGATCAGCTTAGGAAATTCCAGTTGACATCACACTCGATTATCCTTCTGGCCACAAAATAGACTAATGGCTTTTGGCTATTTGATAAGACTCAAACATCGCACTCACTCCGCTCTCCTCAGGTGGTGAAGATGATGATTGTGGTCGTCCTGATATTCGCCATCTGCTGGCTGCCGTTCCACAGCTACTTCATCATCACATCCTGCTACCCGGCCATCACGGAGGCGCCCTTCATCCAGGAACTCTACCTGGCCATCTACTGGCTGGCCATGAGCAACTCCATGTACAATCCCATTATATACTGCTGGATGAATTCGCGGTGAGTAGTAGACCACTCGATTGCCACTTTATTTGGTTGCAGGATTAGGGCTCCATGTTCCTGTCCATGCTCATGTGGTTGCCTTAACCCGCAGCAAATTGGGTAATTTGCGGCTGAATTAGCACCATTAGGGCACTAAGTGCAGTGGCGGTGGCGGTGGCATTCAAGACATCGGCATCTCGGCAAGATTAGTTGATTGGTTAGCCGGCTCCCCGGAAATTAATGTGCTCGTCATCATTACTGCAGGAACGACGGGCGAAGTGTTCCCTCGCCGAGTGGCTGCCACTGCCTCGCACTTTGAATATAGTTTGTGGACACATGACAGCATGATTCCGGAAAACTGTCGTACAGCTGCGGCTGAAATAAAAGTACGCAAGTTGACATCCATTTGAGGCAAGTTGGCGAACAGCTGGGGTTACATCCTCGCTTCTTCAAGAAGCTGAACTTAAAGTTACTCTTAAAGGGGTGCCAAGACTCAGGGAGATCGTAGACAGAAGCCAGTTACTCTTGTGGCACTATTCTTGTGCCCCAACCTGTTGGTGTTGAAACGCTACATATGGTATACATATATCCGCACTTAAACAAAAGGCGTTGTTCAATATATATGGACGTACAAATTGGCAGTCGGTGCTCGTGGCCGGAAAAACGTAGCGGATTGCAATTAATTCCGCTCAGTCAGCGGATATCTGACTGATGGATAAACGCTGGCCTGGAAGGGAGCCGGATAATGGGGTTACTACGTGGAATAAAAGCCAACGGGCCAGCACGTGAGCTCCGCAACCAAGGATCACGGCCAGCTCCCCACAATTGATGGCGCTCCATATGCAAATGATGACGACAACGTCAACGACAACGCAGCTCTTTATTTCCATTTACTACGTTTACTACCCATGGGGAACACGGGGATATTAACTTGCCGCGCTGGCCCGTAAAAAACACTCCCGTAGCACCATAGATTATATGAGTAAGCGGTGTCTAGCTCGGTGGGATGGATGTGGCAGCCAACGGAAAAGCTGCTCATAAATAAAGGAACTTGATGTCGTTTAGGGTTTGTCACAATTGAAGTCCATAAATACTGGACTAAGCTAGTTAGGGTGGAGGTATCGAAGTGCCCTTGGGGCAAGTTGAAGTTTATTGAGCTATAAGTGGTAAGTAGTGGAGTAGTGGAATGGGAACGCATTTAAGATTTAAATGACAATGAACTTGAGTTCCTCTATTAATCATTTAATTCATTGTGCACATAACTCACTATTCCCTCCAGCTTTCGCTATGGTTTCAAGATGGTCTTCCGCTGGTGCCTGTTTGTGCGCGTGGGCACGGAACCCTTCAGTCGACGGGAGAACCTGACATCCCGGTACTCCTGCTCCGGTTCCCCGGATCACAATCGCATCAAGCGCAATGGTAGGTTTGACCACTCACAGTTGAAACAAGAAGGAGTGCACGCTAATGAGTTCCATATTGATAGATACCCAGAAATCGATACTTTATACCTGTCCCAGCTCACCCAAATCGCATCGAATTTCGCACAGCGGTGAGTTCGAGTCCAGTCCATCCTTAGTTGGATAAGGTGGCATCTAATTATATTTCCCCCACATCCAATCCCCAGGAACAGGTCGCAGTGCGACGTTGAGGAACAGTCTGCCGGCGGAGTCGCTGTCATCCGGCGGATCTGGAGGTGGAGGACACAGGAAACGGTTGTCCTACCAGCAGGAAATGCAGCAGCGGTGGTCAGGACCCAATAGTGCCACCGCGGTGACCAATTCCAGCAGTACGGCCAACACCACGCAGCTGCTCTCCTGACAGCCGGCCATCCAGGTGGTGCCGCCGGAGAGGGAGAGCCTGGAGATGCAGACCCAGATCGTCTGCTCCTCGCCGTACAACAACAACTATCGGCGGGCCAATCCTGGCCTCTCCGACCGCGACTCGTCCGACGACAAAACCTGGCTCTAAGCTACTTTAAGGTCTCGAATTTACACTTTTACAAAGGTCCTTCGACTGGATGCCCACTGTTTCGCCCTAGTCTAAATTTCAATTCGTTCTTAAAGAAACCAAAGCTAAGTTAGGATAGCATCCTCGACCGCCCCTCGAACATATCGGATATAGCCGGGCTGCAAATCCACCCACAAATTGGGTTTCCAATCACAATGGCCCACTGTATATCTGCATTGCCCAAGGGAAACTCGATACCTTGTTGGGACCCAGTACGGAAAGGTTGTTGCGGACAGTAAAAGACTAGAACTAGGACCTAGCACTATGTAAGATTACCCATCCGTGGGCCTCGTTTGAAGGCGGCTACTGATCCATTTGAATCGCTGTACATATTCGGATTGGTTCCTAACCGTAAAAACCGTTTTTAACTCTTAATTCTCAACGCTTACGGCTGCTTGCTTAAGTTGCAACAAATAAGAAACAACAGATAACGAATAAACAAATGACTATGAATGTGAGTGTACGTGTAAATATAAATGTCTGAATATAAACGTTATTGCGAATAAAGCGACTTGCTCCATCACCAAGTGGTTCCTAGTTGTATTGGGTTTCCTCCTTTCAGGCAGCTCGAAAATAGGGACTACTGTCAACATCCTAGAATGAGTGCGTCCCCGACTTTGTTTATTCAGCTATTCCATCCATATTATATTCGGAGTGTGAATGGGGGAGTGGGAGTTCGGGAATGGGGCAACGGGGCAACGAGAGTCGCCAGGAGTGGCAAACACTCTCGAAAATCCAGCAACCCCAGCTCCGGCGAGGGTGTAAGATGAATTTAAATATGAATAATCCAACTGCCGGGGGCTGGTCTGAATACGGGTCTGAATGCGAACGAACGTATTCGAATGCACATGTGCCTGTGTCTATGCGAGTTATGCCCCCAAGTCATCTTTCCCGCCCGGCGTATCAATTTTTTATCAGTAACCATTTTAGAGAAAATTGCATTTGATTTTCGTTTTTTATGTTTCGTGTGCTTGACGTAAGTCCACTTCCCCAAACCAACGGAGCATGAGCGAGTTTCCAGCACAGTGGGCGAACCCCTAACTCACTTAACTCCACGCCGCCTTATTCCTATAAGTTATGAATTATTCCGGTCTATGAAAATACCTGTCAAGTGGGAGTACAACGCTTTTCGTATTAATGGATGTGTTGAAAGGGATGTGTACGAGTAACAGGTTGTGAATTTGAATCAGCACCCATTGCCCTCAGTTATGAATAGTTATCATCATACTATTGTAAGAGTATCTTAAAGTCATTACAGCCATGGTTAAATTGCTTCCTTAAATCTTGAGAAAGCGTGTATTTAAGTCCCGGAGGATTGTTTTCACAATATTTGCATTAGCGAATGCCATACGACTTCCTACTTTGACCAAATATACTTAAATACTTGCTGTTCCATTTCCACACATTTTCTCGGAAAAGGTTTCAAGCACAGCCTCTTGTGATGCCGACAGGAACTTGCTAAAGGGTTTCGTTTTCTGTCACATGGAAGTATTAAGCGATGGGCTTCTGTTGAAAGAAGTGCTCATAAATTTTAAACATAACTTGAAAAATCGTGTTTAAAAAGTTTGTTAACACATTTGTGGTAACCATAACAAGTGCATTTTGTTCATAAACATTACAATCCAATTCGGCTTAATGCATACTTATCAGCTTTAATGGTACCAGTAATCCTGGAAAGGCATAACATATTTGGATTAGTTTTTAGCCATGTAATGACCACTAACAATTGGCTTATCCTAATGGCACATGCTTAGCCCCCCTTGCATCCAAGGCCAAGAATAACACGAAACACGAAGAAGAGTCCGCCGTAATGCACTGGTTTATGGCCTTGCGGCCACCGCTGCGTATGCGTGATATGTACGAAAGTTGGCGGGAAAGCCTTTTAAATGCAGCTCGTTAGCCAGGTCTCAATCAAAGCCAGATGGGTTGTATTGGCCAGGGCTCATTAACGGGGATCATCAGTTTCCGCGGGCGTGGTCCCACATGGAGGAGGAATAAGTCGCAGCCCACTGTTGTGGACAAATCACAAGCAACGACCAAGGAACACACATAATGCTAATGTGCGTCTGCCGCATAAACATGTGAGCTGGGACAAAAGGCGGAAGCGGACACAATGGGCTCGACTTTAGGGCCGGGCCCAGCAGAGTCGTTAAATGCCCACCTTTTATAAGCATAAAACAATAGACGTACCTACATTTGGCCAACGGAAACGGTGTGCAAATCTGTGTAGCCACCAGCTAGGGTACGCAGCCATGCCCCCGAGACATGTCAAACACATAAAGAAGGCCAACGGGGATCGGGAACCGGGGGCCTCAATAAGCAACCTGTACGGGCAGACTTGCGGATGCGGTGAGCCGACCACCAACCACCCATAATTGAATCTTTGGGTCGCGCTCTGGCGCACATACAAGGCCAAATCCAGGCAACCAACCAGGAAGGATATCGAGCACACGCGGAGAAATAATCAATATATGTTCATAAATATAAATGTAGCGTCATCTGGGTGCAACAAATATAACATTATAAAACAATTTCACACCCAATGTTGAAGATTTTAAATAGCAATGTCATCTTATCGGTTGAACTCACATCTTTCACCTTTCGCCTTTGTTCTGTTTAATAAGAAAACTTGAAGTAGGCAAGCTTTTGTTTTCGCTGTAGCAACACAGCCACGCAAATTAAATTTAACTCGAAAAATAGGAAGCGCTTTGGTTGAACGGTTTTGCAGACGACAGGTTAATTTTTACAAGTTCCTTCCAATTGCAAAGGCTTTGCTTTAGCTTCATTTATCTGGCTCTGATTAAAATGCATCCATGCTCTAGTTGTGAGTTTTAAGATACAATGCTGGCTTGTGGGCGGCTTTAGCTAAAACCGACGGAATTGATGGGATTTTGCGGAATTGGACAGCGCAGAGAATAACTGGGTAAAAGCAAAGGAAAAAATATACACTAGTTCCAGCGAAAAATTACCTTTTAATTCAGCAATCATTAGGAAAAAAGGCACGTACTTTTTAATTTTTATTGCAAAAATTGTAACAAAAAATGTCTTTTTGGCATAAAATACACAGGATTCTAGGAATACTTTGGACTAATCCGAAACGTACGCACAGTTGCATATTTACTATCAATGCTGAATCCGACTAATTACCTTTAGGTAGTGGATCAGGTGCTCACCAATATTGGGCTTAATGAAGAAGATGCACTGCGATTGCCGCTGGATTCGGTCGTCCACATCCAGTTCGTGTAGCTGGAGCAGATCATTGAGTGAATCGTTGGCGATGCTTTGAAGTCGAGAGGCGTTCAGGAACTTCATGATGCGCTCATTGGTGTAATTGAGTTGCTGGAAACGCAGGAATGATTATTTATGAGATATAACTAATGGCCGAACGATTTGGTACTCACCCCTTCAAAGTCATCCCTTCTCTCGGATTTCAGACTCAAGTACAGTTTGGAGGGATCATCGCGGTCCGCCAACACTTCCACCTTGGAAACGGGACAGGCGAAGGCCAGGTCCTCGCTATCCGACTGCATGATGGCCAATACTGACGAGGTTAGGAACAGCAAGGCTGGGCGCAACTGCGTGCTAATCTGCAGCATGATCTCACTGAAGAACAGCATCTGACCGCGGCTCAACTCCTCGGGCAGATAGCTCCATATGCGATTGGAGCTTCCATGCAGGGCGACGTTTCGCGTGAAACTGGGCTCAACCTGTTGGGGCATGGCATTGAAGCCCACCGTATGCAGGACACCCTGGCCCGTGAGGGCTAGCATTTCAGCTGCTCCGCTAATTGGTTTCGTTAGTGCTCCAACAATGCCCTTGGTGAGACCAGCGATAACACCAACGGAACTTCGTGCCTCCAGGGTGTGATGGGCCAATCCGCCAACAGCGCCAAGTAAACTAATGCCTAATCCAGTCAGACCTTGGGTCAGTCCATCGGCAAAGCCCTGTGGCCGAGCTCTACGCCTCGCCTCGGTTAGTTCGATGTGCTCAGCGTCCAGAGTCAGCCGGTCGAGATTCCGAGCCACTGAACCAGCCAGTTTGGTCACGGAATTCACGGTTCCCGCTGTCACATTTCGCAGCAGAGAGGCAGAACCTTGGGTCACTCCGACGAGGAAGCCCCAAGGTCCGCGGAACAGACCCTGAACGGGCATGGACACAAAGTCTCGCAGCCCGGTGCTGAATGAGCGCGCCAGGCCACTGGGACTTCCCAGAATCTCCAGGGAACCAACGACCCAGCCAGCTCCGAAAATAGCTCCGCTGAGGTAGTGCAGTCCTAGAGATTGTCCGAATCGGAGGGGAACTGTAAGGATTTGCTGCCGCTCGTAGCGAGAAAAGGAAAGGGGAGAGTGATCTAGTGCTATATAGAGCCTCGAGGAAGTATGGACGGATAGCAATAGATTCAGGGGCTCTACCGTAAAACTATTAAGACGCAAGGGTTCCGATATGTACAATGATTGGGCCACAACTTGATCGGGCAGAAGGGTCATCCCGGCTCGCAGAAGAATTTGATCCTGCTCCACAGGGGGACTATACACACAGTTGGACGGTTCACACTCTACCAGTGCTTCCAGCAGTTGATTCAGATAGGCATCTTCGATGTACACGCGGAAGGGTGGAATCTGACATCGCACATTCTGCAGTTGCATTTCATCTTGGTAGAAAATGAACGTGAACAGACAGACGGGAGTCCGTTGTGCCTGTTGCTTGTATACATAGTCCAAATCGTAGACCTGTGGCAGACTACAATTCCGTCTGTACAGTTTTTCCGCGCAAAGTAGAACGGGAAAATCATACTTCCCACTGGAGTACAATTGGTTATCAACCTGAAGGTTTGGCAACTGCAATCGCAGTTCTCGCTGATCGTCGTCATCGTCGTAGATAAGCATGGAGTCATCAGCATAGATATTGCACACCTCCGTCTTCAGAAAGTCATTTTCTCGGTTGTCTGTCTGCAGGCTGAACACAAAGCTCTTGATGAAAATTTTGATCCTTGTCTGCGTTTTGCTTTCACACTCTTCGTTGAAATGGGCACACGTCACCATATTCGGTAAAGATACCCTTTTAGTGTCGTTCTCTTGCTCCAAGCTCTCATCTGGTCTCGGAGCAGCCTGCTCCTGCGATGGTACCAAAACATTCTCCGGTTTTGTCAAGCGTGATCGCAAGTCCTTAACCGAAAACTCCAGCTGCTGAGCTATATAGTAGATGTTCAGGCGTATAGCTCGATGCTTGTCACAGACAACCACCTTCACGTCACCGTGCTGCGGCACATGCAGGAATTTCTGCCAAGATTTGTCGGTGCGAATGGGTTTTGACCAAGCGATCTTGTTCTTGGCACAAAGCTTATCTGAAAAATAAAAAAAAAATATTATAACCTATGCTAGATGGCATGCTAAACTCCAAACCTTTGTAAACTGCCAAGGATAAATTGCACATCGTGAATTCCACATCTGGAAAGTTAGCGTACATCTGCGGAGGGGTATAATAGCAATTGCTGTGAGGCAGGACCAACTGATTCCACTCGAAGTTCCTTCCCACAAACTCCGAGTTCGTGCAGCTCACATTGCTGTTCTCCGAAGCACTCGTCTGGGCCACAATAAACTTGACATTCGTGTGGTTGCTGATAACGATGGCAGGCGCCGTGTCCCGGAACACATTTAAGTAGTGGACATTATCCTTCTCTATCAGGGTGATCATCAATGGGATGGACTCGTGTCCCGCTTGCAAGCTGAAGCAGCGTCTGGTGAAGGGTATGGCCAAGGGAATAGGTATGGAGTACTCCAAACTACCACCAACACTAAAGCAAACGAAATAGACGAATGCTGTATCACAGTTACGCCTTATGGGCGCCTTATGGGCGTTAAGATCGTAGAAGACGTCCATTGCATTACCCAAGCTGCAAAGAATGAAAGTTAGCATCAAAAAACACGTATGATTCTAGTCCATACCAATTCTTGGTTGATTCGGATGAAACAAGTCTGCGGGCCTTTTTGGAAATTGAATATCCCTCCACATCTTCCCGCGTAGAGGTCTCCTTGTGGTCCATAGCTAGGGTTAGGGCATTCAGGACCACATCCGAAAAGTTAGTGAATACGAATTTTGATCGCAATTTGAACAAACGACGTCCGTCGTCTTCCTGCCTGTATTCCAGTATTAGGCGCAATACTTCATCCCTTTCTACTATAACTATATCCACGAATGAATTGTGCCGCAGATACAATGATCGCCCGGCGTTGCTGGACGATTTTTGTGTAAAATCTTCCAAACAGATAGGAGTTGAGGATTTCCACCCGTTGTCAAATCGGGCATCAATTGTGAAAGCACTTCTGAGTTTTGGCATCATTTTCAAACAGTTTGCTTTAAGGTCAAGGCGCACCTGCTCTTGGATTAAAACAATGCTTACATACAAGCCCGTCCCATTGATGAACATGCCCCAGGCGGTCACGTCCAGTCCTTGGCAGCAGGAGAATTCCCTCGTCGCCTTAGTCTGGTACTTTACATCAAAGGAATTTTCAAAATCTAGCATGCGGCTAACGCGCAATTCTTCCGGATCGTTCAGTGGCCATTTGCGCTTCGATGACTTGCCAAGCTTATGGAGAGCATTTTCGATGGTCCACACTGCGGGATCATAATAAAAGAACTTGTGCCAGTCCATTGTCCTTAACATAAGCGAATATTCATCTTTGGAAGATTCTCGCAAGAAACCGCTGAAATGATAGTCAGTTTATCTACGATCGGACTAGGATGTTTCTCAAACTTACGCGAATATGAAGCTAACGTTATGTTCCGTCGCGTGGGTCGTAGCAGTGGTCAGTGCCCAACTGCCTCCCATAGCTTCGATGGTGGATCTTTCGCCGGTGGTACTTTCAGTAGCCGTGACCGCACAGCTGAGCATATTGCATATCTCAAAGATCGGCCATATGCAGATCAGAATCTTCTGCGGCTGAAAGTCCTCGGCGGCCTTATCCATTTTAATGTCCTCACGCAAGATTCGCACCCAAATGCTGATGAACTGCTGGGCATATTGCGTAGGAACCTTGACCAGCCAAGGCAAGTTGTTGTTGGTTTTTAATGGGATGTCGCCAGTGCGTCCTCTTCCAAGTCCGGCAGTCAGCTTGAGCCTATAGAATGGTAACGCTTTTAGAGAATTAATAGGATTTAAAAAACAGTCAGTTACCGCATGTTGATATCGGCGTTCCGCTTGACACACTGGTAGTACGATGATCGTTCTTTGGACAGGAGGAGATGCTCCGGCGGGGTGCTTTCGTCGTAATTTATTTCCTCCTCGCGAAACTCAGTGACCAGATTGAAAGGAACCATGCTAATCAACTCTATTTGTCCCTTGACCAGAATATAAATCTGGGTGGTGGAGAGTTTGCCTAACTTGAGAGTAATGCAATACTCCCCGACCCGCAAATGATGAATTTTTTCTTCGTCCTCGAACTTTAGTGCTATGTGTACCGAATCACTTGAATCCACCAGAAGAGTTTTGGGATTTGTGATGAAGAAGGTTAGTTCTTGGACGTGGGAGCAGCTTCGGAAGTGATACAGCTGCATTTCGCCAGGATTGACTGGGATTTTTTCGACAGTGTTCGTTTGCCCAAAGCTTATGGGTGTCTGTATCCGGTTAACTATAACCAACTTCGGCATGAAAGCGTGCCGCACATCCTTCTGCTGCAAAACTTCCTGCCAGTGGTATTTGGAACTCAACAAAGTGTGGATCACATGGGGTCCGCAGTTCAACCGAAGCTTATCCACTAGGAAACTAGCTTGCACCAGCGAGCGTGGATAGTCGGAAAGCCTTACATAGCTTGAGAACTTCATTGGCTCTAGAACATCCAGCATGTTAAGGAATCCATAGTCCAAGCACTCAACTCGAGCACGCATTTCGGTCTGCAAAGTAAAATCGTTTCTGGAATATATGCTCGAATGCATCTGTAGATCCTCCACGTGCACAGTAAGAAAGGTTTGCGTAATATTAGGGGTCTGCCTTAGGCGATACTTATTTAGTTGTTTCGGGAGTTCACCCGTGCTATCCGTCTGGTTCAAAAAGTTCAGTTCGATATCCTGGCAGCAGAGCAACAACTGCAGTTTTGGCACTTTTTCTGCCCTGAAAACGGTATCGATTCGCATGCAACCCACTAGAACTTTTGGATGCAATATGAAATCATTGTTATCGTCCACTTTGAAGTCGGGCTGGAGGTACTCGATCTAATAATTATGGCAAACAATTAGGGGCTTAATTTATATAACTTAATATTAAAAGCTTACAGAGAGGTCTTCATCCTCACTTCCTTCAAAACATGTACCGTCCACAGATATCAACGATTGCAGTACTACAACCCTCCAAATGGTTGCACAGATCGGCCGATCTGGTGGAGTCAATTGCTTAGTAGAGGTTTCCGAGAGCATAAAATCGCAGTAATGCAGGAAAGCCTCATGCGTCTCACTAAAGTACTCCATGCGACATCTGATATGTATGGGTCTGCTAATCTTTTCGCATATAACCACATTAATAAGACAAATAAATATGGATTATCATATCATTAACTTACTGGCATAGGAACCGGATATATGTGTATGCTTGTCATCTGGCGCGGCTGCGGATATCGCCAGCAGATGATGCCATAGTTTTTCTTAATGATCTGCACCTGGTAGGGCATTGGCAGTACAGACTCGGAGTTCAGATACACGAACTGGAAGGCTCCAGCTCTAAAGTTCAAAATGCACAAATCAGTTAAATATAGTTAGTGTGTTGATAATCTCACCTCAGGTCATCCTGATAGAATTCCGCGTTCGATTTCAACGGCCGCTTAATCCGCTCTATCGATTCGTGTGAGGGAGTGTACTTAATCAGATCGCAGAGTGCGACATTTCTCACAGTGGCCAAAAGGGGACGTCTGCGCAGGAACTGCTGCCATTCCCGATCGGCGTGTTCGCGTATCCGGTTCACTCCTTGCTGTGCCTTTTGCAATTGCAATATACTGAAAACACCCGCGTCGATGTGAAGGTAATTTAGCTTGAGTGTGGCATTAACCAATAGCTCCTCAGACCATGGCTCACTGACCAAATCCACGGACAAACGCATAAGCAAAGGGTGGAGCAGCATCATTTCTCCGGACTGCACATAGAATGATCCTATGTTGGACCTTATAACCGCCTTCTGAGGGCGACTACTAAACTTGATGCGGGTGCTGACATCCAGCCAAACGAAGCTGCATTTATAGGTTCTCTCCTCATCGTAGAACTTGGCAGTTATACGATCACATGACAAGTGAAACCTATCCGCGTTGTAGCAATTCATCTTCATCTGGCGGAGTTGGGATCCTTCGGGCACAGGACGCTGACTACGGACATTAAAGCAGGGAGTCTCGTGAAGAACAGTGTAGATACGTAAAACGTCACTTGCCAATTGTTTGATAGTGCTTTCGCAAATCCTTAAAAGGATGGGTTTCCGTAGCTCCACATCGACTTCCTTCTGATTGAGGCGGTCATATTCAGTTTTAATAGTAAGCAAAGGAGGTGGAATACCCGAGCTTCCCAGTTGCCCGGGTAATGTAGCAAATACCGACTCATTAAATCGCTCCGAATCCACATTTCCTTCAGCTCCTGCCTTGACTACGCTTAAGTTTACGTTAAAAATCGAGGCTCGTGTTACGGCTGCTTTGAAATTTTGGGTAGACATGAAACTGGGCTGAGATACAGTCAATAAAAAAAGGGGTTTCATGACAGGTCTTGCCAGTTCTTCCAACTCCAAAACGTCGTAGATCTTAAGAACGAATATGCCGGCCACAAAGGATACGCTACTGGGGTAACTCAGGACAAACGGGTGGTGTCCACTCCGATTAATCTCTTCCGCTGCAAGCGATCTTGAATATCCTTTCATCCGAGTGCCCATATGAATTCCAGAATCGCTTTGGCAGGAACCGTAGAAGTAGTCACTACTGCCTTTGGCGTCAGTAAAACTTGTGCTTGCATTCGTGTAATTTAACTTATCACTGACCAGCTTTTTAGATGATTTTGGGATCCAAGTATCCTTCCTATTCCTAAAAACGTTTGGTCCTGCTGGAAAATATATAGAGTTGTCCACGCTGTTGTATTTGGAAATGTCTCCCAGCGTTTTGTATGATCTCGCTTTTGGTAACTCTGCATTTTTAACACAGACCTGGTCGATTATACAACCCAATCGCTGCGCGCACACTATGATGCAGCTAATCAGACTGATTTGGTCAGTGTTCAAGGAAGCCACAAAATCGGTGGCGCAATTGTACTCCACACTCTGACCGCAAACCAAAAATCTATTGTAGCTTATAGCCGGTGCGTAGATCATGATAAAATCAAAGTCTTTAAATATTTCCATATGATCCAGCTCGGTGGATTGGCTTTGGTTGTTCCACTCGAAGGCGGGATTGTCATGTTTGCTTGCCAAAGTCTTCTCTATGCGATACTCTTGAGTTTGCTTCCAGTTTCCGGTGGACAGAGATACCCTTCGAACACTAAGCTCATACTGGCGGTCCTCCACCAGTGCTCCCGGGGTGCTGAGCATGTTTAGCTCTGCTGCTTTTTGGTAGATATCTGGGCGCACGAGCTGACGAACTAGAGGATTTTCGAGACTCGGAGTTAGTTGAATACTTTCAATCTGCAATTAATATATATACAATAAATATGCTAAGCTTTAACAAGTATCGGCACACTTACCCTTAGCAGTAGGACACTGCAACTCTCTTTGCCTGTAGACAGAGGAAGATAAACATAGATTCCCTTGCTGTTTAAGTGCACCATTGGCAGATCTTGAACTGTGGTAATCTTGCTTGGAACTGGGGAACTCGGTGTGTTCGCTGGCTGTGCAGAGACAGAACCTCCCAAAATTTCAAGGACCTCGCAAATTGGGTCCATAAACTCGGTAATTTGGTCCAGGTTCAGCACCATTTCTATCGGTTGCACCTCGATGAGGACCTCAGAGATAGTGTGCTGCTTGTTGTGAGGGTTTCTTGCACCAATCTTTGCGTACAGATCCTCAAGGTTCACAGTGGTGATCACCACACTAATCAAGGGTAAGTTTGTGCTATCCCCCAGCATTTTGATATGCAAGTCGTCGATCTTTCCCCATTCCTCATCCTCCTCTTTCTCGTAATAGTTAAGGCCGAAGTTTTCTATTTTGGTGGTAATTTTGTTGAAGTCACTATGCTTGTCGATATTCAGCAGCAAGTCCTCAAGAATCATAACGATTTTACTGTGTTTGATATCATTGGAATTTTGCATTTCAAAGCTGATACGTGGAATTGTCCATTGACAAAATAGTATAACTGAGCTTTTGGGAGCTAAATGGGATAATAAAATTATAATGCATTTCCTAAACCAATGGGTATTCATTCTTACCACTTTTTACTTTCGGTGCTTCGAAGTTGGGATCTAACTCTAGGAACTCCTTAATAACCGGATAGTTTTGCGCACTCCCAGTGTACACTTCCAGTCTGGGTTTCATTTTTGCTGTCTGCCACTTGGATGCAGGTTCGTCCAGGCACAGCGAGCCGTAAATCTTAGAAATAATCAAGCAGTGTTCATGTAGCAATTTTACCTGAAAATGGGTTTACTTAAGCAAATTTAAATAAGTTTTAGGAAAGGTCCGCTTACCCGCTGGGCGAAAATGTTAATGGCCGACATATCCACATGCACATTTATAGAGCACGTGTTAGCACTCTTATCCTCTTTTCCTTTACTTCCGTCGACTTTATCAGATGGCTTGAAAGACAGAGCTAAGGTTATCGTGGTCCTGACTGGAGCTACAATCATCTCGGTCACATTAGCTCTGCGATAGTAAACGTAAAACTCGTTTAGGTCGAAGACCCAATTTAGTAGCTCAGTGTTACTCGCCACTGGAATAACTCCTCTGATGTTTCCTCGTTGGATGGCCTCGCAATTGCCCGATTTTACTTTTATGTGCGGCAGGCAAATGGAAGTATACTTCACATCGGTATCTCCAGGAGCTTTTCGCATCATTACTTCACATACGTCAATCTTAGCCTGAGCAATCTCTACCAGCACCACAATTTTTGTCAACCTCTTCACAAAATCGGTTGTATCGAAATTACTTGGTTGTGGCTTATTGGCTACTGGTATGGTCAAAGGTTCTGCCTCGGTGTGCCTCTCATCTCGCTCGGAACTTAGATGAACTGTCTCCTCGGGTACCGAGATCTTTCGACTATTGTTTCTGCTGATTCGACGTGGTGGAAAATCATTAAAGGCCATCGCAGAGGCAGAAATCGTGGAGTAATTCGAAACCGATTGTGTAATTGGTGGCTCTGACTGGTTCACAGACTCCAAATCAGTTTCTACTTCTGAAACCAGATTTAATTACTTTTATAAATATCAGTGTTTTATATAGAATCACGTACCCTTGTCTTTTGTTATTTTCCTTCCACTGTTATCTGAATAATTGAGGAACTGCAGCAAATATATGTCCGTGGTGATGCGAAATGGTTCCAGCCAAAGGCACACCACTGTGCCTGGAATTTTTTCCTGCTCCGAATGGGCCTCCTCCAGGGGAAACTGACACTGCATCTCTAACCACTTGTTGTTTGCATTCTTTGAAGTGGACAACACCACATTGCGTATGTTCATTTTGGTATGGACGGCATCAGTGTGGACACCATGGACTGACCCCACTGCAGCCAAATGTGTATGGTACTTGTGATAACTCAGGTTCAGTTTGGTGCCCACACTTTGCAGCTTGATCACATCAGAATTGACGTTGACATTGGCCACAATGTGGGCCAGATCACAAAGATCTTGGCCACTGAAACTCGAAATCAACGGCACCAAGCGCTTTGCGACGATTAGCTCGCGCTTTGAGAACTCTAAAGTTATGATCTCTGATTTTATTTCCGCAGTCTCTAAAGGCGCCTCGTTTTGACGCCAAAGATAAGGAGCCAACAGGCGGTTCCAGTTCACTTGAACGCGTGGAATGTTTAGAAGTTTGGCACGTCCATTATCCGGAGTTGTATTCATAATCATAAGCGCCAAGTTTTTTACGTTGAAGTGAAAACAGTTGTAGCAGGCATTAACCACGTCCCGAGGCTTATCCTCTAGATGAGTAATCAGTTGGACCAGGCGAACTGGATTCACTGGTCCACACATTGTGCCCTCAACTAGGGAGATCTTAAGCTGCAAATATGGTAGCAAAGATTGTCTGACTGTGGTCGTCAGTTGGTGTTGATTCGTCGCGGAGGACTCATCTTGCTGCTGGCGGGGATACAACTGAACCACAATGTTACGCAACTCAATTTTGTAGTTACAGGTGGGCACCAATCCCATTAGATACTCCAGATCAGGTATAGTCATTTCAGAGTTCTTGTTTTCCGGCTCGGGGACACCGCGATCCTCATCCTTCATCGATTCTGAACGATATCCCGGGTAATCGTAAGGCCGAATTAAATCACTAATTACCTTTTTAACCTGCACGAACGACTGCGAAAAGTGGAACGTGATTCCGGCGGACAATAGACGATACTGGATGCGAACTCCCAGATCTCTGAGCTGGCTCTCCGCCACGGGATGACTGCTGGGCTTCGGCACTCGGTGCTCGATGACGTCGAAGGCCAAAACAGGACTGCGAAACAGCATGTACTCATCCGTGTTCCTGGCCACGTAATCCGCGTAGTTGTAGCTGCACCAGGACCGATCGGCGAACATGTAGTTCTCGTCAAACAGACTCTTGTCGATAAAGGATCGCTCTTGCTGAAACTTTATTTAACAAATATTAAGCAGTGAAGGCAATAAACAGTCATAGGATCAACTCACTTCCTGGGTATTCACCAAGTTGCGATCCACGGGATCGTCGCTACGGTAAGCACCTAATGGCTCCATGCACATGCTAGAAAGGCCCGCCTTGACGTTGGCCCAGTCGCACTCCTTTAGAATTGTTCGCTCGTAATAAAGTCCACCCAAACTAATCCGCAATATGGGGG
This sequence comes from Drosophila simulans, assembly GCF_016746395.2. Classification (NCBI taxonomy): domain Eukaryota; kingdom Metazoa; phylum Arthropoda; class Insecta; order Diptera; family Drosophilidae; genus Drosophila; species Drosophila simulans. Next base: position 26,057,287 of record NC_052523.2, on the reverse strand, counting down.
TGTATCGTATTCGCTTGATGCCACCCATGCTCTGGTCCGTAAAGTACTCTGAGTTTTTAAGCTGGAAGTTCAGCTCCTCTGCGTAGACTCCCAGATCGAAGGCGTGGCCAGTGGGGGTGTCACAGGACGAGGAAGGCTCCTCAGTATCGAAACTGGGCAGTAGGCTCCAGGCCCACCAAAAGACGCTTCTGCCTGCGGATTCATTCCCCTGCTGCGACTCGCTGCCCTCAGCTACCGCCTCCTGATCTTCTGGATTCTGGGGGTCCTCCTCAAACTCGGCTGGCTTAAGCTCGAGCAGCATTTTGACCAGCCTCATCACCATGGGGAACTGCAAAGATGACACGTTGATATCCAACGACTTGGTGAAAACTCCAATGCGTGTCGTGCTTGTGGTGGACACCGTGTTGGCGTTGTACTTGCGTAGAACCCGGCACTCCAGAGTACATCGGTAGAGAACCGGCTCCTGGCACACCTCTATCCTGCCGGCCGTGTTCCGCTTGTCCAAGCAGATCGTCAAATCCGAGACCTGGAGCAACTTGCGCATGACGACGGACACTGGGTGTATGTCCACCATGGTGGGCTTCCAGTCCTCGCCGGCGGAGCTGAAGTTAAGGGTCTGCACATTCATAGAGACCACGATGTCGTCCTCCACGTACTTCAAAATGATGTTGTGGCACTGCAGGCTGATGTTGTTAATGATTTTGTTGACCACGCTGGAAGAGCTAGCCGGTCCGGGACTCTTCGTCTGGTCCGGCTGCTCCACGGACTCCCGCTTGGATTTCCTTCGCTGCTCCCGCTGAAAGGAAGCCCTGCGCTGCTTGCTCTCACTATCCGGCAACTTGGCCACGAATTCTATGGTATTGATGACGATCTTTACGGGCTCGGACATAAGCTTGGTCCACGGCACCAGGATGCTGAGTTCATGAATGTGGCCGGAAACCAGTTCCACTGGGAGGTTCAGCTCTTCCTCGAGCACCTCCAGGCGCAGGTCCAGATTCTGGAAGGTGACCTCGCCTTCCCACAGCGACACTTGGGCATCCTCGTCGCGGAAGTTCTTCACGTACTTGGCCACGTAGCTCAGCAGAATCGGAGTGATGTAGGACTCCAGTTTGAACATGGTGTGGCGACGCCGGAGGCTCAGGCCCCGATCCCAGACTGCTCACTTATATGGAACTCTTCATATACTGCGTTGCCGGCGGTTAACTTGAATTTACATGTAGTGGATTTTGCTACAATTCTGGGCCGAATATGTTTGAAAAAACAAACATAGCCCTATAATTTTGGATTGTTTACGTTTCAGCCCCGGCAATCAGGCAATCGTTATCGGAAGGTGCGCATTGGCAATCGATAAATTAACCTGTGAATCGCGAAGTGTAAATAAGCCTTCGAACAGCTGAGCATTTTGTTGACGTTTAACGTGCAGCGGTGGGCTTTCACAATTTCATAAAAATGCCGCAAATTACGGAAAATGGCCAGAATTTTGGTGAGCTAAGAATGGTCCTAAAGTTACGCAAAACTGATAATACAAGCTTTCCCCCTCAGATGTGGTCAAATACTTCCTGCAGCTCCTGGACGAGGACAAGGATCTGTCCTCAGGCATTGCGGCTATCAGGACTCTGCTCATGATCCTGGAAAAGAAACAATGTAAGTGTAGCCCACTTCACTGAACCTTTTTAATTATTTACAACATATTCCTCAGTTGGGACCATTCATATTCTACACACAACCATGAGGGAAGCGGTGGCGGCCATGCGGAATACGGATTTGTCTATAGCAGCCATCGTTTCTGCCGGAGAGCTCTTTTGCAGGTTCATTACCCTCAGTCTGGATGACAAGCATATGGAAGAGTGCCGGCAGATTATGTTGAATCGCGGAAAAATCTTCCTAACCAAGTTGCTCAATTCCCGGCAGGTTCGCTATTATACGGAAATCTAGTGCAGGGGCATCAACTAACCCCTCATTGTACCACCCAATCCAGGTGATTGCCCAGCAGGCCCAGAGATTCATTACCGATGGATGCCGTATATTAACGCACTCACGATCCCGGGTGGTTCTCAAGGCGCTGATTACAGCGTCGCAAAACAAAAAGTCCTTCCACGTTTATGTGACGCAGGGCGGCACGGGAAACTCTGGGTAAGTTAGGGAGTGTTTCCGCAAGAATTCAAGTGTAAGCATTGACCGTTCTTAGCGAGGAGATGGTTAAGGACCTACATGCGGCCGGCATCGATTGCACGCTCATCCTGGACTCAGCCACCGGCTATGTTATGGAATCGGTAGACTTCGTGCTTGTGGGGGCTGAAGCCGTGGTGGAGAGTGGTGGCATTATCAACCGCATTGGCACCTACACCATGGGTCTGTGCGCCCGTGAGATGAAAAAACCTTTCTACGTTCTGGCCGAAAGCTTCAAGTTCAGCCGTCTGTATCCACTCAATCAGCGTGATCTGCCAAACGAGTACAAGGTAGGTTCTCACTGAATCATCAACGCAGGAACGGCGATTAAGAGTGGGTTTATTTGTAGTACTCCCGCAAACACCTGAACGATGTAAGCAAAGTGCACCCGCTGGTCGACTATACGCCACCCGTCTACATTACCCTGCTTTTCACCGACCTCGGAAGACTAACACCCTCGGCCGTGAGCGACGAGTTGATCAAACTCTACATGTAAGGGCGAATAAACATATTGCACTTAAATACCTTTGTTTAATTATGACTGTTTGAGATGAATAAATAGGGGCTCGACATTACTAAATGTACATAATATAAAGCTAGTTACTCTCGCTTACACCTATGTAGAATTTATATTGTGTCTTAGAACCGCATCCTGTGCGAATAGCTCGCGTCTACCTCGTCTTCTGACCCCCAGGGATCGTAGATGTCCACGCTGTAGTGGGACGCTTCGCTGTTGCCATCGTCGTTTGTGTACTCCTCATCTGTATAGATGTCACTGCCGCTCTCGTCGTCCGACCAGTGATCGTGCATTCTAAACTGATCGTCGAGGCCATCCTGAACATCGTCCACATCGCTGGCGTTCTAAACAAAAAAAAGTCCAATTTAGAATGCCACATGCATTTTAATAACAATCAATATAAATTTGCAACCTTTACGGCATAACAATTAAGAAAACATTTAGCACAAACAGGTTTTAAAATTCGAGTATCAACGAATTAGATTTGCAAGACAGCTGCATCACTCACAAATTGTCCGGACTGAATGTTGATCTCGATCTGCAGGCGGATGTCCATAACGAGAAATGCAGTTGTGACAATGACGGGGATGGTGAGACGACTTTTCCAAGCGAGGTCCGTAAGAAACATGAAGACTTTACCGAACGTGGATTCCATTGTGATTTTGTTAGTGCTCAACCGGGGGCTTATCCTGCTACTCCTCCTCCTGGGTTTCTTCTGCCGACTGCTGCAGAGCGTCGTGCTCCACTATGTGGAAAGTTTCGCCCACGTTTACGGCCTGAACGGGCAGCAGGTGCCGATGGAGGCGACCGCTTTCGATAGGCGCGTCTAGCTCGAGGAACTGCTCGAATATGGAAATGGGCACTCCCTCCGATGAAAGCAGTCCCCGCATGCAATCCTGTCGCTTGTCTCGCAGGTTGTCCAACAACTTGTTGCCCTTCTGCACCCGGGCCAGCTTCCGCTCTGAAATAGATGATATTTAGTCGTCTGCTCTTCGTTTGCCGAACTGTGTCCGCGTACCAAGTAGCTTTAAATAGTCGCTGGAATCCGGCAGGGGCTCGATTTTCACGTCCTTTTGGACGTTGCTCTCGTTTCCTGAGGTCGGGGGTGAAGTGAAGTTGTCCTCAAAACTTTCGCTATTACTCGCGGATCCGGAGATTCCTTGCTCAACTATAGTATTTTTCAAGTGCCAGGGATCGGCATTGCCAAGTGACATGTTTTAAAAACCAAATAAACCTAAATAAATCCAAAGAACTCCTACGAAAATATTGTATTATTTGCAGTGTGCCCGTATCGGCATCCTCCTGAAATACCAAAACGCCACGCGAGCGTATTCGACATCCGCATAGCATCCACAATGATTTCATTTTAATAGGTTTCCGCAAATTAAATTAAAAATAATTCTTCAACTATGATTTTAAAAGAACATATTTTCATGTATCTGATCAGTATAATATTTAAATATACGAGCATTAAAAGTTTTCGCATTTAAGAAATTATCCGCATCTGGACTTCTTACCCAACGGGTATTTTCACGCTCGCGACATGGCCACACTGCTTGGATCAACGTCATCATCACCATGGATGTTTCGGCTCTTTCGGGGACAACTTTTAGTCCTGCGGAGTGGATAAACGCTAACTACAAGAAGTTTGTGGAGGAAAATGGACGCGATGATAGCGAGGCTGCCTCCGCCTTCATCAGGAGTTACGTGGCCAAGTTGCAGCTGTATATATTCAACGTGAGTGGAGCTGCACATCCTTGAGTCATATGTAAACATTATCAATTTCCAGGTAAACAATGCTGTGGAGGAGTCTAGTCGGCAAGTGGTGGCCAGCATGCCAAGGATCGCTAAGGAATCCGCAGCGCTGCAGGCAGATGTACACCGGCTGCAAGAGAAGATGAGTGCCATGCGATTGGAGGTAGCTGCAGTGCAAAGCGAAACCGGCGAATGCATGGCAACTTTGGAGCGCTTGAACACCAAAAGCCAGAAGCTCCAAGTGGCCAAGGAATCGCTACAGGAGTCTGATGGCTGGGGAAACCTACTAGCTGAACTAGAGGATGGATTTGAACGCAACGATCTAAAGGTGTGCATAGCAAAGCAGTCGCACTACTAAGCTTCCATATTAATTAACTCTTTACAGGGAGTCTGCGATAAGTTGATAGCCCTGCAAAAGTCTCTGCATGCCCAGGAACAGCTGCCAGGCCACGCTGAGCGACAGACCCAAGTGGAGGACTTCAAGAACCGCTTGGAGGCACTGGCTTCCCCCAGCGTGGTGCAGTGCTTTGCTGAAGGCAATACGGAACAAGCCCAGCACTTCGTTCAGATCTTCACCAGCATTCAGCGGCTGCCACAACTGCAGCAATATTACCGAGCTGTGCAAAAGAACTTTTGGCAGCAACAATGGAAGCAAACTCTGGAGTTACAGGGCACGGAGTCCCAGCCTCAGCAGCAGCAGTTTCTTACCCTTTACTACGATCAGCTGCTCGAGCACTGCCAGCGCCAGGTCAAGTGGTGCTCCAACCTTTTCGGTGAGAACTCCCCGCAGCCCTTCCTGGTTATTGCCGAACTATTGCCGGCATTACAACCCACACGGGATGCTCATATTCTGCAGCTTTTGAAGACCTCCAATGAAAGATTAGAGATGCTGGCCTTGTTCGCCCAGGTTAATCACAGTTTTGTGCTGCACGTAAACTCCCTTCTGGAGCAATCGCACATAACCTTGTCCGAGGAATTGCATCGCCTGCTCGGTGAGGCGATTTTCGAGTATTTCCACAAGTTTATCCAACAGTACCCGCGCCTGGAAGAGACCCAATTATCCACACAGGTAATGCCATGAATAGCTAAAGAACTTTGAAGTTCATTCTTAAATATATGTTCCAATTCAGGTAGATCGCCTCTCATCCAACCAAGCCACTCCTAGCGATGGTGTGCGGCATCTAGAGGAGAGTACCCGGAAACTCTACGAGTGGCTGAAAGAGGCCTGCGAGCGTTGTGCCTCTATTACGAGTGATTTGGCTCTTTGCAAACTCATTACGTTGCTGAACGGCATATTCAAGCGGCAGCTGGAGAGCTTTGGGCGCATCCAACGGCAGATTGGACTCAGCCTGGGATCCAGCAGCTATGCGGCGCAGAGTGAAAACTGGTCGCTGTTGCAGTACACCATGTCGCAGCTGCAATGCCTGGCCGACTTTCAGGTTCAACTGCATCAATTCGAACAGGATTTACATACGCGCATGGTCACGTTGTCCAACAGGCTGACTAAGCCATCCAACCGAGGCCCCATCACCATATTCCAGACCTGTGACCATTCAGCTCGCACCCAGCTATTGAATAGCATAGCTGATTATCAGCAAAAGAAGTCGGAGGCAACTGATAGCCTTGGTATATTTCCGCAGATTTATGCCACGTTAAAGAGTCACTTTGCCGATACGCATGACATCACTCTTAATATATTGCTGCAACCAATTGAAACGCATTTGGCGCACATTCGTCCGCCTGTGCAGGATCACGCTGCGTCGGGCATCGACTTGCCGTCGTTCAGCTTTGCCCCGCAGGAAAGCATCACCCAAATTGGTCAGTATCTACTGACTTTGCCACAGCACTTGGAGCCGCTACTGCTGTCGCCATCTTCTCTGCTGAAACAGGCTCTGGAGGTGTGCAACATCAAGTATACGCAGGCCATTCCCTGCGCCGACGTCCTGCTCTCGCTGGTCGTGGAGCAGTGCTGTGTTCTGTACGTTACGCAGATACTACAAATCAAGTCGCTGCCTTCCTCGGCGGCCACTCAGCTCAGCGTGGATATCGAGTACCTGTCCAACGTTCTTGAAGAGTTGGGCCTTTCCATAAACCTGCAGTTGTCTCAGATCCTCACGCTGCTGAAGGCTGCTCCAGATCAGTATCTGACGCTCAGCAGCGGATGCGAGCCGCGACTGGTAACAGCCATTCGGCAAATGCGCAATATTATATCTACACAGTAGATATCAAATAGTCACATTCAATATCCAAACTTATATGTAATTTTAAGTATCTATTTATATAAACTATTTTGTTGACCTACAGATTAACCGTAAAGAACTTGAGACATGCATTCGTACTTAAAGTGCAAACAAAGGGAATTCAAATGTTTAATCAAGTGTCCAGAAACTTGGGTCGGTTTAGCTCCGTTTAGCAAATTGCACTTACTTCGATCTCACTTTACTTCAAACGTAGGCTGACTTAGTTTCAGAATGTACTTCTTTTTCTTCGTTATTCGACGGGCGCATTATAATTGGTACACGGCAAATACCAAATCGAGAATTCGGATTATTGCTACCGGAATTTTCACAATCGGCGTAATAGTGATTACATATATTCAGTGCCGTGCAATGGTGAGGGAATCCTTTCAGAAGAACATACAATTGGAAGACAATTCATTGAACGATATGAATCCTGGCGATATGCGGGCGAAGATAAAAGAGATGATGATGCACGCCTGGCGAAACTATGCTCGCGTTGTTTGGGGCACCAACGAGTTTCGCCCGATTTCCCGTCGTGCCCATTTTGGTGGCGACTTCGCAACCTACAAACTCGGTGCCACTATCATAGAGAGCTTGGACACTTTGCATTTGATGGGTCTGGACAAAGAGTTGAGGCGTTCTCGGGATTGGATCGAGAAGTCATTCAGTTTGGACCGGGTTGATGAAGCGTTGTCCGTTTATGAACTGACGTCCAGGCTGCTCTGTCCCATGCTCACCCTATACTCCCTCACCGGGGATTCCCTTTACATGGACAAGGCCATCCATATTGCCGATAAGATCCTGCCTGCCTTCGAAACGCCAACTGGTATACCCAGACGCCTAGTGGTCCCAAAAGAAGGCAGCACCCTCACGAGGTACTTAAGTGATATATCCCGCACTTCTGAATTTGGCTCTCTGCACCTGGAGTTCTACTACCTCAGTGAAGTCTCTGGATATCCGGTTTACAAGGAGCGAGTGGATGCTATCCGGCAGATATTAGCTAAAACAACCAGACCCAATGGCCTTTATCCCAATGCCTATAGCACAAAATTTGGTAAGTGGGAAAAGTACAACTGCTCCATGCACCGACTTTATGATACCATGCTAAAGTCATGGATTCAGTCCGGGAGAACTGATACTCAAAGTGCTGATACCTTCAAAGAAGCCATGCTTGCTGTGGCTCAAAATCTGGTTGTCATTAGTTCCGAGGACGTGACCTACGTGTCCACGTTCAGGAATGGCACTCTTTTCCATCGTATGAGGTACTCCGATTGCTTTGCCGGCGGCCTTTTTGTCCTGGGAGCAGCAGAAACCCAAATGAGGCACTGGGAAAAGTATGCCCATATTGGCGTAGGCCTCACAGATACTTGCCACGATAGCTGCTGGAGTTCTTCCACTCGACTGGGTCCGGATACGTTTGCCTTCACGGAGGAAAGCCAGCAGGAAATAGAGCCGCTCCAGAGGAACTTTTTCAATTTAAGGCCGGAAGTCGCGGAAACCTACTTAGTTCTGTGGCGAATGACCCATCATCCACAGTACCGCTTGTGGGGATTGGAGATGGTGCAGGCGATAGAGAAGTACTGCCGAAAGCCCTACGGATATACTGGTGTGATGGACGTTAACAACGTTACTTCGGAGTCGGATGACGTGCAAAGGTCCTTCTTCTTGGGCGCCACTCTGAAGTACTTGTACCTGCTCTTCTCCGACGACGACGTGGTTTCACTGGAGCAGTGGGTCTTCAACAGTGCAGGCCATTTCCTGCCCATCAAGGGGGTGAACCCAATGTATCGTCAGCATAACTCATCGGACTAAACATTAGCCAATTGCCCAAATAGTTAGCACCTATTTAAAGTTTAACTTTTAATGCAGACATGTATAAAAGACTTGTGTGATCTACTTTCACAATGAATTACAAAACCTAATTTCTAATTAGCTGGGAGCACACACATTGAGCACACCTAAAAAGCACATACACACATATATATCAAATGTCAAACATTGGCCCGCTAAACCATGGCTAGATCCTGGCACCCATCCCGTCCTAGAGCTGGCTGTTGGCCAGGTGGTTGTCGATGACCCGCTGGATGATCATCAAGCAGTGGCGCTGCCTGGCCACCGTGTTGTCGATCAGCTGCTCCGTGAATTGGCTGGCCGCAATGTTCGTGTTGGGCGGTATGTCCTGCGTGCAGGATATGTATCTGTTGAAGATCTCCGTGTTCAGCGAGGTGGCCAAATACCGCTCGCTCTCGTCCTGCTGCTGCAGCTTGTCCAGCTCCTGGGCGGCCAGCAGCAGCTGACCCTTGGCCTTCTGATATGATTGCAGCTCCTGCAGGCTGGCATACTCGGCGCTGTTCAGTTTCACGGACCTGCCGCCGTCCTTCGTCATCTGGCGGATGTGGTACTTGCGTTCGGCCACGAAATTGCCAAGCAGGTATCCTGCGGAACCACGACACACAAGAGTGACTCATTAGGCGCTGTCCTGTGAATGCACTCACCTGTTATCAGCATGAAGAAGCCAATCGTTAGCACCAGGGAGGCACAGGTGCGCTTGGAGACGTACTCGCGGAACTCCCGAGAGCTGTTGGCCCGCACCGCCGTCTCGTAGCTGAGTACCTGGTGCATCCTGATGACCTGGTCCCCTTGGGGATTACAATCTGTGGGGTCTGCTTGGCCTAGTCACGCCGAGACACTCGGATATGTCCTTCAGAGCTGGGTGGGAACATTGTGCTTTCGGTAGCTAGCGTCTAAACCATGGGATTAGATATTAGAAACATCTGTGAGTTATAGCTGTAAGTTCCTTAATTACTTCAATATGTTTAAGTATCTGGGATTTAAGAGCACCGAACTTGGAATGATATAACACCTCTTGGTATGTCAGGTCAGGTTTTAATGTCCTCCTCTCAGATTTTTAGTTTGGCCACTAAAACCGCAGTGTCAATGCCCCGAGTTCCTGGTCTGGCGATGCCGCTGATACGGAGGAGCGTGACTTAATCGCCCCACCTTAAAAGGCAATCGCGAAGCCCGTTGTTATGGGCATCGCACACGGCAACCGGCGCGGTCCTTTAAACGCTTCGTCGAACACTTTTCACTCACTCGCTTTAAAGGACATCGTGGGCTTGGATCGACTTTTGTGCTGCCAGGATGGGGTACATATGCATTAAATTAATTAATGGCTGCACTTTTTTGTTGCACTGCCCGAAGGAAGTGGGCCACAAGTGTGGGAATGTCCTGTGCGAAGGGAGCGCGCTCAACTTTTAATTGTATTATTTATGCTTTGTTTACTCGTCGCGTTCGCTAGGAGCCTTGCGCGTTATCCTTGCGAGCGGTCTGAATGCCCGGACGCCCAGTCGGGAACTGACTCACGCTTCGTTGGGGGTCGGCTTTAATAGCTCTCCGTTCTCCGTTTTCCGTTCCGTGTGGTGAGTTTCCTGCCCCGAGATGTTGCACATTTCAGCGTGGCACTACGTCGGCGGACTGACGGTCAAGGGGAAGCTCGGAGAATGCAAACAAAGGCATTCCCAGTAGCTTCCTAATGAGGAATGGGTCCGCTCACTCCACCCACTCTGCCCGAGGCGTTCCTCAGAAACTATATCGGATTTCAAGCCATCGCCTCACTTTGGGAGATACTGCTGCCCCGTAGTTCCGAAAGTGGACCTCCCTTTTGATTGCCATAATCGTATTTTCTTTTCTGCTTCACTATTCCCTGCAATACTTCAAGGATATCACATGACCCTCGATTGCCATTTCTGTTCCTTGGGGTTCTTTGATGTCCCCTCCATGCCACCTTGCTTGCACAATTTCACTTGTTGTGCTGTGACACATATTACTGCGAATTAATGCATAAACTCACCCATTGCATACAATTTAAATATATATTTCGAGATTCCAAGCGTTTGCTTGCTTGAACTTGAAGTACATCACTCTATTACTAAGATAATCCATTGGGTGGCATAAATTAAAATAATTTATTGCCCGATAAGGTTGAACACTTCTATATCTGCATCGATTGTGACTTCATTGGTCTATATAAAAGTATGAGACCCACAGGAGCTCTTAGTATACAAAATGAAGGCGTGCGTAGTCATATTATTGGCAGCCCTTTTGGGGATGTGCACTGGCTTCACTGTACCCCACACGAGTGTCCACCCACGAGACCTGAAGGTCGAACAGCGCAGCATCGAGGGTAGAATCACCAATGGGAACGAAGCGACTGAGGGTCAGGTTCCCTACATAGTGGGCATTAGCCTGAACAGCAATGGGAATTGGTGGTGGTGCGGAGGGTCCATCATCGGAAACACTTGGGTACTCACTGCTGCGCATTGTACTGCTGGGTATGTTAAAGAGAAGTAACATTAAGGAGGCAGCTATTTCTAATTAATATAATGTCCACAGTGCTGATGAGGCTTCACTGTACTATGGCGCCATCAACTACAACGAACCTGCCTTCCGCCACACTGTCAGCAGTGAGAACTTCATCAGATATCCCCACTACGTTGGACTGGACCATGATTTGGCTTTAATCAAGACTCCTCACGTGGACTTCTCCAGCCTGGTCAGCAAAATAGAGCTTCCCAGCCTGAATGATCGTTACAATTCCTACGAAAACAACTGGGCTCAAGCTGCCGGCTGGGGCGCCATTTACGATGGCAGCAATGTGGTGGAGGATCTGCGAGTGGTAGATGTACGGGTGATCTCCGTGTCCGATTGTCAGGCCTACTATGGAACTATAACCGCCACCGACAACGTCATCTGCGTGGACACTCCGGATGGAAAGTCCACCTGCCAGGGAGATTCTGGTGGCCCTCTGGTCACGAAAGAAGGTGATAAGCTGATCGGAGTTACTTCATTTGGCTCCATTTATGGCTGCCAGTCTGGAGCACCGGCTGGATTCACTCGAGTGACCAATTACTTGGAATGGATCCGGGAGGAGACTGGCATTTACTATTAACCATGGTTAATAATCCTTTCGGATTTAATAAAATTCAAATTGAACTTTCATATATGTAATAAGAGAGCAAAATTTCTTGAACTCATGTCCAATCTGAATTGATTGAAGCACCCAAAGCACTTATTCCCTTTGCTAACACTTCATTCATACTGCCAAACACTCGGCTTGAGTATCTGCTAGTATAAATCAAACTTTTTCGTTGATAAAAGTGCTGCGAGATAAGATTTCGCACTTTGAATTAGCATCGATAGTGATTATGGCTGAGCTATATAGTATTGGGACCACCATGGGAGCCTTTCAGTCTTCCAATATGAGGGGTCTTACACTCTTGTCGCTCGCCTTCCTTGGGGTCTGTAGTGCCCTGACTGTGCCCCACTCGCTGGTCCACCCACGCGATCTGGAGGTTCGTCATGGTGGGATAGAGGGTCGTATTACCAACGGCAACCAGGCGTCCGAGGGTCAGGTTCCCTACATCGTGGGTGTGAGCTTGAACAGCAACGGAAACTGGTGGTGGTGCGGCGGATCCATAATCGGTCACACTTGGGTGCTCACTGCCGCCCACTGTACCGCTGGGTGAGCTGATTGAATTCACAAATAATTAACGCTCTTTGATAAATCATTGTATTACAGTGCTGATGAGGCTTCACTGTACTACGGTGCCATCAACTACAACGAACCTGCGTTCCGCCACACTGTCAGCAGTGAGAACTTTATCAGATATCCCCACTACGTTGGACTCGATCATGATTTGGCCCTGATCAGGACTCCCCATGTGGACTTCTACAGCCTGGTCAACAAAATAGAGCTTCCCAGCCTGGATGACCGCTACAACTCCTACGAAAACAATTGGGTTCAGGCCGCCGGATGGGGTGCCATTTACGATGGCAGCAATGTGGTGGAGGATCTGCGTGTGGTGGATCTGAAAGTGATCTCCGTGGCGGAGTGCCAGGCTTACTACGGAACTGAAACCGCCTCCGAGAACACCATCTGTGTGGAAACTCCGGACGGGAAGGCCACCTGCCAGGGCGATTCCGGTGGTCCTCTGGTCACAAAGGAGGGTGATAAGCTTATCGGAATCACTTCCTTCGTCTCCGATTACGGATGCCAGGTCGGAGGTCCGGCTGGCTTCACTAGGGTCACCAAGTACCTGGAATGGATCAAGGAGGAGACTGGAATCTATTATTAAGAGAAAACTTTACCAATTTCAAAGCAAAAAGATGCTTAAAACAAGTTTTAAATAAATGAAGAACATTTGCTGTTAAATTTTGTGTATTATTATTTTCCGTTAAGATACTGGCATACTTATTTAAAGGAATAAAAGCAGATGTTCAATACATTACCAATATAATATAAAACTATGGGTGTATTGTTTTATTTTTTCTTTGATAAGGGGCCAGAAACTTCAGAACTTTTTAATTCTGAAAATTAACTTGGTGAGCACTAAATTAACTGGACAACGAGCCGTATGAGTAATATTTTATGACACTCGATTTGTTTTAGAGATTGCTAATACTCACTAAAAAGATTATTCGGAATTAAGACTTCCTTAAAATCATAAAATACTTTACTTCTCATTTGGGTAATCTGAGTATATAGAATATTTTAGGTGAAGTGATTGTCCTTAAATGCTACTATCAAACTTAAAAGCAAGTTGCAAATAAGACACATGTCATTCCACTTCAAATTTAGGCCATAATTTAGGAAAAGAAATCACCTGTAGTGGACTTATCAGTCGATGACGGCTCGCGATGATAACTTGATTAAAATTTACTGCCCTCCCATTTTACATACGTGTGGAAGGGCTCTTGGTCGAGATAAGACTACGGACCTATTCTGTATAAAAAGGCGCTTCGGATTCGGAACACCATTGAGTTGCAAGACTTGACCAAGATGAAACTGTTCGTATTCCTGGCCTTGGCCGTGGCCGCAGCCACTGCTGTGCCCGCTCCCGCCCAGAAGCTGACCCCGACGCCCATCAAGGACATCCAGGGTCGCATCACCAACGGCTACCCAGCCTACGAGGGCAAGGTTCCCTACATCGTGGGTCTGCTCTTCAGCGGCAACGGAAACTGGTGGTGCGGTGGCTCGATCATCGGCAACACCTGGGTCCTGACCGCCGCCCACTGCACCAACGGAGCCAGTGGAGTGACCATCAACTACGGAGCCAGCATCCGCACCCAGCCCCAGTACACCCACTGGGTGGGCAGTGGAGACATCATCCAGCACCACCACTACAACAGCGGCAACCTGCACAACGACATCTCCCTGATCCGTACCCCGCACGTCGACTTCTGGCACCTGGTCAACAAGGTGGAGCTGCCCAGCTACAACGACCGCTACCAGGACTACGCCGGATGGTGGGCCGTGGCCTCCGGATGGGGCGGCACCTACGATGGCAGCCCACTGCCCGACTGGCTCCAGGCCGTCGATGTCCAGATCATGTCCCAGGGTGATTGCAGCCGCACTTGGTCTCTCCACGACAACATGATCTGCATCAACACCGACGGAGGCAAGTCCACCTGCGGAGGCGACTCTGGTGGCCCCCTGGTCACACACGAGGGCAACCGCCTGGTCGGAGTGACCTCCTTTGGATCCGCCGCTGGCTGCCAGTCTGGTGCTCCCGCCGTCTTCAGCCGCGTCACCGGATACCTGGACTGGATCCGCGACAACACCGGCATCTCCTACTAAGCAGCTGATGTTCCTCAATTCCGAGGGGTTTCTTCAATAAACGATTATAGCAAACGACTTAAGTTCTGTTTTTGGGATGGGATTCAGATATCTTCTTGCTTAACCAAAGAAATCAATCAAATATTTCCAAATAACGGAAAATATACTTTTCCTTGGACTTTTATAGAAAGTCCACTTAATCTTAACAGGAATTGTAGCCTTCCCATCCGATTTCAGATTGGCATTATGTGTCGGAAAATATCAAGCTTTTGGAACATATAGTGACTAACCAATCGAACTACATTCAAAGGTATGTTGTATGGGAAGTTCAAACAGGGTTGAAAATTATGTATGTAGGATATTCGACTTGTAACATATATGTGCAACATAAATAAAGTTTATTAACATAATATAAATTTATGTTATTATAATAGCTGAAGGTGGACTTCCCTAGCTTAAAAAGTTCTAGATATAGGATTACCCTACTACTAGCTACTAGCCTTAAACAGCTATCATATGAATGATTAGGATATCAAAATTAGTTAAACAATCTCGTTAAAAGAAAAAACATTTAAGGAAAATCTTAAACTGGTTTTCGTCTTATAATATATGTACATTTAATGTACATAATATCACATATAAATATTTAGCCGTCAATAATGTACCCCTAAATATACAACTAAATAAATAAGTTGGTCAAATTTTTCATTTTTGCTATAATCGTTTATTGAACATCAGCTGCTTAGTAGGAGATGCCGGTGTTGTCGCGGATCCAGTCCAAGTATCCGGTGACGCGGCTGAAGACGGCGGGAGCACCAGACTGGCAGCCAGCGGCGGATCCGAAGGAGGTCACTCCGACCAGGCGGTTGCCCTCGTGTGTGACCAGGGGGCCACCAGAGTCGCCTCCGCAGGTGGACTTGCCTCCGTCGGTGTTGATGCAGATCATGTTGTCGTGGAGAGACCAAGTGCGGCTGCAATCACCCTGAGACATGATCTGGACATCGACGGCCTGGAGCCAGTCGGGCAGTGGGCTGCCATCGTAGGTGCCGCCCCATCCGGAGGCCACGGCCCACCATCCGGCGTAGTCCTGGTAGCGGTCGTTGTAGCTGGGCAGCTCCACCTTGTTGACCAGGTGCCAGAAGTCGACGTGCGGGGTACGGATCAGGGAGATGTCGTTGTGCAGGTTGCCGCTGTTGTAGTGGTGGTGCTGGATGATGTCTCCACTGCCCACCCAGTGGGTGTACTGGGGCTGGGTGCGGATGCTGGCTCCGTAGTTGATGGTCACTCCACTGGCTCCGTTGGTGCAGTGGGCGGCGGTCAGGACCCAGGTGTTGCCGATGATCGAGCCACCGCACCACCAGTTTCCGTTGCCGCTGAAGAGCAGACCCACGATGTAGGGAACCTTGCCCTCGTAGGCTGGGTAGCCGTTGGTGATGCGACCCTGGATGTCCTTGATGGGCGTCGGGGTCAGCTTCTGGGCGGGAGCGGGCACAGCAGTGGCTGCGGCCACGGCCAAGGCCAGGAATACGAACAGTTTCATCTTGGTCAAGTCTTGCAACTCAATGGTGTTCCGAATCCGAAGCGCCTTTATATACAGAAGAAGTCCCTTGTCTTATCTTGACCAAGTGTCAAACTACCCATATGTTGAGCTGGAGGGCAGTAAATTAATGTCATCCAGTTTTCATAGGTGCAAAAAGCTGACAAAAAATAAACAACGCAGAGGCTTGTTAAACAATCTACAGAACGTAAACTTATCAGTGCTTCATGATTTGCAAATCAGTTAAAAATACAATAAATTTAATGTTAAATACTATTCATTGGCTGCAATTCATAAAATCATTTTCTACGTGGGTACATTCAATTTGCTTAAACACATAATTATCTTATCGGTGCCATAAAGCAAATCAGCATTGATACTATTGATTTTTACGATCATGTTGAGGGCTGAGAGATATAATGTTAATACTGATGGCCATAAAATGGATTTCATTCCGCAATCTTGACGGTTTCCGTTGGGGAGACAGTGAAAGTGCAACCTGCTACGCAAACCCAGGGAAAATGAGCTCTTTCGCTTTTCTCGTGGAAAACTGAGCACATAACTCACAAGGGTCCTTAAAAGCTAAATAAGGCAGGAGTTCTGTTGGAGGCCAATGAATCATTGAGTGCAACCCAGTTGTACACTGCAGAAAATCATGTACACACTCAAGATAGCATCTAGTTTATGGGAACTTATGAGAAGAATGTGCATTTAGCCACATTTGTGCAATGAGCAGTACCTTTATATAATTACGAGAATGCCATCCAGGTATTTTCAGCTATGGTCTCTAATTAATTCGCACTTAATGAGTTCCTCCTGGCAGCTGTGACTTTAATTTTGAAATTCCTTGGGCCACCACCACCACTTCCTTCCTGTTCCCCTGGAAGCCATGCGAGTGGAGTGCATTGGCCCCGCTAAAAACACAGTACGACTTGAACACGTACGATGCCATTCCGCCCGGAGCTCCATTGAACCCCACCTTTCGAACACACATCCATCTCAAAGGGCTGCTCCGTGGAAGTGGGCTTGTTCCATTTCCTTTGCTCCGCCTTTGGCCAGGAGCTGGCATTTAGTTCCAAGTGCATTGACATACAAAAGCCCTGCGAGCGCCCTGAAGTAGGCAACATTCAACATTCAAGGCTCAAGACGCTCGGCTGCCAAGGACGAGTTGGGATTCCATGGGGTCTTAGGTGTCCCCACCGTTCAGATTAATCAATATTCATCAATCACAAAGTCAGAATCACTGACCCAGTGCCCAAAAGTCATTCGAAACCATTTCAATTCCGTACATACTAGACTGTAAACTGCAGGTGTGGTGTGTTTCCTGCCTGTTGGTTAGCCAAAAGCTTAAAAGCTTGCCTTTTCTCCTATTTTTGAGGGCTGTTTACTTGGAACAGCCAGATTTTGAATAGCTTTTCTCTGTGAATCGTTCTAGGATATGAACCCAAGTCCATGAATCCTATTTACGCGCAAATTAACACCATCCTTCTTCTTTATGAATATTAAGTAGCTTTGACTTTTGGCTTGAATAGGTGTCAAAAAGTATGCAAAGTGCGTACATCCTAGGGATTTTGGACATTGATCTGTATTGCTGGGTACTATTAGACACCTATTTAATTTCATCCAAATATGAGCAGATAATACTGTTCCATTGAGCACCTTTTGCACTTCACTTACATATAAACCCACTGGGCAGTATGGATTTTCATACATCAAAGTGGTGCGATTCCGTTGCTGGGGCTTCGAAAATCGAAAGTCGCTCATCACGTGCCCTGCAACCACAAATGGACTATAGATTCCTGGGCTGAAATCGCTGAAATCGGTTGCTGCCTCCAAATGCAGCCCCACAACTACCGAAGTGCGGTCAAATGGGCCCATTGACTTGGGGTTCGCCCACACATTGACCGAGTTTTAGCCACATTGGGCACTAATGTAATTAGTGGAATATAGCGACCCGTGGCTGCCACTTTTCAGCAGTGCAACGCAGCTAATTGGAGGCGGAACATCGCCACGATGGAACACTAAAGGATACAGTGCGCGAAAGGATTACGCCAAGGCTCCACGAGGAGCAGGGATAGATGCCCACAGTGTTTGTGAGATGTGAAGTGACCGAGTGATCCGATCCTGATTATCGCGTTCGCATAGACCAGTAAATCAGTGCAGATATGGGCAGCAATACGGAATCCGATGCCGAGAAGGCGTTGGGCTCTCGCCTGGATTACGACCTGATGATGGCCGAGGAGTACATCCTCAGCGATGTGGAGAAGAATTTCATATTGTCCTGCGAGCGGGGTGACTTGCCAGGTGTCAAGAAGTGAGGCCTCCTCCCAATGGCTTCGAGTAACTCGGCTAATATGATTTCGTCCTTGAAGGATCCTCGAGGAGTACCAGGGCACGGACAAGTTCAACATTAACTGCACGGACCCCATGAACCGCTCCGCCCTCATTTCGGCCATCGAGAACGAGAACTTCGACCTGATGGTGATCCTGCTGGAGCATAACATCGAGGTGGGCGACGCCCTGCTGCACGCCATCTCGGAGGAGTATGTGGAGGCCGTGGAGGAGCTGCTGCAGTGGGAGGAGACCAACCACAAGGAGGGCCAGCCATACGTAGGTTACATCCTGCCGCAGGATACGCCGCAACTCTTACTCTTTTCCCCTCCTTTGGCAGAGCTGGGAGGCGGTGGACCGCTCCAAGTCCACCTTCACCGTGGACATCACGCCCCTTATCCTGGCTGCCCACCGCAATAACTACGAGATACTCAAAATCCTCCTGGATCGCGGGGCCACGCTGCCCATGCCGCACGACGTCAAGTGAGTGGTGGTGTAGGGATGCAGCTGCTCGGTGACGTGGCTATGTAGTGAGCTTCCTCGTCCTTCGAGCGGCACGTTTCATTGTTTGTCCAATCGGCAACACACTTATGTAGCACATCGCTGAGTGCCTCTAATTTTAGATAATTGCGGGCAAATTAGGGTGAAACATTTAAACAGGGTGTGATGTTGTGTGTGGGAAGAGAAGGTCCTTGAATGTCCTTAAATGGGGTCAATTACCTGAAACCTTTTACAGCTTCATAAATGTCCTTACTAGGAGAGGAAGTCCTTTGTGCTCCTTTCAGATTGATTTCAATAAATTTATTAATATTGAACTCCTTGGCTTAGTTATATAACATCGCTTAATCTCAATTGCTCCTAGGTGCGGCTGCGATGAGTGTGTGACCTCCCAGACGACGGACTCCCTGCGCCACTCGCAGTCGAGGATCAACGCATACCGCGCCCTGTCCGCCAGCTCGCTGATAGCGCTCAGCTCCCGGGACCCTGTACTGACCGCCTTCCAGTTGTCCTGGGAACTCAAGCGCCTGCAGGCGATGGAATCGGAGTTTCGTGCCGAATACACGGTACGGTAGTAGTGTGCAATGTAAGCGGTGGCCAGTGTGCCACTAGAGTCCATGCGAATGCGAATGCGAGCCTTTGTTTGTGTTTGCCCAACAGGAGATGCGTCAGATGGTGCAGGACTTCGGGACCTCGCTCCTGGACCACGCACGCACATCCATGGAGCTCGAGGTGATGCTCAACTTCAACCACGAGCCATCCCACGACATCTGGTGCCTTGGCCAGCGGCAAACCCTGGAACGACTGAAGCTGGCCATTCGCTATAAGCAGAAGACGGTGGGTTCGAACTAATCCTTGCATAATAAGGAACTGTAAAGGGTTATAGCTAGATACTCATGTCTAACCCACACTATCTGGGATTTAATAGCTTTATACACAGAAACAAACTGATCTTACTTCCCTGCTTGAATTTAAAAATTGTACTCCCCCTCCTAGTTTGTGGCACATCCAAACGTCCAACAATTGTTGGCCGCCATTTGGTACGACGGACTGCCGGGATTCCGGCGCAAGCAGGCCTCCCAGCAGCTTATGGACGTCGTGAAGCTGGGATGCAGCTTCCCCATCTACAGCTTGAAGTACATCCTGGCCCCGGATTCCGAGGGGGCCAAGTTCATGCGCAAGCCCTTTGTCAAGTTCATCACGCACTCCTGCTCCTACATGTTCTTCTTGAGTGGGTAAAGTGGGTGCTTAATACTCCATCCATCTAAATATGCGCCCATTCACAGTGCTCCTGGGTGCTGCCTCCCTGAGGGTGGTGCAAATCACCTTTGAACTCCTTGCCTTTCCCTGGATGCTGACCATGCTGGAGGATTGGCGCAAACACGAGAGAGGTTCCCTACCGGGTCCCATCGAACTGGCCATCATTACCTACATAATGGCTCTGATATTTGAGGAACTGAAATCTTTATACTCGGACGGCTTGTTTGAGTACATCATGGATCTTTGGAACATAGTGGACTACATATCGAACATGTTCTATGTGACGTGGATTCTTTGTAGAGCCACCGCTTGGGTAATCGTTCATGTGAGTCTATATGAATCTAATGAATCAATTGGAGTTACTGAAAGTAATGGATTTCAGCGCGATCTCTGGTTCCGGGGCATAGATCCTTACTTCCCGAGGGAGCACTGGCATCCGTTCGATCCAATGCTTCTATCAGAGGGTGCCTTTGCTGCCGGAATGGTCTTCTCCTATCTGAAGCTCGTCCACATCTTCTCCATTAATCCCCACCTGGGACCCTTGCAAGTTTCACTCGGTCGCATGATAATCGACATCATCAAGTTCTTCTTCATATACACACTGGTGTTGTTTGCCTTCGGATGTGGTCTTAACCAGTTGCTATGGTACTACGCTGAGCTGGAGAAGAACAAGTGCTATCACCTGCATCCCGATGTGGCTGACTTTGATGACCAGGAGAAGGCTTGTACCATCTGGCGAAGATTTTCCAAGTATGTTCCTTTCATATCTGTGTACTATGATCATATTGGCATCCCATTTAAATTTACTTTAGCTTATTCGAAACATCACAATCGCTCTTCTGGGCCTCCTTTGGCCTGGTGGACCTGGTCTCCTTCGATCTGGCGGGAATCAAGAGCTTCACTCGCTTCTGGGCACTGCTGATGTTCGGCTCCTATTCGGTTATCAACATTATTGTGCTCCTCAACATGCTGATTGCCATGATGTCCAACTCCTACCAAATCATCTCGGAGCGAGCCGACACCGAGTGGAAGTTCGCCCGATCCCAGCTGTGGATGAGCTACTTCGAGGATGGCGGCACCATTCCACCGCCCTTCAATCTCTGTCCCAACATGAAGATGTTGAGGAAGACGCTGGGGCGAAAGCGACCGTCACGAACCAAGAGCTTTATGGTAAGTTACACTCAGAGAAATTGATTACGTTAGTTTAAGTGTTATACAAAGCCACACATATATTAATTATATTAAATTCAGTCTACTCTACATTAAAATGATAATTCGAATCATGTTACTTTTAAATGTAAGTAACATTTCGAAAGTTCGATTTTTTCAAGTTGAATCACCACCTCACAGTGAGAGGCGGATCACAATCAATACAAATCTTAAGCGAAATCATTTTCAATCAAGCCCATGCAGAGCTATCTGTGCGTCAAAGTGACGTCTAATACATCCTTTCTGTGTCCTTCCACCCCTTAATGCTCCCTGTTCCAACTCCCAGCGAAAGTCCATGGAACGGGCACAGACGCTGCATGACAAAGTGATGAAGCTGCTGGTCAGGAGGTACATTACGGCGGAGCAGAGGCGGCGGGACGATTACGGCATTACCGAGGATGATATCATTGAGGTGCGCCAGGACATCAGCTCCTTGCGGTTCGAGTTGCTGGAGATTTTCACCAACAATAGCTGGGATGTACCCGACATTGAGAAGAAGTCGCAGGGTAAGGGAAGCCTACCCACATCCAAATTGGCAACTCCCACATGTTTTAAGATAGTAGTACTAGTAGTAAATATGAATAAATATGTTGTGTTAGAAAGCTGCATAGCTAGAAAGGATTTTAAGTAGCAAATCCACAATAAATTATTACTTAAACTTAATTTTGAAGGAGTTGCTCGAACCACCAAGGGCAAGGTGATGGAACGTCGCATCCTTAAGGACTTCCAGATTGGCTTCGTCGAGAATCTGAAGCAGGAGATGAGCGAATCTGAGAGCGGACGAGATATATTCTCATCGCTGGCCAAGGTCATCGGCAGAAAGAAGACCCAGAAGGGGTAGGTCCAGTTAAATCTGTAAAACCCCTTGAGTAATGGTTGTTATGCTCAATAGAGACAAGGATTGGAACGCCATTGCGAGGAAGAATACTTTCGCCTCCGATCCCATTGGCTCCAAGCGCTCCTCTATGCAACGTCATAGCCAACGAAGCTTGAGGAGGAAGATCATCGAGCAGGCGAATGAGGGTCTCCAGATGAACCAGACCCAGTTGATTGGTAAACTACCAAAGATGTGCACAATTTATATATTTTTCTAAAAACCCTTGATCTCCGCCAGAATTCAATCCCAACTTGGGTGATGTGACGCGTGCAACAAGAGTGGCTTATGTCAAGTTCATGCGGAAGAAGATGGCTGCCGACGAGGTTTCTTTGGCCGATGATGAGGATCCAAATGGCGAAGGCGAAAAGAAGCCACTGGATGCCTCTGGGGTAAGTTTCCATCCATATATATGTATTCCAAATCCCTGGCTAATATATAATCTCACATGCAGTCGAAAAAGTCCATAACTAGTGGTGGAACTGGAGGAGGGGCTTCTATGCTGGCTGCAGCTGCTCTAAGAGCATCGGTCAAGAATGTGGATGAAAAATCCGGAGCCAGTGACAAGGATCAGAAATCCGATGGCAAGCCCGGCACGATGGGCAAGCCAACGGATGACAAGAAGCCAGGTGATGATAAGGATAAGCAGCAGCCCCCCAAGGACTCCAAGCCGCCAGCAGGTGGTCCCAAGCCCGGGAATCAGAAGCCAACTCCGGGTGCGGGAGCTCCAAAGCCACAAGCAGCTGGCACTATCAGCAAGCCCGGTGAGCCACAAAAGAAGGACGCTCCGGCACCACCAACCAAACCTGGAGACACCAAGCCTGCTGCGCCGAAGCCTGGAGAACCCGCCAAGCCCGAGGCCGCTGCCAAAAAGGAGGAGTCTTCCAAGACCGAAGCTAGCAAGCCGGCAGCCACAAATGGAGCAGCCAAGAGCGCAGCTCCCTCCGCTCCTTCGGATGCCAAGCCGGACTCCAAACTGAAACCTGGAGCAGCTGGAGCACCAGAAGCAACCAAGGCAACCAATGGGGCCTCCAAGCCGGACGACAAGAAGAGCGGTCCGGAGGAGCCCAAAAAGGCTGCAGGAGACTCCAAGCCAGGAGACGATGCCAAGGACAAGGATAAGAAACCCGGCGACGATAAGGACAAGAAACCTGGCGACGACAAAGACAAGAAACCTGCCGACAATAATGATAAGAAGCCAGATGACAAGGACAAGAAGCCGGGTGACGATAAGGACAAGAAGCCGGGTGATGATAAGGACAAGAAGCCTGCCGATGACAAGGACAAGAAGCCAGGAGCAGCTCCTCTGAAGCCGGCGATCAAGGTGGGTCAGAGCAGTGCCGCAGCTGGTGGAGAACGGGGCAAATCCACGGTCACAGGACGCATGATCTCCGGCTGGCTCTAAACCGCGCTTGGAATCGACTTGCATAGCCATTAATTAGTTAAGTCCTTTGTTTGTGTGAACAATAAACGAAACTCAAGTACCATAGTTCCGCAACTTGTTGCTAAGGGCCACCTGTTGCTAGCAACATCTCATTTGCATCGCAGCAACATTCATCATCCGCCCCGTTGTTCCGATGGCAATTTGTTTGTCTGCCATCCATCCGCCAGCTTTTCTGGCCTATAAAAGAACGTGAACTTCGACCAGAGGAATCAGAAGAACAGTGACCGTTCCGAGGATAACATCAGACCGAAAAACATATTCGCCAAGCCAGTGTTTCGTCCTAAAAAGTTTTGCAAATATGAAATCTATGTTGGTCCACATAGTCCTAGTGATTTTCATAATCGCCGAATTCAGTACAGCTGGTGAGTGGTAGAAACATTACAAACACCCCTTTAAGGAAATCTTTAACATCAAACTAGTCTTTCTCGACTAAATGCTGCAGCTATCTTTGGTTAACTTTAAAGTGAAACTAGTTAAATGCTCTTTAATAATGTTCAATAATATTTTGCAGCACCTTTAAAAGAAAAAGGTAAAGGTAAAGAGGCCTTTCCAATTATTTATTAAAATGTTCTAATTAGAAAAGTTGTTTATTATTATTTTATTAACTTCTTTTAACAATTAAAGCACTTCTTGAAGAGGCATGCAATTTAAGTCTTACACAGTGACTTTTTATATCAAGTTCTTTAAACCAAAAAAGGTGATATATTTCAAATCTAACCGCTGAAATAATAAAAGCCACTTAAGAAGAGTCAAGTAAGAAAGAAATTCAAGGAAACTCAATTGTCATCAAGAAATTCAAATTTAAAAAAGGTTTTGATCACAAAAAATGATTAAGTCACTTGAGTTACTTTGGCGGTTAGGGTACGAAAATAGCTTATTCCACGGAGACTTAAGAACAAAAAGATGAGAACCTTTGAATAAATTGCAATCCCCAAACACTCCATTCAGAGACGGACCACGACAAGAACCGACGAGGTGCCAACATGGGGCTCTATGCCTTTCCGCGCGTTGGGCGCAGCGATCCCAGTCTGGCGAACAGTCTGCGCGACGGATTAGAGGCCGGGGTCCTCGACGGCATTTACGGAGATGCCTCCCAGGAGGATTACAATGGTAAGT
This sequence comes from Drosophila simulans, assembly GCF_016746395.2. NCBI lineage: Eukaryota > Metazoa > Arthropoda > Insecta > Diptera > Drosophilidae > Drosophila > Drosophila simulans. The sequence continues at coordinate 26,032,722 of NC_052523.2, read as the reverse complement.
CGCTGCGGCCGGATACGGTTGACTAATTGGTCCTAACGCCCGGGGGATGCGTGTGCCATTCCAGAGGCTGATTTCCAGAAGAGGGCCAGTGGTCTGGTGGCCTTCCCACGCGTGGGCCGCGGAGACGCCGAGCTGAGGAAGTGGGCCCACCTCCTGGCTCTGCAACAGGTGCTGGACAAGCGCACGGGACCCAGCGCCTCCTCGGGATTGTGGTTCGGTCCCCGGCTGGGAAAGCGCAGTGTGGACGCCAAGTCGTTTGCGGACAGCTCCAAGGGACAGAAGGAACTCAACTAGACCCACTGACTCCCATCCCAATGGCGAAGCCCCCTTTTGACACTCTGAATGTCGTGGACACTTTTGTATATCAATGAGAACGCTTCTAATTGAATATTGTAACGGGTATACAGCAAATATGTTTTTCGGTCAAATATATATTATGAATAAGGGCTGGTGAGAGCTTGTAATTAATGTCCTTGCGTGTCCTTCTTGCCATTTCAAGTATGTAAATATAATAAATCATATAAAGTAGCCTGCTCAAGTACCGCCTTACAACTGGGTTGCCTTTGGAGTATTAAGAAAAGTTTATTCTAAATGTATTGCAAACAGTTTTGGTTCGGACATGAATGATACACCATACACCACCATGACCTGGCTAAGATCATCCGTTGTGGGCTCTACTCCTGCTGTTGCTTGAACTTTCGCAGCTCGGATTGTATGGCCTCGATAAGTGGTGCAGTTCCCGTTCCACTGCCGGATGGAGTAGTCGCATCCAATCTGGCCTCCATCCTCTGAAAGGGTCCTGCGCTCACGGGACGATTCAGGGTGGAGTGGGAGCTGTACATACTCCCACCTCCCCAGGCACTGTAAGTGGGCGACGGAGGTTGCGTCGAGTGCGCCGACTTGGACGTCTTCTCCGGCTGAGCGGTGGCCGGACGCTCAGCTAAGCTCTTGGGTTCCGCCGAAGGATGAAAGCTGGAATATCAAGGAATTTAAGTGAGAATTAGAGGTAATTCCAGGATAGATCCGCACCTCGGCAACCCCGCAGATGAGCCCCTGTGCTCGCGCTTCGTGGCCCTCCGATTGTTGGTGAAATTCTGGGTGGGCAGGGGCATGGGTATGTCGTCCTGACTGGAGTACATCTGCAGGGCTCCCTCCAGAAGCCCCTCGTAGTGGTTTCTAATGGCCGACGGATTGTGCAGCGGACTGGGGTTGTAGTCGGCATAGGATTGGGCCTCTGGGGAAGATCGATTGGAGAAGTTGAGTATGATAGGCGGGGGAATGACTTTACCAGGTCGACTGATATGGAGAGGACTGGAGAGGTGGGTCTCTACGTTGTTAGTAGCTACGTTTTGGTTATCGGGTTATCAGGATTGGTGCAAGCAATAACAATAACTATATCAACGACTACGGGTTGTCCTAGTAACGCGACTTGGCCCCAAATCGAACGTCGCCATCGTCCTCATCGTCATCGTTATTGTTACTCTTTGGGGTTTCTCCGCCCGGCTCACCCTGCGTCTGTTTCTTCTTGTGTCGCTCCCAGACCACGGGACCCACGACTCCCGGATCCGGATTGTCGCTGTGGGAGGCGGAACGGACATTCCTCACCGACGGCGGTGCCTTGGGACTGGGAAAACTGGCGATGGTGGCTATGGTGTTGTCCTTGCTGCCCTGCGACTTGTGGGATCGCAGGGATCTTGTGGAGTTGTGAGGCGCCACTGCGTTCACGTTGTCGTAGTAGGTGACGAAGACGGGATCCAGTACGCGGTTCAGGGGTTCCGGCAGAGTACTCTTGGGAAAGGCCCGGACCGAGGCCATTGACAGGAAGGATCCCACACTGGCCGTATCCGACTTGTCAGATGGCTGCAGATTCCGGATCATCTCGCTATTGATGGCCTCGGCGGACGCTCCTCTGCCGGTTTTTTGGGTCAGCAACTTGTTCCGGTGGTAGTTGTTGTGCGGATTGAAGGCCTCGCTTCGTTGGAAGTTCTCGTAGCTCCGGCGCATAACTTCGGGGGATTCCTCAGCAGAGGAATGACCAGCCAACGAACCCTGGACCGGACTCGTCTCCAGGGAGCCCACGCGGTTCTCGTTCAGGTAGCGCCTTCTTGACTTGTGTCGCATTTTGTCGCTCTTCTTCTCCGACACCACGGATGTGTAAACGGTTTCCTCGTGACCTTCGGCTCGATCGTACTGATGGCGCCGCTTATGGGCGTCAAACAAGCGGGCCGCCTTGTCGTCCAGGATCCTTTGGACATCGGCACTCGGCGGATTGATGGGGCAGTAAACGGAGGAATCGGAAGTGTTGTCCGTCGACGAGGAAATGGACTCTCGACGGGATCGTGTGTCCTGCGGCGGAGCTGGAAAGCTGATGCGTGGCTCCCTCTCGTAGGAGAAGTTCCTTACTCCTGCCTCCCGGGATTGGGAATGTCCTGGACTTGGTTCTCCTTCGGTCCTCTCACTGGTCGTGGGTCGCATTGATTGACCATCGGATAGCAGTTCGTTGCGGGAGGAGTTTCTGAAAAGGATATATACTTATTCCTTGTAAAAAATACTTTCATTTTGTACTGGAACATACCTGTTGACTGCACTAAGTTCTCTTTGCCGGGACCGGGTTCGTCCCAGGAGTAGTACCGCCACGAGGAGCAGCATCAGCAGCAGGATGGCCAAGGAACTGATTACCACCAGAGCCACGTTGTTTTTGACCGAGTTGAAGAATCCAGCTTGTCCACTTCGAGGAACAGGGGCCAAAGCTGTGGCCGTGGGCTCCCTGATGTAGGCTGTATTAAAAACAAATATGATAAATATATATCGGAATCATTGCAGTTAAATCAACTCACGTTCAGATTTCATATATACGGCCTGTCCAAAAGTCTTCACCGCTTCGGATTCACTGACCAGTTCCATATCCTTTGCTGCGGTTGTGGCCAAAACAGGTCGACCATTCACCAGAACCGTGTAAATCAGCTCCGTTTGGTTGGCTATCGGTCGATCATTGCTGCTAAAAAAAAATATAAATCAAACAAATATTACAACAATTCATTAAAAACATAAGATTGATGTCTATGTGAGTGCACTTTGTGGGTTAATCAAACTCATAATATTGTAACCAGTTCGGCAGCCACTCACAATTTGAGGTTGACGTAGTTGTGCTCCTCCATGGTACCGAACCCATTGGTGTTGGTGCTCCACTTTTGCACATCCGCCTCGCTAATTTGCGTTAGGTTGTGTATGACAACTCTGACGTGCTCGTCCCTATAAAGTGGCTGGGACTGGGACTGGGAATGGGGCAGGCTTTGGGGTTGGGTCTGGGCTGGTTCCGCCCCCTGTTGTTGCTCCCGTTGTTGTTGCACCGGCGGTTGCTTAGTCAACAAGGTTTCGTGCATTTCCCGCAACTTTTCCGATTTTCCATTCTGCTGTATGAGCTCCCAGGGGATCAGAGTAACGTATGCTCCATAATCTATCGATTCCGTGCTGGTCGAGGGTGTCACCCCCATTGGGAGCTGCTCCTCGGACTGCTCCTGCTCCTCCTGCGAGTGGCTGGCCCACTCGGTGTCTTCGCCCAGTCGCCTCACACTCTTTATGTAGTGCTGCTCGTCCTCGTTCTGCATGTCCAGTATTTCGACATCATCCGCTGGCGATCCCGTCGTGGTTTCCACCCTCGTCGGTGGCGTTAAGGACTTTCGACGTTCTCGAGGTGCCGGCAGGTTAACCCCTTCGATCTGTTGAGCTCCATTAATGCCAAGGTGGCGGGTTTGTTGTCTACTTGTGAGATGTATGTTTAGTTACTCTTTCATACCCTGTTTAAAATATTCTTACCTGGTAAAAGCCAGACGATATAACCGCGCCAGCTTCTCCTCCAACGTGGGATTATCCTTGGCGGTATAGAATCCCGACATGACCGTCAGTAGCCAATAACGTCGGTCCGTGGCGGAGTAGTTCAGAGGAGGCATTCCTGGTCCACCCATGTCCCAGGTGCCGCCGCCATCATCTGGCTTGCAGTCCAGGCAAATGGGTATGTCGATCTCCTGGAAGTCAATCATTAACAGAGGTCCTTGGCTCGGAGTTAGCTCCCAGCTTTAACTTACATTGTTTCCATCCACGTAGATGGTGGCCACTACCGTTTCGGTCTTGAAAACTGTTTCCTTGCCCTTGGTAATCCCCGTGTGCACCTTCTTCAGGAAATCCGGTGGCCCATCCCCCGAGCCAGTCCAAAAGAAGTCTTCCAAGTGGATTTCGTCCTTAACTTCTGGATAGTCATCGTCGTTGTTGTCTGGAAATGTCGTGGATTTATTTTCGGCTTACAAGTTTCTTGAACTTTCACCCCGTTTCCATAGAAAGTAAACAACACTCAGTATCTGATTTGATAACTTACAGAGGGGTTTTAAACTTATATTGGAAATAAATATATATATGTAGTTCCTATCCTAAAGTTGGACATATTATCGTGTCTTTCTCATCCTCCAAGTTGTATTAAGTGCTGTTTTTCGGTTTTATTACCCCTATTTTGGTAACAGGCTTTCGAGTTTGTTTGATCAATTGCACTAATGGCAACATATTTCCCGCAATGAATGCAGTTCCACCGCACAAATTATGCTCCAGCGACAAGTTCGTCTATATGCATTGGTTTTGGATGGCACCCCCTCCCCATGGACAACAAAAGCATAACTTATCGATTAGCACCTGCGTTTCCGAAAACCGAAAGACAGGAACTTGACAATTCGCTTGCGTGTTGGGCCCGCAATTAGGCATACACCTGCCTTGATTTGGCAGCTCGAATCACCTGGGTCAGTCCTCTTTGCCTTTCGGTTTTGCAATTAGCCCATATTGATTGTCCCAAATTTTTTGCTGCGGCCAGTGATGAATTTTGGTGGTATGACATGGCTTTCAGCCAGTGCGTGAAGCAAGGGAAGCGTTAAAGGTCAAAATACTTGCACCGTAAAAGCGGCAGAACCTCTGGTTCTGGTCAAATATACATCGAAATTTCACTCGGCGGATGCTCAACTCACCGTGACTCAATTGTATAAGCGGCTGACCGAGCCGCGACTTTTGCGTAGCTCCACAATTGGATTGGAAGGCCAGAAGCGAGAAGGAAATGAGCAGAATCGCGGGATTTGCTTTCATTTTCACTGGATTATTTATGAGCGTTCTGGTCACTTTCGGGTGTTCCTAATTCTGGCCGCATTTCCCTTTCCACGCGGCTACAGCAACGGTGCGATGGTGGAAAAGTACACTCTATATGGGCGATATCCGAACTATTTGGAAAAGTTGATTCGACACCGTCGAACGTCGACCGGGAACTAAACGCTCCATTGTAATCCAAGCGTTCTCGGGGCTACATGGTGGTGCGGATGCGGGTGACATTGTTATAGCCCGCTCTCTGTTTGGGCCGCTTTATGCCTGGTCAGTTACCTGGGGCAACCGACACTTCCGCGGCAACAGGCACAAATCGGAAAAGCGCGCCAAGCCACAAAAACCCCTTTTCCCCCTCAACAATGGAAAGCTTTCGCCGCCAAGTCCGACTTTGTCCCAACTTTTTGGGACAGCAGTGGATGGGTTAGATACAGCTTTACACAGCTACTACGTACAAAGCGCAGTCATGGTTTCAGTTTGGATTCACAAAAGCTCCTTTAACTATGTACAAAAGCTGGTTGTTACACGAAGAAGGTCTTGTAGAAACAGTACAACGGTATTCGCAGCTTAAAAAGTACTTCCCAATCATATACCTTTCTTTATTATTAACCTTATAGATAATAATTGAAATAAATACGAATTTATATAAATCAATATATTATTTACTATTTTATAATATTACATATTATGTTGAAGCTAATTTTTAAGGTTTATTTACATATGTACGACTAAGATTACAATTTCAAGAGACCTTCATACCATTGCTCGGAGTGCAGCTTTACTGTAAGCATACAAAAGTGTTAAAAGCTTGATTAATTAACAATAATTAGCCATAGGTTTAAACAAGTTTCTTAGCTTGCTGAGATGGCAAACCAAGTGGCAGCATACGTTTTGTGCCATACATACATATGTATCTATTGTAGTTCTTCTTCCCATTTTCATTGTAATCATTAACTTGAGATGACCTAAGAAAGGGTTGGCTAAGTATTGCAGGTGGCCTTCGTACTACTAATCGAGTAACTCGTGCACCCAAAAACACACTTGATGAATGAATAGCAATTTTATAGTAATTTAATAAGGTTTCCCAAAGTAATAAATGCGATAATTGTACCTTGCGACTTCTGCAGAAAACGATGGGCAGCCTTCGTTTTTTTACCGAAGGTATTGCATTTTTCGTTCGTCCGATGTATAGATGATTTATTATTAATAATTATGAAGACGCACTGAGTAAGTTCCCACCCACATCTTTTGCTAAACTTGTTTCCTTTGTAGATGTAGCTGCCCAATATGCCAAATACGTCACACGAGCGTACAAGGTTTCCCATGTAGGCTTACAAAAAACCCCCGAAAAATACATAAATATTACCTTGTACCTCGACTAACCATTTATCATGGAAACAAGTTTCTTGGTCTAGATGCTTCCAGGAACCAGTCTAATTTTTGAAGCTCCATTGTTCTTATCGGCGATCACTAAAATTAGAATTTGATTATACGCATGCTAAGAATTTAGCCTGTCAAATCTGGCCATAATTTTGAGCCGTAGGCGCATATTAACTCGTGTGCTTCACCTGACGCGACTTTTCTTTGTGTGTGGATACATGGATTGGATGGCATGGAGTGGCGAAAACCCACCGAATGTGGCTTGTCCATGGCTCCGAGATTCTTGAAACTCGTTTCGGGTGTCAGGTCCATCATTACTATAGAATGCGCTAATTTGTCGGGCGTAAAGTCTTTTTAAAGGTCACAACTATTACGCAACAGAAAACTCGTCTTTCCAGAGTGCGGTCCACTGATATTGAAACAACTAAACTTGATCTTGGCCAGTGGCGATTGGAAATGGAAATTCTTAGCGGCGGCACCCCACTTTTAAGCAGTTTCAGCAGTAGAAAGCATATATTTTTGACTCATTTATTTACAACTCTTATCTACAAGCTCCTTATCCAGCAGCGGACTTCAGGGCTCCAGGGCTCAGTTTCCGGTTCTTGATCTGGTAACGGGCCTTGTAACCATCCTTGTCGGCGGTGTACATGGTCACAGTCTCGGTGTCAGTCTTTTCATCGTACGAGGAGTACATACCCATGACCACCAGTTGCTCGTCGGGAGTGCCGGGGTTCATGATCACGCCCATCTCCTCGCGCTTGCTGCCATTGGGCTCCTCCGATCTGCAATCGAATGACACGTGAACACCGATCCCTGTCTATCAGGCGGAAAATACTCACGCGAAGCGGTATCCCTCCTTGGTCGGCGCCTGGTTGTAGTACTCCGACACAATGGTGGGGAAGACGAAGTCCAGAAGTCCCGCCGAGCTGTGGGCGGCCATTAGGGCCACCAGGGCAGTGAAAAGTAGCTGTGGGAAAAGAATGCAGATTAGTCTTGGATCATATTTGGAACTAATTATCCTATAATTAACTCATACTGTAAGTCATGCTAATTCTATGTTTTATAGACCTTTAATGAACTGAACTACTTTACTTAGCACTTTTTAAACTAGTTTTAGCACAGCTGAGAAATTAAATGGATCCAATAATAAAAATCCAAAAGTTAAACTGCGAAATGGACCTGCTCCGCATCTGTGTAACTTGGCAGCAACACGGGCTATTAGCACAGCTGCATCAATATCGTGTATTGGATTGACAGCCACTATTTGGATTATGCACACACTTCACATGCCAGGTTAATTGCCGCCCCCTGGTCAATACGAAGTCGTAGGTCTGGGACACGGTCGAGGCATCCGGATGGGAATCAGAAACAGTATCTGAATCGGAATCGGAATGGGGTTCCGCCCTGAGCAGCTGCTTACCAATTTCGCTGAGGCCATGTTGATGCGCGATGGAGTTACCGAGCTATACTAAAGCATCCGAAGTGCGCCCCCTAATATATAAAAGTTAGGATCTGCATAGATCTTTCAAGCTCGCGACGCGAGGCACACACACAGTGGATAAGTCATATTTTTCTACTTAGTAGCAGCCACTACTTGTAGAGTAAAACCGGTCGCTTCTCGATCCGCAAGTCAAATGCCGAAAGAAACGCCAACGCCTTCCAGTAAAAATGTTATATTTAAAGATTGATTTCGAGTAATTTTCGGCAAAGGAATCGACTTGGCGACATCTGCTCCACACACACAATGCGTTCTCCCTGCTATGCAAACAGATGGAACACTATTTCTCGATTTGTTATCAAAATGCGGTTATCCTTGGTCTTAAAGCTAGCGAAACCAGTGATTTATAAAACGATATTTGCATATATTCGAGATGCCAAATTAAACAAAATTGTTTTGATGCTCACAAACTAGTTTATTTTGGTTTATAGTCGCCGTGATTTCACTTTCTATGGTGAAGTTTAGCATCCGATGCTCGTTCTGAACAATTGCCTTTTCTTTCAGCGATTCAGGTTTCTCTTAGGAAAGGTTTTCACGGTTTTTTACATGATTGTACGTTGGGATGAGTAATTAGTTGTAATCAGCCATCAATTGTGTTCAATTACTGAGTCATCTTTGCAACAATCCCATCCAGATTCGTGTACAGGTCCATTGGTGTTGAATTGACGTGTTCCTGAATGGCAATAAAATGAAACTCAAACTTAAACGATTGCGTTTTACTCATTAATTAAAAAGTCATTTTGAGGTTCAACGCTCTAGACAGCACCAATATAATTAAATATTTCTTAAAAGCCGAATAGTCGAAGAGATTGCTCAGATTTGTATATTCATACTAACAACTTGCTATAACTTGCTATAAAGCAGGAACTCTTTAATGAATTATTTGTTTGAAATTGAAATTTATCTGCTTGACAAACTCTCAAAAAGCAACGTATAAAAGTCCAGTTCTCTGAGAACATAACACAACATAAAAGAATACAAACAAACAAACTAATTATGTATATTTCATGCTATTGATTTGAGTTTAAGTTACAAATATGCTTGTGTGAACGCGAAGCATTAAACTCTCGTCGCCCAAAAGTATGCTTTAAAGTATTTCTTAATATCACGTCGAATTATTATATTATTTTTTTTGAATAATTAATCTATATCTTTGACATTTTGTACTCATTTACTGTTTAGTGCTTAAGCTTTAAAATATGATTTGAAAATTCTAACATGTCAAGTGAAAAAAAGCTGGCTGGTACGACACGCTATGTATTTATACATCACGTAAACATATTTTTTACATTTACTGAGGATTACTTCGATAGATGGCGCCACTCAAATGAAAATAGTTATCCTATTATTCTCATTTCAACAATTATTTTTACTAAATTCATAAAAAAACCCCCAATGTATTAATTTTTGGTGTTGCTTTTAATTGCCCGACTTTTGAACCTAGCGCTGATATTTCCTACATCACAAAGTAAATGAACCAATCAGAAAACTAATTACGCTGTGAAAATATATATTAAATTAAATTATGGAAAATTATTATTTAAAGTACTGATTGGCAAGTGTCGCTGGACAAAAGCGGATTGCCAAAACCTCTGATGGTCAGACGATTTAGAGGCGTTTTCATAATGAAATCTCACGTCCTCCTGCTTGGATTCCTGGTCATCCTTATTGGAATCCTTAGTCATGAAAATGTCGATGCAGCTGGACTTTTATCCTCGTCGGCACAGACCCAGGGATGCCAATGCTCCCTGACGATGTCCTGCAGCTGCTGCCAGAGTGTTTCGGTTGATCTCCTGAATCAAAATAGTACCGGTATGTAGCTAGGATACACACTTTCTTATAACCCTTACCTTACCTTTAAATTCCCCTTCAAGTCTGCCTCACTTTGGGCATTGGCTTGACCAGTGGAACCATCAATTTGGGGGCCACAATGGATGGAAATGCGGTGGCCGCGTTCGCCATCAGCACCACCAAGCCGCCCACATATTGCATACCCGTCATCTCGATGGTTTCCGTGGACATGTGCATTAAAGTAAACATCAAGGTGGCAGGAGTGGCGGTCAAGGCCTGTCCCACCTTTTATACCAACTATGCCACGAACCAGGTCGTGAGCTACGATTTTCCCTGCATCCAAGTGGGCATGGATGGAGTTAGCCTGATCTAGAATACATATGCGACACCCAAAACACACAACGCTTCTTTCAAGTTTTTTATTCTGTATGCTCTTCGTTAGGTTTATAAAATGTTCAGCAGCTAGCCGGGAAAATCGCTATATACAAATGTTACTGGTCAAATGCACAGGATCCGCAGACCGATCCAGGATACACTGCATTTGACAGCTAAGCTTAACGAGTAAGGCTATTAAACAAAAACAAGTGTTATCGGTGAAACCCATCAGCCCAAACCACAAGAGAAAAATGTACAATAAACTTACAACTGAAGATCACAAAGGACTCCTAACCACAGAGGCTGGTCTCACGAATTCTACCAATTATACATATTATGTTGGGTCTTCCTATATTGAGGTAAGCAGCAGATAATCTAGGCTTCGCATCGGGATTCTTTGTGGGGGCACTTCGAGAACTGCTGCCAGTGCACCCAGAATTTGGATCAGTTCGCTCGTAATCGCTCGTACACCTTGTTTATCGGATATATCAACTAAAACTATGCTTGGACCAGGCCACTCTGGTTGCCCAAACAGCACTGCGCGTCCCGGCCAAGCGGGGCTGCATCGCCTCCAAGGGACGCGGACGCGGATGAGGCGGGCACATCGCTCACGATCGCCTTGCACATGACCATCCTGACTCCGGCGAGGAAGTCCGAGAGGTAACATCATGTGGGTCGTGACGGGGCCGGCGGTTTTCGCTCCAGGGACGAGGATTGCAGCACGGCGGGAGGTGGCGGTGGCGGGGCACTCCGCATCCTGGGCACCGGCTTCTGGTCCTTGCTGGCCGTGGCCAGTGAGTCCCTCAGCACCTTTGGCTGCGTCGTTATGACCTTTGGTATGGTTCCCAGATGCTTCGACGTGCCATCCGCACCGCCCTCCAATCGCACCGACTCGATGGACGAGGACACCCGGCTGTTGCCCTCCTCGTCCAGCTCGTTTCCCACCTCCACCTCGTCGTCCTCATCCTCGTTCTCCTGATCCTCGATCAGGGCGCGGAACTCTTGGATCGATTCGTTAAGCACCCACAGTTGTGACAGCAACGAGAGATCTAGTTGACGCAGTCCGTTCTGGAATGAAAAATCGAGTAAAGGATTAGTACTAATTCGTGATACTTTGAAAGTTACTTAGTAACTTAGTAATACTCAGTGTGGGCGTAGCCCGTTGATTTATCTGTGCAAAGTAGTTACTTTACATTTTATTGATTCAGATTGCCTTATCCGAAATATATATCTCGTCTGGCTGGCCGGCCGACCATGAATAATCCCAATACCCATGTCCTCCTTTAGTTTTGGCCTGTATTTTCGTGGCATGACGCTTGTGGTCAAAATGAAAGTTCCCCTGTCGCTGTCGAGTAGGAAGGAAAAATCTCATTTGTCAATTAATATCGCGGCATAATATCGCGCCAAAAGAAAAGCAGAAAAACTTTCTGCAGCCGCCGCAGCATCGTGGTATTAGCCAAATCCGCTCAAGCCGGCGTTTTCGCTGACGACCAACTCCCACCTGGCTTACTAATGCATTCAGATTGACTGCGAAAGCAAATTAAAGTTGAGTTAATAAGAAGTGACTGTCACTTGAGCGCAACTGAACATTTAAATACATTAAAATATTGAAATATTTTTAAATATATTTATTGGCCATAAGTCAAGTGAAGAAGCTTTCCCTTGGCGACCGCTGGTCCAGAAAAACCACAAAACTCAATTTTCTTCACTTCCGTCTAGAATACGGTTAGCAATTAGTCATTTGAGGTTTCCTCTTCAATATTCAATACTACTGCTAACTTCGGCTAATTTTCCGCTTTTCCTCAACTTTCCCAACAACGAGGAAGTATCTACGTGTTCTCCGCTAAAAAATGCCCATCTCAGTTTCTTCTTTTTAACCATTTGCTGTTGGCCATGTTAAGTGTGTGCCAGTTTTTGCCGGATTAATGCCGGCTGTACAAAACCTTTCGGCTTTTCGCCACATTTTTGGCGTGGGCGTCGCCTCGGGTCGAATGTGAATTAGTTGCAAATTAACATACTACTGGCAGGGTTATCCGTGGAAAGTCGATCCAAATAGAAGTGTGCTAATGCCATTAGCTAGCTTGGCCAGAAAGTAAGTAGGCCAATCAGGTGATAGGCAAGCAATCTTGATTAGAAGTCATGCTGGTTAGGTATGAAGTATCTAGAATCTATATTTATGTATCTTTCAATATTTCCACCTTTTGGTATTTCTTTTAGTTTTACCAATTCGTCTGCTGTCATAAATCGAATCGATACGTGTATAGTTGACAATTTAATTAGCCCTAAGCCCTTTGCGCTAAAATTGCTTTGTGGCTTGTATTGAGTGGCGGTAAGGAGGCTTTGCCGCAAGCAGAAGCCCTAGAAGTATCTTTAAATGCAACAGCGCCAAATGGCAATGAACGCTGCAAATGCCAGACAAGGCTGCCACCGCCCTGCCGCATAAATCAGTGCATATGTATATATATATATAGCTGGATATAGACACACGGATCTGCCCAAGATCCAAGATAAATACTGGCGCGTTCTATCTTTAGCCGCGAAGCCATTCAGCTCACATCAAACATTTCTGCACCGATGCGTGAACTCTGCAGCCGAACGCGGCACCTTTTCGCGAAATGCGGAAGATCAGGAAACGGGCAGGAATCTCAGCGATTTGCTGGGGTAATGGAACCGCCCAGATGGTTGGCCACTTAGCTATCCGGACATTCGCGAGTGCCATCTATTGATGATTTGTGGGCTTTATGTGAGCGGTATATCTGGAATATACGATCAGATCCGTAAGGCTTCTTCGCACCCTTTCATGAACGTGTGTGATTCCCCGCACGGATTTAATTAACTCGGAGGCAGGCAAATGAGGCAACTTGGGATTGCAGAACGAATGTGTATCTTTATATGTGGCAGGGCCCTCGGCAAGAGGTTGGCGTGTCATGTTCGCGGTCTGATAAGCTGAGCTCGGTTCGCATGTGCCAAATAAAGTGGAACAAGTGAGAAGCGATTAGCCACAAATGGGGGTATTTCTTGGCCAAGTCTCTTCAGACTCGAGATTCGAGCTGCTAGACTTCAGACTTGAGACTTGGCCTAATCGGCAGCCGACGATCTTGGAGCCGGAGAAAGAATGCCCGGGCCGGGCTTGGTCGTTCAAGGCCGTTTTATGTAAGCCGTAAAAATCCATTTCATGCATTGATGCATTTCTTCTCACAAACTGTCCGCTGGCTCTTTAGTGGCTTAGCTAGCTGCCTGCTCTTGCCTTTGTTGCCTTTTTTTTCGTTCATAAATTTAATTTGCTGCCATAACCGAGGTATCTGGCAACATAAATTAGCTGAAGCGGACCCGCTTTGTTGTTGCTTTGCTGCCAGCTTGCTTACTTGCTCACTTGCTTACTTGCCCACTTGCCCGATTGCCAAGTTGCCAGCTTGCCAGCTTGCCAGCTTGCCAGTTTGCTGGATTGCCTGGCTTAATGGCTGCGCATGCGCTGATTAGTCGTACTCCTGTTTTCTCCCATTGTGGCCCCACTCGGCTTTATTTCTCCCCGATGCGTTGTGTTGCATTAACCAGGTTTATTACTTCATTTTCATCGTTGCTCACATTAGAGATGGTGCCGCTGATGGCGCTGGGAATGGCGGCTCTAACAATTGAGCGTAATTTGACTTGACAATCATCTATTAATATGGGGGGCATAAGGTAGAGTGGTTTCCAGCCAAGGAGTAATTGCAATTTGGGTTACAACAGAAATATAACAAAAATCTAGGTCTAAGGGAGTCAATAAATCGAGTTGAACTTGTACAAACATCCGTTTCTTTGTTTGTAAAAATGTAAACGCATTAATTGTGGTAAGAAAAGCATGCTTCTGTAGAATGGATAATCGCATTATAGGTGGCACGCCAAAAGCCCATTGTGCCGCCGACTGAAAGCCGATCTAATAACCCAATAATAACCCACTACCGCACTGACCTTCGGCAAATATTTACTTTTAATTCGTCTACAATCTACAATATCGAGTGAGTAAAAGCGGCTTTATATCAAATACGGGAGTGAGCGAACAATGCATATCAGTATCTTGGGTTCACCAAGAAGGCTAACCACTCAATCTCTGCCCAGTACTCGGCATTCGAAAGCAAAAGCAAAAGCAAAAGCGGCCAACTAGCATAATTGCAAAATAAGAAACACATTCACACACCGGACCCATACCCATACCCATACCCACATACCCATACTTACTGGCTTACACACCCACCGAACTGAGCGATCAGAGCTTGAATCGTTAATCAACCGACCGAGACCGAAACATTTGCGAAAACCATGGAAAGATAGTTCAGATAGGTCAGCACAGCGATACCCTAACAAATGGTGCTGGTAATTAGTTTAAAAAATAAACCCAAAATCACTTCCCCATTGATTCGGATCTATTTTTTGCCGAGAAACGAGTGTTTTCCTTCGAATGCCAGGGCTTTATCTCCGCCCGATGGCATTTCGACTAGATTTTGGCGGCCCAACTTGGCCCGAAAGTGACTAAGACCCGGTAGAGTTAGATAAACAAAGCCCGGCGATATTGTGGCAACGAATGGATTCAAATGCCCCGCAGCAATAACACACAATCACAAATGGTTGGGCAAATACAATGACCAATTAAAGTGTCATTGGATTTAGGCTTTGTGGCGGCGAAATCTACGAGCTAATAGAATCGCTTGAAGCGCGTGAAATGCGCGTGTAACAATCATATTGCACAGGAAATGTGGCCCACAAATATACCATTTGCGCCCAAGACCCCGTCTCGACCACGTCCTAAAAGCCATATTGCACAACGGCAGACATGCAAATTGCGCAAAATGCTTTAAATGGTGCACAATTTAGTATTTATTTCCAATTGTCGAGCGCCGCCACAGATCGACGTCTAAATCGGAGCAGCACGAAAAGTCAGAAGACTTCGCTTTTATTTGATCCGAGACTTGAGTACCGCCGAAGTGGCCGCTCCTAACCCAAGGCTTACTACACTTGTGGGGGGTGCTTACACCCACGCCTAAGCGGGCATTAAACAGGTTCTTGCGACCATAATGCCATGGAATCTATCTATCTATATGTATCGAAGCCGCAGCCGCTGCCAGCCAGCAAACCAAATTAAATGTGAAAGGTTTGGCCAACATTTAGACTTTGCCCCGCCGCAGAAGTTGCCATTAGGCGGCTGAACTGCGGCTTACCCAGCAGGTCAATAAAGTTCACTTCCAAATGCAGCTCGTACCCTCGAGAAGTGTGTTATATTTCGGCACTAGAGTGACAGCACGCGCACAAAAATAGCTTGCTTCGTCACTTCACACAACTGGTTCCTGGCCGTCGAACTAAATTGCTTCGCTTAAGATGCAAATTTTATGAAATACTTTAGTTCCAAACTGAGTCAGTGGTCGAAAGTAAGGTGTTTCGGCATTCTACAGATACTTATACTCATAAGGAATGCCTATAAACTCTCCAATATAAACAATATATATATGAAAGCAATCGTACGGCACTCGTTTTCATTCCAACTACAATAAAATATGATTGAGATCTCACCATTTCCTTCCGCAGCGTCGCAATCTGGGCATCCAGAGTGCTGCCCGCCTCGACCGCCTGGGGGTTTCCTTTGGCGGATAAGCTGGGGGACTTGGCCTCGGATTTGGCCACCAGCATTGGTGGTGTGGATGTGTTTCCGTTCGGCGAGGAGGGCAGTGACTTATCGGTGGCATGCTCCTTGGTATCCTGTGTCTCCCCTGCAAGAGTGTCGTTTGGTTTTCGGCTGCCATCGCTGCTGTTGTTGTTTCCTTCCACATCGCTCAGGAGTCCCGAATCGGAGCACAATAACTTGTTGAAGCCGATCAGAGATTTCGGCAGCGGGGGCAGCTCGCAAGCCGAGTTTCCACTGCAATGAGAAGATTGATTGGAAGACACGGATCAGTATCATGGAGTACAAACTGGGGTTAAGTACATACAGTTTAGTTCCAGCCCAACTATACCTTTGCTTGCCACCCAAATAGCCATAACCCTGCCAATAACCAATCACATGACCATCTAGACCATCATCACTCTCCTTCTCAAAACCATCAGTACCATCATCATCGTCCTCCTCCTTACTGCGATGGAGCATTTCACTTAGGATCAGGGGCAGAACGGTCGCCTCCCCGCAATCACTGTCATCATCGTAATCGCTGCAGGTGGTGGGCGTGCCACTACGCCCGATCCTCAGCTCCTCGTCGTCCTTCTCGTCCAGGTTGAAGAAGCCGTCCTGAAAACGCTGGTACCACTTCGCCACGTACTGCGCACTGGGGCAGAAGGGCCCAAAGGCGTTGCGGCACTCCTCAAAGATCTGGGCGGGATGCAGGCGGCGCCGGAAGCCAAACAGTATGCACTGCTGCAGCTCCACGGCCGAGGGCGCCGGAATGGGCGTCAGAAAGAGGTCGTCCAGGTCCTCGGACATTTTCGGTGGCTTTGCGAGACGGCGCTTGAGACTCCTTATGACATTAGCTGCAAAGTTTCCGATGGGGAAGAGGATAGGTGGATCTTTTAGATATCATATCGCAGGCGCGAGAAAGCTGGTGAGGCAAGAACTCCTTGGATTCAACGCATGTTCCTCGGTTTCAACAGAGAACAGAACACAGGAACACAGAACAGAAAAACAGAACACTGGATGAGGTGATGGATCTTGCGGCATGGGATATTATCAGATGTTGGTTAGGCACAGCAGGTGTTATGGCTTATTTGGGTTATTTTCAGAGAGAACGACTTATGACATAAGCTGCTAAGTGGATTCAAAGGTAATATAACTTCATTAACAGCACATCATGGCTAAGCACAGCATCTGAGAGCTGCCTTGGGAAATCATTAGTAATTGTGGATTACAGCTTGAACAGATAGAGATCGCCAGCTCTCGAAAGATTGGCCTTTCAATCTCAATCTGTAATATTAGCACAGGCATTCGTGTGTACAAAGATACATGAGAACATGGCCGGGTATGCGAAAATATAAAGTTATGTACATAATGCAGGCCCAACTCCATTCGTCGCAGAAACCAGACAGACACGAAGGCCACCAACTTATGGCTTTTAGAATGCTAGCGAACGAGTTCAAAAATTTGCTAAACAGTCGGTTCAGTCAGTGGCATCAAAGGCCATAATATAGTTGCAAAAACGTGGTCAATGCAAGAGGTAATTTGGTTTGTGACTTCATTTGAGCGCAATGGAGATTACGAGGCCAATAAACGCCATGAAAACAGCCCAATTCTCAGCGTAAACTCGTTGTATCTAGAAGTATTATGAAATGTATCTAGAGATTTAAATAGAAGGAATGTTTGTTTGATAATAAATATGTTCGCATATTGTGCAATCCACTTGTTTATTATTTGCCCATATTAAAAAGTCGTTTAGCTAAATAAAACCCAGCTGGTTCTACATCATTTCAAAGGGCTGGCCGACAATATAGCCAAAGTCAACACCTTTCATCTATTTTCGACCCACACGTCCGACTATTTTGAATATGCGAATTGAATCCGTCAGCAGCCAATTGGTGTCTAATTAAAGCGCATTTCAACTGCCATTCGAACAAGGAATCATAATCATAATAATAAATGGGATTTTGTGCTGAACCGATATTACGTCATGGGGAAAAGCGAACTATGCTGCGCAGGGCAAGGCTGGAGGTCAACGAATACGAGGTGATCTATACAAACGTGGGTGATGAGTATATCCCAAATGTCTCACATGTCGGTTAATGAAAACACATGGGAATCATACGGATCCGCAGGTTGTTACTTTTTAAACAGCCGATGATGTTGTGAAGTAATAATAACACATTGGAAAAACACTGCGGCAACAACATATTTCTTGAACAACACACAAATCAACACGAAAACTTTGTATTTCTGGTATTTATTTATTTGCGAAGCAGAGGCAGCGTATAGATATTATTTTTACTACTCGCACAGCATGTCTAATTTGATTTGCTAATCTGTCATTTTTATCTGAAGAATTCGAATTCACACAGCTGCGTAAACATTGTCATTAGAAAGGGTCTGCGATTCAGCGCGTACTCACAGATCACGATTTGAACAAACAGTATGGGAAAAATGAACATATAATCTGTGTTTCCTCGTTCCGTTTGGCGTGGATATATTGTTTGTTTCGCTGCGAAATTCGCGTGCAACTAAAAATTAAATGCTGCCACTTTCGGCCACGTTGGAGCGCTGAGCGCTGAGCGTTGGAGCACCCCAATCCCATAGAGAGCGGCCCCAAGGAACCGCAACCTGAAGACAGCCAAACAGAGACACGAAGCCAAGCGATTCACGCGATCCACGGAGCACGGAACGGATTGCTCTGCTCTCGAGAGTGAGCGTTGGGAATCGAGACAAAAATAATACAAATATATAAGCAGAAATGAGCAAATTGATTTAATAAAAAATCAAATGACAAACAGGGTGTATTTCCGGGGGTCAATGGCTTGATTATCTAAGACAGTATCTATATAGATCTATCATAACAAATCATAACGTTCTATGCTGATCCTTAGTTCCTCCAGCTCATTAAATCCTTGTTTCTTTCACTCAACCACTTAGAAAATCCAATAAAATGCAAGCACTGGAGAACCCTTGTCTGATTTTTCTGGAAAGTCGTAAAATCGTCATACCAGATCCAGATCCGTAAGATCCCCAGTTGTGCACCACCCTGTAGAGGCCCTGTCACCATCGCATCCCCGGATATTTTTAGATATAACAAAATAACACGCTCGCGCCGCTGTAGTACATCATGTACGGAATAATCGGACGACTCTCCGGCGATCCCAATCCGTATAGCCGGCAATCGCCGAGGAAGCGTTCCCATTCCCATTCAGAAATGATGCAGCCGTCAAAGACTTGTCTTGTTTCGGACCCCAACTGCTTCCCTTTTGTTATTATTATACGATTTGAATTTTGTTTAGTTTCAGCCGTAGCCTTGCAAGAGGCGGGGCAAGAGACCAAAGCGAATTGGGACCGTGCAGCGGAATGCGGCAGTCTATATTTAACCCGTAAACCGGGTGGAGCACGGATCCACGCAGCGCTGTGACCCACAGAGGCAGTGCATCGAGTGGGCAAATTATGCGGACAATGGCGCAGGTGGCGAATCGGAGCACGCACATTGCAGGATGCGGCATTGCGGCAGAACAATGCGATGTACTATATAGTGGACTTATTTATATGCCATAGTATAGTAGCGCCATGGCGATTTCTCGACGCACTGACTGGCTCTACGTACGTGATCATAATACCAATGGGTGACCCAAAAATTTCACCACTTCGCATTTATGAGCTTTCCTTGGCCAAATCGCCCGGCTGACTGGCGCAACAAATGGCACTCGGCGGGCTGAGAAGGTGATAAAAGGGGCATTTAAATGGCTGGCGAAGATCTGTGGGTCAGTTCTTCGAGACTCAGCCGCTTCTCAGCCGTTTAATGAGGGCACGGTAAAGACTAATAACGCCGCCTCAGCTCACACAATCGGGTTCCAGTTTCTCACAGCAGTGGCTTTCTCACGCATTCTAATAAGGCATCGTTTTCCATTGTCTTCAATCTGCAGTCAGCAGTCAGCAGTCTTCAGTCACCAGTCTTCTGTCTCCAGTCTTCTGTTTTCTGTCTTCAAGACGGACTACTGGTGAGCGGAGTCCGGTGCAAATTAAGTGAGAAGTTGCAGGGTCTTGGGGGAGTTATTATCGCCGGTTACTCACGTATTGTCGCCTCTACGTGAGCCACTCCCACCTGGGGGAACGAAAGAAAGAAACCTTTGGGGGCAGCCACAAAATCGCTCATATCATCGCAGCGTTTTCGCTTTCATTCGAACTACTCAGCGCAGAGCCCATAAATTTCTGTTTTCTACCCGGGAGTTTCTAAACAAATAACCAATAGTAGTAGTATGCAAATGAGCCAGCGACTAGAGCGGTTTAGTTACCCAAATAAATTGTATTGGCCTGTGCGGCATAGCATACATACGATTAGTCGCGCGTTTCTCTTTCGAATCCGACGAAAAGCGAAATTTTGATTTCGGTTTCCTGATTAGTAGAACCAACCAACTTGGCCATTGGACGCCGCCTGGCCACTGCCCCTACGAATGGCTTAATTTATGCAGATTCACCGTGTTCAGACCTTATTATCGTACATATAGCACGATATCGGCATCGGCAAAAGGCCACTGCTGAGACTTTGTTAGCCAGCAACTGAACACAACTCAAAGACTCAAAGACTCAAAAGCGAAAGCACCGCAATATGAGCGGGACATTTTTGAGAATTCAAAAATATGCAAGACACGCTATTGATCCCATTAAAAATACACGTATTAATACGAAAAGAGGGGCTCTGATGATTAATTGCCTTTGAAGCCATAGAGGTATTACCACTCGAACTCTAAAAGGTGTTACCAACGAAATTGGTCAAGTCAATTCTATATAATATGCCTAAATACGACCATAATGCATGGCTAGAAAAGGTTATATCTTAACCAAGAAGTCTACTACATTTTACATAGATTAATAAACCGAGGGCGTACGAATAAACAAGACTAATGCGAAAAGCCACGAGCTATTCAAATTTCCTTATGTGAAAGTAAAAAGTAAAATGTTCGCTGTGCAGCATGGCGACCACAAGCGAATAAAGTGAATAAAGCGAATAAATCCGTCCACTTGACCACCGAACGGAACAGGAAACTTGGGCAATACTCGCGCACCTGAGATACGAATCTACAAATCTGCGCCAGCTTGGCTCAGACTGCCATTTGCTATTTTTGGCCAGACATCTGCGTGGAGTTGTTGGCATTAAAAATTAAACAAAATAAGGCAGCGCGACTGCCGAGCGGGGGCAAATTAAGTGAGAAACGAGGTCTTAACGCAGGAAACATATGGAAGCAATTCGCCTCAAAGGCCCTTTGTTTCAGTAGAAAAAAACAGCAACTGGAGTAAAACCTATCGATATAGCACAAAATCAGTAGCTACTGATTAGATAAATACATGTAAATGCAGCCTTATCTTTGCTTACTTAAAGCTGCAGCCTAGATTATATCATTAGTAGTTCATAAACTGTAACAGAGCGTACAGATACAGATACAGATACAGATACAGAGTCTTGGCTTTATGTAAGCCAAGTTAGGCAGGCTGGCAGGCAGGCAGGCGGCCCACACTCGTGGACGAAGTGGAGTGGAGTCCAAGACTTCATCCACTTTTGGTTTCCAGGTGCAGGCTGCTTTTCCGCATGTTTGTTTTCCGCTAAAATCAAGTTTATGCTGGCTCTCTGGCGCAGAGTCTCTGGGTATTTTGGCCACTTTCTGGCAGGGATTGTCGTCCGTACTGCTCACCTTGTAAACTAGTAACACTCATTTGGGCACGCGTTTCTGGTACAAGACGCGGCCACTCACTACTCACCACTCGACCAATCACGCAATTAATTGAGTTGATCTTTCCCAGAAGTTTCTCTGCGAAAGGTCTTGGGACGGAGCTTAAGATCCATTGACCTGATAACTGAGAGAACAAAGGGGTAGTTGAACTCCGGCTATCTGTCGCATCATCTTGGGATACTAGCTGCTAGCCAACTGAAACGGAGGCATATTACGCAGAAGTACTACGAGTATGAGTGCGAGCACACCTGAAACTCAGTCAGTCAGCAGTTTGCCGAGTCACCTGTCGTACTTTAACGGTTCTCACACTCGTAACAGCCTCAAAAACCTGACTTGTGTATCTTTGGCAAACACAGAAATTACAACGCCGCCACCTGAAAACTGCCGACTGGCTGACAGCCATCAAGAGTCAAGACTCAGATCTGAATCCGAATCGGAATCCGAACCGGCCATGATTTTAATCGCAGTTGAAGGTGTTACTTCGACTAGTTTCTATGGAGCTACACATAGATGCAGACCCATTTATGATATAGGTAAGTAGCAGGTCTGAAAGGATTATGGATAGCTATTCACATGTTTATACTTTCGGTGAAAGCTAATCACTTGTTCGATAGAAACGAACTATTGGCCCAAGTTGAAGCCCATCTTAAATGGAACTTAGGTAGCAGCTAATAAAAGCAGTGTTTCTTTAATGGCTTTCAAAAGCTTGGCTTGCATTTGTTGGATACGTATGTAAATCTCTGGCCGATTTCGTGGCTGGCTTTCATTCGCCTTGCAATTCCCAGAAAATTATGTTGGAAAATGATTGGTGGCAACGAGCAGAGCGAGGCAGTAATCAAGTTGCAGTCGTCGTTATTCAAGACATTACCACATGCAAGCATTCCATTTCGCTTTTTAATAACACTCACTCACAGGTGACAATTAAGCTCGTTTTTCAACGAATTATTCCGTGGCTAGCTTCTTTCGTTCTTTGGGCGCCAAACAAAAGGTTAATGAATTTTTTTGGGTTAAACTCACGGAAATGTCTTTATAAACTTTAACGACCTTTATACGAGCATACTATATATATGATATACCCATATATACTATATAGAAGAACGGAAAGCGGTGAGCATTCCTGATAACGGCAACCTTTATGCAAATCGAATTGGAAGGAGCAGTAACTGGGATTGGACTGATCGAATTGGAATTTATTTTACAACGCTTGCGTTGCACTTGCAACAGTTAGCCACGCCAATGGAAGTGGCCATAGATGTGAGAGTATCTACATCCGCTTATCCGTGAATCAGCTCGTATGCATGAGACCCAATCCACACGTTCGGGCATTTGAAAGATGCAATTTGCAGTTGCATCTCGCCTTAGGAAATGACTTCTCGACAGAGCTCGCTTAAATATGCATTGATTGAGTGAGTAATAGATAAAGTGAAATACAATATTATTATCGGCACAAATGCCTGCATGAAGAGAGCGAGTCGCACCGAGTTATTTCAATTATATACGATTCGCTTTTGAAATGCACTTGTGTAATGCATGGAAAAACTAAAATTTTTCCGCGCATTATACACACATTTAATGAATTTAATGAATAATAGAAATTCCCTCATATAATGCGCCATTTTTGGAGTTAATTCCAAGGCAAGATTCAAATTGAAGAAATATGCTGAATATTTTATTATTACTTTCTAACCAGAAAAGCACATGATCGGAGAACTTAAGCCCGTGATTTATTGGCAGCGTAGTGGCGATTTCTTTCGGCCATTCTGATGGCTATTGGGAGTCAATGAAAGCTATGAATCGTGTGAATAAGCAAATATTGGAACATACATATATGCACGATATATGAAGTATCTTGGTCGTGTGGCGATGGCGCAAATGCCAAGCCAAGTGAGTCACGATAATCACTTTTCGCGGCGACAAACACGTACCGTATAGCAATATATCTATCTATACGGCTATATGGGAATACATGCGAGTATGGTATTTGTATTTATATGTTAATATGAGCCCAGGCCCAGTGTGTGTACCCGCTAAAATCCAAATTCGAGTCGTAAGAGAGCGCCTCCAAACGGGTTTTGGCCACTTCGATTCAGCTGCTGCGCTGTTGTTTTTGTTGCCGCCGTTAAAATACTAACGAGAAACCTAAATTGTTAATATCGCAAGCCTTTGCGGCTACTTGCTGCAATTGCAATCGGCATCGGGCCCAAAAGATCGCACATGCAACGTGAAATGTGCAACATGCAACATGCAGCGAGCAGCAAGCAGCAAGCCACACTCGGAATGATGTCAGCAGAGATAAGTTAATGTAAGCCAAACCTGTGCTGCTGTGAGAGATCTCACTCGGATGCGAGCTGCACAACAATGGAGCACCTGAAGATGAAGAGGTGCTCGGGATTGGGACTCGGTCTGCGATTCGGACGCGGATTCCGTGGGATGCGCACGGCCGATCAAAACCATGTCAATGGAGCCCAGCGAAACTCGGTGAAATAATTGCGGTAGCAAGGGGCGATCTTGGATGATCGGGCTCAGCTCGAAACTATTACGACCTCCAACGTATGGAGCCGTTTTTACAGATCTTCAATTGATGGTCAAGATTTTGTTTTCCCTCGGCAAACAGCTAATTTCCATACTCATTAACGTTTAATGAACGGCAATAGCAATAAATAATGTTATAGCTTCATTTATGGATGCTAAAACTATCTGTTCCTTCATTATCCACGAATCTCATTAGCTGCACTTACTACACATAATTTTAATTAAATATATAACGAATGTTTTAGAGGCATTAGTTCCTAGGATCAGCTTTTGCTATTTCTTCTAACAATTATCCATTGAGAAATAGTTTCGAAACTCACCGCTTTCCGTTGCGAGAACGCTTCTCGCTCTCGGCCTCCTTGACGCTGTCCCAGCTGTCGCCCACTCCCGAGGACATGTCGTCCAGCCGCTCCTCGTCCTCCATGCCCGAGTCCTCCAGGCTGATGTGGCAGCTGGTCAGAGTGACTGCCGTGCCGTTGTCGCCCACCTCGATCCAATCCGAGGTGCGGATGCGCTGGGATCGCTCGGTTCCGTAGGGCGAGGAGTCCGTGGAGCAGCCCGAGGGGCAGCGCTTCCTCGAGGACGAGCCCTCCTTGCCGATGTTCTCCTTCAGCGATTTGTTGACCGCGTAGGTGAGCGTGTCCTCCTCGTCGACGTCGCCATCGGCATCCTCCACGTTGTCCGCATCCACGTCCTCGGTGTCGGCATCATCTATGGAGTTGTAGCGCCTGCGAGATGCCACGCTTTTGGGCGTGGAAGTGGTGGGTGGGGGCGAGAGGGACTTGGCGGTGGGCAGCTGCTCCAGGGAGCAGGACTTATTCCGCATGGCAGCCAGCTCCGAGATGAGCATCTCGTGGAAGGCCTGCTTCTTTTGCGGCGTGTTGCCCACGCTGATCGAGCTCTTCATGGTGCTGGTCTGGCCGCCGTTCACATTGATCCTCATGCAGTTGCCCGATGACTGGATGGCCAGGACATCGGACTCCTGCTTCAGGGCCTCGTGCTTGGTTATGATGGTGGTGTCGGCGGCGGCCTGCTTCTGGCTCTGGTTGATGATTATCTCCGAGAACAGACGCTCGGCGGCGTTCTTCAGATTGTTCTTGATCTCCACTGTCCGCCCGGATAGGAATCCTCCTCCATTATGCGGGGAGGATGCCGGATCCTTCTGGCTGCCATCCAGGGTGGTCTTTGATCGCCTGAAGAGCCCATTTGATGATGGGCTGGGAGCCACCACTGGAATGTCTTCCACATCCAGAGTGGCCACGGGCACTTGGACAATTTTCCGTGGCCTGGGAAGCGGCTGACTGGCCGGCTGGAGGCCCGCCCTCTCGAAGTCCACCTTTCCCAGGCTCAAGCGGGTGTCCTTGCGGGGCGTGGTCTGTGGCGTGCTCCCGATCACGCTTATCGAGTTATGCCGGTTGACCGTGACCACCGAGGTCATTGAATCCCTGGGCTTGGCCGTGGGCACATCCGGTGCCTTGCGCAGCTTCAGGGGCTTCACCGGCGGCGTTGGCACCGCCGTGGTGGGCGTCTGTGTCTGGGCCTGTTTCTTGGGCAGATTGACCGTTGGCGACTTGTAGACCAAGGTACGACCCACTGCACTCAGCTGGCTCACGAAGGTGGGCTTCTTCTGGATGATCGGAGGGGCTCCTGCTCCATTGGCCAACTGTGCTGCTGCTTTGGGCCTGGGCGGCACTGGTGGTCCTGGCCGCTTCACCACCACCGTGTTGGTGGTGGTGGCTGCTGATCCGGCGGCTGTGGTGGCCATTGCTGGTGGTGGTGCCTTCGCTGTGCTGCTCGTTCTCACGCCAAAACCGCACTCGAAACCAGTATTTTTAGGTCACTTCTCGAACGGCAAGCCAGAGACTACTGCGCTTATTTATTATTATTACTTAGCATAAGCGCGCAAATGGGAAACTAGTTTTGCTCTTCTCACATGGCGATCTCCTCCGCAGCTCCTCCTCACCACCTCATCCACATCTGCTCCGGCCTCTCGAGTGGATCTCTGATCTATTTTGAATATAGGCCACTGCAACGGAGCTAGTTGGATGCTGGATATTGTAAGTCGGATTGCTAGTTGAACGTTGGATGTTGAATGTGCCAAGTAACACTTTATTGGTCGGCTATTCAGTTATTCGATATGGAATATAAGCATGGCCGCTCGGCTCTTTGCTCTTTTGCGAAACTCGTTTTCGATCTTTGGGGGTTCTGTGGATTTTAAAGTGAAAGGGTTCCGTTTATTTTGGTTTTGGGACTCTGCATCGGGCAATGGAAACTTTGCGACCAACAACTCCGCGCCATTTAATTGTTTAATACTTTGGAAAAAGAATAAGCGACCTAATCCTTGGATTCTGATCTGTATAAAGTGAAAGGGGATTGGTTTTATGACTTGCACCTATGAGATAGGAACTTTAATGCCTAAGGCTAGTTATATCAATTAACAAAGCTCCTCCATTCAGGTAATTATCTATATATATTGATAAACTGACAACAATATGGGTAAAACGATAAACAAAAGACTTAAGTAAAACCATATAGGCACTGAAAACACTCTTTTTAAGTCGGGGCCTTTAAAAGAATGGCGCTGGCAATTAACGTTTTTTGTTGTTTGCACAAAGAAGTTTCACTTTAGCACTGAATTCGGCACTAGCTGGATCTCGAGTTTACGATCTTTTAACTGCCTTTATTTGTTTAAATTTTACGTGTATAATTTAAGCACTGCACCCACACCCACACGTAAATCACTGAACCGATTTTCAAGGCGGGGGAGCATGAGTTACAGGGTTTCGATTTTATCGGATCGGTTCGTTGGGAAAACCCCAAGATATGATAGTTATCTCTTGGGTATTCTAATGAGTGAGTGATTCACCAAACAGTAAATACTGCACTTTTGCGCTTCAAATAGCCAAGACCATTGCAGCGGACACACCAACTCACACACACCCGGGCACACTCACACACACCAGCACGCAGATGCGACCGACACGGATGCGAATACGATTCGTTTTACGATACGATACAGATGCGATATATCCGCTGTACGATGCGCTTTGCACGAGAGCCAGAAGTGAACTGAAACCGAAACGGAGAGAAAGATTCGAAAGAGCGAGGCTCAGCGCACCTTGCTCAACATTGTTGTTGCTACACGGCCGTACGAGAGTGTGTGTGTCTGCGAGTGCGACAGTGTGGGTGCCTTGGATAAACGAGTGACGCGGCACAACTCGAAAAGTCTGCACTTCAAAGATACTTTTGCATCGCATGCAGTCACGCAGTTACTCTATTATTTACCCAGCTGAATGCAAATAAATTCGGTTTATTTTCATTTGTATGTAAAATGAATTATATTTCGTTACAAAAATATAGGTAAGCACTTAAAACTATTGAGTAAGTTCTTGTAAGTTGTACAAAGGGTTATTTTAGGAACAATTATTTCTTATATTCCACTGTGAGCACCTAAGTAAATAAGGAACTTGCCTTCTTAATTAAATTAACAACAATTTGAAATTGATTTAAAAGCAAATGGTTCTTATCATATCCTACTATCTAAACCCAACCCAAGATACACGGTTCGAGTTCCGAAAAGTTAGAAACCAAACGGGTTGAACTTTAAATTAACTTTAACTTTTCAACCGCAACCGAATGGAACCCAACCAGCTCTTATACACCGCTGCTCCTCTCTTTTGGCCGATTCTCCGCTCCTCTCCAGCTTTTCGGAAGAGAAACTTGGCACATGGCCAGAAGTGCATTGATTGCTTCTTGAAACGGGTGGTGCTGGAGTACGATGACGATGATGAGGTTCCCCGGTTGCCGGCGTCTGGCTGCTGTTCGGTTTTCCTTTTTTTGGGGGGTCGTCTGGCGTTGCAACAGCTGTTGTTGCCGCATCGCGACAAAGCACCCGCCACCCCAACTCCCCAAAAAAATCTTTATTGATTGCCTGTGCAAGTACGGAGTACGTGCCTTAGGGTGGACTTTCATGGAGAATCTAATAGCATATATGCAAATCAATTATCACATACAACAAGAAAGCCAAGCATAAAATAAATTACTTATACGACCTGTTAACCAAGCTAACATTTGTTCAAAGAGAACACGATTCCTCTTACGGAGGCATCCCATGACTTCATTTTTATGGGAAAAGCAAGATCCCAACCAAGACATCCATTTTACCTAATATTGCTTTTGGATACTGACATGCCTTTCCTTGTTAAAATCCAATGAAAAGGTCCACACTACGTATGAGTGATTTGTATTAGTGCTCATGAGTACAACTCAGGTCCACCCTAACAAATATGCACAGATTTTGCAGAATTGCTGTGCCATGAATGCATGCAGTACATATAAAAACATAAACATAGCCAGTATAAGTAATAGCTCTAATCGTGGTTCCCTTTCAGCACTTTTACTATTGTCACTGCTAAGCAAAAGGACCCGGAATGCGACACTAGAATGGCCACGTTATTTATGGTGCCACATCGCATTGCACATACTACTTGTCGCAGACTATCAACTTCGTTTTCGGGGGTAATGCCATTTGAAACTGGCGCATTCATTATTGAGCGAGTAGACGGTCAGCCCCAAACTATGCAAATGAGGCAGGACGGCAAAAAGGCAGTCAAAGGGGTCAAACCATTCAAACCGACGGCTGTTCCACTCGAGTCTTGCATTTTACTTGCTCCCTCATTAATTATCTATACGTCATCCCTTCCCGGAATTATAATACCTAAGATTTACGAAAGTCTGCAGTATCAGTATAGAATTACAACCGCCTGTTTACTTTGCCAGCTACTTTATTTTCTGCCAGCTCGCACCTCAGGAAGCCCCAAATATGAAGGTTAAGCTTTGCTAAATACCATGCCTGGCTGGAGGAATGAATGTTTAGACGTACTCTAATCCGGAAGCACTTCAAAACCAAACCCCCTTCAACGCAAGTTTCGTTGGCAGAATTAAAGTTACAGTTTGCGTCCTGGTTGCACATATTTACTTTACACAAAATATATATTGTTTAAAAGTTAATTATAATAGGTTGGTTAGGTTAAGACTTTAGGCGATAAAATAACTTATTTCGATTCGGCCCACCGATTCGCTCGTACCCTTGCAGGTTGGCCAGTAGTACATTTCTAACTAGATTACATATGAAGGAGGTTAATGGCCAGACGGACAGATTCAATTGTAGTCGAGAGTAACGAAATCAAAGCATCTGTACAGTCAAAATGTAACTCACAAGGGCATAACAACATACAATTGACTTTCAAAATAATCAACTTGTTAAACAAATATCTATACACATATTCACACACTCAGCGTTAAAAATACATAACATATTTTGCGTAATATTAAACAGTTCGCGCCAGCAGCAATTGTTAACAACTTTTACAAGGGGAATTAGGGGATTATTAAATTAAAATGGGCGTGGGGACAGACAGGAATTAGTAATTACGGATTATGCATACAAATAAGCGATGGCGCTAGTTACTAACGATACAAAATGTCACGAATACAAAAATAAAATAGTATTTCACTTTTACTCTTCTATATCTCCCATCCTCTATCTAAAGACTAATCCGCAATGGCCGTGTAGGGTAGACTGCTGTGCTTCGGCTTCGTCTTGTTGATGAACACCTTGATGGCGCCATTGAAATCGGCGCTGACCAACACATAACCACATCCCTTTTTGTGCTGCTCGACCAGTGGATCCGGCTGATTGTGAGCCAACTGCAAGCAGAAAGCATGTTGATTAGAAGTGCTCTCGAAAAATATAAAGAACAAGATTCAACGCGATTGGGACCTACCTTCTCATTGGAGATCTCATCCGGTTCGGGCTTAATGATAGCCTCTGGGTGTGGCGCGAATATGGCACAAGTGACCGTAGCATTATGTGCTTTAATGCCTTCCCAGAAGTCGCTGCGATCGCGGCGAACCTGCAGGTACAAAAAAAATAAATACAATTTTATATTAAGCAAAAGGTTTTGCGTCACCCACAGAACTGAGTTTTGAGTAATCGTGGTTTGTTTTCCAAATATAGATGCACTGATTCTCGGACCCGGCTATGATGTACTTTCCATCGTGGCTGAACGAGCCCTTGATTTGCGAGGACACATTCAAGTAGCCCTTGTACTTGCAGGACAAGTTCAAGTCCCTCAAATCGTACAGGCGCACTCTGCTGTCGTTGGATGTGACTAGAATCTTGTCTTCGCCGGGCATCGGCTCAATGCCACTGATCTTGCGGCCAATGCGGTTTTTACCCCTGGTGGAGCGCACATGAATCTGCGTGTGGTATTTCAGCTGATCCGTGTTATAAAATATGCAGCGACCATCGTAGCTCCCTACAACGGCGAACTGTCCATTCTGGCAGAAGTTGGCAGCCGTTATAAGCTTTGTCTGGCCATCTACCTCATTCCACAGTGCCACCTTTTTGTCGGGTATGTTCCACAACCTTAGTTTGCCATCGAGGCTGCCACTCAAAAAGTAGCGATCATCGCGTGGATGGAACGCAATAGCGGTGACAAAATCGATATGCTGAAAACAGCAAAGGCACTCCTTTCTGGAAATGTGCCAGAGCCGCACAGTCTTGTCCATGCTGCTTGACAGTATGAAGTAATTCTTTGACCAGCTGACGTCCAGCAAATCGGAGGTGTGTCCATTGTAGGTGCAGAAGGGTTTTGGCATGAAGGGGCCCGTGCATTTCTCTGCGGCAGTAGCCATGGCAATGGCTTCCTCCGCCGAATGCTGCGAGACGAGTGACTCTTGCGACGGCGTAGGTGAGGATTTTTGGTCAGCATTGTATTTGTTGCGCATGTCCTAAAGAAAGAGTATGGGCATTAGCATAATATATAATCGCACGGATCGAATTGCTTACCTGGAAAAACGGATAGGCATCTTTAAGAACCCAAATTCTTAACACCTTGTCCTGTCCAGCAGTGGCCAGGAGTCGCCCGCAGGAACTGAACTTCATGCACCACACGGCACTGGTATCTTCGCCACTCAAATCCTGGACGTGCTGCAGTTTGGTGAACTCATAGGGACCCTTGTTGGACGAGGAAGCCTTGATTTTGATATTTTGCTCGGGATTCATTGCATCAACAATATCAGCCACATCCTCTTTGTGCCGCGCATGCGACACTTCGGATGCAATCGACTTGGCCTTGTCCACCGTCTTTCGCATTGTGGTGCCAAAGAACCTCTTGATCCGGGCCGTTTTCTTTTTCAGTCGACTGCCATCTTCCGTTTCGAGTTCCTCTTCGTCGGGCTGCTGACCCTCGATGCTGGGCGGTATGCCAATCACACTCTCCTCATCGGACTCCTTCTGGATCACCTCCAGGTGGGAGGTCAGCTTAAGGATGTGCAGCGAGAGCGGATTCCATCCCTCAGGCACTGGTGGTGAACGCATTTCGGATAGCGGCATATTTTCTCCCGTGTCTAAATTTTTAACAGGAACTTGTTCAAGGATCTCAAAGTCGGTTAGCTGCTTGCCTGAGCTGGTCCGCGTGCGCACATAGATGTTCATCTGCTTGAGCACATCCTCGTCGCCAGCGGACTTCCGGCGCTCCTTATCGTTGACACCGCGATAGAATCCGGGATAGCTGCGGGAGGAGAGGCATTTTGAAATAATGCAATAAATAAAATAGCACGGGTAACTTACCGTGTGGAGCTTCCTAAGCTGTTGGATCCCGTTCCCGCCAGCTTTGGTCGGTTCGCGCTTTCCATCAGCATTTTCTCAATGCGCTCGATTTCATCTTGAGATGGACCTTGCGCCTTGTTGCTGGCCTCGTCGCGTGGTTTCACCACATAACCTCCCTGAATGGCCTTAAACAGATTCAGACCCTGATTCGGATCGATGGAACTAGCGTAGAGAGACCAATTCGTTAGTATTTTTTAACCGCCAAAGAATTAACGTTCACTTACCTAACTCTCGCTGGCGCTGAGTTGCTTTTCGCCGAATTTGATGGACTAGGTTTGGAGTGAACCGACGTGGAACTGCTGCCCAGAGATTGAGTGAGTTTTGGACCAGCAATGGTGACCGAAGCGACCATGGGGCGCATATGAATTGCAATTGTCGATGGCAAGGACGAAGATGCCGCCGAAGTCGAAGCCGAAGCTGAAACAACTGTATTGGTGGAGGAGCAGGTCAGGGTGATATTGGAGGCTGAACTAGTTGCATTAAGGGAGCTCTCTAACTCCATGACAAAGTCATCCCGGAGCTTTTGCTGAAGACCCTGCACACTCTTCACAGACCGCGTATCACTATCAGTGTCTTCGTTGTCCGCAGGAG
This sequence comes from Drosophila simulans, assembly GCF_016746395.2. Classification (NCBI taxonomy): domain Eukaryota; kingdom Metazoa; phylum Arthropoda; class Insecta; order Diptera; family Drosophilidae; genus Drosophila; species Drosophila simulans. The sequence continues at coordinate 26,000,377 of NC_052523.2, read as the reverse complement.
GAAGACTATACTGATCTGAGGAACTGATGGAGCAATTACGAGATTTCTTCTTTCTTCGCGGTGGCGCCACAGGTCCTGACGAGGTGATGGAATCAGTGGTTTTAGACTGGGCAAGCTTTGTGCTTGCTATCACATCTGGTTCCTGCAAAACCATCGAGCCAACACCAGAGCTCTGCGCGGAGATTGCGGCACTAGGAATCCCTGTCGTGGTGGCGGTTGCTTCCTTACCACTCTGCTGATGCTTGGGCGACACCCTGGGCGTGCTCATCCCGGAAGAGGTGTTTCCAACGCTTGGTGGAGTATTGGAGCTGGTAGACGATGTAGTCTGCGCCTGTTGTTGCTGCTGCGCCTGCTGCTTTTGCTGTTGCGCATTCAACGAGGCCAGGGACTCGCGATCTATGCTTATAGCTGGAAGCAAATGAATTAAGACTGTCAGTGGCTGCTATGTTTTCGTGAAAATACTGATTTCTACTCACCAGATGGATCAATGCTGCCTGCCAAGATTCGGCCCACGCGACCCAGTGATGTCATGCTCTGTATGCTCATCGCATCGGTCTCAATGACCTTAAACGGATGCGTCGAACGGTTGGTGAAAATGCCATCCGTTGAGCTATTCTGCAAGTTTAATTTAAATCATAAGTACACGTGGGTGAGCCGGGCAAACGGAAAGCTGAGCAAACAGGCTAGATTACAAAAATGTATACCTGAGAATCAGGTGTGAGTGTATTTCCTGGATTATCATCTTCATCGTTTTGCATGCACTGACGTAGTTCGTGAAAGCGCTGTCTACCCAACTATATGCGATTTATTTATGTCATTTTTTAACGTATGCATATTAGCATTGGACGAGATTCGAGTTTAAGTTGGTTTCCATTTTTAAGTTGGGTATTGTATTTTATTCGTTGGATTTACGAAATGAGGCGGAGAAAATATGAAAGTAAAGAACACAAATATGGACACAAAATTAAGGGGGTGATTTGGTTTTTGTTCATTAGATTGTGCTTTTTGGCTATTAAAAACTAAAAATCACCCAATTCTAATAAATTGCAGTTCACCTGCCCAGGATTATGAAAAATGAAACAACAAATGAGGCCGGCCATAAGATGGCAGATATGCAACTGCTAAGTAATCATGAACGAATTTTTTCAGTGATGATGCAAAACGTGTGATAGTGGTAAATGCAGAACTTCGAAACCTGCCATAAATAAATGTTCTGTTGCTAATTAAGACTAGGTAAATTCCATAAACCGTATCATATCGGTTTTTAATCAATGTCTAAGGCAGTGACACAGTTTTTTAATGCCGCGAAGAGAGCGGTTGATAATAACTATGGGAAGTTGGCGCGAAATGGTAGGTATATGACCATCTATAGGTGGAAAGATAAGAAACAATAATAATAAAGACCTAAACATAAAAATATATTTGCTTTACCAAACGAATGGATCCTAATATTATACATCCACTAGTGTGTTTACAATAGAAAAAAATAAATGAAAAAACTGCACACAACGATCACAGACATTGGGAATGTAAGCTCAATGGACAGAGCGCAGTTTTTCCCCGCTTTATACATAAAGCAATAAATTTAAACCTCACATGGTAGTAAAACTTCTACAAATTACACCACCAGACAGACATATGAGCTGAAGGAGGGCTTTCACACATGGGAATGGTTTCCCAAGGCCACTGATTATGGATCGCTACCCTAGTAGATGACATCATAACTGGGTCTAGCAAAACGGAAGTAAGAGCATTCCATGTGGACCCCATTCACTTACAGGTCCTATCACGGGCTTAGGCTCGACAAAGACCCCCGCATCCTGCGGCTTTAGCCGGGCACCCAGGCTATTGGTGGGACTCCGGGTGGCGGGCGTTCCAGCGCCAATGGGCGTAGCATCGCTGTCGGATGAGGCGGCGGCATTCACTCGTACGGCGGGCTCTGGAAAGATGAACTCCTGGGCAGCCTCGGGCGGCAGCTTTCGACTGAAATGGCAATGGCAATTAATTAAACATTTGGACGGGGTAAGCCACAAGAACCCACCACAAAGTCGAATGGCGATTGGGCGTAGTGTCCTCGGCATCGAAAAACTCTTCTGAACTGTCCGAATCCGTTTCCAGCTTACTCATTTCGTGATTTGTGCGTCTGTGATGGGTTGTCGGCGTTATCTAACCACCCAATCGTATGCAAATTATCCACCAAATTACGATTTTCTCTCTGGCTTTTTTGTTATTGATTCCCTTTTGTTGCTGCGGCGCCCCACTACCTTTTGTTGTTGTTGCTTTGTTGTTTTCTACTCATGTGACGTCACTCGCTGCCGCACTAGCGCTGAAGGCACTGCATTTAACATGTTGCTATGGCCTGCGTTTTATTACACATAATTATACTGCTAATTTAGTTCTTAATCAATTGTTAATTGAGTTTTTACGCTTGATACGCGTAAATACTAGTGGTGTCAAAGATGCAATAATGATTTCGATTGCGTCAAGTATGATTCATAAGCAATCGATTGAACTAGCAATGGGCAATTGGTCGTGCTTGCTCGTGACACGCAAGACTGCGGCAAGAGACCGCGCGTATTTAAAATATGGATAACCAAATGCACCGTATTAAGATTATACGAAAACTTAATGTTTTAAGATTATATTCCAATACTAAATCGTACATATATATATAAAAAATTTGTAATTTTCTTCATCTCGCTTTGAAAATATTTGAGACAATAGGTGGGATTTAAATATTTTCTACATTAGCCGGATTTCTACACATATGTGCCACATTTTACTTTGGTATTTAATTATCGATTATTGGTAGTCACACAGCTGATATCAAACTCCCCCACCATAGTTGTGATCTCTGCTAAGATATAATTCAACCCATTATCGATAACACTTTTGGATTGTGGACTACCACCACTATCGCAATGCACCATATTGCTTTGTTATTGTATTTTCCGCACGGCCCTCGAACAAAGTAAACAAATGTATAAATGCATGTGTTTTTGGCGAGCTTGTAACTCTTAGTAAAGCGACGCGCAGAGCGACGACATCAACATTAAGCCCGTGAATCGAGTTCCGCGAGGCCAGGCGTACGTTTAACCCACGCAGAGCCCGGGCGAAATAAACGTAAATTCACGCAATTACTTCGCAGTAAAAAAAGCATCGGGTGCCAATGATCGCTACTACGCAATAGAAAAGTAATTTATCATACAATTTCGCCACTGCAAAAATTGAAAGTTTCGGGTTTTACTCCCTGCAATAAAAGTGATAAGAGCACGTTAACCCGTTCCCGTTACAGCTGAATAACGGTAAAAATAACTGCACACCCATCCCAACCGATTATCAGAAATCAGGCTCAAAGACAAAGTCTGGAATTCAATGGAAGTCACCTAATGATTATGTGACTTTTCGCTTTGTGGTGAAAGAGATCAGAATCCATTAAAACTATATAATATATGTACATGCATATGTAGGATCTAGAATATGAAAACATAAGTGCTTAAATCGACTCAGCTGGTGTTGCTTATCAGTTATGTACAATGTACATATGTATATGTTTCTCTATAGATAATTTCATTGTTATATCGTGCGGTTTCAAATAAAAGTATCAGAGACGTTTTTGAAAAATGTGTTGATTTTGTAGAAGTACATGATACTTCTATCTTTTAGTCAAAACTTCCAACTTCCGCATAGATCTCTTGATAAGCCGCATAACTAACCTAGTGTAAGATTATCATCCGCACGTCACTAATAGCGGCCATATTTGAGTAATTTTGAACAGTACTCAATCTAATCTCGAATCTGTGCTCTGAACACTATAATAATATGAGCGTATTGCGTTTTATCAGCAGTACATATATACATAAACAAATGGACTAGACTTTATTAAACAACAATACAATGATAACTTGTTTGGCAAACTGGTTTCGCGGCTTCAATCTTGTTTATTAATAATGTAGAATCGAAGGGTTAGCTTCTCCGTATGCTGCTAAATCAAACTTAAAGCCATGTGATACTCAGTACTCGGTTGTGGGTGTAGGAATACATATTTCCCTCCTGATCGGAACAAAGAACTCGGTATTCGGTGTTCTAGGTGATATACAAGGGTGACAAATCTATTTATGACAAGTGCAGCAAAGCTGAAGCTCGATTAAAACTCGGGAATGTACCAAGTTTCCATTTTTCGATGCCATACACTTTAATATTCTTTGTTAATGAATGAATGAAAAAAACACATTCCCTTTATATACTTTCTTTATATCTGCTCGGCCACACTCCTTATCACCCAAGGGACCCAATTTCTCATTCGGACTGTGTGCTCCGCACGTTTTGATTGATAATCAAAGCTTGTTCACTCCGTCATGGCCCATTTTTAGGGCAGCGTGCAAAATAATCTCTGCCATTTTGATGATCCATTCAAAAGTTGCGGCCCTACTGGCGACAATAATGATTCACAAGTGATTGGCGAGCTAGCAACTCTTTTAATTGCATTTTTTTTCGCCAAATTGTATGTATTACGAGCTTAGGAGTCCCCTGTTTATATTTTTGATTCAATTCATCTATAAGAAGGCAAAGAAGACGATAATTGCACCACAACGAGCTCAGTTACCGACGCGATAACACACGACTTGTGGAGCTTGGAGCATAAATTTCCGCATTAGCAACGCTCAAGTGTGATATAGTTACTGGTATTGTGTTAACAGTTGGAGGTATACAAATACCTCACGCCACAAATCAACATTAAATCGCATAAGAATCTATTGTCCTCGAGTCTTCCAGCAAAATAGTGCCACATTATGTTTATTATGAACTTGTGCGATTCGCTATACTCGTGAATAACTAACTATCTGAGTGAAATTGTCAGGATTTCCGGAATTAATCTGAACTGTCTTTTCACTGAAGGCTCGCCCAAGAAACACAGCAATTAGTGCCACAGCTAAACACATAATCCCCAGTTATTGTGCCAAAATTGGATTATTTACTCAACTGATCAAACCGTAAAAGCAAACTTGAGTGGCTTCCTAGTAGCGAATTTCGAATACTTTAAAAGAAACCTGAATCTGAACAAGAGACTCTCTTGGCAAATGTTGTTTTGCGAATCTTTAAAGGGCATACACAGTAGAATAACAATAACAGCGTGAAACAGTCATGGTTCATTTGTAGTGAACTGAAAGATTCCCTAGTTTATACAGCCTCCTAGTCTCAGTCTTTAGAGATATTCGAAGTTACCCGCCTACAAGTAATTACACGACTTCTAAATCTAATCTAGCTAATTTGCTTGCTGATAGTTCAATGACAACGACACTGCGAAAGATAAGAGTGTAGTATATACATATATAGTTATAGCCATCGCTTACGGGATCGATTTCGCATCGCTACTCAAGTTACGAGTCACTCCCATTCTGCCCGTTCTGGCGGGGATTAGGCATCATTCGTCCGCTTCCAAGTCTGATTCCCCAATACACATGCGGTGTATTGCCGCTTAGCAAAGCCGCCGAAATCGTGGCACTTCCATTGTGCCAGCGCCATCGTAATCTTATCGCGGCAAAGTGAACAGTTTAAGCTGCATCGTGCACATCAAATCGGAAATCAAATGGAAACAAAGTATCTTGACGTGGGCGTTCCGAAGCAGCGTCTCCTGGAAATTCGTTTAGTCTGTTTCTGCACACTGGTAGCGTTGGTTATCGAGCTTGGAAATTAATTTTCGCCCAATTTACGATCTGTTTTGGTTGGTGGCAGTGATATAAGAGTGGTTTATGATCGCGAGAAGTTTGATTTACAAGTGGAATTCATCTAATACTCGCATGGGAGATTCTAAAGAAAATCCTGGAAAGCAATCACATTCAAACTAAGCCATGACTTCATCTTAATTGCTTATAAATTATGGAAAAAGCCAATTAATTACTGCTCGAACTCGAGCAAGCCAAATTGGCAAAGATATATTTATCATTTAAGTACCTGCATTCTAGATAAAGTCTACCAGGTTCGCTGTGATACGGGTAACAAGTTCCACAACGAACAATTTGATATTTTATTGGTTATAGTGAGGCAGGACACGCTTACTCATCCTGATGGAGTAGCTATCGGGCAATGGTCTTAGTTTGATTGACTGCCGCTCCCTATGAAGCCGTCTAGTCACACTTAAGTTGCCATGATTAAATTCTACAGAGACTCGCTTATCGAACCTGACAACGGGCGCAGTTGGGAGAATTTTCCCTGCCCCTTTATTGATTATGGCTGACATTGTCCATATCTAAAGGATTTTCGCATCACCTTCTGTCTGATACTAAGAACCGCATCTAGTTATTCAATGATTTTGTTGCCAGGTGGCGGATTTGGGGAAACATTTGCTTAACTGGTTATTTGTATCAAAATTTACGTGTGTGCTGACATTTCTTAAACAATTAAAATTATATTTCCAATACTAGCCGAGTCATCGATCACGGCACATATTCCACCGAAAGTCACTGGACATGAGCAGGCAGCAGTGACCGAAGAATCCCAAGTTCCAGCACAGAGCAGCACATAAGTAGACGTAGAAAGGCAGCCGAAAATGGCCACGAACAGCAGCTTCTTCGATGCACACATCGCCATGATATACTCCAACCTGATGGACCAGTACATGCCCGAGTACTTCAAAAGCTTCGAGTACACGCCATGGGTTTTCTCCCTGCTGGGATCGGTGGTCATTGGACTGAGTGGCATATTCCCGCTGATTATCATTCCCACAGAGGAGAAAATGGCTAAGGAGGGATACAAAGATCGTAAGTCTTATATACTCGCATACGAAAAGGATATCATATTGAACTTGAATCATTTCTCACCCTACAGCTGCAGATTCAAAACTCCTGCGAGTGCTTCTGAGTTTCGCAGTCGGCGGTCTGCTGGGCGATGTGTTCCTCCACCTGTTGCCAGAAGCCTGGGAGGGCGATAATCAAGGTGAGTTGCGGGGAAGTCCGAGTTGTGAAATCATCACCATAACATTGGTTTTCCCCCTATAGATCCTTCTAGTCACCCATCCCTGCGCTCGGGCCTTTGGGTCCTTTCCGGCATACTGATCTTCACGATCGTGGAGAAAATCTTCTCCGGTTATGCCAGCGCGGACGAGGAGAACCCTCAGCCCAAGTGCGTGGAGATAGCCAACTGCCTGTTGCGTCGACATGGCGGCCAACTACCAGAGGGCGAAACCTCTGAGAGTTGTGGCGGCGCCTGCGACATCGAAGATGTAGGTAAAGTCTGTTTCCTACGCGAGCAGGAACAGAAGTCGAAGGAAAAGAAGGAGCAGCCGAAGAAGGTGGCTGGCTATCTGAACCTTTTGGCCAACTCAATAGACAATTTCACACACGGTCTGGCCGTGGCTGGATCCTTTTTGGTGTCCTTCAGACACGGTATCCTAGCCACTTTTGCCATATTGCGTAAGTACTTATAGATGCTATTGAAACATAGGATAAATCCTCACTTATTTCCCTCCATACAGTTCATGAAATTCCGCACGAGGTGGGGGATTTCGCAATCCTGCTTCGATCCGGATTCAGTCGCTGGGACGCCGCGCGTGCGCAGCTACTCACGGCGGGAGCTGGCCTGCTCGGTGCTCTGGTGGCCATCGGAGGTTCCGGCGTAACGTCGGCCATGGGTAAGCTTAAATGGGCTCTCCGGGTGACAAACAAGCGACGAACTTATCTTTACATTTACAGAGGCACGTACTTCGTGGATTATGCCGTTCACTGCCGGCGGCTTTCTGCACATTGCTCTGGTCACAGTATTACCTGATCTCTTGAAGGAGGAGGAGCGCAAGGAGTCCATCAAGCAGCTGCTAGCACTGATATTTGGCATTGCGTTAATGGCCGTGATGACCATGCTATTCGAACACTAGGAACTTTAGCTGACAGCAGTATAAGAAGAAAATTGAAACCAGACAGTTTTTAGTTTGCTCTAGGATTGTCATTGGCAGTTTTAAATTTACATGAATTTGTTGTACTTTATGGGATTCGACATCCTGTCTGCGTTATGTAATTATAGCCAATATGAATGATATTTAAACTATTATTAATGATTACGTATTACTGTATCATACTTATGAAACGAAAATTCAATAGACATTTAAGGGAGAGTCCTTTGCCCTCCACTATCCACGAACATTCTTATCTTTTATCTGGACTTTATTTGGCTAACAAAAGCATCCAACTATTTGGGCAGCCATATCTTTGTCAGCAGGCAAATTAAAGGAAAAAATCAGAAAAATGCACTTCCTATAAAAAACAAGGTGTTTTATTCCGTTTTTGTTTGCAAATCATGCCTTGCAAGCTTATCTAGTGCCTTTATTTCTTAGACTTGATCTTCTTAAGGTAGAATTCCAACTCCTTGCCTTCCAAAATGTAGCCGTCGGAGCGACCGCACTGTCCGGGGCGGGAAGAAATGCAAGCTGAAAGAAAAAAGAACAGGGAATTAGAGCGGGGCTTCCAGCAAAGGAAAAAGTAGCCAAGTTTGGTGGTTTGATCAGAGTAACTATGACAAGCCGAATCACACCCAACAGGCTTGCGTCTCTCTTAAAACAAGATCGACACAATAAAGTAGCTGGATCGCTAGGGTTTTTACATCACTATAACAATAATCATTAATCATAAAACAGAAAGAATACACACCCAAGATGCGGCCGGAGGTGAACTGATCCTCGAGGGCCTGCTCGACCTTGCCGTACTTCTGGCGCTCCAGGTACTTCTTCATGACCTTTTCGCTGCGCTTCTTGGTCAGCACGTCGTTCTCGTCCTCTTTCTGGGCGTGCTTGGGGTTACGCTTGCGTCCCAGGGGCAGCACGTAGTGCGCCTCGTACCACTGGCGGAAGGGCGTGGCATCGATGACCACGATGCTGTTCTTCACCAGAGTCTTGGTTCGCACCAGCTCGTTGTTGGAGGCGTTGTACACAACATCGGCGATACGGGTCTTGCGCGCCACTCCCTCGGAGGCCCAGGCGAAGTTTCCGGTTTCCAGGCGCAGAGCACGGAGCTTGGTGTTTCCACCACGGGTGCGCACCTTGTGCACGCGTCCGGAGCCAAGCTGAAAAAAAAATAAGTTCAAGAGTTAGTCCGTGCAAGCAGAATGGAGGACCTTATGGATAACGATGTATATCAGTAGTCCGAACATAAAGCTTTTCAATCATCAAGAAGAGTGCTCGAGAGCACAATTGCAGTTGACACGCGTTAACATCATTTAATATTGCATTTGTATAGTAGGTCCAATTATCTCATACTTTTAACAGATTTGTCGGTGAATTCTAACTTAAACTTGGATAGGCATATAAGCAACATATTCCCTTAACATGACATAGTATAACTATTTTTGAAAACAATCGCTATCGTACGACATAAAAACCATGTGTATACTATCCAAGTCACGATGGTAAGATAAAAACACTGAAAATGTGCTTGGTTTTCAAGAATACCTTTTGGCACCGACCACTAACCCTTAATGGGAGTATGAGAAACTGGACCCTGGCATCCGAACAAACGCCACTGCGATTATCCGGAGATTATCCTTACCTTGGTGTTGGCGGCGGGGCGTCCCAACTCGAACTTGCGCTTCTTGCGGAGCGACTTGCGCTTGCCTCCGGTGGCCCGGCGTTTGTGTGCACTATCGCGGCTAATACCTGGTGATTGATAAATAAAATCAATTTAGTACAAGGCGCACAGAAAAGTCGAAAAAAACCAAGAACATGGGCACGTTTGGGGTGAACTCTAAAGAGCCGCACCAAGTTAAATTCACTGATATTTATTTAAATTCACACATTCCCCGTTGCTTTTCGCTCGATGCCGTTGTAAACGTACTTTGTGCGCGTTTTCATGGTGTTTGCAGGCCGTATTCAGCCCATTTTCTTGATATTTCGACGCAATTAGCGAGAGTCGACTTACCCATGTTCGAGTAAAAAGCGAGAAAGAAAGGAAAAGACACGCACAGCACCTCGTGTCAAAAAAGTAGGGTTATCTTTTTGACAATTGCCGCAGTTGGGCAACGCTGCGCTGTTAGCGCGCGCATTACAGTACAGTCGGTGCTGTTGCATTAATTCAAATATTAATTTGTAGCAACTGGAATCAGTTAAATATAGTTAGAAATGTATAGACACCAAATCGTATATTGTAATATTTAATTCGATTGCTACAGAATTTAAATATATATTAGGAAATGCAATTTGAAATACAACAGGAGCGCTTATTTAATGATAAGCTTAACATTTGGGAATACCACTACTGCTGTCGAAATATAGAACCCGTTGAATAAGGTGTGGCCAGTTTGCGTTTCTAACAGATCGGTAAAATGTTAACTTGTGGCTTTGCGCAAACGGTCACACCCCCATTTTGCACCGAAAATAATAGCAATTTGATAAATAAACGCGACAATTGCCAGCAAATTGGCCAGGAGCGGGCGTAACTGCAACTCCCGGATTTGCGGAAGCAGCTATGGTTGGGAAAAACTTCAAGGCTCTAGCGCACTTTCACCGGCTGACCGAGTACATAGTTCAGTGCAAACACTGCGACAAGACGTTGTCCTCCAAACACACATCCTCCAACTTGACGCGACATTTAATCCGGAACCACAAGCTCTTGGCCCGAACGATTTTCGCCGGCGAGGGGGGAAAGATGCTGGCCGAGCTGAAGGACGAGCTGGAAGCCTCCGCCTCCGAGGACCTGAGCATGGAGCTCGGAGAGGGCGAGACCAAGTCAGCGGTGCGCGGCATTATGAGCACGAAGCTAGAACAGGAGCAGATGGAGCGGCACAGCCAGGAGGAGATGCGCAACAAGGTCATTGGAAAGAACAACAAACTGTGGGCGCACTTTATCCGCATCTCCGAATTCATGGCCAAATGTATGCACTGCGGCAAGACGCTCTCCTCGAAGCACTCGTCCTCCAATCTGATGCGACACATTGTGCGTCGTCACACTAGCCTGGCCAAGACGCTAAATCACTCGCACCAGCACCTTACGACACCCAAGAAGGAGTCCTACGCCAGCCTGGAGCGTAGGCAGGCGGCTGATCCCTTGGAGAAAGTCAACTTCGACGATGTGGACAGCATCATCGAAAAGGTGGCCGATCACCTGGAAGAAGAGGTTTGTCCGCGGGCCACCTCGGAGGCCTTCCTACCCACATCTACCCTCTACATGATTCCGATCTCTGATTTAAGGTCACTTCGATTTCGCTGCAGGAACCCTTCTACGAGTACGTGGTGGACAACTCTGACTCCGTGGTGGTGGACAGGTGCGAGGAGCCGGAGCCGGCAGAGATGCAGAACATGATTCCGCCGGACAGCGCCTCGTTGGCGGAGTCCACCACACAGCTGGACGAGAAGCTCAAGGCGGAAACGATATACTACAACGAGATGGCCGAGTTGGCCAGGGCCAAGCGGCGGCTCATCGATCTGCAGACCAAAAAGCTGCTTCTCGATATGAACGTAGTGGACCACTAGCCCATCGACGATTGGAACGGCTGGTGTTTGTAGGTGGATAAGGCGGGCAATATGATTATTTACACTTAGGTATGATTATACTTTAAACGACTTTATGATCTGAGCATTTATTGTGCGGAGGATTATTTCAACGAGGGAAGGTCAAAGAAATTGAAAGAAAAGGAATTTGGCCCTTACATGTTATTTTTATGTCCTTTCATTAATTTATATATTTTTTGTAAAAAGTGCTGGCTTAAAATCGATCATTTCAGCTCGTAAATAAAATTCACCGATACGCTTAGAGTTAGTAACAAACTGTACCTCAGATATCTGTTATTAATCTGCTTAATCTATGATTATAATCAGTTTCAATTGTGAGCACTGTACTTAAACGGTGGGAAATAACGGTATTTGCACTACATGATTAATATCCATTCTGCGGTCACACTGTTCGATAACTTCCAATATCAAAGTACTACAGAGCCCGATAGGTTGTGTCAGTTATTGCGAGAAAGTAGGCTGAGATTTGTCTACTTGTGCGAAGTTTCATTCCGCACTATAGGAACATAGAATTACGAATCATTAATCATGACTAGATATTCACTTGAAAAACCAGGCCTTGCTTTAACTCCCCGTTCCTCGAAGAACAGGAACATAAAACCGGCCTATGAGGGTATGTTAGCCGAGGTTTTGGTGCACCCGCATTACTAAGTTGGGACCTTTAGTATCGCAGGGCTTGGAACGCAAGGATTGTGACTCCTCAAAAGTGTCAAGGAGTAGGGGAGAACGTTCTGGATCTGTTCAACGCAGAGCCCCAATCAGAAGTGATTATCAGCAACGTAAGCGAAACGGGTCGGCCACAAATGGCAAGAATCACAAACGGCTAAGGGATACAGATGCGTCTCAGTCTTTTTCGACCTGGAAGTACAAGGAGTTGATCCAGGACAACCTGACAATGGCCCTGGTAGACGAGTTCCACCCAGACGGCTGCTTGCTCTTCGAAAATTGGTGTCAGATCGAGGCGAAGCTGGCGCGCATAGTGGCGGATAGACGGGCGGCGGTGCCGCTAGGACCCCACCCGTTGCTTGACTCCTCCCTTGTTATCCGGGGCCACCGGGTGATCAGGTGCAAGGACGGCTTCTCCAAGATCTTCCTAGAGGATTGCATTAAGCAATTAGCCGACGCATGGGATGGACTACGCATCAAGCTTGTCCACGCCAGCGAAATACCCAGTCCAAGTCAAGCGGTCCCGGAGGTGGTTCAGGAACAGGGAGTTAAGGATTTGGAACCACCAGGCGGACAGCATGCGGAAAACGCTAAGGCTATCACACAAAATAAGGTAGCTCCTCAGGCGCAATTTAATGGGGTCCAGCAGACAGAGGTGAACTCATTCGGCTGGATAATACCTCGAGGTGCTCAATTCTCCTACGCTGCGATCTTGAAAATTAAGAACGGATTTCTGAAGAAGTCGAAAGGTCAGAACGTTCAGTTTGTGGTGAATGACGGGGGGAAATCTTGGAGGGTGACCGTCGGAAAAGACTTTCGTGTACGCATTACTCAGGACATACCCGTGCAAACTGAGGTAGCGGGGGCTAAAGTGGCCGATGCTTCCGCCGTGCGGGAGACTGCAGAGAAAACGCTGCAGACGGAGGACCTTAACCAGAAGGAAAATGTGGAGCCGGCGGATAAGATGGATCCGAGCGCTTGGGTGTTACCCCAAGGAGCTGAGCTGTCAAACAAAGGTATTCTGTTCATCCAGAAGCATCTGCAAAAACCGACGAGCAAAGGTCGATTCTTGTTTAGGGATGGCAACAAAACGTGGAAAATCCTTCACTACGATAATCAATCAGTTCGAATCGTTCCACACAGTAAAAAAGTACAAAATGCGAAAGACATCAACAAAAAATATCATAAAAAAGGACAGAGGATGTAGGATGAACATAGGATCACATTTAGCTCTTATATAATGTCGAAGACGTTTTGTTCATCAAGTACGTAAGAGCTATTCCTTTTTGTACAAAAGAAAATGCATTTTATGAAATCAATAAACAATTGAAGAAACGAATTTTGTTTTTAAATTCCCCCTGGTTTGCGCCACCGCTGATTGCCTATCATGGGTTGCAACCATTTGGCTCACCACCTCAGTGGAACTACAGTTATTTTTTAGGCATTTTTCCGCGCTTCGATGGTAAACACATTTTGTTTATAGCTTAGCTCTGAGAAACCAAGACGCAAAACGTGACAAAATGTCCAGTATTTGGCCAAAAACGGAGGACTCTTTCAGCTATAACGAAAATATTAAGGCTGGGAAGTTCGAGGATGTGATTGTAATCGATGACAATGGTAAGTCGCGTGTTTTCAGGCTTATCGATGCTAACTGCTACGCTTGGTCCTTTAAGATCGTGGCGACTCTCTCTGGCGGCGGCGTGTTAAATCGGAACCCCCTGAAGACAAGCCCTGCTTATCTCCACAGGACGCTAATCAAAAACGTGCAGTTAAGGAGGGGAAGGAAATGTCCAGGCGCGCACGCGCACGCGTTAGAGCCAAGAAAATACGGAAGGCAGAGGCAAGAGCGGCGAAATCGATGGCTTCCAGGAATGCGGGTAAAAAAGCAAAGAAGCTTAAGAAGCAAAATCAAGCGGAACTCAAGAATGCTAGTGAACCCAAAAAGGCAAAGGGCTCCAAGAAGGCTAGTACCCCCAAGATGGAAAAGAAACCCAATAATGCAAAGAGTTCAAGTTCTCCTAAGGCTGGGAAGCCCATTATGGCAACCAGTGACAACCTGACGATGGCCCTGGTGGACGAGCTCCACGAGGATGGCCGTCTGCTCAACGAAAGGTGGCAGGAGATCGAGGCCCAGCTGGCGTACGTGGTGACTGACAGACTGATGGCCATGCCAAGGGGTCCCGTCCCGTCCTTCGATAGCTCAGAAGTGATTCGTGGCCACCGAGTGATCCAGTGCGAAGACGGATTTTCAAAGGTATTCCTGGCTAACTGCGTTGCCACGATTAGCAACACGTGGGATGACATGCGCATCAAGCTCGTCCATGTCAGCGATGTACCATTTATGCCTCAGGTGCGCATCTGGTTGCCCACGGGTCAAACCGACTACAGTCGGATCATGGCCTGCTTGAGAGCCCAGAACCTAGATGTGGACATGTCGGACTGGTCTGTCCTCAGGGCGGAGGAAGTCATAGAGACCAGTCAGAGCTTCCTGCTCCTCATCAACCGGAGGTGCATCCCGCAACTGAATGCAGCGGACTACAAGTTGCGCTACGGCATACGAATGGCCCAGATCCAGCTCATTTTAAGCGAAGCAGACGATTCGCCATCGCAGTTCGACAACTACCACCAATTTTGCCGTTTTCAAAATAAGCCATAAATAAATACTCAGGCTCAAAGCTATATATTGTTAGAGAAAGAAACGAATCTCATAACCTAATAAAAATCCAAATGGTTTTAGATCCCAACTTAGACAACATTTTTATCAAATATTAATTATTTGATATATTTTATCAAATATTAAATATTAATATTTAATTAATATTAATATTAATCTTAAGATATTTTTAAATATAGAAACTCAACATGCGAGGTGGGATACTCTCTTTTGGTTCAGGGCGATGCTGGCTGGTTGGCAGAGTGGCAACGTGTGGAGTATTTCTGCTCTACTTTGCTGTGGTCACACTGTTTACACAGCATTTTATTTCATTTCGCTTCGTCGGAAAAGTCAGAGGAAAATTCCTAAAATCCGGCAGAAATCTTGAAAGGAAATGTCCAGCTTTTCGCCAAACCAATTGCGGCAGTGTGCCCGCTTCACCGGCACACCCTGCACCCCGGACAAGGAGCACCAGCTGCGGGAGCAGATCCACAGCGAGCTGGCCAAGATTAAGTACTGCGCCAATCCCACCTACGAGTGCAGCCTGATGCGGATCGAGGGCTACGAGTACTGCATCCGGCATATCCTGCGCGACCCGCGCTCCAACTTCCGCCAGTGCTCGCACGTCTACTCGAACGGCAGGAAATGCATCAACGCGGTGGCCAAGTATGACAACAAGAAGGAGCTGATCCTGACGACCCTCTGCTTCGAGCACAACCGTCAGACGCAGCTGCAAAAGACGCACATGAATGTGGGCCGCATTCGCAGCCGGGTGGAGACCAACGAGACCCTGCTGCACAGCCTCTCATCGCACATTAATGTGGAGGACATAAAGCCAGAGGTGACCAAGATCGAACGCGATGAGGATGAAATCGATGTGGTCTCACCCCACGTGACGCCATTTGGTATGTCTTGCTGATTATAAACCAAGTTGAAATCTAATTTTCCTCACTTCTAGTCACCCAGGATCACCGCAATTCCATAGGACATGTTGTGGAGAGCTCTCGCAAGCGACGTCGCATTTTGGATTACGCTTCTGATAGTTCCAGCAACGATGCAGATCCGCCCTGTCTCAGGAACACCGCCCAGGACATTGAGTTTTACGAATCTGACCATGAGAGCATCGATTCGGAGGATGATGATCCTCTGAAGTAAGATTTGATCCATGCGTAGCAGTATTATTTAAGGAAATATTATATGTTTCTTCTCTCTTGCAGACACGCTGGCGTCTTTACGCGCGCAGAGGCAGTAAAGATTGCCGAAACGAAGCTGATCAAGCTTCAGGGTCTTTACCGCGAGCAGATTTCATATCTGCAGAACGTGCTGAAGCAGCGACGTCGCAAGTATTTGCACGATATACGACGCGAGCGGGAGCTATATTGTAAGTTTCACTTGCCCTTAGGCATGCAATATAATGTGTCTTATGCCTCACTTTCAGGCAGCATTCACGATCAGCTAAAGGACACGCCACACGAGCGAAAGCTGTACGAGCAGCTAAAGGCGCTGAATAGCTATCATCGACGCCAGGGCGTCGAGGCGGTGCTCTACAAGAAACTGAAGGAGAAGCGAGCACGCGACGCCTTGTACGCAGCCAAGTCGTCGAGCAACCCGAAGTGCGTCTTCACCGAAGGCGGTGTCAAGTGTGGGGAGCGAACGCTGCCCTGCTGCAAGCACTGCCGCAAGCACATCCTGGAGGATAAGCGCCAGGTGCTGTTCCGGGCCTGCGGCGTGGAGCGGAGTGGGGTGGTCTGCCAGGAGCCGGTGGCCAGCATTCTCGAAGACTCCAGTTGCGTACTGCACCTGACCGTGGCGCCGGCTAAGCGCCAGTATATACAAAAGGTGCGTTGATCAAACACTAACCCAACCCACGCCATAACCACCACACGTAACTGCTTAAATATTCCAACTGTCCACTCACCCATTGCCATAAGTTGTGTTGCACATGACTGCTGAAATTGCAGTAAGTAACTGTAAGACAGTTTGAACAAACAATACTGCGTAACTAGTATTTAGGCTTGATTTGTAGTAAAGCTAAGTATATCTAGAGAAACAACACGAAACACATGTATATAAGTGCTAGTACTGTCTAAGCAAGCCTTTTGTGATCGACCCTGAATAAATTGCCGACCTCTCATCCCCCAGTTTTATGAAGTTCCCAGCACTCCGCCGATAGAAAGTATTTTCGCAGCAGGCCGTGGTCTCGATAACTTTGTCGGAGAAGACCCACGGAATGAGCAGCAGCCGGAGGGGGATGACCTCCTGGATTTTGCCAATGGTATATTCGATTTTGACCTTGACGGAGTTGACGATCTGGCAAACTCCCTCGACGATGATTACGCCATGTTCCTGAACATGGACAGTGACCTGGGCTTAGCCATTGAAGATGACGGTGTGGAGAGTGATCCTGTAGACTTAGGCCTCGAGGAGGAAGCCGATGGCGGGTCCAACGACTCAGTTGGTCCCGCTGAAAGTCATGCTCAAGACAACCTCATCGCAGACAACTTTGAGTTAGAAGAATCATCCGTGCAAGACAATAACGAACTTAACTTTGATATCGAGTCGGAGAGCAATGTGAACGAAGTGTTGCGCTTGCTCGAGGGGATAGAACACATGCCCTGGTTCGATGCCCTCATGAACTAGTCTAATAGCATAGTAAACGTAATAACCCACCATACTAACCCAAATCCAGCCACAAGCCCAACGTATCTCTCCTTCTCATGCTTGCCATTCCCTTTACTTCACAGAAATGCGAGTCGGAGACCGAGGAGGAGGAGACCCAGTCCGCCAGCTTGATTAGCACCATAAAAAAGGAGGAGGACCCCTCGGATAAGCTGCTTACGAGTCAAGTCCTCAACGTGACCACTGCACATGGCGAAGATAACAAGGGCGACGTGAAGCCCAGAGAGTACGCCAAACAGATCTACAACTAGTTTTTAAGCCCTCGTATATTAAATGTTTACTGTTGCAATCATAGAAACCTAGATTTAAATCTCCGACCCGAAAATGTCAGTTGGTTTTGTACTCAGCCATTGTGGTTTTTGGTGCATTCGGGTGTAAGGAACCCCTAATAAATAGGCACTCTTAAGTTAAAAATCTATTTATTTACATTTATTGGCTTTCCATAGTTTATACAACTTAAACAGTTTATATTAATGCATGTACATGTTTTCAACAATTCCTAAAGAAAACGCCTGCGTCTGGCAGTTTCGAAAGTGTGTGTGTGGGAAGTATGCACTCTGCGTTCGCTTAAAAGTAATGACTGTAATTATTTGATCTTAAGCACGGTTAAACATATCAGTTATCAGTTCCTCCATTCTGCATCTCCACTCAGATATTTACAGATTGCTCGTGCTATGATCATAAATTGATGGCAACCGCTCTCGTTGTTAAAATGCACTATTAAAATTACAAATTGGCAGCTAAGTATATTAACAAGTCTGTAAAATGTATCGAAACCAGAATATTCCTATTGTATTCCCTACAGTTCCGTAGTTGTCTCCACCTCCGACCTATCCAGATCGTTCAGATATGAGAAGCCTATTTGGCCATAGTCCCTCTTCCCGAAGGACACGTTCTCATTGGTGCTGCTCAGGTGGTTGTGATCGGAATTGGATCTGCAGGATAGAGGGTGTTACCAATTATAGTTATAAACTGGGAAACTGGGAAGTAAGCTGTGCATACCTTTGAAACAGCGGGTTGGTGATGGGCACCTCTCCGCCGTACAGGCGATTGTTGAGCTGGCCATTCCGACCCAGCGTGGCGTTCATCAGCTCCCCGTTGCCATTGAGCAGTCCCACGTCGCCGAAGGTGTTTCCCCGCCTGCCCATGGTGCTGTAGGCATTGTTCTTGGCATGGGCCATGTTGTTGGGCCCAGATTGATCTATGTTATAGGCGCCGTTCTGGTAGTGGTTGCTGTTCTGGTGCTTGATGCGGCCCAAAGTCAGGGTGCCCGAGAGGGCTCCGTTCGGCGGAGATGCCAGCGGATTGGCGTTGTTGCGGGTGTTCATCTCCAGGGTTCTGTTGAAGGTGTTCTGCCTGTTGTTGATGGCCAGATTGTTGTTCATGTTGGCGTTATTGAGATTCTTATGGCGACGCAGAGTGGCAATCGTGGCCGTCGTGGCATCAGAGTGGGAGGGACTGGACTGGCCACCGCCGTTGGTGTTCTCCTTGTGCGTTATGTAGCTTACATTGTCCAGCGAGAAGGCATGGTTCTTGGCACTAAAGTCCAGCTGCAGATCATCGTCCACATCCGGTGGCACTGCCATGGCCAGCATCTGGGTCTCGTACTCCTTCATGTTGGCTATGGTCTCGCTGGCACTCGAGGCCTGCTGGTTAACGATCACGGGATCGTAGCGGGGAGGATTCGTGGAGGAGTACTGGCGCATCCGCTGCTTAAAGTTCTTGTACCTATCAGACCAGGTGTATACAAAGATTTAAGTAAAAGTAAATAGAGGTTACATGTTATCCACTCACTTTGACCAAGAGATGCATATGTAAATGATGCCAATCGTGCCCAGGATGAGTATAACAAGTGATATGGCAATCAGAGTGAAAGGGAAGACTTCGTTGTCGATGGCTACGGCGGCTTTGACCTGGAAGATCCAAAGCTATATATAGTAAACATATATCCTAAGAAAAAGTAGTAGTAGAATTAGTTGCCCACCTTGTGAACGTGCTCCTTCCTCTCCAGGGGAAAGGATATATTCTCGGCTGTGGCTCGCGGCAGCGCTATGTTCAGCTCCGATCTCGCAGCCGGTTCCAGTAAAGTGGTCTCCACAATGCTGTCCTTACGGCTGACGAGCTGCTCCGTCTTGGGATCGATGAGGTAGAACCATATGTCCGTAGCAGCCGGGTTCTCGATCACCGATCCGTTCTTGGCCAGGTACTTCTGGCTGCTCATCCGTTCAATGCCGCTGACCAGGCCGGTCTTCTTGTCCAGCAGCTCCTCCAGCTCCGTGTAGTAGTTGCGGAGATCGCTGGGCGCTGCATTCGGGAAGGATAGCGCCATGCGATTGATGTCCGCCAGCTTGTTTACCACTATCCTGGCCCTCGTGCGATGGGATCCCTGCTCCTGGCCATCGCTATCACGGGCCTCCACCAAAAAGGTGAGTGGGAAGTCGTTCTCGTTCTTGAAGTGCTTGGCAGTTCGCAGAACTCCAGTGTCTTCGGACATCATGAAGAAACTGGTGGGCTGGAAAGATCATATGATAATTATCAAAAAAATTCATTGGCTAATGTAGAGTATAGATTTCTCACCATGTTAACCCGGTTTTCATCGTCGTCGTAGAGAGTGTAGCGAACGGTTCCAAATTTCCCCGAGTCACGATCTGTGGCTCGCACCTGCAAAATGGTTGTGTCAACATCCATTTCCTCCGTCACCACCGTGTAGAAGGTGTCTTGTTGGCCGCGCAGCCTGTTGAACTCGAACTCCGGGGCGTTGTCGTTCTCGTCCTGGACTATGATCTCCACGCTGGTGGTGTCCTTCAAGGGATTGACGAAGTAACGATGCGATGTCAGGCGCAGCTGGAGGCTGTACGAGGTCTTGTTCTCGAAGTCCAAAGGTTGGATGAGCAGTAAGTTACAGCCATGATCGGCGGAGCTCAGATTAAAGATGCCCCCCTCGTTGCCGCTGACGAATTCACACCTGAATGCCGGGGGCCCGTCGCCAGACGTCTTGGAATTCACAATCTGTATGAGCTTGAGGGTGCTATTGGCTTCCATTGATTCAGGCACACTGGTGGTGTAGCTGTCGTCGCTGAAGGCCAAGCCTATACTTTCACTGCTCATGCCCGTTCCACTTTCCTGCTTATTGTCCAATTTGATTTCATTATTGCCGCTGGACAAAAGATGGTGTACATCGACGCGCAGGGGAGCCACCGAGCTCAGCTGGGGTTCTCCCAGGTCGTATGCCCGTATGTCCACCTGGTACTCCGTGTCCTCCTCTTTGCGCAGCTCATCCCTTATGCGCACCGCTCCGGTGTCCGGATCCACTTGGAAGTACTTGGGCGCCTTGCCGCGACCCACGATCTCGTAGCGCACCACATTTCCCGGCGAAGTGCCATCGCCATCGATCGCGGGCAGAGTGGCTATGATGGTTCCTATGCCCTGGTCGTCGTTCACGGTCACCGGATCGGGAACTGTTATAAACCGCGGAGGTAGATCGTTGCGATCCTCCACATCCACTACCAGCAGGATTGTGTCGCCTGGTCCATTGCCATCATTCTCTATGGTTCCAATGGTCAGCTGGTGCTGCTTCTGGCTCTCATAGTCCAATCCCTTGATGGTCCGCACCTCTCCGCTCTTCTCCGAAACCTTGAAGAGCTCTGCGTTGCCCTTCCGGAGCACGTAGGTGATCTCAGGCATGGAGTCGGGATCGAAGGCTTGCACAGTGGCCACCAGGAAGTTCTCCTCGTTCTCCGGAATGTGGACATCAATGCGGGCATCACTGAACTTGGGCACCTCGTCCGGAAGGTCGAGCACCATCACCGTAACACTGGCAGTGCCCAGTCGCGCATCCGGAGCTCCATCCTTGGCGGTCACCACGAACTTGTACTCGTTCAACTGCTCGTAGTCCAGTTCCTTGGCGGTGAGGATCTCGCCCGACGTGGCATTGATGGTGAAGGGTATGTCGGTGGGAATGGAGTAGGTTATCTCGGCATTGATACCTTCGTCGGCATCGGTGGCGTGGACCACTCCCACCGAGGCCTGCGCTTTGCCCTCCTCCACTTGGAAGACGTACGGCAAGGTGGAAGCCTCGAACTCCGGGTTCTTATCATTGATGTCCGTCACCTTGATGTTCACGGTGGCGCTGCTCGACAGACCTCCGGTATCCTCCGCCTTCAGGATCAGTTGGTAGCGGGTCAGACTCTCGCGATCCAGCTTCCTTATCACTATGATGACGCCACTCTCCTGACCGACGGCGAACTGGCGCAGATCATTGCCCGATATGATGGAGTACACCACTGCATCGTTCTCGGGATCCTCGGCGTGGACCACTGTGACCGTGGAGTTGATCTCCGCTCCCTCGCTGACCTGCACCTCGTAGATGGGCTTCTGGAAGCGCGGTGGCTTCGTGTTCGGTCCCGGGGTCACGCTCACCTCAACGATCGCCTGGGAGGAGAGTCCTCCGATGTCGGTGGCCTGCACTGTGATGCTGTACTGCTCCCCAGCCAGCAGGCGACCCTGGGTCCTGATCTCACCCGTCGTCTCGTTGATGGTGAACTTCTGGATGCCGTTGTTGGACACATGGTAGATGGAGTAGGTCACCACGGCATTGGGACCCTCGTCGTTGTCGGTGGCCGTGACCTGGGTGACCAGCCGGCTCTCGCTCTGATCCCCGGCTGTTATGGAAATGGGCGCCACCATGGCCAGCTTGGGGGCATTGTCGTTCACATCCCGCAGGTGGACCGTGAGACTCAGCGGAGCACTGGCCGCGTTGGTCCGCGGTTCCCTAGCCACCACCTGAAACTTAAAACGACCCGGCGCCGGAGGGTCGCGATCGAGGTTCTCCTCGTTCACCACCAAGACGCCATCGCCAGTCACGTTGAAGGACGGCGTCGTCAGCTCGTATATGTAGTCCGGCTTCGGATCGCTGTCGCTCAGGTCGGCGTCGGTGGTCATGAACGATATCGGGTTACCGTGCGCGTCCAAGACCCTGGTGCCAATGGGCGAGTTCTCGTCCACGTAGCCCTCCGCTTGGGAGGATGATATCACGGGCGGATTGGCGTCCACTGGCTTCACGAAGATTTCCAGCTTGGCCGTTGTGAATCGCTGCGGTCCGGGCGAAACCTCCTCCGCTTTCACTATGATGTCATACTTCTTCGCCGTCGAAGTGTCCACAGCTTTCGTCTGCTTCAGCACCCCTGTGCTCTCATCGATCTGGAAGTAATCGGCGTAGTTGCCGGGCATGCCGCTGGCGAAGCTGTAGCGGATTGGCGAGTTAATGGTGTCCAGATCCACTGCCTGAATCCGCTCGGGCAGCACCGTGAGCACACCCAGCAGGGATCCAGCCGGCACGGATGCGGAGTACTCCGGATTTATGCAGGCGCCGTCGAGCGAAACGCAGCCGCTATAGATGAACGATGGGTCCAGGTCGTTGGAGTCGGCTATATTGACGGTCAACGTTGTGGTCGAGGAAAGACGATCCGCCGTATTCCGTGCTCGATCCTGCAGAGAAAACATATAATTCATTACAAATGGGGAGCAAACATATATGGTCGTTCCCCTTCTATTGCGACTCCAGTTTCCGAGTGAAAGGTACTGAATCCACATAAAATGCCGACGGTAAAAGTAAGCACTTAATTGCGGCCTTTTCTTCGCAAACTTTAATTGTGGTAATGCCCAAGCAGACGGCTTAATTAACCCTTTGTAGTATTTAAACTATTAGGGCTGCACTCACCGAGGCCACAATGGTAAGGTAATACGTTTGAATCTTCTCAAAGTCCAGAGTCTTGGCCACCGTAACCTGAGGAAAGGAGAAGCTGGACTGTATCTAACCCAGATATGTGAGGATTAGGTTGGGGGACTCACTTGACCCTGGTGTGGAAACGATATGGCGAAGGTGCCGTACCCGTCCGCACTGTACTTCTCCACGTTGGTGGAGTTGGGACTGCCCTCGGCTATGAAGTACTCGACCAGTCCATTGACTCCAGCGTCCTTGTCCAGGGCCTGGATGTTACGGAAAATAGTGGTTCCCACCGGAGTGCTCTGTGGAAGGCAAAGAAGTGTTATACTCATAAGTCAGGCCCATTGGAATGCCAGTTAATTCGACGTGGCAAGCAGCGGGTGGTATTTCGGAGAGGTTTCCTCCGCGCCCAAGAACCGAAAGTGTTTGCTGGCCCCATTAATAAGTAATAAGTGTGTGGTTTCTAGTTCAGCGTGATGTAGTGGAGCGTTCCTAGCGCTTCCCATGGAACCCAACTGGGAGCCAACGGAAACTCGCGGGTCATTATTTCACTCGCACTCGCACTAGCATTGTTTTTGGAGTCAAGTGGCTGCAGTGCATCTGCTCACAAAGGCCCGCTGGGCTGTTATGTAACTAACGGTGGCTGCTTCTCAGCCGAAGTTAAGGAGCAAGTTTGCCACTTGCATGGAGATGGAGCTGCGGAGTTTGCGGTTTCCCCACTCCACCTTACGACTTAGTACCCAGAATTGGCAGACATTGTTCATCTGCTGAACTTTGCGATTTGTTTTCGGGTTTTCCGCTAAATGGCATGCACGCTTAGCTCATCTTTTTCGCTTTTCATAATTTTTTATTTTCGGCATAGCCCAGAGCCCCGCAAATTCCCATGACTATGTCTGTGGCTATTGATGCTGCAGATACCATACTGTTTCGCCCGATCTCTGGAGGTATAATTTATCTCGGCTCTTGTAATTATTTGACAGAGCGGCGGGGAAATGCGATGCTGTTGTCTTGTCCTCGCCGGCTGGACAGCGGACGCAGTCCCTCGGGAGTGTTCGCCCAGGCCGGCAAGTGCATACCAATTATATTCCAGTTTGACTGGCAGATAGCCTTATACAGGGACCCTATAAAGGCGGACCGTTCCGTAGAATGTAGTGCAGGCTGGCTTCGCTTTTGTTTATTCCGCACCAGGCTTCCTGAACTCGAAGGCTCCTCGCATTGTTAAATAAATTTCGAATGGGCGAGGGTTCTGATTGCGAATTCCAATGAACGATTTATATTCAGTTGTGTTGCATTGTATTGGCTTGTAATTTTATTTACCATCCAAAGGGGCTCCTTCAAGGTTGCAGGTCATAAAAGATATATATAGTAGTACATATCTTATGGCTTTCGTTTGCATTTCAAAATGGTCTGATCGAAATGATAGGAAAGTTATAATTTCCCTCCACAAACGACTTAACTAATTAATATTCCGCACTTTTTATGTCTTAATGGGTGTGTGGCTAATTATGTGGGGTTTCTCCCATTGTACAAGAAAACCTGGTAGACATTACTCTGTGCTCAGTAATGATCTCGCAGGGGTTCCTATGTACGGTTCTCTATATAGCACGTTTCCGCTTTGTCTTCAAGACGTTTAGACGTTATTAGTCTAAATACGTGATTAAGAGCCGGCAGGCGATTCTATTGCAACTCTTGCCGCCGATCTCATGATCCCCTCGGCGGATTCTGATGCTGGGGCAGAGTGGGGATACTTGGATGCCAGGATGCCTGGGTACTGGGCATCCGACATGCTATTGTGTTGCCGAAGCGCTGAAAACATGTTCACTACCACTTCATTAGTGTTCAGTATGTAGTTGCTGCTGTCGCGTCGAGAAGACTATGCACATTCACCTGACTAGTGCACTGGAAAAAATCACACAGCATGTGTAGCTACCAAAAACCACATAGCGATATATATCACTTTAAGATGCTGGGAGCTAATAGAGAGCAAGTACAACAATCTGTCATCTAAGCTTGAATCTAATCTGGGTGAATGGAACGCAATTTCCCGCAGTGTACTTGTGTCTATTTCCAGCGTGATAGTCCGTTTGGCACCCGGTTTGGAGGAGCCAGCGGCACCACGGCCAGGAGAAATGCGGGCAACTTTGGGGCGACGAAAAGCTGATCGTGCGCACGCTGCAAAATGTCCACTTGCCGGTCGTGGACTCCAGCAGCAGCACTTACTCACCTCGGGAACGGTGACCTCGTAGGGCGTGTTCATGAAGCGCGGCGCATTGTCGTTTATGTCCGACACCCGAACAATGATGGGAATGGTGCGCTTCTTGCCCGTGGACCTGGTGGTGCAGGAGACCTGAAACGAGGCGGGCAGACGTGGATCGTCGGTGTTAGCTTGCAGTGGAAAGTGCTTCCGGAGAGTGGTGTACACACCTGGAAGACGATGTGGCTGAGGTTCTCCTCGTCGCGATCCAGGGGCTGCAGCAGCTGCAGCTTCTTGCCGTTCAGCTGGAAGATGGGCTGGCCCTTGGGGAAGACCAGGCTGAGAGCGATCTCCGTATCCGGATCGCCGAAGATCGGCAGCTCTGGCGGCGTGGTCGGCTGTCCGATGACTGCGGAAAGCGCATAAATAATAAAGTAAGAGCCGGGATCTAATGGACCAAGCTGGGTTATTGGTACAAGTATCGCCAAACCGGCAAACGGAGCGGCGGCAAAACGCGCAAACCGAGAAAACTGCAGACAGCAGCCTTTCTCTTTGCATTTGGGGTCAAGTTGCAGCGATCACTTGCGATGTATCTCAGTGTGTGCACATATATACAAGTGCACATACATATATGTGCATATGTGGGCACACGTCGTAGATGCATCATAGATGCACGAGAAAGTCTTTACCATTCGCGTGCTCTGGTTATTTGGCGCCTCTAGTGAGATCTGAAGTTGCATAACGAACTAAACCTACTGTACACAATTATATCTAATAGTTGCATGTGCTGGATTTATTTAAATTGCAGATACATCGCTTCCCAACTTTAACCGCATGTACAACACGTCGTATGAGCAATATTTGATGGCTATTCTTGACCCCACATTCTTTCTGGCTGCAAGCTTAATGAGGCTAAAAACCAATTAAGGTTTTCAGCGGTGCACCTCAGCGGCATGTAAATTGTACAATGTATCCACGAAGTACACTTAGTTTCCCTGCTCTGACGTGCTTTTCTTTTCGTTCTTTGATGCGATGTGGATGTGATGGGCTGCCTATGCGCTTGAACACGTCTAAAATTATAATTACGGTGTTGCACCTTTCGTGCTTTTAGTCTATGATCTTGAAGTCGAGGTTGGCCGCAGAGCATTTCGGCTGAGAAGCATATGGCCATTCATGTTTTAGCATCCACGTAATAGATTTGAAGCCGCAGTTGTCTTGAAACTCATATTTCCAGTTTAAGGCCATGTTAAGCGACTTAAATGGGCTGGCTAGTCGATAACACGGCCGTGTTTATTGTATTTTCATATAATCCAGTGCCGAAGGAGGGTGGTGTACTTACAAGACTCCCGGCTCTCCTCGATGTCCAGGATGATGTTCGTCTGCCCCGTCTCCACTTCGCACATCTGCGACTTGCCCAAAACCGCCGAGCAGAGCAGGATTAGCAGCCCAAAGAAGCCCAGTCCCTGCTGGGGAGTGAGTGAGTTCCTCGCGGCCATGTTATCTGAAAATAAGAGTAAACAAATACGTTTCTTGTACTCCATGCATACATCTATCTATCTCCCCAAGATCCCCATTTAAATATGTAGTACTGCTTGGCCTACGCCAGCGGAGCCCACACAGCGAATCTGGAGAGCCGAGTGGAGCTGCAGACTGCGTTTGTTTGCTTTGTATGCAAAGACGGCTGCTCTTGCCTTAAATGGTGTGATATCAATATGCAATAAACAATTTAGCCAACTTGGCGTTGTCCGCGCACGTTGTGTATATATGGACTTGTGGAAATCCAAGATGCCCCGATCCGCAGCTCCAATCAATACCAACTTGGTGTCGAAAGTGCTGGCCAAATTGAAAACAGCTTCGCAGTTCCGTTCGAGCCGATCTTGCCACTTGGCTGGGGCAATATTGACAGACAGAAGTTCATAACGGTGGCATCATAAATTGGCTAATAAAGTGGCAAGCCAGCCCGCGGAGTACCTAGCGATCAGGTGCACATTCTGGCCATTTTTACCATTCTTCCCATTTCTACCATCTTTCTTCCATTTCACTTATTTTGCCCATTTTGCCCACCTCATCTCATCGAGCGCCTAAATGGCCAGCTCGCCAACTGGCCGATCAACTTTTGCGGCTGCGGCTGGCATACAGTTAGAACCCAGAGCTTGGGAGCTGGGAGCTGGGAGTTGGCCATCCCATGCTGCGGCTTCTATCCCTAGGTTTCTGCACATCCGCTGGCTTTCTGACTTTCTGGCTTTCTGCTCCATCTGCGATCTCCATTGAAGACTCGTTGGCACCAGGAGCCACTTGCATCGTATCCGTTACTCGGATCGTTTGTTTAATGAAACGGATCGGAGCTAATCTTCTGGTTTTCGCGCTCCCTCCTCGGTCGCATCCATTGGATGTAGATAGCAGTGTCCAGAGAAGTCGGGTTCCGTTGGGCTAGTTAACCGAAACTCATAAAATCAGGGGAATAAAGTGCGCGCTCTAATGAACAAAGCGAATTATAATTTGAGCTATTGGCATTCACAATTACAATCCAAGCTGATGGATCTCGTATCCTTAGCCACTGACAACTATTGTCTTCGCTGGCCAATTGCAATTCGATTTACGCAATTAGCCAAATAAACCAATCAAAATACCCATGATTTCCCAACGATTTATTTAATTTCGCCAAAGTGTGCTGCAATCTCGAGTGGAATCAAACTTGTCTGCAAACGCAACTGCTGCTGAAATTATCTCCGAAATCATAAAAGCCCCGATCGCCCATTGCGTAACTTAAGTGCGAGATATCACATGGTATTGATATGGGGGCTTAAATGCTCCATCGTGCCGTTCCTGCTTCCATTTGCGAGGAAATCGAGAAAATCGGGAAAATCGCGAAAAGCGCTGCTAGTCCTCCGCTTTCACTGGACGGTGCACAAAATGCCATTTTCCATTTACCCCGCATAAACAAAGGCGCGAAGCTGGAGGAGATCGCAGGAGGAGCCAGAGGAGGAGCTCGGCGGTGGCCACCACAGAAAGTCAGTTGCTGATTATGTTCAACCGGAAACTTATAGAAAAAGCCGAATGTGCCAAACTGGTTTGCAAAATAAACGAAAGCCGAGGTATCGCTTTGAATGCCTGTGCTGTGTGTACTGTGTGTTGTGTGTGTTGTGTGCTGGGTGCAGATTCGATATGCGGCAAACCTGTTGCTTATTGATGCTGTTTTTGCCAACATTTTCTAGTTTTGAATGTGGTACAATACGTAGCGAACTTAAATCTCAAATCTGCTGGAATGCGAACGATGGTTGCCACACAAATCTTAAATAAACAAGAAAGGAACGGCAGCATTTGGGCACCGAATGGCGGCATACCCTGGTCCACCTGGTCACTCGGCTCCCCTGGATCACTGGGATACATCACTGGATACATATATGCATGTATACACCATCGTTCTGTCAGCCCCAACTGCGATTGTTATGCTAATTCGCTGAGTGTTTTATTGTATTTTAATTTTATTGGACAGAGGACGCGCTCTTGGCCATACAAAGTATTTCTCCTCACGGATCCGTGAGATGTTTCATAATATATATCGAATTCTATCAGCATATAAAGTATCTCAATCTGTGCCATTCATTTTGGCTGTCTATATATTTATGACTCCTGTGGGACTTAATATATGCTCGTCTTCAAAATGGCCATTTGTCGAGTTTAATGACTCAAAGTGCTTCAACATTCTAATCGTTCTAATGAACTCGACAAGTATCTTAGAGCCAATTTGCTGGGAATCATTTTGCCTGATGATTAATTTTAATGATTCGACTTTTTCGAGAGCACCTATAGCGAAACTTAAGCAACTGCTGAGTAACATAAACAATCTTAATTGGCCAAAGTAAGTTGAATTTAGAATAATTAAAAACAAATCTCTGAATTTAGATGCTGGCCAAAGACATTGAACTGCAGATTCTTGGGTGACAATAAAATTAATCGACCTGACTTTCCGCTGAAGGAAAAACGGTTAGGTGATTATGTTCTCTGCTTTATAAATGGCTTCTGGCCATTTAGCCAAATGAAGATTAATCTCCGCCGCCCGGAGACAAGAACATTATTTCATCTTTTTGCTTCTCTCCGCCTTTGGATGCTGAATAATTTAATAATAATAATACTAATAACACTCCGCACTTACCGTTTGGTCTGGAGATTAAATATTAAAGCAGCTCAAAGTATTTCAGCTGAGTATCCAACGTGAAAAATGGAGTCACACGCCGTTAACAAAGGTGATTCTTGGTCCTCAATTACATTTCGATTTACTATATTATTCAATAGATGTTGTATCTGCGCACTAAAAAACAGGGTTAAACTCGATTAAAAGCACTCGCGGCACAAATTCGGAGATGTTGTAATACTTATTTTATGCATTTCTCAGTCATAAAACTCATATTGAATCGAAGTTGATGATTTCGAAGTTGATGATCACCGGGATCACCGGTTTGGAAGTGAGTTTTGGAGTGATTTCGGTTCGGTTTTGCCGCACTGGAGTGAGTTTTAATTACTGTTTGGAGGTTGCCCTCTTGGATTAATTATAAGCCATAATGTTTCGCGAAAAGCTGGCCAACAAAGCGGCGCGTGGGAGTTTGGTAGCATGTAGTAAAAGTAGCATGGCAAGTCGATGACTATCTACGTATGCCTGTACAGTGAACACGACTCTGTAAGTTTCTTACACAAATCTCGACATACGTGACCTCATTTGCCGATCTGACAGAAAACGTTTTTTTCTGTTTTTTTTTTTGGCTGTTTTATTGCTTGTTTTTTGGTTCTTGGCAAATGCCGCAGAAATCCCGGTCGATAAATGCGATTTGCTTAATACGGCGATCACGTTCACATTCCACATTAGTGTTCTATCCTTTGATATTCGCCAAAACGATGATGGTTTCGTTTGTTTTTTGTTCTCTGTTTTCCGTTTTCACTCCACTGTGAGTTGTGTTGGGTAAACAAAAAAAAACTGAAAAATTGGCAAGAGAAAGTCTTGCTCTCGGGGTTAAATTGGTGTACAAAGGTACGATTTTAGATTTAATGATGGCGTGAAGGCTTTGTTTGCCACTCGGGGCTTCTTTGTTATTTAAACGGGGTGCTATTTCGAGATATGTGCGTGGTATGCCCTTTTCAGGCTTCCATGGCTGCAGCTTCAGGTTGCCTTGGATCCACCACACACATCACACATCCACACATCCACACATCACACGTCGCCCCAAACGGACCATTCTGAACTTTACACATTTTCTCGAGAGATAACTCTTTAAAAATTAGCTCTTGGGCATATTCATACCAGCTCGAAAACCGGTATCGCGCCAGCCACCTTATAGCAATAGCGCTGCGTTGGGGCACAAGCTCGCTACACTGCGCGAAAGTACGTGGTACGTGGTGTCGGCTCGGCGGTCGGATCGGTACTGTTTCGCTTTACCTGTCTCGCGCAGCAGCAACAAGTGGGCGCTACCCGATCCCAGGTGGAACGTATTGGAATCGAGCTGGCATTCGCTCGCTTTGCGGTAAAACTGGTTTTTCGGGGGTTACTCGTTTGCCAGTTTGCCAGCTGATGGATACCACACCATACCCACACACACACACGTGCGAAAGGCTTTGGTTGTGGAGCACAGGTACTGCGATCCACGATCTGCAGGTGCATGTACATACACAGATATGTTCATATGTATGTGTGCTTGCTGCGCGGACAGAGAATCTCGAGCGCTAACAGCGTCTGTTAAGTCAAAGGTAAATATGTAAGAGACCACCATGTTGCATTTCCATAGGAGTTGGAGCCGTGGATCGGGCTTAGACTTAGCCAGCCAACTAGCCAGCCAGGAACCAGTTTTGGGGCTTCGGCTCGGCTTGTTGCTCGCTTTGTGTTTGCTTTTCTGTTTCAGCTGCACCGCGGCCGTTGCTGTGTAAGTTTTTATTAAAATGTTTTAGTCGATGTTGCCGCGATTTTGGCCGCTCACTCCACACTCCACTGCAATCCACTGCAATCCACTGCAATGCAATGCAATCCGAGCTGCGATCCGGGGCATGAATGAAGTTCACCAAAGGGGCAGACAGCATTTTTGTACCTGTCAGGCGGCCAGGGAGTCGTCGCATATGCATATTCCGTTGCCATTGTACTGGGACAATGAGACAGTTGCACCCGGCTGGCTGGCTGGCTGGCTGGCAATCCGCGAAATTGGCATTGCCATCATGGGTAGGTGTTTCCATCGAACACCACCATCGAATACCACCATTTCCATTTCCATATCCATTTCCAGCCGGATGCTGCCAGAACAATTGAGCCAATATCGTTATATTGGCATTGAAAGCGGCTCAGATCGATGGGATCAGCCAAATATGATAATTTGCGCAGATCTTGTTCCTCGAAATGTCAAAGCATCTAATTATAGCAAACTCATATTCATATGGCACACAAACTGCTAGGCAAGATTAAGCCATGTGCTAACTGGCCATTAGCGGAGTATCTTCATGGCATGGGAGGCTGCCATCTCTTCATCACAACTCAGTGGAGGAGAAAGTGCAAGGGTTTTCAGCAGATGTACGTCATTAGCTCGTTTTACTGTTTGCTAACAAGCCAGATGGGTCTTAGCTCCTCTTTTGGCCAAATCCACATCCCACTGGGCTGGGCTTTTAATTAAGGCTTAGCTTCTTTCGTTATTATAAAGAGGCAGTTTCTTGCTAAATTTATTCTGGGTTCTTGGATTACCATAATGTCTGTGCTCTTCCGGCTTCGTCATCACTTTTACGATTCGAATGTCCCATTTTCGCGATAATTTGAGTCGTTGGCCGATCGGCTTACATGTCAAGTTCGAAAAACAAAGTGCCAACTGTTTCAATTCGCTGCTCTAACAGGAAGTTTTGCGATTATGAACAAGTTGGTTAGGAGCTTGTAAGGTGTATTTCATTTTAGCCATTTATGCTGACATTTAACAAAAGTGTAGTTCAGTGACCCAAAGTTACACGCTGCCAAGAGGGATTTGCTTGTGATTCTGCAAAATGGTTTTGGTAGTAGCCAGCTATATGCTGATATGCTCCATGAGTACCGGATATGAAGGTACCAGGCGAAATGTGTCAGCCAAAACTGTAAGGTTTCGCATTGACCATGCGCAAAAGCTCGAATTGCTGGCTGAGCCAGTTTAAAATCAGTTCGCCTTCCTGAGAATTTTCGATTGCACAAACGAGACAGGTGCAGCATAAGCAAAATAATATGTGTGCATAGCAAATATCGTTTCGAAAATGCTTTATTTCAGCCGTATTGCCAACAGTTGCAGACTAGATTTTATAGGCTCCTGGCTTAACTTCTTTGAGGAAAAGTTAAGTGGAAAAGCGCAACAAGTCATTGAACGAGTAAAAAACATGCAACCTGCTGGCATTAAAAAATATTACGTTATCAGCGCAAAAAGCGAATGAACTAATAAAGGCAAATAATAAACCGCCCGGTTTCAAATTACTTCACTTGGCAGAGCTCCACTTCTGCCCGTAAGCAGCTCAGTCTTATTGCAATTATAATTTTTAATTTCTTTTATTGCCGCCAATTTCATTTATGAAAGCCAAGTCCCAGTCCCAACTGCATTGTTCTGCCCCTCACATGCTCTCGTTTTGTCTTCCATGGCCGGCGAAATCATTCCTGCTCCGCTTAATTGCTCCGCCAGTACTCCACTCTGCACACTGCATGCCACATTCCTATTCCTGGCCAGCAGTTCCGAGCTGCAATTCGATTTGGGACCAATGCGCACCAAATAACCAAAAGATTCCTAGCTGCCGGACCGACCGAACAATCACTTTGCCCAGATCAGTTTCGGCCAGGCCAGAACATATATACATACATATGTGTGTGTATAAACATATATACACAGATGGCAGGGCGAGTGTGTGTGCACAGTTGCGGTCAGCTGAAAAGTTCGGAGCGGATGGCGGATCTATGGATCTATAGGGTGGAAATTCAATCCGGTCTCGGCGAGAACGGGCAGCACATCTCCTGGATGCTCACGTTATGTGGCTTCCCACCTAAGTAAGTATTTGCAGGGAAAGAAAATATGACTTATGATGGATAATTTATTGATAGCTCACATAGAATTTATATGTACAGAAGGACAAATTGTATCACTAAGATACAATATTACCATTACCATAAATACCATTAACTAGCTAGTTCAATTTGTAAGTTTTGTATAAGCAGTGGGACTTGAACCCGGGACCAGTGATTTTTGTACCACTACCCATTTATATGGTAAAGGTAAAGGTATGTAACTAATTGTTTTCAGTGCACATACCGGAGTTGCTAGCTTCCTGACCGCAGCTGTACCCGTCCCGCAGCCAGGCCATTAACATTGCTTAATTGAATTAGATTCCGAATGCAGATTATGAGTACCATCGCATGCTCACTCCGGGACAAAGCGAGTAGAGTATAGAACGAATTACGCCGCCACTTCCACTTCCCAGGCTCCAGCAATCCACTCCATTCCGAGCAAACCCAGCCCAACTGCGATCCCATCCCGAGCCCGATCCCGTCCAGCTGCCATGCAAATAAGTGCGCTCAAATGCCCGCTTATAGGGCATAAAATACAGATTTGAAGTAATATCCAGCCCTTGCAATATGCACATATACATAGTTCAGTGAACCCCCAGATCTAATTAGCCAAAGTTTTCGTACAAAAGCGGTTTCTGTAATCTAATTCGATGGCGTCAGCGGCACTTTGCGGACCACGAAGCATTTCTGCGGCCAAAAACGAGCAGATACTTGTACATTCGATTGCACTGGCTGGCTAGCTGGCTAACTGACTGGCTGGCTGGAGTGTGCAGCATTGGACCATTGGTATTAAAGGCCAACAATTGTGGCATGTCCTAGTGACAGCCTCGCCACAATTGCACCAATGCACCAGTGCACAAAACAGCCAGCCAGCAGCCACCAGCGACTTGGAGTCGAGCGTCGTGCTGGAAACGTAGGAGCTGCTGGTTCATTAGTTATGCATTAAGCATACGATATGTTGTACAAGCCGGCTGCAATGGCCAAAAGGGTACATGGCCTGGCTGATTGCTTTGGCAACGAGGTGTTGTAATGGAAAAGGGTGTTCGCGGGACCTCTCCACTCAAGTGTTTCCGAGCTATTGAAGAGTGTGTGCTCCAAATAATTCTGGTGTGGTAAGAGGAGCTTAGGACAAGTGACAAGTGCAATCTTATAGCTAAATTAGAATGTTATTGATTGAATAACTCCATTCAGATCGATTCAAGTGTAGCCACGTTTCGGTGGCCCCGGCGGAGGAGGCACCTTTCCTGTTTTCCCGCACTGGGCTGCTGCAGTCAATCTTTTTGTGGGATGTCCAGCTCCCTGTTAACTGCGTGCAATTCGTGGGGGTTCGTATGTCGCTTAAAAATTTTAATTGCCTTTGCGTGTTTAGAAAACTTACACGTACGTATGTTCTGCGTAGTTTAGCAGCTGACCAAATGCCACGCCGGCTTTCTAGTCGCTCCAGGGGATTTGTGTCCGCAGCAGCATATCGCAGGCCATTTTCACACTTCTCCGCACGATCGCCAATGCTTATCGATGTGGATTAAGGCTGCTGCTAGTTTACCGGCCAATTATTACTACATCCATTACTACTAACGCTTTCCGCACGACCCAACTGGACGGGATGGGCTTTCGAATAAAACAAGGGAGTGGGATTGCTCTAACATGGGATTTAATTTAATCTAGAAAAGTGAAAGTGACTTCTTGTTATACAAAATGTATCAAATCATACTGCTAGCCTAGGATTTTCCTATGGTAACAACCCTGAAACGGAAATGACGTTACTCGGAAAACGCTCTATATATACCCATGGGGAAGCTCACCAAAGTGGCCTCTCAAACGCATGGCGATGGCTTTCGGGCAGCCGGCACCACAATCGAGTCGCCGTCTTCAGCAGATCGGTGGTGGCCATCTCGGTATGCTTCCTTTGGAACTTGCGCAGGAAGTGGATATAGGCCACTGCCGAGCCCATGTGATTGAGGCTGCGCATGTTTTGCTGAGGCCTTGGCTTCCCTCGCTGTTGATTCTTTGCGGACTTGCACGAGGTCTTCGATCTGGACAATCTCCTCTCTGATTCCCTGCTCCGAGCGTATGGAGACTGTCTTTGGCAAGACCTTTGCTGTCCTCCGGCGGCATCGCTTTTCAAATCACAGGCCACTTTCTGTGCTGGGCCCTTGAAAACGACCGTCGGCGGCTTCTTTTAAATATACGTTTTGGATAAATCCTTATGGGCTATATGTATATCCGATTTACCTTGCTCTTGAAAGCTTCCTTCTCAGCCGAAGACAGCTGGGTCCACTGCTTAGCCGCGTAATGCACCATGTCCTGTGGAGAGAGTCCGTAAAAGCGTTTCTTGTACTCGGTCATAAAGTTGAGGTAGCCATTGTTGGTGATGCGCGCCACTTTCTGGCGCTTGTAAGTGGGGGGACAATATGTTCGATGTCTCTTTTGCCCCATTCTTTTAATTTTGTGCAGACTTTGAATTTCCCAATTTCCCCAAATGCTCCAGTTACTGTTTGCACTCGAATTTTGACTGAAACGATGTTCGAAAGCCTGACTAGAAACTCTCAGTTTTAGTTTTGAATAATTTTTAACTACAAAAACTAAATTTATGTATGTTAGTACATGAAGTACCTATGAAGTCGTGAGCAAATCAAGTTCATTTTGGAGAACTAAATGACGGGCTGCAGGTACTCTTAAAGCCTAAGAAGTCGTGAGCAAATCAAGTTCATATTGAAGGACTAAATTGGAGTTACTCTACAGCACGGTGTCAAGCAATCGTGTGTATTTAACTCGTATACAGCAAGATCAGTGTTTGTAAAATTGTTTTTTGAAAAAGAATTTTGATGATGGCTTCTTATGAAGCGGTTAGCACTGCCGCTCTGATTCACCTCGTGTTCCGGATATCGATAAGCCCTTGGCCACCTAAAGATATCTGTTCACCTGCTCCGAATTTGGGCGCTTGGATCTTCACGTTCGCCCTCCTGCTGCTGGCCACCGATGTGAAGATGTATCCGAATGGTTTCCCACACTTGCCGTACATCATTCAGTTCCTTGTGGAGACGGTCGGATCCCTGTTCATCGTCGAGCTCGCCACATCCGTCGTGTGGTGCGGCTTGGAGAGCATGACCCACCAGCTGACCAGGTTGCTACTTTTATTCTGGGGAATGGACGGTGACACTTACCAGGCGCTGGAGTACTGGATCCTTTTGGTTCCCACCACGGCTGTGGCCAGCATCTTCCTGTACATTATGATGAGGGCGATTATAAGTGAGGACTTGATCTATGGAAAGCCACAGGTTACGGTGCATCTGAACAAGGAAGTCGTCAGAGACATGGTCAGCAAGTGCCGGCGAAAACGTAGAAAGAATATATAACTGTTCATTCATTCGCGTATCAGTATTTTAGAACGTAAATTGTTCGTGTAATTAAAATGAATATTTCAATTATACTTTTTGATCACATCTTTTCAAATTCAAAAAGTCGTTAATTCTTTTTAGCGGTTACTGCACTTTAACCGGTTGGATATTAGCAGCACTTAAAAAAACGTTGCCTAATACTATTGTTTTCGATAACCACAGCACACCAGTTTGGTTGGCGCCCAATTAATCGATGAATCCAGATAAGAAAAAGCTTTCGAATAGTTCAACACTTGATTTTAAATAATATAATTGGAATTCGATGATGATAACACAAGCTGTACAAATATATTCGAGCGCCTTACCATAACAGAAGCCACACTTCCTATAGGGATCATTCTTCATTAGTTTCACTCAATAATATATATATATGTGATTTTAATATTAAAGCTTGTGGACCTGAGTCTAATAAAAAAATCATTTTATATCAACTTAACATCAGAAACCGCATAATTCAGCTACATTTTTATACATAAAATCATTTTTATTCGAAGCCGATGTCACTTCGATAAATATCGCCAATATCATCGATGCATCGATGTGCCGTGACATCACTAATATGAACAGCTGAACAACAATAATCATATTTGGTTAAAAACAATTATGCGAATAAACGCAGCCGCCTTATAGCGCCCGTGCCACACCCCCTGCGATGCGAACAGGCGACCACGCCAAGGTGTCGCCACGAATCCTGCAAGCAAGGAGAACCCAAGCCAAGAGTCCGGAGTCCCCAGTACGGAGCACCCAGAAATTCCGGGCAGAAACCCAATAAAAACATGTCTACGGAGGAGCATGTGTGGCGAGCGCACGTCGTGCGGCGCTTACGCGAGCGGAATCGCAAGGAGTGCGACAACTTCAAGGAGATCATCGAGCAAAGTAAGCATCTGGGTCGCCAGCGAAGTCACAGTTGGCTGGCCCCACATCGCACCAGTTAACCTCCGATCCGAATAAACTTAGAACTTCATGGTCACACGCATTAATTGCCCGCATCTCTTGCAGACAACCGACTGATTGACCATGTGGCGCAGCTGAAGGCGGACAACCTGAAGATCTCCGTCGAAAACGAGCAGCTCCGCAGCGCTGTGTCAACAGGTGGCACCGGCTCCAACGTGGCCATCGCCACCCTCGAAAAGAAGCTGCTCAGCCAGCAGGAGGAGCTCACAGAGCTACACAAGCGCAAGGGCGAGAACTCCCAGATGATCGTGGACCTCAACCAGAAGGTTGAACAGCAGAGGATCATCATTTCCGAGAAGGAGCACAGGTAGCTGTCCAGGCTGTTTCTCATTTCGAATACGCCAAAAAAGTTTTAAAAACAAATGTACCTAGAATGACGATTTACGGAACAGAACTGAGAAAAAGCCTTTTGTGATTTTAATAGCCCATACAACCGGTTGTTTATCGCACCCTTGATTTCCAATTTTAAATTATAATTCTGCAGCGTAGAGAATGACTAATTATTTGGAGCATAAACCTTAATCTCGGCGAGATTACAAATGAAAATGCCTACTAATACATATATTTATTTTAGCCTCGTCGAACAGCAAACGAACAACA
This sequence comes from Drosophila simulans, assembly GCF_016746395.2. NCBI lineage: Eukaryota > Metazoa > Arthropoda > Insecta > Diptera > Drosophilidae > Drosophila > Drosophila simulans. The sequence continues at coordinate 25,961,979 of NC_052523.2, read as the reverse complement.
ACCGATTGCGCGCGGAGGTGCAGCTACTTCACTCGAGTTTGGAGGAACTCAAGAAGCTGAACAACACCATGCTGGACGAACATACGGCGCTTCAATTGGCATTTAGCTCCCTCGAGGAAAAGTTGAGGGGAGTGCAAGTAAGTTGTCCGGATTATTAACACTATTCCTACTGAACCAGAACGCCTTTGTTTCATTTGTCTATGAGCAGTACACAAAGTAAATTCTTCGTAGCGTATAAATTGGGAAAGTAAATTAAATTTTTGTAAGTTGAAGTATTCCTACCTAAGTCAGTGACCCAATGAAATGACGGGAGATTCGCTATTCACTATCTTCTCTATTTTGCTTTGCCATTCAAAAAGTTGTCAGAATATAGGACCATTAATTTTTGTTTTATGGGCCATTTAAAAGCACTTATACCACAACGATAGACAAATCCCAAGGGGATTTTTTGCTGATCAACTGTGTGTTACTCATTGATTGCTAATTAAATCTTCAAAACTGTTTATTCAAAATAGCGTATAGAATATCATTTTATTGGTACTTATCGAGGCTTCCGAGTCCCATTTAGCAAGTCTATTTCTACGGTATGGGGTCGGTTCGATAAATACATTGCAGATGGCTCGAATCGCTATGCCTCGTCGTCTGCAGACGCGAAAAGCTTGCTATCTTTCCGATTTCGATCCAGTAGCACATTAGCGTTCAACGCGGAAAACACGAAAAACACGACGGCGCCAGAGATTTGCATATATCCCAAATATGAAAAAGCGTCTACTAAAAAGCTTTTCGTTCTCTTGCAATTCACAGGATGAAAATCGGCGTCTACTGGAGCGACTTATGCAATACAAGTCAAAGGATGCCGACAAGTTGAACGAGGAAAACGAGAGCATAATTAGGTACGTTCCATTCAGTATGATACCATTGTGACCCTATTATCATGAAAAACATAACTTATATTACTTATCTCTTCGATCATTAATGTACATGTATATAAATGCATTTTCGTAACTAGATAGATAGGTACTAGGTACGCAGATACACATAAAATGGTTAATCGCGCAGCTTATCTAATGCTTATAAAAGAGTGATAAAAATTCCATGTAAACCATTGACAAATACACACCAAATAAACGGAGTCCCTGTGGATTAGGCAGCTTTTTGCTTTAATGTTTCACCAGGCACATAATTCATTAAGAACTACGAACAGGATCGTTTGAACCAATATGATATGTCATTACCTACAAAAAAACTACTTAGAAGGAAGGAAGATTTAATTCCGTAATGTCAAAATGTCAAAATATTTAATTAATTTTAATCAGGGAACATGAGAATCCTTCGTAGCTTCGTTGAGTTCCAGGGCATGTATACTAGGTTATTATCTTAACTCCCGATTAGAGATTGCAGTGCCCATCCACCCGACCGCTGATCACCCACCCAGTTGTGTTAATAAACCACTTATTGCCCACCCACCCAACGTCATGCAAGTTAACCGAAAAATACGGAGCACGGGAACTACCAAATCGCAAAGGTTTACGGAAACTACACGAATGCATGTAATCGATATTGACCTACATACATATGTCTTACTAACCACTTAACAAGTCGCCAAGGAGTAGAACGGACCATTTAGACGAATCTAATCGACTGTGTCACTCATTCTGATTTGCTCCTTTTATTTGGTTTAATATAAATGTATAACCGTTTTTAAACATATCTAGAAAAAGACTGCCGTCAATTTTCAGGAAACGTTCGGCTAAACTGAAACGTGACCTAGAAGACGCGGTCCGTGAGCCCAGCTCGTCCAGCAACGCAGCCTCCTCGCCCGGCGCCGCATCCTTGCAGCGCAACTCCAGTCCCGCCCAGTTCGTTGGCGGCCTCATCGGCGACGAGGACTTCGACGAGGCCGCGATAAATGGCGCCATGGAGGCCATAGGTCTCGATGATAATGAATATATTAGCGCTCGTTTTACAGCAGGCGAGATCGCCGAGAACTCGCGGGCTTCCATCGACACCCTGAAGGCCACGGGCTACCTGGGCCAGGCCAATCCCACCAAGATCCTCATGAAGTTCGAGGCCCACGAGAACGAGTCGCACGCGGTGCGCTGGAGTCCCGTGGAGCGCATGGTGGCCACCGGTGGCGCTGATCGCAAAGTCAAACTTTGGGACATTGGCAAAAGTGAGTCAGCAGTCGCAAGTTGTTTATTACACCCATAAATAATCATATTGCATATATTTGGAATGGTGCCGTTTTAGATTCCACCGAACCACGTGCAGTTCTAAGCGGGAGCAGTGCTGGGATTAACTCCGTAGATTTCGATTCGACAGGCGCCTACATCCTGGGCACCTCCAATGACTACGGAGCCAGAGTATGGACAGTGATGGACAATCGCTTAAGAGTGAGTAAAACCATTGCGTAAACACTCTAATTTGAATAGAAAAAGAAATTATACTACCCTCCCGGCACTTGTTCTATACCCACAAAACCAAAACGCATTTTATAAAATCATATAGGAGGGAAAACACTTTCCACTTTCGTCATCCAGTCTAGACGCCAGATATTTTCTATGATAACATAAGTGTGCGATTTGTGGACGCGATTGCAGGCTGAACTTTTGTACTAACTCACTCGTCTACCCCATTCAATTCCACGAGGCATTAGGTTTTTAACTTCTGTATATAATAAACATGGGGAATAATAATTTTAAGAAGCCATTCTCGTTCCCGCGATGAGTGTGCTCCAGAATGGTCATAACAAGACTTTCATTTTCCTCCCTGGCTGCGCTAAGCAGATTAAGAAACCGACTTCTTTGATGCCTTGATTTATAAAGAATTTCTCAGCCCTCGTGATGGTTCTCGTTTCGCCGTTTTGTTTACTCAAGTTGGAACGTACATACATATAGCCACACATTCATAGCAATGTCAATGTTTATAAATAAATTTTGCATGTTTGCCGCTTTCTAACTCGGAAAAAGGCGAAAGGCAAACAAGTAAACATTACAGAGACGCGGATGGCAAACAAAAGTGTTTACTGATATAGTAAATACAGCACTTCAACTATGATATACTCGTATGTGTACCGAGGTGGTGGACCCGTGAGGTTCATCTTGGGAAGGATTGGAGAAATGGTTTCATGCCTGGGCAAGATTTCGTAGAAATTTAATGGTAACTGCTGGAAGAGAATTCTTTCAGCCACTGAGTTTCAGCGCGCTAAGCGAACTTAAAATTAAGAAATAAGCGATTGTTAATTGGAGCCTAAAGAAAAGTATAGCAAAGTGGTCTACCCAGTTCTTGCTACCCATATTGCAACATTTAAGTGCGTTTATCGCACGAATCGATTTCAATTGGCGGTCATAAATAAGAGTTGTCTTTGAGTGCCACGCGGGGAAACTGGCCATTGGCCATTGGCAGTTGGCAGTTGGCCTGAATTGCAGTGGAATAATCTTAGCTGGCCCAAGGTTCATCTCTCGCCTGGTCAGGCCAGATCCGCAACTTCATCCATTTATGCTGCACATCGTCAACATGCGAATGAACATACAAGTGCGGTTCTTCCTGCTTTTCTCCGCCAGCTACAGCTCCAGCTCCAGCTGCATCCCGATCCCCCCAGCGGATCCCCAACCCGATCCCCATCCCCATCCCCATCCGTGTGATACACCGACTCTTCGCTTCTAACTGGTATTTCTGGATTGACATTTAAACGGTTCTTTTGCGCACAACTGGAAAAACTGTAACTGAAGAATAGCGCCGCCGATCTGCAGCATTGAAATGAGCACACTGACTTGTACGGCCTCTGGCCACAATGCGATCAAACCGAAATGGCCAACTGATTATCATCATTAATATTAGCCACTTTTTACGATTCACACACCGTAATCGCCGGAAGTTTATGCGGGCGATATTCCATTAATCAGCGCGTAGCACCTGCTGCTGAAAGCTGCGAAGCGATTTGCATAACTCAATCAATCATAAGTCGGAATATATTAGCCAAAATAATGTGATCGCTTGTTTACATCGATCGATATGCCTTGTAAACAATAGAGCAAGTAAGCTGTTTATGCCAACGATGTATTCAAAATGTTTTCCAACTCGGAAGCAATATTTATATCTATTGATCAGCCATGTTTCCAACTGGGAACATCAGACATTCAGCGAATTCGGGTCGAATGGCAATCAGTTTTGGGGCTTAAAAGACTTAATTTGATTGGACATTAATCCAATTGAATCAATCGCTCGTTCAGCTGCTCACAGGTGTTGCTGTGATTTATGCTGCTGCTGTTGCATTAGACTACGGCCATAAGTCATGCATTGGAAATGTTTTGCTAATTTATGGCTTGGAAAAGAGGACATTTCCACCTTTGCCACCACGCAAGCATTCCGATCAAATGCGGAGTAGCCTGCAGTTCGGTTTCAAACTCACCGGTTTGCGGACAACACGTTTTCGAAGCCAAATCAACCGCTCGCCAGGCACCTCAAATAAGACGTTTTAAGAGAACGTTTCAATCCATGTTATTAGCTGCAAACCGGCTAAGATGAGCTCGACTGGGCTCTTTGTTCGCGCCGAAGACGCTCTTGCCATCCAATTCTTCGCTCTCGAACTCTCCACTTCTCGGCCGCAAGCTACGGCCAAACATGTTTGAGCCACCGCCGCTGCGAGGTGGAGGCACTGGTCCGCGATCCCAGCGATCACACGGCGCGTACATTGACCGTTCGACTTGACCGGTTGCCGGTCGAGAATCGGACTCGGATGCTCTTCGCTGGCTGGGCTGCTGGCCGAGAGAAAGAGCGAGCGACTGCACCTATAAGGGCAGCGCCATGGAACGGCTTTTACCAAGCAATTAGTAAAAGACTTTTATTATTTATTTAATAGTTTTAGCGGCTGCCTTCAAATGCCTTCCAAGGGCTCGGCAGCCATTGGTTGTCAGCTGCTGCGATTTATAGTGCGATTTATAGTGCTCTTCCCAGCGCCAAAGTATTTCAAATAGCAGATTTAAGTATGTAGCTGCATGCAGCTTCCGCCGAATGTCATAAATCAACAATTTCGCTGATACGCAGGAAGTCTTTTTATCTTATCTCGTTTCTTGTTTCCACCATTAGGCATCTCGCCTTGGAGATAAATAATCGGCAGTTTACAGTTCTCAAAGCGGGAATCCGCGCTCCACAGTGGTGTCAATGACACGGGTTCAGGTGGCTCCAAGATGACGGAGTGGCACTTCGAAATATGTCCCACCATGCGACGACCTATGTCAATGAATTTTCCGCGGCAGTTATGCGTGGTGTTTTTAGATCCTGGTTTATAACGCCGTAATTAAATGTCTGTGGTCGCTTTAATGTCTGTGGACACTTTTTAATTGCACGCCGCGTTCTAGTGAAAGATACTTGGCCCGGCTAATTAGCCGGTTTCCAGGTGAAGAGAGGGTATGCCCGCAGAGGTGTTGGCGGGCGGTCTGCTGGCCCGAGTTACTCATTTAATGGTTCTTTCGCTGCCCGCCAAGATGCTGGGTCGGGATCTCTCTGTAATGCCTGCCCTATAACGTAACTCCGCACTAACTGTTTGTCTCGATCTCTCCGCCACTGAAGCACACGCTGACGGGTCACAGCGGCAAGGTAATGGCCGCTAAGTACGTCCAGGAGCCCATCAAAGTGGTGACCGGTAGCCACGATCGCACTCTGAAGATCTGGGATCTGCGCAGCATCGCCTGCATAGAGACGAAGTTCGCCGGCTCCAGCTGCAATGATCTCGTCACCACCGACAGCCTCGGATCAACGATCATCAGCGGGCACTACGATAAGAAGATCCGGTTCTGGGACATACGCACCGAGAAGCAGGCGGACGACGTCTTAATGCCGGCCAAGATCACCTCCCTGGATTTGTCAAAAGGCGAGTGCTGAGTGCTAGCTGATCTGGCATGCCATCCTAATCCCTACTACAACATGTTAATTCCACAGATTGCAATTACCTCATATGCTCTGTAAGAGACGATACTATTAAACTGTTAGATTTACGCAAGAACCAAGTTATATCCACGTTTACGTAAGTGTGCGCCAGCCAGCCAGCCAATATGACTATATTGCCTTTATATAACTTTATACACTTTTTTCACCATTGCAATCACCCATAGAAACGAACACTTTAAGATCAGCTGTGATTTTGCTCGAGCTTCTTTCAACTCGAGCGGCCTGAAGATCGCTTGTGGATCGGCGGATGGCGCTATATACATTTGGAATGTGAATGGGTTCCTGGAAGCCACACTCAAGGGACACAGGTGGGTAGTAAAAGTTTAGTGATGCCTGGCGGGCCTGGTTGGCTTGGTTGGCCTGGCCATAGCATCCAGGTGAAGTGCTTACTTCATTATGGCCGAGTGCTCGGCCCATCCTTGTTGGCTTAATTGCGATTAATCCTTGAATGCTACGATCTCTGCTCCCATTTAACAGCACCGCCGTAAACGCGGTCAGTTGGAGTCCCAACAACAACCTGCTGGCCTCCGTGGGAAAGAACAAGCGCTGCACCATCTACTCGGAGTCATAGCCCTAATGTTGCCATACACGTCACTCGAGTCAGTCGGATGCAATCCAATTCCGAAACTGAAACGCTTAAGAAGTCAGAGCAGTGCTGCAATCTGCTGTACATAGTAAATTCGGTCGACGTTTTAACAACCTTACTTGATTATTTTATTTATACGTGAATCGGATATAGTATGCAAATTGTATCAATTCATATAGTGTTAGTCTTAGTACATGTTTTCCTATTGTAAAAATAAACACACATGCATATTGGGTTGCATATACGAGCAATCTAAGCAAATGACTCGCCTCTGAATAGAAATTAAATTGGGGCAACCCAATAATTCCGCTGAGTGGCCTTCATAGCAGCTCTTGGCTGCACGGAAACCAGTTGCCTCAAGCGACATTACTCGTCGTATGTGCTCTTCCTGCAGCACCACCTGTCTTTTGGCCATAAAGCTGCAGAGGAGACCGGAGACCGGAGACCGCGCCGATTTCAGACAATAATGCTCAGCCAGAAAAAGTCTTATGCATCCTTCGAACGTGATGCATTTTAATTTCTGCATAACTATATATGTGATCAATTCTCGGCACGAATGCTGCTGTTTTGGAGCTGTGCTGATCTCCACTGTGGTGTGCCATTGGTGTGCCAGCAGAAAACACATCCAATTATTTCGTGTGCTGACGGAGCACAATCGACACTGGGGAATCTCTAATTGAGCGAGGAAAATGGCCACGGCACCATCATTACAAATCTAACGTACATTCATTTTTATCGCCTTGCATGCATGCCTTAATTAAGAATCTTTCCAGATTATGCCTGAAAAACAACTACAGCTTGGCGTTAAGTACCGCCAGCGATCTGGAATCTCGTGGCGCTCCCAAGTACTGCCACCACTCGAGGTAGTGTCGTTGAAGGCGCATTGCCAAGTAAATTAATTGTGAGGAGAGGCATCCAGTCGCCTGGAGGAGCCAGCCCATCCAGCCCAGCCGACTAGAGTGACGGGCAGACGTTCGGACTTGGACAGGAGTCACTTTCCCGTATGCGAGAGCGCTCCTCCAGCAGATAAAGATACAAATCTGCACGAAGCCTGTTTCCTGTTCTGCTGAGGGTGCATTTATTTGCATGATTCACACAAGCGCTCAGCCTAACGATACTTGTACAGCTGCTGTATGGATCTTCGTACAGGTGTACATCATGCATACTCCATACTCCATACTCCATACTCCACACTCCAAACTCCATAATGAAGACGGGACGCGTCGAGTTGCTGGGAAAAGTTGAGAAAACAAGCACGACATTTGGACCTTCTGCCCACATCGAAAAGTGAATCGCTGGCTTCCCTGACTGGCCTCTGCGCCGAGGATCGGGACTCGTGCATTTTGGGCGACTCTAAGTGAGCATGTTCCTGGAAGCCCTCGACTCGCGTTTACAGTTGGATGCATTCTCAGTACCATCGAGGTATAAATAATAATTCGCAGGTGTCTGCATTCCACTGCCTGCGATTCGCACAATTCGTTATGCGTGGGTAAATGGCTGCTAGACTCCCAGATCAGACCAGCTCATCCATTCCCATTCCATCCATTCATATGCTGCTCCAGATGCAGGCAATCAAAATGATAATGTTTCCCCTTTTGTTCCACCGATAGAAAGTTTATTTCCATATATGAAAGCCAAATTTCAGATATGTTTACTGCATGAGCAATTTGTTCATTTGGTTCATTTCACTAGTGACGAAGCGCACCTCACCCCGAAATAAGCACACAGCGTGGGTAGTTCATTAAAAATCTTAAGTTTATTAATAATAATAAGATGAGTTCGTTCCGTACAATTAGAGGGGAAATGCAAACAGCAAACTGCTGTCACTGATATGCAATAAATTATAGTGCTTAACTAGGCTAGTCGCATTCGATACTGGAAAGGGGGGAGGGGGGAGTTATGGTGGTTTGTTCGAAGGGTAATGTAATATGCATTAGTTTTTACAAATGCCAACCAGTCGACTTCCGAAGTCGCAAAAGGAGTTCAAGGAACCCACGGGCTGTCGAACTTCCTTTGCAAGTAGGGAACGTGATCCGTTGGGGGAGTACTCAAACCCAAGACGCCGTGGCTGCCATGCAAGCAATCTGAATTCCACCGAGCAAGACACGCAGATTTGAATCTCGTTTTCATTTCATTTTCTCTAAAATCGTGCACTGACTAGATAAGGCAAATATAGCGGATGTTGTATCAGGACGACGGGTATTCGGATATTCGGATATTCGTGAATATTCGGATGGATATTCGTGAATATTCGTAAATGTTGATTGCACCTTGTGAAGCTTAGACGTCTATGTAGATTAATGGGCATATGGAGTTGCTTAGTAGGAGTGCTGGTACGGCTGCAGCTTCTGGCGGCGTTGGTAGCAGTACGTCCAGATCGCGATCACGGCCAGCTGGGTCAGCAGGAAAATGGTGGCAGCCGTGATAAGACCTAGTGACGCGGAGAGAGAGTGGGAGAGAGCAGAGTGGTTATTAGTATATTAGGCCACTAATCCGGTCATCTGCCAGCTGGCAAAGTGGTTCTTTAAGACGCGGTTTACGACCAGCCAGCAAGTGCTTAAAGCTTACCAATGGCGTTAACGCAGAATCCGTGACCCTCCTCGTTGGCAGTGAATGTGGTCTCGTTGCCGTCGTAAAAGTCTCCGCTTTCCTGCTTATCTTGCTTGAATCCGAACTTATCCGTAATCTGAATGGACTGAACCAGCAGCATGTCGCTGGGGGCGGACTTCTTTGAAGTGTCGATGTCGCGACGTGGTCTTGGATGATCATCTGTGTGCGAACAGGTTGTGGAAAGTTATAGCAAGAGAAGATAGATGAGACTCTCAGATGATCTGTGATCTCACCTGTGGTGTTGAGCGATCTGCGTTTCCGGCCGTAGGACAACAAGGACCTGAACTCGCCGCTGGTGTCCTCCTGCTCGCACTGGACGGGCTCGCAGCTGGGCATGCAGGGCGTGACCAAGGCGCGGAACTGGACCACCTCGCTGGAGGGGAACTTGAAGGCGTCGAAGTTGGAGAGCAGCATCTTGCCGGAAACCGATCCCTTGTAAATGGGACCCATTATGAAGTGGTCGGTCGGGCAGCCATTCGAATCGATTAAGGTAATTTCCGAGTTGTCCACGCCATCCATGGCCACCAGCTCCCGAATGAAGATCTCGTAGGGGCTCTGCTCGTCGACGATCTCGAACTTGAGGGCCAGCGGGTCGCCCACCTCGGCGGAGCGCATCATGTCCGAGCCGTCGCGCGAGGTAATCCGCATGATGACGTTGGGCGACTCCACAATTACCTCCTCGGACAGGGCCGGCATGATGTCGCCGCGCACATCCAGGTCGACGCCATTGCTCACCGACTTGTTGGTCAGGTCGTACTGACAGGCCAAGGCCAGGCCCAGATCGGAGGATGTCACAATCATGTCGTGGTGCTGGATAATTATATCGTTCACATAGCGCCCGGCGGTGCTCTGGCGCACATTGCACTCCAGATCGTGGTAGTTCATGCGCAGCTCGAAGTCCAGCGCGCTCTTCACGTCCACCGAGCAGGACTTGGGCGATCCCTTGGCGTACACCTTGCCGTTGAAGAGCTTGGAGGTGCGGATGCGTGCCAGCATGTCCCCGCCGCCGCACTCGATGGTCACATTGTAGCAGGAAGTCAGTTCATAGGTCGACGCCTCGGGCACCTCCAGGAAGGGCTCCTGCACATCCGCCAAGGTGGCACGACTGTGATGGGATAATCTGCACACCATGTCACCCGTGTCGTTGTAGTCGTACGAGTGGCACCTGAGTTGGATGGAAATGGCGAGGATGGTGTGATATGATATCGCCTTCAATCAAATAGTCTAATTGGCAGACCCAAAGGGGCTACTCCCCTGAAATCCCCCGGGATCAGGGAGAGCTGCTTATAATTGGACCTGTTACTGACCTATATGGCGAGTTGAGGCACAGTTCCCGGCACTCGTCAATGCTGCTGACTTCTTGGTAAACCGAGTCCACCGTCTTCAGTATGCGACCAGGTAGACGTTTGAATTCGCAGAGCTTGTTGGGTTCATCGACACAGTGATTTTCAAGGTAATCCGACCCTTCGTTCACCTGGAAGGCCTGGGAGCCGGCCAGAGTCAGGCGATCCAGCTCGCTCAGCTCGCAAGCTCCCGAGGTGCGATCGTAGTTGGCAGATCTGCAGGGGACATACATAGTTGAATATGGAATAATCGGTTCGGGTTGGGGGTTGGAGTTTTCTGCTTCACTTGACTTTGTTGAGGGTGGAGTTCGGGTGTTTGGCCTGTACTGCTGGGAGCTACACCTACCTGCATGTGAAGTCGTTCTCGCCGAGGCAGAGTTCAAAGCACTCGCGTCTTGACGCCACCGACACGGTACGCTTAACTTCCGTCTTGAGCTTGTAGTTCTGAACACGATCGACGTACCAGGCTCGGGAGCAGGGCTTCACGGCCAGGCATGATTTTTGGGCATAGATAGTGAATACGGGGAACTGCGACTTTGTCAGGGCACCTTCGTAATGATTGTGATTAAGTCGCGGGCTGGTTTGTTTAGCGGCGTAAGTAGCTTACCCGGTAATTGATCAGCATGTGCCGAGAAGAGCACGCAAAGCCCGGTCTCGTAGTTCACTGACTGGCAGGTTTTGTTCTTCCTACAGGTGTCCAAGCAATCAGTGAGCATTAGCGTGCCCGGCTGCGAGTCCATCAGCTTCTCGGGCGCCGAGAACACGTATCTGGCGAAGGACTTGTCAGTTGAGCAGCCATTACGGTAGGGTAGCAAGCACCCGTCTATACTTACCCTGTCACAATCTCAAAGCCCACCAGCTCGGGATTGCAGTCCACGGGAGCATTGTCGTAGTAGATGCTGTCCTCCTCGGAGCCCAGCGAGCTGGACGAATCCGAGGCGGCCGGCAAGTCGAAGCCCGAGTTGCGGGTCTCCACGTTTTCCGCGGGCCTCTCAGTCCTATTGATTTCGGTGGCGGCTTCCTTGGCGCCGGGCCACTCCGTCTTGTCTTCAATCTCCTCGGAGGCAATCACCTTACTGGCATTCGGAGCTGCGACAGTCACCGATTCCGCGGCCTGTCGTCGGATTCGCAGGTGCTCCTTGGCCGTGGCCGCACTGTACAGCATTAGGGCCAGGAAGAGGTGTCGCAGTAGGTTTATCTTGGCCATCTTTAGAGTATCTATCACTGGGCCTGCAAGAAACAAGCGGTTGCTGAGTATCTAAAGATACGAGGTGCGAGGGCTGTTACTTAAGATACTTTATCTATCCTCAAACTTTCCAAACCCCCCTGAGTTCTGAACCAATAACTGCAAATGTTTATAGAACATCTTAGATAAGCAAACATTGTATTGGCCCATAATCGTAAGGCATAACGCTAAGCTTTATTTATAAAGCGCGCCAAATTGACTACGCAGGCGCACTGACTCAATCTCCTCAAATTAATTTGTTTGCCATAAGGCGTAACGCGAATTACGAAGTCGCAGAAACAATATCACGGCCAGTTACTCCACTCTACTCCACTCCATTCTATCCAGTCGGATCGGATCCATTCCGTTGGGGAAACGGAGCTCACGTCGATGACCCCGTGCACTATTCACCAGATTCGCCACTATTCTCGATCCCCTGATTTTTTCTGGTCCGCTGAGCTAAACTCTTGCGCAACAGCCAAGTTAATGGGCATCGCTTATGATTGACGGTTGCGCTGGGGAGACCATCAAGGGGTCATGAGCTCTAATTTTTCGCCAAGTACCATGTAGAACTTGTTTCGCCAGAACCTCAGGAACCCGAAGGAACCTCAGGAACTGAAGGAACATCAGGAACCCGTAAGGAATGGACAATTTGGAAAATTATTAATACAAATACTTGCGAGGCGGGACAACAATTCAATTATAGAAAAGAATATTATTACGAAAGGGAATACATTTGGCTTTCGAGCCGCGTAATTGCCATTGGCGAGTATCTCGTTAGGAACCCACTTGAAGCATGACTTATTACCATGATAACTGTATTAAGAGATATATGTACATAGTTCCAGGCTGGCTAGCTGCACAGTTATTCCATCAGAGTTCTCATGAATACCCATGTGTGCAGAAACATCGGTGGGTAATAGATACGGATAGGATGGCATACGGATTCGGATAGCTGGTATGTAGGAAACGCATGACTGCCGACGCACCAGACACACTAATCCGCTGTGGCGACGTTCCGACGTTCCACCCAAAACCGAGCTGCTCCATTCTTTCGAGATGATATTTAGAAACATACCGTTAATTCACCGGGTGATTCATGATTCATAAACCCTGCAGCGGTCAAAACGAGCCGTACTTAATTAGAGATAAAATGCTTGAAAGACTTTTGAATTCTGCTTTATGTTTTTCCTTTCCTCCGTGGATTCTGGCCCGGAATGGCATGAATACGAATATGTCGGGGTCCGGTGCACATGACCATACAGCGTTCGGCATTCGGCATTCGGCAGTGCCATGTAAAGAATGGCCACTCAGGAAGCTGCATTATAACGAGTCCATGACCATGTTATTGTACAAAAATCTTGTAGAAAGCGGCAGAAGAATTGGGTCAATGATTATCGTCAAAAGCTGTTTCTGCCGACCATAGACACATGCATGTACCTGGCTACATGGCTACATAGCTAGTTGGGTATGGGTGCTGCGCCCGCAGCGATCAGGTCGAGCCCCAACCCAATCCCAGTCCCAAACCGAAACCGAAACCCAACCGGTATCCAGTGGGTATGGGGCATCGACATGAACACCCCAAGGAAACAGCGCCGCCTAACTGTGTCGCTGATCACAATCGATTAGTGCGAACAGTCGTTTATTGCCCAAATTACTGTTAAATGCTCGTAGTTTCTGCGGGGCCAAGAATGCGGGGCCCCACTAAGCGTTCTCCCAACCACAGTGGGTTGCGGCTACTGCGAGGTCTACAAAAAGGAAAATGGGGGATAGGCCAACTATGCGTGGATGGGCAGTAAGAGTAGGGAGTGCTGAAGGACCTTGGAACTCCTCTTTACTAACTAGAGAAATGGGTTAGTCATCATAGTCTGCATGGTACTTTCAAATTGGTAAGAAAGGTGGGGCGAGATTAGATGAATCCACCTTGCCAAAACAGACTTTTTATAACAATAACTAAGTGTAAAGAATACTTCTCTTCAATATGCCGCTTTGTGCATATGCTACTACTATCTAGATCAATCAATCAGTCGACCAAACACATCACAATAACGCTTTTGGGTTCACTGTTTTGGGCCAATCAGCACTTGTTAACTGTTTAGCACTTTCGAACTTTTTCTTTTATTTAACTGCCTTTGTTTCTGCGACCTTACAGCGCTTTTGGGCTTTTTTTATGTCGAAGAGCGTCTACACCCCTTCTGACCGACTTCGGCTCCATTCACATTCAGCCCAATTCCAGGTGCATGATGTAATTAAACGATCTGCCAAGCGTCAATAGAAATCCGATCTTCGAGAGGGACCGCGCCAAAGGTAAAAACTTTCACCATTCTGAATGTGTTAATGACTTCATTTCTCCGGTGACTAAAGCCTGCCAAAATTTTAACGGCAGGTATCACACTGTTAGATTAATTTCCCATTTGCCGAAACTTCGAATGTGGCCAATTTGGGATTCGTGGGATAATCACGGGACCGCTAGCGAACTACTGTGCTAATTTCCAGCTCTTAGGATTCACTGACTCTGAGATTTCTGCCAATATGCGTGAGTATCTCAGAATTTGGCCAAGAAGTAGGCATCCGTCGGTGGGGAACTCCCCTTCCAGGACGGACATCCTAATGTTTTGACGGAAGCCACAGACTGGCTGCAGAACCTTGAAGAATTGTGAGGAATGGCGAAGAATCGCGAAGAACGTATATGTAACTGGGGCTGCAGTCTTTTGAGTCTTTTGCATTCTGCACAGTTTTTCTCAGCTTGCTGCGTTTTTGCAGTTCACTTTTTCAGAATGATTGTCTCCGTTTTTCAACGCTGGCTTAGGCATAGTCATCCGTCAGTCCGATCACTGCCGTTTAAGTAAACCGGTTAACGTTTTTTGTTCAGATTTTTCTTAGTTATTCCTCAGTCGGTGCATCGGGTCTGCATCTGCTGAGTAGCGGTTCGATCGGAGGTGGAAGAAGCGCAGCTCTGTTCCCACACCATTACTCGTGATGTGAGGCATCCCAACTTCTTCGTTTCAATGTCCATATTCATAGTCATATCCATATCCATATCGCCAAACAATTACCTAATTAACAAGTTCGTTGCCTGAGTCTTTCCCGAATTTCAGCCTAGTCACACTGAGACAAAACACTTTCGCAGCCCAAGATCTTTCGCAGTGGGAACAAGGGAGCACCGAACTTGACCATTCGATGGTCGCCGCAGAACTGAAGTCTTCCACGCCGCCGAGTGACTTGTTATAAAAATTAGATAAAGAAGTTCTGGGAGCAGCTTGGCTGGCGAAGAAAGAGAGAAGGCGCGCGAGAGCGGGACGCAGTTCGTCGTGGAAGTGGAATTCTTGCAAAAGAAAGTCTCGGGGCGATGGATGTGGATGATGCTCGCAGACGAGAGAACCTCAAACATAAAGAAATTGTTAGCATGGTAAACACACTCGTGCTTGGTGATGGCGATGGCGATGGTGAGGTATCACCTGTGGCGGGATCTCTACACTCCGAACTCGAACGTGTTGGGGATGCAACCATGGTGATTGCGGTCAACGATCGAGAACAATGTGCACCTGTCTGCGCTCTTTGGCTCTCTTTGGGCCTGTTCTTAACATGGGTAACATAAAGTTGGCATTATGGCTCCTCGAATAATTTTCTTATGGGCCTGTTAGCGCCCAGGGCCGCCAGAAAAGCCGCGCGTAACAATGGGTTTTGGCTTATAACTGTCGCTTGCGTTTTTACTATTTTTCACTTTCACTAATGAGAAGTGAGGAGTTGGGAGTGAGGAAGGTACGTACGCAGGTGCCGCGTGAAATCGCTCGTCACCCATTTTCTCCCATTCTAGCCTAATCGGCTTAGGCCAAATCCACCATAACAATTTGTGTGGGCTTAGGTTCGGTGTTTACTTTTACTCTATTTCGACTAGCCCCCATCCCCATCCCACTGGCTGGAGATCAGTGATATCTGCCGATCTCGAATAGCCCACTTTATTGGCGGGGACAGCGCTTTCGACGTGGATATGCCAGTATGCCAGACCAGCGCTAGAATGGCCCATCAAACGGTGTTTGATTTCCAAATTTATGGGTCAAGCCAATGCAAATCAGTTGCCGAGAGTCCATTCGCCGAGAAACGGGTCGTGCTTTGATAACAAATTGGGCAAACAATAGATGAGTGGAGGCCAGATTTGGCCATTAATGCTATTCAAGAGATATACATTTGTAAACAGCGAGAAGAATCGGACCGAAGAAAGCCCTAGTTATTGAAAGATGATTCATGGCAGATGCGAGGCCACTTACCCTTGGAGCACCTCCAGCTACCAAGTATTCCCTAATTTGATCCATAAGTCCATTCTTTCCTGGCATTTGAACTATTTTGAACTTCAATTAGTCCGGCTCCTAATAACTGACGGCACGAACGGGGTTTAGTTACATATATATTCTGGCTGTCGGCGAAGCTGAAATCTTCTTTTCAAGACAGTTGCGAGATAAACGAAACCTCTTCCTAATTACAAAGTAATGGGCACTTATTGAAATGCTTTTTCTCATTATTTTTCACGTTCTTCCGTACTTAAGGTGCGATCCAAAGACCGCACATTCCTACTCTAAAGCGATTCTTTCTCCGTTTAACTGCGAATGATGTACAAGTTATGGTGGCAATTGCTTCTCCTCCAGGCTTCTGGGTGTCTATCTCTGGAGAGTCGCCCAGATCCACGCATAGTCGGTGGCTTCCCAGCCGATATCGCCAACATTCCGTACATAGTGTCCATCCAACTGTACGGCATCCACCATTGTGGCGGCTCCATAATAAATAACCACACCATCCTAACGGCTGCCCATTGTCTAACCGGAGTGCCGCATCGCCTGCTGAAAGTTAAGGTCGGCGGAACTTCGCGCTACCGGAAAGATGGGGAACTGTTCTCGGTCGCTGACCTGCAAACCCACGAGAAGTTCAATCCCAAGACCATGGACTATGACATCGGTGTCATCAGGTTGACCAAGAACCTAACGCTATCTAGAAAGGTTTGAAATACTCTCAGCTAAGATGAGTTAGTTCAACAATTTGCTCTGTAGGTTAAGGCCATTCCCATAAACCCCGAGAGAGTAGCCGACGGCACCTATGCCACCATTGCCGGCTGGGGATTCAAGTCCATGAATGGTCCTCCCTCGGATAGCTTGAGATATGCCCGAGTGCCGATCGTGAATCAGACCGCCTGCAGGAACCTACTGGGTAAAACTGTGACGGATCGGATGCTCTGTGCGGGCTACCTCAAGGGCGGCACAGATGCCTGCCAGATGGACTCCGGTGGACCCTTGTCGGTGAGGGAGCAGCTGGTGGGCATCGTGTCGTGGGGTGTGGGGTGCGCCCTGGCGGACAAGCCGGGCGTTTACTCCCGCCTCGATGCACTGCATCCCTGGCTAGACCAGGTCTTGAATAAGTCAAAGTAATGCAACGTACTTGATTCGAGCAGTTTCACTATTTTAGCAGTTGGCACCCATGAAAGGCGCATAAAAACGTGCAAGTAAATGCTTTCTCGCTTAAAGTGAAAAAATCTACGCGGATTTAATCGTACACAATAATAAAAACTTTAAGGTTCATTAAAAGCCAACTATTTATGAATAAAAGAAAGCGAAAAGCGTTTATGGTGAAACTTGATGTGCTGCAAAATTAGCCGTTGCTAGTTTATTGCACAAATCAAATGCGTTCCCGTTTCTAGCCAATTTAGAAAGAAGTTCTAAATTCTAAATTGCCTTATTTTGTGTGTCAATCGTTTGATTCAATGCAGATTATAAGCAATCAACAGCTTTTTCATAACGGATTTCACTAAAACTATTTTTAAATATTTGAATAGCCGAAAATAGTGCGACCATGTCTATGCACTAAACGGTAGATTCATAAGCGCAGCCACACTGGTAGTAACAAAATAAAACATAACAATTAATAACGAATAATAACAATGGACCTGCAATTGGACAGCGAAAGCTATTGGAACCGATCCTCTCGCGCAGCGTTCAGCTTCGACGACGAGGACGAGGTGGACCTCGCCCCGGATCTTGCCAGCAATGGCATCCTCGCCGACGACACCATTTCGGAGGCCAGCTTCAACAACAGTGTCGCCCTGAATCTCTCGATCAAATCCATTCTGAGCGAGGAGGCATTGAAACTGGTGCTGCAGGAACAGGCGCTGGACGACAGGGTCCTGCCCAAGGGCGTCTCGCCGGAGGAGGAGCTCAAGCTGCTGCGCCGCCAGCTGCAGAGCACTCTGTATAGCCCCAACCTGGAAGCCACTGCACAAAAGTTGCTGCAGGGAAAGACTGCGCCCTTGGAGATGTTCAAGTCGTTGCATGAGAAGCAGCAGCTGCTGGACACCCTGATGGCACAAGGTGGTGGTCATGCCGTCATTACAGTGTTGCTCTTCCTCAAGAGAACTCTGAATACCACGCAGTTTCATGGCATTCTGAGGGAGAGGCCCAAGGCCTTGGAGCAGTATTTGAGTTACCTGAAGGAAAGTGGCGACCTAGCAGGCCATATTGAGCTACTGCAGGTATTTGGACGCCATCAGGAGGCGGCTCTTAAGCAGTTTCAGGCAGCGCTCGCTTCCGGAGATGCGAGCACCAGAAAGAAACACCTTCAGCTTTTGGTGGATGCCTATGCCACAGCGGGAGTGGGTGTGATACCTCTCTACGAGCAGGTTTTTCACGCTGCCCTCAAGATGCAGCAACTAATGGAGAAGGATAGCGCACTCGGCAAGCTGCTTCGGGATCAGCCCACTCCAGTGGAAGTGCTCTATGCCTGCTGCCAGGTGAACAGCAATTGGAAAGAGCAGGATATGCTGAAACCAGTGTCACCTCAGCGCTTTGCCGCCGACCAGCAAATATCCCCGGCCCAGTACGAGTGGACGGCGCTCAATGAACGAGCGCAGGCACAGGCTTATGCGGATCTGGAGTGCATATTCGAGCGGGTGCCCAGTTGGCATCCGCTGAAGACCAAACAGTTTCACATCAGCTTCGATCTAACGCTGGCCGTGCTCCGGCTGTACGAGCTTCAGGCACCGTCGACCGTCCTCCAGCTATTCCTCTCCAAGATGGGCAACAGCGTGGAGAAACTGGCGCTGGCCCAGCGGGTGAAGTGCATCAAGGCGGTCATAGATGCCATGGCCGGGTTGAAGCAGCAGCAGGAGCTACAGCAGCTCAAGGACACCCTGCCCGAGCGATCCGAGGAGCAGTTCTACTGCGAGAATGCGCTGAAAAGCCTGCAGAGCAAGCGCTGGACCACGGACAACATCAAGCTCAAGTTGTAGAATCGACTCGCTTTTACTTGTATAAACGTATTTTATTGTTAATCATTTATATGTGTATATAATTATATTACTACTACTCTGGTTTTATTAAATAATTGCAAATCACAAGCTGAATATCGAATAAAAAACAAAAATTTGTATCATTTGTATGTTTCATGTGTATATCCTGCAGCCTCCGTTGATCTGTTCGATGAGCAGTTTTGGATTACTTTCCTTCGGTCTCAGATTTTTGTGTAGTTTATTGAGTAAACAAATAAAAGCAGGCGTGGCCAATGGCAAACAAAGCGTTACAAAAATTGGATTCTTTAAACAATTTGTTTGTCTTAAATATTTCGTTTAAATAACAGCGCTGTAAAAAGCATTTGATGTATAAATAACCGCAAACAACAATTATGGTATATATATATATAGTTACGCGTAAAAATGTAAGGGAAGATGGGTTCTGGGAGATGGGGAGTCCGGGAATCTGGGGGTTGTGTGTGCTGGGGGCTGTCCCCGGTTCTAGGTCAGAACTCATAACGAAACATATTAAACAAGACAGACGGGCCCTCAACTGATGCGTGTTGAACGAAATTTGAGAGGATCCAGGATCTGAACCGGAAACGGAGCTCCAGGGCCCAGCCACTGCTAATTGGCAGCCTCGCAGTCCGAGTAGCTGAGCAGGCGCTGGCACAGGATCGTCTTGAACTTGACCGTAAAGCTATCGAATATGACATCGGTGTCCTGCAGCTGCTCGAGCTCCTGGCCGGCGGACGTGGCCGCTTGATTGCTGTCCGCGGCCGCGATGAGCTGCTTGAACTTCTGGTTGAGATTCTGCTCCAGCGTCGAGTTGTTGTTGTTGAAGTAGAACACGTAGGCCAGCTCCAGCAGATAGTAATCCAGATCGCCCATGAAGAACCGCTCGCACTCCAGCATATCGAACTTGCGTTCCAGGAAGTGCAGACACAGGTGGTAGATGAGGTGCTTTAGGTCGGTTCTCCTCAGCGGCACATAGCCCGTGTCCTTGCTGAAGTACTCAAACAACTTGAGGGTGCGCTGGGCAGAACCGCAGCTTTGCAGGCACAGCCGGAAGGCCTCCACGAAGCGAAAGTTGAGCATGCAGATACGTATGCGGTACTCGTTGCGATTTGGACGGGCGCACTCGCCAATCTTGTCGGGATTATACAACCCGTGAAAGGCGTACAGACAGTAGTGGATGTAGTGGCGCAGCTGCTGCAGCGACGACTCCCCCATTCCCTCGGTGCTCTGCGTGTAGGTGCTGCCATCGTCATCGTCGCGGCCCAGCAACTGCTCTGCATTCGCGGGCATTCCAGAGCCAACTGCCTGTTCTGGCAGCGGCACGTAGCTCTGCTCCTCGGGTGTGTAGTCCATGTCCAACGAACTGTGGGCGTCGCCCAGCACAGGAGCATTGTAAGAGAAGCTGGCATCGTTCTGACTCAGGTTTTCGAGGCTACTCAGCATGTCGTCCGAGTCCTGACCGGTGGCCGCGTGCTCCGTGCTGCTTTTGTAGTTCGGAGTGCCCACCGAGCAGTGCTGATCGAAGCTAATGTTTGCCGGCTGCAAGAAATGCGGCTGATATGGTGGCATAACCTTAAGGTATCTGACCGGATCCTGGTCTAGTCGAATGCGCGGTCGCGGCAGATTGATCTCCACCGGTACTTCCACGCACTGGCTCTCGAATCGCACCAGTCGCTTGGTCGCGGGAAGGCACACCACCCTCTGACGCATCCTCTCTATACTAGGCCCCAAGTCCCGACCGCACTGACCGTTCGAGTTGCCGCCGAAGGCACGCACAATGTGATCGGTGGTCATGACCAGCGTGAAATCCGAGCCACAGTCTACGTACATTGGACGCTCGATGCTGTCGATGGGCGAGGGCTTTAGCACCGCCCTTCGATCTTTGTCCTCGGTGCCGAGTTGGTGTTCCAGGTTCTTGCCCCATGTGTAGAGCGTGCAGCTGGACGAGATCAGGCAGAAGTGGAACAAGCCACTGGAGATCTATAAAAAGGAGATTTCAAATTAAAAAAGTAAGCCATGGCTGCACTCTGTCTTAAATTACCTGCAGGATTCGTCCTGCCACCTCGCTGGTGTCCACTAGATGGGGCGTCAGGTGCTCCGTGGGATCCGGTTCTGGGACAAGAACTGGCGGAGAAGCCACGGGCACTGGTGGTGGCGCCGCTTTTGCAGACGCCGGTGCAATTGTTTCCGTAGCGTCTGATGGCGCAGCCTCGTTCTGCACGTCCTGGCAATCTTTGGTGTCGCTGGCGCTGGACTTCGGAGTGGAGCCGGCTACCACCGCCGCATAGGATGTGGTGGGCTCCACCAGAGTGCTGGTGCTCGGATTGGGTGCCGGCAGCAGGGTAGCCTCCAGTTGCTTGCTCAACAGCTCCCGCTGCTGATTCTCCTCCATTTTCTGCTTGGCATTGGCACGCCGCTTGATCTGATTGGCCAGGCGCAAGGCCTGCGGCGAGCTTCCCCAAGTGAACAGACGATCCTGTTCGTCTACAGCTAACTGTGGGAATGTAAGAATGTAGCTTGGAACCGACTTATATTTGCTTAACTTACATTGGTAAAAAATTTGGTGTGTATCAGTCTTAGGCTGCAGCCGCCCACTTCCAGGCGCACAGGCAGGTTCGTCTTGGTGTCGCCATGGTCACTATTGCCGGTGCCCAGCTGGCCAAAGTGATTGGAGCCGAACACGAAGAGCTCGTTGCCGCAGTGGTTAGCCTCCATGTGGCTGTTGGGTGCTCCACACAGCACCAAGGTGTGCGCATGCCCTAGCGATATTTGTAAAATTTTCTGCAACATTGAGAAGCATGTATCAATGTAGCAAGACTACAAAGTAGTGCATGTGGATTATTTGACGCACCTTAAATTTGAAAAAACTGACTAGTTGTGGAGTAGCTATATTCTCGCAGCTTCCCTGTCCAAGCTGCCCATAGATGCCCCATCTGCAAGTGGACCATTAACAACAAAGTTCACTAGGCAGGGTTTCTTAACTCACCCCCACATATAGAGCTTCCCATCGGCCACAGCCGCATTATGATATTGTCCCGCCTCGAGCATCGTTATGTTCATGCCGTCCAATGCCGTCACCAGCATCGGCTGCAAGGCCATCTGCATGTGGCGCCCTATGCCCAGTTGGCAAAGGTTGTTGTTTCCCAGGGAATAGAGCTGCAAATAGCACAGTCAGTTAATGCAGAGCCCATTGGGTATCGTGTTTGAAAAACCTACGCCATTATTAGTCAGAATAAGTGTGTGCTGACGACCGCACTTGATAGCGTGCACCTGCAAATTGAGCTGGGAGAGGAGATCTAGACTTTTTACGGCGTGCGCGGGCTCAGGCGGCTCTGAAAAAAAAAGGTTTTAATAGATACCAACTGAATATTTATAGATCTTCGAACGAACCCGTGGACTTCTGAGCACTGTAATAGCTGGGAATGCCGCTGGAGCCCCAGAAGTAGGCGATACCATCGACAACACAGGCGCAGTAGGCACAACCAGCTGAGATCGGTTTGAAGCGTGATGATTCAATGGCGAACTAAAGGATTTCCATCAGATTAGATATGAGGGATGATTGAAATATGGCTTTAATACTTGCCTGATTGTCTTCATAGTTGATACGGAAATTCGATAAAGCATTTACAATAGAGTCATGCTTCACTCGCTGGGATTCCATATGGATAAGCACTGCCAGATAGGTTTCAATTAGACTCTTGCAGAACTCAAACAACTGCGGATTGTTATCGTTTGACACGGAGCAGTCACTATTATGGGACACAATGGGTCTCAGAGCGGGCGAAAAAGGATTCAGTTGCTTCGACAGGCGCTGAAAGATAATTATTTTACGTAAGTAAACTGTGGAAGATATAGAAAAATGGTCCTTACCTCCAACACACACGGTCTTATATGATGCAACTTCTCCTGAATGAAAGCAAAGTAATCCATGGAAATATGCGGCAAGTAAGTTATTGTCTCCAAAAATATATTCTCGCTCAGATTGTACAGGCAGACGTTCAGCTCGTTGTACCATCCAAACTCCTGGGCCACCACGCTGATCAGGGCATTGAAAGTATCCAGGCATACGCCCCGTATCTTAGCCAGTATAATGGCCGACGAGAAGAGTCCACTCTGACAGAGAACAATGCTCGTCATGTTGGTGTGATATTTGTTATTGGTCACCAGAAAGTTCCTGCAACAAAATAATAGTTACACTGGGTTCTAACACCAAGCTCTTATGCTACCTACCACAGCGGAATATAGTTCTTATCGTTCACTGCCTTCTCGGCCAACGTGATGAGCAACAAGTTGGCCAAATGGAACTGCGAAGAAGGCGACATCTGAAGCGCGCTAATTGACTCGTCCACGCCATAGTGATAATCGCTGCAGAAAACGCCGCTGTTCACATCCTCCTGCTCATGTTTCTCGGGCAAAATCACACGGACATCCTCCGAGTGGCGATAGGTAATGTCTCCCAAAATGCCCTTGAGCAGCGGATGACCCAAGTACCGCGAGCGCAGCAGATATGTGGACTTCAGGGCCATAGCACTCA
The DNA here is from genome assembly GCF_016746395.2 of Drosophila simulans. Classification (NCBI taxonomy): domain Eukaryota; kingdom Metazoa; phylum Arthropoda; class Insecta; order Diptera; family Drosophilidae; genus Drosophila; species Drosophila simulans. Next base: position 25,938,444 of record NC_052523.2, on the reverse strand, counting down.
GCTGCATTAGAGCGTAGGTGTGTCCATACATGGCCAGTTTCAAGGCTGTGCGTATCGGTTTCACCCGCGCTTTGTTGTACGTGAGCAGAGCCTGAGTGATCTTCTTCCGCCTGAGCAGGTAATCTCCGGCAAACTCGATACACTGCTCGAAGGAGAGGTCGAAGGTGTTGCAGAAGTCGCGGCACTGGTTGAACTCGTTCTGCAATGCGGCATCCAGGAACAATTCGAACGGCTCCTTTCTGCAAAAAGTATTTCCAATTCAGTAAGCGATTTTGGGCGTGCAACGAATTCAAAACTTACTTCAGCTGGATGGTGTAGACATTCTTATTGGTGATCACATAGCATGGATCGTAGTTAATTTTCGGAAACTCGGACTGCATAATCTCCATTTGGCGCAGAGAAAACTCACTGCTAACATCCGCCGTCTCGTAGAATTGGATGTAGTCCATGGGTGTGTGGATATCCTTCAGCTCAAAAGCCTTGGCCTTCTCCTCTTTGGTAAGCGTCTCTGGTTCGGCGGCGGGATTACGATACTGTGCCATCTGATATAAGTGCAGCACAGTTTCATTCTCGAAGCGGAAGAGACCTAGCTGAGCCAGATTATTGAAGCGCTGCCGAAACCAAAAGAGTGTTTATTAGGGACTCGTACTCGTACAGATCTTTGAAAGCGATTTGAACTCACATCTTCGTCGGAGGTATGCAGGGAGGCCATTGCGCTGCTGATCACGGACACGGCATTGATGGCAGTACTGGGCATGTCGCTTTGATCCAGGCTCGAGGTGGCCGTGGTGGTTGCGCTCGTCGAATCGCTCTTCTGGGCACTCACATCCGCCTGATCCATCTTCTCAATGTCCGCGTCACGGTTCTCCTTTTCCGTGTTCGCGACCAGCTGGTCGTCCTGCAACGATGCCGCCGTGAAGGTGCCCGAATCGCTGCGGCAGTGCAGGTCCACGTAGTGTATGCCGTAGAGTATGTTGGAGCTAATGAGTATTTCCTGGGTGTGCTTGGGTATCTTGTAAACGAACAGCGGCTTCAGGCTGATGTCGATGCTGTGCACGGTCAAGCTGTGGCTATTGCTGTGCAGGGCACTCAGCAGAAAGGTGCTGCGCAGGTTCTGTATGTTGTAGAAGGATCCGGAGGTGGTACCTAGGGGCTCCGGCGTAACCGACGGCGAGTCCATGATTGCAAACGAGCCCATCGTGGAGTCCGGCATAACTGGAACAAAGGGGATGGATTACTTTTGGTACCATTACTTAGGATTGCAAGTCTAGAGCTGTTTCTACTTGGTCTGTCAAGTGTGAGAGTTGTGCAAACTCACCACGCAAGCGACGCTTCAAAAGATGCAACAGTTCTCTTAAAACTGCACACCAATAAAAAAATATAAAATACACAATAAAACGGCCATTAAATTAACAAATATAAACACAATGTAGGCGAGAAAATATGTTAAAGGAGGGAGTAGAAAAACGAATATCTTGTTGCATCAGCTTACGCACATTCATCGAACTTTTGCCGCTGGTCGGAGAGTCGCATCTTGATGGCCTGCAGCTTCTTCGATCCCAGACTCTTGAGCGATGCCAGGCGGGCTCTCGTGGCGGGCAGAATGCCATCCATGCTGCCCGCTGGCAGCTGTTGTTGCTGGAAGCGAACACCCCCTTGGTCGCCGGATTGCCTGGCCACTGCCTCACTGTACGAAGGTGGCGCCGGTGGTGGAGGCACGTCTGCAGTGGCTGCCTCTGCGGATGCCGGAGCAGTGGACGGGTCTGAGCTGGCTGCTGCTGGACCACTGCATACCACATCATCGCTGGACGGAGGCGCGAACACATCCTCTTCCAGTTGGCTACTGTCCGAGGCCGGATCGGAACTATTGCTTTGTCGGGCGCCTGTCGCCGCACTCTGATGCTTCTCCTGCACGGACATCACAATCTGCCAGGCGCCCTCGCGGGTTGTCGGGGAACTGTCTCCGGGATAGACGTACTTGATTGCCTTTTGCTCCAGCAGAAGTTTGTACTGCTGCTTCAGGGAGGAAGTTATCTGAAAGGCGGTAAACCATATTCTATCATCTGGAAAATATTAGTAGGTTAGATCCTTACCAGCAGCATAACGCCATCGTAGGCTTTATCTTTGCAGATAACCAGGCGCATCACAGATCCGTTTTCGATGGCAGTGCTCGCAATCATGGGGCAGTTGGGACTCAGGCCCACAAAGCAGATGGAGCCATCCGAGTAGCCGATAATGGCCCTATTCTGTCCGCTGTTGGTCTTCCACCAGACGACGGACAAGGGAAAGGGGCAGGTCTTGGACGCCATGAAGGAGGCTGCCATCACCTGGCTATTGCCGGTGGCATCGATCGTCTGCTGCTGCTGCTGCGGCAGTGGCTGCACTGCTTCCTCAGTTCCGCTGTTTCGCACCAGCATGTGCTCGGGCAGGTCGTGGCCAAGAGGCTCCTCCTCCTCGCCCTCCTGCAACCTGACCTGCTCTAGGTTCTCAGCCAACTGATCAACCGGCTCCGCGGTGGACTCTTCAAGACCGGTGGAGTGATTCGGGCACTTCTTGGAGTTGGGACACTCGTGGGGGCCCACAAAGGGGATGATGTAGGAGGTGACCTGGGTGGTGCTGTAGAGCGAGCAGGCGGCCAGTCCATGGGCCTTATCCACCAACGCCAGGGCGGGCACGATGTGCAGTGTGTTGTCAAAACCTGTTGATGGAGCAGTGGATAAGTGGTGTTTAAGTAAGGGCTCCGTTCGATCGTTAAATCAAAACAAAGGGGAGGCAGCAGAAAATCAATAACCACACACGCACACATGGGGGCAAAGTAATTTTAGCAGCACCACCACAGCAACCACCCACCCAACACAAAAAAGTGGGTGGTGCTCATGCCCTCTCGTACGCTGAAACTTACATAGCACCAGCAGCCAAACGCCCGCCGGATCGAAGCAGACGTCGTGGATGACGCGGTTGCGGAACCAGGATATCATCTTGACCACCTCCTGGCCGGAGGCGGCGCTGATGTAGCGCAGCAGGATCTCGTTTTCCTCAGAAACGAGGCATAGGAACTGTCGCTTTTCGTCCAGCCCCGCTGTCACCGCGGACAGCTTGCAGCTGATGTTGGTGATCAGCGGGCGCAGCTCGAACATGCCCAGCTCCTTGAGCTCCGCCTGCCCCGACATCTCGGGGGGATTGGCGGACGTGGGGGAAGCCAATTTTAAATTCACAAAATCAGTTCGATATGAACGAGCCTTTTCCAAACCGAATGAAAACAAACTAGAGATGGTCGCGTGAGACCTGAGGCCGGTCTGGCAACGACCCGATCACGCAACGACTTTCCAACTGGAACGCAATTTCCACAGCTTTTTCGAGGCAACGAATAAATTTCAGAATAGCGCGGCCTTCCTCCGCACCGCACAAGCTCGCAAAAAGAAAGCAAAACGCTTTCAAGAAGTTCGCCCCGGATTGCCGCAACCGTCCGGCAACGCCACTCGTGCTGCGCACAAAACTTCACTCTTCAGGCTGTTAAATTGTCCGCCGCGACTTTTCCGCAAAATGAACGGTTCGAATGCAACAGCCACTGTATTTCACACCCGTTTGGGTGAGTTTCACGCGCCGAAAACCTGCGGGAAGCACGAGTCAAGGCGAAAATTTGTGCCCGAGGGCCAAAGCTGCAGCACTGAAAACATCTGATTGACAAACTGGAAGTCGTCCTGGCTGGCAACGCCGTACGCTCCCGTCAAATGGTCACACTGCCCCAGTGCATCCCTGCAATCAAAAATAACGGCGGGAATTGACGGCGTCGCTTGTCTGAATATCAACAACGCAAAATTAATTGATAAAAGCGGTTGAAGGAGGCAGACGTATATTCTAAGTTAGGCACAACCCAGTTGGCGATGGAATCCCGGCTACCGAAACCGTCGGGCATAAAGCGACCTCAGATGCCGGTTAAAACCGTGCTGCCCACAGATAGGATTCGCGCAGGATTAGGACTAGGATTGGGAGGTGGAGCTGATGGAGCAGGCGCCTTCAATGTCAATGCCAACCAGACATACTGCGGCAATGTACTGCCGCCCCTCTCAAGGGACCTCAACAATCTGCCCCAGGTGCTGGAGCGTCGCGGAGGAGGAGGTGAGTAAAGAAGCATCATTCCAAAGGATTCCCCTTTAATCCTTCCTAATTTCCGATAGCACGTGCCGCCTCCCCGGAGCCCATGAAGTTTGGCAACCGGGCCAAGCTGAGACGCAGCCGTAGCGCTTGCGACATCAACGAACTGCGTGGAAACAAGCGTACTGCGGCTGCTCCTTCATTGGCCAGCATTCCCAGCAAAGTATCCCGCCTGGGCGGTGCACTCGCTGGATCCAGCCAGCGATTAGTGCGTCCTGCGGCGCCTTCGTCAACAACAGCAACGGCCGTCAAAAGACCACCAGTAACGCGTCCTGCTCCACGGGCTGCAGTGGGAGCAGCCGGCAAGAAACCAGCAGGAACAGGAGCAGCAGCTTCGTCAGGAGGCGCAGCTTCTGCTCCGACCAAGCGCATCGCTCCCTACGACTTCAAGGCCCGCTTCCACGATCTGCTGGAGAAGCACAAGGTGCTTAAGACGAAGTACGAAAAGCAGACAGAGGACATGGGCGAGCTGGAGTCCATGCCCCAGCAACTGGAGGAGACGCAGAACAAGCTCATCGAGACGGAGAGCTCGCTGAAGAACACCCAGAGCGACAACGAGTGTCTTCAGAGGCAGGTGAAGCAGCATACCGCCAAAATTGAAACAATCACATCGACGCTGGGCAGGACCAAAGAGGAGCTCTCCGAGCTGCAAGCAATACATGAGGTGAGTACTTAAGTAAACAGAAACCCGGGTTTAATGTAACAACAATGTGTTTGTTGCAGAAAGTAAAAACGGAGCATGCTGCTTTGAGCACAGAAGTGGTGCATCTGCGCCAGCGCACCGAGGAACTCCTGCGCTGCAATGAGCAGCAGGCCGCCGAGCTGGAGACCTGCAAAGAGCAGCTCTTCCAGTCGAACATGGAGCGCAAGGAGCTACACAACACGGTCATGGACCTGCGCGGCAACATCCGGGTCTTTTGTCGAATACGACCGCCGCTGGAGTCCGAGGAGAACCGTATGTGTTGCACCTGGACCTACCACGACGAGTCCACTGTGGAGCTGCAGAGCATTGACGCACAGGCCAAGAGCAAGATGGGCCAGCAGATCTTCTCCTTCGACCAGGTCTTCCACCCGCTCTCCTCGCAGTCGGACATCTTCGAAATGGTCTCGCCGCTCATCCAGTCGGCCCTGGATGGCTACAACATCTGCATCTTTGCCTACGGACAGACGGGCAGTGGCAAGACCTACACGATGGACGGAGTGCCGGAAAGTGTGGGAGTCATACCGCGCACGGTGGATCTGCTCTTCGACTCCATCCGGGGATATCGCAACTTGGGCTGGGAGTACGAGATCAAGGCCACATTTCTGGAGATCTACAACGAGGTGCTCTACGATCTGCTGAGCAACGAGCAGAAGGACATGGAGATTCGGATGGCGAAGAACAACAAGAACGACATCTACGTGTCCAACATAACCGAGGAGACGGTTCTAGATCCCAACCACCTTCGCCACCTCATGCACACGGCCAAGATGAACCGTGCCACCGCCTCGACAGCTGGCAATGAGCGCTCCTCCCGTTCCCACGCGGTTACCAAGCTGGAGCTCATCGGACGCCATGCCGAAAAGCAAGAGATCTCCGTGGGGTCCATAAACCTGGTGGATTTGGCCGGCTCTGAGTCGCCCAAGACGAGCACTCGCATGACCGAGACGAAGAACATCAATCGCTCGCTGTCGGAGCTGACCAACGTAATCCTAGCGCTGCTGCAGAAGCAGGACCACATCCCGTACAGGAACTCCAAGCTGACGCACCTGTTGATGCCCTCGCTGGGCGGCAACTCGAAAACGCTTATGTTCATCAACGTCTCGCCGTTCCAAGACTGTTTCCAAGAGTCCGTCAAGTCGCTGCGCTTCGCGGCCTCCGTAAACTCCTGCAAAATGACCAAGGCCAAGCGGAATCGCTACCTGAACAACTCGGTGGCCAACAGCAGCACACAGAGCAACAACAGCGGCAGTTTCGATAAATAAAGAATGCATTCTGAGCCCAGTTTTAACAATTTTCAAATTTCTAACCTGTTATTGCTTAATTTATGTGTGTTTACTTTTAGTGCAAATAAACTAATAAAGTGCTGGAATTCAAAGCTATCTCACTTGGCTCCCACTGCCGCCCGCACCTCGGCGGGAATCTTTTCCACCAGCGCGGCATGGTCCTGTCCCAGGCTGGCCAGCACTCCCTGGCGATTCACGTGCTCCACATCCGCATTGTAGGCGTAGTGCTCGCCGTTGATGTTGGTGAGGCAGCCGCCCTGGGCCTCCAGAACGGCCTCGGGTGCGCAGGTGTCCCACTTCTTGCAGCCCGGCGTGGCGAAGACGTAGGCGTGGGCTTTTCCCTCCAGCAGCTGGAGCACTTTGAACCCAGCGCCGCCGACTTTCAGAACTTCTGTGGATGCGAATGCGTTGAGTGCTTGTTGATGCAGGGCATTGGAATGCGAGCGAGTGGTGGTTATGATGAACTGGCCGGCTGGCGCGGGCACCGCCGTGAATCCTCCCGTGCCCAGACCCTTCAGGCCCCAAATGGTGCGACCCATTTCGCCATCGGGCTGTTGGTAGAAGGGCTGATGAATGATGCCGCCCACAGCAGCATCCTTCACGGCTATGCCGATCAGGACGGTCACGTGTTCTACGTGTCCTGCGGATGAAAGCGGAACATTAAGTTTTATATAAGGAGCTCTACAGGTTACTCCAGATCGCACCCTGTGTATATTCCGCTGTGCCGTCCAGGGGATCTACCCATATGACAAAGTCTTCGGGCTTCACATCCTTCCACTCAGCTGGGCAACTTTGCTGCAGGAATCCCTCATCCAACTCGTTTACCAGCCAGTCGTCGCAGACATTCAGATCGGATCCACCTTCCTCGCCAATGATCTTGACGGTGGGGAACTTTTTGGCCAAGGAGGCGATGATGCAGCGCTGGGCAGAGCGATCTGCCTCCGTCTGCGGATCGTTCTTTCCCTTGTCCACTATGCCCAGGTCGCCCTTCTTGAGCACGTCGCGGATTATGCCGCCAGCCCGCTTGGCGGTGCTGATCGAGGACGCCATGACGCGCATTATCACTGGAGCAGTTGCAGCCATATTTATCTTTATTTGTATGGGGCAAGGATGCTGGAGATCTTTTCAAAATCGGAATGGGATGTTTTCGCCGCTGCGGAGAAGTGATTGCGGTGAAAGTGGAACAGCTGATGGCGGTTAGAGAGGAGCGATGAGCGCAAGAATTGGTTACTCCCCCGATAATTATTAAATTCGTATTTCGTCAACTGCATACTTTCTGAAATTATGTTTCTTAGTTTTGCTTAAAGCTGTTAGTCCTTTAAGATATATAAATTTAAAAATTTCTTTTAGCGGGAAAATTTGCACATTTTATAGCTGCAAATAATCGGCTGCTCTGTCTGGCAACGCTGTAGCCAGACTAGACCTTTGGACCACCCGCGCCCCCGCCGCCAACAAATCAGTTCATTTCCATCTTGAAGAGGTAAGTTCTTGAAACTCAGTAAATTTCCGTAAATTTCTTCAATTTTTTTAATAATTTGGCAGAAAATGGCGCGTGTTTTGGTTGGAGTTAAGCGTGTGATCGACTACGCCGTCAAGGTGAGCTTGAAAAGTCGCCTGTTGCGCATCTTGTCCCATCTATTTTTTATCACTTGTTGCGCTCCGTTTTGCGTAATCGTCTTAATTAAGCGGCAATTAAACTAATTCCGATTATTTTTCCCATGTCCAGGTGCGCGTCAAGCCCGACAAGACCGGCGTGGTCACCCAGGGCGTGAAGCACTCGATGAATCCCTTCGACGAGATCGCCGTGGAGGAGGCGGTGAAGCTGAAGGAGAAGAAGCTGGCCGAGGAGGTGATCGCCGTCTCCGTGGGCCCGGCCCAGTCGCAGGAGGTGATCCGCACCGCCCTGGCCATGGGCGCCGATCGTGGCGTCCACGTAGAGATCCCGGCCGCCGAGTACGAGCTTCTGCAGCCCATCCACGTGTCCAAGATCCTGGCCAAATTGGCTCTGGACGAAAAAGCCGACCTGGTCATCCTTGGCAAGCAGGCCATCGACGACGACGCCAACCAGACGGCCCAGATGACCGCTGCCGTGCTCGACTGGCCGCAGGGCACCTTCTGCAACAAGATCGAGAAGACGGACGCCGGTCTGACCATCACCCGTGAGATTGACGGTGGCCTGGAGACAATCAAGACCAAGACCCCGGCTGTGCTGAGCGCCGATCTGCGTCTGAACACTCCTCGCTACGCCACGTTGCCAAACATCATGAAGGCCAAGAAGAAGCCCCTCAAGAAGGTCACGGCCAAGGATCTCGGCGTGGACACCTCGCCCCGCATCGAGGTCATCTCCGTGGAGGATCCTCCAGTGCGCCAGGCCGGCGCCACCGTCGCCGACGTGGATGCCCTGGTGGCCAAGCTGAAGGAGGGCGGCCACATCTAGATGTTCCTCAACTAGCAAATTGTGAGCGCAAATTCTACGTTTTTAATTAGTCGAAAGTTATCAGAAACGTGCATTTATCTAGCCGGAGAGTCGGATTTGCTGACAGGCTTTAAATTTCTCTGAATTCAACCCATACCCGTGTGCTTTAAGTGAACTCTAAATTGGAATTTATTCTCGTTGTGTCCAGCTCTAAGAATAAAGTGATTGTAAGCTCTGAAATCGTGCGATCAGGGTCAGCCAATGGCTGGACTCGTCTATTTTTCCGTCTCCGCGTTCTGCCTTTTCGGGAAATCCCGCTGAACTTGGCGCCCAAAAGAGGCGACAGGGTCAACAGCCAATGGTCATTGATTTCTCATTGTTTTCAATCGGATTTATTTATTAGCGGTTAACTTGAAAGGAGAACATTTGCTAATGTGCATTATATAAGAGTACAAATGGCATAGAGATAGTATATGTTGTTCAAAAAACGCTCGACTACAGGCTAAAATCGTTTGTTTTCGTTTTGGACGACCATGACACACAGGCTTATACTATAAAGATATCTATGTGTATAAAATTGTAAAAAGAGAGTAAATGGTCTAAGGTAGATATAGATAAGGGTGGGCCGACATTCCTGATCGAGAATCAAAGAGGCGCAAGTGGTTCTAAGATAAGGTTTAGTAGAGAATTTTAAATTTTGAGATCGTCTTTGTTCAGTTGGCAAGTCAAAATTATCAAAAAAATAAAATAGCGTAAAATTTTGGCCGGAGTAAAATCCTCTTAGATTTCTAAGCTAATCGATCTACCCACCCCAAAAGGTATAAATACAGACGAGTAAATGCGACATTAATAAATGTCAATCGAAAGATACTTTGTGCCTAAATAAAACAAAACGGGCAGTGGCACCAATCTCGTCGAGCAATTGGGCAGGTCAAAAAAGTGTTGTATAAAAATATGCTGCAAGGCCGATAGCCCATGGGGTTCTAACTTAATTGCGACTTGGTTTATCACACACCTCGCCGTACCCACCGTTTGATCCATACCATTAGCCATCAAACCCGTCCGGCTGGAGCCAACTGCTTGTCGCTGAAACGCAGAATGCGCGTCAGCATGGTGGTGATGCAGGGTATCTGCTTCTGCTGGTGCATCTCCGGAGTGTCCGGGGTGCAGGACTCGAAGTCCACGGCCACCCGCTGGCAGACGAAAGTGAGCAGGGTCAGGATGTCCAGTCGCTTGCCATTGGCCGCCAGTTCGGCGCACAGGCTCTGCATGAACCAGCTGCCGCGGGTGGTGTTGCGCCACGAATAGAATCCGGGCACCGTGGAGTAGGCGATCAGAAAGTCGGCGTGCACTGGAATCTTGTAGCTCATCGAGGAGTCGCCATCGGTTTCCGTCTGAGAGCGTTGCATGGTCACTCCGCCATCCAATCTGTCGCCCTGGCAGGCCTGTATGAAGAACAACTTGGGTTTGCCGGCTAGTGAGGGGCAGTGATTGGCCGTGAAGAAGCTCCAGATGTTATCCAGCTTGTACTGCGTGTCCTTGGCGTAGATGTAGCCCATCTCGCCGTGCGACAGGATGGCGACCAGGATGCAATCACTGTCGCCGTGATTCTGTGACGCCGCATACTCGATTGTCCTTAAGATGTCCTTGTAGCGGCAGTCCTTGTACACGGTCACTTCGAAGTCCAGCTGCTTGAGCACCCGAGTCAGATTCTCGCAGTCCACATTGGTTCCCGCGCGGGACTTCAAGGTGGGCACCTCGAAGTGCTCATGGTTGAAGATCAGTGCCATTCCGCGATTCTTGTGCCGCATGTTGTACTCGGCTGCATGGCGGTCGGTGACCATTTTGGCCACATTCTTGCGGTAGCTGGACGAGGGTGAGCTGTACCCGTTTGCCAGCTGCCCAATGGCTCCGCTTCCGTAAGGATGCGAGGATCCTGCGACCAGGCCGCTGCTACCCGCACCTCCGGAACCCACGGAGCCAAGGGCATCTGTGTGATCGTTGGGCTGCTCCGGATTGCCCACCCTGATGTCCGCTCTGATGCCCACCTGGTCGGCGGATTCTCCATTGTTAGTGGCGTCCATGGCGAAATTCTCTCCTTGAGCCTGCGAAAACTGATGAGTCACAAGCACTGCGAAACTGGTTTTTCCAAATCCGTGAAAAGCTTGGATGCACGACCTGGGTAAATTAGTTTTGTTCTGTGGAAAGTCCGTGTTTACGCGCAACAAAGACAGCTAGTTATTAACTAATTACTTTAGTCGATTGCGTTTTTGTCTTGAATTCTGTATGACCGTTTCTGGCAGTTGAAAAACATCAAATAGCGCCTGATCTGGAGATGACACTTCATCCCTCGTGTCACGATTACGGTAAACAAAGAAAGTAAATAAATATCGGAAATATTAAATGGGATTTAAATATATATTAAAATAATTTGAAATGTAGGTAATAGTGTGGGAACTTGTACAATTGCTCCTAAAACATATAATCTACATAAAAAGTGGCCTGCTTCCATTAATTGTTGTAGAATTCAATTCGCATCCTAAGCTAATATGAAAACATCAGCTTATAAATAAGGCAGACCGCTGCTGTATTTTCAAAAAATAACGTAAAATACCGTAAAATACCCTCCTATGCACGGTCACACTCTCAAAAAGGTTTGAGACGCACTGTAGAATTTGTTGAATTGTTTCAATTTGTTTAAAAATTAAGAAAATTACCAATGTTCTGGACACCAGAGCAAGTGGAGAGCATGCTGGAAGTGCTAAAGACCTCCACGGATCGAACAGTCATTTACAAATGCCTAGTGAAACTGCGCACCGATCTGGTGAAGGATAAAAATGGCATTGTTTTATTTCGCACTGCTGGGGGCGTTCACATCATGGTGGGTTTGGGAGTCACAACACTCATGGTGGTTTTACAGCCACTGCCGCGCACATAGGATCGCTTTATTCGAATCGATTTTTAAATGATTATTAATTGCGTCTTTCAGGTGCGCCTGATCACCAAGCTGAATGAAAAGATAATGGAGGTGGTACTGAGCATACTGGGGAACTGCTGCACCGACGAACAGGCCTGCATTGAGGTGGGAATTACAGATTACATTTTCATCTATATTTTGAACCACAACGGTTTAAATATGAATATTTTATCAATTTATCAAATTAACTTAAAAACTTCCCACTTTCAGGCTGTGGAATGCAAAGTGATTCCTCCGCTGGTGACCATTCTGAAGACCATACCCAATCCCCTGATTCAGTGCCGCGCCTGCCGGATGCTCGGAAACATCGCCAAGAGCAAGAAGGCGTCTCAGTGCCTCAACGTGCACTATGCGGCCATTGCACCGGCCATTTGCCACATCATCGAGTCCACCAACGCGGTGCAGACCCGCATCATGGCATTCCGCGTCTGCCGTTTCCTTCTGGCCAGCAGCCAGTTTCTGAAGTACTTCCTCATGGCCAATGGGTTCCAGCAGCTGATGCGCATTTTTCTGGCAGTGATGAAGAACGAAGAGGCGCCCAAGGAGCCCGTTCCGGACATCGAGATGTCCACGCTGATTGGCCTAAAGAGGAACCAGCACCGCGAGAAGTATTTCGAGGAGGTGGCCCGGAATTTAGAGGGTGTTCGCAGTGACATCTTCGACCACCAGATGCTCAAGAACTCCACAAGGAACTGTGACTATGCGCTGCCCAAGGAAAATGAAGCCGCTGTTGAGCTGGCCCTCGAGATTTTGAAGTGTCTGGTCCTGATATCCGCGCAGCAGATTGGCCTGAAAGTTTGGGAGGTGAGACTGGTCTCTAAGTTCTCCAAAACGTAGTATATAATAAACATTTCTCGTTAGTCCATTTCCGGGAATACCTCGCTCGCCTCCATTGTGTGCTTCGTAAAGGAGGACGGCGACCAGCGGGCCTCTGCCCTGAAAATCCTCTCGAACTTCTGCAAGGATCCCTTCGCCTTCTACATGCTGAGCACTGCGGATGCCATTGTGGCTGCCTGCGAGATGCTCATGGCTGTGAACATGGCAAAGCCACTTAGCGAAAGCGAGAGCCGGCACTGCATCAACATCATTTTGACACTATCCACCGATGCCTGTAGCCGCTCGAAAATCCGGAGATGTGGGGCACTGCGCAAGCTGGTGGCCATGATCCGGGACTCCAATTCGCAGAGCGAGCGATCATCGGTGAGATGGAAACCAAATCTCTTTTGACATCTAAAATATAATGGCTTTCTTCGTACCAAACAGCTATTCCACATACTTTACAACTTCCAATATGATAACTTAAGCATGGAACTCATGCTGTATGAAGGATTAATGCCCATGTTGGTGCGGGAACTAAACGATTACCTGACCAGCGATGATGAGCATCACAAACGTCGACGAGACGAGAGACTACAAGGTGGCAAAAAAAGAAAACTGACGGATCCCACAACGCCAGATACCCTGAGCAAGGTATTTAGCAGCATAGCAGCATATGTTTTCAAGGCCATTGCTAATTGTACCCACTTTTTGTACACAAGTTTTCAAAAACCCACGAGACCTTAGGATCGGACTTTGAATCGCCGAGCAGTTCACCTAGGTCTTATCGCACAACCAGTCCCTGCAGTTCGCGCAGCATGTCACCGGTGTGCAAAGATCTGCTGACGAATGATGACGACGACAACTATTCACCGACGTGCAGCGATGACGACGAAGATGAGGATGACAGCACAAATAACAGCAATTTGGACACAAGAGAACGTCGCATAGCCGCCAATAGATCGCAGCCTTCCAATGTTCTGGATATACTGAAACTAATCGAGGAGGGCAGCGAACCCATAGATGACCCGCTCTCCGACAAAGAGGATCTCGAGGAACTGAGCTCGGATGTACCACCGAAACTAGCCCCGTTCCGCAATACCGCATGCAACACCATTGACATAATAGAAAACCTTATCTATCGCATCACGCTGATGGTGAACAAGCGAGTGGAGCTGGGAAAGCCGGAGACGCTGGACACTCTGATTAGAGCCATTAAATTGTTTGGTTCGAACAATAATTTCCCAAATGCCCTGACAAATATTCTACTGTAAGTTGTCAAGCTAAACTAAAGATATGCATGTATTCTAATTGCAAGTATAACCTTTCAGTGAGAGCCAGTTCTTTGCACAGATAATAAAGCATGGAGTGGTCCATCAACTGTACCAGTTTACCAAGCTGAAGGAGGTAAAGTGATCCCATTCATCTAATGTTCATCACAGTTAACCCCGCACGTATATTTCAGATTCGCAAAGACGGCTTCGCCTTCTTGGAGACGTTAACCAATGTGGGAGAATCGAATTATGGCAAGGAGGAGCTAGTGCGTCTCCTGCGCTGCGACGATGTGATATCCCAACAGAGGGCCGCCATTTCGGTGGCCTACATAGTGAAAAGCCATCGATTGCTCTACCAGTTCCTGTACGACGGCAATGCGCTGAATATGCTCTTCGACATGATGCTGCGCAAGAAGACCGAGGACCACTACGCAGATGAGGCGGCGGATGCGGTGACATCGATGGCGCGATATACCCTGGGCATTGTTGTGCCAGAAGCCGAACCAGCGGAGAGCACAGCAGGAATCTGCAACCAAAGAGCAAATGATACCGCGCCGCTGCACGCCAACTGCGACATGCGATTCCTCGTTGGTCATGGAGCGGATTCCACCTCCATTGGGTTTAACAAGCAGCTGCTCTGCGAGACCAGCGAAGTGTTCAACAAGATGCTCAACAGTGATTTCCGCGAGGGTCACCACGGCGAGATTCAACTGCCTGATTACACTGCCAGTGGACTGCGCTACTTTCTGCATTTAATCGTGTGCCAGGAGCGGCACCTGACCGAGCCGGATTACCCCGCCCTGCTGCAGGCCTACGAGATGGCCCGCGTGTACATCATGCCCGAGATGGAGGTGTTATTGCAGCAAAGGCTCATTCAGTTCCTGGACTCACACAACTGCCTGCGCCTGCTCGAGTGGGCGCTGAAGAACTACCATGCCGACCTGACGGAGACGGCCATCAGCTTTTATCTCTGCTCCGCGCTGCCCGCGCAGGAAAAGCTTCAGCTGTTCCGGGCGGCGGAGGACTCCACCTATGCCAGCGAGTGGTTCCAGCTGCTCAACGATGCGGTGTTCGAGCGCTGTCGCGGCTATGTCTTCTAGAAACCACCACCCAGTTGCGTTCTGTGATCACATTTTGGCGTTTTCCATTCCCTGGATTCAGCTCGTTTTATTTGCCACAGCCCTTAGCCAAGTATTCCAACGTGCTACAATGTATATTTAAAATGTATAGACTACGTATTAATCTAAATCTTCTCCTGCCTGTTTGTTGACTCGTAGGTGGGCATCGCGCAGAAGCGCACCGTGAGCCAGTCCACCAGCGGAGTGGGGCAGAGCGAAAAGAGCCAGCGATACAGGCGATATCTACGGGGTTCCTCGATGTACAGAGCCAAGGGTTGTGAGCTGGTCAATGCATCCTTAAACTTGGCCAGCAGCGACTCGTTCCTCAGGCGATTGGGCGGCTTGAAGCCGCTCAGAACTTTCAGATAACCATTGAAGGCCTCGAAGTAAGTGTCGTACAGAGCGTGTTGCTCCGGACTGAAGGCCTCGCGCATCTTCTGAGCGTGCTGCTGCTGTCTGGCCGCAATGTTGCTGTCCAGGACGAAGGAGCCTGGTATGAAGTTGACCACCTCCATGCCATACTGCTGCAGTTCCACGCGAAGTGCATCCGTCCAGAAGCGAAGGGCTGCCTTGGAGGCGGCATAAGGACCCAGAGCGGGCAGAGCCTGCAATCCGCAGTGGCTGGTCACGTTGATGATCCTGCCCTGCTGCTGCCGGAGCAGGGGCAGCAGTTCGCGGGTTAACCTCATGGTGCCCAGCAGGTTGCAGTTGATCTGCGCCTCGATCTGCTCCGTTAGCTGCCACTCGAATTCTCCGAAGCACATTACCCCAGCATTGTTTATCAGCGCAGTCAGCCGATAGCTGGGGTCTTTGGCCAGTATGTCTCTCAGTTGCCGATGCACCAGGCGAATGGAATCGGGTTCCAATAGATCCAGTTCCAAGGTGTGCATCCTGTTCAGTCCTTCCTTGGCCGAAGCTAGGCCCTGCAGCAGCTTAGCTCCTTCCGACTTGATGTTGTGGCAGCAGGAAACCACGGTCATGTGCAGCGATTCGTGGCAGTACACGGCCATGGAGTGGCTATCGATATCATTGCGTTAGTGGCCTCCACTTGCTCCCGCTTCGCTTAGCTTACCCCAATCCCGAATCGCATCCCGTGATGAGCACCACATGCCGGCTATCGACCTTCAGCTGCTGCCTGCCCAATCCCAGCGATCGTCGCAGAGCGCGAAGAAGTTGACTGCCGCTCATATCGCCGCTTCTCGAGTAACTGAAACAGAGATCCGCGATTCGCGGCTGCACCGAAAGCAACAGATCCCCAAAAAAAAAAAAATGCAAAATAAGGCAAACCCGAAAATGAATATATGCAGCGTGTGTTGTATGTACATACTCGTATGAGCCATTATCAGACGAATGGAAGAACACGGCTGCGTTTACCTGCCCTTCAGACTGGTCGATATGGCAGGAACTAAGTGTTTCTATCTGTTTATAACTTAAATGATGGCATTTTCACATTAGAACCACTTTCTCAATGAGGTTTATTTCCTTGAGGGTCAGGAGAAATCACCTAAAGTCTGTAGAAATGTAGGCTTTGTTGGTCCACCCTAATTTACCTGATATTCTTACCTGACGACGAGCCAGCCCATTTGCAAGTCATGTGAATCGCTACCGTTGAGCTAGAACTCCAGAAATAATTCCACAAATCGACTTTCGGTTTTGTCGGTCTTTTTATTTTATTTTATTTCATTTTTCAATTTTGGTGTTTTTCTGCCCTTATAAGTGCATTTATTTGCTATCAATCGGTTTGGTTTTGTATAGATTAAAATTTTGAATATTCTGAGAATTTAGTGTGGAAACTGGCGAGAGTTGCTTTACCTGATCAGCTCTTGTTGAATCGTTTTGGATTTAAGGTTTTGGGTTGTGGGTTGTGGGTAGGTAGATATAGGTAGGTATACATAATACATAATTACATATTAAATAATTGCTTTGCTTTTGTCATTTCTTATAAATGGTATTTGAAAATAGCGCATTGTTGCGTTTAGTAAAAATATATTTGGGTTTCTACTGCAGCTTACAGAGTACAATAAGTATATTTATCGCATTTCACATTTGCTTTTGCTCAATATAAAACTCGCTTCAACGCCATTATTGTTTAGCTTTAAATGTACATACATACATACATATATGTAGATCTCTATATATAAAGGTTTGCATTTCTTAATTCTCTCTCAAGGCATTGTATTTAGTTTGTATGCTGAATATATATTCACTTTGTTTTATAGTATATTTACGCTTTACGATTCGTTTAAATGTACAATTTTAAAACCGGCTTAGTTCCTTTCATTAGACGCTCCTGTTTGCTTTCTACTTTGTTTCATCCTCGCATCTTTTGTATTCGTTTTATAATAAATATCACAACGCATCCTGCAAATCTACACGCCCTATTATCCTCATTATCCTTATCATTCTCATCATGCATCGTCGGTCGTTCGCGTTCGCGTTCTTATATTTTTTGAAAATATACAACGCGCAATGAAGAGGTTTGAAAATTGCACAAATTACAAGTACATAACATATGTACATAGCTCCTCGGCGTATGTAAAAGACATAGCGAAATCATAAATTAACCATAATAAAGATAATAATACAAAAACATTAGAGTTAACGAAACAACACATTCGTCACGTTTACGCATATTACAGCATATTACAAAAGTGAAAACATCTCCTACAACTAGAAAAGTGCTTCGCGGCTTCCTTCCGTTTGCCTGCCAACTATATAAAACTTAACTTAATCCTGACTCGGCCCCCCTCCCCGTCCCAGATCCGGTCCGGTTATAAGCTGACCAGCTTGGACGGCTCGGCGGTGGGCGTGGGCAGCTCCAGCGGGTGCTTGTTCGTGGAGGAGCTGTTGGGCACCAGGGGTCCGGAGACGGGCGTTAGCCCAGTGCCGCCGTCCATCAGGGAGTCGAAGTTGAAGGTGCCGGTCGAGGGCGTCTGGATGGGCACGCCCTGGATCTGTGTGGGCCCGCCCGCCTTGTTGTTGGCCATGCTGAGGTGCATCTGGCCCAGGGGACGCTGGAAGGCCAGCGTGTTGGGCCGCTCCTTGGGCACCTTGTTCAGCGCATTCAGCGTGGGGGAGTTCATGTTGTTGCCGATGCTGTTGATGTTGTTGATGCTGCTGCCGTTGGAGGTCACCGGGAAGGCGCTGCCGAATCCGACGGGCGCCGTGCTCGTGATCGGCGTCTGCAGAGATCCCGACGAGGCGCCGGTGGGCGTTATTAGCGTGGACAAGTGAACGTGCGGCATCGTGGACATGGGCGGCAAGGTGATGCGCTTGCTGGGCGGCGGACCGTCCTGGTCCAGGCTGGATCCTGAGTCGATGGCGCCATCGAGTGGCTCGTCCTTGATGTGCAGCAGCAGGCTATCGATGTTCGCCGCCGGCTTGAGATCCAAGGGCGAGTTGCTCCTCCCGGTGGAGTTCAGCGTGGCGTCCATGCCCGTAATCGTGCCGTTGCTGCTGTCGTTGCTGTTGTGGTTGTGGTGGCTGCTCGCGCCGCTGCCGCTGCTCCCGGCGCTCAGGAGTCCGGCCGGGGCGATCAGACCGTTGCAGGTGGCCACGCTTAGCATGTCGGAGCGGATCTTTTGGCAGGTGGACCGGTGGGTGGCCAGAAGGTACTCCAGCTGCTTCTTGCTGTTCGTCAGCGCCTCGAACTCCTTGCGCATGCTGTCGCGCCGCTTCTCCAGCTGCTCCACCTCCTCGGTGAGCTCGTTGGTCTGGTCCACGCGCCTCTTGCGGCAACGGGCCGCCGCCTGTTTGTTCCGCTCCCGGCGCACGGCCCGCTTCTGCTCCTCCTCCGGGGTCATGTTCGTCGACCGGTTGGGGCGTCTGCCGCCGCCACGACGAGCCGGCGTGTTTGAGGTATTCGCGTTGCTGCTGCCCACCGACGCCGATCCACGGCTAGAGCTCACGGCGGCCAGGACATTGGTGAAGTTGTTGACACCGCCGCCGTTCACACTGCCCGCCATGATGTGGCCAGCTTGGTACGAGGTGCTGTCCGTATGGGCACTTGCTACAGGCGTATGAAATAAAAGGGAGTTAGTATGCGTTCGTGGGAATCCGTGCCAGCTTCACTTACAAGTATCGGTCGTGTCCTGCTCCTCGTTCATCTGCGTATCGTTGTACGAAGCGTTGGAGTCCTCGGACTCGCTGCCCTGCCCCAGGCTCGCATCGTATGTCTGCTGAAGTGGGAGCGAGGAAACACAGGTGGGAATGCCCATGCCCAGGGCATCAATGGCTCCCATGGCGTTGGGTAGCACCTTTGGCACTGCGAATCCCGCGCAACCAGCCACACGATCGGTCTGCGTGTCCGAGAGCAAGTGGCCCAGGGTGTCCTCGATGTTGCGCGTGGTGGTCGGCGTCAACGTGGGCGTCGTCAGCGTGAGAACACTCTGGCCGGTCTCAAAGTTGCCGAGCTGCAAGATCAGAAGAGGTGCATGATTAGTAAAGACATCCATAAGTGCATGTATCTGAGAAGTTGGATTACTATTAACGCCAAGCCCATGACAAGCACAAAACCCTCTACAATGCCATATCACACTATATCACGCATACGCAGCGTTGCCCGCGAAGAGCTAAAGGATGTTTGGGAACTTATTCTTATCACATGAGTAATTTGCGTCGAGTTCAGATAGCAGTCAACATCAAAAGCGATTGCTAAGTCTGTAAGACCTCTTGCTTATCCGAACATTTCTAGGAATTAGCGAACGTGTTTTTGGCCAAACAAAAAACGAAGCGAAGAGAGGAGAAGAAACCCAAAGAGAGGCGGCCAATCCATCACTTTGTTTATATTTGCCCACCCCTTTGTTGTTCCGCATTTGTTCTATTTTCGGCGATGATTAAGTACGCACGCCGCTTGCCAATTGTTTCGCGCCCAAATCTATCCCCATCTCGGCCAGCATCGATCTGTGGTACCTGCTGTAGGAAAAGCTCGTTGGCGAGGAAAGTGGCTATCTCACTGGCGTCCATTGCAAAGTTGTCGCTGTTGCTGTTGTCGCTGCCAGCGGCGGCAGATGTTGCAGTTGTGCTCGATGTTGCAGCTGCAGTGGTGTTGCATGTTGCAGCTGTGGTGTTGCATGTGGCTGCTGTGGTCGTCAAGGCGAGTTGCGCCTGCCCGGGGGATTCGCTCCAGCCGGAGGCGGAGGACTGGGACTCAGGAGGGTAATGTTGCTGCTGCTGCTGCTGGTAGTAATTAATGGGCATGCAATTGTTGCTGTACTCCTGTTGCTGCTGCTGCTGCTGGTTGAAAAAATTCTGCATTTGGCAGACGGCGGCCATGGCAGCCGCATTGTTGCTGTTGTGACTGCTGGCAGCGTAGGCGCTGCTAGCAACATGGCCATAATTGTTGCTGCTGCTGCGCAGTGGAAAAGCATTGTGGGCAACCGATGGCGATTGCTGGTAGGCTGGCTGCGTGGGCAGTTGCCGTTGCTGATGACGCAACTGCTGCGGCGGCGCTTGCTGTAGCTGCTGCTGCAGATGTTGCTGTTGCTGCAGATGCTGCTGCTGCTGCTGGGCAAAGTGCAGCGATTGGTGGTAGTAGGGATGGTAGCACGCGTTGTGCGTCCTACCGTTGAGATTTTTCATCATTTGTTCGCTGCTTATCGATCTAAACCTAAATATTAAGTATACGCACTCGCGTTGCGTATACGCACAGTTGGGCGGCTGACTAGTATTCGTTGGGGGTCTTAGCCTAGCTAAGCTAACACAACAAGTGGGACAACAATGATATATGCGACTTGTATTCAAAATCAACAAAAACAATCCAACAATCTAACAATCTAGTTACTAGCTAAACTAGAGTATATGTACAAATGGGGACTCTGTTCGCCCCGCAAGTTCGAAAGTTTCCTAACAATGTGCTGATGATCCTTTCTTGTCTTTATAATTCCGGTCGATTGGATGCTCCTGTGCTGTTTGTTGTCGCAGTGTTGTTCTAGTTGCTTAGAAATTCGTTCGTTTTTGGCTTTGTTTCATAGCTTCTTTGTTTTGTGTGTATTTCGTTTGCCTTCTGCGTTGGCTCTTTCCTAAAAGAAAGGGTTCGTTTGATTTGACTTCTTGCTAGCTGCGAGCCGTGAGCAGATTTCGTATGGGTTCGTTGTTCGATCGCTCAGTTCTCGAAGTTCTGGCTCTCCGGCGGCCTCAGCCGCTTAACGATAAGCGTTTGCTGATTTCGCAAAGGATTGAGATTGAAACGCACATTCCGCTCGGCGAAAGCGCTCATAATCGACGCAGTGTATCGTAAGTGTGCGAGGCCCGAAATCCAGCGGCACGTGTCCAGGTCAAGTCGCTCCACTGGGCGAGCCAATTGCGATTATTATATAATTATAGAGATTTACACGGACTTGGAGCCTTGAGCTAGTTCAATTAATGCTGCATTTGTTTGTCAGAAATTCCTCGGCCATGGGCAACGCCTCTCAACGCAACGAGTTATGCCTCCCTTTGCGCTTTTATTTCTGGGTTTGGCTATATGTATATATATGTTCGCACGGCATATATATTTCGATCCACGCGCTTGCAGCCGAGAAATGTGCGTTGTTTTGCGTCTATATGTAGGCACATATATCCGACTGATTCGTTTTTTGCTCCTGATTCGTTTTGGCAATGCACGCGCGCCGAAAACCCAACGACAATTGCAGTTTTCCAAATTTATTTTCGTTTCGTTGTTCGAGTTTCGCGTTTCGATGCGATGCGATTCGAGGAAAAGCGCGCGCGCGATCGCTTTTAATTGTTAGATATTTTCTAAACTTCGATGGTTCGTTGTTCGTTTGCGACTGAATCGCATCAGAATCTCCGGCGAGCGAAATTGGCAACGATCGCGATCGAGAGATGTATGCATATATATACATATATATATTTATATATCTTGAGAACTACTAGAGAACCCGAACCCGAATCCGAATCCGGAGAGCTGTCCGCTGTCTGCTGTTTGCTGGGCGTGTGTTGTGCGAGCTGGCTGCTCAAATTAGAAGACAGCCGCTGGGAAATCAAATGATCCTAAACGCTGGCTGCTCTTAATTGAGCGGCTGCCCACACGACGACCACGCTCGCGAAATATGTACATAAAGTTAGCTATAGTAGAATGTGGTGTGGCTTATGTACACATGTATATGCCACTGCTTCCGATTTGCCGAACTAGCAGAGGTTCATTCTTCGCTTCCACGGAAAAGCCTTTCAGTTGCCCATAAATCAGGCCCAATGTTTTGGCCTGAAAGCGATGGTTCCGAGTAAACATGAGCTACATATATATGTCCGATTCGACAGATGTCCCACGAACAGGTGTGTGCGTGTGGCACATCCACATTAACTAAGTTTTCAGTTCAGACCCCCTGTCTCGCCAAGAGCGTTTATTTCCGTCGCCAGCAAGTTGGCCAATACGCTAATTGCTGGCTTTTGTTGTGGGCTAAGAGCGATACACACAACCAGCTGCACTGGGCGAAAAAGTTTCAACTTCTGTTGCATACATTTCGAAGTAGTATGCCTGCTTTTCTCTCCGTGCAGCTTGTGTGCTTATTTATTTGGCGATCTTATCGCAGCCGTGTTTCCCAATCCCAAAGGCCGTTCCCTTATTGACGGCAAACAATCGATTTTATTCTTTGTGATATATTTACTTTTTAATTTCGTATGCGGAATTTACTTTCAACTCGGCCGCCTCGGCTGTAAAACACCTTTGTTTGGCGGGCTACTTTCGTTTTAACCCACTTTTCTGCCATTTGAACTTGTCCCTCGCGAACATGAACCGCATTTAGCCGATGAATCAGTCAATTTGGATAATGTACGTATGCAAAACAAGTGATGATATAGAATGCTACAGCGTGAACCGCTGGCAATCAAGATTGAATTGAATTGTCTAAATTGAAGCCAGCCAACTCGGATGGCGATCTCGATTCTCCTATCGGACAGAGCGGACAGATCGGACAGCGCCATATCTCCGGACACCGAGTTCACATCTGGGGGTCAATTATGAACCAAATGAAATGAGCAGCGAACATCGAACAGCCAGCAGTGGGGAGCAAAAAAAAGTAAAACACTGACGTAGTCAGCGAAAAGCAACAAATTGCTGACTAATACACGCGACTGCCGCAAATTTGATTACGGGCGGTTCAAGCCAAACCAAAGTGGCCCCCAAAAGTGCTTTGAATATACTCGGAAATGGACATATATGGAAATATAATCTAAAACCTAAAAAATGCCACTTCCCAAAGGAGTTCCCTGAAAACTCGAACTTATCAATTGCCTGGAAATCCGCGCTACCATTTTGTTTAGCCCATCAACTTTGACCTTGGCGCTGATTAGTTCAAAAACGCATTCAGAAGTTTTTAGAAGGTGGTTAGAGGAGTGCAGGTGCAACAAGTTGAGTGGCGAAAAGAATGCTCGGGCCCGAGACTTTGCCTTCTGCTTTCAGCTGACGTGTTGGGCTATTTTTAGGCCAATTTTAGCCTGACAATGACGTAATGACGGCACACTCAAAATACAAAATAAAAACTTGGCATCATCGAAGGCAAAAACAAGCGGTGGCAAAACGAAAACAGCGACGACAATTTGCATTGTTTAATATCAAAGCGGCTAATAAGCGTTTGGAGCGGCCGAAACAAAGGCTAACAGAGCGCGTTAGCATAGGCCGCCGTTTTGGCCAAATGTTAACTAAAAGTTGGCAAACTCCAAGCGCGCGTTTCGCCTTTGTTTTAACGCTTTAGTTGCTTGTTAAATACTGAAATAATAATACAGAAATTGCATGCCGAAGGTCGCCGCTTGTTTAGTTAGAAATGCGCATAATTATCCGGGCTAAATAATACAATTTTGATTTTCAATCGGCTAAGACGGGGTAAATTGTCTACTCAGCATTGTTTGCTCAAAGTTGCAGCAATGTCACAGCGAAACTGAAAAAAAGAGACTTGAAAAGTTGACAAGTTCAAGTGCGGCGTCTTCGGCGTGTTGCAAAATGCACTGCGAGAAATGGCGTGCCAGTGTTAACAAGCCACTTTGAGTTTAGTGATGTGCAAACTTAAATCATGATGCATTTTATGATGCATATTAGTAGCTCTACTTAGTTAATAGTTACTTGACATTCCGTTTACATTTAAGCCCATTTTTTGTTCGCGGTGCACCTTCAGTTTTTTAAGTGCAATCGCACTTCCCTTGACGATAAGCATAATTCCAGATAGGAACCTCTGCTCGTACGAATTGCGCATATGTAAATGCAAATTCTGCGAATAAAACAATTAACGCAGGGAGGGGCGGCAATCATATTTTCTGTTTTATTTAATTTCATTTATTTTCGCTTATTTTTTGTTTCGCTTGCTGCTGGCAAAAGGCAAAAGGAGAACGTGACCGCAATGCCCAAGCGAAATGGCCGATCGGCGTGTAGTGTTGACTTCGCTAAGTGCCGCCTGTCTGCTGTCTGCAGTCTCAGTTGCTTTTCGTTTCTCCGGCTGATAAAGCCCCATTCCCCATTTCCCCCCAGCTTTTTTCCCTGGCTCCAAAGAATTTTGGAGTGGCCCAGAGTCAACGGCCGGCGAAAAAGTCGCATCCACACGGCTGGCCGGCCTTTTTTAGGCACGCAAAACAAAACACAGAGGAGCCCCCTTATATAAGCAACATTTATGCAAAGTATATATATATTCATATATATATATATATATATTAAGTAGATTTTTTGCATGAACAGAAAGCAGCGCCGTCATTAAAATCACTTGACGTTTGTCCATTTTCGGAACGCCCACACGACCCGAAATTGAATTAAAGTTTAACATTCGGCCATAATTCAAAATTTGCCAAAAAGCGCAGGCAGCGGAGTTAAATAAATTTGCAGGACTCGCAGTTCGCCGGCTGGGAGTTCGGTGTCAAATTAATCAGACTTTTGTTCCGAGGGCGTGGAAGCAACAAATTTGCCAGAGATATATGTACATATATATATTAAGAAAGGAAAAAAAGGGGAAAAATATTTATGTTCTGCCTTTTAAGCGGGTCAATGAACCCCAGTTGTAATTTGTTTTTCAATGCTACTTATCAATCGATAGCCCACTTCGCTCCTTGAGATGGCTTAATTAAGCCGATTTGGCCAACTACAGTGGCCACTCGCTACACGCAAGCGGGCAGCACATGCAGCTAATAAAATGACGCGACAAAATGGTCTGGGAATAATTTATTTAAATGCATTTCGGCGCGACAGAAGCAGAAGCGGGGAAGCCCCTGAAAATGGGCGAATTTATGGCGGAGTTTGCATTCGAGGAAATGGCAAACAAGCGACGCGACTTTCGGGCGCCGCTAAGGACAACACCCAGCAAAAAGCACAAAAGGACGAACAGGACGAACAGGACGAAGTGCAAGCTAGACAGCAGTAAAAGTTGTTTTCACTTTCCATGCGACGTGCTATTGGGGTTTTCCTTTTCCATTTCCACTTCCATTTGGCTCTGGCTTGGACAATTCCGAGAAGGACGTGACCGCAGCCATCAAACGCCAGGACATTTGCCAACGCCAAACCAGCGATGGCAGCTCGAAATAAAAGGAAAGGAGTCCTTCAATTACAGGACAACCGCGCTCGCTGTCAAATTATCTGCAGCAAACTTTGCTGGCAGCTTTGCTGGTAGAAGACGCCGAATGCCAACTGCATTTGATTGCGCCGAGAAGAGAGCCCATTAAATCGACTGTAAATGCAATTAAGTGCGCAGACACATTTAATGCTTAATTCGAACTTAATTGAATGCACTCCAGCAGTTGCACGCTCCGCAAGCATGACGATCGCTCCAGCTTCACAACTATGTATGATGAGTAGTTGGCCAAAAATGTGCGTTTTTAGGCCAATTCTAGGTGCCTGTGGGCTGGCGAGCAGCTCTGGACAAAGGAAAGTCACTGTCTGCCCTCGCAAGCAGCGCCCTCAAGTGATTTCTTTCATCTCAATGCCTAAACTCCAACTCAAAACCAATCGAAGTCGCCCACATGTGAGCCACCGAAAAAAACAATTGCGAAAGTAAAGCCCCTCGAAAAAGCACAAAAACATTGCTTCAAGAGCAGACCATATACGGCCATTCGGTTAATTAAAAGAAAGTTGGACTTTGGCTTTGGGGATAATAATGTGGGGGCGCTGCACGTTACATGCGCTGTTTAATGGAACCATTTGGGGCTAAGCAAGTGTTTGACTTGCAGCCCGTCACTTTGAACCGCCACAATTGTAAGACATATATAAAAATATATAGATATATATGGGATTATAATGAAAAAACACACACACACAGCCGTAAAAGTCGAGTATCAAGTGTCACGCGAGTGTTTTTGAGGTCCACGAGTCAAAGGGTCACTCAATCGGACCCTCGTTCACTTTCTACCATCAAGTTAAGCCCCCCTCACATTTTGGCCGTTTTTCGCGGCGGAAAGTGAAAAACAATATTGTATGCACAGAACTTGATAAATTGTCACGAAAATCGCACGTGTGCGATATCAGCGAATGGCGCCGGCTGTTCCATGTGCCACCAAACCAAGCCAGACCCAAAAAACCAAACCCAAACCCAGACGCAGTCGCAAAACCCAGACCGGATCACTCGACTGTGAAGTGCAGTGGGCAAAAAATGGCTACAAATGGGTAAATATGGCCAAAAGACAGCAGACGAAAATGCGAGAAGCCGACTTTAAGCTGGAAAATGGTAACTGTTAATGGTGGCATGAAATCGCAACGTGCCTCGCAATCGAGGGTGATTTTTGGCAATAACTTTTTAGCTTTTTTTATGCAGCAGGGTGCACTTGCTTGATTTAATGAATCCGCACACGCAAAAGTTAATAAATTAACAGGGGTGCGAGCAAGAGTTGCAAGAGTTCAGGAATATATCACAATCTAAGTCGATTTGAACTGAATTATTTCCAATAAAAACACACATTTCGTAATCAGTCACGTACATACATACATGATTTTCAATAATTACGAAACCAATGATGGATGTCCCGCACTAGCCCCTAAAATAAAAAAAAAAAAACACTTGCCACAGCCAACAATAATTCCCTTATCGCTGGCAAAGAATAAAACAATTCATTTTCGAGTAATGGGCGCAAATCGGCCGATCGGGCGAATAGTTAAATACATTGAAAGTTCTTATCGCAGGACAAACACAATATAAACACATACAAATGGGGCTTTGGATAGGCATTGGGAATAAAGGGGATCTCCGGCTTCCAAGAAACCAATTGGCAAACGATAACGTCCATATGAATGCACACTCGTACGTATTGTACATATGGGTATCAGTTAGTCCGCTCTTGGGAATTCTAGAAATTTCATGGCAAACACCGATAACGCTGGCATTTAACCAATTCAACCAAAAAAGGGCGGGACCCTGCTACCCTGCTAACTGAAATGGCATAGGCGTAGGGCTCGTTTCTTACCACTTTTGGCAGCGGCGACAGCGGCATGTTGAACAAGTACTCATCGTTGAAGATGTTGTAGCTGTCCAGCGTCATCTTGTCGTAGATCAGTAGGTCTTCCGTTTTGACTGATTTTTATTGAATAACCTGGGGTGTTTTGAATGTATTTGATTCGCTTTTGATTCGTTTGGCCGCACAAAGTCTGCCAAGTGACTCAAGCGATTTCTGGCGAAATTCGCCTTTGTATTCCGCACACCGCAGCACTGGTAGCACAAAAGTATCTGTATCGCAGGCTAAATGTATTTGTATCTGTATCTGTATCTGCGTTCCGCGAGTGGCGCGCGATCGTGCGAATTATTTGTTATTTGGGCTGTCTGTTTTCAATATTTCCTAGAATTCTCGCTCTGTTTTTGTTGAATTTTCATGCTGAGAGAGTCGCACTGTTAGCATTTAGCACACACTTCAGAACTTTTCACGTAATTCGCACGACTTGAGCTTCGAACTATCACTATCACTCCACTACCGAAGCGATTGGCTCGGCCAACTTGTTTAGACTAAATGCGTCATCGCCGATGGCTCGCTTTTTATTCGAAAAACCCGGCCAGGGCGAGTGAGTGTTTTTTTATCGCACTCAGAGAGCGCGAAGAGAGCGAGTGAATCGAACGAGTGAGTTAAAAGCTCGGCCGCTCTGGCATTTCCTGAGCGAACTCGTCAAAAAGCAAAATAAAGTGAATAGTGCTCGCAGAAATACGTGTATCTCGTGGGTTAAACCCGCTGCTCGCTGACTTTTGGATACTTTTCGAGATGTTTTTTTGGTTTTATTTCTTTTTTCAATTTGGAGGGGTGGGGGGTCGTTCTCTCACGTGCCCAGTTTTTCTTTGACTACGCTTTTTGTTTACCCGTTTCTTGGGCACCCGATTGCCGATGCCATAGCCATATCTTATCGCCCCGGCCAGACAATTTAGTTATGACATAAGCAACTAAATTTAAAGCGCCCGGTAAACCCCACCGACCCACCGAATGCAGCAACGCCATCAAATGAATGGTGCGCCTTTGTGGCTTTGCTCCTCTTATCGGGGAATGGCTTTCCGAAATGGGTCGCCATAGCCAGGCGATCGGATGTCGCCGCCGGAGGCTCAGGTGGCTCCACGCCGCTCCATTCCATTCCATTCGATTCTTTGCTGTTGCAGGTGTTGTTTCTAGGCATTTATCTATTGATATGCCAGCTTTCAATAAATATTGATGGGGCCCCACCGGCCGACGGCCATGTAAAAAAAAGGCCGCGCTGACCTTGTGTCGCCACTTACATGAGGAATGAGAACCCAAACCGAAATCGAAACCCCTTGGCAAAGTGGTTGCAGGAGGGGGGAGGGGGTTGCACCCAAATGTGGGTCATGTGACACTGGACATTTGTGGCTCCACTAGCTCTGTGGTCCCTGCTCTACTTACCTGCAACGAGAGAGCGAAATTCACAGTCAATTAGTATGCAGGATCAGGCCAAGAACAACATAAGTGACCCAGATCTATAGTAACCCACGGAATCTAATGCCTGGCTTGATAAGCAAACCGTATCGCCATGAATCAGAAGCTGGGCTTCAATTTTAGATTCGCTTAAGTTAAGTCTGGCCGCTTAGGGCAGCTAATCTCAGTGATTCAGAAAATTTTTCCAGATAAAATATAACAAAACCGTGTGTTGCTTTTGGCAGAGTTTCCTGTGGTTAAGGAGGTCTACTAAAAAGCGCCTAGTGATATTTATATATTGGAATGCTGGGCAAAACCCTCTACTTCGGTAACATATCCAGAATATCCAATAATTGTTGCTAGTAAAACCACTTTGTCCACGATAAAACAAATTCCGGAACAGTAGCCGCCGCAGGAAGTACTTTTCGCATTTTTGAACTCACTCTTGACGTCACAAAAAAAAGAAACTGAGGTGATAAGGCCGTCTGACGTCTCCGCTTCCAGTTCCAGATACGGATTGCGAGCACTTCAAGCTCGGAAGCTGGAGCGGTAGAGTAGTCTGCTCAGCTTTTGCTGGCCAGAATCACGTATTAAGCTTCGCACAGGAAGTCGGACCTTAGATTTCCCGATAAATTAACAATTTGGCAGACACAACGACAAAACAAAAAAAACAAATCAAATAATGAATAATGAGCGATTCCGCCGAATGCGTTGGGTATAACATGATAACAAGCCGTATCTGCAAGGCGTTTACATCAGGGGTTTAAAATAAAGTTATCATTGCGTATTGTTTTCCTTTCAGCCGATAAGAAAATCCACGGCGATAACATTTGCAGTTCCGTAGCGTGATCAAAACTTCCGGTGATGATGGAGGTCTGCTTTTCGATTCCGATTCCGATTCCCATTCGGAGTCCGGAGTGTCGTAGGCTCCGTCACGATAAGATTGAACAGTGGTGGGGCCAACAAAGAAATCAAATCCACCTATGACAAATGCCAGGAAAAACAGACCATATAGAGTGTATGGTTTTCGTATCTGGGCCTTACGAACCAATGTTTATGGTGTAAACAGAAACCCGAGTTGCGATTGCGTTGTGATTAATTTTTATAACTCCAAAGTGCCCTTTTGCTCCAATTACGTGGAAAGTGAACGGTTTTATGGTATTATTCTAGTCGATGGACTTGGGTTTGGGTGGCTATATCACAATATTTATTGAAATATAATACAAGTAAGCAGGCTGTTTAAATGTAGCTGTTACATCTTTGGAACTTATTCACACTCAACTCGTTGAAGTAAATTTCCCAATTTAGTTTGTTCAAATTCCAGTGACTAAGAAGAGAGATGATCACCCGTTTGAAGAACTGGCCGTGCCTGCTGAAACGCTTCTCGATCCAGCAGATCCACCAGTTCACCCACCTGTCCGGCCGCTTGGAGCGTGCGCCTCAATCCGGTAAATCCTCGCGGGATCCCTACCTCGTCACTGTGGTGCAGGGAAGATCGAAGAAGCCGCGATTTCCGGGAGAGCGGTCCAATCAGCGTTTCGGCGAGGACAGCTGGTTCGTCAGCTCCACGCCCCTGGCCGAGGTGATGGGCGTGGCCGACGGCGTGGGCGGCTGGCGGGACCTGGGCGTGGATGCGGGTCGTTTCGCCAAGGAGCTGATGAGCTGCTGTTCCGGGCAGACGCAGCTATCGGACTTCGATGGACGCAGTCCCCGGAACTTGCTCATCGCCGGCTTCCAGGAGCTGTCCCACCGGGAGCAGCCTGTGGTGGGAAGCAGCACTGCCTGCCTGGCGACGATGCATCGGAAGGACTGCACCCTGTACACCGCCAATCTGGGCGACAGCGGCTTCTTGGTGGTGCGAAATGGACGGGTGCTGCACCGCTCGGTGGAGCAAACCCACGACTTCAACACGCCCTATCAGCTGACAGTGCCGCCGGAGGATCGGAAGGAGAGCTACTACTGCGACAAGCCGGAAATGGCCGTGTCCACGAGGCACTCCCTACTACCCGGCGACCTGGTGCTCCTGGCCACCGATGGCTTGTTCGACAACATGCCCGAGAGCACGTTGCTCAGTATATTGAATGGCCTAAAGGAGCGTGGAGAGCGCGATCTCCTGGAGGGCGCCAGCCGGGTGGTGGAGAAGGCCAGGGAACTGTCCTTGAATGCCAGTTTCCAGTCGCCATTCGCCATCAAGGCCAGGCAGCACAATGTTTCCTACTCCGGCGGCGGGAAACCCGATGACATCACCCTAATCCTGTCCAGCGTCGAGGTGCCAAGTGTCTAGTCAAGTCAAGTCAAGGCGTCTGCGGCAAATATTAGTCCGTGTCCATCAGCAGTCGGCGATAAAAACCCAAATATACTTTGTTTATACAGATATAGGTCTTGAAATATACATAAACTGGCATATTTATAGAAACCTCCAGCGGATGGCAAGTGTATTTTTGGGACATTTTAAATGACATTTCTTTGGTATATCAAGTATACGCAGTGTTGCCTTCAATGAGCTTAGCCTTAATCGATTAACTTGAATATTCCCTCTAATCAGAAGTCGTGATATCATCGCAATATAAACAAAATAATTAAAAACTAACTATTTAAGCGACTAATTACGGCATACAACAGGTAACACTAGTATTGACTTATTATGCATTCAGCCATTGTGAAA
Organism: Drosophila simulans; assembly: GCF_016746395.2. Lineage (NCBI taxonomy): Eukaryota > Metazoa > Arthropoda > Insecta > Diptera > Drosophilidae > Drosophila > Drosophila simulans. The sequence continues at coordinate 25,907,231 of NC_052523.2, read as the reverse complement.
TTCCGTAATTGCTTTTCTACTATCGCGACCGCAGCTGTACTATATATTTGTTTATAAAGACGCCGATTCGTGTGTGCCCATATAGATGTTCGTTCATTCAGCAAACGCGATTATGAATGGACGGGCTACAACCGATTCCACACACACATCACCTCGCAGAGCGGATGACTCATCGCCGTTTTAACCAGAATTCGTGCGTTTTGTTTTGCTGTTTTCCATTTTGGCCCACTTGGTGTGGGAGAGAGGGACGTGCCACGGCCTAGGGCATTCAGCTCCACACTTGGCACCCACTTGCCAGCCGAGTGCCGGAGCCACCAGAACCCGTTTCACTCGCACGCTGAGTTCCACTCACTTCGAGTGGAGTCAAATGAGTGCTCCCCAAAGTGGTCCACTCAGCTCGAAGAGAGAGGAAGCCAGGCCAAGTTGGGCCAAATCAGGCGATGCGAGGCTATGGCATGGCTGTGGTGCTGGTGCTGGAAATCCCAATGCAGCATTGCGAAATTCCCCCCGAGCATAAGGGATTCGATGAGAAACAAGGAGGTCGACGGGGAGATACCTCTGAAAAGCGGATAGGAAATATATACCTTTCGAATATTCCAGAACGATGGTATATTTTATAAAGCCTTTAAGCTGGGATAAGATGCAATCACATATTAGGCAGGTAAATTTTAACGACTTAATGGATGCATTTATCAATTCCGTTCGTGAACCCAGCATACCCCCATATTTCAGTTGCACTTCAAGGAGTTGACACAAACTGGGGAGTGCTGTGCGTGTGTGTGTGGTTGGTCGGGCGTCAGTTCGCGATAATTTCCTCCGGGCTTATCTTCTCCCCGTTTCGCACTTTTCAACGCCATGGCAAATCGAACCCGCTGGCGATGGTGCAGTCCCTCCGACGACGACGATCCCTCCCGAGCGACCCCCTGGCATTCCAGCGGCTGATGCTGCGCCTCTTCTTGGAATTCCGCACTGGATGACGCGGCACAAAGTGCACTTGGAAAGCCGGGGGAGCACAGGATCGTGTAAATCTTTCACTGGCGAGTGCATTTTCTGCCACACTCCACTCCGTTCCAGATGTGCTCCAATTCCGGCGGGCAATCCGGCCAATTCCAATTCCAATTCCTTTTCCACACCCATTTCCCAATCCCATTTGGCGGCATGCGCCATTTCCGCCGGCTTTTCGCCTGGAATTAGTTGTATTGCCGACGTATAACTCAATTAGGCGAATAGAGGGTATTATTCTTTGGCAGTTAGCATTAAGTAGCTACATTATCCTTGGGAGTTTAGTAAATAAGAGGGAATACATTTGCATAAAACAAAAGCTTAATTAATAAATTTCTTTTATACTACTCATCTGCGATAGATTGGTGTTTGTATTTACTATATTATTTATATTTCAGATGAAAGCGTGACTCTTGATTTGCGCGGTGTCTATATGCAGGAGATAAGGCCTATCAGTGCCCCATCTAAACCCCCCTCGCCCAAATCCAATTCCTGATAAACGTATTTATTTCTCCCACTTTTGCCTCCCATGACGGCCCCATTTTGATTCCGAGAAAATCGAAAGCTAGTGCGAAAACACGCAACTTCTGACATTTTCCTTTGGCTGCTTCCATATTTTTTTTTACCAGCTCGTTAGTTTGAAATGCTCGATTGAGTGATGACATAATACTCTCTCGGTCTTATTTTCCGTGGGTAAATAGCCATTGGTATGGAAAGGCGATAGCTTTCCTCTGGCCACCAACTTGTGACGTCATGGCGCGGTGTAACCGTGTTGACCAAATTTGGCTCTCAAATGAATCGCGGCCCGAAAACCGGCTCCTCTGCTCCAAAGTGGTTTTTTTTTCAAAGGCCGCAACTTATGCTAAGTTCAAGCCATTGACGTCACGAGGAGATTTCATTAGCGTAGCGCCAAAATGCACAAGCTAAACGCTCTTTGAAGTGCAGATAGCGATGTATGTATCTTTCATACCGGTGATTTCCCCTAATTGAAATAGCAAATCTGGAGAAAGAACACAGATCCAGACAAGCTAAGTCGTCTTGGTAAAGACCAGATAAAAAATAATCTTGTTATATAGCTTATATTCTTACAGATGGAGTTAGCTAGCATTCGTAAGCTTTACATAATATTATTCTGAATAATATTGTTTTTAACTTAACTTATTTTACTACATCACCACTTTTCGTAGAAGGAAAGCTAACGAATAAAGCCGATAGGTAACCGATTGATCATTTTCCAGTAAGAGTTATATTTACCTTTTCTTATCACTTTTTACCCAGAAGCCCACAAAGTCAATGGCCAGAAGTCAATCAAAGGAATCGCTTGTGGGTAACAAGTGAATTGCAAGTGCAGTCTGCTATCTAAACCATCTATTTGTATGGATTTTAATCTATGAACGTGCCTAAAGCAACGCGGTTGAATTTTCGAAATCCCCGGAAATTTTCCTGGAACAATCGAAAGCCATAAAAATAAAAGCAAATATGAAATAAGAAATCGAGTGCGAGGACAGCAAAGGCGAAATGTCGTAAAAGATTCGCCATAAAAAACGTAGGAAACGAAGCCGAAGTTACAACAAGACAAGAACAACAATAATTAATTGTTTATTTTGTTGTGTTGTGTTGTGATGTGTGTGCATTTATTTATTTATTTGCTGGCTAAGTGAGCACGCTGATGTCGATGGCAACAAAGGCGGCGGGCGAAGCATTGGCAATTTTATATTTATTTATTTTTAGTTGATGCGCACATTAAATTGGCAATTTCTGCTGGATATCCGATCGTGATTATAAAGCGCTAAAAAACGAATCTTCGAACGCGGCTCTGTTCTGTACAGTTGGGGTCGCAAGAAAAGCGAACTTTGGCAATTATAACGATCAATACTAAATAGAATCTAATAACAATTAATCACATACCATCTAGCACAATCTTTAGGATTAATCTTATAGGTGTTATGCCTTCTTAACCTATCGTAACATACCTATAGTGATCTCATGTGATCTCCAGCTTGTGTTTTGCAATTAATAAAACCCTATTCTCCTGACCCCGAGTGTGCAAACATAAAAATCCGTAAAAAGGTTATCTCCGAGGAGAGTTCGCTGCTCGTTAGCCGATTTGCTCGTGACTTTTAATGCGTTTGCTTTTAATGCATGGAATATTTATGTAGCACGCTGCATGTTTTATGCAGCGCAATGCGAAAAAGGCAATTTGAGTTGTTCAAGTGCACAGCGCCATATTCAGTATACATATAATCGCAAAATACAGTGAACACCCCTCGCACCAACCCCAACCCCATCCCGATGGAGATATCACCATACCCACCATTGCATCTCGAACATTTCGACGCGTGAGTCGCTTGACATTCTAAGTGGAATACCAGCGAGATTCGAGGGGGGATTCGAGGCATTCGGGGGAGGAACGGGGGTAAGCCGGAGCATCTGAGTGCCACTTGACCTTGGCATTGGATTTAATTCTATGGCGAAATCAACTGCAGCATAATTTCGAATGTCAGCCGAATGGGAAATCGGGGTGGAAGATATAGGAGGCGGTATATGTCGCTTGTCAAGTCTGGTATTAGCCGGGGGATTTGCGAGCCGAACAGAAGACAAGTCTATTTTCGCATGCAAGATTTCCCTTTGAATTCTTCGGGCAGCCGAAAGGGTACTGAGTGCGAGGCATCATTGCTAATAAAATAAATTATTTATGTCATCAATAAACCTCCTCAATGTTTAATTCAAAATCACACCTAAATGCAGCAAATGCATATTTCAGATAGATACGCTATCCAGTATTTCATAGCTTGCCGCAGTCCCAAGTGGAATCCAATTAGAAACGGAAGCGGAAGCCTTGACCTCCGAGCGGTTTCTTGGCTTATTGGCCACATTGCAGCAATATGAAATTGGCGATGCACGTGTTGCGAACGAGAATCGGGCAGCAATAAAGACCGCACCTACGCCAAAAAAAGAAACAGATGCAGGGTGCAACTATCTGTCAGATACGAGATACAAAGGGGATGGCGATGGCTGGTGAGGGGAGTATCCGAAAACCAAACGAAATAGAAACAGAGAGATAGTGGAAACATAGAAAAACAAATGCAAAGAGGGCAACCTTGGCTGCGACTACGAATCAAGTGCAACGAGGGAATGCACAATAACCCACTCACTCACTCGCACTCGCCGCGCTCTCCCACTCACTTCGCCTCTCTCGCATGCGATAAAAGTATCTGTGTGAGCTGCTCGCGCTCTCTGGCTCTCTATCTCTCCCCCTCTTCCATTTGACTGCCTTGTGTGCGTGAGAGAGCGGCACAGTGACAGCGCGAAACAACAACAAAAGTGTAAATTGAAATTCCAAAGATGTCGACAAAGTAAATACGAAATAAAAACCCAAAACGAGACAGCGGCAACAATAACAATGGAAAGCTACAACAAAATGCGCACCACACAATTCGGCGAATAATCATAATAAAAAAGGCAGACGAGTATACAGGGCAACAACAAAAAACAAAAAGTTCAATATATTTTTTAAACAAGTTTCCAGACCCGTATGTGTGCCGTTTTCTATATGTTTTCGCCTCACAGACAAAGTCGGTCTTAGCATTCAGCCGCTTTCTGTGAGATATGTTGAGATTCGGATCCAAAACCGGGGGAGTACGGAATTATTGCGTTCTATGCAGTACCAGTTTGTACCGCCCGACCGTACCGATCCTCTTCCATCCCACTTCCTCTTTATTAATCCGAGTGAATAGCAATAAAACCAGATGGCAACGAAGCGCGAATACCCTTTTAACTTTTATTAAAACTTGAGTTTAAGCAATGCCTTTCAGATTCTCTCGATTCAACTATCTGCTATGGAAGTTCAAGGCAACCATTCACTATTGGTATCACACTAATTTTGGGCTTATTGGCCAAGTTTCTTTAGATTATCTTTGCATATGATCTAGTTACCAAGGTACATGTGACCTATAAGAAAGTAGCAGACCCAGTTTGTTTATTTCTGAAGTACTCAAGCACTGAAAGAGCAGTTCCACTCGTGGATTCTTCCAGTTGGAAAACCTTAGGTTGTGAAGTCAACCCGTTCTCCAGCTGATAATACCCGCGTATGTAGGGTACACAAATAGAGTATCGCACTTACGATAAGATTGCGCGTCGGTGTTGCTATTTTCGTTGTCGCCGTCGATATCGCAGCGCTTAGATCGGCGGGCAGAAAGTCCAGCTCCTCCTCCTCCACCGCCTGGTTCTCCTGGTCCTCCGGGTCGTCCTGCACCAGCCTGACCCTGTCCTGCTCCGCCGGATCCGGATCCTCGGGCTTTCTGATGGCGGGCTTTTTCGTTGTGCGCTCCACTTTGACTTTCATTGTTGCTGCTCTCCAGTTGGCGATTATAAACAAAACTTACATGTGCAGCTGGCACTCACACACACAATCACACACCAGCACACGAGCGCACACACACACACTCTCTTTTCGCCTTTTTGGCCTTTTCCAGTCAGTTCTGTAGATTAAAGTCGGGCGAACCACGCCCCGCTCCACACACCGTTGTTTATCGAACTTTGAACGACTTAAGGTTGAATATTTCGTAATTATCCACGGATTTCTACCGCTCTGCGGGAAAAAGCGATGCTGTATTGCAGATATCACACGATAGTCTTGCAGTTTTTCGACGGTTTGTTGGGAATGTTCTGGCTTTGCACTTGTGAAAGTGTTAAACAATCAAGTGTAACAACAACAAGTTGGCTGGATTTCCTTCGGGGGCGGGGGTTCTTTGTCTCGCTCCAACCAACGTGGCTCGCGGCGCGTGCGAGCGGGAGAGCACTAGTGGGCGTGGGGCGTAGGGGCGGGGGAGGTTGGGTGGCACTGATGGACTGCGGCCGATTAACGGGGGTGAGAGAGAGAGACAGAGAGAGTGGCGCGAGCGAGAGCGAGAGTGAGAGGGAGACGGCCGCGTGGCTTTCCGCTGCCGTTTGCTGCAGTCGCGTTTCAATAAGTTGCCTTAACAAAAAGCGAAAAATAACTGAACAACTGGCAACTGGCGACGGCAAAGACCGACCGCTCGCTCCATTCCGCTGCCTCTGCCTCTCTGTCTCTCCCGCTATCCGCTACTCTCTCTTTCCCACTGCAGCGAACAGACGGGTGACGTCTTGGCCATTGCCTCGCACACACACGCACACAAGCGCGCGAGCTGCGAGCGGCCCACACAGATACACGCACACAAGCGACAAGCCTGGAAATTCAAGTTGCGTAGATGCCAGGGATGCAGAAGATATTGAAATAATCGGAACCAGTTGCTAAACCAAGAGATATTTGAAGTTTTACTCTTAATAATTAGAATAATTATTCAAAGATTCAAAGATTTTTAATATTTTGGGCACTTTTATCTAATTGTTTTAGCTTTTGTCCCATCTACAATTTTATTTTATTCCTTAGAAATGTAAACTTCCTGCTTCAGTGAAATCATTTCACATGCAACTCCCTTGACTTAATTTCGTTTTAATAATGCCAATTAGCACGTTGACTTTTTAAATAATTCCACACTTCCGTTAGCCGTCACGGAATTTCACACTTCCCAAAATATCTCCTTGACCAGCGCAAAAGCAATGAAAAACAATCGGTAATCAGAAAAATCCATAAAACCGCGCAAAACCGCATGGAAAAACCCGGCTGAGCGATTTTCGTATGCTCCGCATGATTCTCGCGGCCCTGGCGAATATGGGTGTGAAGCGGGGACCACAGAATAACTGTCAGAATGATGCGGCAAAAGGGGGAGAGCCAACGAGAGAGCGCGAGATAGGCAGCAATCTCACAGATACAGATACAAGTTGACTGACGTGCGGTTATCGCATGCGATTTTTGATTCAGATAGATAGTGGCTCGATTTCGAGTGCGATTCACTTTCCACTCAGCTCAATGTGAATGCACTCAAAGTGGCAATTTGGCGCGCAGCTCGTTTGTTGACATTTTCCACTTGAAGATACGTTTTTGTTTTGGTTTCTCCATTCTCTCTCGATGCCTGCCTCCCCTCCCCCCTCCATCAACCAAAAAGCAAACACTCAAGAGAGCGGGCACATGTTGGATTTTGTTGCTTTTGAATCCGATTTGTGTGTTATGTATGCCAAAGTGGCGCGGCACGCATCGCCACTCTGAAATGGATGACGGCGATGACTCATCGGGGTTTTTACCCACGGATACATGGGCATAAATACCAACACAGCGGCATCTGGAGAAACTGAGAAACTGTTGTGGGCCGCCCGCAATCGCAATCCACAGATATTCAGAGACTTTCAGGGGCTGAGATACGCGGACAGGTTACCTGTGTTTATTCCCTTTCCATTTTCGATTCCAACGCCAATTGGCGCCCAATGCAAGTGCCGCACGTCGAGAAAACCATCTAAAGTTACACAAATCTGTAGAAATCGACGCTTCAATTTTATCATATTCTTTTCAGATCTTCTTTTTGATGTTTCAAAATATGGTGAAATTAAACAACTGTTGCTGCTTTTTTGATTGTTATGAATCTTTTCACTTCAATATCTTTGCCACATTTTCTTTCAGTGCCGACGTTTGCCGATTGAGGTCAGTTAATGAGTGCGAGTATCTGCGAGATGCATTTGGACGCGTGCTAAATGCTAAATGTGTCTATTAGCCTGCCCGAAGAAGTGCACCGCACACGCATTAATATCCGTTTCCATTGCCATTCCCATTCAGATTTCGATTCCGAGTCCGATGCGAGGCCCATTAGGAGATGTGTCCAGGTAGCCGAAATGTTTTGTGCCCATTAGCTGCGAGCAGTGAGACTGGAACTTCGGCCTGGACGGAGACTCCTTTCACAGCACGAGCCCGATAAGCCATGTCTGAGTGCCTGGCGACGCCCTAGCACTTCCCAATCCAGAATTCCCGATTCTGGCCTCCAACGAGGGATATATACTCGTATCAAGGCTGGGGGTTGAATGCCTTTTTCTCGATGCTAATGTGGCTGCAATTTGCCAGGCGACTTCACGGGGCAACTCCGATTAGGTTACAATTCTAGCTCATATTTTATGGGAAGTGGAAGTGCCGCTCGAAATCGGAAGCGGAAACGGCTAAAAAAGTGTGCTGCTTATCACTAGAGCGAGTTACAGACTTAAAAAACACCACATAGCAAGTGTTTTAGTTTTCATTTGAGCGAATAAGCAAAAAGGTGGTACAATGAATCAATGAATTTATTTTAAGATTTGTATAAATACGTTCACCCTTCAAACATTTGCAGCAAACATTTGTTTTCCCAATCACTCTGATCTCAATTCAATGTTTGCATCTTAAAGATTATATTACAAAATAATTATATGTGTATTTCACTTCAAGTGCTTGACTGGCATTCGATTTATTTAAGTCCACACAACTTGAGTTCATACTTAGTTATTTACTTGGCGATATGATCGCTTGAATATTGTTTACATTGATTAAAGTTTCGATCACGTCATGGAGCGACGTCATCGATTCGCCAGTAAGTCACTGAGTTCGCAGAAAAATGTTCGTATTTCTTGGTATCGAATGAATAAGCCAAGAGAGTTCCAGGTTTTCTAAAACAACCGGGAACTTAAGGTTCGGATAGGGTATATATAATATATATAAGGTATTAATCATATGCAGAGCTATTTCCGTTGCAACAAAAGTGCACGTGCAATTTGAAATGAAAAGTGCTTGCTTTTTTGCATTGGATTTCAAGGACAAACACTTTCCCAGCCATTGATTGGAAAACAAGTCCCAAAACAATCGCGCTGGAAATCGAAGAGACCTTCACTCAAAAACAGCTGATTGTTGGGTCCGCTAATGGGCTTAATGTGGGGAGGCGGAGGGGCGTGGCTGTTGGCCAACTAGCTGCAGCTTAAATGATTAAGAAAACTTAATGAGTTTGTTGTAGAACCGTTTTGCAGCCAGAAACGAGGCAGAAACAAATCGAGCGACGCTCATTAAAAAATTAAGCATACGGAATAATAACAGATATGGCAACAATAAAACCTAAACGACTGCAAATTAAAGTTGTTAATTTCGAGCGCTTAATTGTTTTTGTAATAATTAATAACAACAAAACAGAGAGGCCACAAATTGACGCACGAATTAAAAAGCAACAACACAAGTTCAAGGACAGCTCGAAAATCAACATAAAAGTTTCCATTTCCAAAGGGCTTAGTGTCGACTTAAGAGTTTCCCCAGCACTTGCGACATTCATAGCACATATTTTCCTGGAAATCGATTAATGGTTTCGCCAGCGAATGTACGCATATGCATTTTAGAATGGCTTATCTTCACAAATGACCTAAAAAAGCTACTTCAAGGGTAAACATTTATTCATGATTCCGTTGGGACAGCAGTTTCTTAGAGTTTCTAATTGTGTATTCGATTGATTTGAGAACTCATGGTATATAATACCTCAGCATTTCATAGACTTAAGATAAAGAAGAGCTGTGATCTATTAACTATACCTAATCAAAACCCGCAACCCAATATGATTCAGCTTGTCGCTGGCATCTTGCTGATTGTTTGATTGGCCTGATTGATAAGCAACTGTATGACCCGTACGGAAATAGCGAGCCTAACCAATGCGAATCCATTTGGCCTAGTCATGGCGGCTCCCCACAACATGGCCCACAACGAGGCCCCAAGATAAGTGGCGAAAATCAGCCCGTGAATGCGGTCTGGAGTGGTCGGCTCTTGGCATTTCCGTTCTACGCTTTCGCTTTCCAGCTGAGTGTGTGCTCTTTCTCCGCTAGCCCCGCGGACTCGTGGACCCGGGGCTGTTTACGGCGCTGGCACTTCCTGGCCAACGGTTCGTGACTTTGCCAGTGGCTGCTTATCTGGAGGAAGGTGCTCCGGCGTGCGTTCGCTGTCACCGTGCTCAGGTTCAGGTTGTCGTATTCTGGTGGCGTAGTGTTCCGAGGCAAAAGCGTAGACTTTCCGGCGCGACTCGGACACATGTGGGCATGCATCACGGGCGTATTTTTACCCATGACGCTATCAGGTGCGGGGACTCTAGAGCAACGACGATCGCCCAGATTAGGCGACAAGCAAAGGGGTTTTCTGCCAAAAGATAATGTGCCCCTGACGGCACGAAAATTCACACTTGTCTGGCTATCTCTTTGCCCCAAATATATTCGAGTGGGTTTACAGAGAGCAGTACCTACTATTTCCTAGCAGACAATAAAAGCATTTCTAAGATAGTTTTACCTTTAAATAAGGCACAGCTGTTGCAAATTAACTAAAGTGTGACTGAGTGACTTTAGCCACATAATTGTAATAATTGATCTGATTTTAGCTGCTTTAAATAAACTTGAAACTCCGAAGGGCTAAAATTAAATGTCACCAACGTGCTTCTGCTGTAATGGGGTGAGAACAGGTCAACATCACTTTCGAGAGGTTAAATAAACCCTTTTGTGATCGCTTAAATCTGTAACTGTCTGCCGCCTTAATTTAAATTTATTTAAATCGCCTCTATATATACTTGCAAATTACATATACGTATATGCGGAGATCCAGTTTGTTTTTGTTCGCAGTTGAAACAAATTAAATTACGCGAAATGTATTTTTTATTGTTTGTTTTATTTACTTATCCCCTTTTTTTGTGTGTGTTTTTTGGGGAGTGGCTTTCCCACGCCACAGCGAGCAGTAAATATTTACTTCAGATAAAGTAAGTATGCGCGCTTAATTTTGGGCGAACGCTCCGCTCCACATGTCGTATGCGCAACGAAAGCTCAAGATCAAGTATACGCCCCCTGGCCGCCATTTTGGCTAGTTTTCCCAGCTCTGAATTTCCCACTACCGCACACAACTAGCGCGCAATTAAAAAAAACATGCGAAAATCCAACGGAAACAAAAGCGAGCAACACTTCAACTTGGGGCGAAGCGCCGCCCACCAAACCGCAAAACAAAAGCATCCACAAATCATGAGCTCTGGGATGAGGGAGATGGCCAATCATAATGCCGCCTTGTGCACTTGTAACTGTATGCTACACTGAGCGCAAATCGGAATACTAATGTCACTTAGAAAGAGCCATTTATAGACTACTGAGCATCGATAAGAAAGGGGTTTCGCATATAAAACTACTTCCTTCGACTGCTTCGAATATCAGATACCCTCTAATATCAGACAAGCAATAGTAAGTATCGTAAGTAGTAACTTAACTAGTCCACTCACTTGTCTGCCCATCTGAAGGGATGCATAATCCTGCCGCTGATGCTGCTGCTGCTGCGACTGATGCTGCTGCTGCGCCTGGTGTGCCTGGTGCTGCTGATGCGCTGCTGCTGCTACCACTGCTGCTGTTGTGGTGGTGGGCGCCAGGAATTGCTGCTGCTGCTGCTGCTGGTGGCACTGGTAGAAGTGGCTGTTGGATTGGGATGTTGTTGCGGGCACTAGATGCTGCTGCTGTTGCGTGTAGTTGTTGTAATTGCAATTGGGTTGCATGTACTGCGGTTGGTGCTGCTGTTGTTGCTGCTGCTGCTGTTGCGTCAAGTGCTGATTGAAATTGACATTCATGCTGTTATTGTTGTTAATGTGGCGCTGCTTGTTGCAATCGGTTATCCAGGAGACGGCACGCAGTTGCTGCTGCTGCTGCAGCTGCAACAACGCATTGTTGCTGCTGATATTCGCATTGTGCCCGTTTGCCCAAATGTAATTATTATCGGGCGAATTGAGCTGCTGCTGTAGCTGCTGCTGCTGCTGCTGTTGCTGCAGCAGTTGATGCTGCAGTTGCTGCTGCTGCTGCAGTGCGTTGTTGTTGTGCTGCATCTCGGTGGCCTTTAGTGCAATCATTCAACGGGCAACAAATTGTCAGCGTTTATCACAAGATGCTGCAATTTCCTGCTCTCCTTTGTTTGTTTTTTACTTTTGTTATTTTTGCGAACTTATTTTTGGCTTGATTTATCGCTGCTTCTGTTTTGTTTGCCGCACTTACTACATGTATTTTAATTGTACGAAACTTAGTAACACGCTTTTGTTTGGCTATATGTAATTTTTGGCAATTGGTTTGGATTGAGAGGGTTTGTTAAGTATTATTAAGGCTTAATTAATGCAGGCACTTTATGTCAGAAATTCACTAGTTAGTCTCAAAATATTTGTAAGAAATGTTTCACCATACATATATTTCTAGGTTTCTCAATTATTTGCATGCCAAGTTTACAAGTTAACAAGTTTGGCTGTAGTTTTTTGTAGTATTAAATACTTTTCCTTATTGACTCTAGTGACTTTTGGTTTCAGCTCCCGAAATCTCCACAGATATTTACACAGAAAGTTTGCTGCTTGCGACTGAGTTCCTGGCAATTTCACGCTGATGACTCAACCGCTACATCACTTTGCATATTTTTGAAATGCGCTTTATTAGGCTTGCGATCGATTGTCCGCCGATCGATTGGCAATTTTCGATATGCGATTGCCGATCAGCACGTGCGGGACAAGTGGCCGGGTAACGGTAAACGAGGCGTAAACAAACACCGAATCGGGCAAACAAACACGGATTAAATTACGTGATTTAGCCATAAACAGGCGACGGAATCGAAAAAACCAGACACTGCATGTTCTTTTTAGACACACATATGTACAAACGTAAGTGCTATTTTTTCGCTAGCCAGACATCCAGTTGCTTTTGTTATTTTTCGAATTAAATCTTTCACAGCACGTTCGTATTCACCAACTCGCAACTCGCGTTGTTCAATTCGAATTATTTGGTTTTCAGAGCCAGGACCGAACCTACTGACTGGGGAGGCAAGACGTCCACACGGCAGCGCGGCAGAAAGTGTATTAAAACTCAAAATGAAAATTTGATAAACCTGCGCTCAAAGGCGCTCACACACAGGCGCACAGCCGAAGGCGGCCGACGCGAGCCGAAGTGCAATCGCGATCACTGTGTTTTCGTTTTTCGCGTTCGTTTTTGGGGGCTTTCAATATTTTACTCGCTGCGCCGCGAAACCAGGTAAAAACTGCGCTGAAAGGCTACTAAATGCGAAAACCCAAACAATAAAAACAAAATATAACACACGAGCCGAAGAAACAAATTATTACGAGGCGCGTTTTATTTTGGCTCTTTCGCTCTTTTCTCCCTGCGTTCTTCTTCTTTTTTTGTGACTAATCGCATGTGCGCGGGGTGGTCCAGTGTTTGATTTTCGCCAACACCTCTGCCTACCGACACCTATCGTACCCTCTAATGCGATTTGGGGCCAATTGGCTGAACTAGGCGATCCGCTCCGTTCGCTCGTCCATAGATCACTGCGAACTGCGGACTGTCGCCGTCGCCGTCGACGTCGCACAACTATGACTAATCCCCGCTGGCACGCGGCGGTGGCTCCAACTACAATAACAGTATGTAGAACAGCCGCAGCAGCAGCACCGCGCACAACAACAACATCATCCGCGGGGCATGAAGACAACAACAAGTGCGATCGGAAGGCGGTAGCCTTTCAGGAGCAAAACAAACAGGTCAAGAGATGCAGACTTATTCAATCATAATTGGAAACGCACACTATTTATTTAGCTTTTTTATGGGAAATATTTAAATTTATTATCCCCAGGCTGACTTGCTTGAAAATATATTTACGGTTACATTTAACCTTAGGCAAATATGCAGATAACAGGAGTTTAGGATAATTTTAGTATTAAGTAACTGTACTACTACTGTTTCATTTTGTATGCATGTCTGCTTATATAAATAAGTTTTCTTAGTCGCTCTTTTATCTGAATTATAAGATAAGAGTTAGTTACTTGCTTATCCAATGTAAATTCTTGAACTAGTTCTACAAAAAAGCTTAATAGATATAGAAAACCTATTGCATACTACCAAGCGCCTTATCATAGATTTCGAATCGCTGGCTCGAAAACGAATTTGAAACCCATGTTGAATATAACTAAAAACTTAATCATCATCTTAAGCACAAGTATAAGGTGATTTTACTATATATAACATCTGGTAGCATAGATCATCCCATATTGGGCACCGAAATAACATAAGAAATAAAGTTATATTCAGCCTTAAAATAGCTGAAGCGCTCAGCACTGCCTATCAAAATGTCTCTATCTCAACCCCCCCTCACCAATGTTCAAAATTTTGTTTTGCTGATTTTTAATCTATGCAACAACAACAGCAACGAGAACAACAACCACAAAGGGGATCACAAAAATATGCACGACGTGCCCACTTTTTTGCAGCAGCGAAATTTGTTCTTGTTTTTCTGTTGTTGTTGTTACTGTTGCCTTTATGCGACACCTTGCGAAAATGCAAATGATCCTGGCACACACACACATGCGGACATGCACACACGTGCACTAACAGTTCGGTTTGTCACGCTCTCTGCGCGCTGGCTCGCTCTCTCTCTCTCTCCCTCTTTTACCTGTGCGAATGTTAATTGAAGAATTTATTGTTGTCTCATTGTTGTATTGTTGTATTTCAGCCTGGCGACGGCGTCGGCCACTTTTTTTCTTCAAATTTTATTTGTCGGGTTTAATTATGACAACAGCAACAACAACAACAACCAGCCAGCGCCAGCCGATCATTGACTTTTCTGCTCTGGCGTCACATAGTTTTTGTTGTTGCCCGCTGTTTCTGTCACTGTGGTTCTTGTTCTTCTTGTTGTTGTTATTCCTTGCTGTTGGAAGTTGTTTTTGGCAAGAGAGAGAGTGTGAGAGGAATAGATGAGAGGGTGGGGGCGACCGAGTGGGAGTGGGTGGGCGAAGAGCGGGAGAGCGGAATGAACTTTGGGCCGGTTACCGTTTAACTTTTGCGCTTGACAACAAAAGGGAGAAAGGGTACACCGCAAATAAATTAGAGCAAATATCCAAATACTAAAATAACAAATTATTTTTTTGTAAATGATTAAACTAAGTTAAATTCGTCATACGCTTAATGACTCATGATAAGAATTTTAAAGACGATATGATTGAAACATTCCTACGGATTTGAAACAAACCTTTTTTTTTTGTTTTTTGGTTATTGGTTAAAAAAAATCTTTTGTTCGCCAATGTTTCTTGCTCTGCATCAGAGAGCTTAAGAGTTTTATTTCCCTTCTGATTAAAATTAATAAAAACGCGGCATTTGCATAAGCACAGCCCCTCAAAACAATTGGTGGTCGTTCGCAAACATTTCGAATCGAGTTGCATGCTCGTTTTGCGGATAACCGACCGCACCCCACCCCACCCCCAAACAACCTACCAACCACCCACCGCAAACACTGTGCGAACTTTGGCGACCCGTTGACATGTTAATGACACTTTTATAACGCCAACAACAAGCTGGCAACAAAAACAAAGGCGGATGCAACATTCTCCATTGTTTATGGAGCGAGCAGCGCGAGGATACAAATTGTTTTTATTCCGTTTTTGGCGAGGGAGCGGTCGTCCCATCGCCGCAAATACTTACGCACAAGTAAATACCGCAGCGCATATGTGCAAGTACACTGCAAAAAAACACAGAGATCGGGTGCAGATTGGCAAAATACACAAGTATTGAGCCGATAGATGTGCAAGTGATTCATGAATACTATTGTACTATGGCATCACTGTTTGGAAAAATATTTGCTAAATTTGTTTAATTTTATTGTAATTTCAAATTATGAATTATTTCTTCCAGTCCACCGAACGCATTTATTCCATTGACGTGTGGCGGGGCTTTAAGTCATTTTTGATGTACGAGTGGTTCTTGTTGTTATATTTCGCGTATATTTGAGTTAATAATACGCGCGAAAGGTAACGGGTACAGTGAACTCGAAACACGTACAGTGCGTACACCTTTAATTGCACTGCGAATGCGTTTGTGTGCGCCACTCAATGAAACAGCCAGTTTCCTCCTCCTTTCGCTTGGTTATTGGTTGAGTTGCTCTCCTTCGCGAATATTGCGAATATTGGGAGCCAAAACAGAAGAGCAACCCAAGAAATGCGAGAAGAATGCGCCGAAGAATTCGGGCGCCGAAGAACAGAAGCCGTTCTTCTGCAGATGCCGTGGGCGTTTCAAGTCGCACGACTTCGCTGAACATAACAGCACAGAGAAAAAAGTCCAGCCAGTTTGTAAATTTAAAATGCAGCTGGAATATATTTGAAAAACGAGCACCATATGGCCGGACCCAAACTCTATTTCCTGTTCAACATTTAAGCAATATATTTTGAGCAAAAATATATTTTATTCCATAGGGATAATGTGGGTGAGTAACTGACATTATTCATAATTATTTCTGGTAATCAAAAGTTGAAAAGCGCAGTAAGTACGCATTAAGTTAGTCATAATATCAAATCTTGAGGTTACAGCAAAAACAAAAACTCCAACTATAGGATTGGCCAAGCTCAGCCCATTAAATCAGATCATTCATGGGTAAAAAATGTTACATTTAAAATTAAAAATATAAATAATCGGTACGATAGTAGCGTAATCTTTAAGTTTTTGTTCGGAAATTCTCGACATTAGACTTAAGCACTCAGACTTCAGCTATCCGATTTCTCGCGGTGCATCGGAGGTCGTGGCCGTTGCTTGCCTTGGCCTCATTCTGCGTCCGAATCTGCGCATCTGGTTCATCAACTGGAGGAGATCGGCGGCACGCCACCTGGGTTCAAGTGCAGCTCCTAGGGCTTTTCCTACCGCTGGGAAGCGCGACTTGCGCCTTGTTGTTGTTGCTTTTATTAGCACGTTTCGCCTTTATGATCGTAGCGTGATTTCTCCGTTCTGGCCGCTTTGTTGCTGCTGCTGCTGCTTCTGCTTTATTGCGCCGCAGCCTTTTGTATTTTTATTGTAGTTTCGGCAACAGGTGTGGCCCCAAGCCATCTGTACGTTGAACCCGACGCGGGTTATGTCCCCATACCCTTTCATTTCCCCAATTTGATTACCACTTCCCCCATTTTCCAGGTCAGCCATGACGTGTCGCAGTCCGAATCCTTATCGGTGGTCTCCTTAAGCCAGTGACGTCTTCGGATTTTTCACCCCATTGCTCGAGTTCCCCGATATCGTGCGGTATTGACGTCCGCGTGACTCATCCCATTGAAGAGGAGACTTGTTTTCTATTCCATTTTAGAGAACAGCGATTGGTTTATGGCACTAGCCTACACAATATCGCTTTATTTTCGGCTTCCGATTCAACGTGATTTTAAACTGCAATTTATCTGATAGCAACTGCAACATAATTCCATAAAACTAAATGTTTTTAGAAATAAGTGGAATAATAACTTTAAGCAAATTTTAACTTGACGGACATCCGTCGTTAGATTAGATGCTCTTCTTAGTATTAACGGCTTTTTGTATACTATAACGATTCTTCGAAGAATTGCTGGCATGTTTCCAATTTTGGATAAAGTTTAATGGGAATTTAGATATGAGTATGCACTGAAGTATTCTGAGTAAGCATGTTGTCTAAAACTTCATGTTTTAATTTAGCAGGTGCTAATCTTCGAGCATTTTCCTGTAAGCTAGTGTAACTCCGCTCTCTCTCTCTCGCTCTCTTCGTCTCTCTTTGTTCGACTACCGGACCTAGGTCTATAAATATTGAGTATTCCACGCGGTGGCCGCGCTCTAGAATCGAGAGCCCTTAACCCATCCACTCACAACAATTGGCGGTCGGGCGAACAAAGCGAAGCCCAAATGGCTTAATGCCTTGCCAAAACAACCATAAAACCAAAAAGCCTGCCCAAAAACAAATCCAAGCCAGAATCAGAAACAGAAACAGAGAAACAAAAAGTTCAGATTGGTTCTGGTATTTTTATGCCCCTCGCTCGAAAGTGTCCGACGCATATTTCAACTTGTCAGGCGAAGAAAAGACGGCAAAAAAAAATTAAAAAGGCTCGTAAAGCTGAAATCAGCAAAGCCGTTTCGAGGGTAATTAATCGCCAACGCCGCCGCCGCCGCCAACATCGTCGCACATGGAGATCACCATCGGAATCGGGATGGGGTTGGGGATCTTGCCGGCGGTACGGACGGCATTACTTGCGGACGGACGGATCATCATCATCCAGACCCCAAAAAGAGCAGCCCCAGCAGAACCGACCGATCCCAAAAACCAGGCAGACAGACCAAAGAGCCTCCAAAAAGCTGGAAGGCGCCTCAGTTCGAAGTAGGGATTGGTTGGACAGCAAGTTACTACATACGAGTATCTGTACATATATGCCAAAGAGTCTAGCTAACATAATAGATTAGAAGATATATATGATATTACATTTGCACCTTGAAACAGAACAGATTTAGTAGATATAGATCACAAGATCATGGACTTTCTTTCAAAGTAGTTTCCTAGAAAAGCAACCCGGAATGAAAAGTCTTATCAGTGCCATAAAAACCATTAGGAGTGCGGCTGAGTTAGTGCATCCTAATCTCTGGCGAATGGCGTACGTGTCGCTAATCAGGTGACCTTCTGCATTACGGACGAGACAATGGCATCCATGGCAGCTTTGGTAACTACATACATATGCAGATGCGCATATGTACATATATACATATTTTCTAGTTAGTATGTATCAGCAATTTAACCATCATAAAGTCGGAAGCGATTTACTATTTATTAGCCCTGCGTGGCTTGGCTAGCGATACAGGCAGCTAGAATTTCACAATTAACTTAGACGCTCGTGGTTGCTTGGTCTTGGCCGTTTTTGGATTCGATTTTTGCCCCATTTTGTGAAATTGAATTTATTATTTCGCAAGATTAGAGTTCGCTGCGACGGCGAACACATGCGTGCACAGAGAAAACTTTATGGCTTTTAAATATGATGATGACATAAGTTGAAGGCACTTCAATTCATACTAAAATAAAATTAAAGTTTTATTTTCATTTTATATCTTACTAACTGAATGAGTGAATTAAGTAAAAACGTACAAATATTTAATTGTGTTTCAAGTTTAACTCGCTCCTTAATTTTTTCCTGTGCATGCGGCAAGCGCGACAATGGCAGCCTGTAATTGACCCACTTTCGGAGGTGACGAGGCGGGGGTGAGGGTGGGGGTTTGGGGCAGGACAAGGGGCTCCGTTTGAGGGGGTGCCAGGTGTGCGGGTGGTGGGTGCCTTGTCAGCTGGCATCGCCATCGAAATCAACACGTGTGCGGCAAGCCTCGAATTGTGCGCCAATTCGCTGCCATTTACATTGTGTCTTGTGCATGTGGCCAAAACCAGTTTCCCGTGGCTCCAAGTGTCCACGAGTGCCTCCCCCCATCCCCTTGGTCCACCAACCCTGGCAGCACGTTTTCATTCATCGACAACAAACTGTTGCATGCAGCCGCCAGTTGTAAATTTATTTACTTATTTGTTTACAGCCATTGCCATTTCGGCGACAGTGCTGTCGTCATTTTAACTAGACGTGGAAACTTAAAAAAAAAAATACAAAATAAAAAAATAATTTTGAGCGTTGCAGATATAAGCGGAATTTAATCAAATCCCTTAACTAGTTTGATATTACTCGTGAGTAAAACAGGCGGATGTGAGTCAAAATGCTTAACTTACGCATGTTATAAAATTAGCAAGGAATTTCCCTATAGAGTTAGCCTTTTAATGGCCAAACCGACATCGCTGATCTCTCGTGGCGCTCGTGCCGAACTTGCGGAACACTTGGGCTTCTGGTGGCCACGGGCCGCCATGCCCACTGGCCCACTGGTGGGTGACTCATCCGCATCGTCTTGTCTGCGGTCTGGACTCCCCAGCGCAATTATCAACGCGGGCACGCACCGCACTCGGCTCATCGGACGCAGTCCATATAGTCAGTTAGACCACGGGCTATAGTCAGCCCCTTATCGCGGTTTTGCGCCTGCGGTTTTCCTTTCTATGGAAGGCCCAGTCCCCCATCCCATCCGATCCAATCACCCACCGATCGCTCTTTGTTTGCCTTGGAGGCTTGTCCACTGTCGCGGACCAATATTGGTTCATCGCAATTGTTACTTGGCTGTTTGCACGTATTTGCACAAACGGAAACTGGCTCAAAGTGCGTAAATATCAACGCTCAAGCGTGGCCTTATTCGGGGTTAATGCCGGGAAAGCCCCATGAGTCATATGGGGATTTTCACTTCTTGAATCTTTATGTGTACATATAACTAAACTCGCGAGTTGGATTAGATTATCGCATCAGTGCCACATTTGCACAGATTAATGCAACCTTATCTGCATACGAAGATTCGGCAAATACATTATGTTATTATACTAGGTATATGTTAAAAAAAATTTTATTTTTTCGATCATAAAATATGTTTAGAAATATATTAGAATCAGTTTAGTTTGTCATATCTATTATAAATATATATTAGAATCACTGGACAAACCTATGGTCTGTCATACCCAACCAGCTGAGTAAGGGGCATCTGATAGTCGAGACATTGCATTCAGTAGTGCCATATTAATTGTTATCTTGCAGTACTTTTTCCTGAATAGGGTCAAGAATTAAACGCAAAACCAGTTATTTGTTGGCTCTAGTAAACCCAGCGATTAGATAAAGAATAAAATGATCTATGTATCTATTTCCTCGCAGGTGATAAGTGATTGTTGTTCCGGTTATTAAACAAAAAAACGTTTAGCACCGCGGTGCAACGCCCTTGAAAATGTGGCTTGTTAATATGGGAATGATTTATGTGCAACAAGTAGAATGTCATCATCATCATCACCCAGCGGGTGAGTGGGTGGCAGCTGGGCGGTGGATGCCGGAATGCAGCGGCTGTGTAAATGCTAAGGAGACCGCTCCTAGAAATGGCAGCACATGCAGCGACATTACCACTGCGAACTGCAGCTAATTTGAAATTTTAAACAATTTTTGCAACGACTGCAGCGGCGCAACAACAAAAGACGCCGAAAACAAAGCCAAAGGCGAGTCGAGCGGAGCGTTGCGCTTTGATTGAATTGAATGCGCGAAAATTGTGGAAGTCAAAGTCGCGAAATGGGAAAAAGGCGCGAACGGCTTAAAATTATTCGAATTTTTACTGGCATGGAATTTAGGCTTAAATAAAATTATTGAAAATATTCCAAAAATATTTCAATATTTTCATACTATGTTATATTTGAAATAAAATTCATAATCATTTGCTTGTTATTAACTTTTCATCATATTTTGCCAGCTTGCTAACTCCTAGTCCAGCATACCCCACCGCACCTACGATCGCAGGGTATCGAAAACAAATGGCAATTGTAATAGTAAGAGCGTTTAATGCATTTGGCGAGGAAATTACGCGACTTCGTATAGAGTTGTTTGGAGCCGCCGCACACCTGCGTGCCAAATCGCATGGCTCCAATATATCGGTGACAAATCCGAGCATCGCCGAGCGCCAGATGAATGCCCAAGATGGAAGCCGAATGGCACTGGATGGTTGCAGGGCAGCCGGAATTACCATAATGATCTCAATATTTGCTCAACTTTATCACGACGACCATTTAATTGCAGCGCGCTAATCGCGGCCCCATCGCCTCAGTCTCAGCCTCCCAGCATCTCAACATCTCCACATCTCAGCACAATTAGACACGCGAGTGGCGGCAGCAGGGCGTATGAGTAATGCGGGCGCAGTGCAGCGATTCTATCGCCCGGCCTTCATCTGGACCTCCATCTGCGGCATCTGAAGTCAGTGCCTATTAATAGCACTCCGCGATCGCCTGCCATTTACTCTGTTTTCTTAGCCACCACCCTCCTCCACTTGGCGTCACTTATTTTGGGCACCACTAACCGGAGCATTTGTGGCACTGGGCGAGGCAATTACTCACGGCAAGGGCAGCTCCGTCAACAGATTTGGCAGCTGCTCCACTCCGGGGAGGCGGCGGACAAGTGGGCGGCACCAGCGGTGGCAACAGGGGCGGCGCAAAGGGTATCCTTCATAGGGATATATGCTATAATCAAGGGAGTAGTATAGCTCCCTACTCTAAATCATCATGTAAGCAATCCACTCACTTGAAACTAATCATATTTATGGAAAAACTCTTCTATATTGTATTTATTTCCCATATTTTTAAACAGCCCCCCTTTGGACAACGCCACTGTGTGGCAAGTTGCAACAAATTAGCTGCGAAACGGGCGCGTGAGAAAAACAAAGTTGTGCGGTCGCAGGTCTTAAAAATAGTTCGCAAAACGTGACGTGACATTGGGGATTACCAAGGAGCACCAAACTGGTCGGATTGACTCATTTTAATGAGCCGAGTGGGCGGAGTGGTGCGAAGTGAGCCCACAAATTTGGCCTTCTTGGCTCCGATAAGTATGCTATAAAATCTTGCAGCACTAAATCGCTAACTATAGGCAAATTGAATTATTTAGGTTAAATTATACCCAAATTTTAAGCACTAATATCTGAACGGAAACCAATAATGCTACAAAATAATGTTCCGAATACAATGTACGCTTAAAAAGTCACGTCTTCATTTTAGAGTGATTTCAGCAGTGCCCTTCTTATCAAAGTTCAAGTTGAAGTACCAGTGCAATGGTATATGGTATATATATATATATATATATATATTCCTCGATTATAGCTAGCTAGTTGGATTTTTTATGATACCCACACCTAACCATCTGAACTGTCCTCGCAAAACTGTAAAAAGCAGCTGCGCCAACTGCAAACTGCGAGTAATAAACAAAGACTTGCGTTTGCATTGTTGCAATTATCGTTTGGCCATGGGAAACATTTGCCAAAACAGATGCCATTTGGCCATTAAATATATATATGTATATATCCGATTGATCAGATGTGGGCATCCATTTGGGCCATTTGAATTTCCACTTACCTGTTGCGTTAGCATTGCGATTTCCGAAGAGAAGAACATGGTTATTATTTCAAAATTTATTTTACTGATGATTAGTACTAAATAATTTAGTTTTCTTGTAATTTAGCATTACCACTTTCAATTGATTTTTGGTTTTTTCTTGTTTTCTCTTTTGCAGTCTTAAAAATTTGTCTAAACAATACATTTTCCATGTTGCTTCAATTTCTTGTTTATTTTTCAATGGTTTCTTTGAATAGTTCGTTACGCTAATGTTAAATTTGCTGAGAGAATTTGCTATAAGAAAATGAATGCCAATAAGTGTGGTTGGTGGCGGGGGCGGAACGCGGGGTAGGCGGGGCATATCGGAATCGAGTTGCATTAATTACAAATATACATATGTATGTGTGGCGTTTGCTCCAAATGCAAACAGACGCGGCGACAACAATGAGATTTCAAAAAGTCAACATTTTCACATCGTATTTCCTCGCTGCGGTTATTAGTTTCGTTTGTATTTCAAAAATATATTATGGAAAAATTGTACACTGATATTGAGGTATTGGAAAAAATCGGCATATATGTTAGGTATATGTATATCTGAATCTGCACTTGCATCTGCATCTGTATCTGTATCTAAGTGTATGTACAGGACATCCAAAAGTGTAAGATTACGCTAGGTAACGCTACTAGTTCGACATGCAAAAATGGCCTTGCGCTTGGTGCTGTTCTTACTGGGTAAAAATCGAGGAGTGTCCAACGGAAAGTGGCCAGCAGCCGCAGCGAGCCGGGAGGACATCGATCCCTGATCGTTCCTATTTATGGCAACGTAGGACATCTATGTATATAACAAGTGCAATTCTACTACAAATGTATCGCTGAAAGGCTTTAAAATTGTTTCCTTCTATAATTGCTTGCGGTTCTCGATTTCGGTTGTTTCTATTTGGTTGGTTCTATATACTTTTCGATTCCCTTTATTATGCACTATATAAAAATATCTGCTATTATTTATGTATTAAAATTCACAATTTTGGTTACGCTCCATTCGCAAAAATACGTTTAGTTTAGATTCCTAGATATTCACTGTCCCTCGAAAATCGCGTGGATTGGCATCCAGCAAGTTTTAGCCTTTGGAAAGGGGCGACTAAAATGGGTTTTGAAATCAGACACACGCACATCCATATCCATTCGCTCATTGATAGTGGGATTGGAAAAGGACCTCGTATCCACTCGCTGATATCGATTGAGTCCCCGACTCTCAATCGTGTCACTCCGACAATCACGCTTATTTAGTCGATTAATTAGGATATAAATTTGAAGTAATTTACTAGCTACTGGTTGGTTGGTTGGTTTGAGTTATAAATATAAATTACAGGTTTAATTACAGTGCTTTACATTGGAATTTTCGTTAGAGACGCTGAATATATTAGCTAATATCGTGCCAGCATTAGAAATACAATACGGCTATGTTACGGAATCGAAATGGAGGCTCGAGACACTGAGATTGCATTTAATGCAAACTGGCACCCAAAACAAACACAAAGCACACACAGAGCGGCCAAATGGGCCAAATGGGCCAAATGGGGCAAATGGGGCAAATTGGACAAATCGGGGCCGGGACAAGACACACACGCACAGAAATATACAAAATACACTTTGGGCTTAGATGTACGATGCGAATAACAGCTAAGCAACACACGTCGCTGTTATCGGCTGATTACTTTTAAAGCTTTTTGGCGCCCAGCTTCATGGGGCCGCTCGCCCGCTGGGCCCGTCGCGCCTCCAACTCCCGCTGCCGCTGCAGCTTCTTCTCCTCCCGCTTGCGGCGGGCCTCGTCCAGTTTGGCATTGCCTGGAAAGTATCGGCTTCGTTAGTTGCGATTCACCAAGTGGGCCGCCAGCAGGGAAATCTGATATGGCAAAAGGCATGTTAGTGCGAGGAACTCACCGAATCCCGATTCATCCAGTGGCTCGAACTCCCCGTCGGCCCACGAATCGCTATTCCAATTGGCATTATGCGTCGAATTATTCAAATGCGACGAAGGCGGGCTAATGTTATTGCAATTGGCAGTGGCCGACGTGGGCGACGTGTTGCTGCTGGATAGATTGGGCAGCTCCTTTGGCCGCAGCATCGACTGCTTCGACGGCGAGGTGACGTGCGAGTTGAGCTTGGCCAGCGGCTCGATCAGATCGTTTAGCTCGTGCTGCTGCAGCTGCTGCTGATGGGGATACTGCTGCTGATTTGGCAGCAGCGGGCGCTGATTTGGCTGACTGGATGACGTGGATGATATCGATTGTCTAGCCAGTTGTTGTTGCTGCTGCTCCTGCTCCGCCTGCTCCTCCTCCTCGCACTGAAACCGAATTGAGTTAGTAACAAGTTTGAATGGTTAGTTTGGTCAGATCTCACCGGATCCTCCTCGAGACTGCCCCACTCTTCGTTGTCCCAGCCGTCGCGCACTTCGCTCAAGGCATTGGCTGCCATCAAGGCGCCATTATTGGAGCTGGCCGCCAGCGGACTGCTGGGATCCTGAGAGGTCTAAAATTAAAATAATCGAGCATAATTAGCAGCATTCAGATGCCAGTCGATTTGAGCACTACTTACATCCATTTCGCCCCAGTTTTCGTTGTCCCAATCGTTGTTGCCATAATCGGAGGCCGAGGCGGAGGTGTCATTGCTTTCATGCTCCAGCGACGTCATTGAGGTAACACTGCTCGTGGTGGTCGATAAACTGCTGCTCGATGGTTGCTCTGCTCGCAAATGCAGGCCGGGTTAATTGCATTGTGGTAATTGCATAAGAGAGGCGAATACTTACCAAGCGACGCTGGCTTGGACAGATTGCGTCCAGTTAAAGGCGGTCGTGGTCGAGACGAATCACTTTGGCTGCGATAGAACTTGGCTGTGACGGCCGTCACCGCCCATCCCGCCCATGTGGCCGCCGCATTGCCAATCGAAGGCGTGGCCGTGTGAACATCCGCCTCTGCGAACGAAATATTTAATTAGTAACCTAGTTAAGATTTTATTAATTAACCATATTGGGAAGTACTAACCCATCGTTTCCCGCAAACTGGGATCCTCGGAGACCTTCTCTAGTTTGCCCAAGAAGCCTCTGATGGTTTTGAACGCCGGATCGCGCACCGTCTTCTCCGGATCAACGGTGAGGGAACACAGTGATGGCAGAACGCGGTTGGCCACCTCGCTGAGCAGAAAGTACTGCTGTGTGGCGGCCAGCGCCAGGACTCCGGCGACTCTTGCCGGCGGAAAAGGATCCCGCATGGCACGAATGAAAGCGGAGACCAGCACACGCTGGCGCACCTGCGGATGCAAATGCGGCGCAATCTTGCCCAGACACACCGTCGTATTAGTGCGAATTCCACCTTGGTCATCCCGCGCCTGCAGCCTGGCAAAGTGACGCAGGACCTCTACATTCAGGTTATTGTAATTGAGCTTGGGCGCCAAGTGGATGATCGACTTGACCGTCTGCTCGCGTATGGTGGCATTGGTGTCTAGGAACCCGTGAGCCACCTGGGGGAAAATCTGATCGTTGACCACCTGTGGCTGCAAGTGAGCGATGAACAGATCCAGCTGCTGCAGCAGGCGCGATCGCGTCACTCGATCCGTGGAAGCGAACAGTTTGACCACGCAGGGCACAATGCGTTTCTGGTACTCCATCTCGTCCAGCAGTTTGCCCAGCTGCAAGATTATAATTCTTTGTAAAATCAAGTCAGATAAGGGTATGCCAATTCAATGGACAACCTTAAACATGGGAGCCAGCACGGCAGAGCCCGCATCCCCGTACTCGTAGGCTGTTATCAGCTGTGGAAGAATCTTGTGCCTGCACACGTTGTCCGGAAAGTTGTCGAGATGCGTGGTCAGGCCACTGAAGAAGCGATTCTTCTCCGCCTTGTCCTTGATTTGGATCTCCTCCAGGAAGAGCAGTGTGTCCACCAAATCGTTTTTAAAAAAGCCTCCAGGCTTGCGGCAACGTGTGATTATGTCCGCCGGATTGGGACGATTCGAAGGCGAGGCGCCCACCAGCTCGCAATACAGCGATTGCAGGGACTTGGGTATGTGTTCTATGTCCTTGAGGTTGGAGCGTTGCTTGAGCACACCGTTGAAAGCTTCCCACACCAGGCAGCCCAGGCCCCACATGTCCACGGAGCTGGTTGGGAATCGGATGTGAAGGATTATTATAATACTCTAAAGGTAAGAAGATTACGTACCATTTGGTGGCCGCCTTGAGCTTGCTCGGATCGTTTTTTTCGGGGGAATCGTAGACCTCCAGGGTCACTGGTATCTTGGCGGGCGGCATGGGATTGCCATCCGCCGCTGAGACGTACTCCAGGCTGCCCAGTTTCCACTCGCCGGAGGCATTGACAAACACCGACCAGGCGGAAACATTGTTGTGTCGCAGATTGCCATCGTTGTTGAGAAAGGACAGGGCGCGCTGAAAGGGATTGGTGACTTGGTTAGCTAGGGCAATTATCAGGGATAGTGATTACCCACAGTGATCTGGAAGATGCCCCAGGCCAGGTAGAGGCCCTTCTGCACATTGTCGCTGCCCAGCTTGGCAAAGTAGGTGCCCAGCGGATCCACCGCCTCGGTGGCCACGTACAGCATCTTGTCCGTTTCCAGCGAGTCCAGATACTGCAGGATGCTGGGGTGACGCAATGTCTTGAGCCGCTTCAGCGCCGCCTTGGCCAGTTCGCACTTGGTGTCGGATCCGCTACGGATGTCGTAGACAAACACCGACACCTCCTCCAGCGTGGTCTTGCGCTTGGCCTTGTGCAGCGTCCATATGGAGTACTGGTCAAAGCCGCCCACCGGTTCGCCAATGTCGTAGGGGAAGTCTTTCGAGGAGTCGCGCGAGAAGAACGACCACATTATGTGTTTTGCTCGGCGGCTCAATATTTTGTTACTGTTGTGTCACACAGCAACAGCAACAACAACAGCAACAACTGGCGATTGCAACTGCAACAACAACGCACTGCGCAGGCAACACACGCACGCACGCACTCACACACACGCACACCTTGTTGCTGCCACACAAAGGCACTGAAATCGGTGGAGCCCGATTCTCGGTTTATCCTCAAGCTCTATGCCTCTGTCTTTAGCCTTGGCTTGAGCCTTATCCTCCTCATGCCAATCCAGCCGCCTGATGTCCTTTATTTTCCTCCGATGCGCAGCAACAATTTTCCAGCTTTGCTTACGCACACACACACGCACACAGCTAACTTATCCGCTGTTTTTCGTCCCCAGAGGTCTCATCCCTGGGATCCCGGGTGTCCTGGACAGGGCGATCTTGTCTATGTGGCTCTGCTGCGGGGCGGGGGAGTCAGTAGATCGGATCGGGCGCTCGTCTCCGTCGAATTATCCTAATCTTTTTCCCGAGTACGTCAGCTTTTTTTTTGCGTGAGGCGTTAGTGACGGAACTTCGTGGCTCGTGCGTGAGCAGCTGATTGCAGAATTGAGCTGGCAAGGAGAAGGGCAACTCTGGTAGACGGTAGAAAACAAGCTGGCACCTCTTAATTCTTATCAATTATTTATTTGTTTTTAACTATAGTGTCATAATTATGGGTTACATAAATTCAAATTAATTTCAAGCATTATTGTGCATTCTGAGCCACCTAATTGGATTTCGCTATGCATAATGAACATGGTCGCCGGGGAGAAGCTTTCCAAAGGGGTTTCTTTAATTTGTGCAAAGCAATAACATTTTGTATTTTTATCCAGTATTACTAGTTATATGTAGCAAATATCCATAGCCATAATCCAAATATAAAATATAATATTCAACCGTTCACCACGAATAGCCACCACACCAACCTGAACTGTGTGGCAACTCTGCTCGGTGTTATAACACTCGTTGTGGCGCAGCCAACTTAACGCAAGGTAGGTGAATTTTCTCAATTTTTGGCCGAGTGAAACGAGCTAATTTTCGCGACAGGGAATCTTCGACAACTAACAGGATGATGATGCAACGCACCCAGCTCCTGCTGCCCATGGCCATGGAGGCCACCATGCTGGCCCAGCAGCAGCGTGGCATGGCCACCCTGAAGATGATTTCCATCCGCCTGAAGTCGGTGAAGAACATTCAGAAAATTACGCAATCGATGAAGATGGTGTCCGCTGCCAAGTACGCTCGTGCCGAGCGAGACTTGAAGGCGGCGCGTCCTTACGGCATCGGCGCCCAGCAGTTCTTCGAGAAGACTGAGATCCAGGCGGACGAGAAGGCGGAGCCCAAGAAGCTGCTCATCGCAGTGACTTCGGACCGTGGTCTTTGCGGCGCCGTCCACACTGGTGTGGCCCGTCTCATCCGCGGCGAACTGGCCCAGGACGAGGCCAACACTAAGGTGTTCTGCGTGGGCGACAAGTCGCGCGCGATCCTGTCCCGTCTGTACGGCAAGAACATCTTGATGGTGGCCAACGAGGTGGGCCGACTGCCGCCCACTTTCCTGGACGCCTCGAAGATTGCCAACGAGGTTCTGCAGACCGGTTACGATTACACCGAGGGCAAGATCGTGTACAACCGTTTCAAGTCGGTGGTGTCCTACCAGTGCTCCACCCTCCCCATCTTCAGCGGATCCACCGTGGAGAAGTCTGAGAAGCTGGCCGTCTACGACTCGCTCGACAGCGACGTGGTCAAGAGCTACCTGGAGTTCTCGCTGGCCTCGCTCATCTTCTACACCATGAAGGAGGGCGCCTGCTCGGAGCAGTCCTCCCGTATGACTGCCATGGACAACGCTTCCAAGAACGCCGGTGAGATGATTGACAAGCTGACCCTCACCTTCAACCGCACCCGACAGGCCGTCATCACTCGCGAGCTGATTGAAATCATCTCCGGTGCCGCCGCCCTCACATAAGCGAATGGAATGTGTTCCAACAGCTCTAACGATTCATAAAGCTAATTGCATATGGTGCCAGGCACCTGGAGCTACGCCTGGAGCCCTAGTAATGTTACACTTTCAGAAAAACCCCAGAATAAATAGCGTGGAACGAACGAAAATAACTTTAACCATGGACTCCTTATCTAATTCGAGTGGGAGGCAAGTAATTTGAAAGCGTTTACTCAGGTCTGTTTTTTCTTCCCATTGATATCATTGGATTCGATTGCATTCTTATGCAAAGAGTGGTTTGACCCATTGATAAAACTAAAGTGCATAAACTTTTAAGTTTAAAGTGGTAATGAGTACTCCCAAACTATTGGAACATTTATGTATATTTTGATACTCTTTCAACTTTCAGAAATTGGTATCTACACTTTGTGCTTATCTATGGAATTAAGGCGTGGGACTTCAATGGGATGCTTCTTCGTTGCCTAGCACATATTCTGCAGCACATTCAATATGTAGGCTCCAATGTCCTCGTCCTGGTTGGTCCACGATATCAAAATGTTCTTCTGCTTGGGATCCTTCTCGTCCTCCTCCACCTTCACCTCAACGGACTCGATGGCTATGGAGCCGTTCTCCTGCATCGTCACCGTCCAGCCGGTTAGTTTTTCTTCGAGCAGAGTCTTAAGTCTTTCGCTTGTGCGGATAACCGGTCCGGAGTCGTCCATCTTGACCTTGGACGTAAATCGCATAACATGTCGGTTAATTCCGATTTCCTTCAGGGCATCGGTTAGATTTTGCAGCATTATTCGATTGTCCTTCATCACGAGGACGCCATGGATGAGTCGCCGTCTCTTGGGATCCGGTGGCTGGGCGTTGTAGGAGCGGGCCTCTGCTTTAAGCAGGGAAACGGATGCATCTACGGGTATCTTAACAGGCGTGGAAATCACACAGGTTTCGCCGTTGGCCGGCATGTAGGTTTCCAGGTTGAACTCGTCTTTGATCTTTGAGCGCAGGAACTTCATCTTCCCTGCTTCACCATGGACGAGCATGACGTTCTTTGGCTCACAGTTCTGAATTAGCTGCATGATGCCTGCAATACAGAAAATAAATTAGTATCAGCATAAAAGTGCTTAGCTTGTAGCAACCTTTGGCATCGGCATGGGCAGAGAAGCTCATGTACTCCACGGCCATTTTGACCTCGACCACCTGGCGGTTCTCGAACTCCACCTTCTTGGCGCCACCGAGGATCTTGTTGCCCACGGTTCCCTGCACACAGTAGCCGGGCATAATCACCATGTTGTTCTCGTTCGGCGCCCACTTCTTGAAGATCTGCAGGGAAAGACCTGCGTGCAGCATGCCTGGCGTGGCGAACACCACCATCGCTCCCGGATTATCGATGTAGTTCTTGTCAAAGGGCTTGATGTGCTTGAAGTCGAACATGTTGCGGTGAACGAAGGTCTTGCGGATCTTCTGGTTCGTCCAGGTGATGAACATTTTGTAGTAGGTGTTGGCCTTCTCGGTAAGACCCAGAGCAAAGTATATTGGGTACTTGAGGTTCATGCGCTCCCAGTACGTCTCTAGCAGGATGCACAGTTCCTGGGCGCGACCCAGGGCGAAAACAGGGATTAAAACCTTGCCGCCCTTAGCTACGCACTCATGGACTTTCTTGAGGAAGTCCCTCTCGCGACACCGCTTCGAGTCCCTAATGGTAGTGGCGTAGGTGCTCTCGGAGATCAGCAAATCCGGCCGGCACTTGTCTATCCAGGCGGCGCCCAGATGCCTGTCTGGAGTCATGTTGTAGTCCCCCGTGTAGACCACGCTCTGGGAGCCCACCTTGATCCAGAACATGGCGGCGCCCAGGACATGGCCCGCATAGTAGGCTTTGATCTCCAGGTCCGTGTCCACCATCATGCTCTGGTGAAGTGTGACGGGAATCACCTTCTTCATGCAGTCCTTGATCATCTGGGTGGTGAAGAAGTTCGACTCGCCCTTCCGCTCCACGGCCACCTTGCGCATGTCCTCCAGGAGGATGGGCGCTATGGCTTTGGTCGGATGCGTCATGTAGATGGGCCCGGTGTAGCCCACAATCTCTGACATGTAGGGCAAGGCGCCGCAGTGATCTGGAATGCATGCAATCGATAAAGAAACGATTAGAGCCAGTTGACCAGATAAGAGCGCCTTTGGGAGGCAGAGACTCACCCAGGTGGAAGTGCGAGATGATCACACAGTCAATGTGGCTGGTGATCGGACCCTCCGGCACTATGTAGGAGAAGTCCGGGAAGCGGCGCTCGTCGTTGTAGCCCATATGCATCCCGCAGTCGAGCATTATGTTCTTCCCGCCCATCGAGAGCAGCAGACAGCTGCGGCCAACATCCTGGCCGGCGCCCAGGGGCGTTATCTTGATGTCCGGCATTTCTGGAAGGGATCAGGATCACCCGGCTCCACTCTCCTGCTTTCTTACGGCTACTTGTTGCGCTGACAAATGAAATTGCCGAAAAAGTCGACCGTGATTTTTGTAAACAGCAAGGGCGCACGGATGGCGTTGCCACTCCGTCGGTGTGGATGGTACGGCAACGAAACGCTTCCACTGCAGATCTTATTGGAGTGTTCCAAAAAGTTTCAAAGAATTTAATGGCTTTATTGAAATTAATTAATTTATAAAACTTCGATGTTATTTGAAAAAAACAACTTTGTACACGAAGTCTTTAGTTCAATCAATATTTAACATCTGCATTTGGGAACACTCGCACCAATAGTTTGCCGCTCGAGAAACGGTCATACTGAAACGAAAGGAAAATAAAAGATAGCGTCTTGTCTTATCAAATCACTGTTTTGTTTTATACGGGCGAACTTGCAACTGCTCCAGGATGCCCGATTCCGTGGAGGACACCTCCACAATCTCGCTGCGGATATGCCTGGAAGGACACGCGAACGCCCTGGCCTTGAATAAGGACAACAACCAGATTGCTTTGGCCGGAAGAAGCTGTAAGATTAGAATTGTCCAAGGTCTTTCTATAAATACACCTAATATACTTCCGAACAGTGCTTAAGGTGTACTCCATAAACAGCAATGGCTTCACGGAATCGTGTAATATGCGCGGAAAGAACCAGAATCTTAGCTACTCCGCCAACGATGTGGCCTGGTCCACCTTGGATAGCAATCTTTTGGCTACGGCGGCCACGAACGGAGTTGTTTCCGTGTGGGATCTCTCC
The DNA here is from genome assembly GCF_016746395.2 of Drosophila simulans. Classification (NCBI taxonomy): domain Eukaryota; kingdom Metazoa; phylum Arthropoda; class Insecta; order Diptera; family Drosophilidae; genus Drosophila; species Drosophila simulans. The sequence continues at coordinate 25,874,561 of NC_052523.2, read as the reverse complement.
AAGTTCGGCAGGCAGAAGCAGCTGCTTGTCTACAACGAACATGAGCGCACCGCCCACACCGTGACTTTCCACAGCAGCGAGCCCAACATCCTGATCTCCGGTTCCCAGGATGGCACCATCAAGTGTTTCGACATCCGGTCGGATAAGTCGGTCAACACCTACTTCTGCAACTCGGAATCCGTGCGGGATGTCAAGTTCAGTCCCCACACGCAAAACATATTCTCCGCCGTCTCCGAAAATGGAACTGTCCAATTGTGGGACATGCGGAAGTGGGACAAGTGCATGGTGCAGTTTACGGCACACTATGGGCCAGTCTACACATGCGACTGGCATCCCACAAGGAATTGGCTGGCCACCGGAAGTCGGGACAAGCAGATCAAGGTGTGGAACATGGATGGCAGGCCGGGATTGGAGCACACCATCCACACAATTGCCGTAGTGGGACGGGTTAAGTGGCGACCAGAAAGAACGTAGGTTTTTTATTCAGGTTTAACAGTCTTTTTAATATTAAATTGGTTTAATCCTTTCCAGGTATCACATCGCTAGTTGTGCCCTTGTGGTGGACTACAGCGTTCATGTGTGGGACATCCGCAGACCCTACATCCCCTTTGCCTCCTTCAACGAGCACACCAACGTGACCACTGGAATTGCGTGGCAGGGCAGCGACTCGCACTGTCTTTTGTCCATCAGCAAGGACTCCACCATTTACAAACATGCTTTTAAGGATGCCACGAGGCCAGCGCTGAAGGCGAATGCCCAGGGAGCTAGCCTGGGCAGATTTGGGGACATCTCCTTTGCCAACAAGATCAAGGAGTATGAACCCAAGACCAGTGGCGCATCCAATACCAAGTCCTCTAGCTTCATGTATGTCGTATTTGTTGTATCAACTTTTATGTTTCTAATTATGTGTTTCTTAGAAGTCGCCGTAAGACGAATGTGGCTGGCAGCATTCAGTTCCATTTGGACCATTCCAAGATGTACAAATTCATGGTCAACGACACGGTTAGCAAGACACTATTAAGGATCCCTTTGCCATAACTGAGCTAACTTATATATTTCAGTTTTCCGGCTATCCCCTAAGCGAATCTGTTTCAAGACCTACCCAAGAACACGAGAGTTTTATTGGCTGTGCCAGAGAGCTTGTTATCAGTGGTAAGAAACTATCGGAGTTATGCGAGCACAATGCAGAGGTTTCCAAGAAATACGGCAAACACAATGTGAGCATTGGAGATTATTACCAAAATATGCCCAAACTTTAGCATCTACATTTTTCAGGCCACCACATTGTGGAACTTTATCAAGCTGTTCTACGGCAGCAATCACTTCGAGCCTCCCTTCGAGCACCGCTCCTCCTTCTCGAATCAAAAGAATCCAATGAACTCACGACGTGCCACGCAAGTAGCCAGCGATTGGCCACAGCAGCGAACTGAACTAGGCCAGGATCTCAATGGAAACACGCCGGAAACAGCCCACGAAATTGATGTGGCGAATGTGGACGATGATCCGCTCGGCAGCAGTGGTGTGGAGCATCCGCCTACGAGCTCAGTGATTCTGTCCGAAACGCAAATCATCAGCGAGATTACCTTTGACAACTTTGAGCTCTTGCGCAATGGGTTTATCTACGTGGGTCCCACTGAATGCCCGAAAGCTTTGGCCTTCCCCGCCCTTCATCACGATGTGCAGGCTGCACGACCACAACTGGATCTCAAGGCTTCCGATCACGAAAAGTCACCTGTTAGTTGAGATTATTGAGAAGTCGATGTATTTATGGTTTAACTAACTTATTCATCCTCTTTTAGCCACCGCATGTTCCCACTGTCCTAAAAGTCAGTCATGTTCCGCCCATACCCATGTGGGAACCGCATAAGTTCGTGTCCGATGCCCTCATGCTAATGAACGATGTGGGCGATGTGCAAACAGCTCTCACAGTACTTATAGCGCTGGGAGAAGCTCGGAAGCTCCTGCCCATTGACGATGCATTGGTGGTAAGTTCAGAGACAAAGTTGTGATCAAAACAGAGTTATTCATCCGCGTTTTTTTCCTTTCAGGAGCACTGGTTTTACACCTACGTGGACCAGCTGCATCGCTATGAGCTGTGGAACGAGGCCTGCGAGGTTATCAATCGCTCCTGGCTGAGATCGGTGCAGCAGCTCAACCAGCACTCGACAGCCATGCACACGAACTGCGGGGAGTGTGGACGTCCAATGGGCGGCAAGGTGGGATGGTACTGCGACAAGTGCAAGTCCATGCAGTCCGCCAAATGCTGCGTCTGCGGTCTGATCGTCCGGGGAGTCTACGCCTGGTGCCAAGGATGCTCCCACGGCGGCCACATAGAGCACCTGCAGAAGTACTTTGCCAAACACTCCAAGTGCCCCAAGTGCGGCCACCTTTGCGCGTACTCATGAGACGTGGAGGAGGCTGGGTTTGCCCAGCTTTTGCCCCCCATTTGAGAGCCTTGTAAATAGAGAAGACTTAAGCCCAATAAGTACCTTGCACTAGACACTAAACAGATTTTTATATAAATGTAGCTCGAAGTCACGGCATTCGAGATGTAAACTTGTAAAATAAGCTCAACATTTGTGAAGTAAATTAACAGACTAGTTTAACGATCTTCTGCAACTTTGATTAGCACAAATGTTTGTTACTTAATTTTTTTGAAATATTGGAAAATAAAACTGTTGTCTGTTGATGCAAGTAAGTTTTTTAAGTATAGGAACATTCTGGGCTTTTAAAAAAGTGTCCATTTTATTGAATTTCTTCAATCATTACAGGTTTTTGAAAGATTCGTATTGGACTTTAATCGCTATAGTCGATTAGTGTTAATAACAGTGTATTTATGCGAGTGTTTCAACCTTAGGGCTACTTGATGAAGGTGCTCTTAAAAGGTAATATTACAACCACCTTGAAGTTGAGAGTTGAGCCGCACATTCAGTAGCAGAAAGGGGAGAAAAAATTATAAAATTGAGAGTTCTGTAGGGATTAAAAACAGAGAGCAACATATGTTGCGGTTGTCTTTAACTAAATATCTAATTGTATGTCCTCGCGGGTGGGTGGACAAGCACGTCCGTCCACAAGGACACCACCGCCAGCCAGCGCTGTCCAAAAATCCATCATGCCCTCAGCGCAATGGAATTTTGGCAATGCCTATATGCATTTTATGTTTTCTTAGAATCCAATTTCAGTGTTGTTGCATTGCGCTTCGCGCATTTATAACTTTGAGATGGGGTGCACCCACTCAAAGCTTGGACTTTGGAGCAGCGTTGGCGGCTAATTGTCAAGAGGCAAAATCGAGGCTCACAGTTTGGCAGGAGTCGCCCACTGTTCCACTGGAGCCGGCTGAGGTAGCATTTCGCTTGAGCGTTGGCCCCTCATCGTAGCGAATCGTCATGGAGTTGGAGTTTCCGGGAATGGCCACATAGCCCAGCGACTCGTAGAACTTGATCAGCTTGTCCTTGCAATCCAGCGACATTTTGTAGCAGCCCAGTTCCTCGGCCAGCAGCGATACGGTGACCACGATCCTGAATAGTAAGTCCTTTGATTAATGTTTCTTGTTGGGAAAACGATATACTACGCTTACAGTTTTCCCAGTTGCTTGCCGCGATATGTGTCATTGACCACCACATCCTCCAGACGGCCACGCTGAAGAATGAATCATAGGTTAAGCTAAATCATGGATCCTTTTCTCATCTTCTGCACTTACCACAGCACAGTTATGGATGAACTTGCGCTCGATCACCAAGGATGCAGCTCCAATAATCTCATTCTTGCGAGTGTCCTCAATGACGGTGACAAAGTAGTCCCCACTGGCCTTCATCTGCGAAAAGCGGGCTAGGAAAGATGGACATGGTCAGTACAAATACTACAATCCGAGCTGAAAGTCACGACTCACTCAAGAACTGCGTGCGATTCACATTGCCCACATGGGTGAGTTGCGAGAGCAGCTGTAGGAATCCACGATCGTAGTCGGTGTCCTTGAGAGGACGCACTTTCATCCAGGGCTCGCCGGGATTGGACGCCGATATGAAGGGCTTGAAGTTGGCGGGACTGCGATGAAAGTCCAGCTTTAGCAGCAGACTAGGATCGTACAGATATGTCTCCTCCTGTAAGATTCAAAGTATAGGGTATAAGTATATAGTATCTTTAAAATAGTAAAAAGTGATAGACAGCATTCTGTGAGTAACAAGATGCGAGATACACTGATGAGTGATTTTGCTGATTAGGGATGCTTTCTATGGGCTAAGTTTTAGTGATTGCGACTACCGTAAGTTGCACCATTTTCGCAGTGGACTTCACACGTCAGCAAGTGACGCCGATGGAGGCAAAACTGAAGGTAAAACTCAGTCAACAGGTAAGAAGGTGGAGCCGCGATAACAGGAATGGTATCAAGAACTGGTTTCTTGCACCCAACACTTTCGATTCGCTGGTGGCCAACTGGTTTTGCCTCATTTGGTATCATTTACGTTCAGTTCTCCTATTTTTGGCGCATAAATTACATAGTACGAGCAAACCGGTGAAGTGCGTAGCCCCACCGACTAGTATCGATTTAGTTTGTTGTGGTTTCAGCCAGGACTAAAACAAACAACGTGGGCTCGAGGTCGCGGTGACTGAACTGCCACATGGTCACGTTTCTTTAATATTTTTCGTACGGCATTGAAGTATCTATTTGCCACTGAGTATTTTAAAAAGCCTCTTACCATGATTTTATCTACTGTCTGATAGTGATAGTGAAGCACCAGTTAGCAATTTTCCCTATCTCCCGCAACGAAACTAACAAAATGAAGCGGAAGTTTTTCCGGCCGCTTTTATCGGTCGAAGTTGCGGAGCAGACTGAGCGAAAAACACAAGCCGCGCACAGTTCACGTTGAAATACAGAAAGCCAAGCGCTAATTGGCAGTCAAGAGAGGCTAAAATCCCCTGAAAAAGGCAAAAAGTTGCAGTTTCAACGCTAAAATGACCCTGAAGATTCGGCGATGTGAATGTAAACATTTAAACAGCTGATTGCGAAGAGAAATGTTCTGCAAAAGCAAAAGAAAAATAGAAAGAAATAGAGATGGAAAGAGAGCAAGAGACTAACCAGCTGAGGGTACAGTTGTAACTGACTAAGAGAGATGGTCAACATGTTTTAAATCGTGAAATTAATATTTATATATATATTAATAAATATTCGCATTCCCCAACAGTAAAAGCAATGTGCATTTGTTTCTGTTAACCAATCTTTACTGCTCCTCGCACGTTTCTATAATTAAATAACACAAACGTAACGTTAGCCGATTACGTTACGTGGCCACGATGTATTTGGGAGTCTGGTACATTTCGTAGGCGAATTCCTCGCGATGACTGGGATCGAACTCCAGACCCACATAGTCTATTTCCAGGCCAAACGGACCATCCATTCCCTTCTTCGCGGCAACGGAGAATCCGAAGTGGGTGACCCTGTTCAGCGGTATGGCGCCCTGGCGATCCTGGACACGTCCCTTGGAGGAGAGGAAGAACTTAGAGAAGGGAATCTTCGCTATCTGCCAGTGGGGACCTCCACGCGTGTACAGAACATAGTGGTAGATGTCGTTCCACATCAGGTCGAAGTAGCCCTCGGTGTGCAGGTTGATCAGGTAGCTGCGTCCATCACCTCGCACCTTCATGATTAACATGTTGTACTGCGTCCAGTCATAGGTGGACTCGCGCTTGAAGGATTTCTATAATGAGGGTTAGTATCGTTACATCCAATGTGAAAACCACACTATACTCACCCGCACTCTCTTCGTGCGTATGTTCGCGTATCCCGTCCTTTTGATAATGCCATCCTTGGTGTGATTCGAGTTGACTTCACCATGGAAGAGTCCTGCGCCGGCTGCACTCAGTTCCAGGGTGGCAGTACTCTTACCCTCGCCGTGATCCGCATCCGTGGTCACCGTCCACTTGTCCAGCACATCCGGTGCCTTGAAATCGAACACCACATCCGTTTCACCCGGCCGGAAGACCAGGATGGGATCACTTTCGAACTTCTCCTTGACCTCCTGGCGCCACAGCTTCATCTCCTCCTTGAGGTCCCTCAATCCGTCCATGATCATCTGCTTTTTCGAGGGTTCCGGCAGCTTGGTCTTGTAGCCGGACTTCTTCTCGCGCTCCCAGAATGTCCTGTGCACGGCGGTGGTGTGGATTTGCTGCTGGACAGCCGGAAGGCAGCAGCCCAGGCGGAGTCCTTGTCGCAGGAGGCTATTCATCGTGGCATTGGTTTAGTTTGAAGTAAATCTTATTTCTTTAGCAGCCTGTGCAGCAAAACAACGTAACAACAATCAGCTGGTCCCAGTTGCCATTCTCAGCGAAACAGCTGTGCACAGTAGATATTCGATAGAAGATAATCACAGCTGAAATGTAATAATGAAAATCAAACTTACTTACTTGATGCTACAATAATTATTTCTTCCCATGTGGCTGACTTTTTGATTCTTCCTTACACATTGAATACATTTTCTTTCCTCTTAACTAAGCTACACTGTTCCTTATTCGCAGTGAATGGCAATCCCGGTTTTGTTGTCATTGCTAATCATTTTGCATTCGGCCTGGAGTTCAAAGGTTTGATAATCGAATCGCATCGGATTGGGAAAATGAAAGTGCAGGACATGGACAAATGTGCTCCCAGCAGCGACTGGAACGTGCTTTATTGGGTGCTGGGCACGATCCTGATGCCGGTGGCACTTCCACTGGCCATCATCAACATTTGGCAGCGATTCCAGGCCCAGAAATACCGCAATCAATTGCCCGGCAAGGTGACGACTTTAACTTAATGACTGATTAGCCGAGTAATTATGTAAACCATTTGCAGGTTGTGCTCATCACGGGCGCCAGTTCGGGTCTGGGCGAATCTCTGGCCCACGTCTTCTACCGTGCTGGATGCAGGGTCATTTTGGCGGCACGTCGCACTCAGGAATTGGAGCGTGTTAAAAAGGACCTCCTCGCACTGGATGTGGTAAATTCTGGACCCCTAGTTATGTGGTTCACGTTGTTATGCACCAACCATTTTAGGATCCCGCTTATCCGCCGACAGTGCTTTCCTTGGATCTGGCTGAACTGAATTCCATTCCAGAATTTGTCACCCGGGTGCTGGCCGTGTACAACCAGGTGGACATACTCATCAACAACGGAGGGATCAGTGTGCGAGCAGATGTGGCATCCACGGCAGTGGATGTGGATCTTAAGGTGATGGTGGTTAACTACTTTGGCAGCGTTGCCCTGACCAAAGGTAACTAAATCACCCTTTATCCCAGAAAGTCAACTTACTCTTGTACGAATCCTCAGCTCTGCTTCCTTCGATGGTGAAACGTGGTAGTGGTCACATCTGCTTCATTAGCTCCGTTCAGGGAAAATTTGCCATTCCTCAAAGGGCTGCCTATTCCGCCTCGAAACATGCCGTGCAGGCCTTTGCCGATTCCCTGCGAGCCGAGGTGGCAAATAAGAACATTAACGTGTCCTGCGTGAGTCCTGGCTACATACGCACCCAGCTCTCATTAAATGCTTTGACAGGATCGGGGAGTAGCTATGGCAGTAAGTGATTTACCCTTTATATGCATATTAAAGCTTATCTCTATCTCTATGTCTCCAGAAATGGATGAAACCACTGCCAAGGGCATGTCACCGGATAAGCTCGCAGAACGCATTCTGCAGTGCATTCTTCGCAAAGAACCGGACATTATTGTCAGCGATGTCCAGGCCAAGATCGCCTACTATCTGCGTCATCTTTGCCCGAGTCTCTACTTCTGGATCATGGCCAAGCGCGCCGTCAAACTGGAGAAAGCTGAGAAGAAGTCCACTTGAGCTTAGAGTCAAACGTAAATTAAACGTCCTTAAGTATTAGTTTCATTTTTATTGTTAATTGAATTTCGCTTAAAATGAGGAAATTATAAAGTATCGCATATGTGTGTGTTCGGGTTAAAAATTAGTTACACTCGTGTTATTGCCTAACGATAAGATTAATAAATAAAGTATTGTAGTAATCGTAACATAAAGTACAACTGAATTGTCACACATGTGCTTCTTGTTCGCTCGTCTTTAAAAATGTTAATCGTAAAATTCTAGTATTCACTTCTTTGCTCTTCGGTTTTTGTTTTGTTCGATTCACTTAATTTCGTTTGTGTTTCATTCGATTTCTTAAGACATTTACGCGTTCTTAATTGACAAAATTACATATTATTCATTTAGGTTCTTGGATGGGTGATGCGGTCTTGGACAACATTTAAAACTGGCCATTAACTAGGGGTAGACGATGGTTTCGTGGGGAGTCGGGAGACGTACATACGTGTTTATAATTCATTTAGCTAAATTATAAAAATAGCATTAATCCATCTCGTGAAAAGTATAAAAATTAATTACAATTGAGGTACACAATACACATACAGATTTAAAAATCGTTTGCAGTTTTACAATTACATTAATATTTATGTATATTTAGATTAAAATCAATCGGTTTCTTATGTACAATACACAAAAATTGTTCTTTTCGCGCTAAATAGTCTTTTTGTCACGCTCAAAATACTCCGCTCCATTCGCTTAGACAATAATCATTTGCATTTAAGTATATACAGTACACACAAACATTGGCAAAATTCGTCTCTTCAATACACAGGATAATAAAATGTGTCCTTTGGAAATGCACAGGTTGGGATTACGTGATCCTTACGTTTGATCCTTTCGGTTTGAGCTCAAGTATCTCAAGGTGCAACATATTCCCACTCCGGTGCATTTTGTGTTTCCTAGTGTTTATCTTTTTGGTTAGTTTCAATCTTTTGCCTGCCATATTTTGTATAGTTTCGTATTGAAATATGTTGTCAAGACAAGGTAGAAACTAGACTTCTCTTCGACTTCGGGTTTATCAGTATTTCTCTTTATGTTAAGCATTTCAAAGCGATTGTCGCGTACTCGTTTTAACTATTTCCGTTTCCGGTTTCTTCACTGGCCAACGCGTTAACTGTCTGTCTGTTTGTCTATATACGATATTCTGTGTCGGTTTTTTGGGTCATGGGTCGGGGTCCTGGTTCGCTTGAGCTGAGCTTTTGGCTGCTATCTTGTATCTGTATCTTGTATATTCCACAAAAATATACCCAAATGCTCGTACACTTGCAATGGCTATTGCACGCCCCACATGGATGTATGTATATACTCTTGATACGCCTTTGATTTCCTACACGTTCATATAGCTACAAATATCAATTGATGTCCTTAGCCTAAGATCCTTATTGCTGGGTGTTGGTGTCTAACTGCGGAATGTGACTCTATATACTACGCGTTATGAATATCGATAGGTGTTGGGTGTCTCCTTATTGTTTGCTCTCATTGCTCTAACTGGATTGCATATAAAAACTATGTCCATTCGATATCCTATGTACACTACGGGCTGCTACGGGATCGATGCGTGTGTACAGGTGCCGTGCTCGCGGGGATCGGGTGGATAAGTGCCGGGGCTCGGGTGGCTAACTTCCTATGTGGCTGGCTGGGAGTTCTCTAAGACCTACTTTCGATGCATGATGCTTTTGATTTATTGACAGTATCGTTGGTTATCATTGTATCTAATCCGTACAGCTATTTGCAACTTTACCCGGCTCCCCATTTATATTTTCCTATATGCTACTCCTCCTGCTACACCAACCTCCATCTTCCTCTAATCCTCTATTCCCCTATTCCTGTCTAATCTTAGTTTTGATCTTCAGAAAATATGCAAAGTATTTTGAAATGTTCTCGGCTAATATTTCATCGTTTTAGTTCCTTACTAAAATAGCACCTTGTATTGTTTTGTGTGTCGTCGTAGTTCAGATGAATAGTGATCGTTGTTCGAAACTTGAAGAGCAGGCAACATAGGCAATTTAAGTGTATAGTAGGTACATAACAATGCAGTAATACTGTTTTGAAAATAACTACAGATATAGAGTATAGGACCAAGTTCAGGCAAACACAAGAGTGGGCATGTAGTCAGGTAATTCACTTCGGGTTTCTTCTTATAGCTGCTTTTGAAATGGAGTATCTGTGAAATGCGACTTTGACTTTACGTAAAGCTCATTTAGTTTTGGTTCGATAAGAAGAAATCGTCACTGAATCACGAGCATTTGCCCTGTTTCCAGTTCGTAATCGGATCAAATTGGGAAGGATACATACATATATGTATCAACTTCCGCCAAGTTCAATCGAATCCAGAAACCGGAACTAGTGAGACTGGCTAAATTTCAGTTTACGCAATAGAATGCAAACAGTAAACAGTAGAAGGTACAAAGTGCGGTGAGTGCGGCTGCGGTTTGGACTGCGGTGGCATCAGTGGGTGATTGGGTGCCCTAGTGGGTGGTGATGCATTCGAGGTGCTGGGGCGAGCCTTGGTTGGGGATTAATGGGCGTGTGGAATGCGGTTGAGTGTCTGTTCGTGTGAGTGGGCGTGGTATTTCACATTTTCAGCAGAAACGGCAAGTTTAAGGCAGTGTTATGCAAGTAAACCTATGCGACAATTTGTATAACTAACATTAAGACTTATCACTTTCACTTGGTTGGTTTTGGAAACTGGAACGGGAGAGCTGCCCTTAGCTAACCAAGTTCTCCACATCGGACACAACCACCTCCAGATCCGACGGCAGCTCGTTGTTCTCGTTCGATGCTGCTGCAGATGCGGCTCCTGCAGAGGTTGCTGCTGCAGAAGGGACTGCTGCTCCTGGCTTTCCAGCTGCAGCTCCTGTGCCTGTGGAGCGCGTCCTGAAGTTGTGGAGGCTTCTCCTCGTGGGCTGCGAGGGCGGGTGACGCTGCATGGCGCTGGTGGACGCGGATTGCTGCAACGCCACTCCGGTGGTTAGGCCTGGAGTGATGGATGAGCTGCTGGTGGCCGTGCTGCTGGAAGATTGGCGAGAGAAACTGGGCGGAGGTGCTCCAGTGCTAACGGCGGCATTGCTGTTTGCTCCACCCAAACTGGCCCTAGGAATATTGCTAAAGCTATTCCGCGAGTTCCTTGTGGGCGGAACAGGCACTGCCTTTGAGGAGGACACGCTGCTGTCCCTGCGGAGATTGGCATTGGACGAGGAGCGTCTCTGTGGCGAGGCGACTCCCATAGTTGGCGGGTCTTTCCCGCTTCTGGTGGCTCCACTACCGCTAGCCTTCAGGTTCAGACTGCTGCGCTTCTTGTTTTTGGACAGATTTTGACTGAGATTAATCAGATTTTGGGTGCTGCCAAAGTTACGCGTGAGGTTCACCGATCCGCTGGCCTTGCTGCTGCTCCGGCGAGGAGCGGCCGCAAATGGATTGTGGGTGGACAGGGAGTTAGATCTGCGATAGGAATTCCGCTGCGCAGGAACTGGAGGAGCCACCTCTAAGCTGGCTCTGTTCTGTGAGCTAGGAGCCACTTTGCTGCTACTACTGGGCTTCGAACTGGAGGCCTCTGCCTGCATATCCACATTCTCGTAGCAGTGTTCCATGGAACGTGGAGGCGTTGGTGGCTTCAAGGTCTCGTAGTTGGGTTCGTTGAGGGTGAGGATCTGGTTATCGTCCTCCGCCTCGTTGCAGAGCAGAAGGGCACTCCTCTTGGCGCGCGTAGACACTTCCTTCGAGGAGGACTGCCCCCCAGTTCGGTTACTGGTCTTTTGACTTCTCTTTGGCCTTACACCTGCGCCCACCACATGGGTCTTCACTTTCGGTTTCTTGGACAATCTCAGGGAAAACTTGAAGGGCGGCTTGTAAACCACCTGCAGTTTGACCTTCTCGTTGGACAGATTACCCATGGACTTGGTTTTCTGCGGTGTCTTTTGCACCAGTCTCTCCGGCGTTGATTGCGACTTGCTCATCACCTTGCGAACTCGAGAGCTGTGCTCAATGTGGGACAAGGGTTGAGCCACGATTGGCGACTCGAGTAGCCACTTTTGCACCTTGCCAAAGGTGTTGGTGTGGTTATTGGTGGTCGACAAATTGGAGGCATCGTCGCCATTGTTGTTGCGGTTGGAATAGTCGATGATCTCCTTCATGTGCTTGCCCACCTTCTTGCTGGACTTCTTGGGCTCCTCCTCGAGCGATTTCTTCTTGGCCAACGCTTGGCTCCTAGTGGTCTTCTTTGGCTCCGGATTGGCACTGCTTTTGGCTGCACTTCGGGTTGCAGCTGCAGCCGCGGCTGTAACTCCCGCTCCAGCTACTGCTCCCGTTCCTGGCTTCTTGGTTCGCTCGCCACGAACCTTCTTCTTGAAAGGTACCTTTGTCCTCACGGCTGTATGCACTATCACGCCGTTATTGTTCTCCGGAAGACGCACTGTTTCCGTGGTGGCGCTGTGTATAATGGTGACGGACTTAAGCTTCAGATTCGACCGCTTCGCCAGCAGCTTTGTGCTCAGCGCCTGTGAAAGATAAATGAGGCATTACAAACATAATCTAATCAAATTTAGAATAGGGAACATAGCAATGGTAAATGTTTCAATGACTTCTAGACTAAAGCTGCCCTCAAATTAGCCACAGACTAGATGAATGTTCTCCAAACACTCTACTGGATTATTGCGGGCACTGGAGGTCTAAGTGCTCACCCAAGGCCTGGGCCCTTGCTTGCGCTTTGGCTTCGACCTGATCCCTTAACATTTGCGTGAGAAGTCTCATAAACTTATTGTACCAAAGAATATTTAATAGTGTATTTAGGAACTTTCCTCCAGTTTCCTGCAACGCTACTTACCAGGAGCAGGATAACGCCTACAGCAGCTAAGGCTACTGTGTACCAGTTGTGCTGCATCCACTTCTTAAAGCTGGCGATGCTCTCTTCGGAAAGCAGGAGCTTGCGCAACGTGGCCAGTGGACCAGAGGGATCCACCTCCCTGCACTTTTGAAAGACATCACAGTATCTGAACAAGTAAAATATGTATTAGTTTTGCAAATTGTGGTATTGAAAGTAGATGAAGCGTACCCATTGTAATCATTGCAGGGCGTTCCAGGCTTTGAGTACATATCGGGCACATCGAAGGGCGCCTCATTCCACTCGAAGGAACTCCGGCAGGGACTGTCCTCTCCCGGCAGCTTGCAACACAGCTCGCATGACTTAATCCGATCGTCCTGCGGTCCGGGAATGCACTGGCACGATTCCAGACCATAGGCCAAGCATATGCTACCCGTACAGTCGCCCATGTAGCAGACGAACTCCTTGTTGCAGATGGTTTTGTTGGGCTTGTTCACCGACGGAGGACACTGGGGCACTCGCCCATCACAGAATGAAGGATCCCGACAGCCGTTATCATCCCGACACTTGTCACCGAACTTCAGCTTGCAATCGGTGGTGCAGCAGGGACCTTGCGAGGGACTGCAGCGGGCATGCGGCGTTAGAGTGCACGGAGTTTCATCCAGACGAGGTTGCCTTGACATGGGAAAGCAACACGAGTCCTTGCAGTCCTCCTCCCAGCCGCAGTCGCACTGCTCGCCCGGCTCCACCACACCATTGCCGCAAATCGACGACTGCGGCTCGGTGAAGCAGCCCTTCATGGAACGTGCCTTGGCATTCAGCACGGGCTCTATTGATTTCAGAGAGCAGGTGCTGAACTTGTTGTTGTTCTTCTTGTCGCCCGAAGTGGCGCGGGCAAACATGATGAAGTTACCATCCTCGCCACCAGGCGTACACTGCTCCGGATCGTGCTGAAATTGGGAGGTATTCTTAATAACATGTAATATTTTATAATCAATTATAGAATTCTCACTGGTGATCCAAAGTTGTGGCCAATTTCGTGGGCCAAAGTCACATGGGAGACAGCTGGTGGCACATGCTTTCCATAGTTCAACAAAGTGACTATTCCTGTATTGAGTGACTTAAGCGACCCCCGGTAGTGACCATTCTTTTCGCAGACTCCGCCAGCGTTCTTGAGATCTCCCGTCCAGGCCAATCCCAAGGTTCCCATCTCGAAGTCACGGTAAGTGAACATGTAAGCCAAACAAAAGGCATCGTAGTCCTCCTCTGTAAAGTAAATCAACAAAAGGTCATATAAATTATACACTCAACCCAAATATAATTAATTAAACACGTGCCAAAATAACACATAATGTTAATTGCATATCAATTAATCAAGAGATGCGTCAGCTCAGGATCTCAAAACTGGATTAATTATCCAGAAAGTTAAATTAATTTATAATCGCTCACCCGAAAACAGCTCCAGAAACTTTTCCACGCCGTAGTTGCCGGGGAATCGGTAGCTGGGATCCTTCATCGCGTTCATGTTGTGCACCTTGATGCGTTTGATCATGAAGGTGATGTTGTCCGGCTTCCCATCGTTGTTGAAGTCTGTGTTCCGGTAGATTGTGTTGGCCCGCTGTACGTGCCGAGTGATGGCTTCTATGGACGCCTCTTCTGAGCCCATCTTTTGGAAGAACGTGTGGTCCGCCTGCAGGTAGAGCATACAGGTGGTCTTGCGGTCGTAGAGCAGCCTGGGAGAGCTGTGTATGTCCTCGCCACCCCTTCCGCTCAGCAGGTTCGTCATCATCATGCTGTTGAAACTGGGATTGTGCGGATTGGGGGCGAATATGATCTCCGGATTGTAGTTGTTTACAATGATGTTTGGCTTCTTGGTGGCTCCGTTTTTCGTGATAATCTCCACATGCGTCTTGTGGCTGGGCCGGTCGTTGCCATTGTTGTTGTTTCCCAGAAAGAGCGTCGTCCAGTTGGCATTGAAGAAGTTACTGGGCAGCTCGCGGGTGCCATTGTTATTCGGCTCCTCGTAGGGCGTTCCGAATTCCGGTTCGATGGGTCGGTTGTACGTGCTCACAATAATGTTCTTGTGTTTCGTGTACAACTTCCGCACATTGTTATTACTATTATTATTATTGTTGTTGTTGCTGTTATTGTTGTTACTATTGCTGTTGGCGTTGTTGTTGCCGCTGCTGTAGCTGCGACTCCCCTCGCCGAGATTGGAGGGATTGTAGTTATTTACAAGTATGTTGCGGTTCGACGTGGGCTTAGTCAGCGTGGCCAGGAAGCTCTCGGTGCTGCGCACAGTGCTCCTGGTTGTGGACGTGGTTGGGTACTTCCGCGGCGACTCCTCGCTCTTGTCCTCTTCGGAGGCCAGGACGCGAAAGTCATCATTGTAGGGCACCTCCAAGTCCAGCGGCAGGGGCGGATTACGATTGTACGTGGGCGCCGGAGCGTCCGACATGGCCAGCTAAAACGTGAGGTTCATTAGGATTGGATTTCGAGTGTATTCTACAGGTACTAACCTCCTCTGGCAGCCAGCGCTTCTTCCTCAGCTTCTCGCTGGCGCAGTGCGTCTTGGCGGGAGCGGCGGAGTTGATTCCTCCGCCGGTGAACTGCTGCTTCTGCATATTTACATCGCTTAACTTATAGACTATGCTGTGGACACCGCTCTCGGCCAGCTGCTGGGAATACCGGTGCGCCGGCTCGATGTAGTAGTGCTCCGCCTGGGTCTCTATCGTCCCGTCCAACAGGTTGTCGCTGGTAAGGATCGCCTGGACGTGGGCCCCCTCGTCGTCCTCCAGGCTGCCCGTATAAATGCGCGACACATCGTAATCAATGGGGCCCAGAGTGTTCTCAATCTCCACATCGTGGGCGAACACCGAATGCGGCTGTTGACGCAGCACCAAGCGGAAATCTCTGCGGGAGGAAGGCGGTTTCAGGTCATTAAGTGATTACCTTTTCGGCTGACGATCTCGAGTGCACTCACCTGTCGTGGGCGGAGAAATTCAAGCGGATGGTGTGCGCCAGTCCACTCGCCGAGGGGGTCACCTCTCTCTTCTGCCGGAAGCGAGCCTGCTCCAGGTGCCTGACCTGCGCCGCCTGCAGCACCTGGCGATCGAAGTTCGCCGCCTCCCAGTGCTTGATGTAGGGCGTCAGCCTGTGGGTGTAGCCTGTAAGAGGAAGGGGACAGCTCAGGGGTTAGTGGGAGCGGGAGAAAGCTGTCAGCGGCGATGACAAGATGAAATTTCTCTTAACTAAGTGATGAACAAATTTGTGGGTAGGCTATAGAAAGCAACTGATTGAGAGGATTACAGTGTACTTAAGAAAGCAAATATTGATACGATGATGATATACAAATAGCATATTTGAGGAAGCCTCTTTGTAAAAATCAGATTACTTAATTTTTTTTTAGATTTTGGGTTATCTTTTAAGGCCCAACTCACCTGGCAGCTTGAGTGGCGTGGGAATGGCCAGGATCTCGCCAGGCAGCCACAGGAGCCAGAGGAACAGGACCTGGAGCCCGAGAAGGCCCAGCAGCCAGCTCATCGTGGGTGCGATCCGGGTGATTCTAGATGGCCTGGACTACTCGAAGGTTGTGTTTTTCGAACTCGACCCCTGCTGCTGCATCACATCATTTGTTATTCGTTATTTGTTATTGTTGTGGGATTCGCTGCGAGGAAGTGGCTCCAATCGGTGACATCTCCGCGGGAACTGGGGGAGTGGAGAGTTGAGAATCTAGAACGGTTATGATCGCGAGATGATTGCATTAACGGTCCGTGGCACAAAGAAACTGCATTGCGTATACGCCGTGTGCTCGCATCTCCAAGTGGCTTTCACCTTTTACGTGAAATCTTTTGTTCAGCTCAAAAATCGGTGTATTTTGTTCTGTTTTTTTTTCGCTTTTTTGCGTCTTTTTGCATAAATGGCAAAAGCAACAAACGGCGAGAAGAAGAAGAGCGTCACAGCATTTCATTAGCACCTCACACACACACACGCATACGAAGCAGTGGCGCTCGTATTTGTGTGCCCGTGAAAAATACTGTTAGTTAGGCGCTCTCTTCGCCACTGCTTACCTCTCTTTCGCGCAAACCTATTGGCCAATGAAATTAATTGCATTCTTTGACAACCGTTTAATTGGATAATTATTGTTTTTGCCCAACAATCATGCGTGTGTGTGTGTATTCTACCTGAGCTTTGGGCCAAAAAAAACCCCCACTGCTCTCCCCACTCATTCTACTCGTTGCTCGCTGTTGTTGTTGCGCTGGTCGAAAACCAAAATAAAATACACGTAAAATTCAATTAGCCACAAAATGTTGCACTCTTTTTTTCCGTTTGCGTTAATTGGATTTGCGGAATTTAGCCAAATATATTAGACGAAACACACACCACACACACAGGGATAACAATCGACCTCCGTTAATGGCGTAAATGGTATAAGCCAGTCGCAGGTTTTTTCTATTTTTTTTTTTTCGTTGTTGCCACGGCCTAAAACCTGTTCTTCTGCCCAATCATCCAGGCCTAAACCGAGCGAATTTTACGACTAACCGTGCCGTTTTAGGACTTTCTGATCAGTCGATCTTAGCTTTGATTAACTTATTTGCTTGGCTGCTTACTTTTCACAGTCACTGGAGCACTTGCATTACAATTGCTTTTTCTGCGCTTTTAACAACTTTTTTCGACCACCTTACCATCCACCAAGCAGTGTGACCGCACCGCGTATTGACCGTTAAAAGGTCGGGCTCAGAAAAATACACCTTGCAGTCGAAAAAAATACCGCTAACGTACTTTGAGCTGACGTTCTAGCCGGGACTCGAACCACAGTGCAGTGGGCCTCCAGTGAATATTCTGAAGATTGTGGAGTTTTAGGTTTAGGTTTTACTTGTTACCCGCTCGTGCATTCAACAATTGTTTAAGATAAGGTAGCTTAATAATAGATTAACATTTAAGGGCTTCTTTGACCAGAGCCTGCTGCTTTTGGATATCCGTTCTCAGCTTATCCGCGTTCTTTTCCAATTTAGAATAACATTCTTTCAACTGATTTCGTTGGGTCTCTAGATCTCCCACGGTGGCCGACAGTTTCTTCACCTTCTGATCGTACTCGTCGAACATCTGCCACCATGTTGAAAGGGGAAGATTCTCCGGTTCAGTCAGAAAAGCGTGCTCCAAGTCCAAGTTGTCCGTTGATCCGCTTATCGTGGGCTGATTGACCTCGAACGTTTCCATGTCCGCCATCATTTCCTCCACACTGGGAGCCGTGGGTGGGGGCTCTACTTTGGGCCTGGACTTCCTAAACATCCTGTGTTTTCTTGAAACTACAATTTAGAGAACTGGAAACGTCAGCACTTGTTGAATTGGGGATTCAATATGTGGGATTACCTGATGTTTCAAGTCTCGTAGGTTTAATGATAGTAAGTGTAATTACCGTACTAACAAGTTAGTCTAAAATCTGTATATAAGCCGTAAAAACGGATTCAATCAATTTTCTGCAATTGTTTACAAGACAGTGGTAAATAAAGAGGTGGCCAGTAATTATTATTTCAAAAATACCAATAAAAGTTAATCTTTGTAATCGATAGCAATTTCGACATAAGCAATAATATTTTGTTTACCACTTTATGTCATCCCTAATTTGCGCGGCATATTATTAGTCGAATTGTCATTTTTACAGAATTTGAGGCGTACAATGCGGAATCAGGACGAACTAAGTCAGGGCGCCAAGCAGAGATTTGTGGAGACGGCTGCCAGGGCCAAGAATCCCCTCGAATCTCTGAGCTACCAAAACTACAAAGCCCCCAGCGGACAGGAATTCAAACTCATCTGCCGAGCGAAGTCGGATGCGGACTCCAAACTGCTGAAGTGGGCCTTTAAGCTGGCCGAGACGAACGTGGGACCCTATTACAAGCAACTCAAGATGGGCTGGCAGCCCAAGATCAAAGCCGCCGAGCTGAACAAGAACTGGGCTCGCTACCTGGTGGCCCAGAATGAACAAAAGGAGAACGTGGCATACGCAATGTTCCGCTTCGACATGGATCACGGAGATTGTGTCCTGTATTGGTGGGTATTCCACAAGTAAGGTCTTTGTGCTTTAATTAAGTAGAACTTCCTTTCAGTTACGAAATGCAAGTGGCTGCAGAGTATCGAAGACAAGGCCTGGGAAAGTTCATCATGAACACTTTGGAGGACTGCGCTCGCCTGTGGCACCTGGAAAAGGTCATGTTGACCGTTCTGAACAACAACGATGCCTCCATTTGCTTCTTCAAGCAACTGGGCTACGACAAGGACGAGATCTCGCCGGATGTCCTGGAGCAAGCCGACTACCAAATCTTCAGCAAATCGATGCTGAGCTGAGTATTTATTGGACACCGGCGATTATAGACATTTAGCAACTAGTATAACAATGCGTTTATTTCAACAAATTGGCCGTGGTCTCCAAGTGCGTGGCCATGCGAATGTCCTGCGAACTGAGCCCGCCCACGTCGTGTGTGGACAGAGTCACGTCCACCTTGTTGTAGCAGTTGAACCACTCGGGATGGTGGTTGATCTTCTCGGCCAGCAGGGCCACGCCCGTCATGAAGCTGAATGCCTGGTTGAAGTCCTTCAGCACGAACTGCTTGAAGATGGCGTCGCGCCCCTCCACCAAAGTCCAGCCGGCGTCCAGGAGAGGCTGCAGCTTCTCGGCGCGCTCCTGTTCGTTTAGTCGTACCTAAAAGGCAGCGAGCAACAAGTGAGTGGGATTGAGTCATATGATACATGAAGGCTTTTGTTTTTTCGATTGTTAGGTGGTAATAGGAGAGGACAACATCAATTTATGACCAGCTAGGGCATAAATCACTTTCCCAAAGTCGAAACCCGTCCTTGGGTGGTCGATTTCAGTTGGAGGCGATAAGGGAACCACTCGATTTCGCTGAGACTCCGTCACCTTGATCTCAAACTCACTTTCGGCTCGTACTTACCACCATTTTGCGCTTTTTCGCTGTGATTGCGGTTGCTGTTGCTTCTGTGGTTGGGGTGCCGTGGATTCTCCGGAGATTTGCACTGCCACCAGTTGCTGCCCGTGCTGCTTCTCTCGCTGCTGGCGAATACAGAACTGAGATTTGCGACAGGCTGCGCGAAAAATAAAGCTCAGATTTAAGTTTGGTATTTTTCACCCTCCCCCTCCCTCTTCCTATAAATACCTTCTACTCGTTGCTGTTGTTGCAGTGGCGCGGGTTAAACCAGCTCTGCGGCTGCTGGCAAGCAGATTGGCCACTTTCTGGCAGTTCGGCTTAATCACATTCTGAGCGCATTTAATTGTTAACAACATTTTCGATCCAAAACTCGTTTGTTGTTAGCTGCTGTTTTTGTTGCTGTTGCTGTCGGCGCGGAACAGCTGACTTGTGTCTTATGTTAGCTAACATTGAGTTAACATGGAGCTGTAGGAGCTGCCAACTTGCTTTGAGAACGCCTGATAGCAACATAGCTGTTATAAAGTCTACATGGCGCTTAATTTGAATTTGAATTTCTTAATAATCTCAATGTAATTGGAATTCTATTGATTTCTAGAGATTTGAATTACAGTTTATTTATTAAACGGCCTTCTCTTACACTGTTACGATTTCAAAGCCGCGCTGATTATATAAAGTGTTAATATATACTCGTATGGCTGGAATATGACTATTATTTGTGCACCACATTCTCCGTCTCTCCATTTCCGTAATAGTCGTAATCCGTACTGGCGGTGGAAGTGGCCAGCTTGGGATGGTCGGTGGTGGTGACAGTGTGAATGGTGGATCCACTGGATCCAGTGACCACCTCAGGCGCCACACTGGTTGTCTTCCTCCAACGCAAGCTGTAGCGACTGCGAATGAACGGCGGCTTGGTCACCAAAACCGAGTCACCCATCGCTGCATATGGGATATATCGGTTATACATTGGGAATCCAAAGACTAAAATTGCAGCTCACCCATTCCGATGAGGCAACAGCAGAGGATCAGGAGCAGTGCCAGCTTCATTCTGAGTTCCCCTTTCGATGTAAACTGTAACTTTTCCCGGCCACTCGACTGCCTTTATAGTCGCATCCGAGCTGAGATAAACGGCTCCCAATTCCCCGTCGTGAGCGAAATCGTCCCCTGGCTTCCCTGGGGAATTGGACACCCACGCAAGTTCAATCACCGCCAGTGCGATTTTATGTTTTTTATTCGTTATCTCTGAATGAACTCTTACTTTAGCTTACGGGTTAAGGCGACATTGTACAATCGAATCGATATTATGCCTAAGCGAAATGGTAATAAATACGTGTGTGGAATCTGGGCAGCCCGCAATTAGTTGTCCGTTTCCGGTTTGCGTTCCGCTTCCGGTTCCGGTTCCGCGGGCCGAGGACGCTTGGGTCCGGAGGGTATTGGCGGAGGTGGAACATCCGGCACCGCGCTGTTTTTGCTCTCCGATCCGTTGCGAATGTCCTCGAAGCTGGGCTGCGCCGGCTCCAGATTCTCCAGGGGAAGTGGCTGTGGCGGAGGTGGACTCTGGACGGGATTCAGTGGCTGTTCCTGCTCCTCGCGTGGCAAAGCGGCTCCCCGCACGGGATAGCCCTGGCTGGGGTAGTAGTCGTAGGGTGGCAGGTAGTTCTGCCTGATGAAGCCCGCTTGGTCGTAGATCACTGGGTACTGGCTGTACGGATACGGGGGCAGGTGCATGTTTTGGCCTCTGAACTGGGAGGGCAGTGGGATCAGCACGGGCGGCAGTCCCTGCTGATTCAGCGGCAGCTGCTCCTTGGTCATCTCCTGGCGCTCCACGGTTCCCGGTGGCGACGCCGCCTGCGGCTGCTGCTCCACTGGCGCCTCCACAGGCTGTTGTGGTTCATACGGAGCATAGCCAGCGGGATACTGGGCGGCAGATGGCAGGGGGTAAGGGAGCTGTAACATTAAGGTTTCAATAGTTTAAATTACTATATTTTTCTGAGTGCGGTTCATTGCTCAAGACAGACTTCTTTGAGTTGTTAAATAGAGTGAGCTTGTTATGTTACCTATTATTAAGTTAATCATTGGTTTATTAAAGCTAGCAGTAACTTAATCTTGCGAAATATTTCGCAAAGTTTATCAGTGCTAGCAACTTTATGAAACCCATAAGCTCACCCTCTCGTTTGGCGTCAATCCTGGGACAATCGGCTGGCCAAACCTCACGATCGGCGGACTGTAGAATCCGTAGGGATTGTAGGGTCCAAAGGGGGCGTAGCCCGGCTCGTGGATGGTGGGCTGGATGACCGGGTAGGCGCGGCTGGAGGTCAGGTTGTCATCGGTGGTGATGAGGGCGTTGTAGACCTTGGGCTTCTTCCTCAGGCGACGGGCGGCTAGCGAGGAATCGGTCCACAGAACGAGTCCCAGTAGCAGTAGGAGAATCAGAATGGTGTGCTGCCGAGAATAGAAATCGAAATCGAAGTCGGCGGTTATACATGTGTACCAGTAGATACATAGATACAAGTGGCCATTGACAGCTGTCCCTGGGTTTGTCACTACTGCTGCTGGATGGCGATCAATGAAAACCATAATCTGTCTAATTGATCGCCATATCGACAATCAATCAATGAATTGTTTGGACTACGCACAATGTGTGTTTGAGCTGGACGGAAGTTGGGCAGCTGGAACGCTGGGTGCTCTACAGGGAAGCTTGTTAGTAATGGCTCTGAAAGCCAGGTATTACGTGTCTATATGGACTATATGGTCTGACTCCCCGGCCAGAAGAAACCCACGACTTTCAAATACCAGCACTGCAGTCGCCGAAACAATCAACACATGTCAGCCTTTGTTGCGAATTCTCTACACTTCATTAGTTTTGAATTGAAATGTAGATTGTTCCTTTAATTGGATTACGGAGTAGCCAATCGAACCGGACGGCGCTGATACCTCTCACACTGAGCGAAAAAAGTCTATTCAGAACTGGTACCTCGTTCACTTGAAAGTTTAAGGCACACTTCATTCCTACATTCCACCTTCTACTGAGAACCGATTCTTTTGCCAGTGCATGGGTTCAAGTGGAGCTATGACAAAGGCCTTTCCTCGGAGAGATGGAGTCTAGGTCCGGTTAGACGGGTTGCCCATGGAGGAGGCTGGGTGGCGGTGATGGTGGTAATGGCACTGCAGCTGGTACTGGAGCATGGAAATGCACTGGAGCGATCTGCGGAACTGTGACCGCGTTTCTGATCTCGATCCCCCGATCTCCGGATCCCCGGATCCCCGGGGGCGGCACTCTAATTGCCGCTATTGGATTACCCAGACATCCAAGTCGGGTGGGGCTGGGCCGCCCTCCTCCTTGCTATTGTTGTTTGTGAGTTTGTGGTCCAAGAGACTGACTGACTGAGTGACTGACTGACTGGCAATTTGGTTTGCTTTCCAAGCATTTCACTTTGACTTTCCTCCACATCTCACCCACTCCCACTCCCGATGGCCGTGATCTTTTCTCTCGCTTCGAGGGAGCAATTTTCAACGCTTTTCCTTTTCCTTTTATTTTCTAGTTTCGATTTCGTTTTCGATTTCGATCTCGTGGGCATCTGGCAGCAGTGAAATTAAATGGATTCGGCTCGAATCAGCAGACAATAATCGGTGATCAAGTGCACTCCAAGCCACGAAATTGGGCCACCTCGAGTGCCATTGTAATGCGCGTTAAAAGTGATAGTTCCAAATGGTTCAATGGCTCGGAGTTGCCTCTTGGCCATGGGTGTTTCCATAGGCTCAGTGACGTGCCGACAAATCCAGGTGGGTGGTCACTCGGAGGTGTCAGTGGAGGGAGGATCGAGTGGCGAACCCACTTGACCCATAGACGATCTTAAAACCAAGCCAGTTAGTAGAGAGATGTTTCTAATGACTAGTGATTTAAGTGGCTTAGTAGTTGCTGCTTTGCAACTTAATTGCTTGACAGATAGTTTAGTTTTATAATTGCATAGTTGTTATTATTTGTTTTTCAATCAAAGTAGTTTGTGAAGATTAAGTACATCTGTGTTGATCATTTCATGTTGATAAGGAAAAGCTCGAACTACATTTATAAGTAAATTTAAATATTTAATAGTCACTTGCTACGTTCTACTTCAATGGCAATAACTGCATAAACATATAGTAAAATTTCAGAAATTACTATAAAGTGCTGTCATTTGAAGTTAGGTGAGTTCTAAGCCATTCTTCTGGTTTATAGAGTCGACTGCATTTGCACATTGGCTATTTGGAAGCTGACTCAGAGGCAAATGGCGTTGGATTCATGGCTAAGACCAGTTCAAAGGCAATCGATGGCAGTGGCGTAACCTTAAACCCGGGTCTAAACTGGATCTTGGGCTGAATCTTTGATTGAATCTTAGACTGGGCGTCGAAAGTGAAAGTTCCAAGAAAGTGTGGCCCCTAAATGGTCCCTTATGCAACTCGATGTGTATTTAATCCAATAATAAATCAGTGCATAAAGTTATCACAGACGCCGCTTACCTTTTCCATTTGCATAGTGGCCGTGTGTTTTCCTTGGACTTAAGTATGCAGCTGATGCAGTCAGATGTGTCAGGAAGCTCCAGAAAACCCAAAAAAAGAGATATCATAAACTGTCTGCTTCGCACTTGCAATTGTCTTTAAAAATGCACAATTTGTTTAGCGACTGGCCGCCGACACGAAATACGAAATGACTTTGAAAACAAGTTGCTGCAAATGATAATGTGTATGAAGTGCAGTTCACTCGGGAGAACACAGATCACGATTTCAATTCGGTGGGGCCGACTTGAGTGGGATTCAGTTGAGTTGACTTCACGCGGAGACTGCCGACGACCGACTGGCTCTTTCTGCGGCTGCGCACGCGCGTTTCTTGGTTTTCAGTGGCGATTCAGTGGGTTTCTGGGGACGTTGAGCGAACGCTGGGCGCGCTCCATGGGCAACCTTTTATACCTTCGGCGGTGGTGGTGGTGGTGCCAGTGGTTATAGTGGCCATAGTAGCCGGAGTGGTGGCAATGAAAAGCTGGCTAAAAGGCTGGCAAATAAACATCTGTGTTGGCTTTGGGCGATTTTTATGGGCGTACGAACAGGAACTTCTTGGAGTTGGCCTACTTTCAGCCAGCCTTGCACCGGGCGTAATGACTTTTTTATGGCTTCTCAAGAATAGTAAAAATAAATTTAATAACTTCTAACGACTAGCTATAGCCGGAATAGAGTAATTAATATTAAATAGAGGAAAGGATTAGATTATACTTACGTTTTATGGCAAATTGCTCATACGCCATGGTGTCCTCATATAAATGGAAGTTTGCACATAACACAGTTCCCAAATATTAATCCATTTCATTCCAGCTTCATTTCACTCAGGGTATTCCCACTTCGAGTGAATTGAAACTGAATCACAATCTGAACAGATCCAAATGCTTTTCCATTGGAGGCGGCGTTTTCATTAGCTCCGACTTAAGTGCTCGGCGGCATCAAATGAATGCAATAAACGCGGCGAAAGTGTAGAATAGGGGCGTTATGAGCACCGAACCGGGCGGGAATTCGTTCAGCTCTCGACACTCTGGAAATGCAATTGTCAATTGGCAGTTGTGGTCACAACAAGTCTTTATTCTCGGCCAAAACAAATGGGCTTACGGGTTTCACTTTCGTTGCAAAGTTCAGAATGGCTGTTCATTTTGCACTATAAAAAGTGGTTTTAGTCATTCAAAGCCAGCTGTCGGGCCCTCAACTCTTTGTTGTTAACCAGATTGTTTATTAAACAAGGTTTATATTTGCACTGACACTGGCAGAAAAATGATAAACTTTTTAGTTGTATGCCAAACCAAGCATAAGAATCTATACTAGTACTTAGTTTGAATTTAACATTGCTTGTAAGTTTGTAACAGCATTTGTTAAAAAATTTGTTAAATTTATAGTTTTCCTTTCAGTGTACACCTCCATCTCCAGCATGATAGTTTGTTTTCATTTGGCGCAGTCACGTTCACAGTCAAAAGGTGATAAGAGTGATCCGATCCAATCCGATCCGGTCCTCACCCACACTCGTGCTGCAAGTTGTGGGGCTTGCTGAGTGCTGCTGGGGTCAGTCCCGAAAACTTGGAGGTCTGCTGTTACCGTTTGATAGAGCATTGTGGTGGGCGGATTTTCCCCTTGACTTTCGGACGAAGTTTCGCTTTCCCTTTTTCTGTTTTTATTGGCACAATGAGTCTACGAACTCTGGTGACCCCAAGTCTAAATGTTTGCTTCACAATAAAACCATTTCACTGTTTTCAAAAGTCAAAAGATATCTATTTGCTGAGGCTAACAAAAAACGAAGAATATGGTTTTGTTTGCGTTCTCAAACAGATTTCGCTTTCGCTGCTAGACGACGGATGGCGCCACTGCACGAACTAGCTAGGTCTCGCTCTCCCGGTTTAGCCACCTCGCGACAGATGGCGCCAGTTCAGCTTGAAACTTTGGTTCAATTGGAATTTGCTCAAAGTCACGTCACATTTTTGTGATAAGCCGTGATTCAGACTTGTTGATAGCCTTGCATCTGGAGTCTGGCATCTGGCAGTTGCTTTTGTCGTTGCTTGGGGGCCTTTGGCCCTTGATAAGGGTAATCGGTGGGCCAGTCAATCACCCGAAATCGACCCGATGAAAGGTTAATTTCACTTTGATTGCTTCGGTGGGTACTGTGTCTATAAAAACGACTGCTGATCTGGGCGAAAAATGCAGTTGCAGTTGTGACAAGGTAAACATACATCAGCATGAAGGTCCTCATCGTTCTCCTTTTGGGTCTGGCCTTTGTCCTGGCCGATCACCACCACCATCACCACGACTATGTGGTGAAGACCCACGAGGATCTGACCAACTATCGCACGCAGTGCGTGGAGAAGGTTCACGCCAGCGAGGAGCTCGTGGAGAAGTACAAGAAGTGGCAGTACCCCGATGACGCGGTGACCCACTGCTACCTGGAGTGCATCTTCCAGAAGTTCGGCTTCTACGACACCGAGCACGGATTCGATGTCCACAAGATCCACATCCAGCTGGCCGGCCCTGGAGTCGAGGTGCACGAGTCGGACGAGGTGCACCAGAAGATCGCCCACTGCGCAGAGACTCACTCCAAGGAGGGCGACTCCTGCTCGAAGGCCTACCACGCCGGCATGTGCTTCATGAACTCCAACCTGCAGCTGGTGCAGCACAGCGTCAAGGTCTAAAAGGAGCGTGGAACCAGCCATCCAGAACCATCTGATCGCTTGTCTAAAGTTCAAGTCGTAAATAAAGTGTTTGTTTAACGGCCCAAATGATTTTACTGTCCAGTTATCTGTAGATTTCGTTGGCGGCTGCTATTGCATTGCACTCTCGCCTCTGCTCAGCCACAGATGGCGCCAGTGCATCGTAAGCAAGCTCGTGTTTCTGATGCTTTTTTTATTTTTATATTTTTATAAGTTTGAATGCAAATTTATTGGGAATTCAATTACAAGGCTTAAGTTTTATGACACCCCAGTGAGTTCTGGCCAAAAAAACTCACTATTTTCAGGAAAAATCATATATTTTTTTGCAATTTTGCTGTAACTCAGCCGAAATAAGCCCCACGATTATGAAAAAGACTTTATTGAGCAGCTAATGCTCATAGCTAACCATTCCTTTCCATTTTAAAATGTTTTTAGGAATTAAAATTTTTTGCAAATTTTCGCCTTTTTTATAAGGGGTTACATCATGATTTTTTGCAAAAAATGGGTAAAAATTAAAAATGACAGACGGAAAATCAAATCGATTCTGAACTTCGCTACGACTTAAACGATGCAGGAGATTTCCATTTCGGTACACTACTTTTTTTGTTATGCCAAAAAATCTGATTATTTCTAGGCGGAAAATTGTAAAACGAGTATTGGCAAAAATTACAATATTATTCGTTGGTTTTTTGACTGTAACTTGGTGAAAATAAGGTAAGCAGAAACTTTTTTTAAATGAGAATACTTGGCATTCAAGATTATAAGATGTCTAGATTTAGTTAAAACATATTGAGCAATAAAAATGGCTCAACCATGAATACCAACGAAGAAATTACCTATCCTCAATTACAATTCTCAGTTGAGACCACACGAAGTATGCTAATAGGAATGGAATATAGCTATTCCCGCCGCGATTTGCATAGTTATTACATATTGTCTGGGCATGCCACGGCATATTCCAGTCAATTAGCTATTTGGATATATAAAAAAGGGAAAATGTTTCATATCTGTACAAAACAATCGTCGCCAATCCGTCATGAAGACTCCGCTGTTTCTCCTCTTGGTCGTATTGGCTTCCCTCCTGGGATTGGCCGTATCCCAGGACCGAAATAGTCCGGAGTGGAAGAAAAGTCAGATGGAGCGTGAGTAGTTTAAGCTGCCTTTTCAGTAACCTGCTGATTGCATATTTGAACAGGTGAGAAGTGGTGCAGGCTCAACTTAGGACCCTACCTTGGTGGCAGATGCTGAAAATAAGCACATTGTTGTTAACAATAAACAAATGGGATTGCCCAAATCCAGTAGTGCAGCTAGCCAACTTAGATTCTCATCATTGCTCATGCTCAATTATCAATTTTTTTATCGGCTCCCTTGGGCTGAAATCTGGTATTACCCCCTAGAAATTGCACACTCCTTAGGTTTATTTTCCATCACGATTGTATTTCATTGATCCACGTCCTTTTGACTCATGAAGTCCTTGACCCAATGGCCAAACTGGCCGGAAGTGGCGCACCTGTAGGCCAGGAAGGCCCAGTCGTCCAGGTGGCTCGTGTCCTGCTCCTTCCGGTTGCAGTGCTCCACTACCAGCATCAGTTCCTCCATCTGGTTGTGACCGGCAAAGATCTTCGCTATCCGCCTGGCATTGTAGCCGCTCTCATCCGTCCAAAGGCCCAGTTTCTTTACCAAACACCTCAAAGTAGCTGCATCCTCTTCTTGGCTTTCTTGGCGACACTTCTCCAAATCCTCGTAGACCATCTCCGCGGTGGGTAGTTTCCAAACCGAAGCAGCTTCCGTCGTGGTAGCCATCACAATGAGCAGGCAGCTCCAGCAGATGATCGCCAGCCTCAAGTGAATCATTGCGTATGCGACAGCTTTAAGTTTGTAAATGGCCACAGTTCTGGCGAACACCGCTCATTTATACATAGAACGCTCTGGGAAGACTAGGGAAACCAGTTCTAGTAGCGACATTGGCACTAGCCTAGAATTCATGGAAAATGCGTCTACCGGCGGTATAATTGCTGTCACCGCGGGAACATCTGGTGTGACGCAATCGGAGTCTTTAAAAAACTCTAAAACGATGCTGTATCTCAAAATGATCCATAATTCGAGTACACCTGCACTGGGATGCGAGTTCAAGTTCATGAATGGTTTCACGACTGACTGGGCAGTTGGGATCGAGAGTCACGTATCGGTAAACAGCGCGATTAAGATGGAAATCATATTTAATGAACGGTGTCTGGTGATTTTCCTTTTGACGGATATATGAATAAAGAGAGGAAATAATGGAACAAAGAGTTAAATCACTATGTGACCTATTTTGCTGCTCTCAATTGTAATTATTCTTCGATTCCTATTTCACCTCTCAGGTGAAAAGAATTAATTCATAATGAAACTAGTATGTTATATTATTTCACTAAGTTAATTTTACTTTAGCATACTTCCCATATCCTTGCACATTCTCCATTCGCCTGATTAATCGATGCACTTCTCCATCCACAAAGAAATCGACTAAACTGCAACTGCAATTATAAGTGCGCGGCTGACTGCGCAGGGCGACAAGTTCCCAGGACTCAGGATACAGGACCCGCCCACTCTGCGCCCGACCGGAGGACGATTGCCGGAGATTCCAATCACACGTGAATTCCCCTTTGTGGCCGTGTGTTTCTTCCACCTTTCCTTTGACTGCCTCCATGGGCTTTGTTTTCCGTGCTGGGAAATCGCAAATCGCTAACCGCAAGTCGGAGATCGGGACTGGGGCATCGAAGGGCCTTCGACTTTCTCCGCCGACTGTGATACTTCATTAAACAACTCGCAGTGGCGTTTTCACGCTGCAATAGACCTTTCCGCACCACTCAACCCGGCCCATGTCAGCCGCATTTGACAAAGCTAATTTCGCCGAAAGCCAGACCTCTCCGGGAACCCCCGGCCCAACCCATTACCCCCAGATCCACCATATTTCATATGGCACATCCGATGTTCCGTATGCCACATCCACATCCCAGACCTCAGCCAGCCAAACGCCAAACAAACACTTGACGCGACCTATTCAATTATTTCTCAATTAAATGTCGTGTAAAGAAGTCATCATCGCCGAGTCGGCATTCGTCATTGAACGCGGGGAAAGCCATCAGTTGGGAAACAGGGAGAAATTATATGACACTTTAATAATATTTCAATAAAAACCATTTCTTTTGAGAGGAGTTAGTCTAGGGAATCTAGGAAAATTACTTAGAACCAGGTTTAGATCTGGCTGAACTATTTCCACTTCAAGACCATGAACATCGAACATCTGGTATTTCTCGCAGTGCATCCGCAAACACTTGGCACATTTGCTGATCCACAAAAGGGGCGTGGCACTGCACGAGTGTCGAAATAGTCAAAGGCAAGGTAAATTCAATTCGGTTTTTCATTTCCATTTAGCTTTGCCCGTGTCGAGATTGCGTTAGTTTGCCAGGCAGCATTAAGCACTTAGTTTCAAAGAGTTTCCAAGGATCAGGGCAGAATGAATCGAACTAAATGGATTGGCAAATCTCAGTTCCTTTGACTTCGCGCTGATTGTTTTCTGATGAATTCGCCTGGCAATCAGTGCTAAGAATTACTATTACCAGAAGGCTTAAATGCAAGTACATAACTACACAATCTCTGCAGCTCCTTCGAGACTTTTGAATTTCGTTTAGATTCCCCTTTTATGGTCTTTTACAATCCCGGCCATTCAAATAAAACACTTTACGTTGTGCATAGGAAAATGCCTTTCGAGCTTAATGGTCTGCGACTTGTTTCCTTTCAATGCGCATTGTTTCACTCCCAGCGGAGTGGCCCTCCTCCACATTTCCCACCTCCGGTCCGCCCCGGACTCAACTGTTTCCATTCAGAGCGGCCAGCAGTTCACCTGGCCACCCACAACACACAACCGCAGGGAAATGGAAAAGTGGGCAGTAGTCGTTCATTCAGGCTGCTCTAATTGCAACTTTGAAACTCAATTGGGTAGACACAAGGCCACAAGGGGGCGGCCTCTACTCGAGCACAAACCACCAATTAAATATAAATGTTTGCGCTTTTCTGAGCAGCCTCCTGCTTCTTTTTTTTCACTTTTTCAGACTCGTATGTTTTGGCCGCTTTCAATTTGCACATGGCCTGTTGTGTCCGAGCTGGAAGGTCAGCTGAGTTGCGTGATGAAAGGCGCTTCGCAGGACACGTGCTTTTTGTTTAAGCCAGGCCAGGCAGCTCCTTTCTATCCCACCAAGGACCTGCTAACGATGGCGTCTTCCTGCCCACTCGGCGCCTGCATTTTAGTGCCGACTTCTCGGGAGTCGGAGAAATGCGACAGTAAAAACCTTTGGGCTGCGGGGGAAATTGGAGGGGCGGGGGGGCGACACGTTGCGCCAAAAGTTTTTCCAGCTCGCTCGAAAGTTTTCCGCCCACAAAGTTCTGCGCAAAGCGGACGAGAAAATGCTAGAAAATTGGAATACTTTCAAAAGTTTCAAACCGAATGCAAAGGCATCTTTCATTCCGCATTCAGCTGATGGAAGATGGGCGTTGGCGGGGGCGGCGGTGTGTTTGGCAATTTTTCCAACTTAATTAATAATTAATTAGTGAATCTTCTGAAAGCCAAACAAGTGGCCGATGGCTGGCCGAAAGAGGGAAATTTTTATATAAAATAATTTCATGTTAAAACCTCGCACAAAAGGCCATGGCAATGCGGAGTGGCGATTGCCAGGGGCTGCACTGGAAAAAACTAGTAGCTTAAACATATGCAAGATTCTCATGATTGGTATATTAGAGGCTACACCTGTTACTCCTCATTCAGCTCTCTTGAGGCGCACTTAAACGATTGTTGCAACTTATTGCACAACTTATTGCATATTTTTTTCTGGCAGTGTACTGGGTAAGCCGGACACGGACTGAGCTGGAGGTCAGCGCGTGCGGCGGCTTTTGTTGGCCGCACTCCGCGCATTAGCGGCTAAATTACTGGCCAGTCCGATGAGTGTGCTCGTCCGCTGGTCGAGATGGTCAAGGATGGCGGATGGCGGATGGCGGATGGCGGATGGAGGATGCAGGATGCAGGAGCAGGCGGCACCGCGGTAATTGGAATTAATTCAGCATTAAGCCGCATTTTCTTTGGCCAACTCTGCGTGACCATGGGCGGGGACATCGCGACCACCGGCGCTCCATTATGGAGTACCAACATTTTGTATAATTTTTTTCTATTCCCTGTCCCGCTTTTAATGCAATCGCCTGGGTTGTTAATTAATTGCGCTTAGTTGCCGCAAATGGCAGTTGGCAAGTGCCCGTGTCCTGGGTGGGCGTGGCCGGCAGTTAGTGGCCAGGATATGCCGCATAGAGTCATTAGCGGGCGAGCAATTAGCAGAACTTGGCAGCGAAATGCAATTGCAGGAATATCTTTGCAAGAATGCAGTGCCGCTCTTTCAGCGAACTCGACATTTTATCTCGTCTCAAGCACATGAAAAAGTTAAATATTAATGGCAGTGCCTTCAATTAAAGTCCTTGTTCTTTATTATTGACACAATACTGCATGGAATGACCACTTAAGTGGAAATCAATCTTTGTGAAAAGTTATTCCAGCATAAGAGTCCAATTACTCCTAATCACATGTCAATTATGCACCCGCATAATCAGCCCCGGAATGTCTGCACTTCAAATCAAAGGCAACAATTGCAGTCAGCAGCAAAACTCACATTGCAAATGCACATACACATACATACATACTTGTGTATCTTCAGAGGCCAATGTGGCGTATGCGCAATGTGCAGGCGAAATTTGAGACAAGTGGAGGAGGTCCTTTTTGAAGGGCGAGTGAGACGGATACACTTTGTCTGCAACTTATTGATATTTGTCACACCACGAGGGTGGCTTTTAAAGTATTTAAGTCATATGGCAAAAATGATACTTAAAAGTGCATAGGTAATTTAACAAGATTTTTGTTATAAATCATATCATTTGAAGTTTATTTGCTTAAGAACTCTTTAATCCACCCGCTGATTGCCCGAAATCTCATCGCATCGACTTCTTGTAACAGTTTGGTCTGTTCTGCTTGTACGCCATGCCACGCCCCCTGCCTGCCGAAATGTGCCCGCCCCCTTTCGCACTGATTAACCGTTCGTGTGGGTGGAAAATGCCTTTGTTTTTCAACTGACAATCGCCAGTTTTCCTCCTGCCTGCTGCCAGTGTCTTCCATTGTCCCAGATATATTGTAGATAGTCATTGTGCTATTTTCCGCTTGATTACGGCCAAAGGATTTTTGGCACACACGTACTCACACCCACAACCACCCAACCAGGAACACCCACCACCCACAATTTGGCATTGTTCGCTGGCATTTGACCGCGGGTTTGGCACTCGCAGCTCCACAGTGCTGGTGCTCCCGCCGCCTGCTCCACCTCGGCACCTTGGCAACCATTAAGTGGATACGCTTATTATCCATTGTTGGCGTTGATATGAGCCAGCTCCGCCCCAACCACATCCGCTCCTCTGACCTCTGCGGCCTGACCTCCGTTGCTCCTGTGTAATTTTATTCATAAACTCAACTAAAACACATTGCAGGCTTTGGCTAAGTACCGGATTTTGTGTGGGCTTTCAAATAGTGGGGATGTGTGCACTGAAAACAAAAGTAGGAAGTTATTATTTATTATGAAATATATGAAATATATTAAATGGTGTTCTTTAGATGACATATTCCAGCTTAATAAAGTAACATGAAATTTGTATAATCTTAGCAACTTGTTATTAGCCCCATTTAGTCCACGAATTTTGTGACAGTGCACTGGGGAGTGGGAGGATGTTTTGTTTTCCGGGCTTATTTGCTGCTGGCAGTTGGCAAGGCACCAAAAAACACGCAGCAGGCGGCTGGCTGGTTTGGCTTTTGTGTCAATGAATACAATAACCAAATTAAATAACCAAGGTGATGCAGCCAGGCCCATAAATCCGCTGCCTGCAGGCATCATCCAGGCAGGCAGGACTCCTCCTGCGAGTCCCTTTCGATGGGGTTAACAGCCTAGAAGCAGGGGTAGCTGCAATTAGCGTACTCAAAAGCTAGTAGATCTTATCTGCGGATCATAACTCAACAATGGCCTGGGAAAATCCACTATTCCGTCGTTTTGATATCCAATTTGTTTATTTGCGTTTATTCCGGCATAAAATCAAAATAAACGCTGCGGGGACGTTTCCACACATGTTCGTCCCTGAATGTCCTTGTTCAAATGGCAAACAAATAATGATATCAACTGGCTGAGTATCTCAAGTGCAGCCTTCCCACACAAAACTGGAGATCTGTGCATCCTTTGGATACATTCTTATCCGCAAGATGAACCTTTTTTCCGCTCGACTGAATCGCCTGCGAAATGGAAAACCACTCGAGTTCCTCTAACACACATAGTGACCCCCCCAACTCCGCTTGAATTTTCATTTGCTTGTTTACCTTGCTGATTTCTGTTTTCACAAGAAGAAAGAAATCCCTTGGGGTTTGTGAGCAAATTGCGAGCAATTTAACTGCAATTAAATTGCAATTTTACCACACACAAAGTACGCAGTCTGCGGCCGAGTTGCCTCGATTCCGCGAATCCCCACAAAGGCGTCAGTTTTCCTCGCCAGTTTTTCCTGAAGAGGCGGCTTTCCATTGTGCCACCTTTGTGTGGCGGTGGCCAAAAGGAAATAACACTGGAAACCTTTTGCATTTGCACATTTTACAATTATTTTCGCACTAAAAAGCGGCGGAGGCGCCACGCCCGCTCCTGCTGCCCGCCCCTCGACTGTGCTGTTATTTCAGATTTTCAGTTTTTCAGATTTGCACATTTCTTTGTGCGCGGCGCATAAACAAAATGGCCGCCTTCTTATCTCGCCCATTGTGCAGCTTTTGCCCGTCTCCCTCACACCCACTGCCCTCTCGCTCACTCGCATTGTGCAGCGGCGCGTGCTTTATAAATTGTATTTAAAAGATATAGCAAAAGCCAAACAATTCCTTTGAGCGAATGCCACAAATAATTGCTGGCCTTGCCGCCGCAGCCTTTGTCTCGACATTTTGAATCTCGAGGAGCAGAAAGGACTCCAGGATCCCCGAAGGACCCGCAACCAGAGGTCCTGCGGAAGTGGCGGCGGCAGCTGGTCCTTGAGCTAGGTGCTCTAATCGCGTTTAAGCCACGAAAAGAAGGAGTTATGGCCACCAATGGCACTCGACGGCTCTTTCTTAAAGGCAGCTTTAATACTTATACTTTATAACTGGTAAACTTAGTTATAGCAATTATCCTTTCTTAAGCATAACTTAGTGTAATGTAGGCTTTGATCTATGGGTTTATTCGACTTTAATTACTTGTCAACCGGAACACCTTGTTCTACGTGCTCGAACTGCCTAATTCCCATTGGATACCTGGTTTTTATGCATGAATATTGAATATAAATATTAATTAACGAAGGAAGAAGAAGCCAGGACTTGGTCTGAAGTCAAGATGCCAGGATGCAGGCAAGTGCGAAAGTTGTTCTGGCTCGGCTGCCATGTGCTGAATATTTAATTTAATTTAATTAAATTCACGCTGAAAATAACTTTGCAACAGCAAGTGCCAGCCGAGCAGCGTAATGAGATAAATTTGCATAAAAATGTCTTGACTTGTCGCCTTTGCGAGCATATCCTTGCATCCTTGTAGCCGAAAGGAATGATATTTGGCATCAGGATGGTTTTCCGTTCCTCGCTTATTCCGGAGAAAGAAGGTGACAGCCGCTAATCCTTTCCAGACCAAAATACTGGCATATGCCAACACCAGAGAATCGAATGCCAAATTAAATTTTAAATAACTCTCCAGCGGAGCGGCGAAGGATAACAACATTTTCAAATGTTTAAAAAATTCGCTACTTACTCGAAAGTGGAAAGATGAGCACGTGCCACGAATAAAGGACGGCGCTGGCCCATTGTCCTCGCAGGATGCTGCCTCTAATCCTGATTCCGTCGGCTTAATGTCACCAAAACATATTTCACTTTCACGCAAATCGAAAACAAATTCAACCCGCTGCTAGATACAAACTGTGTGCGTGTGTGTGTGTTGGTGTGTGCCTACTTCGCCCATTTTCCCTCTTGTGACAAATTGTTATCCTTTCAAAGGCTCAAGTGTGCGACAAGTCATTGTTGTTGTGGTCAGCTTGGCTCGTTAGTTCGTTGGTCCTGCAATTTATCTGAAGTAGCTTGTATCTGATGCATGAATTATGCGCTTTGGCTGTTTTTGATCATTTTTTGCCATCATTTTTATCCCAAAAATTTGTCTCCCGAATTCGGAAACTGTGAAGGGGTACAGTGGGTATTATATTATAGTATTAGAGTGGTTTAATGTTTAGCTTGGCTATGTTGTGGTACACATATCTATCTATCTTATACCAAATCCATCTACATAATCATTTTTTCAATGTACCCAATGATATGCAGTTGAATAATTTCCCGAGTATCCTTGCGCCTGCATGCCAAATGGCAACCACTGTGCCGCTGCGAGTGTCCTGGCTGGGTCGCACCCCTTTTTTCCCTTTCCGGATCGCCAGTCAGCTCTAATAAACTTAACAATAACCGCTTTTTAACGCCCCTCCCCAAGCGCTGGCCATAAATAATTCTAATAATAAATTAAATGCATCCGCAACCGCTTTGGGCTGCGATTCGGGTCAGTGATGACTAAGTAAGTGAGTGAGTGAGTTCCACGAGCGACTTGCACCCCCATTTGTCTTGCCAAACTCAGACAGTTATCCTTGGCCATCGGGCAGGGGCACACAATGCGAGCAGCCCGATCCACCGCAAACCCATCCTCGCATCCTTAAACCTTTTCAATCGCTTTCCGAACTCGTATTTTGAGGGAAAGTCAGTTGAGCGTGGCCTGTAAATTGAATTAAATGATTGTGTTGCCAGTCGAGATACATTCTGATTTCTAATTACCCATGGCCAGGCATCAAATACCACACACCTGGCCAAAGAGATCTGTATCCTGCCTAATGGGAGCTGGGGAGCTGAGCTGAGCTGGGCAGAATCCCCCTCTCAATCAAATGTGTGTAATGAACTTATTTACACACTTTCCGTGACGAAATTTGATGGGCGCTTGCGGTTGAGCTGCGCTGGCAAATGAAATTCGGGAATGTCACCCACAGACACTGCCGAAGCATCCAAACATCCCAGCCCATTCCAACAGCCCAGCATACCAACAGCCGAGCATCCGCATCCGCATCCATCCACCACCAGAAATGGGCCAGACCAGCCCACCCACAAAACACCCCACCAATCATTGCGGCCTTGCCTTTTGACACGAGCATCCACACTGGGGATAAGTAACTTATAGAAAATACAAACTAAATGTAAATGTATATATCTATTTATACATATAAAATAATATGTATTTATCATACTGAAGATACTAGTATTTTAATCGTTTTGCCTTCCATTGAGATGAGTACAATAGAAGTATCTTGATTATGAATATGATTCAACCTTAGGGTCATGTAACTATATTTTTACATACTTTCTCCCAGTGCAGGCATCCCGGAAT
This sequence comes from Drosophila simulans, assembly GCF_016746395.2. Lineage (NCBI taxonomy): Eukaryota > Metazoa > Arthropoda > Insecta > Diptera > Drosophilidae > Drosophila > Drosophila simulans. The sequence continues at coordinate 25,837,222 of NC_052523.2, read as the reverse complement.
CGAGTGGCATCCACCTCTCCACCCGGCCCAAATATTACAAAGTGTTTTTGCGCCCCTGGCAGCGCGTCGTTGAAAAGGGGCCGGAAAAAAGGTGCGAGGGGGGTGTTGGGGGGCGAAGATATCCTGGGAGTGGGACGACGTTTATTGGCAATAATTATGCCGGGCTGCCGTCGACGTCTGACCGGAAACACCAGCGGATCAAACGCCCAGTTGAACTGACTGGCAGGCAACCCCAATGCCGAGCAGCTCCATTCCGCCGGGCAGGCAGACAATGTCAAAGTGTGATTTTTCGCTTGAAATACTTTTGCACAACTGCCTTGTCTCCACAACGAAGTCGAGATGGGAAAATATGTTTAACTGGCATTTTGAATTATGCTCGAGTGTCATTGTATTGGGTATTGGGAAAAGGGGGCGGTTGTGGGCTGGTGGCGTACTATTGAAAATTGAAATTTATCTTGTATTTATTGAATGTGGATTGTGGATTGTGACAATGTGGTGAGTGAAGTGGCTCTTGGCAAGTTCATAATGGATTAATTGGGAATTTACACTTTACTTTTCTCATTAAGAAGTGTAATTTATATGAACTGGAATTCTGTCATCCACATTTTAAAGTTTTGATTTAATTTTTTAGGTATAACTTGAAGTTTACTACCTTAAAAGACCCTTATTCCATATTCAATTCTTTGTGTATAAACCGCACCCGGCGGTTATTTTTCCTCGTCTTTTATATAAAATAGCATCCATAATCATTAAAATATAATTATTTGAAAGCTCAAGCCAAAACCGTTTAACGTATTTGCACAGAGGGTCTCGTTTTCAGCACAATTTGGAAACGCATTTAGCTACATAAAACGTATTTCCATCTGCCTGCATTTCAAGTCACTTTTGAAGTGGACGCGACTCGAGCACAAACCCGATTTTAATGTATATTATATGCAGCATTTAAGGATTTAATTTCCTGGAATTGAGTGTGCTTCCCGGAGGAAGCTTCCACGGCCTCAGCGACTTCATCTGCCAGCCCCCGCTCTGCCAGGCCATTGATGGTACACTGCAATTAAAAGGGTGTACTATCAAACTGGAATCAAAGCTTCATCCTTTGTAATCATAATCGTCTTGCATGGATATCTCTACTATCAACTTAATTCAAACACTAACTTGATTATTTATTAGAAAATACAACATATTATGTAAATGTTGAGCACCCATTTAGAACATTTACCCCTCAATTAGGGTTGCTTTTCTCTCAGTGATCTCTCTGCTGCGATCGGCGGCCATTATGCGAGGGCTGCGCCTGCGTTTTCGGAGCGATTGTACTATATAATTGAACGATTCTGGTTTCGAGAAGCCATCACAATGGAGAACCGGCGCGAATCACTTGAAGGTATAAACTTGGGCATTGTACATACATGTATACTTTACACATAACTTCGTTTTGTTGGCATTATGTGCGCATTTCAATAATCGCAATCACAATGAACACGCGAGTGCCCACAAAGGACGCGGCCATATATACTCGTGTGTATTTGTTGTGCGGAATGTGAGATCGATCCTTTGTTCGCCTCCTTTGTGCAATGTGTTAAAAAGTTGTAAGCATTCTTCATTATCCGATACCGATGCCAATTGCAATTGGGTCTTTGGGGCTGTCTGCGCAGGCGCAGCGTCTTGAATTTCCCTCGATTCGGACGCATCCTGCACCCAGGCTGCGCTATTTCCAGGGAATCTATCTCGTGGGTACTTTTGTGAACTTGTAATTCAATTAAGAGCGGAGCACTTCCTCCTCCGCATCCTTTGTGCCGATAATTGTGGTGGTAATTGATATTCGCTCGCTGGATGACGGGGCAATTCAATTAAGTGCTTCGACAAAAGATTAATTGTGCGTGTGGGCGAGTCCTTGCGGCGAATGGATCTATATGTATATGTATACGTGATGGGAACCAGCTGCAACAGAATGACAAGGCAGACGACATTGCTCATACGCCCGGGATGCCGACACGAGCCACCATATAAATTGTACTATGTCACACGCATGACGTCAAATCGAAATGCCTGATAATGCGAGAAGTTAATGCCGCACATGGCGAATTATGTTTTGACATCCTGGAGAACAGAGCACAGCGAACAGCGAACGTAGAACTGAGCAGCGGGCGATAAAAGACAAAATAACTTTGTTAACGAGGTCCTTAAGGACATGCACACGCCCGCTTCCCGTTCCCGTTCCCAAAAAACAAATGCTTGTCACTCGGCTGTGCCACTTGCAAAAATCCCCCTTTTCACGTCCTGCGAACGGAGAGCGGAGTGCTGGATGCGTGGAGATGCCAGTGGAAAAATGCCAAACGACTTGGGCAGGAATGGCTGAGCGGCGGCTGGGGGCTCCGGGTGGCACATTATCCTTTTGAGAAATGCTAATGTTATAGCTAACAGCTAGCAGCCAGCACTTATAACCGAAAAAAGATAAATATGCAAATGTGTTTTTTCCCGCCTGTTTTCTACTCCACATTTCCATTTGGCATAGTTGCGGTCGCTATATGAAGGGTCGTTAATGTCCTTGATATCCTTTTTATTTCTTAATTCGAAGGCCTTTCTAAGGGTCTCACAGCTCGCACACTGGGTTTGAGTAGTAATTGTAAGGACATAAAGAACATAAATCTAACAAATATCTAAACAACTTTCCTGTGTTACAAATTCAATAACTAAATAACAAAAATCAATGTAACTGTAATTGCAAAAGTAGTGTTAATATAGGTAAATGAAAAACGTAGTGCACTTCACAAGTCCATCAATGGATTTTACTATCAAATGCTCAGCAAGTCGTCATTCAATTTCAATATGAAATATCTTTCAGTTCGCCACCGTTTTTTATGGGGTTATTCGTTGGATTTTTTCCCTTTTCGCTACAGCGGTTCATACACTAAGCGAAATTTGAATAAAAATCAGCGTAAATTGCAGACATGTGCCGCCCTCCGAGGGCAAGAGTTACAGACAAAGGATGCAGGGGCTGCTGGGAGTGCATCCTTTGTGTTCGAATAGTAAATCGGCTACGGCTCGAAGGGCGATAACCATTAGCATTCGGTTAACTGCGCGTGTCATTACAAATTATTAACAATTCCAGACCGAAAAACGACAATCGGCAAACAAAAGGGTCGCTAGTCAAGGCGATTGAGGCGAGTTGCCCAAGAATTTTGCACCGGGGTGCGGGATGTTGGCGGAACAAGAAGATCGCATGATTTAAATGCCATTTTAATTGAGTTTCAGCCAGGCAGCAGCTCGCAGTGCCCATGTATATATACAAATATATAGCCATCTCGACCCCCCGCTGCTCTGCAATGCCAACAAGCAGTTTGGACGGCATTCAAATGAAATTTGCCACCAGCTGGGAAAGCTGGAAGCTCTGGATATCCTGCCTCTCTCTGCTGGGGAAACATGTCGCATGCCGCTCGCAGGACGAAGTAACAACGCAAACTATGTACTAGTGGGCTCACACAGATGGGGTCACAAGTGTAGACTCTTCTTCAATTTATAAATATTTTAAAACCAAAGCAACTTAAACATAGGGTCTAGATAAAAAGGGGAATCATGTTGGTTGCAGTGAATCATTAGATATAATAAACTAACTAACTATGTGGATTTTTACTAGCTACCAACTCTGATTTAAAACCCCTTCCCTACTTGTGTGAACGCGAGTGTGTGCTTTCGGGCCAAGGGGGCGTTGCAATGCCAAGTGGCCAGGATGCGGCGGCCTTCCAATTCGGCGCCATTGCCGTTCGCAATTATGAAACTATGCTGGAAGTGCTCGATGTGCTTGTATTGGTGAGCGTTTCCGGCTGCCATTGTGTAGCCACACCATGTGCCATATCTTCGGAACTTTTGCCATTGGCTGGATGGTTGGATGGTTGGCTGTTCCTGCGCTGCGAGTCCTTTGTGCCTGCGGCAAACTCGAAATCAATATCAGTTGTATCCTTCGGCAGCAACAAAAGAAGCTGAGGCTGCTGATTGACAGAAACAATCCGCACAATCACACACACACACACACACTTACAGTGGCAGGATGAATGCCATCGGGAACTTGGAACTTGGAACACAATCGCAGAACAACCCTTCAACACTCAACTACATTTTGATTAAAATTTTATTTGTTGCTGCGCTTCCAAATACAATACATTTATTTCATTTGAGCTCACGCACACAGAGAAGCGGAAAACAGAGCACTGAGCACAGAAAACTACTCGAGCAACAAAGCGCACAAAAGCGAGTCCTTTTCAGTTTTATTTGATTATTTTTATTTTTGTGTTGCTCCTGCTGCTTGTCAACATTCCAAAGGGGTTGGCTGCCAGCCCGTCCAGGACTCGTCGAGTCCTTGGCCGCCCTCCCCGCCCCTCCCTCTCGCCATCCTGCCGCCACTCGCCTGCGAAATAAAATGTATAACTTCCATTATTATTTTTTATTTAGTCCGCTGGCCGTTTGTCGCCGCCAGTGATGATGACCCCATCCGGTGTCCATTCCCGTCACAGAGCAAACAATATATAGGATACAAATATAAGCACTGAAATAAATATAAATAATAGGATATACTAATAGTACTAATAACTAATAAAATTATTAGTAATTCCTGCAAAGCAAACTTACTAATTTAAGCACAGTTTCATAGTTTTTGAAACATTTAAAATGTATCTCACTTATTCCTGAACTCTTTAGCTTTTATGTGATTTTAACAATAAAATATTGAATCGATTCCATAGACATCCTGTATTTTCCTGTGCATCGTCGCTCTTTTTATCCACTCTCGCATTTGTGAAACTTTTGGCTTTTCCTTTGACTATTTTCACTGGCTGACACGCCGGCGCTGTATTTAAATATTATTTTAATAGTGTGTGCGTGTGTGTCAGCTGTGTGCATTGTTTCGTCCTTTTCGCTTTTGGGCGGATCCTTTGTTCCTGCGCTCGCATTTGGAGTAGCTCTTGAGTTACGTTGCCATTTTCGTGCTCCGTGCTCCGATTGCTCCTCGCCTTTTGCACTTTATTATTTGAGCATTTATTTTGCATATTGTGCTCGGTTTGTTTTTTAACCGGCTTTTGTGGCTCAAGTGCAGGGATATAGTGGAGAGAATTGCTTTTTAGTGTCGGGCATTTTCCGTGGCATTTGTATTGCAGTTAACTTTCGAGGTGTTCGAGGGGTAGGGCGTCATTGTTGTCAGCCAAGATTCAGTTTCAATTGGCTGGCTTACAGTACATGTATAGCCAGTATCTTTGATTTTTATTAGTTTTTTCTATAGTAAGTCATCTTAACAAACAATCTGATCCCCCTTTATACATCAAACAATCATTTAATCTAAATCATCTAGCTTGATTCGCGCGTGCCAATTACTCGCGGGATGAAGTCAGATCGCTCCTGAGCAGACCACAGCATTCCACGTGTCCTGCACAAAGGACTCGACACACTCACAACCCGATCCGATGTCAATTAAACAAACAAACACACTGTTGGATAAACATCAACGCCCCTTGATGAGGCAAATCACGGCATTTAGATATTTATCGCACTCTCAACTCGGCTAACCCCATCGCAACCACTGCACCACCCAACCACCCAACCACTGAGCCACTGCAGCATTGGGCCACAGAATCACACGTCGATGTCAGCCGCAGACTACACGTGACATTTACGCAGTTGAAAGAGCAGAATCAAAACGTTTGACGAGGATCGTGGATATGCAAAGGCAAACAATGGAGTGCAACAACCCCGCACAATTCATCCCACGCTATTTAAAATCCATTTAGCACTTTTCCCTGGTTGGATTTTAGGGAGTATTGTGAACATCCTAAGGTACAGTTGCCATCGCCAGCAGCGACACATATTTCCATAAAGAGCCCTGTCGTCGGCGGGGATAAAAGAATCGAACTGGCCAAATGTAGGGAATCATCACAGCACAAAAACACACGGCAATATGTAAATTATGAGTTTTGTGTAAACACAACGCGGAGTGAGTGCATCAAAGAACAGGTCGGCGGGGTGAGCCATTAGGCAGCCATCCCAGCTACTGTATTCAATCCAAACTCACAGTTGGGCACATGGAACTCAATGGTCGTATCATCTGTTGGCTGCTTGGGCGGCACACACTACCAACAACCGAAATCAAAAGCAAAACAAACCCAGGCGATCCGAAAAATTGATTTCTCATCGTTTTGGCAGTTGCCCAACAAACGGCGCAGGTTTCACTATTTCTGATGGACTCTCTGCTTATTAGCCGACAAAATGCCCCCAGTGCCCAAAAAATAAAAAAAAATGAAGCCACAGTGGTTGGGGCAGATTTGTATTGAGCCTACAGATATATGCGTTTCTTGAAATAAAATATATTTAATATTTAGATACCTAGAGAATAAGATACAATCCTTCAGAGACTGAGATACTTTGCAAGTCAACTAACTCTTTTAATACTATCCTATCCCACCCCCTAATCCTGTTTAATTTTCCCAAAATCTAGCTGGTTCCACTGTCATTTTCAGTGTGGGCCACCTACTTTACACGTTTGCTACTTGAAATGGCATTTGTTTTCTTTTCCAGTTTTTCCTCACTCATCCGTCGACGTTTTCCCCGCGCTGTCTGTTGGAAAAACAAGGCATCCTCGTTTTTTGGGGGCTGCCACATTAGTTGTGGCTGCCTGGCCTCTGACCCGCCGGTTGACAAGCCGCAGGTTGGGTTACATTGCCCATTGAGCCGCTGCATCTTGTGATCTTCGGCCTGCCACATCCGAGATGTGGAGAGCATATAATAACAAATCAGTGAAACTAAAGCCCCCGGCGAGTAGAAACCTCGAAGAGACCACCCTAGAATTAGCCAGGAAAAACATATGCCCGCCTAATCCTAAGCTGTTAAGTAACCCTTTTCGGCTGGAATCGCTTGGTGGCCTTGGGGTGGGCCACTTCTTGGGCGCTTCCTTGGTTTTTAATTGACGACGGCACTTCTGGAGAGGCATGTGCCATCTGCCAGCAGAAACAGAAACCCCTTTTCAGCACAACTCCTGCCATTTTTTTGTACTTTGTTCCCAATGCCGCTGGGCTCTATCTGCGGTTCGATCTTCCATTTTCCAGTCTGTTTTCAATTTTCTATTTTCTGACTAGGATTGTTTGTTGGCTAGGTTTGGCTGACTGTCACCCCCCCGGTAATCGCCTGCTATTAATTCATTGTCTATTATCAAGAATTTCCATGCCTGACATTGTATGCATTTTGTGCCGCCACTCGAGGAGCATATGCATGTTGCCTGCTCCTGCTCCTGCGGATGCGAGAGGTCCTGCTCCTGCTGCTGCTGTTCTTGCTCCTGTTTCCGGGCTCAGTGCTGTCGGATTTTCTGGCGGAGATGGAATGGATGGATGCAGCCTCTAATAGTTTTCAATATATAAATTATCTATGAGCAAGACCTTTTAAAACCGAATAGAAATATATTACAGATGAGAATCTTTTCTGAATCAAAGATATATCAAATCATTATTTCTGATTAACCCTAGCTTCCATGAGGAACCAGTTTCTCCGGCGAGAACCAAAGTAGCATCCCTATTACAGGCCCTCCTCCAGCTCCATTGTTCGGCCATAACTACATGGGCCGCTGCTACTCTAAGATATTATCGACAGCTCGTCCTCCAACGAGCTGCTGACTGACTGGCCGGGCTGGCCACAGAGTCCTGCGCCCCGTTCGTCCCTTTCGTCCTTCTGGCTTTGTGCCGGCCATTGTCCACTCGAGCTGAGGATCCTGTGGCTGCGCTATCCTAACCCACCGGCATTGTTGGCCCCTGACAATGGTGCACAGAGTACCGGGCGAACAATGGACTGGGCACACACATGGAGGGGGATGGCGATATAGCTGGCCACACATCCTGGCCAACATCCTTGTTGCTGTTGACTTTTCGAGTTCGCAGGGCGCACAATGGACAAATTGATATCCAATAATTTAATTTTGTTATCCATTCAGTCGCATGTTGGAAAATAGTTTTGTAATTTGCACTCGGCATGTGTGTAACCGATATTATTGTGCCCCATGCGAGGGTGTGAGTCCTGCGAGTCCTGCGAGTCCTTGGGCCATTGTAGAACCTCTGGCAATGTGCTGGTCATGTGTGTGGGTATTAGTTTTATTATAATTTTGTTTATCGTGCGACGTGTGTCCGAGTGGGGAAAACAAAAACAGCTCGAACCGCTTGTGTGTAAAAGGATTTCACACTTTTCCGCACACAGTCCTGCCGAATAGTTTTGCCCGGCGATTTTCCGGGGTCGTGTGGCACTGCCCTCAAAATAGTGGCAAATAGATAATGATGATACGGATTAACGCTTCGCATTATTATTTGGCCACCGTCCATTGTGTTGACCAGTTGGGAATTTTGAATTTCGAATCGTGGGTGGCCTCTATAATCGCAGTAGTTTCCTATTTGTATTTCAATTTCTTTGGGGTGTTTGTGGGCGGCCCATTGTTATCCGGTCGACTTCTCACGAATATACATTACGTGCTGTGAAAATTGTATATTTACCCAGCTATGCCCCGGACTGAGGGATTTCCGAACAATGGAAGTTTTGTATTAAATATCCTTATTTATTGATCTGATTAGCCAGGCATTTAGCGTAGGCCCAAACGATTTAATTGGAATGCATTATACATTTACCAAAATAATTACACTATAATTGGGCTATTCATCAGTTCATTCGCAGATTACAGATGTATCTAATCTATCTATCTATGCATGTAGCAAAAAAAAAACCACCAATATTGCCCGAAAAACAAAACATCGAGTTAATTGCTTCATTATTTTATTGAATTATTTGTAGATTTATTAAATACTTTAACACAGTGTTTGAAATGTACTTTATCTAAGACATAATATGATGTTTAATATAATTATATATATGCTCGTATTCATATGGTACACACGGATATCTCAATTAGTTGGTTGCAATCAACAATCGCTTACACAATAATCTCATCATCGTCATAATATTAATTTCAGCTAAACAAATACTTCTCATAACTGGGGTCGAGTGTATGGTTTTTCTTAACTTTTAATTCATTAAACGTATTATTTACTTATGCGGTCTCTATGTTACAATACTTGTGCTAAGAGTCGAGGGCAAATGTAATTTACATTTAGTTGCGGAACGTGCACTGCGAGAAACAGTTGTTCAAAAACCAAGAAGGTTTGTTTCTGCAATTGGCTTTTTCCGCAGTGTAGCATGGATGGGCACCTTACTCGAAAGGCCTGAAGACGGACGCGCCGCTGGCCTCCACCTCGCTGCCTCAATCCTGGGAGTCGCCAGCATTGCTGGTGCCGCCCGCTCCATTGGACTCGGATTGCTCGATATCCGCCGCACTGAGCACTCCCGGAAGGTAGCCGGTTCCGGCGTAGGGGGCAGTCAGGAATCGCTTGGCATGCGCCTGCATGAAGGGATGGTAGCGATGGGTGGGGGAGCCGAAAACCGAGGGCGGCACCAGCGGGGAAAAGGCGGACTTCATGGGAAAGGGCGGCGATGGCGGCACCTGCGGCGGGGTCTGTCCCAAATCCTCGCCAGCCAGCATGCACTCCATGGCCTGGAGCACGTCGCCACGGAACCGCTGCATCAGCTGCTCCACATCGCTGCGCCGTCGGTTGGGGAACACTCTCATCAGGACGTCGATGGGCGATCTCTGCTGCTGCTGCTGTTGCTGCTGCTGCTGGTGGTGCTGTGGCAGGTGGTTCTGCTGCTGCTGCTGTTGCTGCTGCTGGTGGTGCGGCGAGTGCGCCGCTGGGTGGTGGTGGGCGGGCAGGCCGGCGGCGGCCAGGAACTGCGTGTGGTGATATGGCAGGAAGCCCTGGGCGTGACTGCTGCTGAAGGAACGCAGCAGATGGAGATTCTCGGCGGGCGTGTTGGGCGGCGACTGGCTGTCCTCCTTCTTGAGACTGAGGTTCTCCGGCGTGGCCTCATCCGGCGCCGAATCCACGTCCAGATCCGATTCCGGCGAGCTGGGTGGTCCAGTGCGAGCGGGCGACAAGCTGGCGGTCAGATTGAACAGTCCGGCGACCTTGGGCCGGGGACTACTCGGCGATCCGGACTCGGAGCCCGTGTCCTGGTCGGTCTCGTTGGACAGGGCTGCTCCGCGCTTGGACACTGCAAGCAAGGAATACAGTGATGGTATATACCAGATTAGTCCCCAGTTGATATGTAAATGTATTAAGAGTAGTATCTTGTTATAGTTCTCCTACGCGAGTATGCACTTCCTATTGAGCAATTGTTTTTCCCAAAAACGCAGGTATCGATTTCGAGCGATTCAGGTAGCCAGTGGAAAACCGCACAGTTTCCACTTGGCAGCTTAGAGCAAATAAAAGTATCAAGCGTAGAGATGGGAAGGAATTTAATCAGGGGCATCGCAAACAAAGGCGGTGGAAGGAGCAGGCAGTTCAGGATGCGCTGTTGACATGCCAACGAGGGACAACCTGCTGTTTTTTTCCACAAATGAAACAAGCTATATGATATTTTTGTTCGAGTCTGTTTGATTTTGCAGTTGACGAAGCCGCAGTGAAAATTTAATTAAGTCGAGGGTGCGTGGATACCAATACCCAACTCGAATGCCGCACTCTTTAGTCGAAAATAAAAATTCAAGCGTGAAATCGTCTTGGATTTCATGGCAAATAAAGAGTCCGGTACTTAAATAGACAGGTTTTCCCGATTGATTCGCGTGAGAATCCTGCTGTGTTTTTCTTTCTCGAGCTGGAAAAAACAACGTCCTCCGAAGGGGCAAACAAATAGAGACAAGTGAGCTGAGTCAGGGGGAGTATCTCACGTTTCTGCCCTGCCAGGACCTCGGCATGGGGTTACCTTATGGGTAATAACCCCCATCTGCACAGCAGATAGTCCTAATAAGCAGGCAGGGTCGAAGGTCCTTTGAAATTCTCGACAGACTTGCAACTGTTTGGAGTTTAATGGGCCAGTGGCTTGAGTTGGGATGGCAGGGCAATCTGAGATGATCTCGTTGGAATTGATTGGCTTAGTTCGGATAATAACAAATAATGTTGGATAATGTTACAATAACTTTTATTGTTCACCTATTGAGGGAGATTTTTTGTGGGGAAAAGAGTAGAATTCTAGCACACAAGTGTTTTGATACGACCAGCATTTCGAAGTTTGCCATCCGATATAATATTATGTAATGGAACATTTTCGTTGGAAATTACAAGTTATTTGTCTTTAAAAACCTCCCTGAAATGGTGCTGCTAAATCAAGTACTTTCCTCCTAACGAGGACTTTAACTCGATTGTTGCAATTTGCGCTCCTTGATGTCCTGGCTTTGGCTGCCACCCCAGGACCTTTTCACGCGTCGCTTGGCAAAGTGCAGGACTGCAGCTTGGCTGGCTAAGTCTTTGTCAAAACAACACCTATGCCCCGCTCACTAGCACCACTTCGCCACTTGCACACTCGCAGCCAAATGCACAGGCAACCGCGAGTGTGGCACTTTATGCACCGCTGATTTCTGAACAATCGAAAACAAATTTTTCTTAACGCGCTTTTAACCTGCCCTCCCCCAAAGATTCTTAAGACCTCTTCTCGAGAAGGCCAGGCGTGAATGGCTTCTTAAGCGGCTGCACTGCGCAAAATAAGTCGGAGTAAATGGGTAGTGATAATGATCATATAAGCAGGAAACTCATTTAAAGAACTTCAAGGAGAGATTTCCTTGAACGGTCTTGGTTTTAGAATAGATCTCAATTAGAAGATTGATTTCCCAAGTCACACACCATATTCTCCAGGTGTAAGCTGTGTTCAGTTTTCTTTTCTTAACTCACCAGGACTCTCATCCAGCTCGGTTCTGGTGGGCGAGAAGCCCACGCTGAGGTGCTCGGAACGGGTGCGTCCATCCGTGTCGGATTCATTGCCATTGAACCGCTGGGACTGCTGGTGTGGGTGGCTGAGGTGCTGCTGGTGGTGCGCCTGCTGCTGCTGCTGCTGCGACTGCTGGTGGTGATTGGGAGTGGAGCTGGCCTCGAAGCCGTCGCTGGGTGGCGAGGGAATCCCGCCGTGGAAGACGCCGTTCTGGCCCGATCCTCCGCTGCCCGAGCCGCCGCTGCCGCTGTGGTTGGGGCTGTGCGGAGTGGGCGTGGCACTGTCGCTGCCATTCTGCTGGCCAGGAACCGAGGTGTATAGCAGGCCCAGCTCGCGGGCCTCGTTCTCTTCTTGGGCCTGTTGGCGTCGGAGGGCCACCTGCAACAAGGAGGGGATTGGCGGAAAGCGGATCTTTGATCAGTGGCGTGTAACAGGGAAATGCATTAATATTAAACGATTTTTAACTGTAATCAGTTATATAATTTGAATTGGTTTTCATTCCATAATTTTAAATAACAAGCTTTTGAACACAAAGAAGTTATCTTTAACTGAACTATGTGAATCTTCTTCATACTATATTCTATTTATCCCAATTTTTTCCACGTAATTCCTTCTGCATTAAAGTAGAAACCCACCTGAGCAGCCATAACCCTTTGGCGTTCCGCGATTAGTGTGCATTTGGCGCAGACGCAATCCCGCCAGCGGCAGTAGCGTTTGTGTCCCTTCAAGGCGCTGACCTGCAAAAGGTTCGAAATAGAAAGGGGATCCAGTGGGTAAAGAAAATCTCCAGATGCCGGATGGTATATGCCCGAAGGACCTACCACTCCGTGGTTCCTGCAGCGGGCGCACTTGGGCGTCCTTTGGTAGCGTTCCGAGGCGGCTCGCAGGAAGAAAGCAGGTGGCAGTGCTCCCAGGACCGGATGCTGCGACATTAGATTCTGCATGTCCACACCCGACGGCAGACTCATTTCGACGTGTAGATCGGAAACCTCGATGTGGATTTAGTGGTTGGGTCAAAAACTTCTGAGCACACACTTCACTTCAGCTTATTTGATCAGTATTTAATTGTTTGTTGTTAGCTTGTATTTTGATGGTTTTTTATTGTTTAACTATTTATCTCCGCATAGTTCTCGAATTCAATCCACGCGCGCTGACGACATGACACAGTGAGCCCTCGATTGCAACTGATTCAACTTTTGGCCAAAAGGCCGCAGCGCACGACGCTCGACGTCGGACGTTCAGCAATGGCGGCAAGCGGCAACATTTACCAATACAAAAGCGGCTGACGAGGGTTGAAAGTGCGCGGATACGCTCGTGGGCATGTACATGCCAACTGGATATAGGGGATATATTCCCGATTCCGAGAGTGTTGCAACCACCTTTGTGCGCCGCAGCTGCCTGCGTCGCCGTCGCTGCCTGCGCCAACGGCGACGCCAGCTGCGACGGCGGAGGGCTGGTAATTAAGAAAAAAGTTTCAAATCTAATTTGGTACTGTATACAAAATTGTGCACTCGAGGCGGCGACGCGGCGTATGAGTAATGTGGCGGGAGAGCACTCCGCACTGGTTGGTTCTCAAAGGGATTTGCCATGGTAGTGGTGGTGGTGGTGTTGGTGGTGGTGGTGCTTCGGTGGTGGTGGTGTTGGTGGTGATGGTGCTGCTCTGGTGGTTGTTTGGGGTTTCTTTCATTTTCTTTGTTGCCTTTGTTTCACAATTATTTTTTATGCCGCTCTTCAGCTGCTCAACTGCTCAACTGCTCAACGGCTTGCTGTGTGCGAGAGCGCTTGGGGCTTTCGGTTTTTGGGCTAATGGAATAGCCAACCAAAAGCGTTGTTGTTGCGACCTCGCCGCTGGTTGGCATGGCCAACACACACACACACAAACACACTCAACTGACACAGTTGGCAGCGCAGTTGTTGCTTTTCGAGGGGTTTTGGGGGGGATATCTAAAATTCCCAGGCTCCTGTTTTTGAAAAACTAAAGTTTCTACCTTAGGTTGTGGCACATCGCCACTTGCTTTTCATTTCCAGCTGCCGTTGTTCAAATGTCTCAAGTGCTGAAATCTCCATGAATAAAATTGGCAAAGAGGGCCATAATAATTACTTATTTACGGCTGCATAAAACAATGCATAAAAGTATAGACACGGGCTTTTCATAATATTTTAAACAAGGAACATAACATAAAGAGTAATATTTAACAGAAAGTAATAACTAATAAAAACGATTATATACATAAATATGTTTGTTTAAGCAAACATTTAAAAGGATATACAATGTGATATCAATTTGCTACTTCAATTTAAAAGAAGCGAACCCATTTTACATAAAGAGTCCTTTACATAATGTGCCGCATATCCCGCTGCGTTGGAATGAGAGTTTTCGTTAGGTAATTTTTACTTTTTTTGGCCAGTGGGCTGGGTCTGGCCTATTGGAATGTTACAAAATAATTGCAATTGAAACAAACTGAGCACTCGTACTGAGCGAGTGAGACAGCCTCGCGTGCGAAAGAGGCAGCTGCGCGCGCCTTTCTCTCTCACGTTCTTCGTTTCTCCGAGAGATGCTCGCTCTCTCGCGCGGAGACTCCGCCCATGAAAAGAGGAGGAGCCATAGGACTCACGCACACGCTGCAGAAATAGAAGAACATAAAGCGGCAACAATGTTGTACAAGTTGGCCAAAAGAAACAAGTTTCCAGCCTGTCTGTGTCTGTGTTTGAGCGCGTGTGCTTGTGTGTGTGAGTGGCATAAGGACCTCTACACACACACACACACACACACAGGGAAATAGGGGGCAGTTCCAGTTCCGCTGGCTTCGTCTTTTTGGTCAGGTCACAGTTGTTGGCAACAGTAAATGGCCAGAAGTTGCTGCTGCTGCTGTTACCGTGGAGCTACTGGTGTTTTGCGCAGGGCCAATTTCTCGCATTTTAACTCTGTTTAAAGTGCGCCTATGTACACACACTCATATCCACACACGCACACACAGACTGCTGCCCTGGGTGGCCACTTATAAAGTGTTTTTACTGCGACCAAATATGCAAATTAGTTGAGCAGCGCTGGCGATGACAACTTACTTAGTTGTTGTTGCTACAGAGAAAGAAAATAGTCATGGGTATTAAAATAAGGTGTAGAAAAGCTGGGAAACTCCTTAGCATCCTTCAAACTATGATTGAGAAAGTCTTTTTAAAGCCGAGATTTTCTTAGATTTACTTTGTGTGGAGTATTCAAGGAAGTATTATAAAACAGTATTAAAAATATCTCCATAGGAAAATGAACAACAATTCATTTATCTCACTACAGTTAAAATATGATAAATATACTATTTATGTACCACCTTTTTTCTTTCTCTGCAGTGCCACCAACAAAAGCTGAAACATGTCCATTATGTCGTCGGCTTGGCTGGCTCTCTTCACGCTTCAGCGGCTCCCGATGGCGGAAGCGGTAGGGTGGGGGCACTGGTAGGGGTTGGCGGTACCATGGGGGCGGGGCAGTGAGAAGGGAGTGGAGTGAGGGAGGGGGGAAGAGGGGCTGAACGGGCGGCGGTCCAATACAAACAATATGAGGCGCGCACACAGTGGCACACCAGTAATCATCAACAGCCAAGGCAACATGCGCAGCATGGCAACAACAATGGAAATGAAATCAACAAAAATCGTAGCAAGAAATGGAAATCAATCAAATAGATATGACGAATTATAGATGCTCTACCACACAAGCTCAAAAGAATCAGAAGGGAATCTACAAGGAATCCTAAAGAAAAGGGATAAACAAATAGGAATTCAATTGAGCGGAATACATTTCTTTATTCAATAAAACTAGATAAATATAAAATCATTATTTATCGTAATAGTAAAAGGACAATAGAAGCATCCTTAAGATACTCAGTTACTATTATAGCTATCAAAAGTATTAAAATACTTGATAGGGTATTTACCAGGTGTCAGTAGGAATAAAGATGGACATGCGGTGTAATAAGTAGCCGTTGGCCATCGACGAGGAAAGTTGGAATCACCGCGGGATCATTGCTACTTTACTTAACCCGGGTCTCGACTTGACCACATACTCCCAACCCAGCTACTCGTCTCTCGGTGCTCTTTTGATGACTCCGACGGCTGGACATCTCAAGTGGCCAACTCGACTGCTTCTGATTCAGTGGGTAAAAAAAGCAGAAAAAGGGAGGATCTCCGGCGGGGGAACAATGGAAAAGTGCCTTAAAATGTTGACAAATATTTAACGTGCAGTGGCCGCAAAATTATTTGATCAAGACCCCCGAAAATATATACAGAGAAAGATCTTTTCACTCGAAACACACCGCACAGCCAACAAACACATCGAGATATTGTACAAAATTAAAACTGAAACTTGAAGACATGCGGCTAATGAGATTTCCTTGCGTCATTGCCCCATTCATGCGTTTCGATTGCGATTTGTTTGCTTTGTGTTTCTTCGGTTTTGGTTTTGGTTTTTGGATTGTGATTCGCCTCTTGGTTGCTTTCGGGTGCCGCGACCCCAGTCCAATATTTGAGCAATCGGCGGATGCGATTGTCTCTAGTTCTGTAAGGTTTCCCCGGCGCTCTGCCCACCAGGTCGCACCCAACTCCTCTCAACCTCCCCTTGCAAGTGGAAGCTGGCAACTGGGAACTGGCAACTGGTAGCTGGTAGCTGGGAACAAGGAACTTGGAACTGTCAGCGGCAGTTGGTTGTGAACAATGCAGGCGACGGCGGCACTCCAAAGTGGACAGGGTCGAAAAAAGTTAATTTAATTTCGAGTGTGTGCAACAATTGTCGTTCGTCCCTCGGTTCTCGTTCTTGGTCCTTCGTCCTTCGTCCTGCGCTTATCCCTTTCAGCCGGAGAATAACAATCGCAGATACAGAGAGCACACTCAACCACCCACCCAGCAGCCCGCCTGCTTTGCATATTGTTTTACAAGATTGCAGGCTTCGGAATCGCTCCTTCGACTTATCTTTGACGCACAAGGAAATCTCATTAAATAACTTCCTGCGCTTTCAAGTCCTGCCAGCATCCTGTGACAGAATCCTGCGCTCGTCTTCGCTCTCCTCGGCGAAAGCAGAGCAGAGCGGGGGAGGGGCAGCAGAAAAGCTGAAACTTTGAACTCTCATGTATTCGGATTCGTTCAGCGAGCCATGAAATTACATTTTGCTTTTCTTGCGGCGGAAGTCTTCCTCTTGCGGAAGAAGCTGGCAAGAAGCAGAACACACGTCGACCGGAAAGCCATGGAAACGTGAAATTTTGTTAAAAGTTCAAGCAAACTTTGTGTTTGCGACTGCTGGCAGGCTTACCATTTTGTCAAGCGAAATCTCTGCTGGCAAGTTGCTAGAATTATTGTGTTGTGTCACATGCAGATGCGCACAGCGGGGGCCAAGATAATAGGACTACTAAGGCTAAGAGGTTAGCTAAATAACTTAAGCTAGTATGCATACATTTTAATCTAAACAAGAACTGCCAAGCAAAATCCTCTCATATGACACACGCCAAGTAGAAAATTATCCAAAATTAGTGTCACAAAAAACGCCATATCACATTCTCCTCGCAGCCGGAAACTCAAATTTCAAACAACAAATGGCTCAAGCAGCTCACAATTTATACAATATTGCGAATTCCGGCAGCCGAGCATTTGACACCTCCTACAGGCCGATTATACAATCGTTAACTGCAGTTTTCCAATCTAAGTCCCCTTCCCCATCCCAAATCCATTTCCCACTCTCAGCCGAGTAATTCGAGCTGGCCAAGACACTCAGTTCCTGACTTTGGCCATTGACACGCTCTCAGGGTGTTAATATAATTTTCACCCAACTGTCTGTATATATGTTCTGAATAATTCCTCTAATATAATATAACAAGAATCGAGTGCCGAGTGCCGGGGGAGAGAAATTGAGAGCTCTATGAAGATGGTAATCATGACCATTGTTTGGGCTGTTCGCATAAACACTGTTTCCTATTTTTTAACCCCGCTATCTAACCCTCAGTGGAGAGGACTCGCCTCCTCCCCCTGGAATAGTAATAATAGTGGAGTTGCACGCCCCTTTGAGGCAACTGTTATTAGTTGGAAGGGCGCGTGGTTCCGTTCCCATCGGCTCACTACTTACCACCCGTGATATGCCCATGTAGTGCTCGACTTCATCCCAATCCCAGAGTAATGACATCTCTGCCTCGCCGGAGGCACTATTTAGTTTTGAATGCGACGGCCAGCTGTGAATTTTATTTGATTTAATTAAACACGATTGCATGGCCTTGCATAATGGCCGTCGAATTGACAGTTGGCCACTTGGATCGCTGCTCGGTTTAAATGGGTGAAAGCTACATATATATAAGCTATACTATCTATACAGCTCGGCATTTGTATGGAAAATCGGGGGATTGACTCCACCCAAGGCACTGATAACGGGTCAAGTGCAATGTCATGCCCAACGGCAGATTTACTAATCCAATTTCAATTCATACAGAGATAAAACAGCAGTTTAATTTTTAGTTATATTAAATTACTACAAGTATTGCTAATAATCTGCGAAATACAATAGTGAAGAAAGTTATGTTTAGCATTCTAGTTTAAATATGCTTGCTTTTGGGAAAAACCAAATTAAATGATTAAAATTAAAGAGATAGTATTTAATATATATTTTCAAACTTATAGTTTTCTACAGTGTTCTTTTTGAATTAGCTCATATAGGTCATTACAAGGCCAAATCATTTAACTCATAAACTTGGAGCAAATCGATGCATTTATATTTCACGAAACAGGAAGTAAATTTCTTCGAAATAATTCAATTGAGGAATCACTTAGTTCAACCCACTGCTGGATTATCGGAAAATCTATTCAATAAACAAGTTAATCGACAAACAGCTTTTGCATAGCAAATAGAGCTGAGCGAATGCTCACTCCGATTGGAATCCAAGTCTGGGTCTCATCCCAGACTTATCAGCTGGCGGGGATGCAATCAAACAGTGTGGTTAGGAACTGGACTGGAGCGATAAGCAGCTGAACTCTTGACACACAGAGCATCTGGGGAGAGCACCCAGTTCTACGGAGCGATAGAAATATATAGACATATATAGCGATCTGCAGCTATAAAGCCAGGCACTTGGCCGTCGGCGGCTCAGTTCAGAACCTCAACTTCGCCGCGATCTAACTATAACTAACTAACGACTAACTATATCTCAATATGCTCAAGTATCTGATCGTAGCTCTGGCCCTCTGTGCTGTGGTGTGTATAGTATATATGTTTCAAATCAATCAAATGTGAACGAACTGATCCAAGCGGAACTTTAATTATGAAATACCCAAACTCAAAACCAATCAGTGCAAGAAATTCAAAATTTATGTCCAGTTTCTTAGAAGTGTGCTGATAAAATCAAAAGTTTAGTGTGCTGACATTTATTGCTGATTTTTATTGCTACAAAGTCTCACAGTTTTGCATAATTTATCATTTATTTAACGCAGGTCGGAAAATTCCGATCGGGGTTGACTCAATGTGTACCTTGATATAGAGGGTTACAAAATAAATTAACAAAACAATTTGTAGTCAAGCAAAAAACGATGAATCATACATATTTATTTCTTGAGGTTAAATACAATTTATTGCCCGATAGATCAGAGTTTATTTATCTTAGTAGATATTAGATAGTTTAAACTGTGTACTAACTAAGTGAAACCTCTTTCCAATCAGGCCCATGCCGATGACTGGACGCCCAAGACTGGCGAGGAGATCAGGAATATCCGCGTGGAGTGCCTCAAGGAGAATCCGCTGAGCAACGACCAGATCTCCCAGCTGAAGAACCTGATCTTCCCCAACGAGCCCGACGTGCGCCAGTACCTGACCTGCTCGGCCACCAAGCTGGGCATCTTCTGCGACCAGCAGGGCTACCACGCCGACCGCCTGGCCAAGCAGTTCAAGATGGACCTGTCCGAGGAGGAGGCCCTCCAGATCGCCCAGAGCTGTGTGGACGACAACGCGCAGAAGAGTCCCACGGACGTATGGGCCTTCCGCGGACACCAGTGCATGATGGCCAGCAAGATCGGCGACAAGGTCAGGGCCTTCGTGAAGGCCAAGGCGGAGGAGGCCAAGAAGAAGGCCGCCTAGGTCTGGATGTTCGGTCTCAACCAATAAAGTGTGTTCATCTCTGTGCTGGAATGCAACCATTCGAATGGGATAGTTTATTGATTCTAGGCTAAGCAGGCAACAGGCAAAACCACAATACAAGTGCACCGAACTAGGACTACTGAGCGTGTGGGTGGTCTACGGGGGGATTGGAGCTACGGGGGATCTACGGGGGCGCCTCTAGGCATCGCCGCCCTCGGATATGGTCTTCATGGCCACATTGATGTGCTCCACCAGCGGCAGCTCGCTGTCCAAAGCCGGGTTGCGGAAGCTCTCCAGGAAGTAGCATGTCTCGGTGCCGCCGGGATTGGGGAATTCCTTGGGCAGGAACGACGGATCCCGCGGCTGCAGCTCGAACTCAAAGCCCTCGTGCTTGGTCAGCCAACTGAGAGTAGGGAAAGCAGAATGATGTAGAGGTGAAGATGGAAAAAGAGTACCCAACTTACTCCTTGGTGGTTGGGCTGACATTGATCTTCAGCGCCTCGCTGCCCGACTCGAACTTGTTGGCGATGGTAACGCTGTGCCCGAAGAGGCAGTACCTGGGCATCTTCCTGCCCACCACTCCCGCCAGAACAGTGCCCGTGTGCAGCCCGATCCTCATTTTGATTTGCTCGCCGTCGTGGGTGATGTGCTTCGAGCAGGCGTCGATCATCTTGAGGGCCATCCAGGCCACCTTGTGGGCGTCGTAGATGGAGGCTCGGTGGAGTCCGCTGGCCACGCAGTAGGCATCCCCGATGGTCTCCACCTTGTACACGTCAAAGAAGTCGCAGAACTCGTCGAAGTCCTTGTAAAGCCCCTCCAGCATGCTGATCACCATGAAGGGAGTGGCCCGCGAGCAGATGCTAGTGAAGCCGACGATGTCGCTGAACAAGATCGTGACATCGGGATACGTCTTGGCGTCAATGGAGGAGCCTAGCCAAAGCTTCTCGGCGATCTCCGCGGGAAAAATGAGGTGCAGCAGGCTGACGTTCTTCTTCCGCTCCTTGGTCACCGCCGAGTTGGCCTCCTCAATGCTGTTCTTGATCTTGTCCATGCGCCGGCGCAGTCCATCCTGCGCCCTGGCCTGTTCTCCCACCAGGATTACCTCCCTGGTGGCGTCGTGCAGCGGTATGTCCGAGATGAAGAGTCCGTTGCAGGTCAGCCCATCCAGGCCGTCCAGGAAGGGGGAGCCAATGAAGAGCAGCGAATTGGACTCGGGACAGTGCACCATCTGTCCCTTGATCTCCAGTCCAATGGCCGGGAAATCCACGGCGCCCGGCGGATTATTCAAGCCGATCAGGAAGGGCGTGTAGGTGCGCCGCACTATGTCCCGGAATTTCATGGTCAATCCCTTGGGTCGCTTGAAATCAAAGTAGGTGGTCGCTTGGCAACCAAAGTCCGCCATGTAGGGCTTGTACAGCTTGCTGAATCCCCTGCCCAACTGCACCAGCTCCAGCTGCTCGTTCATGATGAAGTGCCAGGGAAACATCTTGCAGAAGCTGGACGAGTTCATTTGCAGGTCGGAGGCGTTGCTCGAGTTGCTCCGCTGCACCGTTTCCGGGATGGTTTTGCTCACGGAAGTGGGACGACCCATCAGCATGGTCTGCGAGTTGTCCTTGACCAGCGAAAAGAGGTAGCGATACCGCCGGGCATCGCCCTCCACGGGCTCGATCTTGATGTTCACGTCCACCTTGTAGAGCATGCGGGTGAGCGCCTTCAGGGAGCCCAGAAGCAACCAGGCAATCACCGGGCGCTCCGAGGTGAAGATGAGCTCGCCCTCGCCGGCACACACGAATCCGGTATCGGTGACGTCCTCCTAGTTATCAAAGCGGATTTGGGTTAGCATTTGAGTGGGAACATTATTTTTAAGTCTGACCTCCTGCAGCTTCAGCACATCGTAAACGCCATCGAGGGAGCCCAGGAATTCCTGCAGATCGGTGCCCAGGCAGCGGAAGGCTCTTTCAATGATCCCTGTGCAGCAGCAGGTAATCAGCTCCTCGCCGAGCAGCACCAGAATCTCGCTGGCACTGGCCTCGTCCATCTTCAGCAGCAGCTCCTGGATGTCCGCCAAGTAGTCATAGTTGGCGCAGCTCTTGAAGGTTTGCGGATCCAGTTTGCTAGGGTATGCACATATAGTATATATATAGCATATAATTTCTTATACTGTTTACTTACAGCTTGTGGATATTGGGCCAGTTCTGGCGGTACTTGGCCACCAAAGACGTGACCGCCGTGTTGAGATCCTCGTTCGACGGCGCCGTCAGCAGCTGTATGGCCATCTGGAGGTGGGTGAGGGTCAGGGCGTCGTCCGAGAGCTCCTCGTCCTCGAGCGCCCAGTGGCCACCAGGCTCGGCGATGACCGAGGGCTGGCGTGTCAGCGAGTCCGCTCGCCTAAAGAAAGGACACGCCATGTCGCGTGCTCGCCGCTCGGGTGGCCTCTATTCGATCTATTTCGGGGATTCAGTGGTGCAATTAGTGGCTTATTCATATAAACAATTCAATTATTGAACGCAAATCAATCAGTGAATGTGTAATTCATGTATCCTTGTTAGCGACTTTCAATTCTTCTTACCTGTGTGCATTTTATTGCATAATTTCAGAACTAGTGATATGAGATGAAAAGGACACTTTTCAATACTTTTAAACCCCCATTAGGAGCTTTTAATCAAATCAAGTGAAATTCTAATTGAGATGTGTGTTTTCCCAGGAGATACAGTCATTTAATCGATGTGTATTGTGCATTTTCCGCCCTGGGCTTTTCTCTGCTTTTTTCTCAAGTTCAACGTGCACTTGTGTGAGTGGGTGGCTGGGTGGTTGGGTGGCCACCCACTGGTGGCCCACATAGGCCCGTGTCCCTGCAGTGTCTTGTGTGGCCGACTTGAGTGGTTTTGCTCCTTGGAGGTCAAGTGTGTGGCAGTCCTTCTTTATTTCGTTCTTGGCAAGGATCCCACTCGTGCTTTCTTGCCAGTCGCATTACCATAATTTCGTTTTGCATAATTTACGAGCGCCGCTCCTGCCCCAATCCCCGCCAGCTGCTGCTGCCCGATGTGTGTCACACTGGTCAGCTTTAATTTTCACCACCTCCTCCTTTCTGCAGAAGTGTGTATTTGCCTGCAGGAAGCACCCACGGATACACAATTTTCCAGCTCAATCGCAAGGTTTTTCCACTTGGGACACTCGAACGCAATAACAATAGCATACTTTTGGGCATACTCACTTGGCTTAGAAAATACAAATTCTTCGCTGGCCTCTTGGCTTTATGTTTACTTTAAAGCAGTGACCAAAATTGCTGTGGAAATTCTTGGAGCGCTGAGGAATTCTTTCGCACGCCTGAAAAATGCCACAATCCAAAACGGAATGAACTTTTGGCCAAAATAAGGTGGCGAAAAAGTCCGGAGCCAGCCAAGCTTTGCGGAGAAAGCTTTGGCAAGTGAAAGTGTGCAGAGGTTGTTGCATTGTTTTGAAGATACAAAGAGAGCGGAGAGCGAGTGCGCATGAGTGTATCTCACGGATACATTCTGATGCTGGCGGAAAGCTCTGCCCAACGGTCAATTCTCAATTAACCTGTTGCGTGAGCAGCGCTCTCCGAGTTTCCCGCTCTCCCCCAAACAGCAAAGGTAAGAAATAATCAATCTGCCCTCCTGGGCCCGCAAATGTATCTGTATCTGTGGGGTAGTATCTGCAGAATGCTGCATATGCTGCACACCACATGTCCGGCTGAAAACTTTTCACTCTCCAGCAATCGGAAACTTTTCAGTCCAGCGAATCGAAAATGTATATGATACGCCTCAGTTTATAGACGTTGGCCGCCCGTGCGCAACGTGTTCTTTTCCATTGTTATCATTTTCGGGGGGGCACTGTATAGTTTTGTTTATTTTCCATTCCGCGCTCGCATCGTGTGAAAGTGCAGCTTGGCTACGGATTTTTTTTAGCCGTCTCTAATAGTTGTAATTTGCACTAATTACGGCCGCAATGAACGATTTCGGGCAGTTCGTAAGTAGCGCAGGTTCTGGAATTCAGGAATCTCAGGGTCTTAAGTTTCACTGATAATGTGGAAATTATGTGGAATACGCACATGTGTGCATTGCGGATGCTCTATCTAAACGCAGAAAGTGGAATTAAGACACATCACACAAAGCTTCGTCCTTGACCTTGCACATCTCTCGGTTCTCCGGACGGGCGCACTCCGAAAGCTCTTGCATCGAAAGCGAAAGTTTGAAGGACCTCTCAAGTGCCGCCCCCAACCGAGCCACCCCCCCAATAACACCACTCTAACTTACATATCCATAAATCCCATTTATGTTTAGTGACGAGGTTCCGACGAGCCAAACCCAAGAACTAACCCTAATCTAATCTGCCACCGAAACGGTTCGGTTTCCCTAATCACTTGATTTGGCTGTAGTTTGGACCTCCGTGGCTCGATTTGCTATAATCGCTTAAGCTATTTTAAGACCAAGCAACATGTGAAGCCTTATGATAATCTTTAGATAATTATTGTCAATACTTTATGTACTATGTATCGATTATAGGCTAAGTCGCAGGGCCCCAAGTTGGTGCCATTTCTGGTGAACCTCGTGCTGTACTTCTCGCTGGTGAGGAAGGATCCTCAGGGAGAGCTATGGACCACCGTGCTCAAATGCCTGCCCATTTTCGCCCTAGTATTCTATGTGGTGGCCAAGGGAATCTCGCTCAAGAAGGAGTAAGTTTAATAGAATCCCACTACTATATACTACTTATTAACAAGTAATTTTTAACAGATACCGTCGCTCACTTTGGATTCTTTTGGGTCTGGTTTTCTCGAGCGGTGGTGATGCTCTGCTCAACATAAATCTCTTTCCCTTCGGAATGATCTCCTTTGGCGTGGCGCACGTGTTTTATATCAGCGCCTTTGGCTGGAAGCCCGTAAAGTGGTTCATTGGACTGGTCTTGTACGTGGCCGTATCATTTTGTAAGTTGTGTTTACTGGGTAATGTAAGCATTTAAATTACTTGGAATATTGGAAACCCCCAGTTGTTTACTTCGTGCACACGAAACTGGACGAGATTCTCATCATCGGAGTGCCCATCTACTGTTTCCTGATCACCACAATGCTGTGGAGATCGCTGGCCCGCGCCGTGGACTCCAGGAACTTCCTCGCCGTGTTCTGTGCCATCGGAGCCATTCTGTTTGTGATCTCCGACGCCCTGATCGCGGTCACCATGTTCGTGGGCGTGCCCCTGCCCTGCGCCCGCCTCCAGATCATGATCACCTACTACGCCGCCCAGTTCGCCATCGCGCTGAGCACCGCGGACGACGGTCCTGCCCTCCAGCGCTCCTTTCGCAAGAAAATTAAGTGAAGCCAGTGCCCAGTGCTCATCTGTCGGAGACCCGGAGACAACATGAACGCAACCACCAAACTTAGTACTTCCAAAGCGTCTAGAGTATTGCCATTTACGTGTGTTGGTTTCCCCATCCCAGTAGCTTAGTGCAACCAAATATTTGTTCCTTTTCTGGTGGATGTGGAAACGGATCTTAGTAGTTTACTAGATGTTTGTTGACTTCAAAGTAATAAATATATTAATAATAGGTTCGATTAACTATTTTATTAAAAACCATCTTTGTACATCATTAAAAACCCGCTCAGATCGTAACTTAAGACGGAGCACGAACTAGTCGCTGCTGCTGGAACTGAAGCTGTCTTCTGAGGTGGAATCCCGACGAGCACGTCTGCCGCGTCCTCGCGCAGTATTGTTCCTGTTGGCCGCCGGCTTGCGACCACCCTTTTTTGTCCTTGCCCCCGCTCTGGTTCTGTTGCCCTGGCCTTCCGGAGTGCTTTCTTGATCACCCTGGGCAGCGGTATCTGGGTTGACTTGCAGGCACTCGTTCAGTCGGTTCTCGAACTCGGTGACCACAGCTTTGAGCTCCGGCTTGGCCAACTTGTTGGTGTTGCTAATGATGAGCTTGAAGGACTGGTACACTTCGTCCACCTGGACTTTGTCCCTGTAGTGCTGCATATTGTCCATGAGCTTCTTCACAGCTCGCTCGTTGTAGGTGAGCAGGCCGAGGCAGTAGGCGATGTCGCGCCATTGACGCTCCACCCGCGTCACCGGGAAGCGCAGGCACAGCTTCTCCACCAGCGTCTCAATCTGGCGATCCTTCTGGATGAGACCCAGGATGTAGGACATGATAATGCGGTACTTGTCCTCATCCAGGTTGAGGTTTATGTCCCCCAACCGTGAGATGATATCCGGCAGCACGTTGTACAGAATGTTCGACTTGTTGGCTATCTCCTTGAAGAACTGCTTGGTTATATTGCGAATCTCATCGTTGCCGTCCACAATGCAAAGCGCCATGTCGGCGATTTGACCCTTGACGCGTATCATTTCGTTGAGGATCAGATGAGACAACATTTTGACGGCAGTTAGCCTCAACTCGGTGTTCGATTCGTGCAGCTGAGCGTAGAAGTGCCCCGTCCACGGCTCGATGATGTTTGGGAAACGGAAAGTGAGATCCGACAGCCCCACAACTGTGTTGCACTTGATTCGAATGTTCTTTGTTAGGTTGAGGATGTTCATCAAAAAGCTCATGTTGGACTCGCAGAAACGGGAGGACACGGTCATGAGCCGCGCCAGAGCCAAAGTGGCTGCCTGTTGCAACGTGGGATCCCTAAACTCACCAGGACGCTTGCAAATCTCTATGATAAATGGCGCTAGCTTGGACAGCAGGGCGTCTGGGTTGTAAAGCAGCATGTCCTCGCAAATGCCGTGGATTTCCTCGGCGATGTTGTCCTCTGCAGTCGCTCCCACCAGATCATCGTCTGGCTCCTGCTGCGGTTCCGCCGCCACTCCGGACAGCCTCTTGCGCACCTCCATGGCTGACATATTAAGCGTAAGTCTGGCCGCATTATGTGAACTTCTCGCCTGCTGATTGCGGCTATTACGCTCTTCAAGAGCCGTCAGCTCGTCGCGATACTTCATGTTATTATAGATGTCCATGTCGAGAAAGATCATCTCCTTGATGGTCATGTAGCCGATACAAAACACTAAGCGGGAGACCAGATACACGGGAATCAAGGTGCCTTGCATCTGTGATTGGCTATCAGCTTGAGTCTGAGTGGGAGTAAGGGTTTGCGAGTGGGGAATCTCCAAGGGCTGGGAGTCCAGAACGGTATCTGTATCCGCTTTGTCTGGAGAGGAAACTACTGCAGCCGCTTCCTTGACCAGCCAGCTCTCATTGAATTGCTTGAGTAGAGCCAACACCAGTTGCTGCGCAATCACATCCGGCGCCTGGCACATCCTATAGAAGTATTCAAAAACACTCATGGCCAGGGCGTCGAAGTCGGACAGACTTTTGTGGAAAAAGAAGTCGAGGAAGAGCCGCGTGATCTTTCCCACGAACTCTGCATTGCTGTTCTGACGCTTATAATACTTGGCAGTGTTGTTTGCATCGATGGAGTTGACTAGCAGCTGCAGACAGGAGGTGAATATCCGTGGATCACGACGCACCCGCTCTCCGACGGCGATATCCTCGATGATGGCGGTGTTGGCCGAAACAATACTGGATTTCGATTGTGAGGCCATTATCAGGAGCTGGAGCGACAGGCGAGATTCGTTGGATGTAGTGCCCTCCAGTTTTAGCGTAAAGCGCTCAAAGAGCACCTGGATGACAGCAGCATCGATGTCGCCACCCAACACCCACTCAGTCATCAGCGACTCCAAGGCCGTGTAGTGTCCATACTCGATTTCCGAAAGAAACTTCGACAGGTTCTGCACCACCTTGATGGCATGAGCGCGACCCGTTTGGTCCGTGGAGAACAGAACGCGCTTGTATGCATCCGACACTGCATCTCGCTTCTCCTTGTCCGAGGACCAGACCAGCTGCAGCATTCTCTGCATTCCCGACTCCGTGCCGTGAATTCCGAACATGTACCCGGTGGTGAACAAGTCCACCGCCTCGAAAACATCCGTATTTGTCTTGGACATGAGCATGTCGTGCAGTTTGGGGAAGGCTGAAGTCATCAAAACGGCAAAGTCAATGCTGTCCTTTAGGAACTGAACCGTTTTGATCTGCTGCAGCATTTCCTCGCTCTAAAATGAAAGATTTGGTAAGAAGGAAATATATATTTTTCCAAGATGAAACATACGCTCTGTTTAAATCCAGCAGCCAGCAGGTGATATGTCTTTAGCAAGGCCAGCACATACACGCAGTGCTCCTCGTGCTTCAGCAAGGAACTGGAAAGTAAATATATTCAATGTAAAACGAAACCATCCTTGATCAGCAACTTACCTCATATTCTGATTTCCCGCCAAAAAGTCTACCTTTCGCACGAGAACAATAACATCCTTGTAGTTCTTTTCGCGCATCAGCGGAATGATCCGCTCCATCAAGGTCTCGTCGCTCTCCTCCTTGTCGAACTGCATATCGGGAACTGTAATACAACAATAAACTTTAATATATACTCCGAACTAGCGGAGCAGCTTGAACTCACACTCCGTAAGGTTATCCTCTATGAAAGGCAGCAGTTCGGGCGCCAAGCTGCTAAACTCGTCGTTGAGCTTCTCCTCCTGCTTGCGCTCTTCCTCGAGTACCTCATTAAGTTTCTCCATGGCCTGCACCTCGTGTTCATGCTTGGCTCTGAGTTCATCTATGGAAAGCTTGCTGCTGTAGGGATTGCTTTCCAGGGCGGATTTGATCAGATGCATGGCGGCACGCCGCACTAGCGAGCTCTTATCTTCCAACCTTCCGATGGCTTCCTCCAGCACTCTGATCAGAAAGTTAAGCGGAATGGCGTGCTGGGTTTTCAGGTGGTGCCAGATACTGAGCACCTTGGAACGCACGTGTGCAGAAATATCTAGGATGTGGGCCATCAGGTGCTCGAGGAACTCATTGCGCACTTCCTTCAGTTCTTCGCTGAGATCCTCAGAGGTCAGTTCGCTAACCACGGTGTCGCCGATGATCTGGAGCACACAATTCCGCAGCGTGTGAGACTGACAATCCAGTAGGTCTTCCGCCAGCTTTTCCAGGTGCGGCACGATCAGCGAAGGTGCGATGTTCGAGAACTCGGCCAGGAAATTGGAGAAGTGCTTGGAGACCGAAGAGTCAGAGCTGTCCATCCGTAGGGCATCCACAATGCTCTTGATTAGAATGGAGAAGACCGAGGAAATTCCGTACTCCTCGTGCAGAAGCAAAATTCCGGCTGCTACTGAATGGGATGCATGCTCGGTGCCGCGTAGGATCTGCAGGATGCGCACCGGAAAGGTCATGGCCTGGTTGAAGCGCTTGATCGATGTGCCCAAGATCTGGAAGATCGTGTCGAATACGTGTTTGTTGTCCACGCGAAGCGGCAGAAGCTCGATTGTTCGATAGCAGGGGTCGCAGAGCAAACTGGGGAAGATGGATACGTTGCAGATCGGGGAAATAAGATGCTGAATGCCAATTCTTACTTTATAAAGTCCTCCTCGGCTACGGGCGGACTCCAGAGCTTCTCCAGCGGGCACTGAAGCACGTTGAAGAGCTGCACTAGGAACTTGCCGCGCTTGACCTCCCAGTTGGGAAACTGCTCCAATCCCTCCGACGGTTTGGTACGCTTCTTCTGAACATTGAGCTGCTGATCTCGCATGGCCTGCTGGACACTGTTGTTGATCTTCTTGACGGTGCTCACCTGGAGGAACAGCGTCATCTTGGTCAGGTTGAGGTAGCTATTGCGCTGCTGGTTGGACATGGGCTCACTGGCCGTCAGCAGGGGCTGCAAGTCCTGGAACAGTTTCTCCACGGTCAGGTAGAGAAGGTCAAAGGACCTCATCAGATTCTGTGCAGAGCCGCCATCTGAGATGCGGGCCTCGAGGATCGAGTAATACAAGTCGAAGTGCTCGAATATATAAAAGGGATCGCCCAGGTGAACTTTGCGCTTGCATTCTGCGAAGGAAACATAAAGATTGCGTGTCAGAAAACTGTACTGAATTTAAAATCCAACCGCGAAAACGGAAACTTACCTTGTAGTTTCGCGGGAATCTCCTGGGCGCCAAAAATCTCCTTCACGTAGTACTGATCCCCGCTGGAGTTGATCAGGTCAGATGCATTCAGGGGAAGGACGAACTGGAAGTCGTGTGATTCCTCCATGGCGGGTATTACTCCTATTTACCTTCAAATAAAAATTATATCTTCCGAATTGAGTGGCGTCGCTTATAGAGATGGACACATTCGCCGCCAAATCGATCGCTTGATATCGGTTATCGGTTACTGATGACTGCAAACATAAAATGCTCATAATGAGGGGTTGAGTTTATCAGACAGAATATATACCACAAAAACTAAATTTATATTGGTTTAACAGATTGCGTACACTTTACATTATTAAAAGTGTACTGTTTAGGGAGTCCCCTTGATGCAAATATGCGATGTATCGATAGTGATATCGAAATACTCGCATCTCTTCTCCAGACGCCGTGCAAATTCGGAGTTTGAGTTGTTTTAAGCAGTTTCAGTTTGAATTTATTGTCTTATTAAGCCGTAGTTGCTAGCAGAAAACTTGACAAAATGCGTCCCCCAGAGTTCAAGCTTAACAATCCGCCAGAGGACCTGATCTCCGCTGTGAAATTCGGCCCCAAATCGAATCAGTACATGGCGGCGTCCTCCTGGGACGGAACACTTAGGTTCTACGATGTGCCGGCAAACCAGCTGCGTCAGAAATTCCTGCAGGATGCCCCCCTTCTGGACTGTGCCTTCATGGTGAGATTCCTTCTTACACATTCACAACCCCCTATTCAACCAAAAATCCGCAGGACATAGTGCACGTGGTCAGTGGCTCACTGGACAACCAGCTGCGTCTCTTTGATGTCAACACCCAGGCGGAAAGCATAATTGGTGCCCACGATGAGCCCATCAGATGCGTGGAGCACGCCGAGTATGTCAATGGCATCCTCACAGGTAGCTGGGACAACACCGTGAAGCTGTGGGACATGCGGGAGAAGCGCTGCGTTGGAACCTTCGAACAGAACAACGGAAAGGTGTACTCCATGTCCGTGATCGACGAGAAGATCGTGGTGGCCACCTCCGACCGCAAAGTGCTCATCTGGGACCTGCGCAAGATGGACAGCTACATCATGAAACGGGAGTCCTCGCTTAAGTACCAGACCCGCTGCATTCGTCTTTTCCCCAACAAAGAGGGCTACGTGATGTCCTCCATCGAGGGACGGGTGGCAGTGGAGTACCTGGATCACGATCCTGAGGTACAGCGCCGCAAGTTCGCTTTCAAGTGCCACCGGAATAGGGAGCAGAACATTGAACAGATCTACCCCGTGAATGCCTTGAGTTTCCACAATGTCTACCAGACGTTCGCCACTGGCGGATCCGATGGTATTGTGAACATTTGGGATGGCTTCAACAAGAAGCGCCTTTGTCAGTTCCACGAATACGATACCTCCATATCCACGCTCAACTTCAGCTCCGATGGCAGCGCCCTGGCCATCGGCTGCTCCTACTTGGACCAACTGCCAGAGACGCCGGCCACCGTGCCACATCCGGCCATCTATATACGCTATCCCACGGACCAGGAAACCAAGCAGAAATAATGTTATATACACTTGTTTATGGCAAAGTTATACATCATTTTTTAAAGTAAGCTACTTAGTATTCCCTTTTAATTTCGCGCGCGCATCTTTGATGAAAACCCACATCAGCTTTCCCAGCACAAATAAAAACTCTATAAAACTGATGACGGAGGCCCCTATATACAGACTTATGATGCCGCCAAAGTTGGCCAGTAAATCTACACTGGTGTACTTGAGTTTCGTAACAATTTTGGTCATTACACGCTGGCCATAATAAACCTGGGCTTTTATCAATCGATCTGTCGAGTTTTTTGGGCTAAAAGAGAAAATTTAATTATCTGTTCTTTAAGAATATATACATTCAACTTACTAATCTAATTTGCGCACATTAAGCGACATTTCGTACTGCCGTGAATTGCAATTGTCTGGACAATCACAAAAGTGACCCTGTCGTGAGTCGTTGATGTATTTCTCCTGATCACCCATCTTCACGTAAGAGAATATATCGGAATTGTAGCCCAAGCATTGTGCATCGTTGATTCCACATTCCGGAACTCCATCTTAAAGAGAAAAAATTTCAAGTGTGATAGAAAAACTGGTCTACATGCGATAATTACCAATAGGTGGCAGAAAAGCTGGCAGCGAGCAATGGCAAGTCTTCCACACAACTAAGTGGAGGCACACCACCAGGCAGTTTTCGCGGTTATAAGTCAACGAAGTGTTCTGGAAGGTAGGGTTCTTTTCGTTCTATGGAGTAAGAAATTATTATTATGATTACTTTTCCCTCTTAGTTGCAAGCTATACACACATCAAAGTAGCAACGTCTTCTTTTGGGACTCATCTCATAGGTATTTGGAGAGGTTTCAGTGACCATCGGATGCACAGCAACGAAGTTCTCCGTATCCGGGTAGAGGTGGTACAATATTTCATTGGACCACTGGTGTGGTTCCTTTATCATGAGCTTAGTAACCAAAAAAAATTGTAAACAAAATGTTAGCAAACTGTGACGTATCTTAAGGACTTACATTCATTCCAAATGGAGTCAGAGCGTCTATGTTGTTCATAAAGGAGTAGCTAGCATTGATCGTGAACTTCAGACCCGATTCCTCGCCAGCGGTGCTCAGCTTGTAGGGATAGAACTGGTTGGTCAGGTGCTTTTTGCGCGAGTTCTCCGAAATCATGGAGTTGAAGACCAAGCACTGGCCCTTCACCGTCTGCTCCCGCACAAAAAGCTTGCAGCAGTCGTAGGGAGTCTCATCGAAGACGCAGGAATCGGCGACGAAGAGTTCATCGCATCGATAGGTCATGTAGTTCATCAGGTCCGACAGTTTCAGATAGCTAATCCCCGTCAGATTTCTTTTGGTCAGAATCCGTATACGGTTAAAGTTGGAGAAGTTCATAATGTCCAGACTGGCGAGTAGCTGGCGAAATGTTTCCCGGAGCTCGGCATTCGGATGACGTGGCAGAAAGCGAAGCAATGCCGACGGAGCCCTCTGCCAGTTGAAATGACTCCAGGGGCAAACGGCCACAGCTGGAAAGTCGATGTGGTACACAGGCAACTGTGTGGTCTCTATCAGGCTGACCAGGAGCTGCTCGCTGTGGCGATGCATCAGCACGGTGTACAGACTGAATCCGGTGATCACCGCTCCCAGGACGATGGCGAGCCACAGGCAGCGCTGCCAGAGATGCTTCTCCCCGAAGACGTGCTGCATCCCATGGATGCTGGAGTTTGCGAAGGAGCTGCGCAGTCTTTCCCGGAACTTAATGCCAGGCGGCTTGTTCCTGAAGCGTAGTAGTCCTGGTCTCGGCCGCGGAGCCACGAGTTCCTTGGTGTACAGTAACATGATGAATGGAAGAAGTTTTCCCAAAGTTCTAGTTTAGTTGACTGCCTAAAAGTGTAGGCTTAGTGTAATTGCCACTCGGAGTAGCTAATAAGTAAATTGAGGACCACATTCTGCTTTTTCCCCACTGAATCGAGAACGAATGCACAAACTTTTATGGGAAATCAATTACTTTATTAACTAAACTAATGCTTATCGGTACATCCGTCCAACTTGAACTTAAGCCACTAGGCCTTGGGGGCCAGGCTCTTCTGGATCTGGGCCAGGTTCTCCTTCAGCAGGCAGGTGGCTCCGCGGTAGGCCCACTCGCAGGCGTTGGATCCCTGCTCGTTCTTGTCCACGCAGGCGGCCAAGGAGGCGTGGAAGGCCTCGTTGTGGTCGGCGTGGTTGCCCACCAGCTGCTGGTGGATGTTCTCCACGTTGAAGCCGCTCTGGACGTCGAACAGGCCCCACTTGGTGAAGACGCACTTGATGTAGCACTGGGTCTTGGCGTCGTTGGGGTACTCCCACTTCTGGTACTTCTCCACCAGATCCACGGGCACGGCCAGCTCCTTGACGCACTCATCCCGGAAGACCAGCATGTCGTGCCGGTTCTTCACCACATAGTCGGCGGAGGCCTATAACCCAATGGAAGGCGATGAATTATTCTGGACCTGGTCGCAGGTTATCTGTATCGAGCACTCACCAGTCCAATCAGCACGCAGATGGCAACGAAAACCTTCATTTTCACTTTCTTTACACCTATGTATGTATTTCTCCAGCGATCGAGCGAAGACTGCTTTGAAATAGGGCCAGACAGCCCCTATTTATACGAGTGCGAGGGATCC
Source organism: Drosophila simulans (assembly GCF_016746395.2). Taxonomy (NCBI): domain Eukaryota; kingdom Metazoa; phylum Arthropoda; class Insecta; order Diptera; family Drosophilidae; genus Drosophila; species Drosophila simulans. Next base: position 25,803,111 of record NC_052523.2, on the reverse strand, counting down.
GATTTGGGTTCGGGAATGGACTTGGTACCTGAGGGGTCTCCAAGGCGCGATTATGCTTCCAGATCCAGATTTATTTTTATGCTCCGCTCCAAGCTGGGCATCTGATTCTTTTGTGATGGGCTTTTATGCTTGGGCACAAGTGGACAACAAAGAATCTGGAATCTGGATGGATGCCTTCTAATAACCTCCATGGGCTCAGCCGCTGATAAGACAGCTCCCCTTTAATCTTTGGCAAATTGGCGCGCTTATTTTTGTTGTTGCTGAAAACAGATTAATACACACGTTTAGCAAACGCAGCATATTTGGGTACACTGCAAAAAAATCCAGTGGCTGGGCAGAAAATTGAAACTACTTGCAATTACATTTATTTTCGGCATTTTATTGAAGATATGTGCTCTATAAGGAATTTATGTACTCAATGTTTCAAGCTACCAAAACATACTTCGAAATTGAAAATGGATTTCGAGGATTTAAAAAGAACATTCTTATTCAATTTGTTTTTCTGAGTGCACGTGAAGAAAGCCTACAGTTTTGTTATGTCTGGTTGGAGCTGCACCTGAAAATTTTCCACTGCCGTGCAGGTAGCTCTCCGAATGCGTTTTGTTTCCTGGATTTGTTTATGTGCGCATCCCAAGAAACCAGGTGAGTGGTGCATTTGTGTGTGCTTCGATTACAGGTAAGTGTGGGAACGTGAGAACCCAGCTGCTGATGGCTGGTACTTCATGGTGCCAGCTTGGGTCTAGGAGCCATCGGGTACGCGACAACAGGCAAAGCGATCCAAGAAGCTGTTGATGCAGCCTAGCACCGACATGCCCATGATCAAGCCGGCTATTCCTCCATAGGAAACTACAAGTGGAGGGGATGGGTACATTTCATCGCAGCTGTGATTGATCCCAAACTCACCCATCAAGTCGATCAGCGTGAAGCGGAGCATGGACCGGTAGGAGAAGAGGGTCTCCTCCTGGAAGTACACATCTATCTCGATCTCTGCGGCGTGGGTGGTGTGGGCGCTCAGCTTCTCCGTGTAGGTCGACGTGTGGTACTGGGTGTGACCGCACTGAGGAAAGCAACCGCAATCCACGGTGGTGAACACGTTATCGCGGGACTCTTCGATGATGTTGCTCATGGAAAAGAGGGAAACTAGGCGGAATTTAGTATATATGATGTAAGTTTATAATTAGACCCACGTCGGTGCTGATTGAAGCAGGCCAGATCTTTCATCCCGCAAATTCTACGTCCGTTGCTTTCCTTTGCATCCGCAGTGTTTTCCTCATCTTGAGTGGCCTTCACAGGCAGTTCCAAGGAGCAGTTGCACTTGCTGATGATGTAGTTGAAGTGGCACTTGTAGATGCACTCCGAACGGGATTTTCCCTCTGGGATCTCATTCTAAGGTAGAATTGAGTTTTAGAGCTAGTATATATTTGGCCAAGGAAACATACCTCAAAGTAACAACGACGCATTTGAACGGGACGTGCCCGGACATCCAATTCGGCAGTGAAACGAAGTGGTTCCACCGGAACCACGATGCGATCCTCCGAGGAATAGTCAATGCTCATGCCCAGCAACTGGGTGGGTTCGTGCACTATCACCTGGTGTGGTAATTACTCCATGTCATGACGTACTATCTATGTCTTATCGGACTCACCCCCATTGTATTCAACGTATACAGACCCTGATACCGTTTGATCTTCACATTCAGCCCGCTGTATGATCCGCATGCGGCCACGGACCAGGGCCACGTTTCATCTCTTCCCGAGGAGACCAGTGAGTTGAACTCGAAGGCGAAGCCATTGAAGGTTTTGGTGGGTCGGAATAGGTCGCAGCAGTTCATCGCCTTGCGACGCCACTGGCACTCGGTGAAGAAGTGCTGGCAGTTCATCTGCAGCGCCTGGTAGATACCCCAGCTCTGCATGTTCCAGTTGTTCAGTTCGGAGAACTCCGTGAAGTTCTCATCCGTGAGGCGAGCGGACATCGGTGTTTGCCAGACCACAGACTGAACCAAGTTATACGCCTTGGAGAGCTTCTCGGCATTCAGGCTGCTCAAGTGGATCGGGATAATGGTGACGGCTGGGAAATCGATCTCGGACACATGCATGTCGGTCCTTTCGATGGAGGTCTGCACCCAGTAGTAGAAGTACCGCTCCGAGGACAGAATGCTCACATAAACAGTGGCCAGAGCAGCCATTATTTTAAGGGGGATTCTGGCGTATCTGTAGATAAATAATATGCCGAATTTCAAAGATTACTTTTGGAGTACTTTGGAGTAGTAGGCCGGAGATTAGGCACGGCCAGAGTCATGGATATTATTGGATCGAGTGATACCACTTACCGCCTGGTCGAGGCCCATCCACTCGCCTCGTCCTTCTTCTGCTTCTTCTTCGACTCCTTGTGGTCATCATCATTATCCTCGGAGGAGGGTTCTGGCTTCCAGGCGGTGGCACTCATTTCACCCAGCGGACGAACTGCGACTGTGGGAAAATCGCGCTAATTGGCAGTTCGGTGCGCTAATCAATGTGCTGACAACCACTTCTGTCAGCGGGCTTATCAATGGCAGGAAACATAACTACTCAATTACAAAGCTTGTGAGCCATAATGGATGGCCTGCCCGGCGGAACTTTGTCCGCTGCAATTACGAGTCACCTGGCCTTTGGGACGTGGCCATAAAAGGGTTCCCCGAATTCCGGCCGAAAGCTCAGTGATTGAGTGACTCGTCACCGGAATGGCCAGGGGAGATAATTCGGTCAAGCCGACGGAGGCAGCCGGTTTTGGTGACAGCGAGAAGTGCCTGCTGGATTTGCTAAAGGTCCACTTTCGGAGCTACTGCGAGAAGTCCACCATTCACTGCGTTCGCTATCTGTACGATTCACACCTGCATAACTTGGAGAGGTCTGTGGTTTATCCTCTATTCATATCTACTTCTATATCTATTTGAATATAATCATTGCATTTAGAATCATCTGGTCCGTGCTGCTCATCATCAGCATCGGGCTGTCCTTCTTTTTCTACCTCCTCCTCTCCGAGCGATTCGTTTCCCAGAAGCTGCAGACGGTGGTCCATGATCCCCAGTACCCTGTGTTTCTGGTGCAATTTCCGGCCGTGGGAATCTGCACGGACAACCGCATCAACTGGAACAAGCTAGAGGCGGCCAAGGAGCTGTTCCTGCCGACGAATGCCAGCGTGGAACTGGTCGAAAGTTTCACTGTTCTCGTTACCCGGATGGAAACTCTGCGCTTTGGCAGCTACCTTTCGAGTTTGGCCCAGCTGGAGGACGATAACCTGGAGGCAGTGGGCTTTGTGAACCTAACTGAGCTGGCCATGTTTATGACTCTTCAATGCGAGGATATCATGGTACCGAAATCCTGCCTGTGGCGCAGTTCCTCCTTCAATTGCTGCGAATACTTCGTGTTGGAGAAGACGGAGTTTGGATTTTGTTTGGTTTTCAACTCGGAGGTTTCGCCACGCTCCAAGGCAATTAAACAGAAGGAGGGTCATAACTTCTATCCGAAGCACAATGCCAAAGCTGGCCAGAGCTCGGGCTTGAATTTTGATCTTATCTTGAACGAGAGCTTCAGGCGACCCGATTCGCAGGCGAATAATAATGTCTACGTAAGTATCTGGCAGGCAGTAGAATATTACTGGATTAAGCCATTTGCAGGTAATGATTAAGAAGCCCAACCAACTGAACAATGTCGTGTACTCAATGACCCAAGACACGGAGACCTACGTGACTATCCGTCCGGATCTCACTTGGACGGACAACACCACTCGCAGTATTCCGCCGGAGCGCAGGAACTGCCTCTTCGCGGACGAGCAGGGCGAGCTGGACTCCAATGATTCGGCCAAGAAGTATGGAAAGCACTTTCAGCTCTCCAACTGCCTCAACCGCTGCCACGAGTCCTACCTAATCCAGCTCTGCAACTGCTCCCTGCCCATTTTCTTCCTGTACAACCATAGGGGTGAGTCTAAAGTTCACTTTTCATGTTAATTACTCTGTGCTTAAAAAGTATAATATGATTACGATACATTATTTAAAGACTCTTTTATATAGTCCCAATATTTTCTTTCAGTTCCTGATTGCAACGCAGTCAGCCTGCGCTGCCTGGCGCGTCACAATGGTAGGAGATATAAGGGAATACATTAATTCTGGAAATAAAAGCCATCTGTTGCAGACATTTTCAGCTACGACAAGCGAAGGGACGAGGATGCCCTTTTCAGTGCCACCAAGCTGGGAATGACCTGCTCCTGCTTGGTGGACTGCTACCTGCTCGACTATTATACGGCCACCACCACGCTGCCTTTGTCAGCCCATAAACTGTATGGAACTTGAATGGAACCCTTCTTTGATTTCTTGAGATATCTGAAACCATTCTTTGCAGACCCAAGGATCCGCAGCAGAAACTCTTCAGGGTGGATGTGCACTACCAAGTGGAGACCACACCTTTGTACCGCACAAGCCTGGAGTTTACCATCATCGATCTAATTGGTAAGAGATTCAGCAAGGCGAACCACTCCCATATCTCGTATATTCGCAGCCAATCTGGGTGGAATCTTTGGACTTTGCTTGGGGGCTTCTATGGTCAGTGCCTTCGAGTTGATCTACTATCTTACTGTGGGACTTGCTATGCATCTATATGACCACCAGTACTATGGGGTCCTGTTTAAGCACCTCAAGGTTAAGTGGGCCAATTTCAAGGGCTACCTCAGGAACGAAGTTAGCCACCTGGCTGAGAATCCTGCTGCTCACAAGGATACCAATGAACGTAAATTGAGGCATCCCTTTAACTACAGAAAAAATGTGTGGTAATGATATGCTGTATTTATTAAATATTTAATTTCAAAATTTAATTGGTGTTATTTTTCTCTGGCCAAATTGAATAGTTAAAACGCGGGGTTCTGGTTTCTTTAACTTTCTCTTGCCATGAATGTACAAATAGAGCCCGATTGAGAAGTAGTAGGCCAACTCAAAGGCACTCAGTAAGGAGGCTCCTAAGAACAGTCCGATTATGCCACCAAAGCTAGCTGAAATGATAAATTAACTATTTAAGATGATACCTATAAAGTAAAGTATAACCAACCCAGTAGTTCCACAAAGGTAAATCTCATGGTGGTTTGGTATTGGATAAGCCAACCGGATTGGTAGAAAATATCCAAGCGCATTGTGCCCGCCTCGGTGTCCGTTTCATTATTACTGCACAGGATTTATAAAATGTTAAGGAATTATAGTGAAATTCGCATAGGATTCACTTACTCAAGAGTGGTAGTGGTGTAAACCCGGTCGAAAACCAGCTGAGTGCAGCTGGTAAAGCAGTCGCAGATCATGCTTTCCTTAAAGGGATTTTTAACAAAATCATCCTCCTCGGGATGCCGTTCTATGCTGAAGGTAACTATGGAAAAAGGATTGCATTATTTGATTGTAAATGTCCTTGAAGGAATCTTACATCTGTTGTCGTAGAGGCACTTGAAGTCCGAAGCTCTGCATGCAGTGAAGTTGTCTGTGAAGTGCAATATAATTATTATGTATCTACATGATCTGCAGTTAAGTTACCTTTATCTGAGACGGGAAAAAAGATCGAGGGAGAGCACTTGCACAGATTGAGGACATGCTCCTGATGGCATCTGCTCCGGCAGTTTCCAAACCAGTACTCGAAGTCTGGAAAATTTTTGTAATGCGGATGGTCGACCTCATCGCCAAAGATACATCTTCTGACCTCCGGAGTCACCGTCCGGGTTCGTTCATCCGTGACTGTGAAACGGGGTGTTACGCTGATCCTGGTGTGGGCTTCATGTGGCACGTGGCGCACCACGTCGCTCCACTGCTGCGGCTGCTTGATCATCACATTGATGCCCCGCTTTCCAGGACGAATGAAAGATCTGTTGAGCCGCAGGAAGAGATCCAGGCCGGAGCCCTCGCCATACTGCGGGGTGCGCAGGGGATAATATTTGTCTTCCTTCTGAAGTTGTTAATTATTATTTCGTCCTTTATTATCCTTGTGGTATGTGGTATATTGTATAAAGTATGGATGGGCTTACTCACAGCTTTTTGTCGCGATTCAGGACTAATTTCCGTGTTGAAGACAAAACACAATCCGGCCTCTGTGAACTGGTATTCAATGACCTCGCAACAGTTCACTGGGTTTCCCCGCCAACGGCAGGTGTGAAAGAGGTCCTGGCACCTAAACTGGATGAACTTGTAGACCTCGCGAAGGTCGAGATGATCCAGCATGTGAAGCTCATCAGTCAGAGTTTTGTTCCTAAAGAAGTTGGACATTTCATTGAGGCGCGACAAGTGTGGATCGCCTGCCGCAGTGAAGAACTTTACGAAGAGGTCCTTTTGGGCAGCAGACGCGTTGGCTCCCAGGAAGTGATCGACTGCCTCGTTCTCCAGCATAATCCAGTTCAGCCGGTTCCTCGGACAGAGACCAATCGAGGGGAATGGTATGCGGAAGATCGGGAGCATCGTGTTCTTAATGGTGGTCTGTATGCGTACCGTTTGGTAAAGTTCGTTGAGGTCCACATAAACCACGATGGCACCTATGCTGGTGGTCACCAGAATCAGCAGCCAAATCACCCTGATGTTCAAATAGCTAGAGATTGGTGCGAAAAAGGTTAGATATTTCACAAGGTTACCTCTCGAACTTCCTCATCTTGGGATCCGCCAGATATCGTATGCCGTGCACGGAGGACTCCGCTGCGTAATCCTTGAGGTATGGCAGCATGAAGTGCCATAGTTTTCCCAGACGACTGCCCTTCCTGGCATCCTGCTGCGTCTGGATGAGCCCCGATTTGCCGCCGTAATCCCTGTAAAGTGGACGACGGGCTCTTGGCAGTTCCAGTGGATATAGCATAGCTCTACTTTAGAGGAACGAAAATGCTCGGATGCGCTTCGCTCGACGGGTGCAATTAAATTGGACATTCAAATTTAAGTTAGCGCGGAGGAAAGCCTCCGCAGCATTGAACTCAATCAAAAAGCAATTATTCGAAATGGTCGGCGGGTGGCTCCGGATCTCGACTGGCTCCCCTGCCCCGTCGACGCTTAAATCACGCACACAATTAACACCCGAAGGGGCGAGTGCGGGGGGCGCAGGACTAAAAGTGGACAAGGACGCGCCAGTTGTTTACTCAACTCGACTCGGGAAGGCGCGGTGCAAGTCACTGTCCATTGGCAGCGTAATCCTCCGTTGGCTCGACTGTTTGTTCGTTCATTAAAAGGAGCTGCTGCAGTCGGAAAAACTAGGGAAAATCTAAAATGGAATTCATTTTCCACACGCTATTGTACATACTTTTTATAATAATAAGTAATAAAACCTTAGCTTAATATGAATTATGAAATTTGTTGTATTTATTTGGACTTATTCGAAACTATGCCTGCAGTTTTCTGCCAGTGTAAGTGACCACCACTGGTGGTTGGAGGAGTCTGTGTTACTTTTTATTGAGTGCTGGTCAAATGGAAAACTTGGGGAAGATGTTGGACATTTTTGTCAAGCTTTCCTCCGATTGTCTGTCGCTCCGAATTGTTTTGTGTAAACAAGTGAAAATATTTTCGATTTATCATTGCGTGCATTCCCATTCCTTGTCTACTTTGTTGTCCTCTTCGATTGCCAGGATTTCGGTGGCTTTGGCTGCGTGATTTATTTGGCCAACAAACTATGCCCCAAGTTGCTCCAACTTGATTTTCTGCAGTTGCGTGCTTAGCGCCACGGATTAAAGTCGACTTTTGGGGCAAAGCGGATAATGTCGTCTTGCATTTGCGTTGGCTTCTCTCCATTGATGCCAGCAGTCACTGGCCAAGTTAGTTAGTTAGTGGAAATACATGTAATCAGCAGATGAAAATGAACTTTTCCCAAATCCTCTTCTGAAGCAAGTTGGCTTAAAAATGGTTCAGAATCGAAGAAACTACTGTTTTAGTCAGCTTAAAACCTAAGCTATCCATATTTATCGTTTTTTGGTTGATTTGGTAAAAATAAATTTTTTGGTAAATTTTCACTTTTTTGCAAGGGGTAAAATCATAATTTTTTGCAAAAATGGGTAAAATTTTGTTTCTCACTTTTCAATTAAAAATGAATGCGAGCTTTAATATGAGTTTAAACAAGTATAGAAATTTATGTTCTGACCATTTTTTTGCCCATTTTCCTAACAAACAACTTCTGTCCGATAAAAGGACAGAATGTCAGGTCTTTTGGGTTCATAATTCCAACCACGAGGACTAATCGACCATAGACACATGCACACGTGGTTTCCTGCTAATCCTGGCATTATGGACAACCCGAATGGTCGCCAATTAGCGTGGTGTCAATCAAACATCCCGACTGTCTGCTGAGAATCTGAATGCCAATTGATTTGTGCGCTCGTCCTCGATTTTTCGGTTATGCTCTGGGGTTTCAGGTGGACTGGGGTTGCCAAACCGTTCAGCGGGGAAATGACAATTTCAGCATTTTCAACAGTGATTGATGGCCATTAATTCGAGTATATCACTAGTCAAAATAGTTTGCAACTGCATGTGATTTATGTGGCACATACTGTGGTCAGTCAAATAAAATCACTCACTATACATATTTCGAAGATTTTCCATCCCAACTTAAGCGCGTGCCTCTGTTACTTTACCCTCATTATCCTGTCATCCACTTAGAGGCCTTTTCACCGTGACTTTAAACTCTTAGAGGTAACCCAAAACCCCTTCGATCCGGCTGATTAAATCGCCGCGGGCCGTGAAATAAATCCGCCACAGCTCCCCATTACGCACAGTGGGGCAGAGTCCGCTGATGAGTGGCTATAAATAAAATGGCACACACACATGACACACTTAATCGACTCCGAGCACACGTTAATGACTTCCGCCTTGGCCAGAAACTTTTAGGCACACTTTCACATTCACTTTCACTTTAACTTAACTTTGGCTTTTGTGTCCCTGCGCGTGTGCAACAATTTCGCATCCTCGTCGGAGGCGTCATCATCACCATCGTCATCATCATCTCCTCGTGGCGTGGTGGGTTCAAGTTCATGTGGCCTATTAAGCACAGACACCCGGGATGGCAGAAAGTTGGGGCGATTGCGAATGAGAAACGTGGGAAAGGAGCGACTTTCGTGGGCCACCCGTTCAAAATTCAATCTCACTTTTATGAGCCAACAGAAACGTGACGAGGCACCGACTGTCGCCGGAGTGACAGGATCAAGGAGCAGGAGCAGGAGCAGCAGGACCAGGACCCAGTGAATGTTGCCAACTGCCAGTTAGACTGTCAAGTGTCTGGCGCAAATGCCATTTAAATATGCAAATTCGTTTCAAAAGCGAACTTTAACTCGTTCGCTGGCACGCTAATTTGCATGTTTCGCCGCGCCGCAAAGTCTTTGTCTTTCATACGCCTCCAAAATGCTCGAAAACTGCTCCGTAATTGCGTTTATCTTTTGATGGCTAAATCCTGGAAGACAAAAGTCTGGGCGCCATCACTTCCGGTCGCTAAGCTGTCATAAACAAGGCGCAGTAACGCGTGTTAATTATTTAATAATATTACGCGGATTACCAGCCATGAGCCCGAACCACCATTTTGCCATTTCGGCGTTTTGGCTGATTGATGGGCGCATTTGCAACATTTACTCAGCTGCCTTCTGCTTCCTCCTCCTCTCCATTTCCGTTTCCGGCGGGTAGCAAAGATTTGCCCACCCATCGATGGGCTGTCAAACGGCCAAGGCTGTCGACTTGTTTGGCCAACGGAAAGGTGTTTTGTTTATATCCAATCCACGGCAGGACGAAAGGCAGGCGGCAAGGACTCGTTGCGAGAGCAGCGCTTGTCGCTCGCAAGTAATTTGAATAATTTTCTGAAGAAGTGCAAAATTTGCATATGAAATCTGCAATCTCGCATGCTGAAAACGGGGTGGCAGGAGTTTTTCCACACATTTGCAGCGCCAGCTGCATTGACTCAGGCGCATTCAGGCAGCAGGAAGTTCGTTCTGCTCCTGATTCTGGTCCTTCGGTCCTGCAGGCAGAGAAAAAACGTTCAGCAAAGACCCTTTAAACTATTTTTAGGACAAAATCATAAATCATTTGACCAAATCTTATCAGAATCCTATCGAAATTAGCTTGGCAAATAGAAGTATGGTTCTTATGGTCGCACCATTTTCTCTCAGTGTGCTACAGATTTGGCGGTCGGGCGGGGGCGAGAAGATGCTTTTAACTTGTCTATGCAAATGCAAATGTTTGTACGCAATCGAGGAATAAACAAATGTGCTCTCTGCGAAAATGTGTGCATGTGCGTTGCCCTTGTCGAGTAGTTCGCATTGGAAAAAGTTGAGAAGGAGAGGGGAGTGAGTTGTGGGCGGAAGGAAATTAAGAAAACTTCTTATAATTGATGTCATGCATTTTTAATCTCATTGCAGACGGCCTGCCATTTGCATTTTCCTATTTTCTATTTTCCTATTTTATTTCATATCGTTTCGTTTCATTTTGGCTCGCTTCGCAGCACAAAATTTGCCCACATATATATGTACTCGCATATTGGAATACTTGCTAGCGAAAGGATAACACTTAAGCTCTCAATTAAAACACTTTGCCGGGTGCTCGTCTCAACTCGCTTTAGTTGGGCAGTTCTGCAATGTAAACACTCGCATTATGGCTTTCTTCACAATTTTAATTACTCCTCGCAGACGGAATTCCTTAATTTGCTGCTCTTCACACATCCTGGACGTGGGTGAAATAATAAAAACGCTCTTTACACATGCAAAATGCAATAAATGAGAGCAGAATGCACTCTGCCAGGCATCAAGTACCAAAGACCGGGCTGCCAGGACACGCCGGAGATCCTTGTGTCCCCCGGAAATACTCGTGCGCCTGGGGAGCTCGCCCGCTTAAGCCCCGGGTATTTAATTTGAAAGTTTGCTTAACAACTTTTTAAATACCTAATGTGCCAAACGGGTAGACAAGTATTTCATGTGCCAAAAATGCTCCACGTGGCATAATTCGAAGGTGGGGGCCCTGGCCAGGATAACCAAATTATTTGAATTGGCGCTGAAAAGTTGGTTAAGGAAGCTCTAAATTTAAGGAAGAGCGTATTAAGATAGCCAATTTTGATTGAATATTATGATTAATAGCATAACATGATGAATTAAGAATCATACATACATACTAAGTTAAGTCTTACAAGAAATCTCTTTGGTGACCTGTAGAATTTTCTATCTTATACATTGAAGGTAAATATTTTATATGACTTATTCTTCACTGAACCGCTCCTGACAAATACTGTTATATCGTACTGAGCGTAAAATTAGTATAACACTTTGGAGTCTGCGCAGTAAGGACTAGAATTTTTGGCGCCAAGCGAACAGCTGGGAAAACGCCGGGCTTTGGGCCGAATTGGTTACCCGAACGAGCGGCCCGCATAAGTGTGCTACACAACTCGCGTTATCCTGGCGGTTGCAACAAATGTCCGTGTGTGCGTGTGAGTGCGGCAGTGTGTGTGTGTGTGTGTGGGTCGGCTGCTGCTGCCTCCCAGCGAACCGTCAATGGTAGCTTCTTGCAGGCAGAGCTGCCATCATCGTCCTCGTGTGTTATCCTGCCAGCTCGTCACTCCACGCAGGCCGAACCGAAGTCCGCGGCCGAGCGTCCTCGTCACTCCCGTGCTGTGAGCCTTCGCGGCAGGTCCTGGCCGCGTTCTTCCTCCGATTTCGGGCGCCTTCAGTCGTTTTCAGTGGCGTCCTGGTCGCGCTGGACTCTGCTCCGCCAACTGCCCAAATTCGAAATTTTTGTGAATGAAATTCGCGAGCGAACTCAGCGAGTGAATGAATGAGTGAATGAACACGGTGTCGCCAAATAATCGCGAAGTGATTGCATCAAAAAGTGCTGTACGAAAAAATTACTCATATTAATGAATTCTCAAATGGTACATAAATGAAATATATATTAACTTTTTTTTGGTGATTCTTTATTTCGAGAAATATGGTTTCATTTCTTTAACTTCTTCACATAGGTGATTAAATTTAAAAACAAAAGCTTTAAAAATTTTAGATTACTTTATATTTTAAAACTTCGTTTGTCGTTGATTAAATTACTCAAACTAACTAACAAATAGGTTTAAAATAAAATTCAAATTGAAACTAAGAAAAATATTCAAAAACGTATATTTTATGTAATAATCAAAATATCTCAGTGAATAATCTCTAAATTACTCCTTTAATAATAGAATACTCAGAACTAGAGTCTTTAAAATATATGAAAGTACTTGCAATAATGAATAAATAGTAAATCAAAAGTTCAAACATTGGCAAAATTAATAAATAATAAATCGAGAGTTGAAACATTTTCGAAAGAAGACACTTAAAAGCTAATGGTCGACCGGAATCTGGCAAATCGAATCAGCTGCAGCAAACCAAACGAGTTAACGCAATGCGGTCCTTCTTGTCGGCAGTCGGGAACGGCTAGTGCGGGTTGGATATCCTTGGTCCTGGCTGGGTGTGCGGCCAGAGTGTCCTGGCTTCGTTAAGTGATTAATCATGCTCGTATATTTTCCAAGTGAAATTCAATTTGGACCGCAACGTCAGTGCAAGAACCACAACAGCCGTCCGGGCGACAGCAAAATATAAGGAACACAAACAGGAAAAATAAGGCACCGGAATTTTCGAAGGACATCGCCACGGGGCAACGGCAACAGGACGTGCAGCTGCGGCATCGATAGAGAGAGCGAGTGGAGGCAGGAGGAACTGCATCCGACGGTGAGTGTGGATTGGGCCATCATCATCGGCCCAAATCCTGTGCAACTGCTGCTGGGGCAGCTGAGGGAGTCAGAGGAGTTTAGGCGGCAGGACGAATAAAACTCGGGCTCGGAATCCAATAAACATGGTCGAAATCAAAGCTGGTTCGGGTAAAAGTTCGTCAATTTTCCTCTATTTATTTGGCTCTTTATTTGTGCCGAACAAATTAGTTGCGTGGCTGTCCTTTTTGCCAGCACAAACAAGCCGGAAAAGAACACACAAGATACACGAGGATGTGCAGACAGGACCTTTTTCGCAGCGGGAAGTAATTCAAGCCACGGGCGCTGTATTTTTTTAGTTTGGCAATTTAAATGTAAAGCAGGGGGGAATCAGGGCCGAACATTTAGGTTAATCATACGCCATGTTGTCCCGGGGCAGTTCCTCAAGCAGTCCGCCTGCTTTGCATAAATTAGTAAGTTTTTACTTCGGTTTGTCTCGCTTGGAAAAACGGAAAAGCGGGAAAGCGGGCCAACATAATCAGGACACAAGAGGCATCCGTCTGCTAGTTGTCCTCGCCGCTCCTGCCATATAAATCAATTTTAATTTAATCGCTTTATCGCCCCAATAAATCATGCCGTTTATGAGGATGCGAATGCGGATGGCACGATTGTTGTTAACAATAAAGCGGCGAAGTGCTGGCAAAAAACAAAATTTAAATATCAAGTTGAGGCGGCGCCGAAGACGACGGACGATGATGACGGCGACAACGGGAAACAAAGGAAAAAACTTTCTTCATTAAAATTTTTAATGACTTTCCCTCTATTTGCGCAAGGTAATGAAAGTCAACAGCGTCACTATGTTGGCGTACACAAATATACACACATTTTTTTGCCGATGCAAATTCTATTCGAAAAGTCTTTTGTTTTTCTCATTCGCCGCTCTGGTGTCTGGCCATAGTTTGGGTTTGTTTTGATTGGCTCTTTGGGCCCGGCATTTAATTACATTACGGTCGATTAAGGCGCAACAAACCCATAACACATGTATGTACATACATGTATCGGCATACCACATCACAAAAAGCTGACATAAAAGTGAATTCCATCGAGCCCAAGCAGACATTCTGGTTAATTAGGCGGCTCATTCTTGTGCAAATTCCAGCTGCCTTTGTTTGCCCATTGATTTTATAATTAAGACGCATTCCTGGCAATTAAGTCGCCTTGCCCGCTCCACCCATTCTTGACCTGACCTCATACGGATATGATTCTCTCTAATATCCGGGGTCTTAGCCCCAGCACCTCGAGGTCCTGTCCTGGCACTAATAGATTAGCAATTAAACGCCGCACACCATTAATGGGTAATAGTACGCCGAGCTCGAAGGATTCCCTCTCTAACAATCTGTTAGCCATGTATATGTGTGTGTGTGTGTTGTTTATGACACGCCCCCCGACGAGCACCGCCCCTGATATGTGTACACTACGCATAATGACAATGGCACACGGACACGCACACATGTGTAGTTGATAGCTCGCTAAACTATTTATTTGCATATAAATATTTCAGCGCCGAGGAGCTGAGCAGAACAGGTCCTAGCTCACAGTCCTGTGTGCACAGCTGCGGCCACAATAATAGCAGCCTGCAGCCAAGTTTTAGGCTTCGCATTCTGCAATTCGAATATCCGGTGGTTTGGCAGATCAATATATTTATTCGGCACATATTTGCCTGTAGACACTTTGCGGTGGATCAGCCATCGATTGAACTGCATTCTATTTGCTCCGGAATCACTGATGCATTTCTATGTGTCAGCTTTGCAAGTCAAATCCATTTGTTTGGCAAATATTTATTAAATATAAATTAATTTAAGAGAATACAGCACAATTTGTAGTCCTACATTTATTACCGCTGCAGTGGAAAGCCGCGTGAATTTAACGGCACTTGTGCGTTGCTGGCAGCGGAAATAGAAAAGCCCTTTTCCCCGCATTTCCCCAAGGAAACGCACACAGGTACGCTACGCACTTGTAGCAGCCCAGTTTCCTCCTCTTTGTAATTGAAATAGTTTGTGAATTGGATGTTTATGGGCGCGTGTGTGTGTTGTGGGCTAAAAATGCTTTCGATAACACAAAGGAAATCCATTTGCCACAGCGGAAGTGCCACACTCACATGTACCCAGTGTTGCAAATCAAACCTAAGGTCTGCCCAATCCTCGTATCCTTGCTGGGCCACAGATGAGCTTCTGCAGCTGCAACTTAATTGAATTCTCTGCAAAGCAATTAAGGTGTTGTGAAAATAGGCTTGTCCTTAAGTTTTGCATATTATCCTGTCTGGACAGCCTAAATTGAAAAACCTTAAAGCTTTGAATCCGAACTATGGAAAAATCTAGACTCACCTTGTCTAGTTTGTAACTTGTCATTGCAACTTATTTATATATCCTTCGAGGTCTTACTTTAATAACTTCGTAAACAGAAGCTCCACTGTAGTAGCAAGAAATGCCTGAGGCTTTTCCCCTCCGCCATTAAGGATATTTCGGTGCGTCAAATGCAGAGGCATGGCGATTTATTTGTGCCGCATTCCTTGATTGTTTCGTTTTTACTTCGACACCACACATGCAAACAATGACACAGGACACAAAGGACGAAGGACAACAATGTATGCACAACGCAGCACAAACACACACAAATCCGCTTTCAGTTCTGTTTGCTTAGTGCTGGCGAAACCAAAAATCCCCGATAAACGTCGACGGAATAATGTCAGGTGGAATAATTTGGCATTTGGTGGTTCCGGATGAAGTGGGGTGGGGATGGAATGGGGGCTACGATCTACCCCTTCCTTATATACTTATAAGCATACTATGTGCAACGCTTACCGACATTGACAGCAGTCAAAATTTTTGGGGGCTACGCATCGGCGGAGCCTCTGCCATATTTAAGCACTTACATCATGTGCATTACATTTTATGGCTGTGTGGGTAATAAACCAGCAAGTGCAATTACCGCAACAGCAACAAAGCGGGCGGCAATTTGCAACATTGTTTTTCGGGGGGAGACGCACGAGTAGTGGGCGTGGCACTTAAATAGTTTTACACACTAGCGCCACTCCAAAGTTGGCTGGCCACCGAAACGGCGAAAATCCAAGTTGATGGAATTATGAAAAATTTTTAAATATTAATTATACTTGAAAATGATTCTAACTTTTTAAATGGCATGTTTCTAATCTTGTTACATACTTGTATGAACTTTAAAAAGGAGCTCGTGAACAATAGAAGCTAATTCAAGGGCTCAATTAAAGTACGCACAGCTTTTAGGCGTGTCCTTATGTCCTTTTTAACCGCATTTGGAAGCGGATCCTTGCAAGGATGAATGCTGTTGGAAACGCCCCTGAAAGCTTGCAATGCCAAACATGCGAAACTTTTGCACTGCCCGCAGCACATTTATCTTGAGCTTGTTGGGATGTTTCACTTGCACACACATGTGTCTGTACGTACATATGTCCGTGTGTCCACTGGTGACCCCGCCCCATGCGTGAGCAGTGGGTCCGCAAAGGTCACCGCTTTTTTCAGTGACTTCGTTGGCTTGGCGACTTGGCCGCCCGTCTCAATGGCGGCGCACTTGTAACACTAATGAAAATTCCAAATTCCGAATTCCAATAAGCTGTCAGCCGCCACAGGGAGCGACGTCTGCGGCCTTGGCACACTGCCAGTAAATTGGGTCCGAGTGGTCATAATTTCGGATGCACCCCGCCCCCCTATACGGCCATCCATCCATCCAGCTGGGCCCCGCCCCCAATCCTTCGCCCCCTTTTCGGCCGAAGAAGAAAATGTAACAGAATGCAACGTGCTTGAAATTCCACACAAAATCTGCAAAATGCTACCGACGCTTGTTTGTCCAATCAGTGCAGTGAACGAAAATGGGAGTTGGTTGTTGCAGAACTTGCAAATTATATTGTCAGCTAACCTACTACTCAATAAGATACTACTATTATTTAAGGAAGGCACCAAATCCTGGAATTAATCCACAGAGCTTTTTAAGGCATAAAATAGTCTTGCATACTTTTGGGCATCTTTAAGTTGGAATTAAAGCCATTGCTCTTTCCCGCCTCTCTGTGTATTTAGCCTCTTGTTCGACGGTTTTAAAGTATTGTCTTGAATTGCACTCCGTGCGCTGGTGTGCGTGCGGTGTGTATCTGTGTATCTATCGATGCGAGTGTGTGTGTGGGGGCGTGAGTAAGCCTGTGATGGCACTTTACGAATTGCTTTGGCGTATGTGGGCTAAAGGGTCGTTTTGTTAATAACTTATGACAGGCCAGCAGTTCGGGCCCGAAACCCACCTGGCCAAAAGCAAATGTGTGAGTGAGAGAGCTGTTGTTGCGGTCGAGTTTTCTTTGTTTTTTTGCTAGTGGCCACTGGGGGATGATTAATGTAGCAGCTGGACGACTTGGGCACTTGGCCAAAAAGGATTGAGGCCTGGGAAATTGATGGCATGTCGCCTGGAGAGAGGCCTCAAGGTAAGCCAGGAAAAACGAGACATTTTCCACTCCGATATGGGCATGTGATCCCGCAAATAATCGTACATCAGTGTGGTGCTAATGAAGAACGAAGGCTAGTTGCTGCTCCTTGTAAGCTCGGTTCAATGGAACTGCGAGCCCTCTCAGCCATCAAATGGCTTTCCATTATTTTGCCGGCTCGTAGGCAAGGTCCCCAAGGACTCGGCTGTTCATTTTCATTCCTGGCAGGATCTGTGAGCCCCCTCATTTACTTAGCTAATTCCCAACACGTGCTGTCACTTACAATTGTCCGCTCGCTCGAATATTCGGGGGCGCCAAAACTTTTCGATTTCCACGAACTGGAGCCCTGCAATTTCTGGCGCGCCAGTTCAATTGGTCTAATTGACTTTTCTTCTCGGCGACTCACTGGGCAAACTTTTCAACACCCAGCCAACGAGAAGAATTAACAGGCAATAATCGATGGAGTGGCCTGTTTCTTGCCAATCCAACCATCGAGTCCACCCACACACCGCAGTGCCACCATTTTTTCTTGCTTCGCCCTGGAAATTATGCCACAAATTTGAAATGCCACATGGAAAAAGGCGACTGGTGGGCGGTTCAGCGGATTCTTTTTTTTTTTTGCCCCAGGGTGGGACGCGCGGCGACAACGAAATTAAACGAAAATCGTAATAAATTGCAAAAATTTACGAAAATTGGCTCCGCTAGGGACGAAACACTTTACAACAGCCAGAAACGGGCAATGGAAACTTTCTGAATTGAAAAATTGAAAATAATGAATGGCACGCACACACACACACAAACCCAAGGCACACGGATTCAGCACGCACACACACAAAGGCGGCCAAGGCAGGGTGGCAAAAACACAGCGAAAAATAATGGCTAACAAGATGATATTAAAATGCAACTCATTTTAAGCTCTAAGATTTTTGACTTGCAATAGTTTATATTATTAAACTGAAAATATACGTTAACTAAGCTAGGAAACATTTTTAAAAGCTGTTAAGTGATTTGTGCCATTTTTTCTCTCGGTGTAAGTTCAGATTCTGGCGGCCGCTAAGCGCAAAACGCTCAAAATTACAGCAACAAATAAAATTTGCAGTAAACTGCGTGCTTGACACGCCCACCCCCTGCCACGCCCACCGCTCACCCAGTAGGCGCCGTGGGCGATGCGACAGATTTGAATGACAATTCGCCGGTGGCAGCCGCAGGATGAAAGGATGGGGCTGGAGCGGAGTGGAGCGGAGCGGAGGTCCTGTCCCCCAGTCGCTTGGCTCTCCCTGATGAGTTTGGATGAGCGTAGATGCGTGTTTTCCTGGCAGCATTACGAGGTGGAAAACCGGGAGAGGGGGTGGTTAGATGGTTGGGTGGTGGGGTGGTGGGGTGGCTCTTGGTCGACGTGGGCACGAGCCACGTTCAGGTATTTAAATTCATTTTCGTGCCATGCCAAGGATAGACATCTCGCATTTGGCCTCTTTTCGCGCAAGGGGGCCAAGTGGGGGTTGCTGGGTGGGTGGGGGCTTATGAAAATGATGTTCGCTTGCAAATTATTACACCAAAATTAAAATAATATTTCTCATGATTGCAAATAGCTGAGCGAAGCAGATTTTGTTTTGTTTTCCCTGGCTTGTAGCGCCATAAATATACATGCTTATTTATATTTCTAATTTTCACCTTTTTGTTTGGTTTTTGGCTCGCTTTTTGTGCCGAGTTTGCTCAGTTGGCATTTAATACCCGGACTTTCTGTTGGCCTGCCGCTCTTCTTTTTTCGTTTTTTCGTTATTTTTTTATTATTTTCGCCTTAATAAACTGCCTGAGTTGGCAGAAAACGAGATGGCTAAGGAATATTGCCGGTGACTGCGAGCAATTTTCATTTTATTTCGCCGCCGAACGAAATGGGAAATGCTGAAAAGCGAGCTGCCCGGGTGGGGGGTGGTTGGTGGGGGTGTATATTTTTGGCAGGGGGTCAGGTGCTTCGCTCAACTAATTATGTCGAAATGAGTTTTTCGCAGCCACCTCGCCGCTGCGAAGCGCGGTCTTAACTTGTCTGCCATAGTTAGCAAATGTCAGGCATCCGCAAGCCACACATATCGCACACAAACACACTCACACACGTGGACACATGCGGTGGTGTGTGCCATATCCTTGCACATCCTTCCTCCGACTTTCGCAACTTTCTCAACTTCCGTGCCGCGCAGATTGGCATTTAATGTTAATTTCGCGACCTAATTAGCCATAAAATCTGCGCTCCGCGCGGCAGCATGGCAAATCTAATCAGCTGCAGGAAAGTGTGGCGTGTGCTGTTGCATGACTGCCGCGGATCTTAGCCCACTTCGCAGCACTTCTATGGCAGCATGCTAATGTGCACTTGATTAGAATGTCACTCCAAGCCTGCCCACATGCACTTCCAACGCTGGGCCAAGATGCCCCGATTAAGCTGCAACCAGAGCAACAGAAAGTGGCACAGTCACAGCTACGATAAGCCCTCGGCCCAGGGATTGCCAGCAAAATGGCCAAGGCCTCCGGCTGTCTGGCGAAATGGTAAACTATGGCCAAGTCCGACCGAGTGCATTATGTGCCGACAGGACCTGCGTGCTCGCTGGCCACAGGACTTGCATGACACTTATTGTGTAAATCATGTTAGAGCGGCAGCACTGGAAAGAAAATATGGCTTTCCTTTGCTCAAATAAATCCTTGAAAAAGTTGCCTATCTATACCCAAAACCAAAATTACTTATCAAAAGTTAGTGAATGTCTACCATTTATTTGTGAAGTCATAAGTTCTTAACTTTTCCTTTCTATCAATAATGAAATATTTTTCCCAGTACATAGCAGCACAAAATTGATATACCATCGCAAAAGCCCCCACAGATATGGCTGGCAAATTATTCGTAGAAAATTGTTTTCTCACGACAGCCAGCAAATCAAAATGGATACGAGGCAGTAATAAAACTATAAGTGGCCGTTTTGCGTGGCCATTAGGAGCAGTTGATAAGTGGGGAAGTGTATTAGATATTGGAGGGGTGATATTCCAGGGGAAAGGCGGGCAAAAGAAAAGTAATGTAGTCCCAGTGTCATTGTCTTGCTATATTCATCCGCCCGAGGCAACTCCTTGTGTCCTTTGTCTTTGCCGCCTCCGCTTTCGTCCTTATCTGCCATCCGGCAGTCAATATTTCAGTTCGACTTTGACAGGAGCGCTGATGAATTCGCTTCCACTCGTCCTGGCGGAGTCCCACACCCACCCACGACGTGACTTCTGGCATCTTGTTATTATATCGAAATTATCCTGCAACTCAAATTGTTTCACAGTCACACGTGCCGAGGCCATTTGGGAACTTTTGGCGGGAAAATTGGATACTATATAGGCAATCATAAGCGGAGAAAATTATGATAAGCTGCCAATATTCAATAAAAACTATTTAGTTCTTGGCATTAATACATCTACTATTTAACAGCATAAGCTATGGTATACAAATATAAAAGGACTTAAAAGGACTTTCTATAGCCTTATGCCTCGCAAGAGCAGTTCCAGCCATTTTCCCTCTAATTAGCCAAATTAGGCCACTTTTCCGAGCCAAATCCGCAGCACCGATGGTAACTCCGATGAGGATTGGGTTTCATTATTGGGGATGCGGACGGCGTGTGCAGACGATTTGTAATTTGCTCATGTTTGAAGCCAAGGATCCGCCGTCGGAATTCTTTGAGTTGTTATCATATCAGGCAGCGCCGAAACATATATGTCAGCGGTCATGTGACTGGAATTCATTGCCCCGAAAATTATGCAAAACCCATTAGAGGAAGCCACCCCCGCCAGTTTGCCGGATTCGCAGTTAGCCTGCGATGTGATACATTTTTAATTCAGTGCCCCATGGCCTTTAGGAGCCCGATGCTCATCGAGCTGCCTCATTCGGCATGTGAAGAGCTGCGTCAAAGGGAAACTTTGGGCGCCGCTAATAAAACTCATGCCAACTCATCAAAAACTAACTTTAAATATGTCCTTTGGGTCCTCAATCAAACGAGTGCGTGCGTGCGTCCTGAGACGATGAAATGAAAGTGAACCTATATCCTGGGAGTAGGGCTGGTCGGTGGGGCGGCAAAAGTCAAGGAGCTCTGTAGTTTTAGAGCTGGAGCTCGTTAGTTTACGGGCCCCATTTGGCATTTCCGGGGAAAATATTGCACAGTGGCAAACGGAATGCGAGAGCAGGGGGAATAAACACTGAAAGCCGTACACATTTCATCTGACGACTGCAACAAATTAATCATAATCCGTATGCGATGAACTCGAAAACTCAGGTCGTGGCTGGGGGTATTGATTTCGAATTATGCAAATATTTGGTCAAATGATTCGCTCATGTGTGCTCAGCACGACAGCTCACGAGATTTGGATTAGTTGGCGTTTTTCCGTCTCTCCGCTTTTCCGGATGACGTCAGGGCTCGTTTTCAGCAGAATTTCCCCGGCTTGCTGTGCATTCCGCGACTGTCACGGTTGTCAGGACATTCCGTGTGGTAGCCAACATGACCGCTTGGTTGGTAACTTGATTTGCCACGACAAGGACGGACAAAAGGCGGAAGCCGCACGGGAAAAACTTTCAGCGAAATTGGTCATCAAGGGGGCTTGTTTCGCAAATCAAAACAGATGCCACTTTGTGGAGCATCAGCATGACATAGTAACGTTTAATAAACTTGGTAGTTCTTAGGATTGAAAGATTGATTCGAATGTGCTTAAAGCCTAACCTTGATTTAGGTGTACCTATAAGATTTCTCCCTGTGCACAGTCACATCCCCGAGTCCTGACCCACATCCAATTTGTGACAATAGTTAATTATTAATCACGACACACCGGGGAGCAAAAGGATGGCAAGATGCTGACATCTCTGGTCGGGGGACCACATGTCGCATGAGCAATATGCCACTTAAAGTAATGCCCGATGCTCGATTGGCTCACTGACAGCAGGCAGACGTTGGTGTAAGTGTATCGGCGCCTACAGCCCGAATATCCTGAATGTCCTGAGCATTGCCGTTGTCATTCACCTTGTTGTTTGGCGAAGAGTTCGCTGTAGTTGTCGTTGTCGTTGTCGTTGCCGCTGTCCTGGTTGTTGTCCTTGCCGGTTGTCGTCCTGTCCAATCATTATTCATTGCGTGACAAGCGCGTTAAATGTGTCTTTCTGCCGGGGAGCATGTGTGAGTGTGCCACAGTCGGCAATAACTTTTAACATGCCAAAGGTATTTCCGCAACAATAGCAGCTCGCAAGCGAAGGGGGCGCACACACTGGAAGGAAGAATCGTAAGGTAATGAAATAGAGTTGTTTGAAATTCGATTGCCAAGCGTTTTTTAATGCTAAATGTTTAGTGAATTCAGACTTAGGCTGCATATTACGTATACGCCAAGTTGTCCGGCCCCTAAATGGGTGATCAATTCACATTACTTATACGCATGGGTGTACCATTAGGAAAAGCCTGCTCAAATTCTTAACTTAGAATTTGCATACACTTTTCCATATTTTATAATTAATTTTATTTTCATTTTTGCCATTTTTCGAGTGCAGAACGAGAAGGATAATTTGCGTGTTTCTCTGCTGCCGCTTCCGTTTCGGGTGCCAATCCTGACAGCCGGAGTTTGGGCTGTCGATTCCGTCTCACGAGCTGTCTGTGCGAGCCACAAATTAATGCCAGCCATTATCACGGAATCCACTTTCGTGCCCACCACGCCGCCATCCTTATTCGTCCTTGATTGCCCCGAATAGCGAACAAAATGTATATATAGTATAAAGTATATCCGAAAAACAAAGGACCCCCCGCCTGCCCGTTGTTTCGTTTGATTTCTGTTTGCCCCGGCTAGATTCCTCGCGTGCCATGACACTCTGCCACCGGTGTAAATATTTGTGACATAATTAAGCAGCCCGGCACCGAGGGATCTGGGATCTGGAGGCCAGGAGCCAGGGAACAGGGACCAGAAGCCGGGATATAGAAGGCATTATCAAATCGGTCGGGGGCACACAAGTTGCAAAGCCGAAAATAAAGCAAACATCGCCGCTCTGAATGGCGAAGCGTTTTCGCCACGCGCGTGATTAAATTTCATTTGTGGACCCAACCAAAACGGAACCCAACTGACTGACTGACTGACTGGCTGACTGAGTCCTTAGTCCTTAACTCGCCGTATTTACCGTCGTTTTAGTGCCTCGCCTCGCTCGGGTTAGTCGGAAAAACAGGGCTTTTCCCCCAGAGTGCGTGTGTTTGACTTGGATTCGCATTAAGATTGTCAAAGATTTGGACCCCGGTGGGGAGCCACTCGAACGCTTCACTTTGTTTCGCTTGGTTTACCTGAAAAAAAAAATGGAGCGAAGCCCCAAAAGCGCCAAAAAAATCGCTCGGGGAGCAATTTTGAAGATTTTAGGCGGCGATTTATCGCCACTGAGCGGCTGAGTGGGTGCCACCGATACTGATACTTTGGGCCCGGAGATAGTAGTCTATTCCATCCAGTTAATTTGAATACGAAGGCTGCGAAAAGGAAAAGGTTGTTCAATGTCACGGCGGCTTTGCTCGTCTATCCGCCATGCGATTCCAATTCAGCGATAGTGCACGAAATTAATGGATGTCGGGACAGGATCCCAATCCCACCTACTTGCACATGTCCTTATCGACGGGGACAACAATGGCAGCTCCACTAATAAATTCTGGCATTAGGCCTCCTTTCCGAGGGGGCGTGGCACTCAGGCTGGGCATTACACTTGACATCAGCGGAGTGCCTCGTCAGGCCATAAAAATTGTGTTGCCTACTTCACGGAGCTGGCACATCCAGGAACTTACGACCATCGAAGGTGCAGGACACATTGTACTCAGTGCTCAACTGTCTGTTTTTTTTATAAATTTGTTGCAGTAAAAACACGCATAAATATTTAAGGATGGAGGTGTGGAGTTCCGAGCAAATTAAAGCCCTCGCACATTTTCCATTTTATTAAAATTATCAAAAAGTTAAAGTAAGTGAAATTTGAGCCAAACAAAAAGTTGCCGACTCGCACGAAAATTCAATTTGCCCAAGTTCGAGGCCAAGAAGTTGGACGGTATGTAGTGGCAGACTCGCCCGCTTTCCCGCTTTTCCGTTTTTTCCATTTCCCCAGCCAGTTCTTAGGTTCCAACTTGGCAGGCAATTTCAATAAACACATCGACTCGTCTCGGAAGTTTTAATAATTCAATAGGCAACAATGGGACATGGAAAATCGCTTCATGTAATTACGGCTCGCATAAAAATTGAACAAATGGCCGGCGGCTGGCACTCTATTGGATGTCTGGCGAACGGGAATCGCCCATTCGGTTTCCTTGACTTCGATTTAAATTCAAAGACTGTTATTGCAGCTGTCACAGCGGCCGAGATACATGCCAAACATTTTGCCACGAGGATCTAGAATTTTATGTTGTGATTTGGCGTGATTCGTTGCTGCAGTGGGTCCGAATTTCCGAATCCAATTCGATGGTTTAGACGGAATGCCATTGCAGGGAATTCATTTTGTGGGCCATCGAAATTGAAATACTCTGTACTGCATGACATTTTTGGCGAAATAAACAACTAACTGGATTCTCGCATGCATGCTGGGCACGATTTTCCGACCGCTTTTCCCGGAAAATCTCTCGCTGGCCATTTTCGGTATACCCGCATATAAATGCGGCACGGGCGTTTGCTTAACTTTCATGAGGCCATTCAATGACTTAACCATTTCCACCCCGCTGCCTTTTCCAGCTTTTCCACGCACGCACACAGCAAGCAGCTAACTGAAAAGGGTCAAAAGGTTTTTCACACATATACAAATTGCTGGCCTGGCCGAAAGCATTTTGCATAGAGGCCAGACTTGGCTTTCGGCCAGCTTTGCCCAGCTTTTACTTTCACCAACAACCTTAAAGGTTGCCTCAATTAAATTTCTCGGCCCAGACGCAAAAAAAATATGAGAAAATCGCAGAGAGCTGCAGGCCACAGCCCACTTGTTCATATGAATTTCTTCTACACTGGGAAAAAAACTTTGGCAAATTACGATATTTCGAACATAACTTGGCCAAAAACAATCGCACAGCTAAAAGAATGACTGTTTTTTAAAGCTCATTACCTATGCTAACGATTAGTATCGCTTTTTGGAGGATTTTGAAAAAATATTTTTTGGGTCAAATTTCGCATTTTTTATAAGGGGTAACATCATTAAAATTTGAAAAAAAATCCGAAAAATTAAAATCTTCAAATTAGAATCCCAATCGATTGGGAATTCAATTACGAGCTCAACGAGGTATGGCAATACGTATTTGGACCATTATTTCCAATGTTTTTGGAAAAAAAATGACTATTTGTGAATAGGAAATGAGTGAAATGACTTTTGGCCAAATTTCGACATTTAAGCCCGTCTTTTCCAGTGCAGAATACGTTTGTAGATTTGTTTGCCCAGTGCACACATATTTTCGTGTCTTTCGTTCGGTTGCCCTGTTTTATGCCAACTTCCTGAGCCCTCGCTCGCATTTTGACTTACTGCACATCAACAGCCTCATCAGGCGGAGCGAGTAAGTGAAAAAAATGTTTGCTTTTTTAGCCAGGACGAGTGAGAAATGTGCCAGGAAATTGTGCTAAGCTGCCGAACAAAAAACAGCGAAAAGACGCTGCCTCCGACGTTTCAGCAATTTCAGCGGTGGCTGCCATGTGGCCAAGGAAAACATAAACCATAAACGTGTCAGACTTGGATCAGGTTCGGTTTCTGCTCCTGTTTCTGTTCTGGACCCCGTTTACCGAGGGGCAGGACTTCCAGATAAGCCAACATAAGGCAGCAGGCAGCTGAATTTATGGCATACGCGACCCGGAAATGAGCAACCAGGATGTTGCGGCAGGAGCCACGAGTCCTGAGTCCTTCGTCCTTCTCCGCTCGATTGGCTGCAGACTACAGCCACCACAGCTCCACGCCTGGCGATGACAGGTGATAATCGGAGAAACGGCACAAACGTAACTAAGTAACAAATGATATGGACCTCCTGAAAGGATCACAAATTTGCGAATTAAGCCCATTTTAAGGGTCCAATTTAGGCTGTAAGGGTAAGCCAATTAGCAAGCAATTTCACACGTAATCATGCAACGTCAGCAGGGAAAGGGTTTCGAAGGATGTACACCTAATAAATATTAAAATCTCGAGTGGAGTCTTAAATTCAAAAGAGAAGTTGAAGCAATGTCTCCGACTATTTCATTGATTGGTTTGCATTCAAAGCAGAGCAGCCAGCTATTCCCAATCCACTGAGCTCGTCTTCGATTCGATTAAGCCAACCCGAAATTTCTTCTGCTTAAATGGAAGCATCTGAGTGGCAATGCAGGACTTTGGTGCAATAGAAATCCTGGATGGAGACGCCAACGCCAGCTGTTTACATTAGGCACGGGGCTTAGCAATCAACTCGCGGCGACAGGAGCCAGGACTCTTGAATAATGCGGCGCACAGTTGTTGACTTCCTCTGTCAAAAGCCGCTGACAAAGGCAGCATCCACTTAGTCATCCTGCCCGGTAACTGGAGTTCAAGTCCTGGTGGTCGCACGCTTCACTTCCTGCCAACAAGCCCGGCACTCCAAATGTAATTTAATTTGTTTATTTGTGTGGCACTCGCCTCCGAAGGACCTCCACTCCCCACTACACTTCTCCTGCGCCAGGACCTCTCCTCCAGCTGGCGTGTCTGCTTGCCAATTTTGCGTACCTTTTGGGCGCAGGAGAGCAGCTGAAAGCTGGTGAGCTCCTCCTCCTGCAGATTTCCGACCAGGCGGCGGCAGCCCAAAAAATCCTCTAATTAATGTGTTTGTTTAGCTTTTGTGCGCGGGAAATTTGCTTAACTCGGTTACCTGTGGATGCGAAAGTCAACATTTTAATTGAATGAAATTTATAGCCCGCCCCGCCAGCGATTCAATTACAATAGCTTCATTAGACCGACGAAAACTTTTGTCAAAAGAATCCAAACTTGATTAAGTATAAAAATTAGAACTTGCTCCAAAAGGCTACATCATTTTATGCCAGAGTTTGCGCATCCACAATATCGCTTTCCCGAAACTCAAAACAACTTTAATTGGTTTTCATATTAATTTGCTCACTAATAATAATATTATTGCATTTAAGGTTGTCGATTGGGTAACTAATATCGACATGAAATGTGCTGTTTACTTTGTGATGAAATTATAAAACATTCATAGCGGGATTATGATATAGTTTTTCAAGGGTTCAAGGGTTTTCACCACTCAAATCCACTGTGGCTAAAATAATTCTGCCGCTCCATAAAATGTGTAAAACCGACACTTTATCTTAAGTTCGTCCTGATTGCATTGTGTTCACCAGCCTCCCTGTCTCTTTTCTCGACAGCTTGGCAGCCCGGAGGCGAGTCCTGCCGAAGGACATGAAAATGCGCTTCATTAATTTGGCTGGCAGCCGCGGACTGCAGCAGCAGGAGCAGCAACTGCCGGGGAAATTGGAACAGGAACAGAAACAGGCACAGGAACAGCAACTGGAACAGGGACTCGCGTCAGCTGCAGCGACACAGCACTGAGTTGCAATGGTGGAGGACAATGGCTCGTCGCCGGAAGTGGAAGGAGCGGAAGGAGCCGGCGCGCCCCTCCTGGCGCTCCTCCGGGTGGATGGGCTCAATCAGACGCAGACCCGCTCTCCCTCGCCGTCGTTCTTCGGCAGCTACAACATCTCCGAGGATGTCTACTTCTACTTCAATGGGCTGCCCACGAGCACGGAGCTCGTCTTGAACGCCACCACCTCCGCCACCAGCACCACCTTGAGTCCTGCGATGGTGGCAACAGGAGGTGGCGGCACCACCACGCCGGAACCAGATCTCTCCGAGTTCCTGGAGGCCCTGCCCAACGACAGAGTGGGCCTGCTGGCCTTCCTCTTCCTGTTCTCCTTCGCCACGGTTTTCGGCAACTCCCTGGTCATCCTGGCCGTTATTCGGGAGCGGTACTTGCACACGGCCACCAACTACTTCATCACCAGCCTGGCCGTGGCCGACTGCCTGGTGGGCCTGGTGGTCATGCCCTTCTCGGCGCTCTACGAGGTGCTGGAGAACACGTGGTTCTTCGGCACGGACTGGTGCGACATCTGGCGGTCCCTGGACGTGCTCTTCAGCACCGCCTCCATACTGAATCTGTGCGTGATCTCACTGGACCGCTACTGGGCCATCACGGATCCTTTCAGCTATCCCATGAGGATGACGGTCAAGCGGGCGGCCGGACTGATAGCCGCCGTCTGGATCTGCTCCAGTGCCATTAGCTTTCCGGCCATCGTGTGGTGGCGGGCGGCGAGGGATGGCGAGATGCCCGCCTACAAGTGCACCTTCACCGAGCACCTGGGCTACCTGGTCTTCTCGTCGACGATATCCTTCTACCTGCCGCTGCTGGTGATGGTCTTCACCTACTGCCGCATCTACAGGGCAGCCGTCATCCAGACGAGATCTCTCAAGATTGGAACCAAGCAGGTGCTCATGGCCTCCGGGGAGCTGCAGCTCACATTGCGCATTCATCGTGGTGGCACCACGCGGGATCAGCAAAACCAGGTCTCCGGAGGAGGAGGTGGCGGAGGAGGAGGCGGCGGTGGCGGTGGATCCCTGAGCCACTCGCACTCCCATTCGCACCACCATCATCACAATCACGGCGGCGGCACGACGACCTCCACGCCGGAGGAGCCGGATGATGAGCCGCTATCCGCTCTGCACAACAACGGACTGGCCCGCCATCGGCACATGGGCAAGAACTTCTCGCTGTCCAGGAAACTGGCCAAGTTCGCCAAGGAGAAGAAGGCGGCCAAGACGCTGGGCATCGTGATGGGCGTGTTCATCATCTGCTGGCTGCCCTTCTTCGTGGTCAACCTGCTGTCCGGGTTCTGCATCGAGTGCATCGAGCACGAGGAGATCGTCTCGGCAATCGTAACCTGGCTCGGCTGGATCAACTCCTGCATGAATCCTGTGATCTACGCCTGCTGGAGCAGGGACTTTCGCAGGTGAGGATCCTTAGTTATCCTTGAGCGAAAGCATTCAGCTCCACGAAACGCAGTTTCTTATTTTCAAATTTTATTTTATTTATTAAGTAACAATCTTGTGCGACAGTATACACAAGGATTAAGCTTATCCTGGCTCCTGGGATGGAAGCTTATATATTTTTAGCCAGAACGAAGATGTTTATTTACCGTTTACCTTCGGTGGAGTGCCCTCGAAACCACTGAAAGTACTCGTTTTGTGTGCTGTTTTTTATTTGGGCTGCGTTTTTGTGGCTTTCGAATGCCGAGCTTAACCCAGCTGGCCCCGAACTAAATGGTTTCTCTTCCAGGGCCTTTGTGCGTCTGCTGTGCATGTGCTGTCCTCGCAAGATTCGCCGCAAGTACCAGCCCACGATGCGTTCCAAGTCGCAGGTGAGTGTTCTCCGACCCACTCCATCCACTGTCATTCTCATCCACCGACAGGCGATGCGATTCGACGTGATTCGATTCTCTTCCTCGTTTTTACGGTCTGGGAAATTGGGAAACTTGGCGGTTTTCCGCATTTTCTCCTCCGCTGACTTGTTGTTGCATCCACTGTTTTGGGGTTGATGGAGGCCGCTTTCGTGAATTAAGCGCTCCACTTTCGTATGCTCCAAAAACGAAACTCAACGAACGGCGAAATTAATTTACAAACTTAATGAATATGCAAAAAAATAACTGACATTTACCCCCCAAACCCCCACCCACGATTTTGGCCGCGACTTCCGTTCACACATGGCAGGCAGCCATGAAAACTTCCCAACATCCGCAGCGGATTCATCCTCACACCCCCAATCCTGCATAAATCATCCGGGGCGCATCACTCAACCTGTCGACCCTCGACCCTCTGCGTGATTTTAATGAATAATTTTCTAATGTTTGGCAACTCTGGCTGCACCTGAGTGGGCTGCCGTGGGTTGAATGGAAGCGTAAGAGCATTGCACCCACTGTTTGCCGACGGAGAGATCCATTGTCGTCCTCCAAGGACCCACTGTCAATAGGATCCCTAAGTAATTACACCAAAGTCACGGGCTTACTTTCGTCATTACAGTCGAACTTGTCGGAACTTAAGTATAAGCATGAGTGCTGAATTAATTTTAAGACTTGCTAAGAAAATACATAGTCTCATCTTCCGTCCAACGTGGCGTATGAGTGATGAGTTGAAAGCTAAATCTTGAAGTAGGGCATGCCCTTAAACTCAAAGCCATCTGATGGCGAATAACTTTATAATTGCCAACTTTTTGCCTAATAAATTGTGCAAGTTCGACTGTTCGGCAAGTAATTTGGCGACCCATCAGAAACGCTTAAAGTGTCAGTTTCGGAAGCGGAGGCCTGTCCCAAAATAGCTCATGTCACGACAGCATTAAAGTCATTACGGTTTCCCCACGGATCCCCATCTCACACCCATCCCTCAGACAGCATATACATGGTATAGCCATGTCTGGCGAATCGAGCTGATTGTGATTCCGGCGGCGTTCTTGATTTTGCAGAGATTCGCGACGCGGCGCTGCTACTCGACCTGCTCGCTGCACGGCATTCAGCACGTGCGACACAACTCCTGCGAGCAGACCTACATATAGTTTGGCGTAGATTTAGTTGACAATGATTAAGGCGCCGAGCCACGCCCCCTAGCGCCCTCCATTTGTCCGTAAGTCAATGGCAAGGTAAGCGAGCTCTGACTCTGTGTCGGTGTCCTGCGACTCTCTCCGTTCTTCTCCGTTCTCTGTCTGTGTGTCCTGTTGTCCTTTGAACGGCACCCACATAAAGAGCCGGGGGATAAGCACGAGCATCCTGTCTGCGTTCTTCGGTATCTGCATCTGTTACTGTTGCCGTCTCTGTCTGTGGCTGCGCTGTCTCACTCACTCCTGTTTGTTGACTCGGCCATGGCATTGTTGTTTGTGTCCTTGTTTCCGTTTCACTCTGGTGTGTTCTCGAAATCTCCAGAGATTTTACTCTTTTAGGTACTGCAAAGTATGCTACGAACAAGTAGTTTGCTTTAGGATAATCATTAAAAAACATTTATGTGCATTCTTTAAAATGTCAAACGATTTAAGGACTCTAGAGATTTCGGGAACACCCTGTTATGTATGTTTTCTTGATTTGCTTACCTTGCTGCAAAAGAACACGATGCGAAAACAGACTCTGATTCAAGCACCTGTTGAATGTGTTGCACCCTCACACACACACACTCACGAGCACACACACCGGGACACTGACAAAGCTGTCCTCCCACGCAAAAAAGTCCCTGGGCTCCAACACCTGAGCCCTCTCTGTTTGATGATGTTGTTTTTTTGTGTGTTGTTGCAGACAAGCTGAATGAAAATGAAAAGAGCACAAACAAAGAAAAGAAAAATCGAAAGTTTCCACAAAGTCTCTGGGCACTCAAACACACTCACACACACACACACACTCTTGCACACTTGCAGGACACAATGTCCTTTCAACGTTTTTGTCACCGTTTCCTGTTGCTGTTTTTGCTCACCATGTTCCTGCTCCTGTTGATGTTGTCGTTACTGTTGCTGTCGCCCCTCACAAAAGATTTTCCCAGTGTACACAATGACGAAACAAGAAAAACCGAAACACCAGCCCCGCTCTCTCATAACGTGTTTGTTGATCTTTTTATACTCGCTTGTGGCAGAGCGAAAATGGTTTATGCGATTCGGGAAAGCAGATGAAAGGGCCTAAATATAGAATGGATCGGCTTTAACAGGCACGAACACTTGTGGTGGAAAATCACAAAATCTGTGGAAAAACTTAGGATCTTAAGAAAGAAAAGCTCATTTTGCTTTAATGATTGGCTTTTCTATTATTATTTTTATATGATATTTTCTTATGATTTTCACTTCTGAAACTATGATTAGCCAAACTTTTTTGCTGACTGCCTTAAACTACTAATTAGATTAAAAGCTCATTCGAAAAGTTTCAGTTAAAAGGTCTTTTAATATTGCCTAAAATGTGTGTGAAGTTTCGGCCGTCTTTTCTCTGCGATTTATGACCGAGAAGGAAGGGTTTCACATTTTTAGTTTGTTGTTTATTATTTTGGATCAATACATACTTGGCCGGCCTCTTGACCTTCTCGACATAGCATCTGAGTCAGGAGGCTACCTTTTCCCCACCGAAGGCGAGAAATATCCGCAAAGGAGTCACGCACAACCGATACTTGAGAAGTGTTATCAAGTGAACCATAAACATTTTTTGCACTTAAAAATTTCCAACTCAATTTTCGCCCGCCGACAAGCGCACACAGCCCGCACACACACCACACTCGCACACACCACACACATGTAATTGTATTGATGAAAACGTTATTTACAGCAATCAACAGCCAATATGTGTCTGGCCTTGGTGGTGGTGCGGGTGTAGCTGTGTGGGTGTAGGGATAAGGATGCGGATGCGGATGCGAATGCCTTTCCGCATCCGCTCCTTTCGATTTGGGGTTTTTCTTTGCGATGTGTCTGTCATCATATCAATTACACCCAAGAGCATGCCAATTTATTTGCCAAGTGCCTCCACTGCCAATTCAAAGAACGCGGATGTGAAGTTTCGAGCACGACTGAGTCGACACTTGAAGCATTCAAACTTGGTGTTCCCTAATTCCGCTCAATGGGCGGGATTACTTAAAATAATACTTGAATAAAATGCAGGCATTTGCCGGCATTCGGTTCAGTTCTTCAATAAAACATCACAGGATTTAAAGCTTGCTGGTTCGCACAACAAGAAAGCGAATTGATTGTCAAAGGATAAAGTTTGTGCACTTTATAAGTTTGCCTGTCGGCTGCAGAACGTTTGCCCAGAACACTAAATGCCAAATATAAATCAACAAGAAAGCACTTAATTTAATAGAAACTTGTATCAAAAATCTTTAATTTAACCAAAAGAGGGCTATGAATCACCAGCGAGCTGGGGAAAATGGGCAGCAAGGAGATTGGCCCTGAATTGAAAAAGCAAAACATGGCGAGAAGGATAATACGCATACGACCCGTTGTACAAGGGCAAATTTAAAAGATTAAAGTAAACTTATCAAACAGGTCCTAGCTGGTACCCGACACTTTTGTCCTTGCAAACTGCCTGCGATTTGTATAATTTATGACAAATCCTTTGCTCAGGAAGGACCTGCCCTTTGGCCGACAAATGAGGCGACTTCCGGCTGCCGCAATTTGCCCGCTCTACGGCAAGTGGAAATGGCTTTGGTCAAATGAGGATATTGCAGATGTGTGGTTAGGTGCCTGGCCGAAAGGACTCGATTTCCGCCCTCAAAAGTCCGGCACTTGGCTGCCCCACTGTTGGCCATCTTTGTGCCACCTCAAGCACATTGCGGTCAGCCGCAAGTTGCAGCTGTCTGGGAGTCGCCAGTCCCATTTCGACACTTAAAAATTAACTTTACACGAGTTCCATTCAACTTTAATGCCACCACCGCCCACACTGCCACGTGCACCCTCAACACGCCGATTAATCGCCGACTGTCGTCTGTGGGCCGCCTGACATTTGTGCCCACCCTTGACCGCCCACTCGGTGTCCTAATGAGCCGTAAAGGATTCCCGCCCGCCCATGAACTCACCCACACACACACACACATACACATAAGCGCATTCTGCCCGCCAGGGCCAATTTGCATCCCATTTCGACTGGCATCTTTGGTGGGCGTGCACATGGGGAAAAATCGACAAAAGGTCAGCCAACGATCGTTTTACATATCGAAAATTATTATACTTGCGGCATATCATTGCGACATTTAAATGCCATGAAGTCAAGTATCGTTTACGTCCTACTGATTTCATATTCTTAGCAAAAATATTTGGAAAATTCGAACCAACTTTTTATTACAAATCTTACAACAAAGTCAATAGAAAAATTTTTTATTTTGGAACGAGACAAACTCAAGTACTACTGCTGAAACTAGCAGCTTAATTGTATATGATTTTTAAGATTATAATAAATGTAGCACATAAGAGTTGGTGTTGATTTCTCCCTGTGTACTTGAGCGCAACAAGATGTTTTGATTGAAAATGCCAGTCAGTCATACCGAGCCCACCCACACATACACGCACAAATCGGAGCCACACACACACGCACACATACACACTTGCAGCTGAGACTGTTTAGCATAAATTTGGCAGCTTGTAAACCAGGAATTTGTGCTTCTAACTGTTTGCAGAGGAAACCACTGGCCAGCCGGAGGCCAACTGCCACATCCTCGGAGCTGCTGCGTTTCGGGGCCTTCGAGTAGCGAAAACTTCAGGGAAATAGCACGTACTTTAATCAATCCTTGATAAATATATACTCTGCTCCTTGCCAGGCTGCCAGTGCTGCTTTTGCTAAAATGCTGCTGCTATAATCGCTGCTAATTGCATCAATTATTGGCCAAGGCTTTGTGCTATTTATGAGAGGCGGTCCAAATTGAATTCGAAATCGAAATTGCTTAACCGATTAATCAAACCGATTTCATGCCACCGAAACGAACTGAGGCGCACTAAATGGAACAATAATCGGGTGCCCTCTGTATACACACAAATACATCCCGAATACGTGGATTCGATAATGGCTCATTTCTCGGGCAGGACGAACATCAAAATGTAATTTACCACAAATGTTGCGCAAACATCAATTATCCCTAATTGACTGTGAACGTGAAATTAACGTTTATAATTATGTGACAGAGTCGTTGGAGCGGAAGTCCGAGCTCCAGTCCGTGTGAACTCTCGTAGGCAGCCATGTAACTTTTAATGTCCTGCCCAGGCTCCAAAGGGGCAGCCGCGAAATGAGGTCCTGGCAATCGGGCATTTTGTGACTGTCAGCGGACAAGGTCGCCGTTAAGCAGGCGGGACAGGGATACGGATAGGGTGCCCCCGCAGCTTAGCCTCTGGCCAAACTTTGAGCCCAGTCAGGATCCCAGGACCCCGGAGTGGTTTATTGAGTGCCAGGCAATAAATTAGCCAAAGGGGCGTGGCCGCGACAAGTTCGTGCGCGAAACAGCCCACTTGGAGCTGCACGGTGCCATTGACCTTTTGGCGGAGCCGCACGAAAGGTCCTTTTTCGGTGACCAGCCCTAATGAGTCACTAAAGTGTTATCATAAAAATACTCAAGGCAAAATGAAGTCTAGATAAGCGGGTTTTATGAGCAGGTCCTAAAAAGTAGATTAGTATTTAGAAAAAGGTAAGAAAATGCAGATGGCCAGGCACTGATTTAAACTATTAATTTATATGTAAATAGGCAAGTAATAAGTTTAATTTATTACTTATACTCTAAATCAAATCGACTAGATTAGGTGGCAGCTATTAGGGTATAGGTTCAACCCCACTTAAAGCTAAGTATCTACTGCAAAACTAACTCAAGTGATTATCTAACAGCCCTGCTCTTGTGTATTTTCGACATCGCCGGGGGGCTATAAAAATTGCAAATTACCCAGTTGGCCTGCGGCGTCTGCTAAGCGGGCCATCCGGTCAGGCTCTTCAATTATTTAAGCTAATTGCGACCGCACAGCGAAGGGCGACGGACCACTCGGCGTATACGCAATGCAAATGGAACACAAATGGGCGGGGGTT
This sequence comes from Drosophila simulans, assembly GCF_016746395.2. Classification (NCBI taxonomy): domain Eukaryota; kingdom Metazoa; phylum Arthropoda; class Insecta; order Diptera; family Drosophilidae; genus Drosophila; species Drosophila simulans. The sequence continues at coordinate 25,767,390 of NC_052523.2, read as the reverse complement.
TTTGGAGTTTTTAGGCTACCTGGAGGAGAAGGAGGCGGTGCCTGTGAGCCTGTAATTGAATTGGGCAACCAAAGATGATGGGTTTTTTGTTGGTTTGGTTTAAGGTGAAATCGGGTTAGGAGCAAGGCACTTGCAAGATGCGAAAAGCCCTTGGAATTTCCCCCAAAAACACACACACGCACACTCACAAGTTTTTTGATAATGTTGTTGTTACTGTTATTATTCTCAGCCCCTAAAAAAAAGAGAAAAAAATGGAAACTGAAAACCAGAAATTGGAATTTCAGCTACCGCTTTTCTTTGCCCATTTTCCCGCTCTTTTGTTGTTGCTTTGGCTGCTTGTTGTTGCTCTTTTCCTAGTTTTCCACCCACTCTTTTATTGTTTTGCTGTTTTCAATCATGCATTTTGCTTTGACTTTTACTGCACCCAAAAAAAGAATAGAGGAAAAGCCTGGGAAAATGGTTGAAATCAAGGGGAAATCTGCCAGGAAAAGCCGCAACAGTTTTCGTCTCTCTTCTTGTTATTGTTCTTGTTGTTGTTGTTGTTGTGACGCCCCTCCGTTTTCACCGCCCATCGCCCACCACCCACCTGGTGTTGTTGTTATTGTTGCTCTGGCTGTGCATTGTTGTTGTTGTCGTTTCACTTTGTTGCTTTGCTGTTGCTGCTGCTGCGTTGAAACGGCAATTTTGTTTACAGCCACACTCCACAAAAAAAAAGAAAAAAGAGAAAAGAAAAGAATAACACCCGAACTTTTCCGGAAACACTGCCTGCAAATTGTATGCAAACACTCGAAACGAAATAAGACAACAAAATGTTAATTAAACGCTTTTTCTCGCCTTTCTACTCTTTCACCCCTCTCTGTCTCTGTCTCTTTCTCTCCGAATTGTTTTTTAACTTTATTGAATTCAATTGTTGCTTGTTTTCCCGCTTACTTTCCAACTTTATTCTGATTACTTCGGCACTTGTTTGTTTACTTTAAACTTATCTTTTCTATATCTTGGTGTATGCACTCTTACTTAACTTTACTTATTATTAATACAATATTTAATTGTTTCATTTTAAACTTAAATGTTATTTAATATGTTTTATTTATTTTCAATACGTTATCATTGCTTTCCGTTCCTTGCTGCCCCCTTTTTTCTCACAGTGTCACGTGGCCGCTGCAATGGTGGCCGCCTCCACCTCCTTCGGCTACCACTCGGTGAACCAGATCGACCGGACGCTCATGTGACGGCAGCTAAGCAGTTGCAGCACCTGCAGCGGGGGCAGCAACTGCGGCGGATCGCGGTCCGCCCACCACCAGCACCACTCCTCGGGCACGGCCACGCCCTCGTCCTCGCAGCGATCCTGCACCAGATGCCAGAGCTTCCACCGCCACCACCACCGCTCCAGGCGCCGCAGCTCGGGGATGCAGATGCGCGGGGACTACAACTCGACCACGGCGGTGAACAGCGCTCTGGCCAAGACCATAGTCACCATCAGTGCTCCTCCGGTGGCGGCTGCCTCGGCCAGTTCGCTGCACCTGGGCGTCGGAGGACGTCCTTCCTCGGTGTCCACCCTGACGATCGCCTCGGTGCCGCCCACTTTGAGTGGCAGTGGCAGTGCAGGAGGCTCTGTGAGCGGGGCCACTACTCCGCTGGCACCCAGTCTCAAGGCCCTGACCCCGGGACCCTCCAGCTCGTCGGGTCACCACGTGTCCTTCATGCCCATGACGGGCATGAAACGGTTGCGCAGCTCGAACGCCTCGCTGGGATCGCCCAATGGCATCATCAGCTCTGTGGGCGGAGCGGACACCACCTCGGCGCCCTCGCTCATCGATGCCAGCGAGGATCAGGTGCAGATGCGGAACCACCACCGCATCCTGGAGCAGTGCCAGAGTGTCCAGAGCCAAATCACTACGCTGGGCGACGTGGAGGACGACGACGAGGAGGTCAGCGACAGTGAGAGCGAGAGCATCGGACTCGCCCTGGTGGAGACCACGCCCCAACTGGAGATCCAGCCCGTGGAGGCGTCGAGTTCCTCCAGCTCCTCGGTCAAGTAAACTCAGCAACAGAACCACGGAAACAAGCCCAGACTTTAGCTTTAAGATTCAACCATATATACATAGGTGTGTTTATCAGGAGCGGTGGTCGATGGAGAGGCAATACTTTGGACAGTTCTAAGCCAGCCAGATTTTGAATTTATCTTATTGCCTACTGTTATTTAACCAGCTCTTCAGGTTTCAATAAGGATATGTACTATATGTAATAATCATTTCGCCAGCAAAGATTTGTGTATGTATGTTAGTTTTACCTTCAAGCGAATCAATATAGCTCAATCCGAATTGCAATTGGCTTAGAGGTGTCCATTGAGTTTCGCCAGCCCATAGGTCGACCCCTCCTCCGAAGTGTGTACATAGCAATCTAGACTCGCCTAGCCACTCATTAGCTTATCGATCGGTGATAGAACACTATGCAACAGGGAACCCCCCCTATATCGACCCTCCAAAACGAGGGGTTGCAGTTGCAGTTGCATAGTGGGATTAGTGTAACTGTTAGCTCTCATATCTTAGATCTTCCATTATGTAGATGTTCGTTCCGTTTCGTTCCGTTCTGTAAATGTCTCAAACGTCTAGCAATTGAATTGAAAGCTACGTCTTCAACCTGTCCAAGTACCTGACTCTCTGAAATCCAAGAAGATACTATGCATGTACATAGCTTAACTTTGACTCCTCTGTCGCTCAAAACTAGCTTTCTGTTACTCGAAACTCGCTTGTTCGTTCGTTATCAACTGAAATTCTACGGGTGCAATGTGAATTTATACCAACTTAAGGACTCGAACAATCAGGCAAACAGGCTTCAAGACCAGTTCCCAGTCGTAGGAGATCCAAGTACAAAGTCATAATCACTGCAATTGTTGGCTAGCTAACTAGCCCATCCTCCATTACGTTCTTTGAACTACATACATATAAACCAATATAGCAATATGCATAGGGTGAATTTTAATTGTGCTTCAGACAGCCGAAAGTTGGGAGATGCGGCAGCTTAATGAATTAATCCCTCAAAAGGCTCGCCCATCCACTTCTGTACCACTCTACATGTCTGCTTATGATGGCTAAGCTCCTCCGATTCCGATTTTGCAATAATTAATGTGTGCAATTAGGATTGATTGCCCCGCCCCCAAGGTCGGCGAATAAATCGAGTAGAAGAATGGGGCTCTGGTGCGGGAAAAACTAATAACAATGGCGAGACGTCAGTTTAATGGATGAGTAGGAACAAGCCATGGCGAAATGTTGCTCATTGTTTTCAAAAAACAAACAAAGCGGAATGGATGGTGCGGTGGGGAGGGAACAGAGAATGGGGAATTCCAAACAAATGGCAATTATTAATATTGAATATGGTAGCGCATAAGTGACATACATAGCTCATAGAGTCCTCGTTGTGTCTGTATCCGTGTATCGGTGTATTGGTGTGCAAGCATGTCTAGGCTAAGTGTACATGTAAATGCATTATCCTTAAGCATTATTCTTAAGCTCCGAGCAAGATGGTTAAACTCAATTGATTGCCACGCATCCTAGGCTAAGCTGCAACTGCGAACGGCAAACAGCAAACCTAGATTTATATATTGAGTGCACTATACTGTAACTACCATATACAAACTACGCAAGGAGATTAAAAAGCGACAACTAAGACGGAACTCTCGGCGATGACTTGTCTTATTTAAATTTCAGCCCGGGCACTAAGGGTATCTTTGCGGATTTGCGGATTTGTGGTCCTCCAGGGGCACTGACGGAATGGGGATGTTTAAGGATTGCTCGCAGGACTGCGAATGCCATGAGTTGCCACACTTGATGGCGATGGCGCTGGCCAGCCAAGCAGGAAGACAAAGTGCAGTGCCAGTTCAGTTCAGCAAACAACTGGCAAAAAGTTTACACTTTACATTTTCGGATCATGGCCCCGGAATCCTTTGCTCCCTTAGGGGGTTCAGCGGGTTCAGGGGGCCCACCAGGGTGAGTATGTCAGTCAGTCGTTTGGTTGGTGGGAAAAACGGATATGGCCAAGATGGATAGACAGCTGCACGAGTTGCAGTCAGCAGTCAGCAATGTGCGAAAGTGCGATGCAACGCATCTTAAACAACTCTTTGGGGGGCACTAGCTCGCATGTGTGTCTGTCTGATTTTTTGCACTTTCTCCCAGCTTAGGTCCTTGTGTCCTGCATCCCGCAAGGATACAGTGCCCGTCCCATTGGGCGAGTGTCCGACGTAACAATGTGGGGACAAAACGTGCTGCGTGTATTGACTCACTAATGAGAAAATGAACAAGAAACCAGCGGGCAAACCGGGGCAAACTACGCAGCTCCAGCGCACTAATGACCCACAGCTGAAGCCAGAGATACAAATGGAGATAGGGATACACAGATGGAGATACAGATACGCGCTGTGCAGCGCCATAAAAAGCACGGCGAGAAAAGAATGCGGAATATACGATTTCAAAACGGAATTAGTGCGAGAATGGTAGGTATTTGTGTAATACTAGCTAATGAAATAAGATTACATTGTTTTTTCCAGTGCACGAGATTACTTTTAGCTGGCAATCTGCGACTTCCACACCTTCGATTGCCGCAACACTTTGTTGTGCGAACGTTGTAAAAATGCAGAAAGGAGGTTACAGCACATCCAGCTCCTGCTCCATCTGCAGTCGCAGATGTATATAGTAGATATATAGCCATCTGCAGTTGTGGATGCAGCGTGTCCTTGCCCGTAATCAGCCGAATAACGACTGCCAAAATGGTGGATAAGCGCGGAACTAATAAAAGGAGGAAACGTTGCAAGCTGCACACAATAAGCGGCGACCGGAGCTCATCCTTCGGGCAGGTCCTTGCCCCCCTGTCAGCCACCTAATCCCCCAGCTCCACCACCTTGCAGCTTATCACTGGAGTTGAAGGCTGCGTCAAACCCTCGACGACATTTTATTTGCTCGCTGGTAATTTTGTTTCCGTTAGCTACTAGTGTTTTCCCCCATTCTCGAATCCTGGCTATCTCGTCCTTTTGCTTCCTTTTGTTGGGTTTGGTTAATGAACCGAAATGCGTGTTTGTCTCCCACGTTTCGGGTTTGTATTCTGTGGCATTTCCACTGGAGTTCGCTGCTCCCTCGTCCTTCGTCCTTCTGATCCTGCTCCAGCTTGGTGGCGAAATTGTGTTGCCCCAAATATGTATTGCAATCATTGTTTTGATGACTTTGTTGCTGGGCAAAGTCGAAGTCGCGTCTCCAGGGGCAAAAGGAAGGAAGGGGCGAGTTTTATCCGGTTGTTTGGATTATTGCTGGTAGCTTATGTTCCGGAATCGCATTCTATTTATGGCCAAGTCTTTGGCATGTGACTGCCTTGCACACACACACGTATGTACATAATTACAAATCGCTGTCTGGCATTTCCGCTCCGCCAACTTCTAATGCCCTTAATTATAGACATATAAAATGGGCTAGTATTGGGGAATGCAACTTTAATGCTCCATATATATAAAATAATATAAATATTTTATATATAAAAAGTCAATAATAAATGAAGAGCATAGTAATATCATTCCAGCATATCATCATTTCGAACTCACTTTTATAGCACAAATTTGCAAAGATACATGCATTAAAGTGCGAAAAAACCGACTTTCCGTCATAAAAATCGATGTCAAACATGGCGACAACTGAACGGCGTAATGAAATCAAAACCCACTTACTCCACATCTGAAATCGGAAAACCGCAGAGGCTAAAAAGTCACAATGTTGTGTTCAAATTCGCCGAGAGCAGTAAAAAGTTGCCCCTTCCCCCCGCCTCTTTGATTACATTTTCCTTTCTGTTTTTTTCGAGTGCGTGTTTTTTAAGCATTTTATGAATTTTTTAGGCAACGGGAAAAAAGCTGCTAACAGCGATTTATTGCATTTGCAATGTGAATTATTAATGCGAATCCTTTGGCGAGCGGCAGTGGGAAAAGTCCTCTTGAATATGCAGTGGGGAAATTAGTGTCCTGCCGCCGTCTTTATGGGTCCTTAAAAGCCGCTAATGAAATCAATATAGCCGCTCTAAACAATGCCGCTGGAGCGGAGCGCATAAAAATGCTAAATAAATTGATGAACTGCGGCAGGACGTCGTCCGGAAAAGTGGGTGGGAGGCGTTGCACAGTGGTTCCCATTGTATGGGCAAAGCGGCCAAAAATACTTCTAGTTGAGCTAGACACTTGAAACTTAGCACAACATTTTCTTATTTTTATAAAACAACAACAATAAAACAATATACAAAAAGAAATATAAAGTTAAGTGGAAATGGACATTACGAAAACTCCAACAAAAGATAGCAAGCACAAACAAAAAACATCCACAACTATACCTATGTACCTATCATTTTTTTTTATTTACTAAATACCATTATTTATTATACGAATGGGTTCCATTGCAGAGTAATGTCGATTTATAAGGTTTTTTATTGACTTAATAAACAGCTTCACTTGCAAGTTGCTCACGCTGCAATGGGTGGAACCACTGTGCGTTGGGCTGGAGGGAAAACTCAAGGAAAAACGGCTCGAGAGTGACGAGATGGATAGCTGCCTGGCTGACTGCCTTTTGTCGTAAAAGGCGCCATTCCCTTCCTGTTGTAAAAATGCGAGCGGACGACCCTTTCATTGTGTTGCGATTGAGAAACCGGCGACTTTCGGGACTATTTGGTTTTGGGGTGGGGGTTTTAGGGTGGACCACAGGCACTTGCACTCGCCGTGGCGAAGGCCTACGAATTGTATAAATATAAACGACATTAGAGCGCGTCTGGAAATAAAACAAACATCAAGTCGAGCCCAGTGAACTGAGCACAGGACCTTCTGCACCTTCCCCTAAAAAATATTTCAAAAAATGGGACAAATAAAGAGGCCCACCTGATGTGGCAGTTCAAGCGCAGCTTCATTGTGTTCCCGGCCCCTGGTTCGATTTTCCATATCTGTACACAATACACACAGCTATTTTCGTTGTATCCGCGAGGGGCGGCTGGCTAGGTGGGTGTGGCAGTCCTCTGCCAATTTGCCATTGTTCGTTTATATTTAACCATTTATAAATATATGTGTGCAGCAATGACAATGTCCTCGACATAAGTCGTTGTTATTTCGGAGCCAAAAAATGAGCAGTCGTCGAGAAAAATAGATTTACAGTGGGACCAGGATGAAGTAGATAGCTTTCTGAAAAATATTTATTATATTTGTTACAAATGAATCCGTTTTTATAAATAAAATATTGTCGAAATGCTGAGTTTATGTAAGAAGAGATTATAAATAAGTTAGTTTCAAGATACTTTTGTGAGAGTCCGAGGATTCTAAGATAAGAGATACTTTAGTTAGTTTTTGTTAGCTCCTCGAACACATTTCACCCACTGTCTAACCACTGTGCCTGAAAACTGTAAAAAGCCCTCAACGACGTGTCAATGCCAAAGGTTCACACTTGCTGACGGGCGTGGGAGATCCTTTTTGGTAACGGTGGGGTTATTGTTGCGGAGCAGGAGCTGCTGGCCCAGCGTCCTGACGGCTGTGATGGCAACACATTGTTCTAAATATCTAATGGCGCCCAATACGGGGGAATTTGCAATTGAAGCGTGAATTTGCCCTGCCCAATTCCGGATGCGTGAACAATTTCCCGAGCCAAGACAAACAGACGGCCCCGAAAGGAAAAATGATATCTGTCCGGAGTTCCAGGCTGTCGATGGAGATATGAAGTTCACTTCGCAGGCGAAGGATATGCAGTGAAGCAGGCCAAATGACATCAGTGGATTATCGGCGACATCGGGGGGCGCATAAACCAAGCAATTTCCTGGCCCAGCCCCGCATATCCTTTTCCCTTTGTGCGGAATAAAAAGCTGAATAAAACACACGAAGGACTCTGCTCCACTCGACCCCAACTCGCTCGCCATGTGCATGTGTGAGTGGAGCGAAACAAAAGGATGAAATATCGCTGAAAAACAGAGCAGAACACCACACAACAGAACACAACACAAGGCAGCACATCAGGCGCCCCTCTAAAGTGTCGAAGTTTGAGGGAGCACGTAAATTTGCGTTATCCTTGGGCTGACCTTGACTGACGACGGGACAGCGGCGGCAGGAATGACTGCGACTTCCAGTGCTTTGGCCTTCACATTGCCTCCAAAGGCCTCGCACATTCTTTCGCCACTCGGCTGCGAGTATATGTTAAATAACTTCACGCACTCACGCAGCCATACACTGGGAGAAATGGAAGCGAGTTGGGTATTATATAGGATTAAAGATGTTAAGATGAGTATCTATTTAAAAGGAGTTCCATTCCATTTGCATACAGGTTTATATATAGAACTCACAATTTATCAAAGAAGATATCCTAATGGTAGAAGGAATTTCTCTAAGTGTAGCAAAAAGGCGAGATGAAGAGCTGGCTGCTGTTCATGAATGCAAGTACAAATTACGGGCTCATTCAGTTGGCCAAAAGGCGGAGGCTCGCGCAGCGGGGGGCGGTGGGTGGTGGCTGGTGTTTGGATGGGCGGAAATGGAGGGGCGTGTCCTGGCAGCGGGAAACACGAGTCGAGCGCTGCTCTTGCGGACCGCTGGGCCGCTCAGCCTTTGCTTTGGCCGGGGCAAAATAAAACGGGAAAAAAGGCAGAAAAACCCCCGCTGATGCAGTTTGTCCTTCAGCGGAATTCACACGTACCGAGCATGTCCTGTGCCAACGAAACACAACAACAAGGACAACTGGGATGATGAGCCGCAGGCTTAACACCGACATTGACACTGGTAGTTGTCGCTTTGGCCCGCGGCCACGCCCCCTTCTCCCGGTGGGCGGGTCGTAAACTCTCCGCTTCCACACTAAATTACAAGTCTTAAATTTTATGCTTCAATAAATCCGCGAGCGACAAAAATGCGCGCGACTCGTTCGCCATTTGTGGCAAATTGAATTCAATTAAATAAATTAAAATGCATTCTACATAAGCGCGGCCGTTAAATTGGAATCAAGCGGAGAAAAACTAAATTAAAAATTGCTTTCGAATTTGGGGCAGGAAAACCTCACTCCACCACTCCCGCCATTCGTCTGCAGCTTTCCGTGAGCCAATTTGCAGAAGAAGCGAGTGCAAAATCAAAGCGAAAGTTGAAACAAGGGAAAGTTCGCAGGGGAAAATGCGGGGGAAAATGGTCGAGGTAGCTGGGATTTTTAGATAAATAAGAGTGTGTGCAAGGTCTTGAGAGCGCATTAATAAAAGCTGAGCATGTTGAAAACTTTTTGCCAGTCAATAGAAAAGTTCGCCGGGAGTTTGCTCGTTTTTACTTGCCTGCTCGTATATATACTTATTTTGAGGTTTCTGGGTTACTGGGGGGCGTGGCTGAGCCCAACTTGACAAATGACAATTTTCACTAAATAACTGTAGGAAGTAGGAACTCATACAAAAGGCAAACGGAAACCCTAAAACGAAGTCACCACAAATGACAGGACACGTGAAAACAAAGGAGGGCTTGGGGAATCCTGCGGAAAACTGGCGAACGGGGCGGATACTTGACAAAGTAAGGGGAGCCAATACATTAAAAGTCTGCCTGCTTAGTTTGCCCAAAACCACTTCAAGAATTATCCAAGCAAGCGGCAAGAGAGTTGGTTTATGCGATCCTTGAGCAAATCAGCAACTTATAGTACTTAAGAGCCTCTTTGAATACAGAGGAGGCTGGCCATCCTAACTCATCTGTAAAAACGAGTGAATAACAATTGAAAATATATAAACTAAACTCCTAATGTTCATTGACAAAATCCTCAATGAACTGAGAGCCACTGCATCCTTGAAAATCCCTTAAACACCGCGAAGCGAAAACAGCACTTTCAGAAGTTCTCAGTGCATTCATTTGAGCAGACAAGGAGCTGAAAGTCTCGGCAAACTTTGAGGTCCAGATTGCCATCCCCGCCGATCCCCCTATAAACATGTTTGCCCGGCCGGGCTAAATGAAATGCAGCCACTTGGCTAATGTCGATGGGCGGAGATGTGGGCGGCGGAGGATCCGAATCTGGGGAACACCAGGATGCAGTTCCAGTTCTGGGGGATCGCTCCGAAAGCCTCCTGCGATGGCTACAAACTAATCAATTTAAAAAGTTTCAACCGGCAGCAAAGTTTTCGTGCGATGAGCACTACTTGTCTGCCTTCTAGTTGGGTAAATCTCGAGTCTTCTCTAGTTCAACGTTTTTATGTACACGCCTAATGGGAAAACGGAAGTTGCAGAGGAAATTCGGGTTGGCGACGCAGCAAACAGCCAACAGCCAGGGGAAAAAATATAGAAACAGCGCTCGAACACGACGAGCAGTTGTTCTGCATTTCCGTTTCCGCTGCTGCCGCTGTTTTCAGCTTGGCTCCACCTCCCCCTTTTATCACCATCCTTGCGATTCAGGACCTGCACACAGAAATATACTCGATTGCGAACTGGCAGAACGCAGACCACTTCCTATGGAATTTTCTTGAATTCATTTAGCAAGTTATGGAATTGATTTACAACAAAAATGAATTTGATTTTCAATTCTCCGACGATTATTCGCAGAAATTGTCCGCATTTCTCTGCCATTTTACTGGTTATTTATGTACATACAACATGCGCAACTGGCATGCGAGCTTCACTTTAAGTTGCCCTCAAATATTTGTGGGTGAAAAGATATTTAATGGGAAATCATTATAAATTGCCATAGATGCCAGAAGACCACAGCTTATAAATAAAACACCCAAAGTACATCTAAAGCTACTTTTCGCCCAGTGTAGCTAGCCGAAAGTGCATTGGCATTGTCCTTGCTTATGATAAATCCGCGTCCATGTAATGGAACACCCGAGTGGGCGGCGGACATTGTCGGCAAATATTCGCAAAGGACGAAGGACGACGGGCCGCATCGCTAAATAGATAAATTGAAAAAGTTGCGCGTTTCAAATGCTTTTTGCAAAAGCAATTAGTTTGGCGCTCGGGGCCACCAGATCTGCTCCACTCCACTCCACATCGCTCCACTCCACGCAGCATCGTATTGCAATTAGCGCTGCTAAAGAGCAGTGGAAAAACAATACGAGCGCCAAATGGCCGGCAAACCAGGCGAAAGCCAAAGCCAAAACCGGGCCAAAACCAAACCAAACCGAGCCAAGCCAAGCTCGAATCGAAGCCAACCGACCGACCAGTTAACTGAAAACTCTGAATTATGAGCCACGACCGCGGCAGGACGAGTGCCCCGCCCACTGTGCTCCCCGATCCCAAATCCAATTCCTGCGGCAGTCCCAGAGCCCCTCCACCTCTGCTCTGCTCCCACTTTTCCGCCCAGTTCCACGCCATCCGGATCGATTGGGGACTCTCCCTTGGGCGGCCCAAAACGCATTAATACCAAAATCAATCGGGCCAAATTTCGAGAAATAAAACAGGCATTTGGTTGGGAATGCGCCTGCACTATCTTACCACTTAATACCCTTAATTATGCTTTTCAATTAAAATTTATTACTTATTTTATATTTTTATTTGATATCCATCGATCATTAAAGTTAGCTTCCTTAGCCGAAAACTTTTTTATGGCTAAGTTCGTCTTTCGATTTATGGTAATAAACTTTTTATGGCAAGCTTGAGTTATGAACTATTTAAAGAAGTTGTTTCTAATTCCGTATATAAAATCTTCTTAAAATTGTTTATAGTCCAAATTTAGTTAATATATCTGGTATTTGGCTGACCTTGACCGATGCGCCTGCAGGGTATTCCAAATGGTCGCAGCTGTGGTCGTGCCAAATATTTCCACGAAATCGGAGCGATTTTCCACAGGGCAGCAGCAAAGATAGTCCGTCTGTATATCGGTCTCTAATTGAAGTTCGTTTGAAAGAGTGGGTGGCAGTGGGTGGATTTGGCCCAATTGGCTTGGCTGCTCGTGTGGGACATTGAATTAATTACATTTACACGGCCCACGACCGATTTCCCCCTCTATTTCCCTGAATGGCAGGCTGATGTTTTGAGTGTTAATTAAAAATTGCATGTTAAATAGGCGCTGACAGTTGCGGCTTTCATTGGTTTCAGCTTTTTGGACGCTGAATTGCCAATAAGCGGATACCTAAATCAAGTCAAAAAGGAATAATTTAGCTGCATAAATCTTTGTTTATGCGCACTGCCGCCACCAGAAACTTCCTTTATAATAAATCAATTAAAATAATTTCTGCAGGAGCACGAGCTTCCCTTCGTCCGTTCATGGCTTAAGTCGAATATGGCCCAAAGGAAGTTCTTGGCCCTAATGAAGCCACTTACTTTGTTCGCCCCTCGGCTGCCTTTAATTACCCCAAAGTACTGCAGCCAAAGGCTAACTAATATCCCGCAGAATCATTGGCCAGCTTAAACTTAGCAGGAAACTTGGCCCAGAAAGTATCTCCAAGTGGTGAGCTTAGTTCCTTGGGCGCAGTGCAGGCAAATTTTTCAATACAAGCTAACTGCGGCGCCCTTTGGTCAAGTAGGAGTAAGATTTTGCTCATTTATTTACGAGATAAACTTTTGATTTGTTGTACCAGCTGGGCGGGTGGTGGAGAGGGGTGGGGTGGAGCGGTTAAACGCCGGCCAAGCTGAAATCATTTTATTGCCCAAGTAGTATTTGGTGAGCGGCGAAACTCCGGCCCCCTCCACTAAGACCCAATAAAATGAATTTAATATGCGATTCTTGCCCTTGGCTTCGGGTAATTCTCGCTTATTATAACCTCCTTACAATCCCCCCACTTCGCCTGAAGCTCCACTGCCGCCACAGGAAAACTGTAACGCTCCAGTTAACAAACTTATGGCGTAATAAAAAACTTTTTAAATAAATTCGCGCGAGGATTTTTATGGTCAGTTTGTAATAAATAAAAATTCGCCAACCAAAGGCAACCAAAAAAATGTAAATTAAGTTTTTTGTGGTCTGCGGTGGTGGTCCATTGGCCGACTGCGGGAATAATCAAATGCATCAAATGAAAGCAAATTAAATAACCCAATTACCGACTGTCATAAAGCCAAAAGCAATCAAAACCCAAATGAAACCAGAGATCTATGGCCGCTAACTTTATGGCAGCACTGTTTATTGAACTACAACTTGAACAAAGGTTATCGCAGTGTTCCCCCTTATCAATGAAACCCAAATCTGTCGATGGGCGGGGGCTTGGACACAACCAATGCAATCTCCAGCCGCGGAGTTTATCGTGGGGATTTATACTTTGCACCGGCAGTGAGCCAGTGATAAGGTTTATCAGGGGAATTAGCAAACAGTAGCTGTGTTGAACTTCGGGGCGGGGAGGAGGGTCTTCCACATAGACACGGGGCATATAATTAATTTGCAATAACAACATATGGACGGGCCCACACCCACCCACTTCGCACTCCACACACATGGCTGAAGTGGGCAACCCGGGTGACTTTGAAGACTAGATATGGTTGAGTAATCATGCGCACGCGAGGTACAGGTGGACATCTATAAATACCACCGAGCAGAAGGCGAAAATATAATATTTAGAAACCAGGTTTTCTAACATTTTGTGCTTTATTGAGAATCCACTTTATACTTATGGCGCTAGAAAAACTGTTTCAACATTCAAGCTAATCGTTATCATGTAATATTGTCACCGGAATTGCCGACATATAAATGCCCTAAGTTTTGTTTAAACTTAACGTCGTATATACACGCATGGTTCATCGTTCGTTGATCATTGGATATGGGTTATTGGTCATCATTTACAGGCCAGTGCTCTTGTTCGAGCCCAGGACGTACTTGTTGTAGCCCTGGTTGAGCTGCTCCAGAAGGATGAAGGTCAGCACGGTGTGGGGACCCAGGCGGCAGTAGTACGGCGTGAATCCCTTCCACAGGGCGAAGACTCCCTCCTGGCGAGCCACGCGCAGCAGGACGTCGGCGGTGCCGCGGTACTCTGGCTTGCCATCGACCGTCTTCATGTTCTGGATACGGGTCTTGGCAATGTCCAGCGGCATGGAGGTGATGGTGGTCAGCAGACCGCTCAGCATGCTGGCGCAGAAGTGCAGCTTGATGCCCTCCTCCATCTTGAGGGGCCCGTGGCGGAAGTAGGTCTTGAACTGCGAGTAGCTGGCCAGTTGGGTCATGTTTACGACCATGGCGCGACCCACCGTGGGCAGACTGCCCCTCCACAGAGCCGTAAGGCCCTCCTCCCTGGTGATCCTGGCCAGGGCGTTGGCCACATTGGTGTAGTTCCTCCTCTCGGCTACCGGCAACCTGCCGTCCGATGTCATGCGCACCAGGGCCACCTCTGCAGGCGTGCCGATGAAGGCACCACAGGCGCCAGCAATCGTGCCCATGGCCATGCTGTCCGTAATGCCGGGACTCCTCTGGAACTTCTCCCTGAACAGGTCGTTCAGATACGTGTACATGCCTAATCTTCCCGTGGTGTAGGTGGCCTGTCTCAGCAGAGCAGCTCCGATGCCCTGGTACAGGGCCAGAGGTCCCTCCTTGCTCACGATGGTCTGGATGCAGTGCAAGGAGCTGCGGTACTCCTTCTTGCCACTGCCCGCTCCAGAAATCTGCATGCGGGTCTTGACCTGCGGATTGGGGATCACATATTCCAAGAGATTAAGGTATTTGACCAGGGTGTTTATCCAGTATATCTTACCAAATCCAGCGGCTGCACCACCATGGTGGCTCCCATTCCCGAGAGGCCGCCGAAGAGGAATTTGATGGCATTGGTGGCCACCGCCTTCTTGGGCGCCTCCTGGACACTCGTAGCGCTCATTTTCGCGGGACTTCGATTACACAACACTAGGGTAAATGCGTAATATGCTCGCAATTTCCAGTTATCGCTGCCCGGAAAAATCGACTCGCCGCCGCGGGGGAATGTGGAAAATGCGGAGGGCAATGGGAAAGCGCCTCTATTCGCCGATGGCACAAATAATAATGAATTTTCTCCGCCGCACGCACTTGCCGAACAGCTGATATCGCCGTTTGTTCGTGTGGGCCTTAGTTTTATTTCCTAGATTTATTTTCGCACCGCGAATGTTGTTCAATGTCAAATGCGGCGCCTTTCCTCGCCCGGTTTATTTTTATTCTGGGAGCAAGTGGCACGTGCTGCTTGGCTGCAATTTGTTGCGTGGTCGCGGAATGTTTGGCACCGAATTCCTTTTTTATTTGCCTTTTTTCAGCCTGCACTTGAGGAGAAATCGAATGCAGCCAAACCACCAACAACACGAAAATACATCTGGTGACGACGGGCTTGTTGTTAGTGGGCCACAGCTGATGACGTGTGTGCGAGAGAGAGGGAGCAAGCGAGAGCGGCGGCGCGAGAGTGCAGCAGGGTTGTCAAGTGTGGTAAGAGAGGCTATAAAAAAGTAATATAAAGAACTGCATGCCAAATCATTTATAAATGTACAAATTTTGTAAAATAATGTAATAGTTATTATATATTTTAATAATTACGTATTTAACTATTTGTATATAAGCATGCCCTGGAAACTCTGAAGAGTAGCCGACGGTGTTGCTAAACGCCAAACAGCTGAGCGCCTTGACCGCACTTTCAAACTAGAGAGCGCAACGTCCAATTAGCATTTCCTCGGTATCTTGTATCGTTTTGTCTTCTTTTGTTTACACAATTGATTCACCCACACACAATTAGAATTCGCCCGATTTCTCACAGAATAACACCTTTGCGCACATATGTTTTCTTTATCTCGATTGCTGCCTTTGTTTGGAGTCTGCTTATCGACGCACGAAGCAGAATGTTTGCTGCGCTTTTATCGTAATTGCGATAATTAGAATTCCAATTGGACCGATTTGATTGTGTGCCATTTCTGATTCGCTTTATACAGTCGTCGTTAATGGTACAGTAAAACCGGCTGAAAAGAATTCTGATAATAAAGAAACATATTGAATCAAATCAACTTGTAATACATCCATTATAGCTTTATCCAAAATTAATATGTACCGCGTTCAATTCTGTTGTAAGGGAATGTAATATAGTTGTTTTCGCTTCGTATATTTAGACCATCTCTGCTAATTTGCAAGATACATATTATGATGAACGCACGCTTCCAGATACAGATACTATTGCTTCCTCCACGCTCGACAACCTTGGCAAGGCCGTACCGCATGGAAAGACGTTCCACGGATTCGGATCAATGCTTTCCGAGAATTTTCCGAAAATGACAGATAATGACGGTGGAGCTTGTCGCACAACATGTTATCATTAAATCGCACTCGTATCTCGGGACGGCATTCAGTCAGTTTGCCGGGGATTCAGCCATCCAAGCGCATTACGCGCATTCGTTCCGCATTTCTTCTGGAGCACCCAGTGCCCCTCCCCCTGCTCCACCCCCAACGACGACCTTGGCCCCGACCCCCTCATTCAATCAGAGGCGACTCAACAGATTGCCTGTCGTTTGCCTGCCATTGGAGCCGAAGCAATTCCAATTCAATTTTAGCTGCGATGACGAAGCCGGCGACAACGCTTGCTCCAACAGGGATTTTCGCATTTTTTGCAAAAAGAATCCAAGTGGGCAGGGGCAACTGGAGGTGGAGGTGGGCATGGTTCCACGACAGGCACATTGTAAGCAATCAGCGGAGGAAGGAGCCAAGCGAAATCTCCAGCTGTCAACCGGGCTGCAGATAAAAACTACCTCCCATGCAGGACACTTTCCGGAGTCCTGCCCCCCGCCTCACACATTATAAATACCATTCACGAGTGGAACGGACCCCCGGCCACGGTTAATATCCTTCGGCTGCTCAGACTGTCGAGCAAACATGTAGTCCACATGCACTTGTGGTCAAAATAGTATTACTTCCTCCTGAACAAGTGTGGAAAAATATTCTATAATTCATTTATATTTTATGAGATGTATTGGTATTGTTAAAAGTTACTCAAATCATTATTTTAAGAAGGATTTGATATTTTTAAAATGAGTTACTAGCCATTGTTCCGCTGCTGTTAAAGTAAGCAACCGGTGTGAAGGACATCGTAAGTGAAATCGAACGTTGGACTTACGGAGGGAAAGAGGCGACGAGGCATATAACCTGTGTGGATTCGATTGTGACAATCTATGGGCACAGAAAAATATTGAAGAATAGATAAAGGGTTCAAAGGAAGCGAGCTGTTGCTTTTATATGTTCATAGTTTTATTTAAAGATTTAAGAAAGTAGCTGTGCCGCACTCCATTCCATCATCTCTCAGCAGGAACTGAAATTAAAATAATATACAAATAAATCTTTGGGATATACTATATACTATGTGTGCTTGATATTAGCATTAAAGATATAAGAATCGTATGGCGTATGACAGCACTGGAAATCGTGCAGCTCAAAGTAAAAGTTCGCCATTGAGTATATAAAGTAATGGAACCCCCTTTGAGATGCCCACTTATCAGCTGCACTTTCGAAGCATCTTCGGATTGCTCGCCTCAGCGAGTGCATTCAATCTGATGGTTTGCCAGGTGGCAACTGGCTGTGGGACAGGGCATGTGGATGTGGATGGGATACAGATGATAATGCTAATGGGTGGGTGGTTGGGTTGTCGACTGCTGGTTAGGTTCCATCGCTCATGTGGCGCTGGCTGCCTGGCCAATCAATAAAATTTCACGGCGCAGTAATCAAAGCATGTGACATTAGCGCAAAGTTGAATGAGTCCATGGCCCCGGATCTGGTTAGGCTTTTGTGTGGTGGGCTGACGTGCAGGGGTCGCTCGATAAATAAGTTCCCCTCCTTCGGCTTATACACACATACATAGGTATGGAAATGAGCTCCCCAGCAGAATCAACAGTTTGTCGCCTGCTAATTTTAAACCAGGAAGAGTTGGGGGGCAAAACCGGGACGAAACGGGCCAGCGAAGTTCACCTGCAAGTTTCTGAACATTTATTTTCGTGCAGCGCGCTTAGTGATGCGTTAGGGTAAACAGCTTACAGCTCCAGAGGCTCCGGAGGCGGCGGAGGAGGAACTTGCCAACCGGTTTTGGTCTCTCGGTCGCAGTTAACCGGGCCCGGTTTTTGGTTTGGTTTTGGCAACGACCAACTTGGACTGCAAATCGAGTGGAAGACTTCAATGCGTTGGCAAACGAAAATAAGTTGGCTCTGCCGTGGGAGCTCTCCCTCCTGTCTGCCACCATTTATTCTTGGCTCCGGCTCGAATAAATAGGAGTCCTTGAAGTTCAGACAAAGGTCGCACTCCACGGTAGGTATTCGTATTCAGCGATTTGTGTCACTGCCAAGCGGCGAAAGATGATCAAAGTGCGCCCCAAATGGAAGGCCAAAAGGAAACGCCCTGGCGCGTGTTGGAAAGCCAAAAGGCGAGCAAGGAAGTCGAACAATTGGAAACCGGCTAGAAATGCCAGAAATGCCGCATGATTCAGCCGGCAGCAAGTGCATTTCGACCAGAAGTGCTGGCCAAGTTAAACGGAAACGCAAACGCAAGCAGCTGAAGTGAGGAATTGTTTTGGCAAACTTCGTTTAAGCCAAGTTTCCGATAGAGTCCACTTAAATGGAAATTTTAACAGTAGAAAGGGTTAAGAAAGAACAGACAGTTTAATGCTGGATTCTGAAACTTTAATCAAGAAGGAGACGTTAAGTTACAACAATAATCTTATCAACTTTTATGCAGCAGAAGCTCTTTAAGCCATGGATATTTTTACTAAACTTAAGTGTTCCCTCTGCACCTTGTATGTAAACATAGAATCACTCACAACTTGAAAGAAGAACGATGTTAATACGCGAAAATGCTGTCACTTCATAAGGAAGTGATGTGTCCAATAAAAAATGCAGTAGAAGGTCCTTAAATCTACTGCGAGCATGGCACATGAGTCATCTGTTCTTGGGAATCTCCCACTTAGCCCGGAGCACCCCATCCTGGCGCAATTTTCTGCTGACTGTCGCTTAAATTAGAACAGCATTCAGAGATCCTGCAGTATCCGCGCAGTAATGAAATCCGCTTTAGGAATTCATGTGGGGATAAAGCCGGAAAAAAGAAATGGCTGGGCAATGGCGGCATCAGCCCGAGTGGAAAGTTGAAATTGCTTTGCCCAAAAGGACAGCGGAACGGAGCGGAGTTAACCCACCAGCTTGGGTTAACCGAGGGTGTCCTTTGGCTATTTGCAATATGCAAAATGCGACAAAATAGTTTGGGGGGCCACGGCCACGCCCAGCCACTCGACTGCGCTGGCTGCGTAAATAAACATTTAACTTTCTATTAGGATTTGCATGAGAAGCGAGGGAAAATTGGTGGTGCCATGCGGATGAGGATGCGGAGGAGGAGGAGTAGGAGGAGTAGCCAATTTAAGCGGACTCCTAAGGGGCAGAGCGCGGCTTAATCAGATTGTGGTCTAAACATGCTAATGGCATTATAATTATCCCCAGGGAATGGCACAGCCACCTGCCCCAGCGATTTGCGAATTGCCAACTTTTTGCCACTTAAAGCGGCTAAACTGCACTGTGGCTGCAGTCGCTCCAAGTGCGATCCCTCCGACATTAGCGAATAATCAGCATTAATGGCCAAGATACGAGCGCATCATCCGCCGGATGCGGATTCCAGCGGATTCAAAGGGCCATTGTGCTGCAGCTTCTGTTTTCCATTTGGCCCCGCTCGGCAGCTCGGGGATTATATCCGCAGCAGCTCAATGAAAAATTATATGAACATTGTTGTGGGTTCCGTTCGGTTGGGTGGTGGTCTGCCATGTGGCTGACGCCCCTTGGCCCTTTGGCCCTTTTGTCCGCTCCCCGGGCGACATTGAAATTAGTTTGCATTATTCGAGGCAAGCGCTGACAGTTAATTGTTCTCCAGTTGCCCCTGCTGCAACATTGCTGATCTCTCTTGACACAGCAAACCACAAGTTTGGTGAATGTAATGAGTATTCCCTTAAAAAAACATAAGACTGAAGTGGATGTTTAACCTTCAAGCTTGCACAATTGGAAGTTGGCAAAGCGTCCAAAGATCTAGCCCTCAAATTACCATCAAATAGAAGAACTAGAAAATATTATTGCATTGAAGACATTTGACTTTCATACTTTCTTTACATACAAATTCATTATATTATTATTATTTATATCATTATTTTTCTCAGTGCACTCTATTTGTTATCCATTGGCCATTGTTAGCCACCTCATGATTACCTTTAGGCACGGGGCAAATCTCCTGGTCATGAGCGCAGAAAAATACGTTCATACGCACCATTGTCCACATTACGTATACGCAATGCGCCACGGGCCGCCTGCAATCCACATCAAGAGCCACCGCCTGCTGATTAAGTACGAAAATTTATGGCTCCTTTTTGTACTGGATTCTGAAAGGCACTCTTCTCCACTTTGTTGTTTGCGTGTCAACCTTTTGGGCCATATAAATTAAAAGCAGCTCAGTCTCGGCCTCAAACAACTAAGCCACTTGGCTAAAATGTCTGTGGCTTCAACTGTGTAACTAAAGTCGGTTCAGCATCATTGTCAGGGCCAGATAAAAACTTGAAATCTGCTGCGGGTGCAACTTTGCGCTATATAAATGCGGTGGGACGGCCGAAACCACTTTCAACTGCTCCGAGCCGAAGGAGCACTTTTCCTCGCATTTCCACCCATTTCCCCGCCAATTTTCCAAGAGCACAACATCAGTGCGGGGCATCACGCAGCAGGGCAAACAAACCAGGACCAAGGGCGACAGAAACAAGAAACAAAAGGCGAAAAACAACTTGGCCGCCCACTTTGTTTCCCTTTCCCCTGCACCCCACACCCGGAAAAGTCAATGGCAAAGGCAGCATGCCAGGCATAGTTTAGGCTACAAAATTTATGGTGTTAATTCCAAGTATGAGTGTGTGTGTGTGTGTGTGCGTAGGTCCTGGGGCGAAACTTAGCGTGTGTGTGTGTGTGTTGGGGTGTCTCAATTCGGGACCCTCAGCATGCCACTTTGCACCATGAGCGGCAATAAGCTCCCAGCAAATCCGAAATGTCTTCTCACATGGCAGTGAAAACAGCAAGGAACTTGGCCAGGAAAATATTAAATGCCCTTTTGATACAAAGCATAGAAATTAAAGCAGATGAGAACGAAGTAAATTTGACATTAAGATGGATAAATATCTTGTAGGTGACACATATACTCGTATTCGAAAGGATTGGAGTTAAGCTTGTAGGCCCTCAAATTGATTGAATGATGACGACAGAAGCGAAACTTTTAAAGAGCGTAATAGATGGGCATAATTCGCATAATAAACACAAGAATATTAGTGACTTGCGAGGCGAAAAAGTGATGACACCAGCTAATCCATCATCAAAGCCGACCTTGAGTCAGTCCATCTCGACTGGCCAGCTCGAAAGTGAATCACAGAGCCTCGTTCCCAAGAGTATTCGTCTGCGTAGTCGACTCTATTTATACTTTCTTCATTTCCTTTCCATTTTCCCGCACTTTTCCTGCTTTTTTCAGCCTTAGGAGGCTGGGACAGGAGCTCAGGTTCAGCAGACAGAAGGATACGTGGTTGTCGTCGCAGTCATCGGTGATTTATTGTTTCGAAAGTTTCTCCCTTCCTCGCTCGGCCGTTGAAATGGCATAAAACTTTATTGAAATCCCAGCCACATCCGCCTCATCGGGAGCGCATCAATCAGGGCCCAGTAACATATGTCGGCAGATTGGTTGAGTGCCACGCCCACTGCGCCAGAGCCAGCTCCTAAGGCGGCCCAAATGGAAAATTGACTTTGAGCCGCATAAATTAGAAGGCCATAATGAAACGGACCGGCGGACGGAGGCGAACTGCAGTGAAACAGTAAAAAGTGCTGCAAAATGCCAAGAAGAATACAAATAGAGAGAAATCTGCCCTTAAAGTTAAACGCCTGGAGCGGGTCGGGGAGGTCATTGGGGGTCGGGTGAAGCCAAGCGCAGCTGCAAACAATGGCATTTTAAAAGCTCAGGGCAGGACGAGCTCCGGCTCTTTGCCCGACCTCAAAGCCACAGACAGACAGAGAGGAGGGGGTGGGAAAAATGCTGAGGGGATCGCACACACAGAGAGAAAAATATGCATTCTTTTGGATTCTTCCCAAGTCAACTTCAATAAAGTTGTACATCCTTCTTTCGATAGATTAAAGTAGCAAATTAAATGGAATATAAACAGTTCATCTTATGTTACTCGCATATTTTCCCAGTGTAGATGGCGAGTAATGCGCGGACGACAAACCTTTAAAAGACAAACAAGGCAGCACGACGGTGACACAGCGGCACACATGGCGTATGCGTAATAACATTTTGCGTTACATTTGCTTTTTATTGCATACCGCAAGGCGGATGCCAGCCCTCCTGTTTCAGCTCCAGCTCCTGCTCCTTTGTGTCCTGCGGCCGCCTTAATTTCCGTGCCATGAGGCACGGCAAATGTAAATGTCATACGGCTAATGCGAAAACTTTAAACTGCCCAAACAAATGAGGACCTTCCGGCGCCCGGAATAAAAAACTTTCCCAAATTCGCCGTGTCATCCGGGCATTATAGCACATAATAATTGCCAGTGGCGTCTAACGAATGGCCTCCAGTGGCCCCTTTGACTGATTTAAGAGCAGCCAAAGCACTTGTTTATCTTACGGTTTTCCTGGAAGGGAAACACAGACAAACTTTTCTCAAAAAAAAAAAAGGTATCAGCTAGGATGTTTTTGTAGTGGCTTTAAAGTAACAAAAATGATTTAAACTTAATTAAGTCATGGTGAGTTTAAACTCTACCCCAAATTTGATAAGAACATAAAGAATTGTCCACATATTCGGTAAATGCATTTAAAATTACTTTGTGTCGCATAAATTGTGCTTTAATTAAGTTAAAGTCAGTCAAGTTATCGTCGCACTATTCGCCCAATAACTGGTCAAAGGCTGACAGGCTCCATTGGGCAATCAAACAAGGCCGGGAATCATCAGTAGTGGCGGAATATCCTTTCGGGAAAAGGCGAGTCCAACTGACGAATGTCGTGCACAGCCATCGGCAGTGGGTAATTGGGAGGCCAAAGTGGCACAGAGACTGGCAAAAAATCAGCAAATTGTGTCATCCTCCATCTATCTGTATCTGTATCTGCGCCTGAGTCTGAATCTGTAGCTGTATCTGTAAGTTTGCTGCTCGAACTCCCATTGAGTGGGGATGGGATCGCGGGCGAAAAGTGGATGGAATGGAATGCCACTGAAACGGAAGCCGCGATTAAATACAAATAAGGCATTAAGTGCAAAGGCGCTGAGGCGCATAATACAAATTGCGTCGATTGGGGAGCGACGGGGAATTCCCGATGATTGGGTGGGTGGCCACTTCCCAGGCCCCGCGCCACCCACCACCAGCTATGGGTGGCTTGAAGTTTGTCTGGGTGCTCCTGATTGCCATGTCGCTGCCACTTTAATTCAGAGACAGTCGCGCTGAGAAATGAAGGCAGAAACTATGTCTGTCGACGGCGGGAAAACTCGATGGTGAGTTAAGTGATTTAGGAATGTATATTCAATAAGTAATGTCAGTTAATGTTACAATTCAAATCAGATATTTCTTAGAACGCGCTTAGAAAAACCAATAATGGCAAGGCTCATTAAATTCATGTATTATGCTATTCCTTGGCCTTTAAAATCTAATCTAATAGTCAGTCAGTATTTCATTAGTTGCCACTCAGGCAAACTCAACTCCTCGGAGAGAGCGTGTCCTAGCCAGCTTTTTGTTGCCAATCCCTATACATTTTAGCCATGGCCCGCCAATTTATGCTCGGCAATTGCCCAGCCCCTAAGTAGGCAACGCTCTTCGCTCCATCCGCTGCTATGCAAACTGCCTGCAGTAAAGGACACGAATTGGAATTGGAAGAACAGGACACGGAGGATACGAAGGATACGGCGGAGTGGGGAGGATGGGACAGACAAAGGACATTACATTGCGGCTGGACGCGCTTCGTGGGGCAAGTATACCAACAAATATATATGTATATGTAATGAAAACAGGAGAACTGGCAATTGAAAGTGGTCTGCTTAGTGGAAGAAGAAAGCCGCACTGGGCTTTAAAAGTTGATGGCGGGTGACGGGTGCGTACTCGAGATTCTGGCGGGGAGTGGGATCTGCTCCAAGGCCGAGTCACCGGGTGCAAGTATGCCAATTTATATTTAGCCTCTCATCGGTGGCCCTTTACCCGCAGACGAGCGTCCTCTTTCACTATGATGTTGGATTCCTTCTATTTTTTCTCGCTTTTTTTCTTCCAGCTCGGCCAGCTGCACAATTTTGCGGTTCATTTAATATTTTTTCGTGTTGTTTACCTGGCCGCTTGGCCAATTCTGTGTGGGCCAGGTCGAGTGGCGGCCAGCGGCCAATGGCATTGGCATCGGCATCGGCATTAGTATAAGTCATAGTATTGGTATTAGCCCTGCCATTAGCCTGCTCCGCCGCGGGCTCTTTGAAGCTAACGAGCTGCCATGGCAATTAGGGCGGGAGTCTGCACCGCCGGCGGCAGGAGAGCTCCTGGTTTTCCATTTATATTTTATTGCCAAGGACTGTGAGCTGCCAGAAAAAGTTGCGCCAAGTCATCACAATATGAATAAGTCAACGTTCGGTGTGCACCGAGTTCGATTTGCAGGAGCAGGAGACTCGCAGCACTGAGAAAAAGTGGCCAGTACTTCAAAGAGAGTCTAGGAACACCCTAGACTCGCATTCAATCTGGATACCTTCAAGGCACCCCCGTTTCGCGCAGTGCATCCGAGCGAGTGAGTGGGCATTTGTAGTGGTAGGTGTCAAGCACCTGAGCGCCGCTGAACTCAACTCGAATCAACTCGGCGCCCTGTCAATAATGTGTATGCATTCAGTTTGTGTGTGAAATCAACAGGGCGTGCAGTTCCAATTAAATCCAAGCATTCGCATTCAATTACTGAAAAGGCGACAAATGCACACACCTCCAATAGAATTTTTTGCAGTTCGAGATGAGAGCAGGAAATCCACATTCAGGCAAAGTTTTTCCATCAAAGCTGAACAGAAATGTTCCGGGAATAGCCGGAAGTTTACAGGCGTATAAAGGGAAATATGAACTAAATGCTGAGAAATTCTTAATTTTTAAAGTAATCCCAAATTTTGAGCTCCAGTTCTACTCCAGTTGATGGACATTCGAGTTGAATTGATTAAAATTGACAGCCGTGTAGCAGAGTGTAGCGTAGAATCGAACTAAAGCTGAAGGATGGCGTTCGTATGGAAACAATGCCAGCCGCGCTTAGACAAAAAATATCCAGCTGGGGGATGTGCCGCATTTTTTATGCCATTGTTGTTTGGATGCCAAACTAGTTCCATATGCGGATGTTTTTCATTTAGGGCAGGCGGAAAAATAACCGTAGGGGTGGCTGTCGGCAGCGGAAAATCCAGTTTACATGTCGAGTGGAAAAAGGGAGCAACAAAAAGAAGGACCCTAACTGATTTTTCGCTACCAATTCAAAGTATGGCATTTGAAAAATATTTTCAGACTCGATTTTCAATTGAAAGGGTTCCGCTCTTTAATTTATTTCAAATTCAATCTTCTTAGGTATGTATTGGCACAGAAAGCACAGCTCGGTCCTCTCTGTGCCCAGCAACTCGATGCCGTGTATGTAGTTCTTTTGCAGAAAGTCCTTGGCAAAAGATCCTTGAAGGCAGCCCCTAATGCATTGGCAGCCAAATACATCGCACGCCGCCTTGCCACAATAGCTTCCCACGAGAGCCTCTCCATTGGGGCAGATGGTGATCTTGCAGCCAGTGCCATTGCTTTTCGCACCCACTATTCCACAGACTCCGCCACGGATCTTGAAGTGCAGAGTCGCCGCAGAAGTGCAGCAAGTCGAAGAGGCGAAGTTAATGCATGCCAGCCAGAAAATCGCGGTTGTGAGCCGGTTCATGGCGAGAGATCTAGAGGAATCTGAATAATCTTCTCCTGCTGCACTGCTACTTATGGGAAGTTTAATATGTGCTTATTTGCTGGGATCTGTGTACTTTCCCCAGGTGAAAGAGGTCAGTTCGCTCGAGTATGCAAATTACAACTCTTTTTTGTTTGCCATTTCGATTAGCAAAACCAATTGATTCAATATGCAAGAGAAGTGACAGAATTCGTACCTGCTACCCTCTGTTTTCCTGCTAAAAATACCTTCGGGTGATGCGGTTTGCTAGAATTGGAGCTGACTTGGCCGCGGATTGGATTAGTCTGGAGCACAAAGTTGCGCTGGCAGGCGCGTATAAAAGTGGAGCACACACTCACGGCCACACACGCAGGAACATAAAATGTGGGCACTGATTACATTTGCATATTACGTATACGACCGGGATATCGATGCAAGCGGCTAACCCTTTCCCTCTCCGTTTTCCAGAGCAGCGAGGAGGAGTGTGTTTACGCAAGGAATTTAATTTCCAACTTTGGCTTTGGCCAGGCGGTGCCCGAGAAAAGTTCGTGTCGTGTAAACTTCGTCCTGCCGGTGGGCCACTGATCTAATAAAAGGACCTCGACCGGGCGCCATGTGTGTGACACTTGTGGAGCAGCCCGGCCAGGCCAACGGGATTATGCAGCTCCGTAGCGAACTTTAAATTATGTAATTCAACACGTTGCAGGGGGAAGGGGGTGGTGGCGTCGATGGTGGTGGTGAACGGATCGCAAGGAGCAACATGCAACATGCAACGCGCAACGAACAAGCGGCAGACGCACACGAGCACGTAATATTTACACAGCGAGAAGTCTTAGATAAACTCTGAGATATATATTTATAATACATTAACTTTGAGAGATTGATATATAACATATATACCAATAAATACATATATATATATGTATATATACATTTATTTGGAAGTGGTAACCATTTTTATCAGTGCCCGCATAAATTGTGGCCCTGTTGCCGAGCCAGCGTTCGCCTTGTCGATGGATGAGTATGCCCCACCTGGGATCCACGAATTTCAATTAACGTGCCAACACGAACGAGTTGCTCCCCGTGGCGTCCACCAGCCAATTTTCAACCACTACCACCTGCTTGATGGTACGCAATAAATTCGCCAAAAAATAAAATGAAAAGCAAGTCGGGCAGGTAAAACCACCCACAAACCACCCAGCTGGGTAGTCTCAAAATAGCCTACTTATCGCAGAATTTTGTAATCCCCTGCAACATATATGTTTCCCATTTCTGTAGCACTTCGCACTCACATCCTCATTGCACTTTTGAGTTTATTTTAATCTCTCGAGCGATTAAAACGTGACAGAGCGATTTCAGCCCGGCCACGCCCACTGGCACGGGGATATGCCCACTGAAAAATGGGCGAGATTTATACGTATTTTTGGCTGCTGTTTGGGGAAAAGCGCTTCTGCTGAAAGCGATTTTATCTAAATTGCAATGCGAACGAAAATCATTTATAAGAGTTGAATAAAAAGCAAACAAAGGAGAAATCGTGGCAACGATATGATTGGATTTTCAGCGAAATTCCAAATGCTTTAAATTAATCGCGGATAAACGTTTTCCACAGGAAGCTTTGTTGAGCACATTATTGAAATCGTATTAATCAATATGATTTGACCGCACCTTAATCGCCACAAGGGCGCCATAGATTCCATTTCGATTAGCCGCATATTAAAACAATATTCGAAGTCCTTCCAAAAATTAGCTTTTCGAATGGCCCGTGATTGCAGATAAAAAACCTTAATAAAATCCAAGCGCAAGCCTCGTTGGTTGAACGAACTGAATGTCCTGCGGCAGGATCTGCGTGCCGAGGTGTTGCATGTGCCTCGGCATGCATAAAAGGCAAACGTGCGGGTGCTAAGAAAACACACACAAACACATACACACACGGGAAAAGGACATTCACACACACACACACACAGGATGGCAAGGAGAGTCAGGCAGCTAAGCTTATTTTACAAACGCCAAAGGCTGACTTGAAAGTGAGCTTAATAGGCGACGTGAGAGGAACTTTGTGCGCCAGGAACGAGCGGTTGAATGACTTACTCCGCCACCTCCCCCCGTCGTCCTTTGAGCCCCTCGCCCGCCAAGCTGGCTGCGTGGGCGGGCCATATCATTGGATTAGGGCGATTATCTTCCTCAAATATCATTTTGCACGAATGCCAACAATGTCTAAATTTGCCGCGATTATATTTAAGGTGCCCTGTGACGGTGGGCGCTGATTTCGCCCGGGGGTATGGGGGCGTGGCCCTTCTGCAGACCGCACACAAATGTTGCAGGTGTGCGGTTGCGTGCGCTTTTGTGGTTGCCAAAGGACCGTCGAGCTAACCGAGCACCACCCACACTCGCGCCCAATTACACACAGAGAAAAGAAGGTGTAACTATTGAGTAAGTAGACTTAATTGGATACGAAGATACCTAAATCCTTAAGCTGGCCAGAGTAAATAGTGGGAGCTTGCATCCGTGACTTGAGCTATTTTCCCTTTAAAGATCCGCATTCAGTTGCTGTGGAAAATATGAGCTCAGCTAGCTCCACGTTGCTGGCTATTTACTTTTATGGCTTGTTTGCCAGCTCGTGAAAAGTTTCGGGCCGCACGCCCAAGTGACCCATTAAACGAATTGAAAATGAACAACAGCTCGTCGAGAACTACAGAAACTCCTTAAACCCTGTGATAGGGCTTCTCCGCAACTCGGCAACTCGGCTTTGTACCACGGCGCGTATGTGTAATAAATGTTGATTGAGTTGCACTCTGCATTGCAGGGCACGGGCGAAGTGAAGTCACATCAGATCGAGATTGCTGGGCGAAAGTTGTGGTCATTGCGGTCGAGCGGATTTCATTGAATCCACCGCCCTGCTGGAACTCACAAAAATCCCAATATGCCATGGCAATGAAGGAACTTTGCCAGCCAGAAACCAGAAAACTTTACCCATAAGCACACAAGTATGGCGAAACACGACCGACCAAATGCACAAAGCACAGGAACAAGCAAACAAACAAACAAAAAACGAAATCACAAACTCGTGCCAAACAACTGGCAAACGGAATAACAAAAACGTTTGGCATTTGCCACTTGTGGCCCTCGTGGCGGCAACGTGGCGTATACGCAATATGCAATTAACTCGACCATTTCCTTTCGGTTATGTTCCACTCTCGTCGCTGGCACAGGTGCAAATTGAAAATATGTTGCCAATTGATGTTAATTAAATTCATATTTGTGCACTTTGAGTGCCAAAAGTGCTTCGTTTCCTTGAGCCATAATAATTTGCCCGAATTTATTACGCCAGTTGCCCTGTTTTGATAAATTGCGTCAATGATTTTGCAAATATATTCATGACATAGTTTAGATCGCCAGTAAGAAACCTATTTCTTAGCAGGATTTTACTTTATACTTCCATATTAAAACTTTACAAAATGAAAAGATTTCTGAGTGTTGGGAGGATGCAGCATGCATGAGTGCATGCGACTTACATAAGCAGCTTCAAAAGTCATTTGCACACACGGAATGAGCCATCCGAGCGACAACCAACAACCATTTTGGCCAATGTTCCTTGTTTGCATAAATTTCACGCACATTTCCCATTGCATACTATTTGGGGCAAATGAATTTTGCATAGATGGCCCGCCATTCCGCTGTGCGGCTGCACCCACACACCACTATGTGTGTATGTGTTGCATTAATGGATTCCATTTTATAATTTACAACGATAACATTTTGAATACATAATAGTAGGGACTGGCAACACAATCGTATAATTAAAAGTGCTCACCTTTGGGCCATGCGAATGTGGGCAATTGATTTCGCTGCTCTAGAACGGAATAAAATATGAGATTCCATTGCCCTGCAAGTGAGAGATAAACAAAGTATTAATTAGTTTTAGGTAAAATGAAACTGAATATAGCATATATGGGTTTCCCACAATCCTAAGTTTTCTCTCTGTGATGCAAGCGAACTTGTTGAATGCCTAGAGCTAAGACATGGCTTACTGCACGTTTGTCCTTTCGCATAATTAATTGTTTATTACTTTGTCTTTGGGTGTCAAGTGCAGGCGATCGATGACATTCGTAGCTGAATGTCATCCCGTTTGAGTTGTGGCAAAAAGAGACGCCCCGCAGAAATCAGTGGAGATAAATGGCCATTATAATGCGCACAAATTAACATGCCATTCATCTTTTAGCCGGCCCACTGGCGTGGCTAGCAGTTAATGGCAGCAAAATCTCGGCCAACGAATGTGGCCTGCAATCAGTCTTTGAAAACACACACGTTTGCTGGGCCACGTGGACGAGGGCAACCGGTACATACGTATGATTTAATATAATATCTGCGGAGGGCAATGCATAATTCATTTTAAGCACCACTTACCGTTATGACGAACGGCCATGTAGGCGATTTAAGAGCGCGCTTAATGCCTTTAATACGCTGTTTTGGCCCGAAAAGGGAGCTTCTGCCGGTGCTGACCCTGATTTATGGTGCGTATACTTGATGCGGCCGCTTAACCACACAGAGTGCCTGCCTGCCGAACTTCCTGCTGCCGCTTAATAAAGCCCACAATAAAACTTCAAAACATGAGCACACACACACACCCACACCCACACAGACACACACGAGAAGGATGGCCAAACTGCAGAGAGGGCCATTATTAAATTTATAACATTTCGATGCGTCTGCATTTCAATTGGGAAGTAAACGGTTTAAGGTTTCCAGCCTGCACACAATTTGGCCATAAACTTTAGTCGGCTGCCTGGCTGCCGGGCAACTCGGATTTTGATATATTCAAACCTTAGGGATGGCCAGGCAAACTCAGCTCTGGCTGTTGTGTGTTTTAGGCCAAGCACAATTTCATTTATCAAAGTCGTAAACTTTTCAGTGGCCAGGCCGCAGAATACGTCATAAATGGGGATTCGCACAGGATCAGGTTTGTAGGTTGTTTATTGACTCGAAAATGGCGCCTAAGACAACTAGCTCTCTTGAATTTTAGTTAGTAAAAAAGGGTGTTTAAATATCCTTAAAGTTGTATCCTTTTAGACACAGAAAATGCAGAAGAGTACTCCTTTATTCCATTGATTTCTCTCGTTCTTCCTTCAATTTCGAATTAAAAACAAAGGAAATGGCTGAGTTGTCCATTTGTTTTGCTGATCAAAGGACATCCACCGGATGCGAGAGCACAGTAAACAAATATGCATAAAAATCTATACCATTTAACTACCACTCAGATGACGCTGGCTGCGCTGTGAAATCTGTGAAAATGATTTTAGTGCCGCATGGCACGGCAATTCGATTACCAACCGTTTGATGTCCTGCCAGCCGGCCAGCCATTCAGTCTCCCTCTCCAATTAGAGAGCCACTAACGACTCCTTTTAGCTGAAAGCCTGAAAATAAGCCACACACGTCAACAAAAAAACAAATACCAAACAACCGCGGGCAGGACAAACCGAAAGGAGAGGAAAAATCGCATTCAATGTCGCTTAGTCAAACACAAACCGAGAATCTGTTTATAAATCGCTCATCCTTCTAATTCGACTGGTCTATCGGCTTAGCAAATGTGGTATCGCCAAGTTTTTGTGCCACTCAAGCAGTATTTGGCCCAAATGGTTAACAAGGAACCCGGCTCTCAAACTGTCGAACAAACGGCCATAAAATGCGGCAATAAAATCGGGTTTTGCTCCTTTTGTTGGGGCAAAGGTAAGGATCGTATGTGTGTCTATAATTTATGCAAGCCGGCATTTTCATGGCTAACAACACACAGAGTGATTCCGAGTGAAGCCGCCTGCCGGAAATCAACAAAAATTTATTGAGCATATATTCAAATCCGACCGCTGCTCTTCGCCTGCCCCCGACTGTTGCTTTGTTTATGAAACCGTTTTATGGGCTTTTAAATTGATTTTATTTCCATTCGTACTGCCATTTACTCGTCTCTGATTTCCTCAAAGCTTCCGCTTGCCACGAGTCCTGTGGCATCCCAATTACCCACTGTGCCTCCAAATGAAGAGATGAATATTCTGGAGCGGAACGCAGCTGTTGCTTTTGCTCAGCGCCCCATCCGATTATTTCCAGGGAATGGCAGTGGGGACTGGACCTCCTCACAGTTGCCCCGGCTCCATTTCCATTTCCATCTCAACATCCTCGACATGTTGTCACTGCTCCCATGCTCGCCAATCAATGGACATTCAATGAAATGTTTTATTATTGACCAAACACACAGACTCTGGCCATCTTATCGCACTTTTTCCACCCACACAACTTTTCTGCGCGATTTTCCAACACACTGAGGAAAAAACCTGAGAATTTCAGGTTTACCAAATATCCTAAATCTGTGACATATTAAATTAAGTAACGTAAGGAGAGGTTTTGGGTTTTTCTCAGTGCTCCGAAGATTTCCTCGCACTTTTCCCTGTCCACTTAACTTGGCGCCTGTCGCTTTCAGTTCTCCTGCTGCTGTGCACTGAAATTGGGTGCGATAATATCTAATCATTACTTATCATTTTGGGCCATGCAGAGGTGGAGCTGTGTCCTCCACCCACAACCCCGGTAGTTACTCCACTTGGCCTTTTGTGGGCTGGCTAAGGCTCCTGCTTCCTTGGGTGTCCAACTCGCTTCTCTGGGAATGTCGTCCTGTGGTCCTCACACAATCCCGCTCACTGCCTTTCCCTAACCCGAGGCACCGATTACTGAACAAATTAAATTAGTGAAAATGCCGAAACGAGCCAGGTGAAGCAATCTAATTGCAGGGTGGCCAGGGATTTGCGGGTGGGTGCGTGTCCGCCCACGTGGGACATATGGTAAATCTGCTAAAAATGCGACCAGGTGTCGGCAGCCAATTGGCCTCTGGGGTCCTTGCCTTCCGTTTCCCATCTTGAACAAGCTAATTAGGTGTAATGGCCAGAGACCATTTAGCCGGTCGCTCCTGTCAAATGCCAAAGGGGTTCCCCGAAGGACAATCGGAGGTCAAGGGTTAGTGAGGGTTCACACAGTAGTTGCTGTCTGGCAAAGTTAATTAGTCATGTGCTTTTCGTCATTAAAATTGACTTGACCAAGAAAGTCGAGAGTTTCGACCATAAATCAATAATGCAATTACTAAGTATTACAATGCGTGACTATTGCATTTTGTAGGGTGCTTATAAAGATTAAGCAGAATCTTATATATTTAAAGATCAAGCTAATAAAGTGCAGATGTATAAAATTTTCAATTTTAAAATATAATTTACAAGCCCATTATTTACACAAGTAGTGAGTAGAAATTTACATAAAAAATAGGGTTCTATGAATGGCTGAGTAGGAAAACTGGCTATTATAAGCTTTTGTTAGAAAAGCTTTGAGAGAACTGAAATTCAGCTCCTTTCAAATGGGAACCAACGCAACCAAGAGGGAGTACAGAGTCACATTCCTGCATAGAATACGAATACATTACCCTACATCCTTGAACCGCCCAAGTCCTCGACACAGACCTAGCACAAGGAAGCCAAGGTGAATCGATCAAACAATACTTTTGGCATGGCAGCCAGTCCAATCAACAAAGGCTCAATTAAAGCAGGTCAGCAAACTGACATCCAGCGGAATGCGCCGTGTTGGAATTCTTGAGTTGCCAGAGTCACAACAACCTCAGAATGAGTGCCACCAAGATCTTCCTGCGCTACTATCCGCCAGGTGAGAAGGGTCATTAAACAAAGTGCTAGGTAGCTACTGACTATCTTGGCTTTTTCCAGGACTGGCTATTAACTATAGAACCACGAAGGGCAATGAACGGCTGCGTCACTTCGATCTACTTGACCTAGATTCAAAGTAAGTAAATCCTGCAAGGATGCAGTTTATGCAAGTACTTCTTTCGTGCAGAACCAACATTGAGCCTCTGGCAGACAGGATCCTACTGCAAACCTTAGCCGAAGCGGAGGAGGAGCCATCACCCGCGGACTTGGAGAAGAACCCTCCACCTCGTCCTGTCAGCGGAAGTGTCGCCAGGTCACAGAACGCCTTTAGTGCTCTGAAACAGGCTCTGGAAAAGCTGCAGAAGAAACTGCGAGAGCCTGTGAAGAAGAAGTTCTACCTGCACAAGTGCCACAACTCTCACATCCTGCCTCTGACCAACGTATCCTTCGATCGGAGTGGCGAACGCTGCCTCACCGGCAGCTATGATCGCACCTGCCATGTGATCAACACCCAGACGGCTCAGGTGGAGCACATCCTCAGTGGCCATGACAACGTTGTCTTCTCGGTGGGATTCAATTTTCCCCATTGGTTAGTTCATCTACACAGAGATGGATCTGGAAATTACCTGACATCTTCTTCAATTATTTTCAGCGACAAGATAGTGACTGGATCCTTTGATGGCACCGCAAAAGTTTGGTCCGCCACCAGTGGCCAGTCTCTGTGCACCTTCTATGGACACAACGCAGAACTGGTGGCCGCTGAGTTTCATCCGGTAGATGGAAAATCCATAGCCACTGCTTCCCTGGACGGATCAGCAAGGATCTACGATGTGGAAACTTCCCATGAGCTCCAGCAACTGACCCATCACGGAGCCGAAGTGATTGCCGCCCGCTTTAATCGCGATGGTCACATGCTGCTCACCGGCTCATTCGATCACACAGCAGCTATTTGGGATGTGAGGAGCAAGAGGTGGGTGAAGATCTGAGTTCAAAAAGATCACTATTCGAAGTTTTTCCTTGCAGTCTAGGACATCAGTTGCGAGGCCATAGCGCTGAGTTGTCCAACTGCGTGTGGAATTTCAGTGGATCTCTGATTGCTACTGGCTCCCTGGACAACACCGCGCGGATCTGGGACATTCGAAAGCTGGACCAGGAACTTTATCTGGCTGCCAGGCACAGTGATGAGGTGCTTGATGTGAGCTTCGATGCAGCGGGCCGTCTTTTGGCCACCTGCAGCAGCGATTGCACCGCAAGGGTCTGGAGGCTGGAAGGATCCTCGGAGTTGGAGATGCTCTCACTAATGGCAGGACACTCGGATGAGGTGTCCAAGGTGTGCTTCAGTCCCAGTGGCTGCATGCTGCTCACAGCTTCAGCGGACAACACGGCTCGCCTGTGGCTCACGGAATCCGGACAGTGCTCCCAAGTGCTGGCTGGGCATGAGGGAGAGGTGTTCAGCTGCGCCTACAGCTACGCAGGAGACGCCATCCTGACCGCCTCCAAGGATAACACTTGTCGCTTCTGGAGATGATACGACTGGTACACTGTGCAGCTGAACGATGGGTCCATTGACTGATTAAAAGCTTCGGAGTGTGTGTTTTTTTTTATCAACATTTACTACAAACTCGAGCGTAATTTTGCTTTTCTCTCTTAAGATTTTCTTCATCAACTCGTTTCTTATAAATTAATAGTTCTTAGTTTTCATTCTCGTTTCTTTAAGATCGGACATTATTGTGGATTTCTTTTGTTTTGCTTCTCTTACTTAAGGTTTAGGTATTACTTTTTCGTTTCCGTACATAGATAGTTACAGGTTTTGTTTGCTAGTTTGGTTTCCTTTTACCATTTTTTTCTGGTTTTCTTTAACATTTTTTACTTTACATTATTAAGTTTCGCTGCTTCTGGCTTGGCGACACATCTTCTCGTACACATATAAAAAAGGTGAACAAAAGGTGTTTTAGGTAACAAACGTTTTACAACTTACAAAGGTCCGTTTTCGGTTCGGAATCAATAGTTAATACATGGTTTTTAAATGAAAATATAAAGTTCTTTTACACAAAAATTTGAGCGAGACTCTCGCGGTTTCTTAACTGTCCTCCGTTCTCAATAACATTTGATACCACATTTTCCATTAGTTTTTCCCGGCGCTTTTCCTACTGCTGATAGCTGATTGATGAGGAGGAGTGACGGAACGAAAGGGCACACAGAGGGTTTACAACGTGCACATAGATGGATAGGTCCTTCAGAGGGATCCGATCGGAGTAATCTGTTCGGTGTGGTCCTGGCGCTGGCTTTGAGCCATCCTCGTGATTTCGTCCGATTCCGAGTCTCTGAGGTCTGCTCAGGTACGCTCTGTTCTAGATCTCTCCTATATCTTAAAGTTGTGTGGGCGTGGCTGTTCGTATTGTTGTGTTTAGGACTGCTTCGTACAAACTATAAATGTATCGTTACTCTTATTATTATCATTATTAGTAGGTTTTTCTTTTGTGTTTATCAAAGTAGAAAACTGTTTGGTGTGTGTTCTTGTATGTTTTTGCTTCGTTCAAGTTGTGTGGCTCTGCTTCTGTTCTTTTCTGTTCTGATCTGATTGGTTGCTGCTTTTTCTTAACTGGCTTTGTTTCGTGTTTCGACTGCAACCTAATGCGTTGGACTCTGCAAGAATAACAAATATCTGGATTATTGACCGTGATGGGCAGCCGATGGGTTAGGACATTTTCAGGCAGGATGCACACTTGCGGCGGAAGCGGAAACGAAAGTGGGTTGATATGGATGAGACATGCAGTGACAGACATGCGGTCCTCCCAAGTCTTGCAACAAAGGAAACAAAACAGAGCGAAACAGAATGGAGGGGAGTCGATGATGATGTTGGGGCTAGACGAGCAACATTATGAATTATCTGCTTACATTTAGAGTATGTGAAGCATAGGGTGTTTAGTTATCTTTGTTCTCTTGCTGGTTGGTTGGTTGTTGGTTGGTTGGTTTAAAAATGAACAATTAGCATTACAAAATTCATATATCATCATATGCATACAGCTAGAAAAAAAGAAAGAGAATAGGCAGCCATGATTAGAGGTTACGATTAAGGGGCGAGGGGAACCCAACTAAACATGGCACGATGATAACAGTGGTTAATGGTGACGATCGAATGAACTGCTGTGCTAGCTCTATCATTACCAAATCCGCTGGTGTCGATCTACTGATTGAATCAGAAAAAAACAAGGCAATTTCAAAGGCTACGGCTATAATGGCCAAAAACGGTGCTATGCAGGCGATAAAATATATGTGTTAGCATTGGCGAAAGCGCAGCGAACTGAGTTACAGATTATAGAACAGATTTCGTACTTCACATGGTCGATCCGGAAACTCTTGCTTGAATGTGCGCTCGATAACGTGATATCTGCAAAGGTAAACAAAAAACAGCACTGATTAGCAATCGCCGGACGCTATTTACGGGCATGAAACACTCACTTGGACTGCAGACCTCCTCCGGGTGGAAGACCTTCGATGTCGTCTCTGTTCTGCAGACACTTCAGCAGATCCACGTAGTCGGTTACCTTGCTAGACTCTATCTCGTCTGCAACAAAATCAGAGATAAGTCGGTCATTAGTAATGTGCGGTTTACCAAACACTGCGTTAGAGCTCGAATGACGTTTATAAATAAATATTTATGTACATAAATGGTCCATAAAGAAATACGAATTACACAGTTAAGCTACTTTAAGTAAATGCAATATATAGATACGAACGCTGTCATACAAAATATCAAAAAACGGGTATGTGTGGCCCTCTCAAGCGATTTAAAACAAGGGAAATTACTTGCGCAAGAATTGCTATAGAAAAGCGCAGTCATTAACAAGTTTTGAAGTCTTGGCAATCTCGCAATGATGGTATCTGCATAATTTGTTGGGAAATAAAATGCAAAAAAGCCTTAGATACATTTAAGACAATCCAATTGATCCGATCATAGCAAACTGAAAACTTTCAATACAGGATTTCTGAGCAAAGGGATTGCATAGAACTTTTTTGTTCAATTCAATTTTCCATTGTGGCTTAGGGATACATGCATTCTCGATTATCTGCTGGATTGTGTGGATCACTTTTTACAATTAACACACAGATAAAAACTTATTGAAGGCGGGGTCTGGGTGGGTGTAGGCAAAACAAAATCAAACCAATCAACCGATAAGATAAACGATAACGTAATGACAAAGTGGCTTCGAAAAGTTACAAACTACAAAAGTATAGACGTACCTTATGCTCACTCATCTTAAATTTGAATTGCTTTCTGTTTCTTGTTCTTGCATTGACATTTGGCCCATTCGGCTAAATCGCGCTCTGATTTGGTGGCAATAGTGTATTGGAAATTGGGAATTGTAGAACGAGGCGCGATCAACAACCGTAAAACAACGACACCGAATGGCTAAAATTTTCCTTTGGCCAAATTACTTTAGATAAACGTTAGGCATTAGTTGAAACCTGCTCTCACGAAATCATGAAGAGCTAAGAATTGTTTAGTTTTCGAAATGAACATAATATAAATAAAGCAAAGAAACAAAAGTGTGAATAGAAAATGGCAATAAGCAAATGAAAACCGAAATGATTCCAATAGAACAGCACACAAACACTTTGGCTTAGGTTTTCAAAACTTTCGTTAAGTTATATTTTTGACTGGCATCAATGGTAGTTCATTAATCTCTAAAAGTCGTGTATGTTGGGCTGTGGGTTGTGTGTGTTTTACACTCTTGACTGGATTACCAATTCACCATGGCACCCGGGTACAAATATTTCGGGGGAG
This sequence comes from Drosophila simulans, assembly GCF_016746395.2. Taxonomy (NCBI): domain Eukaryota; kingdom Metazoa; phylum Arthropoda; class Insecta; order Diptera; family Drosophilidae; genus Drosophila; species Drosophila simulans. Next base: position 25,729,138 of record NC_052523.2, on the reverse strand, counting down.
TTGCTTAGATTGAGTGGAATATGTCTGATCGTTTTGGGTGGAGTAATCGTTTGCCTTCGTTAACAACAAGCACAACAGTTGGTGAGCATAAGGTTTACAATTCGGTTTCGTTAACCTACGTATACATTCTATAACATTCCAACTCCTTTGGCTACTCTACTCTAGGCTAAGTAATTCGTCTGGACACTGGACATTGAGTATTTGCCATCGTCGTCGGCTTATTGCTTAGTCTAAATAATTTCTTAATGGGTTAGCTACTGTGGTGGGCAATGCATGCTCTACGTCTATTCACTAACTGGCTAATTGTAAATCGTACGAATTCGGGCTAAAGTAATTGTCTATATCAACAAGGTCACGTCTGAAGCTCGGCCTGCGGGTATGGGCCGAACCTCACTTTGGTGTCTCGAATACTGAAGTCTCGGATAAACACCACAAGGGTTATTCATTGCTTTAAATACGTAATTCAAGAAATACGACTACAGTTCATCTGAGCGTTTGCTAGTTAATAAAATATATGTTTTCATTGCTTCTCAAAGTTTCGGTCAGCGATTCAGCTTATTTACATTTCTATCTACAACGAATCTTCTCTGAAGACATTCTATTCTCCTATTTGATTTTGCTTAGAAAGTAATTTAATTCGCTACTCCTACTAGATACATCAATTCCAAGTTTTGTTTTGAGTGTCAATACCTGCGTACGTTAAGTATTGCAATTTCGTTTGATTGATTCGCATCGCGCCTAGTATCAAATGGGGTATACGTATATGTACGTAAATGTATATACAAATTGGCTGACGGGTCATTTAACTACTTAGCTCGGGCAGGTTCGTCGATAATTGTTATTATTTAGGTGTATATGTACGACTAAAGCTAAATGGGCTGGATTTCGCATACATGGAACGCTTTTGGCAGTGGCTGTAGTACACACAGGCATGTATAAATAATACTATAACTCAGGCACACACACGGGGCAGACGAACACTGGTCAGCCACACGCACAGCCACCAGATATGACAAACTAACACGCTATACAGGTATTTGCTATGCATTAGTGATAGGATATTGGTCGAACGCCCACACACACCCCATTTACATATTTATACAGGCAAATATCGGTGAAAGCTCTCTAAAGGAATATATCTAAATGTACCACGAATATGAGCATAAATGAGCCGCATTATGTAGTAAACAACATTTATATAGCACTCTTGTAAACAAAAAAAAACGGACTTGAGCCTTATTGCTGTTGATATGAATTTGTAAATTCGAACTGTTCTAAATAAATATTAGAAATACACATATAGATTATCAGTGCTTATGATTCATCCAATAGAGCTTCCACTGTACTTGCGGTGGGTGTGCGAGGAGTTCATTCTTGGCATTAGTAATGGCAATGGTTTGGTTTTCGTTTTGGTATTGTTTTTCGTTTTGGAACTACTTCGGAAAGGAACTGTTTTGTAAGATTCTAGTTTTGGACAAAGTGGGGCATATACAGCTCTAGAAGCACTTTGGGTCGGGACTGTAGGCCATCGATGAGCCCATATAAAGAGGTCGTGACGCTCAAGGTACAAAATATACGTATTTCGGTTCAATAGAGACACGAAGACGGAGGAGACCACTACGCCATGGGTCAACAGTTTACGATTAGTTATAAACAGAGTAGACGACTAAGACAACCTCTTGTGATCTTCTCGATTTGCTTCTCCAGACGATGTTCAGCCTCTATCGCCTCCTCGGTGGGCTTCGGGGCTCCGGGAAAGGCAATGATGATGATGCTCATGTTGTCGCGGCTACCCTGTTGTCAAGAAATGAACAGCATGTGAAAACTTTGACAATATGCATGGTAATCAGGACTCACCTTGTGCAGGCAGGTGTCCACCACCTGGTTGGCGATGCTCACTAGGTTACTGGTCACCCGCATTCGCGAGTGGATGAAGCTGCACACGTCCTCGTTGGTCATCACGTCCCAGATTCCATCGCAAGCGAGCACCAGGAACTCATCGCTATCCTGGCGGCTCTGACAGAATATCTCCGGTTCTGGCGATACCAACTGCTCGCACTGTCCCTTCTCCTTGACGTTCTTAAAGTCGTAGTCCCCAAGGGCTCTCGACACGGCCAGGGTGCCATTTACGCGCTTTATCATAACACTGCCACCGGCATTGTAGATGCGCTCTTTCTCCTCTGGCAGAATGGGTTTGTGATCCTGCGTGGCGAACACCGGAACACCCTGGCGGCACAAGACTGCCCTCGAATCACCACAATTGGCGATGTACACTTGCGTGAGGCCGACAAAGGCGCACACGGCGGTAGTTCCGCCGCATTTCTCCGACTCCCGGGTGAATTCCGGCAGTTCCCGCATAACCTCGTCGATGCGCAGGAAGCCTGTGCGAATGCCCTTCACGTGGTCGCCTCCAATGAACTCCTCGGTGCTGATAATGCTCTCCAGAAGGTGCTTGGCACAATGCTCCGACACCTTGCATCCGGCATGTCCGTCGAACACGGCAAAGAAGCTCCAGTCCGGCAGGGCATCCCCCAGCCCGGCACGAGCATAGTAGGCGTCCTCCATCTCCGACCGCCATCCCTGCATCGAGCTGACCCCGAAGAGCAGCTTGTTGCCCTCGCCCTCGTCATTGTGCTTGGCGGTTTTCGGCTTATCCAGGAATCCGCCCATGTTCACTGAACATGCTGTGTGCTGTGTGCCGGGCGGGTGCAATTTCTCCTCCTCTCAGTCACGGCTAGCCGGTGCCCAGGAATCTACGGATCGAGGACACAAGGGTATGCAACCATTAAACGACTGCCAATCAATATCAACGAGCAAGGCCTTGAACTTGAACTTTCACCAGCGGATGACTAAGCAAAGGTCATGCCAAAAGAGATACTTTATAGTTTTCCACCCACAAATAATAAACTGAATACTATAAAAATACTCCTGTAAAGTGTATCTGGGTTTTTCTGACACAAACGGATGTGCAAGTCTCGGCTTTTCTGAATCCATTTTATTTCATAGGAATTTCTACGGAAGTTAAGTTGACTCATGGCAGTTTGATTTCAGCTGAACATGAAATAATTATTTGCTATACTCTCTAACTCTCGACCTGTATGAGTCGCAAACGCATCTTGACCGTCAGTAGGATACTGGCAGAAAATCTAAAATTGGTATTAACTATTGATTTAAATATTTGTAGTATGATTTGTAGTATTTCAACCAAGCTGAACTGTTGAGCCCGAAGGACTCCAAATATAATATAATATATATAAACCGGCGAAAACATGTGAATTCCGAACTGGAATCAGCTGGCGCTTCATAATTAATATACACGCGTATGTATGTACATACATATGTACAGTGTACATTTGCGGGGCTTCCCCTTGCCGAGTTTTGCACTTGTGCCACAGAACAATAACTGTAAACCGACTGCAAGGACATGGAAAAAGGCGCAAACACAAAACAAGGGGCGGGGCGGGGCGGAAGACCTCACGGCAGCTGCCCGCCCACTCTTTTCACCGCTATTTCCTCTGTGTCCCGCGCTTTTTTGCATTTCCTTTTGGCACATCGATTTATCAAGGACGCGGCTTCGTCCTTCCGCTCGGCCGACTAAATTTAGCACTCGAAAGTGGGCGTTAAATACATTTTGTGTGGAAAATGTGGGGAAAATTGCGCGCAACAGCATCCATATTCCATTCACAAAAAAAAAAATTTGTTTAATGGCCAGCAAGTTGGCAGCACCGTTTTCATCACGGGCGAGGGGTGGTGGAAGTCCGGCATGGCCACCAAAAAATGGTTGGTAATGAAAACGCACTCGCGATTTATGATCTTCGGTGCTGGGAAAACCTTCGCCTCTCGTATTTTCACCTCGCAAATTCTAAGTTTGATGATCTGCTTCTTCTTCCTCCGCTTGCTGCTCTTCTCTCCGCGTGCGAGTGGTTGTGTGTGTGCGAGTGCGTCGGTGAGCTGCGTGCGTGTGCGTGTCTGCCGTAAGTAAAAGTTTAAGAAGAAAAAACGATCGCTTTCCACTTGATTTTCATCGCCTACTAGAGCTTTCAAGATCAACGAACAAGTCGCGCACTTATTAGCACTTTTGCGCGATCGCGAAATGCACTTTCGAGGCGGAAATGGAGTTTTTTCTAATATTTTGATTAACAAAGTGACTAGTGATGTAAAAAAGCATCGGGCATCGATGTACTTAGCGCGATACTTATCGATGGTGTTCGAATAGCCATTTGCTATCGATTGCAACCGAAGGCACTCTTCTAGCGAATACACGCAACCCACCTAAGCGAGTACACCATCCTATTGGCGATGTTAAGTGCTGCAGTTAACAGACACCATTATTCTGTGTAGTAACAGATGTTAACTTAAAGGAGGTCCTTCTAGTACACATAAAAAAATACATTGGTCAAATCCACTGTATTTTCTTATGAAGTATTCTATTTATATCAGCTTTAAACAAAATCTCTCAGTTATAAACTAAAATTAGTTCTCTGGGCCTCCGCCAGTTTAAGTATGTTATTTATGAGTGTCTATACTCCAAAAGTGCTTCCTGCACGAATTCTTAGAATTGTGTTATCTTTTATAATCTGCAAGTGATTAATACAAATTGCAATACGAAATTTGTAAATACCCGCTTAACTGATACTAATTATTTTAGAGGTGAGGTAAATATTTAGTTTATTTGTTGGAATGAATATTGTCAAATTGATATTGGGGTTTTCATTGATACCTTTTTTTTTAAGAGCTTCCACAAGGCGTCGCGATAACAAGGTCTGCATTAAGAACTATCCCAGATAGTTGGCGGATCATAAATATTAGTAATCTAGTTGCTGGAATGGGTGGTATAAAAACCAAATCTGGGTCTTTGGGCCCCACAGTCCAGTTGGCCAGTTCTCCAAGTATCGAACGTGAATATGTCGTTCAAGGCCGTCCCTCTTTTGCTGGCCATCGGCGCCGTCTTCGTGGCTGCCGTGCCCACTCCCGTCGAGACCGAGAGGGAGTCCTCGCTGGTGAAGCTCCTGCTCAGTTCTCCGGCCATGCGATCGGATCTCTTTAACGTCGAATGCGTGGACTACTACAGCCCACTCCTCAAGGGCCACGTCGACAAGTACAACGAGGACTTCACCACGTGCAAGGACAATTACGACGGGGCCTTCTCCCTGATAGACTCAAGCTACCGCAGTTCCCGCGACGAGCTGTCCGTATCTGTGAGGAACACCTGCCTTTCCCTGCTAACCTGCAATGGCAAGACCTCGAACTCCGATGCCTTCGACTGCCTGGCCTCTGGGGTGAGTGATCCGTACAATGGTGGCGTAATCTATGATCTTCCACGCATACTCAAGCCGTATTTTATTTTACTTCTTGGGCCTAATAGTTCTGATAATATTCCCACCCAATCGCAGGGCCCCTTGGCATCCAAGGAACTGGAGAAAGCTTCCTACAAGGCATCCGACAACCAAACCAGCCTGCTCGCCCAGGTGTCCGTAATCTCGGACACGCTATCCAGATGCCAAATCGAAGCCTACCGAACCTACAACACCAACCACGGCGAGTGCTACGCCGACATGGTCGCCTGTCTGGGTGATCCCGACTGGGAGTTTCCCAGCACGAGCTACGTGCTCTAGGACTCGAGTCAAGATTCAGATCACATCGAGCACCCTGTATTCGCGAACTTTGAATATCAATCAAGCTTAAGCAAATAAATTCTATGCCTCTGAAGCTAGCTAAAGGACTGGATGACTTATTCATGACCGGATCAATGTGAAGGTATTTTTCAACAGTGTCAAGAAGGCGGAAAGGTTTTTGGCAGCAAAACATGAGCTTATCTACTCTCGTTTAACATGCCATCTATCAAACATATAGCGCCTTGGTTATCAGTAATTGAAAATACATTACTTAAATGTGTAATTAAAAAGATAATGATAAATGGGAGTATAAATACGGCTGGGTGTCACATCCACCGCCAACTAACCTGGCCAAGATGTTCGCGAAGCAAGCCAAGATCCTGGTCTTCTGCCTTTCCCTGGGCCTTTCGCTGGCGGTGAAGCTGCATATTCCCTTTAGACCAGACGGCCACATCCAGGAGCTGCAGCTGCAGAGCAGGGAGCTGGCCGAAGTCCATGCGGATCACTCCACGCAGTGCTTCTCGATCTACAAGCCCAAATTGGCCAAAATTGCAGATCAGTTCGAAACTAACTTTGCGGCTTGCATCTCGGCCTATGACAATTCCACAGCCCTAATCAGCGAGAGGTATGCCGAGGATCGCCAGATCCTCCTCAGATCCGCCAACATCGGCTGCTCGTACCCCAACTCCAATTGCCAGGTCTGGACACTTGAGCAGCAGTCGCTGGACACCGTGGTCTCCCGCCTCGAATGCGCCTCCACCAACTCGGCCGAGAGCTCCAAGACCTTCTATGCCATTTCGGCCAATGCCACGCAGATTGCAGTTCAGATCCAGGAGGAATATACGATCCTAGAGAGCCGGAAGAGTGTTTGCCTCAACGACGCAAATCGCTCCTACGTGGAAGACACCTCCGATACCTACGAGCTTTTGAACAACTGCCTCAAGAACGGACCAACCACCACAACGTGTAATCCACTGACTTCCCCTACAACAACCACAGCTGGCTATGGGGAGACAACAACAACAACTCCAACCACTCCAACAACAACTGCAGCACCTTTGCTACGTTAAAATAAAGTCAATCAATAAATATATCAGGCAATCGAATTCTCTGTTTTATTCAAATAATATAGGAATGCAAGCTATTCACTGTAGATTTTAGTTGTTTAATAGATGGCAGGATTGAATAAAATATAGCGTTGCCAACTTATTTATGAAGGCATGACAGTACCTAAGATTATAATATTAAATAAAATATATATATCAAATAGCTGCCATAAAAATAAATAATCTTAATTAATAAGAGCAGTCGGAGAATTATTTCAAAAACAATAGTAAAGAATTCACAGTTTCGCGTCTTATAACAAAAGTATCTTTTAATCGGTATACATCAGTTTTTATATACTTGATTCCATGAAGAGTATGTCAAAACTCACAAGTATATATATTTTTGATCAGGGTCACTAACCGAGTCTATCTGGCCATGTCTGCCTATCTGTCCGGCCGTCTGTCTGTCCTTATAAGCGTTTTTTTATTATAAGATCTAGAAATCTTGCCACGCCCATCCAGTTAAGTAACGGGTATCTGATAAATAAATAAATTCTACTTTAGTTACTTTAGGTACTGATTTGGCTTGCGATTTACTAACTATAAATTTGAATTTATATTTCGGCACTTTGCTGAGCTTATGATACAAATTGAACTTTTCTCCGAAGGAAGAGAATTTATTAAAAGACCATGTACAACATTTTCCAATTTGAAATAAAAATTGAGCCCTTGTTACTGCTATCGAGTTTTTGGAAACGATTTCTGATTAATGTAATTTACTTTGTTTGAGATTAAATTAAGAAGTATTTACCAATTACCAGAAACAGATTAGCGACATGCGCGACATTTCCTCCAACAAGAGGCAATTGGTTTCAACTTAGATAAGAAGCTCGAGAAATGGATATAAAATCACTGAGCTCTGCAACCGAGGTATTCAGTAAGAAGTTGAATCTGAGACTTTTAGCCATGTTTTCCAGATTCTCCCTGTTCGCCGTGGTTCTCGCTTTTGGCCTGGTTTCTGGCCTCAGCCTTAGCGTCGTGCTAAAGCCTTCCAAGCTGAAGCTGCCGACCAATAAGAAGATCCTTGGTCTTCAGCAGCAGACGGAGGAGCTGGCTGCTCGGGCACCTGGCAATTCGGCACCCTGTTTCGACTACTACATACCCATTATCAACGGACTGTCGGACCAGTACCAGCTGGACTACAAGAAGTGCGCGAAGGACTATGAGACCGCCAGCGAACTGGTCCTCGCCGCCTGGAACAGCACACTCTTCGGCATCCAGGCTTCCGGGGATCGTGGCTGCAACACCTTCTTCGACTGCTCCTCCATCGTGGACTCCGTGCTCGCCTTCGAGTGCTTCGCCAACGTGGTAAGTTCAAAGAAAGTCAAGGAAACTTTCAGCTTCGCTGCGACCTAACTATAGTTTTCAGTAGTTAAATATAATTGTAATTCTGCTCTATTTTCGTAGGGAGCTGAGCAATCCAAAATCATGTACCAAGTCTCGGCGAACGCCACCGAAGCCGCCGTCCAGATCAAGATCCATCTGCAGACCTTGGACAGCCAGTTGAAAACCTGCATTAACTATTCCGAAAGGGATTACGTGGAGGGCACCGCGCACTACTACGAGGAACTCAACAAATGCCTTGCTGGAGCTCCAGTTCCGCAGGAAACCACTACAAATTGGTATTATACCACCGCCTAAAACCTGATAAGGTTTATTCTAAAAACTAAAAAAAAAAATATGAGTATGCCCAAATAAAATGTGCTTTCTTGCTTTACAAACACACAAAAGTGATTTTTTTTATGAGTTATGTAGATTGTTTATATTAATAAGTTATATAGTTCAGCAGTTGTGCTTTTACATCACAACTACTATATGAACTATCAGTATTATAGTATTGTATTGCACTTGCTGGCATCTCATGATTTCGAACACAGTTCTTTTCAAAACCCGACTCGGACCACCCGAATTCGGAATCATATCAGTGCCGAAACCGAAACTATCCAGCTAATTTCTTTTATGTCCGCATTTAACGACAGTCGTCCCACTGCGTTTCACCACTTTTCCCACAGTTGGCGGGAGATGCTCGACGATATCGGGGCATCTATCAATGGTGGCTTTCCATAGCCATCCTCTGACCTCTGACCCATTCTGTCCACACCCCAAAAGGGAAATGCAATCACCGAGTGACCTGTGGCGGAGCAGGTATACGGAATCAGTTCGCATCTTATCCCGACCTGCAATACGTGTACTTGTAGGCATTCGCCTACAATTCCTTTTGAAGGACTGCCGACACACCCCGACTTTGTTCTCAAATTTTGCGCTTAATTAATCGTAAAATATTGGCTGGAAAATCAATTGCGATTGACAATTGAGTTGTAATCGCAATGGCCAAGTAGGCGTTGAAGGATCGTCGAACCCTGGGTCTTTAGCGGAGCTGGTTTTAGGCCGACGTTGCAACGTTGCAACTACAATTGCCAGTCATGTCTTCATAAATTTCATTGAATTCAACCGCCGCTCGGAGTCCAAGTTGAAGTCGGACTGCGACTCCTCAACATGCGCCAAAAACCCACCGAGAATGGTGGAATGGGGGGAAGGGAGGTGGCCATTTGGGGGGCTAGGATATACTCGTACCTATGCCGACTATTGCGACTATTTCATCTTTTGCCGACGGCGTACGGCTCATGTTGTATGTAGCCTTAAATTGAATCGTTACAAATTTTGTTGCTCGTTATAGCAAGCGTTTTATTGCCCAACCAGTTTTGGTCGCCATGCAAAGCAGTCGGAAACTCGGGATCCCGGGGATCGGCATCGGGATCGGGATCTCGGTCCCGAGATTATGATCACCAAAACCGAACAGAACTGAGCTGAACTGATCTGGGCAGAGGACGGTACGCCCCCTTCGGGAGAAACGGTAGTCTCTAGGGCCGCAGCGTTTAATAACTTCATTAAATGCCCTTTGACATTTATGCCAGACACACTTATTTATGTGGCACTATCTGCTCGACGGATCGGCACAGGTAGCTAGCTGGTGGCCCAGGAGCCCTATAAATTACATAATCATCAGATAGTGAAACTGTTTACAAGCCGAGACTCGAGACAGGCACACCCACAGTAGCCGCACGAGAAATGGGTACGAGGGTTAGAGGTCACATCAGCTATTCCCATTTCAATTGATTAGTTTGCCTCATTTTTATAGGGAATTCTTGGGGTTTTATGTGGCAGCCGCGGCTCAAAGCTAATTGCTCTAATTTCCAGCTAAGACATTCTTCTGGCTCCCCGACTACATAAGCCATAAATATTGTCGATCTAAAGATCAGTGATCGCAGCTTGCGCCCGCCGATTTTTATCAGGAGTCGGGCCAAAACGTCTCCCGCCGAATTTGTCGTCGGCCCTTTGGCCAAAACAATGGCCATTTGAATTCGAACTGGCCCAGAGGCCACGGCCGAAAAGGCCAAGATTTATTGCGCCCAATGCCCTACAATCTGGCGGGTACATTGCACTGGGCCGCCTTATCTCGCCAGACACTCAACTATACAGATACTATATACATATGTCAGTCGCAAAAGCACGAGGCAGCTGCTGGCTACAATCGCAATCTGGAAAGTGATAGTACCAACAATTCGTAATTGGCCGACTAATTGGAGCTGATTCTATTTTTTTTATTTTTTTTTTTTGCTAAACTAACACCAGGAAGTCGCTGAAAAAGTTCCATTGACAGCTTATAGTTTCTCGGGAAAAATTAGATATATAACACTAGCACATTTGTTTGATCTCTATTAATTAGTTCGAGTTGCAAGAGTGATTGGTATAGAAACTATATAATACTATAACGTAACCTATAACCAGGTAAAATGGGTTAAATTATTAGAGCATTCATTAGTCGCCTTGAAAAGCCATTTCCTTTTCACCTTCGATCTGCCGCTGTGATTTTTGCGTATTCCGTCCGAATCGAAGTTCCCCCAAAATGCGAAATCCAGAAAGTGATCGACATGCGGCGGCCAGTCGACAGAACTTGGCTATCTTGTGGCCATTGTGGCATTCGGATTTGTGGCCCAAAATTATTATGTATCTCGGAGCGATTAACAGACGCATTTCAATTTTATTGCGGCAGATCATTATCGGAGCGCGGATTGGACCTTTTTGTTCGGCCGTCGCTGCTGAGGCCGAAAAACTGTGCGACAACAAATCATTAGATCATGATCACGATCATAACAAAATCATAATAAAATCGAAAGCACTGAAGAAACCCCAGGCAGGCTTCAAAGGCGGCCCGAAATTAACATGGAGGCGCGAAGAGAAACTTTCCTTTCGCCGGACGACGCCAATGATTTCACCCAGTGCCACAAATTGGCCAATGCCACAGCGAAGGAGAACGCGACACAACTAGGAGTGCACTGGGAGAAATTGTAGCTAAATTGAATAGCTCATATTCAAGATGAGATCGGCTTGAATGTGCTGCTGCAATGGGTTTCAATCTCTAATCATATGATCAAGAATCTTAGTAACATGATTCTTTTAGTTAGGTATAGATAGATCAACTTATAGTGAGCCCCATTTTCTTGCAGTGCAACCTCATCAGCGCCACTTCTCGACTGAATGGAGACGTGCCATTGCGGGTGGCTTTGGCAATTAGACAACAAGTGCCTGCGAGGTAGTAAATAGCGGCGGTCGCTTCAAAAGCCCCCGATCCACTAATCAGCTGGCCAAATGGCAGAAGGCCAGAAAGCCGGAAAGCGAGATGAAAACCCGTTGAGGAGGTGTGAAAATCGTTTACCGATCGCCGAGAGCAACAACGCGGCCATAATGGGCTGCAGTGGAGCGGAGTTGGGCAAATAAATTAATCAGAAGGAAATCGACGGCGGATGCAAACGGAGGAGGAGCGGGCTACCCGCCGTTGACCGCTAATTCACATATGATTTATTTTATAAATTAGGCAGCCCACTCGGAGATCAAAGCCACCATCGCATCGCACTTAGCCCCATTGGCTTGTCAAGCAAACAGTCGTCCTCTGCCGTTTTCCCTCCACTCGTAACTCTTGGTCTTTTCATTTTTTTGATCGCACCGCCTCTAAGACAAAGCACTTCGGAAGCGGCTTCTGAAACCTGAAAACCCGAAAACCCAAAAAAAAAGCCGATCGATCGAAGCGAGTAAATTTGTTTGTGCAGCGGCAGCGTTTGGTAATGAAACGCTAAGTGGCCAACAGTTGTTTGGCCAAGAGCCTATTTACCATTTACCAATCGGCCGGACGACTCGCCTGACAAATTGTTTGGCTGGCTCTCTGTTCATAAGCTGGTTAAAAAAAAATAAAAAAACTAAAAGCCAAGGGTTACTGGTAACAGTTCCCAGCCCCCGAACATCCCGCTTATCAGCTAGGAATACAACTTGATCGCTTAATCCCCGACTTTTCCAATTATGGCACTGAGAATATGTTTGCCTCGAAATTGATTTGACTTGCACCCTTTATAAGGGGGGTGTTAACCGCCCGTAGCCTCTGTTTATCCCATTCGTTCCACCCCTCGGCACAATGCGCTATGATATATGTAATTTTGATAACGAGAGCATTTAGCCCAAAAAAGGGCGGAGTGAACGGACAGCGTTGTCTGAAATGGAACCAAAAGAATAGCTAAGTTTAAGATAAGTGATAAGTTGCTTATAGATATTCTTTCTAAAACAAACATTTGCGTAAATGAAGAGACTGTTAGTAATACAATTGTAGAATATACTATATGTATATCTTACTTAATTTTAGCCTTGAAGCCTCAAGGAGTTTCTTTATATCATGTCTAACTACCTAGCTTACTCCTCAGAAAGCCAGCTAGATAAAAGCCAGCTGGGCAGCTCTGAGCAAAGTAACTTCCTCGGATGCCATCGTAATTTGCCCGCCTAACGAGACCCCGCAACGAATACCGAATTCCGAATCCCCAGAACCCACAAACCACCCTCGCTGCTCAGATTTACCCGGGTGGTGGCTGCCACATCCTCGTCCGCGTCTCCATCCTCCGGCTCAAATGACTCCAATGCTCTGTTCTGCTGGCTGTCGACGCATATTAATCCAATTATCATGCACTGTGCACGAAATCACTTAATCGTTTCGAAAGGCGGATGACCGAAGGGCGGGGGGACGGGTGCTGCCCCAGAATGGTTGCACTTGGACAACCCGGTCCGAATAATTTCGGTTTAGTTGCATTTAGTCAGTGCCCTCTGATTATGATTGATGCCAACTGGGCTACTGTCGCATTGTGACAGCTCCTAAATTGGTTATAAATTCAATAATATCAAGATCTAACCAATGTACAGAAAACGGAGTGGCTTAAACATCTAATAAAGTTCGCAGAAATGTTGACTGTAAAATATTATTTTTTAAATCACCGCTCACATTTTTAATTATTCTCCTCGAGATTTCAGTTGACCTGTGAATCTGCCACAATATATGGCATCCACTATCCCACGAGCCTCAAACGAGAGCGAAACAATTTGATTTAATTAAAAAATTATGGGATTACATACATTAATGCTTGTCAAGCAATATATATGCAAATTTCCCACACGCACAAAGGCACACAAGCAAAAAGGGGCGGGGAAAATGGGAAAATGGGAAAATGGGAAAACAGGATGACAGCGAGCAGACTGCGGCGAGTGTCGCATATTAAAGAATATTTTATTTGCTTTTATTACCCAGCACGCCCAGCTTCACCCTGGCCGAAGGCCAGTTGGACCGCCCACTTTACCGCCCACCGCCCACTTTTCCAGCGGAAACTTGCAGCGCAGACTCTGATGATATGGAACAAAACTGAGAAAAAATGGCAACGTTTTTCGGTGAAGGAAGGGGAGGTGGGAGGCAGACGAAGGCGGAGGCTGAGAATCTAATAAATTGTGGCACTGTCACTTGGCTTAGTGAAGGATAACTGGCCACACGCCCTGCCAAGGAAGGCAAACAGGAGCAACAACATCGCGCCGGGCTCATCAGAAATTCATAACGCGCCACGTAATAAAAATTATTCAAATTTTTCGCAGGGTTGATGGCGTGGGCTTCGCTTTTGGCCTGGCAGAGTCAACTAAATTGCGGTGATGTTTCATAAGGATGCCTGGCGAAAAGGCAGGCGACAAACGCTGAAAAAGGACAAATCACACCCTCGATTATGACGCACACAGTAAAGCAGACCCACAAGCAAGTACAGCTGAGGGAAAGAATATAGGACACTTAAATACTCATATGTGGCATTGGATAGTAACGAAAGACGCATTAATGTAAATGGCTTAAACTTCCTAATAATATAAATATGAATATATAATATAATATAATAATATAATATAATTATAATATGTCATTAACATAATAAGCCTAGAGTAGCGCACAATTGATATTTTTTAAGACAAATATCTTAAAATTTAAAGGAATCATTAAACTTGATCACACTTTCTTGCCCGCTGCTGTGAACAACATATCATCCCATATCATAAAATGGAAGGTCGTGGAGGCAAGGATGTGTATTCATGGGTCGTGTGGCCGAACGGAAATTGAATGATTTTGCGCAACAGTCGCGGAAGTTGCTACTTTATAGTCATTTAGTGGTTGGTCGGCGGACAATGCATCACGGCTTATCACATGGCCGGGCTTTTCTGCCCCGCCGCCGCCGCCGCTCCAAGGGGATTATGGCCGAAAACCACAGGCTGTGTAAGAAGGGGCTGAAATGCTCAACTGCTCAAAATTTTACAGAAATCGAGAAATCGAAACCTGGCTAGGATGTCCGATAACAAAGTAGATGTGCCGCAGGACGAGAGTGACAGCCATGTCGCTTCCCAGGCGTCGTCGCTGTTTCCGCCGGAAGTGTAATTTGATATTTTACAGCTAGAGCCTAGCTTTTGGTTTTGGAAAAGGGTTCGCAGTGCTCGATGCTCCGCGAAGGCACGCTAATTTCTGCAATTGACTTTTAAACCTGGCGGATGGCCACGGCGCCTGTCAGCCTCCTGCAGAACGCACATAACGAGCTCCTTTTTTGTGCATTTCAATTCAATTTCCTCTCGCATGCGGAATTGCACTGCGGCAATGAGAAAGGGGGGTGGGAGGGGGGTCGACGGGCAGCTAGACCAGAAGTTCGGCTGAATGACTGTCATGGCAGCAGGGCCAATACCTGGCCCAAGTACAGTAGTCACTGTCTAAAGGCGACCACCTTGCCGCAAATCTATAAGTCTCTTATCTCATTGCATATATATTTTAGTTATTTTATATATGCGCAAGCTTCAGCTTTTGGAATTTTAAATATTAATTATTTATTGCTTGCTTTTAAGTGTAATCTCATTTCATTAGAACTTGATTTGATTTAATATTAAATTCTATTTTTAATGGCTGGAATTTTGGTGAATTTGCTTTCTTGAGAACTTGGTAGGTCAATTGTGAAATTAAATTCCTACAATGCCATAAACATTTGCTGATATGAAATAATACTATATTTTTATGTATAGCTGAATTGCTGGGAAAACTGGCGTCCACTGTATGTGGTTACTCGTATATTTGCAATTTCGTTGGCCGGTTTCCATGGCCCGTTTTTGGCCATTGAATGAGTGGCTTTGGCTCCGTGGCCAACTCCGCATACCCCTCCGTTCCCGATTCCCGATCCGTCGTCTATATCTCCGTGGTGATGTCCGTGAGTGAGTGAACTGTCACAATTGACGTGGGGCGTATAAATTTTACATTTAACGAAAACGTAATCGAATTGCGCGAGCTGTATATGGTGCGGCCAAAAAAATTGGTGGAGGGGGAGATACAGAGGGATCGTAGTGGAGGAGCAGTCAGTTAGCCAAGTTGGCTGTTAGCCCCGTCTCTTTCGCAGCGCGCACATACCCCTCTCTTTCGCTCGCCATGTGGGTTATGAAGACATCAGGCGAGGCGCATGGCAATTTGTGGGACGCCACGAAAAAAAAAAAAACGAGGGGATTTCGGAGGTGGACTATGCCAATTTGATGGCAGCATGCACAGAATGCATTCATCAGGCCAAGATTGTTAGCCATCGATGGCGTCTTCTGGGGATTGGATATGCGCGATTGGATATCGGACTTTCGGCATTCCCAGGCTCACATTATTAACTGCCTGGATGCGTGTAATGGGCCACCTTGGAAAATAACATTCCATTTAAATGCGGCTTACGGGCTACGGGCTACAGCCACCTGGGGACACATTTGGCCAACGTTTTTCAATCAGCATAAAAATTTATCAAATCAAAGTCAAATACCTGCTCCCCAAATGCAAAATAGCAGCGCTGAGGAATAAAAATCGCATGACAATCAAATGCCACCCCAAATCGCCGAGTGAAATCAATCGGGACGTGATGTTTGCCTGCCCGGGAAATTTGCATGTGAAAAGCTGTGCTTTTCCATCAAAACGTCGTTTGGCATGCAAATCGATTAAAATGAAATCCAAATCCATATCCAAATCCAATCAGCGCGCCAATCGCAGCTTTGTTTGCCCTCGGGCAAATGGCCAAATCATTGCCGCCGGCTGGGAGTCAGCACATCTCCATTCGCATTGGAGGTAAATACATATAGTCGTATATACTCACATATATCTGATTCCTGCCTCCGTTGCCAGCTGCTCACAAATCGTTTAACTCAAATTGACTTGTCAATATTTAATTAGGCGTTGGCCGGGTAACAAGATGCGGGCTCCCGGCGCTTTGATGTCCTGATGCAGGACGCTTCCTGCGGATTAGTTGGCGGTTTCCTTTAGTCTCCGTGTTTATACAGTCATTGCCCAGCGCCTAAGGAGTGTCCTTGCTTGATGAGAGGTAAAACACACTGAATTTGCTCGTCAATTTGGAGATGTTCCGAGTGGAACCACCTATATATGCGGCATATCATATAACAACGAGCCAAATCATTAGGTAAAGATAGAAAATACTTAATTCGCTTATTCAATATTGTTTGAAATCATAGTATAGCAAGTATTTAGTGATTTCTTGTTTGTACCACTGGGCGTATGCGCAACATCAACCTCGCTGTGCAATCAATCATTTGATTGGGCAAACAACTAGCCCAACATCTTCGCTTCTCCCAATAAATGTCAAATGGCCGCTAATACAATTAAGGACCTCGATTTTGGTGGTAGCAGCCAGGCATTAAGAGGCTTAATTTTTTGCTGGCCCTGATCGACCTGATTCGCTTTCGATTTGATGCCGATAGCCTACAATCGCCTTGTCGTGTCCTTTGTCAAAAGGCACGGGAAAAAACGTGTCCCATTGACGTTCAGCTTGATGAATGATCAGAAGCTCCTGGGTTACACTCGGCATTCCAGTATTTGGCCTTTTCCCAGATATCGCCGGACCTTGACTGACTGCTGACACGTGACTGGCGATTGACGAACTTCCTATCCTATAAAAATTCTGGGGGAGTGAGACGCTGATTATCCAAGGGAGGAGTACAAGGCCAGGCACTACAAAACGCCAAGGGTCTAATGAGAATAATGCGAAATTGAGATTGCCGATTGGCCATAAAAGGTGAAAGATTTAGAAGCGAAAGTCAATCCTTTTGAGCTCTGTTCGAGTGATTAATTCAATTATTTTTAGGAATATATTTCATGTGGGAATATTTATCTTTAACTAAATAAATGCAATAAATAAATTCAATGTAGGAAATGGTATCTTCTTTCCATTTTCCTTGCCACATTTTCACACTCTGTTTAGCAACTTTAGCCACAATTTGCTGCGATATTGACAAAAGTGTCAGGCGATTTGCAGTCCCCCGAGAAGAGTTAAACATGGAAAACTTTGGAAAACAGCATCCCATCCCCATACGATCTCATTAGCAACGTGGTATAGACCTGTCAAAGGTGCAAAGACAACGTCAGTATCTAAATTCGATATTCACTTTTTGCAATAGTAAACGGAAATTTCGCACAACAACGCTGGCGAAACTTTTTGTTTCCTGTTGTTGTCAATAACTAATTCGTTTGTCATTTTCCGTTTACATAACATATCAGCCAGGCGGTGGGGTGGTGGGTGTTCGGAAAAGAGGAAGCTCCGCAGCCACAACGACCGCAATTCGAGCAACAAAATGCTGCACATATAAGGACAAAGTTTTTGCCTGGGGATTCTTGTGGCGAGGTCCTTGCTGGGTCCTTGTTGTTCTTGCTGTCGGTTTGTTTATCGCTTCCAGGCTACAACGACAACATTATTGCAAGAGTGTTCGAAGCATATTGAAAGCCCAAAGCCCAAACACTCCATCCCCTTCTGTTTTCAACCCCCACAAACCGGAGAATCTGGAGTGGGTGGCACATCGCCACTGTTCTGTAGGCGTTTTCACACACTTCAAGTGTCAATTTTGTCGAGAAGCTCATAAAATGGCTGACTTTCCGCAACATCAGTGGTGGAGCTGCAAAAAGCAAGATTGTGTCCAAAAGCAGTTGAAACACTCCAGTTTAAAGCAGCACTCTTGGCATAAGCAACTGGGGTTTCATTTAATTATCCTGCGATTTAAAGCAATCAAAAACTTAAAAAAATATTAGCAAATATTTTCCAACCCCTTTGAGCACGCCCCTGCTTTCAGCCCATGTGAGTTTCGTGTTGCCGCTGCGATTTACATTAATTTGCCATTTTTCATGCTGTGCCGGCACTTGAAATTTATGTCTATGTGCGGGTGAATCATAAAAAGTACGTCAAGATTTTCCTATGTAAATGATGGCGCGGCAATGAAAGGATCAGCCTTTTATGCGATGGCGTAAACTATGTCCTGACAGCCTCCTGCTGCAACTGCCAGTGGAATAATGTGGCGGCATTAAGAGCCGCCAAGACATTCGGGTGCGTGGAAATATCCTGGCAACTGCCAACAGGTTCCCGCGCGGAGATTTGCATTCCGAATAAGACGGGATGGGATGGCTGACAAGCGCCTGGAAAAAAATGTTAATTTAGTGCACGATGCGTTGACAACGACAACGAGGCTCTTATGCAGATATATCAGTCAATCCGCATCCGAATCCGAATCCAATCCAAACATCCAACCAACCAACCAACCATCCAGCCGGGCTGCTTGTCATAAAGCGATCAAGCAGGAGGCTTGACATTTCAATTTGCAGGCCGAGAGGAGACGAGCGAGTTGATTCGAGGAGCCAAAGACATCAGTGCACTTGAAGAAATACATGCAACTCCATAGAAAATCATGAAATAACTTCATAGAATTATTTTAAAGCTAATGGGTCGGTTTCATAGATGCCACATGTGCGCCGTTACATAGTCTATAATAAAATCGAATAGCCCTCCCTGTTATCATCTATCTGAGATCATCAGCATACTCTATAGGTTCTACTATATAGGTTCAACATATATATTTTATATAAATATATGTGATATGTATTTTTTAAAGTGATCAAAAGCAACAACGACAACGCGACAACGACAACGCAACGCTACAAAAAAAAAAACGAACGAGTCGCTGAAGACAGGACAACATTTGCGACAACATGCAAATATGCAAATCGATGCGCTGACAATTTTCAGGCGAATCAAATATGCAGTTTTGGCCGAGAATCGCATGGCATCCGCAGCCAAATCTTCCTAACTATGCCCAGCTTTTTGCACACTCTCACGAGATTTGTTAATTTATTTTGGCCGCGTGCCGCAAAGAAATCGCCAGTGGCAACAATAGGTCTGCAGTGGCAGCTACAAGCAATTACGAAAACGTTACTCTAATCCTGAGGGTCCTGGTATCCTGAACTACTGATTCCATGCTGCTCTGACATGTCCTGCGAGGCTGAGAGTCTGAGAGTCCTGCGCCTGCTCGCTGTCAGTGGAACAAGCGGTAAGCGGCTTAGGATTGTTGACTTTCACATCGCAATCACTTAGGGGTTGGTCCTGCGACTCCTGTTTGTTGTTCTGTGCCTCGCTTTTTGCTTTTTGCCCGATGTGTGATTAGCCTATTAGCCAAACAAAACAAAAAATACGGCATAGAATCCCCTAGTAACGCCGGCAGACTCATGATGAGAAAGGTAAATATTGAATGTGATGCGCTGTCATCTCCAATAGCAGCAAGTCCAATAAAAATAAATGCCCGCAAGGCGTTAGTTATTATGGCAAATCTAATAAAAAACAGCGTGGGATAAAGGATAAAGGAGTTTTTGTTAGTGGGCAATGGGATCTGAATACTATATAACCAATCAATCATGCAATTAAAATGAGTATCTATAAGATTGTTCAACTTTAAAGTGCACATTTCCACTTAACTCCTACGATTCGTGGCCAAGTTATATGTGGACCATCCCGATATTCGCCAGATACCGGGCCTATAAATCACAGACTACAAATATTTATGTGCAAGTATTTAAAAAGAGGTAAGCCAGAATCGAAATCAGAATCTCGATGGCCAGCGACTGGACCATTTATTCATGGCTTCGCTTGGGCTTGCATTGTTTTCCGGGCCGCTTATTGACGAAAATTTCAGAAATTTTAATTTAAAATATTTCTTTGAATGCTAAATTGTTGACTCTTTGCACCGTGGAGCTTTGGGGCACTGAATGGCGGCTCCGTGGATGTGGGGCTCCGGGGCCCGAGCGCAAACCAGCTAAGCAAACCCCACGACAAAGACACAAAAGAACAAAAGCGCGCGACAAACAAAAAGCCAGGGCAAACACACAGCCGCCCGCAGTGGGGTTAAGGGGGCCAGCGAGGGGTTAAGCTGGGAGGGGAAGAGCCCGGCTAAAAGCCAGGCTAAAATCGGCTAAGCCCAAGTGAAGTGAACTGAAGCGAACTGAGACATTCGAGGGGCCGCAGGATCGTGTCGCTCGTTTGTTTCTGCTGAAAATCTTAAAATTCTCGCAATTTCATGTTCGTTAAATTTTGATGTTGCAAATAAATTGAATTGTTAAACGTGCAACTTTGGATGTTGTTCTCGATGGCAGTTACTTGCTGTTGTTGTTGCTGTTGTTTTCCCCGCTGTTGGCGGATTGCTGCAGGCGCATATTTAAACAAATGATGGCCAGATTTGGCGGCTTTTGCCCTGCAGCAGCTTCAATGCACTGCAAAGATTGTTCATCTCGTTGTTCTATGAAACCAGCGAGGGTGGATTGATCAGTATGGCAAGGGAAGAACATGGGAACACGCTGGGCAACTCAATAGATTAATGTTATATCGATGTGTTGGCAGTCGGATCATCCAATAATAATCCATTCTTGAATAATATCATTATCCTTAATATTTCCTTACTGAATATTTGGCAGGGTATCCTTTGATCGGTCAACCCTCGTGCCCTTTTGGTCATTGCTGTCCCCGCAATCCGACTTCTCGTCCCGTCCCCAATTGTCCCCAAAGGCCGTCCGGATTGGATTGGATTGGATCGGATGCTCCGCGTCGTGCCTTTTGTTATTGTGAGTTAAAATATTTATTTGTCGTAGCGCCTGGCCGGAGTGAGAAATTCTGATGGGTTTCTTATTTGCTTGGCTCGGCTTTTTTGCATATGTCCGGCCAGTCAGCCAGTCAGGGAGTCAGGCAGTCAGGCCAGGGCAACAACGATGACTACATTAACCGCATGCATAATAAACCCGGCCCAAAGCGAATCGAGTCCCACTCCTCAGATCCGCTGTCTATATGTTTGTCGCTCTATTGGCTTCGATTTTATATGGAAATGCGGCATCAACAATGGCTTCATATTTTCCTCTCTCCCGAAGGCGCATTCAAATCCTTGCTGCACCTTTGACATGCTCACTTTGGATGCGGATTGGGATTGGGATTGGGATTGGGCTGGTATTGGGATGCGGATGATTTATGCAGCCATGGAATGTCGTTTGCTTTGCGGTTTTTCTGCATTTTTATTCGGCTTTCCAGCATCGGCAGCAACATGTGAAAAATTAAGTGATATTTCGGAATTTGTTGGCAGCTCCGCAGAATCGAAGTGGAAGTGCAGTCCTCGGATTGGCCATGGTAATTGATGCCAGTGCTCTCGATCAATGCCCAAGTGCCCAGCGACGAAGATCGTCGGCTGTTTCCCACAGCTGGAAAATGGAAAACCGATTTTCCGTCCCACTAATAGAAAGATTATTAAACGCTGTGTACTTTTTGCCGGCATTGTCGGGCCATTAATTCATCATTATTAAGATGTCAGCATTGTGGTTGACATTTGTGACCAACCATCCGCCGATCCCCCCTCGCAGTCATGCTCACTTATGCGGGCCACTTGACATCTGTTGGCCGTCACTGAGATTTGGAATCCGATTTGGATGTGGATTTGGATTTGAGGCTTGCTCATTTTTGTGTGTGTGCTGTCCATCGGCACCTGCACTTGATTGATGCTAATTTTCCACGACATTATTGCAAGTTAATCGAAAGGCCCGAAATGACGGATGTCCCAAGAGCTGCTGTTCTCGGGCCATGTAATTAATAGATGTGGGTGCCCTCTTTAGCCAGAAACGAGATGGGAACCACTAGATATGCTTAGTAGATCGGGGACAGATGCACTGGAAGACCTGGTGGGTTCTTTTAACTCACCCATTTATCTTGGGATGGCCATAGATGTGGGGGCGGTTTGAAAAGTAAAGCAGATCAGTTGATTATAATGATGGTGATATATGTATATTTTAATGATGATCTATCTACATATTATCCGATGGATTAATGTTACAATTAACTTCTGAGATACTTTACTATATTTGCAAGTCTCCATTTAGCTGAAATTAATTGGACCCAAAAAATGGGTCCACTCAAATGCCCCCGCCAGCGTCGCACTAATTAATGCGAACTGTGCAAAAATTTACGTTTGAATGCTTAATTGGCTGACTATCTGAGCCGTCGCATCAAATCACATGGCTATTTGTTACTCCAACACCCGGACAAAACGAGAGGAACCGGCGATGCGGGGGTCACAATGTAATCAGAGGGTCAAAACACGCAATCCCCTTTCGCACGCACAGAGTCTACAGGCTACCTAAACCATCTAAACCACCGAGCCACCGAACCACCCACCCACTGGATTCGGGACGCACTGACTGGACCCACAATCGGGTGGCTATATGGTATATAATAACCGTTGTGGGTCGGGGGGAGGTGGCTTCACAAAATGTCTTCCTCACTTTTCGCGCTTAATTAAACAATTAAATTTAATTACGGTTAATATGGCTCTAATTGCTGTATTTCCTACGTCCACACGCACAGAAGGCGCTTTTCCACCCACCACCTGCCCAGAAAGCCAACTAACTGTACATGGTCCTATATGGTATATAGACAGTTGCACATAGAAAAGCTGGGAAGCTTGGTCTCATCGGGGTCTCCTTTTGTGCTCGATACATAAAGGCATCAAATTAAAAGTGCCAACGCCAGGTCATTTCGTGTGGGCCAGAGAGGGACGGCAACAGGGGGTGGCAAAACTCCAGAAAGAGAGCGAGAATGAGTGGGGGCAATAGCAGTCAAAATGTCCTTACACGGACTATCTGTCTGACATTTCCCCCATTCCGAGAAGCAGAACACAATTAAGCGGAAAGAAAAATTATTATAACTTTATGTTTTGTCATTCCAGCCACGTTCGAGTGTGCGAAAGAGATGGCTGTATGGCTATGTGGCACATAAGACAGTCGGGGTAGCAGTACATAAACTAAAATCAATAAAAAACTACCCCCAGAGTTTCGGTGGGGATAGCAATTCACCACGACTGAAGAAGACCGCTGCAGGTGTGTTGAGTTTGCGCAGGACGATTGGGAGAGTGAGTGGGAGAGAGAGAGAGAGAGAGGGTTGGAGCTGCAGCCAGAAAGGGATGGCCCGCTTGAACACTTTGTCCTGTTTTGTCGCCCGGCAATTTTCTTTCGCACGGGAAAATGGCAAAAATGGCGGCGCCTCAGCCGCTGCCGCAGCCGCAGTCGACGTCGACCATACTAATATGTCCAATTGTGGAAAATAATTATAATGAAACAAATTTCCACTCACTTGCCGAAGAGGAAGGCAAAACGTCATATCCTTTTGGCCGCACTGACCCTTCTCGCTCGCACACTCACGTCCTCTCCCTCTCTCTCTCTCTTTCTGCACCGGGGGGATCTCCACCCACTGGGAATGTAATAAATGGCTGCGTTTACCGTTACTTTTTCCACCAAGGGGTTGTGGTGTAAAGTGCTTCTGCGTGTGTGTGAGTGTGGTTGAGTTGAGCGAAATTAAGTTCATATAAAATAAAAGCAACAATATAATGGCAGTGCAGCCGTGGGAGTTAAATCGTTTCTACTTGAATTAAGGTGAATTGTCTGCCAGTTTATGTTTGCTTCTCTCTGTGTGTGTGTGTATTTACCCTTTACCTCCTTCCCTTTTTCGCACAGTGCATCCGTGTGCGTGGGCATAAATCTCCGTGTTGGTGAATTTTATTGTCTCCACTTGCCATGGATTTCTGAGTTATAATTGGAAGTGTAAAGCAATAAATGTAACTCTTTGGGGGAGACAAAAGAAAAACATTTACCGTTTTCAAATGAGAAAACCAAACAAACGGAAAAAATATGCAAAAGATTTATCTGGTCGGGGAATATGCAATGGGCGAAATTGAAAATCGACGAATTCGTACGTTTCTTTGGCACTTCCGACTGTCTTTGTCATTTTACAAATACATTTTTGGCTTGCATAAACTTCTTCGAATACATTTGTAACTCCTTAGTTTTCTCTAAAGCTTAAAGATTAATTAATCTCAATTACCTGCTTGCAAAGTAAATTACAATCAGTATGATGCCACCTGCCTCAGGATATTCATTGCACTGCATCCTGTCTGTGGAACCCGTTGTTATGGGATTACTGGGTATCTTTATCTCCCGGAAGCAATCAAACTTAATCAACTGAGCTGTGGCAGAAGCCCCCATCATTTTCACCCCTCCCCAACGGCTCCTCCCCTGGAGCCACCCCAACTCGAGCTCGGATTGATGAATGAGAAATGGAGCCCATCAATGGCGCCCCTCGTTGTGGGGCAATCTGGCTGGAATATCTAAATGCCCGCTAATTTGCTTAATAATTGCATTTGGCATTAGAGCAGCAGTAGTGGCACAGCGGCTTACAGTGGATCGCCTTTTTCCATTTGCCAGCCAACAATCAACGTCATTCAGCGTTTCCCTTGGGCGCCTAATGGCACCAACAGAATCGCCAGCTCCACCAATGTGGAGCTGGCCCCCACACCCCCCCTCTAAGCAGTAATGGCAACAATATGCAGCAAGACGGGAGCAAACAGCTTCATGTGGCAAGCCATCAATTCTAAGTAGATGACACCGCGCAGATAAATTTGTCCCACTAAATTGGCCAAAACATGAAATAATTGCGAATGTAATTAGTTATTGCCCACAAGAGCGAGAAGTCCGCACACACAAAGAGCGAGACAGACGTCAGAAGGCTACGGGCGGGGGGAAAGGGGGGAGGCGACACAAAGAAGCTGATGCAGATGGGAATGAATGTGGCAGAGCGGGGAAAAGGGGGGCTATCTGTAGCTATGAGGCTGCGAGGGATCACACTCGGAAAAATACATCATAATCTTGATTGATATTCATACTATGTGATATTGTTGTGTCTTGAGTAGAAATCATCAGCAATGATTTTGTTTTATGTTTATTGATGCTAATTAAACTAATTTATTTTATTACGTTAAGGTGAGCTCATCTATGTATAAGTAATAAACTTTTTCCTGTTATCCAACTTATAATCGGAGTTTTTAAGATTAAGATGATTTTTCTTGCAGTGCACTCCTGCTGGTGGAGTCAAGTGGAATGCCATGCTGCAGATGCCACTTAATTTCGCACAAAAGTAAATTGTCTTGTTGCAACAGCAACAGCAACAACAACAACAACAATAGCAACAAACAGGAACAGAAACAACAACCATGGCACAAGAGAAACGGACAAACATTACATGCTCTGGCTTTAAGTCCAGTTGTGGATGGGGATATGCCTGTGGATGGGGCTTTGGATGTGGCTACATAGCAGTTAGCTGGCTTTCCGCTCCGCCCACATTTCCCGCCGCCCCTTTTTCAGAGCACCCTCTTTCCCCACACCACCTTTCTCACACCATCGCATCCAGCGGGCTAGAAAACATTTCTGACCCGGCTGGAAGCAATGGGAACAGAACAGCCTGTTACCAACTATCTTAGCTGGTTTTTTTCCTTTTCAGCCGGACGAGGCTGTTTTGGGGCCGTTTTGGGCGCGCATGCCGACGATTAAAATCTTCAGACAAATTTTGCATTTTGCTGGCGTCTCTGTCGCACACAATCCGGCAGCATGAATTAAAAGCGGTGGCAATGCCAAGTGGCAGCAACGCATAGAAGATGCAAATACCCTTACAACATTTTTGCTGTACTTTTAGAATATCTTCAGAATGATTGCTGCTAGCTTTGCATTGGAACTTCAATTTCAAGTAGTTAACCATTCATAAATGAAATGTCTGGCGTACTGAGTGAATCCGAAGCAGGACAACTGCGCGTCAGCAAGGGCATTCGGAATTAAATTGTATCTGCAGCGACGACCTACACTTTCGCTAATGTATCTCACAGATACAGATACCATTCCGCCGGGAGTACGTGCGTTCGTTTTCGGTTTTTGGGGCGCAAATTAATTGTGCGCCCAAACGGAGCGTGCCGACGCAGACGACGACGCGCTTGATATGCGCGATTCCTTGAAATTGTTCGCCTGAAAATGCAGCAGGCAGCACTGCATTTAATTCAATTGAAAATAGTGCGAAGCTGCACTGAAATCAGGGGGGTGAGGGGTTGAAGAAAGGCAGCCACAGCAGCGGGCACAAAAATTTAATTGAGTATTCGAGAACGTAAAGTCCGCGGGAGGAGCGCTGCCTCGTCTTGGAGCGTTTTCGCAGAATTCTAAACTTGGAAATTAGGTTTCAGACACGACAATGTTCCTCGGCTGCCGGTCCTCCAGGTCCTCCACGTCCTCCAGGCTTATCGGGCGCGTATCTCACGCTATTTTGTTTAATTGCATGCCCCACAACTCAATTCCAGGAATGCCAGCAGTTGACCAAAAAATTAATGCCCACCTTTGGTGTGTGGGATCGCTGATCTTACGGCCTAAAAAATTATTACGCATATTTTCCATTACTCGCCCGCTATGAAATTCAAATCATTATTACCAATTAAGAGCGCTTAGCTCGGTCATAAAAACCACAAAATGTAACTAACTCACCTGACCCGAAGTCCGTGACACCAGAGGGGCAAATTCGGCTCAAGTGAAAAGTAAGTGGATATGGAATTGTTTTTTATTTGCTCGCCCCGAAGTGCGAACAAAATGAGCGGAGGAATGGAAAGAAAGGCGCTCGAAAAACTTAATTGACGCCAGGGAATTCCGCGGAAAATGAATCATTTGCATAAACGAAGTTGAGGGAAATGGCAGGTTTCTTTTTGTGACATTGGTTAACACAAGGGGGCGAATTCTGAATGCCCTTTTTGGAGGATTAAATTGGAAGTAACCCATTCTATACTATATCTTCTATCTTTACCCTGGAAAATACAATTTTCCGGACACCTCTGTTGATTTTCCCATCACTCGCACCCTATCTGCTACACATGTGCCGAAGACCGATGATTCCGAACTTCTGAAGACTCCGAAGATTCTGAAGAATCAGGTGGTTGCAATGCTTCTGGGAAATCGTGGAAAGCAGCTGTGCGCTCGCATAACGAGGTGAAAACATTATTTTTATTACCTAATTACCTCAATTTATTCGCGGTAATTGCGAGTGCTCTCCATTGGAATGAGTGGATCGCCATGCCGTCTGCAGAGGAGTCTTTACGACCATCCAGAATGTGCGTCTTTTGGCCGAGAAGCGGGTTAAGCAAACGGATTTCCAATTCGCTTGACTTAATGAATGGATCTTCTGTGAATTCTTCTGGATATGAGTGTATCTGTCTCTGGGCAATCATCGCTTGTTGAACTTGCGCTGTCGGCTGATGGAGATGTTGGTGTTGGGCTGGAAAAACTACAATCTACGAGGAGTCGGGGGAGTTTTTCCACTATATATCTTGCATAATCAGCACATAATGAGCTCATTTGCATGTGTCCGTGTGTGGGTGTTAATTAAAAAATGTTATGCTTGGATTTGCACTCCCAGAAGTTGCTACTAAACGTCTGTTTTGATTCTGATGTGAAATGTGCTAGTGAGATAGTGTTGTATGAAAGAAAAAGTGAATATTTCCGAATTTCATAGTTTTCTCACCGTGTAATAATTCTCTAACATTTGTCTGTTCTTAATCCACCATAATCCACAATCCGCAGTTAATCAATTAAGCAGAAAACAACTGAAATCAAGTTGTAAGCAGATCTTAACTGCTCTGCCTCAATTGGGTCTTCCCCATCCCCGATCCCCAATCCCCTAACCCCTCCTCCTCTCAACCCAATCGATTCCCATTCCGAATCCCTTGGCGGCTGGCTCATTGATAACTTTGAACACAAATATTATCATTGTAAATGCGCCGCCTCACAGTTGGGCGTTAATATCAAGCTGTGATTTCGTCAGGGGGGCGGGGGAGTCGATATATACACGTATACATATACGTTTGATTGGGTCCCGAGCAGTGGGGCACAGAGACAGAGACAGCAAGAGAATGAAAGAGTGAGAGGGAGAGGCGGAGGCAAAGAGAGACGACGCCAAACAAATGCCCGCAATCAGCGCAGGCGGCGCTCGGTCCATTAGGCCCGATATAAAGCTTAATTGCCGGACTCGGCCAAAATCGCAGCAGGCTACCAATGTGACCAGGCTGTGATTGTGCTGCCGACGCAGCTCATTTTCCCGACGCTGACCACACTGCCCGAAATTGAGTTTAAGATTCAATTTTTAATATAAAACCTATTAACTATAGACTAGTTTGTATAGAATAGTTCAAATTGCATAAAAGCTTAATAACTTTCAATTGACTTATAAGCTAACCACCTGATGCCACAGGTTTCTCTCAGTGCATTTTAAGGCTCGGCTTTGGTTTCTTTTCGGTTTCTGTTTCTGTTTCAGTTTCAGGCTGTTTGCCGCTTGCCAAATGATTTGATTACGTTTTGATTAACGCATTGCACTTTCCGGCGCGCTGCGTTTTGCATGCAGCGCCACCTGCGGCTACCTGAATACGAATACGCATACCTGAAGGCGAGGCCGGGCCTAATTAATAAGCGGGCGAGGGGTCCAGTCCCCAGTCTGATGCCCCCGATTGATTCCCCCGATCGCCCTATGCGGAGCAATATAGCCATTCTGGCGGGGATCGGGGCCTGGGCGTCAGACGTTGGCGTCTGCGTAGGCAGGCATTGTAATTATATACGCGTAATTAATTGCGGCGACAATCGATTTGACATCCGAGATAAAAACGGTCGGCTGCCGCGGAGAATTCATTTATCAATTCCTGATGAACAGTAAATGCATAATAAATGTAATTGTTTTATTGCTACCCAATAAAACATCGCACGATTGCTGCTTAATTGTTAACAAATTATATTCAAATCGCACGAATGGCAAGCTGGCTTGCTACTGTTTAAATGGAATTACATTATGGCTATTATATACCCTGCAAATGTTGATATCAGATTCGGGTATATTGGTGTTGAAAGCATTATATTATATTTCATTTGACATTATTATTATTCTATCACAGTTTCATCGACGGAGGAAAAACCCGCGTCTGAAACATTTATGCCAATATTTGTTCACACTTGACAGCGCCGAGCTCTCGGAAATTTTCTTTCCTTATCAGCCGAAAGCTGGCAAATAATAAGAATAATATTTTAATTTATTTATTGAGCGCACACGCACTAACACACCTGCGCAGATCTGCGAGGAGCAGCAACACTTGTTTGCCATTCGTAAATAAATCAAAATAGCTAAATTATTTGACGTGTTGCTCGCTGCTGCGGCGACGGCGTGTTATTTCCATTTGTAATTAAATTAATTGGGTTTTAATTCCAGGCGATAAGGAGCGGCGATTATTGCCACTGACGCTCGGCCAACTGTCAACAACAAATAAAGTGAATAAAAAATGTATTCGTTATTGAACCCGGCCTGACACTCGACAAATCGCGCAGGAATAAAAATTATAATGCAAACAATTTGATAATCACTCAATTGCAATCGTAATTCGCCGATTGCTAGCACGTATATATATATTCAAATGCTCAGCGATACGCATACGCCATGTGGGCCAGTTGAGCTGCCCCAGCAACCGACTGCCTGATTAATTAAATATTAATTGCCAGCCGATAAGGAAGCTCCGCCAAATGTTGGGTTTTACTGGATTCTCAAAAATGAGTAATGCTGAAATTGTGAAATATTCCTGCATTAATATAATAATATAATATATAATATTCCCGCTCAATTTGCTGCGGCCACCAATTTCACATTCTCGATTTGCGATGGTTTTGCAATGGCACGGCATTGCAACATAGGCAATCGCACTTATGCAATCATCCGTTGGAAATATGAAAATAACACTTTACGTGTTAATCAAAACAAAATATTGTTTCCCTGACATTTCACGAGGCTGTCGATAATGGAGAGCTCATTCTCATAATCAGCATCGAATGAGACACACTTTGTAGCTAAGAATATAGATTCGTTCGTCCACTGAACTGGAAAATGTTTTTGAACTAAATAAAATAATATGCATATTGTGAAATAGTTTTACCACCAACAGATTAAACAAAAAAATGTAATTTTTTTTGTATAATTATATATTTTTTTCAATGATTTTTGTATGATTTTCCTTCTGCTCTTTTCGCATGTTTTTGTATCAGTTTTTCACATTTCGATTTTATGATTTACGATTAAACAACTACAGAGGATTAACGCTATATGGTATTCATAATATTTTATGCGTGTATGAACTATATGTATAGGTCTGTGGTATTATCGTAAAGTACTTGTAACGGCATAGTTATAGCATTAGATTAGTTTAGTTTAGGTGCTTAGAAGTATTTTTTAAATACACGATCGATCCATTAGCTAGACTGACTTACTTGGCAAAATACAATACAATCAAATATGAATTTAGTTAATCGGTAATTTACGCTTATTGACTTGGTTTGTGCAAACGAATGCCGTTCGGTTCTTTTGTCAATTGGTTATGCGAAACAAACGAACGAAGGTTTTGAATTGAATTGATTGGGTTTACTTGCTAGATTTATGTACAATTAGGAAACATTTTTCTGCTTGCTTTTTGCTCTCGCTATATACAGGGTTCGATTGCTCGAATCGGGTGCATCTCCTCCGCTTTTTATAGTTATTTACAGGGTGTGCATTTGAAACAACATTTGGAAGTATCGTAACGTAAAATGCGCTAACATCACAGCAAAATTTTGGGGGTTTCCGCTCGAGGACCGCCGCCAGCGGCTATTTGGTTACCAGGATGAAGATGATCGTGGGCACTGTGGCTCAGTGGGCGTTGGTGGCGCATCTGTTGGCGATCGTGGCCCACCAACTGGGCCGCCACTTATCCCAGGTGCATCAGGCTCGGGTGGAAGTACCCGGCCATGGCCCACTGGGCACCAGGTGCTCCTCGGCCCAACGCCGCCATCTTGATCTTCTCGATCTCGGCCTCCTGCAGGCGCTTGGCCTTGGCCCTTCGGTTCTGGAACCAGATCTTCACCTGCGTCTCCGTCAGCCGCAGCGAGGAGGAGAACTCCGCCCGCTCGGCGATGCTCAGGTACTGCTTCTCCCGGAACTTCTTCTCCAGCGAGAGCAGCTGCTGTGTTGTGAAGGGGGTGCGGGGCTTCCGGTTGGGCTTGTGCTTCCGCAGGTTGCACTTGATCCGTGGCGGTTCGTTGGCATCTGGAAAATAGATAGAAAAATAGTCTTGATTAGTTGACTGTTGCACTAGAAGTCTCTCCTTCTTATTATTTGTTCCTAACACTTTGTCCACCAACTGTGCTGTCCGCTTAAGGGAAAAATCCACTCCAAAGCGCTTTCAAACTTAAAGATTTGCTTGTCTGAGAGCTTCGTCCGCTTTAAGGGACACCTACTGTAGCACTAAGCATGCAAAATGCAGCCGCTTGCTGAATGAAATGTGCTGTCAACCGCCGCTGTCCTTGGCCTTGTCAATTTGGCTAAAAGCGGCAGCGGCAACAATATACGGTAATTACTCCTTTAAGTGGCCAATAAATTTGCTGTCTAAACTATTTGTCAGACAAAGCAGCAGCAGTAGCGACGGGAAATGCATTCCCCGAGTGAATCCCCTCCTCCTCCTCCCAGCCAAATCCCGATTCCCCCGACCATATCTCAGTTCGATTCTCTCCACGGCAAAACAATTTTAATTTGGGCATTTTGTTTTGGCAAACAAAGGCAGCCAGAGGAGAAGTAAGAAACCAAAAAAAAAAACAGCACAAAGCAAAAAGAAACGTGCAGGCCTTATAAAGACGACCGATCCGTGGAGAAGGGGGGTTCGAGCAGCAGCTGTTGCAAGTTGCAAGTTGCGAGTTGCATGCCGGGAGTGTTGTTAATGAAAGTAATGAGCTTGCCATCGGGGCTGCGCCAAAACCACAAAGATGCAAATGGCATTTTAAAGATGCAGTCAGTCCGGGTCAGATCTTCAGGTCCCCACAACCCCCCTCCAAATTCCCTTCTTCCCTTCCTTTCCAGGCACGCGTAATTTATTGGGCATTTTGTTTTCAGGCTGAGAAACGAAGGCAGCACTCGAATCAAAATAAAGACAAATGCAAATGATATGCAGCGCTTTAATTTTACGCATAATTGCACAAATTGAAATTGCCGAGTGACAAACGTGGCCAAGTTGCCTGCTTTTGTAATTGCTTTTCATGCTCTGCAAATGGCAAACGATGCATTAAACAACAATAAACGAAAGGCATATAAACCCAAAACATATTATGGTGCAATGATTCGAGTAGGAAGTGGACTACCAAGCTCCCTCTTCTGATCCTAAAAACATGCGACATTTTATGATGTTATGTTTTCAGTAAACAAATAACTGTCGCACGGACTGTCTTCGGACCATAAAAATGCGACTGGCGATGGAATCAGAACTCATAATCCGCGGTGGGAAACCTGAGCTGACTGGCTCATTAAGTAATTAGTGTGACATGCCGGAGTTATGTTAATGCTGCTGCCTTATCGATATGGCCGATATGCATATAATTTCACTTATTTGTGAGCCTCGCTTTCTGGCCAGGTCGTAAAAGCGTTTTGTATGGGCCCCTAACAAGGCGGAGTAAATCGCCTGATTCCAGGTGCCCCGGTCTCCATAATGAAGTCTGCATTCACTAAATTTGTTACAGACTCTGCGACTCCGATATATTTAAATATAAACATACATATACACTTTGTAATTCGGCTTGTTTTCTTGGCCAGCTTGCATTCCGTGTGAAGTTTTGATTTTGTCTTGTCTTGTTTTGGTATTTTGTTGTCGCTCTTGTTGTATTGGCCATAAATTAGTGGCCAAATTAGCATTTAAACGAGGCGGCCAAACTTTTACAGCCCTTTTTCGCCTTTGTCACAGGTTGGTCGCTCGACTTTTACGACTCTTTTTCTTACAATAATATTTATACGCAGCATGGCTTTAATATTTATGTGCCATATTTATGCGCGAAACTTTGTTGGCCTGACTTTCTGGCTTAAAAAAAGTAAAATTAATAAAAATCCTTCTTAATTATTAATCAGTTTCCACTGCACCGACTTGCATTTCCATTATTTGTATGCAGTATCGTGCTCCAATCTTGCCTTCTTTTCGTTTCGTTTCGATTCGGTTTGCTTTACATTTATTTCAAAATTAATTGCTCATTTGTCGCTAAATTGTTGGAATGGGGTTTCCATAGCAAGTGAGCTGGATTCGCTGCCCCCTTGCCCCGCCCACCGACTGCCTGTGGCATGTTGCAAAACCTGCGGAAAAGCTGAACAACTCGAGGCTCAAGGGGCAAGATGGAGACGCACGCTGAAACCAGAGTGCGAGACTCGTTTTCGCCTTTTTGCTCTTTTATAGGCATTGTTGCTGCTGCTGCTGCGAGTTGTTGCTGCTGCTGCTGCTGCTGCGGCTGGGGCAATACGTCGCCATTGCCAGCGCAAAATACATGCCACAAACGCCAATTGTGACATTTAGCCTATGTTTGTAATGGATTTTCAATTAATTTGAGTTCTCCGGTGTATTGTAGCCGCGACATCGTATAAGACCATCGAGCAGCAGCAACTGCAGCAGCAACAACAGCTGCTAAATGAGACAGGCAACAAGCAATTGTGAAATTTACGCGTATCGATCGGAGCGGCAGCAATACCAATACCAAATATCCAAAGCAATCGCTTTATATAGCCGGCGGTGACAAGGCTCGATTGATGTGCGGTGCAAATTGCTGGCAATTAATTCTTCATTAAAGCGTTTTCGCATAGCACCAGCCACATCCACATCCACGTCTTGTACATCCAGTAGCGTTTTTGCAGTGAAAACCGTTGAGCAACATGGAGTGCACTAGGATTGGACGCAGTGGATGGAGTGGATGGATTGGATGGATTGGGCAGATCGCTGGCCGGATGGCTAATGCAATTACACGCTTATGGTCAAAACGGCAATCGCTTTGGGACCTCAGGCCGATTTCATAATGTGCGATTTTAATTAGCTCCAAATAGGTGTTTACCGGCTAACTGAATGATTAGCCGAAGGTCCTGGGCGCAGGGAGCCCATTTGGCCAACTGGCGCACCGGTTAAACGGGTCAATTAATTAGTGGGCAGCGTGCTAGGAACCAGTTGCCAGCGATGAGTTTTACTGCAACTATTTCGCTCAGTGCTGTTGCACTGCCCACTCTGTTGCAATCTTGTCACATTGCGTGCCACATGGTATCTATTTGGACTGTTTTGCAATGAAGTTCGCTGCCTCTGGGCAAGATAAGAGTGCTCGGATAGCCCGTGGGCTGGGTGGGGCCACCTCTTATGACAGCTTCCAAGCGCTATTTAATTACTCAGGTGCAGCGCAGCAACAACAGCAGCAGCAGCAGCAACATCTACAGCAGCAGCAACATCCAACAGCAACAGCAGGCAGCTCAAATTAGTTGAACTACCAATTGTCTACAAATATTTAGCAAATGTTTTCTCAACCTCACAGATACACACCATCACACACACACACACCTAGCAGCCCCTTTAACACCCCACTGCCCCCGCGCTTAACCCATCACCATTCGCAGCACCAGCACCTTCGCTTTGTCTGGCCTGGTAATTTAATGCAAATAAATTTTATTTACCAAAACATACATCAAAATGTCTGCGCCGCCACACGCCCCCTTGAAGCCCCCATCCCCCCTCGCCCACGTCCCTGTGTTGCATGTGTGTATTTAGTACAGCGTATGCACGTTAGATGGCGTGCAGAATGCAAATATTATTTTAGCTTTTGACTCTTTCGACTTGGAGCCTTGCAAATGGTGTTAAAACGCATGCAAGCGGCCCCCAGCCACCTTAACCCCTCACTGCCCCCTCCTTCTTATCGACTGCCCCGGGTCTTCCTTAACCCTCTTCTCGCTTTTCGCCAACCAGCAGCCGTCTGTCAACGTTTAAATTGCTGCCGTTGCTGTTGAAAATTGCGTGTTTTGGGTGGGCGTTGCTGACATGCCACACCCACCGTTTTGGCCAGGTTTTCTCGCCCTCTCTCTTTCGCTCTCTGGCCAGCAAACGTGGTGTGCATGTGTGTGTGTGTGCCTGGCTCTATGTATTTATGCAATGACTCCCAAGTTGTTGCTCGTTTGTTCAGCTTGAAAATTAATTTCTATAATGGCTGCCAAGAATTGCAGCTGCAATGCGTGGTGGTTGAGTAACAAGGGCCGTCGAGGGGTTAAAGGGGGCGCAAATGGGTGGCATGTGCAGCATACGTGACTCGACTGCGCTTGCAATTAGTTAAATTATGAAGGCACAAAGGGAATTCCCCATATTGCAACACGAAGATGCTAATCAAATGGCAGGGCAAAAAACCAAACAACTTCAAGCCGACTGTGTGTGTGTGTTCCCTCTAATCAATGATAGTTTAATTTAATAGTCCATGAAGGAGCCGACAAACGGTAGCCAGAAGATACAAACTGTATCTACCAGTTCTGCATTCGCCGAAGGCACTAAGTACCTAACACTTGACATAATGCCGCAGAAGATAGCGGCGCAGGTCAGAAGGGAAACCCTCCAGAAAAACAGGGGATCATCAGTCCACAGAAGACAGCAACCTGCTGCGCTAATGAGACACGCTGAACACAGGAACCAGAAACTGAGACCGAGACTGAGGGCCAGAAAACAACACAAAGTAAAAAACAGCTGCCAAATGATACGAAACGAAATGAAATGAAGTTGTTCGACTGTATTTTATACACATGCAGCAGTTGACAGCCAAATGACAAAATAAGCGGCAAATGTTTGGAATAGTTTATTCATCTCGGCATCTTTATAGGGAAGGAACAAAAGATAGCTCAAGTGGTCGATGAAGGGCGGTGAATTGATGGCCCACATCGAGATTGATTTATTTCGATTTCTCGATCAGCTCCCTTTTGAAATATTTTAGAATTTATGAAGGCACTTTAAGAAATGCAGTTCTGAAATGCCATGTATTTGAATGAGGTGGTAATATGGTAATACTCAAACTAACCTACTTTAAAGCCCAAATTTCCTAATGCAACACCCTATTTGCAGCCCTTTTTTTAAGCCAAACCGACAGCTTTATAAAACAATGCTTTGTGGTGGCAAAAACCCGAGCATATGCAGCAAAAACAGGAACAATAGTTGCTGGTCTGCATATAAAAAGGAAATTTACACTTTTTTGCCCGCCGTTTTTGCACCGCCCTTTCCGAGTTTTTCGAGTGTGTTTGAGCAACTTTAAGGAGCGGAAACGCAGAGTTCGCGATGGCCGAGTAAAGTTCACATGTCAGTCCGGCATCAAAGTGTGACTTGGCGAGTGTTTTTCCCGATTTTCCCCCAGTTTTTCCCTACGGCCCACGGCGCTTTTTGTCCAGGAAATGCAGGCAAAGTGTGAACTGTGCATGCAGATAGAGATCGCCCAGTTAAACAGCCAGACTCGCTTCAATTAGTCTGGCTGGTCGGTTAGACAGTCTGCTTTTTACGCGCTTATTATTAGATTTTCCAATTCGGGGATGGTAATGGGGGGCTGGCTGACTGTCAGACCGGAAAACACCGAAAAACGCCGCTGGCCAGCGAGTGCAATGAATAATCAGACGTGGCCAATTGAGTCAAATCAGAACCGACGCGACTATCATCAGCCATCATCATCATCATCATCATCATCAAATAATGGGCCCAGCGCAATCAGGCAGTTTTCATTGTTTTATTTAAGGCCCCGCAATAATTGCCACGCACTTTGACTACGAACTGCAGTCACGATCACTTCCAGTCCATCGCCATGATGACGATGACGACGCGGTGGCCATGATGGAGCACCCGCAGCTCGCGTCCGACCAGGAGCGGAGAGTCACCATCGATGCCAATTAAGGCGAGGGGCGGCAGTTAATTGAATTAAAATGCGACACAAAATGGTGTAGATAAAGTTGCCACCGCGCACATGGGGCATAAAACAATGAGGGGTGGGGTGGGTGGCTTGAAATTCCTCCATTAAATAAATCGTTTTTGAATACACATCGCTGGCTGCTAATGGGGAATTTGCTCCCAAGCGGAATTCACGTATTTCTATTGTTCGCGGGTTCAGAAGTTCATGTTTATGAGTTTACGGCTAATTATAAATAAATATATGGAATGTAACTATATGTACTCGTATTTACTTTGATGTTAAGGCTCTGAATTGAAACTATTTGCGAATTGTTGTTTTTGGTTGTTTTTTAAAAAGCTAATCTTTTGAGTTCTATATTTTCTCCTATATATTCTTATTTTCCCCTTATTTAATTAGCCTATGCTGAATCCCCCATTCAAAAGAGTTTAAAATATCGCTTAGGACAGCAGTTAAGCACGTGTAGTAGATAAGGTTTATCATTTCCCCTCTAGGAAGTACAAAAACCGAAAACAAGCTGACAAAAACCCCACAAAGAAGTGGATAACGACACTTACCTCCACCGAATCCTGCTCCCGGAAACATGCCAGGCGGTCCGAAGGGCGGCATTTGTCTGGTTCCTGGCCACGGAACGCCACCGCCCATTCCCGTCCAGGCCACCGCCGCGGCGGCCAGTGCACTGAAGGGAGTGGGGCGGATGGGCACATGACCGGAGGCCAGGGCCGCCGGGGAAAGTATCGTGGATTGCATGTGAGAGCCCGCCGGCGGACCGTGCGGCGATTCCAGCGACTTGCCGCTGCCGTCGAGGCCGTCGGGCGTGGAGCGCGGCGAGTCGTCGGCGTTCATGTCCTCGATATCCACAATGGAGTCCTCCTCCTCGTCGTGATCGGCCTCGTGATCCTGCAGCATCTCCTCGTCGTACTCCAGCTCGGAGTCCGTGTGGCTGCCCAGCGGCGAATGGCGTTCGTTTTTGGCGGGAGTGGAGGCCACATTGCCCTGCGATCCCAGCGCGGATCCCAGTGGCGTGGAGCTGGGCGTGGAGCTCGTGGAGGCGGGTGGCGAGTTGGCCCGGGCGTCTGCCTGCTGCTGCTGCTGGCGCAGCTGGGCGGCCATCGCCTGGTGCTGGGCATGTGCCGCCGCAGCCGCATGGGCGGCCTGCAGCAAGTGGGCGTGGTGCGCGACGGCGGCGGGATGGAAGGTGTTGGCGGGAACTTGGGCGGCCGCACTGGCCGGCGGAGGAGGCGGTGTGCTGCTGGCCTGAGAGATGGGCGAGGTGGCCGCCGAACTGGTCAGGTTCTGGGGTCCGTCCGCCGCCTGGTTGGGTGGCGTTCTGGGCCTCGTGTCCGCCAGGAGGGAGGCCACGCTAAAGTTGCTCAGTCGGGAGGTGGTCTTGTGCAGATGGTGGGCCGGCGGATGCACTGCGGCCAGCTGGAGCGCCGCCGCTTGCTGCTGCTGTTGCTGCTGCTGCTGGTGTTGCTGGTGCTGCTGGAGCAGATGCTGCTGGTGGGCCAGCAGCAGTGCCGACGGCGAGGTGGGACTGGCCAGGGCGTTCAGGCCAGCCGGGTGGCTGGGACTCAGGTTGGTCAGGTTGCTGCTGGTCATGTTGCCGCTGCTCATGTTGCTGCTGTTGCTGCCGCTGTTGCTGCTGCTGCTGGTGATGATGAGGTTACCCGCGGGAGTGTTGCTGCTCGGCGGCACCGTGGGACTGGTCATCGTCTGGCGCAGACCTGTAACTGTCATGCTCGCTGGGCTGAGCTTTAACATAAAGCCTTTCGATCGTTTGTGTAACTGTGGCTCGTTAATACTGTGCTTTAGGTGCGCCGGTTAATTGGTTCATTGGGACATGGTCTGCTGTTAATTTGTTTTGATTATCTTTCAATTAATGCGCTCGTTCATCACACGCTTGGGAAACACAGACACACACTGTCACACGCGGCGTTTTGTATATTTTCAGGGGCTATTTATTTCCAGAGAGAGACACGTCCTCTTGAGATCACGTCTGTTCTGCGACTGAAACTGTAGTCGCAGTTTCGGATGCACCGCTGCCTGCCACACAGATACTCACCCACACCGACGCACTCGACGATTGGTGGTGGGAAACCGGCTGTGCAGAGCGTGCCTCTCTCTCACTCCCGTGGTGGAGTGCACCGGGTGCGACACCATTTTTATTGGTTTCGAGACTAGCTCGCTCGCTCTTTTTTTCCGGTGTGAGTCTCGTATTTCTCCACTTTTCTGACTTTTGTTCCGCCTTCTTTTCTCTTTCGCTCTCGCTTCAGTGTGGTGAGTTTGCCGCACTCTTGCCGAGCAGACAGAGATGGTGTTGCTGGCCCGCAGTATAGCCGTCCCTGTCGCACGCCTAATTATTATTGAATAATTCAATCTTCAAAGCGTTTTTCCACTTTTTTTTCGAGCTGCTGCGCGTATTAGCATTTTATAACAAGCAGCGGCGGCAAACGCCTGTCCATTTCCACTTTGGTCTTCTGGCTTTTCCTTGCCGCTTTCCATCTCCATTTTCCCTCTCTTTCGTTTATGACTTCATTTGGCCAAATTGGCGTGATTTTTTAAGCTTTATGTACCCCTAATATGTATGTAATATATATATATGTATATACCAGGCGGTTTTTCGATTTTAATTGGCACTCCTACATGTCCTTAGCGTAGAAGAACAATATAATAAATAATAAGCCCATCATTATCAGGGCCCAAAAAGCATCAAACGTCGGGCGGAGCGGCATTATCGCAAAGCTGCAATCTCGGTCAGGAAATTATGTTTTTTCTTCCCTTTTGCTCCACCTCAGGAGATAAGCCATAAAAATCGGATCGGGCCACATAAATCGAGCGTCCCGGGAACCCGGCCGAATCAATCACATACATATAAATGTGAAATATGCAGGATTATATAGAATTTTGCCAACCCCCATAAGCTCCATAAATTGCAAGATGGAAGGGGGAGGGGGGAGTACCCCGCTCCCTTTATAATTCTCGCTCTACAAATTAAACTCATTTTAAGGATTATTATGTGAAATTGTTGGCTTGAAAACTTTTGCCAGCCATTGTTCAGCTGCTCCTTTGTTTTCCGCTGCTCGAAGGACCAAGTTGTGAAAATGGGAAATGGGCGGCGGATTGTGCGGGTGGGCGGGGCTGTGCTCGCTCGGCTTTTCGGGCGGCAAGTTGGTGAAAGGATTTTAATGACAATTGCCAGTGGGTGGAAAATAAAGAGCTCAATTAGAACAGTTGACGAATGGCTGTGTGGTTGCCTTAATTAGTTGCAAACGATGCTGAAAATGAAACGACGCTGCCTGATTGGGGAAATTCTAGCCAATTAATTTAAGTTCTTGCCTAAATGGGTTGGCTGAAATTTAAAAATAAGCTTATATCATTTCTGAACTTTTTTAAAACTCTTTCCAAAATCTTTTTTAATTGCACCTAAAAGAAACGCAGGCAGTAAACCATTTATGGGCTTCACACATTTCCCAGCCATTCAATTAACACTTGATATACCTCTTACCACTTTTCCAACGCCCCTCTTGACTGATTAAAATTTTTCCTACTTCCCAAAACTTGAGCTCTTTATTACGATGCCCAGCAATTCCGCTTTCTTTTCAATTAAACATTTCGAAATGGCGGCAAAATGCGATGCACTCAGCTCGTTAATATCATTGTCTGCGTCTCGTTTTCTAGACTTTGTGCCGTTGGCATAAACAATTATAGCCAATTACAAATATTAATTTCTCAGGCCAAGCACGTCGAGCGTTTCTTCTTTTATTTTCCACTACTTAACCACCATCATTATTCATTGCGCTTTGAAATACGCAAATGAGCGCCGAAAAAAGCAATACAACAACGAGGCGCAAATTAATTTTTCAATAAACATCATAAGCGAGCTCCAGCCCCCCAACTCCCCTCCCCTCCTTCTCGATCCCGCCACTTCGAGATGAAACGAAACCGGCAAAAGCAGCAGCAAGTCGGCCAATAACAAAAGCACCAACAAAGTCCACGCTTCGGCCAAGTTGGTCAATTGATAAATGGCCGCCGATTTGCGTGCGTGTAGTGATGACTACGCTAGATTTTAAAAACTAAATTATAAAATATTAAAAAATATTTTAAAAAAATATTCACTTTATATATTATGTGACTAGAAATATGTCATTTTTGTTTGCCCAATAAAGTTGTTTGATCTTGTGGTGAAACAACAAACAAGAAATAATATACTCACTTTCAAATAAATTTAGAAATATGCTTTAGAATAGATTCTGTTCGTTTTTGAAAACTCAAAACTAAAAAATATCGAAAACTAGCTAGGCTTGGCTAATAAAAAGCCTGCTGCCCACCACTAAGTGCGTGGATCGAAAAGATCGCGTCGTTTTCCTCACTTTCCTTCCCTCCACGAGCGTATGTAAATGTTTTGATAGTTTTTCATAATTTTTCGAATTTATATTTCCCGCCGACCGTTCCGATTCCAGTTTGATTGTGGAAGCTATGGCTGTGGAATGAGAGGTGGGGCTGTTTGGACGTATATAGTTGGCCATGATTGAGTGGGTGTGTGTGTGGGTGTTGCATATTTATGTGGGTTGCCGCTTTGCTTTGTGTGCCTTTTTTGTCAGGCAATTAAATGAGAATTTGGTGTTTTATTGTGCAATTAATTCCGAATTGAATTGCATAATTGTTTGTATCCGAGAGTGAGCAATTACCCAGTCAGCAAATTGTTTATTATACCAGCTGGAAACGAGAACAGCGCTAGATTCAGCTTTATTAATGGAATAATCAAATTTGATAGTTTCTTTTACTCATATTCAAACTAAAGACACTAAATCGTTTACATTTTAAGCACTCTTCTAATTAAATAACTTAGAAAGATGTGCAGCTGCGCAGACATCCTTTTCCAACGATAATTAGCAGCTCGCCGATTTTAATCCGGTTCCCCAACTTTCAAAGGACCTCCTAAACGACGCTAATTTCATAGCGACCCAGCCAGCAGTCCGCCCTACAGAGGGCGGCACTGTGCCAGGACAACCAGCCAAGCGGCGCATAATCAAAATTTCATTATCCTTGCTATGCGTTAAATCGCTTAAACAGGCCGAAAATGCGAAAAGAGCGAGAGAGCCACCCAAGCCACCCCAGCCACCCACTCCACCCACAGGAATAACCTTAGCGACCAGCAAACAGTTGACATGTTGACAGTTCAGAAATTTCCGAAGGACGCAGGACGAGGCTGTTGCGAAACTCGGCTCAATAAACGCCACTGCACAGGACGAAAAGAGATGGTGGATCCTGGGGATGCGATGCTTTTCGAGGGGTTGTTCGCCGAGTAAATAAACCATCCCCTTGCAAAACCCTGCGGTTGTCAGTCAGTCATTTAGTCACAGCGGCTGTTGTGGCAATTGCGGCTGCCTCACACAGAT
Source organism: Drosophila simulans (assembly GCF_016746395.2). NCBI lineage: Eukaryota > Metazoa > Arthropoda > Insecta > Diptera > Drosophilidae > Drosophila > Drosophila simulans. Next base: position 25,686,687 of record NC_052523.2, on the reverse strand, counting down.
ACACACCCATACAGGGCCATTCCACTCCTCACACACACACACACACACACACTACTAAACGATGGGGTGTTGATGATGGCGCAGAACGCTCGTTTATTGAATTACATCCGCATGGCTGAGCATTTAACGAGCTCTCGGGTGTCGTTTTGCTGATGGCGTAAATGTTTGGCAAACAACAAGCAAATAAATAAAGTTCTGATTTGGCACTGATTGCCTTCGGTGGGTGGATGGGTGGATGTGGCTGGCTCACTGATTGACAGCGCTCTTTTGCTCTATTTTAATTTTTTTATTTCACCCTCTTGGCTTACCGGCAGAGCCACACGGTCAAAAATATTTAACTTTATAATTTTTAATTGATTTAAAGTGATTATAATTAGTATAATGACAAGCATGATTAAAGGATAACATACTTAATACAAGACAATAAGTATATTTTTATATGACGTTAGATAATGGTCCCATGAAAATATGATTGAAACATATTAGCTAATCAAAGTAAATATTCTTGATATAATTATTCACATATTTCTCTCTCTGTAGCGGCGAACAAAAAAGATGGTCGTGCGTCGCAAACTCGTTTATGATTATTATTTTTTGCTGCCATTTTTATTAATTCTTTTTGTATTTACTCTATTTATTCAACTTATTCTATTTATTCAGTGCGCTGCGGTGTGCAGCGTATTATGCCCACCCTAGACAGCTTCTTATCTTCATTGCCGGCATTATGTGCGATAAGCGCAGGACGACGACAACGGAGACAAGGACAACAAGAAGGACCAGAAGGACAACGAGGACGACGCTGGCAAACAAGAGGGAAAATGCCACCCAGCCGGGAATTATCCACCCACCCCGTGCGCCAAACGGTTGGCCCATAAAAATGTAAATCAAATAAATTTACCTAATATCAAATTTCCCCTTCAGCTGGCAAGCTAACAAGGCAGCAACCTCCGCTTTTCCTTTTTATCCTCCCTCCCCCCTGCATTTTCCACGATGCCAGGACTTTACACCCTCTTGTCAGCCTTCCAGTTCCCTGCCCTTTTCCTCCTTCCCCCTCCGCCAGCAGCAGGAGCAGCATCATCATCATCATCATTCACGCTCATCCTTTATCCGCTCGTTTAACAATCGTTTAATAATTTAGCCTGGTAAATAACACTAGCACTAACACTCCAATCCCGACCAGGCCCAGCAGGCTTGCCTTTGGGCTTGGACTGGGATTGGGATTGGGCTTGGATTCGGAATGGTTCGTTGCTGGCTGTGTGGGCTTTTCTTACGATGCGCACAGTGGAAACTTACTGGCTTTTTGTACGGATTTATTACCACTAAATGGTCGTAATATTGCCACCATTTGTTGGATGGCAAATATTATCATTTGGAATGATATTATGGTTCATTACTATTTAGACGTTTCTTTATCTCAACATTTATCTATCTTATATATATTGCATTTATATTATTTTATATTGGGATGAATACAGCCTTAATTCCGATCTTAAATCTCATTAAAGTTCAACGTATGCGGTGCTCATAATCCTCTTAAAATAGAGCATACAGATATATATATATATGCATATACCATCTATTTCCATTGATTTCCAAAGCTTCCACATGCCCATTGTGTCCTTTTTCTTCGCGTGCGCCTTATCCTTGCAGCATATTAGCTACCATCATGTGCCAAACCGCAGCCACCCACTACCACCCACTAGCGCCGGAATATTTTCCACCCGACGGGCTAACCAAATACCCAAAAACTGAGCTGGTGGCTGCTGGTGGGGAAAAGATGGCTGCAAGGATACTTGGCCCGAGTCATTTAGGCATTTAACTTTGGCTTAATTCAATTTGCAATTTTTCAAAAGCCTTCGGCTTGGTTTTTGGTTTCGGTTTCGGTTTCTCGCCCCCAGCATCACGGGGTTGCTGGTTGGATTTTCCTGCCAAGGTTGGGGGGCCATGGAGAGCATACGCTTTTCAAGCGTTTTTATGGCCTCCTGCCTTTGGGGGTTGACTTTTGTAATTTCAGCCGGCTGCTTCCTGGCGCAGGATGTGCGGTTCTGTCGCCTTTTATGTGCCACCATCGCCAGGACCACCTCTCTGTGCATATATTTACTCGCATCCCGGGGGTTTTCGGATCTGGATGTGGATGTGGATCTGGTTGTGGAGGTGGATGTGGGCAGGGTCACCCCTGCTGACTCTGTGGACTCTTGGCTTTATTTGTCGTCGCTTGGCTAATGAATTTTGATTGTTTTTCGCGTGGGAGGACGACGACGATGACTCTCTGTTCCATAAATGGCCGACTTGTCGGCCTGCCTTTGTGCCGCTTAATTACAGCTTAATTGCACGCTTTATGCGTACAAATCCGCAGCTTCCTTGAAGGCAAACACCAAATCGGAGTGGCCCCAAACTCGGGCAGCTAAGATCAAATTAGCTAAATGTATTTATCTTGTCAATTTGCAGACGCGATTGCAAGCTGCACTGACAATCACACGATTGTCCCGCCAATCGGACACCGCAGTTCATTAGGCCCGGCCTCAACTCACAGTTGAAGTTGAAGCTGAAGTTGAAGTTGAAAAGTTGCTAAAATGTTTACAAGTCACTTTGCGGCGATTCGAGTCCGCATATCGCCGCGTATCCATATCCCTGTGCTCGCCTTCAGAAGCTCCCAAACTCTAGGTGGACAAACGCTCTTACTGTTCTCCATGACCATGGAGTACACCGAGAGAAAATGAGCAAGCTAAGGAGTGGAAAGTTATCAAAATCAATTTGTGGTGTATACATTAAATTCTCGATGCAATAGCACACTTTGAAGCTCAAGTAGCCTAAAAAGGCATCTCCTCCTTGTACTTTTTTCTTCCAGTGCACCTCGTTCGAGGTTCCAAGTCACAGAGCCCGTCTGGGCCATATCAATTGTTTGTTTGCCTTAGATCTCTGGCTCCTTGGCCCGGCACATTTGTTTGTCAACTGCGTTGGCCGTTCATGGTCGCTGGCTTTCGTTGGCTTTCTGCTTTGCACTGATTGCACTTTGCACAAGGATTCCGATTCTGCCGGCCAGTAGCCAATTCCGAATCCGAATCCGAAGCCAGGAAAAATCTGAATCTCAAGCTGAAGCTGTGGCTGAGGCTTCTCGCGCGACGCACATAAAGTGTCATTCCGTAGCTGCTAATTGACATCGCACACAGCCGCCACCGTTTCGCGGCTCCACTGCCATTTCTATCTGAACTGAATGAGGATTCTGCGATCCCAAGCGAAAGCTGCAGCTGGACACTGGACACTGGGCAGTGGATAGTGGACACCGGAGCTGAATCTCAAGCTGAAGCTGCTCAATTGTTCTCGTGGCTCGGAGGACCATTGATGCGATTTGAATGCGCGCGCGGTGCTTTTTTGATACCCTTTCTGAAAGAAGTTGCGCTGCAGAGAGATAAAAACCACATTAAAATAATAATAGGTAAAAAAAAAAATAATAATAACTATCAATAAATTAATAAATATAAGTACATAAAGTTCTTCACTTATATTTGGTTTCAAACTTAGATGATAGTATTGAGTGATTTTTGTGCGGTTTTCAGAGCAAGTGCATTTAAAATTCGGCTTATCTTGTGATGCCATTTAGATAGAGTTCAATTTATAGAGCCCGGTAGCTGGTGGCGTGGCACACACACTCAAAGTGTCGCAGTTAATTGGCAAATGTGAGTCAAAGTTTATAGAAAATCCGCCAGAACAATTGGCGCGAGTTACGGGTGCCTCCGTTGGATCGGGGGTCCTCCTTTCTCTACTCTTAGTTAGTTGCTGCCCAGGCTGATGTGATGGGAGTCAATAATGACTTTATTGTGTACTTATGATATATATATATTTGCCACTTTAAATAAATCAACTGCTCGGTTTGGTGTCAAGATCAAGAATGATGAAAGCTTTATTCTTAATGTATACGCACGGGCAAGCAGCAGTGCTTTTGATCCCGTTAGTTCTAGGTAGCGAGTCTAGACGAGGACGTCGCGATTACGCAGTGTGTATGTGTGTGTGTAGGTTCATGTTAATTTCAACGTCGAGAGCGTCGCCACCACGCAGTATGTGTGAATATGTGTGTGTTCATGCCGATTTCATCATCGGCTGCAACAGAGTTTCAGGTAGCGGGGGACGAGGCTATGCTGGCATGGTAGCTCGTGATCAATATATATATATACAGCGTTGGCACTTTGCTGATGTCGCCTACCGGGCGGGCTTCATAGGCGGAGGTGGTTGTTGAGGGGGGTTAATGCTGGGCATGGTAACTCCTCCCCCCCTAGTGTGGAGAGATGGCCATAACGAAGGGATAGCCGACTCGACAACGTGAGGTGTGTGGGTGGGTTGCTGGGTAAAAATCGTTTTCTGCCTTTTACAGGTTCGGAGACAGATCACAAGTATTAGTACTATGCTCAATGCAAGGTACGTAGCGGTAAAGTATTGTTGAGTTATGTAGTCCATTTTCCCGGTTGTTGCCAATGCCTCCAGGTGCAGTTTTTCGAGTGATAGGACTTTCAATGTTTTGTTATTTTCTATTCGTTCCATTGGTGGTATCTCGATGGTAAGTTTGTCGTGGGAGACAATGAAGTATGAACAATGTATAGGTAAGGGAATTGTTTGAATGAAATGATACATTTGCTAGTTGAAAAATGGATTTTTAACCTTAAATAATAGTTTGGTGTTGCAAGTAAGAGTTTAACAGGATGGTAACAAAAGTTGTTAATGTGTTCATCCAATTCTATGGTTACATTTTGCTTATTAAATAAAATTCGTATGTCTTCTAATTGTTGTGTATTAAACATAAATTTGAAAATGAGGCCTAACTTACTAGCAAGTAAGCTTTCGGCCACGTTATTGCTCTTTAAAAATTTGGTTCTGGTAATTTTCGAAAAATTTCTATATCGAAACTTGTTTGTTATTTACGTGTTCTATTTTATATATGATCCTGATAATAATGTCCCTGTCTGTTTATCAAATTTGTCTTTTAATTGTTACATTTTCATGTTTAGTTGAATTCATTAAGTGTTAGTGTTTGATTGGGACTGGGTGTTCACAGTTCTTTTAATGTGTTTCCTAATTTTTTGTTTATGTAATTTCTGACCTCTGGTAGTTATTAGTGTTATCCCTCTGTCTCTTTCTACCTTGTGTAGAGAAAATCTAGGTGTTATTTTGTTTCTTCTGTTTTCCTTCCTATATATAGTATTATTTTCCTCAACTAGAATTGGCGGTTCCCTGTCCTTATTTAACTTAGCCAATCTCTTATCGGTGGTGTTTTGTAGGTGTTGTTGTATTTGGGGGTATAGTGTTTGTCTGAATTGATTTAGTTTTGAGAGGTAGTCATGATGATTGTCATAAGTTATGGTTTTTCCAAATATGTGTGTCCTGCCGTGAAAGAGTTCGAAAGGGGTGTGATTTGTGCTAGAATGTATCGCGTTATTGTAGGTTGTTAATACTTCGCTAAGTATTTCGGTATGTTCGCACTGTAGGTGTAATTCTTTTCGACGGTTCATAACTATTCTGTACAATTCTGTTAACGTAGAGTGAAGTCTTTCGACGGGTGAATTACCAGTCGATTGTTGGAATGAAGTAGTATGTTGGAGTATATCGTATTGAGCAAGGAAATCGTTAAACAGGTTTCCGGAAAATTCTGTTCCCTGATCGAAAACAAGTTTTTTGGGTATGCCAAAGTTGCTCATGAACTGAGACAAGGCGGCAATGATTTTTATGGAGTTTCTGTTATCAAGCGGGTATGCTTGTGCGAACTTTGAAAATTTGTCAATGACAGTTAGATTATAAGTACCATTGACGAAGTAAATATCTATGTGGATCACCTCTAAAGGTCCTGGTGGGGCAGGTGGTGATTGCATAGCTGGTTTATGGGGTTGCCTGTCGTATTTAAGTGTAAGGCAAATGTCACAGTCTTTTATTACTTGCGTAATAATATCTTTCATGCGGGGGAAATAAATATCTCTTTTTAGGTGTTGAAAGGTTTCGTCGATACCTCTGTGGTTGTTCTTTAAGTGGTATGTAAGTATTCTTGTTTTTTGGTCTTCCGTTTCGGTTATTTCGGGTAAGAACAGTTTGCAACGGGAGATTTTATATGAGTCGTTCACCGAGAAGTAGTTGTTATACGCTTCCTCTATGAGCAAAAAGATTTGATCTGGGGCAAATATTGCAGTCATTTTGTTTGGTTTAAGAATTGATTGCAAGATGTTAGAAATAGTGTCAAAGGTATATGTAGGTTCTGAAATGACTTGTCTTGTTTTGTACGTAAATGGTGTTGTGATTTGTACTGAAGACTTTTCCCCAATGTGGAACACAATTTGTGTATTGAAATGATTTAATGGTTGTTGGACAACTGGGATTTTTTGTGGGTCTTCGTTTATGTTTAAATTTGGTTCTATTCGACTAAGCGCATCAGCGACCACGTTTTGTTTGCCTTTTTTATACACTACTTCGTAATCGTATGCGGCTAGGGTAGTTTTCCACCGAAGTAGTTTAGGGTTTTGACCATTAAAGCTTTCTAACCAGACTAATGGTTTGTGATCTGTGACTATTTTAAATTTCTGGCCAAAAAGGTATGGCCTAAAATGACTTACTGACCAAATAATAGCTAGCATTTCTTTTTCTATGGTGGAATATCGAACCTCTGTGTCTGATAGCGTTCTACTAGCGAAGGATATGGGTCTGTCGTTGGTATCGGGGCCTTGTGATAGCACTGACCCTATGGCGTAGTTGCTTGCGTCGGTCGTCAACGTGAATGGTTTTGTAAAGTCGGGGAATATAAGTATTGGGTCGTTGCATAATAAATTCTTTGAAATTTCGACTGCTTTCCTAAATTCGTCGTCTATTACTATTGATTTTTTTCCTTTTAATTGTCTTGTTATAGGTTTTGTTATTTTTGCGAAATCTTTGATAAACTTCCTATAGTACCCAAGTAATCCCAAAAATGACTTGATTTCCCTGATGGTTTTGGGGCAGGGAAAGTCTTTAATAGCTTGTATTTTGTTTGGGTTGGGCTTGACTCCCTCCTGAGTAACAATGTGTCCCAAAAAGTCAATTTCTTTCCTTAAGAAGTTACACTTAGCAGGTTGGATTTTTAGATTCGCATTCAGTAGCTTAGAGAAAACAAGTTTAATGTCGCTAATGTGTTTCTGCAGTGAGGGTGAGAATATAATAATGTCGTCTAGGTAAACCAGACAAACATTACCTATAAGGTCTCCTAGAACGTTGTCCATCACACGTTGAAAAGTGGCTGGTGCGTTCTTCAGACCGAAGGGCATTCTTGTGAATTCGTAATGCCCATTTTCGACTGTGAAAGCTGTTTTGTTCGCGTCTTGTGGATTCATCTCAATTTGATGGAATCCACTTGCCAAGTCTATTGTTGTGAAGTATTTTGTTCTACCTATTCGGTCCAGTATGTCTGCTATGTTAGGTATCGGATAACGGTCGGAGATGGTTTTTTCGTTTAATTTTCGAAAATCTATTACCAACCGCCATTTTTCTTTGCCTGTAGTGTCGGCTTTTTTGGGTACGATCCATACGGGTGCACTCCAAGGAGAGTGACTGTTTTTAATAATATTTTGTCGAAGCATTTCTGATATTTGTTTACGAACTTCTTCTTTGTGTACATATGGGTAACGGTATGATTTAGTGAATATCGGAACATTGTCTACTGTTGGTATGGAGTGTTTAACGACATTAGAAAAGGTCAAATGGCTCTCTTCATAATGGAAAAGTTTCCTAAAGGTTTTGCATAGATTGATTAGATTAAATTTTTCTTCTTGGTTTAAATGTTCTGTCTTAATATTAAGTTCTTGTTGGGTGTCCGTCTGAGTAGTATCCGCCATTGTAGACATGCAGTGTAAAAGTCCATAGTGTTGTAAAGAGAGTTCTTCTGCTATTAATGGTTCTTCTAAATAAAGTGTTTGGTTGTAGTCTGAACTGTTACAGACTTCGAAATAGGCTATACCTGCGGTTGCAGTATACAGTCCACCTGTTATTGATAGTTGGTTGTCAAAATCTGTGGTCCCGTATATAAAGTCTCCTTGCATGAAGTTTACTGGTAGTGGAAGCCTTACCTTGCTATTTGATGGTACAGTATGCAAAATGTCTACAGGGTTTGGTCGTGTCAAAATTGGAACTGCGGTTTCAGGTGTTTCCAAAATGGAATCCGCGATGTTTATTTTTGCATTCAGAGTGGATAGAAGGTCCATGCCTAAGAGGCCATTGAAGTGTGGATGAAAATTGAACAAAAGAAACTTCTGATTTGACAATTCTTTGAATTGTATAAATTTAATAGTGTCTGTGAATTCCGTAATTTGGAATGTATTAAGTACTGTATGAATGGCTATGCTTGAATTAAGTTTTTTTATATTGTCTTCTGTAATGAGGGCCGGGTTTATAAATGAATAAGTGGACCCAGTGTCTATTAGGAATTTAAGTGGTTGTGAAGGGACAAATGTTGGGGATAGCATTACATAAGGTAATGATGACCCGTGGGCTTTTTTAGTTATGAATCCGACTGGTCTTCCGAGGCTCTTTGCGGAAAATTTGTGTCGTCATTTATGTTGCACAAATTTACATTTGTGTTAGTATTGTTTCTGTATTGTTGGTGTGTTGAAGTTGGTTTTTCGTAGTTGTGGGATGTGTTTTGATTTCTCATCGATTGTCCCCCTTGCTGATGATTGGTTTGTTGGTGCGAAATGTTGCGACCATTATTATTTGATAGTTTCGGTTCTTGTTGGTTATTTTTTGGGTATGGGCGTCCTCTGTCCGTTGGATTGTCACGGCGACGGCCCTCTACTTGTCTGTTTGAGTTTTGGAAGAAAAAACTTTGTTCCATTTGTCCGTATTCGTAAGCTTTTTCGATAGTTTCCGGGTTCCTAATTCTTATGATTGTTCTTAATGGATCCTTTAATCCGATGATAAATGCGTTGAGACATATATCATCGTAGAGGGTACGTTTAGTTGCGAGTGCATTACCCGTGGTATCCATGTCTTTAGCTATTGTTATAAGTTCGTTTCTCATTTTAATTATACTGTAAAAAAGTTTTCCCATTGTAAGGTCATTTGGGAGGGTCTGTATTTCCCTAAGTATCATCGCTTCGGTTCTCTTGCTGGTGTAGAGTCGTTTGAGATTAGTCTTGATGTCGTCCCAGTTCAATCGAGTGTCGCAAAGGGTCAAGGCATCGTCTGCTTTTCCTACGATTTTGTTGCGGACGGCCCTTAGAAGTAGTTGTCCATAAGGGGTCTTGTCTACTGATCTAATGAGGAACAGCAGTTCCTCAGCGCTAGTTATGAACTTGTCGAGATTGCTAGGATGACCTTCAAAAGTGGGGAGTTGTTCGATAAAAGCCAAAATGTCGGTTGGGTTAAGGTTGGTGTTAATAACTGTGGAAGTAGCGGAAGTAGTCGGACTTAAAGGGGCTGGTGCGTTTCCCGAGTCCATGTTGTTGCTGTTGGTGGATTGTTCTACTTGTTCCCTAATTTGAGGAAGGCTGCCTCCACTTCTAAGTCCAAGTCTTCTTTTACTTTGGGTATTAAACGGAATTCTCTGTGGCATGTAGGTGTTTTTGATTTGTGTAGTCTGTGTGTTGTACTTAAAAATATGGTATATGTGTTATTGTGCTTATATACTTTTGTATACGTGTACCTATGTTTATGTGTATATGTGTATATGTTTAGTGTAATAATGTTTTAGCTTAAATAATAAGGTGTAATTAAGTAATTGTAATCTTATATATAGATAATCTTAAAATGTAGTGTGTATTTATAATATGAATCCGTTTGTTTCTTTCTAAGTAAGTGTTGGCTCCAATGTTTGACTGTAATATATTATGTACATTAGTAAGTATAAAAAAATTTATATTCAGTTTGTATAAGTAAATGAACACATGGCAGTAACACAATCCGAAGTAGTAAGTTGAGTGTATTTGTAATTTGACAAATGTTTCTCAATTGGGAACATTCGCGAACAAGTATATGGCTTTTAAGGAAAGGTTCAACCTGACACACATAGTGATTTTATTACTGATTTATTGTTTAATTTCTTTCAATGTTGTGGTCCCGGTGCCTTTTCAGCGATTGATGTACACATATTCGGCCACAACATTGAACTAGATTTATTTGTTTTGCTTATTTATGTATGGTCCCGGTGTCTCATCAGCGATTGATGTACACATATTTGGCCATAGCACTGAATGATGTTAACTTTTTATGTATGTCATAAGTGATCCCGGTGCCCTTTCAGCGATTGATGTGCACATATTCGGTCACTTTGAATGTAAAGACATTTTTTTTATGTGTGATCCCTGTGCCCTTTCAGCGATTGATGTGCACATATTAGGTCACAATAGTTTGTAATTATACTGTATGTCACTGTTGAACTTGTTTGTGTGAAGTTTTTTCCTTTTCTTCTCTTTTTTTGAGAACCATATATTTACACTTGGCTCCTCAAACTTGTGTTTTTTTTTTTCTGCCACTTGTTCACTTACTTACCCGTTTACAGAAGTGGAACGAAGAACGTGAAAGGCGTTGTTAATCCTTTTAGTTCTAGTCCGGCTGCGCCAGTTACGGGTGCCTCCGTTGGATCGGGGGTCCTCCTTTCTCTACTCTTAGTTAGTTGCTGCCCAGGCTGATGTGATGGGAGTCAATAATGACTTTATTGTGTACTTATGATATATATATATTTGCCACTTTAAATAAATCAACTGCTCGGTTTGGTGTCAAGATCAAGAATGATGAAAGCTTTATTCTTAATGTATACGCACGGGCAAGCAGCAGTGCTTTTGATCCCGTTAGTTCTAGGTAGCGAGTCTAGACGAGGACGTCGCGATTACGCAGTGTGTATGTGTGTGTGTAGGTTCATGTTAATTTCAACGTCGAGAGCGTCGCCACCACGCAGTATGTGTGAATATGTGTGTGTTCATGCCGATTTCATCATCGGCTGCAACAGAGTTTCAGGTAGCGGGGGACGAGGCTATGCTGGCATGGTAGCTCGTGATCAATATATATATATACAGCGTTGGCACTTTGCTGATGTCGCCTACCGGGCGGGCTTCATAGGCGGAGGTGGTTGTTGAGGGGGGTTAATGCTGGGCATGGTAACTCGCGCGTTGCCGCTTTGAAGTCATAATAGATGTAGCCAGCTTCTGAATAGGCGGCATGTGTGCTTGTGTGTGTGTGGTGGCCGGTGACCAAGAGAAGTGCCGACTGGCCAGTGGACACGGACACCTGACAGAGCCGAACCTCTACTATATCTCTTTCTCGAAGTCGGGCTTATTTGCATGGCAAATGTTGACGCTTGGTAGTTGGAACGTCCCAGCCGATGAGCAAACAAATCATAAATACTCCGAATGCTGGACGATGGGCTATGTGTGCCATGGGATGGAACTTGAGGTCCAGGTCCACGTCCACGTCCAGCTCTCCATGTTTGGCAAAGTAATTGAGTAAGTGGCGGCGGTGGCGGTGGCGGCGGCTGACTTGTCATACCCATTAGCATTTGTTTGCCGAGGTGCGGATCTGAGCGCAGAAGCCGAAAGTCATGCGGCGGAACACAAATGCCACATTAATTGTTTCAAGTTGTTGTCGTCGACTCCGTCAGCGGTTGCTCGGCAAATATTTGCGATCATTTTCAAGTGGCAAGATTATGACGCATTCACGCCAGATCGGAAAGAAGGAGATAGGTAGTTGCACTGACAAAAATTAAAGTTACCTCGCAAATATCACAAACAGCTGTAGATCTAAATTGCATGCAATTTAAGATTATTTTCCCAGTGTAACTGTGTTAAGAGATCGTCTGATCCAGTGATATTTGCACTCGGACCCACTTCGTCCACTTGTGTGTTCCAGTTTCAGTTTCCAGCTTCAGCTGCAGTTATTAATTGGTATTTAAAGTGAAGAATAATGTTGGCCCAAACAAAAGGACACACCACAAGCACTCGACGCGACTCGAATCCTGCCGTTCGCCCAGCGTCTCGGCTCATCCATCACTTGGCATCACCCACAGCGTCTCGAGTGCCGACTGCGCAGGTAGGGTGTCCCTGTGGACCCTGAGGACACAGAGTGGAATCCAGGGCCAGCTGGATAGCCTGCCTGGCATCTCAAGTGCGCACTTGAGCGGATAAAGGAGGCAGTAGGCGGCGCAGGAGCCGCAGGACACTCGCCTCGCTGCACTCTATCGGCAGGTTTATTATTTTCACACTCGCACAGCTAAAATAATTGCCTGCTGTGAGCTTAGCCCAAAAGCAAACCTCGCAGACTCCGAGGCACCACACCCTGGTGGTGCTCCTAATGCCCAGGTGCCAGAATGCTCGAATGCCATAACACCAGAATGCCAGAAACTAACTCCAGACCTCGTGGCAACTGTCGCCTGGCTGACCCAACTTTATGGTCGGACTAGCTTACTGCACTGGAAAATATAATGGAAACTGGTATATATAAACTATATGATTCAAAAATATTAAGTAATTAAAACTATCCTTATATTAGCAAATTATATTTGTTTGAATACAGATGAGCTCTGACTTCTTTGATCCTAGTATCTGTAAGATCTCTATCTATAATTTTTTCGACTGCATCTTTATGACACTCGCTAGCTGGCAGCTGGGCCCAGCCAAATGGTTGGCCACAAGCCCTGGGTCTCGAGCTAGCCGTTAAGACGACTGCCAAAACATTCAATAAATATGTTGGCTCATATAAATTATGGCGGCTAATGAACACGGCGAGTGTGTGGAGCGCAGTCCTAGGGAAAACTCAGAGCCAGCACCAATCTGAAACGAAACTGAAACCTCTGAAATCTTCGTTTCAACACAATGAGGCACAGTTGCATCTGCCACTAAATGCTGCAGCACGCTTATCAACCGCCACGCATCTCTAAGATTTCCTTGGAAATTTACTATATCAATAGTCGCCCGAGGAGACAACAAAGTCGACACTTGGGTTAAGGTTAAGGTTAGGGCTGACCCATAGTCTTCAAACCCCTTCCTGCGCCTTGGATTGATTGAAATTTGTGAGCTACTTGGCTTGGGCTTTATGGCCCGCTAATTAATAAAGCCGGAGTCAGTTGGTAGCAGTTAGTGGGATACAAATGGGCATCCATGAAATACGAAACTGAAAATCCAAGGAGTGCAATGAAATCCATTTTTAATGACGCCTATATGGGAAGCTGTTGTATATATTCAATATTTGAAACAACAAAGATACTTTATATATCCGATCAATGTATTTGAAAGCAAAATAAACTGAAAGTAACATGTTCAAGTCCTCTGTGGATTTACCTGAATATAATAGCCAAAAGACCTTCTGATAGCTCATCAAGTGCACAATTGATTTTGGCCAATACTCGAGGGTTTCAAAGATATTCTCCCACAGCCAATTCATCTGCGATTATAACCACTGGCAAATCGGATTTGTTTTGGCTTTCAGCAGAGCTGGATTCGACCAAAGAATATCTTTTAATTACGCTGCTCTCTCGTCTCCGGACAATAGAAAGTGGAACTCAGACAGCTGGCTGAAGGAATTTTCGGGGATCAATCAAGAGGTGCAACTTGTATGGCCCATAAGCGCATAATGCTGTTTGCACTTTGACTTTCAAATTGGCTGATCTGCTCGGCACAAAGGACCAAATCCGGCTAATCCTCTTGTAGAAAACGCTGCCTTTTTGACACCCATCAAACGCCTGAAAGAGCTGAAGTGCCGGAGTGTGTATCTTTTGCATACAGGCACTTGAATACTCGAGTCCTCCTTTTTTCTGTTTTGAAATTCTGGCGAAGCGAAACAATCAAACAATTGGCCTGTCAGCAGAGATTGGATGTCAAGGGAGCAGCTCTTAGGGGGAATTGCACTTCATAGTCCGCAACTGCATCCATTGTGCCCGACGAGTTCATTATTAAATCATTTTTGGGCATCATTCCCTCCGTTTTCTTCAGCTTGACACGTGAGCTGACCACACACACTCGACTGGGCTGGCTTGGATATAGTTAGGCCCAAGATACAGATACATTTGCCAGCTGGACATGACTCGTCCGAAGTCGATTTCATATGCAGATTGCAGCGACGACAGCTGACGACTTTGTTTGCCAATTATGGCGATTTCAGTTTTATTTCGCCGTCGCCAATCGATTAATGACAGATGTCCAGATACTCAACTCGAAAATCCCAACATAATTGGCTTGTAGCTCGTCATAAAGCCAAAAATAATGAGGGTGCAGATTCCCGGACTCCCGCACAACACGTATTTATATGCGAGGGATTTTCACAGTTTCCCGGCGAAACAGCAGATAGCAGATAAACAAAGATAAACATCTCGGTAATGAGGCGATCCAGGAATATCGCCGCACATATGCTTTAATTGCCAATTGTTGGCCAGAACTTCCATGCGGGCTGTCCGATTGTCTGGAATTTAAAGTGCCAACAAGCAATTGACACAATGGGTCCAAAACTCTCGATATCGTTAGGGGAAGGCACCATCGACAGTTGTTGGACAAACGCAATGCGAACGCCCCCTTGGATTCGCACTTTCTGGGGGAGTGACCAGGACAATTTCCAAATTAAAAACCACTAAAGATGCCGTTGACACGCTTCATATATCAGCGGCCGGACTCCAGCACCTTTTTGATTTCCGGGAAAAACAGAAACCGAAACAGAAACTGAAACAGAAAGCCGAAATTCGAAGGCGTTAAGGCCAAAACACACTTGGCACTCGGTTGGCAATTAGATGCGCTTCACTTGAACCTATTTAAAATACAATCGAAACACGGCCGCCTCACAAAGAGGTGTAAAATTGTGTCTGTTTTCCTGGCCCGTTCCCGATTCGTTTTGTTTGGCATTTCGCAACGGCCAACAATGCCCGGCCACTGATAGGAACAATGGCCGAAAGTCCGGGCCAAGATGCCAGACAATGCCGCTGATTTAGCCGACTGCGCCGAAAAGGTGCAGCCAAACAATGAGCCGGCATAGTCCAGCAGCGGGGCAATTGCAGATCGCTTCGGACCAGACCCGCAACCAAAGCCAAGACGAGCGGAAAAATCACAGAAATTGGCCAGCAATTAGGTGTTTCCAATATATCTCTGCCGCAGCAAAATCATCCAGTAATCATTGTTTAGAATATTCCTGATGTTAATTACATCTCTGCTTCAAAGTTCCAATACCTTATCACTTCGATTTTATTTAATACACTTTGTAGCTTGTGCAGCGAGTTCAACAAACCCCTTAAATCAGACACTCGACTAATTTAATAAGCTATGAAAATTATCAGCGTTTTTCCATTAGGCCCGCGGGAGTTACTCCACCACCATGCACTATCAGTTCAAATTAAAACATAGCGCTTGTAATTGAGCATAAAAAGGATAACATCGCTGACAGCCATCCCAGGCTTATCACCATGAAGAACCCAAGCCGTGGATCCCAACTCCCCTTCTTCGGACGCAATTGAGGCTGTCGTCTCCATCTAATCGGCAGGCATAACGCTTGACTTGCCCCAAAACGCTTATCTACCCGGCGATGCACTCGCACAAAAGACGTGTAATTATGTGGCAGTGCGATAAGCCTAACCCTAAGCGAAGTACTACCAAACTGCTAAGGGGAATCACTCGCACAAGATTTATAGACTTGGGCTGACAATTAGCGCTGATAACTTTCGGTTTCGATGGGATTCGACTTGGACTCGGGCTCCTAGAATTGAAATTGCCTGTCTAATTTCCTGAGTTATGGCGCCGAGTTCAGCACGGCACTGTAATTATGGAATATGAGAAAAATTACTGAAGCCTCGGAAAATATGAGACCTAATATATGCATTTCTCTAGCGAGCTGCGAGTGGGCGTGGCACCTCCGCGGGCCAAACATTAAACGGTAGTTAGTGCGATTAGAGAACGCTTCTCGAGTGGTAAATATTGTGCCTCGCAGGCGACTTTCTCCGCGAAGCGTGCCTCGTAGACACAAATGCAAAGTATCTGGCGCCAGAGGTGGACACTTGTCGCACATTCCGCCACGGTCGCTTTCTTTGTGGATCGCATTTCACCCGGAGGATGGGCCAAAATGCATTTCCCTCGGTGGGAGCTATCCTTGCAGGCCATGGCTCATTAATAACTCTCATATTTTTCACGCCAACTGAAAGAGTTTCGGCGGTGTCTAGTGAGCAGGGAAGCAAGATACTTCATAATTATTCCTGGTATTCATCATTCTTCCTATGTACCTATTTCAGCCATTTTCCTAGCCCGTTTCAAAGGATCCATAAGATCAAAGATTGTTTTCCCAAACAGTTTTTGCCCTTTGTGGCCATCAATCTTCAATCAAGCATTTCCCAATGTGACACTTTCGACTGGGAAACAGCGGCAATTTAATCAAACTACTGACACACAAGGCATGAAATGCCTATGAAAGGCAATTTTCATCAAATTTATTGTCATTGTGAGAGGGGCAGTGCTAAATGGCTGGGAAGGTCCGGCATGCAAATGACATTTCGGCAATTGCATTAATGGCGGCGATTCCAATGCCGATTCCGAATGTGATTGTTTCGCCCTCGAAGGGAGTGCCATATGCATACACAACTACATATAGTATAGTATATTTTGGTAGTTATTAGGGGTAGGGGTGGGGGAATGGCAATTATACTCGACTCGACTGGGCACATTCATGCTGGTCAATTGCCAGAGTGACATTATGAACGCCCAGTGAGGCGGGCAGCTCCGATTGAGGGTATTATTATTGTTATCCTTTCAGCGCAAAATGGCCGCCGCTGACATGGCCATAGTTTCGAATTCGGCATTCAAATTTCGCCATCGCCATCACCATCGCCATTGTTTGCGGCTAACTGTGCGTGCCGAACATCCAGGATGCCAGGAAGCCAGGAACACCACGTCCAAAGTATCCCAGCGGGCAGCTGACGAGGGGCGATTAAAATCTCAGTCGGAACTGGGACCCCGCATGGGAACTCACTACTATATATGCTGAATATATATTCACCATGTCTGCAATATTTGATTTTCATTGAATGAGCCTTGAATTAGCAGGACAAGGATGTTGCAGTTCAATGATGAAAATGAGACAAAAGATATACATGCAAACTATGGAACGTAAAGATATACTATCTTTAAGATATAAACCATTGCGCCATTTGAAATACTTAAAGGAATATGAGATACTTTTCTCTATGTGTATAATTATCAATTAGCTAATAAACTATTGCTATTTCCTCTTAACTTTTCAGCTGCTTCCGCTCGAGGAAGAGCGCCGCGAATTGTAAATTGCTATAAATGTTTATTAATTGTTTGAAAATAATTGATAATTACGGGGCACTGAGCACGATCGATGGTTTCCTAGCGCGAACCTGATCCCGATCCAATTATTCCCACACCAGCACCAGAGACGGAAACTCGAGAGGGAAAGTCTTTAGTCTTTAGATGAGATCAGACTGATTGCCGCTGCTAGGGATCGTTAGTGGCAGACAAGTTGGGCGCAACCGCAACAACACAATTCCCGTGAAAATGCGGCGAACACACGCGGCGTTTCCCGTTCGCAGGATACTGGATACTGGATAGAGGATAGAGGATCTGTATGTGGATATGGTTGGGAATTGGAGGCGTCAGCGCCGGCGGCGTTGCAGATGCCGCAAGTGGCTGTCACTTCCAACACATGTTTTGACCACGTCAATAAATCATCGCATGTCGGGCGTGTCAGCAGTGGCTGATCCAGAAGCTACAGCTCCAAAAACTGACGGGTCGGAAATACCCGGCTATTACTCAGTACTCAGTACGATCTGTTAAAGAGACGTATCAAAATGACATGATTATTTTATTAAAGCAATGAACACTGATTACTCAGTACGCTTATCTCATGGGGGTTTTTGGTATAATTATTCGAAGACAAAATAAAATTTGATGGTATTATAATCATAAATTGGGAAATACACAACAGCAAGTCACTTGAAAAACTTTCGCTAATCATAGCCAAGTAATAAATGTTTCCCCTTTGACTTATCCATATCCTGGAATTGCTTTCCCACACACACACAAACGACTAGACTCAATTACCAACAAGTTTTCAATTGCACCATTGTCCTCATTCATTAGGCATAATTCTCACTTTCCTCGGAGGCTCGACCAGCATCCTGAGATATCTGCGCTAGACAATCTCACAGATGCGACAGATGAGATGGGAAAATGGCGAAAAGATGCAAAGTCAAGCTGGCTACTTGCCCCCAGTTCAAGTGGCCAAATAAATTTCAATGTTAATTTAAATGGAATTCATTACCCGGCCGAGCAGCAGTCCATTATAAATCACATAGAAATTTTCGTAAATTCATCGCCACTTTAGTTAACCCCTAATGACTTTTGTGTCCGAATTGTTTTGGGCAATCAAGCCGGGCCAACCGACAACCCCGTCCTGTCCTGACCAACCCCCGAGTGTTAAATTAGCCCAGGATAGGGGAGGATTTCGGCTGGGATGCGGCGGCAAAAGGTGCAAAATGCACAAATGAGTATAAATATTTTCACAATTAACGAGAAATTAAAGGCGACAAAGATGCCTGGCGGCGGTAAAAAGCGGCAGCCGCAGTGCGATGCTGTTATGTGCACTGAGAGAAATATATATAAGAAATATTTAAAGGAATACTAGAATAGATACACAAACATAAACAGCACTTTTGAAATATTTAGGCATACAATTTATTTGTGAAAGTAAACCATATACAGTCTTTTAGGATCTAGGAAGACTTGAGCAGCAGAAAACTAACTCTCCTTTTTTTGCAGTGCACGCTCGGTGTGATCCTGCGGCTATCCTGATCCCGCTGCCGATCCTGATTCGAAGTCGGAGTCACCAGGAGACAAACAAACAACAACCCCAGGAGCAGCAGATGAGCAGGCACTCGAGCACTCGAGCCAGACAAAAGGGCAGAACACGAATTTAATAGACTCCCATTCCCATTCCCATTCCCACTCCCATTCCGATTGCGATTCGATGATGATGATGTCCTTCTGCCATTTAATGCGTACAAAACGTCTAATAAATTAACTTCACTTCTGTGCGCATCTGTGTGAGTCCGTGTGTGTGTGTGTGAGTTGGGCTTTGTGTGCGTGGCCTGAAAGAAAAATCGTTTTCAAATGAATTTCAATGCAACGAAGCGTAAAACATTTTACGCCGCGCATCTCATCGTTTAGGGGAATCGGCATCGGCTTCGGAGGGTTAACAAGGAGCCAAATAAAAGGACATGCGGCGGCTGCAGCACTCGAGATATGGATATGCTATTAGACAGTTTATTAATGAATCCTTTCAATTGTTAGCGCGTGATTTCGCTTTCACATGCCACCGTAGCCCGGCAGCCCAAACCATTCGAGGACAATTAGACGAAGGACTCACAAAAAATATATATTGCAGTTTATGAAATGGCACTTAATGACCCAGAAAGCATGTCGCTCGACTCGCTGTAAATATGATTGGACAAACAGTTGGCATCGGATGACACAAAGGATAACGCACATGAAAGCTGCTGCGCCGCTACCGAAAATCCTTTCCAATTCGGTGTCAAATATTTTCCAGGACTCGCGACGCCTTGTTTTTTAAGGCGAATTCCAGTGAGTTTGTTGTGATTTATGCACGCGGCGGGATGTCCTTGAAGTGGATGGAAGGGTTAGGATGCAACTCCTCCGGCATCGGATGACACCAGCTGGGAAAGGATGACAAGATAAAAAAGGAACTAATTAATTAATTCTAAGATCTTATAAACTAGCTAATACCTATTGTTATCACGCAAGTATTAAGAATTTGTGAGTATATTTCTGTGGGAAACAAGTTCCAAAGGACATATATCAAGGACAAATTTATTTTCCACTTAGGATGAAATACCTTTGCTTTGTGTAACTTGGTGCATCTGCCTGATGAATATTTCGAATTGTTTAGGCAGCAACCATTACAAATTAATATTATGACCCGTTCGGAATCGATTGTCAACCGCTTACTTTTTACGAATCCTGATGAGAATGGGAGCATTCTACTCGATATGAATTGCCTGTGAAGTGTCAATGAATGGCGTACAGGAATTGTGGCAGGGTTTCCATTATGATCGACCCATTGAACAAATTTGCCCCCCTGCCCATGGGTATCTGCTGCTCTGTCTTGAGCACTTCTTTCTGCTTTTCAGCTAATACGATTATAAATATGCGATTATTAACACACGATTGCCCGCTGACATAATTAAGACACCAGAGGATGTCTGAGCAAATAACCGAATGGATGGTGGAGTGGCCATAGATTCATCGGGGGTATATGCCATGTAATACATATCGGGCAAAACAATGGCGGAGTCCGCTTGTCACACGTTCTACAAACGCGACTGACATTGGCTGATGCCCAGATACAGCTGACATGTGCTCGGATGCATCTCATCCCATCCCTAATGGCCTGCTAATAGATGAACGGCGTGTTTGAAATTAAAAGTAAACCGCAAACAGGCCGTGGATAAATGGCCAACTTCACCAACGGGGGAAGCCAGTTAGCCAGTTCCCCTGGTGAACCACCTCATTGCAGGGTGATTAATGAGCAAGTAAATAACTTGAAAAGTGTGAGAAAGTTGCTGTACCAACAATCAATGGGTATTAATATCATATTTTAAATATGAATCCATCTGTATGTATACTTTTAATCCCATTAAGTTCCTCTGGCCATCAATATTGTTAAATCATAAAGATTTCCTGTTCATTCGTTGGCATAATAAGCTTAAGCTCGTGATGCACGTCGCCACACCTTGAAGTTGATCTTGGCCGGGTTCGTTTAGCGTAATTAGCCACAATCGAGTTGATATGTCAAATTAATAAAATATTAAACCGAAGGTGGCCCCTGCTGCTCATCGGCGGCAGAGGTGCATAAATTTAGCAATTCGAGGCGTTGATTTGTTGAGCGTGTTTCACTTGCTGAGGAGGATCGCCGGATGGCTGGTGGGGCTGTCAAAAAGCCGTAATTTCTGTTTAACTTTGCGCGGCCAGCCTTCGATAAATTATCGCAATTTGCGTTGCATTTTGCAGTTTGGCGGAGTTGGTCGGAGCTGGGGCGGCACTAGCAGTTGCTAAATTAACAGAAGCCGAATGCAACTAATTTGCGACAAAACGCCCTCAGGTAGTGGCAGTGGGCCAATAAATCACGTCAACCTAAACTGGAAGCCAGCAGCAGTAAGCCAGAAAGCCAGAAAGTCGGAGAGCCAAGGAAACCAGCTCGGCATCATTTGGCACTCGAATTTGTTGTCGTCGTCTGCATGCGCGCCAAATAAATTGCCCTTGCCAGCGGTCCAGCCTTTGGGCCTTTGCCTCGCGGCTTTTGACCAGATTCCCTGGTCTCCCTGGGCTTCCTTGGCTTCCTGGCCCAATGCGAGGCGCAAACGCGGCCAGCAATTGTGCAGGATCACCATGAAATGGGATTAAATCGGACAAAAATGTTCGTTAGCGTCAATGAAAAGGCCAAAAAGAAGCATGAATGGAAGCTGCGACTTGTGGCAGGCTGCAGCTCCAATTCCAAAGAGTACACTTGGAAAAAAAGAGTAAAGTATGTCAACAACAAGTGCATAAATGCTAAAATGAAAGAATAACTTGGATATATATAAAATAGGAGCAGAATGTGGGTCAAGGATTGGCTTGCATTACATGTAGAATTGTGGTATCCAAGTTCTCTCGATGTCAGCTAACTACAATAATTCTCTCAGTGCATTTTCTGGCCTGGCCGGGCCAACAACAAATTAACACCTTGGCTTTTGTGTTGCCACTTTGGGTACAAACAATAAATAAATATCACTGCACGTTCACCGCCCTCCCCGCAAAAGTTGTCCTGTCAGGAGGAGTTTCTCCGCAACTCGAACAAGGCCAGTTCCTGTGCATTAAGATTGGCAAATTTATCGTCTTTTAATTAAAGTGCAGGCGACCCGGTTCTCCGTCAGGCGGTCGGAAAGAGAGCGCACCAAATGCCACCACCACCCGTCTCTGTCTTTCCGTCCGATTAGGAGCGATGATCGCCACGTGATCTGCATATGAATAAAAGCCATGTCCAACTGCATTTGTGCATCTTCTGAGGATCTAAGATCGCACTGTTCAACACACTCATTATCCTACTAAATGTTAGTTCTCCTTTTACTTGATGGCTATTCCTCGTATCTATAACATGTTCCATTTCCATGTTGCCCAGTGTAAGTGAGCAGTGCAGCTGGCCTGTTGGCCCTGAGATTTGTACACATCTCAGAGCTGATAACTAACTGGGCTGCTCAGCCGCCTCGGGATGTTTCCACTCAGCACTTGGGATCAAAATTGAGTAATTTAACTACTCAATCAGCGGGGGTGTCGAAGCCCCATCAAAAAGCCCTTCGTCTTGCCCTTCTCTGGGATCTCGGATCTCTGATCTGGGCTATGGCATCGTTGTTAGCCGCATTGAAGGTGTTTTTGAAATTGCCAATCATTAAATGGAGACGTGCCGGCACAGCGAGGGTTGATCACAAAGTTTGTGAGCTGCATTTAAAGAGTCAGAAGTATTTCATGATCAGAGACTTGAGCTCCATATAAATTGGTTTGTAAAAATGCATAAAGATACTCTCAAGATTGTATTAGTAAACTCCCTGATCTACCCCCTTTTGGCAATAAACCGATCGGTGCTATGGTTTGTGATCTTTCCATCGATCGTTCAACTTAATCACAGCATTCATTGTTCGGTGGTGAATATGAAAGTGGGGGGTACGTTAACAACTGCACCGATGTAACTACAAGATACTACATACTTTGTTGGCCAGCTGCAATTTAGTTTATTGTTATAAGTGAGTGAGGTTAAGTGCGCGAGTAATCTACGAGGCTGGCCCCCTCCTGATCCGCCCGATAGTACCCATCTACGCCCGGGCGATCCTCGTCATCGGCATCATCATCATTTGTAAAGGAGAAGCGAAAAAATCACAACTGATTGCATTCCAATCGAGCGGCCAAGTAAGTGGCGAGTGTGCCGGAGCAAAGGTGTTATAAAATTTGTTTAACTTAATTTCATCGAGCGCCGCTGCGCGAATGAGACGGCCAGTTGTGGCAAGAAAGAGACGGACTGCAAGCGGCGGGGGGCGAAAGAAGCACAGGCGGCGCTCCTTTAATCAAGACATCGAGGCAGGACGATCAATCAAGTCATCAATTTGAATGTGTTGTAGCACAAAATATAGTAATTTTCAATATATTTTCAGCAATAATTCAATTTGCAATTATCTCAAGTGTTTTGACTCCGAAACTTCAAGACGATCCACCGACCACGGATCGATGGATCGATCAGAACAAATGACCGCTGCCCGGGGACTCGACTTGAGCTCCATCTCCATCTCACGAACTGGTGTAAATGAACCCAATTGATTAAAGCGTAAATTAACCTGGGGTTAACAATGTTTGGCCGCAATTGTTATTAATCATTGGGCGGTATGAATGCCTAATCAGTTTGGGAATTATGAACGCTCTTGGGGGCGGCGATTGTCAAAGCAGTTGCTTTCCCATCGAATTCAATGAACGATGATTGGCCTTTGACGAAGAAAGTGCGATCAGAATATCTGGCTAAGTGAAATGGAAAACCCTCGGCCCTTGGTGGAGTAATAAATAATTGTTAACAATCCAACAGATCATCGGAAAAGCCTTTTCTCTGCACCGAAGATGCATAGAAAACGCTTCAATTGAATCAGCATCATGGGAGCGATCCTCCAACCTCAATTTCCATCTCCCCATTGACGAGAGTTAATTTTTCATCATTACAATTCTTCCAGCCTCCGATCCGCGCTCAATATCAATCAATAAATCAATCAACAATGCAATCGAATCTGGCAGACGTCTGGGCGTCTGGGCCAAGTCATCGGCCCTAAAAGGCATATGTGGCTAATATGCCAGACAGTTTGGAGCCAGATCGTTGATTTGTTTACCATTCGACTTATCACAACTCATGCTTAGTTGGCACTTTATTCGGGGGGCCCTCGGATTTTGGACCCTCGAAGGTGCAACTGGTGTGGCAGGGGCTTATGTCAATAGAACTTCTTCAGCAGCGCACTTTGAAGTGGGAAATTGACGGGTCTAATGATCTTCGGCCATTCGGGCGTATCTAATGCCGAAAGTTCAATTTAACTGCAATTCGTCATACAGAAGATAGACAGACGTACAGAAGCAGAATCTATTCAGTGCTAGATACTTCTGAATCCGAAGAGTACTTACCATATCATTAGTAGAGCTATGCTCCTTTACTATATTCCATATTTTCCTGACTTTAAGCCATTGCTAACGAACCCACTAGTGGCCCTACTGAATTCAGTGGACTGTAATCTCTGGTCAGCAATATTTCAAGCTTTTTGTCGCTGTGAAAATTAATTCAGTTGTCTAATTTTTGCAGCATTACTAAATAAATTGGCCAAATGAAAGCATCCACCACGCCGCTTTCGGGACATCCAATCAAAAAGCGCAGGCAGGCGGCAGCCACGCAGAATGCAAAATGCTAAATGCAAAATGCAAACGACCAAATCCCCTTTGGCAGCACAATGGGGTAGCTGGGGGAGATGGGGGATACGGGATGGGAAAAGCAGCCGGGAGTGCATATAAAATATTTTGATACCCGAGCTGCATTCATGTTAAGTTAAGCCTGGTTTATGAGTGTTGAAAGTGCCAGAGGACCGGCTCCGTGATTGCAACTATTGTTGCGGCCCAAATGTGGCATGAAGTTTAAGGCTGCCATCAAATTTGGTAAAGACAATTTTAAATGCATGGCCCAGCCAAACGGGCTTATGACTGCCTGACTGCCTGACTGGCCGGTCAGGACAGGCCAGGAAATTCTTCGTAAAAGCCCACACGGAGCATTGTAATGCGCCTTTGTGTTAAACAAATCATAAATCAATAAAAAGAAAAACTAAGCAGCGGCATTCCAGTTCCAGCTCCGATGGAGTCGCTCTGGCTGCTGGATCCCGATCCGCGGGCCTGGGACTCGCCTGTCCACGATAATTGCGCATACACCTCGGCCAGACAGACTGCGGAGACAAAAACATCTTAACTTAGTGGTAAGTGCAGTCAACTAACTGCTACCACTAACAAAGACAACAAGCCAACAAGCGGCCACGTTCCGCGACCAGAACGCAGCATGTGCTATGGAAAATCGTGCCCCGAGCTCACGACTCCGCTCCGGAGGACCAGGGGCAATGGCAGCCCAGGAGGCTGGCCGGGGTAGGCAGGCCGCCTCGCCGAGCCCCTTTTGGGCCGAAAAAAGAAGGCAAGTGCCGGAGGCTGTAAAACACTCAGCACCCAAAACGCGAGTGGGTGGGTGGCTGCAGGCGGACGCGGCGGCGGATCGGTTCACACTGGGAACCGAAGTTGGTAAGAAGTCTGCGTCCGGTTCGAAGGACCAAAGTGGGTAGGGTCAGTTTCTTTCCGTTCTCCATCTAAAACATTACATCAAGCATAAAAAACACGAATCCAAACTGAAGCAGCTATCCGGCTTGAGGGACTAATATTAAAAAAAAGACACTCTTCTATGTTAGAATTGGATATGCAGCCACAAATGTATCCGGCTCGAAGGATTATTACAAATGAAGCTACCTGCACTTCCACACAGTTTTTCTCAGTGCACGAGTTACCAAGGGGGACGATCAGCAGCTTTGGAAAATTGTCGCGCCGCTTAATCGACAGCAAAAGCATCAGCAGTAGCAGCCAGAGCAGCAGGCAACCTCGAATGCCTTCTGGAAAAATTATTATCATAGCCTCTGGTCTTCGCTGATGGTGCAGGGAAAGCCTTTTGGCCCGGGCTTGGGCTCAGTTTTGTGTCAACACAAAATGCTCAAGGTGTTGGAGAGTTCACGCTTTTGCCAACAACTACTTACCTGGCCCTCAACAAGCATATTAAGCCACAAAATGAAGTTATCGCCTGGCCCGGCTGGCTTGTTGGCTCTTCGGCTGGGGAACAAAAGGTGCGCTCTATGAAAAACTGATTCATGACTTTGGGCCAGACCGAAAAAGCTGGAAGCAATTTTTCCCGCTCCTCTCGCTTTTTGTTTTTGGCCTTTTTATTTCGCTTCAATTTTTTTTGATCGTGCAGCCGCGGCACGGCATAGTTGTTGTAAATTTGTTGCAGCTCTTGTTGCTGTAGCCGAAGTGGTGATTTACGGCATGCGTTGGCCAAAAGAGCTGCTGGGATCTGGGATCTGGGAGCCGGCAGCTCTTGGCCCAGAGCTGTACTGGATCCTGGGCTGCCATCGGAAATTTGCATGCCCAGCGAGCGATCCTGCAGATAATAAAAGCGCAGCTAGACGGCAGCCAGCTAAGGCGATCCTCGCGGCTTCGGCCGATCTTATCTCCTGCCAGAGTCAACGCTTTGGGCCAAGTGCCATTTGAACGCAGAGCCCAGTGAACAGAAAACCCAATACCGAAACGAAAAAAAAAAATCAGAAAAAGGATGGAAAAACAACCTAAAACAACATCGGGGACAAGAAGAACGCCACGTTTAGTGTGCGCATTTTATGATTATGTTGTTTTGATTTTCACGATCAGCCGTCTGTGGGCAAGTATTTAGTGTATTCGCTGATTGCAACTAACATGGCCGAGAGACCAGGGCCTAACCTTTGATCGTGTTACTGATCGTGGCATAATTATTGCCCCGCCAGCATAATTAACAAATGAATTTGTTTACAAGCCACAGACTAAGAACTATCTTTGTAACATGTAGCCAACAAATCAATCAACTATTCATTTGAATTTTAGACGAATTTCTAACGAATCAAGTTGGCTTAATTAAAAGTAGACTCTGATTAGTCAAGAATAAATATTTCAGCTAAAGCCTTTCGTGCTAACTTTTTGATTCAATTAGAGATCAAGAAATGTTTTATTCCAACTACCAATCATGACTTGTCTAACATTTAATTAACAAATGGACTTGTACCACTGTCAATTTGATCGTGTTAGTGATCCAGTCCGGGTAATTTACGATATCGAGAATCCGAAAAGTCATGACTTGTCTTACAATTGAATAAAAATCAGGAGCTTTTACGCCCATTTTTATTCTGATATTTGTCGGAATGATTGTTGAGTGGCTAAAGTGGCTAAAAGACCACCAATCGTGACACATTATGCAATTAATTAGCAAATGTAGTTGTTAAGACAGCGTTTCGATCGCGTTACTGATAAGAAGCAATTCAAACTTAATGGCTTAACAAGTGGTCAACATTTCTATTCAAATGGGATTGTGGAGATCTAATTAAAATATATGCAAAACAAAGGAAAAACCCCATTTAGATACTCCACAGTAAATTAAGCCATAAAATGTGTTTGGGCCAACTTGATGGTGTTACGACAATAAGAATGCAATCCTTAACGCTTTCATAACGTATTCATCGTGGGGAATTGAGTTCGATCATAATCGACGGTAAATCAAATTCGTAAGCAGTAATTAAAATGTCAGAAATCCGTGGAAGAGTTGCCCTTTGCTGGTGTGTGGCTGTTAAATTGATTTATGCACTGCGAGGAAATACTCAAAAGAAAATCAGTTAATAGTTCGTGGCTCGCTGGGCATTTAATAAGGATTTATTGTTTCTCGCTAGATGTTAATGCCGCCCGCCAGGCAGTTCGGGCCCAAAACCAAGTCATCCCGAAATTTACAGCTGGCAAACGTCTTAATGGGCTATTAAGTGGATGTGGATATCTCCATGGGCGGAGGAGGAGCGCTTGGCTGGAGATGTTTTAATCAGCATTTGAGATATTTGGTGGCTCTGGACGCTTAGTTGCCGTTTAACGAGCGTGACCAAAAAGAAGAAAAAGACAACCCAGATCCCAGATCCCAGTTCCCAGTTGGATATACCAGCTGCTCCAGCCGGCGGCATTCCAGAGATCCCACTCATCACAACATTTATTTGTTATTTGTAAATCAAAAGCGCATTTAAATGCCTCGGCCGGGCAGCGAATAAATCATGGCTTTGTGACTCGAAATTCGAGTAATTTAATGGGACCCAGTCCATGATTTTATGACACCCGCTTCTTTAATTTGTTAATTTGTTTTTCCCCATTTGGTTCCCCCCCTCCCCCTCCACGGCAACACATGGTGCAATTTATGCCACATATAAGTGACAAGCTGCGCTGCTTTATGTGTTTCTTTTTCAAAAGCTTCGACAACACTTCCAGGAAACCATAGAACTAACTGGTCCTTCTGGCGATTATAAATACGTACATATCGCATATTTATACGTATTCCTGATTGTTGTTCATATATGAAGCTGCCAATTGATGTCTGCGATAGTGCCAGTTGGCTGTCCCTGAAAGGACTTTGCTCTGCTTACGTGGAATAAATAATTCTGGGCTTGATGGCACTTAAGTCACTTAACTATCATATTTGGGGACTTTCAGACAGTAAGCAAATTCAACTAATTTTATAGCTTCTTGAGAACAGGATACACCTATAAATTCCATGTTCCATTTCCGGTCTTATAAGAGATCTAGATCTTAGCATCACTAGATAATGTGTCATCATATACTTTCAAAGTATTTCTAAGTGGTATCTCAGGTGCCGCAGGACTTCGAGTTGTTATTTTATGTAGCCGCTGTTAATATTTTATTGTTGAATGAATGAACGAAAGGAAGTTGCAGCATTGCCTTCACATATTTTTTAGCCGTGTTTGAGCAGCTTTTTTTAAATATTTTTACACTGTATTTTGCCTTGTTTTTTGTTGTTGTCAGAGTGAAGCGTGGCTAGCGGTTGTCACGTTTTGTTTGCTGGCAATTTATGCGCTGCCTGACGATCCTGGGCATCCACTGGCATCCCCAAAGCATCCCGACAGGAAGAGGTGGGAAAAGGAAAAGGGAACGCCATCAGCGGAGCAATCCTGTCGAAGCATTCATCAAAAAATGGAAACTAATTTCCTGTCAGTCGTTGTTGCCGTTGACGCTCGGCTCACAATGGCTTGCACCTTCTTCATGATGATTTTTTGCAGCTTTTTGTTTGTTCATTTGTTTGTTTGTTTGGTTGTTGGTTGTTCGGTGGCCGTGTGCGATGCCATTTCGGTTTTATTGTTGCTCCATTTTTTACTTGGCTTTTATTAATTTTTTGCTGTCTGCCGTTGGCCGCGATACAATGAAGTGAAAATGGCGCTGACTGCACATAAATTGCCGTCGATTGCTGTGCGTTCGCCTCCTTCTCGTCCTTCTGCCGACGAGTCCTTGCCGCCATCCTTGTTTTTTTATTTCGCCGAGTGCCATCGTTATCCTTATTGTGCATATGGCGAAGTTATCTTTGGGCCCTTTGTGCTGCAACTGCCATTTGACTGGCCAATTTTAATTGAAAAATTTTGCATATTGATGGAATTTTTTACCACCAATTTTCGGTGCGCATATGGATTTATGAGCGCGGTTGATAAGACGAAAGTCAATTCGGCAAAAATGCTAATGAACTTAGACAAAACTGTCGTTAAATTCAAATGGCACAAACTTATTGAAAGATCAAAGAAAAGTAATCGTAGAAATATCACTCTTAATGCTAATTAGCTCCCTTAACTACTTAAAATTAAGCTTTCTATTTATTGAGTAGATAAATACCCGATTGGCATAACCAAATTATATATATTTTTTAACTGCATAAATGTTGCTAAATGTACGATATTAAATTTTCCGAGTGCACTATCCGATTTAAAAGCAATCGAACGACCAATGAGCGGCACTTGAGGCCGTTGAAATTATATGCTTTTAGGATCACTTTAATGCGTTGTGGTAATTTTATTGGACGAAATTACAGGGAAGCGGTGGATTCGAATTCCCAGCGGCATCGGTGGTTTAAGCTGCCAATTTGCTGCCGCTTGGGGAGGAATGGGGAGGAATTTCCTCCTCCTACTTAGCCTCTTAATTTGCGACAATAAACTTAGCCATCGGCTGGCTTTTTGAAGGGAAGTGCGCGTCCAGTTGGCTGGAAAATGACTTGGCCGGGCCGAAACAAAAAGCGAAATTATGAAATGCAATTTGGGAAATATTTGCAATTGGCTGCGCGGCCATTAAATTGCCGACTGCGAGACTCGAAAAAATAAAGCCGACCCGCAAACAAACCGAAACGAAACGAAACGGACTGAACTGAACTGAAATGAAAGGCCGCAATAATAAGTAATCATAATAATTGCAGCGAGAGGCGCTATAAAAAGCAGCAGAAGCGGGCAAAAAGCGAGGAAAGCTGGGCGGAGACGAGTTAATTAAGTCATTCTGCCCAGCGACCGTTACACACGGCGTATACGCAATTAAAGAGCCGCCAGGCATTCAAAATATGAAGAAAGCTGCCTCGGAAGCGGCGACATTCGCCGTCCAGCGGAAGTTTGCTTAATTGCGTAACCAGCGGGGATTCCATTCCGCCAAAGGATGGTGAAGAAGCCTCCGCCAGGAGGATCCGGATTTCTGGAATTCCGAGTGTCCGCTTTCGTGGAGTAATTGACAAATAACATGAAATAATTGCATCATTATGAAGATGACTAATGTGCGACAGCTTCTGGTAAGGTGGCTCTAAAATGTATATACCATATAACGAGTTACTACGAGTATCTGAGAAATAAGTTATTTCAAATGACTACCTATTAGAAACCATTTGAATAGTTATGCTTAATATTTATGCACTGATTTAATAGAGTGAGCTTGCAAGGAATGGTGCACCCATCACCGATCTCGATTTGGGAATTTCGATCTCAAAATCTAGACAAGATCGAATCATCGGATTGCAAATGACTTTGCTTTCAGTTGTCTCTCTCATTTTTCAGCCTTCCCTCTCTTCCGCAATCTTTGAGATCGTTTTCGTCTCGAAATCAAAAAGATACTCTTGAGAATGAGCACCAACGATCTCTCGTTCTTAGTATTATATTTGTAAGCATTATTTTCTTGCATAAAAAGTTAAAATCGAGAAGAACTTGGTTGGGGACATTCGATTCTCCTCTCGATATGCTGAGCAGCCTCGTCAAGCATTTCGCTGGCTAATGACTTACATTGAACTCTAACCCGCTGACGGGCTTAGAGACAGGCATTAGCCAGGCTTAGTTAGCCATGGCCGCGGAACAGAAACACCTTTGGCACACAACAAAATGGCAGGTAGCACTTGGGGCTTAATTGCCTATTAGCAGGAGCCGCAGCAGCCGCAGACACGACCTCGTCGAGCACTAAAAACCAGGTCCAATGCCCAGGAACCAGCGGCCAAAAGCGAAAAGCAGCATGGCTGATCTGAGGGCCAACTCAAGTGGGAGTTGCAAGCCATTGGCAATTAAGTGCAAGCCAATCAAGCGATTTGTACATGCCCAACACTTACACATGCCAAGGTGCTCTCGGCCGCTGCACTGCAAAAAATAATGAGTGCAAAGATACAGGAATTAGATAGAAAGCAACAAAAACTATGAGCGAATTAACATCTCTACGTAATCATCATTGAAATTTATTTTAAATATGAATATTGAAATTTAAAAAATATACTACATATTTTCAAGTGAGCTTAAAACCCATTTGGCCGCTGATCTTGGCCAGCAGCCCAACGGGCGGCGGCTGAATTGGCTGAGCTGGCCAACAGCCAATGCGCATTGGCTCTCTTTTGACGCCTTGGGCAAAACGCGCTATAAACTTTAATTAAGACATAAAGCAGTTTTAACCGTGCACTAAAAGGTAGCCCCCCAGCTCATCGGGGCCAAAGTGAAAGAAGGGCAACGTACCTGGCCAAATACCTGGGGATGGGCCCGACTTTTCGGCCTTTTCCGAAGATTTTTTCGAGTTATTATGGCTGCGCTACGTGAAGAGCATAAAATCGGCAACGGAACTTTAAGTATTGGTCAAAACCCGGATCGGCATAGATAGTGTGTTTTTTTCTATGGGGAAAGGTAAGATTACCCGCCCATTTCGAGCAGTGCTATTGAGCTAATTGCGTGAAGCCACTTTTCTCACGGATTTCTGTGGTTTTTAACCATATTATTAAATTTTAATGTAGAATTGTCTGCCACTTAAAGGATGTAAAGCACAAAGTCATGCTGATTTTATATAGAAAAATACTTGCAACTGTTTGAAGTAAATTAATAACTTTATAACGACTCTGATCTCTAAACCAATTCTATCCTGAAAAGAGCAAGCTTTTCCATTAGCACTGCGGAACTGCGAAGATTCTTGGAAAATTCTACTAAGCTGATGAGTTCGAGTTCGAGTGCTCCTGGCCAAACTATGCGACCAATCTGCGGGCTCACTCACAGTTCACATGGCGATTGGTAATGGGGAAAAAATCAACGTCTTTTTTGCAGTCGTTACAAGCGCTCTCAAATCGCCAACCAATTAACTTGGAAAGTTCACGAAACTGCAACCGCGCAGCGAGCACTAAAAATCGACACATAAAATGAAGTTATAAGAATGCTGAGCAAGCCAACAACTGCTGAGCACTTGGAGCAGATGGATGGATGGATGAAGGATGCTGGATGCTGGATGGTTGGGAAGACCGCAGACTGGAGGACTGAAGACCGGAGGCCAGAAGACTGCGAGACCGCAGAGGCCGAGGAGCGAAGACTGGTTTTGTGATCCGCAGATCGTCGTCAGTCAGCAGCGATTTAACGTGGCGCACATTATTCATTCCGTACGTTTTTATTACTTCATGTTCGTGTTATTTGTAATTTTAACAAGATAATTTTGTTCAGGCATTTAATGACAGGCCGCAGAGTGGAACCAGCAGTCAATTTACTTGCACTTGCAGCGATGATCTCGAACGGAATGGAGTGGACCAGGTGTGTTTCTGTATCCGAAGGATACACTCCGACCAATCGGTCACATACATACATGCATACACTTAATTGCCATGGAGCGGAAATGTATTCATGTGATTTTTATGCTGCCACACCAATTATGGCTGCCTTTTTCGTGGGATAGCGCGACTTAATTGGCAAAAATATTAAATCAGCCAATTTGTAAGGAGAAACGCCAGCCGACCTGGTCGACTTGGCCGACTTGCTCGACTTGGCCAACTGCGCATAATGAAGCCATCAACTGGGCTCCCACTGCCACGCCCCTCCGGCATCCTTGGGCGCGAAGTGCCCCGAATAAGCCAGTAAACCTGGAGACCCTCTGTATCGCAACCCTTTTCTTCGCCGTGGCCAAGATCGTTTATCAAAAGTCGCTGCCATTGTGGCCATTTTCTGCCATTTCTGCGGGGCATTCAAATTCCTAGAACAATGAAATAATTCCATAAATTCGATCGCTATTAGCGTTGGCCACCATTTTTATGCCCAGTCACCATCTTGGGCAAAGCTCCTCCTTCTTTTTGGCTCACTGTCGGTAGGCGGTTACCATTGCGATCGAAACGGGTTTCCGTGGTTAAAACTTGTTGGCCAAAAACAGGTTTCCCCTCTATTTTCGCTGGCGGGGGGCGGGAAGTCCAAGCGAACTCAACTCGCGAGGCAGCAAAGTTGGCTAAAATGTCTGGACCCGCTGGATTTATGGTCAGTGAGGTCCGAATGGGTTTTCCACACCGTTCTGGCCATTCAGTTGGCCAACTTACTGCCTCGATTTGCCCGACGGCAGTTACATGTTCGCACCCCGACCATTCGATCTCATTTGCGTCAACCGAGTGTCATACCATTGGAGTGTTTATCTAGTTGCACAATGGGTGCCTGCCCCAAAGTTGCAAGCTTGTTGCAGCTTCCTGAATATTTGCAGTGTGTTTTTTGTGTCTCCTTTTTTTGTAAGAGTGGATTGAAAGTTAGAAAAGGCAGTGAAAAGAAATTAGTTTACTTAAAAGTCCCTCAAGTTAACAACAGATTTAAAAGATTATAATATTAGCAGTTATAATTATATGGAAATTCCGTTGGTTCTCCCTCCTTATTGGGGCAATTAATTATAATTTTTTAAACGTGTTAAAAAAAGCGCATCTTAACATCCATTTCAAGCCCTGCGAACATGGTGCAGCCAACCATGGGCATAATTTGTTTACACTGCCACATTAATATCAAATTCCCTGCCGATGCAGCCCATAAATGAATAATAATAATTTCATAGAACCCATTCTTTGTGGATAAACGGAAGGAATTAGCCATAATTACGAGCAGGGCCGATTAAGTGCACCATGGCACGCAGGCGCCTCCCATCCCAGTCCATCCGCTCAGGATGGTTCTGCCCCTGGTTCCTTCGAATAGTAGATGGTAGCTGGTGGATGGTATGGAGTATCTCATATGTGCTGTCTTGGTAACGAACCCGAACCAAACGGAGGAGAACTGGTAGAGTTCCTTGAGCCAATGTCGAGGGCAATTAAAACGAGCAACGGCGCGCAAAACGCACGAAACGGAATTAAAAAGGCATCTTGTTATTAATTAGGGAGAACAGTAGCTGACAGATATAAAATGTTTGCTAATTTGAGATATATATACACATATATTCGGTAGATATATGTATATATATATAATCGCATTCCCTTTTGGCAGCGGCTTCCTCGCTTTCGGTCAAACGAATTCGCGATAAAGCGAATTTCAATGTCTTTAGCTTATAATTGGGCACAGTCAGCAAAATTGGGGAAAGCGAAAGGAGAGGACAAAAGATACACGATACTTTGGATACTTTTTCGGATGCTTTGGCCGGAGGAAGGGTCCTCTATCGTTAATATTTGGGCATTCCATTTGTTCTCTCGGCTTCCTCGCCAGATTGCTATCGGTGTCGCCTCGAAAACTTCGTCAGCCTGGATTTTATAGTCGAAATTAATTAACATGACTTCCGTTTTGCCGAAATGCTCCTTATGCCTCCGCTAATTGGGTATCAGCAGCCTTTGTTCTGGAATAACTCCGAGATTTGGAGCCACCATCCCCAAAATACCCCATAATACACCCATAACTCCATACAACAACACCTTTGGCAACCCCAAAACTCTGCGCAGACTTTCGCTTTTCGATCTGAACTAGTTGCACCATGGCGTGTCGCTTTTGGCTTAGTCTACATTTTATTATGCTCATTTAATATCGAATTTTGAATTCCGAGCTATCAGAGCCCCAAGATCTCGAAGGGGGGGAAAAAACAATACAACGCGACGCGTGCAAATTGATTTTCGCGTTTTGCATGCAAATTTCAATCAAAATTAATTAGTTAACATTTTTATTGTTGTACAAATGAGCAAAAATTAATTTGCATGACTATTAAGAGGAATGACTTTCGTGCAATAAATAATGGCAAGTCCGGCAGCAACAAAAACAGCCAGCAACCAGCAAAAAAAAAACCGGCAAGTGAGCAGCGAAACTGTAAAAGCCAAAATCGACTTTTTAGCTTCGAGACTAATAAATAACAAACACTGAAAATAATAGGGGAAATCGGACGCATTCTACAGACCGAAGTCGAAATACTCTTTACATAAAACAAAAGATATACATTTGCGCATTTAAGAGATATTTTTTGTAACCTTATTGATTTCGTTCCTTTTCCTGTTCTTTATTGCCCATTAAAATACCATTAAATATTTATATTATCGGAGTCATAAAGTGGCTTAAATCGAAGTATTAATATTTTTAATGGCGCTGTTGCTGCTCAAAATATTTGAAAAGGTGTCAAAAAGATTTCCTGAATTATTAAAAGAAAGTAATCGTTTAATCTTTGAACATTAAAAGCTATAATCGCTTGATACAGAAATATGTATCTTTCGGATATGTATCTTTGCGAAGAGTATCCGCATCCCGACCCGCCTAACACCTGAGATGCGACTGCGAAGTGCGCGACTGTGGGCCAGAATTTATGAGTGCGGTACCACAAAACTACAAAACTATCGGGTTACAAGGCAACTACAAGACAACCTACAACATGTTCAGATCTCGGAAAGCGCCCATATGCTGATGCTGATGACGTTGAATGTGGCAAGTAGATACATTCGGTGGTATGTGTGGCATATGGCCCGGACTCCGTGCCTCTGACAAGTGGCAAAGGCATTTTGTTTGGGAATTTATCGATGCTGGTGCACATATATCTCTGTGTGTGTTTATGTGGTGGATTGACCCAGTTAATGGAGGTCTTGTATCATCTACGGTTTGGACAAAACGCTTTACGAGCGCTCTTATCAGCCGAGATCGAAATATTTCGTTGATAACAAATGCCAAGTCGAATGGAAATCGAAATCGAAATCAGACAATGCGCAGACCTCGCATAAAATTATAAGCCAAAGTCAAGCTTACGAAATCCGAAAATCTTCACAAGAGAATCTACAAACAAGATTTCCAACGACAAATGACCGACGAAGAGTGACAGATCCATAAAACCAATTAGTGGCACAAAAAAAAAACTCAAAGTTCTCTGGAACCGTAAACTTTCGGCTACTGTGCACGATTATGGAAGACTTATAAAAAATCGGGGAATGATATGGCATTCAATATATCAAAATCAGAAATGTTACCAAATCAGGAGAACATGCAACAGGCGAGCGTCGGTAGCTGCAGCACCCAAATAGTTGTTAATTAAAACCAGATACCGATTTTCTCGTTGGCTTTTCCGAGAATCAATTAACAAACGTTGCTGGCTGCACATTAACCAATTAACTGCTAATCTAATTTTATAGATAGTAGAGAAATGCTTGAAGGCGAGTCAGAAAAGTCAGCGGACATCAACGTAAATCTCGGGGAATCCGCTGGCCGGGTCCGCTTTCCTATCCCATATTATCAATGAAATGCAATCCCAACAAATCCCAGCGAGCCCAAAACGAAACGACGGAGCTGAAAACCCTTTAACTAATTAGCATTTTTCACTAAATTCCCAAAGTCCAATTAAAAAACACGAAAACACGACGTTAAGAACAGAGCGATAATTTACCTACATCAATGAGTTTCATTATTCGAATTCGGATGTGTGTGTATCTTTTTCTCGCTGCCCCAGCGCAGATGGAGATCTTTATCTGTATCTCAAAACTGGAACCCAAGCAGAGCTCTGATTTCACAGCAGGCCCTATGCCATACCATGCCATATACCATACGGATCGGGGAACCCACACGATAGCCCATAGCCCATAGAGAATGCCATTCATAATTAAAAGCGAAACTTATACCAATATGTCAAGCATAATTTTTACTCCAATGGCCTGGGCCCAAGTCGCGAAGAAGGGCCAGAAGAATCCGCGTGGTCAGCGCATAAATATTCGGCCTAATCGACGCGATGTTGAGAAATATTCTCACCTCCGATCGTAAGAATGCTGCTTCCTGGGCCGCCGATGAAACGCAGAGGAGGCAAATTAACATTTCTGCTGCCTTCGGGGTCCGCTTATCCGTTTGTTTGGATTAATTTTAAATTCAGTCTCCTCTGCAGCGCGCTGCATTCTAGTATTAATTACTTTGGCTTCCGAAATCGAATTTACATATTAAAGTCGTTTTAAGGCAACCACGATTCGTATCGTACGCGAAGAAATCAAGCCGCATCCACGAGGTGCAGCTGCAGTCCCCAGTCTTCTGGCTCCTCCGTCTCCTGGTCTCTTGTTCCTCGGTCCCTCGATCCTTGGGTCTCCGGTGCAGCAGGTTAAATGGAAATCAGCCAGCGCCAGTACACTTTCCACACCTCACCCCCCTCCATGCACTGGGAGAAAAGGTCGCATTAAAACCAAATCAATATTCTATATAATATGTATCTTTAAGTGGTAAATATGTGAATAAGCTTCTTAAGTGAGCTTTTGTTGTATCTAAATTCTATTATTCTATACTTTTAAATTTTAGCCACATTTTCTGTGATTATTTTTTTCAGTGTCCATCGACGAGCATTTCACAAATCGATACAACGACAGGAAAAGGGGCCCAAGTGTCGACTGTGGGCTGCCTTTGTTTTGTGTTCTTTTATTTTAATTTTTATTTTAATTGGAACAACATAATTCCTAGAAGTTCGCACGAACTAACCACAGAGCTCCCCCCAGTAAAGATCTGCTAATGGAGTTCGTTTGTTTAGCTCGGCATGGGTATTTGCCAGGCCTTAGGGCCTTGGGTTTTTCTTTATTTGGTTTTATTTTTTTCATTGCTGGCTTTCCTGGCTTTTCAGTTTGGGTGTCATGCGCTGTGCCGGCGAACCCAATCACCATGAGGCCATCGTAAATTACTCGATCGTGTGTCTGGTGGGGACGGGAGTTGTCTGCGGCTGGCCAAGGAAAAGAGGATTGAAAACAATTAAAAAATTGGCAAACACGAATCGATTGTGATTACAGTAAATTGTTGTCAAATTAGCGGCAAAATGAGCGCTGGGGATGTGGAGCCCCATGGAATGGTGCCCCAAGTGGCCCGAGTGCCCGAGTGGGTGTGGATGTGGATGTGGATAGGGATTGGCATTGGATAGGATGAGCGATGGACGATAGGTGATAAAACTGGGTGCGGAGTGGCCCAGAGAAAGTTTGAACCCCGGTAACAAAGTGGTTCCAAGGCGATCAGATTGCACGGTGCCCCATCCAATAAAAGATTCGCAGATTGATGATCAACTGAGAGGTGGAAGATCAACTGGGTCTGCAAAGGAATGCCAAAGTTGGCTGAAAGATGGAAAGTTCTGATCGACAAAGTAGAGCAACCTTCGTGAGGAGATGTCGACTTAGAAACTAGAACTAACTATAAGATACTCAAGTATTTATGATGATGATAATTAGTACAGCTACTAAAGTTAATTCCCAAACACGCTGATGTTATGATACCAAACAATTAGCAGGCAAGTCCATTAACATTTTGTGACCCAAACAAAGCTACAATCGCAGTATAATCTTTGGCATTTCCAGAAAACCCCAGCCAAGCCTACACCTGACAACATAATTACATGAAAATATCAATAATCCAAAGTGGCCCCATGCGGCTATCGCCTGAAATCAACATATCAAAACAGACAATTATACAAAACAAAACCCGTAGGTACGAAAGTATCTATCGCATCAAGGCATCGCTGCGCACTCGCTCGCTCACTGAAAACACACAGAGATACAGATACAGATACAGATACAGATTGATCGATCATGAGAATGAATCTGAGCAGCCAGCCAGGCAGGCACACAGTTGAAATAATTATGAAATGTCAAACCTGTGTTCGCGCTCGATTACGCCACTTGACATGGCCAATTAATCTCGGCTTAATTGGTTTGTGCCACAACAAAACCGAGATACAGATACAGCTACAGCTACAGACGCAGCTACAGATACAGATACAGCTACAGATGCAGCGCAGATACACGACATCTGATATTGATGTGCATTCGCTTCTGATTTCGCCTCCTTTTTTGCTGCATTATATACCCGATGTGGTGATGGTTCCTCGAAATTTGTCATATTTACCGACGGGCAAGTGATCGATCTGGCAAAATCGGGCGGATCCCGGCGATTCTTCTGCTTTTGCTTTCTTCTGGCATCCTCGCCTGTAGACATTTTATCAGATTCTTTAATTGCGTAAAACATTTTTGGATTCTTCACGTACGAAATTCCGAAACACCGAAGCTTGTTAAAATTCTTCTATCACTGAGCAGGCATTTTTTCTATACATACATACATTCGCGAGTATCTGTGTGTGCGCAGAGCGAGAGAGAGAGAGAGACAGCACAAGATACAAAACGAGAGGGACGGCAATCGGCATGTGGAACGTACGAAACGCCAATTAAGAAATTGACAAATTAAAGCTGAATGCTTTTTATAATCAAAACAGACAAAGCAAATAAGCTCGGCCAGGCGGCCAACAACTTGTTCGAGGTTGCTTGAAAAATGTATGAATTTTTATTGTCTTTATTGCCCGACCGACCACGAGCACAACCACAAGTCGCAGCCAACTGGTTGTTTAATATTTAATTTGCTATATGCATATTTTCATTCGCCTCGAAAAAAAATTAAGTCAATACATATGTACATGTGGGCTACCCAAGAAAAAAGTCGAGAAAAACTTTCTATTTTCGCCGATGTCACGTATTTTATTTTACTTTTTATTTCGGTAGCCAATCGGCAGCGGCAAATTAACGCAACGGCTTGTTACAGACGCGTTTTACAATCTCGGCGCATTTTTTGCCCCATCGCAGGTTGCACGTTTCACGTTGCAGGTTGCAGCAATCAATCGATCAACCGATCAAGCGATCAAACGAGCGAAAGCTACCGATGCGGCCATGTCAAAGTCCTTTAAAAACAGCAGGAAGGCCCAAAGGAAGCTGGCAAAAGGCTGAGAGGAGGCCCAGTACCAATACCAATACCATTACCAATTCCATTACCAATACCAATCGATGGCCAACGATGGCTGCTGGCTGCATTCCGAAATGACAAAACAGTTAAAAAATAATTAATTGCGTTGCCTTAAATGGCCTAAAGCGGTTTGGTTTTTCCTCCTCCTGTTGCAGCTTTTTGCTGCTCGCTTGTTTGCAAGCTGCAACAGCAAGGGTGCTGCACTGAGCGAAATAGTTTATAAATAAATAATTAGATTTATAATAATATAAGCTATGGCAAGGTTGTGTACAAAATAATGTTATGCTGATGAGGTTTTTTGTTTATTACTTTATTTTATTACTTTATTAATCATGAATTAAGCTTAGTATTTTGCTCAGTGCATTTGCAACTACAACAAGATCAACAAGTGCACATGTTGCTGCCGCTCTGCGTTGGCCGCTCATTGCCCATTTTGGCCATTGTTTTTATTGCCCGCCTGGAGCGGCCATCGGGCAGCCACTTTAGGGCTTATTAATGATGGATTCTCCTTCTCAATTCCTTGGCGACTCCTGTTTTATTGCGCAATGCAGACGGGCAGCGGATCTCCACACACTCTCCCCCCCATTGAAAATGAGCCCCAAGTTGGGTTTGCGGTTTGGGTTTGGGTTTTGCGAGCTGGCAAAAACAAAGGACCTGGCCGAATGTATGTCAACGTTATTGTCCGCATGACAAATGGACAATTGGCGGGGAAGAAACTGAAATTCTCTGGTGAGAGCTGCGTACTAAACGTTTTGGCAGCTTGGCGACTAATTTGGGCCAACACACCGATGATGATGACGACGATGGTGATGATGGTGGCCAAAAAGATCATAACGATGCAGAAAAATCGTAAAAACTTAAACATTAAGTTGGTTAATTTCTTCAAGCTTCTATAACAGAAATAGGTTCATTCGAAACCTTTTGAGATAACTAAAAATTAAGTTTGATTTCAAATAAACCCCACTTATAATATAAATCAAGATTCCTATCGCCGAAAACAACGACAAACCGAGTGCAACAAATAACAAATTTTCACTTTTATTCAACAAATGATCGCTGGACGACCGAAACAAGCCCGAATAACTAATGTCAAGATCCCATCGTTATGGCTTTGTAAAGTATCCATAACGGCTTAGCGCGCTGACGACTTCCCATAACTTTGGGCCAAGATTGGTCAGGGCCAAGATATTTATGTAAGCCACATTGGACAACGCCCTAGCGAAGATTACGGATCTGTAGTCAATGCACTGGCGATAAATTTCAATCAAATCCGATCGAAAACAAGGCACAAAACATCGCCCCACTCAGAAGAAGATCTGTTTGGCGTTCGTCCGTTGCATAATTAGGAAACGTCTAAATTTCGAAGAACACTAAATTAGATTTACGAGGCCCGATCAAAGCAGCCAAACGCACGGAACGCAATTAAAATCAGCTTAATAACTCTGCCCAAAAGAATGGAGATCAGATCAGATTCAGTTCTGGACTCGAATTCCCAAGGTGTGATAATAATTTTATGAAAGAGCCCAACGAGGCAACAAATCAATTCCGCATAATGCCAATAAAAAAGATTTGAAGAAGGCATTTACATTCATGAACATAAATCTCCGCCAGCTCACAATGCTCAAATAAAATGGGAAAGAGCCCAAGAAGAAGCATCCAACAATTTCATTATGAGGCATGAATGAATGAGTGCCACACTGGGGCACTGAACAAATGAATGAACGAATGAATGAATGAACACTAGATGCTGCTTTCTGAATATCTATTGTTGCACCCATTTTGGCGGCGAGTCAGTCTCCTTATTTTTTTTTGTACACTTTTTGGAGGACCTCACAATCGGATGGTCAGCATTACGGGCGATTAGGTGTTAAACACACACAATTCGTTGGGCATTTCTGCCCGATCTGCGCGTCTGACGTAATTTATTGCCCGTGGAACATTGGCCGAACCCACTCCTTTTGCCCAGCAATCGCTGGCGAGCTGCGGATCTGCAGGTAGCACCCACCACGGTGGTCGTGGCCCCGTCTCCAGATTACCCGCTTTTCACTCAAGTGCAAATCCTGAGCATGCGCCGCTGGACACTCCACTGGAAATCCCAGCGAAAAGTCGCTACAAGTGCACTGAAAAAAATCTCAAAAAATCTAAAAATAATATAGATATACGCACCAACTTATATTAACGATTTTCTCTTGGATATTCTTACTGAATAACTGAGTTTACTTCCAAGTAAATTGTTAACAACATTTCGCCTGTGCACTTGCGAAGCTTTTTCGTTGGCGCCTCGGCGCCGCAATTAAGCAGAAATCGGTAAAATAAAAAAGAGCAAAATTAAGGTTAATGTGGGCCGGGGTCTGCTAATTAAGATATGCTTGCCTGGCTGCGAACGGTCCACTGATTTCGATTCTGCAGAGACGCAGGAGCCCCAGGAGCCCCTGGATTCTCCCAGCACCTTTCGACAAGTCATTGAGCTGTTAAATTTATTTAATGCCTGCACAATGGAGGCGAACAAGTTGCCAGTGGCTTTGTTATTAATTTTTATTGCTGTGCGATTGAGACAAGTTAATTTCCCCACGCAGCCATTCTTATTCGCAGGAATTGTGCGAGTCACGAGAGGATTCCCAGGAACCCCGAGGATCGGCGGGCTGCCTGCTGCGCCTTTGTCCCGATTTTCAGAGTGTGCAGGTCCTTTTCTCGCCGCTCGATGAATGAGGAGGTGCTCATTCATTCAAGTCCTTCACTCTCGAGAGTTTCCATTCAGGTCGAGGATCTGCCAGTTTTGTGGGTGTGTCGCACATGGATTACACTAATGCGATAGTTGTCCCACAATTTAATGCACTCACCGCACTCGAACGGGGATTTAATGATGTTCCCACCAAGTTCAAGTGCTCGGTGTCGCCAGATTCGCAAAAAGGATTTTCGGGCTGGCTCGAAAAAATGGGAAACAACGAAATCCTTTCATATGCCTCAAGAACCCTTCATATTTCATCGCCACTTGAGAGACAGTGCCGCCAGAAGTGTTTATTGTCTCCGAGCATTGTCTGCAGGACTCGCTTCAAGAGGTCCTTTGCGGGACATGAAACCGATCCTTGCAGGTGAGCACGAGTCCTATTCGGCTGACTAAGCGACTTTCTGAGCCTGGATGCTGGAACTGATGCGCTTAACTCTTTGACTTCGTTTTGGGTAAGGCAGTGATCGGATTAGGTTGGGATCGATTTAAGCCTAACTCAACTTATGGGTTGCACCACCCCAGAAACACTTTACTTAACAAGGTATCATTTATTTACTGAAATCCTAACAAGAATGCCCTTTACTTTCTGTACCACATCTGCAGGGTCCTCATGCGCTTGACCTTCTTCTGCAGCTGCAGGATTCCGTACATCAAGGCCTCAGCGGTGGGCGGACATCCGGGCACGTAGATGTCCACCGGAACAATGCGATCGCAGCCGCGAACCACCGAGTAGGAGTAGTGATAGTAGCCGCCACCATTGGCGCAACTGCCCATGGATATGACCCATCTGGGCTCGGGCATCTGGTCGTAGACCTTTCGAAAGGCCGGTGCCATCTTGTTGGTCAGGGTTCCGGCCACGATGAGCACGTCCGCCTGGCGAGGAGATGCCCGGAACACCACTCCGTAGCGATCCATGTCGTAGCGAGGAGCCGCAATGTGCATCATTTCCACGGCGCAGCAGGCGAGGCCGAAGGTCAGCGGCCACAGGGATCCCTTGCGTCCCCAGTTCAGCAGGTCATCCAACCTGGCACAGGTCCACTCGCCCCATGTCTTCTGGTTCC
This sequence comes from Drosophila simulans, assembly GCF_016746395.2. Classification (NCBI taxonomy): domain Eukaryota; kingdom Metazoa; phylum Arthropoda; class Insecta; order Diptera; family Drosophilidae; genus Drosophila; species Drosophila simulans. The sequence goes on along the minus strand of NC_052523.2, from coordinate 25,642,790 downwards.
GCCCAAAGGCCGAGTAGCCCCACTTGGGTGGATTTGGGCAACGGTAGTCGTACACCGGCATGGTCTTCTGTCCACGAAGCCACTGGGATTGCAGCACTCCACTGCAAGGAAGCAGCAGCTGGCCAGGATTCCTGGCTAATTTCAGGAAACTTATCATCCTGAAGATGCCTAATTTATTTTTCGTTGTGGCAGTGAATGAAAAATGTGAAAACTTGCTTTGAACTTTTAGATATTGCTAGCTATATTGAAGGTTTGAAAAGTTTTTCTGAGGCTGAGCTTTGTAACATTTTTAACACTTTAGCTGTGACCCCTTCTACAATGTATATAAGCTCTTCAAAATCCCATTTGGATTCCCCTGACGCCACCGATTGGCGTCAAAATCAATCCGAAATCCCAGGCACTCAACGCTGGGCGGACAGCGAACAGGAATCCATGAAGCTCATAAATACGCATGAGCATGGAGCCCCATTCATGCCCCATGGCAGCTCGAGCACAGATCGCTTAGGAGGAAATTATTAGCTGATTGCTGCAGCGCCATCACCATCCCCATCCCCGCTGCACGGGGCACTAATGGGACTCGAGGACCTGAGGACATGCAACTCGGGAGATGGGAATGGGAATGGGCCCTGGAAACTGGGAGCAGATGCATCCGCGGAGAACTTACGCAATCGATGCGCGGGCTCATTACGGAATCGACACTGCGGAGCTGCACTTGCAAAAATAAGATCTTTTGGCAAAGGAATACATTCTACATTAAATGGCAGAAATTGGAAATAAATCATATTCAACAAACTGGACACTTTATAAGATACATTCTTGAGAGAAGTCTGTAAAATGAAACTGACTAGTCGTAAACTTTGTCTTGGAGTAACTTTGGAATAACTTCTCATAAACTGTTCTTTATAGATAAATGTGTTCCGAAATGTATCTTATAGTCCGTAGTTTTTTGAGCAAATGTATCTCCAAGTGTGAGATTGAAGTCGTGGCGCTGGCGCAGCTGGCAGTCAATAGTCGGTGGAAAAATGGCAACTGGCTGTGTGTCTCTGCGGTTTTTAATTAACGCTTTTGCACAATGCTTGTCTAATTACGCCTATGGTGCCTCAGACACGACAACCCAACGGCAGCGACTACTAAATCATCCATATTGTCAAGCGGCAGCTGCGGCTTCTGCTGCGAATCCTGCAGGATGGGCAATAGAAAAAGTAAATGAAATGAAATAAAAATAAATACGCGGGACATGGACGACGATCATCGCATGGCAATTAGGCATTGGCTGCATTTGATGCATCATTAATTGAATTAAATTTGCATTTAAATGCGCACCTATGAATGGAGCAGGCAGGCCAGTCCGCTGCCATTTTCCCAGCCAGAAAGGCAGAAGGCCAGAAGTCCAGAAAACCAGAAGAAGAAGCTCAGCAGTCCAAAGAGCCAGCCAACTCGTCTCCGTCGACAATAAACCGCTGATGAAGTCATATGAGCCTGGCCCGAACGCATTGGCCAAATGCAGCGCGGACGCTGCTGCGTACCCAGCGAAAATGCCAATTTAAAATGGCTAAAATAAATTGGTTTCGTTCGGCTTTGTTCGCTCCTCCGTTGGCTGGCCAACGCAAAATAGACTATCATCAATTTAAAATCAATATGTCACATAAATTGGAAGGGAAATCAACGCCAAAAGCCGCCAACGATATTGGCCAAGGAAAATGTACAAAAAAATAAGGGGGAAAGATGCGAAATAAATAAGTAAGGTGGAGAGGAAAATAAAGTTGGGAAACTCTGAATACTCTGGGATTTCCAATGTGTATAGATAAATATAATAAATATATAAATTAACTTGATTAGTTGATGATTTATACACTATAAATTGATTTATGGCATATTGCATATATTTATAATACTTATATATCAAGGTATATAAGAGTTGGCTTTGGCATATCCTACTCCTTGAAAGGGTATTATCAAGGTGGACAAAGGATGCACTGGCAACTGGAGAGTCCACTGCGATTACTTTGCTATAATTCGTCGTCATCGCTGCTGCAACTGCAACAGCAACTGCAACTGCTGCAATTGTTGCTGCCCGGTGACATCGTCGCTGGGGTTTTATTGGCCACTTTTGGCCACATCAGCGACAACGATGAGACAGCCGAGTGCGCTTCCTGTCTCATGGCTCATAGCACATAGCCGTGGCATATATCCCCACCAGCACATATATATATATACATATATGTGTATTTATATATACATGCTGTATGCCGGACAACTTGCCATTATTATGCGCATGTTGCATTGCATTGTTGTTGCCGGATTTGTCAGCGATCCTCAAAGTGATAAAAATTGCTCGTAAATCCTTAACGAGTGGAACTAACACGCGCTGGCTGGCTGGCTTACTGGCTTACTAGCTCGAACTGGAGCCTTACTAAGTCGGGAGCAACTCCCCCGCATCCACATCCGCATCCGCACACCACATTTGTCTTTTTAGCGAGCTCCTAAAACAACAACATGCCAAGTGGAACAATGGCGATCCGCAGACTGAAATGGACGCGCTCATCTCTTGATCTGCATTGTTAGCGGCCAGCAGGAGCAACTTGGCCAGTACACTGAGAGAAATATGAGCAGAGGCTCTGCAGATGGAGCTACCAATAATAGGTAGGCATCCCCAATCTTTCCCAGTGCAGTGGCATCTGCAGCATTCCAATTCCATTGCGACTTTGGAAGCTCTTTGCATTCAAGAGTGCTCACACCAATCCACTGCTTTTGGCCAGTTTATGCATCACCAGGCACCAAATTGACTCCATTAAATTCCAATTGTGCCAATGTTTTCTGAAAAATGGGGCTGGGGAATCCAAAAAAACATATCCCAAGTGTTTGCTGATGCTTCGCTGCAACAATGTTGTGCAACTGGTGGCCGAAACAAGAAGTAGAAGCATTCTCGCCGTGTATTCAGCCATTTTAATTTCTTTATTACGGCATTTCCTTGTTATCAACTTGCTGTAGCCAGCGATAAGCCGCAATTAAGCCTTTATGTCCGCCCGATTAACGCTAATTTAAGAGCCCCACACAAGAAGCCAACGCAAAGCTACCACAGGTTAACGCTAACAAATCAGATCGAGACCATATGGCTTAACCAGACCAACCTTAACCAACCAATTAAAGATGCAAAAGACAAAGAGCCCGGTCCCAGCTGACAATAAAGCCAACAAATTTTCGTATTTAACGATCGCCAAATTAACATACATTTACACATCCCATCCACGTGAAGCGGGACAAACGAGTTTCCAACTCCCCGAGTCCGAGTGGCCGACCACCCAAATGGGGGATGTGGGGGGCAGTGGTGGTGCTGGCTTGGGGAAAAACTCCAAAATAGTAGCTAACAGTTCTGGGAAAATTAGTGAGTAGGAAATATAGATACTCTCCATTCACATTAGAAATATCTGAAAGATACTTAGAAGTACTTTAAAAAGTGCTGAAAACTATATGTAATGATTAATATATTCGTGTGATATACATAATACTTCAAGAAGACTAAGTAGTTATTATGCCACTCAGCTAGAAAGCAGCTGAAATGCCATCGTTGGCAAGAAAGGAGATTGGAGCAGCTGAAGGGAGGAGGAAGGGCCATTAGCTCCTCTATGCCTCACAAGTAGGTGTTGACAGTTCGGTATTATAATAACTACTTTAAAGCGGAGCTCCATAATTAATTGCCGGCGATTAATGGCAATGTTATCTAATCGCCTGACAAACGCCGCGGCATCAAGTCAACGGAACAAAAGCTCCATCCGTCGTCGACTTTTCGCTCGAGTTCAGATGAGTTCGACCATAGCAGCACGCCCCCTTGCGTTGGGGGCTGGGGGGCGTGGCGAGCGCCTGCTGTTTCTGCTTAATTTGCGAATAATTCGATCGACGGCTTGGGCTTGTGGCTACAGTGGCCACTGGCTAAGTGGGAAACTATTTACCATCAGTGGTTATCCAAAGCATGCTTACTTGTGGTTTCGTGTGATGCATTATTATTGGCATAATGCAAATGTTTGTTAGTAATTTATCAGCTCTGCTTACTTTCACCTAATGGCAATGTGGACTGCATTTCTCTACACACTCCTAACAAAAAATGAGATCGAGATCGGCTTCTTTGAAGCGCTTGTTGTGGTTGCACAAATCCTTTTAATACACGATGTCACATTCAGATCACTTATCCCGAACAACATTTGTATTTGCCCTCGTTTTCCGTCTGTTTGCCGCTGGCCTGTACTACATACCTTCCCCTCCCCGACCGCACTTTCACTTTCCCCCGCCGGCGGATAATTAATGTGCTGTGCGACCCGCGTTTTCCCTAAGTAGGGTGCTCTACACATCCCAAGTCCCCACCCGAAACATAACATAATTACGATGTTTCATTAACAGCATTAGCAGCGACGATATTTCACCCGATTCCCGAGCAGGATCCCTGCGCATCCCCGAGTGAAGTGGAGGTGTCCCACCTCGTTTGCCTCCTCCACTCGGGCTCTTGATTTATCGACACTAGGCCAGGATGGCTGGGATGCCCTCTTCCGTGGGTGGCAACTAGAGATGTGTCTGCTGTTTATAGATCATAAAAATAAGTATATATATTTAACCTTCAAGATATTATAAATTTGTGATATTAGAAAAAAACTCGATTCGAGAATTTTGATCTAAAAATCTAGCCAAGATTGAATCATGATCAGCATACTCAGATCGAGATCGAACCATTCTCAGATACTGATTACTGAAATCAAGAAGGTTCTTCTCATGAGAATAATGGATGCCACTAAGTATGTGTGTTGAGCACAGCCGATCTCGCTATTTTTCGTTCTCAATTTTACTAATATATATATTTACATATTTCATGTTGCATATATGATTTTTCGAACTCACGCACACATCGCTGATTCCCCCGACTGCGGAGTTATGGATTATTAATGCAATGGGTTGCAAACGGGCAGATGAGGCGGCATTGATCACTCTGCGCTGCCCCAAGTGTTTTCCTGTGATTTTCCCCCCACACACTGCTCTTTTCTTGAAGGGGCGGGGAAGGGGAGGGGGGTGTAGACCGACTAATGCAATCTCAAGTATGTGCGACACGCTGGCTGGGGCGACTGCAACATGTGGCCAAGTGGTGGGGCAGGCATGGCACTATGTATAGGCGGTGGCATAGGGAGATGCGCCGAATTTATGGGATGCGGCATAATGGCATGTTGCCATTGGCCTGATGCTCGCACGCATTTAAATGCCTCATAAAAGTTACACTTGAAAATTAATGAGCTGCGTTTTCAACATTCGGTGGCGCACAAAACAAAGTGACAACACTCGAATTGAGTTGTTTAAGGATCGCGGATTCGATTCGATTCAAGTGGAGTGGAGTGGAGCTGCAACTGCACCTCGATTTTCCCCCGATTTGGGCTGTCGCAGATCTGCCGAGATTTCGTTTAGTTGGCGCAATAAATTTTGTGGTTTAATGGGGCGGGCGTGGCGGCTCGACTCTGAAGTTTTCCACTTTGATATTCGAGCGTCTATTAACGAAAGCGTCGCGCTGCAGTTGAGCGGCCTTTTTTTGGCCCATTTTATAGGGCACACTTCCTTTTTTAATGCCCTCGCACCGCCCCAGCCTCTTAGCCCGCCATTAAAGTGACAAAAACTGACACTAATCATGCTCGGCTGCCCGCCAAAGGGTTGGACCCCCGCTCATTTTGGGGATCGGAGGAGTCCGCATTTTGTAGCGCTGTCATGTCGCCAGGCGGTTAGTAATTTATGTCTTAACACTTACAGATCGTTAGCCAAATGGGAAATGGGAGGGGGGAGAGGGGAGAGGGAAAAGGGGCGGCTCGGGAAAATAATAGGACTCGTTGGAAAGCGATCGCATGCAAAGCGGCCTAATTAGCTGATAAATATGAACAGATGTTGGGTGCTTAAGTTTAAAGTACTGCAAATCAATTTAGATATATTTGCATATTTATGTAAATTTTAATCAGTGTTGCCTTGGTATGCATCCATTTGCCTGAAGGATACAGATGTGTACCCACACTCAACCCACTTCCGAATCCGTATACGAATCCGTATCCCAATTCCTCATCCCAATCCCAGCCCGTGCCCAGATAGCCGGGCAATAGCGACACCATCGCTAAACGCAGCAAAGTAAATTGTTCGATTAATTGGATTTTAACAGCGACAAGTAGCCGCCAGGCAGGACAGCCGATGAGCCAATGAGCCAGCGAACAAAGGCAATAAAACCACAACGAGTTGTGGTGGGGGGGTTGGTGGGAGGTTTTCCTTGGGAGATGAAAAACCAGCAGCATTCCCAGGCAGCGGACATGAAATCGCGCTCGGCTGGGCGAAATAGAGATGAATTTACAGCTACAAATCGCTTGATCAGTCAACATTTTAGCCACGTCTAATTGTCAGTCAGTCAGGCGGACGGCAAAAACAGCAATGCCACTGGCAGCAGCAACATGCAACAAGCAGCAGCAACATCCACTGCAGCAGCAACATCCACTGCAGCAGCAGCAAAAAGAGGCCCCAAAGTTGAATTTTTATTGTTGTCACAGCAATTTCAATTGGTTCGATGAGCATTCCAGCCTTGCACGCGGCCAACTAGCGGAGCGATCGAGTGGGGCTCACAGCCACAAACAAAACGAAACACAAACAAAACCAGGTAAAATAAGAGACCCAAACTGGCTTAGACGAGAGTCGCTGGAGACACAGCTCCATCATCGATATTATGTCGCTGGCAGACGATTAATGATTGCCAAGGTGAAGATCTCATCGACAAGCGTTAGTCGCTGCTTTCAGCCACAGTCGGACATCGCTATGAAGGATTTGCCATAAATCAAATAACAACCTTAAATACATTTCATTTATATTAATTTAGTCTGCCACTGTCGATTTCAAGAAAGGTGACCCAGAACTGCAATCAATATTCATACTGAATATTTTGTCAACTGAATATCGATATTTAAATAGCATTATCTTAAAAGTATTTTATTATTAGTGCTACTCGTTTTTTTTTAAGATTTAATGACTATTGTCACCTTTAACGTCTTTCTCTGTTGCAGAAAGTTGACCCCGATCGCCATCATAACTCCATCTAATTGAAGCTCTTTATCATGACTACATCGTTTTAACTATATATTTCATTCCTAATTTGTCTAAGCCAAGTTCTACTGTGCTTGTTTTTTTTTGCCTGTTCTCAATGTCAGTGCGTCAGTTTGTCAGTCTGCCCGTTTGTCAGTTCGTCAGTCTGTCAGTGTCGCCGGGCCAAAGCGAGCAACGTCTCTCTCCTCAAACACTTGGTATTTATGCCAATTAGTATGAAATTTCTTACGTGCCCGCAGACAGTCGCAGTCGCAGATCCCAGATGCAGCTCCATGGCCCCAGATCTATAGCTCCATCTCCAACTCCAGATCCCGCTGCTCCTCCTGCTTCTGCTCCTGCTCCTGCTTCTGCTGCCATCCTCATATGTGAAGCCATCGGCTGCTTCCGCTCAAACTGGTCCAGTTTCGTTTCTCGATTTCACCCTAATGCCAGGCCAACATCTTATGGCTCTTATTGTCTCCGCGCGGACTTAGCGCCATTTTTGTCGCGCTTCTCTGACTTTGGCTAATCTGGGTGCTCAAATCGCCTCTGCCACTGGCATAAAAATGCAATTCAAATGCGCCACTATCTGCGATTGCCAGCTGGATGGCTGTTGGGTTTATAGTTCGATTTAATTAGGATGTGGCTTGGTCATCTTAAAATGATATGGTGCTAACTCTATAGCAACTTTATTGGTCCACCAAGTAGCTTGTAGTAGTTAGTGTATTATTGATATACTTACATCACAACTGCAGCCTTTCATTGCTAGTTAATCCTCTGGAGAATCCAACACGATGGCCTCCAGCTCTGTGAATAATGCAGCCCGTTTAGCTGCAGATTTTCCGCAGTCCGCTCCAATTAAGTTTTAGCCGCACCCATGCTGACTCCAGAGCAGCCAGACAAATTCGGAAAACAATTTTCCGCCCAGCAAGTGCGACTCGTTTGGTGGCTCTGCTCGTAATTGAGCAATTATTCATTCAAATGGATTGCCAATTCCGACGACCAGCCCCCAACATCTCTGGATACGCGATAGGATGCGGTACAAGGCGATCCAAAACGATCCAAAGCCATTCAATGCGATTCGATGCCAAAGAGCTTGGGGCCAATTTAGCGGATCGAACTGCAAGCTGCAAGCTGCAATTGCGATTGCAATTATAAAACAATCACTTGTCGGGATAGGCGGCTCCCGGTCGCCACCTTTAACGGCAGCCCATTACTTGCAGCAGGCGCAGCTCTCCAGGATCGGGTATCCAGCGATCGATCCCCTGCCTCCTCGGCTGCTGCTCCTTTTGTGCGGCGGCCACGCAAATTGTGCTTACTTAATAAGTCGTACAACCTGCTAATGTGAGCAATTTACCAAAGGAACGCGCTGCAGTTGCTTCTGGTTCCCCACTTGGGTACCCACTTGGATCCCCACTCGCATCCCCCCACTTTCCGAGCTCCACGCGCATGTGCAGCCTGCGATTGCAATCTGCGCAGAAGGAAGCCGCGTGTGTGAGTGCGCACAATAAAAAGGTGCGAGCTCGAAGAATTTATGGGCCAGCCATCCAGTCGATAAGCCGGGCGAAATAAATAAAATAAAATAAAATAAAATAAACAAAATAAAATAAACTAAGGGAGAAGAAGGAGCTGGCACGGCGCACCTAATTATTATAAATAAACCAATCGAACAATAAAGATCTGCTGGCCAACTTTCCGCGAAATGCGCACAGTGGCCATAAGAACTTAATCGCAAATGAGATTCCGGCCCCAGACCGCGTCCCAGAAGCGGAGCAACGCCATCGATATAACACAATCGATGATGAGGCTCCCAACTCCCGACTCTCAGCTCCCAACTCCACTCGATGCCATTCCATTGCTACCCCGAATCCCAAATCCGAATCCAGGCTAACAAGCCGTTTGATGGGGCAGCCAGTCGGCTGGATTAATCGCTGACACACGGCCGGGGGGAAACTTCTGGGCGGAACATGGAGGCAGCGGGTCCCAAAATGTCCAGGCTTACACTGAGAAAAAATACGAACACAACAACTTTAGCCTGACTAAAGCTCAATTTTATATACCTGCCCATAAATGTAGATTAAATTAATGACATGTAGCAGTTTCCTTTGTAATTCACCTTAAAATTATTTCTCAACCTTGAAAGTAATGCCCTTTTTCGCGCAGTGTTAGTCCTCGGGGCCGCAGATAAGGCGCTGACGTAGTTAAACATATTGTAATTGCTGCGATGCCCCGAAACGAGTTTCCATCCGACTCCAGCTCCAGCTCCATCCCCATCCCTATCCCCATCCTCTGGCCTGGTCCGGCAGTCTGGTCATTGTTTTGGAGTGGCTTCTGTATCGTCGCAGCATCAGATTACCACTCCATGTGCAGACAAAGGCGCAGCATCATCAGCATCAGCCAATAAATGGAAGGCGTCGTTGTCGTCTTCAACGGCATCCCGATACGCCAAACTCCACACCGCAGCCCGATCCTCTCCAGCGAGCAGCCACCATCCCCATCCCCATCCCCATCCTGCCGCGTCGCTGTCGTTACGGCCTTTGATTTTTGTGGATCAGGAGCTGCACAGTAGCCGTTCGATAATTTGCTATGGCATTCCAAGTGTATGTCTCCTTATCCGCATGTCAATCAAGCTCCTAATTATTCGCCGAATGCAAAAGATAATTGGGCCGTCGCTTTTTGGGCCCTCTGCTGCTGTTGCCAACTGGATTTGGACCCAAAGGCCATTGCGATATAACAAACGGGAAGCGTTCTGCATGGGTTCACTTATGACAAACTCAAAAATCTGATCCTTTCCCTCAGCTGCAAGTGGCATCCAATTAAGCCAAGGGGCACAAAAACAAAGGAAGTGGGCACAATCCGCAGATAATCCGGTGGCATATGCCTTCAGCTGGATGGAAACCAACAATAAGTATCTCGGACCATCAGAAGAGGTCTCAATATCGCCATTTACTGCGATTAAACTGGTGAGAAACTTAAAAGTCAACTGTAACAATTATTTGATAGCATTAACAACTTTATCACCCTGATGATTCGAGTTATAAACCTCTATTCATTGGATGTTATCTATAAAATGAAGTTTCCTTTCGCCAATTTCTGATACCCTACATACAAAGTATATTGGGCATAAAGATTTCTTTCCTATTCCATTTAGTAGGCTAAGAAAACTAAGAATCGCATTAACTGTTTAACATATTTACTACAAACTATATATAACACTAGTGGTATCTAGTGGATATCTGATATTCGCAGCTCAGATATCAAGACCGTTTTATCGGCAGCTAATTCATTTGGCGTCCCAGCAGGTTTCCAGCTGTCTATTTCTATATGATATCTGCGAGTGGTATTCACGCTGGGAACGCACTGCTCTGCGTTCATACCATCGCATATACATACATACATAGTTGGTGTTCCTGGCCACTTGGCTGCACTGGAAGAAATCAGCGTTGAGAGGGAATAGACGATTCAAAGTGCAGTTTCCTGCTAGACCAACTAAATTCTCGCTGTGCAGCTGCAAGTGCAATGAAATCACACGTAGACGGCTGAAATGAAACTGCGATTGGAGCCGCCGCCGTTGAAAAAGTGGGTCTAAGTCGGGGGTAAATCGCCGAGGAGCGGGGAATGGGAGACCATCGACACTTTGTACGTTGTTGTGTAAAACGATTGGCGCGTTAATCAACGTACAAATTTCCGACTTATATGGCCAGCGAATTAAATCGTTCCCCCGAGATCTTGGACTGGCCAACCAACCTGGCCAACAGCTCAGGCGTCCTCCTGACAGCTGCCGATTAGAACTGGAGCGATAAATTATACAATTGCCGTGCGTGAGACCCGCGAAGAGAGCGGATCCTGGATGCTTGGAGCCATCGAACTGGGCTCCCAGTATCCCAGCGATTCCCCCGGCTCATTGCGCTGACAATTACACTGATTACGTTGAATATATGAGGCCCATATTGGGCGGCCAGTGCCTCTGGGAGTGTTAGCTATTTGCCCGTCCCGCCAAAATGAAATTCAAATCGCCAGTGCGCACTTTGCAGCCCCACGAAGTATGCAACACAAAGCGCCAGCCCAAAACTTCTGAATTAGCGGGCTGAAAAGAAAGAATATTGACTATAATATATTAACAAAATGCAGTGTATTTATTTAGGCATGTATTTCATTTCTACTACTACAACTGAAGTACTGAAAAATCGACAAACATGCATTCCTCGACTGAGTAACTGGCTGTTGGTTTTGTTATGACCTGTGCAGTTTGTTTAAAATTCTTGTGGCGCGGCATGAAAAATCAATTATGTTAGTTGAACTTTCCTAGCTAAACGCTAAACAATTGCGCATAATTACGAGCGTTGCGTTGGGGACGAAACCAAAACGAAACCCAAATGCGGACTGCATCGCATTTGCCGTTGTCGTTGCCTCAATTTGTGCATTTGCATAGCAAAAAGGGTAGGGGATTGCGGAGTGGGGCGTCTTCCAGGCGCTGTGTGCCACAAACAAGAAAGCACAACAATTAAGGTGGCAAATGGCAAAAGTTAATGGCCGAACAATTGAGGAAATTCACGTAAATGACTTCGGGGCCCTGCGGATACGGATTGGAATTGGGCGCATTCGCAAGAATGCAGGAAATGTTCGCTTTTAGAACTAGAAACTGCGGGCATTTCGGGAAATATGAGCAGAGGAAATGTTTTCAGGGGTTCGCTCGTTTCTCTGTAAGCATAATGTTAAATGAAATACCGTGCTTCATCAAGTATTCTAGCTTGATAGTTTTTGCTTTTTGGATTCAGAGCAAATTTAAATTTCGCAGACAGCGCGCCAAGCTAACAGCAGCACTAGTCAACACTGGACATATCAGTTAACATCTCTGTTAACGCCAGCGTAGGCTTTACATTGAGTAAATGTAAAACTGTAATTATCGTTAGAAACTAAAAAGTAAATGTAGTTAAAAGTTTTAAAAATAACTAAAGCAACAAATAGTAACATAATTGCTACCTAAACCTCAATCGATTTCAAGTTAAAGTAAACTCTGCCGAATAGTGTCTCTCTATAGCACACAGAAGGCTAGACCAGACCCGTTAGAAAGTAGTTTTTGGACAGAATACCTAAAATTACCAGTACCCCAGACCGACACGCAGCAACGCGCGCATCTTCGCTTCTGCGAATTTTAAAAAGCGAAGGCAGAGGGAATTTTAAGAAGCGCGCCACATTATCAGCTGGCCGCGACAATCGATAGTCGTGCGAAAGCAGGGCCGCGGAGCAGCACTGGCGACCGTAGCGATAGGCAGCAGCGCCAATCGATAGCTGGGTCGCAGAAGGAGGAGGAGAAGCAGAGGAGAAAAACAAAAACCAATTGTGAAAAGTGTAAAGTTTAGAGCGCAGCGCAATTGTGAGGCCAAAAGCGGAGCACAAACGAGCAGCCTGCCGCAACGAAACCAAGCAGATAGCAGCACCCTTTTTCCACGACGCGCCAGCGGGAATTTGCACCTGCTGCGGGCGAACTCACACACACGCACCCACACACTCACACCTCGCGGGCAGCCAAATCGTCATTCTCGACTATTTTTTTGTTTTTTTGCGAAATCCAAGACGAAGGCGAATCCACAACAAATGCAGATTGGAGCTCGATTGGCTAGCGATTAGTGCCTAGTCACGCGGGATCAGCAAAGCAAAGCGAGGAGGCCAAAAGCCCGGAGAAGGATACGGCATACGGTTACGGATACAGATAGGGAGCCATGTCCGTGCGGACGAAGGTTCTCGGCCTGGTGGACGTGATGATGCGCGTGCCACCGGTGATGGTCATGGATGAGATACTGAAGATGGAAATGGGCATGCACTCGTGGCTCTATCCGGACAAGGACAAGGCCAGTGGCGCACTGGATCCGCCCACGGAAGCGCCAGCGGTGCCATCCAGCCAGGATCCGTTCGCCAGCATCAAGGAGTTCTTCGGACTCGGCGCCGGCGACGCCATCTCCCACATGACCTCCTCCGCCCAATCTGTGCTGGAACAGAGCATCGAGGACGCCTCCCAGACGGCAAAAACGAACGGCGTGCTCAGCTCCGGCTTCAACTCGCTGATGAACGAGCTGTCCAAGGACCAAACGCTGGCGGATGTGCTCAGCATCACCACGGTCAAGTTCGTGCTCTGCGTGTTCGGTGAGTCATCTGCAGGGGTTACTTTGCCTCGCCAAGGGCACATAGAACCGTTCTGGGAACGCTTTCACCAAGGATTAGTGCCCAGTTACTTAGAAAATAACTTAGATATGAGTAGAATTGAGATAACAAGTAATCGCAGAATCGAATGTAATGCTTACTCAAGCAAAAAGGCCAAGTATTTATATGAATGAATAGTTAGTTACCCCTTAAAAAGCGTGAATTGCTAGCTTGAGCATTCCCATCGAACCCAAAACGTAAACACAGGCAATTAAGTTATTTCGAGTTCATTGTTTCCGACCTGCTGACGAAATCATCCAGAATTCCAAGGGCCGCTTATCGGGCGCACTTTGAACGCCAGCGAAACGTAGATATACCTGACTCACAATCTGTGTGCTTTTGCAGCTTTCCTGTCCGCCGCGTGCATCTTCATGCTCTGGACCCGGCATCTGGTGATGGTCTACATGTTCCTCACCTCGCTGGGCCTCACCTTCCTGTCCTACTGGTCGAACGTGAGTGCGCTGGCGCTGATGGAGCGGAGTCCCAGCATGCTGGAGGACCTCATGTCGCTGAACACCACGAAGCTGCTGGACTCGGGCGGCGTGGTCATGTCGCTGGCGCCGCATCTGATGGCCCAGTGGTTCATGGGCATGCTGTTCGCCTACATCCACCTGGGACCGAGGTTCGAGAATGTCCAGAGATCGATGCCCATCATCTTCGCTAGTCCAATTCTGTTGGCCATGCTGCCGCTGCCGGCGAAGGTGGTGCAACACCTGCCCGTGGTGGCCGCTTTCACGCCCATCATCCTCACGAAGATCACGCTGATGCAGAGCGCCATGGAGGCCAGTCGCACGGTCTACAACGGATACCAGTACGCCATGAACTTTGTGTCCAACTTTGGACTGTCGGCGCTCATGGAAAACGAATGGCAGAGGCTCAATGTGCCCAACGTTCTGAGGGTTTTTTGGACCATCAGGTGGGTTTCGTTTCCGAAGCGGTTCATTAATTTATGTTAATCATGCACGTGGAACATTCTAATTCTCGCATTTGAAGCGTTAATGTGTCAATGGAACAAGGCCATCAATCACATTTTATGTCCATTTGGATCTTCTGTTATTAATGGCCGAAGCAAACAGATTAACTGGTTTAAGTGCATAATGATCGAATAGAACACCTTGCTTTTCAGAATAATCCAAGGAGGCTATGCCCTGGCCACGACGGAATCGGATGAGCCCCTGGATCTAATGACGGCCACACAGAAGCTGCTCGTCGACGGCTGTGAGACCCTAACGGCGGTGCTGGGCATGACGGGCGTCATTTCGATGATCTGCCACTACATCGGACGCGGCTTCCAGTGGTACCTGCTCACCTACGACAACGACGAGGAGAAGTCGCTGGGCACTGTCTCCGCAGTGCTCTTCTACATCCTCGCTCTGCAGACGGGCCTGACCTCGCTGTCGCCGGACAAGCGCTTCATTCGGCTATGCCGCAATCTGTGCCTGCTGATGACCGCTCTGCTGCACTTCCTGCACAACATCGTGTCGCCCATCTTGATGTCGCTCAGTGCGGCAAGGAATCCCTCGCGGAAGCGCCATGTGCGCGCCCTCTCCGTCTGCGCGTTCCTCGTGGTGATGCCGGTGTCCCTGCTCTACTACCTCTGGTCGCAGCGATCCATCTCCACCTGGCTGCTGGCGGTTACCGCCTTCTCCGTGGAGGTCATCGTCAAGGTGCGTGCGAATGCGATTTGTCCGCTTCAGGAGCTATATCTTTTACTTCTACCGCAGGTTCTCGTTTCGCTGGCCACCTACACGCTCTTCCTGCTGGACGCGCGGCGGCAGTTCTTCTGGGAGAAGCTCGACGACTACCTGTACTATGTGCGCGCGTTCGGCAACTCGGTGGAGTTCTGCTTCGGCATCCTGCTGTTCATCAACGGTGCTTGGATTCTGGTCTTCGAGTCTGGTAAGTTGGCGCGCAGCGTGTCCCGTCCTTGTTACATTAACACATGAGTAAGCGCGAGTGTCCATCAGCGCATTTCATTGGCATCGGATCTGTCCATTTCGTACGCGTCCAGCTTTTCTGTTCTATGTGTGCATGTAATATTTTTATTTGGTTGATTTTGTGTACCGATAACTATAACTTGATAGCCCAAAATGCTACAGGCGGCGCCATCAGAGCGATCATGATGTGCATCCACGCCTACTTCAATATCTGGTGCGAGGCACGGGCGGGCTGGTCGGTCTTCATGAAGCGGCGTTCGGCGGTGCACAAGATCTCAGCCCTACCAGAGGCAACTCCTGCCCAGCTGCAGGCATTCGACGATGTCTGCGCCATCTGCTATCAGGTGCGTATTGTATCCATTGTATGTAGCATTCCACGTGACTCAACTATCGTTTTGTATACAGGAAATGTATTCCGCCAAGATCACGCGGTGTCGCCACTTCTTCCACGGCGTCTGCCTGCGCAAGTGGCTGTACGTCCAGGATCGTTGCCCCCTGTGCCACGAGATCATGATGTACACGGACAAGGCGGATGAGAATGCGCCGGAGGCGGAGCCAGCGGCAGCTGCCCAGGCCGAGCAGCCGATACGGATATACCCGCGAGACGTGAGTATCAAATGGGGATTCCTGTTCGTTAGCTTCAATGTACACCTATCTATCCTTTGAATTTGCAGGACGGCAACAACGCAGCTGCGCCGCGACGCTCTCCGGAGCGCGCTCCAGTCGAAGCATCAGAACAGGCGGCCGCCAGCAGCTCCTCCAGCGCAGCGGCGACGATCGGAGCGGAGGCAGTGTCGGCCATCGTGGAGTCCGCAGCGGCTGTGGGCGAGGCACGTTCGCTGGTCAGCGTAGCCAGCAGCAGCGCCACCCACCGAATCAGCGCCAGCGGGAGCAGCGACAGCAGCTACATGTCCGCATCCGCCCAGCCGCCGCCGCCGACGGCCACCTCGGCTGCTGCTGTGGCCACGGCGGCGGCCAGCAACACGACGCACATGTTCCGGATGTCGCAGGACCAGCAGTAGTCGCATATATAGGATAGGATAGGACCGAATCGGTTCGGATCGGACGGAACGGGAGCGCTCGGCGTACCTTGTGTTTCTTATATATACCTTACTACTTGGAAACGTTCTGTGTGTTGTTAGTGTACTTATGTATAAATGCAAATCTTCGTAACGACCCAAGACTTCTCTATTCCCCCTGCCCAAAGAGCAATCTATCCCCAACACACCAGCACACCAACACCCAGCACTCGACCACAGCACCCACCTTCGATCCGATAGGCGATCCGTCATAGGCACAGACATTACGTATGTATAACTCACGCAGCCATGCTTAACTAAATTATATACCATGCATATAATAGCTGATCGGTAATGAGACGATAATTGAAACGGAGATGATCTACACATGTACGTTAAGTTTATGGTAAAAAGTTGATCCAAAAATGTTGAAACACACACAAAAAAAATTAGCCCTAAGTTTGCAATGGATGAGAGCAATGTAAAAATCATCAGCAAAACGCTAAAACGCAAAAACGATAAACATTTTATGTGGTGAAGTCTGAAAATGATTTAATCAAGTTACCAAGTAAATCTAGTTAAAAACAAAACACGAATCAACGCTGATTGAAATGATTAAAAACCGAGAGCAAGGCGAAAAGTTGCGTTGTATAATTTTGTAATGTAAAAATAACTTGTATAAGCAAATCCTTGTTTTGTTTTTATTTTAATTACCTATATACGTTTATTTAGATTTAAAGTAATTAAACGAAAGAAGCGGAAAATACAGAAAACATTAAAAAACAGTCTAAAACACACAGAAACATTGCCTCTCCTGCCCCTTTGGTGGGTGAATCCCTACCAGAGCTCTGCAATCGGGTAAGTGCACAAAGATTACTTCAAAATCTACCCATCCTCTCTTGCCTTTCAGTGCTGAAACTCCAAGCCACTCCAACTGCTTAGTTGAAAATCAAATCGTTGTAGTTGCGGAGCAGGTGGTACGGAGACACCCGGCAGCAGGTGGTGGTGCGCACCACGGTGATGCGATCCGCACGCTCGAAGTTGGCCTTGACCGTCTCATAGTAGCGACCATCGCTGGAAGCGAAATACTGATGTAAATCCTGCATAGAAATAGGAGTCCAATGTAGACCCACCTGAGCACCATGCAGCGCAGCTTGAGGCACTTGACGCGCAGAATATCGATGGCCTTCTGGCTCTTGTCGGAGAAGCGCAGGTTGTCCGGATCCCAGCGCAGCTCCAGGCGCTCCAAGTTGCCGCAGTTCGAGGCGATGGTGTCCATCAGCTGGTCCACGTGGATGTTGACGCCCAGCTTCTCCGCGGTGCCCATGACAATGATCCTGCAGGGTAAGTTTATAAGCTCATAAGAACGTCTCCTTTCATTTGATGACCAATAGAATCGCCTACTTGCAGTTGCCCAGCAGGGGCAGGATGCTCATCCACAGCTGGTCGGTGATGTGGGGCATGCCCGAGAGGCAGCAGGCGCTCAGCTGGTGACCCTGGCGCTGAATGAACTTGAGCAGCCCCTCATCCGAGATGTTGTCCGAGGAGTCCAGGTCCAGGGAAATGAGCGACCTAAAGCATATTGCTATCGGAGTGTTTACATAGAGGAGCTACTGTTTCAGCTCACCTGGTGGTGCCCGATTCCATCCACTGTTTCAGAACGCCGTCGTTAAAGCCATTGATCTGGCCGGCTGAGAGGAACTTCAGGCTGGGGATCCTGGTCAGCATGTCCACGAGGCACTCGGGCGAGAGATCGGTGGCCGTGATGTCCAGCTCCTGCAGGGCGCACTTGTCCCACTCGGCCTGCATCACGAACTCGGACTTCAGGCTGGTGCCGTTCATGAGCAGGCAGGTGAGGCGCTTGGAGCGCTGGATCAGGGTCTTCAGGGTGGAGCCGGTCACTTTGTTGCAGAAGTTGACGGCCAGGCACTCCAGCTGGATGCAGTTGGAGCTGAAGGCGTCGATGTGCGAGTCGTCGATGAAGTTGATGCCGTACAGGTTGATCACGCGCAGATTGGGCGTGGCCGACTTGAGCTTGTGCACGTTGATCACCTCGTAGATCTCCTCCTCCTCCTCCTCGCACTTCTCGTACGTGCCGATCAGATGCAGCACCTCCAGGCCGTTGATGAAGTTGTAGATCTTGCGCATGAAGCCCTCCATGAAGATCACCTCCGAGAGGCAGACGCACATGTAGCGCAGCTTGGTGGGAAAGGCCTGCATCTCGCTGAAGTCGTGCAGCTGCATGGCTACGAAGTACAGACACTCTAGAGTTTAAGCCGGATGCGGAGTTTAACCCACCTGTGGAGAAGTCCAGCAGCATGTGGGTCAGATTGGGGCACTTGGCGGACAGCTCGTGGAGCACCGTGTGCGTGATCAGCTCGATGGGCAGCTCGATGTAGCGCAGCGTCGGCCCGAATCTCACCGAGATCAGCTGCAGCAGCATCTCCAGCGAGCCCACGTGCAGTCCGGAGACCTCCGGCCGCAGGCTCACGTTCTTCCACAGTCGCGTGTCGTAGGCAATCTGGCGCCATCGTCGGCAAATCCTGGCCAGGCGGCAGATCTCGCGGTGCGACAGATACGAGAAGATGTGCAGCAGCACCTTGTCCGGCAGCTTCTCAATGGTCTGCGGATGAGAGTCACGATATAAAGTAGATCTAAATGATTCAAATATGATCTCTAAATGGAACTAAACATTTGAGTGGGTGCATAAAACGGACAGATCGGAATAGTTGAGTGCGAATGTGGTGCTATATATTCTACGGGTGAGTGATTCTACAGATACTCTCTCTTATGCTCTCCCAGTTTCGAGTGATCTGAGTGGGTTCCCTTGGTCATATCCCAATGCCCAACATCGTACCGTATCGGCGAAGGGACTGCGAACTGTGCCGTCGGAGAGGTAGACCTGCGAGGCCTCCACGGCCAGCTGACCCCAGATATCGGTGGATATATCCATGGCTGGGTGTGGATGTTTCGGAACCACTTGCTTATATAAAATATAGCTATATAGCAAACTACGCGTGCTCTGCCTGCGAGCCGAGAATATCCGTCGTATCGAGCTACTTTCGCGCTACTGCGAGCCGCATTCCCATCGACGTGCCATCGGAATCTCCAAAGATCCGCCAGGCAGTAGTGGACTCAAGAGAACCCTAGGCGTATTTATAGACCAGCGCCAGTAACGAGAGCACTGCCACCTCGCATCACTCTATCACTCTACTTTCGGATGCATCAGCTGTGCTGTTCACGGGCGCCCCACCACTCACGCACTCTCTAAAAATCAGCAGCACCACTAGAACCGCCAGCACCACCCACCCGGCGGTGCACGTGGAGAAACATTGCTGATGTGGTGATAATCGCTGCCAAACCTATTACGATTCTCTAGAGATTCAAAATCATTAGTAAGCTGTCTAAAAGTATCTCCAGATATTTTACTAAAAGTATCTGAAAGTGCTTAGTACCTATTAAATCCGTACTATGGTGTCTAAAAGTATGCAACACCTTTTATAGGTAGGGATAACCAATAGATTCATCTTCAGCTATTTCACTATCTTCTACTTCTTAGATACTTTTAGAAGCATCTGAAAGTGCCTCTGTTTTCAGAGGAATAAACTTCTGTGCTTCATCCCTTAGAGCCTACTTTAAGATACATTTCCGCACAGCTTTCTTTTGCATACTATATTTAATAGTAATAATTGCTTTCGAACCCCTTTTACTTTCTCAGTGCACGATGTTTGTTCCCAAGAATTCTATATATATACGCCATCGCTCGTCTGTCTGGCTTTGTTTTGTTTACTACATCTATAGCTATATCTATATCTACACATGTGTATGTTTTATGTACAGGGTACTCACCAGTCGGGTCTTCACCACACCCGAGTCGTGGAGTCCGATGGCCTGCGAGGAGGTTTGCGCTGCCAAAACATTCCAATTATCCATGGTGGGCACTGCGCTCTAGTTCGCGATTTGGATTGGGATCAGCCGGAAAGCTGAAGGTGTTCGCTGTTTCAGCTGTACACTGTATGTATGTCTGTATGTTCTGTTTCTGGATCCGTCCGCTTCTATCTATGAATCCATGTATCTATGTATCTAACTAAGGGAGGAGATGTGCCGGCTATACTAGTATGTGCTATAGATACAAGCATACATACTATGAGATACATTCATTCATGAGCTAAACTATTTCTGCAAGGCTTTCCCAATTAGTCACACTGAATTTTAGGCATTTTAAACTAATTGTTATTTAGAAATTAGTATAGAAGCAGCTAAGTTAATTTATTACCACATTTTGGAGCACATTTATAGGAAATCTATATTCAGTTGTCTATTAGTTAGTAAGCATATTAAGTAAGCAAGCAAAAGAGGTTACTTAAAACTTAGTTTTTACTATGTTTATTACCCATTTGATTAGTTGATCAAACGAAATTGTTAGACACTTTCTACAAATAAACGAGTGCGAGAAGGAAAGCGATTAATTAATTAATTACTTGATGCCCGCAGGCGATTAAAATAGCAAATTCACAATTATGCAAACTCAGTGAACACACATTGTTCACTTGCGACTTTTGCCTTTTGATTTTATGGGGGAGGGGGGAGAAGAGGGGCGTCACATCACAATTTGTTCACCCTTCGCCCGATTTATTAATAGTTTTCCCTCAGCTGGTGGATCTGGTGGAAAACTGTTGGGGTTGCAAGTGCAACGCGGAAAATGTAGTTTCGCAACTTTCGTTGCAAGTTGCAATCACTGGGGAAATTCACTTGGCAAATTCACTTATTCTGTGGCAAATTACTGGCAAACTGGATTGCAAAATTCCGGCGGAAATCGACGGATTCGGCGGCTTTACATGGGCGACTGCTCCGCGTTCTCGACGGCTCCACAACTCTGAGAAAACTGAGAAAATCAGGCGTCCGCGGAAAATGGTTTATGCCAAAATTCACTCGGCTAGTTGATCGCACTACATGCGGAGTACATGGGCACATGGGCATCTGGGGATGTGGGCATCCGTGGCTATGGAGGGGTTATTCGGGCGATCTCTGCGAGTGCAGGCGTCATTTGCTTTTCCCATGGCGAGCGGCCAACAGAGGGGCGGTTGCCCAGGGGGCGTGGCCCATCGTTGGCAAACAGAAATTATAAGTGCCGTTGTTTCGTACAAAATATCACTTCCTATGATTTGAATACTGGATTTAATTCAAAAAATCAGCATGAGAAGCAGAAACCTATTATATCATCTTCGATTTTGATGATAGTTGTGTTTTTTAACTTGAATAGTTTTAGTTAATAGCTAAGTATTTGCAATTTAAGTTTGCAAATAAGCATTAGAAATAGTTCCTAGTAATCAGATTAAACTGCTTACTACATGTAATTTGATTAGAAATTGGAAAAACCTTATCAGTTTCATGCACACATAAAGTAAACTGCCCTTAATTAATTACTAATTTCTGGTTGCAATTAAAGCTTCTTATTTATTGTTTATACATGTGATACGTGTTGCATTTATGGCCGAAGAAGGGGCTACAATGGCATCCTGGTGACTTTAATGATCTGTATTCCGTAGTCCCGGTTCCTCCTCACAAAGTCCTGCGACCAATCGCCCGTCAGGCAGCCGCCGTCGCAGTTGCAGCCGAAGATGTTGCACGGTCCCTTGCCGCAGTAGGCGCCCAATTGGGCGACTCCATCGGCGCAGATCGTCACTTCGCAGCCGTGGGGATAGTTTTCAATTGCTCGCACAGCCGCGCAGTCGCCTCTGTCCATCTTGAACTCCAACAGCTCCCGGGAGGTGCAGCATTCCGCCCGGGCCACCTGGACGAAGGCCAGAGAGAAGATCCCGACGAGGAGCAGGCTGGAGACTACTGGGGATGCCATGATTGGATTTAGTGGGAGTACTAATGCTTTTCACCTCGGCAAACTGCGTTTTTATACGCCCACAGTGGGTGCAGGGAATTCGCTAAGTTGGCAAAAGTGTTCCAAGTTATTAGGAAAACTGATTAGGCCCAGTTCTCAGGAAATTTACTCAAGGCAAAGTGCACTTCTTACATAGCTCGAAAACATAGTTATGAAATACTGTCTACAAACTGCGCTTTATTTTAAATAAAAACTCTAATAATTAATCAAAAAATGTAAAACACAGATCACTTGTAACGGAAATTACATTTGAATTTGCCCGTTCGGCGCTGCCAGACATCCATAACCGTTTGCACTAGCGCCTCGGCCCGTTCTGATCAGAACGCAGTGGCGAAACAACGGTTGTTCGACCGTTTCAGTCGTTTCTTCGCCGCTCAACCGTTCGGTTGCTTCTTCGGTCGCCCGCCTATCGATATCGATAAACGTAGGTGTGCCTGCAGTGCGCCTGTGTGCGTGTATGTGTCAGCAGTGCAGTTTTCCTGTTTATCCCTGAATTCTGTGAGAAATGTGTTAAATAAACAGCATTAGCGAACAATTGACCGCTTTGCGCAATCGACATTATTAAAGGGACATCGAATGCAGTAGCTGCAAACATTATAGTTTGTTTATATCTGGTACAGTGCGCGTTGCAACCTGTTCTCTGTGTGGGTGTGAGTGCGACTGTCTGTGTGTGTTAAGAGACGCCCAAAGAGTTGTTGTTGTTGCTGCAAAGTTATCGATTTGAAGTTTCAACTGATTGGAGATGCTCACGATCCTCAAAAAAGAGTTTTTAACTAATTAGATAAGCTAACAATTGTTAGTAACTTGATTGAAAGATAAGATCTAAAGCATGAAAGTATCTTCTTCTATGGTGCTTCGTTACAAATCCAAAATTGTTGTTAAATTAGCATAGCTAGTTATAATGTTCTTCCTCCATTTAAGAAAATGTAAAACGAAACCACCCACAATTGCGCTTAAGCAATCATCTTGAACGAATTGGGTGTAATTACAATTAGATGAGAAATTTGAGTGCTCGAAAAGTGCCCAATTAATTAGGTCTAATCAACTGGACTGCCCATTAGCATTAAGATCATCTTGACCTGGCTGGAGATCAAAGATCCCGAAGATGTAGTAATTCCCTATCACTATTCACTAGCCCGCCTATTTCAGATCCCAGGAGCCATCGATACCATTCGCACGATGTCGTACTACGCGGAGCGAGCCCTGTCCTTCCTCTACCCGCTGGCCATCGTGTCCTCGCTGATCTGCTGCATCACTTCGGCGGTGGCCTGGACACACTGGCAGTACGTGCTCAACGCCTGCCCAGACACGAACTGCGGCTGCGTGCTGCACGGCAAGAGCACGTTCAACAGCTTCGAGGGCGGCAACGTCGCCTACTGCCACTTCGCCACCTACGGCCTCCTGCTGCCGCTGCTCTTCGCCGTCGTCCTGGGCGTCTACCACGGCTACCGCATGTGCATCGGGCGCGGCAAGCCCAAGGCGGGCACGGCCACCATCCGCCAGCGGTAAGAGAGCGGGTGATGGCGATCGGGTGTCTGCGGGTCAATGGGGTTAATCGGCCAGCCACACTCGTTCGTTCGTCTGGCTATGAGTAATGCCATGGGCTCCAACTTGGAGCGCCATCAACTGATTGCTTACACCTCTCTGCTCTCTGCTTGCAGCTCCGGCGACATGATCGTGGTGACCACCGAGTCGGAACTCACGCCCGATGGCCTCTCGCCCTACTACTGTGAGTATCCACCGCCTCCGAGCAGAACTAAATATATATATAATACCCAACTACCGTAGGGCTGCCCGCCACCGTCATCTCGACGATAATGGCCGTGTACCAACTGGTCTACTCCGCCGTTTTTACGGACGGCTTCGAGGTGACCTGCAAGCAGTACAGGGAGTCGCTGCTGAAGGAGATCCAGGGCGTGGGTAACATTGTGCCCGTGATCAAGTCGCGGCTCTCGTGCGCCGCCGTCTTCGACTTCATGGACTACCTGGTGGAGAGCGTGTCGTACGAGCGGCGGCGCTACGGGCGCATCAACACCGCCGCCTGCCTGTACTTCACCCTGGTCTTCGCCTGGATCGCCCTGCTCGCCTGGCTGCTCGTCTGCGTGATCAACGTCGTTCAGCTGCGGCGCACGAAGGCCGCCAGGGTGTGAGTCCTGCGCCTGAGTCCTGCCATCCATCGGGAGCCGCGAGGGCCTCGAGACTAGGAACCATAGCATACACTTTACATTCACCTTTTCGCCCTTTAACTTATTTAGTTAGTTATAGTGACACACAAGCCAGAACGTCCACGTTATGAACGCATTGTACAAATATACAAATGTATGAACAACGAGCGATTATTCACATCGCAAGCCTTTTCAATAAAATTACTATAATTGCTTTAAAAATATACATGCATATATGTATCAAGTAATTCACTTTGAACTGCATAAACTGTATTTTAAATGGGCTATTGTTTTGCATTAATCTGCGTGGCTTCAAATTATAAACATAATTTAAAGATACAACATTTTTGCATTCTATAAATCTATTTTACTTGTTTGGTGGAACATATTTTGCATAAGAAAAAATAATTGAAAGAAAAGGTAAATTAAACTTATTCAAGAGCTTAGTCTGCAAAGGTAAACGTCATTTAGAGATGCATAATTTTCGCATTATTTAAACTCATTTATTTTGTTTGCATATTTTATATTTTTTTGCGTAATAAAAGACAATTTAAAGCTACATACAAATCCCTATTTTTCAAACACATTTATTTTGAATAAGAGGGAAATAAGCATGCTTAAAAATAAAGGGAAATTTGCAGCGTGCCCAATTCCAGTATATTCCCATCCGCTTGGCATTTCCCGCTACCACGGTCACACCATTCAGCTGCTGACGTGCCGCAAAGAAAATTGTTTACGCGAAAATTGTTGAATCGCAGCTTGTGAATTGCACAAAATGTTGGACATCCAGACGCATATGGTAGGTATGCCGCGCAGCCTTTGGCACTAACACTAACGCACTCTCCCGCCACAGGACTTCGCGGGGCAGGGAAAGGCGGAGCGCTGGTCGCGCTTCATCATCACGTTCTTCGGAATCGTGGGCCTCGTCTACGGAGCCTTCGTGCAGCAGTTCTCGCAGACCGTGTACATCCTGGGCGCCGGATTCGTGCTCTCCTCGCTGGTGAGTAGCTGTCGCGGTAGCGCGTCCATTGCTAAACGAACGAGATTCCCGCGCAGATCACCATTCCGCCGTGGCCGCTGTACCGTCGCAATGCGCTCAAGTGGCAGAAGCCCATCGATACGGACGCCAAGTCGTCGAGCTCCGAGTCCGGCGACGAGGGCAAGAAGAAGAAGAAGCAGTAGGACCAGTGGGAGCAGTAGTCTAGGCCAGCAGTTACTTGTACTTCTCACTACATCCAATATATATCCATTAATTCCGATACAAACTACTTAGAACGCTAGATGGGTCGTCGGTAGGCGATGAGGTCGTTGTGGTCGTAGTACTTGTGTATGAGATCGTACATGTGGGCGAAGAAGAAGAGCAGGTTGTCGTACTGCCCATTGTAGGGCGCCTCCCTGCCCACATCCTCGCTAGCCGCCTGCTTGGTCAGCGGCGCCGCCAGCTGATGGAAGCCCTCGGTGATCTCCAGGTTGTCCAGTCCGCGGTAGGCGGTGTTCAGGCCCCAGGCATTGATGTGCACCTCCAGGAGGAACTGGTGAATGGCCTCGATGGTGGCCAGGTACCAGCGCGGACTGCCGCGCTGGTGGCGCCAGAACTGCGACAGTCGATTCTGCAGCACCACCGTTCGCAGGCCGCGCACCCTGGGGTCCGCGTAGATCCCGCGACTCTGGTTCCAGGTGCTGTCTATGAAGACGGCTCGGCGGACGGGCAGGTTGTCCAGCGTCCAGGTTCGCCGCGCCTGCTCCGGCTCATCTGCGTCCTCCTGCAACTCCTTCACCTCCACCTCGTCCATTCGCCTGCGCAGCATGGTGCCCATGTGGTGGCCCTTGGGCAGGCCGTAGTTGTCGCCGATCTGCAGCTGCACGTTGCGCGCGAAGAGCTGCGGCACCGTGAGCGCAGTGGCGCTGGGGAAGATGAGCACCACGCCCGTCTCCTCGCGATAGTCGGGGATGTCCGGAAATGTGTGGATCCTCACGTGCGCCGGCGCCAGAACGGCCGCGTGCACCGCCGAGCTCTTGCCGTCGATTTCCTTCTTGTGCTTGATGATGTCCACTTGGAGCGGCAGCTCCAGGCGGGGCAGCAGCTCCTCCAGCTCGCCCACCGGCACGCAGCAGCTGTAGCAGAAGAACTTGCGCGATCGGTTGCACAGGCGGCAGTTGTGGCGCCCCTCGATGGTGTCCAGCCCGCTGTGGTCCGCGATGCGCATGTGCACGAAGGGGTACTTGCGGCTGCGCTGCGGCGCCTCCAGCGGATGCGTCATTTTAGCGGAAAGTCAACTTTAAATTGAAATAACAAATTTCTTATTGAAGCAGCCAATTTGGTTATCGATAACAAGCGGCTGATGCGACCAGGGCTGCGGAGCGCTCTGTACACAAGCTGTCTGGAATAGCCCAAATGTTATGTAAAATAAAAGTAAAATATATGTACAGTGTATGCAAAAACCGTAGCAATAATATAAGAGTATAGTCCCGTTATAAATCAATTTAATATGTAGAATGTGTGTGCCAGCCCTGCTGGCTTCAGCGGGCGAAACGGCCACACTGCGCCAAGCAAATCAAAAGCCGGCAAACTTTTGCGAAATCTAATAAGCGAATTTTGTAGCCATTTTCCTGGAATCCTGGAATTTAAGATGCAACAACCATGCGCGGCGTTCGCAAGTGTGTTCATTGCGGCGCCATCAACGGCAACCGGGCGCTGCTCTGCAAGAATTCCGAGTGTCCGCAGCGCAGGAATGTTCTCGACGCCGTGCAGCTGGTGTCGCTGCGGCCAGGCTCCACTGTATACTCGCTGAGGACCAAGGAGAAGGAGCAGCAGCCGCGCAACTTTGTGGTCATCCAGGACGTCACGCTGTCGCTGCAGCCGGACGCTGCAGTGGTGTCCAGCAAGGCGGAGTGCTTCGTGGAGTCGTGCAAGCGAACGGGAGGCGAACCGACGGACTGCGTCCATGTGAAGGCTTGCCGGGAGCTGGGCGCCGAGTTCGCGAAGGCGCAGGTCTACCGCGTGTCCCGCGAGGTGCTGTGGAACCTGAACATCAGCCTGGAGCAGAAGCAGAACCTCTGGCAGCTGTACAAGTACGCGGAGGAGGAGGAGCACCTGCCGGGAGTGCAGCGCCTGAATCACTCCACATTCGCCGTCAAGTGCGAGCGCTCCGAATCCTTTCCAGCGGCTCGACTCCACGTCACCGTCTCGGCCAATGGCCTGTCCAAGAAGAAGAGCAGCTACGCCTGCGCCTGCCGCAAACTGAAGATCATTGTGGAGCCAGATAATTCGCTGGTGATGCAGGACGAGATCTGCGATCACCTGCTGCTCGTCCTGGCTGGCATCCTCAGTTCGCCGCAGGGAAAACGCGTCTATGGCCACTTCACCAGCGGTTTGCAGACCTTCTGGATGCCCTCGCAGCTGGAAACTCCGCTGGGCGACGTGGCCACCGAGGATTTGCGGCTCAGCCTGGACATGGTGGATGAGCTGGACCCGCAGGTGGACATACTCATCTTTGGCGACCAACTAGATGTGAGTTATACCTTTCACCTCGAGCACTTTTCAACCATTTCGTGCTTATAGCTTGCCCTGCCGAATTTCTCCGAGGGCGTCTTTAACCTGGACAACATGCAGGCCGCCACTTCTAGCCAAAGCACCTCGAGCACCAACGATGCCCTGATCCACTATGCCAACGACTCGCAGCTCTTGTCCAACTGCGATGTCTATGCGGAGCCCATCGAGCTAACCGACTGCAATATCGAACTGATGGATCAGTTTCAGCCCACCGACCAGCTGGATATTTGCAGCGAGGATATAGAACTGCCCTTGATCAGTGAACCCTACAACATCCTAGCTGCTCCGCCCATTTTCACCGAGGCCACGCCCTCTGTGGTCGCCGATCAGCTGCCCATTGAGCTGGCCACCATATCGGTGGTCAAGAAGGCACCGGTCAAGTTCTCGGAAATAGTGACCGAAGTGAAGTCCGTGAAGCAGCCCTCTCTGCCGGCCAAAAGGGAGTTAATCGTGAATGGTGCAGCATCGGCAGCATCCGTTTGCTTGGACGTTTCCGTTCAGCCGGCTCTATCCTACTCGGCATGGCTGGATCATGTGATCGAGCTGCTAAACGAGAGTTGCGAGCCATTGGAAACGGAGAACGCCACGCTTACCAAGCGCTCGGTGCAACAGAACTTCCATGTGCACAAGGAAACCTTTTCGCACTTTTGCAAGAGCTTCAGCACTGGCGTCAAGCGACGTCCGTTGGACAAGCTAACTGTGATAGAATCGGGCAAACATAAAGGCCTCAGCAAGTACACCTGGCACTTTGCGAGTCCGCACACCGCGAAGCGCATCTTCAGCACCTCCAACATACAGCTACAGTTGGATCGCGCCTTCGAGCGGCATCCAGAAGGACACTTCGTTCCCTACGTGCGTCCACGGATGGAGCCGCAGGTGGCGGGTCAGCCGAAAAAGCGGGTAGTCTACCCGAGACTCAGCCTTTACATGGTTAAGATACTATTCGAAGCGGCACCAAAGGTGAGCTGGGATTCGAAATGAAAAGAGCTGGTTAGTAAACGCCTATTCCGCAGGACTACGTCGGCAATGGAGTCCTGGTGACCTGGACCCCGGATGTTTTGCCCCGCAGCCAGTTCGGGCTGATGCACGTGGAGTTCACCGTGGAGACACGTCCGCCCAGCTAGGGTGAGTTTGCAATTTGATGTTCTTTATTTAGACGCTTTCAATGTTGTCTGTTCCATGTATCTTTAGTCCATTTCAACTTTCATTGGCTTACGATTAGCTTAGGTGTACATACATATACATACATATACTCATATCATTAATTCTGTTTATCGCGAGACCTTGTCCGATCTCTGTGGCGCCTCCTGCTGCAATGGCCTCTACAAGCTGCGGAAACCTGTCAGGATGTGGGGCAAATGCTTCGTTCGTTCTTTAAAACCTATGGTCTGCCTCTGGGTATTTGTATTTTTGTATTTGTATCTTCATCTATTCGCTTAGCTCTAAAATCGTGGGCATGCTTAGATACTTAAGTTCTCGCTACATTCAGCTCTTTCTCATGAATCGTTTGTTTATATTTATATTTATATTTATTTGTATTTTTTTGTGTTTTTGTATTTTCTTCGGTTGCCTTTAAATTGTTTACGCTTAACTTTGACATTCATCACATTTATAAATTGCATAACACCGTCAATTAGATAATCTTCTGTTGTATCTGTGGCCTTGATTCTATCGTTCTCAATTACTTTAGTTAATGTGTGAAGGTAGTTTAGTCGCGGAAAGGATTCCATTTGCTCGAAAAGAGTGTGCACATTTAATTGGGGGATTTCGGTAGAACTCTGTGTGGATCACCAAAGGTGTTCATTGCTCCATCGCAATGCAGTTGATTAAGCTTTTCTTTTCTTTCGTTTCACTTACAACATTATGTACATAATGCATGGAAATATCCACCTATAGTTGCATCATACGCACTACTATTTATGTGTTTAACAGTTAAAATGCATAGTTTTCTGCCTTAGTATTCGAAATAATATGATTCTTGTCGTTATATTACAGATGAAGCATTTGTTACCACCGCCGGTGTCGGTATGAGAAATTTACAAGCCCTTCTAGCGTTTAAGTAGTCTTAGCCTAAGTCGGGTCTAGTGCCTAAGAAACATAATCTCACAAAATTGGTCATTAGTTGGTTGGTTAACATGTAGAGCCGCCTATTTGGTATCAGCTGACAAATGATTGGATTGATACGATCGGATATTGAAGGGTGCTCCCAAATCCTCGGTCTGCAGCCGCAAGTAGTCTGACTACATGCGATTGGGTGGAAACTACATTCGGGTCAGGTCTTGCGGGGGGCAACTGAAGGACCTTTGACATTCGTTCATAATAATCATTTACATAATCAGTATCATGCTTATTCAAGTTAAAGTGTACAAAAAACCAGTCTTTAAAACATGTTTGTTCATCGTTTCGTATGTTCTTCTTTTCCACCAATACTTTACATATAAAATGTAAAAATATTCACTAAATTACTTGTGGGGGGATATACTTTCTATCTGCCCGATCTGGAGAGCTCCAAACCATTTGGCTATGGCCATTCAGAGTGCTAGGTTTAATCATAATTCGGGGCTAACTTTAAGAACTGTACAGGCTAGATTTACGCATCGATAGAGGAAAACAAAACTTAAGCTTGGGTTTTCATTGGGATTTTCTTTTATCTCACTTTTCACACGTATCGTATAGTTTAATAATACTTTGCTTGCGACTACTTGCCGATTTACACTTATAGTTGTCGCCTTCGCTTAATTTAGTTTTTATTTTTACAATATTATTAGCTTTGCAGAGTGCGCTGGGTTCTCTGACCTCTGACATTTATACAGTATCTTTTATCTAAGCTGTATTTACAAATTTTCGTGATGCTCTTGTGCTTTGTGCGGAAATCGTGTGATTTACTTAGCTTCGATTGGGATTTACAGTGATGTGTGGTGTGGTGTAGAGTGCTCGGTAACTCGGCTTAGTGCCCACTAAATTCGCAATTAATTTGTAGCTAGGTTCGCTTGAGTTTGTCTTTTTGCATTAAACTGTCTAAAACTGGAACCAATTGATAGGAAGGCAAAATAACAAAAGGATAACAGATACTAGGACGGACTGAATCGATTCGAATTGAGTGCTCAATCAACTAATTCAATTCAACTAATAATCATTACTTTAATAGGAGTTGTTTGCTTGGGGGAGCTTAAAAGATCATGGCACAATTGTGTGCAGCATTAGCCTGCATTAACGTTAGTTATGTGTAATCAGCGTATTTAAATGATTAGACAAATATGTTATTAACTCTACTTGTTCGATTTGTGCACTTTGCTACGTTTCCACTTTAGATTTGCGATTATTCTTGTTCTTCACTGCGGCTTCTGACTTTCGTTCTTGTTTTGTTTTTCCCTTGTGACTAAATGTGGGTAAAGTATGGTGTATAAAAACCTATGTTTACGATATAAAAACTACATAAGACAAAATAATTTAGATAGTTCTGGGGGAACAACTGAGAGTGGGGGGCGTAAGTTAAAGTAAAACGAATAGTTGAATAATTTATGGACACAGCGCTAGACGCTCTGCTCTCACTTAAACGACTTAGACGTTAATAAATACATCGCTATGTACGTAGGTGTAAGGTTTAAATTTAAGTATTTATATTTAAACATTTATAAAATGATTTAAATTCCCTCTCTGTAAATTTATCTTTAGTTTAGCCTACAATATCTAGGTTTTGAGCATCTGTCGCTGCTGCGCTTGTGACGTTGTTGTTGGTTATATGATTGTTGTTGGTGATCGTTGGTGAGGCGGTTGGTGAGTTGTCCGCATTGTTCATCAGCAAGTCACCGACGTTGTTGTGATGTTGTTGGTGCGCGTTGTATTGTTGTTGCAGTTGCGTTTGTTGTTGCATCAGGGCCAGCATTTGTTGTTGTTGGTGTTCCATCAGATCAGCAGCGTTATTAGTAACAGTATGGAAATTGGCATTAGTAAGGGTTAGACTGTTCTGGGATGCGAGTGATGGTATTGTAGGTATTGTGGGTGGGACTGTTGTTGTCATTGGAGTCGTCGGTGTGGCACCTGCACTTGCACTTGCAGTTGCTGGCGTGACCGGTGATGCTGCATTGGCGACTGTGGATGAGATCTGGTGGGACAGGTCTGATGGCGAATGCGATGGCAGTTGGATGGTTTGTGGGGGTTGTGGTATTGGAGTACTTGGTGGTGGTGGTGTGATGGATGAACTGGAGGACAGAGGAGCGACTGTGGGCGGTAGCAATGACAGAATGGGCAAGAGGCTTGGATTAGTATCGGTGCTTGGTGTGCTGACTGTCTCATTGAGTGCTGTCTGTTGTTGCTGCTGCTGCTGTTGCTGCTGCTGTGTTTCTAGGTGTTGCTGCTGCAACTGCAGCATGTGCAGCTGCTGCTGCTGCAGTATGACATGCTGTGGAACATTACCATTGCTGCATATTTTGCTATAGAGATCCGGCGTGGCCGTTGTCACATCCTCGAATTCAGTCCGAAGCGCCGTGCGCTTCAGCAGGTTCAAATTGCCAGGCAAAAATGAAAGTATGTTGTAGATGACGCGGATGTCCTCGCTGGATGTCCACACCCCGGGTCGCTTGTTGTGGTACAGCTTCGCGTACTGGTACACATTCGCCGTGCTGCAGTACTCCATCTCGATGGCCAGCGAGGAGATGGCGCAGAAGGTGCACGCCTGGGCGCCACCATATCTTAAGGAAGGAAAGATGTAACAATTTGAGATGATTTCACAAGCACAAAAGGCCTTCCTTAGACTCACCTATCCACAATGACGATGGGGCCATTGCGATAGTCGTTGCAGCGCTCGTGCACATCGACTATGAAGTCGTAGATGCTGTTGGGATTGGACATCTCTGGCCAACTGGGACAGTGCAGCATCTTGACCGTCAGCTCGTAGTCGTCCTGTATCGACTGGATGACAAAGTCGCGGCTCACATAGTCGCTCTTGTTGGTCTTGTTAAGAAACTTGACGCGATAGTGGTCGCTCTCGATGGGCGTGGCCTCATCTGGCCAAAACTGTGCAAAGTTCTGTGGAGTACATTGGTATTAGTGTCACGATTCGATGGGAAATCTTGTGCAACCTACTATATCATCCAACGATGAGAGCAGCACGACGGTCTGCGCATTGTGGTCCCAGACCATCTGCCAGAAGTCCTTTATCGTGTGCGCCATGGGATGCTGGGTGACTATGAAGTCCCGCAGTCGCCGGAAGCCGTGCAGCCAGGAGGCGTTGATGTAATCGCTGCCATCCTCGCCCGGCTTGGGCGTCAAGTGCACCCGACTGCCCTCGATGGGGAAGATGGCGCCGCGGTTCTTGATCGAGTTCACCTGCTTCATGGCGGATGCAATGTGTATGTCCTTCGGCTGGAACTGGATGATGTTCTTGTACTGCTGCTCCAGGTAGGGAGTGCAGTTCTTCAGCTCCTCCACCTGCTCGGCCATCAGATTGGTCTCCCCCGAGGCGATGGCCTCCACCAGAGCGTCGTGCAGGAATATGTACTGCTCCTCGGTCTGCACCAGGAAGTTCCTCTGAGCACGAATGTGGCGCAGGAAGCCAAAGACGTTGACGATGTTCTTCTGCTGGATCTGCTTGAGCATGGCGTCCAGGACGATGTATGTGCCAGTGCGACCGACGCCAGCGCTAGAAGATTAAGATATATCATAGTAATTATAGATCCAATACTTGGAGTCATTGAAGTGAAGTAGCCCACCTGCAGTGCACGACTATGGGACCAGCCTCTGCGGGATTGGCGGCCGAGGATTTCTTGACGAAGTTGAGCACGGGTAGGGGATGATCGGGTGTTCCGTGGTCGGGCCAGTTGGTGTAGTGGTATTGATAGACCAGCTTCTCGGTATTGCACTGCTTCTTCTTCTTGAGCTGAGATTTTGAGTATATTTTTGTTAATTTAGTGAACTATTGAAGCTATTGGAAGTAAACCCACCTTCAAGTGCTTGATCTGCAGGGTGCGCACAGTGTACGTGGACATGACCTCCTCCTCGATGAGCTTGACCTGGATCACGCCGTAGGTCTCCACCCCATCCTTCGGCCAGTACATGTCGCACTTGCGCCGCCCGCGCTCCACGAGATTGGTGATCATCACGATGATGGCCACCCTCTGCTCCCAGATCATGCGCCAGAAGCAGTCGAAGGTGTCGGGCAAGGGACCCTGGGTGCCGATGAAGGCATGTCCCTTCTGGTAGCCATCGATGAAGTTGGCATTGATGTAGTCCAGGTTCTTCTTCTGTCCCGGTGTGGGATGCAGGTGCACCCGACTGTGGTCATCTGTGATTTACAAGTAGTTTAACGATTATTGTTTGTAATAAAAACAAGCCATTAAGGTTTCAAGTTTCAAGCTGTCATAAAAAGTAGTTATCTAATCGAACTGCGACTTACAGGCTGTGATGTTGAGATAGCGATTCTTGCGTTTGTTCTCCGGATGCTGCGAGTGCTCACATGGCAGATCATCGCTGATGCACTCGTTCTGGATGGCCTCGTACTCCCGGCTGAAGCCAATGTCCCCGTCTGCGTGCAGGGAAGCCACATGCTTGGCGAACTCGTTGACGGGCACAGCCGCTCGGATCTCGTCCCCGATCTTCACGGGCACTTCCCAGTCCACTTGCGGGGCATTCGGATGGTGTGGCGGGTCGTCCAGATAGTAGTAGGCCGCATGGAAGCACTTTCTGCTGGAAGGAGTCGAAGGAAATGCCAAGTGTTACAAAGGATTGTTTATTCTCCAAACCAGCCACTTATCAATACAAATAGCAAGAGTGTCCCAGAGTTGACTATTCCCATTAACCTACATACACTGTGTAGAAGGATCGTCCTGTTCTTTAAATCCCATTAGTTTCCTGGAGCGAAAGTCCTTACAATTCGAAGGCTACTTTGCAGCGAGTGCAAATTCTATTTAACAGCGAGAAAATAATTTTCTTTGCCTGAGTTGAGAGCCCTGGAAACTATGAAGCAGCTGCAATCAGTTGGGGCGAAATCAGCGAAAGGTGTCAGGTGGGCGTGGCCGACGACAAGCTCCTCACAAAATCAGAATGCATAAATAAGCAGGTGAAAATGCTAAGGATGCTGAGGTGGCCAGGTGGATGGATAGTGGGAAGCAGGAGGCAGGAAGCGGGAAGGTGGTGGTCAGCACTAATGGCATTCGCTTTCAGCCAGGCATGAGCACAGTGCGACTGAATCCTTTCGCCAGGACACTCGCTCCAAGTGAGTGACAATAATGGGGAAAAGGCGGACGGGCATTATGGCCGTTCAATTGCTATACACAAATTGAGGTTAAGTTCTCGTAATTGGCTTAAGCGATTACAAGGAGCGCGCAGAACTTTGGACCAACTTTCGCCTACAAGTGCACTCGAGCGGAGCAGCCAGCACAACTTGGCAACTTCCCAGCAAAAAGTTGGCCATTTCACTGCGCCATCTCGCATCGCAGCCTTGGGAGAAAGTGCACGACATAATGGCAATTCACCACTGGTCCGCACTGTACTGCCAACTTTTCATTCTGTTTCGTGTTGTGGCTCGTTGCACTTTGCCAAGAATATGGCTCTTAATAATCTTGGTTTTGAATGCTTGCATTGATACAAATCGAATCGATTCATTTCCAGTTTCCGCTTTAAAGGGAGAATAAAGCAGGTTCAATGGCACCTACTAGCCATAATAATCTTTAAATAAATGTATATGTATGATAAGCGTTCCGTCTATAGGGTTCCTTATCCAAATCATACATTTCCCCATCTGCAATTCGATGATAAAAAGTTTGTTTCCCAAGATTTCCGCTCCATTCTTATAAGTTTTGAAAGCGATACTGATCTGTCGTTTTGGGAAATTCCAAGAGAAGTCACTCTCTGTTTACTCTGCGAAGTTTTGCGGCATAAACAAAACTCGAGAACTTTGATAATTATTTCAATAATTCTTATCAACGGGAGATGGCGTTGCGATGCGGCTTTGTTTACTTGGGCTGTCGACGGAAAAGTAAATAGTACTAGAAAATAAGAAATTCCACCGCCACATACTCTAGTATGCACATATATTTACATATGTTTTCTCGACTTCTGTGCTTGTTTATCGAAGACTTTTGTTTTTCTCGTGTCTCTATTACGCACCAAAAAATCTATTTATTTATATTTGTCAACTTCCGCCCGCCACATTGAGCCGCGCATTTGGTATGCAGCCTGGCTTTTTAGTTAATAACTTTATGTTTCGTCTTTAGTTCGGCACACACGTGAGGGCTGCGAAAAACTTACGTAAACCAATTTCCGCGCTGCGACTTGCGGCGCAGCAGCCGCGGCGTTGCAGCAGTTGCACCACCGACTTCCGATGTGGCATGCAGCATGGGGCTGCTGCAGCGCTTTTCGCCGCCACCTGACGACATGTGTGTGTGTAGTGGCTCCCTTTTCGCTGCGTGTACCCGCGAACTGCGCCTACATGCTTGCACAAATTACGTCACTCGTCATATTGGCAACTGCAGTGTCGCCAGTTCACTGCAAAAATAGTACTCAATAACTACGAACACACCGTCGCACGAATTTGCCTCAATGATGAGGTGCTGCTCTTGTTGTGACGAAACGAGCTCACTACTGGCGGTGTCTCTCGGCACTGGTCGCTTCTTTTCTCAGCGTTGTTTATTGATAAGGTTTATTATTGTGCGGTTTGCTCGATTCTTTATTTTTTTGTTATTTTTGTTGGGTGCTACCGAAGTATCTTTGGATCTACAAACGTGCTTATACACGCGCGTGCTTTGGAGAACTGAACTCTAGGCAATTGGCGATCGGCGCTGTGAGGGAGCTTTTCCCCAGCACCCCGATCTTTAACCCGACTGAGAGATATAGAAAAAAAGAGAGAGCTTTCGGAGCTTTGCCGCATCAGCTGTTTGATAACAACTGGCACGTTTTTACTGCCAGTCGTAAAAAGCCAGTTGCCCTTCCCACTTTCGTACAGTAGTCATTGCTTACGAGGGAAAGTTTTAAAATAAATGTAGTTTTCTTAACCTACATATATTGTTAGTTGAAGACATTTAGGTAAAAAACTTGTGTGGTAGCTTGTAGGGAGTATCAACTGTGGCGATTCCAGTTGAAATACTGTAATGCTGTTAATCCTATCTAGATATGACATTGATTTGACCTTTCAAGTTGCATATGCTATTTACAATTGCAATGCATTTTCTCCTCCCGTATTTGCTTAATTAAGTCTACTGCTATTGTTGCTGCCCAGGCAAGTAGTTAATTAATCAGTAAATGCTTGCTGCCTTACGGGGGAATCAATATTTGTTAATCGATCGATTGAGCCAGACAACTTCCTCCATAAAAGTTGCATTGGGCGGTATTTGGCCATGGAAAGTTGATAACGCTGGCAGTTGGTTCATCGATACCGTTGATAAAGTTGGTGCAAAGGACGGGAAATTGGGAAAAACTAGAGGAAAACTGTCCCTTTTCCGCACCACCCACACCCTGCAGACTTTGACTTTTTGCAGCGTTGTCATGAAATGGAACTTTTTTGGCAACAGTTACCAATACGTTGTTCAAAAACAATTTCTTGTCCGACTTTCTGCTCGCTTTTCTATTTTCGGCATAGGGAAGGAAAAGTTCTATTCGGAAAAGCAGACACGCGCACACACATTTGCCGGCAAATAAAGCCGTCGACACAAAAACAATGTTCCCAACTGCATTCGATATGAAAAAGTAACACACAAGTCCACGTACGGTGCGGCCTCGGTAGAGCGGAAACTTTTTATGATTCTGTGTCGGAATGCAAATGGAAAATAGTTCTGGCCGCTGGCAAGAAGACAGTGAACTACTGACATCTTGTTTTTCCATTTCTGGACGCATTTTGACTTCTAATATTTATGATTTGGGAGGAGCAGCTCGACTATGAGATACCTATTGCTACCGTGCAGATACTTAACTAAGTTTAAAAGTTTGTAGATGCCTGGAATAAAACCGCACCATAATGATTTACTGCATGACGTCTAAGTTATTCGCTAAACTATTTTCCTGCTCTAAAAAGTGGTTTTTGCTTGGCTTAAAATGATGCTTATCGCTGCCGCCAGCAAATTGTTGCCACAAGAAATTGCAAAGTATTTCCACTTGCCGCCCAAGTTGCCAGTTTTCCGGAGTGTGTGGCCAGGACTTAGTGAGCCTGCCACAGCGCTTATTAAAATAATTTCCACACCCCTTGACTTTGCGGCATTCGTGCCTCCTAGTGGCAGCCACTAAACGTTGATTAGTGCTCTGCAAAGTAAATGCGAATGTAAATGATTTTGCCAAGGGCCTCGTATTGAGATTGAGTTCTGCGAGAAGAGTTCCACCCAACCTTTCGCGAAACCCTTCTTTTCATGTTTTCCCACCGTTTTTCTCGGGTTTTTTTCATTTTTTCGCTGGCTGACTTTTGTTCTGGCTGCTTCTCGCCTCTCACCCAGTCGCCACTTTGGATTTGTTTGCATTGAAAAGGAAATTGTAGAAATTCGCCTTTGTTTGCTTAATAAAATATAATTTTTTCCGCTCTAAAACTTGGGTAACTCGAAGAATGGGATGGCAACACTCCAACCTTCTGCTTTTCCAGCTCCTCACGCTGTTTTGCGTTCTGCTCTGCTCGCAGGGTATTTGTAAAAAATAAATAAAATGGCATTAATTTGTTAGGCAACCCGAGAAGGGGTAAAAAAGAAGGAAAATAAAACTGTGGGCGTGGGTAACTTTCATTTGGCATACTCGCGGCAGCATAAAAAATCGCTTCGACAGAGAAAATATGCAAAATTCCTGCCATTGAAGTTGGCTGGGGGTTGGGGGCTGCTCCTCCTATAAAAAACGCTTTTCATTTTCCCCAACACATTTTGTCGTCTCGAATGTTTGCCACTGCCCCCGGCAAATGCGAATCCGTATCCGAATGGGAATGGGCAGGGGGATTGCTGGGTTCTGGCCAATGGGTTAACCACTTTTACATTTAATAAAGATTTTAAGTAACTTAAAATTGTTTTGCTTGTCTTTGTCTTTGGCTTCGCCACGGACTCTCGTGTTTTTTTGCGATTTGAATTTTAATTAACATTTCCAGGAAATATGAGAGTGACCAAAACCCAACCACCCACCTCCCCTTTCAAGTTATCTGCTATTTGCTGTTTGTTCGAAAAGGAGGACAGAAACGGTCGAGTGATTGCCTTAATTATGAATTGGTCTAAAAGGATTACGGCTTTTTCTGCATTTCATTCGGTAAATGGATAAGTATGCCATTTAATGAAGTCAGCAGCGCATCACAGATAATTTCCGTACTGCGGCATAACCATGAGCCATTATAAGCGCAAATTCCGAGAGTATTCAGCTATAAGTTGGGAGGTTCTAAATTCCGAGATTCTATAGCGGATTCTTTTCGGTTTATTTTTAAGTTCCATCAATGGAGTGGGAGTACAGGGCTTTGCACTCAGCACTTTGACAACACTTTTCCCAGTTTTATTTATGGAACGGCACGCGATTCTCTCAAGAAGGCAGCTGCTGCATCTGCACTTGCTGCATCTGTATCTTGGGCTGCTTATTTTAGGATTCAGTTCGGGATATCACGGCACAGAGCGCCACTTACCTCCACAGGAAGAAGGCCATGATGATCAGGATGATGCCGAAGCAGCTGAAGATGATGCCCACCAGAACGGCCAGGTTGTAGTCATTATGCGACTGCCGCAGCAGCGGTTGCAACTTCTCGCAGTTCGGTTGCAGTTGAATCTGGAGGAGGTTAGAAGATATTTAAAAATTTCATTAGGCCTTTGTATTCTTAGGGGGTAAAATGATAACCGGCATATGAGTATAGGAATCCCTAACTTCGTATCAATCAGGAGTAACCCTTAATTTCCAATAAAAGACACTGCTATCAATAGAAAACTATGAATTTCAAATAATTTACTTTAAATTCGTTTGGTTTGTGATCATATTTCATATTTCCGATAGGTAACGAAAAGCACCATACTACCACTTATATGCCCCAACATTTGTTTCCTGTGTACTCCTGTGTATGAAACGAATGCGTTACAAATGTGTGTGCCTCAGTTATCATCGTACTCGAGTTGTATTTTTTTGTTGATTTTCCACTGCCTTTGTTTGTTTTTCGCGCACTCTTTATTTGCGCTTGTTTATTTCCGCATTTTGCATACGATTTTTGCTGCCACCCGAAAAAGAAAGGATTTAAATGAGCGCCATTTGCGCGCGGAGTTGGGGACTTTTTGTGTGCGCCGAGCGGAAAATGGCAGCGGGCCATGTAAATGCGGCCAAAAGGTGCAGGCCACTTGAAATTCAGGCGGGCCAACAACAACAATGGCAATGAATTATGAATGAGCGGGATGGGGGGATGGAGTGAGAGGGAGGGAGGAAGGCAGCTAGAGCCACGAAAAATATTGCTGCATACTTATGAGGGCGTGTGCCCCGCCCAGTTGACCCCACCCCCTGGCCACAAACTTGAGGTCAACTAAATTGCTATATTTCTGCCACAACTTTGGATTATATTTTATGCATGCAACAAAGTTTGCGGCTTGTGTGTGTGTGCGGGGGGAGGGGGTGGGTGCGTCTGCTTTTGTGTGGAATGTCATTAAGGATGTTGTTATGACAGGTTGAAATGTCAATAAACGCAGGTGCACAGGAAAAAGCCTTCCTGGGTTTTCAAAGGATATGGCTTTGCCACTACATGTGCAGCGAAAAATCTATCTTTCTTTAATATTACTTCATGCAATTGTACCAGAATGATTTCTAGTTCTAACTATTTTGGTTGGAAATCCTTTGAAATTTTAAAATAATTCCCACAAATAATACAATTTGTTGTAGTGTAGACAATGTTGAGGTTGTAACTGTTTCCATTGTTGTGTGGAGTCTATTAAACGCGCCTAAGATTCACATTACGCATACGCCCCGGGGTCCGTTCGTCGAGAACTCAATAATGCATAGAAACCGAATAGGTGGGCGCATAAAAAGGTAAAGTTACTTGAGCAGCACAGCAACATACTCTGAATATTTTGCCCAGAAAAATTTGGAATTTTCGCAACAAAATAACTTTTCTGCTACACCTACTCAGCAAAAAAAAAAAAAGAAGCAGCCTGCTTCCTTTTTGGACATGTAATCTGATATGGAAACTGACAACGGCGAGGCTGCCAACTTTATGGCGTGCCACGCCCCCTGCCACCCCCTCTCCGCCCACCGTTTTGGTGTGGCCCAAAACAAAATGCCAAGTTTTTCCGCCATGTGGCAGGTGTTGGTTCGCTCTGCGGATTGCACTTGATATCTTTATGCGCTACTTACAATCCTTGACTCCGAGAATTTGCCCAGCACAATTTTCTTTGGATTTATGACACTGAACGTTGCCGCTGCCACTTTGACCTCGTAGTACGAGTTGGTTGTTAGGTTTTGAAGAATCATCTGCAAGGATATAAATAAGAGAAGTAGTTTTAGTATCGTGTTTTATTAATGCACATGTAAATTCGAACTTAAAGGATAGCTAAGCTTCAAAATACTACAAATATTCCATGTTTGATGTTTGACTCCTCGAACATTCCTGCAGTTAATGAAAACGCGTCAACAAATTTCTAAAATGCATTCTAATTTAGTTTATCCAAATCAGAATTTTCCTTGCGTTCGAGCAAATTTTCTAATTTAGTTTCCATCTAACTTTGAATTCTGTCTCCTTCATACGGAAAAGCTAAATATTTGGCATTCATATTCGCAAACTATAGTAACAATGAAAAACAAAGGTAGAATTATTGCCATTTCTGTTGTTTAGTTGTTCAACAGCCAGCTTGTTTGCCGCTGCAGAATATTTCAATTACAAAAATATTTTTAACTGGCCAAAAACAAAAGCCGGGTGAGGACAGAGGACAGGAGATCCTGGGGGGAAGGGCGAAACACAGGACTAAACAAGGATCCAACTAGTTTTCAGATATGGAAAAAGTCAGCTATGTGTATGATAACATTTTATTGTTGCGAAATTTGTTTGCCTCGCCACATTCCCCACGACAAACTTTTTGTTTTTATTTATTTACTTTGGCGTATTTTTTATATTTTTTATTTTTTCCTCCATCCATTTCGGGCGCTAAATAAAAAGGGAAGACGCGGCACAAAGGCGGACAGGAAAAACAACATAAATTTAATTTATTTTCGCAGGTGGGCGGATTGCAACGCGTGTGTGTGTTGCATTTTTTGCATGTAGAATTTTTATGAAATATTTACAGGTGCCGTGGCAGGTGGGCTTTATTCTATTCCGTTTGTTGTTTGCTGCATAAAAATGCAATTATTACTGCCGCTACCCATGTTTCTGCTTAGCCCCCCCTCGAATATCTGTCTGTATTAGGCCGTTTATCATAGAACTTCTCCTTTTTTATGGGCCGCAGAACGGGCCAAATGGCCGCGATAAGCCGACTCGATTGACATATCGCAGGGGGAATGGGGGGGTGAGGTGTACATTGTTGCCCACTTGGCAGGCCAACAAAATGTTGGCTAACAGCGCGGGAAAACTCTTTTATTTTCCCAAAAACTTGCGCATGAAATATTAGTGCCAGACTCCAAAGGGACTAATTCACTTACATTTATTTCGCCATTCTATACAGAAATACATTGTTCCGACTTTTGTTAGGCAGTTTAAACATATCTTTAAAGTTGCAGGATATCCGAACTAAACTTAAGTTTAAATATAAAGACTTACCGCAGTTTCCAGTTCCTTGGCCGAGGCATTAATCCTGATATCCCGATGCGTATCCTGGCCAGCCAAACGCGTTTTGATGATGTAAAAGTCGATGGTGTTGTAGAACTCGTAGGGTCTTCGCCACCGAATCGTGATGGACTCCTGGGAGTGGCAAGTGAGGTTCACAATCGCCGGGGCACTGGGTCCTCCGACATCCGTACGCTGGGCAATCTGATCGGAGGGTTCGCCCTCGTTCTTGGTGGTGAATGCCTTGACTATCACACGGTAGTCGGTGTAGGGTCCTGAAAATAAGTATTACATATATCAGTACCTTCTTTATTAACTATAGTACTGGGAAATCAAAAGCAAGCATAATTATTCAAGGACCTGCACTTCGTAAGCCTTTAATTTGCTTCATTTGCAGTCGAGTGCATTTGGATGCGACAGTTGAGGCATTTATTGGTCGTAAATACTTGCAGGGAATGTCAGTTGTTTTTCCGCGAGTATGTGAGGCACCTGCCACATGCCACCTGCCACCTTAAATTGAGCGGTGGGCATCTTTTCGCTGCTCATTATTATGAGATGCGTCGCCGCATGTCACTGGTTGCTGGGGAAGTGAAGGGAGAGGAGGGGAAGGGGGCTGCTGTGCGGCTTTATAATTAAATTTTACGCGGGGAAAATGCAAGGGACAGCGGCAACAAAAACAGTGAATTGATTTTTCATGGCGAGGAAAAACAGAAAGCAAAAGGGTATTGCTTCAAGCGGCGCTGTCAGCTTAAATTGGATTTAATTAACAAGAGAAAC
This sequence comes from Drosophila simulans, assembly GCF_016746395.2. Classification (NCBI taxonomy): domain Eukaryota; kingdom Metazoa; phylum Arthropoda; class Insecta; order Diptera; family Drosophilidae; genus Drosophila; species Drosophila simulans. The sequence goes on along the minus strand of NC_052523.2, from coordinate 25,599,494 downwards.
GGCTGACATCTACTTGGATTAAATTTGGAAATAATTAAACGTTGCCATGGCGGCCCAGCATGCCGCAAAAAGGAGGCTCCTTTGCCGCGGAATTTGCGAGCAGAAGTTAGCAGGTGCATCCTGCATCCGAAGTCGTGTAATTAAATTAAACAATGTGGCTGTAGCTGCATGAGAGTGTGGAATGCGGCGCATAACTTTGTAGCAAGTTAATTGCATGGTGGCCCCGGAGGCGCCTAAAAACCTCCAAAAAACCGAGCCACTTTTCTACCAGGATCCTTCTAAGTAGCTGCTCCTTATGCGGCATATCCTGCGGATGTATTCTCCGGCCCACAAGACTCGGCTCACGCCTTAATCAGGAAAATTAGCCGACTTTGGGGTGTTCAAATTATAAGCGTCAAAAGTTGGTGTTGTTGGCAAACAGAAAGTGGCAAGCGAGCACTTGCAACTATTTAATTACAAAGCAGCTGGCAAACAATTTGGCTGGAGCCTCAATTATGGCTAATAATAGGTAGGTCCTCCGGCAGGTTCAAGCCCTTTTCCATTCCCAATTTCCATTTCGCGGAGGGACGGCTTTTCACAACGTGGGCGTTCGACTGTTGACAGTTTAATGTCGAGTTCGGAACTTGACGGGGGTCACCAATCGGCGAGGACAGGCGGGGAAAACCCTTTGATCGACGAGGACTTTCGCCAAATTTATCGAGTGAATAAATTAAAAGTTTGAAAACCTTTTACGCTAAATAAGCAACAAATGAAAACGTAGTTAAACTCACGTAGGTTCTGCAGCTCGAAGTGAATGAGGGTTTCCACCGAATTGCGAGAGTTCTTGACGATCTCCACGCCAGTTTGGTTGTCGTGGATGTGGAACACGTGGTAACCGGCGATGGCTCCGTTCTGATTCTTTGGCGGATGCCAGGACATCGTGATGCTGTTGGCCGAAACATCCAGGATGGTTAGATTCTGCGGTTTGCTTGGCACTGCAAATGAGAGTAAATAAGTGGCGAGATGAGTACAAAAGTCAAAAGTTAAATTTGCCCATGTTCTTAGGCCATGTTGCATATGCTTCGGCTTAGAAGCACAAAGTCAAACAAAAGTTAAGGGGTGGGTGTAGAATGTGAGATACCCTCTTTGATATTTCCGTTTTAAAACTTAATCTCTGGGAAAATCTTACACAATTTCTTGAAAATATGTTTTTAGATTTTAAATATTTAAAATGCTCATATTTTTTATTTATCTATCTACGCAACTTTCGAATATACCCTTGATTTGTTTAATTTACGGCCATAAAAGTTGATTCCCCAACTCGTGAGTTATCAAAGTCGTCGCAGCTGTTTAATGTATTAAAAGTCTCTCTGCAAACTCAACAACTTTTTCGAAAGTAATCCCGAATTTGTAAACAAAATATGTTGGCATACTTAGCGGCGTCTGCACATAGAAAATGGCGCAAGCCAAATGACAATGCATAAATAATTTATTTAATAAAGAAAAAACAGGAAGAGGGAGAATACAATCGTAAAAAGAGCAGGAAGCCGAGCAATCGAATGAAGAAAAGTAAAATAAATTGAAATGAATATTTTGCAGTAGCAGATAAAACAATTTATATTCAAATGGCAGGCGAATCATGTGTGTGTGTGTTCTGCGTGTGTGTTTGTGTGCAAGGGAGAGGGAAGAAAAAATTATATATTCAATTACGAGGGGGAACAGAAGAAAAGAATTGGCGCAAGTAAAGCGCATCGTAATCGAAGCGCATAAAGAAACGGAAATGCGATTGCTAGCAATTTATTATGGCCTGCACTTGCCAGTGGGGTAACACACACAGATACAGATACACATATGCATGCACACAGATACACACACTTACAGGCACACACGACGATACACAGATGGTGGCTTATAATCCAGCAAACCAGCGCATGCAAAAGCCCTGGCAATAATTTCATTTGCAAGCCAAAGGACAACACTCGACCATGTGTGACAGCCAAAGGGTACTTGTGTGTGTGCGTGTGTGTGTGTATTGCCTTTGTGTGTGTGCAAGTGGCAAAAAGCACTAAATGGTAATTTATTTTACTAATACAACAAAAGCCCGGCCAACGAGCAAAAACGCTCTGCAATCAAAAGAACAAATGAGTGACCCGTGGGCGGGACCAGGAACGGTAACGGCCACTTGACCCTACTCCGCCCGAGACTTTTGCCATGCAAATGCGATAAAGCTTAGCCAAACACACACCCCAAGTTGCCCGTGCACTGAGCGAAATCGGGGGGTCTTGGGATAACTTGATAAGATTCCTCTGACACTCCTACAAGGTGTTTCTAATGAAGAAGTTTAAGAGCATGCCACAATGTATTACTTCTGTACTTATAATTTAGGATATTTAATACATAATTTTTCTCCGTGTAGGCCAGCAAGAAAAAGAGAAGCCCACACATGAACAGTTGGCTGGGCAGAATAAACAGTCGCTGTCGATGTATAGAAATTTATACAATTCAATAAATGGCATTTCTACTTTCTTTGCCTTTGCCGCTGCCTTTGCCCACCCCGCTCCTTTCACTAGCATTCTTCCACCCCTTTCACTTCGATTTCTTCTTGTACTTCATCCTTGGCCTGTGCCCCTGCAATTGCAAACGGAAATGGAAATGGGAAATGGACAGGCAGCTGCTGCATCTGCAAAAAGGGAAAGGAAAAAGCCAATTTATAGACTCGAACTCGAACTATGAAGGCGAACGACTCACTTGAGGACCGATGGCGCAAAAGGATCGGGGGGAGCTTGTATTAAAATCAATTAAGCAACAAAGTGCTCCACACACACACACACTCTCACTTAGCCAGCGATAAATGTCCTTGCAGCAGCGGGAAAATGGGAAAAGCGGGGAGAAAAGTTAATAGGTTTGCCACTCGCAGAAGACAGCTGGCAAGCTCACCTGCTCGACAGGTGACTATGTGGGCACTTGGAGGAAGCTCCTGATTGGTTTTTGTTTGGCGAATAAAACATAAATAATTGAGAACCAGGAACAAGCGCTTTGATATGCCCTATCAATCAATCAAAGCGGCTTAAAATTCAAGGCATTTCTGTATTTCTAACACAATAACTAGTAATTAATTACAATTAAATTTCCCTACAGACTGCCATTCCTACGGAAATCCGATTCCTTGGCCCTTTACTTTGAGCTCAAGGAACTCGGGGAACAGGCGCCACGTTTGACATGTCTGGGCAAATTAAAAGAAAACAATAGATGCGCCTTTCCCACTATTTGCTCAGCCATCGCGCCGGAAGTAACCAAGTGTGAAAAAGCAAAGGAAAATCCGGAAAGGAAAGCCCGGGAAAACTAAGGGGGTGCTGTGCTCACTCAAAAGCGCGCGTGATTATTTTCACAAAGGCAAAGGCAGGAAGTAGAAAAAATATAACTAGGAAAATGTAGTCGGCGGTGGGAAATCGCTGGGAAAACGGGTGTGGTGGCTGGAAAAACCAATACCGACGACGTGCTCAAGTTGTTAAAAACTCCAAACAAAAGCAGGCAGAAGCTCGAGGACTTCAAGGTGTGTTTGTGTGTGTGTGTGTATGGAGCAAATAGCATTAAGTTGTCTGAGCCTCGAAAAATACTCATATATATACAGCAACAAATGGCTCGACGAGCAGCAGCAGGAAAAGCGGGGAAAACTAAGGCTCGAACATGAAGATATATAAACAGAAGTTAAGAGTGAGTCCGCATTGTTGTTGGCCATATGCCTTATTTAGTTGTTGCTCCTCGTGCCTCATTGTTGTTGCCCAACTTTACGAGCTACGAGCTGCTTTACGGATTTGGCCAGACGTAAAAACTAAACAAAGGCGACGGCCCGGGCGGAGAGTAAATAAGAGCGAGCGAGGCAACAAACAAACAATTAGAGAATAAACACACACACGCCAACAAAAATGAAGGCAAAAAAACGCAGGTGACTGCCTTTCAAATGGCGTCAAAGGCTCCACCGCCCCGAGAATTCGCACAAAGGCGCAAAAATTATGCGAAATAAAGCCCGAAAACGCAAAAGAGGCAAAAAAACATCAGCGACAAGCTGTGAAAAAATAAAAATGCTGCCAAGTTTTGTCCCCCAAAGCTTTGATGGCCAAGAGCAAACAGTGAATGGACCAAAAGGATCCGGCACTTAGCGGAAGTAACGTGGCGGCCATTTTGAATGCGCACATGTGTGTGGGTGTCTCTGCGTGCGTGGGTGTGTGTGTGTTGGGGGATCCTTTGAGAACTTTGATTGCAGAAGAAACGGGCTGGAAACTGACTTTAAAGTGCATAAATATCTGCCTAGAGACTTACTAACTTATTATGCCCCTGCCTTCCTGCTAAAATGTCCTTCAATTATTTTGATTTCCTCCAAATTTATCAGAAAAGTTCGTTGAACTCAGGTAATACCCCTGATTATAAGCCGTCTCTCCAGCAGGCATTTGGATCAAATTGCTGTAATTTGCGTAATGGCAAGTCTTCGGACAGGAATTTAGCCATAATGTGCCGCTGGCCCTGTTTAAACTCAAAGCACTGTCAAATGCACAATGAAAGGGCCAAAACACAACTGACACACTTCAAATGGCCCGCACACACGCACACACACACGTACACTCGCAGTGCCACTGACAAATGGGCAAACGCTTAGAGTATTTGTTTCAAAGTGCTTCTGCCACTCGGCTTGTCAGTTGAAGTCTACCGATCGCCCTTTGTATCGCTTTTTTATTCCGAACTCTAATGTCCTCTAATTTGCAACATTTGAAAACCTTTGACATGTGTCTTGTTTGGGTCAAAGCCAGAGAACAGAACTCGTGTGTTGCCCCAAAGGGTTGATACACGAAATGTTTATTGTCATGGTGAAAATAGAAACCGGAAATAGAAATGGTGTTTCTAGTCGGTTGGGAATTAGTTGTATTTTTAAGGGAAAGTTGTTATTTATTTAAACACATTTAATAGAATCAGAATAGAGTTTCAATATCATTGCTTTTGTTTGAAATATTAAAATTAACTTTAAGCCGATCTTTAACGGAGTACTTGGGAATACGTTGGCTAATTAAGGGCGGCTGTCTGGTCCGGAGTCACGGATCTGCTGATGGCTGCATTTGCCTGTGCTTCATGGCCAAGAGCGGAGCGATAAGGCTAACACGATGGCGACAGCTTTTGTGGCGTGTGTGTGCGCAAAAGGTTATCGGCAGGAAGTTGCACATGGAAGCACCATCACCTCGGGCCACCACGGCCACATCCTCCTCCTCTTCATTCTCATTTCAACAGCCACATCCACATGGGCAGACCCAACCTTCCGGCCGGAGTTCGCTTGTTTTTCGATGCTTGAGACACGGAAACTGTTTTGGGCTCCGTTCGCCGGCACAAAAACAGGCATCAATGTCACGTTCAAAGTGTCGAGTTGTTGCACTAACAAGGTGTTTATGATTTAAAGCGCCGCTCAGTCGGGAGCTGGGGTTTTTGGCAGACAAAAGGCCTCCATGACAAGTGACTTGGAGTGCTGGCAAGGGATGGGGGGAAAGGGGAAAATGCCAGCACACACATGCAGGCCGAGCTGTGAGTTTTCCTCCTCGAATGCCACTTTTCGTAGGCGTTTCGGTCAGGGGGTTGATTTTCTACTTCGGTTTTTTCTATCCATATCCATCCATCTGGATATGTGGATGGGCAGCGGGTGGTAGAGAAATTGACATGTTGAAGTGCAGTTAGGCGGAAGTTGTCGCCGAGGCAACATTTTTCTATCTCCCTCCCACCGCCCACCGACGTGGAGTGGAGTGGGCGTGTCTAAATGCGGGTTGGCACGTGGTTGGGCTATAAAAAGCCGAGAATTTTCCCAGAAAAAAGGGCTTATCTATGTTCTTGATTTTGATTTCGTTTTTCTCCAGCTTTGTTTGTCGCTGCGACAGAGGCCATCTATCAAAATGTTTTCGTTTACAGAATAAGGACATTACTCCATTGCCAAGTGTGTTTTGGGGATAAGGAAGGACATTTATTTTTAGAAGAACTTCGAAATGTCATATTTGTGCATTCTTGTTGGATTCAGAAATCCCTCTCAATTAAGACCCACCAATTATGAAACTGTTATCTTAAATCGGTAGTTTTATCAAGGGAACATTTATAAATGCTCATGTTTTTCATTTTAATATTACTCTTATCGCCTGCATATAAGTATAAGAGTATACAAGCCTCATAAAGAACATTCCTATCTTTTTAAACATTTTTTTCTGTCATTCTCCAACGGAGGTCCTTGTGGGAGTTCATAAATTAGCGGCAGGCGATAAGTAGGCAGCATATTTGTGTGGATATCTGGCTGTTTTTCAGCCACACGTGGCAGTGGAAACAGAGGAGCAGAGGAAAAACGCCAGTGACAGGTCGTGAAAAGCGCAACTCAAAGTGAATCAACTCCTGCCATTGTTCACTCCCCAGCAGGAATAAAAAGTCCTTGGGAAGTCTAGTCAGCTGGCTTATCATTGCTGAGTCGTGCCAAAGGAGTCTTGAGCACGATTCACGCCTTTCGGTTGTGCAACAAAAGTCCTGAAAGTCCTCGAGCGCGTGTGTTTGAGCCATGTTGCAAATTAAAATCAAGACAGCAGCAAAGCCAGCCAAATGATTGATGGCTGTTTTCCAGGATAGAAAGTGTGTATGTGTGTTTGTAGCAGCAGAGAGAGGTGGTGGCTGGCAAAAAGTTCAATGATTTATGCTTTTCAGTTGGTCCAAATTTGCTGGCTACTAAATGATTGTTTTCATCCTCGCCGAGAAGCCAGCTCCACTACTTTGCACTTTTAATGTATTTTTTGACAAGTCATGTTCATAACTCAGTGTCCTGTGAAATTTCCACGGGTCGATGGAGAGAAAGTTTCAGCTGGATCTGGATAAAGTTCAAAATCAAAGTTTTCTCAGCTCCACTCGGTTTTACGTAGTTATTTTCGTTAAGAATTTTTGTTTTTCCTCCCTATTTTCTTGCTTTTTTTTCGGCTTTTCCGCAGAGACGCAAATCATTTGTCAAAATACGAGAGTACGCAGCAAAGTTGCTGCCTGTTTGCCGTTGACAAGCCGAAAGTTGTGCCAATTTGTATTAGAAACTTTCAAACCTTGCGCCTGCGACATGTCCGACTTTGGACTTTGAGTGCGGCTATATAGTAAGATATATATACTATATGTACACAGATCATGGACAGGGGCCAGTTTATGTGGCGAGCACTTTGCTGTAAGTTCAAGCTGCGACTGGAATATTTAAGTTCGCATTGCTGGCGTTGCGGTTTCAGCCACACACTATTCACATTATCAAGGATCAAAAGTTATCGTTTAATATACTTCATAGTTCAATCCCATTAATTGCATCTGTTTCGCGACACTTTGCGACTATCAAAAACTGTTCGTTGGCAGCACTCATCGCGCGAACTGCAAGTATCTGACAGATATTATTCGCACACTCACTTGAGGACGGATTGGGGCACTTGCCTCCCCCGTGCCTCCGTAAATTCCAATTCCAATTTCGAGCCTCTCAAGCACTGGGTACTTGGCCCGTTTTCCCGGGGAAATGCGACCCGTGGGTGGGCGGCTCACTTGATGAGCTGCACTTTTCATCGGGGCCACGAGACCGAAAGTGTTACTCCAAATTGTGACAGCTCTCAGCTGCGCCTCGGAAGTGAAAATGAATTTACGGAAAATTAACTCTCGACAGCCGGCGAAATATATGGTGTATGGTGGAGCAGCAGGAGCCTGCCTCTGGCACTTGGCTGCACAAAAGTTGGGGCAAACAATTAATTAAACTAATGACTCGGTGGGAATTTCACAGCAGGGAGGTCCGAAAAATGATTTGTGAAAAACCCAAATTCAGCAGGTTTATTAATTAAAGTGTTTCGAGCGGGATGAGTTAACAAAACTCGCTACAGAAAACATTGCATAACTTCGCACTTCTTATCAACTGATTGCTTTGTTAATTGCGGCGATCAGAAGTTCAATTATTTACATTTTCCAGCCATTCGCGTTTATTGCTTAGAGCAAGATACTATATACATTCGCGCTGGAAAGTAATTTCTGGGAAAGAAACTAATGAATTCGTTTGACTGAAATAGTAATTAGTAATTACTGACGAGCAGCGAGGCATTCTGTTCGACAATTTATATAAAATTTACTTAATTTTCGCTCTGCTGGCACAGCACGTTTCCATCTGATCTATTTGACTGGACGAGCTAATTGGCAGTTAGCTGCTATTTTCATAGTTTTCAAATTGCTGTGGCTGTGATTGCATTTTAAATCAAGGTTTTATGGCACCATTTGATTTATGTACGTTGCTTTGGGTTTTTAACTAAAATGTTTCGCTGCTCGCAGTCATCAGTTCTCCTGAGGCTTCAATAAATCATAGGAAAGGAACCTTGAGCCAGTTGAACCGAACAACTCCTTTTGTCCTCATTACGCCCTCACCTTGTGCCCCATATTTCCTTATTTATTCGAGGGGGGCGTGGTCGCAGCACCTGCCCCCAAAGTGCAACTTAATACAGGTTTTGCGTGCGGTCAGCAAATCAGGCAGCTTTTGGCCAGTTTTCAGGACATGGCTCTGCGATTTGCCAGCTGTCAGTCTGTTTGGCTCAGGGGCACGCAAATCGCTGGGAAATTCCAGCGGGTGGCATGCAAATTCATCTCGAACGATTTCCTTGAGACCTCTTTAAGAGCTGGCAGCTCCAATTTAATGGCGTGCCCATAAAAATAGTTGGCTGCAGCTTAACAATAAAATACCAAATAATTGTGGGCCATAAAAGTTAAGTTGTTAATTGTTTTGTGTCCTGTGCGCATCGCGTGTCCCGTTGTGTTGAAAACGAGAGAAAAGCGAGGAAAACGAGGAAAACCCGGGCAGGGGATTGTGAAACATGGCTCACTTCCAATGAATTGTGGCTGTTTGGCACCCGCTGGCCAAGTTTTAACGAGCAGACAGACGGCTGCTTGTCAATTCCCCCAGACATATTTCATTGGCCAGGCCAGGAAGGTATATAAATAAACTAGCCAGAAATAGTTAGTACAGAATAAGAAAAGATTGTCAAATTGCGCAAAGCAGAGCAATAGTAAGATATTAAACTTATAGCTACTATAAACTTATTATAATAATTGAATTAATTTGATTTATATTGTAGGGAGATATATTAAAATACGGAAGATATAATATTATTGCGATAATAATAATGTTATATAGCAATCCTTTTCTCTAAGTGCAGGAACTTGGCCCGACAAAAACAATGTTAAATAATTCATTTGGCCAAAGCTCAAAGTTTTGCGTGAGAATTTTGCCATATTACAGGAAGGCAGGCAGTTGTTGACGCTGCCCCGCCCACTTTTCCGCTGCCCCCGCCCACATGAAGAAGGGGCTGCGTGCCAAACCGGAAATGAAAACTCTCTTAATTGCCTTGAAGTATGCAATTGCTGTTGCTGTTGTTGTTGTGTTGGATTTATCTGTGTACTTTGTTGTTGTTCCTTCAGCAGATAATAACTGAGTAACTACAAGTTCTTCTTCGCCGAAGGGGCTTAGCGGGTTAAGGCAGGGGCGGTCAGGGGTTAAGGCCTTCGTTGGCTGAGAAAGTTCGTAAAAGTGCGGTGTCAATGAACCCAGTTTAGCAACTATAATTGCCAATTCTTGTCGAAAGCCCATCGAACTTTTTGTTTTCGTTTGTCGTTGATAACGGAGTGTTTTTTGTTTGACCTCAGGCAGCTTATTTGCAGCTTAAATTATTGAAAGGGGCAGGGGTTATATCATTAGGTTTAATTGCTGTTCAATTCCTCAAGATTGCTCGAATTTTTGTGACTCTGACTTGATTGATGGTGATTTAAAGTCGCTGCACAACGTAAAAACAAACTTTAATTGAAGCACGAACTCCATAATGAATCACTGTTCATTGTTGCTTTTATGTTTTCTTAACCCAAAAATACTTTGCCGACCTTGATGATTGCTTTCTACCTATTTATTTTCATTTAGATATATTTTATAGAAGCTGTGTTACTATTTACCATAATTGTCGTCGACGGCTGCGTACGGCGGCGTGGCATCGTTATAGTTGCCATTTCCGTTTCCCATTTCGCCGGCCACCGGAACCGGAAACGCATTGGCGAAGGCCAATGTGGTGGCGGGCACATCCGGTGGCTGATCCTGCTGCTCAATGGAGGTGGCTGCGGTGCCCAGCACCGGCTCCTTTGCCGTCTTCTGGGTGCTGCTGTCCACAGTGGTGGCCAGATTGAATTCAGTCTCAAGTGATTCCCAGCCGGACCCGGTTGTTTCGGCCTCCGGATTGACTAGATCGGCCAGATTGCGATCGGAAGAGCTGGCACTGATGACCGCCGGTGATGCTGACGATGATGCAGTGGTGGGCGGCAGTGAAGCGGCGGTGAAGGGCGATGGCGACGATGGCGAGTTGGAGGAGTTGGTGGGCAGGGCGGTGGCACAGTGCTCCGCAATGCTGGCGAAGAGCAACAACTTCAGCATTGCTCTCAGAAGGGCGTGGTGCTGGGGGCGTGGCATTTTGATTCGTTGGTCGTTTTGATGATCTGCGTTTGATTTCACGATTTTGTGCGTTTTTTGGTTTTGGTTTTTTTTTTCGTTCACTTATTGTGCGCTTTTGTCCCACTGTTCAGTAGGACTTGGTGTTTTTCAGTGTTTCTCCTTTCGTTTACAACATTTTTGTGCGTTGTTTTATAGTTTGTGCTTGCTTGTGTTTTTACTATACTTAGTTCTTAATTCGTTCGGCTTAAATGATTTCCATTTTGGCACTAAAGATAATACATAAAATTACTTGAGATGACTAACTCAACGTGTGATTTCATCAATTCACTTTGTTTCAATTCTGTCCCTACAATTTTCATTTATTTTATTGTTATAACCATTTAGGTAACTATATAGTGCTATTATTATTTTTATAGCCTCGTTATTTGATGATTTGATTTAGACTCAAATAAATTTGTGACAGCAGAGCTATCAAGTTCGGTTTGTTTGCGATGATTCACTTTTGTTGTACCCAGCCCATGTTGTAAAAGTCGCTGTTGTTGTTTTTGCTGTCTTGTGTAACACATTTTTCAAAGCGGGCCAACCCAAAAAAAGAAGAAGAAAAAAATCGTAACCCATGTTGAACCCCATCAAGCAAAAGCTCTGCCTTCTTTTGTTTTACTTTTATTTATGATAATTTATTGCATTTTTTCAATACTCCTCTGCCATTGTCTCTCAGTTCTCTCTCTCTCTCTCTGTCTTTCTTTCTCCTCTCTGTTCTTTGCCGCTTTTTTCGCATTTTCTTCACACTTTCCTGCGCTTTATTGTTTTCGTATCCCTCGCAACGAAAAGAGTTCAATGGGGTTCATCCGCCGCCGAAGATGCAGCCGCATTAAAGATACACTGCCCGCCATAAGTGTGCGCACACGGGCTGGGCGCGTATAAATAGGCATATGCCCATATATACACCAAATCCGAAGAGTCTGCCAACAAATTGGCAATGCCCACAAACGACTTTGCGACGACATGTGTGCGCCAGCTGTGGGTTAAGATGATCCAGTGGGTTATCAGGGGGTTAAGGCGGCTGCGGCGGACAGGGAAGCCAACAAAAAGTTGCGTAAAATTAATGATTGGGCGTAGAGCAAACGCCGAAGGCGATCAACGAATGTGGCATAACCAAACGATGTTCGGAAAACGTAGCCAGCAAATCGTGTGTATACTTATTGAATGTTTAATAGATCTCTCTTAAAAAGACATTCCTTCCGGAGTCCATAGGTAAACTAATCTATGATGTGCACACCTGAACGTATGCTTAGCTAATCGATCTCAATCCATAAGCCTAACCTGGGCACTGCAATTTGCATGCTCAGAACCCCAACGACACCGGATAAGTGAAACATTCCATCGCTTTTCCGTTCCCCTTCACGCGGCTGGCTTCTCCAATTGCACTGAACAAAGTGCAAATTACTGGGAGCTCGTGCTGATTCATTCAGAATTAGCCCCAGCACGCTATATTCTCGGGGTCTCCGAGTCGCTTGAACCGTACTACTATATCTGCTGTAGTAGTGCGTGGTGGTTGGTGTTTGGCCAGCTAACCACAGCCACATCCACAGGCACAACCACAATCGCAGCTGCTAATTAGCAGCTCATCAAATTGCCGCATGCAAAAAGTAAGCCAACGAGACGGAGCTTTAAGTGTAGTCTTCAGCACTGCACTGGGAGAAATTATGGAGAGTAGTATAGAATATAGTAGCCAGGAGAATCGAAATCGTATGCAACGAAAATAGCTTTTCTTCAGTCCCACTTTTATATGATTAAAGTAAAGTAGCTTAAGTTGTGATTTGTGTTTCTGTTATAGATTTAGAATCAGAATTTTCTTGATGGCTGACTAATCTAGAGCATAAGCAAGTTGCTGGTGACACTCGATATCTGTATTTTTCTCTCTGGCAGACAGACACAGATGTGCTGGTTCTGGAGTGCCCCACAAGTAAAAGGGCGCTTTATAAAAATAGAAACACAAAAGATTATTGAATTTGCGGCGAGGAAGGAAAATGGCGGGGGAAAAACCATAAAATGAAATGGTTAAACGGGTCGAAGTCGCGTCCAAAGTCGCTGATCCAAACGGGGAAATTGGCCAATCAAGCGACAATTGTCGGCCATTTGTGGCCAGTAAGTGCTTAATAACGCTAAACGGGTCAAAGACTGGCGAGTGGACAACACGGATTCTACAGCCCGATTCTACAGCTGTAGAGCTCGCCGATGATTTGCATTATCCGCCGAACCGACAACAACTGACAGATAATTGAAAATCACTAAAAATACAGCGGGCAAAGTGGAAAAATCAATTGGCAGAAGGCAAATTGCCTGACAACTGCAGGCCGAAACCAGTGGGAAGTCGCCTCTTCAGAGTTTTTTTTTCGTAGTAGTGGGTTGTGTCGTTTTTCTTTCTGTGTTCACAAAATCTGGACATATTGACATATCGTGACGACATGAGCCCCGCATGATGTCCATTATTCAGTGCCCCGCCCGTAGATACAAAAACCATTCAAATAATAATTTGTCTGTCTTGGGTTTTGATAAAAAGTGAAAATGGCTCGGAATGGGAAGTAATATCCCAGGTAACCGGAAGAAAATGTGGAAATGCGTGGGCTTCTTCAACGGAAATAGAGCTTACTACGGTTTTGGTCCGCTAAAACCAACATAAGCCGATTACTTGTTAAAATGAGTGGGTTTTCATTTATAATAGAACGAACCAATACAAATTTCATTTCTCTAGAGTGGCGTTCCTATTCTAAGCAATTATTAGCGCTAATACTTTAACAATTTCCCAATTCCCAAACGCAATGGAATGCATTTTCGTGGAAGCACTCGCGTGCTGCAATCCCACTACCTGCAGAGCAAACAACTCCAAACTCCGGACTACTCCCACCTCGTAATGAGCGTGAGATTCTCTGATAACCCACATCCACTTCCACTTCCGAGGAGGAGGTGCCCCACTTGGGGATCTGTTTCTGTTTGGGATTCTGATTCAGCTGTAGTACCAGCAGTTTCAGTTTGTTTACCCACCGGAGCCCCCAATCGCCTCTTATGAATGGCCCACATTGTGGACGCTATGAAATAAAATCACTTGTTTGTTTATCCAGCCAACACTTCGAATGGCGTTAATTTGTAAGCCAAACAAATGTGTACCTAAATGCAGTCAAGTGACGGAAAAGTAGCTGGTGCACCGAGAAAAATGAATGGTCGGTTTGAAAGAATACTGGAAATAACTAGCATATTTAATTGTTTAAATAGATACAAATTCATGGATACAAAAAGTACACAATGTACTTTTCAACTGTTAGTTTCACAAGAAACCTGCATTATTAACCAATAACAATCATTAATTGCATCATAGTTAAGTATATAGCATATATATATATTTGCACTGCATTGTGCTAAGATCACAAAATTCCGCCCAGTGTGTCCGAAAATGTTGACAGTCATGGGCTAAGGTCAGTGCACTGGGATTGCGAAAATAGATGAAAATGCTTGGAGTGAACATGCGCATATGCAGCTAGCGCCGAGAATCCGGATCCGGGAAATGGGTGGCAAGCCGAGGGAAAACGGGAAAATGGGAAAATGGGCGCCCGTGGGATGTGCGAAAAATCAATAGAGCCGGACTCGCAGTGCACGTGCTACGGTTACGGATGCGAAGTACGGTTGGCTGAAGAGGGGGGGCTACGAATTCGCTGCAGAAAATGCGCGGCCCAGCCCCAAAAAAAAGTTTCCAGCCGGAATTGTGTCATTTAACTGTCAGCGAATTTGCGCAGTTTATAATTTTTTAAAATTTCACAGGGGTTCTTTGTTTTCTGACCCACCATCCGGTGGTTTTTGTCCAATTTCGCATCTGCTCAATATGCTAAATTATGATATTTTCCAAGCCGAGCTTCATTCGCCGCAGACAAAGCGGCAAAATGTCAACAAAACACAGAAAAATATATATAAGGAGCGAGAGAGAGAGAGCCTCGACGAGAGAGAGAGAGCGATACTCGTTTTTGTTGTTTTATTGATTTCTTGAAAGGTACACAAAATGCTATTCGCAACAGCAGCAGCAACAACAACAAAGGCGAACAAAGGGAGCAACAAAAACAAGAAGCCGAAGAAGAGGCAGCAGCACTAAAAAATTTGGAACTATAATTCTTGTTGAATTCATATGGGATTATATTATGGGGTTTTTCGGTTCGTTATATCTTTCTGATGTGACACAAATGTTGGTTTTATTGTTTGTTTTGGACTGCCGTCCATTTGGCAGCTTTTAACTTCATTTAACACTGTTTTTTAGCGTATCTTTGCTCCAGAGATACAAAAGTATCTGATGGATTGCCTATAGGTTTTTACGTTCGGAAAAAAGGCGGCTGCTGCGCACAGAGAAGCCAGTTCTTTCTTTTCTAACCACCAACTAAACACCTGGCTTTTCAGGCGATTTTCACGCTTTTCTTTCGGTTTTTCATAGGTTCCCAGTTCACTCACTGTTTAACTCATGTTTTAGTTTGTTTCACTTAGGATATTGTTTAATTTTCCCAGATATTTGCCTCTTTTTGCATGGCCACAATCGGAATAAAAACCACAGCGACGAGACGACGACGGCGACTGATGATGATGACAGGGAAAGAGACGGATACATTCGCCGCGTTTGCGGCGTGCAGATGAATTCGCCGTCCAAGTGCGGCAGCTGCTCGCTCACATACACATTTTGCGGCGAAGAGAACGGCGTGTATAAGAGCATTTCGTATATATTTTTGCTCTTTTAATGATGTGCCTCGAACTCGCCAGTTTTTGATACCAGCGAGTAGGGGGAAATTCGACCTTACTTCAGAATTTTAAATTCCCAGGGCTTTGGCGCGCAATTTGAATTCGCTGCGCCTTTTCCAACTACCAATTCCCAATAAAATGTTCCTAATTGTAGAATATCTGCTTATCGCTCAGCTTGTTTTGATAGCAGCCGGTGGGCAAGTACACGTTAATATTGGATATTTCCTATTATCTCTGGATTTAATAGCCTGAATTGCCCTTATCGATTGTAATTAGTTTGTAGTTGCCATGAGATAAAACGTCATAACTGGTTAGTGAGGAAAAAGAAGCAGCCAATGAGCTCATATTTAAATATAGCACTCTGCTTTATAGTAGGTCGGTATTTCATACTATATTTTAACAAAAAATATTGTATATACCCTTTGAAATATAAGCATATATTTCAACCTTTAAGGTAATACAGCCATATCCCAATTTATAGTAGCAATTTAGTTCGAAACACACAATTATGCGTAATGGTTCCAAGATCGTAAAATAGTTTAAATATGCAATCATAATCACTGCACTTAAAATCCGTTTAACTAACATAGTTGGGATAGAATTTCAGCCCCTTCCCCCAGCAACGCCCCTTTTCATTGTGCAAGTTTCCGCCCACGGAAGATACATCATTAGGCATTAGAATGAAATTACCTGCCTATGCAGGGAACCACTTGAAAACTCATTATAACGGTAGCGGGTAACCAGCACACACACACACACACATCCGCACTTACACAGCCACCTACACCTATACACCTATACAGTTACAAATACAGACGCAGACTTTGGTAACTGGCAGTTACATCAGCCGCAAAAGTAGGCGTTGCCAAGTCGCCCCAAAGGCGTTAAAGCACTTAGATTTATGGTCCTACACGCACACAGCCAAAACACGCCCACACCCGAAACTCACACACACACACAGTCGAAGTCCTGGCGTATACGTATAGGGATCTATATAGGTATGTGGCATACAGCCTTTGGCAGCCCAGGACTTTGACTCGTTTTATGCATTTAATAAAAACTTTCACTTCGGCGCTAGTGCTTCATTTTTTTTGGTTTTTACTCACTGAGGGAAAAATATTATTGCTAAACATATGTTAGGAATATATATATAATATTCATATACATACGTTAATGCTTTAAAATAGTTTTAGTAACTTTTTGTATGTTTTTATTGGTACTTCCTGCATTCTCAATTTAGATTTAATGCATTCCCAAAACGAACAGGTATTTTGCGCAACTTTATAAGCTGTTTTATCCCTCAGTGTTTTGCTTTACTGCAGAACTCAAAACTTTTGCCGCTGCATTGAAGTTAAGTACTTAAAAAGTAATTTCCCCGAGCTGCCGGTGAAAAATCGTAAAAAAGGATGCGCGGCCCGCGAAAATGTTAATGAAATGATTTGAATTATGCTTACGCTCGAATATAATATGTTTCTGCGCCGCCGTATTATTTGTGGCTTATTAAAAAGTTAAAAGCCATCCGGCGAGGTGTTGCCCGCCATGACCAATAGCCAATGGCAACCGCAGCTGCTGTGGGGCAAGTGCGGCAGGCGGAGTATGAAAAAAGCATAAAGCCCATCAAAATAATGTTAATTCATTAAGTGGCAGTAACTTGGTCGGCGCCCAAGTGTAGGCTATAAAAATTTAACGCTCGGAAGGAGTCGCACGGCAGAGCCTAAGGATCCCAAGGATCCTAAGGATAAATGTATGGAACAGCAGGAAGAGTACAATAAGTTGCCTCAGGCTCCGGCAACGTGCACGAAATGAATGATTTTTATTTATATTTTATGGTTTTCTTTTGCCCCGTTTTTGGGTCCTGGTAATTAGAGCAGCTTTATGCCGCACTCCGTTTCGGCCAGGTGTGTGTCTGTGTGTGTGTGTGTATTTGGGGCCAACAGCAGCTCACAATAAACTGCAAAATTATGTGAATGAGTTTTCTTAACGTTTTTCCGCTACCCGCGTTTTACCATCCTCCGAGATTTATTCGCGGCACATGGCAGACCGAATCCGAATCTGGAAACCAAACACCAGAAGGAACGGCTGGCGAACAAGACAACGGAGCCGGCAGACCAAATGAAATGAAACAAACAAGCAAAGTTAAATGAACAACTTTTGTGCATTATTTATCTGCACAGTGTAAAGTGTGAGCAGCAGTGAGAACAAGATGGAATGGCCGCTGGTGTGAACGAGTCGAATGGGGAATACTGTAGGATATGAATCTTCTTGTTATCATTACTGTATTAGATAGAGCATCAAATTGCACATTTCATTTACTAATTTTTTTTAATTCTTATTTTCAGAACACACCTATTGCTGGAGCCATCTTTATGTACATATGTGAGTCAAAATCAAACCATTTTCAATTTAAAAATTACATAAGAAGTTTGACACAGGCATTATTGCCTTGTTTTCATATAATATTTTTTAAGTTTCCTATGCTTGTCGCAAAGTCGAGCATACCCTTAATGAATCTAACGAGAACGAAGAGAGAGGGCATGATGTGGCGGTTATAAAAATCATAACCACAACTGTGGCAGAAACTCGGTTCATTTTACATGGGCGTACATTGCCTTTGGCATTTGTGCCCCCTGCCAGCGACTGATTTAGAGGCCTTTATAACTTGGATTGTTTGTGTGTGTGTTAGCTAGCCACTTAGTAAATATTTTATGAATTATCTGTTTTCTATTAAGATGTTTTAACAGAGCTACCAAAACGTGGGCCGAGCGACAACCGCAGGACCATCGAGCTGCGCCGAGATGAGCGCTATGCTATAAAGTCCAATAAACATAAGTCTGTCCCTCGCAAATGCACAAGTGTGTGTGTGTGGTTAGTACATACGTATACGTATACATGACGGTTTTGCTTGTGTGGTTTTGGGGGGTTTTACGAGTTCGGGGTCCATTATGTTACCTTCTTCTGGGGTCCTTATTGATACGGTTCGCCCTCGCTTTAAAGGCACGCCCTGAGGGATGCGATTTTTAATATGCATTAAAATTAATAAGAACACGTGTCGCTCCCTCGCACCCGCATCATTGTCCTTGTCGTCCTTGTTGTCCTCGTCGTCCTTCCGCCTTCGACGCCCTCATAATTCCATTTTATCGCGCACAAATTTTTATAGCTGCGCCGCAGGCGTCGATTTTAAATAACGCTCAGTACCCAAATCCCTCTTTCTTACGTTGATTTTGTCGCCATTTTTGTTGGTTGTTAATTTTATGCTTATGAGATAAGAAATTGTGACAAAAACGCTGGAAAATTTATGTGCAAAGCGCTCCGGTAAGACGGTGAGCCGAGCACCCGGCATATGAATAAGAGATTCCCCCTGAAAGGCGATAAATGCTAAATGGGAGAACCAGCTTCTTCATCAGCACTGTCATTGAAAATCCTCGTGCCGAACTGGGGCAAACAAGTTGCCAGGGGATACATCCGTGTATTGTGAGTTTTGTATTTAGCCATGAATACATTATCGCCGGATGATTCTAAAAATGGGACTCAGTTAAACAACAATAAATGGTTTCGAGAGAATGTGCAGCTAAGTGGAGATAACAACACCAACATACTTCTTGTTTATGTTCATAAATTAAGTCAGCGGTTTTTTTAAAGAAAAATATTACGGAGTAGAACAAAACCATGCCGAATCACCTTGCTAACTAATGTTTCCATTTGGAATGCAAAGTCTACTGAAAGTAGAGCTGCTCCCAAAGCAAACCCGATTACTCGGCATTATCCTGATTTGAGTTAATGCTCGTTTGCGAATCCAACCTCCGCATGGCCTTCGGGCCAACAAATGCAGCTGGCTGGCTGGTCAACCAACTCGAAGTCCGAGCTCATGTTGCGGATGGCCAATATCCAAGTCAAGTGGGTACATGTCAAATGGACGTTGGCAGAACCACAAAAGCAATGAAATGGAATCGCTGTGCCTCCAGCTAAGTGGGTCAATTATGTGGCCAGTGTGCTGCTGCAGCAAGAGAGCTCAAGTCGGGGATCGGTTACCAACTCTTTGACAGCTTTCCTTTAGCCCGTTGGCCCGTTGGCCTGTTGGCCTGGCCTGCTGCTCCCAACTGGAATCGGAGGGCGGTTTTGGCCATTATTCGGTTCGACTTCGATTCGAGTTCCCGGGGCAGTGGGTTAATTATTGTTTTATGATTTGTTTTGGGGCGGTGAGTGCTGCTGCGAACATCCTTTGTGTGATGTGCCTGCTGCCTGCGTATAAACATTGCTCATACGCCCCGCGTCCCGCTGCTTCTGCCAGCTGCTGTGCCAAAAGGTAACCAAGCGTCACAGGTGGGCGAAATGCAATTACCACGCCCATTCCCGCACCCTCTGCCCCGTTGTTTAACTAACGAACAATAAAACGAAATTGAATTTTGCGCTTTTAGCGCCAAACGCACAAAGGCAATAACTGAAACAGAGAGGTGGTGGCAAAGAAAACGGGGAGAGGTCACCGAATGCAGGAGTGCACTGAGAGAAACTAAGGGATCCTCTAGGGCATATATTGGTTTTCAAAACCCAAAGAAATCTAAACTCGTTGCAATAAACTGCTTATGAAATAATCGTAGCTATATTCGTATGACCTATGTACCGTTTTCTCCCAGTGCATTGTGGTTTGTGTTAGTGTTGGTGCCTCACAGTTGCAGCTTGTGCTGTATTATTGCGTGCGACACCGTGTTGCAGCCACCCGTAGCATTAGGCCAATTATATGCTGCTCTTTTGACATTAAATTCGATTCAATTTATTTGGCTGTCGTACCTTTTTGCCCGCCGGCCCTTTGGCCAAAGAAAAAATCCGCTGCGCCCGCCCCCTCAAAATTCTGTTATTGCTGGTGTGGCGGGGATAATGATGATGGTCCTGCCGGAGCTCCTAGCTGCCTCAAAGGGTTATTGTTGTTTGCACGGAATTTAATTTCATGCTCACACACTCAATGCAATTTGCCGGCTGCCGTTACAAAGCAGCGGAAATTATCCGCTCAGTGCCGGCGAAATAAGTGAAAAATATTGCAGTTAAACGTCGTCCAAGTTTTTGGGTAATTTTTAATGATTTTTTCCGGATTTTATGCCCACCCTGGGTGGGCTTTGTGATAATAACAAAAAGTTAACTGCGCATATAAGTGCGAGTTATGGAATAAAAAAGAGCTGCCATTAAAACGCCTCAGTGGATTCGCATTTTCCACATTACACTCTAGCGAATGAATGTGTTTTCAAGTTCATAAATCCGTTTTTTTTTTTCGAAATTACTTTGTTTTAAACATATGCAAGGGTCTCACACGGCACAAACCAAAGAAACTGGTATAAATCTTAGCTGTACCTCTTGAAATCAACTATACAAAAGTGTTATTTTGCAACTGGGAGTAATTTGCCAGTGCCCGAGGACAGAGGAAGTGTGGTTTTCGGACCACCTGTTCATCGGGCTTTCCATCAGCTGTCAGATGATCAACTCGTGCACCCAGACATATCAATTGCAGGCCGCATCAAGATTCAAGAGCTCGGGGACAGGCTGTGAAATTTATGATTTCCATTACGGAGCATGATGCAGCGTGCGGCATGCGACATGAGAGTGGTTTTCTGGGCTTTTGTTGGGGGTGCCACTTCGGAATCAAGTGCCGAGTTGTCGAAAGAGCTGACTAAATGGCAGACAACATTGTGTACATAATGCTGGCATAATAATATTTCTGTCGCTGCAATGATCTGCATGCCAACGTCCTCACAATGGAATCACCAGCTCCGAATCGAGGAGCACCGAGTCTGTGGAGTCTGTTGAGCTGGCTGCCATTTGTCTGGGCCATTACTCACAGTAAACAATCTTCGCAAAATGTGTGCGAAGCTGCCACCACTGCCGGTTTTCCATTGCTCCAGTGCACCGCTGCAACTTCAATAAATTCCTTGGAAAAATGCAATTTTATTGAAAAATATTTGCTGCTCTCTTTGGGCTGGCTTTTCCTGGTCTTTTTTTCTGTTCTTTCTCTGGATTTGTGCAAGCGCAAAATGAGCAGACAAAGATAAATTGTGTCGGAGATGCACATGATCACACATAGTTGGTTTAATTTAATTAGAAACTAGAATGTGTTTCAATTACTTACATTTTTTACTGATAGTCTGTAATAATTCACAGCTTTAGCTGCCTAATTTGTGATATTTTTCAAACACAATATCCTTTTGATTCCTACGATTGAGCATTTTAAATTTCTAATGTTAACAGCTTAGGGGATAAGCGTGTTATATAGTCTAACTTGATTAGCAGGTGTGGCCAAGTTTTATGGCAATGGAGGAGCCATAAAAACGGATAAAAGAACTTGAAGAGGGCATAAAAATATAAAGGCGATGGAGCTTAAAAGTTGGGTCAGATAAAAGGTGCAAATTAAAGGTTAAGTTTTAAATCTGTGGGATGTGCCGGTGCCAGCAGCCAAAGTGGTTTCCATTTGGAGCGCCAGCCAAGTGTTGAGATCTGCTTCCTTTTCCATATATCCTTTATCCCATATCCCTTATCCTTTTGCGCTCTCCCTTCGCCAGGTCTCATTTATGTCGTCAAGGTGTGTGCATGTGTGTGTAGATAATATGCCTGCGATTTCAGCACGAAACCGAGACGTATGATGATGTTGATGATGATGATGACACACGCACACCACCACACACGGTCTAGAAGGGGCGGTGTGGCGGAGAGGGCGTGGCAGCGCAGGGCGTCATAAACAACAGACAAGTTGCACATGCAGTGGAGCATAACTACTCGGTTGCACAGAGCTGACGGGCGAACTACACTTGCCAAAATCAACTTCTCAAATTGTAGCTAAATGGTTTTGCTTTTTATGAGTTAGCTGCTCACTTGTAAAGTTCAGATTACGGTGGATCTGATCAGCAATAAGCTTAAATGTAGTTCAAAAAACAAACTTTCGAATGATTCCTAATTTTTCTTAGTGTTTTTTCGCAACTTTACGGGCCAAAGCGAAAAAGTCAGTCCAACAGCTGGGGGCAGAGGGGAAGAAGGGGCAAGGGGTTGCTGCGAGGAACAAGGAAAACAGAGGGAAAACTGGCAAAGGGAATCAGTTTGTGCATATTTTAACTCCCACAGGAAAAATTTCACAAGACAGCTACGAAAGTATGACGAACGAGAGCGGTGGCAAAATGGGAAGTGGAAAATGTAAGGCAGGGAGGAGAGGAGGAGGAGATGTTGGCCAACAACTGTGACCAAACAATGTTGAAGCTTTGATGAACCTTAAAAGACAACAACAATGGCAGTTGCAACAGGGAATATGACAAAATATAGCAGGGATATGCCAGAGAAAGTTGGGCATATCGAAGTGTGTGCAGCTGCATGGCCAAAGGGGCGTATGAGTGTTAAAAAATGCTCACTCCGGATGAACTGAAGTTGCACTGGGCTTTGCGTGCGATACACTCTCCTTTTTTTGCCAGTGCACTATGGTCCAGAATTCGTTTTTTTTGGCATAAAGTCTAAATTTTTATGTCAATATATCGTCCTCTAGCAATTATTTTCTAATAGAAAATTGATCATATAAATAAAAACCAAAAACAAAATTGACCGAAAGCTTCACTAAATCGTTTTATGAGCTTTTAAAGTTGAAGTTTTAAACAGCTGATTGAGAGAATGCAATTCCCGCCAAATTATTTGTTTACTTTGGCACGTAGTACGATCGTTAATACGCATCCAAAAATTATAGTAAAATATGGAAAATAAATGTCAAGGTATGATGTTTTTAACGTATATATGTAATATATGTGTAGTTGTACTGTTTTTATGTTGTGTGACATCCAATTTATGTGTATTTTAACAGAAAAACCTAACGTGTCCCCTGTGTTTCGTGGAGTATAACTAATTTTCTGACAATTTCTGACAAAAGTTAAAAACGTCAGTTTGTACCTTTAACTATTGTCTTTCACGGTAAAGTAATATCTTTTGCCCATTTTTGCTCGTTTTCTTAAAAATTTGATTTTATATAGGCAAGTTCGAGTTCTCACATAGCGACCTCCTGGACATTTGGAGGCGTAACAATAGACAAATAAGTTATGTTTCAGATTACGTTTATTCCGCAATCAACAACAATAATCAGGAATCGAAAAAGACAGAAGAGGTTGACAAAAAAATATTAAATTTTGAATTATTTATTAAAAAAAAACTGCCCGAGTGTAACAGACAACTAGACCGATTTATTTCCAAACATACCAAGTGGATGGCGTCTAAGATAACAATTGTTGTTAGTGATTTTGAAAACTCCAATATACCCCAGCAAATGGGACGCCGAAACTTATCTTACCAAAATGCAGGAGAAAGATTAAAAAGGAAACTGGCATCGAATCTGGCAAGTGAAAGTGACCACGACACAAGTCTTTTGATTCATGCAGCAACTGTTTCTGCTAGAAAAGAATGCAAGAGGGACGTTGCCTTTGTTCTTAAAGAAACTTTAAAAACACCAGAATTTCCAAGCGAATCGAGGATGCAAATTCAATGCCAAAAACCAACTCCTCTTTCACCAGATGAAGCTCTAGCTTATCTCCTGGAAAACACGCTGACAAAACAGCAATATATAAGCACCAGGCTTTTAAATAAAAGCCATAACAGCGATATATATCCGCCGTATAATGAAGTGATCGAAGCTAAATTACAGTGCCGACCAGAGGGTATAGAAGTAATGGAAAACACTGCTCAAGTGCTATTACAAAATCTCTTGGATCATACAGCGCAAAGATTAATTAAGTTGCAATCTGATGTTTTCAAGGAATTTCCAGATATCTTTAAAATCAAATTAATTTGCAGCTACGGATTTGATGGGACAACTGGTCATAGTGCTTACAAGCAGAAATATGAAACTGAAGCACTTGGCACACCAATTTCTGATCAATCTTTATTTGTAACTTCTGTCATACCCATACAAATTATAGATTCGTTTAATCGGCATATCTGGATAAACAGAGCACCGCAGTCCATTCGATTTTGCAGACCTCTAAAAATTGAGTTGATAAAGGAAACTGCTGTCCACATAATGATGGAAAAAAATCAGTTAGATAATCAAATTAAAAATCTTACGCCATTCACTTATAAATATGATGAAAATCGTGACATAGAAGTTAGCTATGAAATGCACATGACACTTATAGATGGAAAAGTCCTAAACGTATTAACAGACACTAAATCTACTCAATGTTGTCCGATCTGTGGAGTCAGCCCAACACAAATGTTGAAAATTTCAAATTTTAGTTCAGAAACCTTTGTACCAAAAGTAAAGGCTTTACAATTTGGGGTAAGTCCACTACATGCCTGGATCCGTTTTTTTGAATTTGTTTTAAACGTATCATACAGAGCTGAGATAAAAAAGTGGCATATAAAAGGAGAGGACAAGGTTAAAATGAGTATTCGAAAAAAATATATCCAGGAGGAAATGTGGAGAGAAATGGGCCTTCGAGTAAGCATGCCGAAGCAGAATGGCAGCGGCAATAGCAATGATGGTAATACGGCAAGAAGAGCTTTCGCAAGTACCAAATTCTCGTCGATAACCAGCTTTAACGAAAATCTTTTGGAAAAGTTTCACATTATTTTAATAGCAATATCATCCAACTATTTTATAAATTCCGACAAATTTCGTTCTTTTTGCGATATAACTTTTCAATTATATATCCAAACGTATCCATGGTATCCTATGTCACCAACGATCCATAAAGTACTGGTCCACGGATATCAAATCAATAATTCGGCGTTGGTTCCACTTGGATGCCTAGGCGAAAATGCGAGTGAAGCCCGGAATAAACTTTACAAAAGGGACCGATTATCACATGCAAGGAAAAATAGTCGGATCAATACGATGAGCGATATTTTCCACAGAGCTATTGATTCCTCGGACCCACTATTGTCAACAATATGTTTAAAAGAAAGAGAGAGAAAAAATAGGAAAAAACCACTTCCGAAGGCAGTAATAAGTCTTTTGGAAATACAGTCTAGTCTTAAACCTGATCCATCACACAAAATATTGGACTCAAATTCTGATTCTGATTCGAGTTCAGATTCGGAAAATTATAATGTTGAGCTAGAAGAAGAAGAGGGCGATTATTTTTAAAACAATAATGTACACACTTTTATTTAACAAAAAAAAAAAAAAAATGAAATTTCGTACCAGTAGTTAATATGGGAGGCAAGAGAGGGCGTGGTCGCACAGACTTCAAATTTTGTGTGCAAACTATTTGTGGTTTAACAACAAAATGTACAAAGTTTCAAGTCTGTAGCTCAATTTTTAGACTTTATGCCAAAAAAATCGAATTCTGGACCACAGTGCAGTGTATGTGTATGTGTGTGTGTGGGTGTTGAGGCGTCACTTTAAGCAAATGGTGACGAATGCGTTGTCGCTGGGAGTCCTCGGAGATCCCAGAACATTGGCATATTTTATGCAATACTCCAGAGGACAAAGGACGAGAGCGAGACGGCTGCACTTGTACTCTCAATAGTTTTGAGGTTTTTCCACATGCCAACCATTTTCAATTAATTGTCAAGAGGTTTCCGTTGAGATTGATCAACTAAAAGGTTTAGCCCGGCCAGCAACCAGTGACCAAAGTCAGTTAAATAAAGCCTTTGTGGCCGAAGCACAATGCTCTCAATCTCCCTCTCTATTAATTGATAAATGCATTTGGCAACCGTCTCTAATTTGGATTTATTTTGCCCAAGTGTATTGCAGCTAGGTTCGCAAAAGAATCACAACTGTCACATAAATAATGTCGCTTGCATATTTATTATATTTTCGGAACGCATCAATTTGCAAGTGCCACGCCCCGAAAAATATACGAAGTCCATGCCTTTTTAGTTTAAATTGTTAAAGAGCTTGTGACATTTGGATTTATCTGTGGTTTCCGGCTTCCTTTTTCGACTGTCATGTTACCAGCTGGGCGAAAAAAGTTTGCTATCGTTATAATTGATTAATTAAATCTTGCTGGCAAGTTTGAGCAGGACACGCAGGACCAAACAAAGCTTAAAATGTATATGTATTAAACAAAAGTGCACAGTCCAAAAAACAAGGGATTTCTTTCGAGAAGTAGTTCCTGCAAATTTAAGAGGAATGGGAATCCTGTAGGTTACATTTTAAATTGATATTTAATTCTCTTGTCATAACTGCTGAGTTTTCAACCACTTGAATTCGACATTTAAATGTTTGAAATTAGAGTGTATTTTTGCTACATGCAACACATCTACATAGATATAGATTCAAATATGTGAGCACACTGAGAGTTGCACATTTTGCTGGCAAAAGTTAAGCAAAAGTTGTCGCAGCTGAAAACTTTTTATAGCAAACATTTTTTGGCTGCTGTTCTTTTCTTTTTTTTTTTGAGTTGTTTTAACTTTACATATTTCCGTATGTACGAGTGGAATTCTCCTGCTGCTCACTTGTCATCCTGTCAATTGGCAAAACGACTGACAAGAAGCCAGCTTCTCAGAGCACTCAACCTTCAACCCCGCCCACCAAACGCCACCCACCGCCCACCGCCCACTCACATCCAAGAACAGTCGACGTCGTCAGACTGATATGTCATTACTTATATGGGCACTTGAAAAGTTTCGAGTGAAATGTGCGCCAGTCGAGAGGGAAAATGGAAAAGCCGGTGGCGGGGGCACGGAGAATCCCTCACAGATAACGTGGAAATGCCGTATTTGTAGATAACTCCTTCTGCCACTGGCTCTGCACGTTAAATATAATCAGATTAATAACTGTAAACACTTGTAAAGGACCTTCGCAGTGGTGTGGGTAGCTTCTGCGAGGCACCAGGATGCTATTGAGATTGGATTTCGCCTTTTGGAGTTGAGTTATTGCAAACGGAAATCGATCCTCGGCACTCATTACAACATCACCTCTCCATATGTCCATATATTCACATATCCACATATCCAGTTGCCAGGACTGCGATTAGTCCTGCGTCTGAAGGGCAGGATGTGGCGCAGTGCAGTTCGGAGCTTGATTGATTTATATTCACGTACGGATATGCCGGGAGTCCTGCAATCGAGTCCTGTTCGCAGTTAGTTGACTAAGGTGAAAAATGAGCTGGCAAATGTCCAGGCAAGTTCGTTTCAGCTCGTTCTATTTGCTCTATATGATTCCCACATCATTTAGATTTTAATATAAGACCAGGCATTATAAATGTTTTCACTGTTTTCCATTTTAAAGCCCACCCATTATTAAATCGCTTCGAACACAGCGCACTAAACACTCACTTTCATATTTAATTATGCGCCACTTTTTCCGCTCCAAATGAAATGGAATGTTTTCGAAAATATTTCGCCTGGCTAAGCGCCTGTCACGATTTTAAAATCCCATATGAGACAAGGCTGGCCAAAACCGGCGAAGCCGAGGCGTTAAATAAACAATAAAGCCGCGCACTTAATTAATTGTGTTGTGCGGCCCGCGATTGCCATTAAATAAATATGGATTTAGATGAAAAGTATTTATTATTTTTAAGCCAGGCCGCAAAAACACGCCAACTGCTGTCAGGAGGCGCTGTGAATTATGGACTAGGAGTCTGGGCAACTCAAACTCGAACTCGGTGACAAATCGCGATGTGGCCGGGGTATATTGATAATTTTAATTAAGCGCTAATATATTTTAATTTATTATTATGATGTTGTCAGCTCGTCAGAACTCTGTGTGTGTGTAGCTGTGTGCGTCTAAACAAGTAAGGGGATAAATATGTAAATTGCCGTCTGCTTTTTATGTGACAGCTGCAGGAAACGGGGCGTATGAGTGACGTGATATGAACCTGTCAGAAGAGTTGAGTCTATCAAGTGCCCCGTCCTGCGGAAAGGAGGCTATTTAATTTCATGAATTATTGATGCATATTGTGTATTCTCACTCGTGGCAAGCCAATTAGGCCTGCAGCTACCTTTTTATATTGCATTTGTGTGGCTGAGCACCGATGATTTATAATTACATTCACCTGACTGGCTCGAACTGCCCATTTTGCCCCACTTCTGATTCCATTCCCATTCCCACCTTGCAACATTTCGATCTGCGGCTGATTTATGCGGTCGCTCAACTCTGGATTAGTTTTATTTACACGCCATTGGCTGTCCGGCTGGCGAAACTCTCTATTTGATTGCCATCGTGGTAGTATGGATATATATATGGATATATAGATATATGGCTATATGTGTGCACTCTTCATGCTGCAGTTCATTTTAATTAAACCACTGACAAGTCATAGGCAAATTATTGGCTGATATATTGACATACCCGGGCATAAATTGCAGCACACATCGCATCGACTTACCTGCAATTGGAGGAGAGAAGGGAATTTTAATTAATTAACGCGCCAAGAGTGCTGGTATTTCAATAATATTGCAACAAATAATTTGGTGATATGCTAGAAGTGTAACTCAATCAAGTTAGCAATGTTCGTGCATTTTTTTTGGTCAGTCCTGCCACCGCAATTAAATGAACCTCAAATAGAAGTGTAAATTCCCACGGCTGCATATTATTATAAATTTTTAAAGCTCTAGTTCGCAGCTTATACTGCAAATTAGAGTGGGGAGTGGCGTTCCTCTGCCATCCAATAGCATTGTGTGAAATTAAATTTCACATCCAATCAGCTGGCAAGTCCTTCTGACTGCGTTTTCCCTCTGTTGTTCCTTATCCTCGCTGGGTGATATTTAATATTTGCCCCGCCACTTTCCCACTGTAGCTTCCGCCGACTGCAGTGCTCTGGATAAATACGGAAAATGGGAAAAACGAAAAGGAAAGGCCACGGACCCGAAGAAAAGTCGAAAGTCGATAGTCGATTGAACCGAACTGAACTGAACTGAATCCCGTCGACGGCTTAGCGGCAAAATCAATGACACAATAAATATTTGTGCAGCCCTTAACCGTCGAGTGTTTAACAAGACGAAGTCTGAATGTTCCTCTATATATATATCTGTATACTTATAAACTTGTATAGATGGAAACTAGAATAAATAGAGAACTTTCGCTCGAGAATTGAGGCCAGAAACTGTATGACTTATTTCTTTTAAAGTGCGCACATGGAAAGTAAGAGAAAGACAATAAAATATTATTCATTTCATTTTAAACATATGTTATTCCATACTAATTTTTATTGTAATTGACTTATATAAAGAAAAGCTTAAAATTTGGCCACCTTGCCTTAAACCGACATATTCGAATTGGAAAATTTAAATTTAAATAAATTTTCAACTCAACGAGTGTCTCAGTTGCAAAAATGCGTTTTAAGGATGCATTATTTTGCGACTTTTAAATTTTGCTGATTGGCAAAATAATCCAAGCCATATTTCAAGGCTTAAAACGATGCTTCAAGGGAATCGGCCAGATCCAATTTCGCCCTTTTTGTCTCTTTGCATTTAAGTAGGCCATCGAAAGTGTCGATATACGAATGTGTGGCACTGTAGCGCGCATGTTTATTGCACTTTGGGGAATTTCCCGGCAGAAACACGACCCAACTCAACCCAATTCGAATGAAACCAGCCCGGCTTGGGCCGCTTAATGTGGCAGAAAAATGTGTAAATTTACGTCGAAGGGAGCTCTGAAGTTTTGCCGGCTGCCTGGGTTTTTGCTGTATCTTTTTTTTTATTTTGGGGTCTAGGTCTGAGTCTGTCCCCAAGTAAATTGAAAAATGTAGCTCACTGGGCGGTGGCAGAAGTGTGGCAAGTGAAATAAAAATGGCAAATGGCCAGAGAGATATAAGCAATGAGCTACCGGATTACACGAAACTACATAAGATGTGTGTGTGACATGTCGGGGGTTCTAAATTATTTTCCTGGCAACTTTATCAACGCAAAAAATCAAGATGCATTCGACGAGGGAGGAACGCAACCTTTGAACGCATCCGAAAGCAGAAAAAAAGCGGAAAAATATATATTTTAATGGCAGCATAAAATGCATTGCAATGTTGCAAGCGCTCAGGAGAAATCATAACAAATCGTGGCCAAAAAGGCAATGTAATAACTCAGCTGTCGTCTCATTGTATTCTGATTTTTATTGCTCATCACGGAGGAGTTTCAGTTCGGTATCTTTTGGATCTTTTATTTGTTTTGCTCTGTTTGTTTTACTGGATGTTTGTATAGCTTTTTTCCCCTGTTTTTTGTTTGTTATCCATCTCCTTCTACGGAAATCACAAATATCATATGCGAGAAATCAGAGAACGTTGTTTATGTGATTTATGCGCTAGTGCGCAAAAAAGGGAGAAAAGTTCGGAGTTTCGGTTTAAAAGCGCTTCAACAATGTGGCAAATGAAATGCACACGAAATTGTAGCAGACATGGGGGGAGTGGGGTCGTAGTGGAAATTGGGAAAATTCTGCTGCACTGGGGGCACGTTACTAGCGCTTTCATAAATAAACACGCAATTGTGGCATTGGGAATTTCCGTAAGATACTTTTTGGGGGCGAGCCGAACGCTTTTTACTGATTTTTTCCCCCCAAAAATAAATCGGGTCGATGAGGCAGGCAGTCAGGCAACAATTATAATTTAATTGCAATTTTTTGCTGCCCTGTAACATTTCTGTCAATCAGCGGCGGGCAGGCCGAGCCAGTAGCCAAAGTTTTTCAATTTGGCAGCAACAAATAGCCAACAATTGCTGTTTATACACACAGGCAGGCAGAGGCACAGGCTCTGTCCCCTCGATTCAATCAATATGGAACACAATTGGTCCATTCACACGCCCATTTCCCTCAGAATCTCTTCACTGAAAAAAATGCTGAGGGGCAGGAAACTGTGAGGGGCGGCGGGATGCCATTCAGCTCAGTTTGGCCAACTTTAGCTAACAAAAAATTAATTTAAAAACTTATTTCAATACCAAATTGTGCCCAAAGCGAGTGAAGGGCAGTGGAGTGGAGTGGAGAGTGTAACATTTTAATAAGATTGAAATGAAAATGTTGTAACAGTTCGGCAGTGTCCAAAAAAATCGAAGAAGCGCTCTGATTTCCTTTTTATACTCTCGCTGCCTTTTTTCTGTTTGATGCTCGATTATAAAGTCGTTTAAGGGTCATGAAACTCAACATCGAACGACATCAATTCAATTTTCATGCCAGCAATCTATAATAAAAATTTAATTTTTCATCGTGCCGTTTCGTTGTGTATTTTACATATTTTGTCTGCACTTATGCGAAGGTTAATAAAATTGTTTGCACTTTTGTTTTGTCAATATAATTTCAGATGTTTTTTGTGTTTCACAAACACAAACCAAAACTTTTTTAAAACATTGCATATGTGGTGCCCAGAATTTGTTTTAATTACGACTGAATTGTTTGGATTGCTCCCAGCGAAAATATCCATTATAAAATATTATTTGTGCGCGTTTTTTATGAATTACATACATGCTGTTTAAAGTTTAACTTTGGTCAATAGTAGTGAAGTATTCGTATACACAGACTAATTATTTAGTTTCAGTAAATAATAAGTAATAAAAAGTCGCTTTGACATCATCCAATCGATCAAAACTAACAACTCATTAGGGCATAAATCCCAAAAGAATGTGTAAAGTTATTAATTTGTTTCAAGGATGGCGAATCAACGAAAATCCCTTTCCAATGTAAACGTTTTCGTTTTCCTCTAGCCAAAGTAACTAATTCGACAGCGGAGAAAAACTGCAGCTGTATAGAAAGTGCAACATTTGTTACACATCCAATAGAGCAGCTCCTTGAATAAGGCGTCGCTAAAGGACTTGCGAGCGAAAAAAAGTGGAGCGCAGAAGGATGTTGGAGCATGCCACATGCCCCCAAAGTGTTACGACACAAAAATGGCATTGCTGCGGGGGCGTGACACATAAAAAGCGAGGAAAACCCGCTGGCAAACCAAACAAAATACACAAAAAATAGCTGAAAATCATTCAGCGAGCAGAGGGCACAACATAAAAGCTGAGCGTCTGGGTGGAACCTTAGTGCTAATGTTGCACCACCGCCCACCGCCCACGATTTTCTCCACCGCATTTTGCCAACCCAAATACTTTTTCCCCCTCCCCAAACCCCTGGCAACTGCACTTGTGCACACTTTTGGCATAATACAACAAAATTGATTTGCCGCATGCATCATTATCAGCAACGTCGTCGTGGTAGTCGTCCTAGTCGTCGTCATCATCCCACCCACTTTTCCGACTGCTGGCTTTTACTTAGACTGCTGCACTTGAAGGTCCTGGGATCCCTTGGCTCCCTGCTGCACCTCCGCTCCCCGAAAAACACACTCTCGTGGGCCATTGAATGCAATGGCGCTCATTCATTCAACGTTTTGCAACTCATAAGAAGCAGCAATTGAAGCATCATTAGCTGCAAGTTTTCGAATCCTTCCACGCGCCCCCGCACCACACTGCGTATGAGTAATGCATGCATGCCATTTACATTGATTTGTGGCGGAACGTCGACTGTCGATACATACACACAGTGCACACACACACCACACACACTGGCACCCAACCAGCTTGGCAACTTTCTTCTAATGCTTCAGTCAAGTGGCTCGAAGTGGGGCATCGATGGGTTTTCAGCTTAACCAAAGCCATCAATTATGGGTAAATTTCGCTGAAATTTGTGCAGCATTTTAGCTTTACCAGCAGCAATCGAAAATATTTCTTTTTCCACCCAACTTTAAAACTTTTGCACTGAAGTTTATGTTTGTGCCGATAATATCGGGATTTCTCGACTCCTCGGTGCGCTTGTTTTTTCCCATCTTATTCATGAAGGCGTTCCTCAGCTACTACAAAAATAAATTCAATACGTTCAGCGGGAAAGGAGAAAATAACAAAAAATAGAGCGGAGTCTGCAAAATAAGCAGATGCAAACACACACATAAAGAAATGTTGGTGGATTGTTTATGGAACTTAAAGAAATATGATATTTTCCGAGCTTTTATAGCTTATATAACTGAAACTAGTCTAGTCTTTCCAGTCCAGCACAGCTGAGCTCCTTTTTTTTCAGTGTACACCTATACTTATTTTAGATCTTAGCATACATATGGGCTGCCTTAGCTGCTTGTTTTTGCCCGCTTTTGTTGGGGCCGTTGTTCCATGACGTTATCACGTACGCTAATGCGACAAAAGCGCAACGACGAGCAAAATGTTTTGAAAATTTACTTAGCCCGGCTTCGCAGCGAGTGGCCCGCACCTTGGTCCCTCGGTTGCTTCGGTTGCTCCGGTTGTTTCCTGCCCTGGGTTTCTGGGTTATCCGTTTTCCCAGGGCTCTGCGGCTTCGACAGGCAGCTTCTTATAGGGCATATCCTTTGTGGCCGGCTCAAGACTGTGTTTTCCTTATTTTATTCCTGCTTTATTTGCATTCCTTGGGCCACATCCGCTGTCGCTTCCTGGCGCTTCTTTAAGCGCAAAATACTTTTCCGCTGCTCGAGTGGCAGAAAAATGAAAATATTATTTGGGGCGCGTGCTTTTTGGCCATGCAGCACACGCGGCGTATACGTAACGCTCAGGTTAAACGGTCACATATACACATGTACGTTTTTACAGTTCGCGGCGAAATAATGTTTTATTTCGAACATGAATGTATTGAAAAAATTGATAGGAAATAGAGCATATTTAGGAAACTACTTTTATATTGATATAATACGATCTTATTGATCTTTTAAAACGCTTTAATTAAAGTTAATTTTTTGGTGGCAGCCACTTGTTTTGCACCAGATTTATTAACTTGAACTTGGCTGTATTTCAGGCCCGAAAAATCCCACATAACCGCAAATGTACAATGCAGGCAGGGAGGCCTGTTCCGTGCTGTTCTGGTTTGGTCTTTGGTCTGCTATGGTTTGGTTTGGTTTGGTTTGGCTGGATTTTCGTTTCGGTGCGAGTCTGGTTTTGGTTCGATGCTCGGCCCAGGTGCGGTGTGCGGTTCTGGGGGCGTGGCCGTCGCGTTGTAGGCGCCGTGATGTGTTTATACATTTCGTGAAATGACAGAAATTGAATAAAATTTATGCGTTTTACGCGACGCAGGTGGAACCGCATATGGAACCTGCATGCTCCCAGAAGCGAAACCAGAAACCCACCAAAAAAGAAAAATAGAAATTTCCCGTCTATATTGGCGGTAGGAAACAGACTTTCCCACCGTGTAACGCCCTCGGTTGTCGCAATTTTGGGTTTGAAATATGTGCGAAGGTCGCATGATGTGTGCTCGCTGCGAAATGTTTTCTTTTCGACGCTGTTTTTCGAAAGAGTTGACAGCGAATGCGGCTAAATGCAAAACACTTGAATTTAGTACTTTAATGCATTGCAGTGCAGTCTGCTAGCTAATTTGTTCTCCGAAATATATATTTTTTTCCCTATTCAGGGATTTTCGCTTGCCAAAGCCTGCAAATATGTTGCGCAGAAGTGCCACTCCCCGAAAGTGCGAAAACCTGAGCTTATGCCAGAAAATTCCGCTGGGCGAGCGACCGCATGCCATAAATGCTTAAATCAAATTAACGCAGGAAAGGAGGGCTGAACAACCCGTTGGCAAGAGCTTAAGTTATGCAAAACGCTGGGCGTGGTCCCCACAATGGCTGCAAATCAGGATAACTGCCCGGAGCGGGGAATTTCGCTGGCAAATAGGTGAAGACAATGGCCAGGACAGCAGGACAGCAGAAGAGCGGAGAACAGGACTCTCGGTCATTGCAGGTTGTCATTGTGTCGGCTTAAGGCCGGCGAACAAGCCAGAAAGCCCTGATTAATTGGCGCTATTTATAATTAAATTGCGTCCTAAGCTGTAATCACAGTTCTCAGTCGTCGCCGGTTGCTAAGCCCCATTCTCCACTTTCTTCGTGCCCCTCCTTCGCCTGCCCCCCGCATTCATTTGCCCCCTTTCGCCTTTGTGGAGTGTCAAAGGTTTTCTATCTTCAACTACATCAAAAGCGGCAATATAATTTCCCCACAAATGAGCGTTCTGATTCAATTAATGCCTCTTTGACTGCAAATTCTAAGGGAGTTGAATTCAAGTCCTGGCGATGTCCTTGCCGCCTTGCAGATGCAAAACTCGACATGTTGTGTGCCAAGGATATGGGCAAACAGGATTTCCAGGCTACCAGGCATTTGCAACAAAATGCAGCAGACTAAACAATCTGTAAAAAAATATAAAACCAGCAACTTGGCCAGATGGACGGTGGCACCAAAGGGAAAGCATTTGAGAAATTCACTTTATTTACTTCTAAATTTTGTACTTGCCAACGAAAGTAAGCCAAATATTTAAGTACACCAAATAGACTCGTATTTCTCTCTAGCTTTTCAGTTCTGTGTGCACTTGATTCTTATGATAAAACAAATTTTGATGGGAGCCATCTTAAATGAAACTTTCCCTTTAAATCATCATCGTTTAGGAACTACTCACTTCCCTTGACGTTTTGCCCCACTGTGCGCCTTTTGGCCAGGACATTTCCGCTGTCCTGCAATCGGGTCTCTTCTAGTTGTAATACCACCAACAACATGGGTAACACCAGAAACTACAACAACAGCGAGGGGCGCATTTCAAATGCAAATGTGTTTGTGGTGTAAATGCAATTTTACAAAATTTTATATAAGCCAGCAGACAGCAACAACAAGAAAGCAAGAAAAGCAACGACAATGTGCATAAAATTTCCGAGGATTTACATTTTAAAAACGCACAAAAAGCTGCAGCAGGCAAGGAAAATGCTCAGGGAAAAAGGGAGGAAAATTCGTGCTGGCAGACGGGAAAGGATGCTGCATATGAGCTTCTAGCTGGTGTTAGTTTGCAAATGCGGTTTTAACGCTTCTGCGATGGCGACTGCGCGAAGACATTTGGCCAAAACAGCGCGGCGAAGCCAAGCCGACTGCAATTTGGCTAAGTGCGTGGGGAGTGGGCCAAAACTGCAAATGAAAATGTGCAATGCACATGTGTGCATGGCACACACACACACATACACATTTCTGCGGCAATCAGTGCCAGACACACATGAGCTTAAGGCTTAGGGCTGGGGCTTTGGGCTTTAGGCCTGGCCAAAATGTTTTGCCTACTTGCTACTTGCTGCCACTTGGTTACAGCCTCACTTGGCACTTTCCACTTGCCATCTGCCAGCCGGCTGCATAAATCTACGTCTCTTTTATTACGAGCTTTTGAGCATTTAAATAAATTTCAAAGCTTTGGCCAGAGCTGATTTACGAAAAAGGGGGCGGCGGCCAGGAGTGGTCCTTGCTGAGAAGGGGGAGTGGCAGGCGGCACATTTAGCGTTAAATGTGCATAGTTTTGTCTGCGGCAGCAAACTAACCACGTGAAAGTCGCCTGCGGAAACTAATACAGAGCAGCCTGGACTCACGAAAAGCCAAAATACTGAGACAAAAATGCTGCCATTTAATATTTAGAATTTAATAATGAAAGAAATCTCTAATGGCGTTAGCATACTATGCATTTATATTAATTTGTAGTTTCAATATAAATCTTTCGGGTTTCTTAACAAATAATTGTTGATTTGGGCACTCATTTTTAACAGTGCACCGACCGAGACGATGTGCAACATGACAGGCTGAAGTTGAGTGGCTCACACCCACACAGATGCGGCTGCAAGGACGATGGACGGACACAGACACAGATACGGATACAAGGACAGACACACATGGACCG
This sequence comes from Drosophila simulans, assembly GCF_016746395.2. Lineage (NCBI taxonomy): Eukaryota > Metazoa > Arthropoda > Insecta > Diptera > Drosophilidae > Drosophila > Drosophila simulans. The sequence continues at coordinate 25,562,688 of NC_052523.2, read as the reverse complement.
CAGCTGGGCAGGCTAACTGAGTTAGAGCTGCCGAAAGTTCAGGAGGAAGGACTTGAGGGGCAGAAGAGCAGGGATCCCGAGCTGGGGGCAAACAAGAAATGTAAAGAATGCCACTGACAATGTACAAAGTGCAAAACTAATTTTACAGAGTGAACAGACGCAGGAGGAGACAGCCGTGACTGCAACATGTTGTGTGTCCTGTGTCCAAAGCACAGCAGCCAAGTTGCCAGACGAAATAGATCATACGCCCGGTGGTACAACCTGCCCCCTGCGGACTGAGAACTCAACTCATTTCCGTCTTGATTAACCAATCGAACTGGTGGAGAAGTCAGTTAATCATAAGAGAACCTTCATTTAGGCCAAAAACCCAGCTCGAGGAAGGAGGCACTTTAGTAACGGCCAGTCCTTCTGTCCCGACCCATTTTGTCGGAAAATTCAGAATGTGATTTAAGCCGATCTCTGGCAAAATGTCATGCAATCTTGGCCCTAGGTTGATTACTTTGTTTGCCATCTGATTGCCGGCTTTGTCCTGCATTTTCCGTTTCTTTTTTTGGGGATTTAAGGCTGCTCTGCACTTAATTGCTTAGATTTGTTTAATTTAAGCCGATTATACACGACCACAATTTGTTAAAAGCTTTACGTGTGCGATTGTGATTGTGTGACGCCCAGGTGTCAGGTCTATTATCCATTAATCGATACGTCAGTGGATTGGATTTGAAAAATGGATTGGGAAGTACACATAGAAAAACCGTGCACACTCGTATTTAAATAAATGCCCAAGTATTTTGGGCTTTCTCTACAATGCTGAAACCTTTACCACCTATTTTTTTTGCCAGTGTCTGCACATGTGATGGCCAAACTATGCGAACCTTAACCTTATCGAACACCCGTCAATGGCCGAAATGGAACGGAGGAAAATGGCAGGGAAAAAAGTTTGGAAAAATGTAATCAAGCACGTAACTTGCACAAATTTTCTGCACTTTTGCCGAAGCCAAAAGCGGCAAAAGCCCCCAGGCCAAAACGCACACACATACACACACGCCGAGTAACATGAACGGTGACAGACACGCACGCCTGAGTGCTGCCACGCCCACACTAGCACAGATACCCATCCGCCCACCCACACACACTGCGATACTGAGGTGCCATCAAAAAGATTGCCGGCTGCCCTGTTTGTCCTTGTTGTTATTGCAATCCTTTTGACTATGAACTGCAGACAAAAAAAAGGATGCGAAAGAAATCGAACAGGAAAAAAGATTCTTGTTCCCCTCCAACGGATCAAAATACAAAAAGTCAAAAGAAAAGTTAAAGACTTTAAAATCCGCCCGGGGCCAAAGTGATTGAGCGTGTGTCGCAACGAGAGCAGGGAATTTGTCAAAAAAAGGAAAACTTTCCAAGGATGATTCGTAGGAAAAGGGAGATGTCAGGTGAATACACAGAGACAAAAATGTTTACGTGGAAATTCGCTTCAAAATGCTTACTTACATTCGACTTTTGATGTCCCTAAGTGCTTTAGTTCAATTAGCAGCATCTAAATAAAATATTACGCGCATCCTGGGAAGGAAGTTGTTTGCGAGGACATTGCGAAGGATCTGACTTGTGTCTGCCAGTGCAGAATACACCTGTAACAGAGCTCAGACTGAGGCCATAGCTGGTTCCCTTAATAGACTCATGGCTGCATAGTCTCATGTCCCCCAAAAGGCGCTCGAAAATCAAATGAAATTGATCCCGCAGACAAAGCGGAATGAAGGGAAATCAAAGGCGGCGACTGGATGCGGGGTATCCTTTGGCGAAAAAGCGCAGACATGATATGAAATTATTTGTCAACGCCGAATGCCATTTTCAACAACTTTCCGACAACTTTCATTTCGTTTTCATTCTGGCAGGCGACTTGCCCGGCTTCGAGTGCCCCGAAAACTCGTGGAAAATGGCAGGCGCGCCGGGAAAATTGGGCGAAAAGCGTCTTTGGGCTTTCATTTTGCATTACAGTTCGCCTGCCGGCGGCCAAAGGAAGAAGCAGAAGACAGAGGAGCCGCCCAGACATGCAATGACATCCATCGCAGAAAGCGCTGGAACTTTCTGATTGCTTGCAAATGTTTTATTAGCCTGATTTTCCGAATGGAAAACCCTCGGCAGTCCCATCCCAGCCCAAAAGTGATATGTGTGCGCATTATGAGACCAAGATGTGGGGCGGGATAAGGAAAACACAAAGGTGAAATGGGATTGCGAACAAGAAGCCAATATTCCAACGTAGTTGGGGTCTTTGAAAGTAACAGGATGTTCAGAGGAACAATGGAAATAGAAAATTATCCATTGACTGATTTTTAAAGGTGCCCAAAAGTGTGCAGCTCTATTTCAACCTTTAGACTGACCATCCTCTGATGAAGTTGGCTATAAAGTTTAAATTTTCCAACCTACATTTTTAAATAAGTTTCAAACGCGGGATCAATAAATTTGTAAGGGCCCTCGCTGCTCTATCGGTGACTAAGCTTGCTTGTTGCAAGTTACTGCGAGTCCTGCCCGTCCTGGGTATCCTGAGCATCCTGAGAATCTGATCTGAGCCGGCGGCAGGGATTTTCCTTTACCCCCGTGTTGCTGCTCATTAATTTCGTCTATTTAGGAAAAGTTTTTGCTGCGCTGGCTGCGTTGCTGTTGCCTGCAACTTTTTTAAGTGGTTTGCGGTTTATCATTTTTGGCTTTGCAGCGAGTGAAAATGCAGCTGGCCCTGCTGCGCTTTTCCTTGCACACTTTCTTTTCTTGTTGCCTCTTTTTCTGCCGCAAACAAAACTGTGCGCAAACAGGAAATAACGGTAACGCTGCTTCATTTCCGCTTTTATTAAAACATACTTTTCACGTTGTACCTTATCCTGCTGCTGGTTCGTCCTTCTGCTCCTTTCCGCCCTCCATTTCCCGCCTGCCCCGCCCCTTTCCTTAATAGTCCCGACTGTCTTACCGCTGTTTGCTGCGGGCATCATCTTACTACCCTGCCTCGAAAAAAGTTGGTCAAAAAGGCTTGGCCCGCTTGATTTGCATACTGTGATTTTCTGATAAAGTTCAGTTTTTAAATGTTCTGCCTTAGTTTTTATAGTTTATATTTCGATTTTTTTATAAATGTTATTGATTTTCATATATTCATTTTATTTATTTTCTTGTTCATTTCGATGTAAACTTAAGCAAAGATTTCCCACTGTCCATAATGCGCTTTATTTTCGATTTATTCCCCTCTCAATTAGTCCTTCGCTTTCCACCTGCGAGTGTATTAACTATTCATTGTGGCCAAGGAAAGTTTTTTCCCTGGTGTTTTATGTGCTCTCGCTGTTGTTGTTGCCGCCGCTGCATTTTCGCCACCCCACTTTCTCCGCCGCCCACGAAATGCAGCTTGTCACTTCCGCCAGCCAGCCGCCCGCAGTTTTCCACGAAGGAAAACTTGTGCCCAGAGTTTGGGTTATGCGCCACTATCTGAGTGGGTTTTTTTTGGTCCGTTTTCTGCGGCTGGCGCTTTAAAAGCAGCCAGCGGATGCGCTGAACCATCTTTTAGAGGTGGGCGTTGTTTTTCCAGGCGGATGGGGGCGTGGCCGATTTCCACGAGGATTTTCAGTGCATGCAAACGGCTGAACCTGAACCGCAGCTAGTTGAAAGTAGCCAAAGGTAATTAATTTTGTAGCTGCAAGTTGAGGGTCCTGCTGCAAAACTTAGTCGCCGGCGGATGCAGTACTCTGTATTCTGGTTAGACGACCGCAAGCTTTTGACAGTCCGCGCTCGCTGCAAATGGATTTCCCATTTTCCATTTGCTTTAGTTTCCCGCTCGGAATGAGTGGCAACATTTCCTCAAAATGCAAGTGCATCGTCTTTCCCTTTTTTGGTTCGTCCCGAAAGGTGGATGGATCTGTGCGTGTGTCTATTAATTTTCTTGGATGCAACAGCAGCGATAAGCAGCCACGTGCCACGCCCCCCCAAGGGCGTTGACAAACGGGCGGTGATAAATTGCTGAGTGGGGAATTCAAGGAAAGAGCAGCTGGAAAATGCACTGCTCTTCATCATTTTAAATTTAAAGATTATAGATGGCTTCATTCCGAAACTCTACATCTTAAATGCAGGAGCACTTCGAGGTGATATTGATTAATAATTTTAAGAAAGATATTTAGCTTATTTACACATTGTAATGTTGCGTTATTGGATTGGCCTTTCCTAGTTTTCCCAAGTGTTTCGTGCTTTTCTGCTTCACTTGCTCCTAACAACGAGTCTAATGGACCATTTGTTTTGGCTGCGTTGATTTTGCATTTTGGCTGAGAGAGAAATGGCGCTCAAAGTCAGCTTCCTACGGCTGCAGGTTGTTTGAATTATAAATTTGAAATTAAAGAGCCATGCCCGCCAGACGCCCTCGAGTAGAAGAAGTAGACAAATTAAATTGCAAAACGCTCCAGTTGCTTGGCCATGAGGACTTAGAGGTCTTAACCAGTTCACTTCACTGCATGTGATCCCCCCGAACCTCGTAACCTCCTCGGCTCCTCAGCTCGTCCGGCACAAGAGGCCGTGTCAAAGGGCCCAAAGCCTTGGGTAACAGGACGCGTTAAAGTCAAAAGTTGCCAGGACAAGACCATCAAGTGTTGCCATGTACACACGAATGGAACGAAACGAAACGAAATGAAATGAAGTTATCAAGAAACAGGGCACAAAGCCATTACGATTGTCCTGCTGTCGGTCCCCGAGTCCTTGTGTCCTTCTGTCTCGAAAGCGACAAGTGTTTGGGGCCCCTTGAGCTGTCTGCACTGCACAGAAGGAAACAACTCTATTCTTGGCCACAGGTCCCCCACCCCCAGAGTCTCGACCAACTGAAATCCAAGTGCGTGCCGGCCAAAACGAGCAAGACAATACGGTTTTTGGGGCGCATTCTAAGCCCGTGCCAATGTCAGAAGTTAAAACGCAAAAACAAAGGCACAGGCCAAAGGAAAGTGGAAAATATCTAATCAAAGACGACCTGTCGAGCTGCTCGACGAGTATACAACTCGAAGGGCAAAGCCGAAAGCCCGGCGAAGCCCTAGAATTGTTTTGCAATCGCTGAGTTCCTTCTAAGGACATTATCTGGCTGGATAACACAACACGGCCCTTCTCCCAAGGAACTGCCGGATTTCATGACTCCCTGACTCCGCGACTTTCTGACCCCCAGCTAAGCCGCACTGCAAGGCTTCATAATTTTCACCGCATGTGGTCGTGGTGCAGAGTTCTTTGCTCGCTTTTCCTCTCGGGGTGAAAATTCAATTCATATGCTGGCTAAGAATGCGTAAGGGAAGTTGTCTGGAAAGGCAAAGATACACTATTCAAAGTTTAAAGTATACAAATGAAATCTCTTTTTCGAGTGCAGGATGTTGTTCTTCGCCTTTTACTGCCACTTGCGGCTGCTTTGTGGCAAATATTCGGGGGTAATTAATCAACTGCCACGCGCATCGACCACGCCCCGCCGAAGTGGGCTGAATTCTATTAGGCCCAAATGGAAGGGGGTGGGGGCGGGGCAGCTGGGCCAAAGTTGCTGCCTAAGCCGCAGGAAATCCCCAGAAAGCGCCGCCCGTCTGCACCTGCCACTTCACCTTGCCACATCCACATGCCAACATATAGCCAAACAAAAATTGAAAGGAACGTGAAAAATTCGGAAATTACTGAGTTATGCCAGCTGTCGCAAAAATCCCGAGTTATATTTTCGCTACCGCTGAAAGCAGCTTATATATATGTGTGTACCCGGAGGAGGGAAAATCCATACGGGCGAGTGCCATCGTATTTTCGTTTTTATCGAATCTGATTTTATTCCGTTTCCGGCCAATCCCGTTCCCCGTGACGCTGGCAAAGGATTTTCCGCTGAATTTTATGCTAATTATGCCGCTAAGCTCTTGGGCAACTTTCAAAAGAGTTTCGAGTCTTAGCGCGCCTTAAAAAACTTCCTTCGCTAAATCCGGGCACAATATTTGGCCAAGACGCGCTTATGCAAACAGATTTGCGCTGACTGCAGGAAATTAAATTCCCTCGTCCGCCTGCCGCTTTTCCGATAAATTCGCACACGTTGGACTTTTTTATCCGCCCCGATTTATTTATGACCGACCGAGCGACCGACTGCTTATAATTTACGTTCCGCCGACTTCAGCCGGCCGGCGACTATGGCATCAACACTTCCGCTCCACCAGCGGCGGCGGCGGCGTCTGGTGATACCAAGTGAGACGCCGCCAGCGGAAATCCACGTGGCGGTCCAGGAGGAAGGCAGGAGCCGGAGGATTCAACAATAGAAAGGATGCGGCGAGGAGCGGGACTAGCAGGATACGGCAACGATTTTGATACCTCTCTTTGTATCTACCAACGCAGCTTGATTGTTATTTCAGAAAGTATATCTTTAGCAGTAACTCATAGATTCCATTGGCTTCTTAAAGCAGTATACCCTACAAGTAGGGGGTACGAAAAAGGGGAAAGAACCGAACCGAAGTAAAAAAGTAGAAAGGACATGCCTGGGCAGTTTTTGTTGCTGACTGAGCAGCATATGGCGAAAGTTTAAGTAAGCAATATTTATTTTGTATTTCTATTTGCTTGGCCGAGTGTTCTACCATTTCAATACAGTTCGCACACCGAACTGCGGTCTGCAGCGGATTTCTAGATGCCGGGCAAGAAGCTGGATGCTTTTTCCCCATCCGGGCAAAAAGGGTGGGAAAAATATGAAAAATTGCAACATATTTTCCTTAGCCTCTGGCCGGAGTTAAACTTTTATTTGTTTGCTTCATTGCATGGCGGAGGCATTTTGTGGTTGAGCGAATCTCAAAGTTGCTGCTTTGCTTTGCCCTTCCCCACTCGCATCTGTGCAACCATGGAAATGTTGCAGGGAGCTGAAAAACTAAAAGTGCACACAAAGGCGAATTTATTTCCGAAGCTGCTGCATCTGCATCTTGTACTGCATTTGATATGCGATATACACACCATATAACATATAACCCCCCATTTTTCTGGCATTTTCGGGGTCGGATTGGTCACTTGTCTGGCATGTCAATAAGCCGTAATATTTGGAATTTTGCGGGTCCCAGATATGTGAAAAATAGTTGGGGCGATCGACTTATTGACTTGTGGCCATCGTTTGCATGCCTGACAGGCCAAATTCCCCAGCGAGGCCACTGTGCGGCATGCATCATTGATAATGTTCGAGATCTGGGGAATGTGCATTGCATTCTGCCCCGCAAAAGGGCGCTGCCACTCTACCACTCACCTCCTTCGTCGGTCATCACCAGGATGGTGGTCTCCGGGCCCAGACCCTCGGGATTGAACACCTGCACCGTCACCTTGTACTGCGTGTACGTCTGCAGGTTCTGAATTTCATGGCTCTGAAAGAGAAGGGGGAATATTCATTTAAATTATTAGTATGTTGTGTAGAAACTCATATATAATCACTTTAGATATAATCCTAGTTAGTAAGAGAGTGAAGGAAATGAAGCAATTCTTTTTGAATTCCGATTTCATTGATTTATTAATTCTTTCTATGCCGCTACATGAAATTTTTGTATAATATCTATGAAAAAATTTCCAATTGAGAACCCATTTCGGTGTTATTTTGTTTTTGGCTGCACACACACCAAAGAACTTTTCGTTTGTTGGCCATCGAAGGCGCTTAACAAAATAAAGTGGGGCACTTGCAGCAAGTGCTGCTCTGCAGCAGCTGCAGCGCCACCCAATCGCCCAACCCCCGCCAACTCCCCCACCGCCCCTTCCATTCGCCCATCAGCATTGTGCATGCTTGGAGCGGAAATTGCGCGTTGCATACTTTTGTGCGTTGCCGTTGGCAAATATGAAAATTGCAGCACTTAAAATTGATTTGCAGTGCTGCGATGTCGGTGCAAAAGGAAATTGAGTTGCTTGGGCAACGAGCAGTAGTCTTTGCCTTAATTGCCACTCCACATACAGTCGCGTACACAGCGCGAAAAAGAAGACATGGTTGGAAAAAATGCTGGATAAATAACTTGTCTCCTACTGGGAAATTCAAAGGCAGTACCACCATTCAAATCAAATGAGTATTTATGACACTCCGCGACTTGATTACCAACACCGAGGACATTTGCCTTAATACATATTCTAAAAGTCCTCATATCCTCGCACTTTTCTGTTCTGTGCATGCCAAGGACTTTGCCATAAGTGAGTCCGTTCCGGTGGCTTTGTATGTGAGTTTCGCGAGCGGCGGCTGATTAAGGTTTTAACCAAAGGTCAAAAGCAGTGCCAAACCATAAAACAAGCCGCAGACTTAGAGTGGCTCGCAATGGCCCAAAGCAGCGCACATGTGTAATACACATTGTGTATGCGAATCTATGTGCTCGCAAATGGTCAGTTGCCTTGGGCAAATTATGTAGCATACATTAGAGCGCTGCCCGCCCGAATTTGCCTGCTGGTGTGCATGTGTGCGTATGCGAGCCCGTCTGCGGTGCCACCGCAAAACCAACGGGTTCTCGACTGTGCGAACTCTAGGCTTGTGCTTAGCAGCGGATTGACTGCCATGCCAACAGCTTAAGTGGCTGCCTTCGGCTTTTCAGACGGCGCCAGCCACAGTCGCAGTTATTTCCGCCAAAAGCGTGATATCTTAGCCAGCAATTCGGCATCCAGCCACAGCTGCGGTCAAGATCATAGTTCTGGCCGCTCAGACGATTAACAATATATCTTTGCAAATGATTCTAAGCATTTCATTTTACTTCTTTGAATACCAAATAGTTGTATGCAGACTGGCGGTATAACTTTAACCGCCACTGTGCTAAGAACTGCGCACATAAAACTGAGCGCTCGGATTTAGTGTTTGTATATGGTGGGCGGTCATATAATGCCATTTTATTTAGTCGCCAGTAAATGAGGCCGAAAATTTACAACTGCTTTTATTTTTATGGTCAGCCGAAAGTTGGAACCGCCCGAGGGCGGGCCGCGTAATTGATATAATGTAATTGATAAAGTTGCCAACTTCCTGCCATATTGCATAAGTTGGCAAAGTGCGAAGCAGTGGCGGGCAGGGGGATAAGCATCTAAATATTCTCGCCCCTTCTGCGTTAATTAGTGCTGGAGAACTGGAAACGAAGTGAGCATCTAGGTGGTAGAAGGCTGAAATTTGGAACTACAAACAGATAGAGCATTTCGCCTGTCAAACAAATCGCAATGCCTTTAACAAAAACCTCACAATTTTCCCCAACTGAATTTGCTCTTTTATCTGCAGAGTATTTTTTCCCTCTTGTTCATCAACAATATCAGTGTCGGACTACGCTTTTTCGCCTCCATTTTTGTTATAACATTTTTTTTTTTTTCACTTTTTTACGGAGCAACTTCCTTTGAGGTTTCGGGTGACTCGACTTGCCGGCTTTTATCTGCGTGAAAGTTGCGAAATTTATGCTTTACGGCGCAGAAATTTTAATTAGAAAATTGGCAAATTTAGCCCTGCGGGCGAGCGCTGGAAAATCCACCGCCCCGCTCGCTTTCCACCTCACACGTGACAGCTCGATGTGAATGCCGCTGGCCATGGGAGGCGGCGGCGAGATAGGGGCGTGGCAGGTCGGCAGCAGCCGCAGGATTCTGAATGCTGATGCTGCGATATGGGAATAACAGAAAGCCATGTCCTGGAGTCCACCAAAGTGACTTGAGCACAAAAAACACATGCACGTGGAGAAAAAATGTGGCACTATGCGTTCGAGAAATGAATTATTCTGTCCGATTAGAAAGAAGCTATAATGACTATGATTATACGCTAAATTGGGCCATGTATATTTTTGGTTACATCAAAAAGCTTTTTTTTGTAGAATTTGGCATTAGAAAATTTTCTGCGTGTTCTTACTGCTGCGAAAAAAGAAGAAGTCCAACTAAAGTCGCACGTTTCTGCCTGCAAGGATAATATTTCAACATGCCAGCGACATGCAAAAGAGAGAAAAATGGAAAGGACTGGCAGAGTGAGACGGGTAGCTGCGTCCAGATAAGGACAAAATATGCACTCGAGCACAAAAGCGTGCCACGCTTGTGGCAATCAAGCCCACCTCCATCCTCCCAACATCCCATCCTCCAAGCAGCCGTGTGTGATTCTTCTATTTTTTGGAAAGTCCGCCGCGCCGAGTGTCGTACGTGAGCATTATCGCTAATAATTTCTGCATATTTAAGCCAATCCCCTCGCAGCTGGCGAGTGCATCCGGAATGCAGCTGCAAATTCGGAAATGCATTCCCAGTGCTCGACTTTAGTGCTTCGCTTGAAGAGCCCCCGAAATGGCCAGCGATTCGGATTGCACCCTGGGGTGGAATAAAGTCCATCCAAAGCCAGGTGATGGCAGTAGAAATCGTTAAAATTTAGAACATCTAAACGAAAGGCAAGAAATACCTGAGGTGGCGGCTATTTTTTGAGAAGAGCACTCAAGTTTAAGTAGCTTCAAAAGTACGTTTGCATTTAACTATTAATATTTATAATGATGGTTTCAAGTTTGCCGCTATTTAAAGCAAATATCTTAACAAATTGACAGATAGCTACCAGTGTAATTTATCAAACTGAAATAAAGCGGCCAAACTTGCCCTTTATTGAAAGGTATTCCCAAGCTATTTGTTCTGTTATCGCCCCCATTTTCCCGACATTCTCCCCAATTGCCTAGTTCATTAGCCAACTTGCGTGCCCAACTATGTGGCCCGTGGAGCTGGGTAGACACACCCACTGTTTGGGGTCCTTGGGCTAGAGACAGGAGGAGACTGGCCCCAGCTGAGAACTAATCGCTAACAAATTGCCACTGATAGCGGGCTCCCCCGACGAGATATGGTAACACCTTGACAGGTGGGCAAACGGAAAACACTTGTAAACCCGCTCGCAGTCGAGGTGTGTGGGAAATGTTTCACCTTTCGCCAGGTGTAAATTACTTTTTAATACGCCGCTGATGTGACTTTAAGCCGCCGAGCGACAGGCTAGAAGCACACACATTTTAGGCCAACTTTAAGCCGAAACCCCGCCATTCGAAGCCCGAATGAAAAGCCGGCAGTTCTTGTGGCAAAGAAAACGATATGCACGTGGCAAAGCGGACAGACACGAAACGAAACCAAAGCGAAATTGAATGACGCTGCAGGCGGAACACGAAATGGTGCCCCTCTATCCGTGCACTGGAAACAAATAAGTTTGCCTACAAATAGTAATTATATTCCAAAGGCACTCAAACACATTCTAAATGAACTGAGTGCACGTATAAAAATACTCATCAAATATTACTCATTTTATATTTGGAATTAATTTTTCTCAGTGAACTTCGACCCCGCGCCTGCATTTGCAATATGGCGAGGTGTCAGAAAACGTGAAATTCAATTATCTTTGGCCCGTACAACTAAATAACTCACCTCCACGGTGTTGTCGCGTATATAGATTTCCTTGGTATCGTTGGGGTCCCGATCGCGAGGTCGATATGTGATGCGGTAGCCGAGGAATTCGCCCAGTATGGTATCCGGCGGCGGAGCCTTCCACGAGATGTACACCGAGGTGGAGGACGTGTTGTGGGCCGTCGTCGGTATGGGCTTGCCCGTGGGAGCTGTAAGAGATTAAGTCGGTTTAAGAATGAGCCCAGGATAGGCCAGAAACTTTGGCTGGCGCTGCAAAAGTTGCTCGACGGAATGCTCAAAAATTCGAAATTAAAAACGCCGCGCAAAAGTTTCAACCGAAAACTCTCTGACCTGTCATGTAAAGCGGAACGTTGTCTGTGGCATTGTCAAGTTGTCACTGTCACGCAACATAAGTTGCAAGTGCCACGGCCTGTTCTTTTTTTGGCCTGGCGGAGTGGGAGTGGGTTTCCGGCCTCTGCGCCTACGTTTTCTATGGACGGCTTTCCTATTCGCAACCGTCTTCCTTTTAGCCTTGTCTACGGGAATTACTTGCAGGTTAAATGATGCGTGTGTCGCGCAGATACACGGAAAAAAACTAGTACTTTGTTAAGAAAATTTAACGAAAAAAAGTCAACCTTCTAAAATTACTTGGTAATATCTAATAACTAGTACTTTCCTAACTATGGTTTTTGTTTTTTTGGGAAGTAATTTCAAGTATTAAATTTATTTCCCTGCCTTTTTCTGAGTGTAGCAGGTGCGCCCGGCTTAGGATGAGCTGGCATTTTGCCAGGACCGAAAGATGGGCGAAATTCTTCGCATAGCTCAATGAATTTATAAATAAATTAAAAGATATTTTGTGACATTGATGCCGCGTCCAAAGTTTGCTCAGCAAATTGAAAACTTCTCGCTTTTCCGCTGCTTAGATTTGCGATTTGTCCAGCATCCGGATGCTCGGATGAAAAGTGCCGTTGGTTAATTTATGCATGCCGCAGGCCTAATTTATACAAATTGGCAACTTGGCCGGCGACCGCAGGACACGCACACAAATACACGCACACGGCCCAGCAGGAGGACCAAAAGGACCTTAATGAGCTCGGAAGACGAGGACACGGCTACACACTATTGACTAATTTGTAACCGCATGTGTTGCAGCTTCGGCAGCTTGGGTCGCATTCCATTGTGCGTGCGGCATAAATGGAATTTCGCACCCAACCGAACGACATACACTGCGAGAAATCAAAGAAAAATAAGCATGGAAAATTAACAAAATTATATATATTTAAACAACAAATGCAATCTTTCCGTTTGGTGTACCATGGTACTATAAATTTTATATCTTGCGTCCAATTATGTTGGAAATTTCAAGGACCTTAGCTAATTTTCTTCACAGTGCAGCGGCAAAGTCATTTCCAATGTCCGTAAGACAAATGTGTTGCTAATAGCTTGTCGCTGTTGCCGCTGCTACTGCTACTTTGCCTTTGATTAATGTGTCTCGCGCTCTTAAAGCCTACGGAAAGTTTTGTGACTTTTTGGAGTCCATTTATACATATTGTACATATGTGGGGGTGCTACATACATATGTACATATATGCTACATGTGGAACACGCAGCGGCGTACGATTAATCATTGTCTGTGGCAGCCACACCAGCAGGTGAAATGTCGGCCAAATGACACGGAGCTCCGAGGCATGCGGCCCAAAATTAGTGCATCCAGCAGAACCTATAGTTCCACGAAGGTTCCCCCAACTTTCGGGAGGTGAAGTTCTAGGCTTTGTCATCGCATGTTAATGAAACGAAAGCGGCCACTGAAATTTAAGTGTTTCTAGTTTCATAGTAAGGACGTGAAGACAGTTGTGGTCAAAAAAAGGGAACTATCTAGGAGAAAAACAAAGTTCTAAACTCTGCACTCCATGCTACAATTTCTCTGACACTATTGAAACTCAAAAATAAAAGTACAATTTTTTTTTCAGAAACATGTAACTAGTTCTACGCCCGCAAGTGTAGCTTTCTTTGGGTTATAGGCGGTCGCAGTTAATGTCATTTAGAGCAGGAAGATGCGAGGGTGGTGGAGCAGGAAGCGGGAAGCAGGGGAGCTCCGGGAAATGACGACACACCTGGCCGGGCCTAGCAGGTCCTTCGATGGCCTACCGTCAGCGGAAAAATAATTAAACGTATACAACGTGAGGAGACTCTGGGTTTATGAGGCAGTAATTGCTGGCAGTTGCGGGAAAAGCTGGAAAAGTGGGGAGTCGGGAGAAAAACGGGCCGAGCCTGTGACAACTTTTCATTGGCGGCACTTAAAAGTCAGGGCAAGTCGTTGGAATTGAAATGAAAAATTAATGCGATTGTAAAAATTGTTATGTCATGTGTCGCGTAATTTTGCCCGGTGCTACAGCCATGCGTTACGTTATGTTATGTGGCACCGCCTACGCGAATAGTTTACGATCCTGGCGTCAATAAAGTGTGTGTGTAAGCACGAAGGATCCGAGGAGCCAAGCAGCCAAAGGACTCACCCTCACGCAGCGTGACTATGTAGTAGGACTCCTTGGACGGCGGACTGATTCCCAGCTTGTTGACCGCCAGGAGACGAAAGCTGTAGACGGTGAAGGGCGTCAGCCCGGTCACCTGATATGACGTCGCATTTGTCTTCGTGTAGATCCTGGCCAGCTGCTCCCAAATGCCGTCCTCGCCCTCCCTGCAAAAGCAAGCATCAAGTCAGTTAGGAAAATAATAAATATTTAAATTATATATCACTACTGAAGCTTCAATTAAAGTGGCTTAAAATTACGCGAATTTGCCAGTTCCGCCGGCTTATTGACCTCATTAATGTGTAGTGTATGCTGATGACTCATTCAGCGGGAAATTCAATGAACAATTAATGGTGCAAACGGGTTGCGGGCAAACAAAACATTTTGATTCAGCCAAATTATTTGAACGAATCATTTCATTATTGTGCATTTATATTGCAATTACCAGCTCAATTGCTGCCGCGCCAGCACACGTCCACATAAATAAACTCAGAAATCTATATTTTACGCCGCCAATCTGGCGGGAAAATGAGAAAAGCGCTCTGCGATTCCAATATACATAAACCATGGGGCATAAAATGCATTATGAAAATTTATATAAAACGGATGCGGATTTGCATGACACTTGCGGGCGGTTGGGTCCTTTTTGGGATCCCCAAACGTGAAATGTGCGACGCGCATAGGCACTAAAATATTTATGCGCCTTTCGGCCGTACAAAATACACCCGAATACTCGTACGTTAAAAAAAAAATGAAGGAATATTTGTATTCCGGCGATATTGTTGTTGCCGCGCATATAAATTACTCGCAGCCGCTCGCACAATGAACATTTTTCATGGCACATTTCAAAGTGTAGTAAATTTTGGTTTAAACTCACATAATTTTAGCATATTTTTTGGCACATTCCCCACTTCGAGCGCCAAAACATAGGCATACATTTGTGGGGGCGATGCCTCTTCTAAAGTTTGATTTTAATGGGGCTTACCGATTCGGTGCGGCTTTCATGGTGTGATTAAAAATTGTTTAAATATGAGCCGATGAAAAATGTTCAACGTTTCATGAATGGCGACAACCAATAAAGGGGGCAAATGACCCACCGAAAAAAGTGCGGCCAGCGGAAATTGTGTCAGAAAAATGATTAAAATTAATAAATGCGTGCGAGCAGCTTCCGCGTTGAGTGGAGCACATCTGTTTGCGCTGGCAGTGGGCATTTAGTGAGTATATATAGTGCACACATATATATTCCGGTATCGGGGACATCGGCACATCGGGGCACACTGGGCCCCCGGACTCGTTGCATTTGGGAAAAAATTGTTTGGCGACTTTATGAAGCATGGCAGGCGATGCCCCGCCATCATCTGGCCCGAATGAAAAACATATGAAAAATGTTGGGGACCTGGTCCTGAAACCCCGGTCGAAAAAACAACGAAAAAGGAAGAAATTGGGGGAGAGATTCTCCGGCAAAGTAACCACAATGGCAAATAAATTTGCGGCCTTTCCACGGACATGTATTGGATGCTTTTTGCTGTTGTTGCACCGATGTTTTTGCCCCCACTGGTAAGCTGCTTTAAAAATGTTTGCTTACGTTTTTTCCATATTAAGCAAATAAATATGAGTTATTTATGCATCTGGCTGGCTTGTGTTTGCCCTCCATGGGTATCGCTTCTACATGACCGACGGCTATGGGCCAAAGTTCATGCACGAGTTGTTGAAACAGGACGATTTACTTGCGCCACGAGTCCTTAAAGATAATGGACAAATAGTGGCACTCCAGGCACTCGGCAGATAAGTCAGGCACTTGGTCAAAAAAGGGCACAATTTATGGCCAGAAACATTCTATTTGGCAGAAACAGCAGGCCATTTTATTCTTCAAGTTTGAAGCAATCAAAAGGGCAAAGTGCATACTCGCACACTATTTACAACATTTTAAGCAATGTTGATTTTCTCCTTTTCCAATTATATGTGTTTTCGTTAACATTTCATAGTTCATTATACCTTTAAACGTATTTTACATGAAGTAAAGGTAAACAAAAAATAATTTGCAACGAAAATGTTTTCACAAGCGTAAGATTTAATTAATTTTATTCGCATATCTACCGCAAAAAGAAACTGAATAAACATGCTGCAAAATCATGCGACGTAAAACGCAGCTGAGTGAGATTTCATGTCCAATAAGAAGTATCTGTATCTGAAAATGTATCTGTATCTGAATAGCGAGCGGACATCGCATAATGATATAGCCAGCGCTTTTTTTCGCCACTATTTGGGCTTTCGGTGTCATCGGGTGAATGGTAAACGGGAAACAGTATCCGCAGCAGTTGATAAACATGTCAGTTCAGTGGGCTTGTGGGGCGTGGCAAGTGGGGAGCCGCAGAGTTTGGCCCAGTTTTCGGTTGACCGAAAGTTATGCCACTGAAATACGCGAAATACAAAACATCAATGCAGTATGTGCAAACACACATACATACGCCGACTGATGACATTATCCTGCCCGCTGGCTGCGCAGCTCGTGCAACAGTTGAGGGGCAGCAATTTATGGATAGACTTAACGCTTGGCAGGACAACTCATACTCATACTCGTCCTGATCCTGATCCGCAGCCCATTTCAATTGCATGCGAGCAAGGCGGCAAATCCAGCGTAAGGATGTCCCCGCCATCATCATCATCTCAATAATCATCATCCCGTTGACGTTGGCGTCTTTCAATTTCGATGGCAGTTCATGTGCATATGGAACCACCAACTTGCCACCAGCCCAATCCCCCAGTTTGCATATGCGCAAATAAACCGAATCAAGCGAAAATGTAAATAAGAGGCGTTGTGAAATAAAGGGAACACGGGGGTCGATAAGGGGCTCCTCGACAGCATCAAGAACTCGAATCGACTTGACTCGACTCCACTAGACTCACTCCCATGTCGATGCGAATTTACATAAAATGCAGTCTGCAGCTCCACCTCGCCGGAGAACGAGATTGGAGAATGGAGATGGAGATGGCAGCGGGCAGGGCAGCTTCATTTTGAGAACGCGCTGCCCAAAAAAGTATGCTATGCTGCGTATAAGCTGTGCGTGCACTGAGAGAAATACTACTAACTTCGAGTTTTAAATATTCTCGCTTGGAGTAAAGCGTTGTATTTGTTTAGAATTGTCAGTGACTCAATGATCTATTTATTTGAGTATTTATTTCTAAGAAACTTTTCTTTAGATCTCCACTAATTTCTCCCAGTGTAGTGCACTTGGCAGGCGGCGGCGCGTGTTCACATTTCCTTCAGTGTTTGCGTGGGTGCAGTTATTTCTTATTTTGCATAAATGCACCGCAGGCTCTGCTTTCCAGTTGGCTGTCATCGATTGTGCCGGGAAAGCCAGTGTCTTGTCGAGGACACGCCCCCAGCCGCACCGCCAACGCCCCCTTTACCCCTTGCCCCCTTGCGCTACTGCAGTTGATGGAAATTTATTGAAAAAGTTTCGCTTTTTGGTATTTTTTACCGACATTTTCGCTTGGCCTTTGTACCGCGTTGGCGGCGTTCGCTTTTTATTTCATGCCCCGCATTGAGTTCAAGTTATTCGGAAAATAGCCAGTGCCGCACAATGGCAGGCGTATGTGTGCGTGTGTGTGTGTGTGCATGGGTGTGCGAGCTCGACTTAAACCGGGGAACCCCCTTCGCACACACACATGCCCATCGATGCACAGATGGCTTTATACGCGTGCCTGTGCTTTCTTTTCTATTTAAATGGAGCACAAGTGAAGTGCGTATCCCCGTAGTCATGCATGTCATGCATGTCGCCATACTTTTACATATTAATTAAAGTACGAGTACCGCCGGACCAATGGGCGGAATTTACGCTTCGAGGCTTACTGTGCAAATATATTTATGAAATATACTCATAATTGAAAGCAAAATATCTTGCTTACTTTTATGGACCCTTAGAAATAAATTATCAAGCTCTGGCACGGATTTTTAGTGGTTATCCCTATTACTTTCCTTCTCAAAATGATGGAAATATTATATTCCATGCAATGAATGCCATCTTTAACGTTAATATTTCAAACGCAGCTGTACCTTTAACCCAGCTATAGCCGCATTAATTTAATTGAATGGGCTCGCGCAAATCAGGTGGCTGGCTCAAGTCAAAGGCGGGGGCGTGGCAGTGGGCAGGGGGCAGTGGGCGTGGCTAGCTGCTCAGCATCCGAATGACGCTGATGGGCGCATTATGGCGGATGGTGTGCATCCTTTGCTCGCCAATTCATTAGCGCAATGGGGTCAGCCGCAGTTCGCATCCTTTGGCAAAGCGCCTTTGCATGTGTCAATCATGGCCGCGCGTCCATCATCGCCACAGACAGCTCTCCGCCACCACCTGTCCGCCTGTCCGTCCGCCCAAGTGCACTCCACCCGCCCACTGGCACTTCATCAGCTAAAACAAGCCATTCTGTGGGGAGAGTGCTGGTCAGTTGGGGCTTAGGGCTCCTTCTCGAAATATCATAAACTATTTTCAATAAAAGAAAAGCTTTGCATATGTTCTCTATGGTTATTTCTTGCAAGAAATATAGGTCTTAAATGAATATCCCTTAAAGTTTTTAGTTTTATTCAGAGTTGGCACCTCTGGCGGCGCTTCGTTCTTCGGGATGGCAACACTTACCGCGTTTCGATAATAAAATGCGTGACGGGCGCATTCCGCGGATGCTGCGAGTGCGCCCAGGATAAATTCACCGAGCGTGATGTGAAACTTATCAACAATGGTCGCTCCGGCGGATCGGGCACATCTGCAGGGAAGAGAGGAGAGAAAGTGGCGGCTATCAGTGGAATGCAAATGGGAATCATGTCAAGGCGAGGGCGACAACAATGCAAACAGGGAGTGTGGCATCGATGGTGAAATGAAGGGCATCGAAGACATATCGGTAATGGAATCTGGGGCCAGCGGATGTTGGCCAAGTAAACCGGAAAAATCATTAAAGCAGTTAAGCGTTTCATTAAGAAAGCAGCGCAAATGAGCGCAGAGTGGGATAATTTAAATGAAACCAATGGCTTCTTTCTTGGGAACGTAAAACAAAATGGTGGAATCTTTACAATGCAAATTAAAAAACTATACAGAAAAGTTGTTGCCTTAATAAACTGAAACTCTCTGGATGAATATTGGCTTTAGGTTAATCCCTTTCTTATGGAATGCAATACTCACCCTGGACCAGCAAGTCGACAATGGCTTCTGGTATATGGCGATCGTTCACCAGGCATATGTATTCCGAGGTATCACTCGCTAATGAGGGGGAAAACTGCAGGCCGAAGTTGTCCGAAAGAAGTTGAATCTGCAACGAGATGAGGGAACTTAATTAGAACTCCGTTGATGGGATATGGAAATTAAAATCTAGATATTTAGGGCCTGACAACGTGCAAGTCGAGCGACAAGAGTTTCCACTTTTGAGAGGGAAAACTTTTAAATAGCAGGCAGTCCTACACACATACATACGAGTATATGTCTGGGAAAAGGAAAACAAAATTTAGGAACTCTGTCATCGAGCCAGCCTAAAAGTTTTTCCTGTTTCCTCGGCAAATTTGTTTTGGCCACAAATGCAGGCTCTTGCCCATAATTGAACTATGTGTCTTGCCCAACTTGAGCATGAAGCCAGTTGCTTTGGCAGTAAATTCATTCAAGATTTGTTTGTTTTTATGTTCTGATTTGCAGAAAATTTGGAAATTGCATGAAGCCGAAAATAATTTCCATAGACATACGCACATATGTATGCACATACCTGCCCTACTGAGAGAATTGAGGCAAATTTAATAAGGATTTCCATCACAGATTACTGCGATACTATACTGCAAATGTATATTTCGGGCGAATTTATGTTTGTTTCGAATGGCAAAACTAAATTATTTCATCCACATTGCCAGCAATCTATCTTTCGGTAGGTTATTGCAGCATGCAGCAGGAGTGCATCTGGCTTAGCTTCGGATGCCTGACCCTGTTATTTACTTTTGTATCTTTTGCCGCATCCTTGGCCTCAAATTACAGCCTTGGGTTCCACATATTCGAGTGAGTGTGTGTGCGTTTCGGTCGATTGCATTCTGGTAATTTGTTGGCTCCGACAGGCATTATTATTAGACGAGCGCCGAAAAATATTTGCCAGAATTTACCATGTGGAATTTTTAATATCCCCTACGCTTTGTGCCCAGTAAACTCTAATTACATTCAACGCCCTCTTGGCCTCACATGACCAGAGCAAATCCAGAGCGGGTGAAAAAAGGGGGAATAAACACAAGTAAACCTTGTAGAGGCAAATCCCTCGTCCTTCGGCCAAGTGGATCTCCTTAGTCCGCTTGGCTTGGGCAAACATGAATCATTTCTAGTCTCGGCCATAAAACAAAAGTTAATAGCTCAACAGGGTCCTGGAGTGCCTGTGTGTGCGAGGAGGGGTCATGTGTCAGCTGTAATAAAATGAAGCAGCCACTGTGCCAAGGTGAAAAACTTTTAATACACATAATAGCCTGGCCAAGAAGCAGCCGCCGCACTTGCAGCAAACTTCCGCCCAAGAAATGCGAGCCGGGCGCCGAAGCCGGATTGGGACCAACTTTGGCTGCCTGCAGCTCAAGTGTCCCAGTCCGCCATTTAACACATAGCCGGCTGGCCTCCTCCAGCAGCTCAGGGAGGAGCTTGCCAATGCACTGGGAGAAATCAGGCTCGAAAGCCTTAACCAGTTAAGGAAAATATCACTTCTAAGCTCTGTTTAAAATTTTGATACAATTCCTTTTATAGAATTGTATTTCCCCTTTCAACTTTTTCCCACTGTGCAGACATCCCAGCATTCTCCATCATCTTGCTCCCAACGAAGGGGCAACTTCATCATTCTGTTTGCGCCGCCTCAATGGCCCCCCGAGTGCGTTTAAGGCCATTGCAATCACTTTTGGCCCTCCTTTTTCTGCCATCTGGCAGGCACTTGAATACTTTTTTTTCGCAGCCATGTCGCTTTTGTTTTAGTGCAACTATCAAACATTTAAAATATATTAGCCGCGCCGGCTGCACTGCACTTGGGTGACCCCGATCCCCCATCCTTCCCGATCTGCCCCGCTCTCGCACCCGATCTTGCCACCATTGATGGCCACTTAGTTGTCGGGACTTTCGCTGCACTTTCTTGTACTCATCGCCGCTGTCGACGGTTGGCGGATGGCAAAGTTCAAACAGCCGCCCGGCAACCGGCCATCAATTATTTTAACAGCTTCGTTTTTGCACCCAGAACGAAGGGTCCTCTATATATCAGGGATGTTCGCCCTTCCAAGGAGGCGCCCAGCTCCTCTGCTGCCCCAAAGTGTTGAAATGAATTCTGATATGACACTGGAGGGCCCTTTCAGGGCGAAAATTGCAGAAAGGGGAATGAATCCAGAAACTTTAATGAATAAATTCGATTTGACAAGCGTTTAAGTTATGCAGATTCAGTACGCATCCTTTATGTCACCTTTCTTGGGTCTATATTCTTCTCTCTTGTAATTAGATGTATTTTTTAGGAATATGATTCTGCATTTTTCTCAGTATTTTATATCCTTTTACTCACCCGCGGACTGTGGAGCAGGGGTATCCGGTTGGCAAACTGCGCGATTGTCGTGGACGCCGTCTTCCACACGAGCGTGTCCACCAGCGAGTGCTCGTTGACCCCCGGACACGGAATGGTCACGTTCTTGCCCGCCTCGGCATTCACCTTTACGTAGTCCAGATTTGTGACGTCTGCAAAAGATAAATAAGACATCAAGTGTTAACGTGGTAGTGTAGAGCTAGGAAAAGCAAAAAGGGTCAACATTTTGGAGTTTTACATGGTCTACCAATGGATTCATACTTGTAAAAGTATCTTATATACCTTAGTATGTATTTTAATACTCAGTGCAGTCTTGTTTATTATTATTTCCAGCTTAAATTGTATTCCGAAACTCAATTGCACTTGAGAATATTCGAGGACAATGCGTGTTGATACACATAGTGAATGATTTAATTGGGTAATAAAAGTAATAAAAGTACGGCACGGAGACTGCACTTTTTTCGCCATGTACGAGCTGCATGCACAAAGATGAAGGAAAGTGGTGAAAGCTTGCCAGAATTTGGGGCATTCCATTGAGAAAGTTGGAGCTGCGAGCGCCGGCTGCTCATAAAAGGGGAGCTCAAGTTATTTGGAAAGGAATATTTTGGCACACAAAAGCGAAAAGCAGCCGCAAAATGTTTGGGCAAAATATCTGCAAGGCATTTTAATTACATAACATTTTTACGGAGCAGTGCTCACAGTTTGTGCTCCATGCTCCATCCTCCCTCCCCCAAAATACATATATATAGACTTGGATGTATGTGCATATATCTAAAGTCCCCCATGCACTGTGTGTCAGTTGGCAGTGCTGAAAGCAATTTAATGCTCTAAACTATTTTGGTAGGTGGCCCAGCCGGTCGGTCACCTGAGTACGAAGCCACCACTTCATGCATGCCGGAGCAGATCCTTTCGAGCAATATTTGTTTTGGAAATTGCCAAAAATTCCTTCTCCTCGGACCGGTGCTGGGATCTCGATGTTGCGAGCGGACGCTGGAGCTCCAATTAAAATTATAGAAACAACACATCGACTGCCCGCCCGGTGGGCAGTTGGCCAAGAAGCATCCAGCATAAGCGGCTTTGGCAGCTGAATCCGCACCGCAGCTGCGTCTCCATCTCCACTTGCATCTGCATAAATTGCCAAGCGTCCGAGTGTTGGTAATAAGCATTAGGCATGACATGGCTCCCATCTCCAGCTACGACTCCGAAACCGAGCCCAAAAACTCCGATGCCACTTGCAATCAATTGAGAAATCATGCTGAAAACCAAAACGATTCAATGCGATTCGATGCGATTCCACTGCCCAATACCAATGCCAATGCCAAAGCCAAAAACCCACCATTTAGCAATGGCATTGGCAGTGGCAGTTGCAACTCAACTGGTTGCCACAACGACTGCATTTCGAGTGGATTCGGGTAGGTTGGGGTCACCACTTGCTGCTCTGGCGCTCTATCCCTCAAATGGGTATTCGGCACTCGGTTTTCGGAGCTCGGTTTTATTCATTTCTGGACCCTGGACCCTAGAACCTGGACCCTTTCTCCCTTTGGTCATTACGGGCATGGCGAAATGAGTGCTGCTTTTGTTCACTAAGCCACGATCATCGGAGCATTTATAAATTATCGATTCATTGTCTTTTGATTTCTCTCTCTCTTGAAATTAAATTTCAGTGTGGAACTCTGTAGCAGAAATTTTGCATAATACGGAGGACGACACTCGCTGTTTGGTCAGTTTTGGTGTAATTTATGATTTTGGACTGCGGCAGTGAATCCCGAGGAATTTGAATGCTTGCAGAGAGAGAAAAGCCAGGGAATATGGCATAAATCTTTGGTATGAACAAAAATATAGTCGGAAATCTTGTGCCTTCCCGTTTCTCCCAGTGTCCTTTTGCAATTGGGTCCGTTTTTGCATATTCCGCCTGGCGAATGCAGATGAGTTGGATGGCCAGGAACAGAGGGCGAATCGCTGTTTAATTTCCTGATGCATTGGCCCCGAGTTCAGGAAACAATTGCACACAATTTATGACGGGGCTTTTTTGACGACTGTGCCCCAAAACCGTTTTCGTACTAGAAGTTGGCAATTAAGCAGCAAGCAGAGCGACATTCAAACTTGCAACCAGACAGTGAGACAATCAGCCAGACAGACAGACAGACAGACGGGCGCTGTAAATAAATTATAATTATTTTGTGCCATTGAGGCGGCGAGTGCTCAAGGGATTCGCTTTGGACCACAGGAAAATTAGCCAACGACAAAATCGAAATAAGTTGCCCGACCAGAGTTGTGACCACCCTTCGGTTTCCGGTTCGCTTTGGATTGGATTGAGCTAATAATCAAATTGAATGCAACCCCCGACGACGACGAGGACGACTCGACCGGCAACAATTAATTTTATTTATGTTGATTCTAATCAACGGACAAGCAGACAGTGGGATTTCTGGCTCTGCCATGGCGCGGGGTTTGTGCCTTTGAAATCCTGGCGGAAAAACCGGCGGAGCGCATGAAAGATGAAAATATTGAATTCATGCCTCGCTGCTCGCAGCTTCAACGGAAATATTTTCAGCCCCTGCCACAGGATAATGCACTGCGATATAATTGATTTGGTTTTTTATTTTTAGCAAAGTTAGGCTAAATTGAGAATTGGAAACATTCAAGGAGTTGCTATGCAGGAAAGGGAGTTTTTGAACAACTAATTAGAATTAGACACTGTTCAAAATCAGAAAATTATTCAAAGGGGAGTATTTTTCCACATCTTTTTAGATAGTTTAAATTTGAAACATTTTCATTTTCGTCCTGTGCACGGCAAGCATCAATATTACAGCACTTAGCCTCCCCTGATTGTTTGTCCTGCTCCTCTGACCCGTTGCCATGTCAATTGTCTGTAAAAACACTCCACGATGGGAGCTCACACGGCTTAGCTCATCCGAGGAACTGGAGCTGGAACTGAGCTGCAGCTGGAGTGTGGCGCTTATAATATTCAGACTTTGTTGCTGGCTGCTCGAGAAGTACTCGTGTTTATTTGCATACAGCTGCATCGATTTGGGGAGCATTTAGTGCCTGGGGCTTGTGAATGGAAAGCCATTTGGCAGCCGGGCGGGGCAGTGAGCCCTTTTGGCAACAACCTAACCGTATTTGGCTTTCAATTTCAGCACATTCCGGGTGTCATCTGCGCACATCTCGTGCCCATTTTGTGAATGGTCTGTGGAAGCGGTTGCGTTCGTGCCACCAACAAGTTGCAGTCTTTCTATGGCCTGCAACTGCACTTTGAAGTGCATCTATTTGGAAACCATTGCGATGCATTTTTCCCAACGAACGGGGGGAAGTGCCACTCGAGCCGCAGACTTGGCAGCTTCAAAGGGAGCATTGAATAAGGATGCCGCAGTTTATCTCTCCACCCCAAGCCCCCGGTGCGGTGCATCAACTTCAGGCGGTATTAAATCCCGGATTGGATGAGTAATTATCCAATTAAAATTGAAGTTTTGGTCGCTCGAGTGCTGGATGGACAACACTTGGCTGGACGGGCAACTCGACGGCCTGGCCGAGTCGAGGCTCATAACTTGAGGCACGTGGCCAGTCAGTCAACCGGTTGGAAAAGGATGTACCACGCATGGAGGCACTGAAAAAAATGAGGTTCATTGTGGGGAAATTCACTTGAATCATTATGAAATGGGAAAAGATTCTTGGAATCTTATTATCAATGGTGTCCTTGTAAGATCCTTTTTATAGATATAGAACATTTTTAAATCTTTCAGTCTCATTCAAAACGGATTCATTTGAAATTTCTTTTGAAAAATATTTAATTGTCCCAGTTCGGAACCATTCCTTTTAGACCCTGCAGAAGTGAAATGCGAAAAGCATTTGTTAGTATTTTCTAGCAGTGTGGGTGCGTATCTGTGTTTGGCCGCCCTTCCATCCGTCCGTCTGTCCATCCGTCCGTCTGTCGTCGTGTCTGCTGTTTGTATAGACATTTTGCTGTCATCCTGCGATGGCCGCCGACTGCCACAGAAGCCGAGCAATAAAGGCGTGTGCAGACGTCGATGGAAAGGACATGCGAGCAGCATCGTGCTCATGACAACCCACCCACGCATACACTCTCACGCACACTCACACACACACATTCATCGCAGGCAGCCAGACAATATCCCTTTTTTATGCCTGAACGCAGCAAATAATGAAATTATGACAAGCGTCGGGAGCGGGAAACTCTGGAATATAAGATGGGCACTTCTTGGGATGACGAAAACGAGATAAAAGCTGACAAGTGGCGAATGTGAAATATGATTGAGCAGGGCCACGCCCACCCACGCATATTCCACCCACGAACACTTAACTTTAACTAGGCAACTTGAAGTGTTTCAGCCTTGGGTAAACATATGTACAGGCGATCCGGGCTGAGGAGAGAGAAGCCCTCCAAGGCACCCGGGATCAGTCAATAATGCTGACATCGAATTGAAGCCAAGCTGATGGCAACTGTCAGGCAAATGTGTTTCAATTTCGTTAAACTTCGGGCCAAAAGATGGGCGCGGGTTAAGGGTTAACGTGTACGGGGTTTTGGGCCACATCTCCAATGCGTGGGTGGTTCAAGGATGCGGACGGTGGACTGTGGACAGCGGGTTGCGGGGCAACCGACAGTCGGCGGCCAGCGGTAATCCCTTCCGTTTCATTACACAAATGCGGCTTAAGGGAAAATATATTATAAATACCAACAACAATATGAAAGCCCCATAAAATACGAGGCATATTAAAATGCAAATAAACCAACGGAAGCATCCCACACATGCACGGCGGAAAAGTAAACAGAATTGGTCAGCAGTCGGGAGTTTAAATACCTGGCACTTTAAAGTACACTTTAAAGTTCAAATTTAAGTTTTAGAAGTGTGTATAAGGCTATGCTATATATTTGTCTTAAGATTTGAAACATTAATATTTGAAGGAATATTTTGAATACATTCGATTTTTTTAAGTGCACTTTTATATTGATGCTTTAAAGAGTTCGCCGCAGACCAGGTGTGTGCGGAAAGCTCACTTGCAGGCCCCTTTGTTAAATTGATATAATTAACCGAGCCCCGGCGAACTGAAACCGGATTGAAAGCCTGAAAATTGATCGTAAAGAACACACTGGATGTATCCAGCTTGCCTCATTATGGCCGCATACTTTTCGCGCCCAGTGTGTATTGCAGCCGTATTCCTTGTTTTCCGCAGCCGAAAGCCAGCAATTTGGCGCACAAGAGCGTTTCCCTTTCGGGGCAAACGGCGACCAGGTTCGTCCGCTTTTCACAGTTTTCCCCGCTGCCCAGACCCAAAATTCAAATGGAAAATTCTGCACATTTTGGAATTGCCAGCGGTTAAGCCGAGGGCCGTAAGCCTCGCCAGGTGAAAAGTGAAAGGCTCAAATGCTGTTGCCACTTTTGCCCGGCGAATTTCGAGCATTTGAGCGCTTTTTTGCTAGTTTAGAAGTGCTCTCCACGTGTCCTTGTATTTGTGAGTGATTCCGTGTCCGTGAGGGGTGTCCTGCTAGGCTGTGAGTGTGTGCGTCTGTGTGTCGTGGCTTGGAGCTTAGTGTAATTAAAGCTAAATAGCCTGCATAATGAGAAAGTAATTAGCAATGTGGATGCTGCTCGTTATTTCCTCTTACGCCCCGCTTTTAAACGTGATCTATATGAGTTTGTAAATAGAATAAAAGCGATAAAAATATGTGTACTTCCTGCATAAATTATTCTTGTTTGCGCACAAAAATTTTGCTTGTTTTGACTACGGTAGTGGGGCAGTAATAACCTAAATTAAACCTGAATTAAAATTATAAAAAAAGAACCGGATACTCTTGTTTGCCTAAAAGCATTAAGTTTATCGTTTTGTTTGCCAGAAGCTTTACGTTTGATTTTTCATATTCCATATTCAGTGTAATCCATTTGCATTTAGGAGTCAAATAAAAAGCAAAAATCCCTGCATAATTAATTTTATGCACTGTGCCATGATCCAGGTTTTTTGTGATTTTTCATTAGATTTTCTATCATTTCTATAAGCCACGCTTCAATTGTTTGCCGATTTTTCATTAAACTAGTTTATCTACGCATAAAGCACACTTTTATACTATTTTTTTTAATGTCTGGCAATTAAAAATACGTGATTTACGCGAAGTTCGTGGTAATTAATTTAAATCGCCAGTTATTTTCTTTATGGATCGACCATTGTTTTACGTGCTTCCGGCGGTAAGCTTTTATTGTTTCCTCAGCTCGGTATAGTTTAAAGATTAAAGAGCAATGCTTTTCCGCCCAGAAATGTTCTATCTGGAAAATTATTCTTCGCCGCGCTATTTGCAATGCAAAATGAAGAGGATTTTAATTTGAAACCGCAGTGAGGAGAGAAAGCTGAAATCGAAAAGAAATTACAATGCTGTGTTTGCATGTCTGAAATGTCACCTGGCACACGCACACAGGAACACCTCTCTCTCACACACACACACACACACGGACTCACATGCATATGAGAGGTGTTCATAAATAAACCTGTGTAAACTAAATAAAACCCGCCGACATCACCGAAAACAAAAAGCGACACGGAGAAAAAGAGCGGAAACAGAGAACAGCACCCACACCCAGGAACCAAACTCAAATAGCAGAGTAAGTTCTTTTCTCATTAAGCCCTGTGTTTACACATAGACAACCGCCCACTCACACACACATACATGGGGGCACACACCCACACACGCAGAGCAGTAGACCTCCCAGTGTTGTATACATATTTGCTGAATTTTCACACCAACAGTGAACGAGCCTAATGAGTCCAAAATCCGTTGCCCGCAACTTTCCCACTGCCACGCCCCTCTCCGGGATACGATAGCACTGACCCGCCCACTTCTACCCCTCTGCTTTTCCGCCCATCGATTGAGAAGAGAGGCCCTTGTGTAATTTGTTGAAAAGCCGCGTGGTAAAAAAGAAACATGTTCACACTGGACTATTCGGTACAACAATACAAACACCAATACAACAAACAACAACAGCTACCGGATGTACAACAACAAATTGGATAACAACAAAAAATTCGACAACAACAACAAATAGCACCACAACATCCGAAAATAGGGAGCAAGTTTTAATTAATCATGACGAGCTAAACAAAAGTCGTGTTTTGTTACAGGGAAAATAAAAGAGTAGTGCGTTTGAAATGTGCACTGTGTGTTGATTCCAATTGAACAAGTTAAAACTATTTATTGTTTTGGTCTCAGATTCTGCCAATTCTACACTCGTTTTTGTAAACTTTATAACACAATTAGCTCGGAATTGTTCTCCGTGTAGATGAAGGGCAAAAGCTTGACTGGCAGTGAACAAAAATGTCAGTGGCAAACGTCTAGATAAATATGTCAGCAACAAAGCTGGCAGCCAATCCAGCTGCCCCCATTTCCAAAGGAAAATCCACCACCCAGTGCCACTGCCACCCACTTGGTGAGTGGCTGACAAATATTTGCCTGAGCGATAATCAAATTTACATTGTGCTCAAGTAGAAAACGAAGAAGTGGGAGGTGCTAGTGGGCCACTTAGAGGTGGCTTTTCGAGTGGGTGGTGCTCGGCGGTTGGCTGTAGTAGTGGGTGGTAATTGCGACGCAAATGACACCGAAGGCCATTGGCATCACTCGCCAAAGGAGCAACAGCTGGAGCGAACTGCGGGCTGCAGCTGCCGGAGGAACTGGAACAGCAGCAGCAGCAGCAGCAACTGAAACAGAAACAGGATCTGTGAACAGGTACAAGCGCATTAAGCCAAAGGCAGGCCGCCCGCCGGAAAATACAAGGAAAATTACTTAACTCCCGGTCGTCATTAAAGAGCTTGGCCCGCCGCCGGCTTTTCCGCGATTTCCATGATTTCCCCGCGCCGGGAACGCTGCGAACCCCAAGAACAAGGACCTTCGCTCCACATGCTGCAAGTGTGGCTGCCGCCGCAGGACATTAAAATTGTTTCCGCTCTTCGGCTCGCGTGTCACTGTGCGTTTGCGGATGTCCTTAAAGTTTATGCTAATGGATGCCCGCATGCATCTGTGTTTGCATTTTGAAATGCGGGCTAGCCAGCGAAGCATGGCGACTCAAAAGGGATTTTCTAGGTCCGTTCCACATGGTTTAAATAACTTTTTATAAGGGTGCTACTTGTATTTCCTACTTCTGTTTTAAACTAAATCTTTAAGTTAATTAGAATACAGGGAAAGCCCACAAGCTCGCAGCAGCTTTAAACAAAACTTAAAAGTCACACTCACAAGCCATTCCAGTTGCCACGCCCCTTTCCAGTCCGCCCACTGGCATTGGGCGAAGTGAACAACAAATTACACGACTCTGGAGAATTCATCCTTGGCGAAATATTTGCGGCAAGGCGAATGCCGCGAACCCAACTTGTCTAATAAATTAAAGCGGCTAACTGGCAGCTCCTCTTGGCCCCACTATATCTTGTCGATTGGCCCGATTCGGATTCGGATTCCGATTCCTCCGCCTCAACCACCCATTCTCCGCCAACGGAAGAGCCAACGCAACCAACACACCCAACAAATTTCGCTTAAATTAAACACAAACGACAAGTTGAACTGTAAACAAATGCGACAATTTATCTTACTTTCGTTTAATTGTCAGCGCCAAAATGCTTGCCGAGGCAAAACCAAGGAAAGCAGACAAAGTGGAGCAGTCATGATTGTATAACACAACAATACACCCAAATAAATATATCTATATATGTGTATAAGCACGAACGTGCGGATAAGTGTGTGTGTGTGTATGGGATAATCAACGTGAAATTAGCGCTGACAAATTGCCAAAATGCCAAAAGGAAAATGTTCGCTCAGGATCAGCGCAGTTACTCTGGCTTTCCACTTTCCGTGTTATCTGGCAAAAGCGAAAATTCAAAAATTTTCCCACAACCCACTGACACCCACACACTCACACACACACACTGGCGCACAGAGAGAAAATAATGGGGAGCGTATTTATTTTTCCACGAACAAAAATAACGAATACAATGCAAACACAGGCGGCGGAACGGCTTGTCTGGCCAGCAAAAATATTTTCATAGATATTTTTGCGCTATTTAAATGCCGCATATTTTATCCATCTAAGCCCCAAACTCTCGGCTTTTCATCAGAGCTGCTACACTGAGCGAAAAAAGTTAGCAAATAAGCTATTTAAAGTTTGTTATTTTTTATGATTAGATTATAATCATAAATATTTAAGCGTATTCAATCATTTTTGAATTTTAACACTTAAAACACTTAGTTGTTAGCCAAGTTTAGTTGCTAGCACTTTAATTACATTCCTCCTATTTCAAACCGACTGCCTCTCGTAGTTTTCCTTGCCCAAAAAAGTATGCTACGCTTTGTGGTTCCCACGCAGCGTGCAATATGATAAATAGAGTGTGCAGCTGTTGTTGCTGCGCTTTGGTATTTGGTGGTAGTGGTGCGGCCTGTTCATCACAAAGTGGGTCAGTTGTTTACTGACACAGTGACTCTTAAGTGCACCCACACACTCGCTGCGAAAGTATGCAGCTGATGTTGCGTTGTGTTTGATACACTCGAGCGTCGACAGACGCACTCAACGCCGCAGCAGCAACGTCCTCCACATCGCAGCAGCCACATCTGCAGCAGCAGCATCAGCAACAGCATCAGCGGCAACATCTGCAGCAGCAACGGCAGCAACATCAGCTAGCTGACACAGTTGACGTCTACAGATGTAATGCCCCATAGCAGGCAGCTAACCACTCAGTCAACCTCGGCCACGCCCACCCACTGTGGCCACCCACTGAACCACCCACTTGTTGTAATTTTTTATATTTTGTTTCGTCACAGTGTTTAGCAAAAGCACTGCTCTTTGTATGTGTGCGTTTGCGTGTGACTGACGGAAATGCAAAAGTGTCTCATTGTGTTGCCCTCGGGTTTTTTGGCCTGGCAGCAACATTTTTGCTAAGTACTTGGAAACATTTAAATGCTGAAATTGCAAAGAGGGTAAATGGAATGGAGAGGAGTGGAGTGGAGATGCACTTGCGAGAATTGAATTTTGCGGCAAATTGCAACAAACAAACATCGAAGAGTAAGAAGAACGACACCTCAAGCTTGATTTTTTCCGCATTTTCAGCGCTTGGCCTGGTTTAGTGGCCTTTGCACGAAGAGAAATAACTTAGAAATCTTGTATTATTAGTTTTTGTATGCTTGGTCACACTGTATAGAAGTGTGGCCAAATGATAATTTATTGCACAGTTGTGCTGATCATCTTTTTCGGAGATCAAACACTGCGTAAGGTATTCATTATCTTTGTATCGAATGCCGATGGCTTTCACATTTTTTCGCTGTGCACCCGCCATTGTACCTGTTTTTGCAGGTCAAGTGTGCGGTGCATGCCACCACAATGGGCCAGCGCAACCACCCACCCGTCCGTCCACACATTCGTCGCATTGTGGCTGCTGTTTTTGCTCCATTCGAAGGGGTCAAAGGGGATAAGGGAGCGGAACACCTGAGGCCAGGTTGCAAGCGCGTTCTAAGTGAAACAGCCAACACAAATAGCACGCTCCTGCTGCGCAAATAAACGGGACACCAGGACACGAGGACACTAGGTGGTTTTGCAGAGATTCTCCGTTTTAGCAGAGCAAACAAACGTCAAGCGTTGCGTATACGCAACGTGAGCCGCTGTCTAGCTTTCCAGCCACCAGGCAAAAGTTACTGTTGTCATTGCCGCTGATTTCCAGATGGGTGTGGCTGCTAAGCTCCGGGCTAGATTTTCTAATGCATTTTGCGCGTGTTTATTATTTTAATTACAGAGCATGCAAAACTTAAATGCCTTCAGATGCAAATGGCTCTTGTCTGCCACTCATCTGGAGTTTGTTTGCCTGCGCGTGCTGCGGCAGCTGCCAGAAGGATGAGGCGACGGCAATGGCAATAGTTGCCGCTAACAGCACTGGCAACATCGTCGCCCGTTCTCCCCAACAAACATTAACTATTAAGCGCTTGGTTTGCTCATTAAAATGCGCCATAATTATTTGCCTATGAGCTCTGTGAGCTGGCAGTTCATCATTTAATGGGAGTGAGCTTGCGTGATGGTGGGGCATAAAAAAAGATCGCCCCACTAATGACACCACTTTGGTATTGATTTCGCTTTGGCCCTCAAAACCATGATGTGCACTTTTTGTGGCTTTGCTAATGAAGTGGTTTGCCCTGGTAAAAATAATCCGCCCAAGTGGGTTGCCGTGACAATGCCTTTTTTCGGCGCTCCATTTTCTTTGTGTCTATAAATAAGGCGACAGAATTGGATTAATCTAGATATCCATTCGTTTTCATTAGTCTAATTTTTGTCCAGCTTTAGCTTTGGGCTAATGACATCGAATGGTCATGTGTGCTGCTGCTACAGCTGCCACAGCTGCTTATGCTTCTGCCGGAACATCCAAAGGAATTTCCCTGGTTTTGGCCAAATTGGTTTTCGAAATTGGTCGGCCACAGGCAAAGGCCACAAGATCTCGGGCCAATGCCATGCTCACCTGCAATTCGGCACAGACCAGACTTCTGGCACTCAAAGTTCTCCATCTCAGAACCACAGAGCACTTAACATTTCTCCCAGACAGGCCTTAAATAATTGTGCATCTGCCGACTAATTCGAGGCACTTTGAAGTTGAACGCAGCCCGTTTGCTCGTACGAATCGAGTTAGCTGTCTATGGTGACAACTTAAAGCTGCAGTTTCATCAGTTGATGGGAAAGTACACAGTGAGAAAAAACTTAGACAGTTTGGTTAAGAAAAATGTAATTTAACAACAAAACTTATGCGTAATTGCGTTCAATTTAGTACATTGGAGTCGTTTTAGTGCATGGTCGCACTGATGGAAAGTGTCACCGTGCTAACTGACTGTTTTTTTACTTAAGGAACTTTTTCTTTGCGTGTCCTTAAGTGGCTATTGGTCAAACAATTCTAGTAGCTGCTTAACATTTCCGGGCACACTGTGACCCAGATTTGTCTATAGAGATATATGGGGTGGCTTATGTGAATACCGCCTGTTTCTATGGCCCCATGTGAAGCATATGTTGAACTGCTTAGCTGGCTTATCGGTTCTCATAATAATTGCAGCTGCAAATTGTCTTTATTTATTGTTCGGCAGATGCACATGAGCGATGCTCATGAACTGCGTGTGTGCGTCCTTGCATCCTAGCCGTTATTTTAATGATGACAATTGTTTGCTCTGCCTACACAAACACGCACACAGGCAAAGGGGTGTGGTTGGCTGGAAGGCAGTCAGGATATGCTGGAATGTCCGGTGTGCATGTAAATTTCAATTAGATGCAAACACGAGCCGGTCGGCTAATAAACTCTGCTCATTACATTTGCTAATAAATTGTCGGAGGCAGCTGGCGCAGCTACTGGATGTCTTTAATCTGGCCCTGAACACAGTGGACCAGGTCAGCAGTTTCTTGCTCCCAATCAATCGATGACAGGCACCGTCTGGGCGTAAATCAATTAGTAGGCGAATGAATCGGACGGAAAGGACGAGGCGGCAGCCTCGCCTCCTGCCGCCTTTCACACATCAACAGCATCGAGCGGCGACAATTTGGCAAAGTACTCAGAAGGCAGTGATGTCGGGTGTCAGTGCCCCGCATCCATCCATTCGCGTCATAAATAAAAAACCAATTAATTTATCATCGTCTGGAAGCGTCGACGAAGTGACGAGGAAAAGGCGCGAACGCGTTGGTGTTTCAGATGGCTGAAACTCGAGAGGGTCTATTTATGAGCTCTGCCGGCGCAGAAAGCCAAGGGGAATGAGTTGAGAAGGGGGAGAATATAAATACGCTTTCCACTCTTCTTAAACATATTCCTTCATAACAGCGTTTGGAGAAATTAAATTTACTTGATGTTTTAATTATATTGACAAATATTCAATTTTTGTGCATGAAAATAGCTAGACAGACTAATTGCCATTTAATAAATACATTGAATTCAAGCGCAATTAAACATTATTTTGTACTTGCCAAAAATTGTAGCATGTTGCCTAATCGAACCATAGATAAAATCAAATTCGAAATATTTTAAATTGATCAATAATTTGCACCTGGACGTCTGAAAATTACGTTAAATTATCGATGCTGGCGCGCTCCACCAGAAATTGTATTCATTTAATTGAATTTAGCTAGAAAAATATTTGATGAAAATCATACAGTCTGCTTATTAAATTCGGAGAATCCAGGGAATCGGGCGTTCACCTGTCTGCAGGACAACGCAAGGATATTTAGCCAGGCGTTAAACGAACCTCTGCTAATGGCAACCACGCACGCAGCAGTGACAACAAACACCGAATACAACTTATGGGCTTCTGGGGGAAAATCGTGTTACCCATACGCCGTGTTGTGCCAACGCAAACGCATTATAAATGATCAGCGGCAAGTTGCGTTGTGCGTGCGATTTGCCGCCCCCTTTTGCTCGTCGACTTTCCCCCCACTTCCGTTTCCGTTTTTCGGTTTTGTTTTTCGCCGCTGCTGTTTGCCTTTTGCATATTTTTCACCTTAACTCAATACTGTTTGTTTGTCGGTCGCTCGCGAAAGGCGCAACATAAGCCGCCAAATGACTTTGCGGCATTAGGAAGTTGCAGAGTTGGGGGCAAGCCAGTCAGCTGCCAAACACGCACATCCGCTGAGTGCACACGTATGTCTTACCTATCTGCCAACGACGAAAGGCACGGCGAAAAATATAAATCAGTTGTAAAAGTATGCTAGGATTTATTTCAAGGTGAGTTCTCTTTGCACTGCATACCGTGAGACTCCTTCTTAGCTGATCTACGAATTTCAGGAATTTCTATATATTTAGTCACTCATAGAGCTTTTCCAATTATAATGGCCTTTTTCCAGGTGTACTCAAGTGTAACTGCTCTCCTTGTTGTTTTGTAGGTGGTGCCTGGCAACCGCTTAAATTTAAATTTAGTTGCTCGCATTTATCGTTGCCGCATATGGTTGCCTAATGCCTTTTTGATAGTAATTCCCGGCATAAGCATTTTATATACGTGCTTTTCCTCCTGGCCCCCCGAGGAACTATCAAGTGAAATTATTAAAGACCTGGGTTTCGGCTCTGTTTTCCCTGCCGAAAAACAATATTAGGGGCATCCAGGGACCACGTGCTGTTTGTTTAGGTGTTTTGCTGTCCGGGTGTACGGTTTCTTTTCCGGAATTCGGTTTGCTTTGGGTTTTGCATAGGACCTTTGTTTGTTTTCGTGAGGTCCTGAATGGCCGTGTGTGCGTGCGTGTGTGTGTGGTTTTATTTTGCTGCTGCCAACACACATTAAAAGTTGTTAGTCGGCAAATTGTTTGTGATTCATTGTTTGCAGCAGGGCTATCATAACGATAGCAACCTGTAATCACATGCTAAATATTATATTGTTTGTATTTTTACGGCTAATTACTCATATTTGGACTGTTGTTCTGCGCTCTTGGGCCGGGCAACGTGTCGTATGCGTGTTATAGCCACTTGACAGCACCGAGCACAGTAATAAAAGCTATTTTCGCATTGCCAGCAGACGAGGCCTCTAAGCAGCCGCACAGTTTGTTGTATAATAATTGGGTTATAAAAACAATGAGCGGCAATAATGTGCAAAATAATTTTAAATGCACTCTCACTGGAGAGAGGCACACACACACGCCCGTCCGCCTGGGAAAAGCTTTCTTTTAGGGTTAATTAGCACAATTTTCCCCTGCTTTTATGACCCCAAAATACAAGTGTTTGGCGTGTGGCCATGGCCAGGTCCCAGTTTTCCGCTTTTCCAGCTTCCCTGGGCTCTGAGCTCTGAGCTCTGGTCTCGGGGTTCTCGGCTCAGCTTCGGATCCAGCCTTGAGCTCTCCAGCTCCCAGTCGACTTCATTTTGTGGTAGCCAATTTTCTTTTAACTGTTGTTTGGGTTTTCCTCTTCCTCCGACTGCCTGCCTGCTGCCAACTGTTTTACCCGTTCTGACCTCAATTTGTTCTGTTCACAGCATGCCCACGGGCGCAGTCTGGACATTTAATTGTTTGCTTTTTGAGTGCGCCACAGCCGGCCATGGAAAATAATAGAAATTACGCCAAAGCGCCCATAAACGCCCCAATGAGCTGCAGTTTTCCATTTCCATCCATTTTCACCCACTTCTAATCCGACTGCTGTTCAATATTCGTCTGCAAACTTTGCCGCCGCGTCGAGAAATGAAAAATTTTAAGTGTCCAACTTTGGTCACTAACCAAAAAAAAGTTGTTAAAACACAGTGAAAAATATTATTGAATATGTGTGAATTTAATTTGAAGAATCGAATTAAGATATGCTCATGTGAGGTAATTATTATAAATGTGTTATTATAGTCAAACTCATCATTTAAATGCTGCCAATTTAACACGATGTCATATTTTAATAATGATTAATTAGTTCTAGTTTCGAATTAGAAAAATTATATTGACATAGTTGCACAACATGAATTACTAATTGCACAATGTATTGTTTTGGTCTGACTCTGTGACATAGTTATGATTGCAAATAACGGAATGTTGATATTAAATCACTCATTAAACAATAATTTTAATTACTCGCTTTTCTGATTTTTTTATAAGAAGGAGGAGGGAGCAGATACTAAAAGTTTGATTAGTCATATTGATTGTTTTGAAAGCAAATTGACTTACTTTACACCTTTATATCTAATATCTAACACAACTGATTTTTATAAATGGAATTCCTTACTTTAATATAATATTCATTCAGTTGCGAATGGAAGCGAAATTTGAACTGACAAAAAAATAAGAAGTGTCTGCCATTTAAATATTAAGCTACTTTCGCATGCAGCCAAATTTGATGCGGCTCGTTGAACGTCTGTCGCATTTTGTTGGTTTCATTCATTTATGAAAATTGTTTTCATTAATGCCATTGAAATTGTATTATTTGCGTCCAAGTGAATAAATTTGCATACGGCTGGGCAAATAAGTCTCATCTTTTCTTCCACGCATTTTCATATTATTGTCCTTCGCCGCTCCGCTTTGTTTGCCCGCGAATATCACAAAAATACAAAAAACAAGCCACTGACAGCGGTGATGTCGCAGTTTCTGACAGCTTCCATTACCTGTCCACTCGAGCATTCAGAGTCCTTTTCTGAGTGAGTGTGTGTGAGTGCCGAGAGAAGGTCCTCCACGGCTCCACGGCTCTACAGTCCTCCACAGTCACTCCAATGAGCACGTCGTCTGCCGTGGAACAGTCCCATTGAACGAGCGAATTGCGAATTGTGTATTCAAAACTGCAATTCAGGAAATTACATTTCGAGGCGGTCTCCTTCAATGGGACGCCCAGCAGGTGACAGCCAGCTTAAAATCACTGCTGCTCCAATTAATTGGTGGTGTTTACCTTATATTTAAGCAGTAGCTTAGCACTGGATTACGTTTTCAGACCGACCGACTGTCGGCACACACAGAGTGTGGAAAACTTGTAGTAGTAATTTGCCTAATTGGTTTACTAACAAAATAAGGGTAGCCACAATATTCTAGGCCTGAATTATGATTTTAGCCATAAATAGGTATTTCTATTGGCTAAACGGAAGTAAAGTGTGGGCAATTCATTATCTACGGTAGCTGTTCAAATTGAATTT
The DNA here is from genome assembly GCF_016746395.2 of Drosophila simulans. Lineage (NCBI taxonomy): Eukaryota > Metazoa > Arthropoda > Insecta > Diptera > Drosophilidae > Drosophila > Drosophila simulans. Next base: position 25,524,705 of record NC_052523.2, on the reverse strand, counting down.
CGTGGCATATGCGGTGTTTTTTCCTGTGCATATCTGAATCGAAAGCCCTGCGATTCGATCGAAATTTAATGCTCGAGTGGCGGCAGCCAAGTTTGGTTACCGATTGCATCGTTTTGCTCTCGAACTTTCAATAACTATCGGCATATGCGGTTGACTTGGTCACTGGCTCATTAGGCAGTGGTAAATTTACTGGCCGGCCACGCGGCGTATGCGCAACGTGCGCTGGTGTGCAAGTGGGCCAGTGTGACGGCATTTAATTTGTGAATTTAGCAAATGAGCATACAAATTTTATGCAAATTGGTAAATGTTTTTGCACTGCATGTCCTGAAAGGCCTGACAGGTGACAAAGTCCGACTAATGGAGTGTCCTGGCATCTCTCGAAAAACGAAAAGCGAAAAACGAGCGAATCCAGCCAGGTAATTGCTTGATTTGCATAATTTATTGTCCCATCCAAATGCAATTCCATTCCATTTCAATTTGAGGTGTTGCCTAACGACGACTGACAGGTGGGGAGGCCCCAAAAAATAGTTTTTCGTTGTTTCGCAAAATGTTATCGGTGTCGGGCAAGTGGTGCTTAATTAGGCAAAACTAACGATCATTATGCATAAACAGTAATTAAATTGCACTGGCCGGTCGAACCGAAATCATTTGGGTCACTCGAATCCGTTTGAAGCCAAGTTGGCTTAATGGGCTGGCATTTGGCTGACACGCCCACTAGACAAGGACGTCGGCGGCGGCAGCGCCATTTATCAAAATGAAATGCGAATAGCGATAAAAAATAAACCAGCGCAAAATACAAAACGAACCGAGGCGAAAAGTGAAAAAGTTTGCAGTCCAAAAATGTTTGCGTCTGTCGGCGCGCTGTCGTTTTTTGTGATTTTGGCTTGTTTATTCGCCAGCAGAGAAGAAGCCAAGCCAACTGATTGGCCCCTACACTGAGAGAAATGAAGAGCACAAAGTAGATGTTCTGAAACCTTAAACTAAACGTATCTAAATTGTAAAATACTTCCCTTTATTTAAAACTTGCACTTATTTAAAGCAATAGATCGCTGGCTCTTGGAGTGCCTTTTTCTTTTAATATCCTTTGGAACAAGCTTTTTTTCGCAGTGCATCATCCTTCTCGGCAGTCAGCCTGAATGACATTGAAGTAAACAAATGCTGCTGCTAGCTGCTAACAGCATTAAACAGGACAAAGCCAAGCCGAGTGGCATTGTACCCATTCTAGCCATTTTTTACCATTTTTCCGTGGCAATTCACTCAGGCGCCGGGGTGTTAAACTATTTTGTTGCATTCGGTTTGATTGCAGCTGCAACTCGATAATGAAATGGCCACAAAAAGCTGGAGTTTTATTTGCCTCGCCCTGTCGCGGATGCTCAGTGTCAATATGGGAGCTGGAAAACTCCGGACATTAAGTGCCCGGGTGTCCTGGTGTCCTGGTGTCCGGGTGTCTCCTCTGGCGGACTTGGGAAACTAAGTTCCTGCGGTCAGTGCCACGAAACTTCCGTGGCAGCAAATGAATTTGCGGCAACTTGTGGCCAAGACAAATGCTGACAGTTCACTCAGCCAGCTGGTGGACTTGTCATTAATTTTTGGAGCCCAGAGCGGAGCTGGGAACTCCGAACTCAGCAATGCGAGGAATTTTCGCAATTATGCGTTTGCTTTTCACCCACACACACACACACATACATCCACTCAGTTTGCCGGGCAACTAATTACATTTTTCATCAATCAAATTGCAGCGTCAAAATGCAAATTTCATTATACCAGCCAACCCCCGCAATCCGCAGCTTATGTTTAATATTAATTAATATAAAATGCCGGGTCTAAGCCAAAAATGGTTGCAGCCATTTTCATTACGGCCATAACAATGAAAATTGCCGGCTTGTAATTGCAAAAATTGCAGAGGGCAGAGCAGATTCAGCCACCCACGCTCCGTTTCCCGCTTTTCCCGCGATGTAATTTTCGAGTTTTCCGGACAGACGTCGTGGCTTATATTCACCCACTTTTCGCCGCGTTTTCGGCCACGTTTTGTTTGCAAATGCCACTCGAAATTTTCCATTTAAATGGCAAATAGAAGCCCGGAGAAAGCTGTGCTAGGAATTTTCACCGAAATAAAAGCAGCTAGCAGCTAGCACTGCGAATCTTGCCGCTGCAAGTGCAGCAAATTCAGCAGCGGCAACATCGGTATCCAGTGGTTTTGGTTTTGATATCCCCATTGGCGGCACAATGACTTCATAAACAGATTTTCATTTCCCTCCGACTCGCCTTTCCGCCTTATCTCTCTCGCTCTATCTCTATAAAAATACAATTTCCTGTTCTTTATGTGGAGCAAGCCCAGGCAGACATTGCTATATAGCGTCATTTCCTCACCGACCAAGGACTCCAAAGGTCCTTTTCGTATTTTGTGCTGCATTTTTATGCTAAATTCTCTGTGTTCTTCGCCTTTCGCCTGGCCTATTGCCACATAAACAAATTGTTGCCGGTCTTATAATTGCTGTGGGTGGTTGCTCCGGCGGCCCAGAAAGTTTTATCAATAACTCATGATGCACAGTGCGTGCTGAAATGCAAGATACGATCCAGTGGGAATTGAAATTGCATGGCTCCGGGCTGTCGAAAGATGAGAAAATGACTGGAAAAGCAAGCTGAAATGAGGTTAAGCGATACAGTGGATACAGTCACTTACTGTACTATTTTTTTTATAAACTATTATCATTTAATCAGTAGTAAATCCATAGAATATTGTTAAAAACCATGGTCAACAAAATTGTTCAATACAATAAATCAGAAAGCCGTTTCCCTCATGACCAACACCCACTGTATTCCCACTTTGGGGCTTAATAATAAAAGAAAGATAGAAAGGCAGAAAGAAGTTGCGCCTGTTGTCACTTTGATAAGGGCACTTAGCCAAATCTTTTGTCAGGAGAAAGCCTCCATTGATGTCATCGTTAGGCGAAAGTCAAAGTCAAAGGAAAAGCCTGTTACAGCGGCCTGCGTGGAGCTCTTCATTAAAACACATGGCAGGGCAAACCTTTGGCTCTTCCGATCCATTCCAGTCCGTTCTCGACGCGTGCTCAGTTTTCGCATTAATTTGGTCAATTTATGTGCGTGTGCGATAAAAGGACAAATGGACAGTCACTGGAATGGAGTTTCTCATTCAACCAGAAGAGGCACTGAGAGAAATAACTTGTTTATGGATTTAACTAACGTAAAGCCTACTACATCCTTTAAGCACCTACATAAGTGAATATGGCAATCACTTTAACAATGTTTCAGGTTTCAGTAATAATTAATTGTCCCAATACTGATATATAGGGGTATCAAATTATGTCCGGAAGTATTAATATCGTTTTTCCTGCAGAATGTGAATGAAATTAATATTGGCATGTTATGTTTTTTTTTTCTACCTGCACAATCGTTCAGCACCTATTTAGGCCAAGCGTTCATTGCATAACAAATAGTTGAAGTGTGTATTGCGGACGGTCGTGCGAAGCGCCCCTAAATTGCCATTACTCATACGCCGCGTGTGACGCCGGCAATTAAAGCCAATAAAATGCACAAGTGCCGCTGCACTCGGCTATAATTACGCAACTACTGAGCTGCTGATGGGTGGGCAAAGGCTGTTTCCAATTCACTAAATTCGGCTGCCAAATGCTTCACATTCTCTAACATTTATTTGACGTCAAATGGCTTTCGAATGATCGACCTCATCGGTAAACGAAAGCATTTTGGCCAGTTTAAACGTTTTAAAAGCGTTCGCCTGCAAAACTGCTGGGGGAAATCAATTATAAACTGGTAATTGAGGGACCGACTAAAGTTTGTGCAGCTAGCAAATTGAATCATGTTATAGCTGTGGGTTGGTGGCTTTTTGGGTGCTGGCTGCTGGGTGGTCGGCTTGATTGGCTGGCAAATTGCACGTGCCACGCCCACGGCGACCGAGCTGCCGCCCACCTCCTCGAAGACGCCTGGTGGCCAGTGCATTTGTGTGTGGTCAAGTTGTCGTTTGTTTGTTTGCCTACATGGAAAACTTTGGGTTTTGTTAAGTTTATGCAAATGTCCTTTCGGCAATTAGCAATAAATGTTTGTACTGGTCATTCTATGAGCTCGTTGTGTACGGCTGTGTGTGTGGTGTGCATGGACGGGTGTGTGTGTATGCTTGACCATTTGTGGCCCATTTGAGATACAAATCATGCGGTCAACGTTTACTGCGGGCCACCAGCTGCCTTTGACTTGGCCAAAACGCCCACCAACGGCAACGAGAAATCGAAAAGGGTAATCACAGGGGGCGCATTGCGGTCAACGTGCAAACTGCATTATATTTCGGTCTGCATTTCGCCACAGGCTCATTTGCATGACCCCAGCAAAGTTGCAGACGGAAAATGCTGGGTTTTAGTGCAGAAAAAATGAATCGAAGGTGGCACAGAAATCACTGGGGATTTGAAATCATCTAAAGTGTCTAAAACAATGCTTCTGTAAATTTTCTAATCAGGGAGATGGCTTTTTCAATAATACGGAAGTTTTATGAATTTAAAAGTTAAAAGGTTGGTTTTAAATGCTTTCATAATTGTGGTGCTCATAAGAAATGACTGTGGTTGCGATATTGGTTGATCGATTCACATCGAATGGCACCACCAATCACATTCTGAAGTCACACCTAATCGTCAATTTATCCGCCAGCCGTGCGATGCACTCCATTTGCCAGCCGTTTGGATAAGCTCTTAATGCATTAATTGGAAAGCAAGCCGGCGAGGCTTTGTGGCCTGCATTTAGATTGATTTTCATGCATAAGCAGGAGGCCAGTTGCTGCCCCCAATCCGCCCCTTTTTGGGCTGACCCAGTTTGTCAAGTTTTCACTTGTCTGGAATGCGCCAAGTGGCCTGGCCACGAGGACAATACTTGGTCTTGGTCGGCCTGTCTGTGAGGTTTCCCCATTTTCCGCTTGCCCATATTCCCCACACTCTCTATCACGGAGAATCTGGGCCTGGCACTCGGCATTCTGATGCCCGGGAAAAGTTTTTCCAGTTGTGCCAACACAACGCCTTTTGGGCTGCCTGTCGACATCAATTTGCATCTGTGTACATTAGGGTGATTCGAAGGATGTTTGCGAAGTTTTAAGCGATGCAGCATAGGGTTACCAATTGCGAATGCGAGCAAAAAAAAATTTGTTAATTTGTATGTAGTTTGGTTTTATGTTTCAAAGGTGTCATCATAGATTTGAGTGTGTTCTACCAACTAGTGTTGCCTATTAAGTGATTTTTCCTATTCTACAAAGCTATCTTATTTCATTGTATAACTGAAGTGCAGGGCACCCTAGTGCACATGCACTTCTGCATACAGTACGTGTATTTCACCCACTTATTTGTGTGTTTGCGTTCCGCTCGATAAATTGTTTCGCAAGTTTCGAGGAGGAGCAAGGAGTACCTAGCAAAGGAAGGCCTGCAGGCCGAGCTGCTTAAATACATCCCATCTGTAGGCTGGGACTATTAATAATGGCACAATATCCTGTGCCCTGCCGATTGATTGATGGATGATAAGAAACATGAATCAGCGACTAGGGCCCGGAATTTTCCTTGAACCCCACTCCCAGCCATCTGACGGCATAATAATACGCGTTTATCTCTGCTTGGTTACCAATCTCTAGCAATTTGATTTATGCATTTCCATTTGTGGGCCCACGCATGAGTCCCAACGAGCGAGAAGTTTTCCCTGGAAAGGAAAAGTCCCAGCACACATACATACACACACGCACACCCAATGGCAACACAACATCAGAAAGTCTGATTAGATTTCCGTGGCAATTACGTGAGCAAGTTGCTCCTTTGAAAGGCACACTACTCCGGTTCAAACGCCCATTCATATGCCGCTTTAATTAGTCAAATTTCGTTGGCAACGCGACTGGGGCAGCCATGTGAGCATTATCGGCCCGATTTAGATATATCGCTGGTAAATAGGCACAATGATTGAGCTTGTTAGGCCATTGTCGTGCATGTGAGTAAATGTTTTATAAATCATATCCGATTGCGATTTCCCTGCGACGACAACGGCAGGAAAAGCCACACAGCGATAAAAATTGTGTATTATTTACGTGGATAAAAAGTTAATCTTAAGGGCTTATGCGGCGAAATCAATGCTTACATATTAGTTAAAAATGTATTAAGTAACATGGGCCTACGCTGGCAATTCATCGATTGTAGCGTTGATTTTCTTTAAGTGCACTAACGACAAGCTTACACTGGCAGATAATCCTTGTTGCAGTTGCCTGGCAACCTATTTTGGCAAAATCCCTTTTGCCAATTCCTCTCAGCCGAACGACAAAGTTCATTTGGCTTTGACTTAGCAGAAATTCAATATTAAAATCGGATATAAATTGTACGCACAGCAACGAACATCCTTCTCATCCTGCAAATAACAAGTGGTTGACATGACCCACACACACACACCAGCACACACACATAGAAAGATAACCACCCATCCGTATCCGTATTGTAACATGTGCATTTGTTTAAGTATGTGTAAGCCTGTTTATTCAAATGTATTGCATTTATTTCCGCTCGTGTTGTGCTTCTGTTTTGTTAGCAATTTTCGAAATGCTTTTAAAATATTCATGGGTATCAAATGTTTGATACAAACAAATGCATATATGTATGTATGAGTGAGTGTGTGTGCGGAAGAGGGGGACTTAATCCGACTAACTGTCGAATTGGTTTTGCGTGTAAGCCCACGTACGTATTCCCTGAAAAATCGTGAGCTCTACTTTTATATTTATATGATAAATTCGTACACATCCGCGGGCAATGGCCAATTAATCACCACATTCATGGGCTCCCTGGCCCAGTTACGAGTATATATCCGGGAAATTTGATTGATCGAGCGAGCTGTCGTGTAATTAGCACACACACGCTGACCTCCTGACAGCTCGCTGGTAATTGCGTAATGAAAATTAATAGATTTATGACCCGCCAAAGCTCAAAAGAGCGCTTTAAAAGTGACTGACACTGCTCGTGTCTGTGCGTCTATCATCTGCATCTGTATTTGTATCTGTAGCTGTAGCTGTATTTGTATCTGTATCCGAGGGATTCCCTTTGACGGGCGACGGCCGTAAAAGCGGGAAACAAAAGCAAAACTCGCAGCCGCCGGGGAACCCTTCGTTGGGATCCTTTTATTGCCCCGAAAAGTGTATGACAAATGCGTGCCACCGAAGCCATGGCATCCGCATACCAATCCTCCCGCTCCTCCCACTCCTCCTCCTCCTCATTCCCATTCTCCATGGTCGTAAAAAGTGCGACGCCTCCATTGTTAATCTCCACTCACGGCATCGCTTCTGTTTGGCTTTTTGTTTTATTGTCGCACTTATTTTTATTTGCACATCGGGCGATGATGCCATGCAGCTCTCAGCTTGATTAAATTATAAAAATTGTATTATGATGGAAGTCAGTGCCCAAAGGCGATTCCGGATTCGGATTTCGTTTTCAATGCGGCTTTAACACGCTGCCAGCCGCAGGGAAGTTTAAAAAAAATCTGAAACTCGACTCCTGCCGTGTCCGAAAATAATGTAAAACTGCTGAAAATCTGGCAACGATTCATGCATACTTTTAGATTGATATTAGTTTTTAATAAATTGAAAGTGGGGAATAAACATGAACTGGGTGTCCTTTTGTGCCTAGAGCCTTTGTGGGGTTAAGTCCGGATTGGTAGAAAAACCAAGCACTTGGCAGCGGGTCAAAAACTCTACATCTATCTATCCATCGAGTGCGGCTGGAAAAAGGGAGGGGAGCGAGAATAAAAAGGGATGTTGGCCTGGTATTTGGGTCAGACTGCAGCTGGTGCATCTTGGCCTTCGCACGCACAGTCCTAGATGAAATTTAATTTAAAACTTTCCTTCCTCGGCCCAAAAATAAATGTGCCATGTCCAGGCCATGTGTTGCTGCTCCTTGAGCGCCTTGGCTGCTCCTTGTTTTTAGTTGGTATCAAATTGTTTTGCAACTTGCATAATAACTCACTGGGCATCCGAAGGCAAACAATAATGAATGACTGTAGCAGAAATTAAAATGTCTTTAGAGGAAACCGAGAGCTGCAGCTCGGTCAAGGAGCTACGGACTTTGCTGCCGGCTGCAATTGATTAAAATTCTCGGCAATGAACTGCAAATAGAACGGATTCCTCAGATCCTGGCATTTCCAGCCCCCTGCGGCTGTGGCTGATGAAAAAATGCAACTTCTCTGTTCTTTGTTGCCTGCCGCTTCCTGCCAAAGGTGTTTTGAAGCCGAGTAACCACGCTCCAATCTGCAGAGTGCTTCCTTTGACTCGGGCTCGGCTCTTTCTCGCACTTTGTAATTACTTCGTTTAATTAATTTAAGGTCGCATCAAAGTATTTTCGCCACACAAAGGCACCAACTTCCTCGAAAAAACCAGCGACTAGTGCTAAACGCTTTAAGAGCCTAATAAACTCGGTGATGAGCTTAATAAGCCAAATGCCACCCACGTTAATATTCCGAGGCGCCGGTCAACCGGAAGCGGAAATTGTCCCCAGCAAGCGGAAGTGCTTTTTTATTTATTATTTGCCTCTCCGAGTATTTTTCAAGTTTCCAGCGAGGAGAGGGAAGGCTAAGCTGCTGTCGGCCAGAAATTGGATTTATCTGCTTCGTTAGTAAATTGGTTGTGATAGGCGCGACATCACGAACTGCTCTTGGCCAAGTCGGCCTTATCCTTTGGCCGTCTGCAAGAACGCAAGTCTGGGCCACTTGCCAACCAGCTGCAATGGCAATTGGGCCCACTGAAGTCGGCCTGCACAGTGGCCAAAACTGGGAGAAAGTGATTGGCGTTTGCTGCAATTTCACTGCGTGATTTATGAGATCTCGGAAGAAAATTAACAAACCTTAGTTTATAAAAAAAATTACATTACACATGTTGCTAGTGTCTTAATTGGAATTTAAACAATAAATAGTATAATCCAAGAAGATTCATCCAAATCCTATTCTCCGTGCAATCCCCATAATCCAGAGGCAACTTTAAGTGAACCAAACTTTTTCCTTTTTTCGGCATTTTTTTTGCCATTTTCCTGCTGTGGGGCTTCAAGTCGGTCAACGTTTTTTTTCCCGCACAGTGGCAAAATGATTTTTATGCGAATTTCATTACAGTTAGTGGCTGTTGGACTCTTAAAGCTCTGCGCCTGCTTGGGGCAAGTTTATTCATTATTGACTTTCCGCCCGACGTCCAACGCCGAAATAAATGCTTAAATAAGCCAGCGGCATTTCAATTTCGGCAAAGTTTAACTTGGTCGCCCATTCTTTGCGTACCCGCGGCGATTGCAAGGGTCCTTGGACAGGATGCGGCACTGAGTCCGTGATTCTGTCACATTTTTTATTACCATTTCCATTCGGTGTTTATAATTTGTGTAGCAAATTGAGCGACAGCAATGGTGACATTCATGCGCGCAACGCAACTAATTTCGCAGTCCAGATGGGGAATAGCTCATTTGGCGGCGGCCACGATAATAATGATGATGATGAACTGCCCGCAGGCAGCTGATTTATGGATAACACAGATGGGAGGGTGTATAACACTCGGAAAAAATAGGGGTGCATTTATGAAATTATTAGGCAATTATAAATGTCAAGGAACTTATTCGAATACCACGCATCTTTAGACACTTCAACTCAATTTGCTCCCAAGTGCAGTGAAATCTGCTCTAATATTCTAATTAGTTATGTATTTATTTAAAATTAAATGGGATTTTTTCAAGTGCACTTTAGTAGTTGCCGGAATGAGACGGCTGCTACCAAAAACAAAACAGGCCATGTGGAGGGCCGCCATTCGGTTGCATGGATTAATGAGCCACAGCGGCGACCACATTGGGATTTTCGGAGCCTGCTACTCTGCGGATTATGTTGACTTTCTGCAGACAATGCCGCTGGAGGTGCAGGATGAGCCGGAGCAGGAGACGAAGGACGAAAGGCGAAAGACGAGGCCAGCATCATCGCAGGATGTGCGCCCCGTTTCTTCCTTCCTCCGCCTCTGAGCTACTGTCTGTGGGCTGTGCTCCGGACTTCGGACTTCGGACTCCGGACTCCGGACTCCCGAGTCCGGACTGGTGGCAAAAATTAAATTATGACAGCAAATGAACAGCCGCTGGTGGGGCCGAGGACGAGCTGGCCGGAAATGCTGGGCCGCCGGCAACCTGGCTAATAATGAAATACATGAATTTTTTAGACAATAATCGCTGCAGCTTAGCCGGGATTATAATGGCCGCACGATGATGTCCAAGGAATACAAAGGGAGTCCTGGCTGAGTTTGCCAGCTTGGGTTTTGCTCTTAAAGTCGCAGAGGACCGAAGACACAACTAAATTAAATATATATATATATTTGATTCTATTATTTTTCCATCAAATTCCCAGGCGAGTGCATTTTTAATCGTCAATATTTACAGATGTAAGTTTGATTGTCTAATCAATTATTGTTGTTTGCACAACTCATTGCCGTTCGGTTGGAAATGTTGCCTAAATAAACATTAAATGCAATTAAATTGCTTAATGACCCACATTGAGGGAATTATATTTGCTTTTTCGAGCGGCAAATGTCCCGAAACTTTGTTAAAGATTTACGACCTGCATAAATTTCATAATTTCCCAATGGCTTAATTGTCTCTTTGCCCAGGACAATTGTAATGAAAGTTTAATTTCCGTTTGTTCGGTGCCATAATGGAATATTTTTTAGCCAGCAAAGGTTGATGAAAACTGCCATGTTTAGCCTGCACACACACATTGGTTTTAGGAGCTTACTTGCTGTTGGTGGCCAGATTCTTTGCTCGTAAAATTCTCACTGACCAGCCAAAACATAGTGTTTCGTTCACTGCAACCCAAATTTAATTAAACTTGTAACTAAATTATTTCGATATGCAAAGCTAGCCACTAGGACGGCGATAACGACACTGCCGAGAACAGAAAATCCGGCAAAATAAAGTCAGCAGCAACTTTGACAAAAGCCAGCGTGGTAGAAAATTTGTGTAAAAAGCGTAAAATATTATTTGCAATTTTCGAGCGGGAAAAACAAAACAAGGCAGTTCGCCCATCGTTCTGGCCGAGAAATTGGTTTATTTTTTTAATTTGCACATTGCTGAAATAGTTTTCATTGGTTTTGACTGCATTATTATTTTCCAATATTTTTCGCTTTCGCCATCTCCTTTTATTTTTGCCTACAAATCATTCAAACGCACACTATATTTATATAAATAGATATATGTACGTGCATGCATATTCAGTTGCATATTCCGAATTTGCCGTTTTGATTTTTAATTGAATTCCCTGGCATAGTTGAGCGGCCAGCCGTAGTTTCAGTAAATGTCGAAGCAAACAAGCAGAAATCGAGTCCACTCGGCGTATACGTAATATCGGATTTCAAGTACGCCGATCGCTTGATTGGTTCTCTTCTGATTCAGATTCTGATTCAGATTCAGATTCAGATTTTTCGCCTGCAATGCAACGTGGCGAATAATCAAATTTGATTCGGAGAACCTGGCTTTGAACCCCCGGCAACCTGCTAATTGATATGTATGTGTCGTTTTCCATGGGACCCGCTGCAGTTTTGTCCATTATTTTGCGCCGAGGGCCGCGAGAAGCCCCGCTGACATTTTTCCATTAATTGAAAATGCCAATGACGACCGACCAGGCGATGCAACAAAGCAGCCCCAAATTGCCATCCATATTGTGCTGCAAAACGCACAGCTCCTCCAAATATGGGCATTGTATTATTTTGTGGCCGCCCTGTCCGCATAAATTATGAAAAGGCCCCGATTCTGGCATATTTTGATGACATGCATGGCATGTCCGTGCCGAGGGAACTATTTTCTATTTTTCGGTTTCCTCTATTTCATATGCTTTCTATTTTTTGTTTTCCCAAAAGTCAAATATCCCGCATTATTTACCATGTACTCGTTGCTGTGGCAAACCAAACAAATGTCAAAGCAGTGCTTGTTTGCACTTTTAGTTTGTCAATGCGAATGGATTTGCCATTTCTGTTTGCTTGCCGATGTGCAAAGCAAGCTGTAAGTTATTTTAGCACACTTATATAGTAGAGTGGCGAAATCGCAAATAAAAACTAAGTTGTCAGTTGGAAATACTGCAATTTAATTACTTTAAAAGGAGTCATGGCAAATGAATCAACATATTGGCTTTGGCAACTATCTACCTCGTTTGAAGACAATTTTGGGGCAAAAAAAGACACTGGTTTTAAATCAGGTCAGGTTCGTAAATCCATTTTCGAAATTATACGCTTCGCACTCACTTTTCTTTACTTAATTATACACTAATTATAATGTGCATAAAATGCTATGAAAGAGTGAAAATATATTCTGACATCGGCTGTGTTGTGTTTGTATTGCATAATGGAGGCAGGTGAAAACTCGATGCATTTTTTGATTGAACGTGTTTTTTGGCCGGGCGGAGAATTTCACGCTCCTGTATATTTTATAATGATTAAAAATTGTTGTCATAAAGCTGCGCCCTCGAATCGCTCAAAAAAAAAGCCCAATGGCCACACATTTTCGAGTCTTTTTACATATTTTTTTATTGAATATTTTATAGCCGTAAGGCAATGGTTGGCTGGTTTGTTGATTTATAGTTTGTGAGACTGCAAAACGTGTGGAAAAGGCTGGATTTAAGCGCTCCGAGTGCTTTTAAAGTTATTAAAGGATGTGCAGAAGTAACTCTTGTCCTCCGGCGGCCACTCCATGTAATTCTTAAACATTTTCTTCTGCTATATTGCAGTTTCGTTAGTCAGAGCTGGGATAGCAAAAACTAATTTAGAAAATTGTTTTTAGACTCTGTTGGCCGTCCGCTTCGCTTGGCTTTCGCCTTTGCCTTTAACTTTGCCCCGGGCAAGTGAGAATGTCCTAGAGGGCCCGAATGAATCTAATAAAGAAATTACTCCAGACAGGATAGCCGCCAAGGACGTCGCCCACACCAAATAAAATCTCTGCCATTTCCCCCTTCGATGTCGCCAATGAGCTGAATATAAAGTGCGTGTCTCTCGGAACGGGGGAGTCCTAAATCGCTGTTTGCTCTTAGCCAGAACATGAATAATTTAAAAACAAAGGCGAAACGATTTGCGACGCGCACACCACACACTTCGCCCCTGTAATTGCAGATGTGTGAAAAGGATCGGGCTTCGGCCGGCAAAAAGGACCTTCTAGCCGGGCTAATAGCCGCCAACAAAGGCAGCGCCGCCATTCAAGCATTCAATTCACCAATTGCGCCTAATGCTCGACTACTCCTAAATGGCCAAGAGACAATGCGTCTGCTCTCCGGGGAATAAACCAGGTAGCTCGAGCACACGTGTCGCCGCTCTAGGCCCAATAAATATGTTCTGATGGCCAAAATTGCCGAGTCAACTTATTCGTATGGCCGGGCTATCGAAACAGTTGCCTGACTTATTCATGGCGACTCTCCGCCACCATTGTTTTTATTGCTTAGCCATTAAGTTTATGTTGTATTGATGCGACATGAGCTTCATGGGGGAGGAATGGAGTGCCTGTTCTCTAGGCACTCGGCAAAATGGGATATCTTCTTGGTCATTTTCTATATAGGAATTCTTATACTTTAGTTTGCAGTATTACATATACTGACCAATTTGGCTGATTTTCCACCCGCACAGATAGCTTTCAGCAGGAAGACCCTTTGTTCGCCTGGCTTTGCATCTGAAGCAATCTGGGTGGCATCGTTTATGCCAACAATTAGCTGCATCCAGCTGCAGTTACACGCCCACTTAAGCCAGTTGTATGGAAAAGTGTTAGATGGTAGTTGGTAGTTGGTAGATGGCAGCAGAGGAAAGTAGCACTCCGTTTTGTTCGAAGCGCGCTTTGTTTTGTGTCGCCGGGACTTTAATTGCGAAAACATTTTCAAAAGTTTTTCATAAATTTCTCGCACTTAACCGAAAGTACATAACGCAAACAAAAGTAAAGTAAAAGTGTGTGCTACTTACACAGCTTATTTTCTGTGTGTTGCAGTGGCAGTTGCAGCATCAAACTTCGCTGCAATGGCGGCAATGCACATCAATAAAACGAAAATTGCTGCAGAATGGTGCACAATTGTCCTGGGAACTGAAAGGCGTTGGAATCCGTATATGCGTATGTGTCTGTTTCTGTGTCTGTGTGTGGGTGGCTAAGGGGCGTGGCAGGCTGCCGCAATCGTTGTTGCTGCTGCTGATTCTGCTGCTGCAGTGAAAACAATCGAAATTATAGCAAACAAGCGCGTAAACTTTTCGCTTTCATGGTCGGATATATGTATCTATATATGAATGTGTATCTGTGTGCGGTTGCCGAGATTGTGTGAGTGTGTGCGTGTGTGTCCTGCAGTTTTATTGCTGTTCCGTTGCAGTTGCGGCTGAAGGCAGACATTAAAATGCCTGACAAAAAGCGCCGCCAACTGGCAACCTAATGCCATCGCACACACACACTCGCATTCGTAATTGGGAACCGCTTTTTGAGTGAGTGTGTGTGTGTGTGACAGTGATGCCTAAATCATAAATGTTAATCCTTTAAATGCATACAAGTTTAAATTTACTCAAGGGTTTTTTTCTTAGTGTTTATAGAAATGCGAAGGATATGATTTCAATACAAACACTTTTTTAAGAATAAAGTTAATACCTCAAATGCAGAGAATCAATCGAACTGAGGAAATAAAAACATATTATATCGCATCATTTTTATAGAGATTTCCAATGAACTTTCGGTCTTTTTAATAACCCAGAATGATCCCCGAATAAACGGATACATTTTGAGATATACTGTCATCACTAGTTTATGCGGTAGCTTTTTGTGTTAGCGCCTGTTTTGCCAACCGTTTTTTATGGCAGCTCTTGATGACGAGCGAACTGCGCTCATTTGCGTGCACATTTCGAAGCACACTTTTTGGGGCCGTGAAAAAATGTGTGTCAACAAAAGTTTTGGTTTTCCAGTTTTGGTCGAATTGTGTCCGCTTTCACTGTTTGCCTGCCACTGCTCCTCTCCAGTTGTTGCCACTATTGCCATTCTGCGCTGCTCTGTGACCGAATCTAATGGCACTGGAGGGAAAGTCGGAAGAGCAGGGAAAGCCGGAAAACTCGGACAGACAGACAAAACCTGCCTGCAATTAGAGACTCCGGTTGGTAGTTGGGAATGGGAGTTTGCAGAGCAGAGCAACCCTTTTTCGGCAGTTGTGGCGAATAACTAGTTATGCTGCCATAATTAAATGTAAATTATCGCCATGTGTACAAAACTGTTGCCATGTTTACTTATTTATTTGGCAGTTAATTAGTTCGGCAGTGTGTGTGTGTGTCCCAAATCTGGTGACTTTTCCTCCTCTTCTGCTGCGCATTACAAACCACGTACAAGAAATGTAATTATTTTCATTACATCAACAATGCAGACAAACACACTCACACACACAACACACAGCCAAGGAAAAGGCAACAATTGCACGGGAAAAAAAGCATTTCCAATACGAAAAACCAGAGTGCGGGGCCTTTGTTTATTTTTGACATTGACGTCCCTCATTAATGTAAACGACGTCGACTGCTGGCATAAAAAAGGCGACCTTCTGTAATTATAATTAATACAAAAAGAACATGAGCCCTCTGTACCCCCATTTGCCGTGTCAATGAGTCGCGTTGACCCGAAACCAATACAGGAAGTCGAGGAGGTCCTGCGGCCCAAGGAGTGGGGTGAACCGAATGCCAGGAGCCCCGCACAAATTGCGTCTTTCGCGGCATTAAAAATTCCATTAGCTGCAAACTGCCCGCCTTAATTAGAGTCGCAAACAAAAACTGATAGAAATTTTGATCGCAGCCCCCCTTCGCATATATATACAATATTTTTCCAGGACTTACCGAAGATTCGTCCTGCCCGCGTGGCAGGCAAGGTGGCCAAAATCAGGAGCAGCACAAAGCCAGGAATGATGAGCCCTCGATGATTTCCGTATGTGGCCGATATGCGCAGCGTCATTTTGTTTGATGCGATTTGTGGAGTGGTTTTTATGTTTTCCGTACTCTTCTATTTGTTAATCTAAAGCAATTTTTGCGGTGGTTTGCGTTACGGTTTCTTTGGTTTTTGTTTAATTTCGTAGGATTTCGGTTGTGGTTCTCTGCCCTTGGTTTTTTCAAAATCAATTTACATTTATTTTTTCCAATGCCAATTAAACTTTGTTTGCGCTATGAACTGTTACGTTTTTTAGTTATTCACGTGTTATTCGTTTCTTATTTTTATTTTTTCTGTTGTTTGCACCGATTTTGGCTTTAGGTGATCATTTTGAACGAGCTGCAAATACGAGTGAGAGAAAAATGGCAATTAAATTTTTGGGTAAACAGAAGCGCGTTTGAATCGCTTGCAATTGATTTAGGCATTCAATTCGATTGGGTGTATGGTTTCGGGAAAAGAGATGTCTATGCTACAATTATTCAAATGTATATTTCGCGATGCATTTGTATAGTTTTAAACACCTTTTCTGCATATCTCAACTCTTTTTCTTTGTGGCTTCTTCTCATTTGTCAGGCTTTTTTGATTCCAGCAGGACTCTTTTTCAATTTTCAGTTTTAGGGGACTTTTACGCTCTCCTAAAATCCGGACAGACACACTATCCCTTTCGTTTTAGTTTTTGCGGCTGCGAAATTAACTAAAGATGTCAGTCCGGAACAGCAGGGAGTATAAAGTCCGCGAGTGCATGTGCATGTGTGTGTGTGTGATAAAGTTTATATGCTGAAAATGAATTTGGCATTTTTACAACAAGCGAGAACAGCGCGAACGGCGCTCTCGGAAGTCTGACAGCATAAAATGGAGTGAAATCTCTGCTGGTGGTGTGCAGTCAACTAATGTGGCCAAAAGTGGAGATGCTGGTGGTGGTGTTGGTGGTGGTGCAGGCGAGTGGTGCAGCACAGTGGGTGGTTGTAAAAGCGGGTGGCTCACAGTAAAAGTGAAATGCGCCGGAGGCGGGCTGCACATTTAATGCGGCAACAGTTACAACATGTGGCAGCAAATGGCGATTGCTGTTGGCCCAAACAACTTGGCTTTTGACTATAAAAATGGCAAGAGCGACAGCCAGAGAGAGAGAGAGAGAGTATGCTGCCACGCCCTCTCCTTGCCACTGCGCCCCTTTTCAACTTTGGCAGCAGCTCGTGCAACACCAACAAAAACAATGACAACAACACTACGGAACGCAACCCGCCGCACATTGCACATGACGTAAATGTTGTGGTTGCTTTTAAAAACTTTGTTTTAATGTGTTTGCTGCAGGCTGCAAGTTTATTTTTTGTTAACCCCTCGCCCCTCGCCGCTCCCCTGAGCCCCCACCCGTGTTGACGTTAAAATTTAAAGTTCAAATTTGTAACTTTCACGGCAAGTTTCAGTGAAAACACAGCGATGTGCAGACGGCAAATCGTTTCAAGCCTCAGGCGTTCCTACTCATTTCACTCCACAGATTTTGGCATTTCTCGGCTTTAACACAGGCACTTGTTTTAATTTTTGTAGGGCCCCTTTCAGCCGGCTGAGCTGCTCTCCGGTATTATTTGCATTTTATAAACAATATTGTGATTGGGTAAAAAATGAAAGGAGTGCTGGTAAAATATTACACACGCCGCACCTGGTAATTGAAGTTATTTTCCATATTACACACCCCGGCAAAAAACTCGTTGACTTTTTCACA
The DNA here is from genome assembly GCF_016746395.2 of Drosophila simulans. Taxonomy (NCBI): domain Eukaryota; kingdom Metazoa; phylum Arthropoda; class Insecta; order Diptera; family Drosophilidae; genus Drosophila; species Drosophila simulans. The sequence goes on along the minus strand of NC_052523.2, from coordinate 25,507,044 downwards.
GACACCGCAATGTGCGTATGAATATTCGTACACAAAAACCAGGTTTGTGCAAATAGGTTTTTCATGAAAACGCTGCTGTTGTCGCTCGGTTTTCGTGGCCAGGAAACGCGGTATTAACGCAAGTTTGTTTGAGCGCTCTTTAAAAAGAAAACCCCATTAAAGAGATGATTTTTTAGGAGCTCAAATATTGACCTTGCTTGAGAATCTGGCAAATTCTGGATTAAAAACTGCGGTTGATATATGTTCTTGTCTGGCTTTAATTGGATCTTGTACAACATTTTAATTGCAATAGCTCAAGCTGAATGTGTTTTTAACGATGTAACACGCAAATGCCTTCGAAAACAGCCAATTTGACTGGTGCTGATGTTGTTGGTGCCACCATTAATCGCTATTATTTGTTCTCGGCCAGAATTGGGCTTGTGTAATTCCTTGAAAGAGTGGACTCCTAATGAAGACATGCCAGCGAGAAGCCCATTAATAGTCGCGGCTAGACGACCTCAAATAGTCAACGCCTTACGCTAAGCACCTTAACGACAATTGCCCCCTGGAAAAGCATTTTCATCTCCGGTGGCAGTTCGTCAGTGGTCGTCGCTCAACAAGTTTCACCCGCCCGGACGCCCCGGAAAATGGAAAAGCGAAGTGGGGTAGCCAAGCACCCAACCACCCAAATCCAGTTCGTAATGACCGGTTGTGGATTGCAGAGTGGCGCAATGTGCCCGATGGCAATTAAAGTGCCTCGGAACTTGTACTTCTACTTGTACTTGTGTTGTTGAGCAACATTTTCTCAATTTTCCACATAATTCCAAACGCAGTGCAGCGCAGTCCACTGTCGTCCAGACCGTTCCTTTTGACCATTAGTAGTAGTAGCAGTCCCCTTTGGGTCCGCAGACAGTTCCGAGCCGCTTTCATGCCCGAATGCCCATGCCCCATGCCCCAAACACAAATGGCGAGCGGAAGGCAGTGAGGAGCGTTAAGTAGCTGGATGTCAGTAGCCGATTTGCAGTTATGACAGCCCCACTTTCCCACCACCAACTGCAATGCTGCTCCCCTTTTTGGGGGGACGAACTTTAAATTAAACAGCAGCAAAGGCGAAAGGCAGCAAAAAGCAGCGGGATGTGACTTTCCGCACAGAGAGAAAATGCGAGTATATTCAAATTGATCAATACTACACGCATATGTGTCTAAAGTGTATCAGTCGTTCACAATTGCTCATAAAACTTTCATTATTTTATCACTCGTTTATTGTCCTATTTTTAGCAACAGGAAAACCATTATGTTTCCACTTCACATGCACCTCCATTTCCCCTTTCGCAATGATTTATGCCCATTGGGAAAAATAATAAAATGGATAGGAATTTTATAAATTGTAAAATATAATTTACAATATATAAAAATAATTGGTATTGCCCAACTGGTTGGATGAATATCCTAATATGCAGTTTATTACATCTAATTAATTATTCTTTTGTTCATTGTAAAATATTTGATTTATTGTTTGAAGTGATTTACAATTAAAATAGATGATGCTCTGACGCTTTTTTCTCTGTGTATGCAAAAAAAAAAAAAGGACTGGGCGTCAGTGAAGAGCGAAAAAATATGGCACTGCATTTGGCATGAGGCACGGGACACGAGGCATGCGGCTTGCAGCATGCAGCATGGAGCATGAGGCAGGCAACAAGCAGCCCGGGAATTGCCGGAGTAGAATCATACAAAATATGCAGGGAACAGCGGCAAAAGCAGCAACATCAGCTGGAAACAGCAGAGCAACAGAAGTTGTAATTTACAGCTTATTTACGTTGGAATAAAAAATGAATTAAGACAACGAACCAGCAGCATGACAGCAGCTTCCTCCCCGGGCAACTCGCAAAGGTAAATGCATAAATAAATCAGGCAAAGTCCAGCAGTAAAAAAAAGTTGGAAAAAAAGTGAAAAGCGCGGTGGAAAGCGGGAAAAGCGAGGGAGCGGGTAAATGCAGGAGTATAATTAAATGCTTTGACATGAAAGAAAAGCAGTCAGCTAAATGGGAATGCTGGAACTTGGTTAATTAGCACGGCCAGAGGTGTCGCCGAAGTCCTTGCAGGACTCAAACTTCGAACACATAGATCGAGTCAGCTTCAACTTAAACCATCAAGATGTGTATGTCCTGCAAAAACACTTGTCACAACATCGCGCACTTGCATCTGTATACAGTTGCAAGTTGCAACGGCTCACATAGATGCGGATTATAATGCCAGATGGGTTCACAATGGGTGTGCAAAAGTAGAGAGAGAATAGAAATAGAAATAACAACTGCAGCGGTGGAAGCTTAAGTGCAACTGCAGTGGCTGTGTGCCTCAAGTGCTGGCACAAAGGGGTGGGTGGGCTTGCACCAGCGACAACAAGTTGCACGCCTTTGCTGCAAGTGCGACTGCAATTGTTGCCGCATTATAAATTGCAGAGCTGCAACAATGAAATTATTACACGACGCGCAGCGAAATGTATCACATGCCAGCCACATACGCCTAATCATCTTGTAAGCACTACTGTAAAGCATCGGTAAAAAGGACACTCGACTAATTCGGTTTGGATGCCCGGGCTGCTGGCTGAATTTATATTATTATTTGCTGATGTTTGCAATTTGGGCACGTGCCGCAAATTCTAAAATAGTTGAACGTGTGCCACACCAGTCGAGCCAAAAATCCGGCTCCACCAAAAGGTTAAGCACACAAACACTCTCGATTTTTTTTTTTTTTTTTGCTTTTTAGTGCAAGGACCAGGGACCAAGGACCATTTTTGCGCTCCGCTGGCTTTGTTGACAAACACATTTTTTGAGTGGGGCAACATAATGCGAGAGTGAAGTGAAGTAGAGCTGCTGCCGAAATCAGCGCAAATTTAGTGGCAAAGCAAATAAATTTAGTTTAGTTTTGCCCAGCCATTGTTGTTTATTTTATTTCATTTTCATTTCATCTTTACTGAAGTCGCTGGCTGGCTTTTATTGCCCCAACAAATGGCAGTCGTGGCATTAGGAAAAGTGGCGCAAAAAGGGTTCTCTTTTCGGCTGGGTGTTTGTTCAATGGCACATACAGTCGATCCGATGGCCCTTTGTTTGGAGCCCCAACTCCCACTCCCAGCGAATCCTAACAATAATGTCGGCTATTAGCGGCAGGGCATGACCGACAGAATCCCGGGTCAGCAGTTTCAAATAAAACTTTGCGCCAGAAAGGGTCTTAATTTTGGCTGGAGATGCCAAACCGATTTCTGGGCCAGAACAGACCGACCGACTAACCAACCGCCGCCCACGACACTCACTAATTAAACTAATTAACTGAGATGGCCGAGGGATAAGTTGGCTAAAACGTCGCTTCAAGACGCAAATTGAAAGGGAAATCGCTTAGCAAAGTGGGTCAACATAAATCCAAAAGTCCGCCCCAAAATGCAAAATGCTAAATATGCTGCAGTACGACGAGCTTGGAATTTTCACCCAGTTCTCATCCAGTTGCCTCGCTTTCGAATCGTTTAGTTATGCTTGTGGGTCACCAAATCTGGGGATAACCACCTTTTGCTGTGTTTTATTTTCCGCAACGCAGGACCTTCTATCAGTCAGTGGTTTATCCTCGAGATCGTCGGTATTTGGGATCCTGCTACCCGAATCCAAGCACACGAACACAAATAAAAACTTAACACGGAACTGGACAGCGATTGCCGCATTTTATATTTGATTTTCTCTCAACGCTTTATCAATATGCATGATTATTATTCTGGCATTCACTTGAGCTATTCGCCTGATTTTCAAGCACTTTTCGTGGCCCGTTTCGGCCGCTTTGGCTGAGATACATTCAGCGTCAGGATAAACGCGCACACACGCGACGCGAACGCACGAAGTCCGGCAGCGCCAGCGGACACATCCTTACGAGCGCACAACAAACACGAAACTGAGCCGCTTCGTTTTTGCGCAAATAAATTCCCAGCTGAAAGGCAGAAGCCGCCGTTGCCGCTGCCACTGCCGTTGCACCACCGCCACACCCCCCGGAAAACCCCTCCAGAATAGAAGGTCGGTGGTTCGTGGCCGACTTCGGGTTTCCAGCGGCTTTCCACCACACACACGGCCGTCTCCCGAACTTCTTTGCGAGCTTCAGTGTGTGCTGTTGCCTAGATTTGTGCGCGGGTGGACGCCTCGGCTGTCGTCCTGCCGAGAGCGAAAGGACTCTCTCTCTCTCTCTTTGGGAGAGCGCTTGTTCCACTTTAAACTCCGAACTCACCATGACAGAACTCCGAATTGCGGTGGCCTTATCACTGATAAGAGACGCGCTCTTTGGCGGACACGACCTGCTCAAATCGCTCAGGTGACGAGCGTTGCGGCACAAACAGAACTGAAACGATGGCAGCAAGTGTTTGAGGAATTTCTAAGGCACTACAATGAGGTCCTGGGCGGACCGCAGTTTGCTTTGGCCACATATAGCAGCTCTTTGAATGAAAACAAATTTTAAATTTAAATAATAAGTTATATTTTAGTCTATAATAAACGAGCTAAGCTTCAATTCATTTTCCGAATCTTATACTACGTTTTTTCTGATTATATTCAATATTCGAAAAATATTTAGAATAATTTATTATTTAATATTTAGAATAATTTATTGATTTAAAATTCTAATAAAATAAATCAAGACATTACATTTTGGAGTTCTTCACAATCAATGGACCTTTTTATTGTTGACAGTTATTTGTACAGTAAAAATGCGTAACATTGTTAGTACATTCGTGATAATGTTAGTACTTGCCAACAGCTGTAATGTCTAGAAAAGACTTCGAACAAATTTATAACCCCTGAATTTCATCAACAGTAAATCGGTGATTGTGTATGCGGCCTACTGTTGTCCTGTGACCGATTTGTTCACAGAACATTCAACCGCAACAGAAGGTTTCCGTAACATTTTCGAAAATCACCCCTCGGTCCTGTGCGAGTGTTGTTTTTATAAGTTGGTCTACATTCGAACTGAGTCCTGGTCCTGTTAACGCGTTTAACAGGCTATTGAACAGAGAATGTCAGTGCAATGTTATCGTATTACATTCGGAAAGGGGTTGGAAAGCAAAACATTCTGCTAATAACATTCGCAAAAAGAACGCCTACGGAATAAGATAACATTCGGTGTTAATCCGCATTTGGATGTGAACCTGCAGTTGAAGGAGAACTTGTTTCGGTCTATGTTATGTTTACATTACAGACACCTTCTACTTTTAATTTTCGAAGAACGTTAACAATATATTCGAATCGAATGTTCTATTAATGCGAACATTACATGAGCATGTTATTTATAAAATGCTCTGTAAAATAAATGTTCCGATAACATAGTTCGTACAACATTGTCAGATTTTCTTAATTTTAAGACCTTTATATGAAATATTTTATTTCTTGGCAAAATATATTCTAATTGTATTATTTACCGTAAATTTAATTGGATTTCGCAATAAATTTGCCATCTGACAAAACTGCCAGTCCATCCCAATAATTTGTTGTGCTGATCAGCGTGTTACTTCCGCAATTATCCCAGTGCCTCAGGCACCTGCCCCTAAACGTTGGCCACACCCCTCGAACCGGTCAATTGCCCACAATTTAATGGCCATAAGGAGAGTAAGGGTACCCACCCCCGCCAGCCACATCCTGATGCAACTGAAGATGCGAACGGAAGAGCTGAAAAACCCACCCTCGAGGAAGTCGCACTGCAATCGTGTTCGCAGTCCTGTAATCGCAGGCAATTCTTGTTGTTGCCGTTGTCAACGCCTCTCAAAAAGGGAGCAAAAGGCAACATCAAGGATCAACCCCTAAACTCAACCAGCGACGATTTATAACAAATTTTAAATTGCAAAAAATTGCAACATTGATGAGGGATCGCGATCTGGCGTCGGGCGAAACCGAAACTAATTCGCAACAAGCGCAATAAAAATTATGAACAATAGCGGAAATTAGCCATGGCATCGGAGGGTAGGGAAAGTCACTCACTCGCCCTGCGGTTTTCCGCCAACAGACAGCGCAGCGAAATGGCAACCAATGCGTGACGAATGCAAGCTGCGTTCAACAAATGGGGGAAAGTACACAGAAACAGAAAGTGCTACAGTTAATCAGGTCAAAAGCTTGTCAAAGGAATTATAAATCAGAAATCCAAATAAAGAAATATTTGGAATGGATTGAAAACAAATTGGGACGTTCTTTATCTATCTACTCAAGCAATTGACATTAGTAGTTCATATTAAAGATAACTGAAACGACAGCTCTAATTTTAACCATATTTATAGAAATACTAGATTCTCAGTGCACTGAGTTGCAATTGCAGATGACATTGGGGATAACACTTTCGCTGGGGGCCGGAAGTTCAAGGGGGCGAAGTTCAGGGCCCTCCCAGCGAACACAAACTTTAATTAGCAACTTTTTCGATTTTTTCCCATTCCACAGCCATCGTCAGGCAGTTTCCATGTCCTGGGTCGCATTTGAGTGGCTGCTGCAGCTTCCGGCACTGCACCTTTTTGCCCCCGAGCACATGTTCGTGGTAAGTTGATACCGCTCGGTATATTATCTACATGTAGCGCATAGATGGGGATGCGCAAAAGTTTCCTCCTCGGCTGGGATCAGGGATAAAGGATAAAGGATGCTGTGCTGCTGCTGCTGCTGCTTCGTGGGCGAATGACACTTGACAGTGATTTATGGCCGGGCCACTGATAACCCGCCAAATGCAAAGGCAAAAGCGAAGGCAAAACCGAAACCAAATCCAATGCCGAACGGCAAGTGCAAATCCAGGGCAGAGGGTGCCCGATTGTCTCACCAGAGTCACCCCCTCGGATTCCAATTTATCTATAGTAGATCTCCTCGCATATATACATCTAAATATATTTCCATGCCGCAAATGCTGCAATTTCGAGCCAAAACGCTCGCATGTGCAATCATTTTTTATCGCAAATCTCCCGCTCTCCACAGCTCACAACTCTAAGCGGCTGTTGCGAATCGCTGTCATGTGGTGAGGTCCTGCCCCGCCCCCTGGACGCTTACCACTCGCCGCCCCCTTTTTGACTGCCCAGCGGGGTGTTAAATTGCCAGGGCTGCTGCCTCAATTTCAGCGTCATTCAGCGCCATTAACCTTCTGTCAATTTCAATAAGTCAGCGTCGGAAAACTAAAAAAGCAGCCTGCCATTCATGAAAATCTGCTGCAATTGCAGGACCATACGAATATCCAGAAGTAATACAATATTGATAAGCAGGACGATAAGTGACCAAGCGCACAGGCGAGAGGGGAAATCCAAATCTAAATTCGAGCTTGTCAAGCTGGACATGCATGTCCTGAATTACACTCGTCTGGCTGGCCAAATACCACAGGGAATGGCCCGAAAATAAATTGACATTGTTAATGCTGCAAATTTTAAAGTCCGAACCCTGCACTTGATGGGCTGTTGAAATTCTAGACAAGCCAAGCGTACGATTTCCTTTCCTCTCCAAATAAAGGCAAAGGTATTCTCGGGCATCACACAGAGGCAGTAAGCAATTTGGTTTTATTTATTGCAGGAGCATATCTCTTTTTCGAATCTCCTCGAATATTACGTAGTTTTCATTTTCTTCCTCGCATTCGGTTGGGTATTTCAGATTTCAGGCATGAATGAGCAATATTGAAACAATATGCATTTCCTCCAGCATTGTTTAAAGATGAATTGATTCTGATAAAGAGATATACAAAATTCCATGCGCAAACACTAACTTCTGGAAAATGTAATAGATTTTTACACACAAATTATTGTGCAACAATGAGAATATTCAATTTACTACTCTATTGCCCATCGATTCAACGTTGCTAGCTTTATTCCACTTTATTGCCAATTTGCGTGAATTAATACTCGTATTAATTTAGCCCTCGTAAGCTGGCGGCTTTAACTTGAAATTTGCCGTCAAGTGACAAACCGCGAAACAGAGAACTTGCCTTCCACAACATCGATGGCAGTGTTTTCCACTATTTTGTATTTTTATCCCAGGTATTTTGTATTTGTATGCCGGCGAACGTGAACACACCTTTTCTGACCGCATTCCCCAGGCGGCGGACATCGGGCCGTTCGTTTGGTGGCTGCGCTTGTTGCCATTTCCGTTTCCGGTTGCCGCTGTCGTCGTTGTCATGTCTACATGTCCTGCGTCCTGTATTCTGCATGTGTGCGTCCGTCCCGTGTGTGCATATGTGTGTGTGAGTGCGCGCGAGTTTGGCGTGTTGCACATAAATCGTTTAAAATAAAGTGATAATTGCATTTGTGTTGCAACTGTCAAAGTGACGTCAGTCCAGGAAAGTCCTTTGCAGCTGCACGTGTATTGGTGGCTTAACGGACTGAACCGAACTGCCTGCATCGCGAGGACGTTTTATGAATGTCGCCGCCGCATGAATAATTGCGATAGCAGCCAATTTGAATGTCCCCCCGTCCCATTCAGCCAGTGATTCCTTCCCGTTTTGCCACAATTTCGGGGTTGTTTACGGCCCCGTTTGTATGTTTTAATTTCGGTGTCACTGTGAAGTGGATTAAAGTATTTCCATCGGCTTACAACCTAAAACGAGTGCAACCCTCGGCAGTTAAGCCGCCCATCGAGTTGCACTCCGGGCTCCTCAAACGACATACGCACTTTTTTCCGCCGCATGCACTGGGAAAAACTTGCAGTTACAATCAGGGGAAGATATTTTAGAGTTCAGGATCAGAAATTTGATTTCCTACCATCTAACTTATGGCTTTTCAAAGATGATTTTGACAGACGTTCATATAAATATACAGTCATATCTTTTTGAACTGATTTAAGGACTACAGAAACAGAGAACCCCTCTTGAAAAACTCCGCCTAATGGTGTGAGGAACTTTTCTCAGTGCAGTTGCTTGTGAATTTATGGCGACTGATATATAAGGCATTTCTACCTCGGACAGTGCCTGTGATTAATATGCAACACCCCGTTGGCTCGTTGGCTCGTTTTCCCATTTTCCCGCTTTCAGTTCGAAGTTCGTGTGAAGCGACCAAGTGTTTCCCCCGCACCCCGAAGGCCGATCAGCCAACCCTCTCGTTCGAATTGAATTGTTACGCAAATAGCATTAATATTTATATTGTTTTTTATAAGGACTACAAGGGTGCAGTGCAGACGGGACGTCAATTGCGATGCTAAGTGCCACTGCAAACAGAGGAGAATATTGCATTGAATGGGAATCCTCGAGAGATCCGCGGCATGTGGCAAATTAGGTTGCCTTTGATGCGCGATCACGGCGGCAGAAAATTAATAAAAATTGTGGCACAATTGAGCCAACATTAATTCACTTAGCCAGGCACTTGCCGAAAGTGTTTCGTTTACTTGGCCAGCTGTCAAGGACCTGCCACGCCCCTTGACCCCACTGACCTGCATTTTTTGGGCGGTCCGGGTCGTGGGGTTCAATCGACACGAACTTTGCGTGTTTGCCGGCTGTCGAAGCGTCGAAAAAGAAAAAAAAAGCACGTGTCGATTTGATGAATGACGTTTATTAAGCAAACAATTTCGAGCTATTTGCAGCCTAATTGAGCCCCATGCATCAACGTGTTGTGGCAGTTAAATGGCTTATTAATATTTAAAAGATATTTAAAACTAAAAACGCTGGTAACCCGCATTGTGTACAAAATACGAACACGACATACGAATGTAAATGGACCTAATGCGAACATTAAACCCTTGCATGTCCCTCAAAACCAAAAAACAGGAAAAAAGGTGAAGGCAATCAAGTGCGGCTGGAAACATGAGAAATAACTGCAGTGAAGCAGGCTTTCGAGTGGAAATGAGTTTTGCATGCAGCACGCTCGCTCCTTTTGGAGGGAAAAGCCAAACGGGAAAATGGGGAAGGCATTTCCCATTAATTATAACTGCAATGCCCACACGTTTATGGTCGGAAGTGTAGCTGTGGTCAAGTTGCCCGAACTCCGACTAACTTGCCTGATTAGCTAATACGTCTCGTATCTATTGTCGGAATTTGGCAACACCTCAGCTTGATTTGCATAATTACTCCGAGCCACTTGACTGCTGCCAGGCAATTTACAACTTTCGGCCCGAAACTCGCCATCATTTGCACATTTTTCGGTTTGGCAACTCTTAAAAAATTAAATGAAATATGCATTACATACGAAAAGTTTAACCAAAAGTGCCACAGCTTCCGTGCCAACAAACTGGCTGCGATTTTCCCGGGCTGCAAAACTAGCAACTGTAGTTACAATAAATACATATGCAGCTCTGCCGACTGTCGCTGGCATTATAGAAATCCCGTTAAACCCACTTAATTCAATAAAACACCTTTCACACACTTTGCTCCAAAGCCGACAACAAACTATAACCTCCCGTGTGTATGTGTGTGTGCATAAGTGTGTCTATGAGTGTGTACATACACATGTGTGATGTGTGTGTGTGAATGGCGGCGCTTGAGAGCGTGCGCCAAAAGCTACTTCACGACGGCAATTTACGTTTAAAGTTGCTTAAAGTTGCTAACGACAAAAGTTATAATTGCATAACGTACATGCACTTGTTTGTGTGTGTGTGTGTGTGCGAGTGCAGGCGGGATAACGGGACCGGGCTTTTAGTGTGTGTCGCCTTAAAACTCACACACACACACTCGAACTTAGTGCAAAACACTCAAATTGCACGGGAAATTAAGTAACTGACTACTAGATATGCATAGTTATATATCAATTAGTTAAATATCTTGCGTTTGATGATGATATGGTATTAATTTTACTTAATATTAAGATGCTGTTTAAAGTTATAGTTCTCTATTTAAAGGTATATTTAGTTTAATTACCTACCAGGCAAACGTATCTAATGAGCTGTACTTTTTTATACACTTTTTACAAGCTTTATTTATGAATCTCCCTCGATACTTGCTGCCGCTTTTCTCTCTCTGCAGAGATGCAGCTAAACGCTGCTTCCTTGGCTGAATTCGTATGCGAGGCAGCATATGGCAGCCGGAAATGAAACGTAAATCAAATAAGTAAAGAGCGTAAATGCGCGCTCACACACACACATGCACACTCTGGACGAAGTACAAGTGTATTGTCATTAGCGACAAGGACGACACTACAACAACATCAACAACAGCAACAACAACGAGAAGAAGAAGAAGGGCGGTGTGCGATGAATCCGAGACGCTCCTTTTGCTCAAATTGAAAAGTTTTGGAGTGCATTTTTCACGAAAGTGGCAGCGATTCGAATGGAAAGGCGAACGGAGGAAATTGTTCATATTATAAAATAAAAGCGGAAAGTGTTGCGAGCAGGGCAATGACGAAAAGCCAGGCGAACGGCACGCCCAGCGACGCATGTCCTTGGACTCCGCCCACCGCCACCCACTTCCGCTCACGCTCCGCAGCCCATTTAGCCCGTAGAACCGACTCCCATTTTCCCAGCCCACTTTTCCAGCTGTCAGTCAACGGCAGGTTCGAAAAAATGTCAACGGCACTGTGGGCGTGGCTGTCTGTCGGTCCTTTTCTCCATTTTCATTACGTTGAAATGCGTTTCGTTGAATTAGAAACATTTCATTCTGCTGCTACTTCCTATTTCTTTGCTCCGTGTGAGTTTTCCTTCTCCCGCCACACTTTTCCCTTTTCGAAGGCGTTCCGGGAAGGTGTTGGAAATGTTTTATGTCTTAATAGCTTTTCGCTGGATGTGCGTCTTTCCTTTCCTTTCCTCTTCCCCTCTCCTGCTCCATCCAACGCAAAAAAAAACAGAAGCAGGGATCAAACATGAGTCTCGCGTTTGGTTTAATGGGTTAACGAGTTTGCATTTTCCCCTTTTCCATTTTCCATTCGTTTTTATTGAGGAATCTTCAATTAACGCTGCGGGAGTTGTGAAATTTGATTTCGCTCATCCAGGGGAAAATTTTCTAATTGAGTTTTAGCTCTTAGTAATTAAGTCGAAAAAACCTGTTGGCTTTCGCTGCTTTAAAGATCCTTTTGCTCACACTGGCTCATTGGAATACAGGTGCTGTTACTGCGAATCCAACCCATCTTGCAAATGCATCCATAGCGACAGTCCTTCACACAATCCAGGGTTTCCCTTTGTCCACAGGATCTCTCACAAGTACTACAAGGTGAAACTATCTCCTTGGAGGAGCAGTGAAAATACAGCCTCAGCATCAACTGAACCGATCCATTACTAGTCTGAATATTCCACATGGAAGTGGTCAGAATAAGGGCCAAAATGAAGAGCTGAACGTGTGCCATCGTCGAAAGTAGCTGTAAGACTAAGCCAAGTTAGCCAAAGTGTCTGATACAAATTGGCTAGAAATGCAAATGCTTGTGCATAACTAAATACAATTTTATGACAGCATGGAACGAAAACATAAAGCCAAATATGCATGCAATATGCAAACGCACGTTTGTATAAATTTCAGCGGACAGATTTCTTAGATCTTGCACTAAACTTGTGGCAAAATCAAATTTCTCCCTGTGTAAGCCTTTTATGATACTGAAATTCATAGACTAACTAATCGGCTTTAACCCAATGAGACGACGCCAGCCACATGAAAGGACCAAAATTAATTTGGCAACTCCCTAAAAATGCAACTTAAATGCAGGGCAGCATTTAAATTGCAGCTAACCAAGCGAATGTGGAAAACCAAATCCCAAAGCCGAATGAAAATTAGACCAAGCAAAACATAATTTCAATTTCCGCTGCAATTATTTGCGGGTCTCTCGATTGTTGTCATTTTGTCACCAGCTTAAATAATTAAAATCCCAAATATATGCACGTATGTACATATGTATTTTTGCAATGGTCAAATTGCCGGCCCCCTTTTAAGGTCACCACCGCGCATTAACATTATAATGCAGTTGCACCGAGCCGATCTGAACGCAGACTGACCAGTTCGAGTATAACATTTTCATAATATATGACAACATATGACAACAGCATTAAAAAAGGCCACAAATTTTCAATTTGGCCCCGACAAGCATTTGATACGCGACCGAAATTTGCGCATGAAAAATTCAGTTAGATAAATCCGTGATACTGTCGTCCCATGTGAATTATTACCGCCAACCAAATTGATATCCTGCACTTTGAAAAAAAGGACCTTCAAATCGATGCAATATGCTATACAATGCATTTTAGGAATAATGTTTTTCCTATTGAAGAAAGTAATCATTTTATCATAAAGTGTGGTCGTTCATTAATAAATATTGAATGTTGGCTATGCAGATGGTGATTTTTCCGGGTGCATAAGCCCTTTTGGCCGCCATCCTGTCAACGCCATTCATTGGGCTCGTCACTTTTGGTTGGGCCCAAAAAATTGGGGGTCAATAAAATGACTCGAAAACACTCGCCTTGAATGGAGTTTTTGGGCCTGGAATTTTGAGAGGACGCAGGAGGAGCAAGTGGAGCTGGAGTGCTGGTGTGCTGGAATGGTATGATTCCGACTGTCATATCAGTCATCTAACCATTTAGATAGGCCATGGAGCGCAGAAGGCAACGATGCGTGGTCGTTAGGCCCTGCTTTCCTGCTTTTCTGCTTTCCTGCTTTCCTGACTCCACTCCGCAGTTCGAATGGAGTCTATGGCACGAATGCCATTGCCTTTCGGTTGTATCTTAATGAAGTATCGATTTCTGGCATCGACTCGACGATTTCTCGATTTCATGTGCCCTGCGGTGGAATTCCTTCGAGTCATGTAAATCACTTATTACATTTTCGCTTTCCGTTTGCTTCCTTCGACGTCCTTTTCCCTCCTCTCGGCTGCCTCTTTGGGTGTGCTGATGCACAAAAATGCTTGCAGAAAATCCCCAGTGGTTGAATCTGGGAACTTAATCTCAAATTAGTTTTAAGCCCGTAACGGAATTTGACTAACTGAATTGTCATAATGGCAAATAACAACGGAAATAATGGTCCTCTGGTCGAATAAAAATGAAATCAGCCGGAGCGGGCGAAGCAATCTAAATGCATGTGAGTGAGTGAGTGAGCAAAGCTGTGCGCGGTGGCGTATACGTGATGACTTTGCAAATGGATTGTGTGTCTGCTGCTGTGTATCGTAATCACATAGCCGGCTAACATCATAAAAAGTATTGGATGCTTTATTCGCATTAGTGCGGCGCTCCGATTCGATCAGGGATAATTTGTTGGCTGCTAATGCCGAGGCAATCGCCTCCGCAGGACCTTGAATCCTTGAATCCTCGCCTGAGCTGTGCGAAGTGTGCCCATTAATTATGGCCACACAAATGGATTTCATAATTCCAGGGGCCAGTGCCCAGTGCCCAATGCCAAGTGCCTGGGGCCCAAAATAGTGCACTTAAGTCCCCAGCCGAATTGAGATATTTTGAATATTTGAATTTCATTTGAATATGCATGAGCCGTGCTGATGGAGCGATTAAAACGCCGTCTGACACTCTCTACCCAACTTTCGTTACTTTTCCTTCGCAGTTTTACTTTATTTATTTGGCCTAACGCTGCTTTTTTCTGTTTGGTTCCACTCTGTCAGGCACTTAAACAAATGAAGCTGTCGCCGTCGCGTTATTTATTAGCCGAGCTGGTAAAAATGTTCAGCCTCAAATGCTTTTTTATTAATTTGCATTGTGGCCAACTCGCAGACTAGCGCACACAAATGGCTGGAGCAGAAGGAGGTGCACTGAGCGAAAACAATGGGTTGTGCTGTAAAAGTGATGCAGACTTTTGAAGAGCTGAATGATGATGTTAAGGTATATGACCTTAAGCATCTAGTTCAGCTGTAGTACTATCCCTAATGCCATAACTTATTTATATGTTTATATGTAGTAGTTCAAGTCTTGTATCAGTTTTTTCTGCCAGTGCAGCGCGGGAAGAGTGGCCGCCATCTCGTTTAGCGACTGCAATCTGAGCCTGCAACGTGGCTTATTTGTCTGGCTGGAGATGCCAAAATGGCTGCTCGTCTTTGGCTCCGCCCCCTTGCCACCCAGAAACCCCTCTCCCTCCCCTCCAACTCCAGGATACAACTCCCCCCCTCCTACGGACCCTTTATCGTATGTTAAAGTCAGAGCACACAAAATTTTTAAGTGGTTTTGCCGAAAGTTTTCGAGTGTCGGAGTTCGAGAGCCTTCAGCTCGGCTTTTGTTTAAAATGTTCCGGCTTTTTAAGCGCCACGCTGAGTCGGCCTCCTGCCCGCCGAGGGGCGTGGCCGGTCGCGTATATATCTATCTATCTTTATATGTATGTATATAGATCTGTATATACTGTGGAGACACACACATGGCTGGCACGCTAATTCGCAGCGGGTGACAAAGTAAATTATGATATTCGTTTCCCGACTAACAGACTGCGTGCACTTCCTGCAACGTCTATTTTTCCTTTCTTTCCTTTTCGCTTTCCTCATTTCCCCCGGAATTTTCCGCCGGACAGCGCGGCAGGTTCAACGGGATTTCCATTATGCCTGGTCTGGTTTTTGGATTGGGATTGGGGTACTGGTGGATTGGAGGATTGGAGGATTCGGTTTTCGGGCCGTGATTTGTTGCACGGCCAATGTCGCGCCCCCGCGATGAGCACTCCGGAACTTTGCGTATCTGTTTTTGAGCTTCTTAATGGAAAGTTTTCGGGGCGAAATTTACGATTGGGGGCCGGTCTACGTGAGGATTCACCCCCCCACCCAACCGGCGTCATGTGAAGATAAGCCGGAAAATTGCAGGGGCTTGGGGGTTGAGAGCTGTTTGACTGCATCTGAAGCTCGCTTAAAGCGAATTAGTTTAAGTTTTCGACCATCGAAGGGCGAGCTGTTTGTCACGTCGTTTGCAGTTGCAGTCCTGATCTTTGTTTGCATTGGCCGGAGCTGCTGCTCCATCAAAGCCATTGTTTGTCCTACGGCGATGATGGGGAGCCGGAGTAAATTAACAAGGACTTAGCTGCATCTGCAGCCAGGAATGAGCTTACACTGGGGGCCAAATTGAGGGAAAGCAGCTGGAATAAAATATCAATTTTAGTTTTAAATACAATTTAGAGAAAGGTGTAAACAGATTGAGCTGGATTAAATGAAAAACCTTTTGGAGCAACAACGCTTTGAAATCACAAGCAAGTTGTTTTAGGCTTCTGTTGTGAACTTACCTTTCTGAAACACAAGACGTTCTGATAAATTCAACTTATTTGCCTTTCTTGGCGTGCAACTACAAGATTCAGGGGCGTGCAGCTCGTTTTGTTTACCTCATCGCTGGGAAATCTGCTGGCCAAGAAAGGTCCGCACATTTTCGTGCAAACTTTGTTAACTATTTAAGACATAATTTAGCAAATTATTTTCCTCCATTCTGCTGCTCGTTGCAGGGTAGGGGCGGCCCAGCAGGGCGTGGCGGCTGGGAGGCGGCTCATAAGTAAATATTATGCAAATGAGAGCCTGGGGACCAGCCAGGCCCCCTCCCGAACATCCCACCCTTGACAACAAGGGGCAAACTCAGCCTGCGCGAGCTTAGCTGCAGCGAAAGTTACTTTTTTCAGCTGGAGCAGCTGGCTTGGCGCCATGTCCTTGCCATGGCTGTTAGTTTTTTAATCCTTTGCAGTTATTAATTTAATCGCACAGCTGCATTTCAGTAGCGTGTGCGGCATGAGAAAGGATGGTGCACGGTGCATGGGGGTGGGCTGTGGAAAGGCGTGGGAAAATCGCGGAGAGAGGCGTAAAGTTAGTGGCAACTTTTTGGCTGCCAGCCGTGACAGTCAGTCCGCTGGATGGCTTGACAAACGCTTGACACATAAATCCGACGTCGGCTTTAATTAGTCACTGGATTTGTTGTCAAAAGTTGTAACTTTCACTTAAATTATTCATGTAGCCGCTGTCACATGACGAGCCGCGTCCAAAATCATGGCCACCAAGTGGGTAAATCGGTGAGTTCATTATGTGGCCATAAATTATAAAAGCCGCTCAATGGCATTAAAGCATGACTAAATTGAACACAGAACTATCTGTTTACGTTTCTTGGAATTATCATCGATAGGCGGCAATTAAAATTCAAGTCCAGAAGCCAATGAAATCATCCTCAATTTTCATTGAGCCAAAGTTGGATAAACAAAGTGTGCACGTGGAGAAAATTCCTGGAATGAAATGGTCTGAAAATGATCAAAGCTTTGTTTTTAATATGGTACCTATTTAAATTTAAATCATTTGATTTAACTTTAAAGCCAAATGCCACATAAATTCATAGAATCAGCGACATTGATCTATGGTTTTCGCCTGTTTTTCCACTGCACAGCCTTTTATTTGATTGTTTTCCCAGCGCAAACAGACAGACATTCTTATAGCCGCATTATGCTTTAACTGATTTTCGCATTTGAATGATTTATGCTTCCCGCCAGACTCATTCGCATTCGTTTCACCTGCTTTAGCCGTCGGGCCAACGCCTTTGGGACCTCTTGTCTGGAGCTCGTTTTTCATAATTTTGCATGTGATTTGCGCTGGTTTTTAATACTCTCCCGTTCACTTTTTTTCGGTTGGGAGTGGTGGGTGTGTGGTGTTTTTGCCAATCGATAATCAAACGCGTGTGAAATTCGCATGCTGGGACATAAATTTATCAACAGGTTAACAAGTGACTTACACAAAAATGTGCTCATTCATTTATGGCCCGACTTTTGGGTGCTGCAAATTTTACAAGCTAACAGAATCATTTTACGCATCATTAACGTTTTTGTATTTCATATGCAAATTCGCCTAGTCCTCTCATCTCTGCGCTTGATCCTTGAAGACCAACCATCAGACGTCCGTCCAAACAAAGTCAAACTTTTTGGCAATGGATTCGTGTGTGTGACCGAACGACCGCTCCATTAGTGAGGTTCACTGAACATCGCAACGACGGGATTGAGGGGATGAAGGGGGCCGAGCAGGTCCTGCCAGGACCTCACCCACATTGGCCACATTATGTGCACGCAATGAGCCTTGAAATTTAGTTTTCGGCTAGTTTCAAAGGGTCAGAACTTGAGCTCCTGCTCCGGACACTTTCGGGATGAGGACTTTGCGTTCTTTGCGTGCATGTGCCAAGTGACAGGTTCCGGAAAATATGCATCCGCCTCTCGCATTACGGCAAATGAATTGCAACGACTTACGCTGCATTGGCGCCATTTAAAGCGCCATTAATTAATCGTAATTAAAGTGATTTTCTTTCGCCTTCTGGGCAGCCGCTTTTGTTGTGGTCACTCGCTGATTGAGCCTTAAATTGCCGGCATCGCCTTTTGTGGCCGCAATCGTCGCCATAATGAATCGTATTGCATAATTACTGCAAGCGGCTGCCGCAGCTCCTGGCCATTTTTGAGTTGTCCTGACCAGGACCACCGGAAGTTCGCAGTCCGGAGTCCAGCGTCCTTGCGTCCTTGAGTTGTGTGCGCAGGGTCTTTCGACTTGAGCCATATTTATGCACTCATGTCGGGTAATTAACAGCACAGTGGGCTTTTTGTTCCACACGCACATGTATGCATATATAGCCGGCATAATCGGGAGGCCCTCGTTAAATATATTTGAACAGCCAACAGATTCTACCGGGATTGTCTGTCATCATGGCATGGATCTCAGTGCTCGAAGCCGCAAAGTCTAAAACAAATTTGCACACAAAAAAATGGGCTCTTAATTAAATAGAACTAAGAACTCGGTTAATGGAGAAGATAGATAGATTTGAGTGAGTTTAGGTACCAATAATATGTATCTAATCACAATTATTCAATAGCAAGCTCCTTTTAAGCACATTTAATACTTGAAGCGCATATTTTCGCCCAGTGCATAATGGCACACATATTGGGATGTATGGTAAACAGATGTTGAAGTTCGAGTGCTGGACGATTGTGTGTGTGTGCGTGTGTTGTCGGTGAGGCGATAAGTGACATTTGAGTGAAAGCTTTGGCTCGGCAGTGTGAACGTGTTGGAGCCCCTCCCCCTTCCATGTGTGTGTGTGTGTGTGTGGGGTGTGCGTGTGTGGCGCGCTTTGGCAAGCCAACAAATATTTATCTATGCCAGTGGCCATTTAGCCGGAGCCTGCCAATAAAATTGCCATTTCTGTCATTGTCAGCTTAACGGCAAAGTGAGCAACAGACAATTGCGATAGTGTGTGTGTGTGTGTGTGTGGTAGGGGCACTACGTGTGTGTGAGTGTCGCACGAGTAGTGTGTGTGTGCGTGTTGCTTTGACAATTGATTAAATATGTGAAGTGTGCGCAATTATGTCAATTAAATGGAAATTACTTTATACCTCGGCCGGTGCTCTTTTGTGCTTGACAAATCACACGGAGACACAAACGAGTTTTATTGCCGGCATTAACTGATGCATAAAGTGAATAATGAGCGACTGGACTGCCGGATTCCTGAGCCCTGATAAAGAAGGCCAAAATAATTGGCTACCCCACCGCGCCGAGTTGTCATTGGCAACCGCAAAACAAAGTTCTCTGGCCCTGAAAGTGTTTGGCCAAATGCATAATTTATTAGCTGTTAACTTACTACGAGTAATTGCAATGCTCGAAATAATTGGCAGCCAAACAATGGGTTTCTTTGAAGTAGGCAAACTGAAGAAACGGGGTATCGATTACAGACAATGCACAGATATCGTACAATACTTTTAAGCCGCTCGAGCATATATTAAAATAATATTAACTAAAAACCATAGTTAGTGGCAGAAACAATTAACGTGGCCAAGCGAGTAACTGAGTTCGCATGGCCAGCTGGCTTAGTTAGAGATACAGATACGGATACAGATAAAAGAGATACACGGCATGTCCTTGCACACTACTTGTATATCCTATTACCCCTCCCCTCCCCCCCTTAGACGAGCTTCAAGTCCTGGCCCAAAGCGCGTGTGTTAATGGCAAAACGTTTAATGTTTCTGGTCACGTAATAAATCCAAATCTGTGCTCTGTGCTGCGCACGCTGTCACTTCCGTTTTATGATTTAATTTGTAATTTACTCCCAGGCTCTTCCCCCTCCACGGATTGTTGATCTTTTCTCTTCTTTTTTTTGGCAGTTAGTTGAGTTGATGTTGTTATTTTTGACAACGATACCTGAGGGCATGCTCCTGGGGGCTGTGTAGGCCTGGAAATAGAAAGCGAAATATGCTTTCCTGCCATTTCGATTATGGCGAATAGTTAACTTTTCGGCGGCAAACGCTGCATGGGGAGCAATTGGGGATGATGGATACGCCGGAGCACTGTTTGACTGCCACTTAAATTGCCCTGAGAAATAATCAATCCGGCTCCAATCATCGTTGTGTCCAATCAAGCTGGCCTCAACCCCAGCTCCAGCCATCCCTGGAAATGTGTATTTTGGACCACTAACAAGCTGCCCAAAAGCGGTTGCCATATCAGCATAAGTCAAGCATTTCCATGGACAACTTAAGCCTTATCCCTTTTTGGCTGCACTTACTCGAAGGGGGCACTAGTAACTTGTACACTAGAAAAAACCCAGATCTTTAATAAAATATAAATCCCTTTCCATCTATTCCAAAGTTCATCGTGTGTCATTTGTTTCGGTGTAGCAAAGTGTCAAGCGCCCAAAATTCTTTTCCTAGTCCCCTAAACTTGATCCCATCCCGACATTTGCTTCAAATTAACACCTCTGGGAGGCGGCTGACTTTTATGGTCTACTATTTTGCATATTGGAGCCACACAAATTGTGTATGGAAAATCATTACCCCCTCACACACACACACTAACAGAGGCAGCTCCTTGCCAGCCAGCCTCTAGCAATTC
The DNA here is from genome assembly GCF_016746395.2 of Drosophila simulans. Lineage (NCBI taxonomy): Eukaryota > Metazoa > Arthropoda > Insecta > Diptera > Drosophilidae > Drosophila > Drosophila simulans. The sequence continues at coordinate 25,486,398 of NC_052523.2, read as the reverse complement.
ATTTTCGCCCCCCTTTTCGCCAGCGTCGAGCTCTTCAAAGAGAAATTACCTTTTTTCGCGTTACCAGGCCACGCCCACAAGGCGGGAAAAGTGTTGGTTTGGGGCCAGGAGGCTTGACTTGGGAAATGCGGAAAATCAGCGGACTGGGGCTGTTTTTCCAGGGGAAAAGTCGGCGTTCGTGGAGCGGTCTTTAGTGCTGATGGCAAACTATCTTTTCACGCTTTGCAAGCTAGAAAATTTCTGCATTTTTAGGCACGTTTGGTTTTCCCCAGCACATCCTTTTATTGCCAGCCACCAACCCCGCACCCTACCATTTTATAACCCCACTCTCGTCGACGCTGTCAACGCCTCGATGCGTTTTAGCCCTCTTCATGTGAGTTCACTGTGCGAAAATAGGGGTTATAATGGTAACATGGTATGGTAATGGTAATAATGGAAAAAGATATCCATTTACCATTAAAGCAGAAGTATTAATCACTTTATCACTTATGTGCATGATAGAATAGTATCTAATATATTTTTTATCCTCTCACATATTATCTACTTTCTTGTAACCCTTTTTTTGCTCAGTGCTTTTGGTGTGAGTGGTGCTGAATACATTTTTCTAACGCCAATTGCTTTCAACACCTCTTGGACCTGCATGTAAAGTTGCTTGGCTTCATCTTGCCGGCTCCTTTTGTATGGCCGTTGTTGTTCCCGTCGGCCAGGCCGACAAAAGCCGTCGAAAGTGTTGGCCATCGGATGTCGGATGGTTGGATGGTCGTATGGTCGATTTTAAATGGTGGATAGGCGATGGACGATGGACGATGTCCGATGGACGGTATGGTCGATGGCCGCTGCCAAGGCCCATGAAAGTGGTGCTAGGACTCGTTTTCGTTTTGGTATCTTGGCCAGCCAGTCGTCGTCCTGTGGGCTGACATATTGCAAGTGCCTCGATGGGCAGTGAGCTGCGATTATGTGCAGCACACACACACATGCACATGCTCGGGAGCAGTGATTGCATGTCCTGGCTATCTGAGCGTGTGTGAGTGTGGGCCAACTGGCAGCGTTTCCGTTGCCTTTCACCAAACGGAAGTTGGGCGCACTAAACGATTTGCTTGTTTCGTGTGCTGAAATATTTAGGCAGTCCGAGAAGTCGGAGGTTCTGCTCCCTTTGAGGCACTCGCACTCGTAACTCGTAACTCCAAGGCTCCAATGCTCCGCTTCACTTAAGAATTAAGAGATATCTGGCAATGAGTTGGCAGCCGACGCTCGGATCGCTTTTTGAAATACTGCACTGGCTTTGCATACAAATGTGCTTCATTGATAATGCACAGAGAAAAACGAAGCATTTAATGGAAATGAAATAAAATAGATACTATTCAGTATGAGTGCTCAACAGTATGCTACAATTCCAACCACACAAACTGACAAAAATTCAAGTTTGTTAGAAGAGCAGTTTATTTTCTCTCTGTGTGCAAAAGAGTGTCTGGGCGGTGGAAATCGGGGCGTGGCTAGCTATTTGTAACCATTTAGTTTACTTAATTTGGCGTGCAAAGCACTGCGGTTGTGGGGCAAACGCTCCCCCGCCAGGAGATGAATGTTTGTTTGTGTTATTAATGCCCCTGCCCGAGAGTCCTGGAAGTCGAGAAAGTCCTGGAAGTATGCAACGCACTTCAGTCAGCCGGCTAGCATCTGGCCCAGGGCTATTTTATTGCATTGTCAATTTAATGGTGTGGAAATGCCTGGCGAAGAAAAGCTGCTCCTGCCACTCGAGAGTGGAAACCCGGAACAAGCTCACAGATAGAAGCCGGCAGTTCAATGCTTCCTCACAGACTCACAGGCTTGCAAGTGAAATAAGACAGCGTTTAATGCCTGCACAATATTTATTGCCATGTTTCATATTCCTCTATGTATGTACGTATATATCCCCCCTATTTCCTCGTTTTTTCCCCTGTGTTTTCCGACTCTGATGCCACAGACATGGCTACAAAGTAGCCTCCGCCTCTGGATCTGATTCCCAGACTGAGCCTGCATTGTTTAGTTTTGTACTTTGGCCGATCCTTGCTGCTTGTTGCTGTGTCAAGCGATTTATAAAATGGCAAAGTCGGAGCAGAAGCGGTCAGGCCCATAAAAACAACAAGCTGCAAGTAGACGAGATAAGCGGAAATTATTAAAGTGCTGCCAGATTTATGAAAATGTATTTGTATTCGTTTCAGTCCTGTCCGCAGTGCATGGGCAAATGCTGTTTTTTGACTTCATATCCTAGTTGTTGGGCTTTTAATGAAATAAACCCCCCCTTAAAAGGTTTTGCTAACGTCCGAAAAAAGCGGCTTGGAATTGTTATAAACACAAAAGGCCTTTTAAGCCCCGCATGGCGAGTCACTCTTTGTGTTTTGTATTTATTAACCAGTTCGACCGATTGTTGTTCGCCACAAAAATATATTCCATATTATATCAGACCCCGGCTTTATCCCTTGGTAAGCCCACAAAGTTCTGTGTAGGAGGTTTCTGGGCGAACAGTAAATCATTTCCATAATATATATCACACGATTTTCTTTGCCGGAGGCGGGGCATAATTTAATCGAAGGCAATAAATTGGCATTTAAATGTAATAAAGACGGGGAAAATAATTACGGCTGGGGGGAAAAGTCCCACGCTTTCATTACTTAATGCCAATGGCATTTCCCACTCCCACCCCCTCCCCGTTATCCATACAATTTATGTACAACTTTTGGTGCAGAATTATGCACACATTTTCGTCGCCGGACTCCAGACTCCATTTGCTTGGCCCGCGGCTCGCGTCGAATTGTTATGGCCAACGAATGACAGTTAAGTGACATTTAACGGTTAATAAGCCTGACAGATTTACAACTGTCAGCGGCGTTTAAAAATAATGAACATCAACATCAGCGACGGAAGAGACAAAAAAATGGCCGGACTTTCGCCATCTCGAATAGCCAAAGCGATTTGGCCAAATTGACTGCGCAAAGTGAATTATTAATGTCATGTAGGGGCTCAGACAGACTGGGAAAATCGGAAAAACTGCAGGGTGAGGGGTGTAAGGGGGCGGAAAGCTATCGGGGCAGCACTAAATGTGCGTCTATTTAGTTCCAAGTGCTGAAAATTTACTGTGCGTATTAAATAAATGCGATTTTCCGGCACGTGAACCAAACTTAGAACCAGGACTAGGCCCCAAAAACGAAAAGGAAAACCCAGGAAGAGACTGAGACTGAGAAAAACAAGAAAAGCCAAGCGAAAACTTAACCAAAACAAAACACAACCGGGCAGCAGGAGGGGGCGGGGGAGCGGGGAATAGGACAGCGGCAAGGACAACGCTCATAAAACATAAATTTAATTTATGTGCAATTTTAGCAAGTCGTATAAATTTCCCCAGCCCAAAGGACGAAAAAAAAAAGAAACAAGCCGAATTCCACAGCGGCACCGGCCAGCTGGGCAAGGAAAATGTCCTTGAAAATGTCGCATTGTTGTTCTTATTTATAGCTCAAAGCCCGGGTGCTGAAAGGGTTTTTCCGAAAGGGGTTTCCCTGTTGGAAAATATATTTATTTCTGGCCATATTCGTAGCTGCACTTGCACACACGATGTTTCGGGTTTCTCTTGAATGTTAATGAATTGCTACAAATTCATGGGGTGGCATGCCCCCAGGCGAAGAGGCCAGAGTCCTTGCTAAAATCAAATATTAATTAAGCCTAAATCTGGCTTTGACTGCAGATCCGCTGGGCGAAGTGCATGTTGTTGTTAATTAGTAAATTTAATGCGGGAATGCATTTTTAGCATACCACTTGCCCCGGGGCCTCTAATGCATTTCATTTTCTGAGCAAACATATTCCGAATTCAATTTGCAGCACATTTAATTTGGCATTTGGGCCATTTGTGAGCCCAAAAGTTGCCGGAACTCGACAATGCAAATATGTAATAACAGCTATGCCAACATGGCCAAAGTTGCTCTCTTTTTGTGGCAGTAATTTGCCTGGCAGAAGAAATTGGCACAGATAAAGTCCAACACAATGCCCAACGCAGTGCACCTTGCAAAATTTGTTTTGCCTAGAATTTGATTGTCAAACTGGTTCAACTGTCCGGATTTGTTGGCCAAACTTTCGGCAGCCTAACAACAGCCAGATGAGTAAACAGTTTTCCAATTGCGAGAAAACTTTCCATTTGCCCGAGAAAGGCAAACATTCTTCGCCTGTGATCACAGGATCATGCAGTGCCTGGAAAAGTTTTTCGGTTTCCGAAAACAGGATACATTAGCCCCTAGAAGGCAGCGTCTAATTGCCTGGGCCACAAATCAACATATCTTCGTCTTACCTGAAAGTGTGGAATTTATGGCAACATCCGCAGATTCTTCGGCGCTTTCGCGGCCATAAAATCGTTTTGCGGTCACTGAGCAGCGTGGAAATGGGAAAAGCTGGGCGAAAAGTGGGCGAAAAGTGTCGCTCTTTAAAGCGAAATAAGAAATTTATGAAGTTCCAGCCCGATGTTCCCTTCTGGGCACGTACTCTCAATCCCAGTCACAATTTTCCAGCTGGTCTTGTTTCTGGGCCACATCTAATTCATTTGGGAAAGTTATTTATTGTATTATTTACCACTTGAGCCCGAAACTTTGTCAATTGTTTGTGTTTGCCGACCAGAAAGTTTGTGCCAAAGACACCAGGAATATCTGCCTTTGAATATCTGGTTACTTTTTTTCTTCTTTTGTGGCTTTCAGTTAGCACTTTAATATTGATGTTGCAATGGTGAAAAATTCACAAACGGCACTCACTGCATATTTTTTAAGCTCTGGCAGCTGTTATGATTGATTTTTTTTCGCATATCTACGGCTTTTTTAAACAGTCATAGTGTTTAAAAATTGATGGGCAGCGACATGAAAATTGGACGACAGCACTTTGAAGAGATTTTACCCAATTTAATGACAATGGAGACAGGCGAATAGCAATCGTTGATTGGGGCTTAATTCGAGTGAGATTGACAGCTTGTTATTCGCGAATTTCGGTGCCATCAGCCATCACATTATTGTCACAATAATAATCATCAACCTGCCCCGACCCGAGTACACTTTGCATTCATTATCCCATAGACAAGAATTTTGTAAATTGTCTGTGCAAATGTAATTAGATTTCGCTTTGAGCAAATAGGCCGACAAAAAATAATGCGACACAACCGCCAGGAATCCTCGACAAGCCGCAATCCACCCCTTCAACCAAACCGCATCCTTCGTTATCTGGGAAAAGCCACAAGTCGAAGGGGTTGGGAAAAGGAAGAGGAAAAGCCATCCCCTTTTCCCATATTTCCAGAGTGTTTACCTTGGAGTGTGATCTGCACTTAATTAATATGATATTCGTAAGCCACTCAGCATCTTTTGTATCCTTGTATCCTTCAGTTGCCCGGCCAACGAGCGCTTTCGCCGTTTTGTTGTTCTCGGCGGGTTAATTAGCATATGTAAATGAAAAATCAAAACTCAGCCACTTATCAAAGGAGCAGCAGCTGCGGGTTTGTTTGTTTGCACTCTGCATCACCGTCTTGGAGCTGTTCGTCCTTTTGGTCCTTCGGTAATCGCTCCGTGTGGCAAACGCGCACGTTGCGACAGTTAAGATGATGGCAAGCAGCTCGTAAATGACTCGCAACTCCCAGAAAGATAGTTACGAAAATAGTCTTGGCCTGCAGCGATTGCAGCCGGGCCTTATTTTATTTAATTTAATTAAAGCCACCGCAGACAGCGCTGCGGACAGGCACGTTGACAAACCCACAGCCTAGTGGCAGCCTCATTTAAATACAAATAATTTATGAATGCGAATCCCTGCTGTCTCCGCCGGTGAGTTTCGCGGACCAGCTGCGTGAGGATTTTCATATTTTTTATTTATTTTTAATGCTGGCGCTGCATTAAATGCTTTTTAACTTATTTGCCGCTGGCACTTGTCCACCATCAACTGGCCGCCGCTCCTTCTCCGCATTATATTCCGCTTTATTCCGACAACATTAAGCAGATTACATATACGCTGAGATTATTAAAAAGTTAAGAACTTAAAGTGCCGCATAATGAGATGCAATAGCATTTGCATTCATACTCAATGCATTTAATTAATGCGCCGCCCGTTTGCTTTGCCCCACATCGCGCATACGCAGCGTGGCCCGTCCGCGATCGATCCCCATTAATTGCGAGAAGCGGTTTCCGCAGCTGCCCAGTGCTGCGGCGGCATTTAATAACGATTCATGGCCCCAGTATATTTGGCAGCCAGGAGTGGGCAAGCAAGGACATTCAAGGACGGCAATCAGCGGCCGATTTATTGATGGCCGACTCAGTTGACCCCTGACCTGGCCGTCGTCTTTGGGTTTCAATCAGCAGCAGCGCCACCACAGAATCAGCCACTCAATTGGGCTCCCATAAATAATGCATGCCATGTCATTGACATGTGTTTCGGCAGCACTAGATCACAAGGTCGAATGTAGGAAGCCTATAACTCAATGGACCTTAAACAAAACTAATTCAAATGGACAATGTGAGTTCGATATTTTACTCATGTTGTTAAAAAAATGCTACAAATCTATTTTTAGTGCATACTTCTAAACAGTATTATAGTTCTACGTAGTTATTAAAATGCCAAAAAGTCACACTCTTCAAGCACAGTCTTATCAGAAGGCAAATGTCGAATAGCAAGTCCACAACTAGATGACTTGAAAACTTTATTGACAAAGCACGTTTGGGTTTTATCAATCTACATATGACATCTGAGCATTTGGGGGTAAACATATTTGTGGTTAACTGCTGATAGTTTTCTGTGGCCAAAGTTTTGCACGAGACATGTGCGGAACAATCAATTTCGGGGCCTGTCCGAATGTTTTGGGCCATCGTAGAGCCAAGCCCAGGTGAAGCGGAGGTCAAAGGCAGCGAACGGAAAGGGAAACGGAATAAAACAATGCGGACAAGGCCAAAAAAGTGAGGGGCGAAAACTACTTAGGCAATTTTCAAGTGATGTCCTTGCCGCTCGTCGCACTGAAAGCGATAAGTGGGTGGTGCCCAAGGACCCCCCTTTTTGTATCTGTGTATCTGTCTTGTGTGTGTGTGTAAGTACTTTGTGGTCCATCTGCCATACGCGTCACGTCCCTCCCTCCCACCTTCCCCCCTCCGCCCGCTGAGTAACTAAAACAAACGAAAACAAAACAAAATGGCCATAAAAATGGACAACGGCCAACGCGCTGATAAGCTGCAAATAATTTGTGAGCCAGTGTGTGTATGTAGATGTTTGTGTGTGTTGGTGGGGGCGACGATAGCGGCAATTTCAAAGGCGCTTCAAAAACACGCAAACAGCAACCACAACAACAACTTGGCCAGGCCAAGTGCCTCCCATATCCATTTCTGTGTGTGTGTGTGAGTTAGGGCTTTATGCCATGATGGCATATCTGTGAACCATAGAATGTCCTTCTCGTCCTTTTCAAGTGGACATCGCTGTTGATAAGAACTGAGGAACCAAACCACAGTGCGGCCAATTTAAATGCAAGAATAAAGTGTATTGTGAAAGGATTGCTCAATATAAGTATATATACTATAATATAATATAATACAATTTATATAGCTAGCATTGGCCAGAATGATTGTTGTCTTATTTGCCGACGGCCTGTGATTTCTGGCTCATTATGGCCGCATTTTCGGTTCAGTGGCCGCCCTTTTTGCGGGCCCTGTTAATTATGGAATTATGGAATTATTTGCTCCTTCCGCTTTGCCAAGCATTAACTTGTTGCCGCTGCCGAGTCGATCAGGTAATCCAATCAAAATGCGAATAATTATTGTCGTGCAAATGGAATGCAAACAAAATGATGGGCCGCCGTGTTTCCGAATGCGAATACACTTGTGGCAATTAATTCGCCCCAGTCGAGCTAGCAGCTCGTCCGCAAATTGTCAGATACATAACATATATCCACATATATGCTTATGTATGTGTATCTACGGTGTAGCTCTCATTAGGCCTCGGATTCTACCAACTGAACATGGCAGCGATAAGCCGCCGCAAAACTGAAAATCCACAGCCACGTCGGCGCTTTTGGGGCGGACAATAAAAATTGAGCTAATGCAAACACACGAATGCGAAAAGGGGGGGTTTTAATATTTGCATACGTTTTTTGTGCACTCACCCACTCGCCGGGTTTATTGACCGAAATGCAGAAATTGCTGAAATTCGAAGCAGCCAACTGCCTGCCAAATGGCCCTGCACGCTGCCAATGCCAAAATGAACGGCTTACGGTTTTTAAGCGCAAGTTATGGGCCATCGTGTGTCGATTGGCGGCGGTTTTAAATTTCAATAAAAGTGAATTCGCAATGGCCAAATGGCAAATAGTGCACAAAGTGGCCTTCTACTACACACAGCACACACGTAGCACTGCCGAACAAATCGGCGGATCAACATATTGGCAAGGAAAGGCGGCGGGGAAAACCCCAAACGAAATGGAAAACAAAAGGCGAGTCGTGTGCTGCGGGTGTTGAGGGGGTTGGCGGGGGGAGCAGCGAATTGCGGTCCTTCCAACGCATGACATTTATGCCTGACATAATCCGCTTACACAACAGGATAACAAGATGAGCACTCGTACATTTTTAATACGCTCGAGATACAATAATTTATATGCGTGGCACGTAAGCGCCCGCCAGCAGAATCAGCAGCAGAATGAGCAGCAGAATCAGCAGCGCCTGCAGAAGCTGCGCTTCCGTGGAGCTGGAGAATCAGGATCCGCAGAATCGGCAAGGAGCAAGGTGGCAAGCGTAAACAAAAACTGCGTCTGGTCCCATCTATCCGCTCATCTGGAGCATATGGAGCTTAGCAGGCTAAATAAAGGGCAGACAGTGAAGTGGGGATTCTGATTGCAGGAATTAAATGGATGGATGGAAAGGTGGAAATGGACTAAGTAGATAGTAGGCAGCTATTGTATTAATTTGTGATTATATTTAATATTCAGCAGTATTCTTAAAAACACCCTTTTATTGAATAACTTCATAAAAACAAACTTAAGTTGATAAATTAAATTTTAAGCGTTGCAATGGCCTAGTTGGCCATCGAAACAACTGCTCGGCTCACTTGTGGAATCAGCCAGATTCGCGCCAACGAGGTCAATGGAATCCCAATCCGAATGGCAATCCCAATCCGAATCCCAATTCCAATCGAAGCCCAGAGAAGAAAACAAAGCGGGAAGCGGCAAAACATCCCGGCCAAGTTAGAGCAATGTCAAGAAGCATTTACACACAACGCCAGCCGTTGGTGGGGCAACAATTTATGCGTTTTTGACTTGGTTCCTTGTTTGGTTTTGTTTTGTTTTCCCTCCATAGCTTTTCATTTGTGCTTCCCTCGTTTTGGTTTTTGGTTTTTTTGTTTGTTTTTTTTGCGTATTTCCTCCCGCACAAAGGCGTTAAATTTAGCAACGCCCACACGTAAGCGTGTCGATACTCTACCCGTGTGTTTGTGTATTTGAGTATTAGGGTGTGTGTGTCTGTTCGTGAGCACTTTATGTCTTAAATAAGTCAACAACAGGAGTCACAGGATAACAACAACACCGCATCTTTGGGGGGCGAACACGTTTCCCGAGCTTTGTTTACACTTCTGTGGGTTTTGTTTATGATGTCAAATAAAAGTGCACAACAATACCGAATAAATATTTTATTACTTTGATGAGTCCGCTTGTCTAAGGCATCGGCAATCGAATTCCGGGCGGCAACTTAAAGCATTACCCACCGATCTGCTTATCAAGTGGAGTGGACAAAAGTTAAAGATGTCTGCGGGATTTGGGCGGAGCGAGCAGCACATACTCGTAAACAGCTTTTGACAAATGTGCGCCTAATAGAAATAAATGCAAATATAAACTTGTCCAACTCCAAACGCTCACGGGCCTGTCGTCTATCAGACGTTGTCCATTTGTCAGCGCCAGTCGACGACCTCCCTTCGGGAAAATGGGAAATGCGGAGATGTGGAGATGTGGAAAATGCGACTGCGATGGCGAAATGAGAGCGAGCTGCCTCCGCTTTTATTGTCTCACTCGTGTGATAAACATCTTGGCCTATTGCCGCCAGTATTTCGTATTTCTATATACATATATCTATATGTATGCCATTCCCCCGCCGACTTCCGCTTATCATTAAGCATTATCGCGCGACGTATGTAGTCTGCTTTTATTGTCTCCTTAACTTAACCGCCGCGTCGGCCGAACAGCCGCGCCCTTTGCCCCTCGGCTTTGTTGCTTTTATGTTGATTAAATTATAAAATATTTATTTCGCAGTCGCTGTTCAGATGCTGTTGCTGCTGCCACGGCCGCCACTTTTATATATCAACTCGGTTTTTATTGTGCGTACAACGCGGCGTATACACAATATTTTGCCGGCATGTGTCAGCATGTGTTCGTCCTTCCCGCTCTCCTTCGTATGTCAAATCATTTTAGAGTGATTTTCTCATATAATTTCCTAAGAGAAAACAAGAAACTATCGCCAGTTAGCAAACATTAGTTTGCAGTCACAGCAAACTACATTTTTCGCGTTGAAAATAGGTAAATGGGAGAGTTTCTAAATTCGATTCCCATTTCTAAGGCGATTTATATTGTTCAAAGGAAACATTGAAGAGAAAGAAATTCACTTAATCCGCGAATTAAATTCATATTTTGTTGCTTTCTTCCCTAGTTGAACACAAATTGAAGCTGAAAACTAGAATTTCCGCATTCAGTTTGCGTCAAAAGCCTGAGGGGAATTCATCAAAATCGAAGCCAGGATTAGTCCCAGCTTGTTTAGACGGCAGATTCTGAGTGGAGCACACCGTAAACAAACCAGCCACCCCATGGTGACCCATAAGTTCTCACTTTTCTGTGCTATGTGGGTAACCCAAATAGAGCCTCCCACATACCAACTGGCAGCTGACAGGCGAACCCGACTCCCAACTCCTGGATCCCGGATCCTGGATCTGGAGTGTCCTGAATCGCTGGAGGAGACTTGGATGAGAGCTGCAGCTGCAGCTGGTGCAGTTTATCAATTCGTAGCACATAGCGAAAATTGATTGCAACGATTTATACTTTCTACTTCCTTTCACTTTATCGCCGTAGTGCATCTACCACCTCAATGTTCTAGGTGCTCCATTCGGTCCTCTGTGCTGCTTTGTCCCTTTCGCTGTATAAATACTTTTACTATAATATCCTTTCATTGCTTGTTTTCTCTGCCAAGTGCCTGGCATTGTTTCTTGTTGTTGCTGAAGTCGACACTGGGGAAAAATGTCTAAACTTGTGAAATTATGAGCTCAGCTAGCAAAATAGATATTTAATTTAAATTTTAGAATACTACTGAATGTTGAAATGAAATATATGTATAAGATGTACTCTGATTATTAATTATCATTTTGTGCAGCTACCTGGGTAAACTACTTTCCTTTCCGTGTAAGTATTCGTATCGTTTCGCTCCGTTTCGATTCGACTCGATTCGTTTCTTTCGCTTTCATTGGCCCTGCCAGGAGTCCGTGCTTCCTTTCTGCTTTCTCTTTATCCTTTCTCCGTGCTCCGTGCAGATGGAGTGGCACGGGTTGGGGGAAGCCCACCGGGCCACCCATTGAATCCATCGAATCCTTTGGGTGGCTCGGTGCTGGCAATCTTTTGTGTAACACAATACAATGTCCTGCGGTTGTAAAACGATTTATTTTGTTATTGATTCGCTGTAAGTGCGGCACACAGTCGTGAGCACGGTGTGGCAAGCACATCCTGCAGGATATGATGTAAATAAAGTAATGGCCTCTCCAAGGCTCCTCCAGCGCCAGCAACGCCACCACCGCCTCTTTGCATACCATCGAGGTCGTCTCGTCCTCGTCTGCGTGCTAAACATGAATAAATATTTCGCTCAGATTATTGAAGTTTTATAACTCATTTCTGTCGATTGGTGGGCGCGGCGCTCCATCGATGCCGGCGAACTGGGAATCCAGCAGGAGTCCAAATATAGCCGCCGAAGGAGGTCGAGGCTACTGAGGAGGTTTCCAGGACGCAGCTCCTTCAGCTGTCCGCTCAGCGCTTCTCAGCTCTGCAGGTCCTGTCTTCATCTCTGCTGCTCCTTCCGCTGCACATTTTAATAAATCGCTTAGACTTCGGGGCCACAGGGGCAGGCGGAGGACTAACGCCCACGGGAGTACACTTAAAAAAATGGCCAAGAAGTTGTTTTGATTAATGGTGAAGTTGGCCTAGGAAGCTAAGTTGTATTAAAGAATATTATGACCTTAAACGATTGTATGCAAATGAATTATATGCATACAAAGACAGAGTTTAACTACTTCCCTCTCTCTGAAATAGTTTCAAGTACCTTTTATTGCAGTGCAGTGGCAGCAGCTAGGAGCACAATAAGAAAATTCATGATCATAAATATCCTGCAGGCGTTAAACGTTTGCCTCGTTTTCGTCGTCCTTTGCCGCCTTTAATCCTTGTGCTTTCAACTCGATGCTCTTTGCCCCATGTAAACTCCGCCAGAACACCCCAACTGTCCCACCCCGCGCGCCCAGTGACCTCTGCTCCTGTTTCTGCTTTATGCACCACTTTTGATTTAATGTGCTCATTCTCTGCCACCGCCAAAGACAAAAACAAGAGCAAAAGCAGAAACAACATCAACAATGGGTCCTGTTTTGCCTTTGCTCCTTTCGCCTGCCGAGTTTTTGTGATTTGTGTCTATATTTAGGTGGCTCGTTCGTCTGATGTCCTCCAACTCGAATGCCTCGTCATCGCCGGCACTCCCCATTTCTATGTGTTTGTTTGTTTATTTTTTCCATTTCCAAGCCATTAAATAAAGCGCCCTGACACTCCAACAATCACATGGCACAACAAGGGTATGGGGCAAAAAAGTAGAAATATTTGAGGAGGCTGGTCTGATCCCTGATCACCAGTTTGGCTTTAGGCGCCGCCACGGGACACCAGAGCAAGGCCACCGAGTAGCGCAATATATCCTGGACGCCTTTGAGAATAAGAAATACTGCCTAGCAGTAATGCTGGACATTAAGCAAGCCTTTGATCGTGTTTGGCACCCCGGTCTCCTCCTAAAGCTCAAAAACGGCCTGCCCCAGCCATATTTCAAGTTCTTAAAATCGTTCCTGGAGGGCAGAAGATTCGCCGTCAGGTGTGGAGAAGCGCGCTCAGACGTCAAAGAAGCCCGTGCAGGAGTTCCCCAAGGAAGCGTTCTCGGTCCGCTCCTCTACAACGCGTATACGGCTGACCTGCCGGTGATACCGAGCCAGTACATTATGGCAGCCACTTACGCCGATGATACTGCGTTCCTAACAACAGCAGATACCCCAGCAGAGGCCTCCCAGACTATGCAGGAGCAACTAGATCTACTGAACACGTGGCACACGAGATGGAATATATCGGTAAACAGCGACAAGTCAACCGCTACCACCTTCGCAACTAGACGCGGCACTTGCCCACCAGTCAGTTTCAACGGGTTCCCAATCCCAGAGGTAGCCAATCCAAATTATCTTGGCTTTACACTGGACAGGAGACTTACATGGAGACCACACCTGCTAAAGAAGCGGAAACAGGCGGAGAACAGAGTCCGTGAATTCTACTGGCTGATGGGCAGACAATCTAAGCTACCGACTTCCACTAAGCTCCTTATCTACAAAGCGATCATAAGGCCAATCTGGACGTATGGCATTCAACTGTGGGGCACTGCATCGAAAAGTAACATCAACATAATCCAGACATTCGAAAACAAAACGCTCCGCACAGTCACAAACGCTCACCCTTTCCACGATAATGCCACTATACACGAGGTCCTCAGCTTCCCCTGGGTGAAGGATGAGATTAAGAAAAGCAGCAGGCAGTACATGCAGAGGCTTCAAGACCACCCAAACAACCTGGCACAAGACCTGCTGGACACCAGTCAACGCACCAGGAGGCTGCACCGATCACACCCTTTGGACCTCTCTGGGATTAGACACGCAAATTAAATTAAATTATATACATACATTATTATATACATCATACATACAATATCGACAGTTATTGTATAGTTTCGCAACAATTTATGTAATCAATTAATTCTCTACCGTTAAGTTTAGTCATCAAATTTAATGATTGTCCGCGAAGGACAGTTTTAAATTAATATATCCAAAAAAAAAAAAAAAAAAAAAAAATATATTCTTGTGGAAAATCATTAAAAATCTGATAAGTCACTGGAACTAACTGCCGATGTGGACTAAGAAAAGTGGCGAGCAATGAAACTTAATTCTAATTAAAGTGGTTTGAAGCCACAAGCTTGGAGAATAATCAGCTGAGCTTGCAGTAAGTTTTCAGAAGTATTAGTAGCGACAAACATAGTACTTTCTTTAAGCTTTCCTGATTCATTTCCGTGCATGACAGCACTTCGATGGTCGGAATTAAAGATCTAAATGAAACTAGGACCCATTCACGTTGGCGCTGTGCCACGTAGCCAAAAACAATAACAACAACAGCAACAACAATGGCCAGGACAACAAGGACAAAGGCAACAACAATGCGTGGGCATAACTAAACCAAATTGGCACATGCAGACAGCTCATCGCTTATTCCATCTTTATGATTACCGAAGCGACCCAAAGCCAACATTCAGATTAAACAGCATGCGACATGTGCGACACACACATACAGATGCTCACGCAGCAGTCGCAGATACACACACACACACACACAGGCGCGCAAAAGGCACACAACGAGACTGAGATACATTTGTATCTGCATGTCTAAGTTGTCAAATGTATGCAGAAACATAAGCTAATCAAAGCTAGTTTAATGCGTGCACAGCCAAAGTTAATCCTAATTAATTTAATTACGCTTTCGGCATAAATTATTTCACAAAGTACGAGACACAACGCGGCCAGTGAGTTATGTATTATCCACAATTAGGAGATTCTAATTGTTATTAATTGCCGATTTCGGCGCCAGCGTAAAATGCGCCCTCTTCTGGGAAGAATCGCATTTAACCTGCCGAATGCCTTCAGTCAGCCAATTTAGTTTCAATGGTTGGAAAAATATGAAATCATCGAAAGTTTCTGCTGTCCTCCTACTTTGCGTAAATATATTTTATTGAAATATTGCACCTGCCAGTTCAGGCCGCCCACTTTCCGCATTTTCCATCTCCGGCAATCGAAAAACTTCGCTTTGCGATGCCCTGCACGTGCGGGAAATTGTCGAGATGGCAAATAGTTTTCCAGCAACAACAACTACTGCCCAAGATGGCAAATAGAAAACTGCAAATGTCCCAGTGACAGACGGAGAATCCTTGAATGGGAGACGATGGACCATCCAGCTCGGCTTCGGCATCATTTTCCCTTTTTATTTTATTTCTTTTTTTTTTTTTTGTTATTTTCTGGTGGAAAACTCGAAAATTATTGTTTTTGTTTTCGTTACACTCGAATCCAGGCTCTTGTCGCAAAAGTTTTATTAGGTGTCTGCATCTTTCGGCCGATATGCTTCATCTTTGGCCAAAAATTACTTGAGGGAATTCGAGTGCCGGCGAGTCCGAGAAATAATGATAATAAAACCAAAAACCTGTGCAATCACGGCAAACTTCGGGGCAATATGAAAGAGTTTTTAATTAAAATATGGTCGAAAGTCCCCCGACCAAGTCAATAAATCAACGACCCCTCTTTCAACAGGTTTTATCAAGTGGCCGGGTCTCGAAATGTAGTATGTATGCAGTGCACATCCATACCCATGCCCATCACCCCATACATATATACGGATACTTAAGGGGCACTTTGAGGCCCGGAAAATTGGGGCCGAACATGCAACCTTATGGCTGCCAAAAAAGTGGGTCCAAAGTGTGCGAGTGGGTGGCAGGGAAACCTCTTTTAAGGCGCCGTGAGAAACACATATTTTATCTCCGGCCGAAATGTGAACTTGGCATGCGAACCATTACCTAGTGCACTACTTTCTCAACGCAGCGGAACGCTGTGGAAGTGGACCAAATAGCTGTTATTAGCAGCGTTTTTTAACATTTAAGAGCATGGCCGCGTGCAGTGCGCACTCTCACAGCTGTTAAGCTTAACAGTAACAGAGGCTGATGCAGACCGATGCTGTTAGAAACGATTTGGCATTGTGGAACAGGACCTCATCTGGGAGTTCCTTCATTACTTTAAATGCACATTTCACGGCTGTAATTCCCGGAACGAGGATAATTTCAATCAAAGTTATAGGAGCAGACCCCACAAGTTCCTAAAGGGCAGTTGTCAGTTGCAGACCGAACTGCTAAACTGCTGAACTGCTGCCCATATAGCCGACATAACCTCAGGCCAAGGATCCGGTGCGCAACCGTATATCCTGCTGACTTAGGTGGATTTGTGTACTGACATTTGGTTGGGCTGTGTGGTCGTCTTAAGTGCTTGGGGGTCTTTCCCTTGCCAAATGAATGGCACTGGCAGCAGCTAGGATCCATCCTACCCACTCCCCCAACCTGTTGGTCCTGCAGCCTAGAGGTGGCCAATTGCTACTCATGTTTGTGTTTGAATACAGTAAATGCGTATTGCCCATAAGATATTTTACTTGTGCTACTTTAGTGCTTTTAATGGCCCTATTTTTATGACTGATAGCTAAATTTGCACTTCCAACTTAAATGCTATGGAATTAAGCACCTTCGATTGCTCATTGAGTTTTGAGCGGCAAACTTACGCACATCCCTAATGCCGCACTAGGGAATGAATGCCACTGACTGACTGGCCAACAGTTGCAACTCCGCATATCATGGTCCTGTCTGCGGATCCGTGGCTAGGTCTGCGTTGGAATTAAACGCGCCCCTGGATGGAAATGCAGGTGAGTTGCACTCAACCGCAAGGAACACACGTCAGTTGAAAGTCGCCCGATCTACGTGGACAACTAGTTGGTCAATCGTGAGCTTATTGAAGAGAATACCTTTAAGTTCACTTACTAAATTTATACAAAACAAAGTAGATGGGCAAAAACTCTTCATGGTATGCATATCGTGAGCTCTATACACTATATTTGGTTAGAGCACCTTAGTTTTATGGTTTGTTCCTTAGAGCAGCCACCGAAGTGGAATTAAGCCAACTGTTCGCGCTCTTCTAGATTACTTAGTCCTCGACAATGAGGGGTAGCTGCATAGCCACCCCTGTGGACCAGCTTGCCCCCTTCAATTTGGCCATTAAGCCGACCCTCGCTCTCCGAGGGCTTATGAATAATGTGCACGATTTGCGGACGCTATAAATAATACGCAAATCGAAAGCGCACTCGCCCTCTAATTGAAAATGCTCGACTGGGGAGCGGAAATCAAGGCGAAGGGGGGATTGATGCGCGAGGGGCGTGGCAAAGGGGCGGAAATGGGGTGGAGCTGCAGTGGTCAGCTGCGAGAAGCGCTCCTGCCACATAGAATCGTTCGTTTTGCCAATTAGACAGCCCAGACACGTGTCGTAAGCTTATATCCGCAGTCAGCTTTGGCCAACACTGAACTGCACGATTTCGAGGATGAGTTATGGGATCAGTGTAACCTGATATTGATAAATTGTTGCTTCATAAGCAGGTTTCGGGATTAACAAGTTACTCTAGGTATGGGTATAGGTATATAGAGAACTTCAATTTAGTCTCAATTTTCTATATATTTATAGAAAGATTTTTAAGTATGTCATTATTGAGCAACTCATCTGCCCTCTTCTCATCTTTTCAATGTGCTGTCAACAACTGTTTTGTGTGCCGCAAACACTCCCATCCAGAAAGGTCCTGATACAAATCCCTGATCCTTGCTCGCAAGTGTAATTTATCTGCTGGAGTTCACGGGAGCCTGACGATTGAGGATATCCGTGAGCTTACAACCGTTAGCCGTTAACGGTTAACTCGACAGAGGGGGCAGGGGCACAATCGTGGGGGGTGGAGTGGTGGTCGAAGGGCAAGGACTCGCAGGGAATGTGAGGCGAAAACAGCGACCCCCGTGTAAGTGGGCCAAAAGTGCGCACTTGAACTACACACGTTGCCGTTTGCGTTAGCGGCGTGCTTTTATGGCCAAAACAACGAGGAAAATCGCAAAAGAAAAAGCGGAGATGCGGCAAAGTAGGCTATGAAATTTAACTGTCCTACATTGTACCGACAGCCACTTAAACTTTTTAACACCAATTTAATCAACTCAGCAACAGCATTCGACACAAGTTGCCCCCCGACCTTTTTATATCCCGGATAAAGGGAAATGGAAGCTGGCACAATGGGACCCAAAAACTGGGAATCAAAACCAATGAACTGGATGACGAACTGGGGATGCGAAAAGAAGCCCGATTGAGCCGTCAATGATCTGTGAGAAATGACGAGTGTTTGCGGCGCGACATGAGGAATTGTCAGTCAATTATGGAACTATATTCCTCAGGGGACGAGCGAATAAAACCGGCAGAAACAGCTCAATTTGCGGCATTTAAATGCCTCGTAAAACATTTTCCCCCATGGCCCCCACAAGCTTTTATGGGCCACACACCAATTTATTTATAAGCAATGGACCACATCTTAATGATTTAACTGCCCGGCGAAGGAAGTGCATAAAATCGCCGCACTTCCTGTTTAATTTCCTCGGCGTGACTTTGCCCAGGCAGTGAAAATGGCGCTGCTACTGGGAGGAAAGAAAGCCAAATGGGAAAGAATGGGTTGCCGACGACTTTCACTCAAGCGAGCCAGAAGGCAAAGGTGCACTCACAGCTTTTATGGTCACTTCTTGTTGAACTTGCGCATAGTTTTTGCGCTTTTTCGCCAACAATGTTGCATGTTGCCATCGCAGCGCCGAAAAACAAAACACCAGTGTTGACTGCAAAAATGGACAAAAAGAAGGGAACACCCCGAATATCAGCTTTATGGCAGTTGCACAAAAAGCGCGCAACTCTCTTACAAATTAACCTGCGACGAAGATGGCTAATTGGCAAGGAGCCCTTTGTTTTCCCGCTTTCCCATTTTCCACTCCAGCCCAAAGAAACTGGCAGTATGTAGAGCGGCAGTTGCCTTTTGGACGTCATGTCACCACCATATGGCTGATATGGCTGATATGGGGCTGCCGAGCTACTTAGATAACGCTTAAAAGCCAACGACAGCATAACATAACACTTTAAATAACTGCCACGCCCTGCCAGCAGCAATACACTCGAAGTAAAAACTTATTCCCAAGATAAGTTAAGTTTTTTAAGAACCAAAAACAGAGAGAGCAACATTCGAATCTTTTCATTAGGGGAATGTGGTGTAATGAAAACGAAGGGTTATAATCCCTACAATGTTCAATGCTTTTTTGCAGTGCATCACTATGAAGGGCACTGCTGGGAACCCCGAATCCCTAGTCCCGAATCCCGGATCCCCAGTACCGAATCAGTTCAGAGTGAAGTACTGACTGCGGACCACGGAGCAGTGCCCAAAAAGGCAACAAAAACGACAACGACAACGTTGACGACGCTTCATTGCAGCAATTTGCATTTTAAGTTGCTAATGACAAAAGTTATAATTGCATAACGCTCAGCTTCGAGGACTCGAGTGTGCCAGTGTGTGTGTGTGTGTGACAGCGACACATGTGCATTGTAAAGGTGTATGGGTGTATAGGTGCGGAGGTGTTGTTGCAACTTGCAAGGCAGCCGGAAATGAAAAGTAAATCAAATGAGTTGCCGTTGTCGAGTTGCTGCAAGTGCGTACTTCATCAACGCGAGCCCACCCATGTAGCTTACACCCACCCACTTTGTTCTACTCCCCTCCCCCTCTCTGCCAACACCCTCGCCATTCACATGCATCACCTGTCGCCGTTTTCACGTATCTGTATCTCTATCTGTTGCCATGCAACAACGTCACCTGCAATTGGCGACATTTCCATTTGTGATTGCTCGATTTCGCCGAGGCCCCAAAGCTGCCTTGGATATCCAGCTGCAGCGGGCTGGTACAGTTTCGGACATAACTGTAATTGCTTTTACACATTTCTAAAACTACAATTCCGAACACATTTTCAAGCTGCATGAAAAATTCATTCATTCATTCAAAATATCAAGACGTAAGAACCTATCTATATATATCATTCATATTCTACCTATTCAAACTTATAAGATACTTTAAAATCCTTTGAAATTCGTATAATAACATTCATTAAAGACAGCCAACTCATACCTTAGGCCCATATTGATTATCAGAGCTATGCAAACCACTAAAAAGACTTATGAATTTAATAGGCTTTGAGAAATCAATCGAAATCGTCTTCGCCAATGTCATCAAAACGTAATTAATGTTTGTCTTATACGAAAAAAAAATGGACAAAGCCGTCAGTGGGGGGACAGATCAGAAAATAAAAGCGCATTTTCCTCAAATGTCAAACACACAGTCGGCCTTGAGGGCAGGGCTCATTAAAGACGATGAATAAAGAGACAAACGCAAATGCATTAGCCGGGTTTGGGCGCTTTTGGTGGTCTGGGTGGGTGGTTCAGGTGGCTCAGGTGGTGCAAGAAGCCCAGCTGAATGTTCATATATGCAGGCTCAAAACAAGCAAAGCTCTTTAGAGAAAGAGACGGCGCTATTCGGGTGGGTGAACGAGACGGGGATGTGGGGACGTGGGGTCATGGCGACACACTTACAGATGAGCTCACATGAGATTCCATCTTTCCCTGTTCTTTGAGGTCACTTTGACAACTGCCAACCGCAGCTAACGGGAAGCTCTGCCACTTACCAACTTTGCAGAGCGGCTTATTGCGACAGCGACATAGAAAGAGACAGGTGCACAGCCAGAGAAAGAGACGGACAGACAGGCAGACAAGCGGGCAAACGGACAAACGGACAGGCGGACAGACACGAAATGCTACTCGGTCTGAGTATCATTAGAGAAAATGTTAAATACACTTCAACGGAGGAGTTTAAAAGTCAAAAGCGTATGAGTGCGACATAAAAATAAAATGCAACAACGTGCAGCAGCAACGAGCGTACACAAAAATTAGAAAACATGCCCCAAGTGGGTGGCAAAATGGGGGATCGGACCCACTAAAAGCGAGTGTAAATACTTTATTTTTCTTTTCCTCCGTCAACCTTGTTGCTGGTTGCGGGTTGCCCTCTAACGATTCAGAATCTAGTTGTTTCTGCAGTGAGCGAAAAACGGCTTTCTTTGAAAAACAATATATACATAGGTAATGAGGAAGCTTTATTATTAATACCCTTTTACCCAAATATTTAAAAGCCTAGGGGTGGAAAATGTATTTCCGTTGAAGGTTTGTTCTTTTTCTCCAACAGCAGCAGCTAAAAAACCCCCCGTTTTTGTCAGTGCACCATTGCGGTTGTTGTTTTTAATATAAAACGTTGATGCTGACGCTGCTTGTTTTTAGTTTTTATACTCGCACCGTTGCTGGCCGCAAAAACGAAAACAACAAAATGACCCCCAGCAGCAGCACACATGGCAAACAGCAAGATGGGGCAAACCACCCCTTGGCAGCACCCCCACCCACTAGATCCTATGTCCTGTATCCTGTATCCGAATGCTTAGCCAGGTCCTCGACATAAATAGGAAATGCTAAGCAGCAAAAGAAAACCGAAAGGGACAGCAGCGCCAAAATGAAATATAAATAAATGTGCATGCCAAAGCAGAAAATCAAAGAGCACACATTATGCATATTGCATGGCAGCACCCACCCAACCGCCCAACCACCCGACCACCAACCACCCGCTGGCTCATTCCACCCTTATAAATTATTAATTGACCCTCGCAAATTGCTCTCGTTCTCGGAAAACAAAAGAAAGCGCCAAGCTGGCTGTGAATCTGCAGCTAAAGCGGTTTTATCTCCCCAAAATAGTCAAATGCTGCAAGATGTGGCACTTGCATCAAGCAACACGTTTATTGGCAATGCAATTGTCAGTATAAATCAAAGGTAATGCCAAATGCTTTCGACGCCAATCAAATGGGGAAACTGGAGCAAACTTGGCGCATACACTCGCCACTTACGAGGTACACATAAAACCACTTTGCTTGGCACTCCTTAAAGATTTGTAGCTCCAAAAAAAAGTGACTATCGCTTGATACTAAAGAGTTTAGAAATTGGGATGTAACCATGGTATTAAGAATCTTTTCTTTATCCTTTTGAGATGCATAGTCTTTCTTCGCACTGCCTACTTCTTGGTAGACTGGCCGTTATCCTTGTGGGTCTTAAGTCTCCTGATCAGAGGACCAAGTTCCCTCGAATGTCGAGTTGTGGGTAAACCCGCCTAATGGGCACTGCAAATCGTTTTAGGGCCATCATTTTGGCACTGCCCTTTGGCTTATTAAGTCCCCCACTGCAGTGCGGAGCATGCATAAGATAATCATATTTCTTGCTCACATGGAGTGCCCTGCCCCCGTCCCCATCTCCAACTTTCCCCTTCTATCGCCCGGATTTGGCCCCCTTCGACTGCAACTAAATAATACAAACTAAGTGTGTACAAGCCAAGCTGGCAAATTACGAGTTTCGGGGGGAGGAAAATGGAAAACTCGCTCCCCGGGCGCAGCTTGCTGCATTTGCCAGCTGGCAGGAAACTAAAATGGAAAGCGCAAAAGTGGCTGCCACTGCCAACAACAACAACAACGCCAACGACGGGCACAACAACAAAAGTCAAATTAAATTTCGCATAATTTTTTTTGGCTGTTTGTTGCTCTTACCGTTTTTCGTTTTTCGTTTTCGGGGCACAAAGTTTTTTGTTTTTGCGGCTTGGCTTGAACTTTCTTTTGGGGTTTTTCTGCCGTCTTGTTTTCCTGCCAGCCACATGTCGCATTTGCTTTTATTTGTTGTTCTGGCGCAGTTTTCTTGTGCATTTCATTTGATGAAAAATCGCTTCTCCTCCAGTCTTCCGCTCGAACTTGAACCAAATATGCAGTCCCTTTCTGTGAGTTTCCAGCCATCTGCTCGCACAATCTCAGCATCCTCGAAGAAAGTTGCCCCAACGCCAGTGGGGCACAGTCGCAGTCACAGTTGCAGCACAAATCAAAAGTGGCCCAATGAGCCGCACGAATCTAATTAGTTTGCCAGCTTAACGCAGCTGCACAGCAACAACAAGACCACCAACAGCGGCGCGAGCGGAAACGGAAGTTGGCCAATCCCCATCCCCATCAACGTCGCCATTGCCAGCGCCATCATTCCCTTCATCACCATCGCCATTTGGCATTGTTGTGTGCTCTTCAAGCAATTAGCCAAACTAAAGGCAGAATCCCTGCCTTTTTGGCCCATCTCTTTAGGCTTCGAAGCACTGAGAGAAAAATACTTGAGTGGCTTTCGATACAATGTGCTTGTAATGTTCATTTCGATTAAGATGTAATTATTTGTTAAGCGTAAGATAATAATTTTAATATATTTTAAAAACACCTATAAGCTTTTAATATATAGATACTTCTCGAATTTCTCTCCGTGCATCCTGTAGCCCCAGTCAATGCATGTAAGCAGCTCGAGCTCCATTCAAACCCGAGCCTAATGTCACCTGCCCCCCATCGCTCCCTCCTGGCCGTTTTCCACCTGAACTGGGCAGAACGTTGAAACAATGGCACCACGCCGACACACGTACAACAATATAAACAAAGGGCGTCTCCCCTTCTGTCTCCCCCACCCATCCGTCCACCTGTTTTAGCCGAGAACCCCCATTCCATCCCATCCCTTTGCAGCCCATCCCGTCCGCACTTCACCTGTGTGTTTGGCGCTAATCTGCACTAAATTGTTGTTTATTTTTTGGCTTTAAACGCTGTGTTTAGTCCGCACTGGCGGACTTTGGGCCCGGCCCGTTGTAGTTGTCGTAGCCGCCACCCTTGGCTGATTTTGCGTGGCAATTGGCCATTGAGCGAGCTGGCTAATTAGCCGGCGCTCTTTGTCCACTTGCCAACTTGGAAAATGGTGGAGGAATAGAGGCATAGAGGCACAGTGGCAGTGGAATATTAAAAATTAATACGTCAACTCCTCGGGACAAAAGTGTAAATGCATATTTATGAGCTACTCAGCTTGCAGCTTGTGATTAGCTGCAGTTTAGATTGGTTGCTTTTGGCCAGCGCCGCCCTCCATTGAAGGGGCTGTAATTATGTTTGGTGGGCGTGGCAGGGGAAAATGACAGACTAATTGCGGACATGCTAAATGAGAAGTTTTACAGGAAAAGCATGCCGATGGGAAACTATTATTGGAATAGGACAAGAAAACCCACCTTTCAGGTGTTTCCTAACTGATGCAATGATAGCCTTATACATTTTTTGTACACGCTTGAAATGATGTTCTCAAAATATAGGGCAACGATGTAGGATTTTCTGGAAAATTAAAAAATAAAATGGAGAGTCCCAACCCGAGGTGTGTGACCGCATTTGCAACACACGAACAAAATATTCGTAATTAGTATTCTGCACTGAAACATTCATGTGTGCGAAACACCTGGAATCCCGCACTCATAAACCCGAGGATACGCACCTGAGATCCTTTGCACCTTTGTCGTCTAATTTTTGCACTGCCGAGCAGCCAGCAGTTGCAATTCCCCAAATGAGTCAAAGCCAAATGCGGCAGATGCACTGGCTTTTGGCCTTAACAGACTTTTGGCCACGTTGTGGAGGGGCCCTGGAAAAACGGCGAGATTCTATTAACGCCCCTGGGCGCCCGACTCAAAGGATTCTTCTCCTGGCCCGCACGAAATTCCCGTGGAATGTGGCAAAAGCCACAAAGTTGCGCTAGTTACCATGCCCAGCATTAACCCCCCTCAACAACCACCTCCGCCTATGAAGCCCGCCCGGTAGGCGACATCAGCAAAGTGCCAACGCTGTATATATATATATTGATCACGAGCTACCATGCCAGCATAGCCTCGTCCCCCGCTACCTGAAACTCTGTTGCAGCCGATGATGAAATCGGCATGAACACACACATATTCACACATACTGCGTGGTGGCGACGCTCTCGACGTTGAAATTAACATGAACCTACACACACACATACACACTGCGTAATCGCGACGTCCTCGTCTAGACTCGCTACCTAGAACTAACGGGATCAAAAGCACTGCTGCTTGCCCGTGCGTATACATTAAGAATAAAGCTTTCATCATTCTTGATCTTGACACCAAACCGAGCAGTTGATTTATTTAAAGTGGCAAATATATATATATCATAAGTACACAATAAAGTCATTATTGACTCCCATCACATCAGCCTGGGCAGCAACTAACTAAGAGTAGAGAAAGGAGGACCCCCGATCCAACGGAGGCACCCGTAACTGGCGCAGCCGGACTAGAACTAAAAGGATTAACAACGCCTTTCACGTTCTTCGTTCCACTTCTGTAAACGGGTAAGTAAGTGAACAAGTGGCAGAAAAAAAAAAACACAAGTTTGAGGAGCCAAGTGTAAATATATGGTTCTCAAAAAAAGAGAAGAAAAGGAAAAAACTTCACACAAACAAGTTCAACAGTGACATACAGTATAATTACAAACTATTGTGACCTAATATGTGCACATCAATCGCTGAAAGGGCACAGGGATCACACATAAAAAAAATGTCTTTACATTCAAAGTGACCGAATATGTGCACATCAATCGCTGAAAGGGCACCGGGATCACTTATGACATACATAAAAAGTTAACATCATTCAGTGCTATGGCCAAATATGTGTACATCAATCGCTGATGAGACACCGGGACCATACATAAATAAGCAAAACAAATAAATCTAGTTCAATGTTGTGGCCGAATATGTGTACATCAATCGCTGAAAAGGCACCGGGACCACAACATTGAAAGAAATTAAACAATAAATCAGTAATAAAATCACTATGTGTGTCAGGTTGAACCTTTCCTTAAAAGCCATATACTTGTTCGCGAATGTTCCCAATTGAGAAACATTTGTCAAATTACAAATACACTCAACTTACTACTTCGGATTGTGTTACTGCCATGTGTTCATTTACTTATACAAACTGAATATAAATTTTTTTATACTTACTAATGTACATAATATATTACAGTCAAACATTGGAGCCAACACTTACTTAGAAAGAAACAAACGGATTCATATTATAAATACACACTACATTTTAAGATTATCTATATATAAGATTACAATTACTTAATTACACCTTATTATTTAAGCTAAAACATTATTACACTAAACATATACACATATACACATAAACATAGGTACACGTATACAAAAGTATATAAGCACAATAACACATATACCATATTTTTAAGTACAACACACAGACTACACAAATCAAAAACACCTACATGCCACAGAGAATTCCGTTTAATACCCAAAGTAAAAGAAGACTTGGACTTAGAAGTGGAGGCAGCCTTCCTCAAATTAGGGAACAAGTAGAACAATCCACCAACAGCAACAACATGGACTCGGGAAACGCACCAGCCCCTTTAAGTCCGACTACTTCCGCTACTTCCACAGTTATTAACACCAACCTTAACCCAACCGACATTTTGGCTTTTATCGAACAACTCCCCACTTTTGAAGGTCATCCTAGCAATCTCGACAAGTTCATAACTAGCGCTGAGGAACTGCTGTTCCTCATTAGATCAGTAGACAAGACCCCTTATGGACAACTACTTCTAAGGGCCGTCCGCAACAAAATCGTAGGAAAAGCAGACGATGCCTTGACCCTTTGCGACACTCGATTGAACTGGGACGACATCAAGACTAATCTCAAACGACTCTACACCAGCAAGAGAACCGAAGCGATGATACTTAGGGAAATACAGACCCTCCCAAATGACCTTACAATGGGAAAACTTTTTTACAGTATAATTAAAATGAGAAACGAACTTATAACAATAGCTAAAGACATGGATACCACGGGTAATGCACTCGCAACTAAACGTACCCTCTACGATGATATATGTCTCAACGCATTTATCATCGGATTAAAGGATCCATTAAGAACAATCATAAGAATTAGGAACCCGGAAACTATCGAAAAAGCTTACGAATACGGACAAATGGAACAAAGTTTTTTCTTCCAAAACTCAAACAGACAAGTAGAGGGCCGTCGCCGTGACAATCCAACGGACAGAGGACGCCCATACCCAAAAAATAACCAACAAGAACCGAAACTATCAAATAATAATGGTCGCAACATTTCGCACCAACAAACCAATCATCAGCAAGGGGGACAATCGATGAGAAATCAAAACACATCCCACAACTACGAAAAACCAACTTCAACACACCAACAATACAGAAACAATACTAACACAAATGTAAATTTGTGCAACATAAATGACGACACAAATTTTCCGCAAAGAGCCTCGGAAGACCAGTCGGATTCATAACTAAAAAAGCCCACGGGTCATCATTACCTTATGTAATGCTATCCCCAACATTTGTCCCTTCACAACCACTTAAATTCCTAATAGACACTGGGTCCACTTATTCATTTATAAACCCGGCCCTCATTACAGAAGACAATATAAAAAAACTTAATTCAAGCATAGCCATTCATACAGTACTTAATACATTCCAAATTACGGAATTCACAGACACTATTAAATTTATACAATTCAAAGAATTGTCAAATCAGAAGTTTCTTTTGTTCAATTTTCATCCACACTTCAATGGCCTCTTAGGCATGGACCTTCTATCCACTCTGAATGCAAAAATAAACATCGCGGATTCCATTTTGGAAACACCTGAAACCGCAGTTCCAATTTTGACACGACCAAACCCTGTAGACATTTTGCATACTGTACCATCAAATAGCAAGGTAAGGCTTCCACTACCAGTAAACTTCATGCAAGGAGACTTTATATACGGGACCACAGATTTTGACAACCAACTATCAATAACAGGTGGACTGTATACTGCAACCGCAGGTATAGCCTATTTCGAAGTCTGTAACAGTTCAGACTACAACCAAACACTTTATTTAGAAGAACCATTAATAGCAGAAGAACTCTCTTTACAACACTATGGACTTTTACACTGCATGTCTACAATGGCGGATACTACTCAGACGGACACCCAACAAGAACTTAATATTAAGACAGAACATTTAAACCAAGAAGAAAAATTTAATCTAATCAATCTATGCAAAACCTTTAGGAAACTTTTCCATTATGAAGAGAGCCATTTGACCTTTTCTAATGTCGTTAAACACTCCATACCAACAGTAGACAATGTTCCGATATTCACTAAATCATACCGTTACCCATATGTACACAAAGAAGAAGTTCGTAAACAAATATCAGAAATGCTTCGACAAAATATTATTAAAAACAGTCACTCTCCTTGGAGTGCACCCGTATGGATCGTACCCAAAAAAGCCGACACTACAGGCAAAGAAAAATGGCGGTTGGTAATAGATTTTCGAAAATTAAACGAAAAAACCATCTCCGACCGTTATCCGATACCTAACATAGCAGACATACTGGACCGAATAGGTAGAACAAAATACTTCACAACAATAGACTTGGCAAGTGGATTCCATCAAATTGAGATGAATCCACAAGACGCGAACAAAACAGCTTTCACAGTCGAAAATGGGCATTACGAATTCACAAGAATGCCCTTCGGTCTGAAGAACGCACCAGCCACTTTTCAACGTGTGATGGACAACGTTCTAGGAGACCTTATAGGTAATGTTTGTCTGGTTTACCTAGACGACATTATTATATTCTCACCCTCACTGCAGAAACACATTAGCGACATTAAACTTGTTTTCTCTAAGCTACTGAATGCGAATCTAAAAATCCAACCTGCTAAGTGTAACTTCTTAAGGAAAGAAATTGACTTTTTGGGACACATTGTTACTCAGGAGGGAGTCAAGCCCAACCCAAACAAAATACAAGCTATTAAAGACTTTCCCTGCCCCAAAACCATCAGGGAAATCAAGTCATTTTTGGGATTACTTGGGTACTATAGGAAGTTTATCAAAGATTTCGCAAAAATAACAAAACCTATAACAAGACAATTAAAAGGAAAAAAATCAATAGTAATAGACGACGAATTTAGGAAAGCAGTCGAAATTTCAAAGAATTTATTATGCAACGACCCAATACTTATATTCCCCGACTTTACAAAACCATTCACGTTGACGACCGACGCAAGCAACTACGCCATAGGGTCAGTGCTATCACAAGGCCCCGATACCAACGACAGACCCATATCCTTCGCTAGTAGAACGCTATCAGACACAGAGGTTCGATATTCCACCATAGAAAAAGAAATGCTAGCTATTATTTGGTCAGTAAGTCATTTTAGGCCATACCTTTTTGGCCAGAAATTTAAAATAGTCACAGATCACAAACCATTAGTCTGGTTAGAAAGCTTTAATGGTCAAAACCCTAAACTACTTCGGTGGAAAACTACCCTAGCCGCATACGATTACGAAGTAGTGTATAAAAAAGGCAAACAAAACGTGGTCGCTGATGCGCTTAGTCGAATAGAACCAAATTTAAACATAAACGAAGACCCACAAAAAATCCCAGTTGTCCAACAACCATTAAATCATTTCAATACACAAATTGTGTTCCACATTGGGGAAAAGTCTTCAGTACAAATCACAACACCATTTACGTACAAAACAAGACAAGTCATTTCAGAACCTACATATACCTTTGACACTATTTCTAACATCTTGCAATCAATTCTTAAACCAAACAAAATGACTGCAATATTTGCCCCAGATCAAATCTTTTTGCTCATAGAGGAAGCGTATAACAACTACTTCTCGGTGAACGACTCATATAAAATCTCCCGTTGCAAACTGTTCTTACCCGAAATAACCGAAACGGAAGACCAAAAAACAAGAATACTTACATACCACTTAAAGAACAACCACAGAGGTATCGACGAAACCTTTCAACACCTAAAAAGAGATATTTATTTCCCCCGCATGAAAGATATTATTACGCAAGTAATAAAAGACTGTGACATTTGCCTTACACTTAAATACGACAGGCAACCCCATAAACCAGCTATGCAATCACCACCTGCCCCACCAGGACCTTTAGAGGTGATCCACATAGATATTTACTTCGTCAATGGTACTTATAATCTAACTGTCATTGACAAATTTTCAAAGTTCGCACAAGCATACCCGCTTGATAACAGAAACTCCATAAAAATCATTGCCGCCTTGTCTCAGTTCATGAGCAACTTTGGCATACCCAAAAAACTTGTTTTCGATCAGGGAACAGAATTTTCCGGAAACCTGTTTAACGATTTCCTTGCTCAATACGATATACTCCAACATACTACTTCATTCCAACAATCGACTGGTAATTCACCCGTCGAAAGACTTCACTCTACGTTAACAGAATTGTACAGAATAGTTATGAACCGTCGAAAAGAATTACACCTACAGTGCGAACATACCGAAATACTTAGCGAAGTATTAACAACCTACAATAACGCGATACATTCTAGCACAAATCACACCCCTTTCGAACTCTTTCACGGCAGGACACACATATTTGGAAAAACCATAACTTATGACAATCATCATGACTACCTCTCAAAACTAAATCAATTCAGACAAACACTATACCCCCAAATACAACAACACCTACAAAACACCACCGATAAGAGATTGGCTAAGTTAAATAAGGACAGGGAACCGCCAATTCTAGTTGAGGAAAATAATACTATATATAGGAAGGAAAACAGAAGAAACAAAATAACACCTAGATTTTCTCTACACAAGGTAGAAAGAGACAGAGGGATAACACTAATAACTACCAGAGGTCAGAAATTACATAAACAAAAAATTAGGAAACACATTAAAAGAACTGTGAACACCCAGTCCCAATCAAACACTAACACTTAATGAATTCAACTAAACATGAAAATGTAACAATTAAAAGACAAATTTGATAAACAGACAGGGACATTATTATCAGGATCATATATAAAATAGAACACGTAAATAACAAACAAGTTTCGATATAGAAATTTTTCGAAAATTACCAGAACCAAATTTTTAAAGAGCAATAACGTGGCCGAAAGCTTACTTGCTAGTAAGTTAGGCCTCATTTTCAAATTTATGTTTAATACACAACAATTAGAAGACATACGAATTTTATTTAATAAGCAAAATGTAACCATAGAATTGGATGAACACATTAACAACTTTTGTTACCATCCTGTTAAACTCTTACTTGCAACACCAAACTATTATTTAAGGTTAAAAATCCATTTTTCAACTAGCAAATGTATCATTTCATTCAAACAATTCCCTTACCTATACATTGTTCATACTTCATTGTCTCCCACGACAAACTTACCATCGAGATACCACCAATGGAACGAATAGAAAATAACAAAACATTGAAAGTCCTATCACTCGAAAAACTGCACCTGGAGGCATTGGCAACAACCGGGAAAATGGACTACATAACTCAACAATACTTTACCGCTACGTACCTTGCATTGAGCATAGTACTAATACTTGTGATCTGTCTCCGAACCTGTAAAAGGCAGAAAACGATTTTTACCCAGCAACCCACCCACACACCTCACGTTGTCGAGTCGGCTATCCCTTCGTTATGGCCATCTCTCCACACTAGGGGGGGAGGAGTTACCATGCCCAGCATTAACCCCCCTCAACAACCACCTCCGCCTATGAAGCCCGCCCGGTAGGCGACATCAGCAAAGTGCCAACGCTGTATATATATATATTGATCACGAGCTACCATGCCAGCATAGCCTCGTCCCCCGCTACCTGAAACTCTGTTGCAGCCGATGATGAAATCGGCATGAACACACACATATTCACACATACTGCGTGGTGGCGACGCTCTCGACGTTGAAATTAACATGAACCTACACACACACATACACACTGCGTAATCGCGACGTCCTCGTCTAGACTCGCTACCTAGAACTAACGGGATCAAAAGCACTGCTGCTTGCCCGTGCGTATACATTAAGAATAAAGCTTTCATCATTCTTGATCTTGACACCAAACCGAGCAGTTGATTTATTTAAAGTGGCAAATATATATATATCATAAGTACACAATAAAGTCATTATTGACTCCCATCACATCAGCCTGGGCAGCAACTAACTAAGAGTAGAGAAAGGAGGACCCCCGATCCAACGGAGGCACCCGTAACTCGCTCAACAGGGCATGAAACGTAATTAGTTTTTAATTGATTAAAGCACAAGTAATGTTGATTAAACGAAGGCCAGGCGTCTTGCACGAGATGGCAGCCACATGACAACAATGTGACAGGCGACAAGCGCAGTGGATATACACTCCCTCTGCTCCTTGTGAACTCCACATACTCCCAGTCAGCAGTTCCCACATCCCCGTTACCATTCCGACTTGGTCCCCAAGCCCTTTGGCTGCTCATATTTTCTGTCGAGCTGTCAGGCGACTGCAAATGCAACTGCGAGCTGCAACAGAGCGAAGTTGTCCGTTGACAGCAGCCAACAAAAGTCCTGACATCCCCAGCAGCAGGAGCTCCAGAATCAGAGTGGCAACAAAGTGAGTCAGCCCAGAGCCCCCTGGTTCTTCTCCTCCTTCGCCTCGTTTCGAAGTTCATTGGGCAGACAGGAGCAGCAGGATCCAGAGGAGCTGCCACAGACCCCAGGCGGGCCACCTCAAAGACGATCCCCCGACAAACTTGCCAAATGAGCTGGCCACGCCACTTAGCCGTGGCACTTGGAAGGCGCTCTACATTTGAATCTGTAGTATTTTTGTGGATACAAAGATACAGACTTGCCACAATATCTGATCCCTACATAATATTCAATGGAATGCCAATGTATGATTGGCTAAAGGGTTCCGCACTTCTTCTAAACTCCAAGTTCTGTATTGAAACTTAGCCATTTCTTGAGCAAACTTGTAGTAACTGGCCAAGAACCTCAAACCAAGCAACCTCCAACTCTAGCCAACAGATTGCTCGGTACCAGCTGGTCCTATCTCTGCTTATTTGCACTCGATGTGCGCTAATTTGATTGTGTTCATGTGATAAACACAGGCCTCGAACACCCAGACCTTCGACCCGGGATCTTGCACTAGAAATGGGACTGGGAGTAAAACTAGCACCCAGGGTGGAACTGAAACCGGGATGTCAGCCCATCAGACCAACGGCCTCGACTTCCGACGATGGGCACACATCCGGTGGCAAATAATTTTCGAGCCTCTAATACGATTTTGCGATTTATTTGCCAGCCGGGCCCAAAAGACAAAGAACCGAGTTCAGAATCCCGGCAGGCAGATAAGAAGGAGAGTCAAAGCCAAGCCAAGTAAAAGCCAAAGGAGGAACTATGCAAAGTAATCAGGGAAACGTAAACGGAAAGCGTCTAGGCACCAGAGCACGATATCTTAATGAAGTATCGATTGCCAGACGGGCTCGGGAGCTAGGAAGCTCGGAATGTATGGGTGGGATTGGGATTGGTTCCTGGGGAGGCGAGGGATATTTTTAAATGACATTTCAGTGGAAAGACACACAATGGCGCAATGGAGCAGTCGAATGAAAAGGCGTTTCGGTAAAGTTTCATTCTAATTATGTTCTGCCACAAGCAAGGGTTTCAACACAGAAACCGGACTGGATTTCTCGGAAAAGTGCTTAAAACTAATCAAATTCCTGGGCATTATATCGGCCTCGCAGGCCAAAGAAAAGTTGCAATGACAGAGATGCCAGCAAGGTGGCTTAGAACCAACCATTCACAAGTTTCGACCTAAACAGATATCACTAGATTCAAGATATTCACTAGAGCTTAAAGAAGTATTCAAAAGTGTGCAATAAACATATTTTTAGTCGCCACAAATTCCAAGAAGGTACTATTTGCCTGCTAGAAATGCTTCCAAGCATGAAATGTGACGCTTTTCTTGCTGATTAATTTCATAAAGGGACAAGTTTGTATGGAAAAGGCCAAGTTGCCATCAATGTCACCTGGCCTTGGGCGAATTTCGAGCTTCATTTGCTTGTTTAGCGCTTATCTGGCCCGTAATCCCGGCTCATTTCGCCTGTCAGCCAGTCAGCCAGTCAGTCACTCTTCATTCCTCATCGGCCTGGCAACTGGCAACCAAATGTGATACGCAATCGGGCCCAAACAATGAGCCAAAAAAGAAAGCGGACAAGAAAAAGGGATCGCAAACATCTCGTTTAATTATTTAAAATGTAAAGGTTTCGGTTTCTTAAGTCGCGATTTCTGGAATTCAAATCCCCAATGAGTTCATTAGGCCAAGGAGGTCGGTCGGGAAGTTTGTGTCAGGTAGCTCGCTAAATATTCAATAAGCGGCAATTTTTGCAGCATACAAATGGGCGCATTAGGGCTTAATTTACAATCGACGCCGGCAGAGCCAAAATATGCGCAGAAAGTCAGAGAATCCGGAAAAGGAGACCCGGCGTAGTTTCCATACCGGATATTTATGCATGCATGAGTTGGTGCCGGAGTGTGAGTGTGTGTAAATGTGTGTGTGTGTGCATGTGTATGTGTAACCAAATGAGTCAAAAGGGAGACATTACTCATGCCGGGAAAAGTGAAAAAGTAACAGTAAACGGTTGCAAAATCGGTTGCCCTAGAAGCTTTAAGTTTTCACTGGAGGCCAAGCTAAAGAGCGGAATCAACAAGATTTTAATTTAACAAGAACAACAAGAACAAGAACAAAGTGTTCCACATATAATTTCAATTGGAAAAGCAGTATAGATTTCTTTGCAAGAACCCGTTTTTAGTAAATCAACTAACCTAGATTGGAAATAAGCGCAATGGACTTTAAGCTGCAGCCGGAAGCCAAATTGAAAACGGCTATCAACACGGTTTTAATTAGTGAAAAAAGCGTAAGTAGAAGCTGAAGATGTGGAAAATGGAATGAAATTCATTTGGGGGACTTCGCAGCGTCTCCGCCTCGGAAATCGTAATAGAAACGCCGAAAAGATGCCAAGGTAAAATGTCTGGCGATGCAGTCGGCTTCCACTGATTTGGACCCTGCCCCGCCCATGCCCCCGCCCCGTCCCGGCCCCACACTTTGGGCCAACTTTGCTGCTTGTTAGGAGGAAACAATGTCAAACTCATTAGTGCTCCCAAAAGGCTTTCTTTCACACTGAACACAAACTTACGCCCACACTCGCACACCCCCACTCACATTACTATAATACACACGGTAGCTGGGAAGTGTCCTTGCCGCGAATGTGTGTGTGTGTGAGTGAGCAGACGCTTTGAACTTTTTCTTGGCGTATACTTAATGGATTAATGAGATTTTTTGTTTGCCCAGGCCAACAGCATGCGGAGGCGCCTTTCTCGGCGAAAAGGGAATTGGGAGGAGGGCAGAAGGCGGAGGGCGGGGAAAGGATAAAGGACTCGGCGATGAGGTGCTAAGGAAGCTAAAACACGAAAGGTGGCTTGAAACATCTTTTTAGGTAAACACTGTTTATGTCTTAAATTGTGCCAATGGGTGTGCCAGTGCAGCGAGGTCGTCCTTTTTAAAGGCGCAAGGATATTTTAAATTTACTTCTCAGGCAGCTGCAGCAATGCGTAATTCTAGGTATTTTCCCATAGAAAGGAATGCATACAACTAGAATAACCTGATTTATGAGAAGCTCTCAACCAAAACATGATAGATACTCCTCCTAATAGGCTCTAATTCTTGGCTAAGCCCTCCAATCATCAGCAAAATGTGCTAATAGTCCGAATAAATTTGTTTACTTTTCGGCAAAACCAAAAACGAGTGCGGATACCAAATGCAGGAACGCAAAGCCAAATAGAAACATAGCTCCGAAACAGTCAAAACACTCGACCTGGCCAATTGCTTAGGGTTTTCCCCCGGATCAGGGTCCCTTTTTAGTGTCATAATCACAGGACATGGCAAAAAGCGTTGACACTTTTTTCACACTTGGCCAAATCCCTTCGTCCTCTTCTCCAGGACAACGCAGCTTAGTAGGAACTGAGGAGCAAATGGGGGAGCAGGAGCAGCTGGCAACTGGGTCCAAGTCATGGCACAAATGACTTTGAATTATTTGTTTACCCGGGCTGCCTGCTGGCCTTTCAACCCACCTGACTGCCAGTTACCATTTGCCAGCTACCAGTTACCAGTCAGCGAAGGATACACCTCCTTCTCCCTCATTAGAGCTGTATGCCCTAGGTTAGGGCTATCTAGATTTAGCCGTGAACCGGCTAGTCATGGTGGAAACATTATCGATGCGATAAGAAAACGTAGGGATAGAACATTTTATCCTCGATTAGTTTGCAAATCTGGCTAGCTTGTAGTGTCATAAATTTATGACCAGTGTATCCTGTGTAACTTTTAATCCATTTCTTCTTTAATAGAACCCTGCCGATTGCAATTAATATCCTATCAGCCTAATTCGCTACACTCCATAAAATACTAGCATTCAAGTACCCCAATAAAATTTTACTGCAGTTGACTGTGCTGCTGTTAATCTCGTAGCTTCTGTAAGGGTATCAGAATCTCCGACCTATTGGGTGTGACTAACCCCTGTGATTTTTGTGGTTTCTCCGTGGCCGATGAAACGCTTGTGGCCAACACGCACCATTGTGCGTAACAAATCGCAGCCATAAACAGGCAAAGGAAATCCCAAAGAACACCGACTGGCGCCTGCCTACAAAAATGCGATGGTAATGGGGAGGGGGGAAAAGTCGGGAATGTCGGGGGCTTGGGGAAACTGCCATAATAATTCACAATTTTTCACAGTTAAGTGTCAGCGGTTGCGTCGCTCACAATTGTCGGGCCCTCTAAGCGGGGGCACTAAATCAACCGAACGACCAGCAGCCAGCCAGCAAGAAATAAAGCCTAATCCCGGATCCTTTATTTCCAGCGCGGCACCACGCGGCGTATGCGCGATATTTGCCGGGGCAGGGCGGGGCGGGGCGAGGGGAGGCAGGTGCACCAGCGCCAACAATTACTTGATTATGGTGCCCGCTGTATGCATTTGTCCGGCTAAAATAACCAAAACAGCTGGCAGCCTCCGGCGGACAGTGACAAGCCCATTAGCCATGAGAAAGTGCATTGTTTAAATTGCAATGATACTTGGTTTTTTTGGTGCAGAAAATAATGAAGAAATTCGAAGAGTTACAAATACTTTTCGTTTGATTTAAGATCAAAACATAATTATTATTACTGAGCATACTTAGTTGAAGAGTTATGACATTCATGCGCATATGCATGTAGATATCCACTGTGCAAGGATACCTGGCGGCGTTGCATGAGTTTGCACGGCATTTATTTGGTTGAAACACCACTTTAGCTGTCACCACAACTGGCATCAGATCTCAGAAATCTCAGCCAAACAAAACCAGCAAAAGCCGCTCAGCTGGCAAACTGGCTGCAACTGGCCAGCAAAACAGCAAAATAGCAAAACAAACACGCACTTCACGTCCTGTTTTCCTTGGCCGGGCCAGAAGGACTCGCCTTTTGATGTCTGAGTAGGTGTATTCCAGCAAAAACTGTTTTCACATTTTGATATACGAGCCACAACTCTTTATCCTGGGCCTTGACATTAAGGGTGCAATTAAAGTGAGCATCAAAAGTTATGCCGAAATGTGAGCCCCATTTTTGGGAAAAGTTTTTCGAGCCGCTTGTGTATTTAGAAGATTCGTTGAGCATCTCGAGAGCACATATTTTAATTAACTAATACATTCGTTGCAGAAAAGACAAAAGAAAGAGATACTTTAGAACTCATTTTTAAGCCTTGAAAAAATCAGACAAATTCACTTGTTTGCCAAGCTTTCAGCCATTTAAGTTACGCAATTATTGTTAAGCCTCTCGAAATAAAGAAAACTTGCTGGTATCAATTTGTGGCCAGAAGAGTTCTCGCCACTCATAGGCGAAAATTGCGTTTATAAAACATATATATTTGTACTGCACTCATTGTTTTTATGACCCTCGTGCAATGTCCACTTGCCTCAGCTCACACTTTTCCTGCTCCTTCGTAAAATAGAAAAGTTTCGCGCAAAGCTCCTTTTGTTTTCCCAGTTAGCACAACAATGCGAACGCAACTTTGCCAAGAATTATTATAGCATTTTCTAATAAAAGCAAATGCAATGCGGAATGAACTCGACAAATAATTCGAGGGCATTGGTTCTGGGCAAACGAAGCGAATCGTCCCAGGTGCCATGCAAATAAATGTGCCATAAAATTTATTAAAATTGCTTTGTGTTCGATTGCGCAACAGTTGGGCCGCCGCATAGTTACTATGTTCTATGTAAAAACAAATAAGTTTGCCACGGAGCTTTGTTTGCACGACCCCCTCCCCTCCAGCCCTCCACCCCTCCAATACCACCTCCGCCAATGAAAACTATCAGTTTGCAGATGGGAAATAAGTAGTCAAAGTGGGAATGCACTGGAAAGAATTTCAGCTACTTAGCTGGCAGTATGATAAAGAAACCCATCTCATCAAAATCCTACATCAACTTATTTCCTAGAAATTTGTTTAATCTTTATATATAGTTATATCATTTTCATATTTTGCTGCTTCACAGCGAATTTGCTTCTAATTTATAACCCACTTTTATTTCTCAGTGCATTGAAGGAAGACAGGAAGCGGAACCTTGTTTTCTGTTCCGAGTTTCGCCGAGTTGTCTGAGGCGCAAACAAACAGCCAAGTTAGTTGCAGTCCTTACCCCCTGGCCAACTGCCCCGCTCCCCATCCCCCTGCCACTTCCCCTCATCCCCTCACACTCGAGTGACTGCAACTTTCAAGTTTTAAACATTTTCATTAGCGTTAATTAATTTGAAATATTCTTTTTATTCTTGTTACCCCCCTCTCTGTTTTTTTTTTAGTTTGCTGTGTGCAAGCAAATTATTCAACGTGGCTGCAACCTGGGGGCGTAAGCAGGAGGGGCGTGGCACCCGCTGCGAGCTAAAACCTCTTACGTTGGTCTAAACTAAAAAGCGCATTTAAGGGCAGCGTCAGCAGAAAAGGACCCACCGCAGGACGATACCAGCACCCCCTGCCCCTTGCCCCTTTATCCAGCCCCCTGGTAATTTCCCTGCCTTTCCTGCGGGAAAGTGGAAAAGCGTTAAGAGGGGGGAGGGGGAGGGGCTTTGCACGGTCGGCTGGCCAACACTAGCCGCAATTTTTAATTACGCGAAAGCCGATCCGCAACAGTTTTGGCTTTAGCCCTGCCATCATGTTGCGGGCAGAGGCGGAAAATCGGGTGGAAATGGTCGGAAAATGCGGTTAGCTGCCGCCACAGAGCCGCTAAGATTTCGCCGCTGAGCAAACGTTTAATAAGAAGGACCGTTATGAGGTCAGCCCTGCCAAGTGCAAAGCCAAGATCTCGACTGTGCTTCGATAAGTGCGGCGTTTCCCCAGGATAACAGTCGGTTCTTCAGCTCGATTGCAAAACCAGGATGAGCTGCATTTCCATTTCAACTCGTCACA
Organism: Drosophila simulans; assembly: GCF_016746395.2. Lineage (NCBI taxonomy): Eukaryota > Metazoa > Arthropoda > Insecta > Diptera > Drosophilidae > Drosophila > Drosophila simulans. The sequence goes on along the minus strand of NC_052523.2, from coordinate 25,447,156 downwards.
CTTTTGTCACTGCCTTTTATCCCGCAGCCATTAACTCCGCCCCCTCACCCTCCCCTCGAATATCCCTCTATTAACACTTTGCTGCGATTTTATTAACCAACTTTTGCGCACTCCTCGGCTGCTAAAGAGGCCGCCAATTGAGTTCACAACTTGGCATATTTAGCGAATTTTTCTTTTTGCGCTTTTGCTTTCGGCCAACTGCACTTAGTCAGCGTCTTTATGGCTGTTGGCAGTTGCCCCCTCCCCCCGAAACCCCTTTACCAGCCAGGTGGACTTATTAACTACTTCAAAAATACAAAGTTACCAACCGGTGATTGCCTGTTGCTAGTGGCTCATAAGGCTGGCAGCACAGAAAGAAATATTATACAAATATTTCAATCAATTCATTTTCATTTATTTAACATTAAATTGAACAGCTGCACTGCAAATATACTGATGAACTGATTTCCAACCACAAACTATTTGTTTTTACATTAAATCCGCTTTTTCTCTCAGTGATTCAGTCAAATCACAGCGTGTGGTCGACGAAATCGACTTTCGACTGCCAACTGAATTACCGGATTGTGCATGTTGGCAAATTTGTTCATATTTTCTCGCACTTGGCGTGCAGCGCTTTAATAATTCACTTGCGACAGCAGAGGCGGCTTAATTAAAGCCCTTGTGGGCCGATTTAGTATCCTCCGCCTAACCGCCTAACCCTGCTAGTTGGCACAAAGGACTCTCTAACTAATGTAGTGGACCGCAGGCCGCAGCTGAACGGGTCCCAAGTCCGAAGTCCGAAGTCCTGAGTCCGGGCACAAACTAAATTATGCTGATAAAACTGGGCGCTGCAAAAGTCACGTTAATGTGGCAGCAGCGACGGACAAGATATACCCGACTTTCCACTTTCCACTTCCGACTTCCGACCTACGTCCTGACTGGAGTACGTGAGCCTGTGAGCCTGTGTGGCGGGCATGTGTGGCCAGAAGGACCTCCGCTGGACAAAATTATTTTTGTTGATTTAACTAAATGGCGACAAGTTCAACGAGTGTCACAGATGAGATTATAAGCGGGACAAGGGGCGGCACGTTCGCAGATGCCTGCGCAGCCCAAGGGCAAAGACAAGTGGATGCCACTTGAGCAGGAATAGTGAGTCAGAGAAGTATGTGCACCAGAAAATCATTAGGCATATGCATTTTTGTTATATAGTCACTTAATTTGAATTATTAAAACAATCCTAACTTTAAACAGGATAAACCTATTCTTAAATTCTCACCAATTGACTTCTGTCAGAATACTTTCCTTTGCAACTGTTTCCCTTTCGGCTAAGCACATGTGTCCCTGACTAAGCTTTTGCCTAAACAAACACAGACGGATAAACCGCCGGACGGACAGACATACGGACACGAGGCGGACGGACAGAATCGGAGCGAACGTTGGCCAAAGTTTGAATAGCAAAACGCCTTCCATATTGAATTAAACGTTTTAATATGCGGCCAGCTCGCAAATTTATAGTTTGGCTTTGAATTAGCATACGAGCACGTATTTCAGTGTGTGTGTGTGTGTGTGTGGTCGGATTGAGGGGATTCCGGGGAGCAGAGCCGGAAATGCAGATGGCGGCCATTTCTTTTCGCTGGCTAAACATTCGACAGCAAGGCCGAACCCAATTTGAACAAATTGTGTGCACAAAAGCGCTCATGCATATGTGTGAAAAAGAGGGGAAGAAAGTGTGCGAGAGCGAGAGGGTAGATCGGACAAAATGGGGATATATGGAGTTGAAGCTCGCAAGCAGACTTTGTGTTTATCTTTGCCGCCGCCGCTCATCTAAATTTTCCACTTCATTCTCGTTCTTCCTGAGACTTTAAGCTGATTCCAAGTTTTCAACCCATATGGAAATCATTCCGGTCTACGAAGTCTTTAATCCCATAACTGGGTTGAGTACGATTGAGGAGTTCATTAGGAGCAGTGCACTGTTGTTTTTTTTTAATATTCTTTGATTCAAATTCCAAGGAATGTGTCCAGAGAACAATAAGTTTCCTTTTCGAAATTGGGGTAAAAAAACCCTTTTTCCATGTCATTCCTTTCGATTGTGCCGCCTTTTGCTCTCATTTGTCATGCACAACGTGACGTATGCGTAATGAATCATTAACAAGCCAATTTGCGGCCAATCCCCACTCTTTGCTCACCCACATCCGCTCCATTTGCCATGACGTCGCCTTCTGATTGTCGCCGCTGACAGTGTGTGTTTATTACGGACTTTTAATTTATTTCATTACACAAAATTAGACCGCCTATCGCCGGCAGGAATCTCAGCGCGCCGAACAAGGCCAACACTTAGGCAAATTAATGCCAAAAATATGTACAGACGAGCGTTGCGATACCGATCCGCATCAAAATCGAAATCAAAAGACACAAGTTCAAAGCGTCGACGACGCCAAGCAGTCTGAATGCGATGCCACGCCCCCTCGTTTCGCACCGCGCACGACCTCGAGGGTCGCAGGAGCATCGCGATAAGCAAAGGATAATGCGGCCGTGTGGATTTTGCCTCGTTTCCCTCCCCTTCGGTGCGTTCGCTTTAAAAAAAAGTCAGATAGATAGAGCTGAAAAAAAGAAATAAATACGGAGACAAGGCTGACATAACAAAGCAAAACAAAACAAAATAAGGATGCCCTATTTTTCCCTTTTGCCACATCTCTCACTCGAACCTCGCCTAGCTTTTCTTGTCATTCGATGTTTTTTATTCGAAAACAGTCCTTTTCAGCAAGGGTATATGCTGTATTCGAAACTTACAAGAGAAAATATTAGAAATTACAAAAAAAAAACTATTTCACGTGCAACAATTTCTTCGCAGCATTCTTTAAGCTAGCTTCTTCTTCTTTTTTTCTTTTTACGTGGTACTTCATATTCGTTAGAGTCGCGCTCTCAACTAAATTTTTTCCCGGGTCCTGTCTCTTTGGTTTTTTAAGCTAAAGGATTATTTGCCTGGTTTATTTCTTTGACTCTGTGTTTTGTGTTGTCTTTGGTTTGTTTTGTCGGCTCCTTCACAATTCGTTTGCCGTTCTGCTCTTGCGGTTTTTCGGCTCCGCAGCCCTCTGCCACGCCCCCTGGTTTATTTACGCGCCTAAGAACGACCTTGGATGCTCACTGGTGTGTGTGTGTGTTTATTTAGGTCGCCTTTGGGTTAAGAAAAGCCGGCTCTGTTAGTTTAGTTTATTGCTTAGCAGCTGATTTTGGTTTATTAATTTCGCATTAAAGCCCGGGTTTTCCTTTCCTTATTTACAGCTCATTGGGGTCAAGCTTAAGCTTAAGCTCCAAGAAGGAGTAAGTTCAAAGCAATGCAAACCCTAAATATTGAAAGGAGTTCTTGGAAAGAGAAAAGTATTTAATTGGCTTTTGTTTTAAGCAATTTCCCCACTCATTGGCTTTTATATTTACTTCGTCGCTGTCTGTATACCAGGTTTTTTTTTCTTGTTCAAAAAAAGGAATAAGAACTTTTGACCCCGCCGAGTTGTCATCAAAAGTTGATCTGCAATCTGGGCGGAGCAATCTTTATGCTGCACATTAATTTCTGGCTCATATCCAATCTACGGGCGTCTTTGGAGCTCGTCAAATGTCTCAATTCCATAAAAATGCAAATTGTTAGCAGGGCGTCAGTCATTAAACGGGGACAAAAGCTGAAATTGCACGGGAATTATGACCTCTATGAGCCAGTCACTCAGTCAGTTAGTCAGTCAGTCAGTCAGTAAGTCAGTAAGTGGCTGGGGAGCTTCGCTGCCCTCAGCGGATTTTTATCCCGAAGATTTATGGGCCGGGAAGAGGACAGCGAATGATGACCCGACCCACGCCGGGGGCCTGTCATTCTGACCACGCCGATGTGATTTTGCAGCCTGGACACTTTTCATGCTCCGCCACCTGCGGTGGACTAACAAAAATATAAAAAATAAGCGCAAAAATCAGCATCATCAGAAGCGAGGGAAAACAGAGCATAAAGGGCTAATAAACTGGGCTGATTTGCATAAGAACAAATGTGGCCATTGGCTAAGCATTTCTTATCAGAATGTAATTGGATTTGTGTGGCCAGCATTCTTTTGATTAAAAATTTCCAGCCAAAAAATGTGGCCAGGCAACTAAGCTAACCGCTGCGAGGAAAAGTTAAAAAAGCATGTGCGGTCTCTGGTAATAAATTTTCAAAAACCAACGCCGCATAAAACGCCAGCAAGGGTGGGGATAAAAAACAAAAACATGCATATAAAGCTACATACAAAATTATTACACGGCGAAAACTAATTGGAGGTGGTTTTGAGCAGTATTTTTGGAAGGATCTGGTTCAATCGAACGTAAATTTGTTCTTAATAAGACAAAATGTAGTATGAGTAACATAATTTGAAACCTTAGATATATTTAGTATCTTTGAAGAATTTCCTTTGAGCCAGACAAACTTGATGTGTTAGTTTTGCACACACTTTTCTGTCAGTGCAGCTATTGTTGGCAGAGGCGCACGCGACTCGAGGGCCACGCCCCCCTACTGGTGCGCCCCTTTAACCCATTACCTGTTTAATGCAATGTCTGCTAACCTGAGCGCCCAGCCCAGCCACCCACCGAAAATAGCCGCTGGCTGTTGGTCAATGCGGCCACCAGGTTGGCGTCGCTTTAGCCTTACATTATTTTGCCACCTGCCCCGATTTCCCATTTCCCATTTCCCACCCCCCTTTTCGCAGGTGAGTGGGTGTGTGTGTGTGTGTTGATGATGAGCATTTTTTCGACTCTTTGTTGGTATATTTTGTTTGCGGCTGCTTTGTTTTCGCTCCGTGTGTCCCTTTTTTGCGCTTACGCCATTCTCGTTTATTTATTAGCAATTTTATTAGCTATGAATTTGTTTGTTTTTATCGTGCAGCCCACTTGCCGCAGACTAAGGCGGCCAAAAGAATGGAGAGCAAACAACAAGCGGCCATCCTGCCACACGGCCTTCTTCATGCCACCCACAGCCACCCACCCATTAGCCAAAAAAAGGGTGTATAGGCCGAGACTTGTTTTGCCGGCAAGAGAAAGTGATTTATATTTCCAATAATGAAAGTGACTGCCGCCCCGGGAGTTTTGCTCCTGTTTACGTTTCGGCCCCGGAACATTTAAATTTAAATATTTTCGCCTATGCCCTGATTTATTATTTCAAAAAGCAGCAATCCCCACTTTCCCACCGCCGAACTTTGGTTTCACGCCCCAACGGCGAAACGCTTTTATTTGTCTTGACTTGTCAACTAAGGTGATTAAAATTTAGACATTCCCGAGGCCCCAGCTCAACAAAAGGAAAAGAATTGTCAAAATGTGAAAAGGGAAAGGTAGGAATGCAAATTAGTTGGCTGGTAAAAGTTGCCGCAAAGAATGAGTGCTTGAAGCGGCGGATTGAGTCTCGAAACGAATATGAATGGCACTTAATGACCTGGAATCTGAATACATTCCGAATTAGCCGTAAGGCCACTCCACAAACTTAATCCTTTTCGTCTCCGAAAGGATGGCGTAAGTGAAGCGCCTCTTTCTATGCATTAATTGCAATTATGCACTTGTTTTGCACATCTCAGAATTAATTAAAATTTCCTTTTTTATGCCGCTAAAAAATAATGCGGAATTTTAATTCATTCGAGAAGGCTCGCTCCCATTTAAATTGCCGAGCTATTGGCCACTTGTGTCGCAAGTCCCCTCCACTACATACCCTTCTAAATCTCTTACCTCAATTTTTGTTTAGCTGTTTACAACTTTCAGTTAATGAAGTCTTCATTTAAAATAGTAAGTTCATTGAAATTGTAACAAATTGTACAAGAGTTACGTTGCAGTTTTTGCATATCAAACCCATATATTATGATACACATTTTCCAAGTCTTAAACTTTATTTAGTTAGTGTGTACGAGCATTTATGTTAGTCAGGAAGGAACTGTGTTCATGTTGTTTTTCTTTTCCGTGCTCCCAAACATGCACTAAATGCTCCCCTTGCGGCAATTTAATAAATATAAAATCCAAGCCAGAGGCTCCAGTACAAACCGGCTATTATGGGAATGTCCAGGAGCGGTTTGCTCAGCAGCAGAAAGTGTTGTCCTTTATCAAGAAATCTGCATATACAAAATATTGTTGTTTCTTAATGAAGAAATCATCGAGGATAACTGAGTGTTATTTATTAAAGAACTTTACTTTATATTCAGATACTTTTTGTAATCTGTTGATTTTCAGCAGTTTTTGGGAATTGCATAAAAGAAAAAGTCACAGGTCCTTGTAAAATCCGTTCCTGAATTCAGTGCCCGCATTAAATTTTCACTATTTCCATCGGCGGGCGGAGCGGCGAAGAGGCGGAGGGAGGGGGAAAAGTCGGCGCCATTGGCCACGTCAATTGAATGGTAGGTGGAAAGCCGAAAGTGTTGGCCATAAGTCAGAAAACATGAATAACAAATCAATTCGGTTTTAACGGCGCTGCAAATTCCTCAGCACACAGCACAGTGAAAGAGCCCATTCGAAAGGTGAGAAAACGAGGTGTTGAAAGCGGAGTTGCGAAAAGCAAAGGAAAGCCGGGAAATGTGAAGCTGAAGAGGTTTTCCCCGAACACACACTCAGATACTCAGACACACACACACAGCTATCCTGGGTGTTAATGGCGGGCTGGGCGCCGGGCATTTTGAATTTTTAATGGAAAATGGCCCGCCTGCTTACACATTTTCCGCAGCCGCCGCCCCCCGCACCGCATTTCCTTTCCCCTCGACTGTTCCAGATTTTTTTAGGCATGTTTGCATACACTTACGGCCAGCAAACTATGCATATGCATGTGTCTGTGTTCGTTGGCTAGCAGGGGTTGGTGGGGGGAGGGAGGCATTGGCCCTAGGCGCCCATTGCCCCGCCCCCTTTTCGTGGGGGCTCTCTTTTTTATGCCCCTGGCAAAATTGTCCGGTAATAAATTTTCAGCGTTTCCTGCCGACAAAGCGCCGCACTTTACAACACTTTTGGCATAAACAAACAAACACGTGCACTGCGAACAAATATTGACAATTTGAAGTAACAATCTGCAGGGACAAAACCAAGCAAGTAAAACTAAAATAATAACCATAGTCCCTTCCCTTATTTTTCTTTTAACACCTTTTCCAAAATAGCTTTAGTTTCAGTCCCTCTTTTCTCTGCGTGTACATGTATATGTGTTGCGCTGGCCATGCGTGTGAAAGGATGTGTTTGCAGCGGTGTGAGTGAGGTGTGTAGGTGAAGTGGCGGCCATGTAACGGAAGTTAAGTACACACTAAGTTGAACTCGTGCGCTTGTAGCGGCGCTTCTTTCATATGTTTTGATACTCTCTCCTGCACACGGATACTTCGCCGCACTCCCGCCCGGAAAAACCGTCGACCACCCGCTCTTCATTTTCCGCGCCACCACTCCCCGGAAAACACCTATCTTCCGCTATTTGCTTGCAGGTGAAAATGTTTGAGATTCTGCCGGTGCTGTCCAAAAGCTTAGAACAAAACTTTTCTGGTATGCCATCAACATTGATGTCCCGTAGTCGCAACTCCCCCTTTTCACCCGCCCCCTTTTCCAGCGCCCCCTCCATTAATTCCTTTGAGAGGGTGAGTGTGTTAAGTATGTTTTTTGAGTAATTCGTGTAGACAAGAGCTGCTGTTTTAAAAGCGGAGCACATTGGGCCCCCTGTTTCTTGCCAGCCAGGGATATTTATGTGCTAGGTAAATGTTATTATAAATTACCCAGAAGTTTGCAACTCGTACTGCACAGCGCTCGGCTTCCTGAAAGGCGCTTTATATATTCGTAATTAGCTGAGATTTATCTAAAAGCTCGTTCTCCAAACTAGTTCAAACACTTTTGCTTAGTCTTATCACTATCATAAGCGTTTAATATATGTTTTTTTACTTGGGGCAAAACATTGAAAAGAAAGGTGCAATCTAATAATGTTGAGTTGTATCTTTGGACCTTAGTTTAAATGTTAAATAGCTTGAAATATAAAATTCTCACATTTACTGTACAGTGGGAACATCATCGTCGTCTGCAGAAATCCGGCTCAAGTGTTGGTAAGCTGGCCTCGTTGTTAATAGAACACTTGACAACACTGGCTGTTTATGCTCAGGTGGGGCGTTTTGAAAGCTGCATGTGTGTGTGCGAGTGTTGGAGGTGTGCTTGTGTCTGTTTATGTAGTACCCTCATTAACTGTCATTACACAATTTCCATAAAAAAAAGAAATGTCTGTGCGCACGTGTTTAGTTTTCTGCAGTCCGGAGGCTCCAACAAAAGTTGCCTCTTCTTCCGAACACTCCCCCCCTCACTATGTATGTGCACCACCCACCCACATGTGTGCTTCCGAGTCTTTGTTTGTCTTTAGAAAAAAACTTTTTAAATTGTGTTAAATATTCCATTAAACAGAAAGCTTTTTGTATGCAGTTGCAAACAAAAAAAGAAAGAAAAACTGTCAGTGGCAGCAATAGAAGCAGCAGCAGAATTGCGCGTGCCGCAGATAAGTTGCCACAGTTAAAGGATGTGCACTGGGAAAAAATCTGTTAATCTCGAATATTACAACCCACACCTGTTGCTTTGTGTGGCAAATGCGCGTATCTTCAATGCTAATTTGTATTAACTTTATAGTTATTTCCTTAATTTTATACACCTTTTTTCTCAGCATAAAGAAGGCGTGGCATCGAACGGACCCCACCCACAAATGCTGCCAATAAGCCAGGAATTTTTATTATAATTTTATGCTCAAATGCATGCCACTTTATTTTACAGAGCCACGCGTGGAAAAGGGAAACTTTTGCCAGCCATCCAGTTTATTGGGGGGCTTAGCCATTCCCGTTGTGGGGCATTAATTGAGCCGCCGGGCTTTTAAAATAATTGCAACATGCAAGACTACTTTCATGCCACGGAGTGTTTGATTCAGATGTGTCCGTTGGAAAATGAATGTATGCCAATATTTCAGTGGAAATCGCACATCGCACAAATATTAATTTCAATATGGACGGCGAGGGAAAACAACACAATACTAGAGTGGTGCCTCCTACGTGTCCTAGATACTCCTAATTCCGATTTAATTTAATTTAATTGGCCACCAAATTTTATCTGCCTACTTAATATCATAATTTGTCAAAAAATGGCGCATATATAATTAACATAAATAGGCTATAATTGGTTTACGAATTTCCTTGCAAATTTATTGAGGCATAACATTAAAAATGGAAAATAAGCATTTTTTGACGTTTTTCGTCACTACTTGGCTCAAAATAGTCAGAAATCTATAAAAATAACTTTTTTGTGTATTTTTTGACCCGAAGTAACATGGCATAACACTTTTTGACAAATATTCAAAAATCCATATTTTGGCCATTTTTGAATTTTTCGTAAGGGGTACCATCATCATTTTTTGCAAAAATTGGCTCGAAAATTTTTTTCCAAAATTTTAATTTGATTGGATGGGGAATTCGATTACGAGTCCAACAAGGTATGACAATCCATATTTCGAACAATATTTCTCAAGTTATGGCTGAAAAACGATTATTTTTGGTTGTTTATGCGAATTTATATATCTCAAATGAAAACACACAGCTTTCTTTTCTTTTGTAACCATTTTTTCTTTATTCATTACATTGTAATTGCTTATATATTTTATTCTGTAGTATTATTATGTATTAATTATGATTAGCAGTAAAAAGTATGCAACATTCAATCAGCGTCTGGGGTAAGTCTCTACTACAGGCCTATCGAAGTTCCAAACCCTGTAACGACGATTGGAGTGAGGCATATCGATATGCTTAAGGTAACAAAAGCAGTCTTAATTTACTAAATAGCTAATAAGTATATAAAATTAATAAATCTAACATATTTCTTTATTTTATTTAGCACTTAAATCTAAGCATCAAATCAAATTATATTCTCCCGCTGAAAGTGTGCTCTTCCTAAGAACATTCCGCTTATTAAATATTCTAGCTACTACCCTTCTATCTAGCATAAATTCATTCTTAAAACCTATAATACCCTACGGTAGGGTACAAAGCAACGCGATAGTGTGACCAGTTGTACTTTGCGGCGTCATACCAAAGCAGGGGAAGAGGAAGCACAGAACACAGTAGGCAGCGCAGCAGAGAAAATGTATAATTTACATTAATTTAATTACAAATAGTTATTCGTGCCAGATCTCGATTCTCGTTATTCCGCAGCAGACCGCAGTGGGGGAAAACAGTTAAAAAGCACAGCGCGCACAAGTGAGTCCACCACCTGGTTTTCCGCGGATACTAAATCCCAGCCAGCGAGCGAGCGAAAAGTGGGTGAAAATGGCGTGGAAAATGGGAGGAAACCGGGCCGCAACGCTGGCGTTGCTCTTCGCCAGCAGTTTGCTGCTGCTGAGTGCGGCCAATTGCGCCGATTTGGACACGGAGTCGGACGACTTCGAGGACGGCTACGTGGAGGATGTGCAGGTGAGTGGGTCGGGTCGGCGATGCGGTTCGTCAGATAAAAAACGAGAGAAAAAAGTACACGTCAGTGGAAGCTACTAGAAGAAAAGGCGAACGCGGTTGCTGAGAGGGTAGGGGAAGACGGCTGGGGGGGGTGGTGCGGCCGGCTTCTTCGCTTTATGACCCACAATTAGCATGCGAGTGTGTCTCACTTTTCCAGCAACAAATCCGAATGCGAGGGAAAATAAAACTGTTTACCCACAGACGAGGTCAAGCAGATAGCAACTCCTCACGGCAGCCCCAAGAATGCGCTAATCTGTTGCTCCAGAGGTTACATCAGAGGTTTATTGTGCAGAGGGGTTCCATTTAACGTGCTTGTTTCTCTAGAAATTATGCCAGTCATTCATGTTTCTAGGGGAGTTACTGCTGCAGATGAGGTCAAGCTAATAGCAACTTAAGTTACAGCACATGTTATTAAATAGCTTTAACTAGTCTGGTGGCCCCTGGTGTAGCGCTCTCCAATTTAAACCCATGCTGGCCACCCATCTTTCTCTCCCTCTCTTTATCACTTTCCCCACTGACAACCGCGTGCTTCGGATTTTATGGCACCTTATCTAATGTTTCCACATATGCTTTGCAGGAGGAGCCCGTCGCAATCGATGGTGATGAGAAACTGGCCTACGAGAGCCCGGTGATCGATGCCAAGAAGTTCCACTTCGCGGACCACTTCGACGACGTGGAGGCGTCCAGGAAGCGATGGGTGCTGTCGCAGGCCAAGAAGGACGACATCGCCGAGGAGATTTCCAAGTACGATGGCATCTGGAACTGGGAGTCGCCGCAGCGCATCGTTTGGGCTAACGACCTGGGTCTGGTGCTCAAGTCGAAGGCCAAGCATGCGGCCATAGCCGCCCCCCTCCGCCAGCCGTTCGAGTTCAAGTCGGACAAGCCGCTGGTGGTGCAGTATGAGGTCACGTTGCAGGTTCGTCACCTAGCGAAACGCTCTAGGATTGCATCAGCCGCCGGGCAAATCCAATTAATACCCGCTTACTGACCCAATTCTCTTTCTCCCCCGGCTTATTCTCGTTCTTTTTTTAGGAGGGTCAGGAGTGCGGCGGCTCGTATCTGAAGCTTTTGTCCGCCGGAAAAGACACGGAGCAACTAAAATCGGTAAGTGCGGGGGCCAATGCCCTCATAGATCACACTCGCCTGAACCCCAAAGAGCATAAATCGTAAACAACCCCCGAATCCGAATCTGTTTACTCGTAGTTCAATGACAAGACACCCTATACCATCATGTTTGGACCGGACAAGTGCGGCAACGATGTGAAAATGCACTTCATATTCCGGCACGTCAATCCAATTAATGGCACCATCACCGAGAAGCACTGCAACAAGCCAAAGTGAGTCCATTAAATGAACACAACTCTTCGGCAGATGGGAAATCAGCAGCTCGTTCAAGCGTTATCGCTATCAATAGAATCACCACTCTAACCATCTTGCTTGAAAGCTTCCGAGCGCTGTATAGAAACAAATTTGGTGTTCGGCATTGCGCATACGTGTAAATTCTCCGAAATCACCTTTGCTCGCTTGTGTATTAGCTGCAATTTAGACCTTTATTACCCTTTGGGCTCATCGTCACCGTAGTGGACTATTGCCCCCATTGATGAGCTGAATTTCTGAAGAGGCAGATAAACCGGCGTGTATTTATAATCCCACATCATAATCCCATTTGTTCTTTGCTTTCAGGAACCGTTTGGAGGAGCCATTCAAGGACAAGCTACCCCATCTCTACCAGCTGGTGGTCCGTCCCGATAACAGCTTTGAGATTCGCGTTGACCACAAGATCATCAACGAGGGTTCCCTGCTGACCGATTTCAAGCCACCAGTCAACCCGCCGGCGGAGATCGACGACCCCAATGACCATAAGCCCGAATCGTGGGATGAGCGAGAGAAGATCCCAGATCCCACTGCCCACAAGCCCGAGGATTGGGATGAGGATGCTCCACCCCAGTTGCCCGACACCGATGCCGTCATGCCCAATGGCTGGCTCGAGGATGAGCCCGACATGATTTTCGATCCAACTGCCACCAAACCCGAAGATTGGGATGCCGAAATCGATGGCGAGTGGGAGGCCCCATTGGTGGACAACCCAGTGTGCGAAAAGGCTCCCGGCTGTGGCAAGTGGAAGGCTCCGCTCATCCCCAATCCCAACTACAAGGGCAAGTGGCGTGCACCAATGATCGAGAACCCCAACTACCAGGGCAAGTGGGCCCCCAGGAAGATTGCCAATCCAGACTTCTTTGAGGATCTGAAGCCCTTCCAAATGACGCCAATTGTAAGTGCTATTTTCATGGCTTTCGTTGTCCCCATTGCTATAGCCAAAATAACTCTATCTAGAGCGCTGTGGGTCTGGAGCTGTGGTCCATGTCCAGCGACATTCTCTTCGACAACCTGATCATCACGGACGACGTGGAGGTGGCCCGTGACTTTGCCGCCAACAGCTTCGACATCAAGCGTCGCTACATCGATCGTGAATCGGTAAGTTTGAACCCCTAACCTCTTCCATTTTTCCTTCACAAAAATACACAGGGATTCGTAATCGAGAGACTTCTCTATCCAATTCGAAGAAAACCTTCTGGCACCGCCTAATGCGCCGCATGAACTACAAGCCCGGATGGTGGGCCCTGTACTTCGTGTACCTGCTCATTCCGGCCAGTTGCTATGTCTTCTATCTCTACCGACGCGCCAAAGAGGTTGGCTCCGGTCTTGGCTTTCGCTCTTAAGTTTAAATTATAAGTGCCTACAGTACACCCACATGAACACCTCTCATATTTGCCCTGCACCCTGCACCTGTAATTGCTACTGCTATTCTTTGGCTTTCTCATTTCATAGGACTCATTCGTGAATAAGGTAGTCGAGCTAGCCAAGGCCAATCCCTCGATCTGGGGCGTTGGCCTGGTGGCCATTGTGGCGCTGGTTGCCCTCACCATCTACTGTAGATTTGGTACCGCTAAGAGTCAGGTAATGATGCTCGAGCTTTCACTTGAGATGTACTTAGGGAATTTACTAATTCTGCTCTTGTTATTAGGACTCGGCTGCCAAAAAGGCTGCTGCCGAGGCCAAGAAGTCCGACGATCCTCAGCCCGACGATGAGCCCGAGGCCGAAGAGGAGGAGAGCGACGAAAGGGCCGCTGGCGATACCAGCAAGGAGAGCACACCGCTGTCTGCTAGTCCCAAGAAGAACCAAAAGTCTGATTTAGATGATAACGAAGAGGAGTCCAAGGCGGCGGAGAGCCGAGAGCCCGCACAGACTGAGGTGCGTTCAAAAATAGGTTTGCTTGTGTCCAGCAGAACTAATCTCTCATTCTCTTTAGGAATCTAACACAAAAACACGCAAGCGTCAAGCGCGCAAGGAGTAAGCGGGCATCCCCACATGCCGAATCCGAAAACAAACACTGCAACTCTAAATTAAAACTTAATCCAATTCCAAAAGCAAGCGGTTGCGAAACAGCAACCGAGGCAGCCGTCATCTCCCTCAAACTACACACAAACACACACACACATACGCGTTTCGGTTTAGTCAACTCTGTACGTACTTTTGCCGTATTATCGTTGCATTTCTGTCGTGCTCGACCCTCTGTCGTCCCAATATCTCCTATACATATATAGCACCCTTACACAGAGCCAGCCGATGGCACCGCTTTATAGTGTTTAGTTGGAGCGCTGATCCTCCTTTTGATTTGTGTAAAAATGGCAAACACCAACTAGACAATTGAGGGAAACAAATCGACTACAACTGAAACTAAAGCAGAAAACAAAGAGGGAAATAAAGCAGAGAAATCTAATGGCAAGCATCTAGTTTAATATTATGTAATTTAAACGAAATTGAATAGTATGTTAGTTATACTCAAGTTTCCATTTTCATTTGTACCGATGAAAATTTACAGCGAAAAATAAAACTAAATGTCAAAACCAAAGCAACAGCCTTTGAATCCAACCAACTGCCAGCAGCTAAGCGAGAGGACTGAGCCAGGTCCTGGCGCACAGGTCCTGATTCCAACCCCAAAAAGGCGGCATGCCCACATTACCACATGGGTGTTAATTTAAATGTCAACCCCTGATGTTGGCATAGATCAGATTCGAATCGGATTTATTATGCTCGATGGTGCGTGGGGCGCCGCCGACCAGACCAGACCAGACACATTGCATTCGTGTGGTTTTGGGGCCTTTCCCAAATGCCAAATGCCAAAATGTTTTCATTATTTGGCCGATTGTTCGATCTGGTATCAAATACATTTAACAATCATTTTGCGAGTCAAGAAAGAAGGAAACCCCCGCCAATACAATTCATTTTCAACAACGATACCATCATGTATTAGAGGCCTCCTTTTTGTCGCTCTGAATAATTCAATTCAATTTCCTAAGCTCATAAATATGCCAAATCAGACAGACAGTCCTCGCTAATGGAATTGTTATGACAACAGTAAGCCGACGACGATTTGCATTCGCCAGAAGGAGGAGTTGGGAAGTCTCAGTCACACACAGGCGGCCATTCGAAATTAGATTTATGCCCGCCAAACAGATGCGAAACTCTTTCCTTCGATTGCCCAAAACTCCAAGGGCCATTCAATAAAAAGATTAAACGATTTGCCCGATGTCTGGCGGCCTCACTTAAAAGGATTAAAATTTTGCGGCTAGACTGCGCCGCATATTAATATGGAATGTATGTAAGGGATGCGTCAGCCGGGGATTCCCCATAATAATTCATGCATAGACAAAAGGCTCCAAGGGTTGCCATTGCACCCGAATGAAAAAATGAAACCACAAACCTTCGTCTGCGTAAGCATTTTAATTTTAATAAAAATATTTTGACTTTCGTTTGTCAAAGGCTGCGACTTGCTGAACCCTTCGAGCACAATAAAACGTCGGAAATAGAACTGAGAATCCCCAATTTACAGGGCTTTTAAGTGCTGCCCTCTTTCCGAGTGAGCTGAATTGGTTAAAAGTATTTATTCTGGCATGGGTCAGCAGTGGACACTCCTGGGAGTTCCCCAAGTTTGGGGGACTTTATTGCAGCTAGATGCTAATCGATGCGTAAGCAAAATAAAACGCCATATGTAAGGTTTTCGCAGTTAAGAGACCCCATTTCAACCCCATGCGAAAAGGGAATCTTGGGGTTGCCCCTGAGGGTTGCAATATTCCGCCGCATGAATGCGATGGGTCCCCCTCATTACGCGCTGTTTTGGCAAGTTCCGTGCAATTAAGCCGGACATTATCCGATCAAATCGCGAATGGCCCCCGGACATGAAGGTCTTCCCCGAGAGCCAACCCCAGTAATTGTCGAGCATTGGCGCTCGATTTCATCATAAAGATTACGTGCAGCAGATAAAAATTCATCAAAATTAATTGGATTTTCAATGTCTTGTCAATTCTGAGAGATTGGATATTTATTTGATTTTAATATTACATTTATTGGTTCGATGCGGTGTTAATATGATAATCCCTGTGTTACGGCTTAATTAAGATTTAGAAAATGCTAAAACAAATAGCTTTTACATATATTCTTTTATTACAAATTTAATATATTTGGGATTTATGCAAAAAAAAACAGCAATTAGGTAAATTTTTAAAAATATAAAATAACTTGAAAGAATCGTAAAATTTTCCATAATTACTGCATATCAATTTTTATGGATGTTCGCTTTTTCTTTAATTTATATGCTCATATTCATATGTGAACCATTAAGAAAGTATAAATCTGATAGCAGTCTGGTCAGTAAGTATTGAGATAAATCATTTCCTATCATTCCCTATATCATGATTAATTAATAATTATGTTGAGCCTATATTTTTACATTGATTTTTACACAGGATATAAAAGCGTCATCTAGCCGTACTCGACAGTACTAAGACATGCTACATTTACTTTACATGTCTATGGAAATATACATGAAATATGCCAAGAATATTTCTACAATAAAGGTGACCATGACAACGTTTTCTAATATTATGAAGATGAAGGAACAATCAAAGCTTTATGTTTTAGTTTAAATATGAGAGATCTTTGTTATAGAGCCCAAGGACATCATTAAAAACATACAATCCATTATAGTTCTTAAAACAAAGGCAAAACTATTCTAGAAAAGTGGCAACAGTGTTTCAGAAAGGACCTATAAATGGCAGTTGTTATGAATTTCCTAATGAAAAATGTCCATAATCAACTGTTTCCTGGCGAATCGAACGGTCAAGAAAAATCACATTTGTATCCCTGTCACTTGAGCACGTTATGCTGGGTGTCCTATCTAAACAGGATTTGCGCATTAGACACCTTTTTGAATGCATTATCAGCAGGGTCCTGTCCCGCATGGCTATCGTCTTGGACTCCTTCGTCCTTCTTCGGTGGTCAGCCAATCATTAATATGCTCGACCAGCGACTCGGAAGTCGCTATTCGGTGGTGTAAAGACAATAAAATTTTATTGTAAATCGTTTATCTTCATTACGCGGCCAGCGTCAAAACTCTGCAAATAACCGCAGCTTGGAAACCGGTTGCCATCGTCATAAATGCGCCGTTGAACATCCAGCAGCGGGTTCAAGTGTCCACCCCATCGAGATCCGATTTTACAACCGATTCCGATCCCGATCCCGCTGCCGTTTCTTGACCAGACCCACCCATCCTGCTTAACCCATTGCAACCCCTGCAATGCCGCGGAGTGCAGGAATGACCCCTTCGCAATTATGGCTCCTTTGTGCGCCGCTTAGTTTGTCTTTTCATGGCCTTGTTCTTGAGATTAAGCTTTTGTTTTTCCATTTAACGCTTAATTTCGGCATTTCGATGCCCTAACGCGATTTCCGCTGACCCCTGGAATAAAAAGGAGCCGGATCGGTTACACAATATCCCATCCCATCCCGACGCTGATCCTTTGAGCAAACGCAACTGACCGCAACTAAGCAAACACTTGGCTTGACCAACGGGTTACGCTTCGATTCGCATTTGACTTACGACACAAGAAAATTTTAATTGCATTAGAGAAGCCTGCACCGGATTTCCATTGTCCTCAGCCCGTCGAGTTGTTTGTTTTACCCAACTGTAGATCGCTTAACCTCTTCCCCTGGAAACTCCTGGCCATTGTCCGCTGGTCAGCTTTCAGATGCACTTTCCGGTCGGGAAAGTTAAGCGGATCGGTTTCAGTTCGAGTTCGGACCGCAGACCGCTGGTTTTTGGGTTCAGAGTTTCGATTCGATTTCGATTTGCATGTGGCTCGATTGGATCGCACGTTTTCGCTCATTTTTCGGCAATTTTCGTGAGCACTCCCAAAAACCCATTCAGCCAGAACTCAAACTCAATTTGCCGGGATCATCATTTCAAAGGTACGTGCGCTGCACGCTTTTCTCTCTGGCGAAGAAAACAAAGGAACTTTGTGCAATTGCAAGAACAAATTCAGAAGACACCAAAAGTGCACAAAGTCGATTGTGTAAATACCCTAAAAAAACAGTTCCTAAGTATCAAATTTTCTTTCGAACGGATTCGTTGTGAGGAAACAACAGCAATGAATTTATTTTATGTGGCTTAAAAGTTAATCAAAACTTAACTTTTTGCTTGCAAGTGTGCAGATACTTAGATACAGTGTCTTGCAGATACTTCTACAATCTTTATTTCCATTATTCGCCTTTAAGGGCAATTTGCCTGGATGCCCAAGACGACGCTCCCCATTCTTTCAGGGCGATCCTGGCATCCTGCCTCCACACAATATTGCGTGACTTTACGTGGGCCCCTGAAATTGGCTTTGATCTGGCACTCATTAGTACTCGCAGTGCACTCATCGTCTGCTGGAGCAGGCTGTCCATGCAAACGAAATATTTATATTTATGCAATGTCTGCCGCCCAAAAAAATTAAATTGCTCAATAAGTTCAGAGCCATGCCGACGCAGGAGGATCGGATCGGTTCGGATCGTATTGGATTGGATGGGATCAGGTTGCACCAACGCATTTGTTGCCCAGGGAATCTCGACTAGGAGTGCCCACATCTTGGAGAGTGGGCGAAGCAGATGTGGAGCTTGTGAAATGGGTGTAGTGTGGGCATTGTCTTTAAAATATATATCTGGGCCCACAGGAAGTGCCAGTACAGAGATATAATTCATTTAGAATAAGTCTTTCTGTATATTGCAGTGTTGCTGGGCAACCGGTAAACATTTCCACACCTGCGAAATCAGGCTTTTGGCATTCACTCGAGTGAATACCCCAACACGATACGGTTCAAATGCTAAATAGCCCAGCTCAAGAACCACCCGAAATTGCGCGCTTTTTCCCCGAGTTTCCTGCCCGTTTGTTGAGCGTTTTGAGCCAGGTTAAGACAAGACAGTCGGTCGGTCGGCCAGCCACTTGCAGTTGCAGTTGCGTTACACGGTCCGTCGACCTCAACGCTCCTAGTTCCCCTTTGAACCCCGCCCCTTCCTCCGGCCGGGCGGAAAGAAAGCCAAAGTGCATAAAAAGAAACACCTGATCAAAATTTCAAATTATTACAACGAAATGCGCTAAACATAAGGACATAGCTCGTGCTACGTGCAACCTACAGATGTCTATGCACCCTCTATGCTTTGGTCTAATGAGCACCGCTCGGCATTCGATTCCCGATGTCGCAGTGCCGCCAGTGGATGTGGCGGTGGAAGTGGTAGTGCCACTTTGACCTGGCCTGGCTGGCTCATAAGGAAAAACTTCGACTTGGCCGCTGTAATTACGCGATCGAGAAAGAGACGGCGCGACCTAGCCAGCAGGACGGAGCGAGAGGGCTAGAAAATAAGAAAATTCATAGCTCATTTAGGGTTGGGGTCGCCGTCGGGGTCATTTCGAATCAACAGTGAAAGAAAAAGTTGGAAAAAGTATTGTACTTTCATTGAGGATGTTTCTTACCACCCTTTTCTTTTATTTCATTACTCTAATACTATTTGATCTTAATCTTAACTGTTAAGTATTAACTATTAAAATATGATTGTAGTTGCTGTGGCAACTATATAATGAGAAAAAGAGTATAACTATATTCCAAGAGCACATTTGTATTCCAGGTTCCTAATCGTCTATCATTTCGGAATGTGGTTTCTCTCAGTACATCCTGCATATGCACCTGACACAGCCGACTCATTACATTTCGGTTGCCGTGGAGGAAGTGGAGGAAATGGCTTGTGGAAGCGCGTGCTCTTGGCCCATTCCCACTCCACGACCCAGAAAAGGAGGCCCAAAAGGTCGTCAGCCAGCAGAAGTCGGGCTGGAAGTCGAAGTTGAAGGCGCAGTCGAAAAACCCAAGGCAAAAGACACGGGGTCAGCGAAGCGCTGCAGCCGAGCAACTTGGGCATAATTTGGTCGCGCTCTGCTGATCGGTGGTGATCGTTGGTGGTGGTGATATAATGTGGATGGTGGTGCGGTGGCGGTGGCAGTGGCTGAACTAACAGTTTTCCCCGAGAAGGACAACCCCCGATAGTGGCGATAGCAGGGAGTTTTCCTTTCGAGAATTGGGCGCCAAAAGACAACAGCAGCGCCAGTCAATGACACTCCACACGGATGTTTCCAGGACATATGTTGGCTCGTGCCAACATCAGCATAACAATTAAAATGAAAATATTCTAGGACAACAACTTTGGGCAATGTGGGCGCGCCAAACGGCGGCTGCTCCTATACTTTTCGACTCTAAGATAGGTGTAGTTTTTGGGCATTACTTTAAACTAGAACAGGGTGGTTTGCTGGGCGAGGGAGTTTTTGAGTTTTGAGTCCTGAGTTTTGAGCTCTCGACTTTGCCGGCTGCATTTAAGGGTTAGGACTTGCAGACCAACTGACGCGCGCCTGCGCACCCGCGTCCTGATCCTTGGACTATACTCGTGGTTCAGATACAGATAGCACTGAGTCATCGGGCGGCTTGTTTGTAACGGTCACGCACGTAAGGACCTTCTCATCTGGCCCACACATGGGTGGGTGTTTGCCTTTGTCCTTTAGGCCCTGTTCGGCCCTTTTCGAGCTTCACGCGGCGCAGCCCCTGTCGATCTGGTAATTCACCCATAAAACTGACCAACTGACTCCTGGCGGCCATGTGTGACTCGAAAAACAACAAGAGTGGAACTCTGGACTTTTGGTTTCACTTAGCGCGAAATGTTGCAATTATTAATTTCGGAAACAGGCCAGGACATGCCACACTTGGGTGGAATGGCAGGATCTATTGCTGAAATGGTGTCGTAGGCGTCGGCATATGGCTACCTTCTCAAGTGGAACCAGCTCTGTGGGAAATTCCGCCCGCTGCACAAAGGACCCGGAAAGTTCGACTCCTTTGGGGTGGTCTTAGTTGACCACCAGTTGGGCGAGCTTGGGTTTGCAATGATCTGTTTCCTGGAACTCCAGCTGGGAGAATCACAAGTGGATTCAGACAGGGAAACAAAAATTGAAAACTATAAATGAATGATCTCAAATTAAGAAGATCGAAATAGAGTGACAAACCGTGGACAAACGGCTCAGTCTTTCGAGAACCATTACATTTATTTCGATCTAATGATTCTACGCAGGACTTCCAGAAAGGATCATCCATTTCATTGACATATATTGAGAAGATTTGTTCCAGTTAATGCTTGTTTATCGATTCGAATGCCTAAGGACAGTGCTAATGAACCCAGAGTTTCGAGAGCAACCACATCGCCTTACAATTTGTTGACATTTTCTTGGGCAGATTCACTGAAACCTGAACTTGATACACTGTTCGGGCTCTCTGCCCCCAAGATAACCATAATTTTCGTGTTCATCACAATATTCCCACATTAAAAGGGCACTTAATCCTTCCAGTAGCTGTCCGAGCAGCAGGAAGCTCACATCAATGGACACTTGAGGGGATTCCAGCTTTGGAGGCACGTAGCACACCATGTGCTCAGCACTCAAAAGTTGCCAAAAAGCGATCGAGTTACACCGCCACCGATCGTTCCACATACATGTTACCCTATAAGTAGGTCGCTCCGAGGGGGCATGTACTGTATCCCATATACCATGCACCATATAGAACATCTTGGAGGTCCCTGTGTGGCTTCCTGCGAACAAAGACGAGGCGCAAAAATATTAAACTGCCATAAAACGATCGAGGCGAAAGGCGAGGGCGAACTGCACAAGTGCACATAAAAATCAAATTAAAAGTCCATGTCAGAGCCAGAAACTGGCACTTTGTTTTGGTGCGAGCAGTGGGAAACCTGTGTGGAAAACAAAGGACGAACCTCTCGACAAACGCAATAAATTCGGGGCACAAAGGAGCGCAAAAATCCGTTGGTCCTATCAGCTAACTGCGATCTCTCACCTTTCAATTGTCAATTAGTTCAAGTGCACAGGATCGGTCCTTTGGGCAGGTAGCTGTGTACTCCTGATTTCTGCTTTATGGGTTGGCAGATCAATAAAATACGTTTATGGAGCGAGGGCGTTCCCACAGGAGCACTTTGTCCAGCACATGTTTTGGCCAACGTTTTTCGCTTTTCTTTTTCGCCAACTAAATGGGGGGCGTTCGATCGGGGCTACGATCGGATCGCAGGACCTCAGCCATATGTTGGATTCGATGTCCTGCGTCCTGACTCTTCTAATCCCAGCAATTAAGCAGCGGGTGGAGGGGCGAGGAAGTAAAAGGAGCAAAACGCGATTAGATTGGCCTGCAAAGGAGTGAAAAATGTGAAAAACGCAGCGATTGTCACAGCAGAGTCCTGTTCGGAAAAAGGACACTCGTTGCGCGTGTGCCCGGGTCGAAAAACAATGCAGTTAATTGCAAAGCCACCAAACTGAGAGCACTCCGCAGGATAGGCGCCAGCCAGGAGAACGCTTAATGAGCTCGGTGTCTGGATCGCCTGGATAGCTTGGATCGAGTCAGGATCTTCAGGCAGGATACCCCGCACCGAGCGCCGCGTGGGCCAGGCGCAGGTATTCCCTCCCGACCGTGCGAAATTGCAGCAGGATCGGAGTGCCAGTGGAAGAAGTGTCCTGCTGTCAATTTGACACGTTAGCCAAAGTCCTGCGCCGAAATCCTCCATAAAACCCGCGTCACCAGAGCTCGACCTCGACTTGTGTGGTGGCAAATCATAATCGGCTTGCCAACTCCTTCACACTCCTTCGCTGGGAATATGGCTCGAAAGTCAAACAGCCTTGGGGGAGCAAACAAATCCTTTACCCAAGCAAATAAATATTATTGAAGAAATATCGAAAAGTGTACATATAGCTGGGGAAACACGAACAAGTGGCTGGGACTCCTTTAATAACTCCCTGTGTTTTTTCTCATAATATTTTCGCCCAGTCTCTTTGTATTTGCCTGGCTTCTAGGAATTCCACTGACCACCAGCACTTCCCCACCAGCACAGAATAAAACTCATAAAAGGGCGGCAAAACCTCAGAAAATAAAAGGCGACTCAAGAACCTGTGTGCATTTATGATATATTTTGGTTGCCGAGCTCGCCGATGACGCAGTGCATTTGATTCTAAGACGCCGACAGTCGGCCCGTGTTTGTGTCCCTATAAATTTGTTGCCTCGGTCATCCTTCTGTCTCGTCCTTTGTCCTTCGCACGCCACTCGAGTCCGCAATTGTGTGCAATTGAACATTTTGATTTCCCGGGAGGTCCATCTATCTACCGATCGGCCAAGGATCGGGTAATGGCACCGACTCCAGCATGTTGCAATTTCATGGCTGTCGAGGTCCTTTTTTTGGCAGGTCCTTTAGTGGGCGGCACTTGCTTTATTTTCGCGTGTCACGAATTTTTACGATCTTATTCCTGCTAATGATCTTTTCAATTGTTGGGTGGCCTTATAGATATTGGATAATGTTTGCGGTCGTAAATTGATGGATTCGGAGAAGTTATTTACGAAGGTATAGGGGGTTACACAGGTTCCCAGGATATAACAATTATATAGAACAAAATATCACGTCTTTCTTTTGTAACTAAAGAACACAACAAACTTTTATATAAAGCTCTTCTTTTGATTATTAATATAGGGATATAAACAGAAATTCGATACCCTACCCTTTTGTCAAACCGTTAGGCAGATGAACTTGTCCTCAAGTTTCAGGGCCAGATAGTCCTTAAGCCGAAGCGGATTCGATCTGATCGTCAATTAGAATGCACTTGAGCAAATCGGCCATGAAATTGGAGCAGCCACGCTGACAGCTTCCAAATCAATGAGCACACTAGCACCACATATATATAGAATATATATAGAATATACCATGCCATAGGATCGCACAAATTGCTCAATCAACACCACATGCCAAGGATCCCGAGATGGAGAGCCAAAAAACGGAGGAGAAGAATGAAAACATGCATATATCACCGAGGACAAGAATGTCGACGACATATGGCCGGGTTTCCAGAGGTTGACCACTTCAAGGATTCCGCGCCGGCGACTCGGATTTCCAGAACCGCTCGTAACTCTCCTCTTTTATTTTCTGGGTGCCCGTAATAAACACATAGCCGTAAACAAATCTGAGCGGCAGCGCCAAAAAGGATCTAATGAAAACCGATCGCCGCTACCGTTATCCTGCCAGATTTGTGAGTCTTCATCTGTGTCCTGTGTTTTGATAAGATCTCAAGTAACCCCTGGCTGGCTACTCATTAGCAGCGTCCAGTGAATTGTCTTCGACTTTGGGTCAAAAGTCGCGACTTCGCAGGATCAGCGGCAATTTATTGAGTCCTAAACCCGGCGATCGGGTTTTGTTTATGCCGCCGTTGTCCTGCAACATTGTCCACATGTGTTTGAGACTTTTATTTACATGCCAATGAAATGAAAACATTCCCAAGATGTCGGTCCATCTGAGCTCTGATTCTCCAATGTTTATGTCTGCTGTCCGAGGTCAGTAAGTTGAGATTGGAACAGAGATAGATATTTTTAAATAATTGGTAAGACAAGCAACTCACTACCCATTTATTAAGTCCATAATGATGATTTGAAAAAATAGATTTCATCTCTTCTCCTTTGTTTGAAATTTCAAACTGGACGTTATAAAAAATGCATATTTAATTTACAAATGCATTGGACCTTAAGCACACGGATCAGCTCATATAAAAATCAGTTTCTTATGTTTACTGTCCGAGGTCCAAAGGAGGGACTCCAGCAGCCCTTTTACCAATTTTCCCAGGCCAACGAGGGATCCCAATATCACACATTCCCCAGGCCCCTTTGTTTGGTCATTTACATTGGAACGCCTGCGCAGTGGAGAAGAATGGAAAATTGTTTGGTAATCTGTGAAAAAGCCAAACCCCCATAAAAACCACAAGATCCTCAAC
Organism: Drosophila simulans; assembly: GCF_016746395.2. Lineage (NCBI taxonomy): Eukaryota > Metazoa > Arthropoda > Insecta > Diptera > Drosophilidae > Drosophila > Drosophila simulans. The sequence goes on along the minus strand of NC_052523.2, from coordinate 25,422,489 downwards.
TCGTTTGCTTCGCGTTTGAATACAAAACTCGTTATTGGGTCTTTGACGTTTGGAAGTGCGCAGTGCGCATAGAGAAGAAAAGGCTTCATCATCACGACCTCGATGGATCCTGGGCATCCACATCCACATCCACAGCCACATCCACAACCACATTCACATTCACGTCCACGTGCAGGTCTCGCTTCGATCTTGGGCCTCCTCGGGCTACTGGGAGATGGGTCTTCCATGTGATGGCGAGTCCACCCCCTCCAGAGGCCGCTGAGATTACGATTACCCCTCCTGGTACCTGTCCTCAACCTGTTTGCTTGGCATTTATCATTTTTCCTTTGCCCATCCTTCTGCTCTCGGGTTTGTTTTTCCCATTTCCTTGCGACAGGAAATCTCAGCAGGTCTTCTTATATGAGGGCCCGAATCCAGTTGGACTTTCCCCTCCGTCAAACAGGTTCTATGGTTTAGCTCAGACCCTATGTGCCTATATGCCTCCTACCTGTATGTATTGGATTTTCCTCTGTGCCCCGAGATTCTCAGCTCTACTTCTAGCTCACTCCAACCATACCTGTTGTTCCTCGGGGAGGGGGAAAATTATATGTTTTGATTCCGCAACGGAAAAACTGAGCTGGAGCGTTGGATGTGAGATGGTAGGGATTCGATGGAAACACTCCACAGATCGCAGACAAACAGTCCGATTTTAATGACACACTAAAACGCAATCGTCTAATTTTTAGAGTGTAACCTCTTCAGAACTCATTTGATCGAAGGGTTACTCGGATTCTCACGATCATCCCGGGGGTCATTCAACCAATTTGTGGCAGGATCCTTCACTCCCTGATTGCCCTCACTTAATTGCTGTTTCATAATGCAGCGATTTATGCATCGCCCATTAGATACATATACCCGAAAAATAAAAAAATAATTTCACGGCTTGTTAGTTGAGGTTGTGGGCGTGTGCTCACTGTTTGATTTCCATCTAAAGATAGGATAGATACATATGTATATACACATCTATATGGTGGCGAATCAATTGGTTACCGTTATGGATCGAAAGTCCTTTGATGATATTATCATTAGAATGACTTTCCAAGTCGGCGTGTTTCATGTGCATCCTTGGCTCCTGGCAAAACGGTTTATTAATGATCTCCTGGCGGAATCCGCATCCACCTCAAAGCATTGTGACACCATCACTCCTGCGGTTCGAGGACATTGGCAATGTCGAGGATTTGTTTGCAGCAAGTTGCCTTCGCTCATTTACAACTCATTTCTTTGGGACTCTGGCCAAAGGCAATTAGCATGCCCCAATGAGATGGCAAAAGTAGATACATTCTTTGGTTTTTGCATCACCTCGGCCGTATCTTTGAAGTTGTGATCTGTGGTTGAACCCACAAAGCCATCAAATGGACCGACTCTTGCTTGTTGGGCAAAAGAATTGATTTAATATTTTAAATCATTATCGCAATGTAAATGTTTCCAAAGCAGCCAAGAAATCCTTATCTTATCGGGTTTAAAGCAGTATATCAATTCCCCTGTAATGTTGTTGAAATTCCCTTAAATAACACATATAGAAAATAAAATCCTTATAGACAATAGCGATTCCTAGCTCTTAACACGCTGTTCAAACAATCGAGGTAATTTACATTCGAGTCAAAATTCGGGCGATCCAATATCCTTTGGATTTTAGCGGCAGAGTGTGAAAAACTATTATGCATTTCCCAATATATCTTTGCCGCCGAAGGATCTTCCAGGATCCGCACGAGCGCAAGTCCTGCGAGACAATAAAACTGAACTGATCAAAAAACAATAAACTCTTCAGGACTCTTCAGGCAAAACATTACGCAAGTCCAGCTACTGTTTCAAGTTCCTCGGAAAAAATCATAAAAACTTCCGGTGCAAGGGAAACACTTGTGCAAAAAACAAAAACCGAAACCCGAACTAGAAGAGCTACATAGAGCTATTGGATGAGTGCGGGCTTCCAGGAAGTTGAACAATTTGGACATAATTTGCATATGAGCCGAACCTGTCCTGGGATGAGCACGAGGACTAAGGGCGGCAACTGTTTGACGACAGATTGCTCAATGGATCGATCCATCCATCTATCTACATGTGTATACCCGATATTCAAAACTAGTTGGCATCTGCCAGCTCGCATTTTGCTCAACAAAAACTGGATGATCTCATATGGGAACAAAGCCATTTCGCACATTTACTTCCGACTCAATAGACATTGGAATATTGGTCCTGCATGTGTGGCCGGGTTCGGCAGATCCATCCTAGATATGCTGAAAAACGATCTAACTCCTAACTAGCTCTTAGCCGAACTGCAACTGAACAACCTGTAGTTGCCTTTGTGGACGGATAGTTAATCAATTTACAATGGCACCCGGCCAGCAGGACATGGATTTGGCTGCAGGATAAGCCTGCTTTAACTTGAAAATATTGCTGGCAAAGCATCGGGAGAAGAACTAACTTGGCCGCTGTTTTGTTTGGTTTTGTTTGGCTTTCCCTAATGAATATTCCCCGTCTCTGTGTGGGTGGAATATTGTTTCAGCCCATGCACATGCAAATTCTGGAAATGGGAAATAGTAAATGGAAATGGAAATATAAGTCCTAAGCCGACCTAACTCACGATGTGAGTCTGCAGATACCGACTACGAAATGCGCACACACTGTTAGGAGTTATTGGCTTTGGTCCTGCGGCCAAACTATGAACAGAAATGAACAGCAGTGCGGCAAATCCTTTTCTTGAAAGATCGTTTCAAAAATCCTTTCACAGTAAAATGTTTTCTCGAGCCAGGAAAAAGAGCGCCAAAAAGTGTCTTTGTCCTCGGCCGTTTTGCTCTACCCCAGATAACAAAATTCAGAAAACAGAAAACTAGAAAATACAAAAAAATCCATGCAACGAGGATAGGAGGTGGAGTTACTCAGATATTATCTGGCTGGACCTCAAGTGGGTTGGAAAACTCGGGTCAGTCAGCTGACTGGCAGGGAAAATAAATAGAACTAAATGAAATCCTTTGCCGCATGTCTTCCCTTCGCTTTTCCTCTTTGTTGACAGTCCCGTTCATTGATGCGTTTATCATCTGGCAGATCCGAAACTTCAGATAGACGTAGCTGCAAGGACCTCACTGTGGGTGCCATTGATAACTGGCCAGAGATCTCTGGAACCATTCATCCGCAGCTAATCTGCGTTTGCCATAATTATTTGCCCCGGGGCAGTGGACCTGCTCTCCAAAAATTGAGATGATGATGATGCGCAAAATGACCACCTTATCGAGACATATCTGTATTTCAGCTTGGCCTCTTTTTTGAAATGTATACGGACTTGTGTGCTGATTCTGTGACCACCAAGGAGGCAGTGGAGATTAAAATCAATTAGCCATAAAATGCAACATCTCAATTTGGCATCGACTGCGTGGGCGAAACACTCGAGTTACCAAATGGGCGTGACTGGGGTCTACTAAACGATTATTGGCCATTAAAACATTAACGAGGGGCCATAAAATTAGAAAATCAATACGATCATTAAGGGAAGTTCTTATTGAATTTCTCGTTTTGTAACAGCACAGAATTAAAAACTACTCAATATGCATCCAATGGTCCTAATGGCTATTTCTTTTTCCACATTCTAATGGATGAATTCCAATTTCTCTGTCTTTGGAACATTATTTCCCGTCAATTTTCATGTCTTGACCACATTCAAATTCATGATTCCCCAAATAAAGTTGTCCGCTGGAGGTCTTTGCCCTGACTTCCCAGCCTTTGTGCCGCTGCTTAGTATTTTCCACGCATCATCATTTGGTCAACTTCCTTCCTTCGCCGGCAGCAAATCGGCTTATAGAACGATTTCCTCCCGAGTTTCCGCCAGAGTTTCCATGCCGCAACATCGAAAGTCTCGGCAAACAGCGATGCGGTGAGGTAGGTAAGTAAACTTGACTCCTAGCCCAACTGAAAGGGGCTCGATCGGCATTCAGATAGAGCCGAAAGAAAAACAACTGGGTTCTTAGAAGCCAACAGAAGCATTAAAATCGGTGGGGAGCGGCACTGCACGTACTCGTTACTAGACAAACCTGTTGGACGTGCGCCCCTTGGAGAAAAATCAGGAAAAACACCAAGGCAGGAGAGGACTGTACCCGAGCGGGTACAGTGAACGCCCTGGAACGGATGCCAGTACCAGTTTGGAGCCCGCAAACAAACAAATAAGCGTGCAGCCATAGAACTGAACCGATCTCGGATACCTTCTGCGGTGGATTGGATATGTTTTTGGGGAGGCAGGGAGTGAGCCTGGTCGTGATCACACAGTGGAATCGCAGCGGAAGAAGGCGACATGCCTGCCATAATAAAGGGGTATGGCTGGGATCCACAGCACTGGCAAAAAAAACAATACCTACAATTGCAATGTAGAGTAAGTTCTAGAAAAACACATCCAGAATGAGTGAGTAAAAACCATGGATTATTACAAATATATCAATGAATCAGTACTCATTTTTCCCAGTGATCGAAAAGAAGGCGTCGAAAGGGGGCAGGAATGTAAATGTTTATGTATCTATGGGATGGATGCCTTACATATGCACACATCCATTTATGTATGTGCCGCCTAGGCCTGCGATCCACCAAAAGGTGACTGATCTTTACAATTCGACACTTTGACTTTACAAAACGAGAAGGAGGAAAGAATCGGAAAAGGCAATGGTGCTGGTGTGGGGGTTTTAGGATGGGATGGGGTCTTCGGGATTGGGTATCGGGTATTGGGACTTGGAATTGGAATGGGAATGGGAATGGGGTCTTCAACCGAACGGACAGCGCAATCAAAACAAAATCCATCGAAGACTGGCCCACGTAGAAAAGAGAGTTGTAGAAAACGAAGCCAAAGGTGAGGCGAGGGCAACCAGCCGATGGAACGAAGACATAAAACAAGTATCCAAGTATCTGGAAAACAAAAGGATGCACGACCATAGCATCCACAAGATACTCCGAAGAGGGAGAAGATGATGAAGCTGAAGCTGAAGAAGGGTCAAGGCGAACGGGGATTTAGGTACTTTTTCAGGCATGGCTTATGATGGATTTGCCCGACTGAGCATGCTAATGGATTTCTCGACTTTCTCCTCCCGGCCCGGCAATCCGACATTTTTGGAAACATCAAAGCTGCTCGGGGTTTTCGGGAAATGCGATAAATGTAAATGGATATGATGGGGTTAGGCTAGGCGGAGTAAACCAGTTCTAAATGAAAACCCTTGGTATACACACAGCATTCAGAACTTGTTGAGCTGGCAGCTGGCCGAGGATTTCCAAGCTTTAATTTGGTCCGGTTCGCATTAAAGCTATATAGTACGAGTATGAGCAAATCCACCCTGCACATCCAGCTAGCAGTGTGCTGAGTATGCGTTATTTTTATGACGGAATTATTACATCATTCATCTTCATCAGGCGACAATGACACGGACTTCGTGCTTATCGAGCGACTGCATAATGTCTTGACCAAATCCCGGGGATGCGGATGCGGATTCGGATGCGGGTTCTAGGTTCTAGGTCCCAAGTTCTGGGGTGGCTGGGAAAAGTCTTGAATGCAAATGTGTGTCTGTCTCTGATTTGTAATCAAATTAAATTGTGTTTGGTACAAACAATGAGCGACAGGCGACAACATCTCGCATCCGTGATAAAAGCCGAAATTCCTGGTAGACACCAAAGTCAGGCCGGAAAATGCAGTTTTCCCACAGTTGCCGCACGGCTCCAATCGCAACTTCTAGGGAAACTCCCTCACCACCAGCGCTGCGCTGGTGAAAACCTCATAAATTCTCACTTTTTGGCAGGCCGCACACGGCGAGGGAAATTCGAGGCGGCAGGACTCGAAGGACACAGCGCCAGGCGATGAATAGACATTCCCGAGATAATCAACGGCATTATCTGCTGATTATTATGTGTTCTTGGGGCATTCCAGGGAATTTCGTTACGAAAGAGCCACAGCACCGAACTCGCAAAAAATATCGAACTATATCCGGGATGATCGGCGGATGATGAGGATGCCGGGACACCCGGTTGAGTGGCTGAGTATCCGCTTTCCTTTCTCCTCTCTCGCTTATTTTTTTCGCAAATTCCCTGTGAGCTCATCATAATCATCATCAAACCCTCGGTCACTTGAGGTTTAAGCCAACATTAAAAAAGAGCCGAAAAAACACCCAAAGACGAAGGAAATCGCCGAAATGAACGTGAGAACACCGAATGTCCTCGTACAGAAATTTGCTTGGGCTCCTCATTGTTCGTTGAAGTGCTCGAGAGATTTGCTAGTTGTGTCCTTATTGTTTGCGGGCGAATGTTCATGAATGAATCAATGAATGCCTGAATGAAGTTCACGTCCGCATAAAGTATCCGAGTATCTGAGGGATATTGCCGCGTTTTTAGCTGGAATCCCGGATGCAGTCGAGGCGTGAGAAGGAGGCGATCTCTGCGGCCTTGGCAACAAGTCTATTAGTCTGCCATGGTCCACTTGTTTATGGCTTACGTAACCTGGGTGGCAAAGGATGTGGAAACTGAACTGGTGAAAAGGATGCGCCCTGATTCCTGCGAGTTGGGTAAACATTCATCGCATCCTGTGCACCCTTGACCGATTGCGAATGCAAATCGCACATTAGAAGCCATGTGCAACTTTCCGCCCAGCAGTCAAACATTATGCAACCGAAACCGAAGGCCGCCCAGTCCATTGATGGCAAATGGCAGGGAAACCCATTCGGGACACGTTTATATGGAGGTGCGAAATGGCACATTTTTTCGACGGAACCTGCCGCGTCATTGAGTCGTCGTCCTTTTTACACCGGCTATGTGCAACCTGAACAACCTGTGCAAGCCTTGCAATTTGTCACCTGAGGCGACATTCAAACTGCCAACGCATTCCAGCTGGGTTTTTGCCTTTGGCCTACTGGTTCCTTTCATTTGGCCACGATTTGGTGGCAACAGTTTCATGAATCGCAGCCGGAATGCCGACCGTTACGAATATTCATTCATGGCACGGCAACCACTCTGGGGACCTTGAATGGGGCTTCGACTTTGATCCTTCAGTTTCATCAAATATTTATGAAATTTCCGATGAAAATATTTGTGCTCAGTTTGCCAAATCATTTCCTTGTGCGAAACGGATACAAATTTTCCCAGGCCTCGATGAACGGAAAGTGCAATTTATATTTATGCAATGGGAAAGGTTTGAGTAGGTTTGGCTCTTAAGGATTTGGGGAAACCTCAGGGGAAAGACTTTAGATTCTGCGTAAAAATTAGGGACTTTAATGGTATGAATGGCAATTTTTAAAGGAAAACTCCCCTTTCACGACTCTAATAATAAATAGTCATTGATCGGGTTGGCTTTGGGATTGTATATCAACCAAGCATATTTCAACTTGGCTTTAAAAACAACAGCTTAGCATGGATAGTTCGTGGGGGTCATTGATTTCCCTAGAACCACTGGGGGTGACCAACACGCCATTTGACTTGCCTGGACTTGATTCGTGTCCTTCGCCAAAAAGAGCCAGGATGAATGAATCCCAGCTTGGGGAAGCCATTATCACTGAACAAGCTAGTGTCTATGAGGAAAAGGCAGGTGAGGACGGCTATCAGGGACTTAGGGCTTCTTACGGACTTTGAATCCTCCACTATTCTAGCACATTTCCATTCCCTACAAGAGAAGCTCCAACCGTACCAGCCTGGCACAGTGGTAGTCCAGCCACCCAAACGACTGCCTCCCGAGGCGAAAAACGATCGCCTGATGTTCATTCCCGACCTGGACCAGGCCATTACCCATCGGGATGTGTTCACCTATTTCAGCAATTTCGGGGATTTGGAGAGGGTCACCGTGAGGAACGGCACGGGTAACATAAACTACGCCATGGTGCTGTTTGGTCGCACTTCTTACATGGAGCATGCCATCGAATCGAGTCCACATCTGATCAAGGGACAACTATTGAACTGTCGCAAGGCGAAAGAAAAAAGTACACTTAAGGGAAGTCGTCAAAACTCTGGGTCCCTTAATAAACCAAAGGTCACGATTTCGCAGACACTCAAAGCTCCTGTATGGCAGCCAGAGAAAGATTTAGAGAAGAATTGCAAGCCACCAACTAACAGATCGTTGCTTCTTCAAAAACTGGTAGAACCCACGGCTTATAGCCCATTTACCGCCAGAAATTCTGATCGAAACTATGCCTATGCATTAACCAAAGACAATGGAATCACCCGCTGGAGCTTCAACTTGTTGGAATTCGAACCCAGTTCAGACGAGGTGAGGGCACTGGAGAAGGGTCTTTCCAGTTCGGCAAAGCTTCTACTAAGCATCCGAAAGAAAGTGGATGCCGTACCCTACATGTCTGCCGAGCCACCCGCTCCAAAGTGGCCTCAAACTCCTAGTAAATCTGTTCCAAAAGTTACTTTTAAGATATCTTCACCACCCCCTGCCTCTAGTCCAGTGCTCCCATCCTTGCCACAAACTCCTAGTGATAAAGCCGTTCCAAAAGATATTTTTAAGATACCTCCACCCGACTCTAGCCCAGTGCTCCCATCCGTGCCGAGTCCTCTGCCGATCACTCCCCTAGTGCCTAAGCCCAAACCTGTTCTTCGAAAAGTTTCCAAGTCAGATCTCCGCTACGCCGTACTATCCAGTTTGGGTCAGAACTACGTCCATCACTGCTACACTAATGTGGCAGCTTATCGGAGGACCAAGAACTATGTCGACCTACAGCTCAGCGAGATGCAAGACCGACCCAGCATTTCGAAGTTTTTGGATCAGATGTACGCACAGAAAAAGTAGGACTTACCAAATGCAAATCATGTCATATATATATATCATATTTCATATAATATAATATTAGCTAAGCAACATTTCCCAAGAAACATCAAAGAACAGTTTCATTAAAAGGAAATGGCATACATTACATAAGTTGGACACTTTTTAAATTGAGGAAAGCCGAAGGATGTGACTTAGATTCCTGGAAGATATGAAAGGAGCTGCTTGAATGAAACGTGAACGTATTACACAAAAAGTTAATTCCAATTCAAAGGCACTTGAATCGCAGCAACCTGTCAACATAATTAATCCCCTGGATCAGCTGATGGCGGTACTGCCCCGGCCCGAATGATCCACAAAATATGAACAATTCATAAGGGGCGCGGGAATGCGATAAATGCGATGAAATAGGGGGCCTTGATTTCTGTAGCGGCCTCTGTTCTGCCCGACATTCCCAAGGATGTGCCTCCAAAAACCTGGCTTTCTTCTTGCTGGGCCGTGTTAATTGTCCAACATTGTGAGATCGTGGACGTGAACAGGTCGGGTGCCATTAACAATCTTAACAACGATCCACAGCCACAGCCACGGCGATCCCACGGCTTGTCGCCTTGTTTCTCGAGCGGTTTTTTATGCCATTTACGGAGAAATCTTGCAACAAATCAGGAGCTCCCTTTTCCAAAGTAAATACGAGTGTGCGAGAGCGACCTTTATTCGTTTGATGTTTAAAAATTGTTCTACCTTTTCCCCCCCAGCACTACTTGTCTTCCTTTTTGGCCGGCCATCTCTGTGAACCTGTGACGACGCAATTCTTTGCCATTATCAGCTGCATCCTTGCAGGTCCTGCACTAGTTGCCCGCTCCCAAATCCGATTCAATTTGGCTTTTATTGGGATCTCGGGCATCCCGCTCCGATGCGATCCTAATTGCGGTGGCAATAGCTCGGCGGTTAATCGCTACGTACCTGCGGCCTAGACAGTCAAACCCGGCAGTCACTCATCGCGGCGGAGGCGGATATGTAGGAGAGCTACACGTATAAATGGGTATATGGTCCTGCAAATGGATCGACCTCGATGATTTTCACCAGCCAAATTGCGGCTTTGTGTTGCCTTTTCCCATTTGCCGGTGGATACATTTGGACTGGATCGTTATCTGGTTCTCTTTGTGCTTTCAAGGTTTATGGTCTAGCACACAAATATTTCCTGTGAGAACAAATCCCAGTCCTGATGACCCCCGTAAACAAACCCGATGAACATGGAACATCCCGACTAACAGCAACAACATCGGTGTATTCCACTAAGTATTCGAATTCCCCTTCCAATTTTTGTGGGGCGATCGTGTACTCGCGGGCTGAAAAATCTACATAATGACAGGGCCACGCCGAAAACTAGTTCAGATCGCAAATTACGAACCGGTAAGGGATGGGATGAGATATCCATACATGCGTGTGTTGCAGTTCCCATTCAGGACACTCGGGACAGGACATCGAGCGCAACGGGAGACGCGGCAGTTGAGGTTCGGCAAAGGTCATGTCAGGACTTTGCATAAAATATTTGAAAATGTTTTCATTATGGTAAGTAGACACAAAAGTCCAACACACGAGCGATTCCCACCGAAAGGGGTGTCCTTTCCCAGCCCATCCTGCGCCCAGGATCCTGGCATATATTGGTGATAAATTAGTTTAATGTTCGAAGCACCAAACTCGCAAGAAGCACCAAAAAAAAACCACTCAACCGCAGCTGAGGCGGCAAAGCTTGGCAGGAAAATCCGTCCTACCGTTTTTGGCGGCATTTTCCCGACATGTACGTGTCCACCGAAATGAACTCGAGTCCTGGTAACTAATGAACTGCGCAAACAATAGCTCAATGGCTACGCTTTGAGGAAAAAACAACATAAAAATCACGTCTTGGAAATTTTCACATCGCTGATCTTAAATGGAAAAGTACACTTCTCTAGCTGGACAGTGCAGGACAAACAGGATCGAGCAGCGATCAGGACATGACACAATTGCAGTTCGCAGGACAATTGTCACGCACGTGCAATGTGTTCCTGCAACTCGGTGTCTCTGGATTTCGAAGTCGAGTGCGCAGAGCCACGCCCATTGTGTCGCAGTGCCCGACTATATAGTACAGTGCGTTTCGTGAATGAAGCGACCAGAGTTACGAGTTACTTTGAATAGCGGCGGCGGTGGCAAGTGGATCAGATCCTGCGACAATGGCCTTTGTGTCCTTTGTGTTCCGCCTTGTTGGGGGTGTGCGGTGTTGTTGCAATTTTAGTGTAATTTTATTGTTATTAATTGTATGAAATGGGTTTTTAAATGGCCTTTGTCTAGGCGATTGAATGGCCATAGTCATAGTAAAAACGTGTCTTGTTAAATGCATGTAATATCGTAGGTTTTTTTAGCGGGACAAATAAATCTAGTAATTGTAACAATACTATTGTTTCTGCACAGTTCTCAGCAGTTTAGAACTTCAAACTTCTAAATAAAAAGGAATGACTTTGTGTTATAACAACTAGCTGTTATCAAAGCGGAGTGATAAGTTTTTAAAGTAAATAAATAAATAAACTCAAGGCTATTGAGATCATTGCCAAAGAAAATATATAATCACCGGCAATATGATGACTTCAAAAATGCTCTAAGAAAAGCATTGTAAGGACCGTCCTCTAAAATAATAGTGGATATATGAACAAATTGTAAGGACTGCTCTTAGGAAAAACAGCAGTACTCCTTAGAAATATGAGCTGAAGTGTTCAGAATTCAAGTATCCTAAGGTCAAGCCTTGAAAACCACAAGATACCTTCGAGTAGCACTTTCAAGTCGCCTCTCAAATTAAACAGAAGTTACTTTCCATAAAGGATTCCTCTGCTCCTTTCACCTTTACCCCCTTGGATGCCATTCTTTCGTCCTTTTGCGATATACATTTTGCCTTGTAGAGCGATTTCGCACAGCTTCTCATCGGGCTGCTGTTTGTTTAACACCTACTTCAAGGATCGCGCGAACCAGAACGATGATTTTTTACGGCAGGCACTTAAAAAAGTGTGGATGCAACAAGGAGCAGAGTCGAGCAACCTGCCACAATGCCTTGCATATTGGGAAAAATCGTGCAGAGCGCGGCAGGTAACTCTTCGGGGAGTTTTGGACTCGCTTCGAGTGGCTGGTAATTCATATTTTCCAAACAATTTCTCTACGCAACCTTAACACTTTTGTCCAGCATAATTTCTAGGTTTCCGATCCAACCGAACCAGCACTCATCCTTTGTCCGCGATCCTAAAGTATAATAAAACTCTCACCAGGCGGCGGGGGCTCGAATGGTTTTGAAGAGGCCGCGACTGTGTCACCCAAATGCGTTCCAGGAATATCTTAGAGATACAGCACCGGCCATTCAATATGATGATTCTGGTCAATGGCGGGGAGTGGCCAGAAGTCCCATTCACAGATGACCCGGAAAGCGATAAAACCCGACTGTTCAGGAATGCGGTTGATGTTTATGGATTCATTGGATTATTTCTAGGAATATGACCGGGTATTCTCCGTTTTTCACTTAACTGTTTCGGTTATTCGCGAAATAGCTGACATACCCACAAACACAGCTGTGTGCTATGGATCAACAAGGCTTAGCTTTTTCACGATCGAACATTGAAATACTCTTCAAATATTCGTAAATTTAAGATGTTGCTTAACCACAATACCCTTCTTTGTGAGGGTATAAAAATGCGACAAGTCAGCAACATTTTTACCAATATCACAAAATACACAATAATTCTTGAAAATAGAAATGGAAATGCCCTGCTAAGTATATAATATTTGGAATCTTATCAAAGCTGACAACACTTGAGGCCCCAATAAAACAGAGTATTGGCTTGGCTTGGGAATTGGATCAATTGAATCATACCCCCGACTATATGCATATAACACATAATTCGCTTCATTCACAAACCAAAGCACGCGCCGGGCTTAGTAAATATTGAAAGAAGCTGAAAATCAAATAAAATAAAATAAAATAAAGTGTTCGCGAACATATGACATATGTATGCAGATATATGCATACTCGTACGATGTGGCATATGCGATAAGTCTGCATAAATTGCCGACTGGAATGGAATTGTAGCGAATCGCTTGACTAAAATTCGACGCGAAATTGGAGAAGACGAGCAATTCTTCTGGGAGCACGTCGCAGTCGTTTCCGCAGTAGGATAAAATATGATTTGCAGATACACACATGTGCTCCGCGTAGCGCCCCATTATTTGCACACACTTTCGTCGCGGGATACATCATCTGGTCTTATGACAGTATCTTTGGGCCGTCCCCCAAGGTCAGTGTTCAAAAGAGGCGACTTATCGCCGCATTCTCGCCGGGTTCCATTGATAAGAAGCGGCAAATAACGAAACGCCGGTTATAAAGCAATCAGAAGTCCGTTTCTTCCATTCATAAAAACTCGGTTTATCACTGGCGCACACATGCGGGTTAAGCGGACTGTGGGGGGTTAAAACTGGGGGCGTATGTTCAGCCGATATCTCGGTGACGTCACTCGACTGCAGCTGGCGCTAATTCTCTTTTTTTTGTTCGCTGTATTTGCATCACTCGCTCCGATTTCCGTTTCTGCGCAACCCGCAGACTCATGTTTCCTCTACAATTTACACAGAAAGAAATTGTGTAATCTATCGTAGTACATAATGAAGTTTATAGTGAAAGATATTTCATATGTAGCTTATTAACTTTTTTATGTAAATCTTGAAACACTGGCGAATTGTTCTCGGTGAATCCCCCCTTTTGGTCAGTCAACCTCCACACTCCCCTGACCAATGTGGGCTTTATTATTATTTATACAAACAGATAAATGACATTTATCGACTTTTTACGCGCTTTTAACTAAGTTCAAATATGTTTGCACACTTCTGTCGGCCAGCTCGTATCTGCAGACCAAATGTATCTGTATCTGGACTGCATCTGTGGCATATCTGCGTATCTGATGTTTGCTTATCGCACAAACATTACTCGGCAGTCAGCAGAGGTTTTTTCACTTTCATTTTATCACCAGCCCAAAAATGAAGGAAACAGCGCGGATTTCTCGAGACTCTTATGCTGATACCCTTACTTTTTATCTGCTGGATGCCCTATCGAGCCTGTAGCTGCCCCATGCCACGCTTATCGAACAGTTGGGATCACTTATCTCTGAGCAAACTTTCAAATGTTTGCACAGACTTAGCAACATTGTTGCCACATCCGTGTCCAAATCGACGTATGTACCTTCGTTCTTCTTCGCCGCGATCCATTCATGCAATCTCCGCCGTATCTGAACCTTTGTGCTAAGTATATATCGCAGTTATTTGATCGGGATTCCATTGATTTACGATACATTGCGACCTTTTCGACCGGAAGAGTCGGTGTTAATGGCCATAAAACGTCGCTTTGGATCATAAATAATGCTTAATTCCCGACCAACAGGTTATAGTCCAAAGTAGTAGTAACATGTGCATGGTCGGTGGGATATGATTTTCAAAGTAAGCTACATTGAAAAGTCCATAAAATAAGTATACAAATTTTGTTTAAGATTCAGTTTGATACGACCAAATTGGCTTGTGGAATAAACCAAAGAAGTGATAACTTCAACCTACTTTTCTATAGCAAAATATTTATTGCAGAAAGATTACATTCGTTTTCTCCTCATGAAATTGGATTTGAAAAGAGTCACGTTGGGAATCTCGGCTTTCTGCCTTCTCCAAAATTGACACCTTACTTTTGGGTCGTGAGAAAGTGCATTTAGGGAATATAATGTCCCTTGCGTCATCGTGCCCACACTGGCCCTCACAAAATTGACTCCCACGCACGCCAAATGCATCTGCCGTCGGTCCAGGACACTCGGTGCAGGACTACTCCTTCACTTTTGTCCACGGAGAGGTGCACGCCCAACCTTTCTTTTCCATTCCCAGACTCAAGTGGCCCGCGCACAAATTAGACTGTCTGCGATTGTCTTTCCCAGCGTTGACCACTTGAGCCCAAGGATGCGAGGCTGCGAGGACGAAGGATCGAGGATGCCGGTCGCATGGTAAACGCGTACTACACTTTCTTTGTGGCCAGTGGGAAGAAAAAATGGGAAAACAACGGAAAATTGGACACATTTGTCTAAGAAAACACGACTGAGACTCGGGCATTGGCGACACTTGAAGCCCACAGATAATTTTCCTTTTTTTCGAGTTTTTGTCACAATGCCCATTCCCACGATACTCTCTTTCGGGCCAACTATCCGGGCACAATGCCTGCGATTTCCACTGCAGTTGCAAGTGCAGAAACCAGAGATCTTTCGCAGTCCGAGCAACATAACTCATGCTCTTCGCCATCCCATCCCATCCGATCCGATACGATACGATCCGAAAAGAGTCGAGCTGAGACATGTACACTTGATATCCTGGCGTGTTTATTCTACAGTGCAGTACTCTTTCTTCTGTCTGTCGCAGTTTGCTGTCTATTTTATTATTACTACTATTATCTTTCTTTGGCTGACTTTGGGAACTATCTGCCCAGTGACAGCATCGTTTATGGGCTGGGTCAGCAGGTCATTTATCTTGCTGTCCACTCTGCGACTGCGCAATTTGCTCTCGAATTGCCGGTGCATTTTGGGTCTTTCTAAACATTCCCAGCACTTGGATGTTGGGATTCGCACGTGCATTGATCTCGATTCGAAGCCGGGGAGATTTATGGGCCAGCCTTCAATGCGAATGCCATGAAATGATTCGTAGAATCGATAATTGCTCATGCATTTTTAATTAACTTCGAGGAAGATCGGGCAGGGTCAAGTGGACAAACAAAGGATGTCTGAAAACAATGGCAGTTGTATATGTTTTGCAAATCTGAAATAGTTTAACCATTTCCCAATTAAATTGATGGAACTTTTGAAATATTATTGACCAAGGAGAAACCAGCTTTTAAAAGCGGATTGCAAAAAGTGTTGCATACTTTCAAGGGTCCACTGATTTTCCAAATCATTTGTGATTTATAAATCTATTAATTTTAGAACATCTTTATTATTATCATTATTACCATTCCTCTACTCCATTTTTCTCAGCTTCGTACCATTACCCTCCTCGTTCCCCCGAAACAGACTCCCTCTTTCAAATCTATCCTCCCCATTCAATTGCCGCTTTCCGAGAATTTCATCTACAATAACTCCAACTTCCTCTTTATGGAAATGGTACCAGCGAACACTCCCCCTCCTAATCCCACTTCTGGTGATCGTGATCAGCCCCGTATGTCGAGCATACTATACCCCAAGAACGGATCCACCCCAACTCTTTTGGCAGAACATAAACCAAACCAAGACTTCCTCATTTCCGCTCGCCGTTGCTGCTCATGTGGGGTTAAAAATATATTTTCAATTTTGCCAGAACATTAATCATAAGTGTGTTGCTTTCGTCGTCTGGCCCCCAAAAACTCGGAGTCTGCCAGCAGTGGAGCCAAAAGGGGTTCCCAAATGCCCGCCATCTAATCTTTCAGATATTTTTGGGCACAAATAGTAAGCCTCCCCCCACCCCAATCCCCCCATTCATTTTCTCCCTATCTTGCTATTCCCTTTGCTCTGTCTGGTTTTCAATTATTTCAGTTTTATTGCCTTGACTTCGGCTCTGAAAAGTTGACAGTCTATGCCGAGTGCACACAGAGAAATATAATCGAAATATGATAGGAAATTCATCATAAAAGCTAGCTGAAACATAAAATTGGGTACAAGTATCTTTTCGAAATCTAAAGGAAAACTTTCACAAAACTTAACTGCCAACGAAAGTTCTAAAGTTTTCAATTGTGGATTCTTCTATGTCCTCTGTTTAAGTATGGGATTTATCTTAGATAAATACAACTATTCAATAGATCCTAGTATATCATCACATTAGTTTACTCTGTACATGTGTGGGTGGTTTTGTGGGGAGGGGATATCCCACTCTCTATCTATCCTTCTCGCCGTCTAAGCGTGTGTCTGTGTGTGTGTGCCTGTCACACCGACAGCAAAAATACGTTATTCCCGTTTATGTTGGCTGAGTCTCGTTCGCGCTGCGAGTCTGATTCTCATTCTCCAGGCCTGGAGATGGGGCATGAACACATGCGGAGCCAGAGAGACTCACGTTCTCCGTTTCTCCGATTCTCCGTTTCTCCACCCCTGTGCCTGTCTCGCTCGCACTCTCCTTGGCGCGAGGGGAGTTTCGGTGGGAAGGGAGTGGAATGGGAATGTGCCCATATCGCATTTTATCAAACATAAACACACACTCACAAACACGCGCCCGCTCTCTCTCCCCCCTCTCCTTCTACGAGTCTCTCAATCTCCCTTTCTCTGTCGCCGCGCGGCAGATTTTTGTAACGGACAAATTCGGTTTTTTATGCACTTTGGCTCAATGCGAATGGAACAGAAAAGCAAGGGAAGTGTAGATAGGGTAGCTTAGAAGAGCGAAGCTTCCAAGATTCCATTCCAAATAGAAAATTCCTTTCCAATAGAAGAGAGTCTCTTGAAGCTAAGATATATTATCGATTATTGAGCACCCCACTTAAAAGGAATGTTTCTACAGCTCTTTAAAGCATTTTAGTAATAGCTTTAGTTGAGCAAGCTAACAATTATAACAAACCTGATCCCACTGGCACATAACCCTTCATAAGAGTAGAACAATTAAGAATTCGGTGCCCCTTTTTATTTAAATGTTTGCATAGCGTTTCGCTCATTGAGCGGGTGTCTTGTGTTTATGGGACCTCTTCGCTGTGTTGACTGTCGAAGTTTATGGTTCAGGGCGTGGGTTAACTGACGGGGCCCAAATGATCGGGGACTCGGACTGGAATCCGCTCGGTGGTCCTACGAAACGGAGGTGGAGCCGCTTCCCAGGGCAATAATTCTGCAATTGTAACACCTCGAGGGGAGAGCACAATGGCAATGGAAACAGCGTTATTAGGGTCTATTTGTGATGGGAATATCCCAGCTGATCGCCCCAACCCACAGCCCGTAGCCTGTAACCTGTAACGTCCTGACCAGCCCAGTACTTTGTCATTGACTCGGCATTGGCATTGTTTGGCGAGCGTGAGATCAGCACACGGCAGGTACGATCCTTGATTCCAAAACCCCGAGTCCTGCATCCCAAATCCCTGCCTGATTTTTCGCCCACTCGCCACGCTCGTGCAGCTGGAAAAATGATGGTGCAATCGGACTTCGATTCCAAATTCCCATCATCATCATCAGCAGCAGCACCATCAGCAGCATCAGCACTTGATGATTTGCTGGGCCTTTGTTTGGTCCAAAAATCGGGACAAAGCAGCAACAAGTTAGAGCATTAGGGCTACCCACACAGCTAAAAAACAATAATAAACAACAAAAGTCAAACAGGTTTAGCTACACTTCAGGACAAGTCAGCCGAGATCGAGATCCCGCAGACCAAGACCCCTACTACGTCCTGATTTTCCCATAGCCTCGTCGCCAACAACAGTTTCTAACGGCCAGGGGTTTATGTGTTACCAACAGCTGATTGAACAGAAATTTTCCCAGCACTCCTCGGCTCAGCTGATGTGTCCCCACAAGATCCCATCCCAAACTTCTCAACCGTCTCAAGATCCTGCTCAGCGCACCACGCACACACTGGCAAACACTTGTTGTTTGTCTAACAGGACAACAACACCGGAGCACAGAGGACACACAGGACACCACAGGACGGCGGCGACAGGAACACAAAAATGTCAAACTGTCTGTCCAACAAGGGATATCTCTAACTAGCCGTAAAAAAAGTATCTTTTTGCCGTTGTTGCACTTTATTTGGAGTGTCAACGGCTAAGCGAAGTGCACAACAGGATACTCGTATTTGTGCAGGATCCTCTTGCCTATGCTCCTATCTGCCGGCCCATTAATTGACCAACGCATTGCCAATGATGAGAAAATTGTTTCGCCTCAAGTGTCCAACGGATTCAAGTGCTGCGCCTAGATTTGTCCCGCCGATAGCAAAGGAATCCTTAAGCCAGGATCACTTTCCCCGCATCCCGAGTATCGAATGTCGGGCCCACTATCGCCGCTAACTGTCACCGGAGGTCCGCAAAATCTATGGACTCTTTGCGGTTCGATTCCCCGAACTGGGAAATGGGAAAAAAACCCGGATTGCGCAAGAACGGTTAGTCACAGGTGCCTCGCCCACCGAAAATCTCGAGGGTTTCCCGCTAAAGCAAACACTTGAAGAGCAAACATGAAGTTCGCAACCTGCGCCTAACTGTTCCTCGTTCCGTCCCGCCTCCTCTACGGCTGCTCCTGATTTTAAGGACTTTAGATCCTCTTTCGTGCAAGTGGTGCGTCTTATATCGATTATGTAAGACAAGACAAGACCTGACCAAAGACCATTCGCAGCCTCTTCAAGCGTATTGGATTACAAGCAAATGTCACTTGGGCTCTGCTTCGACTCTCTGGGGTTTTTGCGGTCAATCGAACTTTGCTTAACGGCCATCCGAGAGCCCCGGTTCGCCACAGTTCTCGAACTGAACCTCAGGATGTGGTCATGTCTGCGGTGTAACTTTGTTTGCTTAGGACAACCCAAGATTGGAACACCAATGTGCCCCAGAGTGCAAGAAGTTTGCCAAAAGTTGGACGGGATTTCCTTCCGGTGAAAGTGAGAACAGGAAAACGGAAGAGCCATAGCTCTGGGAATCCCTAAGAACACAAGAATTTCCCTTTTCTTTTATCTGCTTCCTTCGATTCTCGTATCGCATTTAACCTGCCCCACAGCAGCCCCAAAAAATCCAAAGACGCCAACTTTTCGCGCCAAAATCTGAGTCACACACACAGCTCGAAAGCGATTGTGGCCTGCACTTTGGCGGTCTTCTACAAACACACGCCATATAAGCAGACCCAATCACTGGGAGGGACTACCACTACCCATGCACAACTGCGGGGCGCGGGAACCACACATAACGATCTTGGCAAACAGCGATAACAGACATGTACTCCTTGCTGCTTTCAATAAACGAGAAAGATGTCGCGATTGTGGGTGAGACGAGGAGACCAATTCCAAGTCGCACTCACACCACCCCATAAATCCCCAGTCCAGAATCGAGCCCAAGCTGGAGCCCAAGTTCAAGTCCGGCGAAATGCACAATTTGGCTCTCTAATCACGCAGAGTCTCGCATTGGCGAATTCTTTCGACAAGCCGCCCAGCCAAATAAGGAAAGAATAAGAGCCGAGCATGGGATTCCAGCTTAAGGACTCACATATACCCATTACAAATGTGCATTATGTGCTTACCTTTTTAAAAATCATTAGGGCTTGGAAAGTTCTAGAAACCCTAAGTTAAACTGATATGGAACTATGAACCCCCAGGAATATTACTTATATAACTTTGCTAGATCATTAATATCGTAGAGATCCCTAGTATCTATAGGTACTTCGGATACCATTATTCCCAACCAGTACCGATTATATCATGTTCTTAGCCTTCGCATGTCCGGATTCGAGCCGATGCGATCCAATCCAATCCAATCGGATTCGCTGCGTGGCGATGTGGTTCCATTCTGATCCGAGGCGATCCTGGGGCCCTGCACTTTCGGCTGTTAAAAACATTTCGCCGAAAATGTGTCTGGCACGTTAAATGGTTTGGTCAGGTAAGCTTGCAGTTCTAACCAGACGGTGCAACAACAAATACGAATCAATGGATGGCTGCTTAGGTCTTTGATACGTCCGCGGTGTTTGCCTGCATTTTGGTAGTTTATTTCACTTCTTTTTTTGTTGGTTGGCTGGTGGAGATACCCGGTCTTAGTGTTGTGTTCTTGGCTTTCGGTGGATGTCCCATGGAATGCTGTGGCACCAGTTCTCGATATGCTTCAATAAGGAGCCACGGCAGCGGCAGAAGTTCCTGGGAAAAAATGTTGCACAACTTCACTACCTGCGGAGGGTTTGATGACGGCTACGACGATCACGTCCAGCACTGCCCACCGCTCACTCCGCTTAGATTCATTAAGTGAAAAGTTTAAAGGCTCAAATTTTTCGTTCATTCTTGGCGGTTCATTTTTATGACTCTGTCCTGGGCTCACTTCCCTCCAAGGGGGAGGCGATGGAGGCGATGGATGGCTATGGATGGTTCCGGAGGTGGATGGTGGGTCTGCGGCGGCAGAGAGACACATTAGTCCTGGAGGTTTATTACAAATTATGCGTCGCCTTCGCCGCCGCTTACCGTCTGAGCTCTCATTCTGGGATCCCTTTTCTGGGCTGGGCACCAATACCCTCGTCTGGGTGGAAGTACTTTGAAGACTATCAATTATCTCAGTTTGTTAGATTAATCACGATGGGCTCTTAATACGAGGGATTTGCATTCTCAGAAGTGCGTAGTCAAATGCTATTATCCTTAAGATCATCATCTAGTGGATAGTAGTTTGTATTAGAGTGGCGGCTTCAACTGAGATAGCCTCACTCACTCTGGGGTCACCTGGGTTCACCGCCAGGATGCTGAGCCTCCAGCCGAATGAAGGGTATCGGTAGTTCATTCTGGTTTACCCTTCTCGCAGTTCAAACGCACAAGTATCTGAGCTGAGGCTGTGGGCCGCCTTCCCGGCTGATTTGCTGTTTGTGTGCGAAAGCTCGCTATAAATGTAGACCGCACTGACTGCCTCAATGACGAGCGCCGATAAGCGACTCTCGTGGTAGTGTGGTCATATATGTATACACTGATGAGGTATACACTCGAACACTCGACCGTGCAGACGTTGAAAAAGGCGCAAAAAAGCCAAGGAAAAGATTTGAACACAGAAATATGCAACGCAACTGGTTTATCAACTTGCATTTTGGCGCCAAAATTTCTGCAAATCTCCTCGTTTCCACGCCACGCTTTAAACGCCCTTCGTGCTCACAGAGATGGGGTATGGTGTGTTTGTGTGTGTGTGTGCGGATATATAATGCCCCCGTGCATATAATTTTCGGTTTATTGGACAAAATTAATTGGGCGCCAAGATAGAGGCATTAAAAGCCACTTAAACTTGCGGAGCACGCACTGCGGCGACTCTCGATATGCGATCCTGGCATCCTGCGGACACTTGCTAATGAAATTGTCCGACATTAAAGCCCACACACACCGGCCGTCTATCCTCCGGAGGGGTTTCGGTTTGGTTTTCTTGCCCCGGCTTCCTGTCCGATTATTTGCGGTCAGCCCGGCGAAAATTGGCAACAAAGTAGGGATTATGTGGGTCCGGGTACATCGTCATCGTCTTTCAGGACCTACGCTCCATTCATTTGCCATTCCCGGCAGCCGTACATCCTTTGGCCTTTGTGCGAAAATTGGAAAATTCGGGAGTGCTGAATAGAGAGATTTCCGCTGTGTGCACTTGCTTCCTGTGATTGTGATAGTGATTCATCGGCCAATAAAGAGATCTCCGTGCAATTAGTGGCTGACTGGTGGTCTACGAGATCGGAGATCTGTTTATTAGGTGGTCCAATCGCTCGGACCTTTGTACCTGTATTCATCTGCTGCGAAAAGCAAGCGAATTATGCGATTAGGCAGCCCGAAAGATTGCTTATCGGGAGAGAGAGGTTTGAGAACTCGGTTTTTAGCGCGATTCGCGTTCTTTTTAGGGTCCGACAAATAGGGCCCCATATCGAAGTTCCATTGTATGTTTCATTTTCATTTCTCCTCGCGTTTTGTTTTTTCGCCTTTGTGCCAGTGTCCATGGGTCCCGTGGGAATAATATCGGTTCGTCTGGCTGATTTTTTCACTTCATGTTTAATATGCGACGGGCATGCCACTTTACTTCCGATCAGAATCTGGACAAAATGCAGGAGAAGGAGGCGGCGACATATGCCAAATGATTGTGTGCAAAAATGTGTAATGAGCATGACTGCAACCATTCAGGGAAAAGAGTACAATGGATTCGAAAGATTAAATGTGATGAAAGTTATGAATAAATACTAATACATAATCTGAGAAGTTATTTAAGGAATATATATATATGGCAAATGTTCTGACCTCCTCCAAGATCTTGAAATATCTCCAGGACAGAGTTCAAGTTAGACATCCATTTGGAGCAATTACAACCGACTCGGCCAACTGTCGAATGCTCCCCCAAGTCAGAGTTTCCCTTTCCATTTTCCAAAGAGTTGTGTGCTCTGGCTCGAGATCATCTAAAAATATAAGAGAGCAAATCAAATGCCCCCATGGCCATCGACGCCAACACGAAGGAGGAGAATCGAGTGCGATACATAGAAAAGATGCAGGACAAGTTCAAGAACCACTCCCCAGATACACCACTCCACACCACAGCAGCTCAGATACAGATACAGAGATACATTCGAAGTCGTGCAGTTAGGTCGTTACATCCATGGGGATAGATACACGGAAAACTCGTATTTCTGCCACCAAGTGAGTCGAGAGGCGGAGGCTGAGGGCTGCAAAGACTGGAGGAGCCGAAAGGTCAATGCATTTAGTTAATGCATCCATGCCAGCTTATTGTGTACTGCAAGTGTAACTCTGGGTATTCTGCCTGCCTGTATCTCTATGTGTGTGTGTGTGTGTTTACACTGGAGCTGCACTCAAAGCAGCCCCCTCACAAGTGGAGCTATATTAAACAAGCCCCCGGTCGGTCGCCCGCCACACTCCCCCGCCCTTTTTCTCTAAGGTTCAAGAAACTCCTCGCCAGCACAGCAAACTACAATAAAAACAGACCCTGAAGATTGTGGAGACCTTTGGCGTTACATAGGCATCCCAACATCCAGCCTCCCATACAAACGCACAGATTAGAGTGGACCGACCAGTTGGGCTAGAAATTTTCAAGTCGGGGGCTTGTTATCTCTGTACACACTGCCATAATCATTCTATTACTCCACTCCACTTAAGCAATATTTTGAAAATACTTAAATATTAGTTTTACAAAACTGAAGACTTAATCAAATCATCGTATGATATCACTTTCACTTCAAATCCCCAATCCCTGAATTGACCCACCCTAACCCACATTATCAAATGGAGCCCCAAGAGAGCATCTATTCCGTAACGGTCAAAAAGAGGGAGATAGTGGCTCCAAATGGAAGATACTGTGCCACACACACACTGAGAATGCCATCCAGCTGCGCGGCAAAGTTTGTTGTCAACACAAATAAACATCATCATTACCATTGCTCATCGATATCTGGAGCCAAAAATGAACCATAAAAATAAACCAAATAAGTAAAATCGCGCAAAACGAGCGCTTAGAATATTCCCACGCAAATTGAAGCCTCCTCCTCCTCCAGCGGCTTATGGTTTTTTGCCACATTGAAAATTAGGGAAACACAAGAGAAGAAAGAGGCGGGTCTGGACCGAAGATCAGCCGAGATCTATAAACGCCGATTGGCAAATATTTAATACTCTGCGTAAACTTTAAACAACTTGACAATTTCACACTCGCCTGCGAAGCGAAACAGCAACTGGCAGGCCGTCTCTTTCTGCTGCTGGCGTTGTTTTATGATCTTCAAATATGCATGTCTCCATACCATGTCTATAGCACAGCACATACCCACCATCCATCCCATCTGATCCCAACTCCATCTCCGCCTCCGTCTCCCTCGTCGACTTGTTGGCTTTGTTGAGCCCTTGGACTGTCTGCCTGTCCGTCCGCAGGCTTGTCCGTCCGTTTGTCCGCCTGAATATCTGGATTCCCTCCGCGTCTCCGGATTTTGTATGTTCTACAACAAAGTAACAGGCAGCGACAGCAGCACCGCCACCAACAATAACAACCAAGGCAAATATATAACGAGACGGTTATGCAAAAAAAACTTAAATAAATAAGGGCCAGTCTCGAACCTTCGCATACCCTTGATCGCCACTCGTAAAGCAATCATATTATTATCATCTTACGATCTTTTCATCCTTCTAAATAAAATGAAAATTACTTTATGAAACTTAATTAATAAAAAATCGTAAATATACAAAAATGATTTTAAGAACTCCTGAAATCTCCCACTGTTGAAGATTCGTATTTTAAAAACCAGCTGATTAGCTGAAGTTCGCTCTTCAAATTGTTTCATATTGTAAAAACTGATTATAATGTATATAGAGTATGCAGTATACCCTTTCCTAGGGTATGCTAAGTGCACAGATCTCTGTATGCATTGAGTGCTCCATAATGGACCAATCTCCCTGCCAAAGTTCAGCTTCCCTGGCTCCAAGCTTTGCTCCTCTTTTTCAGCTCCTTTTTTCCGCGAGATATATTTTCATAATTTTTTGCATATTCAAAATAACTTTGGCACAATATGACAGACGGCGCTCGGCGTTTCCGTTTGTCAGCTGGTTTCTGGGATTCTGCGGTTCCAGATTCCCAGTTCTGGGCTCTGGTGTCTGGAGTTCGCGGAGCTCCAAGGGCCAACAGGCTGGAGAGGAGATGCTGTCGCTGCTTGGGGTACAAAATTCCGGGCCAGGCAAGCATTCGCAGAAAATGTGGAAACAAACAATTGTTTTAACTGGAAGAAGGCGTGCAAAATGCGTCAAACGCTCTTCACACTTGGCCTAGGCGCTAGTATCTGGGTCCTCGTCCCGCGACCCTTTCTGCAGCCTCCGGGCCCTGGGTCTTCGCAGATTTGCCCGCTCTTTCCCAGACTCCTCGCACTTCGCCGTACGAGTTTGAGTTCGAGTTCAAGTTTTGTGTTTTCAGTTTCATTCATGGTTCTGTTTATTTTCGTAAGGCGTGAAGTTAGTGCCCAGCGAACTCGGGATGCTTGGGTGGCCACACGGAATGTGTTTCCGATAAGTCTGGTATTAGTCACTTCGAGTAACGGGAAAATGTTCCAGGAAATTCTAGGAAATACGGAACTAAAAAACCATATCAAATAGTTTTCAGTTTTTAGTTTTATCAGCAATGTGGATGTGGATGCATTGAGCCCTAACAATCACACTTCTTCAGAACTAGACTAATAATCTCTCGAATATCATGTAACCATCTTTCAAAATAAACCAATTAGCACTTCCCGCCGAGATCAAGGGTCCATCTCCACCAGAGATCTCACTCTCTCGATCCGCGTCTCCTTTTTCGCAATGCAATTGCGAGTGCACTTTGTATCTGGAACTGCATCCATCCTACACGTTCCATGCAGTCCATCCATCTGTGTCGTTAAGTACACTCAAAAGTCACGAAGCATTAAAGATGCAAACAAGCTGAATGAACGCCGACCACAGGCACAAAATACATAAATACAAAGTGACCACAGTTTGTTTTCATTTAAATTGAAATTGAAGTCCGGCCCCACAACTACAACTCCAACTCCAGTCCCCCAACCCCCATCTCGATCCGTGGACCCCAGGGTGTGGGCTTTAGGCTCCAGGCTCCAGACTCATGGCAAACACAAATAAAGGCACCGACTCCAACTCAATATGAAACTCCAACTGCGATGCAGATGATTTTCATTGTTTTGCCTCGCTGTAATTCTCGCGCTTTGAAAATTGCATTACAAACAAAGGCAAAAAATCAAGAAGAAGGCGGACAAAAAGAACCAGAGCAAGTCTCCTCCTCTGGGGATTCTCCGCTGGATTCTCCTATAGATTCTCCTCTGCTCAAGTGACGAAGATGCTGGGGGACACAAGAGCGTGTTGCAAAAACTCACAACATGCCACGCACTCCGCTTCCCCGATGCCCCCAGTAGATCCCCCCTACAAAAAGATCATCAGGTTCTCAAGTTTAACTGCCCAAGTCGAAGAGCTAATAGTCTCGTAACCACATTCATTAAAGACGTTTATGTTCTGAGTTTAACTCGGAATAAAGAATGAATATAACTTGAATGCTACTTTTTTATCAAATCGTAAAGCTGGAATTCTTGTGAGTAGAATATAGTAATAGTATAATGTATCAAAAGTATTCAAAATATTCTACTTAGCTTTGCTAACTTTCAGATAGGGTATAAGGAGCTTTTCTCTGTCCAAGTCAAAGTGCGTCTCGCACCAAATCGCGCGGCTGTTGATGATGTCGTTTCCCGTCCGATAATCATGCCAATGATGAGCTCAAGTCGGTACCCGACTGGCGGTAATGATGCTGCCCTCCAACCCCTCCTGCAGTATCCTCCAGCTCCAGGCGCTCTCTTTTTGCCCTGCTCTTCGATCCACATGCGAGCAGGCAACCCAGCCCAATCCAGCCCAACCCAACCCATCCCATCCCATGCCATCTCATAATTATAATTACGCCCCGGCACCGACAGACGAAGGGCCACCACTTGGTGTGACGGGGTCTTCCTCTGGAATCCCCTTCAGAGAGCTTCCTCTCCAGCTTGGCGAAGCGGAGGAATTCGCTTTGCAAATAACAAGCAATTGTCGTTGTCAATGTTCGTTTCCGTTTATCCTCGATGAGGAGTGAACAGGAGGCTTCTGCAGAGGCTTCGATTCAAGCCTCCGAAGTTGCGTGTTAGGCTCCAGGGCGATTCTTCATTCGGGAAGACACTGGCAATGCACTGAAAATAATCGTAAGTACATTAACTATGCCAAGGAATGTTGAAATCAATAAGAAGTCATTGAAATCAACATAAAAACCCATGGTAAGCTAATAACTCTCACTTATAGATGCCTTTATATGTAATATTGAAGATCCGCAACTTTTTCGCCCAGTGCATACACTTGCAGTGCGTTTTGTGAATGATTCGCTCACTTTGTGCCGCCAGTTATTTACTAATGAGCGCTAATTGAGTTTAAAATGCGACTAAAAGGATATACTTTCGGTTCTGGATCTGCTGATTTGAAGGGCCTACATTTGCGCAACTGGGTGGCTGGGATGGTCTGGAGGACTATAACGGTAGCCCAACTGGAGCAGCAAATGCCGCACGCATTTCGGTAAATGAAATTTAACAAAAGTCAAGCCGCCAGAGAAGAACTACAATTACAAGCCACGAAGATCTGTGCAGCTGTCAGTCAATGGGAAGATGGCATATCGCCCCTCGACTCTCGATTCTCGATTCTCGCGGGGATCTCGAAATAAGTGACTGTTGATGGGCATTGTGCAGCAGGATCGCCCCAATTTGCCGCAGTGCTGACAAACAGCTAGGAGCTGAAAACTCAAAACAGAGACGCCCCCTCAAACGATCCCCACTATTTTTAGATAGATCCAAATGGAGCAGAAGGTGCCAGGAAACCACTTCCGGTTTGGCGCGTGCTCAAAACCGAAACAAAAACCGAGAACTTGAAGTGAAAATCAAACTAATTTCTGTTAATTACTGCAGTCAATGACCGCGCCGAAAACTGGATACTTTCGGCGACTCTCCGGCTTTTCATAAATTATGGAACTTTAATGACGCCACTGACATTTATAGGCCCGCAGGCAAGTTGGCAAAATAGGTCAAGCCAAGCGATAAATGATGACGCAGCATCCCGAATGAAACCAAAAAATAAAAAATGGGTCTGGTTCAGCAGAACCCTGTGGATAATCCTCCTTACCCTTTCAATGACCAAGTAAATCACAAAGGAAAATAAAACTGTCCAAAGAAAGTGTCCACAAGAGGGGCAATAATCCCAAATAATACTTGTAAAAAACACAAAGATCCGAACTGCGCCGAGCTGATTTCGAATGCAAATTTTCCTCCGAGGGGCCATTTGATGGCATTGTCTGCCTAATTGTGCAACTGGGCATTACTTGCCGCTCTCTGCACGGTCATTAGCCGCATCCGTGACCCTACGGCGGACACTCACCGGGATCGAGATCGAGAGGTCCTTGCATCCTGCGATCCTCAGAGTCTTACGCAGCAAAGATCGCGGGATGCTGCCCGCCGCACTTTCCCATCGCAGCTTTTCCACTTCCACCCTTTTATTTTCCGCGACCTCGGGCCATAAAATGTAGCAACTTTCTGTTTGGCTTTGGGATAGATGCTGGTCCAGTTTCTGGGTTGTTTTCGGGCGGAAAAGGGGCATGTAAATTACGAGGTTTACCCCTGCCACTCAGCATCCCATTCGCTGATCATTTTGCTTAGCGCTCAAGCGAAGTAGAAAATGTTATGCTTAATTTTAAGTGCCCTTTTTGGGCCGGAAAAGCGCTGGAAAAGAATGGAAAGTGTCGTAAGCTGCTTTATGGGAATTACACTCACCTCTGCGGATCTATGGATCTACCGATCCGCAGATGGCCCATGTCAGACCATAACCAGATGGGATCACAAAGGTCGTTACAGCTTTCCATTTGCGTTTTTTCGGATGAAATGCCGCATAAAGCTGTCCGAAGGCGCGATGCTTCCATTGTGATCCCAACTCCCTTTCCTTCGAAAGTAAACAGCGCTATAAAGGAAAACACTTTTGGTACACAAAACTGCACAAAAGAAGAAACTGGGTTTTATTTTTCGGTTACAAGTCAATTTGGTAGGGGACTACCCCCATCGGACACAATCATTCATTAGATCACGGAGCAGAACAGAACTTTTATGGCCGTTTCCCATGTCTCAATTAGCTCGAAAGCCCTTGGAAATTGGTCGAGCTCGAGGAGCCAACTACGATTGATCAATTAGATGAACAGATGCCATTGATGATCTCACAATCAACCCACTTTCCCGCTCTCAATTCACTTGAAGGAGATCTTAATCGCCGAGCACAGCGCGAGAAGAAAGAGCAGCTCCCCCAGCCGAATTACACTAAATCATTGAGAAAACGAAACAAATTTAAATATCCAGAAATCTATTAAAAATGCCCCAGCATAAATTTCAATTAATAACGCCTAGGCCAGTGGAAAACAGAGGGATCCGAGATCCCGGCGCGAAATGAGGCCACAGAAGAGTACAACGAACCCCTCCCGCGCACAATACGAATTCATAGAAACCCGATTAAAATCCCCTAAATGGCGGGCACACAAGTGTTCTAAGCTTACCCCTGCACTGAGAGAAAATATGCTAAAAATATATTGAAAACATATAATAGCATAATAATAGTAAGTTAAAGATTCCTTATGTCTTAACACAAGTAACATGTATGCTGATTTCTTCTAGAACTATAGATTGCAAGCTATGTTTTAGCCAAGAAAGTACCCCCGTTTTCTTCAGGTGCACTAGATGGAAGGTTTTGAGGGGAGCCGAAACTTTTTGTTTAAGAAACAAACACTTGAGAAATCCGATAGCCAAATGCTTGCCACTCCAGATTGCCGAGCTTGAAATATGTTTTTCAGTTCGGGATTGAATGGGGCTGGGCTGCTGCTCTACTTTCGCCCCCAGCTCATATCGATTATTTACGAGCTGCCGCAAATGGGTTAGACGTCACGTAATGCGGCGACAAGCGTTTCCGACGACTAATCAACGGGGCCCATTGTCCTATCTGGATCCAGCGCACTTTTTTCCACTTACCCAGGATGTTGATCACGGCTACATGGTGGTAATTGCGTTTTAAGTAGCTCCATCGGCACAGGTGGCTCCACTCGGAGCGCAGAACGGAGATGCAGGAAATGTATCCACTAGATGCAGAGCACTCTGTGCGGATGGCTGGAGGCAAAACCCGTTTCCCTCCTTTAGCACCCGAATGCAAATGATCACAGAATTAGTAATGCATTCGACAGGGGCAGGGCTCATAAAGTAGTCGGAAATATTCATTAATTTGCGCCGCCGTAGACAGGCGAATAGACGGTGATTTTCCATATTCAAATTAGGTTTTCCCGACTACCGATTTTTCGCACTCCCAACGCCTGATAAGGGTCACATACGATCATTATGCAGCAGCTTTGTGCCAAGGCGTCAAGTAAAAAATGCATTTGCCAGCATCCCGCCGCCAGACCCTCCCAGAAAAACCAGCAGAAGGATGGATCGCCGAGGAGGGGGTTTACTTCGCACTGGCAATGGAAAAGAAAAAATGAAAGAAAAACATGAGCCCGACGCCTTTGACGGCCTGGCGTGTGAAATCTTTGGGTTTACTTAGAGCCACTCAGTGCAGGACTGGGTGAGCTGCGATGCTATTTCTGGCACAGCCAGTGGGGTGAGGATTTCTTTAGTTTTTTTTCCTGCTCCTGGATCTGCCCGCCATTCGACGAGGGGTGGCCCTGCGTGTGTGTGTGGTGTATGCCTGGCCTGGGTGAGTGACTGGCGCAAGGTTACTCCGAGTCGCCGATCCTCTGGATCTGGATCTGGATCTGGCTTCTAGCTTCTGGTTTCCTGCGCCCAGCTCTTTGCCTTGCCAGCTTTTTCCATGGTTTCCCCTGTAGGATTGCAGCCTTTTGCTTGGCTGCATTCGCGGGTAACGGCAATTTGTACTTGCCACGGGTTTAGCCTTCTGCTTTTGGGTTGCTTTCCGTGGCAGGGTATCATTTCAATTACTATTCTGGTCTGTGCTGCACAGTAAGCGGGAATCAGGATCTAGGATTATGCGTCGAAAACCGAAGACGAAATACTCTTCCAAGGTATATCCCTCAATACATGCTTTGATAAACGCTTTTTAAGTATTCATAACCATTTACTTAGGAACTTAGCTATAAGAAATATTATACTAGTTACCTTAAGTCCCTGATATGCCCCTTAAGTGAGGGTATCTACCCATAAACAAGAATCATAATCAAGCTAAATTTTCCTCATCATTCTTATTTTTTGTTTTCCCTTTTTTTTCTTGACGTCTTTTGTAGCTATGGTTTTTTCATTGAAAATCCCTGGGGTTGATGCATTTTTTGTGATCCTCGGCTGGGCTGCGCTATTGCGCCTTATTACAAAACACTTGAAATTTTCAACATGAATTTACCCTTTTTCCCTATAATTTATAACATAATTTTGACTGTTTTTTGTTGAGTTTTTTCCAAGACATATCAATGGCAAGCCCGGGGCGGTGCTTTCTTTTACATGACAGGGGGAAGGGATTCGACACAAAAAAAAGACACGGGAAAGCATTTTCAATTTGGGAAAATGTTTTGTTCGAAATGGGATAAAAATTAGCTTAACAAAATGCTTTATGTGCGAGGCAGGAGCGTGTTCAGGCGACAGAAGTCTCAATGGTAAAAAATAACTCAAAAAAGTACAATAAAGGACATTTTTTTCGACACTTTTTCCTGTAATAAATGCAAATAGAAGTGCCAAAGGCTGAAAGAGCTTATGACACTCAATTTAATACAGTTTTCCCCGATTTTTTCAGATTTATTTTTTTTTTTTGCACTAAATATTAATTAAGGTTTATTGCGTAGCAGGGAAATTTGCCATCTGCCAGTGGTATTTTCTAATTATCCCTTTTGCAGACAATCCAGGATCAAACCCTCCCGAACGCCTCAAATTCAAATTGCGAAAATGCCAATTTCAAGAAACGCAATAAATTATTTCGCAAAAGAATAAGATGGAAAAAAACGTGAAAATCCCCTGGCAATGGCAATGGCAATTGCATATTGAAAACGGATCGATTCGAGTTGCGATCGATGGGAATGCGAATGGGAATGGGTATCGGCACCCTTAAGAGACCCACTCGCCACCACCCTGTTTGCCTAATCTTGGGCAAGGGCTGAGAAAGCAAAAGGATCCTCGGCGAGTCCTTGCAAATTGCAAAATTCGAGACGCACCCAAATCGCAATCCCTTTCCCAAGAGCAGTTCCAAGTGGAGTGAGGCTCTGGCAGCACGATATTAACCGTAATGTATGTTCAATAAATATTTGGTAATTAAATAAATAGCAGCTGTGCAGCTTTGATCAGTCCAAGGGTCGCTTTTCCAGCCAGAGGGTTGAGCAGTGCCACAATTTCACTTTCCCCGCTCCTCTCGCGGGACTCCTTGGATCGCGGTGGGAAAGTTGTTTGAGGCGTAACTGGGTCAGTTACGCTGGGGTTACTGGCTAGATAGATAGATAGTCTTCCCTGGGTGGTTGCCATGGAATTATTGGGACTAGCATTACAATACACCAGCTGACTAGCTTGGGTTATCTATGCCAGTTGAGCCTTCGATTGCTCCATTAGGGGGATCAAAGGATTCTCCTGTTTCAGAAACTATTGCCTACTACCATCAAAAGACTATGGATCGTAAATATATTGTCATATCAACAGACATTTAATAAGACAGCTGAATTTTCGAACTTGAATAATAAATACAGCCCAAGAAAGGTATTTTGATTTATTTATGACAAAACATATATATTACTATCAACTGGCAGAGATATTATTATAGAGATTATGGAGATAGTCCTTGAATACATATTTTCTATATTTCTTTGAATATATGTATGCAGTACAAGAACTCAAACTTTATGTCCTTTCTCTTAACCGTTAGAAGGAAATGCAGCAAGCTTCGATTTATCACGTGTTTTCCAATTCCTCCCCTTTTGACATTTTTCGCAACTCGCTCATGTCTCCTGTGACTTTTCCCAATTTTCGCACAATTGCCCTACAATCGATGCTTTCTCCGCAAATCAATTGCGATAAAACACAAACAAAACCCCATGACACATTGCGCCGTCGCTGGGAGGAAACCTTGCCACGAAAACCCGGCTCCTGCTCCTGCTCCTGCTCCTCTCACCTTGCCAAACCTCGAGCTACCTTGCCTCACCTTGCCACTCCCTCCTGTTATTTCCGATTCCCGATCGCCGAACAATGGCTGAGAAGGGTAAGAAACCGGCAAGGGTTGTGATTTGGGGTACACAAGGATATGTGTGGCAGAAAACCCAGGAACCCAAAAACCAAAGACGTTTGCTACAAATTTTTGCAGGGAAACCAGACAGACCGTGAGGGGACTTAATTGCATTTTTTAAGCGCGCGCGCGCTCTGCGATTTTTGCGAATTTTCAGCTGGCTGCGAGGCTTAAGGACTTCCCGAGGACTTGCCCGCCAAAGGATCGATGCAGTCGGCGATCAAGGATCGATCCGATCGCTTGATCGCTCGGTTAGAGACGCTCGAATGCACATCCACATCCACATCCATCCACATGGCTGGCGAGAGTGCTTTGTCATGTTAATGTTGCGAAATGTGATTTTGATTGGGATCAATAAACCCTAATGAGCCTATAGGAAAAGCCCATTTGCATTTGCTTTTGCACTCTGCACTGGCTGGCAGGCTAACAATTTTCCGTCTCGTTGGCGCTGAAAAGCGCGTGTGCCAGCTTTAGTTTTGATTTTCCCAACTTTCCCCCGGGGGATCCTCCATTCACATTCAAATTTCGGAAAATCATGCCGTGCTCGAATTGGCCGCAAGGCGTTTTAAGTTGCTTTCTTTTCGGGTAGCAAGTTAATTGGTTTGAAGTCTTACACATTTCCTAGCCCAATTTGCATAGGGGAGTTTTCTCTTAGCTTTGATTAGGCAAATGAGGACTTTTCTTTGTTAGATCCAAGGTGTTAGGAAGTTGGCGGGTGGCCTTTCTTTTGGCTAAGTGGAGAAAGTGCATTTGCCAGGGCAAGCTGGTTACTTTTGTAAGAACCTGCTAATGAAGCAGCCTGCCAATTTTTCAACTGACTTGACACTTTCTCTTAATTGGGAACTCCTTGGCTGCGGAGCGACCACTTCCTGCAGGACAACAAAGGGAAACCCCCAGCTTGCCAAATGCGGAAGGGAAGCCCCCCGATGGAACAATGCCAAAATAATTAGCTCCTATTGATGGTGCCTGAATCGAACTCCCTGGGCGTGACACGTCACAATATGTCCACAAACGCCCCTCCAGTGGATTTCGTTGCCCCGCAGCCTGCTGGCAAATAAATCTCCGGAAGAAAGTAGCCGGCCTAGTTGGAGGAAAGCAGGGGGATGGAGCGAATGTCTTGGCACGGGACAAGCGGCCGGGGATTCCTCTAGATTATCCAAGTGACAGCCAGCCGGCAGATCGAGCATTGTTGCAGCTTCATCATTTTCATTTCATTTTCCTCACATTTTGCAGCCACAGCCACAGCCCAGCTGCAGCTGCAGTGGCAAGGACCTCGAGCGATCAAGGATCTCGATTGCCTCCGTCGGGTGGGGGGAAAATGTTTCACTTATTTATGTCCTGGCATCTGTGTGCGTCTGAGTTTCTGTGTGCGTCTTCTTGTGTTTATATCAAGCGCATTATTTTTGCATATATTTTCACACACTCCGCTGCCTTGCACTTTTGATTGGGTTTTTTGTGCGGCTGAGATTTTTGCATTTTGCGCGCATTTCTACACCAAAAAAAATCGTAAGAACAAAAAGCACCACCGGCTGCGTTTGCCATTGCCACTGATCCTTTAGTGGCAGATCCTGCTGCTGCTCCTGCTTCTGGAAAAAGCAGAAACGGGAGGCGGAGAAGACCGTCGTCACCCCATGGGCAAAACTTTTCATTATGCCATTTCTACTTCTCCCTAGTTTTGTGTGTGCCTTACTGCCGCCCTTCGCTTCCCACACTGAGCGAAAAGAGGCTTTCATCTGAGATTTTTAGCAAAGGAGCAACCAAGGACAGTGTCCACTAAGGTTCTTTTACTTTTATCTTAATATATATCATATCATAAAAAGTTCAAATGATTGGTTAAGAATCCAGAATCCCTTCATATCTAAAATGTTTCTGACAAGCTTAGCTTATCCCATTTAACAGCCATAGTCATAATAAGGAATCCTTTTCTCTCAGTGCATCTTGCTGCTTTCGTGCTTCCTTCCTTTTTGCCGCTTTGCTTCCTCGATTCGCTCGGCTGGCTGAGCTCGCTTCCTTGCGTGTGCATTTGCCACATAGCTCGCGCCAAGAAACGCATATGCCACCTCGATCGCCCATCGGTAATCCTGCTCCTTGCACTCACACAGCGGCAATGGCAAGGACACACACGCACACGCAAGACCGAAAGAGCCATGCAATCGCATTTGAAATGAAGCAAAAATTTAATGAATCGTGGCAAGGGGCCAAAAGCAAAACCAAAACCGAAAGCAGGGACTCGGCAACAGCCTCGCTGTCTCGGGGAAAACTCTCCAAGTCTGAGCCACAAGGAGCAGCTGCTCGAAGGCAGTTCCTAAGTTCCTGAGTTCCAGAATTCCTCAGTTGCTCGGCAGGGCGGAGGGTTCAACTTGATCCGAGGATTCGACTCGAGACGTACTCGTATTAGCAGCAAAAGCACCACCACTGCCACCATCACCACCCGATCGATGGACTGACTACCAGTTCTTTGCACTTCCAGGAGTATTGATGAGGTGTTGCATTTGGTATTCATAGCAATGCCTAGATGTCCATGTTATTATAGATCCATGTGGCATATCAAGATTTGCATTCCTTGGGTTGATAACATCCTTATTCCTTATAAATACTCCTCCATTCATTAAGGGCACTCACTTTCTCTGCCCACCAACACCCAAAACTAACTATGCCCGAAAATTTGGAGGAGCAGTTCCAGAAAAGGTAGCAGTGGGTGAGGGTCTAAATACCCAAGGGGAGAAGACAGTTGGCGACATTTATGCGCCGAGCCTGCTACATAAATAAATGAAACTGGCGGCGTGACAATGACCCCAAGTGTAATTAATATGCTGCTGAAAATGCAGCGGTTCCGTTAGAGCGGAGAATTCGTCGTGTTGCGGGGGGAGGGGAGGGGGGTGTATCGGAAAAGTCGGGGTGGAAATGAAATGAAATGAAATTATTCCGAGCAGCGCATACATATGTGGGGCACTTATCTTGCAAATGTCTTAGGTTAGGGACAGCAAAGCAAACAGTTCGTTGAACTTCCTTAGAGCGTGCCACGAACACCCCGTATCAGTGGTGATATAAAAAACAGACACAAACTTCCCAGAAATCCATTGCACGCTATATAAGCAATAGTGCATTAGACAAACTATGCCGATCTATATTTAGATTGATATATCACACAAGGAAGTGGCTTATAAAGCCAACATTCCAACACCCCGACGTTTTTGGTGGGGATCTCCGTACATATTTGAACAGCATATCATGGCTTTAGGTATAAAATCATTGAAGTCTGTAGTAAAATGTTTCATTATTATAAGTTTCTATATCTTATACGTACTGAATTGGAGATATTGGGCAAATATTTGACATATAAATCATTTATAGCCTTAGCCAAAGTCTTATAAAGTTGTTCAGGCAATTTGGGATTTAAGGAGAAAGTCTTTTAAGAACCTCATATGGTAGCTATATTTCTAGATATTTCTCAAGCAATGTAACTGTTTTGGGGCTTATCTGACCATTGTTTATGGTTATTATCTGTAACGGAAAATCCAACTGCAAGCTGCCATATTTGCATGAGGATATATCATAGTATTCACCTTGCGTCCATTAAGAGTTTATGAAAATGGATCGGAACTGGGGAGCAGGTCAATAATTCCAAATTAAGCTCAATTATGCTAAACAAGAGTTCAATTGGCGGGGATCAAACCCCTGTGGATGCATATTCCTTTTCCGTAAATACTAGACCCCAACCCCTGTGAATACATATCCACTTTCAGTTGATACTAGCCCCCCAATCGAACTCATTAGCCAGCAATACGCAATACCAATTGATGGTAAGAATCGAAGGGCATTAAGGCATTTGCTGGAAGGGAGATACTTTCGTGGATACTGGGAGACCCCTTTTAGCTAGGGATCACTTACCGAATTTGTCGCCCTGCGATAAGGTCGCGCTGGCACCTAGAAAACATCGGCCTGCACATTAAAACCGCACAAAATATGGGACAGATGTTTGGTAGCGAAAGGTTCTTGGCTTGCGCCGAGCTAAACACAAATTGAAGGTGTCAGGCTGACTCTGACGCGAAGGAGTGGGATCGAAGGAGACCGGGGAGTCCAAGCAGTCGAAGGAGTCGTGAGGGTGAGTCGGAGGCAGAAGGAGCGGCAAAGCCGGCTGCCAGGACCTCATTATTCGCTGCATTTACTTTACTCCCCGATCCGCTTGGCTCGGCCGTGTTACACTTATTTGGCCGCCTCCTTCAAGACGAAAACCCCGCGCACTTTGGCACGAGCTACGATCAGCTGTGGACTTCAGGGGGATGAAACGCAGCGTTCTTCCAGGTGGCGGCGTCTAGCCGAGGACCTACTGCACTGAGCCAAAAAATGTGCGCTTCTTATGCATGGTAAAAGTGTCAGTTAGTAGTAGTCACTCGTATTTTCCAATCATGACTAACTTTAACTATGCAAGCCTGGTTTAAATGATAGGAAATTAAGATGTATTATTTAGATTCCTTTAAGATTGATAATATAGAATAGGCATCCTTAAAATGTTGCTACATTCTCCTGCTTTTTCAAGATCCTTTTCGATTGCCCAAGAATTTTTCTGAGTGCATCTCTACCCACCCCTGCGACGTCTTGACAACTGTCTTGAGCATTGGAAATTGTGCAAAATCGATTACAATGATTGCATTTTGGAGACGGAAGAAGAAACCGGCGATCGGGGATGGAAGCTGCTGCCCGGCAGCAGAATCGGGGAATGCCGCACACAATGGGCCGATGTGCGCCGGAAGAATAATGGCATAAACATTGGGTCCTTTTGTCCTTTCGAAGGAAGGGGAACTGGGACGTGCAAGATGTGCGCCAGGAGCCCGGTGTTGCACTGATTTTCCTTGGCCGGCCATTGTGCGATGCATTGTTGATTTCTTGATTCCGTTGCAGGCTCGAAAAGATTTTTGCACACACTGCCGCCGCTCGGTGACATTGCGCAATGATTACCGTTGTGCGCAGCTAATGTCCTGCCAGTAATTTATATGATTTTTCCATTTCCGAAGGCAGCAGGCTGCCGCAGAGTGTTTCCTTGCCTCGTGCCGATTACTTTCGGATAGATGGCCCGGTGTGAGCGACAATGTCCTGCGTTTCTGTGGTCAGTCGCTTGCCGTTCTATTGCACAAATTTGACTATTGTCCTGCACAGCGAATCTCGAAGAGTGCGGACCATGCCCAGCTGCGATTTCGAGATTGTTTGGACGGGCACACAGAGCTTTTGCAGCTGTCGATACTCAAATGGGGGGTGCCGATCAATTGGAGAGGCAATAAGTGCTTCAACATCATATTTCTTCCTAATAAGCTGCCCAAATCCCAAGCAATCCTATGTAAAGGGATTATTATCATACTTTTGTGGCCAGCATGGACTGTACCCAATGTAATGCTACTTGTTTAGAAGGGAATGTGAGGACTACAAAGCTTTTGCAGCTGCCTCTAATGTGGCTGATGTACCGCCCTGATTTATGTCACCCATGTAATCAGCGCACTGATTAAGCTGCACACGGTCGTTGACTTCGCAAGGACTCGAGTGCAGCTGCCGCCCGTAGGGGCAGCATCACCGCCGCTGGAGTGGAGTAGCGAATCGAAATCAGAGCCAGGACTACACCACTACGGAACAGTGGGACTATCATCAACCGCCGCCAGCATGATACTGCACCTGCCTGTTTACAACTTACAACGGGAACGTGCCACATCCTGGGGGTTGGCAACCACCCCATAAAAGCAGCAGCACCACCACCAATTAACACTGAACGGAAAATCGCAACGAAAGCCAACAAATCAGGATAGATCATTTTATACGATTTCACGATATTTGTAGTAAAAGTATAGAGTAATTTACTACTAGATGTTTGCTGTTTCAAATCGTTTATCACACTTTTTCCTAGCTTTGAACTAGATTTTTCTGGCAGTGTAACACCCGGCACCGGCGATGCCACCCTCTTACGCAGTCTCAGCCGTTGGGATTCACACGCGCATTATCCTCGCGCTGGTCCTGCGCACTGTACCAGGATAACGACGCCGCCACCACCAGCAGTATCACCAGTACGGCCACCACCATCACCACCCGTAGCACCAGCAGCACGATTGCCATTAGCATTAGCATTGCCACCACCACCACCATGCAGGATCAATTAAAGGACTCGAGCCGTGCGGAAATGGCGTTCACTTGTTTTCATTTTCCAGCCCGGGGGTGAACGCTTCCCATTTCGCGTACAGGACTTCCCAACGCACGTGCGCAGTGTCCTGATTTTGTAGCTGAATCCCGAGCCTGAAGCTGATCCAAATCCAGGATCCTGCTGCGCCTGCGCCACACTTTCGCGCATTTGGGCTGACAAAAGGATCTGCTGGCGCATACACACCCTCTACACATTCTGAGTTTGATATCCTCATGCCGGCCCTCTAACAATGCCACTTTAATGCAAATACAATCGCACATCCTTTCGAGCCCCGCTCACAAAAGGGACCTTATTGAGCGCGGTGCATATTAACAATAATGTATTTTGTCGAAAATAAATACATTTCATGCGGGACGACAATGGTAGAGGCAGGCTTTTCCATAGGAAAATGCAGCGTAGTACGTGCCCGCCGATTTCCATGGCAATTTGCGATGAAAATTGTATCCGGCCCACGTGCCAAATTGAAAGGATTTCCCGAAAGTGCAGATCACTGGGCTCGCGTTTGTTTATTTTAGTGGGCGTGAGGTGAGACGTGTAAATTTCGTATTTAAATTAAGGAAGGAAGGAAGCATGGGCAATTATTATTTAAATGCATTACACAAAATAATGCCATAGAAAAATCTTGTTCATACCTTAAATAACAAATATCTTGATGAAGTACTATTCAGATCCTGTGCGATCCAACCAAAGACCCCATAAATCTCCCCTTTCGAATTTGATATCCATAGAATGCCCAAGCAATCAGGCCAGAGAACTATGCATGCAGATTATAGATACCTTCATGTGGAGATATTCTTTATATCGTATCCCCAAAGACACGTTAAAAGGCGAATGAGCGGCAATCCCAGACATGCCAATGCCATGCAAACGAAGTTATTTTTGTAGAAATTCAAACCTGCAGTGAGTGAATTATGAGCCAGGGCTGTCAAGGCTATATGGACTTGGAATGGCTACACTGCTGTCTTGGACTGCTGACTTGGGCTGATGCTCGGCAAGCGACACACACACGCTGGGAACTCGGCTCGCATCGGATCTGGGAACGGGGTATGGGAGTGGGCATGGGCATGGGTATAATACCAGGCGATACATAGGTGTGATCGCGGGAGGAAGGGAACACCTTACGCCGAGTGCACGGAACAGGTTGCAGCTACAAGCCCCGACATCCCATCCCATACCATTCCATCCGATCCGATCCGAACAATAGGTAGACAAACTCACGTACCCGAAATCAGCGGTGTTGTTGTGGCTGTCTTCTCGTTTCTAACATTTTTGAAATCTGCGCAATCTGCTTTGGTATGCACGGTTCGGGGGACCTGTCAATAAGGTTTCCCATCCAGCTATGCCGAATTGTCTGATTTATAGCCAAGCTATAGCTATGATCTTAGCTCATGGTTCCACCAACTAATCTGGAACTGTTTGCATGTTCTTTTGGTATACCCATCTCTATATTTGATATATATTTGGATTACATTTTTCCCTTGAGCTCCCAAAAACTAATTTGCCTTACATTTACCTTTCTCAAAAGATTTTGGAAATACTTTAGCTATTTTCCAAACCAAATTGGCTAGTTTTTGAAATCCCAGCCGCGCTGCACTGTGCGCATCTTCAGGTGGCTCAGGTTGCTGCTGATGATGATGATGTTTGAGTTGATCATGGGCAATGACTAGGAAATATTGCCTTTCCTAAGAAGGATTTGTGTCAGCAAACGTGACTCGAAATACCAAGTTCCGAGTGTGTGTATGCGTATTTGATTGCTGATCCCTTTGTGCGTGCCCATTGTTTGAATAGTTAATTATGGGCTGGATCGGCGGACACTCCTTTTAGAAGTCCGTAAAACCTCTAAATAAAACAAGGAAACCTTTTCCCGCTCTCAGTGGCAGCTCAGATTGTTTTGCCGCCACAAGCATTTTTAACCATAATTTGGGAATTATTTTTAAAATTTTTTCGAATTTTCATCCATGTACGCACTAAGTGGGCGGGGGGCGGCCGTGGGCGTGGCTGCATTGACAACTGCTGACAATGACTTCATTTGTGTGCCAAACGGCAGGCGCTGACAAGTATCAGAAAAAAGAAAGGAAGCAAGATGACGAGACCAACTCCCAAAACTCTGGCTTGCAGATTAATATTGCACACATATGGCGAGGCTGGTTAGGATCTGTTGATGGATCGATGTGGAATGTACTTGTCGAGGCATTCATAAACGTCATGTGCCCATTGTCTGGGCCACAATGTGCAGAATGTGTGCAATTACAGATATTCCGGCAAAAGATAGCAGTCCATCCATGCGATGAGCATGTGATTGCACTTGCAACGCCTTCAAAATCTGGATGGAACATCTTGGGGTTTCGTTGGCGGTTTCCTCTGAGAGATGATTGCTCACTCATCGGATAATCCTGAGGATCAGGAAAGGTTTTCCACTATCAGTTATTGATCACTCAATTTCCTCATACGAAAGTTCTAAGTATTCTCCAATAGATACATTAGTTTTCAGCTGTTAAGTATCTATATTCATAATGGGATATTTGTAATAGGAGATCTGATTTGTTACAGGCTTAAAGAGATACAAATGTACTTGAATTTCATTCAACTATTTAATGGGCTTATAATGTACTCATATTTAGATTTATTTTTAAAGCCCCATAACCATTCTAAATGTTCACAAATATGGCATGCTCTGAAACATAAGGCATTTGGCTATTGCACTCACTTTTCCCATGAACTCTTCGAAAATCTTGAAAAATTCACTTACTCAATGTGGAGAATCCCTATTGATCTCCTTTCCTTCCCAGAAGATCAACTTTCTTGCGCAACCCGCTCGATGAACCCTGCACCACCTCACCCCACCCAATCCGACCCAGAAACCACTGGAAACTGCAGCGGGACAGGAGGCAATTGCAAATTGACATGGACCATTTGCCGATGTCTTCGGGATCTACAAGTTTTCCGAAACTCATCCCACGGCTGCGGGGTAAAATGCACCCATGTCACATAAATAAAATTTGTATATGCGATTAAATTTGAAATTCGAATCGTACTGCATCTCAAGGTGAGCGAGGGGAAAGGTGCTGTCAGTCAGAGAAATGGGAAACTGAGCACCTCAGACAGTCCGTCGATCTTGAAACCCTCCCTCCGCCCGGAATTCCGGGTTGGAGGGCCGCTTGATAGACAAAATCTTGTCATAACTTTGATGTTGTTAGTAAAACAATGCAATTGGCCGTCCCTGCTGGCAGGACTTGCTATCCTGCTTTCCTGCTTTCCTGCTTTCCTGCTTTTTGCCTTCTTGCCCCTTCCAAGGCGAACTGGCTGTCCGGATCCCAGGACGTCCCAGCACAGCCCATCCTATCCTGTCTGGGAATGAAAATGGTGCGAAATGGGTGCAGCTGCCTGGGGAAATACCGCTTTCCGATTATGCAACAACCACGAGCAGATCGATGTCGCCTAATGTGCTGTGTAATGCGGCAAGACATTGAAAAATCACTGGACCAGGACATGCTTAAGATGATTTTCTTGACTGATTTCCCCGCGTGTCATGGGGAATTTGTCAAAAGCGCGACTATTTCCGAGAACCACAAGAACTGCGCATTAGGCAACGTGGAGATGAAGATCAAGATCAGCTTTCTCGAGTGGATCGGATCGTCCAGAGATGCCCGAACATCTCCACCCCTCCCTCATCATCTCATCCCATATCCCGTATTCATTGTCCCAGATCTGGACAGGCCAAGCAAAAAACAACAAATCGGCGATGGCGAAAGGGGTTGGGCCAAATGTGTTGAGTCTTCCAGTTTGTAAGGCGATAAGATCGGCTCACATCAATCCCGGATACATAATGCTATCCCTAAGAACGTTAATCAATTAATTACATGCTGTGCATACGCGTAGGGAACGGGGTAAAAAGGATTCGCCAGCAGCGAAGGGTTGCCTCTATCCTTTTCCTTGATTAATTTCCGACATTTCCCAAGGCTATCTGGAAATTGGCTGGTCCGGGAAATTAGCCGACCAGTGGTCAGTTCGTGGGTCAGTCGCGTGGCTGATATTAATATACAAATAAAATATTGACCATCATCAAAGGGGTGAGCAATAGATCACACGCATGGCTTATTTATATAGCAGGGGATTCAGAAATCAAGAATG
The DNA here is from genome assembly GCF_016746395.2 of Drosophila simulans. Taxonomy (NCBI): domain Eukaryota; kingdom Metazoa; phylum Arthropoda; class Insecta; order Diptera; family Drosophilidae; genus Drosophila; species Drosophila simulans. The sequence continues at coordinate 25,378,942 of NC_052523.2, read as the reverse complement.
ACCAGGGAGGGGGTCCGTTCCTTGTGTTATATCTCAATCTCAAGATCCAATATGGAAATATAATAAAAACATATACGATTTGGCTTATATCCAAAAACATTGACCTTCATCTGAGAAACCCAGATGTCAGTTAGCATTAATCGTACGAATGGAAACAGTAAAAACTTAAATATTGCATCATTGCCCCCTTGAGACAAACAAAACTCTTATCTTGCCGCTTGGCGACAAGGTTGGTGTGGATGCTATTTTAAGAACCCCTATATCTGGGCCGCACAGCCAAAGATTTGCGCGCCAAAAGTCGAACCACTTGAGAAGTCATCCGAGGCTCGTAAAAAACCGAGAAAAAGGAAAGATCCCAAATTGCCTGCTGTGTGGGAACCAAATCGCTCCGATTGCATGTGACAAGAACAACAGTGTTTTTGCACTGGCCGAAGGACAATTGACGGACGGCCAGGAGATCGAAGCTGTTTCATTGTGTGCCACTTGTTTTAGTTGTATGTTGTTGCACACATTGTGACCCAAATTGCTATTTGGCGAAAACAAAACCGAGCGCAGTTGCAAGAAAGGAACGACCATGTGCCGAGTCCCGAATAAATGAGCATCCACTTGACCAGGACAAAGGATCGGCCGCTGCTACTATTCAAATTATATAGAAAATTGCCAGTAAAACACAAACTAATTGTGTTGGCCAATATCGAGAGTCGGGAGGGGGTGCTGTGGGAAACCTAGTCCATTGCAAAAATAGATCACATTGGAGTTACGGAACGAGGCCTGGGAAACTCAAGTGGCACGCAGCGTGTGCTCTTTGATGGGGTCTCATCGCATCCACCGCTGGCCTGGCAGCAATGTGGCAGGCAGATGAGCACTATGCCGCTCCGGATTCCAATCTAATCTTCATATTCGCATCACCCTGAGCTGGCCTGGAAACCCCGATATGTGCGACAGGCATATCAAAATCGAATTGAAATGCGCGCAACTCATAAAAATATTCAAATAAACATTGGAGCAAGGATTCTTCCGTAGAACGAAACTGGGATACTCTTAAATAAATTGTACATAAATATTACTTTTAACTTGTGATTTGAATTTGGTTATGAAAAGTTATTATCTTAATAGAATTATTAAAGCTTAAGGGTTTCCTGTGTTGAAGTACATCATATAAGGTAACATATTTTAAAAATATTTTCAAAAATCATATGTAGAATTATGATACTCCCTTCTAAAGAGCATAGAAATACATGTGGCATATCAAAGCGTGTCAAGAACTTTGTTCGCTTATTAGGGGACCTCGAGCAGCGACTTTATGTTGGTCTACATAGCGAACCCCGGCATTCCCCAGTCGCCGATGTTGCCGCACAATACTAACTTTTGTTGTACCGCCCAGCCGTTAAAAATGTGTACTCTCAGTACGACGGAAGAGGAGAATAACGTTGATTAGTACTTCCTGAGGCTGCTGTATAGTACAGAAACGATATCATCCAACAATGCTATACAAAGCATTTACATAGAGCTCTCTCTCAAACAACTGCAAGAATCGGAACTTGGAACTGGAATTGCAAGCCCCAGTTTATCAGAGGAATCAAGGGGGGGTCAAGGCAATGAATGACTTCATATCTGCAATATTTGATCTAGATACGCATGCTGATATACAATGACTATGTTATGCTTTAGTATGTGTAAGAAAATCTTAATAAATCTTAAACCCTCTTCTAAGGCTGTTGAAGCCTTGAGGACATGGTCTACCAACTGATTGCGATAGCCTCATATCTCGCAAATCATATGATGACACAACACCCACCCATGGAGATTCCATTCGGAGCAGATCCCATTCACCACTAATGGACAGTTGATTTCCTCTTCTTCAGCTTTCTTTCACATTTAAACTCTGATCCCGGCAATTGATTGTCCGGGAGAGAGCTTCATTTCGCGGACAACGGACAATGGGCGGCATGTATAGTATATGGGTGTGCGTTCTCTAACATCGAAATGAATTGCTTATTTTGACATTTATTAAAGCTTTAAATAAAATTTATGCAGAGAATCAATTAGTGGGGCCAGCCATAAAGGCAAGTGAGATGAAAAATGAAAGAAGAACGGCACGCAACGGCGGAAAGTCAAGTAACGAAATGTATCTCGAAGATACAATATTTCTCACAATCGGTTTGTAGACGAGGAAAACGAACAGAACGCGACTTAAAAAACACATATAACAAAAAGGCAAGAAGACAAAATCACGGCCCAAGGAGAAGGCAGCGAAAGATAAACAGAATGCGGATCGATTGGACTCCTCTGCGCCCCCTCTCTTTCGCACTAAAACTAAAACGAGTCCTTCGCACAAATACACACACTAGTACGAAAAGGTTTTGGCGCAAAAACAAAAAATCCCAAGTAAGCAAGGCTATTCCCTGCGCTTCACCTACTTCTTCGGCAGCGGCAGCGCTGCACTTCTCCGCCTCTCTCCCTCTCTCTTTCTGCTGAGAAATCTCAGCGCCGCGCCTCCTTCGTCCTTGCTCCTGCCCCCACCTCCTCGCTGCTCACTCTCCTCTCCCTCTTTCTTCCTCAGCTCGTGTTCTGGAATTTGCGCGCGCACGTTGTGAACGCTCCTTCTATCCTTCCCCACCCCCTCCTACATTCCCCTCCCCCCTTCGCGCGCACACACACACAGCAGGACTAATTCGGCCTCCCTGCTGTTCATATCCTTCGCTCCTGGCCCGATCAGCTGATCGAACATATGAAAGAGGGAACCGCTATCCCTGTCTAACTGTTTCTTCGTCCTGCGTTCTAATCAGTATCTGTCTGCGCACCTCTTCTCTACTCCTCTTCCTTTCGCACCTTATGTACACGGGACTTCCCCTGTCCAAACCATTGCCCCTGCGATTTGGTAGGGGAAAGGGGAAGAGTAGGGGAATCTAACACTACATATCATATATAGGGATAATTTAAAAATTGCATACAAGAACAATTTAATAAAAGTTAAAAGAATTGAGATGATACTTTTGATAGTAAATGCAAAATGGATAGTATGCACTTACCAGGGATGCACTATGCAGATTTATCTGAAATAAATGAATAGTTTTATTATAAATAAATTGCATTTCAATAAGTTTTAGGGGGACGTTGAAAAGTTGCTCTTTTTGTATCTCTCACCTAGACATCCGATCGCTGGCTCCTCTTTGCGCCTCCTTCTAATTGCATTGCATTGTCTACCACACACACACACACGCGCGCGAAAACTGGGACCGCCCAGCCTTTAACCCATGCCTGCCCACCGCACCACCCTTAACCCTTTTGGCAGTGATTTGCGAAAAGCGCGCGCGCACAAAAGTATCTCAAACGCTTTTTTCGCACACTTTGCAGGCATTTTAATGCACAGACGACCGAGTAAAAAACAAAAAAAAATAAAATAAGAGCCGATGCTCAAAGCTCACTTCTTGGAATTTCGATTTACAATTTAGCTCTTCACTTTTTGCTGGTCCTGTGATTTTTTTTGTTCGTTATGCTGTTTTTGAGGTCCCCCGCTATTGTTGTGCCCCATTCCCATTTCCATTCACATTGTTGCTGCAATTTCTTTCTCCGCAGCCTATTCTCATTCTTTATCAAATTTACCCACTCACACACACGCACACACACACGTGTGTGAGTGTGCTTTTGCATATGCTTTTGATTCCCGCTTCCTCCGCTTTGCCCTTTTTCTGGAGCCCGGCGATATCACGGTGGTATTATCTGAAATCCATAATTGCGAGGCTATAATTGGAAAGAATAAAAACATGAAAACGGGATAAGAATTTGGTGAACATACATATGCAAAAAACTTTTCTATAATTAGAAATAATGTAAGTAACAATGAGAATAGACGAACAACTCGTTGGTTTTGTGTAGTTTCCAGCTCAAAATATTATCGATTTCGAAACCTTTTAAATAGTATTAGTGCGTGCGCTCGCAGTAAAATTATGATTTACTTACCTCTAATAAATGTATGTTGCCCCACTGTGCGCACGGATCGCTATGAATGAGATTGGTTCTGAGCTTTTGCCTTCCTTTTTCCCCTATGCGCTTTTTGAACTTGTTCAAAACCACTTTATGATTTTTGCGTCCTTCTCGTCGTTTTGTGCTGGTTGTTTTCCATAAAGATGATCCTCTCGGCTCTTCCTGCAGCAACAACAAAAGCTGGCCAAAGGAATTCAGCGGAATGAAACCGTAGCTCATTTGGTGGCTTCGCCTGTGGTTGCTCCCGAAATCGAAATCATTTACGTTCGTCTGCGATTCAAGCGGTGTGAATGATATGGCCTGGTTGCACTGGCCTGTCCTTCATTTGTTTGCCGCGGACCTTACAAAAACACACTCGAACTGCACAGCACAGCCCATGGGTGTTCACATCCCCCCCTCGTGAGCCTCTTGGATCCTCCAGAATGACTCCCGCAGGGCATCGGCGCATATGTAACTCGATTTTTGCTTTAACTTTGCCGCGATTGCACACAAACGAGGGGCTACAGTGGAGCCTCTATTCTGAGCTTCATTCACATTATCGATTATTTGTTATATCGTTTGGCTTCCATCATGATTTACCACGTGTTTGCTACTTTTGCTTAAGATCTGTGTTTGTACGGTTTCTCATAAAAGACACACGGGTTCATCTTGTAGAGTGCTACCTGTGAATGGGCATCTCTGTAGCTGGAAGCTTTGCTCATTTAACGACATTGGCGTCTACGTCTGCAGAACACAAAGGAGCCACGCCCCCTCCACGACCGCCCATCCCGCCGGTGCGGCGATCATATGACTGCTGCCACTACCTGCTGATATGTAGTTTCCAGAGAGGGGCGGTACGAGGGGGCACAGGGGGCAGCAGGAATGCGTGGATCTCACATTATTACCTGCAAACGACACAATCGATGCCGCCTTGAAATTCTGCTTAAAGATTCGCGCAGTTCTTCAGCGCTTCCTCTTCGCTTCTTGGGGCTCCACTCTAGTTTCACATGTGTTCGGTTCGGAGCCTCCTCGCTTCGGCTCCACTTCGGCTCCAATTGTGGCGACTTCGGCTCCACTTCGGCGGTACGCGTCGCGGTATAAAAGCTCGCGCGCCAAAATCAGTGGCCTCCATAGAGCTGGCGACCACCAAGGCGCCAGATTCTCCTCGTTTCTCGGGACATTGGTATTCGGTGCTGGATTTTGCGATAGGGGAAGTGTAGGGGAAAGGATTCTACCTGTTGCCGGCACTCTAGCGCTCCACAAGAGCAGAGATTTCCAAAACTGAATCCATATGATCCCGATTCTCCCATTTTCCCAGTTTTCCTTCTCGCATCGCACATGGCCCCGTTATGTGTGTTGGTTTCGCTCGTTGCCCGTCTCCCTTCCTCTTCTATTGGCACTTCTGGGAAGGATAGGAAGGAATGGATAGGAAAGGAAGGCAAAGGAAAGGAGCTGAGAACCAAGAGCTAAGAGAGCAGCAGAGAGAACTAAAAACGCGCGCCATCTCGCTCGCGCCCATTGGCTCATCAGCTGATCGTGCCCGGCCGGGGTGCGGTTATAAAAACCAGCTGCTCGGCATATCCAGCACATTCGTTCTCAGTTCGTCGTCGAGTCAACAGCTCTTCTTGTTCAGCCTTTCGGTTCCTCGTTCGGTGAATTGAGATTGTGCGGTTCAAATTATTGACAAAAAGAAAAACCTCGCACAACCACACTCCGAAATACAAAACAAAAAAAATCATGCTCAAACGGACACATTAACAAAAAAAAAACAAACAAACTAAATTAACAAAAATGCAATACTAGCCAAAAACCAAGGACTACCTTCCAAAATTATTAACAAACTGTAAATGAGTGCAGAGTGACCAAGAACAAATTGTGTTTTAGCAATTTCTTCGGCTTCAGACTCGCCAGCAAAATCGAACATCTTCGGCTCTTCGAAGCAACCAACGCAACACACAACACAAAAAACCAACAAAATGCTGTGGGAAACCATTGTGGAGGAAAACAACTGCAGCATGGATTGCAATATCAGGTAATTATACCATACCGCCCAAGGATTAGCAACAGCAAACCCCTTTTGCACCAGGAATACCAGTTGAAAATACGCGATAAAAAGTGCAAGTTCAAGAGCAACAGCAACAACAGCAAAGCAAAAAAAAAAAACAAAAAACAGAAATGTAAACGATGGGGCCAACAAAAGTAAGAGTTCTTTTTATCACGCTCGGCACGTTTGCTTTTTGCCCGATTTTTATTTTGGCGCTCAGCTGTTGTTTTGTTGCTCGCTTGCCGTTTTTCATTCATTAAACCGGCTTCCGCGAGGCTCCAAAAAAAAAAGCAGCAGCAAAAAATGCTTTTTGTCCGTCGTCCGTCAGTCAGTCATTTTTTTGCTTTTTTTCCTTTTTTCCTCCGTGTTCTTTGCGGTTCTTTGTGCTGTTTTTTTGTTGTATTATCGCTGCGCTTGCGTGACGTGTGACCCAAAAGCAAAAAGTCAAGCAGAAAAGCAGATGCAAGCGAAAAGCAAAAGGGAATTCCATTTGGAGTACCGCTAATGTTTAAGTAGAATCAAGAAGAAGAAGAAGAGGGTCCATCGCGTTTTTAGGAAATTCTCTAAAAAGTATATAAAAAATAGTTTACAATATCAATGATATCGTGTGCGCAAGTCGCATCCCACAAATTCCAGTTTTCGAAGCAACATTAAAGTAAATTTCTAGTTCAGCTCCCTCTTCACCCAATTACAACAACCCCTCTGTGTTTTCTCGGGTATTTTTGTTGTTTTTACACCACCAACGCCACCACCACCACCACGTTTGTCAGTATTTTTAGCTGGGTTTATTGACCCGCTCTTGCGAGAGTTTAGGGAAGCAAAAGCAGCTCTCTTCCTCGATGCCGAACAGTTGACTAATCCTCCCCCTCTCTCTGTTTGCTCTTGCAGTAATAACACCAGCAGTTCGAGTAGCATCAACAAAATGAGTGGATCTCGTCGTGCTCGCCGTTCCCTGGAACTGATGAGCATGGACCAGGAGGAGCTGTCGTTCTACGACGACGACACTGTGCCCCAGGATCAGCAGCGCTCGGCCAGTCCGGAGCTGATGGGTCTGCTCTCGCCGGAGGGCTCGCCCCAGCGCTTCCAGATCATCCGCCAGCCGAAGATTCTGCCAGCAATGGGAGTATCGAGTGACCACACGCCGGCGCGCAGCTTCCGCATCTTCAACAGCCTGTCCTCCACCTGCTCCATGGAGTCCTCCATGGACGATGAGTACATGGAGCTCTTCGAGATGGAGTCGCAGAGCCAACAGACCGCACTGGGCTTCCCCAGTGGCCTGAACTCGCTGATCAGCGGCCAGATCAAGGAGCAGCCTGCAGCCAAGTCGCCAGCGGGTCTGTCCATGCGCCGCCCTTCGGTCAGAAGGTGCCTCAGCATGACGGAGAGCAACACCAACAGCACCACCACCCCACCACCAAAGACCCCAGAGACTGCCCGGGATTGCTTCAAGCGCCCGGAACCACCAGCATCGGCCAACTGCTCGCCCATCCAGAGCAAACGCCATCGCTGCGCCGCCGTTGAGAAGGAGAACTGCCCCGCACCCAGCCCACTCAGCCAGGTCACAATTGGCCACCCCCCTCCACTGAGGAAGTGCATGTCCCTGAACGACGCCGAGATCATGTCCGCCCTGGCCCGCTCCGAGAACCGCAACGAGCCCGAGCTGATCGGCGACTTCAGCAAAGCCTATGCCCTGCCCCTGATGGAGGGTCGTCATCGGGATCTGAAGAGCATCTCCAGCGAAACAGTGGCTCGCCTGCTGAAGGGCGAGTTCAGCGATAAGGTGGCCAGCTACCGCATCATCGACTGCCGCTACCCCTACGAATTCGAGGGCGGCCACATCGAGGGAGCCAAGAACCTGTACACCACCGAGCAGATCCTCGATGAGTTCCTCACCGTCCAACAGACTGAGCTGCAGCAGCAGCAGAACGCCGAATCGGGACCCAAGCGCAACATCATCATCTTCCACTGCGAGTTCTCCTCGGAGCGTGGACCGAAAATGTCCCGCTTCCTGCGTAATCTGGATCGCGAGAGGAATACGAACGCCTATCCGGCGTTGCACTATCCCGAGATCTATCTGCTGCACAATGGGTACAAGGAGTTCTTCGAGTCGCACGTTGAGCTGTGCGAACCCCACGCCTACCGCACCATGCTGGACCCCGCCTACAACGAGGCCTACCGCCACTTCCGCGCCAAGTCCAAGTCCTGGAACGGCGATGGCCTGGGCGGTGCCACCGGGCGGCTCAAGAAGTCGCGCTCGCGACTGATGCTGTAGGATGTGGGATGATCGTGCAGTTCGTTATCTAAGTTTGGGTGTTATCGTATTGTATATATAGACGTATAGGGGTATTTATTTCACGCTGCTTTTAAGTTGATTTTTGTTGATTTTCATTTGTTAATCCGTAGACTAAGTTTCTCGCACACGCAGACACACACCCGACACTCGCATTCATGCAAAACAGACAATTTCATTTGGAATTTAACGCTTTTGTTTAGTTATTATTGTTTTTATGGTTTCGGCTTTAGTTCAATTATTTAAGCACTCTAGTTCAAATTTTAAAGATAACCAACGAACAAGCAAAAGAAAAATGTGCATTATAATCTAAAAACGTGAGGAACCATGTCACTTAAATTTAAGAGGCCGATCCCGAAATCAGACCCCTTAATCATTTGTAGATGATAAGCAGAACAAAAAATGGCTAAAAACAAAAAAAAAAAAAAAAAACGAATATCTCACAAAAACAAACACGCTCATTAATTTCATCCCTAAAACTTTATTTTTAAGAGCTAACGTTTAAGAGTTGAAAGTTGAAAACTTCTGCTAGGTACAATTTACGCTTATTATTTGTTTATTTTTATGTAATCCGTAAACGAACAAGGCCCCGAAACGCAAATGCAAACAAGAAAACAAATATTTTACCATGTAATGATTATTATTTAAGCAAAGCTTATTTTTGCATCAAAAAAGGCAATATTATTGAACAAAGACCATCAATTTTAAATATACTTAATACACGACGAAAAAGAACTGAAATTCCTGGAATTTTTATCTTTCAAATGACGCACTTTGTGCGGGATTTCGGTATTCTATGGGTTTTCTCAGAATTAACGCTTTGAAATTGGCGCGCAAGGCGAGTAGTTGCACTTTGTATATGCCAGAGGGCGCTGTGGCTGTTAACAAGTGAGTATAACAGCCGCGACTTTTTGGCAGACTGTTATACGTAAGGTTGTATGTCACTTTATATTTCTTTAAATTAGAGATGGACACGTGATGCTTTTTTGACATACGCATACGATATACAAAAATTCCTTTAAATTTGTTAACTTGTTGCTCCCAACAACTTTACTAATACTTTTCTATAAATTGAAGGCAAAACCTAACACTTTCCGAAAATCGGCTTATGATAATCGAATTTCACCCAAAAGCAGATTATTCTCGTTTATAGCTTATGTTCCACTTCACGTCCACACCCATTCGAATTTCTCCTTAAAATTATCAAATCTTTAATCCTCAAAAAAAAGTGTGGATAAAAGCCAAACGAGGTTTGTGGCAATTAGCCAAAGGCAGTGCCCTAGCCACAGAAATATTTCGAGCTTCAGTCCAATTTCCATGCCAAATTAACCCACTGAAGACTGATATGCAGTAAATATAAAAAATTATAATTAGCTATTCAAATAATCACAGTTGATTTGAACCAACAAGTAAATGTATAAATAAAACATTAGAAATTTGATAAATACTTTAAAGGGTGACCCAGATATGGGGCTTTCCCCAAAGGGTTAACCCGCTAAAGCCCCTCCTGTGAGCCCGCATGCTGCGTTTGTCTGTCCGTCTGCACTTGGTTTATCATGGTTTGTTTTTGCCACTTTTCGTGGCCCCTTATCTGCGGAGCTTCCGCCACGGGCGGTGGTCCAGAAGTGGGTGTGTTTCAGGTTGAGTGACTGTGGGTGAACTCTAGGGTCGAGTGGCTGAAGTGCCCTGTGGCATACGAAATAGAAAGAAATGGGTTAATCAGCGCAATTAGGGTCAAAAACACGTAGTGACATCGCTGCGTATGTGTGCAGCGTGAATCAAAATTGCGCATACGCCGGGTAAGCCCTGCCATTATTTCATTGCAATCGCCCGCTGTGAGTTTCGTGTGGGTCACACATGTGCTATTTTCTTTTTTTTTTTGTATTTTTTCTTTTTTACCTTCTATGCTCTGCGATAGAACTAGCATACTGAATCTGCGATTCTCTGCGCCGACGCAAAGCAGCGATTCAATCTCTAAGCCGTCGACGTTTCGTTGGCTCTCCAGTTCTCGGCTTTCGGCTTTTCCGTCTGTATGGGTGAGCGGTGTAACCACGGGCTACCGTATAAGATAAAAGCGCCGTGCTCAGTAAACTTTAGATTCGCGTCGACCGTCGAACAGGTCGCACTCCTGCGTGTTTTCCCGCTTTTCTGTGGCTGTGACTGAGGCTCTGGCAACGGTTGGTCCCAACAATCTTTGTGTGTCAAGCACCTCGAGAGTGCAGCTTGAACGGACTTGAATCGCAAAAAAGAACGCCAGATTTAACCCCGAAATCACGAGACAGCAACTACGCACTCGAAACAAGTGCCGAAAACAAGAATAGAGTGACACAAGTGTGTTAAGAACACAAACCAAAAGAATATATATCCAAAGCCGAGAAAAAACAAGTTTAAGTGCTGAACTGTGCACCATTAATAATGTGTTGTCCAAAATAATTCCATTACATCTTCGTGAATATTTATATTAAGACTGCCGTCTGTGAAGACAAAAGTTTAAAGACTACGCAAATCCAGGAAGAAATCATCAGATATTAAGATTATTTATGAATATTAAGAATTTATTAACTGAATGCAAGTTTTTTGAACTCTTGAATTCGCTTATAATTACCTTTCGAGTACCTTACAACGTATTAGCATTTTAAAGCTTTTTCAATTGACTTCGCAATTCTTCAAAGTTCTTGAAGCTAGTATCTTGACCGCTGCTGTACTTACTCCCAGTTAACTCGAAGGGATCAATTGATGGGTCAATGTCACAGCAGCACGTGTTTTTCGAATTTTTTTGAGAAATCACAACAAGTTAACAAGTGCATTTAATTCAATTTCAAGCGGACAGTTTTATTGTCTTTCGATTCGGGAATTTATTTGCACGTTTTCTTAACAGCTTCCTGTATTTAATTATCAGCAAAACAATGAATTCAATGAACTTTTATTGATCAGAACAATTTATTGATATTTACCTGATGGTATTAGTAATTTTTATCTATGCGGAACCAATCTATATTCGTTTATATATGATAATCTGCAAGGTTCATTGACCCGCATTTACATTTATTTATATGCAATCAAAGAAGAACCCAGAAAGCCAAACCAAAAGAACAACTTTTGCATAATTAAGCCTGAAGCTAAAAGAAGTCCAGAAAAATAAAAACCAGCAGGGAATTGCAATCTGGTTAATCCAGTACAGTACAGGAATCTATGCAGGTTTCCTTCTTAGTTCCCTTGGGATATTCTGGATAGACTAGGTCTATAGATAGATACCCAGTATCTTCTTAAAGGTATTCAATTGTTAAAGTGTGCGTGCTTACTTAACAAAATAGTTAAACGTTGAACAAAAAGTTCAAAAGCCGAAGTGAAGGCGTGGGAGTATAGTTGATGGGTATAATAAACTAACTTTGAAGCCAACCAAGATTTATACATAGATGTTTAGGCTTGGTATTAAAAAGTAAACTTATATTTATGATAAACAACTATATATATTTTAAAACAAACAGACCAGTTACACCTAGTTTCCATGTGAAGTTAACGGCACAATATTTATTCCGTACTCGATCAGCTGATCAACTACAGATATTCCGATATCATTTAGTACCCCTGGCAAGGGCTATCTACAATCAACTGCATATAGTCTGTACATTTATCAGGTAGCCGGCGCATAATGCCAATTGTGAGGAGAGTTTCAATCGGGTTTCATTGGCCCAGACCTTAATACGTGCCCGGCATAACGATCCTAACATAATAAATAAAACAATTTGCATTAATTTGAAGTAAATCAGCGAAACCGCATAGGCAGCAAAAAGCGCGGTGCGAATTATACAGTGGACATCAGTCAACACCATTGTGTTTTGTTGAAAAAACAATAATTGTTTATCATTAACTGGGCGAGAGAAAGCGAAGCACAAGTTTTGAATAAATTGTATTCGAATTAATGACACTCAAAGTAGAATAATGCGAGATTTCTGTTAGTGGATACCCACTGTTTATGATTTGGCAAAGTGATTTGGTTAATTGCTTTAGTTTGCTCTGCTTGAGCGCCCCGCTAATAAGTGATTCCCCCGCTCTTCCCCTCAGATTTGGTAATGAAGTGGTTTCTGCTGTTCGTGGCGGCCCTTGGCCTGGGATTAGCCAACGCCGACTCCTCCGCCGACTCCATCGAGTCCACCTACAACTACTACCGCCTGCCCACATCGCTGCGCCCGCAGAAGTACCACCTCCGCATCCTGACACTGCTGGAGAATCCGGAGGACCTGCGCTTTTCTGGTTCCGTGAAGATCCTGATCGAAGCCCTGGAAAACACCAGGAACATAACACTGCACTCCAAGAATCTGACCATCGATGAGTCCCAGATCACCCTGCGCCAGATCGGCGGCGAGGGCAAGAAGGAGAACTGCGTGTCCTCCACGGCAGTGAATCCCTCCCACGACTTCTACATCCTCAAGACCTGCCAGGAACTTTTGGCCGGCAACACCTACGAGTTGTACATGCCCTTCACCGCCGACCTGAACCGACAACTCGAGGGCTACTACCGCAGCTCCTACAAGGATCCCGTGGCCAATCTTACCAAGTGCGTCCGCAGACTTTAGGAAGTAAAATAGCTGCAAACTGATGGCTTATTTCCTATTGCAGATGGATCTCCGTTACCCAGTTTGAACCGGCATCGGCTCGATTGGCCTTCCCCTGCTTTGATGAGCCCGATTTCAAGGCTCCTTTCGTGGTCACCCTGGGATATCATAAGAAGTACACGGGTATTAGCAACATGCCCGTGAAGGAAACCAAGCCACAGTTAGTCATCGCATAGCTTTCAGAACTTTCCACAGAAGCTACATTAACTTTATTCTTCCAGTGAAACCCTCGCCGACTACATATGGTGCGAGTTCCAGGAGTCGGTGCCCATGTCCACCTACCTGGTTGCCTACTCCGTGAACGATTTCTCGCACAAGCCCTCCACCCTTCCCAATAGCGCTCTATTCCGGACTTGGGCCCGACCCAATGCCATCGACCAGTGCGATTATGCCGCTGAGTTCGGACCCAAAGTGCTGCAATACTACGAACAGTTCTTCGGCATCAAGTTCCCGCTTCCCAAGATCGATCAGATTGCAGTGCCCGATTTCAGTGCCGGCGCCATGGAGAACTGGGGTCTGGTGACCTACAGGGAGATTGCCCTGCTCTACTCGGCGGCTCACTCCTCGCTGGCGGATAAGCAACGGGTGGCCAGCGTGGTGGCCCATGAGTTGGCCCACCAGTGGTTCGGCAACCTGGTCACCATGAAGTGGTGGACCGACCTGTGGCTGAACGAGGGATTCGCCACTTATGTGGCCAGTTTGGGTGTGGAGAATATCAACCCGGAATGGCGCTCCATGGAGCAGGAGTCGCTGTCCAACCTGCTGACCATTTTCCGCAGGGACGCCCTGGAGAGCAGCCATCCCATCTCGAGACCCATCCAAATGGTGTCGGAGATCTCGGAGAGTTTCGATCAGATCTCCTACCAGAAGGGCTCCACGGTGCTGCGCATGATGCACTTGTTCCTGGGGGAGGAGTCCTTCCGCTCCGGTCTGCAGGCCTATCTGCAGAAGTTCTCCTACAAAAATGCTGAGCAGGACAATCTCTGGGAGTCGCTCACCCAGGCAGCCCACAAGTATCGAGCCCTGCCCAAGAGCTATGACATCAAGAGCATCATGGACTCGTGGACCCTGCAAACTGGGTAGGTCCCTGCAGGATAAGCTTATTTTAAGATACCACTTAATATCCTTTCTCTGTCAGCTACCCTGTGATCAACGTGACGCGTGACTACGCCGCCAGGACGGCCAAGCTCAACCAGGAGCGCTACCTCCTGAACACCCAGGTAGCCCGAGCTCATCGCGGCGGTTGCTGGTGGGTGCCACTGAGTTACACCACACAGGCGGTGCAGGACTTCAACAACACGGCGCCCAAGGCGTGGATGGAGTGCGGCAAGAATGGCGAGAGCCTGCCCAAGACCATTCAGGATCTGCCAGGACCCGATCAGTGGGTGATCTTCAACACGCAGCTCTCGACGCTGTACAAGGTCAACTACGATGCCCAGAACTGGAAGCTTCTAATTGAGACCTTGACCAATGGAGATTTCGAACGCATCCACGTGATCAACCGAGCTCAGCTGATCGACGATGCCCTATATCTGGCCTGGACCGGCGAACAGGACTACGAGATCGCCATGAGACTGATCGAGTATCTGCAGCGGGAGCGGGAGTATCTGCCCTGGAAGTCGGCCTTCGAGAATCTGAAGCGAGTGGGCCGCATTGTCCGCCAGACACCCGATTTCGAGTTCTTCAAGGTGAGTGTCTTAAAGTATCCTAATGCTCTTCTACAACGTGCTCCCCTTGTAATCCCATTCTCATTTGTATTTCGAAACAATCCTTTCAAAATTGCTCACACCTAACTTCATCTACCCACCTAACTTGCCATGGGCAACCCACCGACAGTTGTTCTTTGTCGTAAGTCTGACTAGTTAGCACCCTAAATAGAATTAATATTTTTGAATGTCACAAGTGCCGGGTACATGAACCTTTATTACACTCCTTTTAAATGAATTTATGTACCCTCAATGCAGCGCTACATGAAGAAGCTGATCCTGCCGATCTACGAGCACCTGAATGGCATCAACGACACATTCAGCGCGATTCCGCAGCAGGATCAGGTGCTGCTGAAGACAATGGTGGTCAACTGGGCGTGCCAGTACCAGGTGGGCGATTGTGTGCCCCAGGCCCTGGCCTACTACCGCAACTGGCGCGCGGAGGCTAATCCCGACGAGAAGAACCCGGTTCCGATCAACGTTCGTAGCACAGTGTACTGCACCTCCATAAAGCACGGATCCGATTCGGATTGGGAGTTCCTGTGGACGCGCTACAAGAAGTCCAATGTGGCGGCTGAGAAGCGCACTATTCTGACTGCTCTGGGTTGCTCGAGGGAGGTGTGGCTGCTGCAGCGCTATCTGGAGCTGACCTTTGACCCCAAGGAGGCCATTCGCAAGCAGGACTCGATGTGGGCCTTCCAGGCGGTGGCCTTCAATGAGGTGGGCTTCCTGCTGGCCAAGAAGTATTTCATGGACAACGTCGACTTCATCTACAAGTTGTAAGTTTTTGCATTTGTGATGGATAAAACTTCGGCTAAGGGCTTCTGTTTTTTTAGCTACCATCCGCTCACCAAGGACATGTCCCGCCTCCTCTCGCCGCTTTCCGAGCAGGTCATCACGCTGAGCGACTTCAACGAGTTCAAGGACTTCGTGAACAACTCCCGCCAGTCGCTGAAGGGGCTGGAACAGGCCATCCAACAGACCCTGGAGATCATGCTCACCAATGTGCAGTGGAAGGAGCGAAACTACCACCAGATGTCCCGCTCCATCCAGCAACTGCTCTAGATTACCCAGCTCCCAGTCCAGCCTCTCATCAGCTCACTAAGAGAAGCATCTCTTGATTTCAGCAGGAATGTTATGAATGTTTAAAGTCGCTTAAATAAACTATTTAATACTCTAGTATTCGTGTATCTCAAGATGGAAGTCTTTTAATTTCTGAATTGAAAGTGGATAGAATAAAGGATGGTTCACCTCCCATTTTTAAAATATTACTTAATAACTAGTAGTAATGGTTAAATTCACTTTCTGCGGCTAATTTAGCGTAAAATCAGACTATAATGATGGAAGACTAACATAGTATGCATTGTAATGAGTTTCATACAAAATATATTTATATATGTTCAACAGGATTTTTTCCTATACATCTTCAAAAAGACATTTTAAAATAATTGGAATATTGTCTTTCTACTGCGAGCAATGCGATGTAAAATAACGTATACGCCGGGTAAGCCCCATTCTGTTTTGCAGCTGATAATGATACTCTGAGCTGCTAATTTTCCGAGTTAGTCTCTCTCTTAGTTGCTCTCTAGAAATCGTAGATCTAGTTCGATCGTCGAACTAGTCGCATTCGGTCACCATCCTCTGGTGAGATCGGTAGTGCCACTAGTTGCTATCTTTTAGTTTTTTGTTCTCTTTTTTTTTTTCTAAGTAAACCAATTTGTCGGTAAATCGTGAAACACGTTCTAAATGTAGTGCCAAATTACTAAAACGATTTCATTGTGTGTCTATGAATAGTTGAACTTTGATTTAAGACTTTGTGGTTCGGCAGTTTCTAATCATTTATCACAGTTTGGTGTGAACTATTAGAAATACAGAGAATAAAGAGGCAAAACAAATATTAACAAACAATACTATAACAATAATCAGAGCCTTTGTTTTGAAATTAAAAAAAAAAAAAATAAAAAGCAATATAAAAGTGCGATTTGATTATATTGCAAATAATCAATTACCTCCACACTTTCTGATTAAAATTCCGGTTCATGACATCGACAGATCGGGAGATTCTTTTGCGATAATGTTTTTGATAAGCCATGAATGAAAAATATATATAATAATAATACAATTTGCATAGCTGAAAATGAACAAATTATTTTCTTCGAGCTAAAGATACATTTTGAGCTATATATATTATTATTATTACTTTTGTTGATAGTTTTCTTATATATTGTATATATTTTTCCCCTCAGTTTCGGCTATGAAGTGTTTTCTCTTGCTCGTTCTGGTTATTGGCCTGGATTTATCCTCGGCCAACTCGATTCCTAGCTATAACCACTACCGACTGCCAACTGCCTTAAGACCCCAAAAGTATTACTTGCGTATCCTGACACTGTTGGAAAGTCCAGATGATCTTCGTTTCGTCGGAAATGTGCAAATCGTGATTGAAGCCCTGAAGAACACCAGAAACATAACGCTGCACTCGAAGAACCTGACCATCGATGAATCCCGGATCACCCTGCGCCAAATTAGCGGTGCGTCAAACAAGGATAATTGTGTGTCATCCACATCCGTTAATCCCACCCATGACTATTACATCATGCACACCTGCGAGGAACTTTTGGCCGGCAATGTGTACAAACTTGGCCTTCCATTCTCTGCTGATCTAACTCGTCAACTTTTTGGTTACTACCTCAGTTCCTACAAGAATCCTGTGACCAACAAGACACGGTGGGTCCAATCCTTTAAGTTAAGCCTTATCTATCTGATGCTCAAAATCTCATTTCAGCTGGCTGTCTGCTACTCAATTCGAACCATCCTTCGCTCGAAAGGCATTTCCCTGCTTCGATGAGCCCGGTTTTAAGGCATCCTTTGTGGTCACTTTGGGCTATCACAAGCAGTTCAAGGCAATCAGCAATATGCCCGTGAGGGAAATCAGGAAACAGTATGTCCTTTTTGCCTACCAGTTTATTTATTTTACTTATTTAATATTATTTCCTATGAGCAGCGAGTCCCTTCAAAACTACATATGGTGCGAGTTCCAGGAGTCGGTGCCGATGTCCACCTACCTGGTGGCATATTCAGTTAATGATTTCACCTTTAAGCCCTCCACTCTGCCAAATGGAGCTCTATTCCGGACTTGGGCCAGGCCCAATGCCATCGATCAGTGCAATTATGCCGCGGAGTTTGGACCCAAAGTGCTACAGTACTACGAGGAGTTCTTCGGCATCAGGTATCCGCTTCCCAAGATCGATCAGATGGCAGTTCCGGACTTCAGCGCTGGAGCCATGGAGAACTGGGGTCTGGTCAAATACAGAGAATCCACACTTCTCTACTCGCCGAACCACTCTTCACTGGCGGATAAACAGGACCTGGCCAATGTAATAGCTCATGAGTTGGCCCACCAATGGTTCGGTAATCTGGTGACGATGAAGTGGTGGACCGACCTCTGGCTGAACGAGGGATTCGCCACCTATGTGGCCGGCTTGGGAGTGCAGAAAATCCATCCGGAATGGGACTCAAGGGATAAGAGTTCTTTGGTCGCTCTGATGGCCTCCTTCCGCCTGGACTCGCTGGTGAGCAGCCATCCCATATCGAGGCCCATTCGAATGGTGGCGGAAATCGAAGAAAGCTTTGATGCCATCTCTTACCAAAAGGGATCCGCGGTGTTGCGGATGATGCACTTGTTCATGGGCGAGGAGTCCTTCCGTACAGGGTTAAAGGAGTATCTTAAGCTTTACGCCTACAAGAACGCCGAACAGAATAACCTATGGGAGTCACTCACCACAGCAGCTCATCAAAATGGAGCTCTGGCCGGGCACTATGACATAAATACCATTATGGACTCGTGGACTCTGCAAACCGGGTAAGTCATACTCAAGTTCAAAACATTTCCGGTAATTTCAAATGCCTTTCTCAGATACCCTGTGCTCAATATTACCCGTGACTATTCGGCTGGAACCGCTGAGATTACCCAGGAACGTTACTTGCGCAATTCCCAGATACCCCAAGCCGATCGCGTTGGCTGCTGGTGGGTGCCACTGAGCTATACCAGCCGGGAGGAGAATGACTTCAATACCACGGCACCCAAGGCGTGGATGGAGTGCAGCAGTACGGACGAAGGTGTGCCTACAATCATTGATCATCAAGCTGGACCCGATGAATGGCTCATCCTCAACATTCAGCTGTCGACGCCTTACAAAGCCAACTATGATGCCAGAAACTGGAAGCTGTTGATTGATGCTTTGAACAGCAAGGAGTTCGAGAGCATTCACGTGATCAACAGAGCCCAGCTTTTAGACGATGTCCTGTACTTCGCCTGGACAGGGGAACAGGACTACGAAACCGCACTGCAAGTGACCAACTATCTGCGGAGAGAGCGAGATCTTATTCCTTGGAAATCGGCACTGGACAACTTGAAGTTGCTGAACCGCATCCTGCGACAAACTCCCAACTTTGGGTCATTTAAAGTATGTTTTAGATCTATTTTAAGACGATGAAGCTCATGAATGCAATCCTTAATTTTCAGCGCTACATGAAAAGGCTTCTTACTCCGATCTATGAGCACCTGCATGGCATGAACGACACTTTCAGCTCGATGCCGCAGCAGGATGAGGTCCTTTTGAAGACCACGGTGGTCAATGTGGCGTGTCAGTACGATGTATCCGATTGTGTGACCCAGGCGCAGGCCTATTTCCGCAGATGGCGGGCAGAGGCCAATCCTGACGAGAACAACCCGGTTCCATTAAACCTTCGCAGCACAGTGTACTGCACAGCAATAGGTCAAGGCACGGAGGAGGATTGGAACTTCCTGTGGACGCGGTACAGGAAATCGAATGTGGGATCCGAGAGGCAGACCATCTTAAGTACCCTGGGCTGCTCGAAGGAGGTTTGGATACTGCAGCGTTACATGGAGAAGTCATTCGATCCCAAGAGCGCCATTCGCAAGCAGGACTCATCGCTGTGCTTCCAAGCGGTGGCCTCCGGACAAGTGGGCTTCCTCCTGGCCAAGCAGTACTTCATAGAGAATGTTGAGCTTATCCACAAGTAGTAAGTACAACTATTGGCAGGGAAATCGGATTATATGGCTCATCTTTTGCTCCAGCTATTATCCACAGACCAGAACCATGTCGCGACTATTGACGCCGCTGTCCGAGCAAGTTAGCACACTAAGTGATCTGAAGAAGTTCAGGTCCTTTGCCAACGATTCCCGACAGTTACTGAAGGGCATTCGTCAGGCGATGCAGCAGAGCCTGGAGACGATGCTCACCAATGTGCAGTGGATGGATTGGAACTATCATCAGTTCTCCCGGACCATACGCCGCCATTTGTAGTGCTCACCAATGGGTTTGGAGGCTCACAGAAAGCCTATTTAATGTTATAGTATTATAAGTGAAGATTGAAAATACAAAAAAGATTACCCGTTTCTCAGCTAGTGACGATAGAACGACGAAGAAATTTCGAAATTCTTTTTGCAAATTCTTGCCAAATAAATATAAATATATTTATTAATCTGTATGCTTAATCTGAACCTTCTAGCTTATCAATGTCCAGTGGAAGGTTCCAAACTATCCTTAGATTTTTAACTTCTCCGCAGAGAAATCCGGACTTAAATACACGACTTTATTTTGTTGTTATGCATAAACAAATAAACCATTTCTCTATTCTCCTTTCAACAAGTTCCACGAAGTATTATTTATAACAAAGAGAACTAGATTGTTACACTCTCCTTAATCTCTCTTTGAGTAATACGCTCAGAAATTGTTACTATATTTTCGAGCCGATCTTCAAGTTAGCATCATTCGATCTGTGGATTCGGCTGTGTTCAGATGTACTGTCAAGTGTTCTCGGAGTAATACTAGATTAAATCGTGGTTTAGGGGAACAAAAGTCAGCGATTAAGTCACAAAGATACTGATTGGAGCGTTTTTAAAGCAGTTTTGATAGTTTGGTTTGGATAAGCAGTTTTGATGGAGAATTTGTTCCGGTTTTGTAACAAATAATAATAAACAAAGCACCGGAAAAAAATGAAAAGATTCAAATGCAAAACTTGAAGATTTAGTTAAACTACAGCCTCTTCCAGAAGTTAACTTATTCAAGTGTGGGATTCACTTTTTGCAGAATCCAGTATGAAGTGGCTCGTGTTAGTTGTAATAACCATTGGCTTTGGATTAGCCACGCCTATTTCGACCTATAATCATTATCGCCTGCCGACGGCTCTTCGACCTATCAAGTATGACCTGCACGTCCTAACCCAGCTGGAAAATGCTGATGATTTTAGGTTTGGCGGAAGTGTGGACATCAGAATCCAAGTCCTGGAAAACTCCAACAACATAACCTTGCATTCGAAGGAACTAACGATCGATGAGACGGCGACCACTCTTCGCCAAATTGGCGGAGAGGATCTAAAGGATAACTGCGTGTCCTCCACAGAGGTAAATCCCGAACACGACTTCTATATCCTTCGCACCTGCAGAGAACTTTTGGCTGGCCAAGTCTATAAGCTAAGTTTGCGATTTTCGTCCCCATTGTCAGACCGATTGGAGGGATACTACCGCAGTTCCTATGTGGATCCTGTGGCCAATGAGACCAGGTGTGAACTGGGATTTCTCGAAGAAGATAACAGATGTTTAATCCTTGTATGTCCCTGCAGATGGATCTCAATTACCCATTTCGAACCAGCCTCCGCGCGCCTGGCATTTCCCTGTTTCGATGAACCTGGCTACAAGGCACCTTTCTCGATCACATTGAGATATCACAAGAAGTTCACCGGACTTAGCAATATGCCCGTGAAGCGTACCGGGAAAGAGTAAATTTTACTCTTACTTAACCTAATCTGTATTATAATAGTCGCTATTTTTCAGTGATTTCCTTCCCGATTACGTAAGGACCGAGTTCCAGGAGTCATTGCCGATGTCCACCTATCTGGTCGCCTATTCCGTGAATGATTTCTCCCACAAACCATCTACTTTACCCAATGGGACACTTTTCCGCACCTGGGCCAGACCAAATGCGATCGATCAGTGTGGTTATGCCGCGGAGTTTGGACCCAAAGTACTCAACTACTACGAGGAGTTTTTTGGCATCAAGTTCCCGCTCCCCAAGGTGGATCAGATCGCAGTGCCAGACTTCAATATTGGAGCCATGGAAAACTGGGGCTTGGTGACGTATAGGGAAACTGCACTTCTATATTCGAGCGAATTTTCCTCGCTGAAGGACAAACAGGAACTCGCGAATGTGGTGGCTCATGAGTTGGCACACCAGTGGTTTGGCAATCTGGTGACCATGAAGTGGTGGACCGACCTCTGGCTTAAGGAGGGAGTAGCCACCTACCTGGCTACTTTGTGTGTAGAGAACATCCATCCGGAATGGCGTTCCTTGGAGCTAGAATCACTGGCCAACTTGCTATCCATTTTCCGAAAGGACTCTCTGGAGAGCAGTCACCCCATTTCGAGACCCGTCGGGAAGGTATCGCAGATCTCTGAAAGCTTCGATGCGATCTCATACGACAAAGGTTCATCTGTGCTTCGTATGATGCACCTGTTCCTGGGCGAGGAGGCATTCCGGAACGGACTGAAATCGTATTTAAATAGGTACGCCTACCAGAATGCGGAACAGGACAATCTTTGGGAATCTCTCACCCAAGCTGCCCATAAGATTGGTTCTCTACCAAAGGACTACGACATCAAGACCATCATGGACTCGTGGACCCTGCAGACGGGATATCCGGTGATTAATGTGACACGTGACTACACATCAAGGACCGCAAATCTCAGCCAGGAGCGCTATCTCCTGAATTCAGATGTATCTAGAGCACACAAAGGATGCTGGTGGGTGCCACTTAGCTACACAAGTCAGGAGGAAAAGGACTTCAACAACACTGCGCCCAAGGAGTGGATGGAGTGCACCGAGACTGGTAAAAGTGTTCCCAAGACCATCCAGGATCTGCCAGGACCCGGTCAATGGGTAATCTTTAACAACCAACTGTCGACGCCGTATAAGGTCAACTACGATGCCCAAAACTGGAAACTTTTGATCGAGACTTTGAACAGCGAGGATTATCAGTCCATCCATGTGGTCAACAGGGCCCAGCTCATAGACGATGTCCTGTTCTTCGCTTGGACAGGAGAGCAGGACTACGAGATCGCTCTGCAGGTGATCAGCTATCTGCAGAGGGAACGGGAGCTTCTTCCCTGGAAATCGGCCTTCGACAATCTAAAGCTGGTGAATCGTATTGTCCGACAGACATCAAGCTTTGAGTTCTTTAAGGTAGGCTTCTCTCGAATACTTCGAAGATGTAAATCTAAAAGGTTTCCTTTCCTTAGAGCTTTTTGAAAAAGATTATCACACCTGTATATGAGCACCTGAATGGCATCAACGACACATTCAGCGCGATTCCGCAGCAGGATCAGGTGCTGCTGAAGACAATGGTGGTCAACTGGGCGTGTCAGTACCAGGTGGGCGATTGTGTGCCCCAGGCCCTGGCCTACTACCGCAACTGGCGAGCGGAGGCTAATCCCGACGAGAAGAACCCGGTTCCGATCAACGTTCGTAGCACTGTGTACTGCACCTCCATTAAGCACGGATCCGATTCGGATTGGGAGTTCCTGTGGACGCGGTACAAGAAGTCCAATGTGGCGGCTGAGAAGCGCACCATTCTGACTGCTCTGGGTTGCTCGAGGGAGGTGTGGCTGCTGCAGCGCTATCTGGAGCTGATCTTCGACGCCAAGGAAGGTATTCGCAAGGGGGATTCGAAGTGGGCGTTCCAGGCGGTGGCCAAAACGGAGGTCGGGTTCCTTCTGGCCAAGAAGTACTTTATGGACAACATTGGGCCTATAAGTGATTAGTGAGTACAAGGAGGTTTCATAGAGACATCTATATATACAATTTGTAACTTTCAGCTATAATCAGCTAATCAAGAGCATCTCTCGACTTCTGGAACCCATTGAAAAGCAGATTTATACCCGGAAGGACTACGATGAGTTCAAGCAATTTTTGGCCGATTCCAAGGAGTTCCTTGAGGGTTCGGAGGAGGCGATTCAACAGACTTTGGAGATAATACTGACCAATGTGCAGTGGCGTGAGCGAAACTATGATCAGTTGACACGGGCAATCAAACTTCTCCTGTAGACTTTCTACACAGTTCACTCTCTCCATCGAGTTAGTAAACAACTAAACCACAAATTAAGTACCTCTTATTATGCTTAATAAATTGGAAAATTTAAAAAATGATTAATGATGCAAATTCTCAGAACTCTCGGGTAATCTCTATTTATTCACATCTCGCGTGCTCGGAATTCTTTTTATTTTGTGGGATCGACGATTTTGCGGCATTCGCTGTTGGCTCTCCGTTGTGATTAGATGTGTAAGTGGAAACCCGTATTGCAGCTGAAACTAGTTTAGTTATTGCCACAGAAAAGGAAAATCCATCACAGAACTAATTGATTACTAATAATAGAGGCGAGAAACTACAAGCTCATAAAACCTGGTTATTTTTTATATTAAAAAACTGAAGTTTAGTGTCTAACTTATTATAAACATTTTATATGAAGTGTACTAAAGTATTTGTTGCTATCAAATGATTCATTCAACAATTGATGTAATCATTAAAAAAAAATAACACAAGGCAGTGGGTAACATAGTAATTGTTTGCTCACAAATGAAACTACTAAACTATAACTTTTGGTTGGAAGTTTTCATATTAGCATGATAATTTCGGACAAAATGATAAGAAATGCTTGAGGTTATCGACCTCGTTCTAAATATGTGTAGCATGCTATGTTTTAGAAACCCAAAAACACCAATAGAAAAAACTAGTTTGAGCTATGTATTCTTTACTTTAGACTTTTGGTAAATCTGTTCTGGGCTTAAGCGGCGTATACGTAATATTTAATGCTTTCTCCGTTTAGTTCACAACTTCAATTTAAGACTTGGCCATGAAGTGTGTTTTCCTGATACTGGCTGCACTTGGATTGAGTGTGGCAGAAGGTAGCACCTATGACCATTTTCGCTTGCCAACTGCCCTTCGACCTCAAAGATACGATGTTCGCCTCCTGACACAGTTGGAAAATCCGGACGATTTTCGCTTCAACGGAACTGTGAAAATTCAAATAGAAGTTCTTCAAAACACGCACAATATTACCGTGCACTCAAAGGATCTGACCATCGATGATACGGATGTCACCCTCAGCCAAATTGGCGGAGAAGCGACAACGGAGAACTGCATAACGTCCACGGCAGTGAATCCCACCCACGACTTCTACATTCTCAACACGTGTAAGGAGCTACTGGCTGGCCAAGTTTATGAGCTGAGCTTGCCCTTTTCGGCCAAGTTACAAGATCAACTGGCGGGCTACTACCGAAGCTCCTATGTGGATACGGTGGCCAATGAAACGAGGTGGGAAATGGTTCAAAACGATGTTAGAGACAATCTTTTAAATTCATTCATTCCTTTTTAGATGGATCTCCGTTACTCAGTTTGAGCCAGCTTCGGCTCGATTGGCATTTCCCTGCTTCGATGAACCTGGCTACAAGGCATCCTTTGCAATCACCCTGGGTTATCACAAGAAGTACACAGGTCTCAGCAACATGCCCGTGAAGGAAACAAGGCCACAGTAAATTGGAATTCAAAATTGGTTCAATCAAAGTCTAACCACCACAAATTTGCCATCTTTTATGCAGTGAATCCATTCCGGATTATGTGTGGACCGCGTTCGAGGAGTCATTGCCGATGTCCACCTATCTGGTTGCCTATTCCTTGAATGATTTCTCCCACAAACCATCTACTTTGCCCAATGGAACCCTTTTCCGCACCTGGGCCAGACCAAATGCGATCGATCAGTGTGGTTATGCCGCGGAGTTCGGACCCAAAGTACTCAACTACTACGAGGAGTTGTTTGGCATCAAGTTCCCGCTCCCGAAAGTGGATCAGATCGCTGTTCCAGACTTCAATGCGGGTGCCATGGAGAACTGGGGACTGGTTACCTTCGCGGAGAACGCTCTTCTCTACTCCCCGGAGTACTCCGCACTGGAGGCCAAGCAGGCGACAGCGAATATAGTGGCTCATGAGTTGGCCCACCAGTGGTTTGGCAACCTGGTCACCATGAAGTGGTGGACGGATCTTTGGCTGAACGAGGGATTTGCCACTTATGTGGCCAGTTTGTGTGTGGAGGACATCCATCCAGAGTGGCGTACCCTTCAATTGGAATCAATGTCCAACCTTCTTACCATTTTCCGAAAGGACTCTCTGGAGAGTAGTCATCCCATTTCGAGACCCATTGAAATGACTTCGCAGATTTCTGAGAGCTTTGACGAGATCTCTTACCAGAAGGGATCATCGGTGATCCGCATGATGCACTTGTTCCTGGGCGAGGAGGCGTTCCGGACAGGACTTAAGTCTTATCTGGAGAAATACACTTATAAGAACGCCGAGCAGGACAATCTTTGGGAATCTCTCACTCAAGCTGCCCATAAGATTGGTTCTCTACCGAAGGACTATGACATCAAGACCATCATGGACTCGTGGACCCTGCAGACGGGATATCCGGTGATTAATGTGACACGTGACTACACATCAAGGACCGCAAATCTCAGCCAGGAGCGCTATCTCCTGAATTCAGATGTATCTAGAGCACACAAAGGATGCTGGTGGGTGCCACTTAGCTACACAAGTCAGGAGGAAAAGGACTTCAACAACACTGCTCCCAAGGAGTGGATGCAGTGCACCGAGACTGGTGTAAGTCATCCCAAGACCATCCAGGATCTGCCAGGACCCGATCAGTGGGTGATCTTTAACAACCAACTTTCGGCGCCGTATAAGGTCAACTACGATGCCCAGAACTGGAAACTTCTGATCGAGACTTTGAACAGCGAAGATTATCAGTCCATCCATGTGGTAAACAGGGCCCAGCTCATAGACGATGTTATGTACTTCGCTTGGACAGGGGAGCAAAACTACGAGATCGCTCTGCAGGTGATCAGCTATCTGGAGAGGGAACGGGAGCTTCTTCCCTGGAAGTCGGCCTTCGACAATCTGAAGTTTGTTAATGGCATTCTTCGACAGTCGTCGAACTTTAAGTTTTTCAAGGTAACTTTGGCCAGAGTGTATTTTCTTCAATTACAGTTTTTCATCCACAGAGTTTCACAAGGAGGCTTATCACTCCAATATATGAGCACCTAAATGGCATCAACGATACAGTCGCCTCCGAACAGCAGCAGGACAAGACCATTTTGAAGGCGATGGTGGCGGACTGGGCATGCTTGTTCGAGGTTTCCGATTGCGTTACCCATGCCTTGAGCTACTACCGCAGCTGGCGATCGGAGGCTAATCCTGACGAGGTTAACCCAGTTCCGCTGGGCTTTCGTGACGTTGTGTACTGCACGGCGATCAAACATGGCAGTGTCGAGGATTGGGATTTCCTCTGGACTCGGTACCAGAAGGCTAATGTGGCCACCGAAAAGCAAATCATTCTGGATTCCCTGGGTTGTTCGCAGGAGGTCTGGGTTCAGCAGAGATATTTGGAAAGGAACTTTGACGGAATGGGGGACATTCGGAAGCAGGATTCAACTTCTGTCTTTCAAGCGATTGCCACTTCGGAAGTAGGGTTCCTTTTGGCCAAGAAGTACTTGATGGACAACGTGGACTCCATTTCCAAGTTGTAAGTATATGAATAAGATCGATCCTTGCAATAACTGTGTTAATATAACCTTCTAGCTACCATCCTCAGTCAGAATCTCTGTCTGAACTTCTGCCGCCTCTTTGCGAACAAATCTTTACACGCAGGGACTATGATGAGTTTATGAACTTCTTGGCCAGTTCCAAGGAGCAGCTTAAGGATATAGAACAGACCATCAGTCAAAGTTTGGAGACAATGCTCATCAATGTGCAGTGGAAGGAGCGAAACTATGAGAGGTTCACTCGAGCCATCAAAAAATATGTTTGAGTTATCTACTTGGTTGCTGAATAAATATCATTTACTTGAAGAAGTAAATCCCAACTTCCATGATTATATGTATGTTGTATATTTCGTATATTTAGTTAAGCATGTTCTATAATGCTAATCAATAATAAACATAATCGTAATTGGAATCGAGAGGTCCTCAATTTATGTGTCGCGTGAACTGTCGAATCGCATGCTTATGTTGATCAGTGTTAATTTTATTTTTAATTGTTAAATGTAAACTTTACAAATTACAATGTACATAAATCTTTGCTCTGTAAATGTTAATATCACTATAGCAGCGCTCTTGGAAAAAAATAGAACTGAACTAAACTAGAGTCATGTAATGCATGGAGAAACTAAGGCTAAACGACTAAACTAAAATTATTGCGTAAGTAGTGTGCTGTTACAATTATTACAGATATATTATAATTTTATTACATTTATTTATCAATATTACATTACAATCGTGTGTGATTTGTGAGTGAATGAAGTTCTGTTGCAGCTTGTTACATGAAAACGTTTCTATAAACTATGCAATCCATTTCATAACAATTCTCAGTTGTTCGCTTGATCTGTTTCTGTTTGTCCGCCACTTTCGATTCAATCAATTACATATTACATTGCACTCACTTCACTTTTGAGGTGTGTCATGAGTTTAACAACTATTCAACACTTCGTATATAGATTTGTGTGTTTGCGTGGGTATAGCTCATTGTTTACAATAAACCATTCCAGTCACTATAAGTATAACTGATGCTGTAATTATTACAGATTCCATCGCCTGCCGGACACAAAGCCAACTGGGTAGGTGTGTCCTATGAGAATATTGGAGATTATTCATTACTATTATTAATAATTACTATCATTACAACACTCGCTCCTTCTGCCATGCACTATTTTAAATCAAAGACATGTTAATTTTATTGCTTTCGCTGCTAAATTTATGTACGAGTATATCGAAAACGTTCTCCGAACTCCGAATGTCACTTACATTCAATGGGGCAAACAATCTCAACGTTTTAAATTCGTGTTTTCAATGTGACGCGTTCGGTTTTTTAATTAATAACGATTAGAATACAATAATATAATGCCAAAATCAAATGCATCGATTGAACAGACAGAACTGATTGCTACTAATAAAAACAAAAACTATATGATTTGGGAAAAGGGAGCCATTGGGCGCTTGGAATTGAGGACTCAGTCAAACCACTGGTCAGTTCATGAATAGTTATGCATGTAGATAAACGATATAGCTTAGTACGATTACATTGTTTAACAAACAGACTTCTTCTTTAGCTTATTATTCTAGTCTAGAGACATCTCCAATCCGATCAGTATGTCCGATGTACACTTTTTCAATAAATTTAAATTTTCACTTTCCCCGCTTTGCCACTGGGGTTTTGCGACTTGGGGCAACCTCAAATTTTGTGCGAGCCGCTGGGAACGTTTTCATTCGACCACGAACTCTGTGCCGACGACGGTGGCGGAGGCGTTGAGGATGATCCAGGCTTCGGCGGCGTCGCCTTTTGCGGCTGCAGATCGAATCGCGCGTAAAAGAGCAAATAGGGCGTTATTGTGATCTTCCGCGTGGGCGAAAGCAGCTCCTCGAACTCCCTTTGGGTCATGGCCTTGATCTTGTCGTCGTCGCACATATACCAAATGGGATCAGGACCTCCGTGGGCGTAGTTGGCTCTGACACCACCGCGACCCGTGCTTCCGTAGCCCGTGGGATAGGTGCTGCCCGATCCTCCGAAGCTGAGATTGCTGTTGCTTCCATTTTGTAGGGACTCCTCGCTGAAATCGCTGCAACTGGCCGAGTTGCTGCTGCTCGTCTGCTGGCTACAACACAGTCTCATGGCACAGCAGTTGACTCCCTGGCAGGTGGTGCTTATGCTCAGCTTGCCAATTCCATTGGTGATGTTCTTGCTGGTTATCCCATTAACCTGCTTAACGTTCTTGCTCATATCACCGCTGCTGGAGGCCTTGCTGCGACCGAACTTCATCTTCTTCATCAAAATGTTGCCCGAGGAGGCCAAAGCCGAAGCTGCTGCAATGACTGGAGTGCTGGCCACGGAGCTGCTACCATTGTTTGGCGCAGCATTCTCATTGGAGGGCACTGCTTGCGAAGCCATCGTTTGCGAGTTCGTCATCGTATTCCTGCGATCCTTAGGGCAGTTGACATAGTCACTGGCGAGATCCAAGAAGCACGTATAGGCGATGTAGTGGCCCACCGTCAGGGTGGCTCCCACATGCGTGATCACGCTGTACAGCTTGTAAACGTGCAGCTTGTTGCCCTCGCCCAGCTCACAGCAGGTGGCACAGAAACAGGGCAGAGTGAAGGTGGTCGGCACGTACGTACTCACCTTCTCCATGCCGCCAGAGAATCGATTCAGCTGAATGACCAGTAACCGCGGCAGCACCTCGTACGAGATGGAGCGGATGGCTTCGGTGTAGCCGGTGCACTGGTTGCAACTATACTTATTCTCCCCGCGGAAATACTCTTTCGTAATGCAGGAATTCTAAGAAGAAAAGGAAATTAGTTAAATCGTATTTAATTATTGTTTATACCCACTAACCTGTATATAGGTGCTCGGTTTGTCTTGGAGATCGGCATTGTCGTACCCCGAGATCGGCACCGGCACAGAAATATCAAGCATGCCCTGCTTTTGCCGCGTGATCGTCTCGCAACTGAGGCACTTGGTGGTCAGCACCACAATGCCTTCGAAGTCCGAGCTGAAGAAGTTCAGGTTGAGTTCCCGTATTCGCTCCTCCAGCCGCATTTTGTCCTTCAGCACGGTGGCGGAATTCATCTCGTCGTCACTGGAGTATTTTGTAGCCTGTGGTGGAGTGGGCAAAGCTGCACTTGTTGCAACCACGCCACTGGCACTCGTACTGGCACTTCCGCTGGTGCTGCTGGCGCCGCTGAGATCAACTGTGTTCAGGTAGAACAGGCTGTTGGCGGTGGCATGGGCTGTGCCAGCACCGGTTATCCCGCCCGCCGTGGGACTACTCTCCTTGAGTGGCGACTGAACGCGCGTCGACTTGGATGACTTGACCTCGTCTTTTCTTTTTGATTTGCGAGAGAAGAACGACGTTTTGGTCGTGGTTGTTTGACTAGTTGCCAGCGATCCATTGCCAGCGTTCAGGTTCTGCGACGCAGTCGAATCAGTGCGATCCTGGCCCTCTCCGGTTTCGACCTCATCCGGGTTGGCTATGTACCTGAATAGGTAAAACCAATTAGTACATTTATTCATCTTTTTATGCTAACTTGTCAGTACAACTTACCCATTTGCGATGACCTCAGGACACTCGCCAATGGCCTTGATCAAAGACTGATTCGTTTCCCTTATGCAATTAAGCACGCACATTAGGAATTCGTGTGCGTCCTGCTGCTGGTTGCCTTCAAAGGTGGCGTTTACGTCCTGGATGGCGTGCAGCAGCGTGTCCGCGTGGTAGGGCTCCGTGGAGTCTGCCATCTCGTTGCCGTGCAGGTTGTTATACAGTTCGTGGAGTTTTTCGGTTACCGACTGATGAGTCGACTTGCTCGAACCGCTGCCACCGTTTCCGCTATTAACTCCGCCGTTCTGACCGCTGTACTGATCCGTACTGGTGGCCAGATCCTTGCTGCTCCAGCTGCGGGCGTGCTCCAACTGAGCGGCACTCACATTCCTGCCGAGGGACGCGGACCTGGCCGTTTGTTGGCGGACTATCGTCTGCTGCACAACATTCAAGTCCTGTATCAGGTGGTGTAGGCTGTGCAAAAAGTGCGGGGCAAAGCGCAGGGTGTAAACCACCGAATTCAAGTAGCAACTGTTGCCAATGTTGCACAGTGTGCCCATGGAAGGGGCATGGTTCAGGGCCGCCGCGCTTCCGTTCAAGCCTGCGCCTGCTCCTGCGGCACTGCTGCCGCCGTTGGGACCATAATACTGATGGCTCTGCGTCTCCTGGGACTCGATCTCGTTTGACGAGGAGCCAGTGACCGATCGCGCAGCATTGCCTCCGTATCCGTTAGCCACGCGGCGCTCCTCGGTGGTGGTCTGGAATCGCCGATCGTATAGAGACATCGTGTTGGTCCTCTTGCGGCTGGACCGCGCTCCTGCTGCTCCCGACTTTCCGGCGGCGTTAAGTTCAGCCTGTGCTGCCGCAATAGCGGCCGCCGTTTCCGGCGATTGGATCTCAAGCT
Source organism: Drosophila simulans (assembly GCF_016746395.2). NCBI lineage: Eukaryota > Metazoa > Arthropoda > Insecta > Diptera > Drosophilidae > Drosophila > Drosophila simulans. Next base: position 25,347,203 of record NC_052523.2, on the reverse strand, counting down.
CTCTCAGAAGCTTGTTGCCCCGCGTTCTTTTGAGTCCTCCAGCGGTTCGGCGCTTCTTCCCAACGGGCTTTGCTTCTTGGGCCTCCTCAATGCGGTTCCAGAACTCCGGTTTAAATAGTTCTGTAAAAAGAAACATGATTATTAGTATTTTCAAATTAATATTTTAATAATTAGGTTCTAAGAAAAATGAATGAAAAGGAATTGAAAGTGGTCTTGTGTAAAAAATAAGATTATTTTAATCACTTTTGTGATAATCAAGACAAGCTATCTTCACATACGTAACCACGGCGGTATTATACAATCTTATAGCCACGCTAATCACAATGTTTGTTGGTAACATGTGGTGCAGGTGTCTAAAACGGCTACAGTGGAACCTGGCGCAAAGAATCCTACCTGAAGGTGTGTATTCTGTGGACTCTGTGGGCGTGGGCGATGGCGCCTGAAGAGGCGGAGGTGGTGGAGCGACGTCGGGCTGCTTTAGGTCGCCTTCGAGTGGGTCCTTGGTCGCGGGCTCTTGCCGGGAACGTAGACTGTAACAGCGCGAGGTGTCCGCAACATAAACGCGCCGCTGACGCTTTTTAACTGGAGATAGCTTCGGCGAGTTCGCAGTCAGAATCGGTTGACTGTCTGCCAGCTGCGCGGAGACTACCAGAGGATAAAGCACGGAAACATGCAATGTGTCCTTCTCCTGCTGATTATTTGGATTTTCCTGAGGCGGCTGGCTGTTATCCTGTTCCTGATTTCGCTGATCCTGTAGTAGCTGGCTGTTGATTTCAGTGTCAGTGGTGTCGTTTTGTGTGGGTGGAAGACTGGCTGGTTCCTCTTTGCGCTCATTTACGTCATATTCGTGCATCTTTCATTATCCTGGAAGAAGTGGACGAACAAGGAGTTATTACGAGACATCTTGCTGCGGTCTAGAAACAATCGATGTGAGCAATGCCAGGCAACTGGTCACAATCACAACAGGTTCCCAGCGATAAGGGGCCCGCGATTGATAATCAATTACTAATCTACGCATGTGGGCACCCGAGCAGTGTGATTCATCGTAGCCAGGTAAATACCGAAGTTCAAGGGGATATACATATATAGCAGTGCTATCACTATCAGTATCAGTAGTACATCTGTGTCATCTTCTCCAGCTAATAACTTTCAAAGCTTGCCCCCAAAGCTTTTGAACTCAGCCTCGGTCAGCTGTTTCGGTGATTTTCCTCCTCGGTGGGTTCACCTCTTCCCGATCACATGCAGTGAGTGCCATCCAGTCAGGCAGGCACTATAACCAGGTATATAATGCCATAATCCCACGTTCGTTGCGGCGGTCAATCAAGAACCAATTGAATTGATATAGACCTGAACCCGTGAACTTGGCCATAATTATGTAAAAACGGAAAGGGGGTGGTGCTGGGTGGGTGGCTGGCGGATGCAACGTAAACTATATTACTATTGATTTTGTTGCTGCTCGGCTGAAGGTCAACACAATTCGAAAAATCGGGGGCCCAAATCGCACTAGGTAAACAGTTATGATTATGACCGATAATTTATGCACGGCTATGGGTTAAAGATGCTTAATTGGGTTTTACTGGTTTCTAGAACTCGCGGGCTGGGAAAAAACACTCACATATTGGTGGAGCAACATTTGTGGGCAATGCTGCGCTATGTGGATCGGGGAAAAGTTATAGAACGCCGCTTCAGCCGCCGATCGAGTGCAAAAAACCGATTGAGAAGTAAAGAAATTTTGTTTGCAACGTAAGACACGCACGCACACACATACGCACAACCGCACGCACTCACACATGCACACGCTACTCGCTGTGTTAACAGCACTTTTCACTTTTTTTTGCACTCACAGCTGCCCGGTTTGCGGCCATTTATCGGTTTCTATCGCACGCACGACGACCAAACTCGCTGGCAGCCAATAAGTATTCGCTCTGGGGCTATTTAGTCCCGGTTTTACGTCGCTTATTACATTAAGTTTGTCCAGTGAAATTATTATATTGGAGCGGACGTCTAGGGATGCAAGAGAAATAATCGATGCCTGTCGTGCTAGCGCTGGTACCGCTATCCCGACTATCGATGGTCGCCGCAAGTCGAATAGTATCAATCGATTGGTTTTCCGATCGTATTTTATAGCGATTACAAAAGCGCAAAAAAAGTGTAATTCAAACATTTAAATTTTGACTAAAGCATTTCTGACAAACTAATAAGATCTTCGAATAAACAAGAAACCATTTGTGAATGAAAGGACTTACTTAATAAAGTATTTTAAAAATGTGTTACCTTAACACAAAGTTTAAGGAACAAACTTGATTAAAATAAATAAAAACTTGTTAACGCTTTTACATTAAGTGTTAATGAAAGTGGAAAATAGGTACTGAAAGGGGTGTGGCCCCACGTTGGGCGCCAGAAACATTATCTAACTAACATACGCGTCTATCAAGTGCAGCAAAGTGATAATTAGCTCATAAATATGAATGAGCCAGCGATTAGAGTACCTAACTTCACCCACAATGCCGTATTAATATCAACTAAACGCCAAACAAATGGCTGCAAGTGCGATTGAGTTGTTTGCTTTGGCTTTTCCTTTCGCGCTCACTGAGGCACTGAACCACTGAGGCACTGGACCGCTGAACCACCAAAAACCACCGAGTGGGGCGACGTAACAAGAGGGCGGACTCTATAAATTACCGCTGTGCAATGGCCAGTCGGCAGTGGTTAGACAAAGTTGTCTTAGCTACTTGCATGACCATATAATCTCCATGCACACGAGTGGATATATTTTATCTCCGTTGGCTGTGTGGTTTGCACACACAATTTCGCAGCTGGGAAAGCAGACCAGTCACGCAGTCGCAAATTGTTACAATTAAGGCTCACTAAAAATTGACCGTGAACTGGTTACGACTGCAGCGGATTCAATGGCTTCTAGGGCCCGACCTTCGCCTTAACTCTCAAACTTGAAGTTTTGGCCAAGTGAATAGTCACCATAAAGTGGCTTCGAATTTGTGCCACCGTTTTGGCCACCCACCAGCCCCTGGCCAACTTCACGGGTTTATTTTTATAGCCTACACAGAGAGAATCATTAGATTCAAAGTATTTTTGAAGAAGATTTTCCAATTAAGTTTCCTAACAATTAAAAAAGTATCTTGGTTTTCGAGTATATGTTTTAAAGCATTTATTTAATACTATTCTATTATATTTTCGAATATGAATGTTAGAAATTCTGTGTGTACTTGCACCAAATCTGCCAAAAAAGTATTGCCCGGTCATTGTTATTATTGTTTCTTTCTGCTCTCACTGTTCGTTTTCAGCTGCCACTTTGCTATTAACACGCTTTTGAGCCATTTATGCCGGTGTACTTGGCTCGCTGCTGTTGGCCAACTAGCAACGAGCTACCAACTGCAAACGAGCCACTACCGCATTTCCCCCAGCCGAGCCAGCTTCAATTTTCGATAGCCCCTTGAGGCGAGCAGTTCGGCGCAGAGTGGTGGTCAGCTTGAGTTCCTGGATGCGAACATGTTGTGGATAATGGGGCTAGTAGTGGCCGCCGTGCGGCTCAATGGCCAGCCGAGTGCTGCGGCAAATGTCACGGTGATCGAAGACATTAAGAGCGCCTTCAGAGGCGTCACCAACGACACGGAGCTGCTGAATCACATAATACCGGAAATGTACGGGGCGAGCATGCGCACTGCGAATCCCTCCTTTGTCTTCAAGATGCCCAGCAAATCGATCGGCGGTGGCGACGACTACGAGCTGCTAACAATGCAGCGATCCGATTTCGCGGAACCAATCTTCCCCAATATCAGTCAGTCGGCCACGGCCATCGATTCACCCAGCACCATTCCGCCGGAAACGAGCGTGAAGACCAGTCTCGTGGTATCTCCGCAGCAGGATTGGCAGCAGATGGGTCTGGAGGGCTGGACGGGGGAGCTGAAGCCACCAGTTCCCTCGCTGGAGCAGGATCACAGGTGAGTGGGAGTTCCTTAGAACCTATATAATGCGATTGGGAATAGAACAAGTTACTGGCCAAAAGTTACTTACAAAATATATGGCTTTTTGTTCTGATTCATTAACTTAGATGGAAGTTGTGGCTGCTTTGTTTAATTAAAGATAAACAGCTGCTGTTCTCTCATTAAAATTGTACTTTAAATTATTGTTTTGCTTGTAAAATGGGCTAGTTACCTAAACGTTTCAACCCATCTACTAATCCATCGCAAAACAAATTAATGTTTACGCCCCAAGTCGATTTACAGGGACACTCGACCGCCGATCAGCTGGCAGAACTCGTATCCCCACGACGAGATTCGTCTGGAGTTCCAGAACCACCACTTCGATGGCCGGGTGACGGACATACGCGTGATAACACCAACAACTAGTAAGCCAGCGGATATGGAAGGGATGGAGGACCTGATGAACGGTCAGAATGTGTACATAGCGCGGGTAAACGATCCATTCGGTTACTCCATGAAGTGGAGCTTCACCAACGACAGCAGCCGGGGCAAGCAGCTCCTGCCGGAGGGAGATCGTGGAAAGAGGGACGTTGCTCGGCTGTACTCCATGATCAAGTGCTCGACGGGCTGTGATCCACTGATCTACAAGGGCTACGGCTGCTACTGCGGATTCGGTGGCCACGGAGTGCCCGCCGATGGCATCGATCGCTGTTGTCGCGTGCACGACAAGTGCTACGGCCAGAGCAACTGCATCTCCTATCTGGAATACTTTGTGCCCTACGTGTGGAAGTGCTACCGCGGCAAGCCGCTGTGCGCCGTCGACCATGGCGAGTTCGGTGGCCCCGACTCCTGTGCCGCTCGCCTCTGCCAATGCGACCTGCGGCTTTCCAGGTGCCTCAAGAGGTACTACTGCCCACACCGGCGCTCCATTTGCCACTCGTCCAGATCTCGCCGCTTACAGAACCTCATATTCTTCGATTGATGTTTATTGTTAATGGTAGCATGTAAGTTTCAAAATGAAATGTAGAAATGAATACGTGTGAAAGGTAGGGTAAGCCTAGTGATGCCTTTGGCTTTTTCGGAAGCCGCTCCTGGCCTTGCTTCCACTCGATTTATCCGCTCGCGAGCTTCCCGAATTGCTCACCGGCGTGGCCGTGATCCCTGCCTGCGCGTCCGGCAATTGGGAGAACTCCTTGGTCGCCTGACAGTCCTGCACGAACAAACGCGCCGTCTTGTGCTGAGTCGTGTGTGGTTTGTAGGCAACCAAAACGTTGTGGGCCATGAGCAGGACATCCCGGTGCAGCTCGCTCAGGCTGCGAATAAATCCCGAGTCGATGTTCCGCTTGATGGTGGGGAAATCCATGGGGCGCAGGCACAGATCCGCATGTCGCTGCGCGTGCTCGTCGTGGAAGGGACGCTTAAAGGGAGCAGCATGCTTGCTGTCCAGCAACATGGCATAAATGGACAGGAAGAGCTTCTTGGAGGCGGCTCGCGTTTCTCTCCGATCGTCGGTGTGCTCGCTGGAGGCGGGTGAGTTGGGTATGCTGTCGATTACGGGCGTGGATGAGCATCGGCGACGCGTGGACCTAGCAGTGGAATGATCGCTGGCTGTAGTGGCGTCATCGTCTACCATTGGACTTTCGGACCGATCCCGATGTGGCAGTTTTCGTAGCAAAGGCGTTCGAGCTGGCGCCGACGGTGGCTGAGGTGTGCCAGTCAGCTCCAGCTCCGATTTGGAGTCATCCAGAGCCAGCTTCAATGGCGGTGGCTTTGCTTTTGCACTCCTTGGATGGTCATCGTGCTTGCTACTGTCCGTCAACGAGGACGACTCTTCGTCTGTGTCGTGCAGATCCACAGGAACCGGAGCGGATTGAGTGGTCGTCTTTTCTTGCGTTGTTACTGGCTTTCCCGTCGTGTCCTTGCCTGATTTGCTTTGTGCTTCCCTAGTGGCTTGGTGATCTATAGGTTCAGGCTCGTCCGTGCTTCCTCCTGCTTTATTTTGTCCATGAGAGCTACTTTCCTGTTCGGATTTGTCTTCCGTGGCCTCCTCCTTCTTCGAAAGGGAATCTGTGGCCCCATCCTCCTCCATTTTTGTAGGTGGCGAACCTGCAGTATCCTCACTTGAAGTGCTGATAATAGTTATGGTCTCACCAATCTCCTCCACCGCCACCTCGCTGGCCAACGGCTCGGACTCTGCGTCTTCGGTGCCCCTAGTAGATTCACCACCGGACTGACCGCGATCCTTACTCTCTTGGGAGGCCACCGCAGCCAAGGGTATATTATCGTTGGAGTCATCGCTAGATCCAATTACTAGCTCCACAGATTTCGGTTTATCACTGGCTGGGGAACTTTTACTTTGCTCCCTCTTCAAAGCGTCCAGTTTGTCCTCAAAGTCAATGACTTCGGCTTTATCGATCGATGGCGAGGCTACGACGTCGTCCACATTTTTCAGAATCTCATCGTCAATGACACTGGCCATATCGATGTCGATGTCATCTATTATTTGGTCAAAGTTTTTGAAGACCTCCAGCAGCTGCGCTTCGTTGGGATCCGCCTCGTCGGAGTCTGCTGTGCCAGCGGCAGACGAAGTGGCTTCGTCTACACCCTTCTCCTGGTTTCCTGACTCCTCCGGCTTCACCAAGCTTCCGCCCTCGTTGGCCTTTGCCGCAGCCTTGTTCTTTTCCAGCAGCATGGAGAGCGTAGGTGCCGCCTGCGAGGGACTTCGTTCGAGAGTTGGCGTTGTAGAAGCGATTGCCTCACTGACCGGAGGTCCGCTAATAGGTCGGGATATGAATGCCGCATCCGTGGGGCTCTTCATTGTGATGGCTGGCTGATTGGCAACAGCCGAGCTGGCACCGCTGGTCAGCAGCGAGGTAATGGTTGGCGCCGTTGCCCTGGCCACGCTGCCAGTTCCTCCTGCGGCCAGTGCAGCTCCTCCTGGGGAGGGCGTTGCAGGCGCATTGCCTGTGGGCGATTTCAGGAGAGATGTGAGTAGAGGCGAAGGACCCGTCTGCTGTTTGCCATTGCCACTGGTGTTAATGTCCTCCACGTCCATATCGACGGAGGTCGTGTCGGCGGCTTGGTTGGAACGCTTGACGGCTGGACCGCTGTTCCGCCAGTTGCTGGCCAGGTCCTTCTTGCGCTGCTCGCGCTCCCGCATGCGATTCTCCAGCTTCATCTCCTCGACGCGGCGCATCTCCTGCTCCTTCTCGATCTCCAGCCACATGTCCTGCAGCTCCTGCTCGGTCACCGCGTCCGATTGCAGCGACTCAATCTCCCGCTGGATGCGTCGGTAAGTCTCCTGATCCTGACGCATCTGCGCCTTGATCTCCGCCTGCCGCTCCTCCGTAAGCCGGCGGAGCAGCAATTCTGTGGGCGTCTCCACGGTGGCCGGCGAGGAGACGCCGGCACTGCTTTCGCTGCTGCGCTTTTTACGCTTGGTGGCCTCCACGCTTTCCAGCAGATTGCCGTACTGCACGGCACAGTTCTTCTGCGAGAACCAGTCCGCCGGTCGGTTGCTGCTGCCATTGCCGCAGATCGTCTTCAGCGTGCGGCTCACCGTGATCCAATTCTGGTCGCCGCTGCAGGAGACCGCCGACGCCAGGATGAGCTGCTCCCGCTTGGACCACGTGTCCAGTGGCATACGGCTCAGTTGCAGGCGCTCTTGTACCCCGGCAGACATTCTAAGCTGCAATTTATTGATTTCAATCAATAATTCGTAAACAAAACAGAATGCTATCGATGACTACACAAAAATCTGTAATACTGCCTGTCGTCGAAAATGCAGTGTGACCGTAGCGCACCGATATCGAAAGGCTGGCTTATCGATTTCTGGGCACCGCTAACCGATAGCAACACAAAAACAAGTTTTCCGAATTTCATAGCCAGTTAAATAAAAAAGGCATTTCAAAATGGAGCCCATATCACATCTGGTGAAGTCCTCGCTGCCCAATTACTTGTCAAGTCTGCCGGTTCCCGACAGCATCGGCGGCTGGTTTAAGCTCTCCTGTAAGTTTGGGCAATAAGCGTGTTTTTGCCCATTGGAATTTGATTCGCCTTCAAAGGGCGCCCCACATAAGCCCAAATCCACGATAATGACGCAGCATCTAGGGGGGCCAACTAAAGGGGCTACCAAGGTGCAAATGTGGCGTGATTTTGCGGAGCAACTAACGGTAATCAGAAGTGCAATGTGTGCACTTCCAGGCAAAAAAGTTGAAGTGAACCTGCAGCGATTATGCAACAACTGCTGAGCTCGCCAAGAAATTTATAATTGGAGCAAGTTTATCTCGCAGATAGGCAACTCGATAGACGCATAACACAGGCATACCAACATGGGTATATCTATAAGCATATATGCGCATATCTTGGTGCGTTTATAACCCAATATGTGTGTAGGGAACGACCTTGTGCCGGTTACGGCTGATCGCCCAAAATATCTAGTTCTAAAGCTTAAAATACACTGCATTCCGTATTAACCTGGTTTCGTTTGCAGTCAAGGATTGGCTGGCCCTGATCCCACCCACCGTGGTGGTGGCCGGAATCGGCTACACCGCCTACCTGGCCTACTGTCCGGCGGCACGGGCCAGCTGCTCGGCCAAAATCAGCGGACGCTGCAACAACCAGATCCGCAAGAACGAGCCCAAGGTGGTGGACATGATCGACGTGGAGGACATTGCAGAGAAGGCGGCCTTCTGTCGCTGCTGGAAGACTAAGAACGTGAGTGCACTTCAACGAGCTTATGCCGAACTATCTGTTCACAATCCTAAACGGATATCCTCTATTCGCAGTGGCCCTACTGCGATGGCAGCCATGGCGAGCACAACAAGCAGACTGGAGACAACGTCGGACCAATTGTCATCAAGAAGTAGATTGCGGCGGTGCATCGATACACAAAAGTCTAGCATTTCCTCGTTCGAATTCCCGCTGAGCTGCAGTTCGCTTTTAAAACCAATAGTACTTTGAAATACTTCTACGCTGTCAGAACCCTTGTAATTGTAAGCAATAATTGATGATATTGATGGATTAAGTTAAAAGGAGCCAATAAAATTGCCCAAACAAATTGAAATCGATATGCTTAATTCAGAGCTTTACTAATTACTAATAAATGCCCGACCTAACCTTTAACAACCAAATAAACCACACACACACACACATGCGAGAAAAAACCGTGCTGTTATTAATAGAAAACCTTTTATTTTTTATAAATATTTTCTGGCTGCAGGCGGCTGTTCCGTTGACAATATCATGATGTACTATGCTTAGGCGGTTACAAACAAATTCTCCAGTACAAAAAGCAGGAGGCGAGACACACGATTCCGCCAAACGTGGGAGGCAGCACGGCAGATATTGGATATCTTTAGGGTACTTATCAGTTGGAACTTAAGAAATGGGCATCGTGCTCTTCCTGCATTTTAAATCTCAAACTTTATTGTTACTGCTGCTGTTTTTGTTGTTGGTCTAAATGAGGGCTGCTGCTTTGAGCGGAGCTGGGCTGGGCAGAGATGATTACTTGAAGATCTTGCCCTGGTTGAACTTGCGACCGTCCTTGTCGGTGCCGGACCAGGAGAAGTACTGGGTGACCAGCTTCTTGGTCTCCTCGCTCTTGGCGTCGAGCTTCTTCCAGTCGTACACCTCGTAGTCGATCTGCCAGTCGGGGGAGAGGGTGAAGGCCAGATCCTGTCCGCGCCACACCCAGATGCCGGAGATGGTGCTGTTGCCGTCCTCGCCGAACAGGCAAACGGAGGCGAAGGCCGCCTTGCGCATCTTGTCCAGACGCTGGAACATGCCGGTGATGAGATTGCACGACATGAACACCTTGGACAGCTCCTCGTTGTACTTGTACTCGCCGATCCAGATCGAGTAGTTCTCGGCATCGAACTTCTCGAAGAAGTAGGGAATGGACTTGGCCTCGTCCTCGTTGGAGTACACGCGCTTGAAGTCATCGAAGTTGAAGGTGCCCTTGGGCAGCGCATCGAAGGGGTCCTTGGACTTGGGCTCGGCGGCCAGGGCCTCATCGGCTGCGTCCAGCTCCTCGGCGGGCTCGGCAGCCTTCTTGGGCGCCTCCTTCTTTTCCTTGGGCTTCTTCTCCTGCTTCTGCTGCTGAGCCTGCTGCTGGGGCTTGGCGGCTCCGGTCTTGGCCTGGAACTCGGCGTACTTCTTGGGGTCGAAGACCAGGGCCTTCTCGCACAGCTTGTAGTCCTTGACGACGGCCTGGACCTGCTTCTGGTTGAGGATGGTGACGAACCAGCGGTTCACGTTGCCGAAGGCACTGCGTACACTGGGCTCCAGGACGTACTCGTACAGGTGGAGCAGGCTGCTGAAGACCACAATGTCGGCCAATGTGATCCTCTCGCCGGCCAGGAAGGTGGCGTCCTGCAGCTTCTGGTTGAGCTGCTGCAGCACAGCCTCGGCCTCCTGCTTGGCAGTGCTGTTCTTCTGCTGCGGCAGGATGCCCAGCAGGGGGAAGACCCAGGCACAGGAGGCAGGCACAATCTCGTTGTCGGCGAAGGAGATCCACTGCTGGACCTGGGCCTGCACGAAGGGGCACTTTCCGCCGCGCAGCTGCTCGTTGGCCAGCAGATAGGCGATGGCATTGGACTCGCTCAAGTACTGTCCTTCGGCGGTCTCAAAGGCGGGCACCTACGAGCACATATCGTGTTGATGACCTGGCACTAGCCACACCCACAAAAAGAGCAGACTCACCTTGCCACTGGGGAACTTCTTGAGGAACTCAGCCGACTTGTTGGTCTCGCCGAACTTGAAGTTGTCGGCCACTTTTACCTGGGCTCCGGAGTACTGGGCCGCGATGAGCGCCTTGTAGGCCCGGAAGTTCTCGGGGTAAGTGTACAGAGTCTGCAAATATGGGTGGATTAGTTGTGATATCGTGGCACCTAACCGGCATCTGGAAATTCGCAAATTCACATGGCCCGAGGCCACGGATTTGCAAATCCTCACTGCCCTTAAGCGTACGTACTCCTTTCACCATGGTGGATTCGCCGTTTAAATCGTCTGCCTGCAAATACAGTATTGAATACGATATAGTGCCAAATTCAGCGAAAAAACGCGGAGCACACGCACTCACCGGAAACGAAGAAGAGAAGGGACGGAAACAGGGCTGCAGAAGTCATCAACGTTACGGCGATATATCGATATTTCCCAGGCCATTTTAGTCATCGATGATTTATATTCGTCCTCGATGTTAAATTAAACCTAAAAACTTAAACCATTATTGTTTTTGATATATTTATCACATTTCAGTTTGTAAATAAAGTCCAATAAATGTGGGTTCCATAACAGCGTGCTGTTAAGCGCAAAGCGTTCCACCACTAACTGATCGTTAGCAGGAAAGATCTTATTTCAAATCAGGGGCGTTTATTCGTAAACGACCGTTATTTTCTTGAATTTGAAGTGTTCCCCTATAAAAATGCGATTTCGTTTTATATTTACATTTAGCCTACATTTTAGTATGACCTGATATTTCATAATTGGAATTTCTGTTATTTACTGATCGTCAGATACTGTGTTGTAAAGCAAAAACATAATCCTTGCCAATAGCAGCCTAATCGATGTTAACAGCAGCGAACTATGTTAAGATGGTGATTCAAATTTTAGGAACAGATTTTTGTTTTAATATAAAAATGTTTTATTAATTGGTAAATAATAACAACTCTGCTAAGATATTACAACGCCAAACAAAACAGTTTTTTCTTCTGTTGTTCAGATCAATGATCTGAATATTGAACATTTTATTTCTCACATCAAATATTTCCCGTCTTCATAAATTAAGAAGCCAAAGACGACGCATCGCTTAATGAAAACCATTACAGGTACTTTATTTAGATACTACAAACATGATAATTACGTTCCCTCCACCCCTGCAGAATGCATCAGCATCGAATCGATCGAGGGCCTTCCTTCTCGACAGCATCCTCTTTTTTTCCGAACGGAAATGCCGCGCATTGGGACGGACCGAGTCTGTGTCCCGGGGATCGGGGCAAACATTTTTCCAGCTGCCGCCGTCGTAGAGTTCAAGTTCTGCATTGCTCTAATCGCTGCATTGTCATCTTCTCCAGCTCCAGCTTCTACTCTGGCTGCAACTCCAGCTCCAGCTGCAGCCCCTCTTCCCAATCACCGCTTGGCGAAGTGCAGGCTTTCGCTGCTTGTGCTTGTTCTAAGCCGATGTTGCAGTTGATGCAGTTGTTGCTGCATCTGGTGGTGGTGGAGCCGTGGGTTGGTATGAGTTGCTATTGCCGCGCTTGTGGGAACGAGCACACATAGCAGGAAAACTATTTTCAAATTGGAAAGGTTTTGCACTTCTCCAACGCGCCGCGTTCGCCGACGACAACCTCTTTCTCGTTAGTTTGTTATTTTAACTATTATATCAATTAGTTGCGGCGTTTGACGGCTTCTTGTTGCTGCTGCTGCTGCTGTTCCTGATTGCTATTGCTGCTGCTGCTGCGGCTGCTTCGACCGGGAGGAAGTGGAAATCCAGTGCAGGGAAAGCCAGCTGCCGCGGCCGTTGCAACTGAATGCGCTTCTCGGCTTTGCCACCGCCGGCCGGGGTTGCAAACTCGCGGGGCCCATATTCATTTAGAAAATATGTAAATAAGCCAGCCGAGCAGCCGAAGTGAAGTGCCCTGCTCTCTCCTCCCTCCGGTGCGTTGGCATTTAAATGAGCGTGAAGCAAATCGTGTGGGAGGAGTAGCTCCATGGCCGTGCAGCAAGTGGCCATACAGTAGCCATCTAGCCCTAGCCACGGAGCACTAACAATGGCCCGCGGGGTTGAAAGGTGTTCCGGCTTCATTCCTTTGGCCTGAAATTAAAATTGGAGAGCAGCGAAATGCTGTGTTAATAGCGGCAGCAGGTGTTACAGTTACACTCAAACGCCCACGCAACAGAACGCACATACATACGTACATGTGTAGGTAAATGTGTATGTGTCGTCATCTTGTCGTTGGCAACAAGGTTCACTGGAAAAAACAGTGTAGCTAATCCTTTTTAAGTATTATCTATTACTTTGATAATAGGTATTAGATACGATAGTCAATTAAGATTATTATTTTACTATTTTCTCTATTTTAAACATGTTTAACATTTAGCAAACTTTAAACAGCAGATCATCTAATTCAATTAACATGATAATCTTAACGAAAAGGTCATTTAACTTTGAATAGAAGTGTAACAAAAACCTGTGGATTGTAAATAGCTCGTTGTACAAATACAAGTTATTATGGATCATTAAGAAATTTGCTACTGAATAGTTTTCTGTTGGATTTCCGTAACTAAATAGTTTGACGTTCAGTTGGGTGACTTGAATGTTGAGCCATTTATAAGGCATATACATACATTTAAAAGGCATGTTCCAAGAGATATTTTGTTTATTTTTTTCTCACCATGTGACAAAAGGCGGGCAAAAAGCCGTTACTTACCCGCAGGCGCCACGGTAACAACACAACGGCAACAACAACCCTCGCCGAGTTTTCACACGAAAATCTATTGGCGTTGCAGTTCCAAGTTCCCAGTACCCAATGGCCTGGGTTTCTGTGTCTGTGCTTCTGTAGGGGCCACTCGGATTCGATTTTTAATCGCGTGTCACCAGCCCATAAATTGGTGGACCGTTGACTGCCGTGGGCTTTGCTTTTCCACATTCGGCGGCTGCTTGTCAGTCCGTTTGGCAGATAAAGGACCGCAAATCGGCAAGGCTACTGCTGTTTTCCCGGACCGAGCGCATGTGCAGCATGCGGGACAGCAGGCCATTGACTCCATGTAGTGGTGCTTGGTGCTAGCTACGAGTATCTTGCAACACGCCCTCATTTTTCGGTAGTTGCTGCTGCTGCGGGGCGTGTGCCACTCGATGTGGGTCACGGGTCAATCAAATATACTTCTCCCATAATTAATGCGTTTGGCTAATTGGCCACTCAGCCGGAGGGGTTGGGTTGGAAAACGACTCCCGCCGATCCCCGTGAGATGGAAAGCTGCGCTCTCTTCGTTGTGCTGACCCAACTTAATAGACGAGCATGAAATCTAGTCACGAACTTAATCATGAACCACCGTGCACTAGATCCATGTTCGCCGACAAAATAGAGTCAGAAAAGAGCATCCTTCCCCACATCCCCACTTTTGGGCTCCTTTCTCGCCCGGATGATGATTATTGCCCCTGCACGACTTTCTGTGGCATTTTTGTGATTGGTGATTGGGTTTGGCTTTGGCTTTGGTTTTTCTTTTTCGTTTTGGGTTTTCGATAGTGGGCATTGGACATTGGGTTTTCCGTTTGGGGCTTAGTAGTTTGCATGTCATGTCATTGCTCTCGTGCCTGCCAACAATTGCGATCGGTTTGATCGGTTTTCATAGCTCAATTGGGTGGCCACAGTCAGCAGTCCCCTTCCCCTTTTCGGCCACCACCACCACTTTTGTTCGGATCCCCGGGTAATATGAATGAATCAAGCTCCGAGCTTCGAATTAAGGTTTATTATTTTTTGTTCGCCCGTCCGCAGTTTGCCGTTTTTTCTGCTGATTTATACAATAATATGTGGCACCCCCTCCACCGCCTCCTCCCACCACTCCCTTGCACCCACCACCATGATTCTCCTCTGACGAAAAGCCGACAGAATCAGAATCGGAATCGGAATCAGAATCGCCGTCGTCTTTGAGAATTGTTTAAGAATTGTGGCGTCGCTGCAGTTTGAATTTCTGCTGATCGGGGCACAAAAACGGAGAGCAGAGTTGGATAAAATCCGATACATATAGTGACTGATACAGGCCAGCCACCCGATTCGACGGAAATTATTTGTTTGTCAAGTTTGGGGGTGTATACAAATGCAACAACTATTAATCTGAACTATGCGACAGCGTTGTCTTCTCAGAATTCGGTATTTCAGCAATTTGTTCCGGTAGAAACCGGAGGAAAAGTCAAGTTAGGGAGGCGGAACTACAGAAGAACAGAAAAAAAAGACAGTTGCGGGGTAAATAATAGTTATGGAATATTTAAAAACCGTGGATTTTCTGAGCATAATTCAAAAATAATTTAAATGGAAACAGAAGGTGGCTGACTGAGTTTTATCAAGAATACAAATTATGTATTTATTTTCTCTTTGCTCTTAATTGACTTTCTTGTAAGATCTGAGCAATGAGAGCACTATTATTTCCACCGCAACTGTACGCAGATCAGTGACTCAGCTGGCAACAGTTGTTGAACTTTTAACCTTTGTTGTTAGGCTAACAATTTTCCCAGTTCTTCCCAGTTGGCTACAATTAATTTTGAATTTGGGGGATCGTTGTTCTGGGCATGTTTTGCTTGGCCCGAAAGTGGTCTAAATTAGCATTAATTTTCATTTTATTTCGGACCAGCAATCAAGTCGCTCTTCCGCTATCGCTCTTCCTTTTGGGCTCTCTTTCCCTCTCTTTTGGGCACTCCAACAGGTGCTCTTTTCCATCTTTTTTTTTCGGCCGTTCCGTCTGAATGACGTTGTGTGCGTGCGAGACATTGACTAATTACCTTGCGTCTCTTTTTCTTCAAAGATCACCACCTGTTTGTCCCTTTGCTTTTCGAAGGAAGTACACGCGAAGTTTGTCAAGAAAACACGTGCTTGATGATTGAACTACCGTTATTAATGAGTGTGGATCTAGTCACAAATACTAAGAAAATCAATGTGAAACACTGGACCCCCACCCACTAAAAACAGCAGTATGAATTCCAATTCCAGCTCCAGTCCCAATTCCATTATAATGGGATTTTTGCGTTCTCCATTTCCCTCGCCTCCTCTTTAATTTCAATTATTAAGCGATAGTGCAAAACACAATACACGACAATGTGCTCGACCCATTTAGTTCGTTTCTGTTCCTCCTTCTTTTTTTCGATTTTTTTCTTTTTAGCGTTGATAAGCGGCGTCTCTTTTCAGCTTTCTCTGCTTCTTATCAGCTCTACACACATACACATAAGCGTACGCAATGAATCTTTCCCAATTCCAATTAAAAATTCCACGATCTGCACGGCGGTGTGGCAACTCCGCCAAAGAATCGCTTATTGGCAGGCGCAAAAAATATAGGGAAAATTCAGCGTAAGTCTTTTTTTTGTGTTGCTCGCCCGCTTATATACATACCCGTACACTAACAAAGCGAAGCTTACACTCGCGCACAGCAAAACGGTAAAGAGCGGGAGAGAGAGCGAAAGAGAAGCAAGTTGATAGCGATAGTTGTTGTTGCTGTTGGTTTTGCTTTATTTCTCAAGTATGTCTTGCCCTCTTGTTGTTGTGTTCTTCTTCTGTCTGTTCTTTGAATTGAAGAAGTATGGCGAATTACACACAGGCACAAACATATATACATACGTACGTACGAAATACACACGCGGCGGCGTCGCTTCGTTTCGCAAATTCGTTTTTATTAAATCGCTATTGAAATTAAATCATTTCTAATTAGACGGCACATTTGAACTGTAAATGCTGCTTGCATCCGTTCGTTTTTATCGGCGAGGCAGTCTCAAATGTGTGAGCGATGGCGATGAAGATCGTACGTGTGTGTGGGTGAGCTTGGCTTGTAATCAACGGCAATTTGAGTTTAGAATGGCACACACACACTCCCGCCGTACGCAGAAAACACGCGTTGAATACTTTACTTTCAGTAACTACTATTTGTTTATGGCATTTCTTCTTTAAAACCCTTCAACTCTTTCTCGGAAGCAGCAAAAACACGGCACGCCACGACGACGGCGCAGGACAAACTGAAACTGAACTGATCGCGAGTGACGCTCTTCCATTTATATACGGCTCACGATAGCAGGGTTGCCGAGCCGCTCGTTTCCTGGTTACCTTAATTGTTGTCATGTTATAGATTTAAATTCCGGGTTTCTCGAAAACGGTCAACCACGATCACTCCCTTTAACTGCTCAACGTGTCGTTTGCATATTTAATTTAAATTATTGTTTTGTTTTCGTCTACCTTGACAACCCTGGTAAGCCTGGTAATTGAACTCTACTCACATACACACATTTATTGCTGAGCGTGAATTTCTCTCCCCTTTGTATGTGTGCAATCGTGTGTGCAAATGATACAAAGCTGAATTATATATCAAAGGCAGAGAAAAATAATGATGACGCAGTGAAAAAAAAATATTAAAATAATTACAACGGCCGTCGACTCCTCTTCGCCTTCTTCTTCTCGGGGTGGTTACTTGAAGTGTAGTAGAAAGGTTTACCCGACAAACCTTCGGATGCACCAAAACAAAAAATTAAAATAGTTTTCTTGATTTTAGACAGCATTTGTCAAAAGGATAACTTCATCATAGTATCAATAAGTACCAGAAATGCCTAAAATTTAGTATGATTACTTAGTAAATAAGTTAATAATTTTCCCAAGTGATCCACTTTTCTGTGCGTGTAGTTATCAATGTACAGACATGCGGAATTTCAGTTGTTTCCTTTTATTTCGGTGTGTCAATGGCTTGGCCAAAAACCAAGAAGGGTTGTTGTCTGTCTTAGCTTTCCTCCCCTTTCCATTCGCTTCCCTCCCTATTCTTAAAGCGCTTGCGCAGCTGTTGCTCGCCCTTCTTCTGCTTGTTCTTCTTCTTGCCCATTATATACAAACATACAAACGTATGTACATATATATAGAATACCTTCTTCTTTTTGACACAGTTATCTGCTTGCTCAATGAAGTTTGCAGAACGGGCATTTCCATACGCGTATTTTCATTCATTTTCCGCTTCCTGTAATTGAAATTCGGCGACGCTGGCTAATTGCCGATTGTGTGGGCGTGGACGTAGGCGTATATCTACGTACGTACGGGTATCTGCAGGGTATTTCTTCTTGTTAGAGGGATGGGGGGAGGGGTTACTCACAGTGTAGCCCAGTTCCCATAAAACGCAAAAGGAACCCAACACTCCACTTTAGATAGTGCTAATTGGTCGGACTAGGAAGCGGGCCAAAACGGGCCACGGTAATGGTAATAGTAATGGTAATGGTCTTGGATCAGGTCATCCGCTACCGTTTGTTCGCCACCGTTCTTCCCCCAAAAACATAAACTAATCTCGGTTCATCTGACAAGCTGGAACGTCTTTATGGTCGCTGCTCTTGAATACTTTGAATGCACTGGGCGAAACCGGTTGCAAGAAGTTAGGAGGAGGCACTATGGAGACTTAGATAGCAAGTTTCCAACCGAAAATTAGATTATGTAAATATGTAGGTGTAAAAAATAACATTTAAATGAAGGGGTTCTTAGTTTATACCAAATATTTCAGTGGTCATTTCAATAGTAATACCATTATCATGATACCTACTGTAAAATGATGATACGATCGTACTAAGAGAATGTTCCCTGTGTGGAGATCGACTCCCTCCCCCAATCTCTCGCTTGGCCCAATTAAACGCTCTGTTCTTCCCACAGTTGGTGGGTCTAACCCAGTTCAAAGCCCAGCCTTAGTGGAAGACCAGCCTGGGGCAACACCAGCTCTGTTTTGTAGATTACAAAAATCACACATGCCTGGGCTACTTGTCATTGCGAAAATTTCGAGGTGTGTAGGCAGCAGTTGCATTGACAGAGGTGTTCGAGGTGATCTCAGAGGGGTTTCCCAGGGGGGGTTTTCTTCGGCTATCGACGAAGAGGTGCGGAGGAGGATTGGCTATGGCCTGACCCGGCCAATCTCCAGCTGGTGCTCGGACCCGTATCTCTCGCATTGTAAATGTCAGTGGTGTTTTTCAGGCATTGCCCAACTGCCACGGTCCATGGTCCCCATCATCCAGCCCCCATGCCCATGCCAAGCCAAGCCAAAACCATTCCAATCCCATTTCTAGGCCCCATCCACATCCACATCCACATCCACATCCACATCTACGTCCACGTCCGCGTCCGACGTCCACTCACATTAAATTACATACACTCCTTTTGTTTGCAATATATTTAAATTGCTTGGCCGGCCTGTCTAAACAGTCCAAAAACAGCGAGAGGATCGCTGAAAGAAATACGAAAAATGGGGAAAATAAAAACCATTGCCAAGAAGAAAGATCGGCCTATCCAATGGCTCAAACAAATGGCAAAGTTCAAACGAGGTTAACAGCATTTCATGCCACTTCCACTTCCACTGAAGTTGAGTCTGGATGGACCATTGAGGATGGAGCAGGGAACTGGGAGCCAGCAGCTAGGAGCTGGCAGCTAGCAGCTAGGAGTCGGGAGCACCGAGCTCGGAGGATGGAGGACAGGCCACCAAAATGGATAAAAAACTGTGCAGGCCAAAACAAAACAAACAGCACGGCCAAGAGCCATCCTAAACGACAGGCGGTGGTAACATGACCGTGCACCAAAAAAAATGGATTATTACTATTAAATGGTAATCATAATGATAGATACAAATGAGGTACTTCATCGTTCCGATTAAAGTGATGAGCTATTTTCTATTCTTTGATAGTTAAGCGCCTAAAATCAAATCTTTATTTGTATCAAGAACGTATAGAATTCAAAGTGCTTGCCTTTTTCGGAAACACATCCAATTCTATGAGTTTCTTTTTCCGTGCAGAAACGACAGCTCCAGCACATAGAGATCCAGCCCAGCTTCAGATTCAGCTATGGCCCCAGCAACTGCAAGTCCAATAAATAGACGTGAGCGCAAATCTGAAGCCATGGCTTCATATAAAACCTTTCTAACGATCGTTTACCTCTGGCTCGCTCGCAAAATGTAACAAAGGAGTTGTGCGGAAAAAAGTTGCCCAACGGGAGGAACAGGAGGCACAGGCGGCACAGGAGGCACAGGAGGAACAGGAGGAGGAGGAGGTGGCCAGTCCCGATCTCGGTCTTAGACCAAGTCCAGGCCAAGCCTTCGCCAAGCGCCCACTTCCTACTTGCTGCTGCATGCTGCCCATGCCCACCAAACCGAACCGAACTCCACTTAGAAGCTGCCTGCAACACCGAGATTTGGTTGTCGTTCGGTTCGGCTAGGTGCCCCGCTTCAATCGCCGACTACAGTGGCCATTGGCTAAGCAGAACAGCTACTGGGAAGGAGATGTACCCACATTTAGTTTCTTAAAATGAAAGGTGGATCTGTAATAATGGTTTTAGGATTGAAGCTCAAATATGATAGCATAAGTTGGGTTCTATGAGTATATCGCTTAGTTCTTCTAGTTCCTATTTAAGCAATACAACCTATTTGTGGTAGCTGTTGACTGGGAGACTAGAAGACCAGGAGACTAGGAGGCTGGAAGCTGCGTGGCCTGCCCAGCGACGTGGTCGCCGGGATCTCCATGGGCCATTTACGTGGCCAAGGGGCCGCTTTGCTTATGTGTACGCCACTGGGGCCCCGAAAAACAGAGAGATATACTCGAGGAGCCGAGCGGAGACCACCGCTCAGTTAACCGAAAAAAAGCCAAACAAGAAACAAAAAAAAAAAAAAAAAAAATGGGTAGTGAGCAAGCGAGCCGAAGAACAGGCGAGAGCAATAACCAGTTTTGTCTCCCAAAAAAGCCAAACAAATGAAGTCAAGTCGCGGCGGGGGAAAAACAAAACCCGGCTGAAAAGAAAGGGGAATGGGGCAAGAACGTAGCTCATGTTTACGAGTCACTGGCAGAAGAATCGGGAGTTGGGAATCGCCCGGGCAGCGTGGGTCGGGCGGGGAAGACAGGGCAGCAGGTCGGGTCGGGCGCTCTTCGGGCCTTAACTTTTAACGTTAACGGCCATCATCAGATAGAGCACGGCCAGAAAAACTGAAAACTGAACACTGGAGACTGGGTCCGAAGACCGAGGACTGAGGACTGGAGACTGAGAGCCCCGAAGAGTACAGAGTACAGTTCAGTTGAATTGAAGTTGTGGCAAACGGGTATTGAGGGAGTTGCAGAGCTATAGACTGGGTCTAGGCTTTTTGTTTTTGTTGCCTCGCTGTTGTAGGAGTTTTGGCTACACAGAAGTTTAGTTACATGCTCATTACATAGATACACACACACACACACACACAGCCATGCACATGTGCACACAGCCAAACAGAGGAGATACATTGTAGACCGTATGGATACATACAATTTATGTATTGCAGATACATAGATACATAGATACTCGCCTCGGATGCTGCTCTTTCGCTATTGCCTTTCTAAACTTGGGCCTTTTCCGATCTTTATCATCTCGCAGCGAAAAATACAGCCAAGCCAAACCAAGCCAAACCAAGCCAGGCCAAAAAGCAGAACTCCCACAAAAAGCGGACCATTTCTTCTGCCAAAGATCTTTCTTCTCATGCATAAATTGCGAACGAAAGCAGCTCGTTTTTTCCCTATTTCTATTTTTTGTGCTGTTGTTTAATCCAGACTCCTCAGCTCCTCTCGGCATCATTAGTTTTGAAATTTTTATGTATTGTGACCAGGCTCTACGGGTACGAGTATTGCATGTTGTTAGAGCCGCGATGGCCGAGGATTGGATTTGATTGTGACCGGGCCGAGGAAATGGATGTGGAAAAGCGGAGAGATGGCGGAAAACTCCGCGCTTAAACTCCGCTTCCTCCGCGCTCCGCGGCTGTCACCCTGAGCGGCTCAGGTTGCCGTGTGTGGGTAATTGTGAAAACAATTTAGACGAATTTTCCAGTTCAATTGCGCTTTTAATTTAAATTGCAGACAGGCTTTGTTTTGCTTTTCTGCGCTTTGCTTATTTTTTTTGCTCTGCAGCTCTTTGCTGGCACAAATCAATTGTCAGTCCATTTTGGAGTTGAAAGTTCCATGCGCGAAAATTGCCCAAGATGATCGTGATACCCACGATCTGGGCCCCAAATGCGATGGACAAAAGCCGTCGAAATGGTAAATGGGAAACTGAAAACTGCAGACTGCAAGCTGGCAAACTTTTGGACTGGGAATGTCAATTTGGTGGCAGTTCGATGGGAGTTAATTAACGATCGACGACCGATCGAGATGACCGTTTGGGAATGACTTCTCATCGATCGACGGCTGGCTTAATTGAAGGAATTTCGAGTGCAAGACTCTGAAGTACAACATCTTACATTTCCTGGGGGTATCGAACTCAAGATGGCTACCTATCTTCTATCTTACTTAAGTTAAGTGTCTTGGGGTTGCCATTGAACTAGTTTCGCGATCATAGAAACTTTTACAAGTTATTAAAGATCTTTACAATTAACCCAGTTTCTTATATCTACTTTCCCCATGGAAGCCCCACCCTAATCATAAACTTAATCCTAGACTCGTAAAACAGTTAGCCAGAACATAACATTTAAGATCAATATCTGGCTGATGAGCAAGTAATTCACGAAGCGATCGTTAGAAGCCCCACACACCGGAATTATATCTCAATAATAGTAATAGTTTGCGCCAGTTTCTAAAATATCTTATTGATCGATCGCTCAAGTCGATCCGCGGATCATGACTCATAGATCTGCCAAACGATCGCCGGATTGATCTCCTTCGCTGCTGCTGTTGCTCCAAGCATTCTCTCCCGACGGCTCCGCCGTTTTCTATTTGTAGAATGTAACAATCATTGATGACTGTTTAATAGGCACACATTTCGGGGCACTCGAGTTCCGTGGCCTGAGGATCGTCGAGCTCCCTGGTACTTATTGATCACTTCAGGCCTTTCACCGCTGCCAGCTGGGGCTTCAGCTGGAGCTTCAGCTGCTTCTGCAGATGATGGCGTCCGAGTTGGAGCTGGTGCGATAAAGCCAGCTGTAAGCTGAAACTGCACCCGAAACCAAGATTTAGCTCGCCATTGACTCGGTTTCATGTTGTTTCCAGAACATTAGGCCTAAGAACGGCTCAAATCGCCTGCTGCTAAATTTCACTGTTTATTTCTTTTGCTCCGGCTGAAATTAAAAGACTATAAACAATCGTGAGAATGGCACTTGAACATGTTCAAAACTATAATGGCCTAAAACGAAATGTGCAAGAGAAGCCGCAACCGAAGCTCCAAACGGCAAGCGGGCAACAAAGGTACACTCGAAGAAAATATACTTTACTTCAATCCTTCTGAATTCATAGAAAAGTTCTTAAGATGAAGTACCCAATATCGCAATGTTGCTCAGCACTATTATTTTTGATGGCTTATAAAGATGTTAATCTATACTATTTCATGGATACTTTATATACAGATTTGTTCTCAGTGTAACCCAAAGAGCACACAAAGCCAACAAACGGAGCGAGCCATGGACAAGCGGCTAAATGAACAGACAGTCAATCAACTTTTAGTAAAAAGCAACGGCCAAGACAACTATAGCAATAGCAATAGCAACAGCCATGATGACTGGTACTGCGGAGTGTGTTGTGTGTTGTGCGGTGTGTTGTGAGTAGTGTGTTGTGTGTGGCATGACTGGGACTGTCGATGACGTTGGCTTCAAAGAGAAAAGCGCGGGCTCGGCTCAAGCGAAACGATCACGAGCACTGGCATTGGACTGGGAGATTGGGATTGGTGCGATCAGTGGGATGGCCAAGATCGGCTGCGTCTTGGCCACGACGATGATTTAAGCGGAGCAGAGCACTGAGAAAACTATTACGAAATGATCAAAGCAGCTAAAACAGAATCAAATCAGCCGAAGACGATGATCTGGCCAACCCCAAGCGGCGATCGCGATGGCAATGGCTGTGCGCTATTGCGATCGTATCGTATCGGATCGATCGGTTCGAGACTCGATTACAATAATTACAATCGGCTACGCGCGATTCACCAAATCACAGCAACAACCACAGTGGGACCTGCACTTCACAGATGCGCATGCAGATGCATAAGCTCAGATACATTTCAACGGGTCTTTAAGATCTTTTAGAAGTTGTTGAGGCTCATGCCAGTCAAATTCAATAATATAACTAATATTTTGTTTAAATTATAAAAGTAGAATATACACAAGTTCGTTTTAGGGAGGCTGCACTGTATTACGTGCATATAAACAATCTTTATAAGAAATTGAAGTCAAGAAGCAGAATTAAAACAAAACTCATCAACATCAACGGGCACTGCTGATTGTATGGGTGTGTGTGTGTGTGTGCTTAGGGAGGGGGGCGAGCAGAATGGCGAAGAAGGGGCAGAAGAATCAAGAGGAGAATCGAGAGGAGACGCAGATCCATCTTCTAGGCTCCATTTGGCAAAGCGAATCGGGCAGAACGAGAAATTGAAAAGACAGTTACAACCTCATAATGAAGTTCGTTCTCCTCTGTATCTTCTCTTGCCCCCATCCCCCTCCTCACCTTGTGTCCTCCAGCTCCGTATCTGTATCTTTCTCCCGAAGCTTGGTCTTTTCTCTTGGCGACCGAAGACTGCGAAAAAGTTTACAAAAATCCAAAGCAAAACCGCATGCTACACATAAGCGCACTCGCTCACACTCGCAATTGACGCACACACAGATACATTGCACCCATACACGCGCACAAATCGTGTTGTTGTATATAAGGGAGCATAGCGATTTTGCTGTTGTTGTCTTTGCGAAATTGAGCGGTAAACGAGCAGCGAGAACGAGAATCCGAAAGATACGAAATCGAAAGAGAGCGGCAAAGAGAGCGTTAATTTCTCGCATGCGATTTTCCAACGCATTCAACGGTAGCTGCGCACGCGTTAAAACGATCTTTCAGATACGTCATAAACGAAAGATGTTTATTATGAGCAAAATGTTTGGGGATCCCTTCTGTGTTGAATATTAAATGAAAGCTTGTTTTTATTGAAGAGAGAGATGCTTTGTAGTTCAGTTTAAGCAATGCAGCTTATAAATACAAATCAATTGCAAATCATATATTTATAAACTAGCTTAAAGAGTGTAATTGCTAACAGCGATTCTTTCTTTTGTATGGACATACCCAAATGAAGCAACCTGGCCAAATTAATGGTTTCCGCTTTGTATCTCCAAAGCGCAGCTTTGATTTTCTTCTAGCGTTGTCCAGCACTGCGAGTGCAGCAGATGCAACTTGGTGCTGGGATGCATTCACTTGTGGCCAAAGGCGATGCTCACACAGATACCCACCGATGCAGTGCCCCCGCACCAGCACTGGCACCAACACACACACACCTACGTACTGGGGATCGGTGGCAAAGATGCAAGATGCACTCGCATTGCAACTGGCTTTTGGTCTATAATTCTTGTTTCTGGTTTTCGTGCTGCCAAGATAAGGAGTGGGACATGGCCAGCACACAGCTTCATCGTTATTACGATCCTCTGGCGGATGATGATGTTGCTGCTGCTGCTGATGATGATGGTGTAGATGATGATGATGATGGAATCATCATCTTGCTCTGGAGAGGAGGACAGGAAACTGCAGCAGCATGGCGCTTTGGCTCCCAAAGGAAGCGGACCAGTAATATTTACATTTATTGCTAAATTATGCACACTTTTTTGTGCCGTACTCGGGTATTTTTATTTGCAGGCCCATCTTTTTCACGAATAATTATTCAGTTGATAAGTCATATCTCTTGCATTTTATATCTGATTTGGACATAGTCCGGTCTTTGTGTTTACCCCGCAGTCAATTGCATATTTTAGTCCACTTCAGTGCAGTTACTCCTGTGATAAATACGAGCAATTTGGGAAAAAGGATTGCAACACATCCTTTCTCTGTTAAGCAGAGAAATATGCAGATTCCAATTAATCACAGTACCACTGCATTTCCTTATGTCTTTATCTTTTTTGAGAAACTATCAAATATTTTATGTAGTATATAACCACCTCGAAATTGGACAATCATGCCTGCTTTGTTTTCTACTTAAATGTAAACAACGCCATTTATTAATGAGTTTGTAATTTGAATAAAACTCATGACGTGAGCCCATTTCTATGGGGTCGCAGCACAATCTCTGCGGTTTTCCACGGTGAAAAGCGTTGCGATTGCTACTAATGGCCGGAGATTTTCATGGAAAGTTGGTGCGGTTGCTGTTGCTGCTGCTTTTTCTTGCTTATGAAAATTTCACGCCAGTCGAAAAGAATTATTAATTGCGCAGCGGCAACGGGAACAACAACAACAACATTTAGCCACCACCGCAGAGAAAAACAACAAGAGAAACAACAACAACCGCACACAAATTTCAAAAGTGGGAATTATGCATCGCTGCGCAGAAGCAGAACTCTAAAAACGCACATAGGGAAAATCCGGGGGTAAATGTATCTGCATCTGTATACGTGGAAGTATCTGTATCTGTGTGCCTGTAAGCGCGTGTAAAATATGGTAAACATGGAAATACGTAATAACTGAAAAAAAAAAACAAGAAAACCAGACCAACAGCTACAAAAAGAGTGTAACAAAAAAGGGAAATATAAAATCAGGTACAAATTTTCACCAAAAACAAAAAAAAAAAAATAGAGTTTACATCGCTCTGTCGACGTCGACAGTGCATTGTCATTATTGGTTGCCATGGGCGTCGAAAAGGGGGTTACCCTTCTAGGCTTACAATCCAAGCTTTGTAATGGAGTTTAGTGGGTTCTGATTAATTTGAAGGGAGTAAAAGCAGCTGTATGTCAATTATTGGTTGCTTTATTACCTTGCCCACGTTCTGAGCCCCCAAAAATTGTGGTAAGCCGACGCCCCTGCTCCTTGGCTGTTGTAAAAGCTGGCTTGGGCCTGACTTTGACGATTTCGTGGTCACACAGTGTGAAGAATGGCTAGGAAATATTGTATGCACCGTTGTTTGGTGGGCTGTTACAGATTTACAGATTACTGAGCCAGATAACAAATGAAAGTGCCCTGGCATTTGCTTTTTTCTGTATTTTTCAGTTGCTCCGCTCGTTGGACAGGAAAGAAACCCAGAAGGAGGCGATCGTTACAACAATAGAGAAAAACGTTGATTCAACCTTTTAGCTGTGAAGAATAACAGCAATTTGGGTGGGTTTTGGTTTACATATGCTTTATGGGGAAAGATCAACGATAAGAATCTGGCTGAGCTGGGTTCGATGTGGAAGAAAGTATGCGCTGGGATTGCTAAGCATCCTTCCTTCTCTGTAGTTCCAAAAACTAACTTTTTTAATACTGGATACACAAGAGAAAAGGGGTTAGATGTTTACGAAATAGTTAAGCAGAGTTTTTAAGTGCATTTCGATCGATATGTATCTTAACTAGTAATTAAGGTTGCTCTTGCCAGCTTTGTGTGAAATGTCATTAAAAAATTGTTGTGAAAAAGCTTATACTTTTACACATTTCAATATTTCCAAACAATTACATATTTTCTTCGCAATGACGATTTTTTGCCACCAAAGGAGGAAGTCTAATATTTTGCCATAGGTGAGTACAGTAAATATAGGTTTCTAAGCGTTAATGTTACCAAATGTTGTCATTAACAATTATCAAGATATTGTTATCACTGCATTTAGGGCATTCGTTTGATCCATAATTTTGCATATTATGTTGGTATATTTAAATTTTAAAATATTACCTTACCGCGTTACCTTAACACACTTGATTCCATTCCGGCAGAATATTTCCGAAGTGGTGACAACCCCAGTCGACAGAGCTTTCCAACACTGGTTGCCTTGACATTGTAAATAAATCGTTTTGAGAGATAAAGCTGAATCTTACCGAAAATGGTCAACAAATTCCGGAGTCTAAACAGCAAACTGTTCCAGCTGGCCAGGAGCAGCATACAGCGGACATCGGTGCGACCGCGTACAAGTTTTCCGGGTCGTGGAAGCGGCTTTTCTGGAAATCGCAAGCTTCTGGGCGCCCTGGGAGCCCTAACAGGAACAGCAGGGCTGCTGATCTACGCCCTGGAAAGCAGCGTGGATGCATCCTCGGACTGCGTGCATCCGGCGCACCAGCACTGGAATCACAAAGGGCTTTTGTCCGCCTTGGACAAGGAGAGCGTGCGCCGAGGTTACACCGTTTACAAGGAGGTCTGCTCCTCCTGCCACTCCTTGCAGTACATGGCCTATCGCAACCTGGTGGGAGTATGCATGACGGAGGCGGAGGCCAAGGCCGAGGCGGAGGCCATCACGGTGCGGGATGGCCCCAACGAGGAGGGCGAGTACTACGAGCGTCCGGGCAAGCTGTCCGATCACTTCCCCTCTCCGTACGCCAACGAGGAGGCGGCCCGTTCCGCCAACAATGGCTCCTATCCGCCGGATCTCAGCTATATTGTGTCGGCTCGCAAGGGCGGCGAGGATTACGTGTTCTCCCTGCTCACCGGTTACTGTGATCCTCCGGCTGGTTTTGCACTTCGTGATGGACTGTACTTCAATCCGTACTTCTCGGGTGGAGCGATTGCCATGGGCAAGGTAGTTGACAATGAGGTGGTCTCCTTTGAAGATCCAAATGTGCCTGCATCGGCCGCCCAAATTGCCAAGGATGTGTGTGTCTTTCTCAAGTGGACTTCAGAACCGGAGACCGACGAACGCCGCCTGCTGCTCATCAAGGTTACTCTGATTTCGGCCTTTTTGATTGGCATTTCCTACTACATCAAGCGTTTCAAGTGGTCAACGCTCAAGTCTCGCAAGATTTTCTTCATTCCCGAACTGGAGGCCCAGGCCGAAAAGGAGGCGTATGAGGCCGCCAAAGCAGCGCGCAAGGCCAAGGAGCAGGAGTGCAACAAGTGCGAGAACCAGAACGAAAAGAAGGACTAAGTTTGGTGATCTGTTAAAATAAAGGTTTTTGAATTTAAATGAATGCCGCGCATTTTATTTATCGATAGGTTTTCCAGGGCTTAACCATCCGTGCTGTAAAGCACGAACAATTGCCTGTTATTGATTCTTGCCGGTCTGTTAAGTCAGCTGTTATGTTAAAAATGTAAACAAAGTTTGAGTTTGCTAAAAATAAAGTTTAGACTTTAAATTTAGTTTATTTAGTTATTTCTTGTAACAATGGCCACATATCCATCTGCCAAATTCATGGAGTGCCTGCAATATGCGGCTTTTAAGCACCGGCAGCAACGGCGCAAGGTGAGCTTATTAAAACGCAACAAATTATATATTCAAAACATAAATACTAGCTTTTTTGTATTTCAAGGACCCTCAGGAGACCCCATATGTGAACCATGTGATCAATGTGAGCACTATTCTCTCCGTGGAGGCCTGCATCACAGATGAAGGAGTCCTTATGGCTGCACTTCTGCACGATGTCGTAGAGGATACGGACGCTTCTTTCGAGGATGTTGAGAAACTCTTTGGACCGGATGTTTGTGGACTAGTGAGGGAGGTGACGGACGACAAGTCCCTGGAGAAACAGGAGAGAAAACGCCTGCAAATAGAAAATGCAGCCAAAAGTAGCTGCAGAGCGAAGCTCATAAAGTTGGCCGACAAACTGGATAACCTTAGGGATCTGCAAGTCAACACGCCGACAGGATGGACACAGGTACTCGAGCCCAGATTGCTTTGAAAAGCTGGAACTTATGTATTACATATTTCCTTTCCAGGAGCGTCGTGAGCAGTACTTCATTTGGGCCAAAAAGGTGGTGGACAATTTGCGAGGAACCAACGCCAACCTGGAGCTTAAGCTGGACGAGATCTTCCGCCAACGCGGCCTTTTGTAAAATCTAAAACCATTCAATTACAGATGAACGTGCTTAATTTTTATTGTTCTTGTAAAAGGCCAGCATCAGATTGGCCAACTGTTGGGTCTCCGCCAGCGTTACAGCATTGTAGAGGGAGGCTCGAATGCCGCCCACCGACCGATGACCCTTCAACTGTATCATGCCCTCCGCCTCGGCTTTGCTCAGGAACTCCTTCTCCAGGGCATCATCTCCACTGGCACTGCCAATGCGGAAAGGCACATTCATTCGCGAACGCACGTTGACATCCACTGGACAGTAGTAGAATCCATTCGACTGGTTGATGGTGTCGTAAATCAGCTTGGACTTGGCCGCTGCCAGCTTGGCCATACCAGCGACTCCTCCGTTCCGCTTGATCCACTTGAAAACCAGCCCCATCACATAGATGCTGCAAGGGGAAAGTTTAACAAAGAATTTACCAGCTTTGCATCATTCTGGGCTCACCCAAAGGTCGGCGGAGTATTCAGCAGTGAGTTGTTCTTGTCCATCTGCTCAAAGTTGAGGATGGAGGGCGTGATCTTCAAGTGCTTGCCTATTAAATCGTCCCTGACAATGATCACCGTGGTGCCCGCTGGTCCGATATTCTTCTGGGCTCCCGCATAGATGACGCCAAACTTGGAGACATCGAAGGGACGCGACAGAAAGTTGGAGGACATATCGGCCACGAGTGGCACACCGGCTGGCACCTCGGGCACAAAGTCGAACTCAACGCCCTCTACGGTCTCATTGTCGCAGTAGTAGACATACGAGGCATTGGGGTCCAGCTTCCAGGTCTCCTGTCGTGGAACAGTTGTGTACTTGGCCAACTTAGGCAGCACCGCGTTCACAGTGCCGTACTGAGCCGCCTCCTTGGCCGCCTTGGCCGACCAGGAGCCGGTGATTACATAATCAGCAGTGCCAGTCTTGCCAATCAAGTTCAGAGCCACTGCAGCGAACTGTCCGGTGCCGCCGCCCTGCATCAGCAGGATCTTGTAGTTGCTGGGCACATTGAGGAGCTCGCGAAGATCGCTGATGGTCGCATCGTGGATCTTGGCGTAGTTGCTGGAGCGATGGGACATCTCCATGACCGAGATGCCGCTGCCATTGCAGTTGACAAGGTTTTCCTGCACCTCTTTCAGAACCTAGATATGCAGTTAGAGATTACAATGTAATCAAGGTAACTATTACAGATTTAAGTCACGTGTGTGACGGAGTGGTGCCACCCATTTCACCGACCTCTTCGGGCAACTTGGCTGGACCGGCGGCGAAGTTGATAACCATGCTGATACTATGTAGTGCGTCTGCGATCTATGAACCTCTCTGGAAAGCGGCTAAATATTGACTAAAGTGTTGAGCTGCCCGTGCGAGTATTCGCAATCGCTGATAAACGAGACGAAGGCGGCGCAGAGAACAGCAACAAGTCACCGGGCAGTAAACAAAACGCGTGCGGAAAAACAGACTCAAACTCGCCGGACTGGACAACGAACTCGGTTGCTCCAGGGACGGATTCTCCCCCGGGAGGGTATGCCACTCCAAACCCCCCATTATGAACTGCGCTCCTGTGAAGTCCACGAAGCCAGACAAAGGCGCGCGGTACGGCGAATTCGATCAAAACAAGTCGGCTAACGTATATAATTACATATGTACGTATGTACATACATACATATGTGCAACGCACGAAAACAAAGTGCTCCCCAGTGCGCCCCCCACTTCAGCGTGTGTGCCCCGCCCCCAAGCCAGCGTGGGTTGCCATGCACTTTTCGCTGGAATGACAATAACAAGCGAGCGACTGAGTTCGCAGGCGAGTAAACAAGCTGCAAGCGAAATGTATAAGTGCACTGTACAGTGGAGCTTCGATGCATGCGATTTTAATAGAATATATGAATTATTTGTTGATGCTTACGACTAATTGAGGCTTAAGTAACTTAATATACACATTGGCTACCATAACTGGTAGTAAATTTCAAGCAAACCAAACCGTCTGCCGATTAGGAATTCCGCGAACTCTTTTGCACGCCTGATCATATCTGCACACTGATTCCTTATCCTTATCCGCTTCCTATTGTAAAAGGGCAATCAGAAGTGCTTTGGACCTATGCTACGAATACTTATCTTGGCTTATGTCTTGGCCAAATTCGTTGGCCGTCTAATTACTTTATAGCACAGCCAGCCTGAAAGGTGCTTAGAGTTTCCAATTTGCCGGGTCGCCCAAAACGAATTTCCTATGAGAAGCTGGCCAACGTGTCTGGAAACCCAAACGTGCTCGGCTC
The DNA here is from genome assembly GCF_016746395.2 of Drosophila simulans. Taxonomy (NCBI): domain Eukaryota; kingdom Metazoa; phylum Arthropoda; class Insecta; order Diptera; family Drosophilidae; genus Drosophila; species Drosophila simulans. The sequence continues at coordinate 25,315,601 of NC_052523.2, read as the reverse complement.
GTGCGTTCCATTTCGGACTTGGAGTGGAGTGGGTGGATGTGGGAGGATGTGGGTGGCAAGGTGCTGTCTGTGGTGGGCGGCGGGAACTGGTTCGCCTCTTCGGGCGTTGGGATGTGGGCTGGTCATTCATAAACGCTGAGCCAAAAAGCCAATAATTTTGCCCTGTAATGTTGATTGCACAGCTCAATGGGGCGCCTTTGGCGTCCAAGACGTCGGAATGGTGAATGGCAGTCGAAAAAATCCTCAAACAACAATTTCGTTTTGACTAATTAGGGTTTTTAAGATTTATTGCCCGGCTGCCTTAAAAGTAAGTACATAATTTCAGTTATGGCCGCTCCGCCTGCACTTTGTTCACAATGTCGCTCCAAAACGTTCCGTACTCCTGTAGCACAGTGCCCCTGCAGCGAAAAGTGAAAATGTTAATTCTTATGGTTGCTCGCAAGTCATGATTGTTTCTAATTTATTCGCAAGAGAGTATATTAATAGTTAGTAGACGATGATTGGGCAATTTCAACAGATGGTTTTTGAGGTGAGACGACACTGGACTTCAGTACTTTCAAGTTCTATCAAATGGTTAAGGAGAAAATAATAAATTTTATAGCTAATATTCTGGGCATTAATTCCCTTAGTGTACTATGATGATTGATTTCAGATCTTGTTGCTTGTGCAAGATGTGTCCATAAAGTTTGCTTGTCTGTTTGTGATTAATTCCCATATTTGCATATTTTGGTTTTGGTGGAATGATAAATGAGACAAGTGTCCGGAAAATAAGTTTTGTGTGGTTAATTCACAGTTGGCACTTGCTTATGTTGGCCAGTGTTATCTGGCGACAAAGTTGACAAAGTTGCATAAAAAGCATTGACAGCTTTTCTTTGGCTTTTTTGAGCTTGTCACTGTGCGGCGTCTTTGCCGTTTGATGCCTTTTTTGTGGACCATTGATGGGGGGTGTGCTCTTTCCAAATAAATCAATTACATAATGCCTTTTGTGCGATTATCCGGCAAGTTTTTGTCCGCCTGACAATTATGCGCGCATTACATTATGTGGGTCAACGTGGCGTATGATTAATGAATCCCTTCACGGGCCACGATGATGTTGCCACGGCTTAGGCAACTACCACCGTCTCCGCCTCCGATGATAATGATGATTATTACGAGGGTGATGGCCCATAGAAGACACGAACTGTGTTGTACGAAGCCATTTTTGACAAAGTGCTTCATTGAAACTGTCCAAAAAAATGGGTGCTAAGCGGTCATTTATTAAATTAAGTTGGTAGTCAAACTTCTGCAGACATTTAAGTATGTTTGCTGTGACTGTAAGAGCACTACTCAACACTTAAGTTAGTTAGATTATAGATTCTAGATCTTTCTAATAATTCCATAGCTATAGAATTAACCCACTCCTCTCCATAGTTATCAACTTACGTGAAGTAGACATGTCCCCGCTTATTTTGCGGTGCCTTCCAGATGAGCTTGGCGCCCAGCTTGTCCCGGTTGTCCGAGTGCGTGATGGCCGAGCACTCCGGAATGGTCTTGGTGTTCTCGCTCTGCACCCACTCGCCGATCCACTCGTTCGAGTTGGCATCGCGCGCCTGCAGGAAGAATCCCCGGAAGACGGTGCTCTGGTCCGAGTGCGGGTAGATGACCACCGATATCTGCTGGCCGGGATGATAGCTCTGCGCATCAGCCACCACCTCGTACGGATTCGAGTGGGCCGGCTGACTCCGTGCCTTGCCATGATTCGGCTGATTCGCCCGCTGCTTCACGCACGTGTCCGCCGGAGCGCCGTCCGGAAAGGCGACTGCGGCGCCTATCAGCAGGAGCAGCTCCAGCGACAACCACTTGAATCGATCCTTCATGGCTCTGGAATTCGATTTTCCTGATCGTGGGAAAAAACGCGCGCGCTCTCGGCTAATCTGACGCTGAAACTCGGCTCGCCGCCGCCATCGCCGGCCGCTTATAAACCCAGGCGGCAATGCCACAAGCGCCGCTGCCGCCGAAGACATGGGCGGGCGGTCCAAGTGGATAGATAACCACAGTCGGGGGTGGCTAAATAGGAGCGTTTAGCTATCCAAGAAAGCCAGTTATTGGGGAAGTCAGTGTCCTAAATCATCTTTTTCTTGACTACGATAAAACTTATTCTTAAAAAAGTAAATAATATGCAAAAATATAAACGAATATTCCACGCTTTACCTATAGAACTCTTTGCTGTTGATTAACTGTTATGATAAATAGTAATTAATAGCCTTTGATTTCTTATTTTACTAAACAATTGCACTAAGACCCAACCGTAAATCATTATTTTATTTTGTTTTTAAGTCTCGAAAGAACTAACACGTAATGATGTGACACGAATAAATCACTGACAGATGCCAACTGCCATCCCAATAGATTGGCTTTGACTAATTTATGGCCGCAGCGGTGCTATTAAGCTGACCGCAAACGTAGTGGGGCGCTCAGCTGGCGGCGGCCAACCAGTTTTTAATGATCAAAAAGCAAATGGCCAAAACACACAGAGTTCCTTTCCTGCACAGTGATCCAAACTGTGTCACACATTAGTCCCTCCCCTGGTCGCCGAGTCGGATTTCTTTGCTCGGTTTGGTAGTCTGGGCCCGAAACTCTGGTGCTACTCTAAGTGCTCCATTGCGAAATTCTATGCTTCTAATCGCTGAAAATGTTGGAAAATGTTGGAAAATGCTGTCCGCACTGCAAAATGTTCCGCAGTTTGTTTACTTTGCGCCTGTTCGCTGCATTTTTCAGCGCGTTTTAATGTTTTAATTGACAGGCAGCCGCCGTTGGCGTTGATTTCAATGAATTGAGTTGGCTCCGGTTGGGTGTTTCCTTTTCTGATTTCTGATTTCTGATTTTTTTCTGGCGGTTTTCCCCCTTTGAATCCGCTGCGTTTCGCATTTCACAGCTTCAGTCGGTGGTTTCCTTTCGGGGATCCGCCAACGCCATTCCTCCGTGGAATATGGTTTTCCACCACCTCATTTTCACTTTAGTTTTTGGCAAGTGGGATAATTGCAACAGCTGCTGTCAGTTGGAATACAAATGAAATAATTAAGACAGCTCTTTAACTTTAAACATTTGCTTTAATGCATACATATTTGAAATTGTTTCAAAATAGTGTTTATACTCATCAAGAGAAATAATTATGCGAAATAATTATCAATTAAACTATAACAAATGGTATACAACACAGCTTTGTTTTATAATTCCTATTTTCGCCGCATATTTTAGCTATAAATTTACCTTTAAATCCATCCATTTAATTGCTTTTCATTATAAACTTTTTCATTATAAAATGCTAACTAAATAAAAAATATAAGTCGAGTGCCCAATTATTTCTGCTCACTTTAATTATCTCTTTTTATTCAAACAGAATACCGAATGGCACACAAATTCTAATTTAATAAATTTGCAAGTGACCAACAACACTTCTGGCCAACACACACTTTTTAGTGCTCAGATACACACACGCACTCACATTTTGGGCCAAGTCAATACCAAACTAGTTTCATTAATTAAAATGTTCGGTTAATTATTCAAATTGCACGTGCCAGCGTCAGCAACTTTTGCGCACAAAACTAAATTGTTTGCTTTTGGCAATGTGTTTGTGCTGAAACGTGATAAATAATACTCTAGATTGCTGAACTTTACAATTGGGCATTGGCGTCTATTTGCATTTCAAGTTGGCCGCACTGCAAAGGTCAGTTAACCCGGTGGCTTTGCTTTAACCGAAGGATCAGCGGGCCGAAAGGACATGTCATCCATTATGGATGCGGCGAATGCGAACTTTCAACTCCCTGCACTGGGCAGCAGCATCCCGAAATTTTCGGCCATTGAAAATGACATTTGCGCCACATCACACCAGGTCTTTTTACGCTACACAGAGAAAAATATTAGGTGACAAAAAATGTTATAGAAATCTATTCTATTCTATAAATTATATTCTATATAATTCTATACTAGGATACTAGGATCTATACTATATTATAGAATAAATCTATATTCTATAAATACTAGGATCTGCGCTATTTTTTATATAAATACACTATTTACATCAAGTCATTCCATTTTCACTAAGTTTAAAGCTCTTTGTAAGCTAAATATTTTATCAAATAATATCTACCTATTTATGTAAGCTGCTAGCTTGTTTCTTTCAGTGCACCCATCCTCCGGCCAATGCATGCGAAATTTACTTCAAGCTAAAGTACGAAAAAAGTGGGGAAGCGAAGGAAAACTGCCAGCCGCCTTAAACCGATGTGCCATGTAAATAGTGGAGCTTATGGACCAGAGAAGGGGGGTGGAGAGGTGGCCCGGGTAGGGGTCGGAAAATCCACTTCATCGGCGACGGTTGGCGCGGAAAAGTGTGTCACCTGCAGGCGGGAAATGCGCAGGTCCTGTGAGAGCAGAAAGCGGCTGCCGCCTGATGGTGACTTTTCCTCGCAGACTTTTCACCAACTTTTCACCAACATTCGCATTTTCCACCAAGGCTGTGGGAAATTCGGTTCAGAACGTGGTCAGACGTCGAAGCGCGTGGTCGTGGAGTTTTCCGAGAAAATCCAGGGCGGAAAACAAACAGTGCGAGGCAGCAGCAGCAGCAACAACAGCTATCTAGAGCAAAGGAAATTGTGAGCAATTTGTATTTTACTAGTATATTTCTTACGCGCGTGAGTGTGTGTGTGTGTGTGTGAGTGAGTGAATGAGTGTGAGTGAGTGTGTAAGTGTGCGAATGTGGTGATGAACCGAACAGCGTGCAACAAGAATAAAAAAAGTGCCAAACACAAACAAAAAACGAGATGAAAACAGAAGAATATACATAAATGGCAAGCAAATATTTTTCTGCTTGAACAGGGCAAAGAAAAGCACAAACTGCAGCGTATCCATGCCCTCAAACCAAAAAAAAAGAAACAAAAAAAAAATAAAACGAAGAAAACAGTGAAAAGCAATCAAAGTAATAAACGAAAAGGGGGGAATGGCGAACCGAACTGAAAGCAAATCAAAAAAATCAATGCCCTTTCTGCGGAATTGTACGTTGCGTATACGTGATATGTACCGAGGCAGCCAAGTCAAATAATAATAAAGGAAATTCTCACGTGACGCATAAAAAAGCCAACTCACACACACACACAGCGACGGCAACAGTAACACGGCATGCCCCTCAAACACACGCACACAGCGGTAAACTTACTACCTGGGACTCAAATTGAAGTTGGCGAAACATATTTGCGCAGCAAAGTTGCTACACGCAGCGAAAACTAGCTGCAGTAGTACCAAATTGTTGCTTAAATTGTGGTAGACCCAATTCATAACCCAAAAAGAGACGAACTTATCAGAAATCTATACAAGATCTTGAAGTTATCTGCATTTGAAAGCAATTTGGTGCCCAAAGTTGTATTGGTGCCTAAAAGTAGGCAATGGAATTTTTCATTCGGGAAATGTGACTTGCTGCGATATTAATATTTATGATTTGTGTGTGAAATATCTTGTTGCTCTGATGAAATACCAACATTTTCTCATCTTTTCTTGCAAAAGTGTCCCACTTTTCTCCGCCTGCATTTGGCAGGCACATGATTATGATGAGCTCGCCTTGCTAACTTGCTTCTTTTTGGGGCTCGTGGCTCGAAAATGACAACAGCTGGATGGCCGAGTGGGTGGCGGAAGATTGCCTTTTGCCGCATTTGTTGCCGCTATTTTGCATACATTGAATTTAATGAACTGCCTGTGTGCGGTGTGTTGGATTTGCTTTTAATAATTTAGGCTGCGCGCGGACTAAATGGCGCTTTTAAAGTAGGAACCGTCAGGCGACCCCAATATGGGCGACAAACGGGCGAGATGAGGCACAAATGAAAATATGAAAAAGGGCAGGGAAAACACGAACCATTTAATGCCCCTTCGCACCCTCGTTGCGCCTGTATGGGTACGCTGTGCGCTGGTGTGTGTGTGCAACCCCAAGTCGGAAGGGCAGACATACTAACACACTTCAGCCGGAGGACTACGTCATCCTGGCCCAGAAGCTTTGGGGCCAGCAGCCCAGCAAAGCCCAGCCAAACCAATGCGAACCGAACCCAACCAAACCAAAGCGAACTTCGCTGGGAGCCCAACTTTCCCTCGGCGTCGCCACATTTTCGCATTCACAATCACATCGCGTGGCATATCCATAGGCGTAAGGATACGGCATAGGCACATGGTCTGGCCTCCACTCACACCAGCACACTCGCCTTGCCACACACACACAGACACAGAGTTTGGCGAATGTGCACATGCACAGTGGGGTGAAGTTATAAGGACTCGAGTTGCGCTGCTCCTCCTTCGGATCGATTCCGGCTAACACAGACTTTGCGGCAGTTGCCGTTGCACACACTTGAAGAAAAAGGGGTAACTCAGATCTAGAACCAGTCAGCTGCATTTAAAGAATCTTTCAGACTTGGAAAAAGTTTAAACCCTTGATTAGATTGAGATACATTTGCTGAGCTTGAAGTTGATAGTTATCTTCTATCTTTTTAAAGACCTTTACTTGGTTACATTTTCCGATATTCTGTTTCTATATCATTCGCTTTAAGATCGCCATTCTTTCAGTGAAGTAACTCCAATTGCAGTGGCAGTTACTTCGCTACTTGCTGCACGACAATCTGCATGCGGCATGACATCGCGCAGCCGAAGGATATCGAGGATATGGGGGCAGGCAGGGGGCGTGGTCGATGGAGACGTCATCAATTTCCATCCAGCCTATAAATACAACCAAAGTATATGGCACAATGTGATGCCTTTGGGCCGGCGGCAAGTGTTGCAGTAAATTTCGAGGGGATCCGACTGCCGGCATGACCCTTGACCTTCGACTTGCACCATGTGGCATGCCCGTTTATGCTTCGATTTGCCGCCCTATAGGCCAAATCCACACCCAGGCCCACTCCACCCCTCCGGCAAATGCAAAATCATTTGCCATCGAAATCGCATGTCGACCGGCAGAAATAAAACTGAAAAAAAGCGAGTAGGAAGAGCAGACAAGCCGTATAGCAAACCGAAAACCCAACCAGAAATCCTTGTCGCACAGTTTGCGTTTATAATTTATATACGACGTTCCCTGTACGAGGAGGCTTCTCTTGTTTTAGTTGCGCATTCGTCCTTGTCCCGGCCAAGTATCCGTATCCAAGGCGGACTCGCAATCGAAATCCGCATGGAGGAGGCCTTTAAGTGCGCCCGCTGGCATTTGCGGCTCCTCCCGTTTAGGCCGACGAGCTGCCCGCTTTATGGCTATTAAAATATGCATTTAAATACACACCACGGCCTGCCTGCCATTTACCATATAGGCCATATACCATATAATCTTCGATGCGGCCTGCGTCTGTCTCCGGTCTTCGCTTCTCGGGCCTCCTCAGCTCCTCAGCTCCTCTTTAGCTCGAGTATGAGCTCCTCTGGGGCGTTGTTGAAAATTGAAATTGCGCGCTTATTTATGGAGCTCTGGCGGGGACGCTGGCGTTGATTGCCGTAACGCCCCATTGCCTGGTACATGACTATAATAATGATTGCCATTTTTATAGGCCAGCCAGCTCCGGCGCTGCGAAGATAAATTGTTTGGCTGCTTGGAAAATCGTTTCGCTTCGACATTTGAATCCTTTTGCTCGAAACTTTCTGCTTGATTTTCCCCTGGCAAATGGCTGCTGCGGTGGGTCAGCATGAATGCCAATGAAGTACAGCGCTATCCACGGCGTATACTTAATTTTCGGGCAAATACTTCTAGAGCTTTCGAGGGCTGACAGCGCTTCCCATAGGCGTGGTTAGCTTAATTGCACTAATTAATTTGGCTGAGGTGAGTCTGTCCTTTAAGTAGCTTAAGGATAACTAAATGCCGCATCTCTGGGGCTTTCGCTGTGTGTGTGTGTGTGTGTGTGTGCACCTCCAGGATAAATAATACAATTGCCAGCGGTCGACTGGCCCCGTTTCGCTGATGACACAGAACCGAGGAGTCGAGTGGCCCGGAGTCGAGAAGTCGACCTCTGACACCCTCATTATCCTACATGTGTACAGCTTATAGTCCTTTATATGTGCGGCAGCACGTGTGGAATATTAAGCAAACTGTGCAAACAGTCGTTGTCACATTAACCATGTCATGGCAAGTGCATATGCCAGTCTATCACCCCCGACACTTGGCTCAGACGTGCACTGGAAAAAATTATAGTGGCCTAATACATATAAATAGTGATACTAGATACTAGGTACCATTTGAATAATATCTCTATCCAAGCAAATGACTAAGTAACTGGCTCCTTCAAGGCTCTGTGTAACATTAGCCGCCAGAATTATAATATTTGGTAATTAGCATTTATTTCTCTGAGTGCATGCCACCTTTTAGACCGTGTTCTATTTATGGTACACCAACGGCACATATTTTATTTTCCGTGCGTGATCAATGGAGTGCGCGTTGCAGGCATTATAATGACCAATGACCATCCAACGGCACTCGATTAGCGCCACTTCACGCCGCTCTAAATGGATTCCAGAGCTTGTGGATTCCCGTGCCTAAGCCTGGCAAAATCGCATTTTCCTTCCGCATTGGTGGCTATATGTGCCACTCGCCCAAGCCCCACTTTTCGCACGTGGCCTGCACACGACGCAGAGGTTAAATATTGCAGCACTTTTAGGCGATTCATTCTGGAGGCGCCATCCCATCCCATCCAATCCCAGCACTGCCACATCCACATCCGCAGTTGCATCCGGCGAGCGACTGCAAAAAGCGGAAGATTTGCATGCCGAGAGCAGAAATCGATGGGTATTTTTGGGTATATCCAGATACTGATCTAATCGCCTTTGATAACTTTGAACTGGGATATGATTGGCGATGAAAATTTGTTGTTGAAACGTGGTAACTTATTTTATGTTGCAAGTTTGAGCTCTTTAAGGCACACCAATATGGATGTAGCAGCCTCACCAAAAATTTGCATAGAAAGAAGTATCTTTTTGGTACAATACCCTGTTCCCTGAAATATTTATGACTTTCCATGGGTATCTCAGAACGTAAAGTTCGTCCCTGAATATATCCATCTGCCTGCCTGTCTGGCTGGCAATAATTTGCAACATTCATCGTTAGTTCGACACGTAAAAGTGCACTGGATTCGGGATTGGGAATTTCAGTGCGAATGGCGAATGCGATTGCGACGCCGGATGCATTGTTGATGGCTTTCAGCATGTCAAGCGAATTTAATGGCTAAAATTTCTATTGTTCGGGGAAATTGCGTTTAAATTGCCCTCGCAAATCAATGGCAGAATAAAAGCGGAGCGCAGTAGATCGAACACAGGGTGATATCCGCTTTGAATTTCCCACAGACCAAACGGAATCAGATGAATCAGAAAGTATATCACCGTGCTGGTGTGCGACATGCTGACATATCTGATTTAGTACAATCACCCACTGAACGCCTCGTTGCGTGCATTAGAAACTCATTAACCGGGCTCATATACTCCTATTCGGTTCGCTTTTGGCTGGCTGCACACGGGGCGTATGGGTGATATTGCATGGGGCAACCGCACAGATGGATAGTGCACACAATTGTTATGTGGCATTTGCACATCGAAATATATATGACAGCTGCAAGCTGTGCAAAGTCAAACCATTTATTTATAATGTGTCAGGCGGCAAAGGTTAAAAGTTGCCCATCGACTGCCAACAACTCCGTTCAACTGCTGGAATCAATTGCGATGGCAACTCGATGGAAATCCGTTTACATTGAACTCGCCCCCACTTCCTTTTCCTGCACCCCCTACCCCTCCCCTCCCATCGCCCTTCTGCCAGCGGAAACGGAAATGCACAATGGCAAGAGGCAAGCGCCGCCCGACGACAAAGGCCCGAGTTTATTTATTATCAAAGGGCATGGGACATGCATACATCCGCCCGCCAAGACAAGCTGCAAATCTTCGCCGGCTCTTTATTCGCCACTCGGTATTTCAGCATTCAGCATTTCAGTATTTAAGGCACGACCCTCGCGGGCTAATTGGGCGGTGGGGTGGCACAGAAGTTTCCAGGCCAGCTACCCTTTCTCAATGGACTCAAAGGCAGTCTGCAGGAACCGCCGCTTGCCACGCCATGTTTCGTGATTTCCTTTGATTCAATGCGTTTGCTTTTGGGCGGCCGAACGGAGCTGAAGGATCAGGTGGGGGGGCAGACACGTAGGAGGAAGGAGTGGGAGGAGTGGGGGAAGTGCCCGGCACACGCCCCCTACAACGTGTACAACTCACGCCATTTCCGCTCGCCAGTCGCCTGGCTGTTGTCGTCGTCGTCACAGTACACTGACGCAAATTACTAGTGATTACATACATTTTGACATTTAGCTAAACGCAGCTTCAGCAAGTAGAATACCTTTTCATTGCGAACTTCAAAGATAAAATCTCAAGGAAAAGGAAACATATTTGCTTTGGACACTGATGAACTTGGCTTATAAGGAACCGTTTCGTCCGAATGGAATATCTTTTTCTGCCAAATCTGATATCATTTTACCATCAGTGTGTCTTTGTAACCTTTGTTTGTTTGGTCGCTGGCAATACTTTATTGTATTTCGCATTTTTCGCCATTTATTTATTGCCCTTCACGTGGCAACCCGAAAAAGGAACCAGGGCGCCACCGACGTCCCCGAATCCTGCGAAGCCTCCATCCACCTGGCTCGAAGCTTGAAGCTCAACAGTTTCGTCTCGTTCCAGCGATCATAATTCATTCATATTTGGAATGGCATTCGTATATCCACTTAGTAATACGGGTCCTTCGCGCCGCCCGAAATGAAATGCGAGCCCAAATTAATTCATAATGAGGAGCAACAGCAGTCAGGAATTTTCCGAGCTCGCTTTTCCATGCTGTATATGCTATGCATACACTGCGATGGGCAATTTGACAACATGCGATATTTAATTGAGTTTTAATATACGCTATTCACACACACAAACACACACACCGTTGCTGGGGGGACATTTGAAATATAAAACTAAATGTAACGTAATTTAGCCATGAATGCGATAAGCATTACTCACACTCGGTGGAAAAGTAAGCGCAGGTAAATGGATCGGATTTTCCGCGGCCTGGGAAATGGAGTGAGTCACGAATTAACTAGCGCATTTTTACATTGGTATACAAACATGGTAACATGGTAGTAATTCTATTTCGGAGCGTGTAATTTAGTTTCAAATTTAATTCACCGGCGAAGCAAACAAGTTTTTAATAGAAATAGGTGGAAACTTTTCATTATTTTCTATTCCAATGCCCCACCTTCGAGGTAATATCCCAGTAGCCCCGCCCCCAAGTCGTCTCGAGGGTCTGATTCACGGAGCGTGTCGCCCAGAAATGCATCCTCGTCGGAACTTGGATACTGGAAAGGTGGGAGATTGAAGGAGTTGGAACGAAAGGGAAGGAAGGAAGGACAATGGCATCCATCCAACGACCTGTAATCGACTCGAATCGATGTTCTTGCCCACTGATTGCTCAATCGGCCATTTCATTTGGGTTTAATTTTCGCAGGAAAATTCTCGAGCGATTCCCCGCGGGTCGCCACGCATTCCCATTCAATTTGCCACACTGAAAGTTGCAAGAGTTGAGGGCAATCCAATTAGTAAATTTCATTGCTCTCAGCATTTTTCCCCTCAGCGTCATATTTTCATATCTGACGTTGCTTTAATTAATTCTGAAACCGAACTGCAAATTCCAATTCAATCACTGGCCCCAAATTGAGGTCTCGTTGGAAGGTAGAACATTGATTTAATTATGGCGACTTGAGACTGGAGACTGGCATTTTGGCCTGGTTAAGTCCCAAAGTGCCTGAAAAAGTTTATATCCTAATCGTCTGATTAAACAACCCTAGCATATTTATTATTCAAACCGATGCTTTGGACTTTGAGCTGCTGGATTCATGGAAGATAAATGCATTGTCCCCAAATCGATTCGAGTTCATTTCGGACATTGAGTTATGGATTTAATCATTGAATTGTAGCCGCTGGCTAGATTATTTATTTTCGGCGATTTTGCCAGTGTGTGTTGACCAAACAAAATGAGAGCAGATTCTATTAGTTTTGCTGAATCTTGGGGCCATTAGGCGGCGCATTGAGGCGCCTCCATTGTGTGGGTGTCTTGCTGGCTGGCCAAGAGCAATGGTGCGGTTATTCGTCTTCGTCCTTTTGCTCCTATAGTCCTTGCGTCCTTTGGTCCTTTGTGCGAGTCACTGACTGCCGCTCGTCTCTGGTCGCTTGGTGTCTGTGGTCGTGTGCCAAATGCCAAGCCATTTGTTCCGAGCACATAAATCTTGGCGAATAATTGCTGTAATGGCACGCATTCGCAAAGATTCTGGCCTCAATCGATGGGGGGCCGCTTAAAATATGCGAAACGAACTGCAGTTTGGCTCTGCTCTTTAGATTCTCCACTTAGATTGCTCCCATCAGCAATCAATAAAATTTAGCATGCAGCAAGTACAGTCTGGCCTCCGAAACTCAGACATTAAGCGTTGCGAATGCAGTCGAAGCAATCAATTTAAGTCAATATTTACTCAGAGCTTTTTCAACGCTAACTAATCGCCAATATTCAGTGCATTTGCTTTTTCATGTTTACATGGGCTCAGTGACACATTTCCATGTGCCAATTAATGAGCACATGTCTTTTTCTCATTATGAAAATTAAAGCTGGGTCAATGTCAAAAATAACATATGTGGCTGTCTATTTAATTTTGAAGCGGAAGTGTAATTATGCATTCATTGCTCTTGTAACACATTTTTTTATATTCATTTCATGCATACAAGTGATAATTTCTCACTATACAAATTCGTAATTTGGCCATAAAAACTGAAATATTGATCCGAAAATGGAATGGCATACCTTGTTCAACTCGTAAATGTATTTTAAAAACAATGGTATTTAAAGTTTTGCGAAAAAAAATTTAACGATTTTTGTGAAATTTTGTGATGTAACCCCTTACCAAAAATGCGAAAATTGGCAAAAATCGAAAAATTTCAAATCAACCAAATGGCATTATTTTAAGTTCGAATAGACTCTTAGACGTAAAAAAAAGTGTGTCTTATGGTTTTAAGTCACATTTTGGCCAAGTTAGAGCTTGAAAATCCCTTGAAAAAGAGGTATTTTGGCCATATAAATGAAAATATGAATCGGAAAACGTAATGGAATACTTTAATAAGCTACTGAAACCATTTATAAAACATTAACATTCACAGTTAAAAAATAAATTTTTTTCGATTTTTGTTAATTTTATGATGTTACCCCTTACCAAAAATGCGAAAATTGACCAAAATTCGAAAACTTCAAAATCATCCAAAAAGTCACAATTATCGTTAGTTAAGACTATCAGCTATAAAAAATAGTATGTGTTATGGTTGTACAACCAAATTTGGTTAATCAACAGCCATATGCCCCTCAGATGGAGCATTTTTTGGCCATAATTCCTTTTAATTGGTTATTCAACTTAAGGAAGTTCAACTGTTTCTGTATCGGCGTTTCATCTGTATCTGTATCTGAATGTAGTATCTATCCGGCTGGCGCTAAGCCAGGGTGCGTTCCGTTTTGGCGGCGTCTGTGGAGCTCGAGCCCACTTGGACTGGCGCTGTTTGCCCTCGTTCCGACGGCTTTTCCATGTGGAGGGACCTATTGTTTGGCTTAGCCATGTTTGGCTATGCATTGTTGTTACTGCAAATACTCGAACAACACACACACGCACAGACACACACACGCACACGTGTGTCCTTAGCCATTGTTTGCTGAATTTATTGCACGAATTTCTGAATTGGCTCTCTGCGACTGTTTGTAGTTTTATTTTCTTACTTTTACGCCCCAAGCGCGTGTCCTTGAGGCTTACGCTAAAACAATGGCTGATTCCGGCGCAAAAAGTATTTATTGGACCAGTCGCCGTGTATCCTGGAGCCCAGTTGATGGGTCAGCCGGCCACCTGGCTTATGATTTATGCTTGTGTCATGTTAATTAGCACGATCTTAGCCTGATTAGGGTTATCTCGTTTGCGTGGGCCGCTGCGTTGCGCATACGCCACGTTGCCGCATGCGAAAATATGCGGTACAGCCGTCGGCAAAACAAATACGGCCCACGTGCTACAGTGAATTCAAAGTTTGAATGAAACCCAAACTGAATGTGATTCATTTAGAATATTTTATTTTGAAGATTGGTTCCCAAAATGATAGTAGCCCACTTTAATATCCAATTAAATATTGTGAAGTATAAATTACTAGACTTACTTTCTTGGTTGGTGTCTGAGTAATCCCTCTTTACGAGTACAGTGAACTGTGTGTAATTGCCAGCAACAAAAGAACACCAAACAAAGGCGGAGCTTGGACAAAGAAGTGCCATGGAATGAACTCCAATTTGATTTCATTACACCAGTAATTAGCTATTAGTGAGCGAATTGTGTTCTCTGCGGCGTATGAACTTGGCCGGATAGCCGTGCTCGATTAGTGAACTTTCACTGTACCCGTAAAGTTGGGACTACATCCGTTGTGGCAGCTGTGGTCGTTGCTGTTGTTGTAGATGCTGTGATACCATGGTTGTAATTTCCTTGTTCGTGGCTGCCTTTCATGTGTCAGGCATTTGTCCCATCAACATCAACATCGCCACCAGCACCAAACCATACCAATCACATCTTCTTAGGGCCCCAAGTCCCTCGTTGTCACAATTTTGGGGGCCTGAAGGCAGTCACATGGAATATATTGCGTATACGCCGTGTAATGAATACTCATCGTCCAATTGACAACGCATGAATTTATGAAAAACGAAAACAATTCCTCGCTTTGCGTGTGGAAATCGGGCAGATATGTTGGCATAAATATGCAACATGTTTCCCGTACATCATTTGCGCCCCAGTGCCTCACGCGTTTACGAGTTTCTCCGCGCAGGACATGCTAGTATCCTTAATCGCAATCGTTACAGAGGAGCCAAAACAGGCTTAAACCGATGAATTTGTGCCACACATTCGCTGCGAGTGAGCATAAATTACACGAGAATGGGGATTTGCACTGTCTGCCAGGACGGAAAATCCTGGCAACATTTTCCCACTCTGTCCCTGGGAACCCGAGAGCATTTATTTTGAAATCAGCTCATTTGGCTTGTAACCAAGGCCCGAAACAGAGGCATTTGCCTGTCAGGAACTGCTCACAGGAGTGTATGTTTCCATAAACATTTGCGATTAGCTCTTTATTTTTGGCAAATCTTTATAAATAAAACTGCGGACACTTTCTTGCGTTTCGCAGGTTCAGTTTTTTCCATTTAAGCTGGGCTTACAGGGTGTTTATATTAAAGGCTGAAATGTGGAAAACAATGCACTACTTCAGCCACAACCCTGATCTCATATATAAGCACGCTTACAAACGTATATAAATGGCCTCAGACAATAGACTTTCCTTGTCAAGGACCATTTGTATGCAGACAAATTTCTAAAAATACCTGCGGTTGACATTCTTTTGACAAATCTTTATAAATAGATGTGTGGACACTTTAAGGCATTCAAAGCAGCCGAGCTTCCTTTAAACCGGATGGTTATTAATGTCGGTATGCGTGTGTATATTTAGGCCAACGTGTGGTTCTGTACTCAAGTTATTTGGACAGACTGCAGTCTATTATTTGACCATCAGTGTGGTTTTAGGTCCGCTCAGAAGTGCGTAGGCCACAAAATGCTGATAACAATGAGTGCATACACCAAGCAGAATAATTTAGTCCAAGCTTATAAGTAGGCTCCCATTATTCCACCCACTCGATTGCTGTTAGTGCTGAATAGCTCTGTTTATTTTGGCCTATTTGACAAGCCCCGAGTGCATGTTTAAGCCTGATATGCAGACGAATGCCACCACTTGGCCACAAAACCCTGACATGGCCCATAATCGCTGACTAAACAAGCAGCACTTGTCGACCAACATGCGTTGCATGTTATAAAATTCACGATTTATTTATCGCTCGGTCGTGTTCTGGGCAGCCGCAGCAAACACAAATCATTGTCATGCAATTAAATAATATAATGGAAAATGGGTTTTAATTAAATTCTGTAATATTTTCGGTTCCATAACGGACGGACTTACACCGTCCACATCCGCTCGCTGATGGCGTCTGTGGGTGCGCCTAATCCAATTAACTGTCATAGACACACAAATTGGCCGTCACTCAATCCGGCTTGCAGTGCCAAAAGGCCAAAACGCCGCTCACAGTTGTGACAGTTTTCGTCCTGGCCCTGGGTGGAGCCGACTATGTGTCAATTTCGGTTTCAGTTACAGACTTTTGGTGGCACTTTCGGAAATTGTTTCAACAACGGTTTGTAATTTCACACGCCGCAAAGTGATTAGCCTGGCTTTGTCCCCTGATTGAATCCCCCAGCCGAAACTACAACTAACCCCATACCATTTCCTCCGCTTCTTCTTGCAGTGACAGACTTTGATGTGAACCGGACACGAGGGCGAGCACAGGAACAGACGGAAACCAAGCGAACAGCAAAAAGAACCAAAGGAGCAGAGCCACGCCAATAGTGTGCAAATTAATATAGTCGGAGCAGCATGGATGAGGAGCACGACGACGATCGAATAATATGAGATTAGATGGGGCTCTAGAGCCCCGGCCCCGTCAAGGAGCTGCCACAATCAAGGGCCGCCAGCCCCTGAGGCGCGAAACACGCGAACCATGTGAGACGCAACAGCAGCAGCCAGCTGACGAAGACGACGAGGCCACAGACGCTGAGTGTTTGACCACCAACAGCAGCAGCAGCAGCAGCACCAGCAGCAACAATTGCCAAGCCAACTTGGTCTCCAATCCAAAGAGAACACCATCAGCAACGCCCACGCCCAGAAAAACAACCGGCGGCAGAGGCAATACCAGGCATACCATATTAATGGCGCCCAACGTGGGGCATCAGCGGAAGAGCCTTGGCCTGCGACTTCCGATGAAGCAGGGCCGCAGCCGGCGGAGGATGTTGGGTGCGGAATGGGGCTGGGAGCGCCTTAACGGCCTGCTCCTGTGCCTGATTTCCGTTATTGCCCTGCTGCCGCCGCTGACGCTCGGCGATGACGGCGATAATTTCTTTGCCGTGAATGCCTTTAGTGCGGGTCCGGAGACGACAACGCCAGAGTTCGGTAAGTAGTCCAAGGCTTAGATAAGAATGATGCGCCAGGGAGCGGGATTACCACTGACTTAGCCCTATTTCAGCATGGAAATAGACCGCAATGGCGTCATCGAGGTGTCACATAATCATACATTCATATGTACATGCGGCTGTCTTGGCAGTCTTTTGTTCATCTAACTGCCGGCAATTCCATTGCAATTGCATAAGTTCCACAGTGGCATTAAACTGAGAAAGGCTGTATAAGAACCACATTTTATTTCCTTCGTTACGATCTCTTAGGAATATACAGTCTTTCAGTAGCACAAGGCCAGACTAGTTAATTAAAATGTAATTAAGTCAGGTTAATTCACGTTTATGCATATTCTCCAGAACTAAAGTCTGTAGTGCAACACGAATGCCTTATTCATATCTTTAAATTGGACTCAGTTTTTACCTTGAACGAACTTCTTGCCTTTTTTAATAAACTCTCGAAGAAGCTGAATGCCTTAAAGGGACTTTCTGACTGTCAGACAGGAATGCTTTATACAATTTCCTAGCCCATTTGCTCAAAAGCTTTTAGGCCACTGTGCTGGGGCTCGTGGCTCGTACTCATCCCTTCTAGTTTTCTCATCCGAAACTTAAATGGCCTGTCTGCGATGTGTTCTAGTTGGAATGTGAAAAGTTTTCCATGTACTCGCATGGCTTTTTTTCCTAGGCGGCCTAATGATGGTGCCGAAATAAGCAAAGTTGGCTTTAATGGCTCGGCTCAGTTCGGTTAATTATAAATGCTGGCTCTGTTGCAGCTTTGGCTGTTTAATGTGGGCCCTCCACTCGTCTGACATGTGCAATTTGTAGTCAGATTTTAGGCCCTTCCTCCGGGTGAAATATGCCTCTGGCTCTGGCCATTGGGTAATCGCTTTTTGGTGGTGCTCTCTCTGGCCATCAAAGGTTGGCCTCGGGTCACGGACATGGTCCACGGTAGCGCACCCCAGCCACTTTGTCAACACTTTCACAGAATTTGCCCGCTGCTGCTGCGCCACGGAAGCGAAAACCAAATAAAACTCATCTGGGGAAAAGACGTAAGCGAAGCTTTGTGGACTGCTGATGCTGCGGCATCTGGGCTTCCTCTTGGCAGACTGCAAGTAGAGGGTACGACGGGGTCGATTGATGCGGGTACGGACCTAATGCATAAGTAATACGCTGCAGATGGGACCCAGCTGTGCGACCCATCCAAAGCCATTTACTGGCCAATACCATTGGGAGCACAACCGAGTAAATCGAATAACTTATAATCCATCTAAAGCCTTCTCTTCACTAGTCCGATTGAAATATTGATTTTAACTTAAGGAAACTCGCTAGTCCTGCTATTGAGATATGAATTCTTGTCTTGGTAGGGTATCCAGCTGTCTAGCAATCTGCAGAAGCCCGCCATTATTCGCATTAGCATTCACTTTTCGCAGCCCCTCGCAAACTAGAGCCCTATTCATAGCCGTTGCATTTAAAAATAAACCGCAGGCAAATAGAGCTGGCCCCAACCATAAAAAAGGCCCCGCTAATACCACTAATACCACTAATAGTGGCACATGGGCATGAACTGGAAAATGGCGCACCCGCTTGTGCATGAGCAGCCATTTTGTTTTGTCTTTTCACTTCCGTTGGCTTAAATGTCGGCGCATCCGCTGCCTGATGGTCTTGGTCTTGGCCTGGGTCCTGGTCTGGGCTTCCTCTTGGCTTTTGGGGCCGGTAATTATGGGCCGTAGAAGGAGTATCAACAGAATTAGAGGTGTATGTGGAGCATGTGGCTCAAGTCCTGGGCTGAGATTTTGCACTGAGTGGCGGCGGGCGGGGAATCCCCGGAAACCGTAGAGTTGCTCCCAAGAGCTTAATTAAGATGTGAAGGGCCGCAAACGCAACTCACTGCCGACTCGAGTGTTTTCATTCCATTCAAAGTTAATGAAGGATTCCTAGCAGCCGGGCGGCTCAAGTGCACCGTGAAATGCTCGGGGGAAAAAACAAGCAAACACATACTCACTCGTTCCGTTCGACGCTCGCACGGGCGAAAAAAATAAAAAAATAGGGAAATGAAAAACCAACACACCAACACCTCGAAGGCTGCTAAAGAATTTACATTTTAATCTGCCCACAAGTCGTCGGGGGATTTGGAAAGCATTTCGCAGAAAGTTTGTTGCCAGCTTTTATTTTTTATTGATATGCACAGTGGCGAATCGAAAGTTTTCGCAGCGGTTTCATTACAAATTTTACGCCTGGGATTAGTCACGTTGATGTCATGAAATATATATCCTATCCACATCCTTTTCTCTTTCGCCCGCAGATTATGCCAGTCGTGGGCAGAAGAAGTTCGGCGACAAGTGCGATAATACCCTGGAATGCGGCTTCCCCGGCTCCATCTGCGATCCCAAGAAGAAGTCCTGCCAGTGCACCGAGGATCTGCCCGTCACCAATCACTATGACAAATGTGGCAAAGGTAGGTGGTAGTCGTTACTGCAAGCCCTTTGCCATCCGTTTTTCCGAGCTGTCACCCTGCCAAGTTTTCATTAAAAAAGAGTCAGGAAAGCTGGAACTTTCTGATTGCGGGCCCAGAAAATCTGTAAATTAAAATAGAAACTTGGCAGCCGCATTAGAGACTTGTGAAAAGTGCAACTAATGCACATTTGACATAATCACAATTGATATTCGGCCATGGCACACGTGCGATACTATAAATTCAAATCGAAACGGCGGACACTTCGAATGCGTATTTATGGCTGGGGATCGAACTCAAAGCCGCTGACAGGCGGAGATCTATTTCTATGGGCGTGACTCAATCGTAATTCCCGGCCGAATATCTCCCGGCCATTGATCATCAACGTGGCTGACAGCCATCATCAAGTCTGTCAGAAGCCAGAAGGCAGAAGTCTCCGGAGTGGACTCCTCCTCCTCAGTCGAGTATCTGCCCACCGCATCGGGGGCGTAATCGCCGGGCCTCCTCCGTGCTTGTTCCACGATAATATTTGTCAGCCGAGTGGACTGAGTGGACGGAGTGGAAAGTCAATCCGCCCCGGCCATATCGCACTTCAATCAGCCATTAAATCAATCCGCAAACAGCCGCGACAGCCGGGAAATATTTTCCCTGATATGGGCCATCGCCTGTTGTTGCTTGTTGCTTGAGGGGCACTGAAAGAAATCGGGGCTGTTAGCTAGATAATGCTTTTGAATATGTAATAAATTCTTCAATACTTACCTACAGCTATCACTTTTTAAGGACATATCTAAAAGTGCAAGAAATTTATGCATACTTTATTGACTTATGCAATTGTATATATTTTTCGCGACTGCATGTTGACCCTTTGTCAGCTTAACTGATTCCATTTGGTGTCCTTTCTGTTCCTCCTCCGCAGAGGCCGCCGTGAACGAGTCCTGCTTCTTCAACGAGCAGTGCGAGATGCGATACTTCCAGACGGAGTGCCGGGATGGACGCTGCATCTGCCGGTTCGAGATGTCGCCCATTTGGGGCAAGGACGGATCCGTGGAGTGCAAAGGTCGGTGGTTAAGGAGCGCGTAGACTTAAGCCGGCACTGCTTATGGTTAATGGGGCTGTGTTGTTTGTTGTCCTTTTGCCACTCGGCTGTTTGCAGGGCGCCAGGACAAGAGGGGACCCGAGACCTACATCGACCCGGCCATGATTGGCGTGCTGGTAGGAATGGCATTGATGTTTGTTATTATTTGTGTCGTCCTGCGATTGTTTAGCCAGTGAGTAAATTGCAATGCAAACATCTCCATCTCCATCTTCATCTCCATCCCCCGCACCCGCACACCCACGCAAATAGTTTAAGCCTTCAATCTGGGTCAACAGTCACACACCATTGGAGGAATCGATCAAATCGCTTGAGTGCACCCATAATCTAGGAAGC
The DNA here is from genome assembly GCF_016746395.2 of Drosophila simulans. Taxonomy (NCBI): domain Eukaryota; kingdom Metazoa; phylum Arthropoda; class Insecta; order Diptera; family Drosophilidae; genus Drosophila; species Drosophila simulans. The sequence continues at coordinate 25,294,624 of NC_052523.2, read as the reverse complement.
CATTTCAAAATGAAAGTACATTTGCTTAGAGACTTGAACCTAAGAAGTTCTAAAGAAAAGTATATTATTAAAAGTTACAATTAATGAACTATTAATCTCCCTTGCTCCACAACAAATCTCTAGTCTTCACTAGAAGTAATGGCATCATTTATGGTGCAAATCAAAGATCCTTAAGTCTCCTTTCACTCAGCTCAACCATCTCATCCGTTGGCTTGTCAATAAACTGGGTCAATTGGCCTGTCGATGCTTTGATGGGGCTTCCTTAATTTGTGGCTGGCTAGATACATAACTCGAGCACCAATTAATTTCCAGTCTAATAAACAGCGTTTCTGCATTAATTGGCATTAAGCTGGAGTAACCATGGCCCCCATATTCCCGCACCACCCGCTTGCTCAGCCCGCATCTATCGGATAATATGATCCGTGGGTCCCTGAAATGTGACTAATTCATGGCCGTAATTTGCAGAGCTCGCTGGCGTGAGAACCGAACCATCTTCAACACGCCCAATCCTCGCCTGATGAACGTCTCCCTGCTGCGGGACAGCAAGCTGCTCCACGGCCAGGAGCGCCGAGGGTCCAGGATGTCGGTGCGGGCGCCATCCCGGCAGCCCAGCATGGCCTCCCTGCGGCCCCACTCCCCCAATCCGTCGCTAGGTAAGACAGGTTTGTATTCCATGCCCCCCCAGTCGATGGTCAGCACCTCCTCCAATCTCTCTGGTCTCTGGTCTTCCGCGGTTGCATTTTTGGTTCTTCTTTTACCATTTCAACTTGCCATTTTTGTGTTGGTTCCTCTTGTTTTCGTCTCGACAACTTGCAGAACTTTCTTTTACAGCCAAACTACATACGAACAGAACAGAAAGGGAAACCCCTTAAACTTACTTATCCAATCAATCAATCAATCAATCAGTCAGTCAGTCAGCCAATTGACCAGTCAGTCACCAAACAATATACGTACAAAATCACCCAACTAAACTTAATTCACTGGGGCTGTGGATCAGCGGAAAAAACGTGATGAGAGTTCTAAGGGAACTTATATTGTACAATATAGAAAAGCGTGACTAACTATCTATGGTTTAGAGGTTTGGATAAACTTTTTTTAAATGTTATTGATTGTTTAGGTAATGGGTTAGTCAAAAGAATTAGTTAAAAGAATCTGAAGAAGTTTGTGTAATAGAAAATTATGTAGCTAAGCATATTTTTCAGCTCGCTAGAATATTCTAAACAACTTAGAATGCTTATCAAACAGAATCTCACAAATTACAAACTATCAATCATCCAGCAACCATATTTTTTTGCCTTTTCTGATATGAAAATGATTGGAACTTGTACGATTTGAAGTTATTGTTCTTTTCAGTTTTAATTAAATTAAATTTCTTTATTTTAAAATGCAACTAGTGCGCTGGGTAGCATAGTGACCACCAAACTGACCACCTTATCCTAAAGTTCGGGAACACAGGAACAACAACTCTTCGGGGGGCTCAATCAATTTGACTGACAGTTTAAGAAGCGTATTACTCAACGCCACTACGGTGATAATTGTTGGTGTGCTAAGCCCGGCGGACAGTTGGTTGAAATTACATTTTTTGGGTTATTTATATTCCTGTTTGAGTTTGAGTTCGTGCCCCCACCAAACCGAAAGGTGAAACCACCCGAAACCACCCATTTAACCCACTGACTAAATGTCGCGTGCCCAGCTGAAAGGCGATATACTAAACGTATCCAACCGCTCATTCCCCCCAAAAAAACAACAAACAAACAAACACGAACAACAACAAACCAAAACTGAAAACACAAATAAAACTAAAAACCAAAAACCAAAAAGGACGTATGATCCGGTCAAAGAGCAATACGCGGTCGAGTGACTCGCGGGTGAGCGATGTGTCCACCTGCTCGAGACTCCTGGAGCATCCGAGTGCCGCCAGCCAGCACAACCTGGTCCACAGCCACTTTCTGCCCTACGTGCCAACGACCACGGCCAGCACGGCTACGGCCACGAATGCCACCGCAACGTATGCTGCCTCGGCCACGCCCTCGCCCACGCCCACGCCACCGCCCTCGGCGGGTCACCAGTTGCCAATGGCCCATGCCAACGCCACCAGCACCACGAGCACCGCCAACGCCAACACCATCACCACCACCACGTATGTGTCCCCGGCGGGAACAGCACCAGCCTGTGGTCGGACCAACAAGTTCTAGGGTTCCGGAGCTCTAGATCACCACGCTGTACACATAGATACTCGCGCATATCCGTGTGTGTCCGTAAACGTATCACATCCAAACCGCTAGAAACAAACGCATCCATATCAGGGTCCAAAGAGGTAGGCAGCCCAGAAGGCGAACCACACCCACTCCCAAGCAATACAAGAATACCCTCTGCGTAGTGTACTCGTAAAGTTGATGTCTTGTCTAGCGAAAGTTGTGTCCAAACAGTTGTACTCGTATCCGTAAAAGTATCTGTGCACTGCGGGAAATTACGTCGACTGCAATCAGAAGTATAAGTCTAAGTAGAGAATTAAAGTCATTAAATCACTTGGAATTCCCAAATAGTTCTGTCCAATATAAGTTCTTTAAGCAAGTGAAAAACCCTACCACGACGTCACAGTTGCATAAGCCTTACTTTTGAAATACATACAGATATACCTGATTGCTTGGCGTCTTTTCCCCCAGTGTACTCGTAGTCATTGTTCTCGTTGTTGTTCTTTTTGGCTCGAAGTGTTGTTACCCTAGTCTTAATCTGTAGTCAAGAGTTGCGGTTAACCTGTATGTAAAACTACTACTGCTCCAACTTCCACCACTCCCTAGAAGACACACACAGATACAAAAGCAGACTCTGATGCAGACACCATGCGCTACAGATACAATGATAAACGATCGTAGATACTCGTACCAAAGAATACCTCATCGAATCTATCTCTTTTTCCAACCAACTTATCCATGCAGCATTCCTTTTGAGTTCCGTTTCCGCTTTGGTTTCTTTCCTTTCTAGCACGGCTATCTATAGTTTCCTTAACTGGCTTCCTTAAGATATATATTATTTTTACAGTACGGCATGCGATCGCATATGTGTTTTCTCCTATAAGATCTTAATAAAAGAACAAACTATAGAAAAAACTCCTTCGATCGCCTGCTGTTCATAGAATATGCCACGTAGAACGAAGGACTCCTTCGAACTCGAAGTCGAGTGTCGGGATCCCGTTGACCACATTGCTGTTGTCCTGTGATGCCAACGATAACTTCCCTTCAGCCGGTTATCCGAGTAGCGAGTAGCTGAGCCCGTAATCCCCCAGATACTCATCCCTTTCCTTTGCACGGACATCTAACCCGCAGGCTCCCATTCCGAGTCGCATGGCAGCAATGCATCCGCAGCCTCGGTGCGCTCCAACCGCAGCAACTCGGTGGCTCCCGGCAAGGTCGTCCACCACGAGCGCCACGGATCCGCCCATCGCCAGCACCACCCACATGGCCACCAGCCAAAGGAGCAGCCGCAGTCGCCGCAGTCGCAGGACCAGTCGCTGATCACCAACATCACCACGAACCCGGTGGCCGAGAGCGTTACCGTCGAGATCATCGAGCCGGGTCAGAAGTAAGGGAACAGGATGGCTACTTCAAGCACAAAGCTATGATGGCACAGGCAGGATTAACTGGCTAACTCTCTGACACACGAACACAGGACACGAAATGCAGCACAAACTATAGGAACATCTAGTCACGGTATATGCACGCGATAATAAGGCGGACACGCTCCCAAAAGGGGCGTGGCCGGCGAACAACACACAAAAAATCGAATTACACATGGAGGCCATTGTTCGACTCTTTTTGACAAAGACCATTTTTGCGATTAATGGAAATTTTTTAACCAAACCAATTATATACTTACTATATGAATATGGAGCGTGTAAAGAAACACACACACACATACACCCAGAACAATGCTAAATGAATTACTTACGTACGACTACACCGTAAAAAAATAATTGAAAAAAACCTTGCATAACAAATTCATACTACTCTTTTTTTCAACCAAAAAAAAAAAACACAAAAACCAAATACAAAGAAACAAAAACGATGCAACCGATAAGGGAAACTTTACTAATTTAAATAACATATTGTAATGCAGTTATATAACTAAGCTTTGGGTTAAAGGCTTTAAGGATTTAAGGATTTAAAACACAGAATAGGAAAACAGAGAATTCACAGCGTAGGGAAACTAGGGCATGATCTCAATCGTAGTGTTCTTTAGCCAGCCATCGGAGGCACTGCATCGTGGCCAAAGATGCGTTAAATTGGCCGAAACCAAATGCAAACCGCTGATACAACGCCTTATCTATATACTAATATTATAGATCCAATTGCCGCTCTAGCTCCCACATATGGATGTTATTACCCAGAGTCGATGAGAAACCAAGTTGAAGAAATATTTAACAACCTCGGGACCATATTTTATAATCAAAATATGCGTTTCATTGCGAAGCACGCACGTTCACCTTATCCTTATCCTCGTTTCCTTCGGCATTAGCTTTTCGTTCCCGAACGGATCTGGGTTCGGATGCAAAGGAGTACCTATACTTTATATCAACTAGCTGAGCAAATTTTAGGGAACACTCACAACATGATATTAAGCATAACGACTACACACAAGCTCGCCGAGAGTCCAAAATCTAAATTGACTTCCAGTTGACGGTATTGATTTCACACCTAAGTTTCAACTTTTAAGCTGATTTACTCACACCGCACATTGCTGGTCGGGCCGAGGATTTTCGGGCAGTGCATTGGGCTAGCCGGAAGTAGGGGAAGATTTGCGGGTCTGTCCAATGCGAAGGCCGAATGGTGCATCGGCTGCAGATCTGCAGTTTATAGCCATAGTAGGAATAGAAATCGATATTGATAAGGTTAAGTTGTTGCCCCCAAAAAACCGACAGACGATTCTCATTTGCTTTTGTGCTCAATCAAAGAAGCTTAACTGTGAGAATACCAAAATGAATACAAGATACAAGTAAAAGTAGAGCGAAAAAATCTTAAAGTTGCTTGAGAACCTCTAGCTAAACAATTACAATTAGAGTGACGAGGAGAAAACTTACGGAAAATACAAAAAAAAAACGAAAACAATTTTATTAAAGCATCGAATTTTTCTTAAAACAAAACGAGCAAACAAACAATCTTATTTCTAGGACAACCAAATCTAGTTACTTATTTACATTCTAAAGGGCATTCAGAAAACAATTTAGGCTTTGGAATTTGGGGAAGAATTTCAAGGTCTAACTTTGTTTTACCAACCGCAAGACACTTACATCTAAGCACCAAAGATCTAGAGTATATTACAACTAATTATAAAGAGGATACAAATAAATGAATCACTGATTTTTCTATTTACATCAAATATTGTTGAAGGCAGACTTTAAGCGAATTTTAAATAAGCTACGAGGAGTATATTTTAAAACCAATTATATACATACATAAATATGCTTTATTTACTTTAATATTTACATTATACACAACCACATCCAACTATATATGAACTTGTATTAAAGTTTCGTGGAAAACTGCTACCAAACCGAATGCGATAATTCATTTACACTCTACCAAGAAAAACAACAATTTTATATAAGAAGCGGAATCGAAATCGATATCTTGTAATGCTAATATTATACATCTAGAATCAAACGCCATTATCGCACATCTAAGCCATACAAATCGAAACTAAAGTGAAGCGAGGAGACAACCTAAATCTTTAAGCCTAGAAGAGAAGCAACTTATAGAGTTCAACATTTCGATTTTCATGCGACTTGTAACTACAGAGAAAACAAAACAAAACCAAACCAAAAGGATACTAGAAAGGATCGTAGTTATAGAGAGCGAATCAAAGCCAGACAGTACGAGTAGCAAAATATAGACGATGGTAATGTAATCTTAACCTACAAGACAAATTGCTTTTTCAAATTCCAGAAGGCAAACGATCGATCGAGTATATTATGAACTACATATAAAGTATATACATATATATAACTATATTTAAAGATCAGTTCACTATAATAAAGTCTATATTACCATACCTACGAACGAAAACCACTCCACCCCGGTGTACCAATTGATTCCCCCCAGCAGTCTTTCACAGCGTCGTCCCCTTGTACCCCAGATCCAGCACGGATCCCTGATCCTCCGACTTCCGGCCCAGCACCCTCTTCCGGTAGCTCTGCTCTGCCAGGTGGCGCAGGTGCTGCGCCGTTCCCACGCCCGTCTTCTCCACGAAGCGATGCAGGTAGCCGTGCCGGTTGTGCAGCAGCTCGTGCGGATGCCCCAGCTCCACCACACGGCCCATGTCCACCACCATCACGCGGTCGTTGTCCATGACGGTGTGCAGCCGGTGGGCGATAGTCAGCACGGTGCAGTGGGCGAACTTGGTGTGGATCGCCTCCTGGATGAGATTGTCGGTCCTGCAGGGCGAGTATGAGAACGAAAAGTTGTAATACATCGGAAACCAACTACTAAGTGAAATATTTATCAATAAACTTTGGGGTAAATAAACTCGGCACTCATTAAAAGTTCTAGATCCAGATAGTTTCGATTGTTGAATCAAAATACTACGGCACTACTAATATTTTAAGCATCCTGGTCTTATCAGAAACACGTTTTCAACTGTCACGCAGAAAGAACCTTTTCTACGTCGCTTTCAATGCAAATTTTCAACTTCATTGACAAATTGTAAAGATCATCGATCAACATCAGCTGATTTTGAAGCGAAAGTGATTGATTTTGATTTCGTTTGTCACTCCCGACGTCGCTCGTTTTGATCTTTCAAACCGCAACAAACCGTCGGAATTAAACCATCAATCAAACTTTGTGCGTTCTGCCTCAAATTTGCTTTCAGTCAGCTGATCTTCACGCATGAATTCGTTTTAATAGACTTACTCGGGATCCACGTTGGCTGTGGCCTCGTCCATGATGAGTATTTTGTTCTGGCGCAGGAGGGCTCTGGCCAGGCAGACCAGCTGCCTCTGGCCCATGCTGAAGTTGGCCCCGCAGTCGTGGAGCCTGCAGTTGATGCCCTCCTTCAGATTCGATACAAACTCCTTGAGCTTGACGGCCTCCAGGGCCAGCCACAGTTCCTCGTCCGTCTTCTCCTCGAAGGGATCGAGGTTGAAGCGGAGGGATCCCGAGAAGAGCACCGGGTCCTGCGGTATGATCGAGATCCTACGTCTCAGATCGTGCAGGCCCAGCTGGGATGTCTCGAAGCCATCGATGCAGATGTGTCCATCGATGTGAGCCAACCGAAAGAGGGCATGGACAATGGAGGACTTGCCCGCCGCCGTATGTCCCACTATGCCGATCTTCTCCTCGCCACGGATGGTGAAGGTGAGACCTTTGAGGATGTAGGGCCCGTGATTACTGTAGCGCAGCCGCAGATCCCTGAAGTCCAGCTGTCCTCCACTGGGCCAGTGCTTCGGCAGATTGACGGATTCCTCCGTTTCAAAGGCAGGTTCCGATGGTATGTTCACATACTCCATTACCCGCTCCACGCTAGTCATCATGTTCTCGAGCTCCACGGTTTGCCGCATTCCCGCCTGGCACATGAGCACTAGTTTCATGGACTGTGTGATGGCCAGACCCACATCTCCGCTGTAGTATCCTCTGTGCTTGTCGAAGAGCAGGAAACTGAATGTCACCGCCAGGATGTACAGCACGCAGATGAGGTCCGTCCAGAAGGCGAAGGCCCGGTTAATGCTCACATGAAGGTACAGAGCAGAGGTGTTCTCGTTCTGGTAGTAGTGGAAGTCCCGCTCCATGTACTTGGTGCCATTCAGAGCACGGATGGTGGCCAATCCCTTGAAGGTGGCATTTGTGTGGGAGTAGATTGGACTGCGAGCTGGAAGGGATTGGATTAGTCACTAGACTTGAGCAGTACGCCAAGGCTACTCACATATAGTTTCTATGCGCTTCAAACTCCGGCTAGCTCCTATATAGAGACACCTACAGCCGTACAACAGGGCCACCACCACGGTGGCCGGTAGGAGGAGCCAAATATTCGCCGTGCTGACCACAGCGAGCACCGCCAGAGCATTCACAGCAAATTCAATGGAGTCCATCAGAGCCTGCGGCAGATTGACATCGATGGCCAGAACGTCGCTGGAGAAACGATTCAAAATCCGGCCGGAGGTGGCCAGCGTGAAGAAGTGCATGAAGGCTCGGATGACTCCTTCGAAGAGCTGGTCGTGGATGCGCAGCGATATCCGCAGGGTCATCATAAAGAAGCCAAAGGTGCGGAGCACGTAGAAGATGAGGGTGCACAGGATGAGGAACGTATACAGGATCATCATGCGCAGTCGAGTTCTATGATACTCCGGAATGGGCTCGTGCTGATTGGGTTCCGTCTCCTCCCAAGTTGCCCTGCAGAAATATAGAAATTCGTCCTTTAAACTATGAAATCAATATTGTCTATATACAATGTAATATATATAATCAAAACCGAGCCTTATCTCTAGCTTTGATTACTAGCACATTTTAATCAACAAACAATCCAAGGTATTCCCCGAAAGATTCAATTGAACATGAAATCAATATGGGTGGTGTGGAGCCCAGACTTCCTATTGTCACCTTCTGATACTGAAATATAACCATATAACATGTGGCGTCGAGATAGTGGGCTGTGTCCCATCTGTGCGGAAATTCGGGCAATATTTATTGCAATCAACAAGTGGAACACGCTTTTATCATGTAGTGCTATTAAACACGTCGCAATCTATAAATCAGACTGACTCATCTCACAACAAGGTTAGTCATTTAAGCCGAAATAACTGCAAGGCTCACTTACCACTTGGACAGGAATATATCCATGGTTGCCTCGGAGGAACGGGCCACGACGAACATAAGCAGGATGAGCACCACGACCAACGGATGCCCCAGCACCTTGAAGTACTCCTTGTAGGTGTGCAGCTTCACAGATCCTATTTGCTGCTGCTCCTTGAACTGCTGCTCTATCTCGTGCCGATCCAGATGCTCCTCCTGGGACAGGGATTTTCGTGGTTCGGGCTCCTCGTAAACGCTATCCGTTCGCATGGCCCGCAACTTGGCCACCTCCACATCATTGGCCACCGACATCCTGAATCGAATTAGCTTCTTGAGGGCATCATAGTGCCCCTGGACAGAGATGCGACCACCCTCGAGCAGCACTAAATGATCCACGTGTCTGAGCAGCTGAACACGATGGGTGACCAGGATGCGAATCTTCTTGGACAGGAACTCGTTGAGACACCGATCCAGGAGCATCTTGCTCACATGAGAATCCACAGCGGAAAGCGGATCGTCCAGGAGGTAGATATCCGCCTTCCGGTAGACAGCCCGCGCAAGGCTAACTCTTGCCTTTTGACCGCCACTCAGACTGGCACCACCTTCGCCCAGCCTGGTGCTATCGCCCAGCGGGAGTTGTTCCACGTCCCTGTCAAGATGGCAAACTCGCAGGACCTCCAGATAACGCTGCTCATCGTAGGGTTCCGTAAAGAGGATATTATCTCGCAGACTACCCCGGAGTAACCAGGGCTCCTGAGGAGCATAACTGAGGACTCCATTGACGTCCACACTGCCACTAATAATATCCAGTTCACCGAGGATCACTTGTAGAAGGGTGCTCTTTCCCGCACCCACGGTTCCCACGATTCCCACAAATTGCTGATCCTGGGCCTGAAAACTCACATCCTCGATGTGGCGATGGCGCTTCTCCTGCTTCTTCTGATCCCAACTCGCAGTGAGTTTATGGACCGTAATGCTCTTTACTTCGGCCTTGGGTTTGTGGGTGCGTCCGAGGAAGTTGCCGTGCTCCGGATTATCCTCCGCCTCCTTAAAGTTGTGTACTCCACCATCAGCTGGATTCTCGTGCTGGAAGAGGAAATCCTTCACGCGATTGGCCACCACAAAGGTCTCCACCCACATGTTGATGGCCAGCGGCCAGGAGTGGAGCAAGGAATCGTTAAGGTGATCATAATAGCTGGCGACAATAAACACCTTCTGCGAGGTGACTATGTCGCCCGTGAAGACATAGGTCACCAGAGAGAGGAAGAGGGACAGCTTGGAGATCATGCCTGTGCACTGTAGTCCTGCGTAGATGTAGGTGGACCCCCTTATGGAGTCCATTTCCTCCTTTCGCACTTTGCCTATCAGCTTGGCGAAGGACTTCTCCCAGGCGTACATCTTGATAAGCTGCATGGCGGCGATGATCTCGTTCATCAGCTTCACCCTTTCATCTCCCACATCCGCCGAACTCCTCTTGTACCGCGCTATTGCCCGTGCGGCCCAGGCTTGGAGTGGGATGAAGGCCACGATGGTGCCCAGTCCCACAACCGCTGGCCATCCAATCAGTTGGTATATGATGTAGACGAAGACCACGCCCTCCAAAGGACCGCGCCACAGCTCGTGGAAGCAGTAGAAGGACTCGTTGAAGGTGGGCAGGTCGGTGGCCATCAGGGATATGGCATAGCCACTCACTCCGCTGTTGTCAGCCGCCACCGAGACCCGGAGGAACTTCCGGTAGACGAGTCCCGCGCAGGCCAGACGGACGCGAGAGCCCACTCTGAACAGGTATTTCATAAATGGGTGGAAGAAAAGCCCGGAGATGAGGGAGCAAAGCACCACGCCCATGGCGTACAAGTAGGCCGAATGCTTTGTGATCTTCCCCGTGCTCTCCGAGAAGAAGGACACCAAGCCGCCCAACATCAAGGGCTGCGTTGTGCTGGGGGGTTATAAATGTAATAATGCATTAGTCCTAAGATTCATATTCCTGCCCACGCATAGTACTTACTGCACTGCTATGGCCATGATGGAGTACACGATGCTCGCCGGCACAAAGCTCCAGCCGTAGGCCTTGAATATCATGCGCAGGACGTTGGGCTTGGACCGCTTGAGCTCCTGCTCCCAGTGGCCGAGCAGAAAGGAGGACACCTGGGTGCTCTCGAGACTGGGTTCGGTCTCGTAGAGATCCGATGGATCCAGACTCCGTTGCAGTCCCTTGACGAGAATCTCGCGCGTCCAGCTGGAAGGATAGAGGGAGCACAGGGCGAGGGAACTGGTTATTGACGGACATGACAGGTGTCGCCGGGCTGTCGCGGATTCTTTTATCGCTCTTCAAAGGAATCAAACGAATTCGCTCGCGCCGTAAATTTCGAGTGACGGCCAAGGTGCGGTGCCCATAAATACTGATCATGGTGGGCAGTCCGTCAGCTGGAAAGGTCTGTATCTTATCAGCAGGACTTCAAGAGGGGTCAGCCCACGAAATAAGTTAACTTGATCGACCGGAGTGCTTCTCACCACCTCGTTATTTTGGAAACATTACGTATGACGATTTAAATATTACGTATACGCAGGACTGGCACTCGCTTTCACTCACATAAAAAACCATTTGGAAAAGAAGTTGGCCTTTGTCACTGGATTCGGCTGGCGCTGCTCATGGACCGCACTCATTATTATTCGAACTTGGCCGCCGTGCACATATATAGTATACTAGCTATACTAGCGAACCCGCGAACATTAATAATATCACATATATTTGAACGTATGTTAGATCCTTGACACGATTCAAGGCACTCGCGTGCGATTCTTGCGCCGCTCCACTCGCCACTGACTGCTGCCCGTCCGGGCATTTCAATTTTAACTAACCACTAGCCACTACGCCGTGCTCGGGAATCATCGCTGTAAATCAATGATCCGCCCTATCGGCCAGGGGCAGCCCAGTTTTATCTTAATTCCCCCTGACAGCCACCCATCAGTCGACATCGGAGCAGAAGCAGGCGATGCAGCAACTCTGGCCACGATTTTTGCCTAAGTGGCTTTCGCTGTTGTTTGCGAGAGTTTTTGGCCGCGGTCGGGACATCCCGGACCGTAGGGTGGGCAGTATGGTGCGGAGCTGCGGGCAACGGTGGACCCTAGCCGGTATCTTATCGTAATCACAGCTACCGTGTAGACTTACTTTGATTACACTTTTCAGCAATTGACAATTTTAATTGGAGCTACGGACGGGTTCATCCTTATCGATCCACGCATGATTCACTCGGATCTTGACAGCCATGACCAAGAGTTTAGTTCAATTCCAACCTGTCGGTGAATTGCCACTTTTATCCACTGATAATGGATTATTCTTTATGCGCACATAAGACGATATATTTTTTAAGGAAGAATATTGAACTGTGCAAACATATATTATCTGTATTTCCCAAACGTAAGTGCTCATTAATGGGTTAATACACCGATAATCGCATGTTGAAGATGAAAGGTGTTTGCCGCCGAGAAGGAGATTAAAACACTTCACTCTTTTGTTTCATTTGTAAGTAATAATTCTCAGGCACTTTATTGAGATTGTACGTATCTATAAGTACGATGTGGTAATCCTACATTAGCTACATATTTTAAAAAAGTACCTAAATCACTATTTGTCTACGTTTTATTGAACTTGCTCTGATTTGTGCACGGCGTTTGCGAATTGCTTTCGATAGGTTTGCCAATTGAACACATGACGTACAAAACATAGGTGATACATATACATTACTCAGTACGCTATGGAACATATACATACATAAATTCGTGGCGATAATCAAGCTTACAAATATTCCGTAAGTACAAGGCAATAGGTAATTCGTTAGCTTTAAGTACAACTGTGCTATGTACATAATACTTTCAGTTCTTATGATCTAAACCTTAAGCAAGTCTACAAGTAGATGAGTGTGCGTCTCGGTCACTGGGTCTTCTCCTCCATCGCCAGTGTGATGTTCAAGTCCTCGGGAGCCGTATCATCTCCCAGGATCTGTTTGCTGTAACTCTGCTCCGCCGCCTGTTGCAGGGCAAAGGAGGTGGCTGCTCCCGTGTTGTCCACCAGCTGGCGAAGGTATCCTCCAGTTCGCTGCAGCAGCTCGTAAGGATGTCCCAGCTCGCGTACCTCGCCGGCATCCATGACTAGTACCCGGTCGCTGTCCATCACGGTGTGTAATCGATGGGCTATAGTCAATACAGTGCAGTGCGCAAACTTGGAGCGAATGGTCTGCTGGATTAGCTTGTCGGTTCTGCAAGGGTTATAAAAATTTATATACTATATACAAATAAACTTCTTTATCTCCGTTACTTACTCTGGATCAACGTTGGCTGTAGCCTCGTCCATAATCAGTATTTTATTGTGCCTTAGGATGGCTCTCGCCAGGCACACCAACTGCCTTTGGCCCACGCTAAAGTTGGAACCCCCGTCATACATGCGGCAGTTCAGACCACCAATTAAAGTGGACACGTAGGAACGCAACTCCACATCGCCAAGAGCCTTCCACATCTCCTCGTCCGAACGCTCGTCCATGGGATCCAAGTTGTAGCGCAAAGTGCCGGAAAACAAAACCGGATCCTGGGGTATGATTGAAACCTGACTGCGCAGATCGTGCAAGCCTATATGCTCAATGTCCACGTCATCAATGCGGATCATGCCCTCGTTGCAGGCCAATCGGAAGATAGACTGGATGATGGACGATTTACCAGCGCCAGTGCGCCCCACAATGCCAATTTTTTCGCGCGGTTCAATAGTGAAGTTTAGATCCCTTAAGACAGGTGCTTCTTTGGGTGAGTAGCGCAGCTTGAAGTTAATGAACTCTATGCGTCCCTTGCTGGGCCACTCGCTCTTTGGCTTGAACTTCTCCGGCGTCTCTAGAGGTGCCTCGGACGTCTGTTCCGTATACTCGAGCACCCGCTCTACACTGGTCATCTGGTTTTCCAGCTCCGCTGTCTGCCGCATGCCCCACTGGCACATTCCAGTCATCGTCGTGGAGTGCAAAATGGCCAATCCCACGTCGCCGCTGTCGAACTCGTCCTTGAGCAGCAGAAAGCTGAATGTTACCGCCGTCATATAGACGATACACAGCATGTCCGACCACAAGGCAAAGGCACGAGTGCAGGAAAGGAACAGAAACCAGGCGGAGGTGTTGGTGTTCTGGTACTCATGGAACTCCTGCTCCAATGCGCTTTGGGCCTGCAAAGCGCGAATGGTGGTGAGACCCTGGAAGGTTTGGTTAGTCAACGAGAAAACAGGACTACGAGCTGAAATAAAAAAGAAACGCAGGGAAGGACTTTAGTTTTAGAACTTTTCATAAATGGAAATATGAACATTTTAATTATAATAAAGCGTGACTCTTGTACTGAGCCGCAATTATACAATTCATACTTACATATGGACTCCAAGCGCTTAACACTGCGACTGGTGTTCACGTAGAGGTAGCGTATCATGCCGAGAATAACACCAATGATGGCAGCTGGAATCAGGAGCCAATAGTTTGCAATAGCCACAATAATCACAACGCCAGAAACATCGATAATGAAGGCGAGACAGTCCAGCAGTGTGTGCGGCAGATCCGTATCCACTGTCCTTATATCCTTGGAGAAGCGATTCAGAATTCGTCCTGAGGAGTTTGTATTGAAGAAGTACATGCTGGCCCGGGTGATTCCCCGGAAGAGCCTGTCGTGCAGGTGCAGAGAGATGCGTAGGCACATTTTGAAGAAGCCAAAGGTCCGAATGAGGTAGACTATCAGTGTGGCGCCCAGTATGGTGGCATAGAAGAGTACTAGCTCCTGGCGAATGCCTGCCTGGATATCGCTAGCTAATAAAGGCGCTATAGATGGATCCGTGGCATTGATCGGCAGCGTATCATTGACAATCGTCGTGTCGGTTTCGTTAAGTAGCGTTGTAGTGCTATTAACAGCTATTTGCTCTTCCCAAATGACCCTGGAATATGAATTTATTAATTAGTATTAGAAAACCAAAATGAATATTAAAATAGTTTACCATCTAGACAAGAAGTAATCCACTCCGGTTAACATAATCCTGGCGCAGACGAACAAAGAAATAACAATGCCCAACAGAAAGGTACTATCCAATGCTTTGATGTATGAGGCGTAAACGTGCATTTTGATGGAACCCACAGTTTGCTGCTCCTGGTTGACGTCCTCTACATGCTCGTCCGGCCGAAGCAGCTGGTTGTGCTGATGCTCCATGCTCTTCTCGGAATCGCTACGAGACAAATAGCTGCTGACACTGTGAGTATCGATGCCGCTCTCGTCGTGCTGCGTCTGCTCTAGGAATTGAAATTGGCGTGAGCGCTGGAGTTCCTGGTAGCTGCCCTGGGCCGTAATCTTTCCGGACCCCATTAGCAGCAAGTGCTCCACATCGAACAGATATTGCACCTGATGGGTGACCAGAATTCGAATCTTGTTGGAGAGAAAGTCGCGTATGCAGCGATCGAAGATGTGCTTGCCCACGTGGGTATCCACAGCAGACAGAGGGTCATCCAGAAGATATATATCCGCCTTGCGGTAGACTGCTCGAGCTAAACTAACTCGGGCCTTTTGGCCACCGCTGAGACTCACTCCTCGCTCTCCAACCACTGTCAGATCTCCGCGAGGCAG
The DNA here is from genome assembly GCF_016746395.2 of Drosophila simulans. Lineage (NCBI taxonomy): Eukaryota > Metazoa > Arthropoda > Insecta > Diptera > Drosophilidae > Drosophila > Drosophila simulans. The sequence goes on along the minus strand of NC_052523.2, from coordinate 25,279,214 downwards.
CAACTCCATATCCCGCTCCAAGCCACACACCTTCACCACCTTCTTGTACCGCCTCTCGTTGTAATCCTCCACAAAAACGATGTTGTCTCGAATAGTTCCCTCGAATACCCAGCTTTCCTGTGAGGCATACGAAATCTTGCCGTGGACCATGGCTTCACCCTTATCGATGCCGACTTCGCCAAGCAGGACGTTCAAAAAGCTGGACTTGCCGGCACCCACAGGTCCCACGACGGCAGCCAGAGTTTGGTCCTTTATGTCCGTGCTGAAGTCCTCGATGGCACAGTTCGCATGACCATCACTGGTGTCCCACGAAGCAGATACATTTTTGAGCACCACACATTTTTTCGTTGCCTCCGGATCATAATCCCTTAGACGATTGTGGTGCACTTGGCCATTAGACAGCAGGGTACCGTTCAACTCTACGTTCTTTTGTATGTCCTTTTTGCTGATTTTGCGCTTGTTTTTGCCAGTTTGTTGATTTGCTTCCAAGTTTATGGGTACCTCCGCTCTGTCTCCGTCTAGTAGAAAATCTTTGCAACGTTTTGCCGAGACCAAGGCCTCGGCAATAAACGTAATAGACATGGGCCAAAAGGTTACCATTGAATCGTTAAGCATGTTGAAATAGGATGAAACGGTGTACACCTTTTGAGCGGTCAAGGGATCCCCAAGGTAAACGTAGGAGCACAGCGCCAGGAACACAGATAGCGGCGATATCATGGAGGTGCAACCAAGAGCGGCCTGGATGTAGGCAGTGCCTCGAATGGCCTTCACCTCCTTGAGGCGAACTTCGGCGATGACCCGGGCAAAGCTTTTCTCCCACGCATACATCTTGATCACCTGGATGCCTTGGATGATCTCGTTCATCAGCTTGACACGCATATCCGTTCGCTCTGCCGTCATTTGGCGATAGTAGGCGGCTTTCTTGGCTGCCCACGCTTGCAGTGGGATAAAGCTGAGCATAAAGGACACACCGATCACAGCCGATATACCGATTTCACGGTACATGAGAAAGCCAATCAGTATCGACTCCATCGGCCCTTTCCATGTATCATGAAGGAAACACAGCGCCACGTCGAAGCGGCCAAGGTCGTTGGACAAAATATTGATTGCTCTTCCTCGCAGACCATCGTTACTGCTGCTCTTCGAGACCTGCAGGACCTTGCGGTAGATGAGACCCGAGAGGGCCAGCCGCAGCTTGGTGCCCACTTGAAAGATGTAGAAGATAAAGGGGTGGAACGTTATCACAGGCACCAGCATGCAAATCACAATTCCCATGGCATACAGATATGCTGTCTTTTCACTGATGTCCGTCTGATTTGTGGCAAAATAACCGACCAGACCGCCCAGGAATAGCGGCATGAGAGATCTGAACGAACGAAAAGTAAATGGGATTAGCACGGCAGTTGAGTTAGCATGCGTTTCTACCTACTTGCAAATCGTTTCGCTTATGGAGAACGCCAGCCCCATGGGTACGAAAATCTTGCCGTATGCTCGAAGGATCATCCTCACCACACTGGGATTACTTCGTTTTAGCTCATCCTCCCACAAATCCGCAAACTTGTTCGTCACTCTTTCACTATCCAGGGTCTTTCTATGTTGATACAGCTCCTCGTCCGTCAGCGGACCCTGGAGGCCTCGCTTGAACAGGTCTCGCATCCACCTGAAAGATTTAAAGTCATGGGTAAAGATTAAAAGGTCAGAATAGTAACACCTACAGTGTAACTACCTTAAGGCACTTAAATCCTGTATATCCTTATCTTAATTTAATTGCAATTAAACTAAAGACGCACATGTTAAGGTTTACGATGGCAATACAGTAGTACTACAGAAGACCTTTAAATGTTCTGATAATGAGGGAGACAAGGTCATTTTCTGTTGTTAGGCCCTAAGATTTTATACGATTTCCTACTCTTTATTGGTGTTTAATTAAGTAAAGTCTATGTAACGACGACCCCAATTTAGATACAGTAGGCGCTTAAGGGAACTCCTCTGATAAAACATAGACAAGGCCTGCCAGCGACATCATTTTCTTGCGAATTTCGTCAGTGCAAGATCTGCGAAAACCCCCGGAGGCATTGTTTGATTAAATTGTAATCAAACGCGCGGACGTGTGTAGACACTTGCACATAAATATATATGCATTTATACTGTGGAAACTGGGTAGTAAGAGAGTATAAATGTTAATTTGAAATGACATTGTCTGTTCAGTAATGTAGCTTTTTCCATGTCAGCAGATTATCATCAAAATAAACCAATAATAAAATGATGAATGTAGACATGTAGTATTTGTGAACATCAACACCAAATGGGCGTTAATTGATTCGCGTTAATCATATGAATGTTGGAGCTATGGGCGATTTGAATAAACTTGATTCTATCGTGCCGAAATAGAGGTTATAAAAATTCAAATTGATTTACAGACTTTGTTGTCTTGAAATCATAATAAAATCGGATCGAAATCGTATGCTCTTTACGCAAAACTTAGACCAATTGATTCAGTCTTCCGACGAATTGCTTTCCTTTAAGTGCCTACTGAAAAATCATGAGAAAACGGGCGATCGAACTCCGCGATCTTAAATTAAAACCGCGCTCATGTGACGGCCCTGCCTGCAATCGCTAAGACTTTTTCATAAATTACAATTCAGTCTTATTGTGTACACATATTGTAAATTGTGTAGCCGTAGAGCGAACATTTGAATATTCGTAGTAAATGTGACAATGAATAGTGAATTAAGATTTCAGCCTTATCAGCTCTAGTCAGACTATGAACGCTTTGTTTATTGGAGGAAATCGTAATAAACCCCGGGTGCCAGATCCATCTGGTTGCAATTGGCAAGCGTTCATTGTGGACGCCAGATAAAGATGTAACCTTGTGGCCCGCGGTGACATTTAATAAAACTGTGCCATCGAATTGCCATTCTCATTATAACGGGAACCTTATCAAGCACACCAAACTTATCGGCCCAAAAAGGCTAATACAACTAAACTAATTATACGATAGGTGCTGCCCTGATATAAACCTGATACTACAATATGGTGAGAACACGTGCTACAGAATAGTACATTTGATTTACCGTAAGTGGTATTCTCATGACTAATAAAGGAGTGACTCCAAGTCTGTTTTCATGTTTTCATTAATTCTACACATGCACACGTTTGTGGTTAAGCTCACCAGAAGCTCCATTGTGAGAAGAAGTTGGCTTTGGTGAAGGGATTCTTTGGGCGCACCACCTTCCTCCTGGTGCGGTTCATAACTTTGGGATGGGTTGTGGTTCTAAGGTGGCCGGGATCGGGGGTTTACCGTTACGTTGCGGCTCTGATTCACTCGCTTTCTCCGCTCCACTCCCCCCTGTCCAACACTCTCCTGTCGAATTGGATGTTGAAAATCAATAATGCATAGCCGGCAACAACAAATCGGTTTGTCGCTTTCGGTTTATACAATGTACATATGTATGTACAAAATTGTTGTCTAGGTCGAGGTCAGCAGTGATTTATCCACCGTTATCCACATTTACCGTTATTTGCGCGAGCAACAGTAACAAAGAACTGGCTACTGCGTCGGAGATGAGTTGTAATTTTACCGGATTTTTGGTATATATATTGGTTGTGCTATATGCTAATTAACAGACGTCTGGCACAACGTTCACAATCTGGTCAACACTAGAAGCTATGGGAATTTACACTAATAATACGCGAAAAGAGCACCCGCACGGAACAACAAAAAAAAACCTACTGAGCTGGTCCAAAGTAATCGCTCTTCATTTATACCCGAGCGCGAGAGAGTGCTAGCAGCGTTGCCAGCTAGTCGTATTTTATACCCTTCAAAAGAAAAGATAAGAGGGTTCGGGTTCGTTAAATTGTTTGTTACATGGTAGGGGTCTTTGTTTTTTACCTACTAAATTTAAACATACCCTAAAAACAGATAACATATTCTTTTAAAATATGTAATCTTCAGATGGTAAAAATAATATTTAATTAGTTTGCTCTATGATCTCCCTCTTCATAAGCAGTAGGAGGGCAAATAGTAAGGCACTCATTTTAACATGGTATCTCTAGGTCGACACACCATTGAACTGCACTTGCTTTTGCAGTGCTTGTCCACGGATAATAACAGTGATTTTAATAGTGTTTGTATTTCTCCCTTCTTTGCAACGAAAGTGGTTAGAACCAGTCATAAAAGTTATAAATATATTGATCATTCACTTGTTGAATGATTGTTTGCAAACATCGAGTTCCATGGCAACGGACATGGGCATTTTTCTTAAAAACATATGATTTCCAAAGAACATTATTTTTTGCATTTTTAACCATCTTAAAATCCAAACACACGTATACCTTGGGGCCACGGTGCCCCAAACCCCTTTCGAGAAACGGCCATGTAAATTGAGAGAGACGGTGGGCAATTGCCGAGCGTTGTGAAATCACTTATTTATGTTTGGGAGGCGGCTCTTTCAGCGGGTGGCGAAACAATCTTCTTGATCGAGTTCTAAGGAGATAACAAGTAGGTTGGCGACCACCACCATAAACCAAAGTAGACATTATTTACATCTATATGATGACCATTTATTGTGTTATAATTAGGGATTAGCATTTCGTGTTCTTGCCGATTAGTTGTTCTCATGAAACGTATGCAAGGTTGAAAATCGAACAGGGTTTACTTAGATAATGACAAACAGCATGCCCATTTAGTCCTCGATGTAATCGAAGGGCTCTGGGGGCTCCGGCTCCTTCTCCTCGTCGTTCATCGGTCCAAATGCGGCAACTGGCTCAACTAGCTCCTGGTCCTCTGCTTTGCCAGTGTGCTGGAATACAATAATTCCACCGATGGTGACATCCTTCAGCGGCTCATACGACTGGCCATCAATAACGCTAAGGACCTTCAGTTGCTGACGAAGAACGCGAGCGGGATTCTGCAGGATTTCAGAGGTCGGCTCTGGCTCCTTCTTCTCCTTCTTGTCTTTCTCCTTATCCTTTTCGCTGCTGGTGCCAGCTGGCTCCTTGTCCTTATCCTCTTCCTTTTTCTTTTCCTTCTCATCCTTCTTCTTGGGTTTCTCATCCGTTACCATCTTCTCATCGGCCTTGGCTTCCTCGTCCTTCTTGACGGCGGCACCCTCCTTGCTGTCCTCGTCCACATCCATCTTCTCATCCTCCTTTTTGTCGGCATTCTCGCGTCTCTTCTGGCGGGCGGCAATGGACAGAACTGCGGTGGCCACCTTCTCGCGCTCCTCGCTCTTCTTCTCCTCCAGTGGGGCGGGATATGCGTATAACGAGGGCTTTGCCGCCGACTTGTACTCCATCTTGGGCATTTTCAGATCGGAGTTCAGGCCGATAACACAGGTGGGTGTAAAGGCAAGGGAAAGGGTGTGGGCCAGGGGGAACCAGTACCAGTACTGGGTGAAAGCCAGCATGCCCACCACTGCCTGCAGGTTGGTGTGTCCTGTACGGGATTGCAGGGACAGAGTAGCATTTCGGCCACCAGCATCAATAATACCTGAAAAAAGTCAATGCCTAATTAGAAATACCTGGAAAGGGCGATTTGCTAATTATAAATTCCTACAAAATACCTATGTTCCGTTCGCTTAGCTTTAAATGGATTATTTATAATTTTGAGTATGTACTAATCTTATCTTGAAGCTTGGCGGGAAGACGACGGAAACCAATGTTTAATAGATGTGAGAATTTCGCCTTTTATCTTTCAAGAATGCGAATTAACAAATAATTGTCTAAATAACGAAAAGGGATCGTGTTATATTGCTTACCCTGAGCCAGAATGGCACCGTACTTCGCCATCACATCTTCGTGCTTGTTGCTAATGACCTCGGCGTACAGCTGACGGAAGAAGGTGGACTTGGGGCAGCTCTGGTCCGTGTGCTGAATCAGGATCATGGCAGAGGCGATCAAAGCTCCCTGGCGCACAAAGTTGACCGGATCGAACTTCACCATTGGCTCCAGCAGGGCAATGGCCTCACGCAAACCTGTGCCGGCACAGGCGATACCAAGAGCCATTGCGGCTCCGTAACGAACGTGCGGGTTGTAGGACTCGGCCAAAAGGCTGACCACAGAGGGACATTGCTCCGGAGTGCGGAACAGGATGAAGCCGATGGCAGTCACAGCAGCACGACGCACATCATCATTCACGTCGGAGACGGCCACGTGTAGCAGCTTGCGGATGGCCTTGTTGCTACCAGTGCCATTGTAGGCCATAGCTATGGTGTACATTCCCGAGCGGCGCAGCACAGGATCCTTGTCGGAAGACAGGCTGGTCACCAGGGGGTCGGCCTCCTCCAAACGAGAGAACATTGTGAGGGAGATGCCAACAGCTAGGCCGCGAAGGATCTTCTCGTGCTGCGTCTCCTGCGCATACGACACCATGTCCTCGATGGCCTGGGCGTTCTTGGAGCCCAGCATGACCATACCCATGGCAATACCCGCTGCCTCACCGGTAACCGCGTCATCTTGATACAAATTAAATTTCAGCTGCTCATACAGATCCTGGCGATGGGTGCCCATGCCAGCAAGACCCAGTCCCAGGCAGCCGCCATGACGCACATTCTCGTTTTGGGCATCCTTCAGCTGTTGCAGCAGGTAGTCTATAATGTTAGCTCCGTGATTCGCATGGATCAAGCCTAAAGCATACAGGGCACCACCCTCAGAGTAACCAGAACTTGGACCGGCCTCCTTGGGCAGATAGCTCTGCATGAGAGCCAGCGAGTCCTTCTCGTGACCCCGATGAATTACTCCAAGCGAAGCTGTTGCCGTCAGCTTGGCCCAATTCGTGGCCCTGGCCAGCCAGTCGAGGTTGTCGCGCAGGAATTGGTCGGAGGTGGTGCCGCTGTGCATGAAGGCGTTGGCAATAACAGTGGCTGTGTGGCAGATAGACACACGGACCGCTTCCTTTGTGCCTCGAAGGACCTGCAAGTCGGCGTGGTTGCTGCGGATGAGGAATTGGAGCTGTAGGTCGATGGAAACCTCGCCGGAGAGGATCGATATGAGCTTTTCAATGTTCTTCTGATGCAACTTTTCAACCTCGTTAAGGGAATCGATTGTGCGCTCTATTTTATCATCAGCTAGGTGAATAAAATGCGATTTATAAGTACTTTAAGTGACTGGGTTAGAAAACCTAGTTTACCTGGCTTCTCCTCTGTGATATCCTCTTCAGACTTGGACTTGTCTCCCTCCGACTTGGTACCATCGTCGGAGGTGGTACCCTGGGGCTTAAATGTGCTGGGCAGGGCGGTTGGGATAGGAGCGGTGTTTTTCAGGTGCTGCAGCACATTGCCCAGAAACTCTTGCGTCGCCGACTCGTACAAATCAAAGGCAATCTGATAGGCCATCAGATTGTTTGTCTCCACCGATGACCGTGTGAGGTTGTCCAGCATCTCGGCTACGGCGAAGGGGTCCTCCAGGAAGATGAGGCACTGACACATGTTCACGTAGTCCGGCACACCCAGATCACGGTAGAGACTGACCAGACAGCGCAGCACCTCGTTGCGGAAGCCACGGTTCTGGATGAGGGACATGGTCACGTTGTATGCGTAGGCCAGCATACCACGCACATCGTCCGACTTCATGATGGCGTCCTTGAAGGTGTCCATGCGACGGGTCTCCAGGGCGATGCCCAGAGCCTGGCGGAACTGGTTGTCGTCCAGACAGCGCTGAATCATCCTGTTCACAATGCCCTCCAGCCGCTCGTCCACGACACTCGCCTCCTTGGGGTTCTCGATGAACTCCACCCGCTGGGCAATGTAGAAATCGATGCACTTGGCAATGATGGTCTCCGTGTACTCATTGCGGGCATTCACGTCGAACAGATCACCAGCGCCCAGGGCGTACGTCAGAGCGTCCTCGAAGGAGCCCAGGTGATAGAACACCTTGGAGGCCACCATGCCAGCTAGCTTGTTTTCGGGGAAGCTGCGATCCTCGTGCAGCATCTCGATCTTCTCGATGGACTCCGAGATCTCCGGCCAGAACTCATCCACGATGTTGTCCAGCTTTTTGAGGGCGAACACCTTAAGATCCGGCATTGGCTCATCGAGTAGGGAAATTATCCCCGCGGCGGACGTAAGACTCATTTTCCAGCTTCGTTGTTTCCAGTCAAAAGTATGTTCTACGGATATTAAAGTGACGTATGTTCAACTTGGGCTCGAAAACTTTACGTTTGCTATGAAAACAAATCGTTCTTCTGCGTACTAACCAACAATTGCACCGTTTCAATTTTCAGTTTTCTTTTGTGCCGAAAAAATGCTAAATCACTCGGTAAGCGGACAGTGTTGGTAATGGTTGGTTGCTCGATGTCTTGTTATCGATGTGTATCGGTACACATCGATATTGTTTGAGCCTCCCTCAGACAACCTAAAAATCGCTCTAAATTTACTGTAAGCTTAAATATGTATTGGACATCAAATTTTAACAAAATGGAAATAAAATGGAGGGCATGTGGAGTTTAAAATTTTATTGGAGTGACCAGGTTATACTGTGTTGTGGTACCTTTTTGCCGCTTACTTACCACCTCCTCTCCTGGGCACACTGCGCATCGCATCCACAACAAAAAACGCGCGAAGGTTTGGGCAGAAAACGCAAAACACCGCCGCGATAACATCCTCGCCAGCAGCGGACCGCATCCTACAGATCACAGTAAACAAACTGAACACAATTGCACAACATGCTCTGCGAGGATCAGCACATGTCCGTGGAGAACACACCGCAGAAAGGCTCCGGCAGCCTGAATTCCTCAGCATCCTCAATTTCGATCGATATGAAGCCAACCATGCAGAGCTGGGCCCAGGAGGTCCGCGCGGAGTTTGGCCACAGTGACGAGGTAAGTGAAGGATGGTAGCTATGATCGAGAAGACATTTAAGTCTCTTGTTTGCGCGTGCAGGCCTCCAGCTCCCTGAATAGCAGCGCTGTCAGCTGCGGTTCCCTGGCCAAAAAGGAGACATCCGACGGTAATCTTGAGTGCAAAGAGGGCGAGGGCCGGGAGATGGCTTTTGAATTCCTGGATGGCGTCAACGAGGTAAAGTTCGAGCGCCTGGTCAAGGAGGAGAAGCTAAAGACGCCCTACAAGCGCCGACACTCGTTCACGCCGCCCAGCAACGAGAACAGTCGCTCCAACAGTCCGAACAGCAGCAACTCCTCGGCCAACGGAGATGCAGCTGCGCCCAAAGGCGGCAACAATCAGCATGCGAGGAACGCAAACAAGTCTGGCTATTTCAGGGCCCACAAGGAGGAGAAACGGGTGCGCCACAACAGCTACACGTCCTCCACATCATCCTCCTCCTCGTACACCGAAGCCGATCCCGCCATCCTAAGTCGCAGGCAGAAGCAAATAGATTACGGAAAGAATACTGCCGCCTACGAGCGCTATGTGGAAATGGTGCCGAAGGCCGAGCGGACTCGCGATCATCCGCGCACCCCGAACAAGCACGGAAAGTACAGCCGCCGCGCCTTCGATGGTCTCGTGAAGATCTGGCGCAAAAGCCTCCACATCTACGATCCACCTACCCAAGCGCGCGGCACGGCCAAGGACAGCAATTCCGACTCGGATTCGGACTAGGATCGAATCTTGTTACCGGGCCGGGCTATGTTTTTCAAATATTATCGGGGGTTTACCTACTTATTTTTATTCCAAGTACAAAGTCGAGCTAACTAAAACTATGAATCAAACGCGCATCTTCGAGTCACAAGGCCGTGTGCACAGAATTGTTACGCAGATGTTTTGTTGAATAAAATGGCGTCTTACAAGATCCTGGGTTTTCTGTCGTTTGCTACCTGAGAAAATCCTTGGCGTTTCGCAATTTTCCGCACCGCCAGCATTTTTACTGCCTTAATGTCCTTGCAATAACGCCTGCTCTTAACTAATTTTGATTAAGAGTTGTGGAAAGAACAGACAGGATTCACTTCTTTATTTCATGTTCATTTCTTTTTCTGCATCTTATACTTATGTTTCTTATACTTGGTTTTAAAATATCGAATCCCATCAATATTTTCAAATATTCAAACTGGCGGGAAAATAGCCAAAGCAGCACCCCCGATTGCCAGTTATTTGTTTTCACTGTGCATGTGTCCATTCCAAACCATTACACGAACTCCTCAAGTGCACACCACCAACTACAGATGTTTCTCAAGCCGTACAGACCCAAGAGCAGTGCTGCCCTCAAGGGATCCGATAGCAAGAAGTTCCGGCAGCGCGTGGAGGCGGCGTTCCCCCATGTGTCCGTGGATCAGCTGGTGCCGGCGAAGGCGGCGGTTACCCAGGTGAAGATCCTCACGCACGGCGGAGTTCAGAGCGTGGTGTACTGCGTGGACAAGCTGCCGTTGTTCTTCGAGCTGGACGGCGGTCAACTGGTGCCCACCCTGTACACCCTGTGGATCGTTCCGGACATCCTGCCCTATTTCACCACCCACGAGGGTGTGCTGCCCAAGCTGACGAACGGAGCGGACCTCATGCTGCCCGGAGTGGTGCCCCTGGGCGTGGGACTGAGCATGTACGGGCACTTCAAAAAGGGACAGTTGAGTGGGTATCTGCTTGGGATTCCCCAGGTAACGAGTATTGATTTCATTGTCTGTTTCAGTGGCCGTAAACCTCACAAACAACAAATCTGCAGTGGGCGTGGGCCAGTTGGCTCGCTCCAGCGATGATCTGTACATGTGCGGAGGTCACGGTGTGGCCATCAAGATGCTCCACCTCTTTGGGGACAAGCTCTGGTCGCATGAGCCCAGTCTGGTGCAGCAAATCCCGCTGGTCAAGACAAAGGCCTTGTCTGGCGAGGATTTCCCTGCTCTTGGGTCTGAGGCGGAAAGGAGAAAGGCCGCCAGCCCAGCTACTCCCGCTCCTGTGTCCTTCGCTTCCGTGGCCCAAACAGAGGAACTGGAAACGGAAACTGCTGCTATGACCTTGGAAAGCCAGGAAGGCCCCGAGTCCGACGAAGAAGCCGCGGAGGAAGCGTCACCGGAACTTATACTCAAGAACGCCTTCCTCTCCGCCTTGAAAAACAATGGAAAGAAGCTGCCCCTGCCTCTGCTGACGAGCAATTTCTACAGACTCTATGTGGTCACGGAGGCCACGGAACAAATCGACCTAAAGAAGACGCGCTACAAAAAGCTCTCCAACTTCCTGGCCGAAATGGTGGACCAAGGCTTCATTGTGGTGCGGGAGGAGAGCAAGGGAGTGGATAAGATCACATCTGTGGACCTGGAACACCCCGAAGTGGTGAACTTTATAACCGATGTCAAGGCAGGCGAAGCCAATGGAGCGGCGTCCGAAACGCCCCTCTTCCACTCCGAGCTCAAGGAGATGTACGTAGTGACCGATGTCACGGCAGCCTTCTTCACCAAGCTAAATTACAAGCGGGGCGAGGGAATCCCGGCGGGTCAGATCAAGAAGATTGTGCGGGAGTACGTGAGCAAACATGGCCTCCTCCATCCGCTGACCAAGCTGGTGCGCCCCGACGACACTCTGATCGAGCTGTATGGAAACAGGGAGGCTTCGCTAAGCGAGATGTGCTCCCTCATCACCAGCAAGATGGAGCACTCCTATCAGATGTGCAGTGGCAAAGACACGAGCGGCAAGCCCCTCATCCAGATGTCCCTGGCCACGCGATCGGGCAACAAGAAGGTGACGCTGGTCAGCAACATCGAGGCGTACGGCATCATCCTGGCCGAGTTCATCAAGCTGTGCAAGCAGGGTGCCGCCGCCAGCACCAGTGTGGTGAAACTGCCGCACCAGAAACACGAGCAGCTGCAGATCCAGGGCAACCAAGTGCGATTTGTGCACACGCTGCTCACGGAAACGTACAAGGTGCCGCCCAAGTGCATCCTGGGTCTGGAACTGGCCAAGGACGGCAAAAAGAATAAGAAGAAGTGAGCCGGACAATAAATGAAGCCTCCTCCGCCTGTCCTCTGAGTGTAATAATAAATTATTTATTAACTGTAGTGGGGATGAACCAATTACTGCTACGCGAACAACAACAACGAATGGGATTGGCTACATCTTGAACAGAAGCGTAATCAGAATGCTCTGACTTGTGCCGTGCTTGAGTGGATTCTCATGAGGTCTGCCCTGCGTGCTTACTTGGCCTTGCCCTGGGCGGCAACGGCCTCGATGGCCTTCTTCACGGTCTCCTCGTCGCCGAGGAACTGCATCGACACCACCGGCTTGAAGTTCTCGTCCAGCTCGTAGACGAACGGAATGCCCGTGGGCAGGTTCAGGGCCATGATGGCGTCCTCAGAGAGGTCTGGATAGGACAAGGATATGGTAAAATGATGATATGTTAGGCATATTTCCCATGCTCACTGTCTAAATGCTTGACGATGCCACGGAGGCTGTTGCCGTGGGCGGCGATCAGGATGCGCTTGCCCTCCTTCATCTGGGGAATGATGACGTCGTTCCAGTAGGGCAGTGTGCGCTCGATGGTCAGCTTGAGAGACTCGAACTGGGGGAACTCCTCCGGCTTGGGACCCTCGGCGTAGCGGGGATCCTTCACGATGTTCTCGTAGTACGGATGGCCCGGCTCCATCGGTGGTGGCGGGGTGTCGAAGCTGCGACGCCAGATCTGCACCTGGGCCTCGCCGTACTTGGCGGCGGTCTCGGCCTTGTTCAGGCCAGTGAGTCCACCGTAGTGGCGCTCGTTCAGGCGCCAGGTCTTCTGGATGGGGATCTCCTTGTGGCCACTGGCCTTCAGGATGCTAGCCAGCGTCACCTGGGCGCGGGTCAGCACCGAGGTGTGGGCCACATCGAACTCCAGGCCGGCCTCCTTGACGGCCTTGCCGGCGGCTAGAGCCTCCTCCTGACCTATTTGGACATTAAGGATATGGATAACATTAAGTATACGCCGTGTTGGGTAACAAACTCAAGCCAATTTAATCTAATTGAAAGGCATGCGTTTAATTTAATTTGATTACTAGGGTTAAATAAAGACGATAACCTATCAAATTATGCTCATAAGCATAATCTGAATGCTACAAACATATGAGATAGCAAATTTTTGACTTTAAAAATTTACCAATCTAAAATTTAGATGCTTCTGAAAATTGCGCTGGAAAGCTTTTGTTTGTAGAGACCTATTTTTATCACAGAAAAGTTTGAATGAGATAATGTTGCACTAGGTCAAAGAAGATTAATTTGGACAAATGCAAAAGGAGAACTATTGTAAAACTGGTCATGGCAAAGGATCAGCCACTGGGAACTAGATGTACATACATCAGAATTTCGATCCCACATATGTGGTTTGAACTTCGAATTGATGTAATCACTCACCCTTTTCGCTGAGGTTGGCGTCGTACCAGCCGCAGAACTGATTCTTCTGGTTCCACTCGGACTCGCCGTGGCGCACCATCACGATCTTGTACTTGCCGCCCATGTTAGCTGCGTTGATCACTCTTCGGATAATTGTGCACTCGTTCTCAAGCTGCCGCCTTCGCTGCGACTGCAATGTGTGGGAATTCTGCTGAAGTTTGACCTACAAGGGAGCCGTCCAAGGTCGCAGCTGTCAGGCCGCGAGATTGCCGTTCTGTTGGAAAAACGTAGTGCGCAGCTGCGGTGCCTGCTCTGATTGGACTCGGAGTATGGTCCTATTGGAATAGCGCGTCGAGCTACACAAGCGAAAAATGTCCAATTAGTTTGTGCTGTGCAACAGGTTGGCATCCCCCGCAGCTGTTATCGTTCGCGTTTGCCATCACTATATTTGTGTTTTGATTTTTAAATTTAGCTGTTTTCTAAATTTCCTTTCATAAATTCCCACTTTTTGTCACTTAAAGCATGTGCGAAAAGGTCACCGCGCGCTGCACTTGGCCCCAACTGTCGGGCAACGGGCTGGACCAACTGGTGGCCACCCGCTTGTCCGACGAAGACGTCTTTGTGAAGTGAGACAAAGGATTCCACGCCCCGAAACTGGTTTTCATCAAGTGATTTCGCAACCTCCTTTGTCCGCAGGCCCGACTTGGACGATGTGATCGACGAGGATCGCGCCGTGCTGTTTTCCATGCAGTCGGCGGATCCGCCGCCGCCTTGTGAGCTGCGCTTCCAGATCCCGAACCGCTTCAAAATCGCCGCGCTCACCCTGATTTGCAGCGCTCCCAAGGTGGAGCTGTTCATTGGACCCTTGCAGGAGTACTGCGAGACCATTTACGGCACTTGCGTCGACGAGGAGGACCCAGAGGTTGCGGTGCGACCCTATCGCTATGACATGGAAATCGACCGATCCGGGATAAATGACCTAAACCTGAAGATGCTCACCTCGGCCAGCGAAATCTGCGTTTACGGAGCCCTGCTCCAGGTGGCGCCGAATCCCAACGGCATAACCACCCAGATGCCCAGGCCAATGGATGCGCAGCGAATCCAGGAGCTGCTGCAAAGAGGGGGCACGAGTCCCTTGAAGAAGGAGGAGCAGGCCGAAAAGTTCGAGCAGTTCATGAGCCTGATGAAGGGCTATTCCCCGCGGGCGAAGGAACAAGCCCAGGAGGCAGCATCGCCTTCCAACGATGTCGCAATCCTCAAGGAGCACATCGACATGAGATTTGAGAAGCTGACGCAGTTAGTGTCCAAGAGACTGGACAATTTCGAGGCCCAGCAGACGGAGAAGTTGAACAAAATTATTGCCTTGCTGGAAAAGGAAAAATAAGTTATATACCATTAATTTGCTCATCTGTAAAATTTCTTTCTTAGCATTCATCATTGTATTTTGTAATTGTTGTAAAAGACTGTTGGTGCGAATATTTCGATTGTGATTAGGCAGCATATTTAAGTTTGGTTTTGAATGTAATATACATTAAATAAAATATTCTCTTAAAATCATAAATCTTTTCTGTTTCGCTTGTAAATATTTGAATTAGAATAACTTTCGATAGACCAAAATCAGCTGTGCCCGAACCGATCTCTATCGATAACCACCTGTTGTCTTTGTTTACGTTTTGTATGGCCGAAGAGAAAGAAAGTTGGCTTGAAAGCTTGTCATGGCCCAGATCGTAGGTTAAAGTTGGTGGGAATCGTCTACTTTCGTTGGCCGAGTTCATGTATTTATCCATCCGCGCTATTTCGGCCATCTGCGGCGTTTTCTTGGGCTGCTGCAGTGGCGTCGTCTTCCTGGAGCTCCTGGTTAAACTGGATCCCGGCGCTGGAAACCTTATAACTGGCGCCCAGTTTGCATTTATTGCCCTCGAGGGCTTCATTTTCACCTCGAAGTTTGGCCTGGCTCAGAGAGTGATCAGCTTGCGCGACTATGCGCTTCTTGTGGCCATGTTTTTTCTGACCAGCGTGTGTAACAACTACGTGTTCAAGTTCAATGTTCCAATGACACTGCACATGATCATCCGCGGCGGTTCGCTGATCTCCAACATGTGCCTGGGCACGTTGATCCTGAAGAGGAGCTACCGGTTGAGTCAGTACATATCGGTGCTCATGATCAGCGTGGGCATTTTTGTCTGCACATATTTCTCCAGTCCGGATTTGGTGGGTAAGAGGGAGAATTTGGACAGTGGCGCCGAGACGGATACGTTCTGGTGGCTGTTGGGCGTGGCACTCTTGGTGCTGGCTCTATTTGTGTCCTCCTACATGGGCATTACCCAGGAGTTGCTGTATCGACGTCATGGCAAGTGCGCCAGGGAAGCGTTGTATTACACCCACCTGTTGCCACTGCCCGCCTTCCTGCTCATGCATGACGACATACGGACGCACTGGCTTTTGGCGTTCGCTGGCGAATCCTACCAGTTGCCACTCCTGGGCGTGGCAGTGCCACTAATCCTGCTGTACTTATTGGGCAACGTGCTGGCGCAGCATTTGTGCATCAGCTCCGTTTACACCCTGACCACGGAATGCAGCTCACTGACGGTGACTCTGATCCTCACACTCCGCAAGTTCATCTCGCTGGTCTTTTCGATCATGTACTTCCGTAATCCATTCACCTGGTGGCACTGGCTGGGCACCGCGCTGGTCTTTGTGGGCACCTTGATGTTTGCAAATGTGATCAGAGTTCCGAAATGGAAAAACCAGGCTGTGAAACGGGAATAGGCTTTACATATCTTTTTAGTGACGAACAATGTTATAATTCCATTTACATTTACAATTACATTTAAGTACAAATTAAAATTACAAGACTCTCATAATTGTTATGAAAAGAAGGCATACATTAAAAGTAATGAAAAACGTGATGCTCTGGACGATCTGCCAAGGGCTTTCTCTCTTTGGCGACTCTGAATTGGTAAAACACGCGACATAAATACTAGACATAAATGCATTGGTGGCCCAACCCATGCAGTTGCAGCTGCGAAATCTAATACTGCTGCAGCCTAGATCCAGCCAAGCCGCAGGATCCGTTCCTTACGCTTGCGCCTCGTTCTCCAGCCACCTCACGATCGACTTGTAGTTCTTGTTCATCCAGTCGACGCTGGTCTCGATGTGCTCCACGATCTGTTGCACAGGCCTGTCGTAGTCCCAGTGGGCGTCCTTCACAAAGTTCTCAAACTCGCCCAGCTGGAACTTGGAGTTGAAGCCCTTCGTGGCGAACTTGAACAACGTGTGGATGCTGGACATCTGTGAGCCCATGCTGGAAAAAATGTAATCCCTTCAGTACTGCGTGAAATATAGCGACTATTTCGCCACTTACTAGGTCTTGATCTCCTGCCAGTTGTTGCGCAGGAAATCAAAGGCTATGTTCTGACCCACAACCGTGCTGGAAACTGCTGCGAATACCCGGAACAAGTCCTGTTTCCGGATATGCTGGCCGGAAATGCCGCGACGCAAGAAACGATAGAGCAACCAGGGCTCCTTGGAGCAGCCGAGGGCATTCAACAGCAGATCCTTCTCCCCAGGCACGTTCGTCTTCAAAAAGCGCTCGAAAGCAAAGTCCCATTCGTACTCGGTGCCGTATTGTATCGCAGAGCAGTAAACGACTCCTCTGAGATTTGGCACAATGCTGAACAAAAAATAATAATAATTTATGGCAAACATGTAGAGTGTATTGATTAGTACGTTGATTTCTTACGGATTATTTGAATCTGGATTCGGCGTCTGCACCCAGTTCTGGAAGTGCCTGCTGGCCTCCGCGATGCACTCTTGGTGACCCAAATGACAGGCCATGCTCAGAATATCGGCACGCTTCAGCTTCACCAGGATGTCCTCAGATTCGTCCTGCGAGTCCTTGAAGCCTACTTGGTCGTAGACCTTCTTCAACTGCTTAAGCAGATAGTTCTGTGAGAAACAAGAATATTAAATAATATTTATAGCACGCCCAATGGTTAAAAGCAAACCTTTAGAAGGTCGTAGTCGCCGGAGTTGACGAACATGGAGTCGATAAAAATGAAGTTGCTGACGGCCGCCTTCCACGGCACATGACCAAGTTCATGGCCCAGGTAGCGGGTCAGATTCATGGCGGTTTCATAGGACAAATAAGAACCTCTGGCCAAATTCATCACATCATCGATCAACTGAGCACGGTTCGCAGGTGCAATGTCCTCGAAGTTGTCCACATCCATCAGGTGTTCTGTGATCGCCATCCAGTTTTCTAGATCGTAGTTGACGCGATAGTAACCTGTCTGTTGAACGTTGAAAATGAACCACTTGGCCAAGGAGAGTTCCCTGTTCTCCAGCTCGTACAGCTTAGTACGCGGCATCCATGTAGTCGGACGGGTGTTGGCAAAATTCAACTGGGAGTCAGTGGTAAACGTAATGGGTATGTACCACAGGAGACTCTCATCCTCCCTGGTGGTGTTGGTGTACACAAAGCGAACCTGCTCCAGACGAATCACATCGGAGTTGGGATGCCTCGACACCTTGACCACCGGATAGCCGGTTTGCAGTGTCCACGTGTCCATGATCTCCTTAACACTTCTGCTATTGTCCAGCAACCCAGAGGATTTCGCTTCTATGGTAAGGAAATGCCATAGATCGTCCTGCGTTGCAGAGTTGTAAGCCCTGAAAGCGGCTCAATATTAGTATATACGAGTATAAATCGGTTATCATTCTCAAAGGTCTTACATTTCCTGCAGGTATTTGCTGAGACCCCGACGGAAAATTGGATTTGTGAGGAAGTGGGCCATCATGCGAATAATAGTTGAACCCTTGGCGTAGGAAATTCTATCGAAGATTTCTGAAATCTCCTGCGGATTGAACACCTCGTGGGAGATCTTGTGGGATGTGGAAAGGGCGTCCAGTTGGAACACTGCTTGCAGCTCATTAACCACAAATTGGTCCAACTGCTTCCACTCGGGCGCAACTGCATCGGCCGTCAGGTACTCCATGTAGCTGGCAAATCCCTCGTTTAGCCAAATATCCGACCACCAGCTCGGTGTTACCAGGTTACCGAACCACTGGTGGGCCAACTCGTGACCCACAACCGATGCCACTCGCTGTTTGTTATTGGCCGTGGCTACTCCTGGATCATAAAGCATTGCAGTCTCCCTAAAGGTAATTAGACCCCAGTTCTCCATGGCGCCCGCTTGGAACTCTGGTAGAGCAATCATGTCGATCTTCGGCAGGGGGAACGTTACATTGAAGAAGTCCTGCAGGAATGTAAGTATCCTGGGACCAACAGACAGTGCATACTCGGCCGACTTGATGGCATCCGCTCGAGCCCAGACGGAAAAGTTACCCGATGAGATGTGCGTAAAGTCGGATATGGCATAGGCCACCAGATAGGTGGACATGGGCAGCGATTCGGCAAAGTGATCCCACACATAGCTTGGCATGGTGGCGCTAAGGAGTTCAAAGACCACGCTTAAAGAGAGTGATTACATTGATAACAAAAGCAATACTCACTGGTCGTTGCTGGACACAATCGGCATATTGGATATGGTGGTCATGTTGCGAGGACGAGCGATGTGCAACGTAAAGTTGGCCTTCAGGGCGGGCTCATCGAAGCAGGGAAAAGCTCGTCGGGCATCTGTGGCCTGGAACTGGGTAGAAGCTACCCACCTCGTCTCGTTGTGCACCTCGTAGGAGCTGCGGTAAAATCCCTGCAGATAGTCCTGGATAATGCCATCAAAGCGTAGATGCACCACGTACTCCACATCTTTGAGCAGCTTGTCATACAGCTCGATCACGAAGAACTGTTTGGCCCCCACCAGGTACTGTTTGTGAATCCGCAGACCGTCGCCTTCCGGTTCTCCATTGTTCAGCACTCGGTGGACGGAGGCGTCGCTACGCGATATGTTCAGCTCCTCAGCGTGCATGGTGATGTTATAGCAATCCTCCAGCACCCTTATCCTGATCTGAACACTACCGGCAAATGTGAAGTTGCCGCTGAGCTGCGGTTCGATCGTGATGTTGTACTTCAGTGGGCGAATGGAGTGCGGCAGACGGACATCTCGATCGTATTTAGGTGCGTCATCATGACCAGCCTTCAACCTCCTCAAATGGTAGCTGGTGCAAACGATATCCTCATCGGAATCGGGCTCCAGTTCAGCGCATGTGGCAAAGTTATAGACGATAAAGCCCACTGCTAGCAGGGTGCAGATGAAGAAGGAGGCCAGCAGAATGGCGGTGGTCAAGGACACACTATAGCGACGCCCGCCTTTCGAGAAAGTGGTGGTAGTGGTGGGCGTAGCGGCATTCATCGGTCGGCTTTCCATGTTTAGATTCTCGTGGAGCGGTATCTCCTTAACGACCATGATGGCTGCAGTAGAAGATGAAACAAACTTTACAATGATGAACAAAAAGATTAAGTCGTAGCCTAATAAGGTAAAAGCAGTTCCGATTCCTTAAACAGGAAGCAGGATCTGGGCAACCACTTGCACAACCACTTCCGCTCTAGCTTTCAATATAAGCCCAAGTAATACGATATCCAACTGCAGGTTGCGCAGCCTGCAATCTCGGGGTTCCACTTAAGTGGTTTCTCTGCCCCAGGGCCAACCCCTTTGGCTATCTGGTGTGCCGATTAAATTGCGTAAATTGCGCATGAGCCATGTCCTTGTGGCTGACAAGCGAAGCCACAGGAAGGGGCTTGCGAACAGGGCTTTCGTTTTTCGAGTAGGAGACCGTTTAGTTTGCTGCTCAGAAGGGGTCGTCGAGAACGTAACTGATTCATTAGCTCATCGTCGATGGGGAAAACAAGTGTATGATTTTACAACGAGTAGCAAAAAATCATTGCTTACGTAATAAACAAATTGATGTATTATCCAGCAGAGTATCTTAGTCGATAAAGACGTTTTTATACGCTACTCAAAACAAGAACTCTTGGTTCTGGCAGGACAAAGTATTTGAAAAATCAGATGCACTTGTTCTTGATGTATAGATAAATGTCATTAATAAATTTGAATGGAAAGGGTTTAAATAATACTTGTGCTCGTGCACAGTTGTAAAAATGAAACACACCCACTAAGACTGGAAAATATTAATGACTGGCTTACGCGGCGACTGGACTATAAGCTTAAGTCACCCAGCGGGTTTTTTAGTGGAGCTCCGTTGGGGAGCCACTTGCAACTGTCTGGATGGGAAGGGTGTTTCCCACTGCCAATGTCATCGACTGAAATATATATTTAAATTCGCGATATTTCCCATTCAGAAGTTGTCGGTGGAGTTGGAATATGCGTGGGGCATTTCCAATCATCCGAATCAAATCCACAAGTAACCCACACAATTATGATGATTTTCGCAGTAAATTAGAGCAAGGCGATAATTGATTTTTACACTTAATAACTAAGGAATTATTTTTAAATAGGAAGAGCGTTAAAAATACATGTTAATAGACTGCGATCGTGATCTTAACAATTAGTACGATATACAGACAGGAAGTCGAATTTTAGTCAATGAAAGTGGGAAAAGTTGCATCTAAATGAAGAAGAAAGGTATATTTGTATATGCTCTAAAAATAATCTGCTAGAATAGCAACACTATTCGGTTTACTATTATTATGTCTGCTTGAAGACGTTCTTATCGCGATGTCAATGGCCAGGGGACCCATTCTTGGGACTACTTTATACTAAAAGTGAGTTTCCTCAGCAGTCACAGATTGTAGCTGAACCCAGATGTCTCCTCGTAGAGCAGCGACGCTATTATCAATTGGCAAAAGTTTAAGCACAAATTGAGCGGGCAACAACATTGTCGTAAATCAACTTATATATTCATGCAAATACGCCCGCCGGCTAATTGAGTTATGGCATTAATTTGATCAGCTTCTGTAGCATTTGTAGCATTTGCAGCATCTGCAGCTCCCTGCTCGTTCTCCTTCGGTTGATGCTGCTGCTGATGCTGCTGCTGTTTTTGCAAATTGCTGCAATTAAACGCCGACAACCATGTACAGAAGTCAACCCCGCCGCTGGCACGATGACCTTCATTAAAATAAGGCTGCAAATGATACGCCGCCTCCATCCGCCTCAGCCCACTCCGCCCATCCCATTCCATTCCATCCCGCCTCCATGGGGTCCGTATCCCTGGGTCGCTCGCGCTCGTTGGGGATCCAATTTATAGCAATATTTCATTGATAAACTGCGTGTAAGCCGCTGGCGATGTGTCAGCATATGGCTATGGATAAGGCTAGTACACTTCGATTCACGCATTGCTTGCTGGAAATCTTCAAAATTCCTAACTAATTAGATAACATGTGTAACTTTGCTCAAATTTAACCATTTCTTTTTGATCGGTCGAACCAATCTGTAGGACTAGAGCGTTCGCTTTTCTCACAGTGCAGCCAGTTAATAAACACAAGGACATGAACGCCTGCGAGTGGGAAAGCGAATATTGACAAATCATTGGGAAAGTTGTGGGGGTGGCAAGAAAGAATCAAGAGACATGTAAATATTGGTTCTTCACACGCCCACGATTAAGACATTAAATTTAAATCGCGTGGCTTTTTGCTCGCCCATCAAAACAAAAACAAACCCAAAAACAAGAAAAAAAAGAGAGCGCCAATTTATTGACCGTTGAGTGATGGTCCACGCGTGTGTAAGTGTGTGGGTGTGTATTTTGAGGGGTGGAAGGGGGGGCTGGGGTGTTGGAAAAATAGAATAACCGATCGCTGGCAACTCGATAATTTGCACGGGTGCTCTAATTGAATTTTGGGGCAGTACCAGATGATTTCTACAAATTTGGATAGTAAATAAGCGGGAGATCACCATAGATTGGCGATCATAAGGAAAGGAAAGTTTCTGGCCGGCATATTTATGGGTCCTGCGTGAGCGTCTTATTCTCGTAATATCGAGCATTTGAGGCTAGAAAGTGTTTGTTTTTTTTTATATTAATCGCTGCCAGATGGCAGGCAAACTTGAAAAGCGTTTGCCAAATAAACAAATGGGGAGGGTGCAGATATAAAAACGAAATTAAACGAAGTGTTGATTAGTCAATTACCTTCCGACGTGCAAACAGCAGCCGGCAAGCACAGAAAGAAAAATTAAAGCGAAAAGCGCATGGCAAATTTATAATTATATCATGTAATACTCTTGCACCTAGGATAGTTAAATACTTGATGCGTTTCACAGCACACAAAGATTTGCGCTCAAATCGTTTAATTTACTTATATTTTTAGTTTAATGGTAGTGCAAAATGATCGCCATGTCATTGCATTTTTCTCAGTGCACACACACGCACAAATCGCCCACACCCACACATACGCAGCATTCGAAACGTGGGAATAATTTAATTTACCGTTTCACCTCCGTCCTGGAAAACCGTTTGTCGGACTCTTTCGCACCTTTCCCGTTACGTTGGCGCGACACTGATTCGTGGTCGGTCACACACACAAGCGCACACTCACTGTTGGCAGCCTGGCAGACGCCTAATTAATTGAATTAAATGTAAACAAATCACTTGAACTAAGGCTGAGCTGCCAAACTAATCAAAATGCAATTTGCCAAGGGACTATTACTAAACGGAGCACAGTTCTTTCGTGTATTTTCCCGACGAGCGCGGGCACAACCGTTACGGCTAACGGTTGAGAACTGAATAAACGGAATAAACAAGCTGAGATGGAAATGGAATGGAAGCACAATGAGCGAGATGGCGATCGCGTGCGCGAAATTCGCACTTTGGCTGCGTGAGAGCGAAATAAACTGAGGGTTACAGTCCTTACGAATACTTACGTTTAAAATTGAATTTAAGCATTTTGCTTAAATAATTATTGCTTACAACTATTTCAATACTCTTTTTACTTATTTACTGCAGGCCTAGTAGCTAAAGTAACGGTTATGGCCGGTGTTTTAAACTTCCAAGCTGGCATTTAATTGAACGGCGTTTGAGTTACGCCGGCTGAATGGCAAAGGCGAAGAGGAAGCACAAGTCGGAACAGCTGTGTCTTGTTGTTTAACTATTTACCGAAAATGCATTTAAACACAGTTTACATTACCGTGGGCACCACCAAATTCGATGCTCTAATATCAACTGCATCTTCGGAACCCGCACTCAAAGCTCTGCAGAAACGGAAATGCACCAAACTCGTCATACAGCACGGAAATTCGCAACCATTAACAGACGATGAAATACAATTGATAAGAAAGAACTACGGAATCCAGATAGAGCAGTACAAATTCCGTCCAAATATAGAGGACGTTAAGTCCGCAGACCTAATTATTGGACATGCGGGAGCCGGAACTTGCATGGATATACTAAATAACCATAAACCTGGACTCATTGTGATAAATGACACGCTCATGGACAATCACCAACTGGAGTTGGCCAAGCAACTGGCCGCTGAAAACTATCTGTATTACTGCAAAGTTACCGACTTGGATGCCCAGCTAGCTACTCTGGACTTTACAGCCCTAAAGCCCTATGAAACGAACCCGGAAAATCTCAGCAAATTCGTTTCCGCCATCAATCAACTGATGTCCCATTGAATGCCAATAAACATTCCCAACTGCAAGCTTCTTTTGGTGCCAACCCCAAGGGGTTAGCTTTTGCTATTTATTTGAGTTTACAAGTATAGTTAATAAACACGAGAACGTCTACGAAGAACATTAAATATTGTTAGCAATCTAACGCTTGCTGGGGCTATACGATATACATACATAGATAAATTCACGACAATTAAACATTAAAACGTACATATATGTTTGTTACTGTAACTGGTAGATTCCACTTATTTGGATAGTTAATTTCATATAACGCAATGAGACTCTCAACGTGCTTTGGTTGTTGCTCTGACCGATTCCGCTTCATTTACTCCTCGGCGGCTGCAGCTCCGTTTTCTATGATGGCATCAAACGAGAAGGGTTGGAAGGCGTAACCCTGGCCCTTGTAGAACTTGCTCTGGAACTCGACCCTATAAGAAAGCCGTTCAATTAGATACCATTTCATATTTCTCGGGGATTAGGTGACTTACCAATGGAGACGCAGCGTGTGCAGGAAGGCAGACAAGCCCTCCATGAGTACCAGAATGCCAACGGTGAGAATGGCCCAGAAGGCAAACACGCAGGTCAATACGATGCCACCCACCGGCCCTTCCTGCTTCAAGCCAATCGAGAGGACCATGGTCCACAGCACCTCAGCCAACTCT
Organism: Drosophila simulans; assembly: GCF_016746395.2. Classification (NCBI taxonomy): domain Eukaryota; kingdom Metazoa; phylum Arthropoda; class Insecta; order Diptera; family Drosophilidae; genus Drosophila; species Drosophila simulans. Next base: position 25,254,797 of record NC_052523.2, on the reverse strand, counting down.
GTCAGGTAAGAATGCTTCGCTTAAGTAATTGTTTAGGTTGTACTACTGCATCGATTACTTACGGGCATGGGCCAAGGAAAGCGCCCACAATCGGAGATAGGAAGCGGTGTGGGATACCGAACCTAGGACGTACTCGATGGTGTGGATGCTCTGGTGAATGAAGATCTCGGAGAGCTCCTCTTCCTCCTCATGGCCACCGCCACCACCGTGTGAGCCGCCATTGGACACGCCGCCGGCTTCTGCATCTGAAGTGGCTCCTGCAATGGGCTGTACCTGCAAGTGAAGTATATTACTAACTGCGTTAAAGACGAACATTTGGGGGCACTAAAGTCGAACTTCTCTAAAGGAAAAAGTATTGACAGCATATTATACTATTTAAATTTAATTATGCAATTAGAGAAGTTCGATTTAACATCGACAATAAACGACACGACTAACCTCTTCCTACGGTTTGTGGATTGAAGTGTTTTAGTTTATTCGGTGTGGATTTGGTTGGGGGTTATAATTTTGTTAATCGGGAGCACAAATAAACGAGAAGCAGTTAGTATAAGGTGGAGAGTTTGGAGTGCGAGGTGCTTGGATATGTTGTGATGTAGATGGAACGCCTTTCTATGAAAGTAATGGGGTGCATCGAACTAGCGTCTACTTACGTTCGCCTGCTTGCGGGCCTGCATGATGAGCAGCGGCTTGGCTAGCAACATTACGGGAATGCAGCCGACGGCAACCAGGACAAATAACACCTGGATGAAGTGCTGGCCCATGAACATATAGGTTTCACATTTCTCCGGAGGTGGCTTGGGCGTGTTAAAAAGCACCATGTCGATAAAGGTGATCAGGATTGAAGGCGCGCAGGCTTCGGAGTAGGGCTCTAAATGGGATAACGATGTCATTAAACTCCAGCCAAATAGAAGGTTAAAAGGAAAAAGCTCACTATTATTGGTGGCGGCAAATTTGATCCACTTGATGAACATCAACAAAACCATGTAGAAGAACAGCAGCAGCAAAAAGACCAGCTGGGGAATGAACTCGTATAGCAGGGAGATCCTGTTCCGGAAATACGTATGGTTGTGCCAGCTCATCACCACACCGAAGATCATGTGGATAACACCGAAAATGATCGAAATCTTCATTTTGTAAGCGTTGTGGAAGATGATCTTATTGGCTCCCGCCACCTGCCAAATGGGGTCCATGCCGAACGGATACGGAGCGCCCTCGTAGTCGCCTTTCGGGCTCAACTGCAGGAACTTGTTTTCCATCACGGTGGACTTGTTGTAGGACAAATGCCAATGCGATCCAAAGATATTCAGCGACTTTGAGAATATATCGTTGTATATAAGACCCGTGTACATGGAGAAGACGCCCATGAGGAAGATGATGTACCGTCCGCCGAAGAAAATGTTCCAAATCTCGTTGTCCGTCTTCTGAGCCGCCAGTCCCTTCTCCTTTCGAATCATCCAGAGACCAAAGAGCGCCATGATAGCTCCGTGGCCCAAGTCTCCAAACATCACGGCGAACAGGAAGGGAAAGGTGATGATCGTGTAGGGTGCCGGATTCATTTCCCGATAGCTGGCCACGCCATAGGCATCGATCAATGCCTGGAAGGCCTTCGTAAACTTGTTCGTTCGATTGTAGGTCGGCGGATTCTCGAACGTCTGCATCCGGTTGAGAATTGGCGGCACCGACGATCCCGATCTTTCGGTTCCACGGCGCAAGGCCAGCTGGATGGTTTCAATGTCCAGCAGCGGCACCCAGCACTCGGCGATCAGACACTTCTGGGTCACGTCCAGATTGAAGAGATTCAGCGTATGGTAGATTGCCTTGATCTTGCGCACCTTGACGAACCAGTTCTTAAGGTTCTTTGCCGCAGCGACTAGCACACGATGGCGATGGTCCTGCGTTTGGCCGAGCACGGTGTTCAGATCTTCGATGCGGGTCATCACACCCATGGCCATCTCTCGCCGATCGGCTGGAGCTTCAGGGCAAGGATAGAGCGTGGCCCGGAAGCCCTCGCAGATCTTCTTGACGCGCGTCTTCAGCTGGTCACCCTGGAAGAAGATGATGAACACGGACTTGTGCACCTGGTCGCCCTGAAAATGCGAAACAAATAAATTATTAGGTAACTGATTCATTTAGGTGGATGTTTTAGATGACCACCAACCCAGTTGATACTTACATTGGTGGGATCCTCCAGCGGCGTCTCGATCATCGCCTGGCGCAGGAAGACGTTGCCCCTGCAGGCGCGCCACAGCATCCGCTCGAAGGCCGGCAGTCGCTCCCTCAGGATGACGCCAGCCACGAAGCTAGAGGGTATTAGGAAGCAGCTATTAGTGAGAGATCTCCGCTACGGGCTATCCAACAAAGTCATTCCGGTTATTTACGACAAACAAGGAAAACTAAACTCTCAAGCACAAGTTACCAATGGACGCGCGAGGCGTTACGAGAGCGAGGATCGGGATGAATGAGGCACGGGGTGGGATCGGTTGAATGGGTGACACGTTAGCACTCTAGGTGGCACTCTGAGTTCCGGACAGGATGCGGGGCGGTGCTGGGAGGCAAGGCGAGGCGAGGCGAGCGAAGCTAATGACATGTTTCTATATACATCTGATTGACCGATCGAATACGAATACGAATACAAATACGATTGATGAGCGCTGTTCGTTGGCTAATGGATACGAGTTTGACTGATTGTTTGACCTAGTCATGTTCTTTTTTTTTTTTTTTTTTTGAAGGGGCAGGGTACCAACCATGGAAGATAATCCTCACGTTCGTTTGATTTCTCCATGTAACTATATTTTCAACATTATTTTTCGGTTGGACATTTTTGTGTGGGGAAGAGAGGAGCATAAGAAGAGAACGACGTTTAATTTAGTGGCTTTCGATGTGTCATTTTGGGATCTTGCACAGAAAATTATTGCTCGAAACTCCAGGAGACTCCAAGCTGGACGTTATAAATGGACATGGTTCGGTTAATCTTTCTCTGTGGCGGCGCAGCTGCATTGGCGTTCTGAGATGGTTAGTTTGGCGTTGGCGGCAGTAAGCAATAATTTTGTGTGGCATTTCGTTGGTTAAGAGCTAAAAAAGATTGGGCAAGGCAAAAGCTCCCTGGGCGGCACTAATCTGATTACTTTATGTGATACTATTACAGATAGGATCTCTGGGTATGTACATATGTATAAACAAATCGAACAAAGAGTAGATTAGAGTAAATATAAGACCCAATGGGTTAAGATAACCAAAAGTACACCATTTAAAATTACAATTTATCCCATTATGTACACTCTTATCCGCCCAAAGAGTATTTGCCTGCCGACGGAACTGCGGCCCACGCCCGAGTGTGCGTCTTTCCCGCTTCCGAAGCTGGCCTGCTGGATACGTACCCGAGCTGTACGGGACCCATGGAGGCACCAGCGGTGCGTGCCTCGTCCGTGATCAAGGCGCGGGTCATCGACTCGGTCGTTTGGTTAACGCCGCCTTCTTGCTAGAAAGTGTGAATGGTGGGCAAAGGTCATTTCGACTCGACTTACGAACAGGTTAGCTTGGAGTTAACTCTTAGAAAGTGGTTAGTAGAACCGCCGCCGAAAGTTTGTTTTTGGGTTTTGTGGGCATGTGGGGTATGGGATTGGATTGGATTGGGTTAGATTGGATTAGGCATAGTTTTGGAAACCGACACCAGAGCAAACAAGTAGACAATGTGCTTATGTTTGAAATCAATTCGACAGCCTAGCTCGTGGAAAACATGGAACACTCATCAAAGGTACATGGATGCGACATGGACGCGTAGAACACAAACAGCAAGGAGTGAGAGGAGCAGGAGAGCGAAGGCGAGTGGGTCTTGGCCTGAGTTTAGTTTTCCCCTGTTCCCGTCGTGGTCCGTCGTCCGTGCTCCCAGCTCCCAGGTCCGCATCAATATTTACCCAAGCTTCAAATTCTGGCCCGGCTGGCTGGCCCGGACACCCTCCTCGCCCAGCAGCTGCGCCTGCTCGTCCTCGTTTTGGTTGTCGGCCATCTGCGGATATCGCCGATATTTGCTGGATGAGTATGCGCTACTCGACTTGTACACCGTGGGCACCGACTTGGGTCATTGGGTGGTGTTTTTGGTGGGTGTACGTGTTGTGTGCGGTTTGGTTTTTCGGTTTATTGATTTTTGGTCGGGGAGGTGTTGGTTGGTTTGTTGGTTGATTGATTGTGTATTGATTGATATGGAAAAACAAAATGTAAAACGCATAATAAAGTAACCGAAGAGTCAAAAAATTAATAATAAACAATAAGGTTGTACAAACATCTAGGTACATATATATACATATGTATAAACAGAGTGTTGGGGAAAACGAAGCATTTGAAAGGGTACAACGCGGATGTGTTCCTCACAAGCAACCAGAAGGAAAAGGGGTTCCAAAACCCTTTGTTTTATTATATTTTAGAACCTACTGCCCCAAGGCTTTCCTCTGATTGCCCAGGAACACGTCCGAAAGAAACAATAACCATCAACTGATATCAAACGCACATTACTATATATATGTACAAACTGAAACTGAAGGGTAAGAAAGCACACATCGTTTGCCTTTGGAAGCGGAGAAGGAGGATATACGTGCCGAGTAGGGAGATACGGGGAAATCATTTTAGAGTGTAGTTTGGGATAGATTGCTTATGTGACTAGAAGTCGTGGCTGCCACACTTGTGTTGTCGGTTGGGAAATTGGTTATTGCTTAGAAAAGTTGGTTAGTTACCGGCCGCTTCAATGGCCGGCATTTGTTAGTGGTAAATCGGTAACCGATCGCAGTTTGTTAGCTGATACCCATGTGGAGTTACTTATGCCGCAGCTTACCTCATCGAAGAACACCTGGGTTTTGCGCAAAATGTGCTTCAGCTCGGTCAGCTCCAGAAAATTGCGCTTCAGGGCCTCGGCGTTCTGATTCACCTCCCTCAACTCGTTCTCCAGTTTCTCAAAGGTGGCCTGAGCAGCAGACAAGAAAGCCATATAAGTTCAAGAGTGTTTAGCAGAAAACAGGGAGTATGACGGCGTATACCTCCAGGTCGATCATCTCGCGGGGCTGCGGGGCCTCGGGACTCTCCCCGGTGTCCAACATCGGTATGCCGTCCTTCTTGATCTCCTTCTCCAGGTAACGCAGCTTGCGCTCCATCTCATCGCAGCGGCGCACCTCGTTGACGAACTTCCTCTGGAAGGCGTTGACATCGGGATTGAGCTGCGGATTTCAAAAGAGTAGATCGTTATTGGGGGATCTCAAAGCTACTTCATGTGTGCGATCAAGCTATAGCACTAAACTTATGCCACTATATTTTTCAATTTCATTTAAATGAGGTAACACACGTAGTTATACTATGCATTTTGTGGCTGGTGTCACCAGCTTTGCATTTACTTTGCATTCGCGTTAAAGGGAACGTTTCATGGAATACCGAATTCGCTAATGAGGTAAGAGGTATGCTTGTGGCTTATGGTTAGTCGTGCGGCTGTCTCGACCGCATCTTTATGTAACCCGTCCTACTCACATCTCGGAACTGGACCAATCCCAGTTCTCCCAACTCGGAGACGCAGGCGTAGGCCGCCTCGCTCTGCAGGAACAGCTGGCACAGCGCCATTTCCTCGCTGCGGAACAGGGAACCCATTGTGGCAGCCGGATTCCCGATATCTGCGAATGGAGAACAGACACTAAATCAGAATGCATATGTACATATATAGTACATAATGGGCCCATTCAATTGCATGATTCATGGCCAAACTGGGTTTCTTCCGAAGATTTGCGGCCGTGTCGCATACATATTTTCACGCTGATTTGATTATCGTTTCGGGGGGCGGACGTTCGCTTGTCCCCCAGATTACTTGTCTGTAATCTATACTATATATGCGCCGAGATTCGATTTCTATACCCCATGCGTATATTGATTTTTCTCCGCCGCGGACAAAAAGAAAGTGCTACGTTGGACCCGGATGCCAAGGTTTTCGGCTCGTTGGGGGTCACTCCGTGACTGGGCCCGCGATTTATCCGAAAACTATTTAGTTTGTCGGGGGTCACTTCGAAATGAACGTCGATTAGTTAATTACCAAGTGCTTAAAAATTAAATATAAATTCGTCTACAAATTCCAGCAACCGACAAATTTCCGAACTATGAATGAAGTGTGACCGTGGCAGGTCATTGGATTTATACCAATCGAGTAACTCGGGAAATAAATTTTACTTAAATAAAAATATCTGGGAAAAATTATAAGAAACATTTATGTAACAAATGCTATTTGCAAATGCTATTCCTAGGGAAATTAAATAGATTTATTGCTTTTATATAACATTTTTCGTGAATGTAAACAGGCAGTGGGAACGGCTTCATACAGTTGAATTCAGCCACTTGGTAACACTGTGCAGCAACAAAAACAAAGAACTTCAAACTAAACCGCCATATTCTACTTCATTTCTGTGCTAAAATATGGACCGGACCATAATTGCGCCGTGGAAAGCCGAAGAGAAGGAGCAGAGCGAGAAGCTGCACAGGAAGCTGCAGGGACTGGCCCTGGTGCACCCCTTGCCGGACGAGCTGCGCAAGCTGATTGCCTGGGACATGTTCCTCAAGCCCAACCAGGTGGCCTTCGTGCATGTGATGCACTACCTCTTCCGCCTGCTGGATCCCGCGGAGTTCAAGCGTCGCTTCTTCTGGCCCATCACCGACAAGAAGTCGGAGGCGAACTTTCGCTCCAGCACGGTAGAGTATCTGAAGCATCTGAACGAGAAGCATCACCTGCATTGGGCCAACATCAAGTCGTATCTGGTGGTGATGCCCGGAGGCATGCGGTTTATCAACTTCCTACTCGAGTTCGTGGGCTTTGTGATCCAGGAGCTCATCAAGCAGCGCGAGAAGTCACTCGGCTTGGAGGCGGGAACACCAAACGTAAGCGCCAAGGTCATGGCCCGCCAAAATGCGGTGATGAAGGAGTACGCCTCGTCGTATGTGGTCAATCTGGAGGAAAATACGGCCCTGTTGCGCGACAAGACCCAGAAGATCAGACGCCTGATGGCCGATCTGTCTGCAGACATGGGAGTGCCCGAAGAGCAACTGGCGGACGATGGCTTCCTGGATGAGTTCGAAGCCACCGCTGCACTCGGCGTGGAGCGGGTCATTACCCAACCCACCGAAAGGAAATTCGACCTGGAGGCATCTCTGTGTGGTCTCAAGGAGGCCATCGATCTTTTCCAGCTGAAGCAAGCCGAGAACAACCAGAGCAAGGAGGCGGTGGAGAAGGCACTGCGAGGCATGCGAGTGCTGTTCGACTGTGATGCAGTCACAGAAGGAGGTGAGACATATTTGATTGTATCCTTGCAGGTCTTCAAATGTAATTGAGTTTTAATTCCTTCGCAGATTTCTACGATCCTTTGGGCGCATCTAAAATGGAGGCGCTCTTGAACGGCTTCAATCGAATCAGTGGCACAATTGCCGAGCAACTGGATGCTAATGACCACTACAACGAATCGAATGCGTTCGTCACCACGGATTTGCAGGCTCTTCGAGTGGAACTTTCACAGTCCGAAATCCAATTGAACAATTTACTAAAGAAACTAAACGATCCGTCCAAAAAGGACAAGGGTAGTGCCAATGCAAGTGGCTCCGCCAAGGTACAGACGCTTCAGCCGGCCACGCCTCGCTTCGAATCGGTTATCAGCTCCAAATTTGTTTCTACGCCTCCCATCAGAATCGACATGGGCGGCGGTGGCGGTCGCAATGCCCCAGTGCGTCTTGCACTCCAGGACGACTTCAATGGCAAACAGTTCGATGCCTTAAGCAACAGCTTACTCGGTAAGGAGTGAACTAAACACTTCGCTTAGTAACCTCCATCCTTATGAGTTTTCCTTTTCAGCACCTGCGCCGCCTCGATCAGCACGCAAGCTAAAAGCCCTTGACCAGTCGACCGGCATTGATCTTAATGGCACGTTGAACCGATCCAAGATCAACGATCCCATGCAAATGCTGCGCACCATTCACAAGAACACCTCCAAGGTCAAGGCAGCTCCGCAGGCGAATCTCTCCTCCCTGGGCAGCAAGTGGAAGCAAATGCAAGCCTCCTTCGGATTCGATGAGGCGCCGCTGCCAGGAGCAGCAGTGATCTCTCCTCAGGCCTCACCAACGGAACCCAGCGATCCCTTTACACCCTTGAATAGTAGCGAGTGCACACGAATTGAGCGCATTCCGCGCACTTCGGAGAACAACACCTCACTGATCGCCAAAAGCGCTGCGGTTATAAAAGTCCTAGAGGTATCTCGGAATGTCCTCAATCTCAGCACCTCGCCATCCGGACGCCTGGATGCACTTGTGCCACACACCGACAGCTACCAGCATGACGTCGCGCCACGTCTTCAGCTGAACGACAGAACAATCAACGTACGTAATCAACGTAATAATAATTCGTGCCTTGACTTCGTGACTTATTAATCAAACACGAAATACGAATCTCAATTGCCATTGTTTTACAGGACTCACTGCAGCTTGATCCCGATTTCAACAATGAAAACGATAAGAATGCATTCAATGTCTCGCATAAATTCGATTTTGATCAGATTGGCGGTGAGGATGACCTGCAGAACATCAGCGATAGCGTGCTGAAGGATATTATCTTTTAGTCCACGGGAATCTTGAATGCCCAATATTGTTGAGGTAATAGATTTTGTATTCATTTTCTAATTGTTTATGAGCTTATTGAGCTTTATTACTGAAATAAACAACCTTTGAGGCAGTATTAAGGTTTATTATATATACTTTTAAAAGTCAAATCTTATAGCTATTGTTCTTCATTGCGGCTTCACCGATCTGTTACATCCTTGCAAAATCAGACTTTCTGAAATGAGTGGGTTGAGCGCTCTAGATGAATGAATGGTAGAAACATAAATCAAATTGTATAAAAATAAAAAAATATGGCTAAATTTATCGATGGAGAAAATAAAATAAGAACCAAACTGAAAAGTGTGACTTCAATGAATTCATTTTTATTAAATTCGAAAATTATAATCATTATCGTTAACCTAAACTGCATGAATGTGAGATATGTACTTTTGTGTCTCTGTATACAAGTTATTGTATGGTATTACTTTTGGTCTTTATGGTCCGCGCCTATCACAAGTCTAGCCGCATAAAAAACTTTACATATGGATACGGATACTGGCGTATTATATACACTAGATTAAAGATTAAGAGTATTGGCAAAGGAGCGTGCATCTTATGCAAACCCAATTGCAGCCGGTTGAGCAATCGCTCACAACCCCGATCTTTTCGTTTTTGGGCTATAATAAATATATATATATATATATCCTTTACTTTAATTAACTTATTATTTGCACTTCCGTTCCGCCTCTGAGTCTCCTACTTTCCGCGGCGCTGACGCGGTGGCAGATTGTTCTTCTTGCCCAGAATCTTCATTAGCTGTTTGGACATGAAGAACGGCTTCTCCGGCGAGCCATCGTTGCGCTCGCAGTCCTCCAGGAAACACAGAAACAGTGTGTCCACTGCCGTCGAGTACACACCGAAAAACACGCTCGTTATGAGGAAGGCGGCAATTACCACCACCGTGGTAGGCACTGCGATGTAATTTAGCCGAATAATGGTCGGATTATTGTCCAGGAAGTAGTAGGTGGACGCCCCCGCCCCTGCGGTTAACAGCAGTTTCGACAAAAAGAACAAAAAGTCCGTGACCTGATCCAGCGTCACCACACGCAGGAAGTTCCTCATAATCAGGTTAAACGAGTCCGCGGCACTGGAGCAGAAGTTCTTGCCGTGAATGGCGCACATGATGTAGGCATTCCGATTGAGGAATTTCAGGAAGGTCTCCAACAGCCAAAAGAAGCAGCGCATGCAGCAGAGGATGGCTCGTGTCACCGCATTGTCGTACTTCTTCAGCTTCTCGTGGATGTACTCCAGCACCAGACGGATCAGCCGGACGATGGCCAGGATGAGCGAACCGAAGGCCACGGTGCCCAGATGGTAGACAGCAGTTTGGAAGAATGCCCTTGTGAGGGTGAAGAAGGGCACATCCCTCTTTTTGAAGGTCCAGTACCAACGGGCGAAGGTTGAGGCCAGCACCATGTAGCTAAAGGCGGAGATGAAGAAGCTCAGCCAGAGGAAGCCGAAGACGTTGTAGAAGATGGCCCACTTAATCTCGATTGGATTGTTAATGGAGTCAAAGCTGCAGGTGGTGTTCAAGCAAGGGTTCCGGTTCTGGAAAAATGAGGTCAGCCGAACGCTGCAATATTGCTGGAACACTTCCGGCTTGCAGGATCCGCCCACTGTGTAGTTGATGGCTGGACCTTCGCAGACGCAGTCCTCGGTGGTCACTTCGCCACTTTTCGTCAGCTGCCGCACCATTCTAAACGAAGGATCTCCAATTGAGCCCAGATACAGGCCCACGCCAATGGCAAACGCTATGGCGGCAATGAAGAGTATCCAGGAGAAGATGGGGAAGAACACGGTGCTGATCACGCTGCTCACCGCCTTGCTGCCCTCCTTGGTTAGGGCGATGGCTATCCGGATGCGCTTTCTTAGCACAATTACCAGCAACAGGATAACCACGAAGCACACGCCTACGAAGATGGACAGGTAGAGCCAGGTGTTCTGGCTCTGCAGGACATTCTTGACCTGGGAGTGCAGATTCAAGCCGTGTACGGGAACCGTAGGCGTCTTCTCCCAGTGGATGTACTGCTTTACGGAGAAGTAAATCCCCACCAGCAAGCCGATAAGCACGCCGAAGATGGAGAACCAGAGGATAGGAGCCGAGAGCCAGCGCATTAGAGCTATGTAGATCAGTGAGGCTACCAGGGTGCAGAAGCAAGCCACCAAAACGATCGACCAGGAGTTGACAAGATCCTCGACAATCTTTTCTCCCAAGAGCTGGGCGTCGTTTGTGCCATTGTAGAAGTGCGCCACCATGTTACCCACGAGCTTGGCCAGCCTAGTGTCGGTATGCATCATCTTCTCCTTGATGACAGCCTCGTTGAGTCTGCGCTTACACTGGATGATCGGTCCCTCGTCCACTGGAGTCTGTTTGCCATTCGATTGTGGAACAACGAGAGCCTGGGCCTCCGTCAAACTCTGGTACATGACATCGGCCTGCAGTTGAAGTTCTGTGGTGGCGTTTCCGGGCAACAGATGCAGCTCCCGACTCGACCTTCCCCCGTTCAGCAGGAACGAGGGAATATAATCACACACGCCCTGCGAGAACTCGAAGAGGCATCGTTTGAGGAATGGAGCACTCTTGATGTACCAGCGTGCGCACTGGTTCTGGTTAATGGCATCCTGAATGTCCGATTTGGTGCGGATCTGCGCCTTGTGCTCCTCCGATAGGCAGATGAGGCGACTATGCAGCTCCGCAAAACTAAGTTTGTCCTTCATAGTATCCCAGACGAAGGTCTCTCGAGGACAAGTCTCCACACAAACCTGTTGAAATACATATTTCATTATACGATGAACTCCTTGCAAATTTGATGTTAATGGTATCTCACCTGTGGAGTATCACATCCAGTGATGGGTACAATTGGATCGATGCACCGATTCAAGTCGAAAAAGAACAGGTTCTCCTTGTTCAGCACTCCGGAGTCCATGCCGCACTTCCGGTTAAAGGAGTCCGTGGGCACCAGCAGTTTGTTGAGATCGCCGTTCTTGATGGCGTACTGGGCGATGAAGGCCCATCCGCCCAGGAAGAGGACGAATAGCAGCAGGCAGGGCACATCCGTGCAGCTGCGATCCCTCTGCCTCGGTCCCGTGAAGTTCCGGTCGTATCGCAATGGCTCGCCGTACTTGTTCATCAGCTCCACGCTTTCCGTCATCGCTCTCTACTGAAAGAGTCCAAGAAGAACCGAGTGTTTTATGTATGTATATAGAGCCACTATCGATGGGTCGTCGTCTCTAGGTAATGAGACTGTCAGGCGTATATCATGTAATTTATTTCCGTGCATGCGTCACTGTTTTAAAAATGGAAAACCACATCTGTAGTGGGTGGTCGTGTTGGCGGTGAAGCCAACCACCAGCGGTTCTTTTTGTTCTAGTTTATATGTTAGTTTGGTTGGGGAAAGTACGATGGGCAAATGAAATTGGCGGCGATAAAGTGCGGTTTGATCATATCAACGACAGGCGGCCAACGATCCCTTTTGAATCGAATCACAATTAAATACTATGCTCTTTGTTTCTCACTATGTTTATGAATAAGATTATTGACTTTTTAACCTTTTAATGATTAATGAACCCAGCTCTGTGACAAAGTTTTCTGCTGGATAAAATGAACTTAAAGAATGGCTCTGGATGGGCTGGTGAATTATTCATAATTATTGCGTGTACATAATCCAACTGCAGACTCATTTAATTAATCATGAAAACAAATAAATAAAGTATCGCTCATTCGCTTGAATTCCCCTTAATTCACCCTGATAGCGATCGCGAACTGTACGAATCTCCTGGGGATGCGAAAGTCTGCGAAGAGGTAGCAGAAAAGCAGCTCGAGCGTGTCGCGAATTTGCAATAATGACGCATTAAAAAGCAAATTAAATTTGTGCGCTCACTTGTTGCTGTTGTTTGATTGTTTATGTGTATCGCTTTATTTTTGTTTGCGGCTTCTGTCCATTTGAGATGAAAAACCGGCTGCCGCCTTTAATGGACGAATTACCAAAAAAACACACAAGTTTTCATAGAAAATGGGAAACCAATTTGGGTTGGCAAGGCATTTGGGGCCACATGTTTCAAGGTCGATTGCCGTAACTCCATTTTGGTGTAGGAATTTCAATGTCTGGGAGTAGAGTTTGTCATTCCAGCAACACTCGCACTAGCCAAACTTTTTATATTTGCAAAGAAACCCGTAGACATGATAAGAAAACGGGTGTTCGTTTTGATGTGTAACCCATTTGCATAGTTTGTAGAATGGAAAACTGGTTTACACCTCAGTTGTCCTTGCATCGAGTGTTTACTGTGTTTACCTTGGACTACGTCATTTGAGATAAAAGAAAGCAGTCGCAGTTCTTATCTTATAATTGTAGTCTCTTGTTTCCCAGATGAACGACTTCCCCTTGTAGTTTTTTGGAACTACAAATGTACAAGGCCCCTTAATTTCGTAATGGAGCAGCATTACTCACCTTTGCTTCGGAGCCGACTGATTCTTCCAGAGATGCAACAAAGGAGCTCCACTCTTCTCGTCGCTTTTCCTTTCTTTCTTAAAGTTCCTTTATTGTCTCATGACACTTTTTTACGAGCGGCTGGGGGCTTTTTGTTCAGCTCGCTTTCTGGGACGGAGTCACTACTCCGGCGAAAGTCACCGGACTACTGAAAGCGGGAAGCCTTTGTCGAAGCTCCGTATCCCGTACGTTGCTCTTTGGACGTCGGTCACTTGCATTCGTTGGATAAATATGTACATACATACATAAAAGAGCTCGAGTGGGGCTGCAAGCATAAAGGCAGCATAAGTGTTTATGTGCTAGTGTTTGTGTGGAGCCACTTGGGGTTTGGTGGTGGGGAGTTGGGTATTGGGTTGGATTGGATTATGAAAAGAGCAGCACGGCACACTTTTGTTAATTGCACAATCCTAATCGTTTTCACCCGATAACGAGCACTGGCCATTCCCGTTATAATAACACCTTGCAGTTTCGACCGAATTCGAATTTCTGTGCATGCAACTCTTTTCGTTTCGCTTGTTTTTGTTGTGGAGCGGGCGCATGAAATTAAACCCCCCAAGCTCACGTACTGCGACTCACTTGCACTTACGCTAATTAAACGGCGAGCACTTGACTTTCCACGAAGTAAACTGCTTGACAATCGAAATAATACTGAATCGCCCCAAGAAAATTTGCCCACCAACCGCGGCCCCAAACTCTGAACAGCTGTGCCGAACAGTGCTGCAAAGCGGCCCGTTCTGGTCAAAACAAAGCAGAAATGTGTGTGGAATGTGGCACTGCACAGGGATGCACAAAAGCTAGTGAAAGTGTTGGCCGCTTTCAAGCCAGATCCGGCTACTTATTGGCTACTTTATAAATATGTTCGCATTATAGTATGATTTTGGGTCCTATTAAAACAATTAAGATTTAAATAGTATAAGCCACCTATGCATGTTACTTTATCCATCAACTTGGTAGCTCGGAACTTAACTTTGAAAATGAACTCAATGCCGAGCTAATGAAATTCTAACTAACAATATTTTAGAAATACATAGCACCCATAACAACTAAATATTGCTAAATGCAGCAAACCGCAGCAAGTCTCGGCCTGTGCTGCGCGCAGTGTGAACGGCTGAGTGTAATTTGCGAAATCCGCGACCAGTGCTGCGCAACGCGAGTGCGAAAGCCAAAAGCAGGGTCGGATCTTCGGTGCGGGGTGGAGCGGAGAGAATGTAGCGTTGAGGATTTTAACAAGAAACAATTTAAGAATCGCGCTCCTGGCCGTGCGAAAAGCGCCTGGTCGAATCGTTTAAATGTCCCCTTTGGTAGCGTCGATTGCGTGTGTTTAGTCCCCGGTGTGCTGCCGTTACAGACTGTGTTGTTTTCGTGCCGGCAAGCCAACCAATTTGAAACCCCCCAAAAAAGTTTCCACTTTTTCATTCCCCCAGAAAAGTGACAATTATTCGTGGCCGTGGTCGGCGGATGCAGCTGCAAAGCGGGCGGCGATTGAAGTAGTGCAATCCGGCGCAAGTCCTCGCCATTTGTTTATGTTGATAAGCAGTGTTTGTGGAGCAACAACAAGAAAGTGCAGCTCAGAGAGAAATTGCCACGGTTATTAAGTGGTTGTGGTTGCTTGGTGTACGTGCAGAAAACCTAAAACAGACATCCCGAGAAAAAGAGGAAGCAGCGCAAAAGGAGGAGGAGGAGCAGCAGCAGCAGCAGCAGCAGCGTCGTCTCTGTTGTTTTTGTTTGGCTGTGAGAGAGAGGGAAAGAGCGGCGAAGAACACGCGGCTCTTTCGAAAAAAAAGGGCGGGAAGGCCCTTTCTGCTCAAAGAACACCAAATCCCACTGAATATCCGTAACTCTGCCCGCCGGAAATGTCAAAGGGGGGCGAGCACAAGCGCGTCACCCTCACCTCGATCATCCAGGGCGATGCGGGCTTCTCGCGCTTCGGCAGCAACTTCCTGGAGCCTGATGCTCCGTCCGCTGCACCCGAAAACAGCTCCAAACCCACGACAAAGACTGCCAAGTGCATCCGCATCAAACTCGATCTGTTCGAGACCGATTCGAACAAGTATCCCGAGTTCAACTACTCCCGGCTTTTGTATTTGGAAAAGGTAAGAGTGTATAACCCAGCTGGAGGATCGCCTTCTCAGCCCTTGTAATTCGTAGAAAAAGACCAAAAAGCTGAAGCAGGTGAGCACTACCAATGGCATCACAGGCACTGATCCCTTTGCCGACAACGATGACGATGTGGCACGGATCGTCAAGGAGCTGGAGGCAAAGTACGGCAACTCCTATGCCACAGGCAGGGGGAAAAGCAAAAAGGACGACTACCGGGATATTGGAATGGGCTACGATGAGTCGGACTCATTCATCGACAACACGGAAGCCGTAAGAACAAGAAATATTTACCGACAAATGCACTGAAATTATTTACCTTAAACTATATGTTCTGTCCAGTACGACGAAATCATACCGGAGGAGGCGGAAACTCTGGAGGGCGGTTTCTACATCAACTGTGGCGCACTGGAGTTCAAGAACCTCACCAAGAAGTCCTACACCACACGAACAGATGCCATCATCAAAATGCCAGAGCGATCACGCAAGCGCATGGTCTCGTCCAGCTCGGAAAGCTCATCGTCATCCTCGGACGATGATGACGAAAACGATGATGGCAACAATGAGGAGGAGGACGAGAGCGACTCCGAGGACGACTCCGAGGAGAACGATGAAAGCGACTCCGAAGACGACTCCGAGAGTGAAAGTCTCGAGGACGAGGACTCTGCTGCCACAGCCAAATCCAGCAGCAAGTACAAAGACAATCATCAAGCTAAGCGGGCCAAGGTCATCGTCACGGGCAAATCCAAACCTAGCGCAAGTTCTTCGACGAGTGGCAAGAAGCCGCCGACTAAGCCGATCACCACTTCCTCATCCTCAAACTCGCCACGACCCAGCACGGTGGAGATTTCGGACACGGAAGACGGCCAAGACCCTATCCGGACTCAGCCATCAAGCCAGCTTCAGGCCCTGCCGCAGAGTCAGGCCCAGGCGCAAGCTTTAAAGAAGGTGGTTAAGACCACAACGGTCAAGGACATGCTAAAGGCCAAGCGAGACAGCTTCCTAAAGTCGCAGAGCGGCACGGCAGCTGTCAAGGGCGTCGGCAACGGCGAGCTGAAGTGTGTTTCCACCGACGTGTCCAGCAGCGACAGCAGCGATATGGACTCTGAGCAAGGCCGTTCAGATAGGCAGGCCGGTCAGCAAGGCAAGGATGGGCAGGAAAGTGAGTTACAAGTATTATTTGGTTGAAATCACCTTTTCACGTGTTTATTTTTAAGATCTTCGCACCGCCGACACTCTGCTGCCCACCACATTGGATGCGGACATTGTGACCGCAGTCAACAGCTTCAAAGAAGCGGTGAAGAGTCGAGACATGTGCGGCAAGAAGTTTAATCTGGATGTGAAGCTTTCGCCACTACTGCTTCGGTGAGTTTGCAACAAAAGTATACACTAAGAACAGATTAAAGTCTTATATCCATTAATCTGCTTTAGGGTGTACGAGGCGGTGCTGTGCACGGACCGCAACGAGCGCAACATGGTCTTCTCCCACATCGAGTATCAGCTGCAACTGCCCAAGTACTACATGCTGCGCAAAGGGAAACAAGTGCGGGCGAAGGAGGAGAAGAGGAAGTCCACCATCATGCTGGAGAAGTTGCGGCGGGCTGTTGCTGTGGTCATGCCTAAGGCGGTAGCCAACTATGAGACGGAACTGCGCACATTTGCTGAACAGGCGTAAGATTGTTAAGCGAAATAATGATTAGGTTCCTTTACATCATGGTTCGTATTTTCAGAGCTGCGGAAGTAAACTCCGAGCTGCCGCCAAAAATGCCGCGCAAGAAGTTTCAGTGGACCAGCGAGTTACGCCATCTGCTGTACGATGTGTACCAAGCGCGTTGGACGTCCTACGCTTTCCTAGCCAAGCGCAAGGACTCGTTGGAGGAGTTCATCAATTGGTATCTCAAGGAAAAGGTGGTGGAACTGTGGCCGCCTGGCTGGATGCGTTTGGATGAGTTGCAAAGGGAAATAAGCCGCTACAAGAACGCCAAGCTGAAAGCTAAGGAGAAGCCAAAGGCACCGCCGGCGTCCGCATCACCCAAGCCCGTTGGGGTTGTATCTGCTCCTGAGCAAATACCGCCGGCAAGCAGCTACCTAAAGCCAGTGGAGGACCCTCGATCTCGAGGTAACTCCGATACGGACTCAGCTACAAGTGCCTCCTCCAACAGTCTGAAGCGAAAGCTGAAGGAGATGCCCAAACAGACCAGCAAGCCGCCGAAGAAAAAGGTGGCCAAGCAGTTACCGCTGCAACCGCAACTTAATCCGCATCCGCAATTCCAGCTGGCGCCTGCTGCCACGGCGGCTGTCAGTATGCCAGCCATTAGCAATAACAACAACCACCTGCCCCACCTGGACACGCTGCTCTCCATGCCGAGCACCTCGGCTCAGGCAGCAGCACTCAATGCCGCCGCCGTAGCAGCCAGTACGGTTCTGGATCTGGCATCCCCTAGCCGGAAAATAGACCTTAACACCAGCAGCAATTTCTACAAGCTGATCACGGCCGCCACCCAGGCAGCCAGCGGGAATCCCAGTCCGCATTCTGCCGACGGCCAAGCCAAGGTGATTGTGGGAGCTCGGCCCTCTCCCCATGTGATCAACCTGGATGACTATCAATGCACCAGCGATATACTTCAGACGTCCAAGCAGCTAGCTGCCACCACCACTGTCATCACCGCCATCTCTAAGGCCGCGCAAACGACGTCGGTGGCCAGGGAAAGCAGCAGCGAGTCGGATGGCGTGGAGATTGTGGGAGTTTTTCCTGCCTCTAAGCCCCAAAAGAAAGTCCAGTCTAAGCCCAAGAACAAGACTCAGAACAGAGGAAGATCGTCCTTGGGTGCGGTAGGGCAAGTAAATGGATCCCTGGGCTACAGCGCGAATAACATGTACATCTACAACAGCCCCAGAACGCTGGGTCCAGTGTACGATCTCACCGATCCGCATATAATGAAAACCATGCCAAATCTAAAGGAGATGGAAAAGCAATTCATTCAAGCGGCCTTCTCGCCGAACAGCGTGAAGGGCGCAAGCGGAGGAATGGGATCCTCAGCGCCCAGTACGCCGACGCGCCAATGACATTCGGGATCGGCCGCACAGCAGCCCCTTCCGGCTGCTGTGACGGCCTTTTACAACCAGGAGGCGATGGCCGCCGCCATCGTGCTCTCCACGATGAGCCACGCCTCGCCGCGCTACGACCTGCTGGCCAACGGCTCCGTTTCCATGTCCGCCGCCCAGGTGGGAGCCTCTGCCAACACACTGCCACAAGTATTCGTTAAACCCAGCCTGCCGCAGCCTAGCGCTGCCGGCGATGTGGTGACCACGACTGGAGCTGCTCGCCCATCCACGCAACAACTGCCCACAAAGTTCATTTAGCTAGGGTCACTCAGCTCGTTCCCTTGCGATTCTAATCTAAGATTCTAGTGCTGATTCTAGGTAGGTTTCATTCGCAGCTGTGTCTGCCGATTTTCCAATTATTGCACCAGTTTAATTATTGTTTCTCATTGAGTCGTTTACCTACTAAGTCAGTGTACTATGCAAGCATTAATAAAGCAAATTTATATATATTTATTTATAGAGAACCATTTTTATTAAATAAAGGCGAATAAGTTATGTAATAAAAGTAAATCCAAAAGGCGCATTTTCTTTACACACAGCGAATATATGTATATATATATAATTGATACAAAATTAGTTCTGTAAACCAAAGGATAACGCTAAAACCAGCGACTGCCGACAAACATCGACGCACTGTCACAGAAACGATTACTTAGTCTAATTTGTAAAAGATAA
The DNA here is from genome assembly GCF_016746395.2 of Drosophila simulans. Classification (NCBI taxonomy): domain Eukaryota; kingdom Metazoa; phylum Arthropoda; class Insecta; order Diptera; family Drosophilidae; genus Drosophila; species Drosophila simulans. The sequence continues at coordinate 25,235,772 of NC_052523.2, read as the reverse complement.
CACGCGTGTCTCATGATGATATAGCCGAAAGATCGGGCGTCTGTTGGTCTGCGATCATTTGATCCAGCGCAGCACCGATGTGGCCGCCATTCGCACGAAGGCGATGGTGGACTGCTGGTTGGCTGCCGGAATCAGATTGGGATCCGCCAGCTCCGGCTGCGGAGTCAGGCTTGGCACCGCCTCCCAGTCCATGCGCAGGGAGTTTTCGTCTGGAAAGGCATCAGCATCAGTTTCAAAAGATGATACCCCTCAAATTGCTAAACCAACTCACCCTCTGACTCCGATTCCGTGGCGGTCTCGATGCCGATTAGTAGGGAGTCCACTGACTTCATGAGTGGTGCATTGTTCACGTCCAGATGGCCGTATCGACCCAAGTCGCTGCGCTCCAGATCAAGGATGGCTAGTAGGTTTTCCAACGTGTGCTGTTCGATGAGCGCACGCAACTTCACCTGCTGCGTGTAGGCCAGATACATGATATTGGAGTTGAGGCGCGAGATTTTGCGCCGGAACTGCTCCTCGTTCAGCAGCTTACGGCAGAAGTCCCCATAAGCGATCTTATGTGGCAGCCGCACGTTCAGGTAGAAGCTGAGCAACTGCGTCAGCTGCGCCGTGTAGGTAAGAGCGCCCACAATGCGGTAGGCTTCGAACCTGCTCGGCGTAATCTCGTTGGCCGTGGCCTTGGGAACGTCGTCCTTGTTGTCCGCCAGCCAGTCCAGGTAGGCGGTATAGTCGCCATTGGCTGGCAACGAAGGGCCCACTATCCTGTATTGAACTTCACTGATCCCACTGCCATGAAAAACCCATTTGCCGCGTATGTAAGATGTATTCTTGGCATCGGCCAGCGCCGCTATGGTTTCTGCCTCCTCGGTGCGCTCCACACTGGCCCGCCTCTGTTGCTCCTCCTTGAGGACCACCTCTGCTATGGGAAACACATAGGTGACCAGCTGCTGAATGCTGCGACGCGCCGCCTGCTTTATGCTGTCCAGGAGACCCAGATGGGTCTCCCTGAGTTTCTCTATTTTCTCCACTCGATCCAACACGTAGTTTTCGAGCATCTTGACCTTGTCCGGGTATTTGGGTAGGTTCTTCCGCTTCTCAGCATTGGCGCGACGCAATTCATCGCGGCGCTCGCCGAGGACGAGCAGTCTCTGTCCCGTGCCGGAGATTAGTTGCTGTAGAAGCTCCAGTTGCTTTCGCTTGGCCTTGATGGCCATCAGGCGATCCTCATTGGAGCGGTGCTGCCCGATAAGGCGTTCGTAGCGCGTGCTGAAGGTTTTGAGGCCCGCTTGCAGGTTGATGTAGCGCTGCTGCTTCTCCGTCAGGCTAAAATATTGTAAGATCGATTCAGTTTACATGTGTGGTTTAGATAAGGTGAGTGTAAGTTGGGCAAACCTTTCGGGCCTTTCCGCCTGGCTGTGAGTAATGTTTCCGTTTCTGACGCAATTGCGACAGTGGAATCGGCTTGCGCTGCAGCTGTGGCACAATGGGCACCGCATGTGGGCGCCCATTCCCGTGCTGGTGCTCCTATCCTTGGCGTTCGCATCCTTCAGCAGTTCCTTCGTCGCTGCCGTTGGCCTGCGCTTTGTTGTGTATCCTGCGACATCTGATTCCTCGTCTTCGCCGTTTGTGGAGGCGCTCGAGATGCGAAAGTTGTCGGGGGCCTTGCAGCTTTCGTCGGAGCTGGAGCTGTTTGCCATTACAGCCAGAGCATTGCAATTATTTGTTATGTTAAATCTTTTGTTATTGTTAACTTTGCTATTATCGCTATCGATATCAGGACACCTATTGCAGAACGATAGGCTGGTATCGAAAAAATAGCTGTCGTCAGTGTTAGACAGCGCTCAATAGAAAAGCGTTTTCATCGGCTGCGCGCACCTTTTAAACTTCAATCATTAACGATAAGAATTATATATTTTATAACTTCTGGTATTATATCAATAAATATAACAAAATATTCAACACCCACTCAAAATATATTTATGTTTTCGTTTATTTTTCACAAGAGATTTCTTTAACCAAATAATTAAACTAGAACGTCCGAAAACTAATCAAAACCCGAAAGTGGTAGTGTTTCATTTTCAGAACATTCAATTTCCAGTTCGGTGCACTATTATGGGGGGCAGCTCGGTTAGACCAGAGGCAGCGTTTCGACTTGGACTATAAATTTAGTTAGCTGGGGATTCCGATCGGGCGTCTGGCTAGTCGTGAGTTCCTACTTGTTGGCCGCAGCGGCCTTGCCCACCTTGCCACCCAAAACCTTAAGAGTCGCCTCCACGAGATCCTGCACACGGGGCAGGGCGTGCGCCTCCAGCGTCTTGGCATAGGGCATGGGCACATCCACGCCGGCACAGCGCCATACGGGGGCGTCCAGCTCAAAGAAGGTCTGGTCCTCCATTATGCGAGCGCAGATCTCAGCTCCAACGCCTAAAAGGTGGAACATTTAGACATCGCTAGGCTTTCAATCAGCTGCATTTCTCACTCACCGTGTTGGGGCCAGCCGTTCTCCACGGTCACCAGATGGTGGGTCTTTCGTACAGAGGCGAAGATGGTCGCCGTGTCCAGAGGACGAATGGAGCGCAGGTTAATGACCTCAGCCTCAATACCTAAACATATAAGAGAAGGTTAGCTACTTTCCACGTCATTCAGAGTAAAGCCGTGCCGTACCCTTCTTGGCCAGCTCAGCAGCTGCCAGAAGCGATGTCTCCACCGCCTTGGAATGCGCCACCAGGGTAATGTCCTTGCCCGGCCGCATGATCTTGGCCTTGCCGATGGGCACCAAGAAGTCCTTGTCGGCCACGTTATCGGCCACAGGGAATGCCGTGCCGTAGACCAGCTCATTCTCCAGGAAAACCACGGGATCGGGATCACGGATGGCGGACTTCAACAGTCCACGGGCATCCTCGGCATCGTATGGCGAAAGGACCTTCAGGCCGGGGCAGTGAGCGTACCAGGCGGCGAAGCACTGGGAGTGCTGGGCGGCAACACCGGAAGCGGCTCCATTGGGACCACGGAACACAATGGGCACATTGACGGCGCCGGCGGACATGTAGAAGGTCTTGGCCGCCGAGTTGATGATCTAAGGTTTGGAATTTTAAAGGGATAGATTTTAGCACTCCATATTATTATGAATGTGGAATATGTATTAGGAATCATAAAGTGTTTAAGATGCAAATGTAATATTGCTTAGTGTGGATGCCTGCACCCTCAAACTGCAAATTCGCCAATTCAAGTTAATACGCTTTATTTGATGCACTCCTTTCTGTTCCGTCTTGATCTTTACTTAATGCCTAGTTTCTGCTTAATGATAAATGCTGGCAGGCGGCGTCCCTTCCAGAAACGCGGCAGCGGCGTCTCGTTCGCCTGCCGCAGGATCTCCGCCACGTGCTGCTCCGCACTGAATGCCTCTGCCTGCTTGATCTGGGATATGAGCTTGGCCTGGAAAGCCTTCTCCTTGCGCATCTCGCGGCGCTGGCGCACCTTGGCCCACTCGAACTTCATCTTGCGACGCAGCTTCTTTAGCTTGTGCTTCTTCATCTTGCGCCGCCGGATGACGATGAGGCGTGCCGCCTCCATCTTGTCCGACTTGCTCTTGTCCAGCGGCGGCGCAATCACCTCGCCTACTCGATCTCTGTGCAGGATGTCGTTGATCTCATTCAGCCAGGTTGAGCGAGGGCTTTCTATTATGTGGCTTATTGGCAGCGGGCGATCGCCGACTGGCGGCTTGGCGCAATCGAGTATCTTTGCCTGCACGTAATCGGATAATATGGGTGGGGATTAGTGAGGTCCGATCTATGACTTGGGGCAGGAGCTAATCCACCCATATTATCCCATTAGGCGCCGCTGCATATTGCACTTGAATTGGTTGTGGGTCATTTGGATTGGATTGTCGTGTTCTTTCTTTTGGTTTACGTTTTGTTGGCAATGAGATAATATGAGTAGTTAGCCTACTGCTAGAGTGCGGGGAGTGGTTCTTAGGATAAGGATGAGGCAACTCACGTGATCGATGGCCTGCATGGAGAAATTCCAGGTCATGAACTCGCACACGGGACGCAGACCGGCCATGGCAGCGCCAACAGCGATGCCGGCGAAGCCCATCTCTGTGATTGGCGTGTCGATGACGCGCTTGTCGCCGTATTTCTTCCACAGTCCACGGGAAACCTAAAAAGGGCATTACATGATTAATAGAATGTGAGGATACCAGAAATGTGTGGGGCTCATCCAGGATGGGAACATTACGAGCTTAAATCTTTTATCTGTTTGTAAAACTTTCCAAGCTGATAACACATTAACTAAGATTTCTTAAGGAAATACCATTATTCTAACGAATAATTGTATTGTATTTTGAGTGTATATCTAGTTGTTACACCTGCATCTGCCACAATCATAGCTTAAATGAATCCATTAGTATAGAATTGCTAACGCCGGCTATCAATCCACCTCAGATGGGTAAACAAATCGCTGTTTTATGGGCCAATCTATATAATCAGCAGACAGTCGGTCACACACATTCTGCGTGACCTTGCCCACTCCGATCACGCATTCGGATTCGCGTCGACCTGTTCGGAATCACTATCAGTAGTTACATATAGCACGCATATATCACCCCGCTGACCACCGACCTCCCCTATCCCGGCCACCTGCATCAGCTGTCGTCGTCGCAACCGCCTGCTTGGTGTTTACGTAATCGCGCAGGGGCAGGAAAAGTCGCAGATCTCACCTTGTAAGCACCGTCGTACTGGGCCACTTCCTCGCCCAGGATGAAGACGCGGTCGTCGCGGGCTAGCTCATCGTCCAATGCGCTGTTGAGGGCATCTCGCACGGTCATCTGCTTGGCCGCCAGGGCCTTCTGGCTGGTGGAGAACGCTCGCTGGGCGGAGCTGGCCGCCTGGATGAGTCGGGTTCGGAGCATCGTCGGTTTGCGGTTCGCTTTCCTATGGGTCTATCGCTATCGTTGCCGGCTGTAGGTGATTTTTTTTGGGTTTTAAGTGCTATTATCTAACGAAAAATGGGCTATGGGTTTACGCACCGACTTCCGTCGAAATTTTGATGTGAAAATGCGATGTGACCAGATGTAACCACTTAATGCCGTATTGTGGGCACACTTGGAGCTTGCCAGGGCTGCCAGAGAAATCACTTTTAAGTGGGACTAGTGTTGTCCACTCTAGATTTGGCTACATTCATACCGTGTTAGCTGGAATTTCGAAAGCTTTTGCTATATTAACAATATTATTTTACAAAGTTGTGATAAAAACTAAGATTTCATTTAATTTGTTTATAAGGTTTTTCAAAAGTTAATGATTGACAGCTAGTCACATCTTTCGTTTTGGCCAGACTGTTGAAGAACAAGTTGGCAGCACTGGTTCGAGCAGCTCAAAAATGCAGCTCTCGTGAAATAATTTTAGAATTTCTTATTTGTAATTTTACGTAGTGTGGGCCAGAACTAGCATATATAAATTAGTGCACTGGCACGTATAGAGATGATTAGTGCGTGAAGGAGGTAGTAGTTGGACCAACCGCGGTTAGTTAGCTCCGATTCCTCCGCTGCCAGCAGAGCACCGCAATCGATTTTTATTCGAGGCGAATGCTGTGGAATTTCCCATCCAACTTTCCCACACTCTGAATTCCGGCGGCGGCATTTAGCGAAACACAATGAAGGACGGCGGTCACATAACGCTCACACTCCCGCCGGGAGCAGCGGCGACGGCGGACGAGCGGGGCAGGAAGAGCCTGCGGCGGGTAGGTAGCCAACTGAAGAAAGTCCAGTTGCTGGGATCCTTGAGCATCCTCAAGAAACCCCGAACTTATAAGTACAAACTTTTGTCGCACGATTCAGGCTTGGAATCAGCTGCCGCGTTGTCAGCGCAATCTCATTATTCTGGGCATCACCGGATTCTGCGTGACAGTGTTGCTCTGCCTAAGTGGCGATCAGCTGCTGGCCGCCAGTTTAAAGGATGTGGACACCAAGGCCGAGGTAGTTGCATATCAAATGCCCCTGCCGAATCCGCACCATCATCCGGGCGTGGATAAGGATGTGCCCAAAGACACGGCGGCAGGACTTCCCCAGGCCGTGACAATGTCTGTGGCCTTGCCTCCGCCCGATAGTAACAAGGAGCAGGACATCGGTGGAATCGACATCCTAAACAATGTAGAGGAGCCCGTCGCCCAGGAGCAAGCAGAGCCGCTAAGCGAGGGCGAACAGCTTGAGCAAGCCATCAAGAACCCACTCACTTTGGGCGGCGTTAGCTTTAAAGAGCATCTCAAAAAGATCAAGCCCCTTCTAGCCAAGGGCCAGCACTTCCATGGCGCCACCAACGAACGACAGTCGGCTGTTGTGGCCGCCTTCAAACACTCTTGGGCGGGCTACAAGAAGTATGCATGGGGACACGACAACCTGAAGCCCATCTCCCAGTACTCCCACGAGTGGTTCGGTCTGGGACTAACCATTGTTGACTCATTGGACACTATGTACATAATGGGACTGGATGATGGTATGTTGGCTATATCCTGGTGTTCACGAAATCATGGAAATACCTTCCTTAAATTTCTCAATAATATCTAAACAGAATTCAAGGAAGGACGCGACTGGGTAGAGCAATCACTGCGCTTTGATACCAAGCGCGATGTAAACCTTTTCGAGGTCACCATACGTGTCCTAGGCGGACTGCTGTCTGCATATCACCTGAGCGGCGACACAATGTTTCTGGCCAAGGCTGCAGAGCTGGGCAACCGTTTACTTCCCGCCTTTCAATCGCCGTCAAATATCCCCTATTCAGATGTGAATCTCGGGGATCTTTCGGCGCATTCGCCCAAGTGGTCCCCTGATAGCTCCACCAGTGAGGTCACCACCATTCAGCTAGAGTTTCGTGATTTGAGTCGTTCTACAAACATCTCCATTTATGAACAGGTAAACACAGATCAGATAAGGGCAATAACGAATTATAAAATAATTGACTTATCAGGTTGCTCACAAAGTAAACGAGAAGGTGCATGATCTGGAGAAGAATCATGGTTTGGTGCCCATATTCATTAACGCCAACACAGGAACATTCCGAAACTATGCCACTATCTCGCTTGGTGCTCGTGGAGACTCCTACTATGAGTACTTGCTCAAACAGTGGATTCAGACCGGCCGCAGGGATAATGATAAGTACGTAATTGAGTGTGACATTGAAGTTAAGAATTTCTATTACGAACAACGAATTCTTGATTAGACGTAGAAATTTCAGCTGGTTGATTTATCACAGCTGTGCTGTGCCCATTGTTTGTTATTTACTTTATTTGACCTCTTTTTTATTCTAGCCTTATTTTGGACTACATGCAAGCAGTCGATGGAGTTCTAACACAACTGATGCGGCGCACGCCACGAGAGCACTGGGTTTACATAGGCGAGCTGATCAATGGCAAAGACTTTAAGCCGAAAATGGATCATCTTACGTGCTATCTGCCGGGCACTTTGATTCTGGGTCACCAGAACGGGATGCCAGACTCGCACCTTATACTTGCAAGGGACTTATTGGATACATGCTATCAGACCTACGTGATGAATCCCACACATTTGGCTGCAGAGATCTCGTATTTTGCGCTAACCGAAAAGGACGATCAGGACATTTATGTGAAGCCAAACGATGCCCACAACCTGTTGCGGCCGGAGTTTGTGGAGAGTCTCTATTACTTCTACTCATTAACTGGCAATCGGACATACCAGGACATGGGATGGAAAATCTTCCAGGCGTTTGAAACTCACGCTAAAGTTAATGCTGGCTACACATCGATGGGAAATGTAAAGAACACGCAGAGCACGCGTCTGCGCGATTTGATGGAAAGCTTTTGGATGAGCGAGACCCTGAAGTACTTCTATCTGCTGTTTAGCGACGACCGCAAGGAAATCGACCTGGAGCAGTGGGTCTTCAATTCGGAAGGCCATCCACTGCCGGTCTATCCGCTCAAGACTTAACTACCGCCTAAGTGAAGCAATTAGGGGCAGCGCAACTTAGTTGCGTCCGCGACACTAACTGAAAGCCGAATGGAGTTGGCGCAATCATGCTGCATCTATCGTTTAACTCGTATTCGCAATTTAGCGTAAATGCCAAATACTATGCTAAGCTTAGAGATACGCAGAGCAGAGTTGGCTAATCGAATAAAGCAATGCCCAACGTCGGTATGGATCGATGGCGAGAAAGTGTAACCACTGGGGCGACAAATCGGGGTGCAATATCACCTTTTTAACGCCGGACCTCTGCTAACGAAATTCAGTTAAAATATTTACTAAGTCTATCTATAGAAGGCCAGCTATCTTAATCCATTGCCTTTGGAAGGTGTTAGATTTGAGGTTGCACCAAGAAAAAGCTGCATTTGTCGCCCCAGGGATTTTTAGCCAATCGTCCCATCTTCCTATTAAACATGTCATTTGAAAATCGGTAGCAATCGATTGTATAATGTTCTGTGTACTGATAATTGTTATTTTGTAATTATTTATTTCCTACTATAAGCACGTACTGTAACACGATATTGGGGCATTGCAAACCCCTTTTTTAGACAGTAGCATCAATCGAATCCGCCAGCAGGTTTTAACCTTGTAATTTATGGTAGTTAAACGTGTATGTTTACGTTAGCATGATATTAGGAATCAGTTGCACTAAGCACAAAGTCGATTTGTGTGTAATCTTAAAGGTAGCGAATAAACGAATCTCAATGAAAATGATCAGAACATTTTCGATCCCACGGCAACCTGTGAATGTATGTAAAACGGAGCCAATAATAAAATGCAAGTGTTTTTAAAATTGTATGGAATTTTCTTTATTTTCCTAAGAACATTTCACCCAGTACAAACGCAAATGCATGAACTTTAATTGCATTTCCTTTTATTTAGTTTTCGTTTTCAGTTGGGTTTTCGGTTGTTTGTTGCGTTTCAGTGAGATTTATATTGAATCTTTTGTTGGTTTTTGTTTTATGTACTTAATGTTTATGACGACTATGAATGGATGGGCTTAATAAACTATCAAATATTAAAGTTTTTTGTTTCCTTTGCTTTGCTTTGCTTTGCTGTCCTCTCTCTCCCTATGCTGATGATGTTTAATAAAACTCACAATGTTTGTTTAAAAATCTTTAGTTTTCTCTTTATGTTTAATTACATTTAGACACATTTAGCTGAACAATTCAAGTGACGACACTGCGCTTTGTTGTTGTGGAAAGTTGGTTGCGGGAGGGGCGACCGATTTGAGTTCTGAGGAGTTCGATTTCGTTCTAAATACAACTTAAAACAATTCGCATTAGTAATCTATCAGTAGAGTTAGGTGTTTTCAGTTTTGGGTTGCCAACTTAAATTATGCTATTACATATACATTTTTACACGAAAGTGGTTGTCTTTGAATAATAACTAGAAAGTTTCCAAATAGAAATACAAGATCATGCAACTCACACGGGACGCTGGGCAGGTGGGAGTCTTTGCTTTTGTGGGAGTGGATGGTTATGCTTATGATTTGGGCTTGGGTTCAGAAGTTCAGGGTCAGGGTTCATGGGTCATGGGTCGTGGATGGGTGACTTGAACAAACGAAGCACATCTTAAAATATGGTACCTCTCGAAGTTCCCTTACAGACTACACGCAATACAAGCAATCCGTCCACGGTAGTACGTATCGTAGTAGGTGTGTTAGTGGTGGTATTAAAGTAGTAGTTAGTATTGTAATTGGTATGTAATTGATGCGTGGCGCCCGCCCTCCCCACGTCAAACATTTACAATTGCTACCGCGAGTCGCGATTCGTTTTGGATAAACTTCGTAGTGGCTTACTGAGTGTGGGCTTTTGTATAGACTTTTTAATCGTATTTATTATGTATGTTTACAAGCTAATCAGACATCTATATTTAAAACGTGGCACAAATCACAAGTCAGATTTGTCGCAAGATCGAGATACAATTGATACGATTCGTTAATTTGTTGTTATTTGTTTTCTGGGGTTCCCCATCTCAGAGCTGCTAGCTTCTCGTTTCAATCGATCGGTTTAAGTGTATAAGATATTACATTAGATTCAATAATTTATAATTTATAAATGTTTAAACTAAATTGGCTAAAATTGTGATTTTTGAACTGCTTTTGGTTTGCTTCGTAGTTTGCCATAGTTGGTACTCGTTAATCCCTAAGATCTTTGCATTTGCTTTCCAATGACACCCGTAGCTATGCCGAAATATTCTTTACTCTCGAATTGAGCACGTCAATAGGTTGGTTGGTTGGTTGGTTTGTTGGTTTGTCTGTAATATCAGAAGCAGTCGTACTTGAAGCGCTTTAAATGATATCCTTTTAAAAATGCTTAGCTATATATTTATAATCTGGTTGAACAGTTCCTGGGGCGCGACTGAAACTGCTGCATGCTCTAACTATTTACAAATCTCCTTCGCAACGCAGTGCGTAAATAAATATATTCTATCTGGGCTTTTAAAAATCGATTGGATGCGGATAAATTGCTCTGCCTGATATTCAAACGACAACAAAATTGGCAACGTGATTTTAATTGTTTCTCAGAATTGCTTCAAGTAACTTAATTATAAGTTATACAACCAATTCGTTTTCCTTGCACTTCTCTCATTTTGCGCGTGTTTTTCCCATCGTTCCCTTCTTCCCTTTATCTTACGTACTTTCTTGGTTTCATTTGAATAAATTGTCTAGGGGCTTTCTCTTAGTTACTGTAGCTATATAATTTGTTATATTACGTTCCATTTTAGTGTACCTCTGTGAGAAGCATTTGATGCTATTCGTCGTTTAGTTTTCAATTCACCACGTCAATTGCTTTCTTAGCTTTATTGGGGCTCAGCCGTATTGTAGATGCCATTACTTTCACCTCGCTTTCTTCGATCTGTCCCCTTGCATTAAGTAATTGGTTATCTGAGGGCTTTTCAAATATGGTACAAATCATTGAACTAAACAATACAAACAATAAGTAAAAACAATTTATGCTACACGGACTCAACTTAGATCTAATTAAAGGTTGTACTCGGGGGTAAAACAATAACCAAGGACAACTAAGACGGGTATCTATACAATCAGGAAGTCATTATTATCATCCGTTTTTCACAAGGTGGTGGCATTAAACTCTAGTATCAGACTGTTTGAAGCATTTTCCGCCGCTGATGTGCTGCTTGGGGCTCCAAGTCAGGACGTCATTATCGACTTGACAGGATCGTCCAAGCCACCGGCTACACAGCTAAAGTCGTTCAGCTGTCCCATGTGCTGCGCCTGGGCCTGCGACATGTTCTGATGGTGGTGATGCTGCAGGTGCGGCTGCTGTTGGTGGCTCTGCATCAACTGATGCTGCTGGTGGTGGTGCTCTAGCAGTATGTTACTACTGTTGTCCGCCACTCCGCTAACTGCGGAACCACCGCCGCTAATCAGACAGTCGTTCATCTCCTCGCCCAGATGGCGGCGTCGTTGGATCGCCTGCTCCTGCTGGCAGCTAGGCAAATTGGCGCCTGCTTGCCGTTGATCGTCCAGCATGCTGTCGCCGAGGATCGAACCCAGGGAGAACTGCAGCGAGTCGCCGCTGTTCTGCAGATTCAGGATGCTATCAATGGCGCTGGCCACATGCCGACTGATGTCATCGTCGTACTCTCCGCCTGCCACTACTGCTGCTCCGCCCATGTGGCTCACATGCATCTGCTGCTGCTGTTGTATCTGTTGCTGCAGGTTATGCTGAAAATGCTGCTGCTGGTGCTGTTGCTGCTGCTGCTGATCCATTATGTTGGCGTAGGCAAAGTTGTGTTGCTGCTGTACCTGCTGTTGCTGCTGATGTGGCTGCTGATCCATCAACATCTGGGGGAACATGTCCGAGTCCAAGAGACCATGCTGTGCCACCTGAACGTGTTGCTGCTGCGACGACATGGGCGACGAAGAGGAGGATGAAGAAGCCGTGCACAGACGCTTGCTACTGTTGTCATCTTCCATATCACTGCCAGAGCCCATAAGCTGGCTATCCCAGCTCCTTTTCCGCGACTCTCCTCCATTCACCAGCTCCCCATTGCTAGTCCCGCTGGAAAGAAAGTCGCTGTAGTGCGCCTCCATGCTTTGCATCCAGCGTGGATTGTTGTTGCAGTTCAGTTCGATGTGATGTTGCTGCTGTGATGGTTGCTGAGGTCCTGCGTATTGCTGCTGCTGTTGCGACGTCTGTTGCTGCGGCGCCTGCTGCATAAATGATGCGTCTGGCACCCACATGCTCATTTTACTTTTGTGGTTGGCAGCTGGCGATTTCGAGTCGCCAAAAATCTCGTCCAGGTTGGACTCAATGTCGTGGGCATCGTTGCTGCTCTTAACGTCCAAGTGCACGGGGGACTCCCCGAACATTGCCTCCAGTCGTGTCTCCACGGATTTCTGCACGTCCGAATCGCTGCTAAAGAACTCACTGATGGCGGGATGCTCGTTCTGCTGCTCAGCATCCATGACCACCGGCTGTTCGCGCTGGCCGCTGCATGAGGAGACAGTCTTCACGGGATTAGAACCAGCAAGGCTTTCGCTAACGCAACTGCTATTGCTGCTGCTGGTGGTGCTCTGGTTGCTCTTGTCAATGCAACCATTGGGGAACAGATCCGACATGTGGTTGCTATTGCCCATCATGTTGTTCGAATTTGAATTGTCCAGGAAGTGTGATTGCTGGGTTGCCTGTTGGCGATTGATGGGCAGATGCTGTTGGTTTCCATTTAGTTGTTGCTGCGATTGCTGCATATGATCGTTATTCATCAGGTTAAGCTCCTTTTGCAGGCAGTACCACCCATCATCCTGGTCTACGGGATCTCCTCCATTGGCTTTGATATGTTGCTGCTGCTGTTGTTGGTCCATCATATTTCTTTCCTGGTAGCGAGTCTCAGCGCTCTTTGCCAAAGCCGCTTTGTTCTCCACCTTCTTCATGATGAAGCTTGTGGTGAGCTCAGACTCAATGTCGAAGTTGTCGTAGTCCTTCTTAATGTATTTCGACGACTCCTTATCGTGACCTTCGCTCTTCACAGATCCATTTACAGAAGGTTCCACAGCTTCGTTGTTTTCCTCTTGCTTTACTGTAGTAGGCTGCTGTGGCTGTGACTTGCTGAAAGCTTTGTTGACATCAGCGCTGTTTTTCAGTAAATCAAATTTGTCGACAACGCCGTCTTGTTGAGCAGACTTATCGATTGGTTCCTGTTTGATCTCCTCCTTAACTTTCGCCTCCGAGAGTACATCGCTTTCCGCCGTCGACTTTTCGGTAGTCTGCTCCTCCTTGAGCTGCTGCTCTAGCTCCTTTTCAGCGGTTCGAATTTCATTGATCTCGCCTTTGAGATCATCGATCATAAGCTGCTGCATTTGTAGTAACTCAGAGGTTCGATGTGGCAGCTGTAAATAATACACGATTAGATAAAATACTAGAAAGTGCAATTTTATTCATACCGTTGACTCCTGCATCAGAATTTCCTGGAACTTGCCGTTCAGTTGGCGGAATTTGTCCTGGAATTCCAGAGCAGTGGACTCAAACTCCTCGTCTTCGTCAGAAGGCAACTCAACGTCGTTCTCATGCATGCAATGATACCTGGAAAAAGAAACATGTTAGCAATACGCTCCCCTATCCTTCATGTAAAGCAGCTTCTCACCTGATTAGCCTTTTAACCGCCTCATCCTTTGTGCGGAAGGGCTTTACGTAATCCGGCTTCAGACAGCTCTCCTGATCGACCTCCAGTTGGCGAACGAACCTGCGAAATAAACAAGAATTAGTATTTTGCTCGATGGTGCATTGCTATATCTGCAATCCAGTTGGCCGCTTTTCGAGAAATCGGCATTGATCAACCAACTACTCACAAGGAGAGGCGTGCAATTTTTGGTTTCTGTGTTGGCATTTCGTCCATTTTGCTCGGCATATACAGGGGCAGACTCGGTATGGTCGGGAGGGATGGCACTAGATTTCCTATTGGTCCTGGTGCTACACCCATGGCCATTGGCGGTGCTACTGGCGGCAGGATTGGAGTTGGTGGCTGCTGTAACTGTGGCTGAGGCTGCTGTTGGGGTTGCAATGGTGGCAGGGGCAACATGTTGTTCACTTGCATCGCAGAATTGCTGGTGTGGAGGTTGTTGCTATTGCTGTTGCTCAGCATATTTGTAGAGCTGGCGAAGATCAGTGGAGGTGGTCCGCTTTTGTTGAGCATTGGTTGTTGCTGATGTTGTTGCGGCTGCTGCTGCTGCTGGACAACCGGCAGCATGTTTACTTTTTGTGGCAACATATTGATGCTGCCATTGGGTGGCTGTTGTTGCATTTGCTGAGGATTTTGCTGTAGCTGCTGGTTAGTCACTTTGCTCCTGTTGGCCGGTTCCTTGCCTTTTATTTGGAGTTGCGATTGTTGCTCCTGCTGCGGCGTCGGCTTTGGTTGTGCCTGCTTTGGTTTGGCTCCGGTCTGTTGTAGCTGATGCTGCTGCTGTTGTTGCTGCTGCTGCTGTTGTTGCTGCTGCTGTTGTTGTTGGTGCTGCATAGGGTAGATGTGTATCCTCTGGGTTATATTCTGCTGGACATTGGGAGCAGTTGTGGCACCAGTGGCCGCTCCTGCAGGAGTGGATGAGTGGTTGTTGGGCTGTACCACATTGGCCGGAACGATTGTCTTCAGTGGCTCAGGAACTGTTGCTTGCAACTGTTGCTGCTGCTGTTGTTGTTGTTGAACTGGCTGTGGCATGAGGCTGAAGCCTCCCGTTCCATTGGCTGTTGGCAACATACCCTCAGGAGTAGGCACCTCTTTGCCGGAGGCCAGAATCCGGTGCTGCTCTGCGAAGAGACGCTGCAGTGCCAGATTTATCTCCGCATCTGTCATTGGTTTGTTGTAGGCGGCAATAGTTGCCGAATCAATTTCCGGGGAGACGGGCAAGAAGGTGGATTTATTTTGCAATTTAATAGTGAGGAACTGTATCTGCATCTGGACCTGCTTGAAGATCTGTTGCATCTGGGGCGTAAGTTGGATGGTTTGCACCCGGGACACAGTATTTGGTTGCGGTTGTTGTTGCTTAGGTGCTTGCAACTGTTGCTGCTGCTGCAACTGTTGCTGCGCCTGCTGGGATGGAAGTTGCTGCATTTGGAGTTGGCTAACCCCAGACGCTACCGTTGGAGAAGGCATCGGGGCAGGTGTCGCCACTGTGGTTGCCGTCAAGCTGAAGCTCGTCCTCTGTTGCTGCTGCTGTTGTAATATAGCTGCCGTGCCAGTGGGTTGTTGCTGCTGCATCGGCACCGTAACGCCCACCAATTTGGTGCCACTCGTTGTCTGGAAGGGCTGGATGCTGGCGCTCATCGTTGTCGTGGTAGTTGTTGTGCAACTGGAGCTGCCCACCACAATCATCTGCTTTCCACTGGCCACATTGGGCTGCACGATCTGCACTGGGTTATTGTTGGGCTTTTGCGATAGGGGATCGAGCTTTGGCATCGGCTTCACTACGCTGGCGTTCTTCAGATTGGCCAACTCCGAGGCATTGGTCGGCGTTGCCTTGGGCTTCCTCACCGGCTTCTTTTTGACCACCGCTCCGCCACCGGCTCCACTGGTGGCTGCCTTAGCCGGCTCCAGTTTCGCTTTGCTTTGATCTATAATCGGCGCCACATTGGCCACCTGCTTGGTCACCGTTGTTAACGAAGTGGTGCTAGTGGTGGTGGTCAGCGTGCTACTGGCCGTTGTGGTGATGGCCAGACCATTCGTGATTGGCTGGATGGGATGTACTATTTGCTGCTGCGGTGGCTGAGGACGCAGTGGCATTGAAAGTGTCATAGAAGACGAGGTGGTAGCCACCTGCTGCTGTTGCTGCTGAGGCGGCAGTGGATTCACATCATTGAAATGAAGTTGCCCCAACTGCAGACATTGAGCCAGCTGCTGAGCATTGATACCAGCCGGAGCAATAAGCAACCGCTCGGTGGGACCAATCGAAGCAGCCGTTTGGCCCGCACTCATCGCAGTTATCTGATTCGTGACACTGTTCAGGCAGAACAACTGTTGGGTGGTGGGATCAATGGGCGGCAGGGCAATGTACCGCTGCTGGCCATTGTTGGTCAGTTGTGGAGCAGGCGCCGGAGAAGGGATCGGTACCGGCTGAGTGGGCAAGCTAACGGGCACAGTGACTGGTTGCAACTGAGGCTGTAGCTGCGCAGAAATCATAGGCTGCTGCTGAATGAGAACCTGCGAGTTCAGTGGTAGCTGCGGGAAGGATACGACTTCGTTCTGCTTGGCGGGTAGATTGGCCGGTGGTTTCATCGTTGACATGGTAGTTGTAGTGCTGGTCATTCCTAACATACTGCTGGCAGGATGTGTTACCTGACCTGACAATTTTCTGTTGTTAGCCACTGCAAGGAATATTAGCAATTATTCTATTTATTCAAATCGATGATCTTTCAAAAATGACAAATTTGTCAAGGGTTGCTTTGCCTTTTCAAAAATACAGATTTTTGAGTTTACTCACCTTTAACTTCTATTTTGGGAGCTGTTGAAACCTTGGGTTGCTGCTGCAGAATTTGCTGGGGTTGAGTTAGTGGCTGGGGTATGTGGATAACTTGCTGCTGCGGCTGCAGCATCGGAGTTGTTTGTTTGTTTGGATCCACGCGCGTCGGCTCATTAATGATGGTAACATTGGGCAGAGCGCCCTTTAGCAGAGCCTGCAGGATGAGCTGCGACTGATGGTCCTGGGGATTGTTCGGATCATGTCGCAGAATCAATCGCTCGCACTGCTCCGACACGGTGAGTGTGAGGCTTCCAGTGAGTTGTGGCACCAGAGCCGCAGCCGAGGCAGGGGATCCCACAGAAACCGATACATTGGCGGGCATTCCTGTCAACTGAGGTGGCAGAATTGTAGCTCCTCCGGCAGTTAACGCAGGAGTGGGCGTGGGAACCGATGGTTGGGCAGAACTGGCTGCTGGCGATGGAGGAGTAGCCTGTGGTATGGCCACTAGCTGCATTTGCCGACCATCGCTGGAGAGCTTGAACCCAGTGGAGTCCGACGTAATCGTAGGCGCCACCGATGGTGCCGCTGGCTGAAAGACCAACTGGGTTGATTGGGTGGTGGGCGCATGACCTCCGCTTCCTGGTGTTCCGCCCATTACTGTGGCTCCCGGTGGCAGGATCGGCATTATCTGGATCTTGTTCTCCACCGCACTGCTCACCGGCAAGGCGGATTGGTGATGATTATGAACCTGTGAGATCTGAATGTTGCCAATCTGACTGGGCACTGCTGTCGGAGTTCCGTGGGTCAGCATCAGGGTGGAATTGCTGCTGCTTGTCACTGGCGTGGGCGTGGTTAGAGTGATGGTGTTTACTGTGGTGGGTTGACTGTTGTTTAGGATGGTACTAGTGCTGCTGCTGATTGTAGTGGTAGTGCCACTGCTCGAGGAGATCATATTGCTTGCGCTGCTGGTCACGTCAGGTTTCTTGGCATTCCTTCGCACCGCGGGCTTCCTTCTTGGCTTGACAACAACTGTCGTGGACACCGGGTTCGAGGATAGGGCAGGAGTTGGCGTCACAACTGGTGCCGGCGCTACCTGCGGCTGCAATGTCATGCTAGGCAGGCTAATGTTGATGGTGGGTGTGGCAGTGGTTGCCTTTGCCGCCGCTGCTGCAGCTGCCGCCTGTTGTGCCAAATGTTGCTGCGCCTGCTTCTGAATTTCCTCTGCTGTGGGCAGCCGTGGCGTGGATAGACCAAATGGCGGCACCGCTGCCTCGGCACTTGGATCGATTTTGATGAGGATATTTGGTATTTCGGTGGCTGATTCGTTTCCCGCCGCCTGAGATCCCGTCGATGACTGGGGCTGCGGAGCGGGAATGGTCAAGGTAAAAGGCAGGCCATCGCTGCCGTTTTGGTTCGGTATGGAGATCATGATGTCGCCGCTGCTGCTCGTCGTCGCTGCTCCTGTGGGAGTCGCGTGGGCTTGAGCTGGCTCTGGTTCTGATGCTAGCCCTGTGTCTAGGCCCATTCCATAGTCCTCGTCGTCGTCATCGTCTCCAGTGATGCCGCAAAACTTCATCACATCGCCGAGATCCAGCTTTCCATTGCTACTTCGCTGGATCGTTGTTGGCGGTGGCGATGGAGACTTGGCGCGTACAGTTGGCTGTGGCGCGGGCGTGGCGGCAATGGCTATCTTTTGTGGCGTCGGGGGTCTCACTTCAGCGGGTGCTACTGTCGGAGAGGCTGCTGGAGGAGTTGGAGCTGGAGGTTGCTTCTTTTTGCGGGGTCGCGGTTTCTTCTTGGGCTCCGGGATAGTTGTCGCCTGGACAGATTGCTGGGCCTGCTGCACCTGGGACTGTGTTTGCTGCAGTTGATGCTGCAGCTGCTGAATCTGCGCCTGCTGCTGTTGTTGCTGCTGCTGCTGCAACTGAATGGTGGCCATCGCAGCCTGTTGTTGTTGCTGCATCATGGGCACGGGCGTGGGCTGACGCAATGGCTCCGGGGTGACGGCCAGCGGCACATGTGCCGGCGAGGATTGAGTGAAGAGCTCCGTCGTGCTGCTAGCTCCTCCGCTATTCGTTCCTGGAGCCTGTGGCGCCTGAAAAGCGTTAGCTATTTGCTGGATATGCGCCCCATTCAGCTGATTCAGATTGATGGTGGCTCCACCTAAGCTCTGCTGCAGATGAGCTGGCAGTTGGGATATGGCGGTGAGGCCGTTGGGCATCTGAATTTGGGCCGCAGCCAGCTGTAAGTTCTGCAGCTGGGCGGCTACACTCTGGCCAAGGAGCTGGGTGTTCAACGTGGCCGTCGTGGCAAACGGCTGAGATCGTGGCGCCTGCGCCTGGGCCTGTGCCTGTGCTAGAGCCGCATGCAGACCCGTGAGCTGCGTGCCAGACTTGATGGCGCTCTGGAACTGACCCGCCGCCGTCTGATGGATGAGGTTCGCCTGCGAGGACACAATGAAGGTGGGCGCGGCAGCCAGCTGCATTGTCGCTCCATTGGTGCCCACTATCCGCAGCAGTTGTTGCTGTGCCGGCTGCGTCTGCAGTTGGGGTTGCCCGCGGGCATTCTGCTGGATGACCAGGGACGGTGTGGTCGTCAGCTGGGGCGTAGGTGGACGCAGAATTAGCTGCACGCCCTGCGGATTCTGCTGCACCAGCACGGGCATTTGGTTAAGGAGCAACTGTTGCGGCTGGTTGGTGGTGGCAGGTAGCAGGATCTGTTGCTGTTGTTGTTGCTGCTGTTGGGTGGGATTGTTGGCCTGGCCAGTTTGCTGCGCCGACTGCGAGATCTGTGCTCCGCCGTTCGCGCCCTTCTTCTGCTGCTGGAGCTCCTGTTGCGGCTTGGGCAGAATCTGCTGCGGTGCCTTGCCGGTCTTGCCGGTGGACATTCCCGTGACTCCGGCATTGCTAACGAATCGGTGCTGTTGCTGCTGCTGGACTGGCTGAGGCTGCTGCTGTTGCTGCTGCTGGATGGGCTGCTGTTGCTGGGGAGTGGTCGCTATGAGTTGGCCCTGCGGTCCCTGGATGAACTGGAAGACCTGCTGCGCCTGCTGCTGCTGCTGCGGCTGCTGGGAGATGGTGAACTGCTGGGGCAGCATCTGCATTTGTTGGGGCTGCGGGGTTGGAGGCTTAATCGCCGCCGCTGCAATGGCGCCGCTGGGACTCGGGATGGGACTGTCCGCTATCAGGGGACTGCTGCTCTGGTAGTGCTGGAACTGCTGGTGCTGCTGCTGCTGCCCCTTCTGACCCTTCGTCGGACCTTTGGCGCTGCTGCTGACCACACTGCCGGCCGTGGCGAACGAGGTGGGCGTGCTGATGGCGGTGGCATTGAACTGTCCATAGCCTCCGCCGCCGGCTGCCACCGCAGTCGCACTGCTGATCGATGTGGGTGCAACGGCGCTGCTGAAGATCTGGTGTCCCAGCTGTTGCTGTTGTTGCTGCTGCTGCTGGGTTGCCCGCTTTGTGCCCTTCTGCAATGGAAAAATGGTAAACAATGAATTATTAAGTGCAATATGATATTAAGATGGTATATCTACCTAATACTATATGTACAAGATCTACATACCTTATTGAGCTGGATATTATTCGATCCCACCAGAGTGGCATTCAGCTCGTTCCCGATGGCATTTCCGTGCAGCGCGACTCCAATTCCTACTCCGGAACTGCTCCCGGCTCCTACTCCGGTACTCAGACCGGCTCCAGTTCCTCCGGCGGCGGTGGCTATGAGGCCACCACTGGTCACGCCGATGACCGTCGTGGCAGCGGCCGGCGATTGTGATGGGCTCGGCTGGAAGACCACTGTTCCAGCATTGGGACTGCCATTGGTGAACTGGTGGATGGACTGTCTCCTGCCAGGCGTCGCCGCCTTGCGCTCCTGAAACAGAAGAATGAATTGACCAAATTTAATTTTAGATTCTGCTAAATATGTGCAGTATTTTCCAAATCTAAAACCTGCTCCCATCTCTTATTAAATTTCGAGAAATTGTGCTCTTCCTCGTCAAGATCAACTTACGTGTTCCTGGGGATTGCTGTTGGCGTTTACTTGGCTGCCACCGGCTACGAGCACCACATCCTGTGGGAACGGCGAGAGCGATGGCGATGGTTGCAGACGAGGGCTAGCTGAGATCGATGGCGATGGACTGGGCGTCAGAAACGGACCCGGAGGAGACAATATTCCTGGAAACGAAACGAAACAAAGCGAAAGCGCCAGGGCGAAATTAATATTTGCTTACAAAATCAGGCGCAAAGTTGACCCAGATATATACGTATATACATATACTGAGTGTGTGTAAATGTGGGCATATCTGGAGCTGCAATCGTTTTTTGGTACGTGACCAAAGTGGCAACTGTCCCCGGCTGCCCCAAGTATCTCTCGCAGATAGCACTGCCAACCGGCGGCGGCGCATCTCCCATAATTGTCCGCCATTTCGCAAAGTTGTTTACTCTACCCCTTGGCCGGCCCCACTCCTGGCCCCCCTTTGTGCATACAAAAGCGAGAACTTAGCACATTTTCAAACACCAGCTGAGAGCTGGGAGCCACTCCACTCCACTCTACTCCACTCCACTTCGCTTTGCTTACACACAGCGACACACGAGCCGAAGACAGATACAATTTGGCTTGGGTTTTGGGCCAGAACCAGTTTCATTTCGAGAGTTCTTTGCACTTCTTCGGCTCGAGTATCTTTCCCACTCTTCTTTTGTTCGATTTCGGGCCTTCAGAGGTGCTGGGAGTAGTGGTCCGTTTTCGGCTTTCAAAATATTGGCCAAAGGCATGGGCAATCTGGACAGGCATTTAATTCAATTGGGAGCTCGCTTTCAGAAAAACCCGAGGCGTCGATGGGAGGGCGTGGAGCGAATCGAGCTTAGAGGGAGTTAATCCACCGGATATGGACTCCTTATGGCTTTGCCAACCTATTTGAATTTATTAAATTATTTCTTTTGTCCAGGGCGTACCGTATGGTTCAATAATTCGTTACTTTATCCACGTAAATTGTATTAAACCCTTCCTTCTCGTTCTTCGTTTGCAGCTTCCCAGGAATAATTTGCATATATTGCCGCAGCTGGATGTCTACAAGTGAGGGAGGAACGAGGATGTAGATGTGGATGTGGATGTGGGAGCAGGCAGCAGATGCAAGTGAAGGGCTCCAGAAACGAGAATCAAAAGGGAATATAATACTCGAACATTACCAACCTGCCAGCAAGTTGCGTTCGATAACACCCTTTATTAAAAAATTGAAATCGAAATTTTAACTTGCTCTTCAATATATCCTTTCCTTTCAAACTCTGTAACAATTCGATGATAAATGAATCATTTCATGTGAATCTTTAGCACTACTCCAAACGATGATCCAACACATAATGCATGATCCATCTGTTATAGCCTCTAAAAGAGTATGGACAGACAACGAGGAGGATAAGCGAGCATAAGCATGCATCAAAATCGACATCTTCGTCTGGTTGTCGGCAACTGAAAGGCTTTGGAGGTGGAAAAGGAAGGTGCCTTCGATGGTCGGGGATGGGGAGGAGCTGGGCTCCAGTGTTTCGAAGTCTGCTGCCGACGCAGCATCATTATCGACAGCAAAACTAAATGCAAAAGAATTTAACAAGCGCCTCCTGCATCTGCCTACAGAGCGGAGGGCACCTCCTCCTCCTCCTGTTACTGCTCCTTGCCTTTTGAATGCTCCCCGCTGGCAGCAGTCGTTGCCATTCAATCCTCATCACAAGATGGCCAGAAGGCCAGGGGAGGGTTTGTGTTGGCCGTGATATATTCCTGGCAACGAGTAATGCGAGTCTGCTGCCTTTTGTTGTGTGTGCTCTGCTCGTTGGATGCTTGTTGCCTGGACGATGTTTGTTTGCAGCCACCAAAGGATTGGCATCGGGATTGGATACGGCACACAAGTCCAAATCAAGAGCAACAGCGCCATGCACCTCACACACACGAGTGTGTGCCCATGTGCTCAGCTTCACAACTGAATGGCGGAATCGCGGATAATCCCCTGTTCAGCTTGACTTGCCTTTGACGCTTTTGTCGCAGCATTCTCATTTCAATTATGTAATTACTTAAACATACGCATTTAAATGAGGGTAAACATCCTTTTATAGTGCCAATTAAATTGGAAATCGTATCTACGGGATTATAATTAGGAACTACTCGATGGGAGATACAAAAGGCTGATTAATCCCATATTATGGGAAAGTTGGAGGTCAGCACTTTGTAGATAACCCTATATTCAATCCCTACGAGGCCTTCAGTGATAACATAAAGTATTAACCAAAATAATTGAGTTACGCGATATCATAGTAATAGAAGCATAATCATTGTATCTGCCGCTTCCAACGGCTGTGTAATAACGGTGGCTTCGATGGCCAGCCAGCGATATCTTTGGCACGACAACTCCCTTTTCCGCAGTCTTTAATTAAACAGTTAGCAGGCGGCGGAAGCGAGAAGGCAGAGACTTCGTAATTTCACACAAAGGCAGACCACAAACGCAACTAACGGGCGGCAGAGATGGGTGGCAAGTGGGCTCAAAAAAAAAAGGAATGAAAGAGAAACTAAAGGATAAATTGACAAGCAGACACAGATACACACCAGCGCACCCCAACTCACACACACACAGCAACAAACGACGCAGCAGACTCATAGATACGCCAAACTTTTTGCCTGGCGAACCACAGATGAGCGCACTTTTGGCTGCCGCCTGACATGGCGAAAATGGTCGAAATGGTAGTATGGATGCATGGATGGATTCTGGATGGATAGATAGATAGATGGAAACTGTGCAAGCTGGGCGGACTAACGTGGCGGGGGGTGGAGTCCCAACTCCCAACACCCGACTGCCTGACGGCCATTTACTTGAGTGTCTGGGCGCAAAACAGAGGCAGCAGCAATGGCAACATCAACGTTCTAAGGACGGCTTTTGAGGGAGAACTACACTGGGCGAAATAGCTAGGGCAGTTCATGGGATCATCTCAGGATGGATCTATGATTTATTATTAGACTTAATCCATCTTATTCTTTGTCATTTTTGTATCGCTCCAAGTAACTTACGAAGATGAACTACATACTCTAGTCAGAAAATAGTTCTATATTCAATCTAGCCTTATTTCTTACCCCCTTTTCTTTCAGTGCATCTAGATTCTCAGCCAGAGCCGCGTAATATTTTGCATTTTGTGCCGGGGCAGAACCAAGCGGCTGTTGGTCGCGACTCGTCGCGAGATGAATCCTATTTACAAGGCACAATTCTGACTGAGTGCACACACACTCGGCGAGGGGGATTCGGGGAATGGGAGTGGGGTTCTCAATGGGGCGGGGGTGGGGCACGAAGAGCAGGGGTTCGGGCCAGGAGGCAGCTTGTCAAAGTCAGTAAAATTTTAGTCGCTTTGAACGACAGACGTAACTGCAGCACAAGTACAAGAAAAGCGGAGTGGAGGAGGCAGCTGGAAAAAACGGTGAACTGAAAGGCAAAGTGTTTCTGCTGTTTTCCCTCTGTGCAACTGTAGTGGCACGACCCCCATTTGCCCCTCCACTTGCCGCAAGGAAAATATATTTTCTAGTGCGCCTTGGAGGTAATTCGGGTTGTTAAGCTGCCTTTGCTAGTAGCAAAGCAAAGAGCCAGATCTAATTGATTAAAATGTGTACAACAAAAAAGGGTAACAGGCACGGGCAAACTAATAGGGTATTGCTTCACTAGATATACTATTTAAATGGAAAAATCACATTTATAACACCCGAAAAGCAAATGGAATATTTATATTTTAATGGCCACTCTGGACACCACTAAATCACAAACACCAAGCATTATATATAGAATAATAATTGGTTTTTCTTTCCTCGCTGTATGCTAATTTTTAACAAACATTTAACCCAATCAATAAACATAATTTCCGAGTATTTAGCACACATAATCTGTACCAGCCAAGCATAAATCACTGGAGAAACAAGAAATTCCCAACGAGAATGAGTCGCATTGGCGAACTTTTTGCCAAATCATGCGTTAATGGGATTTATTCGCATTATAACCCGGCGGAGTCACCAGATCCGAGCACTCAGCTTCCACTCCAACCCCAATGTACCATACAATTTTTTTCGCTCCAGTAAATTTCATTTCACCGAGCTATGGCGAATGAAAAAAAGTATATTTATATTCGGAGCTCAGACTGCGACTATGAGTCTGGTGTGTCTCCGACTCCAACTCCAACTCCGAATCCTCGCGTCCCAGGACACTTTGGAGGCACCTCCTCCTTGGTCCCGGCTGGAGCAGAAGTAGGAAAGCCACCTTATGCTTTCGCATATTTTATGTGGCGGTAAGTGTGTGCCTCTGCTCGTGTCTGTATCTCAGCCTTTGTTGTTTCATTTATTCGGTTGACTGGCATGACCTCAGTACGGCGACTCCTTTCCACCGTGTGCCACCCCAATCCCGGCGAGCCCGCTCCATTGCTGCCCCTTCCACAACAACAACGATTGCTAAGTAGAAGCTGCAGCAAGAGGCGCCGCCATCGTCGTTTTGAAATTTTCATCCTGCGACTCTTTAGCAATTGTTGGTCTTCTTACTTTTACCCTTCTGGAGGACATTACGCCTTCAGTCGGAGGTCTTGGCCACAGCGGGGCATTCCTTTTAATCGCATTGAAATTGTGCACTCTCGACTAAGCCCAAGATGGTTATTAATAAGAATAATTGCAGGACAACCAAAAAGAGGTTCCATGAACTTTGGGTAGAAATCTGAATAGTAAAGATTTTAAGGATAAAGTGACAACCTTAACTTTTTTACCTGTTCTTCGATAATATCTTGTGAATGAAACTACAAAAGCATTAATCCTGCCAAAGTGCCTCCCGATCAAGGGATACCCAAAATCACACGCAATTATTTCCAGACGATAATGACCTTGTATTTTCCTTTCGTCAATACAAGGGTATTTCACATATCGGTCTTGCAATCTATTGTTTTCGTTGTGTTGTTGCTGATTCAGCTTGTGGATGGCTGATTTCGCTGCCACAACTTCTCCTACTGAGTTTATTTTTATTTTTTCTGCTCCTGGTTCCCTGCATCTGCCTCTCGGCTCGTTCTATTGTCACATTTTGTAACAATGGCAGCCGTGCGCGCGATTCGGACTCAGAAAAAGGAGCCGAGTAAGCGACTGCAGGAGCAACATCATCATCGCCACCATGCTGATCATCATCATCGTGGAGAAAACAGCACCAACAACCAGAAGGAGCAAGAGGAGGAGCAGAGGAGAGGAGGAGTTAGGTGGTCCATCCGAATGGAGAACGGCTGAGGACTACTCGCTTTAGCCCCGCCGTATGAACTGTTGATGGTGTTATGGCGATATGTCGCCGACTACGGACTCGCCATCCTCGGGACTCCCAGGCTCCTCGCCTCCTCCTCCATTAGTCGCACGCGTTTATAAGTAGAAGCATAAAAAAATGTTTGTGCAGAGTAGGAAGGAAAAACAATGCTACGGCAGGACAGGATGAGAATAAGACAAGCCATGCTGCAAATACACAATGAAAAAGATCCTAACAATGGGCACTTGGAAATTGAAGGCGCTTTTTATTTCATCTCAAGGTCCAGAGGGTTAAATCGGTATTATTCTCTACGAGAAAGCAATGCGAAATTGGGGTAAAAATAATTTAATTGGCGGCAAAATTAAGTTTATGAGAAATAGTAATGAATTCAATTCAAGCACCTACAGTTTTATTTTCCGTGTATAGGGAGGACACTGTGACAAATGCAGGAATGGGTGGGTCGGGGGGGATTGGCTGGCCGTCTCCTAGTGGAGCGGATGAAAATGAAATAAAAATCGATAAGTAGAGGCACGTTTGAGTGCCCACCACCCGGCTCACGTACACACGAGGTGGATGTGGCTGTGGATGAGGATGGTGGACAGACGATGTGATTCCGCTAGATGCCTCGTGTGTATACTTTGTGTATTGTTTGGCAAATTCTTGGAAACGTGCTACTCCCCAGCTACTCCTCCTACATTGTATCGCTCCTACTCGGGAGTTATATATACTCGCATTTTGTGTTATTTTCCATGTCTGCCCTCTTTCAAACTCACCCTATTTTGCTCAATTAGATGTCATTTAATGCTTGATAATTCGCCTAATGACAGGAACAACAACATTTTCCCGACTGCAATTTAAATTGCGTCTGGCCGAAAGTAAAGGTCAAGTTTCGAATTATTTTTCAAAGTCTTTTGTGTCTTTGTCAGAGAGCAGCCAAATTGAAAATTAATTATAGATACGCCATTTAAACTGCGGTGAATAGGTATTTTACCAAAACCTTTCATCTTCGCCCATAAATAATTAAGTTGCACAGGGTGTACTCCGCAGCATAACATCAAACCATTAACTTAATGCTTTCACTACATTATCACTATCAATGAATAAAGTTCCTCAACCTATCCAAGTTAAAAACAAACTGTCAAATTAGTTGTCAAACCGTCTGCCAATGACTTTATTCAATAAAAGTGCACAAGAGTCAACGACAGACAATACAAAAGCTGTGAAAATACGCTCAATTGACGACGCTCCAAGTGACTGCCAAGGCTTCAATTAGTTAAATGGAGTTGTTATCGCCTAAATTGATCCACAATTCAACCTATGGCCATAGTGCCACAATTGCGGATAATGCAGCCGGGCATTAAATATTCATTTAATGACAGCCAAGTGATA
This sequence comes from Drosophila simulans, assembly GCF_016746395.2. Taxonomy (NCBI): domain Eukaryota; kingdom Metazoa; phylum Arthropoda; class Insecta; order Diptera; family Drosophilidae; genus Drosophila; species Drosophila simulans. The sequence goes on along the minus strand of NC_052523.2, from coordinate 25,208,694 downwards.
AAACCGAGTGACAGAATCAATCGATGCCAGTGCTCACATATCGATTAGGCGACGTCGGGTCCAATTGGGCCACCAAGTTATCATGGATCATGGGTTACGAAGCCAAGGTAACCGCCGTTAGTCAAACCAGTTACCCGTTCTGCGGGTAAAAAGTTGTAAATTAATTGTTCCCACCATTGAACAGGTTTTCCTCCGAGTAAGTTATCCGCCAAAATCATTAACACATCTTGCGGAATCGTTGGCTGGCTTTGCCACCACTTTGTGTGGTTGTCGTGGTTTGGCGGGCGTTTGCTGTGGTTAAAGCCACAGCTCTGATGTCAGGACCTGCCCGACTCGTCAAAGCAAAGTCAAACCGCAGCTTATAAGCGGTTTGCCGGCTGCTTGTGCGGCTATGGCTATGGCCAATCGAAAATGCATTATTCAGGTCTCAAATGAACAATTCCGGCAACTGTTCCTGCCACCGTAAAACCAAATCGCACTGCTTACAGCACACATTCCTCATGTTCGAGCCCCGCCGACTCACATGTCATCCGATTTCGTTGTGTCCCAAATAAAGGCAATCCGGGCAATCTCAAACCGTCTTAGCCAGAGGCGTATTATAGCCGCAGTCATAGCCACGGCAACAAAGCCAACACACGCACCCCCAGGCGAGGGCAAATGTATCTAATGGATACCAGGACAGGCCAGACAGCTGCAGGCAGGCACTTATCCAGGTACAGTGGGGCCTCGTTGAAGAGACCTTAAGTGTTTTACTTTACGTTGCTTTTCCAACAGAATTCGTTTACTATTTAGTTGAATAATCCAAATTTGGATTTGGATTTAATTAATTTTCGACGGAATTCGTAGACTCTGGTAACTAAATTTGTTAATGAATCCTCTTCTTTATTTTGACTCCCCTACAGCAAGGATTAATTGGAATTATAACCATAACTCCTGTGATACACCCACACCTAACGCCCCAATTAGCGCGCGCCCACTGTGGCCCAGAGTATCTAATGGTTACCTATTGGCCGGGCCAAGGCGAAGGGCCACCGAAACAGCCAAGAAAAGGTGCCACCACAATCTGTGTATCCGCATCTGTATCGGTATTTTTCCCTGCCAGTCTGCTTGTGTGGGTGACGAGTACATCAAAATGTGTTTAGTTGTATTGTGTGTGTGTGTGTGTGTGAGTGAGTGCCCACCAGCGAAGAAGAAACAAAAAAATTGTATCTATATCCTATTTGTTGGGGGTTAAAAGGGGGGTATATGACGATGGTTTTTATAGGGTCACACGAGCGCGCATTTCTTCACAAATTGACGTTGTTCTTGTTGCCGCTGATGTTCTCTGTTGCTTGATGCCTGTGTAAGTGTAAGTGTGTGTATCTGTGTGTTTTGTTATATTGACGTATCTGAGCCTCAAGACGTGCGCTTTACACTTCTGCGCCCCAAAATGCCCCAACAATAACAACATACGAAAAAAGAAAAAAAAAAAAACGCTACAGTTTGAAATTACAAACTGAAACGCGCAGGTCTAATAGTCATTTATATTTATGATATCAATGTGGGAAGTAAATAAAATGAATCAATTGCTGTTCATTGAGTATTTCAATTTAATAAATATTGTTTTGATACGACACTATCAAATGCAAATGCCTAAGCACATAAGCACATGAGCACATTAATGATCTGACTTAATGATAATGTCAGGCAAGTAGTTTAATTGTGTCACATTCAATTTTCTTTAAGTGCATCAGGAGGCCAAACATCATTTGCACGCGTGCTCTTTCCGCTCTTTCCGCTCGAGAAAAGTGAGAGAGCGAGGGGGCGGCGGAGGCGAAGGGGGCGGGGTTATGGCCCAGAGGCATCTTCGAGATACTCACTAAATATTTGCGGATAAATGGTGAAAATTTTGACTGCTTTTGCACTAGATTTGGTTGCGATTTACGCCTCTGTTGTTTTTGGCCCATTAAATGCCAGGAGTAAAATTGGATTCTCTTCCCACTCTCCTCTCCTCACTTCCGTTTTACGGTTTGTTTTGCTTTTAGCCTTTCACTGCACTGACGATGCGAGATGATGCACTTCACTTCACGTTTTGGCCTGGGTTCAATAAATTGCATTTGCATTTGCATTTACATTTGGCATGATGTGCATGTGACACACAGAAGTAACGGTTACGGCGGCAGGACAACAAGGACTACGACCACGGATACGGCCACATTCATCGCGAGCCCGGCACGTACGTGAGACTAGAAGCCCGACTCATTGCACTCGACATTTTTATATCCCGATGCGAATACGATATCCTGCCACTGCCACTAGCATTTGCTCTCCTCCAATTCAATACGCTGCCACGCTGCGCTCTTCGCGTCCTCCGCCACCTTGTTGCTGTTGTTGTTTCGCGCGCGAAGGCAAGAATGAGAATGAGAAAGAGAACGAAGAGTCTCCGACTCGAGACCGAAAAGGAAAAAAACAGAAAAACACAACAGAGCGCGCTGTGGTCACACTGGAAAAATACCATAATAATGGAAGAGCGGGAGAGAGCGAGAGTGCAGAAAAATCGAAACCGTGGGTGGAGGGACCAAGGAGCAGCCGTTGGGGGTGGGGCAGCGCCTTTTGCAAGACGTGTGCGGTGCACCAAACACGTAAAAACACTTAGGCATCCCAGCGACATTAGGCCCCCGGAGAGTGTGAGAGGGAAGAGAGAGCGCCAGAGCGGAACGAAATGCAAAGGACCAGGACCAGAGACGGCGTTGCCAGATACAAGAGGCTGAGCTGGCTACTCATGATAACAGGTGGTAGCACTGTTTGAGTGATAAGGGTCATGCAAATATGCATTAGTCAACAATCAATCAGTATATTAGCCATAGTACAAAAGGTCTTCCTGGAGTTCTTGCATCCTGAACAGAGCTCTTAGTAAAGGATTTTTATAGTAGCCTATAAACTAAAAACTATTTTTTAGCCAAAAATATCTTTTAAAAAAATTCGCCTAAGCGTGTTCCTTAGACATTTTGAATAACCCCACGTCGTTGCAATCTCCCTAAATGTTATTTTTCTTTCCTACATCTTCAAAAGTTCAACAACATTAACAGCGCCACCTGGCGGTTAGTTTTCGCGCTATGCGTTATGAGCCGTAATCATCAAATAAAACGGTAAGCCGACAAAAAGTGGAAATAAAACTACTTAATCTCACTCTCTCAGCACGTGAGACCCAAAAGAGAGCGCTAGATTTTGGGGCTCTCTCACGTCACGCGCAGCCACCACCAAAACAATAACAACAAATAACGGTAACGACACGGAGCACATCAAAAAGCAACCCTCGAATTTGTGTACAGCAATAACAAAAACAAGCGGCGCTCCGCAGCTCGTGAATCAAAATATGGATATGGATTATAATGCGAGAGTAAAAATGGGGCACCACACACACACACGCACACACACGGCGTATAGACATCGAGCGATATAATCGACAAAAAGGATGATATATTACACGTTTCTCTTGCGGAGATTTTTGCTTTTCCGCCGTCTTGGGTTCAAAAAGGTTTATGGCCAATTTTACAGTTGCCGACAGCAATTTGCATTCACAAACACACGGGCACAAAGGCAAATCAATTGGCAGAAACCTGTTACAAAGGCCGGAAAGAAGAAGAAAATGAAGCAGGCTGTCTAGCCATCTCACTCCCACACCCACGCACTGCATTCGACGCGGTGTACACCAGAGAACTGCAGCCCGCCACTGGCACTCTACGTCCACCCGATAAACACTCGGTCTCTAGGCACCCCGTCTTTTTTGACACCCTACTTGCGGCAACAGAAAATATTCGGGTGTTTTACCAACGTTGTGATTTTGTTACGAGTAAAAAAACCACCCGAGGCCTGCTGCGCAAGAGCCGTATGGGTGAGTGGACGCACAGTCAACGATCGGCCGCAGGTCATTTTTTGTACGCCTAAAATTTGTATGGGTGGAAGCGCGACGGGTATAAGAAATGAAGGGTAAAAGGGAATACCCAAGAAAAATTTCGTGCTCATGTCGGGTGCCACCCGTTTCGAATCATTGCCTTACTAATTTTTCACAAGTCGCTAGCTGAATACTCTAATGACAAATATTCTTGCATAAATTCATTTTTGAAATTTTGTGACATTATGTACATAGATTCGGCTATTAGCATTATTACTATTACTATTATTTTTACTATAATTTACATTTAAATAATAAAAACGTTAATAATATATAATAATATATAATATAATATATATATATTTATATATATATATATATATATATATATATATATATAATAATTAAATTACATATATATATATATTTATAATATATAATATAATAAAATATAATATAATATATATAATTATAATAAAATATAATAATAAGATGAAGGGCATATTTTACAAAGTATTCGACAAAGTCTAGAGCCACGCCGAAAGAATAGTGTATAAACGTATGGAGTGTAAAACGTATGGAGTTACGCATCTTGTCTGTGACTCGACTATCTACAAGAGTAGATAGACTGATAGAGACTATTACCCGAGTATTTTTCGAAACACCCGAGTATTTTTGGAAACACCCATGTGTTTAACGGTAAACCCACAAGTGCTTTTGTCACTCATCCCTTTTTAGGCATTTGTCTTTTTCTGACTGTTTGTCTTCTCTACCCTCCGTTATGGGTGCCGAGTATGATCGGCACCCGCGACGCAGGTCACCGTATTAATTCGGGTGCGGGCACAACGGGGTGTCTTGTCTACATGTGCAGATGTATACTGTGTGTTTGTAAGTACCCGCGATGTGCGTGGCGGGTAGCACCCGCACACAAAATTGTTGGGTGTGAGTCGAGTGGTAAAAAATGCCACCCTTGCAGTTCTCTGGTGTACACACAACACGCAACACAATTGAGTGGCATTCAATCACAACACAATTAGCATGCATGTGTTGGTTGCTTGTGGTCAAAACTCTCACGCACTGGATAAACCAGATAAAGTATCTCAATAAAGTCAATAAATAGCCGGCGCGAAGTAGAAAAAAACGCAAAAGCAATACCAAAGAAAAACAAACACATTTTTCTATAGACGAAAATTCGGGGGTTTTTTCTAGTCATGGATGATGGGGCAAAAAGCATTGATGACAATGCAACTTACTAAGGTGCCCAGGTCTAAAACTAATTTATTGACTAACACAAAAATATTATTTAAAATTTATATTTCTCTCTCCCACTCTACGTGTGTTATTATTCCCTTTTATAGTCTTGAGATTTAATTTAAATTATATCGTAGTTTATAAAAACTAAAAAAAAGAAGTTTCACTCATAAACATTCCAAAGAGTTATGGCTGAGTGTTTGTTTGGTTTGCAATCGATAAGCAATTTTCGGAATCTGAATGAGCCATGTTTGTATTTCCTACGAATGCCATGGGCAAACAATGGACTAAAATGGAGGAGCCACATGTAGTTCGTCCTGGTCCATATAATCCACATAATCCTCGCAGCCCGGCAGCATTCAAGTAGGTATGAAACTAGCCAAACTGGAGCAGGAATATCTGCCAGGTGCCGCACCGTTTTGGGCTTGTTATTTTTGCATATCTATCCGGCAACAGGAATGTAATTGAGTTAATAACAGACGAGCGAAATGCCCGGGAATCAGTGGAAACCAATCTCCCTCTTTTTTTGCAGCTTTTGGCAGCAGTTTTGCATTCATTTACCGAAAATACTGCGTGTGCAGTGTGTTTTGGCAACACAAATTTGTCTGGAGGGGAAGAGATGCAATGCTTATTGAATTGAAATGGTTAAAACATATCTAAAATCGATTTTTCCATAACGAGGTAATTCGACAGCAAAATAGCTGCGCAATTTAATACTCATATAATTGTGCAGCTTGTTTATGTCAGCTAACATAAATCTCTGTTATTTCAACTATTTGACTATTGTAAAAATATTGCTGCTAATCATTAAGAGTTTTAGGTTACATATTTTAGATCAATTATTTTTACCATCCATGATTGCATTTCCAGATATTTCCAGATATCAATTGATTGTAATTAAGCGACTTATTTACCTGAAACGACAAAAAGATAGGAAAGTATTGATTAGCACGGTGAATAGGCTATAATAAACTTGTACTTTAATTAACGGATTTCCAAATCTATGGCGGTTTAATTATGCTTTTCGTGCTAATCAAATCATTAGGGTGATATAACGAGGAGTTAGGAATGGATCGGATTTCACATTCTACAAGTTTTTAGCTAATGATGATAATAATTATTACGATCATAATAATAGCCCACATACGCATCATTTGTGGTCTCCACTTAATAGAAACACCACATTATCAGATCCCATGTTAATCGCACAATTAAATCCGCTAATACTGCATCGAAATCAAGATGGAGATTCGTTCTGATTTGCCTGCCTCGATTGTGAACCCAAATGGCTGTGAAATTGAGATTTCCTACTTAAGCGCAATTAAAATTAACTTCAAATGAAATCGTTAAAATTGACGGGCATTAGGGGAATGGCCGCGCAAACGGGAGCACTTCTCAGTTGACCGGCAAAACTCCATCCCGGCATCGTCATAAAGGCAGGGGTCTCTGTTCTTCTGGTTTGCGGCTCCGCCGAGATCCCGGCTCCGAACTCCGAGCTCACAGCTCCGAGATTCCCGCCCAGACAGCCCATCGTTATTGCCCTCCAGAACCACCCTACCTACTTCTTCATCTGCTGGGCGGCGTTGAATGCGCCGCAATCAATTTGTCGACTAATTGACATACATCAGAGCAGTGAAGTGTGCTTTAAGCGCAATGAGAAATTATATTTATAGCCGGGCATCGTTCTTTTCCTGTTCTACGGCCCCCCGCCGATTTGCCCGACTATATCCGACTTTGGTTGGGTTAGGACTGGGCGAGAGCTGCAGGGCAGATGGAATCAGAACGCAAACACTCCACTAAAGTGGGCATCGAAGGAAGGGAGGTGGTGGCAGGGATGTGTCGAGGTCACAGGGCAGAACAAATCAAAAGTTAACTACAAACTACCCATAAATCATGCTCATAACTTCCCATCACGTTCGATGGGAAGCAGTTCAATTGGGTGGACCTACAACGTCTGTGATTATTTCCTGAGAAATCGTTCTCATTGCTTGTAAGTTAAGTCATAAACAGACAAACCTGCAATCGATTAGAAATCTGCGAATCAAAATCTATTATAATCTGCACACACCCATCGCAATTTATCGCAATTCATGATGTCTCTCACGTGGTAAGTTTCCCTGTTCAACACTGTTCGCATTGATCGCTTACATCATGAATGATTCGTAATGAAGTTCCTCGGCGTTTTGATGTCTCAAAATGAAATTAACGACTTGGGCTGAGTGGAATGGGGCTATTAATAGCGGTTGTCAGTTGATGTACTAATTTTTCAGTGAGCCGCACATCCCATTGCCATTTCGATTCAGATTCGGATTCCCACTTCCACCATCGCGTTGCCACCTCCTCCCCAGGCAATCCCCTTTGAATTCCCCGAGCTGTCTGTTTGTCACTCAACATATGGCGGGGATAATTAGTTTGCCTTCGGTGGCAGCTCCCAGAGCATCCGACTTGTAAGCATCTCTCGTTCCGTTCCGTTCCATCTCGCATCTCTATCTGTGCTATCCGCCGCAGTCACATCCGTATCTGCATTTGTATCTGTATCTCTGGCTGTACGTGTATACTTGTATCTCGCTCTCCATCGCTCCAGCTACCTTCGAGATGTGGGCACAATTGCATTTTGTTTCACATTTCCACAATCGCAGCGCTCGTCTGCAGCTGTCTACATTAATTAATTCCTTTGAATGCATACACAAAAGCATACAAACGCACCCACAATCCGACTATCTATCCACATGCTGCTCTCTCTTTCGCTGGCGCTGTTCCCGTCTCTTTCGCCTCGGCACTCGACACATCGAGTCTGGTTTGTGTGTACATATGTAAGTACTTCGTCCGTTCGTTGTTTATTCGTTTTATGTTGTGTAATATATCAAATTGGAGTAGAGATGATGGCGCGCAATGCGAGATGCATTTAATAAATATGCAGATGCACAGATGCACCCACGAAAAACAACAGGGCGGCGACCAGGTAGGCTGGGGATTATTCCATTGACATTCAGGCGAGCATTGCGATCTCATTTCCCACTCCCCAATCCGATTTGGCCCCACGTCCCCATTATCTGGCCGGTCTCCAGATTGACATGACGTGTGTGCGTATTCATATTTCGTGAGTAGCGCCCAGATCAGTTGTGACAACTCTAGCGATAGCTAAATGCCAATAAATTAAGTTCTCAAACCAATAGCTACATTTGCATCAGTTTTAATTAATTGAAGATACCATTTTCAGCTCCACCAAGCACTCACAATTTCTCGCTGTGCAGCCATATCGTTTAACGTTTCCACCGCAATTAAGATTCCAGCGGCAACTTTGGTTTGTTTTTAATGCTGATTTATTTATGCTCAGTTACGTGTATTTCAGCCACACAGAGCCCTTCAAAGCATCATTATACACGTAGACTGATGAAGTGCCCGCTGCCGGGAGGATGACTAGAACCTGGCCGGATCAGACAGGTGAGGAGCGGGGCGGGGGAATCAACCGGAGACGGGAACAGGAATCGGATCCCCACTCCCGCTACCGCTCCCTCCGCTGGTTTCGCGTTTCATCTTCGAGCACCTGCCATGCAATAACCTGACACTTGAGACCGAAACCGAAACAGAACAGAAACATATTTTCCGTTTCACACTCTCTGGCTCACCTGAGCTCACCTTTGCCTTTGCCTTTATGTGCCTTCCTGCGGTGTGATTATCATCCTCCCGCTCCACTTTGCCACCAAAGTCCCCTGTTTTGATTATGCTGATTGCAACAAATGTTATGGCCATTTTCGTTTCGTTTTGGTGGCTGGCTGGCTTGGCTGCGGCTGCTCTGGCTTCATTTTCAGCTTCGCCTGCGTCGTCGTTTGGCTTAAACATTTGTTTGCACTTGACATTAGCAAAGTCATAACACAAATTTCCTGCCTTGCACAGCAAGAGCAACAACAACAACAACAACGGGGGCAACAACCATAATAATAAAGCCAAAGGAACACATTGAAGCGGCTTAACAAATTGCTGTCCCAGCACTTCCCATCAGTGCTGTCACTTTGGCCATAATTTACATACCAAATTTAATTTTGAGCTTCAGAAAGATAACGAATAGTATTTGCTTTAAAAGTTTATGCCATATTAATTGGGTAAAGATCAAAACCAGGAAAGCAAATATATTATTCTGATTTATCATAAAACATTTGTACAGGTCTAGTTTTCATAATTCCTGGCCGTCCGTTTAAAATGTCATAATTTTAATGGCATATTATATCGCACTTGCTAAATGGAAAATTTAGCTATTTTACGGCCTAGTTATATCGCCAACACCATGGTTAAAAGCACTTTAGACTGGTTTGCCCAGGGGGAGGGTTGGGCAGGTGGAAGGACAAGTGAGGCGTTCAGTGAACAGACATCCACAACAAAACGGTAAAATTGTCATTTACAAAAGCCAACGCGTGCACAGGTAAAACTGTCGTAAAAAATACAAGAGCAGAAGCAAAAAGTCGAAGGCAGGGGCCGCAATAAATATAAAAAACAACCTACCGGCTTTCAAACGCCCGTCGCACGTGAAAGTCAACGAACTGGAACACCCCTGCTGGAGCACGGAGCACGGAGCACCGGGTAACCCCCTTTGGAAGCCATCCCCCCCATCACATCGCATCACCTGACCTGACCGCCGACTGTTGACGCTGTCTGTCTGCCAACTCTTGGCAGTCACCGCAATGCGAGGCATGGCCAAAGTACAAAATAGAAGGTCTAAGTTGCATGGACAACAGGTCCGGTCCAGCGGGAAACGCTATTATCCATGACCATTGATCCCTCCCCTTCCTTCTTCAGAGACCGCTCCACACACTGCCGTTAATTCGTTATTGTCGCAAATGTATCCCCGAAATGGGCAGTCAATGCAGTGCGGGCGTATAATCAACTTGAGATACTTTTGTAGCCAGGAGATCAAGTATCCGCCTAGGGGAGCGTGTAATTCGGCCAATTGAATTCGTGTTTCCCAGCTTTTTATGACCCTCCAACGAACAAAAACGTACAAAATCGCCTGTGGGGTGCATATAAAAAAAAGGTTTAAGGGTTTACAATCTGCAATCTGGGAATTCAATTGCCAATGTCGGGATAACATTTAAGGAAATTTCATTTTATTTTGGATATTCCGGTTGACCGATCTGGATTTGATATTTGACGTGGGTAAAGGGAAAAGGGATTCATGAAAATGGTAATAAGTTTGATTTAAAAGTCTTTTTTAATGTTCTATAAGTACTTAAATAACAATAATATCCTTGTTCGCGCTTTAATTTTTAATATTTTATATCTAATATGAATTTCCCACTCGGTGCTACGACTAGAAAGGCACTTTAAAAGACCATTTGAAAACCAGGCCATCCCATAAGCAACCCCAGATTATTTTCGCTCCGCTGGAAAAGAAGAAAAAGAATTTAACCGACAATTTTATTTTGATTTCGTTACCCGATTCTTTTGGCCAGATTGGCCCGGCCCAGCGACGTGTACGCTTTATGGCCAATACGTGTTTAGCCCGACAATGAACAATGAATTTGTTCCGTCTGTGCTTCAGTTACGATTCTGGCCATTTTGCCACTCCTTCGGCCTGGCCTGGCCCCCATCCATTTAGTATTACCAAATGGACAGCAATCGAAAACCTTAGAGGGGGAGACGGTAGCAATGCAATGATTCAGACAGCCCTTTTCAGCAATCATTCACTCAATTGATGGATTCAAATATGCACGGCGCGACATCAAAGACCACCACCGAAATGGGGGATCAAAAGGTCAGGGGGCCGGTGATAGCTGGATCCAGGGTGCTGGCTCTAATGGTTGTTGGTTAGAATTTATGCTTCGAGCACAGCGAGCCGTGTAATTAGATTGTCACACTGAAGTGGCCGCCGTCCTCAGCCGTTGTCATTTCATTTTCGCCGGATCTATTAAGTCCGCTCGACTGAATCACTCCTTTTTCGTGCCCTTTGGAAAAGGGTAGATGCTCTTTAGTTACAGTTCTAGAAATCCAACTATCAGAACTATTGTATTGCTTACAATGCTCATTTGATGTTTAGAGATGGATATCACTATCGGAATCGAACGACACATATCTTAAGGGTATGTAAACGCGGCGTTCTTATTTCCTGTTTTTTTTTTTGTATCCCTCTGTTTATTTTCCCACAAAACTCGGCGAAACCAAAACACATTGATTCTTTATGCCGCGTGCGCCGAGTTATATTTGGTTTCAGTAATTCGAGCCACCGCGCAAGTGTCATATGCCGGAGCGTTCGGTGTAGGGGATAATCACCGCCTGGTTATTAATTAAATGTGCTCTCGAAAATAAACGCAAATAATTCGAATTCTCCTCTCGCTGGCAAACACAACAGCCGCAGACAGCACAGCACGCGAACACAAAGGACGAGCTGGGGAAATGGAGGCTGGACTGTCAAAGGACCCCGGTCCATTCATTTGGTGAATCTGTGTGCGTGTGTGTGTGTGCACACTCTTGCATTTGTGTGTATCTGCGGTCTGACAAGGAGTAATTGCAAATTGCAATATGACAAACGCACAAGGATGCTCGGCAGTGGGCAGTTGCATATCTCGAACACACCTGCATAAATAAAACGAGGCCCATAGGCAACGAATGATTCGCACAGAGTTTGTTTGGCATCCTAAGGAGTAGTGTTGAGCATTTCCTTTAAGAGATCCTGCTGTCAGGACTTCAAGAGATGGACTAAATGAACCCATTCTTATAATTCGAAAAATCCCTAAAAGATTATAGTAGAAGGTGCAGTTTTCGGTAAAATTTATCACTCAATTTTAAGATTTGGCCAAACAAGTAAAGCACACTATCCTGCCCGAGGATAGTCTTGGCAAATCTCGCCTTATCTTTGCGTCGGACCAAAGAAAACATTAAATATGAAACGTCGAGACGACAAATGAAAGCCAAAAAGGATGTGAAAATAAATTCTAGACGATAAAATCAAAGTGTTGCAGACAACAAACGAACCAAAGAGGAAAACAGACCGCAGCAGCGACGAAGGAAAACTCAAAAGTTGTCAATTATTTTCACTCTTGCCACAGGCACTTGCAATTTAAATTGATATGAGCCATGGATATCAGGCTGTGGGGTATGTAGGTGGATTTTAAATTAGGCAAACACAAAAGTTGATGTCATATTGCAAAGCAACCAACTATTTTTCAAGTTTAATGGACGCAGCTCAAAATTGGTTTCCTTTCGAATGCACGTGCAATAAAATATCTTACGGAAATGGAAAATATTTAATTATGCCCATTCAAATTAAATTCAATTCAAGCGATCAAATGCCCAAGAATTCCGTGCATTAATTTATCTTTCCTGCCGTCAGAAGCATCAATGTAAACTCGTCCGCTACAGATTCATAATTTGGCTAAGTATTCTGTTTATTTTCCCCCCTGTCTGTGGGTCAACTAGCAGCTTTTCGAGCTGAAATGTTTCGGCCCAGGCGATTTGGGGCCACAAAAACGGCAAAAGGCCGCCACGATTCCGAGGCAATTAGGGCGTGGTCGCTGCGCCGCTGTTGAAACTGTGCCAATACTAACAAAAACATATTGCCAAGTGGCAAGAAGCAGCGGCAGGAGGCGGAGTGCGAGGGGCGTACGAATAGTTGCACTCGCAGCTGTTTACAAATTGTGTTTGCTTTAGCATAATATTTAGATATTTTGCGGGCAAGTGTAAGAATTGATGGCAAACAATGCGCGAATGGGCGGAGCAAAAAAAACAAAAGTCAACAAAAAGCAAAAAATGTTAATTATTTGTTTGCTAGCACTAGCACACACACACACACACAGACGCATCATAATCGCCGAGCTGCTTGGCCATTGTCCAGAATTTGTGGCCAAACATCAAAAAGACAGGGGGCTGCAATTGCGGCGGTTGGAGCAACCGCTTTGCCGTCCTGTCGAGTGCCAATTAGGACCAGAAAATCTAATCCGATTATCGACGGTGGTTCGAGTGGCGGCCGACAGACAAGAAAGGAGTGCAGGATCTGCTGAAAAGATTTTGTGAATGGCTCTTTAAAATCACTTTGCCTGCCAGGAATGAGGCAACGTTCATTTTCGCAGAGTAAAACATATTGCAAAAGCTCCTAGAGACAAGAGTCGCACACTTCAAAGTGCCTAAGCTGCTACTTTTCCACAAGCATAAGGTTTGCTAGGCTTTAATAAATTCTACTTAAATTCCAAACTTGCAAAGACAAAACATTTTAAAATTGTAGATATTATATTTAAATCTGTGCTTGATATTATAGTTTTATTTGGCTCCATTAATTTCAGCACAAAAGTTAAACAATTTTCCGCCAAATTTGCATAGTTCTCAGCACAGCCCGCATGGAACCCTTGGAAATGAGTCGAAAACAAATCAAACAGTCGGAAAATGCTTTGTAAGCCTCTAAAAATGGTTCGCACATCAAACTTGCACACCTAAATACACTCGAAAATGTAGGCAGGTGATGGCAATTAATTGCGAACCCCCCTTTTCAATGGGTCAGGTCAAGTGGGTGGGTGGAAATCGGGAAAACAGAAGTGAGAAATGCTGACAGCCGCGAAAAATGTTGTAGTTGGCCTATTAACAGTCAGCAGAAAATAAGAAAAACAGCAAATGGGAAACGATCAAAAAAAAAAATAAAAATAACGAATAAAACAATTTACAATTTATTATTTATAATTCGGCGAATTTCGAGCGCTTGCCAAAAATAAAATTCGATATCGGTCCATTCATGCATGGCGCAATAAGAGGTGTAAGCAAATAAAAGATACAGCACATTCGCTGCGGAAAAATAGTTTATAATCGAAATATTTTGGCTAGTTGCCTCGCATTTGCTCAAACGCATTTTCATTTAATTTGCGTTTATTTTTAAGCCGCTATCATTTGGTGGTTGCTAACGTCTAGCGTTTGCTTTTGGCCATTGGACTTGTGCGCTAATTGACCGAGTCAACTTGTATGGCCATTGGGATCTATATTGTCTGGGGTTCATTGCCTCGACATGCCAAGTAATCATTTATTTCGCACCGCCTCGTCTTGTAGCAATCAAAGTGCCAAATTATATTAGCCATAAAAACGGAGGCGTAGAAACAGGGGAGCGTTTGGATTTTATTACCGACACTCAAAAAAAGAATGCTTCAATTAATATTTTATTGCATAATATCTGCAACAAAATTGCGATTTCCTAACGATGGAATTGCGCAAATGATATGCAGATAGAACTTCTCTATTTGCCTTCTCATTAAACTAATTTTTATTTATAAGGCACCCAAACTTTTCTTTCACTGCCTAACTGCTTTGTTTCTCAGAGCCTATATATATTACGGTAATTATTTTTTAACCCACAAATGTCAAAGCCGAAAGCCAGCACAGCAGAAACATCAAAAACAGCTAATATTATAACGTTGTTGCCAGAGTAATTTCTCAAAACCCCTCTACCGTAATCTTCGTTCTTACCCGCTGGAATCCCTTCAATTTTCGCCTTCTTGTTGAAGCACAACTACGGTCAAAAAATTAGCATACCTTTAGTTTTACACAACCGGAAGTCATGGGAACGGGTAAATAAATTAAACAATGCCACTGAAGAATCCCATTTTATATTAGATTTTCAACTGATATATTGCATTTTAATACATTATAGAGCACCCGAATGAAATCGATTAAATTCCGTACCATAAATTCGTGAGTGGCACCTTTAGAGCCATTATTTTGACCGCAGCTGTATACACACTCATTTTATGGCCATTTGTGGCTGGCTGTTCTTTTGACTGTCTGTTGGTGGGTCCAACCGGGTGGTTCTGCACCGTTGACCGACAGCACAGTGGTTGGCTAAAAAGGGCGGGAGAACGGGGGGCGGGAAATGGAAGTTGGTCGGTTCGCCCAGTTGGTTGCGCTTTGATTGCTTTGTGTCGTTCTCTGGGGCCAAGTGGCTGAACCGAACTGTGCTGAGTTCAGGCGAGTTGAGTGACTGCCACTCCGCCGGAGTCCCCAAGTTATATCCCCCCGCTCCTTGGAGTGTGTGCATTACGTAGGAAATTAGTTTTAATCCACTTCCTCGATTGCTCCACAGACGTCTTGGCCATGTTTTTATGATGCCACTTTATGCGGCCGCCTCGTCCCTTAAAAATTGCTTCATAAATAAATAAGCAGGCATCAAGGACTTTCGGCCAAGGATACTCTCTTCTCCGTCAATTAGTCTGTCACGTTCAGGTTGTACATCATTTGGAAATCTCTTTCTTCACTTGACGCCATCTCCTTGCCATAATTACTTGGGTTTATGGCCCCTCGTTTTACCCCAATTAAATGTTAAGTAACCCCGAAAGGTCGTTAAACTTGTGGTACAGATTATTTGCCTCAGAAATCGTTAGAAAACTTGTTACCAACTTTCGTATCCAGAAATATCCATCTACCACTTTTTGTGGCGCGTAATTATGAGCTATTTACATACCTGGAATGACAAAACAAAAAGAAATTGGATTAGCACCGGAATATAAACACAATTAGCATATCTGGTAATTAACATATGACTGTTTTGTTAGCTACGATTGTATAAGAGTACGAGGAAGCACTATCAAGATCATGGCACCCACGTTTTCGTAGCGCACAGAGTTCAAAAGGTCACTCCAAAATCGGTTATAATTCAGTCACTGTAACAATTTTACAAAATTCATAGCGTATGGATTTTGAAATCCGATAACCAATAATCGCTGGTTTATTTATCGCAAGATTATCCACTTGCCTAACGATCATCTTCGATCGCACTGTACAATTTCTTCTTCTTTTCTCCCCTGGGAATTGTTCCCACATTAATGTGAAATAATTTAGCCCATCAATCCCGAACACTGGTCAATAAAGAGCAGGTAGCTAAACACCAACAAGGGAAGAACAAAAAGAGGTTCTTTTCACAGCGAATGATGTGAAGTATCCTCAAAAGTGAGGCAAATTACCTTTTTAGATGCGCTTTCAGCAGCATCGGTCAATTGCCTTCCACAGACTGGAAAAGAGAGGAAGAGAGGGTATCTGAATCTGCATATGTATCTGTATCTGTGTGCGTATTTGTTTGAGCGAACCTGCGAAGGTGGTCCAGTAAACATAACCTCACCTCATCGCAGGTTTATCTGTCAATCTCTCGCTGGCTCAGCCCCATCTGACCATCTCGCTCTCTCCCGCGTTACCTATGCAAACACACTGACAGATACACACACACACACATACGTGCAGATAGAATTAAGAAGAGCAAGAAGAGGCAAAGAAGAAGCAGAATCAAGAACAATGAGAATATATCTCAGGTTGTGTGTGACGACAACTAATGGATGAGCTTTGCTCCCGCTCTGCCTCCCTCTCATGCGCCTCTTCGCTCTTTTGCTCTCTTTTCGGCGCCCCCCCTCCCCCCCTCGCTGGCATTTGTTGTTGGCGATTGGCGAAATTCAGTTTGGAATTTCGTTTCGAAGCAAAGTGCAATATGCAGAGCGAGTGGAGTGGAATGCATCACACGTACGCACTCACAGATACATTCCCATGCATTGAAGGCACCCGGAAGTTAACAGATACAGATTAATTGCACTTGCTCCATTAAGAAATCACAACTTTTCGATTTGATGGTCGAAACATAAAATTGATTTTACTTGTTATTCCACTTTTGACTTCTTAAACGGCACTTATTTGGTAAATAAATAGTTATTCTGAAAGGAAGCAAACTCCAATCTGCACTCACTTCATCTTCCGCCTGGCCATATAGACATTCCCCAACTATAACTTTTCCGCACTGCATCAGCAGCTCTCTTACCCACCCGAATCATACTATACAACTCGATGGTTTTACTGGCCATCCATCCATCCATCTTCAATTTTGGCAAGTGAAGACCGAGCAACGAAAAGAAGGCTAAAACAGAATCAATCGACTGATGGAGTGGGCAAATGTGTGTGCATGCGTTTGTTAGATACATTCTTACAACAGGTAATACGTTGGCTGCCCGGTTGCCTGGCACAAATGCTTCAAAATAACCCGGCTCAAAGGAACTCGAACTGAAGAGAAGAGCGTTGGTAAGTGGCTGGCCAATTTCTACTGCTGCTGCAGTTTTTGCAGCTGTCCAGCCGACGGACCAAAAAGTAGATGGGATATTGATGCTACCTGTACTGCCAAAGCAACCAAACAGCGTGTGTTATCCTTCTAGGCATACAGCTGTCTTCAAGAGGATAGATCTCAGGCGACAGATTAGCAATGTGTTATTATCCGCAAGATGGATCGAAAAGAATAGGAAACAAAGATATTCACAACAGATATTTGTTCTGAAAAACCATAAAGGTTATATGTGGGCTATTTGATATTATAAATACTGGAATATACTGCCTAATATCTTGACCACAACTGTTGCTCGTTGTGTGTGGTGGACAGACCATGTTTGCCCCTCTGTCAATAAGCTCCGTGTTTCGTTTTCGTTCCATCTCCAGCTTCAGCTCCAACTCTAACTCCTACTCCACGTCCAGTTCCGCGCTCCTTGTTGTTGGCTCTTTGTTTGGTTCATTGTTCCTGATTGAACTGCCTTTGGATTAGGCGGAGTTAGTTGTGCGGACTGCGAGATGCCGATATGCCCGCCAGGTATTCTTTAGATTACATGCAACTACTGCGAACGACGGCAGATGCTTTTGTTCGTCTTCCAGTTATGGACTCACTATCCTCGCTCATGTTGCCATCATTACCGACCATTACACGCTCCGGCTGCAGCTGGCAGATTCTTATTATTTAGCTATTTTTGGCTCGGATTATCCGGCGGTAATTAGCAGAACCTTTAGAGGTAATTGATTGATTACTGAATGATCTGACGGAGCGAAACAGGGGGAATTCGGTCTGCCAGGCGGATTAAGTAAGCCATAGATCAAGCAAACAATAATCACACCCAAGAATAACAAGGGCAGCGACACTCCCCGCACCCAGTGACCTTAAATCGTTTTCAGGCTTGAGTGCTCGCCCACTCAACACCCCATCAAAATGTATCAATGGAAGTTAGCTCTTTCCAGGAGGAAACAAAGTGGAACATCTCCAATTTCATCAATGAAAAGTGACACCAAGTTGACAATAATTGGATTATGAAACAAACTGTTGCTGCTCGAAAAGAACATTCGAGTACGATAAAAAAAAAGTAAAGAACTGGCACTGAAAGTCGGAAAACCAACCATTCATGCATATCAACATCATTTATAACAGCATGAGGACTCTACCTCTTGGGCAAATGCAAATGCCTCTGGGAAAGAACGGGTGGCTGGGGCAGTTCTGGCGCATTGGAAAGTGGTTTGGGCCATGGTAGTAGCTATTCACTTTCAAAGTCAGGCCACTCCAACCAGAAGCCACCCAGCAGCAGTGCCCGTTCCACATCCACTTCCTATCCCAACCCGTAATATGCAAAGTTTTCTTCAACATTGCACACAAAGTTAAGCTCCACTTTTGCTGGCCAACAACATTAAGGTCATTGTATCTCATACCCTCACTTGGAACTGGGTCAACTTCCATGCCAGTCGTCCCCCCTGTTCGTGCCGCTTTCGATTTTGTTGCAATTCGGACACTAACCCTTTCTCTCCTTGAGCACGCGATCGCAATTAACCGGCATTTAGTAACTCAGAACATTTTCTGCCCCCACAAAACTACATTTCTATGGATACACCAGGAATAGAAACGCAATTGCTGGCAGTGCTGACTTTTCAAAATAACTATCTTTTACTCATGAAATTAAACTACATTAGGATAGAACTTAACTTATGATCTATGCTGCTTATGTATCCTTCGGATGCCATCTACTGACTAGAATTTCTATTAGTAACATTCGTTTTCCTGTGCTTTCCCATCAACCTTCTTGCGCTGCCAAATGAATTTCGCGGCTTAAAAAGTCCATAACTGGCTTCAACGATCCGGACACTTGTGCAAATGTTTACCCGCTGAATTCACAATGAGGCATTCGAGGGAGTGAACCAAACCCGGTGCAGAACCCAAACGATTCGGATCCAAAAACCCAGCCGAGGGGCATGGAAATAACCAAGCGTAGCGGAAGGCGAAAAGCAAACTTGAATTCGGTTTTATCATAATAACTGGCGGCCGACATAATGCTCAAACATGCATTAAAATATGAATGTGTACTTGTGTGTGTAAACAGTGCGTTTCATTATTTTAAGGCTGTTGTTGCTAATCGAGGTGGTAAGCGGTAATTAATTGTACATTTTAGCATGGTTTATGGTGATATAAAAATCCGCAATATATTGGAATATAATAAAATTCCCATATCAAATGTGTGTTTCTAATTTATCCGACCAGACAACTCAGGATGTGTCATTAATGTGTGTATAAATGTACGCAATTATCTAAATACCCAAATATAAATTAAAATATATGTAGAATTCGACTACTTTTAGCTTGAAAATAACCAAATAACTAAATTAGATACACCGCATTTCCCCCAACGCTCTTTGCGGAGAAATGCATGAGCTGGCAGAACCCCAAGTTGAACATTCAAAGACCATTAACCCATTAACAGCCGGGGGATTCCCCGCTCCGCCCGTGGATCGGCCAATGTGAATGCGAATGTCAAGTGGCATTGTACCATGCTCAAATGCACAAATGCAAAATGCAGAGTGCACACATGAGCGATCCCCCGTTGAAACTGGATGACATGCAAAATGCATCCGCTGGAGTGCAGTAAGATGCCCGGGGCTTTCCCCTTCCACGCCCCGATTTCGATTTGGAGAGCTCGTCAGGCGGTAAAATTTTGTTAATAATGCAACTTGGCTGAGCATCGGAAATGCATGCTGATGTTTTGTGTGCGCGTGGATGGGGTGTTTGCACTTTTGGCCAAACTTTGTCAGCCGGGAAACATGTCGAGCCAATAAACTGGAGTCGCAACAGGGAAAAGGCTGTAATGACAACTGTTATTTTGTGTTCGATACAATGCAGACGTAATAATTCGTTAAAGGGATGAGAAGGTAAAATCTGCTAATCCCACTTGACAACCAGATTTTGTTTGGCGGCATATGTTTAGCAACCTTGGTGGTTGTTCTTTTGGAAAGCCGATTGTGCATATATCTGCATTCATTTGAATTAATCCTGCTTCACACTTCGTAATTGGGAATTTCATTACTTTTTTTTATTACATATGTATATATGGATGATTATATACATAGTTCATGGATTTTTTACGATAACAAGATCGTAGGAGCATAATTAAGAATTCTTTGAGATAGACTTTTGCATGTGCAATTATATTCCCGAATTTTTCCATTAATAACAAATAAATACACAATTCCCTGAGCTCTCTCTCTCTTTTCCTCTCGCTCGCTCTCTTTCTATCACTATCCTTTCTCACTCTTTTTCTCTAATGTAGAGAACTTGTGCGGTTGATTGCAACGTTGCCAGACTTCACAGGCAAACGTCGAAAATTAATTATGGCTCCCCAAACACACACACAAAACAACAAAAACAACAGCGAAGGAGGAGGGGGGATGGAAGTGGGCGGGGGTGAGAATGGAAATAAACAACATCCAACATATGCAGAGTGCAGACAGGACGACGACGATGAGAACGAGAATGAGCACGAGGATGAAACGGAAGTGGGGACGGACGTGTGTAGCAACCAGAAGGTTCAAAAGTTGGGAGTTTGCGCGGCAGCCGCAAAAAACCTGTACACAAATTATCTATAATAAAAATGCAAAACTTTCCACACGCACACAATACAGATGCATATGCATACACGAGCAAAAACAAATACATTGAAAAAAGGGTTGAAGAAGCAGCGACATGTCGAAAATCAAAAACTCTCGACTCTCCAGAGAGCCAAAAAACACGCACAGCAAGCAGCAATAACAACAAGCGGAGAAACAAACGGGATAAATGACAGATGAAACGCACGCGGAGAGGAAAGGACCTCTTGCATGTGTGCGCGAGTGTGTGTTTGTGTGTGTGTGCTCGTCCTGCGAACGAAGGTGAGCAACGAGTTCTGGTCTGGAATTGGGATTTAGTTTGGATTTGTGTTCCCACTGCCGGCTCCATTCCACCTTCATTGTTCGTCCTGTGCTGCAGATCAAACCGGAATAACCCCTAATGAAAACAGCACAGCACGGACAAGCAACAACAATTGTTACCGAATCGATTAGAGGGGGGTGAGTGGCCAACTCTCGCTCGGAAAACAACATTGGCGGTTGGGAAATTAGAGACGCAAAGTTGATTCAATTTTACACTTTATTATGATGCTTGGGGGTACACTTAAATGAAACTTTCCTGATAAATGATACATTAGAATTTGAAATATGAAATGTATTTTTAGTCCAGTTTAAAATTTGAAAGTTCCTAAACACCCATCCCTAATTTTACTGTGCACGTCCAACTGGCGGATAGCATTCGCATATCCGTCGCCGCCATATTAGACATTCGGGGGTCTGAAATAATTTATGCCCAGCCTGTGTCTGACCCCCTTTTGGCCACCATTCTGCTGAGTTCAGCCACTGGCAACCGGCAGTGGGGATTCCGGGCTGGGATGATACATGGACAGCATCGGAAATTGGTCGATTAGGCGGGGGAAATATTTCAAATGTTCTACAACAATGAACGACATGGAGCCGGCGACTTGCTGGGCAGTGTTGGTAAACGAAATTAAGGAGTGGAAGGAGTGTTGCCTACAATTGTGCGTTAGTTAAATCCCATTTCTTTCCTTCCATTAATTAGATATTTTGTGAAAATTATTATAGCAGTATATTTAAATACTTCATAACTATTAATTTTATCGATTTGAGCTAATAATATTTTGCCCCAAGAAATTCTCCACTCTTTCATGGCCTATTGTGTGCCGTCTGTTGAGAATTTTCCGTTTTCCCAAGGGAAATTGACTTTGCCACGAGACTTCATCTGCTGACTGGCCCCGCTCACATTCGCAGACGCATTCGCATTCCCATTGTTATTGGCGCTAATTCCGACGTGCTCCCAAAAACAATTTCCTGAGAGCGCACTCGCGATTGTCGACGTCGTCGTTTCCACATCGTCTTTTGGCCACTTCGACTCGCCCCGATTTTTTAATAGATAGATACACATCGCACAGCTACAGCCAGCGTCGCGATTAACCCCCAAAAAGAAGTGTCAACTTTTAACTCAACCGCCAAATGGCCAACCCCAAGGACTCGCCACATTTTCGGGAATAATTTGATTATCTTGCTGTCGAATTTTCCCAGTCCAAAAAGCTTATTTAACTATCAAAGCGAATATATAATAAGGAATAGTTGTTCTCCATAATTGTAAAGATGCATAACATATTCATAAGGTGGTGAAATGTGTTTTTTGTAGTTACAGAATAAGTTTCCCTTTCATAAATAAGTATAAATATATTATTATTCATGCAAAACGCTAGGAATATTCTTTGTTATTAATTTAGCTGGCAACCATCGTTATTAAACCCGCAAAAAAAGTGTCAACCTCCAGAAAAACACAGAAAGGAAAAGCCACAAGGATTCGTGTAATTTGCTGCTGCAAAAGTCTCGACGCTAGATGAGAAAACTTTACCAGCTTTTCGAGAAATCAAAGCAATTTCATTAGGGAAGAGCGTAGAAACCGAGAGTGCGAGTGGGCCAAAAGTACTGGGCGAGCGAGAGGGGAGTTAATAGCACGGTGCGTTGCTTTGGCAACTTTTGACAACTTTTTGCTGCTTCTTAGCGCGACGAGAAGGCGGTCGAGACCCTTTTGTGCGCCAAGATTAATGATGTGACTCGGGGCTGACGATGTTTGGCACTGGCGTCCTTCCATCGGCAGTCCGCCTGCTTTATGCTAATCAAATTTCCATTCGCCAGCATTGTTCTTGGCCCCGTTCGCCACTCGTAAGTCATTGCAGAAAAGCGAAAAAGCCAAGAGCAATTAGGCGCAACAAAGCAACAATTGCACTGATAGCAGCTCCAGTTCGCTGAGAAAGTGCTGGGATATCGTCGGGGGTGGAGGAAAGAAAGTGAGTAGCTTCGATGATAAGCAAAATGCCATTTATAACGAGTGTAATACCCCGAGCACGAGGAATCAGTTCTAGTTAAGCTCTTTAAGGCACGAGTACTAGCCCTTTTAGGCAAATACACGTACATAAATCTTCGAATACAAGTAACTCTAATGAGTCATCGTTAGAAACTCGAGCTGAGTTAGGATTTTTCATCATTATTTTGGTTAGGCAGATACCTTGAAAATAATAAATTTTCCTTATTAAATTATCCAACATCTACTATATATGCACTTGAAAAAGGCCATAAGTAACTGCTTATCAGTTAGTAAACCCCACATAAACATGTGCACATTACGAAATTTCGAATACAATCTGAGCAATAACCTTGATAAGGTTTCATTTTGTTTATTGATTAATAAATAATGCCGACCAAAGTTGTCGTCGCAATAATATTTAAACAATGTGAAAATTCAAATAAGCGTCGATTCTAATGGCGCCTAATGGCCCGGAAAATCGATTTCACCTTAAACAGAACTTAATGACTCTTTGTCACGCGTCAACGCGAAGAAGACAGCGCGAAAATCGAAGCAATAACAAAACAAATCGAATCAGATTGGCCGAAACGCCTCCGCCAAATGAATGCCAAGGGTGTATTCCCTCGATCCACTTTCTAAACAGGGTTTAAACCCAAATTCCAGAGCGTTATGCCCCCGGCCGTGTTAATAACAATCCATCAACCGGTAGATGGAAAACGTTTCCAGTGTAAACACTGCCAACACGTCTTTGTATAACCACAATCGTATCGCATGTAAACAGTGTAAATATCGATAACGTTCCGAGTACTGGGTGGAAATAGGGTCAGTGGAGATTAGGAAAAAAGCGGCAAGACACTGTAGTTAAAATTAATCGTTGTCACTTCTTTACAGCTATTCTTATTCTTTAACCAATTATGACAGCGACATTTCACAGAGAGAAATCCAGACTTTGACCATTCTTAATGCAAACTATCGTATTGTAATCACAAAAAAAAAATCAAGCTTTGTATTTTTGCCATAGTTTACTAGTTAAAATAAAGCAACAGGCTGATTACATTTAATTTAAGTGGAAACGGAAGTCGTTCGGGAATAACATAGATCATTATCGAGTTGGTTTAGCCCGACGCAAACCGGTTATCAACTGCAATTGGCAATCACGCGAAATTCTATACACCAATTAAGCATGGCTGTACAGTTGATTTTATTCTATGCCTTATTTATTTGGCTGTGGCTATAGTTTCTGGCAATACCCTGCAATTGTTGTAAATGCACTTGCCGTGGAATAGCCACGCTTATTCATTCAATTTGCTGGCACGTTTTGCATTACACACGACAACCCTGACCTACAAAGTGGCAAATAATAAAAAATCAAGCAAACGCGACTGCTGGCCCCTGTTTTTGTTGCCTTGCATCGAAAATTGTTTGTGCCGTTTGACTCTGGCGCTTGAGCAGAGTTTACATTGAATGTTATAAATAAATTAAAGGAACACAGCGTGGGAGTGTGTGTTAGCATGTGTATGTGACGGGTGGTGGTGGTAGTGTGTGTGTGTGTTTGTGGAGGGGCCGGACAGTCTGAGTTCCCAAGCGATGCACGGCTTGCATTCAACATTCATCGCTAATTGCAGCTGATAAGTGGTTAGCATTCCTCAACGCCAAGCAGCTACGTCTAAGCCCATTACTATTGTTGTTGTGTGCCAGCATTGCAGTGCAAATTGCAGCCCTAGGATTGGGGGAAATAGGTTCCTTTCCAACACTAAATCTAAAAGATACCATAAATATAATAACATAACATAATAGATCGATGGCTAATTAGCTTAATAGCTGGATTACAATAGTCTCATCCATGTACCATCTATCCTTTCTCATTTGCTGCTTAATGCATTTTCCAAAGCTTACTTTTTTACTTATTAAAAAGCACTTTACTTCCGATAAGTTCTTCAAACCAAACAGACCAAATTTCAAGCGTCTGGCTTTTGCCATGGAATTATTCGGCCATAATACTAATTGCCTTGGCAAAAACAAAACACAAACAAACCAAAGTTGGTGATTTTTGATCTGCTGCTTTCTTCCCGGACAACGCACACACATGCACAAACAGTGCATAAAGGCTATAGTTATATGAGGCACATTTACATCTGCTTAAGACAGTGACAGATACTTTCTCTTTTCCCCGCTCGAGTGTGATGAAACTCGGGTTAAAAATAGAATGGCGAGCGAGTGGAGAGCGGATGGCCGCCCCTTGCATTCATTTATAGTTTTCAGTGATTTGGCTTTTTGATGAAGACTCATAATTGCGCTGGTTTTTTTCACTGTACAATGGCCGAATTGTTGGAGTGTCGGAGGTGTTTACAAAGTTCAAGTGTTTGGGAGCAGCTGCGCAGCCAGCGTTTATTTTTAGCCCGAAAGAGCAGCGAGAGCGAAGTAGCGAGAAGAGCGGCGAAGAGAACGTGCGCAAGTGCATTTTTAAAATCAGAATCGGATGCTGCACGCTCTCGCTCATGCTCTCAGAAAGCGTGATTACGAGTTTGGTTTTTCTATTCGTAGTTTTTTTTGTGTGTTTTTGATTGGCATTTTCTCACCTGGTCGATCCAATGACTGTCTGCGACTCATTGGCAAAAGATTTGTGCTGCTCTTCTGTTGTGTGGTGTGTTTTTCAGGGGGGTTTTATAGACAATAACGTCGGCGAATGCAAATTATGCCAATTTTGATTGATTCATTGGGTAATTTGTTGCTGCTGGTTGTTGGTTCCTTTTGGCTCTTGCTTTTGCTTATTTCCTTTTGCCGCGCTGCTTCTTACTCAATTCTATACACTCAACACACACACACGCGAACATCTTTCGAATTTCATTTCACACGCGACTGTTGACTTTCTTTTTGCCCCCTCTCTCACTCTAACACGCTCTTTCTTTTTCTCACTCTCTGAGAACACGACAGATGTTGTTGTTGGGAGGCCTTTTTTTTTGATTTGATGTGTTGCTGCTTCTGCTTCTATTGCAATTTGTGACGTGCTGTTGTGATTTGTTTGTTGCTGGCTTGTTGTTTGAAACGCTTTTTCGACAACACACATATGGGGAGCACGCACACACTCACTCGCCAGCAGCCAGCACACACACACAAACACACACGCACGCACACACTCACGCTCGCGCGTCACGTCAATGAACGCAGCAGCACGTAGTTGTTGTTTTCGTCACTGATTCTCGCCTTCTAAACACATTTTGCTAGCTATTCGAAGCACTTTATCGGCAACTGCTCATCAGAGCCTTGTTTATTTACATTGCAGCACGGAGCTGGTGCACTTTCCGCGATTTTATGCGATTTTCTTTCGATTCGCACGGCCGTACAACGAGCGCCGCCGCCGCAAACAAAGGGAAATGGTGAATGCTAGAGCTGGAAGAGAAGCCGATGGTTAGTCGATACTATCGATGTATACAGATAACTGGCAGCATCGATGTTTGCCCCGCAACCATCGATTGTATTCACTTTAAAAATTATGGGTTTCAACCATAATTCAATGTTTATAAATACAACAGTCACTTTAATAAAATTTTAGAAAGCTCTTTGTGATTTAGAAAGATGTAAGCGCGTTGTTTACGATAAGTTATAAATACTAGGGTTGACACCTGTCTGCGAAAGACATTTCGAATGTAAATAAACATCAAGACGGCTATAACGTAACGAAATTTAATAGATAAATAACTTTATTTTACTAGTTTAACCAATAAGAACATAAAGAAAAACATACAAGTTAGCACACCAAAACAAAATATATTATTTTTAGAACACGAAATATTAAGCGATATTTTGAAATACGGAACTGAGTATTTCAGGCACATCTGACAGCCCTGAAACAATGCAGACCAGACATTAGGTCGGGGACGTGTGCTAGAGCGAGATGTCTGCTAGTACTGATATCGTCTCACTCGCGCACGAAGAGGTAGAGAAGAAAAAAACCAAAACGAACTGGGCAAACTAGCGAACTTCACAAAACCCTCGACAAGACACCTTTGTATTATTTTTTATTTCTCCTTGATCATTATTACCGCGGCTGGGCGAGGTATCCCTTAATGTTCGATTAATAACATTTCCGCAGATTTCCCGCACTTTTGCTGCACTCCGAACTGTTGTTTTATCGACTGCCCGAAATCGATTGGTCGATTGGGCGATAAGCCCTTCGGGCGAATTTTACCAACACTGGTCGATAGCCAACTATCGTATTGTATCGCCTAATTACAAAAAAATAAATATAAATGAAGTGAAGCGGACGCAGCAACAAAAACAAAGAGATTGCTACGATCAAAATGCTACGGGTAAGTGACCTGATCGACGATGAAAACGCATATAGAGTTCAGTGTGCACATATACCTTTATCTCCCTGTACGACAGGCAATCGGGAAACGGGACAGGGACATCTTCGAGGAAGTTTGGCCGGACAAAAGGCGAATAGTTTTAAAGCTACTGCGTCAGGATACAGTGTCACAGCGCGAATGGCAGGACTTATTCTTCGGCGTCCACTTCGTGTGCCTGTGGGACGAGAAGGGCGCGGCCAAGATCTACGACTGCCTGCAGCAGGACATCGTTGAGTTCATCGTCCAGGCCCAAAGCCAGGTGCAAGCGCAACGGGGCGAGCAGGCCCTTCTGGCCACCTACATTGTGGAGTGGCGCAAGTTCTTTACACAGTCCAACTACCTGCCGCTGCCCTTTCGCCAGCTGGAGCAGTCGCCCCAGGTGAAGCCCTCCTCCAGTGGCAGCAGCTCCTCCGCATCCGTCTCCGCCTCGGGAGCGAGTACGAGTGCCGCCGCGGCGGCAGCAGCCTCTTCCTGCAGCGGTCAGGCTGG
Organism: Drosophila simulans; assembly: GCF_016746395.2. Lineage (NCBI taxonomy): Eukaryota > Metazoa > Arthropoda > Insecta > Diptera > Drosophilidae > Drosophila > Drosophila simulans. The sequence continues at coordinate 25,180,769 of NC_052523.2, read as the reverse complement.
AAAGTCTGGAGCCTCCACCTCAGCCGCAGCTGGAGCCTCCACTTCAGCCGCCGCTGCTGCAGCCTCCACATCCGCCTCCACAAGTTCAGCAGCGGCAGCTGCAGCTGCTTCCGGAAGTGGGAGCTCCAGCAGCAGCACCTCTGCCTCCAAGAAAAACCCCACGGAGGACAGTCCTGTACGAAAACTCATGCTGGACTCCTGGAACAAGCACATCTTCCACGACATCAAGCATCGTCTGCAGGAGTCGGCCATGAAGATTGTGCACGCCGAGCGCAACGGAGATGCCTATGATGCCCAGCTAGTGGTAGGCGTGCGCGAGAGCTATGTAAATCTCTCTTCGAATGCAGAGGACAAACTAGAGATCTACAGGGAGAATTTCGAGATGGCGTACCTTAAGGCCACTGCCGAGTTCTATCGCTTGAAATCCGCAGAGCAACAGCAGGAGAACGGAGTGCTGGCCTACATGAAATACGCTGACTCAAAGTTGCGTGAGGAGGAGGTCAGGGCCAAACGGTATCTGGAGCCCAGCAGCTTCAGTATACTTACTTACACGCTGGTCAATGTGCTCATAGTGGACCACCTCAACTCAATCATTGCCGAGTGTCCAGCTTTGATCAGGGACTATGAAACGGAGCGATTGAATCTCATGTTCCGCCTGATGGATCGAGTGATGCACGGCGTTGGCGTGGAGGCCATGATGGGTGACCTGCAGCGGCACATCATGTCTGCCGGACTGGCCGACATGCTGTCCGCTTCGGAGGTGATTACTCAGGATTCGGAAAAGTACGTTGAGCGGCTACTTGAGCTGTTCAACAAGTTCAGCGATCTGGTGCGCAACGCCTTTAACGACGATCCCCGATTCCTCACTGCCCGCGACATCGCATTTAAGACGGTAGTCAACGACACCAGCGTGTTCAAGATGGAGCTACCCACGAGTATCGCCAATCGGGGTGTAAAGTACACAGCGCCGGAGAGCAAATGCCCGGAACTACTGGCCAACTACTGCGACATGCTGCTGCGGCGAACGCCGCTCAGCAAACGCCTCACCAGCGAACAGATCGACGCCCGTCTGCGCGATGTCCTCTTGGTCCTGAAGTACGTCAACAACAAGGACGTTTTTATGCGCTATCACAAAGTTCATTTGACGAGGCGGTAAGTTGACTGCATAATGCTTCAAAAGAACGATTACATACATGTGTTCCTCCAATTACAGCTTGATTTTGGGCACCAGTGCGGATAGCGAGAAGGAGGAGGACATCGTCGAGTGGCTGCGGGAGGTGGGCATGCCGGCGGACTACGTGAATCGGCTGGCGCGCATGTTCCAGGACATAAAGGTAGGTTCTACCAGACTGATGTTCGGAGCAGGTTTATTCATTATGCCCTTTCGTATACAGGTCAGCGAGGACTTAAATACTCAATTCCGCACCTCGATAAGTCGGCACGATGCTATCAACATTAAAATACTCAACGCGGGTGCCTGGGCCCGCTGTTCGGAGCGAGTTTCGGTCTCACTGCCCATCGAGCTCGAGGACTATATCCCTGATGTGGAGGAGTTTTACAAGAAGAAGCATTCCGGCCGTAAGCTGCAGTGGTACCATCACATGAGCAATGGCACTATCACCTTTGTGAATAACTTCGGGCGCTACGATCTGGATGTGACCACTTTCCAAATGGCCGTCTTGTTTGCCTGGAATCAGCGTCAGCATGACAAAATTTCCTACGAGAATCTCCGCCTGGCCACAGAACTACCAGGTTAGGATTACGTGCACATTTACTTTACGCTTTGATGTTAATTGTTTGTGTACTTTTAAGATCCCGAACTGAGGCGAACGTTGTGGTCGCTGGTAGCGTTCCCCAAGATAAAGAAACAGATCCTGCTCATGGAACCGGCGGCCATCAGTTCGCCCAAGGACTTTGCCGAGAACACAATGTTCTATATAAATCAGGAGTTTGCTATTGTCAAGAATGGCAAGTCGCAGCGTCGTGGAAAGGTTATTACGCATATTAGCTATCTAATAGATAATCCATAACCATAGTTCTCTCCCGCAGCTGAATCTCATCGGGCGCCTGCAATTGAGCACCGAGCGCTCGCAGCAGGAGGACAATCAGTCCATTGTGCAACTGCGCATTCTGCGCACACAAGAGGCCATTATCAAAATCATGAAAGTGCGCAAACGGATGAACAACGCAGCGCTGCAGGTTTGTTGCTCGATAGCTAGTTGTGCCTTGAAAGGCAAGGGATTTAAAACATCATTCTTTCACAGGGTGAACTCATCGATATATTGAAGAACATGTTCCTGCCGTCCAAGAAGATGATCAAGGAGCAGCTGGAGTGGCTGATCGAGAACAAGTATATGAGACGGGACGACGATGATATCAACATGTTCATTTACGTGGCCTAAGCTAAGCAGCTGCTCGTGATCCCGGCTCTAGTCTCAGTCCCGTCTATGCAGTCATTCCCATTTCCATTCCCTCACACGCTACTCCAAAAACTATTGCTGCTGCGATTTTAATCTCAACGCCGACGTGCTCAAAGCACGCGCCCTTTCTCTGTCTACGGAATTGGATAATTGTATTATATGGAAACGTGATTCGCTACTGACATTGCGCCCTCAGAGCATTTAAAAGACCCACACTGCAATCGGCAGCCGTTTTCTCGTGTCCACGTCCTGTATTTGTGAAACTTTGTATTTTTATATTGGCCCACTGGCTGCTCTGCGTAGCTCTAGGTATTATGTTTTGTGCGCTACTTGCACCCTGGAAATTCCGAGCCCACGCCCACGCCCTGCCCCCGAGTAATATCGATCGATAGCGTTAATCTAATCAACCTGCTGTTTTCTATGTGTGTAGTTATCCCTTGTTTGTTTCCGTTGCCTGGTCTTCTGTTGATTCTTGGGTATTTTGCAATGTTCCACGTGAGACTCACAATCCTCCTGAAGATTGATGGGGAAGCCAATTCTTCGTCTCCGGTCGCTCCCAGCATGGAATGCCTAATCACACACAAACACTCACTCACACGGGATCGCAAAACTATAACTAAAATAGCAATACTTTATGTTTAAGTTAATGAATAAATTTGGTTCTACACATAATGAAAGCGAATCTATTGCAGTTTTATTCTCAACTGGTTACTGCAACTGAAGTGCGAATAAAAATCGAACGCATTTCAATATACCATAATGCTTATTTTATTTATTTAACTTACGTGTGTAGGGGCGGATGTTAGGTTAGCGTTATTAAGTAAAAACCTATATTAATAATTAAAAACAAGGACAAATGATTTTTGCAAAAAGTGCACCAAAATACCAGGACGAGAGTTACATAATTGTGACATACAATTAACCCATTGAAATTGAAGCAAGTATCAAAATAGACAAAAACGGGTTGACCTATTAATATAATCAAGGACTGACAAATAGAGCATTTTAAAAAACACGTCTAAATAAAAGGAACCCTATTCTATTCTAGCCGGCACTATAATCTATGACTTATGAACCTATAGCTAAAATACTATTGAAGCGAGCATATGTCTCGGTGAGGGCAGGTCGATCTTTTCGTAAAAAAGAAACAGCTAGCTCCTTCATATCAAGTATAAGATCAAACGTTTCCAAAAAGCCATTGACTCAAGGGTAATCATTTCACCTTCTTATCTTAGGGAGGAATCACGGCCGTACATAAATGGGAATCTATCGTCGCTTCCGACCTTTCTTATAGCCCTTGCCATACCATCCTGCCTGTGTTCGCGCCAACTTCCGTGGAAAACTCGTGCTCAGCTGCTGTCTTCGCTTCGCCGTTTCCGCCGCTGCTATGTGTGCCAAGGATATATTCTCATCGTAGTCATCGTCGTCGTCGGAAGTTGGACAGCACTCGCAGACCACGAACCGACCGCTCCTGGCCCGTTTCTTGTGTTTGCGCTGACTGAGGTTCCAACGCCGATAGAACTGACACTCCAGCTCCGCATACCGATCAAAGCAGAAGAAACAACTGGCAGCGGATCTGTTCATCGCAAAGTTCGGCACCACCTGCGAGTTCCAAATATTGAGATCCGCTGGTGGGGGGATCAGGATGCTATGCAGACCAGAGTACGCATACTTGGCATCGTGCCAGGTGGGTAATTGGCGAAGCAGCTCCTCATCGTTGTTTTGTCTCAACAAATCCACCTGGGCCAGCTCGCTTTCCTCCTCCTCTTCGTTATCATTCTCTGTGCCGGATTCACCATCACCCTCGCTCTTTATCTGTATGCTGGACGACTGAGAGGCAGGTGGCAGGACCAATTTGGGCTCAACAAAGGGTGTGGACAGTGGTGCTCCAATTGGCACCAGCGGTGGCAGCTGAAGCGGCTCTAGTCTTGATTCAGTTGGGACCGCAGACAAACTTTCCGCATGAGTTTTTTGTATGGCGACTAGTTTTGGCAGCTCTGGAAAACCATTGCTCGGCGTTTCCTCCGTCTCTTCTTTGAGAGAAAGTGGTTCCAGCTTTGGCAGCAGCTCCAAAAGTTGCAACTCCTGCTGAAAATTGGTTTCCGGGCACTCTGATTTCTCCAGCTTTACTTCAGTCTCTATTTTAATGGACGACTCCAGCGTGATTAAGTCCTTCTCTGTTTTAACCTCCCCATTTGTTTTCACGTGCTCAATCTTAATTTCCTCGTCCTGGCGATTGAGGGGCTTGAATTTCTGTCGGAGCTCCAGGTTAGTCTTAACCCTTCGACCATTTTTGATGGGTGTGCGAATGCGGGGTCCCTTGCCGATGGGAAGATCGCTGTAGTTAAAGCTACAGCTCTCGCTGGAGATAGTTGAGTCTTGCGTTTCCTCAGTGGTAGTGGTAAAGGCCTCCTCTTCGTCGGCATTCTTCAGCAAAGGTTGTGTGAGCGTGTGCAGTTCCTCGGGCATCAGAAGCGAAGCATGTGCGAAAATTGGATCCTTCTCTTTCGTGTAAACGGGAACGGGAATGTGGAGTAGATGCATCAATTGAGCCATCACCTGATCGCATTTCCCATTTATCTTTATGCTAGCAATCGCATCCTTGGGCGTCCACTGCAAGTTGACCACACAGATCTTTGCTCGTTGGCGGGCAGGCCGGTCCATCTGCCACAGCCAAGTGTACTTCTTGAGAACCTTGAGACTGGAGCCCAAGCAGAGAATCACATCCGCTCGCTGCGCATTGGCAGTGGCTCCCGCCCAGTTCAATGGCCACTTGACGTTCCCCCGCTCTCCGAAGTGCACAATGGTGTCGTACAAAGGCTCCGAGCAGCGATGGCATAGGCGGTGGGTCTTGTGGCAATAGCGGGCGGTCATCTCCGTGGTGTCGAACTGGCGCCAGTAAACGCTGTTCGGTCGGCAGTTCTTGCACACCTCCACGTACATGTTTCCATGGATTTCGGACAACGAATTTCTCGGTAATCCGGATCGCAAGTGCAGGCCATCACAATTCTGGGAGACCACGTGATGCAGCAATCTGCGGCGATGCAGTTCATAGAGTGCCATGTGCGTGTAGGTGGGATTCGCGCTGGATAGATCATGCTCGCCGATGTCCTGGCCCTTTTGGAGCAGTGTCCATATTCCCTGGCTGCCGCGATAGTCCGGAATCAGGGCTGCCGTGCTTATACCGGCTCCCGTGTAGCAAACTAGATGCTTAGCCTGCGAAATGATATTGGCCAATTGCTCCACCTTCGCCTCGATCACGTGCGGCGCATCCTCGCGTTCCACAACCCGCTCCTTATATATCTCTACCCGCTCCTTGCGCTTCTTGGTCGTCTTCACCATGTCCGGGTGTTTCTCCAAAAACTGTCGATCTTCCGTCGAGCGCAGGGAGTCGCATTTTCGCAGTATCATCGAGACCTGGAACATTTTCATAGATTAGCATTGGCTTGATAGACGTACATACATGGCTTAATATATAGATCGTAGTTTATTTTGTAATAACTTAAGGGTTCTTTCTTTTGGACACTAAAACATAATCAAAGATTGGAATTTGACATGAACTTTTGTAATTTAAAAACAAACTAAATTGGAACCAGCTCTGCAAGCGTAAAAACACACACACAGGCGCACTAATTACCCTTCGCATGGCATCCTTGCGTCGTCGCTTCTCGTTATCCTTCTTGGCAGGATTCATCTTGGCCCGCGTTATGTAAGACTGCGCCACGTCCATCTCCTGCTTGGGCTCCATCTCCGTGTGCTGCTCCTGCTCCTGGTCATTTTCCTCGCCCAGATCCTTCTCCATGATCCGGCACAATTGGCAATTACATATGCGGGGACAAGCCAAAATGCGCCGCAGACAGGAAGGGGAAATTGTTATGTGGAATCCTGCGCAGGATGTTCGCTTACATCTTATTCGCCAGGCGGATTCAGACCTATGGTCATTGGTAATTAACAATCCAAATCCAGCGACGACTTTTGTTTTGTAAATGTTTCTTTTTTTTGGGAAAAAAAGGTAAACAACTATCGATGACTGCATCGATATATTCGACCTATCGATTTCGTAGGAATAACTCGCTTCCACTTAGCAGAGATTCTAAATTAATCGGACTGTTAACTGCTTTAAAATTTAATTTTTAATGTATTTAGTAAATAATTTATATAATTTTACAGATCCAGATGTAATAATTTAAAACGTGGCCAAAGTTCGGGTTATCCAGGCTAAATAAGGATAGACGCGAGTGTAGATTCCGGGTATTCCTGGTGACCCACAGGACAATCCGGCCGACGTGATTCCCACAACTACGTACATACAGGGATATTCCCGGTGGTACATTAGCAAAGGTCCTCCCGAGTCGCCGTTACAGGTGTCCTGGGCCATCTCGGAACCCACACAGAGCTGGTTGTTTCCATCGAATCCTCGAGGGAACTCCTCCAGCTGCCGGGTAAGCAGTTTTTTGCACACCTATACGGGAATAATATATTTATTAAGGTAATAGCCCAAGCCATCTTACTTACCCCATCTCCGTAGCGCTGCAACTTCACCTTCAGCAGCTGGGCGGATGGCTTCAGCGCCAGGCCAGTGCTTCCCCAGCCAACGGCTATGAAGGAGTCGGAAAAGCGTTCATCCTGGAACGGCAGACATGCTGGATGCTTATATAGGTCAAAGACCACAGCCTCTGTCAGTTTGACAAGACCTATATCGTGGTAGAACTCCGGATCTTCGTAACCCGGATGGGCTATATACCCTGCAACCGTATAATCTCTCGGCGCCGCATCCTCATCCAACGAATCGAAGTCAAGTTCGCCCAATCGAACAACATTCACCTCTCCCCTGGAAAAAGTAAGTTATTGATTCCTAACTTAAACAGCGAAAAACCTCCACTTACCTTTCCGATTCCAAGCAGTGAGCTGCGGTTAAGACGGACCGCTCGCTAATCAGAACACCACCACAAAACCAGTCGGTACGGCTGCTCGGATCTGGGCGGCGCCCCAAGCGGGCCATATGCGGAAATTCCCTGGGCTGGGCCGGATGACCACCGACGATGAGCGGCGTGTAGCTCCTGCAGTTGTCTATGATCCGACTCTCAATCGAAGCTCCGGGGAAGAGGAAACTGAACTCGATTCTCTCCTCGAAAACGTTCTTCTTGTATCTCGAGCAAGCTGAAGTTGGAAAAATTGGGAGTTTTATTGTGATAATCCAATATTGATAAAAAAGAATAGCTCACATTAGTGGTCAATACAGTTTTGTAATAGGAACTATACCCATGTTGTGGCTATATACTTGATCATTCAAATCACTTGCAAGGCTACTTTTTGTCAACTTACATCCGACAACATCCATATTCAGCTGCTGGCCAAAAACACATGCCAGCGGAACGATCAGCTGGGAGAACAGCCTCCACATCTTCATCTTCAGGTGGCGATCGGTGATCGACTGTGCTTTTATCCGAACGGGTTTAGCTCCCAATTAGTTACCGATCATCAATTAGCAACGGAAACCCCAATGCAGGTAAGTTTAAAGCGGGTAAAAGCTAATAAAATCCCCGCTCTTTTTACAATTATTCCACAACAACAAAACGATTTTGTTTATACTTTTTTATAAGTGGGTGAGCAAGTATTACGCTGATCTTATTTATATTGTACCTTACTGGGTAAAGGTAAAGGTTATTTAAATACTAATATATTACATAAACATAAAAAATATATTTGAAAACTACTACGTCTGATAGTAAGGTTATCTTTTCTAATTTAAATCTATTTTTTGGCCAGTTGCTGCTTAATCCAGTCCAGGTAAAAGTGCACCCTTGTGTACATGCCCGGAACATCAGGTGTGTCGCAGGCCACTCCGACGGATGTGATACCCATCACATGGTACATGCACGGGTGCTCATCGTGGCATATGAGCACCGGTCCGCCGGAGTCGCCGTTGCAGGTGTCCTTGTGCTCCTGGGATCCGATACACAGTTGGGTGGTGGCATTGTAACCCACGGGGAACTCATCATTTCTATCCGCCGTGATCCTGCAGTGCGTTCCATAGTTAAACAGCCTTACCTTCTGCAGTCTCTTGTTTTCAGTTCTCGGAACGCTCCCCTGCTGACCCCAACCGATGGCTATAAAGGAGGGTACCGATCGCCCATCGTCGAAGGGCAGACAAGCAGGTTGCTTGTACTCGTTAAAGATTACGGGTCTACTCAACCTCAGCACGGATATGTCATTGTACATTTCCGGATAGTAGTAACCGGGGTGAATTGTGAAGTACCTGACGATGAAGTCTTCGGGATCTGCGTCGTCGTAGTTGGTGTCGAAATCCAAGTCTCCCAGGCGCACGATGTTCACTGAACCTCTGAATTGGTTCCATATTTGCTTTTAAAAACATAAATATTATTAGGTAAGAGTACTTACTGTGGGGAATAGTGGCAATGGGCTGCGGTGAGCACGTGCCTGTCGCTGATGAGTGTTCCTCCACAGAACCACTCCACTTGGCCCTTGTAGTTTCGATGTCCCAGGCGAGCGGCATGGGGGAACTCCCTGGGCAAGGCGGGCTCTCCGTCGATTATGTGGGGAGAGTTGCTCAGGCATCTGTCCAGGGTCTGGTAGATCGGACCAGCCTCGATCGGGAAGCTAAACCCAGATATATCCTCCCAGAAGCTATCTTTATTCACCAGACAGGCTGTGGAGTGCTATAATCTCGTAGAGGGTTTTCTATTGAATAATTTAGAGAACCCACTTTTTGCCAGAAAAGGATTCAGTGCCACCACCACTTGGACCAGAGTTTCCAGAAGAACAATCGTGCCGGAGATAGAACTTTTCATCGTGTGGTTGGCTCGGCATTAAGTGAATGACTAGAATCATAATTCATAATCATTAGTACAATCTCCTTAGGATAATACATAAATTCCCTGAGAATCAGCGTTGATTTTCCAGTTGAAGTAATCAATCAATTTTCTGCGGGATTTCAATATTCTTGGCTTGACGACGATTTTCTATAAAATGTTAGTGAATAATACTCAATCAATTCAGCTTTATTTTTCATTTACTATTGTTTACTCATTTTGATATGCTGTGCACAGAATTGTGAATATCAATTCTAATTTTTGGCTAATTGCTGCTTAATCCAGTCCAGGTAGAAGTGAACCCGTGTGTACATCGCCGGAAGATCGGGTGTGTCGCAGGCCACTCCGATGGATGTGATACCCATCACATGGTACATGCAGGGGTAGCCCTTGTGATAGATGAGCACCGGTCCGCCGGAGTCGCCGTTGCAGGTGTCCTTGTGCTCGTTGGACCCGATGCACAGTTGGGTGGTAGCATTGTATCCCTCTGGCAGCTCATCATTCCTATCCGCCGTGATCCTGCAGCGCGTACCATAGTTGTAGAGCTTTACTTTCTGTAGCTTTTTGTTCTCCGTCCTGGGCACGATCTCCAGCTGACCCCAACCGATGGCTATGAAGGAGGGCACCGATCGCCCATCGTCGAAGGGCAGACAGGCCGGATGCTTGTAATCGTTGAAGGTTACGGGTCGAATCAACCGCACCACGGAAATGTCGTTGTAAATGGCGGGGTAGCTGAATCCGGGGTGCGCGGTGAAGTCCTTCACATCGAAGTCCTCCGGCTCCGCATCGTCGTTGTTGGTATCGAACTCCAGGTCCCCGAGGCGCGCGATGTTCACTGATCCTCTGAAGAGATGCCATAAAATATTTACGATTTAGTCTAGGAATTTAGTGATAAGAATAGTACGGACTGTGGTGAGTAGTGGCAATGCGCTGCGGTGAGCACATGTCTGTCGCTGATAAGTGTTCCGCCGCAGAACCATTCCACATCGCCCTTGTCGTCTTTATGTCCCAGGCGCACAGCATGCGGGAACTCCTTGGGCAGAGCGGGTCCTCCGCCGATGATGAGCGGTGCATAGCTGGTACATTTGTCCAGGGTCTTGTAGATAATCGGTGCGTTCTCGATCAGAAAGCTGAACTCGGACGTCTCCTCCCAAACGCTTTTCTTGTAGGCAGTGCACGCTGTAGAGTGCAAACGTCCATAACAGATCTTTCGAACAATGATGCACTTACTCCTGGCTACATCCGGATCCTGGGCTGACGCCCATGCGACGAATAGAACCAGCAATGCTGCTCCCAGCTGGACAATTTTGGCGAAGATCGCGCTGCTCATCGTGTGGCTACCTCTACGTTTAGTCGGCAACTAAAATGTTTATTTATAAACAAAAAGCCTCTCTTTTAAACCTGCCAAAGTGCAATCTCCGCAGGAGAGCAAACAAAAAGTGGGAAAAGCCTCGATTTTGTTGATAAGACATTATACACTAATATTTGCTCTCGGCTTACGCAAGCAGAAAATCAATAGAAATGAAAGCCGGTTTGATGGCGAACATGATGAAAACAATATGTTCCGGCATTTAAATATTTACAAATATTGAGTAGGTAATATAAACCATAATCATAACAAAATTGTTGCATTGTCACGACTTTAAAGCAAGTGAAAAGTTCTTCGGAAATGAAAACCTGAAAATTTCATTCAAATCCAACAATATCCAAACCGGTTTGCTCAGCAAGCCCAGATGCAAATGTTTATAGCCGGTGGATTTACAATCATTAATTAATAACTTGTATATTTCTGGCTTTCTCAGAACCCAGACCAGGGTCTCAAGTGTAAGAGATTAGACGAATTTAAAAACAAACAAGCCGGTTCACTGCGTCTGCTTGGCCAGTTCGCCCTTGATCCAGTTGAGGAAGTAGTGCACCCGCGTGTAGGCACTTGGAATGTCGGGCGTGGAGCACGCGATGCCGGCTGAGGTGATGCCCATTACGTGGTACATGCAGGCGAGATCCTTGTGATAGGCCAGCACTGGACCGCCAGAATCGCCGTTGCAGGTGTCCTTGTTGTCCCTTGATCCGATGCACAGCTGGCTCTTGGGCTCGTAGCCATTGGGCAGCTCGTCATTCGCATCCACACTGCTGACACACCGGTCCTTATAGCCCTGGAGCTGTACCTTCAGCAGCTTCTTCGACTCCTTCTGGGCAAACTTCTTCTGGCCCCAGCCGATGGCGATGAAGGACTCGTGCTGCTCGCCGTCGTCGAAGGGCAGGCAGGCAGGATGCTTGTACCTATTGAACTTGACCTCGCGATCCAGCTGAACTATGCCAATGTCATTGTAGAGCTGCGGGTTCTCGAAGCCAGGATGTGCCTTCAGAGCGAGCACGCCAAAGTCCTCCGGCTCCGCGTCATCCGTGTCGGTATCGAACTCCAGTTCACCCAAGCGCACAACGTTGACCTCACCGCTGGATAAATATATAGAAATCTGTTCGATTACAATGGAATGGAAAGTAACTTTGAGATATGAAGAACTTACTGTTCGGAAAAGAAGCAGTGAGCCGCTGTGAGCACCAGGCGATTGCTTATCAAGGTGCCGCCACAGAACCACTTTATTTCATTGTTAGTTTTCCGATGGCCGAGGCGAGCGGCAAATGGAAATTCCTTGGGTTCAGCCGGCGTGCCGTCCACAATCAGGGGTCTGGATCCATGGCAGGAATCCACTGTCTCGTAGGTAATGGGTGCATCGGTAAAAAAGAAGCTGATGGCCACGCGCTCCTCGAAGACAATCTGCTTGAACTTCGTGCAAGCTGAAGGGAATGTTCATGGTCAGTAAGATTATAGTCACCCTCATATCACTTACCAAGCTGGGCAGCTGGATCCGGATTTTGGCCCTGAACAAGGCTGCTGCTGAGTGAAAACACCAGCAGTAATATCAATTCTAGCAATTGCATGGCCATCCTATTGAACTGCAGTGGAAGTCGATCGGCCGGCAACTGATCTGATCGAAGCTAATCAGCTACTTTTCAATTGCGCACTTCGGAGACGATGCTCTCCCGGCTCAGCTGGTTCTATTCTATATACAGTAGGAAGCACGGACTGAGATTCCTAGATCACTTAGCTATCTATTTAGGTTTTCCCAAAGAAAGTCATTCATTGTTAAATTTATATTATAAAATGTTCAAATAATCATTCAAAACCGGAAGTAACTGATGTCAGATTGTAGACGGGATTGTTAGTTGATAACTACTGTACTAGATGGAAACCAGTTTGGCTAAAATATGCTGAGATAATTAGAGTTCGTTGGCTTAACATTTATATTAATGTTGGTAAATTGTACAAAGTTTAACGATCTATAGAATAAATACACCTAATTGAAGTGAATGCCCGCTGAATTGAAAGCCAGCAGGAGCCGCATAAAGTCGTCTATGTCCATGCTTCTCGCACGTTTTGCGGCCATGTCCTGTTCCTCCAAGATACTAATGACCTTATCCTGCATTTTGAAGTCGTCTTCAATGGGCTAGGGAAATTCAAATTGCAATTATCTCGCTAATCATACTCTTCCCAGACTTACCTCATTCCTGAGTGAGCGATATAGCTTGTAGTTTTTCTCTAACATCTCCAAAACGGAGGTCACCTTAAAGGTAGCCGCCAGCGTTTTATTCTTGCGCAGGAAGGCAATACGGGTGAGTCCGTCCCATTCGGTGAAGTTGACCGGCGGCGGTGGGTTCTTCGGCTCCAGCCGGACCACACTGCTCTCTACCTTTGGTGGCGGCCTAAAGTTGTTCTTGCCCACCTTCATAAGCATGTCCACGCGGGCCAGCAGTTGGGTATTGATGCTCAGGCGACAGTAGAGCTTGTCACCCGGTTTGGCCACCAACCGTTCTGCGAACTCACGTTGGAACATAAGTACGGCGCACCGAAAAAGTGGTCGGTGGAGCAGCAACTTGAAGATCAGTGGCGAACTGATCTGATACGGCACGTTGGCGATGCACAGATCGAAAAAGGGCAGCTCCGCCTTCAGGAAGTCTCCGATCAGCACCTGCAGCTTAGGCTGCAGCGGAGTGGCCTGCACACGCTTCTGCAACTCGGCGGCCAATCGGGTGTCAATCTCACAGGCGATCACTTTCTTGGCGCGCTCCAGCATCCGAACGGTCATGTTTCCGGTTCCAGGACCGATTTCCAGCACCACATCGGTGGCTCTCAGAGCGGCCTTTTCCAGCATGGTGGTTATCACTAGCGGATTCTTCAGGATGTGCTGGCCAAAGTCCTTGTTAAAAACGATCCCTATAAATTAAAAATATGTGGGTTTAAAATACGTTTCTTGGTTTGATTTGGTACCGACTCACCCTGTTTTTGCACATCATTATGAATCCGGCTCTTCTTTTCCTTTGTGACCTTGGGCATCTTGTCTAGCACTCGTTTTTTGTCTTGAAAAATTAATAAATCGCACCAAATATTTATTTGTTTTGGGTTTGCTTCTTCTTCTTCGGCGGCAACATGTGCACTGCTAGCTAACAGCCGATAACACATCGGTCGAAGCGATAACTTTCTTGTTAACAGAACATGTTAACCGCAAGCTGTAGGCGCCCATGTTAACAGAAATTTTAAAGGACCCTGTAATGTTAGTAACAAATAAGAAACTTATTTCAAAACGTGCAGCATAGCAAAAACGTTAACACTTTAACCCTCAGTAATGTTTCCTTTTCTGTTAATCCTTACCGGTTATCTTAACATTCCCGTTTCGCAGACTGCAGTTCTGTAATTTTCAAATTTAAACAAAATCAGTTACATTTTTCATAGGTGTTACCTCTTTATTTATTAATTAGTTTTCACTTAATGTTATAAATCAATTTTCTTGTTTCCAATTTGCTTTCTTTGGTTATCTTTGCACACATCTGCTCGTACCATTTACTTAGTAGCTTCTTTAACATTCAATTACGCTCACTTGCCTGCCTTGGTAATCTTTCCATTTTTTTGTGTTTATTTAATAGCTTTTTTACAACATATCAACTGTTGACTTTCGACTTTACCGTTACAGTTATTTATCTCTTTTTTAAACATAACTTAAACCTTATTTATGCCGTGTTCTTCTCAGTTGTAGTTTGTTTTTTCATCTGCTTTGTAAATGTGCCTTGTGTGTTTGCTTTGTGTGTTGTTTTCTGAATACTTTTGTGTCTATGATTATTACTTTGCAATGATTCCTAACCTTTGTCTCCCACTTTGTTGCGCTTTAGTTTTGTACGCCGTTCCATAAATAATTCTGTATATTTTCTTAGTAGTTTGTGTGTAGTTCTGCCTTAGATCAGTTAACAATTTTCGGGGATTCCGTTTAATAATCCATTTAAGTATCTAAGATGCGAAAGGTACATGAAAAAGTTGCACATATGTAAGTGGGTGTGAGTTTGAGTGTTTGCTTGAGCTGCGCGGCTCCAGAAAAAGTTAGCTAAGCTGGATCGGGTGAGTACATTCAGAGTTCAGAGTTCAGATTTCATAGTTCGGAGTTTAGTTGAAGAGCCCCTTTGGCAAGCCATGATATACATATATATTCACTATAAGTTTCGGGGTAAGTAGGTGGAGACAACGGGGTCGCGGGGAGCGTTCAGCTTTGCGTATTCGGTGAGAGCTTATAGCTAACATTTTTGGTTGCACATTTTCCTATAAGTTTTGTGTTTTTTTTTGTCAGGTTACGGTCACGCGATTTGTTCTAATCCCTCATCTGTTTCTCTCCCATTAAATGTACCTCATTTTTGTTTCCTCTGCTTTCCGTGCTTGACCAGCAGCGATTGACCTATTCCCGATTCCGATCCTGATACCTATCCCGATCGGGAATCTATACCTATGTTCATATGAGTTTATCTTGTTGGCTGGAGTTTTGCTTGTTTTTATACTCTTTGTTTAGTTTAAATTGAATACGCGCCTCTATCTTTGCAACGGCCTCTGAGCGCATTGCTTAAAAAATTATTCATAGCTTTCAACATTTGCCTATACTTCTTCACTTCGTCCTTAATTTCTTTGGGTTTTGTTTGTGGTTTTAATTTATTTTTTTATTTCTCGTGTTTTGCTTGTTTTTGGTAAAATGCGTTCTTGAAAATACTTTGGGTTAACATTTAAATTGTAAATGGGTAACTAGCGCTTACGCTGGGCTTGCTATTTCACAAATATTATTAGACACTGGGCGTTATTATTACATACAAATGTGTGTTTATGCCTGCCTTTGCCTTACGATTTTTATGTTTAGTTAACAACGCTGCTTAAAGTTAATAAATCATCTGTTATCCTTCCTTTGCTTGCTATTCCGCCTTTGTTTTTGTTATTTATTAATGATTTACTTTAGCACGATTACTCGCTCGCTTTGGTAGACGGAAATCGAAAAACAGAAACAATTTCGCCACTCGAAATTTGCTATGGAGTAAATAATAATCGTAACAACATTCAAGGGATACCAATCAAATTTATGCTAGATTTGAATGCAGTAATTGCGAATAGAACTTAGCTTGAGTCTTTGGCTTTAAAATCAACACATAAAAGTTATATTGTTTGTCTCCTATCATCCTTCACTTAATTTTGTTCGGACTCTCCTCAATTACGCTAAATGTTTCTCATTTGTGTGTATTATATATGCATATGCTTTAGTTTCACAATTTATATGGTTCACATATATATACTTTATATATATGTTTATGTATATATATAATTTGTTTGTTCTCCTCCTCGTTTGCTTACGGACTAAACACGTTTTGTATTCATAGTTTGTTTAGCATAAATTAATATGAATTTTATAGACATTCTCTTTGTGGGTTTAGCTTTACCTCTATGATTAGTTAGCTTTACTTTCTTTTTCCATTTTGTTGGTAAATTGTATGCGTTTGTATTAGGGCTTTTTGGCTTCATTTTGTTTTTGTTGGTTTTTGTTTTTTTTTTTTTGTTCGTTTTATAAATATTCATGTTTAACAATAAGGTAACTTTAAAATAATATCGCTTTAATACTTGAGAAGGAAGTTGTGCAAGATTTCGAATACGTAAAACAAATGAAACTAGATCCGTGTGGTCGCATGTATTGTGTGGTGTTTGTGGTACAGACGGCACATTGCGGCTATTGTGTTAGAAATTCCCTTGAGATTCGCTTGGAGCAAGTGCCTCGCCTCCCGTAAATAGAGCTCTGCTTGGATGCTGTCGGTCTGCGAGTGCGAAACTTGAGATTCGGCACGTCAAACAATCAATAAATAACTAATAACAAAATGCACTCAGCCACTGGGCATTGACTAGATGGGTGGGGGTATCTCTACTTCCTTCTTTCTTTTCTTTTCTTTCCTTTTCTTTTTTTTTTTTGTTGGTTTCTGTTCTTGGGAGCTTGGCAAACAACATAAATGAATTCCAACAGGCGTGGAGCTTGAAGCAGGGAAAGGGGTTTTGGGGCTTGTGCGCCCCAAAGTTCAATTTGAAGCTAGCAGTTTCGACAATTGGCACTGGTAGTTGGATGCGGATGAGTGATCTACACACAGGACCGGTAACGAAACGAGGACGAGCATCACGACTACGGCTGGAAACAGACAACAATGGGGGCGGCGAGTGCGCCGGGGAGTTACGGGAAATGAAAATATTAGACTGCTTTCGCTGGATGACAGCTCGTCGCGATGGCGATCTGGCTGGACTTGGGCCACCCCCCGATCCGACCGGGGCTCCAGACGACCGCATCGCAATCCATCGAACTGAACTGGTGAACATGAACTGCGATCGTTGGGCCTTAGTAGACTTTGCGCTCCGGTCCGAACTTGGGATTCACGAACGAGAAGCCGGCGAACTCGTCCTGGTTGATGCAGCGCACCACCTCGTTTCCAATCGGTGTCAGCACTGGATCCTCCTTGGTGAACTCCGCATCGAAGTTGTTGGCATCGCGTGGATTTTTCTGTGGGTCAAATTAATATTGGTCAAGTTTTTCTATATATAATTTAGCTTACCATTTTCGGTCGGAATGGTGGCTTTATGTTGCGCTTCTCCAGCTCCTTCCAGTCCAATTTGGCGAAAAATGGATGCTTGCGTATCTCGTTCTCGTCGCCAGTGCAGCCAAGTCGCTGCTCCGGATTCTTGGTGAGAAAACCTGAGGATGAAAGGAAAGAACAGCAAATATTACTCATACGACACGTCAGCAACTTTCTAGTAAGTAATGCGTGAGTAATGCTGAGTAAGAAAGTAGATTAGCATAGCGGGAGTCTCACCCTTTAGTATGGAGACTGCCTCGCGGGACAGCCAAACCGGATAGAGCACATCGTCGTGCATGATGGAGTCGAAGAGCTCGTCCTCGTTGTCGGCCTCGAACGGCGGCTGGCCGGCCATCATCTCGTACATGAGAACGCCCAGCGCCCACCAGTCGACGGAGGCGCCGTACTCCTGCTCCTTGAGGATCTCCGGGGCGATGTAGTCGGGGGTGCCGCAGAAGGTGGTGGTCAGCATGCCGTTCATGATGCCCTCCTTGCACATGCCGAAGTCGGCCAGCTTGCAGTGACCCTCCTGGTCGAGCAGGATGTTGTCCAGCTTCAGGTCGCGGTAGATGACGCCGTGGGTGTGGAGAAACTGCAGGGCCAGAGTCACCTCCGCCGCATAGAAGGCGGCACGCGAGGCCTCGAACCGACGCGCCTTCTGTATCTGGAACATCAGATCGCCGCCGTTGACGTACTCCATCACGAAGAACAGGCGGTCCGGGGTCTGGAAACAGGAATGTAACGCAGTCAGGAAGGGATGGTTGGCGGCCAGCGCCAGGATGCGCTTCTCTGTCATGGTGCAGTCGACGTCGTCGTCCTGGATGATCGCGTCCTTCTTAAGCACCTTGATGGCGTAGATCTCGTCGGTGCCCTTCTTCTCGGCGAGCATCACCTTGCCGAACGAGCCCTTGCCCAGCACCTTGATGAAGTTGAAGTCCAGCAAGGAGCACTTGCCCGGACGCGTCTCTCCAGTGGCCCCAACGCCTCCAGATCCGGTCACCGCCAGGCTCATGCAGCTGCTGCTATTATACCCGCTGGTCAGCGTCGTCGTCGATGTGGCCAGGCTGTCCACCGACAAGGCGCAACTGCGAAACGACTGCCCCGGAGCACCGTCGCCATCGGCGCCCAGGGATGCCCCATAGTTGTCCTCGCCGCCCTGCTGGTTCAAGTACTTAGAGCGGCGCGGCTGCTGCTTGTCCGGCGAGATGCCCAGCGAGCTGAGTATCTCGGCCATCTGCTTCGTGTTGATGCCGCACGTGTTGGCCACGTTCTTCTGGCACCGCTTGTGCACGTTCATCCCGCAGGTCTCGCACTGCAATCCCTGCTTGATCAGGCCGTAGAGCAGGGATCCGCAGTGGTCGCAGAACGTGAACCGCTTGTAGCTGTGCACCACGAAGCGGTGCGGCACATTCACATTGAACCTCTGGCCCGCCGGCACCACCTCCACTTTGGCTGGCTGCTGGAAAGGCTCGCGGTTAGATCATTATGATCTGGCGGGGATATCCCATTGGCACTTACCTCATCTCGCATGCCCGGACACTTGGACACCACCGACAGGTGACATTTCTTATGTACAACTAACGTGCAGACTAGAGTTTTCGGGAAAGAGAAACCAAAGGCGAAATCATTAGTATCCAAACTGGGCACTTGGTGCTTCTTCGATTCTTCAATGGCAGAGTGCAGGCCAGTGAATCCAAGACTCTATGAAAATCTATGAGCTCGGAAAGAAGATCGCCCTGATGCACAAAACGAGCCATCTATCTTTTCTATCAAAAGATAGAAAGCTCTACAAATCAATACTCTTTTTCATTTGAAAGTCAATAAATGAAATGATTTCATAATTTCAAACTAGTAAATGCTGTTTCAGGGCGATTTCCTTCTTAGCCTAAACTCTAGACATACGAATGTGTATATTTACAGGATTTCGTTTAAACTAAGCTCGTTGAAACATTCAGGGTTAGACACAAAGTCCGCCATCGTGGCATTCGACTCGGATTGGGAGCAATTCGGCTCGGGATCCTTCTCGAATGCCACGATCTAGTGGACAGTAATTAGTTGATAAACCGTCGACTGTTTCTTGCTGTGCAGTGTGATTGATTATTCACATGTTGGTCAGTGGAGTTAGGTTGTGCTTGGTCTGTGTCTGTGCTCTAATTTTAGTGTTTCGTTTAATCACAACATTTAGATGCTTCGTGCCAGAGATATTGATATTGGAACCAAAACTACTTGGAAGAGTGAGAAGTGACGAAGGCAGCCATAAAAGCAGTTCAGTTTGTTTATGACAATGATTTAAAGTAAATATCCTATATAGTATTTCTATTCTTATTCGACCCCATAGAGTATACTCTTTCTGAACCCTTTAAGAACCAAAGAGAAATTTATCGTGCATCATGAAATAGATTTAAAAAGATGATATATTAAACCAATGATTCCAATTCTAAAGAATTCGAGTTTTTAAGTTTAGTGACATTGGTTTCCAAATATAACTGATAACTGTCTCTTAAAACTAAATGCTGAATAAAGGTTCTAAAACCCAGAGACTGGGATTAACTATAGCATGCATGATTATCATATGGAATTGAGTAAATCTGACGGACGGACAAAGTAAAGAGGTGTATGTGATGAAGACTATATGTAATTCTAGACCTATAAAGAATATTCTGTAACCCCGATCGGAATGGAATCTGATTAGTACTGCACTCCCTTTAAACGTGTGTTTAAAATGCAATGTGATGGGAACGAGGACGGGACCATCCAGATCGATTTGACTTATGGTGCAGTGGGACAGTGGACAGGACCTGTTCCGACTCAAGCAAGTGATGGATGCATTGGACAATGCCGAAGGCTGGACAATCCTTTCGGAGTATGATAGAATAGTACTGATAGCATTACTGATCTCAAAATGCAGCCAAAGAAACCCAATGGCAGCCACATCAACAGCGACAACAGCAAACAACGAACGAACAACGAATAACGAACAACGAACGTAACAAGCAAATGCAAAGTGATATGGATTGGATATAGCTTGTCGGGGGCTCATCCTGGAGCTCCGAAGCGCCAGAGCTGAGCTGCTCTGGTTTTCAATTCCGTTTAGTCTGAAGCAAAACACATACCTTGACATTGATAGCCTTGTTTACCAATTCCCCTGCAAAAAGGCAAGAAATTCCATGGCTATTGTATGTATATATATTTTGGTAACTGAATGATTTGTGGTGTGTGTTTCTTTGGTGGTTTGATTTGATGTGGTTTGGTTTGGTGTGTGCGAGTGTATTACTTTCAATGGATGAGTGTCGCCGTAAGAAATCAAGCGTAATGAGATCGTGATCCCCAGATGACCCCAGCAGCCACCCAAGCAGCATAATAGCCCACCGGAGAGACCAGGTTAATGCCAATGGATGTAGAGAACCAAGGAAACTAAAACCGCATAAGAATGAGCCACCCAAAGGAGCAAAGATGTGAGCCCAAGTAGAGCGATGATGAGTGATGAGGAGTGGTGGTACATTAAGAACATAGAGGTAATAGATCAACCCAAGTAGAAACGAACCGAATCGAATCGAATCGAAACAAATCAAAAGTAGGTCGGATGGTGAGAGGTGTGTGTAAATCAGGTCCCAAAACTAAATGCATGTTCAGATTAATCACTGCGTATACAACTTAGGATGTACGGAGATGTTTCAGCCCTTAAGTGAGTTCGTTACGAGAGTTGTACGATCATGTGTGCTCGGCTCCACTTACCAGATAAACTCCCGGCAATGCGAACAGAAGGTGGGTTGACGCAAAAACGTGGCCATGAACTTGTGCCCATTCACCTGGTTCCAAGCAAACGAAACGTATTAGTTACGTTCATTCTCAACTGCTTAAATGGATACCCACCTGATGGACCCGACGACGCATGGCACCGCGACGTCGGTTGAATCCGGCGCGCTCTTTGAACTCCTTGTTAACGGCCACAGTGTGCTCCACGACGGCCTCGGCTTTGGCTTTATCTGAAATCAGATGGAATCGATCAGCATTCGCTAGACTTTTTTCAGATCTTCATTTCGGTACGTACCCGTGCGATTCTTCAGCTCAATGATGACGTGAATCTTGCCCTGCGGCTCCAAGTTAACCTGTGAGGTTTCAAGAAGTATAAGTATATGGATTCGTAGACATGTAGCTACTATATGTTCGAAACCCACCCATAGATCCTGCACAGGCGTCTCGCTCTGCATGAGGTCCTCGAAGGAGATGATGCAGTTGGCCACAAAGTCATCCGGCGGCAGAGCGGCATCATGAAAGACGGTCAAGTTGATGTTGCTCACATTGGTCACGTCGTGGACGAACTGCTCGTTCCAAACAGGATCGAATGTCTTTGGCCGTGTGGTGGCTCGATCTGTGGGTAAGAAAAGAACCAGGTAAATAAGTAATAAATAAAGCTAGCTGCCAAAACCTTTAACTTTTCACCCTTTTAAGTATGCAACACTTTTGCTAGCTAACTAATCTTTGTAACTATCTAACTGACTTTAGTTTCCTAACCATATCAGAAGTGGGAGGTAACTTACCGAAGTGACTCTCGTCGACATCTATGGAGACATAGGGATCGATGAGCTGCTCGTCGGCCAGTTTGCCGAAGGTGAGGTTGTGGCGCTTCTGGAAGTCTGTGGGCCGCAGGCCGCTCGCCTCGCACACCTTGATCTGCAGCTTGCCCGTGAACATGGTCGTGCGATCGGTGACTGTCCTGTCCGGCTGTACTAGATCCTATTGCTGGTCGTGATCCTGCGCCTGATCCGGCTGCTCCTCGGTCCTCCGTGCGATGTCCTTGCGTGTCTGTGTGGGGAGCAGCGGTGGACCACTCGGCTTGTGGTGGTGTGCGGCTGGCTGGTGATCCTGATCTGCAATCGGATGAAGAGCAGTTCGAGATGGGTTAATCAATCGCCCGACTGCCACTCGCATCTTTCGCTGTGGGCCAATGTTGGCGTAGGTCATTGACACTCATGAATGGCGTATGCGGTATACTCGATTCACTCCCAAGGTCGATTAAGCCTCGCATCGATGGAATTTGTGCACACACATATCTACGCCCACAGCAGCGGTCAAAATAGTAATGACATGCTAAAAGAATTTGCACTATATATAATTATTTATTTCCTTAACGATGCGTATTAACTGCGTAGCAGTTCAATAAACAATTTCAAATGCGATGTGTATTCAGTTCTACGTTTCTTGGATAATAATATTAATAATTTTGCTATTATGATTCAAAATGTTACTGACTTATTCTGGGTTAAATTGGAAAAATTCATGATTCACAGACAGAAATGTACATTCATTTTTGCAAAACGAAAAGCTGTAGCTTACAAAAATATAAATTCTTTTCATTGTTTATTATTCAACACTACTATTTTGGCCGCCACTGTGCTTCTGCCCGTTTGTGTGTGTACATTAGGCAATCGCTCAAACGACAACAGTCCGTAGAACAAAAGTCGAAAATAGTGCGCGACCATCATCTGCTATGGTAATATTTCTAGCGTATAAATCATTCCAAGGAGTGCAACTTTGTTTATTTCACAATTCCACAGATTGTTGTTCAGTGTACACTAATCTCGCCACTAGTCTAATGCGCATCCAATTGGGATACAAAGCGTTTTCTAATTGGCAATTTGGTGGGAACAAGTACATACTTAGTTGCCCTTTTTCTTCGCACACAATCTTGAGTACTTTCAGTGTCGTTTAGCTTTGATTACATATAATGCCATTGCTTGCTCACTTTTTTATGCAAATTCTTTGTGTGCATGTATGGCACATATACACACACTTTCACACACATATACACGCGTAGTCAACTTTTTTCCACAGATTAAACAACAAAGAGAGAACAACAAGAATTTCTAATGCTGCCTCTCACTCGCACTTCTACTACCCACCAATACACGCGCGTCTCACGCCCACTCCAATTGGAAACACCTGACGAAACGCCAATAAGTGCGCTCAATTAACTAAACGTTTGGCTAACCCGTCCAATTGGAAAATTTGTAATTTTCTAATTGGTGAAAACGAAGGTCTTCCAGCTGGCAGAGTTGCCGTACTGTCCACCTGTCAGCCTGACACTGACGACCGCAGTGTTGGTAAACATACGAAATGCCCACTATGTTCGTAGTTCAAATATTATATTTTTTGTTTTTTAAATTGTACACTAAGCACATTCTTTGACTATAAGATACACGTTTCGCTGACATTTTTCGCTTCACAATCAAGCACCACACACGGAGTAATATTTAGAAAGTCCCATCGATGGATTTTATATATACCACTCTCTTACTTTCTTGCTCTCTCTACTGTTGGTATATAGAAAATGTTTACGGATTTATATGAAAAGTTATTGAAACGCTTCGTTGCAATGTTTATACAAAATGGGTATGCACGACAACAAATAGGCAGAAAATATTGCAATCAACAATGAAACAAAAAGAATGAAATAATTCATCTGCGCGCGCAGGAACTTGTATATCAGAGAAAAAGTGTTCAGCTATGTGTGCGAAAAAATTAAGGATGCCTTCACACTAGCGCACACACACACACGCTCGACATATGTATGCGCTTATACACACACGCACGCACACAGTTACACGCACCCGTTTGCACAGCGTTATAAATTGATTGGTTTTCCCAGGCAATTTCCTTGGTTTTCCAACGAATTCGAACAGTTTCACAAAATCACAGTGTCCAGCATTTTCCGTTGCATTGCTGGGTAGTTTTCTTATTGGCTTTAAAACTGTTTCGCGTATTACTATTGATAAAAATGTTCACTTCACTCCAATTCTTATTGGAAAAACGTTAGCGATGTGCCAAGGTGGGCGATACCTATCGTGGGGGTGCCACAGATTGTCCAACACTTTCGCTGTTAAGCCAAGTGCTTCTCCGCTTGCCAACACTCTTCGATAGCCGATACCAGTAAAGAGAAATAAATATTACAACTAATATTATCTAGTAAATAAAATCTGGCAATATGAGCTCGGGGCCCATGCGCACGCCCGTCTCGCAGATCATTCTGAGCAAGCACGACCAGGATGCCGAGGAGGAGCCCAAGAAGAAGTCCCGCGAGGACTGGCGCAAGGCCAAGGAGCTGGAAGAGGCTCGAAAAGCGGGAACAGCTCCAGCCGCCGTCGACGAGGAGGGTCGCGACATAAATCCCCACATTCCGCAGTACATATCTAATGCACCATGGTATTACGGATCGGCGGGGCCAACTCTCAAACATCAACGTCCGCAGCACGAGGACGAGCAAGGACAGCTGGACAAGAGGGCGCCCAAGGGACTTAACACCACACGCATCATTACCAAGTTCCGGAAGGGAGCCTGCGAGAACTGTGGAGCCGTCACACACAAACGCAAGGACTGCCTGGAGCGGCCGCGGAAAGTCCAAGCCAAGTACGCTGAATCAATCGTCGTGCACGACGAGCATTTAGTCAATGAAGCGGCGGTTAACTATGACGAGAAACGAGATCGCTGGAGCAGTTACGATCCGGCCAATCACAGAGAGATCATTGAGGAGTACGAAAAGGTGGAGGAGGCCAAGCGACAACTCAAAGCAGAGAAGCTCAAAAATGGTAGGTAAACGTGTAACAGAGTGTTTATAGTTAAATCAATATCATTCTAATGTACCCCTTAGATCCCGATGCTGAAATATCCGATGAGGAGGGCAACGAGGATAAGTATGTCGACGAAGTGGACATGCCCGGCACAAAGGTGGACTCCAAACAGCGAATTACGGTGCGCAACTTGCGTATCCGCGAGGATACAGCAAAGTACTTGAGGAACTTGGATCCCAACTCCGCCTACTACGATCCCAAGACGCGCTCCATGCGTGACAATCCCAATCCTGCTGTCCCCGAAGAGGAGTGAGTAACAAAAAGTTGCACAGATAAACAAATTTCTTAACTACTCATATTTGCAGAGCTGAGTTTGCTGGCGAGAACTTTGTGCGCTTCTCTGGAGACACTACAGCCCAAGCCACCGCCCAGTTGTTTGCCTGGGAAGCCCATGGCAAGGGGGTTGATGTGCATCTGCTAGCCGAGCCCACTAAGTTGGAGCTGCTGCAGAAGGAGTACGAGCAGAAGAAGGAACAGTTTAAGTCAAGTGTAAGGAATTGAAAATGGAAATTTCTTGGAAAAATTACTAAATTCATTTCCTTTATTTTCCAGACCAAAACACACATTGTGGAGAAATATGGTGGCGAAGAGCATCTACAGGTTCCACCCAAGTCGCTATTGCTGGCGCAGACCGAGGAGTACATCGAGTACTCTCGCAGCGGCAAGGTTATTAAGGGCGTGGAGAAGCCGAAAGCGCGCAGTATCTACGAGGAGGATGTGTATATCAACAACCACACAACAGTTTGGGGCAGTTTCTGGAACGCCGGACGCTGGGGTTACAAGTGCTGCAAGTCCTTCATCAAGAACTCCTACTGCGTGGGCATGCAGGAGCCAGAGGGCTACTCGGAACAGCATCCTACGAGCTCCACTGCAGCACCTACTACAGAACCTGAAGCTCAAAGCCAATTCAAGGTTCCAGAAGTGCCACCAGAAAGGCCCGCCTCCGAAGTGGACTCAGCATCGAGTTCGGAATCCTCCTTATCCGAAGAGGAGGAGGTAAAACCAGAGAAGAAAAAGTCAAAGAAGAAGTCGAAGAAGCGCGAGAAGAAAAAGAAGGCCAAGGAGCAGCGAAAACAAAAAGCCAAGAACAAGGAGACCAAGGACAAAGAGCAGACAAAGGAAAAAGATATTCCCGAAGAACTGGACGATCGCAAACGAGCCTACAACAGCATGTATGATGTGAAGGCGCCCACAGAGGACGAGATCGAGGAATGGAAGAAGAAGCGGCCAAGGGCAGAAGATCCCATGCTGCAATTTATGTAGGCAATAAAGTACAACTGATTCTCTTATATAAAAACTTTTTAATCTTAACAAGTAAAGCATTAGGTGCTTAGGCAAACGTCATTTTGAATATTAAACGATCGCATACTGCTCGTACAGCAACTCCCTGATCTTGTAGTACTCCTCGGATAAGCATCCCTCCATGGCCACCTTGCCGGCATCCACTCGCCTCAAGGCCAGAGTTCCGTTGCTGCACCAGAGCACGCCGCCGGAGAACTCCGAGTTGATGTTATTACGCATGAGAGTCTGCTTGAAGTCGGACAGTTTCAGTTCGTTAATGAGCACCGAGTTGTGGATAGGAATCTCATCGTCCGCCAATGTTTCAAGAGTCAATGTCTTGCCTTCTTGCACGGATGCGTCCTGCTCCACAGTTACGTCCATGGGTGCTTCGATGGCCTTGACGCGCATGCCCAGGCGACCATCCACCCACGCCACCTCCGCGTCCTTTCCCTTTTGGAACTGCAGCTGGGAGACAAGTCCTTCCGTCAGGCGTACCTGGTAGATGTGGATCTCAGTGGTGACATCAATGATTTCGCCCTTCTGCGGCGTAAAAACGCGCGCACCGACATTCTGTTCGCAGTGCCTGGCGACTACTTGTGTGCCTTCGGCAGTGCCGTGTATGACGATGACCCTTCGTGGCCTCAACTGGGAGAGGATCTTTAGCATGGACTCGCCGTCAGAGCGACCTTCGAAATCGATCCTCTGGACTTGGGCATTTACCTCGATTGTTTTGCGTTGGTTTATCAGCTTGGTGGGCTTCTCCAGCAACTGAACATCGTTGTCGACGATTGCTCCGTTAGCCTGTTGGTCTGCTCCCATGCCCGGTTCTTCCTTTTTAACATTCTCCTTGTTTTGCTCCTCCATGGGTACAAACTCATAGCCTGTCGCATCCGCAATCCGATAGTCGTCTAGATTGATGATCTCCCCATACTCATCGCACTTCACTTTTTCCTCATGATAGGGGAACATCACGTGGTGTCGTTTGTTGGACTTGAAAAAACCGGAGTGATGGCGACCCTCCGGTCTGACAACAATATCATGCTTGCCCGTGATGACGCTCATCTCGATGTCGTCCTCGGACTCGGAACTGCTCTCCTCCTCCACATCGGGCTTCACGATAAGGGGATTAAGTTTCTCGCCCTGTGTGCGTAGGTACTCCTCCAGCTCAGCTCCTTCTAAGTCAACTCTTCGCCTGACGTCCAATTCGATTTGCTTGCCCGGTGCGCAGTTCTCCACCAGTTCCATGGCTAAAGTTCCGGGAGACGTACGAGTAGTAAGGATTATGCTATTGTTGGCATTGCTGGCCCATTGCACGAAGAGATCCCTCGTGAATCCGCTCTCCAGATCTGGAGTACTGGCCAACACCACTTTTGGACCAGCGGGCAAGTTATAGACGTCCGCCAGTGAGTGGCACAACTGGATGTGCTTGAACTGGAAAGGATTGTTGCGGGCACCTTCGAAAGCCTTCGTGAGTTTGTCACTCATCCATTCGATCTGCGACTTGGCGAACTCAATCACGTTGTAGCTCACATTGTTAAGAAGGGCCAGGGAGTAGGCCATCAGACCCGAATCCTTGTTCTTCCACAGCTGGTCCAGCATGTGGGCCAACTCCAGGACTCGTCCAGCCGTGTCCACGGCTATCAGGACATTGCCGTTGTTACGCACCGTTTGCAGGATGTTGGTCATGAGCTTTTCATCGCGAGCCCTCCTTCTGGCCTGCTGGTACTGTGCATTGTAGGCATCGGTAATGAGCAGCGAAGGTCTTTGCAGCCTGTCCAGCTCGCAGCCACTCAAGTGGCGCTCCTTCTTGTGGTTGAAGTCGGTGGCGTACACAATATCCTCCTCGCCCACCTTGACGATCTTCCAGATGGTACCACCTATCATGTGTCCAGCGTTCAAAGGCGTAATGGATATTCCATATCCCTTGCCCTTCAGTGAAACCGTTTGGTTGTATTTCAACTGGGTGATCTTTTCGAAAGCCGTGTCCACGTCGTCCAGCGAGAATAGATCGAAGTCGCCCATGTTGAAGTGCGACATGTAAAGGTCGTACATGAACATTTGACCCATTTTGAACACGGGAATGGTGGCGTAGATGGGGCAATTGAGCCCCAGCTTGCCCACCAAGTATGGCAGGGCTCCAAGATGATATGCATCCGGATGGGATAGCAGCACGGCGTCCAGGGTGTGCACCTGCCTGGGAATACACAAAATATTTATGTTATTGTTTTCCTGAAATGTGTATACAATTGTCACCTCTTCAGTTCCTTGATAAAGTTGGCATCGAACTTTTCGTCCCATCCGCAGTCGAGTAATATCCGCACATCGTCTATCTGTAGGATATAGCATGGCGGGGACTCGTCCATCGCTCCAGATATAGTGTGTAGCTTGATAATGGAGGTCATTTTTGCCAATTAAACCTCCGGTGCATTTGTTTAATAAATTGTAAAAGGAAATCCAGACTTCGCCGGGTCAGGGATGGAAAACTGTCACGGCGTTGCCAGAGTGCTGTTGCTTTGTTTTTACAGTGAGTACTTTTTAAGCAAACGGTACACCCCAATAAAGAACAAAAATTCGGAATTTTAAATGTTATATATTAAAAACTTTATTTATGTCTCTCATGGTTAAGTACATACATATAAACGGCTACAACCTTCTTCAGTTCAATTACCTTTTTTTTAATGAGTCAACATTTAGAACTATGCAGCCTTATCAGAAGAAGAATCTAGCATAAGTAAACACAAATTCTTATCGAATTTTTGTGTAATTTATAAGGGTGTGGTAGAGTCATGCTGTTTTAAAGAACCATGGATGCCCAATCGGTTGTATACCTTTTATAAAAAAATCCTGTTGTGCAATTTTGTATTAAATTCATCCTAAGAATTTATTTCATAAACATTTTCTTTTTAATTAGTAGACATTAGTAGTTCGTAAAAATCATTAATAAAATTAATGAATAATATATGGCAAGATTTAATAAAATTCGAGCTGGTGAAGCTTCACTGTCTGTTGGTTGATGCGTTGCGTCCCTGGTCGTCAGCTGTTATTCGCCAACCGGCCGCGAAGATTGCGTCCGAAATAAGGATGCCGAGTTTCCAAAGATCGTACTAAGTCAACTGTTTCTGCCAACGATGTTCGTGCGGCTCTGGGTCCGCAGCTTCCACATATATGATCTTCTCATCGCCATCGGACTAATCACGCTCATCGTGTACCTGTGTCTGCCCTTCCGGTTCGCATCGCACTACGACTACATCGAGGAATCAAAGATCGAGGGGGCTCTGGTGCCGCAGGTGACCAAGAATGTCTCCCTGCAGGAAGTTTTCGAATGCACCTACTCGGAGATCATTGCCGAAAACCGGTTCGTCTACCACCTGGCCCATTACCATGAAGCGGTGCAGCGGGGCGCGGAGATCCGTCCTGGCGGCGAGTTCCGGCCGGAAGGATGTCAGGCTCGCTACAGCACCGCCATCATTGTGCCGTACAGGCAGCGGGAGGAGCAGCTGCACGCCTTCCTTACCTACATGCACAATTACCTGCCGCAGCAGCTGATCCACTATCGGATTTTCCTGGTCGAACAGTTCGATCATAAGCCCTTCAACAGGGCGATGCTCTTCAACATTGGCGCCCAGGTGGCTGCGGAGTATGGATTTCCCTGCCTGATCCTTCACGACGTGGACCTCCTGCCACTGAATTCGGGTCAAATATATGCCTGCTCCGAGCGTCCACGGCACATGTGCTCTGCCCTAGATCACTGGCGATTCCGACTGCCTTACCGCGGTCTTTTCGGCGGCGTGGTGGCCATCAACACCGCCCAGTACCAGCAGATCAACGGCATGTCCAATCTGTACCACGGCTGGGGCGGAGAGGACGACGACCTCTACGAGCGCCTGCAGGCCCTTAACATCGACATTTGCCGATTCGCGATGGAGTTTAGTGAGTACACCATGCTGAAGCACAAACCGGAGCGGCCGAATGCCAACCGGGTGGCGCTTCTGAGATCGGCGACTCTGCGCCAGCACTCGGATGGACTCAACTCACTGGTGTACACGGAAGTGGAGCGGCGAATGCACAGTCTGTTCACGCACATCCTGGTGGACACCTGAGTGCCAGTATTTGTTATTGTATTTAGCTTGTAGGCCAATCGTTTTCGTAGTCGGTATCTCGAAGTGTTTTACACTGGCTGCACTTCGCTTCGCAACCGATTAGTTGCCGCCTTAGACAATGCGTTCCGAATCGATCGTGATATCTCACTCACTAGGCTAAGAAGCTGGACGGGAATGGAGGAGTCAAAGCTGTAATTGAAGTACAATGCAGAAGCCTCAGTTTAAGCGGATATCGCCATGTTAAGCACGCTCTGCCTCTGCCAATAAAAATGTATTGAACGTAATCTAATGTTTTGTGGATTAACTTTGAAAGCTCCAATCAGCAGGGTACAAATGTTTAGAGTTGCCTTGAATTTTTGTATCGACATATTCGAAATCGAACCAATCTTTATGACATTACCTTGACAATTGAACTTTGTTACCGCAGTCAGAAACAATGGGTTTTCTTGGTGCATTACTTAAATCCTGCCTGATTTTGGTCTCTTTCCTGGGGGCCTTGTTCCTGCTACCGGGTTTACCTCCCACCACCACTTTCCCCTTCAAAGAGTATTTGTAAGTTGGTTTTCTTGAGGTGGTATCAATCCATTTGATCTATGTACGTGCATTTCCCAGTATAGAGCCAGCTAGAGATCTGAATGGAACGCTGGAGCTGAACAATCACTTAAATGGCGCCCGCCAGTTGTGGAAAGATAAAATATTTGGACCCGAATGCCTCATAGTCCACAAGGACAAGATTTACACAGGAATTCACAGCGGCGAGGTTATTCGACTAAACAATGAGGAGTCGGTTCAACCTATCACCAAGATAGGTCAACATTGTGGTAAAAAAGGAGAAGGGACCACTTGTATCCATAATGCGCTTAATATTCACCGTAGATTATATATTTGACGATGAGTTGTGCGGCTATCCAGTGGGTTTAGCCCTGGACACCCAGGGAAACAATCTTATTGTATCCGATGCATACTACGGCATATGGCAAGTCGACTTGAAAACGAAGAAGAAAACTGTGGTGGTGCCGGCGGAGCAGATCCTTCCTGGCAAGGGTGCAAACCGTCGGGCTAAGCTCTTCAATTCGGTGGCAGTTAACCGCCAGGGTGACATATTCTGGACGGATTCCTTTTCAGACGACTTTGTCTTGGCTGCGTTCGCCAACCCGTCGGGTCGGTGAGTTCGAACTAAGGAGAGATCTACCAGAGAGATACGATTTATTGGCTTTCCTCAGACTTTTCAGGTACGATCGTGTAAAGAAGACAAACGAGGTACTGCTCGATGAGTTGTCCTTTGCCAACGGCTTGGCCTTAAGTCCCAGCGAGGATTTCATTGTCCTTGCCGAAACAACGGCCATGCGGCTGAGAAAATACTATCTCAAAGGATCTCGAGCCGGTGAAAGCGAAGTGTTTGTGGAAGGTTTGCCCGGCTGGCCGGATAACCTCACTGCTGATGAAGAGGGAATCTGGGTGCCCCTGTCCGTGGCTTCAGATAGTGAGAATCCCAATTTGTTCGCCGTGTTGGCGCCCTATCCGAGGCTTAGATCTTTCCTGGCCCGTTTGGTGGCTCTAATGCGACTTCCCCTTCGAGTTCTGAACCATATATATCCAAATGACATTGCGGCTCGTCTTTTTCACTCCTTTAACGATTTGGTCATCAGGAACGCTCCCAAGCGTAGCACTGTGCTGCGTGTGGATTGGAATGGAAACATTGTGAGATCCCTGCATGG
Source organism: Drosophila simulans (assembly GCF_016746395.2). Classification (NCBI taxonomy): domain Eukaryota; kingdom Metazoa; phylum Arthropoda; class Insecta; order Diptera; family Drosophilidae; genus Drosophila; species Drosophila simulans. The sequence continues at coordinate 25,148,821 of NC_052523.2, read as the reverse complement.
GTTTGACAGATCAGCTTCGGGCATATCCCACGTTCTAGAAGTTAAGGGTCACTTATATTTGGGATCGCCTTTCAATTACTATGTTGCCAAAGTCAAATTGCCCGATGAGGAATTGAAGTCTGTAAAAGGAAATTAAAGAGATTAGTTATGTCATTACGATGGATTCAATGCGATATTTACCATTACAATTGTTTATTGTTCCTATTTAGATGCGACTTAATTTTAAGAACCTATCAAGCTTTTGTTTTTAATTAGTTTATTGCACCATGAAACTATCAAATCACATTAACATTTTGTATTTTATTAATAAAATTAAAACTCAAGGAACAAACCTTTATGTTGAATTAACAAGAAATACATGACTTTAAATAAAAGATAAATAAAACTATATATGTCTGTACAATTTCGTCTCTTAGTAATTCGATTTGCGTAGAATTACAATAAGAGCTTATGTGTGGAAGTAAATTAAATATGCTTTGTAAAAAATACGTCAGGAGCAATTGCACAGAACAGAGTTAGTTGGCTATTTTGTCTAGCTATTACTATTATATTTAACTACATGCGGTCGTTTCGTTTCACATTTGATATCGATTGCGGAATGTGGCAACGAGTAAGGGCTCAAAAGTCTTGCGTTTAAGTCTACACAATATAATTTAAAACATTACTAACAAACACGCACACATTAAGACTGACACACTCACACACTTGCACAGATTAGATTTTATGTATAAATATATGTGTCAGCGTCCAATGTATCAACACAAATTCTAATCGAAAAAGGAAATCGAATGATATTTCCCAGCAAAAATGCTAATACCAAAGATTATTCACGCTTAGAATTTTGTGCCACATAAATCGACGCCGACAGTTAAATATAGTTGCCTTGTATATCGGATGTATGGAATATGGATATCTATCAATTGTTATTAACTACGGCTGTCTCTAGTTCAAAAAGTTAAGTATGTCTTGCTGGGAAAGTGCGTTGAGGTTCTGGTTATCGGTTGGCAGCAGCGGCTGTGTCTGCGGCTGGAGCGTGGGTGCCTGACTGGGTTTACCCAGCAGTTGCTGCTGCTGATGCTGCTGGATGCTGTTCAGACTGTAGCCAGTAGGATAAATGTAGTTAACCGTAGGCTGTTGCACCGTGTACATATTGGCACCGTTTGTGTTGTTGGCTTTGGGGGCGCCAACAGAGGGTCTGCCACCAGCGAAGGGATCCAGGTCGTCCAGCGAAAAGGAATTGTTGTTGCTGGCTTGAGGAGAGGCCAACTGATGGTTCATCACAAGGGGATTCGCACTGTGCCAATTGTTTGACGGCATTTGTGTAGTTGCAGGTGGCGGAGCAGCTGCCACTGTAGTTGTACCCAGACCAGTGAGGTTGCTTTGCATCATCGAGGAGAGGATGTCAGGCCTGGCTGCTGGCGGAGCAGATATGGTATTGTGCGATATTCTGAAAGTACAGACGTTTTTTCTTGAGTTTTTTGAGCATTTCTTTGTCTCCATCTTGAGTGCATCCTACTTGAGTTGCTCCCTAGGCTTAGCCGGTGCTATTGCAGCGCCGATGGCTGCTTTCGGCTGTCCAACAGTGAATCCGGAGAACATGTCATCGTTGATCTTGTTACCATTGATGGACCCGTTGGGGGAAAGAGTAGAGTTCTCCAGCTCGTTGGCCAATATTTCGGAAGCGTCTTTGGGTCTGTGTAAAGTGATAATTAAAATAAAATGCACCTGCTGCACACCGAAATTCGCACTTACTTATTGTCTCTCTGTATGGTGGACAGCTGCTGCAGCTTTTCCCGCTGCTCCTGTTCCACCCGCCCCATCATCTCCTTGATGAGGCCTATAATCGTGTTGAATTGAGCAATGGTAAGGCCGTTCTCCACACTTAATGGTACCAGATAAGGGATGCATTTGTGTGCCATCACGTCCTTTGTTATGCCCAGTTTGGTGTTAGTCATTGCGATTTTATAAATGCCTAAAATACAGGAGTATAGTTATACAGCGATAATTGGTGTTAATTTCAAAGCTTACCAATAATTCCCATAATGATAGCAGGTTCGCGGCTTTGGATCTGCTGCAAGAATGGCAGAATCTCGTCTAGCACAAGCCACTTGTCCAAGTTTTCCAACAACTTGCCGATGGAGATCAGACAGTTAACCTTTACCGACACATTGCTGCTCTGCAGACACAGTTTCTTGATTCGTGGCAGCACGGAGTTCTTCATTGCATTGTAGTCGATCAGAGTAGAAAATGTTGGAAGCACAGCTAGGCAGAGGTCCTGGATCTGGGGCATGTCGCATTCCAGAGAGCGATAAAGTAGCGGCAGAACACTCTGCTTCACCTCTTCCGCTGGCGTTAGCTTGAGCAGTAGATCCATTTTCTGCATAAAGATCAGCAGAATCTGGATGGGGTCCGTAAGCTTAAAGATCGGCTTCAAGTGCGGAAGGATGTGGTCGCAGTACTCTCGTTGGCTGCTCATCTCCGCAATAAGCAAAACGTTTGGCAGCACAAACGGTATCATTGGCGAGTTGACGAACTCTTTGACGAGATAGGGAAGAATCGAATGCAAATTGACCCGGTGCGGTAGCGTCGGAATGATCTGCGGCAGACCCTTATAAAACTTTGACTTCTGCAGGTTGTCCCACTGGTATAGCGAGTCCAAATAGCTAAGTGTCTTAACCCCGACATCTTGAAAGTAGGCGATCTGCTTAAGCTCATGCAGCTTCGGTCGCAGGTTGGCACTGGGATGCAGCAGAGCTTTAAGGCTTTCAGTCAGCTCGCTGGGCACTGCGTTCATGGGTGGGTACTTTCGCTGGTTCAGATCATTTGCGTAGCGCCGAAAGCTGCTGTAATCACTGCCAAACATCTTAAGGGGCTTGCCGGCATAAATGGTGAAGATTAGTACGCCTGCAGCAAAGGAAGACTCAATAAATACGATTCTATATCTGGTTGCTTAAAATGAAAGATACCTTGTATGAAAACGCTTAATAGCTATTTATAGAATATCTTATCTGTTGACTTATTTCAATAATCGCAGAAAAACGTACTTTTATGCGTAAATTATCAACAAGATCAAAGATTTGGCTGATTATGACTCATGCGAAATTTCATTCAATCCTATCATATAACTAGGTACCTACCCAATGAGAACAGATCACTGTCTGGTGTGTTGACACTGTTCAGGGCCAGCTCCGGTGCTGTGTACTCCAAGCTGGGCTGTGCCAGGACGTGCAGGGATGTGGTGTACTCCCGAAAGGGCCAGTGGGGTGTGCCATCGGTGGCCGGCTGGTTGGCAATGCAGAAATCGAATCCGAACAGCTTCCAGCTGCGGTTCTTGTTGATCACGATTGTCTCGGCGCTAATGTTGCGGTGCACAATCTTGGCGTCTTGGTGAAGGAACTGCAGGCCATCGAAGAGCTGCAGCAGACCGTGTCGAATCTCTACATCATAGAGCTTCTTTTCGGAGCGCACGTTGTCGCCGACCACATTGGCTAGGGAGGCAAAAACCGGCTCCGTGGCGAAGGCAAGCGAGTCCCGACTCTCCTCCAGCGGATGCTGTACGGTTAGCACGTGAGGATGTCGAATCTTGGTTAGCTGTTGAACGCCGCGACGCAGTGTTTCCAGCATGGTCTCCCTGTCATCCTTCGACCAGCGCTCCAACGACTTTTTCTCGAACACGAAGACGGACACTTCCTGTTTGGTGCTCTTCTTGTGGCCATTGTACACCTTCCACATCAGACCTGGCAGCGGGATTACTCGGTATCAGCAAGCCACAATATGTTCAACTCGCAATGCAGGTAAACTCACCCACTCCGGCGGTGCACACCTGTTCCAGCACCTCGTACTCCCGCGTCACATTGTTCCCCGGCAGAACGCCGGACAGTGTGGACACCGTCTGCACGGCGGATGAGTAGAACTTGTTTATCATGTCCATCCTGGCGCGAATTTGCAGTAACTGCGGCCCACAAGCTAGTGCAAAATTCCTTTTTGTTTAACAATCAATACTAGCGCTGGCCCAACCACTCACGATAGCATCACGCGATATATCGATATGTTTCGATTGCCTGTCAAATGTATTTTACATTTAAATGCAGCCAATAGCTTGTGCTTTGCTTTATTAATAATGAACTGATCAAATGCTCTAAGCTTGGCCACACTCGCGGGTAAATTTTGTAATAATTCAAAAGAAAATTCTACGAAATCTGCGCAGTATATTAATCTCTGCGTTTTAAAAGGCAACTTCAGGATTAAACTCAAAGCACAGAGTGTGTCTGCGAAATGGAAAACTCAAGGCAAAGCAAAGAATCGTCGGAATTAGAAAGGGGGACTTCTGTGGATGATTACAAACTTGCATCGTTAGGTGCCACAAACAAGCACCAGCTGCAGAACACATGGACCCTGTGGGGCGTAAACTACGATCCCGAAATACCGTGGGAGGACATGCTGAAGGAGATTGACAGCTTCGATACCGTCGAAGACTTCTGGAACCTGTATTTCAGCATCGATACGCCATCCAAGCTCAACCGCGGCTGTGATTACATGCTCTTCAAGAAGGGCATTCGCCCCATGTGGGAGGATCCGCCGAACAAGGGCGGAGGTCGTTGGACAAACGGTGTGGATAAAAGGTTCTCAGCCGAACTGGACAAAATTTGGCTGGACGTGCTTCTTTGCATTATTGGCGAGGCCTGCGATCACTGCGATCAGATCTGTGGGGCTTTGGTCAGGATTCGCAAAAATATCAACAAAGTCTCCGTATGGACAAAGGCAGACGCTGGCGATGAGGCCATCCGGGAGATTGGTCACAAGCTGAGCTGTGAGGTCTTGAACCTCAAAGGGAAAAAAAATTGGATATTCTTTCCGCATGGGTCCCAAGAAGGTTGAATTTATGTTGCATGCTAAACCTTGAGGTATTAGCATCCCAGTAACTTTAAATTGTATGATAAATTAGATATTTAAGTACTTCAATATTTTGCATTACAAAATATTACACAAATATTACAGTTTTCTGAATATGTAAAACATTAAGGTCACAACGATCCACTCTGTGCAAATGTAATATTTCACTATTATATTACAATATAATATTATATTATTACAATATTATATTATACTAAGTATAAACAAAACAATGAATTTAATGTAACAAACAGTGCTAAAAGCCCAAATAGACGAATAAACTATTGCACATCCCCCAACGTTTTTAAAAACTTATTAAATGGGCCGGTTTTCTGGATGCCACTGGACAAGGCTGTTTTTGTGCTTTGCAATACGGAATGTGAATTTTAAAGGGGCTTAATTGGTAATTATTTGTGTATTGTTTGTTTTAAATTACGATTACGACATTGCGCTGGCTGCTGGAAGTGCTCTTCTCTCTGGTCTCAGGAATAAAGACTTAATAGTCGCATTTGTATTCCACAGATCACGGATAGAAACAATTTCTCGTTGAAATGGCAAAGATATTCGGCCAAATTCCATATAAACTTCATGGGCTTAAACAATATAGACTTATATTGTTTATTTATTTATTACAGTTCAGTTTGGACTTTTTGGTCTGCTCGATTGATTCGTTAACTATCTTTTAGGTCCTCCACAAAGGTGAAGTAAACATTTGTGGCAGCCTGCGGTTTCTTGTTGAACACCCAGTCAATCATCAGCAGATATTCCCCAGTGGGAATGGGCGTGGGCAGCTTCTCGGACCGGAGATAGAAGTTCTTGACTTGCTGCAGACCCTAGTTAATGTTACATATATGAATATATGACATATCACTGGATTTTGTCCATCGGACTTACCACATAGGGACAGGTGTGATTGATCGTCGAGTACTCCTTGAAGAGCTCCCAAACGATCCGAATCAGGGCATTATTTCTCCGCCTTATAAACTGACAGCCGTCGAAACTGAGGCTATAGAGCCAAGGCTTATAGCCATTGGCCCTCTTCAGCAATCTGGCCTTGACTATGACATCGTGAACCGGATGCAGCAAATTGGCATCGACATTGAGGCAAACCTTATTCCTGCTAACCGCTCGCAGGCGACACAGGCCGAATTCCACCCAGGATTTGTTATAGGACTCACATACTGCATTGGTCATTTTGAAAATGACAGCCTCCTGAAAAGTAGAACACTTGATTAGACTTCTCGTGCAAAACAAACGACATTTACACATTGATAAGGCGGCTGAAGTGAGTGAGATAGCATCCAAATAACCAGCACTCTTTTCATGACTACTTGGCTGCTTAGGAGGAAGTGGTACGAATTCGATGAAATTATATCATTTGTAGCTCTGTCAACAAATTAGTTACTCGTGTCCGTGCAGATAATTATAACATAGTTATTCCGACGTCTATAGATTAGCGGGTAATCAATCAATTGTTATAGCCTTTTGCCATTTTTGCTCGCCCTATTAAATTTATAAACATTTCTGGGTTCACTGCGCGGTGAATTTGTTGTTTTAAAAGATATTTTGTAAAACATGTCTGATACCCTGTAAGACCGACCTTTTTGGCATTATTCGTATCTAATAGGCTTTTCAATTTGGTTACAGTACGTTAGCTTGGCTCTAACTGTTGGCCATTGGAAGCCTCCTCGTCTAATTGCACTATGACATTGACATTCAAAAATCGATTCCGCACTTGCCACTTAAGATATATGGATATATGGCTCCCTGGCTAATTGCCCGCGTGTTTTTCCCACCTTATTTATTTATTAATTGATGAAAGTCAACATTATTAGATTCGGTAAACAAACAATTGCCTGGCACCCAGCTTTGGAGTCAAAGTCGGAAGTCAAGTGCACGCCAAGCTTCGAAAAATTCGAATATAGATGGATATCTATTATTCGCGTAACATTTTCACTGCTTTTCAGAAATAATGGGTATATACCCTATAAGTGTTAAATATTTTATTGTTGTGAAATGGAATAAACATTACAGGCTCTGGATTTATAATTAGATGTGAAGAATGCATTATTATTTAATTAAAATGCGAAGCACATAGACTTATATTTTAAAGTTAATCGCTGTCGGCTATGCAAACGAATTGACGTCAGTTAGTCACTGATTTCCATTTCAATTAAAGCTAAAGTAAAGCGACAAGGAGCGCACTGTATCTAATTTCCATTCGAAACTATGCTATTTTCGACGAAATAAACGACTGACCACCACCGGGTATCTGGTAGTCGGAAAACTCGTCCATTGTTTACAACTCGTACCTGTTTTCATTAATGGCCTGACTCGCAGCGCAGTCAACACCTGTCAACGGCCCAAAAGCCATGTCCGTGTCGACGTCAGCCACTTGGCCGCTGCCCCTCCGTATCCGCCAGATCCCCCATATCCAACATCTGCCCCATCTCCTCCATCTCCGGTTTCCCCTGTCCGAGCCACTTGAGATGCATTTGCCTATCCCCGAGTGGAATTAATAGATTTTCATAGTTTTTGCACTCTGGCGTGGCACACGAAACGCAATCAATAAGGCACTAGAATGCATTTCGCTGAATCGCTTTGGTGACTGCGTCTTTATGCCGCCCCCATCTCCATCCACCATCCAACCAAGCGGCGATCCCCTGCTCGCCCCCAATAAAATCGCCCGGAATGAAGATGTTGCTCCATGCAATTCGGCGGGTTGTTGTTTGCACGATTTGTTGCCGTGGCCGAGCGTCTTAGAACCCGCTCTGAATTTCAATGGCTTCCGTTCAGCCATGTCCATGTGTGTCTTCCAGCCAATGTGTTGGTAATTCTGCATTCTACCGTGACTGATACTTTTATACCCTCGATGGGGCATTTTATTTTTGCATTGAATGGGCTAAGTCGCACATTGCCACAAACCATATTTTCACTCCGGGAATTCCCTCGAGTAGTTTTCCCAGAAGTGTTCCAAAATTAGATTGCTCACCACTAAATCCAGACATTTGTTTGACTTTGCAATTAGAGAGCAAGCGACTTATTCCGAGATCTTCATATACTGGTAAGAGTCTTATGGTATATATCATTCCTTGGCTTCTTCAAGTTGTGAAGGGTATTGGAAGCATAGGCTTCTTTGTGTTTTGAGAACATATTGGAGGCGTACGCTGCACTGCGTCTGGCCATAAAATAAATCAAGCAGCCCGACACCGGAGTCAATAGTAAATCACGGCTGAAACGGCAAATTACCAGACACTACTGGCCATCATCTCGTCATCGAGACTCCTCCACGAATAATTATGCCGTGACGCGACGAATTTTCCACACACTCCGTATGCCGAATTAGCCCTGGCAATTACCTTTTTGGATTTGCAGCTCCTGGACTTTGAGTTTGATTTGTTTTGGCCGCTGTTTTTTTTTTTTTTTCTGTTTGTCTTTGGCCGGCGCTATTTGCTAGTCGATTTGCCAGAATATCGGAGTGGTAAAAAACCCGAATGACTTGGCAATTTGCCTTCGCTATTATCGCGATGACGAAGCTGGCCAGTTTTGGGGGTGCAACCGTTTAGATGGATCCACGATTTCGGTCCGGATTCTCGTCGCTCAAGAGCGCCAAGGTCAACTTTCGCTTTTTTAGTGCTCCATTTTATGGGGTTCTTAAAATCCGGTTGCGTTTATTGCAATTCGCTTTTCGGCTCGAATGTTTGGTTAGTCCACATGATTTTGGCCATACGATTGCGTCTGGCAATGCAAGCTATTTGGCGCTCCATAAACTGTCTGTGTTGAGCATAAAAATAAACACAATAGAACTGAATAGTTTATAAAAACAATAATCGTGGAATGATCAGCTTAAGAAGTATTTTAATTTGGCTCGAACGTATTTCAATGACCTTGAAAATAAACAGGTAGATAGTTGAATCTTTAAGAACTGATTATGCCAGAGAACAATTATGATACATAGAGAACTTTTTAAGCTAATTACTAAGACCAGGTGCGAAAATCGGAGAAATTCGATTTTCAAGGTATTGACTCAAAAAGGTAACACTCAGTTGTCTGGGTAAATGTTGCCCTATTTGCTCATTGCAAACTATCCGCCTACGAATCGTAACTTTTTATATAATGGAGCCCCGAAATCTGCACAAGTAAATGGGCATTTCAAAGCAATTACACAGCATAAATAAAGGCATCAAACAATCTGCAGGCCATTGTAGCTCGAAAGTGAAGTAATTATACATCAAAAGCGAATCATGTCATTGTCAAGTGTTTGAACAGAGCTGAACAAGATCGGATCATACCTGAAAAGTGTGCACTTGAGTGGCTTTTGATGGGGGCACCATTAATATGCAGTGTCTGGATCGCGAATTTTGCTTGATTATTATTTTAATTTCGGTATTTCGCATTTGTCATTAATGGGCCTTTTGTTTCGTTTTCGTGCAGCGCTTGTGCGAGAGATATTCGAGTTTATAGACTCTTCGAGCTCGGCTCTGGTGTGAGAAGATACTGCGTCAAGATACAGATACAGATGGGATCGGCGACAAAACATGCTGGGAACTACGTGATTGATGGCGGCACTGCGATTACCAGCCAAACAGCTGAACAGTACTCAACTCGACTTAGAATACGCGGCCCAGGCGAATATATTATAAATGCTGCGATATATGCGAAATCAGTGAAATCTTGTCGCGTCTAAAAAGGAAAATCACACAGCAAATGCAAAATTTATGAGCGAACTACGTCGAACGACGTCTCCGGGCGAACGGAGCAGGAATACCAATTGGGCTGGGATTTCGATTGGGATTGGGATTCGTGTAGGGATGGAGCGGATGTGCACTGCACTCGAGGATGAGTCAGCCGAGCCGGAGGTCCGTGTGGGTTCAGCCCTGTCAGACAGATCAAACTATAAAGACGGGGTCCAGGTTCGCCGAATGTCTCTAATTAGCCAGCAAGGTTTCAGAGATCTCAGCTAGTAATCACTTTATTTACCAGCCACAACTTGGGGTCAGCAAGATAATCATAAGCTATCATCACTTAATTAACAAAGGAATTTTTTATAAAGCCTTTCGAAACACTTAATTGGAACACACGAGGAACTTTTATGATAGATACAAGAACATATAATGCAAAGTAATCCGAAGTATTTTCGATGAATCATTTGGCATTTCTTAACACTCATAATGATAGTCCGAAAATTCAATCGATATCTAATACGCACACGCTGCGTATGAGTAATATTTACAGTTCATCTCGAAATCTTTGCTAATATTTTGAGCATTCGTCATCTAATTACTACTAGTATACATTGGGTATGGGAATACTTAATTTTGAAACACAACTGAATAAGGAAATTGTAAAAGATACTGGCGTAATTTTTGAAAATACAACCAGCACGTTTTGTTAATGGTTTAATAAAGATGCTTTGGAACCTTCAGTGCTCCATTTAATAGAATGAATGGCCAGCTGTGAGCTTAGTAACCAACGCTATTTTAACCCAAGTGACCAGCGCTTAAGTGAAGTCCGATGTACATATACCGCAAATATATCGCAAATGCTCCGGCTTTACGAGGCTCCATCATAAAATTGGATCATAACACTGGCAGTGTACGAAAGCGATGCTCAGGTGCGGTAAGTTAGTGCGAGTATGTACATGTGTACACTTCAATCGCCAGTCCAAACTGCGCCACTCAATTTGACTTGATTTTTTTGAGTTTGGCTTACCGCCCACCAAACGCTGCAGTCGCCGTCGCAGTCGACGCCGCCGTCGCTGCCAGCCGCTGAGCCGCTGAGCCACCAAACCGCTGAGCCGCTGAGACGCCAAGCGCACCACCATCGAGCCGCTGAACTGCGCTGATCCACCGACTGAGAAGCCGCCGTCAGGTGTTGTGGTTTTTGCGAGCCGCAATCGAGCTGAGTCTGTTTTCGTCTGCCTGGCAGCGCGGTTCTGGAACGCGTAACGCTCGCATCGACTTCGAAAGTTAGTTTTCAAACACGGGACTCAGTTCGCTGGATATACAAAACCGATTCGGTTCGATTCGGGGTGCGCTCCCAGTTTTTTCCACCTGTTGCAACCAATTTGGCATCGCTCTTTTCGCTACTCTTGTGCAACAGCGCGTGCTGCAGTTGAAAAGCGCGTTTGGAAAGAGAATTTATATATATTTCGAAAGTGGCAACCGAAAAAGATAGAAAACCGAGAGATATATCCCTGTGTGCCAGCGAGCAAGATACGTGTTGGCAGATCCACGAGCCCTCCAATTAGCCAGCAATTTGCGGAAAGCCACTCCAATCCAATCCGTGGCCGTGGGATCTGTGCCTGTGCAGCCAGCAAATCGGTGAGTCTTGAATTACATGGGATTATAGCCAATCTGCTCCGCTATCCGTATACCTGGTAATCGTATGACATATGCCATTACGTATGTGCTAGGCAGTGGACGTAGTGGTGGTGGTGGTGGTAATGTAGCTGGTGTTGATGGCTTTCTAAAAAAAACATACCCAAATACCCAAAACGGGTTGGATTCGCTCCGCAGGTGCAGGAGGGGCCGACGAAGAGCTCATAGCCAATTGCCAGCACACAGGCATTCACGAAAAAATGTGTGAAATTTCATTGAATTTCCCAAATTTAATACACAAACAAACCCACTCGGCAATTGGGAAATAACTCATTGTTTTGCCAATGCAATGGCAAAAGAGTTACGGCTGCCAAAGAATCGATAATCGCCAGTTGGATTATTATATTACTCCCGTGGTCTTTGTGTATTTCAAACGGGTTTGCATTCAATCGCATGTTATATATGGCCAAACCCAAAAAATAATTGATTAGATTGGGAAAAACATTCATTTACTGGATCAAGAGCAGTTCGATCAATATTTAAATTCCCACTTAGCAGTTCACTAATTTAGCAGAATAAATAATATTATCTGTGACATTTGGTTTTACAATTCCGTGACTAATTGTTCTGTGCTGGCTATAAAAGAAATTACTTAATGCTCTATATTTGTTGCCACTTTTGTAAAAGAAACTAAAAGGTTATTAAATATTTAGAAGATATGCAGGAGCATTCAGTGCAATGTCGCAATAAAAGTGTGTTGAATTAAATATTATTATATTACGTAAATCATATTTAAGCTGCACAGAAATGTGCAATTTAAGGCAGCTTTACAAGCCATTTAAAATCCGGACTCAATTAAGCGATGTAATTTGGAAATTAAAGTTCATAAAGAATTTAAAGAGTGGACGCCCCCAAGCCCTTTAAACAAATACTTTCGTTGGCCAAATTTAAATGGCAATGAAATGCATTCAATGAAATATGCATGAGAATATCAACATATCGTGCTGAAATGAAACAGAGTTTAAAAAATCGATTTGTGTGCCACAATTAAATGGGCCTCAAGGATGCAATTAAAGTATCTAACTTTTCTCAAACTCTCAAACTCTTTAATTGAGGCGAGACGAGAAAATAGTGCTAAACTTCATGTCATAGCGATTCAATTAATTCGCAATTTATCAAAATACTCGTAGTCGGGGGCATTGTCAGTGCCAGGGCTTTTTGATGCGGCCAAACATATTTCATTTGTCCACCACAAACAACTGGGATTCCAGTTCGGATGCGGATGCGGATGGGGATTCGTTGGGAGTTTGGGGATCCGTGGGCGGATGGCTCTGGTGGCCATGTTCCATGTTCCATGTTCAGTGGGCTGACGTGGTGGGGCGTCAAGTGGAAAATAATCGATGATGTGCCCGGGCACAATGCAAACATTGAATCAAAGTCAAATAGCATTAAACTTTTTGAACTTGCGAGGCGGGGCGAACCGAAAAAAATGAAATAATAATAAAAGTTTGCCCGCCTTCCAAGAGGCGTGAAAGCGCACACAAAAAAGTGGGCAAGTGGGGTAGGGTTTTTTTTTGGGTTTCAGGGTTTTTGGGACTCGACGCTGCAGTTTTGGATCTGCCGCCCTTCCCAGAGATTTAGTGCTTTCCTTTTTTTTTTTTTGGGATGGATAAGCGCAGCGTTGCGCAAATATTTGACAAATCCCGCGAAAAGTCTGCTTATGTTGTCACCTCGCCTCGTTTTTTGCCATTTCTATCCAGCAGCGACCGAGGGAATGGAATGGGATAACTGGGATGGGATTTGCAGGGTGACTGGCACTGGGCCAGTCATGCTGATTAGGATTGCACCGGAAGACACTTGCCACTTGCCACTTACCACTTTCAACGTGCGACTATGTTTTTGAAATGAAATCCGAATCGGAATTTGCATGCGAATGCTCGCGGTGTAATTTATATTTCGCACTTTGCGCACTTTTCATTTCGCTGCGCGATTTTGTTTATGCAATTTGGCCAACTGCCTGCCGAATGCCAAAAGGAAGGCAAACGCCTCAGACTTCAGGCTGCTGGCTAACGAGTGCAGGCGCGTGTCTGTATCTGTATCTGTATCTGCACCTCTATCTGCATCTGTATCTGTATCTTGTGGATAGGGAAGACCCCCCGAGATTCCCATATAGCAGGTGAAGGCGAACGTAAATGCGCCAATTTGTATGCAAGCAGCATTAATCGAGGGGTAATCCGGCAGCGATGCATTGCAGCCAGTTAAAGCCCAAGCCCAAGCCGAATCCGAATCCGAATCCGAATCCGAATCGGAGCCCAAAGCCAAATCCAAAGCCAGAGCCACTGCGTTTCGACCTGGCCAAGAGGGGCCGGCATTACGTGAGATGTGCAATTGCACGAAATTGATTTGCAATCGATAAATGTGCGAATATTGCTTCTGCTGCGAATTAGCAGCCAAACAGCCAAGCAGCCAAGCGGCCAAGTGTCCAAATGGCCAAGATATCCGAAGGCGCTCTTCGCCTTGCATTTTCCAGGCGTGTTTAAGTATGCATAAATAACTCATCGGCCGCCTGACCATGAATCCAATTGGGAACATCTTCATTTAAATTGTTTAGTAGCCGAGCAATGCGGCTGAGTAATGTTTGCATTGTATCTGCATCTGTGCCTCCGGTATCTGCACATTTTTCAAGCTGCCAAGTGGCGACGTTCCTAAATAAAGGTATGCTCTGGAGATAAATGTTGTCAATTTTAACTATTTTCGGGTGATTCGTATAAAACTTATGTTATTAAATTACCAACAAAGATCGAATTTCCCTGCAGATATTCTGCATATTTGTAGATAAAAGTGTTACACTTGCAGCTGTTCATTTGAACACGGCCATATTAAATTCTGCACGCTCATTTAATTAGTGTAATTATATTTGGCACAGTACATATGTAGCTGCTCTGATATGTTTCATATTACACTTATTAATTATTTAACGAGCGCTGTAATATATAATTGTAAAATTCCTGCGGTCTGGATCGCCCACTCTGAGTGACAGCCAGTTGATTTAAACGGAATGTGTTCTTTAACTATAGATGAACCATTGACAAGGGGTTAACCCGAAACAGTGCAATTATTTATATGTTTTAATGCGGCATCTGGGCGGAGGAGCATATAAATTATATTGTTGCTGCAACTTCCCATGCTCGTAATATTGATAAAATTCAAAATAAATCCAATCGCCTCTCTTCTATCAAAATCGCTCCTTGGCCTGTGTGTGTGTGTGTGTGCTCACGCTTTGTGCTGCAAAAATTGAAAAATCAAACACAAGGAAAACCACTCGAGATTCAGCAGTGCAATCGATTTCCAAAGCCACATTGGTGGTGGTACTAAAGCAGTTGTATTGGTAATATTGGTAGCATAGTAGCTTAGTAGCCACTGACAAGGTCAGCACTTTGGCTTTTATTTGGGGCCCGGCGGTTGTCGCATTCTAAGCAAATCGCAATTGCCATATAGCTGCAGCTATCTACTACTAGTAGCTCGTTGTGGAATCGTTGTTGAATCGTTGTTGAATCGTTGTGGAAATCGTGGCCCGGCCGTAATACACGTATTAATCTTGCCTCGCTTCTTGTTAGATGTGGCGTTGTTTTTGCGGTGGCAGCTTTGCTTTTGCCTTTTTGCTCAGTGCTTTTGCTTTGCTTTGGCAGCAACAAGTGTTTAATTGCGATAAATGCACCTGACCGCCTTGAGCCTGAGCTTGGGTTTGGGTTGCGACTGGGTTCGGACTGGGTTTGGGCAAGGCTTTCTGGTTCTCTCAGAATCTCTGCTGCTTTTCCACCTGCCCACTGGCCAGCACTACGCGAAAAGGTCAACACAATTCGGCTGCAGACCAGCGGCATTGAACATGAACGTGGCCCGAAACTCTGCACGTAAAGTTGCCAATTTTTGTTTCTTTGTTTGTTCGTTAGCCAACGTTTTCGGCCCAATTAAGAGCGGGCCCATAAATTTGGCATGGCCATTTAAACATAAACCCCGACCGTGTACATCCTGTAACGGCTTTTTAATTATGCATGTCGCTATGAAAGCGTCGCTGCTTTGGCACTTGGCTAAAAGGTCTGCCGGCGCAGGCAACTGGGTCATTACCATGGCCTGGCTTTGATCTTCTGCTGATGGGGCCGTAAAAGACTTACTCCAACAGGTTGTAAAGCCAGTGAATTGTCTTGAATGTAATGTGCCATAAAGACATAAATTACAGTTCGGCCCAGAGACGCTGAATATGGTGGCTTAGGTCAGGCATTTGCTGGCGCTTACTGGAGCGTTTTCAGGAGCACCTCTTGACCTTTGGTGGGGTCTTAGTAGGGATGGGGCATCGTATGTGCTTCGTGTTTAGAGGAGGAAGAGTTCCACTTCCACTGGGTACTTAATTACCATTCAGGTATGCGGAAATATATCAGAAATATTCAAGGGTCTTAATTTCCTTTTAAATCGTATGGAAACCGCTTGTAATCTTGAGTTCAACCGCAACTGCACTCAATGACAACTTCATGACTCAATATTAATTGAATTATTCCAATTGAGACCTGATTTGCGGAGTGGAATATTTTTGCCAGACTTTTGGCAAGTCATCGGATAGCCGAGCTACAGATATTGAAAAATGATTTGCATCATTTGGCAGGCAATAAACTGTAAGATTCGCTATTCGATTTCAATCGAAAATCACGCATGCCGCAGCCAGTGGCTCGGATCTTAGCCCACTTCCACTTCCTCGAGTTGCAGTGGAGCAGAACCCTGGAGTTTAACCCATTGCCGCCCAGTTAACCCATGACACGGATGGCAGAACTGCGCGGAATCGAAATGGAATCGAGTGCGAACGCAGAGTGCGTGAAAATGAGTAATAAGGGAAACATTGCCACAAATTGATGCACTACGCAGTGCTACCTTTAATTGAATTATTAATTATGTACCTTAATGAATGCATAATTGAATAATAAACTACGTGCACACGCCCCCACAATTGTTGTTCGCTTCGGCAGCGGAATTATTCGCCTTTTTTTTGTTTTTTTTTTGTTTTTGCACTTCTCTCGACCAGCCACTGTTAACCTTTTAACTTTTGTGCACCGAAACCGAACCAAACCGACCGGGGCGAACCAATGTTTCGCGTAGTAAACATAAGTTGGGGCTCATTAAGTAATCACATGGAATATTCCCGCAGCCAATTAAACCAAAAAGCCGCAAGAGGGGGCTGCGGGGCGGCGGGACTGCGAGTTCGCCGAGATGGATAGACAACATCGCTCACTGGCAGATACAGATACATATAGCGATACAGGCGCAGATACAGATACAGATGCAGTTGCAGCTGCAGATGCAGATACAGATGCGAGTGCAGCATGCAGACACCAGATACAATTAAATTCGATTCAGGAAGCATTTATGCAGTTTGCATACATTTAATATATACGTATATATGTATGTGTGTTTCATGTGTGTGTGTGTGCCGAAACATATGCATATGTATTTCCCATTCGATTGCATTTTCGGCCAACACACACATACACACGAGCAGCCATAAAACTGCAACTGAAGCTTCTTTGACGGAACATTTTTAAAATGCATTGTAAATAAATAAATCCGGAATTTCTTTGAATGTTTAACTGCTGCGAGTGGAACGCCAACTGAAATTTCAGCGGGATAGATAGTTAAAGTTCAGCTTAAGGGAGCAATGTTTTTTAAGAATATTATAATTCATATGCTAATAAAACATTCAATTATTTGAATTGCATATATGCTTGTAGTTTGGACAACCTTCACTAACATATAAACAGCACATCGCAGCATAAATTATGATTTTCCATCGGCGATTGACACACAATATTGTGCTATTTATGATTTGCATTGCGTAATGCTTAAATGCAATCATCCAATTACAGAAATCAAATAAGTCGGCGCACACTTCCTATAAATCAAAGCGCATTTCCCCATAGCTTTCGGTGCCCCGAGCCCCACATTTTGGTATTATGTCAAAAATAATTCGAAAATCGTAGAAAAGCCGACATCCTTTGTTGTTGTTGCCGTTAATGTTGATGTTGTGCATTTGTAATGAGCCAGCATTAGAGCAATCGGCTCGAATTGGTTACGTTGTCCGCCAATCGAACAGTGCGCCCCACCACCACCACCCACTTTTCCAGCCGCCCTCCGGACGGTTGTCAGTTGCACCACACTGGGCAATGCTGTAAAAAACAATTTGCAGACAATTTTCAGTGTTTCAATCAAACTGGTTTGACATAATTTCAGCAGCCCCACGAAACGTTGCCAACCTGACAATCGCAGTGGCATTTGTTCGGGGAACGGGACAAGTTTCCAGACGTTGATAAACTGGCCAAATGCTTCCATCCCGGCTACAGCTCCTCCAGTTCCTCCAGTTCCAACCGATACGCAGTTGCAGTCGTTTCAAGACTTTGCCATTTTGTATCTCACAGATGCATAGATACGCTCGTACGTGGAGCGTTTTACACTGTTGCCTTACTTTGTGGGGGATTTTCGGCTTCGGCTTCGTTTTGTTTTGCTTTGTTTGCACAACTCGTGGGGCACATGAACCCCTTTATTTTTAGCTTCCCACTTCATACGGTGCGTATGCGTACTATTGACCGTTGTCTCACTTTCCTATTGCTACTCGATTTCTAAGCCAAAGCTGTGCCACGCTGACCACAACTAACTTTCTGGCTAAAAGCGGAAAAATATGAATGGGCTGGGAGCGATACTAACTAAAAGCCAACAAATGAAACGAATACGAGGAACAGTGGTCAGTAAATTATTCTATTTATTTTGGGTATTTTTCATTATTTTTCTAGTAAACAGCATATAAGAAATTTTGTAGTTTCCTAGAATATCTTTCAGCTAATTTATAGCCAAGTTAATACACAAGCTTATATATACAAATACATTTAATGGACAAAGCTTGTTGCTTAAACCATAATA
This sequence comes from Drosophila simulans, assembly GCF_016746395.2. Classification (NCBI taxonomy): domain Eukaryota; kingdom Metazoa; phylum Arthropoda; class Insecta; order Diptera; family Drosophilidae; genus Drosophila; species Drosophila simulans. The sequence goes on along the minus strand of NC_052523.2, from coordinate 25,130,651 downwards.
AATTAGTTTTTCTTCGATATCTTTGTTATTTTTTGTCACTTTAAGAGGTGTGTCATTTAAATTGTTTAAAACATGTATTATATTAAAGTAAATATTATTACCTCGTAGATGAACAACAAGTGAAACACAACTTCGCACAGTTTTTGATTCTCTGTTCGAGATACTTTTTCGATACGAGGTCTGATCCTGGTTCAAATGTTCCCCAGATTTCAGACCACTGCCGCCTAGTTCCTTGGCAGCTCACACACTCACTTGTTTGCATACGACTTTTGTGCTGTGGTAATTTGTTTTAAATATTTGTTTAAAATATCAAAACGCACGTACGCTGGCCAACAGTACGTGGTATCTAACAGATAGATGTGAAAATAAAAGTTGTTTGCCCGGCCACTTGGAACCGGGAACTTTTGGAGGTGTGGTGCTGGGCCACTGAGCCACTAGATTCTCATGGCAACTTGGCGACGAGGAAGGGGAGAACACGTGAAATTATGCCCGGCCAGCCGATCCGGACCTAACGGGTTCCGCCTACGTGCCACCGATCTTGCTGGGAATCCGTCTGGTCCGTCGATATCGACTCCGATTTCGATTCCCAATTCCAATTCCGATTCGGATTCGATCCCAATTCGAATTCGTTATGATTCGATTCGCAAGCGGTGACATTGTTATGCATTACGCACCCGAAAACCACCGACGAAATGCGACGTGTGCGCGGGTTTGGTTCCTGTGCCACGGTTACCAATTGCGACCCAGTCCCAGTTTCGAAATCTCCCGGCCTTTTCCCCACTCTACGTGACAGCATTTGCAGTTCGACCTTCGTGTGGCGTCCAAAAAGGGTGCTTCAATATGGAAATGGGCGAAGAAAGCCCATCATTTGATGTGTGATATGTTTGATTTCTCCATCAGTACACTAAATAGGTAGAACTGATTTCGAGCTGCTTCCGTGCTCTAAACTGAAATGCAAAGTTCAGCTCTGGACAAGGCCGCAACCACAAAACGGTAGCAAACAGTGGGCAAAATAAATATACACTCGAACATCCCCATCCCGGCGGACTTCCTACAATTAACACTTGAGTAATTCGTTGGCTTAGTGCCCACTTTCATTGTCATGTCGAGCATGACCGGTAAGATGAAACCGAACATCGATTTATTAGGTAATGTCTGACCATTGATTAGTCAGCCGGTTGAGCGATTTGCCTGGCATTAACTTTCCATTCACACATGCAACCAGTGCATGCCCCCAGTTCGGCATAGTTGATGCATGCAAGCGATTAAGCCCATTACACGACTCCTGCCATCGGCCCATTTGACTTGACCGACCAGTCGATGCGAGAGTGGCCAGAACCAATGGCCAGAACTGCTGAACCAGTTACCAGTTACCAGTTGTTTCCAGGCAAATGCCCTCTCGCCTGCAGCCAAAGCTATCGATGTGGCACGGCCAAAGCCATGGTCAGAGCGGATAACATGGCGATCATATCCGTATGCAAAGTGCCTCGGGTCCTCCGATTCAACCGGCAGCAGGCCGCAGATGAGAAGCTGCAATAAAATAATATGAAATGGAATAAAACAAGAGCCAACCAAAACAAGGGAATCTACTATCGCAGGTTAAGCCAAGGCGGCAATACCCTAATCAAAACTAGTGCTTCTTAAGGAAAATAATAACATAACACTCAAAAAAATAAAATACGAATAGCTCTCCAGTTTAAAGCTGCATATACTTATTTGTAAAAATGTTCGATTAATGATGAGTAACCATAAAAATAACAATTGGAGTCAAGAACCGCGAATAGCAAACCAGTTTTTGCTTTTTTGTTTATACACACTGACAGTCTGTTTTTATCTTACAGCTAAGCAGTAAATTTAATAAATGATGCATGTTCTTGTTATTATCGTAGATGTTGCTGAGCTAGTTAGTATCGCTTAAGTACCCTTTCGTAGAGTATCGCTAGCACTGCAAGCAGACATACGATATTGGCTATATGATGGAAAATCATATAATCGAAGTGGCAAAAAAATGAAATCCAAGGAGTGGAGTAAGCTGAAAGACGAGTGTGGTGCCCTTGGAGGGGCTTTTCTGGATTCGAAGCGAGTGAAAGGCGATTCTGAGCTCACTGAGACAAGAATCTAGCCGATGCTACACTTTAATTCCATAAATATATGTGTGCAAACGCGCTGACTGACTGATTTTGCATTTAAATCTCTTGTTTTTGCTGTTGCCGCCACGTCGATGTTGTTCTGTTGATTTGCACAAACAAATTTTGTCAACAAGATTAATGCTAATTGAAGTTTTTCAACTCGCCTCGAGACGAGACCAGTCGATTCCGAAGTCTCTTGTTCAATGAAAGTTTTGGCCAGGGTTCGCCTTCAGCGGAAGTTTGGCCAAGTGCGAAAAGTTACCAACCGAAACGACAACGTGGTGATGATGATGATGATGATGATGGTGATGCTGCTATAACTACGATAATATAATGATTTCTAGGATGCTGGGATGCTGGTCCGGTCGGATAATGATTAACTAGTTGGTGTGATGGCGCTGCGTCTGGCTGAGTTGATCATGACTTTTAATTGGTGAATTTCTCGTCCGAGATTCCATTAATGACCAACTAAGTGACCAACTAACCAACTAACTAACTAACTGCTGCACGGGGAGTGTCTGCAATTAACAACTGTGAAGTGCCCCAGCATTGAACTTATGGAGCTGCTCTTGAATCGCCCGCCCCGCTCCAATTATCACCTGGCCAACTCCCCATCACGTCCTCCGTCTGTTTGTGATTGCGCGTTTTTATCGACTTTTGGGGCAGCTATGGGTGGCGCGAAGAACGCTGGGCGGGATTGGAGGTCTAGGTCTAGAGGCCACTCTAGAGGTTGCATCCATTCATCCATTTAGATAGTGCCAGCGAAGATTTAAGATGTGAGACTTGGTTAATGGAGATGCCATTGAAACTGATTGTGAAGACCAAGAAAAGAATACTTGAACATGTGAAGTTTAAATTATTATCAATGCGAACCAAAACGTTTGCCCTCAAGCCAAATATGCTCGTTATATAATAAAAATTAATTTCGGTTTTCAAATGATTTCATTCCACTTTTGGCATTCAATAAACTTTATTTAACACTGTGAATATGTTTGATATCGTAATGTCAGTTGGTTTGAGCTTTCATGACTGAAACATTTCAATTAGCACAAATTGGCTTTTCAAATTAAGATGGTTATCTAGTTAATTTCCCGAAACGGAATCATAATGAAATAGCCAACCAGGAATTAATCGATTCTCTACGAGCGATTTTGCTCTTTTCGCATCGAGCATTTAAGTGCTCCTCAAAAATTCACTCTGTTGCGGATCTGAATACTCGATGGCTTAAAAATCGCATTTGTTGCTTTCGGCGCATAAAGGTTGAGTGCGGATAAAGTTAATATATCAGCTTTAAAAACGGTCACCAAGGGCGCAGGACGTCAATATGGATGTCCTGTATCCTGCATCCAGCATCCAGCATCCCGAATCCCGGATCCCGGATCCGTGTCCATTTCCATTCCCATCTTCGATTGCATTTGGCTGGGGGATTCATTCAATTTCCATTCGTCATTCAATCGGGCATGCAATTCAGTTATGAAAACCGAGTGCTGCGTATTTATTTTGTATCTGTGTGCCTGCCTGGACCACACACACACACACACGCACACATCGACGCACACACACTCAAATTTGTTTGCATTTATGAATATGTATCCCGTCATAGACTCATTTTTATGGGTTCCTTGTTTACTTCTTTATTTCGATTGCGTTTTTACTACGATTTTCCCTTTTTTTTTGGGATTTTCTCTGGCCATCTAGGCCCTATAAAGCAGAATGTGGGCGTGACCCATCGGTGGGCGTAATGCAGGCGCAAACACACACACACACACACGGACACAGAGTGGAGCATAACGAATGTTTGGCCAACGTTAGCTCCCCATGTAATCGATTTAATCATAATCCAGCTTTTACTATTTATTGTTCTGAGTTATAGTATAAATATGTATGCGGGCTGCATTAATACAAACACAAAATATTATCCCTCCTGCTATTGTTGTTATTTTTCGCTCCGCTCCGGTCTGATTTTGTTGCTAGCTGACTTTGGCTCCATTGGAGCATATTTATGGTTATAGTATGCATAACTGGAGGCAACCATAAAGTAATAATATGAAAGCGACCCACCCATTCGCCGCCCGCCCACTTTTATCCTTCGTCTACTGTTTCATCGCAGGATTTAAGGGGGCGGAGCACGGAATTCGGGGGCGTGGCGCTCTGGGTAGCGGGTAGTGTGCAATCATTGATTTTGGTTCAACTTAGTTTTTCTTATGCAAATACGCCAGAGCATTTTCCATTCTTACCCTGTCCGCACACTAGCCTATATATTTGTATATGTATATGTTTATGTATTTGTATATGTAAATATATATCCTCTCGAGCTGTGTGTGTGTGTGTGCCAACGCCAGTGGGCAGGATATTGAAATATCCGGTTTACGCTTAAGTATTTATTAAAAATAAAAAACACAAGCCTGGGCTTTGAATTTGATCTGATCTGAGACCCTTGAAATTGTTTCTGATTTCGGTGTTGCTATTGAAAAGTCTACTTTATTTCAGTTTCAGCCAGGTCGGGTATCTTTCTATGATTAAGTTTCAATGGCTGTTTAAAGTGCTACAAACAAAAGCTGCCACTTGATAAGCCCTAAATGCACAGCATTTCATTTCCCTTTCATTTGCCACATTTTTTATTCACCTCCCGTTCCAATCGAGCATAAAGTCATTTAATATTTATTGAATCAAGTGGGATTTGGTTGGTGGTAACCAGTTGAATATGCTGAAATCTTGTTAAGGAAGGCTCATCAAAAATCGAAAAGTATGTTAGCCAGCGGTGTCCAAAAGCAAACAATTTAATTAACCCAGGCCCAGTAATAACTTAATTATTTCAAATTAGTCAACATTCGAAAGAGCTCTAAAAAGTTATAAAAGTTGCAAATTACCTGGCCGTAAGTACCGAAAACTCGCCACATTTACTCCGCAAAAATGGAGAAGAGATCCCCACGAAAACGTACTCAATTTAAATGCAATAAACAAATGTATTTTCCTCCCATTCTGCCATCCTGGCTGTAGTAACTTTCCCAAACGGATTTGGTTGAGAACAATGTTTGCATTTGAAATAAATGAAGTAATAACTTTTATGCGATGTTAAACATTTTTATGCAGTCCGCAAAAGCGGTGCGGGGGAAGCATTTTGCTTTATGGAGATTTTTGATTTGCAACAAGCAAAATAAATTGAATGCAATTTGTGGGCAGCATAAAAATGAGCCAAAACCCATTTCGCCCCCGGTCATTTTTGGGGGCGTGGCTCGCTGGGTTGAGTGCATGTATTATCCACAAAATTCGTACATAATTACATGTTTGAAGGAAACTGCTTTTGGCCACGGCCAGACACAATTTTGCAATATTTTTATTTTGCTTTTTTTTGGTTTGTCTTTTTTGTTTTTCACCCATGTTGTGGGTGCAGCAGCCACAAAAACAATAAGTACAGCATTGGCAATCACATGAATTAACAATGGGGGAAAAATCTCAGAACGGGCAATAGAAATACAATGGTCGAGCAGGAAAAATGGGGAAAATTGTCCGAAGAAAAAAAAGGGGCAACAATTTCGCTTCGAGGCCAAAGGTCACCCCATCTGCAAGAGATAAAAAGTAATGAACAAATTGCTACAACAACATTCAGCACTCGTCGTAAAACATCTTTGTGCCACTTTGTGTGTGGGTCAGTGGGTCGCTTATTGTTCTTCGTCCTCGTCTTGGACTGGGTCTTGTTCCTTCGAAATTGGTTTATTCGGGGGCTCTTGGGTTTATTTGGGGGTGGGGGTAACTACACCCGCAGGCAGTAGACTCAATGAATTGGGCGTCACACAAACGGCATCGAGGGCTGGGTAAGAAGTCATCGTTTAGCAGAGCATAGCAAATGATTTCCTACGAAATTTGTCACACAGACACACCAAACAATCCGCACGCACAGAGATCCGACCATACATGTGCACGGCCACCGATATAGATACAGATACAGCTACGGTTACAGTTACAGATACTTTGACAGTCCGCAGATACAGATACTGCGCGCGGGGGCACAAAGGCGGTGGCGGCTGAAGGAGGCCGGTGGGGCGACAGTAAATAACATGCACAATGCCAAGATAAAGTGGCAAATGAGCAACACCAACAATGCCACAATGGCAGCGAGTACAGCGAGCACAGCTACAACAGCATCATCAGTGAATATCGAACAAAAGCCCTCGTACGTGTTAAGCACTCATTGCTGTCAAACATGCCGCGCACTTGACGAAGAAGAATGTTGGCCGCGACGTGTGGGAAAGCGGGCTGGAAGTGCAACACTTGCGACTGATGGCCATCATAGCCAGAGATGCCCGTAGTCAGATCAGCCAGAGATCACATTCCCATCGTACATACATTACATATCCGATATAAGAAGCTATAGCGCTTAGCAACTTAAATTATTAGCTCAGTAGATGAAATGCCATATTGCAGTCTGTTAAAAAATCTTTGAGGTAAGCATAGTTTACCAAACGTGGTTAAAACGTGGTTAAAACACCAAAATTGGTAGAAAGTGGCTATACACTGAAATAAAACTACGCTGCTCAGTTTGACAAAGTGTCACGATCGCCGGAAAAGTAAGCCAAGGTCTAGTCTGCAATTCCGATGTTCGCTGCGTTTGTTTAGTCGTAACCAAATATGGTTACGTGATAAAGCCAAGAAGTTACTACAAATGTTCATAATAAGAACCAAATACATAATGTCTGGCTGTAATTCTTACACCACTTTGGGTATTAACCATTAGAACTTATCTGCAGTAAATGATGATAAGCCAATAAAATTACAAGCTCTTTTGACCAGATCTTAACGTTTGGCAACGAAAAACCAGTTTCAGCCGAGTGCCCTTCAAGGATTTGGGAGCCGCAAAATATTAAAAAATGATTGCCTCGCGTTGTGCAGGACGAAGTGCTCAGCTCTGAGAGGCCACACCCACACCCATTCCACATGCCCAGTGCCCCCTGCCCCAGTGCTGCCTTGCTACATCCCTGAATCCTTGAATCCACGCCCGGCCGACACGCATACGCCCCGTGTGACGCGACCGACACTTGAGCCGGCAATCAGGCTCAATCGTTTGGGCCAGGACGACGGACGAAGGACGAAGGACGAGGAGCGGAGCTTGCAATCTGGGGCCGGCACTCACACATTCGCACGTACGAGGGCCGCTGCCTGGAAATGTGAGCTATGCCAGCGCACAAACAACAAATATAAATCGTTAACAATAAATAATCGTCTATAGGAGACGACATTTGTTGCTCCGTTTTGTAGCTGCCGGATTCCTTTATGCATTTGTAGTCGTATTTGTAACACAATTGTTTATGCCACTGCGGCTTGTTGTTCCCTTTGCTTTTGTTGCTTTGTTTTTATGGCCAGCCCAGCACCACCCACCACCCACCACCCACTGCCCACCAAGCTCACAAGCCAACCACCAAACACCGCCCACCACCCACCGCCCATCGCCCATCAACTGGGCTATGGAGCATAGTTTATTGTTATTTTATTGGGGAGGGCCCTCTTTTAGGCTTTCGCGTGCTTTGTAAATAATTCGTGCTCGGCGCGTTTATGACGTGATTTCTTAACCGTTTACCCCCCTCGTGCTCCGCCCCTCCCTCCCTGCTGCTTGGCCCCACCACCCAGTAAGTGGGTCGAGCCCTTGCCACGCCCCCCTCACTTTAGTTCCAGCCATGTCGCATGCCACTTCGAGCTCAAGAGGCTGCAATTTCAATTTGCGAAGAATTTCCATTATGACTACTCACTCCACTGATACCCTTCACCGAGTCGGGTATTCTTGGAAAGGGGACTTCAATTGGAATATAAAGAGACTGGCTTGAATAATTAATAAATAAATTATGCTTTCAGATGGAATAAAGATAGGCAGTTCGAGAAATGAAATCAAGTGAAATAATCAAACTGGTAATGGGTAGCTGCTAGTCCAAACAGCACTGAATTTTCAGCAATTTTCATATGTGACTGCATTTCAAAAAAGCTTCAACTCTGTGAGGCTTTTGTTTTAGTTTAATTGGAAAATATCATACGTTATTTATATGTATGCAGAAACAAAAATCAAAATTACATTCAATTATAAATTACGCGAATTGGAGCAGCGAGAGAGAGAGGGAGACGGAATGGGGGATAGAGATAGCAATTGAAAACGATTTAAATGTTTGTTATTTATTAGCGCATAAATTTGTTTTTGCATAATATTTTTTGCTGGGGCCTTTTGTGCATTACATGCCAAATGATTGTTGTTGCATTGATTTTTGCCGTGATTTTCGCGATTATGGCAGCAATAAAATCGCGAATGAAGAAAAAATAAACCGATTAATTAATATAAATTATAGCGGAGCGCATTTAATTTATTTATATTTTTTTATTCGCTACGCTACTTTTTTTGTTAACGCCGATTTTGTAATGTCGTGTTGCTGCCTTTGTTGTTGTCATTGATAATGAGCGAATTATGTAATTACAATTGGCAATAGTGTGCGTGCTTATGTGTGCGTGTGTTTTGTGTTTGTGGGTGTGCGTTTAGGGTTTCCACAACTTTGAAAAACTGGCCATAAATAAGCAGGTGTAATAATGGCGCAACAAACAATCGAAATTAATTTAGAAATTGTTCACTGCCCTTTTTGTTCATTGTTTATGGTATGAAAATTTTAAATTAACCTTATATGTATATTCATTATAGCTGGAACGAAACCAATCAAATTAAAATAAATCATAATAAAACGCAATTAATGTTTAATTAATGAGAATTCAATTAATCGAGCGGCCCGATTGAATTGTTTTGCCCCTAATTCGGACAGGCTTTCAGTTCATATGATTCCATCTCTTTAGCTTTTAAGCTATGAAATATGAATTCATATTTTCTGAAAATGAGTTGGCCCAGAAATCATGGAAAATCAGCAAATGAAAAACCGTTAGGGGTAATATGATTTAAATAAACAGTAAAGTAGCTCGGTTTCCATTCGGTAGCCCAATAAAATAAACCATTTGGCTTTGAGTTACTGACAAACTGTCCCTTGGGGTCAAATTCATATTTAACTGCACTTAAACCCCATTTCGTTGGATACATTTCACCGATGATGGCCAGTAGCTTTGGGTGGCAGTAGTAGCTTTGGCTGCGTGCAGATGAAGATTGGTAATTTGCCTATTCAATTTGGCTTTGATTGCCGCTATGGCCATGCGAAAATGCGAGTATGAGGCAATTGCTTGGCAATATTTGCCTGGCCAATACATAAACGTTATTGCCAGCCACACACCATAACCGAAACTATTTGGTTAAACGCTCGAATTGGCCGGCAGCTCAGGTGTGGCTGGCTTCTGGTTACCCAGAAGGCAGGGCATCGGGCTGGGGATGGATATTGGGATCGGAATGCAGTGGTGTATCTTGCGGGTTTTGTGACGCAGGCGCAGCTCCTCCAGCCGGAATGATATGTATGAACCGATAGCACTCGGAATATATACTCAAAGTGATATCTGTGCAAGATCCAAGACACGTAGCCCCGCAAAGTTTCATTAATTTAATTGCCGCAAATGTTTGTCACTTGTGTAAGATTTGTAATTGGATATTCCGAGTTCGCACACGTTCTGCTCGAAAGATACGTGTAATTAGCATTTTCCAGAAGCTTTTCGCAGGGGCGGCTTGTCTGGAAACCTGCAGTTTGCTCAATGCAAACATCGGACGCTGGATAAAGTCGTTAAGACACCGCGTTTCGCCAACAATAGCTAAACTTCGCAGTTCCCATCGACTGACTGCAATTATACCATCGCCGACCCACTAAGTGGCACCGCACACACATATTATCCAAAGGTCGTTCTGGCTGCGGGTTCCAAGGAAACAAAAAAGAAAAAAAAACTGCGGAACATGCCCTAATCCCTGCTTAATGGGGTCTGCTCCCATCAGATCCCATTGGAAAGATTCATTTGAGCAGCTGTTAATTGGCATTGGCTGCGCCATTATGCCACCCGGCTGGCCATCAACTAGACGCTGTCACAGACCACTCAATTTCAATACCATTGCGGCTCATAAAATGACGCATCAATATAATCAAAATTATCATTACCACCAGCGCTGAGTGGCCTGGGAAATGGAGCCCGGCAGCTCCGAGATGGGAAAAAGAAAAGCGGTAGTCGGGCGAGAAGCCACAACGGCCACGATGCATAAGCGACATAAAAACTATAATCAATATCCATATCCATTAGCGTTATCGTATCAACGAACTCGAATAATAATAGCGTACATATGTACATATATATGTACGTATGCATGGATAGCTACCGCAGACGCAGCGAGGACACGACGGCTGTCCGCAGTCCACTGTCCGTTGTCCGGACATCTATACGGACACGGTCGGCGATACGGACACCGGCACTGCCACTGGATGGGATGGCCACGAGTACGACACCCCGTGGAGCTCCTGTCTGCCCGCCCATTTGTCTTCACGTAATTATCTTTTAATAGATTTAACGAACACTTTTCGCACCGACTCTTTGCTTGTGTGTCAACTCAGTGACAACAGCAAAAGCAACAACGGTATTAACAAATGGCAAAGAATGAAATCGGCTGAGAGCAACTTGTGTCGGCCTCAACGAACTTTGAATGCCTTACGGAAGTAAGATTATTGTGTTTAAATAATCTGAATTAATTGGTCACACTTTCGTGGGAATAACTGTGACACTATTCGAAATAATTTCTATAATCTAATATAATCGCAGTAATTATACACGGAAAATTGCTTTAATAATCATTGTAAACACTGGAAGATGCTACCAAATGTGGGTCAAAGTGATGGCCACCTGGCCATGGAAGGGTATGCCCGGTGCATCGGTGGCAATATACATGCGAATATATATACTATATAGCACTATAGTCCCGACTCCGAACCCAGTCAGACTCTCAGACAGGCCAAAGCCAACGGAAGTCGGAAGTTGTATGGCACATGCGGTGGTCGTGGCGGTTGCGATGGCGATGGCGTCTGCACCACTGGTAATGGCGATGCCAATGAGGCGAGTGGTGGGTGGGTTGTTGGTCTGATGCTCCTCCTGGGCAGCTCCACACGGTGGATGGCGAGGGCGAGGGCGATGGCAATGCTTGGCCATTTCCATTTTATGGACTTTCAAACTGTTGCTGTTAATTATTTCTTCTTCTTTTAATGTGGCCACTGGTGTTGGCCGCAGTTCTTACTTATGCCGCCCCCTTTCTGCTCGCAGGACCTTTTCTCGTCCTGTTAACGATGCTGCCATCGCCTCCGTGGGCTGATGATGATGCCGCTGCTGATATTATGCACCACTTTCCCCGCTTTCCTCTTTGCATTTCGCGCTCTTGTGGCCGTTGTTTGCACTTTTCCACCATTTTACACTTTATTACAAAAGCATTAAATAAAATTTCAAAGCGAATGAGTCTCGTCAAAAGTGTTCGACGAGGGTTTGGGTTTTCCGAGGCCGGGAAAAGCGAAGGAAAAGCGGGGGAAAGTGGGCGAAAGCCGGCGGTTCTGATGTAATTTTCGATTCGCATTTGGGTGGTGCGAACAGAATTCCATGGAAATAAGCAAAGTGGTGCAGTCGCTGATTTTTTGTTTGCTGTTGGCCGCGTTGTTCTTGCTGTTGTTGTTGTTGTTGTTGCTCTCATTGTTGCAGCCGATGTGATGTTGTTGCATTGCTAACCGGGCTGATTCTGCCCCACTTCCCCGCCCAATGGGGTGCACTTGTTATTGTTGTGGTTCATACTTTTGTTTTTCGGCCCATTGTTACCCGAAAAGTTTTTCGCGTTTTTGGTCTTGCTGCAGCTGCTGTTGCTGTTGTTGTTGTTGTTGTTGTTACTGGCGGTGCAGCAGCAGGCCGGCCAACAACAACAGCCACAATTACAACAACTACAAATACCGGCAGTCTGGTGCACCGCACGCAAACAAGCGCCAAAGTAAAAGAAGTACCAGAAGCGGCAACAACGAGCCCCACAGTGGTTAAATATCTGCACCAAAGCCTTTGCGAAAATAACTTTGCGTTATAAAAAGTTCGGAAAGAAAGAGCCAACTTACTTTTACATTTGGAAAATACGCAGGGGGAAAATGCACTGTTGCAAAATGTATCCATAAAATAAATAGGAACTACGATTATGAATGAAACACATACATATTAAATTATATAAAAAAATACATTTAAGTAGTGTGTGTTAGTCAAAATATGCATATTTTAAATCGAAGAAAAGTTCAGCATATAACAACAATAGTGGTACAAAATGCTGAGACTACAATGTTAAAAAAAAAAAATTCAAAAAACTGTGAAGATATGATAGGAAGGAACTATGCATATGGGATTCTTATAAATATATTATAGTTGGTAGCTGGTTTTTCCTTCCTTCAAGTGGATTCCACATCCAGGTTTTTACCCATTTACCCATTCCTTGACCAACTTGCCCCACTGTGCCGAGCTGTTTCAATTAGCTGCGCTTCGATGTGCATTGACGATGGAGTTTCGGTGTCGACAACTGAGTGGACGGCGGGGTAAGCACGGTGGGGGCAGATGGGGCTATGGAGAAGTATCTGCGGCTGATACTTAAACAATGTATAAATTCGTCTACAAAGTCGCACCCCTGCCCCGCACCCACCCCCTGACTCGGTTGCCTTTGCCCCTTTTCACTGCGAGAAGTTCATTCAGTGCGTACAGAACGTACAGAGTACCTTTCGTAGCTTTTCTGTTGCATGGAGCACTGGCTGGTCGGATGGACGGACGGATGGACAGACGGATGGACGGATGGACGGATGGACGGATGGACGCTCTGTGGTCGTCAACGTGGTGCAATCAGCTGCAGTGGCTTTTTGGCCGCACTGCCAGTTAGCCAGCTAGTCGGGAGTTGGGTTGTTTCTTTTTTTTTCTTTTTTTGGCAGGCAACGAGGTGGAGGAGCAGAGAGTACTAGGTGATATCCACTCAGTTGAACGGAGCTGGCAGGCTGCCCGGCTGTCTGGCTGCCTGGCTAACTAAGTGTCCCTGCTCGCCCCGGGGAATCCCCGCCTTCTGTCATTGGATTGCAGTGCGCTGCTTTCGTCACTCATCCGACTGAGTGAGCGCCGAGCCAAGCGCGAGTGGTGTAAAAGCTTCTCAATTGGTGTGAAATGCAACACCCAGCGGCCGCAGAGGAACTGCATCGGATCGGATGAACTGGCCAACTGGGGGAGTGGGTGGTGGTAGTCGATGGTGGGTAATGGGCAATGGTTAATGGGTAATGGGAGCTGCTCGGTTTCCATTTGCAAATATGGCAAATATGGGTTAATTGTGCGAGACTTTGACTGGCGCGAAATTATTTAATTTCCATTTTCATATCGAATTCGAGCTGTCGCGGTCGCTTTGTCATCCCAGCCCTTTGCCTTCCTTTTGGGGTCTCTTTGTCTGATTCTGCCCATTGTTCTTGGCGCGTTGGTTGTTTGCTTGTCGAGCATTTTACACGCAGACAGTGCGCGCCGAAGGTGTAAAGTCATTATGGGAGTTGCAAGCAAGTAGGATAGCTATCACTAAAATATAATATAAAAACAAGTAAAGCGGTATTAGCTTTAATTCGATTTCATGTAAGCTTTAAAGTACTTCAAGGCAGGATAGTAATTATTTAAATGAGTATAATGTAGTAGCCATTGTAAATACTGCTGTTGTTTCACGCCCTAATCGCCTTGTAATTTTAAAATTATCCAACCTGGTCACCCATTTACATAGCTAATTAACCAACACCCACAATTACATCGATAAATTGACGCTATAAGGGCGATTTCTGAGTCTAAATACCTGTTGGGCTCGAATGAAATTGCTGGAAATACGGTTGTGAAACGCACTGTACGGGCACTGTTTGTTCTGCGCCCGCTGCTTTTGTTGGCTGAGATATCCGACTGCGGAACAATGCCCTCTGAGCTTTGATTACTTTATCATTTTCGTTCCGGATTTCGCGACTCCAACGCGGGGTCTGCCTTTTCGGAAAACTTAATTCAATTGACCGATGCCTTTGTTGTTAATGCTGCCCTGCCTGTAATTATCACCATTAGTATGTACTAACCACCAAGGCATTCAGTTTTCAGCATGGCATGTGCGCATTTGAACGCAAATTTCAGGCGTCATCGAACTGCCAATGTCTGACATTGGACACTCGAATCGAATTGGAACTGAAATTATACAATTGTATACACATGTGAGTTTAAGTAACAGGTTGCATTTGCCTGCAAACGGGTTGGCTAAAATATGCGGGTCCAGTTCGAAATTTCAACTTAAAATAGCTGCCTACTTCAAAGATTCGGGTTCTCATTTGTTATCGCAACTTCAGCAGCTTCATTTCGCGCTGCTCTAGCTTTCGAAAATTTGAATTTTATTAAATTTTTTTCGAGTTCGGTTTGGTTTGGTTATGCTTTCATATCTACCTGGTTTTCTCTGTGTTTTTGGCCTGTGTCAACAGGTGCGTCTGGCACTTCATTAGGAATTTCCCTGACGCGCTCCACTCCTTCACTCCGCCATGTCGCCATCTCGCTCTCTCCGACTAGCCCTTTCTCTGTTCCGCCTGCTCTGGTCTGCCAGGAGACGAACAAAGTTTTAATTAAATTTCGAGCTTTACTGGAGCGAAATTTACTTATATATATATTTGATTTTTAGTAGCCAAGAAACAGTCGCATGGCCACCGCTTTGGGGCTCTTGTAATTGGCTTTATGGTTTTCGCTTCCCATTCATCTAGCTCGAATTAAAGGAATAATTTCCCCAAACTTCTGTTCAGTTTTCAAAAGGGGAGTGTGAGGGGGTGGGGGATGAACTGAATGGGTGTCCAGATATTCAATTAAGGGATTATCTGTGTCGCTGAAAGCGAATGGAATCGCACTTCTTTTCACTATAAATTTCGTTTTAAAGTGGGTGGCACGTTCTCCTAAGCGGTTTTACAACTGATTAGCAGCTTGCTTTATTTAGTTTAAAATTCTTTAAATTTACGGGAAATGGTTTAATGAACTTACGCGATCTGATTTACTGCTCATGAATTTCCTGTTTATACCCCCATGTAATCCCATTTACTTTCTCATCCTACAGGTAATCAGAAATCATTTATCCGTCCGAGATGGATGATCCCAAAATAATGAACATTATGAACGGCATGAAGTCGCTGGAAGATCATTGTCAGCTCATAAATGACGTGAAGGGTAAGTGGCCAGTCAAAAAAAAAAATAAAAAAATGAACCAAGTGCAAACAAAAATTCGACCCAAGATCAAGTACCCAAAACGCAAAACCCCACCGCAAGCCCGGAAAAATAAAAGGCATTTATGTGAAATATTACATTAGCGGGGGATGACTGCCTGCGGGGGAGGGTGTCGAGTGGGGGGAGCGGGGTTTCAAAAACAAAAATTTGTTGAAATTGACAAATTATGTGACAGACTTTTTTTTGTCTGTCGCCCACAGAATCCGAAGAGCCAACAACAATTGTTGACAATTCACTCAAAGTGGGCACCCCCACTGCCTGTTGTTGTTGTTTTTGTTTCTCGTGGTGCCCCAAAGGGGGCTCATGTTGCTGTTGTTGTTGCTGTTGCTTCAGCTGTTGGAGTTAGCGTTGAACAAATGCCCCAAAGCGCTCGAAGAGCTTTAAACGCCGCACTCGAAACTCCCACTCGAGTCACTCCAAGTGAGGCTCAATTTCGCCGCGTCCACGGAACAATGATGCCCTGGGTAGCCGAGTGCTGTCTTTCTGATGGCTTTTGGATGTGGAGCGGTTTTGGTGGGTGGAGGGGGGGCCTTGCCACATTTCCACATTTTCACATTTTCAGTCTGAGGCTGGTGGAAGGGGGCGCGAGGCGATGCAAAGTGCGCTCGAGTTGCATTTAAGCCAATTAGCATAGGTAAACAAAACATTTGAGTGAGCCAGCCAAGTGCTTGTGGTTGAGTGCGGCCTCGGGCCAGGAATCCGCTCCAAGGAGGGGGTGGTGCTGGCTCGGCATAGCGGCGGCTTGCCGTGGGACAGGAGCCGTTTTGGAGCCGTTTTGGAGCCGTTCGGTGCTCGGTGTCAGCTCTAGGTGTCAAGTTGTATTTGTATGAATGTGCTTGTAATGCCTCAGCCGGAGGCAAATGGACGAGGATGAGGGGCGGCCGGCGGCGGCGGCACATCCTGCTCGGCAATGTTGCATTTATTATGCAATTATCAAGTGGCAATTGTGCCTGGGTACTGGGATCTGCGGAGGGGTTCAGTGTGTGTATCTGTGTCTATGGGTCCCAGTTCTCCAACTGACAGTGATTTACGCCGACGATTGGCAATTAGGCGGCTCGAGATGAGGGCTAAGGCGAGTTGGGCCATCTCAAGATGAAATGCCATTCAATTGAGGAATGTGCAGAGCCCTTGCACGCAGAGAAATACAAGTGAAATTAAATCAAATATATATTAATTAAGCTAGATATTCAATCTCACTAATTAGGCATTCTAATGAAGGAGGTGAGGAAGGAAGTGTTATCCTGATGAATTAGTGAATCAGATTTGAGCTAGGTAATAAAATAGTTGCAATTAAGCTATAAGATTCTTTTAGATTAATTTGGATAACCAACCCCCTTTTCTGCCAGTGCAGCTGGCCACACACGTGCAGCATATGCAACTGTGCGTGTGCGAGTATTTTAGGCGTGTGTGCGTTTTAGACAATAGATGAATGGCTCGACGAGCTGCTAACTTGCAAATATTTATGAGTGGCCCAGCAAGTGGCAGGCAACGGCAACCGATGCCGCAAACAACAATGTGGGCAGAGATGGATGGCCTCCGCTGGGGGTGGCAGGGGGTGGAGGGGGGTGGAGTTGGGTGTGGAGGATTCCTAGACCCATTGGCAGGCGGCGTTGAAACGTCAAGTGTTGTTGCCGTTTTGGCACTTTGGCAAAAATGCAGCCAGGAGCTAACCTCGTGCCCTCCCAACTATTTGAGTGTTTGTGGGTCTATCCTGTCGTCCTGCGATTGGGTGCGTGTGTGTGTGTGCTTGTGTGCGTGTTTGTGTGTCTGTGTGGGGCGTGAATTATGCGGAATTGAAGTGGCATTTGATGCGCATTTAAATTCGTGACGGAGCTTCAAGTTGGTGGCAAACAAACCGAACCGAAGCGAAGCCAACTGAGCAAACAGATGGTTTTCGGTTGGGCGGGAAAAAGGGGGCCAGGAAGGACGCCCCACTGAGCCCACCATCAATGATGCGCATCAAATTGGCTAATTGTTTAATGACTGTTTGCATTGATCTCTTCCCCAGACGAGTCGCCCATGCAAATGTTCTACAAGGACAAGGGCGTCTTCCTCACTGGCGGCACCGGATTCTTTGGCAAAAGTAAGTTCCACTCGACTCGCAGTACGTGACTGGAATGCGGACCACACACTTACCACATCCCATTCCATCTCATTTCGTCTCGTGTCCCCAGTTATCATCGAGAAATTGCTGCGCGTCACGGAGGTGGGACAAATCTATTTGCTGATACGCACCAAGAAGGGCAAGGATGCCTTCGCCAGGATCGAGGATCTGTTTAACGATCCGGTAAGTGATGGAGACCTGCTAATTGTTTTCTCTACCGTCCTAACTAATTTTAATTTCTCACTGTTCACAGGTCTTTGCCAAGATGAAGCAGGTGAACCCCAAGTACCGCTGCCAGATCACCATCATCAGTGGCGACTGCTCGCTGCCTGGACTGGGAATCAGTGCCGACGAGCGGGAGACCATCATGGAGAACGTCAACATCGTGCTGCACAGTGCGGCCACCGTGCGATTCGATGAGAAGCTGAAAATGGCCATCGCCATCAATGTGCACGGCACCAAGGAAATCATCAAGCTGGCCAAAGAGATTGTTAACTTGAAGGTGCGTTGGATGCAACATACCATGGTATACTATAATAGTGCTATTATTACATTTACTCGCTTTGGCAGGCTCTCGTCCACGTCTCCACAGCATTTGCACACTGCAACATGCGGCACATCCAGGAGAGATTCTACAGTGGCACCATGTCTGGCGAGAACGCCTTCAAGCTGAGCGAGTGCCTCGATGAGCACACCCTGAACACCCTCACGCCGACCATCATCAAGGGGTATCCGAACACATACACCTTCACCAAAGTCCTGGCCGAGAATGTCGTGCAACAGAGCGCTCAGAATTTGCCAGTTACCATCTTCAGACCCGGCATTGGTAAGATCACTCTACAACACCTCAAGATCATTTTCAAATTGAATTACTATGATAATAATACATTAGCTCAGGTGCCTCCCCTGCCATTAAGTTGCACGTTGTGCAACAAGTTTGTTTAGTAGAATTAAATAATACGTTCGCTTAGCATTCCAAAGTCATCGCTCTGTAATAAAATCATTCATTAAGCAACTTACGTTCTCCGCACTTTTTTGTATCAATATATTAATGATATGCTTGCTTGAAACCGGTTTAAGAAGACGCTTCTTAGCCATTGACGTAGAAAAGATTTAAGATCAAATATTAAAATATAAATTTAAAAATAAATTTCGCTTCATTTACAGTGATCACCACTTACCGCGAACCGGTCACTGGCTGGATCGACAACATGTACGGTCCGTGCGGAGTGATCGTGGGAATTGGATCCGGAGTGCTGCGGGTTTTCACGGGTGACATGGACAACAAGGCACACATTGTTCCCGTGGACATGTGTGTAAATGCTCTGTTGGCCAGTGCGTGGGATATAGCGCGGAACAAGTGAGTGCAGACTGGAAACACTAATTGAATGAGTATATTTAATTACCTAATTAATTTTCGCGCAGATACGAGACTCCGCCGATTTACAACTACGTGCCGGATGCGGAGAACATGGTCACCTGGCGGCGCTACATGGAGGATGGCTTCGAGTACGGCTGTGACATCCCGATGCGGAAGTCCATCTGGTATCCGCGCTTCACCATCGTGCCGCACATGTGGCAGTACCACATCCTGTGCTTCCTTTACCACACATTGCCCGCCCTGGTCATGGACGCCATCATGGTGATAATTGGCAAGAAGCCCAGGTGGGTTTACAATTTATTCAATTTAAGCATGCTCCAACTACTTGAATTGTTCACCCACAGAATGATGAAGATCTACCGCAAGATTCACAAGCTAAGCAATGTCCTCAAGTACTTCAGTTCAAACGAATTTCGATTCGACAACGATAATGTCAGGAAACTCACGGAAAAGCTAGATGATCGGGATAGGCGGCTCTTCGCCTTCGATATGCGCGATCTGGACTGGACCAATCTGTTCCGCGTCAGTCTCTACGGACTGCGTCTGTATGTGGTCAAGGATGATCCCAGCAACATTCCCGAGTCCATCAAGCGCTACGAGAGGTAAGGTGGATCCTCATATCTGAACTCCTTACATGTTTTTTACACAACTATCTATCTTTTCAGGTTGAAGGTCCTGCACTATTCGACACTGGCTGTTTTCTACGCGTTAGCCGCCTGGGCGCTTTATGCCCTGGTCAAGCTCTTCTTATAGGATCCTTTAACTATATCTATCTTTCGTATCCATTGTAGGGCATATCTTGAACTCCCCAATCTTTCGGTCAAGCTCGTAACACTTTCGTTTCCAGTAGTTGTTAGTTCTAGTTGTATGTATCGTATATATCGTTTGTATGTTTGTACCATAACCATATGCCCATAGTCATATGTTTGAAACGCTTTATCCGAATCTTGTATAGCTTAGTTCGTACGTCTCTAAATGTAAATTTGCAAAAGTTGATGGCGTAATGTGGATGTAGATGATCGATTACAAGTACAATAAAAACTGCTTCACATTTTGTTTGGGAAATTCATAATCTTTTTATTGTTCTAACAGGGACAGCGAAGTTGACCTGTATTTGATAATTAAGAGTGAGCTTTCAAGATGTTCTTATCATTACGAAAGTAGGTCAAGTTTTGAAGCAAGCTGAAAAGCAAACAAGCATAGAAAACCATATTAAATTAAACTACACTGTTGAATTTAAGCTGAATTCCATTTCATTACTGCGAGCATTGATTTCTTAAATTGCTCACCAGTGCGTATGCTTAATAAATGTGGCTGTCTTTTAAATACACGTACTTTTCGGTTGCCAGGACACTTTCACTCAACTTCGTTGCCCGCCCGGTTGATACATACCTATGACTCCTGCCACTGCGACTTCTACAGGATCAAGTGTCGGAGAGTTTACCAATTGACTAAAAAAATGCGCAGAGGCGCAGGACGAAGGAGGTTCGGGAATGAGCACAAATTGAAAACAATAAGATTTGTTTGATTTACACACCAGCTTAAAATCGGAATATTTTATTGCATATTTGCAGGCGTGTTTGTGTGAGCAGTGGAAAAGAGTCGTAAAAATAATGCCCAGAGGTAGCTTATCAAATTGCGAACAGCCAGCAGTCCGATGCAAAAATCCTGTAAGGCGCTTTATCGCTTTACGCTCGCACACAAGCACATTTTTTTTCATTCTCTCATCCTTTTTTTTTATTATTTGGCTCTGTGTGTAGGTGTGTGTGCATAAATAAATCCGCACATGTATCGTATCGCTTTGCGTTGCAGCACTCGCATTCGTATGATTTCAAAATTAAAATCACAGCATAACCCAATCAGCCTCCACAGTTTCCGTGAAGCCAAAGCCAAAGCCAAAGCCAGAGCCTGACGCCTGTGCCTCCCGCTCCAGGACCTTCAGCCTCTCCAGCTCGTCGTGGTCCTCATTTCAGGACCTGCTTCCCGTGCCCCATGCCACATCACTGATTTCCCTGCCCCCTCCTTCGGCTGCTCACAGCTCATTCCCAATACAGCCATAAAACTCTCGCATACTCATCAAACATACACGAATAAGTAAGGGACGCGCTAGGGCCAAAGGGGTGGGTATCCTGGCGGCATGCACTGAGAGAAATCCCTTCACCATGTCAAGAGGAGCATCCATAACTAACTTCATGTGTATCTGCACTTGAGTAAAAAGTATTCTAGATTTAAAAGTGTTTCATCCTGAAAATATACAATCAAACATAATCTAAGGTTTTGTTGAATACTAAATTCTACTTCTGAACTTTTAAATTGAATTAAGCTGTAGCATGAAACCCAAAAACCCACTTTTTCTGCCAGTGTGCCATTAAACAAGGAGCTGGGCGCCAGGGCGCTTGGCGGTTGCCTTCGCACATTCTGTGAAAAATGTTTGTCAAACCGCAGCGAGCGTGGCGCGCAATGATTGAAGTCGCTGCCATGCGGATTCCACTGCTGCTGTTGCAGATATAGCTGCTGCTGCTGTTGCAGATGTTGCTGCTGCTGTTGCTGTTGCTGCTGCTGCTGGCAAATCTTCCATGTAGATTTTTCAACAGAAATTGCCACAGCGTTGCGGCGCACTGTACCAATTAAAGTGAGCGTGTGACTGTGACTTGGAGCATTTCGCAGACAAGACCATAACTCCCCGATATCCGGCTGCTGCAGCATTAATATATGGCCACACACACACGTACATAGCTGCTTAAATATATGTATATGTGAGCTGTATAGGGACTTACTGGCTGCCCAGAAATTGCAAGCGTCGCAACACGAACGGGCGAGCTGAACATTGAAAGACCAAACAATCTCAATCTCTCAAATTAGATTTTCAGAAAAATGCACCTCTGGGAAATGCACAATGAAAAAGCAACTGGCCTCAAACTCACACACACACACAGGCAGCAGTACTTACACGCACTAGCACGCACACATGCGAACTTCGGCTCACTAAACGAAGTTAAACGAAGTACAACGAAGGGACGAAAGCTTTCAGAGAAAGTTTGGGGCGCTCTCTCTTCCTCGCCTTCGCTCTCGCGAAAGAGCGCACTCGAGCACGAGTTCTCTCGCGTAGCTGGACCATAATAACGGTACATGAAGTGCATGCTTATTCAAGGGTTGTTCATTCGTGAAATTAATATTGCGGCAACCGTCGCAGCACGCGCGCCACAATGTTTATGTTGCTCCTGGCGCTGTTGTTGCCGCTGTAGATGCTGCCGCTGTGCATCCGATGTTGATGCTGCGATGTGGCAGGGCATATTGTTACGATTTTTACGGCCGCTCGGCACTTTGTTTTGCTTTCGATGCCTCGCATTAGTTTACACAGGAAAAACGTAGTTAGATGATGGTCGCTATTTGAAAATTATATATTATTTCATTATTATTATCCTAATTGTTGCATTCTCTCAATCACCCTTATGGGTAATATTCATAAATCTAGAGCTCATAAATTATTATGTTGAAAGGAAACTTCTATTATTTACTAAAAGCATTACAGCGGATCCCGTTCGACAATCTCCTTAAAGGCTAATCACTTAAAATTGAATTTTCGCTTGGTGTAGTGTTCCTCTGCCACTCGTTCCGCTCTCTCTTTCTTCGGCTCTCCGCGATGCTGCCGCTCTCTTTCTGATATCCTTTGCGTTGGTGTGCGTGTGCCGGCATGCGTTTATTTGTCTGCCTCATTGCCATTGCCCCCAGACCATTATCAGATTTTGTAATAGCTTTACGTTTATTACTTTCTTACTTTTTTCCGAACCTTTTTAATTTCGTTTCTGGTATTTTTTGCTGCCATTTTGGCTGACTCTCAGCAGCCCCGCCCCCTTTTAGACCATTCTTTGGACTTGGGCTCGGGCTTGTGATTTGCTGTTTTTGCTTGTTGTCGCGTCAATTAAAAGCAAAGTTAGCCCAGAGTCGGCGGATCGCGGAGTGGGGGCTTGGGGCATTTTTAGTTTTCAGCACAGCATACGGTTATTTAGCCACATCCCTCTCGTTCACTTCACATGCTGTTTGCCGCCACTGTGTTTGTTTGCCTTCTGTTTGCAGTTCGCTTGGGCTATAATTATTTAACGTTGCCTTGTCACTGTCTGCTCCTCTTTCCGCTCCTCTTCCCTCCCCACTGAATCCTTTTGCCACCTCCTCGTGCCACCGCGGCTCCTGTTTCTGCTTCCTTCTTTAGTTTAGAGCTCGCGCGCGCTCTTGTAATAATATTTTAAATTAATTACAACAAACATGCATTTGCTTCTCTGCGCTGGTGTTTGTGGCCCTGTTTATCTGTGTGTGTGTGTCTGTGGGGGTGGGTGTGGGTGTGTGCAACCCCTCGACTCGACTCGGCTTGTGTGTGTGCGTGTGGGGCGTGCTTTTGTGCTGCTGCCTGTTTTGTATGAAAAGTGAATTAAGGCGAATTTAGCGCGCGTCGTCCACGTCCAAAGTGCATTTGTATTAGGGATGGGCGCGTGACCTCGTTCGTGCCCCAAAACGTGATTGGATCGAAGCGAATTGAATCGAATTGCAACGGAACGAGGCGAATCCGGAGCCAGTAGTCTGGATTCCGGAGTGATTTTGAACAACTGCCATGATGGCCCGCAATCAGGCTTAAGCTGTTCGAAAACGTTTTGCGAAATGACAAATGTGTCAAGGAGTTGTACAGATTTCTTGGGCGTTAATATAATTTATTTCTTAAAGGATTGGGAAATTTGGGTCTTTTTTTTAAATGTATTTAAATAGGCTTCATTTCATGCTGTTTACAGGAAAAATAATCTATGTGTCAATAGTACTAAAAATATTACGTATACGCCCTGTTAAACACTTGGAACCTCTAGCAAATCAAAAAGTAGATATTTAATAAAATTTAGTTTGATAATAACTAGTCATAGAATTAAATGAAATATGACTAGCAGACTAGTTTGGTTAGTCTGACAGCGTCTCCGCTTAAATTAATTGCCTAATTTCCAACGAAAATCGAGGACCATCTCTAGGGGCAGAGTGCATTTGTAAGTCCTGCTTCGTCATCGTCGCTAACTTTATCCTTCGCTGGCTGCACTAACACACTCAAGCGCACATACATAGACATGCCTACATTGCGACGACACTTTCGCTGGGACAGTGTGTTAGTGTGTTTATGGTGGGTCCTTCAATTCAATGAAACGACCACGCCTACTTTGGACCAGCGCCCCTTTCGAATGAGTCACAACCACACACAGACACACACACACATGTACAGATCCTTAGATAGAAAGAGATCCCCGAGCATTTGGCATTGTCTATTAGTATCTCGTTTGCGCTTCTGTTTTCTGTTCTAGTGCTTCTTTTGAAGTTTTCGCTTGCATTCGCATTTTAATTTGAAGTGCATCATTTCTCTTCTACCGTCTGAGTCTGCGGCCACAAACACACACACGCACACACACACACACCTCCAGAAAGCACACACATCCACCAAGGAAGCCACCACAGACAAACAAACACAGAGACAAACAAAAAAGTGCTTATGCTCATTCATTCATTTCATTTCCCATTACAACCCAGGAGGAGCTCTCCGCATCCGCATCAGGATTCACCTGGCTCTCCTGCTCGTTATATGCACAGCAGAGGGCAAGAAAGTAGCGCTTGCAATTCTAAAAGTTGCATCTTGCTGAGTGTATCTTTAGATTTAAAGATAATTACAATTTGCGTATAACTAGGTTATGGCTTTCTGCTTAATAATATAAAAGTAAACTCTATATAAGCAAACTAATAAAATTGAAAACCTTTGCAATACAGCTTAATGAGAACATTTCCCCTATTTGCTGAAATTTTTACCTTCATAACTTTGGCGATTAAGTAAAGCTAGTTCCACTTGTTGGCAGAGCGTGCTCCACTTGTTAAGTGCTATTATTTCGTCAATGGCTGTGTGTGTGTTAGCCAGTGAGCGTGCATATTAGTGTGCGTGTGTGCGGGCCAGAAGGGAGAACGCTGAACGGTGAGCGCAGCAACCAAACAAAAATGGTTAAAAAGCAAGCCAAGCTGGGCCAACAACAACTTCCCAACCGCCACTTGCCACTACTTTATGCCACTTCAACGCAACTCAATTGCTTTCTTTGCCTTTATGAAACTCTATGCGTGTGGCCCCCGTCCTCCCCCCTCTCCATTAACCACCAATCCAGCGCCCGTTTTTCTCCCTGTGTACGGTTTTATTAAAACACCCCTCCCCGCTCTTCGCCTTTGCCATCATCGCTTGTCTGACTCTCTCTATGCCTTCTTATTTTTTCTTCAGCATTTTTGTTCTTGCAAATAATGAAAAGTGCCGCACATAAAATTTGCACAAATTATTCCGCAGCTTCCACAGTTCCTCCTCTCGGTGGAAAAAGCGTCGCCTTTCTTGTTTCTCGCATTTTGTATTTTTGCCAACGCTTTACTTCTTTATTTACGCCAAATGCATTGAAAAAATAAATAAAATTATAAATGAAAGCAGGACGCGTCTTGTTTGGCTTTTCCCCACTTTTTCTCCTATTTTGTTATTTTATTACTGTGTATTCCCCTTTGGTTTCGCTTTCGTCCTGCTCAGCCAGCCAGCCAACAATAAGAACCGAAAAATACAAAAATACAAAAATACAAAAACTGATGCACAACCAACTAGTAAAAGATGGGGCTAGGCGGGGGGTGGGGAGTGGGGCAAACATGGGGCAAACAATGAGGAATAAAAGTACAAATTTCCAGAGACGAGTTTCGAAACTGCTAGATACCCGGTATTCGCGATATAACCACCAGTTTTTCAACTGCATCCTTTCGCAAATAAAGTATAAGTTGGAAAATAAACTTTAAACATACTTATATATATACATTTAATAACAAGCAGAATATGTTCCTGGTATAAAAATTAAATATTTGTCCGTTCAACGCAGTTTCGTGGTTTCAGGACTTTGTTTTTCTTCAATCAGATAAACAAATATGCACTCGCACAAACCTGGTTAAAAAAACCATATGATCATGATGATTTTTGGGTTAACTGGTTTTTAATCGCAAGCGTACAAGTTTCGCGAAAAAATTAAAATATATGCATTGATTGGTCAATAAAAATGGAAGTTATATTTTTCTCTAATTGGTTAAACCAAATATACATATTTGCTTGCTTTAATTCCGGCTTTTACCAAAAATTGTCAATAAAATTGTGTTAACTCTGAATCGCTGCGATGCTACTTCCAATTGATTGAATGAGGTCCGAAAGCGGATCTACCCGAAGTCCGGCTGGATATCAAAGCGAATATGCCCCGCTCCCCTGCGATTTCCGGGTAGCATTTGTGCGTGTGTCGCGGCCCCATCTCAGAGTGTTGCAAATAGTGGAATAGTCCAACGTACGTCGTAAATATTTCAACTGCAACAGCAGCAACAACAGCGAGGCAGCTCCAGCAACCATAACGAGCACAAATAGCAAACAAGGAGCAGGCGACAAGGCGAGAAGGAGCCAAGGAGAAGGGAGAAAGTAGAAAGTAGATGGGTGGAAAGGGGGAAGGAGATGGGAGCGAGGGAGGCGGCGAATCGATAGATTGCACCTGGTACATGCCACGCTACGCAGAAAGTGTCCCCAGTTGTCCCCAGATCCTTCGGAATGAGCAGAACCTTTAACAACCTACGACACCAACAAAACCAGCAAACAACAATAATAACACGCAGCAGCAACAAAGACAATAAAGGAGCAAAAAGGCGCCCTCTATCGGTGGATACACTGAGCAAACTCAGATGAGATATCTATGAGATATAAGATTCAATATCGTATACCCAGATACATTCTATATTTATATTATCTTTTGCACTTCTTAAAGCTTATTTTCTTGTTTACTTTTTTGGCATGCAATTCTAAGTTTTTCAATGATTTTATTCCAGTGCAGCTGCAACTTTTGCCATCGCCTTCAGCTTCTTCTCCTCTGTCGCCTTTTGGTCTCTGCTCAGCTTTGAGCTCAGCAGTTTTTGGGTTCCAATTCGCCACCCCTAGTCCCAGCCCCACCCCCTCTGTCACACCCCTAAGCCCTACCCCGTTTCCACCCGTTCCCCTCTACCCCTAGTCCGCAATCCATGCGAAAATTTGAAGCGATTTATTTACTTTTTGCCATTGCCATTTGCCGTTTCCTCGTGTCGTTGTATTTGCCGCTTTGCTCGCACTCCCGTTCGTCCCCTTTCACCCCTTTATTCACCCCTTTCTCCAGCTTTCTTCCCTTGGATTCAGCTTCTTCGTCGCTTTCTGGATGCGGTGCAGCTACAAATTGAGGCATATTGGAATGGAAGGGCACTAAAGTATTTGCCTTATTGATTTGACAGCATCGGATTCAATGTAGCGATAAGGTCATAATGGAAACGGATCTTTGGACCAGGGATTTGGCCAGTTCTCAGTTACTCGAAGATCGGGCTATAAGTTTCACTATCACAGGACACATGAACTGAGTGAGGATAGCCTACGCCTAAAGTGGTCAAAAATATTTAACAAATTTCTTAATTAGCTTATGCATTTTCTAAGCGAGCGCAACGTGCAACGTGCGGAACATGACTGCATGGACAGGTGAACCAATTAAATTTGTCAAATTTCTGAATAATTCATAAAGGTTTTCATTCGGCTTTATTTATGCAGGGACACCAATTAAACATTTTGACTGCATTTGGCCAAATGGACACGCATGTTATTCCAAGGCTACCCCTTGTTCTGATCTGACATCCTGATTTCAAATATTACACTCAAAAATATGACAAAAATAAAAATATATAATAAAATAACATTCCTATTAACTAGAATTTTACTCACAAAATAGTAATAGAATTTTTGTATTGATCTTTCATATCCTTCTGCTTCCTTTACAGGATATCCGCTGGGTCGACTAGCAATAACTTAAATAGTAGCTGCGCTGGTTGTTTTCTACTTTATTGCACCGATGGTAATGGTCTTGTTTTTCATTTTTAACATTTTTTTCCTACCCGTTTTTTGTTTGTTTGGATTACATCGTTGCCGTCGCCGTTGCCGTCACACCGTCAATTCATTCGCTTTTCCTTTTTGGTTTTTCATTTTCATTTTCCATTTTCCATTTTATTTGGGCGCATTTGCAGCGTTATGACAAACAAGTGTCCATTTATTTGCCAAATTTAATGTTTCACCATTTTGCCAGGACTTCGCCATCCCGTTCCCCTCAGCTCCGTGTAGTCTAGCCCCTCGTTGGTGACAAATTATCCTGCTTCGATTTCTCGGAGACTCCATCCATCCATCCGGCTGTAGTGCCCGCCCCAAACTCCCGATTTCACTGCCACCCAGTCGAACCGGACAACTGTGACTCGAATTTAATAAAAACGGGCTAATGGGAAACATTTTCTGTAGCTGTCACGCCCCCGGCAACGACGCCCCCTTACACTCAAACAAAAGGGAGATTAAAATCAATCCCCCCTGCAATGATGAATTTGTCGATATATCATTTTCATTAAGATCTGATACGTGTAACTTGCCATGTTAATGAAGATATACTGTATATATATATATCTTTAATTCCGTGAACCAATTTAAAGCCTTTTTTTTTAGCTGTGCACCTTAAAAATGCCAACTGTCGCCTATTCGAAATCTCAGCTCAGTTTAACTTGCCGGCCCAGCTGAGCTCAGCGCTAAATATTTTTCAAATATTTAACAGCTTTCCGCGCCGAGCTTGCCGTTGGCTAATGCATAATTTATATGTACGAAAAAATTTGTCATTAGGGAAAGCGGCGCTTTTCCGTTTTCCCCTACTAATTGGCCAGGTGGTTCGCTGGGCTGCCGGGGATAAGGATATTTTCGTTAATTAGCTGCGATGTCATGTTTGAGTTTTGAATCTCCGCCGACGCTCCGCCGTTGCCACACGATTCCATCTGCACTTTGTTTGGGACAAAGGTATGACATTGCCATACAGCTTAAACACATTTCACTTGTTTGTAAAACCATCCCAGCTAACCATTCCGTGCCCCAGAATGCCGCACTTTCCACCGCACTTGCCCCTGGCCAACGGACATGTCAGGCTAGGAGGCTAAAATTAATGAATAGATTATGATTAATGAGCGGCGACATCATTAAAATATATTTATATATTCAAATTGCGGTTTTGCTGACCGACCCTCGACTCGACGTCTCGACAGGACCTGAATGGTCGAGGATGAGAGGTTGTGGGAGTTCGGGGGACTGAATCGAATGAATGCGAATGTCCTCGAACAACATACAGACGCACAAAGCCGCATAAAATGTTAAATCATTAGTTTAAATTGCCGCAAAAAGTTTGCGACGGACGGAGAGAACATTTTCGCTTGGCTATTTACAAAATACAAAATATGAAAACGTGAATGAGCCACAAAAAAAAAAGAAGAAAATATAAACTGAAAATGAATGAAAAAAATAGCGCCGCAAAAATGAAAAACGAAAGCAAAGCAAGTGGAATCAGCGGCAAAAGACCAAGAAGATAAAAGCGCACGCATCCTTGAACTTTTATTTATTTATATCTGGATCTCTGGATCTGTGGAACTCTGCGTCGCACTCCCGGCTCGTCCTGTCCCGACCTATTCCTAGTCCTGTTTCCTGCCTTCGCTCCTTATTGCTTTGTTTGTTTGTTTGCTTGTTTGCCACAATTCCGACCGCAAAAGCTGTTAGCGCGGGGAAAGCGGCGGGGGGAGCCACCGACGGGGGAAAGTTGAGCTGGGTCCGCTGGCATTTTTGCATATTGCCCATACGCAGCGTTGCCGCTGGTCGAAAAGTTTGCACAGCGCCGTTTGCTTTATTAAAAACTACCAAAAAATGAAAATAAAAGCGAGAAGGAACAAACTTTCGCCCCGGAATTATTTCAATTCTAATTTATTTTGTGTTTGCTGCAAAAAGGGTAGAGATGCGAGTATCTGCAGCTCGTATTTTTCGTATTTTTGTTTGTCCTTGATCGTTGTCGCAGTTGGATTGCTGAATGATAATGACGATGGCCCGGTCCAAGGACCAAAATCAGGACAGCACGAGCAGCTCCGGCTTCCAAAAGCGTTCTCCAAATGGAAAATGAGTTTTATGCGAGTGTAGTTAGACAATGACATGCACATAATTCAAGTTGCAACAGCAAAGGCTACAAATGCACTCACTTCGGAATATCCTACCCCATCCCCATCCCTATGCCCATCTCCTTTTGCAGGGAATGACAGAAATTAACTATCAGTTGGAGCTGCAGCTGAAGTGGAGTGTTGGGAGTTGGGAGTTAAGAGCTGACTGTCACTCAACCGGAGACCAACACACACACACTCATATGCACCGAGCAGTCCAACAAGCTGCAAAGCTATCTTTGATTATGTGTCGCTTTTGGGGGACTTATCTATAAAGTGCCGGCAAGTGGCAAAAGTTATTTACACACGTTTGACCACCTCCACTCCCCCAATAACTGTCCAATCGGAGGCCAATTAAGTTGGCTTTGCACTTGGGACAGCGCCCAGGAGCTCTAGATAAGTTGATAATCGCTCTATAAATAAGCAAAAGCATTTTTCATTTTCCTAGAAAGTAAACAAAGTATTTTATCGATTAAATGATTACCAACAGTTGTAAATAAGAGTAGCTAAATTTGGCCAATGTCTTACTCAAGTATCATCATTAAAAGTTAACTTTTTTCCAAATGAAAGCAATCAGTGGCTGTAATTTAAAGACGCTTTTCATAAATAATTGATTCGATGGTCCATGGGATGAGTTGAGCGCCAAGTGCCACAAACAATGCAGCAGATATAACCACATTTCGATCCCCTCAGCCCGTTCAGTTCGCTCAGCCCGCGCAATCCGTTGCCTGCCACAAATTTCCGCCGTCATAACATTTACAGTTGTTGCATTTTATAATCAAACTTGTTACTCGAGCTACTTTTGATTTAACGTCTGCCGGATGCCCAGCAACATGGCATCCCAACCCGCCACTCGTCAAAGTTTAACCCGACAGACTGAAGCCACAGCGAAATGAATAAGCTGTGCCCAGCCCCCCTTCCAACCATAACTCCCCCCCCCCCCCTCGGAAAACGCCCTACCCAAAAGCCAAACCCCCCTTAGACGTTAAACCGACTTCAGAATTAATCAAATCCCAGTCAGATGTTTCGCGCTGCCAAAAAACTTAAGCACAACAACACCGACAGCAATTTGTTGTTATTCTTGGCATTCGCGCTCAAGTTTCACTGCTAACCCCAAGACCCCCTTTTGCCCACCCCCTTTTGGCCAACCCCCAACCCGCCGCCTCTGTCGCAAAGAGTTCGTTTCGGGCGTCCCTTTCTTTCCTGCTCATTCCATTGGCATAACGCACATTTACAAAATTATATTTGTAAACTTCACTTACCGGCTGCGAGTGGCCTTTCACAGATTCCCGCCGCCCGCCGCCCGACCCCCTTCGAAGCGGCGAGATCCCCGCCCCTGGACGTCTTTAATGTACAATGAAATTGGCGAAACTTGGCGAGAGCACATCACAAATATTAGCGCATAAAGATGATGATTGCGAGACGATAATGAGGATGTGTGCGGGGTTTACTTGGGGTTGCATTAGTGTAGGGGGAGCTTGGGTATTCCAGCGGCAACAAGGGTGCCAAGGATTGCGAGGATTTCAGCTTTCGGCTTGACTGCTTCATTGGCGGCATGTTAATGACGTTGTACCGATGATTTGATAGCCGCAATCGAAGGAGCCAGGGCCAATAAGCCGCACCAGCCGCTCCATCCGCTCCAGCCGCCCAAAAATCGTTCCTGGCTGGCCCACTAATGAACACTCAATTACAATGATGTACTGCCCACCAGCCGACGAGCCGAGCCGACCGATAGATTCATTAACATTTGACCATGAAATACAGTGGAGTGATGCTGGGTGGTTACTGGGTGTATATATGTAGCTCATGCTGGCCTCGTTTAATGAATCTCTATCGCGTTTTCGATGATGCGGCTGCTTTTGATGCGCTCAATGCCCATTTCCCTCGAAAAACGCCGAAACTTTCACCCACGTTGACAGCGTGTGCCAAAACATTTTTCATCATCGCTCCAGACTCGGCCGTAATTAGACTTAATTCGCTGACATTCGACAGAAAGAGGCAGCAGTCAACAGATTCAGTGTTTCAGTGTTTCAGTGCTCAGTGGCTTCGATTTTGTTCTCGTTTTTGGGTGGAGGATTTCAATTAAGGACGAGCTTAATAGGAATTGTAGTCGTT
Organism: Drosophila simulans; assembly: GCF_016746395.2. Taxonomy (NCBI): domain Eukaryota; kingdom Metazoa; phylum Arthropoda; class Insecta; order Diptera; family Drosophilidae; genus Drosophila; species Drosophila simulans. Next base: position 25,098,643 of record NC_052523.2, on the reverse strand, counting down.
ATTAGCTTATGGCTCGTTATGAGAGCCAAATGATTTTATGGCCATGCGATTCAATCTGTGCGAATATTAGAGCGCCACATATAGATTGTATTAATAAAGTGATTATCTCTTGCGGTGCTTGTGCGTGGAAAAATCATTTAAATAAGTTTTGCGCCCAGCCGGAAAAGTTTGTGGGTCAAACTACAAGAGTGGGCTTGGCAATTAATTAACCCCATGTTAACAGGGGCTTGAAAATTTACATGTGTGCTGATGGATTAGGCAAGGATAATTGGGCATTAGGCCAGAAGTAGCAAGGCGTGAATGTGATTATTCTCATGGAGATGTGACCTAATTGGATTGGATAAGCATCGTAGAACTTAAACGGGGTTAATCGCCGTCTAATTAATTTGCTCAACTCTTGATTTATGTGCGTAACATTTGCTTAGGGTTAACAATACATTCCTTTTTCCCCCTGCAGCTAGCGAAAACCTTTAATCTGTTAAAAGCCAAATCTTTTAATATGAAAACTCCAACTGGCAGTCAGGCATTCATCTTGCCAATTTCCAGGTACGCCATCAAGTTTTCATTACCTCGTCAGGGGTTATAACCCTCATATGCGTAATGGCGCCAGCATTTCACTGCGTACCGATTTGCCCCTTTATGATTTTCCTTCGCTGAATGACTGCAAACAAATTGTTTTTGTAATTTGACGTTTAATTCGCGTAATTAGTGTTCCGACATTTTTCTGCCCGTTTCCCTCCATTTTTTTTTGTCTTTGTTTTTGCCGACCGTTCTCAACGCTTTTTTCTGTGTTTTTGGCTGTTGTGTTGTGAGCTGGCTGGCTGACGTTGTTGTTGGCCTTAATTAAATTCATTGCCATATTTATGAAACTTTTTTCATTAAATTCTGCGTTTTCTTGAGAGCGAACCGGTGGATTTTCCAGCCCTCGCGAAATATTTGACCCCGCTGGCCACCCTTTTGCCATTCTGACCATTCTGGCCATTAACTCTCGGGGACCCAAGGCGGCTGTCCATTGAGAAGGGCTCTAAATATTTTTGCGGGTTTTTACGCATTTCACTGGCCCCACACCCGGTGGACATTTCTTTTTTTGGACGGGAAAATGTTATAAAAATAAAAAAATAAAATTTCTGACACCTAAATTGCTGTGACATATTTGATTTATGAGGCCACCTATTTGGCCCCAAAAGTGCGCGGCGCCCGAACAACATAAAAGCATGGACGATGGACGATGGATAACCATGGAAAAGGGAGCTGTGAAAAATCCTGGTCGAGAAGGGACCGAAAACGAAAAGGCCAGGAAATTCGGTTGTGAGGGGTGATGGGAAGGGTAGGGGAGGGGAGGGAGCGGGTCGGAAGCAGGAAGGGAGCACATAAAAAACACGAAAGGAAGTGGCACTAAAACAATTACAAAATAAAAACGATTACACGCCACTTCCGGCGACATAAAAATGGTGCCGGCCAAACGAAGACGAAGATGCTTGGCCAAAAAGGGTTTTCGGCTCACACATACCTATACCAAACACACACAGAGTCACTCACACACACACACACATCCATTTAATAAAAGAGGCCACTAAAAGACGTCGGCAATACAGGACCATAATCTTGGGTTAAAGACCATTAAGAATTTTTATTTTCAATTAAACCCGATTTGCCTTAATGCCCCACAAGGCTGAAAACGATGCCGCCGATGTCGCCAGCAACAGCAACAACAACAAGTGGAGAACACAACGTGGGCAGGACACTTCCCCCGCCTAGAACACCCCCCCTCCCCTTAGCTGAAATTTATATGCGCCGCATAGTCTAAAAGGGTCGCCTGACTTTACGCGTTGCCCAAAGTGAGAGCCCGCAAATCCCCCAAGCTCCCACACCCACTCCCTTATCCAATCCCCATCGCCATCTCGGCCAGCAATTCCCCCCCAAGGAGCAGGGCAGCGCAGAGCAATGGCCAGCAATAGGCAGCAATGGCAACAAGGCAGGACACAACAAGGAGCCCAAGGAGTGGGCACAATAGGGCGACTAAATTCAAATGCGATTTTGATGCCATTGCTGCTTTTCAATACGCCGCCTTCGGGATGGATGCCACTGATGGAAGGGATGGATTCGATGGAAGCCGCCGCCCGGATTCGAACTGGATTTGGTCGATTCAAATGACGGGGGCACCAAGCGCCATAAATGCGTCAAAGGAGTGCGCGGTGCGAAGGGCAGGAGATGACGGACCAGCTGGATTTTAGCTAGATTTGATTAGTTTTTGGAAATTATAGAATTAGCAAGTCTATTAGAAAAATATTTTTATGAATCATGTAAATCGTATCTTTACATTTAATCTGTTTTTGTGAGTACAACGAACTTAGTAAGTATTGGTTTTTCCCTGAATAGCTGAAACCTATTTGTAAATATGAATATGCAGCATAAGTAAGCATTTCCTTTTGGTGCAATGATAAATGAAGTTGATTACTTACAAAGGACATGGCCAACTGCAGCAGTTGATATTGTCGTCTGCTGTGAACTGGAACTGCATCTGCAAATGCATCTGCATCTGCATCTGCAACTGCATCTGGTGCAGATGGTGGACGGTGATTATCTCGAATCTGGCTCTCCGGTAATCGATGGCCGCCATCACTGGCGGCCTTCTGGTGGGCTCCAAAGAAATCTCTGGCTGAGCCGAAAACCAAAGGACGAAGGGAAGAAAGGAGTTGGTGGCTGGGAAAGGGAGGGGGGCAGGGGGCAAGGAGCAGCCGAGAAACACAAACTGAAAAACTGCAAAAGAAAAACACAAACAACTCGCAGCGCAACAAAAGTTTGCCGATATAAAAAGTGTGGACTGCTCGAGTGGCCGCCACCCGCCACCGGCCGCCCATAGATGGTGGAATAAAATAGAATATACTTCTGGCTTAGCCGCTGGAGGATGACGAGGGGGCGTGGCATGGGAGGAGGGGGCAGGAGTAGCACGGTTGTCCTGCCTTGGGCTCCGTTTCTCTGCTCAACTCAACTCAACTCGGTTCGGTTTGGTTCGGTTCGGTTCTGGTTTGGTGGTGGGGCAAAGTATATTTAAGTGCTTAAAGTAAAATGATGTCGTACGAACTGGAAACTAAAAACAAGTTAGTATGGTAACTTTTGGCCTAAGGCTAGACACACAAATATATATATGTATATATATCTGTGCTGCAGTCCTTGTGTGTGTCGGAGTGTGTCTGCAATCCGCACAAAAAATCGTTGTAGCGTATCTATGCGCTCGCATCTTTGAGATAGTTTAGCGTGAAAATAAAGTAAAGTACGGTAAAATTGTTGGCAGTTGATTATTGAATCGCTTTAGGTCAAAGCTCAACGGCAGGCCCAACCCAACCCAGACCAGACCACACCAGGCCAAAACCAATCCCGACCAACTCGGGCAGACAACAGCCAGGCAACAAGGGCCACAGGATTGGGATTCGAGCTGGATTCGAGCAGGATTCGAGGGGTTTTGCTTCGGAGCGGAGGGCAAACAAGTCAGCAACAGCAGAAACGGCAGCAACATGGCAGGCAGAGCAGAGATTAAAGCGTTTATTGATGCGCAGATTGCGCGCATTTTAGCCAGGAGGAACAGGCAGGATGCCAGTACGCCAGGACACCAGCTCCTACTGCTCCTTTATCCTTGTGTGAGTGGGCGTTGCTGCTGTGTGGGTGGCACTGGCTGTCGCTTGTTGTTGGCGCTGCTTACGCTCAAATTGAAATAATTAAATTGATAAAATGTGGCAAAGATTAAGCGCCGCACTTTATTTGGCTTAAAGGCAGCCGAAAAAAGGAAGCTCCCACTAAGCCAACTGTGGAGTGTTGATTAAATAAATAAACCGATAGCGCCGCCGGCTGTGCGTGCCCCCCATGCCACACCATACCACTCCAGGCCACTCCGAATCCGGGCGCCCACCAAATTGGGTAGCTATCTGGGCGGCTCCATGTGTAACAGGTAATATTATTTGTCTTTGGCATTATTTTCAAATCGCTTTTGTTTGCCACCACCTGGCCTCTTGGCCCAAAGCGACTGGCAAACATTTGCCGGCCAAAGTTTGAATTGTGCGGAGTAAATATTATTTGGAATTCAGCATGCAATATGGAAAGCAATTTCAATTATTTGCCCGGCCAATTCAGTTAATCCTTTGGCTGAAGGACCCTTCGGCGGCTTCCGATTTCCGAGAACCCTCGACAAGTCCGCTTTTGAGCACATTTTAATCCGTTTAATAAGTCTGAGCAGAGTGCGTGTGAGCCTCCTTGATTTAAATGCTGCTGATGCTGCTGCTGCCTGCTTGATGCTGCTGCGGGGTGTATTGCTGCGGGGTGTGTTGCTGCCGTTGCGGCAGCTCATTTTGTTGATTTGAATAAGTAAGTGGCGCACCCTTTCATTTGTGCCCGTGTTGGGGTGCTAAATTTGATTTACCTATTGCATGCATTATGTGGCTTGATTAAGTTTTGTGGCCACCACATGAACGTCGAGCAGCATACACTGTACGTAACTAAATACCATTCGTTAATGAGGGCGGATTTGAGCGCGGGATTGCAAACGTTAGAAACTGAAAATCTATTTTCCCGGTATCACAATTACAGCCAGTTTGCCAGTCATTCCCTCGCCGCACAGGCACATTGCGCATACGCTCCGTAATCAGCGGATTCAAAACCAGTCCCAGTTTAAGGTTACTTGTTAGGGTCGAACTCCCGTAAACAGTAAACTGCAAAATGTACGCTGTAGTCCGTAATGACCAGAATCCATCACAATAATCAAGTTGCAAAACAAAGCAAACAGAATCGAAAAAAAGCGTTGCCTACATTCGGGCGCCCCCCCATTGAAGAAATAGTTAATCAATGCCAGCGTGACAAGGAGGAGAGTTGGAGCTGCGTAGCGATGGTATAAGCTTAAATTTGTTACGCCGGCTTATCGAAATGCCAAAATCGTCATGTGTAAGGGGCACATAAGCCATTTGATGACTGTTCGCCGGGGGAGGGAGCGAATTAGGGCGCGGGTGGCCGGGATTTTGCCGCCTGGGATCGACTCGAAATCGACTGGGCCCGGCCTAATGGCCTTAGCCATTTCCGGCACCCTAAAACGTTGCCCGCAAATTAGTTTTGGGCCGCGTTGCTGCCGTGCGAACAATTGAAAAGCCGAAATCGAAAATCTTTTCACAGAGCCAGGAGTTTGCAGTTCGGAGCTCCTAGCTCGGAACTCGCACATCCTTCAACGGCGCTGACTGTCGGATGAGAACCTGAGCCTGGACCTGGCTACATCCTGCTCACACTTTAGAATTCATTAAACGGCCGCCTCATTAATGGAAATGGCGGATAACATTTGTGCCACGCTTCGATAAGCGGCGCAACCCAAAATCCGACGGCCGTGTCCATTGTTCGACGATCTCGACCCAATATCTCGAAACGGGGCGCCAAAGAAGGCTCCAGCTCCAGCTTCGGCTTCAGCTCCATAATTCAAAACATACAAGAACAAAAAACACGGCGGCTCGGCCAGGCGGCCGACAATAACTTCAAAGACCGCAAGTAAATTAATGTTAATTTTATGCTAAAGCCGCCAGCGTCGACGGACCAACACACTGAGCGCATTTCCCATTTCCCAGGCTGGAAAAGCTGGCAAAAATGAGGCCAGCACCGCAGTGGCCGCGCCAATCAACATCATCGTCATCATCATCGGAAAAAGTGGATGGCGGGCGGTAGAACTGAGGAAGGAGGAGATGCCGGCGGAAGCTCGGATTCTCGATTGGCATTTTGACACGGACGGCGGACGAGCTGAGCCCTCGACGGCGGATTAAGAGCATCAGCATCTTGGAGCGGTAGCCGAAAAATTTAAAATTTATGCCGACTGCGGCACATAATTTAAAAATATCAATCAACTCGATAACGCCGATTCTGAAGGATGCCCAGGAGCGCTGGGGAAGGCGGGCTGGAAAAGTACCGAGCCAGGCAGACGGCAACAAACGAACAAACAAACAAACAAGCTCGGCAAAGAGCACAAAAGTCGTGAAAACTTGGTAAACAACGAGAAAAATGGCAGCGGCATAAGGCCCAAAAAACGTTTGCAGCAGCTTTTTAGCCATCGACTCGAGGCTGCTGCAGGACCTGTGGCAAGGATATGGCAGCTGCAAAAGTTGAGACATCCAGTGCCGGTTCAATTGCCACTATCCTTTGCCGTGGCAAAGTCTCAGCTTTTCTCTTTGGCCTCTTTTTTTTTTTAAGAGGGATTGGGAATGGTGGGGACTGCTTGGCCCCCTGTTAATCTGGCCTGAGACGCCTCCCATGAAATCCTTCCCGCCGCAGTTTAACCCTTCTCGACTGGGCCATTGGATAATTTGGATACTTCGACAAACTTTGATTGACCTTTTCACTTCATTCGCACTGGTCCAGATAAAGTTTGATGCGAGTTTCAAGATCGTGGGACATATAAAAGGCATTTTCGAACTTTTAAGGGGAATTTAATAATGTTAAAAGCCTGGTGAAATAATATTGGTTATTTATTAAAACGGAACTATATTCCTTTCATGGAGCAGATAAATAACTTTAAAGAAAATATTGCCTTTTAATTGGACCCAATGAATATTTGAAATTCTTATCTTGGGGGATTGTAAAACCATTTCCCACAAACCCATGCTTATCCATTAAAAAAGAGCTTTTCCAAAACGGCCAGCCAAGGGAAATCGCAGAGCGGATTGCCGTGAGCTCAGCCAAGGGTTAAGTGTATTAGAGTTGTCTCTTTGCCGTTTTGCTTCGTCTATTTTCCCCTGTTTTCCTCTATTTTCTCCTGTTTTTCCCCGTGTGTCCGGGCACTCATATAGCCATAATGCCAGAAATACTTATTCCCCGATATGCAACAAACAAGCAACAAACAAGCGGCAACAATGGCAGAAAAGCTAAGCCAAGGCCAGAACAAAAAGTGGTAAACAAGTGGAAAGCGGTGGAAAGTGCTGCCAGGTGCAGTTGCAGTTGCACTTTCAGTTGCAATTGCAGTTGCAGTTGGAGCTACAACCGCAGTCAAAGGGTTCAAAGGACAAAAAGGGGAAATGGGCACGAAAATAGCAAAAAAAAAACAGAAAAGAGCCCAAGAAGTAGACTTGAAACAGTTTTCCCTTTGCGGTGTCATTTGCAATTATGTGGCCAGGCCATGCATGGCAGTTTGATGAGCTCCCAGCTGGAGAAGACTTTAACTGCAGCCATTGTGCATTAACTGGGAGATAAAAGCCTTTCTATGTATCCAAGGATCCCCGCAAGCCTTTGGACCGGCTAATGGAAAAGTGCATTGGAGGATTGGACTTGCTACTGATTCATTAGCCGATTACTCGATTACTGGCAACGGACTCCAATATTTATTAAAGCCAGCCCGGAGTGTGACTGCAAAATTAACTCAATTTCCACTTCCTTTGTTCTGGAGTTCTTGCGAAACTGAGATGATTTTCACTTCGGCATTTTTCCATTTGGCCAAGACAAACACGACACGAAATAGTAGGGAAAAGCATCCAGAAATATGAGAAATATGAAAATTGAGAATGCAAACACAATTTGAATGCTCGAAGCAAGAGCGAATCGAGCTGAAAATTGATGAATTTTCATCTACAATGCTGAGACTAGAAGGCAAAGGCAAAAGGAGATCCCATTCTGCAGAGTGGTGAATTTAATTAGTTAAGGATGGGCATAAACAAAAATTCAATTCCCCGGATATCCCCAAGAAATCGGTGCTCGACAGCAAATTAATTATACGCCACTTGTATTTAATTAGTTTATTGAATGGCCAGCCAGCACTTTGCAATCAATTCGAATATTTTCATGTGACTGCAGATGCAGCTGCGATAAATGTGGCAGTCAACACTTCAGACTTGAATTTGTCGGACTTGGGTCGGCACCCGTTTCCTTGCTGTGCTCTTCGGTCCTTCTAACCAGCTCCCGAATCAGATTCTGGTTGTGATTCTGATTTTGTTCCTGGTCTGGTCTGCTCTGGTCCTGGTCCTGGCCATTCAAACGTGCAATCTGAAATCGAAAAATCAAAACCCAAAACAAATTCAATGTCCCGAACGTGTGTCTGTCCGTGTCCATGTCCTTTGCTCCGTCTGCGTGGGCTTGGGATGGTGCCACTCAGCAGGAGCAGTGGCAGGATAACGAATGGAGCCAGGCACAATGGGTAGAAAAGTGCAGTTTGCGGTTGAAAACCGGATATTTTCTTTTCGCCCTCGCTGGCAGGTGAACGCAGCAGCAGCAGCCTGACAAAAACAGCTCGAAGGACGAACGGCTGCAGACGAAGACATGGCTCTCAGGATCAGACGGAAGCCGTTTGAGGCGAGGAAATGGAGAATAGTTCCTTTGGCCCGGCCTAAACATTAGCACAGCACCAGATCAGCCAGATACCAGTTACCAGTTTGCAGTAACCAGATACCGAGATACCCAGATACGCAGATACTCAGATACGAGCACAAACATTATTAATTAACATTCTGCCTGGCTGTCCCTAACAGATCCCGCCCAGATTTGTCCTGCGAAAGTTAATTGAATATCAAGCTAAAAGCGGCTGAGGAAGAGCAGGAAAATCAGTGAAAACCCAGCTGAATGCGAGGAGATTATTAAACATCCCATCCGCTGTTCCCTCTTTGCAGTAACGAAGAGCTAACGACATAAACATCAACCGGCAGCCAATTAATGACAGCGAGCTACAGCGTTTATCGTTTCACTTACAAGCCAATACAGCGGAAAAACCCCTGCATTTTCCACCCACACCACCCCCCTGTTAGCCACCTGTGAGTGTGGCCCAAAGGGCAGACAATGAAAATCAACTAAGCAATTGGCAACTAAACGAGACACCAGCAGCCAGCTCTTCAAGCCGTTGCAGCAACGAAATGGGCCAAGAAAGCGCAGCTGGCTACTGTTTCCAATTAGTTGGCCATGACTGTGGGAAAAGTGTGGGGAAAACGGAGAGGATGAGAGGGGCGGCAAGGCACACATGCACTGGGTGCAAAATGAAAATGAGAAACTGAGGAAAACAGAGAAATGAAAACTGAATTATTGCTCAGGACGAAACAGAAGGGGGAAAATAAGGGGCCACGGCGCTTGGCTCTAACATAAATGTAATGCTTTTATTAGTTATCGATACCAACACATACATACCCTTGGGTGCAAGCGGGTACACTGAGAAAAATGTGTGAGTTCTCACTAAATACAATTTTTTTATGGGAATTATATCTTAGGCTATTAAAAGCCTAAGATATATTATTAAAAGTATATTTTCAAAAATAAATAATATAATAATTGAATTAAAATACCTTGCATATGAGATATTAAATGAAATGAATTTTTTAATAACAAATTTTAAATAAAGCATTTTATATAAAATTTTATGCTTGTACATTGTTTTTTCAAAGTTCCTTCATGTGCAAGAGCAAGAAAGATATGAAAAGAGTGTAAGCGTGTCCCGCGGGGGGTGGCGATCTGAGGGGGCGGGACTGCGACTCCGGGGAAGACAGCGCTGGTATCCGGCGCCAAAGATTTACCAAACATCCGCTGGAAAATACCCCACTACGATTGCGACTGCGACTCCGGCAGCTGTTGTTGTTAGCCAAGTTCGTTGTTGGCAAACGCGATTGCAGCAAATCAGAAAATACTCGCACAAGTGCGAATGTGAATATTGATGCCACGGCGTAGGTATGTTTGGCTTATAATATATATTATTATACAGACATGTGTGTGTGTGGAGCTGCATGTGTGTTTAGTTGGCATTGCAAAACACAAACACAAAACTTCCATTCTGGTCGTGCTCCGCGAGTCGACTTTAGCCAGCCACTTGGCGCTACTTCGCCCACTTCAGCGCCACTCCACCCACTCAGCGCGCCCATCCACACACACACACACAGAGGCACACCCACACACACACACAGAGACATGGCCACAGAGCGCTCCTTGCTCGCTTACTTGCTACTTCCGCTTCCGAATCCGTTTTGTGTGCTGTCGCCGCAGAAATTTAACGAAGTCACACGTCGCCAATGCCAGTTCCTCTCGCTCTCTCGCCGAAAAAGCTCTGCCAGCCAGCATCCGAGGCATCCGCGTCATCGTGCCGCTCGTCGGCATCCTTCGTGCGTCCAGCCGTTTCGGCTCCAGATGGCAGCATCCTTTGGCCGTGCTGGCTCAGTTGCGAATTCAGTTTCGGAGCGTTCGGTGGTGGAGAGCAGCTGCTTTTGTGCATTTCGCATCGAACATTCATCGTGATCCCAAGCGCACGAAGTTGTTGTTTTGTTTTGGTTTTTGTCGCCAAATTTCGCGCGATTTTTTCGTGAGCGTGTGTGTGTGCGCGTGCATTTATTTCGCACACTGGCGACGGGGCAACCCCAGGATCTGTCGCCTGTCTTCGCCTCAGACTTCTCCTCCGGATCCTGCGGAGCGGAGCGTACGTATTTGCGGCTTCAACTCCGTGTGTCGTGTGTGCCTGTGTATGCCTCTGTGTGTCTGTGTGTGTGGCATACCGGCATACCGTCTTTGTTGTTGGCCACCATTGTAATTGCAGTCAGTGTGGCACTGGCAACGCGGCGTATACTTGACATCTTCGCCGCCAAATTGTGCGATTTCTTCGGCTCCTTGGATGCGGCTCCTTGTGTCATTGGCGTGAAGACGTGAAGAGCCCTCAAAATCCGCTATTCCACTGTGTTCGCAATCCATTTGCCTGCTGCCCTGGACGGGCAAACAAATTTTTGCAATTCAATTTCTATTGTGCATTGCCGATGCGAAATGTGCGCATCGTTTGCTGTCAATGCCAAGTATTCCGCATAAAAATTGAAAATTGCATGCAAATTAAATAAATAGAGTTCCGGTGAGGAGCTGAGCTGCGCTGCGAGTACCAGCTGAGATAGACACTCGAGGAGCCATCCCATCCTACATGCCCATCGCACATACATATACGAGTATCCTTGCGAAAATGACAGTTGTGAGTTGTGGCTCAGATTTGGATTCGCATGCGGGGCGCAATCAAAGCAAACGTCATTAGCACTCGCGACATCGCCTTCGATTGACAGCGGGAGTTGGAGCAGCGGCAGGAGCAGAAGGAGGTGCAGATCCTGCGGCAGGATTCAGACGCCAGGAGCAGGCACGAACAACTTTACATTTGCATAACTTCGGTGCAGCTCCAGCGTTCAGATTCCGATTCACAGGTACGAGAAAAACTCCTTACCAAAGTCGATTTCCGTTTCAGCAGCCCCTTCAGCCTGCCCGCCCGCACCGCATCCCTTTGCAACTTTGCTATCATTTCTATTTTCCTGTTTCTGTTTTTCATACTCGATATCTGTATCCCCACCAACATTTTGCGCCCAGCGCCCAGAAAGGGTAAAATCGGAGAATATTCAGCTCGTGCCGTGGAGTTGGGCTGTGGCAAATCCATTGTGGTGCACTCCGAGGTGGTTTGGATTCGCGGGCTCAGGGCCGTGGATTTACCTTCTGGGTGGTCCTGGGAGGTTCTGGCTGGTCCTGAAGGCGATTAAGGAACAAACTCAGTTCGCTTAGCAGCATTTAAGCCCTCTCAGTTTTTTAGGTCAGCTCAGCTCCTCTTGATTTAATGATCCAATAAGGAGCTTCTAGGATGTTCAAATTGAAACCTGTTGGAGTGAATCAAGTTTTTCCGGGGCAGCAATTAGAATGATATCCTAATGTCATTTCGAATGGTCGGGAAATGCTTTTAACATTTTTTTTAAACCACTGCTGAATTTAATATTCATAAAGTACTTGGATGCGTAATAAAGTACTAATTAAATGAAAATGAGAAAGAATAGTGGCACCAATGATTAAATTCAACTATATTTCATAACATTTTTAGTTAGCCAAAAGAAGCTTGCTTGAAAATTAAAATTTAATGATATTTTAAGATCTGAAAACAAAAACTTTAGTACAGCTGAAAAACTCAGTTTAATGACACTGCCGAATAAAACTACTAGTCATTTCCAGAAAGTCTCGTTAGCATTTGATGTAAAGTGCAAGAAATGGTTTTAATTCTTGACCCAATTTCGGGAAAAATCTTTGGTTGCTTTACTAGTTTGGAAAGTCTGTAGTAGTAGTAATTTTCCAATAATTTTCTATAATCTATTTTCCACACTATCACCTAAATGAGTCTGTGGGGCACCTGCGCGTCCAGAGCTCCTGACAATAGCATCTCCGATTTGTTTTAGCTTTGCCAGCTCTGCTCTTTGGTTTAGTATCAACTTTACGGCTGCTTCAGCTCCGGATTTCTTGCCCACTCCACTTCGGCTCCATCATGGCCACGTTATCCAACTTTTAGTTATGGCTTTCGCTTTTCGCATAATGTCAGTTTTATTTGGTTTTGGTTTTCACTGACGGGGCGTGCGCGCACTGGGTGGCAGTGGGTCTGTCCTGGCGGAGCAGGGGCGTGGAGGATGGGGGCCAAAGTCCCGTCTCAGATCCATGCCAATGCCCAGGATTCAGGATTCAGGATCCAGGACTCAGGACCTGAGGCCTCCGGCCCCGTGCCCGGCCATTCGGCACCCTTGCAAGATTTATTGTGCCTCATACACTCGTACACACGTACACATAACACCTTCTGCCGGGGACCTTCGTCCTCCGTCCTCCCTGGATCCCTTTTGGGTCCTTCTCAGCCGCGCCTTGGGTTTCACATCCAGCTCCATCTCGTTCTTCATACATCTGCAGTCCCATAATCTCTACTATTTGCATCGCAGACTTTGCTTTGGATTTTCCTATGGCAATGGATTTAGTTATGGTTTTTCTTACTCTCCGGCTTTCCGCTTCCAGCCCTGCCACCGCCCAACGCCCCGCCCTCTTCCTCCTGCTGTCCATCCGTCTCCTCTCCGGTTGCGCTTTTTACTTCACACACACACACTTATACAGATTTTCCCGGCAGTCGGACGTTTGTTTTTCCTCTGCCGTTCCGCACACACACTGAGCAAAAAAGGTTTGCCTAGTTATGGCTCAGAAAGAGATGGTAATAGTTGAGTTGGCTGGGGCAGGGGTAGCAAGAAGAAGGACGAAAGTCCTGCGGCTAACCGCAGCAAGCGTCCCAGTTGTTGGCCAAGGGCGTCCAGGAATGCGGCTAATGAATAACCATCGTAATCCAAGCTGAAGCCGAGGCGATATGCAAATATGTAAGACAGATTAGCTGATTGTAAGTCCGCGATGGGGAAAGCTATGGGGGTTCTTTACTCGCTTCAGTTTTGATAAGTTATTTTAATTGATTAGTATTTCACCTGTGAAGTATTTACTTAAATTACATTACATGCAGCTGCCGTTTGCTGAAATCACTTGAGCTTAAAGTTGATTGCGCTTGCACAATACGATTTGCGAATGTGAGCTTTAAAATGCCTTTGGGCTGCCATTTATCAACGATTTATTGTCGACTTAATTAATTAATTGGGTTCAAGGCTGGGAGGAAAATCTTTCACTTAACCTTGCCAGCATCCGAATTCCAATAATTTCCCAATCCCCAATCCTTTGTTATCGGATCCCCGCACTTTAAATTCCCAGTGACTCCCACTTTTCGGGCTAATGAAATTTGTGGAATTTATTCCTTACTTCTGACTTCATTATCATGTGAGTGCGCACAAATGTATGTATATAGTATGCGCCAGGGCAATCCATAAAATTTGATCCCTGATCCATTCATTCCCGACTCGCACGCATGCCACCGTGGCCTTTACGTCCTGCGAATCCTATCGCAACCCATCACTGAAATGGCCACCGCAATGGCTCCTCCAGCCCGGGCTTCTTCATTTTGGCCCGGTGTAGTCGTAACTCGTTCGCTCAGATTTGGGGCTCCTTGAGGAAGCCCCGCAAATGCGAAAGCTCACACACACTCTCACACACAAGGGGGTTGGGGGAGGACTAACAGGATATCCCATAAAACGGAAATGGCATTATCCTCGCACATATTGTTGTGCGGATTTTAGTTTTTATTACACCAAGCAGAGCGCGGCTTCTGGCCGTGAGAAGCCTCACGGGCTCCTCCGCCGAAGCCCAAGGAGCTGGAGAAGCTGAAGAAGGAGCTGGCGAAGGAGCAACTGCGGCAGCATAAATATCATTTGTGTCTGTTTGTGTGATACATCAAGTAGTGACCCATTAGCCCCCTCGCACCACCTGAAACCGCACCCACTTACCGCTCACCTGGCGGTTGCAATTTATGGCCGGACCCCTGAAAACTCCACACACTCCTGTGTGAGAATCGCCTGCCAAGGAGGATGGCTCTACGCTAATAGGGTTCCAAGCCATTGTTTTTGGATGCGACGTGCTGCGGGTGGCGGGGTCACGAAAAGGAGGCGGAGGAGGAGCAAGGATCTGATCGCTTTCTACATTGCGGGCAAGATTTATAATACCGCTGGCCAAAAACAACAAAGGCGTCAAATGGCCACAGAAAATTCTCCACTTACACTACAATAAAATAATCTTCTTAATGCAAGACTCTCGTGTATTTGCAGTTCACATAAGTAGTTTGCGGGAACAATGTTGTACTCCATTTTGGAATACCATTTTAAAAGATGCAACAACGAACTTATCCTACTACTACTACTTTTTACATTTACATGCACTTCAGCTCACTACAATACTACTATAAAGCGAACTCCAAACAATTTTATAATTTTGTTTGTTCAACATGCCTAATAATAATTTAAGTGTCGAATGCATAGTTAAGATGGATTGTGGACTCTTGTGGGCTTTTGCAAATGCTCAGAGAAGTTTTTGGGGATTGCAAAACTACTTTTGACCACTGCGCATCGGTTTTGCTCGCAAGTTGAACGAGTTGCACTAATCCTCTTTTTTGGTAATTTTTCCTAAGTGTTTTCCCCGACCCCAGGACTCCTCCTCGGCCAGGTCCATCGCTTAAACAAAAACCGAAACCCCAAGCAAAGCAAGGCAAAGCAAAGCAACCTAAACAAACACTTGAGGTGTGTAAAGTTAGCCAAGGCTGCGTTTTTGCTTGGCTTCGTTTTTGGCCCACATTATGTGTGTGCGGTGCGGTTGGAGATTTTGGCTTTCGGGACTTTGGCATCGGACAAGAAAACTCCGTCCGTCCGTCTGTCCGTCCGCAGTCCGCCGTCCAATTGGCCGTCTTTGTATCTGGCTTACTTTGCTTTTGTGCTTAATCACAACACGCACATTTACATATTGGTTTTGGCCAACTTGAGCAATCCTTTAAGATGCCCGTCCAACCCTTTTTTACCCATCGCTGGTTTATCTGCTCGCCTTTGTTGTTTCAATGTGGTTCAAGTTCAGCTCACCGCCGGGGGTCCGTGGGTGGCACTGGTCGGAATGGGTGGCATGGGTGGCATGGGTTCGTTGCGCTGGATGGGTCGGTGGGTCAGGCTTACGGTTAAGTAAACACTCAGCAAGAAGCATCCGCACACACTCGGCAGGCGGTCGCCTCCCTGGACAGCCATTGCTCAGCCGTTTGCGGCCAGGCATTGTTTTCACTTTCCACCGAACACGAGGGCGACACCCAGCCAGCCACCCAGCTCCACCCACAACCCAGAGCACCGAGCCCACCTTCAACCACTCCACTCCACCGCACCCAATCCCAGACTGTCTCTGAGCCTGTCTGTTTGTCTGTCCAAGTGTCTGGTTGACGGGCGGCTGTCCTGTGCCTTGACTGCTTCATAAAACATACAACAAAATCTGAAATTGATGATGGGCAGTGATTGTGGAAAGTTGGCAGTCAGTTAAATTGGGTTCCTGCCTTTCCTTTTCGGCCTAAAAGGAGCATGCGGAGCAGGGGGAGTGGGGTGGGGGAGGATCAGGCTAGGAGCTGGGGAGCTGTTGCGTTAATTGCTTTGTGAATGGTGTCCGCCTTGGCCGGAAAGTTAACATTTAACTTTAGTCTATTCGGGACTTTAATCTATTTATAATTGAGGAATGCATAAAGCATGTTAAATACGAACTTACACAAATTCTACTTTGTTATGCGTCCTAATCGGGCTGGTCTTCTGCTCGGAGGACTCACTTTTGGGAGCGTTTTGCCAGCCAAGGGTCGCCAGCCATTGTTTTAAATGCCGGATCACAGTGGGGGTGCTTTTTTGGTGGGGGATGCTCGGATGGTTGGCTTCGAGCCGTGGAAGATGGAGTCCTGGTGAGGTAAAGGCGACTCACATAATTTGCATAACTAATTTGTGGAAACTTTGGGCATAGGAAGTTGTTGAAAGTTCCTGAAGGAGCAGCTCCCGGAAAGGAACAGGACCAGAAGGAACCGATGCCAGGAGCTGCATCTCCACCGCTCAACTGCTCCACTGCTGTGGTTGCGATGCAGAAAAGTGCTTAATTCTTTTAAATGAAAGAGGAGGGGCTGGGCTGGCTTCTATTCCAAGGAGCAGGGCATTCGAAAAGCTGTCCTAATTGAATACATGAGAGCATAAGTTAGCAGTGTGGTACTTTGATATCAACTTTGATTGCTTTATGGCACTTGAGCGTACAATTTGGCTTAGCTGGCAGTTGCTTGTTGTCCTGCTCCTGGCTCCTTTTTGGCCATTTGGGGCCATCGTGCCGAGCTTGGCTTTTTTGGCTGCCAGCTTGAATTTCAATTCGAGTTTGAATTCGAGCAGCTTGCTCGGCAATAAATGATGCTGATTAATGGGGGACTTTTGGCCCGGCAAGCATGCATAATTAAGCGCTGATTAGAGTCACATGGAGGCGAGTGAAATGCGCTTGGCCAAGGAATTTGAAGGGGTTTCCCACTGAGCGTTTAGCCTGTCGGCCACACTTAGTTAAGTGGAGTTGCCAAAACTTTGCTCGGTTAATTTAAAGCATTTCACAAAACACAATAAAGGTCCTCAGACAATTTGTCCATTGGACTTGCCCTTCGGCTTATCCTTCTTTTTTTTGCTTCCAAGAAATCCCACATACTGTCAGTCAACTCCATTCATCAAATTCGCTCTTAATAATTTATTTGACTGGCTTCTTTTTTGTGGCTGGCGAAATTCTTTTGCGGTCATAACTCATTTGCAAAAATGTGGCAGATGAAACATTCATGTTGACTGGGGAATTTAATTTTTCTTCAAATTCTCTGGCTGCCAAGACGGCCGGAATTCTTCGATCTCGGGCTCGCCGGGCACCGAGCGCCTTTATTGCGAATCCAATTAGCATGGAAATCTAGGTCTCTGGGTCTCAGTCTAATGATGCCCTGCAAAATGAAATTTACCGCAGGCGCCCAACAACCACTGCCCATCGACCATCGCCCATCGCCCATCGAGAAAGGCAACCAGCAGCACAGCAACGTGACCAAAGTCCAGTTAAGTGGGTTGGGATCGGGATTGGGATTGGGCTCTGGCTTGGGTTCGGGCATGGAATTTGGATTGGGGATGGTGATGGGGGCAAGGGGCACGGGGTGCCAAATGTTGGCACACTTTATGGGCGGACGCGCCACATGGCGTATACGTAAGCGTAAACGAACGTAAGCGTAGCCAGCCGTATGGGTAGCATTTTAACAAAGTGTTAAACTGAGAATTTTATCTGCTGTTCGGTAATTCACAGCTCAGGCTCCAAGGAATACCCGCCCACACAAAAAACCCACCAACGACCTGAACTAGCCAAAAAAATAAAGTAACGAAAAAAAGTGTTAATTTCAGCGCTGCTCGGTGAGCTTAGTTAACATTACGTATACGTACGGTTGGCCAAGTGCAGCAATCCACAACGCTGTTTGCCGCTGCCCACTGACCTCGGCAATTACTCCACGCCTTTATTTTAATTACACGGCAAACAAAAGCAATGAGAAGTAAAAACGGCAATGCCAAGACAGACAGCCCAGGGAAATGAGGTGGGTGGCCGGGTAAATAAGGCATCATCGGGAGAATGGGAATGAGATGGTTGCGAAGCAACCAAAGCAGAACAGCGCCAAAAATTAGGATATAATCCCGGGGGCATAGTTTTAATTCCCAATACAAATATCACTACACGAAAGTACAACGTGCATAAATTTCAATGACGTTGCTGCTTGCTTGTGGATTGCGGGTAGTTGAATCTTCTCCGTCCTCCGTTCTCCATCATCCGTCGTCCTTCGTCCTCATCCTGTGACTCTGCTGCTGGCTCAGCGCTCCTGGCTGCTCTTTGCTCCTTGGCTGATGCTCCCTGTTCCCTGTTCCAGTCCCCTGAACCTTCACCTCCACCCAGCTGACGCCACCAGCAGGTTGCCTTCACAATTATACGCACAGTCACACACCCAGTCAGACGGTTGTGCACTGGGAGAAAAAGTTGAGTATGTTCAAGGGATGCTTTAATTAAGGCGAATACAAAAGATTCTCGCTTAACTTATGAGTTAAAAATGTGCCGGATGAATGACGGTCAGGGAATGTAACATAGTATAACTGCATTTCTTCACCCAGGTTTCTCAAAGGTTGGTTGTAAAACATATATATATAGCTATATATCCTGTAGCTCAAGGATCCTTGTTTTCGGTAGCATTATTGTTATAAACCTATAGGTTTATTCTTGCGAAACCTATAGCTATCTTTTATTGGAACTCTATAAATAGCTTTGAGCAGAGATTGTCCAGCACGTGCCACGCCTACCTATGGCTAGACCATTGTCTAAGGACTTAAGCTGCCTTTTATGACAGGACTCAGTCGGCGTTGTGCAATTATAGCTGATTGGGGTTCATTAACATGTCCACTTGATTTTGCGCCGTGTAGAGCGATTCAGAGGCAGACAGACAGTCGCCGAGGGAGCGGCAGAGACCGATAACAACGCTCATTTAGTTGTATGCGCACTCAGTCAGTGAGTCAGTCAGTTAGTCAGTCAGTCAGTTTGTCAGTTAGTCATTCAGGCAGTCAATTGAAGATGCTGGTTGGATGGCCACCACCAGACCACCTCGGTTGGAGGAGCACCAACACAGACAGAGCCATCGGGGCAGACACAAACACAGACAGACATTACTACGGGCCTGACTTTGTGGCATTCGCGCTGGCTGCTCATTTAAATAAATAAAGAAATCTGGAGTAACTTCTTGAAATTCCAACACATTCCATATCATTACTGGAGGAGGCCACAAAAATTTCCTCAATCCTTAAATGTGGCATGCCCCCTCCTAACTCACACACACACACACACACATACAAGGCAGTAACATCAACGTCAGCGCCGCAGTCGTAAAAAATTGTAACGGATGTTGCGGCCATGTACACACATACACAGTCAAACTTACCAACACACACACACACATGTGCGGAACAAAATGGAAACGGGCAGCCAAGAGAGAGAAAGTTGGGAAAAGCTTTCTCTCGTAACTCTGGCAACTGCATTGTGCCTGCAACAACAGCAAAAGTGAATTGAATCCTCGGCTCTCGGCGGCTGCAGTTGCCCCTGTTGCGGTTCTGGTTGCCTCTGGTTGCTCCTGCTCCTTGGACTCTCTCTTTGCGAGCGGTGGTGTGGCAGGATAACCACCGAATGGGAACAGTAACTTGGCAGGATCCCTGGACCTTGGGGCGCATAGAGGGCTATTTTATTAGAAAGTTTACCCGAAAGTTAGTTTGCGAGTGAAACAGACCAGAATTGCGGCTGGCAAAATGCTCGAGGGCGGGGGCCTAATGACCCCCTCTCCCGAAAAAAGGGGCGGTGCTTTCGAGGGGGGTCCCCAAATTGCTGAAGTTTGCTGCTGCAACTAACTGAATGATTGATTGTCATTCCTGGTTTATTCACATTTTCACATCGTTTGCATTTTTTGTACTCTCGGTTCTATTTTTATTCTATTTGTTTTTGCACCCGCTTCTGTGCCACTTGATGATTCTTCAGTTTTACACAGTGCGGTGTGTGGATAAGACTTGATAAGAAAACTTCACCTAATGATCGGAGTTTGCGAATGCCGTAAACTTCAACCTCTGCTGGGATTCAATTATTTACAAAGTTACCAGCTCATATCTTGGACTGCAAGTGCTCTTGGTTTATCAAAGAACTATTAGGTAGAAAACAATATGCACAGAAGTCCAAAGAAGCCAATGATAATCAGCTGAGCATTAAGCTATACAATCCACTAGATGGCTTCCTAATTATTCAACGATCTGTAAAGTAAACATTTATGAAGTACATCCAATCTGACAGCTGACTTAGCCTGCAAATCTTTTTTAAATAAGCCTCTTATGTTAACTTTAAAAGTATGCGCTTATTTGCCTGACAAGCCTAAGCCGACAGCTTTTTCCTTAAATCGCACGTTGTTCCTATTAGGATTTCATAAGCGAAACCATCTATCAAATGAGGTGACAATTGTAAGTAAACCTTAATTAAACAGTGAAAACTGTCAGCGCAAATTTATAATTTAATTTAAAGTGAGTGCAGGAGTACATAAACCGTCTCGCCTGTAAATATACACATATATGGCCGTATTAAACTGGGGAGTGCCCCGAAAACTAGTTGTGCTAAGAAGAAAAGCACGTTCACTTCGTGCACATTTGAAATTCCCATAAGGGTTCTTTAGTGTTAAGATTTCCGTCATAGTTTCCCGGCATTTTCCGGAGTCCGGAGATTCGCAGGCCGCCCCCCCCCCCCCCATCAAGCTCGTCTAGCTCTCAGAAATGAATTACCCACTCGGATTAGGGCAACTTTTTATAATCGTAATAATAATAATAATAAGGCAGCCAGCGCCAATCTGCTCGGGTCTCGTAAAAAAGCCAAGCCAAGCGGGGCAAATCCTGCCGGATTCCTGTCCCGGCCCAAATACCAAATACCTCGATTAGCCGAACTAACCAATTTGGGGGTTAGTCCCGCGTCTCCCCATATGGAAATAAGTCCTTCAATCGCACATATGTATGAACTGGAGTCCCCGAACTCCAGCCACATTCAGCTCGTAAAGTGGAGTGGCGGCTGGGAGAGCGCAGAAACGCAAGAAAAATGAAATCAAAAACAATAACTTGTCTCCTGACAGCATTCCACAAGAGCCAGGACACGCCACGCACATTTGCCCCCCTCTGCGTCCTCCTCCCTTTAGCCTGCCCCTGTTTCGCTTTTCGCATTTTTCGCTGCTTTTCGGGGCCCCAACTTCGACTGCTCCTCCTTCGCTTGACATCTTCGTTTGCCTCGCTGTGTGACGGTATTTTGTTGTCCTCGCGGTGCACTGAGAGAAAATATTAGATATATTTACTTGAGTGACAATCTTCTGTGTTATGGATTTAGAATGCTATTACTTTAGTTAAGTTCCCTTAATTGATTGATTTTATACGATTATCTTAACTTTGATGTATTTAATTTACATGTAATTTCTTCGCAGGACTATTTGATATGAAGATTAGTCAGTTATATAATTATTTTCTGACTAAATCCAAATATATAGACTTTTCCCTCAGTGTATTCGTTGCTGCTCTTGCTGCTGCTGCCGCTTTCTTTAGAAAAATGTTATTACGTGCCGCTTGCGCCTGGCGCTGCCAACTTATACAGTGCTGCTGCCTATGCCCAGACACGCTCGCCCCCACCCCTTCCCTCCTCGTCCTGGGGCTTCCCCTCCTTCCCCTCCTTCGCCACCCTGCAACCGCCCACAAAGTCGCCAAGCTCCTCGCTTGATTGTGTTGTTATTCAGCTTTTGTGTCGCCTCAGACGGTGTGTGTGGGCATGTGTGTGTGTGCGGAACTACACATGCTCCTTCGCCTTTGTCGCAACAATTTTATTTGAAGCTGCCACTTTTTGTTGCCTCTCGGCTGCTACTGCTGCTGCTTCATTTTTATACACAATTCCACTTTTTTATGGGCATGGACGTGGGTGCAGTTCGTCCTTCCACGCCCGCCACTCCACATACCCCCCTCGAGATCGTCCTTCATGCGAGTCTCGATGGTATTAGGGGCTAATATTTGTAGACTTTTTCAGAGTTGATTGAGTGGCACGCACTGGCAAGCACATATGTCTGATGGGAAAGTGGTTTTGGGCAGCGTGGATGGGTGCCAGCGGGTGGTTGCAAGGCTGGGTGGTTTGGGTGGCTCATGGCTCCTTGTGTACATAGCTTGGCCCGCCTGCGGCTGGGACCGCACTTGTCCCGTGTCCACAGCGCTGTTTTCACAGCATTTGCTGTTTTTAGTTTTCCCAGATTTTTGAATTGATTACGATATCAATTATGTTTGCTTTTGGCCACCGACATTGTTTGCTTTGTTTGTGCGTGAAATTTGTGCGTCCAGTGGGCCAATGGACCCAACTCCGCTCCGCTCCCCTCGCCACCAGCTGTGATTTGTGTTTATCCTAATAGAATGGAACCAACTCTCGCTCCGCTTCCTTTTTGGTCCTGGCGCGCTGCGTTGCGAAGGACGCTCAATTTTGGTTTCCGTTCGCAGCTCCGGTTATTTGCGCCCGAAAGTATGCTTTGTCTTATGCATGTACGGGTGTATTGCATTGTGCCCGTGCTTGCAACACCCCCCACCCCACCCCCCGCGGCTGTGTGTGCGTGGGAGTGCGGCTGTTGTGCGCGTAACTCCGTTGATTTGGCTGCCACTGCTGCCGCCGTGCCCCGTCGCATTCCATTGCCGTATTGTTTTGTAAAATCGAGCGCACAGTTGGCGGAAACCCACGGACTACGTAGTGGCGCCAAGCGGAAGGGATTCCGCTGTTGCAGCCGCTATGCAGATGCACTTGGCGAAATTTGAGGTCCTTTGGCTTGTGTAAGGAATTTTAGTAGACCTGTTGACCCATACCGGATTGCTTAAATCGTTACTTTGATTGCTTAACTAATTCTATTTTATTGCATTATGAATGCATTATTTATCTCAAGACTTTCATTATTTCTAATTCAGTATCTTATATACGACTTGATGTGTCTGCGAATAAGCTAAGCTTGAGAGACTTAACAAGAATAACTTTTTTGCAGACAGCATAAGCATACTTTCCTCATATAAGCTTTTATGGCATTTCATAATCTACTACACTTGAACAAAAGTGCCTATTTATGCGTAAGTGGGATTTGAGTTAGCAGTTCTGGAATTCTAAGTAGATAACTATTGTAATGATATTAATTACCATATAAATAATGCATGATAAATGCAAGATTAAGACTTGTTAGTTGCAATTAATACACAATCATTTCTGTTCAAATAATTACTTTTAATATACATTATATTATATGTAATACATGCGTTTCGCGCAGTGCACTTGTGGCTGATCGGGACTAAAGTTGCGGGTCTTTTGGGGGAAGGGGGGCAATTACGCAGCACGGCCAGGCAATATTAAAGTTGTTGCTGTTGCTGCCGCTTTGTTGTTGCCGCCACCGCAGCGAAAATTTCAACTTTATTTTGAGCTATCTGCTGTCTGCAGTTATGCAAATATGAGAAATTGCATTTCACGCAGCCAGCAGGCAGTCAGCTGGGGGAGCGAGAGAGACGGCTGCACTGCGGCAGAAAGAGACGGCAGCACAATAGAGGCAAAGAAACAAAAGTATATTGGAGTTGCCGCTGCTGCTTTTGCTGCTTTTGTCGGATTCGGATTCTGATTCTGATTCTGGTTCTAGATGGTAGTTCAGTTCAGTTCAGTTCTCCTCGGTTCGGTTCGTTTCGGTTTGGCTTGGCTTGGTTTGGTTTGGAGCAGTTAAGTTGGAAAGGGTGGCTGGTTATTCCCCGGCAGTCGCGACCCAACTCATCTGCTCACTCGTGTTCTTCTGCGGGAAAACATAGGCGGAAAACTTTTCGCATTATTTGAAAATACAGCGCGTGCGATGCGATTTTCACTGCAAATTGCAGAAGAGTTTTGCCCCATGTTTTTGCATTGGCTTGCCACCCGAAACCTCCCGAATCCGCCCGCCAACCCCACCAACCCATGTCCCATTTTGTCGTGGCCCAAATCCTGCCCAGATCCAACTGGCATCGTCTTTCCTGGGTGGCTGGCTGTGCGGGTATTTTGCCTGTTTCCTCCTTTGCATCGGCATCGGATGCGGAGGAGGATGGAGGTATGGAGATTGGGATGTGGAAGGAAGGGTTGCTCCTTCGTGTTCGGTCTTGTTAGGTATCATTGTGTAATGTCTGCTGGCTGCCGAGCATTTGCACATATTTTTCACAATTTAAAATAAACGAGAAGTAATTTAACTGCTTGCCAGCAGACACTACCGACCGACTGGACACCATGCAATAGTTGCCACTCCTCACCAGCTCACCAACACCATCGGAGCATCCCACTATCAGGGGGTGAGGGGGGTTAGTGCCTGCCCCAAAAAGTTCCACCCACTTTGCTGGCAGTTGTGATGATTGCTGGAGGCAAGTTTTTGGGCAAGTTAACAAAAGAAAATGTGCTCCTGATGTGAGGACTTTGCAATTAGCCATTCTAATTTGATGCTTTATACATATGCACGAGTGTGGCCGTGTGTAGGTATGTAGCTGCATGTATGTATGTGTGTATCTCCGTGTTCGGGGTAATTGAGGGAGTAAACGGCTCGAAGGATGGAGACTTCAGACTCGGCAGCTAACCCCTGAAGTCAGTTATGCGCTTCCAAATTGGTTTCTTGCTGCAGATGGCTTAGGCCAGGACCAATACGAGTGTGGTTTGGTTCGGGCCAGGATGGCCAGGATGAGTGTTTAGGTTTTCGGGATTATTTAAGCTTCATTCTGGTGAGCTTATGATATTTAAAGTGCTAGGCGTCACTCAAATACCACTTGCAGTGCAAATTGGAGAGGGCTCAGAGCGATTTCAATTGGGAACTTAAGCTACTTAATTTCAGTTCAATACTTTTGTTTAACTGCTTCTAAGATGCTCAATAATTGAGAAGCTTATATTTTTAATCATTATTGAAATCAACAAAGAGGGGATTTCCATCCAAGCTTTTCAATTTGAAATTTATCCTTGCAAATTGAGTTTAATTGGGCTGTATATTTAATTGGAAATAACTATATCGCTTGATTTTCCTAATACATTTTATATTTGGTAACTTTAAATTAGTGGTAATTTAGAGCTATTTAATGCAGCCTTGCTGAATAATAGTTTTAATTTCATTTGATAATTGGGAAACTACAGACATTCTCCTCATTGATCAAGTTATTCTTGCTGGTAAATTTCCTCAAAAATGACTAAATTTAGTTTGCAGCTCATTCCGTGATGTCTTTGATGGTAAGTGCATAACTAGAAAATAATTGAAAGACCTTCATTAAAGCAAACCAGACGGAGGAGGAAGTGGGTGGAGGAGGGGGGATGGGCCACCAGAAGCTGCAGGAGATGCCGGCGAGCATTTGTAATAAATTAGCTCGGCACGGAAGCAGTTTCTGTCATTGCCAGCTCGCCGTTTCCAGATCTTCTGCCGCGGAGTCTCGAGCGGTTTCCAGTTGGCCCATTCAGATTGTCATTGCACTAATCACTCCTGGCCGAGGGAATTTCGCGGGGTGCTCCGGTTCTCCACTTCTCCAGCGAGAGAAACTTAATTTCTAATTACGCGTGCTATTTGTCAGCGTTTTTTCGGTGTTTTTGCGCCTTTGTTGGGCAGGCGAATCTCCTCGGTTTCTGGTTTCTCCACGGCTGAGTAGTGGAAATCTTGTTCCGTTCGCATCAAACAGTCGGGGCATGCCTCATTTCCAATTAACAATAAATCCGTCGCAGTCGAGACGGCAGGCGAGAGGCAGAGAGACGGAGAAATATACTATATAGACGCATATATATATAGAGCCCTGGCCAACTGAGCGTATGAGTAATTTAATTTTGCCACAGCTTGGCCTTTGCTGGTACAACTGGTCAGGAATACCAGAGAAAGCTAGAGATTGCAACAGCCAGCAGGCGAAAGAGATGGATAGTGATAGATAGACAGAGAGCGGGCTAGAGCGTGTGAAAAGGACGGGGCAAGAAACTGCACAGTTTACGCAATTAAAATTGTTGCCAGCGAATTTTCCAGCATCGTTGCAACTAGCACAAAAAAATAGAAAGTCTGAAGGAGGAAAATAAAAATGGGAGGCTTCAGCCGTGCCAAGCCGGCTTCGTCCTCCTCTTCGTCATCGCCCGCCCCCTCCTGCGTCCTTCGTCCTGGCTGTTCGTGTCTTGGCCGCAGCCACTTCCTGAGACAGGATGCGAACGTCCTCGTCGTCGTCTTGGCAGCCCTTTTACTTTTCATTTGCAGGTAACTTGCGTTATAATTAAAAAATAGCAAAGCGCATTAGGCAACAAAAGGATGGCAGACAGGGTAAGGGTTAAGAGTGCACAAGGAGTCGAAGGAGCAGGAGGGATCGTGCGGAGGGATACTGCGGAGCATGCAGGCCAAGCAGCCCAAGCGGGCGTGTCCCAAGTAAAAGGAGCCACATAAAATGCTTTGGCTAATAGCCATTTTTACTTACTTCACTGCCGCTTCTCACCTGGCCCGAAAACACCGGCGTGAGGCCAAAAAGCCAAGTTTGTATGTCCGTTCGCTTGTCCGTTTTGTTGGCAGGCGAAAAAAGTCGTCTCTGGGGAGAATGTGGGCGTGGCATGCGGCCGAGTGCCGGAGTGGAATTCATTCCGTGCGTGCAATTAAATGCGCCGTTACATTAACTTTTACAGGGTGTCTGCCCCAATGTCTCTGGCCCCCACGGCCCCCAATTCTCCCCTCACCTGTTTTGGCCAACTGTTTGCTCGCTGGCCTGTGATTCTGTGTGCTTGTGCGTTCCGTTGATTGTTGACTTGATTTGTTTTTGCTGCCTTTGACGCTGCCCCACCTGCCCCGCAGCTAGGAAACCCATGCCCCTGACCATTGCTCCCCTGGTTCTGGCCCCATCGACCCCACTCAAAACAAATTGCCGCACTGGCCAAGAAAAACAAAAATCAAGTCCGTGTGCTCCAAATGAAAGTGATTCGACTAAGCGATGCCATTTAGCTAGCTGAAATGAACATTCGCCACGAATCGTTGGCGTATTTCATAAAAAAATATGCCGAAATTCTGGCTTTAAGGATGCAGAACATTCAAAGGACCTTTTTTTCCATAAATATAAACATGACCAAACATTTATGAAAATATTTCAAGCCTGCTAGCAGGTGTTAAAAACGTGAGGAATTTATCCACAAAAGGGATATTTTACCCTAATTCACTTGCAGTGATAATAATAATAATTGAAATTATTATTAGTACTTAATTTAAACTTGAAACTCAGCCAAAAGGAAAAGTAGGTGTGAAGTGAAAATTGCATCCAAATTCAAGGAAGTCTGCCAACTTTCTGCCAATTTACTTACCCCTTTTGGCCCGCGTTAAATGCAAGTCGTGTATACCCCTTCGTTTAATGGATGGCAAGTGTAAAAACAACAAATTGTTTTACTTACTTTTTGTTTTGCGCCAAGTTGCTCATTTGCTGCTGCTGCTCATTTCGACCCATTCCTAGTCGCAATCCCACTCCGCTCCATTTCGGGGCGAACTTTTCCGTTTCTGGCCAATAAATGACTGGGAAACTTGCCGGGTTCCCAGGTAGACATACTGCCGGATAGGTACAGCTCCGGCTCCAGCTTGAGACTCACCATCCAACCATCCACGTCCAAGACGTCCGCAATCGACTAACCACGTAAACAAATGTTAACTTTCCCGTTTGCTTCGCTTCACTCTTGCTCACTTCACTCCGCGTCCTTTGTGTTTTTGGGAATTTTTTGATTTAGTGACTTTAATTTACGCTCTGCCCAGGTGCGCCAACTGTTGCCTCCTGGTCCCCACTCCCGAATTCCAGATCCCAGGTCCAACCTCCCAGCTACCCAGCTGCGACTTTTACTAGCCGAACGCAGTTCTTGAAACCCCCTCTCGATAGAAGCGTCAACTTCAGCGCCGCTCGTTCGTTTTTCGTTTTCATTTTTAGTGGTGCGGAAAATTGATTTATTACTTGGAAAATAAAATGTGCTACGTGTCGCAGGCACACACACACAAACGCACAGAGACAGCGGCAGGATATAGGCACACCTACGCACCGCCTCCGCCATCCAACTCGTGCTCCACTTCACTTCGCTCCAATTCAGTTCAGTTCACTCCATCTTTCCCGTTCCGGCGAACTGGCCTCCGGAATTACGCGCATACATAAACGCCGACAGGCAGTCGGCGCTGGCAGGAGCGCCTGACCCCCAAATCCCTCACCCCCGCCACCAAAAAAACCCCCTGGAATCCCCTGCCTTTTGGACCGACTGTCGCTGCGCACGTCTTGCTGTCAGTTTGTCTGTCAAATCACAAACGCGCCACAGTCGCAGACAAAGATATGGACAGGGCCATGCCGCAGCTGCCACCAGCCAGCCACACCCCCTTTCCCCTTTGGAGGAAGAAACACCCCTCCCCCCATGCACACCTTGGCATTGCCATGGCAGACATTTGATAAATCAATCAATCAATTCGCTTTTTTTTCCCTGCTTTCGCTCTTTTTGCCCTGCGCTGGGCTATGTGTTATTTTTATTATTATATTTATTTTTTTTTTTTTATAATCTTAATTTGTCTTTTCGCTCAACCGCGAACGCCATTCATTTTGTTTGTCCTGGCCGCCTGTTTGTTTTCGTTATCCTGGCTGTTTACGCACTTCGCTTTTTGCATTTCTGCGCTAACCCCGCGGCATTCGCATCTGTTGCCTACTTTCGAGGGCTCGTGGTGGAATGTGTTTATGATCGGACTGTATGAACAAAGTTTCCAACGGCCCAAAGCTGGCGCAAAGTTGGTCCTTCGCGGATATAGGCGCTCTCGATTCATAAGGCATCAATTTTGGGCCAAACTTTGGCGTTGGACCCGTGATTTGTTTTGAAACCGATCGTCTTTGAGGCGGGCCAAGTTTTGATAATTGAAAGCTGAGGTTACTTGGTTAAGGGTGTGAAACAGATGATTCAAGTCTATGGGAATTTATTTACTGATTTGCATAAATATGTATATACTCGCAGATAGATGAAGTCAACCAATCCTTTGCTATTATTACCCTTTGCGTAATTATAAATTAAAACATCACAGCAGAGCAAAAGGTCTGCAAACCGAAAGCCCTTCGGCTTGCGCCAATATTTATTCAATATCACCATTAGAAACCTCCAGATAAACCACCCCCCAGCTCCGTTACAGAGGACACATTTTGGGGACAGCGAAAACTAATTTGTTGCCTTTGGAGATTTCATTAGAAAGCCCCTGGCAAAAATGTGAAATTCCGCCAAAGCCTCGGCAATCCTATTGTAAAGTGTAAACACAAAACCGCCGCAACCGAATTCTGTCAGTGCTCGTTACTGTTCCACCCCCCTCAGCGCCTCGCCAGTAACCTTCGACCCTGCTCCAACCACCCACCCACCACCCGCCGTGCCCGCCCCCGTCTCCGCCCAACTGTGTTATTGTTATTGAAGCTGGCATTTGAGTTTGGTTTGTTTTTGTGCGTTATAATATATTTGATTTGTTGTTGCCATTTGGCCACTTTTTTCGGTCCCTGCCGTTTTGGGTTTGACTTTTTGCCAGTTGGGCTTCGATCACCGGCATCCTGCGTCCTTGTCATCCCTCTTGGGGCTGCTCGGCCCCCTGATTTGGGCCCAACTCCGCCCCTCCCTGCGATTGTAATTGATGCTCTGTTGTGTTGCTACATATTGGGGCGGCGCTGCTTTAGGCTGAACAAATTTGGTGCGTTTTTCTCTGTTTTTCGATTTTGGCAGCACTCGGTTATGTTTGTTGTTCGGCTTTATGTTTTGGCATTTTCGCAATTATTTCTCGCACAAAATGTGGTTTTAGCAGTTTAATTGCTTTTGCCCAAGTATGTGTCGATTCGCGTGCGTGTTTGTGTCTGCAGTTATTTTAGCAAATTTTCACAGCATCAACATCAGCATCGATTTATATGCAGAGCACAAATGTCCAGCCCTCATCCGCAACTTTGACCGCCAAGCAGCAGCTGCCGATTTGGCTACTGTCGCTGTTTCTGCTCAACGCGGTAGCAGCTGGGTCAAAGGTCATACGGCACCAGCGTTCATACGAATTTGTAATGCTAACAAAAACTTAAGACCATATAGAAAAGGCTTTAAAGTTGCATAAACAGTGAATATTAATAAGTTTTTTTTTTGTTTAAGAAGCATATTTATCCTTGTCATATTTATCCTGTTAAGTCACAAAAAGTATCTATATACACTATCGCAATTAATTGATACCCAAAAAAATACATATTTTCATAAAAGATTGCAAGGATAACAACATTAATTTGTTCCAGAGTGCTTAGATACAAAATTTAAGAGGCAGTTTTTACTTACAGTCTTATTTATGCAGACTATCATCCTATCTATCCACATAATTAATTATAAATCGAATTAAACGATATGCAGGGTATCCGGGGAGCCTGTTCCTTGTTCTTGTGGTCCCAACACGCACTAATTGTGAACGCTGTCGTTGTTGTCGCCGCTGTTGCTATTGCTGTTGCCCCTCCTCATGTCCTCATGTCCTGATGTCCTGTTTCTGTTGCTGTTGCTGTTCCTCTGTTCCTGCCGCTGTCGCAATGGCTGTGTTGTTATTGTTTGCGGCCGAGCAATAAAACCTGAGCTATGTGGCCCGTTGTTCCTGTTCCGCTCCCGTTCGTCCTTCCCCTCCCCGCCCGCACTCCATCCATCGCTTTCCGCTGAATAGAAGGCAGGATGTGTGAATGTGTGTGTGTTTGCCATACGCGGCGTATGCGTGACATTAATTTAATTGCAATTTCACATGGGAATTGGCCAACAGTCGGCGCGCGTGTTTGTGTGGCGTGGTGTGGTGCAAGAAAAGTTATAAAAATCAGATTTATAAAATGTTAACTTTGATTTCATTTCTTATTTACGAGCCTGCGGTTAGACGGGCCAACGGCAGTGGGCGTGGCAGTGGGCCGTGGGCGTAACGAGAGCAGCATGTTTGCCTTGCTTTTGTTTGGCTGGTTTGGTTTGGTTTGGTTTGGCTTGGCTCTGTTGGGGTTAGCGGTTGATTCCTGGGACATACGAGTGAGCAAGTGCGTGTGTGTGTGTGTGTGTGCTGAGTGGTTCGGATTACACGGGAGAGAACATGTGTGCACTTTGATGGCTGAGCAGCGCATTTAGCGAGCACATCCTGCGGCTGCCGTTTCACTTTAATGAGTTAATTATAACCAAAAGGCGTCGATTATGCTCAGTTATGCGCACACAAACTGTCGCCATTTCGCATGCTTCACTGGAGCAGAATGGGAATGTCTCATTCTATCCGACCCACTATTCATTTCACCACCCCACGATTGCCAGATCGTCCTGCTCCTCCTGTGCTCCTTCTGCTGCGGCTGTGTGTGACACAATGTCCTGAGACGCAACAACGAGGACTCCTTTTGGCATTATGATAATGACATGTTTGTTTGTGTGCCATCTTGCCCGACAGGTGTGTGTGTTTGTGTGTGGGTTCGGGGTGGATGAGTGTGCATTTGAGCTTTCTTTAAGTCGCGCATTAACCAGTCCGAAACGATTCCGTTTATTGAGTGCTTTAAGCAAACGGCATCAGTGTCAATGTCTTTGGTTTCCAACCACCAACCGCTGTAATTGGCAACTCTTCGGCGGGCTCAATTTTTAATTGGCAATTGCGATTTGGGATTGGGGCTTTGGGCCTTGGGCCTTGGGCTTTGGCGGGCGCTTTGAGGCGTACGTGTCGTATGCGTAATTTGGGGGCTTTCGTCGGCTTAGGCCAACTGGGGCGGGTGTCATTTGTGGCATGATTAATTGATGCTCATCAATGTGCTTAAACTCGATTTAGGTGGCACCAATCGCGACTCCCTTGCCCTCGGTGCACCAAAAAGCAATTTGGCAGTGCAAATTTTAATTAATTTTGAATAATCCTTTTGTAATATTCACAAATGAATACAAATTGTTATTAATTCTCAAGACTGGCATCGAGGGAAATCCATCGGAGTGAAGATTCCCTTCCGCTCGCCATTGTTCGCTGTTTGTCGCTTGTGCCCGCACTCGTAATTATTGAATTATGCAAATCACGGGAATCCGGAAAACTTTTCTGAAAGCTTTATTAAACAAACAAACAAGCAAACAAAAAAATTGTATATAAACAAGAGGCGTATAAATCAATATATCATAAATCACGATAACTGCTTGAATAACTAATAAATCACGGACGTGTGCGTTTCCTCTTTGCATTAAACCGAAACCAAAACCAAACCAAACCAAACCAAACCATACCAAAACCAGCCAATCCTATCCATTCCGAATCCGAGAGCAAAACCAGAACGAACGAAGTCACTTATTTAATCAGAGGTCTTTTCCAGATTTATAGTTCTACTCCTTTGCTGGTTAAAATGCACTTAATTCATATAAATCAGCTTAGGCACGTCAATTAGTTTGGCAACCTTTTTGGGCGACATAAATTCAATTTAAAATTCAACGGCCGAGCGGGGAATCCTTGCAGGTTTTTAATTCATTTAAGCTAAAATGCATTTAATCTTCTTATTGCTGCTGGCAAAATACAGCAGAATACAGCAGAATATGGCAGAATACAGGAAACTGAGCGAAGGGGGTACTTATGCACTCAACCAGCTTGTCAAATGGTCGAGTAATGAAGGCAAAATATTCTGGCGAATTAACCGAATGAAATCAACTAATGAAAGTCATCTGAAAAGCCATATCTCCGCCCCAGTCGCCCTCTGTATTTTGTCTCTGGTGGAATGTAAATTTAATAACCATTTGCCGTTGATTGCACACAGCTATCTGTGCATTTTCGCCTGTGTGTCCTGGATGTCCTAAATGTCCTGTATGTCGAACTAATGCAATTCACAATTTATGCTAGCCAACATACACAGTCTATGTGCAATTTAACAAAATTTATGATTGATAATGATGCTCGATTGTGTGTTAAAGTTACCCAAACCAGTCAGCAATCTATCATTCCCACTTTATCCTTGCCATCTATCCACGTTGGGCATCTCGACATTTGTGGGCGGCAAAAGAAGACCTATTTCGATATTACAAAATGCATTAAATACACCAGATTCCCAGCTCCGACTCGAGCTTAAATTATCCTTTAGTTCGGCCATTATATGCCCCAATACACTGGCCAAAAGTTGATTGACTTGTGCTTACTGGGAATTGGTGCTATTAAGTTGTTGTCAAGTGGATATGCTGGGTTCTGGTGGGAAAGTCAGGGGTAAACAGGAGATGGCTGGCAAATTGAAATATTAATTATGCCAACAGAATGAAAGCTCCTTGGAATGATTGAATATTCTCAGTCAGTCGTCTTTTGAGGCTCAGTATCCTTCTTGTACATCGGCAAATCAGATTAAATGAGCATAAGAGCCTTCTTTGTGTTAATTTAAAGACAGGTTTACTTAGAATTCGTTCGGTTTTGTGGCATGTAGGTGGTTAATCAATCATTGTTCTCTATACTTAAAATATTCTCATAAATTTAAATATAATTTATAAAAAAAAAAACAAAAAGATTATTACTTTAAGGAATTCAAAAGTTTTTTTCTACCTTTAGAAAGTAAGCTGAGTGTTGCACAGTTTCCATTTTCTTTACTTTCACTGCTATGTACACATATTGCATTTCATAAGTCAAACTTTTTCTCATCTACCATTCTTGGGCGTGCTTTACTTAGTTTAATTCTGTCATATGCTCTCGCATATCTCTTAAATTTTTTGCAAATTATTTCAGACAAATGCCCGACAGCATCAGATTGTCGCCTATGAATTTAAGTTTCGGCTGAATTTATGTTGCAGTTTCCTGCCATAAACTTTCTGGGGCAAACAGCTTCGTTGTTCCCGGGCCGTTTGTTCTTGGCTCAGTAGTGTGTTTTGTCTTTGGCTGGGCTTGGAATCCTTCTGCAATTCAACAAGGACATTCCCGCACACACACGCTTACGCAGCTGACACGCACTCACACACACAAACAAACGGAACGGAGGCATGGCCACACATAAATGGCTGGCAACATTCTCGTAACATTATCAATGACAAATTTGATGAAATAATAATGATTTATTTGCCAAATTGCTCAAGTGTACAAATGTGTATAAATATGCACATATAGATTCGCATGAAATCTGTGTATACATATATATGAATGTGGATGTGCCTGTGTGCGTATGCAAAGAATGGAGAGCCTGGATTTATCGCTATTGTTGTTATCCTTGCTGTCCTCGTTGTTGTTGTTACATGGCATAATTGCTGTTTGACATGACATTAATATTTGAAGCCAAGTTTTTCGAGTCAGTCGACTGACGATCCCAGGGGACGCGGGGTGATTGCTTTGGCATCTGCTGGGCTCATTACTAAAACATAATGCGATTCATTAATTGATTCAATTTATGCAAATATGTATACTTCGCCTGATGTGACTCACATTTGTGCACTTTTCAACTCCGCTCCGCTCCGCTCTGTTTGCAGCTTGAAACTTAAATAAAAGTCAGCGGTGGATGCGGCCAAAGTTGGCGAATTTTTAATTCATGTACCATGAGCTCATTAGAGCGTAAAGTTCATTTAACAATTGTCATGGATAATGGATAAGTACTCCGCCGCTCCTGCGCTCCTCCGCCAATCCGGCAATCCGCCTCTGTTTGCCAGCTCCTGTCTGCTGGGAAAACGAGGTGCTGGTGATGGTGCGGTGCGAGGGAATTAAAAACTTTAATTGGCTGCGGCGCACGCTGCGTATGCTTGATATGCGATAGCTCTCGGCATATGCAAAAGGATTTGTTGCACGGCGCGCGGAGAATGGGAGTTCAGGGGATGGCCCTGCCACTCGCAGTGTTCGCAAAGTGGCAGCTGTCTGCTTTCCAGCCCAAACAGCCTGAACAGCCCGAAAGCAGCCCAACAACCCAGCAACCCACTTCAGGCCAGCAGCCAACCAGCGAACCGAACCCAAACTGAAAGTGCCGCTAATGCGCTTAACTATTTGAAATATTTAACGTTGTGGAGGCGTGGCAGTGTGGCTTTGTTTGTTGGCTTGACTGTTGCACACACACACACACATACATTGGTACGCACACACGCGTTCGCAGTGGAAATATTTTACTGTTGCCACAGCATCAGCTGGCGGCATACGTTGCGTATGAGTGACATTTTGATCACTTTATTTGACTGCTAATAAATGCGACGCTTATTAATTTCTCTGGGCCGCAAAGGGCACCCTCGCCCTCTGGGAATGTCAAACTTTTTGTCACATATGTATGTGGGCTGGGATTTGGTAACTCACACTATCAGCCCACTGCAATCATTCCTTTTTATTTTTTATATTTGCACCATTATGTCGTGTGGTCTGGGCCTGAAATAATAAACTCTTAGCCAGTCGACGGTTGTGTTTATTATCGCCAAAATGCACAATTAGTTGATGTTTTTGCGGTGCTAATGCCTTAATGCCACGCCCCACCCGCCGCCGCCCCCCACACACACACACACACGTACAGATACCTGCAAAAGCAGCGATAAGTGACCAACTATAAGTGCACACACACACACATACATATATGGAACATCCGGCAGACATGGCGGCATAATGCAAACCCACTCTTCCACTCGGCTAGTTCATTTCTGTCGCTGCCTCTGTGCGGTCAGCCAATGAGCGATAATTATGTAGTGTATTTATTATTTTAACCGCTAATTACATAAAATGCATATTAGTATGGAAATTATTTATAAATATGTTAGCCGAATGACATAAGTACCAACCCCTTCCTCCACAATCCTTTGCCCAATTCGGCCCCAGGCTTTCATTATCGATTGCCAAAACCACCCACTTTTTCTCCAGCGATAATCATGCAAATTGCGTTCCTGATGAATGGCTGTAGGCCCCAATTTAGATGTTTAGTTTTATGTATGGACATTGTTCGCGGTGACTTTGGTCTGGTTAATCCTAGCTTTTGACAGCCAAAAGGGGCGAGTGGTTGGCTGAAAACAAAGCTATTAATTGATGCACGACGCGAAATAATATGTTGTTTCAAATGCAGAAAAATAGTGCAATAAATATAGTCATCTAGCGATATTAAAATAAAAACTATAAATAAATCAAACTAAATGGGAATCGATTGGGCTGCAATTGATATTGGCCAAAATGAAACTAATTTCTTTTCGTGTTGCATTCATTATGGCCCTGGAACAATTAAATAAATTGGAGCACTGTTTTAATTAATGCAAAGTCCACACAACCGCTTTGATTGTTTTTAGGTCAAACAGAAGTAAAACCCTCAGAGATTTGGAATTTTCGTTTAATCCGGACGACAAACCAAGGCCATTTGCCTCCAGTGAAAAAGGCCACTGTTCTGACCACAGGTACGCGTATTAAACCATCTAAGGTATTCCAAATCCCTCAAAGTTCTGCGGCGAACCCTTCAACACACACACACAGAAAGGCAAACAAACATAGCTACACACTCGCACACACAAATAGAGGAGGCAAAGAGAGAAGCACAGGACAGTCAGCAGATTTTTGTTTACTTTCGGAAAACTAACGAGCAAGGAAACTAAGACGCTCCATTTTCTTTACAGTTTATTATGAGCTTAACTTTCCATTAAAAAATATAAATCCCCATGAAGCGGAATGCAAGCCGTGGAAGCCGAAGACGCAGTTGAAGATAAAAAACGAGGGCCCGAAAGACAAAGACCAGGAAATAGAGGCAGAACAAATGCCGAATTTTGTGCCGAACCATTTGCTTGTAGTTTTTTAACGGCCAGGCGCAAAAAATGGGGCAAAAATGGGCTAAAAAAAAACATACAGAAAAAGCATCGAAATAAAACAACCAACACACGAAACAAAAGTGAGCTCTAAGCCGAAGGGGTGGTGGAAAATGGTGGGGTAAAGCCGTTCGGAGAAGAAAGCAAATGTGTATAAATTTCAACAAAATATCTTCCAACTTAATAAAAGTTTTGGGGGTTTTTCCCTTGTTTTTCTTTCGCTCATCTCATCTGTGTGCGGGATGCGCGCGTGTGTGTGTGAGTGAAATGTGTTTTTTGTTTTTAGTTTGTTCGAAATACCTTTCAACTTTTGGCTAAATAATCTGCAAATTCATACATACAGAAGCTGATGTGCATTCAGCAGTATTATAGATACAGCCACAGAGCAGATAAGCATCCACATGCGTATGCAAATAGCAACAATCCCCCCAAAGGACCCACTCGCCCCTTCCCTGTCGCACGCATCCCCTTATGAGCATGTGTACATTATCAATTCATGACGAAAGAATGGGAAAAAACTTCATTTTACCAAAAAAAAAGAGTAGTAGGGAGGGAACCCCACCGAAGGTCCCTTCGCCAATCCCTGGATGTCCTGCTAGGGCAGCAACAATGGACCCAGCTCGATGATGACGCCTCAGTTGCCACAGTGAGCACCAAAAGTGGGCCACAGGATGTGCAGGAGACAGGGTCGAATCGGCATTCGGGAATCGGGATCAGGATGGGGTGCGGATGCGGAGGCCAGGACACTGACAACTCCCCAGCTGAGTGCTCCTGATGTCCTGACGGGCCTGACATCCGAACCGA
Organism: Drosophila simulans; assembly: GCF_016746395.2. Lineage (NCBI taxonomy): Eukaryota > Metazoa > Arthropoda > Insecta > Diptera > Drosophilidae > Drosophila > Drosophila simulans. The sequence goes on along the minus strand of NC_052523.2, from coordinate 25,061,371 downwards.
ACTTAACCGAACTGAACTGAACTGAACCGAACTGAGATGAGCTGCGTTGAGCCGAGATGAGTTGAAGTTGAAGCTGAAGTTGCTGCCTTGACTTGGAAACTTTACTCCCAACTTTGGCAACGCTCTCCCTTTTCTTACTTTTGTTGTTTCGCTTTTTGCCAGGATAATAAAAATGTGGCATTAAATATGCAGGAGCCGAGCAAATGAGCCCGGCAGGAGGAGGACTGCTCGCAGGTTTTAGTTTAATCAAATATCGAATTGAATTACCAAAGCCCGCCAAACAAAATGTGTCAACAATGCGGCCGATTGCGGCAAATTTGTTCAGGGCAAATACTTGGCCATATTGTTTGTTTGTTTGCCAGCCTGTTTGGCGTTTTTCTGCCGGCTCTTCATTGTTGTTTGTTGGCCTGCAAAAAGGCGCTGCATTGAATGGCGATGATTAAAATTGAATGGCTTTATTAACGGCAAATGTCCCGCGGCAATCGTTTGATTCAATTCCAATTTGGCCAAAGCGAGTCTGAATGCAAATGACGACAACGAAATTACAAATGAACAAACACCAAATGTTTGCCGAAAGCACACACACACACACGCTCACATTCCATATCTGCACGTGTGAATATCTGTGGGTGGTGCTTGGTGGGTTGTGGGCGGTGGTTTCTGGTGGTGGAGACTTGTTAATTTCAGTGGCAAAAGTTGCCGTGCCAGAGCGGAGAAAAAAATAAAAATCACACAAAATATGATGACCCTTGGAGCCCGAGCCCTGTGGCTGTGAGCCACCCATTTCGAACCACTCCACTTTGCAGTAAGCGTCATAAAAATATGAGATATATTAAAAGCCCGAACCGTGTGGATGACCAGAGTGCCAGGTGGCAGTGGAGGTGTCTATGTGCATGCGAGTGGGGGCGTTGGACTTGGAAGTGGAGCTGGCACAATGGTTCTGGTGCCTGTTCCACCGATCCCAGGGGATGCGGCACGTAAATCGTAAAAAAAGGTTCGCTGCGAATTGGTAATGGCCAACGGCACACAACTTGGGCATACGTGTCTATGAGATTTGCCCAAAGTAAGTTTTCCTCGACGTGGGCGTCGTGGTGTTTGGGATTATGAAAATGCCCCTTAAAGCGATTGAAACGATCAAGCATTGATGGCCGAAAATGAATCCAAATGATGAATGATTCGAAAATGTCTTGGCCGAGTTTGGATTTCTCAGTGGGATGGGAAAATTAAATGGTTTGGTTTAAAGGAGGTTTAAATGGGTTATAAGAAGATTAAAAATATAAATTTAGTTCAAATCTTTTATGTTTGCGTACGTAAATGAAACCTTTTCATGCTTGAATTTACTTGACTCTCAGTTGGTTAATAAGGAGTTACGCTTAATAATAAGATATATTACATACCATTTAGCCTTCGATTACATAAATATGTTAAATAAATCCCCTTTCAATTTGAGTTTAAATGATAATGCTCTTACTACCATTTACTAGCTGTAAATAACTGCTCTAGTTTACTCCAAATAACTCGAATCGAAGCCACTTTATGTAAGTGCTCAATGGTTATCAACGGAACTGCAGGTCCTTATGCAGGTAGGATATCTGGGGGATTATCGCATCTGAACCATTAGACCTGTCCGGAGTTTACCGACGTAGCATGAAGGCGAATCGACATCTGAATTGATAACAATCCGCTTTCACACGATTTGGAATCCGAGCTCCGCCGCCCACCTGCCGCCCACCTTCCATCCACTGACTGATTTGGATCCTTTTTGGATGTGAGTGCATACGTATGTGTGTGTGTGTGTGGGTACTGTGTCCATGTGTGCGATGATGGACTGAGCGACTGGTTGATTGGCGAATTGACAGACTGACAGAATGACGGACTGCAGTCCGCTCGCTTGTTAGGATGATAGCTCAAGCTTTTTGCTACGGCTTATGCACGTAAGTCGCTTATGGTCGCCCTCAGCTCATGCATATGTATGCATTGTTAACAGTGAAACAAACCAATTGTAACTGTGTGTATCTCTGCCAGCATGAGTGTGTGTGTGTAGTCGTATCTCAGTGTGGGTGCTCCTGTTGTTGATATGACCATAAATTTGTAGCGCTGCTTCATTGCCAACTTCTGTGTGTGTTGTTTATTTTTGTGCAAAACTTTCCAAGGGAAAACTCACAATGGCCAGATGACAGATACGAAGGGATGGTAAGCAGGGTGTGTGGGGGGTGGTGGAGCTTCGGCAGTCTAGAGGGCCAAAGGATATGGCCAAAAGTCTGCAGCAGTAGCAGCTACGGCAACTCACAAAAGTATCAAGTGTTGTTTTTGACGGCTGCATATTGACTTAACTGTAAAAATAACAGCAAGACGGAGTCCAGGTTACACAGCAGACAGATGAGCAAGATGAAAAAGATGAGTTGTGAGTGTGTGTGTGTAGGAGGGGCTGGGCTGTGATCAGTGGGTGGCAAAGTGGACCTGCTCTGGGCCATGTCCATGTCCTTGTCCATGGCGCGTGCTGCAAGTGTTTGGATTGAGTTGTTAGGCAACTGATTTGATTTACTGAATAATAAAAAACCAACCAAAACATGCACACACTGAGTGACAGGAAGGCTAACACATAAACACACGCACACGCTCACTCCCGCTCTTGTAGGGCATGCAGGAGGCGGGGGTCGAAGGATTCGGGGGGCAGGACGACTGACTGACTGGGCCATAAACAGTCATAGACACTTGGACATGGCCCGAGCACGAACGGCAAGTTTATCAACTACAATAAGAAAATGTGACAGCCAAAGGAGAGTGAAATAAAACTTTTCCTCTTTCTGCATCCCACTCTCTCTCACTTGGGCACTCGCACACACACACACACTGACAAATTTGCCATTTTTCTTGTTGTTGTATTGCAAGTTCCATAAAAAATGCAAAATACATTTGAGCAATGAGCAACAACAAAACCAGAAAAGTGGCAACACAAAAAAAGAGAGGAAAAACCAATTGCAGGCAAGAAAACGATGAAAAAATTCTGATACAATTTGCAGGAAAAATAAAGAAATAAATAAGAAAAATCGCTTTCTTCTCATGAAATACTGAGTGAGGCACACACAGACAGACACACACACTTACACACAAATACACAGATATAGAGACATACTAGCGAATTTCACATTGCGAATTCTCTGTTCAATTGCGGCAAAAGTTAAAGCGGATATCCTTTGGCAGCCAGGACATCATCGAGCACTACTACAGACTGATTTGAGTGCGATTTGTGGAGAAGTTTCGGCTCTTTTCTGGGAACGGAAATTTTGCGAACAGGAACTGAAACTCCAATCTATCAAAGTCTTAAGTGGCGAAGAATTTGATGATTTCATTCCTCAACTTTCGCAGCTTAAGAGAAATTGTTTTGGAATCATTTTTTTTTTTTTTTTTTTGTGATATTGTGACCAAGCTCCAAAGTATAGCTATCAATGTTCAACCTCTATGCTATTTGTTATGCCCTTGCATTTTTGAAATCAGTTCAGCAAAAATAAAAGCATTTCACCGAAATCCTTTTCTCTGTGACACAAACACGTTCCACACATTTATGAAATACTTCACTCTCAGTTCACTGAATGCTAAAATTCTCGTTAAACTTGAACCAGAAAAATAAAAAACAATCAATATCGAGAGTGAAACGAATATTCCATTTGAGCTTCTCGCAACAGACAGCAGAATATATATAATCCAATATTTACATAGATAAATTATCACGACTGAAAGTTTCCTTTCACAGCAGAGGCCATAAAAATTGTTTGCCCAAGTCCGATATCCCGATCGGTAAATCTGTAATTTATGATTATTATTTATATCCCCTTCAACGCATATTGATCACTTTCCTGGGCCGACTGACAAATCCTCGTAGGCTACATCCTGAGTTTTGTGATTTCAAGTGGTAGAACAAAAGGGGAATGCAAATACGAACAAGCATAATGAAAAATATTTCACATTGTGGTGCACCAGTCTTCCAATCACTTTGATGTGCGTGTGTGTGTGTGCGGGGGGAGGGGATGAAATATGGCCAGAAATGACGTATGCGCAGCATAAGCCAAAGACAAATGAACAATTGGATATAAATAAGCGACATAGTGCACTGCACGCACACATACACACACATACATGGGCTGTAAAGTGAGGCGGATGTAAGTGAAGCTGACAAAAATGCCACAGCAGCGCCGAAAAATTAACAGCAACAGCGGCGAAGGACAATGGCCAAAATGAAACAGAAAGCGGAGAATGCGAAGGGTGGGAAAGTGGAGAGTGGAGAGTGGGTGCCAAAGAGAGTGGAGTGTCATGTAAAAGCCTTTCAATGCACGTTGCATACTTTTAGGCGATGCGTGTTATGCGACGCCCGCGGCCTCAATGTGTTTGTGTCTGCGTCTCTGTGTGTGTGTGTGCGAGCCTAGAAACGCGATAAAAGCAATGCATAAAACACACAAACGAAAAAAAAAACAGAAAAACACACACATACATACACAGGGAAAGCGAGCGAGCGAAGAAAATTGGGTGAAACAGGAACAAGGGGAGAGCGGCAACAACAACAAAAGCAAGAATAGGAATGTGGAAATATTGGAATTTAAAATACCTGGTTTTTCATTCATGCTCATTCATGAACCTTGTGGTTTTAAATATCACAACTGACACACTTGTAGGCAAAATAACATTTCAGGTAGTAAGCAAGTGGCATTGTGTTAAATTCCCAAGAGTAATTAGGTTTCCATTTAAGTGGAGCTCAGCTGTGCTTCCAATTGATGGTCATTTTAAGTTGCCTGGGCTGCAAATGTATAATTCATTCCAGACGAAAAAAGTTAAATGCGAAATGGCTTGGATGCCGGCGAGATGCTTTTTAAATATATCACTCATACGCACTGTTGTCGTAGCTGACATATGCATTTGCCATTTGTTTATTTACACTCACTTCAAAGAATGCTTGCCCTGCCTAAATATTTGTTTATAAATTATAAAGAGGGTATGGCTTTAATATCCATTGTGCTTGCTTCTTAAAAACCTATGGAAAAATTAAAAAAAATTCAATTTCTTATGGCTTTATCAATTAATTTAACCGACATTATTGTAATGTAACGACCTAATGGATGAAATGCGACCAGCTTAATATACCCATTCACACGCCGAATAATGGGTGCAAAAAAGAAATGGCAACTATGAAATGAGTGGCAAAAGAGGCAGCACGTCCAAACGATGGGCGAGCAACAAAAACGCTGCATATAGATGGGCTGGCCCATGGGTGTGTGGGTAAATGGGTAGCACATACATACATATATGCGAGTGTGTGTTGGTGTGAGTGTATAGAAGGCGCGCTGGCGACGTGCATATGCTTGAATGCGCGTGTTCGCACTTGCTGGCGAGGGAACAAAAAATAAAATGGCAACCAAATGCACAGCAAACCCATACACACACACACATACACACATGCAAATACGAACGTATGCAATGGCAAGTGTGTATGTGCAATGTGAAAAACGAGTGCAAGTGGAAAAATAAAACATTTTTGCAATTAATTGCGCTCAATTTAAAATGTTGCAAAATTAATTCAAGAGTCATGCCAAATACACAGGCGCAGTCATTTATGCAAACAGAGACAGCCACAGGAGGTGCAGAGGGGGAGGGGGGCTGTGGTGGGAAAATGGAAAATCCAAAGAGGGTGGTGAAAAGCGGGTGATCACAGCTGAAAGGCTGCTCAAGCGACCAGACAAATGCGCAGTTGAAACGGACACACACGGAAGGACATGGCTTGCATATGGAGAAGGCAGTGCAAGGAGTGTAAGGAGCTTCAGGATGCAGAGAAAGGAGTGCAGAAAGGAGCAGGAGCAGGAACAGGAGCAGGAGCAGGCTCAACAGCAGGACCAGGAAAAGGAACCCAAACAGGCAGGAGCACACAAATGTGGCGTTGATGAGCAGACGCCAGGAGGGGCTAGGTGCCGGACAAACGATTCCAAGACACAGGACACACACACACACACTCACACCAACACCAGCCCACTCACACACATGGAAAGGAGCTCGGGAGCCAAGCAAACGGCAAAAGGAAAACGACGAGGAGGCGAAGCGAACGCCACTGCAATAAAAATAACAAAGCGACCGGGAAAGCGTAGAGCAGAGGGGCGGGAAGGGGTAGGAAGAGGAGAGAGGGGGAAAAGTGAGCTGCAGACGGATAGAAAGCCAAACCCAAATGAGCAGCAGCTCATGCACTACGAAAAAGGACCCATGGGAATTCAAAGCGAAAGTGCAAGCAATCTGCAAAATAAATCGTTCTCTCAGCTGAGAAAATGGTGGAAAACTGCACTAGTCATTTTAATAATAGTTGGTAATAATAAGTAAGACATTTTGATGGCTTTAAACAGGAAACTTTACTATTTATTTGGACGGGAAGCCACGCGGCGTATACTTAATAAAGTAATAATGCGTTTTAAATTCTTATTATTATAGAAAAAAGTACTTTGAGCATTTCTAACTATGCTATTAATAAAATGGTTATAAATTTCTCCGAGTGTAACAATGCACACACCACACACGCACATGTGTACGCATGTGTGTGCTGCAACATAGCAAGATTGTGGACTCAAATGGATTTCCATGTTGTCATTGTCGCCGGCGAAGGAGTTGCAGCAGAAGTGGCAGGAGCGCAATAAGCAGACGGAGAAGCAATTCAAGTTGCCGTCACGGAAGTTGCCTGTTGAAATTAAGCCAACAGCAATTATGGCAACAAATGCGGCTAGCAGCGCCGATTATGTGTCCCCTTCCGCTTCTTCAGCAATTCTAGGAATTTTTCTAAAGATGCTCAGCCTCGACTCCAGGGCCTAGCCAATTATGCATAAGATTTAGCAGAAGTTTTAGGTTAAATTTGAAAAGAAAATTTGCACTCCAGCCAAACTTTAAAACCACTTGTGGATTCGGACGCTTGTGTTTGCAAAAAGTTGGCAAACAAAAATATAAATATAATTATGTGGTATTTATAACAAGCTGACATATGAGTTGGGTTTTGTGGCGCACATAAAACTGAACTAAGAATCCTTCTTATTTGGCCCGCAAAATAAACCTGTTCCTTGCTCACTTTGCACAAGTCGAAATGTAATTTCGCCATTTGCCTTTCGATGCGATCGTAACCCATCCGTCGTGTCAATCCTGTAGCTCTGCTTTTCAATTACAATCAAATTTGTCAAATGATTGAGCAATCACGACTATTAGATAACAGATAACACACAGCAGCTAAAAAAAAGTGCCCGGGAAAAGGGAAAACAAAACCAGAGAACGTAGAGAACCCTTCGAACCAGGACGAGCGGGTAAAAATCATATGCATGCATGTGTATGTGTTATCTTATCGCTTCCGTTTCCGCTTTTCAGCTTCGAGCTACCAACTCTGGACACATGCAAAAAAAAAGGGCAAAAATGGGGCAATGAGGGGGTACAACACTTGTGCCCAGTTCAATGGAGTTATCGCCGAGCAGAGTGCGTTTTACAAACTCCCCCCGAGCAATTCCCCAAATATACGTAGACGCGAGTTTTTCCTTCATTTTTTCCCATTTTTTTGCTTCTTGGGGTAACGAAGTTTTCCTCGTTTGGCTGCGAGTGTCTCACTGTGGGCAAATAAATGCCAAGCGCTACGTAAACCAAATAAAGTCGAAGGCACGCACAGTCCCACACCCACTTATACACAACCACACACATGCTCGCACGCACACACATTCAACAGTAACAGACGTTGGCAATGAACGCAGCAGCGACAGGAAGTAGGCAACAGCCTTTTAGTCCTTTAGTTGCTCAATTTCAGTTTCACACTTCCGACGAGCAGGAAGACCCCAGGACACCCAACCACTCACAATCGCACAGCGCCTGCCACAAAAAATATCACAGCGAGGCAAATTCGCTTCCGTTGGCTAATATTCAACAATGCGATGTGACTTTAAAAACACAGATTAACCTTAAATTCAATCTCAAATATGATGGTAGATAGTTAGGGTAAAGGAAAGGATTAAAGCTTCCATGATATCATATCATCATCATCATATCATATCATCATATAATAATCATAAATATGTTATTGTTACAACAGCTACTTTTTAAGATAGTGCTATAATTATGGCCATTGCTGTGCGCGCTGAGACAGACAGATATGCATATGGGTAAGACAGCGGAGTCCCCGACTCGTCAGCTTTGCTCCTCCCGGTCCTTCATTTGCTGCTGGCCCGAGCTCCATCCTTGTGCTCCTCCTCCTGCTCCAGCTCCAGCTCCTCCATTCTTGAGCCGCTGCAGGCGTAAAAACGTGCGGCGTACAATTTACACAACGAAGCGAGCAGCAGGAGCAGCAGGACACGGAGGACGTGGCGGGTGCAGGGGGCAGCAGGACAAGGGCGGAGGAGGCGTCGCAAAAAGACATGCAACAACAATTAAACTTTCAAAGACGTCGCTGCCGCCGCCCGACACGGGAAAAGTAAACCGAGCAAAAGTTGTTAACGGGGCATAAAAAATGAACAAGGAGGCGGCGGGCGGAGAAAAAAAACGTGCAAACAGATGGGAGGATGAGTGGCAGGAGCGCGGGAAGATGGCCAAAATGGGGGGCCAAGTGGCAGCCTGCAGTCGTGCGGGAAAAAGGAAAAGGCACGCGCAGCCAAGATGGGGAAAACTGGGGGCGGTCGAGGAAGTGGGGCGGTCCACAGACAGCGGCAAATTCGCATGCAAATTGTGCGCGAAAAAAGACGTCCAAAAAATGTGTATAAAAGGGGGGAAAAGTGCGGCGAACATGAGCTGGCAAAAGCCCGAGTTTAGAGTTGGAAATAACGAAAGACCAGGCCAAGAAAAACTTTTGCCCAAAGATGGGGTACACGCTACTCATGTGTGAGTTTTAACATAAATGTAAACAATAAAATTGTAGAAAATTGTTGAATAAATAGGGTTCACGACGGCGAATGGATGGGGGCGGGCTTAAGGATGGGGGCCGGGCAAACTGCCGGCGGAAAAGCTTTTTCTTGTCATCATTTCACGACTCTGCAGCCACACATTTTCATTGCCCCCGTGCCGGTGCCTGTGCCGGTGCCTGCCCCATCGCCTTCACCCTTTAGCCAGATTTTGCAGCTGTAGGTGTGAGACAACGGCAATTATCGCAATTGTCCCCAGCACTCATTCACTCACTCAAAACGTAGAAAGGCAGAGGAACAGAGGAACAGAGAGACGAGGCCAAGTCGGAGCAGCCTAAGCCATCAGCATTTGTTCATTCATTCCGGCTGTGGGTGGATGGGTGGTGAAGGATGGGCAGGATACCAGGGGGCCATCGGGCGGGCACCATTCATTCGACTTACGCATTGTTCCTGCTCTGACGCCTTGCTGGCTTTTGTTGCTGAGCTGTGTTTACATTTACACTGTTTTCAGCCGGGTGGAAAGCAGCAAGCAGCAGGCAGCCGGCGACGGCAGGCATCATTTCCATTTCCATTTCCCTGCCACTTCCCACTTGCCACTTCCCACTTGCCATTTGCCACTTGGCAGTCGGTAGTCGTACTGGCTTAGAGGGCCAACCATTTGATGCCTATCCATTCCCCTCGCAGGCCATAAAAACCCGCTGTTGCCTACTTTGCGGCGCATTTAGTTAAATTGTTTATTTGTCTGCTGCAAGCTTTTCAGTTTGTTCACAATCAATTAAAAGTCAAGCGGCAATGTTTAATTAAGCTAAAAGAAGCGCCGACAACTGCAGCCATTTCCCATTTGCAGTGGTTTTAATTAGTGTCGCGCCCCACCCTTTGCAAAAAAATGAGCCCCCACCATTCTACTTATCCTTGACTTGGCCCAAATTGAGTTATTAGATGCTCATTATCGGCCATTCCCGCTTGTCTAGCACTTTTTCTCGATTCCAGCACTTTTTTTGTTTTTTTTTGTTTTTGCCCAGCTGCAGTCGAAAGCCGCTGACATGGAATATAAATTTGCAATGCCCCCCCACCGCCTCTGAATCCCCTTAGAAGTCGCCAATAATTGGCTACTAATGGTGGCACATAAAAACTTTTACCGACTGCAATAAAAAATCCCATTGACAAAACTTTTCTGCCAACTACAACAAATACACCAGCTGCAAAGAAACAAGAGCAACAGCCACTGCATGGGGTAAAAAAATAAAGTGGGGAGGTGGCATAAAAACAGAATCAATTAACATTTTCATTTTGCGATTTTCCGCTTCAACTTTGCAACACAAATTATTGCATTTTGTCATCTTTGTTGCTGTTGCCAGTAAGCGCCAATACAAATGGCTTGAAAGTGCATAATAGATGTTTGTTTGCGGCCAAATGAGTGCGTAATTGTAATTTGATTGCATGCCGCTCGCCAAAACAGGATCATTTTACGCATTCGTGCCACCTCAAGGAGGCTTAATTGCTTAAGTGCTTGAATAAAAATGAAACCAATTGATTGATAATGTGGCAAGTGAATGAGCTGCACTGAAATCACAGTCGAATTACTAGCAAAAGGTGGCCAAAAGTATATAACTCAAGCAAACATTGGTAACACCAATAGCTTATCTGCCCTTATAAGCCATATAGTCAGTATTAACTGAATTGAATTCTTTTATATTAATTTTTTTTACATTACAATATTGCTGCGCCACTTTTTCACCTGTTAATTATAATCTGTAAGAGCATCCAATCCTGCAAAACTGCGAAAGCTGCGAAAAGCGGAAAAACTGGCTCCATTGTTCTTGTTTTTTTATTTTTTATCGGGTGAGCCCCGTTGTTATTGTTATTCGATGGCACTTACAAATGCGAGTGAAATTCATTGGGCACCCCGCAACGCTGCTCACCTGGCAGTCGCACCTGCAAAATGGAGAGTGCCACGCGCATTATTGCAAACAATTTGCCCCGTTTGTGCCACCGGACAAATGACAAAAAGGACAAATGGCACAAAATATTTTCCAAGCGCCCTGGCGCAGGCAATCGGAAATGTTGCCAAAGTTCTGCAGCCAACACACACACTCATGGGCCCCAAAGGGCAGAACACACTCACACACACGTACACAGGAAGCGAGTCGAAAGGGCGCAGGATATGCACAATGTATGCATTGAGGCGAAGCTTTGGCGGCTTAGCCCCCTGAACCAACCCACTCACGAATGTCCTGCGCTGCCTGTGCGCCTGCAGTGTTTGTTTTAATTTAAATAAATGAGCTTAAGCGCACTCACAGCTCGTGATCCTTTAAGGCTCTACGCCGGCTCCTTATTTTATTTGTCCTTGTAGGAATCGCAGTCGCCGTCACTGTCCATGTCTCCGCCGCCTCCTTTTGTTGTCCTTATTTAGCTGAGCTGGCAACGGACGATGGACGAAGGACGAAGGACGATGGACGATGGACGCGACTGGCGGGACGATTGCCAGGATATGCAAGTGCTAAGCATTTTTAAGTCAAATTGCTTTGCCGAACATTCTGCCATTTGCCTGCACGACTGACCCGCGGACCCACCCTCGGTGTCCTTCCGCCTTCGTCCTTCCACCCCCCGCCGATTTTCCCCCGGCTTTTCCGCTTTTCCACCGCTTTCGCGACGCGTTGCTGACGTCGTCAGCGCTCTTAAACTCAAGAGTTTGCCGTTGTTCTTGTTGCAGTGGCTTCTGTTTTTCCGCTGGGTCGACTCAATTTGGCCAGCAGTTTGACGTGATTATCCACAGCTAAGGGAGTTAATAGAATTTATTTGTTTTATTTTATAAAAACAACTTTCCAACAAAACACTATCAACACACATTTATTTGTGTTTAGCTTGAGGCACAGCAAATGCAAAAACGAACAATTTAAAATTGCAGTTAATTATACGATTAAATGTCCGCATTGTTATTTTTACATCATTTTAGATAAATAATTATTGGCAGTACAACAAATTCGTGGTGATAATGCCTTTATTTATACACAATTATTTAGTTACATTTTTTATTTGGTTGCGTGTATTAAATTGGTAAGCAATTATAAATATATTTTTATTAGTAGGAACTAATATATTAACTAATCACATAAGCGGATATTTATAAATTGTAATAGTAATTAAAAGAATGACACTGATTGGAAAAAAATTTTTTTTTTGTTGCTTAGTATATATAATTTTCTGATCTGATTTTCTGTAATTCTATAATTTAAAACCCAAAATTAGAGTATTTAGTATTTTGAGTTTGAAAACCAATCCTTTGTAGTCGCTGCTGTTGTTGTTGCATTGCCTCTTGTTTTTGTTGTTTACGCTGCTGTTGCTGCTTTCGCTGTTATGTTGTTGTTGTTGTGTTAGTGGAGGAACTTCAAAAGGCTTTTCCGCTGTGTTAGTTCGCTTTGCTGTCGCCTTTTGCTCCTTTCACTTGCTCCGCCGACCTCGCGCTGCCACTTGTCGAGTTTCTCTTTCCTTACAACCGCCCCCCGCTCACAGTTACACACTTTTCCGCCCGCTTTTCCCAGCCACCCGCGCGCCGGAAAAGCCCACTCCTTTTTGGCCAGGCCTGAAGTTTACCTTTGCTGCAACTGCGCTGATTTGCAGTTTCTTCCTTTCATTTGATGGGCGCAGTTTTTTGTCATGTTTTTCCCTTTTCTAGCCCATTCATTCTTCCTTGCTCAGTTTTTCCAGCTTTTCCAGCTTGCTCTCTTTGGCGCCGCTTCTGTTTACACAGCAAATTTATTTATTTTCGCACTGTGGGACGCTCTTAAATATTCCGTCTTTTGAGTGCTAATGCAAATGTTGTCTGGCGGGCGGGTGGGCGGTCGGTCGGCAATCAGCGGAATGGCTAAAAGGCGCGGGTGCTTTTGGCCAAAGGCAGCGGAAATCACTCGAAATAACGCCCGATGATTAACTGGGAATTTGCCGTGAATCGAGGTAAATATGTGATAAGTATGAGGCATTCGCAAAAGGAGCCATTCAATCGGAAGAGGTGCCTTTGAACACCTCTAATTAGGTGTAAACTAAATGCAAAGTAAGAAGGTACGAAAGAAGTTAATGTTCATTTTAATTACATGTGTGCAATGCATCGACTCGATGAATGAAATGCTCAGAAACCAAACACTTCAATTCCAAGAAAATGAATCTCTAAATTCATTTATTTGTGTATCCAATTTATGAATGTATGTTAGCTGGCGTGCGAATTATATATTTTGTTTGCATTCGTTTGGCTTTAAATACAATAAATAAAAATAGTTAGAAAGGAAGTGTACAGATGCAAATGGAAATGCTGACATGTGCTGTTTTATTTATTCAAAATACAATAAAATTAAGTAGAAAAGGAAGTCAATAAAACTAGATTTCAGTTCCGATAGGCAATATTCAGAAATTCAATTTAGATACCGAATGTGGATAAGCCTAATAAAAATTACACAATCGTCCAGCCAACAGAAGGAACTGTGTTCCAACACAAGGCCATTAATACAATGGGCTGGGAAAACAATTAAATTTAATAACCGTAAGTTAATCCACTTAGCAGGAAAGCAGATTGATTCCCCTTCGCATCGCCATACACATCCCTAGCTAAAACCCGACTCCGTGGCAAGTTTCGCATGCTGCAAGCTCGGATGCTTCCCACGCCGAGCAAACTTCTCGCCCCTGCAACATTCTGAAACTCTAATTTAATAAGTAAATCACATTTCCGCCTTTTGAATGTCACCACCCAGGGAGTCCGAAGGGAGTTGGCGGGCGGAACCCGGAACTGCAAGCTCCCATCGCTCGGTTTTCCCGGCTCCACACTCACCAGTTCCTGGGGCATCGCATTGACACCTCGTCAAAAGTTCGCAAGACATCGCTCCGGCGACTTGCTAACTGGTTTAGTGCAAATTCACTATTAGGAGAGCGCTCAATTTCACACTGGAATTAAATTACAGCGCATGCCGCAGCGCCAGGTGGGCGGTCGTTGCACGGGGGCGGGGCCGTGGCGCTGCAGCGTAGGATCAGAGTTTGTGGCGCGTTTCAGAGGCACGGCAAATGCGAACACCTCGTTAGTTTGTGCGCCTCGAAACTTTTTTAATATTTACATTCATATTTTGCACCTTTCGCCTTTTTAACCGCTTTTCACGCCCTCCCAAAATCGCGGGCGCTTCTTTTATTGCAACTTCTGCATCCTGACTGCAGCATCCTGGCTGCTGGACGGACCAAGGATACTGCTGCTGCCGAGCCATAAATTTTTGTTTGTGTTGAAAATTGCATTTGCCTTTTACTTTGTGTCGGGCTGGGCTGAGCCAGGGATCCCAAATTGGTGGCAACAGGGGGTGGTACACTGCGCGAAAATATATAGCTAAACAGCTAAGATTGTATAATGTTTCAATGCTAAACAGATTTCAGGCTTTGCATATAAATTTACCAATCAAATAGACCGTAAATTGAATAGTAATTATTTTTGCAATATGTTTAGTTAATCTAATAATCCGATTTCGCTCAGTGCATTACATGGCTGTATTGGTGAGATTGAGCTTGCCCGGCAGCCATATTGGATGCCCCTAAAAGCAGGCAACGTCAAATTTGTTGCAACGCTTGATAATCAAGTTAGCGATGGGCGCTGCTGCCATCAAATGCAGCCCCCTTTTGCCCACCTCCACCCCCAGCCCTCCCCTCTGCAGATCAGCCCCCCTTTTAGTGCACTCAAATTGAACAGCCTTTTGTGCTCGATTCTTCGTTTTTTTCACTTTATCGCGATATAAATTTAAACCGATGATTCCGCTTCGGACGGGGATTGTGATTCCGTTTCTGAATCTGAATCCGCATTTGATTCTGATTCCGATTCTGATTCTGGCTCTGATGTTTTGCTCGCATTTCTTGTTTACTTGCAGATGTCAATGGGCGTGGCAGTGGGGCGGCGAGTCGAACCAGCTGAAAATCAAAGCCCAATTGGCACAAACACGCGGTAAATAGAATTCGCAATCGGAATCGGAATTGAAATAGGAATTCGCATTCAAATTCGAATGCAAATAGAAATAGAAATTGCCGCGAGACCCCCACAGAAAAAAAGCGCAAAAAAAAACAGCAACTAAAATACCCATAAAATAATAGGAAAACAAAGAGTGCCAGCGGAGAAGCAGCTGCTGCAGCAAATAAAAGAACCGCAACAGCAACTGCAACAGCAGCAACAACGGCCATAACAACTCCACCAACAACGACATCAACAACAATATGGAGAAGCTGCTGCAATCGACGCTGTTTGTCATCCTGATAATGGCCACAAAATGCGGCAGTGGCTCGACCCAGAACCAGCATCACGGTAAGTGGCCATGGAATGGGACATGGCATGGGAGGCATTTAATTGCGAGCGGGTGCCTCACTACAACCATTTCCACATCCCTTCGCAGAGAGCAATTCCCAGTTGGATCCCGATCCGGAGTTCATAGGGTTCATCAACAACGTCACATATCCGGCAGGACGCGAGGCCATCCTGGCCTGCTCGGTGCGCAATCTCGGCAAGAATAAGGTGAGCTAACTTAATATAGTGAGCTAGGATGATTTACCTAGAATTGCAATATATATAATATGATATATAATCCTCTGATAATAGGTTGGTTGGCTGAGGGCCTCCGATCAGACCGTTTTAGCTCTCCAAGGTCGCGTGGTCACCCATAATGCGAGAATCAGCGTCATGCATCAGGATATGCACACGTAAGCCCACTGAACTTCCTTATATCGATAATAAAGCTTATATGCAACTTGCACCTCCTTACAGCTGGAAACTAAAAATCAGCAAACTGCGGGAAAGTGACCGCGGTTGCTATATGTGCCAAATAAACACGAGTCCCATGAAGAAACAAGTGGGCTGCATCGATGTGCAGGGTATGTCCTTTGATTGCATGTTCCCATATAAAACTTAAACTCATAGGAACCACATATTTTAGTACCACCGGATATCATCAACGAAGAGTCCTCCGCCGATCTGGCCGTCCAGGAGGGCGAGGATGCCACGCTCACCTGCAAAGCCACGGGGAATCCCCAGCCAAGAGTCACTTGGCGCAGGGAGGACGGCGAAATGATACTCATTCGCAAGCCAGGCAGCAGGGAGCTCATGAAAGGTACAAACATGCCCTGAAATCCTTTGATTCCTAATTCATTACCCTCTTCCAGTGGAGTCCTATAATGGATCCTCGCTCAGGCTGCTCCGCCTGGAGAGGCGTCAGATGGGCGCCTACTTGTGCATAGCATCCAACGATGTTCCACCTGCTGTCAGCAAACGAGTCTCGCTGAGTGTGCAATGTGAGTTATCAAATATTTACTCGATGAACAGAATATTATACTTCAAGTGCAAGTGCACCCTATGCCTTTACCGAAAATTAGGACTTATCATTTTCAATTACACATAGCTTGACAGCTGACTAAAAATCAGTCACTTTCAGTCCAACTTCACATTGGATCACATTCATTTAAAGTAGCCACTTTAAAAGTCAGTCTGCTGAAAAATTTAACAATTTCATGAGAATAAGAACAATAAGTGGATTTATCTGCGCGATATTCCGCAATCGATGAAATCCGAACGCCCACTCACTCACTCACTCACCATTCCACTCCACAGTTGCTCCCATGGTGAGGGCCCCCAGCCAGCTCCTGGGCACGCCCTTGGGATCCGATGTGCAGCTGGAATGCCAGGTGGAGGCCTCGCCGTCGCCCGTCTCCTACTGGCTGAAGGGGGCGCGGACGTCCAACGGATTCGCCAGCGTCTCCACGGCCAGCCTGGAGTCCGGCTCGCCGGGTCCCGAAATGCTGCTCGACGGGTAAGTTGAGGGAATTCCGGACGGCAGACATCAGTGATACATATCCATCTCGAAAACCATTCCATTCCCTTGCTCTCCATCCATGCCGACCCATATCCAATGCAGGCCCAAGTACGGGATAACGGAGCGCCGCGATGGCTATCGGGGCGTCATGCTGCTGGTGGTGCGTTCCTTCTCGCCCTCCGATGTGGGCACCTATCACTGCGTCAGCACAAACTCGCTGGGCCGTGCCGAGGGCACATTGCGGTTATACGGTGCGTATACGCAATCTCTACTCCACCATCTCCCGCCATCACAGGGTTTAATTTGTTTTGTTTGTCCCTGTTGTTTTTTTTTTCTCGGTGCCTGTGGTTCTGTGTTGCAGAAATCAAGCTTCATCCGGGCGCCTCCGCCAGCAACGATGATCATCTGAATTACATCGGAGGTGAGTACCACGTATATGGAGGGATAAATCTCTCGTGTGGAGTTATTTAAAATTAAAAAAATACAAAAGCGACCGATTTTAAACTCTTTTCTGTATAATCGGAACTATTTTTTTGCTTTTATCGCCACAGGTCTCGAGGAGGCTGCTCGGAATGCGGCCAGGAGCACCCGGACGACGTGGCAGCCCCTGCTCGCCATGCTGATGCTACTGTGGATGAGGCTGAATCTGAGAGCCGGGGGAGCGTGATATCAAAACTGAGAGAAGAAGAGCCGGCAATCAAGTATTCCTACAGATTCCCTCGGACACCGACATCGACATCTCTTTCTCTCTTGCCTGCGTTCTTGTTGTTCGTTTCCGGTTCCGTGGCCCCATCTCCAATGTATTGGACCCCTGCCGCCCACGCACGCATACATATTGCCGGAGGCGCCTCCCGCTGCCTCAAATATCATTTGCATACGTATCAGGAAACGCGTTGTTCCCACCCGCTCGAAACCCTCAATGCCCTTGCCAAACTCCCACTCCCTGCTCCCTAATGAAAGTAAGGAGGATATCAAAAGTGGACAATTGGATGCCAAGCCCTACCATTTCTCCCAGCCCCAAATAATGTTACATTGCATATAAATTAAATATGAATACTATAAAATAGTGCATAAAATTTATTATCATAATATAAATAACGACAAAATTATTGAATAAATTATCGCAAAAGTGGATAAAAACCGAATGGAAAACTGCATTTTCTTTACTTCCGACACGACTTCCTGCGCCACTGGCCTGACCCACTGATCCACTTTTTGGCCACTGTTTTCCGGATGGTGAACGGTAAGTAGAGGAGAAAAGAATCGATGGGCAACTTTAACGACTTACCCCATTGATTACCAAGGAGCACCGGGCAGGTGGCCTGCAAGCTTCGGGTATCACAATTGCCGGAGTTGTCAGTATTATGCCAAACCAAAGCCGATCCCCGACGGGGCTTAAAGCCAAAGCCCAGATCCGGAAAAGAGGCATAGCCACCCATTTGAACATCACTGAGCTGGGAAACAGAAATGTATACGGTTTAAATATAAATATTATTTTGCTTTCCTGGGGCTTATAAACATTCGCTTTTTGTATTAAGGTTTTAGCTGTGATTTTTTGGCTAACACATCTTTTGATAATCTGCTAAATTTAAAGATAAATACTTACATAAAACATTACAGATGCCGAGCGGTATTCTTTTGGGTAGTATCCAATAAACTCCTAGAAAACAAAGCCTGCCTTGTAAATCAAATGGGATATATTGGATACCAAACTCACTTCGGGCTGCTCGCAGTCCAAGTGGATGAGCTCCTGACCTCCAATGCCATAGTTAAAAACTGTCAGTGGTTCGCTTTCTTCCATTTCGAATCCTGTAATATCCTCGATCCTTTGGTGCATTCGTCTCACATGATCTGAGGCATTTGTATCCACTTTGGCCTCTACACTGGAACTTTCTTTTCGTGTGTGCTCTAACCTAGAATCCGTGAGATGTAACAAGTCCTCCTGCTCTGCTGGTGAGATAGCATCATGAAAGAGCCCAACAAAGGGTTCAAAGTTGAGCTGCTCAAGTTTGACAGGAGCCAATCGGAGAAACGGGGAACCATCTCTTAAGTAACGACAGCGGAGGTAGGATTTGCTGGGAAGGAGGTTTTTGCCCCGGCAGTTGTCCACATGCACAAACATATGGGCTAGGTTATCCTTCAAGTGTTTGGCCAGCTCAGTGTTATCATCCTTAGAGGCCCACTCAATAGACTCCCTAAATGCAGCCTGACTGGCTGGTAAATCATCTGGAAAAAGTGACAAGTATATTGGTGATATTCAGATAGGTCTACTTTTACTTACGCATAGCGAGCAAAGTTAGACCAAACTTCTCGTAGATTTGAGAGCGTCCTGTTTGAAGTAGTCTGTTTACAGGATCAAATTTCTCTTCATACTGATCAAGGGCGACTTTAAACCACTTGCATGCCAGTTTGCCCTTTTCCACATTCTCTAGATGAGTGGCCACAGCAAGGCAATCTGCAGCACTCATTCTGGAGCTATTGGGAGATGCAAATTAAGAACTTCAACTGGCCTAGGTATTATAAAAACCCACTTGTACTGTTTGCCATGTAGTTTTCCATTGGCCATTTCGCTTTCATCCATACCGTAAACGCCCTGAAATCGCATCATACCAGTTGCAGCAGTTTCAAGTTCTACGTCAGAAATACTGCTCAGATCATAATCAATAAATTGTTGAAATGGTCCTGCAATCCAATCTTCAAAACCAATCTTCTAGAAAATGGTTATATAACTACTACTTGCCCTGCTTGACCTCCTCACGAGCTAATTCCAGCAACTTGGGAACATCCGTATACATGCGTCGCATGAGCGGAAAGCTTATCAACGGATTGGCCACATAGGGCGCAGGATCAGCGGGTCCTAGCGCCCTCCTGGTCATCCACTCCTTCTGGAAACTATTATATCGATGCTTACAATGGTTGCTAATGTGTTAAGCAAATCACCTACGTCCGCATTGTGTTTACTTTGTGTTGCAATTCCATCGCATACTGACGCATATATCCAATTAGTTCGTCCTCCATTTGCAGCAAAGATGCCACCTCGCGGGTTGATGTGGCATAGTAGTGTGATTCGATTGCGGTCGTGACTCCGAGAAGGAAAATCGACCAACATATGTTCATGATGATAACTGAATGTGAACGAACACCTCTGACAGCAGTTTTGTACTTATTAAAAGCCATGAAATTTTAATTTGTTCAGGTGATGAGATGACTTGGACACGACTGTCCCAAGCAAGGCCTAAAAGTATACAGCCCTTTCCGACATGAAGGGCAACATGTACATCTACCTTTGAATTGCGCTGAAGTTTGACAAGAAGTTTCCAATATTACCTCAATTAAAAACAGGTTAAGTTCTTTTTTATTTAAGATTTATTTCACTTTTTAATAACTTGACAATATTGGTTTTTATCTTATATGCTGGTTGATCGGGTTAAATTGCAAATAATGTAATTTATAATTAATATTTATGTAATATTAAACTAACTCACAATCATTTGAATTAAGTATGTATAAGTATATTCAATTATACTCTGTGTGTAGCATGTGTAAATGGGTTGATCTTTCGATATTCGGTTGTAAACGAAAACGAACAAAACAGGCCGGCAACGGCTTTACACATTTGAAAACGTATTCTAAGAGAGATGACTCTGGGGGCTGCTACTGAATTTACACAAAATGCGCTGCGATCGCTGAAGTGTACACAGGCTGGCATAACAATTGCTCTTTACATTTACAAGTATCCGTACATTCGTGGGCGGTGTACATAATGGCTTGCATTAGCTTACAGTTCACGCTCTCGAAATGGTGCATTAATTACAAATTAGTCGGCTCCCGGTTCAGTGACAGGTGTACATATGGGGATGCATTTCAACTAGCGCTTAAGCGACTTTCTTATTTTACAACTACATTTGTATATTCCAATTATCGGTTTGCAGTCGGTTCAATTAGTCTCCTCCACCTTGGGGTGTGGTGTGCACAATGCAAGACATTTACAATTAGGTTCTGGTGTCGGGAAGACGCACCGCACTTTCAATATTATACACGATTTGGTTATCATTACAGAACAAAACACTGTTGGCGGGTATGGTACAATGCACAAGCGCAACAAGGCGCTACACAGCTCTAAATATAATGCACAGCAACATGTGCACGAAGTATTTTGGAAACAAAGGATCAAAAGGGATCAATGGATTTTTGTATAATAAACATCTATACAAGTCAAGTTCAAAAATTTAAAATAAAAGACTTTTGCTCTTAAAATAGGGTTCGTCGTAAAGTTGGTGGCCTACTCTACGAGGCGGGTGCAAGACGTTGCTGGACGACTGCCTTGAGTGTATGTTTGTATGAGTGAGTGCTTAATTAGCGCTGTCTGTCAACAATAACCAAATCGCTGTAATTCTCATCTGGAGAGGCTATGCGACCGTTCGCGGCTGCTGCTGCCCGACGAAAGGGGCTGCTTGTTGCTGACCTCACCCACTCGATGGTGCGGTGGCAGCCTATCGAAGAACGGATGATGCAGGGCCTCACCTGAAACAAAGCAAAAAGAGATCTATTAGCATGGGAATCAATCAACAAGTGGGCGGCACCTTACCTAACGTGATGCGTGACGAGGGCTCGTACTCCAGCATCTTCTTGATCAGACTGAAGAGCTCACAGTGGTCCTCGCTGTCGCTCAGCTGGCACAGGAACAACGGCTTGCAGTGATCACGGACGTAGCGACCTGCACTGGACTTCTCATCCCAATCCAACTTACCATGATAGAAGTACTTTGTTTTGGTTTTGCTATAAAGAGTATGATTGCTACACGTTAAACGATTTCGGTGAAGAGAACTGCGCCTTGGGAAATAAAAGCATGAGCTGCATTGTATTACCGTGCCATGCGATATGGTATTTGTCCCAAGATTCGCTCCATCATGGCCAGGTGCTCGCGATTGTCGTGCGTTTGGAAGAGCGTGATTCCCAGATACAGTTCGAACAAGATGCACCTGTAGGCGAAATTTCGTTGATCATTTAATATGCGCATATTTGCAATGCCAAGCAGATTCTTACCCAATGGACCAAACGTCACACGGCTGTGACCACCCCAGCTCCAGTATGACCTCTGGCGCGCGGTAATGTCGCGTCGAGACAATTGTGCTGTGGTGCTCGTGGTCGAAGGTGGCCGACCCGAAGTCGATTAGGCGAACGTCCGTGTTCTTGACGCGGCGCACCTCGCGGTTCTGTCAAGTATAAGAGTATGGGATGTTTGCAAATTTTTAGCTGCTCGACTGCACTTACAATCTTATGATTATAGTGAGAAGTATAATCCGAGTCGACGAAGAGTATGTTCTCCGGCTTGAGATCTGTGTGCGTTAAACGATTGTCATGTAGAAATTTCACAGAGTAGCATAATTGATAGGCCATATGGCGCACTTGGTCCAGCGGGTATGGCTCATAGTTGTTCTCTCGCTGTAAAAAACGATTAAAGTATTAATTTTCCAGTTCTGTTTCAGTAGTTCAGCTATAGCTCACCAAAAAATCGAAAACACTGAGCCCCAACATTTCAAAAACTATACACATGTGTCCATGATAATCAAACCAGTCAATCATTTTCACGCACAAACTGTAGAAGCAAGAAAGAGAATAAGAATTAGACTAAAATCAAAGAGGATGTTGCATATTTACAAACTTACTGATCACAATGCGGATCCTTTTGGGCAATCTTTTCCAAAGCATTTATCTCCAGCTTGGCAGCTTCGCGGTACTTTTCCACGTTCTTTATAATCTTTAAAGCCATACAGTAATCACTGAAACAATGAAAGGGCGGTTAAAGTACTTAATCTTTTAGTTCTTGTATGGAAAATCTTACCGCTCCATATCTTTGACCTTGACCACACGTCCAAAAGTTCCCTCGCCCAGTGTGGCCATGATCTTATCTGAAATTCGGGAAAAGGATAGCGAGTTGTAGTAGAATTTCGGACAAGCCCATAAATAAAGTGTTAAAAGTTAGCTGTCTGGTTGATTTTCTTGTTCTAAAGCTAAACCTGTAGCTGTAGCTAAGTATTTGATGGGGGCTGGGCAAACTACTAATTTGAACTAAGCTGAGTGTAGTCGGAAAGGGTTTGTATTTTCAATATTATTCGTTAATTATGCGACAAGTTCGTATTCGGTTTGTGTGTGAAAACTTCCCAGTTGAATTTTGTTGCCGGTAAAAGTTAAAGACATATTCGGAAGTTCAAAAAATTTTCGCGAAAGTGACGAAAATTGTGTGAAAATTTTCAATTGTTGCTTTGTCCTTCTTTCTTTTTTTCGTTTAAAATTGTCTTAATTTCCCGATTGCACGCGACGCGGTTGGTCTTGCTGTGAGATAATTAAGAAATAATAATGAAAACTTGGAAATATTTTAAACTAAAAGAGAGTTACAAGAAGAGGAGAGAGAGGTGTGACTGGTGGGGTGGCTTTTGCCTATCATTATTTTTTCTTTCTTTTTCAAGTATTTATGTGTTTTTCAAAAGAGTTTTCTGATTGTTGTCTAAACATAAGTATGGAAAAATAAAAAACCAAAAATTGTCACGAACATCTGTGATGGAGAATGTCTCCGGTGTGGTAAATTAAGTGACCATCAGCATCATCTTGAATGACGGGCTTTGCTGTCTGTTCGGTTCGATCGAATCGGATTGGAGCGGAGCGACGACGTTGCAGTGGTTGCCGTTGGCGTTGCCGATGTCGCAGGGGTTGGGGGTGGTGGTGGTGTTTGCGGTGGGTGGCGACGATTGCGATTGCGTTTCGTTGCGGGTGGTGCATTCGATCCGTTGAAAGAAGGCGGTTTGCAGGCGAGCGAAACGGCGAGCGGAGAATTTGCGAGCGAGAAGTTGGGGGCGTTGGGTGGTTGTCGATGGCAGTTTACAGACGTACACATAAGGTGCGTGTGTGCGTGTGTGGTAAAGTATGTAATTTGAAAGAGAGAAAAAGAAACAAAAAAGAAAGAGAAAAAGAAACAAAAATATATATATCCAGGGGTTCGATCGGATCCACGGGTTGTTGGTCATCAGGTCAAAGCAATCATCAAAAGCGCACCATCCAAACGACGAACGATCCGGATGGATCCCACGTTGGCACCAAAGCAATCGCATTCCGTTTATAAGTCAGCCGCAGATAGCCCGTAAACCAACCAACATCATCATCATTTCATCATCCCCATCAAGTTGTGTATGTACATCATCATCATCAACCCATCATCATCATTGTGATTTTCATCATCATATTCAGAAAAAACACGAGAAAAATACGTTTCGTTTGTTCGATAAGAAAATTAGTTCGGACAAATTTTTGAAATTTGTGTTTACAAAAATGGTTAATATCAAAACATGTACAAACAATATCATATATAATGGCAAATAGGTATATATCGAAAATGGTATATATATATATATAAATAGGAAATGCATCAATAGCTGTGCTCTTGTTTCTTGGGCAACGAAAAAACAACAAACCATCGAATGCTTCCTGCTTAGTAATAACATTAATAGCTGTTTGGCAATATATTGTAAATGTTAAATGGTAAAAGAACAAATAAGGTAGTTTGCTATTCGTTGTAAAAGTCGAGGTAAAGGGATTCTTACGTTTTTTGTCCCAGTTTTAGTGTCAAAATCACATGCAAAATAATCAGGCAGGATCAAAACATTGTATAAGTAGGACAACATGGATTACAATCCGCAATGCTGTTAGCTTTTTCTGTAGTAGGTCGATTGTCTAGGATGTAAGGCCTTGAGATATGGGGCGGGGGATCGGGTTCGGGAATCAGGGTCAATGGACAATTGCAGTTGCAGTTAGAAGAGGCGGCGGCAACAAAGCTCAAGCTGCTAAGGAATCTCCCATCCGCCAGGATGGTCGTGAGATGGCTCATTGCTTACAAAGGTCGAGAGTGTCTTTGGAATGCGAGACCTGTTGAACAGGGCCGACGAGGTGGCGCTCTTGGCCAGCTGGTAGTGATCGTGCTGCAGGTAGGAGGACGACTGCTGGTACTGCTGCTGGTAGGCATCCAGGTGGGATCGCTGAGGATACAACGAGCTGCCTGCCAGGGCATTGGATCGCCTACTACTCCCACTGTACGAGTCATGGAGGTAGCTCGATCCGGAGCCCGTTCCAGATCCCGATGGCTTGTAGCGATCGAACTCGCTCAGCACCGCGGCGGTACGTGAGCTGGCGCCCTGATACCGCTGCTGCTGACGCCGAGCATCTGCTGCCGCAAGGCGCGCCCCAATGCCACCGAAGGCCAGTGCCCCGGAGCTGGAGGAGTGCATTAGCTGGCTGCTGGGCTTGTACTTGGCGAGGTCATTGTTGTTGCGATCTGAGTGGGGCAGAAAGCGGCTCTTGTTGGTGGTGCCGGAGGAGAGTGCCGTCGCTGCTGCCGTTGTGTGGTTAGAAAGAGCAGAAGTGCTAGTGGATGAGGTGGTGGCTGTATTTGAGGGGGTGGTGGTGGAGATGGAGGAGCTGGTGGTGGTGTTGCCATTTACAGACGGGAACTGTGTCTGTGGGGTTGTGTCTGCTGTGTGGGTTAGTTGCACACCGGGCGCAGCCGAATCCGTCTCGGTTTCTGTTTCCGCCTCATCGGATGAGCTACTGCCCGAGGTGCTCTCGGATGAGCCACTGCAATCGCTACCGTCTCTAGTTACTTTTTTGCTGCGCGACTTCTTCTTGGGCGCCTCCTGTGGCGGTGCCAGTGTGGCTGCAGTTGTTGATGATGTTGCGGCAGCAGTTGCTGCCGCAGTTGCAGCAGCTGCGGCTGCCTCCTTGGCTTGTTTGGCCTCCTGCTCGAGAGCAGCTGCCTCAGCTTCTGCTGCCGCTACGGCCGCTTCAGTCTTCTTGGCCTCCTCAGCCGCTTCCTCCATGCGCTTTACGCGATCCCTAAGTTCACGGCGTTTGCGCATGCGCTCCTCGAACTTTTTCGCCTCCAGGAACTGATTGTCTTCTCGGAGCAGCATCAGAATGGCTGCATTGTCCTCCGATGACCGATCGTCGGCAAGAATTTCGCGCTCTTCAGCGGTCAATTCTGGTGGTGGCTGCTCCTTACGTCGATGAGCAAAGCGATTCCGTGAGTTCAATGGTCGATCCTCGGCGGGTCCAGCTGCATTTCGACCGCCGTCTTGGATCTCAGCAGCCAGTAGGCTTTCCACGGTTTTAGTTCTTCCATACGCTCTTGTGGAGCGAGGCGAAAGGGCTTCTTCTTCGCCACCTCTTCGTCCGTAGCGACTGGAGGGATAACCTGATGCTCCTCCTAAGCGTAGCGCGTCGTGATAGTCGTATCGCTGACCATAGTCCACTGGGTAGTTCTCGTCCAGCAATCGATTGCCGCTGGTCAGATAGCCGCTGTCATTGGACTCGGCCATATACCTTTGCCTTTGCGCTCGAGTTCGGTATGGAGTGCGCTCCTTGCGATCCGAAGCATTAAAGGAGCTGGAGGACAGCTTAGATTTCGCCAGCTGGTGGGAAGTGGCCGAGCGGAGCAGTCCGCCACTACCACTGGCACCATAGTCATCCGGCTCCAGGGTCTTGTCGCGATCCTCTTCATGGCGCCGCCTTCCAGCCGCTCGTTCCAAGATATCCGAGTATTTGTTCTCCAGCCGGGAAATTGCCGACTGCTTGCCTCCTGAGGAAATCGCTGAGGTGGTGGGCGTTCTGTCCTTGTCCAAGAGCAGATCTCTTCGCTGAGGAATCATACGATTCAGGGGGATTGGGATAAAGATTCAGTTTCGGATTCACAGGTTTAATGGAGAAGGAAAGTGCCCAAGAGCGGCGCTCGTGTGAAACCAACGGTGACGGGCGTAAAACTCTTTACTCTTTACGCTCCACGAAAGAAGAAGGCCCAGAAACCGAAACCCAAACCCAGACCTAGACTTAGACCCATTTAAATGGCCTTTTCGGCAATGACTAATTATGGGGTGCTTGGGCCGGCCTTTTCATTTCGCACAATTTCACTAACATTAGAGCCACTCTATCCGGATTTGGCTTTCTCCATGTATTTTCGGATTTTCAGAGAGGTGGGCTGAGGGGATACCCTTTATTTTTATTTAGAATGCCTAGCAGAATCTAAACAAAAAAGTCCACGGCGCGACGACCTTCAAAGTTTATATATAAAGCGGCAGAAAATCGTGAATAGCTTTATACACATCTGCAGCGTACAGAGAGATACAAATACAAATATAGCGGAATAGAGAAAAGCGCCGAGATGTTGGAATCGAAAATAAATTCGACAACGTAAACGCACACGGCAAGAATGAAGCTGAAGATATAGAATGAGCATATAGAAGCGCTATAAAACGCGCCCGTGTGGGCCCCTAATATAATATCTGCACATATATCTTCTGTGTAGGAAGAAACTTTCTATAGCCGTCTATGTGGCAATAGGGGTAGCAATAGTTGGTGCAATGCTGTTTGGCCAAACACGCATATACTATACCCTATAACGCTTTAATTGCGCATATTTCCCCATTCGACCGTCAGTCAGACATGTCACACATTTAGGGCAAGTGACTTGCTGACTCACGGGCGACAGGTGAGATGATTTCTTTCGCTTTTTCCAAAATTAAATACCCCGACTGTGAGTCATGGGATCGCTTTTGCGATCTCGATCTGGGTCTGGGTCTTGAAAGTGGTCTCCTCCGTTGGTTTCCACACCGCTCGCTTTTGATTCACTTATGGGTTTCGAAGATACTAACATCGTCTAGGTCGCGGTCACGCCTGCCGCCTCCCAATCCTCTAATCAGTGGCTTATAGTAGCCGCCCACGGGACTCAGGTGGGTGCGCAGTCTGTCGAGGGCGTTGGCTGTGGTGGAGCTCTTCTGGTAGCGACCCATCAGGGCAGCGGTACTGGTGCTCCCGCTGCTGCTGGGATGGTAGCCCAATCCTGTGGTGCTGCCGAGTCCTCCGCTTGCATAGTAGCGTCTGTGGCGATCTGCCATTTCGCGTTCCTTGTCCTGTTGCCTATCCCGTTCTCGTTCCCTATCTCGTTCTCGTTCCCGTTCCCTATCCCCGTCCGGATATCTCCGGCTGGCCGAGGATTTGTCCGAGCTGCGACGACGTTTGCTCTGCTTCTGGGCCTGGCTACTGGATCCACCTTTTCCCTTGTTATTGTTATTATTGCTGTCATTCGTTGGGGTCGAGTCTTTAGGATCCTCGGCTATTGCTGCCGCACTTAAAAGAGAAGCCCAACAAAACAATGAGTTCTGGTGAGGATCTATTCGGTTCTTTTTTGTCGGTCTGGATGCGTTGATCCACGCGGTTCGCGACGAACGACGGACGGGACGCGCTGCCACGACACGGACCAAAATTTAACTGAGGAAAACTGGGGAAAATTTTTCGGAAAATTCGTGCGACGACGAAAGAAAGAGGCGGCAGATGCGAAGAACGAAGTAGATGAAGGAAATAATGATGCGGCGGCGGCGGTGTCGGTGGTGGCGGTAGCCAGAAAATATTGAGGAATCGTTTTTATTTTTGTGAAAAGTGTGAAAATATTGCGCACTTGCCAGAGCGAGAGGTCGCTACCGCGTGCGAGCGAGAGCGGGCGAACACCCAAATAACATATGTAGACGAGTGGGTGGATTGGATAGTAGATTGGATGCGATCCGCTTCGAATGGGAATGCTTCTTTTGTCCGCCAGCTGGGCACGCTTCATCGAAATGCATTTCGCTTTGTAAGCCATAGCAGTGTAATTACATTTCCGTCAGTTTAGCAGCACAACATGGGAAATGATCGAAAGTCTTCGCAGAAAAAGCCTTGAACTCTCGCCGACAAAACAAGCAGTCAACAAGAAGAACAATAAAATTGCTGCTGGTCGAGCGCGGAAAGAAATAAAAAGAACAAAGCGAAACATTTACGTTTTATTTTAAACATGCCCGCACATATAAATAATAAAGGGGCAATTGCAGTTAAACAAAGAGCAGCGAAAAAGAGAGATTCGCTTCATACTTTATAATCATGCGTAATGAGGAAGAATTTGCCAGACATCCACAGTTTGGACTTGAGAATTTATTTGGTATTCCCCGAAGACAGCTGAAGAGAGATTTGGGGAATTTCAGAATCTGCTGAAGAGAATCACTCGGATTCTTCACTCGCAGAATTCGGACAGCTGTGAAAGCTCGTGGGAAACTCAAGCTTTTTTGTGCAACCAAAAGTTTTTGGCGAAAATATTGAACTTTTGTTAGACGTACGGACTACGTAAATCTTGTAGCTAACATTTCGAGGTTTTTATGGACATGCTGGAAGATATCAATAATCAGATTTCCACTCGCAGCCAAATCTTGGCCCACTCTCTTTCATTTCACTTTCAAATTATTGATCAACGAGCATTTATATTGGCTCTTTAGACTGACAATTAGGGGTTTCCAGTGCATATCACACTGATTTAAGAGCTCCGTTAAGCTCTGTTTGATTTATGACTGGCAATAACACGTGATAAATCAAATTTCGACTCGTATCTTTTCAATGGCAATTATTCACGATTTATGGCAGCAAGATTTTCACACTTTTCGAGATCGTCGCACTACTGGAAGTTCAGCTGCGAGTTCAAAGCGATTAAAAACGCACTCGCACTTGGGACCGTTTACATAATTGGCCTTCTTTGCGATGGCCAAAAAGGCGGTGGGAAATGCAATATACAAAACGAAACGAAACGATCCGATGCGATGCGAATAAAATGATCCGATCGCGAGATACTTTCGACCGCGGAGTGACGCGCTGCAACTAAACTCGCAATTACGCGCTGACCACTCTGCTTAAATCAGCGCCAGCGGCACAGAGAATACATTTTCATTTCACTCGCAGTGAAAATAGAGGGAATGGAAAGCAATGAGCACTGCGTTTTGACCGAGTTTTTTGCTTGACGAAAGGCGACGAAAGTAAAAAAAAAAGGCACGCAAAATTAAAAATAAATTATAAATCTTTTGCTTCATTTCCTTTGCATCGATTACCAATTGCGTTGCTGCTGCTGCAGTTGCTGTTGCTGCTGTTTGTTATCAGGTCGTTCGCTTGGATTGCGTCGGAACCGCTGCAGCAGACTGTTGCAGCTCTCGGAGAGCAGCTGCGTGACGCTGGCGGCGGTGGCGCTTCGCATGTACCGCCGCTGCGGACGCTGCTGCTGCTGCTGCTGCTGTTGTACCGCCTCGGCGTCAGCTGTTTTCCCATTTTCGGCAACCGCCGTCGCTGGCAATATCTTTTCGCTTTTTTCGCGATGAAAACGATTCAGAAATGTGGCCATTCCTTGGCTTTTTCG
Source organism: Drosophila simulans (assembly GCF_016746395.2). NCBI lineage: Eukaryota > Metazoa > Arthropoda > Insecta > Diptera > Drosophilidae > Drosophila > Drosophila simulans. The sequence continues at coordinate 25,031,417 of NC_052523.2, read as the reverse complement.
GATGTCGGAAATCCTCCTCGCCGCGGCAGATTTCGCGTGGGTCTCGCCCGCGATGACGATGACGACAATCGGATAATACTTAACGCCTCTTAGGGGCTTGGTTGCGGTTGTTGGGTGGGTGGGCCGCCGTCTGAATTTTTGGCCGATACGGATCGTGCTCCTCCGACTTGGTCTATTTCATTAATTGTACTGATTTCTGGTATTTGTTGGGAGCATGATTTTGTTGTAGACGAATAAAATAGAAAAGTATTGTACGTTCTCGGAGTGGCAATATATGTACGTAGAGATCTAGTATAGACAGAGCGTATTTATGTGTAAAAATAATTGAAATTGTAAGAGATTCGGCAGCTTCGACGGAAATAGACACACACAACAGAGACAAGAGACGCTGGTCGCCCCCGCCACTGGACTCGAGGTTCCATCAAAACCGCACTTTAGATGCGCCCATTTCCATTCACTTCACGCACTTAGAGCCATCCAATGCGGGTTACGAGCTTCGCTTCCGATTTCCCAGGCAGTTTTCACAGCGCGTTTCCTTCACCGACCGCCGATTGCCTGCGCATTGGTCGAAACAAACAAACCGAAATCAGCGCAACATGAACGAAAGCGCACGCCACAAATACTAATTATAAAGATTGAAAATATCGGCGATGTCGAGAACCCCGAGCACGGAGCACCATCCGTAAGATCCGCGGGAGAGCTGCTGAGCGCCTCTTCTTCCCGTTGCTATTATTGTTTGCTGCGACCGAAAGAAGCCAAAAACTAAAGGCTAAGGAGTCTGCAGATCAGGTACGAAAATATACTAGGGTATGCTAGTATGCTCTGGAAACAGCACTTTATGGTTGCATAAGGGTTCAAAAAATGCAAAAAAAATTTCGATTAATGTAAAAGGAAAGGTTGGTGAGGATCATGAGGTTTTGGTTGGAAAGGGGTATCTTGTAGTCGAGTCAGTCGTCGCATCGATCAGTCATTTCTGTCGGAGAGCGCGAGAGCAGGTCGTGAGTATTACATATTTTTAGAAATTCGATTCTGCTGAACGCGCTCCGTGTTGTTTAGTGTTTTTTAATTATTAAAACAATTACATCGGGATCGCAATTCGGCCATAAAATAGTTAAAGTTCAACGCATAAAAATCATGTAGGCAGTTAGCAATTATGCAAAGATTTTTTAGGCGCTGAAATCGAGTAAACAAACATAAATTAAGCAGTCAGCCACTATTAATAGAGCTGAGGAAAATTGACATTGAATTTTCCCGCAGTCTTTGCTCGATTGTGCAATGTTGTCGATGTCGACAAGTGCAAGAGCCTGCCAAGAGGCCAAGAGATCGGTGTAGACGCCAAGGGGACCGAGATTCTAAGGTTGGAGGTAAGCAATAAGTGCCTCTGCTCTTGGGAACGCTTCACACTTGAAACGCCACCAAGAGTACAGGAAGTACAGACTTGGGGGCCAACCAACAGAAATTAGCAAAGCGAGGGAAAGTACAGAAAACGGGGGGAAACACATCGTCGGCGGCGGCCTTTTGGAGCCCAGCGATGAGTCAGCCGGCTATTTTGGGGCAAACTTTCTTTGGAAGCGGTAGCGTGTTGTTAGTAGGCATTTTTGGTTCAAACACATGTGCAGCACGAAAACAAGACAGAAATAAATTGGAGGAATAGAATCTACCTCGATGAAGTGCAGCCCCAATGCGGACTTGGACATTTCATTCTGCTGCTGTTGATGTGGTTGGTGTTGCTGGCCCGAGTGATTGAATATGACAGAATTGCTTTGTTGTAGCTGCGACTGCTGCTGCTGCTGTTGCTGTTGCGGTTGCTGCGGTTGCTTGTTCGATGACGATGACGCCGGCGACGCGTAAAACAATTGCGTATTTGTATTTGGATCGTATTGAAGCCCAGCGGCACCGCCACCGCCTCCTGCAGCGGAAGCATTCAGAAACTGCGTATGCGGATGCGGTTGCTGCTGCTGCTGGTACTTGACCGGCTGCATCTGATTCGGCTTGGGATAGGCATACGGATCGAAGGTCTGCAGCGGCTTGCGCTCTGGCTGCTTGGGCACATTATAGTAATTCCTACTCATCATGCCCAGCCCAAAGCTGGAATGCTGCTGTTGTTGCTGCTGGGGGTGTTGCTGCTGTTGCTGCAGATGCTGCTGCTGCTGATGTTGCTGGTGGAACTGCAGGGCCGTCGGCCTTTGGGCGGAGCTGAAGGAGGCCGAGTGCGTCAGTGGGGCACCGGTGCGGGGATAGCTCATCTTGGATTGCTGCTGGGGCGCCTGGTATCCGTACATCTGGGGCATCATGCCGGGTGGCTGCTGCTGCATCGGCTGGCCAAACTTGTTCTCCTTGTTGGTGTTCTTCTGCAGAAACATGGCCAGTCCCGATTTGGGCGCCTGCTTGGGGACATGCGACGAGGAGTATGATTGCTGCAGCTTGTGCGGCAGATGTTGCTGTTGCTGGTGGGCAGGCACGTGTTGCTGCTGCATGAAGGGATCACTCGCTCCGTTCATGGCGGAACATGCAAAGCTATTCCAGTTGAGGAAGGGTCGCTTGTGCTGCGGATACTGCTGCTGTTCCTGATGTTGCTGTTGGTGATGTTGTTGCTGCTGCTGCTGCTGCTGTTGCAGCAATCGCTGATAGCCGCCCATGGGCAGCTGAGAGGTAGAGTTAGATTTGCCTATGGGATAGCAGATCCTTTGTTGCTGCTGCTGTTGCTGCAGCAACGGCTTCTGCGGATCGTAAAGCTGAACTGGCACGGGGATCTGAGATTCACCTACGTACTTGCTGCTGCTGCTGCTCGTGGGGCCTTCGAGTGCAGTCTTCGGGTCTTTGTGCTCGCCCGTCAGCGACTGCGACATGATTGCATTATTATTGCTGTTACTAGTGCTGTTGCTGTTGCTGCTGGTCTTCAACTTTAGCATGTCGTTCAAGCATTTTTCTAGCTTGTTGTCAACATCTTTCTGGCGCTTTGTGGCCGCTGAAGACAATGACGATGTTGGCACCTCCAAGTTGGCAGCCACCATCGCCGCTGCTCCGCCACTTTGCTGCTGCTGATCGCTTGTTGTTGCAGCTGCTGTTGGGGTCGGTGTTGCTGTAGCGGCTGTGGTTGTTGCTGTGGTGGGGGCAATATGGAACGATGAGGTGAACTTTGAGAGCTGCGGCAGGTGGGTGGTGCAACAGTTGGTCACCGTAAAGCTGCTTGTGCTTAACGTGCTATTGCTCTTCTCCGATTTTCGTTCCAGAGATGCGGAATCACCAGGCCCGGATTCCTCGATGGGCGCCACTTGCTGCGGTTTCTGAAGTGGCTGGTGATGTTGCTGCTGAGGATTGTTAGATTCTTGAGGTCGGCGAAAGAAGGCAGCGGCACAACGCGGTGAGGGGACACAGGAACTGCTGGAACTCTTTAGGACGCCACTAGGTTTGCCCACAGTCGGTGCAGCAGCAGCTATGGCAGGAAGTGGTGCTGGAGCTTTCAGAGGTTCCTTTGGTGGAGGTTCCTTTCGCGGTTGGGTCATGAGTATTGCAGAGTTTGATGTGCTCCTGCTCAAAGAGGGTAGATTCTTCATGTAGCAGGGTATATGAGTGCGACTAGAAGTTCGCAGCAATGGAGCTCCCATGGGTTGACCACCACCCGGCACATGCGTCATGGACATGCTCTTTGGAAGCACCTGTTGCTGCTGTGCTGGAAATTGCTGCTTCACCGGGACTCTACTCACAAAATTCGATCCTGCCAACGGCGATTGCTCGTTGCAGATCAGCTTATAGAGATCGTCCTTGGTCACCGCCTGACGCACCTTGAGATCCAGGTGCGACAAAGAGGCATTCTTCTGCAGTCTGTGGGGCTGACTTTGAGGCACCTGTGACTGCTGAGGTCGCTGCAGCTCCTTCTGAGCGGCCTCCGCAACTGTGGGATCAAATATAGCCAATTTCTTAGCAGTCTTTGCATCCACCTTAAAAGGTTGTCCTGCATCGCCCAACTGGGCACCGCAGATCTTCTCGTAGTTCCAAAAGGTTCGCTTAGGCGTTTGCCGCTTTTGAGAACTGGTGAGATTCTCGCTCCAGAATTCGTTCATCAACTGTTTGTTAAGGGACAGATTGGAGCCACTTTGCAGGCCATTTTTGGTGGGCAGCGGACGCATTAGAGTAGGTGCACTTATTGGCATATTAGAACTTGAAATGCTGCGCTGCAGCTTGGGTTCGCCTGCAGCCTGGGAAAATATCGAGGGATAGGCCAAACGCGGAGCAGCTGCACGACTGCTGGGATTCTGGGCGAAGTTAATTGAAGAAGACTTGGATAAGCCGGAGGAGATCGCAGGCACTCCTGGTCCTACTGCCTTCGTGACCGATTGCTGCGAATTGGACTTGGCCAGCGGCTGCTGCTGACGCTTGATCTTGTCATAGAGATCCTCGCACTCCTGGAACTCCTGGTGCAGCTTCCTGTCCAGTTCGCTGTAGTCAGGCAGGCTCTTAAGATACTTGTTCATCATCTCAATCTCGGCATCGTAGAAGTTTGCATCCATTTTTGCGCTGTTTGTGGCTGCCGCGGATTTCTCCTCTAGCTCCTGCTGCTGTTGCAGCAACTTGTCCAAACTGATTTCGTTCGAGGTGGATGGAGGTGGGGCAGCAGGCGCAGCAACAGGTCTACTGGGATTCTTAGGAGCTCGACATGGTACTGGCGGTGGTGGAGATGATGAAGGTGAACTACAGGAGGACAGCGATATACTAGAAGCCGGGCTGGAGGCAATGGTGGTCATTAACCGGGAAGGCAACGCTGCTCCAGAGGCACTGCTGATTGTTCCCGTTGCCGCGTTGTAAGCCAGAGGGTGATGTTTCCTCGGTAGTGGAGGAGTGGACTTTGGACTCGCCGGCAGCAGAGGTGGACGACTCTTCCGGATTGCTAGTGGGGAGGATATCGGAGAACGCACCGCACACTTGCTCTCCGGGATGCTGGATGATAGCACAGAGGCGAACTGCGGGGAGACCACCTGAAAGAACTGCTGGCCACTGGCCGGCGGCGGCGTAGGTTTCTGCATAGCTGGCTGGGATTCCTCTTTTGTTCTTAGGCTTGGCGATGCGGCTGCGGAGGAGGATACCGCTGAGGGCACTGTATTTGCTGGCATGCCGGCATCTTCACTCATCTATAGGAAACAATCGCGCACTGCGAACCGTTTTGTGTTCTATGAATTAAAGATCCGATTTCAACTGAATCCGTTGATTCAGCTTGTTTTGCAATCAGTTATCAATCAAAACCCGTTCATTCAGCCTTTATCGCGGTTTTGTGTGTTATGTGTGTGTGCGTTTATTTATGATTTCGTTATATCTTACACAATCAAACCATTGCACTTCCTTATTTTTCAACCCATAACTATTCCCAAGTGTATCAACGTGTTCCTACCATCGAGGTAAATTCTATAAAACAGATTTCGAACAAAACACAAAAGGAGGGAGACACCAAACACCAGACGAACTACAGACACCACAAGGCGATCACCAACACGACGACGACCAACCTGCAGATACTGCTCCGGTATCTTACTGTTCTTAGGCACAATGATCTTCTTGATGATGATAATCTTGTCGCCCTCGATCTTGGTAATAGTGATGGGAACGCCGGGCATAGGACGCTGTGGCTTTGCGGGCACAGGTTGCTTGGGAGCGTTTCGAATTACTTGGGGTCCAGTGAGGATGCCACCGGGACTTGGTTTAGCAGCTGGAGGAGCAGGCTTGGGTTTTGGTTTCTGAGCAGGCACGTGTTCCTTGTGGTCGCTGCGCACAATGGAGAAGTGGTACAGTGGTTTATCGTCGTCCAGAATGCTCTTCTGCGGTACAGTTTTCTTCTCCACTCTACGCAGTACGACTCCCAGCATGGGCGACTCCTTGGGCTTGATGGTTATCGATCCACTGGGCGCTGTCACCCGCTTGAGGCTTACTCCAAGGTTAGTGCCCACTGGTGGCGGTGTCTTCGTTCGATGCACCATTTTTCCGCTGGGTATCTCACGGTAACCATCGTCCATTCGCCGGCGACGACGATCCTCTTCAATTTGTTCTTGAACCCTTGGATCGGGATTGGTGTGCAGAGATGGTTCGGGTGCCACCAATGGCGATGGCCCAGGGAAGAGCGATGTCAGACTGCTCCGCCGGCGGTCCATGTTGGGCGCTGACACCGTCTTAGTGAGTGGAAATTTGGTAGGCTGTGGAGGTGCTGCCATAAGTGGTGGCTCCACACCAGTGGCACTCGTAGTGCTACCACGTCGACTACCGGCCTTGCTGGGTTGTCTGGATGCCGATGCACTGGCCGAGTCCAAACTGCTCATGCTAGCAGAACTCTGGAGGCGATCTGGAGCAGCGCTCCTTTCGCGATTACGATCAGGGGAAATGGACCGCTCTCGACTGCGATTGTGGGAACGGGCATCCCGAGCAGCTCGCTGCATTCTCAGCAGCTCAATCGAGTCCGCTATGTGAGAGGTACTCTTCTTAGGCGGTGAGTCATCTTTGGAAGAGGCCTTCGGCTGCGAAACGCTAAGAAGGTGCATCTCCATGGCATCATCTATGTTGCTGGGAAGCGAAGCAATGCGTTCTCTTGGACCTGAATTGGTTGGAAGGGAACCCTTGGTCAGTTCCTCTTCCTCATCCTCGTCTTCATCATCCTCCTGCTCCTCCTCTGCTTGTTGCCTGCTGCGCCTTTCCTCCTCTTCCTGTTGCCTGCGTTTCTCGCTCTCCATCACCCGCTGCAGCTGGGCCTGCACCTCGAGGGCAGCACGTGCTCTGGCCTTGGACTCGGCCTCGCGGGCTTGGCGCAACTGTTCCTGGGCAATTGCTCGAGCTTCCGCCTCCGCTTGCGCTCGAGATCTGGCCTCCGCTTCCGCGGCTGCTGTTGCCCTTAGAGTGGCCAAATCCGTGGCCGTCATCTGCTTTATGCTCAGGCGGCGCTCAGTGTTGAGGATCAACTCCACCTGGGTGCTACCGCCCTGCGGCTTTTGTGCCGCGAGGTCTGGACAGCCAAGGGCGATCAGTTCGCTAAGTTCGTTGGACATTCCAAGGGGTGTGGTGAACTCTCCGGTTGATTGTCAGTTTTCTTTCTGGATCCCAAGGGGAAAAATTACTCGATTATCTAATATTGCACTGGCGGCTCTCTCGAATTGCGTTGGGTTCGACTAGCTGGGCAAGACTCGCGAGGCTGCCAATGTTGGCCCCAAAGGAAACCTGCGCAACATCGGATTATTTCGTATTGGTTCTATTCGGATCAGATCGGATCGGAACAATCGATCGCACGCTCAATGTCAATGTCTCATTGGCATTTTGGCAAATGCCCGACGACTTGACTTACTAATTGTATCAATGGTCGCCGTTCGACCAAAGACTGTTTCTTTTTGGCGCCCATATACATCCGACATATATGTGGGTACAAGCATGTATAGCACCCCCAATTTGTTTTGGTATATAGAGCAGAGGCATATACAAATTACAAATCGTAAAAAGCAATGAGCTCATTGATCGCGGCGCCGCCTCATCAAAAAGCAAACCCCCTACCCCTTTGCGATTCTAGCCAAAAGACCTGCACCTTGCCCTAGATCTATTGCGATGTGTGAATATCCCTGGAGAGATCGTTTTGGCCTATGTGTGATATCTCGGTGGGGTTCATTGGGCATCTTTCCCTGCCATTCTGCGTTCGGTTCGAAATCTGTTTTTATTTTTAACAAATGGACGACGTTATACCTAGTACACAGTACGTGTGACGCTAGTGCCAGTACAGTGAAACCTCGGTCAGCCATGCGAATTGAACTGACGGCTTTCATTTAGAAGATGCATCTCTGATCTCTGATAATTACATTCGACTGATTGGATTTTTTAATTCGCTTTGAGTTTTCATTAATTTTCTGATCTTTGCTGAGCTCTGGCACAGCTTTCACTGTACCGAAAGCACACACATTCGAGTTGGAAAATCTAAGGGGGAAAAGTTTTCCACCCCAATTGACTTTTATTTTGGTTGGCATCATCATATGGCCAAAATTTAATCATGTACAAGTTTGTGTCTTGGATTTTTGCTATAAGTTTGTTGTGGCAACTAAATATAAATGCAAGCCTTACGAAAATAGCTTTCGAAAATTTTAGAAAACGCCAGCTAAGCGGAAAGTGGAGGGCAGCGGAAGGAGACGCCGGAGCGGCGGAGATCAACATGATGATGATGTGGCAGCATGATGAATAATCCCGCCGATCTGTGGCGCACATATAGATAGTTTGTATCTATGTGGCACACACACTAACGGACACACACGTGTGTGCTCCATTTGTTAGTTTTGAGTTTTTGTTTTGATTTGCTTGGCCGCTGCGTTGTCTTCTTCGCCTTCATCTCCGAGTACACAGAAAAAATATTCACCATATTATCTAAGCACAATAGTAACTAAACTGTTATTAATTGTTGACCCTTAACTTTGTAACATAGTTTACAAAGAAATAAGGTTCGAAGATATATATCATTCCATAGTTTCAAAATGATCTTAAACTATCTTCATTTCTATCTGTGTATTCGATTGAGTGAATGTTGCATTAGTCTCCTCCATCCCCATCCGCTATTTCTATTAAAAGTATCTTTCGCCTCGCTAATTGCAAACTTGGTGGAGAAGTGCAAAGTTCACAATCAGCGTTTTGGACGTTTCACAGCTGCTCATCAGGCTGGATGGTATCCCACTTGATATTATTCCGAATTATACACTCGCCACCATTGGCGGGGGGTCAATAAAACAGTTTGGCTCTGGTATCTTGCATCGCGTTTTGTTTAAACAAATACAGTCCGATGAATATCGCGCACTTTTTTTAACACTCAGTGTTTTGTTTGATGTTTTTTCGCTTTCGACAATTTTGTTCTTGCCGCTCTGCTACTGTTTTATTTTTAAAACACTTAAATGTTCTAAGTTTTGGGTTGTTTTTTGTTCTTGCGCTTGATTATGTCACGGTGCCCAGCAATTGTTCTACCTATCCTATCGTTCCGAAATGCGTTTCTATATTGCACATACGTCCCGTATGTAGCTCTAATTATTGTTCTATTCGATTATTTGGTTTTTCTCAGCCAAATACAAAAAGAAAAGGAAGGTTCAAAAACACAAGAAACGCACACACACCACACAGGCACACACACACACATATATATCGATAAACAAAGTGCGCGAAAGGAGACGATCGATATAGAGATCGGGCGGATCTGGCCGGATAGAGAGAGACAGCGAGTGTGCGGGGGATCCCCGTGGTACCCGTACCGTTACACGACGAAGACGGAGCGACGACAATATGTAGTTTATATGGTTTATATGGCAGCAGTGGCGGCGACACACAGCCAACAAACGTAGATTTCAATCTGTTTCGGTTTCCTCGAATTTGAAAATTCTCAGCCGAAAACTGGCCGCAGATGAGAAGAGCGCAGACTTTCGGCGGCGCGTGTATTTATAATTTTCCAATGGCCACGGAGCAAATGGCAAGTAGATGCTTTTCCGCCGGATGAAGCTGCGCGCGCATCTCCGAGCAAGAAGCATCAGCTGTGCGCCATGGGCCATGGGCGCTTTAGAGGAACATGCGCACAGTGCGGAGAGGAATCCCCAAGGCGTCGCTCTCGGGAGCCGATAAACATGTGTGTATTTGGGGGGATATAGACAGAGAGAGTGAGTGGGCACCGTGTAAGATCGGTGTATATAGCGGCGGTCAAAGCAGTAGCATTGCCAATAAATCATGCCAAAATTTCCAGAAGATTTAACATTTGTGTTCGCAGAAATTCGAATAATATATGGACGACCATTTGACTTGAATCGACATGTGTACATATATCACATATACAGATTATAACTAACAATTTTAGTTTAACACATCGCAGGGAATTTGTTGGGATTACAATTACTGTACATATTATTTTGCCATACTATTTGGAATATAGTAAATGTGTTTCTATAGAATAGTAGGGCCGACAATGCAACACGAGAAAACGAAAGATATTCGTCGACAATCTGTGATTCGGTGACTCACTAGATAGTCGTCATTGTGGTCCACAAAGTACTCCTCGATGATCCAATTGTCGCCGGAGTACTTGTCCACGGGCATATCGCAGAGGGCCACAAGATCAAAGTGGTTACGTTGCCGCTTTAGCAGCAGGCAGGGGGTAATGGCCACGCTCTCTCCGTCGCCGGGTGAAACATCCTCCTCCAGATATGTTTCCAGGCCACAGCCATTCGCCCCATTCCGGATGATGAGCTGCTGCTCCAACTGCTTAAAATACTGAATCTTGGCGGCTTGGCGACTGAACGATGACGCGGAGGGAATTCTATGCGAGTTACTCAGCCCACTTAATTGGCGGCGACATGGGCAACTGGCAATGCTGGCGAGGAGCAGTCCGCATCATCCGCAGCAGCAGTAGCAATATCTCATCACATCTCAGAGCAGCAAAGAAAACTCTGGCCGCCGTCAACGAGTTAATGTCAAATGATCAATTGAACGAAAATAACTAGAACAGCGGGGAGTGTTGGGCACAGGGGTAGCTATATAGAACCACCAACAGTGAATGGGAACTATAAAGTTCTCGTTTAATTGAGAGCTGTTTTTCATACTGCGAGATGCCATGAAGATCGCATAGAAATTGCTTAATTTCCACATGAATATTGCCAAGGTTTCGCTTAACTGCTCTATTTAAGTACCATTTTATTGCTGATGAATACAGCTCAAACAGCGTTTCCGCACTAAGCTTCTAAAAAATGATAACCTCCTAAAATTTTTATTATATTTAAAGTGGCTACTGTTTTCAAATGGTTTTGCCAACCTACACTTGAATAACAAAACCAATAGTTATTTGTAATTATGTAACATCCAAATTTCCCCATACTCTATTTAAGTTTCTGAATTTCGACACAGTTTAAAGGCCTTGCCCAACAAAGTTACTTTGTTCCAAGTACTATCTTATCAACTGCTACTCACCGAGCTCTCAAGTGATCGGCCTCTTGAAGCCCTGAAACATTCATTTCCATACTCAGTTGCACTGATTACAGTGACTTTCCCATGTAATCACTGTACCAGAAGACCAAGAACCAGAGCAATGTGACACATCTAATGACAAATTTAGCTCAACTCAACACCGCATAGATAAGAAAGTAGAGAGCGATCGAGTGCAGCGGCGAACGATCATGATAGCGCGCTGATCACTTCACCGATCCACTCGAGAATCGGGTGTTCTGCAAGACGCACACAAAAGTAATGAACGATAGGTTAGTGAGGAGGAGAAGAAGGGGAAGGAGGTGGGTGGGTTCGATTGATAGCACAACATACATGCTTACTAGATAATCGCTGTCGTGATCGGCAAAGTACTCAACGACTATCCAATCATCCGTGTACGGCATAAAACGCAGTGAACAGCTGGACAGGATCAGATCGCGACAGTGATCCACGACCGGTGGCGCCGGCAGATCACGCATCTTGATGTAGCACGGAATCTGGGAGCTCTCGAAGTGATCGGCCACCTGCTGGGACTTCTCAAGATACCGCTTGAAGAACAGCATGATGGGGGAGTCGATGGAAGCGATCTTCTAGCACTGATCAGACGGACGGCGCAGCTCTTGGCAATGCAGCACAAGGATTGGGAAACGCAGGTGGTGGTTAAATGAGATCGGTCCGATGTGTTCGTATTATCTATCTGTCCGCCTAGTTTGTTCTTTTAACATTTTGTTTTGCTTTTAGCTTTCGTTTTCAGTTTGTGAATTTTCTTTGGGTTTTCCTTTTTTTTCGTTGCCCTGCCTACAATTTTCACTTGTTTGCTACTTGTGGTGTGTATAAAATAAAAAGTTTTTACCTTAGCCTGCGACTGGCGGTTGTTGCGTCCGCTGTCGCGCTCGTCCTTGGCGCGATCACGGTGCCGCCGGCGGGAGCTCGAGTGGGACGTCTCGTCCCTGTAGCGGTACTTGTGCTGCCGGCGACTGGCGGCGGGCGACTTGCGGTGCGAACGCTTCGAACGCTCCTTGCGTCGGCGGGAAGAGATGCTGTCATCGAAACTGCAAAAAGAAAGGTGTCCGGTTAGTTCGATCTCGTGAGGTATTACCTAACCAACCACCCGGCGACAGCAGATGAATGGCCGTCCTTGGAGCAACGCCCAGCCGCGTGGACAACATGGAAAGCTACTTAGCTACCCAGCCAGCCAGCCACTCAGATTCTCAGCTACTTAGCGAGTAAGCCGCTCCACGCTCGCCTTGCCGCCGGATTCTTAAGCCAGGCAGCCGGCAAGCCAGTGCGAGACGTGTGTTGGCGAATCGGTTTTGCGTTACCAATCAAGTTAATCAACTCGGCCGGATGGCTACCTCAGCTGGTACTGTTACTGTTGGCTATCTGGCTGGCAGCGGCCCACCTCTACCGTCGGCCAAATGCCTTTGAGAGTACTTCATGGTTCGAGGAATGACACAATGTGAGGCAATCGGCAGTTTCTGAGTGAACCCAGCGACACAGCACCCTAGACTCGGCGATCGAGCCCAGAAACTGTGTCAATAACATCGGTAGCTCGGCGGGCAGAGCTCATGTTCATGCTCATGTTACATCCACTCACCACACCCACCCCAAGAAGACAAGAAGCCAGGGGGCCCAGACTGACGACGAGCTGCACAAGTGCGGGTGGGCAGCGATCTTGGCATGAATCAGCTGATTGCCGAGAGATAACTGACCTATCGAGCTACTACCAAATCCAAGATCCAAGAAGTCAACCAGCCGCCACATATGCTAATAAGGCAAAACCAGCTCTCATTGAGCGATTACGAAAATTTTTGTCGGTTGCGCGCTCACTGCTCCTCGCCCACGTGGCCCCCAAAAAGCGTCTAAATTTGGGCACAAATTATGAAAAACACAGAACCGAACTGAAGCTGAAAGTGACTTTGGCTGCTACAAGTACGATTCGTTCGTTCGTTAGTTCCGACCTGCATCCATACGTATATAGCATAGTGTGGTGGTATCGCATATGACAAATGCTCAACGCCTGCGCAACCGCCAAGAAAACTACTTGAGCGCACACGCTCTGTGTACAGCTGGGATGGATAGATCCGTAGGCTGGAAAGACTCTTGGCCAAGAAACGAACTGAATTGAACCTATCTGAGATCTGTGATCTCTGACTGGCGTCTGTCGCGGAAAAGCCGCTTACGGCCTCGCGGCAGTTAATAAAAGGAATACAGCTCCATGGTAGCCCAGCTCTTTCGGCATTTTGATTTATGATTAATGACGCGCTGCGTGCAAATTAGACCAGCTTTTATGGCCAACTGTAATTGGATATTAATGATTCGTTGATTCCGATTCAGATTCAGATTCAGAATCCGATTTCGAGTTCGAGAAACAAAAGAGTGGAGGGTAGGAAGCGAATGGCAAAGCAAGTTCATAATAGATTCCCAATTTGGACTGGAGCATTTCAGATCGGCGTTGTGTAAGGTAATTGGCTTAATATTTCACTCAAGGCAGTCGAACAGGTCGAAAGCTTGACTAATAAAAGGCCTCGTAAAATATTATCGCTGACCTAAAAGAACACGAGTAATGGGTTCAACGGGACTACCATAAACATGCTTAAGGTAGATGTAAACAAAGGGTTTGGTGGTTGTCAAACGGGGAAAGCTCTGATATGGGCGGCCGCAAGATAAGATATCTTGGGAAATAGTTATTTAAAATATGGCATTGTGGTAGACAAGCTCTAAAACTGGGTATCTTAGGGGTTGATCTGCGGGTAATCGTCGGAATTCGACCGATATATTGCCCGGCGTGCCAATAAGTTATGACAGCCTGTGGGAATCGAGATAAGATATGATTAGGAGAACTGAAACGAAGTTGCTTGGCCTGAAGGGGTTACAAAAGGCTATTCACACTTTAAAGAACTTCAACGGGAATTGCTGATTATTTCAAGGATGGAGGTAATTGAGGTAATTGAACAATCGCGCCCATATTTATAGAGTTCCTCATTCAGCGCCCTTGAGGATTTTGCCAGCTCAGACACATCGGGGGTTCTATATATTGTTATTTTTCTCTGTTGGCCTCGACTTTTCGCAGGCACACAGATGAGGCAACAGTTTTATGGCCAGGCCAATCCCATTTGTGGCCTTATCATTCCCAACATGTGGACACCAGTTCCTGGAGTGATTGTGACGACCTTGACCGATTCTTTCTGCCAACTTGGATTTGTTTGCATGTTCGCAAGTAAAAAAAATCACCCATTCACGCAATGAATACCGCAATTGACTACGATTAAACACCATTGTCTTGGCCAACTTCCTTAATGGCCAACAATTTGTACGAATCATGTACTCCTTACCACTTCCATGATAAAGAATCTGCGACAACAATTAGCATTTAGATTCAGTCGGCAAGATTAGCCGAAACGAAATCCGCTAAGAACAATAACCCACTGCGAGTGGAAGTCTGCAACTCGCTGCCATTCCGAGAACGAGAATAAAAACCTCATGAAAATAGTTTCTTATAAACCAGCCGTGTTATTGAATTATGAAATTAATCATTCGAAAACCAGTTTTTTTGTCATGATTTACATAGAGCAGCTGAGACACTTTAAACCCACCAACCAGAGCTGCCTGCACCGCCAACCGCCGACAAACATTTGTTGCGGCTCGAGAGATTTTTCTTCGTTTTGTTGTATTTAGCTTATTTTTTGTGCTGACCCTGAAAATGCCATAAATACATTAAGCAAAACGTAGCGCACATATGCGATCTGCCCTCCGCCCCCTCCTGCGCTCAAACAAATTGTACAAATATAAATATAATAAAAAAGCGTTAACAATTGGATTCCAATACCCGCTTCCAATGAACTGCAGAAGTTATGCGTCATTTTGGCTTTATGCGCTTACACACACAAAATACCCGAAAGCAGTTGAATAGACCAAGAAATGCTAGGGATGGTTCAAGGTTTGCCATCATGGTTCGTGAACTATTTATGGCAGGCCAGCTCAATAAATATTCAACTTTGTGATAGACAGTTCATCAGATGAGATAAAATCAAAACATTTCCAAAACAATTTCAACAACTCGGATCAATAAACCGAAGACTTATGGCACATGTTTATGTCAATAGACCAAGGCGAACTTTCTTGGTTCGTGAACTATTTAATGCTTGGTATTGATGACTTTAAGGTTGCACAGCTCAAATCTTTCGTGTTTTATGCCTACGTATAACAATTTTCTGTCGACACTTCCGCAAACAGAAAACTCCCATATTAAAGCTCAATTTATCCGTCACTTAAAGTCGACTCCCTATATGGAATAATTGTGATTTAAAATTCATTAATTTGGCATGTTTAAATACCCATCTATCTTTTCTTCCTATTTATCGACGTGACACTTCAACTCCATCCCTGGTCAGCAGAACTTGAATATCATTAAATATATATATGGCGTATATCTGGTTTCGTTTGGCTGCTCATTGATTAAAGCAGAAGCCAGTACTATATCTCTGTCCACAAATGAAACATAATGAGAAACCGGAATTTTCGGCCTGTCCCCAGAGTCTAAAAGCTACCAAGAGGGCAAAAGTAGGGGGTTTCGACCACTGGGTGAAATGCAAATGACTGTCGCGAGCCTTAAATGACAAAAGAAGTGCCGTTACGAGTATTGCCGAGTATAACTGATGAAAAGCAGAAATATTATAAGCAAAGAATGAGTAAGAGGCCAAGTATGTTAGCAGCCCAAACACAGCTGCGGGATTATGCAAATCCATTTGGGTGGCAGATCTCGGATCGAGGGCATGGAGGAGCCGGCAGGCCGAGGGCCAAGTGTCGAGGTGACGTTGGCCAATTGCAAGGTCACTGGTTGCGTCTGCGCAAACAGCGGACATCAATTGGCACTTCGGGCAGTAAGTGAGATGGGGAATGCAAGCAATGGACAGGCCTTTGTGCGTCAGTTAAAGAGGAGGAGCAGAGCTCCACTGGACGAGGAAGTGCCATGTCGGGCGGGTTCAAGCAGGCAGCCAGTGTCGGGGTCTGGGTCTGAGTCAGTTCAATCTGTTGGCAAAGAGGGAGAGATCGCCCGGTTCAATGAACGTAATGAAATTTTGCACTGAGATCGCCGCTGCCGCCTTTTCCTCGGAGTAACCCCATCCATCAGTCTCGAACGGACCGAGCCGGCCATTACTGTTAACAAAAACAAACAACAGTTAAGCGAATTCAGCAACAAGCCAAATTAAATATGCCAAATATCCCCCTGCTTTCGGCCCGCTCGCAAACTTACACACACACACAGTCGCTGCGAAAAAGGAAGCGATGGAAATTTGTGTGCAATTTAAATCGAGTCTAGAAGATCTCCCCATACTGCATTGTTGGGGTGCGAGTTTTTGTTATTTGTATTTGTTTTTGCGGTGCGTAGTCAATCACCTTTCGTCTGACTCTTTATAGGAAGTCAATAAAAAACATTAAAAATACAAAACAAAAACAAACATTTCAATCGGCGCTGAGAGTTGCATCCATTATTCACTTTTGTTTTCAGATCGTTGGCGTTATTTTTTTTTCGATTAGGCCTGCCTTGCGCTGTCGGAAATCGATCGAGAACTGTACGCTCAAGATCTAAGCTTTGTTGTCAAGCTTTAGTTGGCTACCCCAGCCGCCGGCGGTAGCAGCATCGATTGCGATCGTATATGGGTCTGCGGAGACAGGTCCGGTTTGTTCCGATCGTGATAAACGTCAGATAAATGAACCCGAGCAAGAAACAGAAGCCCAGAATACACAAAACGAAAAGCCAAATTAAAAAGGTTTCGACAAGATCTTGGGGGAGCTCCCTTTCGAATCAAGAGTCCCAGGGTGCGGAGACCTACAATGACAAAGGGAGGATTCCATTTGGCCAGCTGCTGACATAATTGCCTAAAAATATTTCAGCAGGAAAAGCCATTTGCGGCAATTATGTCATCAGGAATTCAAAAAGGAAGAACTTCAACAGCCAGTCGTTAAAGCTTAGTTTACCTACGTTCAGCTACTTTACTCAAATAAATATGTGTCTTAGTAGCAGTATGAACTGATTTGTTTTGCTAATTGCTAGCTGAATAAAAACCTATTAAATACAGTTGAATAAGTTTAAACTAAATTCGATCTTCTCAAATGAACGACTGACTGAAACGTCATAGATTCGCATTAAATTAGTTCCCTAAACGTGTTAATTGATGAGAGCTTGGATTTCATTGGAATCTGGACATCAGCTGCTGTTTCGGATGGGCACAACGCAATCATATAACGCGGAAAAGTGGCCAACAACCAGGTCGGAACTCTTGGGCCCCCTAAGTCAACAAAACGACGAAAAAAGGGTTGAGAGTGAGGCGCTCAACCAAATAAAGTGTGTCCCATACTTGAGGGTAGAACGCTAAAAGCTTTGCAGTTGGCCCGGCCCGGCGCTTAGGTTGCCTAATGAGCTGGACGGAGCTCGCCATTTGGACACCGCAACTGGCGGCTCAGCTCATAAGTAGGGGCGGTGTGCTTGACCAAATTTGGCGGGGAGATCTTGAACCGAATCGTAGCGGCACAACGCCAACAATAACAAACATATAGATATATACAGAAAAAAAAATCAAAATAAAAACAGAAAACAAACATCATCGAGAACGAGATTGAGTTGGGTTGAGCTCAAGATGGAGATGAAACAAAGAGCAGTGCGAGGAGGAGGTGCTCGGTGGCTTTAAATGAAGTGCGGACAGAACGCTTAGTCAGCAAGCTGTGCCGCCACTCAAGGCTAGCTCCAGTTTTCTGATTCGAGTTTCCGCATGCTGAAGAGACACTCACTTATACTCACACGTCGTGGACCCCAAGTGCTCGGACCGTCGACGCGGCTGTTGCTTCTGGTGATTGTTGTTGCCATCCGCTTGTGGCAACAGCACGCGGTCGGGGTAGAGCGGCTTGGGTGCCCACGAAGCAGCGGCCACATAGATGTCCGTTCGGGGTGTGGGCGGCGGCGAGGGCAGCGGATCCGGGGTTCCAGCCGCATAGCTGTAGTATCCATCCTCGGGCTCATCGACCACGGACAACCGATGCTTGGTCCTGGCCTGTCCGGAGTCATCGCTGTACAGATACTCGTGCATTGAGCGTGCGTACTTGCTGTTCTTCCTCCTCTGCTGGGCAGGTGTTAGCTGACTAGTTTGCTTGTTTCGGAGCAATTCGCATTCATCTGGAGAGGCCCTTATCCAGGAGCTGGCGGGCACGTACTGCCGTTGCTGGTGGGTCTGCACTAGTTTCGAGAAGTCCACATAGAGAGACTCATCAGTGGACGGTTTGCGCTGGAACTCATCATCGTCGTCACAGCGAACACGATGGACTTTTTCATCCATATCTCCAACATCATCTTCATCATGAGGCGTTGTGGGCGCACCCACGGAACTGTAGAAACTGTAGTTGCTGGACGACTGCGAGTAGGAGCGATTGCGTCCGTAAAACTCCTCCTCAAAGGGCAATCCCTGCGGGAACTTATTCGAGAAGGCCTTCTTAAGGCGCGGAGAGTCGTGCGAATCACTGGATCCCGTCGAGGAACCAGCTCCCTCTCCGTTGTGGGTGCACCCGTTGCTGCGCTGCTTAAGGCTCAGCTTGGGCGTGGCCGGCAGCTGGCGACGCTGGGCCAAAGGAGTGGCCTTTCCGGCTCCTCCTCCATTGGTGAGATCATTGGTAGCAGCCTGCCTCCGCGGTGGCAATGGTGGCTGCGGTGCCGGATAGTTCTTGGTGGAGCGCTGACCCACACGAGCTGGGCAGTTCTCCTTGGCTGCCATTCGTCCCGCCTGGTACGTGCGCTTCTGGCTGGTGGGGGTTCCCATCGGTTGCTGTGATGATACTGAGCCCGCTGGCTGATACTGTTTCCTGGCAGTGCTGGGCGTGGTCACCGGGCGGGCAGCCTGAGTGGGCGGTAATGGCGCCCTCGCCTTGCAATGGCGTGTGGGCGCTGCAGTGGAGCAGGTGCTCTCGATGCGACGGATCAGCTTGGGCGTCAGTGGCTTCACGCTGCCACCGCTCACCAGTCTCTGCTGCTGATAGTGGGGATGCTGTTCGGTCTGCAACTTGTGGCGGTTGCTGCTGCAGTAACTGCTCCGCCAGGGCTGCTGGCGTACAAAATTGCCACTCGTCACAACACCCTGCTGATGGATCGAGGAAGTCGACGAGGCTGTGGATGTGGAGGAGGAGCCAGCTGCCTGGTTGTTGTTTCTGCCCGGCATCGATTTCACCATCGATCTGTTGGCTCCGTTGCTGCTCAGGGGTTGGGCAGCTGCTGCTCCCATTTGGACACTGTTGCTCATGTTGCTGCTGGGGTTGTTGTTGCTGCTGCTACCGCTGGTGTTGTTGCCGTAGCCACAACTGCCGCGCGGCACTCGAAAGGAGCTGTATGGCCGAAAACCATTTCCATATTGTTGACCAACGACTGGCATTTTGTTAGCTTTTTATGATTTTTATTTCGTTGTTAAATAGACTCGCTCGTTGGTTAATTATTCGTAATTGCTGATGTTGCTGCGGGGCAATGCTGTTGTTTCCTTGTTGTTGCAAGTGGTCTCGTTTAGAATTGGCGTTGAAATTTAAACCGCTGAACGTTTACTTTAAACGCGTGCACTTGGAAGATCGCTTATCTTTAGCTTTATCGTTATCATTTGTATATAGCTGGCTGTTTGAATTTTGAGAATTTTATAGCATTAATTTCCAATGCTGTGCACACACTTGGCTGTCGCGAACGGACTACTACGTAAGCTGCGGCTACCAGTCAGCCAGATTTCATGGAACACCTTGGCCCAGCCTTTAGTTTCAATAATTTATCGAACACTTTTCTATTGTCTGCTGCTGCTGGCTGCTGTTGTTGCTTCTGCTCCTGATATGGCTGGTCGAAACGCGTGTAATTAACACGTTCTCGATGGCTTATGAGTGGGCTACCCCAACGGCAGTATCCATCGCCCAGAAAACCCCCTGCATTTGTGCGACTTCTTGCTGGCCGCATTTCGTTTTTGTTTTAGCCAGCCACTTTTGGCCTGTCAGCACGGCGAGGGCCACAATTGAATTAGCCACTAAAATAACCCTGAACCTTGACTGCGATTTAGCCTATGGCAAATCCAATTGGTCCCCAGCTACTAGCTACCAGTCAGGGGCTACCGGCCACTGGCAAGTTCATTGATAAGACCCCCAAATCCCAACCAGTTAAGGCTTTATGCAATTTGCTGAACGAGCCAAATACACGTTGTTCGTAGTTGGTAGAAAGTGTCTGCGCATGCGCCGAGCTCAAAGACCCGGCTGCGAACAGGTCCTCCGCCGACCAGTTTTCACAATTTTTACTTTTTTTAACCTGATTCGCAAAAGGAAACGCAAGTCTTGGGCCCCCGATCGGCCAAACAGTCAAACAGCCAAACAGCCAAGCGGGTCAACAGCAGGCAGCAGCCGACGAACGGCAACTGGTTGTGACGCTATGAGTAATGGAATCGGAAATAAATGCGAAATCCCTTGCCCAATAAAAGCACTATCGGCACGTCCGGTTCCTCCAAGTCATCCGTTCAGTTCGGTGCAACCCGTCTTTGATAAGTCGTAGGCGTCATCGTCGCAGTCGTAGTCGTAGTTATCTTATCTTGGCTTAGTTAACGCGTGTTGGCTAAAGTTTGTTCCCACTGGCCACTGATTTTCTTCTGTCCTCTAAAGCTCTGTATGCACAGCATTGAAACTTCTTGGAATAATTGAGGGGGTGTTTTCGAGCTGATTTGAAATTCCGTAGGCGCGCGAGTTATTATTTTTTGCCAGGATGCATAAACAATTCGCGAAAATCACACGGGGAGCTTCAGTGCTTCAGAAGCACACACTGCATTTTGTTAAAAATTATAAACAATATAGAGCTGCTTATACATTTCTCTCAAAAAACACTTGGTGGCGGTTGCACGGCGGCGACGGCGACGAGCGAAGAAGCCAGCACCTCCATTCGCTTTCGAGTTGTCGTTGCGACTGAGCAGCCGAGCGACAAGTTGGTAGCGAACAAGTGTCGGTTGTACCGCCGCTGCCTCCGGCGCTGCCGCCTCTACCGCTCGACTTCGCTGCTCGCATTTCCAGTTTACCAGCTTACAGACAGACGATCGAGACGCAGTCGAGGCAGCGGCGAATTCGCCGCACCATGCGTGCACCCAATTGATGGCTTGTAATTTAAATAAAAAATGATTGAAATCGAAAATGATCGACAATAAAACAAGAGCATGGCGGAAACGCGGGCAATACACATTTGAGAATAGTACTCCTTATCGATGCGTTTGATTTTCATATTTGGGCTGCGTTTTTCGGCCACTTCCGCGTTGCAAGATGTCACCAACATTTGAGTAATGAGCCGGGACAGGTCGATTAATCTGCCGCTGCTGTGGTTCATGAACACTTAGCCAGCGTGTTTTATGGCAAATGCAAAAGGTTAATAAACAATGACAGCAACGGCAGCACCCTGGCGGGCATGAAAACGTCACTTTATCGACAAAGAAAGCGGTCGCTGCTAGTGGCGTATAAATTGCGAAATGCGACTCTGATTAAGCCAACTCCCCAAGATGCTCTTGCTGCAACTACCTAAAAAGGCCACGCCAAGTGTATTAAACAATAATAAATGCGACAACGTCGCGCCTCAAGTTATCCGTTGTTTTGAGTAATATGCAAATACGCTTTAAATACGCAGGCGCATAAATTAAGGCGAGGAAATGCAGCGGACAACGCGCCAGGATCCGCCAGATCTGGTGGAGACCCAACGCCCACGTTCACCGGCCTCCCGAAGGGGGTCAGCACAAAGAAATCGCTGAGTCCGCATTAATTTACAGTAAGCCGACTGAAGAGGATGACTCTTAGCTGGCAGGAACCAGCGCAGATTTTACTTGCCATATATGGCCAAATGTTAATTTGTCTCTCTGGCTGCTCCTGCTGCCCGAGCGGCACTTCTTTATGGAGCCATGCGCCATTAAAGACACGACCGTTTACAAGCCATTCAAAGAAAGCGAGTCCCAAGGAGCGCGGAGCGTTGCGTGGGCAGGACACTTTGGTTGCCACATCTCCGACAGCTGCGGGAAATACCCGTGGTGCAGTAGGCAGAGCCAGTTTACGTGGACGAGACTGAGCCGAGACTTTTCGAAAGGTTTCACACCAGGGAAGTTTGTTTATTCAGTCGATGTTGTGGAGGCAGATGTTAAGTCTTGCCACTCCGTCTTTTTAACTTTCAGGCAAGTCACACTCCTAAATGCAAGAAAAGTGCGAAATAGGTAAGTAAATTCAGAGCTAACAATCTTAAGGTTTCATCTTGTCCAAGGCCGCTTTTATGTTTTTCGGTTGCATAAAATTAAAAATTAGAAACGGTACCGTTAGTTAAACGGTTATTGCAGCCAAATCTGAGGTATCGGGATATACCCATTCAAAAACATTACGATCTATACTCTGTTATGGAATCGACTCGATCAATTTCGCAATAAAGAACAATTTGTATTCCTTTTCGAATGCTGTCACAAAGGCAGAGCAAATCTCTTGACAGCTTAAAATATTTTCGGTGCGTTGGGAATGTCGCAATCGATTTTTGTAACCAGACAGGGTTTTTTCGTTTCGTCTGATGAATATTTGACCACAATAACGCTTTGGAATTCAAAAGCAGTTATTATACAGGGACTGATTCCTTTATAATTCCTTTTATAAGATACGCCTTGTAGAGTTTACCCGAAGGGTATGTGATTCCACAGCGATGTCAACTTCGCTTGAATCTATTTTAGACCCTCTGATAGAATAGGTTTTGCCAAGTGACAAATCATGCGAGTTACTTACGTGGGTTCCTTGGATATCTGGGCCTTCTTGGCATCGAGCTCGTGTCGCCTTCGCTTGGCCGCCGATCTTGTGTGATGTGTGTTGGTGATGCGCGGCCTGCAGTGAAATAATGGAGACCATGAGTACAATGGGTAGCTGAGTAGTTCCTCACATAGCTCGCAGAGAATCCCGAGAATATGGGAAAATCTGAGAATGCAAACATGATGGTGAACTTACGGCGATGGGGCCTCAGCTAGGGGTGGCGAATGATCGGCAGTATCGTGTCGTCGGCGCTTGTCTCGTGTGCCTGCCGAGGAGCGATCCCTTGAGTGGTGGAGTCTCCGTGTTCTGGGCATCTGAAAACGTAGTATACACACATTGTCAGTGGGTCTGTGGTACCTATAGGACACCTATCAGATTTATCTATAGGCTATATACTACTGCCTATATGCGCATATATGCATGCACATATGTACTTATGAACCGTAAGTCAACGGGTGGTGTGAGCACTGGGAACAGCCCCGTATCACCCACCACCCCTTTCAGCTGTTCCCACCAAAGAGGTGAGTACAGTACGGAATACAGCTGGCACGCACACGCACACATTCACACCCACATACACACACTCGCACACGCGGGCGCTCAAGCAAATTGCAATATTGTGCCTCTGTGTGGGTGCATTGGAAAAACGGACTACAAATAAAAGCAACGAAAAAGTCCAAAAACTTTCGCATTTTAATTAGCTAACCATTAGCGCATCTACCTTGCAATTTGCTGCTGATATTTTTCACGAGCGCGAAAATTGATTTTTGTTGTATGCGCTCCGCTGGCTTTGCTTTGCTACTGTTGTTGTTGCTTGGCCGAAGCGTCGCTGTCGCTGCCGTTGTTGTTGCCTTTTGAGCAGCTGCTGCTGCCGCTATATCCACAATTGTTGTCCTGCAAATCCTGGCTTCTGCCTGTTGTTGAAAACGCTTTTTGGGCTTTTCACACACACCGAAAAATAGTGTGCGTTTACGTTGAAAATCGTGTTTTTTTCCTTCAATTCACGTCACTTGGTATTTTATTCACCACGTCTGGGAGACAGTGTTGTGCACGCCAACTAAACAGTGTTGAAAAACGCTGACGAAAAAGAGCTGCCGAGCGCGCAACAACAGTACCAAACAAAACACTTTGGGGGAAAAACTAAAACAGCGCAATAATAATGACCTACAACCAATAAAAAAGAATACAATTCCACAAAACTTTGCTTCTGGGAGCAAAAACTGGAAAGTAACTGTTCTGCTCTAATATAAATCGTGTGTTAAGAATATGAGCGTGTGCGGCGTGCTGCGTAGTCAGCTGTGCACCCGCACGCTCGCGTCTGCGTCTGTATGGGTGCCACAAATCCCATGGACAGGTAGCAGTTTTGTTGGATATCTTGTTTTCCCTATTTTCGAGCTATCTGTTTTGTCGAGCATTTTCATATCTTGTTTGGGGCTTTGCAGCCGTCTTACCTCTTTCTTCGCGCGGCGCTGCGTAGTATTAGCTGGGGGCGTGGCGAGGGGCGGCGCTGGCAGAGCCAAAAACGGCGAACGCGGCAAATAGAGGCGCTGCCACAGGCCGCTCAAGAGTTGCGTTAGCGACTGCCAGGAGAAATTCGCTTTCGCTTGCTGCACGCTGCCGCTGGGCATGTGTTTGTCCTTCGGTGAGGGTAGTTGCATGGGTTTTGTCCTGTTGTTTATGCTTAAGTGCGAGTGTTTGCATGGGAATGTTCACCTTTTGGCGCCCTTTTTCGCTTCCGGCGCGCAGTACGCCTCTATCAGCTCGTTTGCGATGAAACTACCGCATTGCGGTGCTCGTTTGGCTGGGCTGCTCTTTTCAACAGCTCTTATCAGCAGCCTGCAGTGCAACAAATATAATTAATGCGCGGTTATTTGCAACGGATTAAATTGAATTGCACTTGGTTAGTGATGTGAGAAACATGTTATTGAGCGACTCTTATCGATGTTTTGTTGATATCGATGTTAGGCAATGCAACCTTTAAGGGTCGTCATAGCACAGTGTTAGTAAGAGTAAGCAGTAGTTAAAGTTGCCAGATAATGAAAATACAGGCGGGAAGTATTCAAATTCAAAACTAGCAACGGACGACTGATACAAAAGCGTTACAAAACAAATAAATCAACTTTTTAATTGTTGTAAATTTGCCTTTTTAAAATTAAAGAGTAATTGCGCGAGCACCAGCTGGCTACCTCATGTTCGGCACTGCGCCTGCGCTGCTTTGGCGCCCAATAAAAATACGGGTTCCGATTCATTCAATTGCATAACAATACGCGAGGAAAAATAACGGTATCGTTATCGTGTGCCCACGCTCAGTCAAATACTGACGTGCCTATCCCAACGGTCGTGTGCGCGGATTCACTTCCCCGAACTCTGCTTCCCGCGTTTTGTCGCTCTGGGAAAGAGTCAATCTAGCTGGGATATACTTTATTTTGTCCGAAAGAAGCCCACAGAAGCCGATGGAATGGCTTGAATACCGATAGACTATATAGTATGCCCCGCCCACGTAACATCTGCAAGCCGAATGGAGAAACTTGCTCATCGTAGCATCGGTCCAGGATTCTAGTCCCCGAAAAAACGTAATCCCTCTACATTTGCGAGTAGGATTCTGTACCAAAAACGTTTGCGCGTTCCATGGCAGAAGTAAGTATTTTTATTGATTTTTTCCCGAGCCCGGGAGCTGATATTTGTGGCCTAATCCGAGACTCGCGTGAGTCGCATGGAATATTCAATTACACACACACACTGAGGAGTACAAATGGCGCAGGCCTTTTTGGGTCACGAGGCTGCTGTGCGAGTGTGTGTGTGTTGACATTGTCCTGGTCTCGTTTTCATTTTCCTTTTCGCTTTCGCACGTGTTTTTTTTGGCAACACATACGTAACACATCGCATCTTGGCCAGCCGCATATAGACGATCCATAATTCATGACGTTTGCTTTCGCTTTCAGCTGGCCAGCTAGGGAACCGGAAACGGAAACGGCCACGCAACCGGAACCGGAACTGGAACAGTAATTATAACTGGAAGTGAGCCCGAAACCGTAACCGTTACCGTTACCGCTACCGATTTCGAAAACGATCGAAGGTATTAGCACGGCATGGACACCGCTGCCGCCGCCGCCGCTGCAGTCGCCGTTGACCTGAAACCCGATCAGCAGCTGCTGGGCAGCTCCACAAAGGCCCGGATTGGAGGAGGAAATACTGGATGCGACTGCCTGGGCAGCACCGTGGAGACCATGTCGCTGACTCCGCCACCCACGCCACCTACACGCGCCACTGATGGCCAAGTGGAAGCGTGTGGAGCTCCAGGCATCCCAAGTGCTCCCGCTGAGACCCTTTCCCTGAACGGAATGAAAGGCAAGGAGGCGCCGGAAACAGCAACCGCAATAGCATCCACTGAACCCACTCAGCCGGATATGCCCGCCACATCATCAACGTCTTCCGCCAAAGCTTCCATCACGCCAACGTCTGCCTTGCTGGGATCGGGATCAGCAACAAGTTCGCTAGTCCCTGCAGCGGAGCATCCACCAGCTGCAGCTTCATCGGGGCCTAGTAGCAGTGCCAGCAGCTCCAGCAGCAGCAGCAGCAGTTCCGGATCCGACGAGAATGTGGTCCAGCTGCTGCCCTGGCAGGACATGCCCACGTATCTTCAGTTCAATCCCTACGTACTCCGTGGTTACAGACCACTGCAGACCTTCAAGGGATGCCTCCTCAGCCTGTTCTACTGGCACAACGAGACCATCAACATACTGACACATGGTGAGTTCCGTTTGCCCTCAACCTTCCACCTCCGCCCCTTTCCCACCCACCTGTCACCACTGGCTTAATTATCGATCCGCCGCGTCTAACTGCTCGTAACAATCACGGTCAAAGCCAAGTGGAGGCACGTAAATAGATTAGGTCGGAATTTGTAATGAACCTTGACTGAGGTTGGCTTGGGCATGCATAAGAAAGTGGCCAACTAAAGATAGCATTCACCCCCAGCTGAACATGGATTTTGTTGATAACTTCCATTAGTGTAAGGTACAATTTTTACGTTCTATTTATTTCACAGATTTTAAAATTTGAATTTTTTGACCAAGTCAACAAAATTTCTTCGCGCTTACTCGAAACTATAATTTAAATACCCTCAATATTAGCAAATCTAAATAGGTTTGGTTGATCAAGTTGAGGAATGACATTTCGGGTCAATCTATCTAGTACAGTATGCATTTCTCACTAGGATTCATGGCGGATCCGGCTGGGCAGTTGAACTCCTTCGAGAACTCGTCGAAGTTAGATAAAGATCCAATAACGCGGAACTTTCCTGGCATGTGCTGGTCGGTTGACACCTGAAGTGCCTTCACACTGGGATGTGCATCGTTGCACCAGCTCTGAGCAAAGCTGATGAAGAACAGTTGTGTGGCGGTGTATCGCAGGTTGGGTAGGGTCTCCTTGGTCATATCCTGAGCCCCATTAGGAAGTGTCAGCTGGTTTTCGTACCATTGCCGGTAGGCGGTGTAGGCCAGTCGCATTCCGCCGTTGTCCGCAATGTTCTCCGACTGCGCGGTTGACTCCTTCAGCTGAATGCCGTCGTAGACATACCTGCCGTACTGCTTGGTGAAGCAGTCCCGTCGTTTCAGGAAGTTGCTGCTGGACTTCTCATCCCACCAATCCTTCGAGTTCCCCTTCTCGTCGAACTTCCGCCCGCTGTCGTCGAATCCGTGGATTAACTCGTGTCCAATTAGGGAGGCCAGGGTTCCGAACATAATCGCATTGGGGTAGACATCGGACCAAATGTAGAAGGGCTGTAGCAGGGCCACCGGAACCTTGATGGTGTTCTCTATCAGGATGTTGGCCGGGGTGTAACTGAGTTGGGAGCCCGCCTCAAACGGTTTGGCCGGCTTGTGGAGCATCTCCCGCATCTGTTTGGCCCCAAGTAGGCTTGTATATCGCACATTCTCCACGTAGTCGTCACTTTGCAGATTGAGTTCGGCAAACTCCTCGGTGAAGTTGTCATCTGAGTAGTTGTTGACCTCCAGCGTCATCGCCTGTAGCTTCGCCATAGCAAGGTTCCGTGTGGGTCGCTCGATCCAATTCAAGGCGGGACTGGAACGGAGTGTCTCGTTAAAGGTAGACTTCAATTGACGCCACATGTTGTCGATTTCTCTCGAGGATTTCTCGTTGTTGTAGCGACGATAGAACATGTTGTCCAGATTTTTGGCAAAGTACTTCTTGGTAAGGTCCACGCATGCCTGCTTCTGCTTCTCCTGCGAATCGGATGGCGTCTCCACAAACTCCCAGATCAGCCGAAAGAATATATAGTTGGCTACAATGCGCTTGGGCGTACGCTTAATGACTTCGACCAAGTTTTGCTGATAACGTTTGTTATATTCGTAAATCTGGTCGGAAATGAGCTCTCCCATGCTCACAAACAGCAATCGGTCGATATCCAAGGTGGGGGAGTACCTTCTCTGGATTTCGTCCACTGTGAGTAACTGGGTCAATTCACCCAGATCTAGTCCTTCGCTATCGTCCACTAGTCCTTGAGCCAAATCCACCTCAAAGTCAATCAGTTCCTTGGCCGTTTTTTTGGCCAAATCCATTTGCACGCCCAGGGAACGCTGCAAGATGCGCTGGATATTATTACGATATTTCTGACGATATACTGCTGTTGCATCATCGACGTACATGGAACGCGCCTCCAGCGGGAAGTCCTGCTGACCCAGGTATATTCGGTTCCGGGTATTGCTGGCCAAGTCCTTATTCACCTCAATGCCCATAACAGGAGTTATACCGTATCGGTAGGCCATGCGAGCAGTAGTATTCAGCCAGTCGAAGTCGTCCTCCTGCCAGGAGGATCCTTCGAGCAGCGGCATCGTTCCGAACTCAGCAATGAGCCCCTTAAGCTTTTCGCTGTACGTCGAGTTGAGCTCCTTGATCCGGAGGCAGGACTCGTAGAAATGCTTCACCTTAATGTCTTCCGGAGTGTCGTAGGTATCGTGGGGTGTGTTGAGCATCTTCAGGATCTTTCGGTTAAGTCCTTTGGTCAGAGTCTCGAATACTCCAGTGGTGACCACTTGCATGCTCAAAGCCGAGTTGATGCGCTTATAATTGCCACAGGAGAATGCGTAGAAATCGTTGCATGGATCCGCCTTCTGGTCCATAAAGCTCTCGATCTCAGCCGTCTTCGCCTGACGCAGTAGTTCCTTCATGTAGGGCGTGTCCTGTTTGAGATCTTCCTCGCTGGTAGGAGCAGCCGCGACCATCGCACTTAGGACGTGGCCAGCAATGCAAATACAGAGCAACTGCATCGCGTTGTGCTTCGTTTTAATTCCCATGATCGACTGTCGTGCCTCAGTTGATCTGATGAGTTCATCGCCATCCCCATTAAAGCCAAGCCGCTCCTCGGATCTCGGTAAACAAAAGGCGACCCTGGGGTTATCGGGTGCTCTCTGACACAGTGCTCAGCTCAAACACTGAGTTCCTATTGCTCACTGCTGATTGCAAACAGCTTGCTAATTTTTATCAAATCATTTTTTTCTCGGAAGCATTATCATTCACTATAGCTGTTACATTACAGCTGAACTTAACTTGTCTACAAACTTTTTCTGTAGATATGCTTTAGTTGTATAATACTAGCGAAAACCTTTCATTTTATAAAATTAGATTCGGATCTGTTATACTTTTCCTTATTGGCTGAATTTTTACTCAGAAAGAAGTCAATGATTTTTTAATATAACCTTCATTAAGCTGTTAAAGTAAATGTGCTTTTAGCAAAGACTCTTTATATTGTTCTACTCACGTGAATGATAGAATTGATGTCAAGGTAGTTGATTACTCTGCCATGACGTCCAGTTGATGTGTGTCTATTGTAAACCTCAAACAATATAAGCCTCAGCCGGCACGTTTCCGAATTGTGACGAAAGCAGAATCTCCACATTTCGCTAAAAACATTGTAAATAGGCATATTTAAATTTTATTTGTTCAACATCACTTTATGAATTAAGGTTGAGGTATAGGATAAGAAAATATGGGATTAGGTCGGATATTAACCATTACTAAAGTGCTCATCCCTTCCAAAACTTAGAAATCACAAAGTAAATAGTTAACAACGAATAAAATTGAAAAGTTGAACTGCTTAGTTTTTACTATTATATACTCTAGTAAAGTATGCATTTATCGATGGGATTCATGGCTGTTCCGGCGTGGCAGTTGAACTCCTTTGAGAACTCCTCGAAGTTAGATAAAGTTCCAATAACGCGGAACTTTCCTGGCATGTGCTTGTCCGTTGATACCTGAAAGGCCTTCACCTTGGGATGTACATCGTTGCACCAGCTCTGAGCAAAGCTGATGAAGAACAGTTGTTTGGCGGTGTATCGCATATTGGGCAGGGTCTCCTTGGTCATTTCCTGAGCCCCATTAGGAAGTGTCAGCTGGTTTTCGTACCATTGCCGGTAGGCGGTGTAGGCCAGTCGCATTCCGCCGTTGTCCGCAATGTTCTCCGACTGCGCGTTTGACTCCTTCAGCTGAATGCCATCGTAGACATACCTGCCGTACTGCTTGGTGAAGCATTCCCTCCGTTTCAGAAAGTTGCTGCTGGACTTCTCATCCCACCAATCCTTCGAGTTCCCCTTCTCGTCGAACTTCCGTCCGCTGTCGTCGAATCCGTGGATCAGCTCGTGTCCAATTAGGTAGGCTAAGGTTCCGAACACAATCGCATTGGGGTAGACATCGGACCAAATGTAGAAGGGTTGTAGGAGGGAAACCGGAACCTTGATAGTGTTCTCCACCAGGACGTTGCTTGGCGTATAGCTCATAAGTTCGCCCGCTTCCAGTGGTTTAGCCGGCTGGTGAAACAATTGGCGCATTTGTTTTGCTTGCATCATCTGAACCTGTCGCAAATTCTCCACGCAGTCCGTGCTTTGCAAATTGAGGTCCGCAAAGTCCTCGGTAAAGTTCTCCTTTGCGTAGTTGTTGACCTGCAGGGTCATAGCCTCCAGCTTAGCGATGGCAAGACTTCTAGTGGATGGCTCGATCCAATCTAGAGCCGGACTGGATAACAAGGTCTCCTTAAAGGCGGACTTCAATTGATGCCACATGTTGTCGATTTCTCTGGAGGATTTCTCGTTTTTGTAGCGGCGGTAGATCATGTTGTCCAGATTCTTGGCGAAGTACGTCTTGGTGAAGTCCACACAGGCCTCTGTCGGCTTTTCCTCCAGTCCACTTGGTTTTTTTATAAACTCCCAGATCAGGCTAATGAATAAATAGTTGGCTACAGTGCTCTTGGGCGTACGCTCGATCACCTCGACCAAATTTTGCTGATAACGCTTGTTGAATTCGTAGATCTTGTCGGAAATCTTCTCTCCCATGCTCACGAATATTAATTGGTCTGTGTCCAGGGTGGGGGCATATCTCTCACGCAATTCAGCGACAGTCAGAAGTTCCACCAGGTCCCTTAGGTCCAGGTGCTCGTTGTTGTCCACCAGTCCATGGGCCAAGTCCACCTCGAAGTCAATCATTTCCTTGGCCGCTTTTCTTGCCAATTCGACCTCAACACCTAAGTATCGCTTCAAAATGAGCTGCACATTACTCTGATAATTTTGGCGGTAGATGGCCGTTTCGTTGTCCATATACATGGACCGTGTCTTCAGTGGGAACTCCTGCTGGCCTATGTAGATAATGTTTTTTTGGTTATTGGCGAAGTCCGTGGCGACTCCAACGCCTATAATGGACGTTATTCCGTATCGGTGGGCCATGCGAGCAGTAGTATTCAGCCAGTCGAAGTCGTCCTCCTGCCAGGAGGATCCTTCGAGCAGCGGCATCGTTCCAAATTCAGCAATGAGCCCCTTAAGCTTTTCGCTGTACGTCGAGTTGAGCTCCTTGATCCGGAGACAGGACTCGTAGAAATGCTTCACCTGAATGTCCTCCGGAGTGTCGTAGGTATCGTGGGGTGTGTTGAGCATCTTTACGATCTTTCGGTTGAATCCATTGGTCAAAGTCTCGAATACTCCAGTACTCATTACCCGCATAGTCAAAGCCGAGTTGATGCGCTTGTAGTTGCCACAGGAGAAAGAGTAGAAATCCTTGCAAGGATCCGACTTCTGGTCCATAAAGCTCTCGATCTCAGCAGCTTTGGCTTGACGCAGTAGTTCCTTCATGTAGGGCGTGTCCTGGTTGAGCACATCCTCGCTTGTGGGGGCCGCTATAACCAGGGCACTGACAACGTGACCAACAATCCAAATGCAGAGCAATTTCATCGCCATGTGTCTCTTTTAAAATGAAATATTTGAATAAACCAAGTAGTTAATAAGCTGCCGAAAAAGGAATGGAGCGCTTAGGCTTATCGCTTTCTTTCTTATTATAACTTAGAGGTGGTAACCAAATCTTCGGTTCTTAGCATACATTTTAAAATGAGAATACCTCGTCGAAGTTCATGCCAAAACGGGAAACCCGTTTAAATGCAATGCACTCTTCTATAGTATATAATCGTAATGCTATCGACTGTAATAATATGCAAACCAAAGCAATTAACGGCCAATACTAGTTACTGACGTCATTAAGTGCCCATAGCATTCCACCCAATTATTACACTATAACGTGAGCTGTATTCCAATCACGCACTCCCCTCTAACTTGGGACAGAAACATGGGACCCACGACCAAGCGGGTGATAAGGAAGAGCTGGGGCAGCGCTTCCACCCCGTGCTGCACTGAAAGAAACTTCAAGCCCATACATACAATAATATGTGGCATATAAACCAATAGGCAATATTTCTCAACCGGAAAATATATTCCAAATATCATATAATGGAATGGAATAATGCATATAACAGGACTGCGTTCAGATTTCTCTCAGTGCAGCTTAATCTCAATCTCAGTCGCAGAGAGTGGGTGCGGAAGTGCGTCTTGTCGAGCTGCCCGTTCAGTCGCTCTCGGAGTGTTCGCCATGGAGAACTTTCGTATCGCACATGCCCTGCTCCAGCTACTGCTGCTCCATCTGGTGGGAAGTGGTCGAGGTCACCTGCTAACTGGTCAGCCGGCCATTGACCTGCGCATCCAGGCGCGGGAGCAGCTGATCTCGCAGTCCAATGACAGCGCCTATGTCCAGCGACTGATGCGTCTGTCCAAGTCAGCCGAGATGCGGAGCTATATGCAGCAGGACGCGGATGCCTGCGACAACTTCTACGACTACAGCTGCGGAAATTGGCCCCAGATCAATCCGGCCAACGATGCCTATCCCCGCGAGACGAACTTCGTGCAGCTGCTGCTCAAGGCCTATAGCCACAAGCAGCAGCGACTGATGGAGCAGCCGGCGAACGAGGAAACGGATGAGGTGGCCGTTCTCCGACTGAAGGAGTTTTATGCCAGTTGCCTGCTCTTCCGACAGGCGGCGGAGGATCTCTACAGACGTCAGTTGCAGGAAATTGTGGCTGAATTCGGACGCATGCCCGTCCTAAGTCTCCCGGGTCAGGAGTGGCCAGCCGAGGAGTTTGATTGGCTGGACACGGTGGCGCGAATAAAGCGGCAGTACGGCTTTGACATCCTTTTGCTCTTTCAGCAGTCGGCGGATCACATATTCGTGGGACAGCCAAAGCAGATTCGTCCGGAGGCCAACAGAAAGGGCGTGGCAGAAGACATAGCCAATCACCTCGAACGTCACTTAGGTGTGGATCCCAAAGTGGCCGTAACAACGGCAAGGGAAATCACAGAGTTTGAGCAAAAGGTTGCCGCCATTATGGTGGATCGCCGAGTTGGAGTGATGTCCAAATTGTACACTCCAAGTGATGCGGACTACGTTGATGTCGCTAATCTCACCCAGTACGTGGAAACTGTCCTTGACCGGGAGTTGGAAGCCAACGAGTCCCTATACCAGCATGTGCCTGGTTATCTAATGAAATTAGATGAGCTGGTGACGGTGACACCACCTCACGTACTGGCTAACTACGTCTTCAATGAGCTTTTAAAGCACTTCTACTACGAGCGAGCGGAATCCGTTGTGGAGCAGTGCGTCAGCCGGGTCAGGGATCTCTTTGCCGAGCTCCTTGACCACATGTTGTTCAAGCAGTATGGAGATGAAGGTACCCTTAAGGAAATAGATGTAGTCTGGCAGCAGTTACAGCGCAGCTTTAGAGGTCTGTTACAAAACTCTTCAGCGAATTGGTTGGTTCCGGAGACGAGAGAACAACTACTAGAGCAGCTGAATACAACCAGTCTGGTGATCAATGGATATGCCGAAGTCAATTTCACGCAGCGATATGAGGAACTGCACCTGAAACCTAGGGATTATCTTCACAACCTGAGGACCATACTTAACCATCAAAGTTTGAGCGTCAAGGTGAAGGCTCAGACATCGGTCACCTATGATCCTGTGGGAAAGAGAGTCCTGCTACCAGTTGCTCTGCTCCAACCGAACTTCCTGTGGTCCCGCTACTATCCAAAAGCAGTGTGGTATGGCAGTCTGGGCACCTTGCTGGCTCAGCAGTTGGCACACAGCCTGGAAGATGCATCCAAGTGGGATGCCAAGTCCTTTGCTGAGTACTCCAAAAGGAAGTCCTGCTTCAAGGAGCAGTACGGAAGACTGCGGCTCAATGGTCAGTACTTGCCGGAGAGCGATCTGCAGGCGGAGAACATAGCCGACAATCTGGCCATTCAGGTGGCCTACCACGCCTACCGAAGGCTTCTGGCCGAGCTGGACCCATCCTTCTTGGGCTCCGAGTCCTTGCCACAACTCAACCTTGGCTCCCGAAGACTGTTCTTCCTCAGCTTTGCCCAGTTGTGGTGCAATGATGCCAATGAACAGTTCCGGGACAAGCAATCCCTGTTTCTTGGCACTCCCAATGCCCTCCGCGTGCTGGGAGCACTATCGAACTTTAGAGCCTTTGGACGGGACTTTAACTGCGGGAGCGCTAGCAGAATGACCTCTCCCCAGAAGTGTCAGCTCTTCTCCGTAATCCTGGATTAGTTAGGACATCATTTAAAGTACTGTAAACTAAATTCTACCCATAATAAAAACTAACACTGAAAAGTTGGGTCATTGAATGGTTACTTCTCGACAATTTAAAATACACATATTGTCAACAGCAATTATTAGAGCGTCTATATAGCCATGACCGTCTATATGTTTCTACGCACTCTCATTGATAAAGCTACTTTGTTTACATTTCTAGACACATTCAGCATTAAATTTATATATGCCAGAACTACATTTTTGCCAATTCAAAGATGCTATTATATTTGTTTGTTTATTTTTTATTCATTTGAGCTTACCAAGTTAAGCAACATTAAAGCAAACTTAGTTAAATAACAAATGAATCAATAGATGGCGCACTTGAACTCCGGATCCATTGGCGCAGATTGCGAGCAGTTGAAGACCCAGGGGAACTCCTGGAAATTGGACAGTGGTCCAATCACCCGGTACTTGCTGGGTGCATGCCTGTCCGATTGACTCACCCAGGGCTGGAACAGAAACTGGACGTCGTCACACAACAATTGTGCGTATCCCAAGAAGAAAAGCTGGCGACTGTTGAAGGGCAGACCCTCCATGGTTTCTCGCTGAAGCACCTCCTCGGATTGCTGACCCAGCCACAACTCGTAGGCGGCGTAGGCCAACTTAAGGCCTCCACTATCCGCTATGTTCTCCGACTGATCCTTGCTCTCCGGCAGCTTTTTTCCACCGTATTGGTACTCGTGATACTGGGCCTGGAAGCACTTGCGCCGTTCCTCAAACTCGTAGCGGGATTTCAAGTCCCACCAGGGCGCCAGGTTACCAGACGCATCGTACTGCCTTCCATCGTCGTCGAAGCCGTGTAGCATCTCGTGGGCGAGGAGGTAGCCCAGAGTGGCGTACTTTAATGCCTCCGGATACTGGTCACCCCAGAAATATCGGGGCTGCAGCAGGGCCACCGGGATCGTGATGTTGTTCTCCTGAATGTTGTAGGCGGGAGTAAACCCGAGTAGCTCTGTGGCATCTACGGAGTCTGCCGGCTGATTAATCCTTGCCACAAATCGGATGCCCTTGGCAATGAGCAGCTGCTGAACATTTGGAACGTAATTGAGGCGATCGATGGACACCTCTCCATACACATTCTCAAAGTTCTCCTCATCGTAGGAGTTGATGTTCAGCTGCATACGTTCTAGCTTTTCGATGGCCAACGTCCTGGTGGCATTGGATATCCAGTCCAGTTTGTCTCCCGAAAGCCGATGCCTGAAGATTCCTTTGATCTGATCCCAGATCTTGTGAACTTCCGACTCCACGACCGGGTTGCGATATCGCTTGTAAACTGCGTGCTCGGCGAGCTTTCCGAAGTACTTCTTAGTCGATTCGGTGCACCATTTAACCATGTCCTTGGGCTGGGCGTCCACCAGGAAGTCCTCGAGCAGCTTCCACAGAACGTAGTTTGCCTGTGTGGCCAGCGGTGTGCTCCGCATGGTCAGAAGTGCTTTGTCCAGGTACTCCTCATCATAGATGTACAACGACTTTGGTATGTTTTCCTCGCCGAGGATCAGGGCCAGGAATTCGGTGAAATTTAGATGGTCGCTGTACTTCTCTTGAAGATCGGCTACCGTATAGAGGGAGAGTGATTCCTGCAGAGTCGCTGCACCAGAGCCACCGGACGAGAAAGTTCTCTCCAACTCAGTGAGCTGCTCGGCCGTGTGTTTTGCAACGCTGGGACTCAGACCGAAGTATTGCTGCAGATCCATGGATGTGCGTACCTCCTCTATTAGATTCGTTAAGCGTGTGTTAATCGTCTTAAAATCTGGCTGACTTATGTACACGCGGTTCACCGATGTGTTCCGGATATCGTGCATGATCTCCAGGCCTAGGATGATCTGTTTTCCGTATTTGTGCTGTATCTGGGCCACTGTTCGCCACCAACTGAAGTCGGAGGAGTTCCACTGGGCCCCAACCATGGCCGGGAGTGCTCCGTACTCCCCGATGACGTTCTCCAGGGCCAGCTTGTAGTGCACATCATCGCGGTGGACCAGATTGCAGGACATGTAGAAACGCTGCATCTTCTTTTCCAGCTCGGATTGCAGGTCATTAGCGCGCAGCAGCCGCTGGAGGCGTCGATCGAATCCCTTGGATATTAATTGAAAGTTGTCGGTCATAACGTCGCCCAATAGCTGGGCGGGATTGTGACGATGCCAGTTTCCACAGGCATGGGTGTAGAAGTCGTCGCAGGGCGAGACCTCTGGCTTCATCATTGTCTTCATTTCGGCGACTTTCGCTTGCACGATGATTTTCTTCGCGTAATCCGAAGTCAAGTCGTCGGCAAAGGGATCACCCGCATCCGATGGCTTGGCCATAGCTGGAACTATGGCCACCAAAAGGCAGAGCCACAACAGCCGACTCGTCATCATCACGCGCCTAATTAAACTCAACTAATTTTCAATTGCTCCCGATCGGTGGCGGCCACCTTATCAGCGGGATTTGTTTATACAATGTCCAGGGTGCGCTGGGGTAGGTCAACATGTTATCTCCCAGCTCTTATACAATCTCAACTGCACTCTTATATAATTCGCGCTCCAAACAAATTCGCTTCGTACTAGTCAGGCTTATGTTGGAGTACTGACCAATCTGAAATAATCTATCTAAATATTACGCTCTACTACCTCCGACTATGCGCATTGTATGTAAATATAAATAGGTGACATCATATCTATCTTATAGTTGGATAGGTACCAAGCCCATACATTTAATGATTCTAAAAGTTCACCTTCGTTAATCTTACCATTTTAGCCATACCCATCTTCTACATCCTGGCCATCGTGCCCGGACTGATGCCCTGGGACAGTGGCTACAAGTTCCTGTCCTTCTGCCACGTCTTCGGATCGGTGGCTCCCTGGTGCGGCAGCTTCGTCTACCACCTGTTCATGAACATCGAGAAGGGCGAGAACGTCTACTACACGCTGCTCAAGTTGGACATGGTCGGGATCTGGGTGAGCCAAAGCTTTGGTGAGTACGAACGCGATGATAATGCTTGGGAAGCGGAACTATTTTATTCAGTACATATACAAGCGCGTAATCAGCTAGACAGGGGAAATCTCAATACATCAGGCACTTGTTTGGGGGATTCATCTTGGTCGAGTTAGTGCACTGGAATGCCTCGGCGAAGGCTGGACTGTTGATCATCATGGCGAATACCCTGGCCTCATACGGCGGATGGAAATTGTTTCGCCCGAAGTTCGCTCGTCTTTCTGGATAGATATCCGAGCACATGAACTGAGCTGCGCTGAGGAAGAAAAGCTGATCCGGCGACTGCGTCATGTGCGGCAGGGATTCCGTGTCCTCCATCTCTACGTGATCCAACCATTTCCAGTACGCCGACTGCGCAATGCGAATACCCACATTATCCGCTATACTCTCAGCTTGCGACTTCAATCTTCGCAATCGCAAGTTGCCGTACCGCATCCCACTAAACTGGTCCGCCAGGCAATTTTTGACCAGCTCAAACCCCACCTTGCTCTGGCTGCTCCAGTTGTCGTTGAGGTTTCCCCTGCTGTCGTAGAGCCGATTCAGATCATCGAAACCGTGGGCCATCTCGTGAGCCAGGGTGAAACCTAAAGTGCCGTACTTAAGGGCAGCCGGATAAACTTCGTCCCAGAGATAGCGGTGCTGCATATAGCTGACCGGTAGCACCACCAGATTTGTTTCCGTCTCGTAGATAGGAGTATCGGTTACACCGTGGTAGTAGTATACGCTTCTGGACTCCCGCAAAAGATCCGTTCGGAGAATTCTGGCCTTTACCTCCAGCAGGCGTTGGATATTGCCGTAATAATCGGCGGAACTGACTACCAGATCGCCGTACTGCTCCTCGAAGTTGACCGCCTGACCGCCGGCTATCTCGAAGGACATACCATTGAGTTTTTCTAGTAACTCCTCACGCGTCTGCTTCTCCAGCCATTCGATGTCCGGGGAACTGAGCATTTCCTGGAAGGAGGACTTTAGCTCCACCCACAGACTCCTCATCTCGTTGGCTATGTAGGGATTTTGCTGCTCTAATGAGTGGTACACCATATGGTCCACCACATCGGGAAATAGCTCGGTGATCCGCTCGTGACAGATTACTTTCTGTTGATCCTCATTCGCCGTGATCTCAAAGTCGGTTAACAGACTGGACAGCATAAAGTTGGCCACCACATGGTTGGGGGTGCTCAGCAGGATCTTCTTCACCTGGAAAAGGTAGCTAGGCACTGATTCGAAAACCGGAAGATTGTATTCTGTACCCAACCAGGAGGTCACAAAGCGAGTCACGTTAAGAATCGGTCCGTAAGCATCGCTCATGTTGGACAGCATGGTCAGATGGCGCATCAGTCGCGGATCACGATTCATTCTGTGGTCAAAAGCACTGCGCGATAGTTCCGATTCCAGTTCTATTATCTCCTCAGCAGTCTTTCCAGCTAGCTCCTCCGACAGACCCAGGAGGTTCCGCAGACGCATCTTCAGCGCATACTTCTTCCACAGACTGGCAAACTCATCGCTCTCAGCGAGATCGAGCCTTTGGCCCAACTGAAGGCGCTTAATCTGGGAGTTTAAGTGATCCGGAACCACATAGACACCCAGTAGAGTCAACTTTCCGTAGCGGCGGAGCAACTGAGCCATCATCTCAATGGCATCGAAGCCGACGTAGTCCCAGGACTTTCCCTCCACCGCCGGCATTCCACCAAACTCCCTTAGAATATTGAGCAGATGGGATCGCTGTTTCGTCCTCAAGGCCGCTGTGTCCAGGCAGGACTCGTAGAAATACTTCACGCGCACCTCCATCGGCCGATCTGTACTTATCCGGGGCTCGTTGAGCACCTGCCTCACCCGACGCAGATAGTTGGCAAACATAAGCTGCCGGATATTGGTGTCTTTCTGCGATGTTGCCGCATTTATTGTCGCATAATTCCCGCAGGCATAGCCATAGAAATCGTCGCAGGGACTCACAGAGGTGTCCATAAAGGAGCGCATCTCCGCCGACTTGGCGATGCGCATGATCTGCTGACCCAGGGGCGTCGTTAGCTCCTTGAAGACTCCACCCTGGATGGCCGATGAACCGACGGCCAAGGCGACAAAGATTAGGCAGGCGGAAGCTGGGAGGCGTTCCATCGCGATCGAGCTTTGTTTTTCGACTGGACCGCCTTATCGGCGGGCAGACTGTGTGTGCTAACAATCTCTTCCGCTCTCCGGTTTCTATTTCCAGGTGCCCTGCCCCTGGTCA
The DNA here is from genome assembly GCF_016746395.2 of Drosophila simulans. Lineage (NCBI taxonomy): Eukaryota > Metazoa > Arthropoda > Insecta > Diptera > Drosophilidae > Drosophila > Drosophila simulans. Next base: position 24,991,471 of record NC_052523.2, on the reverse strand, counting down.
CAGCCACCACTCTGTGCTTCCCCCCCGTGCTCAAGTGGCTCATCATTGTTTCCTACTGCGTGCTCTCGCTGTGGGGCCTCTACAAGGTGAGTGTCACAGGCAGTTGATGCGAATCCTCTCTAATCGATCCGTAATCCCCGACAGGCTCTAACTGCCAGCTCACCCTGGCAGCGTCGCTTGTGCTTCGCCCTGCCCTTCGCCATGCGCTCGATCCTGACCTTCCTGCGCATCCGTGGAATGGTGGGCGGCAGTCACATGGCCCTTTCCCATGTCTACCTGCAGGTGCGTATGTCCCGGCTTTCCAATTGACTAACTGGTATTTTCTATAACTGTACGTTTTTGGCTGGCCTCTCTCGGTGCGCATAGGTTGAAGTTGTAAGTCACATTTTCATACATATGTACATTCGAGTAAATGGACAGAGCCGCTTAGCACTTTTCCTAGCGGACACAAAACACCAATCCGCTTTCGAATACCGCTCGCTAATTTGCCCATTAACCCTCTGTTCCAGGACGGCGTCTCCATACTGGGCGGTGCCATCGGAGCGATGCGAATCCCGGAGAAGTGGTTCCCCGGAGTGGTGGACTACTATCTGAACTCCCACAACATAATGCACGTGCTGGTCGTCGTGGCCGTTTACTCCATGCACAAGGTGGGTTAGATACTCCAGGGATGAAGGCTCCTGGTATTCATATTTATATATATTATATCATATTACCAAGGCTACCATCAAGGACTTCGAGTGGATGTCGACGCAGACTTGCCACACCGCCGCCAACGCCACGGAGCAGGCTCTAGGTCACGTGGAGCTATGACCCGCTTATTGGCTGCTGCCGCTGGTGCTGCTGCCCTTGCCGTGGATAATCCTGGCCAGGCGGCGGGCCCGGACGCACTTGATCCGCGCCCTGATCGCGCCCATCGCCTGGCGGAGGCGGCGAGCCCAAGTCCCCGCATGAGACCAGACGGAGATCCATCGATGCAGTGGGGCAAGGACGAACGCTACTTGAATATACCGTGTATAAGAGAGCGAAGATGATGTAGTAACAATATACATATGTATATCTAGGTGTAGGTATAGGCCATACATATATGAACTGTATGTGTGTATTTACATATAGTACTTACTTCGACTGTGGTATTAAGCATTAAGGTTATATTATTACTGGGACAAGACGAGACGAACGACAGGATGGCCGGATGAGAGGATGACAGGATGGCAGGATAGTTCGGAACCAAGTCTTCGGATTTTCACGCTAGTCTCTTGGGTATTCAGTTGCAATACGGCTGCGCAATGGATAGCGAGTAATTGATAATGATACATGAATAATAATTAATGAATAATTGTAACGATGATTTGAATGATGTTGATACACATGTACCTCATTGTGCTTACGACAACACATCTTATTTTCAAATACTCGTACGTACAACTTTGTACCTCGTCGAAAAATCTACAATAAGAACACCTATAAGCTAATCTCTTCCTAGTTGAACTTTTTAGATATGCAATTTGTTAATTTTGGCAAGCTAGCGAGCTAGTGGTAGTGTAAGCCTAGTTAAAGCTCCAATCTGTGCATAGTTGTGAACAAAACTCAACCGCTCATTTCTTGCTGATGAGTGCCAGTAGTTAGAAACCCGAATTCAAGTTGGACAAGTGTGAAAACCAATACAGTCAGTCTCCTGGCAAATCGCTACTGCAACGAATCGCATGAAAGCGTAGTAGTAGGAATACGAAATGGATTGGGTTTATATCATTTACGTCAATTGAGTGCGCAATATTAACCTCAAGTATTTATTGAGCTCCCCGAGTATTGAATATTATTAGAAACCGCAATATTTATTATGAGTACGTATACCCTAGGAGCTAAGCATTAGGGCGGGTATACATCCAACTTAACTATATACGATAGCAACCTTTCGAGCGTCGGTCTATTTTAATCCTAGCAATGCGAACAATTATGAGTAATGCGTTTTAGTAGTGTCAATAATTTACACCACCCACTCGAAGAAAGGCGAAAAAGAGAGCAAATCTAACAAGAGAAACGTAAGCTAACAAACGAATTCAAACAAACAAAGCAATAATTATAGGCAGACTCAATGCTTTAAGTTTAAAGTTGCTGCTAAACATAAGTGACAATTATACGAATAATGTAAAATGATTTTCTGAGAGGTTAATAAACATTAAAAGTGTATTTAATGAGCAAATGAAAAGTACTCGTAACGTTTTTTAATTTGAATATGGAAGTCCCCTTCAATATAATATCACCGCCAGGTGGCGTGCTTTTTGCCTTTCCGTCAGGTGGCCCAAGTTGGCAGCTCTGGCTAAATTAAAACCCACGTTTTAAAATATTAGAAAATGCTAAACTTTTCAATTTACTTGTTATACTTTATTAAATTCTTTAGTAAATTCTTATATTGGCGCCATGCATTTATAGACAATATGTTTATATTTCCTTTCGTAATAATTAATGTTTATTCGAGTGGTTGACTAGTTGTAGTTTATGATTAGTTGTTTAAATACGAGTTCAACGCTTTTGATTAATGCGCGTTTTATAGTATATTCAGATACATACATGTATGAAGACTCTATATAAATATGTTTATTTAAAAATTTACAAAAATGGAAAACTTATCTGATTCGTTATGAAGCTAGTAGCACTTTAAAATTCCTAATTGCCGTTCGCATATAAATATGTAGTAGTGGCGTATATGTCTATTTTTGTGTATATGGCTATATTCGTTAAAGTAAAAACTGCATTGCACATTTGTCGGTGTCCTGCTTTGTTTTCAGTGTATATATTTTGCGTTGATCGTTTTTGATTAGCGTTCTGAATTTTGGTTTCAGTATTTGATATCCTCTTTCAATATAAAAATCATTTCATCTTTATTCTCTTATCTAAACATTCTTCTTAGTAACTTTAGCGACAATTCCCCGTATAAAATTATATAAAATAAAATAATATTAAAATTAATAAAAATGTATATGCAACCTATATCATTACAACATTTGTTTATATTGCGCTTTGGACTTGCAGCAAAAATTTGGCACCAAAAATAATTAGAGTAAAAATAGTTCAAAAGAACGTGAGTTCCATTAAGAGCATTTCTAAAAACAAAAGTAAACAATAATGGTAAAAACCTAGCGAAATTTAATCTCACTCTCTGTGGGTCGCCAGGACCCCTCACTTGTTCTATAGATATATCTTTCAGCGCTGCGCGTAGGAAAAATCCGTCTGAGCGTGTGCATCCTGACTGCTTTGAGGGAGATGATACAACGGGCTGTGCTGGTGATGATGATGATGCTGGCAGCCGGACACCTGCTCCACCTGAAAACCATCGGTCTGCCGCTCCAGCGTTGAAAACCTCGTGGGGAGTAGCCTGGGAAACTGCTCCTGCTGATCCTGAACCACCGAGAAACTCAATCCACACGAGCAGTGCTCGATGTGGGGCTGTGCTGAGGTCAAGCCCGGAGTGGGATGCACTTGTGCCTGCTCCGTGATGATTGTGGGTGGTGGCGACGGCGAGGACAGACAATCCTGGCAGTAGTGAGTTGTTGCTGCCATCTGATGGTGTAAGTGAGTGAAGGACGATGGCGGCGGTGGGGGTGGCGGTGGCGGCGTCATCGAATGGGTTGACGAACTGGATTCCGTGGATTCCGAAGCCGTATCCGTGGCCGTGCTGTCCGACGTTGACGTGGATGAGGATGGCTTGTGTGGCTGATGTGGCTGATCGGGTGGATGATGGCAGCGACATATTGTAACTCAAAAAGTGCCGCCATCGTGCTGATGACTAGATGAGGATGAGGCTATTGCAGATGCCGGCATTGGCGCTTCAACAGCAGAAGGTGGTGGTGGAAGTGTAGCCAGGCCCAGCCCGTTCATCGGGTGCTGCAGCGTGCTATAACCATCGCCATCTCCATTCTGCTGCTGTAGATGATGGTGACTGTTTGTGGAATGATTCTGATTTGGGTGCTGACTGTGATTGAGTTGTGTGGTGTTCGCTTGTGTGCTGGGATGCGGTGAGTGGGCCTCATCGAGTGAAAAGTTGACCCCGTTGCTTGACACTGCCAAGGATTTGGGCGGAATGGGCGGCGGCGGCACTGGAAAGTCCTCCACATCAAACGAACTCGTCGAACTCTCTCGTTGTGTAATGTTCATTGATGCTGCGGCATTATAGTCCAAACTCCCATTGCTGCTGATGCGACAATGTTCCCGATGCTGCACAGTAATGGTCGAGATCGACGATGAGTCTTCGCTCAGGTTGTTAAGATTCATGTGGTTCAGTTCCCTAGAGCTAGTCGTAGATATGCCGGAGTCCCGGAAATCATTCGGGGCAAAGCAGACGCTTAGGTGTCCACCGCTTCCATCCTGGAAGTTCGGCGGCAGCGAATGCGGCTGCTGATCTGCCTCTGGATCATCGTAGCTAATATCAACAACGGAATACTTCTGGCCATGCTGCTGCTGCTGCTGAGAATGGCGACGCCCCACAGCGTCTCCGGAGCCGAAGTCATTGAATATCAACGGATTTGACGCCCTCTTGTCCGGTGTAATGCCCCGCGGAGGCAGCGGAGGAGCATTGGGAGAATTCAATGTTGGCTGTCGTTTCGGCGGAACCTCCGGGCTGTCCATGGATCCGTTTCCAATAAAGTTCTGCGAGCGAGGACGATTTGGTACTGGAGGAGCAGCAGTATCCTCCAGAGGAATACTAAGACTCTCCTTGCTCAGTGTTTGGTAGGAGCTGAGTGGGTCCACGGGTCGTACAGTGTCTCCCGGTCTCGTGTAGATCTCATCAAGATCATATACATAGTTGGAGTGGGCATTCGCATTCAAACTTGAGGAAGCTGTCGCCGGGGCTACTCGCTGCTCTGTAGGCAACGGTGGCAAGGGAGTATTTACAATGCTCTCGGAGTGCTGACGTTTCAGTCTGCCCATGCCGGATAAACTTTGCTTTAGCTGGGAAAAGCGTTCTAAAAGACGATTGTGCAGAGGCTGGACACCACTGGGCGCCAGCTGACCGTGCAGCTCGAGGGCCTGCTCCAGAATCTGAATCTGCTCCAGTATCAGTACCTTCAGCCGCTGCACATTTGCCTGCTGTCCAGCACCTTGCGGCGATTTGAGGAACTGCTCGGAGAAGAAAGCCTCCTGGTACTTGCTTATACCCCCCATGACATTGGCATCGATTGTGCCCTGCAGACGCATGGAGAAGGGATTAATATTCCTCTTGGGATCGCGCTTATATTGCACAATCAGCTCGGACAGTTCCTTGCCAGCGTTGCTGATAATCTCGCAAGCGTACTCTACCGGCGTTAACTCCTGCATCGTCTTCTGCTTGACCTCATACCAGCGTAGAATTCCTGGCAGTGGACTAGCAATCTCTAGGATGGTGCGTTCTATCCACAACGACTTGAACTCATTGTCCTTGTCAACTGTTCCCTTGTACATGGGGCGATCGTAGATGAATCGGGTTACATCGTTGACCTCGTAGAAACGAGCTATTTTCTCCGGCACTGGAACCATTGCGGTCTTCAAGGCCTGTGCATCCCCAACAGGTCTTACATTGCTGATCTGTATGTACTGATCCGGAGCATTCAGAATGGCGTTGTCCGGCGGACTGTTGTTGCCCAGGATCTGAGCACTAGGAAACTCCGTTTGCAGACGCTGTGTGAAGGCTCCAATTCTCTCGTACTCCAGTCCACGATACACAAATTGCTTGTTCTAAAGTATTAATATGTATAACCATAAGTGGATTTAATAAACGAGATTTCGAAAGTTCTTCACATACCCGCACAAAAAGTGGCAGACCCATTCCGTAGAATCCCACCCGGAAGTATTCCGGTTCCGGTCGCAACTGAGTTAGGATATTCTGGAAGAATTTGGCCTCCTGAATGAGTATTTCACTCAACTTGTTATAGTCAAAACGCCGGGTTTCGTATAGTTGAGCCAGCTCCTTGCACAGAGGAATGCCCTTTTCCCAGCATTTTCCCTTGTCGAAGTATTTTAGGATCTGCAAGACATAATTAAGGTTAAGTGTACATTCCATGTATGGTAGGGATGATGGTTAACCTCGTGGTATAGACGCTCCTTGCGCTGCCACTCTGGCTGACCACTATTATCGAAAGGGGCAAAGCTCTGGGTCTCACGATCCCAACTCAGCATGGAGGCATACAGTTTCAGAGTGAAGCCAGCCTCTGTGTAATTCTCTGCCTGCAGGTGCAGGTTGTGCAACTTGTAAATGTATCTGCAGGATTAAAATGAAATTAAAAGCTGGAACAAACATATTAGCTGCTCCTAGACTCACCTCAGATACATCTCCTTTCGGTTGATTTCGTTTTTATAGAAATTAAGGAGATTGACTGTGCAGGTCATGCGCTTATCCCGATTTTCCTCGCCCTGCATTACGCTACGATAGTCCAGAAGGCGCTCCAAAAGTCTGGTGACTGAGGCTATGAAAGCGATGCCAGCCTCCTTCCAGTTGGGGTTCTCCACTTGGACTTTCTCCAGCAAACTAATAGCACACAATAACTAGTATTACTTTACGCCTTAAACACCGCCAAAGGGTAAGGTTACAAACAAATAAAATATACAACAAATGAACCAGCGAAATGAACTACATTTAAGGCAAGGAAAAAATTGCACTAAGTTAAACTTACACCAAGCTGAGATGTTCCCTTTTTATGGATGGCGATTGCAATGAGTGTGAAGTGAGTCATATATGTATATTTACAGACATTTACAAACATTTATGTACAACATTTTGCCGTAAAGCATGTTTTGCAACTTACATGGTGCTGAACAGCTCCCTGTACTCGTCGTCGCCCTTGTTCTCGCTGATGAGCAGGTCCAGCTTGTCAATCAGTTCGCTCTCCACCAGGCGGAACGAACCACGAGCAGCCTGCTTGAGTAGATTCACATTAAATACCCATGGTTGAAACGATAAAGTCCCAGCAACCCACCTGCTCGCACTGCATCATGTCGTAAAAGACCGATAGTGTGGCCTTCCGCAAGGCTGGCTCCGGTACCAAAGTGACCTCCAGGAATGGACCCACCATAGATGGAATAAAGTGCAGCTTCTGCTCACCCAGCTGCGACCACATGCTGAGTATCTGGAAGCCCATGAGCACCCGCATGTCTCCATGCGAGTGGAGTATCTTCAGTCTCTTGGGCTCCCTATATTGCTCCAACTGCAGGGAGGGCTGTGTCAAGAAGGCAACAGCCAGACTGAAGTAGCTCCACCAGAGCTGCGAATCGAAGGCCTGTGGTCCCAAGAATCGGTAGACCAGAGGCTTAGCGAACTCCTCCAGCGACATGCGCAGCACATCGTTGGCGGCAAGTTTCATTACCAGCCAATCGTTGGGGAACACATGCCAGTCCTGCGTCAACAGTTCCTCGTACACCAACAGTGATTTGCTCAGGAACTCCTTCAGATCCCGCGGATCTTTGTTGGGACTCAGCTCGTCCCAGTAGCGCTTGTAGTGGGTCTCGTCGAGCAGCTGCAGCAAGCCCAAGAGACAGGAAACCAACTGCGGCAGAACTGCATTGGATCCCTCCATTATTATGCTTATAGTACGGATAAGAATGCCCAGTATATTTTTGCACAGAGAGTCCAGGTCGTGCTGTAAGGTGTTGGTCACCTTGTCGCGCTGCTCCTTCTGTAAATCGTACAGTTGGCTAAGAATCTCCGAGAGAATCTCAGCACACAGACGCAGTTCATCGCGGCGACTGAGATGCATGCGCAGGTGCTTGCAGGCCACCGAGAGAACCACAGTGCGGGAATCTGAAATGGAATTGTTAATTAGGAAAATAGGATATTACTTTCCACTAATGTAACATACCATCCTCGTGGAACAACTCCCCAGATACCAGATCCTTGACAGCATGCAATTTCGCCTGAATTAACCGAATGGGAGCTCCCCGGGGAATGGCGTCCAACATATTTCGCGCCAGCATGCCCAACTCTGGAGCGGGCAGTGTGTCCTTCAATTGCTCCAGTACCACTCCCGTCGAATTAAGCAGGGCCTCCTGGGTGGGGATAATGACATCGTACGAGGGCACAGCCAGCATTCCATTGAGGGCCGTAAAAAGAGAGTGGAGGTCCCGCTTGAACGAGTCCTCATACTGCCCACCTGTTGCCCTGGCAAACAGTTTCCTCGACTGGATTAGCAACTTGAATATGTACTCCAGGGAACCGAAGCACTTCTGGAATGGGTCTGGGTGCTCTGCCTTGGTCATGAACACGGCCATGTGCTCCACTGAGGTGATGAGTCCTTTGTAAACCAAAGCAGCCGCAAAATGATTCTCGATGTACTCGTTCATCACCGGCCGAAAATGTTGGAACTTGTTGCTCTGCAACAGGCTGAAGATGCTTACTAGGACATGGAAGACCAGCCCCGAGTGCTGGGTGCTGTTACCCTCCTCATTGGAGAACATGGCAAACAGGGCGTCCAGCACGTCCTGCAGGAACTTGACCAGCTCTTCATCGTTGAGCCGAAGGACTCCCGTCAGCGAGTCCTGAATCGTTTCGGGATATGTGCGCCACTGCAGCAGCGAGAGAAGGTCAGCGTTCTGGGTCAGCTTCGTGGAGCAGAGCAGGGAACGCAGGACGAACACTTCTTTGGAACTGCGACTGAAGCAACCGCCACAATCCATTTTGGCCTGTGCATCGCGGGGTCTACACTGCAACCGCAGATAGTTGGATACCTGAAGCTTTGCGGGATCCTCGCACTTGTACACATACAACTCGTGCAGGCCGTCGCCCAAAGTGGCACCTCCGGTGTCCATTAGTCTGGCAAAGCTGAAGGCGAATAGCTTCGGTTCCGTCTTATCCCTCGTCGAACAGTGCCGGAACTCAAACCGCACATGAGCCGTTGAAAACTTGTCGATCGGCACACTGAGGCGCAACATCTCATTCCAACTGGGGGCATTCTGGTGGTACAGGATCATGGACCGGTACTGCGGCTGGGATTCCATGCCGGAGGCACCCCAAAGGCAGTCGGTAAGAACATTACCTGCCACATCGAGCACCACAACCGTAACGAGGATATTCTTCCCCGTATTCTTTCCACCGCGCTCGAATTCGCCCCGCTCCAGATTTAGGAAGAGATCGTTGCGGACATCTCCGGGCATGATGACATCCGGGAAGCCCATCTTCCTGGTTATCGTAGAGCTCTGGAAGAGCAGCGGCTGCTCCTGACGCGCCTGACCCAGCCCACCGTGCAGGAGCTTCAGAGACACAACAATGCCCTGAGTTCCCTGACTCGTTTGAATGGGCGAGTACTTCCCGCTCGATTTCTTGATAATCAGTTCGGGCAGCAGGTGAAAGTCCTTCTCCTCGCACTGGAACAGCTTGAAGCTATACTCCCGCTCATCGGAGGACTGCTCCAGACTGCTATCGAAGTGTGCAATGTCGCCCAGCGAGAGAACACCCACTCCAAATGGTCGACGGAAGGTTGGACCATGACCCAACGTGCCACCCTTCTCGATCTTTTTGATTGAGTCCGACTGAATGATCTTGCCCACGCGCATGACCACCGCCACCAGGTAAAGTTCCTCATTGAGATCAGCGGCACCTGAAGATGTAAAATGGTTAAGATCACATAACATATTGATGCGATAGCTCCCATACCCAAGTCAGTGAACACCGTGCAGTTGCTGTGCAACCTTTCAATGTAATTGGAGAAACCATCCTTGGAGATTTTGACCAGAAACCGTTCGGACAGCGGTCGCATGTGACTGCCATCATAAAGGAAAAAGTAGACCTCCGCATCATCGCCACCGATCCGATGCCCAAAATCGCGCATGCAAAAGTACAGGTGGTGGGTGAGTATCTTGCGCTGCGTCTTCCTCCTCAAAGTTCCCCGACTCTGTGGGTTATCAAATTAAGAGTTATTACAACAATCCCATTGGATTCCATTACCATTGTTACCGAGGAGGCCTTGGCGTTATCAGCACTGCTCACGTGGACATTGTAGAGCTTCACGATGCCAATGCCATGTGGATCCACCGCCAGTGGTCCCTCCCTGGGCACCAAGTCAAGGCCGAGTTTGCTGCAAAGATCGGAAAGCATTTGCCGGTTGATTGATAGCGATATCAGGGAAGGAAACACCCAGCTAAAACAACTTTGCCACTTTGTCACGTTCCGGTGCAAAACACACATTTCAATTAATGGATCGTGGGAGCGGGCGCTCGAGGGGATCCCTTCGTATGCAATCAGGCTGGTTGTTTGGAAAACCATTAGAGCTTTAAGAAAATTGACGCATTCGTAATTAATTGTCGCTTGACGGAGTCGTGCGGAGCGCCGAGAATTAAATACAAATTTGGTCAGTCATCATGGGTGATCATCATTAATCAGCTGGGTATAAACCCAAAATAGAACACACCGCGAAGGGAATGAAGATTTATTTTAGGCAATTTTTAAGAGGGAGACCCCATAAAACATTGCTTCTGGGGGTATAGTGTATAAAAGTGAGTAAATTAAATAATCGTTTTAAAGTAAAGAATTCAAGATGGTTTAACTATTTCTGTATTGTTGTGTATTACATGATATTTCTTAATAATTTCAATAAACCTATCTGCAAAGTATGTATCGTTTGTGTTTAATACGCAAAGGTTACAATAGAACCAGTAGACTATCAAGTTCCACGGAGTCTGAGTAATTCGTAGAACTCATGCAAATAGAATGAATCAGTGCCAAGGCAGCCTGAGAACCTGTCACGACTCCACTCAACTTTCGGAAAGTAGCTCAAATCGAAAATCAATCGAGTTCTATCGCCAAAGATCGTATCTAAATGGATTGGGTCGATCATTAACTTCACACTATCTATGGCCTGTACGTGCCTGCTGTTTCGTACGGTGGCTACCGATTGGAATTTACATGATGATGATGGCGATGATCAGCCACGGATCTTGGACACACATCGCATGGCCCGCATGACGCATAAATTTCGGCTGCTTACAGCCGATCCAGCCAGATGAGGTACACAAAAAACTACACCAGCTAATGGGTTCACGGCATTCCGGTGGCGCATGCGAGAGGAGCAAGAAGAGCGGTGGGGAGCGGAGAGCAGAGGAGGAGCGGAGTTTCGGCCAGGTTCACATTCACAGCCAGGTTGTGGCCAACGTCCAACGTCATCGGCAATATGTTGACGATGCTGCTACCTCGGCTACGCTGCGCCTTCTACCTGGCTTACGCAGCGAGAGAGCCAGGCATCTTTTACCATCCAACCTCCAGCTCCAGAACAAGCCGAAGAAGCCGTTTTGCTGTTAACGAGGCCTAAACGGCTTCGCTCCGGCTCAGGTGAAATTCAAAATGAGAAAGAGCGATAGAGAGAGAGAGAGAGAGAGAGGAGGGATTTCCAGAGAGATTCTCCATTTTGGAACCGGAACCAGTAGAGAAACAATGGTGCTATAGTAGAGACCTCGGAGAGCAAGATCTATGGGTCTCGGTCTCTGAGGAATGGCATGTTTGGCTCTCTGGCCATATAGAGATATATAGGTTTGTGTGGGGTTCGAGCCACCTCTGTTACGCCGGGAGCCGTGGCTCTGAGTTGACGTGACCAAATGAAGCACTGCGACTCGAAAATGTATCTCATGGATACGAATATGAGAGGAGCGCGTGCGCGGCTGCCTGGGACCCGCAAAAATACAAACGGTAGCCCTGCTGGTAATGAACACTTTAAGTCGCTTTTAATTAAGTGCCTGACCCAAAGCTCAACAGGTGAAGGGAAAGGGAAGCAGCCAAATGTATTCCCCAAAAATGCCAACCCCTGCTTTGCTTATCAAATTAACAAATGCTTTTTTAATTAAGCCTCGCCTAAAGTGTTGGAAATCTATGAAGATATGACACAACAAAAAAAAACAACAAAAAAGGCGGAGGAGAAACGAGAAGACACAACAAGATGGAGAACCAGACGATACAGAAAAATTTAATTATTTACACTTCGATAAGCAGGGCTGTCAACCACAAACAAAAGCAATAGCGACAACGCGTTCGATTGCATTGTATCTATGGGTTTGGTCTCACCAGCGGCCCAGATACACGGCATATCACAATCACACATGCCATATATTTCGTATTTAATGTCTTTATAAAAGGTGTAGCTGGCAGATACATTTCTGGCGAGAGGCGACAGGCCACAGGCAAGAGGCCTGGCCAGGGAGCATAGGGATAAGGGCATGGTAACCGGCATCGGGAACCCTCAATAAACAAACAGTGCAACGCGCAGGGAGGCGAAGTGGAGCGCAGCGGTTCAGGACATGGAAACAGCAGCACCACCAGCAGCAGCAGCCATTTCGAAATGCCATTTCATTATGGCCAAGACCGAAGATCGCGGCGGGCCAAAGCCACCGAGCTGAGTCATTCCATCGGGCCAAGGAGTTGCAGGTTTCGGACTTGGAACTTGAAACTCGAGGGGGGGGAGAATTTGGAGCCCAGATCCCAGGGAAATGGGAGGAAGGCCTGGCAACAAGTTTGGCGTTGCTTGTCTAGCTCTCAGCATGCAAATGGATCTTCATTTCGGAACCTTATACACTGAGATCGCATCTGTGTGCGATCGGCCACGACGTGTATATGGGCCTGGAATATAACGACGAATAGTTCCTTAGACCCACTTGGCGGACCCTTCAGAGCGGCGTCTGTGCTGTCAGAGGACTCGCTGGATGTGGAAAAAGCGATAAATTAAACGAACAGGCAGCTCCAAGTTCCGAGGAATTAATTGGAATGCACTTGGGGTCCACCTCATTACTTTTACTTACTTGAGTTTGGATACGAGGTCCCATTAATTTAGAAGTGATTGATAGAAGGATAAATAATTGCATGGTCTAGCGATTGCATAAGAACTAAAAGTACGTACTAAAGACTTCAAGTTTTCCAGTACTTGTAGTACTATATTCAATAAAAAGGCTTTGTGATGCAATAATTTTAAAATTGAATGCTATACGTAATAAAATCACTTAAATAAGGAGAGAGATTTTCAGCAAGCTATTGGTACATATACAGTTTTGTTTTCTTGAACGCTGCCCAAGTCTTAAATATATCTTTTGTTCTTTAACTCTTTTATTGAGTGTTCCAGTTGTGACCCATTGTGTTCCAAAATCTTTGTCTGCTCTTCGCCGACTTGAACTGCGACTATTTAAGCTACCCTAACCTAATCTAAAATCCAAATCTAGCTGATAAAGTTGTATAAAATTACCCCCTCCACCCAGAGACCAAACTAATCAATGGATTTACAGATTTCAAATCCAGATGTTATTGGGCCTTGTTCAAGTCGTTTCAAGATCGAGGGAAAATCTGGGAATCGAGCTATCTGAGCGAGAACTACCTAAGCGACCTGAGGTGGTTGGGTGGGTCCTCTGCACCTCGGCACCAAATACTTCTACAGGTAACAACACCGGGTCTCTCGGCTCAGGTAAAAGGCAATGCGCGAATGCAGCTTGAGCGTAATTTCGAACTGGGAGCGTGAACCAGCTGGGATCGCTGGTTCCGCCGGAGAGGGAGGAAAACCACCCAGATCGCAAGAACGACTCTCTCTCTCGGCTCGGGAGGCACTTATACAATGGATCGTTCGGTTTCGAGCTCGGTGACTTGGTTTTCAGTAGGTTTTTGAACGCCGCTGAGAGCAGCTGCACATTTTCGAGATACGGATACGGGTATGGGCACCACTGAGTGGTCTGAAATCACAGCTCAGCACCACTGAGCAACCACCAAGCTGCACGCACACCACCATCAAATGCAGTTGCGAGTGCAATTCCAGCTGAGTCTGTCTGTGTCTGAGTGTATCTGTGTGTTTGTACTTGTGTATAATAGAAATCTCGCATCTGCAACAAAGTTAAAAACAAACAAAAAACAACCAAAAAACCAGCCAGAAATTATAAATACTGGGAGCGAAAACCCGTTTCCGAAGTGTCAAAGTGGCAGCAATAAATTTAAATGCGAGCGGAGAGCTCTGAAAAGCGGAGCTACTTCGACTCCAGCAGGAGCAAAAGAATCACTTAAGTGTGCGAAGGGGTCGTCGCAGTTCGGTTCTGGCCAACTGGCAGGTTGCTGTTGCCAATCTTGGTAGCAACACCTTCAGGAAAAAAAGGAGAAAAAAACAAAACACCAAGGAAAACGACACAAAATGAGAGAGAACAGTGGCAACAACCGATCGGATCCGATCGCGACCGCTCAGCTCCGCTCCCAAAAAGAAAATACCTTAAAACCAGTTTCTTTTTTTTGTCTTTTTCGAAAAAAAGAGGGAAAAAAGAGTTATTGAAAGAAAAAGGCCAGCATTGAAGTTGGCCCGAAATGAAGTGCTCTCCGCGTATCTGTGTGAGTGCCGTTCGTGGCGCTGTGTGCGTGGTAAGATTGAATGTTCAGTGCAGAAGCTGATGCATTTAAAAGGAGTAGCTGCCGTTCCGCAGATACAGATACTTTGCGACTTTAATTGCCGCTCGCATGCGTGCGACAGAGACGACTCTATGCGCCCTGCGTGCGGCGCAGTGTTGCTGTGTGCGTTTCGCTCTCGGAGTTACGGATTCCGATTCCGATTCGGATTCGGAGTTATATACGATGCGATCTGTCGTGCCGAAATGAAATACAGCCAAAACACACACATAAAACACACAATAGCCCGAAACACAAAAAAATTTGCATATAAACAAAAGAGCCGAGAAGAAAGCCAACCAGAACCTGATCCACGGCGAGCCGAAATCGAAAAACCCAACTCGAAACCCAAAAAGCACATACAAAAGTCCAAAAAGTGGGAAAAGAAAACAAAACCCCTTGGGATTTCGGTCTCCGTCGGCATGGGGACAAAGTGAAATTTATGCGTGGGTTGACAAAAAGCTGTACCGGTTCTGAGAGCCGAGTTCTTGAGATGAACTTGTTAGCCATCTAGTACTTTTGGGGACCGCACGGGGGTACCGGGCGAGGGCAGGGCATTCAACCTGGACCTGGAGCTTAGCGCAGATTAGATTAGATTGCACAACATACTCGCATTATTCAGTTAGAAAGAGAAATAGCTACGCTCCCGACAAACAATTCCGGCACTGCCCAAGCACTTACTTAATTGTAAGTGCGGCTTGTCGACGATAACGCCGAGAGCCCCCGACAAGCGATGGAATAGTATGGTATGCCATAGTATGGCATGTGAACATGGACTGGCACTGGAGCTCAGATTGGGAGTAGTGGGGAGGAAGTATGGACGTGTATGTGAGGCAGGGTGGTGAAATAATTTGGAATATGTCATGTCTGTCCTAGATAACGCACAAGGCAAACACACAGAGCACAATAAAGTGTGGCACAAGAAATAAGGCAGATTGCAATGCACTCCACAAAAGATAACTCCGATATCCTAACAAAAGAAAAGCAACACAGATTTGAATCAATAAACGCATTGTTAATAATTTAGCGCAATTAGGAACTCTATGCCCATTTCTCACAGTGCCCCGCTGCTCATCTCATTAATGCTCTCTCCTCCACTTGCAGTTAGCTTCGTTGCAGCAGCACACCAACCATCAACATGGCGGTCTTTGGCATGGTCTCGGCTGTGTCCGGCTTCATCAAGATACGCTATCTGCTGGACAAGGCGGTCATCGACAACATGGTTTTCCGCTGCCACTACAGGATCACGACGGCCATTCTGTTCACCTGTTGCATCATCGTCACCGCGAACAATCTGATCGGTGAGTTAGCACCTACTGAAAATTAGTGCAGCTATGCAAGTGTTTAGCACTTGAGTAGCCCAGTTCGTCAGTTTGCTTTTGCAATTGCTGCAATGCTGCTAATGCAGCACTAAATTCCAAGAAATACGATTCGACCCATTTGAATCCGAGCTCTTCGGAACGGAGGCATAAACGCGTGCAGAGCTTTCACAAATTGACCGCAACACGCTCATCGGATTTCAGCTAAAGCCATTATTCGAATGACTCATTCCTCGGTCGCCACGGGTGGTGGTGCTGGCCTGTGCCTCGCCAGAAATTGGCGTGAAAATCAATGTATCTGGCTCCAGCTGGGCTCAGTGAATGGTGTCTTACATAATGGTACTTGTTATTAATATGATTTTACATTCCCACGCACTTTTAAGCGAGCTCTGTATTAAACTCGAAGCAATTATTTCACTTCATTCGAAAAAGGGTGATAAGACTAAAGGCCATGAACAAACAAATGCTTAGCGTTATCATAAATCAGAATTAGCAACAAATAGTTTTCAAACGTTTTGTGGTTTAAATTATGCTCCATTGAAAACTTCCTGACTTTAAAACCCATTTTACGAGACTTCAATCTGATCTAGGCAGCGCAAAGCCATCGCAGCTTCAATCCAAATATTTGTGCATTAAAAGAAGTGCTCCAAAAGTGAACAACTGACAAAACCACAGTCAAATATTGACGGTTGGTTCTGGGAATTCCCCATCCAGCCCGCTCCACCTTCGTCTGCAGCTCCATTTGTATCCACTTTGTTTGTCCAAAAGGGGGAGGAGCGAGAAGGAGGAGGAGTTGGAGCAGGGGGAGTCACAGTGAACGATAAAGTTGGGGCGCACCCAAAAAAAAGGCTGTCTATCTGTTCGTCCGTCCGTCCATCCAGCTGAATGTTGCAGGTTTACCTATGGCACGTCTGCAGCCATAATAAATGTAACCGTAGCATAGTCGTTACCGCACCCACAGCGTCGACAAATTGGGACCGTGGAGCCAGCTCCACCAGACCACCAGAGATTGCCCTAATGGCACTTGACGTTGACGAACGGCTGGCGAGAAGGTTTCTGGCGAGGAATGCGCTTGCGTTTCCCTTGATCTGAATTGCGACGAGGTCGAGTGCATATCTAAAAAAATTATCTCTATCTCTGCGCTTGCAGGCGATCCCATAAGTTGCATCAACGACGGCGCCATTCCGATGCACGTGATCAACACCTTCTGCTGGATCACCTACACGTACACGATACCTGGCCAGCAGCATCGGCAAATCGGAACGGACGTGGCTGGTCCAGGATTGATCAATGAGTACGGCCACGAGAAGCGCTATCACAGCTACTATCAATGGGTGCCATTCGTGCTATTCTTCCAGGTGAGTGAAGCGCGAAGTAATATTTGTAAGAAGTACTTGGGAAAGATTTACAATTTGAATTGTTTACATCCTATGAAATCCATAGGAGCAGTATTTAATTGAATAATTCCCCACGCTTTCCCAATTTACATGATGATGAGCAATCTTGCAATACGAAAAGTTCCATCTTGTCTGTAGATAAAGTGAACTTAATTGAAGTCTTAGTATGACTGTGGCCTATCACATGCTGTTCGCTTTAAACGTGACAAATGTGGTTTCTTTAATTTATTGTAATTCCCGCTTCCGACCAAACTAATCTGTAAATTATTTCAGGGGCTCATGTTCTACGTGCCCCACTGGGTTTGGAAGAACATGGAGGACGGCAAGATCCGCATGATCACCGATGGACTGCGCGGCATGGTCAGTGTGCCGGATGACTATCGGCGTGATCGCCAGGACCGGATCCTCAAGTACTTCGTGAACAGTTTGAACACCCACAACGGCTACTCGTTCGCATACTTTTTCTGCGAACTGCTTAACTTCATCAACGTGATTGTGAATATCTTTATGGTGGATAAGTTTCTGGGCGGTGCTTTCATGTCCTACGGCACGGATGTGCTCAAGTTCTCCAACATGGATCAGGACAAGCGCTTCGATCCGATGATCGAGATCTTTCCCCGGCTCACCAAGTGCACGTTCCACAAATTCGGTCCCAGTGGATCGGTCCAGAAGCACGACACTCTCTGTGTGCTGGCACTGAATATCCTCAACGAGAAGATCTACATCTTCATTTGGTAAGTAGTTGAGTGCGTTGTTACTCTTTGAAGGGATCTTTAACCTTTATTACCTTCTATAGGTTCTGGTTTATCATCTTGGCCACCATCTCCGGCGTGGCTGTGCTCTATTCACTGGTGGTTATCATGATGCCCACCACCCGGGAGACCATCATCAAGCGTTCTTATCGCTCGGGACAACGCAAGGAAATCGCCGGACTGGTCAGGCGTTTGGAGGTGGGTGCTCAGCTGAAATACCCTACATGAGTTGTATATTAATTCGTTTTTGGTTTTCTCAACAGATTGGCGACTTCCTGATCTTGCACTTCCTAAGCCAGAACCTCAGCACAAGATCCTACAGTGACATGCTGCAGCAGCTCTGCGGTCTGCTAGGAGCATCCCGAACACCATCCGCACCATCGACCCTGGAAATGAACCCCATCAGCCATCCGATTTATCCGCCCGTAGAGACCTTCGGCGGCGGCAAGGAGACGGAGACATGAGCCCGTGGCCAGGGATTGGCTTCAAAACAATGATTTCAATGATTTCTCAATAATATTTGTAGGGGGGAGATAGAGAGAGTTGTGTGTCATGAGGTTAGGCATTTCCATTTCTACCACTAAGACTGCAAGAGAACGAATCAGCAATTGCACTTTCGGAGATCCAACTCAGTAATGTTCTGTGCGAAATATATTTAGCAAAATTATAAGGAAACAATCTTTGAATTTGGTCCTAGGCAAGCGAAAGACAGGTGCAGTCCTTATTGACACGAGGTGAGCCACAGAGTGAGAAGATACAAAACAATAAATCAAATAAAAATGAAAACAAAAAAAATATCATAAAAAACGAGAGGGACACAGGCAGACCGTGCAATTTGTAGGTTGAAGATGATTGAACGACGATCGAGGATATCCCATAAAACGATTTTGCTACTTGGTATCGTAGTTAGGTCGTTGACAATGATGCGCCATTTAAAATATACACCTAAGTTTAGCATTTAGCTCGATAGTGGACAGATGGATAGTTCGGATCGAGGAATACCTATGCAGCTATATCTGCTTACCGCTCACGCACGCTCACGAAACGTTGATCTATATAAAATTGTAGTAATCGAATGGTACGAGTACGACGAGGAATATGATTATGAATATTTAAACGAGTATACACAATGCTCCCGCTATTTTTGTCCTAACATTTAGTCTACAGATATATCGTAATTTTAAGCAATTTTGTTTATAACAAAATTATTGTGATTATTGCTAGAAAAGAACACATTTTACATAAAGCAAAAGAGAACCCAAGCTATCTAAGTTCAAAGTTGTAATAAATATTCTATATACAATTTCAGCTAAACCCAGTAGTTATCAGTGGGCGGGAAGCGATTGTGGTTTTGGATTTCTCAATCCCGAAGGTCGGATTTTCCATTGTTTATGAAAAAAGCTGCGATTTAGAACTTTAGTACTACGCATTTGTTGAGAGTACTTATAAACAAGGGAAACCCTCCAGAACCACTTTAAGTTTCTTTACATGAAACGCGAATCCACGAAAGCCTATCTTTAATAAGCTATGAGTGTTTTCATTAGCTCCCAATATCTCTATATCACTTACCGATTGCCCCAATCTATCTTGGAAACCACAACCATCTGAAGCTCCAGAGTTTGATCCTGGGTCATGGTGGCACTAAGGAGTTCCCTCCGACTTTCCAATATGGAAAACATAACTTTGCGCAGGGTTTGGAACTTGTACGCTTCGCGATCCTGAAAAAGATTACGAATGGGAAGTTTATCAAATGAACCAAGTGGTTGGAACTATAACCACTTACCACATAGAGACGCTTCCAGATCTCAGACCATTCGCGCAGGACCTGCGTGCATTCGGCAACCACAGGATCGATTTTCGAGAGGTCCTTGATATGTATGTAGGTCTTGGGGAAGAGACCCACTGCCCGGGACTTTCGGGGGCAGGAGCCGCGGTACCAGTGCTTGCACTCCTCCACAATGTCCACGGAATCGCCGACATCCAGTGCCAGGCCGAACCGGACATCGCCGTGCCAGTTGTGGATGGCTGTTGGCGAAGAAATGGGAAAATGTGTTAATGAAAATGAGAGCAGGAAAAGCTACAGTCCAAGAAGCGGCTGGATTACAACCAGTTGCGTTGCCACTTCTTGGCCATGACATTGCCCCAGGATGGACGGCGTGGCAATTAAAGTGCCCCCTCGAGTGGCCACTTGAGCATGCCACGAGTGGCCCGGCAACAATAAATACTTCAACTATAAATAGGCAAATGGCTGCGAAAGGAAAATACATGCATCCGAATGTGAGTATTTTTATGGAGCCTTAGTGTGTATATGGGGGTGTCTCTCTTTGTCGGGAACACGGAACAATGAGCAGCACTTGGCCACGCCGGCAATCGAACACTTTGGCTCGTGGATGGATTCAGCAAGACCCAAGTGCCAAGGAGCCCGCTGCCAAGCAGAGCTCTAACTGGAGCCACATCGCCGGGCTCTGCGAGCTGTGGGATATATCCGCAATGCTGGATATGGTGGCTATGGCAACGATTACACTGGCAACTTTAGATTGAAATTATGCTTGGAATTTACTAGGCCAAGCAACACATTCTGCTGTTTGGAATCTTTGGGATATTCTAAGTACTGTGTTCAATTAAAATATAATCCTAAAATAAACCCTTTAAAATAAAGGAATTGTAAACAGGTGAGTCGTTGTAAAACGATTTGCGGGATTCATAAATATTCATGCCTTAATGATTTGTAGGATTACAACGTAAACCTCGGCATTAGCAAGAAATTTCTTCCCCATCATTCTCGATCTTTGGGTTCTTCATTTGTATTCTGAACGGGGCATGTCCGATTTTTCGCCGTGTATCAATTACAAATGCAAGGCACACTCTGTAGTCTGGGAGGCGCCGCAAGCCGAGGAAGCCGGCCTTCTGATTCTGCTGCTTCTGCTTTTTGCTTCGGCTAGGGTGGTGCTGATGTGGATGTGGATGGTGGTGCTACTGGTGGCGGTGGTGATGGTGTCTGTGGGGCCGGGTGGCTGTTGCTGTGCATGTGGGTGTATATGTGGCTGTGGATGTGGATGCGGGGCTCCCTTGTTGAAAGACAAACGAGCGAGCACGGCATGAGCATATCAACGAAAGGAGCTAATAAAACGCACGCCCAGACAGACAGATAGACGGATGGAGGGGGATTCGGCGGAGGCCGGAGAAATGAAAATGAAATGCTTCAGTGCCATGAAAATGGGCAAACTGCTTCCTGTTGTTGCTACTGTGGCTGTTGCTGCTGCTACTGTAGATGCTGTTGCTGTTGCAGCTGCGAGTGCTTTATGGCTGCTGCTGCTGCTGCTGCCTTTGCCCCAACTCCACTCCACTTCACTCAGCTTTCAGTATTTCAGCTATAGCATTCGACAACCGCCTCTAACTGGCTTCAATTTGAGCTGCTCGTCGCGAATGCGGTAGCCCGATTTAAATGAATTCTGGAGACGCTAAATAGCAAGTATTTTATAATTTAAAATGCCAGTTGAAGACCTCCGTTCCTGGCACTTCAGTCTTCGCAGGCAAACACTCCAGCAAATGAGCACACATACCCACACTTTGGCACTCGCAAAATATGGCGGTGCTTTAAATTTATAGAAATATCAAGTATGAGATAAAAACTTCAAGCAAGAAGCTCCATATATGAAGACTTTTAAAAGAATAAAGACAGCAGCATGATTCCTTTATTGAAAGGATAGTAAGCTCCTTCATTAGTTCGTTTGCGTGTAGCATCCGCATTTTTGCTGAGTGTACGTTCTCACACATCCCGGATTCCACAACGCAGTAGGCAAAGTGCCAGCCAAGCGTTTGCACTATTTAGGTCAGTCACATTAGGAAGGCGTCGGCTTGGCAAGCAGCTAAAACTCAAAGCCAACTGGAAAAACCCGCCGCAAGTACACTCGCAGAAAAGGGTTAAAGAAGCCGAAGCAGGATCTTAAAAGCCAAAGGTACTACAACAACTTAATTCAGATTAACTGAAGAGGAAGATAGAAAAGGATTAAATCTTTGGGATGTATCTAGTAGTAGAAAAGCACGTCTAAATGTTCTCTTCTATATCCTCTGCCTAAATTAACCCCTTTCGCCGAGTGCATGCATAGTTTTAATGAGCATTTAGCCAGCTTAGGGGAATTTAATATTAAATTTCATAAAGTTGACTTGAAGTGCCACTGGAAATTGGCAGGATCATCGTAGGCCGCGCCGCATAATTACTTTTACGATGAATGCAATATCCCAAAAGGCTCGGCTTACATCACTCCTTTTGTGTGCCCGGTCACAAAGGGGCAAAGCTGGGGGAGATAGCTGGGAAGGAAGGAGCGGAACGGAACGGAACGGAGGACACAATGCCCACTCCAACAAGTCCGCAATGTCAACAAACGTATTTAAATAAAAAAGTCGTTAAGGCAAGTGCATGGCAAATGGAAGAGGCGGGCTGGCGGGTGGCAGGGGTTCCCTAGGCGGAAAATAATTTTAAATTAAATGAAAGAGCACTGCCTGCTGCACTACTACTACTACTCGCTGTGTGACTCAAACCGCAGTCGCAGCTCAGCTGCAAGTGGATTAAATGAGCTGGGCGTGAGGGGGCCCATCTTCTTCACACTTGACCCCTCCCCCCCTGCGACGCCCCTGCACTCGTGTGCCACTGGGGAGGCTTAAGAATTTAATTAATTAATTGTGTTATAGCCAGCAATATGAGGTCGCCGACAAAGTGGAACTCGCTCGCCGACTGCGGAAAGGGAAACCACCGGAATGTGGGTCAAGTGGCTGGCCTAAACCACTAAAATTAGCTCCTAATCGTTTAGGGTTATTGCTACTCCAGGCAGTTATGACCAGAGCAAGGCTTAGATCCTCGAAACTGCGCCCCAAAACTCAGGCAAACTAAGAAAAACGTATAAATAAATATCCATGACACGTTTATGACCCCAGTTTGTATGATTTAATGCGTATTTCGCACACAAATATTGCTTAAAATAATCCAGTTTAAGTATAAAGTGGTCGTTTAAAGCAAACGAGTTATGAAATGGAGCAAAATCATCATCAAAACTATTACCACATGAAATTTGGATATAGAGCTACAGAAAGATACATCTCACTGACCTTGAAGTTTCATCGCAAATTAGTAATATAAACTTTTATTGTTACATGTGACTCATTTTGTAAAGACTTCACATTATGTATCATCATTTTATATTTAAAATTCGAGTCCTATTAAGTGCCTTCTGTTTGGCGGAATCGATTGAAACCTGTTCGAAGGAGGAAGTATGACCCAAATGTCAATCAGATGTCATTATCACAGGCATTGTCTGAACAATAGAGTTGGATAAATGAATGAATGGATGCTGGAGCACTATCTGTGCATGTGAGGCGAACTCCCAGCTGAACAAAGCGCACTTCCATCCATTGTCAAGTGGATTTCATTGCAATTGTGAGCTGGTGCCGTCGGTTGGAGTAAAAACGGGTATGTGGATACACAGATACATATACATATGTGTACGTGTGGTTGGGGCCTGAAATATTTGCTTATTATATGCATTTTGTATCTCTCGATGTAATTAAATGCATTTCATATATGCCACTCAATTGAGTGCTCGCACACCCGTTTGTTTTTTGTTACTGTTTGCATTTTGTTTTCGCATGTAATTACTTATAGCACTTTGAGTCCACATGGCGCGCATTTGATTGCTCATTTTGGGAAACTTACATTTCATGCCCATCAATAACCGCCAACTGTTAATGGCCATTAATCGCCGGCAGGAAGAACTTGTTCGCTATTTGTTCAGTACATTTACCTCACTTCCATCTAACCGCTTATCGCACCTGGCTTATCGATGGCAGGGGCGGCTACTTCCGTTGGGGGTTGCCTATCACTGGATAGGTACCTTGCCTAGACCTGGCATTTACATAAATCAGTCCGCGGACGGGGTCACCGACACCCCTTCCATCCATCCATCCATCCATCCGGAAGGTAGTGTGACCGATAATGCGCCCAAATGCGTTATACTGATAAATTTCGAGTGTGCGTGCGCGCGGCCTGTTAATCATACGCCGTGTGTCCCGCAAATGGCAATTCATAAATAAATCGTTAAAGACGAATTATGGAAGTACAACTCAAATGGACGAGTGTTCCGTACGCACCACTCGAATCGGAAAATAAATGCAAAAGAAGCGCGCCCGCCGAGCATATTAAACAATGGAAATGAATCAATTTTATGCGCACTCGTGTGTGTGTGTGTGTGTGCGGTTGGTTGTGTGTTATTCTGAAGGAAGGAAGCGCTGCACAAATTTGTGCGGCCAAATGCATAAAATGAATATTAAATTAAAGTTGAAACTGAAATTGCCGCTGCGACAGCGGAATTCGCTGGAAAAGGCAGAAAGACAGGCGGAAAGTCGGAGCGGCAACATCCGGTGCCGCAGGCCTGTCCCTTTCCGCCGCTGCCCTTCATCCCCGCAGATTCATTCAGATTTTTTGGCAAAAAGTTGCGTAAACTTTCAGCTTCGAATCTAAGTTCGCCAACTCCCGAACGGAGTGACCCGCATGGCCAGGTCCAGATTTGCGAGGGTTGCTCCGCGGAATTGTCACCATTGTGCACGCGACTCACTGCGCAATTGAGGCCACAGCTACAGTCCGACCTCGCTGAATTGAACCTTTTGAAACTCAAGTTGGTAAACTTAATAAAAGCTACCAAAAATTTCCATTCAGCCAATTCAGCTAACAGGGATTTTGAACAGCTCTATAACCATACTTTACAATCATCCATCTAGATTGTATATAATATTTTATTTCCTTTATGTAGAGTCTATTAAACTATTCCCTAAGTTTATGAAAGAAGTATTGCAATAGTAAATATTTTTCCCAAGTGCTTTCAGTTTCATGTGCGAACTCAATATACAAAAACTGAATGTAAACATGAGTAAAAGCCTGATACATTTGAAAGATGATTCGCCATATACTCCCCGTGACAGATGGCGGTTTCAGCTTTCAAGTTATTGATGTTCGACTGTGTGTGCAGCAGCAGCGGTACAGTAATTACTTATAGGGGAAGAAGTGCAGAACCAAGGGCTGCGGACAAAGAGCGCGCTGGTAATGAAGTCATTGCCCAGCAGTTGCAGTTGGCCAGCACGTGGCGCTCCCAGATGAAAGGACAGGAGGAGGACAGTGGGCCGGGAACCAAGGAAGTGGGTCCAAAGTGGGCGCAAGAAGGCGGGTCTGGGCATTGTGCAAGGTTAGGGCGTTGGCTGGGCAGCGCCTCGAATCGCTAATGATGCTAAACCAGCCTAGATCGCTGGATTGCCCGATGACTGACTGACTGATTGATTTGTGTAAACTCTGACCGCTCTCATGTCAATCTCTGCCGGGTTGAATGTGGAGCAAATGTCAGCGCACAGCAGCCAATAGCTGTCTCCACGATTGATGGCGAACTGGAGCGACTGGAGCACAAAAACGGAGCTGTAATGAAGAGTACTTGGATGGTACTGACGAATACTGCATACCCTTTATCACCAAGATAAAAACAATATAGAATGCCAAACTGATCAAGCAATAATTATTCATTTTATTGGAACATTTTAAGCGTTACATCGCAGGACATATTCCCTTGGGTAGAGCATCCCATAAACAATGAATATTGGTGCTTATTTGGGCGAGGAAAACCCATTGAAGCGGCACAATGAATAAAACTTGGCACAGAGTCTGCCACTGAAGATGCTGTACGTAGTACATCGCAAATCATCCGTTGTCGTTCGCTGGCTCTTTTATTTTATTTTATTTTGTCTTATTTTATTTTGTTGACTACTTCCCTGCCCTGTCCCCTCAGTAATTTGTTAAGCGCTGCCATTGAAGCGAGAAGTGCGACGAATGCGGAGATAATGGAGCATCCCAGACGAGGAGAAACCAAAACCAGCACATTGTGCTGCCCAAAGAATACCCAAGATCCACTCTTGTATTGTTCGCATGTGTGTTATCACAACACGCAACTTGATTTTCCACGCCGGTTACACAGTGGTAACCGTTGAAATGTAGACCGTAGTGCAGGGGAAAATATATTTGCTGTTTATTTATTCTGCTAAAAGCTTGATAATAGATATGTCTTATAACTAATCAGGAGAAAACAGCAACATATTCCAAGTAAAATGTGTAACGAAATAAAGTCCATAGCAAGCATAGCAAGAGTTTAGATTCCCCTTTCTTTCTCCTTTCTATATTCTATCTACCAAGTATGTTTCATATTAGCATAATAGGAAATTTAACTAAAATACAATTACTTTCAGATCAGAATCAGAGAAACTTTTCAAATCGAAATCAACCAAATGAACTTGGAACAATATATGTTTTGCTTGCGAAATAAACATTTTTCTAGGTGTTCGTAATTACGAAAGCATTTAAATTGGCAACACCTGGGCTGGGGGGAAATTGGCAACGCGACAGCCGAGCGCTGTGCGGGAAAACTGAGCGCGGGGAGAACTGTGTGTATAAACACATCAAATCGCAGCGCGGCGGCAGCAACAACAAACAGGGAAATCTCTTTGAGATACACTACACGCTGGTCGGAAAGGGGGGAGGTGCGGTGAGCTGGGGGATGATGATGCTACAAACAGTTTGTGTACAAAAATAAGTAGAAAAATCGCTTTTCCTCCCCGCTCGGAAAAGTGCGGGGGTGGTTGGCATGGTATCCGGCGTTTCGCGGAAAAACGCGTGAATCGCCGCAAAAGGCAGCAATAAAAACAAAGGCCGCGCACGTGACGCCCAGCGGGGGGTGGTTGGGTGGCTCGGAAAAGTGGGTGGCACACCGCCCACTTTTATTATTTACTCACCAACTCCGTATTTGTTGTTCGAAGGTATCCACATTTTGTCGCTGCTGCTCCGCTGCAAGTTTAGCCGAAAAAATCCAACTTAGCCGGCCACTCCCTGCATTTATAATTAATCAACGGATTTTTGCGGAAACACCCTTTTCATCGGCGAATATTTGCATTTGAATTCACATTTATAACGGCCAATATTTATCAACAATTTTTCGCAATAGCTCACATGCACACACACATACACATCTACGCACTCCTCAATAAAACTTTCGCTTTTGTTGTTGTCTATCTCCCTCTCTTTCTCGCACTTTATCTTGTTTAATAACTACAACTACAAGCGTCAAATACACTTGCTACATTGCTGTTTTTGTTGTCGCTGGAAGGCAACGATCGCGGTTCCAATTGGCAATGATTACCACTAGGTGGAAGAAAAGGAAGTGGCTGATTGGGAAGTCTGGAAGTGGTGGCTTTGCTTTTGTTGCCTTTTTCACGGACCCGCGCACACACAAACAAGAAAATCAATACGAATTTGGGACTCCCAGCCGAACTTCCAATTGGATTTCTACACTGTACGCAATTTAAATTGCTTGTCCCTTGGCTCCGCGAATTATTACTGTTGTTTGCAGCTGCACTTGCGACGATTTTAATTTTGGCTATTTTTTGCGTTTTATTATTTTTCGCGTTCTCCGTTGCGCAGCTTCCCGGGCGGAGCAACAACAAATATCCGTCCGCCGCTCAGCTGTTTGAAGAACAACAACAAAATTCGGGATTCGTCGGCTTATATACGATGCAGTGTGGCCAGTTGCTAAGCGATGGATAAGCTTACTCTTAATAGTTTGGGAGAATTTTCGTTATAGCGGTCACACCGCTATTTATGGTATAGCTAAGACTCGAACCATAATGCAGTTACAGTTTTGGAGTCACAATCATTCTATGTCATCAATAATTTAACAAAAAAAAAACGAATAATAAGTCCGTTTTAATATGCCGTCCCTAAAGCTGGTCTGATTTGGCCTCTTTTACTCTATCCCATTTTTTATAACTTTTTTCTTTTAAATTAACGGTGTGCATAATATTTTACTTATCCGTGATAGCCACCGAAATTGCGTTGCCAACTATTTGAAGGACTTGCAAGAATCGCGCTGCCAACCTGTTTAATAATATTTTTTATTTGCAATAATATAGTCTTAATAAATAAAGTGTAAGCACTAAATCTTTAAAGGTAGAAATTAAATTGCAGTATAAATATATAAGCAAATAAATAAAAATTAAAACGATATATATAATCCCTTCCCAAAATATCGCTACATTCTCCCATCCCTAGCAGCTATTTCTTGTTGGTTTTTCGAATTCTCGATATAACAGTCACACTGCTCGCCGCGGTTGGTCGCAATTTTTGTTGATAAGCGGACTCGGAATTTCGGGCGCGCTTCGTATTTGTTTTGTCGCGAAACAAGCCAAGAATCCAAAAAGTGGCAATATCTGTGGGCAAACAAGTGATAAAGCGGGAAATGTGTCATCTGGTGGGCGAGGAAGCTGCCGAGAAATTGTGTTTTTAGTCAAGGTACGCCAATCGGAGAATCTCTGGGTTCGTGTGTGTGTGGGAGTATAGTCGCTGGCTCTTCCAATTGGAATTGTTCTTTTTGGGCCTGACAATAAAACGCAGAATGTTTACTCAATAAATGCGCACCTTATACAGCTGGCGAATACAAATGTGTTTAGCTCAACTGGAAGAATGAGATACTCTTTTGTAGTTTCCTGTTCTCCTGCCGATTCCTTTTACAGGAAAAATCAATAAAGGTCCCAATCAGAATGCGACTGCGCCCTAGTGTGGGTGTGCAAAGTGCGTGCATGTGTGTGTTTATGTGTGTGAGTGCTCGCTCCTTTATCAGTTGGAAAACGCAGTGTGTTTCGTTTGTTTCGATGTTGTTGTTTTCCAACAGCTGCAAGTGATTGTGGCACGCCTAATTGATAACTATTTTCGAGCACTTCCATTCGACTTCACCTCAGCATAATTAATCACCGCATTAAGGAAAATACGTTAATATCGGCACGCTCGATTGTCTTACATGCCCACAAACATGGGAGAAAAGGAAAACACAATTCCACACTGCATGCGCTCGTATTTAGTTTCCCTTTTACTTTTCTACAATTTACATAATCATCATCTCGCGGCGGCAAAGACACAAAACAACCGGGCAGCAAAACAAAAGTGGCGTTCATTAAACCAGCTCATAAATGCACACACTGAAATCATAAGTACATACATATGTACAGAAGTTAGTATGTAGTTTCATTATTTAATGTTTTTGCGTACATTTCCCTGTGTTTGATGGTTCGCGGTGCCATCATCTTCATCGCTTTTCGTTCCCCCGCAAATCTTCCATTCTTTTTTCTTTGATAATTCTGCCGCGAATATTTCGTATGCAAAATGTGTGCCAAGCCAAAAAACCGGACAGTGGGTGGGATGGGGAGATTTGGTGGCAAAATCGGTGATTAGCTTAATGGGAATTCACTTAATGGAAAAATATTTTATTTTTGCTTTTCCCTGCTAATTGTAAGTGTACTAATTTTAGGGGAGGGAGACGAAAACCACCCTTCAGATCATCAATGGTATACAATCTGCCCAAAAAATGTTTCCCTCTTTCAAATATTTCAACCTAGTATACATTTTATCACAACAAATTACACTTTCCAAAAAAGACATTCATATGTCGGTTTAAAATCACTTTTAAGACCTTACTCTCTATAAGGTGATGAAGCCAAATCTTTCAAAATCCAAATCTGATCATCCCATGCTACACAAGCGCTTAATTTATATGCACATTACCAAAAATGGAATTGTTCATTCTTATTTTGATTTAATTATTCAAATATTTGGATATTCATTTATCAAATAAACACTTCTATCTATTGGTTTACACCTATCAGTTAAATTAAAAGTAAAACTGCTTATTAAGAGCCTAGTAACTACTTATTCATATGATTCAAGCAATAAGTCACATTTGTTTTTGAAATCTCGTTATCTCCGAAAGAAATATAAACTGGGTGACTAAAAGTTGGTAGTCTGATTCACTTTCTATCCACTAAAATATGGCAGTTGCATTTTATTTCAAAGCGTGGGGTTGTTTCTGGTTTCGCAAACTATGCGAACCAATTTAGTTTCCCAATACAGTTGACTCGAAACGCTTGGAGTCGAATTGTGTCCATTGTGCAGGGCTGATTCCCTTGTGCGACTCGCTGGCCGGTTAATGACACGAGGAGTCGTCTCTGGGGGACCGGGTACATGGCTCTTGGCTAGACAAGTGACGCATATTCTCGCATTCTTTGGGGTACTAAAAGTATCTATGTAGCATTGTCTAATTCGCGGATCGTTGATTCATCGAATCGCTCTGCTCTGCTCTGCTCGTCTTTCGAATTCTTGGCCTCGAGAGCACTGATATCGTGACTCTTGCTAAATGTTAATCGGTGGAACCGAACTGCCTGCCTTATCAAGGCACTGATAGTGCTGGCTGATCACATATTTTATATATTTGAGGCCTAGGCAAACAATCGATCGGCGATGATGAACGATGGCCACTGTGTCCAGTGCGGCATTCCGATCGAGTGGCTTGGATGGATGGATGCATTTCCGCTGTTACACAAGCGATTTGCATTTCACAGCCACTCAAATTGCGGTTACCACGTTTCGTTCGCCGGCTGTTTTCGCTCTTTACGCTGGTCGCAATTAAAATTTGATTAATTTGCCAATTGGAGCTTGAACAAGTCGACTTGTGCGGAGCGAGAACTGGTACACGACCCGGGTCATTCCCAATCCCAAACTCAATCCACTTGAAGTCTTGAATTGGATTGGGTACACAGTGGAAAAATGATTGTTATATTCCTGTTCGATATCTAAAAGTATGCAGTAAAGCTAAGGAAGAAACATTGTGGCTAAAATTTAAGATACATTGTAGGTGGATCTTAGAATCCCAAGGATTTATTTGACCCTCGATTAAAGTTGTGAAAATAACTTAATAGTTACCTTACGTTAGTTGCGTTATTTTCTCTCTGTGTACATACATATTTATGCACTTCTGTCCGTCCACGCTCAATTTTACGCTACAATAACAGCTGAAAAAAAGAAGTGCAGCACCAAATTGCATTTGCACATAATTCAACGGTAGCTCAAATGAGAAATATGTCTTGTGCTTTTGGAGTGTGTGTAGCAACAACAATGAGAGCCGGGGCAATATAATATATCTGCTGAAAACGCATCTGTATCTTTCTTCATGCACTGGAAATTCCGCAAAGACGACGCCGTGTGCCGCTAACTTTCTAAAAGATGCAGCGCCAGCTAATCATGATAATGACTTAGCTGCTCATTTGCTATTGTGGCTGCCGCCACCTGAAAGTTGGCCGATGATTAAGTTACAGAGCGATAGAGCAGGCAATGCACAGAACCTGCCACAACAGGCGAATTCTTCTGGGATACAACAGCATCCAAGCATCTGCTTAGAAAGTCGATCCTACCGAGCAACCTTATAGATAGGGGTCGGCCAATTAAAAAGTGAAAAGCGATTAAATTGGTTTCCCATTAAGATCAAATGGTCGATGAGTGTAATCTATTTCGATTTTATATTTTATTTGGTGTTCTAGAACAACAAGAACTACAAGAAACTTGAGGCTTTGGATCATTCTTTTAAATTTTGTGCAATGACTTCACCTTTTAAGATAGCATTTATCTTGGCTGGATTTTCATATCATAAACCTGACATACATAGTTTCCATCGATCATAAAGCGAGTCATATGCTCATGATGACTTAAGTGTAGGCGCTAAACTGACGACTGCCAATATTGTTTTAACTTCCTTCAGTTAAATAAACTATAACTAAGTTGAGCTTCAAGTCGAAAGAGTGTTAAGTAAAAGGAATATATGTATTCAATATCATCACATTTTTGCTATATTTTACATCGAGTCATCTTTTAAACTTAATACTGTTGCATTTCTGAGCGCTGCCCACATCTGATATGTGATATATGCATCCATGCAGCTAGCTGACGTCGTCTCTGTTTGAGTTTTGCCCATCGGATTACTACAGGGATTGGCGGGCAGAGTGGTGGTGGTGGTGCGTCTATAATTAGCCCACGCCCTGGTCCGGCACTAAATTTATAGCAATCTAGAGTCTCAATTGTGCCTTCGCTCACTGTGTTTTTCTATCTGCTTTCCTTGCAGGCCATGGAGCATTGACTTGGACCACTGAGATCCCGAATCCCCAGTCCCCGATCCCCGCCAGGCCATGTTGGAGCCAACGCTGACGCCCGACCTGGAGGAGGGCATCGCCGAGCTCAGTCTGGAGGACGTGGATGTGGACTCGGTGCCAGAGCGTAAGCCGCACTTCCTCGACTACGACGCAGTGCCCCCGCCCGACTATGAAGAAGGCTTTGGGGCCAGTTCCGGGGAGCAACTTAAGATGGACAAGAAGTACGAGCGGGATGGCGAAGTGAGCGACTACGAACTGGCCGCCAGTGGCTATACGAAGAAGGAGTTCACCCAGGACGACAACACGCTGCACTTCACCCAGAGCGCAGTCGGACTGGGATCAGGAGCCGTTGGTAAAAAACCATCAGCCAAGCATTTTCTGGACGAGAACCCCATTCCGCCGGACTACATGTTGGCCCAGGAGCTGCGGGAGATGAGAGAACATCGCAGCCTGGACAGGAACTTCGAGCGACAGTCGGCGCAGCAGCAGCAGCTGGATGAACTGCCTCCGAGGAATGGAGGAGGCTCTCCAGCCAGCGCAGGTCGTCCGTCCCGCAGCAAGGAGCCATCTTACACGCTCTCTCGATTTCTGGATGGCGATTCACCTGCTCCTGCTCCAAGGCTGCCCAAGGGAGCTGCCTGGACGACCAGCTTTGATGAACGGTACACTTCCTCGGCAGTGGAAGCCACCTTGGGATCCAAGGTGGAGTGTGTTTACTCACTGCTCTCCATGTTGGGCTCAAATGATCCCCTCGAAATGGCAAAAAAGTTCTTGGAGCTGTCCGGAAATGCTCAAAGTTGTGCAACTCTCAGACGCTCTGGTTGCATGCCGCTCTTGGTGCAGATGATGCACGCACCGGACAACGATCAGGAGGTGAGAAAGTGTGCTGGACAGGCGCTGCACAATGTGGTGCACAGCCATCCGGACGAGAAGGCTGGCAGGAGGGAAGCCAAGGTGCTCCGACTGCTTGACCAGATCGTTGACTACTGCTCCTTCCTGAAGACGCTGCTCCAGAGTGGCGGAGAGGCCATTGCAGATGACTCCGACCGTCATCCGTTGGCCGCCATCTCTTCGCTGATGAAGGTGAGCTTCGATGAGGAGCACCGACACGCTATGTGCGAGCTGGGGGCGTTGCACGCGATCCCCAATCTGGTGCATTTGGATCACGCCGTTCACGGACCCAAACCGGAGGATCAGTGCTGCAATTCTCTGCGAAGATACGCCTTGATGGCCCTGACCAATCTGACCTTTGGGGATGAGAACAACAAGGCGCTGCTGTGTGGTCAAAAGCAATTCATGGAGGCCCTGGTGGCCCAATTGGATTCGGCCCCGGACGATCTGCTCCAGGTGACGGCCAGCGTGCTGCGCAATCTCTCCTGGCGAGCGGATAGCAACATGAAGGCAGTGCTAAATGAGATTGGAACGGTGACAGCTCTGGCCCTGGCGGCCATGCGGAATAGGAGTGAGAACACCCTGAAGGCCATACTCTCGGCCCTGTGGAATCTCTCGGCGCACTGCAGCACCAACAAGGCCGAGTTTTGTGCCGTGGATGGGGCCTTGGCATTCCTAGTAGGAATGCTAAGTTACGAAGGTCCCAGCAAAACTTTGAAGATCATTGAGAATGCGGGAGGAATCCTGCGGAACGTGTCCAGCCACATTGCTGTTTGTGAACCTTATCGGCAGATCCTGCGCCAGCATAACTGCCTGGCTATTCTGCTGCAGCAACTGAAGTCCGAAAGCCTCACGGTGGTCAGCAACTCCTGTGGAACTCTATGGAACCTGTCAGCTCGCTCTGCCGAGGATCAGAAGTTCCTGTGGGACAATGGAGCGGTACCCATGCTGCGCTCGTTGATCCACTCTAAACACGCCATGATCTCAGAGGGCAGCTCTTCGGCCTTGAAGAACCTTTTGAACTTTCGACCTGCTGTTCAAAATCATCACCAGCTGGATCCCATTGCCCGCTCCATGGGCCTCAAAGCATTGCCCACTCTGGAGGCACGAAAAGCCAAGGCACTGCAACAGGAGTTGGGTGAGCGTCACACGGCCGAGACGTGCGATAACTTGGACACGGGCGGAAAACTGGATAAGGAACGAGCCTCCAGTTCATCCAGACGTCATCCTGCGCCACGTTTAACCCGATCGGCAATGCTAACGAAGAGCGAGAGCAGGGATTCGGTGTACTCGGCCAAATCCGATTGCGCTTACGATCATCTAATTCGCTCCGCCTCTGCTTCAGATGCCCATCGAAAGGTGAAGCCCAAGATCACGGACTTCGATCTGGAAATGGAGCAGGACACGGAGGCAACCGAGGAACAACCCATTGACTACTCGGTGAAGTACAGCGAGAATGCCACCAAGACCTCAACATATCAGGAAACGGACCTGGATCAGCCCACGGACTTCAGCCTTCGCTACGCTGAGAACCAAATTGAATCCGACCTGGACATATCAGGACCAGCAGGCGCACAAAAGAGCACTCCTCCTGCTGGAACAGTTCCCGTGAAATCCGAGGGCCAGGAAATATTGCTGATACTAGACGACAGTGTTAAGTGCTACCAGACGGAGGATACCCCTTATGTTATATCCAATGCGGCTTCAGTCACAGATTTACGAGTCGCTGCTAAAGCGGATGCAGAAGCGGAAGTCAAGCCAGAAGCACGCGAGGTGGTTTCCAAGGAAGAAGCTCCCAAAAAGCTGCCCAAGCTATCGCAGTGTGGCTCCGGTTCGTATACTCCAGAGAAACCCATTAACTACTGCGAGGAGGGAACCCCTGGGTACTTTAGTCGCTACGATTCCCTGAGCAGCTTGGATGAATCCGGTAAGGCTAACCAGGCAATAGTAGGAACTGATGCGGATATCAAGCCCAAATTACAGAAGCAGGAATCCCAGCCAGCAGAGCAGGTCCTAACCAAACCTCCCACCCAGGCCAACTCGGCATTGGAAACCCCGTTGATGTTCTCGCGACGCAGTTCCATGGACTCCCTGGTACACGATCCGGATGTAGATGTGGCCAACTGCGATGACAAGAGCTCGGTGGTGAGTGACTTCAGTCGCTTGGCCAGTGGAGTAATATCCCCATCCGAGATCCCAGATTCCCCCACACAAAGTATGCCCCAATCTCCACGGCGAAATAGTGTCGCTGGTTCAGGACAGAATGTGGATTCTCCACCGGTTGTAATCCCGGCCAGCCTACAACCATTACGCAGCGTTTTCGAGGACGATCTGAGCAGCTTCAACGTGGAGCATACACCTGCTCAGTTCTCCACTGCCACCAGTTTGAGCAACCTGAGCATAGTGGACGATGAAAAGGCCCCAGCCAGTGTGGCCGAGGAAGACAACGAGGATGAGCTCCTTTTGGCCAACTGCATCAACATGGGTATGCAGAGGAAGCCAGCTGAGGCTGTGAAATCGACAGTAGTGAACTCAGAAGTGGACGTGGCTGAGGAGACCATTCGTAGCTACTGTACCGAGGATACGCCAGCATTGCTCTCCAAAGTACCAAGTAACACTAATCTTTCGGCCATCTCCATGAGCTCCACCGATCCCAAGGATGCCACGGCTGGTCAGGCACAGCTGTACGCTCATCAGCTATCCGACGATGTATCTTCGAACGCATCGGACTGCGGTGGAGCCGCTGGCCACCTGCTGCAGCAGTGCATTCGCGATGGCATGAAGAAACCCCTCGCTGAACCCACTCCAGATCCCATAGCCATGCTTCGACGAGGCGGAAACCAATTGCCTGGCTATCTGCCGTCTGCCGATGAAATTAACAAGTTTTTGGTGGAGGACAGTCCCTGCAACTTCTCGGTGGTCTCTGGTTTATCCAATCTCACCGTGGGATCCAGTCTGGTTGGGCCAGCCGTGCAGCTCAAGGAGACCGAACCGTGAGTAGTGATCCCATTTAAACTAAATAGTATAGTAGGCTTTTTAAATAACTGAACATTGCATTAAAATTCAGTTGTGATATCAATATCAAATGATTCATATCATTACTATTATTAATGCAATTGTTTAATGTTTTGCTTAAATATTAATTGGTGGTTCAAGTTAGAAAAGCTTATACATATTTACTAACTATATTTAATCAATCGATTTCCCCATAGATCCAGTGTAGATCAGAATCCTGGGATGAAGGCAAAGCCCGGCAAACAGGAGCAAGTCCGAAGACCGTCGCATTGGCAAGATGATTCGCTGAGTTCTCTATCCATTGACTCGGAAGATGACACCAACTTACTGAGTCAGGTGAGCAGTACATGAATCACCAAATTAACTATGTATTAAGCCATTTCTTTATTTGTGTAGGCTATTGCCGCTGGTTGCAATAGACCGAAATCGAATCTTGGCTTCAGCTCGAACGGCAAGCGCTCCAGCTCGCTGAGCTCCTCGCAGCCAATAGCCATCAATGCGGCCACCTCGGCCAGCTCCCTGAATTCGGCGATGACAGTTCGCAAGAGCCAGCAGCAGGAGTCCTACAGTTCCGTAGACTCTAGCGATTCTAACGACAACCAGTCAAAGTCGCTCTTCGAGCTGTGCATCCTCAAGGGCATGTACAAAACGAAGGAACCCGGTGCCCGGGCCCAGCAGATGCAGGAGCAACCTATAGTGGGTTCATCCTCCGTCCAGTCGAATCCCAATCTCAAGCAGTTCGATTCGCTGCCGGTGCAGCTGCCATCTAGTGGACAGGTCAAGCGGCAGCGCCATCATCATCATCACCATCATCATAGGGAGCGAGAGCGAGAACGCAAGGACGAGAAGCTGCTGCAGGAGTGCATCAATACGGGCATCTCGAAGAAGATCAACGCCGTGCCAAAAAACGTCCTGGCTACGTCTGCGGCTGCATTGGAACCGTGTCACCCAATGGCAGCTACTACATCAGCAAGTGCCCTCAGCACAGCAGCTCCAGACGTAGAGCAGAAAGCGCACGCCACCAGCAATCCGCACCAGCAGTCGTCCACGCACCTGAGCAGCCCCATCCTCCCGAATCCTATCGACGCCATCGCCACCGTCACCGACACAGCAAGAAGTCCAGCAGCTCCAAATCAAGGGAACGAGAACGCGAGTCAGAACGGTCTCGAGACCGCTACTGGGTCTAAGGACTTGGACTCGGAAGATCGATCCAGCGATGAATCAAATCAGTCCTTCATCATGGAGACCATGGTCAGGTTGGACAGTGCTCCCAACGAAACGTGCATCTCCGGAGCAAGCGAGAAGCACAAGGATCCCGACCTGATGCTGAAGTCTGTGGAGAGACTGACCATGGAGTTTGTTACCTCGGCAGAGCAGTTGCGCAGCAGCAGCCATAACCACAGCAGCAACAACAGCCACAAGAACAACAGTAGCAACAACACCTGGAACGAGAGCACCTGTCCCAATGATGTGAGTTTCCCCAGCGTCAGTCAAACGGCACCGGTTCTGGCCTCCTTGAGCTTGGATGAAGATGCCACGGAGGCGAGATCCCTGCACGAGTTGATTGAAATCACGCCCACGAATGAACAACAACCAGCATCGCTTGAGGGCGAAACGGATACCCTGGTTAATGGTCATGCTGACAGCTACTCAGGATCGTCGGGAGGTCTTAACTTCCAGTTGGGTGGGCAGGTGCAGAATGCTGGCGTCAGATTGGAGCCGCAAAGACTATTATTCAATGGAACGAGTGCCTCCATTATGACAAACTCGACCATGATTGCGTTCGAAGCGCGAGCTCTGGCGGAAAATCTACTCCAGCCCGCTGCCACTGACGATGACACCACGGAGATGACCTTCAGCTTGAACAGTTTGGATCTGGATAATATTCGTCCGCCGTCGGGAATGGAATCGCTGAACAGCTGCTACCAGGATCACTCACAGCCGAGTTCCCTGCGCCAGCCGATGCCTAGCAAGAGTCCCCGCTTTGCGCGAAAAATGTTTCCAGCCAATCTGGTAGCCAGACGTGCGCTGGGTCACTTGGCTGGCAGTGCGGAGAGCGTGAACTCCAGCTGCAACCTGCTGGACAACATCAAGCCTCCGTCGCTCATGGATGAGCTGCTGGACTCCATGATCAGTGTGGACAGCATTCAGTCTGAGGTGGCCGACGGTGAGCAGGACTGCAGCATGGCCACCACCATTTCCGTGTCCAACTATGAGACGGCTGCTTGCGATGATCAGACGATGACCGTGCTCCAAAGTTGTTTCGACGAGGATGAGGATGCCACTATGAATGACTACAGCTCGGCCGAGTCCACACCCAAGCACGGATCTACTCCATCACCCAATCGTCGTTCCCTCACCCCGAAAGACAAGCGACGTCTCACAAAGGATCGCTTCAAGACCTACACCATAGCCACCAGCTGCGAGATGGAGGCACCAGAGGCCAATGAAACTTTGCAGATAGAAATTGTGGAAGCTGCCGTTCCTGTGGCCACGCCTTCGCCACGCGCCAATGGAAGGAGAAGGGGCAGTGCGGAGCGGTACAAGACCCAACTGATTGAGTGTCCCCTAGCTTTGATACAACCCCAACCCGACGATTGCCCAAGCGAACAGCTCTCCTCGATTCGAGCAATGATGCAACAGTTTACTTTCATCACGGACATTAGCGTTGGACAGAGTCAGGAGACTTGCGAGAGTACTGATCCTCCAGAAGACGCAGGGGAATCCCCGGAGTGCGATCAGAACTCTGAGACGGAGTCGTGTGATGGTCAGGAACCGGCACAGCTGCCTCCTCCTCCGCCAATTGTGGACCTTAGAACATCTGTCGTTAAGCCCACAACCTTGGAGCCCGCCACGGCCGTAAAACTGGTGCGAGGTCGCAAGAAACCAGCCTATGTCTCACCCTACAGCATGCAAAGTCAACGTAATAGCAACAATGCCGCCCCGTCCAAGAAGAAAACCCTATCTCCAACAATTGCCAAACGCAGTCTAGTGGCCGGCGGATCAGGAGTTAGGCTACCAGCCAAAAAGAAGCCGACGCCGCCGCCTGAGCCAGCTCCCGCTCGCTTGGAACGGCAGGGAACCTTTGTCAAGGACGAGCCCACGAACTCCAATGTTCAAGTGCCCGTGGTGGAGACAAAACCGGCTCAAACCAGTCCCACTCACCGCGCCTCGAAGTTGCCCACAAAGAAAGGCACGACCAGCGGTGGTTCACCATCCAAAGCAGGGTCTCCCAAGAGGATTCCCTTGGCGCCGGCCCGACGAATGACGCCACAAAGGGCAAACACCAGTCTGCGACTGGCTGCGGGCAAATCCCCCGCGGCTTCACGTGTGGTTTCCGGCCGGGTGTCGTCCACTACTCCACCATCCCGCAGCAACTCCAACCTAAATGGAAGCAGTGCAGCCGCAGCAGCTGCGGCCAAGATCAACCAGGCGCAAAGTCGTATCGCCAACATCTGGAAGAGAGTGGACGAGGCCAAAACCAAGCAATCGTCATCCAACCTGAGGACGCAGAAAACCAAATCTTCCAACATGCTCAACGGAAATGGAACCAAGCCGACGCTCCTGCGCAGCTCCACGTTTGACAATACCCCCAGCACCGCTGGAGGAGTCAAGTCCAAGCTGCCAGTGGTGGGCGCTCGGAAATAAAGGGTTAATTTGTTCAGGATAGTATGGATCACAAATTAGCCAAGTTTAAACGAAAACGGAAGTGGAGACTGTAAGAGGAACAGGACTGTATTTGTCAAGCATTTTTTAGGAACGGAACGCGCACAGGTCCACATCCACAAGCCGAGCTAGAGTCAGAGTCAAAATCAAAGAGTTTTTAGGATAGGAGTTAATATACATACGCTATGTAATCCATATTCTACTCTCCTTTTACTTTATACATTATCCGTAGACCCTAAAACTTTGTAAGCAACCAGTTTAGCATAGAGTTAGCGCAAACTCCTAGTAACTTCAACTAATCCAAATCACAGTCAGAGAAGGATGCTACCGATGCTCCCGATCGTGTGTAGCCAAATGTATTGCATATATATACACTAGATCAGGCCTTTCAACATGTGTACAACTCCCCAATATATACAAAATGTATACTGGCATATATATAAATGCTATATATTCGATTGTCGCATTAACTAGGAAAGGTTTACCAAGTCTAATGTGTGTTCTGATTTAACTTTTACACTTAGTTAGATGAGTTGTCCTCCAACTGGGCAGCTAATGAAATCAATTACAATCGTATAGTTGCACATCTGTATTGAGAATATACTCTAAGTTCAAAATATGCCCTTGGCTTCCTTATGCAAACACCAAATATCTGAAGAGAGAGGAAAAACACATTTTTTAGTCACTGCTTTTTAAGTATTCTTTTATATAATTTAGCAAGTTAAGGGTAACCGTTTTAGGAAACAGCTTATGCATTAAGCCCATCATTTGCGACTTAGTTTTTACCGATTCAATGCGATTAACCATTTTCAATATGAATAAATCGAAATATGCTTTTTGTCAGCAAAAAATAAAACCAATGTGAATTTACTCGATTATAATTTTAAACAAAATAAAACATATTTTGAAAGCCAGTTGGACAAATATTTATTCCTATTTTAGGGTGTGGTAAACAAATTTAATTTAACGGAAAAAATAATGTAAATGCAAAATGGTACTATTCCCACGGATAGTTCAGATATGTTTTAAAGTTTTAAGCGGAACTAGTGGTGGTCAAAATTTAAAAGTCTCGAGCATGGTCTGCACAGGGCCTTGGCAGAGCTTGCTGCATATTTTAGGAAATTATCGAAAGGGTAGTATTTTTGGCCTATCGACTGGTTCGTTCGGTCACACTGGCCAGCAATTGAATTAAAGTGAAAAAAATAAATGAATAAACAAACTAGCTGTGCGTCCGCGAACAGACGACTCACCCGAGGAACACTCGTTTTCAACGCAATGCACTCGATGACGCGGACGCGCGCCCAGTAGAGCCTCCCGATAAGAATCCCGGAATCTGCAAGGCCAGAGACTACACAGATTTTGTGGTGTGTTGTGTTGTGTGTGGGAAAAAAACGAAAGATTGAAGAGCAGTGCACGAAAATAAACGCAAAAAATCAATGGGCGACCCCCCCAGCAGAGCAGCTCACACGGGAAATCCGAGACCTTGAGTTGGGGAGCCCAACATCCCATCCCATCCAAGCCGAACCAAACCAACCCATGGACTTACTCCCAATCCGCAGCAGCGTCTGTCTATTTACATTTGCATTTTCACCCCACCTGGCGCGACGACGGACAGGTGTTGTCACAAATCTTGGAGCTGCGGAGTGGCGCACAGTGGGGTGGTTGGTGGCTTGAGGCGAGTGCCGAATGTTGAGTAACCCAGACCACTGTGCATGTATCACACTTAGATACATGCGCACACCTAATCAGTGCTTTTCGCCAAAGATAAGGGCTCTTTTCGAAGAGTTTGCCACTGGCCTGGCTTTTGCCCACATTCAAACGCAGCTGGCTGACTGTTTCTGTTTCTTCTGATTTCCGACTCTCGGGCACCGTGACTCAGCCCAGGCGATCCGCTCGCAGCCCCACCGACACCATAACCAGCTACATCGTCATAGCCAGCGCAGGTCTCGGTCTCTCTCGCTCGCGCTCTTGGCCGTAATTCGGGCTGAAAACCATTCAAAACCGTAAAGACAATACTGTCCATCGATTCAGCAGTCCGAAAACCATAATTCTTCGATCCCAAATCGGGTTATTCGCAACACACTTCGGCCTCCGTTGCTCAAACTCTCTGAAGATCGGAGTTTTTACAAGCTGTACACTGTACAAAAAATAGGCAGCCTATCAAGTGTAGTTATCTTTTTATATTCGAAGGCGTTGACTTCAATAAATCATTTAAACGTTAAAAAATATACTGTTTCTGACCTCTTTAATATATGTAATTTTTCCTCAGCTAAAACTTTTCATATATCGTCAACCCTACGATCCCGAACTTTTGTTCACCCTATCGAAGTTCAACTGTAACTCCGTGTGCCTTTATTGTTATGAACTTTTTACTTTTTCGGGGTCCCCTGCGTATTGTGATATTAAATTAATACATTTAGCTTTTGTTCATTTGCGTATTGTTTTCGCCACACAATAAAATGCGTGTTGTGTCCGTATTGTGCAGGGAAACCAGCCCAGATCCCCATATCCAGCACCAGACCCAGATCCAACGACACCGGCCAAATGAGCAGCGGAATGAGGTCGCAGGACGGTCCGCGGGCGAAGGTCAATGCCGCCAGCACGCTGCTCACCCAGGAGGAGAATGAGGCCGTCTTCAAGCTGCTGGGCAAGAAGTGCCAGGTGAGTCGAGTACTGATGATGCATAATGCCCCCAATCGGGTGATTAATAATTAAGCAATGACATGGTTTGTGTTCCTCCGCCAACGCCTTCACCGAGCAAATCCCACAGCTTGATGAAGCACTTCCTGCGGCTC
This sequence comes from Drosophila simulans, assembly GCF_016746395.2. Classification (NCBI taxonomy): domain Eukaryota; kingdom Metazoa; phylum Arthropoda; class Insecta; order Diptera; family Drosophilidae; genus Drosophila; species Drosophila simulans. The sequence goes on along the minus strand of NC_052523.2, from coordinate 24,949,228 downwards.
AAGTGTCGCCCATCGTGTGCGAATTTCACTCGACGCTACGCAGAAGCACAGTAACCCTATATCATAATATCATTCTACGGGCAGCTGCCTGGCATATTTACCAAATTTCACTTGCACACTGCCCAACATAGTCGAATGGTTTCTTTGCCCATTTAAAGATGGCACCGGAAGCTAAAAACTGTGAACAAAATTGGAGTTCTATGCACTATAGTTAGTTGGTCAGTTATCAAATTTTCATGGGAGTTTATAGAAAAAGTATCGAACACATTATTAGCTTTGGTTTTATCTGAAAGCCATATTCTTTCGCTGGAAAGTCTACTTGAGTCATTTTAATGTTCGCTGTGCTATACAAAAAAAAAATAAAACAAGATGAATCACTGTTACACAGCTGTTTTATGGTGCTCATACATAGATTACAACTTATTGGGCACTATTCTCGTATTAAATGCTAATTAGGCGTGACAATGAGTATATAACAAATAAATAAATTTCATTTAGAGTAGAGTCCGAGTGTGCTGGCCAGTGTTACTAGAGCAATTTGTTAGAATTTGTTGGCATTACTAATATTTACCTAGCATTTCCTAGAGCCTCTATCAGCAAACGGCTTGAGCCGGCATTGATAGGCCACAAGCGCAGTTGTTTGCACTTCTTGATTAGTTTTTTATTTCCAACTCTATTCCTTCGTAGTATTGGGGTGCCAAAGCCGATTGTGGTGCGAAACGAAAGAGAAACCATTAGTTTGGCCCATTGGGTCGTGATAAGAGTTGGGGCACATATGGTATTTGAGGCGAAATACAGGCGAACCTTATCTTATCAATCCGCCCGCCCGATGCGAATCACCGGCCAATGCCAAGTGCGATAAGAATGCCCTGAAATTGGAGTGGAAACTTGGAATGTGGCCATTTAACGGCGGCCGTTATGCGGATAATTATGGTGTGCACAACATGAGAAAATCGCTAATTTCGATTCGCAATTCACGCTTTGCTAATTCGCAACTTTCCATTGACAAAACATTTCCAAATGCATTTGAACTCTGCCAAAGTAATGCAACCAGTGGGCTGGTTAAGGCAGTTGGCCCCTTTTGAAGTCGCACAGAAAGGCACTACCAATCCACTTCTCATAATTTTAGTCTCTGCTTTTGATTCACTGAAGCTACGGGTATTGGGCAAGTCGATGAAAACGTTCGGGAATCTGTAAATTATGTCATTAATCCCACATCTTTCGCTTGCCCTGCTCTGCTCTCTGAGATAAAGAAAGAGATTACCTGGTGTTTTTTTCAAGAGCAAGCCTTTGTTGGCCCTCGGGAAATATTCAATCAATCACCAAACCATATCTTGTTTTCACCGTATCGAATGCTGCCCGTCTTTGTGCGATATAGTGTCACATTCAGCGTGTGATAACACACAAAGCTGCAGCTTAGCAAACCCGATGTTGTTATTGTGGTTTGGCAGTCGCTTGTCGCAACTCTTGCTCGCATTTATTTGTATACACTTATTTAACGCATTTTTCTGCACAGGCCGAACTTTCTAATTGATGTTTAAGTTTGGATTAGTGTGAGCCAGGCCCCAGCTTTTGCTCTCTGAATAATTAGCTAGCTTTGATTACTATCGAAAGAATTTTAATAAACAAGGGAAGTAGCTGACTCACTTCTAGTATTCTTACGCATCTTTAAATAGCAATGACATTCTCTAAATACATTGCGATTAAAGTGGTATCTATAGATATCCGGATAAATGTTTATTTATAATCTGACATAATAAGTTGGCCACAGGGCGTATGAGCATTTTACCGCTCGGCCCATTTGGGTTGACTTGTACCGCTAAGACCCCCACCTATCCCCCGCTCCATCGAACCAAACGCTCGGTGGCAATGACCACTTTTTGCTGTCGCTGGTTTTCCATCGATTTTAATGCTTTTCAAAAGAAACAGCAGCTTGTACGTAGAAGGCAAGACATCATTTTTACAATGCTACTTATGTCCGCGCACAGTTGCCGCGAGTAAAAAAAAGCCAGAGCTAAGCATCAATAAAAATTCAAATGTGTTCACAATTTCGCACTTTGCCAGAGATACAAGCTGTGTGCTGTGCTGTGTTGTGTGGGCTGGAAAGTATCCACTTCCACATCCGAAGCTACATAAAATTCAGTGGCTCGTCAATGCCTCTTTCTCTTTTATTTGAGCCAAAGGTCAGCTGCAAATGCTTCTGCATGGCCATTGCCCATCCACCAACCAACCATCCATCCATCCATCTCTAATGTGTTCATTAATTGATAATGCTGGATTGCTGTTCGGCTGCAGTGTTTCAATTGCCAGCACGTAACATTTTGGATCATCGCCCAGGGGCGGCAAGTTGAATCAATTAGCAACGATTCGGGTTGAGGGTCATTCTCTGGCCTCAGGCAAATGCCAAATGTTAGGGCCACCAAGTCACTCACTCACTTTGGTCGGGCCTAAAAGAGGCTGGTAATTCCTTTGTCCTTGCACAAAGTTTTCAATAAATAAATAAGCCTTGCCTTGACTTTTCTGGCAGCAGAGCTTCTTGCACATAATGGTTTTGGCAACTATTCTGCTGCGGCAATTCAGTGGCAGTGCAGGATGCACTTCTTTGAGTGTCGCCACCATTTCCTGTCTGGGTCATAAACGAAGTTCTCCGTCACACAAAGGACACAGAGAACAATTTTTATTAATTCGAAGGAACCATCTATCCATCTATCTTAGGGGAAACACAATTTCACTTTAAATCAGTGGATGATAGTTAATTTTTGCCTGTGCACATTATGAGTCTCTGTTGCACTGTTGCAGCAAAATGCACTGATCCACGGAAAGTTCTCCACTAGATTAATGTCCACGGACTAGACTTAGGCCCTCCATCAACCGGGGCTACGTGCTCCTCATTCCAAACGGCTGGATTGCCCATTCAACTCCCAGTTGCAGTTGCTGCAAGAGCTGGCCAGGCTAATCGGTATTCAAAAGAGTCAACACTCACTGGGGGCCATCGACTCGATGGCCAAAAACTAGCGAAACCGAAAGTCAGATGAGTTTAGCAGCTCGAGCGCGACAGTTCATTGAGTTCGTGGTCGTCGGATTGATAGTTGCATTCAAATGAGGCGCAAACTGAAGGTGTTGGAAGTTTTTGTTCGCCCGTATTAGATAATCGCCCTGGGCCTTTCTATCTTTCTATCGATTGTCATAAATTTGTGTAACGCAATCTCCGCTTGCTCCACTTTCAGACACTCAACACCGCCGTGGTGCAGATCTACAAGACGGAGGGCAGCGCCCATGCCCACTGGAAGAAGCGACACACCGGGGTGGTGTGCTTCGTCAAGGATAGCGCCATCCGATCCTATTTCATGCGCGCCTACTGCCTGATCAAGAACGAGCTGATCTGGGAGCACGAGATCTACGATGGCATGGAGGTGGTCAAGTCGCGACCCTTCCTGCTCACCTTCGAGGGCAGTGTGAGTAACCTTTCTGATCCTCCCTCAGTTTAGGTATCTAACCTAACAATATTAATATGTAAATCCGTTCAGGATGGTCATGTGGGACTAAACTTCGTGTCCGAGGAGGAGTGCGACTCCTTCTTCCGCATTGTGGACGCCACCATAGAGACGCGTAACCGCAAACGACAAGAGAAGCGCAACCGGCAGAAAAGCCAGCAGGCGCCCAATGCTCCATTGCCTCAGGTGCAGCGGGAGCCGGCCAGGCCACCACCCATGCAAGGTGGGTTCTCCGCCACGGACGGCGTTCAGCTGAGGAACAACAAGATCAACTCGGTGACACTAACGCCTGCACCAGCGCCAGCGCCGTCGAAGAATTTCCTGTCCAGTAGCTTCGGTCTGGGTAACCATGCGAAGGACAAGAAGCGCAAGGTGACCAAGGCGGACATCAGCCAGCCGACAAACTTTATGCACCTCAGCCACGTGGGTTGGGATGCGGAGAAGGGATTTGATCTGACGGGCAACGAGAACGACAAAGTGCTGAACGAGTTCTTCGTCAAGGCAGGTGTCTCCGAAGTGGAGCTAAAGGATCGGGACACCCGCGCCTTCATCTACGACTTCATACAGAGCAACAATGTCCTGGAGTCGGTGAAGCAATACAGTGTAGAATCCCCTACGGAAACAGCGGCTCCCATGCCGCCACCGGTGCCAACCCGTCATCCATCTGTAAGTTTTCATTTAGCCATTTTAAACATGCATCTTTCCTTAAACTAAATCCAATCTCTCAATTCAGAATGGCAACCAAAGAACTGCTCCTCCGCTGCCGCCGGCAAGACAACCACCGCCCGCAGTTCCCGTCACTGTGCCGGGCGCCGCACGAGCTCCTCCACCACCTAACAGACCACCACCCATTAGCACCGCTCCACCACCGCCACCAGTCAGTGCACCCGTTGTGGCGGTAAGTCATCTGTACCCGATTAAAATGGACAAGTTATAATTTGAATTTCGTTACAGCCGCCACCTCCACCACCGCCACCACCAGCGGCGGTGCCGCCTCCACCGCCCCCGCCCATGCCAGTGGGAGAGATCCCCGTCATCACGACCACACACGCACCGACTCAAGCAGCCCGGCCAGCAGCTCCGGCGGCCCCAGATCCACGCAATGCACTAATGGACGCCATACGCAAGGGAACCCAGCTGAAGGTGAGTGAACGAAAGTTTAATTTTTGTTTGGTTTTCTCCATGTATTTGACTTTATCCGAACAGAAAGTTGACACGGCTGCTCTCAGCACTGGAAGTGGCGACTCGCGCAGCGATTTAATGAAGGATATCCGTCAGGGCACTGTTCTAAAACCGGCCAAGGAACGGGAGCTGGGCAGTCAGCGAAACAGCGACAGTGGAGCAGGCACCGACGCCTTAGCCGATGCACTGCGTCGAGCGCTGGCGGCGCGTGGAAACGCCATCCACTCGGACGAGGACGAAACCGAGTCCTCGGACAACGAAGGGGAGTGGGACTAAGGGAACTATGGATGACACGATGCGATAGGGGCAGGCAGACACTATTCCAAAAATAAGCAATAAGTTAATTTGTGCTTTGGCATTTTGGTTTATCGTTAGATAAATCCCTGTAAATACTGTTAGTGAATTTTCATACCTCTTTAATTTAATTGTACGCGCTAAACAAAAGCAAAATCTACTAAAGGATAACCACAAATTAAGAAATTTTATCAGCAATTGCCCGTTTTCGTTTGTTCCAAATCACATTTGCATATCCATAAAGCTGCTCAATTAAATATGAATAATACACACGAGTGTTTCTTCAATATGTGGGTGAGTTTTGCAAACCCCGTTCAGACTACTGTGCCAAAAACTTGAGAACACCAAAATATAAGAGGAGTTTGTGAAAAATTAGAGATTCACCTTTAAGCGAACTGAAAAACTGTAAACTGAGCGATAAAAATTTATTATAGTGAATATATTTTATAAATCTACAACAAAGGGAAGGATCAAACGAAAAGAAATCTGTGACTGCTATTAATAAAGCCACAGCTGAGAGTTATTCAAATACAATATTTAAACTAATAGATTTGCCCGCAATTAACCATAAACTAAATTTACAAGTTTGCTCAGTAATAATTCACTACTTGTTGAAATAATTATTAACAAATGTAATGTAAGTGTGGCTAAGTCCAATAGGCATGTATTCAAATTATGTTGACCACAAGGCTTCCTCGGGCACCCATGGGTCCGCTAAAGCTGTCTATTCATCCAGTTACACCCAATCGATTGATGACCTAGTAACGCATAAGTATTTTCCTTTAGTTCGAGCGCATTTAATGCAAACTTGTAGTCATTTTTCTTCTGTGTGCTTGTATTTAAATCAAGATTACGTATATGTATGTTTTCGTAACATTTTTGAAACTAATAAACCCAATAAGCTTGTCAGAGCGAGAAATTTATGTGGATCAGATTTTGAATTAATGTGTGTACGCATGTCTAAAGAGTTTTGTGCGATGTATGTATTTAAATACATAATAATTACATATGCTAACATATAAGCCATTAATTTATGTAATAAAGTTGTGTATATCTAACTTAAAACTAATGCTATCCGAAAGAAGTTTATTCTCAACTCGTGGTAGCTCCGATTCTACTCGTATCGTAATTTCAAAAGCACGATTCATTATTCCGTATATATTTACAATTCCTAACAAAATGAGGAGGGCATGCCAGTATAAATTGGATATATGGGTATGGCTAATCAGCTATCCGAAGTCTATGGATTTACGTTTTCCTGAGCCCCGAGCGCATCGTCTTGCAATTCACGCTCAATGTTGGCGTTGTTATTGTTCTCGGCGATTTCGTTGATATTGGAGTCGTCGTTAGCCTGGAAACGAGGTGGCCGTTCCTCCCCCTGCTCCAGATCCTGCTGCTGCTCGTTAATGCGGTTCTCATTCTCCTCGATCGGCCTAGACGAGAGTCCTGGTGGTATTACCTCCAGCAAAGCCGGCTGCTCCTCGTGAACGAGTAGCTGTCTGTGTTCCATTGTAGTCACTTGCTGTTCCGAGAGCTCATGATTAAGCACATTTTGCTGCTCCTCGTCGCATGTGTAATTACTATCCATGATCGCTGCATCGCACGGTGGCAAAGCAAGCGATTCAGTATCTTTTGGAGCATCAAGGGACACTGTTGCTAAAGAATCTGCACTCCCTGCTGCCGTTTCTGGTTTGTCCAGAGATTCCGATTCATCGTTGTGCGGTGGTGAATTGCCTGGGGCGGGGTTTTCAGGTATAGGCGAAACAAAGCTTCCACTTGGGAGGGATTCGTTCTGCTCCAAGACAACAGAAGGATTTTCTGTTCCGGCGGATTGACAGTCGACCTGAGCACGTGATTCCAGATAGGAGGCACCGTTTTCTATTAAATGATCCTCAGGTTCGATACGGGCTTGAATCGGCAAAGATTCTGTGGTACAGGATTGGATCTGTGAAGCTGCGGGAGGGAGATCCTTAGTATCTGCTTGGGATTCGGGCGAAGCTGCAGGCTGAGAGACAATGCAAGGATCAGGCTGGGATGATGGGGCAATGGCAACTTGTGTAGAAGTTTGGAGGTCGTTTGCAGAAGACTGGACATTTTCCACTGTGTGGGAATGAGGTTCATCTGTAGTGCTGGAGCTTGGGCCTATTGAACATTCTTTTTCATTTGAACATGCTGCCGATTGTTGCGGTACAGCTTGACTGCATATGTTGGTTATGACCAAACTAAAAGCAGAAGCTTCTGCTTTTTCCACACCCAGCACGTCCGGAGTTTGCGGAGGAGTTTCACTGGCAGGCAATGCAGTGGATACCTCTGTATCCATTCCTTCGGATTCCACATCTTTCCTAGGTGACTCGTTTTGAAGTTCTAATGGTGGCAACTCGATTTCACGATATATGCGCTCTTCCGCGTCCTGCTCCATGGCTTCCTCTGCTTCATCGGCTGATGATGCACTGTCTTCATTTCCATCGTCGTCTTCATCACTCTTCTCCGATCCGTTTTTGTGCACGGCGTCTATCTCGCATATGTCCAACTCTCTTTCCTGTTTCACTGATACATTACTTAGATCTAAACTGCCTATGTAGGCATCCTCCTCTTCCATCTTGTCATTATGATTAATCTCTTCTGTAGTTTCTTGTTGTTCTTCTGGTTCCTCGTCTCCATATCCGAGATTTCTCGGTTCCGGCTTGATAGAAATCATATTGAACGCCGACTCGCCGCTCACAACGGCAACAATCTGCGGCAGAATGTTCGTCCTCGGTGGGCTACACGTTTTGCGTTCCGCACCTCCCGTGCTTTTGCGCGCTATGGACTTTACGGATTTCACCTTTTGCAGGGACTGATTTGGCTCCTCGGGACAGGCTTCTTCAGCTCGCTCTAATGCCATTGCTTCTTCTGCCATATCCACGCCACTGGTCACATTAGAGATCTGCATCATACGATCAAGCTCCATGCGATTTGGCTTAACATCTTCCGGACTCTGGATCATGGTCTCATCGACTTCTTCGCTTGGTTCGCTTTCGTTTAAGCTGCTTTCAAACTGAGTCATAGGAATAGTGGTCATGACAGTGGCCTCTGGAGCATAATCGACGGGTTCCTGTTTGATTCTAATCGCAGGCTGATTCTGAGGTTCTGTTCGACAGTCTTCGGTCTCGGTCGGCGCTTCCTTCTCCCGTTCCTTATGCTTTCGTTTCTTTTTCTTTTTGCCGCTTCTGCCAAATGCCTGTCCAGCCTCATCCAGATCGTCTATGAGCGAAGAGTTCAGCTTTCCATGGTTCTTCGTTATTTTAAGTTTTAGCTTCAGGGGCTCCTGCTTCACTTCCGTTTGCTTTTCATAGCCTTCATACTCGGGTTCCTGTTTAACAGATACACTGGGAATATCGTCACAGGCAGCAGCAGAGATTTTATCGGATCCTGTTTCAGGTTGACATTCCTCCTCGCTGTCACCGTTAGCTGCCTGGATATCATCGCCAAAACTTGGATGTTCTTCATCCCGTTCCGGCTCGGGATCACTCTCGGCTTGACCTCTAGCTGGCCCCGTGTCATTGATGTGCACTTCCGGCTCATGCTTGATGCTGACCAGAGTGTTCATCGTATTCTTCAGCAGCTGATCCACTCGTTTCAAATAATTCCTGGCAGAAACTCTATCGCTATTTTTGCTTTTGGCATCAACCAGTTGATTGGTTCCAGACGAAGACCGCAGAAGTGGCGATGACAGGCGCTCCAGAACCACTACTGGTTGCATACCGTCGTCTATGACGAAATCCGGCGGCACTGTTGTGGCCGGCGGAAGACCTATCAATTCCTCCTCGATCTCGTTCTTGATGAGCATCTGCGCCTCATTGGTCACCACCTGAGGCATGATGTGCTTCGAGTGGTTGAGGTAAATCTTTGGGCAGGTTGGCGCATGACGCATATAGGCCGCTTCGGTGTTCAAGGTGCGACTGCAACCGCCGCACTTGCGTTTACGGATGGCACAGCGGTGAGTGTTGTAGAAGAAGTTCGTGACGAAAGTCTTCTTACACAGCGGACACTCCCGGTCCAGGACGAGCAGCTGAACGGGAGTGGGCGGTGTGTGTTCGCGCAAATGGCGAGTAAAGGCGTATGCATTGGCCACGCTGGACTCGCACAGGGGACACTTGTAGGGAGTCTTGGATAGCTTATGCCACAGCTGGTGGGCGCGTATGTCGCTCTGGTTGTGGTGCGTCTGGTTGCAGGCATTACACATGTAGCGCGGTATCGAAGGCACATGCACCAGGCTTTTGTGCTCGTCGGCTAGTTCCTTGCTGAGAAACTTCTCGCCGCAAACGCTGCAAGTAGACTTTCGACCGGCCTTTTTCGGTGATCCCTTAAGACTTGTGTCCTGTTCAGCGGGCTCGTCTTTGCTGGGATAATAAAAAAGGGAATTATTTACAAATAGAGCAAGAGGAAAGTATATTATAGTTACATCTGCGCCTCTCTTTTGGACACTAATGATGCCATCTGTGATGGCTGTAGTTTTTGCTTTTTGTGCCACACAAAGGACTCCTTTTTGACCTGTGGCTTGGCATTGTTATTTTTTGGACTGGATTCCTCGCCTTTACGCTTCCTTCCCCGTTTTCCAACTGCACCAGAAATTGGCCGTTCCTCCTTGACGATGTGCTTAAGATCAATTAACTGTGAGGCGTAAACAAGACATTAGGTTGTATATTCCTTATTTATAGTATAGTTAATCGAATTTCTTACTCTTGCGGGCTCTATTTGCTTCAATCCCAATAGATTTCTAGTCTGTTTATTCGTCGCATAGCACATTTCCCGAAACTCATAAAAATCATTGATTTTATCCACGCACTGACTGCACATTGTCTGCGGCATTTTGTCGTCCACGGACACCTGCAAAGGGCGTTGGTTAACTTGGCTAGGACCATTTTTAAAAAAACTACCCACAGTGAAGCCCACCAGCTCGTAGATTTTCTGGGACATCCTAGGCTCGTCCAGATCGATGGTGTCTTCTTCATTTGCCAAAAGTATTTGCACTTTTCTCGGATTATCGATGCCGCACAGCCGACAGATCTTGCAGAGATTCGCCTTGAGGGCAGCGTCGATCTTAAAAGCAAACCGATCCATTTCGTCCGGATCTTTAAAGTTGTCACAAAAGGCTTTTATCAACGGTAATTTAGCATGATTAAAGATTTTATCTCCAGTTGAACCTGCATTTTGTTTATTTCAATAGGTTTAGTGTTGGTAAGCGGTTAACAAGGTTGGTAGAAATTGATGTGCTATCGATAGGATCGAATTTTTGCCTATTTCAAAATTAGAAAATTTGATATTAAGTATAATTTTATGAAACTCTTTTGAAAAAATATTTAGGCAATAAAATATAATTGGCAATTTCTTATCACTAAATATCAACACTTTGTCAACAATTATTATAATAATTAATATTATATAGGTGCAGAATAAATACTAAAACAAATTGTACATATTTACTAAAAAGATTTTTGTTTCCTGTTTTTAAAAATAGTGAAAAGCACTTCGTTTTTAGAGCTATACTATGAAATTGTATCATTATAATTTCAAAATATATTGAATTCCAATAAGTGCTTTGGAAGAAAAATACTTCGAGTAAATCATAGTACGGCGAAGCAAAAACAATCGATTCCATTAGACAGAGTATTGTGCCAAAAAATGATTTTTTAAGTTCAGATGATAACCCTGCCTTAAAATAATAGTTTAATCTACCATTAATAGACTTTCTTGATTCTTCATTGTTCAGTTGTAAAAAGAAATCGGTTACAAGCTGCAAGGCGTTGCAGCCCTGGATTCAGAATAAACACAAGAAAGGCCACGGGGAAATTGCATCGCGGTGCCTGTGAAATCGCGAGAAGGCACACGCCCATACACTCCTCTAGGTTTTCCGATCCACTTGAGAGATCCCAGGGAACACACGATGGAGCGGTACTTGAGCCGCCGCGAAAGTGGCTTCCACATCCACCGGAGCGACGACAACTCCCTGATGCGGCGGATTTACAGCTCGATGAACATGTTCAATAGCTACCACGCCAACTGTTGGCCCACGGATTCGGGACGCACCGGGGCCATTTTCAACCTGGAATTCAATGCCGATGGGAACGTTGTCGTGGCCGCCACGGAGAGGAAGTGCGTCCTCGTCTTCGATGCCATCACACAGAAGGAGATCTTTAAGGTACCGGACGCCCACACCGATAGTGTCAATTGCATCAAGTAAGTGTAGGAGTTGCGTTCGAGGAGGTTCGTTGCTAATCCTCGCTGCAGATTTTTTGACGAGCGCCTCTTCGCCACCGGCTCCGATGACTTTACGGTGGCACTGTGGGACCTGCGGAACATGAAGCAGAAGTTGCGCGTCCTACACGGCCACTCCAACTGGGTGAAGAACATCGAGTACTCCTCCAAGGACAAGCTGCTCGTAAGCTCCGGCTTCGATGGCAGCATCTTCACCTGGGATATCAATTCGCAGACTGAACAGGGACTTATCTCGCAGCGCGTATTTCATGCCAGTGGACTGATGCGCTGCAGGATTTCGCCCACGGGCGATAAGCTAGTTCTCTGCACAAGCGGTGGATACATTATGATTATCCATCACCTTGACCTCACTACGCTGCACAAAGATCTGTGCGGATTCAGGGTAAGAAAGTTTGTAAATATCACTGTGATTTTCACAGATTGGTTAAAGATTGGTTTCGTCCAGATAAATGAAATGGTTACATATATAGATAGATGGTGAACTAATAAGCTCGTTTGATTTTCCAGCCCGGTATCTACCGACTAATGCAGTTGGGTGAACAGTATATCCCGCAGGCCGCAAAGTACGACCATGTGTTCTCCAAGCGTCAAAAAAAGAACCGCGTGGAGCTGGTCACCGACTTTCCGGAGAACAACGACGCCGAAATGATCATGGCATTGCAGATTCACCCGCACTGTTGCTGCATGCTGACGAGGAACGTCAGCTGCGACGAGCAGAGCGAGTGGACCTGCATCCACGACATCAACGAGGAGCCGGTGCGCAGCGAGGATGAGCAGGACGAGGTGGAGCCACAGCCCAAGAGAAAGCGAGTATCCACCACACTGGCCAGCCGCAGCTCGTTGAATGAATCCCAAGACCAGGATACGGTTGGCCTGACTCCCAGACAGGCACGGAGACCGATGCGCGTCAGCACAGTTCAAGTGTTCCAACTGGATAACTCTGGATCAGGGCGTGGCGCCGCTGACAACCCTTCAGTCTTGACACGCTCGGATTCCTTCATACCAGATATCTGGGCGGCGGAGGTCACAGTCCAGGAGCGGGCCATCCGACAGAACCGTGCACGCGTCTCCAATAACCATGTCAGCGGCTATAACTTTGTGTACGCCATCAGCAGCGGAGTGCTTCCGCTACGACAATTGGGGGCAAATAGTCTGATGGGCAGCAGCACCAGTCCTCGCCCCCTGACCACCCCGCCGCCCACAGAGAGCAACCAGAGCAGCAGCAGTAGCTCCAGTAGCAGTAGTTCCAGCAGCATCTCCAGCTTCAGCAACAACAGCGACACCACAGTCCGCTTAGAAATCGGAAACAGGCTGCGTCTGCGACCTTTAAATAGTCCTGTGACAACGCCAACGTTCAAGGAAAACGGTCATTCAATACTGGTGAATGCCAAGAAACTGCTTTACTATGCCGCCGAGACCAACACCAAGCCGGGCTTCATCAAGGAACCTGGATTCTCCGCGGACGGTCGGGTAGTCTGCTCCCCGTACGGCAATGGGGTGAGACTCTTTGGTTACAGTGAGGACTGCTGCGACTATCCGAAATGTCAGGCGTTTGAGGAGGTGAAGAGCAAACCGCGGAAGCTGGTTGAGCTAGCCAAGATCACCGAGCACCAGGACGTCGTTTTGTGTGCCAAGTTTAGCCCCAGGGAACCGCTCCTTGTAACCGGATGCAACGGGGGCGAGGTGACCTGGTATCGACCCAATCTGTAGACTTCAGTTGAGCCGTGCGAAGAGCGCTCACTGTAAATCTGTACATTTAATTTTCTATTTAGGCATAATTCGACTTATTTCAAGCATATATTGGCGAAATACAAGCAACGCGATTATGGTGGACCGATAAAAAGCTGTTATATTTTATTTTTCGCAATGGTGGGGTTAATGTGTGGGCTCAAATAGGGGTTGATAAAAAATTACAATTATATGTGTATAACTTAACAGAGCAGCAAGGCAAAACTAAACAAGCTGTGGCGTCTTAGAGCTACAGGTGGAGGAGTGGGTTACATCTAGGCAGCGAACTTAATAGTAGTTGCCATAGCCGCTCCACTGGCCGTAGTTGTAGCCGCTACCACCACTGTTGGCGCTGGCCCCACCGGAACCGTAGCCCCACTGATTGTAGTAAGAGTCGTAGGACGCCTGTTGTGGCGTCTGTGGGGGATAGGCTGCTGCGGTATTCTGCTGGCCGTAGTATGGATTTGACGCTCCATAGTTGTAGCCTGCGACTGCTGCGGCCGAGCCACCATTGTTGTAAGCCGTCGCCGCGGATCCTGTGGGGACAGGACCTTCTTTGCTGCTTGATGAGTTTTTGCGACTAGGACTGCCATCACTGTTGGAATGTACATGGTTATTGAATGAGTATGGATACATCTTCATGTATTTCTTACCTCTTCTTTTGTGCTTCGTTGGCTTTAGTGAGTGCCTGCTGCAGAGCGCGCTGTGCATCTTGTAGACCCCTGGCCGTGCTGCCGAAATCCTCAAGGAACTCCACTTTGCGCTGAGCAAACAAAACCTTCTGATCGGGTTCGATGTCCGCGCGAGCCATGAACTTATCCATAATTTCGACTACCTCCTGCTCATCGACTTTTGAGCGCTGTAGGCACAAATCGATCATTTGCAGGGCCACACGAGTGTTGGCCGGATCACGTTCTAGCGCCTGCTGCAGGGCGGCTAAGCCGGCGTCGAGATCATGACAGATTTTATTGAGGAAACGAGCATACTTGATGGCCAGACTGCCTGCAATGGCCTTGTTCTTTGTACTCTCTATATAGTGCTTGTACAGCTCGCGACACTTGTCCAGTGCTCCTCGACGCCTTTCCACGTTGATACGGCGATAGGAAAGCTGCAGGAGATTGGGGCAGCGCTGATCGATACGCTGCAAAATTTCAGCGGCGTCGTCAAAGTTCATTTGACATTCCTCGAAGGCGGCCCACATCAGGTGCAGACTCGGTTTGTCCGGATGATGGATGCGGCAGGCGCGGCGGTAAACATCACGTACCAGGTTCACAACTCCGCTCTGATCCTCCAAGGACTCTAAATAACGAAGCATCTTCAGCCAGAACTCGTCATACAAAGCACAGGCGATTAGGCACCTTTCGAACAGAACCAGGACTCGCTCTCGATCGCCTTTTTCGATCTCAAAGTCCAAGTAGTCCTTCCAATTCTTGAGCTGTGCCCTCTCGAGTGGCTTCACATGGAAGTAGGGCCGCTTGATGCCTTCCTCGAAGGACCAGCGGGCTGTCACTGCGCTAACGGTCAACTTGTGGACTTTGCGCCGCGCCGAGATAGCCCTGTCCCTTATGCTGACCACCTCTTCGTCATTCAGCGTGCTAAGATCACTGAAATCGATCTGCAGCGCGGGCTTTGAAGCTGCATGCGATGATTCGCTTTCGGTGGTCAAATCGGTAGTACTATCTGATTCATCGACTTGAGTTTCACTATTATCTTTTGGCGACTTACCAGCACCGCCCCCGACAGATTCTCGCTTCTCCTTGTCCTTGTCTTTGTCCTTATCCTTGTCCTTCTCCCGTTCTCGCTCCTTTGAGTCTTTGTCCTTGGAGCTGCTGCTGCTGTCCCGTCGATGCTTCGACGAGGACTTGGAGGACTTGCTCTGCTGACGTTCGTGGAAGTCTTTGCGCAGACGGATGACCTCCTCGTTTGCAAGTGTGATAGTTACATCATGCTGATTGATCAAATCTTGGAAACTGAAATGTGGATACAACATTATTTGCATGTGTTACAAAATCAATTTGAGTGGAACTCACTTGTCGAAATGACCATTATAGCCCTGTGTGGGTATGGCCAGAAGTCTATCGTAGATCTGGACCACACGGTGGTAACGCTTTGACTCGTTCTCCCAGCGAATGTAGGCATCCCAGAGTTTGTCCGATCGAAACTCCAGGCCGCATGCCTTCACTGCCCTTTCGTACTGGGAGCGGACGAATTGTTCATCCTCTCCATGATTGGACTTAACGTGCATCAGGTAGTGGATCCACAGATCCACGGACAGCGGAATCGCCTCCAGTCCGCGCTCAAACACCTAGGATTTGGTCATTTCGTATGTTCGGTACAAGTTTTGATTTTTTCATTTATTGTTGATTGATCGCAGAAGAGAAATATAAAAATATTCGTGGTTTATAGTAATATTTCAATAGTTAGGTGCTCAGATACTTAAGGCTATCGTTTTGATGTGAATGGTGTTCGGGCTTAAAAGCTAACTTAGCGACTTAACAAGTACACGGAATACATAACACACAGGTTGTAGTTGAATTATTTTTTGGCACTCACTTGAAGTGTTCGATTTACAAGAAAATTCACAAAGAGACTTAAAAATTTCATTTAAACGCCATTTGTACTTACGACTGTACGAGATGCGATCTCACTATTTATATCGTGTTGAAGAAGGATGGAGGTAACGTAACTGAAGAGGTAACTGGTGATACAAACGTACGAAGATCAGAAAGTAGACGGATCGTACTTCGAGTAGACGAACCAGTCGCTTTCGGGTTCAGGTCGGTCTGGGGTTCGAGGGTCAACAGAGTTGAGCTAGTCTGTGCTGAGTTACAGCGTGATTTGTGCGACACAGGAGTGGCTTATGCTTAAAACGTCCAATTAGTGTCGTGAAGATAAAGAACAATATCTCAGGGGCAAAGATCGCCAAAAAAAAGTGCTAAGGTGTAGGGAGTACGAGTGGTAAATAAGGTCGACGTCCGGTCTCGAAATTATAAGTTTGGTGTAACTAAGGTTACAAAACAGAAACTACTTTAAAGAAACGTAAACAAATTTTAAGGCATTTTTTATATTTCCATTTACTTAGTTTAGCCTTTAAAACAAATTGACGAACCCCCAATAAAGCTTTCCCATCTAAAAGAAATCAAGCCCGTACCCTTTTCAGATTCATTCCCCGTAAAAAGTATTTAGCAGACACGAACCCTATGAGAAAACACGATCCTAAGTGGATGCTGCACTAGTCTCATGGCAAGTTTGGTATTGTCTTCTCAATTCGGTGTATTTTGGTAGATGTTGCATTTATTGAATGTAGTATTTTTATTAGGTCATAATAAATTGCATTTAACAACAAATATATGAATATCAATTGTAATCGTAATTGTAAGCGTAGTACAAGAAATTGCGAAAGATATTTATTTGCACGACCAAATGTAAGTGGGGTACTCACCTTGTAGCAGTTTGCCTTGATGCCCTTGCGCTTCTCGTAGTCGGCGTACTTGCGCCAATATCCGTAGCAGTAAGGATAGTGGGACAGGAATGTGTCGTAGGCCTCGCGCGCCGCCTCCGCATCGGACTGTCGAGAAAGAAGAAAATTGCTTATTTAGAATTAAGGATATGCGGCGTTCGGCTAAATAACCACCTCATTGTCAACATATTGCAGCAAGTACGTCCAGCCGGTGAAGTCTGTCGAGTCATCTTTGACAGCTCTCCAGTACTTATCTAGGTCCGGCAGCTTCTTTCGCTCCTTTTCCTTATCCTTATTATTATCTTTGTCCTTATCCTTCTCCTTATCTTTATCGCGCTCCTTATCCTTCTTTTTCTCCTTGGGTTCCGATTCTGTGGGTTCAAATATTGTAAGTCAATCTCTGCCAACTTATTAGTCATTGGAAGATTAGCAATTACCTTCGACCTTGATTTTTTTCTCTGAGGGCTGTGCATCGTTGCTCTCAGATGTGGGACTGCCCGGATTATACTGCTCGGAGGACTTATCCTTTGTGCTTGATTCATGACTGCTTGCATCCTTATCTTCAGTGCTCTTAACGCTTTCATTTTCCGCCTTGCGCTTCAAAGGAGCCTTGGGCTCAGTGGCGGTGTTATTGTTATTACTGGAGGGCAGTTCATCCTCCGAGATTACTTCAGCATCCTCTGGTAATTCAGCCCGCTGCGGGGCTGGAAGCTCTTCATCGGAAACTTCCTCGGCATCGTTTATTTCAGGCTTGCTGGGCAGAGGTAGCTCATCCTCGGAGACTATCTCTGTGTTGACAATGGTTGCATTGCTGGTGTCCGCATCGGCCAGATCCTCGGCAATGGCATGTTGTGAGCTGGAGTCCTCAGAGGAATTCATTTTCTCTACCTGCGGCTGTAGGGACTCTACATTGTACTCAAAGTCCGCCTTCTTGACATTGTCACACTCGTCATTTCCACCCACGGAGGGCAGGCTGTTGGCATTATCGCCGGCCATAGAAGCCAGCAGGGTGTCCACGCCAGCCTGTCCGCGTGTCTCCTTAATATCATCACTAGTCTCTGAATGCTGCTCCGCCACCGTGCCAAACGGAAAGGAAGAGCTCTTCTCATCAACCCCAGCAGCTTCGGCTGGCAGCATTTCCACGTCATCCTCTATCTGGTGCTGAGTCTCCTCGAATTGGGACTCCAAAGCAGGTGCCTCCTCAGTGGTCGTTCCTCTAAAGGGCTCCTCCTCTTCCTGAACCATGACCACTTGCTCTTCGGCCTCTTCTTCGTGGTCACTTAGCTGAAAGGATTAAAAGTCGTTAATAACGGTTCCCGCCATTTCTCAGTGCATTAGTGGATGCTGTGCCTTCAGTTGGCCCTTGCAGGTAATCACTCGCTCCTCCAGGGAGAAGAATCATGTGCGGATGGAACAACGCCACACCCACACTGGAAATTGCAATCGTTTACATCATTGGCTGATGATCTGGATGAGGCTGTAGCTACGTGGGATGAACTGACCTGTACGTTCCGCTTGGATGTGCGTCGGGTGCTTCTCGTTGGCAGCGATGCAGCCGGGGATGCGGCCTTCCGACCAGAACGTGTGCGGCGACCTGGAAAACGTCAATTAACTGTTTTGGTTAATCCATGCGGTTTACATAAACTGTACGCGCGGTATTATGGGTTGTTCGCTGCCTCGTGATGTTCTCTTTTTTTCGAAATGCTTTAGTGGGCTGCTCCAGCTAAGTGGCAATGTCAGCTTCCGAAATGGGCTAGTCAGGACTGAATTTTTAATCAACGGTCTCTATGTCCGGTCGAAGGAATGTAGGTATTTGTCATTTTTCAACAATTTACCTGGACTTTCCATAACAACGTTTTCGCTCTCTGACGCCATATTAACATTGCAACGTGGTATCGATATACATGTCCCGCCAATACCGATATGTCTTTGTTTGACCATGACAGACTCATAGCTATATTTTTATTAATTTTCAGAGGCTTTTCAAATTTTGATAGATATTATTTTTTAGCATTGATGAATGGAATATTTACAATCTATCCAAAAATGTAATTAAATAACGAAAGTAACTTAAGTGCTCAGTGTTTTTCCACTTCGGCGAACTAGTTCACTTCTTGGCGTGAGCATGCAGAACCTATCTCAACATACAAATTTTAGCAGATATTATATGTCCTGTGCTAATATTTTGTTCCAGCTAGAAATATAATTTAAATATTTGGTCGTAAGAGGACTTCAAATATCGTAGATAAACCTTAATAAAATAAGATAAAACATTGTTTCATGCACATATTATAAATTAGTGGGTTACGTCCTTTAATATTTAGGGTTTGAATATTCAATACATAGGATCTTAAAAGCTCAAAAAATCGTTATAGCCTCTTTACAACGTAATCATCAAGTAAATGTAACCATATAAATGGAGTTGGTAAGTAAAATTTTTCCTTGCTGAACAAGATTTTCTTTTGAGTCAATAAATCTCTTTAAATGTTATTTAGAATGGTGAATCCAGTCGTGAATTAAATTTAGCTAACAACCCGCCTGGCGAGCATCACTGTTAGCGGGACTGCCACTCGTGCGCGTCTTCTAACACTGTTCTCAAAATGGCGACTCGAGAATTGTAAGCGTGACAAAAACAACAAAGCCAAGGCGCATTTCACAATAATTAAATGTTTTTCGATCAATTGCGGCGCGTTTAATCCAACGAAAGCGATCGCGATGAGTGAATTGGGGACCCAGTGACTGGGCAACGGCGACCAGTGAACGCAAAGCGCCAGCGGCGCGGCGAACAAAGACAAAATACGGCGAGCGAAAACGCCGACCGCATAACCTGTACGTGTAAGCAAGGCAAGGCGAATGGAAGGCGGCAAGGGCGAGGGCAAGAGAATGAAGGAGGAGGCGCCAAGCAAGAAGTTGCCGCCTAAAATCTACGGCGGCGATGCGGGCACCCCCACGAAGGCGGCCCACGACGAGATACTCAGCTCGCTGCTGCGGATCAACAACTTCGATTCGATATCGAGCATCAAGGACGAGTCGCTGGACATCGATCTGTCGGCGTGCGTGACCATCAGCTCCGCCAGCCTGGTCAATGGTAACAGTCTCTCCTCCACCGACTTTTGGCGCGTTTTGGACGAGAGTGCCCAGAACAACACCGAGCTGAATCTCTCCTCGGACGTCTGCCGCGATGACCTGGCTGCCACCAGCTCGTCAACCGTGCCCAGCACTCTGACCAGTGATAACCACTCCAGCTCGGAGTTTAGTGTAACTTTCCTGCGGCCCGAGCCCCCGAATGCTTTCACTAATTCCCCTTTTAAGAAGACTTCCTCCAGCGGCACCTCCACGCCCGTAAAGCTATCGCCCGAACAGCTCCACCAGCAGCATCAGCTCCAAATGCCCCAGTCTCAGCTGCTGCAACGCAAGCCAAAGCTGCCGGCGGCGACGGCGGTGCGTCTGAAGGTCTTTAAGGAGGAGCCGCCCGAGGAGAAGCATCCGCCGGAGCAAGTGGTCACCAAGGTAGAGGTGTGCGAGTCCGAGCTACTGCCGCCATCGTTTACCATATTCCAGCAGGCCAAAACGGCTGAATCGGTGGCAGATGCGGCTAGCATGCCCCCTCCGGCTGCTTCGGAAACGAAGCCGTTGGAGGTGGACCCGGCACCGCTGCACAAGTGCCTCGACTGCAACGGACTGCTGCTGGAGACGCCCGACGAGGTGGCCAAGCATGAGGCGGCCGCTCACAGACTGAGGCTCACCTACCGTTGCAGCGAGTGCCAGCGGGAATTTGAGGTGTTGGCGGGTTTGAAGAAGCACCTAAAGACGCACCGCACCGAGGGCCGCAAGGACACCTGGAAGAAGTGTCCTGACTGCGGCAAGTGGTAAGTGTTACTGCAAACTCAAAATAGTTATTCCTATTGACCATTTTCTTGTCACCTTAGCCTCAAATTGGGAAGCATGTGGATGCATCGGAAGATTCACAGCGATAACAAGAAGTACCAGTGCGACATCTGCGGCCAAAAGTTTGTGCAAAAAATAAACCTCACGCACCACGCACGGATTCACTCATCGGAGAAGCCGTACGAGTGTCCCGAGTGCCAGAAGCGATTCCAGGAGCGCTCACATCTACAGCGTCACCAGAAGTACCATGCGCAAACGCGTTCCTATCGTTGCGAAAAGTGCGGCAAGATGTACAAAACGGAGCGCTGTCTTAAGGTCCACAACTTGGTGCATCTTGAGCAGCGACCATTCGCGTGCACAGTGTGTGACAAGAGCTTCATCAGCAATTCGAAGCTGAAGCAGCACTCCAACATACATACAGGGATGCGCCCGTTCAAATGCAATTATTGTCCGCGAGACTTCACCAACTTTCCCAACTGGCTGAAGCACACGAGACGCCGGCACAAGGTGGACCATAAAACGGGCGAACACCTCGAGAACATTCCCTCCTATTGCTCTAAAAAGTCCACTACAAACAAGGCCCAAAAGGCAGCCGCGGCAGCAGCAGCAGCGGCGGCAGCATCTTCAGCTGTGAATCCCAACGAACTTTCCGCTTCTGGTGAACCTAAAGCCAAGGCTAATCTTACGTCTGCTGCTGCACCGGCTCCTGCAAAACAAGCGCGGAAAAAGAAGCAGCCGCAGCAGGCCACTCTTGCTGCATTGGGAATAACTCTACCTGCCGGTACTGCTCTGCAGCAAGTGCATCCTGTGCCGCAGGCGCAACAGCATCAGCAGGAACTTACCACTGTGCTGGTGCCGCTGGCCCCGCCGGCCCCTAAGCAGACCAAAGCCAAGCGAGAACGAAAGCAGCTAGCACCGAAGCAACTTCAGCAAAAACCGCAGCTGCTGCAGCAGGGCCAACCCCAGCAGTCCAACCTAGAGCCTATTCCTGCTGTGCCGCAAATCAAGAAGGAACCAGTGCAGACTCAGGGTCCGTTCCTCGACTTACACGGCCTTAGTCTGACTTCAGCCGAAGAGCTGATCATGGAGCAGGCCCTGGAGATGGAGGAGTGCGGTCTGTACGATGCGCCTAATGCAAACACTGAAATGGGGACGTCGGACAACGCCATTTCAGATTCGGCCGCTGCCCTGCACTTCCAGATAAAGAATGAATTACCGGACGAGCTGTTGCCAGACGATGACTTCTGTAAGTTTCTAATGCCCTGTTTTATAAATTGATTACCCAGTTAGATGTAAAAAACAGTATTTCCTTTAAAAACTTTATATTAATTTAAAATTTTATACTTACAGTGCCTTGTAAGCCCAGCGACCGACTAGCTTGCCCCTCACTGGAGTCCTCACCGTTTTCGTCGCCCGCCTCCATGGAGCTGACCGCTGTCTCATGCGCATCCAGTGTCGCCATATCGACGAATGCTCTACCAGTGCGATCTGGGAACTACTACTTACCTGCCTTTACGCTGAATGCACACGGAAAGCTTAGTAGTACGGGCAATGGTGTTCAGTCTGTGACCACAAGCATGGCCCAGACACCCTCTGTGTCCATGGTGAATGTGCCTCTGCTGGTGCGATCCAACCAGATGCTGCCCTCAGTTGACACGTTACTCTTCACCAACCAGACAGGCGGAAGTCGATTCTTTGCGGGGAAATCGGCGACTGCAGCCACGCCGCATCTGACATGATCGGGCGGCCGAATCTGCTGCCTGCCAACATCAACGCCTCAACGATCTCCTGTGTCTTAGTTAAGTTAGCAGTGTCGACCATGTTGCACCAGCGCAATAGGGCGGTCGCGGACCGATGGCAATCGATTAAAAGAATACGGAATTGTGTCCCGTAGGTTATTAAGAGTATGACGCTACATTTGTTTAAGTAATTGACGTAAGCTGATTTCTGCATAGCCCGTAAGTGTAATTGAGTGTACATATAAACGATTATATATAGATACATAAGATAGATCTTTAATTTGTACGCTTCACACCAATAATAAATTTCGTACATATTTTAGTAAACATCCCATCATTTTTTGCAAGTCACACCCAAATTGGAACCGTTCCTTTTTGGCAAAGGATTTTATTGGTCATAATTTAAATAAGTTGCGCTGTACTTCGAAGCAAATGCGAGTCGTCCTCTTGGCTCCGGAAGAATCGTAGGCTCTGAACATTATATTGGCTGTGGCTATGGGCTGAGTATCTCCTCAATCGCAACCACAAATTGGTACTAGTCTTCGTTGGTGAGCAAAGCGTGGATTCCAGATTGAATCCACGAATCCAGTGATTGTGGTCATTGCTGTTAAAACGAATGTATATTTCCCGTACCGTGGACTGTATATATTGATTATAGTAATTAACCTCCACGTTTCTAATATACGTACTTAATCTGATCGTAGTTCTAATCTAAAAAATTGATGTCAGAATTTAATATAATTAATTATAATTATTTAACCAAGTACGAAAGGATTAATTCATTTAATGAATCAAAATAAGTTGAATCCTACCAGGGCAACCTCAAAAGTTTTAATAATTGATGCCACTTTGTTGTACTTTGTTTTATTTAATTTTTCTTTTAACATAGGACATCGTATGTATGATTATTAACTTTACTTCAATCAGTTGTTGAAAAGTATTTTACGTTAGTTTCTAATCTTAAAAACATCTCCTACTACTTCGCAGCAAATGTGGGTGGGTCTCTCAGTTCCCTTGGAATCGAAGGCTCGAAATATAATGGTGGCCTTGTAGCGACCTTCACGAAGTGGGGCGATAACTGAGGCGGACAAACTGAGGAAATAGGTCTCCAGAACGAGCTTCGTCTGAAATGAAATGGTTTGAGATCTTCTGTATATGGCGATAGTTCAAACCTACCCCTGGAGCATTTATACAAAGATCCTTCACATCGTTTATGACATGTCCTGTCCAGGGCTCATAAAGTATATTACTTTTATCATACATGGTTTTACAGAAATCCTTGGAATATATAGAGAAAGCAGTTGACGTCCACGTGCCCCGATCGAAGTAGAAGAGCTTAATGGACAGCTGTGGAATAATTGGGATGTTTTAGATTTTATGGACGGATTCGAGGAAATAGTCACCTGTACGCGATCCCCGCGTTGGATGTCCCACAGCAAGGTCTGATTTCCGCTTACAGTCAGTGCATCCGCATCCATGGAAGCGGAGAACTCTGATAAATCAAAGAGTCCATGGATGTCGAGGGTGCCTGGCTCAGGATTGGGACAGCTGCTAAATATTTCTTCATCGGCCACAGAGAGTTCGTAAATGGCGCCATTTGCCTTGTAAAATAGGGAGACGAGCACAAGTATAATTATTTTGACATCCATTATATATCCGAGCACAACTAAAACTTTTTAAAAAGGTCGCTGCTGTTTTGTCCAATATATATTTTTTAAAAGCACGCCATGGGAATTTTAATAATAATAATTACCCTCCAGCTGACACAGTTATCGTGTGTACACTTCTAATCTCGCATAGAGCTTAGTTTTAATTGTGTACTTAAAAACATATTTTTAAAAATATTTCAACAATCTAATATTATTTTTAGGGTAACCAAGTTTTAATTCGAATTAATTTTTAGCGATTATTATAAAAAGTATAGGATTATTATAATGAGTAAAGGAACTGGGGCTTTCTAAGAATACCAAATGCTTTATTTTAGTTAAAGCTATTTCCTAAATTGATTCTGCTACTATCCTCAAGGAATTGCAAGAGCCAAAACTGTCAGACCGAATGAAATGCATTTTGCATTGCCCTAGGGGTTGTTCCACATACTCCAATTCCTTTTTTTCCTATTACTTTGAGCGACACTCAAAAGGCTGTATATCAAAGTCAGCAGACAAACAGGGAGTTTAAACGATTTGCCTTTTAGGCTTCAGTTTAGGGGTGGGATTGTATTTCATTCCACTGCTGCATCTAAAAAGAGGTAAGCCTTCGTTTTTGTTTTATGGGTTACTTGGTTTTCCTTGGTTATTTAATACGTTTTTTAATGCCAATATGCTGAAGTACTACAGATGCACAACGGAATAACTTATATTTTAAATCCTGTTTCACCCAAAAACATTAAACTGCTAACTCTGTGCTTTCAAGATCTTGTGGACTCCAAATTTATGGCACTCTTGAACCTGCCAAGACATCGTCGATTACCATTTGATATATGGGCATCGTTGACATTATGAGGCATATTGAACGGAATGCCAAATGGAGCAAATTTCGAAATTGATTTGGGTATTCGAAGTGAAGTTCACACATTCGAGGTATGACCAGTTTAGGGAGTAGTAAAGCGTTTTGGTTTCAATCTCAACATATGATGACACACAAAACGGTTTCTTCAAACTAAGGGCAACTAAGACCCTTTCAATGTCGACATAAAGGACTGAGCATGGACATGCCGGCGGTGTTCCTGCTCCTTATTACATAATATCCATATCCCACGTACCCGCAAAAGGGTACCACACAGTACCACGATTGCTGACAATGTCGCGACAACGGGAATGACAGCATAATAATAATAAAAGGGTATAAAACACACATATACCCACTTTGCGATGGGGAGGATTCTCGAAAAGCGGCAGTGGCAGCAACAAAAACAAATACCATAGACCAACAGCGATAAATATCGAAAGGCATAAATAAACCTGTGCGCTCGGATGCGTGGGCGAGTGAAAATACAGGAGCATGTGGCGCCTAATCAGGTCAGGTGAACAAAAAAACGTTTAATACAATTTCCAAATATGGTATAAATTTGTTTAACTCCAGAGATCCTATTCTGTTGACAAGCCAAAAAGTTAAGTAATCGGCATAGAGTAGCTTTTTGGATGAAATAATTGTATTCTGGCCCCGTTGTCCTTTGGCGCCCAAGTAACGCTCCTGGTCGAAGCGAAAGAGTTACGCGTTGCAACAACAATGAAGGACGACCGCTCGTTGGCGGCAAAAGTGAAGATGCCTGGCGTCGGTTTGTCGACGCTTGGCGCGTTTTGTAAATATTTACACATGTAGCAGTTACCTGTGATTGTGATTGTAGCTCCATTGTGTGTGCCTGTGCATGTGTGTACTCACGGGGATGTGTGTCTATAAATACACACACGCCCGCGAATCTTCGCCAAAGTCCTTGCAATATGTGTGAGTGTTTAAATATTTGCCGCTTGCCTTTCTAAAAGAAAACATTGCCTGCTTTTGGGGGCTGTCATTTATTACTGTCTGCCGATATTTTAATTAAGTTTATAATGCCAGCTGCTTTGGCAAGTGGGCGTGGTGCCGCCCATTAAGCCAGCATCATGCCACAACACTCCCACCATCCCCCCACCCATCAGTGCAGAAAATCAAAGGCAACGAAAAGCAATAACACACGTGGCACGTGACTTGTTTACCGTATAGAATTGTTTGTCTGCACGGTTTAAATGTCGCAGTGCACATGCAAAAGGATATGTGTACACACACATGAGCCTACGGCAATAGCACTGGTATTTGTCTACTTAATATAATGGTTTTCTAAAATTGGCTCTTTTTTGCCAGTATCCAACCATGTTTCTTAATTACAGAAGCATATATACATACGTTAGGTAAACTAATTTATTTATAACTATTAAGTTCGATACCTCATTGCAAGCAGAGAAACATAAATCTGTAGTTAAATAGTATTGAATTGTTATAACATAATAGAATCTGGAGAGATAACACTTCTATTCTGACCTCAGGTGTATAAATAGACTGATATGTGAGCACCCCGAACAGCAGAAAGTGTTTTCGCAAAAAATGGAAACTGATACGAGAATATGGTTGGCATTGCGATGGAGCTGCTCTTGGTACGTGAGGGGGCGTGGGTCAATCAGCAGGAACCACAGCAACAATAATGACGCCAAATCCCGGCACAATGGGTCTGGGAGCGACTTTAAGCGGCACTGCTGCCTGGAAAAAGAAGAAGGAAGCTCTTACAAAAATAGCCACAAAAGCTTTCGGATGGGGGGAAGTCTGCAGCGGACATAACGAACAATTGCAATTTTGTTTCATATTGTTTATTAATTGATTTTGTGTGTAGCAGTCAGAGGTTGTAAGCCTAAACTCTGTCTGAGCCTCAGGTTCAATGACTATATCTTTTGAATGTCCTGCGGCTGGCACGTCAGTCTGTGGGTATGCTACAAATTTTTGATTCGCCCCCCATCGTTATTCTTCATATTCAACGGACTCAAGAGTGCGGCTGATATAGAAAGCTGGTGTTTCTATATATAAATATAAGTTTTGCCTCCTCTGGAGATTCTTTCTGTCTTTCGTTTTTGTTGTTTTGCTTGCATAAATCAATTTATCAATTTCAAAGTTGCCGCGTTACTTGGCTTGTTGCTGGCGTTGTCGCACTGGCGAGTTTGTAAACGCTTGTCAGAGTGTTTTGCTTTTTGCCACGCTCGGAAAAATGCAAATGCGAATTCAAGTGCAGTTTGCCGCGAAACGCATAAAATACCATTCGAGGAACCGGAAGGCAGGCGGAGGAAATGAAACGAGACAGTCAGACAGACAGACGGCTCTCGACTGGCAATGCAACGCGACTGGAGGAGCGAAACCAACTTCATTTGTCATTTTGTCACATTAACGCAATGGAAATGCAATATGCTAATGTCAAATTTTATGAATGAGCATGAAAATATTTGCGAAGGCTGCTTGATTTCATATTAAAGCGTTTACCAAGGGATGGGGCCGCATTAATGACTCGGAAACTAGAGCGGATCAGAAATTTAAATTGAGAAAATATTTATTGTCACTCTTGAACTTAAGGTAGTTCTCAGTAAGTTGGAGCAATGGAAATTCAACATACGCATCATTTAACTCTTAAATTACCTTCAAGAAATATTGCCACGCTGATAGCTGTCAAAAATAGAGTTCATCCAATATTCAAATCGTAATCTCAAATTTATGAAACTCAAGTTCGAGTACCTTCTTACAAACCAGAGCGTAGAAGGTTCATTTATTATTCACCCTTTCCCTTGATTTCTATGCGGCTTCCCAACGCGCTCTCTTCTTCTTCCAGCCCGCTTCCGTTTCCGCCCGCAGGCACACCCACACAATTAACGATTCATATGGCACGCATTTAAGTTTTGCATTCCAAGTGAGCCGCAAATCTTTTGCCACGCTTCCTTGAGCTCTCAAAATGCCAAAAACTCAAAGTCAACTTGAAAGTATAAAGTGTTTGTGTGTGTGATGTGGAACAAAAATCGGATTTTCATTAACCCACACGAAAAGAGCGAGAGGGAAACTGGCAGATTTTCCTTGTCCTGGCAACCGAAAAGTTTTGAAGGACGACATTTCTATTCATTAGTCGCATCTATAATCACACACACACACATGCACAGAGCTTGAGAGCCCGCGCTCTATTTGAGCATTGATTTGGTGTCGTTGTCTCCAACGCCGCCATTTTGTTGCCAAAAAGACGTACGCTTTATTAGCCTGATGAAAAGTTAACTAAACTTTGGTTTTTCTGGGCCACATTTGGCAGAGTCGTAGTCCCACATTCCAATTCCCAGATCGCAGGGCTCGGAGCCCCGAGCCCCGAGCAATCTCCATCTCACTATACTTTGTTGGGTTTGAATTTGACTTGTGAGAGGGCGAGAGCAAGAGGCCATCTCTGCTCTCCTCTAAAATATCAATAAATTCAATTAAAACTATTTTAAAGGGGCTAAAAGCCATTGGCCTGGTTCAGACCCACATCTCCACCTCATCAGCCAGCAGCTAAATGAGAAGCTTCCATTTGCCAAATGAACTTACCATCGCGCACTGAAAGAAATCTGGTGGGTAATAATTAAGTGGACTTTTACCGCTTCTATCTATACTTTTATTTGTAGTTATTATAAAAATGTAGTTATTAAAAAAGTGCTTGTATTCAATGCGATTACTAATCAAAAGAAATTGTCTATTTGTCTTTATTAATTGTATTAGTTTGAGTGTATCTCATATAAACAGACTCACACATAGGCCAGCAGTTCTTTTTCTGATGCCACAGGTATCCTTTTCACACATCCTTCTACTTTACATTACAGAGCATAGTTAACATTCTGTAGTCTAAAAACACCCCTTCTAACGGGGAAGTTTTCGAAATAGGAGGGGTACGTGCAGGGGTGGCTTTTCTGTTACTGAAATGTTACGCTTGTGTTCTCATAACAGCGAGTCCTGGTTGCCATGAAATGTTAATAGCTGCTGTTGTTAGGAATTTACAGACTTTTGATTGCCTTTCTGCTGTTAAGAGTCCTGTTGCCAATAAATGGAGTGTTTATTTCATTGATGGAATGTTTCAAGGCCGTTTTACAATGAAGGGTGGAATGGATTTTGTTTGAAATACTGTAAGGGTCAACAAACTGGAAATTTATACAAAAATTAATATAAATTTGATAACTACAGTATTTTTAATGCTACATAAACTCGAAACTTGCATATGGGTTCTTAAAAGAAACAATATAATTTTTAATGGCACTTTATGGGATTGGATTTCCAACTCCTGGTCCAGTTCTGCCTGGCTACTTCCGCCTGGGATTGCTTGAGCAACGGGATCTGCGGCATTGCTGCACTCACTCAAAATTATTAAATGCCATAATTCGTTGGCGGAACTTTTGAATGTTTGGCGGTAATTACAGACACGCGCTGTGCCCTTGCCATAAAAATAAATAAACGCCGTCAGGAGTGGCGCACATTTCATTTCGCATCCAGATACAAATGACAGTCATTAGTCGGAAATTACTTTTCGTTCGCAGTCGCTGCCTGGCTGGCAACTTTAAAGTGATTGCCGCTATGGCAGAGGGAATTTGAAGTATTTTCTATATGAAAGCAAATCAAATCACTTGCAATGGGCTTAATTTGCCGCACAATGCACGAAGGCAGAAAAAATCAGAAAAGGGGAACAAAACGACGGGGCCAAGTGCACAAGAGTACAGAAATGTATAAAAGAAAAAACGCTGGGAAATCAAGATGGGAACTCGGGCGAAAACGAAAGCAAACTTGCCAAAAGAGAGAAATTGCTTTGGCATAACTAGGGGAAGTGCATAAAAATGACAGAGATTGTACACTTGTACACTTGTATTTGCAATTGAGCGCACAAAAGTTTTCATAAATTGCATCAATTTGAAGTTGAACAGAGGAGCTGGAGGATTCCTCCGTCTACGCAGGCATGCCAAAGGTAAGGACTTGTCGATGTTGATTCCTTTTCCTGGAAGGACTCTCACAGACACAGACACACATCCTGTTGCCCCCCCCCCCCCCCACTGTCACAAAGCGACATATTATTTTTTTATGATTTGATTTCCCTTTTCATACCACGCAAATGAACTCTAAAACGCCGTTGATTGTGTATTGAGTTACTGAGACTGGCGGCGCATTAATATAATGTGGAATCATGTTTACAACTTGATTGAACTCATCAGAGCTGGGGACCTTCATCATCGGACCAGCCGCCACTGCACTTCCACTTCGGTCGGTCGCATCTCCATTTCCGCCATTTCCCGAAGGCTCTCCAGGACTTATCCTGCCGACTCCTGGCCGTCCTTTGCACGTGTGCCCGGAGTTTAACTTTAATTGATTGCATTAGTATTCAATTACGTTCTGCTCGCCGTCTCCCGCCATCGCTGTATCATTCTTTTATGCGCCATTAATAATCTGATTAATGCGGCATTACTGCTAGTTTGGCTCGGATGATTGTCCCGAGGCCCTTGGCCGCTAAGTCATCATTTTTACATATAATTTCCAATTATCATAATAAGCTTTGGGGCGAAAGGCGAAGCTGGCCAAGTCATAATGGAACTAATGGAGATGCAGTAATAAGTTCAATTGCTAAGGCAAGTTCAATTGCTTCTACGGGCCACAGGTGCTGAAAATTGATCTGGCCATCTATCATAAGAAATATTTATTAACATCTCAAGCTAAAATAAAATGTCGATTGCAGACACTAATATTTCATTCATGTATATTAATTTCTATGATTTAATCAGACAAAATCCACGGCCTTGGGTGACACCTACCAAAGTTGATCACGCCCAATTAGTTTTTCACTAAGCTGAATTATATTTCATCGCCCACACTAAGTGATTCAATTTGGACACCTGGCCACGTCAAAGGCTGACCTCGCCCAAGGGCCAAGAAATCAATTTTCGTCATTATGCCACTTGGCCTTGGGCATTGGGTTAATTTGATTGATAGTCCTGCGGTTAAACCTCTTCGTATTCCGTTTCTCCAGGTATGGATATCCATTTTTGCAAATATCGCGACGGCTTTATGGCATTTCATATGCCTACCAGTTCGGAAATTATCACTTGCCTAATAAATTAAAACGTTTTATTTACGATTTGTGTCTGCTCCGCAGCTTAAATATAAATAATGCTCATTATGCGCAGCTCAAGTAAATGTGTATGCCCCCGACACATGTGGCATACGAAAGACAGCGACAGTGGAAGTGGAAGTGGATGTGGCGGAGCCACGTGGATGAGGCACGTATCCGCCCACCGGAAAAACCTGGAAACCTGGCGGTGCGTTCGGCTCAGCGGTAAAGTGGCGCTGTGGCTCCGAGAAAAATGTAGTCCTAAATCTATGAAAAGTCAACTGGCGACGTGGTTGGAGCCGGTGGCACGTGGTTCCCCCTCGGCACGTGGTCTTGCCGGTGACATCCGAAAACATTCTCGAAATGTACTCCGGCCTAGCACTTAGACCGTAAGTGGAGTCGGAAAAATATGCACGGCCATTTACATATACGACAAGTCGGAAAGTGCACTTGAAATTATTTTTGAAGGTTTTTTTTTCAGTGGTTGACCTTTTAATTCAAACTTCTGTAAAAATAGTTAAAGGATTGCTATAATACTAACATATACTAGATCTATTATTAGACTGTTAACTAAATAAGTTCAAATTGTTAGGGTAAGTAGAACTGTTACACATAAATATTCATTAATTGTTATATATTTAATAATACATGTTTACAGTGTACATTCATTTACCTAGGCCAGAGGGGAAATTGAGGGAAATCCCATTCCACCGCATCCGGCTTGCCATCCAATTAATAACGCATTAAACCGGAATACTGCGGCCAACCTGTCAATTCCGCGCTTCGACTGAGATCAAGTGTCCTGTCCGTGCAAATTGCATATCCTTTTCACCGGTAGGACTCTCTCCCTACCTCCCTCTCTCGATCTCCCCGCTGCCTTCCCTTTCCTTCCACTCTGCTGGCAATCGTAGTCCGCTTAGATGGCCTCCGCTAATTAGGCGATTTGCTTGACTTGCACTCAATTAGTGGGTCCGACCTGCAATTAGCCGGTGGGGTTTTAAATTGGCTCTCAGACCCGCGGAATCGGGTTCAATTCATTTGCTCATTTGTCATTGCGTGGGCCAGGTGTAAATGCTTTAAAATTCTGTTCAAATCTCATAAAAGTTTAACAACGCCGACGCGAAAGGTAAACAGACTTGAGCAAGATTGCCGGCAATTACATTATTATTTGCATTTGGGGAGTTTTCTCGGGGAAAACGCGGAGGCTCCTAAGTGGTTATGGTCGGGAAGAAATAAAAGGTGGACAGCCAGTGGGCACCGCTTCCTTATTGTGAAAAATCTTCGAGCGGGTCCAAGGATATTGTAGTCATTGCCAGCATCCCTCTGGAGTGTGTTTTTGTGTTGTATTGGCCGGGGATCGACGGGGACCGAGTTCTTCTCGCCGGGTATTCATCACTTTTCGACCGTAGTTTCCGTTTCCGCATTTGCCGGCCTGAGGTAAGTGTGAATGTGTTTGCTGGGTGGCGGACCTTCGGGCGGCGGCCGGGCTTAAACTTTTCATAAACCTTAAGTGGAAAACTTTTATTTTATACCCAGCGCAGGGTCTCCGAACACTTTTGTTGCCGCTGCCGCGGCTGCTGTTTATGCCACCTATTTTGATTCAGTCAGTGCGGCCCGGTCGGAAATTGAACAATATGTAGGCTGGACCGAAGCTGGGGCCAAAGTCACGTAAGGCAAAAGTTTCTCGAAATCATTTTAACGCCTTTTGAATTTTTTCAGAAAAGTTTCACCCTCGTTCAGCTCACTTCCGCTTTTGCGCTAGCGACAATCGCCTGAAAGTAGGCAATAAAAATTGTCAAACAATAAATATTTGCGGTAGGTCAGCGGGTCACCGAAATGCGGGGGCGAAGTGGCTAAAGTGGTTCAAGTGACTTGGGGGTGTCGCTTTAGCCCCGCGAATTCCCACGGGGCAGCAATTTTTAGTCAAATGGAATATATATTTGTTTTATTGTTTTTATTATCACACTAGTGTTGAAGTTTTTTCATACCATTTGTTGTTTTCAATTGCAATATTATCCCGTGTCGCACTAATACCATCATCCACTATGGCATCCTTTATTTTATACGGATACACGCTGTTCGTTTTTTCTTTAATATTAATTTCTATGTACATAAATTTAGTTGTTCGCGATGATGTTGGCGGCAACATTTTCGACAGGCTTCGTTGCATTTAAATGTCAAATGGTGGGCGTGGCTGGTGGGCAAGTTATGGAAACTTTGCTCTAGACCACATAGATACTCTGGGTGCGCTATAGATTTGGCTGATTTGGTACATTTTTGTTTCGATTATATCTTGGGCTGTACATACATCATTCATGTTTTTACCTCAATTGAATTCGCTGTCATTTTAGATGGCAAAGATTTTCCTTGGCAGCGCTACATACCTAACTCCCATTAAGTTTTTTATAATTAGCTTAATCCTTGTAAAGGGCACTACCAGACTCGCACTGCCTAAGCCTTTTATAGCTTTCATTATTCCCGCTGGGTTTTTAAATGCTTAATTTATTTATGTATGTTGCCTTTTAAATTTATTTTGTTGCCGCCGCTGATAGTGCTGCTGTAGGTGGGTGGCGTTGGGTGGCACGACGGTTCGTCCTTGCCGCGCGGTGGACATGTGCATATTTCATGACAAAATTGCATATTTTAGCGCAAAGCCAAAGCCAAAAGCCAGCGACGTATCCATGGCCGCCGGTGAAGCTTCGGGTTTTTTTCGCAGGACTCAATCTCTTCCTCTTTTTGCCGCAGAAGCCCCCTTGTTGCCCCGCCCACCGACGGTGTAAATTTCAAGCCAAGTGTAACACCTTTTTCCTGTCATGATGATTTTAGAGGGTTTGGGTGGCGCTTGTGTCTCTTATTGTGTGTTTTTTTTCACAATTTTCGTTTTTTGCCATTTGTTTTTCGCTCAAATTTACATACATCATAGTCATTGCAGTTCAGGGCATTTTGATGGAAACAGTTAACTTTTTTAAGCCGCAAATTGAAAGAAAATAAAATGTTAAAAAAACATCGCTTGTGCTCTTTGTGTTTCCCTGATTTTGTTGGTGGCGACTTTCAATTTTGCGCGCGACCAACAGAAGGCGGCATCCCCTGATTTTATTTGCGATTTTTTTGGTCCACCCCACTTTCGCCCTTTTGTTTTCAGTGTTTGTTTAGTGAGATTGATTCGATTTGGGCAGCACACGAACATTGAACAGCGACAGTAAATCTATGTGCAATCTCTAACTTTCTGATGTGATTTAAAAATTTTTATTCAACAACCAAAGCAAAGTAACTAAGTTAATGTATTTTTTATTCGGTAATTTGCCAGTTAAATCATTTAGTTCGAATAGCGCTCAATCAAGTGCATCAGTTGAGTCCGGGCCTTAAAGACGTCGGCATACAGCTCTCCATTGACACCCCCATCGGAGCAGTGTTGTCCGTAAATGTCCACTCCGCACAACCGATCCCGGTGGAGCAGGACATCCCCCTTGGCCGTCTGGCAGTCCACCAATCTGTTTGAATTCAGGGCGCACAACATGTTCTGGGTGATGAAGGCGTTCTCGTCCTGGGCATAGCTCCTTTTGCAATTGCTATTGGGAATGAGTTTGGTGCGCAGGAAGCGCAGATGTTGCTGTGACATGTACATGGTTACATTGTCATTCCTTCGGAGAGGTGAGTCGCAGAGATCAATCGGATGGACGAAGGGATCCTCCAGTGGAGCCTGAAGCAGTAATAGGGCCATGTCCTCAATAGCGCCGGTAATTAGATTGGCCACCGAATATATCCGACTCCGACTAGCTTGCAGTTTGTACGAGCGAGGTGGAGGTTGACGCAGAGTCCTGGGAAAACAGTGGACGGAGGTTAAAACCAGACGAGTGGAGATTAGAGCACCACTGCAAATGACTTTGTTTTCATAAAGGATTCGCATAAGGTAATGCTTCACTGCCTTTGGTGCCTCTGTTGTGGCTTGTCCATCGGCAATGAGAGTCTCGATTTCAGCGGGAATTATCTCTAGGCTGTTGGGTTCCTTGTTGACTCCGCTTGAGGTTCTAGCGGAAACTTTCGGTGATCTCTGGTAGGGATAGGGTACTATATACTCAATAACGCGAACTATCTGATAGGGCTGTCCATTGCGGGGTATTTCACCCACATTAAACTGCGGCGCCGTCTCAAAAGATCCATAAACTGATCCTCGGGACACTGCTAGTATTATGACCAGCTGACTTAGCTGCATTATAACATTTCAACCGATTTAGTCCCACATCGCAACAATTTGCTTCCTATCTCCGTAACTGATTTAAATTCTTCACTTTAACCGCTAAGTTTCCGGATCAAATCGCCGATCATGGGCTGCAGTTTGCCTAGGCTTATGTACAGATCACCATTGAGTGCATTTTGAAAACAGCGAAATCCATAAACGTTTAAGCCGCATAATTGATGGTCTATAAGTAAGACATCACCCGGCGAAGTGGCACACATTTCCGGATTCATTGAGTTCTTTGCACACATCATACTGGAAGTTATAAAAACGGAATCCTCTTCTAGGAATGTTGTCTTGCAGGCGCGATTTGAGATTATTTCAGTTCTCCGACGGCCGTAATATCTGAGATCCGAAGTGGCCATCATCATTGATACTCTTGTGCCCAATGGTAGGTCAAATTGGCATAGAGCAATTGGATTGAGTTCAGAGGGTGTCTTCAAATGAAGAATGCTAAGCTCAGGACAGAAATCCGCTTTGACTACATTATCAACAGCAATAGTTCTTCCGCCGGTGAAGATAATTTGCAGTGGCTTAAAGGAGTCGTTTGAAAAGCAATTACTGGAGGTGATCGCCAAACTGGGAGCCACCAAGGCTGCACTGCATCGTACCGAATTTCCCACCTTTATCTTCGCAATAAAGCTGAATTGCAAGTGGCGCATCCCGATCTCATCTTGATATTCCAGTTCCTGCCTTCTGATTGGCTTGTATTTGTTGATTATTCGAACTATTTGACGGTTTTCTGACAACTGCTGGTTTCCTCTTTCGCCACCAGGATATATCACATTCAC
Organism: Drosophila simulans; assembly: GCF_016746395.2. Lineage (NCBI taxonomy): Eukaryota > Metazoa > Arthropoda > Insecta > Diptera > Drosophilidae > Drosophila > Drosophila simulans. The sequence goes on along the minus strand of NC_052523.2, from coordinate 24,913,546 downwards.
ACGACAATCCTGGCAGAGTTGAGCTCCAATCGCCGCTTCGCAAATCTGACAAAACCAAAGCGCTGAAACACAAACAAGCAGCGAATGCATCTCCAATCGACTGATGACCAGCAGATGACTTTTATTTATGGGCGAATGGAATTCGAGGCGCCTGTCAAAGCAACAAACGTCGCTTAGATCCACATGGCGTATGCGTAATCAAAATGTTTTGCCTGCTAAATGGCAAACATAAACAGTTGACGGCTGTCAGTTGTTGGCAGTTGTTGCGTGTTGACAATGTGTCAGGTCTAATGACCAAACAAAGGTAGGGCACACAAACATTTGAAGTGCAACTCGATAGCCTTTTGGCTCTACAAATGGGGGTTTAAGAACGATAAGTAATAGTACCTAATCGTTAAGCTTTAAAAATGTTTTCAAATAAAATCAAGTGACTATATTTTAAGAATATTTTGAAAATGTGTTAGGTAAATGAAAGTAAAGAAAGAAATCAAAAGCTAATAGCAAACTATCAACCATAGAATTCGAATTCGCGATGTGGGCGTCTTTCGTGGAAATCGAAAATTGTTTTTGTGCATTTCAGCAAATTAAGAAAAATGGCAGCAGCTTCGGCTGGACCTCTGCTCATTTACTGAATTTATGGGCGGCGCTTAAACTGAATTGACAATCAATAGTCCCTCGAAGGACGAGGCTGGAGGACACGCAGGATAGCAGAGCTCATAAACAATGCGGCCAATTTACATGCCCAGGGATCGACCGCATGTGTGTGTCTATTCCAGTGTGTGTGTGCGCCTATCCCAGTGTGTTCCACCATGAAAAGGACCTTGTGTTGCTTTTATTGTTGTCGTTGGAAATGAAAAATTGTCCCTTTGTTGCATATAAAAACAATGGGCCAAAGAACTTGAAATCAATTTCAAACGTTTTAGGCAAAGCCAATTGATTTATTTGTTGTGCGTCTTTCTTTCTCCGCTTTTGTGCTAGTGATTGTGCGGGTGGTTTTCGAGCCCATTGTTTTGTATTACTTTCGCCTTGAATAAAGCCCTGGGAGCTTTACTTGGCCAGGTCCTTGAAATGTGGCACCGTTTCCCAACTTAAAGCTCAAACAATTAACACCGAGTGCCGAAAGTCAAGGGCTTCGTGCGCTGTTTTTCGCTTTACACTTGATAAACTTTTTATTGCTTCCAAACAATTTAAAATCGAGAGCGAGTGGTTGGTTGGTAGCTGCCTGAATTACAATAATGCTCCGCTTGGGTTCGGTTTGTTGATGGCTTCGGCCGATTGGCAAGACAAACGGCTGCAGCTGCTTGCGATGAACTGGAGTGAGGCTATGACAGCATTCGAATTCGAATTGGTAATTGAATAAAAACAACGAGTGCGAGTAGTGAGCTGGCCAAACAAGTCCCAGATGGATCCGGAAAAACGCTGTCTTTAAGACACCGGCTTACGTAGATCCCAGGCTCTTGTTATTCCTAGTGCACAGGAAACAAATATATATTTTTTGGGATTTTTTATGACACTACTGGTCCGAGCACGGTGAGGTTTTTTCGGCAGTCAGCGTGCTTGAGATTACCATAAAAGCTTAAATCCTCATTGAATATTATATATATTATATTTGCTTAAACTTCTTATCATTTATTTTTTCCAGTGCCTGATTGCACGGTTCCTGACACATATCGCAATGCAATGGAGCATGAAATAAATGAGAGGCCGCCGGTTGGATGCGACTCGAGAAGTAGTCCTTCCGGCGGTTTCCTCCAACCAAAACAAGATGCCCCACCAAGCCAAGGCACCACCCTCGATGTCACTGATGGTCTTTGGACATTTTACGCCTTTTACACAGTTGACTGCATAAATTCATGGCCGGGATATGGTTACGCATTTTAAACAACACTCCTCGGCTAAATCCGGAATCGAGTCAAGTGGTTCCTGCGGATGGGTTGCGGTGGCACGAAATGGACCTTTGTTTCTTCGAAATAAGAAGGAACTTGGCAAACATCAACACAGCTTGGCAGCAAACGGCGTGGACTACAAATAGCTGCAGCAGCTTAAAGCTGATTTAACAAAGTTGGCTCTATCTTCTGTCGCACTTGTTGCCCCGCTGCTCGGGACTCGGAACAAGTTTTCTTTTGGCCCCCGAGCATTGCTCATTATTGCGAAATGTTCGGGGCTAAGCTTTAGTTTCAAGTTTGATTTGTTTACACATGAGTTTTTGGCGAGACCGACGGGAGATTGTTTTGCTGCCAGCTAACAAGTTGCAAATTAAGCTAAAATGTGTATTTTGGCAAAAGTGCAGGGGGCTTGGTGGGTGGTGGTTCTGGGCTTCTGGGCGTTGGGTGCTTAGTGCTTGGCAAGGACTTTGGTATACAAATACATGCATGTAAACGAGCATAAAAACCGCACAGTCAAACGCACTAACAAGCAGCAGTAATCAGTGTGGCAGCAACAAAAGTGAAAAGCCAACAACACACTTGCTGCATGCAGCACATGCTGCAGGAGGAAATTACATGCACAGAAGTTGAAACAATGGCTGCAAGTCTGGCCCAGCCCAGGCTCGCTGCTCATCACCGAGCTAGCCATCGCCAGCGCCATCATCATCAGCATCCCCGTCGTCCTCATCATCCCCCCCATCATTATCATCATCATCAGCAGGAAAAGCAAAAGCGGCAGCATCAGTTGCTGCGGGCAGGACACCACCTCCCCCAAAAGGCTATTGACCCAATTTCTGGGCAAACAATGGACCAGCAGAAAAGAAATCACAAAAGCGTAGCCAAATCTCGGGACCAAGCCAAAAACCACTTGACAATCCTGGCTAGATCTGCTGGTGCTGCACAGAGAAAAAAATGGAAGATTTATCTTGCTTTAATCCGGCAATCCGAAAGTTGATGGTCATTTAAGCCTCAGCTGAGTAAAGTATTAGAGTTTTTAAGGGAGAAACATGGGAGAAATATGGTTGAAATAATTTCAGTTTCACGAGACCTTGAAGTTAAATATATGAGGTACATTATTTTTAGCTAAATTCGAAAGTCTCTATTGAATTTAACATTCATGTTTGTAATGTTAAGGTTTAATTGTCTAGAATGAATTCCAATTTGATGACACTCATCGTTTTGGTTCGTATAACCCATTTTCGCTGACTGTGCATCCTGGTTGTCTGGCCGGGGCAGTGTGCCAAATGTTTTGGCTATGAGCAATGTGTTTACCACTATCCACAACTTCCCCGCGGTGCCCGCTGATTTCCGCTTTCCCGCTTCGAGGCGACGGCGACAAAACAAGTGAAAGTTTATTACATCTCCACCAGCAGCCAGTTGGCCAGCCGGGCAGCCAGAGAACCCAGGAAAATCAATAGAATGCAATTGCATGGCAAATGACCCATATAGCCCCAGGCCCGGGCCCTCAAATCCGAGCCCCAACCCAAAAAACCCAACCCAAACCAAACTAGAAGCCCGGGAGCGGATCAGGCCAGTTCATGGCCCTCGTCCTGCGGCAGCCGTCGAAGGACGAAGGACGCAGTCGGCCTGATGCTGAACGTAATTGTGCCAAATTATAAATTATTTCGAATTTGCCAGGGCGCAAACGATGCTCCAAGGCGCTGGTTTGCCGCCGCTGCCGTTGCCTGCAATTAATTTTGTGCAGCGCCAATTGAATGGCGAACGGAGAGTAATCGCTGGCGTCTCTGGTTGCGCGGATATCGAGGGAAGAAGGAGCTGGAGGAGGAGGCAGTACCTCTTCGCGGGCAAAGGCTAAGCGCATAATTTAAATTTCTAATTAACAGTCAAATAAATTGTGCCGGCTGCCAGCGTCGTTGCAATAGAGCCGCGCCAAGTGATTTTATGGCCAAAATGCTCATTAAGTTAACGGCAATTTGCAGCCGCAGACAAATGCAGGTGAGTTTGAGGTGGGCCAAACTGGGGCACGCTTACATGCAGCTCACTTAAAGGGTTCAGTGCAAATTGATTCGAGGGTTTGCCGGTAAATGAATAGGGACTATTAGCGGAATGAGCACTTATCCCAGGCACTTCGCTTTAATGGTTGGCTTTCATTAGTTGACCCTGTCTGCGGGGCGTATGTACGATACTGGATACTTGGTTGCTTTTGGTGGGAAAATGGCTAAGATGTTTATTCAGGCGGTGTGATAATTGTATTTTATCGCTTGGGCTTATTGAAGTGTACAATTTGTAAAGTTACTTTGCTTCAAGTAGCGGTTTAGTAAAAGGATATGCTTAAGCCCTAATGAACCTTGTCCTATTCAATGGTTTTTTGATTAGTTTCCTTTTTCATTTTGATTCCAATGCGATTTGGCCTGCTTTCGCAACAGCAAGGAGCTAATGAATGGTGACTACCAGCTTTGGCTCAATGGGCCTTTGATTAGTTGGGCCAGTGCAACACTGCGTATGTGCGATATTTGCCAAATCGAATTGTCAAAGGAGCGTGCACCACTCAACCAGAAGCGTGTGCATCCAACGAAATTGAATTTCTTATCATCGCAGGAGCTTTCGATATTTTTTGTTAAAAGAGTCAGTATCTTTGCCTGTTAAACGGGGCGTGTCGCAGTTATATATCTTTGGCACCGGCTGTTCGCTCGGCGAAAAACATTCAATTAGTTTGATTTACACTTTTCCAAAACGTTGGATGGATGGATGGATGGGAATGCCGTTGCCGATGACGATGCCGGTGGGCGTCTTGTTGCCAAAAGTCGCCTGTGTGCTTGTGCTCCCTTTGTGCTTTGTGCGACTGTTGGCGTTTCCGTTTCCGCTGTTTAACAAGCGACTTTTGGCAGCAGCAGCAACAACAACAGCCACCGGGGTGGCAGGAGCAGCAGGATCAGTAGCTGTGCCAAAACCGTGTACCCACTTGCGTGCCAAAAAAGAGTCAATCCAGAGTCACATGGCATGGGCTTCAGCTCCAGCTTTCCATTTCCATCCAGTTTTCCTTTCCGCCGGCCGTGGAACGGAAACAGTTTGCAGCGCCCTTGCCTCAATATTAGTTTGGGGCGGCAGCAAAACGCTTCCGGCAGCCAAAATGTTGTTGGCCTGGGCCATTCGATGATGATTTTTCAATTTGCATTCGACACAGAGCGGCAATGTCAAAGAGCAAATTGAAATGGCACAAGTCTGAAACTTATAATCATATGCAGCGCACAGCCTTGAGAGATTCGGATGCTGAATCGAGAATCAGAATCTGGCTTTGACTTTGTGCCCATCTCGTTGGCTTGGATTTCAATTAGGTAATTGAGAGGCGGTGACTCCGGCATGTTTAAGGTTCTGCATTCGTCCAGGTGCGTAATGTGAAAGTGGCCCATTTGACAGGGCCAGCAAAGTTGAATTCGCATACTAAATGCAACCTCAAGGGAGAGGGTTCAGCAAGGGTTCGGCATGTCAACTTCATTTGTTGAATGACATAAGTTATCAACGAAATTGCTGGAGAACTGACCCCGAGCAAATTGCGTTGGCGCCCCTTTTAACTTTATCTGGCAGTCGGTAAGCCCCTAGCAGAACCCCCCCTTTGTTGCAACCGATTCGTTCCATTTCATTTCATTTACACACCCTCATGCGAGCACTGAGGAAAAACTTAGTCGGAAATTATATCGAACCATTAATAAAATTGTTTCAAAGTTATGGGAAAAATAATGTAATCGCAGCTAGGTGGAACTCAAGTAAGTCTTAAAATCTGTATTGCTTGATTATCCATATGCTGCTTGAATCTCCTGACATTTTTTCTCAGTGCACCCACGCACACTTACGCTTACATGCCAATAATCTGCACGTCAGTCCCGGCTTGTGTGCAATTGTGTGTTTGCCTTCATTTCAATCTTTTGCCACTTAACAAATGCTCACCCAAGCGCCCCGGGCGGGAAGTCGCCCCAGAAACCCGGAGAGCGAGTGCATAAGTTTAATTCTATTATACGAAAACAATGCAACAAGCAAGGACATTCCGCACGAGAGGCAGCTGGCAGCTGGCAGCAATATGGCAATTTGCTCAAAGGATTTAGAGCTGCATTTAGAAGCCAATAAAGGCAAGTTAGCAGGCAAATTGTGTGGGTGAAAGTGGCGAACAATCAGCAGTTGGCGCCCAACGACTCAAGTGGATATTCAGGATCGAATTTATATATATGTATGTGTATAAGCTTAACACACATGCGGGGCTTCCCGGAATCACAAGATTAAACTGCGCAGCTCGGGGAGATTTATAAATTCACTATTATTTAAATAAAACACGATATGCGCTTTCAATTTTGACAGCTATTGAACTTTGCATTTATTCATCAATAGCGGTGGAAAAATCGAAACTTTTTGGGCAAAAGTTAAGTTGAAATGTCAAACGGTTTGACATAATTAAATTTTCCCCAGGGTTTTGGCAAATATAGAAAGCTAAAATCGTTTTCAGCTCTCGTTAGTTAATTAAAAAACTGGTTATGGCAAGTATTTAATTTTAAACCTTTCCTGGCTGCGCATTTATATCATTTAGCTGACGATATGGATATTTAAAGCCCCTTTAATCAGGTCCTCGGACAAGGAGCTCTCCAGCTCCCTGTGGTGTCAGTGGCAGAGGTCTCCGGCAGGCTTGCGTCTTTCGCCCGTAATTTGCCATAAAATAAGCATAAATTGGATCAATTTACGAAAAGCTCTGTTACAAATGCACAGCGGCAGTGGGCCCACAATAAGAACGCTGGCATATATAGTTACAGTTGCAGCTACAAGCCACCAAACTGACAATCCCATACCATCCCATCCCATCACATACCATCCCATCCTGGACAGGGTTCCATGTCAAACGAAGGATGCTGCGACTTGGGGTAATGGCCATCCAAGGCGGTTGCTCTGCTGACAGCCCTGTGGTTTCTGTCACGCGCATTGAATCTGAATCTGAAGCCGTAGCTGGAGATGGAGCTGGAGCCTCGGTTGCATTTCACTTGATGTCCTCTCCCACTTGTCGTCATCGCTGTCAGTGCAGCCGAGAAGGAGAAGTCCTGGGTGTCCTGGGAACCCTAGAAGTCGTCCTGCGAGTTGTCCCGCCCGTCATCCGGCTGCTTAATGTCAACTCTTGGCATTTTGTCTTAGCAGCAACAGAAAAAATTGAATTTATGATAGGGTCTTTGGGTGTTTTCGCATTCTGCTGGCCACGCAGATTTTGCACCGATAGCTTTTGGCCTGGCTCAGCAACTCAATTCCGTCGTAATGCTGCCACCAATGCTGCTTCTCCGCCACCTTTCAACGGATTTCATTTCGGCTCCCTAACGCAAATCAACTGACCGAGCTGGCGAATTGCGAATTTCAAATGCATTTTGCACTTTTCAATCTAAAACTTCATTAATTTGAGCGCTCTACTTGCACTTAAACTTAAGATAAGAATGTGCTTGATTATTGCTCAGGTAAAAATCCGAATTATATAGAATGATCTGCAACATTTAAGCTTAAATCTTGTATAATGACCTGTTAACGGATTTTTAAGACACATGGGTCTTTCCACATTTCATATTCGTATCAGGCATTTCTCTCAGTGCAGCTACTCCATTCAGAAATGGCTCTTTCGGTACCGCTGACCAAACACTCAGTCAGCGGGCTCATTATTTTTAGTAACTGCCTGGCTGCATGTTTATAATGCGGCTGGCCATTTGGTTTTTAGTAATTCTGGATTTGCCTGATATTAGCCGGGTTGTGGCGGTCCCCACGTGCATTTCTATATTTTCATCCGAATATGTGAATGTTTTTGGAGTGGTGGTCCTGTTTGGGGGCTATGCTTGGAACACATTTGCCCCATGTAGCCGCCGCGGAGCTCCGTGCCCGGAGAGCACTTTAATGATGTTGTTTTCTTCGAATTTCGGTTTATTTATGCAGTCATCTGTGTGCCGCGGCTTGTTTACCCGGCATTGCATTATATAATTTCGGCTCAGTTTTGCAAAATCAACATGTGGCAATGGCTGCTGCTGTTGGTCGGCCACGCTGCCTTTCTGGCCCATACGCTACATGATATATGCTGTATGCTAAATGCTATATGCGGCTTTGGGCCACATTCTGTATCGTTATTGAGCTGGTTTCCACTTTTCAGTTTTCAGTTTTCAGTATTCAGCTTTCTGTTTTCAGCGTTCAGTTGCCCAGTGTTTGCGCGCTCGGTGCTGCCACACAAAATGCTGGGGCACAGAGTGTGTCGCCCCCGTGTGCGAAATATAAATGAATTTGTTCAGTCGAAGCGCGTCGAGTTTATGCTGCCATTCAGTATTCCGTATTGCCCCGCCCCCATTTGCCCGCTCTCATTCTGCACCTGACACACAAGGCAAGGCAGCCAGCGAAAATTTCATATTCATAATTTAATTAAATTAACATTTTGTTGAATTATGTACTTACATGACTGTGGCACAAAATATGGTTTAGGCATGGCATGTCATGTGTATGGCCCAAGGGATTTACATCTTTCCGTGCTCCCCACACGCCGAATCTCACCCATATTGAATTGCCTCCGAGTCGCCGGAATTTTGGGCAAAATACACATCTTTACGTTTATTTGGAATGATTGCAGCAGACCGGAAAACCCACATAAAAGTGGGCTATGCCCAGAAAACGAGGAAATTAGTAGTAATAGATGAGAAGTATTATATAGAATAGAAATGAATAGAAAAGTATAGGGTATTGAAGTTTATTAGGCCCCACGACGATAGCCTAGTTTGGCTACACCAAAGACAATAGAACTTAAAATGTAAAATCTATGCTCACTCTTTTAAATTCGAAAGGACATAGCCAAGATGTCTGTAACAGTGCCAAGAAACAGGAATCAAGATCCGGAGACAAGTGTTTAAATTACACACGACATTGTTCGAATTTGTTTATCTCAGGATTTTTTCGCCAGCTTTGTGTCATTGAAGGCGCTTTGGCACCGAGACAAGCACAATCGCAATCGCCCTCATACTCACCTGCCCGCCTGACCATTGTCCTGGCAAGGATACCCACAAGATCGAACGGATGGGATGGGGGGCGATGGCATGGGACGGGATGTGTCACTTGTAGCAATTTGAAGTTTACAGGGTCACTGGGGACCTTCGGAACCTTCGGAACCTCGTTGCCCATAAAGGAAGGCAAAAACTTAAAGACAATGGCAGGCGGACGTAACAAAAACCGTAATCTACTCAACAACTTACTTTGCTTATACAACAAGGATCTGAAATCAGTGTTTGCGGGTGTGGGATGGGTGTGGGATTTGGATTGGGTCGTGGGTTATTGTCTTGGGCATCGCTGACTGGCTTCTTCGTTCGCCTCTTCGACTCGAGGACGACATACGACAAGTTTTTCGAATAAAACCAATACAAGACGCTGGCGACACACTTAAGTATGAACAAATAACAAACTAAATAAAATGCCAAAGACACCAGCCCGAGGGGCCTTGAATTGGCCGGGCCAGCCACAATAACTGTTTGGGGAAGGTCTTATTCCATATAAATATATGTACGTACTGTATATGAAAATCAGCTTTGGCTTTGTGAGTGTCAGAAAAAAAAAACAAACAAAATGGGGAAAAAAGAAAAAAAATCGTATTTAATTTTTGGTTTTGTTTTCCCTGTTTTCGGATGCTGTTTTTATTTTTGCATACAGCATCAAAGTTTTTGCTACTTCAAAATGTGAAGCAGATAAAAATAATGGAAAAGTTTTTACGGGGAATGGGAAAGGAAGTTCGTCCATATAGAGCAATATGCCACAGTTCGGTTCGCTTTTTGGCCTGCAGATGGCGTCGACTTAAGGTGGCAACTACTTAAAGTTCAACTTTGGCTTAAGCACTCGCTGCAGGCTGCAGGCTGTTCCACGTGGGGGTGTGACACCTTTTTTCCATGCCCGGTGTAACAAGGCCACTTTATTTATTACCCTACCCAGTTTCCCTGGGTCTTTCGTTTCCACTCCAGTGCTTAGTCCTGAATCAGGAGGTTTTTATTGCCGACGCTGCCCCACTTAGTTGCGAAGTCCTTAGATAATAATCCTTTCGCCTAGCCTGGCTTAATAATAAATGACAGTGCTTGGTGCTTGGTGCTCGGTTTGAGTAATCGGATTGCAAGTTTATCGAGTGCATTCAAACCAATTAGATCCTCACATGCTAATAATGAAGCGATTCTATATTTTCGCCATGGAAGTGAGTGAAATGTGAGTGAGCTGGGAATCGCATGAATTGGGCTAATCCTCGGGGTGCCGGCGGTAAAGCATTTGCAACACCTAGCACTCTGCCATCTGGCTGGGAGTGCACCTGTGTGCTCGGCTCGGTGTGCGCCACAATGGCAACTAATCAGCTTTTTGTGCAACACGCGCGAATGTTGCCCGAGGTGGTAATGGAGTGATTTGGCTCTGGATTTGCCTGCCACAATACACTACAGAAAAATGAATATTTCGAGGAGAGCATCAAGAGTGAGGTGGTGCTCCAGATAAAAGTATTAAGAACTGTGAATATTGAACGGAAAGGTAAATATTGTTTGTTTTTCTGCATTTTAAAACTAAGCTTAAGAGTTTAATTTGTATTTCACAAAGATCAGTAAATTGGTTATGAAAAGCTCCGATTGTTTTAGGCCTTTTCTTTTTGTGTGTGTACCTGCAACTTTTCAGTTGTTTCACTTTGGGGAGCTGAATTTCACTCAAAAGAGGCAAGGCAGTGAACCGTGCAGGTAGACCCCTCATCACCACCCACTTGGCACCACCCACTCGGCACCACCCAGTGCACCAGCACTCGTGGCTGTGATTTATTTACCGTTGAAATTATCTTGTTTTGCGGTTTGATGCATCGCATTGCCAAAGTAACTTTATTTTGCACTCGAAACCTTTTTGCACTGCACCGCGCAGAGATAAAAATTTACGTTTCGGCTTTCATTTTCTTTTTGTGTTACTTTTTTCCCTTTTTTTGTATTTTTTTTTTTGCTTTCGGTGAGCCAGCCCGCTCCCACTTTGTGTTGCTAACTTTTCAACTAACGTCGACTTGGGTGAAAATTGACTTTGCAGGGATCCAGGGATCCTGGCAGCCAGGAGGACGCACTGCAACCGACTCCCCCACCCCGCCGCTAGGCGTTCTTTTAGTGCATAAAACTTTTGTGTTAGACTATCAATATTTGCGCCTGTGAGGGCGGACAGTTTATCTAGCTGCAGTTTGGAGTTTGTGTGCATGCTGCGGCCGAGCGAGGATTCTAGATGGTTAAGGATGCCGCATAGATGGTGGGCGAAAGCGAAGCGCAACACTCCAGTTTAATTGGTAACCAGGCGAGCTGTGTACATTTTTAAGTAAGAGTTAATATTTAAGGGCTTGAGTTCAGTCGGGCTTGCTCAGCTAATTTGACACTTGAATTCGAAAGTTGAAAGCTGAAAGTTTTGGTGGAGATTCGTATCGGTTTTTTGGCCAAGCCGCATACACGAAAATGCCATATCAAAGCCAACCACACGTCACATTCACACGCACACGGACGGAAACTGCTTTCGCTGCAGGTGTGGGTGTGTTTTTCCAACCCCCACCATTAGACATACACACACACACACACACACTCATGCAAATGAGTGTGACACCGTGTGTTTATCATGCTTAAATAGCTTACACAATTATAATAATCCCCGCTGCCACTAAACGCAGACAATGTCCATGGAAAACACACACGGTTTTGGACCAGCACAATGGGGTGATTGAAAATCAAACGTCGAATTAAACAATTTGAAAGTAATCAGAAAATCCATCTCGTTGTCCTTTTTCATAGTTGAATATCTCGGATTAATAGAATTAAATATGGCAAATCTGTTTTACTTTTGTTTATTATTCCTGCATTCTCCAACTCCAGTCTAATGCATCCCATGGTGGCCTCCGTTTGTTTGCTAACTATTTTTGTTGGCAATTTATTTGAAAATTGAATATAAATTATTTACTAAAAAAGCATTAAGAGAGCGAGTGGCCAACAAAGGCGGGAACAAAGGCACAAACATGGCTCTGTAATTTTAATTAAAACAAACACACGGACGCATGATGGTGAGAAGGACATGGCTCGCTACTTCTCCACATACATGTATGCACGTTGTGGAGGTCCTGGCTGATTACATTTTAGTTGTATCGTTCAACTTTTACCCATAATTGTTCGGGGGGAACTGGATCTGAGGGCATGATTTGTTTGTTTGTTTGTTTGTTGTTTGCTGTAGCTGTCATTATAAATTTCATTTTGGCCAGAACGGAAGTCGGTGTGTCTGCGCATGGATTTAGCAGCAATAATGAGGTGATATCGGAGGTTGCAGCGGTGGGAGCGGTTGCGATTCCACTCCCATCCTAATTGGCAAAACAAAAAGAGTGTGTGTGCATTGTGAATCAATAATGAGTGGAGTCGAATCGAGCCCTTAAAGTCCCCTTTGTGCGCCACAATTTAACCGCATTGACCATTGATTGAGTTACAGGTTGCCGATGAGGACTGCCATGGCCAATGCTATTTGCACATTAGACCAAATTCAATAATAATGGCAAATGCAAAACAGAAACTAATTGCAATTTGCATGCAGTTTCTCCAAACAGTAACATGCCAACTGTTTATTGAGTTACTTCATAATTACAATAGTCATTGCCATGGCACACCGATATTGTTATAGTTTTTGGTCCTGACCTGGGGCTTCTCTGCGGGATTTGCAACTGGAGATTGGAGAGCAGAGCTGCCATTTTGCTTTTATGTGGTAAAATTGAAGCTTAAAGTTGATTCGCCATTAGGAATTTACAGGAAACTATAATCATCCTTCATGCCGGATTGTAAATAAAGTTATACTTGCTCAACTCTAGCTTATGCTGCTTTTTAGTAACTTTTCATGTATAATATTTGGTATTCGTATTATTAAACTTAAGTAGATTCTTCTTACTCCATTATTTTTTTTGAAATAGTTATCCGTCAGCACTGTTAAGTGCATTCAGCGGCATAATAAGCTCAAATGCCTGCCAGTCCACACGAAAACCGCAAATTTAACTACCAATTCAGTGGGCAAGGACTGGAAATTCTTGTCCGGGCCCTCAAAAGTAGGCCCTGTGTTATTGCCCAACTATTGGCATGACCAGTAATATCATAAATTCATTACCCACAAGGCACATGGCCACGCCCCCCGATAACCACACGCCCCCTGCCGCAGTAATGAGCTTTCACATTTCAGCAGTGGGGGGCAATGGAGCTCATCATCGCCAGCTAGCCAGCCAGCCGCCCCCTGCCAGTTGCCACGCCTCCATTAGCGGGAATGACTATTGAAAACCGGTTGACCAAAAATGACGCGCAAATGTTGGCAACATTAAATTAAAGCGCCAGCAAACTGGCTCAAACCGCACGCGAAAATTTATGCATATAAATCAGGCAACGTGGCGCGTTGTTCGCTGATTGACGTGTGCCCGTCGTTCGTCAGGCCCGGCAAACTACTGCTAATTTGTCGGAGGGTCCTGCGAACTGCCAGCACACCCCTCCCCCCCTCAAAGGAGGACTTCAAAAAAATAGAAGGAAAAATCGGAAACAACCAAAACAAGGCAAACGCGGCCAAGCCAAACCAAAGCAAACAAAAACAGCAGCTGGAGCAACTGAGCGGCGAAATGTGCCGAAATTCCATCAAAGCGACGTTTTACGGATAAAACATTTGCATATTTTGATTGGACACGCCCAGTTGTGTGTGCACAGTGGGCGAGCAAACAATGGCGACGCTTCTGGGACGCTCCTGGGTCGGGACGGTACGGGACGGGTCGGGTCGCTGTGGCATGCAGCTAACAAACTGCGACGTGCGCTAGGCTCAGACAGCAGCAACACGCAGCAGCAGCAGCAGCAACAGCAGCAACACAATGGCGGCAACTATGGCTGCGATAAGGGAATCGGTATATGGCAGTCAGGAATCGGTGAACGGGCGTAGGGAGCTCGTAGGGGGGAGTCGCGACTCCCGACTGGACACGCCCCCTGGGGTGGCAAGGAGGGGCGGTTCTGACTGGTCTATCATGCGGCTGACGTGACGTGACGCGGCAGCGATTTTTACACTTTGCACTTTTTTCACATTCCGATACCCAGGGCATTTTAAAATATGACGGGTAGATAAGTTCAGCAATTAACTTTAACCACTATAGTGCTTTTATAGACAATAAACAACTTTTTGAGCCCTAGTGCATGTTGATCTTATAACTAAATTTTAAACCCTGGCTATATTTTAGTCGTATTTCTATAGCCCATTCCATTCGATTACTTTAATGATTTCCAGCATTTACTGCTTCCGATTTTGCTGGTCAGTGGCTTTTTGTTTCACTTTTTTTAAACGCGCTTTTTAGTTGAACTCCCGATTATTTTTTTTCTGTCATTTTGGCGTCGTCATCCGTCGCTGTTGTCGTCGTGGGCAATAAATCTTCATTTTCGCTATTAAAATGTTGTAATATTTTCGCTTGTTTTTTTAACTCGCTGCCGATTGTCCTTGTCGTCCTGCATAGCCGTTGAGATATATATTTTGAGTTTTGGTTTAAGGACCGCGGCCAGAGCCATAAATAAAAATAGAGAATAAAAATTGAATAGCTAGCGGTTGCCTTAGTTTTTTTCGCCGATTGCCAATTTTATTAAGGGGTGCCGCTTAGATTTTGTGGTCCTAAACGGATTTATGCCCGTTCGTAATTGATCAGCTCGGCGAAATTGCCCCGGCGATAAGCCATTCGTTAGCAACTCGCCTTAAGTACGAGCATATCTCACAATGGCGACAGCTGATGTCATTGCTGACGCATTGCGTATACGCAACGTGGCACCGCCATTAGTGGGTGTCCTTTGAACCGGCTACTGAATGCCAATGCGAATGGGAATGCATGCAGCTATCGTGCTGCGACCCTTATTACATTAAAATATTTGACACAATTGCAGCTTTATGGCAATTTGCAAATTGCATTGCCACCCGCGGAGTTCGCCTTTGGATTTGGCATTGGTATGACTTTGTCAGGTGCACACACATTGTGTGATGTGTGAGCTGTGTCATTTTGAATAATTTCAGAGTGCGTGACAACATTTTTTGCCTCGCCTCGCATGCAAGTCAATCAATTTGGTTGGCGAGAAATATTGAAAAGTAATTTTACTCTACGCTTTTCCGACACACATTCAATGTTCTGCGCTTAAAGTTTGCTGAAATCGGAAAAGCCACTAATAAATTGATTTGGCAGGCGTGTGATTTTCACGCATTTCCTCCTCGCGATTAAAGCAGTAAAATAAATTCACCAAAGCTCGATTCACTTCCGAGCCGAGGTCATAAATCAAACTGTCTAAAATGGCATACATAAATTCTCATACTGGAAAAGGCATTTGCGATGAAATTAACACGCTGCGGCCCAGGACATCGTATCGTTTGCTGTGATTAATGCAACGCGGCGTATGCGTAACGTTTCGCTAGCTGTCTTTATTAATGGACGCTGATTTGCACATAAAGCAGCGCACACACATATGAGCCGAGCGATAAAATGTGGCCATGGGCGTGTGGAGCAGGGATCTCGGAGCAGGGAACTGGTGGCCTACAAGGTGCTGGGATTAAACTAGATAGCTGCTCAGCAGCTCTGCAGCTCCCTCGCCTCATGGTTGTGGCTTCTTGGCTGGAGCAGCTTTGCTCCTTCGTCCCCCATCCTCCTGCAGCTTGGGCTGCTGCCTGGGCATTGTTGTAGAGTCATTAAGGTGTAAATTATACCACTAATTAGCCATTAAGTAGCAAACGGCAGCAGGCAGCGTTTAAGCACGTACATTCCAAAACAAAACGAGTTCTGCGTGCTTTGAAGGACTAGCAACTATAAGGGAGCAATAAAATTTAATGAGCATATAAAATGTGAGAGTGAAAAGTAAATTCTGTAGCTCAAATCGAACAGATATGTGGGTAGAGCTTAAAGGTGTCCCGGGATTACCAATCCTTTGGCAGTAACGCCATACATATCCAGCCAGAACCAACCAGAGTTGAACAACAAAGCAAGTGCGAGGAAGCAGCAGGAATAGTTTGAAAAAATATTGAATTCTTGAGACATAAACAAAGTGAAGAGGAGCAGCAACTCCGGCGGACTATTGAAGCAGAAAATCGAAAATTTATACAAATATGTTGAAAGAGCAGGGCAAAATAGAGCAGCGCTTTGGCGTTCGGGAAATGTGCAACGGCGGCAACAAAAGGAGCAGTAGTCCTTGTCTATGTCCGTGTGCCTGTGTGTGTGCGTATGTGTGTGTGTTTGCCATGGCGAAATTTGCATTTATTTGCTGAGGGTATGTTCAAGTGTGCAACGAACTGTGCTTGAGTAGAAGACAGGCAGAGAGCCAGTGCAATCAAAGGCAAAGCCGCCACCGCCGAGATCGCTCCTTCAGCTCCTTTTGCTCCTTTCTGGTGCTGGTGCTGCTCCACTTTTCACTTGGCCAGCGGCGGTTCGTGTTCATTGCATCCATGGCTTCCTTTTGCCGTGTCCATCTCCGAAAACTGCAGAAGACAAATGTACTCGCACAGCTGACCCTGCAGCCAAATCCCGGCCAGAGATCCATCTGTGGAGCAGATCCTTCTAGGCGGCAGCAGCGCCTTTGATTGCTTTTAAAGTGCTCCCTTCTCGAAATTGAATTTGCCATTAGTCGCTGGCAACTTGTAAATTCAAATAAGCTCAACCCCCATCATCTAGCTGGCCCCCTCCTGTGTTTTTCATTGCGTCATGCTGCATAATGAGCTGCAAAATCTTTGCCCGGCTTACATGGCGTGTGAGTGACATTTAATTTGCCGTCGACAGCGTTCGGATAAAACTCAACTACCGCCCTAGCGCAAATCATCCTTTAAGCAGTGTTCATAATTGGGCTTCAGTTTTAAGGGAAAGGGTTCATAGTGCCACTCGAACATTGGAACACCCTTTTATGCAAAGCCTCCGTATAGTTAATAAAAAGGTATCCCTAATCAATTCGCGACTCGTCTAATGTATCAGATTTGGCGCCCTTCCAACTTGCAAATGGAGATTGTTTATTGGATGAAAGTCAGCTCATAGGAGCACTAAAATCCCTCTGAATCCGGAAGCAAACCGGATCCAGCACACGTTTTACAGCTAATAATAAATGACCCGAGGTTTCTTGTCGTCGTCCACGTTTTTCAACCGGGCACGTACGCATAAATTTCGACAAGGTCGTTGAATATCCTTTTTTTTCTGCCCATGCCAGGTGGGGTCTCCCCATACGTCCCCTGGCGTCGACACATAAACATAATGACCAGCTATTATGGCCGGTCGGATCGGCTTACGGGTACGGCAAACGGCGAACGGCAAACACATGTTTGTCAGTCGGGTAATGTGCCAAGTGTAACATATTTTAAATAATTGATGAGCGAACCCGACCCGGCAGCTGTTCCTGCTCCTGTTCCTGGCTGCCTTCGTGCCTTTCCGCCTTGCCTGCGGATATCCAGATCCTGACCCGTACTATATATTTGCATGGAAAAGCCTTCGTCTGCCCATCAATTAGACGCACTCGTCGCCGTCGAGCCTGCCGACATGGCTGTCACTTTTTGCTGTCGACGGCAGAGGAGCAGGGAGTTTCCAGCTGGAAATGCCTTTGGCTCATCCGTTTTCTTGCCGCAGGCGGTGCATACATTACAAACACTTCAATTTCCGTCTGCCAGTCAGTCCACTTCAGAGGCCCAGTCGAAGACTGATTCTGAATCAGTTTTTTCAGTTTTTCCTCCAGAAAAGGGGGTACTTTCCCGCACCAGACAACTGTAATCAAAGCAAATTAATTATCTATGTCCTTCGTTGTGCGCCGCACTTTTTCAGCCATCTTGCTTATATACCTTTTAAGCCTTTCATGTCCGGCACAATGTCGTCTGCCGTTGGCAGGACGGTCCACTCAGCTGTCTGCTCGGATCTCGATGGCGGCAAAAGGCAAGAGTTAAATGCCGGGCATCGATGGCTGGCTTATAATTCAATGTGCAGCCGCAGGCCAGCACATATACTCTCAAAAACTCCAGCAATATCCCATTCGTTCATTCACTTTCGTCGCGCACAAAAGTAGACTACAAAAAATGGCAATGCCAAAACAATGACAGACACGGCAAATAAAGGACATGCAGGAATTACACAGAGAATGTGAGAGAGAAGTGAGAGATGAGCCTGCCGATTGGCTTTCATCTAAATTTTTAATTAATATTTCTACATTGAGAAAAAATCTGTTTATCTTATACTTAAAGAAAAAGTATATTAGGCATAAAGTTCAATTCAAATTTGCCATTTATTTGAAGTTTGTATTATTCGTTGTATTTTATACATATTTGGATTTGATTAAAGCTTTTTTCTGAGTGACTTAATTTTCTTTTGCTCAAAGTGAAACTAATTAAGTTAGCTAACTGAATCTCTTTTGGCGTGCTGGAATCTGATTAAAGTGCCAGTTTCTTTTCGACATGCGACTCCTAATCACATGCATTTTGTACATCCTTGGTCTGGACTACAGTGCCTCCCTGTGGATTAAAAGGTACTCGGAGAACTACCACCGACCCACTTACTACAATCGAGCCCACAGAACCAAAGACCACGTAAATTACAATCGCGAAGCCCTTGAGGAACGGGACAAACCGAAGCCGGAGGAGGTCCAAAAGCGACTTCCCTTCGATGCGACGCGGGACTTGACATACTACGTGAACGTGCTGAACGAGGGATCTGTCATCTGTGCGGGGGCTCTGATCTCCCGCAGGATGGTCGTGACCTCGACGCACTGTTTCCAGCCGCGAAGATTCGATCTGATATACGAGTACACGGCCAAACATCTGTCCATATTGACTGGCATGGAATTGGACGACAATCCCGAACCACATCAGGTGATCGGATTTTTCATGCCGGTTAATAAGAAGGATCGCTTTACCAACCACGTGGCTCTGCTCGCCCTCTCTAACAAGCTCGACAGAGACAAATACCGATATATTCCCCTGCATCGTAAGAGGCCACAGGCGGGGGATGACGTAAAGATGGCCTACTTTGGTCCACCCAAGTTCCAGATCAGACTGTACAACACGCGGGTTATGGACATAAATCGCTGCAAAATCCACTACGGCCTAAAGGAGGTATTCCATGTTTCCACCTTCGAGCCGGAATTCATCTGCGTGCGAAACAAGCGGCACTCGAAGAAGACCACATGCAGCACTCGACCTGGGGATCCCTTACTGATTGACAACAAACTGGCGGCCATCAATATATATGGAGAGCACTGCGACGAGGACGACGACTCCACCAACATGGACATATACCTACCCATTAGGCCGGTCATACCCTTCATCCAGACGGCCACGGATGCCCTGAGGGCCTTCACCGGATCGGGTCCATACAATGAATCGAATCCATCTACATTGTCACCCCTTCTTGAGACTATAGTGAAGAAGTCGCCCAATGTTTATGTTGGTGGTCCCCCAGAGGAATTAGCATTCGATGATCCTCTTAATGGAGGACCAGATCGGGAAGTCAAGAATTCCATTGAGAATCATGTTGAAAGCGTTCTCGATTATTATTAGTTGTATTCACATATTAATCAGTGTAAAAAATATTATTTTATGGTTGCAATTAGTGTAAATGTCAAAGTATAAGGCGTCACAAATTGATTTTGTAAGCACTATGGTCAAGTCAAAAATAAAATATGCTTAGTACCAGAGACTTGTTGAGTAACGATGCTGCTACCACTCTGCATTATTCAGATCCTTCTGCTCGCTTTCCTGGCGAACGAGTCGGAATCCTCGAACACTCATGTCCATCGCTATATGCTGGACACCTATAAACCGCAGCACAATCGAAAAACCCAAATGAACTACAAACGACGTCGTACTGTAAGGAGCGATAACGAAATGGATTCCGATCCCAATAATCCAAATAATCCCAATAATTCAAATAATCCCGATAATACCGATAATCCTGATAATCTCAATAATCCGAATAATCCCAGTAATGACACAGTACAGTATGGACATTCCAAGGAGCCTGTAGTTACCTTGACCAATTCGGACAAGAAGGTGCCGCTGCACGAGCTGATGGTGAGACTCTATCAGCGAAACAAATATATCTGCATGGGCACAGTGATATCCGAGATGCTAGTGATTACCACTACCACTTGTTTTGATTCGGCCAGCGATGATGTGGTCACGATGAAGATGTACGATGACGAAGTCCTCGAAGGGAAAAAGGTCGCTCTCAACCAGACCTACCTGAAAGGAGCGGATCCCATGCTGGTTGCTATTCAACTATCCAAGTCCCCAAAGAATTCCAAAGTGACTGGCGACACCGTGAAGCTGTGCGACTCGGAGCTGGAAATATACGAGCCCATCGAGCTGCCACTGTGGATCAGGAGTCGCCACAGTATTCACTCGCAGACAACGTACATCATACCGATTCAGGCGTGCCGACTCCGCATGAGGGATCCCGAAGCGGTGGTCGCCACCGACACCATGATCTGCGTGAAGAACATGAAGTATACGGCCCAGTGCCAGTTGGCCATGGGGAATCCACTCGTCCACGACGAACGCATCTGCGGCATCAATGTGGCTGGTCACAACTGTCCCGCCTTCACGGGCGCGAATCTGTACATCAGGGTATACGATGCTCTCGCCTTCTCGATAATGGGCATGGAGATCATTAAAAACTCCCGCATAGAAGATACGATTTTGTAAATAACAATATAACAATATAACAAATATTATAACAATTTTATTCAAATAATATTTGTTTTTAAATATTTGATTATGTTTAAAATCGGTTTAGTTACACAAAAGTATATTTATCCAGCTTACTTGGTAAGTATAGTTACTACTACATATAAGGTCCATGCCTAATTGGCTGCTAAATCTGAATTATCAATCGGGAGGTGTATTAAATGGCCCATAAAAAGCTAAGGCAATCAGGGGAGTAGTCAGTTTCTAACCATATATCGCCATGTTGAAAGCGGTAGTAATTTTGCTTTTGGCCGTGCTCCAGTTTTGCCACAGCGAAGAGTTGCCCACTTCCGGAGTAAAACATCACAAGATAAGGTACATCAAGGATGATTGGCGTCCACACTTCGGATACAAGCCAAGCCACTACGGAAGTTCGCACGGATGAACTCTGGATTCAGCCTTTCCTTAATTCAATTCAATTGTTATTTCATTAATAATAGCCGATATAAATCTTTCAATTTTCTGAATTTTTTGGGTCTGAACCGTTAAAAGAGCATTGCTTTACCACGGATATGCTGAATCCTCATTGAACTGACAAACATAAAAGATTCAAAAACTGGTTTTGTCCACAATTTAGCGATATGAAAAGCTTGGGATACAATTGAGAAATTTTCAGTAAACAAAGTCAGAATTTAAATATATATTTGTAAAAACTTTTTTCGATTAATCAGCAAAAAGTCATATGAAATACAAATAAATAACCGTTCCCAGAATAACATCAATAGTTTACAACTGAAAAATTGAAAGAACCATGCTGTGAGTTTATTTCCAGCATGATAATATCGTAATCGCCTTATTTATTGTCCAATTTGTTTCTTTTAAATTGAACTGTCCTCCGACTGAGGTCAGACCTGCGGAGATCAAATGAAAAACAATTTTTCGTGCGCCGCAAATATGACATTAAATTGTTCTGCCTCATTTCCGTTCGGCTGACTGAGGTTCAATCAAATTAATGAAAAATTTCTGCCTCGGCCGCCTCCGCTGCCAAATCAAAGTTGCCCCACAAGAACCATGAAGCGCGCAGACGCTTAGCAATATTTGCCGGGAATGTCCTTTGGCTCAGAGTCATTGACGAAAAATCCGGCCGAATGAATGGCAAGAAGAAACTGTACAAACACTGAGATGAAGTGGCAGTGGCAAAAAAGCCTTTTGTACTGCAGCGATAATGTCATCAACTAAAGTACTCCGTCGGGCATAGTGAAAAGTTCTAGTCAATCGCCATAAAGCACATAATGTGACAGGGAGACTGGGACTGGGAATGAGATACATTCGACCATGTTGACAGGCGCATACAAACTGTGTAAACATCATTAAAATGGTTTTTCTCCAAGGACCGCCCTCCCTCGCCATATCGAAATCGAAATGGAAAATCATTGAAATTATATTTCCGTCCATGTGTTCTGTTTACATTTTAGATGTTCCCTTTTGATCTTCCCGCTGCGATTTGTCCCCCTTCCGAGCAGCGAGGTCCTTGCAAATTAGCCGCATATCACTTTATGGGAAAAGCACTTTGGTAAATTAAACTAAATAATTCAAGGACGCGGCCGCAGTTCATAAAATGGCCCGCAACAAACAAAGCACAAAATTCGCGCCTCCGAAATCTTTTGTTTTTGCAAATATTTTCAGCTGACACACACGCACTTCTAAGCGAATATGTGGCTGCAGCTGGATATGGAAATGTTTGACAAGAAAAATGCGGTCGTCTGCTACAAACAATGCCAAGCGAAAAAATGAAACCATACACTGCAAAAAAAATGTTGGTTATTGGAAAGATTTCAATTTCAAAAATGATATGTTTAGCCAAAATATATTATTCAATTAAACAAAATGGAATCTGTACTAAGAATCTTATGCTGAATAAAATTTAAGTATTTTTCTTGTATGTTATGTTACTTCAAGGATCCCTTAACTTTTTCTCTCTGCATCGAAACGCATTTGTATGTGTGCGCACGTCCTTGGCCGTCAACTGTGCGGGTGTGTGTGAGTGTGCGTAAAATTTTACGATAATACGGAACAATTTCGAAATGAGTGCACCCTGCTAAGCGGTCTGGTCTGCTGAGCATTTCGAGTGCAAAGAAAGCAATTTCCTCAATATTCTTTATGGCGAACAGGAGCCTGCGAGGGAGCGAGAGGGAGACAGCAAGGAGTGAGTGGGACAGGAGGCAGGGGCACTGCTTGCTGGTTTTTTGTTATTATTTTCAAAGTTCCATAAGCCGCTTGCTAATAAAATTTTAGAAGCCTGTGCTGGGCTATTAACATTATCATAACAAACACACAGCCCAGCGCATGTGTGCGTGTGTGTGAGAGTGCGAGAGTGTCCTTATAATAATCATGGCCCACACTCACACATCCACATCCTCATCCAGTCACCCACACTGACAGACATTTACATGCCACTTAGGCATTGTCGCCCATTGCTTGTGACTAGCGTTGCGTATACGCCGCGTTGTGCGTGCGCCTTATAATTCATTTATTGGCATAATTTCGTTTTATTTTTATTTGTTTTACGGCTTTTGCGATTGCCTTTGATAGGAGCTGCGATGTGCGAGAAAAAAGCGGCAAATTGAAAACATATTGAATATCGAATTTGGTCTCCTTGGACGCCCTTGAATTGGCCGCGCCACTTAATTGCTAAGCTGCACACGCGACCTGGCATACAATTAGGTGTCCTGGCTGCCGCAGGGGCATCCTGCTTTATCCTGGGGGCCACCTGGCCACCCTGTGCATTCATTACAAAGCACTTTAATTCTCTCGAGCTTGAGCGCATAGATCACGCCCGGCTTAATAAATTCCCACGCCAACGGCAACCGAAAACAAAAGAATCCTCGGACGTCGCTGCCACTCAGTGGGGGCGTATGTCTTACCTGGCACCATCTGCAATTGGAGCTTCAGCTACGGCTCCAGCTCTGTCTGCACACTTGTCTGGTCGGTGGAGACGTGACTGGAAAAATGCATTTCCGCTGCACGTAAAATCCGGGGAAGAGCCAGAAAAAAGCACGGCAAACCGAGAGCGAAGAGGAAAACGAGAGGCACGTAAGTCAATCAGCAACTGGGCAGCAGCCACCGCCACAGGACTAAGGACGAAGGGCGGAGGACGAAGGACCAGGTCCGACCTAACAACTAAGTATAACCCTAATGCAATGCGGAAGTCACACTCCAATTTGGCCCAGGCATGGCGCC
This sequence comes from Drosophila simulans, assembly GCF_016746395.2. NCBI lineage: Eukaryota > Metazoa > Arthropoda > Insecta > Diptera > Drosophilidae > Drosophila > Drosophila simulans. Next base: position 24,889,727 of record NC_052523.2, on the reverse strand, counting down.
TGATTTTGTTGCTAACTGAATGAGTTACTTCCGCTTTGCCTAACAATTTTAAATAAAATCACATCACTGATGGTGGAGGCGGGGCTTCCGGTCTATCCCGGCAGCAAACTCGGACACTAACCAATATGGACAATGGTGTCTGGCGAGTGTGTGTATCTCCAGTTTCCCCATTTTTTCCCCCATGCTCAGAGAGATGTGGATGTGAATCGTAACCGACGCGACGCTAGCCTTTGAAATATTTATGGCAGCTACAAAAGGCCATAAAAAAGGAATGCCAATATGCGAGTGAGTCCGCTGGCCATTTGGTAGCCAATTGAATTCACTCCGGGGCAGATGTATTTGCCATGAACTGATTGACATAGGAAGCAGTCTATATTTGCAAGTCCATCATATTATTATGTTACCGAGCGCAAATCAGCGGCAATTATGTTTGCCGTTCGGAAAAATAAAACAAATCAGCATATAATGAGTGGGTGGAAAATTGTGCAAATCATTACACTCAATTAATTGCGCTGGCGAAAATATGAATTGCAAAATATTTTCGCCCCAGTGCACACACACAGTAAATAATGCAATTATAGTGCAAACATAATTTAAACAAATGAGAGTGCATTCCATTACCCGTGGCGAAACTCGAATTACAATTATCTAATAAATGATGTTTTTGCTTTTCAGCTACACATTGCTCGTATATCAATAACATTCAATCACAATCCGCTGGATAAAAACTTGTAAATGTTTGATAGCGAATTGCGCCAAGGGCCATGAATGAAATATCATCGATAACATGCTCTTGCTCACCTGTCCATTCCCCATAGCCCCATTGCCTCCATAGCACCCAAACCTCCCAAATCTCCCGAAAAACTGACAGCTCATGGGTAATAGATAGTTTCGTTTGGCTGCAATTAACACCTTGCGAGCTGCACACAAATATTTGCCGGACTTATCGAGCATTTATCAATGACAAGTGTGACATATACCGATGATATGGCGATGGGGGAGCTACGATTGGAGCATTCTGCATGTGACGACACAACCAGAGCCAGATAAGTAAAAAAGCTGGCGAAATTAAGTATAAAAACAAGCTTTTTCCTCGAAGGTGATAATATGAAAGGCGGCCGAACAGAAGTTATAATGCAGAGCGTGAAGGCGGAATCTCAGCGATTTAGTTTTGCTTTTCGGCCCGACTTGTGACCACTTGGAGCGCCATGTGGATTCCAAACCGGAATAGCTTCAGTTGCTCGAGATATATTCGTCATGTACGCAGGTGGAAAATATTGCGCTCCTCGGCATTGCAGTTTCTATATCATTGCATTCCTTATCTGCCAGTTGGTTTTCTTAGTGATATTTATACGGAATGATCGCAATGATGATATAAACGCCGGTGAAGTGAGTTGATTAAGCCCGCCTGTTATGTGATAAATCATTTAAGTGCTTTCTTAGCTGTTAGCTTACAAAAATGAGAGTTTTTATAACTACCTGGATTGGCGCTTATTCATATCCCATACACCAGAAACATCGGAGGATTTTTACCAATACAATATTCATTTGAGTAATGCTGTGGGTCTTATACGTAAGTTGCCCGTAACAAGGCATTCTAGGTATGGAAAAGAAAAACAAACTTTTATTCAATTTATGAAATAATATTTAATATATTTTTAGTTGCACCACACGAAATCCTATACTTCCATCCCCTTTGGAGGCCAATGTGAGTGTGGTGATCAGTTTTCACAATGAAGCGCGTTCTATGCTGCTGCGCACCATTGTTTCCCTGCTGAGTCGCACGCCGGAGGACTATCTGCATGAGCTAATCCTTGTGGACGACGGCAGTCAGCGGGATGGTAGGCCATTGAACCCACTTACGCAAAAGGGTCGCACTTATCGCTCAATTAACAGTGACCCTGCTGGATGACCTCAAGCGATGGATGGGCGCAGTGTTCGGGTCGAGATATCGCCTGGGGCTCATCTTCCTCAGGAACCAGGAGCGCATGGGCCTGATTTGGTCGCGCAACAGGGGCGCCTCCCTGGCCAGTGGACGCTATGTGCTCTTCCTGGACAGCCACTGCGAGGTGAACGAGGGCTGGCTAGAGCCACTGCTGGAGCGACTGGCACGCAATACCAATCTGGCGGTTAGTCCACTACTTGACCCCATTGACCCGACCACCCTAAGCTACCGGAAAGGCAATGAGATGCTGAAGGGTGGATTTGACTGGTCCCTACACTTCCACTGGCTGAAACGCAAGCTGGCCAACCAGGAGCGCCTGGAGATGCCCTACCAGAGTCCTGTCTTCGCTGGCGGCGTATTGATGATGTCACGCGAATGGTTCCTTAAGCTGGGCAGCTTCAACCCGTATCTGAAGGTGAGAAAACCCAATTAGCCGGTGTCAAGAGCTCTAATTGCTAATGTCGAACGCCAAGAATGCCGCTCTCCTCTGCCACATTTCCTAGCAAATACACTCAGTTGTCCACATTCATCCCTTTGCAGATCTGGGGCGGCGAGTCCATCGAGCTGGCCATTAAATTGTGGCTTTGCGGTGGACAAATTGAGATCGTGCCCTGCAGTCGAATCGGACACATCTTTCGCCGCCGCCACGCCTTCGACTTTCCACCGCAATCCGACCGTCAGTTGAGCCCGGCCCAGGAAACCTATCTGCAGTGAGTCCGAGGTCGGGGATTAGGTGTGAAATGGCCGCACCGCCTCTGGTATTTTTCAATTTCATTGCAGACCGGCTTCCGTTTAATATAAACATTCCAATCACATGCTGATTGAACTCTCTTCCCTTCCCGCCACCAGCAACTCAAAAATCATAGCCGAGTCCTGGCTGGACGAGTATAAAAATATGTTCTACGCACTGAGGCCGGCGGCCAGGCGAATTCCACTGGATCACACCTATGATGAGCTGCAGCGGATACGGACGGAACGGCGGTGTCATCCCTTCGAATGGTATCTGCGGCATGTCAGCCCCGAACTAAGGTCAGTGCACTGGAAAAAACGTTGGGTGCATAAGATATGTATACATTTCAAATTGCATGATTATGCTGTAGATATATCAAATATTCAGTAATGATGGCCTCTTTTGGTTTTATATATCTAACACGTTTTCATGTTCCTCTAAAAGTTGTGCTTTTATGAGCTGTGTGGTCAGCTATTTGAGCTATTGTTCATTGAAAAATAACTAACCCTCAATCAATTCGCAGGATGCACTTCGATGAGCTGTCGGCCACGGGAACGTTGCGGAATGAGGATCGGTGTGTGCACGCCAGACAAAAGGACTCCCAGCCGATCCTGGCAAGCTGCTACCTCAGCGACATCACCCAGTGGAGCATGCTGCGCCAGAGTGGACAGCTGAGCACCCATCGGGAGTTCTGTCTGGCTGTGGGGTTCGGGATGCGAATAGCACTGGAGGCGTGCGGGCGGAATGAGACCGCGAGGAGGTCGCAGCGATGGGTGCGCCTCGGCACCCATCTCCTGCACGCCGAGACGCACCTGTGCCTGGATAATCCGCTCAAGGACCGATTGGTGATGAGCACCTGCCGTTCGCATGCCGTATCGCAGTCGTTTCAATTTGCATTGGAAATGGAGGGGCAGACATAAACTTGGCTAATGATACTGAAACTGAATCCGAACGGCAACGATACTGATACTGATTCGATGAACCTGAGCCTCTTAGTTGCCGGGGTTCAGGTGGCTGAGTTTGTGGGCCGAATCTCTGGGCATGCAGGTAAATCAAAACGCTGACATGTTGTGCTAATCTCTGTGAAACATTTCCGCTGCCGGAGCGGCATACCCATAGATTACGGAGGCTCCGGTTGAGGGGAAGCAGTAAATTATGGCGCCATGGATATACGAAAAGGTGCTTCTGCACCAACTCCAGTCGCTCTTTTTTTCCCGCTCCGCAGCCTTTGTTGCCGGAGTCGGACTATCAAGACTCGCAGCGCTTCCTGTCGCATCCGTCACACGAGACAGGACACAATGGTTTCGTGGGGCGGGGCGGGAGTTGGGGGCAGATGTGGGGGCGTGGCCAGATAAAAGCCAACGACGCCGCGCGTATTGTGCGGCTTGTTTAGGCGGTCCTGTCATCAGTCAGCGAACAAAAGCGAGGCATCCTTCGGCTGCAAGGAGTCAGTCGCAAATGTAATTGAGTTGATGACAATGCCACTGACTGCCCGGCTCGCGCTTCCGGCAATTTTGATGGCCTCCGGATGCCGGCGACAAAAAGCGGCGACTCCGGAAACAAGTCCAAATAAAACAGGGACAGTGGCAGTTAGAGCAACAGTAGCAGAAAATGCCAGCAGAAAACAGAAGTTCATGGTGTGGCTGCCGTTGGAGAATTTCCAAAGTGCAGTTGCAACTTAAGATTTGTTTTGTTTCACCATTCTTGCGGTAATAAAGCGTAAAAGTTAATTTTGTATCTCAACAATGGCAACAAGTGTGTCCTGGATATCCTGCAGCTTCTACAATATTTCCCTCACAATAGCGCCAGCTGCGCGTAAAAATCGCATTTCTCACGGAAGTTAATAAAAACAAAAAAGCCTTGGGTGACCAGGGAAACGGAAGGCGGAAGTCTAACAAGTTGCAGTTGCTTTGGCATCGTGTTTGGGCCTTCTCCTTCTGGTTTCCTGAAAGTTATGACCGCCCGACATCGCGACATTTTATTGTCCTGCACCTGAAATGCAAGTACAATAAAGCGGCGGCGGTAATAAAACGGCGAAGCACTAGAAAATTTAATTTTCTATAAAGTTTGCCCAGGTAAAGTCCCCGCTAAATTGCCGTTCCACTTTAAGAATGCCTCGCAGTGGGCAGTCCTTGACTTGAATTCGCCAAATTTGTATTGCCTTTTGAAAGCTGGATGCTTTCGAAAAGCTGCTCCATCATCGAATGAACCCAACTGGGAACTGCAAATTGGTAACTGGGCACTGGGCACCGGGTAAACTGGGCTCAAGGACGGACCTTAATTATGAGCGGTGGAACCCTCAGCCAGGCATGCAAAACTTGATTATTCATTTGAAGACTCATTTTATTATCTGCATAAATCTTTGCCGAACCCGGCAACCAACTTTCTGTTTACTTTGTTGGGGGCCGAGAGTGAAAAAAGACAAAATGGAATCCATCATTCACTGGCGTGGCCGCATTTAAAACATCTTGATTAAAAAACTAAAAAGGGAAGTCGGCTAGCTAGAAGAATGGCGGTCGGTCGGTGAAATGGCAAAATGAAAGCCAAATGCAAACTCAGCGCATTCTAAGTGCGCCAGTGGAAAAACAAAAAGGATAGAAAATTCGCGGAAAGTACGATAAAAATGAAAACGAAATGAGCGAGGGCTAAAAACTTATAAGCCGCGAGCGTGGAGCGTAGAAGTTGCGGAATAACCGCTGGTGGGCAGCGTTTAAAAAGGGATTTCAAAATTAACGTCCATCAGGCTGGCAAAAAAGTCAATTTGAATGATTAAATAGGAAAAGCTGTGTAAAAGTTGTGTCGCCGTACCGCCTTTTGCCATCGACCCCAAAAACCCAGGCATTTCCAATCCAAATCCGTAGAGTTGCGCCCACCGGACCAAAACGAGAGAAAAAAGCGATTAGTGTGGTCTTTTGTGTGGCTTAAGCATCCCCGATGCCTTCTTTTTTGGCCATTCTCCCAGTCGGATTTACATTTATTAATTCCCCTGGCAGATGCCAAAAAAAAGGGTCAGGTTTCGGGGCGGGCTATATACAAGTAAATAAAAACATGTGAACGTTAGCGCAAAAAGCGATAATCCATCATTTTTGTCCCAGGTTGACTTCGGCAAAGCGAACAGTGGTACCCAATCGGGGTTACCATCCAAGGTTCCTATCACAGGACAGATTTTACAATACACTTCTCTCGAACTGTATCTATTAAGTACATTGATTAAAACACAGAAAATGCCATAGTTTAAATCTATTAAGTCCAAATAGCACTTCTCCCACTGTTTTTCCTTTGACGACACCAAAAGTTCGTGTCCCTGGCAGAGACTTGTAATCCCTATCGCATGATTATGCCAAAAATGAACCAATCCATCGCAGCACACGAAAAAGGTTAAGCTCAATGTCCCTGCAAGATGGGTCCTTCAATCCGGTGAGTGGGTGTGTGCGCCATACGGATTATCATGCCGCTCAGGAGCACCCAAACAATTTTGACGCAATGAAATGATTTTGATGAAAAATTAAAAAGCATTTCAATCACGTCGAAAGTTTTCTGACATCACAAAAATTGTTGCTCCTCCCGTGGAAAAGGGAAAAAGCAGAGTGGAAATTTCGAGTGTGTGCGGATGTGGATGGGTGTGATGTGGTCCCCAACTCTCGTGTCTGGTAGTCGTTTATTTAGATGCTAATTTAAGTGTGCGCCTGGAATAATGCTTTCCATTTTAGTTAAAACGCTGCGAAAGTTGTGCTTCAAGGTGATGGGAAATGGTTGGTGAACCTGATTTATGTAAACTTTTCCTTGCTAAAATTTATTATAAGTAAATACACATATCCTTTACAGCACATTTCTTAAGCAATGCCTTTAGTTACAATATGCTGTTGTAATTGCTGAGTTTTCGTCAAAGTTTTAGTTGATTTTTAATTAAAATATGATATTACGTGAATTTATTAAAGGAAAACACAGTCATGTCATGTGCGAGACTGTGAGACGGTATTCTTAATCTATTTCCGGTCAATTTTGTTTGGCAGCCGCAAAGTATGCAATGAAATTTGGAAAGTGAGCAAGATGGCGGCATCGCACAGTGCACTGTGGTTCCTATTGTATGGGGAAAGCTGCCAAAAATACATCTAGTTGAGGTACCACTATATCATATAGGTGTCATATGAAGGATCTGTTTGAAATTAAGTGTTAGTACGGGAACAGTTCGGGACCAGTACAGTTTAAAGTCAAAATTTGGACTTTGATTTTTTATTTTTGACCTATGGGGGGATAGTGTGGATCGGTCTTGGACTTGAAAATTCAACCAATTCATCGCCACTGTTGGCCATTTAAATAGGCAATGAAGCTGCATTAAGAATTAAAGACTTCATTAAGTCCGCAGTGCTGCACATTAAATAAACATAATGCCGCCTTTTGCTGCTTGCCTCGGCCATTGTCGCCGGGCGATTTCTTGGTTTATTTTTTTAGCCGCTGTTTGTTGTTCGTGGTGCTTAATTCGCATTTAATCTCATCAGGCTGGCGACGTCCTCGTCAGGGGTGCACTGAGCCGTAGCCCCACACCCCACCTCCCAACCCCACCCACCTACACTCACATCAGCCAGAAATGCCAGGCGACGGGACGGCCCGCCGCAGGTTTGATGGGGGCCACAGCTGCCGCTGACGCAGCAGCCGACTGCGCCGCCGACGTCGACGTCTGCAGGTGACAGGTGAGCATTGCGTTGGCAGCGGCAATAAAAAGCATGTAAATGAGGCGAGGACTTAACCTAGGCCAAGACCGAGCTCGGATATCTGCCGGCTGCGGTTATATAATGTTGTGACAAGCCATCCCCGGCGACCAAAGGTGTTAAACCAGTGGATCCCATCTGACTGGCACGGAGAAAAAGCAGATAGCTTAAGTTCGCATCTGGTCTGGATGCTTGAATATATGTATGAAAAGCTTACTTTAATATATGTAAAATATGTATCTTTAATAACCGTGCTGATGTATATAACTAGTCAATAGAATTCATCAAAGACTGAATGTAATAAGTAGAAGACATGACATAATCATATCCCTTTTTTTTCGGTGCACAATTGGGGGCGTGGACATGAGCGCGTGCCAACTTTTTTTTTGTTTTTTTTTTCCACCTCTGCCAGCAGTTAATCAGAGAAATTAAGCAATGTACTAAGCGCGGCAGAGCTGCGACGACGCCAGCTGTGCAGCCGACGAGGCTGACGACATCAGCCAGGACATCCAGCTGTGCAGGACAATGGAAGACAGCGGGCGCAGACCCAGGACAAGTAGTGATTGCCCCGACAATTGCTGTGGCGCGTTGCCCATTCAACTGGGCGAGCAGTTCAGCAGTTTAGCGGTGGGAGCAACAAGAGCAAACATTCCAGCCCAGCTGATGGGGATTGGGATTGGATGAGGAGGATGAGGAGGAAGAGGTGGCTCCGGCGGCCACCCAAAACCATCACACGCTCACACGCACAGAAGCCAGCGGCGCTGGTTGTTGCTATTGTTGCCATTATTCTTGCTGGGATGGCTGGCGTCGCTGCCGGCGTTTTGCCGCCGCCGAGGCATCGAAGTATTCCTCAACAAGCTCAGCCAGCAATCAGTTGGGCGCTGGATACGGACGCGAGCAGTGTGGACTTTCAAATTGGCCAAAAACAGCAGTATAAAATCGAAAATATATAGCGTACCGCGGCGCAGCAGTCGGTAGCAACAATAGGAACGTTGTTTTTTGGCCATAGCCATATAGCCCCAAAATTTATGCCGTTCGTTTGTCAATAAAAAAGCAAACGAGAAATGTAAACAGAAACGCAGCGAAAGGAAGACATCATATTGAATTTATGGTGTAGGTGCAGCAACGTGGTCCTCGTACCTAAGGACACCCCGGTGTCCTTGTCGTCAGGGTGTGACTCGGCACAGTTTGGTTGTGTCGGTGCCGATTTGTACGTGCCCTCACCTTTGAACTCACTCTCTTGCTTCTCGCCTCACCGTGATCCTTGTGTGCTGTCCTTTATTGTTGTCTTACCTGTGCTACCCACCTACAATTACCGTTATCGGGCAAGGACCAAATTGCTTTTGCCACCCGCCACGTTGCGAACAATTCCGGTCGGGTTCGATACCACACGGCGTATGCGGAACGTTTTTGAGGTCTCCGGAGCTCAACGGTCGTAGTATTCGGCATGATAATTGAATTTTTGTGGCGGCTGCTTTGTGAAACTCTACTAATTGGAAATTTGTTATTTGCGTTCGGTGAACTGTGAGCGGAAAAGAGCCCAAAATTGAAAATGTCCCGTGACAATCAAGCGAAATCGCCAATAGCCAGTACAAAGTGAGCCGGAAAGTTGTGCACTAAAGCTGAGAAAACATGGAGAACACCACAATGCTGGCTAATATTAGCCTAAACGCAACCAGAAATGAGGAGAACATCACCTCATTCTTCACCGACGAAGAGTGGCTGGCCATTAATGGCACATTGCCGTGGATAGTGGGATTCTTCTTCGGCGTCATCGCCATCACGGGGTTCTTCGGCAACCTGCTGGTCATCCTGGTGGTGGTCTTCAACAACAACATGCGCTCCACCACCAACCTGATGATTGTCAATCTGGCTGCCGCTGATCTGATGTTCGTAATCCTCTGCATTCCCTTCACGGCCACCGATTACATGGTGTACTACTGGCCATATGGAAGGTTCTGGTGCCGCAGTGTCCAGTACCTGATTGTGGTGACCGCCTTCGCCTCCATCTACACGCTGGTGCTGATGTCCATCGATCGGTTCCTGGCGGTGGTCCATCCTATTCGCTCGCGGATGATGAGGACGGAGAACATCACCCTGATTGCCATCGTGACTCTGTGGATCGTGGTGCTGGTCGTTTCGGTGCCAGTGGCCTTCACCCACGACGTGGTGGTAAGTGGGAGTGGAAGAGTGGGAGGAGTGGGTGAAATGGTAGAAGTGGGCCTGCTGTGCCTGAATCTGCTGTGAAGAACACGGGCCAGGCAAATTTATTGCTTTCCATCATCGTCACCTCGTTAGATTCCTCTCGCTGCACGTCAATGGTGCCGACTGCCTGTTTCTGATATAGCTATAGATACCTAGATAGATGGTCTGCCTTCTGCGAGCAGAGCATCGTAATCCAGAAGGTGAAGACCCCGCACAAACCAGCGATCGTCCAATCGACTGATCCTGATACAACTCATTTGTTTTTACTATATGCCCCTATTAAAGTTTCCCCTTTTTATCTTGTTTTCTCTTTTGTGTTTATATTGAAAATCTCGCGATGCGCGGCGCCCGATTTGTTTTTGTTACTAATTTGCTATTTTGAATTCATAAATTTTTAATTATAGACCAGATAGCCAGCGAGAAACACTTGCCAACTGGCGGTATCTGCCCATATCTGCCCACCACCCATCCGTGAGGCTTGCAAAATTTCAAATTCAACTGTTGATCCAAAAGCGCGTAAATCATGGGCAGTCGTAAGTCGTAACAAGCGGCCATTATGGAAACTTTGCACTTGCGAACTTCGGGCGCACACTGCGTATGATAAATGTCTTCGCGGGTGGCGACCTTGAAATGCTCATCTTGGACATTAAGCTTTTATGATCGATGCGAAAAGTGCGAGAAACAATTTAATTGCGGAATAATCGACCAAGATCGGAATTGTTTTGCTCGAGATCAGCGGGTGATATCAGAAATGAAAAGGGGAATTTACCGGGGATATACAAGTAAAATGTATTTGCAGACTTTAACCTTAGGTAAAAGTACTTACTTGGCTTCTTAACTAATATTCAATTTTTTAGGACAGTTCAAACATTTGTTGAATGCTATTTAATATCTACCATATTTTTTCATTGCGAGTATCAACTACAAGTAATTATGGTCGGACATTGGTTCCAATTTCTGCTGATACTAATAAATGGCCTGCGGGCTTTTTCCACTGATTTCCCAGTGCCAATAAAGCGAATCCCACATCACACACGACCAACTTTTTGTTTGTGCCGTTGAGTTTCCCCTTTTCCTTGGCCAGAAGCGACAGTCGCGGTTAATTAAACGAATCTCATCGTCACACGGATGATGAGCTATTTTATCTGTGAGATGGCAATGGCCCACTGTTGCTCCCGGTGTTGTTATTGTAACCTAATATTTTATTAAATGGCATTTCACGCTTCGTTATATTGTTATTTTTGTCTCGTTCGGTTTTTGTTCGCGTTGGGGGGAGTGCTCCAATGGGTGGCATTATTGTTTGTTTATGTGTTTGCTTTGCTTTGTCTAAGGATTAAGCTGGAAAAATAGAGGCCACATTGAATGCTCATATGTGTGCTTTGCTTTGTTATCTGGTGTGTGCGTGTGCAAATACAAAGAAGCAGGCGATAAAAAGGCATAATTAAGTCATGTTTGATCAACATGTTAATTAACAGTTTGCTATTAATTATTTCCATATTACATTGCCCAGCTACATGCATGGTATATATGTAATGAGCCTGCGAGAGCGTGTGCCATTATCTTTTTATTAGAAATCGATATCAAATAATAATCATAAAGGCACATATGTCCGACTGCGTAACTAGATATGCGATCTCCAGGTCATGGCATTGATTGACAGCTGTTGGCTGATTTCTCGCGAACGAGGAAAGGGCATTAATGGCTTGTCAAGTCTATTAAGTCGTTGGGTTTTGCGGAGAACATGCCAGCGAAATGAACCCATAAATCAGCGGAGGGTCTGGCCATGATTTGTCTACTTCTGTGGCCTTGGCCACTTGACGCTGCGCAGATTCAGAGTTCGAACTCAATTTGTGGGCCAACATCGCTCGCTCAGTGTAACGAAAACAAGGGCGGGCCATAAACAAACATTTTTGTAAGCAATTCATGCCGGCATTAATGGGAAGACTTTTTAAATGCGATTTTCCACACGCATTCATCGATTGAAAGCGCGGTGAAGGGGCGGAGATTGTAAACAAAAATGTAAACAAAAGGCTGCGAATATTTTTACGATTCACCAGGCAGTTTACGACCCTCCTAAGCGTCAGCAAACCAGTCTCGTCTAGCCAACAGACCAATAGATCCCCCAAACAACAAGAGCCAAAAGCCCGATTGCCCATACCCATTGCGCTTTTATCCAAATCCAAAACTCCGGCTGAACAATTTGTCAGCCAAATGTCAGCGACAGAGAAACAAAGTGAGATTGCGAGTTAGTTGTCGACGTCCGAACTATTCGTATGACAGTTTAGTTTTATTTACGATGTCTGGCTGTTGGCCGTCTGACGTTGCTTGGCTGCCATGCAACTGTCACCGCCAACATGACGTATGCGCAATATTCGATTCCCACACCGCACGCGTTTGTTCATAGTTCCCACCCCCCAAAATTCTCATCGATTTCCGCAGGTGGACTACGATGCAAAGAAGAACATCACCTACGGCATGTGCACCTTCACGACGAACGACTTCCTCAGTCCGCGCACCTACCAGGTCACCTTCTTCATCAGCTCCTACCTGCTGCCCCTGATGATCATCAGCGGGCTCTACATGCGCATGATCATGCGGCTCTGGCGCCAGGGAACCGGCGTTCGCATGTCCAAGGAGTCGCAGCGCGGTCGCAAGCGGGTCACCCGCCTCGTCGTCGTGGTGGTCATCGCCTTCGCCTCGCTCTGGCTGCCAGTCCAGGTGAGATGAAATAATACATATGACACCCACATATATTTTAAATAATCAAACATATTCCTTCGTTCGATTGAACAGCTCATCCTGCTGCTCAAGTCACTGGATGTCATCGAGACGAACACCCTCACCAAGCTCGTCATCCAGGTCACCGCCCAGACTCTGGCCTACAGCAGCTCGTGCATCAATCCGCTGCTCTACGCCTTCCTCTCCGAGAATTTCCGGAAGGCCTTCTACAAGGTGAGTGGGGTGGGTGCACTCGGGGGCTGGACGAGAAGGCTGCTTCAAGTGGCGACATCTGAGTGCTCGGTCAATATATCGATGAAATATTTTCAGAGCATTGTTTTCGTTTGCATTTCGTTTGATGGAAACTTTTATGTGTCGTAATTTTAAGTGGGCCATTATATTGATTTATTGACTGACAAATATCAAAACCTTTTTCATATATTTGATATTTGTTTTCGTTTTTTTAACTATAAACATTGATTTCCGCTCAACCGCGTTTCCATTGCTATTCCTAATGAGTTTTTAAATGAGCGAATCTTTTGATTTCAAATCAAAAATCTAGAATGCAATTAAATAATTTACGAGCATAATGGAGAGGAAAAGCAAAAAAAATATTAAGGCGATTTCCAGAAAAAAAAACAGCGCGTGTTTTCCCATTAAATTTCGATGGGCCAGCGGCAAACGTTTTAATGAGTTAAGTGCGAAAAACGCGCATACGCCGCGTGGGCCGAATTTGGTTTTACTCGCGCAGCATCGGCATCAGCATCAAAATCTATATTTACGATATAAATAGGTAGAATTTACAGAATAATTTCAGCCAAGCGGATCATCATCGGACCGTCCATCTTCATTTCTCTATTTTTAAGGCCGCCGCAGACGATTTGCAGCTGTTGGGCATTAAGACCAAGTGCCTCCTCAACCCCTTTTATTGTGGAACAAATATTTTCCATTATTGTATGCGTAGAGATCTTTTGTCTCGTCAATTTAATGAAGTGCAGCGATGTGGCTTACGAGGCATTCCATTCCCTGGCATGCCACAGTTTTCCCTCAAATGGCACAATAAATGGGCTTTAAATTACAAATGATTCCTTTCCGTTCGGCTGGCTATTTAAAGATATGCCCAAATTAGCAACGCACTGAGACAATAAGGAATTACGGGCTTTACATTTTTTGTTGGGGCGGGCTTTTTATAGCATTCCCCTGTAAATTCATTGACATTCGTTGATGTTTCGTACCGCCCGCAAAAGAAGTGAAAAAAAGTGAAAACAGACGGCTGACAGGCTGCCCGCAGTTTTTGGACTCCGAGAATCGCGGCTCATTCCAATTCAACTCACTTTCGGGACGCATTAATTCTTTTGGTCAGCGGCCATTTGCATAAACGCAAAAAAAAAAATTAAAGTACTGGGAAAAAGAAACGTTGCGGGTGGCAAATCACTGGACAGCCACGCCCACCGGCGAGGGGGTGACTTTGCTTTACTTACTTTTAATTACTTTAGGGACAAACAGACACAAGCGGCTGAAGGAAAACAGCAGGAGCTGCCGAGGGAAGTGCACAGTACATTGTACTCATCGATCTGAGAATTTTACTTTTACCCCACAACATTTCCTTTCAATCATTTTGTGGCTTAATTTTAATATTTTAATTTGTTTTCCCGCTGCGGTGCGTGGGTTTCGCGTGTTTTCAGCGTTTTCCGCGTTTTCGGCACAGCTTTTGCCACTTTGCATATAAATTGTGTTCCTGGACTGCTGATGCTGTCTTGGTTTGCCTTTCGCTAATTGATGTGTTTGTCAAGTCATTAAATTAGATTAATTACGTTAATTAAATTGCGAGCCGCTGTTTGTATTGTTTTATTTTTTTCGCTATTGTTTCTGTTTGCGCCACGAGCGTGTTTGGAATGCCTTTTTCGCAATTTCCGGCCACCACGTGATTGGGAATATGTCAATCTGATTAATTGGCCATGTGACTGGCCTTCGATTAGTAATTTATTCATGTGCCGAATTTGTCGGCTTTCTCTATTGGTCTTTCATCCTTTTCACGCCTTAACCAAATCATCCAAATAGGGCTTGCAATCCAACAAACTTGGTATGTGGACAACGACGCATCAGGATGTGAGTTCTGAGAAAACTACCTATTAAACATAACTGTAAGGCGGAGTAAATTTGTTTTAAATATTTCTTTACAAATACATGTTTGGCACGCGTTCGAATATTTATAAAATTTGTTTTCTCTATATTAATGCAATGATAAAACTTGTTACTATTTCCTTTGAGTCTACGTAGTCTAAAACCTTTATTTTGTATGCTGCTAGCATGTGCTTCTTTTGCCTCTTAAACTTAACCATGTTTATATGAGTATGTTGAACAATTACTATATTGTTTTTATAAATAACAAGGTACATATTTGATTGTTTGTTGTGAGTGAATATGGTGCACATTCGCTGTGAAATACCAGCTTTAAAAGCTTTCCGCTGTTGTCCATTTGCCGTAATCGAATAATGAGCGGGTCGCAGACAATGCGAATGAATGCACAGCGCACCTGGGAAGCCAAGGACCGCAACTGGCGGCGGTTCAAAAGCCGTAATTCATTTCCCCGGAGCCCTGTGCTGTGTTGTTGTTGTTTGTGCTGGCTCTGTGACGAGGCACTAATCAACAATTTTAGGCAGTTCAATCAAAGCGCAAATTCATAAATCATTTATATGCAAAACTCTCACTCCTCAATCGGCTGGGATGCCAGGATGCCACAGATCCCGAATAGCGTATCCCAGCTTCCCAGTTGCCAGGCAACTGGGCCATTCGTTGCTTGTCTGCCGGCATTTCAACACCTCAAACCACTTTAATAATTGAATATTGAATCAAATCTAATCATTCAAATGCAAAGCGACGGCAACAATCGCAGCCAGGGGCCTTGACATGGGAATAGCTTTCGCCCCATGCCCCATTTCCCATTTGCCACTGCCCCACTTTCCCCGAACGAAGCGCCACCAAAGTGACTCTGCATCAAAACACGTCATTAATCAAATATTGTGGCCGAACTGTGAATTCACTGGGCCTTCGGTACTTTATGTATATTTTCGCATTAAGTCCTGTCGATTTTCCAACATTTTCTTAGTTTTCTCAGTTCCTCTCCTTCTGTTCCTGCAGGCCGTTAACTGCTCCTCTCGCTACCAGAACTACACATCTGACTTGCCGCCGCCGCGCAAGACGTCCTGTGCCAGGACCTCCACCACTGGACTCTAAGAATCACCAATTGCAGTCACTACGAGCGGGTCTTTGAGGGCACAAGTGGACAAACACACGGGACCAATCCATCAATGGATTTTTGCTCTTCGAATGACTAGAGTTAAGATATAAGGACTTTGTAAATATTGAATTAGATTAAATGAAATGCTTGTCTGTATCTTTTGTGTATTACTAAGCTACTGAGCTTATTCATCTCTTAGTAGATATTATATTACATATAATACCATTTGAAATTGGAAGTGTATACAGGCTGCACTGTTTACTAAACATTATAATTATAGACAGTAAATTTGCCTAAATTATTTTTAATGTTACATATAATGCTATAATACTAATCGGAATGCAATGTGTTACAAGCTCCCTTGCTGTAAGCCATATTGTTAACCATGTTACCGCAGTTTGTTATTTGCGTAAGCCGTTAAGGAATTAAAGAATACAACAACCACGCAATTCATGATTTTCACTGAATGGAGCTAACAAAACCGACAGATGTTTGCCTGCAGCTCATGGGGCATTTGCACCAACTAACGCCATACGCATAAAACTATGCAAATTTAGCTGCCGGCTTTTAAATGGGTATTTAGTGGCGCGTGAAACATGCAATTGATATACTTGTCGAATATTCGCGATGCCGCATTGAAATCGCCCTCGATTGACTGCTGCATTTGTGCAATCAATCGAACTCGCATTCACTCAATCATGCATTCATTTATTCTTGGGCCTCATCCACCCACCCAGGATAGCTCCTCCTGATGAGATCTCTTTCCAACGAGAGCCAGTGGCTGTCATCACATGAATGACGTGAGTAGTACTCCTGCGTTGTCGGTGGAGTCCTGACTTTGGCAGCTTAAGATGCTGATTGCATTTCGCTTGACGCTGGCGACTGACCGGAATTAATTATGCGTTGTCCATCTTGCGGATCGGGCCGAGGCGTATAGTAGTATATGTATGTATGTGTGTGGGGGCGTTCGAGTGAGGGCTCCCGTTTTCCGCGCTGCCTGGCCACTCGCACTTTTGCATAATTTATTCAATTTTAATAAGCGGCCCTGTCTAGAGTCGAGGCGTTGCCTTTTACACCAGGTAACGTAATTAATGCGTATCAGTCGCTGACAGGTTCCTCTTCCGCGCGTTGCCAGCGTAATCAAAATTTCAAATGAGCATCAAGGAGTGCGGGCCCAGGTGGCGACCGGGCTCCAAGTGTCTTTGCAAATGAGGCGGGAAAACCAATGGATCGATTCGAGGCGAGCACCAGGAAGTCGGCAAAATAAAGCTGGGCAACTATTGGCGCCATAAACGCGCACGCTTCGCTGGCCAAAGTTTTGCTGCCCTGGCGTACACTCAGAAAAACTAAGTTCTGTTCTAACTCAGTAAAGGAAAAAACTTTACAAAAATATCTTTCAGTATTTAGATTCAGGAAAAAACGTAGTAATCCAAAACTGATTTTAAGCGCTTTTTGATAGCCACCCTATTTGATACTTTTTTACAGTAATTTCTTCGGGGCACCCGCTCGCCCCACAGATAAGTCGTTTCCCCACCGAGCAAATAGCCAAACAATAACGCCAAAGCCGAGTAGAATAACAACAACGAGAACTGCTCATGCTGCTGACATTATCATAATAACAATAATCATAACTGTGAGTGTAACAGTTGTCGCCCCGCTCGTCGTGCTTTCCCGCTTAAAGCCATCGGAGTATTAAGAAATTGCTCCATATCCTGTGCTGTCGCAGCACATCCTGCATGGCAAGGACTCACGGTTACGTGTGCATGGAACGAACTGGAATCGGGACTGTTACTCCACTGACCTAGTCTACGCGGTAACAGTACCGTTTCCACTTCGGCCATCCTTATTTAAGAGAGCACTGGCGAAGAGAAGGACTCCGAAACGTGGTGAGTTCGCAGTTAACAGCGACAGAGAGCAAGCGGAACGAGTGGAAGTGGCACACCACCCACGCAGTCTACTTTCATTCATTCGAGCCACTCGCCTTCTGAGCGTAGGTCATGGCGGCATACGGGTCGGCTACTCAATCTGCCCACCTGCTTTCCGGTCAGTCACATGCTCTCACACTGCTAATCCCACGAGGCGGCGCAAAAGGGGGAGTGGCACTACGGTTCTCTGGCCAAATGAAGCGTATCCAAATGCTGATAGCCCAAATGTTGCAGTTTATGGCCAAGGCATTGGCCAAATTGCCTCTTGGCGTGCGGCATAATGGCGACAATAGCCACATTGTCTTGACACCGAATCAGTGCGCCAGAGCGAGAGAGCACCAGCGCGTGGGCATCAGAGGAGGGCAGACACATACCCATACAGACATACACACACGCCCACCTCCGCTCGATTGCATAATGCGGTCGCGCCAAAACAGAAAAACAACTTTGAACAGCTTTGCAGTTCATTTCGGTGTGTGCTGCAACTTCCCTTCTCCATTTTTTCTCTACCGGCTTTTTGTCGTTTCGCGTTGAACTGGCAAATTTCCGGCAAGCTTTGCATGCACACAAAAGCCATCTTCCGTCCTTGTCGCGCGCACACACGCACACACACAGTGGGAGCTAAAGTTTATCTGTCAATTTCGGTACACAAACACAATGACACGCAGGCGGCAAAACCGTTACGCACTGAGAGGATTTGCATACTCTACAGCCCAGCTATAATACCCTGGAAATAATTTTTATCCTTGACTCATTGTTATAAATCTTCGCTCAGTAAATTTGTATTAATTACTATTTCCATAAATCTCTGCATTTTTATTGTGATTTTAGGCAGGATAACAAAATGCTAGTTAGTAAGAACGACCAATATTATGGTATAACGAGAGCAAACTTTATAAGATAAAAACAAATGACAAACTATAAGCTTGCCTACTTCCCAGGGCATCAGATATTCACGCAAAATCCGGATAGTTAAACTTTTTTTCCAGTCCAGCACTTCGGCGATAGTTTGAGGACGAAACATTTTGTCAACTTTAATGCGCTTTGTTGTTAAGACGGTAGAACGTAGAAAACGCTCAGGAGCCGGGGATCCACGTTACATGCGCCAGGATAGCAGGTAAGAGCGCAAAAGTTCGAACCGATTTGCATACAGCTCGGTAATCCAAAAAACGAATTTCTCGGTTAGTTGGCAAAGTACTTGGCTCAGCTTTTATGCATTTCAAAAATCAAACATTCCATTTCCATACGCCCCCAAGTAGCTGACGACACCGTTCCGCACTCGTTTTAATAGCAATTTTTATTTCATTAAACAATATGGTTATTATTTCGATTACAGTAGGAGTACAAAGCGTGGGGCTTGCGTTTGCATAATGGAATTTTTAAGTAATTTTGATTAGGAATTAGCCGGCAATTGGCTAAGGCGCATACTAATGCCCACTAGCGTCCCTTGGCCGGGATTCTATTTCTTGCCCAGCAAGCAGCGTCATAATAAATAAATGATCAACTTTGGCCGAAAGCTGACAAGAACATAATTTCCGTGTCCTGGGTCCTTGTCGAAAGCCGCAGGAATTAATTGCGGGTCGCTCGCTGCTGGCCTCGTTAAACTTTCGACCAGATTAGGAAGTGCGGGCCGTGGTGGCGGACATTCGTTTGCAATAATTTAAATATTAGTTACACATAATGTAAAGCATAAATTAATTTTGTATTCGCCAACTATTAAAAAACTTTCCATTCGCTGGGGTCTGCAAGGGTCCTCCGAGTTGATGAAGTAGCTTGTACAAGCGCAAGGAAGAGGGACATCCGCTCAAACTTTCTCCGCAGCTTGGGGCAATTAGTTATTCACGCTTGCGCTTGTCTTTGCAGCAAGTTTAGCCGCCTGCCAAACTCGGCTCCTTTCTTTTTATTTTTAGCTGCGATTGGGAATTAAACGCAAGATAAATAGTTGGGTTTCCCTACGGCTGGGATCCTCTATCCATGACTATCATCGCATCGTATCGTATGGTATGGTATCTGCGTATCATATCACAGGCGCTGCAACATCCGGCCGTAGACTTGACTCCGCTCGAAGCTGCCGAATGCCTCGCGGAAACGCTGCCGCTGCTCGCCACTCAATTTCGCATGGAAATCTTGTGCAGCTGTCACGAACAATGCAATTTCGTGTTGACCCAATTTTCGGGCCATCGCCGGAGCTGCTGCCTCTGCCTCAGTTGTTGCCGTTGTCGCCGTTGTTGCTGCTGCCGCAGAGTTGGATGCCCCGATGCCGAGCACCAGCGGAAATAGTTTAATCAAATGCAGATTTATGGAGGCGGATAAAAAGATGACGCTGAGGCCCCAGACACCCTGCTGCTCCGGCTGGTCCAGGAACGTTGGCAGGGTGCAGATCAGCCAGTCCTGGAGCATCTGCAGGTACGACGAGTCGATGGCGGAGCGAAAGACCTGCGGAGTAAAGGAGCAGAGCAGATTGGGGAGCGGGTTAAGAGCTGCCAACGAAATGCTTAAATAAAAGCCAAGCCGACAATACGGAAATTAAATTTTATTGTGCTGCTCAAAAGGTGCCTCGTCGGCGGGCCGCAAAAGTCGACTGCAGTCAGCAGCATACTTTGTGGCAGAAAGTTGGCTAATGAAATTCCGCAGCCTGGGAATCCGGCCCTGCGAATGACAGTGCGAATTGTGCCGCTGTGGGATCCCGGGATGCCCCGTTGGCTTCCGAGCTTGTTTTTATTAATTTCCATGCACGCACTCACCGCACTGGCTAACCTTGAACCTAATGAAACATTTTTATGGCCCCGCAGTGGACGCCAGTAGGCGAAGGCTTCGGCTCCTCGCATTGACCCACGCACCTGGACGGAGGGCAAGCTGTAGCCATGAATTCCATTAATTTTCAAGCTGCCAAAATTCCACAGTCGCACACGCACACTCATGTGGGCAGTGGGGAGGGAGTTGGCAAGTGTTTTACCCTTTCGACTTGTGGCCAGGGCAAACATTAGCGCTGCATTGGCCCCATTCCGTTCCGGTCTCCAGACAAGGACGAGGTCCTGGATCCGGGACTCGTAAAATGCCACCCAGCTTGGGAATCCGAGTGTGTGTTCGAAGCAACCACGCACGAATGGCCAACGTCTTTACCTTTGCTAGATCTTTGGCCAACAGCACTCACCTGATATACAATCATGGCAATAACATCGCAGTGCGGGTGATTTATGGCCAGAAACTCCTTTATGACCTTCGTCAATATTTCATTCGGTGGCACTAAATCACGAATAATTTGGCACAGCACTTGTCCATAAATCCAGGCGGCATCTCGAGTCGATGATTTAATACAATGCAAAAGTATATCGACTTTATCGTTTTGCTGGGCGATTATCTCCGGGTCATCCTGGACAATTCCGTTCGACAGCTCCGTGTTCTCCAGCTGGGCGGCCGAGCCTGAGAATGGAATGAAATGGAAAATATGTAAGTCACTCGCAGAATGCAGAAAAAGGGAAGAAAGTGAAACTTTCTAATTAACAAGGCAGCCTTCAAGCCAAATGCCGATGGCCATTATTCACATGCTCGGGGTCCTTCACACGCCAGTGCTGTCACTGCCCTCCTTTTTTCCATTTCCCCCCACTGCACTCCTCCACACTCGCCCACTGATTCCCCAGGACACACACGTACATAAATTTGCATTTAAATTTTATGGATTTTTCCCAGCACCGATGCTTTTAGCCCAAACTTTCTCCCATGACCAAAGCATCAAATTGAAAACTAAACAAAAAAGCGGAACCAAAAGTTGAAGCTGAGCAGCATTGCCCACATACAGGGCATAGATTAGAGTTGTTCGATTAAGCCCGCAACTGGTGGAGAAGGTCACCAACAATAAATGTGCGTTCCTTTGGCCAGGTGAAAAATGATGGCAGCCAGAGACCAGGAACCAGAGACCGCTGAAAGCCACAGCCCGTGTGCTGCTTAGTGTGGCTTAGCGGCATCGAATTATTTACAATGCGAGTGGAGCGGTAGCTGATCCACCTGGCCAGCTTGGCCACCCCCTAACGCCTAACCCAAAGCCACCAGTAACCACCCGTAACCCAACTCAGCCGCCTTCTGGCCGCGCCAACTTTGGCTTTGGCCTTTGTTTTGCAGCTTAACATTGTTGGTCGGGGCTGTTGGCCTGCGGGCAGCTTGTTTGGCTGGCTGTTGCCAATTTTGGCATTGTTGTTGCAGGCTTTGAACGGGCATGAAGTATGGCCAAGTGACCGGGCAGGCGCTTTGTAGGCGTGGGGTGGTTGGGGGTGCTTGCCGGCGCCTGGCCACAATTATGCGCGCCACGAATGCCGCAGGCAATGCACGGAAAAATAAGAAAAACCTAACAAACTCTAAAATAAGTTTAAGCACGGCGAAAAGCAGCGAAAAAAGACCGGTGGTCTGCATTATAGATTCTACCCTGGTGAGTATATGGTTCATACATTCTGATCAGAATTCCTAGCCAAATGAAAATGACCTTAGCGTAATTTTGTCGCACTTGTTAACGGCTTAAATATCCTAAAATAAATATTTAAAGCTTTTGTTTAATTTCAAACTAAGCCAACGAAACGAAACAGAAACAAGCTCTCCTAATCCCATTATTTAAAGAGTGTCCTTTTGTGGGAAGGGTTCGCTGTCCTTCGCCTCACAAGCATTTTCCACCAACTGGGTGACCAATATTGCCGCAAATATTTATTATTGCGTTTTGCAACTTTGAGGGCAAATGTATATACGTTTTTTTCTCGACTTTCCCTGTTTTGCCGTTTTGCTCCTTTTTTGTTTAAGCCTTCACTCTCCAATTTTTTCCATGCTTTTTGTGGTAGCTGGGCAACCTGTATTGTCTTCGGCGACGCGGTCTTTTGTTTATTTTCGCGTGGAGCCCACAACGCTTTAAAAAGGCAAGCAGGCGGAAAAAGAGCAAAAAAGCGTGCTTAGCAATAGCCAACTTCCGCCAGGATGCGTTTCGGTACGGTCGTTCTCTGGGTCCCAAGCCAGGATCCTGCCCGGTTGGCCATATTCGAGATTTGTGAGTGGCGTGTATATGGAGTGTGCGGGGTGTGTGCGGTGTGTAGGGCCCAAAATCGAGGCAGTTGCTGCCATTTAGTGGCAGAAGTAAGCATCGCGAATGGCCTGCTTCACAAACATTGACGTTTCTCAAAGGATTTGCGTGCTGTGGCCATGGCAAAAGGGACTCAGCAGTCGGCAGTCGGCAATCCCGTGCACTGACAAAGTGCAAGGCAAATACGCAACGCTCCACTTCCAATTTCACCCACATCCACACACGTGCACCCCATTCCGCCGCGGGCATTCTTCGACATATTTGTGGAGCGAGTTGCATAATTTCTGGCCAGGAGTGGCCCAGTCGAAAGCTGTGCTAAGTTACCACGCACAGCAGGTTGGCAGGGCACATCCCAAAGCCAGTGTAGGAAAAAATGAAGGTTGTCTACCTTTTATTCCTTTTGCTATGCTTAAAATGGTTGACGCTGTTATTTTTTCTCGTTAGAGAATGGAAAAGAGAACATGGTGGAGTAAAGAAATCTATGGGCTAGGATTGGTTAATGAAACGAGACTGAGCGGATTACGATTGACCCGCATCGAGGCGATTTCCATAGGCAGGCGGCATGTACCTTGAAGCTAGAGAATCTGCTAATGAACTGAACAAGAATGAAAGCCCATGCTGAGTAAGCTGGCGAATTTCTGCATTCTAATCTGCAGTTTTTCTGGGCTCTTGGAGCTCTATAGGATAAATCACAGATTCCAGTAAACCATAGATATTCTGTATGTAAAATTGTCTAGTGTCAACATTATTGGCTAAAGCTTTCTAGAACGCTCTCAGATAAACTTCATGCAAATGACCCTCACAGTTTGTGCCTAAACGAATACCTATTTATGAGCATTGAATGCCAAAAACTGAACTTGTGCCCGCGAAAAACCACTGAACTAACGTTTTAGCACAGGCGAAATGAGCGCACGACAGTTGAAACGATAATAATTGTCCTGGAATTGCGCTAATAACAGCAACAGGGATAATTGTTGGCCAGCAGAGACGGCAGAGATACGCAACAGTCGGCGGAATGTCCTGATGTTCGCCGGCGACAGCAATTAGCCTTTCTCTGGCAAGGACACACACTCGCATTCGCACTCGCAATGCATTCATGGCCATAATGATCAGCGCCAAACTGTTGACCCGCAAACACACAAAGTGCGCCATCCCAGCGAGCGCATTTAAAATGGAACATGGCAGCATCCAAATAAAGGACATTGGGCGCGTAAGGGGAGTGAAGTTCACTTGGCCAGAGTGCCCAGCCCGCCTAATGCCGCCCTCTGTTGGGATGCTTCCCTTTAAAATTGTTTGCTTCTCACGCTTCCATTCCGAAATTGGGAATTTCCATCCCCCAACGCACTCGCCCTTTGCTCAATTTTCTTATAACAACAGTGGAAACCCGTTCGCGGCCCATGCGGTATTAAATGAAATTACGAAATATTTCCGTACCCCCACTTGCTCTTTCGTTTTCCCATCGCTTTGCTACCCCATTTGATCTTGGTATTACTTTTGTTATTTTCTTTGGGGCCAGCCCCCGCATACTCACCCACATACATGCAGGACAAAAGCAATTTCAATGCCGGAATCGAAAATTTCTCATTTTCCATTTTCAGCAATTCGAGTGCAAGTTTTTCAATTTTATGTCGCATCTGCGGTGTGACCACGACGCCAACTCCCGCCTCGGATCCTGCTGCTCCGGCTCCGGCAGCCGGTTCTCCAGCGGCGGCATCCTTTCCAGTAGGCTGAATGCCAGGAGGCGGCACTCCACTATTGACCACCATGCGCTCCAGGCCCTGTCAATGACAAAGAGATAAATAAATACAATAAGCAACATATACACGTATATAAAAAGTAGCAAAATAAAGGCAATGAACAAGGACAGCTCATAGAAATAGCAATGCGGCGGCTCTCGACTCGCTTTTGAATTTTTATCATTGCATACTTAAGTGGGTTTTTCAGTAATGGCCACGCTAATTGAGTGGCAAATTGTTATTGTTATGGCCGCTGTTGTCGCTGCGCCCCATTGCGCTTTCTCCCGCTTTCTCTTCGCTATGCTGATGATGATGATGATGCTGATTCCAATGCCGATTCGGATTCCGAGTGGCGGCCATCAAAGCAAAAGGCAGCGGCAACAACAAGGACATCATGGCCAGCAAAGGCAACAAAATGGGACAATTGAATTGCGTGCAAATTTCATAAATTGCTTAAAAAGTCGAATTTAATTTTCGACCGAACGACGCCCGGAAATATGCAGTGCAAAAACAGTTTTTAATTACTTGCCGCTCGCCATGTACTCGTAAACTGCAATTAAAATCTCAACTCTATATTAAATGCTGGCAAATTACGTTCGCCAACTGAGGAATTTCTTTATGTAGCAGACGTATGTATTCAACGCTTAAACAAAATGCAAAATCTCTACTCTTTTTCATTACGCTCAATTTGCGAACGGGCTCCCATTGACCAATGGGCCATGTGTGAGTGTTCCACCAAGGCCAATAAACATTTGGCTACTGCCATTGGCTGCTACTCCTGCTCCTGTTCCTGCTCCTGCGTCAGTTATGACAGCACTGGCTGCGGTCCTTTCGCGTGGCTTTTCACCCGTCCGCCTGACAGTTCCGTTGCCGTTTGAAAATTGTCAATCAAAAAACCAATTAAGCGCAACGTGGGCTGCCCAGGACTAAGCCACACCAGTCAAGGGATCGAGGTTTCCATCCCAGCCCAGGGAACGTTTGCCCCGGTCAATGGCAGTCAGATTTGCTGGCCCGCTAGTCGGCTGACAGTTAGTAAGTGGCCTGATGGCGGCTAGACAAGGCTGACAACCATTTAAGTGGCATGCTAAGTCCTTTCCACGCGGCTATCCTATCCTATCCTCCCATCTCTATTCCAGTTTGTACTCACATGCAGAACGCACAGATAGAGCTCCTCGTCGGCGGTCGTCTTCAGGAAATTGTTGGCCGCAATTATTGTATTTGACAACAGATGACACTGCGGCACGAATTTCGATGTCCACTCGATCAGACTGTAATTGAGCGTCCAGACCAGCTTCGTGTGCTCCACGCTGAACGGCAGGGGGCTGCAAAGATAACCCAGAAATGTTTACTCATTGTACACAGAACGAGCTGCTCCTGCTGCAGCTGCTGTGCTGGGCATGTTTCCATCTAAATTAATTAGAAGTCTGACGACCGCAGAATTGCATCCGCCGATGCCGTGGGCAATGGCCAAAATGGCCCCCCCCCTATTGCACTCCCTTATTGCTTTTCGCGCGTAAAATTACAAAATAATTAGTTCGGGCGAGCTCCGCCAGCTCGCTGATTAGTTGCCATGGTCGTGCCTCCCAAACGCAGGGCCATCCATTGATTTTATGACCAGTTCCTCTGCCGCTTTAGGAGCTGCAATTTTCGCTGAGGTTTTGGCATATTGGTTTGGCATACGCTGCGTATGCGCAATAAAAGTTGTTTGCCCTTCAAAGCCAAATGGGGGCATACCCGCTATGCCCTTCCGTACTCTTATTCCTTCGCCCAAGTTAAAGCTCAAATTTTGACGCATTTTCCCAAACCTAATCAGACGACAAAAACCCACTAAAGTGCGGCGGAGGTGCAGCTCAAGAAATTCCTTCCCAAAAGCCGCGAGGAGGCAGCTGCTCAGCCAATAATTAGAATTTACTGGCGAGCATAAACAAGCAAATGCAACGCAAACACGAACAACACCACGGCTCCATTGATCGGAGGCTGGTTTTGACTTTGGAAAATCTATCGAAAGCAGCGGCAAAGTTTCAATGGCCATGGTTCATCGATGTTCTGCACGTTGTCGAGTTATGGCAACTTCCTCTGCCAGCATATCCCTTACCAAGGGAGGGGAACGGGTGTTCGGCTGCTTCCGGCGCAGTCCTTGAAAACTTTTTGATAACACCCCAAACAAAAGGGGTGGCGGCCAGGTGGATCCAGCAGCAGAACATCAGACCACAGAGACCAGATGCCGATGAGCCGAGGTAACTAATGCGAAATGAGAACTTTTGCCATTAGTGAGTGGATCTGTGGAACAGATATAGACATGCCAGCAGTCGCAGGAGTTTGAGACCCGGGGAGCCCAGTCAAGTCGAGTTGATGAGTTTCAATTGAAGATGGTACCAGGTATGGCTTCCAACTTTCGGCGTTCGAGTAAGACACACTTCTAATTCAATCCGGGTGTACTGCAAACAGGCTGATAATACTGACGGACCAGCTGGATGAGGGGCTGTTAATTGCGCAGAGAGGCAAATTATGGACAGCAGAATCCGGATTCTGGATTCCGGATTCGGTATTTCGTATTCCGGCTTCCTATTTCCCACCTACCACCTCCCACTTCCTTCAACCTGCATGGAGGGTCGGGACTCACCTCTCATCAATGATGCCATGACGATTGATGTAGCCCACAATTAGGGCTCGCAACAATGCCAGCTCCTCACTGAGCCGTCCCATTGTCGTGTTGGTCTTGCTGCAGCACTCCAGCAGGCAGAGCAGCCCCTGCAACGTGGCGATGCGTATGAAGCTGTGCGTGCTCTTCAAGTAGACGTTGCCAATCAAGGAGCACAGGACCTGCAGTTCACCCAGGCTCGGGATCAGGAGGGCTTGGCTGCGGCACAGTAAGTAGATTATGTGCTGCAAAGTGCAGAGAACATTAGCATGAAAAACAATAGACAGGCGGAGTGGTGCCAGGAAACAGAAACAAAGTTAAACTTAAGATAAAACCTGAAATAATGCTTAATAAATATATTAAATATTTTATATATATTTCAGAAATTCTTTCAGCTAGACTTTTTTGTATGGAAACTTACCTGATGCGAAATGGTGTCGTCCATGGCCACCTGCTCCTGCAGTTTAAGGCAGCGTTCCTTAATCCATTTGATGTGGTCGCGACTCTCGCAGATCTCGCAAAACTTTACCAAATTGGGCAGCACCAGGATGTGATTCAGCTGTCAAAGGATGGAGGGAATTGCAAAAGAGTTATGGCAAGTTTCATCTGCAAATGAAATCACTGGCAACTCAAAGCCCCAAGGATCGCCCAAAAACAGAGTACCCGGCTGCATCGTAATGTCCGCGAAGCGGCTTGCATAATCAAATTAAAACCCATCGAATGGCCCGGCCAGCATGCGATGTGCGAATGCTGGCAATGCACAGGACGTGACTGCCCGTAAAAGTTTGACAGGACTTACCTCGATCATCTGCTGCAGTACGTCAAAGACCAGCTGCGTGCTGCTGCGAAAGTCAATTCCCGACAGCTGCGTAAAATGGCGATAGTTGCGCATTGCCATGTCGGGCACATCCGCATCGCAGGACTGCTTAATGTCCGCCGTGTTTGCCTGCTCCCCGCCAGATAGGCCCACTCCCACACCCACACCCATTCCCAAACCCACTCCCGCCGCCGCCTGGTCTTCCATTTGGGCCCAGCTGAAATTGAGATCGTACTGATTGGGCGCAAAGGTGCGTGTGCCAATCACATTGTCGTAGGCCAGCTGCCGCTCCAGATTGGGCTGATAGAAGACATTGCACGCATCCACCAGCAACTGCACCTTGTGCAGTTTCTTCAGGCTGAAATATATATAAATATACATATATAAATTCGATAGTGATGGATGTGTGGGAAAAGTTCGGGTTGTCGGTGGCGATAAGGTGCGTATGTGTATATACGTTTATTGCTGCCAACTGCTATCAACTAAATGGCGCATACGCCCTGTTGACAGAGCAGACGAAATGGCAAGTAAAAACTATTTGCTTGTAATTAAAAACTAATTTATAAAGTCAACATCGGGCGACAAGGATTTGTCAGAGTTTCGTGTTACCCAGACCCAGAAGAGCCAACAGCACACATTTAAAAGCCATTGCTGGCCAGCTAATACGGAAAATATGTATTTCGCAAATTTCCTAGGGGTTGTCAACAGAGTTTTTGATATTTCAGCTTTGGCTTTCATGTTTTTGCCGTTCCAGGCAATTGAATCGCGTCGACGAGCAGGAGACATGAAAAAAGAGTTTGGCACTTGTTAACTTTTAAAATTATTTTCATAATTCATGTGCTCACGTCACGCCACGTTATAACTATGGTATACCATACTATACTTTACTACATATATGCAATATCCGTGGTCCCATCGACAAAGACTTTTTGTCGCTTTTAATTAAAAACGCAGACATTGTAAAAGCATCCGAAAACTTGTTTACCAAATTGTTTTTGGCCGCACCGCTCCCATGTTAACAAATTAGTTGTGCATTTAAAGTTGAAGGATTTTTTCGTAATGGGGGACGATATAATATGTGCCACAGGAAAATCACAGGATATACACGCTCATTCGCAGACTCAACTTTGCTGGCATTTAATTTGTACTTTTTGCCATTTACACATTAAAAACTTTATCCACTGCTCTGTGAATTTTAATTTTCATAAATTTCCACCCCGAATCCGAACCAGCACCCATACCCAAGCTGGAACTGATGCTACTGGAAGTGGAAGTGGAGCTGGGACTCACCTAATGCTGTCACAAGTGATGCGCTGCCAGCGAGTGGTGTGATGGAACTGTCCGTTGGCCAGGCCCACAATGGGAAAAGTTTTGTACGTCATTAAAAGTTCGAGGATGGCCTGGAGGCAGACCTGCTTGATCTGGAACTGCTCCTGCTGATCGACCATGTGCTCGTCGTACAGCTTGTTGATCAGCAGCAGGCAGGTCATGAAGTACTCCTCGAACTGCTGCCGGGTGGTGAATCCGAAGATGGAGAGCCTGGAATCCGGAATTCAAAGTGGCTATGAGTGTCAATTTAATTACCGATAGTCGGCTGCTGTGCGTGTGTGTAAGTAATTAATTGAAAATTGCAAATTTCTGCATAAAATGTTTTCAGCCAATGCTTGAAATTTTAATTCAATTAGTCCCGGCCTCTTCAAATATTTAAAATATGCAATATACATGCCACCATATGCCTATACACATATGTATGTACATATATGCATATGCCATGTGTAGTAAAATGTGAGCAGGCCTAAAATGTCAATTAGTCTTCGATTACTTTGGGCAGTCGGTGAAGCGGCAGCTCCATCCACCATCCATCAGCCATCAGGCATCAGGCATCACACCCATCACTTGCAGTGGAGCCCGGGGTGATGGGGTGCTGCTGTGCATCGTGGTGGTTTCTGTGCAATTAGCAACAATGTTTCTGGAGCAGAGGCAGCCGTCCGCATCCGCATCCGCATCCTGGCATGACGTGCCTTTTGTTGGCAGCCATCTGCAACACGCACACATGCATTTATCTCACTTTGCTGCTCATAATTTGTTTATATCGCTCGCTGCCTCGTCGGCGGCTCTTCCTGCAGCGCTGTGTCTTTTAGACAGCTTTTATACCCACATCTCTGCATCCTCTCCGAAGCCCCACATCCCCTCAGCGTCATACCCATTGCTCCTCCTGGCCGAAATGCATGTCTATGCCGGCGATGCTGATGCTGATCCTGCGCGGAGTTTCGTCTAATAGAGTTGTTGATGTTCCGCTCCGTCAGCCCTTTGGGGATTTTGTCGTTATCATCCTCGCAGCTTTCCTCGCTGCCGCTGGAGCAGCTCCGCTGGTTGCCCGGTTCCCCAGTTTCCCAGTTCACGTGCTGATGTGGTTATGATGTTTGTGCGCTTGTCGGTTGGGCAAAGCCAGAACTGGATTGGCTTTGCCGCCCGGTTGGGGCGACAAAGTGTGAGCGGAGTGCAAGTATGCATACTTCTGGGGGGAAGTCAAGTTTTAGGCTCCGGACAGGCAAACAACCAAACAACCCAACAACCAGCCAACCAACAACCACTGCCACAGACATCTAGCCGTGCACAATTATTCCGCCCAATTCCTGGCTGATGACGATTCAGCTTTCGCCATTCGGCTGACAGCGTAATGATGACGACTGCCATCGAAACAATGGAGCAATAGCTATAACGGCTTGGGGAGCCTGTCAAGTGACAAGGACGAGGCAAACAAGCCAAGGACAATGACGATGACAATGAAGTCTTACGGCCCGCACTCTCGCATATGTGTGGATGTTTGGATTTGTGCTTGTGCTTGTAATAGAACAACAGGATGTTGATGTTTCCAGTTGCGGTTTAGCCGCTGCCATCGTCCTCATCATCGCTCCATGTAGCTGCCATGCGCTCGTCACCGCTGTCAGAGCATTGTCAGCAACTTGGTTGTTGCTCCCGCTCTCCGGTTGCTGTTGCCGGACACAGTGACAACGACAGAAGCGACACCAACAGCAACGGCAGCAGCCAGGACAATGCAACAGAGCCTGCTCGATTGATAAGGGAAGCGGACAATGGAACCCACCGGCAAGGTGTCAACTTGACTGGTTTAAGGTGAGCACCAAAAGATAAGCGGATTTAATTAGCAGTCGGCCCAGTACCATATTGTCTAAATATGGTAGTGGTCACCATAAGCTGATGGATGGATATAATGCTCTTCTAATTATTTTTGTAAACTTTTTGGGAATACAACTTAAAGCGTCGAACTGAAACTTAACTTGTTGTGAAAAACAGTCCTCTTAACTTAAAAAAGCCATTCATATTTCATCCGGACTCACACTCACCTCTTGACAAATTGACGCAGGACATCGACATCGCTCAGGCTGTCCACAGGAATGGAGGGCAGCTTGCCATCTGCCTGTTGCTCCTGCTGCTGCTGCTGGATGCCTGGCTGCTGGATGAGCTCGTGGGGTGTGACCGCGTAGGCATAAAACTGGTGCGTTCGCAGCAGCGAGATGCCGATAGAGGCGACCAGCGACTGGGGGAAGGGAGGAGAATCGAGAAAATGGAAAGTGCTCCTGGGTCGTACTGACAAATGACTAGCCGATTGTCACTTACCAATGCCACTTGGAATCGGGCCAGCTCCTGACCTGCGAACTGCAGTCGGGCGTCCTCGACGCCTGCCAAGACCCTGCCACTGTCCAGGGACTCGATTTCAATTTGGGTTTCAATCAATTTGGCCAGGAAAATCGCTTGCGGGGCCGGTCCCTTGGCCTTGTTTCTATCCCGGCGGTGCCTTCGATAGAAAATGGTGTCCTGCAGAATGCACCGAGCCACTGAGTCCAGCAGGTCGAGCAGTTCGCATCGCAGTGAGGGATTCAAACTGGCATTAAGCTCCCGCCAGACGCGGGGCTGCTGCAAAAGTGCATTCACGGTGGCCAGCAGCACGCCCAGAGCGTCTTGTTCCGACTCCTGTCGTGTTGGCATGGCCAAAATCTGTTTTGCCGCTCCGGCCAGCCAGCCGAGGTAGGCCAGCAATTGCGGCAGATGCTCGCGGCGCAGCAGGTGCTCGACCACGAACTTCTCCATCAGCCGGGCATCGATGTAGATGAGTGCTGTTTGCTCCGCATTCCGAATGCAGGCCATCAGGGCGCCCACCGCCCGCGCCACATCCAGTTGCTCCCCGGTGGGTGGGTTTCGGCATTTTCTGGCCTCTGTGGAAGCCACCTTTGACATGAGCAGGGCGCAGGATACGCGCGCCAGTGGCGGTGGTTGCATGTAGTTGATGTGCGGTGCATGCTGGATGCACTTCTGCCGGAAGGCGGACATCATGGCAGCCAGGGAACCGGTGATGGCGTGGCGCAGTAGTTTCGCCTCCTGCTCGGTGCCCAGACTTTTGAGCAGGCGTTGCAGCTTCGGCTCTGACTGGATCTCCAGGAGCAGCAGCATTAGTTGCTTCTGCTGCTGCGGGGCATCGGCATGCTGGGTGGCGAATTTGATTAGCTGTCGGCGGATGACGGAGGAAAAATGTTGTCAAAGGAATCGAGGATGAGTAATGGAGCGGCAGAGGGAAGGGGAAAAATAACAACAAATTAGCTGTGGCAGTGCCATAATGGCCAAGTGCTTGTCCCATTTACCTGCGCAAAGAGCCAGCTCTCATCAATTATGCGCGACGGCGTTGCAGTCTCATTGTCCTGGCGGCACTCCAAGTCCTTCAGTCTGCGAAGCGAAGCAATGAAACATAAATAAAAGCAGGGAGGATAATGAGAGTCTTCTGATCCGAACTTGGAG
Source organism: Drosophila simulans (assembly GCF_016746395.2). Classification (NCBI taxonomy): domain Eukaryota; kingdom Metazoa; phylum Arthropoda; class Insecta; order Diptera; family Drosophilidae; genus Drosophila; species Drosophila simulans. The sequence goes on along the minus strand of NC_052523.2, from coordinate 24,857,189 downwards.
TACTCTTCGGTTCGCTTTCAGTGGGTACTCGTTGGTTAAGAAAGGGAAACCACTTTGACGAGGGTGGATCGAGTTGTATATTCAAAAATGTAATGATAATGTCAGTATAGGTCTTCAGATACTTCTTCATCTGATCTATGTTTATAAAAAGGTTTCGCAAAATGTAACAAGCCACATGAATTTTATAAGTGTTCTTGTGCTTACTTTACTGACCCACCCTAACGTGCAGCAATGTAATGAACTGAATATAAATTGCCATTGCCCGGGATGAATAATTGGAGGGGAATTACTTACAGCAAGGTTCGCAGGGCGTCCTGGTCCTCTCCGCCGGCCAGGTCTCCCTCCACCAGACGCTCGTAGATGACGTTCCTGGCGGGCTGGCCACTCTGGGCGCTCAGCCGCCGGGCCATCCGCTCGATGGGCAACTGCAGCGAGCGTTCTCCTTCGTAAAGCTGGTGCAGGCGACTCAGGAGTTGCAGGGCCTGCAGGGTGGGATCCGCATCGCTGCCAACGTCTCCGGAGGCTTCCCGTTCAGCGGGCTCACAAAGACGTCCCAATAGCCGAAGGACGATGCGAACGGATTGCTGGCGGGGAATGGGGGACACCAGATGAAAGGACGAACACAAAAGCAGGCAACTGGGCTTTGTTATGCAAAAGTCTCTGGCAACTTACCCTGCTCAATCGATGGGCATTCCGGAACAAGGCCACCTGCAGTAATGAGCCGCACTCGGGACGCTCTTGGCATAGCTCGCAAATGAATTCCAAGTGGTCAGCAATTAGGAAATTCAGATACCTGCCTTCGAACAGCCGGCGCACTTGTTGCGCACTCCAATCGCAGCCCTGCAATTAGTGGACAATCGTGATTTGTTCGGGTCACAGGCAAATAATGGGGATTGTCCTGGGGATGGGGATGGGAATTGGGATTGTGCCATTATCCAACAAGTGGGGCATGCTCGAGTGGCAATCATTTAAAATTATGCCCGCCAATGAACTGTGCTTAAAGTAAGCCAACCGTTTAAAGGCTCACTGTCGCCGGCGGGACGGTGAACCGAAAGCCGAAACCAGAAACCCGATGCGGTGAACCGCAAAATTGCGAGTGCGACAACTGTCAGCTGGAAAAATTCGCATTGTCGTATATGGTTGGGGCATCCGGAGGACGGGCGGTGGGGATTGGGTTGTTGGCGGCCCGGCAACGCTGTCGTCTGCCAAATTCAAATTAAACTAATGTGTCTGATTCGCCATTACTCCACTGCCGTCTCTTTACTTAGCTACACTGGGAGAAATGGGTTCGCAAAAAAAGATGAGAGACAAAGCCTCAAGTTTCAGAAAATATTTTAAACCATATCTATGCGTATTAATAACACCAGGAGTAACTATTCTGTGTTTAACCATAACTTATTAGTTAATTTATAATTATACCATCGATTTTTGTCTTAATTCACTTACCGCACTTGCACGACAAACTTCGCGTAGCAACGCCCGCTGCAAGTTTTTCTTCAGCGGCAGCTGGGCGGCCTGTTCCAAAAGGGCCACCGGCTCCTCCAGCCGCATGGCGAGCACCAACCTCAGGCAGGCCAGCAACACGGCATCCAGTGAGTGGGATCCGCCCTGCCCTGCGGCACTCATCAACAGCAGGCTATAGTATTTGCAGAGAAATTCAGACTCGGCCAAAACCAAACGGAAAACTGATTGAAGTGCATCCTTGTGCCGTGAGCGACAGCAGACGTTGAGCAGGGCATCCACGAAGCGCCCGGCCAGCTGGCAGTAGGCGTGGCTGGATGAGCTCGGTTCCAAGTCCAGGAGGACCTCCAAACAGGCGAGCAGCTTCTCGCTGAGAACTTTGGCGAAATAGTTAATTTCACTGATGGAGGAGCGGCCGGCGGAAAAGGATGCGGCGGCCGCTCTGGCAGCTGCCGCCGCCGAAGACGTCGATGGTGCCTCGTCCTGCCAATGAGGAGCTGCCGATGGGGAGCTGGGCATCAGGGCCTGCAGACGACGCTCGGCCGTTGGATTATTTTTCAAATAAAGTTTAATGTGATTCACTAGATAAATCTCCTCCGTTTTAAGGATTACGTTGGACAGCATAACCATGGCCAGAGCTAAATCACCAAAGTTCCCAACGCCCTGCAACGAAAATGTAAAAAGAGACTGGTTTGAGAAGAGACGTAAGTACGCTGGCTGATGACTCCTTTCGTTGTTGACCGCCAGTGCAGTAAAGTGTGAAAGTTTGCATAAATTTGTGTGACAAAGTTGCCAGTGCCAACATCAACATATTTTCCAGCAGTAATTAGGACACAGACCCATCCTGCCCATCCTTCCCATCCTGCCCATTCCGCACATGTGGCGAATGCAGTTCCCATTGCCTGTGCTACCCATTTTAAATAGAATATTTTTTGCTCGCGTGCCTCCTCGAGTCAATGTTTACACGCAGAATGTTATTTAAGTTGCGGTGCAATTTCAATTTCAATTAAAATGTTGCTGCCATAAACTATTCACCTGCATCCCACATAAACACCCGGGCGAAAACGAGTGGGAGGCCAGACTTAATTACTCATGCCACCTGAGCGGCAAAGACTGCGTAAACCCTGTTAATTTGCCCAACCGTCGTCTCATCTTTTTTATGCATGTCCAAATTAAATAAACGATAATTATTTAAAGTTTTTAAGCTCGGCGCATAACTTACAAGCTAAGTGAAGTTGAATTGCCGCCGGCAGTAAAGTGTCAGTTCGCCATTAATACGGGCGATTTGGGATGGGAGTTGGGTGACCAACGGCCAAAGCCGTTAGACACGTGGATGCAGCGGACTCGAGTGGAGTGGAGTAGTTCTCACATGCAATTGACTCTGCCTACGACAAGTACTCCGCTTGGATCCCCCGAACCCGCTGAACCAACACACGCCCAGCTGTGCTAGTGAGACTCTGTAATTAAGTTGGTTTTAACTGTAGCATAACGCTTGACTGGTCTATGGGGGGGTCGGAATGGGCGGTGGGGGCATGGCATGGGCGAATGGGGGCATGGCTGGCCCTAACGGCACGGGCTGCACGGGCATGGAAGACAGACCCGACAGTTAATGCATGTGTAGCTTAAATGCGCATTAATAGTTGAAAATGTGCGGCGTTGAAGCGTAGGTATTAAAAATGTCACGTATACGACATGTGGCACATTAACTACAGCGCCACATGGATCAGCAACAGCAGTGGCAACAGCAACAACACCAGCAGCACCAGCAACAGCAGGGCAAAATAAAAAATTGCCCCGTAACTGCAACTAAGTGCATTCGTGTGTATGTAAATGCGAAGGGTTGAACGGACGGACGGACGGAGAGATGGACGGACGGGAAGGCGGCAATGACAAATCGTTGATGAGCATCGGGTATCGAGGGTCGAGGAGGGCCTACAGGTGTTTGGCTACCGCCTTTGTATATATTGGGTGGAAAAAGCTTTTAAACTCTGGGGACAAAGCCCTGTGAGCATTGAATCTTCGATGGATACCCGAGAAGTGAATGGAAAGTGATGAGACATGGCCACAATGGGCCGTCATCTTAGGACTCGAACATCTGCCAGTCGGCAGTTTAATGTCATCGAGTTCAATTTATGCAATTGCAGGCGTTGGCCCTAAGTACCAGTTAAGTCACACGGCCATCGTTGCCAAACTGAGAGTGTTGTAATTTGTGGCATTACTTCAATTATATTATTAAGTGGATGCCAGGCACGCCCGATGACACCCACTCAGGACATTCATATGTCATTTGCATTGGCAGCCTGCCAAACCGGCGGCTGATAGACAGCTTTACGTTCATTTGCATGTCGGGCTGGATTTTAAGTTTCTGTCTGCATTCATAAATATTACAAATTGCTTGACGCCTCCAAGTGTGTGTGGGCATGTATATTTAAGCAGGCTTCTCGCATATTTATGAGTTCAATCGAGGGCGGACGGACGGGCGGACGGGCGGAAGCAGTGCAGGGCACAGGACTGCCGGAGTCTTAATGCACGCCGTAATTGAGGGCTTGATGGGCAGCTGTGAATTGGCTGAGTGCCTTGTCAAGCTTAGGCCACTGCATATTTAACCCACCTGCTCGATGAAAAGCTGCAGCAGCTGCAGGAATCCCTTGCTGTCGGCCAGCACATGGTTGCCGTTATTGCGGAAACAGCTCTCCAGGAGCCGCAGATCACCGGCTTTGTGGAGACGCCATTGGCGGGAGCACAGCCCTCGACAAAGCGTCCCGTACACGGCGTCCGCATCCTGGGCACTGCGATACGGTGGCGTGTCCAGTTGCTGCACACTCCGTTCGAACAGCAGGAGTAGGGCGAGGACCTGTTGACTCGGCCGTGCTTCGATGAACTTCTCCAGCATGCCCAGCACCACTTCCCGTTGGGTGTCCAGTTCGCGTCGCTGCGCCAGCAAGGCCTCTCTGGTTTCCGGTGTGGGGGCTGCACTCAAAGGACTCTGGCACGCGGCTCGCCCTGAGTTATGGCCCTCGGTGTCCAGCGCCTCCTCCAGTTGGCTGTGCATAAAAAACAGCTCGTAGCTGAGGGTCTTCAGGGCCAGCAGAGCCACCTCGCGCACCGATCCGTTGGCCAGCAGATTGTTGGTGATGCTGATGATCTTGGGGATCGTGATCAGCTGCCGGTCGCTCTTGTGCGTCAGCTGCACCAGGAATCTCAGCATGGGCGGCACCATGATGAAGGCGTTTCTATAGTTACGAGTTATTAAAAGTTATTATATCAAAATTAAGGCAGTGAAAAATTAATCGATTTATTTAAACTCTTTTATTCAATTTATATTCAATCTTGTACTCACTCACCTATCTATTCCCCCTTCAATCAGATCCATATTGCTCAGTACCTGATCGAATATTACGTTCTTGGAGTCCAGTATGCTGTAGGTAACATTCAAGTCCAGCAGTTGGGAAAGTAATCGCAAAATGGGCGCTTGTATCAGCGCATTGGATTTCATGAAGAGCTGGAAAGGGCACGGAAGGGAAGGGTACATGTTACATGCAGGAATACTAGTGCTCGGCAAATTTTTGCCATTAATAAAATATCAATGGTTGCACTCTGACCCATCCGAACACACACTCACACACGTAAGAGATTAAGAACTGCTCCCCAGGATGGTCGGTATTCGTGTCTGTGCATTTTTAATCAAACAAATTGGCTACAACTAAAATTAATTAGCCATCGCTGGCCAACGTTGCGTTTATACAGTGGGAAAAATGTGTAATACATTTTGGACATTTAAATAAAATACAAATGGATCTTTGGAAACCAGATTACATACTCATACATACATTTAAAATGTAGCCTAAATGAAAGATAAGTTTCTCGCAGTGTACTTACCGTCAGACAGTATATGACCAGCGGCTCGAATAGCTTTATAAGCCGGACAGAGTCGCCCGCCGGCGGAGAGGGTGGCTGCAGGCCGTGCACAAAGAGCATGCCCATGTCGTGGAGTGGGCCGGCATCAATTGGCTGGCGAGCGTCGGTTGGTGCCCCTCGCTGGGATCCCGCCACCGCTGGGTTTGAATTTATTGTTGGCAACAATGTGGAGCTGGCGCCGTGACCCCTGCCCTTGGCCGCGAAGTAGGGACGCATGAAGGCGGCATGGTGGCCAATTCCACTGCCATTTTCACCGATGGCCGATGGCTGCAGCCGCACTTGGCTGGCATAATTTTGGGCGAATAAATATTTCAACAGTTGCCGCAGACATGCAACGCACTCGGCGGGCGCATAATTTATGAGCCTGGTCAAATAGTGGAGTATTTCTTCGATTAATTTCAGCTCCGGGGGCGAAGCACTCGCCATGCCCTCCAGGCAGAGGCTCACTGCGTGGAGGCAGGTTTTCAGGAGACAAATTAATAAGCTGCCGGCCTCCTGATTTATGGTTATCTGGGGAGGAGAAATAGAAAAAAATCAAGTTACTTATCCAGTAAAGGGAGAACGAGGAGTTAGCGGCGGATGCAATGTGCTGCCGACCTAATGCAACCCGCACATTAAGTCACTCCGAGTGGAGAAGTTTTCTGTTTGAGCTGCGAGTGGCAAAAGTCAAGTGTGGATGCTACGTTGGCTGCATTTCGTCGCGGGCTGAATTTTTACAACTCATTGCCATTGCTGCGGCAGCGTTGGAAAGTGTTGCATATAAAACGGCGCATTGCGCTGTACGTGCATCCAGCTGCAGCTCCATCTCCATCAGGAGCTCCATCTCGAACCGAATCCTGGGATGCTGGATGCTGGGAAATCTCAGTGCACGTGCCGCGCAACTTTTGCCATTTCGGCGCCAGCAGCGACTTAATGGCGGTTCCCGGCTCGGAATCTGCGAGTCCGTGGTCTGACTTACCTTGTAGCTGTCATTAGCACCTCTTAAAATGTTGTAAAGTTTCATGTAAACGTAATCGCCGGCAAAGTAACCCAGAGCCTGAAGGGATGCCGCTGGCTGTTCGCGGGCAAAGAGCTCGCTCTTGGGCGGCTTGGAGCTGCTGCTTCCCGACTGGGATCCCGTACTGTGTGGGCGCTGATTGGTGACCAAGTGATAGTAGATGTTCAGCATCTTGACGCTGTGACGCAGCAGAAAGTCCAGGTGGGCGGCGTTTGGCTCACCTGAGCTCAGCATGGCACCTGCAATGATGAAATGATGGGTGGTGGCGGTGGCGGGGCTTATTAATGGCAAATTAAGTGATCCCACCTGGGCTAATTGTGTTAAAATGCAAACGAGCTCTTAAAATTATACAAATGCGGCGTAATTGCAGCTCACAAAATGAAAAACGCATTAATGGATTTGCAATTGAAAAATGCACGATTCAATGGGATTGCCATGGCAATATACGCGTTTATGTGGATATGTAGGAGCGGCAAAGGCGGCAAAATAATGCGAAATTAAAACAAAAATTGCATAGGTAACAAGCGGAAAACGCTTCAAAGTATGCTATGATTTATCAGCGTTAATTAATGTGAGTGTGTGCGGCGCACGCAACATTTCAATTTATGTGTCAACAATGCAACGTTCAGTATTCAGTGGCAATAAGCAATATATATTTGTATTTGGCGGCTGCGAAAGGAAATGGCATTGCAAAAAATTATTATTTGCAAATAAATTAAATTGTATGCGCATAAATATTTATAAAAATTAAGTGTTAAGGGAGCCATTTAAAGAACCCCTTCGGGGGCCACAATGTGCAAGTGGATAGCCTGCAGCCCCGCATCGCCGTTTGCATTACATTTACTAATTAATTGAAAATTGCGCACAATCGCAATGAGACGCCGCCATTCTTCCGTTACCAATTTATATTTATTTATCGCACATTTCAGTTATTTTTCCCAGTTTGGCGCCAGGTCAGCGTTCGATTATGAGGCCACAGAAAGGTGGAGGGAGTTCCGCTCACGATGTGTAAGTAGATGAATTTAACCGCACCGTATCACAAGTCTATACACGAACAATTGTGATAAATGATTCCCTAGGGCTCTTAAAATTCATTTATTATTATCGGAAGCTCCAACATTGCTCACATTCCAGTACACCTCAAACTCCCATTCATTAAAATCTAACGTAATCATCTTCAAAATTCATTAAAATTAGAGAAGAGAGCTGCAACATTGCATATATATACCAGAGTAGAGGAAGTTATTATTATGAGCTAAATGTGCTATGTATATTGCAAAACAAAGATTGTTTTGAATATTTATCAAGTCAAATTGAAATGGATTTACTAAGAGGAAAAATTGTAGCAGGAATTTTAGATGTAGGTGCACTACAAAGCCCTATAGAACTTCCATCACATACCGCGAAATCCAATGGGATTGCAGGTGCTTCTATGGCTTTAAGCCATCGGTGAACTGTGAATTTACATAGGCCACAATTAAAGGATTTCGCTGGCTGTTTGTTTTGATGCCGGGCATGAATTGGAAACTATTTGCATACATTTTGGCAACTGTCAAAACTTATCATGAAGCGCACGCGGGAGTGTCGGAAAACATTTGGCGATTCTGTTTTCAAATCGATGTCCAGATATGCGAGGCACACGGATACGCGGATACACGGATACGCGGATACATGGGCACATAAGTACACGCGGCTTAAATATTAAATTGCTGAATGCACATTGCAGGCAAGCGGCACAAATGCGGATGCAAATTCAAATGGCCATGGCAAGTGCTTTAGTTTAGGGGCGAGGGATGGGGGTGTGGCAGCAGCCGGCGTCACTGACACAAAAATTGTTTAACATTTAATGGTTTATTAATAATTTAATTACTTTTTGATTATGGTGGATTACATTAGCGCGCAGCAAATACGCGACCGGCATGATAAATAATGAAGAGCCTGTCGCCATTCCCCATCCCTTGCATCCACAATGTCCTAAAATTTATGGCATCCTAATGCATGCGATGAAGTGTGGAGGTGGAGTTCGATGCTCGGTGGTTGGTGGTTGTGAAATGCTCTAATGAAATTGAGTTGAAGTTTGGTTTTCTGTTTGCTTTTTTTGCTCCGACCCATAAACATTTCGCAAATTGAATTGAAATGTTTATTACTGCACTAGCTGCATAACTGTTGTTGATGTTGCTACAGTTGTTGGCATTTTTTAGATGCACTTTGTTAATAATGCCGTGCGGAATTATTAAATTAAAAACGTTTAGTTGCATGCAAAAAAAAGTGAGAATGAATGCAGAATGCAGTTTCAGCTTTTAATGCTAGTTAGTGTGGTCGTAAGCCTATTAGGTGCAACATTTCGGTAGTTTTTAACCAAAAATATTAGATTGAATAAAGTTCTTCTGCATGTCGTAAATCTATGAAAACGACAATGACTCAAATAGTCATTTTTATAAAATGAAAGTGTATCATATATTGCCACACTGTATTGGGTTTCGCCATAGTTAATTGCATATTTTTTGGTAGCGAAGTAAACATTTAGTGCAACGGAAATTTAAAACCATTTATGCTAATTTCCCGTTTTTCTTGATTAAATTTAAAAATAATAGCATCTAAAAAAAAATAAACTGCGCCCAGTCACTTACACCGCAGCATGAAAATATTTATGCAAATCTATTTAATGACAAACAATTAATTAAAATGATTTATGCAAACGTTGCCACAGCATTCATTACAGCATAATGCAATTAAATATGCAGTCTGAGACTAAAAATTACTGCTTTTGTAATTCCATTCAAATTAAATTAGCCAAACGAGCCACAAAGCGTCGACTGTCCGCCCCAGTCGAATAAATCCAATAAATATCGAAAATATCAGAGATATCTGAAATATCGGGAGGGCATTCAGGCGCACCAGAGAAATCACCAGTTAGCCATGAATTAATGCGGCATTTGAATGTGAATGTCGGTTAAGATGGTTGGGAAATTGGGGGTTATGGAGATGGGGATTGGGATTGGGAATGGGATTGCGCCAGCAAGGAAATAACAGAGTCACCCCTTTTGTGATCGGCAGGCAGCCAGACCACTACTCACCTGCCATTAATTTGCCCATCACATCAATCAAATCGTTCTGGCAGCCGAGGTCCGCAGCTGTTGCATTGTTGTAGTAGGCATAGCTAATGCAAATTTCAACGAAATTGAATTCCAGCCAGGCCTGTTGATAGTCCACGAAATTGAAGTGCCTCAGCAGGAGGCGCAGCGCGTAAATTATGCCAAACTGTGAAGGGAAAATGGGTGGGCGGATTGGTTTGGATCGATTCGCTTCGATTCGGTGGCTCCGTTCGATTGGCAAACACAAATATTTACCTGCACATTTTTATCATTCAGCGTCATCAATTTATTTGTCAAGCGATACAAAACTTTGGCCAAAACTTTTTCCTCCTGCGCGATTTGACGTTGGGACGCGGATGCCAGCGCAAAAACATGCCCCTCGGCGATGCCGATGCCGTAACTTGCCTCGAAGTAGGCCGACGCCGCGGAGACTGCCGCTGCGGATCCTCCGTATGAGGCAGATGTCGATGTGGAGGAGCCGGACGTGCTGCCAGTGTCGGGGTAGGATGGGGCTGAATTCGAGGTGGCCAATGCATCCAGCTCAGCCAGAGGCGGCACAATCGTCGAACTGGCCCGGAATAAATTACACAACGTCACGGACATGCTGCCAAATATGCGATAGTCGAAAAAATCCCACAGCAAATTGAAATTAGTTTGTTGAGTTTCCATGTTGACGTTGCCATTGCCTTCGATAACGTCTCCACCGCCTCCTGCTCCTTGGCCCTGCGCTGGGTCCTGGCGCGCCGTTTGCATTATAAAGCGGCAAAGACAGCAGGCGGCGTGTTCCCGCACCCGCGCATCATCGTCGCCGAGCAGATGTAAAAGTTCAGCCAGAAACTGCGCCTGCAAGGGGGCAAAGTGCTTTTGAGTCAGTTGACGGCACGTTGTAAATCAAAAAGTGAGCCAAGTTTTCATTATGCAGTTTGGCAGTTTCGAATGGCCGTGCAGATGCGGTTTGCCCAGTCGATTTGGTCCGCAAGGTAGAACACTGAAGAAAATGGCCATCGGCATGAAAACCATTGATTGGGATCGATTTGAAAATTACCTTTGTTGTTAAATTAAATATTAAATAATATTGTTGACTTCTCACTACGTCAATTTAAATATTTAATCAATTTATAATTTAGCTTTTCCCTGGCAAAATGATTGTTGAAGTGAAGTGTTTTTAACGCGAACGCCCATCGAAAACTGCGGGCTATCAAGTTTTGAACTGTGCGAAAACACAGTCAACCATAATTGCAACTACGTTTGGAATACGAAATTCACTGCTCCACATCAATAGATGGGATTGTAGGCACACATTTAAGCTCTTCTCATGCTATTACATTTTCTCGGCATTCAGTTTGATCCGTCTGTCGTCCTTTGGCGCAATTGTTTGCCGACTCTTCTCGAGTTGATGTACGTTTTCCCTCTCAGTGCCATTTAGTAAATTGCTTAGCTTTGTCAAAATAATAAATAAACAAATATATGTGCGAGCTGGTGCCACGAAAACGAAAACCCCCAAGCTCTGTCAGCCAGTCCGTCAGGCTGTCAGTGGTCCCGTCATTCTGGATTCGGCACTCGGCACTCGGCAGGATGCGCTCGCAGTCTCCTGCAGAATGCACAAAGAGCCCGGCCACACACTTGAGTGCACAAATGTTCAATAAGAGTTGTCAGAGGAGCGCCCCGTCCCGGCACTCGAATTGCCTCGGATGCTCTGGCGCACTTGCTCCAAAGGCTCCAGAGAGCTGGGCGAAAACACACTCGTAAAATAATCTGCACAATAAACAAGCTGGCGAGCGGCGGATGGTGGACTGCTTGCGGGAGCGGCTGTAATAAGACGATTTAGCTGCTTACCTCATAAGTGCAGACAATGTCCTCGCCCTCCGCATCCCGTCCAGAGTGGCAGACACTGCTGGCATCCATCGGTGGCCACTTGGAGTCCTGCTTCCTGGCGCCGCTGTTTTTGTTGTCGATGGCACAACGAAAATTTGCGTAGTACGACCGCAGCAGCACGTAATTTAAATTCGAAATAACTTCGGCGTATTTATTCTGGACCAGCCAATATTTATTGTGATGGCAGAGCCGGAGTTTGCTCAAGAGCAATTTCGGTGAGATGGCAAACACACAGAAAGGCTCCACTGCGGGATTGGGATTGGGTTCGAGATCGGGCTCATTACCCGACTGCCCGGTGCCGGTGCTATTATTCTTTGGCTGCTGCCGCATGCCAGTCGATTGCAATTGGAAATCATTCAAAAGAGCAGCCAGTAGCTCATCATTATCAGTGGCCGAGGAGTTGGCACATGTCCCGGCATCGTTAGGACGCCTTTGTTGCTGCCGTTGACTGCTTAAGGCATTATCCTGGTCCTTTGCAAAAGTTTGTTGGCCAAATGTTTGCGCCTGGCCCGAACGCTTTTGTTGTCCACTTGAATGTCGTTGCAGGTCCTGCTCCAGCTTCTGGTTGTCCTGCTCCTGCTGCTGTTGCTGCTCCTTCTGCTGCTGCTGCTGCTGATGAGCATGATAATGACATGGCGGCTCTGTCAAATATTTGGACACCACATGCGGAAATATCTTATCGAATGCATTCAACGCTTGTATAACCACTGTGTGGATCTCGTCCTCAAAGCCCTGCAATAAGTGGAGAAGAGCAAAAAGTTTTCGGCTAAATTTCTTTATACAGGATCTCAAGAACAGGCATAAGACGGCCACGGCCAAAACGAGACGTTGGCTAAGCGAATTTGTGTTTTATTGTTTGCACAAGCAAAAACTTTTCCACAATCACACAGTGGCCAGCTCTCGGGCATCCCTTCCCTCCATCCGGGCATCCATCTGAGAGTGTGTGCATTTTTAACGAATCCCTAACAAGCTTTTCCTAGCTGCAGACCCGGCCAAAGGGCTATTGTTATCAAAGTTGCTTTGCCTTTGGCCCCGGAATGGCCTGGGCTGGCCAGCTCCAGGGAGGATCTTCCCGTCCCAACCCCATTTCGATCCCCTTCCCAACAATCTCTATCTCGTTTTGGCTTCAATTTTGGTATGCTGGCAAGTGCCATTGAGACGGATTTGCAGCCATTATATAGCAGGCATCTAATGTGATTTTCAGCTGGCACGTCCTGCGTCCCATTCCCATTCCACTTCCTCCTCATCTGCGCGTGCATCTCGCTGCAACAACATTGCATAATCAAATTGCACTTTTGGGGAGGCCAACAGCCAGCAGCAATTTAAATGTTCGGTGCTGGCCACTAAATTATTGAATTCAATAAGAAACCATCCCCGCATCGGAGCCCCAACTTACTGCCACGGCCAATCCCCAGACAGAAATCAATGTGCAACTTATGCGCACATTCTGCATACCGGAAGGGTAAGTTGGGTAAGATGGGAATGGATGGTGGGATAGTGGAATCGTGGAATGGTGCGGTGATGGGAACGGAAAGATGGGAGAAAGTAAGATGGCAACGGATGCGCGCTGCTCCCTTTAGGGGCATTTGCACTTGCACATTGCGAAGGCGATAAGAATTTTCTTTCTTATTTTCAAATGAAAAACAACCAACCACACAAAATGCCGCCGGCTAAGCTCCAACTGCAACTGGCTTGGTTGCTTGAGTTGGTGGCCGTAGCTGGAAAATATTCAAAAGGCAGCAGCCATTGATATGGACACGTGTCCGTGTCCGTGTGTGTTTGCCTGCATGTGTTAAAATATGTTAGCTTGATGGTTTAACATAGAAAAAAGTACAGCGAAAAGGTGGGGGCACATATTTATAGATATAGAATGTTTGCACAGAGGGGAAAATAGAGGGCGGACTTCGCTGCTGCCACATAATAACCCGAAACAGTCGAAGATGGAATGCTCTGGGAATTTGGAATTTCTAAGTAAAATTCTTGAGAAACCAATGTTTTTCTATTTTTTTCTGTTTTTTGCGTTAATTAAGGCACTGTTTATAGCTTAAGACCAAAACTAACATTCTAAACAAGTCACTATACCCTACGCAGGGTAAAGCAAATAGCCGCACAACGTGGCGTATGCGTTATGCAAACGCAGGGCAGAAAAAGGAGTAGTGAAAGGTGGAGGGAAGGAGTGCAAGTGGGCGTGCTATGACAAAGATATAGCGGCAGATATACAAAGCGGGTTAGCATACATGTAATGTAGCTTACCATTAACCAGGCACCGGCAGATGGGAGGTACCCATTAAAGGAACTTTAGCCAGAGTGCCTCTGGCTATGAAACACTTTGTGCGAATATCGTGTGTGGGACTATCGACGCACTCACCTTCAGCAAAATGGCCAACAAGTGTTGCAGGCCAAGACCGCGTTGCAGATCCAGAAACAGTCCAGCCCCACTAGATTGTAAGAAGTTACCCACAACCTGCTGGACGCCACCCCGCAAGATGGGATCGCAGTGGTCATGGAAGAGGAGGATATCCGAAAGCTTCTGACGGTCTTGAGGTGGAGAATTCTCAGTTAAAGAGGAGGCTCCAAGAACTCCTACTCGACTGCGCGTTGACTTTGTGCGCTTGGGTGGACGTGGAGGCATGCTCAATGGAGGCACATCCTCAACTGCCACTGTGGGCCTATACGAACTTCCTATGATCTCGGACTTGGAGAGCTTCTCTTCCGATTTCTTGGCAAACGGCGATGAAGTAGTGCCGCCTTCAAGAAGGAGAATTGAAGCGTCTGCACTGCGGCTTAGGGTGGGTGTCGCTGGCTGCAAGTATGCTGGACATGTGCTCGGCCCGAAATGATCATCCTTAATGTCCAGCAGAAGCAGGTTCTCTTCCAAGCTAGTCGGAACGAGACTACTATCCAGCGGTGGCTTCTCTCCGCCCACCTGGGAATTGTCGCTGCTCTGTGGACTCGAAACTTGAGTGCTATCACCACTTCCTGTCTGAGAGGTGGCCTCCTCCAGCAGCTGCAGTTCCTGCTCGCTAATCTCCAGGCTGAGTTGAAGAATCCTCGGAGACAAACGCACACATTGGGCAATCACGCCCAAGGAGAGGCTCTTGATAGAAACTCTGCTGATGCTATCGGGCTGCAATCCCGCCGCTTGTCCACTGAGCAGAAACCGAGCTGCCACCAAGCGAGCCGTATAGTAGACCAACGACTGCTCCAGGATGCTGCCAATTTTCACGGTGATCAGGGCACGACCGACAACTGTCTGCCGGAGCGGCGAGTTCTCCACTAGAAAGGGATTAGCTGCGGAGATAAAGCTTCTAATTAGTGTCTCCTAGGTGCGACAGCAAGCGACTTACCGTTGGGCGTGCCACGCAGCTGCGGTGTTCCGGGCTTAGAGGCTGCCACTTCCACGGCCGGAGCATCCATCATGAGGGCTGTGGAGGCCGTGTGGGAGGCGGTTATCGAGCAGGAGTCTTCCACCGGCGTGGGCGTCTCCGCAATCGAGGGCTGCCGCTCCGGCGGCTCCAGGTTACTGCTGGCCAAGGAGGTAAGCGAGAGCGTGAGCGAAGCGGCCGAGATGGCATCCGATTTGTCGGCGGGAGCCGTAGTGGAAGCGGACTTGGAGGGCGTGGACTTAGAGCCGCTTGATTGACGAAAGAGCTTACTGACCGACTCCGAAGCTGGAAGCACAAAAGCCACGAGAGTTAGAGCGCCCCGTCGAAGGTCTAGCAGATAACTTGGTTTGACACTAATGCCAGCAATGGCGTTGGCTAATTTGCGGCCACTCCAGACGGCCAATTACCCGGCACATTCGTCTATCGTGGCAAACTTTGTGAGCCATGAGGGCACAAGTATCTGGTACGGATGTATGTGTGTGTGTGTATGTGAGGGCAAAACCGCTGAAACTATTTTCCTAGCTACTTTTTATGTTGTTCTATTAGCTTGCCGCCGCGGGCAAACTTCCCGGTTCTCCATCTTGTATTGAAAATTAATTGAAAACTTCAATTTCATGGAAAGTACGAGCATAGTGCAGCCACTCGCTTCCCCCACTGACCACTTAAGTGGGTTAAAAATGGCTGCATCTTTTAGATGCACTTGTTGTGGCTATCCCTGTCGTTGTTGTTGTTGTTCTTTGTTATTGTTCTAATGGATGTTCCGGCCGCATGCAAGAGCTGTAAAAATTAGAGCAACCACGATTCCACGACTGCGGCCAACGGAAGCAGCAGAGCACTTTATGGTCAGAGTGCTCGCATGTATTGTTCGGGGCAGATAAACTACCGAGGAAGCCTGATCAGTGTTCCAGGAACACATCCTCTAAGTGTGGGAGTGGGTAAGCCCAACAAATTGGTTACAACCGTACGCAAAATTATGCTTCGCTTAAATTGAAATAAACAAAAAAAAAAACAAACGTTCAAAATCATTCTCTTAATATTCTAAAACCCCACAGACCAGAGCTCAGATCGAAGTTTAAGCAGCACATCTGGCATTTAACAAGTAATCCCTCATCTAAAAAAAACTGATTTACCAAAACCAGCAATCTGAGTTATCCCTCAAATTAGGAAAAGCTGGGTGCTCATAAAAGCACCCAGAAATCAGGGATCCTGCATGCAGTTTTATGGAACTTTCATGCACATACACTCGCCGGTAATTATGTTTGGGGTTGGCTGGCATTTTATGCTTTAATAGCTTCGCCTCCATAAAAGTGAAAACGGCAGCAGCTCCGCAACTTCGGTCGAGTGTTTTCCTTTTATTATAAAATCACGCTGAATATGCAAACAAAAAAATGCAGCACACAAAAATGGCAAATACAACTTTGAAGCGTATAAGCAAGGAAAGGAGCGAAACCCCAAACTAGGCGACAATGAAAACCGCGTGGGAAACGCGGGCTCTGGTCGGAAAAACCGCGGCGAGGACGGTGGAGCGATGGTGGTTCCATGGCTGCTACTTTATGCCCGCCAAACGGACGGCCAAACCTCTCCGCCTAACAGCACACATGCAAATGTTTTTTACTGCTCAAGTTACATATGTGGATGCAGCGAAAGGGTATAAAAAACAGCGAAAATATAGGGAAGGACACGAGCAACAGACGCGAAAAATTGTGTATGACTGAGGGATAAGTGGGCTGGCCTAAACAAAATGAAAGCCCAGACTCGCTATCTTTTATTAAAGCTAGTAATAAGCGATAATAATATTTATTCCATTGCTATTATAATACGCATTTTGCTATAAATTTTTAGCAGAGATACGAAATAAAAAACCAATGGCATTTAAGGAAGTTTCTATTAAAAGCTCTGATCGCAAGGGTATGGCACTGGAGTACTTCCAAGAGTATACTAATCGTCGGGGCTGTAATGCAGATAAAGACGGGCGGATCTGGCTGCGGCTTCACATATCTGAGCACACATATAGCCCTAGATATATGTGTACATATTTATAGAAACAAAAACAAACAAGCGGCAATAACTACCGCGGACGGACGAGGGAAAGCAGCGCAAAAAGGCTGATAGCGCATAAGTGCACAATAGCAAAAACAACTAATGCGGCCCAGAAAGGATAACAACAACAACAACAGGAACGGCAGTAACAACAGGCGGTGGGCAGGACGAAAATAAAAAGGAGCCAAGCGCAGAGCAGGCAAAGTGCAGCAACTGATGGCTGGCTCCTCTCGTTTTGGCCGACTGTTCCTGGCAATGCTAAATAAACCCGTGCACACACACACACCATACACACCATACACACCATGCACACCCGCGCCGAAAACACACACGTATGTGTCTATGTGTATACGTGTACGTACGAGTATACTGTGACACAACATGTAAGCTTGCATACATGCAATTTGAGTAACCGCATTTTATCACGTAACCCATTTGTCTTAACCACTTTGTTGCCAACTTGCAGTGTGATGCTTTGGCCAAGTGGCAGTGGCGGCACAAGAAAACCAGCAATGAGGTTGGCGTGCGGGAGGTAGGTGGAGCGGAGGGCAGAGGGAGTTTTGGGGCCATCGCACAGCGCAAATGCATTGCCATGTTTCAAGCTTAATCCGCATCCCTCGCAGAGACTTACACACACAAGAAATGCCGGATTTAAGCCCAACATTTACGTCAAGTGGATGTGGGTTTTTATACGCACCCCATCTCGTCCTTCGCCCATCCAGTTGTCTTTATACCACTCCCGTCCAGGACTCTGTGCCCCGCCCACAACTCATTCGCTTAATTAGTACTTCCGGCTCAGTGCAGTACATTTCCTTTGTTTATTACTAGCCTCCACCCCGCGCACTAACTAACGACAGGACATGGGTCTGGCATCATGTCTGCCAGTCGTCGCTCTCCTTCAATTCCTCCCTCAATTTATAGGTCAGGGGAAAAGTGTGGCATACTTATGGTGCTCGTTATTCCGAGTCGATGACACACAGTCAGGCAGTCGAGCGATTTAAATATTAAAATAAATTATATCACCGATTGATTGTCGTATCAATCGGGATCGAAAAGTCAGCAAACAGCATTAGAATCAAGGATGCAGAGCTTTGTTTGCCCATTTCGACTGAGGACAACGAAGCTAACAACAAGATGCATCTTACGTGCACGGAGAGAAATAAGTATTATAATAAAGTATAAACTAAATTAAATTAAGTAACAACTAAGCCTAAAGTGAGCTACTGAGAACGAGAAGCACAATTAGTCTGGGTGAGAAATTCAGTAAAATCAATAACTTCGCGGACTTGCACTTTTAGGTTACATCCTACATCCTTCCTCTTCAGGAGGCGAGATCCTTGTGCACGAATTGCCTAATTTCAGTCGACAACCCGGCAACAATTACGCTTCATTAATTCGCAAGTGCAATTGGCTTGGCTGCGAGTCACGTCTGCAGCGCGGTCGCAATTATGCAAATAATGCCATCGAATGCCACCCGAATATTGCAAATAGATGCGCAATTGTTTGGCGCAAGGAAAAAAAGAAACAAAAGCAAAAATCAAAAATGTGGGCAAAATGGGATTTGGTGGCGTCTGCGGTAGACCGTGAAATGCAATAACATCAAATGGAAATAGTTTTGAACTTGCTCCGCTAACTTTGAACTTTGCTAATGAAATATTTGCACGGAATGGAATATCGTATCACAGTTATGGCTGGCTCACCTGCATTGGAATGCGACAGCAGATTGTTGAAGAATGTGCCAATTGCTGTTGCATCGCCGGATTCCACCGAATCATCCGCCGGTGGATGTTGCTGCTGCTGCTGCTGTTGCTCTTTGCTGCCGGCAATTGTGATTTCGGCATCGAAATCGATGCTGTTGAAAGATTCATTGTCGATGTCACTCAAATGCTGGGATTTGTCATCGCTGCCGGCGAGCAGATTCTGCAGAGATGACTGATGCTGCGGTTTAGGCAGCCCCCCGACATCGGCATCAACATCAATCAGTTTATCGTCCTGCGATGTTGCTGCTCCGCCTGCTGCTGCTGCTGTTGTTGCGGGCAATTTCAATGCCGCTGACAGCGCCTGTTGTTGTTCATTTAGTTGCGACAGGGTTGTAAAGTCATCACACTCGGCACTCAGCAGCTCCATGTCGTCGTCATCATCATCATCCTCCGCCACAACGACTTCATCCTCGTCCCGCTGCTGCCGGTGTCCTTGCCCCTGCTTGTCCTCGTCCGAGGCAACGCATTCGCTGATGCTGCGTGCGGCATTCCTAATGTGGCAGCGCTGCTTCGTTGACTCCGGCTCTCCCCCTGGAAAATGCAAAAATGGTGTGGGCATGAGTGCGGGTATGGGTTAGCCCTACAATTTGTGTAAATATTTGTGCAGGATTCCGCTGGCGGCAAATGCAAATTTGGCCTGACCTCGTTCCTGCATGTGCCGCCGCCTAAAGGCATGCACTAATAATTTTCATATGTGCATTGTGTGTGGGCGTCTCCATCAGCCTGTGCAATTGCTCAATTTTCTTGATTTCGGCATGGTCTGTCTGTTGGTTCCGTCCGCCTGCCCCTCTGTCCTCACGGTCCTCACTGTCCTTCCCCGCCCGTCAGTCCCCTAGTCCCTCTGATCCTCTGTCAGCATGTCACATTTCCACATGACTGCGCGCACACACTCCCAAACGCAAACCCACAAACCATCTCGACTTGCATTCTGCCTTATTTGCCATACCTTCATCAGCGACGGAACTTGGAGCCTCGGTCGTGGCATCTTCCCCAGCATTAATTCCCAGCGAGCTGTTGTCAACCTCGAGTTGCTGCTGATGCTGATGCTGCTGCTGCTCGCGACACTTCGCCTGCTGCAGTTTTGCATTTGAATTCTTTTTCATTTGCATTGCAGTGGCCCCAACCACCAGCTCATCCACATCCTCGTTCTCATCCTCATCGTCGAGCTGGTGTTGACTTGTCGCCACTTCGTAATTTTTCAATTGGAATATTTGATTCTTTAATGATTTCCTTCGCCGCAAATACTCATTGTGCTGCAGTTGTTGATTGCACAACAGTTGGCGCAAACTTTGGCCCAGACTCTGGCTACATTGGCCATCGGATGCGGCGTCCACAGCCTGGAGTATGCCGTTGATGACCTCCAGGGTGGCATTTATGATGGCGTGATTCGCGGTGTGCTGCGTGCTCAGCAGGTGCAAACAATAATCATAAATTTCAATAATTTGCCGACAGTCGGAGGTCGTTGTCTGCTGCTGTTGCTGCTTCTTGCCGGCCAAGGACTCGGAATCCTCGTGGCTATCGCCGGGGTAGCCGCGTATGAGTTGTGGCAACAGGAGGCGCAGCAGCCCCAAGGCTCCCAGCACGCTGCTCGCTTGCTGATCCGTCAGCAGGAGCTCTGCAAGAAATAATAGGGATAAGTTAGTTAATGGAGGGAAACTTACGGCTGCTGTTGATACAAATTAAAAACGCTCTTCAAACTTTTTGCGCAGCGTGTGCTGGCAATTCCAATTTGCTCAATAAGCAATAAGCGAGCTTCTGATACAGATACATTTACAGATAGCAATTCCAATACCAATACCAATACCAGTACCAATACCAATACCAGTACCAGATACCTTTAGCCACTTTCTTTGGCGTTTGGCCGGCCAATTGCAGTTCATACTTCTTTCGTGTTCTTGGCAACTTTTCCCTCATATGTTTTGCAACAAATTGCCTCCAATTAAATTTATCTCGTTGAAAACTTTCCATCTGATATTTATAGACTCTGCACACATGCACAGACCCACCCACCACCCACCACCCAGCCACTGGGACTGAGTCCTCGACCTCCCGCAGTTCTTGCTCTTGTTGTCTCCGCTTATTTGTCGTTTCATTACGTATACGCCACCAATCACAAAACGCCATGTTGGAAGTTTGTTACTCAATTAGTTTTCATTTTCTTCCTTTGGGGCGCAAAATTGAAAACACTTCTCGCCGGAGAAACTTTTTACATGGCCCTCATGGCAGCCAAGTGACTTTGCCGAGCACAACTTGCGGCCTGTTTCCATGTGTATCAATTAATTGCGGCAGAAGCCGCAAGAACTTTCTGCAAAATTGGCGAGCCCAAAACGGAAAGAGCAGGGAATCGGGGGACTTCATGCTGGGCACGTTCGAGGACTGCAATTAATAGCCACCCGAATAGAGGTGTTTAGTTTGAGGCCTACTGACTGCAAAGTGCACAGTAAGAAGTTTTGAGAGAAAAATGTTATCAATTATTTGATTACAAATCAAACAATTTAAATAAGAATTGTTTCGATATTTTTTGACATACACAAACGAATATACAGTTGCAGCTGAATATTAATTAATTTTGCAGCTGTCGTACACCGTAGAAGCCCAAAATGAAGTCAAAATGAAAATAATTACTTTGACATTCTCGACCAGGTGGACAATCTGGGTTCCATGGAGTACGCTTTCAAAGAGATCAGCAGCGGTTTCAGATTATGAATTGGTCATTGTGCCATTTGTGCTGCCACACAGTTGACATGGAAAATAATTTGCACTTTTTGTTTAGCTTTGGCATCAGTCAGTGGGCTACATCAATTTTGCCAGCTCCCTTTTGCAGCTGCCGGCTTTGCTTTGCTGGCCTCGTTCGGCTGGCATTTGTTTACAACGTTGATTATCCGCTTTAAAGCTGCACAGGAATGAATATCTGATTCAATTTCGCATGAATTATTGCATGGAAGTGTCCAAGTGCATAAATTTCATTTCGTCTACGGGCGGGGAGACAAACAAACGGAGATGGCGTGGGCGAGGGCGGCTCTGAGGTCTGGGTTCTGGGGTTTGGGATCTAGGATCCCGGAGCTCTGAGCTCTGAGTTCTGAGGTCTGAGCACCGTACTTTGTGTCTGTTTGTTGGGGCATGCCAGGAGCATGCCAGAACACAGGCAGCCCAAGTACTATGATGGGTGCCCATAAAAAGAGGCGCCAGACTGTATAAGGATGCGCTGAAGAGTTGCCTGGCATTGTGCCTTTGCCGAGAAGTGGCATAAAGTTGACACAGGACTAGAAGACCGGTAGGAGGCAGGGAAAGGAGCAGAGCTAGGAACCGGAACAGGAGCTAAAGGAGTTGATTTGAAGGTAAACATTTGGACAAGAAAAGAGCAAAGGAAGAGTCAAGCCGAAGCTTAATTTATATGAACTTGGGCGAGGTCAGAATTTTGACTTCCATAAAGGTAGTCCTAGCAAATGAATTAGTTTTCCCAGTCTGGTATATCACTTCAATTGTTTGCAAATGCCAAACACCGAGCTCCTCTGAGGTTTAAACTTAATTTTTTGTTGGACAATGCAGCTCATAAAAAGACGATGGCAAATGTAACGTAACTATGGTGCATTTACCTCTTCGTCGACGTTTGCCAATAATATTTTCATGAAAATTCAATAAAAAATGATTTGTGTTTGCAATTTTTAAGCATTTTCGCATGGCTCACGTTGCCATGACTTTTGTTTTTGCCGCTGCAGTTATTGCTGCAGTCCGCCAGTCAGCAAATGTTAAAATAAAAACTGCCCGCTATCGTTGCCTAAAATCAAAACAAATCTGGAAAAATATATGTGTGTATATTCGTACATTCGATGGCTCGTCCATCGATTGCGCGTGGTAACCAACAGCACTGTAGAAATATAATTTATATCAAATGTCTAGTTACTTTTATTGTGCCACGCCCCCTCAGCGCCCACAGGCCACAGACAAACAAACCCATGGCTGTGATTGCATTCACAATGCGAGTTTGAATAAAACCAAAAACCATCTATCCCCGCGCTCGCGTAGTTCGCAGTTCGATGGCTTTACATTTTGGTAAGGTATTTTTCATGGATTTGCGGCTTTTTAGAATATTAAAAATATTTTTTAGCTGCAGAGCCAGCACGAACCTAACAATATATGTATATATACGACCATCTATGCGAGGCTTAGTATTCGGCCGTTACACGCTTTTTAAACACCTCTTTCATTATTGATGTGAATATAAAGAGCGTCCTGTTGAACAGAAAGTGTCGTAGCGAAAATGCGTTAAATAACTAACAGCGAATAGTGAATAAGTGTATCAAAAAGTGTACAAGCAATAGAGGCTGTTATGAAGGCTGCAATATTGTTAAATTTAATGGTGTTACTCTTTGCAAAATAACAATAGAGGCTCAGTGTTTTGAAACAAGTGTATCATTCTGCTGAATGTAAATACCATTTCTAATAGTAAATAACAGCACAACATCAATGCTATAGTTGCTAGTAATGATTCAGTTTCCATATGGATTTTTCGCGTTTCTCTCAGCAATTCATTTCCTATTTAAGCTGTCTTACCCATCACTTTGTTGACTCCATGTCTGGCCATGAGGCTCCTATTGCGTGCATTCTCAATCAGACTCATGCAGTTTTGGGCCGAGCAACGACGCTTGACGGCACAATCGGAGCTAATATGGTCCAGAAAAGTCTGCAAAAGTCAACAAACGCTTAAATATATAAATAAAAGAACTTTAGGGATATTGTTCTACCTCGAACAGTTTGCAGGATTCGCTATCGCTGAGACCTTGTTGTATATGGCGGCAAAAGTGCTTGACGAAGTCGCAAAGAGTCTCCTGGAGCAACGTCTCCTTGCGCTGGGAAATGGTGGTCATACATTGGAGCAATCTCACGGCATACCACTTGATGTGTTTCTCCTTTATTTGTGGAGCATAGTAGGAGAAAAGATTCAGGCAAATCCTCAGGGATCTGTGCAGAAAGTTATTCTTTCATTAGATTGTTCTTTTTAGCTCTAATATATTTGATTCCTTACCTCTGGTTACCATTACGCTTAATTTCACCATACAGATCCATAAGGATGCGGCTGACCCGGGTTTTCTCGAGTGACCTCAGTATTTTATTGAGGTTTTCCTCGGCGCTCATCCGAACCACGGAATCCACATCCTCGCAGAACAGCAGCAGAACATTCGTGGCCGTGCCGCAGTGGGCGGCATAGTTGATGTGACCCGCCAGCGAGGGCGACATGATGCACTCGGCAATCTGCTGAAAGCAGGTGATCTTCTGCTTTTGGCTGTGGGGATTCGAAATAAATGAGT
This sequence comes from Drosophila simulans, assembly GCF_016746395.2. Lineage (NCBI taxonomy): Eukaryota > Metazoa > Arthropoda > Insecta > Diptera > Drosophilidae > Drosophila > Drosophila simulans. Next base: position 24,833,348 of record NC_052523.2, on the reverse strand, counting down.
TTTAGTACAGGTATGTGGCATGACGTCATAGCGGATGCACTTATTGCTCAATGTTGATTGAATGTTTTGGTTGGCCAAATTAGTTGGCAGGTTTATATTAAGGGCAATAAAACCTCCGGAAATCACCTGGACTTCACAATTTAATCAATATTGTTCCGTAATGAACAACAAACTGTTGCCGGTCCCCTCCCCAAAACATTTGATGCAACCGAAAACAATCAAATTTCCGTTGAGTCCCACCTGCATTCCGTATTCCGTAGTTGTTCAACGAAGCCAACGAACTTGTCGTAGGCAGTGGACCTGGATTTGTCCATTTTCGCGTCCGAAATAGCGCTTAAAATCGCTATTTAAATATAAACAACACAGGAAAACATTGCTCTTTTGTTATGATTTCTATCAGCTGTAACGCCAGTGTTACCAGATCGCACCACTGCTTTTAAGTAGAATACTAGCAACCAGCCCTGGTATTCAAGTAAGCTATCGGTAAATATTTAAACTTTGAATTAAGCGCTTAATTTATCGTTTTTTCATGCAAAATTAAAAGTGATAACATAAAAATGCATAATTGAATAATTGATTACAGTGAGTTGTTATTTCCTGAATTTAAAAGACTGTTAGCAACATGCTAGAAACGAGTAACAGTCCATTGGCGCCAATGTTAACATGATAACATTTATTTCAAAATGTAAGCAAACCAACAATTAAATTTAATTTTATTTATTTATTCACGCTTTATTATTATTTATACATAACTGCGTTCACATTAATATTTACTTAAATAAGAACGTTTTTCACTTGTTCGTTGTTCATTGTCTTATGTTTGTTCGTTGTGAAATACTTATGCTCTGCGCATAATATTTCCTGAAATATTTTTTTACAAACTCTTTAGGGTAGTGTACATTATTGTATTTAATTATGTTTTACCTTAAAAAACTTAAACCCATACAAAAATGCTTTAAGCTACTTAATGTTAATAACAAAACCCACCATTGTTTTTGTTCGTTTTTCATTGTGTTTTCTTTTTGTTTAGGCTTGCCCTACGTGTATTCGCGTGAATTATGTAGAAAAAACAATCACAGTCCATTGAAAATATATAAAATTAGTTGCGTTTGTATGTGATAAACTGCCCGTGTTGGCGTCGAGAAAAGGTCTAGTACAGAGGGTTGCAAATAATGGACATCTAGAGCAACGGATTACTGAATTCGTGACACAAAATATTTACAACATTTCATTTAGGAGTACCTAAACCTTACGCTTTAAACTACGAAAGTGCGGAACTTAGTCTAAGGAAAAACGAGTGCCGAGTGGAAAGCTAAGGAAAGCTGCGAATGTGCTTAAATAATTTATGACATTTGGGCAGATACGAGGGGAAGTGAAACTCGGAAGCGGAAGTAAGAAGAAGACCCGAAGTGGGGGTAAACTAACTAGGACGACTTATCGTGTTCTAAAGTTAGGCATCTAAAAGTAGCGTAATATCTGAAGATCCTAGCCGCGTTTGGCTCGCAGCACGAGAAGCGTCAGCACCAGGAAGCCCACGATCCAGGACAGCGTGCTCACATAGCCGATGTACACATCCGACTCCAGTATCGCCCAGCCACGTGTGAGGATGGAGCGCAGCGAAGAGGTGGCCAGCGTTAGTGGCAGGCACAGTGATATGTATCTGGGGGATAAGAATACTTAAATTTCCATTCACAACACAGTGAGCCTCATAAGAACTCACCTCAGCACAACGGGCATGCCCTCAATCGGCCAGATCACTCCAGACAGCAGCAGGGTGGGATAGAAGGAGCCCAGCGCAAGCTGGATGGCGTTCCTCTCCAGCTCGCACACCGAGGAGATGAGGAAGCCGAAGCACATTCCACACATGCCCTGCAACAGGGTCAGCACGATGACCCAGAATAGGTCGCCGTTGTTGGTCACCCCGAACACCACCAGCATGAAGATCAGCACCAGAGTGGTCTGTCCGCACATCACCACGAACTGGGTGATCACGTGCGAGAAGAGGATCTCGAAGGGCGAGACGCCAGCCACCCAGGAGCGATCCAACAAGCCCTGGAAAGGAAGCAAGCAAATATTATTATAATTGTTCCCTAAAGAGGATAGATTTTCTCGACTTACCTCAGTGCGCTCAATAATCAGAGCCGATGACGTCAAAGCGACAGCCAAGAAGAATACAATGCTATTAAATATGTGAAAAAAAAAAAACATTAATGACTCTCCCATTAAATGTATATCTATGAAACCTACGTCAAGATCACGCCAGGTGCCACGAAATCGGTGAACGATGGATTCATGGTGCCGTAGATGGGGTCCCTGAACTGAATGGGCACGTCGCCCAATTTCGGATTGCTGCCGCACTGGCCGAGAAGGCCCATGGCGAAGTCCCTGAAGGCCAGCTGGATGTCCCGATTGAGCATGACGCCGATCTGCTGGTTGGACATGTCCAGCCAGACCTTGACCTCGGAGGAGTCGATCGTTTCCTCGTCGGAGTCACGTCCCAGATTAGCTCGGGCAATAAAGGCGTCCGTGAAGTTCTCGCTGATGTAGACCGCCCCCCAAGCCGTGCCCTTTCTCACGGCCTCTTTGGCATCGTCCAGGTCCTCATAATATGTTTTAACCACGCTCGTATTCAAATGACTCAGATAGCGACATCCCAGGTTCTTGAAGTGGCATCCGTCCTCCCAATAGCAGTTTTCCTGAAAATATTTTTATATTATATTAAATTTTAATTGGTTAAAGTGCAAGTGATTTGATCATTAATATGGTTAAGCTGGTCTTTAATTATAGTTGTATGATAATTAAGCTTATATTTAAGTGCTCTTTAAATTGTATATTTTATGGCATCAAATGCTAATAAAATTCATCTAAAACATTGTTACGTTTTTATGGTTGTGAGTTTTTAACAAAGTTAAAAGTGGTATAATCAAAATATTTCAAAGTCTATAAATTTTAGTTGGTATTCAAACTAATAAACTTTTAATAGTTTGAGTTTTACCTTGAATACTGAGCTAAGACTTGTAATGTGCGTATAGTGTTTGTATAATGTGTGTCTTACCCTTACCGTGTCGTTCATCTCTCCGTTGACTATGGCCAGGTTGAGGCCCTGGGGATCTCGTCCGATAGCCAGGCAGAAAAGGATCACCTGCATGACGGGCAGGGCGAAGATGAAGAGCATGACGCCCACGTTGCGCCACATGCGCAGCATGTTCTTGGTGAGCAGGGCGCGGATCTTGCCCTTGGAGGTGATCTTGCACAGGTTGGAATAGCAGTCCTGGCAGCTCTCCTCGTCATTGGGATTATTGTTGCGCCTGGACGGCGGCGGACTGTAGGGCTCCTGGTTGAGCTGTTGCAAACGATAGATGTAAAGATTAACCCTAGCAATCGCAAAGATATTCCAAAACGAACCGTGTAGATGGAGCCATTGCTGTCGTTGATGAGCACCTCCTTGCTCTGGTGGAAGTTGAGGCCCACCACGCCGCCCTCCTGGCTGGAACTCGGCTTGTCCATCTTGCTGCCAAAGGCCATGGCGTGCAACGAGATGTTGTTACTACTCCCGAAAAACCAGTTCAAAACCACAAAGAGATGGAGGTGGAACACAGATTGCGAGCATGCGAGTGTCGAATGGAGGAGAGTCATAGTGGAGAGTTCAGAGTGGTGATTAGAGTGGTTGTCGTCGGGTTAGCCACGTGGTGCATGCCAGTCTAGATCCTTACCTGAAGTTCACGTGGGTCACATCGCCCTTTTGGCTTTGGATACGGGATAGCTTGAGGAAAACCTCCTCCAGGCTGATGCACTTGTAGATGGAGAGCAGGACGCTGGGTGACTCCTCGGCCAGCAGGTGACCCGACCGCATCAGACCGATCTGTAGATTATTAGTTTATTAATTTATATAAATTTAGCTACCTTATCTGTGAATCCCTTACCGTATGCGCCTGTCGTGCCTCTTCAATATAATGTGTTGTAATGATGACCGTCTTTTGGCCCGCCTTGGTGATGTGCACCAGGTGATTCCAGATGCTCTGACGCAGGAGTGGATCCACACCCACGGTGGGTTCGTCCAGGATCAGCAGTTCTGGATCGTGCATTAAGGCCACAGCGAAACTCACACGACGCTGCTGACCACCACTGAGATTCTTCACCAGTCGCTTCTCCGACGGCAGATCAAGGAAGTTGAGCAGGAACTGCAGACGTTCCAGGATCTCCTTGGTCTCCATGCCAAAGATCCAGCCGAAGTACATCATGGTCTCCTGGATGGAGAACTCTCCGTACAGTGCGATCTCCTGGGGCATGTAGCCCACACGCTTTCCGGGAACACCTGATCCCCTAGTGCCGGGCTTGCCGCCCAGCACAAAGATCTCACCGGCGTCCATGTAACGACGTCCAACGATGCAGGAGAGCAGGGTGGTCTTGCCACATCCGGAGGCTCCCAGAAGACCATAGCTGGGAAAAAAGAAAAGCAATTTTAATTAAAAAGTGTTTGTTGAGAGCGAAATGATAGAGTAGTAAAATTCTAGCATATACTAAACTAAACCCAAACCTTTATTTATTATTTTCAAACACTTGTTGTTTGTTGTGTATATAATTATATTCTCATAAAATCTTTTTTAAAGTTTTTATTTTGGAAAGCAGACATTACCTATTAGCATTTTTAGTTTTTCTTGAATGTCACTTTTTTATACGTTTTTTGACCATTTAACGGGGTCACAAAGGGTCAAGAAGCCAACCGTGACAGAGAGGTAAAGAGATTAAATGAAAAGCAAGCAAAAAGAGGGAAAAACATTTAGCCAACTCAGCACGAAAACTGTCGCCACCGTAAACAAGCCTATATATGTAACTGGATAGATATATATGTATACGATCGTGGCATGTCGGCGGCGATGTCAATGCTAATTCCAGCAGTTCAAGTTGAATTATTTCGAAATGTTCACCTTGAAATGTAAGAAATGCCCGCAGCTATCACAAAATGCGACTCCGCCCCGTTTTTGTGTTTTTGGGGAGGGGTTAGTCCCCCATTATTATTATCGCCATCATCATCATGATGAACTTGGTGGCTGCGATTATTGTGATTATCGCATTGTTAGTTTGTCGTCTGTTTTCGTTTGGTCTTCGGCCTTTGACAAAAAAAATATTGCAGCTCGTAGGTCGCACGTTTTGGCCTCTTATTGAATCTATTATTATAATTAGCGTGCTAAGCCATTTAGCGAATTAAACCAGACAAAATCTGATAATATAGCCCCTGGGGATAGGAGTGTCTGTCTGTCTGGTAGTTGGCCAGCCTTTAATCGACTTCAATCGCTAATGCACTGACTTTGACAGCCGAAAAGCAGTTCGTTGACTCGTTCAAAGCCGAAAAATATATGACTAACTCGGCGACCTAACCTAGGTCAAAAAGCTGAACGAACCAGGCTGTTAACTGGGTCAAGACTGCTGCACAGACGGCGGAGAATAAAATATAAAATCCGTTACGACACAGCATTAGGTCGCTGAATTAATCACTCAGAATGCCGAAAACAAGAAATAAACAAAATTTAATAATACAGCTCGGGCCGTAACCAACCAATGCCAGAGGCAGTTGAAAAAAAATGAATCTACGATTTTTTATTTTTATGGCCCCTAAATGTTTGCCAAAAATTCGTGTGCCGCAATTAAGCACATGTGCCGTGACAAAGATGGCAATAGATCAGTTGGGGGGTCTCTGAACAAACATCATTATTGTTTTGCAGCCATTTGCAATCTTTTCAGACGACAATCGATCAATATAGCCGGGCATATTGGTTTTGTTTCGAGAATAACGCAAATAAGCCCAGTGTCTGGCATACAAATAGATTTCGGGATTAATTGCCAAGACGTGTGGACTTAGCCGCGTCATTGACGTCAGTTGAAAAGCGGCTTAATTGGGATCACTCCACCAGGGGCATCTCTGCGATGCGAGATCAGGCGAACTTTCCTAACGACCCTCGCTTAGCCGCTAGAATTATCATGCAAAAATGCCGTTTCAATTGCAAGATAGTCGAACGACTAAACCGGTTAGCCGCATATAATAGCCGCAATTAGGCGCAAGCGTAACCAAGTGACCTCTGTTGTAGACGAAATCGGATCGGAGATCTGTGATCGGTGATCGGTGCAAGTGCAATCAAATCTCAGACACAAGGAAATCGCTTAGCATTGCTGCTAATTTCGAATTCGAGTTCAGCCAGCATTAGGTGCTAATTACTTTCGCCGTTTCTATTTTACAAACTCGCTAAATTGAGCTGTCAGCATTTCACTTTTATTGATGGATCTCCCGCCCCGGAATCGCTAAGATCACTCTCACTCACATTGTTCCCTTGGGCACGGTCATGTTCAGGTTGTTCAGCACCTGGTTGGCGTTCTTCTTCTTTCCGTACGCCTTGAAGGCATGCCGCACGGATACGGCGGCCTGTGTGTTCCGTGGTCCATTGGCCGGAGCACCCCATGCCGCCACGGCATTCGGCTGTGTGCCACCATCGTTGTTTGTGGCCGCCATCGCGGAGTCTGTGGAAATACTGCAAAGATATCGGGAAAAGTGAATTAGTTCGAGGTTTCAGATAAAGCGTTTAAAAAGTATTATTATTAAATACCGAGAGTAATTCAATTTTAATTGTACTTTATCCATATCCAAACAGAAGACACTTGATATCTTTTTTTTGATATCAAAGATAATAGAGTTAAATATAATTTAAATAAATAAAACAACAAAAGGCTGGGGTATCTAAAAGTAAACAATGAAGTAGCAATTTCAATGCCTATATCGTATGAGTATTTGCATTTTAAATGCTTCTATTGAACTTGAAAAAAATGGAGATTACAAGAGTAGGTTTATTTAACTTTAGGGATCTATCGTAAATTAAGAGTATACAAAGTAGTAGTACCTCAGTTTCCATTTCAATTAAAGTCGTTAACCATTGTCATCACTTTTTCAAATGCCTTACATATCTTTTAGTTGCTCCGGTTTTGTAAGACCTTTCTGAGCTAATCCTTTTAAGTGCGGACATTAATGGGAATCATGAGTGTTAAACACACATTGTAGAGAGTTTTAGCCATACAAAACTGGTTTCATTCGCTAGCTAGAATACTTAATAGTGTTATAATTGGCAGCTTCCTGCTGTCGCATATCAGATATATACATTTGCATAACGATTTGCATTTGAACCCGCTTCGAATGTGTGTTATGGGCTTTGTGGGGTACGCTTCAATAGCTCGGCATCTCGGCGCCGAAACTATGTCAGCGGCACACATTGCAAAAAATCATAAAACAGAGCGAAACGGCAAAAAATACAATGGACAAGCTTGGCAACACTTTTCATTTCAATATTTATAGTTGGGCACTCGTCTCTTGAGCAACGCGCTTTTTGCCCACTTGGTCGGCCGAAAAGCTGGAGTCCGTCCGAAGTTAAAGTTAAAGTTAAGCTAAAGACGGACTGAATGCTAGAGGTAAGGTAAAGTCGTTGGCCAAGTCTGGTTTTGGACCAGCAATGGTTGTTGATTGCTCAACAGCCATCCATCCACTACCAAGTTGGTCAGCCGTCGAGCAAATATGCAAGCCCACTTTGCAGTTTGCAGTTATCATTTGCATTTGCATTGGCAGAAAATTATGCAATTCCCATGCAGCTTTTGCACGCGGCGCAAACGTGTAAACAGCCAAAAGATTCGGCAATTTTGGGTCAAGGTTAGCTGCACTATTAGTCGGGGAAAGAAAGTTCATAATTGCCTGCAATTAATCACATTCGCACCTCTTGAACATATTTTGACTGCCAGCTATAAATTATTTTTTTCGGGTTTTCATATCATTAGCGCTGGCAAACGAGCAAGTCATACCAGAAAACGAGAAGCGAGACAAACAGACCCAAATATAAATAATACGCTGGAGGGGGAAACTAGTTCAAGGTCACTAATTGAGCGCATTCGATTGACGATATTTTGCCTTTTTTCTGTTCCCACCGATGTCGCTTTCGAAAACGAAACGATTTGGCCGTCTCGAGTTTTTGCTAATCGATTGCGTTACTTCTCGTTAAGATAAATATTCGATCGGCGGCAAATATTTGCATTTATTATATGGCACGAGATGGGTTGGGATTGGAATTGGGATTGGGTTGCCCAACGGTCGAGTGGCGAGCAAACATCCTCAAATAGCTGCGTTTGCAGGGACAATTAAGTGGCTATATTATGCGGCCTATCAAATATTAGCATAATGCGCTGACAACATTTGGGGCTGGGCCGCACGAATTCTGAATATCAAACGCACTCAGAAATGCTGCCATGCTGCAATTTCATTCGACCGGTTGACGAAATGTGTTTCAAGTTCGTTGCCTGAGTCTTTCGATTTGCGTACAGTGGTCGGCGCGGAGTTAGTCACAGCCCAAAAGCCAAGAGACAACAGCCAACACTCGCGGGTTGCGTAAATCGGTGCGTCTCTGTGTGCGCCAGTCAACAATGGACAAGGTCAGGCCAGGTAGTTTTTTATAATGACAACAAACCGACATTTTTTCCTCTTTTCCTCACTTTTGTGCTTGACATTTATGGCTTGAAGATTTCGGCCCGCCGATGGTGGTGTTTGTTTGTGTTTGTGAATGCTTATTGATAATTTAATTAACTATTAGAGCGCTATTTATGCATGCAGCTATGTGCTCAGCACGGGCCCACCATTTTTTGGGACGCTTATCTCTTGGATTTCTTCAGAGACGCACCCAGCTGAATGGTGAAGCGTGAGAATTGGTTAAGGTTTGTCAACATACTGAGTTATGGGCGGAAAAAACACTTCGAAACACTAATATACATATATAGTCCAACGGACTCGTCATTTCCCTTAACCAGAAACCATCAATAATATTAACTGCACTGCTCTGCCATAACTGACACATTTTCCTTTCCGCCCTTTGCTCACCGTGCTAAATGCGAACTTTAGAATGTGTAATTGTCGTGGCGAATAGTTTGAAATAAACGCGTGCTGCGAGAGGCAAAGTGCAGAGTGACTCCCACCGAGACGACAGTGAGGTCATATAAAGATATAGACTAGGAAGTACACGGCGAGAAAAATGGCAAAGCCAAATTTGGTGTATACACATTGATTGTACAGTACGAGTTTAAAGTTGATTGTAATCAATTTATCTAAATTGACTTCGATCTTTTCAGTGCTATTTTACATAATAGCCTGAGAGGCTGCACTTCGTGCTGCGATTTCATTGATGATCGAGCCTCCTAATCGTCTATAATCATTGAAGGGAGAGGTATTATCGGGGTTTCAAATTGTTCCTGGCTCCGATGAGCTGGAGTCTGTCACGCATCGATGCCAGCAAACGAATGCTGAATGCTAAGCACGCCGATCCCCGGCGGGTTCTTGGGTCTCCAGACCTCAGGGGAATTCCAGGCCAGACCGGGTACTTATTATTGGCAGGCAAAACACCTCTTAGCCATTTCCATACAAGTCGCTGCCACACGCGGAAGATGCAAATGTCGTGTAATTGCCTTTTGTTGTACTCTTTTTGCGCGCGCATATGATTAAGAGCTTCTATTCTTGGGCCAACGAGGAAGCCATTGAACTGACAGACTTGTCATTTGCCAAATAAATCAGCAAACTCCCATGATTTACAGACTGAAAATGAAGGCTGGGAGATACCCGGCCAGTGTTTCATCTTCACATGAATGGTATGAATCCGCTGAAGTGAATTTAAAACCAAAAGAAGACGAATTCGCAATGGCGGGGCATTATGCAATGAGCCTTTTGGTATTTGACATAATTACAAACTCGTTCGCCCTGCTGAGAAATGCGGTCGCATTTTTCGGCCTAGCTGGCAAATATGCAAAAGCGATTAAAAAATCAGCAAAAGACACAAAAAAACATATATGTGTTCACAAGTGGGAAAAAAGACTGGCAAAAGGGTGAAGCGCTGGAAAAGTCAAATCGCTGGATTATGCAATGCTGATGGCTCGACAAGTGTTGAAGTCGAGATCGGGCGTTGACAGCAGGAAACTGGTAGATAATGCCGATTCCCAAATCCCAAACCAATGACTGATGGCCGATTGACTTGCCACCAAGTGGGTCAACATCAGTGGGTCAAAATGGAGAAAGAAAAAACGAAAATAAACCGAAATGATTGCGTTTGCTTCGCGCCTTGATTGCAATTTATAGTCGTAATCTCTGCACGTTTACCCACGAATCTACGAATTTACTTACGTTGATATCAGCATTTTATTTGTTTCTTTTTCGGCGATGGTGGGTGTTGTTTTGTTGGCTTTGCTTCGCCTATTGCTTGTTTTTATTTGCCGTTGTCTAAATGCTAGTTACTTTGTTAAGCGTTTACTTTTACTTTGCTGCCGGGCCAATCTTTTGCAATGCCCAAGTGGCTGTGAGGCTGTGCTTTTTATGTGTTTCAGGCACACATTTCTGAAATGTATAAATAATAGTCATGTTTGAGCGTAAATTGTTGTTTGATTTATGCACTGGCTGGAGACCTGGAGTTTGCAGAGCTTGTATGTATGTGTATCTATCTATTTTTCTTTGCCGGCTTTTGTATCTTTCACCTGGGCTTTCAATATTGCGCATGCGTCACGTTGTATATGATCTGGCAGGCTTTTGGCCAAGTCATTGCTGGTGATGAATGAGAAACCATCAATGATTTTACGCCATAAGTAGCTTAGAATTTGGGGGAAAAGCCTGCTTCTAGATCACTCCAAAAGTAACAATAACCGGTTGATCAAATTCCCCGTTTCAAACATTATACAATCAACACCTTGCGGTGTTTACTTCTGTAGTTGTGATAATAGTATAATGCCGAATTGCTGAGTCATTTCTGATGACTGCAGCGTTATACGGTCAACATTCATACAACTGTGATTGTTTCTTGGACTAAAAGCGGCAATTCGATATGCGAACGGACCAAAAGCCGCTTAGTTCAGCGCAACAATAACAATTTAAGTAGTTATAACAATAATAATTGAGAGCCCGATAGCAATGTACGCATTTGACATTGGGCTCTGTTGTTTTCGGAGCCACTTGGAGATGTGTTAAGCACCGAAGTTTCAGCTTTCAGCTTTGAAAACAACAGGCGAGTTCTTAGCAATCATTTGCTATTCGCTGATGCCTAGTTTGCATGCCGAGTGCGTTGCCGTTTTTCTATTGCCAAGGTCAAAAGTAGCTGGCATGCAATGGTGAAGCTCCGTGAGTTTCCGGTGCAGCGGAAAGTTTTATCTAAGCGCTAACAAGTGCGTCATCGAATGTGCTAAGTGAGAACCCAAAAAAGTAGGGGGCAAGCATCAGTTACGAGTTAGTCATCTGAAAAACCCACGGACTCGCAATGCATTTAAAAGTTGCTCAATCAGGTGGCCAGTTGAGCATAAAAGCATTCAGCCATTTAACCATTTAGCCGTTTAACCAGCTGCAGACAATGCTTGGATGAATTCATTCAACACAATTTAAATTTCAATGGGGCAATCTTAATGCAAGCGCTGAACGACTTTTCAGCAGCTGCAGACAGGAAAAACCATAATTAAAACTTAAGGCTTAATGGGCCTACGTGTGTGGGCTACGAAAAGACGTTAATTCGGCCTCGAAAATTTTAAGAATATCAAACGAAAAATAATCTCCCGAATGAGCACTCAACACCCAACACTTTCGATTTCTAGTGGCCAGTTTTCATTTTCTTCGACTGGCTTTTCCGATGACATAATTTCAGGCACGTATGTCTGTGAGTTGGCTTTTCAGCAGAAGTACAACTGTATGCGACACACTTTCGTGACTGCAACTTCTTCGACGGGCGGGCTTTTGGCCATTTCTGCAAATGGCGAGCCAAACCAGTTAGCAACTGGTTCTGCAACAGGTCTTTAGACTTTTCGGCGGCCCGTGCCCAAAAATAAATAGCCGAGCAGTCACCCTCACTCACCCACTGACTAAAACCAAGGTGTTAGATAATCCAGATGGTAGTCTGTAAAGCCAACTTGAGTCGGACCTAATCAATTCGTGGCGTGTATCGATCGGCAGTTGTTGCTCTACTTAAACCAGTCTGAAGTCCGATTCCTGCGAAAACTCGAAAGAGAATGTCCGATTGCCTCAATTAATATTTAATTTTCTCAATTGTTGTGTATGTCTCACAGTTGCACAATCACATCCAGGCAACCTGGAGTTCAGCAGGGGTCACGTGAACCCCAACAAATGTTGGGCTTGTCATGGAATAATTTTCACCCCTTCTGAATTTATAATGTCCACAAGTATGAATTACAGATGTACCCCAAAGGTCTACAGCTGTAAGGCCAATTGAGAAATCAATATGACGAACTGTCGTCCCGATTAAATCTCAAGCAGCTCGTTAAATATCTTACTTGACTTTATTGAGCAATTAGGGCCTGTTGATCGGTTATTAAGTGACCGACGTCATGGGACACAGCACAGCATTAAGTCCAGTTTAAGACCAATTTGATTCTGAATTGTTATGCAGCTCAGGGTAATCATTCAGGGGGAAGTATTAGCCGTTCGCTTAAAATCGGTTAGAGCAATGCAAATTGTTTGCAATTAGTCTAACAATCCCCATAATCATATCGGAACGGATCCGATTGCTAAGCGAATTTTCTCGAGTTCTGCCGGCTATTTATATAAGCTTTTATCTTAATAGCTCGGCGCCGCTGCCTTGGTATTAATTAAGTGTCGCAGCGTTTTACGGCTTAATAATGATGCCTATACCTCTGGATATCTAGACACAGCCTCAGTCAGCTTCACTCTGTTGCCGAGTGGAATGGATCGGAGGCACCTTGAACTCTGCTCGAGGCATAGCCGCGACGTGATAAACAGAGAATAAGAGGCCCCCAAAATGCTCACCGACCGAAAGAAAGAAAGACAGATACTGGAAAATAAAAAAACCCCAAAGACCCCAAGTCGAAAATACCAGTTCAAGTTTAAACTTAAAATGCTGCACAGCTCGGAAATGCACATGTGGAGAGAGAGGGGCTAAACCTTGACAACTAATTTCAGGGCCTTTGACGAAGGTCTCTGGGTGCACAAAATACGACGATGAATGCAGTTTATTGTAAGATATAATTGTTATTATTATGACGCTTTGCAAAGTGTGCAATGAAAATGCAAAAAGTCACAGAACTTAATTGCGCTGAACTTTGCTCGAATTGCAATTTGCAATGTCCAGTGAAAAAAGTGGCTAACTGCTCTCTGTTTGTAGATGACCTCTTCCCATTTTGGTGGTGGGCGTCACCTAAAGCCGCTAATTTTTTTATTTGGCCCCACGGGGCGGATCAGTTGGAATGCGCTGATCTCAGGCAAATACTGAGAATCAAAGGGCTATTAGCAAAATACTTATGGCAGTCGTAGGTCAGAAACGTGTTTTTTACTGCCCGAGGAAAGTGCTTGAGGTCCGGGACTAGAATCAGAAAAATTCCACTGCGACAAAAAGCCAGGCAGGTATTGTTCCCAGGGTTTCTGCACTCTGTCATAAGGCTGATCAATAAAAGCAAAATTACGCAAAGTGCCATGGCGATAAAATCCATGTACAATGGCTGCACGAATGACACATCGGAGCGATGTGAAATGCAGTTAATGACCGAAATTATGACCACATTTTTCACATTTTTTTATGCAATTCACATCCATCACAGGCAAAATGTGTAGCAATATCGCGATGGAGTTGCCGTCGACGGATTGGTAATATCAGAGTGGTCATATTCTAACAACGTTTTGGGGAGGGAGACGATGACGACCACTCCGCCCATTATTTGTATGCCAAACGCGGAGCACACGCGTTGGAACATTTTGAGGGGGGAAGGTAACGCGGGCGGAGACATCCACTTTGTTATTGATGATGTGGATCTCGATGATGATGATTATGATGATGGTGGAAGTTCGCAAACAAAGTAATTGACGACAAAGCAGCAGAGCGGCCATTTGTTTTTGTAAAGAATACGCTGTTGTTCGCTTAAATATCAAACTGAATGCCTTTTGGGCGATTTCCTGAAACGTGTGGCGATGTCGGCACTGTTGGCCATTCAAGCTCGGCAAATTCCAAAAAGTCCCATTTTGTTTGATGAGCAAATTTACACTTACAATGCGCGTTCTAGTTGGCCTGGGAGCAAATATGTTTGCACACAATTTCAGTCGTTTCGCTGATTTCGTATTATAATCCACTTCTCGCCAAACGAAAGACTTAGGACACGAACGCGATCGCTTGTAATCTTGATCGCCGATGGATGGAATCTGTCGACGTTCCACGGGGGTTCACACAAAAAACGACGAGCGGACCGAGGGAGCGTATAACCGGAGCACTTGCGTTGCGCTGAAAGGTTCGGCCAAGACTGACTTTGAGTCGCTGGCCAAAAGGCGGACTGAGCCGAGCTGAGTTGACTTAAGCTGATGCTGAGACGCTGGCGCTGCGTCGACGTTGGCGCTGCTAGCTTTGCACTTTACACTTTGTCAATGGAAGCGACAGAGACGGAGGCAGCGCAAGAGCGAGTGCGACAGAGAGGTAGCGAGCGAGCGGTAAGCGAGCGGACGGCGATTGCACTTTTGCACGTGCGTTTCAAGCGCGACTATAAACGCGTCTAGTTGTTGGACCTGCGAGTGACTGACTGTCTGAGTGCCTGGAACTCGACTGCAAAGCTTAAGCTTAAGCCAAAGCAGACCGCAAAACACCTGCGCCTCAAAAGCACTCGAAAAGTCACTCACTTTTGAGCGGTTTGGTGGCAACTTGGCGGCGAATGAGCTCGTCGCGTCCAGCAAAACAAGTGAACGAGTGGCAAGTTTGTTGGCTTCGCTCCTGGCGGCGGTTCACCTTCTCTGAAAAAGGGCCCCGGTTTTTGGGTTTTTTACGTCGTTGTAGTGACGTTACATGTACATGCCACTTATGCAATCCACGAACGACCTTGGCTATCTTCTTCTTCGGCCAGAATTGCAAAAGCACAATGGGCCGCTCACCCATTCACTGCAGCTCTCTTTTTTTTAGATCATTTAATGGCTTCATTTGGCCGTAATTGCAATCGCAATCTCATTAAAATTCCCAAGTCTGTTTTAATTAGGGCTGATATTGCTTTTCTTTGCACAAGTAACTAGCAATCCAACTGGAGCAAAGTTCACCGCTAATAGATCAAATGGGCCAGGGAGAGATATACATTTTTGCAGCTGCCCAAGGCCTTATTATTAAATGCCTTAATTACTATAATTGCTATGCCAAAGAATGCTTTTGGTGGCTGAGTGATGGACAGACATTTGCGGCCAAGCCGCAAAATCAATAAACATGTCTATATTAAAATTTTGTTGTTTGTCTATTGCACAATTTCAATGTCATCCAAGAAAAAAAAAACGAAAAAATTAACAAGCCGGCGTTAAGGGCGTGACTAAGGGCGTTTGATGTGTGTTAGGGAAAAACGAAGCCACAAGAAAGAAACAAGAAAATATCCAAACAGACTAAACTGTCCAGTTTTGCGCAATGCTGACATTGAAAATGCACAGCCAACTTGGCGATGTGGGTGTTTCTGGCCAAAAGAGTGCCATCGAATCGAGTGTTGTAACAAATCGCGTTCGAACATCTTAAGCAGGTGGTCAATGGTCAATGGACAGTAATACAATAGCAATGGACAGCAAGTCGGGTTTCAATATTTGGGAGCTTTACATTTTTTCATTTGCTATTAAACGGCAATTAACTGGCAAGGTCGCCTGCTATACACTATAATATCTGCCCGTCATGCATTCCCGGGATCTAAAACATTGACTTATCTAGCTAACAAATCGGTATTTAATAGGCGGTGTGATATTTTTTCCTTACAGATTACTCATACGCCATGTGGAACGGGCAGTTGGATTTAATGAATCGCATAAAACCGATTTCGCGGCTGACTGATGGGTCTGTAAACATCCTCGTAGTGGCTCCAATGGATATTACTGTAGTGGAAAAAACAAGCAATTCAGACTTGTTTCAGGGGATATCAAGAAATAAATAAACGAAGTGCGTCGCTGTCGCACTTGACATGGTTTTTGGAATATACGATGAGCAACGTGCTAATGAGCCCTGAAAACTCGGTTCCTCAGCTCCTCATTCATCATTAAATTGGGATATGTCGAAATAGTCTTATGGCCGTTATGATTCAGTCTGCTCATCCAAATCTAGTTTCCATTTCCAGGTAATTTACAATAAGTAAAAAGCCAGGTCATGGTATACCAATTTGTGCAGTGGAAGTCATGTAAAGCCTTCAATATTTTCGCTCTTACAAGTCGCAAATTTCGTAACTGTTGTTTTAGTTTCAACTAATGGGTAACGCCCCCACACAAATATAATTCAGACAACACGGTTTGCCATCAAGACGAAATCCAAAACTAAGCTTGCAATTTTCTAACTTGGCTTTTTGTCTTTCTTTGTCTTATGGAAGTTTCTTTTTTTGGCCAGTCATGCTGTGCAAGCAACAACAACACCTTGAACAAGTTTGTTGACTTCGGCTTGGAAAAATGAGAACAACAACAAATGGTAACTGCGAAAATAGCAATAAAGTTATTAAAGAAATTGGTTGACAAACGTTTTTGGGTTTTGCCATTGCATCAATACTACACTCGACAGCTTCACTTACAATTTCGGCCTTTTGTCTTGCGATGTGCACATTTGAAATCCACATTTATAGCCCTCCATTCCCAGTCTTAGTCCCCATTCATTTCGGTTTAGTTTCTTCTTTCCCTCCGTTTTTCGGTTTATCTCTGTGTTTTTATGCTGCTGTGAAAATGGGCACAAGGTCGTCGGTTTTGAGAGGAGGAAGTTTGCTGGGAAGCTGGCGGCGCAAAGGGGCCAAATTCCAGACGGACTGCAGAAGCTCCAGCCTGGCTTTAAATTAATTGCATCCAGCCACGAGACGACTGTGTCGGCAAACTAAAGTCCATAAAACGGATTGCACTTAACGATAAAATTTCCCTTTCGCTCGAAACTCGTTTTTGTTCGCTCGTTCAGACTGTGTCCTAATCCCCTGTGAGTCACAGGAGACTTAATACAAGAAAGAGGACTTAATAAGCCCCCTGAAAAGGCCTTACTGGTTAACTTAAAGGTAACTCTTTATACGAGCTGAGTAATTAATCTGAATCTTCCTGTTTCTGTTCCACTTAGCTAACAATTGACCTCAAGTAAATTGCAACCGTATAAGCCATCAGATCAATTAAGTTTCGTTAACCTTTATAAGGTTGTTGTGTTCAAATCTTTCCAAGATATTCAAGATATTTCTCCAATTTTGCTCACTGCAACTCAGAGCAATGGAGTGCAAAGCTCCAGCTGCTGGCAAGCTTTTCAGCACTCAAAGTAGTTTCTTTCGCGGCTTGCCAAATATTATGCAATTTCAACAGCTCAGAGAGAGACTCGACTAGTTTGGCTTATTTTCGAGTGGCCACATGGAAAGGAGCTGCTAATGTAACAGATAAATTAATTACAATTAGGGGCTGTAAACGCAAACGGACCATTGGTTTTGCTGTAATTACTTGGTTCACTTCGAGTCACAGCGAAGAAGCTGAACAGCAAAGTGAATCTGGCTCGACTCGTCTTCGGCTGGAATAATTTGTGAAGATTTTGGCCAAAGCTATCAAAGCTACCAAAAAAGAAAAAATAATACACGCCCCAAATGTGTCAAGGTCTTTTGTAAACTAGCAAATGAGCAAAAGAAACAAGGCACATAAAATCAAATCAAATGGAAACCGAAAGCTGGTCGAGCGATTTGGGACCGAGCTCTATTTTTCGGATATATATCCATAATTATCGGGGGAAAACTTTTTGGCACACAATGCACGGCATTTGAGTCAGATTTTTGCCAAGTTGATTGGCCGCGTTGTGCAACTTTTTTGTCTGTTTGACCACATTTTGTGGCAATTAGCAGGCTGGCCAACCTGTTGTTAATGCCATAAGCAAATACGCTGAAATAGTTGCTCTAAGACAATGCATGTGGCTTCTTGCAGTGAAAGTACCTTCAAAATATATTGACAAAATTTCACGACCATAACAACAACGTCTTTGTTTCGAGGAAAAGACCGCCGCACAAAAGCCCTAAGAACTGGCGGAAATTTATGTGACAGTCTTTATTCTGGACAATTATATCGGGCCTACGTGATATGGCTGATATTCATTAAAATTTAGCTCGCATCGTATAACTCCGAACTGTGTTCTTTAGTTTATCAAAAGGTGGTAGGTTAGTCAGAAAAGCTAAAGCCAGTGACACTTGCACATCGCGGAAATAAATCTTCAATTGCTAAAGTTCTTATGACAGGCGTGTGCTTTTCAGATCTCTTTTAATTTTTTTTATTAAGATTACTTGGTGATTTCCTTTAAGATCTGTGGCCTTACAGGCCAAACGACTATCTCCACACTGAGTGGGATAGAAATTAAGCATAATATACCTTAATGGCTACAAAACAAAGTTCAACATACATTGTAGACGTTCTGTATGAAAATGTACGTACAGAACATAGTTACTATGTTAGAAAATAGTTACTAATGTTCTACAAAAGATAGTTTAAAATAGATTTGCTCAACGACCTTTGAAGCCCATTACTGGAGATCAACGAGCCTGTACATTCTCAGATTCAGTATTTATAATCGTCTGGCTGAGCAATCAAATGGTTATTGAGCTTAGGTTTTTTGTCTCGGCTAATCCAATAAATGAGACAACGCTGACAATGTTAAATTACTTTAAAGCTTTTGGTATGAGCTTGAGTTTTATATCACTTTGCTACTAAGGTAAATGCAATAAAAAGCTTATGTATAAGCGGGGGTATGAGCTTTTGGGAGCTAAGCCAAGTTCAAAGTAAGACCAAAAATGCGGTAGCCATAAGATTCATCAAAGCTCACATCAAAGCTTTTTACACTGTGTAACACATTTCGGGTTTTACGTATAAACAACAATCATAAAATGTTCCGCGTAGGTTTTTACAAATCTATAGTGTATACAACTTAACTTATATTTTACATTCTTCATAAAGTATTCTAAATTTGGTGTAACCAATAACTTAAGTAGGCGATAAAAATTTGTTTTAATTGAACCATAAAATTACTGCGCAGATAAGCAGGCAGCTCTCATTTATTGCTTATGGTTTTCAGAATTCCAATTGCACATTTCAGCCATTAGAATTTTAATTTTAGCGCGTGCTAAAACTGTTTTGAACGGCTTCGTCTGTACGAGGGCGTGCTTGGGTTGCAAATCATCACCCATAATCGTCCATAACAACAATTAACGGCACGCCAGGAGCGACAGGTATAAGTAAAACATGTTGACTGACAAAAAAGGCAGACAGAAATCGGAGTAATTTCCCAATACTTCGATGCCACTCACAACTGAACTAGTTCATGCGGAAGTGACGTAGCTGATTGTAAGGTGGATGTTGTATAATGAAGGCCAGCACAAGAGAAACACCGCTAAAGGCAACAAACAATCTCATTTCAACGATCGATACGGCGGTTATAGACCCGACCTAAAGCCGCATTCGGATGCTAATGATATGATTATGTTTGACATATAATGTGGCACAGGGTACATACATGGGCGTTGGCACGAAAAAGGGGGGCTAGTATATATGGTCCATAATAATATATAGATATTATCAAAACAAAGATCTTAGTAGGGCACTTATTGGTTTATATTAGAATATTGCACCCCTAATTGCTGCATTTTGGTTGCTACGCCCTTGTATGCGATCGCATGTGCTGCCAATATTATGTCATTCAAAAGGCGAACCAAAGAAGAAACCCAGCATAAATGAATGACCAATTTTATTTGCATAAAGCCGATACTTTCGCAGCGAAACACAACTCCCTTGTACCTGAAGTTGTGCGAAATTATGGCCAAATAATTTTTCACACATTGTGCGAAATCGACCGATTGCCGGATGTGCCACAATCCGCTCAGCTGCAAAAATCACCGGGCTGACGCCAATTGCGGCGATGATGGACGTTAATTTGTACGAAAACTCATTTGTTTGCCATTAATTGTGCGGATTTGTTAGGGAAATTATTGGAATTTGCAATTAGTTAAATTAAATGCTAAGTGCTGAAAGCCAGCCAGCCGTTGCCGAGCGAGGCTAAGCAGTCTCTTTAATAGAAACCATCGCCCTATAGCTTTAGCGGCCCTGGGTTCTATTTTAAGCCTTCAGTTTAGCGTTCAGTGGCTCATCGCAGATTGTGCCATAACTTGCTACGAATTTGTTACCTTACTACGTATTTATATAATTGCGAATTTCACTCGTCACTCTGTAAAGTGGCTGAAGTGGCTAAAGTTGCTTAGCATGTGAATAAATGCAATTAAAGCCCAACGCTTAATAAGCATGACGTGGAATTTGCGCAGACTATTACGAATTGCAAAATTGGGAATTTGCACGGCGGCGACAAGCTGGGCTCCCTGATTCCTGACTCCGACTCCGATAATGATCAGCTCCCAGTGAGTTGTCTAAATTTCCATTTCACCAAGCCATCGTCATGTAAGCCTTGTGCAATGCATCGAACTCCAGGTGTCGAGGGTGGCTATCGAGGTGTCATTCACGTTTGGATCCGAAATAAATACTTCACAGCTCGCCCAGTAATGAATGTGATCATATGCGATTTCTTTCACTCGGCTCATTTGAATATTCATTCATCGGCATATCGAACAGATTAATATGTTTTTCAATTCGGCGTTCCAAAAATAAATGACTTAAAACACGTGCCCGGCTGTTATTCAATGTGTACGTTTAAACTTTAGCTTTTGCAATAAAACACAAATCTATTCGATCGAAACGTAAAGAAGACACGAAGTTCTTGAGCGGCGACCTCGAAGCAAACCACTATTTGTTGTTATCGCTTGTGGTAAAATCGAATGACTTCGGCAACGAACTTCAGATGATGATCGGTAGATGGTTCAGTTCCGTTTCGACGACGTCTCTCGACTTAACGACTAGTTTATGGACCATTAAGGGACCTGTTAAGACATCTGTAATGGCTGTGACTCACATGGCACTGGGGTCCGACCAGCTGAAGTGACGCTTTATCCTTTCCAGGTCCATGATGGGCTGCTGCGTCTGCTGCTGGCTCAAGGTTGCCTCTTTCTTCGGCGCCATTTTGCCGTTTCCGAAAGGGATGCACTGGGCACTGGGCAATGTGGTTCAATGGATGATGCGAATAGCAGTTGCACAACTGGTTTGCCTGCCGCAGCTGCCAGTAAATAGTCTTGTTTATTTCGATTTGTTTCTGCACACACACCGATCTGTTTCTCACACTGAAATTCGCGTGCGCCTCCGCGCAAAACAAAAGACTTAGGCAGCGAACTAAGACTTCATATTAGGCGCGAGTGAGCGAGCGTTTTTTGCCTTTAGCGGTTTGCTTTGTCTTGTAACAGCTGTTTTCTGGTTTTCAAACTCAAAACGTGGACTCGAACGACAATCGCGAGGGCGCGGCGACAACAGCGTGTTTTAAAAAAAGAGCGCAGGCAAAACACGTAATTTGATTTATAACTAACGCTTCTTTCTTATAGGGTACACGTAATAAAAGAGCACAAAGTGATATCGTTTTCTTTGGCTATATGGCTGTAGCTATAGCTTTGCTGCCGATTTTTACTGCTGCTGCCAAACGCGCCGGAGTCGTGAACGAAACTGAAACACCAAGACGCGGGCATCAGGCGCAAGAGCTGCCGAAATGCGGCAAAAGCTGCAAAACGAGAGAGTTGCCGAGAGTTTTTGTTAAAAAAGAGACCTGAGATCGTGGGCCAGAAAGAGAGAGAGGAAGAGAGTGATTGTATTTTATACGATGTTGATATAGTTTTTTCACATAGATAAACATGCATGGCTTTAGTCATGCACATGGAGCAGTGAAATATCAAAAATCGAACATACCGAGCCAACGAACTTGTTGAGGGAATGTAAATTTGTTAAATTATAGCAAAGGTAATTAAGTATCAGGTGTACAGTATAAACAGTAATATACTTTTAACATTTTATATGTTTTATTTAAAGATGACATTTTTTTTGGCTTAGTAGGAGTGTAAATAATATAAATAACATAATAATTTTTTCCAGAGTATCAATGGTATTTCTATTACCTCCCCTACTTCCTCCTTGAAGCACTCACAGCACATTAATCAACAAATCTTAGAAAATGAGCTTAATTATGACCGTTTGAAAATCACATTTTCGACAAGCTTCGACTACGCCCACTGGGCTTCATTTAACAATTTTTCACGGCATTTGTTGCGCCTTAATTAAGACATTACACGATTCCGTTAGAGTCCCCCAAAGCGTCTTATGGGTCCTAAATACCAACCTCATAGTGTCGCGTTACGCGCCACTATAAATTATGAACTACACAGCAGAGTGTTGAACTTTTGAGACGATTATCAGGCGGTGGTCGTTTACCCATCAACGAAATGGTTTCTTTATGGCAGTAAAATAGAAAGATGTGTACTACATAAACGAAACTTAATTAGTAGCGCTAATAAAAAGCGAAGCTAAAGCCATTCGGTGAAAACTTCTCTGCATACGACTTGTATAATTCACACATTTCACGTCAACGTGACAGAGATCAAATTAGAAAACCGCATATTTTTCGACATCTTAATTTAAAATACAGAGGGAATTTCACGCTGCATTATTCAGGCATTACAACCAATCAAATGCATCACAACAAAGTCAAAACAAAGCCATTTTCCCGATCAGAGGTCAGTTTTCAAGTTTTCGAGTTTCCGGCTCAATCGAGCCGGGGTCAGTGAAAGCTGTGGTAAGTGTTGCGCAAATTGCAGCAGAAACTAAATAGCCGGGACTTAAAATAAAACCTTATCTAAATATTTATGTCGTTTTCAATAGACCGAATTGGTATGCAAATGGCGGGCGACAGTATGTCGTCGCATTTCCCAAAATGCAAATTGGCTGCTCTCTTGGCCACCAAAAGTGCTCTTTCACTCGCCGCAAAAATCGGAGGATGGACGGATGGGTTACCTCATCGGCGGGCGTCGTTAAATTGCAACAATTACGATGGCGGCGAGTTGTCGGTGTAAATGAAAATCAATGAAGCGGCTAACAAACGAAGAAACGAATCGAGACATCTACGAATGTTTGCCCAAAGAAATGAATGCTAAAAGTGGCGCATGAAAAGAAAGTTTAAAGCACACTTTGTTTGCCGCCTGCTCTTTGATATCGTTTCGTTGGCGGTTTTGAATTCGAATTTTGTTTGTGTGCCGCCGTGTCTGTGAATGGGTAAAACTGCATTTGATAATTACGCGAGTACCTCGGGCTCGGGTGATTCAATGAAGGCGGCGACCACTGGCTCCATCGGCTAGCCTTTCCCGTCGATGCCGGGTAAATAACCAAAATTACAAAACCACTCTACCACCGACTGCGCCAAAGAATTTGTGTCACAAGTTGCACAATGCCCACAGCGCCGACACCAGACTACCGCCGTACACACGGCGTATGAGCAACGAGTTGGCTGTGGCCATAGCGAACAAATACCGCAACCGCCGAAGAAGTAAAACTGCAATTTGCAAACATTACATAAGCCCAAACTCGACGACTGGGCGGCCGACCGGCTTGGCAGAGTCGCCTTGACGGAAGTCGGGAAAAACACAGTTCCAGGAGGAAAATCGGTTTTCCAAGTGCATGAAATTAGATGAAAAATTTTGCCACAGACGGGTAAAGTGCGTACAAATTTCAAACATGGTCAACGTCAACCAGCGAAGTATGTAGAGTAAGCCAATAAGTAAATTGGCCAAAAGCAGCAATTATCTGTGGTAGTTGGTTGTATGCATCGGAAGTGGAATTCCGTCCAAACGACACCATAGTTTATGGCCACTTAAAAGTGTATTTAATGCTCTTATTTGTAAGCAACCACAAATGGCTTAAGGTGTAAATGAAGTGCTAGGAAATAATAGTTAAATTGGAAAATACTTAAGATTAATTACCTTTATATTCATTAGTTTCTGGAATTTCGTTTATAAATATAGTTTAGAATTATACATAAATACCTAAAAATATTTTAGTAATCATACAAATTTTCTAGTCCAAGTCAACGAAAATAACTTATATTTTTAAATTAAAAATAAATTCCCCTGTTTGAATTTTGCGCACTTGACGCATATATTTGTCTCGCTTTCCGTTTGCTGCGTATTCAGTCGCTCTTATTCCTTTCTCTTTCTATAAGTACTTTTGACAATAGATGGCGCCAGTCGACGATGTCTGGCGCCCACTATTGAGAATTCGAAACCGCACGCGTGCGACATCTAGACGGACAAAATCAAAACTACAACGTGTACCGAAGATATTATAGCGTAACAAAGGGTGGTGAATTCTGCCTTTGAATGCATTAAATAAAGCATTAGGTTAAGCACCATAAAAAGTTATAATATGCAATCACTGTGGCAGAGCAATCTTTCCGGGTTGGGGTAGGCTCTTTATAAGCCCCTCTGTTCCTTCTACATTCCACGTATTATGGTCATTGCTCTGCTAAATTAAATCAATTGCATACAGTTTCCTTATCTCACCAATTCTGAGAATTCCAATTATCTTCGCGGTTTGTTGCATGTTACTGATAAGACGCCATTTAATATTTATTTTAATATGCACATTTTCAAGTAATGAGGGAATATTTAGATAATTATGAAAGTAGCTAGATGACTTCAGCAAACACCAGTTAAGTGTGGAGCGTTCAGTGTAATAAAACGGTACGGATCGCAGCAGACAGTGTGTCCAACGTCCCTTGTATTTAGGTTAAGACTCGGATGGCAGGGTATCACATGGCAGATCTGGCCTAATGCCTGCTGATTGGGAAGACTTACGTCGTTGTAGGTCAGCATCACCCATTTATCTCCGGAGAGATGGCTAACTATCTTGTACATCCACTCTGGCACGGGAATTTTGTTATTATCCAACAGGTAAATTGGTATCATGTTGTTATTGGTATTATGTCTTAGTCTATGGACTCCCAATACCCCAATGCAAACCTTGAGGACATCGTAAGTACGCGGTATTTTTACGTTATTGATAACTGGATTATCATACAGTCCCCTAACCATATTGTTTACCCAGGTCTCAACGGCCTTCCATTTGCCACGATTGACTCCTCGATATTGGGGGATAGCATTTATATACCTAAACGTTGACTTCTTCAGCTCTGTGGATATGAATGCCGAAGCCGGTGTCATGTGGCCACGATCAAATTTACACTGCGGCTGTACTGCACCCAGGTTAGTGAGCAAACAAGCTTGTGTTGCTCTTCCCTCGTAGGCATTGTCAAATCCGCCACTTAATTGATCCGACTGCCAAGTGGGATTGGGACGTGGAACGGCTAATAGTAACAGGTTAAGTACTGTGTTTGCACCAATATTTTCCACTTACTGTTTTCGTAGCGATATGCCATATAGATGGAATGTTGGAACGCCAAGCTGTAGCCATCAAAACAATTGCGATACAGTTCCATGAAGCGTTCATTGTAGAAAAATCCTACGGCGAACGTAGCACTCGGAATGCGACAAGAAGTATCTGGTACCTTTACCACGACAGGATCGGGTGGTGCACATGCTGCTGAGCTTAGCGGTGGACTGAAAACACTGTCATATCGACACAGGAATGTGGTGTGATGAAGTCCTCCATTGCACAGCAGATACAACGTCTGGTGGACTTGCACAATATCACTGCGCTGAATATCATAGTCTCCGTTATTTATGCGTAAGTACACATAATTGGCGTGCAAATGAGCCAAATCGATTAAGCAACTCGCTTGAACACCTCCTACAACTTAAGATCGGTTGAACCTCTGATAATAATAGCTTCTTTTATATATACTCACAGAAATACAGGCTTAGACTAGACAACAGATACTTCAAGTCCGGCATCTTCACAGCTTCAGGTTGAATTACGAACTAAGAATTCTGAAACGTTGAGAGCGCAGCCAAACCAAAAGTATTTCTTATCAGCATCGTATTCGTCATTATTATTATCTCTTTATTTCAGAAAACCCAAAGATTTCTCAACGCGGCCCAGCTATAAGCGATAACACTGGTCCCATGATAAGCCATCACTGATTAATAACCTATTAATCGGTCAATCAGCTTGGAACCGATGTATTTTCAGAATGCATTTAATTTTTTGAATCAAGTTGAAATGTATTAATATGTATATACACTGAGGCAAATAAAAAGTTAAAAATGAACCTCTAAGAATTTTTGGTATTATCCTAGCAAACACCAGCCAAATTAGGAACGTTTCTTCTGATAAAGTCATTCGGATCACAGCAGAAGGTGTATCCACTCCCAGTTGGATTCAAAGTTCTGGGGCAGGCAGTAACTTTACAGACTGATGATGGGTTTGGTTGTTGGGTTTCCCACCCATTATTGGAGGTCAATATCACGTACTTGATGCCGGTGGTTAGGCTCCTAATGATTTTGTATGTCCATCTGGGAACGGGATTCTTGTTCGGTGCTAGGTAAATCGAAACTGATTGTTGGTTTCTGTTCAACAACTGAAGAACACCCAATGCCCCTGTGCAGACATTTAGCACATCCTTTTGTCCTCGAACCCAATTCTCAACTATCTTCCAATTGCTGCGATTAATACTGTAGTACTGGGGAACGACATTCAAGTACTTGTTCGTTTGTCTCAGAATTTTTGGGAAGCTGTAATCGGCAACCGGTGTAAGGTGACCACGATCGAAGGAAAGACTTCTGGAAGTAGGCACATATGTTTGTCCAGATCCAAAAAGATGCTCAAACCGATTGTAGATACTATTCAGCTGAAAGGTAGCCTCATCTGCAGGAGTTATGATGCCATCCTTATCGAACACCGTTGGCGGTCGATCTGACCCTGGATTTTGTAATAAATTAGTTGCAATTAGTGAGTAAATAAGCTTAGGGTATTATAATAACTAACTTAAATTGGTGGGGTAGACCGTGTTGATGGAGAAATACGCCTTCATGGTTCTCGCGTCGTAGCAGCTGCGATAGAGCTCCATGAAAGTATTTCCATACCTGAAACCAACCAAATACATGGTGTGTGGGCAGATATTACTCGCAGTTGGAACCACAGAAGGCGGAATGGTCTTTGAGCAGTTTGTCCTGGGCAACGGTGGAGAGAATCGACCATTACTACCGCAGGTGGAGGTGAACACCTGCGCATTACCATCGCACAGCAAACTTATTTGCTGACTTGGTTGCAAGTGATCCGTGAGCAAGAGCTCATAGCGATTGTTAACACTGTGGACAAAAAGGCGATCGGTCCATGTTTCAGCCTGTGTGATCTGGCATATGGACTTGACATTTCCCACAGCTGCAAGAAATGATTGTCAAATTAGTTGGCCAAAGAGTCTTATCGTCCTTAAGCTCACTTAGGAACAAACTCAAAGTAATAATTAGATATCGTAGCTCGTGCATCTTCATGGTACGAGCTTGAAAGTAGAACTGAAGATATTGAAAAAATAAGCTTAAATAGAAAATTCTGAATGATAAGATAAGTAGCTATATTACAATCGGATACACAAACAACGCAATTGAATGTATTTATATCTTATCTTTAGAGTGTACATTTTACAGCTAAGTATTTAATTAATATACATATATTAAGAGCTTATCAACACAATGCCACACCATGTTTCCAAGAATTGTCATCTTAGTCACATTTATTTCGATACGATTTATATACATATTTTTTCATTATACTGTACAAGTTTATTTTGTACAAGTACATTTTTCTGCATACTTTTGGGGTACATACCATAGATATCAATGATTCAAGTTGATTTTTAAACGCCTGATTTGGCTCGCTTTGATAATAGTTAGAGTATGCATTAGAGTAATTTAATTACATAGTCATAACAAAAACCTCATAATAAGATAGCATACTGCTTCTTTATTAACTGACTGTTATTAGCTTTACATCATTAACTGAGGTCCAGAGCTTTGTACATGTGTATATAGACCACGGTTTCTGCAGCATCGCCAAGCAAACTGTTGGCCAGTTTCCACTGCATGACTGCTCCGAGTCAGAGGATCGGGCAAACTCATCGCAGCACGCCCGCATAAACATGACCTGATTGATGTTGGTTTTAGTTGGCCATTTATTTGTTATTTGCACGCCACATGGCAGTCAGAGTCTCTCTGCTGGCAGGACGCAGGACGAAGGACCCGGGAGCCAGGACCAAGCCGATACCGATGGCAGTAGGGGCCTAATGGATGAGAAGCTGGCTGGCCTGGTACATCTTTAAAGTGCACTCTCGGCTTTAAGTGGAGTGGCTAAATGCTGCACATTCAATTTGTCACATGACAGGGTGCCGCATATTTGGACGAAATATTTTCGAATGTGTCAGAAATTTTACAGGGAGCTGTGGGGGAATCCCCTCCCCATTGCGAACATGAATTATGCTTATCCACGTGTTAGGCACAATGGCCAGCCGACCTTCCTGGCGGCATTGCCACAACCTAATATTAATTTGCTGATTTATGGGCGCCCAGGCCACAGCGGCGAGGCAACTATAAATTTTAATGAAAATTTAATAAATGCGTCGGACAGAGGGACTTTTTTGGTCGGCATTGTTAGCAGGGCGCATTAAAGCCATAATGTGTGTGATGGGTGATGGGGTTGCGGCTTTAAGTGGCGAAAATTTCAATATCTGACGCAGCAACAATAACAAGTCATTAAAAATACAAAACACATACACGCGATCCTATGGATTAGAGCAGAATGCTGCGAAAAAAACAACCTAAAACCGACCCCGCAGAAAGGAAACCTCTTCAGAGTAGCCGCAAAAACAAACTGGCAGGCCGGCGAACCGAACTCCGAGCTCCAAACTACGAATCCACTGGCAGAGAGAGGATCCTGAGACTCACAGACGGTCGATACAAAATAGTTAAATATTTTATGCCACTGCTATTTTACGCTTGTAAATCAGAGTCCAAGCCGCAGTCAGACATTCAGACATGCAGACACTCAGCCAGTTAGACAGACGGACCGAGTTTGGTTCAAGCTGGGCAAAACCAAAATGTTGCCATCGGAAGTAAGCTGAACTAGTTGGCCTCTGCCAACCTGGCAGACCGCTTTTGCATATGTCTCCGGGATTGGAATAGGGATTTGGATGTGGAGAGGGAGTGTGTCTGCCTTCCTGGCCTCCTGGAGCTCAGACCTGTTTAATATTAAAATCAAATTCCTCGAGATAAATCTCATTTTGGCAGGACCAAACAAATATTTGCCCGGCTGTGTGGCATGCAACATTAAATTATTTACCGATCGAATGCAGCAGCCAGTAGTTGAAGTAAGATGCGCAGTAATAATACGATAAACGCTTGTCCATGGAATGCAGCAAATTAACAGTCATAAATTATATTAATTGCATTGCCATCCGGTTAATAATTTAGCAAACATTTCAGCTTTAGCACATGCCAATGTGTCTCAGGTGTCGAAAGGCATACAATTCAATCTGCACTTGGTAGGTGGCCAGGAAAAACATGCCTCCGGCTGACTCAGAGCCTCGTCCTGGAACAAGCCAAACACCACTTGGTCCGTTCTCTTTTTTCGTGTACCTGAAAGGATATCCCCTCCACAGCTTCTTTGCCATGACCTGTTTAGGTAAAACGGCAAAACAATACAGGCTGACAGCAAGTTTGTAATGGATATCGATATTTTTCAGATAGTTCGGGGTGAGGATGCTACGCCTCCGGTTCCATCAAAGCAGCAGCTATCCGGACCGACAGTCGGTACAGTTGGTCCTTCGTGCTGGCTTGCAGCGATTTTAACAAACAAATCAATTTATTTGCCAGATTACAATTTACGTGACTCCGTTACAAATTGCTTTATTTATTTAGCACAACACAATGAATACAACAGGCGCGGGCGGAGTTGGTGGCTGGTGGAGTGAAAGTCTAGCCTGGACTGAAACAAAATGTTGCCGCGCAAATACATCAATTAGACACACAGAAGCCGACTAATGCAATGACTAATTGAGTACACGATATGCTCACATGCAACGCGGGCTAATCTGGAATTCGATCGAAGCCCTAAGGTTCTTGTTTCGGCCTGAAATCGTGAACTAATCCTTTACACAACACGGTCCAATGAAAATCACTTTTCATGACAGCACCAAATCGCATTCCAAAGTATTAATTAATCTGTGACAAATAGAATCTTTCGCAAATGGATAATATTTTATGACAATTTCACAGCGGATCTGCTATTTTAAGTTGTCATTTACCCGTGGGCTAAAAACCCCAAAATCAATGAGCGTTGCGCCACAAACAAACGCCAACCATCTATGAATTCCAATTCATCAAGTCCAGCACAACAATTAGGAAGTGGACGGTGGACGATGGATGGTGGATAGGAAAACAAAGGGATTGAGCGGAGGCGGGATAAATAATGGAAAATAAAGAGAATCGATCTCATTACTTAGCAACGGCCGGGAGCACAAAGCCGGTTGAAGTGGCTGCAAGTTTAATAACAGCAATGCTCAAAACATAAGCCACAAAGGCGGAAATCTCATAGAAATGTCCAGCGAAGGCAAACAGAACAAAAGTCTGCACAAAAACCCTAGCCCGAACCCAAAAGCAGAACTCAATCAGGCATAAAACATTAAAAGCTCCCCAAGTAGCACGAAAGAAATGGCACAGCAATCGCTCGAAAGAAAAGGAAATCTGGCAAGCTGAAAGGTGGAGCTGGAGGTGGAGGTCCTGACCCCCATCTCGCCCAGAAAATAGCTGAGGAGGCGGAAAACTGTAGCAGAGGAAGCGGAAACAGTGCAAGTTAAAGTTTGCAGCGAGCGGACTCCATCTTTGAATTAGTGAATTTCCGGTGGCAGCAACTGTAGCATCTAAAAATGTTTTTAATTCTCTTTCTATTTGTCTTTTTTGCTTTTATTTTTGTTGTTTCTGTCCTTCTGCAATCTCGGTTGCATTGCAACAATTGCAAAGGCCAAAGGGAAAATGCTCGATCTATCTGCTGGTCATTTGTGTGCTTTCAGTTTTAGTTTTTGTTTCACTGGACAGCGGGATAGATGGATGAATTTTTTCCATTTTCACAAGCCACGCCTGGCTCAAAGGAATGCAGGACTTGGCTTTGACTGCCATAAGCCGCGTTCTCCAGCCGGCAAATATGGAATCCCGATGGCCGAGCCAAGTGAATGCCGTCAGCCACAGTTGGTTTTCACCCCGTTCCAGAAACAAACATGAAAGCCCTCGGCCACAGAGGCTATCAACATGCTGGCCCGCAAATCGATTAACTTTGGCTTCTTAATTAACATCTTTTGTGGTCCGTGGGTCCATGGGTGAGCTCCCGACATGTTGCTTGAATAATTACGTGCGACAAGCCGCAACATGTTAATCCCCACGTCAACACAGCCTCTCTGTCCGTGGTGATGGTCGATTCGATTCCATATGCACAACCATCGCTCATTTAACTGCTTATCAAGTATGGATGTCCATATATGTGTGTATAGGGAGGATTGGAGATTGCGGTCTCACTGGCCATAATAACAATAATAATAATAGTACGCACTTCCACAACCTGGCGTGCAATCAGCGGATGCGCCTTAATGTATGCAATGATTGATATTACTGCCAAATTAGGGCATGTCGTTGGGCATTAGTTGATATGTATTGGTATTAGTATCGGCATTCGCATCGACACCGGATTGCAGAGCCCAAATTGTTTGCGTTGAATAATGCATTAAATTAAATGGCCGAGACTGCAAAGCAAACAGCTCCCAGGTAAGAGCAACTTCTGTGGCACACGGATCCATTCCGATCCGAGAAAAATGCCGCACACACAAAGACACACAGATACAGAGCGTAAATGCAGTTGCAATGGCAAAAACCGACGACCAAAAACCAAACCGAAGCAACCCAAAAGCCGAAACGCACAGGCAAACCCGCAAATTGCATACAAATGAAGCAATTTGCACTTGAGGCTGCCTGCCTTCCAGGCGAAATCAATTTTCAATTAAGAATTGCATATTTTTGTACACATTTATATAGGTGTGCTGATTTTCCCCTATACAACATACACATATATATTTGTCGGGTGTGTTTGTAAACGCGATTGCACTTACACACACCTTAAAGTGACTGGTGAGGCTGCCGCGCTGGTTTAATTGGAAAATCAAATTAAATTTCGAGACTTAAGCACATTACGTATACGCCACGTTGGCCGCACATAAAACTTCCCTCTCGCTGTCTGCGCAAGTTAAGGCATTTTTAACAGCTCCCGAGAAGCTGAGCTCAGTTTGGGCTGGGCTCCCAAACCATTCGCATCGCCACTTTCGTACTCCACACTTTTAGCCATCGGCTGTTGCTCCTCTAAAAGCTTTGCCCCATTTGCAACAACAACTAAAATGGCAAGAAGAACAACAGTTACAATAATGGCAAACCCAGGAGATAAAAAGATAATATCCATTTGTCTGTTTGTTCGTTGTTTGCAACAGCAGCAGCAGCGGCAGCAACAACAATCGGAAGAGCTACAAAAGTGGAAGCAGCAACATTTTAAGCGGATTTCGCTCTGCTGGCTGTCAACTTTCGGTCAGGATCGACCGCTTCTCGTCCATTTTAATTGATTTGCATGGAACATTTTGGCTGGGCAGATGGATTTTGGCGGTGGGTGTGGCCATGTGGCTATGTGGCTGTGCGGATCTGTGGCCATTGGTTTTTAGTTTGCGATAGCTGCACATTTTCGCTGATTCAAATTAGAAACAGAGCAGAAAGTTGGACTCCGCCCGGGACAATGTTTAAATCGAACCGCCCATCGATGCGTAACGCGAACAAACTCTAATTGGAATGGATCGGCCGGAAGGAATGCTAATGTGCCACATAACTAACAGTGGAAGGGGCATGTACAAACGTATCGCATATACTCGTATGTAAGCTGGGCAAACACATTTGTCATCCGATGTCAGGGCTTTATTATAATGTCATCATGGCTGGCAAGTGTCAACCATTAAAACCGAACATCATCATCTATTTAGAACGTTTTTATTATTTCTGTTCAATCTGCTCATTCAGTGCGACAACGAGGACGAGAGCGGCGGCGAAATAAAAATCCACATCGTTAAAAATTTGCGCAACGCCACCGACATATTGGCTAAAGTATTTCATCAAATTGAATTCAATCACGTGCCAATGATCAATCGATACTGTCAACGCAAAATACAATGCCAACGGAGCCATGAATGAAGCATCGCCTAACTGGATTCGAGCTCTCAGTTCAGTTCAGTTCGGTTCGTTTCGACTTGCCTTTACTCTAGCAGCTAGAGCTGATTGAATGACTTTTGACATTAGTGCACAATGTCGTTAATCAAAATGCTTTCGACTCGAGCCCAATCCGAGTGCGAGTATCCAGCAGCCAGAGTCCTGAGTCCTCAGCCCTGAATCCGGATTCCTAAAGCCCGAATCCCGGGTCCCACATCCACCCGGCTGGCAGGCTAATGCCTGGCATGTGTCGAATGTCAATGGCTGAGTTGTTTCAGCCACAATGGCATGGAGCTATGCGACCTATGACCAAATCGGGCCACCTACAAACCAGCCCTACCCTAACAACAACACACCACCCACCCTAATTCAATGAGTTGGCTTACACAGACAGACAGCAGTGGTATTATGACATGCCAGGGAATTCCATTTAGCGACCTTGAAGTGATTTTTGGCCAGCCAAATGTTTTGGGCCACTTCATTGAAATCGCCTTCCCAAGCCCGCTGCCTGTCTGTCTGTCCTTTTGTCTGCCGGGCGTGCGTGCTACAAAGTTAATTCTGGCACAATAAAAATCTGTTTTATGGCGCCGAGTGTGTGCCTGCTCATTAAGCATCTTCCGCTGGCAAACAGCTGTGAATGTGTGAGTGGGGCGCGAAAAGGGGGGTTTTTGGGGGGCCATAAGCGCACTCTTATGTAAATGTAGCCAGGCACGAAC
Source organism: Drosophila simulans (assembly GCF_016746395.2). Classification (NCBI taxonomy): domain Eukaryota; kingdom Metazoa; phylum Arthropoda; class Insecta; order Diptera; family Drosophilidae; genus Drosophila; species Drosophila simulans. The sequence goes on along the minus strand of NC_052523.2, from coordinate 24,799,491 downwards.
TGGCGGGGATCCTACTGCTGTTTATTTCCTGTGCACTCAAAGAAAACCATTTTATTTGCGAATATACTTTAACCATTTTCAATTAATATAAATTCTTAAAAGAAATATGTTTTGAAATATATACTTAAATAGCGTAATCATTGGGCAAGCATTTACTTGACCATTAAGGGACCCCAAAGAGTATGCAATTCTTTTTGCAAACTCATATACAATCTGATAATCAAAGGACACCATCATAATATAAAACATGTCTCTCCGACTATTATTTTCTTTCGGACGTTCTTATAACTCATTTTTTTGAGTGCATGTTGGTGCGCTTGTGTGCTGTCTGCACGTTCTGCGTGGTGCATGCATTTCGTAGTAATTGTGTAAACAACCTCACACACACGCTTATACATTAGACTCTCCTCGGTTGCCATATGCCAGCCCCCCTGCCCCTCTTGCCGCTCCTTTACCCCGCTTGTTGTTGCGACTCCTTAGTCAAACGCATAATTATGTCACGTAAGTTTAGAGCAGTTAACTGTGATGTTGCAATTTAGTAGCAATTCACGCTCAAGTTTGCAAAGAGAGTCTCGACTCGAGTCGAGTCGAGTAGAGTCGCATTGCCTCGCCTCGCCTTGCCACGCCAGCAGCAACGACCCGCAAGTGGCCTTTAGTGTTTTACGGTTGACAGGCTGTCAGCTTGTCCTGGCTCTGTGTCCTGCATCCTGGCCGGCTGGAGTGTCGAGTTAATATGACAGAGCCTTGTTTGCCGGTCAGCGGTAAGAGCGCTCATACGCCCCATTGGCCGCTCGACTTTTCCAGCCATTTTAATTGAGCTGAAAATCACTTAACCTACTTCCCGCTAAAACACCCAAGCCAACGAAACTAAGGCGAGATTCAGCACAAAAATAAAAGGAAAAACGGTCGAAAGTGTGCCAAGCATAAGTGCACACCCAAAAGCCGGTTGAACGGAGTCGCAACATCCATTATTGCGGTCATTATGCAGCTGGAAAAGGTGAGTGGACTGGCAACATGTGTGCCCCGCCTGTGGCCGAGTTCATGAATTCGCACTCATTTGGTTAGATAAGTGAGTAGAGTGAGTTCCTTCCAGTTGTTAATGGATTACCGGAGTCGCACAATGCCGGGGCTACAACTCCAAGTGGCTAAATCAGATTGGATGCGAGATTTAATAGTCGAGGAACAATGGGAATATTACAACAGACTGGTAAAATAAAATAAGTCGAGCTTATTTTTGTTTGTTTAGCCTTTAAGATAAAATAAATATTATATATGACTTTTAAATATTTCGTTAAGGAATATATTTAAATTTATTCAAATTTTTGCATTGTGCTTTGCTCAAGAAATTACCCACTCACCCAGTTTAAGATGCATTTGTGCATGCACAAAAGAAAAAAAAAAACAAATGCTGAATGGACAGGAATGAGAGCTTTTCCTGCCGAATGTCTGCATGTCCCACTTTGTTTTCTATGCCATCTTTTTAGCCGGCTGCAATAAAACATGCTGAACTATTTTGCATTTATTGCTGCAGTAGCTGGCAAGTCCTTTTGTCGTGAATAATTTATGAAAAACTAGCGAAAATAGATGCACATTGTTTAGCCGGCCCAGCCCGGCATTGTCTCACTCAGCTCGCTAATAGCTCAAAAATTCAGCTGCGAGTGCTGCGCGGATCTCAAAGCTTTGTGCCAGAATGAAAAATTGAAAGTTTCTCCTGCCAAACTGCAGCTAATTTCATCTGCAAGTGGAACTGCAGCACGTCTGCAGATAGATGCAAATGCTTATCGCGAAAAAGTTGAGCCAAGTATTCCATTGTGTCTTTGTGATCCGAATTTGGAACAGGACTCCAAGCTGCTAAAGCATTTAAAACTACAGTTTGGGGGAGGGATGGAAAACCCACAGATGGGGCAAATTTTCGGAAAACTGCTCCAGGGCGACGACTTCTATGGCAAAGTTTGGTAACTGTTTGTCGGATTAAACAAGCTAGATTCCTTCTTTTTGGTAGAAGCTCGCAAGCGAGATAAAGGCCACTTATGAAGCATACATAACATAAACCCCGGGCCACAAGTTGATGTAAGCAAAAAGCCAACAAGAGTATTAGAAATGACTGGGATCGGGCGATTGACCAAATGTTTTACCACTCTTGCGGAGAGTGCCAATTAAATTCAAAACGATTGCCAGTCCCGTAATAATTCCGTCAATGAATTATGACAACAAATTGGTAGTTGGGAGCCCAAGAAAAACGACTCGTGGCACATGGCACATAAATTCGGGCCCAAATTATATGGCAAGTGTAAATAGAAGGGGCGTTCTCGGGGGCTGAACTCAAATTTATGAGAGCCACTCAAGCGGGTTTCAAAGGGTTTTCCTTTTCGGCCCAGAAGTTAAACAACTCGGCAGGAAGGCAAGTCGATCCAGGACGAAGGATGTGTGCCACGCCTCTCTCAGGGCAGGGTGCGGGGAAGGGGGGAGGTGGCGGAAATCCGCAAATGTGCAAGTTAAATATTGAAAAGTATTTGTTGATTGTACGCAGTAAACGAACATTTTATTGTATTCAGGGCGCACTCAAAGCTGAAGCAAAAGGCAAAGCCCCAAAAAGTCGATTGGCATCCGGGAAAGGGGAGCTGGACTCGGAGCTCGAGTTCGAAAGCAGATTACCAAATCGTAGCAATGCCCCAGAGGCGCCGATGCTAAAAGGTAATGCATACACGTGTAGCTGCCACAGGAACAAGGAACTCCCAGAAACAAGGACATCAGGACTCGGACTACGGACTAAGGACATTCGACAATGATGTGAAGACCTGCCTGCCTGCCAGCCTGCCTTCTTCTAATCGAATTTAAATATTCAAATGCTCTGAGAACTGGACAGAGAATCCGAAATGGAATGGCAGAAATTTTTGTAATTTAGCTTGCTTAGTGCCGATGCAGAAGCCGAGATATGCATATGAAAAATACACAAACCGATTGCATTTCATTTGCATCCAGCATTCATTTGCATTCGCATTGTTTGCCGCAAGAAAGCTGCTACTGCAAATAAATGACAACGCTCCCGATCCGGAGTCCTGGAAACTGCACTCCGCTGGCACACAAGAGTCCTGTCAAATGTGAAATATAAATTTGTGCGTGCCATCCAGCTGCGCCTCGAGTAATTTGTCAGATTTGTTTGACATTTCTGGGGTTTCGTGTGATTACTTTGGATGCGCGCGTAACTTTGCCAAAAACCCATGTAAGTCTAATGAGAACAGCTGCACACATTTCGCTGCAATGAACTTCGGCCAAGTAGTTATTTGCAATTGTACACAAAGATAAATATGAAAATAGAATCTGTGCCATCAAACATATTTTAGACACACTGGGTAATTCAAAATCTCGAATAATTGCTCGTCAATTAAAATATTATTCTGCTAATAATGGCATCAAATATTTTATCCTATCAAATAACCTTAAGTGGCAAAATAAAAGCTCATCAATTCAAATGTCATTTTGGTAAAATATAGCCTCTAAGTAACGGCAATATTTTGATGAATTGGCATATTATGACCCTCAGTCAATTTAGAGAGCATATATATATATTTCTTTTTTACCATACACATATCCTACTATTTTAAACGCAAGTGTACATTTGCAAAAAAGATTCCGCTTCGATGAAATCAACCAGCAAATCTGCTGAATGCATTTTTAAAATACAGAATGTTTTATTCTGTGGGCGAAATAAATTGCAACAGCAACCGAAAGCCTTTTATAATTCTATCAAATTGAAATGCTGGCATTTTAATTGCTTACAAAAAATGTGCTTCGTTTTTATTAAAATTTTAAAACGGAATCTATAATTTGGAGCCCGGCCTGCCGAGTTTTTGGTTTATTTTCCTTTCGGCCAGCATAAAAGTGGGCTTTTAATTCAACCTTCAGCTGAATGACTGCCGCAAATCAGGAGATGACAGCATGTGGCATGTTGAGTGTCACACTTTTCCACTGACACATTGCACTGAAGGCAGGAGGCAGATCTCAACCGGATCCGCAGATTATCAATGCCAACCAGGAGGAGGCAACTCAAAACTCCAGCTGTTGACAGATCGGGAACGGGAAAACTTTGCGGAGATAAGCTGCCATTGCAGGGACAAACTTTCATGGCATAATTATCGCTATCTTCCGATTTTAGGGCCACTTAAAAGCGTCGTTTTGCCAATCAAAGTGAATTGAATTCGGCTGCCGGCGCGGGAACATTAAACTCAACTGAAAAGTGAAGCGCCGAATGAAGAGCGATGGCCCTGGCAGCCAAGATAATCTGATGGCGGTCTTTTCTGCTTTTCCGCGACGATAGCAATTACCCAGTAGCCATTTCCATTGGCAGTTGGGACACGTGTTCGCCGATTAAACGATATCGCCGCGGAGCATAAAGTATGCTAAAGTTGTTACCCAACATCGATTGGCCTGCTACATTGTCTGCCGCGTAGATGCTGCGTTTTGTCGGCGCGTTTTTCGGTGAGTATTTTATGGGCACGTGGCGTATGCGCAATATTGCCCACTATATCAACTGGAAAAATATTTAGTGCATTCAACAGCAGGCAACAGCAACAAATGGCAGGCCATATATACTGCGTTCTCGTTCGAGGAGAAAGAAATATCCGGAAAAAATATACTGCACTGTGCAGTGTGCGGGTGCAAAATGGAAAAATGCCACCGACAATTTACCCCTGATTTTGCAATTCCCGACGCCTTTAATGCAGTTTACAGCGCTTCATGGCAGAAGTTTCATTAACTTGGCGCTGTACAATTCCTGGGAAAATAAGCCAGACAAGCCAGAAACAGCCATCGAAGTTTGCTGGAACAAAGAGCCTTGTCTAACCAATCAACTGTGGCTAACTTTTGGCCACAGAACTTGAATTACAACGTGGCAGGGGAGACGTTGGCCCCGGGCAATGCGACACGAAGAGCCAAGAAATGGAGAGAAAAGTCGAGAAATCGGGGGGAACATCGGGGGGTTGGCTGCAAAAAAAAAGCAGAAGAAATAGTCAACTGGCAGACACAAATGAGAAATCAAATAAATACTCAATCGAGCGTAAAGCATTCAAAGCGACAGCGTGCCAAAGAGCAGCGGCAACAAATGGGCCATGCCATGTCGGGTTAAGCCCATTCGAATGGGAATGCCAGTGGGTTAAGTGGGGGCCACTATACACCAGACCGGGTGGGGTTAAGTATACGCCCTGTAGTGCGGTTCACCTTGGCGACGTGTGCATTCGCACAAACTGCTAAGCGCATCAATCGAGGAATCAAGGCCCCCTTTATTCCGCCCACCTCCCACAAAACGCTTATGCAATTGTTTCCCATTTCCGTTTACGACACAATACAAAGCATCTCAAGTGTTTATAGGAAGTCGAAACTTTCTGCGCTGCAGAACGTGATCGGGGTTTGTAATTTTTAAACAGTCTGCAGCATTTTGCCGAGATTTACGAGCCCGCTAGAAATTAAGCCACTGAGCAGTTGCGAAGCAGCTTAACTAGCCCGGGGCAATGGGACACGCAGGACTCGTATCCTGGGGGGTGCTTTAACTAATTTCCAATAAACAGCTCGAAAGTTTTTTGCGATGCGCGTGCAAAACAGCGCAGAAAATTGCTCAGCATTCGTCCCTTATGTTTTTTGTTCGTGTATTTTTTTGTTTGGGGCACAACAAGAGTATCCACTTATACACATGCCTCCGTGTGGGTGAGTATCTGTGCTCGGTGGCGCGTGTGTTTGCGTGCTTGAAATTCATTTAGAGGATTTATATGAAAGCATTGTCTTGCATATTTAATATAATTTACAATACGAAATGGCAACTGCTCCTTAGCTCAGCCAGATCCCGGTTCCCGGATCCCAGGATCTGCAGCAAGACAGGCGGCATGGGGACATTGTGGGGCATGGCTTACAATTTATTATACTAAACGTCAATTTGGTATATATCGACAATCGACTTTGCGCCGACAAACAGCAAACAGCTCCTTCTGCTTTTCAACCGTTCCGCCATATCGTGTATGCAAATGATCCGAAGACCCATACGATACCCTGCGTTTTGAGGGGTAGTATGTACTTCATATGCGTTATGGTGAGTCCACTGAAGTTCGTCATAATGGTATATATCCCTATACGAAAGTATGGATTTTTCTATTACCTTATTATGGCTATTAATTTCCTATTTAATGAATTGAATTGAAAGTCTATATGTCTTAGGCTCGATCCTGAATGGCCTGCTTGCCTTTACTAAGTATTCCCCTGTCGGCGCCCATCTCCTTATGCATTTTTACTTATATATACAGGCGGTATATGTGGGTTTTATACCAACGGCTTATCTGCTTGTTTACAGCACAACAATTTTTTTCGCATGTTTATTTTGCAAACAAGGCGACGCCGAGCAAAATCGGCGGCAAATTTCATTTGGCACTTGTTGAACCTTGGCTTATGACATCGCACGCATATGGCTCCGGCTGGGCCAATTAACGATTCGCCTTTTATAAATTATTCAAGTGAAATTGAAACGCCACTTACACCAAACCGATTCGGGAGCTTGAGCTCGACAAATTAATTAGGGGCCAATGGTATTTATAGGTTGGCTAATGACACGTCACGCATACGACAGGGGGGCCCGAGACAAGTTACTTATCCGCCCCGTGCATATGATGCGGTTGTTAATTAAACGCGGCTAACGGGGACACAATTAAACCTCGTTAAGCAATGGCCGACAATCGAGGAACTGTGACTGTGCCATTGATTACTTGTCAGCCAGCTAGCCAGCCAGCCAGGATGGCCATGATTGCCAGAAGCTACGTCAGAGTCCTGGCAAATCGACACAACTGACAGTGGCAGAAAGTTTTTCGGGGGAAATCATTAATTTATAAGTGCGACCAGAACTCTCTCTATCTAACTCCGATGCAAAACCAATGAAAAGTGGAAACTTTTGCAATTTGCCCAATGCATTTTTGCAGCCCACCCCAAATCCGGGAGCCGAAACTCGACGCTGTGGCGTTTTCGAACAATTGATCTCGATTCGCATCTTAATTCATTACTTAATAGAGTCAACGTCAGACTGACTGGCTGCCTGCCTGCCTGGTTGGCGGTTAGGGAGCAAAGTTTGCTTTGGTTTCGGCTTTCGTTGATTACATTTGAGATGCATGGCCAATGCAAATGGGGGAGCAGGAAGCAGTAGGGGACCCAGGAACTTGGGATCCCAAAAACAGCGAAGCTGGAGAGCTGGAGAGCTAGAGAGCTGAGAATCGGGAACAGGACGTGGATAACTTTGCATTGTGTCATTTGCATGCGGTTCTGTTGTATGCAAATTGCGAGTAATTGGTGTGAAACGTCTGCAATGAACGTGACCCCTGCTCAGCAGACACCCAGGCGTCCCGAGAGTCCTCGCCAAGGATTCCTCCTGCGAGGAGCCAAGCGATATGCATTCATTATTTATAAGCAAAATATCATAAAACTTAACAAGAGAACGAACAGCCAGCGGGTGGCCCAACTATTGGGGTTAGTGCCAGCATTTTGTCACGTGTCCTGAATGAAATCAGTTCATCCCGCCGGGGAACTTGTAAGTAAGTTGTATGTAATTGTAACTGCAGCTGGGAAGATGGATTGTTGCTCAACAACATCCGAAAGTGCAAGGGTGTTTCTAAGTCTGAATCTGAATCTGCGCTTGGCCCACGGGCCACGCTGAACTAATAAACTACATAGTTTACGCATTAAGTGCTGGCATGATTTCCTGGTAAACGCTCGAGAGCAAACCGCTGAGTGGCAAAAGGCAACTGAACTGTCGTTGTCCTAGTAATCGGATTTCAAAGGACACGAGCCGTGAAACCCGAACCACAGAGAGGATGACCAGGGAGGAGAGAGAGAGCTTTCGACTGTTCTAAACCAGCGAAGAGAACGTAAGTATCAACCCCTAAGAGTGATTCCTACGATATTCGCTTCTAAGGACACAAGGGATAGTCCTTCCTTATGCAGGCATGTAAAATGTAAAACCGAAATTGTTATTTGTGCAGGCCGCTTGTTTAGGCTACATGCAACTACTGAAACTGCAACAACAGCAATGACAGCCATGCTCAACACGACTGCGAATTGTTGAACAAGCCTTGCAATTTCCATTTACCCAGCCAAGTTTCGCATTAACCGAACGCTTGAGCTAATTGACTAGACAGCCAAACTGCAGTTGTTACAATTTACCCGTGTACCTGTTTTGGCGAGGCCCATTTTTTCCCCCGGCTAATTAGACGGGCAAACAGCAAAGGGGCGTGCCGAGTGGGCATATAAATTACGCCATCAACCCAATAAGTTTACACCTATCGAGAGTTCGTAATAGATTGCATTGCAAATTTGAGGTGCACGGCTGGCAATTCAAAAATGATTTACGCACACACGCACTCACCCCAAAAAGCCAACGCTGCGTATACGCATTATATATATTTTGGGAGCATTCAGTTTCAGCATCTGTAGGAAATATCTGTGTGCCACCCCAAGTTAATTAATGTGCGGTCAGCATAGGTTTTTGTGGCTTCCAGCTGCTAGGAGCCAAGGATCCAAGGAGCAGGCATTCAGATCCTCCTGATATTTATGTAGCCTGATGTTTTGCATTATTGTGGCCAAACATTGGGCCGTTGTTAAGGCGTCCGGAGAAGGAAATGTATGCGGCCAGTGCATATCATTTAATAAGAATTTTAATGCAGAGGGAGAATGCACATTGCATATTGCGTATTGCATATTGCTGCAGGAAATTGAATTCCAGCCCCATTTCATGATGAATTTATGTTGTGTGGTTAAATTAAATAAGACATTAAGTGCTGCATTATGACCGAGCTGAGTGCATTCCGTTCCATCTGGCTGGGCCGGCAATCAGTTGGCTCGAGAATTAAGAGCCATGCGGCTTGGACTATGCCAAATAACTTGCCAAGAACTGTTGCCACACCATTCTGGGCCCTTCAATTTTAATTAGCATTCCGAGAAGCTAGCAGGCCGGAGGACTTCTTCTTCTTATCCCGGTCCCACTCACGTCCACCGCCAGGTAATTAACAATAACAACTACGACACTCCGGCGACACAAAGCCGCCAACCGAAAACATGACATAACAACAAGCCGCCGAGCTTATTTGCCTGGCAATGGTCAGCCGGTTGAATTAGCACTGGGCTCTTGGGCCCGGGTGGCTAATTAAAATGTATTGCTTTGTTGTTTTGTTTTGAATACAATCCGGTGGGATGAATTAAGTCCTGCTTTTAAAGACTCCCCCTCGGAGGAGTGGGCGATATGATGTGGCAGCAACATCAACAGCATCATTATTCAAGGAGTAGACGTTTGGCAAAAGTTCGCTGGAAGCGCTAACGATCTGCCAATGTCGAGCTGTAGCTTCAGCTTTAGCTTCAGCTGAAACTGATGCGAAATCGAGCCGAACCGAACCGAGTTGAGCTGAGCTGCGACCATGCACCATTAACGATAACATCATCAAAGAAAATCCTTTACAACCATGTGTCACGTCAGAACGTAACCACCCACCCACTCCCCCTTCGAAGGACACGCACACACACACACATACGTGCATACACACGCTGGGAGAGGCGCAATAGAAGCCTACGCTTCCTGTCACAGGACAAAACGCACAGCAGCAAATTGGCAGCAACGACAGCAATTGCTACAAAAGGGACGACCATCCGAGTATGCCCGCATCCGAGTATCCCGATGAGTCCCTAGCATCCCCCAGCTTGCCCCACATCCCGGCCTTCCAACATCCGAGCGTCCTTCGGCGCCGGAGACGCACGTCGCCAAAGCTCAACTGCACACACATCAAAAATAAACCATCAGGCGAAGGCTGGGAAAAACCGACAACAAAAAACGACGACATATCAACATTAGTCAATGTCGTGTAAGGGAGTACCCGTGTCTAGGCCACCCAATCTCCCAGTCGTTCCATCTCCACCCGCTGTACTCGGTAAGCATCGAGTAAAGGGTATACTGTATTCGGGTGCATTAAGAAATTTGCTTGAAAATAATACAATTCATATCAGATTTTAACATTAATCTATAGATATTGTATTTGATTATACCCATTACTCGTTTTTAAATTCCTATTTTTGGTTTTTTCATATCAGTTGTATAAAACTGCCCAACTGCTAAGGGTATGTCATAGTCGTTCCAAAAACTATATTATTTTTTCTTTGTTTTTTTTCGGGTGGTTTGGGCTGTGCGGCTGTTTTGAATAATTGAGCTTCGCTCCGCTTGTGGATTTTGTAAAGTATGAAAAATATGCGTGTCTTACTTAGAGCCGCGCCATGGGCCTAATGAAGTGCTCAGCCCCCAAAGGGCTGCACCGCCTGACCCGCCCCCTTGGGCCAATAATTAAAACGTGTCGGGCGATTCCTCTCAGCTTACACGCCCCTTCCGTTCCGTTTATCTATTTTTTGCCATTTTTTACCCCTTTGCTGCCACACGAGGCGGCATCGAGGTGTCATCGAGGTGGCATCGTTATGGCACTCCTGCTGTCTCCAATTCAAGCTGCCTGCTGGTGCGAATGGTTCGACTGGATCGAGTGGCCGAGATAGAGATGGAGATGGAGCTGCATTTGCACGAGCTTGTCATTTATCAGTGGCTCTGCTGCGTCTGCTCTTGAATTTCAATGCAGCTTATACAATTTGCCCGACTTTGCATAAAAGAAAACGCCTGCCTGCTGCCATCATCGAAACATTTTCAGAGCCCTGCTTATGTGTGTTCCAAGTGGCGATGTTTGCTAAGTCGTGGATATTTTTGGAGCACGCACCGCACTCTCGATTGGCAGGCAATGGATTGAAAGCTGGAGGAGCTACTTCCCCAATCCGCTGGCTCTATATTGACTTGCACATTGTGGCGCTTTGCGGTATTGCGTGGTGCATGCGAAATGCCTGCAAGACAATTCGCCGAAAGAAGCGTCAGTGGCAGAAAAGCCAGGAAATGATGGAACAAAACATAAAAACAATTTTCACTTGCGGTTCGTCTTTGAGCGCATTTCAATTTTCAGTTGTGCTTCTTATTCGCGCCACTTTTTGGGCTCCTTGAATCACTTGTGCATCGTCTTTGGCATACCATTCCACAAAATAAGGTATTTCTTTAAGAGTATTTCTTGAGATAGAAACTTAGACAATATATTTCTATTTTTTTTTGTGAAACACTTGTTCTTTTATTTCCAACGAATAACGCACCAAAAAAGTTCCATTGAAATTGGTGGTTTCTTTTGTTTTTACTTTTGTGCTCACCATTTTTTGTTGCAGCTTTGTTAGGACATCACCCGTTCATTTCAAGACATGCAATTGCTTATTAAGAGTCCTGCGGACCAAGCGGCGTATGCGTAACGTAGACAAGAGAATGTGACACGTAACAGGTGATTTGACCTAGCCAAGCAAAGGCAGACAATGGCAAAAAACTGATAACGATAACTTTATCCCAAGATCTTTTGACATGAGCAAACAAATAACGAAGAAAGCACGCAACAGCCAAAGGAGCAAGGAATGGCAGTGGAATGGAATGGAAATGCAGAGGAAAAAAACTTGGAAAAATACAAAGTGCTGTCATTCATTGTGTACAGCTATTTGCCAAGGCAAGGCAGTTCCACTGACATTCTCCTGTCCCCCACCTTCCCCCACGTTTTGTTTTCCTTGGCCGCCCCGCAAGGACATATGCGTATGTCTGCGTTTGTGGATGTGTCCAAGTCCAAGTCTTTGTGCGTGTGACGTTTTATCTCTGTCACTAAATTGACACTTTAGTTAATGGATTTTGTGTGTGTGAGTGTGCCACTTTTGTGGCGCTTACTTTTTATCTGCGCTCCTTGGATTTGGATTTCTGCCACTGTTGCTCCTTAACATATCAGACCCAGGAGCCAGCAAACACAAACAGGACACGCACTTGCCCGAAACGCTCGTTCGCAAGTGTAAGTGTAAGTACTTTGAATAATAAGAATGCTCACTTTGATGGATGCGCAACAAATCTCTTTAGATTTATCAGCGGAACGATGACAACGCTGCGGATGGGTAATATGTTGTGTACACCGCGTCGAAGGCGTCATGATCCCCATAACAATTGAGGGATTATTCACGTGCTCGTGAACGTTCAAAGCAAACGATTTACCAAGACTTTCGTGTCACAGTGTGTAGAAGTGTATAAACGTTAGCAAAGTCTCTGTGTCTCGATTTCGGTCAAACAAAATGCCCCGTCGGGTACTGGAAACCTACGGATTTGAACCAGCCAAGCAGCCATGTCTTCGTGAGTCCTTTCACATACTTGCAAACTATAAAGAGTACAGCTTATGTACCGCGTGCAGGCAAGTCAAAATTGGAACCCAAAGGTAAATGCGGCGCTGCCATCAAGAAACAGCCGAAGGAGCAACCTGTTGAGCAGAAGAACCCGCTGCACTTCCTCCACCAGAATACAGATGGGCAACTCGTCGTGCATTGGACTCGTATTAGTGGAAGTACTCAGTCTCCAATCAAGTTGTTGCCTCCTTGGTAGTTGTGTGTATCGCGCATAAGTATTCTGTTTACCATGCTCTCTCGCAATCATGGTCGTATTAACAAAAGTATTGATAATATTTGCAAGTCCAAAATTAAAAACAAAAGCATAGATTTTTAATTTTCACCTACCTGGTCAGTAATACACAACCATTTTGATATTTAGCTGATCAGCAGTCTTAGGATAGCTAAGCTGTGGCTATCTCGTTTTTAGCAAAAATAAATATGTTTGTTACCTTTCGGGAACATTTAAATATAAATATAATCAAAACTTTTCCAAAATTGTCATAAAGCTGCCCTTAAGTATTATTTTTGATTGCTAAGCTCCTTTGAAGGCTCTCGGTATGCTTATTCCATAGACATGATACCATAGAAAGCGAGCGCACACATGCAGCTTATTTTCAGGATTTTCCAGTTTTTCGAGGGGAAAAAACAAGGAAGAAGACTCCGCTTAAAGTTAAAAAAAAGTGAAATACTTAATACCTTCGGCTTATGTGCGGGATTTCGATTCGACCTGGGCCGCGTGCGATAAATACACATGTGTATATCTGTCACACTGTGTCAAGTTTTAAATCGGCTTTCGGGTCGGCCAGCAGCTTCAATTTGACGCAATAATTTATATGTGATTTGGTCGCATTGCGGCGGCTTGTCAGGACGCAGTGCGTCCGGGGGGCAGTTCGGTGGGGGATTTGTAAGTTCTGTTGACAAAATAAGCAAAATAATATATTACAAAAGTTGTGGCACGCGCTGCCGCCGGGATTTGGTTAATCGAATATGCACACAGTGGGATACGCTTCGAACCGCTCCAATCACTTTTCCCAACCGACCACGACGCATCATCATCATCATCACCACCGTGTGCTGGTCCTTGACAGATTAATTGGCCAAGTGCTCGGGAAAGTTGAGGGGCTCCTTTGGCCGCATTAAATAAATATATGGGCATGTGCTTTATGCAGCACCCAGGTGTTCTCCAAACTGGCCAAAGCCGAAGTGGTAAACTTTCCTCTGAATGTGCCAGCACATGCAAGTTGCCAGTTGCCAGTGGTGCGCTGCTAGTTGCAACATGCCCATGCAACCGCCACCCACCACTTGGGCGCTGGGCGCGAACTTGGCCCAGCAAACTTTTCCTGTTCGCTTGCGGATTGCTTTAAAGCGACTCTATTTATGCCACTGCCAGACTAGCCACTCACACTTGAAAAAATATAGTTTAAACTTTGGAGGAAGCTGCTACCTTGTGGCCAACGTTATGGGAACTTGAACGAGAAGTCCTTGATTTGAAGTGGAACTTTCTCCAATCAGAAGTAATAAGAATATTGATATACATATTGTACATTGAAATTATGTTTAAAATCGAGATAAATATTATGCAGATTTTTTTGGAGTGCAGATTGCTTCCCGAATACGGACCCTTGGTGACCGGGTGCTCATTATGCCCATTGCCGAGGGTATCGCGCTAAGTGGCTCCTGCATTGGGAATGGAAACTAAATGAATGGCCGCTTGAAATGCCTTGAAGCCCAAAGGATTAAATGCTCGCTGCACACACAAAGGCGACGGATTGTGCCACCGCATTGTGAAAACAACTCATTTATCATAAGCGTGCTGCAGTGGGGATGATGATGGTGGTGCTGATGAGTAGTGGGGCTCCTAGGGGCGGGGCAGCGGGATTTCGAGAGCGGACTGGAGCTTACGACAAAAGTAACTGACAACTGCAGATGAAATGTTGAAAGCGCGAACTGAACACACAGCGCAACAATTAATTGTCTCCGCATTCATTTGCCCTTCGCCAAGATGCCAGATGCTATTCTATGGAGGGGAGCTGGAGGCGCTGACGCGATGGGGTCAAGGGGCAGGTGGGCGGGGCGGTCACTTGGTCACGGGTGCGGCAGCAAGTTGGTCCGCGCGGCACGCAATAATCGCCCGGCATTTGCCCTTAATTAATGGTTGAGCGCAAAGTAATAAACGATATTTAAACAGAAATTGCTTTGTTTTTTCTGCTCTGCTTTTGTAATTGAAAGCAGACGGAATTCATATTTTATGTGGCTGTCATAAAACTTTAACAACTATTTTGCCAGCACAAATAAAAACAAACTGAAAACAACAACGTTCCTTTTAATTAACTCAAAAGCTCGAGCATGCGATAAAGGCATTGGCCAATAATTACCCTCCCTTAATTAAAATATTTATTATTAAATTAGATAGGGGTCAGCAAAAAACTCACCCGATCCAAGCGAAGATAATTCATTTTAATGATGACAGACGCCGACTCAGGGGTCCGTGCGTGTCAGGACAAAAGGCAAGAAAACTAGGACCAAGGATGGGTCCCAGGTGATCGGCTAGAATATAAGAAAAGTGTGGGAAAATGGCCATAGTATTTCTATGGATGTTTAAATTAATTCCATTCCTTTGAGAGATACCCCATTTCGACACCCATCAATCAGCAGACAAGTTAACCCATCGCTTCATTTAATTCAGAAATCCAGCTCTTTTCGGCTTGCCGCAACATGACCAATCACTTTTACCAGCCACCGCGATCTAATTAATTTGTTGCAAAATAATTTATTAATTAGCATGTCAGTGTCAGAGATTTTTGGCCACGGCTTATCATTAAACAAAGGCGAAGCCGGCAGCAGATGGTGGGTGGCGGTGGGATTCCACCGAGAGGTAAATAGGCAATTAATCTGGCTCAACTGCGGACAGGTGTGTGCGCGAAAAAGCTGCATAGGAAAGCCGGGAAAACGGGCCGGACCGGACCGAGCCGGGCCAGTCCATGCCAGTTGCCATCGGCCCGGCCATGTTTCTCTTTCGCCGGACATCGAGGAAGAAAGGACGAGCAAACTGGCGGAGCCAAGTGCGACACAGATGGAGGACAGCCAGCGGGAAATTGAACGAGCAATTATTTATTAATTTAACAGACACGCAATGCACATGGAGTTATCTCGATGCGATTCCTGACATCCGCACCGATTGCCGGCAATTCGAGTTTTCGCAGCGCAGTCGAATGTCAGGCGAGGATGCGGATTCAGATGCAGATTCACAAGCAGTTTCACATGCAATTGCAGTTGCAATCGCAGTCGCAGTCGCAGTGCAGTGCGTGTGTGGCCATTAAGCATTTATGATGTGCATGTCAGCGTCGGGATTCCAGATTCCTGATTCCAGCTCCTGGCAGGACTTGCAGAACTGATTTCCCATGGCGACCTTTCGTGCGCAGGACTTTCCGGCTGGTCGGCTTTAATTCGACCAGCCAGGCTGGCTTAAGAATCATGAGACAATTAATCAATTGCCTTGATAAGTTGCCCTTAATTGGGCAGCTCTCGACGTATCAAGTGATTGCTGACAGCCATTCTCGGGCACATCCTCTTAGAAATTTTATTCAAAAGTAGTCTGCTTTTGGGAATTTAATATAAAACCAACGTTGTATTTTCGGGGCTCAGCTTCTGGCTTTGGCCTCCTTTTCCACATCGCCTGAAGGGCTTGGCATTTTGGCTAGGTTTTAGCAAATTGCAGGGAGGCATTTGCCCCAAGCCGAATCCAACCGAAACCGAAATGAAAACTAAAACGTCGCATTTTCCACTCACATCTGCAGCACTGCATTCAAGTCTCTGGGTCAGCAATTTGCCAAGTTTCTGGCAAGTGAAAATGAAAGCCCTCAGTGTCTGTGTATTGGCGGTGAGTGTGAGTGCGGGGATTTTGCAACGGAAGTGGGTAAATAGTGCAAGGAGGAAATGTACAAATAAATATTTGCAAATGAAAATGAACAAGGAAATGCAAGCGCCATGTGGCAGCGACAAGCGCTAAAACGTTTTCTATATGTGGGCAAGTGTCCGCAACGATAATAAATGCGCCTCCTTGGCCACACAAAAATTTGCAGCAACCCTGATCCAGAAATAGCTCAAAGAAAATTCGTTGGAAAATTCGTGAATTGTTTTACTACAGCACAATGGGCAGGAAATGACGTTTGTGAAAATACACAAAATATTTTTCTCCCGTCGAGCCAAAATATCAAGGCTATGTGTGTATACACGCCCGAGTTTGTGGAGTATTTGGATACCTTAAAATTCTATTGATCATTATATTAAAAAGCTTTTCTACCATAAAAGCATGAAAAGTAAAGTCCCATGGGACGCAATCATTCAGAAATGAATAAGCCTGGGCCCAAATCATGATTGAAAATTTAATGCGCAACTTTAAAGCCAAAGATTATCGCCAGTGAATCAAATTAATTCGAGTGCAGGAATTCCAGATAAAAGAGGAGCGAAATATGTAAAGGCAAAAATGCTAACCAACTGAATTATTTTCAAATCATTCTAGGCAAAAGCAATTTGCATCTCAATTGGTGCTCAAAAATCGAGGGGCGACGGCACGAAGGATCTGATGGGAATGGCAATCGGAATGGGTGTGTGCGGCATGGGCATGGGTATGGGTGAAAAAATGCTGCCACAAAGCGGCAATCAGTAACAGTTATAGCGGAAAATAGCTATAATATGAATAGGGCTGATATGAATATCTAGCCCAAAACAGGCAGAAAATTGCAAAAGTGCCTAAAAAGAATCCACAGAAAAGGGGCTGCACACATGACTGAAATTAAAATAGCAACAGCAACAGCCGAGCTGATGAGCAGAAGGATATTTGCGGGGCGGCGGGAGCCGAGGTCCTCCGGCAAGTCCTTCGTCCCCGGCAACCGCACAAAAGCAATTTCGATCAGGCACAAAGATAAGGAGCGGATTCGAGCAGAGAGAGAGAGAATGAGAGCCAACGCAGCACATCAGTTACAAAAATGTAGGCTACCCCCTGAAAAACACCCTCGAACATCCTGAAAACCAGACCCACACCTCAACAAAGGACCCGTGAAAGCAAAGCAGATAAAGACGAGCCGAAAAAACGAACGAGCTTGAAGGGCCGGAGTATCAAGCACACAAGGATGCGCTGCAGGATTCGTGGTTTAGGCCTCTTTTTTTGCCCCTTCTTTGCGGCTGCTGTAGGTGCGCTAAAATTATGCAAATCATCGTAATACTTTCCCGGCGCAAAGCAAAGCGGAAGGAAATTGTGTAAAAGCGGCAAGAAGGCTATATGTGCTGCTGCCTTGTCTGTCTGCTGCTTTTGGCAGCCTTTTTGGCAGGCTACAAAGCAAATAATTGCCCCAGAAATTGGGGCCATGCAAACTGTAATGTAATGGAGCCGTTTCGCTTTGAACGTCGTCGCATGTGAAGCCCTAATGATGATATTTCCCGAAAAGAACTCTGAATCAAATAAAGCGCCTGTGTGTTCGGCTGGTGGAAAACAGTAAAATGAAGTGAAATACTTGGAAAGTGTTTGCTCAGGCGACCGCAGTCAATGGTGGAAAGCTTAAAGACTCTTGGCCCATAAAAGAGTTTAAGCTGCCGCCCAGCCGAGCATAAAGTGCACACCCCTCTCGCCAGGACTCAGTCCAGCCGCCAGCATCCTTGGTTTCCGCTTCCTGTGGTTTGGTCGAAAAATTTAATAAACGTCAAGCTGAGTGGCAAAGAAGAACGAGGGTCCAAACATTGCACCTGCCGCTGACCGCATTCGGGAATGTTAGTGAAAAGGTGGCACGCCGAAATGCATACTTGTATGGCCGTACACCCGTACGTATACGTATTGTCCACACGAAGCAGCGGCGGCGAGTATGCAATATAGCGTATACGCCCCGTGACACTTTTGGGACAGCCAGCAGCCTTGATCCCAGTGATATCACGGAAACTTCATAAGTCTCTCGCACACGCACACGCCCAAGACCCATCTCTGATTTATGGTCTTTAACTTGGTTAACTTGCCATCGCTCATATGTCCTCGTGGTCTTATAATTGCACTTCTAAACATGAGCCATTTATAAATCTTAGACTTGCAAAACTTTTCCCATTTCCCCAATAATTTCGCGCAACATTAACGAGCTTATTAATCGTTGCCCCCTTATAGTCAGAAACATCAAGCACGTCGCTCGCTCGATTCAGGACACAGGACTCTGATCCTGGGATGAAGGACGCGTGAAATTGTCACACACAACCACATTTACGTGGGGTTGGGGTTGAGGTCACGGAATTTTATTGCCCCCCGGTTGGGTGGATACCTTTTTTGAATAGCGCGACACATTAACTTAATAATTTAGTGGGTGTCGAGTGGGCTGTTATAAATATTTATAAGAGCCGCCCTGAGTGGGCCGTCGATGGCAGGACTAGATCTGCTGCTAAGAGCTACTCCAAACTATCCCATCCGTGCGGAGATTCCCCTGGATTCTCAGGCTCAATTGCGCGTAAAAGTCAAATGTCTGTGCCTTTCGCCCAAAATGCTTCCTTGGCACTTGGCAGATTCCGATACACACATGCAAAGTTTGCACGTCCCGGCACACACACACGTATAGGTATCCCATATACATGGCTCTCTAAGTCGACGTTATATATGCGCATGTATTAGTTTTGGCCGCCATTGCTGCATGCCGCACAAACGGAAAAGCTTACAGTCGTTAAGGGATTTAGCAGGCAAATATAAATTTATGAAATATTCGCAAGGATGTGCGAGATGCCCGTCTATGGTGGCTACTGCTAGTGCACCTTTCCGCAAACAAACCAGAAAATCACACCGTTTTGGCCTGGTTATAGCTACAGCTATAGCTCCAGCCATGCAGCCATATAGATGAGGCAACAAACACAATCTCAGCCACAACACGAGTTGTTGTTGCCCACTGGACGTGGACGTGGAGCAGGACATGGACAAAATCAATGCTAAACCAAACCAAACCGAACCAAACCGAACTAATGTTATTTGTGGAACAAACAACGATAATGAAATCATGGGGCGCTGGGTAAATGGAAAGTGATTCGGTTGGTTCTGGTCAGGTTGTGGCATCGGGCCAATAACTAATTTCATTTACTCTGCCAGGCACATTTGCAATCGGCAAATGGCAGCATATGCACACAAAAGTTGACAATATCCGCATCAGGCCCCCGCCTTAAACATTACCTGGGCGCCTGATCTGGAAGTAATTAAGCCAACCAGGTGATAATGTAGGCCACACTTTTTCACCTTTAATTCGTTACCCAGTTTAACCAATAATGATGTAATAATATAATTAATTCTGGATCGCTCGTGCAAGTCGATGCAAACAATAAAATTCGAGAATGAATTGCACATATTTTTGAAACAGTTGTGCACACACTTCTCCGATTTCCGAACAATATAAATAGACCTGCAAGCGATTAACTGCCGAGTTGAATCTTTCGGATATGTTGCGAATTCTACTTCTGCTACTGGCATTCTGTGCCTTGGGTAATAAATGAAAATATGTTCTCGCCAATTGCTGGATGTAAAGTTTATATTCTTAAGCACATGGACAGTGCCGATTCACCAGGGCTCAAGTGGAAGGGACCAATCGCATCTTTATGGTGCGTGGTCGGAACCGCCAGCTGTCCCTGAAGCGAACTGCCAGTTCGGCGGTTGGAGAAACCCTGCAGATGTGGTGCAATTCCCGGGACATAGTGGCCACCACCTGCCAGGCGGGAAGGGTTCCAGCCTTCCGACCACCCCTGCCCATGACCTGCCGCGCTGCTCCGGCGGCCATCACCACACCGGTCCAGGATCGCAGCTGTCCGGCCACCATGTACCGGGTGGGCTACAACGTGGGCAACAACCAGTTCCTGGAGCTCTATCGCGCCTGCTTCGATACCAGAGCTGTGAGGGCTATCTTCGTGGAACACCGGGTGTATGGAAAGCCCTTCTGTAAGTATATATACGTAAGTGTAAGATACATCTTAATTATGATATGTATTTCATATTTGTATCAAATTTTTAGATATCACCCGACCCTGTGTCCAGTTCAGTTCTGATGGAGTGATCAGTGGCGCGGATGAGGCTAGCTATACGGTCCGAAATATCCACGGCACCTTTAGGAGGCTGTTTGGCAACAACCAGAACTATATACCGAACAACCGCGATGTGATCATCAATCGCGGACATCTGGCCGCCTCGGCTGACTTCTTCTTTGGTGACCAATTGTGCGCCACCTTCAAGTATGTGAATGCAGTGCCGCAGTTCAAGAGCATCAACGATGGCAACTGGGAGACCATCGAGCGATTCGTTCGCAATTCGGTGACCGGAAACAACTTTGTGAATGTGCGCACCGGGGCCAGGGGTGTACTCTCGCTGCCATCGGCCAGTGGACCCAAGAATGTCTTCCTAAGTGGCAACAGGAACCCGGTGCCCCAGTGGATGTACAAGATAGTGCGGAACGCCAACAACCAGCCCATCGTGGCCTTCCTCACCCTGAACAACATCTACGCCCGTCAACGTCCAGCTGCTCCCAACTTTTGTCAGCCCGTGAATTGCCCAGTGGCATTGGCCAACACGGCACAGGCTGGCTTTTCGTTCTGCTGCAACCCCGCCACTTTCAGGCCCTAATTGGATGTCTTTCTCGATACAAAAAACCTTCGAGCCTTACAAATATGAGTCATTTTATTACCATGATCTTTATGCTGGCTGGGTTTTTAATACAACATAACAATCAAACATGGTAAACTTGCGATAATTTCAACTGAAATTAAAAGTATATTATTTCGCCTTCAGGTCGCAAATCAATTTTCATTTTCATAAATCGTAAATGCTTGCGTGGCAGTTTAAAACGCGTGCGAACACTTCGAATTCATGGCTCATTCGGAATGGACTCGAGACGTCAGTTTTAATGGTCATTCAGCGGCTTCTCATAAATTTATCCCCCCGGGCCGCCACTGCCACTGCCGCCCGCTTTTGGCCCATTTAAATTCAAGCTGCGATTGTGGCGGAGGGCAAACGCTTTTCAATGCGTGCGAGTGCAATAAAGGCAGGCGGCCATGGCAATTGCTTGGCCGGGGGTTGCGCCTAAAAGTAGACATTAAATAAATTATTCAGCAGGGCATGGCTGTTTGTGTCTGTGCGGCTTTTAAATACGCACGCCTGCGAAATTGTTTTGTGCGTGTGCTGTCGGAATGGAGCTGATGGATATCCTGGGTGGATGATGGAGCCGCGGGGCTGTGGGGCCGGGGACACTGGGAGCTCATAAAAGTGCAGAATAAATTTAGCAACCCGGACATGCGTTCAACTGGGCTCTCATAAAACCTAACAGTTGTAATTGTGCTGTAAACACGCAACTCAATGGCGTTGTGAATGGGCTGAGCACTTGCACCACCCAGCTTGCCGGGCACCCACATTCTGACCATTTCTATGCATCCATTTTGCACTGCGGCACAATTTAATTTATGCCCCGTTTTGTGGCCGGCTTGTTGATTTTGCTGCCCCTTTTACTTTTATTTCTATTTTTATTGACCATTACAATTCTACACAAGCATGGGGGCAGAGTTCCTCACACCAACCGCACGATTTGAGGCACAAATTTTATATGGGATAATTCGGTTCGCCCCTGTGAGCATGCATTAAAAGTGCCCAAATAGCGCCAAATTGCTCGTAAGCAGCGGAAATTGCGTTACGCCCACTTCAAATCCAGACGGACGGAAATCAGACAAAAGCCTAGCATACTTTACCCAGCATTAACCATTTCGCAACATGGCCATTAAAACACATAGCCACTTAGACAACTCCCAAACATTTGGGCACGGAAAGCATTTCAATGACCAGACAACAACTGACAGACGAATAAAACACGGCCATTATGCAGCCTCTGTCTGGCATGGATTTTGTAAAAGTTGAACCTTGCTTTCGGCCACAAAAATCTATGGAAATCACTGGCTAACTAACCACAACACCTCTTCCCAGGAAAGTGCCATCAAATTCCCAATAAAACACCTATCCATATGCACCACTAATGGCCAACTATGCTTAGCCATGCATAAACTGTATATATTTCCTTCTAAGCCAGTTCCTGTTACTGAATAGCTTTCGAAAATAAATTTCATCGGCAGTCAGGAAAAATATGCACCAATTACTACGCATTTTCCAAGTGGAAAACGTGCCTGAGTGCAGAGCCGTCCAGAATAGTGAAAAGTAATAAAATCGCTTTTTCATGCATTTAAGTCAGTAGAAGAAGAGGAAGTATGCCTATGGCCAAAAATAGTCTGTTGTCTGAATGCACACACGTGCCCACGAGCCGGCCAGAACAAAGGGCCAGGCCAGAAAAGCCGGCCTAAACGGTATATAAGCACCAGTGGCTCAACTCATTGATCAACAAGCACGATGGAAGTGAAACAACTGCTCCTAATCGTAGTCATCGGACTGGGATTGGGTAAGAAAACATAGATATAAACCACATACAACCTGGCGATTCTAAATGAAATTAACATTAATAAGGAATCCTAATCCCTAATGCAGCAAATAACTAACTTGCTTTTCCCATTCCAGTGCTCCTGTCCCATGCGGACTGCCCGCTCTCCAGGGCAATGATCGAGGGCACCAATAGGATCTTTACGAACCGCAATGCCGCCGGCCAGTACGAACTGAAGCGTCTGCAGAGGGTCCGCACCAACGAGGTGCTCCACATGATCTGCCAGCCTAACGACATTGTCCAGACGACCTGTCAGCGGACGCACAACAACTTCAGCAGGCCATTCCCAATGCGCTGCCAAAGACCACTGGCTGCCTCGGCCACGGCAGTTACGGATACCTCCTGTCCAGCTACCATGTACTCCGTGGGCTATACCATCAACAATCGGCGTTTGGAGCTCTACCGCGCCTGCTACGATCGCAATGGAGTTCGGGCCAGGTTTACTACCCACTCCGTGTACCACAAGACCTTCTGTAAGTTACCTTCTTCTGATTGTTAGCAAAGAATTCAATGGTTTTGTTTCCCCCACGTTGCAGTTCCTCAACGACCATGTGCGGATTTCTCCAGGGACGGCGTGCTCAGCGAGGCCGATACCCAAAGCTTCCTGCCTCGCAGCATTTACCGTGCATTCCGCACCATCTTCGGCAATAACCAGAGGTATATTCCCAACGAACGCGATGTGATCATCAATCGGGGACATCTGACCCCATCGGGAGACTACCTCTATGGAGACCAGATGTGCGCCACATTCAAGTACGTCAATGTGGCACCCATGTTCAAGAGCATCAACGATCGCAATTGGGAGACCATCGAGCGGTGGATTCGAACTCGCATAAGTGCCGGCGGATCGCTGAGGATCAAGACCGGGACTAATGGCGATCTGCACCTTCCTGACAATCGGGGACGCCAGCGTCGCATTATCCTGGGCGCCGGCACCAAGAACATAATGCCCCTGTGGCTCTACAAGGTGGTCCGCACCTCCTCCAATGCACCGCACAGTGTTTTTATCACGCTGAACAACATCTTCGCCAGAACCCGACCTCCGGCTCCAGCTTTCTGCACCAGCATCACCTGCCCCATGGCCCTGGAGAGTGTGGCAGCTGCTGGATGGACTTACTGTTGCAATGCCACCACTTTCGCCCTTTAAATCCACGCGTCATGACAATAAATATATCTCATATCAGCAAAACAAAGCGGCGCTTTAATGTATTCCAGTGACTTTTTGTCACTTAAGAGAGACCTTTGCTTTCAATTTTGACTTTACCAGGACCTCACCCTTTTTCCACTGAGTCACGTAAGCTCAGCCCCATCACATGATGAAATCCTGCTTAAAGATTGCCCCGACGAACGGTTTCAAGTGCGGAATCTTATTTTATTATTCCCTGCTGCACCTAAGATTCAATTTTAGATAGGTTTTTATGAGTGCTGCTGACAAAATGCAAGCCACATAAAGTTCATTGGATGCAGCTGGAAAGCTCGCAGGAAAAGGAAGGGCGACTCCTTTGTTATTAAACGTGCGCTTGTGCAGGTAAACAACCCACGCGATGATAAGCGCAGATAAGTCCGACTGAAAGGAGCGGAAACAGAGGTGAGCTCGGATGGCTTCCACCTTTCCATCCGCCCTTTGAACCTAGAAAAAGCGCACGGCAAGGTACCCATGCCGCTTATCACCGATGACCTGCGAGGCGCCTTGATGAATGTCTGGATTCTTTACAGCTAGATATATAGGAAAAGTTCTAGCATGAGCACCTTTGATTGGTCAGGTCTAATCTCGATCTCCGGTTCCAGCTGAGAAGATGATCGCGCTGAAGTATCTGTATCTGTGTTTCTGCGAGTAAATTTTGTAGATGCAATCATTACCTTCAGTATTAGCTACTGCAAACAAAACAAAAATAAACAATATTTCTGTTATTTCGATTCGAAACTGATAAGGAAAAACTACTCAATCCGATCATCGAACATTCTCAGAGTTAATTTATAATTATATTTACATATGTTTATCAGACAATAAAGAGAACAGCAACCCTCTACTAACAAGTGATGTAACAACAAATGCTTATCACAAAAGTTGCGAAGTATAATTGCAGTCGGAACTATGACATTTTTCGATAAGAAAAATCTATATATGAAATTGGAATACGTTGTCTGATCTATTGGGGAACTTATCAATTATCGTAAATTTTGTTTCAAAGATTAAAAAAAAGATATCCCTAAAATGCAGTCAATGTTGTAATCATTAAACCTACTATGCAAGTAAAGGAGGCAATAGATAAATATATGTACAACATTTTAGTCATCTTTGATATCACAAGTGCAAATGCAATACATCTTGTCGGTTTTATCTTTTACACACGTGGAATCATCTTCATAGCTGTCCAACCGACTAATGGTAGGTACATCCACCTCCACGGAATCTGTAACATTATTGAAGACAACGGTGGCTCGAAAGTCGGCGGAGTTCTGCTTCACCTTGAACATGGTGCGATAGGTGCCCACCTCCACACGGGGCACATCGTCGTGGAAGTTCTGGTCTAGCTCGACTTTCATCTCTGTCAAGTGAATATAGCTGAGCGTGAGTTCCGAGCAAATCTCACTCAGATTCCTGCCGGCCAGATACTCGTTGATCCGACCGATCACCTTGGGGGCAATGCTCTTCGCCCATTGCGTATCCAGTCTTTTGTAAGGCACACAGGTGCAGAAGTGCTCCGGTATTCCGGCGTCCTCACACGACCTCGTCTCATCGACGGGATAAAATAGGGATTGGCACTTGGGACAGTCGGCCGCTTTGGGCAATGTTTGACCATCTGGAGTGCCGCCCAGTTCGATGATGTGTTTCAGGGTGTTGTGCAGATCGTAGTTGGATGTAAGCCGATTCCGATTCAGCTCAAGGGCCCTGGCGTATTCCGGATACTGAGCCCGGAACCAAGGCGGCAAATAGATAAACATCGAGGGAAGACGCTCTTCTAGGAATCCACTGGGCAGGGACATGATTCTGCCATAGCGTGAGCCATGATCCGAGAGGAACACCATAATACTCTGGTCGAACACACCATCGGCCTCGAAGTCCAGAAGGTACTTAAGCACATAGTCCTCCATTTTCGAGGGCATCTGGAAGCTGTCGTGGCTGAAACTGTTTGACCAGAACAGACCCCAAATGGGTCGCTCATCCACGAAACGGTTGGCAAAATTACTGGCCATGTCGTAGACGTAACTGCTCGTGATCCGCCGGCCGATGCAGTACCTCATCGAGCAGTCACTGCATTTCCAGGTATTTAGGCCCGATTCAACGGCCTTCTGAAAGGGCCTTAAGTAGAAGTCGGTGGGCTGCTCCAGGAAGCCCGGTTTCACGTAGTTGAAAGTATTCATGCCAGTCTCATCCTCAGCATAGGCTGTGAGGTAGCTGGCATTCCGGAAGTAGTGCCATATAAAAGGCGTCCTATCTAGGCATCCATCTTCGTGCCAGTTGCACACCTTCTTAATGGCTGACTCAGGATTGTAGCCTGTCAAAATGGCCAACAGATTGGGGAAGGTGTTGTCGCCTATCTACACATGATATAATCCATATTTAGTCCTCGGCTATAAATCCCGGCTTCTTTACCCACCTTGTTGTATCCTTGCTGCTCGAACCACCCGTCCCCCGTTAGGAACTTATAGACCTTCGGCATAGTTCTACGCAAATTGATCCGCGAAAGGCTGTCTATGCCGAACATAAGGACACTTGCCTTCCTTTTGGACGGTTCCAGCGAGAGTCCTTCGGGTGGTGGCCTATATTGGATGAGGTTATACGCATCGCTCTGCAAAATGTCCGACTCGTTGCCCAGACGATGGCAGGCCAAGATCAGGCCCTGAACATGGAGCGGCACCTCGTAGTTCTGAGTGAAGTATTTTCGCTCCACTCTGAAAAGTATGAAGTTAATAGGGAGTTGGTCATAAGAAACATATCAAGCCAGATATTACTTATCATAACTGTCGTGCTCACGGTCCCGCGTTATCTCCTGATAATAGCAATTGTACTCCCCCCCATGGGAGTTGAGAATTATGGAGGCCAACGACTCATTGATGAAGAGCATATATCGCTGCCGACTGATGTCATAGATCGGAGTAACCAGTGCGGTTTCGTTGGAGCAGGTCTCAAAGTGCTGGGGCTGGAAAATGGCCATTGCATCTGAGGCGAAGGGATCAACATACGGGATCTTGCACTTGGCGGACTCCACAAAATATGCGGGTGGGACTTCGTCCTGTACTTCTCGATCTTCTTCAGCAGTAAGGAAGTCGGAATTGGAGTCTTCCGATCCTGTGACTTCTGAAGCTCTGGGCTTTTCCGATATTTTCTTATATTTAGTATTTGCATTTTGGGTTTTAATGCCGAGTATTACGATTATTGCAATTAGGCAGAAGCAGAGCCATTTATGAATTGGTCGCATTAGGGTTATCATGACTGTTTAGCCAACGATAGTTACTCACAAACTGTTCAGACCAGCCGGAATGTCTTGCCATTTAGATAGCTTCCTCCATCACCACAGTGTATATGCTCTTATCGCTTTACCGTTAAGCAAAGTAAATTGTTTCATTGTTTTTAAAAATAAAACTTTTAATTTCCGGAAATATTCATTTAGTTAATGCTGTAGTCGAGTTCGCCGACTATTCCCGTTACTCTGCTAGTAAAAGTAAGAACGCTAAATTTCATTATTTTTCTGGCATATCGATAGATATTGGAGACTATGATGAGAAAAAATTAACGGTTTGTGGGAGTAAGATGGCACGTGGCAAGAAGTTGTTTTATCAAACTGATAGAAATTATAAAAGATTATATAGTTTTCAACGAATCCTAAGACGGCGGCTACTGCGGAGCCCAGCGAAAAGACTGAAGCAACGACGGTATGTTGAGCTTTTTAGTCGCATTCGGAAACTGCGTCCCGATGCACCGATGATTCTCCTGCTAACCAAGTTCCACGCCAATTTCGTATGGTAGTTAAACCGTGACCTTCTGTTAATAAGTGATATGGATAAAATAAGTGTGCCGACGTAATCCCTGCAGCTATTTTCTTTTTTTCCTATTTACTTTTATCACTGGAGGATGTAGGCTCGACTGCACTTCTATGATGCCTGGATAAGACGCCGAGACACAACTGGCGGTAACCCCAAGTTGATCGAGTGTGGATCGTCAGATAAAGCTGACGGGAACCTATGGTAAGAATAATGCCCCCACATCTTCCACAACAAACTCACTCCTAGATGGCGACACCATACCAACTACAAGCGAATATATTTAATATTTTACACTATCGTAACTACGATTTCAGAGCACAAGAACTTTGTGACTTAAACGATATGCTTCTGTACAATATTTTACATTCACTGCTTGAAATTAAAGCGGCTTAAGCGTTGCTAGAATTTAATTTTACACGTTGTTAGTCAAATGGATTGTGTCATTGCTAAAACGGGAAACATTTGAAAAATTTGGTTTGACTGTAGACACATATACAAAAAATTAATATTACGAATATAGCTAAAACTAAATTTAATACAAAATCTACACTTTGTCAACATTTATGTCCAAATAAGAAAAAACAGTCGCCCTCCAAGCGTCGTTAGCCATAATTTTTATTACGAACATGTAGTTACCCCTGTGAACTGGAACAATTGAGAACATCTTGTCATCCAAAACGAAATCCTTGAGTATGATGTCGTGCTGTGAGATAGAAAAATTAGAAGAAAACCATTGAAAGAAAATGTTCGAAACGTAACTTACGTTGAACGGACAAGAGTGATTAGCATTGATGAAGGGCCGTAGTGCCCCATAAAAGTAGAAGAATACATTTGACGGATTCGGGTGCTTTATGATGTGGCAAAGATCCACGGTAGTATTAAATAGATATGGATGGTAGCCGGACAATCTTTTCCACACACTGAAATTGACATGTACCGTCTTCACTGGTAGCTTCTTTACTTTGTAGTAAACGTTAGCTCCAATAATTCCCCGACCCAGGACTTTCAATCGACACTCTTTTATTTCACCAAAGGATTTATCCTTATCCTCGCACTTAATGTTTGTGTGTCGAGTTGTGGGTATTCCGTGTACCAGAGCACCGAAAACCCACATCAGAGCAACTATAAGTGGGATGTTCATTTCGTTGAAGTTCACAATGTACTAATTACTAGAATTGCTGTCGCGACTATTTAGATACAGCTGTGTTCAAAAAAATAGCAGTGCTTGGGACCTGCGAGTTTAAGTTAAAAAATTCCTATGATTTACAATTTTAATGGTCAAATTTTTTTTAAAATATCGTTAGGTATTTAATTTCAAACAATTTAGCAAATGTTTCACTTTTATTTCTTTAATAGTTTCGAAAATATAGATTAAAACAACATAATAGGCAGAAATTCAGGTTTTTTTTTTTTTTTTTTTTTTTTTTTTTTTTTTTTTTTGGATATATTAATTTAAAACTGTCCTTCGCGGACAATCATTAAATTTGATGACTAAACTTAACGGTAGAGAATTAATTGATTACATAAATTGTTGCGAAACTATACAATAACTGTCGATATTGTATGTATGATGTATATAATAATGTATGTATATAATTTAATTTAATTTGCGTGTCTAATCCCAGAGAGGTCCAAAGGGTGTGATCGGTGCAGCCTCCTGGTGCGTTGACTGGTGTCCAGCAGGTCTTGTGCCAGGTTGTTTGGGTGGTCTTGAAGCCTCTGCATGTACTGCCTGCTGCTTTTCTTAATCTCATCCTTCACCCAGGGGAAGCTGAGGACCTCGTGTATAGTGGCATTATCGTGGAAAGGGTGAGCGTTTGTGACTGTGCGGAGCGTTTTGTTTTCGAATGTCTGGATTATGTTGATGTTACTTTTCGATGCAGTGCCCCACAGTTGAATGCCATACGTCCAGATTGGCCTTATGATCGCTTTGTAGATAAGGAGCTTAGTGGAAGTCGGTAGCTTAGATTGTCTGCCCATCAGCCAGTAGAATTCACGGACTCTGTTCTCCGCCTGTTTCCGCTTCTTTAGCAGGTGTGGTCTCCATGTAAGTCTCCTGTCCAGTGTAAAGCCAAGATAATTTGGATTGGCTACCTCTGGGATTGGGAACCCGTTGAAACTGACTGGTGGGCAAGTGCCGCGTCTAGTTGCGAAGGTGGTAGCGGTTGACTTGTCGCTGTTTACCGATATATTCCATCTCGTGTGCCACGTGTTCAGTAGATCTAGTTGCTCCTGCATAGTCTGGGAGGCCTCTGCTGGGGTATCTGCTGTTGTTAGGAACGCAGTATCATCGGCGTAAGTGGCTGCCATAATGTACTGGCTCGGTATCACCGGCAGGTCAGCCGTATACGCGTTGTAGAGGAGCGGACCGAGAACGCTTCCTTGGGGAACTCCTGCACGGGCTTCTTTGACGTCTGAGCGCGCTTCTCCACACCTGACGGCGAATCTTCTGCCCTCCAGGAACGATTTTAAGAACTTGAAATATGGCTGGGGCAGGCCGTTTTTGAGCTTTAGGAGGAGACCGGGGTGCCAAACACGATCAAAGGCTTGCTTAATGTCCAGCATTACTGCTAGGCAGTATTTCTTATTCTCAAAGGCGTCCAGGATATATTGCGCTACTCGGTGGCCTTGCTCTGGTGTCCCGTGGCGGCGCCTAAAGCCAAACTGGTGATCAGGGATCAGACCAGCCTCCTCAATCACCGGCAATACTCTGGTCAAAAATACTCTTTCGAGTATCTTGGAGAGTACTGGTAGTAGGCTGATCGGGCGGTAGGAGGCGGGATTGGCTTCGTGTTTACCAGGCTTCAGGATCATAACTACTTCGGCGCGTTTCCATGATGAAGGGAAGTGCCCCAATTGCAAGCACTTATTTATTATGGTCGTGATTAGTGACTTGCTAATAGGGGGGAGGAGCTTTAAAGCAATGGCATTGATGGCATCATCGCCTGGAGCCTTGTGGTTACCCATTGCCGCTATTAAATTGCTGATTTCCTCTTCCGTGGCCTGGGGTATCGACTCGGAGTCAAAGAGAGGTTCTGACAGGAGCCTGGCTGTTTCGGCTGCTTCATTTGGGGAACATCGATTGGCTGGTGTGAAGACTTCCTCCAAGTGCTCGGCGAATGCGTTGGCTCTTTCGGTCTCAGTTCTGCACCATGAGTTGTCTTGTCTTCTGATGGGCGGGATCCTCTTCAGTGGCCTCTTGATGCGCTTGGTAACATTCCACAGGTTGTGGTGGGGATCACCCGGCGCGAGATTACCAACAAAGCTGTCGAGGGCCTCCTTCCTTAGCCTGACCAGAGTTTCCTTCAGCTCCTTGGTGGCTCTGTTGAGAGCTGTTTTGTCTCTAGGGTTCCTGGAGAGGAACCAAACCCGTCGGAGACGCCTTTTCTCTGACTTGAGCTCATTAACCCGAGGATTCCAAAAGTGGACGTCTCTACTTCTGTCCCTCGTTTGGTTAGAGAACCTTGGAGCAGCATAAGTTGCTGCCTCCTGAATTTGCGAGGTGAGGTTCACAACGGCCGCATCTATAAGTTCAGGGGTATCCAATGGTGGATTAGTGACTGTCGAGTTGTTCAGCCAGTGGTGGTATTTGCTGATGTCGGACGTTTTGAAGATTAACTTTTTACCCGCGGATCTCAACATGGCTGAGGCGTAGACCGAAACGGCAATGGCACTATGGTCCGAGAGAAGGTCTTCCACCTCCCTGGTCTGGATTCTTGCCGGGTCCAGGCCGCCAGAGATCGCAAAGTCCAAGATGTCTGGAGTTTTTGCAGGGTCAGTGGGCCAGTATGTTGGCGTCCCAGTTCCGTGGCAATTGAGGTTGCGGGAGAGAACCTGCCTGCATAGCGCGCGTCCTTTTGGATTGCATACTCTGGAACCCCACCAAGTGTGCTTGGCGTTAAAGTCACCTCCTATGACGAATTTGGGGCCGAGGCTGTCCAAAAGCGAAGAGAAGCAATCGTCCGTGGCTCTAAATCTGGGTGGGCAGTAGGCAGCAGCTAAGGTAATGTCTCCGTGGGTGGTGCTTACCGATATTCGGGCGCATTGCACCCAATCCTCTTGAATTGGTGGTTGGGTGTCGAATTTGATGCTGCTGCGAATAAGGATGGCGGCGCCGCCGCGTGCTGAACCATTAGGGTGGATGGCTGACACGAGGTCATACCCCCTTAAGGTGAAGTAGGACCTGTCTGAAAAATGGGTTTCGGATATGAGAAGAATATCTGCTTGGTTGGTCTTGCAATAAAGCTCGACCTCTGGCCTGTTGTTGATCAGGCCGTTTGCGTTCCAGATAGTTATGTCTAGTGCTGATTGCATAGGGACTTACAGACGGTTGCCATCATCTGATTCATTTGACTCATTACCTTCTCCATCATCTGATTCGTTTGACTCATCGCCTTCTCCATCATTTTTTCAAACATGGCTTCCATTCTGCCCATTATTGTTTCCATCAGGTTGTCAAAATTGGCCTGAGTATGAGGGATGGCATGTGTCTCATCAGTTGCCTGTTTGACAGCGTTGGCAAAACTAACGTTAGGAGTAACCTTGCTGCTGCTCACAGTGTAATGGGCGCGTGGGGCTGAAGCCAGCTTTGGAGCGAGCATGCTTTTGGCCTTCTTATATGCGGGACAACCTTTATATGAGGCTGCATGCGGTCCTTCGCAGTGCAAGCAATGGGCCGGCTTATTATTATTTTTACACTCAACGGTTGGGTGGCTGTCTCCGCACTTGACACACCTGTGTTCTAGGTGGCAGTACCGTTGGGTATGTCCAAATGCCTGACAGCGATAGCATTGCGGCACGTCATTAAACTTTATCGGTGGCTCGATTGTCACCACTGATCTGCAAAGTCGCGTAACTTTATAGGCCTCCTTGTTGTTCTTGGCCGGCTCGAGATTGGCGAAAAATATGTTAAGTGGCTTTTTGGTACTTCTTTGGGTGGGGTTGTAGAGGTCTCTGACCTTGTGTCCGTGACGGTTTAGCCCATCCCGAATTTCCTCTGGGTCCGTTGAGTAGTGAAGACCTTTGATGACTACTCTATAGGCACGTTCGTCTCGGGGCTGGAAGGTTTGAAACCTTTTATTGGACTTGGCCAAGAAGTCCTTCAGGGCGGAGAAGCTTTCCTTGTCCGGGGTCATCACGCGAACGTTGTTGTTGCTTGCCATTTTCAGTGTGAACTCCACATCATTGCCAATTACTCCAGGAAAAAATAGTAAAAAAAATCAACTTGACTTAGAACGAAGTTAGTTTTTCTTTTTAATGAGTTAATTAGGGCCTAATACTTGGTTGGATAGCCTTTGTTAGCCAGCACAGCCTTACACCCACGCGACATGGAGTCCACCAGGTCCTGGCAACGTTTGGGGGGTATTTTTGACCATGCATCCTGCACAACTTGCCAAATCTGAGCCTTAGACGTCGGGGATTTCTTCGACACATATTGTTTAATGTCCCCCCACAGGTTTTCAATCGGGTTTAAATCGGAAGATGATGCTGGCCACGGCATTACATCTATTCTATTTTGGGTGAACCTATTCTTAGCCGATTTGCTTCTGCGTTTCGTATCATTATCCTGTTGGAATGTCTATTTTAAGGACATA
This sequence comes from Drosophila simulans, assembly GCF_016746395.2. Lineage (NCBI taxonomy): Eukaryota > Metazoa > Arthropoda > Insecta > Diptera > Drosophilidae > Drosophila > Drosophila simulans. The sequence goes on along the minus strand of NC_052523.2, from coordinate 24,766,157 downwards.
TTATATTCAGAATATGACAGTAAGACATCACTAAGAATATTTGCATATGCGTTTTGGTCTCTAACACCATAAATCATATGGTATGGACTCATACCATTGTAAAAAAAACAAGCCCATACCAGGATTTTAGGTCCACCATGATTGAAAGTCATCAGTGTGTGTTTTGGGTGGTACTCCGTGTTTGGAGGTCATCAGGTATACTGTAGTGAACCAGTTCCACCAAATATAACTATTTTTGACTCATCAATCCAAAGGATATTATGCCCTTTGGAGACTGGCCAGATTAGGTAGGTTTTAGGGAAGCTTAACCTTGCCTTAATATGCCTAGGGCTAAGTAGGGGATCCTTTTGTGGACTCCTCTCACATAAATTATGATTCAGTAGTCATCTCTGAATAGTAACGTTGCTTATTCCCAAGTTCAGCTCAGACTTTATGTCCCCAAAGGATGCAAAAGGATAGACTTTGCTGTAACGAACTATGCGCCGATCCTCTATATCTGTGGTTTTAAGTATGGTACCACGGTTTTCGGGCTTCCATTCATATTTAATGGCATTGGATACCATTTTGGCAGAACATTCAAGGGTTTTTTGAATGTCCTTATATGTTTTTCCTTGCTTTCTAAGCTTAAAAATTAACATTCTTTTCTCCTGGGAGCAGTGTTGTCCTCTACCCACTAAAATAAAATTTTTAAAATTTTTTTTTAATTTATTGCCCTTTAAAATATACGAATTAACTTAACCAAACTCACTTTTTAGAAAATATTGATCATTTCGAGACTTTACAATGGACAAAACCAGAGACTGCTATTTTTATGAACAGCCTAAAAGTGGTGAATTTGCTCAAGAATTTAAATAAAAAAAGGATAACATGAAAAACTGACGCGATTTTCTTTTTTTCTATATCTATACATTCCATTTTACAAAAATATGTGGAAAAAAAGTGGATTCCAAAAAGGGACATGGAGAAATACATTTGTGTTTCTTTGCTTCCATCGCACTGCTATTTTTTTGAACACAGCTGTATATAATCAAAAATCAATTAGTATTGCATGCTTGGTTGTAAGCTTTGTACATCAGGCGATCTAAACGGTGTTTAATCTTTACATTCCGTTTTTAATTACCCAAATATTTTGTCTTTAATAAGAACTTTAATGTTTTTTAACAAAGAGAAGCAAGATTTATAAGATTCAAAATAAAATAACTTAACTTATTCAAACAGCGAATGAAACCACCTTAGCCGTGTTGCCCTTCGCCTAGCGGAGTTCGTCACCCCAACCATAAAGCACTGTTTGCACAGGAGACTATTCATAATATTATCGCAACCCGGGCTAGTTATATTTTTCTTTGCATTTATCGAGTATATAGGAACATATATTAAATCCAAATAAAGAATTGTGACATCTTGCTTAGTGGCCCAGTGTGAACTGTTATCGATAGCTCGCGGTAGTGTGAATACGCTGCTAACGCGTTTGTGAGCTCGAGAGAATATCTGGATTTTTTAGGGCATTCAGTTGCGCATTTGGGGGATTTTCGTATTAACTGCAGCAAACACCCTGCGCGTTTCGATTCGATTGGTTCTTGAAATGGTAAAATGCGGCTGGGCCGTCGAAAAAATTGAGAAAAATAAATCGCGTCGAGTGTGGGACGCGAACGGAATCGCCGTGAAAATACCGAGTTAAATGTGTGTGATCGAATCTCTTCTCCGAAAAGGATCTGCAATCGAAACGGAAGAGAAAGCGCAGCGCAAGACATCCTTGCCCACGCAGGATAGCTGTGTGAAGAAGACGCGACGATTGGTCAAGAGGGAGGGGGGAGCACAAACAGGATAAGCAGTGGCAGAAGAAGAAGCAGAAGGCGGAGCCGCATCTGCCGCAGTCAAAACAAGAGAGGAAGTGCAACAAAAGCGAGATAAAAGTGCATTCAGCTGGGGGAAATGTGAAATGTGAACGATGTTGCAACGTCGCGCTGCTTGCATCGCCAAGTAAAAGCAGAGTCAGAAGCACAAGCAGAAGAAAAGCAAAACCAAAGCAAAGCCAGAACAAACAAAATACACAAAGTGAGAGAGGAGAGAAAGAGAGCGGGAGTGTTTGGTGTATCTGTGTGCAGTGCGTTCGCGTGTGCGCTTGTGTGTGTGCGTGTTACTTGCTCACAACAAATTATCGTTTAATTTGCTTCGATTTTGCACCAACAACAAGCAGTGCGAAAGGGGATGTCCTTTCCACCACCACCACTGTTACCACCCCCTGCTCCCTAAGGTCATAGGCCACCAGCCAGGAGGTGAGTAAATCAAGTTGTTTAAATTTTGTTACCCAAAACTCTTTCGCACCTAACGATAACAAACTGATGAGTTGACCTCGCTGCAAGCCGCGTAGGAAACGAATGCCAAATTTAACCAAAATAATAAAACACGTTTGCCAACGCCAGCAGCGGCGACAACAACAGCAACAACCCATGTCCAATTAAAGTTGCAGTAGGGAAAAAAAGAATGAAAAAAAACCGGCATGCCGGCTGCTGCAATTCAGAACTCAAAGTTAAACGAGCCAAGTAACACCAGAAACAACACAAACCGCACACCAGCCACAGTGAAACCTCGGAAAAAAGGGCAAAAAAACAGTCGTCTTAAAACTTAAGATTGTATCCAATAGATACACCTTCGCATTTGAAGATACATCCTGAGATCAGTATATATTTTAAAAAAAACAATTTGGTTTTCAAGAAACATTTGAAAAGAAAATTGTTTTAAAATATGTAATTGGTCAATCCATATTCGGAAATTATTTTTCAGTTCTCAACTTATTATTTCTTACTTTATCTCAAAACATCTCGGGTTACACAGGTACCACTGTACAAAGGGTACACAAATCGCGTGAGTGTTGGTGCTCCTTTGTGGGTGTGCGTGTGTTTTGGTTAGCAATACTACACCAACTCACGGCGCACTTTAAATATTTTGCCCAACTACACAGAGAATTGTGCTTGGGCTGCGGTTTTTTCTGCGCCGCCAACTTTTTGAAATGAAAATAATCATAATCAAGGGCTGGGCGCAGAAGTGGGAGGCTTTCAACAATGCCACACCCACTCGAATCCTCCAGCACTACCCCCCTCCCCCTTCCGTGCACACTTACTTCATTTTTTTTCTCTGGAAAGCCAGAATGTATGAATGAGTTAATCAGAGAGAGCAGAGGCAAAGCGCCAAAAGGCAACAGTCAGCAGACGCATCGTCTGCCCAGTTCACTGGCTGCCATCGCCATCATCAGCAAACAACCAAACAACACACAAAACGCAAAAAACAATTGCACTAAAGTTTCACTAGAATCTGCAATGAATCAGAAGGGAAAACCATGGAGAGGGGCTGAAAGTGCTGGCTATAAACTGTAAAAGTAATACTCTATTTCAGTTCGGAGTTATACACTCATATAGTTTATTACAGTATTCTAAAGATAAAACAGTAAAACAGATGATTGTATTAAAAGCTAGAATAGAAAGTCAAACAAATTAGAAACAGGTAGTATTATATTGCATAAGCTCATGCCTAGAGTGCGTTCCAGCTAAGTGACCCATTCGGTTCGGAGTGTATCAAATGCCATGACAAAGATCCCGACGATGAGTCTGCTGTAAATTGCGATGGCATTCTGCGCTTAACGGGTTTTTTGTTTGTTACATTTTTCGACATTTGCGCCATTGACGTAATTGTTAGACCCGGCCCAGACACACTACTCAACTGAACCGTCAGCAGTCCGTCTGACACCGCCACTCCAGAGATCCCGAGCTGCAGAATAACCATTCGCAGAGTTCCCAGCTCCATGGCCATTTGAATACCCACTCCCATTTCCATTTGGAACCGTCGCTCCCGTCTGCGCCTTTTTCAAGCTCAAGAGCAACGTCGGCTTTGCCTTGGTCTTTTCATGAATTTGCATTTGCGGCGGCCGGGAAAATGCTCGTATTTTCAGCGGGTATTTTTCATAATTTTCTGCTCGCGCTCTCCGATTTTTCCAGCACATTTTCCCTTTTGGCTCGCCCGGGCCGCCGCACGGTTCGTTGCACTTTTGTCAAGCTTTTGGCAAAGTTTTCGGCTGTATTTTCGTGTTATTGTCGGAATCGCATAGAAGAAATGAATGGTCTGATAAATACTGGATGCCTAGTAAACCCAGCAGACCAAACAGCGCACCAAACCGCCGCTGACTGCCAATTTGGGCGGACCACAAGCAATTAAAATTTAATTTGCCCAAAACCTCGAGCACATAAACCGCAGTATTAAAATTTAACAACGCACCAGGTCCTGCGGCCAAACTGCCTACTGACTGGGGCCCACTTTAGAGCCCAACACTTTGGATCCCAGATCCCAATTAATTGAATTGAGACACATTTGCGAGTGGCCGCAGAAAAGAGAAATTATTTCGGGAACGATTCTTGTGGGCGGCGTTGGCACATCAAATACATTTATAATTTTATTAGGCGACTTTTTCCCATTCAGCAGAATGACGGGGAAATGAAAGGTCCTTGGCAGTTAATGTTCCGAACTCACGCACTCCATGACAGGCGCAGAGGATACACTGAGAACAATAATTGAAAAGGCTTTCCTTTACAATATTTATTTGTTATTGGAAGTTTCTTAAGTGCCCTCTTATCTTGGGTCCTTAAGTGTCAAGCACAGACAACTTTGTTAAGGATACAAAGACTTGTTTTTCTGAGTGTACGGTCAAGTCGAACTGAGTCATACCCATTCAACGTGAGATGCGCCGAGGAGTGTGAAGCGCCTCCCATGATCGGCCATAAAACGGTTTGTGTTTGACTGTCGCGCAACCTTGTAGCAGAGTGTATTGTTTATGTGCCGGCAACACGCTGAGGTTCCGGCAAATCCCGCTCTATCCCTGGCTCTTGTCCCACTGTGCGGGTGTGTGCTAATGACGCCGCACTTAACCCATGTTACCAGAAAACGGGCGTGTCCAATTCCGCCCGGCAGGTAGTCGGAGTAGGGTCGAATCGAGCACCTCGATTTTTATGAGCACTTGACAACTCTATAAACAAAGAACGCTTATCACTCCAAGAACAGCTCCTCGACCCTTTAATCTAGCATATATCTTGTTACACAAAGTCTAGCACTTGAGCTGCAATTTTCACACGGCTTTAATGCTCGGTTTTATGGCTGATATGCCAGCTAGATAACTTTAAGCCCGTCCCCAGCCGCGTTGCTCTCTGGATTCCCTCCAGACAGTGGCCCCTAACCCAAACCAAACAGGGCCAGCAGAAATATGGCGAAATGAAAGCAGCATTGCGAAAAGAAAAACTGGCAAAAGATGAAAAACTTACGAAGTAACTTTTCGCTTTGCGGAGAGGAGGAGCATTCACAGGCTGTTCCAACTCAAACCGAAGATTTGTGTGGGTTTTTGTGTGTTTCTGGGGCTTGTGCCTCCTCGAGATCTCCAAGTTGCATGTTGTCAAAATTGCTTTGACGTTTTATTAGTTTCCAACTGGCCCCCGAGCAGCCGCACTCTAACAAACCGACAACATCATCATCGCCATCCCCATCGTCATCTGCTGGCATGGCAAACAAAAAACAGAAAACAAAAAGAAAAAAATAACACAAAATCGACGGGAAATTTACATAAGAAACGTTGAAGGATGCTCCACGGACCGGGCACACTTCACTCTAGCCGGCGCTAAAAATAACAAAAAAAAGCGAACTCCCAATGCGCTGACCAAAGCGAAATGAATACTCTGTAGGAAATAGCAATGCGACTCCGTCGACGAGCACATTTGAAAATAGTTTGCGGCATGTCAAAAAGCCAGTGACCGCATTAAATTTTCTCCTCTCCAATAAACGAATTTTTTCCCATTTTTTTGGAAGGCATCCAGGGGCCCAGCAAGAAAAGCCGCAGCCGCTTGCATTTGATCGGGCAGCCAGCTGGGACCCCTGAGATTTACGTTCTCATCCAGCAACTCTTACACTTTTTATTTTTTTGGGGTAGAACGATGCTCGCGTGCAGTTTGTTTTCCCAGGGCAGCAGATTTGGTCATTGATTAATCACACGGAATGGGAATTTATTGGGGAAATCAAACGATCAAACGCGTCTGAGAATCAAGCGGATTGCGAAGAGCTGCTAAAATTAGTCATTACAATAATATTGTATTAATTATCTGACTTTTGGGGATCTGGGGTTGAAGCTAAAAATGATTTGGCAGCCAAATAAATTTGTAGAAAATAAATTATATCTCATACTAATCCTCAGAGTTTCGTTTTGTTTCTATTTTAGTCAGGTCGCATCGAATATCACGAATCTTAAGATTAAATGCAGAGAACCCTTTGATTAAGAGCTGAAGAGGGGGATTTTTTTGTCGTGAAATAGATCCACATTTATCCCGTGCTCTATACAAAATGAAAAGGGCATCTAAGCTTCGGCCTTTTCCCTTCAGTTCTGTGCAGCAAATGGAGCACACGGCGCAACTCCCAAAAATGAGATTTGTGCACACGGCTATTTTTGTGGCCAATGCAGCCGGGCAGGAAAATAAATCGAAAAAAACACATGACAAATAGTTCAAAGGCCCAACTCGTTGAGAGATATTTTTTCCGGCGTCAAGTGTGTGTAGCTTGTTATTTTTGGCCCAAAACGCTGGACTGGACTCGACGCACCCAAGGGGGAAAGGAAAACTGCACATGACAGTGGGAATAATTAATTCATTGCATTGGCCAAACGGTTTTCGGTCGGCTCGGCTCGGTTCGGCTTGAATCACCCCGGCTCACCTCTGAAATGGGTCAGCAATTGTAATTGTAAGCCGGCAGGCGGTTGGTTGGTTTCCTGCCTTTTGTTTGACATGACGATCATGAGATTATGACGACGACGACGTCGACGACGCCCATGTTGCGTCACAATGCCACGCCCATGGCGTCATTTGCCCTTTTGGCCTTTGCTCCAGAATCAGATAAATTTGGTTATTGCGTTTTATTGGCGTGTTAAATTGTTGCAACTTGCAGGCCATGTGTCTATCGATTGTCTGCCCCACAGGCCCGACTCATTAAGTGAAATTGCCATAAAGACAAGCGGTTCGTTTCCCCCCAGTATTTGCTGGCTTTGCCTTTTGTAATTCAACTGATTATGAGATTGTTGACTTGTGTGCGCCTTCCCTTCCTGTGCGTCGTGATTCGAGGAAAGGGGGTGAAAGTGCCGGGCCTGGGGCTATATATATCAACACAATGAGCGCCAGAATAATAGCACTGTAAAGTTAGCACTTCTTTGCTTTAAAAACTCTCAAAAAGTTCGAGTTTCCAGGGGGTCAGATAATGTAATGTAAAGGGTACAGAGTTCCAAAGAACTTTCGTTACTTCGACGAAAGTTTGGTCCAGCTGTAAAGGAATCCTTTAATCTTTCTTCAGAACTCGAACTGTAATATACTTTTCTCACATATTAAGTTATTTAATAATGTACGTTTGACTGAACTGAACTTGAAATATTTATATATTTATAATCCGACTGCCTCTTAAGAATTTATAAAGGTATTTTGAGGTAGTATTGTCAAATCGAATGAAAATAGTACTATATGTATAGTGTCCTATTGTTTTGTCGGCAACTGTTGGTACTTGGTATGAGCACTTTTATGCGGCTCCTCTTGTTTTTGTGCTTTATTTACGTTCTGCTTTGGAGCAGCACTTCGCCATGGTCAACGGCCGATCCGCTGCATAAAGTGGGTTCTGAACCCGTGGCTATAGGATATGGGATATGGGGGAATACCATGGGGCATGTGTTATGATATAATCTGCGGTCGCCAGCGAGTGGAATAACATTTCTTCTAAGACTTCCATGCTGCTGCGCGTGGTGGCAGCTCGCTCCATCACCCGTTCGCAGCTCCCCAGTGCCCCAAACCACGCGCCACATGCATACATCCACACACATTGCCGCTTTGTCAGCTGCCAACAGCGACGGCTAAATTAAAAAAAGGGGCAAAAAAGTGAGGAAGTATGGAAGTCTAGAAGTGTAGAAGTATAGAGAGGGCCGCCAGCAAGTGCCGTTCAGTTTAACTAACGGCCTGACAAATGGGAGTGGTGTTAGCATTTCAGTTCTCAGTTAGTTTTCCATTTGCTCACAAGATGAATGCAAACAAAAACACACAACACGGCAGCGCAATACTCCTCAAAATTAAACTGGGACGACGGACAGACGGATGGCATAGGCGGACCTTGCAGGTCCTTTTTAGCAGCGCACCATAATTTACATAACACTCACTTGCACTTAGTGCCTGACCTAAATTTGACAGCCACCTGCTAACGAAGCCCGTGCTGCCAGAAAGAAAATTCCATGGGGCCTTTTGTGAGCTGCCAAGGGTGGGTGGGTGGCTCGGGGCAGGGGGGCCCGGAAAATCCAGAGATCGCGGGCTGTAATTAACTAGGGGTGGTGTGAGGGGCGGTGGGCGCAGGATGAGAGGAGCCAGCGGCAGCCGCAAAGGTCAGGGATTTCGTGTCTGCCGCAGAAGGCGTGAGGTGAAAGCGAAAATGCTCGTAATGCGGGTCTATTTAGAGCTTTGGCTAAATATTCATAAATTCAGCTATTTGCTTAATTCGTTTGGCGCCCAAGCCAGCACGGGAATAGAGAAAAGCCATTAGGGCGCTCTAACTGCCTTATGAATGATGATTCATATTGTTGCTGTGTTTTGTGCAGTACAACTTTTACCAACTTCATTTATTATGATCAGCAATTTACCCTTTCACCCGAAGAAATTCGAATGCTTTCGAATTTAAGTTGAATTAAATTGTTAAATTAAACGGCAAGCTAACAACATAAACTGTGCTATAGCAAGCTAAACATTTTGGCTTATATTTATTACTTATTTTTAGAGGAAAGCTAAAATTGTAATGAAATATGACATCAATTTTAGATGTTGCACGATATGTAAGCCAATTTTATGGTTCTCTTGCGAGAATGGAAGTTAAGAACCAAATGCTTTTGGTTTTAAAGGGTGTTGGCTTTTAATGGGTTGCTTTGTAGCATGCCCCTCCTCTCTTCACATATCCCAGAGTCCATCGTTGATAGCCGATTGCAAAGACTTGTGCAACATGCAGCGAACATTTATCATCGATGGCAGAGCTCAAATGGCACGTTTCGATGGGCGCCCAGGCAATTTACGCAATGGAAAGTGTTTGCCATCTGTGCGTGTGTGTGTGGGTGGTCTCGCCCACTCAGCCACCACCCACCTCCCCAGCCATCCTCCATCCAGCCAAAGTGTCCAACTTGCTATCTCTTGGATTTCCATTTAGCTTTATTGTGTAGCAGCGACAATTTCAATTTCTATAGACAGGGTAAGGCCTGATTAATGAATGAATACCCAAGTCAAGTGACAGAAATGTTGTTTAATTTACGGCTCCAGTCGGCGGATGAATGAGAGTACTAAACAACAGAAACGAGGAAGGGAAAGATGTTGACAGTAAACCGGAGAAATCCTTACGTAAACGGCGCTGCGCTGACTCATTCTGCTGAAATCTTCCGCCCATTTACTGCATATTAACAATATAATTTGCAGTGTGCCATTTTGAACGGGGCAAGTGGGAAAAGGAGCCTGTCAGCCAGCCCTGTGCAGTTTGTGTTTTTACACAACCCCATTGTGTGGACTAAGCCAAAAGTTTAGAGTGCTGGAGCACACACTTCCCATCCCCGGCTGCATTAGCCGAGCTGCCACTTCAGTTTGCCGATTGGCATTGTATTGGCCTTTCACTGCCCGAGTTGGCCGACAAGTGGCCGAAACTTTTGCCAGCCTGACCCATATACGTCTGCCAGTTCCGGGAGGCCATTTTAATTGCTTTGTTTTATTGCCACTGCCATTTCCCCAATAAAGTTGTTCTCTGCTTGCTTGGAAAATTTGTGTTCATTACCTAGAAGCCGTGTCCTGACGGCTGCATAGAATCACCATTAAAATCTGGCCGCAATTTTGCTAAAATATCCAAACGCTTTAACTGAGCATTGTGCAATCGGTGGCAACAACAAAATTTGCACTTCGCTAATTCCAAAGCAAGCACAAAGCTCGAATTGTTTACTCATTACTTTTCGCTGGGGCCAGTTTTATTTATATTTTTCTTTTCGAAGTGAGGCAATCGAGGCTCATAGTCAAATGCCCATAATCTATATATAAGTATGGCCAGGCAGCGCACAATTATGGCAATAAATATATCAGCGTTAATGTATGCGATTTGGGACCAACTGTTAATTAGCACTCCCTGCCCCAAAAGGCCAAAAGCGGCACAGACAAATCGGCAAATGAAGCGTGGTAAAAAATAATAGCCAAATGAAGCGTGAACAACGAGAGCGGCACAATCTGGCCAACAAAAAAAAAGTTCCATGAATGAATTGCTCTGTGCGTGTGTTTTTATTCCGGTGCTACGGTTGTCTAGCCACGCCCCCATTGGCGCCATTCAGTTGTTTACCAGGGTTTTACGGGTATTACCCATATGTACATATACGTACGAGCAACCGTTCGTGGGGCTCTGGACTTTAGCCTCCTCCGTATCGGAAAATGCCAATGACTGCGACTTTGTCTTGCTACTCAGCTAATTGTTTTGTGGCAAGTGACTTCTGTTCTGCTCTCTTTTCTCCCTTTCTTGGCCAAAACCGAAACCGATAAGCCGAATGCTTTGAATAAGTTTGTTGAGAACTTACTTGAGAATTGAACAAGAACAATGGCCAATCAGGAAGGAATCTTTGTGGGCGAAACTTTTCATTGTGCGCATCATAATCGCATTTGTCATTCCTCTGTTTTTCTTTTTTTGTTGACTCAACGTGAAGCATTCTTGAGCGCTTACTCCACTTCTATTTGCGCTTATCAATTCGGCTGGGTTTCGTCATTATTCGAAGAGGTTTTCATTTCCGCTGCGAGCGCACTTAACTGGAAGCCTAATGATGAGAATATTACCACTGCGTTTTGGCTCTAACCAAGCCCCACTTGCCCCCAAATAGGCTTCAATTAAATGCGGCGCTTTTGGCATCGCACTACCAAATCGGCAAATTACTGCATCGCCAATTGAAAAGCATTTAATTGGAGAGGGTTTTGGGTATTTGCGGTGTTGTCTATGGTCATGTCTGCCCGGTTCTTGGCGCGGATTTTGCGTTAATGCTGTGTGCCAACGCATTAACATGCAGCCAGCACCGATCGCATTACGCATACGCCACGTGTGCAGCAAACCATGTTCGGATTTGCCAATTACCCATGCAGCAAACCCAGCCGCACAAAGTGTCAGCGTAAATAATTGACTGACGGGCGAGACGACGACTACGAAGACGAGGAGGAGGAGGAGAGTCAGTCTCCTCCGGTTCAGTCTCTTTGTGATGGAAATGCAAATCTTATCGGGTTGACATAGTTAAGCCAACTAACTGGCCAACTCGCTGGTAGGCGGAAATTCGATTGTAATTACGAGCAGTTTTTAGCACCAAACAAGTTTATTTACAAGCATAACATCCCGCGGGCATTTCGTTCTTCAGCAAACCAAGCAGAGCAACAAACTCGTTTGCTGCCTTAACCATTCAGTTTGCAGTTAGCCAGTTATCGCCCACTTAGTTGTAAAAAAGAGTTCGTTTTGCGGTCGAATTGAAATGACAAATAAATAGATTCAAATCGAATAGCCGCGCATTTGCAGCCAAAATTATGACGCACTACAGGGCGTATGGGCAATGCATTTCCTTTGTTTATTCAGTGGAATATGAATGTATAGCCGCCAGAGTTTACAGCAATTAATAATAAAGTGGCAGTATTCTGATATCTCTGTGGTTTCTTTTTGTGCTGCGCGTAGATAAGGTTCGTCGGTTATTCAACGCGAACAACAGAGATTAATTACGGCACTTTAAATAAGCCCAGTTTTTTATTTCAAGCATTTTTCTCAAAGCTTATTAGCTGGCCGCGCCAATTGAACCCAACGAAACCACCCACGCGGGCGACACTCGCAATCTCAATAGCATTTGGTGCCACCGCAGAGAGTCAACTGCTCTTAATTGCGTAATAATTGAGTTTATTTTTAGTTTATTACCCGGACCACCGCAATTTTCTTTCATTTTCCGTAGTGCATTTGCAATTTGTTGAGTGTGTTTCAATTAAATTAAATGAAAAACTTTTGCGGCAAATGAAAATTTTCAGCGGGCAAACAAAGGCAGCAAAGACTCTCAACTGGCGCTCCGAGCTGCGGTCAGCAGCCGCAAAAAGCATTTAACCCACATTCGCCGGCGACACGGAAAACAACTGAAAGCCATCGTCGAGACTTGGTTTTTCGCATTATGCAAAGTGCTGGCCAGCAACTTCGGGATTCCGGGCCAACTGCCCATGGCCGAGGAGACAGCGTAGGCCTAAGAAAAAAAGTAGTTTTGAGGATGCCCGTGATGGGTTTTAAGAGACAGCTGCAAGGGGCAGTGGCTAAACAGCATTTTCATTTGCTCCTTACTCGCATTAATTAGCCAAAAGCCATGAATAACATCTGCCGTCCAAGTGCGGAAAAAACAACAAGAGTCGGGCTGAAAATGCAATTGTGCTGGCAAACAAACGAGTATGACCGGCAGTCGAAATGTGTATCAAGTGACCAATTGGCGCACTTCGGATGCCGGCATTTGCATGGCTCCCACGGCTGTCGTTTCTTTGAAATATGTGGCCGGCTAACGAAACCATAAAAAATAAACTAAAACTCGGAGGCCGAACGGTGGCAAAACATTGTATATATGTCGCCTAATTTGTACTCGTCTGTTCAGGGATGACAGAAATGTACACTCAACTAAATTAGCGATTTTTAGTGATTGAATTCGTGTATAACTAAACATATTTTCAGTTGTAAGCCTTCAATAAGAGTCTTCTTATGTGTAGCCATTTTGAAACTATTGTTTCTAATAACAATTAAATTTTACTTACATTTTCCTTGCTATATTTTTCTTTTCGCCGCTCTGTAATCTTCTTGAAATGCATAATTTTTCGCTCTGTAATTTATTTTACCCCTGTGTTTACCCACAGTTTGGCTTGCGTTGCGCCGGACATGCGATTCCCGCCATGACCATGCCCAACTGTTCAACTGACACAATTCCTATATTCCTATGTAGCGCAATCTAAGCTTTCCCGGGTTTCGACGGGGCTCCAGACCCCAAAAGCTCAAACACGTGCCCCGTCGTCCACATGCATTGCCATCAAAATATGTGCGGCAATAAATTAAATAAAATATGCAATGTGAGGAGTTAAATACGAGCATTGTCACTGTCGTCGCATCCACTTTTTGCGTGGGGCACGGTACCAACGAGTGGTTGGGGGCGTGGCTGATGGTGCGGTGGTGGCGCTGTCGGCTGCATTTACATGCTAATGGAGGAGCGTTGTAATTTATGCGATCCGCTTTTGTTGTTATCGCATATCGCGCTGGTACCGCGAACTGAGCCGTGCACAAGGTCATAACTGTGGCAACTTCCGGGAAAACAGAATTCCAAAATGGCATACGCAAATATTTATTCAATAAACTTCTCAACTAAACAGCTTTATTACCAGCCTGTCCGAAATCCTCATTCCATCACTTAGTCAGGGCTGATAAATATTTAAACATCACTCAAGTACAGAAGCCTCACGCTATTGGCAAATGACTTTAAACTAATAGCAAACAGGATAGACATTTTGCTGTCGGAAAAACAGCACAAAATCCGAACTTCATAGCCAGAGCATGTCAGAAACCTCAATCCGTTTAAGCCGTTTCCTCTGCTTTGTGCATTCTGGAAAATCTCCAGTTCTGATTCAATTTACGCTTGCCAGAAGAAGCAACAAAATATAATCTAAACTTGCCCGGAAAATTGAAAACTGTAACAGAAGAGTTGGGGCGTGGACTTCAGAGTTCCTCGGCGTGCGTTGTTCATTTGGGTGTTGTTGATTTTGATTAGCAACCCGTACACCTGATGATGCTGCTGCCACCTGCCCCACCGGAATTAGCGTCATCCATCACGAAAGTTCACTTAGCCCATAAGTTGGGAAGATAGGCAAGGAGGCGGAGATGGATTAGGCTGGTTAACACATCGCTGGTCCAAATTGATGCCACTCCATGATTACATGCCTCATTAGGGCAATCCGCCGTGGATGATCATTAATAAGCACCCGTTGATGGGGGCACGAGTTTTGGTTTATTGATTTTTCCCTAATTAGGGCAGATATTTGTATCACTTTTCCATAATCGAGTGGTAAATGTTTTGTGTATACAATCTGAGCCAATCAATTATTTAATTGAATTACTCATTTGTATACAGGTAGTTTTGTGGGCCATTCCAAATGCTATTTAATCGACTAATTGGACTAACCATCTCTAAATACGCATTTAAATCTAATTCTATCTCCTTTTTGGCTCAATTAACTTACAGTTGAACGTTTAAACTTAATATTCGTGTGTTATCTGCCTAATAAATTTAAACAACGAGTGCCAGAACATCTTGTGGCAATAACTGTTATCACATTGATTGCACTTCATGTTCATAAGTGCTCTTCAGTTGTCACTTAGTGACTTTGGTCTAGGTTGAGGTTATTCGCATATAATCCAGACGGGCAGCTCACTTAATGTCAAGTTTATTTGCGCTGATGTGCGTTCTTGCACTTGACCGGCGGAAATGCCGCAATTAAGCGACATTAAGCTGACCCAAACTGCACACGCACCGCCCACATATTTCCCATTTTCTGCACACTCTCTGATTTTCCTTTTCCCTTTGGAGAAAAGCCAGCGAGCGACAAGGGCGACAACGTGGGTTTATCAATGCCAAAACGAGGGACATTTGTTACTGCATACTTAGGAGCGACTTGGACCTTCTGCTCCCTACTTTTTGTCCCTTTGTAATCAGCAGCAACATTAATTAAACCTGAGCTTAGGATGCCAGACAACGACGACGTGCTCCAGGTTTTCACTTTAATTGAACCGAACTTCTGTCTGGGCAATGGAGAATGAGTCCTCGGACATGGATATGCACTGCTGCTCCTCCGATCGAATTAATTCCATTTTCTTTGGCCAGAACCGAAAAAGCTACTTGCCAATGGCCTTTCATCCTTTCAGACATTCTGTCAGCTTTCCGTATTCAGTTCAATTAGATTGCCAGTCAGAGTAATGAAAGGCAACTCGAATGGGGAGCACAAGTTCCCTTAAAGTTTACACAAAAAGAGGCCATGAATTAAATTTTGTATTCATGCCCTCCAGCACCACCACTACTTCATTTTCTTCGTTTCCCTTTAATTTCGCTGCCAGCCCACAGCCACTCCTGCTCATTCATCAATAAACGGCGGAAAGGACAAGGTTGTAAAATGTCAGGCAGCTGTCAGGACATTCGGGTCCTTCTGTCCCAGTTGCGTCTGCCTGTGTGTGTATTAATTTGATTAAATGCTACTCGGCACACACATGGAACATAACCCAAATCCAACAACTTTTTTCGACTTCTTTGGCAGGTTTTGGCATTACACTGAAAAAAACCGAAAATGTATTCTTTTAGATATTCTGTTCGGGTTGTAATTTCTAAACTTGGTCATTAGTTTTCACAGTGTGGCTGATGACCCATTGATTACATTGGAAGCTTACTATCAAACTTTTTATTACACCAAGCTGCTAGCTCAAACAAAAATTTCAAATTTAAATGCTACCAAATGAATAAATTGTTTAAATAGAAAGGATATTGTTAGAAAAAAACTGTAAAACTGTATCGAATCTGATTCTCCCAGTGCTTCTGATGACATTTACACAAGACTACCAAGCTCGCAGTTATTGAAAGACAAACAGAGAAACATGGACGAAACCAGGGAGCGGAAACTGGAGAGCAAAGGGCAGGGTGGAGGCGGCGGAAATGCCAAGAGGCAAGTGCGTGTGCCTGCATTTTCCGGGCGGAGAACAGGCGTCAAGGAGGCGGGGTGTCAGGATGGGTGTAGGGGTGTGGCCGGGATGAAAAGGTGATATCGGGGGCATATAGCATATAGTGTTTGTCAAAAAACGATGTCAATATGCTTGCTCTGGGCAAAGCAGACAGCGAACAAGGCAGTTGACACAGATAAACCAGAGGAGCGATGCCAGGGGCCAGCTTTTCAATGTGCAGATACAATGCAGCTGCCTGATAACAGAAAACGAATAGAAAACAAATGCGATTTCAGTCGTTAGAAATGCATGACTCGAATAATTCATATTGCTTGAGAATATAATTGCTACGCACTTTGTCTTAAAAACAATTGCCTGACTTTGCCTTGGCCAACTGCCAATTTGGAGCCTTAAAACAGCCCTTTCATAGAGAAGAAAGCTGCTGGAATAAAAGAAAAGTGGGCGTTTTCAGTTCATCTTACAGTGCTCAGCAGAATTACTTTTTCAACTTAAATAAATGCATTAAAACTTTGCAAATCGTGCAAAAAGCGGCACGCCCTGTTCTTTTTTCGGCACTTAAGATGAACTCTTGCGTTTTCCACGAAACTGTGTTTCCCCGGAGAGCGTTGAAAAATGCATGGCAGGAAGTTGGATTGGCGTGCCAAGGAGGAGCAAAAGGGGCAAGGATGCGAGTTTGAAAATTACACAAAAATCCCTGCCAAGAACGATGATCATGATGATGATGGGGACGGCAGGCTGTCAGGCTTAATGTTTGCCCTTATGCAGAATACAGGATACAGGACACAGGATATGCGCGCGCTGTTCCCTCTCATTTTCATATAGCCATAATGTCCTGTGAATGCATAAAGTGCATTTACAGAGGCATGAAAAATTTAAGTTTAATTAAGCGTTCACCCAAGGGCCCACGGACATCGCATCCTGCCAGCTCTGTGACATCCTGTTCCCATTTGTGATGCTGCTCCGTGCCACCGGCACACACCATTGTCCTTTCCGATGCCCGCATTGAATCCGCTTCCGGTGCAGCCACAAATGCTGCAGGAGGAGCGGCATGGGAGGGGGCACGAAAGCCAGCACACAATGCCATTGGTTTTGGACACGTTCCAAGCTGCAAACGCCCAACCCACTGGGAGTCCTTAGGAGGTTTAGAAAGCGGGAAGCTGCTCAGCCTCCAGCGGCATTGTATTACGAAATTAAGCGCATCTGTAAGCGGAGCCCAGAGCATTCGTTTTGATTTCAAACGATTTATTCCCTACCGTTGAAGGTGTCATTCCAATTCCTCAAGGATTTGCCACCTGGAAAAGCGGAAAAGGATTGAATGACCTAGGGCTTTAAGCAATCTCCTTGTTATACCGAATTTAATATGTATTGGACATAAATAACTATTGATTGGGAAACGCCCGGATAAAGTTTCACTTCGTACGGCATTATTCGCCCATATATCATCATTTAAGATATTTATTTAGCTGGCTAAACTTTTTGCAGAGTATGCAGACTTTGAGTTCGGTTGGCCCCTTTTTCGCCATCGTTTTTCATGGTTTCGCTGCCGGGGGAGCCTGGAAATGTGAAAATCGATACGGAAGTGCTCCTGAGTTTGCAAACTCTGGTTGGCTCTAAGCTGCTTTTGCCGCTGTTTTTCACATGATTCTGCACGTACAGCGAATTTCGCTTGATTTTTTACCTTTTGCCTGCTCGCAAACAATTTGATGCAATATTTGATTCAGTATTTGCGCTCGCAATTGTCGCACTGATGAATCGCTGCAGCCACCTAGGCATGCCATAAATATACCTACTGTATTGTATCTAACTTTGTTTGCATGCATTTATCTGGGCTCGCAAACTGTTTGGCCATGCATGGAATATATTTTGTTTGCGAAAAGTTATTGCCTGAATAATTGAGCAAGTCAACGAGTCACAGAGTTATTATTTAAACATGAGCCCAGCGCCTCCTCCAGCGGGAAATGCAAAAAGAGTAAAAATGCGAGTCAAAATATGTAAATACAAATTAATGGAGTACTTCCTGTCTGCATCCTTTTGAATGCCAGCCAGGCGGTAAATGCAAATGTAAATGCGAAGTGCATTAAACGCCCTGTCTGTGGGTGCAACATTTCAATTACATCCCAAACCGACCACTGGCTTCCTTTTCTTCTTGGGTTTTCGGCTTTTATTTGCGCCTCATTTTTGGGCGGGTCTGTTTTTCCAGGCGAAAATATTCCATTTGCATTTTGTTTGTGGGCACACGGCAGCAGGCGAAATATTCCCACGCCGGCATGGCTCAAGTTCACCCAGCTGCCAGCCGCAGATATGTTATATATATATATATGTATATGCCACATTCAAGCTCCAGATCCAGATGTCTGCAGAAAACCATGCCCCATGTGGCTTGCCGACTTGTCTGATTGCTACCCAATGTGTTTGGCAGCGGCGAATATATTTGCCCATTTAATTAAATCGCTTCTCCGCTATTTGTTTAACATTTCCCTCCTGTTTATAGACACATTTACAATGTGCGAGGGATGTGGAAAATTCCTAGCGGTGAATCACATGCGAAATAAAATTGGTTCAATTACAATGCGTGATTGGCTCTCTGCGTTTAATTAGCATAATTGCCGGAGGAGCATCAATTAAACTTTGGAAACTACGAAAAATCAAAGGGGGAGCTGTGTAATGGCCAAAGGAAACTTTATCGAGAGTTACACGGTCTGCCAGTTTGTCAAGTTTGGAAGGGAAAACTTATGCCGAGCCGGGAAAATTGCAATTAGCTGTGGGGTGCACCCCCCATTTCCCTACTGAATTTGCCTGCAACACGCACCACTCGCCTCGGAAAAGCCATTAAACTTGCATAATTAGCACTCTTTCAGCACTGTTGGTAATCTTTAAAATCCGATCGTATCGTACGGCTGAAATCACAGACTTTTGCCATTTCCATTTCGTTTACAATGGCGAATCAATTTGGTGCCCATAAAAAAGGAGAGTCGTGAAAAACGTGCAATACTCCAATGTGGCAAAGTCAAATGCAACTTGGTACGTGCCGTATTGTTGTGGATGCCTTTGCAGGGCGGATGGTGGGAGGTGCCCTGTGGGTGGTTGGGTGGAAAACCGCGGTGGCAATCGCTGGCAAACCGGGTTGAACAATGCGGGCATCCATCCAATAATTACGCTTAAACGGCCGCAGTGCCAAAAGCAGAGGAAAAGCAAAAGCAAAAGCACTCACGTGCCATCGCGGTCAGGAAGTTGATGTGTCGCCAGTCCGGAGCATTTCCATTTGACTTTACTGCTTGTGCTCCCCGTTAGCTGTTATCCTGTCTGTCTACCTGGGCCACCCCGTCATCCCGTCACCCGTTCAATCAATGGATTTTACAGCTGACTTGCCAATATTATGGTAATCCATCGTCGTCGCTCCTTTCGTCGCTGTCATTTTGGAAATGGCTCTCCCTCGTTTTCCAGCAGGCGTAAATCATTCATTTCACTTGGCCCGGATTTTTTTACGGCAAGGGTTTTGTGGCCTCGCCATCAGCGGACCAAGAGAACGTGCTGAATTTGCTCCATTTCTGGTGGAAAGTTGCACAACAAGCGTGCTGGGACGTATCATTAGTTACATTGCAAAATCCCCATCCCCATCCCCATTCCCAACAGACGTGGACACACGGAGACTCAACGAGTAAATTGAAGTTTAAAATAAAAACTTTGTGGCATCAAGAACATTATTTACACAAAGCTGTGGGCTGGTCCACCCGTTCCACTACCAGGAGCTCCTCCTCAACGACGCACATAAATGGCATATAAGCTTAGATATGGCAATAGCAACAAAAAAAGCAGAAGCAGAAGCAAAAGCCCCAAGAACAAAAGACACTGCGCGTAAAGACAAGCGCAGGAAAAATGATGACAAGTATATGTATTTTTGTGTGCACAGCCAGTGGGCGTGGATGATGTGGATGTGGGCGTGGGTGTGGATGAGGTGAATGGCTGGGAGCGGGATGGGACCAGAGCTGCCAAAGGGTTAAAAATGTATAGGAATCAGGTCAATTGTTTGCAGGATGTTAAAAAAGTGAAGCTAGTGGAAAGCATGGCAGAAGAAAGTGCTAGTTAAGTTCAAGTAATGACACATAAAAGCTAAAATGTGGAAGGATGGGAAAGGGTAATTTCTGTTATCTTAAGGATATAATAAAGCTAACGAGGAAGGAGATTACGAAAATGAAGAAGTCTTAATAACTTAAATGATCCGTTGAAATTATGCAGTGAAGATAATCAAATTCCACTGTATTTGAGTGCTTTCCTCTGTTTTCAAATTTAAATTTAAAAAAACTTACATTAGTTTGGCTAAATCTACGGGATTCATTAAAATGACGAGGTAAATCAATGCTTTTGTTACCCAAGAGTATAAAAGTCCATGAAATAAATTACCAATTGGAAATCAAATCAAAATGCAATGCAAAACTGAACTACCCAACGGGGTAACCCGTAACAGCAACTGATCTCCCCATAAAATGCAATTAAACCATTTGGCATTCGCTTGCAACGATTAGTTTTGAGAGTTGCCTGCATATTAAAGTGATAAAACTAAACCCATTTCCATGTCTCACTCTCCTTTTGCAGTCAACCGAGGAGCGGCTTAAGTGAAAGGCAGACAGACACACAGAGCCAGCAGAAGCCAACGAACCCGCTTCTGGGAGCAGACAGTCGACAAACGGATTACGCACATCCTGCAGAGCAACCAACAGCAAGCAGCCAAGCCACAATGTCTAAGCACACGGACAACGATAATCTGCGCAATGACATCTACGAAAATCTGCCCTGTCAGGCGATGTACAACGATTCGGTGCGCAAGATGCAGCAGCAGAAATCATCGACGCAGACAGCCAGCAGCAACCACAACCCCAATGCCAACTCCATTGGGAACTGCGACTCCACGCCGGCAATCAACAAGAATCATCCGCCGCCAGTCAACAACATGCCCAAGGAGATGCTGTATGCCACACCGCTGCGAAAGTCCGATCGCTACAAGAGCGGCGATAGGACTCGCCACGTGGCCACTGGGAATGCGGAGACGAAGCTGTCCAACTTCCGGGACTCAAATCGATTGGCCAGTGCTCGCAACGGTAATCCCGTTCAGGTCACCGATCTGGATGCGGACGAGGACGATGCCCAGGGTGACGGTGTAGATGGCTGCGCCTCCACCAGTGCACTAGTCGGTGGGTCCAAGTACAGCAGTCAGCCATCAGCTGGCACTGCCAACCAGCATCTAGAGGATCGGCGCATCCTCAACTTTCTCAAGGACACCACTCAGTTGCAGAAGAAGTTGGAGATCACCGGACGCGACTGTCCCAACGCCAGTTTTTCGAATCTGGCACGTGAGGAGCACTTCGCCAATCTGGTGCAGCAAAACTTTTCCCAGGATGTGGCCCACCACGCAAATGGTGAAACCAATGGATCAGCGCCAGAGGAAGATGGCCAAGAAGCAGCTGGTGGATTGAAGACCCAGCCAACTGAGGATACCGATGGCAACCTGGAGGCTCTTATGCAACGCAAGGTGTCCCCGGACAAGGAGGTCAATGGACTGGTTAACAGTGCAGGCGTGGAGCCAAACAATCGGATCGTGAGCACCGTTTACATCCACCGCGAGTGGGTGCTAAAAAAGATTGCCCTTTGCCTGGAGCAACGAACGGCGGGAAAGAAGTCAGGACCCGTGGCTCTGGGAGGAGCAGCTTCCTCCAGTTACGTATCTGCCCGAGCCAAGGCGGCGGCTATATCGAGCTCCAGCTACAATGGCTGCCTAGTGCTAGGTTCAAATGGCTCTGGCAAGACCTCCATTTGCCAGGCAATCATGAAGGGCAACTCTGGAACCAAGGGCATACTGAACCGGAAGCTGCTGGCCTGCTACCTCATCGAGTCCCAGAATCCAGAGTGCCACAGCCTTTCGCTTTTTATGCGAAAGATCGTACTGCAGCTGCTCAGCCATGCCTCGCTGATCAGTCGGGATGAGAGCCAGCGGATCATCGACGAGGGATTTTCCTTTCTGCGCGATGAGGCCCAGCAGCAAGAATTCAAGCTGGACGAGGCCATGAACAACATCAGTCTGAGTGAGAATGCCGAGGAACTGCTGATCGAGGAGCTCAAGAGGGGAGCCAGCGAGTGCGACACCAAGGAGCTGGACAACTTCCAGTCGCAGCGCACCTCCACAGTCAACAAGGCAGCCAGGACGACGCTCACGCGGCAGCAGTCGGAGCCGGCTCCGTTGCAGGCCGCGGATGCACTGAATCCGGACGAGAAGATTGGCAGTAACTACGGCACACATCCACCGAAAAGGGCCTCCCGGGAACGTGGTGATGCCGAACAAGATAAGGACATGGGCAGCGAAAAGGAGCAGAAGCAATCTCAGGAACCCAAGGAGACGCCCAAGTCGAGTCCTGCGAAGAGCAAGTCAAAAATTCCCGTCAAGCGGGGTCGTTCTGGCAGCGGTGTGCTATCGCCCTCTAAGCTAGCCACCATCAGCAATGGTGGCCAGTCTATTCAGCAAGGTGGTGGCGAGGATATAGCCGATCTGAACACAGACCAAGAGAAGCACGAAATCGAAGCGGCCATCAAGGATGACAAGGTGGAGGAACCACAAACCAACAACGAAGACAAGAAGGAAGATAAGCCTGAAGCAGATAAGGAACTGAATGACCTACTTAAGGAGGAATTGGATAAATCCAGCCAGGAGCCCAAGGAAGAGGTGACCAAGGAAGAAGCTACAGCGGATTCCAGTGCGGAACCCCTCATTGATTTCACAGAAACTAAAGTTAATGGCAAGCAGGAGGAACCGCAGCTGAAACCACCAGTTCCAGGAGAGAAGCCCCGGATAAGCACCAACACCCTGCCCCCACCACTGCCTAAAACGAAAAGCTGTCGTACCATTATAGCGGATGGCTACTATGAACTTCTGCTATCCAATCCGGAGATCCTTGAGTGCCTGAGTGTGGACAACATCGAAAAGAATCCGGATGAGTGCTTCAAAAAGGCCTTCTTGTTTCCCCTTCTGGAACTCACGCCTCCAAAGACGGCATTACTCCTGCTGATTGATTCAATCGATGAGAACTACATCAACGAGGGGAACCTCATTTCGACATTAAAGGGAGGAAGGGGCACTGTCACCAACCACAAGAGTCGCAATGTGGCCGAGCTGCTGTCAAATCACATCCACCTGTTTCCCAAATGGCTATTCCTTGTGTGCACCACCAAGAAGCAGACCAAGCAGATCACCAAGATGTTCACCGGCTTTAAGAAAATCACGCTGGATGATTTGCGCAAGTCCCACGTCGTCAAGGACGTTCAGGAGTACATCATCAACCGGCTGAATTCTGACTTCAAGGATAGCATCATGCTGACCAAGGAGATAATCGAGTCGCTTCATCAGCTGTACATCAAGTCGAATGGCTGCATTCTTTACCTCGAGAAGGTCCTGCACGGCATCAAGGATAACTTCTTCAGTTTCCGGGAGATCAAGCTGATCCCCTGCACTCTGAACGGTCTCTACTTGTACATCTGCCAGAAGTCCTTCAACAAGAAGCAGTATATGAAGATCCGACCTCTGCTAAATGTCCTGCTAGCTTCTTCCGGCTACGTGGACAAGCTCTTCCTATTCAACTGTCTCCGCACCCACAACTACACGATCGATTGCCAGGAGTTCGAGAAGCGTTTGCAACTGATGCGCAACATTCTGGCGTACGATTCCAATGCCCAGCGCCTGAAGATCTTCCACAACTCCTTTGCCGATTGGTTGGTGGACGTCAAGTTCGCCACCAAGAAATTCATCTGCGATGTAAACGAGGGTCATGTGATGATCTCCATGTACTACCTACTAGTTGCGGATACCCTCTGTGCGAACACAGTTCGAAGATTTGCCTACCATCTCATAAGGTCGGGGGAGTATCTCACCAGTCGGCACGTGGACCTGGATCTTATTCTGATGTTGCTGGAATCGAGGCTCAATTTAAGCGACTGCTTCTACACGAACCAGATGAACTGCTGTGCCCAGTGCGAGCACGATTTCAAGTACGACGTCAATTTTCTGCCCAAGACGCGGGCCATGTTGGAGCGCTTCTTGGCCAGCGAGCTGAGCGAACCCTTCGCTCAGTTCCTGTGCGATTTCTTTAAGCCCAGCCTTCCCACAGACGCCAAGATGCTGAAGCTGCTTATTGAGACGGGCATCAACAATGCCGAATCCCAGAACTCCTGCGAGTCGTCGCTCATGTCGCCGGAACTCTCTGAGAAGTCGCAAAACATTGATTTCGAGCTGGCGGATCTCCTCTTGTCCAGCGAGAAGAGTTGCCTGATGGAGACCCAGCGGGCTGGTAGTCCCTCGGAGCACAGTGAGCCACCAGCTGAGAGTCAGGATGAGAATGCCTCGAGCACGCTGCACCAACTCTCCGATTCCCATCACATTGAACTGCACAAGGGCAAGGCTCTGATCCACATCCTGGCCAACGATGGCAATCATCAGCTGCTGGAGAGGGCCCTCAATGCCTGCAAGAGTCCAATTGATCTGGAGATTGAGGATTACAATGGTCAGACAGCCCTGAACATAGCCGCGAGGAACGGTCACCTCGAGGTGGTGAAACTGCTTCTAAGCTTCTCCCAGCCTTGCAACGATGGAACTGGACGGATGAAGAGGGTGGATGTCAACCATGCTGATCGCGATGGTTGGACTCCACTGAGATCCGCCTCCTGGGGTGGTCACAGTGAGGTTGTGCGTCTACTCATAGCTCAACCAGCCTGTAAGATTGATCTCGCGGACAAGGAGGGACGCACCGCTTTAAGAGCTGCCGCCTGGAGTGGACACGAGGATATCCTAAAGCTGCTGATTGAGTCGGGGGCTGATGTGAATTCAGTGGACCGGCAAGGACGCACTTCTTTGATTGCTGCCTCCTACATGGGTCACTATGACATCGTGGAAATTCTGCTGGAGAATGGTGCTAATGTCAATCACTTGGACCTTGACGGACGCAGTGCTCTGTGCGTAGCCGCCCTGTGCGGTTCCTCAGGATATAGTAAGGTTATATCCACGCTGCTGGATCATGGCGCCAATACGGATCAGTTGGACAACGATGGCATGTCGCCACTTCTGGTCAGCTCCTTCGAGGGCAACGCCGAAGTGTGCGAGTTGCTTCTGGAGAACGCTGCAGATCCGGATCTCGCCGATTTTATGGGTCGCACACCACTTTGGGCAGCCTGCACTGCAGGACACGCCACCGTAGTAAAGTTGCTGCTCTTCTGGGGCTGCGGAATTGATTGTATGGACTCCGAGGGACGAACGGTGCTAAGCATTGGTGCCGCCCAGGGAAATGTGGAGACGGTAAGGCAACTGCTCGATCGGGGACTGGATGAAACGCATCGAGATAATGCCGGTTGGACCCCACTGCATTATGCCGCCTTTGAGGGATTCCACGAGGTGTGCCTGCAACTGCTTGAGTCGGGAGCCAAAATTGACGAGTGCGACAACGAGGGAAAGACCGCGTTGCACTTGGCCGCTCAGGAGGGACGCCTCCATTGCGTGCAGGCTCTACTGGACATCCACTCAAGTTTCGTCGACCAAAAGGCCCACGATGGAAAGACTGCCTTCCGACTGGCTTGCCTGGAGGGTCACATGGACACTGTGGAGTTTTTACTGAAGTTCTGCTGCGATGTGAACTCCAAGGACGCGGACTCGCGTACCACCCTCTACATTCTAGCGCTGGAAAACAAACTGGAGATTGTGAAATACCTGCTGGACATGACCAACGTGGACGTCAACATTCCGGACAGCGAAGGACGGACGGCACTGCATGTGGCCGCCTGGCAAGGACATGCTGACATGGTCAAGACTCTGATCGAGGCTGGAGCGGATGTGAACTCCATGGACCTGGAGGCTCGAACACCACTGCACTCGTGCGCCTGGCAAGGCAACCACGACGTAATGAACATCCTACTGTACTACGGAGCTCTGGCTGATCATGCCTGCAAGCAGGGAGCCACTGCCTTGGGTATATCGGCCCAGGAGGGACACGAGAAGTGTGTAATTGCCCTTCTGCAGTTCGGAGCTAATCCCTACAAGTCAGACCACTGCGGACGAACGCCCATAAAGCTGGCAGCCAAGTCAAGTCGTACCAGCATCCTGAAGATCTTCGAAAGCTACACCAAAAGTAAGAGTTCATCGCGCAGGAGAAGCCTCTTGCTCTGTTACTAATGCTTTCCCTTTTATCCTTTTCCCATTTCCAAACGTAGATGAAGCTAGCAATCCCAACGAACCCAAGTTCCATGCCCATGCCAGCATGCTGAGATCTCCGGATCAGCCACCGGCTCTGCCGCTTCACCAGAACCTGGCTCCGTATCCGGCACATGCCTCTGCCTCGTCGGTCTGCTCAGCAGCCACCACGGCCACCGTGCACAATGGCAGCCACCTGCACGTCCTCAATGCCTCCAGTTCCACGCACAGCTCTAACAACTTTTACCAGAACACCATGCAGTCGGACACGAGCAGTTTGCATAAGCGCAAGAGCGTCATCTCTAGTCAGTCCACGGGCAGCAGCAATGATGTGAGTATCCTTTAAAATTAATGTCATGTTATCCCATCGCTAATCCCTTGGAATCCCCCACAGCAAGCGCCGCTTACCTTCACACAGCAATTGCAGCGACAAAGCAAACTCAGCTCACGCAATAATCTGATGGTTAACTCGAAGCACGCTTCCAGTTCAGCAGGAGCAGGACACAAGTCCAGTGGTGGAGGCGGAGGGGCTCAGCGGCACTCTCAAGTTCTGCCCGATCTCAGCGAGCATCAGCTTGGTATGTCCAACAGTGTTTCTATAGCCCAGCTTCGAGCTAACATTATTGTTCTCCATATAGCATCGAACATGACCAACGAGGCGGACATGTACGACATGGAATGCATGTCGCCGCTGTACGCTACGCCCCCTCACTCGCCCAGCAGCGAATTGAGTTCACCCGGGCAACTTCCGGGTCTGAATGCCTTCGTGGACGATGAGAGGGCCGGAACCAGCAGTGGCGGAGGTGCCAAGCTGCCGGATAATCATTTCGCGCGAGACACGCACATGCGTATTATTCTGGGCAACCTCAAGGAAAACCAGCCCAGCTCCTCGGGGTAAGAAAAACTAAAACTGAATTATTTAACATCAAAGAACTTATGGATTTTGTATGTTTCTCCAACAGCAAAAGCAAGCGCAGCGGAGTATCCAGCAATCCCGCAATGCGGCTCATCCGCAGTCGCTTTGATGCCGCATCCCAGTTGATCCGGCGCACCAACAACATACTCTCTTCCAGCAGCAATCAGGGCTCCTCCAGCATTGGCGTCAAGTCGGGCACCTTCCAGTGGCGCAAGGAGAGTCAAATGTAAACGCACCGGATTACATATTATTGTGCTCCCCGAAAACTCACACCTTA
The DNA here is from genome assembly GCF_016746395.2 of Drosophila simulans. Lineage (NCBI taxonomy): Eukaryota > Metazoa > Arthropoda > Insecta > Diptera > Drosophilidae > Drosophila > Drosophila simulans. Next base: position 24,738,926 of record NC_052523.2, on the reverse strand, counting down.
AGGCACCAAAACACCCACTTGCATACTCAACCCTTAAATCGTAACTTATTTGAGTTTATATACCTTAGTACTTTTCAGAAAGTATTTGTTTTTTGTGATAGTTTCAATTTTAGTAAACTTTTGAATATGTTCTGATTTAACTAAATATATTTAGGCATACTACCCATACGACGTAGTTTAAGGCATGCGCCAGGTATTAAGCTAAAATCCCATATATAGAATACTTCATTACATTTTTGGCATGCGAACAGTAGCAGATTCTTCTTCAATGTAGCAAAAACTAACGAAATTTGAATAGATCACGACACGAATGTATACTTAAGAGAGCTCAGACCACAGCACTGTTCTCAGAATTAATTTTAAAGTATTTATTAAATCACATTGCGTAAGACAGAGCATCGGCTTATAATTTAACTATAAAATATAATTTATGCTGGAACAGGCTTCCCAAAGACAAGGGATCGTGCTCTGAAGGCCATACTACTCCAATGCGCATTTATTGGCAATCGGCTATAGAAACGTAATTTATTTATACGAGCTACTTTACCAATTAATTACGCTGTTTATGTCAATTCTTTAAATCCAGTTCCCGAAAGTACCAAAAAGCGATTATTCACTCCCACGATGTGCTTTTAAAGGCACAAGAAAGATCCCAGAGATACGATATATGTGTATTATATTGCTCGCACCTAAAAACTCAAAGCGGTCCGTTCCTGTACCTTAACACTTGTCACTAATTTTATGTAACCCTTAAGCCGGACAAACCAATCAAATACACATACACAACTGAAGCATTAATTAAATATTTTCTGAAACTCTACTCCCACTGCAAAGCAGCAAATCACAGACACAACAAACAACGCACTGGGCTAAATCCAAAAAGAATAAAACGAAGCATAGTTGAACAGCGAAATGTTAATGAACAGAAAAAACCTAATTATTGTTAACAAACCTATAACATACCGCAGAATACAATTGTTTAGATATACATAAATATATATTTCAAAAGCATATTTACAAGTTAATGATCAGAGTTATTCAAAGTATCATTATTATAATCGTAATAGATAACCGAACAGACTAAAATACAATCCACAGAGATACACACACAACACGAAATGCATGGGGGTTCGAAACCAAAGATAAACATTTACATTTGGAAGTAATATACACATGATACCTATGCCTAACATATAACTATATATATGAGAATATGTACTTATACATTGTAGTGTTGTAGTTTTGAAAAGGTTGCGATGAATTATTGACAAAAACTGATACAGGAACATTTACAGAAAATTCTGAGTGTGTTGAAGTTAAAACAACTTTTTGAGCGAAGCGACGAATAACGAAGCATATACATACATATATAACTCTGAATCTGAATAAAACTGTATATTCATACAAATAATTTAAAGTCTTTTTGCAAGTGAAGTTTGAGGAATGTGTTCGCAGTCTACTTGCTGGTGTCCACAAGTATCTTGGGATTGGCCACGTGGAAAACGCTGGGAACCATTCCCGCCAGAGTGGTGAACAAACTTTCCGATATGTCATCAGGCAGTAGCAGTTGCAAGGTGCTGAAATCGGCAAAACAATTAGCACAAACATTCACACGTTCGAAAAGCTCAATAGCCACCTTAACTCAGCTCCGCCCCAAGAGGCTGATTCTATCATAAATCCCTTGGCGCACTTAAACACCAGCTCTGCTCTTCTGATGCACCACTGGACGGTCATGTCCTCGCTCATCTCGTGGCGCAGCAGAGCCGGGATGGTCAGCGTGGTGATGTCGTGCCTGCTGGCTGTCTTTAGGATGTTTCGCAAACCCAAGATCACCGGATGCCGCGAGTTGATCTCACTGGGACTGTTGATGGGTTCGTCCGAAATCAGGTGAAAAATAACATGCGTTTGCGAGAGATTCGAGTGCTTGGTGATGAAAAAGTCTCCTGTTTTCAGTCTGGGCACGCTCTTCTTGGTCGGCGAGGGTGTGGCACTGCCCTCGGCACTGCTGTTGCTAGTACTACTGCCACTGGAATCTTCAGTGGTCAAATTCTTAATCTGCTTCTCGATCTTTTCCATCTGAACGTCGATTTGTTCAAAGTGGAACTCGGTGGACTTGTTGGCATTCTTAATGATATTCTTGTTTGCCTGCGCTTGAATCGAAGGGGTCAGCACGACGACGCCGCAGAGGGAACTGGAGTACAATCCCAGAGCCATGTTAAGGCCATTAAGACTCTCCTCGGCGTGCAGCGGACTGCAGAGCTCCGTGACATTGGCACTCAGGATGCGTATGTTGTGCATGTGCTTCAGCTGGGAGCCCAGGTGAATGGTGAAGCTCTCCTCCATGGAGGGCTGTTGCGAGACGAACATGGAGGAGCGGTTGCCCAGCGGCGTGGCCACCGGCGACACTTGAAACATCTGACTGACCTGACTGGTGATCCAGTTTCGATACTCATTCTTCTGATGACCCATCATTGCCTCTAGTTCGGATTCGTATCGCTTCCGCACATAATTCTGCGTGGTATACTGCTGCGCCAGCAAATTGTTGATATCCTCCGAGGTGGTGGTGATGTCCAACTGGTTTATCTGGCTATCCATCTCCTGCTGCTGAGAGTTGTTTAGCGTCTCCACCTCGCTGTCCATGAGCTCGGTCATGTCGGACACCACCTTGGCATATGCACGCTCTCGCTTGAGTATGTCCTCCAGGGACGAAGAGTGCACCAGGCGATGGAAGCTCTGGGCGAATATGTCCGCATCGCTGGGACCCACACGATCGGCAAACTGCAGTAGTTCCTCCTTGTACAGCCTCTCTGTGTCCCGCACAATGGCCTCGATGTCCAGCTCCTCGTGTGCCGCCTGTTTGAGTAGCTTTTCGGCATGGTCGTCCAGGAAATTTTGCTGCTCCGTATCCACGAATTTCTGCAACTCCCGTTCGAGGTCTAATTGGAATAGCACGACTTAAGCTCGTACTTTATCCAGAAATGCTGATACTCACTGATATTCTCGTCCAGGTACCGCATCATGGGGTCCATCTGGTTGAGAGCCATCAGCTGGGTGATACACTCCTCCAGATTCTCCTGGTCAAAGGGGAAAGTGATGTCCAGCCGAGATTCGCAGTCTTGGCCTTCATGATTTTTGTACTTGTACACAAAGGGCAGCGTACGAGTGGCAGTAGAGTCCATTTCAGAGGCCTTTAGTCGGTGTTTTAGTTAGTTACAGTCATTAATTCGCAAGTTAACGCCCCCTGCCCAAAAGAAATGCAATTAGTATGACCGCACTGCGACCGCTTAAATATACCGCAGAAAACATATTCACCACTTAGAGAAGACTCAAACCAACCACAATGTTTTAAAAAAAAACGTTCCCATATATGAAGTAATTATGATTTTTAGTGGCTTGATATTAAATGCAACAAAATGAATGTTTTCAAAACTATTCAAATATATTTAACAGAATTTGTGGTTTCATGCTAATCAGGTTACATTCGCACAGCAATTATTGTCCATATACCGTTATTTTCCCCCATATGCGTCCTGGTGAAATTTAAATTAAAAATCATTTTCTTTGGTTTTCTGAAATTTCTTTATTCAAAGATTGTAAAAATTAAAATAAAAGAAAATAAAATGAAATAATAAATAAAAGTCGTATATTTACGATGCTGCAGAGGGGAAATCGTTCGTTCATCCATTCCATTCTCAAGTGCGACGAGCCGATTCAGACCATCTGAAAGTTACAACTTTTTCCGGATTTGGGATCTGCGGAGGATTACTTACCCAGAGGGAACCGAATCCCAGCGACGGAGTTGCTGGCAAACGCGGGCACCTTTCGTGGCTGCATTCAGTAGCGCGGCGGCAGTCTTTCAGCGCTTCGCATACTTTTCGCAGCCAACTGGCAACAGAAATTACAATAATATACATGGTTGTAAATGACATGGTACAGCAGGCGGGGGGCAAATCAAATAAAGGGGAAAAATGATTCCTGTTAAGCGAGTGAAAGGAGAACTCTCGAACGACGTTAATGGCCCGCCCACAACAAATGCTATAGTAAAGTACATAGTATACGAGATTCTTGGCTGGCTTTTGGACCTGGTCAGACTTGCTTCTTGCTCCTTGTTACCTCTGCAATACACTCCAAAATACACTCTCATTCTGATCGAGATCCTTTTGCTGATGGTGCTACAGAAATATAGAAAACTACGAAACTTTGGCTTAGCTGCTATATACTTTTTGTTCTTTCGTCAGAGTTTACATGAATTGGGGGACATTTGCGTATTTTTTTTGCATCTTGTATTTTTTAGCTACATTAAAATGTAAATTTTGTTAAGTATAATTGCGCTGACTCCTCAGACTGCTTGCTAAAAGGTATAAATTACAATAAAGGTTGTTTGTTGATCGGTTACATCTAAGCAGCGGAAGAGGTTATATCCATGTCGACACTTATTCAAAAATCTAAGTATCTAGGTTCCTCCACACACGGTCAGGTTCGCTTAGAACTTGAATAGTAAAATTATTTAGTCTAGGGTAGCGTGCGGATGTATGCAGAAGTCGCTCCGCACGCTCTACTCGATTTAATTCTATGAGAACTTAGCCTAGTAAAGTTGTAAAATGTAATACATGTTTTTATATATTTTGTGTTTTCTGCTCTGATTATCAAAAGTAGCTGGCAGCCGATGGACTAGAGAGCTGTCTGCAACCAAAGAAACATATCTCTCGGCTGCCGCCTTGAAGATTTACATAGCTGATTCGTTTATGACTGGTTGTTTTAAGTTGGTTGATTGGTTGCTTGTGTGGTGGAAATACAAATGTTTGGCCTGTCGTCGGCTTTGTGGATCTAATTACAATGTTACTTATGTGGATTGCTATAGTGGGTTGCAAATTATAGATTACAATTCTGTGGGTATTGGATAGTTTTCGATGCGCCTCTTGACATTCAATTTATCACCGCTTGCGAAGACAAATTGAATGGAATCCTGGTCACCTTCTGTGTACGTGTATTGCCACTTGCTGTGTTTCTTCTGTTTAGCTCACACACTGCTCTGCACTGCACTGCACTCTGTATTGGTCTGGTATGCTTGGTACTGATCTCTCTTTCTGTTCTAATCCAAGACTGAACCAAACTTCTTACGACTTCACTGCACTGCACTGATCCTGATCAATCAATCTGTAATGTTTGGTTTGTGGTGCTCGGAAAACTTCTTAGGACTATGAACGTGTGTTCATACTTCTTCATATTGATCATTGAATTGCGTATCGTTTACTTGACTTTGAATTTTGGGATTATACTGAGCGATTTTTACTTTATCACCTATAAAATGTCGATAAATGAGAAACGTTATTTAAAACAATTGGTATGCAAAAGGAGTTCTTAATTGGTTGATGGGTTTTTGTTCTCTAAATACTTAAAAGTGTAAATACGTATAAGTTTGTTGAGTAAGGTGGGTCGGACTGTCTCAGCCGTTTTGCTTTTTAGTCTCAATATGCTTTATAAAACTACCGAAAATGCCGATAAGGGCGCTATTAAAAAAAAAACAACTTATGTTTGTCAAATCAAGCGAAAGATTAATGGTCATACGGGATAGATAAGCGGTTGGTGGTTGGTTAATGGTCTGAATTCGCCTTGGACTATGTATATTTTGGTGTTAGTAGTGGTTATTTGGATGTCTCACCTCGTCCGGAATCTCTCTCAATATCTGCGGTTGTTGCCACCGTTATTGAAGCCCTGATTGTTGCCGCCATAGTTGCCTTGATTGCCACCGCCTAAAAGAAAACCCAGGATCGTTAGGAACATATCCAATCGTCTTTCTAGTCTAGTTTCTACACTGGTGGTGACTGTTCATAAAAAAAACTGTAACGTGGCTGCGTGTTACGTCGTACTGGGATTATCTTACATACGCATAACATAGCGAAGGCCATCGTCAGTTGATCTTACAGCGTTTAATAAGCTAACTGCCAAACTCTATCGACGCTCTAACAGTTAGGTGTCAGGGTACTGTGTCTTGCTATCTAGTTGTTATCAATACATCAACAGATGTGCTCTTTGCTCACCTGCTTTGAATCCACCACCTCCTTGGTAGGGCTGCATGCGATTGTTGTTGAAGTTGCCGCCACCGCGCTGAGGACCGCCGCCATAGTTCTGCTGGTAGCCTCCAAAATCATTGCCACCATTGTTCCAGTTGTTGCCGCCGCCTCCAAAGTTGCCGCCTCCATTGCCATTGTCCCACGGATTGTTATTGCCCCAGCTGTTGTTGCCACCGCCATAACCACCACCACCGCCGCCGCCGCCACCGAAGTTGTTGTTGCCCCAGTTGTCGTTACCCCCGCGGTTGTTGCCCCAGTTGTTGCCACCGTTGTTCTGCAATGCCAATTAACCAGTAATAAGTCTCAAATCGAATTGTTGGCGATCAATAAGTCCTTACCCAGTTGCCGCCACCATTCTGGTTGCCGTAGTTTCCACCGCCCATGTTTCCGCGGTTTCCACCGGCACGACCTCCCGGACCACCGCGTCCTCCGCCACCTCCCTGTTGGTCATTCTGCTTGGGCAGGGCCTTCTTCACGTCCACCATTTTGCCATTCAGCTGATGCTGCTTTTGCACTGCAAAAAGAAAGAGGGAAAGCACGCTATTAGTGGGATTCGAAAATAAATTTCCCCATATGGTGCATCCGGAGGATAGTGTGCCATATACTCTTTCATCATTGGTGCACAAACACCACCAACAACAACAATATAATACTGGCTGGGATTTCATCTTACAGTCACAAACGCCGCACGAGCACATCGAACATTGCTATGCGGAGCTGGGACTGTGGAATTTTAGCTAAAATTAGGATAGATATCCGATAGTACACTTCACCATTCGGTGCCTTTGATTTGCAGTTGTAACGAGGCTGCGTGTTACACAGAATTGATTTATAATATACATTCGCATAACATAGCTTAGCCGACGCTTAAATTAATCTCACAGCGTTTAAATAAAAACTATACAGGCGACTGTTTCAAGCCCGTCAATTTGTCAGTACTGTGACGTCCACGAAGGGGGTGATCTAGAAACTTTCTGATTAATCGGTTCGATAATCAAAGTGTGCCATATACTCTTTCATCGTTGATGCACGAACAGCACCAACAACAATGATATAATACTGGCTGGAATTTAATCTTACAGTCACAAACGCCGCACGAGCACATCAAACATTGCTACGCGGAGCTGGGACTGTGGAATCGTAGCTAATTACGATATATATATTCACGCTAAAAAATATTCACCATTCTGTACATTAGTCAGTAGACTAATTGTATACTCTTTCTGTTCATATAGTTGGTAAATCACTGATATTGTGCCTTATACTCTTTCATCGTTGATGCACGAACAGCGTCAACAACACGATATAATATGGGCTGGGTCTTTTATCTTACAGTCACAAACGCCGCATAAGCACATCGAACATTGCTATGCGGAGCTGGGACTGTGTATCGATTTCCATAATAACAATTAATTGAACTATTGTAACGAGGCTGCGTGTTACACTGAATAGGCGCAATGTTTACATTCGCATAACATAGCTTAGCCGACGCTTTGATTCATCTCACAGCGTTTAAAAAAAACTACCCTGGCGATGGTTTCAAACCAGTTAATTTGTCAGTACTGTGATTTTAGGAAACAGTTTTAGATTCAAGCTATATTGTGCCATATACTCTTTCATCGTTGATGCACGAACAGCACCAACAACAATGATATAATACTGGCTGGGATTTCATCTTACAGTCACAAACGCCGCACGAGCACATCAAACATTGCTATGCGGAGCTGGGACTGTGGATATATGGTAATAAATGCAATTTCATCGAATTTCTTGCTTATAGTTTACATTCGTTTATCCGACGCTGATGGACATTTGTGAGAAGCCTTACAATTTCCAGAGCTGATTGAGCATATAGATTAGGGGTTGTTGCAGCCGCATGTTGTTCAACGCCGCATACACAAATGGGGTTAATATTTACAATGTATACCATAAGATACGTATTCGTTTCCTGTGCAGATAATTCAATCTGTATTGTATAAAACTAACAAGGCAATGTGATTTTCCTAAAAAGCTACTCTCAAAGAAATACATGACTTCTAAACTATGCGCAATTTTGTCTAGATTAGGAAAATCGTTCTACTTACACACAACTTTGTCCACGGGATCGTAGTCGTCGAACTCGACGAAGGCGAATCCTCGCTTCTTGCCAGTCTCCTTGTCGATGACGATGTTGATGTCGACGATGTTGCCGAAGTTCTGGAAGTAGTCGCGGATGCTCTGCTCATCATGGTCGTCCTTGAGGGCGCCAACAAAGAGCTTCTTTACGGTGGCTCCGGCGTTCGGGGAATCGATGTCCTGGCGGGGAACAGCGCGCTTGGGCTCCACCACTCGACCGTCGATCTTGTGGGGACGCGACTTTTGCGCCTCATCAATCATGCTCGAGTGGGAATAGGTGATGAACCCGAATCCGCGGGATCGCTTTGTGCGCGGATCCTTCATGACCACCACGTCCACGATGTTGCCCCATTTCTCGAAGTGAGCCTTCAGGTTCTCGTCGGTGGTGCGGTAGTCCAAGCCACCGATGAACAGCTTGCGCATATGCTCCGGCTCGGTGATGGAGTCCTGAGCAAAGTCCTAAATTATTGATTTTATCAATGACTGTACATAACCTCACTTTCCGCCCTTGAGACACATGCGTAATTTTCAAAATGGCGACCGGCAAGGCGAGACACCCGTTTGCACGAAATTTCTAGACCCTTAATAACCAATACTTACATCATCATGGCCATTGGAGTTGCCGTTCTGATTCGAGTTTACCATTTTACTATTCCAAGAGTCGAGTAACTTCTATACTAACTATTTTTTGCCTTTGCAAATGGAGAAAGTCCCCTGACACACGAGACGAATGAAAAACTGAATACTGTGTGACCGTTTCTAAAAACCGATTAAACACAGCAGCTATTCGATAATACTAATACGATAACGATAATTTGACAGATAGATACCCTTGTTAATACAATACTTTTACAATATCTGTCCTCTTTCTTTTCACCATGCCTTAAAAATGTATGTAATATGTGTATTCTTTTGTATGCAACTTACATCTTGCTCCTCATTTTGACCGTTGTTCCAGTTGTCGTGACCACCCATTTCGAAGTACTTATAAATATCTAACTAAACTGCAATGATTTTATATTTCTTAACCAAACTAGCAAAATTACGACACTGAGAACGCTCACTATAGAAGTCGTTACCTCAGACTGAAAAAAAATTTTGATGTGACCACACAAGCCGTAGACAGACCTTAGCACAGCTCTTACAAAATACAAGCAAAGGCATTTGGTTACACTAAACGGTACTACCGCAGACATTATGACTTGCTTCCACTGAAAATCTGTGTCCGTCAAATAAGCAACGATAGCGGAACGGTGGAAATGGGAACATGCGGACGTGATTTATAAATCAAAAATGTAAACAAATCGAACTTTTCAAGAGATCTTACTATCTATGTAAGTCGTACATACTGTTTATTGGACTCATAGAGTAAATAAAATATGCAATTGATTATTTCCACTCGCAGAGCATGTTCCAAAGTGCACGCAGGGCCACTTTAAAGGACATTTCAGGAGAAAAAAAATTATCCACAGTGTTGAGAGGAGTTCAAAAGTATTTTTACTTATTAAAAATCAATTTTTATCAACGTTTACATTATTCTAGCTATTTTCAAGATTTAGCTACATATTTATTCGAAAGCTTTTTGTGGTATTTTTCGCCGCACCCGCAGTAGCCACACTGCCGCACACGTAAGGAAATAAGTTTTCTAGTTATTTGATTTCCAAAATGCCGAAAAAGAAAACTGGGCAGCGTAAGAAGGCCGAGAAGCAGAAGCTTCGCCTCAAGGAGATCCGCAGCAGGGAGGTTCCCCTGGCGGATTTGCCCTGCAATGCGCCAATGGAGTGCGACAAGTGCGAGAAGAAGCAGAAGTCGAGAGCCTTCTGCTACTTCTGCCAGAGCATTCAGAGATTACCCATTTGCGCCCAGTGCGGGAAGATCAAGTGCATGCTAAAGACCGGCGATTGCGTGGTCAAGCATCCGGGCGTCTACACAACGGGCCTCGGAATGGTGGGCGCCATCTGCGACTTTTGCGAGGCGTGGGTCTGCCACGGACGCAAGTGTCTCCAAAACCACGCCTGCACGTGTCCGCTGCAGAATGCGACCTGCCTGGAGTGCGAACGCGGTGTCTGGGAGCACGGCGGCCGCATTTTCAAGTGTTCCTTCTGCAACGGATTCCTGTGCGAGGACGATCAGTTCGAGCACCAGGCCAGCTGTCAGGTGGGTAACCAAAAATACTCATTAAGCTTTGTTTCGAACTTCCTTTCGAGATTTATGTAACGCCTTTTGGTAATGCAATCCATTCGATTTCAGGTGCTGGAGTCCGAGAACTACAAGTGTCAATCGTGCAACAAGCTGGGTCAGTACTCCTGCCTGCGCTGCAAGACCTGCTACTGCGAGGATCACGTTCGTCGCAAGGGCTTTAAGTACGACAAGAACAAGCCAATTCCGTGCCCCAAGTGCAACTACGATACTTCGGTGACCAAGGACCTCAGCATGTCCACTCGGTCGCACAAATTCGGGCGACAGCAACAAGGAGGCAACAGCGACGACGAGGAGGGATACGGTGGATACTATGGAGCGGGTGGCAGTGGCTACTATGGTGGCGCCGCCAGTGGTGGCTACTCCTACGGCGGTGATGATGATGAAGATGAGTCCGATGGAGACTACGAAGATGAAAGCGATGAAGACGATGATGATGATGAGGAAGAGGACGAGACCACAGAAAGTGAACCGGAGAAGGAAACCGACAAAAAGGCCACCAAATAAGGCTGAATTGTTTATATACTCGTAAATGGCCTTTTGTTAGTCCTCTAAGTGTGCGAATGAATTCTCGGCTGTGCACTCGTTTCTCTCGATGTAATAGGGAAATAAATTCTTTGTCAAATTGTAGAGCTTCCAAGTAGAAATTCTCTAAAATGCAACAAGCTGCAAGTGGGCTGTGGGCCAAAGTCGAAAGGTAAATGCGCAAGCAAATGCGAACCCAAATTCCACGAGGGAGGATAACTGGGGAACTGAGGGTGCGGATTGGAAATAATTCGACTGGGCAGGGAGGAGCAGCAGGGCCAACCCATACGCATATGATGATGGCGATGCCAACGGCTCTGCCAGCGCCAACTTCTCTGCTGATAGACTCATCCATCTCCAATCCACTTACGAGCGCAAATATTTACACAATTTACTCGAAAACGGAGGTATGAGCATATAATATTTCCAAAAACGATGGCAAACACACCACACACACCAAGCGAAAGACACGCACTTCGGCATTTGGGAATGTTTGGCAGTTAGGCAGAGCGGAACAGCAACAGCAATGGGTGATGGTTGCTGGGCCATGTGGGGCACGGGATGTGGGCAGGGACGGACCCATCATCAGGCTGAAACATTTTAGGCATTGCAAATCAATGAGCGGCCTGATGGAAGGGAGGAGCATAGTTCTTCTGCATATGAATGAAATCATATGTGGCGTTACTTATGTAGGCGAGTCCTGGGCGAGGATGTGGACGCATGGGGTCGGGGACTGGGTGGGTGAGTGGCAGGCAAATCAACTGTGTACATAATACAGATTAGTGTGAGAGGATATGGGATGCACATACAGTCGCGGTCGGAACAATAGTCCTCAGATTTAGTTCTTTAGTAGCTAATATTAAACATTTGCCATACGAACTTTAAAGTTGGATTGATACTAAGCATGTCCTTGGTGTTATATGTAATTACCCTTGCTAAGATACCCCCTGCTGTGGTTACTTACACGACCATACTTATGTATAGATCGGAGCAGCTTAATGGCCGCCTGCCAGCATTTGTGTCTGCATTTCAATCAAAATGGCCTGTCTATTCCGGCCGAGGCGATGTCCAAGCCATTGGAGTTAGGGCTACTCAACAAAATTAGAAACGGGGTGGCTTATGGTGGCCAGATGGAGGGGGTGTGCCATTTATGGACTGTGGGCTGTGGTGGTCAGTGCCAAACATCAATAATAATTTCATAAATGTAATCAGAGAGAGGCAAACAAGACCCGAGTCGAGTCACAGTGATTGAGCTCTTAATTGCACTGCGATATTAATCCTTGAGCCCACTCCGTCCAGCCAATTTGGTCACTTCCCATCACGATGACCGCCTTCATTAGCCGGAGTGCATTCTCAATTACCAGATGGATGGGTCTCGGGTTTAAAGTCTCGCTGGGATCAGGATTCCCAAGAAAAGCCAAACGCAAACTCTAATCACTTCCGATCAGCATTATCTACTGCTTATTTATGCAATGCCAATATTTTTGTCGGCCAAAGTCAAGCCATAACAAAAACACAGCCATGACCAAGGATTAAGGTGGGAAAATCCTGTGGACAATCCGAGGAACACGTGGAGAAGTCAAAAAGTACGGCTTATGGCCAAACGCAATTAGCGTTAATTACGATGCAAAACAGCCGGAGCGGCACAGCTTCCCATGGCTACGGGTTAAGGACTCTAGGATTTCAGGATTCAGCAGGTCCTTGCGGCCACTTGAGGTTTAATTTAATTTCATCTTGCGTCTGCCGCAGCGTTGCTCGCTTCAAGTGATTGCGCCATGGGATTGGATTGGATTGGACAGGATTGGTTGGGATGGTCTAGGTAGTTTGGATTCGGTGGGGGTGGTATCTAACGTCATCATCAACATCAGCCATATCCACATCCACTTCGCCATCGACGTTCGTCAAAGCTGGCGATGATTGATGGTGCGTAATTTGGAAAATTAGAACCAGGATACGCAGCGAAAAAGGGGTGGCTCTCGTTTTCAGCGTACTTTTTTATTCGGCCCCTGCTAATGTTGTTGGCACAACAAGGTGTGTCCTGGTATCGGTCCGTATGCCGCGTGTCCTGCCGCCGCTCGCCGCTTGCGGACGCGTGTTTTGCGTCCAGCAAAGTAGCGCGTGGTTATTAGAAAACAATTTAATTAAATATTCACTTGAACCGGCAACACCAACACAACGTGGTCCGGTGGAAAAGCGTAGGCAGTGCCACGGAGATGGCCTCACTTTCCCATCATAAAGCGCTCAAACAATGGCCATCAATATTAAACGATGTTGTTCGGTGTCCATTTAGAGCGCTCCAGTTGCTCGTCCTTGTTGTTTTAGCCGTCCTCACTGGTCCGTGATGTAATGTGAGAAAGTTTTTTCTCCTTTTTTGTTGTTGTTCGGTCCGCGGTCGAGTTTCTGGGCAGCGGATGGAATGGGAACCCAAGTTTCTGGTCTGCGCTTTTCGACGCGGGGTACGCCTTTGATCTACTTCGTCCTGTGGGCGAGTCCCTGAGAATAAGTTCTCAAAATAACGGCGGGTTAATTGACCCTTGCCTTCCCCAGAGAAAAGTGTCGCCGACTGATTTATATGTTATTATATTATATGGAGTGGTATTATTAATATCCAACTATAGATTCTTTATAAAACCCGCCAAGGACCTAATTCGAATTAGCACACTTCCGCAGACAACAGCATCTATGATCCTTGCCGAAAGCTGTTAGAAAGTCATCGCCATCGAGTCGGAAAAGAGCTTCGTCCAGGTGTGCCGCACTGCACCCGCACAGCAGGACTGAGCGAAGGCAGAAGCTACTGTGCCGGGAAAGCGACACCAGGAGGCCCGCCCGCACACAGGCGATTCAATGGAGAAGTCACGGCAGGACAATGGGAAAGTCGTTGGCTGTCTAATTGCATCAGCGGCGCTTCCCTGGGCACGCGACCCGCTGCGCCTCACCTGCAATTAAACTGTCGCATTAGGAGCAACATGCACGGCTCTTCGCCAGAAATTCAAAGTGATGACGCAGCCAGAAAAGCGATTCCGGAACACAATCGAATGGCCTGGGTGGGTGGGAGTTGGTTTACGGCATGTAACAATTGAGGGTCACGTGTCGGCGGCGGGGGATGGAGGGCGGCGAAACTTGGACCTGAAACGAGCTTCCACCAGCCAAAAGTTTGGCTTAGGGATTAGCCGCACGCCGTGTCGGTGGTTTCTCCTTTTGCCATTGTGTTTGCCAACGCAGCTACATACTTTGCACCCGGCAAGCCGCCTAATGAAAGCAAATCTCCGAATTAATTTCAAACGAATTTGTTTTGATGCCACGATAAGCCGTCGTCTCAACTGGCTGCAAAAAAAAGGGGCAGTCGCAGGAAGCAAAAAATCTCGCCAGCGCTTGCCATTTAGCCCACTGAGCCCACTGAATCCGCCCATTCTGGCCCGTTTTGATTTCTGTCAATAGCCCGGCGGGCTGGCACTTGAGCGGCGAGACGCTCCGCTCTGCCATCGAGCGAAGCTGAATTTTGCAATACGCCCGAGGGTCCTGGTTCGAACCCCACTTCCCCTCACTCCAAACCATTCCACTCACCCACACACGCGCGCGCGCTTTGCATTACAATTGGTAAGCGGGCACGCCCACCTACGCGTCCCACGCCCACGGCGTGCTACAGTTATTAACCTCAGCTTACACTGGACTGCAAGGAAATACATAGCTTAGGTTTTTGCTCACTTGGGTGACCAGGATATACACTCATCATCATTCACCACAATTCGCTACTACTATACTAAGCTACTAAATTTTATCCATATTTTATACATATTTCCAAAACTATATCCATCCATCATATCATTTTGCAGTTTTATAATATATTTCCATTATAATGCTCATCATTGATCAGAATAAGTGAAATGTAAAATGTTCACTGACACATTATAAAAATCTGATTACCAAACCCAACTTACTACTGTCCAGATTTACCGCCCTAAGTTTGTGTTGGCCAGTGTAGTTTGCCTGCGGCTAACAGTGTAATTAAAGTAGTTGCGGTCGATTGTAATAATGTCGATGATGATGCCGATGATTATGATGACCCGCACTTGTCGTGAAGCACCAGTTGAAACGGCCTGGGAATCTATTTGCTCGCACATCCATCCCATTACATGTCCTGGATTTCGAGTCCTGCCACTTGTCCTTCCTCCAGCGGCCGCGTGCTCTGCACGTGAACTGCCATGATTATGATCGCAATCTCGCATGCAATCGCCGGTGGGAAAAGTGTGGGAGCGTCTCCTCCTCCTCGCAGGCATCAGCACAGCACTCATCAGCGGGCCATTATAGATGGCTAAATTATTTATTGTCAACAGTGTGTATGGTCGAGAAATCGCATTTATATATGCCAGTGGGCCATTGTCTTTGCATCTGTCTCTGCGGCAGCAACAGCAACTCAATGTCAAGATTAATCGCCAGCTGTGGGACGAGGCTGGCGGACAGGTAACACATCGAGCGAATCAAGCCAGACCAGGAGTCAGACTTCTATATGTTGGGTATATGCCGTGTATTTGCCGGGGGTAACAATGAAATATTGAAATGAAAAAAATTTCAAGTTCGGCAGCTTGTCAAGTGGCACTTGTCGTCAGTTGAACGTCACGGCGTTCGGGCACTTTGTCAATTCAAGTGAAATTTTTATTAATTTCGTTTTTTAAACCGTACTATAAGTATGTATGCCCTGTGACAGATACGATTGTGTGCCCTGTGTGCATTCACACTGATATGTGTGTTATTGAAAGGTTCTCGATGCACGTCCTCATCAATGGCAGCCATTAGTTGTTGTTTAATGCTAACTAATTGCCGGCAATTCGTCAGCGGCCAGTTCCCGAAAAACCATCTCATCGTGATCCTAAAACCGGCGGTGCCTTTGTGCCGCGTCGGGTGACCTGTATCCTTAATTTCTGGCCGATCTCCTCTTTGGCCACCATATGCACCCTTCGCTGGCCGGCTTTGTTGCCAATTGACAGTTGTAAATGTTTGTTGTAAATTGTGCTTTAGAGGTGCTAATAGAGTGCCACCGCCGTGCGCGTTTTCCCAAGTTCTTCGTTTGGGTTTATGCTTCCAGATTCCTGTTTTCTTCTTCAGCTTCGTCTTGGATTTTTGATTGAGTTGCCCCCCAAACAGAAAATCAATGAACTCTGCTGGTGGACACAAGGTACCACCTTTTTATGATGCTTTTGGCCGCCGCCTGGCGGAGATCTCTTTGATTTCGCACCGACCGAGTGAATCACAAGAACTTCACACCACAACTTCAGTTCTGGAATATTGGGGAGCGGGGTTTGGGGACTTGGGGATCGGGGCAGGAATCAAATCAACGGCTTCTGCTGCAGTAGCTGTCAAGTGCAAACTATTTATGAAGTGGCGGATCTTTGTTTGTCCAGCAAATTATTGTGGCCGGCCATAAAAGGCATTGTGTTTTAGTGCCACTTGATTTTTAGTGAAAGGGAAATTGGCGTTCTATGCTTCTCTATTTTTAATTTTTAGACATCTTTATAAGTGCATTTCATATCCATATTTGTATTCAACTATTTATATTCATAGATTTTAGGTTTAGTTTCTTATGGTTTCCCGTGAGTTTTCCCTACTTTCACTTATCGATTGATTCAGACTTTCAGTTTTGCCGAGCACTTCTGGGCTGTTTGCTCAGGATGTCATTGACTTTGTAGCTTTGACTTTGGTGCAGCCGAGTGTAACAATTATGGGCAGCAGCGACTTGGAAAACAAACACACCTCCCGTGCCGAAAAGGTGCCACACATTTCCCAAATTATAGTAACCGACTTTTAGTCACAAATTTGGCCATTATTAAATTAACGCTTTCGCCGATTGCTGCGTCATCGGGTGGAGGGGAGGGGGTTGGATTTTTATCCTGTGCTGCCCGTTATGCGTCGAAGGATGTTCAGTCACTGCCAGATATGAGCATATGCATGCCCTGCAGAGTCCCAGTCAGAGAGTTGGAACCAAAGAGGCAGAGACAGCTCGGGCTAACAAGGGTGCCGCATGTCCAGTTGAAATGCCAATGACTTGCCATTTTCGATGGCACTTGGCACGTCAGCCGCCCGTCACGTCATGGGTAGACCGGGCCAAAACCAAAACTAAAAACCGGGAGAGCCGTCGCTCGCAGGCCGTGGTAAGTCGGTACGACCCATGGATCGGATGCATCCAAAATTCTCTTATCAAGCGCCATCGATGGACCACACACGACGCAGCGGTGCTGCATTTAACAACTCCGTGGTACACCTAACACGTTCTTATCAGTCGGGCCAAGTCGCAACCAGATGGCGACGAGCAAAATGATGAGATGACTCTTACAAAACGATGAAGACAAGCTGCGGAGCTCCGGACTGACTTTTGGCTGCTCGTTGGATGCGCACGCATCATCGGGTAAGCGCCACTTATGTCACTTGTGCCGTTGATGTAGAGATGGAGCCTCCAGTGGAGCACATGAGCACTCACCACATGCAGCTCCAACTCCAACTCCAAGCTTTGCGTTCCACACAGAAAAGAATTGTGGTCTACATATGGGATGTATTTATGACCTTGAATTTAAACTATTTTTAAAAGGCATTTTACTTCTTAAAATTCGTTTATTTTATATATTTCTTAGTAATATTTTCATAATACATATGCAGCTTATCTTTAAAATATGAGAGTCTTACTTGGCTGTAAGTTAATGGGTAAAATACTGTATATATATACATTGAGTATTAGTATTAAGTGGTTCTAATGAACTACATTTCTTTCAGTGCAGCTCCAGTTTGTGCTGTTTCCATGTTGGTGGTGGTGGTGGTGCTGGTGCTATTGTTGCTGGTGTTGCTACTTCATAATGTGCTGGGTCTTGATGGGATTAACACAAACGGGCAACACATCTCAAGCATCCGAAGCTGTGTGCCAGTTTGGTGTTTTTACTTTTCGTTTTTACGCAGTCATCACCGTGATCAACAGCCATGCTCTTCAGGTCTCCATCTCCATCGCCAACTCGAACTCCGGAGTCTGGAGCTCTTCAGCGATCGGAGTTCCAGCTTTGGACGACTCCGATCTGCGATCTCCGATCTACGAGATCTCGGAGATCGCTGCGCTGTCTGCCTTGGCTGAAGAGCTAATTTTCATGTCAGGCCGCACAAAAGTTTATGAATGATAGCCAGAAAATGGCAAACCGGTATTCAAATTGTATTTATTTTATTATTTACCGATGCCATTGCTTAAATCTCGTTGTAAATTGATTAATGCTCGGCGACGGGCTCGTATCGCCACTGGTCATCGGTTGTCATTGTTTTCGGAAGTAATTAAGACCCAATCGGACGGGCCAGAGTAAATAAAACTCCAATCATATTTGCTTTGGCGTTTCGACACTCAAAAAATCACAACGCCACTGTGATAAGTCGGTTCCAGTTCCAGTTCCAGCTGTAGTGATAGCTGTGGTTATGGTTGTACTACTGGAACCCCAAGTGGACGCCACCCATAAACCTGCATCTATCTGTGATACGGGGGCCCCAGCTTGTAAATCAATAAACTACCGAAGAGTTTGGGCTTACAGCCCCTCAAAAAAGAACTATATGCCCAGTCCAAAGCTAGCCATCCATATCCCTCCGATGTGACATATTCCGCTCTACAACAATTAATTGAATTGTTTGTACGGACATGTGTAGATACAAATGTATCTTTGTAGCTGTATCTGTATCTGTATCTGTCTTCGTATCTGTATCTTGAGCTGGAGCTGCGTGTGAACACGGCCACTCAATAACGCGCAGCACGATAACAATAATTTTTTCGACAATTTGACAGCTTTTCGGCTGCCGCAGCGCAACGCTCGTCATTGAAATGGGCGGCTTCTGGGCCCAGGCTCAGTTCATAACATATTGTTAGATAGTTAGATAGGTAGATAAAAAACACACAGTTTTTTTGAGGGGGGACTTTATAAAACTGGCAGCAGTCTCGTTGTCGCCACTGCCATGCTACAATGTTCGCCGCTGGAAAGTTAATTTTTCAGGCAACGAATATGTAATTAGCAGCCTGGTGCTAAGTTGCATGGGTATTTTGAGAGGAGTGGATAGAAGAAATCTGTATCTTCGGACGCGAGCTGAACAAAACATTCTTTCGCATGATCAATATGGGCGGTGGTGGTGGTCACTCTCGAAATCCCAGCTAAAGTTTGGGGTTGCATAAACTGGTTTGGTGGGAGAAAACCGGCTCTCGGGGTTCTAATCAACTAAATCGATTGGAGCGATTCCAGCCAAAATATAATTTGTTTGGAAAATTACTTAAGATCGGATAAACATGGATTAAAAATCTGCTGTGAAATTAAGTTAAACAAATTAGGAACAATTGGTCAAAGTGGTACCTATTTTAACTACAATGTGTGCTTATGTTAAATGTTACATAAGATCACTTGAATTTAGAAATAAATAATTGGGAATGCCTTAGTAAAATTAATTAAAGACAAACAGTGGCACTTATTAGCTACTATTTTAGTTTAGAAAAAATGCTTACATAATTTGAAATATGGCGTATATTTTCTATTTACCCCACAAATTAAAATGGAATTCCGCTGTTTGGATTGCATGTGAGGGGTTCACCTCTTCTGCGGATTCTTAATTAAAAGAATAGAATTCGCTGTTTTCTTGGGGGCCGGTGGAAATAAGGTCGCCAGGGCCTTAATAGCACTGCTTTCCCGTGTTTGCACAAAGATAAAAACCAGAAACTTTATAGCCACCCGCAGCCAAATAGATAAAATGGAAATAATCAAGCAAAAGCGCGACTAGGCTCTGATTTATGCGATATCTAGAGTCGTAGCCCCATGGGCTCCCCAGCGATAAGGCACGCACCCCAAAATGCGCCAAATTCCCTCGATTCCCAAACTGCATCGCCCGATTCGAACCCCGAGTACTGGGGCCCTTGGAAAAGTGCAGTTTTCGGTTTCCGTCACTGTTTCGAGTGCAAACAGCGGCGGGCAGGGAGGGAAAAATGTGAATCACGATGACGACGGCTGACGCGCCAAAAACTGATAAGGCCGCGAGGGAAAATCACATGTGAAAGTAGGGAAAGAGGAAAATCTTGAGGCGGCTAAAGGTGCGCTGCGCGGCTGAGTGTGCCGGCAAACACACTCGCCAGATAAATTGTGAAACGGAAATGAAACACCTACGCAAATAGTGAAAACGGCGATGTTGTGCAGACACAGCCGCAAACAAGCAACATCCTAATTTAGATAAGAGCCGCTTTATGGCCCCGAAGAAAGTAATTTCGATCCTGAAACCCATACATATATCCGCAGCGTTCTAATTAATGCAGCGTCCCGCTCGCCAGCACCCTTTCGACCCATTTGCTCTAGTTTCGCCGTCACCTTTGGCCCCAGGTACATAAGGAACTATATACCCTACATACTCGCTGGATGCTGGACTGTCGGGATGCGGTTCTTTGGGCCATTGTCTGCGTGGCCGGGGCAGCCATAAAATTGGCATTGTTTTCTATGGTAAACACGCGCGCAATGCGGTCGTAAAACAAAAGACGCTTTTATGGTTACGCTCATTACGGCACACGCAGTACAAAGAACAAGATACACACGCAGCCGCAGATACAGATACGGATACGCATACCGATTCACAGAGCCATGGCAAAATACCTGGCAGATACACCCCACACTCAAAATGCTCCATAAAAAGCGGCAATTCTAAATTGAATATTGAAATCTAAAATAAAACTTTCTATCTAATCTTAGCTGTTTAAACAATTTGCTGTTTGGTCTATGTAGAGCAAAATCAAGAGTAAAAAACAAGAGTATATCTACGAAAACAAAACGCATTAAAACTGTTCAATAATGCAAGCTAACACTTTTCTAATGAATTTCATGGAAAAGTTAATGCAAATTAGTTGAAAAAAACCGAAACAAGATTTAAATGCCAGCGTAAACCGGATAATCTGCATTTTTTTTTAGTATTGAGTGACATAAACAAAATATATATGTTTTTAAATTGACAGAAAACCCCTTCTTTAATTTGCATACACTCCCAAGATTCTCAATACAGTATATCCATTTAATTATCCGAAGCAGAATCGTTAAGTAAACTTCATGAAACACTGCAAGATCTCGAATTGTTTGCGCTGCATATTAGAACTTTGCGATCATCTGTTGCTGCTGTTGCAAACGGTTAAATAATCACTAATGAGCCCCGATAATTGGGTTAAGCCAAAAAATACAAAGCAAATAAAACAACGAAAACCGTTTAAACGACATTGATATGGATGTCCATCGTCCGATGTCCGATGGTTGTCGGGTATTTTAATTTGTGTGAAAATATTGTTCAAACAAATAAATCAACAATAACCAATAATAACAATAAAAATAAATATTATTCGTATTATGCCACCACGCCGATATAGATATAGAAACAGATACAGCTGCGGACGTCATCTATCTGAGAAATGTTGGTCAAATGCTCCGGTGGATATATGTATATGATTTTGTAAAGTCATTGCCACACGGCGCATGCGTCACATAAATGCTTAAAACAAACAGAAAGCGCAGCATTTTAAAGCCATATCAACAAAAATCAAAACAAAGCGGCAAAAAAGTAGTAAAGCAAATATTTTCCATAAATATACATTTATACATTGTTGGGGCGCCAACAATTGAAACTAATTAAAAAGTTTGGGCATGGCTTAGATCCGAATATAGCCGACTGTATCAAAAAGGCAGCCAATCTGAATCCGAATCGCAATGTGAATCCGACCTACAGTGGCGCGCTTTTAAAGCAAATAAATAAATAGATAAATGACTAAAGGTAAATAAGTACACATTTTTGGACTGCCTGGCATTACTATTTGCAGAGAGTCTACGCCAAAAAAGCACACATTTGATGCGCTCCGAACAACCAAAGTACCTACCAACCCAACGCCCACACGGCAAACATTAATGAGCCAAAGCCACTTGAATTGCCTGTGAAATACAATAAAAATATTAAATATTTAAGCACATTACGGTTATTAGAAGCGCACATAAGGATTTGAGTACATATGTGCTCAGTCACCGAAAGTGTTTGATGTTTAATGATCATCATGATGGGATATAGATATCCGAGTGGCAAGCCAAACAATGTTAAAAAGGTTAAATATTATGAATACCTTTGTGGAGCGAAAGATTTTTTCCTGATTCAGTTTCGCTTATCTCTCAATCTTATCTAGCCCATGGTTATTGTAAACAATTATTCAAACAATTTGAAGATAATCTTGAATATGATAAAAATATTACTCAGTAGTGCTTTTGTGAAGGCAAACGGCTCTATATAACATGATCATTAGTCATTTTAATAACTCGGAAATGGGGCGATCATAAAACTGTGATTTCAACCACAAGTGAAATGTTTCATTGCATTTCATTGATAATTTGAAATATTCTAGGTCTCTGCGCCTAGATGCAGGCTACAAAAACGTGAGAGGAAAAGAAACTGCTGCATTGACAAATGGAAAAGTAATGCGGAAATTCCCCGCTTTTCCTCCAGCTCAGGTAGATCTTAATTGAGCAAAACATTCATTGAGAAACGAGACAATCGTCCTTTTATGACTCGCAATAATGAGCCTGGCTCACACACACACACTCTCACGGATTGGCACACACTCGCACACAGACACACACACACACACAGGCACTCGCAGATACACTTGGCCAAACGAAAGGGTTAAGCGGAATAGGAAAGGCGTCTATGGTTTATGGCCCGAAATTAGAATGCGTTTTAACCGGGACCATAAACGTGGATAGATGGCCGGGATACCAGGAAGTAGCCGCCAGCACGCGCTATCAATGAACTGTGGATGCTCGTGTTTCGGGTATCTCAGGTAGGATGCAGTGGGATGCTCGGATGAGATGCGGATGATGCTGGCCAGATGCAGAACTGGGTCACTTTCGCAATGACTTGCCAAAAAGGTGAACTGCGCCGCTGGTCTGATGATTTGCTGCTGCCGCTCGCGATGCCTCGCCACGAATGCGAATGGGAATGAATGAGAGTGACATTGGCATACCTTAACCTCAAAAGGGAAAAAGCGGTGCGGATACGGAAAAAACTGGCTGAAAAAACACACACAGATATTATTAAATGTCTTGTTTGGGAGCCAAACCCAGCCAAGCCAAGCCAGGCCAGACCAAAGCACTCGGTCTTTTTGTTTCTCTCGAAAAACAGAGCGTCGTCGCATTCTCAGTCTCCCCAGAGATTCGGTCTCCAGAACCCGTCTTAATGGTCTTTTTTCCACATTTTTTCTTTTTATTTTCTGATAGCACGCTACGGCGAGAAGGAGAGCGAGCGATTATTGATCGCATTAGGGAAAATCGTTAACTGTAACATGGCGTCGCTCAGCATTAGGCTAGGCCACTGCGGGTGTATCTGCAGCTGTGTGCGTATCCGGTATCTCTGCCCGTGTATCTGTGTCCGCACGGCTGAGGGTGTGTGAGTGGAGGGCGTTGCTGACGGCGGCCTGGCCACGCCCCCCCAATGGCCAGTTGCCTGGCAACCGGCCCTGCTCTGTTGATACAAGAGGCCAGCCGACCAATGCGCTTGCGCCGTAGCACCACTGTGTACGTAAGAGAACCGCCGCCTGTCATTGGTAACTCCGCCAGGGTGGTGGTGAGACGCACTATACCGCCGGGCCATTGGCGAGAACGAGTCGGAGCTGGTGCTGCCCGGGCGCGTCGCTGCTGCCGCCGCCGCCGCTGCAGACGCCGACGTCGGCCGAGGCACTTGAGCGCGGCTCGAACAATATTTGTTGGCAGCAAGCGCAAGCCAAATAGTAGACAAGCGTTCCCCTCTGCAAACAGTCACATTCAAGAGCTCAAGCCAAAGAGACACTCGAGCGGACCAGCAGCTAAAGCGGCAACGGCAACAGCAGCATCAGCCAAAGCAGCAAAAGCAAAAGCAGCAGCAGCAAAAGCAGCAGCACAGCACAGCACAACTCCCAGCTTCAGACTTCAGTGGCCAACAGCCAGCTAGATATTCACGTTCGTGCGTCGGTGTTTTGTGGCCGCTCGGTGCGGCAGACAACAAAAATCACATACAAAAATACAAAGAAAATACAAAAAGAATCGCATCATAATAGAAAATAAATATATATTTTATATGATTATCCCGCACAAATAATTAAGCCACGGTGTGTTTACAAACAAAGCTTAGAATCAGAAACGGAATCGGAATCAGAACCTTCCAGCCAACAAGTGACAAGTGCCGAAGTGCTTTCGATAAAATGCCAGATATATGCAAACCGATTGAAGCAGTGATAGTGCACTGAAACCGCAGTTGATATACGATATATCACAGTAAAGCCACGTTTTAAAGACCTCCTTTTTGATTTTCGTTTTGACTAACGCGTTGCAGAACGCGTTGCCTTTTCCATCGATCCACCAGAGGGCAGCGCCTCCGAAAGCCGGCAACATAACGGCGCAACTATTGAACAGCTTTCTGAAGGGTAGCCCCCACCAGACCACCATTGACATCATGCAGAAGCTCTACGCGGAGCCGCCTCCGAGCAGTGCTCCGGTGAGCATGGCCAGCTCGGGTGGCGGTGGTCCTCCGTCGGGCGGCGGTGGAGGCGGCGGCGGAGGAGGAGGCGGTGGGCCCCCACCGCCCAGCAACAACAACCCGAATCCGACGAGCAACGGCGGCAGCATGAGTCCCCTGGCCCGATCCGCCTACACAATGAACAGCATGGGCCTGCCGGTGGGCGGCATGTCATCGGTTTCCCCTCAGGCGGCGGCCACATTCAGCTCCAGCGTCCTGGACTCGGCGGCGGCGGTGGCCAGCATGAGCGCCAGCATGAGTGCCAGTATGAGCGCCAGCATGAATGCCAGCATGAACGGCAGCATGGGTGCGGCGGCCATGAACTCGATGGGCGGCAACTGCATGACCCCCAGCTCGATGAGCTACGCCAGCATGGGATCACCGCTCGGGAACATGGGTGGCTGCATGGCCATGTCGGCAGCCAGTATGTCGGCGGCAGGATTGAGCGGTACCTATGGTGCCATGCCGCCGGGATCGCGGGAAATGGAGACGGGATCGCCGAATTCCCTAGGCAGATCGCGGGTGGACAAACCAACTACGTACAGAAGGAGCTACACGCATGCCAAGCCGCCATACAGCTACATCTCACTAATCACCATGGCCATCCAGAATAACCCCACCAGAATGCTGACGCTCTCGGAGATCTATCAGTTCATCATGGATCTGTTTCCGTTCTACAGGCAAAATCAGCAGCGCTGGCAGAACTCCATTCGGCATTCGCTGAGCTTTAACGATTGCTTCGTAAAGATTCCCAGGACGCCGGATAAGCCAGGAAAGGGATCGTTTTGGACTCTGCATCCGGATTCGGGGAATATGTTCGAGAACGGGTGCTATTTGCGGCGACAGAAGCGTTTCAAGGACGAGAAGAAGGAGGCCATTAGGCAGCTACACAAGAGTCCGTCGCACAGCAGCCTGGAGGCCACCAGTCCGGGCAAGAAGGATCACGAGGACTCGCACCACATGCACCACCACCACCACAGCCGGCTGGACCACCATCAGCACCACAAGGAGGCGGGCGGAGCATCGATCGCCGGCGTGAATGTCCTGAGTGCGGCGCACAGCAAGGACGCGGAGGCCCTGGCCATGTTGCATGCCAATGCCGAACTGTGCCTCAGCCAGCAGCCGCAGCACGTGCCCACCCATCACCACCACCAGCATCACCAGCTGCAGCAGGAGGAGCTGTCGGCGATGATGGCCAATCGGTGCCATCCGTCGCTGATCAGTGACTACCACTCGTCGATGCATCCGCTGAAGCAGGAGCCCTCTGGCTACACGCCCTCCAGCCACCCGTTCTCCATCAACCGCCTGCTGCCCACGGAGTCCAAGGCGGACATCAAGATGTACGACATGAGCCAGTACGCCGGCTACAACGCCCTCAGTCCGCTGACCAACTCACACGCTGCCTTAGGCCAGGACTCCTACTACCAGAGTCTTGGCTACCATGCGCCCGCCGGAACCACGAGCTTGTGACATCACCAATACCCGCTGGCTTAAGGACGCGCGGAGCAGATGCTGCGCTCGCAGCAGCAACAGCACTTGCAGCAGCAGCACCAGCAACACCAGCAGCAACAGCAGCAGCACCAGCTGCATCAGCAACAGCAGCAGATGCAGCAGTCGGCGCAGCAACTGACATCCGCTTCCAATACACCAGCAACATCAGCAAAGGCCAGCGGCAAGGCGGGATCGGCTTCGGCCTCGGGATCTGGGTCAGGATCGGGTTCAGGATCGGGCTCTAACTACTCACAGAAGCTGCAACAGCAGCACCAGCAGCAGCAACAACAGCAGGCAGCGGCGCAGCAGCAACACCACCAGCAGCAGCAACAACTGCTGCACGAACTACAGGAGGACTCGTCGAACATTACCAGCGATCTGAGCGAGGAGCAACTGCAGCAGCATCAGGCCGCCCAGCAGCAGTTGTACAACAACTATCAGCAGTATGCCGCGGCGGCAGGCTATAGAAATTGGAATCACGGCCTGGCTTTCAATGGAGCCGCCGCCCTGCAGAATCTTCTGTAGCTATAGCTATAGATCCCGATCTCCACAGGCAGCGGCTTTGTTGCGGGCCTGCCAATTAGCGAGTGCAGTGGCGGTGGCTTTTAGCACCTGGCCGCATCCGCATCCGCACTCGCATCCTCATCCTTTCAGCACGTGAGTCTTGGGCCGCAACTCGCAGTTGTACATATAGAGATAGCTATGAAGAGCGCTGCCTTTTGAGTTGTTCAGTTCCAGTACTATATAGATTATATAGATTCTGTTCCGGGGGGTTATTAAATCGAGACGGAGGAGGAGGAGGAGGAGCGAAAGAAACCGTGATGTAGTTGTAAGTGCAGCAGAACTTTTGTTAACATTTTTACGTTTTGCTAATACAAATACAAAATAATAATTCCGTGCCATTTGTTTTCGTTGTTTCGAAACAAGCAATAACAATCAAAGCGGTTATAACTGAAAATTTGAAATCACATTTTAAATGTATCCGAGTAAGGAGAAGATTGAGGAGAGGAGATGTAGAGAAGGGATCGTGTGTAATGTTCTTTCAGAAAACAAAGCCCCAAATGAAACAGTCCCAAAAAGAGAGATACAAATACTAAACCCTTTATCCAAAGGCAATCGCAATCGCAATCGCAATCGAATTCGAATCGCAAAAGATCAAAACCAAAAAGAAATCTAAAACCGAAATCATCATATTGAGCAGTCCAGCAAAACCCTAAGAATCTTCAACTATCTAAGCAACAAAATCTGGCCATGCATAAGAAAACGACACGTTTTAACTGAATAATTTAACAAATTCCCATTTATATATACGCGCATCGATATACGACCATGTATCGCAAAATCCCGCATTTCATTTACATTATGTGTCTTCTGTTGTTGTACGAATTCGTTAGATTAAGGCATTTTGTAAATAATCTATAAATAGATACATTTAAGCAACCCCCTCCCCGAAATACCCAATTTAACTAAGGACCCATTGCAAGCAACCAACTTTTAACTAACTCGAGAATTAATCAAATTGTATGAAATTATGCCACACCACTTGAAAGTAAACATAATATAAATATAAATACTGTATAGCATTTAACGTTTAATTAGCATAAATAATGAAAGCAAAAAACAAAAAGGAAAAAAAATCACATAAAAAGCGAAACTGCAATTATTATTCAATAATTTTTAATATTAGTTATATTGTGCGTAATGAAAAATAAAAAACCAATTGCAAACACAAAACAAAGACCCATTTTTACATTGAGCTAAGCTAATTAATTAAACTTGATAAAAAATAGTCTAAATATAAACACAACCACACACACATACTGACACTGACAGACACAGAAACAAATGAAAATTATTGTAAAATACACAATATAAAATTCAATAAATGTCAATGCAAGAATTAAAATCCAACTCTAAAGCTAGTAAAATTAATATTATTATAAATCATGCAAAACAAACACAACGTCAACGACAACCAAAATCGACTATTTTAATGTTTGAAATACAAGAAAAAGGAAAAAAAAGTACCATAAATTAGTTTTCATTTCCCAACCTTTGTTGACTCAAGCAACTGACCTCCAACAATCATTTATATATTGATTGGGCCGCCCGGATGGCTGACTATCTCCATCGACGGTATCGACGCTATCAATGCAGCGAATTCGAATTGAACGACCGATAGCTGAGCTGAGTAGTTCCAGGAGTCGCTATCTTATCGCCGTCACTCAGATGCAGAGTGCAGTTTTCCACCACTACCATGCCGCGATAAACCCTTATCGCCGTGCACTCATAAATTGCAACGGAACAAGAAGGTAAACAACCAGGATGGGACATGGGACCCATCCCAACCCATCCCATCCCGTCCCATCCCGTCCCATACCGTCCCATTCCCGCCCGGACTTGACACACTGACTAACCCATCTCAGTCCAGGCACAACCCAGCCCGATCCCCCTGGCCAAAAAGAGCGCGTAGGGTAGTGGATATCTTCTGCCCGACTCGACTCCCCTCTGTTTGCTTTCTAGTAATATTCATGGAGCACTACGAGTCGAGTTCGAGCACCTTCCCTATCGCTGCAATGGACCTTATCGCTGCAATATAACCCAACAGAGCCTGATCCGACGCAGTTCCCCCTGGCGAACTACAACCACCTTTTGATTAACATCGGTGTGATTCATTTGGAAGAATCTACGATCCAGGTCCTACGATTCTCGGACATTCCGAAGACATTAAAATTATTGCTTATCTAGAGCTCGGGCATGAGCGTGTTTGACGAGCAGTTGTCGCTTTTAATTAAGCGGGAAGGTCACCATTTTCAATATGTCCATACGACACATTTTATTTATATGTACATGTACATACATGTGCCTGTGGGGGCGACTGGACTGGCTTTAATACATTTTTTATAGCCTCCAAGCCGACTGGAGCTGTTCCATAAAGAGTTCGCTTTGTTGTTCAGCTGGGGTCGTGCCGTCGACGGTATTGGATTGTATTGGACTGGAAATGGGCACGGCGGTTAGGGGATAGGGGATAGGGGATTGTGGGATCGGGGGACCTGGGAATGGGTGACTTGGTCTGGGTCTCGGTCTCCAGCAAAAGCGACAACAAACGAAGCGCCATTTTGTTGTCGCTTCAATTTCGATTTTTCCTTGACATTGTGACTGTCAGCGTTCTGGCGGAGTTTCTTCATTTTACCCCGGCTGGCAAACAACCCCATCTGGGCTGGCTTAGGAAATCTGTGTTTTGGGGTTGGTTCGGCTAAACTGACAACCACCCAACCACCCACTCGAACCCCCGCCGAGCCCGTCCACAATTTATATATCGATGCCTTAATGCCAGACATGCGCGCTAAAGACGCTCCAGAGTTTGTTGAGCTCTCTAGACAAGGCGGCCCGGCTATATTCCATATCTATATCTATATCTACATATACATCTATATCTATATCTATATCTATATCTATTCATAAATGCCACACCACAGACTGCCACCGCTGTAGCCATCAATTTGCAATTATTTTTGCCGGAGACCGATTTAAAATTCTATTTCCACCAACAAGTTCAGCTGCACTCTCTCTTTCACAAAACTGGCAAAACAAAGGCATTTCGAAATCGGCAAATAGGAACATTTTGTCATGACATTTGTCGGGTCATTAAAAATTTATGATAGTTCCGTGAAAGTCATCGAATAATGTCTGGGAACCCCCTCTTTTCATATTATGTGCATGCATCTATTTGATAAAATGTATTATTTACACAAGCAAAATTCAGCAAAAATGCCAAGTTTAAATTGAATTCAGAGTGAAAAGTTTCAGACACTTTTCCAAAAGCAACCGAATTTCAGTTCGGTTTTCCCGCAGCACAGATTGTGGCAACAAAGTTGAATTCAGTCGAGTTTCTGGCCAAAAGCCCCGGCTGCTTTTGCTGCTAATAAAGAACCACAATCTTGTAGTAATATTCTAATGGAATATTTAATTTTAAAACGAGACACTGCCAACTCGGAGCGTACAAAGCGAGGAGAATCCCTGCGAAGCGTTGAAAAAGTGGTCGGGCAACCCTTTTTTCCTCAGCTTATGCCGGATGGATACACAGGAAGTAGTGCCTTTGCCATCCTCCCAGCTCCGTACTCCCTCTCCTCCTGCTCCTTGATCTCCAAACAGCAAGGCACTCAAAGACAGCGCAAGTACACTGGATTAAAAAGTGGTTAAGCATTAGGATTGCCTCAAAACATAATAGTTAACCAAATCGTTTGCATTTACTATTTTCTATAGTCAGTAGCTCACAATAATGGCAAATCTTTTCTATTCAAAAAGCATTAATTATGTTGGTAAGATCACATTTTTCGCTCATGTGCTAGTATGTGCCATTAAGCATGGCATGATTAATGCGATTGTGGCACTCAAAGTTTTGCAATCTAGTCGGCTTACTTAATAGTAAGAAAATAGTATGGGTATAGTATAAATTCCATAGTGTCAGTGCTGACTTGAATACTCAAGCGCCAAGAATTATTAATGGTATTTCGAATCACTTGTTTAATAGTGAATGTAGTCCATGGGAACATATGTTTCTTTTTGCCAGTGTATCCATCTCCTGGTTGGAGGTGGTGGAAACGGAGGATGTAGTCGTGGATGTCGCTGCAGGGGCAGCACTCGCTTGGTTGGTTGGCTGGTTGGCTGGATGGTTCCATCTCTCCACGTGGACCCCCATGGACCCGGACCCGCCTCTGCGATCTCCACTCGCTTTGTGCACTGCTTTTTCATTATAATAATACTTTGTAATTAGGTTTTCGAAAGTTAATTAAAATTCGGTTATGAAAGCGGAAACTTTCTCATGAACGCTTCCGGTTATAAAAACGCATGATGGCGGATGGGTTGAGAGTTTTGCCGTTCCGGGTGGTGGGGTTTTTTTTGGGGGGTTCAGTCCTTGTGGGTGGGGCTACCCGGTTAGGCAAATGGAAAACGCCTGGGTAGAAAAAAAGGGTAGAAGCATGAGAGGGAAAAAGGATTTTCGGTCTACAGTTGAGACAAGCAGGGAATAAAAGATGAAAACGTACAAGGAACCGAAAATGTGGGGGGGTGGTCTCTTTTTTGGCACAGGGAAAAAGGACACGGTGTGGATACAGCGGGCACGGCGGCTGTACAGCAGACAACGGACTGGCGCTCTCAACTTTGTTTCGAGAAAATTTTTGTGCAAACATTTCTGTGAAATTAAAAAATACATATTATATTTTAATGAGCAAAATGGCTGCCTGCCATCGTGTTGTCACGTTTTAATGCCAGCCGCGCCCAGAAACGCAAGGTTGCCATTGCCAGGCATTGCGAACGGGATAATTAAAATGATGACTTGAAAATAAATTGCCGTTATCTCTGACCAACAGGCTGGCTCTGTGCGCTCTGCCTCTGCTGCGCTCGGCTGTTCTGTTCTGTTCTGTGACCCCACCCAAAACCGTTGCCGGTTGTCGATGACACGTCGATGTCGACAGCGCCCCATCATTATGAAGTGGGTGGGTGGGCACTGCTGGCCCAGGTCCTCGTCCTGGCGAGTGTCCTCGGTGTCCTTTTGGCGGGTCCGTTGCTGTGTGTGTGTGCTCTATCAGCGCCTGCCGCTGCTGCGTGCTTGAGAACGACACTTACGGATTAGGCCAGCACCAGCGCCATCACCACGAAGCATCACCATCAGCATCAGCAGCAACAGCAAGCGAAGCAGCCAACAGCAACATCTGATGTCCTTTTGGCCGCTGCAGCCTCTTCCTTGCTGCATTGTTCGCTCTCCTTGTTTATCTAAAACATTCCACACATAATTAGCAGCAAAGCTCTGCAGTGCCACACCCTCATTTCCTGGCTGGCAAATTGAAATTAATCCGCGAAACCTTACGCTCGAAAATGCGGGCACGTGTCCTTCGGCGCAAAGGAGTTCCGAAAGTCCTGCCACGCGTCATCCTCTGCCCTCCGACAATCAAAACATTACAAATCTGTATGGGCTGAGTGTGAAATCTGCTGGGCATTATCTGAAAACAAAGTGCCATACGTTTTGGCCGATATCTTGGACTATATCTGCTGCCGATGATGGCCGGCAACAGCGGGCTTAGCTGCAACGTCAACGCATTAATCACGTTTCGGCATGGGTATGGATGGTATGGAAAGGTATAGGAATTGGTATAGTAGGAATCGCTGGGGAGTGGGTGGTTGCCCATTTGTGGTTGGTGGGTGGCTCGGCTCGGCTCGGTGGGTTGACAGTGACTGATGTGCTGGGAAAGAGGAGGTCGGACGGGCGGTTAGGAAGGCGGCTTATCGATTGGCAGTTCGAACACACCTTTATCGTGGAGCAGCAGCCCATTCGATTGGATGAAATTTCAGACGACCACATGGCTGGCATCTAATAATCAAATTGCATTTTGACAGGCCAACAGTAGGGGAGTATGGTGGCATGGGAGTGTGGGATGGAACTCATTAGGAGCTGAGTATGATGAATGAACACAGCACGCAGTGTTTGGCCAGCGGCAGAAAGTCTTATTGGAAATGTTTAAAGCCAGCAGGAAAATGAAAAAAGTATCCGGATAGCATTCAGCATTCCGGGCGAATGAGTGCTCCGCATCGCAGGTTGATTATTTATTTTTGTTTTAATTAAAACTCGCACGAAATGCACTCGCAATGTTTTTCATTTAAATGCAATTAAGTTAATGCCCGGCACAAACGGCGGAAAGTATACAGATACATTTAGCATTTGGCAAAAATCAAATCAAAATCTCGTATTAAATTAATTCGATTTGTTTGAAAATGTGTTTGCATACGCAGGCGAAATTAATGCGAAAATGGGGAGTGGGCGTGGAAGTAGGCGTGGCAGCTGGCCCATCCGGTTCCGGTTGCGAATGCCGAACAGCGGAAAGCGGAAACGGACATGGTCATGGTCCGATCTGCTCGGTTGTTTGCGGAAAACGCCTCACTGCATAAATGGACGAGTGAGTGATTGAATGGGTTCCACAGCCACATCAAATCACATTCACATCCATACTCACATTCACACAACGAACAACAAGGATAAACAAATTTGGCAGAGGCAACAGTTTCATGCAATCTAATTCACAATTAATGACAAATTCCCTGCCACTTACGAGTCTACGTGGGCATGTGTGTATGCATGTGTATGTGCGTACGAGTATCTGTGTGTTGCAAGCGAAAATATTTGCACAATAATTAATTGAATAATGTCAATAAATTTTCAACACATTTCCTCACTGACACACACACACACACACAATGTGAGCCAAACTTTCCCAGACTCACACATGTCCGTGCACAGGACAAACACATTTGCGTACGAAGGAGCAAGGGAGTCGAGTCCTGACCCGCTTCCAACTTGGGACAATGTGCTCGCCAACTGGACAAGTTTGTCTGCCATTCCTCGACCATCCAACGGACTCGTTCCAGCAGCGAATCCGCCTCTCCGCCGCTTCTGCCCTCCAGTTCCCCAGCTCTCCAGCTCTCCGGCTCTCCGTGGTGGTGATGGTGCGATTAGGCGAAACGAATCAACAAATCAACACACTCAGCAAATTCGTCAGCAGGATGCGGATGCCGTTCGCCACTGCTGGTGCACATTGTGTCTCATTTCCATTTTCAGCAAGACCAAGAGCAAAAGCAAAAGCAGCACGACCAGCAGCAGCCGACGTCGACTGTTCAAAAGTTTGTCTTTCAATTTCGAAAATGGTATTTGTCAAGTGGGTGCCCCAACCCATCGCTTCCCCCATCCCCTCTCCCAGTCCACCCACTATGCCACCCCCACATGCTTCACCCTTCTGTTGGGCTTTTGGATTTGCATAGCTCAGCAGGAGCAGCTCGCCCGGACCGAACCGCTTGAATCGTAGGGTCCATGTGTGTCCTTCAAATGGCTCAAGTGGCGTTGAGCAACAGCCCCGGGAAAAGGCGACTCCGGCTGACACACAGACCGGCTGCCCCAATTCCGGGCTTTTTCCTGGCCTTTCGCATGTGAGCGCCGCTTGTTTTACTCCGAAAAAACATCCGAGTTGGTCAGCTTGGGAGAAGGATAATAAGGCTTGGTCGTGATCGGTATTTAAATGTTCGTGGTTTTTAGTTGAAGAACTGCACAGCATAGATTCAGAAAGAAATCTGTCATTGATTAACTTTTCCTAGACAACCTTTTCCATAGGTATGAAAGTAAACCAAAAGTATGTAAATGATTCTAAATGCGAATTGTTGTGGATGTTTGCCAGTTGATGAGATACATTCAATCGATGGCTCATAGGTGAATGCGCTGGCATCCTTTTGCCCGGCAGGCTTGATCCTTGATTCCATTCATGAATCGCTAGCTAGGGAAATAGGGAATGGGATGAGCAGGACGGACAGGACAACAGAACCGATCTGGCATGAGAGCGACCGAGGTAGGATCCCAGAGCAATTGTTAAGCCAGCTAAGCCATCAAAACAAGGACCATTCAAAGCAGCGACGACTCACGGCATCTTAAGCCAATAAAGAAAACAGGATAAGCCATCATTTCCGAATTGCAAGTCAAAAGGATGTAAGCAGGCGGAATTCCCCGCAAAACATCAAATGAGCAAATGCGCAAATGAGCGCCGAGTCGGGGGAAATGCACTTTTCCCTGTCATGTGTTCGAGAGTGCTCAAACAGTTTTTCCGGCCAATTGAGCAGGGGCCACAACAACTACCAGAAGTTACCCAGAAAGTTACGTGGAGTGGGCGGAGGAAGCCCCGGTGGCAAAGCTCACCGCATAGCACATGTAAATGTCAGAGCTGGCAAATCCTCCGTAATTGATTGAGCCCATGGAGCGAAGCTTACCGACTGTCGCCGCGGGTGCAATCCCAATAAAATTCGAAATCCGTAATGCTGCAGCTCTCCGGCGGCTAAGTACCTGCTCCGCACTCGGGCACAATGGGCGCCCATTCATAAGGCGACTGTCAATCATGTCTAACCCGTCGACAAAACGTCGCCGCGCCGAAGAATTTCGAGCCACCCCGGGGAAAATTCGTGCAGATGTTCTAGGGTCACGAAAAACAAAAAAAAAAAAACAAAACATAAAAAAGAAAATTCTTAAACCTGACTGACATGCAAATAAATGTCAGGTGCAAGTCCCGGGGTCAGATCAAAGTCTTGAAAAGTCTGCGGCCCAAATGCTAACAGCAGGTCAACTAGCCAGCTCAAAATATTTTCCACATTATATATCTACTAGCTGTTATCTATGCGTAATGTGCCAATATTTTTACATGTTAAACAATTGTCGCTGCCCCTTTATGGCCCTCTGGCCCGAGGACTGACAACTAAATTAAGCCATTTGTCACAGCTTATTTTCACATATGCTGGCATTTAGCACGCAGGTTACTCGGAAAGTGCACCCCAATCCGGGGGAGTAAGCCCCGGAATCAGCCTCCGTCCGGCGGTGGTGACAGACGCCTTTTGATTGGAAATATTCCGGCGTGGTCGGGCATTAGAATAACAGCAACGGAAATCCAATGAAAACAAAACCGCCCATCAACACCCTCGAAATAAATTGCCATGACATGGAAGTGCCAGTGGGTGGGTGGGTTATGTCGATTTCATTGTGGGTTCTCCTGCCTCGCAGGACATAAAGGAGCTGTGTTGTTTTTGTTATTGTTGCTGATGCTGATGCTGTTGTTGCTCTTGTTCCGCGTGTCTTTGTGCCCAGGAAGACCCTTGGACCCCGGGACTCGTGTAGCATTTAATTGAAATGGGCGCGAGCGTTTGTTTCTACATTTTATGCTCACTAGCCGCATTAAAGTGCTAATGCACTGTTGTTGTTCTTGGCCGGGACAACCCCTAAACCGCCCAACAACAAAACGGCCGTCTGCCCTCACACCCGATTCACGAACAATCAACCCCAAATAATAGCAAGGATTATGCCATACATCAGGACGAAGGCTTGGGTTCTTGCTCGAAGGTCCTGGCTGACTGACTGACTGGGCTCGGCGCACCGAGTCCTGGCGACAGGGCGCAGGAGCGATAGAGACAGAGTGCATTGTCCTGACAGCAGAGAGGAAAGTAGAAATGTTATTGTGAAACTCGAAATACTCTTCCAATATAAAATATATACGTTATGCTTTCTATGTTTAACTAATGCAAAAATAAATAAAATAATTTATTTGTTGGGATCTTACAACTTGTACATGTTGTCTAACTATCTCAATATGAACATTACACTTGTTTTTTACAAAAGTGTATTGGCGTGATGGAAGAGTATTCAAATAGTTTTCTATAGTTTCTTTGATTTTTTTCCAAAGGGGACGCTTTAGCTGCCGGATTGCTCTTCATCATCGTCATTTCCATCGACGTCGACATCCCGACGTCCCCTTCCAATTCACTTGGTCTCGTATTCTCGTTTTTGGTGTATGTTTTGAGGCTACAGATATCAGGGCAATAAAATAATTGCGACAATAAGCGTTTCATTATTCATTTGTGTGACTGCAAGGGGCGAGCAATTTGTGAGCAGGTCGACCCACCGGGTGGTGCTGGCTGATGGCTGCTGGTGGGTGGGAGGCGGGAAAAGTCGACCCGGGATGGAGTAAAATGCGGTGACGGATACGGATCGGCACTGATTGCAGGGGTGGTGACTGGCCTGAGCTGATGTTAATCCAACTGTGCTCGGCTTTACTGGCTCTCATGCCCATTGCCGTTTTAGCAGTTAATAGTTTGGTACTCCGGCACTAAACTTTGATTTTCCCATTTCGGAATGGGTAAGGTTGTCATAAAGGGCGGAGGAGGAGGGTGGCTGGCTGGCTGATGATCTTGATTTGATTAGGCCGGCGTTAATACAATTGATATTCCAGCAATGGGCTAATATAAAACTGCGTTTAGCCTTTTTTGTTTGGGTTGATGTTGCTGTTGTTGTGCTCTAAGCCGCACAAAGTCGTTGCAGTTGGTTGATTGCTTTTTTATTCCGACATTTGTTTGCCTGCCGGAGGATAAGCCAATTGCAATCTGGACTCTTCACATTGCTTGCAGACACTTCAAGCTAATTGCAGGCATTCCAGCATTAATCTGGGAAAAAAGTGCGAAAAAAGCGTGGAAAAAGCTTGGCTCAAACCAACTTCAATTGATTGGCCTGGCCAATTGCAGTTTAATCTTTCGTCTGCCATTCGATTCCGCTTAATTGCACGGCTGGGTCAACTGTCTGTCTTAGCCAAAAAGGAAAATCGCTGGAAATAATTATAATTGAGGGCTCAGAAACCGCTTGAATTTACATTCTTTTTCTACTTGCAGAAACTCATTGGAAATTTCTTAATTGAGTTTGCATAATTAGCGCGCTTAATCGTCATTGAATCTGCATATTAATTGGGTCTCAATTTTTTTTTTTTTTGGTGAACACAACTGGAAAAGGGTCCTAACTTTGGCTTTAATCGATGTGCCAGTGTCAATGACTTCTCATTCG
Source organism: Drosophila simulans (assembly GCF_016746395.2). Taxonomy (NCBI): domain Eukaryota; kingdom Metazoa; phylum Arthropoda; class Insecta; order Diptera; family Drosophilidae; genus Drosophila; species Drosophila simulans. The sequence continues at coordinate 24,701,558 of NC_052523.2, read as the reverse complement.
GCATTTACTATGCGATTTTAATTTTGTGTATATATTTGTGTGTTTGCATTGACAAATGCACAGTCAAAGCTGAAAATAAACAAAAGGCGAATAGCCACCCAGAATATCTCCTTCCGAATCGCAGTTGTGTGCCCAAGCCCAACTATATAGTACACAATACAGTCTTCAAATGCGCTGCTACCTTGCGCTTGTTATTACAGCAAACAAATGAAAGTGAAAGCACAAATTTTGCAATGCTTTCGCTTTGCTTTTTTTCGGAATACTACTATGGAGTACTACTGCTTTTTCCCGCTTTCATGGTTGTGGACTTGGCGAGACGGAAGACGAGGAAAGCGCGACGTTCGTTCACTTTGGTGCCAAAATTGCTTCCGAAATCAACCAGAATGTGTGTGTGTGTGTTGGCCATGTTGTGTTGGCCATCCCAAACATACCAACACATCCACGACGAAGCCCGGCTAGAACCCAAAGAGCCATGGAAGAGAGCTGGAGCTCGGCTGTCGAGTTTGAGTTTGCTGCTCAAATATTATGCGAACGCAAATATTTTTATTTAGTAAATGTCATTTATTATTTATGTTTATTCGAGCACTTATCTAGCGCTGCTTAACAACTTTGGCTCTAATGCAGCCAGGGGAGCGGAATGTGGCAAGTTGCCGATTGCGTGGTGGCAAGGGGGCAAGGTCGATCCAATTGGATCGAATCGAGCCGCATCGCAAAGCGGAATCAACAAGAAATCCAACCGGCATCCAGGAGGCGGAGGACACGCCCACGCATGGTATTTCAGGCCAGGACGATTCCGGAGGATTCAGGACGATTCCGGATGGCGGCGGGAATAAATTTAAACTCAAACTAAACTTGCGAGTAAATAGAAATACAAAAAGGCAAACAAAAACAATGCCGCTGTGCCAGTAAGGATGTCGGTGGCAATCCGGCTCCCCTACCATCAGTACACTTAAATAAAGTAAATAGTTTTTATAAAATTTCTGTGTATTAAAAACTATTAAGGTATAGGATTCTCTAATTGTCCATTGTATTAAATGTTTGCTAAAGATAATTAGCCTATACAAGATCTACATCTGAATCCTGAAATAGTGGTGGTACTGGTTGGGCTTTTCGGAATATTTTTTCCAGTGCAGCCGGAGTCGCAGGCAAATGGCGGACAGAGTGTACACAAGCCGCCGTCTAGCGCATGTCTGCCAAGTGCGAAATGGGGGCGACCTGCTGCTCCTCCCGCTCCGGCTGTCCCCCAGCTCCTCCGAATCCCCGCCTGCAGTCGCTGGCTGCCAATATTTGTGATTGTTTCGTATTCGATTTTCATAGCGGTGCAGTGTCCTTGGCGGCGAGGATGGGAGTGCGGGAATAGGGAGCTGGCATCGAAGTGGGTACACATCGTTGGTGGGGCTATGTGCATTGGGGTAGCTCTGGAGCCCTGGAACTGGAGCTCTCTATGAATGACTTTTTCTTTTTTGTTGCGGCTTCTCTGTGCGCCCGCTCTTGTTGTTGTTCTTGTGCTGCTACGATTATTGTTATTAGTCGAGCAAACAAATTGGTAAATAATAAATATTTTTCAGTTAAATATTGTTAGTAGAATGCCTCTTGCGGACTTGCAGGGCCAACTAGCTGCGGCACGAGCCTTCTTTTTTCCCGATTTTTATTGCCACAAAGTGTGAGTGTGAGTGGTGGATATGTAGATCTCTGGAACAGGCCAAGCCACATTGCCAATGACTTGCGCTTTCGTCCATGTGTACACACGGAGTGGAGTTTATGTGTGTGCCGAGGGAAATTGGTAGCCCACATTTACAAAATCAGAAAAGCGCTTGATTTGTAAAATATTTGCTTTGCGCAAACGAACGCAGCACAGCAATTGTTCAATTCATACAGGCATTGGAGCTCCCCACCTACTCCTCCTCCTCCTCCTCCTTCGGCTACAGCTCCTCCTCCGTTTCCGTCTTCGATTCCAACCTGGGCCGCACAGCTCCCTGGCTTGGAGCTGGAGTGCCGGTGATGTTGTCGTCATGTTTGAAAATGTTTATGGAACGACACCTGTAGGTGATAATAATAAACAATCGAAGCACGACGCCCACGACTGCCAATCGATGTGTTTTTGGGAGCCACAATGGAGCAGGCACACATTTGTATGCATAGGTAAATATGAGGATTAAAATTAGCTGGAGCTCTAGGGAGTCAGTACTCTTGCGGGGGAGATTTGCTCCGAGTTGATAGTTTGAAAGTGGCTGATGCGACAAGGGGATGCACTGGATTTAGCCAATCTTCTAGCGTCACAGATAAGATACGAGGGAAATAGTTGAGGATAGTAGTAGATCTGACTTATAAGCTCTACTAATACTCTGCGAGTGGTGAAAATATAATTAGCATATGCAGAATTTTTAATATCTTTCGGTTTTGCTAAGTGGGACTGCTTCTTTACATTTCATGAGAACTTTTCTGACTTCCTCCCGGCCCGAGGAATACTCATCATGCCTTTTGCCAGCGGAATCCCCTTTAATGGCCAGCCCATGTAAGAGTGCAGGAATTTCTTGGAATTCCATTGGGGCTTTTGCTTTTCACACCGGGCTCGAGCTTCCAACGCACTCAGTCGGTCAAGCCTTTTTTTGTTTTAGCCCTGGCTTTGTTTGTCCATTTGAGTGGTTTTGGTTACTTTGACGCACTGTGATCTTAATTTTTCGCTACAAAAGCCGCAGCAGGGCAAACAATAATTTGGATATTCAAATGCGGCTGGGGATGTTGAAAACTTGAAAATATGTCCGAGATCGACGATCGACGATTTGTGGACTATTTGCGAAAGCATTAAGCATTAAGAGGGGATTGTCCCGGCATGCGGGATCGCAGTGCTTTACTTTCCCATGTGGGTTGGGTGGATTTTTACGGCGTTTTAATAAACCCCAATGCGGCGGCATACTTTTTTTGTACACTTCTCGGAAAAGTTGTAAATTGCACTTTGTAAACAAGAAAAGGCTGGGCATGGAATGGCGGAGAATCAACGACGCTAAGACCCCGTCGTCGTTTATCTCTGGCGTGGCTATGTGATAAAGTCGCGGTCCGCGTGGAAGCCACCTCATTATCTGGATCAGGTACCGACCTGGGACCGACCAGAGAACAGGAAGACGCACAAGGCACTCGCGTATCTGTATCTTGAACTGGCGTTGGATGTGGAGGTGGAGGTGCCTTATCTAATCTCGGGCTGCATAAATGCAAATAACGAAAGATCGCTACGATCGCCGTACCCCGTACCGCTGTACTTCAGTACCGCTGTACCGCCGTATAATGAGGCAGTTGTCGAGGCTATGGCGATAAGCCCTCCGGTGAATGCATCCGGAGAGAAGACAAGACGACGACAGCGCCAACACACCGAGCAAACAGTGCCCAGAACAGAGCAGATTCTTTCTTCTGCCAGCCGCGTAGATAACAAAAAAATAACGCGAAAAGGTCGTGCCTGTGTGCACGGCTATATATAGAGCGTTGGCTCAGACCCGGGACTTATTTCTTCTTCTTCCTCTCCGGGAGACTCAATCTGCGCCAGCTCTTATCGGCTCCACATATATGGCTGCTGATTAAGGCAAGAAATACAAAATGGTGGCTGCTTTGGCTTTGGCTCTGGTTCTGGGGCGAAATGTGAACAGCTTGTTGACCCAACTGAAAGCAGGGGTTGGGGTGCACATACATATGTAGGTGTACCTGGCTCTCCAGCCTGGCTTAATTAAGAACAAGTTGGCAAACATGACAGACAATGAAAATAGTTGGCCTTGCTTATCGCGCCCTATCAGGGGGCGTGGCGGGTGGGCAGCAATACGATTACTTTCCCGCAGGACAACGACCATCGTGAGTGCCACCCACCGAATGACAAGCCAAAGTTGAACTACGGAAATGATTTTCTAATCAGCGGGAATCCTGGTAATAGCTGCAAATTCAAAATACATACAAAATGTTGGTATGCCCTACAATTCACCACTCCGAATACATAAAGTTTCTCGAGATGTACTTTTACAATCATGGAAGATTATTCCACGCTATAAACTTCATAAGTTGTAATTTATCGGTTAATTCGTTAATATATTTAGTAATCTTTACACCCTGGAATGCAGTATTCCCATCTAGGATAGGGTATTTGATTATTGGGCCTCGTCTGCTTAGCGTGTCTGGTTGCCATTGCTGTCCACATGCATAATACTCCTGAATCCCAGTTTTATGTGTGTGTGTGAGTGGTGGCTATGTGTTGGCGAGTCCTTATGACAATTTGATGAGGACGTTATTTACACTAGTTAAAAGCTACGACTACGCCACTCCGGCCCGCCCCGTCTATCGCGGGGTTGTCAATAGAAAGGAAATAAGCAGTTGGATCCATGCCGAATCCGGATCCGGACACCCGACCCCAACTCGGTGCCCCAGTGGAGCTGACACTCGCATGACAAGCAGCCATTTCCATGGTCAGTCCCGTCGAATTTCCCGCCACCGTTCCTCTAGACCCATTTTCCATTCCCATTTCCATGTCCATTTCCATTTCGATTTTGATGGCCGTTGGCTCGAACGCTGCCTGGCATTTTTCCGTATACGCGCGTATCCAATCAAGCATATATCGTTTGTAGCTAGGCTATATGCTATATCCGCCGAAATGTGGGCGTGTGCGTGGTGGACGTGGTCAACATTCCGTTGATTACGTATACGACTGGGGCGCCAATCAACCAAATGTCAACGTCAGCGACGCGACGTTTGTCATGTTGACTGTTTTATTGTCGCTGTTGCTGTTTCAGTGCTGTTTCTGTGCCGCTTGCGCTGCTCCTGCATAGCAAAATGCCTGAAATGTCGCCGAACAACAATGCGTTTACATTTTTTCTCGTGGCCCGAATCAATATTAGTAATTTGAATTATTCAGAAGTCAAATATGAAGCTTTAATGGCCAAACAGCGTGCCCGCACACGAGGCCGAAAAACCCCGAGTCGCCGTCCCCCTGGAAAACTGACCACCCCCATACCCCAATAAACCATCCCAATCTCGACTCCCATTCCCTCCATTTGCGCTCTCACTGCCCATTGGATGTGCATGTCCTCCTGGCGGCGACAACTCAATAATTTGGCGAATCGCCCAATTTAATGCGGGGGATCAAAGGGGGAGTGGGTGTTGGCCAAGTCGGAACTGCAACTCCGGAACCTGCTGCCATTGTCTACGGCTCTACGGGTCTCCGGCTCTACGGTTTGGGGCTGCCCGAGCACAGTCGTTGCGCAGGTAAATACGTCAATTTAAATCCGTGGATTGGATTGTAAGTCAATGTTTGACTTTTGCTCGCTGATTGATTGCTCAAAAGCAACAGCAGCAGTAGCAGCAGCAGCAGCAGCATCGCCAGTTGCTGCAGCACTCACTGGCAGCAGTAGCCAGTAGCATGGAGCTGCTGCAGCAATATCGAGGCAACTGCATATGCATACGGCCCTGGGCTGATGACTTGGCCAGTTCCCGTGGGGTGGCAACTGAATTGCCGGATGGGGCATGGGCATGGGCATGGGCACGGGCACTGACTGCCACATGCATCAACAGTTTACCCGATTTACAGCCAGTGGAGTTTGCATAGCGGAGTCAACCGTATGAATCAACGATTTCTGCTGCGCCGGCATAATTTCCAAAAAATGTGCACACACACTCCTGTGCAAGTGGTATATCCCGGAATGTGGCTCTTCAAGGAGCTGAACATGCACATGTGTTTAAGGACTTGCAGTGGAGCAGTGCAACTCCTGCTGCCTCTGACTTTAAGTGGCAAAATCAACAAATTATAGTGTGTGTGGGTGGCCATTGTGCGTTGTGTCTGCCGCCCGCACAACTTCCGCAAAGTTTGGCCCGCTGCGACACGAAATATTTAACTTCAGATTTTGGTTGTCATCCTGCCAGCATCTACAGGCGATAAATATCTATCTATCTAACAAGGGGATGGACCAAAGTCGAAAAATAAAACTATGGATTTTTCTAAAAATCTTTTTAATGTAATCAAAAGTATAATCAGTTTGTATATAGACAAGCATTATTAGTAGACACGTGTTATGATTAAGTTCTAGCGAAACCCTTAGATGAATTAATTAGTTAAGTTCAGATTTGTTAATTTTCATTTAATATAACTGCATTGTCTGCTTTATTTGTATCTTGCTTCTGTTGCAAACTCCGTGCGCCGCTCCTGGTTGTCTGTATATTTAAACTCAATTCTAGACACATGTGCATTATTGTTGCCTATCTGGCGGACGTTCTCTATCCGACCGCAACAACAGTGCCAACAACAAACAGTCGGAGGCAAAGCCACCGCAGCAGCGGCATTTGCAGCAGCAACATTTGCAGCAGCAACAGCAACAGCAGCATCAGCTCATATAAAAGCGTTCGCATATCCTTGTGTGTGCATATCCTTTGCTGTGTGCGCTGCACTGCGTTGTTTTGCCGCTCTTGATAATGATGCTGGCCAGCATATTCATAATGAAATTTCATTGCGGCAGGACCTCCCAACACCCGCCACCCCGCCCTCCTACTCAAACGATGTGTGTGCGTATGTGCACTGAGTGGAAAACAGGACACACCCGGACCCAGGCATATTATGTATAAACACAAATTAATTTCGTTTCACTGGCCCCAACCGTAGTAGCCAAAGCCGTAGCCGTAGCCATATAGCCGGAGCCGTACAGCCGTAGCCGTATTGCCGTATAGCCGGGTCCGTGCAATGACGGGGCCCGGACATTTGCATAAAATATTTGCACAGCTTTCGGCTAGTGCAACGCCACTGTTGCTGTTGCTGCCTCTACTGCTGTGGGTTTGCCCTCGCTTTGAGGACTCGTGTCCGTATCCGTGTCCATAAACTAGGCAACAACAGGCAGTTTCCCAGCTCAGATTTAATGAATCAGCAGCAGCCAGATAGTGGGCTATCCGGCTTGGGTTTCCGTTCCGGTTTTGGGTCTCGGCCAGGCCAGGATCTGGGCTCCTTTTTCCGGACAACGTGCCGCATCAGCAAACGTCTTGCACCGCAGCCATGTTCAACCATGTCTGGGTTTTGGTCATTTTTGATAAATTAGCACAAATTCAGCAGATACCGAATCAAGGCCTAAAATAATGTCCTTTCTGTGCTGCTCGAATTGTTTGATACCTCATACATTTTATGAAAAGAATTCATTGTGTTATGGTTGCTGTTTTATGATACTACCTACCTAGTGATGCCCACAAATTCATTACCTTTACAGCATATAAATCAACTGGACTTTCATCACCCTTATTTAATTTATGAGTCGCATATCCCATCATTCATGTATTTATAGACAAACAGGATTTGTGTATTTGTGTGGGTGGATGGGGAAGGAGGGCGTTGAATGTTGCTGAGTGGACTTACTTGAAACTGCGTCCCCTGTAGCCTGTAATTGGCCAAATGTCAGAGCCATTGATGCATACAAGCTCGGGGATTCAGCCTGCTGTCGATTTCTGAATCTGGCCATGATATCATGTTTATATAACTCGACGGTTTCTCCTCGCAAGGAGAACTGACACCAGTTTCCCGCCCCCTTTTCTCGTATGCCGCCCCACACTTTAGCACATAATTAACCTAAAAATGTAACTCCATCTTGTTTATCAGCGAAAAAAGCAGCGAGGAGGAGAAAAATGTGACAGAGGCGGAGATACCGAGATACTGAGAGAGAGCAACGCAGTGGAAAAAGGCGCGCATCTCATTATCACTCGGACGTGAATATCTCGACATGTTTGTCGTTGTCGTTCGTCATCGGTGCGGATGCGAACGCGAATGCTTGTCGCTGTCTTGGCCCCATCCAAAAGTCCCCTCTTCAGGCCCTCCCCCCTTCGTCCACGCCCATGTGGCCGCACCCCCTCCCCCGCGCGTCACAGCAAAACGTTTAAAGTGAATTTGTGTTGAGCTCACATCGTTAAAATATCCGTCAAAAACTTAAGTAAACAGACATAACTACGTGCATTTTAAATTGAATTCGAACACGAAACAAAAAAAAGAAAAAAACACCAAAAAAATAAGCAAGCGACAGTGAAAATTTACACATACCACTCGGCCGTACTTAGCCTGAAATATCCACCTTTTCATATATCGGTACGGTATATACGGTATATGTTAACTCGATCCGTCGCATCGATCCCAGCCGTCCGCGCCCATTTCTCAGACGCTCGAGAGTTTCGAGCCGTTTCTCCTTCTTTCCCGGCTTATTTGCCAAAAAAATTAAAGACAAGTAAAAGTCGTGATTAACGTTGAATTGACTGGCTGGTTAACTGGTTAGCTGGATGGCCTGGGCACCGCTGCTCGAGCGTCATTATCACCGCAAACAAGCACATCTCGGACCTATAATGAGTGTTTCAAACGAGTACGAGGTACTACAAAAATGCCGCGCTCGGTTGAATCTAAATGGTGGATAGAGTATTTTCTGTTTTTATAAACAGTGTTCGTGGATAACAGGGGAATGCTCTATTGTATATGAATATAAATGTAAGTAGGCATATGGTCTAGGTAACCGCTTACCGCTCAGGTATATTACATATGTCTATATGTTATATTAATAACCTGCAATAACTGGTTATTAAGACCAACTTACATATTTTATATTATTGCTAGCACTGAATTGGGCAACATTTATGAACAGGGTAGCCAATAGTCGAGCTAACTCAATTGATCTTTCTCAAATGTCTTCTTTATTTAGCTCTGAGCAGGACAGGTTTTGTACACGCAAATGCTTTTCGGTCAAGGTAAATAGGCCCGATGTGCCATTGAGTGGGCTAAATTGGATCTTTCGCTCCCGATCTGAGCAAGAAATAGTAACCAATGCCCGTATTTGCGGTATTCCATCGGCAAACATGGCGATAATTGACCAGATCGCTGCGCATGCTCTGGAGATTTCCAAACATTTCGAAGGAGCGTCCGTCGCAGAATCGCATGGCTGCTGCTCCCCGGCTTATGCTGGAGTATCTGTTAACCCGGGTATCTGGTATCTGGCCATTTCGCGGTATTTCGCGTTAAATATTTACCCACACAGCGAGGTACACGCCCAATAAGCAATCCGCGGTGCAAAGTGTGCCAGCAACAACATTCGCAAATGGCGGGGTCAAGTGCTGGATTGATCGGCGGCAGCCGGGGGAGCCACTGGAGGGCAGGAGGAGCACCGATCGCTATGGGCATGACGCGAGTGGCAGGCACTTTGCATATTTTAGCGCGTGCATTGCAGTTGCTAATTGAAATAGTGTCGCTGCGGTGATCGTTGCTGTTGCTGCCGTAGATGTTGCTGGTGTGCACATATTTGCGCATTGCCAGAGATGCGCAACGGAGTGGCGACCTCGCCTAGTCCGTACTGTCTGCCTGGTTTTTTTCTTCTTTTTTTTTCCATTTCACTAGAGGTAAAGGTGCGTGAGCCGAGCGGACGTTTCCCAATCCGCACGGGTAATGCCCACAATTGCGTCACGACGGCGTACCGGCAACATGCAACGAATGTTGCTGGTGGCACGTACGCGAAACCCGCTGACTTTTGCCACTTTCATGCGTCTTGGTCCTTGGCCAAACAATCGGGAATCGGGCGGTGGAGAAAAGCGAGTACGAAATCTGGACATGGAGTGTACGTCATGATTTTTTGATTGATCTGAAAGGCACACAGCGCAGTTGGTCTTTGTATATTCTTAATGAAAAATGAAACGTTTTTCATTACGATTCGGCCGGATGTTGGGGTGTTGCCTGCAGCGTTTGCTGCTGCATTTTCATATTTATAAGATAATTGAAAGCGGGTATTGCCAAATTAACAACGCTCGGCAAACAAAGAAGGCAACCGAAAGGACTGCCAATATGGCGACTGTTACACAGGACTCATATGTATATGCCAGTGTGTGCGATATGTGCGAGTGTGTGTGTATGTGTGTGCCGAAAGACAGGAGCATATCCCTTGTGTACACAAGCTCGCTTTATTGTTTTGCGCTGGGCTGGCTTTACTCCTTGCCCCGGACTTTGTGCTTCGGGATTCAGGACTCAACCCACCACCACCACCGGCAATATAGAACCACCCGGATTTCACTCTCTGCTCTGCTCTCGTCTTGGAAAGAATTTCGCCCGTGCACGGATTTTATTAAATTGCATTCGCAGTTGTTTTGAATTGATTCGACTACGTGGAATCGCCCGCAGCATCAGCTACAGCAACCAGATCAAGAACTGGCTCCCTTTCTCCCCCTGGCTCGGCTTTATCTCCCCGTCCTTTGTTTTCTACATTTGATTTTTTACTTTTTTACTTTTATATCATTTTATTGCCGACTGTGAGGGCTCGTGGTGTGGGGTTGTTTGGGGGTGGTACTGGCGCAGGATGCCTGGCTGCCAAACAGGAAGCAGCCTGGCAACTATTACAAATGGCTGGCTGTCTGCCCGAGCCCCAGTCCCTGCCACGCCCCCGACTCCTACATCCGTGGAGCAGACACTCGAGGATTTGCCGCCTGCCCTCCTTGTTGTTGTCTTAATATTTTTCTTGAAATTTTCTTGTGCTTTTCTCGGCTGCTACGACAAGAGTTTCATTTGTTTTATGCGCTCTCCTTTTTGGCCTCCTGTTTGCACATACTTTGTCGGTACTTTTCGGCTACTTTGAAGGGGGCACTAGTGGACCAAGTTATTGTATCTTGTAGATACACACAGAGCAGCCAAACACGGAACACAGAATGAAAAAGAACAGAACGGAACAGAGACGTTGGCCACTTTCCTCGATTTCAATTCAGCTTAAATACCCCAATTCGGATTGCTACTTCTGCTGGAACTTAATAAAACGAACTTTAAATCGAACCGAGGTACACACACACTGTTCTCACATGTGATTGTGATTGTGTGCTCATGCCTTAGCCTACACACGCATATGGCGCATCCTGGACATAAAGGATATTATAAGAGATTTAGCACTCTGTTTGCACACGGATGATGCATTGTCATCGAGCCGGGCCGAGATTTATGATGGATTCGGTTTGTGCCTGGAGTGCGCAAAATTATTAGAATTTTACCAGTCCCACATACGCTACAATCAAAAGGATGGAGTTGTTTGGAGATGGAAAGACCATTGAAACAGGATTAAAAGATGCATCTATGAGTTACGCTCAAACGTACTATAGACTTTCTTTGCCTTGTATATAAGTTCAATAGTTAAATATATATTTTGTATCCTTACCTTTCGATTAATTTATAGTTCCTATTTAATAAACTATTTTATAGAATTGCATGCATTTCCGTGATGTTAGAGCACCCAGGTGCCCGTTCAGCCGGAATCCTTGACACATTCTATGCATACATATAGAAATCCTTCTCTTTTCGGTTCGGCTTTGAAACTTCTTTTTTAATATTCATCACGCAGTGAAAATTTGCGATAAAATGTGACACATGCGCAGGATTTTGCCGCGTTGGCAACTTGCTCTCTGCCTGCATGTGTGTGCGTGTGTGTGTGTGTGTGCATGTCCTGGCTAAAGTTATAAATAAAGGATAGACGTGCACACACACAACGCGAAAACAAATGGGGCAAAAAGCAATGCAATTGAATTGCCAATAGACTGGGGGCATGATGGCCATTGTTTCGGCAGCGGCGTGTTAAAAAATTAAAACATAAAGCACAATAAAATATTCCTTTTGCTCTAAATAAATTACTATGCAAAATTAAATGACCCAAAGGCGCACAAGCACAGCACACATGGCCTGCTTTTTTTGTGTCACTTACCTTCGAGCGCCGCAAAATGAAATTAAATAGAAATTTTAAATTTTCGCCATGGGTGGCGGCGGTGGCGGGGGCTCAACCGGTGGGCAAAAAGGGGGTCAGCGTCAACGTCGCTGTCGCCGCCAACGTTTGCTATATGCCAACTGTAAATATTTGAAAAGGATTTTGTTTGTTTATTGTTTGCACACACACCTCGCACGGTGTTAGTCGGTGTTAGCTTTTTAATTATAAAATATTTAACCAAAAAACTCACACTCGAATGGCCCCCCAAATATGCGTGTGTGTGTGTGTATTTCTCGTATAGTGTGGTATTGTTACCCCTTCTTTTCCGCGACTTTTTCAGCTGGTTTTTAGTTTGGCGGCAGTCCTGGTTATCGCTCACTAAACACAACAATGGCCAAGGCAATTTAGCATTTTAAAAAATTCACAAACCAAAATTGATGACATGCAGCGCATTCAAACCCGGCCGAACTGTTATTTTCTTTTTCCTCCATTTACCCATTTTTTTTTTTGCGAAAATAGCTTCATTGTCATTTTTATTAACTGGACAGCGAAGGGCTTGCAAATTAAACAAATATTGCCAGAGCGCAGTCAAATGGCTGGCACCAGGATTTGTGCCAAGGCAAATAAGAGCTCGTCGTCGTCGTCGTCGTCGTTGCTCAACGTTGCTGTCGGCTGATTACTGCAACAGGACAAATAAATGTCGAGCTGACTAATCGCCGGGGCAGAAGGTGTCCATGCCCTCCAGTCTATAATGAAAATTTATATGTACGGCATATAGACTTACGGCTCGCTGCCTGTGGAGAAATGAGGACGTTACAATTTCGCCCCGTCCATAAAAACAACAAACAAGCAACTTCGGGCCGGGGCCAACAACAAACAGTCGAAATTGTGAAGGCAAATAAACCGAATTGCAGGCGGAATGAAGATGGTGGCCCACACGCTGGCCAAAAGAAGGAGCAGGAGGGCCAACAACCTGGCGGTGCAAAAATTGCGTTGCGTATACGCAGCGTTGCAATCGGAATTTGATTTTCGAAGCAGCACGCCGCCCAGTCGGCAGCGGCACAATATTTGCTCGCCAAGTACAATACAAAAAGCTGGAGTGGCATGGGGAAATGGAGTTGCGAATTCCCTGCCAAAAGGTTCCTCGCGTCGAAGAATTAGTCATGGAACATAGTTATTAGGGTTTAGCCAAATGTAGATATTAAAGTCCGCAACTCAAAACCAGCAGAACATCAATTGGATTCGGTTTGTAAGGGTTTCAGATTAAAAGAAAGACACAAAAAAGAAGATGTTCATCAACTGAGGGTTGTTTTTGGATGTAATAATTGTTAGAGAAAGATTTCTCAGGGTATTCCATATCCTGTCTGGATTTGAGTGCCGTATTACTTTTACCTCTTTGTTGCCTTATAAAACCGCGAAGGCAAACTTAATTTTCATCCGCGAGTTTCCATTTCGGCAAAAGCCGCGATTTTTGATGGAATTTTACATGTGAACGCGTACGTATTTCTCTAAGCCCCCAGTGGGTATTAACTTGAAATAGATTGTTTTGGGCCAAATCTTAAAGTGATTGCAAATGAAAATTTAAACTTCTGGGTTGCGGGCTCTATTTACCGACAGTTGACAAATGAAAAATGGCGGCTAAAGGCTTTTTATGTTTGTGCAAATTTCACATTTACAGTTATTGCTAATTGGAGGCTCATGCGGCCACATCGGGCTGCCAATGCCGCCCATCCAGTCCAATAGCCCAAAAGTCCGCCCGTCCAACAGTCCGGGCCAAGCAAATAATGGACGTTAATGTTGTTGGCATTGGCCATTTAATGTTTAATATTGGCAGCAGAGTGTGTGTGTGCGCGGCCGCGTGTGCACACACACTTTAAAGTGCATTTCGATAAATGAATTATTATAAAATGTATTTTACAGATTTGGAAGATATTTATGTAATTAATTTTAAAAATTATTACAAATGCAAATAGCAGCCGCAGTCAATTCAAACAATGCAGCGGCCGAAACAGAAGCAATTAATACGCGCGATCAACCGTTATATGAGGCATTAAGCCGCCTCAATGACTTTTGGCAACAAAATGAATCAACATTTCGGTCAGAGCCAACAAAAAGCGGCCTGCCTCATGATTCATGACCGATTGCCAAATTGAGGCATTATTACTCGCGGATTAACGCTAGTGCACATTTATTAAAACCCAGAATGGCACACAAAGGAAGAGGTCCTTTAAATTTGAGTCAAAAGCTCAAAAACAATATTAACTATTATAATATGCTTACAACTTTTTCTGAAATGCGGCGTTATGAGAAGATCAATCCATATTCAGCTGTCTTACTTTTTGACTAATTTGAATATCTCCAACATACTCTTATTATGATATTTTGTACAGCTTAAGGACCTTAAATCTATCTGAATTTGTATGACTTTCAGGCATCAGGTGCCCCGTCTAGTTTCTCGGTATGGTAAAAAGTTTCCATTTCAAAATGTTTGCCTCTCAATCAGCCCGCTTCTACACTTGGCCCCAATTAGGTGACCAACTTAATGGCCGCCTCATTAGCCATGCGGAGGAGCACTTGGTGCCCAGCCCCTCCATCCCGCCGCCGCCAGTGGAGCTGAATGCTAAAGCGCCGACGCCTCTTTGGCGGCACTTGGGCTGAATGGAGGGAATTTGCATACAGCATCCGCTACTGTATTTTCGATGGGAATCATGGGACGTGAGGTGATCTGGTGCTCCTCCTGGAACCGAGCGAACGGAAGCCGAATGGATTTCGTAATAATGACGGCCAAATTGGGGAGTTTTTCACCGGAGAAGTGAGATTTGTCATTCGGCCGGATGTGTTTTGTGTGGATCATGGCAATGTCATGCCCATTTGCTCCGTTGTTATGTTATGTTACATTAGGGCTGACAGGTTGGCAGAATGCTACCTGGTTCTGCTGGCTATAAAGGCCATTGTTGGGCCTGTGCGGAAGCAGCCGGTTTCTTTGGGCCGTCTTGCTTACCTTAGTTTTTGGGCTTGCCTCCGCATTGTTAGCGATCTTTCGAGGGGGTGTGCAAACATTTGACGTGTGTTTTGACGCGAGTCAAGATATGGCCAAGATCGTTACAAAACTGTTTCGATTCTGGGGCCTGTGCAAACACACATCTCTCGTATTGATAGGCTTGAAATTGGAACGAATGCCAGACCCTGTTGACCTAACGCGACAATGTTATTTCTGTGTTATTATTATTATTTTTTTTCCTCATTTCTGGCCGCTTGTATTTTTCCCATTTATTTGGAATTTTTGCCCGGGCTCACAATGCAGCAACTGTGCAAATAGCAGGCGACAACTCCGACAGCGATAATGAAAGCTGTTTGGAAAGTTAGAAGCCTGATGAACCGCCAGACAGGCGACAGCATCGCCGGAGAGTATCAAGATCGAACTACTCTAATCGCGGGTATCATAGGTACAGTAAGTAGATCGAGACATGAGGAAACATAAGGAACACTTCCTTATCACGTGTTAGGGAAATTCAATTGGTACACAGTAAGTTCTTATATACTTAGATACAAGATACATGGAATGTCATATCTGCTCAGATTGCTTCTTTTTTAAATTATTCACTTAAAATAATAATTATAGAACGGGTTAGTGAACTCTGAGCGTTAGAGCATTGAATCTTCAACTAGCATTTGATGAACATTTCGCCTATCCGTTTCTACATTTCTATTCAATTTCGAGGCGTTCTGTTTGCCTAGCTGAAACAGAGATACTTATTTTTCATTTAGCACTCTTTCAATACAATATTTGAACAAGCCGCACAGTTGTTTCTGTACGGGGACAATAGAATTGAATTTAGCATTATCTTCTAACTGGTGATAAGGCTCCTAATGATGCGTCGTTTCTTTTAATTATACATGCTGTGCGCTGAGCTGTTATGTTGGATTTGCCAGGGATGTGACGATGGGGATGGGATGGGATGGATCGACCCCAAATGACCTTCGACTTGACGGTCGTTTTTGTGGCGTGTGAAAGTCGCTTTCTTCTCGGAAATCCACCATGGAAGTGCAGACAAATTGGCTACAAATGAGGGGCATGTTCTCCTCCTTCCTCCGCAAAGGACACAACGCAACAAACAGATAACGCCCCTATCCTGGGTCCTGTTTTGGCAAAAGGGACAAAAGGACCCGGCCTGGACACAATCAACTACCGGGTAATTAGAGTTGAATGCGAGAGTCAAAAAGTCGTGTAATGCGATTTGTATGGCCCAGCGGGAGATCCCAGCAGGATGCCAGTCTATTGCATCAAGACACATTGCACGGCCCATTAGGGGAAAGGGAGTCCTGGTCCTGGTCCCAACACCCATTTGCCAAATAGGTGAAATTTATGAGCCGAAATGGCACAACAATGACAAATTCGTTTTGGTTTTCGATTTATCCTGGCACCTCATTTCCTTCTTCCTATGTCTTGGCTTGGCCAAATATTTATAAATTGTTGAAATCGCCTGACAGTTTTTTGTGCCTTCCTCTTTTTCACTTTTTCATTATAATTGTGACAGATTGCTCCTCGGCGTGATTTGGGCAGCAGATGCTCTGGGTGCTGCTACTCCTGCTCCTGATCCAGATCCTGCCGACGACATCCTGCGGCTATTTGCTGCTGCACTTGTCACGGCCTCTCTGGCCGCTTGTCGTCTTAGGGCTGCCTCAAATTGTGTTAGGGTTAGGCCTAGCCCTGGATTTCCGCTGCAGGCCATAGACCATCTGACCATCGTGTTACAGCTCCTGCTCCTGCTCCTGATCCTGTTCGTGCTTATGCTCCTGCTGCTACTGCTGGTTGCTGCTCTTCGTCCTGGTCACGCTTATTATGGCCGCGGGCACTGGTTCCTTTGCCGGCGCCTCTTCTCCTGTGTTTGCCCAAATGCTTGACTGCCGCGGCTGCAGCTGTGCACTGAGAGAAAAATTTGGGATTCAACCAGGTTGAATATCGGAACTAACAAAATTTATTGCTTTCCATCTTTGTTATTCTAAGAAGTAACTTTCAATCATCTTTCATCTCTCCTATCATCTTTACGGAATTTGATAAAATAACTAAGGAGGATCTTGTACAAATGCTAGATAGTAAACTGGCTGAATAGTATTTAATGATCTTAAGTGGCTGTTATAATGATTCATTGATGGTAAACAGTAAGTGCCTTGTATTTTGCCTGAGTGTAGGGGGCTCTACTACTTTTCACTGCTAAACATCGGCACAATATCCGTCGTACGTTGTGCAAACAGAGCTTCAGGTCCTGCTCCTCTAGCTCCTCCTCCTCCTCTTGGTTCTCCTGCTCCTGCTGCTGCTGCTGCGTCCTGTCGCTGCCATCTTTGTGCTGATGATGTTTGCTTAGCTGTCTTTGCATCTTTTTGCCGAGCAGCGAAGGACCGAGGAGGACCCTGCCATCCAGCCAGGCAGCTCTAAAACGGAAATGATGGCGGCTGCAGGAACATCGGCGACCGCTGCAGAAAGCTGTATTTGCCCTCCCCGCTCGCCAGACAATGCAGGACAATGAAATGAATTTTTAAGAACACCCTGCCCTATATGCGTTGCCACTTCAAAGTCATTCGCCAGGCATCCCAGCAGCATCTTCAGCATCCCTGCATTCCGGATTCAGGCATTCCGGCGGTGCAGTTTCGAGTTGCCTTTGCTGCGATATGCAGTTTGCAGTTGCAGTTGCCAGATTCCCGGGCACGGAACGAAGGGAGGCTACTGCGTTTTGTTTGCATTTGCATGCAGGTGCAGTTCAGATGCAGTTGCCCCTCCTTTTTTGTATTTTTTTGTATTTTTTTTTTGGCCCCGTAAATTTGCAGTCGACCGTCGGAGGATGCTGGCTGCACGGCTATTTGCCAAGCGTTTCGTGTGTGCATGTCAAATTCAAACGTTTGCATATTTTGCAAGATTGTCGGGCACAATTAACCGGCATCATCAGCAGCGTTGACAAAAAATTATAATTTTCTGTGCTAATGAACGCCGGGCCACGACTACGCAACTCGGCCAGAAAACGGGGCAATTGCACTTGAAAACGGAATGTTAATCAGGCGATAATCTTGTTGTCGATGCGATAATGAAGAGCTGTCTAAATTACAGCCCAAAAGGAGGATAAATGAGGTCATATTTCTTAAAATATATATGGTGTTGTGTGCTTTTGCACTTAAAGTTGTTAAGAGAATTTCATGGAAAATAAATCCAGTTAAATAAATTCAAGGAAAATCTGCATAATCAACGATGTAAACGTACGGAGTCTGAAGTTTGTGTCCTTTTAAGATCGTATCATAGCCTATATCCTAAGAGCGAAACTTTCACTAAAAAGTGAGTATAATTTAACTATAAGAAAGGACCTAGATGGCTTGTAATATTGGGCGAATACTCAGTTCTAAATTGATTTACCGAATAGTTTGCTATATGTATAACATGTGCACTTAAAATGACATTGGAAAACAAACTAATTGTCTTGGCAAACAATAATTTCCACAACACGGCCGATAATGGAGCAATAACATCTAATTGAATTCAAATACGAGCGAGACAAAGTCGTGCCTATAGAGAGTATACTAATTTCCACAAATATAAATAAAGTGCTTAATTATCATGAATATAAGTGCATTATCTGAGTGCATTGTGTCATTCAAACAGTTGGAAGATGCGTCGTTTGAAACTAATCATTTTTAAATAACTAAATAAATATAGGATTTCTTCTCTGCTTCCTGTCTTAACCAATATTGTCCGCCATATAGGCAGTTTGATTAAAGTTTCTGTAAAGTACCCTATGATATCTTATTTGTCCTAATATAGCATCTTATCCCCAGAGAAGTTTACTTTGCATGACTTTATCTGCGGAGGGCAAAGACCTTGTTTTCCAGCGAGTAAAGGTGTCACGGCAGTTGATTTTTATTCGGTAAATGATGCAATTGAAGGGATAATTTTATTTATTTTCATTTTGTGTATATTCTGCTGCATTTTTTTTTAATTTCCCCCCTTTTTGCGATGTTTTTTTATGCCACACTTGGTCGCTAATTAATCCTTACGCCGGGAAAGGCAAACAGGGCGCATGGCTGATGCGTGGATGCCTGGAAGAGAGCGCAGTCAAATATGCACAAATACGAGCATGAAAAGCTGACGACTCTTTGGCTCGCCTGCCTGGCTTTTCCGAGTGTGTGGTGCTGATGGGTGGGTGGAAAAGCTGGATGGGCTGGATGTGCTGGATATGGTGGAAATGGTGGGTTCATGGGCTTGGTGGCTCAGCGAGCGACTTGCTATGTACATATTTGTGCAGTTATGTTCACATTTGTACTGATCATAATGTACACACACACACGCACACGTCGAGCGAAAGAGAGCGAGCATCCTGGCACACACACACACACTAACTATATGTGTATATAGATTTCAGTCAAACACTCGAGCAAGCACAGACAAATTCTATTTGCAAACATTTCACTTGATTTGCAAGCGAGTAGCACCCCCCCAGAAACACCCCCCTCTCCACCTTCCAGCAACTCGCACACACACACACACTCTCCAAGCCAGACTCCTGTAAGTGTGCTTGTGTTTGTGCACACACACACACATGCGCGAGTGTGGGTGTGCGGATGTGAACGCTTCACACAACGTATTTTTTAGCAGCACCACTGAGAATAAAGCACTTGGGTGTCCTATCTGCGGATCATCTGCATAAAAAAAAAGTAAAAAACAAAATATTTGAAGATTTGAAATATTAAATCGAGAAGGTACTCTATTAAGCTATGATACAATAATATTGCAATATGGAATACCAATTTAAAGTCCATTTTTCCTTGTGTAGCAGCCGCTCCGTTGACATTCGTGCAGGAGACATCCACATCCACATCCACAACCACATCTACAGCCGAATGCCGACTGCGACTGCGACTCTGACTGTCGACTGGGTGTCAAGGACGTGGCATGGAGCACCGACAGGACGAAGGGAAGCAGCGGGCGGTGGCCGGGTAGCTGGAGCCAAATGCTGAGCGCCAGCCATGATGAGTACGATGAGCGCCAAAGTTGCACTCGACAAATCGAAATTGTGTGCTCTGGAAAAATATTGGCACAAGAAATCATTCCTTCCTGTTGTTGGTGTCGTTGGCTGGTGCCCGGGTTGCCGATTCCCTCGGATTCCCTGGCTCCCTCGATTCCGGACTCCTCCCGGAACTTGGCTGTTGACATGATTGGGCGGGCTTTCATTTGCCAACTTGTCGCAAAATGTTTTAATATTTTCAAGTTGCATTTAATCCCCGAACGGGCGCTGAGCCACGTGAATCGTGTAAACAAAAGCACGCGCTCCACTCCGCGCAACTCTCATTTTATGTTGCCCGATTTTTAACTCATCATCTGCCGGGCTGCAAGTTATTATCCTTTGGGCTTAGAACGGGCTAGCCTTGGAACTGAAAATTAAAAATGTGCCTGGCACGCGTCCTGCTATCCTGCCGGGAATTGGCATCGAGTGGGTTGGTTGGGTGGGTGAACGTGTGGGTGGGTGGCTCACTTTTGCTTGCTTTCTGCCGATGTGATGTCTTCGGTGCTGTTTGCACGCTCATTTGTTTGTATGTTTGAACTTTCTCCTGTTTCGTTTGCATTTGTAAATATTCCTGTGGAGCTTCACTTCACTTCAGTTCGGTTCGTTTCGGTTTGGTTTGGTTTCTGTTGAACTGGAGCTGCAAATGTGCACCAAAGGGCCACCCACAACCCGACTGGCTTAACAATTTTTGCACAATTTTCAAGGCGGGAGCGAGAGGTCGCCTGCTGTTGGGGGCGTGTCTGGTTAGTGGAATCGAACAAATATGTTTACATTTAGCACATGTGCAATTATTTGATTAAAACTGTTAAAAGCACACAAAATCAGGCAAAAGTTTACCAACACCCGTGGAACGAGAAAGTCGAAAGAGAGGCGGGTTGCCTTTCGGGGAAATTGGGGAAATGTGGAGACAGCAGGGCGCGCAAATGGAGCAATATGCCAGACCTCAGCTCGTCTATCTCCTGGGTTCCTGATGCTGATGATAGGATGGGGATGGGGATGGCAATGGAGATGATGATGGCCTGCCATTCGAGGCGGTGCCGCCATGTCACTCAGTTTGTGATGCAAACTGGGCGTGTAAACAGAGAGAGAGACAGCCGCACTCGACGCCCACACACGTACGAGGAAAAGAGAGACGGATGGAGTCCCTCCACCTAATGCGAAACGAAAACAAATTAAAATCAAACTTTCGAATTACTTCGAGTCTCGCATTTCAATGTAAATTTAACCAACAACAAGAGGGCCACGCCGGAGCTCCGTAGGACCGACTGGTGGACTGGTGGACTCATGGACTGAGGGACTCATGGAACTGGTGGGCTAATGGACGGACAATCGAGTTGGGTCGACGGGTTAGAAGTCGGGAACAGCATAAATTACGGCGGAACTAAACTGGATAACTAAAGCGATTGCAGTTGGTGCGAAGGAAATTTTGAGTATTTGGAAGAACGATTTGATATGACATGGATGTGAGAAAATCGATGTTTCACTTCGGACAAAATATTAAGCCAAGGGAACTGACATACTTAAACTATCATACTCACTGTTAAGCTAAAGATATAATATTCCTGATTACAGAAAATGAAAGACACATAAAGTGATGAGTTAATAGGATCTATTATTTTATTAATGGTAGTGGTTATACATATAATTACATTCCCTTGTAAACTTTAATGGCTTGAATATGTTGTATAAATAAATTAAAAACATGTTGTTGAATCGGTCTGTAAGCACACACTTACTTCTTTCTCTAAAACCAGCCGAGTGAATCAATATTTTGTTAAAACATTATTGGTGCATGTCCTGCGCGGGGGCAAAGTATAAAGGATGAAGAGGCTTTCGAGCAGCCTTCGGTTGATTAAGTGTTGTTATTGTTGCTACCGCCTGGTTGTAACGCTCGCTGCCTTTGTTGTTGCCTTATTATTCGGCCTTATGTTTATGCCACCCCTTCGAGTGCTTGAAATCCACCCAACTAAGGCGAATACTTTGACATTTTCGTGTAGCAAAGCAATTTGTTGTAGTGCCACGTTATTGTGCCAGTGTTCCCTTTTCCTTTTTGTTAACCACAAGCGTCACCTCAATGAACTTTAAGTGGCAATGGCCCACGTAGAACCATCGAAGCCCATGCCCAAACGCCACCCACCACCCACTGGCCTCTGTTTAATTTTCGCATTTTCCGTTGCGCGTTTTCATCTTTGATTGACATACAAACAATTTAGCTGAATGGCACTTGAAGCAGCAGCAGCAGCAAACCGCAAACAGAAGCAACAATAAAGAAGGCTGCGCCGCCACCCCCTCGGCAATAATATTTTTGATATTTTGTATTTATGGCAAACTTGGCCGGACTCTGGCATCCAGATCGAGGAGCTGGAATGTGCCTGGGCCACAAGAAGTGGCCTGGTGACAACTGCAGAAACCAGGGACTGTTTGCCCAAGTGCTAAATGGAAACTTCCTCCAGCAAATTAACAGCCATGGCCGATCTCTTGATGAGAACGGCAAGACGAAGGGAAGTCATAATTGGGTGGACACGACTATCAGATACCTGGTAGTTGTTCATTTCTTTAGAAACAACATTTAAAACATGATGCTTTAAGTATGCCGTTTAAAAACTAGTTTCTACAATTCAAATTTGATTTTTACAGAATTGCATATTTAGAAGCCTTGCTTATAATATAAATCAAAACCTACTCTTAAATGTTACTTATATCCTGGATATTTCTGGATTTTCTAATCGAAGAATATATAATACCATTACTATAGGGTATACAACGTGAATCTTCCAGAAGGAAGACCACCGGAGTGGAATCTCTTGCCCCCTCCCCACAGGATTTCTTCCCCCACCTCTTCGATGTGTTTTTTCTCCCTTTTTTTGCATCTCGCGGATGCTTGCATCTCGAAATCAATCAACTCAAGTGTCGCCGCATTTATGGGAGAGTCTGTGTGGTCCACTATCAAAGGCCGGACCGCCGAAACCCCGGCCAAAGTGCATTTGTTGTAAGTGGCCGTGTCTATGGGCCGCCGTTTGGCATCGAGGTTCCACCTCGCACACAGGTGAAATTTACCACTTCAATGGCTAAAAACAACATTTGAATGCGACAGTCGACAACGGCTACAACGGATGTTGTAGCTGGCTGGCTCGGCTCTAATGTGTGTAAACAGTGAAACCCAACGAACTGGACGGTCTGGGGATGGAAATGCTCAGATACTCGATACACGATTTACCTGTACACCCAGGGACCCATGGACGGTGTTACCTGGCCCTGCTGAATCGGCAACGTCATATCGCAACGGATCGCATATGCATATAAGTAGATGCGGGCATATATGGTATGGTATATGGCCAGAAATTGATGTCGGGGCCTTTTCACCTTGGAGTTTGCCGCTCTGTCAATATTTTGCTTATATTTGAAAGCCGCCATTGCGCCGATGATTACCTGTTGGCTGGCAAAAAACCTAAACAAAAAACAGAGAAAACTGAAAAAACCCAACCCAAGCGATCGAGAGGAGAACCTCGCTTAACCCTTGAGAGCCGAGATGCCGACGCTGTGGTAGGTGCCCACTCAAGTGGGCGACACTTTTCCTGCGTCAAGTGGGCGGTCGCAGCTTTGAAGTGCAACGATGTCCAAAAAGTTTTGGTCCCGCTCGAGTGTCCATAGGTGACAGGGTCACTTTCCGAGAGTACCAACTAATTAGCTGCAATGTTCTTCAATTAAAAAGAAGCTTCGAAAATTTCCACCTTCGAGTGGCCGTAAATGGGCTTTGATTGGTCTTGCCACTTGAGGTCTGGACTTCAAATCAATTTCGAGCGAGGTAAACAGCCGGAAAAGGAACTGATGATAACTTGATAAATTAACCTAGAGTGCTTGGCCGTGTGAAAAGTGCTACTACCACTATCAATTTTCAAATCGATAAGTGCATTTTCCGTTCCTAAAATATTATCAACTTGAAATGCAGAGCCTAGCAGTTGAAAGCAGTTGGGGTATTTATTAAAATTGCAAGCCATCTTCTTAAGGTGGCTTGTTTTGCCACCAATTGTGTTTCGATTGCTGCCAAATTCGAGGGAATCATTTGGCAACGCCTGAGTAGTCACTTAGCCCCTTTTGATTGCCCAAGAAACGAGCAGCTGAGCTATTGATGCCGATTACATGGCTGCTGTGATTAACACCTGGCCAAAAAGTTCGCACATCTTGAGCGAGATGATAAGTGTGTGGTTTCCAATCGCCAACCAGTTGGAAACTGCGATGGTCTCAGAGTCTCTCTGTATGCCAGAGTGTGTGTGTGTGTGTGTGCTGGCATTTGCACTTGTATCGGATTATGAGCATCAAACATTTTCGGCCATGTTTGTTTACTTTGCTCCGCCTCGTCGGCTTGAATGTGTGCGTGCCTGGGTGTTTCGCTCTCTTGTGCGTGTGTATCCGTATCTGTCTCTGTGGCTGTATCTTCATATGTATCTGTGAGTATCTGTATCTCAGTCGCTCTTGCGCATGTCTTATGCGCAGTTCGCCCGAAAAGTTGCCATTGCCGCGCTTCAAGCGATTGGAAGAACTGAACGAGCGACCCTCGCTTTCAGCACGCCATTTTCGCACATTCGCTGAAATTAACGAAAATCAATTTCTCAGCAAATAACCGGATCTATACATGTGAGCCTACCTGGTGTGGTGGCGAAATTAAGACGCGACCAGGGCAAACACATCGGTTGGAGCTGCTTTAATGCGAAACGGATTAGCTGGCCAAAGGTGGCTCACTATTTTTGGCCAACAGCAAGCCTATGTTTGCTTATCGGTTATCTTTCTTATATCTATCTTATATCCTTAAACGAAGAGATTAAGCTACAAATTTGGAAATATTTTATGCAGCTTATCTGTGTTAATAAAAAGAGAAATCTGTACCGCTTTAATGACCACTAAAAATACAATTAGAAGTTACTCAAGTCTTAAAAATTAAATTGGAAATGTGCCTTATTTACAAATAAAGGGATCTCTTTACTTCAGTCATATACATTTATACATATATGTACATAATCGATGATTTCAATCCTGATTTTATATCTTGCTTTAGCTCTTTTGCACGTTCTGCCTGACTTAAATCCTCCATGGCTCGAAACTTTAAGCCGAGCCGCTCAGGGCCAGGAAAGTTGCACGCACTTAAATCCTGGAAGCGAAGGGAAGGATGGGGTATGTGCCTCGTCGCCTGCACCCAGGATCCTAATTACATTTTACTAGATAAATTGTAAACTTTTCCTGTGCCCGCTTCCCCCGCGCCCTGCAGCTCCATTCCGCTGGTTGCATCAGCTTCTTCCAACAGTTATATTTTGTTTGAGTTCTTTGCGTCGCTGCCGTCTTCTTGCGCTGCAAAGTAAACAGAGAGTGGGGCGGGATGGTGGGGCAGTGGGAAGGTGATATGGCACCATTGCCAGGAAGGACTCGAAAGGACACCCTGTAGCAGCGTTGTACGTGCTGGTTGCGTTTGTAAGCGTATTTCCGGCAGCGGATGTCTGCAACAGCAGCAGCTCCACCGCCACCAACAAATGTTGGCTCCGGCCAAACGATTCCTGGATCGAGTCCTGAGTCCTTCGCCCTTCGTCCTTAGTCCTTGGTCCTCGGTCCTCAGTTCTCAGCTCTCAGTTCTCAGCTGGCGAAAGTCAGTCAGTGCCGGTTACACATTTTCAAAAGTGCTTGGCGCTGCCACGCTTTGCCATTAGTAGTCCAAAGTTCCGAACTGAGAGTCCTGCGTCCTGCATGTGTATCTGTAGCTGTAGCTCCTGGCCAACACTTCAAGTCACTCCCGTATCTGTGTGCCGCATATGTGCGTGTGTGTGTGTGCCGGCCCCTCACTATGCATGCGTGTGTGTAGTATTGCGCAAATATTTGCATCTGGAATATTTGCGCGCTCCATCATAATTCAAACACAGATGCGCTGTTTGCAGAAGAGCAATCATTTTGACATGCAACTCGCTTCAAAACCGAATTAAGTGGCATTCAGCGTCAGTCACGAGAAGGGCTCGAGCCTCGAGAGCCGAGAATCCCTATTCCTATCCCCAACCCCATCCCCATTCCTATGCCATCCCTCCCAGTTTGAGCCCAGTTTGAGTTTGCAGCCCCAAATGACAGTGATTGACACTCACGCAGCCGGTTAGAAGGGCAATTTAAAGAATTTGCAACGATTTAAATAACTCATTCCAGCAGAAGAGGTAAAATAACATTATTAGTTATGGCTTTATAATTTAAAATATAACTTATCAGATCTTGAACAAGGAAATGGTAATCATGCACGCCAAACATATCATTGGTTAATTCTATTCACTATGCCTTCGTATTATTTATAGGTTTGTACTATATTAGGTAAAGAATATGACTTACTTTTTAAAAAGTTGCATAGATACTTTAATTTTAGACTAGTTGATGTAGAGAACGCTGTAATGTTAAAACTTTAAACTTGGGAACCAAAATCCTTTTACTTCTTACACTTTATTAGACATTTTAAGGCAGCGCCACCTTGTGGACTTATTTGGAAGTATGTGATTATCGCATACAAATCTTTAATAGTCAGTTTGGCAACTCTTGTCTTTTATAGTTATGACGATTGCAGCTCCCGGCATGTGTTAAGATCAAGGTGGCAACTGTGGAAATACTGTGAAAATTACATCGAAGTTTCATACAGTGTTAGATTTAAAATGAGATGTCAAAAATGAAAAAACAACGTTTGTGTTATTAACGTATTTTTTTTAATGGAAAGACAACTTTAATTTTAAATTACTCATTTTTTCTGTGTTTCTTATAATCTCTCTTAAGTATTAGTACACATATTTTGTAAGAAAAATATTAGTTTATTTTTCAGTTTTGTTTACTTCTTTCTGAATTGTATATCAATTTTAACACGCCCTCTAGGCGGCTAACAGGATGAATCGCAGCGCTGAAAAACAGCTGATTGGATTGTCAGTCCCTGGTATCAGTCAGCTGCTGCGTTACGCGACATCTAAAACATAAGCGAGATTCAATTAAAAATATAATATTATCTATAAAAAATGTTGCGGATCATAAATATAAGTCGACTTGGTAATACCCTCCACTTCAGCAGAGCAGTCACACAATGGCAACTGCCACCGGCGTTTCAAAGGGAATTCCATGTGAGCGCCGCCAGCTTGAAACGCCGGAAAACAGCAGAGGAGAAGGTAGGTTTTAGAGCCACTATGCCAATGTCAAACTGTAAGCGGGAAAACTTGAATCTCTTGATAATCCCCTTGATCCCAGAGGACACACTCACTAATTGATTTAGAAATCCCCAAGAATTATAGAGTACTCCCCCAAGAAGTTGCAAACGGCGGCCGGAGGCGCCTCAAACATCTGGAAGCATATGACCGTGGCCCAATTGGCGAAGGAACTGGAAAGGCCACTGGGTAAACATTCCATCCACTGGTTATATCTTATTTTATTGAAGGAACTTTTGACCATTTATCTTCCAGATGATGTTCAGGAGGCCATGCTATATGTCAAGGGCGCTGACAACATTGAACCCGCTTTTAAGCTTGCAGACCTCAAAATCATCCAGGAGATAGCCAAGAAACTGGGTGCCAAAACACGGGTGGTGGCCACACCCGAAGAATCAAACACAGATGAGCAAAAGGAACGCGATGTGGCACCCAGGCCGCCAGCTGCTCCAGAGCTCCTGCAGCCCCGTCCGCCTGTAGTGACAGTAATGGGCCACGTGGATCATGGCAAGACCACGCTCCTGGATTCCCTGCGAGGTGCTGATGTTGCTGCCGGCGAGGCTGGCGGAATTACCCAGCACATAGGCGCCTTTACCGTCACCTTGGAGAACGGAGAACGTGTCACGTTTCTGGATACACCAGGACATGCTGCCTTTAGCGCGATGAGAGCTCGTGGAGCTGTTGCCACGGACATAATTGTCCTTGTGGTGGCCGCAGAAGATGGCGTAATGGCGCAGACACGTGAAGTCATCCAGCTGGCGAAGGAAGCTCAAGTTCCTATTATCGTAGCGCTCAACAAAATTGATAAGCCAGAGGCTAATATTGTAAGTTATAAAGAAGGTTTTAAAAAACACGCCTATCACCCCATTCATTTCAGGAAAAAAGTAAACGAGAGCTAGCGCAAATGGGGCTTGCTCTCGAGGAGCACGGTGGTGATGTACAAGTGATTCCGATCTCAGCCCTCAAGGGCACCAACCTTCAACTTCTGGCCGAGGCTGTCAGCACACAGGCCACCCTAATGGGACTTAAAGCAGATCCCACTGGTCTTGTTGAGGGAATTGTAGTGGAATCAAAGACCGATCCCCGTCGTGGCAAACTATCGACAGCCATCGTCTCCCGCGGAACTCTTCGTAAAGGTTCTGTGTTACTAAGTGGCTTAGCTCACGCCAAGGTGCGAGGTCTCTTCGATCATAATGGCCAGCCTTTGAGCGAAGCCCCACCAGGCACACCAGTGGAGATTCTGGGCTGGCGGGAGCTGCCGCTCGCTGGTGATCTCATACTCGAGGTGGAAACGGAGGTAGATTTAGTGCAGCATTTCATTTATATTCATAATACAATAATAAGTGCCATCTCTGCGATTAGAAAAAAGCCCACGCCGTGCTGAAGTACCGCGAACACGAGTCCCAGCAGGAGAAGATCGAGTCGAGCAGTGATGAAATCCGCAAGAAGGAGGAGGAGCACCAGGCCAAGTATAGAGCTGAGCGAGAAGCCCGTCGACTGGCCGGACGCTTCCGGATGCGCGGTGGCCAGCGTGTCAAACAGGTGGATGAAAACGAGGGCAAGCCTCGGGTTAGTGTCATTATCAAGGGCGATGTGCATGGCTCAGTGGAGGCCATACTTGATGTGCTAGAGACCTATAACAGCAACGAGAGCTGCCGCCTGGACATCGTGCACTATGGCGTGGGAAATGTGACCGAGGGCGATCTCGAGCTGGCCAAGGCTTTCGATGCTATTATCTATGCCTTTGCAGTGGAGACTCCCCAGCTGAAAGCTGCCAAAGAAGTGAACATACGAAGCTACAACATCATCTACCGTCTAATCGACGATCTTAAGGAGCAACTGAGCAGTAAGTTGCCTCCAGTGGAAGTGGAGGAGGTTCTGGGCGAGGCCAATGTCCTGCAAAACTTCCTCATCAACGAGGGTCGCAAGGAAGTTCCCGTGGCGGGCTGTCGTTGCACGAAGGGAGTGCTGAAGAAGTCCCAAAAGTTCCGCCTGCTGCGTGATGGAGAGGTTGTCTACGATGGCCCCCTGGATTCAATGCGACATCTGAAGAATGAAGTGGATACCATCAAGAAGGACGTGGAGTGCGGACTACGCTTCAGAGACACCAAGGTGCTGCCCCAGGCCGGCGATATACTGCAGTGCTACACCACGAAAATGGAGGCCCAGCAAACGGACTGGGATCCAGGTTTCTAGTTTGTATGCGCTGCCAAATCTGCCTTGTTATCGTCTTGTAATCTATAGTTCTCTATTATATACTGTTTATATAAAACAATCCACTATCCGACTTCCTGTTGATCCCACTGCTGCCGCTGTTGCCGTTGCTGCCACCCTTCACCCACATACTTAGGCGTTTAGGATACCGATATAGAGTGGCAGCGGAACTGGCCGATGATAAGGGAGACGTTCTAGCATCGAGAGCGACAGCGGGAGAAGCGCCCCTGTCCCAGAGACGGAAGCTGTTCTAAATGGGTCATCGCCATGCTAATTGGAGTTCACCCAAACCAAGGCGGTGTCCGTAGCCCCATATCGACTGGTAGAGATAGCAGGCTTCCGCCGCGGAGCCAATTAGAACTTGGTCCTATATTCATGAATGGATGCTTTTTATATCAAGCCCGCGCCTCTGCATATATGTTTGCGAATTTCTATAATATCAAGCGCGTTCCCTGTATCGCCAGTGGCCAGTTTGCCTTGAAATGTGGATAATTCATTTCTGCGACTTATTAGCTAACTGGAGGCGACTTTCCCTGGCCGACTGCTGATAAGGGGAGTGTAAAAATAACTGTAACATCAGTCTTATATAATTATGCTCAAGGACTTTTATAACCGCACACACTTTATTCGGGTTTTCGGCTTAAAATTGTAAATCAGCGAGGAAGAACTATTTTTGGCGGAAATATGACTTGTGGTTGACATAATCTCGTTGTATTTAAACCACTCATATTTGTAAGTAGAAGCTTCCTGCCATGAACCAAAAAAAAAACTTGGAGCTATCAAAATAATATTTTGATAGTGTGAGCGATGATTTACTTGTAAAACTCGAAATCCTTATCGCATTTGGCTGTTACCATGCTAAAGTTTTAGTTTTTTCAAAGCAATCCAGATAAATTGTCTATGTTGTCAAGCAAATTTTGTTAGAAATTTGTTTTTGTTGCATATACATGAAAGTTTGATGATATTTAAAGTTCTATTATATTATAGTAGAGCTCCCACACATTTTTCGGCTCTATAATATCAGGTCTCGTATTTTTTCGGCGGAAATTTGAGTTTCGGTTGAGATTTGAGTGCTGGATATAAACTATATATAGAACCCCGAGCTAAGCGGAATGCGGAAATTATCGCTCAGGCTTCGGGTTTTTCTAGACGGGCGAATTTCATGAATGAACTTATCAAATTTCGTGAAATCGATGCTGCGAATAACTAATATGCTGCACCAATGACGCTCTTGCAATGCCAGACTGCAATTTATCCCACACCAGAACGGATGCCTAAATTTGTCTGTGAAATGGGCGAGCAAATCAGAGTAAACACATCGCACATGTGTTTGCCAGTGGCAATTAGAGTGAAATTGAGCTGCATTCGGGGTTATGACGAGTCAGGATCACTGGCCAAAGGATGTCGACATGTGTTGGCAGGGGCGGCTCATTAGTACCGCCGCTTGATCTTGACAGGCACGGCAAGAGCAATGCGAGTGCTGCATGTGGTGGTCGAGGGCAGGGCCACTAAATCACTTGCCAACTTCGGATCGGATCGTATCGTATCGCATCGCATCGCTCCTCACACACGTGCAACGCATAAAGATCAGCGAGAGTCGCCGGGGAACCAGTTGTTACAAAGACTGCAAAAAAAAAAACCGAACTCGAGTCGACTTTAGTCTCTAGTGGGGGCCGGTTGGCAAAGGATCACTAATGCAGCGTGCATAAACTGAGTAGATTTATATATGCCCCAAGAAGCCCTAGCGACAAGATTGGGTGCTGGGCCATATAGGCTCATCTAGAGACCCCTTCAATTTGGGAGCGCGAGATTAGAAGGGGCGGAAGCCGTCCTTTGTGGCGCTATCGCTGCAGAAAAGAAGCTATGGCTATGGCTACAGCTATATAGCTTGGGTGCCACGATTATCGGGCTGCTGCTTCCGATCCGCTGCTCTGCTCTGCTCTTGCTTTGCTGCTTTTGCTTTGCTGCTTTTGCTTTTGCTCTGCTGCGGCTTTTGTGTGGCACAGAATTAGAGCGATCGCATGCGAGCGACTCGATCAGTTGCTGGCGTGCCGTCAAACCCTGCGGATGTGTTCCGAATCGAGGCGGATACTTCGACTCCGACTTTGACTCTTAGGATAGTGCGCGATCGATCGACCGGATATATCCTGCGGCAATGCGCAGGCGCAAAGTGCCGAGTGAATTCTGATTTCAAGTGACAACTCTGTGCCAGATAATTAAAACTCAAGTGGTGCTCCACTCAAGTGCTAGCCACTCTGCAGGGACAAGGAACGACACAGAAAGATACAAAATAAATAGATATATATTTATACATA
Organism: Drosophila simulans; assembly: GCF_016746395.2. Classification (NCBI taxonomy): domain Eukaryota; kingdom Metazoa; phylum Arthropoda; class Insecta; order Diptera; family Drosophilidae; genus Drosophila; species Drosophila simulans. The sequence goes on along the minus strand of NC_052523.2, from coordinate 24,670,074 downwards.
TATATACTATTCGAGTGGGTGAGAAACGCGAAAAGTGAGGCGACGCTTATTGTGCTGTCCTGCCAGCAAGGAGCCACAAAATGGATTTATCGAGGCGGTTGTGGTAAGCATCCGACAAACATGTATCCATATCCATCCAAACGCGACTGATGCGGCACTGCAATCCCTGAAATTGATTCCCTTTGTGTTGCTAGCAAATTACTGTGTCAATTGGAATTTTAATTCCGTTTGAACTACATGGGCAAACACTTGACACGGGTCTCCTCCTCGCCTGAGTTCTCATCCTGCCTTCCAGTTGTCCTTTCACATGTGCGGATGTGGATGTAGCTGTGGATGTGGGCGTATCCTGGCTACGTGCTCGCTGTGCAACAGGCGGTGCTCCTGTTTCTGCTCCTGTTCCTCGATGTTGACACTGCGCGCGACTGCCATTATCCTGGCCAGCATTTTGTTTGCATGCCAAATTACATTGCCAACTTAATTGAAGTTTGTTAATGAAAATTGCAACATTTTTCAAAGCGTTTTCCCAGCCCGCCCCTAATGTGCTTTAGTTTGTATTTGTGTGAGTTCTGATTGCCGTGTTTCCATTAGCAATTAAGCTTTGGAAGCTGTATTAAAAATTATGGCCTTCATGGAGGGAATGCGTATCCTTTTCAAGGAATTCAAAATGAAATTAAAACAATTAAACAACGTATAGTCCAGCTAATTTGGTTGGGCAGGGCCGATTGCAATTCCAACCACAATCAATTTCGCTTTTAACATCTCAATTTCCGGCATCACGATCTTACTTCAAACAGCCAGATCGGTGGTTCTCCACCCACTGTCCCAGAAATTGTGCCATTACCTCACCTGCAACTCATCGACAGGTCTTTCTGTTTCTTCACCGAAATGTGTGTGCGATTCGAACCCCTTCCCTGGAAAAAGAAACGAAGAAATCAAATCAAATTTTCAAATGGAAATGTAAATATTTATCCCAAAGAGTTGCGTTCGTAGGTGAAGTGCGTGTGCTTTGAAGTGCCCTCATCCCTGCCCACAAGAAGGTAGGGAAAACAAGGTGAGATGCTCGGACAGGCCAACAGATACTTGCGGAGCAGCTCGGAGGTCGGTTCAAAGTTGACTCCATGGCAGCCATGAGTCTAGCGATCTCACGCACATGCTGGACATCCCTATCTTGGCCATAATCTCCACCCGAGGCGGTTCTTCGCTGACCACAAGCGTTGCGTGCGTTTTATTTTTGGCCAGAGTCATAAAGTCCGACACCGTCACATAAAAGCCCAGAAACTTGTTCCTCGGCCAACTGGCAGTTAGCGCATCCATTCGTCAAGTTCTTTAGAGTTTTTCGCGAAAACTGTGCGTTAGCCACTTGAAAGCAAAAAATCTCTATCTCTTTGTCAACGGCGGGAAAATGGGAAAAACTATAGATTTCGGAATGAAAATGTGGCCACCACATGACCCATGTTGGCCAGAGCTTGGGGACATGTGTGTGGCTAATCACAATTCACAGGAAATCATATCATAGTTTTTCCTGCCTCAATTTCCCAATGTTTTTTAGTTGAATTAATGGAAAAGTTCTTGAGAATACATTGCTTGAAAATCTTCTCGAGTAGGGTATCTGATCACTTGGCTAGCCAAAACAAAAAATCCAAGCCCCCAAACGGGTCAACATACCTAAGACCATCATTATGTCTGTAGTTTAATGGCACAAACTAAACGTTTTAACGCACTCGGTAAATCAGTAACCGAGTATCTTGTAGGTTGTATCTCGCCTGTGTGTGGCCATTAAGTGGCCAAAATATACATTACATTAAGCGAAAATCTGTGGCTCGTGACGTCTTTGAACTTGACTCCAGTTGACGCTGTTGGAGGCTCTCTTGAAGTCTCTTCAGAAGAGACGAAAAATTCCATCATACCTTTTCGTCTTTCTGTGGAAATTAGGATGCTCAGATCTTGTGTACTCAATGAAAATTCCCAATCTAAATATAAGACTCTACCTATGCTGATATATAGCAATGTTTGTTATGTTTTAAGTATAATATTCCGCGGAAAACACTAAATTCCGCTGGGCAGCAGGAAAATGGATGCAACAAGAAAAACACGTACCCAATCCAATTGCCCACACATAGTTGCTGGGCCAAATTGTTTATTGAGTGTGATCTGTGCGAGAGCCGCAACTATAAACAGTGAATTTCCAAAATATATGCTTTTGAAATGAAACACGCAGAGCCAGTTGCCTTGAAACTCGGAATATCATCATGCACACACGAGTTTCGAGTCGAGAGTAAACACTCGAATTGCATAATTGATCCTTAATGGCTATAAATAAATCAGAAATCCAAATGTTGATCTAGCAAAGTGGCTGCTTCTCTGCCGCGAAGTGTGCAAATTCAGTAAAAGCAAAATCCACGCCCGGATATGGCATGTGGGTATGGACTTCTCCAGAATATCGAATGATGCGGCAAATGAGCTGCAAATTATGATGAACAAACGCCCCCCTTGTTGTTGCACTTGCAACTTGCTGCAATCCTGTGGATCAGTTCATGCCTATTCCACGCCTCACTGGCCTCCCAAGTTCATGGCGGCGATGTTGCACGCTGCATTTGCCACATCTGCTCTGGATGGGGTATGGATGGGATGGACCCCCAATGGCACGGTTAATGGTTTCGCGACCGATCTGCACATCGCTTTCCCATGACTTAATGTCTTATGCTTAATTAAGCAAAGGCTGCCGACTGGGTGGCGTTTAATTATTCCAACTCCTCCATCCGAATCAAGTGTGTGAGTGGCAAATAGCTTAAGAGCCATTGTTAATGTTTGCCCCGCCACGAACACACACACGCACACACGAGTGGAGTGTATGGACACACACAATCGGATCGATCGGATGAGGTCGTCGCTCCCTGGCAACGCGGAAGATAAAAAGGATGCCCCAAAATATGCCGCCGCAGAAATTGCACAAGATACAAAATACTATATACAGACAGCAGAATAAAAACGGAGGAGCCAACCGCCATGGCACGACTGCAAAAATATCCAAAAATTGTGCAGATCCAACCAGGAGGCAACCGGCAACCGGCAAACGATGCGTCACATGCAGTAAAATGTGCCTAAAAAGTTCTGTCTGTCTGAGGAGCCAGAAAACCAGAAAAGTAGGGACAGCATCAGCATCAACAAGTGAAATATATTCGCCGCCAGGCAAAAGCCAAAAACCAAAAAAGAGCGCAAAAAAAGGGGGAATATATAAAAACCCATAAAAATGTTTTGGCGGACGACAGGCGACGATCGGTTTGCTGGGTGTTCTTGGGAAACGTGATGCGCATCTTGATGACAGCAAATGAAGCGAAATGCAGACCCGACTATCAGCCCTTTCTGGGGGTCAGGGACGCAGCCCTTTTACCACTTCCGATGGTCCGGCTGTTTAGCAAATACCTCGGAGGAATCTGCAAGACTCAAGGAACCCACTGACAAGTACTGGAACGATGAGCTAACCCGTAATTGCGCTATAAATCAATGTCTGCTCCACATTTTATGCGTCAGGTAGTCAGGTAATCGTACTGGCCAACATGATGGCATTTAAGCCAATTTGATTTGAAGGCTATTGTGAATAAGTGAAATTGGGAGTTGGTCATTGTTTATTTTAGATTTCTTCGAGGAAACAAACAGGCTGTTGAAATTCAGACAGATATTTCTATTTAGCATAAGTAATGGGCAATTCAATTGCTAGAGCAGAAAGAATGATCTGACATAACTAAAAATTCTATAAAAAGTAGCCTTCCCAAAATAGTTTTGGTTTGCTCAAGAATTCCACCATTTATTTACTTTTTCCTTAGTTTATTAGTTCCCCGCTAATTAAGTGCTGAAATATGCCAGCTCATTTGGCATCCTGTGAGCGCACCGTTGTGTGTTTTTTATCGCAAGTCGGCGCTAAAATGTTTACACAGAGGCCTGATTAATAATCCCCCACTGGCTGGGATGGGTTCAAAGTTCGAGGAGGTGCAAAAGTGTATGTTTCCCTAGAAACCATTTCCCCCTGTTTCCCATTTCGAGTGCTATTAGCCATAAGTGAAGTCAAGCAGCTTGTTGCAATCTCGGGCCGAATGAGTTGGGCAAATAGAAAATTGCCAATGCTCGTGGGGCTTGGTGGAGGTGGAGATGTGGGGCTGTGGGTATGTGAGGATGGGAAGTCGCGACAGCGGCGTTATGATGCCTCTAATTAGCTGCACAGCACTGTTGATTCTCCGGAGGAGGTCGCTTCTGGTGGCTCCCGCGACATGGTCATAAAGATTTGTTTGCCCGTCGAACATTTAGCCGCCGCCGTTGACAGCGGGGGAAATTTATGGGTCAGTAAGTTGGCAAAGTGAAACGCATAGTGAAATCTCTTTCCCTTTTATTTTTCTCAGGCCCAGTCTTGGTGAACTGGGCTTAAATGCGCATTCTGTTTGCTCATTTGCACTGCTCGTTTGGTCAAATGCGTGGCAAATATTTCATTAGGCATTTGGGCAAACTTTGTTGTGCCTCTCAACGTTCAACATTTGCTGCTGCTGCAACATTGTAGCAGTGCAGCACTAAATTTGGTAAAATGTTGCATAATCCCTGTGCATTTCGCAAACACTTGGGGGCAAAGGCGTATGTTTATTATTTTCACTACTCAATTAAGTTAAATTAATTTCGAAATTGATAATTGCTCGGACAGGCTGGGTGCAAGTGTTTGGCTGCCAGTCAAAATGGCAGCAGCACAAGTGGAGCTGGGGCTTCCATTCCCCGCCAGAGCGGAGGATGTCGCTCCGTCTCCATACCCATCTCCACTGTGTCTCTGTGTGCGTTGCTTTATGCAAATGCAATTAAAATTTCAACAATGCAAACATTTACTTCCGTTGCAACAAATGTCGTCGCTCCGCCAGCCTTCTGCCCGCATCTTCTTCATAGAGACATCATCATCATCATCGTGGGAGCTTCGGCAGCAGCAGCAGGAGCACCATCATCGCATTTACCTGGCCACACCTCAGCCGCAATTTGGCGTTTTGCATTAGAGTCTGCTTGTCTTGTGATAATTGTATGACTATGTAATTGTATTTGAACAAACGGGTGTCACACACTCGCACGCACCCTTCCGACTAATGAGGTGGATACCTGTGCAATAATTGCTGCCTGGTATTTTGCGGCCAAATAAAACGCACTAACGAAGCTGATTAGGACTTACTGCCTGGATCGATCTTGGGTGGAAAAAGGCAGTGGATTAAGTACACAAGGAAATACTTGGTACACACGTTGGAATTTAGTCATATATTCTATTGTATGCCTATACAGTATATAAAGTATTCTCTCTGTGTAGGAGGTGGGTGCACTTGTACGCATTTTCCGTTGGCTGCAATTAAATCAGTTGCCTGCAACATCGAATTCCTTTCGTTCCTCACAATCAACATAAAAAAACGAAAAAAGGGGCCAGCAGAAGTCAAACGGTTGCAGCTGGGCGAACTGGGGCCATGGGCATTCCATCTTCATCAAAGGGCCCCGGGATCTGCAGAGGCAGGCAGCTGCGGAATCGGAATCCTCATGGATGCAGCTCGCATATTGCATGCCCCACCGCCAATTGATTAACTCCAGCTAGTTGTTTCCCCGATCAATTGGCATGGGAAAGGCCCGAAGAATCGAATCTAGTGGGTGGTTGCGATTGAAGTGCGGGGAATTCTACTAACTCGACCTCGCGGATGAGTCATGTAAACAAATCCAACGTCAGTTCCCGATGGGCAGGTGTGAGAGCTGCTCGAAATTTATGTGTGTTTTTGCGGCACTTGTTTGGATTTCGGCTTGCCACATAATATTTTTTTCGGTTCGCTTTTCAGATTTAGATTACTTTTGGTTGCCCCAAAATTAGCTGTAATTTGTTGTCGGTCTTGAGATTGGCGGCTAAGTGCGCGCACTTGTGGAGTAAGTGCCGCTGATAGTGTTGTTCTTACGGCTCATTAGCAGGCGCTTTATTTACGATGGTCATTGCAACATTTTACATGGAAAGATATCTGTTTGGAGTACCTACATTCTTGAAACACTTTCTTTCACTGAAACGAAAATCGTATCTGTATCTTAATACTTGCAATCTGTATATGAAAACTCAATACTTGAATGTATCAATCTGTTTCCATCATACTATAGTATATAAAATAAATATATTTCTCCCAGTGCATTACGCATTCTATGCCAGAATGCACTTGTTGCGTGGAAGGCATTTGAAAGCAATTACACGATCGTGAATATATCTCTGGCATGGACGCGGAGTGAATATCTTTTAGCTACTCGGTCTGGAGAGAGCGTATCTATATCTGTGGCCTGGATTTGCATCCATGCTGCAGTTGTTCAAGTTGACTGATAATGTCTGCAATTGTGTAGCTGAAAAGGGAGCATTTCCCTGCACTCTCACTGCATCTATGCAGTGATTGCCAGGGCCCCTTAAAGTATTATCACCGCTTAGAGCCGCTATCCGAAACCCAAATGCCTTTGTAATGCGGCGCACAATGAACAATGGACTGCTATTGTGGGACCGTTTCTGGCCAGAAAGATGGAAGGCCAGAAAGGCATTGCGACCCGATAATTGGCCCCCTTAGAGGCGCAGCTTTGATCTCGCCAGCCAACTAAATCCTGGTCACAAAGCTAAATGGGGTCAGGGATTGGAGAAGGCCCACCATCCGGCATTAATCTGGTATTATATAGTACACCGTATTTGTGTAAAGTTCCCGCCCCCGAACTTAGCATTTCCTGCAGACTTATTTGACGTTTCTGTGGCGGCATTTCGGTGGTTCACATGACATGTGTAACTTATTTGACGATTGCGCCAACTGTTTGTGCTAGTGTCACGTGGCTTCCGCCACATGTGGCAATAACAATGTTATTCCCATTCCCATTTCCCCGCACCCGACCAAACAAAATATCTGGGGGTCCGAGGATTTTGCGTAATCAGCAGACGCGTATGAAATCGAAATCGAGAAGTGCGCTCTTGCGGTTTTTGCCAGCTCATCGGTTTCCTTGGAACTGCCCAATTAATGGAGTTGGTCCTGGTTTTGGTTCTGGTCCTGGTTTGGCGGGTATCTTAGTGTCGTGGTGTCCTGTTTGCATGACGCAATGGCTGAGAAGAAGGCGACTGGGCGACGCCGCCCCTGCTCAATGGACTGTGAAATGTGTGCCGTTGTCGGTTTGCCATTTGCCTTCCGTTGTCCTTGCCAAAGCAATAGGTGTCCTGGCATTGGTTTCAAAAGGGAAATGCGCTCAAATTGCATTAAAATGCCAACACAGAAGCATAAAAATTATGGCCACACTTGGCGCCCAGCCCTCTGCTGCTCTCGGCTGTCATAAGCAGCACGCCTGCTGCGGCAGGACTCCCGAATCCAAGGACCCAGGCACCAAGGCATGTCCTTCGTAGCCAGGAGGACAGAATTACAGAGGGCAGGAGGCGAGCGCCATCAGTCGGAGGCGTCCAAGCGTAACAAACCGAGCGGCTCCCTGCACGCAGCAGCGTCAGAAATTAAATTGGCAAGCCCCCAACAAGAAAGCGCTGGGATGCAGTGCAGCAAACGTTGCCTGCAACATTGAACGCCTTTGACATATTCACGCAACTTGTCCTCGGGGCGCAACGACATCCTCCTCCGTGGAGCAACTTCCTTGAAGAAGTCAGATTCTGCGGCGTCGAATTGTCTGCGGCATAATCGTATATTCTCCCTGGCTTCGGTACTTATTATTTGCTTGGTTCTGCGCTTCTTTCTGGTTCTTTCGTTTTGGCAAATCGGCAGGAAGCCCTGCTAAATTATGTCTTGTTTATGTGGCATTGCATATTTATGGTCCGTGCGCGCGGCGCATAATAAAAAAATGTTACCGAAGAAATTGCAAATTTTACTTGACCAAGTCCCATTCTTTTCGCCATCCAGTGGTAAGGGATCCACCGCCTATCCCGCCACAGATTTAGCCGCAAAAACAAGTTCAATGTTTGCTTGCTCTGGCCAGTGAGCATAAACAAGTTCATCATGTTGTCGCCGCGAAGCCCCACAAAAGTTTGTTTGTGCCCCTTCGCTGGACGCAGACCCAAGTCTTTTGAGAAAGTCCCAGTCGAAGTTGGTGACTCCCCCGCCAGCCAGCCAACCAGCCAGAGAGAGCCACCCAGCCTGTTGCTCCTCTAATGAGTCTGAGCACTCGTGTGTCCACAGGCATGCGGAGAAGTCAACAAATACATGGCTATATATGTGCAACAAGTCAACACGTGACTTCGGTCCCATGATTTTAATGAATGGTCGAGTTGGGCGAGGTTATGTCTGGTGGCGTTTAATTAAATTGCCTCCTTCGCTCTCCATTTGCAGCTCAACTGCCTTGGTAGCATTCATTGTTCTGGCCGGCATTCATGATTCCCAGAGCAGATTCGTAAGTATGCAGAGGATATCCTGAGGGACTTACGACTAATCCACTTAGCCCTTTTCCAGCCTGGACTCAGACAAAAAAGACAATATGGGGCGAACATGTACTTGCCGGAGAGCTCGGTGACGCCCGGTGGCGAGGGTAACGATCCCGATGAGTGGACACCATGGAGCTCGCCCTCGGACTGTTCCAGGACCTGCGGCGGTGGAGTGTCCTACCAGACTCGGGAGTGCCTGCGAAGAGAGTGAGTATACAAGACCTGCCGTACAATAAAGCAACCCTATTCAATCCCTATCATAGCCAAATATTATAATAGGCAAGAGACCTCTAGATTGCCTATGTATAAATACTTTTTAAATCTCTTACATCTCTTACCATTCCACAGTGATCGTGGCGAGGCAGTCTGCAGTGGAGGCAGTCGCCGTTACTTCTCCTGCAACACTCAAGACTGTCCGGAGGAGGAATCCGACTTCCGGGCGCAGCAGTGCTCCCGCTTCGACAGACAGCAGTTCGATGGAGTCTACTACGAGTGGGTGCCGTACACGAATGCGCCCAATCCCTGCGAGCTGAACTGTATGCCCAAGGGCGAGCGGTTCTACTACCGTCAGCGGGAGAAGGTGGTGGACGGAACCCGCTGCAACGACAAGGATCTCGACGTGTGCGTAAACGGGGAGTGCATGCCGGTGGGCTGTGACATGATGCTGGGCAGCGATGCCAAGGAGGACAAGTGCCGAAAGTGTGGCGGTGATGGCAGCACCTGCAAGACCATTCGCAACACCATAACCACGAAGGATCTGGCTCCTGGATACAACGACTTGCTGCTCCTTCCAGAGGGAGCCACCAACATTCGTATCGAGGAGACGGTGCCCTCTAGCAATTACCTGGCCTGCCGGAACCACAGTGGGCACTACTACCTGAACGGCGATTGGCGCATCGACTTCCCACGCCCCATGTTCTTCGCGAACTCGTGGTGGAACTACCAACGGAAGCCAATGGGCTTCGCCGCTCCCGACCAACTGACCTGCAGCGGTCCGATCTCGGAGAGCCTCTTTATAGTTATGTTGGTGCAGGAGAAGAACATCAGCCTCGACTACGAGTACAGCATTCCGGAGAGCCTTAGTCACTCGCAGCAGGATACGCACACGTGGACGCATCACCAGTTCAATGCCTGCAGTGCTTCCTGCGGCGGTGGCACTCAGAGTCGAAAGGTCACCTGCAACAACCGCATCACTTTGGCGGAAGTCAATCCATCGCTGTGCGACCAAAAGTCCAAGCCAGTGGAGGAACAGGCTTGCGGCACGGAACCGTGTGCACCACACTGGGTAGAGGGAGAGTGGTCCAAGTGCTCCAAGGGCTGCGGGTCCGATGGCTTCCAAAACAGGAGCATCACCTGCGAGCGAATTTCCTCTTCGGGGTAAGTCTTTTTTTGAGTCACGAGGGATATATGATGAACAATAACGTGGGAACAATTTAGGGAGCATACAGTTGAAGAAGATGCCGTTTGTCTAAAGGAGGTGGGAAACAAGCCGGCCACCAAACAGGAGTGCAACCGCGATGTCAAGAACTGTCCCAAGTATCATCTGGGACCTTGGACGCCATGTGATAAGCTGTGCGGCGACGGAAAGCAGACGCGAAAGGTTACCTGCTTCATCGAGGAGAACGGTCACAAACGAGTCCTGCCCGAAGAAGATTGCGTGGAGGAGAAGCCGGAGACGGAGAAGTCCTGCCTCTTGACACCTTGTGAGGGCGTTGACTGGATAATCTCCCAATGGAGCGGCGTAAGTATTGTACTAATTTGGTATGTCATAAATTACTAAATTTCTGTGTATTTTAGTGCAATGCATGTGGTCAGAATACCGAAACACGTACAGCCATCTGTGGCAACAAGGAAGGTAAGGTGTATCCGGAGGAATTCTGTGAACCAGAGGTACCCACTCTATCCCGGCCGTGCAAGTCGCCCAAGTGCGAGGCACAATGGTTTTCCTCGGAGTGGAGCAAATGCTCTGCTCCTTGCGGAAAAGGTGTCAAATCTCGCATTGTCATTTGTGGGGAGTTTGATGGCAAGACGGTAACTCCAGCAGATGATGACTCTAAGTGCAACAAAGAAACGAAACCGGAATCAGAACAAGATTGCGAGGGCGAGGAGAAGGTTTGCCCCGGCCAATGGTTCACTGGACCTTGGGGAGAGTGTAGCAAGCTTTGTGATGGTGGAGAGCGAGTACGTGAGGTCCTGTGTCTTTCCAATGGAACCAAGTCAGTCAACTGCGATGAAGAAAAGGTCGAACCTCTATCTGAAACGTGTAACTCAGAAGCCTGCATTGAGGATGAGGTTTTTCCTTTTATCAGTGACGATGAGCCCATCGAGGATGATGAGGAGGATTGCGATGAAGATGGTATTGAGTTGATTAGCGATGGGTTGTCAGACGATGAAAAGAGCGAAGATGTCATCGACTTGGAAGGAACTGCAAAGACGGAAACTACGCCAGAGGATGAAGAACTTATGCAAAGTGACAGCCCGACACCATTTGATGAGTTTGAATCGACTGGTACCACATTTGAGGGATCGGGATATGATTCAGAATCAACCACCGACAGCGGCATTTCCACAGAAGGAAGCGGTGATGACGAAGAAACGTCTGAGGCTTCCACTGATTTGCCTAGCTCTACGGATTCCGAATCCACCTCCAGTGAATCTTCTTCCAGCGACTCGAGCTCTAGTATTTCCAGCGATGCAACTTCTGAAGCCCCAGCATCCTCAGTTTCCGATTCAAGCGACTCCACAGATGCATCTACAGAAACCACAGGAATTTCTGTAGACTCCACAGATGTCTCGAGCTCAACAGAAGCCTCTGCTTCGGAGTCGACTGATGTTTCAGGCGCATCAGATTCCACGGACTCCACCAATGCTTCCGACTCAACTTCTGAAAGCTCCACGGAAGCCTCAAGTTCCACAGATGACTCCACGGACTCTTCGGACAATTCTTCGAACGTTAGTGAGTCATCAACAGAGGCTTCTTCCTCATCCGTATCTGATTCTAGTGACAGTACTGATGGATCCACCGATGGCGCATCCAGTACAACAGAGAATTCATCAGACAGTACTTCTGATGCCCCTTCGGACTCAACAGCATCTTCAGATTCCACGGACTCTACTTCCGATCAGACAACTGATACTACTCCTGAATCATCGACTGATTCGACAGAATCGTCTACCCTGGACGCATCCTCAACTACAGATGCATCATCGACTATCGAATCTTCAACGGAGAGCTCAACAGATGGTTCTTCATCCACTTCAGACTCGGAATCAACCGAAACCACCGGGCTGTCCAGTGATGGATCCACTGGAACCACTGATGCAACTACTGCTACTTCTGACAGCAGTGACAGCACCACTGATGGATCAACTGATCAATCTACTGATGGTTCCTCTGATGCTTCAACTGATGGCTCAACCGAAGGCGCAAGCGAGGACACTACATTGTCCACGGAGTCCTCCGGATCAACTGAAAGCACCGACGCTAACGCCAGTGATGGTTCGACCACCGAGGGAAGTACCGTCGATGACCTGTCCAGTTCCACAAGCTCCGATGTTACATCTGATTCTACCATCACAGACTCATCATCTTCCACTGAAGTATCTGGTTCCACAGATTCATCTTCTTCCACAGATGGTTCCTCAACAGATGCTTCCTCCACTGAGGCTTCCTCTACCGATGTCACTGAGTCTACAGATAGTACTGTTAGTGGAGGTACCAGCGACACTACGGAAAGCGGTCCAACGGAGGAAAGTACTACCGAAGGCTCCACTGAAAGCACAACCGAAGGATCCACAGAAAGCACCCAGTCCACCGATCTGGACAGCACCACCAGTGATATCTGGAGCACCAGTGATAAGGATGAGGAATCGGAGAGCAGTACTCCTTACTCCTTTGATTCTGAAGTTACCAAGAGCAAGCCCCGTAAATGTAAGCCTAAGAAGAGTATCTGCGCTGCTTCCAAGTACGGCTGCTGTCCGAATGGTAAGTCCACTCCGAAGGGACCCTTTGACGAGGGTTGTCCCATTGCAAAGACTTGTGCGGATACAAAGTACGGTTGTTGCTTGGACGGAGTGTCTCCGGCTAAGGGCAAAAATAATAAGGGTTGTCCCAAGTCGCAGTGCGCTGAGACTCTCTTTGGCTGCTGCCCCGATAAATTCACCGCCGCCGATGGTGAGAATAATGAAGGTTGTCCAGAGACCACTACTGTGCCACCCACGACTACCACAGAGGAGTCACAGCCAGAGACAACTACTGAGATCGAAGGATCAGGCCAAGACTCAACGACACTTGAGCCAGACACCAAGAAGTCCTGCTCCTTCTCCGAATTTGGTTGCTGTCCCGATGCGGAAACATCCGCAAAGGGTCCTGATTTCGAGGGATGTGGTGTTGCGTCACCAGGTGCCAAGGGCTGCGCAGAGTCTGAGAACGGTTGCTGTCCGGATGGACAGACACCTGCAAGCGGTCCGAATGGCGAAGGTTGCTCTGGATGCACACGTGAGCGCTTTGGATGTTGTCCGGACTCCCAGACCCCGGCTCATGGTCCCAACAAGGAGGGTTGCTGCTTGGACACTGAGTTTGGCTGCTGCCCCGACAACATCTTGGCAGCGCGTGGTCCCAACAACGAGGGTTGCGAATGCCACTACACTCCTTATGGTTGCTGCCCGGACAACAAGTCAGCCGCAACTGGCTACAACCAGGAGGGATGCGCCTGCGAGACGACCCAGTATGGCTGCTGTCCCGACAAGATCACTGCCGCCAAGGGACCCAAGCACGAGGGCTGCCCTTGCGAGGCCACCCAGTTCGGATGCTGTCCTGATGGGCTCACCTTCGCCAAGGGTCCGCACCACCACGGATGCCACTGTACACAGACGGAGTTCAAGTGCTGCGACGACGAGAAGACCCCGGCCAAGGGCCCCAATGGCGAGGGCTGCACTTGTGTGGAGAGCAAGTTCGGTTGCTGTCCCGATGGAGTCACCAAGGCGACGGACGAGAAGTTCGGTGGATGCGAGAATGTCCAGGAGCCACCCCAAAAGGCCTGCGGCCTGCCAAAGGAGACGGGCACCTGCAACAACTACAGCGTCAAGTACTACTTCGACACATCCTACGGAGGATGCGCTCGCTTCTGGTACGGTGGCTGCGATGGCAACGACAACCGCTTCGAGAGCGAGGCCGAGTGCAAGGACACCTGCCAGGAGTACACCGGCAAGCACGTCTGCCTGCTGCCCAAGAGCGCAGGTCCCTGCACTGGCTTCACCAAGAAATGGTACTTCGATGTCGACCGCAACCGGTGCGAGGAGTTCCAGTACGGCGGATGCTACGGCACCAATAACCGCTTCGATAGCCTGGAACAGTGCCAGGGCACTTGCGCCGCCAGTGAGAATCTGCGTAAGTGGGCCTCTATTCCTGTCTTTAAGAGCCACGATTATCGACATTCTTCCACTGTAGCTACCTGTGAACAACCTGTGGAGAGCGGACCATGTGCCGGAAACTTCGAGCGTTGGTACTACGACAACGAGACGGACATCTGCCGACCCTTCACCTATGGTGGATGCAAGGGCAACAAGAACAACTATCCCACGGAACATGCCTGCAACTACAACTGCCGCCAGCCCGGCGTGCTTAAAGGTTTGAGATCTGATTTAGTATATGGTGGTGCCATGAATTGGGTAATGGGACTAGTTGTATGCAATATTTTGCTTGGGTTAATGAGTTATTTTAAGCTTAAGCCTCCTGGTTTTTCCTGGCTAACGGTATGTTCTTCCCAAACTTTCCTTCTCCCCCAAAAATTGCTTGGTTACTTTATTGTATGTGCATGATTGCTTGTTACTTGCTTTGCCGACTTTCCGAATCTGCACCCGCATCCGAATCTCCTCCTGCACCAAACACCTTCACCATCCCACAACCCCAGACCGCTGTGCGCTTCCTAAGCAAACTGGTGATTGCAGTGAAAAGCTGGCCAAGTGGCACTTCTCCGAGAATGAGAAGCGCTGCGTGCCCTTCTACTACACCGGTTGCGGTGGCAACAAGAACAACTTCCCGACCCTGGAGTCCTGCGAGGACCACTGCCCCCGCCAAGTTGGTAAGCTTTAAGTGTTGCCTGCTCCGAAGGCTTTCAATGTGTTCCTGTTTTCCGCTACCCAAACTCCCGCCCTACTGACACTCTTTCAATCCCTCAACCCAACTAGCTAAGGACATCTGTGAGATTCCGGCCGAGGTGGGCGAGTGTGCCAACTACGTTACCAGCTGGTACTACGACACCCAGGATCAGGCCTGTCGCCAGTTCTACTACGGCGGCTGTGGGGGCAACGAGAACCGCTTCTCCACCGAGGAGTCCTGTTTGGCACGTTGCGACCGCAAGCCCGAACCCACAACCACCACCCCTGCCCCTAGGCAGCAGGCCAGTAGCCAGGCCGTCTGTGACGAGGAACCCGCTCCAGGAGAATGTAGTAACTGGGTCCTCAAGTGGCACTTCGATCGGAAGGTTGGGGCTTGCCGTCAGTTCTACTATGGCAACTGTGGCGGCAATGGCAATCGCTTCGAGACAGAACACGATTGTCAGCAGCGTTGTCTTAGCCAAGAGCCTCCTGCCCCGACGCCTCCACGAGCACCTGCTCCAACCAGGCAGCCAGATCCAGCTCCTACTGTCCCTCAGTGCAGTCAGCCTGCTGATCCTGGGCAGTGCGACAAATGGGCGCTCCACTGGAACTACAACGAAACCGAGGGCCGTTGTCAGTCGTTCTACTACGGCGGATGTGGCGGCAATGATAACCGCTTCGCCACCGAGGAGGAGTGCTCTGCTCGCTGCTCTGTCAACATAGACACCCGCATTAGTGCCGATCCCGTGGAGCACGACACGTCCAAGTGCTTCTTGGCCTTCGAGTCGGGTAACTGCTACGACAACGTGACCCGCTGGTTCTACAACAGCGCGGAGGGACTCTGCGACGAGTTCGTCTACACGGGCTGCGGCGGTAATGCCAACAACTATGCCACCGAGGAGGAGTGCCAGAATGAGTGTAACGACGCCCAGACCACCTGTGCACTGCCTCCGGTCCGCGGACGATGCAGTGAACTCTCTCGGCGCTGGTACTTCGATGAGCGCAGCGGAGAATGCCACGAGTTTGAGTTCACCGGATGCCGGGGTAATCGCAACAACTTCGTGTCGCAGAGCGATTGCCTGAACTTCTGCATTGGGTTGACTGTAGTGGAGGAGCCTTCAGCGCCGGTTAGATTGTTCTCCTTTTCATGTGTCTTAATAATTATGCGAATATTATCTTACAGACCTATTCGGTTTGCGCCGAGCCTCCAGAGGCCGGCGAATGCGACAACCGCACCACCGCGTGGTTCTACGACAGCGAGAACATGGCCTGCACGGCCTTCACCTACACGGGATGCGGAGGCAATGGAAACCGCTTCGAGACCCGCGACCAGTGCGAACGGCAGTGCGGCGAGTTCAAGGGAGTGGGTAAGTTTGGGGCAGCCGGGCTGGGTACTTGTTTCAGATGCTATAATCTCTTGTGTCAGACGTTTGCAATGAACCGGTGACCACGGGTCCATGCACCGACTGGCAGACGAAGTACTACTTCAACACAGCGAGCCAGGCTTGCGAACCGTTCACCTATGGTGGATGCGATGGCACCGGCAACCGTTTCAGCGATTTGTTCGAGTGCCAGACAGTTTGCCTGGCCGGTCGTGAACCGAGAGTGGGCTCGGCTAAAGGTAACATATACAGCGGGCGGGTCTCGACTTGGGGGTCACCATGGAGTCGCTGGGCTAACTGGTTTTTCTCTTGCGTAAGTAGAAATCTGCATGCTGCCGGTGGCGACGGGCCGCTGCAATGGACCTTCGGTGCACGAGCGCCGTTGGTACTACGACGACGCTGCAGGAAACTGTGTGTCCTTCATATACGCCGGCTGCTCCGGCAACCAAAACAACTTCCGATCCTTCGAGGCATGCACGAACCAATGCCGACGTAAGCCCCACCTCCAGCCACTTATGCACCACAAAGCTCTGTGCACCACAGAGCTCACTGCACCTCAAATAGCACTCACCCACCCACAAATGCACCTTGCAATCTGCCCACACCCAAATCGCTTGTTCTCGTAGAAACTTTGAAGTAGCATCTGTAGTAGTTGCGTTAGTGCACCTTCACTAGACTTAAGTCTGCACGGGTTCTTGGGAGTGAAATGTCTCACTGAAAAAGCTCTCCTGGCTGACTCGCAATCCCCTTCTCTTGCAGCGGAACCCAACAAGCAGGACAACGAAATTGGACAAAATCCGTGCGATACCTTTGATGCCGAATGCCAGGAGCTTCGCTGTCCATACGGCGTTCGCCGTGTGGCTGCGCGATCCCAGCCAGAGTGCACGCAATGCATTTGCGAGAATCCGTGCGAGGGCTACAGTTGCCCGGAGGGCCAACAGTGTGCCATCGATGTGGCCAGTTCCGACGATCGCCAGTTTGCTCCAGTGTGTCGCGATATATATAAGCCAGGAGAGTGCCCGGCGCTGTCGGCCAATGCCAGTGGATGTGCCCGGGAATGCTACACCGATGCCGACTGCCGTGGGGACAACAAGTGCTGCAGCGACAGCTGCGGACAGCTGTGTGTGCATCCTGCTCGTCCAACTCAGCCGCCCAGGACTCAGGCTCCAGTGGTTTCCTATCCGGGCGATGCCAGAGCCGCTCTGGAACCCAAGGAGGCGCATGAGCTGGATGTCCAGACTGCCATCGGCGGCATAGCCGTGTTGCGCTGCTTCGCCACCGGCAATCCAGCCCCGAATATCACATGGTCGCTCAAGAACTTGGTGGTAAGCAATTGGGAGATTCCGCTTTTCCCATCCACCTGAATGCACTACTGTGTTCGTTACAGATCAACACGAACAAGGGACGATATGTGCTGACCGCCAACGGTGATCTGACCATTGTCCAAGTGCGTCAAACCGACGATGGCACCTACGTCTGCGTGGCCAGCAATGGTCTGGGAGAACCCGTGCGCCGTGAGGTCGCTCTCCAGGTTACAGGTGCGTTTCTAAGACCCTCTTCAATACATTTGTTTTTTTTTGTTATCCTGGTATGAATGCTAAGATTTCAATATAGACATAAGAAGGAAATGAATGAATCGGATTACCGATTCTGCTATTCCTATTATCCACTGATACTTTATACACTTTGGTGATGGCTATGTAACTAACTGCTTTATATTGAACACTTTGCGCATGTTGCCTGCTTTCCGTAATTGCTTGCTTGAATCTTGGTGGCGGTAGAACCCGTAAGTCAGCCCGCCTACATCTACGGAGACAAGAACGTTACCCAGATCGTGGAGTTGAACCGCCCGGCGGTGATCCGCTGTTCGGCCGGTGGCTTCCCCGAGCCGCATGTCAGCTGGTGGCGAAACGGACAGATGTTTGGCCTCAAGAACAACCTGATGGCCCGCGACTACTCGCTGGTCTTTAACTCGATCCAGTTGTCGGATCTTGGCCTCTACACCTGCGAGGTGTACAACCAGAGGCGTCCGGTCTCGCTGCGCGTCACTCTGAAGGCCGTGGGTCCTGTCCGGCCTCTGAGTCCAGAGGAGGAGCAATACATGCAGTATGTGCTCAATCCGGCTACCCGTCCTGTGACCCAGCGACCCAGCTATCCCTACCGACCCACCCGACCGGCCTATGTGCCAGAGCCCACAGGTAAGTACTGCACATTTGCATGTTATCGCTGGCCTGGCATTGTGTTGGATGTTTCTGTTTAGTAGTACGATCTGCCAACGAAAAACTAACCACTTACTTCATTACATGATTTATAGTTAATGTCCATGCCGTCTTGGCTCTGGAGCCGAAGAACAGCTACACCCCAGGATCCACCATTGTCATGAGCTGCTCCGTGCAGGGCTATCCAGAACCGAATGTCACATGGACCAAGGACGACGTGCCTCTCTACAACAACGAGCGGGTTCAAATTACCTGTAAGCAGTTATTTAATAATATCTCGATCTATTTAACTCAAAATCTTTTGTAACTGCAGACCAACCACATCGCCTGGTGCTGAGTGATGTCACACCCGCGGATTCGGGCAAGTACACTTGCCGGGCCAGCAATGCGTACACCTACGCCAATTCAGAAGCCAATGTGTCCATTCAATGTGAGTTTGGGGTATTAAAATCTCAGTCTTGGGGGTACTAATGTAGTTGTATTTCCAGCTGTTGTACCTGTGTCGCCCGAGTGCGTTGACAATCCGTACTTCGCCAACTGCAAGCTGATCGTCCAGGGCAGATACTGTTCCAATCCGTACTACACCAAGTTCTGCTGCCGATCCTGCACGTTGGCGGGCCAGGTAGCCACGCCTCCTCTGCATCCCAATGCGGTGTAATTCCACGGAGCGAGATAGAGCAGAGTAATTTTGTTTAGTTTTCGGATTGAATTGAGTTTAAACGCACCACACAAGAATAATTGGATCGACATTCGCGGACATCCCCATCATCCAAAAGCAGAGAGACCAAAAAAGCCAATCGTTGCTTAGCCATAGCCACCATATATATACCTACATATATATAGCCTACCGATCAAGAACGAACGAACTTCTATTGTAGTATTTTACTCTCTTCCAGGACAAAAGCAAATAGTATTAGTGATTTTATGTTTGTGTTCCTATTTATTCTTGATAACGAGTAACCTTAAATTCAATCGAGGAAAGAAAAGCGGCTAAAACGAATTTGCCTTCTACTTTTTAGTTTCTACGACATTTCTGTGCAACGAGTAAAGCATTTAAGCCTAAAAATCAGTAATTGTAAATAAATTAAAACTACATAATAAAGAGTGCATATGTATAAAAGATTCAACTCGGGGGATGGCCCACGGTTTGAAAATGCCACCCCATCTGGCAACGCTTTTGTGGCAAGGGGTTATTGATTTTCCTCAGTTTTCCCAGCAGCAGCTGTTAGTGGAGCCTGCGCCCTAGAGTCTGGGGTTGATTGGAGTTCTGGAGTCGTGCAGAGGAAGACAATAAAATTTGTTTGTGTTGTCATCGCGTTTAACTCGCTTCTTTAAACATTGTAAAGTTTAGATTTAAAAGTATGGAGGATAGCGGCATCGATAGCGAGGACAGACAATCCAATATTTACGAGGATGGGGCCGCGGGACTCCTGGTAAGTACACTGGATCAACAACAACAGCTGAGCGGGGAAAATGCAATTTTTCACGGCTAACGTCAATGCAGAAAACGGCCAGTGGAGCACCCAAACATATGTCGGATCTGGAGTTTGAGGTGGCATTCAGGGGTGCCGGCAAGGTCTATGCCCCCACGACCATAGAAATCGATGAAGAGGAGGAAGCGACCGGAGGAAGCGGTCGAGGCCACGAGCCACCCAACACCTGCCGCATACTGCAGCGCAAACTGGAGCTGAAGGTCGAGCGCGCCCGGCGGAACTACACTCAGTTTCAGGAGGAGCAGGTGAGTAGAGGTACAACCCACAACGGTCAATATGTTATATATAGTATCCAACCTACTCGCAGGCCACCAAGACGCAGTCGTCCACTCTGATACCAATCAACCGTCTACCCATTCCTGGCGAGCCGGAACACAAACCCCTGGTGGACTACAAATCCGAGAGCAGTGACGAGGCCGAGGAGATCTCCTTCTTTCCGGCCCAGCTGAAGCGGTCCAAGCGCCGCCAGCAGAACCACGAACTGACTGACACCTTCAGCATACAGGAGATGACCATTGACTCGGATCTGGAGTCGGACGACAGTGCTGGTACCCAGAACCTCGAGCTCCTGCTGCCCTCCATGAAGACGACCATTCTGGACAAGTTCAAGGGCTGCTTCGGATGCTGGCGACGCAGGTAATGCCAGGCGGAGGAGCGGAGGCATATCATCAGGCGGTTCAGGCACAAATCACGTTATTGACAGGCACTAGCAACCTACGTACTTAATAATAAACTCCATTGCCACTACAGAGCTGTAAACATAGATTTATTTGGCTTAGTAAATCCATTCGATAAATATTAATCAATACTAAAAGGAGAACAGTCTTTCAATTGAAAAGGAGAGCGGGGTAAACAAGGTGTAAACCTGCAAGTCTCTAAGCCTAAAATTGTTTACTACTTGGACGTCAAAGTATGTTATTTTTATGGAAGAACTGCTACAAATATATTACGTACGAATAAATAACATAAGGATATCACGTGTTTTTATAAAGTTTTAGGTATCTGTATTAAGGGTTAGACAGACGCCCTGTAGAATCCAGTGACTCAGATCCTCGGAAGTGGCCAAATTAGCCTCAAAGACCAGGCCCACACCCATGGCGTTTCTGCGCAGCGATGTTGTGTATACCGGTGCAAGGTAGGTATTCTATAGGAACATGGAAAAAAGTTAGTTTAGTTAGAAACATGCTGAAGACCAAGTTCACGGTCTGCCCCATTAAAAGTATCTTGCTTTCGCAGCCCCAAAGCGTGCAGTGTTTAAATACGGAAACAATTAGCACAACAGTTTACGCATTAGTTGGTGGGGGGGTTTTGCGGAAGCTGGCTGTAATTTAGTGCTATGCATTTAAACAAATATCAGCGTGGCCACGCCCACTTCCCCGCCACTGTCCACCGCCCATGGCATATGTAGATACAAGCACACATTAGTTATTGTCACTGCCAGACGGTGGCTATCCTGGGTATCCTGGCTATCCAGGGTAACCAGTGTCGGGCCAATCCCATACCATTCCACTCTGATCCCAAAATTCACACTAACCTGCAGCTTGAGACGGTGCGCCTCAATGGGCTCCACGGCGAGAATGGCCAGTTCCTCGACCAGGACCTTGGGATGAGAACGCGCCAGCTGATTAGTGGACAAGTCAAAGCGCCCGCCCTCGATGTACAGACCGTGCACCAGGCAGCCCTGCAAAAAGTTGAGCGATTAAAATGCAAACAGAATTCCTAATTACGAAATTAGTGCCAGCCCCTGAACCAGAATGGAGTTGGGTCATCGTTTTCCATTTAGAACACATCGGGTGGGCGGCAGGAGAGAAAGGATGCATTGTCCCTACTCACCGTCACAGGGCGCTCCTCCACATCGTCGGGGTCCGCAAACTTGGTTACGTAGGTGAAGAGCGTGGAGCGATCCAACGGCCAGGCGTTGCGGCGACAGGCAATCTGAAAGGTTGGGAAAGTACACTCAGAAAATTGGTACAGTTCAAAGCTTTGAGGGATATGAAATGGTGGTGACAAGCAATTGCGTTAAACTTATAATTGATAGATGGAAACTGGGTGTAAGAAGTTGACATGGAATACTCTTTTAAATAAGCAATCAGTTGCACGATGGACATTTTTCTCGAAGTCTATGTGCGGCGCACCACCAGCGAAGGCGCGACAATGCAGACTCACCTGCACCAGGGCCGTGAGATAACTCTGCGGTATATGCAGTCCCGACAGCCACATGACCAGTGGCTCCCCTGAAAGCGTCCAGTATTTGTATTGCACGGCCCGGAGCTGTGCGAACGATAGATAGAAGGGCTGATTAGTGGACACGAACTCACCTTGATTGATTTTGCGCTTAGCTGATTAATGAGCGGAGCGCCTGTGAAAGGACTTCGGACTGTATGGAAGGACTCCATTTGATCCGTCCCGACTCGACTGCGGATCTACTCACCCGCAAGTGCTCCAGCCAGCTGGCCAACTGTTTGCATGTCGCCGGCGCCAACTTGCTCCACGCGGCTGGCAGGAGGCCATTGAACAACGAGTTGGCAATGTTGTCCAGCACATTGTCCATGCCGATTTCGCCGGCAATGGCCTGCGGAGAGCATGCAATTAAATTAAAAGGCACAATGGAGAGGCACATGTGTGGGCGTGACTGCAGATCCCGGGGCCAAGACAAAAGCCCGCCCGGGTTCATTTGCATTTGTAAATTTATTTTGGCAACAAAATGCAGCCTTAGCTGAGGGCGGGATCGCCCAACGTCCCATCCTTCCGTCCTCCAGCTCCAACCCATCGTGCACATTCAAATTTGGACATTGTTTGCTTGGTCGCCAGCCAAGTTGGCAAATGCATAAACAAATGCGAAATGCAAAACAAGGCTGAAGGATTTATGTGCGGCCTCTATTGACAGCCATATACGACAAAATCCTACATAATCTATCCATGTATTTATCCTTAACACTGTTAGTTACCTTGCGTAGCAGCTCCAGCGTCTTCTTGATCCGTACGACCAGCAGATTAAAGCGGTCCAGCTCCTGGAGCAGCACCACCCCGGTGGGTGACAGGCTCATCTGGATCTGTTTGCGGATGCGCCATGTCTCGAAGGCGGGGGGCAGCTTCTTCAGAATGCCGGCTGCCACCGAGTCGATGAAGTCGTCGCGGCTGATTCCACCGGTTCCCTCACCTGGATGCACCATGCGGCGAAAAAGGAGAGAGAACGTCAGTGAAGGATTGTGGTTCTGGCAGGTGTCAGGACAAAGGCAAGGAAAATGCCATGCCGCAGTAATATATGCAGGGCCTGTGGTTTTTCCATTTGCCCTTTTTTCTGCCACGTCCATTCTCCTCCCTGCATTTCTGTTGATTTTATTAATTTCACCCTTTATCGGGCACCCAAATAGAATTTTTTCGCGTCCGCTTTATTTTTTGTTGAAGTGTCAATTAGCAAATACTAAAGCTCATGAATATGCAAATTATCGGAATTTTTCTGGGAGCTACTCAATAGGTTTTCGAGCATATTGATGTTTCCCCTTTTGTGGGTTGAAGTTCTGCTTTGACTAACGAATTAAAAATGTATTGATATGCTCAACATTAATCTCTAAAACAATGGAATTACAAGAGTCATAAGGACTGAATTTCATATTCATATTCATGGTAGCGTTTTAAACATTCCCTATAGCTGAATTTTTTTGGGCAATCGTATGTCCTTGCGTATCTCGATTGGAATAAAATGGTTAAACTCGATTTTTAATCAGTGGAAATATTGTTCTTATTATTACTTTTATTTACACTAAATGGACAATGGAGGGTTGGCTCCCCTGTTTACGCTGAATACTTTACCAGGATTGACTTCGGTCGGTGGTGTCCACTTGGTCACTTCGTGTGTGCGAATATATTTTAAAAAATATTCCAAATTGTATATACAATTATTTACAAGGCCACACATATAAAAAATATGCATGTTTCTGAATGGGTGGATTAAATTGGGGGGCTGGCAGCTGGAAAGCGCACACTGATGGCGGTTTTAACACGTTTAAGTCCGTAACGCAAAATTATCGACTTTTGTGTGACGTTTTTGCCATTTTTTGGTACTTCTGATGGCGGTTGGTGCGGTGAGGTTTGAACTCGATTCGCTGCGATTTGCGGCAATCCGATGAAAGTGAGTGAATACCAGTGGGACTGGGAGTGAGGATATATGTATACATGTGTGTGTGTACATATAGGGATATAGATACATATGGCCGTGCACTGCCCTCCAATCTGACCCGACCCATGTGGGCTACGTGTGCGGTTCTATTTTAATTTTTAATGTGTGCATTGCTGTTGTGCGCCGGCAATAATGGCGCATGCAATAAAGTTAATTGCAAAACCGCAACTAATTAATTAAATTAAATTAAAAATTCAACATGCCAAAAATACAACATTGCATAGCAGAGAGTGTGCCGGAATGAAAATCAACAAGATAAAATGTAATAAACGGCTGACAATTGGCACACGTTGCATGCAAATTGAACCATTTACCATTGACCATTTACCATTTACCATGGGTGGCCAGTGGTCATATCTACATTACATTATTATCATTACTTTTTTCCGATTCCGCTTCGAATTATCGGCGGATAGGCGAAAGGGGCAAGTGCGTTTGATAATCAGGATAATATGTGGGTTTTTTGTGCGGGATGCTATCTCTCGAGCAGTTGTGCCCGCGGCTGTACGGCGGTTAAACACTGGATTGGATCCGACCGGGATCCGACTCCATCCACTTACCCGTCTGTGGCTGCAGCTCAATCAAACTGTTCCAAATGTTGCGTGCCGCCATTGTGTAATAACCGATTTCCGCGTTCGGATGCAAACCAAATACATCCGGCTTGTTGACCAGCGGCAGTTTGTCGATGTGCGCTGTTATCAATGCATTACAAATGTAAATAGCTCGGGAATGTGACCACCCACTTCCCATCGCTCACCTATGTAGTCCTCTTTCAGAATGGTCTCCTCTTCCGGCAGGCAGTAGTCCACGTTGTCGTCCTCATAGAAGTGGAATACCTTAAACTCATCGAACAGGAAGTCACCCATGTATTCGTTCATGTAGCAGTTGGTTATCCGCCGGTCGAAGTCATCGATGACCCGTCCTCCATACATCACCTCGCCAATTAGGTATTTCAAACTGTTCCACGGTATTTTCCCAGTGCCACATCGTGTTAGGTAAGTGCGCAGGATTTCAGTACACACCTCGAAGTCCGTGTCGTTGAAATCGTACGCTATATTCCAGCCCAGCTTGTCGTACTTGCGACGTTCCTGCGGATGGGAAATGGTTACACAAATTAATCGGAGTGCCTCCAACTGGACGATCAATATCAATTTGCTGCAACTGCTTCTGCTGCTGCTCCATCAATTGTGCAACTTCACTCTGAAAAGCTTTCAGCTGCTAGAAATTAAGAGATTAATAAATAAACAACTCCACACACTCGACCAGCTGGGTTCCGTCTGTAAATAGCGATATCTACGGCTTACTATAACTGGTCCACTTACTTGGACGACGGCGTGGAAAAAGGCTAGCACATAGACCAGTGGCCGGAAAGCCACATGAGAGCAGCTCTCGAGGCGCTCCTGACGCACTTTGAAGTACGTGGAGCGCAGATTGAGCTTTAGACCATTGGGTGGCTCAGTGACCACTGCAAAAGTAAAGATAAATTGTAAGAATACTCAGAAAGAAAGATACTATAGTAGTAAAAAGTATACACTTTACCCTTCAAAGACTTTTGCAGAATGCCAATGGGGAACGTGGGCGTGGGATCTGTTGTTATCCACAGCCTAAAGTCCGGATGCGGATTCTCTATGCGATCTAAATGCTTTTCCAGCTCCCGGACGAACCTGATCAGCAGGTGTCCGTTCTGCAGCATCAACCACATTCCCTGTTTGATGGCACCGTCCAGGAGTCGCAAAGCAGCCTTCTCCTGACCCTGTCCCAGAGATATGTGACAGAAGTTGGACATGCCCACAATCGTATCCGCCAGTTTGATTAGATCATTTGTGGGATCTGACCCGGCACTCAGTACAAAGCACACGGGAATCGTGCTGGAGGTCTGTTCGTATATGGCCGTGAAGCTCACCACTGGCGGCATGATATAGAACTCATCCATCGTTTCGACGATGTATTGATTTATGCTCCTGAAGATGCGATCCACGCGGAAGCAGCGCAGGAACATTAATTTCTGTGGGGGAGATGGGCGAAATCCTTGGGCTTTAGACATTTTAATACACACAGATGACAATGAGCCGACGACAGCTCGTCATCAGTCCTCCATAGTTGGCCAGTAGCTGCTCCATTGTTGCTATTGCTGTTGCTCTTGGGTGTTGCCAACGGTTTCTGCGGTTTCAAGCTCAACTCAAGTGCAAATTGGGCTCGCTTCGCTTGGCGCTGGTTTCAAGTGCGACTGCGGGCGCAAATTGCCGCTCATCTAATGGTTTGGAAAATTGATAAAATATGGTAATGCACACAGACACCCGAAGAGACATCCATATATAGGAATACTGCCAGGCATGCTGGCTGACAAAAACAGGCTGCTAATAACTTGAGAGGAAAATGTGCGCCAAAGTTGCAGGACGTAGCAAAAGTCGAGTAAAACTAAACGCCCCCTTTTGGGCATGGATATGAATGAGGGTGTGGGTATGGGTATGGAGATGGGTTTGTGCCTGGTTTGTACATAATAATCCACTAGAAGCGAGCATAAAGTACGAAATCCAATAACGCTCAATGGCAAACGGGCAAGAGCAACAGCAACTACTCAGAAGGAGCATCTGAGTAGGAGCCTGAGTTGGAGGAGCAGCTCCTGGCCAGGACCACTCGAAGCTGAAAGCATGCAAAGCGAGTGGATGAATATACAGCAGCGGCAGGACGCAGCACTTGCCTGGAATGCATTGCATTTGATGTTGTAGTCGCCCGGACATGCCACCTCCTCAGGATTCTCCAAGTCGAACCACTGTACGATGGGCAGGGAACAGGACACAGGATCGAGGACCGAGCACCAAGAGGAAAGGACCAAAATCCACAGACCCCAGTTCATGGGCATTCGGATGACGATGGCGATGGCGATAAGTGCAGGCAAAATGAGCGTCGGCAACGGAACGGAAGTCAGTGAATGCCACATGCCAGTCAGAATCAGAATCAGAAGCAGTTTCGTTCCCATCGACCATCCGAGTCCAAGTTGTTGGGTTGTTGGGATGTTGGGTCGGGGAGTCGGTGGTTGTTTATTGTTGTTGGGCCATCGTCGTTGTTGTTGTGCATTTTATAGCACCGTCCACAGAGCAGCAGTAGCAGCAATTTGATAACGGCATCGGAGTTGACGTTGACGTTGAAGATGATGCACCCAAGCGAGCAGCGGGAAAATCGGAAAAGAAAATACAAAAAAAAATATGGAAAACATGAACATTTAACAGCGTACGGCTGAACCTTCATGGGGGTTCAAAAACTCTTCTTTTTGGGTGGTTAAATTACGTTTAAACTGTACTTTAAAGGTGGATTGCCGAAAGCTGCAAAAGAAGCTCCCATTTTAAGCATTCAAATGTGGTTTTTAACACTTTACCTTTCGCTAATTTCATTAAAAAGAAAGAATTAAATATGCCTTTAGGTTATCCTAAAAGAATGTGTGCAAAGCTCTAGAAAATAGCAAAAGTCCAACTCACTTCTTTCCATTCGGTAAGGTAACGACCAAAGTGGTCTGGTAAGGTGCCGAAAGTATCTGGGAAATCGAAGGCCAACTTGAGCACATCCTCCCAGCTCTTTTCACTCAGCCATTTGCAGGGATTGGAGCGTTCACTCTTGGTTAGAGCAATGCTGCCCTTAATGAAGAAGTCCAGCTCGGATTGCAGCAAAATTCCGTCCCGCTGGGCGAGTTTAGTGGCGATTTGGAAGGAGAAAAGCAGCTTATGCCGTTCAAAGATGCCCGTGCACCCATAGCAGTAAACGTTTTCCGTAAGCGTTTTGATGATGTTGTTCAGCCGCTTGTTGAGACTAGCATCCGGCACAGCCTTTCGCAGGGAGTAAACGAATACATCCAAATAGGCCGCCAGTGCATACTGGTACATGCTATTCACTGTGGCCATGTCAGAGAGGGCAAAGAAAAGAACAGCTCCACGTTTGGCTGCCGGACGGTAACCATTTCGGAGCACCTCAATGTCCGCCGCCGTATCCGCGGCCAGTTTTAGCTGTTCCATGACGACGCCCGCCTTAGTTTTCGTGTTCTCCAGGGTTTCAATAAGTTCCACGTTGTCCAACATGTTGCCCGTCGAGGTGGACAGCTCGCGGAGCAGTGAATCCTCCAGTTGCTGCAGCAACTGCTTATTCTCGCTGGTCTGGGCGATCAAGGACTCACGCTGAGCCTCAAGATCCGGACGCTCGGTGCCCACTACCACGCTTAGTAACTGGTCCTCCAATCCTGTCTGGGTTACCGTGTAGTTGATCACAAGTGCCTTGGCATAGACTGCCGGATCGAATTTGGGGTTAGAGAACTTGGTAGTTAAGTAGACTCGGAAGCTAGGATCCCAATCCACTTCCTTGTCACCCAGCATGACGAACTTGCGACCACCCTGAATGCGAATATTCTTTTGTAGAATGTCGTCAATAACAGGGTCTATATAATCGTCCACATCTTCGAATAGTACAGGCGTTCCGTACATAATGGCCATCTCCAGTTGCTTGAGGAAGTCAGAGTCGCTGAATGAAAGAACTTTAAGGTTGTTCCTGAACTCCCTTTTTCGAATCCACTGCAACGCCTGCAGTTGAGGATCAATGCAGAGTGGGAAGCGAGAGGCGCGCATAGTAAGGATGCCATTTTGTATGGAAAGCTCGTCGGGCGGCAGGCCCTCATTGCTCCACTGGGAGATCTCGACGTCGGTGGTTAGGTAACCATCGATTTTAAATGGTAGCTGTATGGGAATTCCCAGGGACGCAATGTCTTCCAGCCAATCGTCGAAGACCATTGCCCTGCGGAACTCCCATGTAAAGGCGCCTGTGTAGGCCAAAAATGAGGCACTTATCAGGCACCCACCAACGCTGTCGATAAGCTGCTGACCCAGGCTAGCCATCTCTTTGCTCCAGCGAATTAACTCAGAAGTCAAACCACTGATCAACTTGTCGGAGGCAATCAGACGACGCTCCGCCTGCTGCATCATTTCAGTAAGTGCACGCATCTGTTTCATGGAGGTAGCATAATTCTCGTTCAACTCGTTTAGCTTCTCCTCCAACTTTTGGATTTCTCCGTTCAGGTGGTTCAGCAGCTTAATCTGTACTTCTTGCTCTTCCACAAGGAAGTCCAAGCGTTCCTTCTTGGGCTTGACCTCTTTATATACATCGAAGAAGCCAAGCACAGCTCTGACGAATCTAAGTAATCCCGCTCCAGCAACGGATATCTTTCCCATGTCCTCTAGGTTGCCAGTCTTCATATGCTGTCGGCACTGGGTTATTTGCTTCTGGGTCAATGCCTCGCAATCCATCTCCATCAAGCTCTTCAGGAAGTTTACGTCGCTCATCATTCCTTTGGCACTCTTCCAATTTATCTCCTTGTAGCCCTTTAGAATAGCCACGCATTCGCAAACAACTTGCACAGCGGCTGGGGGCGTGGCAAAGGATCGGATCTCAGTGATCTGCGCCTTTTCGAGTTGGGATAGAGCCAATCTGGCCTCCTCGAGAGCCGGCATAGCCTCTGCCAAAATCTCCTCGGCTTCGTCCTTCTCGATAGCAATCTGTTTGCCCTTAATCTCCACCTCAACAGACTTTTCCGACGCCTCGGCCTTCTTGACATTAGCCTTTTGAGTGGACGACTCGATAGTGACCAACATAGCCTCGCACTCCTCGGACGCGACAGCCACGTTCTTCTTTTGCTCCGTGACAATAATACGCAGTTCGTCGATTTGCACGGAAGCTTCCTCGATTTTTTTGATGCCCTCGCCGAGACGCGAACGTTGCTGGGTAATGAATTTGGCCTTTTCCTCTGCATAAAGATATTATAGATATTATTATATTATATAAATAGATATTATTCCTATTGTTGTTTCACGTACCCAACAATCCTCTATAGGTGTTAATATAATCCAAGTAGTGTTTTGGGGTGACAAAATTGTTACGCCTTAGTTTTGCCAGATAGTCCTTCGAGTACTGCTGTATGGAAGTATGGACATGGACTACATGCTCCACTATGGCCTCTCGATGACTGGCCGGAATAAGGCGGTGCTCGGTCAGGAAGAGCTTGGCCACCGCGTACAAAGCCTGTCGGGGCCACGGGAACACCCAATCGATATAGGTACTGCCAATGAGACCCGGGAAGTTTCGACACCGATTGCGCAGCGCATCGCCAGCTGGAGACATACATAGGACCACGTGCAGGTTTTCCGCACAGGTGCGCAGGAAGTAGCCCCAAACAGCGTCTCTGTAATTGAGGGAAATGGGATTAAGCCAACACGAATGATGGTTAATATTCTGTCACTCACTTGGATGCCGAAACTCCATCCTCTTCGGCGAACTTGCGCACTTGATTGACAATACCGTCCTTGTCTTCATCGGGGAACAGGGCTGGCACTTGGCCCACTGTCAGGATGTTGTTGATCAACTCCAAGAATCCCTCTTCTGCTACCTGTGCTCCCGTAAACAAGAACACGACCTTCTTTCGCTTCACGCCCGCTATGGTGTAAAGGACCTTCAGATCTTCGCGGAACGCGGCCTCATTGTATCCGCGGGAAATAGTAATCTCGAAGACATCACATTCGGCGGCAAAGGCGGCCAGACGAGTAATGCACTTCTTGCCGCTGCCACCGACTCCAATGAGCAGCACATGTCCGCGATTCATGCGCAGCGTCCGATGGACGCGAGTCAGATGCTCCAGACAGTCCTCAAACAGGACCAATGTCATCTTTTGTTTGCGTTCACAGTATTCCTCTAGGATCTCCGTGAATAGAAAGTATACAGAGTTGTAGTCCAACAGATCCTCATATAAACGAGGCTCAGATTCATTGGTAAAATTGCGGAAGTCTCCAAAGAGCAGCGGATCGCGCAGCACGTAGTCCTTGAGCGAGAGTATCACCTGAGGCGCCTCCTCACCCTCCTCTTCCTCTTCGCCCTCTTCCTCTCCTCCATCGATATCAGCCTTGGATGGCTCATAGAGCAAGCGAGCCTGTGCCTCTGCTTCCGCTGCTGCTGCATCAATAAATCCATGCTCCTCCTCGAATGATGGGGGAAACC
The DNA here is from genome assembly GCF_016746395.2 of Drosophila simulans. NCBI lineage: Eukaryota > Metazoa > Arthropoda > Insecta > Diptera > Drosophilidae > Drosophila > Drosophila simulans. The sequence continues at coordinate 24,639,250 of NC_052523.2, read as the reverse complement.
GTTCGGCCACTTCCACGGCCAGATTTCGACGCACATTTGCGATGTCCTGGTATACAGGAATACAGTAATGAGAATTGGCAATAAAATGAAGTTACACTTACGTTATCGGTTATCAGACGATCGCATATGATCCTGGTGTACTCGTTGCGCCACACCCTTATCAGGTCCCTTAGGCCCTTGAAGCAAGTGGGTTCGATGAGCAGCAGTCCGGCGAAGATACGCGACAGATCCTTCAGATTGAAAATGTAGTGGAACTTGGAGGGCGTCGGTGGCAGGTCCACAATCACCATCTGGGAATCAGGAAGCAATTAGCATAAGCGAGCCTAGCCAGACAATGGGCCATGTAACCGGTCGAGCTCACACACCACAGTCTCCCATACATATATAGGAGCCCCCACACAAATCAATTTTATCTCGACTAGCAATATGCGTTCACAAGGGTCGCAGCAAGGACTTTCTCCGCCCCCTTTTGGGGACACTGCCAAGTTGCTGAATTTACAGCCATTATCAAGTTGCAGTCGCCGCACCAGCAGGGCGCGCTTCTGAGAAACGGCAATTCTATTCAAATAATTCATTTCACTCCATTTCGTGGCGCATTAATATCCTTGCCCTGAGTGTGTAAAGAAGACATACGAACTAGGATCTCCTCTTGCCCGGTGGGCGGCAGACGGACGGGGGTAGGGCAGGTGTAAGTAAATCATTTTTTCGGATATGGAAGGGTCATGCTGCCAGGCCACCAGGCTACCCTGGCTGCTTGTGGCAATTGCGGCGACAAATGCATTTTTATCTGCACGCAATGAAATGCGATAATATTTTAGTGTCAACAATTGTTAAAAGGACCATAAACTAATGCTCCGGACCCGGTGCCACGCCCACAGCTGCGAAAAGAGCCATCTCTCTACAGTTCAATACTTGAACATAATCAAATTTCGCCCCGGCCAAGATATTCCGGCAGAGATAGGCAAAACGAGCACTGAGCAAAGCAGCAGGACCAGATACAGATACATCTACATCCACAGCCAGGGCCGGAGGGCCAGATACAGTCAACTAGGCAGCCGTCGAGGCGGGTGACCATTGTGAGGGCAGAGTGAAGTGGTTCTGGAGTGCAGTGGATTGGTGGTGCAAGTACGGGTGGGTCGTCTACGGCGACTACGGCACTGAGTTGCACTCGAAAAACCAATGGAGCAGCTACGAGATTGAGAACAAGGACGATGGAGAGGACGACGAAGCCCGACGTCGTAGTGCATTACAGACCATTGAATAATTTCCATTTCCATTGTACAGCGGGGGCGGCGGTGGGCAAGTGGGGCGTGGCAGGAGGTGAGCGGCACAGCAAAGCAGATTATGAAAAATTGTCGTTATTTGCATATGTAAATCGAATTTCATAAAATTTGTGAGAGGCCTTAAAGCATTATTCAGGAATTGATTTCTTCTAGTGAATTTGCACTGAATGCAGTCAAGGTGTTCACTGATATTGAAAAAATTCAACCGAAGGCAGATAAATAAATTCAGAGTCTATATGGGTGTCAGAGAAATATCTGAAATGTCACAAAAATGCATTTCATAATCGGTATTTCTGAGGCATGAAATTCGAACCAAAGCCATAAAGTTGACTTGAACGACGTAATTACAGACGTAATTTCTATAGGTAATGATTAAAATTAAATAATAATCGGTTAGTATCTTAGAATATCACTATACATTTGTATAAATAATCTGAAGACCTCCTTCGATTTAAGTATGCTTATATGCTTAAAACTTACCTTAAAAAGTTTTAGTGTCATGTGGACAATCATGTCGGCTATAGGCATGTACTCGGGCTGGAACTTCACGAATACCATATGGCCCTTGAAGATGGAGGAGTAGATCTGGATGAGGGACTCATCGTTGGGGAATATGATGTTGTAGGTGGAGAACATGCTGATGAATCGGGGATCCACCTCGTTCCTGCCGCCACCCGCTGTTCCCATGGCTGCGTAGAAGGTCAGATCCTTAAACTTCTTCCAGTTCAGATCCTTGTCGCGGTCGTACATGCCGCCGCGTTCAAAGAATAGCTTCAGCAGGGCAATCGGCTGCTGGGTGCCATATCTGCGGGGGAGGGAGATAAGCGAAATGAGATGGAGCCGGAATTCGCTCCGCTATCTTGCTGCTGTAACGACGTGAACTCACTCATCCACCTGCGGCATGTTCATGTCATCAATAAAGCAGGCAATTCTCTTGCCCATCGGAGGCCCGTACGTATCCTTGGTGCGTTTCTCCACGGCCGCCTCCAGGGTGTGCTGCACATCCAGCGATGAGGTTCTCGATGAAAAATTAATATTGAGTATGACCTGAAAGGGAAGCGAAAAGGATGGGGTCGCCATGTTAGCCGGGAACGCGACGTTTGTCAGAGAGATTTTTCAATTACGTTGACACTCGGATTGAGATTGCGCAAATATTGCATGATGGTAGCTGTCTTTGATGTGCCAGCCTCTCCCACAAGCAGAACGGGTCGTTTGATCTGTAAACGGGATTGGAGTTGGAGTTTAAGCGACGCAATCGAAATAGGGACAAACATTAATAAGGCATCTCCCAGAAGCTGGGAGTAATGACATTCCCAAACAGCTAGGCACTACTCACCTCGCTCATCAGACTGAGAGTCCGATTGGTTCGGGTGTTGTCCACCGTGGGCACAAGGATCTCACTGAACTTCACTTGCGGGTCGTGCGTGTACGGCAGCACCACCCATTCCCAGGCCTTCCAAACGTTGTCCTTGACGTCCCAGAAGTAGTCGTACAGTGTGGGCTTGCTCTGCGGAAACTGTCCTCCAGAGGCGGGATTCTCCGGCGTGTCCTGCACTAACGGAAAGCCGGATATGCGCTTCATATACTCATCAAAGACAGGCTGATGCTTCTCCACGAGACAAGCGCCCATGGATCCATAGACCGCCTGCAGGAAACAGCACTCCAGACTGTCTGTATTGTAGTTCTGCTGCACCGGCTCATCGTAGTTCTTACTATCCATAACATAGTTGGGCAGGAGGGCGTCGTAAAGGTTGCAGAACTGAGTTACCATGTTCAGGTCCGTTTGCATTATGACCAGCTTCAGGGGATTACCCTGAGTAGTGCCATCCAGGCCTTCCAGAATGAAGGCTATGGACTGCGTGATAATCTTCTCAAAGAAGTCGTTAAGGAGTTCCCGCTGAGGCTCCGGCCGGGTGAGCACCCACCGCTGCCAGAACGGACTGTATCGCAGATTTTTCGGGTCCACGTAAACCATTCCCGCCCGGGAGACGGTAGCTGGAGAGGCGTAGTTTAGATTGCCCACCTCGAAGAGCAGGGCACAGTAGTTCTCCAGACGGATGCGCTCGCCGTTAGCCAAAGTCAGCAGCTTGTTATCATCCATCACCGAGTTCATGTTTTCGATCCACAGAGCATCCACATCTCCATCGAAGCAGGCGTAACGTCGCTCCTGTCGGTGAGTTGGCATTGGGTTGCATTAGCCTAAGTGCGTTACTCAACGCCTGTCACCCGAGTTCTCGTCGTCACCCAGCTGCCCCCAGTCAGCTTACCACCCACGAGTGATTACTCTGCGGAGCCGAATGAATGAGCTTTCCTTGGATACGAAAATCAGCAGGGATTCACTCAATAAAAAATTGACCGAATCTTATGGACATTCTTTTTTAGTTTACCCTACAAGGCATTACAAGGTATTACCTCAACATGGTAACAACTGATGGCCATTCGGAATATTTTTAACATATTCATAAATTTTTAAAGGTAAATAAATAATAGATTAAAATTGATAAACTCAACGAAACTTCCCCGCTAAGTGAAATTTATGTTTAAGAAATTGTGAATTTGTAGCAAACCCATATACCCAGCGTTCAGTTTTTATGCAATCCCGGCTTATTACTGTATGAACGCGATTTCCGCATGAATGATGCGGCGCAACCACCAAGCACCTGCATTTGCGCCCCACGCGGGACGACATTGAGCGTGGTCGTTGTCGGATGCGGATTCGCTGATGCTGCACTTTAATTCCCGGCGGGTTGGCACCGGCACCTGCCCAGTGGTTTGATATCGGAGCCCCCTAATCCCACCCAAAAAGACAGCCCCTTTTTACGTACCTCTCGCTCGATGGGCTTATTCATTTCACGAAATATATTTGAAAACAATCCATCAATCCAATCCCTCGTTTCCATATCCAAAAAGCCGTATAATTCGATTACAGAACAGGCCTGCAAATAAAAATATGATGATAAACATGACCATATACATTCCCCAATGATGCTTTCTTAAAGCCTAATGTATGCACAATTATAAAGAATGTTTGGGTTTTCTTTGGACCAAAGCCTGATTGCTTCGGAATTGCAGTATCAATGTTTTTCAATATTGCATGGAGTAATTACAGTCCATGCAATTGAACAATTTCACAAGCACTTAACAACTCGGATTTGCCAAAGCAAAATGCGAAAAACAGAGAGAAGTGCAATTTGAAGACAGGACGAGGCCAAAGGACATGCACCTAAGCTCATAAAGGACGGAGCAAACTAAAAGTGCCGCAGGAGGAGGCAATTTGTGCGCTTGTCCAAATTTGGGGGATGGAGCCATGGGTCCACTTACCTTGGGGTTAAGCACAAGGCACTTGGTGGGCAGGCCCATGTGGGTCTGCGCCTTGACCAGGGCATTTATGACGACAGTTTTCCCGCCACCTGTAGGGCCCACCAACATGGTCGAGTGCCTGGTCATCATGGTCTCGTACATTTGCACTACTTTGTCCTCCTGCCAGCCAGAGTTTTTCGAAAGGACGAAGAAGGCGTTGCCATTGTGGGGATTTAGTTGTCATAAATGGTGTTGCCCGGACGGGAGGAACCGAGCCCGGGTGACGTCGCATGTCCAGCAGTTGTCCATTTCCGGCAGGAGGTGGCCGACATTTGCGCAACATTTTGTTTGATGAAAGTGGCAAGGATTTTGCCAGTAGTTCGAGAATAGCGTGCATGGAGGAGAGAAAGAAGAAATGGAAAATTGTATTAGTGAAAATTGTCAGCAGTTGTTGGAGAAGCAAAGTTGAAATTGGACGTGGGCGGTGGGTCACCGTAGAAGCCGGTGCAAAATGCTTTGTAACATTTCCTTCATTTGCGATTATGCGACATGGCGCAATTTACAAAGTGTCAAAGTGATGGCCGCCAGGAGAGTGACACGGCTGACTATGGGTTGTTGCCACTGTCAACACGGCAGTGACAGGGCACAAACCAGTGGACAGACGCACCTGATCGGGCAGCAATATGTAGCCATCGTTGACCAGCACATGACGCACGGCGGCATTAAAGTCGGGATAACCGATGCGGGGGCAATCGATACCAGGAAACAGATCCTTGATGAGTCCCAGGAACAATGGTACATCCTCGAACACGAATTTGGGAAAGTTCATGTCACGCAGCACTCGCATCAGTACCACTGCCTCCGGTAGATCCTCAGACTGCCGCTTCATTACGCCAGCCATTCGCAGCACGGAGTTGAGGGATCTCAATCCCCAATCGTAATGGCACTGCTTTGACAGCTGCGCCTGCGCCAGGGAGTATAAAACGGTCATCTTTTTGGCCAACACCTTGGCTGTAAGGAATCCATCAGAGAACAGGGAGATCAGACAGATTAGCTCTAGATCGGGCTTGATGCAAGTTACTGGGCGGAACAAAGCCTTAACGGACTCTGGCAGCTCCGTGCGGCCAGCGTAGCCAGGATTCATGGTCACGAACACGCCGCATTTGGGATCGAGATGGATCTCAACGCCTTCAAACTGATACAAATCATTATTAAACAGAGTCGAAGGCTAATCTTATGACTACATACCACAAACCGATCCAGTTTTCTTATTAAGCCATTCCTGATGGTTTGCAACTGGGTTGATATCACACTAAGCACCGAGATGTCGATACGATTGAATTCGTCGAAGCATCCCCAGGCACCGCACTGGACCAAGCCGGAAAGTATTGTGCCCACTGCCCGGTAGTCCATGCCCTCGCCGCAATTGGTAACCACACAAAGAAGGCCCATGGCCTTGGCCAGATCCTTGACCGTCTCCGTTTTACCCGTTCCAGCAGGTCCAGCAGGAGCACCACCCAGATTCATGAGCAGAGCTTGGGTTATAGTTAAGTAAATACGATCCGTGAGTGGAGTAATAACCAGGCGACCATTAAGACCCATGTACTCGTAACCGAAGTCGAAGCTTCCGGAGCACTGGAGCACATGCAGATTATCGTAGAACTTAATCCAGTAGAAACGCAGCTGACTTTCCCAGCTGAATTCGCTGGCATCCAGGACATTGTCCCGCACAAAGTTGTCAATAATGTCCCTCGCATGGACATCCACTGTGCACTGGGCCTTGAACTTGAGTCGATCGTTGCGGGAGAGGTTGGAGCGCACCTTGAGGACCAGCTCCTCGATCTGGTAGTTGTTCTTGCCCAGGAAATCCTTCATGGCCCGCATGTTGCCATGATTTTGGGCCTGGTCGAAGGCCTCCTCCACCTCTGCCGTCCACCAGACTTGACTCGCAGCCAGACCCACCATTCCCTGGTAGTTCATTAGCCAGTCGGGCCTGCGGACACAACAAAGTCGAAATCGAAAGTGCCCAATGACTGTCAATTTAATACAATTGGCCATAAATATGCCAGGCCATGCGCCCCACGGCTTAAACAAAATAATAAATCGCGCGAAATGACAAAATTATACAGTCGCGACCGGAGTGGGAACTGGATGAGAGTCGGAGCAGTTGACTTCCCGCAATGTAAATCGCCGGCCATAAAAGGAATTGGCTGCCGAAGTGTCACTCTGGTACCCACCCAGGACTCACTCTGTCTTCCCCACCAGAAGGATACGAAAAGGAAGCGGAAGGACAGGGGCATTAAATATGTTTTATGCCCAGCTGACGGTAGCACTTACCTTGAAATTTGCAGATCTGTGCCAAAGTCGTAGATGGCCGTCTTGTTTATGAAGCGGTTGGAGCGGCGCATTTCGTCCAGGACATCGTTCATCCAGTACTCCACGCGTCCCGCTGCCCGTGCTGTTATTCATCGCACCCGGAGGAGGAAGAAGCAGGCGAAAAGAAAAGACAATAACCGCATAAATAAACCCCAGTTGCCAATATCAATAAGTGTTATACAACAAACAATAAAGCAACAACAATGGCAGTAAGAACAGAGGAGCAATCATCCCCAGCTTGGCTGATGGGCCCATGCCGATGCCCAAGCCCATCCCATGCCCATGTCAATGCGCCACGATGCGATGCGATGCCAACTGCGACTGGCTTCAAATTAATTAAAAGAAATTGGCCAGCCGGCAGGCAGCAGACAATATTGCCATAAAAAAGTTCAATTTTAAAATTGGCAATCAGTGCGTGGATGCTGGATTGCCCCGAATCCGTTTCCCGAACGGAATGGAGCAGTACCTACCAGAGTTCCGGAACTCCATGACCTCGCCCTCGCTGGAAACCATGCCGGTAACAATCGTCTGGCTGCCCTCCTTGACCAAGCGCAACGACTTGATATTGTCGTACATCTGAAAATTGCAAAATCAATGCAAACGGAAGGGGGCGGGGGCGGAGGGAAGAAAAAATATATATATTATTTATAAGCCAAATAAATTCATAAAAATTTACCACGGCTCAAGCGTCCCAAAACGAAACGAAACGAGACCAGAGCCGTGCATGTGTTGCAGAAATTGGCGTAATTTCCGCCATGGACATTGGCCAGAACGAATAAACAGTGACATTAACTTTTATGGCAAGACTCTATGGTATATACATACATACATACATATATGTATATATATATATACACACACGCCCCGTTGTACATAAAAATAATGTCGCTGGCAGTTTGGCAAATCTGTTGTTGTCACCACCAAAAGGGCAGCACACCCACCAACTTGAAACCAGATGCGGAACCCAAACCGAACCCACCCGATACCCACCTTAATGATGTGGTTCTGCACTGCAGATGGCTCACTGCTGCCCAGGATGGAGAGCAGCTCATCGGTGGATATGAAATAGAAACGCGGAAAAATGCGACGCTTCGAGTCCAAATATTCGTTTAACGACTTCTGACAATTTTCCAAGCCAATGCCCAGGCCCTGTATTTCCACTAAGCGACCGGGTACTGTGCAGAATGGCACCACTAACGGATTTTTGGCACAATCGACCATGATCTGCAATGGAAGATGGAGAGAAAGATGTAGTAGGGAGCTGGGAGCAGGAGTCAGCAACCAGAACGCGGCATCGCCAGTCGGGGCAGTAAATTATTATGAAAGGCAATGAGCGCAACGACCAACCCAAATACAATCAAACATATTAGACGAAAGTGGGAATGGTTATGGTGTATGATATATGGCATCTCGTATACCCTACATATATAATATTAGTCTTTAGTAACTACCAAATTTAAAACCCTCATTACTCTTTAATGTAAATTGAATCTCTAACGTTTCTATAATACTTACACTTAAAACCCTTCCAAGAATGCAATCTTTGTTGCTTCAAACTGTGAAACAAACTTATAGTAATACTTAAATTGTGTAAAGTAATTTTAATCCTGAGTGGCACTACAGCCCGAACTCAAGGATCTTAATTCGGTCAAGTCAAGTAGGAGGCCCTACCAATCGAGAGAGTATGGAACATAACACGAATGTCGAGAGCAAATCAAAATAATAAATCATTTCACAAATGGCATCAAATATGGCGGCAAATGTTGCAAATGAAACGTAAAGCAAACGAAGGAAGGAATCCAGTGGTTGGCAAGGTTAAGTGAAGTTAAGCGCCAAACACAAACACAAATCTATCCCACACACACACGCCCACTTGCACACCGGGGAACGGGGAGAAAGCAGTCGGTAGTGGAAGGTGAAAGTGCTTGGCATTTGTAAACACTGCTCGGGCTAACGTTGCGTATGTGTAATGTGCTACGGCTCCTGGGATATCCTGGGATATGCTAACGTATTTCGGTGTGTGTGCGGCTACACAATTACGCATACACAATAGCAGTCGTTTGCATGCGTATTATGTTTACCGTTAAGTAAGGAGTCGCCATACTGTCGGCACACATTAAATCAACTCAAATAAATTGTAGGCAGACACTAAGTGTGCGTTCCAAATAACCCAATAGCTACATAACCAGGACCAGCAAATACCACGGATTACTCACCCTGCGATACGACTTGTCAATGTCATCGAATTTCCGCGCCTCCTCCGGCAGCTGGGTGCGAATGTCGCCGCCAATGAATATGCCCTCCAAATAGAGCCACTTGCGCTGCACCACCAACCACTCGTCGATGATCTCCGAGATGAGGGCCAAGGTACGCTCCCATTTGTTCACCGTCTCCAGAAAGGGTCCAATAAACCTGGTGATATACAAATTAATATAACAATAACTCGGGCTCTTATCTCATATCTTAGGGATACTCACTGACTGGCTCCCATCGACTGGAGATTCATGGCATTATCCTCGAGTATCTGCATGATCTCGTCCACCGGACCCAGCACCCAACCCCGATCATCCGATCCCTTGTAGTGCTTGAAGGTCTTGAAGGCCATCGAGGCCCAGGTTTCGATGACAGCCTGGACACCTCGTTCGATTTGCAGCTCCTTGATGGCATTGGTTAGGATCTGCTCGGCGATCTCCTGGTACTTGTGCAGCTGCATGGCGAACATGTTCTCCAGCGTGAATCGGGCCGGTGACATGTCAAAGTACTGACCCGTCTTCTCCATCAACTGCAGCCAGTGGCGCTCCCTTAGAGCCTCGTGTTTGAGGCTAACCATCAGCGGCACAGTGCCCTTGAACTGCTTCATGTGGATCTCCAGCTGGACGCCAACGGGCAGGGTGCGCACCTGGAAACGAAAACGAAAAGTTCCCATTGGTTAGCGGGGTGTGGATGGTTAGTTAGCTGGCTGAAAATCAGCTGAAACAATAGTGTGGTTGTTGCCTGTGGTTGCCCCCATTGAATTATGACGAACGCGCGTCCTGCGGCCAGTGGTTTCTGGTCTCGGTTATGTTTTAGCTACCAACTCCCATCGTTCCCATCATTGCCGTTGCTGTTGGCCAAAAAGCGCAGTCTGTTTGCACGCCGGGCTGTCGTCCGTTTGTTTGCACATGCAAAATGCACGGCACTCCGGACCATTCAGGACATAAATTGAAATAGCAACAACAGGAGCAACAGCAGCAATGCAGCTACACTGTCAACAAGTCGATGGACAGGACGAGTTACAGGGGTTTGAGTGTCGGAGGGAGATGACATGGACAGGCCGCTGGCATTTTAATTATTTTCAATATTGAACAAATTGATTTACATTTTAGGACGCTGATTATGTAGAGCCTTTCAGTAGTTGCTGCTTTGGGGACTGGCAGCCGAAATTATGCGCGATAAAACTGCAGTAAAATATGTGCGTGTCGAATGATTATATTCAAATTTGTTTGCACCCACTACGCTGTTTATATTAATCGCGGTGCTTTTGAAATATTTGCCATACTAATCTTCTATCCGCAGGAGTTATGATGCCAGAAAGCCAACCCCACCCAAAATGGCCACCGATGCTTTGGGCCGCGCCATTCGGGGCTGCCACGCCCACTTCATTTGTATGGGCGATGGGCGAAAAGTTTTGGCTGCAACAAACTTTTAGCCCGGCCAGCGAAATTCCTCAAAAACTTGTTAGTGAAGTAAATAAATCAATTTGTCATAATCAGTTTAGGTGCAAAATTTTGTCGCTGCAAGGCGTGGCCAGAAAATTCTCATTTCTTGTTTAACTAAAGCTTTGGGGAAACCTCATGGAAGGCCATAGGTATGAAAAAAGGAAATACCCAGCAAACGGATGTAATGGGTTTCCCATCGCACGCTTTTGAACGCAAACCGAGTGGAAGCACCAGATTTTTCTAATATTCTGAGATTTTCTTTTAAGTTATTTGAATAGCCCGACATGCTTGAGCGTAAAAGTGGCATCATAAGACGCTTTTCACAGTGAGTTCACTGTTCAAAAGTATTTTGCTTTTGTTGTTCCAAGGCGTCCTGTAATTTTATGAAAATCCAAGCAGGCCGAAAAACTTTGTTTAATTGGCAAAGTTTGCCGCGCCCCGGAGAAAAAGCTTACCGCCTTGGTAAATTTCCGGAACTCCTTCAGATAGCTCTCGACGCCCTCGGTCAGTACATTGGGATCCAGATCGGCCCACAAGGTCTTGCCCCATCCTTCGCGAGCGTATTTCTGCGCCTTGTATAGTTTGTACAGCTGCCAGAGTGAATGGGGTTTGAAAATATCTGATGAACAAGTAAGGATATTTATTATTAAGAATACCCTACCTGCTGCAGTCCCTCAAACTCGGTTTGCACCCGCGCAAACTCATGGTAATCAACCATGGCCATGTCGAACAGTCGCTCTGCATTGGCCAGCTCCTCCCGTCTCGTTTCGCGTTCGGCTATTTTCTGGCCATACGGATCCATTAGGCGCACTCCTCGCTCCAGTTCGGCGCCCACGGAGCCGGGTCCGTTCTCGTCGTAATCCTTGATAAACTCGGCCAACTGTCAAGCAAATGAGAAAAGGTTAGTGCAGCACAAAGTAGCAGTGGCACTGGGAATGGGTGGGTGGCCTCTGACCCACCCAGCCACCACATCCGTCTGTCTTGCGCTCTAATTCAAATGATAAACACTTCAAGTTAATTCATTTTACGCTGACGACAGCAGCGACGTCGCCGCTAACAATTGACAATAATGGTTGGGCGCGCGGAAAAATCCAATTAAAATGCCATTGAAAGGAAATAATAATGGGAGGAAACAAAACAGAATTGCAGAAAAAGAACGCAAAATAGCGGAAATGCAAAGTCGACAGCGCAGTCTCAGCTTCAGCATCAGCCTCAGCTCTAATCCCATTGCCACAACTCGAAAAGGAAGGACCTCCGGGGGACTTCCTTTTCCTCCATTCCGACAACTTACATCATCGCAGAACTCATCGATTTCGACGGAAGTCATGTCGGCGAATTTCTGCTTAATTGGTTGCAGCTTCTCGTAGCGATACAGGGCCGATAGGAAGAGCCTCTTCCAGCGCTTCTCCAGGTGATGGGCCATCAGCATGTCCTCGTAGGGGAACTGGAATGGCAGAGGTGAATTAAACTGCGGATCGAAATATATGCAAATACAACGCACATAAAAATTAAGCAGTGCCCTTCAATTATGGCTGAGTGCAAATAATAATCATGAAAAGTGCCGAAATTCACTAACGACCAGCGAAGCGTGGTATTCCAGCTCTTCTGACCCCATCCCATCCCCCCCCCCCCCCCCCCCCCTACTACTTTTTTTTAACCAACATCCAACAGTCCACAACCCGAAGTGGAAAAAACTATAGCATAGCTTTCAGGGCCGCCACCGCATAAATTTTCATTTGGCCTTTCCCGGCAATTGCAACGCCAATACATACAGGTGAGGTCATAACTGTAGCTAACAGAGTATCTAAATTGCGTATCCTTTACAGGGATCACCAATTTTCATTATTTATTATTTACATTTCGAAAGAAAAGCTTTGAAAATTCTTGTATAGACTTTAAAAACGGAAGTAAATCATATTTTAAGCTGGACTGAAATATATTACCATTTCATGGCGAACATCCCAAGAGCTACTCTCTTATCCTCAGCTGTATATGTATTACACTGTGCCTGTGTGCGGGCGTATGCATTCATTCGTTCATTAATTTATATAAAATGCAAGTTAATTCCTTTTTGTCTGGCCAAAGCTAAGCGACGTCGCCGCCGCAACGGAATGCCATCAATAAATGAATGGACCGAAGCAAAGCGGAGCGAGCGGATACCGAAATGGCCAGCACACAGACACAGATTCGGATACGCAGCATTGGCCGGGCCCGGATCCTAATCTGGACTATGGAGCATGGACTCTGGCACGGATAGTCCTGTTGCTGCTGCTGCAGCTGCATTTACGTAACCATTTGTGCGGTGGCTGCGCCAAAAAGCGGAAAGCCATTTCCAAATGGTCCTGGCCAGACCGACCGCCGAATATGCATATGTAAACAGAAATAGAAACAGTGACAGTAGCCTCAGTCCAGCTCTGCTGGGATTTCGATGGGATTTTTGTAAAACTGCTCATTTGAATACACAAATAAGCGCACCATGGTTGGCAGACTTAAGTAACTTTCATTAAACGGAGGGGATGTGCACATTTCAGAAGGATTGGATTAGAATGAGAAGCTCGCGAAAAAACTGAGCAATGGTACCCTATCAAAAAATTTAAAGACGATTCTTACCATAATTTTGTGTTCGCTAAGAATGGTGAAGGTCTCCTGCATTTCGTGGATTTTCTGCTCGTTGGTCAACGTCGACGACTGCACCGTGCCAATCGTGGTCATGACCAGCTTGAAGTCCTCCAGCTCGCGTGTGGTCTTGTTGAGATTCAGGCTAAGGGTCTGCCACAGATTTGCACAGATTAGGAGGGTTGTTTGAAAGGGATGTGTTTGTGGAATCTTGGAGAATCAGGACTCACTTTGACTTCGTTACGCATTGCCCTCATGTTATCGTTGACATGGCGCAACAGCTCCTCGCCCAGTGTGGTGCACCAGTCTTGGGCATGTTGCGTTATGCTCACCAGCAAGGGCTCCAAATTTATGCGCACACATTTGATGTCCTGGAACTTGCGGGTGTTGGCCAGCGTTTCCACAATGGACGAGTAAAATGTAAATTTCTCATCGATTTCGATGAGCGTCACCTGTTTTTCCAAGAACTTCTGGCAGATGAAACTCTTCTCGAAGGCCCACAGATTGAAGTACTTGCGGAATCTTTGGCATAAAGTGCATTAATTGGAATTTTTCTTCCACAAATAAAGCAATTACTCACTGCGACACAAACGCCCTGGCTTCGTTCGCCACTCTAGAAGCCAAATCGTGTATGTTTATGACCAGATCCACAATGGATCTTATCTGAATGACGTCCTCATAGTACGTGTAATTGTACTTGAACTGTTTGCCCATTTCCACCAGTGGACAGGCTATGCAGGTCCCGGTCATCCAACGGGTGAAAATTCTCAACCTGGATATATAGTCCTTAGTGGCAGTCACAATGGTGTTCTGCAGTTCCTGAACCGAAGGCTCAAGAACGATTTCTGACATGAGGAGAACAGCGTTCACCTCAAACATCGGTTTATTTGAGAGTAGGCGGTTGATATAGCACTTTAAATTCTGATACGTCATGCTAAAAAAGGAATTAATAGGTTAACTAATAAGGAAACTAGTGAAGAAGAGAACTACTTACTCAACAATACACTTGAATGTTTCTCCTTCCCAATACTCGTAGTAGGTTTTCATCCGGTCCGACCTTCCAGAAAATGTGCCCAACACCAAGCTCTCCAGCTTGACTAATACCGGGCCCAGGGAGTCGTAAAGCTTCTTCATTTGGGCTGCCTTTCGATTGCGCGATGCCTCTAAGAGTTCGAAATATCCCTGACATGGATATATGCCGGATCCGCAGGCTTGCTCCGCCTTTTCATCCGCTGGAACGTCTTTTTCGATCGAAAACATTGTTATAGTTTCCCCAGTGACCGATTTGAATCTTTGGGACGCGTTCTTTCTATCTTGTAGATATGATTCGCCAGAGGCTCTAGATGTATCCTCAACTTTAAGTTCATCATCAAGGTTGAACAAATTGAAACTCTTAATCATATCGATACGAGAGCGTAGATCCAGGCGAATAAAATTAATTTGGGACACTATAGAGGTCAGTTTGCGCAGCTGCGAATTGATTTGATCACAGAATTTGCCTATATTGAACGAGGTCCAAGTGTATCGACCCACGCCCATTTGGATAAAGAGTTCAGTGTCGTAGATGTGGCCGCGTAGGAAGATCACCTCTGACATAGACAGGTTGTTGATAATTGATCTATACCTGTCAACGACCTCGGTCATCCGTTCATAGTCCTTGAAGAGCAGGTCCTTCTTCATGATCGCAGTACGCAAGACTGCGGGAAGTGTAAAGCCAAGATGCTCAAACTGCTGAGCTTCAAACAGGACATCGAAGACATCGCGCTTCAGATTGACGACAAAATCCATGTCATATTCGATAAGTGTTTTCTCCCCAACGAGTTCACGCCAAATGGGCAGCAGATATTGGGACTCTGCTCGTTGAAGTACTAAGAGCAGAAAAAACGACATGTGTATACAATTACAACTCTGTTATATCCAAATAACTCACATTCGCAAGTCCTAACACAGTGCCGATCCATTGCCGTAACATCTTTTGGCTTCTTATCCTTGACCATTCTAATAAACGCTGTGCATTCCTGAAGTTGTATATTTGCCTTTCGTGTGTTACTGACCATCCACATGATCATGGCCACCAGCACGGTCAGCCGGTTGATGCGGCACATCAGCTTCTTTTGTGATGTGTCACCCACTAGCAAGCCCTCGTTTTCCGATTCCGAGCTGATTTCCGTTCCTGCCGAATCCGCCACGCTGTAGGCACTAAACGCTTCCGATTGCACGGGCATAAGATTTGAAGACTTTACGGGAGTAACACGCCTATCACTGGTCATTTGCAATTCAGGTCGGGGCTTGGCCTTCAAGGTCTGCACGGCCTCCGAAATATAGGACACTACGGGGACAAAGATTAATTCCATCTCCATCTAACCTACTGTTCATAAGCCCTACTTGTAGATTCCTTGCATATGCGAATACGCAGCACATTGGATCGGTTTGTGGTGTTCACCAAGTAAGTGGCGTTCTGTATGAAGTTCTCGAAGAGCACTTTTTCAAACTGGAACATCACAGTCATTAACTCGAAGTACTGCTTAAAAGAGCTGCGCTTCAGGAAGCTGTTCTTGATAGCCGGCTCATCCTCCACCCTCTTGAATGCCAGCACTGAGGTCTTGAGCTTCTTACCTAGCAAGCGTGCCCAGAAGATGGCACTTATTTTGGCCGGCTGGTGCTTGGCCATGGGCGGGGATTTTTTTAATTTCTGGAAAGGCAACCACATTATATGGGGACTATTTTTATGAATCACAACAAACCGTGAATACGCGCTCAACTGCGTTGATCTCGGTCACAAAGAATCGCAGTAGATTCTCATGTTTGGTTGCCACAAACTCCTGTAGAGTGGCTCTGGTGTCTATGTTCATTGCGTTGACCACCAAATCGAGACCCTTCTCAGAGGACAGCAGGGAGTTGATGCTTTGGTCGATCACGTTCTTGGCCTCATTCTCCACGTTATCCAGCCGCTTGTTGAACAACTCCAGCGAGTACTCCCAGTTCTCCCAGTTTCCGGGCCTGAACATGTCATAGTCGACGCTCTTGATCAGATCGTCAAGCATGCGATAGACCTTGCGCATCAGGTTGTCCACAATCGAGGGATCCGCAATGCAGGCTTTCAAGCGGTGTCCAAACAGATTCTCATACTGGACGAACACGCGACCCACATAGGCAATGTCCACGGCGACGCGGTGGATGTGGTTCACCTCGTTGAAGAGCGCCACTCGGTCGAATTCCCAGCGGGATCCAGCCCCGGAATCCTCGATGTGCTGGCGACTGAGCTTGTAGGCCTGCTTCCAGCAGCGCAGCAAGTTCGCACAGTTGGTGGCCGTCTCGTAGGTGTAGGTCGCTGAGTACCTGTCCACGAAATAAATATTATTTTAGTTCAAAATAATGCCACTTATTACATTATTTACATCGATACATCATCGAATAACGGTTTAATATCAGAAAGAACTCGATTAATGCGTTGCGATGAGCCAGCGCGTCACGCGCTCATCTCTAGTTCACGAGGGAAAGTTGCGCACTGCACTTTGCAAATTTACTCACTTGAATATGTTCTCAAAGTTGATGATGCTCTTCACCTTCTGGACGAACACATTCGAGATCTGGCAGAGCAGGACCTGCATCTCGGGATCACGGCAATAGTGGCTGGACATGGTCCAGATGTGACGAAGCCCAACCATGATGTTGGGGATCTGCAGCACCACCATCTTAAAGCTCTCATAGCTTCGTACTTTCTGGTGAGTAGATAAAGAAATTTAAAACTATTAGTACTTTCACTGATAAGCTTTAAGTTTAGGTTAGGGTTACAATTAAGATAAGTGAGCAACAATAAATTAACAAGGCCTACGAAAATTAAGCACTAATGTTTCGGTTCCGAAAGGAACACGCTCTTGAGCGAACCACTAGTTCCAAACCGAAATCAAAGTTCCAGTTAGCGTTGTTTTTTAGTTTCCAACGTCTTGGATCTGGTATGTATTTGAATAGTGTACTTGTCCTTTAAGCTATTTGGTTGAAATAATTCCTTGTTTCAGCTGCAAAACGTGGAAGTATAAAACTCACCTCCAGATAATCTATGATGGTTCCTAAGTAGTCAGAGTTTTCCTTGGCCAGCTTGAAGCGAGCCTCTGTCTTTTCGACAACAGCTTGCCACTCATCAAGCACTGGGGATTTATCATCAGTCAGACGCTGTAGAACAGCTACCACAAACTCGGTCTTTAACTGCTCCAAAGTTCCGTAGAGCTCCACCTCCATTTTGTGCCAGTAGCGGTGCTCGGCCATTGGAGTGAAATCGTCTAGTTTGGCATCCGTAAGCGTCTTCATTGTCTTCTTGAGGTACTTAATCCAACCGTCGACCACTTCTTCCAGCTGCTGCTGGGTGTATGTGATCACCAGGTCCAGTCTTTTGGGGTCGACAGGCACCCTAATGATAGCGTCCTCGAATTCCGTTGCCTCCTGACCGGGCAGAATGTACGACGACGGCAGACTGAAGGCCCACACAATGTGATTGATGGTCCACGTTATTTCACTCTGGAACTCCTCGATCTCCTTGAGTAGCCGCCTCTGGATGGGCGTGATGCGTGGCGGCGTGGCTTCTTCGGCAGCGTGTTCCGCCTCTACTTTGGCCTTCGTCTCACTGAGCATCTTTTCCCATCGCTGACCAATCGTCAACTTTTCGACTTTTACCTCCACTGTAAAGAACTATTGGGTAAGTAACTTCTCGTGTACATAAATAGAAATAAAAGTTTCTTAATAAGTCTAGAGCAAGTATTTCTGAGAACTAAGTAAGATATGTACCTAGACCGATCAATTAGATAATGGAGCTTCCCATGAAGCATCTACTCACCTTCCTCCTCGGAGGACGACAAATGGGCTTCAACTTTGTGGGCGTCAGCTTCTTCTTCCTCCTCCGTGGGCTCAGCGTCCGGTTTCTTGGCCTTCGCCTTTTTGGCCGCCGCCTCTGCCTCCTTCATTTTCCTGGGAGGGAGTGGCAAATAAACAAACAAACACAATTAACGGCCGTCCAGTATGCAAAATTAACACAAAGCGTAATGAAAGGCTACCGATAAGCAAAATGAGCAACAAATACAAAGCGTAACAAAGGCTACTCCGCTGGAAGTGGACGAGGATATGGCCGCGAACCCAACTCCAGCACCTCCTGCGTTGGCATTTTTTAATCTGCATGACAGAAAGGGGCAAAAAAAAATGTTAAAACAAAAAAGATGCCCGAAATGAAAGGGGGAAAATTTAACTGTGGCGGTCAAGTGGCATTCGCGAGGCGGCAATGAAAGGCCAATGCAAGGATGAATGAGGCTCGCCAGGAAGTGCCATAAATGCTGCCTGCCAAACAAATGGAAAATGGCCAGAAGACAACAACCCAACGACACCGACGACAACGGAGTACGGCGCCGTTGATGGTAGCATGAAATCCGATTAAAAATAAAAATTTCTTATCGGATGCGCTGTAATTTATGTGCGAAAAGGGTTCTGTGCACCAGGATCGGGAAAAGGAGCATAAAAAAGGGGAGCAACGGCAACTGTGGCCGATGGTAACCAGCGATAAGCGCAAAACAAAGGCAAACAGAAAATTTGCACCAAAAAAATCAGAGAAAAAAACTCGAATGGGTTGGTTGAAAGAAAGGCAGCATTCACAATCGGAGCCCAGTCACTCCTCCACTCCAGCAGCAGCAGTAGCACCAGTAGCATCAGCTTGAAACCAATAAACCCAGGCCCGATTTTTCCCCAGAAGCCAGCAGAGCAGCGAATGCCACACCCTGACTGCCTTTGTTAAAAGTTAAATACTTTTGTTGTTTAAGCGCTCTCAAACGAAATTCCGATGGTTTGGATAGCTCCAATAGACCCGGGCCCGATTCCTTGGCCTCGCTGGATATATCCTCGCCGGTCTCTCCTCCAGCGCCGCCTGCTCCTCCGCCCCCAGATCCGCCGGCCTGCCCCTCATAACTGTCCATTTGCTGGCTATCCGCTGTGGCCGGTTCGCGAAATTGAAATTGAATGGCGCTCTTGTAAACCTGATTTTGGGGCGAAAAAAAGAAAACAGAGCCCACATGTACAATGGAATCAAAGATGGAGTGCCCGGATATTGGAGGCCGCGTTGTTCAGGTCCTGCGGTCTGTGTAGACTTTCTAATTGATTCGCCCCGTTCGCCATTCGCCGAAAACTGATTTTCAGGGAACAATTTTCCAATTTATTTTCATGCAAAGCTAATAATATGGAAGCCCACTCGCTGCCGACTTTGTGGACCGCAGAATTCACAAGGCCGAAGTCTTGGCTGGCATGGCAGTCTAATGGAAACCGCAGCCCGTTTTGGAGCTATGATGAAGCAATTTGCGTTGGCGGTCAACGCTTAAGGCTCGGTTCAGTGGGCGTGATGGCCCACCCACCGAGTCAACCAAGTCACCCAATCCGCCCGCTATCCTCACAGCTCCAAAGTGGTGCAGTGGAGCGGAAAAATCTTGCGGCACAGCGGGCATTTTGATAGATGACTGCCTTGTTTCGGGAATTAATTACAATTCGTCACAACATTTTGTTTTGCGGTCGGAGAGCGGACTTCGGGATGAAAAGACAAGCGGACGGAAGGACGAACGAGTCCTTGAAACAATGCTGGATCGGCCTTAAAGTCCTTGATTGATTGAACAACGGTTTATGGTGTGTGAAATGAGCGAATCGGGTGCAAGTTTGAGTGATTTTGGTTTGGTGATGCGTCTCTTAATGTCCGATTACGGATGGCAGCTCAGCAGTACGGTTCTCTCAGACTTACCAGGTTCAAGTCATCCCTCAGCGAGTTGATGAGTGACCCTCGAACGGTGCCTAGCAGAAAGTACAGGGGCATTTGGGCAAAGCAGGCTGATACGTCACTGAAGTTTGCTAAAAGGAAATAGAAGTTTACAACTTGCAGGGATTCAGAAGTGGGTAATAAAATAATACTATAGTGTAAATGTAATGTATTTCATATTTGATATTTAAATTATTTAATGTACTCACGTATCTCCCTCCGGTTTTTTCGCACGATGTATATGTACTTAATCTTCGGATCCAAGTCCGAGGACTCCATCCTTCCAAAATGGCAGTGCACTTGTGGGGTTTTCACGTACGCCGGGACAAGTTTCTGTAATTTTAGGCGACATTACTATCTAGTATATTCAGGGAGTTGAGCCATTTTCAATTAGGAATCTCCCAAACACTCCAGGTGCCTTTCAATTAGGGTGCTCACCTTTACTTCCACGTAGACGGGTACATAAGTGGCTTTCTTCTTCCTAAATTTGCTACCTTTTGGGAGGAGGAGGCGGAACATTTGAGGGAGTGCATTAGTAAGGGGCCGAAATGGGCGTGTCAGAAGCGAGTAAGCGAATGCAGCGCCGCGATTACGATTGTGATTGAGATTGATGGGGTGGAACAAAGTGCAGCGGGCGGAATTTGCATTGTGGCAAGTTGCGCGCTTCCATTTAAATGCAATGAATGAGCCGGCGAAACTTTGCTCTTATCTTTGCACCAGGCAATGGGAAATCAAATGAGTCGGTTGGGTGGAATAGTGGCTGCGTCGGAATGGCTGATTCAAATTAAAAGTTACAAAAGAAATGAATTTTAGCCGGGCAAACGAAAATGAGGCCCTTAAATATTTATGATGTGAAGTGGGTGGCGCAAATCAAAGTGTGGACCAAGATTTTCGTTTGATATCAAGTTGGACGGGCTACAAAATTATGCATTGCCAAAATGGGGAAAATAAAGGAGGAAAAACTGAAACTTTTAAATTAAAATCTTTGGACAGTAACAAAGGAAACTCAAGTAATGCATCCATCTTATTTACCGTTTTCCGTATCGGAGCTGGCTGAAAATATGGTTTTTATGTGGTTACAGAGAGATAATTGTAAAAGTTTAATCATAAGGCAGATATTCCTTATTCTTCAGTTTAGAACTAACCCAAATAATGAAAATATTATGTAGTTCTGACTTACGTCTGGATCGAGCTGAGCTCTTGCCACTCCCAGCCACGGTTGCCTCCTCCTCGCCCTCCAACTCGCCTTCTACCTCGGCGTCTGTGGTTTCACCACCAGTGTTGACCTCTTCGACGGGCTCTTGATCACCACCGGCTGGTGCCGCTGCATCCTGGCCAGCTTTCTTGCGTCCCTTTCCGGCTGCTCCTGCCGATGTCCCCGCCTTGCCGGCGGACTTTCCGCCCGCCATCCGGGCATCGCCCTTCTTTTTGCCCTTGCCCTTTTTGTCGGGAACTGTGGGTGGTGGGCGTGGCACCTCCTCCAGCACGGTAATCTCCTCCTCGATGAGCTTGTCGTAAAAGGTGCGCCAGAAGAACAACACTACGAAATCCAAATCGTTTTGGGTCTCGTAACGTCGCTGGAAAAAATTCTCCACGGCGGGCATATTTTTGCTGATCGTTGCATTCACATACTTGGGTTCAAAAACTCCCAGCATATTGGACATAATCGTCTTCAGCCAGACGACACGGGGTTCAACGTTGTTAAGGGACTCTGCCGCGGCATCGGCACTGTCTGAGGTGGATTCAAATTGCGTTTGTGACATGGTGGTCGTCGCTTATTTGAATAGGTTCTTGAAGTTGGGTGGTGGAGTGGGTTTCCGATGTGAGTGGGTTTTGGGTCCCTTGCTTGCTCTCTTTTGGTTGTTTGGCTGCCACGTCGGCGTCTTCGCGCGGCTGAACATCAAACGTTTGCCTTGATTTCGCAGGATTTCTCGTTACAAACAGGATCTCTCGTCCTCCCACTTGGATGCCAACTTGGTGGATGCCCAACCACCTTTCCGTTTTTGTTGTTCTTTCAATCAATTTCAGCTGCCTCGCTGTGCAGTTTGGTTTCGCTTCCGCCACAGAGTGCTGGCGTATTTACTCCCGGGCGTCTGAAAATCCTTTTGTGTATCCCAGGACAACAGTTGCGGCTGCAGCTACGGCAATGGCCAATGCCAGCCGTCTAAAAACCAAATATGGAATGCCTTGAAATGTTGTCTTTGGGCCACACTGTTCAGATATACAGGTACACAATTTGTTAACTGCGTTCCCTGACGAAAATATAGCAGGGCTGCTTTGATTAAAGCTGTCGAATAATAATAACGACGTTGCTTAAATTGTTTATGCTGCTTGTTTTGATTCCATTTCCCGGCCATGTTGCTGGTTGCCTTGACTAGCTGTCGTTAGGGCAACCCAACCCTACCCAACCCAGCCCAGTCCAACTATCCCCAACCCATTCGATTTAATGTAATTTCTGGTGCCCCCCTTCCGGTTACCTGTCAGCCGCACTTGCAACATGCAACAGTCGAATAGCAATGCCAGAGCATTGTGGGCCCTTTGAATGCACCAACCCAACACAACACAACCCAACCAATCCCCTGCCAAGTTATAGAGCTCACGCCGTTGCGTAAACAAAACACGCAGCCCTGACTTAATGGCTATGCACATTAGCAACGTGCCAGGGACTTTCCCAGTTGCCAGGTCTCCGGGTCCAGGTCAAGTAGCCCCGTAGCCCCCTGGGCTCCTGGGAAGCGGCGGACGTGGAACGATGGCCACGCTCAATAAGTGTATGGGACCATAAATGGAAATATTTACTCGGCACCGTCAACACGGCAAAGTGAGTTGAGTGAGGCTGTGGGTTAAGTAAGTGCAAGTGCAAAAGTCAACTTTGCCCGGATCTCAAATTGCCTAACAACCGACTGCCAGGCTCTTTGACGACTTCACTTAAAGTGCATGTCCCGTTGCTACCATCAAAGTTGCGCAATCAAACTTCGCAGCCACTTCAATGGGCTTGAGGAATCAGTTCCATGGGATGTCATCGATTTTTCATTAATACCTGGATTTTACCTACTTTCTGCAGGCCTTGAATTTTGATTATCTCGCTAATGTAATTTTTTATTAGACCGTCTAAGGTACACCGCAAAAAAATAAAATCAGATAAGGACATTCTCGTAGATGAGTGCAACCAGTTTACTAGTGTAAATTGTTGGCATACAAAGTACATACAAATATCATGAAAATGTTCTACTTTCGTCCTGTGGGTATCTTCCAGGAGAGGCAATTCCTGTGTGCAATCGAACAGGTGGTAGGAGTAACTTTTCCGCAAGAACATGTATTTTACAGAATTCACAAACGTAAATGGTGGTCGCCTTGTCGTTTATTATAGGATATGGACTGGAAGACGTGGTTTCGATCTCGTAACGCCCAAATTTGACCTTTTCGATGTTTCTTATGACTTTCACATTCTTCGATGCACGATCCAGTATTGGTTTTAGGTTCCTAAATGTTTTTTTTGAAGAGATGAATCGTTCTCAAGCTGGGATTTACCCATTTCGGACTTAGGAGCACTTTGGCCAAAACCACCAATATCGGAGCATCAAAGTTATTTATAAATTTTACTTCTAATTTAATAACTACACTTTCTTTTTATTATTTAAGGTTTTGAGTTTTAAGCTTAATAAATATCGAGCAAATATATGTTTTATACAATAAGTTGTATAACTTTTTTTCAGTGACAAAACATTTCGGGATATAATCTCAGAGCTACGCCACATCCTGCTACCTTGATCTATCGAAGACGCCAGTGCAGGGACAACCCGGCTCAATACTAATTAAAATAAATGAACATTTACGTCGTCACAGCAGGTGGATGTGAGGGCGAGAGGCCAGGAGTCCGGGCGAAAGATTAGGTGACGAGCCCGGGCCAACGGAGACATCATTAAAATGCATGGTTCAAACGGTGCGTATACTTAATATAGATTGGATTGAGAATGTGTGGATGGCGGGATGGGGGGTTTTGGCAGGATGGAAAGCTCCTGGATGAGTTGGCTCCTTTCGCTACAGCATTCGCTTGCGGTGGCTGTAATCTTTATGCGTCATGTTTTTATTTGTATTTATTATTGCGTCTGCGGAGAGCAGAGTAGCGAAGAGCACACTTTGTTTGCAGGTGAAATATTCCACGCATCCAGCGAAATGAGAATTTATTGACTTCACTCTGCATATGTGCGTGTGTCTGTGTGTGTGTGCCTTTTCTATAAGAGTCTCTGTTTGCGTACACGCAAAAATATTATAGCGATTCCCCTCTTGATTTTATATATAACTTTGTGCTGCAAAATATCTATGCGCTGCATAAATATAAAAATTGTATGTCTCTACTAGAGACTATTACCCAAAAATGATTAAAATCATATACATAATTCGAATCTCATAGATATCAAACACTATTTATTGCTGTGCTGCTTCGTTTCCGCTTGAATCCTGCCAGGACTCGGAGCCCCCTCTCCGTGCACCCACTGCATATTTATCTACGTCACACGGGCTTGATAAACACAACCATGGCTTCGAGACAACTCGAACGTCTGTTTGCATTTGTGCTTAATAACTTTTAAATGATGCGGGGCATGCCTTTGAAAAGGAAGTCAACTGAAAGGAGGTTCCTGGGCCCCGGAGTCATACTCCCTAATTAGAGCCATGCGATCGTAGGTGTGTGCAAAACTATTCAAACAGGCCAAAGAAGTCGAGCTAACTTGAAGCTGAAATATTTTTAATAAAAATTCGTTTTTTGTTTCGATATGTTTAAAGCACAGCATAGCTTCTTGTTAATACATATACAATATTCTAATCCCAGCTTAATTTCACGCCTCCAAGCGTTCTGGATGCTTGTTATTACACGATACAATCAGTCTTATAAAAATATTAAGGCCAATGTATAGGCTGGTAGCTCTGGATCGATACCTATTAGCCCTTGACCTGTCCGGTGAAGATAAGCACTGGGCTCCCAATAGGCTTTGCCAAACGGTTTCCATGGGGCCACCTGGTGATGGGGGGGAGCTTGGGCGGGCTTTTGTTTAGCCAGCTGAACATTTGCGAAATGGTTACAAACAGTTTTGAATGCCCATAATTGATGCAGGAGGAGCATGCCCAGAGCCCGGGAATCGCACTTCAATATGCATGCCAGTGTGCACTGGATACCCAGTTCCAAGTTACCATCCGGTTGGAATCAAACCAAGTGTGGTCAGGCGTCTCTGCTGGGCTGCCGGATGCAAAGCCGGAATAGTGGTCGGTCGGGTTGCGTTAATTAATAAACTGGGCCTACTTTAAGACGACGCCTGCATTGGCCAATTGCCATGGCATCCATGCAGTCGGGCAACTAGGCAACTAGGCAGTCGAGCCGTAACCGCAACAACTTCAATGCAGTTTTGTCTGCCACAAAGCCGAATTCCAGTAACTGGCAGAGATTGCATGCTTTGCGGATACTTAACGAGTCGACGCCTGAGGAACGGTCCAATCCCAAACTGATGCCCTCAAAGCCGTATAATTGGCCAGCGATGCGCCATCATCGACTCGATCGATTCCTTTGAGCATTAGCCAAATGCCGCATTTTTGAAGTAATAAAGCGCAGGTCAATCTCAGTTGTGGTTGCAGCTATAGCCAATCGCACAAGTCCACAGGAATTTTGGAGCTATTTGTGCAACTAGCAGTATGTGTATCTAACGCACAAGTGACGCTCAAAACAGGCTCTTCATCAGCCAATTCCATCGGAGTCAATCAACTTTAACTATACCTTATCAATCATATACTAAGGATTCCTTTAGTTCATAGAGGTTTGTTAATTAGATTTTGATTGGTTCGTCGTTTTCTTTCCCGCGAATTCATTGAACCCAAGTTTTGCAACGACTTGTGTGACCACTTGGCTTGGTTACCCTCGTTCTGAATCATTTGGAATGCCCTTTAGTGCGCAGGCTAATTAACATAGTCTGATTGCTGAGTCAGTTCCATTTACGTCTGTTAAAATCCTTCTGAAAATGGAAAAGTTTTGAGAAAAATGTAGCGTTGTCTTCAACAATATTATTCAACATTTTAGCCACCACCCAGCCACCTCATTCGCATAAGCAAAGTCAAGTTTTTGGCCAGAGTAGCAAAGTTTTTTGACTGGCTCAAGTTTTATCATATTTTTGCACAGGCAAATCTCAGCGAATAAGTCTCCGTTGCTCCGACTCTCGGTTCAATTTGCATACAGAGTTCGAGCATTATTTTTATTTACCTGATTCAGCGCTGATTTATGATTTTATCGTGAAAAATGCAGAGCTGCGGCGGACGAAGGACTACGAAGACGACAAGGACGTGGACGTGGATGTGGTGGAGAGCGAAGCTCACGGAAAGTCAATTGAAATGCAAACGTGGCCAGTGGTTGCCTTCCGGTGTCCGCGTAGCTGGGTGTCCGGGTGTTTGGGAGTGGATCCCAAGCTCCTCCTACTGCCTCCATTGTTTGTGTGCACCATTGCGTTTGGCCATAACTCAAAGCTAGAGCTTTGTTGCCCACCAATTGCTCGGGCGTCACGTGTTTTCATTTGGCGCCTCTCGTTCTCGCAAGGACGCCTTGTGCCAAGTGCTCGGGGAAATTGTCACGTCACAGGAAGTTGCAGGCGACGTCATTGACTCATAAATAAAGTTAGAGCTACATGAAGAAGTACGCTGCTGCTGGTGAGGATTCGAGCAACCAATTGCTTTGATACAATTTTGAACGAGCATCGGACAACGGATGTGCCACGAATGCAATCCAACGATCTCGGCTTTGTTCTCTGTCTGGTGATCCAAAGGCTGTCGCACCTTCACCATAATCTTACTCTTAGAAAATGATTTGATCGAAAGCCAGGGTCACTGCAGACTTGGTGACCCTTAAATGGACACAGCTTTCTCGTTAATTGAGGACAAATTTTATTTGGCATGAACTCTCCTATACGCAGGTACCTTTTTATGTATATATGGCCTGAAATACTGGCACCATTCGCACAGTTAAACACGTCAATATGTTATGACTGTTGTTTGTGAGTGGGTGAACCAGGAGTCAGGTGCGTAAATGCTCCGGGGGGCTGTCAGTCACGGCTGCCAGCGGCATTTTCTCAAGAATTTTCGATTTTGGGGGGCGGGTGGTGTGGCGTGTCCTGGCCAGCAATGCGCGCGGCAGCCGTCATGTGGCTGTTTCATTAAAATATGCAAGCAATATTGCGGCATAAAAACACACGAAATTATACAAAAGCCGGGCAAACGAACGCCCACACACGCGGCACGATGTCAGGGTGAATTTTTCATAATTTCCAGCGTTCGAGAAGGAGGCAGGCAAAAATATTGCAATATTTAACGGACGTAGCAACGTAGGCTCGCTCCTGTTTTTGCTGCAGTTGTCAGCCAGCATGGCTAGTATGGAGTGGTTAAGGGGCGGACAGGGGGAAAAGGATACGGTGGGCAGGACGGGAGAGGCGGACAACCAACACATTGAAAGCGCATTTATTTGTCACTTGTCAACCGGCCCAACGTCGCATCCTGGTCCAACTGGCATTTTATAATTCCCGAACGTTTTCCTGGCTCCTCCTTGCCAGGACTCGTTGAGAAATGTCTCTTGATTGTCGCTCACACTCTCATACAGCGAAAGAAATAAGGTCTACCTCACTTATACACAGAATATTAGTCTTGCCTTAGTAGTTCGATTGTAACTATATTCTTACATATTGATTACTTAAAAAAACTTCACTTAAAAATATTTATTGAACACCTTATTCTTTAGAAAATATTTGTTACAGTGCATTTGGACACTTAATGTGGTTTGGGGGCTGGACAAGGCAAGGGCTGAACTTTTATTAATTACCTGCATGTGGCGGACAGCGGTCGCGCGGCGGTCTGTAGGCGGTCTGTCCGTCTATCTGTCTGCCTGCCATTTTGTGGCGCACGCGGCGTATGAGTTATATGCCGGGGACACTGGAGCGTCGAAGGCTGTTTTCATTTAATTTCATGTTTCAATTTTCAAGCAATTAA
Source organism: Drosophila simulans (assembly GCF_016746395.2). Classification (NCBI taxonomy): domain Eukaryota; kingdom Metazoa; phylum Arthropoda; class Insecta; order Diptera; family Drosophilidae; genus Drosophila; species Drosophila simulans. Next base: position 24,611,186 of record NC_052523.2, on the reverse strand, counting down.
CGCATAAAAGGCCGAACACTGGCTGCCTTGCCCAAATAATTGACCAAGATGGAAAACAGTCAGCTGCAATTTCATATGCAAATGGCTTCGGGTGTGGGGCGAGAAAATACAAAAAAATACAACGAAAAAAAACCGAGATGGTTAGCAGTTGGTGGAAATGCATTTCCCCAATGGCATGAAAAGAGTGGGTGCTTGAATGGTGGGTGGGCCGTCTGTTTTTTCTAATAAATGAAGTGAAAATGTTTTCAGCAAACAAATTTATGAGGCGTGCAGCATCGAAATTATGATAAAAGATTGAAGTGTGCGCATGTGAGCGTTGCCTTGGCTCCTGTCTCTCTGTGTGTGTGTGTATGGGTGTGAGTGTGTGTGTTCGAGTGTTTGTATATAAAGCAAATATGCGCAAATTCGTGTTCTGGCGAAGTAAAGCAGAATGGAGCGCCGAACCAAAAGTGGCGCGTACTCAAACGTAAAATGTTTGTTTGCGGCCGTTGAAGGGGTTGCGGGGAAAGCAACCCCCCATGGTACCCAAACACCCCTTGGTATGTGCACACATCAATCACAGTTGCCAGAGCCAACGAGAAAAAATTAAATAAAAAGAATGAAAATGCCAGTGAGAATTTTCGGGAAGCTAAAGATGCATGTGTCTGTATCTGTATCTGTACATTCATAACTACAGCAGAGTGGCAAAATAAATATGGGACGTAGTCACATAGTCATAGTCACACACACACAGACGAAGCCACGCTAATTTCCGTCACGTTGCGCACACAAAGGAGCGGCAAGGCACGTGAGGAAACCGAAAAATATATGCACGGCAAAAAATGACAAAGCATTATCGGTTCCCCAGTGCAGTCTCACATAGTTCTTGTTGATATTTTGCTAAAAAACCTTAAATCACAATGAAACAGGTTTGCAGGATACTTTCCTCATGAGCTATCCAAAAGGGTTTATGATTTGTGTCCAAAAGGATATATATAATTCCTAAATACTCGATAATTACAAGCCAATTTTGCACGCGATACAAATAGTTTTCCTCCATGTATCCATAGTGCAGAAGTCGACTTGCTCCTTTCCGCCAAAGATATGTGGCAGAAGGCAAGAGAACGGCTGAAAAAGTGGGAAAGGCAGCGGACATCGAGTGCATTGAGTGCTGTAACAAGCGTGTAGCCTTCTTTTTTGGGCCAAAAGCTGCAGCTGCGTGTATCAGGTGGCATCAGAAGTCACCTTGACTTCCACATGAATGGCGAAAAGTGCGGCACAAAAGAAAAGTCAGTGGAAATGTTGAACATGTCAGGACAGGGAATATTTTGATGCTCAGCAGAAAGCAGGCTATTTCCGGTTTGGGTTGCCGCTATGATCGACTAAAGTTTTCAATTAGCTTTACGGCTAAAACCAAAAACTCTCTCTCTCGGCTGAAAATTTGCTTTATTTGGCCATTATCCAGGCATCTAACTGGTTTCTGCTTCTGTATCTGATTCGGGGCGCACCATGCAAATTGAATTGCATATGGCCACTCCGGCAGAGGAGGAACTTTTCCACTTTTACTTTGATGAATGTTTCCAGCCAAGTCGCCTCGATAGTAACTGCGCACAAGTATGTGCTGCGATGGCTGGGCTGAAAACTTACTTTCGAGAGCCTCAAAAATAGCACAAAACACGCTTTAAGTTGGACAACTTTAATGATAGCAAACTAAACGCCAGGTAAACGAGTTTGCCCAGCAAGTTAAACACCTATAAAAATACAACTTTCATTTACGAACATCAACGACAAGGGTTCGAAGGCGGCATGTAAAACAATTTCGGGCTTCTGGGCGTTACTCTTTGCCAACTGGTGAAGCGTGCAGCGTGTAAACGAGAGCTGGGAGTGAGGAATCCAGTGACTTTCAGCTGTGATTTTCAACTTAATTAATTAAAAGCAAATTAAAAGTTTTAATCTCTGCGCTACAAATTGTTGCTGCAGAAAGGGTTTCTCTGGCAGCCCAAAAAAGTGCCTACAACATCATTTCGAGTGGGAGTGGCGTGGAATGGAAGTTAAAGAAGCCTCCACTGATGAGCAAAAATAATAAACTGTTGCCGAGTTGCTCTTGTTGTTCCCGGAATCTGAAAACAATCAGGGGGAGTGGAGTACGGCTCCGCCAGCAACAAAAGAGTTAGCCCGAAATAAAAGGGTTCATTTGGGGTTGGAGCTTCTTCGTTTTGGCATGGGTTTGAGTGGATGTTTGGTTTCATAAGCCAGTGTAAGCAGATTTTATCTTAATTCAACGCAAAATTAACAAATTTTCAAGCCAAACAACGGCTGACAAGACGAGCAAAGTCAATTTGCTTAAACGATTGGCTCGGAATTGACCCCCTCGGCGGTAGATCCACTCCACCTTTTAATGTTCCAGCAGTCGGCACAGGCCATAATAACTGTTTATTTGCTAGTTTTGAATCCAGAAATTTATTGCTCGAAGCTCCTTGATTTGATCAATGGCCCCGAATCAAAGCCAAATGGAATGCACGTAGCTTCGGCATTATGGCACAGCCATCGCCTTCACCTTCTGCCACTGCATCTCAGCCATCCGGGGATGCTGCTAAACGTCACTGGCTGAATTTATGATGCAATGTCGCCTCCGAGAGCTGCATTCATCACGTTCCCGTCAGCTGCATGTCCAAGGCGTCGGATGGTTGTCATAAAAGATGCTCATCACCAGTTTTCGGGTGCCTTCTTTTCCCGAAGATGATGCCATAAAGCGTTTGTGCCGGAGCCCCGTCCGCATCTCTGCGGCCATCACGACTAAGCCATGAATATATATTGTATTCTCGGCGAAAATCTGTTTCTTTCGCTAATTGCATGGCCATAAATCTATAGGCTGTCTCGATTTGAGGGCGTGGCCGGCAGTGTCTTGTTTTGCATTTGCGAAATGAAAACACAATGCCGGCCAAGTAAGCCGCCTGGCCTGCCAAGTGCACGTCGATTTCGCTAACGGGCGCCGTAGTAGTACACCGAGAGAAAAACTGCCCATTTATGGAACCACTTATACCCATGACAACTCTTATCCTAAAACGGCTTATTATCAAGAAAAAGGGCCATATTTTAGTGGGAAAAGTTGCCATTAACTAACCAAAGCTGGGAAATCATTAAACCATATAATTTCGTTTGGTCCAGTGAGTTTTGAACTAATTTAGAAACCCATATTTTGTTATTCTCCCCGTGTATTTAGTTGCAACATTTTATTGTGGAGTTTTTGGCAGGGCCTGTCCTGGCTCTTGTCCGATGTTGCCGCTGCTGCAGAAGCACTCGTAAATGTCATGCCGTGCATTTGCATTTCAATTTCCATTACAATTTGGAATGCCAGACCCCCGCCCAATGGTAGTGCCACCCCACTCAGCTAAGTCACCCACTGCCGTTTGCTGTTTGGCCGCGATTAGCGCGCTATAAATCCAAAAATGTTGCTGTATTTTAACAATGTTTTTGCGTTCGGAATGCCAGCCAGTCAGCTGGCTGTTTCGCCAATGGCCACTGTGTTTGCTTCCGACGTTTTGTGTTGTTAAATGCATGCAGCGACCATAAACCAAATCATTCGGCTCTGCCACGCCCCCAAAAGTGGCGGAGGCTGTGAAACATTGTCCTGGCATTTGGGAGCTCCACTCGAAGGGAGCGATAGATCGTGCTTCAAAATATGCAACTCATTTTGCTGATGTTTCTGGCAAGCGGGTTGGCATTGCTGTATTCCAGCATAGTATCCCAGTATTCCAGTATCCCATTTGCATTATTTGTTGCCCGATACGCATTTAATTAAAATGGGGCATTTGCATTAGTATTGGCTTAGCCGCATAGCGACTGGGATTAGAATCAGCCATATAGTGCTGCCATTCTAATCGGAAACACATTTCAGCAGGGTTTAAAAACTTTACAGAGTGAGCTGTCAGTGATGAATGGTCTTTCAATGCCACAAATTATTTAAAATGTAATCGTATGAAGTTGTTATACTGCCAAACAAGATACAAGTATTTTTCAGATCAAAACCTTCTATCTCTTAGTTAATATAAATAATAATAGCCAGAGACAATTTATAAAATGATATAAATGGGTTTCTGCATACCATTACATTCACTTAAGTGAGTTGCATTACCCTTCATAAGTTTTACCTTTCTTCTGCGAAGTTCACCCTGTAGTCGAGTGTAATTATAGTTGATTTACTCAGCAGAATAAGCCACATATTTACTTAGTAGCTGTGTCAGCAGAATTGAAGACGATTGAAGAGGTCTCGAGCATCTTGAGACCCGAGTTTTCCCCCGGCACGTATAGTATCCATACGTATGTGTAATGGCTGGGCATTTTGCCTACTCATTTTGCGTTACGCATACGCCGTGTGTGCGCGACGAGCTCCTTGGCAATATGGTTACGTGTAAAACTTTAAACAGCACGATGACTGCACAATTATGGCGCAAAGGGTTGAGAAAGCGGTGTGTTAGAGGAGGGAGCTCCTAGGTTGGTGGTGCAAAGTTGAAATTGTGGTTGGGTCTTGGCTGCAGCCAATGGCTTGTAAATAATACGAGCTGGGTCGCGATGGCTTTGCCATTCTGTGGCCTTTGCATCGTGCCACGGTTTGTGGCGCTGTCGCTCCTGTTGCTGTTGCTGCAACTAATTAAGACAAACTAACGGTGTGCTGGGGGTGGGCGACCGGTGTCCTTGAGCGGCAGCTTTGCTCAAGGACGAGCGCCAGGGGATGCGTGCCCACCATACGTGTTTTGATATATGTGCTTTTGTTACAATCACAATGTGCTTACACGGCGTGTAGGGAGAGTGTGTGAGCAAGCCGGGTGCCAAGTGCACTTAATTTGTTTGCTTAATTTACAAAACATGAGACGCTGGCGATGGCCTGGTCCTGCTCCTGCTCCTGTTCCCAGGACCCTGATCCCTGGCTCCTGTTCCTCCCTTGTGTGTGTGTGTGTGTGTTTAGCACTCCCCGGCTGTGTCATCAGCGGTATCAGCTTCAGTGGGTAACTGGTGTTGCATGTAAGTGCAGCTGTTGTTGGTGAACGCGAGAAACAAGGACCAACTTCGTCATGGGCATCCTTGAACGGTCCCCCTATGCGAAAGTGTGTGTGTGTCCTAATAAGGGGATCACTGCCTTAATTATGCGCACCTAAAGTGCTAGGCGATACAAACAGTGTTCAAAGCTTAAACCCGTAAATGGCAATAAAACACCGTTTGTACATTTTGTATTATTTATTTATTTCGTCATATAATTCTTGCCTTTATCGCATTTAATTTTGAGCTAAATTCCACGCCCACATCGGCGTGCACTTTGTTGGTTTTTGTGTGGTTTGATTTCGTTTGACCTTTTTGCCTTTGCTTAACTCGCATTAAATTATTCATAATTATGCATATTTAATATATAATTTCCTCCCGTTGACTCGTTTGCTCGACTCTCATCGGCTTTTGTTATTTTCTCGTTTTCCTGTATTTAAGTTTGATTTTACATTTTGTTATTAGTTTGCATTTCAGTTTAGTTAAGTTTAGTTTGGGTGTCAGTTACTTCGATCTGCCACAACTCGCTAAAATAATATCGGTTTCTCTTCTCTTTTGATTTACATTATTTTGCTTTTTGGGCTTACTCAGTAATTGGAAATATTTCCAAAATTTTCGTTTCTTAGCTGAGAAATACGATTATGCAGAACACGATTCAGAATCAAACGTAACCTGAATTTTTGTGAGTTTGCGCTGCGCATCAACATCTAAAAATAGTCCTTTGGCCAAGGAGTTTGGATTTACCTTCAGTGCGTTCCGCAGAATGCACTCTTAACATCTTTCAACTGACATATACCCACTAAAGTTCTTCTCCATGGCAACCATTACTCGATAAATATATACGCTGCATTTATTTATGTAAATTTAGTCTAAAACAAAGTCCATCTTATGCTGCCAAAACAAACCGTTCGACGGAAATAAAACATTCAACAGAAAATGGACAAAATGATACCGCAAATAAGCCACAATTGAAATGAAAACAAATCCAATTAAACTGAATTTGGCCAATATCCATTTTGACTGTTCCGATTTCATAGATTTTTCATAAGGACTTAATTAGTTTTGTATTTAACTTTTTCTCCACACATTTCGCTCTAGCTTTAATTAATGTTTGCCCATGTGAGGGTTTCGTATTTATTTATTTATTATTTACTGTTTTTTCTTTAGTTCTTTACAGTAATTATTTACATAACTTATGTGCCTAGGCTGCGGTAGTTGGAGGGTAGGGTGTACTTAGTAGTTAAATGTGTGTCGCTTATGCTTATTAATTGTTGTTTTCTTTTGTTATGTAATTTGTTTGCAAGTGTTGGTTGCAAGTGCATGTGTTAATTTATTTAAATTTATGGATTCGTTTCTTTTTTCTATACTCTGTGTTGTCTGCAGGCAGTTTTGTAGTTTTTTTTTTTCGAAGAGTTAAACACCACGCCTTCATCCACAACATGCAATTACGTGTGTTACGTATTAAATTTATGCTATATATTTACTTTTACTATTATTATTTTAACCTTCTTTTCGATCTATGCCCGAGCTTGTGTGGAAATTCAGCCCCGGCTGACTTATGTTTAATGTATTGTTATTATCAGAATTTTGTATGTAGCCATCGCAAATTAATTAATGCATTGAAAATATTCCTTCGCTTTGAACTTATGGACTGCGACCCAGTTTTTTTTGTTTGTTTGGCGAATGAGGCAAATAAAAAAAAAATATAAAATACAAGGACATGCTACTAGGCGTTGACAATCCAGGGTCGCTGTCGCCAACACTTTCCCCCACTCCCAAACCCATTATAGGTTTTTTTCTTTGTTTTTTCCTTTTGATTTTTGCATATCCTTTGCTGTTTTTTTTGCTATCAAGCACTCGTTCTGTTTTGTTATTTTTTAATTACACAGCTTGCGCTGTTGTTTCATCCTTGGAGGTGACTTGTCCGGCTGCATTTGCGTTTTCCATCGCGGATTTAAGCGGTCCGCTGCGGTCACAGATGCGCCATGGCCAGTGTGAAAATCGCCAGCGAAACAGCGCCAAAGGCTCCACAGCAAATGCAGCAGCGCTGCGAGGCGCCTGTCAGCGCCGAGTTGTCCGGATCTCCGTTGGCATACCGCTTGGATCCCTCGAGTCCCAGCAGATTTGGCGATATGGTCGTCGGCGGCGCCGCATTCAGCCCGATCCGCTGCGCCACGACCTTGTGGTACATGTGCCGGATGGTCACCACGCACTGCAGGTTCACGCTGTGCTGGTACTTCGTCTCGAAGAAGCCCTGCAGCGCCTGGCTGTTGGGGTAGATGTCCAGCGAGGAGTACGTGGTGGAGCCCTCGTAGGTGTCCTGCGAGATGCGCTGCAGCGGCGTCCTGCGGATCTGCAAGAGATGAGTGGGGAATGTCAGTATACTTGCTTTTTGCAGTCGAGGACGATGCAAATGCTTTTAAGTTGTCTGGATATTCTATAGCTATTCATTTCTTAATACCATAATAACGTAAAGTAAATGGAAATATCTCGAGTTTGGAAAGGTGTAATTGTCTCGCGTGTGTTCTAGTTCTTGTCTCGAATGTGCTTGAGTGTCCTGCAACTCACCTGGTTTCCGTTGATGCTCCAGGTGATGTTGGCCGGTGGATACGAAGGTCCCACCGTGCACACAGCCTTGAAGTTGTCGTTCACGCCAATCACCTTCTTGTCCACCTGCATCACCGGATCGTCTTTGGGCAGCTCAATCACCTGCATGTGGGCCGATCGAATCTCGGTGTGGAAGAGCGGTGCGTCCTCGGAGACCTCGCACTGATAGCTGCCGCTCAGCTCCCGGGTGACACCCTTCAACGTCACCGACGTGGCATCCGAGTTGGCGAGCTGAAAGTGGGCAAATGGAATAGGGACTTAAAGCACGGTGCACTAAAAGGTATAAAATACTTTTCGAAGTGATAACGATACGCTTTAATTGACTTCTGCACTAGACTTGATTTGACTGACTTGGGAACCTTCAATAATGTCTTGTTTCCCAGTGAGATTGCAATGGAAATGCGTCTCTGTCACTGTCAATATCCAAAACGAATTAAACTCCATCTTTGCACAGATTCCTCTTTCCGATCGCCATTCCCGAAAAACCCACATCAGATGGCATGAAAAGCGCAGGCAACGCATTTGTTGGTAATCAGCAGAGCATGAGTGAGTACCAGAAGCGAAATTTCGATTGGTTTGGGTATGCCGAACCCTAAGAGCTAGCTGGCAAAGGGAAACCACCCTTTGGAGATCCATTGACAGGGTATTCCAGCTTCGAGACCACTTGGTTTTTGAATCGCACTCGTTGTCGCAGTTTAGCATATTCTGTTAATTGCCAGCAAGCGCTTGCCACTTGGCAAACAGTTGTGCAATATCCTACTCAAAATCCACTTCAGCAGCGAACCACTCGCGATTACCTACCAGCCTGGATGAGTGTGCGAGCGTGTGTGCGTATGTGGGTGTGTGTGAGTGAGGTCCTTTTATCGCAGTCCTGGCCTTTTGTATTTAAGTTCAGCCAGCAACGAGTACAACCCATTCGCATTCGAGTTTTGCATATGCCACCAAAGCCAGAGCGCGAACGTTGCCATCGCTTTGTTCATTTGCATCTGTACTAATCCCGGCATGGCTGCCGTTGTTGGTCGGTCGGTGGGTCCCATTGCTATTGGCATATACTCGCAGCAGCATAGAGGAGCATCCACCCACAACACAATACACCATGCCCCATCCTTTATCCTTTCTAGTGCCCCGCGGCAAACAACAGCTTTTTACGATTGTTTCAACACTTTGGCGCATTGCTCGGCTTGGCCTGGCTTTTCCTATTTAGTTTGTTGTTTTCTTTCCAGCTAGTTGTGCCAGTTCATTCGCAGATAACGCCGTCGATAAGGGCCGCCAGGCACCTACAACCTTCTGGTATTTACCCCGTTACCCGCCCTTTTCGAACCCCTTCTCGGATTCCCTGTGCTCTGCGGCGGTTGCCAATTGGCATATTGGCCATGGAATGGCTGCTTCGTGGCCCCTGGCGAGCTGTGGTTTTAGTGGCGACGCTGATCTCGTTACGCAATCGTAAAATGAAAACAAATGCGAATCGTATTGATAAGGTTCTCTATATGCAAAGGGGGGTGTGCCTGGATCCATGAATAATGTGCACTGGGCTAGAGATGCATTATGGCTTCCATGACTTATGGGGGCTAGGGACTTATGAAGTAGCGACTGGTCATGCCATGTTTTTAATAAACAATAGTAAACCAAAAGTATAACTATTTTTTTATGTTATAATATGTAAGATTTATCATCTATATAGTATAAGTTATATTACACATTGCTGTGTAGCAAAGAGAAATGTACACAATGTTGTGAAAGCAAATAATTGTTTTAAATGTTGAAGTATCCCATTTGAATAATATTTTCAATTTAGCTGTGCACACAAACAGGTTGAGTTGCGCCGCTTTCACTGGGCCTGAGGCGATTGCGACCCCCTCTAATTAAATGACACTAATTATGTAATCAAGCATATACGGAAAAGTTGTTCCTGACCCGCTTTATTTATTCAACTGCTTCGTGCGGTGGGGATTTTTCTTGTTGTTCTGCGGCGGACTGCTACGTCTGTCATATTTATTTAATTGCATGTGACTTTATTTGTTGGTCCTCTCGGTGGCTCTTTGCGGCGGAAGCGGAAGTGGCAGCGCCAGGAAGCGCGCCAAACAAACGCAAATGTCTGCCATTTTGAGGAATGACACACACACACCCGCACACACATTCATCCTTTTAGTTTGCTCGCATGAAACTGTGGCCATTTCGTAACTGCTCCTCCGGGCAGAGAAAACAAGAACAGAAAAAAAGAGTAGCGAAATGTGAGGCAGGGAAAACTCAACTCAAGTTGCGTTTGTCGTGAAAAGTTTTTTTTTCTGTACCAACTCGGCCCACGCCGTTTCCCCCTTTTTATTTATTTGTTGGCTTTTAATTTCTATTTATATTTTATATTGCTTTAGCAGCCACAGCTGCAACTTTCTGGCATGAGAAAAAGGAAGAAAGAAATGAAATGACGCCACTAAAGCGTAATTTTGCATGCCAAACACACACAGGAGTTTTCCCAGCCAACACACACGCACACCCCTTCAACCCATGTGTGAGAGTAAAGTATTGTTTCAATAATTCTGGCTTTATGAAATAATAACTTTACGGCAAAAAAGCTCTCGGCCCGGCTGAGCTGAGCTGAGCTGCCAGAGTCGTCGAGTTGTAAGAATACAATGAATTTCATTGCAGTGCCCTGCCTGACTCACTTTTCTCTACTCTACTCTTCGCTACCATCCCATTCCATTCCATTTTCCCAGCACTTTCCCACAGCCATTTTCCGTTTTCTTCCTCCTGCGACTGCTGGCTCCTCGCTGAGTTTCCGCTGTTTGTTGTGCAGCAATTTTAATTTTGCCAACGCTGTCGCATGCGGCACACTAACACACGCGCACGCGAGGATGCGGAGTATCTGTGTGAGCCGGAGCTCAGCTGCAGCATCCTCGTTTGCATGCAACACTTTATGAATTATTGCTGTATCAACTCAAGTCGCGGCCACACAACCGCACACACACACACACTCCTTTACTCCTATTCCCCGACACATACACTCACACTCACGAGCTCACACACTCCCATGTGCACGTATTATGTCATGCCGAATTTCCGTTGCCTGGAGCATTGTTGTAACTAACGGCTCCTCTTTCTCCAACCAATTTTCCCCCGGCCATGCCACCCACTTCTGCGAATTTTCCAGTTGCCGTTGGCATTTCACAACTTCGACTGCCTAACGCTGGGCAAAAACCGACCACAAATTTAGTGAATGAGATGTTTCCGGTGCGGTTGTTATTCTTCTTCTGCTGCCAGAGCAGTTGCTATGAACAATTTTTGGTGTTTGGAAAATGCATGGCTTTTTATTGTGCTCATTGTTGGCCCAGGCAGACAACAGCACGCCCAAGTGAATGCCCCACCCCCACTAAAGCACCCGCAAACCCCCAATCCCCAACCGACCGACCCTCTAACCAATGCCATTTGGCGGCCGTTGGATGGAAGGACTGCAGGACGGACGCAGCTAGTTACACTCTGCGATTCCGGGGAGCTGGGTGTGCACACTTCACGAATGCATTTCGCATTTTTATTTATTATGTTTATTTGTTGCCATTTGTCACACAACAATTTCTAGCCAAGGCCGCCGCAATGGCGTAAACAACAACAGCGGAAAAATGGCTGGGGGAAAATGGCTTGGGAAAAATGCCTGCATGTGACTAGCCTGAGTGGCTAATGGAAATTGAAGTGAGTCCTCAGAAAGGGAGATTTCATAAGGTACACGGATTAAAGTTCAATGTGGTTGAAAGAATGATACAAATTAAGTAAAATGAATATCAAATTTCGTAAATAAATCGAACTAAATTATCATCATAATTCTAAATATTAACGTAATTTTAAAAAACGTACAAAAAGAAACTGATTCCGCATGGCCTTTTTGCAACAAAAAACACTACCTTGTATCTTACAATGTAGCCCATTAAGACCTTAAAAACTTGTCTGAATCAGCCATAGAAAATTAGCCCTTGCCCTTTGCACACTTAATTCTTCGCCTCCTTCTCCTGTCTAGTGCATCTAATTAACAACTGCCTAAAGAAGCCCACAAAAAGGGGAAACCCTTGGGAGTACATTCAAATCGTAGACCATAGACAACGGCCAACTTTTTTGGTCACTTCTGTCGCCAGTTTTCCCTTTTCGGCCGCCGCTGAAATTTCCCAGAGGCAAGTGCATTAATTTTAAGCGCACATTGCTGTGCATAAATGCGAGGCGTGTCGGGTTATTAACAATGTTAAAAGCAAGCGCGCCAGCAGCCAGGACACTCAGGCAAAAGCCAAAAGGACACTGCTTTCGAGTGTGTGTGTGTGTTGGAGTACGACTGACGCTGCCATTACCGCAAACTTAATGCGGAATAATTCCTTCCGTGTTGACAGTGTGCAAAAAGTTTTTGGGGCGCAAATTTCTGGGATCTCCGCGGCTGGAAAGGCGGGTGAGTGCCGAGGAAAAGTGTGTCCACACGCCGATGGCAGAGAAAGGGAGACAGCAACGGAGAAAGGAACAGGGACAGAGGCTTGCTGGCGATTTTATTGTTGTGGCGGACAATGAATAAGCCGCAAAACTTTAGAGCACTTGGCATATCCTATTCCCGTTCCCGCTCTGCAAAGGACTGCCCCTTCCCCTTTTTAAAGGATGACCCTCAACCCGTTGAGAGAGCGGCCTGGTAATTGTGTTTTTAATTGAAGATTGCCAGCGAAGCGAGCGCTGTCTCTAAATTAAAAATTTAATTACATTTAACATGATGGCTTTCCTGTTTATTTCCCCCTTTTTACATTTCTATATATTTACTTTTTTTTGCTGTTGTCCCCGTTGACATGTGTAAAGTACTGCACAGAGAAAAATCTAGGACCAGGGAATTTTTCTAACATAAATCATAGCAAAATATTATTTAAAAAAATAATATAATATTTATATATAAATAAATAAATAATCTTAATAAAATATTTATTAAGAGTGCCTTAAAATTTGTTTTAAATACTTTTATCAAGCTATAGCTGTCCTAAATCAGAAACCAATTATCAAAGTTAAAAGCTCCACTATTTTTTTCCGAGTGTGATGCATAGGGGCGGTAGGCGTGGCTGTTGCTTTGCCTTGCTGAATGACTTTTGAAGTTTTGACGACGCGACTTGGCGTTGACTTCCTGCCCACCGCCTTAATATGCATACATTTACATTCCAATAACGCTCAAGTGGACGACACGAGTGCACTTTGGTCGGTCGGCCACGCCCCCATCTCCTGCAGCGCCCAGTGCGCCCACAAGTGCCTTTGGATGTCAGCGGCAGCATCATCAGCAGCTGCAGCTGCCTTTCGAGTGCCCGATGCTTTATGGGCCACGCCCATACCACACCTACGACACGCCCCCTCACCCACACACACGCTCCTTCACATTCACATGCTCGCACACACATGTATGCATATGCATAATGGCCGCCAACTTGGCACGAGCGTAACTTTTCTCATTAAGCGTGTTTAGCTGTTTGAAATGATTTAGCAAAAGTAAAACAAGTCAAGTTATAATGTTTTAATCTCAATTAAGGCACTTGCCACAATTTCGTAGCTGGCTCACTATCACCATCCAGCATCCTGCATTCTGCATCCACTAGCCATTCCCCTCTTCATTTGGCCCAGTTGCCTTGGCATAACTTAAAAATTCCATTTCCATTTGTGGTGTGGCCTTTGACGTTTGCCTTCGTTAGTGCCGGCAACTATCAATTTAAGTTGGAAAACACAGCTGCCGGCGCCTCATTTCGATTTGTTGCTGCTGCCTTGGGGTGTAGGGTATTTTTTCCACCTTCACCTTTTTTTTAGTTTAGTTTTTGCACTTTTGCACTTTTCAAAAGCCACCTTTTAACATGGCATCATCATCAGCAGCAGCGTGGCCAGTGGGGTGGGGTCTAAAAACTATGGGCAACCTTCAAACTTAATTGCACAGCGAGCACGATGGCTAAATCATTTGCATTATGCAATCGACCACAGGATACCCAAGCTCCACTCCACTCGGATTTCCCATCTTTTCTTACGCTTTTCACCTTTAGCGGTTAACGGCTGATTGCGTCTCAAGCCGTTTTGCTCGGGAGTGGAGTGAAAATTTGCTCAAATTAAAATGAGTTTGCATCCATCTGCAGCGCTCCCATAAGTAGGCTACAAAAATTTTCGCATTAACCTCAATGTGTTGGTTTGTTTGTGAGCGTGCTCGTTTTCATTGAATAGTTTCCAATTCGCTGGCGCTGTAAGGCCAAATAAAGATCGGTGGGGGAGATGGAATTGGGAAATAATTAACACGCATAGCTTGACGCCCCGCCCACTGCACTGCCCACAGCCACGCCCACAGAACGCCAAGGACCCCGAACGCTGCAATCGAAATATTTAATTAGTGCAAAAATGCCTTTGAATGCTAATTAGTGGCAAATTAACATCTGAGCAGGGACTGCTTTATTTTTTCCGTATTTTATTGTATTTTATTTCGGTTTTCTTTCGCACGACTCCCTCTTTTTCATCTCTTTTTGTCTCGGCCAATGCATTGGGGAGACTGGGGGTGCAAATTAAAGACACAATCAAAGCAAATTAATCAAGTCCACGCTGATTGATGTGGCCAGCACGCCATTATCGATACAGTTGAGATGGCCAAAAAGACCAATGGATTTTTGGCAGAGCGAGCAGCAGGCAGACAGACAAACCGGAAACGGAAGTCGGGGGCAAATTATTTCTATGGAGCAGCCTTCGCCATCCCTCGATTGCTTTGTTTCGCTTACACAAAACAAACATTACTCCATCATTGCACCCTCGCTTTATGCCATTATTTATGATTATTTAACGTTCCCCCTTTTGGCGCATTTGAAAAATGTAGCCCGAAGTGTTTGTAAATGAGTTTGCAGTTTTATGTGCGGACGAATGAGTTTTCAATTTATATTTCGTCCATACAAATTTTTCATGGTAAATTCAATTTTATTTATTTATGATTATACGACAATCGATTCGTTTTTCACAACCCTCGGAAATCGACGCTCTCACACAGACTGTTTATTTGAATACGTGCACTTGATCGGCAGAAAGCAGATGTTAGCGGGTTCTTAAATCATTACATACATTGTACAACAGCATTAAATTGTTAATGCAATTTTTATGATTAAGATTACTGAGATGTGTGTATTCAAAGTACTTAGCCAGTCTGTAAAGGGATTTTAAAGATAAAGTTTTATATATATCTTTCTGTTAAGGAGATTCTGTACACAGCTTATATATTTTAAGGTGCTTTTCCCATGAAGATGAACGGTGATTTTTAAATGGCGTTCAAAGAATTTCGCCACTTTTCACACTGGACTCTGGTCGAGTAATTTATCGCTTACTTTGCATGCCGACAATTCAATTTTATTTATTTATGATTATACGACAATCGATTCGTTTTTCACAACCCTCGGAAATCGACGCTCTCACACAGACTGTTTATTTGAATACGTGCACTTGATCGGCAGAAAGCAGATGTTAGCGGGTTCTTAAATCATTACATACATTGTACAACAGCATTAAATTGTTAATGCAATTTTTATGATTAAGATTACTGAGATGTGTGTATTCAAAGTACTTAGCCAGTCTGTAAAGGGATTTTAAAGATAAAGTTTTATATATATCTTTCTGTTAAGGAGATTCTGTACACAGCTTATATATTTTAAGGTGCTTTTCCCATGAAGATGAACGGTGATTTTTAAATGGCGTTCAAAGAATTTCGCCACTTTTCACACTGGACTCTGGTCGAGTAATTTATCGTGTAGTATGTGCCTATGCAATATTAAGAACAATTAAATAAAATAGCATATTAACATATGACAGCACTTTGTTGCTATGTTTATGTTTATGTTTATGCACGCAGTTAGGCCCAGGGCGGATGTAACATGATCGCCCACTCGAAGGCCACAAAGTATAAGTGCATTGCCCACTTGAAGGCCAAAAAGTATAAGTGCTTGGTCAGCATTCACACGCCGACCAAATGCATATTACATACGTACATACTTAGCTCGCTCTCCCGATAAGCCTAGATATATAAGATATACATAAGAACGCCGCTCCGCCGCTGGCGTACCCGGCAGCGCAGCTACGCGGATTAGCCTAAGTCCAAATATATTCAAAACTGTAAAATCAGAGACTCTGTAGACGTTGAGCTGGCAGAACCATTTCTGCCTACTCTAAAATCAAAAGAAGAAATTGAATAAATATATGTCAGCCCGACGGCTGCCTTCAACTTAAAACGGACTTGTGTTCTTAATTGGAGTTCATCATTACATGGCGACCGTGACAGTCGTCCAACGCTGGACGAATTGACCAAAGCTGGTGAAAACAAAGGAACAAAGGAACACTGGACTGGAAGAAGACTGGACTAATTAAATGGAACTGCAAAAACCAAGGAAAAATCTGAGTGAGTAGAGTTCTATTGAGTATGGGCAAACACCGTGGCGGTTTGAAAACTAAGCTGAATAAACGTATAGCCCACGTAAGGTGGCTAATATACGGTCAGCAAACGCCACCGGTTTGGTCGAAAGCTCTAAAGCTACATGCAGAGCTAGACCACTTGTTGCAATATCAGCAAGAATTAAAGACCCATAAGCTCGAGAAAACTCACTCAGATAATATTAAAAATATACCCACAATTAATGAAGTTCCAAAATACCAGGCATGTCCAGCACCAGCACCAGCATTAACAAAACCAAAGAAGTCCTGCCCCCCTGGCTGCGAAGGAATCTGGAGTCCCCACTGCCTGGGGACTTGTGAGCGACCATCGACGTCTTCAGCGGCGAAGAAATAGACAGCAGCGAGGGAGTGTCAGCGTGCCACCCCCGGCGACGCCCAGCTGACACCCAACAAATAGACAGCAGCGAGGGAGTGTCAGCGTGCCACCCCCGGCGACGCCCAGCTGACACCTGATGAGCATCATCAACAGCAGAATATAATAATAAATATATATAAATATAAAGTAAATATAAAATATATATAGATAAGAAAAATTGTAAGAAATATTGTAAAACGGAGCATATACTATTATGCCCTGTTAACCCAATATGGCCCGTGAAGCCATAGCTAGAATCAGGCAGGCAACAATGTAAAATACAATTTTTTTTATACTCTTGCGAACATTGGAAGATTTTATAAATAGATAATTCCAAACATAAATGTCTATAGAGACAAATGAAATAAGTAAAACTGAAAATAAAAGTATATACAAAGGAAATTTTCTATTCTATTCTACAAAATATAAAATTAGTATACCCAAAATGGGTCCAATAGACACTAAAACTGTGGACTCTACAGCCAATGTAATAAATAAAGTAGAAGTCCAAAATGCAGACTTGTTCTGGATAACCATAATACTAATTGTAATTGCATTAATTATGGTATCCAATGCATTAATAAAAATATACAAACTGCATAACAAGTGTCTTAAGAAACGATACCGTAGCACTGCTAACGGTATAGATAATATTTAAGGAAGATCTTTAATAAAGTCAATTATGAATGAAAATATGAGAAAAATTATATGAAAAAAAAAATAATAAATAAAAAAAAAATATAAAACGTAATATTGAATTTATCTACATTAAAAAAAAAATATATACAAATGAATAAATTTGAAGTTATGAGTATACCACAGCATGGACTGGGAAAAGCTTGTTGATCAGATAAAAGATCCAAATGAAAATTTCAGAAAATCCTATAAGTGCTTAACGCAAAACAGATCAACACAAGCTGTAACAATCAATAGGAATGCCCAAGTCTTGGTAAATAGTTATAATGAAATCAGAGAGTTGATCCAACAAAATAGAAAGAATTTGGAACGCAAACAGTGTGCTAAGGCTTTAAACCTACTGGTGACATTAAGAGAAAAATTAATATTTATAAAAAATAAATTCAGTCTCCAGATAGAAATTCCAACCATAGTAAACACCCCACTAAGAATAAATTTGAATGAAGACAGCACTAACTCTGACGAGGAAGATAGGACTATAGTCAAGGAAGACATTAAAGAGGAAGATCTTCACGATCTAACTATACCAGCAAAATTAATGCTGAAGAACGACGATAAAACAAATAACGCAGCCGACTCCGAAAATAACTTAACCATGGCAGAAGAAGCAGCTGCCATTAGGTCTTACATTAGGGAAGTCGCCTGCACAGTGCCAGAATTTGATGGGCAAAAGATCCATTTACAAAGATTCATTAAGGCAATCAAATTGGTAGACCTAGCTAAGGGACCATTTGAAGACATTGCAGTTGAGGTCATTAAGTCAAAAATAGTTGGCACAATTTTGAACTCAGTTGACAATGAAACGACAATTCCAGCAATTATAAACAAATTGCAGAAAGTAGTTGTCGGTGAGACATCCAGTAATGTCAAAGCAAAGCTAGCAACAGTTCAGCAGAGAGGTAAAACTGCAACGCAATTTACCGCTGAAGTTGATAGCCTGAGAAAACTTTTAGAAGCTTCCTATATCGATGAGGGTATACCTCTAGAACATGCCACTGGTCTAAGCACCAAAGAGGCAATTGAAACCATGATACATCGTGCTGAGCACGAAAGTATCAAAACAGTACTGGAAGCAGGGACTTGCACCACTATGGATGCAGCGATAAGCGCATACATAAGAACGAGTACAAGAGTTACCGGTGACATCAATAAAGTGATGTACTTTAGAGGTAACAGACCCAATAGAGGATACGGAAATGCCAATAGAGGTAGTAACCGCGGTAGAGGCTTTAATAACAATAGTATTAGAGGCAACTACCATAACGGTTACCAAAATAACGGTTACCAAAATAACGGTTACCAGAATAACGGTTATCAAAACCGCTATAATGGAAATAATAACCGTTATAATGGCTATAACAGAGGCCGTTATAATGGAAACAGAGGCCGTAACAACAGTCAGAACAACTACAACAGAAACAATGCCAATGTACGAGTAATCCAAGAACAGGGAAACTCGCAACAGCCTTTAGGTACTCAGTAGAAGAAGATCGTAGAGTATACACCATCAATTATAATCTCAACATATTTTCTACATTCATTCATGCCAAAACAGGCGTAAAACTAGTTTTTCTACTTGATACAGGTGCAGATATCTCTATTCTCAAAGAGAACTCTGACAAATTTTCTAATATTCAAATAACCAATAAAATAAACATTCAAGGCATAGGCCAACAGAAAATTCAGTCTCGAGGACAGACTTTTATTGAGATACAGACAGGTAAATACGTTATCCCACACGATTTTCATTTAGTAGATAAAAACTTTCCAATACCGTGTGATGGAATAATCGGAATAGATTTCATAAAAAAATATAATTGCCAAATCGATTTAAACCAAGAAGAAGATTGGTTTATAATTAGACCAAACAATTTGAAATTTCCAATATATATTCCCATAGCATACAGCTCTGGTATTAACACAACGTTATTACCAGCAAGATCCCAAGTTGTCCGAAGATTAATAGTATCATCAAAAGATGATAACATTTTAATTCCAAACCAGGAAATTCAAACTGGTATTTATGTTGCAAATACAATCGCAACATCAAGTAATACATTTGTCCGAATTTTAAATACAACCGATTCCGACCAATTAGTCAATATGGACACTCTAAAATATGAGCCACTTTCGAACTACAATGTAGTTCAGGCAAATAGTGAACACAGAAATAAAACTGTCTTATCTCAATTAAAGAAAAATTTCCCCGAATTGTTTAAATCACAATTAGAAAATATATGCAGCGAATATATAGATATATTTGCATTAGAATCAGAACCTATAACAGTTAATAATTTTTATAAACAACAGTTGAGTTTAAAAGATGATGAGCCAGTATACACGAAAAATTATAGAAGTCCTCATAGTCAAGTGGAAGAAATACAAGCCCAAGTTCAGAAATTAATAAAAGATAAAATAGTTGAACCATCAGTTTCACAGTACAATAGCCCTTTGCTATTAGTACCCAAAAAGTCAAGCCCGAATTCTGATAAAAAGAAATGGAGATTAGTAATAGACTATCGCCAAATTAATAAGAAACTTTTAGCTGACAAATTTCCACTACCGAGAATAGATGATATTTTGGACCAACTTGGTCGAGCAAAATATTTCTCCTGCCTTGATTTAATGTCAGGTTTTCATCAAATCGAACTGGATGAAGGCTCGAGAGATATAACATCTTTCTCAACCAGCAATGGCTCATATCGTTTCACGCGATTGCCATTTGGCTTAAAAATAGCGCCTAATTCATTCCAAAGAATGATGACTATAGCATTCTCCGGAATAGAACCGTCTCAAGCATTCCTTTATATGGATGACTTAATAGTCATAGGTTGTTCCGAAAAACATATGCTTAAAAACCTCACTGAAGTTTTTGGTAAATGCAGGGAATACAACCTAAAGTTACATCCTGAAAAATGTTCATTTTTCATGCATGAAGTCACATTTTTGGGACACAAATGCACAGACAAAGGAATTTTGCCGGATGACAAAAAATATGATGTCATTCAGAACTACCCAGTTCCACATGATGCGGACAGCGCTAGACGTTTTGTAGCATTTTGCAATTACTACAGACGTTTTATCAAAAATTTCGCCGACTATTCGCGGCACATAACAAGATTATGTAAAAAGAATGTTCCATTCGAGTGGACAGATGAATGTCAAAAAGCATTCATACATTTAAAATCTCAGCTAATTAACCCAACACTCTTGCAGTACCCAGACTTCAGCAAAGAATTTTGCATAACAACAGATGCAAGCAAGCAAGCGTGTGGCGCAGTTTTAACTCAAAACCATAATGGCCACCAACTCCCAGTTGCTTATGCATCCAGAGCTTTTACGAAAGGTGAAAGCAATAAGAGTACAACAGAACAAGAGTTAGCAGCAATTCATTGGGCAATAATACATTTCAGACCATACATTTACGGAAAACATTTCACTGTGAAAACAGACCATAGACCATTGACATATTTATTCTCGATGGTGAACCCCAGCTCTAAATTAACTAGAATAAGGCTTGAACTAGAGGAATATAATTTTACAGTAGAGTATCTAAAGGGCAAGGACAATCATGTAGCAGATGCGTTATCAAGAATAACCATCAAAGAGCTAAAAGATATAACTGGAAATATATTAAAAGTCACTACAAGATTTCAAAGTAGACAAAAATCCTGCGCAGGAAAAGAACAATTGGATTTGCAAAAGCAAACCAAAGAAATAGCTTCAGAGCCCAACGTATACGAAGTCATAACAAATGACGAGGTACGAAAAGTAGTGACATTGCAATTGAATGACTCGATATGTTTATTTAAACATGGAAAGAAAATTATTGCAAGATATGATGTTGGTGATCTTTATACTAATGGAATTCTTGATTTAGATCAATTTCTCCAAAGGCTTGAATTGCAGGCCGGTATATATGATATCAGCCAAATCAAAATGGCACCGTGGAAAAAAATCTTTGAACACGTTTCAATAGATAAATTTAAAAATATGGGCAATAAAATATTAAAGAATTTAAAAGTAGCGCTACTTAACCCGGTGACCCAAATAAATAATGAAAAAGAAAAAGAAGCTATATTGTCTACATTACATGATGATCCAATACAAGGAGGGCATACAGGCATTACAAAAACCTTGGCCAAGGTCAAAAGACATTATTACTGGAAAAATATGAGTAAATACATAAAAGAGTACGTAAGAAAATGTCAAAAATGCCAAAAAGCAAAAACAACAAAGCACACAAAGACTCCAATGACGATAACTGAAACACCAGAACATGCTTTCGATAGAGTTGTTGTGGACACAATTGGTCCACTACCCAAGTCAGAAAATGGTAACGAGTACGCAGTCACTCTCATATGTGATTTAACCAAGTACTTAGTTGCCATACCAATAGCAAATAAAAGCGCAAAAACAGTCGCAAAAGCTATATTTGAATCTTTTATTCTAAAGTACGGTCCAATGAAGACGTTCATAACGGACATGGGAACAGAGTATAAGAATTCAATAATTACTGACCTGTGTAAATATTTGAAAATAAAAAATATAACATCAACAGCTCATCACCACCAGACAGTTGGAGTAGTAGAAAGAAGTCATAGAACTTTAAACGAGTATATACGATCCTACATATCGACGGACAAAACCGATTGGGACGTATGGCTTCAATATTTCGTATACTGCTTCAACACGACCCCATCTATGGTACATAATTATTGTCCATATGAATTAGTTTTCGGTAGAACAAGTAATTTACCAAAACATTTTAATAAACTACATAGCATAGAACCAATATATAACATAGATGATTACGCTAAGGAGAGTAAATATAGGTTAGAGGTAGCATATGCTCGAGCAAGAAAACTTCTTGAAGCACACAAAGAAAAAAATAAAGAAAATTATGACTTAAAAGTAAAAGACATAGAATTAGAAGTAGGAGATAAAGTTTTACTAAGAAATGAGGTAGGTCATAAATTAGACTTTAAATATACGGGGCCCTATAAGATAGAAAGCATAGGAGATAATAACAATATTACGCTACTTACTAATAAAAACAAAAAACAAATAGTTCATAAAGATAGATTAAAGAAATTTCATTCATGATTGAATTTAAACTTATATTTTCCTTAATCATTTATACAAATTTTCCATACACTACGTATATTTTTATCTTTGCATTATAAAATCAACTATTGTTGTTCAAACAAAAACACAAACAAAATAAAAATAAAAATAAAATAATTTGCATTTAATAATCAAAATAACTTCACTAGGTTACGTTATTTTTCAAAAGGAGGGAGATGTAGTATGTGCCTATGCAATATTAAGAACAATTAAATAAAATAGCATATTAACATATGACAGCACTTTGTTGCTATGTTTATGTTTATGTTTATGCACGCAGTTAGGCCCAGGGCGGATGTAACATGATCGCCCACTCGAAGGCCACAAAGTATAAGTGCATTGCCCACTTGAAGGCCAAAAAGTATAAGTGCTTGGTCAGCATTCACACGCCGACCAAATGCATATTACATACGTACATACTTAGCTCGCTCTCCCGATAAGCCTAGATATATAAGATATACATAAGAACGCCGCTCCGCCGCTGGCGTACCCGGCAGCGCAGCTACGCGGATTAGCCTAAGTCCAAATATATTCAAAACTGTAAAATCAGAGACTCTGTAGACGTTGAGCTGGCAGAACCATTTCTGCCTACTCTAAAATCAAAAGAAGAAATTGAATAAATATATGTCAGCCCGACGGCTGCCTTCAACTTAAAACGGACTTGTGTTCTTAATTGGAGTTCATCATTACAATCGCTTACTTTGCGGCTGTTGTTTTTATTAATGAGTGCAGCATGGAAGAGCGAATGCCGAGCATTTTTCCCCACTAGGTGGGCTATCCTGTCCGCTCCTTGTTGCTGCAAGTGCAGAATTTGTTTGTTTATTTGTTTGTTTTGTTTGCCAGCAGCCGCGCCATAAACTATTTTGCACTTTTCGCAATATTTCAGCCAGCTGCATGTTGGTGTGTGTGTCGTGGCACTTTCCGAATTGTAGAGCGGAATATTTCATACACAGACAACACACACATGCCCACTTGTAAATGCAAAACACCACCGAATATTGTAAATAAAAGTGAACAAATATTGCACAGCAATAGAAATAAAATGGGTGACACCGAAAGAGGGACACACAGGCGGCAAGACGCCAGCGGCAACTGCGACTGCCCCCGGCATTGTCCGCATTTAAATATTTGCACAACATTTGAATGCTTTCCCATTTTGCATTTGTTGAAATGCAAACTCGGCCCGAGCGAAACACATGCCCTGCTGCTCCAGTGATTTGTCCATTAAGCCGACAATGGGCGAGCAAAAACCAAAACAAAACAAACGGGGCTTATAATCAAAAGGCCGAACTAACAGATACCGAGCACTGACTTTACAAATCCGGATTTAAATGGTTAAGTTAAATTCTCTTTTTTTATTTCAATGTAGAGGACAACTTTAAGAAATTCTCCTCACAAGTATTATTTTTTTTTAATATTTTCATAAATTAAAATGAACATGAAATGAGCATTTTCGATACTACTGGTACACCTCGAATTCCAAGGAGTATCATACTTAATAGAGTAAAATACGAGCAGCTTGTGCTCATTGTGCGATCTTCAGCTTAATTTAACTTACATCAACATTAATGCCGGCGACGGCGAAGACAAATGTGGGCTTGGCCTCGCGGGGAACGTAGCGGTAGAACTCCTCCTGTCCGAAGTACCAGCGTACCGCGTAAAGCGCCGCCTGCGAAGGAACGGAAGGAAAATGCGTTAATGAAAAGCCTGAGTGGTGAATAGTGGAGGAGCTGTGCCAGCCGATGGAGCCGAGCGGAAGGAGCAGCCAGGACAATAGGCGACGGGCGGCAGGAGGCAGAAGACTGCTGGAGCGACGGCGTCGACGGCAAGACAAAGTGCAAGTAATTATAATAATTAAGCATGCCGCCGACGACAATATCCTCCGTATTGTTGACTTGGCTGCTGTTTCCCCGCGCATGCCGACTTACGACTATACCTGGAGGAAGTGTCGCTTACCTGCTCCAAATCGTATTGACAAGACAATGTCGCTGCATTTCCCATTAATACGGCCTCCGGTACAAATATCTTCAGGTCCTTCAGGCAGTGAGCTGAAAGAGTGCGGTGGCATTAATATTAAAGACAGTCCCAAAAGTCGTTTAACCGTAGAATCTCCCGAATGACTTGTCCCACATGTCGTATACGCAACCGTACGAATTCGATTCGATTCGAGAGGCGGTCTACAGTGGGCATACACAAAAAAAAAAGAAATACCGAAAAATAAAACCCAATTACCCAACCAGGCGGCAAAGGAAAGGTATCAGACCTGAACTACTGGCAACTCCACTTCCATGTTAATTTATGATAAAGTCGAGGGTCCGGCCCAAATTTAACTTGCATTAAATGCAATTTATTTATTTTATTCCATTTCGTTTCGATTTCGATTTGCCATTTCCATTTGAACCGTCTGAATAGCGCAATTCAACGCGAGTTGCCGCAATTATCAACATTAAACATGGCTCATTCGAATCAATTGGAAATTTAAATAAATTCCAGTAAAGAGATGTGCCAATATGATTATTCCATAAGCACAAAGCGTTAAATTAATTTACGTGAAGAGCAGAAAGTGTTGTATTTGCCATTGAGATATGCAATTAAAGTTAAATAATTTTTTAAAGGTTTTAATATGTTTAAATGCTCCTTTAATTGCCTTTGATGAAATCGTACACATTTAAAGATATGGCTTTAAAAGAATTTACCGCACATCCAAGCCATTAAAATAAATGAATTTTTATATATTTGTACGAAACTGTGATCACTTCAGGTATCGCAAATATCTGCATGTGGAAAGATCTTATTGGTTTTACTTGGAACATTTTTTAATTACAAGGTGCGGTGCATTAATTTAATTTCTGGGTGTAATTTTTACACTACATCTAAACCTTTAATTATTGTAAAGGTACCAAATGAATAAAGATAAATTCAACTAAATGAGTAAAGGTTCGGACCTAAATGAATATTTCGAGATGGCGGGCAACACAATTTGTTAATCAAACCGAGCACTTGATTAAGTGCCGGCTCAGAGCGAATGGAAATATATTAAAATATTTTAATATTCATGGCCTTCTTATCCTGGCTCATAAAAACCCATGATAAATATGTAGTTTCGGTCTCGAAGGGTAGTGTACTCAATAAATGACCTGTCCTCGCAACGGTTCATACACATGCCATTCGAAAAGTTTTCATCGATTTGTGGGATCGGCGGGATGGCGACGGAAACAAGTGGAGTGACAGGCATGTGGTTGGCCAAATTATGGCAACTTTAATTGAACAAACCAATATTAATCAAAGGCCAATGCTCGCCCATTCCCGGGCCATTTAATAAATTGACTACTTCACCGCCGTTCGGCGGAAGAGTTGGTTTTTCGCCTGGTCAATGGGTGGATGAATGGGTGGTTCAGTCCATAATATATGTGTATAAACAGTTATTTGGTAGATTAAATAATCAATTTTAACCACGCCCCGCAACACGCAGTTGGCATAATAAATTCAGCTTGTTTAACATGACAGACTGCCTGAAGTGGTGGGGGATTCGGATTCGGAAACGGATGGGGATGGGGAAGCCCTGCAATATGCCATTTATATGTGGGTCTTTTGAACACTTACCACTGAGCAATAACTCTGAGATTATAATCCAGCTCAACGCCAGCATATTGAATGCCGTATGCAAGGCTCCCGGTCGGCAGGCGCTGCTCATTCTTCGTCCTTTTCGTCCTTCTTCTGGCCGGCTCCGTATCCTTTGGCTGGCCATGTCTGTTTGTTGCCGCTACAGTCGCAATATCTGCTGCTGCTCCTGTTGCTGCTGTAAAAAGAGTTGCAGTGCCTGAGAAAAAGTTTGAAGCACCATATAATCATATTTGAGATGATGCTTTCAGGCTTATTGATAACTGGCTGGCTACTTGTCAAAGTTTCAGCAGTAGCAGCAAATTGAAATGTTGCTCTTCCATCTAGCCCCATCTTCAGTCTATTTATCCGCTCTCTCAGTGCGCTTTGTTTCAGTCTATATCTCTGCACTTTGTACTACGGAGTACATTCTATGTCCTATATGTGTCCCCCTTCTGCCGTTTGACAACTTTCTAAGGCTTTCAATGACACGCGTCCGTAAGTTTCAACAGCTCGACGTGCTTAAAAAGTTTGCAACAAGACAAAAACCTTTAACTAAACAGCACACAACAGGCGATTCTCTGTGCGAGTGAGTGTGCGTGTGAGCCAAATGGCATTAAGCATACGCAGCGTTCGCCCAGACGAGACCAGACCAGACCAGACCAGATCAGACAGATGCATCAGAACACCCACTGATTGACAGCTGGGGGCTTTATTTGGCATACAGGAGACTGAGGCGGTGCGTCTGTGACAACTGAAATAGATTGGATATGTGAACAGTGGACAGTTCTGGAGAGGGGGGATCTCGAGAACAGGGTGGATACTAGTGACCAAAACATTGAAAACAATTGTCAGTTGCTGGTTGCATTTGTAACTTGGCTGACAGGACAAGACGTCTGCGTCGTGTATCAATTAGACCGCAAAATCAGCAAGACCAATTGTTTGGCTTCCATTTGGCCGCAAAAACAGAAGCTAATGGTCAAAAGTTACAAATGGCCCGCAAGCATACACTGCACATACAGATACAGATACAGAAGCGGAGATACTGCGGTACGACCAGGATATTTTGATAATGATATCATCATATCAACGCATTAACTCAAGGCGCCCTAAGCACATAAGCCTGGGTCGGGGCTTATATGTCATTTACTGCATCGTCTTAAGGTCGAGTGCGCAGAGCGTTTTGCTTCCAATTTTGAATGGCAATCCCTCGAAATAAACAGAGAAAACCAGAACTAAAGACAAACCCCAGAGTTGGAGCAATAAAATGCCATTAGCCTGGACGGGGGACCTCTGCTCTCCAATCATTTTGTGCTCTTAAGCAGGCGACTCAAAGTTATCGTCGTCGTAGTCCCTCTGCCTCAAAAGCAACAATCGCATTAACCTACACAGCCACCCACTGAATGAAGGACCTCGGACCAAGGACGGAGGACGAAGTGTTGCCTTTGCATTTTGCATGCCCATCGACCTTTCCTTTCGACCATTTCGAGCATATCGTTTTGCAAATTGTCCGGCAGATTGAGACACATCCTCATCGATTTGTTTGCTTGCGGGTTGGTTTTCTGGATCGACTCCGTTAAATGCCCTCATGTGAGCATTTAAATTAAATTTAAATATTATTGTAGGCAAGTCGATTATGTTCGGGTCATCATTTTGAACTTTAATGTTTCGGTGTTATTGTTTGAATGGCCTGGCCCGGAGCAGCAGGCCTTCTCTGACTAATAGCCTTTCTGTTTTCGGGGCACTAAGGGAAATTATTTTGCGGTTGCCTGGTTGTGGGCCTGATATCCTCTGATGTTCCTCAGCCCCTTTTGTATTACCAGCCATTGTCTTTGTGTTCTCTGGCATTAGGAATTCACAAAATTTGTAGTCCGGCTCAAATTTGATAAAAACGAATTTCCAAATATTTCATTATGATTTTAATTGAAATTTCTCCGCATAGTAAATTTCTGGCCCAACCCAAATCCTTTTGTGCTTCGAAGAGTTAAATAAGATTGAAATATTTCATTTAATGTATGTGTGCGTGCCGTGAAAAGCCAACCGAGCTCCGTAGATCATAATAATAAACAGAGTAAATTAACAAAAAATATTATTCGGCGCTTTTCTAGAGGCATCAAAATTTCTTGCCAGACATGAAAACGTGTGTAATTAAAAAAGTTACAGCTTCAGCTAAATAAAATGTCCAGAGCAGTGCATGTATATGTGTCCGATTAACTTTTTTAAAGTGCTATAAAACAGTTGATTATGGCGTCATTAACGCAAATCTAAGCGCTGGGGAGAAATAATCAAATTAATTTTTTATGTACAAAGTTTGCAGTTTGCCAATAAGAGCCCAGCTCATCATAAGCAGTCAGCTCTGAAAAGGACGCTTAACCTAATGGGAAAGTCGGTGGTTGGTTGACGGGGGAGGGGTTCCGGGCGGATTTGAATTCTTGGGGAGCCAACCGCTCGTGACGATGGCTACGATGCCAAGGACAAAGGACAATGCCGGATATTCAAATTCCGAGAAGAAATTCAATTGAAAGTCAAATCAAAACAAAGCAAACGAAAATCCGTAATTGACAACATTTCAGCTGATAATGAGCACTTTGCCAGGGGGCTGACAAAATCGAAAACCGATGGACGGGGGCAAAAGTATCTGTACGCGGGGATATCGATGGAGTTGAAATCGAATCAAATCGGAGGGGTGGACACGTCAGCAAACCCATCAAAAGCAGTGGCCGAGCCAATTTAGATGATTTTCTGAAATGACCTGAAATAGTTCGCAAAACGCAATCGATTGTTGTATGGCTAACAACAGCTGCACTCAAATTAAAAGTATGTTTCTATGTTGATATATAGAAAATGAGTATCTTATAGATTTCTCAGTGTTACATATTTTCTTAACGTGGACTATTTATTTACGTTGACTGCCCTCTTGTATTTTTTGGTGGTTTTCTAACTTTTTTAAGTGTAGCCAATAAGTAGTTATTGGAGAGCAGTTGCTTACCGGTTTCTAATGCGGTTGGCATGACAGGCCAGAATGCTGAGCCATCATCAGGTAAGCCCAGTTGTCTGTCCAGTTAGCATCGATTTTGGAGCTATGATGCCAATCGCCGACACTTGAGCTACCGAAAATTGGCATTGTTGTAGGGAGAAAAATGGGAAACAGGGAAAGTGGAACGGCTTTAAGGCCAGAAGCACTTAAAGGATTCAGTCAGCTGTGCCGGCCCTGAAACTCATTCATTTCGCTGATCCACTTTGCTAATCGCCCGCTGTCAGACGGAGCATATACACCTAAACAATAATCGCAAATCAAGAGAAATCGTTGCTATCATACGCACACACTTATAACGCATTAAATGCGTCCTTGATTGATGCGACACTTGCTCGAGGGCTTCTCATTAGGTTTAGTGCCCCTACGAGGCGACTCGAACACTTGTGCTGCTGTTGCTGCTGCTGCTCCTCCGGCCTCTCTTAGAGCTCCAGCCTCTAATCAATCAATCAGTGTTTATGCCACATCCTCCTCGCCGGAAAGAAGGCCCTTCGCTCTGCTCCAAGGACCAAGGACAAACGAATCGAAACGAGACGAAACCAAAATAAAAGAACTGAAAGCAGCAGAAAGTACATAATGAACAAAGCGAGAAAGAAACTTGGCGAAACAATTGTCCCGCTTGATGCGTCGTTTGACGAATGCCCCACGGGGTCGGATCTGAATCCAGATTCCAAATACGGAATACTATAATCGGTTCCGTGCCACTGGTTAGCCCCCATCTTCTTTGGCTCGCTTCAAAAAGGAAGCCGCCAGCCATTGGCCCCCAAAAATACCCTTCAATGTTTGCTTTTGTGCGGCGTTGGCGTTTTTACAACTTCCGTTTTTCGGTGAGGCAAGGCGAGTTCATCACAGGTTCCTGATTGCCAATGAAGGATTAATGCTGCTGCTGCTCCTGCTGGTTAGGAACACTAGGGCCACGCTTTGATTGCAGCAGCGTTTGGCTGCAGGCTGAAACCCAACTAGGATCGAAGGAGCCAGGAGCACGACCATTTGCCAGGATACAGGCGGCGGAAGCTTTGTGTAATGGCACAAAGGATTGCAAATTGCCAAGGCACTTCCTGCAAGGACATTGATTTCTTTCCCCTTTTTTATGCCAAGCCTGATCAAACGGTCTTCCTACTTCCTCCGCCACTTATGCATCTTCCACTCAAAGACTTGCTATTGCCCAGCTTTGAGGTGACACGCCTCCTGTCTCCCGTCCACCACCCTCTGTTTCCCTTAATTATGCATGACTCACTAATGAATTTAGCCGTAATTATTTGCAGGCAGCAGCGATAGCCGGCCGCCGAAGACGTGGTCGTGAGAGTCCGTTGTTTCGGGTCAATATTTAATCAAAACGCCGATTGCGGTTGTCACTCTGACTTGGGCATCCGGAGGTCCCGAGCCCTAATTAGCCACTGCACGTCTCTTTGACGCCGTGTGCGATTGTAGGCTCATCCACTCAGGCGTGAGGTGGCAACCGAAATCTGATTAGATCTGCCCGGTGAATGTGCAATTTAATCGCCTAACTGGTTTCGAATAGCCTCTTAATTAGCATGTGGCACTAGGTTATAGATATCAAACAGATATTGTGTTATAGAGTATTGATAATTCTTTCAACTCAAAAGTTCATATACAATACATTGTTTCGCTTAGCGTTCCATGGGCATTCTTAAAAATAATCAAATCCAAGTTAAATAGTTATTTAAACATCTAATTTATTTCCTTGCATTATTTGAATACTCAGACTTTGTTTACCCAAACGGTTTCGATTAACCTCTTTATGAGCATTACGCATTAAGCAATTTGAATTATTGCATATTTCACAAATAGAGCTGTTATTCAGACAAACTTGCTGTAGGCTCTAGGCGTATATGTTTATCATTTAATCTCTTGACTTTAATTTATTTTCCAATATAATATAAATGCGCCAGGCCCGAAGTTAAACTCTTAGCCGTTAAAAGCTATTGCCATTCACTTAAGCTAATGCTGTAGGATGTATTTGAGTTGCTGAAATTCGAGTTGTGTCCAATTTGTTTCCGCCCATTCTCACACGAAAACTTTATCATTTAGTTATTATTGCCCCCAACAACCACTCGTTGAGACGAGTTGACAATTTTAAGGCCAAATAGTTTGGCCACCCACGCAGAGAACCAAGTGCCCCGCACCCAAATGAGAGGTAACCGAAAGCCATTTGAAGTTTGTTGTAGCTGGGAGTCCCAGGCCCTGACAGAGGGCTCCAGACCCAATCCAGAGACGGGCAACATAGAAAATGCATTTGAAACTCGAACTGTGAACCCCGAAACCGATAAATCACACAGTGAAAAACCGGCATTAGTACATTCCGAACAAAAGAAACTTAAAGGATTCACGCCGCCTGTCCGGTGGCTGTCAGGAGTTTGGCCAGAAGGCGGCGATGTGATTTCGAGGGCGGCTGTCCTCAAAAGGGCGTGGCATGGGCGGCCAGACGGATGGGCGGACGGACGGAGACCAGACGCCGGGACGACGGACTCTGTTTGCATTTGGCGCTGGTCGCCGACTATTTATGAAAATAGTTTGTGGAGCAAGTTCCATCCATGGCATCGCAGCAGCCCCATCTTCTGTGTGTATACTCTATGTAAAAGTTTCCTAACCACTGGCTGCCAAAAGTTGTGCAAATTGTGGCCGAACAATGGACGGCAGCTCTGTGATTTCTCGGTTTTAATTTCGATGCCTCGGATTGTTTTTTGGGTTTTCGGGGATGACAGAGCTAATCATGCCAGTCGCTCACTTTATGCACGAGCAGCACTATTCTAGCTTCCTCCAGACGGAGTTTTGCATAATTAAATGCCCGCGGGATCGCCGAGCTTTCGGTTTCAACATCAAAGTCACGCATGTGAAGTCAACTGTTTGTGGGTCTAATTCTTAAAGGCGCTAACGATTCTCCTGCCGATTTTGCCTGCCGTAGACATGTTAATTTACCAAGCTTGGGTTAAATCCATACAAGGCACCCATTTTTTCCCCTGTTATTTTGAGCATATTTGTTTTTTGGAGGCCTGGGGCGCCGAAAGTTTGTGCGTGAACCGTCGTGGCTGGTGCTGCTCAATTTAGTTAAACGTAAATAATTAATTACCTGCCGTTGCCTGAGTTATGAAATGCGCAATTAGGCGCGTTTAATATTTAATTAAGGGCCAAACGGCAGAGCGACAAAAAAGGAAACCCGGAGCAACAAAAAATCCGTAACCATTTGCCGTAGTATCCCGGCAATCCGCCGCCCGGTGAGCACGCAAACACACGCTCCTGGCGTACGAATCCCCGAAAAGGGGCGTGGCTGTTTATCCACGGGAGTGGGAATGGTTGGGCATGGGTGTGGAGCGGATGAAGTGGCTGGATTAAGTGGCAGCTTAAGAATAAACAGGAAGAGGCGGTCTGGGAAATGGCTCCTTCCACCGGGGAGTGACTAAAACATTGCTGGCCAGTCGCCGGACCCCAGTGCGTATACTTGATTTGTGTGCAAGTGTTGGTTAAAGGCAAGCTTAATGCTAAGTAGAAACTGGAGATTAGGAGCAGCATCAGCAACTCCAGTCCAAGGCGGCGATAGTAAACTAGCGGGATCTAGGGAAAAACATTAAAGAGCGCCCACACAAATGACGGAAGTTGGATGGAAACAGAAGAACGGACCATAATCTTTAAGTAACATGGAGTTCAGCATTCCCGGCGGTGAGGGAAAAAGATTCTTCTTGTACATAATCCAGCGCAAAACTAAGTAAACTATGGCCAGTGCAGTAGAGCGAAAAATGCAAAGACTGCATGGTGGGAAAATAAAATCTAATTTTCTTGTCTTAAACTATTCGATCGGATTATGGTGTCACGAAGACTGATAGGTTTTGCTCGGTGTTTGCTGAAAAATTTGGGTTTTTGTATTCCACAACATGCATATCCTTCAATTGGATTTCGTTTGACCTCCTTCCTTTATTTCTCTGTGATTGGTATTATCTAAGGCTTAAGGTTTTTCTATTTACATTTTTCATAGTGTTTAAGACATAAAGATTTCAATAATGTTTCAGGCTCATAGCCAGCATCCTTAGAACCGTTCCCCTTCATATATTTTTCCATGCTCATGGATAGCAACATTGTTCCGGATATTGGGTTAATGACGAGCATTTGCCTATTAGTAGGCCTCTTTAGATTACCCAGCTACTTGGCCCCTGACTCTGGATAGAGATAAAGTGGAAAGTCGAGGGGGAGCAGTCCTAACAGCCCGATAATTTGCCTCTGTCCCGGAATTTTTGGTTAGCTCTTAAGCAGCCGCTTCCATGTCGTTTTTTTTTTTTTATTTTACACTCATTAAAAGATAAACGAGACAAGCTAATGACTTTTGGGCTAAGTAGTGACTGGGCCTTGACAAGGGGTTGCAACAGTATGGGTGGAGCAGCTTTCCTTTGTGGAAAGGGGCAAAAGGGAAGTGACGAAAGCACCAACGATGGCAATGAAGTGAAAAGAAAATGGCGGCTGCGTTTCCGCTACAAGCCGTTAAATTAAAGCGGAGAAAAAAGAGAAAGCCAGAGATTGCGAATGATAGGGATTGCATGTCGGAGACAGGCGAGTGCCGGGCTGTGGGCGTGGCAGCCCAGAAAAAGGCGCGGCAGATAAGATTCGTTTATGACACCCACGCCCCCAACATGCCACAAATTCACATACAGTATTTCCTCGTTCTCCATATATTTCTCTCTCAGTCCCCATGTGCTTGTGTGTGTGTGTTTTTGTGCACGTCGCAAGACAAATGCAAATCCCTGGGTAATTAGGAGTTGTGTTCATGTCGTCGCGGTAATAGTTTTATGTTGCCACATTGTAGGCGACACGATGCGTGGCATCATGACAACCCAGCCCTGCAGCCTTATTCCGAGATTGAAGCCAACCACCCCAGTCGTTTTGGGGTTAATGCTGGCCTGCGTGACATCCTCGCATCCTTTTTCATTTGCCTTTGGTCCCCAGTTTGCTCATCAGGCACTGACTGCATTTAATTTGATTAGCAAGCCGAAAATATACGCTTTCATTAGCCCACGCTTTTAATTCAATTCCAGCTAATTTTTTGCGCCAAAGAGAAAGTTACAAAGTTGCCAAAAAACATTGTTCGCCCCGCTTTTAGCCTCGTCCCCTGGGTTTTTTCTTTGGCTTAAGCTGAAGTTATGTTTCGTTGCTGTTGGGGCGAGACCTATATAGTGGGATAAAGGAATATTTATTTTATTACAAATTTATGATTTTGTTTTTTCTCCGCCACGGCTGCCGCCGCTGCTGTCTTACATAATAGAAAACGGAAGCGGAAGCGTGAAATGAGCTTGTGCATAAACATCTACCGCCCACACAAACACTCGTTTAAGCAATGGCCATGCAGGTGGAATCGCATCCGCCGTTTCGGTGGCATTTTATGACACGAAACTCATAACTTTTTCGTTGGGTAGATGCTTATTTTGCTCAAAAATCCGCATCACCCACATAAATATCGTCCGAAACTCAGGCACACAGACAGACATACACGCACACACATAGCCACTGGAGGAAAATAATGTATAGCTCACTTCTAGGCATAGCATAGCCGCAAGATAAAGTGGCATTTGAAACTTGTGCTCACTATTTCTGTGTTTTGGCCTTGTTTTTCCTGTTCTATGTGCCTTTTGCTCTTACTATATATATATGTGTGTGTGTTACTGGTAAACTTTTTGCCAAGATCGCGTCACGCCTGGAAATGAAACTTTTCCCTTTTTCCCAGGCAGTTTCCGCTTGCTTAGTCGCCAAATGAAAGGGGCGACGAGTCTCGAAAGTGCACCTTTTTGGGTGATCCAAGCATCCCTCCATTTGGTTCATCAGCGTAAATGTCAAAGGGCTTTGTCATTGGCGCCACTTGACTTTGTTAAATGTTAACAGTTTTTATCTGCTGGCGGTTAATACGCGGCGCTGCCTTACTCATAATTTATAGCACGAAATAATGTGCCATTAAAAGTTTCGCCGGAAGGCAAAAGAAGTGAAAAGGAAACTGGAAACGAATGAGGAAAGGCGGCGCCTCGAGTCGCAGCTGCCACAAATAACTTTGCATGCACGTGTTGAAAACGCCAGCGATACAAATCTAAGCCAAATGGGGGGAGATGGATGCTCGGACTAAGCTCAAAATGAAATCAACGCCGGCAGATAAAAATCTTCTGCTATGCAAGCTCGTTAATACATTTTTGATGAGACACACACAACAAGTGGCAGGCGGATGGACAGCAAGTTATGAGGAAAAGTTCTGGCCCTTCCGCCCAACCAACCTGGCCAACAAGCACACACACTCGGTGCTCTCTGCTCCCTGACACAGTTTTCTCGACTCGACGACTGGCTTTTGAAATGTTTTGCCTGCGCCGCCATAAATCAGAAGCAGAAAACTGAAACTAAAAGCCTGCCCGCAGATGATGGGGGTTTTCACGGGGACGGTGCTGGAGATGGTGGGCGGAAAACTACAGTTAAATATGTTGTAACAAATAAAGTACATCAGTTGGGCAATGGCATCGCACAGTGTGCGCCACGATGAGGATGAGGATGCGGTAAGGATTCCTCTTTCTGCACGGCAGCTCATTCATATTTATGGCATTTTTGCATTCAGCCGACATCATTTCGTAATGTGAAGAGCTGTTACCGACCTTACTCTGTCAGGTCCTTTAACTCCGTGCCATTCCATTCCATTCCTCCTCCGGCCGTTTGTTACACAGAAATCATGGCAATTGGCACGTTGCTCATACGCCGCGTGGGCCCACTCGCACTAGCACTAGCACACAACTGGACCGGACTGGTGCTTATGTGCCCCCGTGCTCCCGTGCCCTCCTGCGATCCCTGGTCATTTATGAAGCTCATAAATTTCACAAAAATTTTCCCTTCGGTTTCTTTGGCGAAAATTACTTTGCAAAAATAAAGGAATTGTCTAATAAACTTTGCAATAAATTCGAACATAAATTTTATACACACAGCACGGCAGTCGAACTTCAAGCGTTAAAACTATGCCAACAAAAGCCATTAATTCCAGTCAGCAGAAATGAAGTAAAGTGTCAGTTATGCCGGTCGGTCGGTGGGTCGGTAGGTGGGAACCGGCTTCCATCGAGGGGTCCGCAGGACTTCGAAGGACTCCGGAGGTGAGCAGGCTGAGCTGAGACAGCGGAAATTAAATGCTGCCACTGGCAGTTCCCCTTACACAACTCCACCTCCCGTTTATGTTATTGCTTTTGCTGTTTGCGGAGCAAAGAGGCTTGTCCAATGCCTGCTACTCATAATTAGATGATTTAAAGTTATCGCAAAAGTTGCAGCTGCCTGGCAGGGACTGCAACCTGAACAGGTTGAATGGCTTGTGAGGTGGCACATTTGATGGGGGAGGGCAGTGGAAAGGCGGTTCGATTCACTTTGCCGTTTGCCAAATGTCTCTCGGAGCTTAATTGCAAAGTTTTTGCCATCGGAGTCGACGCTGCTGCTGTCCAAAGTGATTTCGCTGAACTTTGGCACATAAATTATGCGATTTTTAAACTGCCAGCCATCTCGGAGTTTTCAGCACTCCGCGCTTGGTTAGTGCGGGCTGTTCCTGTTCCAAGTTGAAGAAAACAAATACATATAATTTGGCATTCATGAAATTCACTTTGCAGCGCCTGAAAGTTCGAATGAGCCGCGGGCTCAAAGTAGCCTTGCCTTTTGCTCCTCTGCACTTTTTCGCGGGGCACTAATGTATAATGAGGACACACGAATCTGATACTGATGATCCCATCGCGCTCGCGCTTGTGTGTATGTGTCGGCATGTGTATGCCGGTCTATGTTTGCCTGTATGCAGAATGGATTAAAAAACTTTTGATTAACCTTATCAAAAGCAAAAGCTGTGTAAACATCGCACAGGGCGGAGCAATCAGGACATTGAGCGGAGCAGAGAGCGCAGCGCAGAAGGACTCGTACAAGTTTTTAAAAGAAAATAAGTAACTTTTTGACAGCCTGCTCTGCTCACACACGCCGGCTAAACTGTTGTTGCTTCCTCTGTTCTTAGCCCTTTGCACAAACCAAAAAGAAAAAGTTTGTTATTTTTTATAAAAAGCCAACTCCCTTAGTCTTTTGCAAAAAGCCAAGCGTTGATGCCTCGCTGCTCTCTGTATGCTCCGTGTTTATCTGGGCGACGAGGGTGTGTGCCGAAATGGCAAATAAATTAAAATAAAGGCCAGAATATGGAGGATGGTTCCCAAAGTTGGCGCATATTGATGGCCGGGGGAAGATAAGCGGGCAAACTCGCTGTCTTACACAACTTTTTGGTCTATTTGTTTTTGCTCTCCAGCACTAAGTGGCTTTTGAAATCCTGAAATACAGTCTTCATAAATTGGGAAATCCACAAATCAGGTATGCCACATATTTTATGAAAGGGACAGTTCACTTAAACACTCATTCTAGTTCTCGAACTCCAGCTTTAAATACTGGAAAACAAAAGGGTTTAAAATTTAAACTCAGGTAGCAAAGATGTTTTTCATTGTATCAGTGTGACAGTGGCAAATAGTGTTTTGCGTCTATAAATTAAAATGGTTTCTGGGGAAATATATTTTTTGTCATTGCCAAAACAAGGACATAAATTTATTCCAAACGAAAAGTGCACTTTCTT
This sequence comes from Drosophila simulans, assembly GCF_016746395.2. Taxonomy (NCBI): domain Eukaryota; kingdom Metazoa; phylum Arthropoda; class Insecta; order Diptera; family Drosophilidae; genus Drosophila; species Drosophila simulans. The sequence goes on along the minus strand of NC_052523.2, from coordinate 24,573,692 downwards.
ATTTTTTTGTCTATGGTATATGTCTTTAATCCCTTGTTGGTACTCTTGCGCACGCAATCGAAACTTAAAGTTCAAACTTTCGAATTTCTAAATCATGCCTTGTTTTTTTTTATACAATTTCAATTAAGAATATTTTTTTAGCGCCAGAAATTGTTTCATTTCACATATGACTGGGCTCTTGTTTGCCTACGTTTTTGTTCGATTTGGTGTGCGTTTGTTTTTTCCGCTTTCTATTTGCTCACAGTTGAGCGCAATAAAGCCGCAATTTGTGCGTATACGTAACGTGCTCAAGAGTCGCACCTTTTACGCATATGTACGCACTCGAGCTCGAGTTTTTCCAGGAAAAATCCGCCGACACCCCGTCTGAATGGAAATTGCCTTATCGCTGGGGCGTCGCACTTCAATCAGCGGTTAACTTGGCTGCCTGTTCGCCTGGAATTAACATGACACATTTGACGCAACCCCGCTGCCAGCACGATGTCTTTATCGCGACGATACACTTTGTTGTGCCTTGCAAATGAGCATTACTTGATTACCCGCAATTATTGTTACTGCTCCCAGACACACTCACGCATACCCACACTCTTACACACAGCACACACACACACACTCACAGACAGGAGCGCGGAAAGGGGCGCATAATTGCCGCATATGCGAAATGAAAACTCTGCCGGCAGCATACTTGACATTAGTGCGGTGGCTGCGAAAATTTTAGGTCAAAATGCTAGGGAAAACAAAAAGCAGAGAAAGTACTGTAAATGCGCAAAAGTCGGTACACTTCAAAAAAAAATAAGAAGAAACGAAAGAAATTTGACTTTAAAAGTAAACTTTTAGCATTGGTCTGCACAGTTACGTTTTTAATTAATGGCTAAAAAGTTAGTCACTTTAATAAATTAAGTAAAATTTAAATACAGGGACAGGGACAGATATGTATATTTACTAACATATCTTCAGAGGTCATTCACCTTTTACATACACTTTCAAAGCGGGAAACTTCTTTTTTCCAAGTGTTTTCCTGTCTGTGTGTTAGTGCTTTGTATATAAATGCTGCCGCTGCTCGGAGCAGTTATGCTCTGCATTTAATTACAGTTGCGAATCGCGGCCTTTTTTCGAGAGGCAGTCGCGAAAGTTTTCGCTCGGCCTCCACAAGTTTCACGTTGCTTGTTGCAAGCGGCAAGTTGCGCTTTGTGCCAGCCTAAAAAACCCAAACGCATTTCATTAACACAGCTCAACTTCACGGCAACAATACCAGCCGTAAAAGCAGCAACAGCGGCAAACAGGCGGAGAAATTCATTTTTTGCCTGCATTCAGCATGTCGCCAAACATTTAGCAGGCTCTTGTAGTGAAAGTGGGTGGCACTTCAGCCCTGAGCCAAAACTTGCCACTCACACTCACACACGAGTGCGCACACACTCACACACATGCAGAATCACACTCACAGTCGCAGACACATGTACTCCAAAACGCTGACGACCTCAATTTTCAGCGCATAAACACTTTTTATGCAAAATAAAAACGCTTTACTTTGTGCAGCGCATTGACCGAAATTTATTTTTATACCCACCCATACACACGAATACAATGCCATAGAAATACATGCAAAAATATATTTTAAATAAATCAAAATACGCAGAAAAATCCATTTAAACAAATGCGCCGCACAAAGAAAAGACAAAACAATTTGTCCCTAATTGGCCAGTGGCGCCCGAAAACTGGCCACAAATGCAAAATAAAACCGTAGTGCGGATTCAACTGAAAAGGGGGGCAATAATACAGCAATTCTAGCTAGACAGTCAGTTAATATCTAAATGGGTAAATTGAAGCATCATAGAAACCGAAGCGGATATGCTCTTCAAATCGAGAGATAGCTAAATAGGATGTCAAGTTTCACTATGCAGTTGAAACGTGTTAAAAAGTTTTTGTGGTTTAATTCTTATTTTTATTTCCTGAAAGCCAAATTAAGTTGTTAATTATACTCATTGACTGAATTACTAATGAGTATGCAGTACTCATTGGCAGAAGCAATATCAAATATCATTCTAAATTTAAAAACCGTAGTTCAATACCATTTATAAATCGTAATTGTTTTAATCAAGTTAACCGACATTTACTGCCAACCGAATCGATATCGAATTGCATTGTATGCTGATCGGTGAATACTATTTTATTTCTGTCGTTAACTGTGCGTGGAGTAAGGGAGTAAATATCGTCATGTCGACGACAAGGATATCGACGGCAGACGCTTGGCGACAGCCGGCCTGTTCGAACATCCCCTTTCGGCCAACATGCCCCTGCTCCTTTGCTCCTTTTGGCCAACAGCCGCCACATCCTGCACATTCGCACACGCAAAATGGGCAGGGAGGAGAAGTCAATACGTTGCCTTAATTGCTTACAAGTTGTTTGCCTTGTTGTTGCCGAGTATGTTTATCGTTTAAAGTCAAGTGAATTGACCTCGGCGCGACTGACCCATTGACCGGGCCGGAGTGCCAATCCCTCCACTCTTCCACTTTCTGCTGCCTGGCCCCAGTCTGTCGGCATTGATTTTTATGGAGCTTGGGCTATTGCCGAGATAGAACGACCAGCCGACCACTTTATGACTTTTTTAATTACTTATTTTGCTTAAAATTGTCTAGTGTAGGCAAATAAACAAATGGATCTGTGTGAGTGTGTGTGTGGGGCGCATACACTTGCAGAAAATATGGCTCCGTTTATAGGCAAATAAAATAATGAAAATTGCGATACGAAGAGCTCCATGGAGGCCACCCCAAAAAGTCTTTTGTTTGTCTTTTATTAGGACAGTAAAATCTTCCTTGTTGCTGTTTTTGCTCGCTTTTGATGCTGCTGATGCTGCTTCTGCTGCCACTGCCATAGCTTTATAGCTATATGGCTATATCGTCCTCGTCATCGTCCCGACTGCTAGCCACTTGACCAGGCCCAGGACAATGGGGACAATAACGATGTCGCTATCCCGACCTTTTGTCCCTTGGCCTGGGCAAATTTTTATATAGTTTACCATATTGTTGGGCTACTACTGGCTATCTTTTTTTTGTTGCTTCCCTGCTTGGCCTGCAAATATTTTGAGAGGAATGAGGCCAAAAGGCAAAGTCCTGGCCACAGCATAATTTCGAGTGCACAGATCCGAGGAGCAACAAAAACCATGACAAACAAGTTCGCCAGATGCTGTGACTCAATCCAAGTAGCCCGATGTCTAAATGAGAGCCACATGTACATGTATATATAGTATATATCATGTATATGCAATTTAGGGCGTGGCCACACTTTGATTATCTTCATTTAGTTAGGTTTTATGCTGATTTACTTAGGCCACAGACAGCAGCCATTTACGACCTTTTAACGCCCGCCACGATAAAATCTGAACGTCGATGCTCCCTCACTCGTCCTCGTCCATAAACCCTGGCCAAGAGCCATAAACCTGGGCTCAGACAATGGCTGCAAAGGGTCTTGAAAGCGATTTGCCATTGATACCCCCGCCTAAAATCGCCCAAGAGCTCAAGAGCACTGCATCCTCGCAATGGCCAATTCATTGGTTGCTCACATTTTCGGTGATTTAAATTAATTTCAAATATCATTTCTCACTTGCGGCGCACAAATCGACCCTGACCTGCCGCACAGGAGAGTTGCGGTGCCGGCTGGCTAATGAATATTTAAACAGCTGCACGTCCCTCTGGCACATAGAAAATATATGGACCCTTTCAACTGGTTGCCAGGACAGCACATTAGGTGAAATTTTGCAGAAGGGAAAGTTGTCTTGGCGGAAAAAAGTACATTATTTAATCAGTTGCTTTACGCTGAAAGCCGTCTTCCTTTTATATTGAAAATATAAGTACCCAAATATATTTCATTAAATCAAATGCTCCAGCCAGAGGAGCTGTCTCAATGGGAAAAATCTTAAGGCAATTGCATGGAGTGGCACATGCAGGTCGAGTCCAAACCAAGAAACCAGTTCCTACAAAACCACTTATTTCTGAGATAATATCTCAGAAATCTGTGCACGTTTGATGGCTTTATTTGCGTTTTCCGATCCAATGCCCCAGCTAGAGCCGCGCCTTTAAAGTAATTAAATTCTCGTGGTATTACGCATACGCCACATGTTACAGCTGAGATACATTGCGGACTGAGTGTTCCTGCCTGTGTGCGTTTGATTGTGCGGCTTGTAACCAGGCCATCATGTCGGCGCCTGCTGGCTTGCAAGGGCAGAAGTCTCGATTCTGGTCTGGTCTGGTCTGGTCTGGCCTGGTCTGGGTCTCTGTTTCCGTCTCCATCTCCGTATCCATCGCCTCCAACCGCCAGCCTCTTCGTCATTGCCATCATCTCATCTCTGGCCGGGTCTCATATCAACAATGTTGCTAAGCTGCCAGCTTCAGCTACTCCCAACCGCAGCGGTTTCAGCGTTGAAATAGCAGAAATTTTGATTTTACGACCTTGTTGCCGTCATTAACGTTATTTTATGATGACGCTGATACGACCGCGAAATATTGTGTGCCAGTCAGGCAGCCACACCCACATCCGTGGAGGCTGAAGGGCCTGCAGATTGTGTGCGTGTGTGTGTGTTTCGACCAAGTTATTATGTCCTGACGTCTAAGTAAAAAACCAATAAATGTTAATGAAAATACAAGAGACAAAGTTTAGTTCGACGAGAGGGAAACGCTTTGGTTGCATGAGGCATCGGACATAAGCTGATAATATTATTGCGCTATTAATGGGCTCAGGTTTTATGGCAGTTTTAATCGCTTTTGTTACAGTTGCCAAAGTCGCAACAATAACTCCACAATAGACCACAATAAAAAGAATTTGGCTTGCGTGCGATTCAACGTGTGTGTGTCTGTGTGGCGGGTCCTTTCAGCTTTTTCCTTCCACTTCCCGCCCCCTGTTGCTTTCGCTTTTGTATGACTAAGCAGCGATTGCAACTTTTTGCCATTGGCCCGAGGCAAAAACTAATTGCAAAACCAAACGCACATCCCAAGTAGCTACCGATCCCGCTTCCTCTTAGGCAGGCCCCCTCTCCCCACGCCTCCACTCGACTGGGCGGACAGGTGTGCCGAGGCAGCTGGTGCTGGTGGTGCAAGCAGAAAAGCAATTTAGCAAATTCCTTGGTGTTTGGCAAATAGAAAAGCCAACTTTCAACGGTTCTCAGTCTTTTCTTTCCCGCTTCACGCCGCCATCCGAACAGCATCCTTCTGCAAAATCAATTTTAATGATACCAAACTGCCAGGCAGCCTCAATGGAAAGGAAGCGAGGCGAGTGGTGGCAAGTAAATGGCAAATGGCACCTCCATAAAATGGTTATCCTCTAACTCATCCTGGCCTCGATTGCAACATATGCAGTCGGCAGTGGGTTGACTTTGAACGTGACCCCTTCAGCCAGAGATGGCCGGAAATTAAAGCTATACCCAAAACTTGCAACAAATAAATCGATTGATACATAAAACCTTTCTAGAATTTTAACAACAAATAATCAAAACAATATATTACAATTTGAAATCCCCTTAAAGGATTTTACAAAGAGTAACTTCAAAAATATGTCTCCTAAGAAAGGCTAAGGTATCTACAATGTATGTAATTATTTGCTGAAAATATAGTTTTAGGGGGAGTTTGCCCAAGGGAAACATGACAAAGTCTGGGGACATCTCATATCATATTTAATGCGTATGTGTGCAGAGTGTCTTTTTCTTCTTATCCCTTTTTTTAAGTATTTCCTTTGAGGGCGGCAAGTCCCTCAACTAAGTTGTTATACAGTTGCGTGCACCTGTCTCTAGCCATTTCCAGGTGCAAGCAGATGGCATTTCTTTTGCTCCTTTGGCCCCCAGGCGAGTGCTGGCTTGTCGCAATTAACGTTCGCGGAAATTCCTGGCAGTGGGATCAGCGGGTCGGAAGGAGAGGGCAAACGCATTGGGGCGTGAACAGCACGGAAGTCGTTCGGTCCACACGTCGGATACGTGCTTTAAGGTCTGACCTTCTTTATGTGTGAGTGGATGAGTGGGTGTGTGGTCGTGTGGCTGTGGGTGTGGGTGTGGGTGGGTGTCGCCGAGTGTCTGCTGCAAATTGTTGCATGACATTGTTCCATGTCACCCACATACCATCCCATTTCGTCCTGTTTGAAGGCATTTAGTGTTGGGGCTGGGTGCTCCCTTTTTAGCCATTTTTTTGCAGTGACAACTTGCGGCCTACTTACCATTCGCGTGTGGCATATGGAAAACTCGGGGAGTCACAGCAAAACAATTGCTGCCATTACAGTTTGTAATTCGGTAATCAGCCATACGAATCTGCATAATGGCAATCGGAGCTCGTTCCTCTCCGTTGTCCCTGCCAAGTTAGGTAAACATGGCAAGAAAAGTTGCCAACTTTTAATTGAAGTGAAAACGACGATAACGACAGCATTGTTTGGTGGCTGGAAACTGGGAGACTGGAGACTGGGTATTCGTATGGGATCCTGGGAAATGGTATTTGGGATGGCTCTACTCGGCTCGGTAGCTTTGTTGCCAGCCCGCTGGGATATATGAAAAACGAATACGAATATATATGTGTGATGGGAGCTAGCTACAAATACATATGCTGTGTGCGGTGCGGCATTGCAAAAACAGTTGCGGAATTGCTTTTTAAACCCACAGAGCGGCGCATAAAAAACCAGCACAGCCGCCCTCTGGGGGCGTGGCCCAGAAGGGTTGGGTTAAGCCTTTAAAACGTGAAACTTTTGAGCCGCTTCAAGTTTTAGCCAAGCGTATTTGCCTTTGTGGTCGCTCCGTTCCCAGCTGACGTGCAGGCAAAGATCCAACTCGACCCCATATGTATATACATATATATGGGAATATGGCGTTCTGGGCTGCAATGTTGAAGTTTGCACTGCATGCCTGCGTGGGGGTTTCGGGTCAACCTGTTGCCAGGTCAGGACCTCTGGGCATGGAAAGCAGCTGTAAACATTAGACAGGCTATCAATGCGGGCTGCGATACCGGCCTGAATAAGCAGGCGGCCTTGAAACGATAGTTGGCGCGGTTCGCTGGGCGGTAGTGGGTGGCTCCACGACTTGTAGCGGGTGGGGGTCAACGGGTGGCAACACCCGGCATTGTTTGCATTGGCGCACGCAAATATGTTTGGCAGCTCCAGCTGGGACCAAGGCACGCGCCGGAGTGCGACATTCGTGACGTCGCATCCAAGACCCAGTTCGCAGGTCCACCTACTGCGCCACTCCTCATCCAGGCTCATCCCTGGCCAGCTTTGATTTATTGATTTTAGCCACGGCACACAGCATACCAAATGAGACAATATTTACTAGACTCGCCGCTGGCCCACATGTGGCACCAACATGGTGCGCACTGGAACATATTTTCCAAATAAAGTCAAATTTAATATGAAGGTGTTCAAGAGTATGACGGGATTAAATATTTTCAGGCTTTGAAATATGTTGTGTAGATATTTTTAAAGGAGCTGTTGAAAACCCCATGGAATTGGTACACTTGATTGCTTCTTGATTTTTTGTAGTGTAGCATAGAAGCAGGATCCAAGCGAGCACGCCTGATATCAGTGTCAGACTTCCATTAGCCAAACTCAATGGACCCCGTTCGTCTCCTGCCCGCTGGATGTTTAATAAGCCCCCGTATTTTAAATATGGAGCAGATGCACAGTTCCCGGATCCGGATTCGAGTGCGGCCGGGCTCCATTTGGGGGGAAAATGACGCAAGTTCAATTAAATCAAAGCCTCAGCATATTTCTTACCCGCTAGACAGTTCCGGCGCCAGACGCCGTCTGCTGGCGGCAGTGTCTGCAAGTAGAAATGGAAGACGAATTAAATTACATTTAAAGCGCAAGCTGCAAAAAAAAGACGAAAATACAAAAACCCTAAGAAGAATGGAAGGGAAAATAAATTGGCCAGCAAAGAGGGAAAAAATGAAAATCATGGAATTGATGTGGGGAAGCCAAGAAAGAAGCACAAGATAAAGCCCATATTCGAATGAGAAATACACTGATTTCGGTACAGAAACAGGTTAATTTTCAATTCGCAACAAGTGCGTGATGGTATTAAGAGCTGCGTGTAAAATTTTTATATCAAATTATTTGTCCGCTTGCAGGTTATAAATCGAACTGCTCTCCATAATCCCGCTGCTCAATTGCTGAAATGCTTATCTGCTTAAGTGGCAAACGAATATGCCATTCATTCGCTCGTATCGTGATTACAGAGCGCATAAAAAGAAGCCGACAAAGTGTAAGAAATGGTGCCAATGAAACGAAATAAAATCGGAAAAAAGGCGGAGGAAACGAAAAGAATGGGATAAAAAGCTGGAAAAGCTCCTCCTGCATATAGGATGGCAAAAAAATGGGCGACCATGTGGGCGGCGGCGGTGAAGCCGAATCAAAGGCACAGCGCCAGTCCCGGAGATAAGTAAAGAGAGCAAAATTAAATTGGACATTTATCAAGAGATGCTTATTGATGCCCGAAGTGCCAGGCATCCAGCCAGCCAGGACAAACACAAACACAAACACATTCGCAGTCCCACTCACACCATCACACACCCAAGTCAAGTGGGCCGGCAATGTCGCTCAATTATTGTTTTGAGTGAAAAACTTTTATTGCCCGACAACTGGAGGAAAAGTCGAGGAGGCTCCACTGTTAAATCGTGTAATTTAAATGTTGCCCCAGGCAGACCAACAGACAAACAAACGACTGGAAGACACGCGGGCATAAATTAAAGTCAGAGGCCCCAAGAGTTCTCAGATCCCAGCCCTTAGGCCAGAGCCCCCACTCTCCAACTCAGCCTTGCGGACACGGACTCATCCCCCAGCAGAGGGATCAGCCACTAATTACGGCTATTAGTGGGGGCCCAGGAACAACAGGAGCGCCAGAAACAATTACGGCCCATTTAATCACCTGCTGAAAATGTAATTATGCTGCATACTTTTTCGGGCCAGGCTTCACACGCTCCCCAAAAAGTTTTCGTAGAACAATAAAACAAAAAAAAAAAAACAAAAACCAGCAACGAATTGAAATCGCCTCCAGTGGCATGAAATGTAGCCAAAGCGATTTAGAATTTATTGCATGAAATTAACTTTTGCAAAATAATTCACATAACTTCGGGGCGTGCTGAAAGGCCGTCCGAAGTGGCTTAATAAAATAATTTATGGTCGAGGCCGAAGGGCCATCTCAGTTGGCCGGCCACCAACTGCGACGCAGCGGTTGCCACTTGCCACGCCCACTTTTCGGGGAGTTCTGGGTGGTTGCTGCCCAGTCAAGCGGATGAAACAAAGCAAATTAATTACGAGTCAAAGCGAAAAACCTTTGACTCAACTCGGAACGCACCTTTACACACACAAACACACACGAAGGACTCGCAATGCCTTTATCAATATCCTTTTGACCAAAACCGGGGAGAAGAGCAAACAAAGTCTAATCAAATGCGACAGCAGCTGCCTGCCTCAAGGAGTCCGTGTGCCCGGTGATGCGTGCCTAATGTGGCAAAGGGGCAGGTCCGTGCTCCATCCCGATTCGATACGGCTGATCCGACTTTTTCACTCCCCCGAAAACTAAGCCCGGCCACTTTTTGCCCAGTGATGCGTTGAGTGGACTGAATCAACAGCTGCCAAACGTTCGGAACGCAAATTTATAATGTCTTAGTGCCCATTCCCAAGCTTTTTATCAACACATTTCACATGTCATTAGCCAGGAGATAGTAGATTAGGATGGACGGACATATATCCTTGAGTGGTGGAATATTCCCATCTTTATCGGGTATTCGACAGCTTGGCATTTTGTTTTCCAGCTGAGGTTCTAATGAAAAGCTTTTAAATTAAGAACAACCGCCGATGTGGGGCGATGCGGTGAGATCCATTTGAGATATTAACAAAGGGCACAGGTGACGGCGACAGGATTCGCCGGATTTTCCACAGACACACTTGAGCTGACAGTGCAACATGTGCACGTTGCACACACACACACACTCATGCCGCAGACAATTCCGCTAAAAGCTTCACACCCGTGGACAGTTGCGGGTGCCAACTCCGAGTCAAATTAAACGCTCCTCCAGCTCCGGATGCGCCTGCCACTCCTTCAGCTCCTCCTCCTCCAGCACACTCGAAAAACGCTCGAGGAGATGGGAGTTTTATCTTTGCCACGCCAGCCGCAGCAATGCGGCTAAGCATCATAACTCACGCCGGGCATCCGTGCTCGTCACTCAAGGAGCGTGAAAAACCTGCCAAGATGCCAAGAAGTCAGCAAGGAGTCCTGCCTGCATTATGCAGTGGTCCCGAGGCACCAAAGTTAGGCACTCAGGAAAAAATCGGGGCAGGAATTACTTAAAAACATGAATCCTCAAGAATTTCAATTTTGATTCACTATAAGGCGCAATCAATTCGGAATCGGATCAAAAGAAAGTACCTCAGCCTATATACGTTCTTTTATGGTATTCGAATATCTAAACTATGAAGTCTTCAACGTTATTAACACAAACAAAAGGAGATAAGTACAATTGTACATACTGTTAATCTTGGGATAAATTGAGAGATTCTTCCATCCCCATTTTCCTGGCCTACATTTTTTTGCTAACTGCAGTGGTAACATCTGGCGCTGAATGCACTTAACATGTTGTACCACAAAATCGTCCGCCATATGCCACGCATATTAATTTGATGGCACTCATATTTATGCCAAAGCAAAGCAAAAGCGTTTGCTGCTGCCGCAGTTGTTGCGACATTTTTTGACAAGTTGCAGTCAGTGTCTCGTTGTTGCAGCCGCACATTTGCAATGCAAGAAGCATGGAGCAGATGCTGCTGCTTCTATTTTGCATATGGACGAAGGACCGAGGAGTCGGTGAAAAAAAAGCTGCCAAGCTGGCAATAGACAAACAGAAGGACCAGGACCCAGGACTCGCGACCCAGGACCCCGGAAACTAAGGACAACTACGATTGCGACTCAAAATGGAAACTCCAACTCCGAACTGGCCGCGTCGCGATTTTTTTCCTCCCGCTTTGGGTGCATTCCACTTTAATTATTTCAGCAATGTTGCTGCTTCTGCTGCCGCTGCCTCTGGTAACGACATGAAATTTACATACGCAATTTCATTGTTGCCGCAGGATCTGGCGCTCCTTTTTCGCCGCCCCACGACTCGCGCCCCGCGTCCTTCGCCAATTCCACAGCATAACGCATTTTATATTCAAATTTTTTCGCTGCAGTCTGGCGACCAGGACACTGCAAATTCCATTCTATTCGCAGTTTGTTGGCCCTGCCCCCACAACTTTACTTTTTTCTTTAGCTGCTTTGTTTTTGGCCCAAGGTCTGTTAGCGCTTTTGGTACCCCGGGCTGCTTATATGGGTTCATAATAATCAGTTGCAAGAGAGAGTATGCAGAAAAGAGTGCTGAATTTACTGTCGATTTCACAGGCATTTAACCAGAGACTTACAATCCGGCCAAATAATGGTTATAACCAGCTTTTATGCGCTCCATAATGCGAGGCATAACGCCACACCAGCCGGGTTGCTAAGTCGCGGGATGGTTTATTTAAGGACCGCCAGATTTTGCTTTGCATATGACGGGGAACTTCTGGAGCAGGCATAACATCGCAGGAACTAGTTATCCCAAGGAGCAGAGTGGAGTCGAGTGGGTGGGTCCTTGCTGATGTACCTTATTATGCATGTTATGCACAAGTCCTTTTTCCATTTCCGTGCCATGTCATTGCACGCTTAAGGAGCAAATTGTCTGATGGAATTTGGTTTGTGTTTTTCTGATTTCACAGGGATTCACTGTGTTGTCCGACTGTCAACAGCTTTTAGGCCTCTTTTGGCCCTGTTAAATGTAGCGCAATAATGAGCAAAAATATTTGCATTTCTTTGGGCCAAACCGAATGCAATAAACTCTCGAAGTAAAAGCAAATAAAAAGTAATCAGAATTTCAGATTCGACCCGTAATAAAGCGACGAAGACTAAAAGGAATTAAAAAGTGTGCTAAATAATTCATTTTTGAATTAAAATATTAATCACTTTCACACCATTTTGTCGGCGGACATTGGTGTAGACCCGGTTTTTACAGCAGGCCGTCCTTTTTTCCAGGACACTTGTTTATTTTATTACTTTTTCGCCGCGCCAAGGGACAGGACGCCGAAACACCCAAGAAGAGGACGCCATGCAAATGAGCGACCTACCCGGGCATAACGAAAATCTTTTTAATATAAAAGTGAATTACTTTTAGCAGCGATTTCCGAGTGTGTCCTCCCAAGAACCATTAAAATTGACGAACTGTAAAGGAGCAGCAGAAGCAGCAGGAGCTTCACGCCCATTCCGGGCCACGCCCATAAACGTCTCGGCAGGTCGCCTTGGGTTATTAGGCAGCTTATTATCGGACGCATCAGCATGGTCAGGGCATCATTATCGAGTGCTTTGCGGCTTTCCGGGGTCCAGGATCCTTTGCCTTCCTTTGGACTGCCTTGCCGGCGAAAGTAATTTCAGTATCCTTACGCATTTTTTTAATAGGATTGCGTTTGGGGAATTACCTGAAGGGACAAGGAAAGCGGTGTGACCGCAGGCGGCAGCGGAAGCGAGTAGATGGCAGAGCGGAAATGAAAACGGCAACGGGCACTTTTAATTTCTCAAAATGGCAACTTACTGACATCCGTTGCCCGTTCGATTCATTGATTTAATGCAGAGCAACAGCCCAACGGTTCCTGGAGTTCCTGCAGCTCCGAGTTTCCTTTTCCTTTATTGGCAGCTTAAGAATTATTGGGACTTGTTGCAAGAGTTCATATCGTGCGAAGTAATTCAGAAAATACTATTGGCACGGCTGGATGGCTGCAGAAACAGGACACTTGCCACTTTCTACCCTCTGACTTTTTTACCTTTTCCACCTCCTGGCATCGAATTTCTACTCCAGTTATTCTTTTTGCGTCATTTTATGTTTGTGAAATATGCATTCGATTTTTTACGCTGCACTTTTTCGCTTATCTGCCAACTGGCAGCCACATCGCATGGGGGATACTGAGAACTCGCCGAGAGCAAATATCACGTATACGCAGTGTTGTGGCTTGTTGGTTTTCTTTTCACTGCAAATTAGCTGGCAAAGGGGGTGAGTGGAGCTGTCCCTGCCACCAAGTGTGCGATAATTTACTCATTTCATGTGCTATTAGCTGTCAGTAGAATGGGGTTGTTCGGCGGCTGTGGGGCTGTTGTGTAAGTTGTGTATGTGTCGCTGGAAATGACAGTTGCTAGTAACCAGTTAGCAGTTGCCAACTTTAAACGAACTCTGACCAGGACTCCTTCACTGGCCTCCGGTTTCGCCCTTGGTCCTTCAGTTTTATGCTTTATGTTTATATTTTCCAGGCCCCCCTGTGCCATATTTATCATGGCTCACTTTTGTGCCGGCTGCGCCTCGTTCCGTGCGGTTTCGTTGGGCTTCGTTAGTTGAGTATAGAGTAGTTGCATCCTTTCTCTCTATGTCCTGGATCGCCCTGCGTCGTCCTGCAAATTTACGCTATCTAATAGCTTCTCGGCTCGCCTCGACCAACAACAAACGAGAGCGAGACAATGGCTTCAGCACTTGCTGCACTTGAGCTCTTCCTGTGGCCTGTGGATGCCACTGCTGCGCTTTTGGCGCTTCCAGGAGAGGAACCCCGGCTGTGACCTAAATTTTTACCAAATTGGATAAATTTTTCGCATTTTCGCTTTGGCTAGTTTTTTTCCCCTTTTTTCTGTGCTCTGTGTTCGTCCTGTGACGCCGACGACGGCGACTTCGCTCTTGGCTTTGCCAGCCATTGTTGTTGCAATTTCTCGCCACATTTGATTTATCTCGCCTTATATACAAGTCGAGCAACATATATGTACCATCTACCCTACCATATCACGTTTTCAGCCCGTCGTTTTTTCTTTTTAGAACTGTGTGCTCTATGTTGTTTGTTGCTTCCGCTGTGTTGTCTCGCTTCTTGCCCATCCTTTCCTCTGGCGGCTGAGAAGTGAGTCACCACCGCAGTCGCTGGCTGGCTGGCTGGTTGGAACCAGAAACTGCTCTTCTTGTGCCACTTGTATCTCCAGAATTGAATCTCGCCCAGTTCTGCCATCTTTGCGGCAACTAGCTCCTCTGCCAGCTATGTCGTCTTGCTGGCCGCAGCGCTTTTTATTTGAAGTTTCTGCCGCCCCGTTGTTGTCCTTTTTTGTAGTATATTTCTTCCTTTTTTTTTGGTTAGCTACGTGTTAGGCATAGTATTTGGGCGGCCTGCCCTGTCGCCCGAAGCTTTTAATCATGATTTACGAGTCGGTCCCGTCCGACAAAAAGACAGACACCCAGGTCCGACAAGAGGTAAATATAAATGGAATTTTAAAATGTGATCTGATTTAATTATGCACGGCAAGTCAAAGGAAGACAGCCAGCAGGGCCAGGATGTTATTTATATATACATGGCAAAAAGCGATATAAACGACAACCTTTAGGATTTGGAACGGGCGGAGCCAAAGGGCCATTTGTTATACAATGCTTATCATGGGATAAAGAGTAAGCTGCAGGAAGTCGAATTTCCATTGCTCTAATTTCCAGTTAAAAAATGGTATATTTTCGCTTTAGCTTCATCCTAATTTTAAAACTTTGATTATGGTTTATAAAAGTAAATGTATAAATATTATATTCCACATAAAATTAAATATAATTCGGTCAAATCAAAATCTAATACCTAAAACTAACTCTTATCGCAACATTTCATTCAATCAAGAAAAATGTTAAACTTAACCGAAGTGAATGGATTCCATAACCCAGCCGGAAAATTCCCGCACTAAACTATTAAAGCTATTATGTTTTCCAGAAACTGCATATATATGTTTGTACGAGCAGGGAAAGTATACAACATTCCTGAGCTTGATCTCCCATCGTCGGCGTCGTCCTTCGTCGCCTGGCTTCATTTTCCTGCTTCCTGAACATTCTCTCGTCATTTTTTCCGTACTTTATTTTAGTTTTTGTTATTTGGATTTTTCACCCGGGGTCCTTCGCTTCGATGCATTTTGCTAAATTGCAGCCAATTGGCCATGGCGTAGGCACTCGGGCGTATACTGGATGTTGGCTAGGCCAACAATTTATGCGCTTTGTTGTTTATTAGCCCGTGCGGTCAGTGTGTCTTGGTTTCTGGGTTCACTCCCTATTGTCGGCCGGCATCAAATCAAATTCCAAGAGGCATGTTTGTCCCAGGATCGGAATTCGGTTGGGGGGATTTCGTGTGTAGGAGGCAGAATGCCGAGCAAATGGCAGGGGCACAATCACAAAATGAGACATATTCAAAAAACCACAGAAAAAGCCCCGCAACCCACAAACGCACACTCAGCGGGTAGCAAATACAAATAGCAGGCGATAACGCAAACTCACAGATACCAAGGACCTTACATAGATTCCAAACGCACACACATACGTATACACTTGTAGGCAAATATACAGGGACATGTATTTGCAGTGCCAACATCAAACGCTTTGCCCAATACCCCATCCCAATTCGCATCCCTCATTCCCATTCCCATTGCCAATCCGAATCCTCGCCGTCAACCATCAACAACGTTGTTTTTCTTCCCGTTTGCCGTCGTTGACGTCGTCGTCATGGCATAGTCAATATGTTTTCATTCAATTTGGGAAGCATTTTCATAAAATTTCCCACAAGAAAAACATTGCGCAGATACATATATAAATATGTGGAGTAACTTTGGCATGCCGTGCACAGCGCTCCACCATTTGGCAATAGGAAATTATGCGAAATGTGCTCGATTTGCGTAAACAAACCGGAAATGATGTGCCGCCTGCCGGCTGACCATTTTCAAAATGAACGGAAGGGCACAAAGGACGAAAAGTAAAAGAGGGCAACCTCAGCCCAGCGTACCCCCGAAATTCGGGGTCCAACCGCAACTGTATTTATATTTATGCATTTATTTATTTGCCAAAAGGATCAGTCGCGTCTTCATGTCTGCTCCCCACTCCCCCTCAAGAATCGCCATTTCTTTGGTGTGCCCATTATGCTAATTGAACAGTAAAAAAAGAATGTATAAAGAAGGGCCCCACTTTATAGGCCCAGCGCGTGCTTTGCCCTCCAAATTGGTCTAGGAATCGTAAAAATTTCCCGCACAAGGAAAAGTATGTAAATACAGTCCAGGTTCGAGGGGGTCGTGCCCAAATATTTTTAATAAAGTTCACGGCCCAAGCCGCTTTGGCTGACCAAAGCAGCCGCAATATAATTAGAGCATACCGCTGTCGGTCTTGTTGTTATTGCAAATTGAATTAGTAACCAAGGCAGAAAGTGGACAGGCAGCAGAAATCCTTTTTTGTCCATCCACCCACCGCCCGCTACGTGCCGGGCCAAATCAAAGGCGCTGGCAAATGGCGGCGGGGTGGAGTCGACCGTAACCGCAAATGGAAATGCAAATTTCCCGCGGTTACCGCGACTGCTACTGCGACCGCAGGACCTTTGGCCCAACGCGGCTTCTGCTATATAGCTACATGGCTACATAGCTACGCCCATTGCAGCAATTTAATTTCTTAAGCAATTTTCATAATCTGCAGCAAATTGTTTCTGAATGCTGCCAGCCAGTCCGGGGTCTCTCGTTAAATTTTATGCAGTTGGCGGCTGCATTCGCGCCACAATCTGCCATTCAGGCACAGTAGCTATTCGCTAACATGCCCACCCCGTCCCACCCGCCATGCCCTCGCAAAGTTTTTGCCATTTTATATTAATTTCGCAGGCTCTGCAAGGCGCCACGACCTCGGCGCGCCCTTGAGTTACAACCGCCCGCTGATGTCGACCGTCGAGCGTCGGTTGTCGGCTGCTGCTGCATAATTAAAATGGCAGTTCAATCCTAAGCACAGTCAGCAGACTCTGGAACGGGCTGAAGCAAAAAGTGTGGCAGAAAGCAGCTGTCCGCCTTCTAGACCCGTTCACACCAGTGGCTGTCCGAGTTCACAAAAGCTCAATTTATCCGATTAACTGGGACGGGAATTAGGTATCCCTTTTATCCCGCCTAATTCAACCTTCTTGGCGGGTTTTGTTTCATGAATATGTTATGCATTTATTTCAATAAACAAAATACGCTTTCAATTTCACGATTTAGCAAATTAATTATTAATGGCGAATACATTATTAATAGAAGGAAGCCGCATAAAGGTTTGCACTTCATAAACCCTAATAAGCTGGAGAATATTACTTAATCACTTTATTTGTATGGCATCAGCATTAGTAATCTTTATTTTTACTCATGCCAATTTTAAAGAATTGCCTACTGTTTTTCACAACAAATTTAAATGGGTGACCCTACTACTTGCTTAGGAGCATCTTTGTAAAATGCTCCGCATAAACGCGGCTTGGTTTTTGTGAAGATTCCTTAATTTCCACTGCAAACTTCACTTGGCAGCTCTGCCGACAATTGTCTTCCTCGCCCGGGGCGAAATTGGCAGCTTTTTGCTACTTGCGGCCACTTAACAGGCACCCGAGCTGCTACCGCCCCCAACACCATCTAAAGTGGCATACGGAGTGCAGCTAATTGCTCGGCCCATTTCCGCGCCCAAAATTCGCACGCCAAAAACCAATTAAGACGCAATGGACAAGGGGCGGGGGAAAATCCAATGGTGCGAGCGCGTGATAAATCAAATTTGGTTGCCTTAACAATATTTGCACATACGACAGTGTGCGCAACACAACACAAATCAAATCAAATTAAAACATAAAGTCGGCCAGATTCAGATTCATGTTGAATCGTGGAATAGGTGTAGGTTGGGTGGGGAGAAGTGGTGGAGCTTCGGGGCTGGCAGATTGGGTGTCCTCTTTTATTATTCCATTCGCATGCAGCTGCCATGTTGAGGCAAGCGACGCGTTTATGACGCTGACAGAATTATGAGGCCTACATGCGTTGATTCCAGATTTTCAGATTTCCAGATTGCCGATGCCGGGCCACGAGGGTCCTTTAAATATTTTTACGCAGATAAACTAAACTGTAAGCCCGTGCGGCGGCGCCAAATGGATTTTCAGCAAAAAATCACAAAATCGCAAAACGTGCTTCACATACACACTGGTTGGCGTTGGAGGAGCCGGATCAGTTCGGGCTCATCATAAATACATCAGGGGGAGTTTTCGGGATGGGGCACTTGAGACTGAAGCTGCTGCTGCTGGCTGCTGCTGCGTCACCACCTGTCTGTGGCAGCATGTCACGCGACCTGTCGGGCGCTCAAAAGTTGACATTTTTATTAAAATATTACCAGAATCTCAGGGCCCTCAGCGTGAAAAAATGCAGGAAGCGAATAGCGGCTAATTTTGGGTTTTGTCTGATTCGTTTCGCTATCTTGTAATTTATCGAGCTTCCACAAAGGCTGAATCCCCGCCATTGGCCACCCTTCGATGTCATCGCTGTAATGCCCTCCGTTAAAGTGCTTCTTTGTCCGCATTTTGCACCTGCCTTTTGTTTGTGCCATCAATGGACAGTCTCCGCCCTCCGGTGGACGCCTCCTTTTGTCCCACGATCTACAGCCGTCACAATTGTGTCTTTGGCACCCGCCTCCATGGACTTTCTCATGTCGCCTTCCCATGTCAACTACTCCTTCTTCGGCCAGACAACTGGGTTGAACAATAAAATTTTAATAAGCCTCAGCAGGATGTCCAGCAGGCAGCAGCAAGCTTCAATTGCGAATTCCCTTCCAGTGCTGTTTCGTCTCCCTTCTTTTCCTCCTCTGCATCCTTGTTCCGCTACATCCTGTCAATCGTTTGAAGTTTACGGAACGCTATTGTTCGACATTGCTGCTGTCCCACATTGCGTATGAGCAATGCGTCAAATTCGAACCATGCTGTTGCATATGCATGTGTGTAGGGTTGCAAAAGTCATTCCTGTTTGACTTTTAATTAGCTTGGAACTTATGTGCTCACCGAAGGCACTAACATCCAAAGGTTTTTCATCAGGTTATGACTGGGAAAGTACTTTGGGAAAGACCACCTTTCCCCAAAGTAAAAACTCAGTTCAGGGGTGGAGTAGAAGGGATTAGTTAAGTGCGCTCCCACCTGCAATTAACTACAAAATAAAACCCAACCGTGACGCATTAAATTTACATTCTCACACCGAACAAAAAGTATCTGGGATTTGAATCTATTATGTCCCATTCGAAAAGCCCCCTCAAAACCCATTTGCTGGCTACGCTCCTAATCCGTTCACGGCCTACGCACACCCATGTGACATATTTGGTTTGCCAGCTTGATGTATAAATAAAAAATCAAGCGTGACGAACAAATTCATGCAAAGTAAATTTTCATGTTACCGCCAGCCAGCAAATAAAAAAGGACTCTGGAGTGGATTCAGGATCCTGGATCACGGGGCCTAAGCCTAGACCCACACATATACTTTTTGTGCCAGTAACACCTAGCCGAGTTTGAGTGGGTTTGCTCGGTGTTCTGTGTATAAGTGCCACCACACACTCGCAGCTGGAGAATAAATTGCTGCTGGTGGGGAAACCTTAAAATCAATTGCGAATACTTCACTGTACTTAATGCTCTTCTCAGACGTTTTGTTCACAGCCTGAACTTCAGGCGGCATATAAATTTGAGGTGCAATATTTTTTCCTTAATCTGATTTATTGGCTGGTTATTAAGTGGCAAATACTTGAAGGTCTTTCTCGAGGATGTATTTGAATGAGAATTGAAATTTGATCAGCATAAACACAAAGAGGATTTTAAGCTTTTAAAATTTCGTAGAATTTATATAAATTCAAGTTGCAAAATACTCAAGGGAAATCATAATTAATGCTCTTTTAAAAATAAATAAACTTGGTATCAATTAGGAATGCTTTCAGTTGTTAATGATCATTTGGAAAAATAGTTTTCTTTAAAGTTATTTCTAAATATTTAAGTGACTTTATTGGGTCGAGGGCATATTGAAATTCGGTCCTTTGGAATATATTTGTTTGCTGTCTGATTGCCAGTGCAAACAATTCCATATGCTGTCCATGTTCCTATTTGCTTTGCCGATTCAAATTCTTTTTTCCATTTTCATTTTTGTTCATTTTGCACTCTCAACTGTGAACCCTCCTCCCATTTCCGCACACACGCGCCCAGCTGACGCAGCGCAAATCAATCAAATCAAAGTGGAGTTGTTTGATTCATTGTCGGCACTGCTGGCTGAGTTTTCCGGTTTTGCGGTGGCGGCTGGAAGAAAATCAGAAGAAAACGCAATACAATGAAGAACAAATACGGGCGCAGACAAAGGGCAAACACGCTCACGCACCGCCTCAAACTCACACACATAATACAAAGTGGCATAAACTAACTAAATAACAGTAACAATAACTTAAGTGTATTTGTGTATTAGTGAGGAGGGCATCGCCTGCTCTCTGGCTATCTGGGTTTTCCTTATTGCCCACAGCCCCCACCGAACTCCCCTGCTTTTCCAGGCCCCTTCGCCTTGCTCCTTCTTTCTGAGACTTCGGGGCGACTGTTGCAAAGTTTTTATTTATACACACGTTCCGTGTGCAGCAACTCCAATGACTACGTTTCGTTCCATTCGTTTGTTTGTTTGTTTATTTGTCATTTGCTTTGTTCCGTGCGCTGGCAATCTATGCCACAGCGGCCATGCCCCTAAATTGACTGGCCAGCCAGCCGGCATTCGCACACTGAGCGAAAAATCAATAATTTTTGGCCAAACAAAAATGAAGGCCGTGAATCAAATAACAACCAAAAAGGACATTCCTAATTGCTTTGATGGTTTATGTTTCATACTTATGAGGTCATGTCAGCTAGAACGATTTTTCTTTCCCTTTGTCTTCGTTTTTCTCACTGTATCGTGGGGTGTGGGGGATAAAGCACAGAAAAAGAAATCCCGTACAATTGTAGAAGCTCACGTACCACATACCCACTACACACACTGGACCACATGTCGTATACGTAACGTGGCATATCTCTAACAGTGGCGTCCCCCGCACCGGTCTGCGTTTGCGTTTGCAATCAGCCGCAGTGAGTGGCCGCGCGGCCAGGCGACAAGTGCCCACACAGGGCACAATACAACACACAGAGCTGGAAACACGGACACATGGATACACGTGGAGTCACACACAAGTTTCGATACTTTTAATTATTGCGTACATGACCGTAACGATGTAGCCGGACTTTAGAGAAGATGCCCGCAGGTAGGGATGCCAGGACTCGTTTAGTGCACGTATTAATCAAAGGACTGCGAAGTTTTTTCTCCCTCTCCCTCTGCCCCTTCGACTTGTTCTAGTTTTCTGCGACTTTGTACCTTTTGGCCCAAAAGCCAAGCCAACAACTTTTGGTTCATTAAAAATCAGTGAGCGTTTCATATTTTGAAGAACGTGACACTACGTGTACGAAATCACAAAGGCCGATAAGAAGTTCTTGGGCGTGGCCAAGGGATCATAGTGGAGGCAACCAAAGGAGCCAGCTGCTCAGTGGCCAAACTGATTGACGTATAAACACGCAATTAAGTGTAAAAGGCAGTTTCAATTGTTTGACAATGCCGCGCTAAATGAATTTCCTTGCACGCATTACGAATCAAATTTACGAAAATTTAATTTCTGGCTCGCTTTCATGGGTCGCCAGATCCTTGAAACGTGTGTGTGTGCGTGCTGGAGATACACATACCATACGTGAGTGGCTGGGGGTGTGGGTATGGGTATGGGTGAGTTCCGGGCATGTGGGGCACGTTCGTAGATTTGTTTACTTTGTAGCCAGAGAAACGAAATGGAACAGAGCAGAGCGACGCATAAATACATTTTCTATAAATTCTTGCACGGCATTTCATTTGCCATTCGCCGCTGCTCGCTGTCCAAAAATGCCAGCGCAGTCAGTCAGCAAACGGCGCTGCTTCAAAGGATTCGGATGGGATTGGGACTGGGCTGTGGATTCGGGCACAAGATACAGTAGCAGAGGCAGGAACAGCGGCTCTGGCTTATTTATTTATTCATTCGCTGCGACCTTCGCTCCTCCTTTGTCTCTAGGAGCTGTGCTGCTACTGTGCTTGTTTGCCATTTTCTGTATGAAAGGATTTTGCAGAATTTAACAAACAAACACACACAGGAGTCGCAAAGAATCGGCCCAGAAGCAACACAACACGCACTGCGTGGCTGCTCATAAAGTTGACCCGAATTCATGCTAAACTTGTCCTGTCCCTGCCGCTGTGTGCGAATAAATAAAGCAACAAGATATAGGATTCCCGATTGGGTAAGGCCGCATCTCGAATGCTCTTATCGCTGTAACCAACTATCCTGTTAATGGAAATCTAATTGGAAGTTCAGCCAAAATAATTGGATAGCCTTTGAGGTATGCACCAAAAAAAACTCAAGTATCTGTAAAAATTTAATATCTTCGTAATTCTTATATTTATAAGACGGTCTTTTAGAGTATGTACCATTTGTAATCTGCGTGCTAATATTTCACTTGCTTAATATTCATGACCATATCTTAAGTTGGCATTTATTGACATTTCAAATAAATATTTCTCCTCGCTTTTTTCCCCTGTGCATATATCAATCAGAGACCATTGGGTCAACCCTGATGACAAAATTCCTATGCCCGGCACCCCCTACAAATCGCTTCCGTTTGTGCGAGGGTGCCAAAAGGACTTAGACCAAGGCATTAGAAGCGACAGCAGCAACAACAAATGATGGTAAGGCATCGAACGTATTTTTGGGTATGCCGGCATGCGATTTAGGCATGGCATTCAATACGTTTTATCTGTGCAAGCAACACTCGTGCTCAAGAAATTGCAAAACCAAAATAAATAAGATTCGATTTATGTTGTTAGCCCCGAAACCAAAAAGGGGCGAAAAAGCCCCTCAACATCTTCCGTGCTTATTTATAGACGCTCAAATAGTTCGTCGAACAGCCTCCGCCGGAAGACCCAAAGAGCAAACCCGGCTCTTTTATCACTCACACAAAAGTTTCCATTCGCATTTTCAGGCCGCAAAATTTGTGTATTTGCACTGCGGATTTGTATTTTGTGTTCGCCGTGTGGCAGCAAATTTTTAATGAATTTACAGGGACAAAAGGCAACTGAACCAAACTCAACCAAACCAAACCGAACCGAAACGAAACGAGTGAAAGGGCCCGGAATGGCGTTCCGTACGGAATGGGAATCCGGGACTCATTTGATATTCAAAACACATTCGGCAAATATTGATACCCCCGTAAATTGTTTAAAATGCGCAATATCCAACGTCAATAGAAGACAAATTGTGAACTAAAAGCGTAAAACGCAAATCACGCAGCTTTTAAAACTTTGTCCCCGGCGCCATGGGGCGTATACTTGATTATTGGCAATCAGCCATAGTTGGGCAACTTCCCCATCAACCGCCCACAGTTAGCGGGGTCCGCCAGTTGTATAATTAAGGCCTGAACCTACTTTCGAGCTAATTATAATTGATGCCACAGCCAATACCAGTTTTTTAGTTAAAACTTTTCGAAACGGTACCGCAAAACCGCACACACATACACACACACTTACGAAATGCCACAAGAAATGATTAATTATGGTCTAAAAGTTGCACGTTAAAGGGATGAATTTTGCTTTTGACTTTTCACTTTTAATAGCTCCAGTCAGGCACTAATGGCGTTTCTAAAAACGCCTGCGAGCGAATCGGATATCGTTTTTTAACGCAGCACCCATATATATATAGTAGCCGTAGTTTCGAAAATCCCTTCAAGCCATTCGACATGCCAGGGAAAAGTTTTTCGATTATCTAAGATACTCGCACTGCATACGTATACCAAGTGAACGAGAAATTTTGTTAGAACAGCATTGTTGTGCCCGGGGATAATTTAGTCATTTTTGTTATTGTTTGCAAGTCGGAAAACATAGAGTTTTAATTGAAAATCTTTGACTGCACATGGGAACTGAAGCTGATGCGAAGTACCAAATGCCAAAACCGAAAGCTGACTACCACTTGCAACACATTCTCCGGTGGTGGAGCGAAGCATCCGGGGGGAAAGTTTGATTGATTTATCTGTCAATATGCAGGAGGCAGCAGAAAGCCAACGATGCTACAAATGCACAAAACATACCGAAAGGCAAAGCCTGCGAATGGCACAAGGAAGGCAGGCAGCGCCATGCAAAAATTGCAATTGTTAACTCAACTGAATTTACATGAATTCCCTTTCTGTTGCCTTGTTGTCCTGCCCCTTTCGTACAAAAGGCTTAGTCTGGACAGGATTCTGGTCCTTATTGCCTCCCGTCACTGTCACTTACGGGCCGCTTTAGCCCGTATTCCATATGTCCAGGCCCGTTTATGCAATATATATTTTTTCCTTTGCTACTTCTTTTCTGGCCAAGGCATGAGCAAATATATATTTGGCCGATTGGAAGCCGTTGAGGAGCTCGGCGTAATGATGACCACAGTTCACTTAAAAGTCATATGCTTCGATTGCACTTGCATATGCACATGCACATGCACCAGCAACAAACCATAAAGTTGCCACATTTGCATAAAATACCCTGATGCCTCAAAAAGCATCTGGAGTACATGGCATAGCTCAGCAGCCAGTCCGTAAAAGTCTCCTGGCACAAATCGTATTTCACCAATAAATTGAGGAAATGTTTAGCTTGCTTCCAGCTCTACTCCCCTTGCTCGACGCTGCTTTTTCTCCGGCTATCTCTCTCCGGGTGTACGTTCCGGTTTATGGTCCCCATGTTTGCCGTAGTTCAAAAGCAATGACTTGATTTTTGATTTTGCCCCAAAAATCGCTTGTTATTTCTGCTCTGCACTGCCATTCCATTCCCCACACGACGTATGCGCAATGCCTGTTGACTGGCCAGAAAGCATATTTTCAAGCATATCTCTACGGCTCGAGCCGCCTGCCAACTGCATATTTGCCATTGAAAATTCACCAGAAATGGGAAACAAAATGCTGAGTAATCACTTTCAGACTCATGTACGAACTTTCGGCCAGCCTCCTCAATGGAATCTGTTAATCCCCCCAATCACGTCTAATAAAATCCGCTTTTAATGCGTTTCTAATTAATTTTAAATAAGACCGAAATACTGGCTCTTGGACATTAGGGAAAAGCCCCAAAGCGGCCAGATAAGACGTGGTTCAAATAGTTTTATTGGAGGTCTTGGCTTAGAGGGAAATGCGTGTCTGGCCTTCGATTAATTCATTATGACCGGCATTCAAGCAGTCGGGCATCCAGAGAGCAAGTTTCCCACAGTTTTCCCGCCAACAACGACAACTGTCAATGTCCTAGTTAAGGGCTTAGATGTGGCATTAGGCGTCGATTTAACACGACCCCATTCCCATTCAGCCGTTTTAGCTGTTTCAGCCTGGCCACTCGAAGTTTGGGCGCGCTAAGAGCGCCTAAAAGTGCTTCAGGCCAGGCTCAGGACTCCGGGTTCAGGACTAGGACGAACTTATGAATACACACGCATTCACACCCACACACACATAGAGGGGGATTGAATTCAAGGATGTGAGAGAGCCACTGTCACAGCGCTGATAAAATGTGAAGCGGATTAGGAACAGGCAGCTCCTTTCAGCCGCCGCACCGTGGGACACAATCAGTAAATGGCACTTGATTCACTGCGCAAGTGGAATTTTTGATAACTTTGCCAAGAGGAAAAGTTGGTCAAAAGTTGGCTGTCGCTTTAATGCGTATAAATGCTTATCTGGCAACGAGTATATGACTAGATGACGATGGCTTTGCTGCGAGTCTCAAAGCCAACTTAAATCCACTGAAGGCATTGGCTTTCTTTGCTACCAGCTTTCAGCTTTACTTCTTCGCTTCTCTTTTTGCTGGTTTCTTTTCTTTTCTTTTTTTTACTTTTCTTTGTTTTCCAAAGTTGGCAAAGTTTTTAGCTCGAGCATTTGCGCCTCGCAGCGTCGCACACGCACACACATATCTATATCTATATCTACACATAATTCAGCAAGAAGCTAGGGCAACACGTCACACAAATGTCGCCAAAAGCAAGTCTCGATGCACGCCATCCATCTTGAAGGCATTGGTCCGCTGCACAATTGAATTATTACATCGGGTGGAGCAGACGTTTGCCCATTTGGTACTCGATTTGGTCACTTAACCAGCCAACAAGAAGCAGCAGCAACAACAGCTGAGAATATCGTTGGTAACAGCAAGGACCACCACCCACCGCCCACAGCAAGGACATCGACACTCATTTGCACCCATGTTTGTTTGCCTTTCGTCTGTGCGAAATAAGGGTTATCATCGGGTGCTCTGTAAGCTATGAACTCGGAAATAAATGCCAAATATAAATTTCCATGCCCTGTTGTTTGATTCAATGTTCTATTTTTACAAACTAAAGGATTTCATTGATTTGTATGCCACAACTATGGTCTATATTAAAATGAACTATAAATCTAAAACGTAAATATGTAAAAAGATGTAATCAAATGATGTACACTTTAAAAACATTCAAATATTCATGACACGCATAAGTGTTATTGATACCTATTTAAACTACTGATTTTAAGCCCTGAATTTCGATTTTATTTATTATTTAACTGTTTTTTCTCTTTTTCCCCTGTATCTGTTGTAACCCTGATGGCCGACTCTGGCTGCCTTTGGCTTACTGACCCATTCGCATCCTAGTTGACCTTCAGTCTGGGCTTTTATTTGATGACGGCTTGTTGTTGGCCCTGTCGTTTTCCGATGTTGTCAGCTGTGTTTTTGTGTTTGCCCTCCTTCAGCTGTGTGTATTCGACTGCGAACAGCAAATTAAAACAATTTTAACAGCTACTTTCGATGTCGTTTGTCGTCGTCTACGTTTCCTCCATAAATAAAACATGTCCACTTGTTATTGCTGCCCTCGACAGACGTTATTCCTGGCTATATCGATGTCCATGTGTTCCTGGCTCTCGGTTCCAACTGCCTGCAGCCGGGCATTGTTATTGGTTATTGGGCTCTACAGATTGGCATTGGCAGCGCCTTTGTTATTGAACTATTTACATTTGTTGCTGCAGGGCGTCGGCTAATTTACGACCCTCTCCCGGGCATCAATGAGCCTTAAAGCAACCGGCAAATTGTTGTTCATAAATAAATATGCCGAACATAAATCCCTACGCTATAAATAAGCGTGAGCAGGCGTCAAGCAATTTATAGGCATTGATTTTCCGGCTCCTCGCTCCGGCGACTCAGAGCCTCAAAAGAAAGGGAGTTGCCCTTGCCCGGAAAAGTGACAAAAGTCTTGGGTGCTTACCCCAAAAAGCGAAAGTGAAACTTTTGCTTTGAGGTCGGGGGTCAGCCGCAGCACGTTGTTATTGTTTCTACTTCTGTTTTCCCCACGTTGTCCAACTGACACTTATTAGATAAGTTTTAGAGCAGCTCGAACCGCCAGCTACCGTACATCATTTCACCATTTAGCGGTCCAAAAAGTCGTCTTCAGTTTTAATTGCACGCTTATCTGGGCCAAAAACAATGCGAATGCCATTCGGCCTCTCGAAATCCCCAGCTAAGCCGGTCCAATAAGACTTTTTATTGTCTTAGCCGGGCATTTAAATTGATCAAAAATGTTGCAAGGCAAACCAGAACAGCAAAGCAATGCCTAAGCCAGGGCAAAAGACCTGGAGTCTTGGAGCGCCTGACGATTCCATTCAATCTATAAGTAATTTCTTGGCCATTTTTATCACCCAGCCAGGAGGAAGCCGACGTTGCCGGGCGATGAGCTGAGACCACCCACGTGATTTGAATATTTTTCCAATAAACTTCAACAGCTTTTCAACAGTTCGAGTGGGGGTTCGAGTCCAACGGCCTGATCCTGCTGCTTTCCCATCCTGTTTTCATTTACATATTGGATTTAAATGCCCAAGACTTCCTTCCGTCCTTCCTTCCTTGTCCAGCTGAGTGTTTTTCCAGCTCGACTTTGGCTTTTGTGTCAGAGGACCACGAAAAGGAAAACGAAGCAGCGGCCTAAGCTTAATCGAATTTCCCGCAAATTGGCAATAAATTTTAATTTTGAAAGCGATTCCCCAGCGCTGATTGAAGTTAATCAAAGCGAGGCCGCAACTTAAGGGGGCTCGCTCGAGGTAGGACTCCATTTGGCCACAATGCGATGCAGCTCCATGCACTCCATTGTCCTTTTCCCGGGGCAATGCACTTCGCAGGCTGCAGCCCGAAATCCCATTCAATTTGCAGGTAAAAGCGCGGGAGCTCCTGGCAAAAACTTAGCGGCAAACAAGTTGCAAAGAGCAGGAGGCAAAAACAAGGCTTATTTACCTTGGTCAGGAAGGGTTTTTTCCTCGGAAGCAAAGGCAGTGCAGCAGCACCAGTAGCAGCTTTTGAAACTACTTCATCAATTTCATTCAGCACAACGGCGCCGCTTTTTTTCACTGCTCTGCTTGCTCGCTCTATCCTTTATTTTGTTGTTTCTAGCTTGCTTTTTTTTTGCGTCCATAATCAACTTAAAAGGCATTGGCATCGTGAAAAAAGTCAGGAACTAGCATAGCTACACAGGAAAATATTTAATCGTCTGCGCAAAATATGACATCTTAAATCCAATTAGGACATATATTTAACATCAATACAATACTAATTAGTTTTTGTGACACTTTGAAATATTTTGCTTACTTTCACACAACTATGTAAAAAAATTTAAAATTTGCTAGCTTAGTTTTTTTCTGAAAATCCATATGAAATGCGAATCTTAAAGTATGGTCATAGCTTTTAAAGTATATTTTGAATTTTTAAAAGGTTAAAATTATGGAAATTTGTCTTCTGTGTAGGCTTAGACCATGGTGATATAATTTCGTAGTTGTGAATATAGCTATTGCTGGTTGCTAGTTGTTGGCTGTTGGTTGCTGCCGGTTGGCCGTTGGTTGCTAGACCGCCAGAGGCATTGGCATCGCTGTTACGACGATGCCAGCGATTACGCCCACTTTTGGCCAGGACACCCAGTGTGCCCGTGTTCCGGCCTTGCCTTGTCGCCTGTCTGTCGCTATCCTTCCAGCCTGTGCCACTCGCCACGGAAACGGATTTGACGAGGCATGCAGCACTTGTAGAAGCAGCGTTTTGACACTAATTTCATTTGGTGGAGACCGGTTTTTGTGGCCGGCATCGAAACAAAGGGCCTGGCAACAGTTAAAGGTTGGGAACACGTCGCGAATGGCAGGAATGGTGGGTACTACGCCGAATAAGTTGTAATTCCACTGCATTACGTTTAAGTTCAATTTGCGAGCTGTTCACAAAAACACGACGGCTGGCTGTTGAAAGTTTCGCAAAGTATTTATTTATTTTGCACGCAGCAATTCCGTTTGCCTTGCGAGTTAACTGAAAACTTTAAATGGTTTTTAGCGCTCGGCGGCTAAGACAACCGAGCAAACAAACAGACGCTGATGGTTGCCTCTTGTTTCCTTTCATTTAGCCAAGTTCTCAAGTGCTGCCTGCAGTTTACTTTTCCTGCACCCTTCCCAAAGGACTCGGAAATCAGCAAAACGGAGTCGAAATAATGAAGTAAATTTAAGGATGCAAAGAAAAATGTAATATCCGAGAACATTATGGCCCCGACTTTGTTGGCCGTATGTGTGCGGTTTGGAATCCTATTTCGTTCTGGAATAGTTACATTCACTAAAGTGCACTTTATACTCTTTTCTATGTACATCTCTATTTATATCAAATAACCTAAAAATTTTGCCCTGCAGCAAACAGCAAATGGAATACATTTACATTTATCTTATTTTCATTTCGATATTTTCGCTGAAATTCTATCAATGTTTACTATTCAATTTAATTTTCGATGTGGTATTTAAATATATTTTGGACATTGACCATGAGCTAAAAAAAATGTGGCTAAGCACCGTTCTGTTAATTCAGATTTTAGGGAATTTGTTTTAAATATTTGCTCTGTGACGAGAATTCTCCGTTTTTAGGGAGATTTTAATTTCCAAATTTCGTAAATCTTGGACATTTTATTTTAATAAAGAGAGTATTACTTTTATATATCATCTAAACGTCCTTAGATATTAACTTTCAGTTTAATTTATTTTACTCCATTTGCCACCTGTCTGCAATTTCTTCTGCTGATCCCCCGTTCGATTTTTCTACCTAGTGCTGCCAACATGCTGCCATCTAAGCCATCCTCTTGGCTGAGCTGAAATAACCGTTTCAACTTTGACTTTGCTCCTCGAACACGATTCCTATATGGGTTGGTGCTCTCAATCTGACAATCGCATTGGAAATGCGTGTGCGCCACGCTTTAATGCGAAATTCTGATTGCGCTCGAATGGCTTCATTTATTTTCGCCACCAACGACCAGCAAACAAAATAAAAAACAAACAAAAAAACAAGAAAAATTCAACAAGAAAACAAGCAAAAACGGCAAAGAAGAAAACTGCGAAAAAAGCGCAAAGGAAAAACAAACCCGACAGTTGTACATAATATTTCACTTATGCATGTGCGCCCCCTCAGAGCCTGTGAGCAAAGTGAAATGAATGAACGAATGAACGAACGAACGAATGAATGAGTGGCATGCGTAGCGCTAGGAAATTTGTTATAGCAATTTGAACTGTCAAC
The DNA here is from genome assembly GCF_016746395.2 of Drosophila simulans. Taxonomy (NCBI): domain Eukaryota; kingdom Metazoa; phylum Arthropoda; class Insecta; order Diptera; family Drosophilidae; genus Drosophila; species Drosophila simulans. The sequence continues at coordinate 24,543,235 of NC_052523.2, read as the reverse complement.
AGAAAACCGAAAAAGTAAATTAAGAAACATTTGAAATTTAATTCACTTGCCAAGCCGAGTCCTTCCGGCGACTATTGCCCCTATGGGGCACACATAAGTGTATACTCGCTGCGGATGCAGTACGCGCGTGTGTGTGTGTGTGGGTGTGAGCATGTGAGTGTGTGTGCTCGCATTAGAGCGTAGAGCTCGTGAGTGGCAGCATCATAGTCGCCGAGCATACCTGTCTGCCAGGTGACACCTCCGCCACTTGAGTAACGTAACACAGCAACGCCGGGAACAACTGACAGACCCAACACACACATTTAACTCAGGAGCTCCAGCAACTACACTGTGAAAAAAACTCGGGACTTTTTACAGGGCATACGAGTTTTGGACTTAATAATTCAGGAGTTTAGAGCTTTCAATTGCAGTTTTAGTGTTTGATACAGTATTTCGGAATATTATTTAATTGATATTTATGTTAATTAAAAGAAAACCCACATGCAATGTATTAGAAGCTTAGTTTACCCCTTTTTAAGTAGCCATATAACACATATACGTATTCTTAATATCCCGTTTTCTCAAACATTTTAAACATATAATAAATAAACTTGTTGGTTTGTAAGCTTGTTATTTTCCCTGTGCACAAACATTTGGAGACCTGCAAAATTAGGCGAGTGTCACGAATTTAAAATAACTTTTAATTCATTCTTGATGAACATATGCAAACGTTGTTGCCCCAGCCCGAGTGGGGCACACGGCGTATGAGTGCGGCTGGGAAAGAGCCCCAGTGCGAATGCGAACGGGAATGTGTGCGTGAGTGTGTGGTTGCCACGCCTCTCGAGTGCCACATAACTCGGGCTGAGCATAAACAACCGCACTCGCATAAATGTTCGTTAAACTCAACCCAACTGAGACAGAAATGCGGTGCCGGCAGCTCCATAGCTTCCCCTTTTGCCCCCCACCTGGGCTACATAATTATTTAGTTTCCAGTTGGACGGGAGCTGTGCACACACAGCTACTCGTACTTGGGCAAATAGACGGGGGGATTCCCTGTCTTCGATTGTCATAAATCAACAAGGACCTACACGGCCCAGGATCGCTTGATGGGCCTACAAGGGGGCCATGGACCGGGCTGTCAACCGATTGTTGGCCGTTGGCATATGCTCGCTCCGCTGACCAAATGCCCAAGGCCTCTGACAGGTGCAAGTTTGAGCGACCCACTTAACGGAAAAATTCAAATTTCTGTTTGCAGTTGCCGAACTTTCCAGTTCACTTGCCAGGGGAAATAAGCGAAAAGGTATATCCGGTACAGCTGATATAGCTGGCATAGCTGGTGGCAAAGTGAAAAGTTAGCGTAAATTATGCGCCAACGTGCGCGGCCCCAATAAAAATAGAAAGAAAAATTGGGAAAACAAGAACCCAGCGCAGAGAAAACAAAGAGCAGTCCATTGAACTGGTACCTTTGTATAGGATGTGATACGAACCTTATGGGAATGTTTCTGCTCTCACTACCAAGTTGGCGGTAGTTGTTGTGGTTGCCGCTCCTTTCAAAGGATCCTGCCTGCCTGCCAGCCAGCCGGTTTATGCTTTCTAATCCACGCACGTTTCGCTTTTAATATTTATTTTGCGCTTTTTCACACTTTGCACACTGAGACACACTCTCACTCACTCAGACATCAAAGGATAATCGGGCAGGAGGAGGATTCTCTGGTCTGGAGGTCTGCAGGGGTTCTTCTTCCACTGATTATCGATGAACCCCACGCTCCGTTGATGCGGATGACGGAATTTGGATTACGGCTTGGTTTCTGCTTTCGTTATGCACTGCGGGCGGCGCGCACAGTTCATCAATGCAAATTGCAAATGGCCAATGGAACCACGGAGCCGCGTTATCGGCGGGTTATCAGTGCCCACTAGCGGTGGGCATTTGGATTCCGGTCTCTTGTTTATATAATTTAAATACGTTTCTGTTTCGTCTGCGAACTTTTCCATCTACTTATGGAGCATACGCATGGATATATATGTGCAGCACTCGGGCGGTGGACAAATGTTATTTAATTATTGTTGTTGTTTACTTTTGGGCGAAGGCAGCTTTTCCCAGTGGGAGCGCTATAAACACCGTTACACTAACCGACCCGCACGAAGGACCTTTTTCAACTGATTCGCACTCGAAGTCGCGGCGGAACGAGGCAGCTCGACGAGCCGAACTCCTGTTTTCGGTTGACGGGCCAGAAAGCCGAGCCGAGCATCCTGTCGGCTGCGTGTGGAACGCGAACGCTTCGGCACTTTGTGGACAAAAACGTTTGGGAAAAGGACCACAGGACCCTTTTGTGGATGCTGTGTGCCAAGTCCAAAGCGTTCCGCCTGATAAGAGGCTGCAACGCGTTTTTTCGCCCAGCGCGCATTGACAACAATTTATTTTTTGCACGTTGCTCGCATTTAAATGTTTTTGCTTATTGTCTTCCGTCTCTCTCGCTGGAAATTTGTGTGTGTGTGCGCACTTTTTTAATCACTTAAAAATGTATGTGCCTTTTTTCGACACGTGCGTGTCAAAATGCTACCAAAGGGTTAAACGTCAAAGGAAAAAAACGAGCGGCGCGGAAGGGGCATGGGTAAGAGGGCTAGAGGAAGACACACGCTGGCTGGCAATTTGTTGCCAAGTTTATTACAGTGACAAACAGGCCAGGTCCGAACGAACTGCACGCGCTAAAGACGTCACGCAGCGATATGCAATGCCAAAGTTAATGGCTATAATCCCGAACGAGTTGGACAAGTCAGGCGGAGGAGCCGTTTCTTTTTACGAGTGCGTAATAAGAAAGCCGGAGACGTGCCAACAGGACGTGATGGCACAAAAATCAGGAGGAGGCTAGCTCCACCCTACTCCGGCTCTCCTGGAGTTTTTAAATTTAAGCACGCAACCCATCCTAATCCCGACCAAATTAAAAACACTATCCTCATCATCGTGGCCAAAAGAGAGAGCGGAACAGGAAATGAGAGAGAGCGAGAAAGAGAGAGAGAAGGAAGGAGAGAGCTTGTCGGCCGGGCTAAGAGCATCGGACTGACTAGGTTAGTGGGCCAGCCAACTTAAGCCAGCAATTAAATTCGAGCCCAGCTCGCAGGCTGCATATCGACTCGCAGGATGCCAGGATCCAAGGTGTTATCCTGCCATGCGTGTGCATTGCACTTGAACGGCTGCTTTAAAGGTGTGCCTTTGCCATTTGACACTCTCTTGAGCTCGGGAACTAGAGCTAGAGACTTTGCTAAGTATTTTTCAATTAAAACGTTGGCGAAACTTGCACGCATGATAAGCACAAAAGTTTTTCATTGTCAGCGCCTAAAAGCATGCTACACAATGACAGCCTGGAAACTTTCGCCTTCCCGCATCGCAGGACCAAAACCGAAACCAGACAAGTCTCGACGGGCGCCCATCAATCTCTCGGGCCCCCATAGCATAACATAATGTTGGTACAAGTATTCTTGCCACTTCCGATTCGCCTCTTTTTCTGCGACTGCCAGCGACACATATTTAAATCAGGATCGGGTGACTCGAATCGGCTTCCGGGCGCTTAGGCTCTTGAAAAATTAACTTTCCCGCCTACTGGCGCCACTAAATAAGCACGATTCTGACTTTTAAAAAGATAGAGTGCACTAAGAAAATGTTTATGGTTTTAATAGCGTCCCTTTAACTCTGGGAATATAAAAATTTCTCCGGTAATTTAAAAACCATAGGATAGGATCACCTAGGACGAAGGATTCAAAAGAAATGACTTACTTTTTTAAAAGGAAAATTAATTCAGTAAAAAGCCGGAGTGGACCAAACTAAATCTGCATGTGTAAATAGACGCTGCATACAAACATTAAGAGTAAAAGAAAAATAATTTCTTCGAATTTAAACGAGTGACCATGGAAACGCGTGTTTCCAGGGAATTTGCGGGGCATTCACGCCGGCTTTTCTTCGAGTGTGGCTTTTGAAAAGCTTCTAATCTAAGTGCTATGGAATCATCAGCGATGTGTCGGCGACATGTGGGCAGGGATTGGGTGTCCTGGGTGATATTGGAGTGCGAAGTGACCCTGCCCAGCATTAAACTGGACAAAGCTGTGCCTGTTGCTGTCCTGCGTTCAGTTTGCCTTTGCGTTTGGGCTTGCCTTTGCCGCCTTTCCTGTTCCCTTGATGTGGATGAGGATGTGGCTGTGAATGTGGATGTGGATGTTTCTGTCTGCTGACATGAGCTGCAAAGTGCGGCACGTGTTGGCGTAACAATTTGGCAGGACCAAAATAGCAACGGCAACAACAACACCAGGGCGTCCAGGACAATGGCAAACGCTTTTATGTGCCGTAATGAAAAACTGTTATCTGCGTGCGCAATTTGAACGCAATTTGGTAACGCGTTTCGCCACATAAAACTTAAGTGACCCGAAACCGGGCCGACAGGAGCGAAGCTGCACATAGCACATAGCAAATACATGGCGGTCCCGAGATCTAAAGGACCTTTCCACCTCCTTTCGGTTGGGTCGTGTGTTTATGGCCCTGCGTGCAGCTTGCAAAAACTGTTGACACTCGCAGGAAAGTCAGAAAAGGCCAAGCAAGGTCCAAAAACAACCTGAGTGTGAGAAATGAAATTGTTTGGCGATTATGCAGCATTAAAGCCAAATGTGCCGTTCAACGGCATCCGTTTCACTTTGTCGTCACCATCAACGCACTTTACTTTTATTTACATGTCACTCAACTAAGGCAGGCACACAAAGCCCTCCGTTTGCTCCGCTTGCATTCCGCTGGAGAACCGTCGTGTGGCAACAGATTTGCTGCAGCTGCGGCTTTGGCAAACTATCATTAACATGTGGCATCCGGCGACCCCCTGAACCATGAACCCTCAACCCATGGCTGCCCACTCAGCGTGGACAACAAAAATCCTGCGCTCTTGCAGTTTTTACAACTTTTCCCCGCCCGGCTGCTGCTGGTGCTTATTTACTTGTAAAATTTATTAAATATTTTTGTGGCTGTTGCCTTTGCTTTGTTACCCTTTTTTCGTGCTCCCTTGCTGTTTTGTGTTCCTTTCTTTTCATTCGGGCCCCTCATTTTTTGTGTACCGCAAAATTGCTGACGTTTTTAATCCTTAAGAAGCTTTTGGCTCACATTTTTACTGCACCCACCGTTTAGAGAGCAGCCAGCAAGCGGGCTTACCTTTCTTTTTTAATATGCATTTTGCATAATTTTCATATAAACATTACTCATACGCCATGTGCACCGTGCAGTAGCAGAAACACCCGGTAGCATTGTAGCTACATAATAAGCAAAACAATTTAGCCAGCTTAACACAAATGAAATTTTGAGCCGGGCTCGCTAAACCGCGGCTGTAATTTGATTGGCAGAGGTTACAGGTTACGGGTTAATGGTACACAGCTCCAGTGTGCCCCAAATTGTTGCACCCGACGCCAGTGGTCCAACATTTGTTGGCTTAATAAACTTTTATTGAGAGCACCAGATCGCAAATATCTGCGTAACTCGCCAGTTCAGCAGTCAAACAAAACCATAGCCGGTATTAGACAACAATAACAGCAGAAAGCAGGGGCTTTCTCTTCATTGACCAGCCAGGGGCGTAGATGAATAGGGGTAACTTACTTGTAAAATCGAAATAATGCAACCCTTCTACGCTGCTGCAATTTGCAATATTTTTGTGCGAGCCCAAGCTGCAGCTTTTGGCGCCGCCGGCTATCAAATTTTAATTAAAATTCAAAAACCAATAAATGCTCCTCGGCAAGAAACAGAAGGGGGCGAAATACTCGCTCTCTCTGAGAAAATAAACTTGCATGCGGCATGTAGCATGCAGCACAAAAGGATGCCACTAAAACGATCTATTAAAAATATTTCGCATGCATATTATTCTATGCACTTTTTCGATTAAATTCATTATTTGGTCCAGCCAACTCGACAACCCATGGCTACATGCACATATTTGTGTCTGTCTGGTCAATGGAACAACGTTTATGCAAGCTAATTGAGAATTCCACAACTCCAGAGACTCGAAAATATTTTTCCGGATCTTATCAACATGGTTTGGGAGAATTTTATTGCATTGCGAAATGCAAAAGGTAATTGTGTACCGTCACATTGTCCAATCCTCGCATGCCACAAACTTTCGCCCAGTTCAAGGAACTATGGAACTTTTGCCTGGTAATTAAGCACTGAACAGAAACAATGCCGGAGTATTTTCCACTCGCTTGCCCGGCTGTCTATTGTTGTTTCTGTTGCCGCTTGTTATAGTTTAGCTGTACACTGTGGAATTAAAATAATGTTTAAAATAATTGCAGAAATGATTTTAAGTGGATGTCTAAAAAAGCGCTAGGGGCTTAAAAGCATTTATAAAGGTGTTGAAAAGTATGCAACCATATATTTTCACTCAATCCTTCTCGAGAGTATGCAACTATGTGTTTTCACTGCATTCCTATTTGACACCCTTTAATTGCATTGCATGCACTTTACATTTATGTAACTGAAATGCCGCCTATAAAAAGTGAATAATTTTTCCATTCTACAATTGATTTTTCTGGGTGTACCCAACGCAGCTGCACTACCTCCAGCCAGCTGCTGCTTTCGCCGGCATTGTTTATGTATCTTAAGGATAATGACGCGCTTCATTATGCGCCTGTGTGAAGATGCTCCGTGAATGCAGCTCGTACTGCCTTTTGGCTGTTGGCGCTGCTGGCGCTCTTGCTTTATGTTTCCGTGGTATTTATTTTTTATTTTTTAAGTTCCCCATCTTTTGCGTAAAAACTTTTCGACTCCCAGACGTCGCGACGTTTTCGCAGAGATAATAGAAACTCGATACGCTTTGCGCATCTAAGCTTTATCTATGGCTGACTCCTTCGCTGTTTTGGCATTGTTCTCGCGGCCCTCCCCGCCTTTTGTTTTTATTTACCCACACCGGGGCAAGCGGCTTTTACAAGCAGTAAATTTAAGTTGCTGCTGCTCCTTGCTACTTCCTGTTTTCTTTTTTTTTTTTCTACCGACTTCGGCCCTTTTATCCTCCGCCAGCACTCCTTGCAGTGCGGTGGAAATAAAAATGTTGAATCGTCATAAATGGCTCCATAAACTACGTCAATAATGCCCATGCCCCCAATGCCTGGCCTCGACATCGCAATTCGCAATGTTGCCGGGTTACTTGTAAGGCAGCCGCCAGGAATGAGCATAAAAATGAGAATGGAAATAAAAATAGTTGGCCAGCATAAACGCCCCCGTGATTTTTACATAGGGCAGCCCCCAGATCCTCCAACGCCATGTCCAGGCAAATCTCGACTCCAAGTCCGAGTTCCAAGTCCTTTTTTTTCTGTCCCCTTGTTTTTTATTGTTTGCATTGGGACGTCATTGCCATGGGCGCGAAATGCTGGCTAGAATTAATTAAAATGAATGAGGGGACATGTCATAAACAAAGGCAAAGTCAACTGTTGACTGAGCGACCCGACCGCCCCCATTCCAAAAGCTTGTCAGCGGGGGCGTGTCCCCAAGATAAAACCACATCAGAGAACGAAAAGCAAGCCATTGCGACCAGCAGCGAAAAAAATAAAACGAAAAAATGCGGAAAATCGGGGGAGAAATTGTAACGAAAAGAAAACTCCATAAATATTTCAAGTCCTTCGTCCTAGCGAGTGGCGCCATCTATCGATGGAGTGTGTTCGTATGTGTGGGGGTGCCTGTAAAACAAGTCATAAATTATAGCCCGCCACTGTCAAAGTTCAGCTGACTGCGTTTTGGCCAGCCAAGTGCCAAAGAAATGCTGCACAGCCAGCAAATATTGCGCATACGCCGCGTGGCTGCAACATGCCGCTGGCTGGCCGACAAGTGCAATGAACTCAATTTGCGGACCTAAAACCAAGGGATAAAAAAATACAAATTATAAGCCCAGCATTTCTATTGCAGCGGCAATTTATGGCCAGCCAACTGATGTTTAATTAGCTAACAAATTCGAAAAAATATCTGAAAGGTTGTGGAAAAAGGTCGTGGGCCACGAAACTTTGATGTGGTTTTCAATTCGTCTTCTGACTATTGACATTCTAAGCCCAAAAGAGCAAAAGGCTTAAAGCGAAATGATTTTCAATGGGGGTCCGTAATTAACCGGCTTTAACAACAGACCCTCACCCACACAAATATACGTACCTTTTGAAACGAAACAATTAGCCTGTGAATTCCGTGTTAGTTGGCCCAAATTCAACTCAACCCGCCTCGACTCGACTCGACTCGACACTCCTCAACTTGACACTCGACTCCTGACACACGCACTCGGCGAGCTAATTATGCTGCAAATACTTAAAAGATGACGCAGCAGAAAGCACTTAACGCCCCAAAAATGAGTGTACGAGTATATACGGAGCTTATACATATACATATATGCTATCATATGCGTGCTCGGGTGTTTAAGCGTGTTTTTGTGTGTATTATTTCATATAATATTTTCTTAGCTGCTCTGGCAGCACAAAAGATCATGCCAAGACATAAATCTTAACGTTTCAGTTGGCCCAAGACGCTAACGACGACGGCAATGAGGAGTTAAGACGTCGTCATCATCTGGCAACGAGCTGGGTAACTACGTGTGTACATTTGCTCATATATACTCGTCCATGCATATATATAAATCGTTCGGAGAAATACAAATACTTTTGGCATATTCTCATTGTCATTATTTTTGTTAGGCTGACACAGCTAATAACGTGCCGTATGATTGCTGCAAACGCAGCGTATGAGTAATCATAATGGCACCACACACCCACTCATACACACACACACATACAAAGTCATGTCGAATATTTGTGGCAATGCGTAAATTGCTTCTGTTTCTCTTGTTGCGTTACGCACAAAACTTTGGCTAGAGCGCCCAAAAATACGCGTACAATGAAAAATAGCCAAAATTTTGCAGCGCTCAAATGTATGGTACACTTTTTGTTCTTGCTTTGATTAATACTTCCATATGGCCAACTGGCAACCAACGAACTAGACGCGTTCGAGGCACATTAATAAAATATAACAATTTATGGCGGCTTATAATAAAAGCTGCCAGCAGGCACACGACAGGGTGGCTGACATATAAATTTAGAAAAAAAATTTAACATTACTTTTTAACTGCAATTAACTTAATGAGAGTATAAGCTTGACGAATTCGTGCATTAAAATTCACAACCCGTTTTTTTTTTAATGCAACTCAACAAAATTACGGAAATATCAATATCAACTTTGCTTCTAACTAAATAAATACAAAAAATGAAAACTTCACTTTGCATATTTATCTTGCCGAGTTGCGACACTCCACAATTCATCTGCACCCTAGCAGCAAACAGAAAATTTATGAAAAATTTACTTAAACACAGTTTTCCGTTACATTGACAAACTTTGAGCCGGGAAAAGTGCTCGAACAATGCCAGGACACTTCAGCAGCCACAAGGCACAACAAAGGACACAACCAGCTAGAGCAGCCATAGTCAAAAAAGCAAAAAACGAAATGTGTACAACAATTTGTTGGCTGCCCCTGCTAACTGTGCGCATTTGTTAGACTTCAATGCGGAGTGGTTGGGCTGATTTTATGCCGCATTTAATAATGCCAGCCCACAAAAATCACATCCGCCAATTTACAACGCCAAACCGAATCGATGCCGCATCCTCGACTCGCTGGGTTGACGTCTACTTATAAGAAATATCAGCCACGAGATGCTCAATGCTCGACGCTGGATGCTGGATGCTCGACTCGGGTTCAGGGCAAACTTTCCCAGAAAGTTGTCGTATATTTGTTGCCTTTTTCACAATTCATTAAATTTGATTAGAGAACTTTTGCCATAAAAATTACGAAATTGTGCCGTTGACGCAGCTAGCCCTCGTCTCGGGATCAGGCCCAAGTTCCCCAATATACCATATATGTATATGTGTGCGTTTATATAGAAAAGCCGGTGTGTGTGTGTGTGTGTGTGCGGCTAAGATTTGTGTTTGTTGTGCGTGAATATGATTTCGTGCATGTGCTCCCTGGGTTTTTCGGCAAAAGTTTCAACTGTCAGGTGGCAAAAGCCAATCGGCCAGCTATCGGAATTTTTCCCCAATTTATATGCCTTCTTGGCCCATCGCGCAGCGAAAATCACCCACCACCCACCATATTAGAGGTCGTATTATTTATTGTCCGACGACCGTTTTCGCTGGGCAGGGTCAAGTTGACAAAGTTTGTTAAACTCTGATCTGTGCGGACTCGTGCTGCTGCAGAGCAGACAAAAGTGCTCATAATTAAATGCAAAGGCTCGTTGGAATTAAAAACGCAAAGGCATCGCTTTTAAGGCTGCTTAATAATTAAAACAACTTAATGGACTTGGCCTGCCAGCAGCGAACGGAGTAGTCTGAATGCGAACTTCTTTCCCTCCCGTTGATCTCCAAAAACTTCCTTTTCTGAGTGCAGCGGCAATTGAATTAAGTTGCTGCTCAAAGTGAAAAACGCACCCAAAATGTTTGACTGGTAATTGCCATTTAAACTCATTCGTCTAACTTTTCAAGGTCCCTCGATGGTAGAAAATCCCGTAGGAAACGGTGAACACAATACTGAGGAATGCAATCCCTGGCTTTTGCTTATTAAGCTCTGGTACGCTGGGCAAAAATTTCAAAATTAAACAATGCTTACGTACACACGCATCGCTCTGCATATTTCAGCGGGAATTTAGGTCCGGGCCACGGATATGGGAAATGGGGTAAAATGAATATGCCTTCACGCTTGACCCGAAACATAAACTCCCAGCGACTCCTGGACTCCCGGACCACTGACTAAAGCCCCCGGGAACCCCATCAGCTCGCTTAGAAAGAGGAGCCAGAGCCGGAGCAGCATCAGCAGATTGAAGATTCCAGCATTCGACATAATGTTGCGGTTAAGCTAAACGACTGCATAGAACAAGCTTTTTATGCCGGTCCAGCGCTCGCTGACCTCCGCCCTTGCCCATTTTCCCCTCTGGTTTTTCCCCGATTTTCTCCTGCTATTTCTCCGGTTTTCCCACACTCACACACTGACACACCCAAACTCATGGGCAGCTGTGTATGCATGTGGGTTGTTCCTGCGGCCAGGCACATGCGATTACTGAACTGGCTCGCTCGCTTCCATATACCACAAAAGCCATACATATGCATACACTAAGAGGGAATTGGGCATTTCTGTGATTGGGAGAAGGTTCTAGGGAGAAGGGAAAGTCAATAAGACACTACATTTGTACATTAGGTATATTAGTTTTCAAAATATAATAGTATTTAGAAAACATTGTTTCCCCTAATCTTTAATATATTTTCAATTAAAACCCCCTTAAAGGGTATTTGTGTTACTATGTTAGCCCATTGCCGATGATTGCCGCCCGTTGTGTATTTAAATGAGGATTCCGTAAAATCCATTTAAAGGCCCGACCACGGACGCAGCTCCCGTCGAGGAATCACTCGCTCCTGGCCCGAACTCCATATGAATGAACTTATTTCCGAATGTTTTCTTCTACGCATTGAGTGCTTAACAGGTTCTCAACTCTATAGAGGAAGTGTCTGCGAACGGAAATAACTACCTTGGCGCCCCATCGTTTCAGTTCGTTCCATTTCGTCCTGTCACGTCATTGTGACTCCATCAGCAGCTGAGGGCAAACATTTTTTCGCTTTGCACCGTAAAATAAATGCATTAAAATGATGATTCGGTTATTTGGCTATTTGCTGTATTTTATTTATGGAAAAACGTCCCAAAAGCCGTTGGTTAATAGCTTTAAAATAAACCGTAAAATATTTGATTGTTGGCAAAAGGTATTAATTAAAATTTCTGGCACGTATGTCCTAGCTGAAATTTAAACAATTTCGGCAACAGCAAAAATTTATTGTTTTACACTTTATACAGATTTCCCAAATGCCAGCTAAAAGGGTAGTAAAAATATAACTCAATTGCGTTTATTGGTTATTTTTTTTTTACATATTAAAATGTTATAAAGTGGCCAATGTTTTCTGATGAAAACTTTTATAAGAAAAATATATATCTTCGCTTGGATTGCAACCAACCATTTTCAAACGTAATTGGCAAACAGCAATCTCGGTGTCTCGACAAAACTGATTGATTCGATCTCCGGCTCAATTAAATGAACTCAACGCTTCGCAGCTTATTACTCAATCCAGCCACGCCCACTTTTATATGGCAATTGGCATTGTGGTGGCCCTCAAGTGGCTCCGAGTTTAATCCACACGATTTTGCCCCATGTCCTTGGCAGCAAATTAGCTTAGCCGCCGTTAATATGGAATGCCAGTGGCAATTGCGATTCGCATACGAAAATCGAATGAAATGGTTAATGGGTTTGTCGAATCGGAAGGGCATGCCACGAAACCCAAGACGTTGACAAGGAATCGCTGATAATTGACATTGCGACTTCGATGGATGGCATTGGTTTGGCTTGGCATTATTATTTTATTGTTTCACCCTGCTTATGAAGTAATAATCCAGCCGCGTCAACACAATTCGATTGTCAGCACAAAGAGCCAGAACCAGAACACTTCGGACACTGCGGCATCGCAATCAGCAAATCAGCAGCGCCGCCAGTCGACTGTTCAACAAAATCAGTTAGCAAATCCACTCAAATGTGCGCCGCGCATTTCCATAGACACATTGACAGCTGCCCGCATGACGCCCGCCCGCAGCTCGGAATCTGCTTCTCGGTTTCTGCCCTCTGATATCTGCACTGGGAGAAAATTATCTACACAATTATAATGACACATTACGAATCAAATAGATCAATTATCTTTTTAAAAATATTTAAATATCTCATTATATCTCACTCTATTTGCTAATAACAGAAGGACGCCGTTCCTCATTTTCTGTAATAGAACTTACTGGACCCTCATGACTTTTCTTTGGGTGTGCTGGATTGACTGACTGGCACAGTGGACGGATGTCCCCACCTCCGGTTGTCTCTACTTGGCTCATATGAATAGAGTCAGCAGCGCATCGATTCCACTTCATTTGATGCCGACCAGCAAGCTGAGCACCGAGCACCCAGAACTGAGCACTGACTAACTGACTGCCAGGATGGCTATCTGGCTGACTGATGGGCAGGCAACTCAATATAGCGGGCCCAGGACGCGAGTGCCTCTGGCAGAATGTTAAGCGACACATGTCCGTTGTTGTTTGCCGTCGTTGCCACGAGGACTTCGCATTTCGGATTTCCACTCAGCCTAAGACTTCGCCGCAGAAGAGAGGAAAGGATGTACTGCGTGGTTGGTTGGCCAGAAAGGATGCAAATATTTCAATACCGAGCGCCATTGATTTGTTCTACTGTTTCGGCTGTTTTCTATTCCTGTCGCTGAAAGGAGCTGCTGACATTGTCAAGCGGCGAATTCGCCGAGTGCTTAATTATTTTTTGCGGTCTCGTCCTTTTTCGTTTGAAAGCGCTCTGCCAAATTGCTCAAGTCGCCCACACGAGTGCGAGACATCTAAACCAAACCAAACGGCGCTGGGTTGAGCTGCTAATGAAACCCACGCGAAATTGGATTTTCATGTACATGGCAGACAGACGACTGACAGTCGGTTAGTCAGTCAGCCATCCTGGCGACCATATCCTCCTTCTACTCCCTCCTATTCCCTACACCCTTCCACCGCACCCATCCCCTCAAGAATCACTCTTTTTCTTCAACATGTCTAATGGCCGGGGCGTGGCTACACGTGCTTGACTAATTATGCGTAATTGAGCGCATATTTGTAATGCGAGCATATTAATTGGCCCACAAAGAGTATGAATAACTGCCGAAGTGCACTTGAAAGTATCTCCAAGAATTGCAAGCGCCATAGCCCCCAGCCAGATACATATATATCTGAATATGTCTGATTGGGGTGAATGTACCGACACCCACAAATTAAAAGCAGGCAGCACGTAATGCGGTTGCTAACAAGCCAGGAGTTTGGGATAAAGCCAGAACTATTATTCCACTCGGGATATATATGTATATATATATAAGAAGGGATCTAATTCCATATTGATGAGACCGAGAAGGGATTGTCATGGGTGAGGGGGTTGGACCAGCTCTCGCCCAAATTGTAACTTGTTCATTAAGGACTAATGGAGTGGGTGCTGCTCGAGCTGCAGCAAGTATAAAATCTTCGGGATTAGATGCAATCAACAATAACATCTGCTGGAGGCAACTGGACGGGCAAGTGAACTTTTCGAGCGCTGTGTCTGTCAATTCTAATTGTCATTACGTATACGTAAAGGCGAACTGAGAAGACAAACGAGTTAGCCACTGATACTGGGGCAAATGGGAATTGAGTGGAAAGCGGGCAAATGAGAACGAGTCCAAAGTTTTTGCGACCGAAAGAAAAATGAAAGAGCTAACAACTTGGCTGTCGATGAAGACAAATGCAAGACAGAGCGCAGATGGTAGGGCCAACCATCCAACAATATATACGGGAAAACAAAAAACAAACCAAAAACGGAAAAAAAAAGAAATAGAAAAGCAAAAGTAGAATTGGTAACTTGCAGCGGCGAAAACTGTGCAGTTTTCGGGGGTAAACTTCAAAAAGCGCAAGCCCACATCAAAAAAGGATCCCCTGCCTGTCCCCCATGGTTAGCCAAAGCCAAACAAAACACTAATGAAGGTAGTCAGCAGCGTTGTCAGCGGCGGGCTGCGCTTGATAGCCACCAATGCACTTCGAGAAAATACTTCACACTTTCAAAAAAGGTTTAAAATAATCAAAAGATTGAAAAGTATAAACCGAGATATGGATCTATAAGAATATTGAATGCTTTTAAACAGTATGTTTTTTCTTCGCGTGTAACATGGCCCGCCCTGCAAAAAGGACCTTTTCCCGTTTCGGACGTTCGCATTTCAAGGAAGGACGCGCAGGAGAGCGACGAGCAGCTTGAGCTCGTCGACGACATACGGCATCGATAAATTACAAAGTTAAACTAAAATTAAATTCTACGCCAAACAATGCATCTTGTCGGGTTGGTCCGCTGATGGTGATGGTGATGGCGATGGCTATGGCTATGCTGTGGATGCCTCCATTGCTGATGCTGATGCCGATGCTTCTCCGCCAGCTTACAGCTGCACAAGGACCAGGAGCAGGAGCAGTAGTGGTCCGGCGCTTTCGGCAGGATTTAAGCTGCCTGTCAGCCAAGGCTCCTGTCCGGGCTTATATATAGCATTTCCATGTTGGCGACTAATGCAACTCGGACGAAGACGACGCTCGACGGCGCCCAGTGTCTTTGCCCGATGCCATTCATTATGCCGGACATTTTTGCCGCTGCTTAGTCGCCAGTGGAAACCAATCATTGTGATACTTTCATTAAATTGCAACGGAGCGGCGTCCTTGGAGTTCCTCGGATCCTTGGATCCTTGGATTCTTGGAGCCCCGGCTTCCCGGATCCCGGCTTATTGATTGGGTATTGAAATTTAATAAACGGCATTTTGCTCCGCATCCATAATTCGCGCACACGCGTCGGAATGCAATTTAATTGGACACTGTTGTTTGGCACAAAGTTCATTGTTATCTTTGTACTGTATTGTATATGTTGCTATTCCACGATTGCCCGGGGAAACCACCGAAAACGCCCCAAAACCCCCCTAGAACTCACTTGTTATGCATGCACTTTGGGTGCCGTAAATTTGATATACTTGCGGCAATGTCGATAATTTAAACTAGATATGGGCAAACACATGCAAACTCGTGACTTTTGGCATGGGGGCGTCGAACATCCTTTCCCAGGATGACCCGGGGGCCCCTTGAAGCTTCACAGCTTTGTTTTCGGTTAAGCAAATGTTGCGATAGCGGTATCTAATAGCCCAGGAAACCGCGGGCAGCACCCAACTTGCTTTGACTATGTTCGTTTTAATTGTATTTGGATATCAGGCTTAATTAAATGCATTCAAGCGCGGTTTGGCGGCAATCCACATGCGGTATATGTATATTACTTTGACAGCTGCAATGCATTTAGGTATTTGCCATTGATGGAATAATGTGTCGATTTCTGAACACAAAAAGTGTTAAATTGGAGCTGGGAAAAAAGTATATCAATCGAAATCTGTTTGCCATTTGAAACCGATCAAGCTGTGCTTAAATCAACTTTTATTTCTGTGCACCGACCCGCGGAGTGCCTTTAAATATCTATGCTTGAACACACAACTATTATTGTGTTTTAATTCAGCTTTAGTAAAGAAACAAGATATTTGAATTCCCAGAATTAGGCATGTTCCCAACGTACTTACACAATTTTCATATTCTTGGGAGTGGGATTATACCTAGGCCATTATTACCTGTCCAGTGACCTAAGCAGTGTCGTCATCCGACATCATTTAACATTTTCGAGGAGGTGGAAGCCGAAGGCTCGCAGGATGGAGACTCTCTCAACAAGCCAAGGCATGCCCGTATCCTTCACGCTGCGGTGCCTTGCATTAGCGCCTTTCCACCGCCACTCCGCCAAATTCGCCAGCAGCGGCAGCTGCAAATTGCACTTGTATAATGCCGAGTCCTGGCAAAACACATATATATATATATATATAGAAAAAAATGGACAAAAATAATAAAAACCCGCGCAAATTTATGTGCTGCAAGTGACACTACAAGGCCGCTGTGGCAGTTGCAGTCGCAGATTCTCAGATCCTAGCTGTGCGCCACTCGAAGGCGAGAGCTCCGCGCTTGACACTCGCCGTCTAACCTTTTGCCAGCCAGCCAGAGCGTTTTGCGGAGTCCTTAGTCCTTGATGTCCTTGCTGTGCTCCGCGTTTATGCTTCTGCTGTGCTGGTGTGTGCTGTGCGCTGTATGCTGTGTTTTTTTTTCGACCCTCTCGACTGTGTGGCCCACAATTTGTGTTGACATCATCAGATTAAAAATTTTGGGCACAAGACACAGGCTGCGAAATGATTTCTTAGCTGTCGCAACACAGAGGGAAAACACTGCGATATTAGTTGGTAATTTGTCATCTCAACTTGTTCTGGTATATCTATTTCTTTGGCTAACAGAGTTATTAAAGTTAGTAGTTATTATTCACTGCATATTTACCTTTTATTTTGTTACGATACAAGCCAACAAACAAGGTTTTTCTTTGCGTGTTGTTTCTGATTCTGGTTACTGGCGGTTACCCCATAGACCCTGGGTTGCTTTTGGCCTGGCATTTAACTCGTTTCACTTCATAAATTCGCTCTTACGTAATAAGTTCATCCTAGCCGGCATCCTGTGCGCTTCTATTTTTCAGTTTTTTCCCCTATGCGATTTTTTTCTTCGCCATGTGTGTGTGCGAGTTGCTTCCGCTGCCGCGAATGCCGCGCACTTTGCATTTTGCGGCTGGTTGACTGACTTGAACTCATTGGGTTGAGGGGGTGGAGAATGGAACAGGGGCTGGGGCTGGCAGGGGTTAAGGGGTAAAAGATGGAGGCTGCGACAGCGGGTTTCAGCATGGGTTGGCTTCCATTCTTTATTTGAGTTATCATGACACATTTCGCTGGATTCAGTCATTTCTTTTACTTTTCCCAGTGCCAGCGTCTTTGGCGCATGGCTGTCACAGCGACATGGCGCCCCAGCCGATGTCTTTGTGTGCGTGCTGGTGGGGTGGGCTGCACACGTACATACACATACACATATCTATATGTCTGCCTACCTTAACAACTAACCAACGAAACCAGCCTCAACCGAACCCATCTCTCCGGCTGCTCTCACTGTTTTTGCGCTGCTTGGTTGCCCTGCCATTTTAAAGCAATTTTCAAACAAATTTACTGTCATTAACTTAGACAGTTGATGAAATTTATGTCAGACATATCAACATCATGGTGACTCCAGACCATCCGCCCACCGCCCAACTCATCCGTGTGTTTGTGTGTGTGTGAATCTAAGCGAGAGAGTCTGGGCTGCACAGCTCAACTTGAGTTTGAGTGAATGACTTCAAAAGCAAAAAGACATTAAAATTTTGTTTACACAAACTCAACGAATCCAATTTAATTCAATTTATCTGTGTGTGTGTGTGTATGTGAGTGGGTGGGTGGGCACGACTGGTGAGTGTGTGTGCGTGTTTGTGGCATGCAATGTTCAAGACAACAAAAACAACAACAAATCGTTTACCACAGTTCAGTGCCTCTTGCCTTATATCATAAAACGGTATGCCCCCCTCTTGGCCCCATTACGTTGTCCCCATCCACCGTCATCGTCCTTCATCCTTCGTCCTTCCTGTCGCTCCTGCACGAGACAATCGATCAATTTGACTGCAGTAATTTGTGGGCAAAGGCGCAAAGTGTGCGCCAGCTGTCGTGCAATATACGATGTACGAGGAGCGACAGCAACATCCACAGCAACGGCGCGATTTCCTCATAACTACAGCGATAAAGTCGAGCATTGGCATGCTTTCTTCTCCGGAAGGTGCGAGGATGTGCTATTTAAAGCGAACACGGAATACCCTGTTGTAAAAATATTCCTTATTCAAAAATATCTCATCTTGAAATATCGATATGTAATTGGAAATACAACCAAAGATTCGATCTAACTAGTATCTTATCGATTGCTTTCAGATAACCATTTCAATTTGTACTTGATATTGTTCAAACCAGAACAAGAATAAATCCTTATGTATATAAACAATCTAAAGAACTACATCTTCACCGCGCATCTGTCAAATGCTGTTTTGAGTATCTAATTTATCCAGATAAATCGTGTGTAAATTTTAATTTAACGAGCGTGGAATCAACAGTGACTGCGTTGTATGGCTATGGGTCTGTCATAAACATCCCACCGACGACGAGGACCAGGACGATGACGATGGCGATGATGATATGTAGTGTGTTGTTGATGCTTCGGCTCAGGGCGATGTTGTTTGTCTTATCTGTTTGCCGGGAACTGTGCAAATCAAGTGGCAGTTATTTCTCACGCAACTCGTCCGCAGCGTGTAAATAAAAATGGCCTATAAATGCCTATAGTTGGGCATACGGCACGCGGCAGTTTTTATAACCCCCCATTTGCTTTTCCCCGCATATATCCTTTTATTCCCACACCGATTCCCATTCCCAGTATTCATCAGCGGCTTTTGTTGTTGGTGGATGAGTGTGTCAGGAGCAGGACCGCCGTTGTTAATCCCGCATTGTATGCTTTATAAATGCGTTAATTTTATGACAAGTTCATTTTATTGGTTTTCGCTGTTTGCTATCGTCGTGTTTTCGCATTGGTTTTCCACATAAAACCGAAAGACAAGTGACAAACAACAAGGCAACTCACTCAATTTGATCGTCTGTTAATTGCTTGTTTAATTGTCCTCTTTTGGTTCCGTTGTGCGAGTGCGGGAGTTCAAGTCCGATGATTGAGCATCCTGCTCACAGGATGTGGAGCTGGCTGTGGAGCTGGGGACAAAGGAAACGCCTTTTAATCCAATTTTACTTAGCTCTCCAGCTGCTGGCCCTCATCCTCTATTCCCTGCTGCCATGGTAGTCAATTTTAATTGATAAGTAGAACTAGCATTTAATTAATAATAGTTTAATAAAGTGCTGTTTTGTTCGGCTCACTGTGCTTTTTAATAAGCAGCTGCAGCTTGTCTGAATTCCAGGGATGGTTGAATATATTATTCAGGCTTACAAGTTAAATAAAATTATCTCAAAGAGTGCAGAGTTTAAGTAATTACTTATCTTGGATCAAATTTTCACTGCCCACGAATTCCGATTTATCTGGTTGCCAAAGTTCTGCTGCATCCCTGGCGCCAGAATAAACTTTTAATTAACTGGCAGCCGAAGCCGAAGTGCTAAACACTTTTTTTCTTACCATAGTTTTTCTTACCTTTGCCACGCTTTAATGTAATTATTATTATCTGCTTCTTTTTCATATTAAGTATACGCCACCTTCGCCCCGTTGCGTATCCGCCCCGGTTTTCATTATTTAGACATCGTTCTTAATTGGCTTAAATTCAGTATGCATCAGCGGAAATTCGAACTTGAATTGCTATAATCCACTGACGAGCCAAAGTCAACTCATCAAACTTACAAATGAAGTGGCGGGAAACTCTGGTCATGTGGCCGGAGTTTAGGACAATCGATACGGCTTGGCGACCACCTGTTTTCCCTACCCCGATATGCTCTCAATGTCCTGTCGCCCTGTTTCTATATGGACTATCAGTCGTTTCGCTGCACAACTGCGCAGTCAATCATGCATGTGATGTAGCCGCCAGGCAGCAGTTCCCATCCCCAGCTCCATCTGCGAAGTTCCCGCTGTTCCGGTTGCTGCGATTTTGACTGAGAGATGGTGTCTGGAAATAAGCTCGTTAGTTCCTTGTATTGGCTTTGTTGCTGTCGCAGAAACCGGAGCTTCGAGGAGTCGCAACAGCAGCCGCAGCAGCAGCAGCTGAAACAGCAAAATATGTGCACTCCACTCCAAGATGTGTGCTATGCTATGCTTTCCCGTGCTTTTGCTTCTGCTTTTGCTGCTGCTTTAGCTATGCTCTGCTTGAACGCTTGCCTGCAGGCTGGCTGGGCAAACTGCATAAATGTCAGCTTGTTTCCACTTATCGCACACATTCCTTTTTTTTTAAAGCCACTGCGGCGGGCACTCAAGCGTATTGTCATAAAGGGCGGAGATGACAACTTTAAAAGCGCCATAGAATCGGGCGGGCCGCCTCAGTGTCAACTTAATAAGGTTGAAAATGCCCGGCAGTAAGTCAATATTGCTTCGGCTTCGTCTCGCTTGGACGGCTCCCCTGTTAGCGCTTTAAAAGCGACTGACATGACTGACCCATCTTGAATTATTTTCCATTTGACAGCGTTTATTTCACATGCGAGACTGCGGTGTGCAATAAAAAAAAGGAGAAATAACCACGTAAAATAGACTATCGACTTAGAGATACCTTCTAGCCACTACCTTAAATGTAGTGCTTTCGTTATTTGCCAAAGCATTTTTTTTTTTATTAATAATAGGAATCATGGCATAATACTAGGGATTAATTTAACTTTACTATATATACTATAACTATATACCCCTGATTGCAACCTCCTACCGGGTATGAAAAACACAACGAGTGAGGAATCCGAGCTGACTCGCACACCTTGAAAACGTGTGACGTTGTGAGAAGGAAGCGTTGAGTTGCTGCCCGCATGTATGATAGATGCTCCTCCATCTGGTCTCTTATTTATTTATTTATCCTGCATATGAGCGAATCCCCAGCTCGTGTATGTGTGTGTGCGAGTATGCTTGTCTGCTTTTTTCTGGCGACGCACTGACACTGACTCAACTGTCCTACCAGCCAGGACCGACCTGCTGGACATGCAGCCAGGACTCGGGACGGATGGCTGCTCTCATTGCCCGGCGCTTGTCATCAATCTTCCTTAATAGATGTTCACACAATTGAATTATTACATGTGTCCAAGTGCCAGGCAATCGACTGTGCTCCGTCCGTCCAGGATACTGATGCTTTCAGCCGGAGGAGACGTCCTCGTTTTTTGCCTCCTCCGATATTTTGCATACGTTCACGATTAATGTAGTTAAAATGGCATAGATTATAGGACACGCTTAAAGCAAAACACCTTTAAGAGTGCATATCCAACATTCTGTATGGAAATTTTTCGCGCTGACATTGCATCAAGATTTCGTCGGGCTTTTAATAAAGTAAACGCAAGGATGCCGCTCCAGTCGAGAGTAAGAACTTTTAAGTGAGCTGCATTAAAAGTTAGCCAACTTGTCAACGGCTTGGCTAGCCCGCCCGCCCCGCGTATCCGCCGTCACTGGCTGCTGAAGTGCAAGCTGATTACTTGGCTCAAAGTTCGCGGACTTGGCCCAAAAGCCAAAAAAAATGAAAAGAGTACAGCACCGCAAATTTAATAAGCCAAGCCGGGCCGATCCTTGTGTGGCATTTAAAAGATAAACAAATTGTTATTCCCCCCGGCGTTTCCACTTTGTTTGTCAATGTTTTTCGCGGTTGCTATTGTTGCAGCGCTCGTTCGGCGTTCGTTATCTTATTTATTGTTAAAAGATGCCGCGTTATCGCAATTAAGCTCGGAAATACATTTAACATGCGTGAAAAATAAATTTGAATGCAACACCAACGAGGCGAATGCGACGAGCATCGTTGCCAGTTCTTTTTTATATTTAATTTTAATTTAAAGCACTCGCTCGGCGATTTAATATCAATAATGCAATAAATTGCAGTGAACCTTGACGTCAGTTTAAGCACACAGGAAAAAAGTTCTTAAATAATGATGTACTCTTAATAACATAAAGGGGAAATATGAAACTGTGCTTTTTGATTAACATGAATTAATAACTAATTAAAGCTTTGGAATGTTGAATGGCCCATTGATTGAAGGCCTTTTTTCAAAACGTATAGAATAATTAATAGTAATTGTATAACATATTTTTAAATAATAAATAAATACTTCATGTATGTCCTATACTTGTCCAATCAAATACAGTTTTTAATAACACCATCAATTTTTGATAACTAATATAAAACATATATTTTTTTTATGTGCAGCATTTGCAGCTAGCGAAATCCTTAGCAATGCCATACATCAATTCATGGCATACTTGAAATGCAAATGTCTTGGCAGTAAACTCTGATCAATGCCCGCGCGGATATGCGTGCGAACCAATAAATCAAGGTATGAAAATTCTTAAAAGCATTTTCAGGTATTAAGTGGAAAGCATGGCCAAAAGCGCGCAACCCGAGACCAGGAACCTTTTCAACTGCCGCGGCACCTCGGCTTTAAAGTCAAAACCTTGCGACAAATGCGCTTAGTGCTTAGCAGAGCACAAGAAAATGCCGCTGGCTGGAAATGAATAGAGTTTTGGTGGGAAATGGAGAAACGGGGAAATGGAAAAGTGGGCGGCAGATGCAGGAGCGAACGGACGCGCAGCGCCTGAACCCGCGGCTCATTATAAATTTGCCAGTTTTGCACGTTTCCGTTGTGCGCGCCAAAAAATGTCACAAAGTTTTCCCGCCCGCCTTTCTCTGACACCGCCCTTTCTCCCTCTAGCGTTCTCTAGTCGCTCTCTCTCTCTCTCTTTCTCCATTTCTCTGTCTCATTCCTGCGTTTTGTATCACTTTTTATGCTCCTTGGGCTAAATGTCAGCTTTTGTCTTGGCGCACACGCCAAAAAGTATGCTGAAACAATGTCAAGCATAATTTGCATACAATTTTTGCCTTGCCATTTTTTACCCATTTTTTTTCCAGCCATTCCTCGTGTTCTGTTAGTGTTGGTGGTCATTATGTTTGTCGGTCATGTCAGGCACGCACAGACACTCACTCACGCTCACTCACACTCGCACAGTGCTCTTTTGACACTAATTTAATTTACGTCACTCTGCGGACGGCGACGGTCCGCCGCCACTCGCAATCTGCTCTAAATGCCATGAAATTGAGTTCGGGCCAGAATAAAAGTGTGATTCAATTCGCAGTGCGGGCCTAACCAACTAAGCAATTTATGGCTATATTTGCGCAGCTGGAAGTCGAGTACAAAGCGGTCTTCTACTTCTACGAAATGCTGTCTATAAAGGCCATTCGCTCAAAATATTTTTATTACAGCATATCACACAATTATTTCTCAAATTCTAGTAATATTAACTTCAAAGTGCGAGCAAATACTTCATTTTACAGAATTCTCTATGACTGTAGCAGCACAGTTAAATTTCAATTTGGTGCAGTTAAAAAAATTATAAACGACTTTGATGATGTTCAAAAATTAATTTAGCAAATTCGTTTATATAGAACTCGTGACAATTTTAATTTGGCAAACTCGAGAGTTCATAAAGTCCTTTCATAAGCTTTTAAAACGCACACGAAACACACACACGCACTCACTCGTTGTGGGTCATAAAATGTAGCATACATTCGGGCGCCATTCGCCACATTAATTACCTGTGCCCGAAAAATCTCAAAGTGCATATATGCAACTTTGCAGGCTATTTGTCACACAAAGTACAACATTTAACAGCTGGCCCATAAATTAAATGCTCGCGCCGAACGCTTCAGCGTATTTCAACGGGCAACACTTTTGCAAATTAACAGGAACAACCTCCTGCCTCCTGCAATCAAACCCCGATATTCGCCTAATTGTAATTAATTATGCAGTGCATGCGGAACACCTGACGAGGCCACGCCCCACCGCCCGCTGATACAGGACATAGGTATACCGATGGAAATGCCCCAAGGGACCAATCCCCCCGCTTATTCCGTGCGGTATTCATTTAAGCGACATGTACAACTTGAAACACATAACGATGACGGCCACTTCCGCTCATTAAGCAATTGAAAAATTTACACGCGCCCATAATTTATATTCGTGTTATGCAATTGTTGCCAAAACCACCGCGCCCGCATCGAGGCTGCGGCTTTTGTAAATTTGTGGGCGTGGCCGCAATGCGTAATGGGGGGCGGAAAAACCATAGCTATAATATTGTTTGAGGCAAACACGGCATTTGCACCCCGCAGAAAACTTTGATTGATAGCCCGAGAGACAAGGCCCTAACCTCTTGCACAGCTTTTGAGGTGGCCGAATTTCGACCATTTTCGGCCATTCTTCTGATTGCATTTGCATAAGCACTGACCATCACACCAACACACACACAGGAGGAAACCCGACCTGATCCTGCAAAATATTTCATTTAATTTTCAAGTTTAACCCAAACTCAACTCAACTTGAGAAATCTTTGGCCAAATTGTTGGGCAATGGCCGCCAGCCAAAGAAACCTGGCAGAGGGCGGTGCAAAAAACAAAAGCAAAACTATTCCAAGCCGAAGCAAAAGCACAAAAGAACTGCAGGCGACGCAAGGAAAAGCAAACAAGGCTACAGCTCCTTCAGTCCAAAGGCGATGTAGTGGCCCAGTGGGCTGGAGTGGAAGTGGAAGTGCTCTTCTGGATGGTGCGGGAGCAGGAAGAACTGTTTGCATTATTGATGGCCTGGATTATCTCTGAGCAGAGTGGTCCTACGGACGAGTATTGACGAGAGTACGTTGACAACTATATGGGATGTGCAAGGTACACTGCAAAGAAATCAGTAGCAATTTTATTTTAAATATAATCAGCTACAGGTTTTAAGAAATGATCTGATCATTAAAATATTTCATTTATCTTCCATTTTTAATTGATAATAATGATCGATGAAATTGATAAATTTCTAATTTTCTGTCCTTTTTTTCACACAGTGCACAGACTTTTGTGTGCGCCCAACTGACCGTGTGTGAGTGAGCAGTGCAGCTGCTTCAAGGATATTTGCAATTTAATTAATTTAGAAGTGTTTGTTCTATCAAGTGTTGATTGTGTCACTTGTTTGTGGCAGTTACGAGCGTGCCATTTGAAAAGGGATTGGTCGGATAGCAAGACAATGCACCAAATCCAGATCGATAAGCCGCACGAATGCCCAGAGACAGAGATGCTGCTGCTGCAGGTCCTGGTCCAGGTCCTGGCCAGTTCCTGGCGAGTCCTATTTCCCGGATGACATTGCCAGGGAATGCTTTTTATCTTAATCTCCAGCAAATAGACATTAAATGCTATTTCTTTAGATTTATTCAGAGGCCGACAACAAGAGCTGTGGGATCTGCAGGAGCAGCGGGCAGGAGCAATAAGGACAATAAGTAGAGGCATTGCACCAGATTGGCACGAGCGGGCAGCCAAGTGGCAATTTGTGGCTTTGCACGGCAAACCGACATCATCAGCGATGGATATAGAACAAAAGCCAGACACATAGACAGTATCCTGCGGAATCCTTCGCACTTGTCCCCCGGGGGCAGCAGAAACAGCATTGCATGTTTCAAGCAAATTTATTACAAGCAACAGTCGAAGCTAAAGCAAAGGCAAAAGCTTCTGAAATCGCCGGCGAGTCCTGTGCTCTTCTGTCCTCCGGTTCAGTGGCAGTTGTCTGGGCCATCAGCACTTGGCCCAGCTACGTGTCGTCCTCTATTGAGTGTGAATCCTTGGGGGGACGTCGGCTGGGGACCCAACTGCGGTCGTCCTGCATCCTTCCGTCCATCCCATGCTCCCTGTCCCCTGTCTCCAGTCCGCTGTCGCATGTGGGTGTCTGATGACCTTAGGCCAACTACTATCGACAAGCGTCTTGGACTGTGTTGACTGTGTCTTCCCTGACTCTTTTGCCACTTATAAATTCTGGCAGATACATGGCCCAAACACTTGTTACATCAATTAGAAGGCCACAGAGTGGCAAAATGTGTGGGCCATGGCCGGAATGTGAAAAGAGATTGTCACGGCTGTTGGCCATTAAGGTGTCCGACGAACTTGCAATGCCAACAGAGCGCACCAAATGTGTGCGGGGTTTAATGATGGCTTGTTGGGGTCAGAGGGCAAATGGCAAAGGTTTCTTTCGGAATCGGAGGGTGGGCTCCAATACTTTCCCCAATTTGTGTACTAGTAAACCACTTTTGTGTATTTAGAAATAAAGTTTGGATTACTTTAAAAGTACGAAACAGATACATTACGGTGTAATCGGGCTTAAAGTTTTTGCCGCTCTAAAGGATTTCACCCGACTTTATGTATCATGCCCATATAATGTTATGCTCTATTAATCTGTTTTAAAAGTGTTGTTTATTTTTCAGTTAAATGCTTTGACCCATATAGAGCATTAAGTCGGAATATGAATTTAAATAGTATTCAAACGTTCTTGGTTTAGCATTGCTATTGAAAAGAACTCCATGGCCTATAAAATATTTCACAGCTTTGAGAATAATCTTCAAATGCCAAACAATGGAAGTAATTGAGTTAATTAACTTGAAAGTTCTGGTCTAAATGCGCCGTCCTCCCATTCCGGCAGTGAGATGCGCTTTAAACTGTGCATTTAACTGCGCTAAAATAACACCGCCACTCACACAAACTCCCTCGTAACCAAATGCATGAGCTGGCCCACACATACAGACAGACACCGAGCCACGCTTTTGGCCAAGGCTTAATTGAATCATACTCGAGTTCAAGCACAAAACCAAAATGCCATTTGTGTCTGCATTTGGAAACCGGCGGATGGAAAGGGCGGTTGCTGGGCTGGGGCCGGAAAATCTGTTCATAATTGAAATTATTTTGGAAAATTATTCGGCATTTGAAGTGTGTGTAATCAAGGGCTTTTTCGGCTGCCCAATTTAAATGAGGCTGCAGTTTAGCATTCATAAATAATGGGTGTGCAGGCTGGAAATACAACAATATTCATTTAATATACGTAAGTAGATGAGCAAATTGCTTGTGAATGTATCAGCGAGGTGAGCGCTTTTATACATTTAAATTATAATAATATTTTATTTGGTCTGACAAATTGGTAAATTAACATGAAAAACATAATTGCATGGAAGTGTGTAGGCGTAAAAAACGGAGAATATAAACATCGAAATCAATTAAAAGGCTGGCAAATAAATAATAGGAATTAAGCTGAGCGCATGGGCATTATTTAAGTAGAAAGGCGAAAAATGCTGAAAAAACGGCACAGCTAATATGCTTAAATTATGAAATTAGCAAACGTTTTTAATTAAAATATTGCTGCCATTGCTGGCATGTCAATAAATATATTTATGCACTCGCTTGTGCACTGCATATTGATTTGTGGCATGCCCCGGCCAGTGGCCAAAATCAGAGCAATGCAACGGTAAATTAACTAATTTCCAATTTATATGTACCCAACATTTTACGGCAATTGCCATAATTATGCCGAGAAATTAGCAAACGGCAAAAACAACAAACCAAACAAATTCTCGCCCACACACACACAAACGCCAAGAGCTGCAGGCTGATTTAAAAGCCGAGTCCGAAAACAATTTGGCCAGAGCGCTTTAAGCCAAATGCTTCACCACTCGAAAGCCCCTTGGCAAAGCCATTAAAATTTGACTAATTAAATAAGCAGCAAACTTTAAGTCCGCCACGGCAATCAATCAAGGCCTTTGTCTTTCGAGCAGCTCATTTGCCGCTCTAATCGGCATCAGCAGCTCGAAAAGGATTTGCTTTTCCACCGAGACCTCTATTATTTAGCCAGCAGTATTTGTGCTCATTAGGCATTAGGCAACTTTAATATTACTTTATCGTGCGAGCAGCGACAAAGCATTTCAATTAAAGCACCAGTCGCCTAATTTGTTTATTGTTTCGCCCAAGTAAGCCCCATTTGGCAGCGCATCTTGGCTCGTGATTTTCATTCATTCTCGTGGGTTCACAGGTCAGCAGCGCTAATCCCTTCAATTAGCGATCGAACGTCACTCGAATCAACGCGACCGGCAACAAATTCAATTTCGCTGTCATTGCGTCTCGTTTGAAGTTAAACCAAACTGAAAATGAACGCAATGAACCATTCCCATTTCGAAGTCCCGCTCCTTGTTTGCCATCCCAGGACATCGACAGGACATTCGGGGCGGGTTTATTGTGCTGGCCGATTGTGCGGTGCTGCAACTTGCTGCAAATGAATATTTAAACCCAATGTATGCAAATGCGATTCGCTGCTTTACCGGCTTTAAACAAAAGCAAAATATCTGAAGCCAGCGAAATTCGCGATGCACACAAAAAAAGTATATAATCCAAATGGATATTTGGAAATGGAAATGGACAATTTTTTTTTTTTGTTTGACCTCACAAATTAACTTATGCCAAGCCACACTGCCATATTATACCAAGATAAATGTTAAGCGTAATTTAAAAAGAGTACGTTGTGTTGTTTCGTCGATATCTAACCCACATAGAATGGAACTAAAATACATTTTCAAAAATAATTTAAAAGCCGTCATCGACAATCCATCACCAATTTAGTACGATTTCATTTTGGCCGGTGCACACAAATACCAAAGAAAAAGAGCGGATTGCATGTCGCGTGGCAAAAGTTTTAAAGCAACAAATAAACAAATTACGAGGAGCAACACAAGTGTAATAAATAAGCGAAACTGACAAAAACTGCACAAATGGCTGTCATTAGAGGTAAGATGGCGGGCGGAAGTGGCATAGGGTGTGTGGGGCGGGCGCGGCGAACGCCCTAATAGCAACCAGGTGCGCCATAATTGCCCACCGTTTTGCCAGAAAGTGCTTATATGCTCGGCACAAAAACACACACACACATACGTAGGGGAGCGGAGCAGCGAAATATCAGTGAAAGCGAGCTTAGCGGCTTAAAGTAATTTATGATCCTTAAAGCAAGGAAACGGCTAAATGCCGGCATATGGCAGGTCAGCAATCGAAGGACGAAGGAGGCGTATGTGCGCCTGGCACGCACGGAAGTCAAGTATGTAATGTTAATGTCTGGTCAGCTGGAAAAACAAAGTAAATTAATTGTAGGTTCAAAGAGCAGAGGCCAAACAGGAGCTAAGCCCACTGTCCGCAGCTCCTCGTGATGCCCGCTGTCCTGTTGTCCCGATGTCCTGATGTCCTATGAGCGCCGTCATTGCTGATTATCGAGTGCGGCGCGGTCGCTGAAGACTTCCTGCTCGACTCCCTCGACGGTATTGGTTTTTCAGCAAAGTGCAGCCAAGCGAAACCAATTTCCTACACACACACACACACACACAGGACATCTCCGTGCGAGTGTGTGTGTGCGAGAGTTTGTTTATGGGTGTGCGTCTGAGCGGTCTTCCTGTTGCAGGAGACCGAGGCAGGACGAAGGACGAAGGAGTGAGCGCTTGACAAAGCGCGTGTTGATGCGCGTGTCAAACTTGCACTGCCTGACGGAAGTGTTGCCAACTAACGGCTGGCTAACGAGGTTGGAGAAGGCGGGTTCCCAGTTGGCCATACTTCTGCCACCGGCCATAACAAGCAAGGACTTTCAGTCACCCATTGCCAACTGGTCAAAAACTTGAAGGTTTTTTTTTTAAGAAGGCAAAATCAAAGATACAAACTTGATGACAAAAGAACAAATTTTGATTAAACCTAAAAGGCGGAGATAGATCTTTAAAGAATCTTTATTAACTTTTAGCTAAGTCATTTTTTTTTTGCTATAAATATATATTATATATATATAATATAAATTAATTTTTTATAAACTTTGGTTAGTTCATAAACTTTTCTAAATTCCGAAAAACAGGGTATGACCAGTGCTTAAACGACTGACACGTAATATATCAATGGGCCTCGCCTGGCTGCCCGTGACCGCTTGAAATATGCCCTGGTCCCAGGACCGTTTGTTGTTTACTTATGCAAAGTACAAACAGCAGAAAACTTTGCGAAAACTTAGGCACACATTAGGCAGAAACGCTTATTTGCTTAGGCAGCTGGTCTACTTGTACTACTTCGTACAATATGAGCTTTCTGCAGCCCATTTACCTACGATAATACCACATTCCTGCCGAGCATTTAAGTTTTCAGCTGCTAGAGTCCTTTTTCCGATTCCTATGCCACTTAAAGTTGGATTCAATTTTTTACTGTTTGCCAATGCCCTGCGGTTAGGTCAGGCCCCACCGTATGTGGGTTCACCGATTGGGGGGGAGGGAATCCCCCAAAAAAAAGAGAGGAAAATAAAATCATTTGTTGACAATTTGTTTAGCTGCTGTTGCCACTACAAATTCTATGCTTTTTTCCTCGACCCCCTGACTTGCGCTCTGGCTGCCTTGCAAGTTGTTTGGCCAAATTATTTGGTATGCAAAACACTTTCGGCAAATATTGATTTTGGAAATTTGTTTTAAAAACAAAACGACAAGGCAAAGGAACAGGAATGGGAATGGCAATAGGAATTGGAATGCAAGAGAAGGGGCACGACCAACGCGACATTGTAGCAGCTTTCACGTCGTAGTCGTCGCATTAGACGACACTAAAAGTCATGGCATAGTTTTGGGGTTTCTTGGGCGGAGTGGAGTAGCAAAAGTCGCACACTGACGTCATAAAAAGGCTTCCACGGCCACGGAAAACTCCTGCCGCTCGCTTTCCAGCTGCATTTGTATGCATGAACATCGACTGCAATGTCTTCGCCGGCACGTGATGTGTGCCACATGCCGCTGGCTTCGCAGCATCCTGCTCCTTTTCGTCCTTTCCCTTCCTTTTGTGACCGAAAGTGGGAGCGGCTTTAAATTAGCTTTAAAAATGCCCATGCTGCCGCCTCGTATTTTGTGCGGGCTCTGTTCTGGCTCGCTTTTCAATGGCTGCAGCCCGCGTTTTGGGCCACATTTAATTAGCTCCCGGCTAGTTGCACACACACACACATTCATAGCTCTGTGCTGAGAGTCGCCGCAAGTGCAACAACCCGAAAATTTGCATAAATAAAAGCAGGAGAACCGCACACTGCCAGAAATCATCCGCAACTAATTGCAACTTCACTTCAAAATTACTTGAAAAACAGTAACAATATGCGACGAGGTATTTGTATTATTACAATTCAACACCTGTAGCTGAAAAATATTAATGTTTTTGTTGTAAGCTGAGTAAAATATATTGAATAATTTCAGACCCTTTGAAAAAATAAAATCGTTTTAAATGTTTCCCTGTTAAAGTAAAAATGTTTATCCTTGCGAATGTTGTTCTAGTGGGAATGTACTTTATTTCTAGGTTTACAGCTTGCTCACAAAAACATTCAAATTAATTTAAGTATGTTCTTACATAAAAAAATGGCTTATAATAACATATATGTGAAAAATATGTACGTATGGGAAAGAAAATTAAGTTTAAGCAAATGCAACATGGTGTTATTTTAAATTCCTACCCCACTTTTGGATTTGCGTGCTATTTGTTTTTTCCAACACTTTTAATGCACTTTCGTGCTTGTGAAGTTTTTCTATGACGAAATATGTGAAACATATCTGGTTTTTTTTGAGTGCAGCAAACTGCAGCAGTCGGGCGACTATATGAATGTCCTGAATGCCGCGAATGTCTGTTTGAATGGATCCTGGCAGTCAAAGCAGTCGGCAGTCTGCGTGCGCAAAGAAGCATTTCGTCCGTGGGCAGGTTCACATTCACCCACAGACATACAGACAGACAGAAGGACCTCGTGTAAATGCAAAGTTTTTCGATTTAAGTTCATAATTAAAATTGAATTCTGGCTGGCTCGCTCTCGCACTGCGTTTTGCACTCACACACACACATCTGCATAGCGCGCGAAAGTTTAATTAAGTTTAAATTTTGCATGCGCTGGTACTAATTTTCCGTGCGAAGGTCACAGCAACTTGCAAATTTCGCTTTCCCCCAAAAATTTTGAAGGCACTCTCTCGAAACACATGTGGCCAACCGAGCATCGTGAGTATTGCCGCCGAAATATATATGTCGAGAGCTATATACTCGCAGAAGCTGGATGCTTGGTGCGTGCCAACTGCCATAATTTGGGCAATCCCTGGGTGGCACTAAACCCACCTGACAAGTTGCAGACTTGGCTTCCCGCCCTGACATTTATTGAATAACTTGGGGTGAGCTGGCGAG
This sequence comes from Drosophila simulans, assembly GCF_016746395.2. NCBI lineage: Eukaryota > Metazoa > Arthropoda > Insecta > Diptera > Drosophilidae > Drosophila > Drosophila simulans. The sequence continues at coordinate 24,510,979 of NC_052523.2, read as the reverse complement.
CGCGTTTTCAATATTTAACTGCCGGCGTTAACGACCTCGAACTGTCAACAATTTTGCAGGCGCATTTCAAAAATTCCTCGAGAGCACTCGGCAGCCAAAAACTTTGCCGAAGTTGCGACTTGTCGAGTGGGTCTTCTACTTCTACTTCTACTTTCTTCTTTTTCGGGCGAAATGTAGCCAAGCCAACTTGACGACAACGCCGCTGACATTGTGCAGGAGTTAAACATGTTGGCGGCCTGTAGATTATGGCAGGTGAAGTCGGCGGTTGGCCAGAGCCGTCTCCATCTTGCCGGTTTTACCAGCCCCAAAGCCCCCCTGCTGCCAATTAGGCAAAGTTTTTGGTCGAGTCCGCAGAAAAAAATTCAGACGGAACGAAAGCGCCTGAAATTTGCATTAGTCGCAGTCGTAGGCCACACAAAGTTGTCAGTAGGCGGAAAAAGTTTGCATTCAACTAATTATGTAGTTCATTATGCGACGAATAGAAAGACAATTCGAGCTGGGTAAATAACCCTTTCTTAAATCTAGAGTGTTTAATGGGCCAGGGGAAATAATACCCCTATTGTGTGTTTAGTTTTTATTGAAATATATATGCCAATACGTGCTGGGAATCCTAGTCCCCAATTTGGCGTCTCTTAATGTCAATCTTCTTCTAATTCTTATAGTTCCAACAATTTTTATTTCATCAGATCGGAATCTCTGCCTCTACCTGTTGAACATTTACAATTCCTTCACTCTGCGAGTATTCTGTGTTGAATTGTTAGATAATAGACTAAACAAATAACTATAAAATTTATATTGTTTCCAATTTGTTCATAATTGCATTTTTGTGGCCCAAGTGTTGTTTTTTCTAAGAAATATCTCTGGCCATAATAAACCGATTTCGTTAAATAAAAACATGTTGCTCAATTTAATGGTCATATGAAATAAAGCTTGCGTTGATTTAAAGTGCATTTTCGGGTAACCAAAACATGCACAAACGCAAATTGCGCATAAGTTTACCTTTGCATTTTGGCAATTTAATAGCATTGTTGCGGCTTCTGATAACTCAAAGGCGAAAACTACAAAGCTGTGCAATTTTCTTCTAATTGGCTTTTAATGCGTATCCTTTTCGCATACGAGTATAAGTAGTGTGCCGAGATTTGAATAATAATGATTAATGGCAGCACAAGCCGCAGGGCGCTTTTCAGTGGGGTCTTGTGAACACGAACCTGCCAGCGAGCATTGAAAGTCATTTGAAGTAGCTATATTTGTGTTGGGGGTTTCACCACGAGAACTGCATTCCGGCATTCCGTCATCAATTTGCCCGGCTTTTGTGCATTTTTCAGCAGACACGAGACAAAGGACAAAAGACAACAGCCAAAGGCAGCGCAGTATAAAATGTTATTGTGCATTAAAGTCAAATCAAAGTGTGTCACATTGGCAGTGGAGGAGCTGCAAGCTCGGATCTGGGATGCTGTGTTCCAGGGGTTCTCGAGATTCTCGATGTTCTCGGTGCTCTCTGTTTGTTTAGGCTAAGAGGCAGTCGACAAAACAAAGTGAAATGTTTTATTTATGGGCGTGCGCCGGAGTGCTGTGTGTGTGTGTGTGTGCGGTGGGCGTGGCAAGTGTCATATGCGTTGTAGCAACAAGACAAACAGTGAGTAGACGAGTCGAGTCAGTGAGGCAGCTGCCAGGATTCAGGATTCAGGATCCTCCTTAGTTGCCGTCTCCGTTTCTGTCCGTCTGTCTGTCAGCTGCCTTGCAAATGAACAACTTTAACAAATGCAGGGCGCCTTTGCCTGAGATTGTCACAACTTGAAAGATTTTCGCACAAGTCAAACAGACTGACAAAGTCGACAATGATGGGGGAAGGAAGGAAGGGAACTCCTCCCTCGGCCAGACAAGATCCACAACAAAACCCAGACTGGGTATCAAAAACATGCCCCCCTAAACACTCATACTGCGCCAAAGCGAGTCAACTTTCTAATGTTATTTAAAGCACTTTAAGTGCCATATTTCCTGCTGCTGCTCCAACTACCACTGAGCTCCTCTGCCCCCCGCAGTCCGCTTTATTTATTATGTGGCGCTGCTGTGCTTACTTTTGGCACTCCGGCAGGAAGAATCAAGTAGTTTTTTATGTTTTCCGGCTGAACTGCAATGCCAACAGCCAGAGGCCCAAGTATGCACTGCAATGAAAATCATATTTAATTGGGGTCACTCGGTGTTTGTTTAATACGCGAGAGCCATGGTAACGAACTGTTGAAGACATGGTTGTGCAATGGGTATATTTATTTACTTTTCCCATGAGGAAATTAATTATTTTTATTACCATTTAAATACAAAAAATTTAATATATATGTTATAATTTAAAAGAAAATACATACTCGTATATGTGCGTTAGCACATCATTACTTTAATCAACATTATTGAAAAGGGCCAATTCTCGAACTCCAAACTTTGTGAAATATTCAAGAACTTTTCGAGGGAGATAAATTCTTGAAGAGCTTTGCAGATTTTCCACAGATTTCTGCGCGACACTCCTTAACCTTTTCTATTTGATCCCGTGCACACAGTATTAGTTTGATCTTCACTTTTTTTCCTGTGTGAGCCACTGCAGCGGCAACTCGAAACTCCCAGTTGGCAGTCCTGGAGTCCGAGGCTGCTGCTTTTATTCAAAAGTTTAGTCAGCCATTGAGAGCGTCGAGTGCGACGTCGTCAGTCAAGACTCGCGTGGCTCTACTCCGGCGGATATCTCGCCAATGTTTGTTTTATGTTGCAAACTTTGCCAGCAGAAGACCGAAGACCAGCTGCACTCTACTTTTCCGCCTTCGTCGGCACCGCAATTTAATAGATTTTCTATGTAAGCCTTTGCGGTCCTCAGATTTGACACCGGCGACCACACAGATACACACTGACGCAACAGTCGCCAAGGGGGTGGAGTTGGGTTGGTGCTGGGATGTCCTTTGTGTAGCGTCTACCTGCCTACAGATATTTTGCACATCACTAGGACACAACACAACTTGACGTCGTGTGAACCTCAACAACTTAAAATGTAAATAACTTTTCAAGTGGTTTCACAAAGTTTTTGGCCTGAACCGAGCCATGCCCTCATACCCTATCTCACCAACACCATGACACTGCTGTCTGTGTGTGTATGTGAGAGTGCGCGTATCTGTGTGAAGTGCCCTGGCACTCAAGTGTTTCGTTTTAATTTTAGCACGAGCTTCGCAATTTCTCTCCATTTTGACGGCCCCACCGATTCTAGCCCAAAAAACAAATACCGGCCAATGGCTGCAAATTAATTTTGTTTTGATAGACTTTCGAGCATCCGGCCGAAAAACAAAGGCCGAAGTGGAAAGGAAGCGGCCGGCGTACACTGCGTATGCGTAATGTGGGAGCAGCATTTGCCATTTAGACCAAAACTGCAGCAAATCAATTAAAATCCACGCGGCACACAAACACACACTCGCATTCTAAAACGGCAACATAAGAGAAAAAAATGAAAACTGCGAAAAATGCCAAAGCAAAACCAACAGCAAAAATTTTTGTTTGTTAAAAATGCAATTTATATGCGCAATGCAACGCATCGCGGCCAAAGCAACAAACAATAAACAACAAAACAAGAGCAACAGCAATAGAAAACATTCACAATGGCCAGACAAAACGAAGTTTGATGCATTTTCACGCACAGCTTCACGGCAATCAACGCTTCATTTTAACAAAATGATTTTCGTTCCAAGGGTGGACTGCGGAAAATTCGGCAGCACAATTAAATGGGTTCTGATAACGATATGTATATGGTGTGTGGTTGCCAAAGCGAAGGCAATATATTTTAGGAATATGAAACAGTTGTTCTGGAAGGGGGAAAATTAAGCCGCGTCAGCAGCACATTTTCCAACTAATACAGTGGCACTAAATCACCACAAAGTAGCTCAAAGCTGTATAAAATAATTTAAAACTAGTTAAAAACTCATTCATATCCATTGGTATCCATTGAAATAAGACAACTAGTGATCATGAAATCAATATATATTAAAATACATTTAAATATATATTAAATATTAAAGTCGATCGTTATTAAGCATCATAGGTAAGATTAGATCTACCCTTCTGAGCTAGAGATATTCCTAATGAATTACTTTCCTGAATCTCAATCATATTAATATTTTTATCAGAATCAGTATTTCTTGGAAGCCATGCCTCGCCATTTCCATAGGTAAAATAAAGCACACTCAACTGCACCATGGCCAAATCGCTTTGATGATAATTCATGTGAAGCCCGAGAAAGCTGGAGAAATTTGCCAAAACGAAATATAAGCATCGGAAATCCACTTAAATAAATTGATGCTTTGCTACTCAAGGCAAGTTTTGTGCACCCATTTCGCCCCATTCATTACACTTACTCTACTATAGCATACACCACAGCCAGACGCGTCGCAACTTATGGACCCCAACCCAAACACCCCCTTCCCCTTGGGCTGCGCCACTGGCAAGTTGCAGAGTTGGAGAGGCGCCACTTGCGTAAATTGGCAGCATTGTAGTTGAGGGATTAGTGAGGCATTAAACGCCGTTTTTGCACATTACACGCGTGTAAAGCGCAAAGTCCATGCCACCCACGCCGGCTCCTTTGGCAGCCGAAAGGACCTTTTCCCTCATCTCCACATGCTGTGTTCTTCGCTTTAAAGAAATACAAGACGGCGAGTCTTTCGTCGTCCCTCCGGCCAAAGTTGGTTGTCTTGCCGGTTGGCACTTGCCACTTGCTACTTTCCACTTGCCACTTTCCACTTGCCAGTTGCCAGTTGCCGGTTGCCACTTGGCCCGCGTTTAACACTAAAAGGATTAAGCGGCTTAAGTCTGATGCGAGAATCCGCTGCGTGCCACTTGGGCCTTCTGGCTGGAGCAGAACAGAACAGAACGGAGCAGAAGGCATTGCCACTCGTAAATTGCCAAATGTAGCGCAGGGCATTGCACGTAAAGCAAATTTATCCGCGACTCTGCGAATCGTCATCTGCCCGGGCAAAAGAATTCCATGGCAAAAACGGGGCTCAAGCTGGCCTTAATCATTTTAATGGCCAGTCAAGCAGCAGACAAACGTGCTGACCTTGCAAACTAGCACTTAAGACCATTCCACCGCCACGGAATATGCGAAAACAAAAGAGATAAAGTTCTGAATTTTCTTAAGGTGAATGCAGGACACTCTTAAGTTTCAGGCTATTTAAAACTTAAACTAGTTGTTTAATACGTTTTATGATTTAAATATAATTGTGGTATCCTTCTAAATTTTCCTCTAGCCGCATGCATACGAACTTGAAAAGGTTTCCCTGGCCACAAAGCTAAAGCCGGCATTTCCTGCAGCTGTTTTCCACACTTAAACTTCCACCGCAATTACTGGCGAAGCTTTTACTTCGCGGCAATGCAAATGCATTAACCAAATCATAATATCCTTTCATTTAATTTCTGCTGCAAAAAAGCGCGCGGTCACAAAGTGAACGCCATGACAATGAGCAAACAAGTCAGCGGGGTTGGAGGTCAAATAATGAAAGAAATAACCGGGGAAAAAAGCGAATGGAAAACGCTAGTTGAGGGTGTGGAAAAATCCCCTTCGGTGGCTGCAGGGCGACCCCAGCTAACTGGCGCCCCTCGAAACATTGAGGATGCGGGGCATGGGTTTCCCCTTTTCTGGCCACAGCCCTTTGTCAAGTGGCAAGTGGTTTGTAGCTGCAAATGAAAATAAATCTTAAAGTGCGCTGCCAACAGCAAACGCCATCAACTTGGCACTCTGTGCACCATTTAGCGGCTTAGCCGCAAATCAACAAACATATTCGTGAGCTCAAAGCCGCGGGCCAAGCAAAAGCTAAACAATATTTTAGCAAAATTACAGGGATTTAAGGTGCGTGTGTGCGGCTGTTATGGTATGGTTTGGTTTGGTCTGGTCTGGTGACAAATATAATGCGAGCAGAAAATTTAGAGCGCTTTATCATCACAAATGCGCCACTCGCATGTATCGTCAGCGAATTTTACGTGCTGTTTTCGGATGGGGCTCGGATATGAGGGGGGCCATGTAAACATGTGTAAATTCACAAAATGAACAATCATATGCCAGTGTAATACATCACGCAGCCCCGCGAAATGATTACACGCCATGCGGCTCATTTTTCCCGACTTTGCCAGGTGCCCCCTTTGTCTAAATCCAATCCAAAACCACCCACTTTCAGCCCGTTAGCCACCCACTTTCCACCCACCTGGCTGTCTGAATGTCTGACTGAGTGGCAGCCGAGCTGATTGCCTGTTGTTTTTGTGTACGCTTGCAGTTGCTAGACATTGAGTATTTTAAACATGTCATTAATATGAAATACATCACACCAAATGAGGCCACTAAATAATGCAGTGCCATCAGACAATGGAGCAAACTACTTGTCATGGAACTTTACTGCAAAAGAATGCATATTGTATTGGAATGCCGCATATGATCAATTACTTAATATGCAAGATAACATACGAAGAGGGGGTCATGACATATTTGAAATTATTAATACAAAATTAAACTTTACATTTGCATCTTTATTGGCTCATGTTGATTGCATAATTTATTTTATATAGTTTATGCGCGCATGCTTTGATTTTAATTAAAATATTATAATCTATATACTGCGGTTTCGCACAACAATATCCCCCATAATGATTCGACTTTTTTCGCAATGCATTGAGCTTTTTGCGCTCAGCGATGGGCTTACGTATGTTTGCACATAATTCGAGTGGACAAAAATTTAAATTGTACACGGTCTAGAGTTTACATAAAAATTATTTTCAAATGCCAGCCAAACCGCACACAGTCAGACGCATGCATAAATAATTCATAACGATTTTATTTGCATGCGAAATGAGTTAGAAAAAAGCGGCGAAAACCAAACGAAGGCAAACTACACACCGTAAAAAAAAGGTGAAAAAACGCAAAAATCCCAAAACAAACTGAATTAAGTTGCTGCACTTTTTGCGAGCATGCAGCACACTTTTCGGGATTTACAGTGGCCACTGCGGCCACACACGCCGCACATTCGGTTTTATTGTTAGACCATGGCCATGGACTCCGGTCTCCCGGCTGCAGGCTTCCTTCTCCGGAATGCTGATCCTGCTCCTGCGGTTGCAGTGGACCTGCACCTTGGCCACAGCGAGCGCAGGACCGCAGACAAACGCGTAGGTGTCGGTGCTGGTTGGTCCTGCTCCTGCCGGCCATCCGGCATCCTGCTAGCCCGGCTACTGATGCTAATGACGAGGCGCCCCCCATCCTGATGGTGGTCGCAAACACCCTGGAGGCCATGGCCATCGCAGCCAGGCGAGTCAGGAGTTGGCTCCTGTTGACTCAGCACCTATTTTCGTCCGCACCAAGCCGACTTAGTTAACCGACTACACGCGGAATAAAGTGATGGCACATAGCTGGGTAAGTACATATCTTCAGTTAGAATAATAAATGTTTATAAAAATGTATATAGATTTTTTATCCTTTAAAATGTATTTTACTTAGGCAAAACAATTGTCAAACAAAGTACTATTTTATATAAACAGGAAATAGCAAAGCCCTTTGACCAGCATTTTCGTTCAGTGTACTGCATATCCCCGTTGCCTGGTCCGTGTGTCTTTATTATGAGCCTGGGAGACGGTGCTGGAGTGCCTGGTTGGTGCCGTGTTCCTGTTCGTGTCCTGTGGCCATTTGCGGCTCATAAGGCATAAACTTTCAAGTGGCCAACAGCGTTGCTGGTCCCGCCGCCTGCTGACATGCTGAAGGACAACTTTTAATTGAGATAAAATGGAAGCGGCTCCTTTTTGCCAACCTGCTCGCCGTTCTCCGTTCGCCATTCGCCGCACTTTGCTGGAAATCAGCATCAGAGTAACTTCTAATTTAGTGGCCGTGAGAGGAGTCCATGGCCAACATGTAAATCAGCGCACTTTTCTAGCACTTTCAACGCTGCCCGTTTCCCAGCTTTTCCCCGTGGAAAGCTCCATCGTTCACCTGGCTTGTTTGCATGGCAAACTTGGTGTTGTTATTGCTGTTGGCATTGTTGCCAAATGTTGTAGTTGTAATTTGTGTTTGTGGCCATAAAGTTTGCCCAGTTTGCCTGGCCACACAACAAAAACATTCAATTTTCGCTTATTCCTTTTTTTCCAACCAACGCTGTTTATGTTTTTCAACTCTCGTTGCAGAACGCTCAAAATATTTACAATTTAGTCGGGTAAATGACGGCTCTTCCACGTTGTTTGTCACGCATTTGTTGTCACATTAGCAAACTTTCAGTCCGGCTAGTTATGGCTGTTTCAGGTTTAATGACGCAGCGTAACCAGGTAGCAAGTGGCAAGGTAGCCAGGTAGGCAGACACCTCATTAGTAATGGCCAAGTGTTTCCCAAACCGAAATCACGGAAACTCAAGATGGAGCCGTAGGCAGAAGATGGCCCAGAGGCCGGAGCATTGGTAACCGCAGTCCATTCCGAGCTGTTCATGCGTGGCCAAAAGGCCCCGAGCCGACTGTGTCCCAAGTAGTCACCACACTCCTGAAATACACTCAGAGATTAGTTGTATCTGAAGACGTATCTTAAAGATAGATACAAATAGATAGATGCAGATGGAAGTTTGCAACAAAGTGCCTAAATAGATAGAAATAGAATAATGTTTATTTTAACGTCATGAACTGTCGATTCCTTCCATCTATCTTCCGCCTATATCGTTTTCTCTCAGTGCAGCCACACAATCAGACGCAGAAACTAAGACGCCGTGAGGTTTCACACCGTAGCAGCCAGTGTAATCCAACAATCCCGCTCTAATTAACCAAATGAATTCACACTTATGGTAAGCAGTGTGTTGGCAACTGGACACATGGCTGGAAGGAAACCGGAGCCTGTAGCAATTATGCGTTGTCTCGGATCCATTTAATGATGTGCATGCTCAAGAGTGACCCAACTGGGTTGGGTACTCCACAAGGACCATGCTGCACTTTAAGGACCCCAGCCGAGGCCTAGTATGTTTAATTTGCTTGCCAAACTTTCGTTGCCTACTTCCAGGGGCTCGTCTAAAGGTCGAACGTGGCACGGCCAAAGTTGCAGCACACAAATTTATTACTCAAATTTTAAGTACATGCAAGTGCACGGCGGCATGCAGGGATATTACGGAGTATTCGGGGGCAACAGTCATTTATTATCGTATTAAAATTTCAGCATCCGCCACCCAGAAAACCCAACCACCACCCCTCGTATTGGCGCAGGCGTCGCGGAAATAACAAATTTCTTGCTCGGAAATTAATATTTCCATTTTATAGAAAAACTTTAGGGCTCTTGTGTGTGTGTGTGAGTTTTATGTGTGTGAGTTTTATGTGTGTGTGTGTGTGTGTGCGCGGCTAAGTGTGTATGTGTTTATTTTCCGCAACGTCTATGTGTGTATGTGCATGTCGGAGGGTCATTTTCCAAAGCCGAGTCCGGATAGTCCGAGTATCCGTTGCCCGTCCGCTCTGCACATAATTTTTATGAAATCATAATCTTGAGAAAATAATGAGAATTCTTGCAGAAGCGTGCCAAGAACTTGCATAAATTTCTTCTTGCCAGCTACATAGCACAATGCAAAAGAAAATAAAAATAAAATCCAGTGAAATAAAGCTGAAGAAATACAGAAATAGGAAATGTGTTTCGGCCGCTTCGTTTTGTTGTGCATCTAATTGAGGCCCTCAGAATTGAGAGCGGCTCTAAAAAGCCGCAATAAAAGCCAGCTCATTTCCATCAGCAGTCGCAATCAGTGCTCTGTGCACCTGACCAGGCCAAATATTAACTTCCGCTGATGGGAACATGAGCCCGAAACTGGTAACCTGAACCCGGTGACTACCCAGCAAACCGGCCAGCAATTTCAATGGATCGGAAGAGTGGAAAAAGAGAAAACCAAAGGCATCGGAAACATTCCAGCCAAATTGAAAGCGCCGAGCTGGCTCAGCCATCCTGAACTATCGCATATAGCCATGGTTATATTCCATTCGAATCCATTCGTCTCTATTCGATTCGATTCGAGCACCGTGGCGTTTTAAATGCGCCAAAGTGACCAAAGAGCCGGAGGCTTCAAGGATCGAAGGACCGCTTGTGTCATAGATTGCACAGAAATTGCTTCCTTGGCACGTGTTTCATTTAACAGTAAAAACGGACTCACATGTGAGTAAGCCATTGTGTGCCATTTGACACACAAAACGAGTAAAGAGGGGTAAAAACTAGGGACTATTGGTGGATACCCAACTGTTATCGGGACTACGTTTAAAAAGTTAGCATTATAATTAGTTTAAGCATGAGATATTGGTTTAAATACTGGTATAATTATCTTGAAAAATATAAAGAAATAGTTTTCGTATATTTCTTCAAAAGCCCAATATACCCCTTCAGTGCACGATTACAGGGTATGTAGAGTCGGCACACGAGTAATCATTTATTACAGAATGGCAAACTTGGCCCAGTGAGGGAGCACAACTACAACTTCAGCCGCTGCCGGCATGCGTGAGTTTTAAGCCGCTTCTTCATAATGTAGACGCTTTTATGGCTGCCACACACGCACAGATCACACACACATACTCGCTCACTCACTCACTACGCACTCACACACACACTCACGCAATTGCCGAAAAGGACGAAAGGCGAAGTGAAGCAGAAGGCAATTATTTTTATTTACTGCCCAGACGCGCACTATGGCGCCAGCGTTTATTATTGTTGTTGTCGTCGCCATCGACGCCACCACATAAGCCGCATCATTGTCAGCTGGAACCGCCCTCGTCCTTGTGTGCCAATCCGATCCGAAGGACCCAGTGCCCCCCACACCATCCATAGCCCATATATTCGGGCATAAGCAAATTACGGCCGAGAGTTAATTTTTCACTTGCTTAACGAGCGGAAGTTACCATTTTGCACTGATTTGAAAATATGTCGCTGTTTGTGGCATTGGCGTCGCCGACAGCAACGCCTACCACCCACCACCCAGTAGCCCTTGGGGTACACAGAGAAAAATTAGATCACAATTCATTTATATATCAGATCAAATAGATCAAATCTAATTTGAAGGAGAGAATAGGATATATGGCTCAACTTCAAATTTATTGAAACATTCGATGGAAAGTAGTTCAGCAAATTGTAGTTTACTTAAATATAACATAGACTCTCGGATTCATTACCTTATCATGTTGTATGTAAGTTTTTTTTGCAGTGCACCCACTGGGCTCCTTTAAACAGTCGGTAATACGCGCATTCATATGCGTATTTATCTGTATGTGCTGTATGCTTATTTCGGCCGAGATTGTTTGTCTGCGGCAAATGAATGAATTGCTCTTTGCTTCTATGGCAAATATGCCAATTTGGCAACCATGCCACATCCCTTGGCCCATCCCCAATTTCTCGCCCCCTTGGATTCCCAATCCCCAAATTCCAGTCATTGACATGTGCCTCTGGTATGCGTTCGCTGTTTTATGTGCGAGTGATTGTTTGGGCCATGTTCACTGTTCTGTGCTTTTGCGCGCCCGTCTCATCAAAATAATCAACCAGAGTTGTTATTTGGCGCTCATTTTTTGTACGCCTTTTTGTTTAAAAATAACAACAATTTTCAGCTACCATTTTTATGTGGATATAAAAACGAAGTGTCAGCCTAAAAAGCATGCAGTGTATTTTTTGTGAACCCGCAGCATTTGTCGGGCATATTGTATTTCTTTGTTACTTGTTTCGATATGGATTATTGAAATGAAATCAGGAAAAATCACTTAAAAAACTCATAGCCACTTCGGCCCAGGATTAACAATTAAGTCACCAATTTTTTTGTCTGATAAATATTTTCAATAATGTCGGTAACAAAAGACAAAACAACAAGTTAATCTTCGTCGCCATAATATTATTTTACAATGTATAAATGTATACAGTTTTGTTAGACTTTAAATTCATACCTTAATGACAAAAGAACTAAAATAGACACAATATTGTTGCAGTTATTGTAGTTTTTCGGTTGTTCCATCCACATAATAACTTCATTCCTGTAAGCACTTACCCATTTGAATCAATGCATTACTTGGTTTAACTGGCATTTAGGGTAACTTGTAGTCGTTTGCCCTGCCATTTATTTCGCATGTCTGTTCGCTTTAGTTGGTTATGTAATGCTCGTGATGTAAGCAAGAACAGTGTGCATGGCCAATTTAACTTTATTTATGTTTTACATTTTGAAATTCAGGAAATACTAAGGACCCATATATCTCTCTCAGCACGTCCCCACTAAATGTCCTGCCAGGCTTCCTACTCATATCTTAGCACGCTTACGCACAAAGGCCATCATTTACGACTATTGTTCCATATTTAGGTCTTATTGTTTCGACCTTTTAATTAAGTTATAGACTTTTCTTGCCGCCATGGGGCTTTTGAATTATATTAATCCAGCAGCATTTGCCGGCCATCGGGCAGATAAATTCATTTTGCGGTTTTAAAACTTATATGCAACAATCAATTGTTGCATCGCCAGCACACGGGCAACAACGGCGCACCGACATGGCCATCGACAAGGACATGGACATGGACTTGGTCAGTTAATTTACGCACCAACACACGCACACACGCACAGCAGGCGACAGAGCGTTTGCATATCAATGTGGGTGTTATACACAGGACGACAAAGGAGCTGGCTGGCCGGCATACACTCACACACACACGCAAACTGGCCCAGACACGCACTTGGAATATCCCAGGCCCTGGGGTGTATCTTTGGGATACCCGAGAGTGCCTCGAAGGCTGGAAGCCCACTCGACTCAGGGGCTGATTTATGTGCTCTACGTGTGCAGCTGTGATCGAATTTCCAATCATGTTTACACACATACACAGGGTAACAAATGTAGGCGATGGAGGGTCTGGGATATGGGCCATGTAGCATCGATAGACACGCCGCCACATCGGTGATGTTATCCCTTACTGTTGCTGTGATAATAGGAACGACAACAATACAAACGAACACGAAATGCATTGAGCAGGTGAGCACATGACTTCATTTTCCCAGTTACATTTCCCTGGCCATATGCCTTGGAATTTGGATACCCAACCGCCTTGGATACGCAACCCCAATCCCCCAATCCTGCCCAGATTCTGCCAGCTCATTTAGCATACATATGTTTGCCGGTTCTACTATTTATGTTTTCCTTGGCAAATTGTGCGTGCTGTGATGCTACGATCTGGCTGGAATTGAAAATCAGCTCAGGACCAAAACTTTTTATGGCTAAACTCATTTGCAACTTTAACTTTTTTTGCAGCGGAGCCAAGCAGACAAAGCAACAAATTGAAAATTAACCAAGTCCTCACGAGGCTACCGATTTGCCTACGCCCCAACTGTGTTTCAGTGTTGTGCCAACTGTTTTATGGCCGGTTCTTTGTCTGCGATTCTTGGCATTAAGCGGGGTTGGCTAAGAGCTCTGGGGACTCTCGGCGGACCTTTTAATGTCACTTGCAATTTCCAAGCAGACCAGTGTTTTTTCTCTTTTTGTGTTTTTTTTTTTTTTTTTTTGCTTTCTTCTAGCCCTTGGCAAGCGCCCTTTATCTGGCAGTTTGTTGGTAGCAATGGATTGCCATAGCCGCAGGACTTGTCTCGAATGTTCAGCTCCCTGATTTTTCTCGGAATGGGTGTGTCACTGCTAAAGCAATTAAATGGAGACGAGTTGAGTGAAAATGTTGATCCGCATGAAGTGCTTTCCAGGGAATTATCCTTTACAAGATAGTTCAAGCATTGCTGGAGAGCATTCGGCAGTCGATTCGATACAAGCCATCCGATTTCCTTGTACATTTCGAAACATTGCCCTTTGTTGTCGCTCCTTTTTTTGGCTTCTTGCTGAAAAATGTTAAATGTTTTCACGGCTGTTAATTTCTGCCAGGCCCAAACGAAGCGTTAAATGTCCCTGGCGAATACATCCCGCCTGCAGGAGGACAGCAAACCTCCTGTTTAACCATTTTCAGCACAGGTGTGAAAGTGTTGAGGGCCTGCGAAAATAATGTTAATTATAAAGCGCATGCGACTCGGCATTTCGAGGGGAAATTGAAAGTTATTTTTGTGTGTGGCATTTCAATTAGCATGCCGCATAAATTTTTATTTAGCAAATCACTGGCAAGCCAACTTCAAAGACAAGACCCCCCGGGGTTTTGTGAGGGTTCGAGTCCCTCGTGGCAATGTATTTTCCATTTTCTCCCATTTTGCGTTGTCTACAATTCTATTCCATTTCTATTTCAACCTTTTTCCCCCACCCGGAAAATCCTTTGACGCCAGCCAGGCATCCGAAAAAAAGAAGTATTATATACATATACTATAGGAGAAGGCAACGCGGAGGATGAGAGACTCGTGCCTGTTTTTCTCTATACAAAATGAAATTAGTGTCAAAATGTTTTTGCACTGCTTGTGACTGAGTTTTCATGCTGTTTTACACCGGCGACAGCGTCAGCATCGGTGCCACGCCCCTAAGCGTTTAGCGCGCCTTTGGAGGAGGGATGGCGAATAAGCGATAAAATGTGCAGGGGTATAAAAAAGAAGGCAAGCATTAGAAGACAAAGTGTCACGACTAACAGATGCCCAGCAATTACAAGGCAATTAGAAAATAAGCAGTTGAATCGAAGCTATTTCCTTGGTTAGCATAGAAAACAATGTTTGGTAACCTTTTATCTTTCGAAGATTTCTATCTTTTCATCTATTTAAGTAGACAATGAACGGATTGAAATGTTTTTCCCGGTTACGAATTCTCCATTGGATTCAAACACCTCATATCCTGCTGAAATAGCCCGGTATAGAAAGAATTGAAGCGACGGGCAGGAAAGACAAAACCAAACAAAGCACGGGCGAGAAACATCAACAAGGAAAACGGGCGATTTCATTCAATGTTATTTTCAGCTTTAAGCTAAAATAAAAGCCGACACCACGCGGCACAAAGGATGCGAAGGATGCAAAGAGGACACCGAAGAAGGCTGAGTGAAATGAAATTTTTTGTGACATGCTTCAAATGCTTGTCACCCATCCTTACCTCAGTCCAACCCAAAGGTACATAAGTCGTTGACTTCGCCTTTCTCCATTGTGTTCACCCATTTTGGCTCACCGGCACAGCTTTCTCCGCCTTCCAGGCAGTGTATTACTGTGTTTGTCGGCCAACAAGGTGTAAACAAGTGAAAGGACACTGGCCTGTTGCTGGCCAGTATTAATGCATCAATTATTAACAACGAGCGGCTCAATTAAAACTTACGCAGTGGAATGATTGGACGCAGAGCAACTCGATTCCGGATTCCTGGTGGCAGTAGTTCATTTGCATTATGCAAATTCCTGGCCAACGACATGGAGTGCAGTTTATGGCCACAGTTTGATGTAGCATAAATAAACATTACAGGCCAACCGCACCATAAATACGCTTTGTGACCAAACTCCACCAACACTTCTCCTGACTATGCGGTTGTCTATGCCAAAAATTGCATAATCAAGTCACCGCTACCGGCTTAAAGCCATTGTGGCTAACCAGGGATAACACCGAAAATATGAAATGACAATTTAAGATTTTCTCTTGATGGCCAAGCTAAGTTCGAGGCTTATATCGTGCACGTGACTTGCCTGAATATTTGTAGCACCGAAACCAAGGATACTGCTAATTTAATCAGCGCTGTAATATTTCAATTGAAAATTTCATCGAATGAAAATGTCTTTCGCGACATCTGACTATATATTTTATTAACATTCCGTTGCCGAATTGCATTCAGCAATCAAAGTCGCCCTCTGGAGAAAATCCTTTGAAGAAGAACTCCGCTTGGAACTCGATTTTTTTCACCAGATTCACGTCGGCAGCTCAATTCGCTTTTCTTTGGGTTTTTTGTCTTTCGCGCTACAAGTAAATAAGTATATGCAAATCACGTTGGAATTCTATTTTTCTTTTTGGTGCTTTATTTTATCGACTGCTCGTTGTTGGGCAGCCCATCGATTTTATATGCCATGTTGTACTCGCAGCAATTTCGGGTGATTCGTTTTTGTTTGGCGGCTTAAAATGCTTGAAATTTGCCATCACCTGCTGGGCGAAATCGCAGAAAAGGACATGCAACTGGTTGCTCACTTTGGGTGGGAAAATGTGATGGGAAATGTAGCTGATAGGATGGATGGAGTAAAGTACAAAAATCCGGAAAAAATGCGGCCTCTTTCATTTTTTACTCGCTGATATTCCGTTAATAACCCATTTTTCACTGGGTTTTGCGATGAAAGTGACTTTATATCGGTATTGATTCTTTTAACCAGATAAAAAGGGTTTCCGTATGAAACAGTAGTAGGTCGGTAACTTCTCCTGTGGCAGGATTAATAATTTAATCACAAACTCGTAAGTAAATTATTATGCCTTCTTACCAATGCATTTTCCACATATTTTAAACACTTCAAATATATCATTCAGTGCATAAAATGCCAGATAAACGAAGCAATCGACTGCACTTGAAATATACATCTTCATGTGTCTGCGACCCTAGTTGATGGTTGATTTTTATTCGAGCGCTTTCTTCATTTGTTACGTAATATCAATAACTCACGAGCAGCTGACACATGTAATAATTCAATCGTGCGGACAACCATTAAACAAGATTGATGATCTCTTTAAAGCTGCCCAATGGCAGAATCAAAAGACCCAGACCCCTTGACGCCAATTGATGTCTTGGGTCTTTAAAGTTTATTCAGCGCGAGGGTCTCGAGTGTCGGGTCTCGGGTCTCGGTTTCTGTGAAAAATGAATCGACTATACAAGTGAGAACAATTAAAAGGCGACTCAAGCGAAACCGCAACAAAAAGTAGAATATGTATGTATAATCCCCGCGATATCTCGCCGTATTCATAGGCCAAAACCCATACATACACTTCAATGCGATAAGAGTCTCTGGTATGATTGATGAACTCCTCGGATATTCTGGCTGCTCATTTATTGCCGAGATATATATCCCGACCCGGCCGAATGAGACTCCTTACACTTTACGACAACCGCAGATTAGTTGAGATTGCCAACGACAGACAGACAAAGACAGCCGGAAAATTCCGCAGCTGTTAAAAAGCTGACATCGTCACCTTTGGCTCTCGGCATTGTGCCGCATAAATATTTACGTCTGGCATTCCATGGAAAACGCCTGTTGCCTCTTGTTTCCCCGAGCTAAAGAAGACAAGGCAGCCGAACGTCAAAGTGGCGACTGTTTGAGCTGCTAAATTGAAATATCCTTGGTCCTGGCATTGTTGTGGCAGCCCACCCACCACGGGATTCATAATGAAAGGTGTAACAAAGCCGTGCCAAAGTAGCTAATAAAAGTCGTCGTCCCAAAAACCTGAAGACACCCACCTCCACCCCACATTCATCTCCATCCATCCATCCATTTCCATCCCATCTCTGCCAGAAGACAAGGGAAC
Organism: Drosophila simulans; assembly: GCF_016746395.2. NCBI lineage: Eukaryota > Metazoa > Arthropoda > Insecta > Diptera > Drosophilidae > Drosophila > Drosophila simulans. The sequence continues at coordinate 24,493,576 of NC_052523.2, read as the reverse complement.
AATTGTTGACTGGCTGGATGGCTGGACGGGATGGGATGGCATGCTCAACGAGTCTCGGCAGTCTCCTTGTTTATTGTCATCATAATTATAAAAGGGTTTTTATGGCCAGCCTGCAAAATGGGATAAATGGCTGGCAGGTGAATGGAGCTCGGTCGCTTTTTTACGGCGACCGTGACCTTGGGTCGCCAAAGGATTAAAAAGGTATTATCTTAATATGTTGACAAGATTGTGTTAAAAATAAAAAATAACAAAGAAGAAAAACAATCTGTGTGTGACTTCTTTGTTGTTTCCTCTGAGAAAACAAACATAAAGTAAAAGTATAAAAGTATGTTGTTGAAACAAGACATTTAGCTGATTGCCACTCGATTGGGCGAGACATTTTCCGAGAAACGCTTGGGAAAACAATTAAATTAGCCTGAGTCGCAAACATCGCAAGACTTTGGAGTAAGTTATTTATATTTTAATGTCTTGCCGGAGGACTCTCACATTTTTGAGTACAGATGGAAAACAAATGGGTTGTAAGGATACGAAGACACATATTTGTATGGAAAAATTATTTTTGTTTCTATTTTTAAAGCATGGTTTTACCAACTGTGGGAAATAAAACAACGTTCAGCTGTTTAATCGGTCGTCGAAGGCCAACACGACAAACAAACAGGCAGCAAACACGCTCGACTTGCATGTTAAATGATATTTGAAGGGGGCGGGGAGGCAAACAAATGGCCTAATAGAGCCATAAACTACACCGAGATGAACACGAACGGATAACTGCTTATCAGTTAGACAAAGTATTTACGGAGTTTTTCCATTTTCCACATTCACTCGTAGCACTCGCTATTTGCCATCGCCATTGCCATTGTGGCTGACATTCTGATGGCAAGAGCCGTAAAGCCAGTGATGCACATGATTGACAACGCACTGAGCCAGTTACCGAGTCAGTCAGTCAGACAAAGACATTTAAAATATTTGAGTCATTCGAGCAAGTTCCAGACCACCCACACACATGGAGACATCCTGTCTGGGTTGGAAAAGAATGGCTAAACAGTCACAGGAATTGAAATAAATGCGTGGGTTTGGTTGGAGTTTCGCAACTCGCAACTGCAAAAAGGCAAAGTGAAGCTATCGATGCAATGTCAGACTTGCTATATAGTACATACATATGCATGTACATATGCACTGCGATATCCAGATGTAGATATGCTGTTTAGATGGCGCCGTGTCTGCCAACCTAAATGGCAGAATTTTGGATGCTTTTCCAGATGGCGGGTCACAAAATGGCGGACTTGTAGTGCCAGTTTTGCATTCGAATGCTAAAGATTTTCAATTAAAACTACTTTGGCAATCAACATATGTGAGTGAGCGGCAAATGCAGCCAGCGACGACTGGCAACACTTGCAAGTGTAATTATGAACTTTAATCGAAAAACTTTGCCAACTCATTGCTCATTCCTATGCAGGCGGCGTCATCCGGCGAGTTGCACAAACAGATAGCTGTCTATCAAGGACATTCCGGCGCGAATCCTTCGGTTGCACATGTAAATCGTCTGCAAGTAGGGTAAACCAATTTCCTGCGCCAACAGAATGTGAAAGTGCTCTAAGTGAAAGCGAGAAATATTAATATTTTAATACTACAGGATATGGCAAGTTTTAAAGGTGGCTAAGAGAATGATTTAAAATGTTAACTTTATTATTGCATACTTTTAGGCATGCTGATAAAAAACTATTTGGTGGCACCCTGATATATTCTCAAAGAGAGCTCAAGAAGCATCCCGCTTTATTTAACTGCTTAAAATACGCTTCGGCATCGAAAACGGAATGCGGTTCTGCAGCAATTTGGCCATTTGACCGTGTTAGCAAACACGGAACATTATTGCCGCCTCCAGCCGAGATCCAGCTCCCTCAGTCCAATATGTTCGTTTCTGACTTTGGAGTGCCAACGACTCTTGGTGGATAAAAAAAGCGGCAAATAAATAGAAAGAACAGTGGCGCTGGAAAAATTTCAATTCACAGCGCAGACAGACACATGCAATGAAACGCGATTGCATGTGCCTCGTTCGCTGTATCTGTATGCGTGAGTGTGTGTCTGTGTGTAGCTCGGCCTGTGAGTTGTGAAAATTGCATTGAAAATCGCGGGCGCGTAACAAATAAAATTCCGCAATTTCGCTGCCATTGATGCCTAACGCCCCGCAACTGGCCAATATAGAAACAACAGTAGAAATGCCGAAAATAAAGACCGCCTGGTCAGAGGAAGGATATTGTGGCCTCCGTTCCTCAACCACTCACCCACTCACTCACCCATTCACCTCTATTTCAGCCAGCAGGTGAACTTTGAACTCGCCGGAAACTTGACGAGGCCATCAAAAGTTTTGACACCGACTGAGGCTTATGGCGTTGTCTTCAGCCTGCTGCTAGCTTCCTTCCTGCCCGCAGCATTTATCTGCATTTTATTTCGTTAATAAATTGAAACTTACTCAAAAGTTTCAACCGGCCAAAAGCTCTTTTGGCCGGAAACAAGTGCCAAGAGCTGTTGCCAATGCGTCAGCCAAAGCGATTTTGAAGACTAGCTGGCTTTAATAGGCCTCTTCAGTCCATTAGAGTGTCATATGTATGGTACTGTATAGTGTAGCTCAGTAAGGTATAGTGGCCCTTGAGGCACTCTGCATTTAATGCCCTCCGATTCACAGAGACCGCATTGAAAACACTCGGAGATGGATGGAGGTGCCTCGGCTTCTGTGGTTTATCTACGGAAATCTCGGGAGTGGGATGAAACAGGAGCGTGGAACGTGGGACGTGCTACCTTTGCTTAATTACATTCTGTCGAGCAATTAAATCCTCAATAATTGTTTTGTTGCTCGCTTTAATCGCAGTTATTCAGCGGTGGTCCTGGCCTGGCCTGTCCTTGCCGACCTGGGCCCCCCGTGTCTTGGCCATCATCATTTACGCTTTTCAGCTGGCCAAAGGTGCTGGAATTCGCTATACAGTCTGCGTCTCTGGGTCTCTGGCTTTATTTATGGTAGCGTAATAATGATCAAACATTTGTCTTCTGCCCGCCTCATCCTCGTCCTTATTTTCATTCTCATGCTCGTCCTCGTCCTGTTTTTGTTTTCGCCTGCACGCCTTTTCGAGTTCAACCCGCTGCGCGGCATACACGGCGGATGAGCAATGCCTTAAAGTTTGATTAAAACTTAATTACATTGCCCTCGAGCCGTGGAGCCGGTAATTTAAACAACGTTTGTGCAAGGTAATAAGCTTGTGGATTGGAGTCACATCACCGAGGTCCTGGAGCAGGATAAACCACAAGGTGCTCGACATGTGTCCTCGCTCACATGATGATGGTGCCTCAGATTGTTATGGGTGTATATGTGTATGTGTACGTATGCTATCCTGCTGCATTGTGAAATCAATAAACCAAAGTCAGAGTGAGGCGGTGATGATGAGGCTGCCCCGGCTGGCATTCTGATGAGCTTGCCACTGCAGCAAAGATACCGACACCAAGCCCAAACTCTGGCCTCTGATGCATGCGGTTTGTGGCAGAAAAACAATAGAATTATCTACGTATAGCCGGTCTCGGATTCCGAGCGGCGGCAAAGAAAGGATGTGTTGGCATGAAAAAGGAAAGGAGCTGGTTTGCCAGTCAATCAATAATTTCTAATGATCGCAAGTGACGCAGTGCGTCAGAGAAAATGCCACAACTTCAGTACTGAATTTGTCGAACGCAAACTATTACGACAATTTCTGGGGACATTTCCCCTTAATTTGATGGCCGAGTGCAGCTGCTGCTGCTAATTTCGCTTTCCCGCTCGCCAAATGTAAGTCACTTCATCTAGAGCATGTATCTGAAAACTTTTGCAATAGCATTTAGGATAAAAATACAACGCACAAGTTTTCGCCAGCTTAAGATCCTCGAAAGCAACCGGCGTCTGTCTGTCTCGCCAACCGCAAGCTACAACGATTTTCGCCCCCCATCGTAAGAAATTTGCAAACATTCGAGGCAATTAAAACTGTCAGATGGAAGTGGGACTGGAAAAGTGGGGCTGGAAAGTGGGCGTTCTACTGCGAAGCGCTGATAACTTTTGTCCATGGCACATGGCCAACGGGCCACGGCCAGCATTCTAACCACCAAGGCTGTCCGCGAGTCCAGCTGTCCGGAATGTCCAGTGTCCAGGATGTCCAGGATGTCCACCCCGTCCACTCCGGCCACTCAACAGTCAACAGAGTCAGCTGGCCCATGTGGGCACGCAAAAGTTTTTGGCCCACATTAGTTGGGATTTGTGTTTGAGCTGGAATATTGTGCTCTATGGTCAGATCAGCGCGCTTGGCCCTTCGCTGCTCATCTGCTATTTTCGTCCTTTCTCTCTCTTTGTGCCCTTCCCTGGCCACACAAACAAAAGCAAAAGCAGCGGCCAGGATGACAACTAGTGGAGGCAAAGGCAAACAACAAGGATGGCACAAATTAAGTGCACACTTCCTTTGCATATTTAAATGCCCCTATATACTTCCGCTTTGAGTGTGTGTCTCTGTGTTCCTGTTTGTGTGAACAAACATTTTTTTTCGACCATTTGTTTGCATGTTGAACATGGCCATGACCAAACCAACTGGCCCAGCTACGCCTGTCCATTGTTGTTTGATTTCTAACGGAATTGAATATAATTTAAGCTCATGTACCGGGATTGTTGGATGCCCTGATGCCTGGATGCCTGGATGGCCGGATTAGAGCGGTTGCTAACTAACCTAACCGGTGCACAGGAATCGCCTACAGATCGCCTGCTCGGGGGATTTCATAAATATTTATTAAACCAAGTGTCTGCTGTGAATGCCTGCGGCTATTTATTTATAAGTAATATATTTGGGTGTGGCCCCGGCCGTGTGTGAAGAATACCCAATGTGGCTAAGCGGAGCCGAGATTGAGAAAGATTGAAAAGCTATTGGTCGGGGCTCGGAAAATTCGATTAAATTCGAACTGAAACAGATGCAAACCGCACACGGAGAGAAAAGTTGAAGGATACGATGGCTTATTTGCAGATACGCCATTAATATATTACGAATAACATTTGATGCACATCTAAATGGAATAATATTTTCAAACATGATTGAAATCAATTCACATTTTAAAATCGATCTGATTTTCTTACTGTGCTGGAGTGCAGTGTTCCTGGAACAAAAGGACCATAAACCGCTGACACTGCTCCGAGCTGGAGGCCCAGGCTCAATGGCAAGGCAAACTGCCAGAGTGTGAGCTATATGCACTGGCGTAAAAACACAAATGTGACGAGGAGGCGGCTGGCGCTTCAGCTGCGTGTGTGTGCCAACTCAATAGCTGGAAAATTGAAATTGAAAATCTATTGGGTATTATCCAGTCGCCGGAATGTCAAGTTCAGACAAAGCTGGATTAATTGCCAACGCAGCACTGGCGGCGAAATTTTAATTGCAAACGGATTAATCGGTTGGGCTCAGCCTCCACGGAGCATAATATACGTTTAAGGGCAAAACAATCAGGGCCATGCAAATATGTTTCTAAGAACAAACTAATTAGTGGAACGAAAACACAGCCTTTTGTGGCCTGGCTCCCACAGGCTCGTTGCCTGCACTTTAATTACTCTCAATGAGAGCGGCACTTGACCATAAAATTAACATAATAATTGGCCAGAAAAGCGGGCTGGAAGGCACTGGCCACTCCAGCCGGGAAAGCCGACAGGAAACGCGTGACTTCGCAGCATTTTCGGGCGAGTCGAGAAGAGATGACAGAGTCTGATGTTTTCAACTGCTTTTAATTACAACGTTGACATGTCTAAGCTGCTTTCGATACAAGCCGGGCGGGCCTAATAGGATTAGGCCATGACGTCGGCGGTTGGGGAGTGGTGGTAGATGTCCTGTCAAGAGGCAGCAAGACAGAAATCAAGCATACGCCGCGTTGTCACGATTTTCTAGGGAGATACTTGCTCATCATCTCCTGCCGTTTGCTCACGTCGAAAACGGCGAGGTGTCGTGTTGCCGCGTATTTAAAAATCAAAAAATTAACGAAATAAAAAGGAAACCCAGACGCGATGAGTGGGAAATGAAATCTAAACGCCCATGAAGCCATGGCTTGCATACTTATGCAGGCGACTGTGTTTAATGGCCACTATGCGCTGCGTGCAGAGAAAAAGGCGTAAATTTTGCTAATGGCCTGAAAATTGGGCAATTTTATAGCCTCATGAATAAAAGATTTTCATTTTGCTTCAATTACAGTCAAAGCCAGAGAGGCGAGCCAGCCCCCAGTTGCCATTCAAGGATGAAGTCAAGATAGCAACCACACACACTCACACACGCGAGAAGCACTCGCAAGGACTCAAACCCAAACACACACACATACACACACACTCCCATATGCGACAAGTTGGCGGCCACAATCTTGGATTTATACGGCTTCGAGTGGCTTCGGTGGCTAAGAGGAAAATAGGTAGGTGGCAGGAGGCGGGGCACTCAAGTTGCCTTTGGCCTATTTAAAAATTAAAATTGTGTAAATTTTTAATGCCAACCAACGCGAGTTATTAGCCCAGCTTGATAGCTAGCCGAGCACCACCTGAATATCCTGCTAATCGACTGCCAACCGCGATGATTACAAAAATTTCCACTTGGCCGCGTATTTTCCTGATTAATTCTGGGCCGATATAAAATGCGTACCATGAATATTTCATACCACAAAGCGCCAGCAGAGGAATAAAAAAAAACGAGATACAAAAAGTGGTTAAGCAAAGGGCATAGCAAGTAAAACGAAGCTTACTTTATACAATTGGCAACCGCAAACAAAGTGAATTTCGTTTTTGTTTGCGGCCACAGACGTGTCAGTTTGGACACATGAATGATGAATTATATTCGGTGGTCAATTTGGGATCCATATTTCACAGCGCGCCAATAAAATATACCCCCAACAATCCCGATGGCCTCGACCGGAGGCACACAACATTTTTGGAACCGCCGAGAAGTTTACAAAGCCGATCAAAACTTTCTGAAGTGTCCCGAAGTCCTTATTCATTAACCGATCGTTCGAACCTACTGGCCAGGGGAAATAATAAAGTGATTTCGATTTAAGCTTCTCCAACATCAATTCAATTTCAATGCCAAATTGTTGTTCCCGGCACCACGTTGACTGGGTGACTTTTCCAATACCCATCGACCAGGGGGAGTGGGTGAAAAGGGGGGTCAGTTGGTGAGCCAGTGCTTAATTGAAAAACGTAATTAACTTGAATTTTCTGCTTTTGGCGTTTATTGCCGCTCATTTGCAACGGGCCATGCGAACGGTTTGGGTCGCCGTTGCAACTGCAGCCTGCGTATTTATTTGCACTGCACCGAGTGCAGCAGGATGGTCAGCTGCATGATGGGATTGGGAATTGAGTTTGGTTTGGGGCCCGCTTTCGGCCCCGCCCTGCTTGATGATGATGATAATGTTCCTGCGCGTCGATTAGCGATGGCAGTCGGTACAAGATAGCGCAGTTGTAATATTAAAGCTAGCATAAATGGCTGGAAAAAAAAAGAAAAACCGCTGAGCTTTAACAGATTTCGCTAATGACCCCTCTAAAACCACCTTCATATGAGCTCTAAAGCCCCACGGACTTAATCGATAGTGCCTAGCAAGCAACCATGTTTGCCCAGCTCCAAAGCCGATAATGATGGCCTCGCCGGCCTGTTAATGTTGACCGCAATACGTGGCTGCAAACGAAATCAGTGGAACGGCAATTGGCTGCGAAATATGCAGCCAGCGGACTGACAAATCGCTCACCTTTAAATCCAGCAGCCTGCAAACTGCTTTAAGGGCTCCAGAGCCATGAAGCTGCACAACATTCATATTTCATAGGAATTTCATTTAGCTAGCTGGTCTAATAAGCTCCACAATGAGCTGGTTCTCTCTGAATGGCAGCCAGACTTTCGTTGTTGGTTTTTGCCTTTTGCTAGCAGAAAGTCCCTTTTGCGAGCTGCACCTAATTATGTGACCGAAAAGGGGCGAGGCCCGGCAAGTGAAGCAGGTGAAAGCAAATGTTACCTGAAACACTGGTAATTAGTAATTTAAAATGCCGCACGTGCATTGAATAGCTCTTGTAGAGCATCCCGAACCCAACCCAGCTCCAAGCCCACCTTCTGCGTCCTTCGTCCACAGCTTCCAAACGCTGATTGAACGCCTAAGCTCGCTTGGGTAGGGCAAACACGTTTAATTTAATTGTTGATATGGCGACGCTACAAATGAATCGGCCACAGACTCAATTTCAGCCACAGAGTCTCCGAGTGTGCGAGTCTCTCAGCCAAGTGTCCTGCGTCCTGCGTCCTCCAGAGTCTTTCGGCCTCGTCCTTCCGTTTGTCAGCTAAGAAAATCCAAGTTGGCATTGGCCCGCTGTGAGCTGCTGGCAGTTGCCACATGCTGCGTCAAAATAAGTAAACATGACGGGACCAAGCGCCCAGACAACGAGCAAACTTGCTGACTTTACAGCCCCTGGGAAAGCGAAACTGAAACTGAAACCGGATTCCAGCTTCATGGGTACAAAATAATCAAGAGCAAGTAATCTGCGATAATTAACTAAATAAGCAAGCGTGGCCAAATTTGTTGCTTACAAAACGACAAGGAGGCTGCCTGCTGTGCTAAACCAGTTCTTTTCCTGATTTTCCCGAATTTCCCCACCGGTTTATCCTCGTCCGTGTGTGTGTGTGTGCGTGTGTTTGTGCGAATTATAAATAATGTATAATTGATTATCCTTTTAATCGCTTTCATTGCGCCCGTACATACGTCGCAACAAATAAAACATGCAAGTTTTCTAATGCCCGGTCATTACTCATACGCCGTGTGAGCCGCAAATGATTTTAATTAGCCAAACTAAATAAACCATTAAGCGTTTTATTAAGCTCTGCTAAATTTGGTTAAATATTTTAATGGCACATAAAATTAAAATTTAATTAACTAGCACACTTTGCGCGAAGCGGGGCCAAAGAATCGTTTTTCACAAAAGCGTGTAATTAAATTGAATGCTGCCGCTGCCGCTGCAGAAAAAAAAACATATAGTATATGCAGCATAGCAGCAAGCGGGGAATTATTTAAATATTCATTGTGGCACCAAGGCATGTACATTGTGCATGCAATAGCAACACAATCAACTGATGAATGAGCTAGCAATAATGAACTGCAAACAGGCGACACGTGCAGCCAATGGAAAAGCGTTCGTTTCAATGTCCATGTCCTCGTCATTGATTGAAAATATTTCGAGCGAACTCGGGGTCTAATAAGAAAGCAATTATTTCTCTCCTAATTTGCTTTTCCAGCTTTCCACAACCACCCCCTCCTCGCCCCACGTTCTGCGCTCCGAATCAGCTTAAAATGTGGCCCAAAGATTTTGTGAGAACAACCAGAACAACAACGCAAAAAATGCAAAGCAAAATAAACAAGGCAAAAGTTGATAAAGCAAAGTGGCCTAACCGAAACGGGCCATATAATCGGGTTTAGGCCAAGCGAAGGGGAAATTCGAGCACGCTGCAGTTGTAAATTTAAAACGGATACCAAGATATTAGACTCTAAATCTTAATTAAAATCAATTAAATGTGATAGATAATAACTTTTAGCCACTTCAACGATTTTTTAAATATTATTTTTCCCTTGGGGGTACCATAATTTCCAGAACTCCCATTATATCGGCCATATCCTTGAAGGGCTTACTTCTTATTTTCGAATTTATTCTCCTGTGGTAGCGCAGCGAAAGTCCGTGAAGCCAAGGCCACGCACTTGGTCTGTTGTTATTTTTATGCTACTTTCCGCTTACATTTTTTCCTCTCAGTACCGAACCGTGCCGTGCCCATACCATTTTCCCAGCCCCCAAGGACTTGGGGCGAAAGAAGGACCCTGGCCGGCAGGCAATTTTCTGCTTAATAAAAATTAAAAAGGGTTATGCGCGAGAGGCAAAAAGTTTTTCATTAAGCTGCCAACGATGATGATGATGGCGAAGGCGGTCGGTCCGGACCGTCCGATCCGCTCGACAAAAAAACCCAACAGACAACAGGAAAGGACGAGGACACGGACGCGGACGAGGACGAGGATGCAGAGGTGGCAACCGAATCCTTGGCTTCAGACGAAACGGGATGCCGCAAATTTGATAATGAAGATAAATGTTTATCGCATTCAGGGGCGTGGCCGTTTGCCAAAAAGTTTGTAACGCAAATTTTCACGCTGATTATGCCAATAAAATCAATGATAAGCTTGCTTGCTTCCCAGCAAACAAGCGAATTTGGACCGCCCACCGTTGGACCGTCGGACCGTTGGACCGTTGGGTCAACTGCCAAAAACTTTTCACGACAAACAAATGAATCGGCAAACGCATTGAATTAAAACGATAGGGTCATGGGGTCACAGACCAACCAACTCGCCCCATAAATGCCGCAAAACACAAATAAATGCTAGTAAATATGCGCGGCGGAGTGACAGTGGGGCGCCGAGGGACGGACGTGCTGAGCCGCAAGTAAATTGGTTTGCCGTGTCATTAGTGAAAACGTATCCACATTTTGGCACTAATTAAATTTCATTTGAGTTTTTCCACTCAGTTGTGGCCAGCGGCCAATGGGCAGCACGCCACGCAGCGTATTTCCCACCCACTTCAGCGTGCATTTTGTCAAATTTAATTGTTTCGGTATTTCGAAATAAATTTGAAATTAATTTGCAGGGAAATGGGCCAAATAGGGTACCAAAAGTTGATCCAATTATGAATTTAAAGGAATAAAACCATAAACTTAAACTAGATAAGATATGATGGTCTTGCTCTGTTTGCGTAATCTTATCTTTTCGTTTATGTTACTATCTATCTGCAAGATAGATATGGTTAGTTTCGATTGAGTTTTAAGTTGTGTTAACTGTTTCTCACTGCTAGATGAGATTTTTCGCCCACATTTACTTTTCCGTCTGAGTGGGCGATTAGATTGTGTCAGTGGGTCAATGCACCTGAAATAGTGGAAGTGAAGCCAAGAAAGTGGCAACAGTCCGGAGAGGAAAGGAAATTACAAAACACATGGCGCCCGGAGCTAGTTACACACAGCAGACAATGCAGCCAGGTAGAAGTGGAAGAAAAGCAGCAAATGAAGAGAAGTGCAGGTGAGGAAGGACGAAACAGCTGCTTTCAGGACGTGGCTGTACAGCCAGGGTATGGATAGCTGGCTAGATGGATGGCTTGATAGGTCGCAAAAAAGAGGAAAAGGAGGAGGAGGAGGAGGAAGTGCCAGGACACGGAAGCACATGAGAGCATTTGCTGCTTATTCTAAGTTTGATTCAGTGTCGTCGCAACAGCTCAAGGCTGTTTGGTCCTGGCCACAAAAGATGACTACACTCCACTCAATGCGGAAGCTTTCGCCGGCGAAACGATGTGGCAGATTTAAATGGCCGTACATCAGCGAAATAACGAGGGAAACAACGCTGCAAATGACTCCCATAACTGTTGTGGATTTAATTTGTTGAATTCTGTTTAATTTGCTGCATTTATTGCTCGTCACATGTGCAAAACTTTTTATTTATACACCCGGCGAGCAACAGCCAAACAATTTTTTGTAGCTGCCTTTTATGCAAAACTCACAACAGCATTTGCTGTGGGGCCCTGAAGCTCCACGCCCGCCGATCCTCGTCCTTGCTCCGGAGGACCCGCTCCTCTTGTAAAGTTATGGCAAAAGCACTTAAGCGATTTCATGCAAATTTTCGTATATTTTTTGCCGTGCTTTCGCTCAGGTGAGCATTATGGCTATATGTCTACGCCTGCGACTCTGAAAACAACAACAACTGAGCGTTGCGAATAACAAAAAATACTTATGAGGGTGCAGCACAGTGGCAACAACAATTGCGAGCCGAAAGTTGAAAACTTCTGCAAATTGTTTCTGCCGAAGTACCGTGTGCGTGGAGGGGCATGTTGGGCGCGAAGGGTACTTATCCATACATACAGAACACTTTATGAAGGTCGATCTGTGCAAGAATAACTTTAATATTGCATTGAAGATATCAGCATTATGCTAAGAAGATAAATCAGTATTGGCTTGTAGATACAGAATATTTCAATCAATTTGATAGAGAACGCATTTTAAAGGATAACAGCAGTTCGCATCTCTGAGGTAGCTGCAGTTTTTGGTTAAACTTATTCTTTGCATCCATGTTGACATTTAATAAGGACAGTTTATTTGTGCTAAATAAACTTCAGTTTTCTAGCCGCACACTTGTAATCCTGACAAATTGTGAGCCACAATCCAAAACAAACTTCAAACTTGTGAAGCATCTCCCTGCAATTAAAGTACGTAGCATCTTGGTATCGTATAATGACGCAGCTCGATGCGATAAACACTTACATGTTTCCCTTTATTTAGTGAAATAGTTTCATTTGCTATGCCTTGGCATAAAATCGTTTTGTTAACAATTTGCGAACGAAAACGCTTTTGTTTTTGATGGTCGCATATAAAAATGTCATCGCTTAAGTGATGGCATGGATGAATATCATAATAATAAAGTTGGCCGGGCGGCGGAATATTACTTGCAACAACGACTTTTGGCCACGCCACATAAATTAGGAGTGCGTGAAATCTTTGGATATAAATTTAATGTGCCGCCAGCGGCACTGGCAACACAAATCAAAAACACTTTTAAATGGGCACGTCGCTGTCGTAAAAACATCAGCGAATCGTAATTTGCTTTCTTGCCTTCGCTTATTTATTGAATGTTTAGTCGACGGGTCGGCCAAACAAAAGGCGAAGGAGCCCCTGACTTTTGGCATAAATCAAGCACGTGGTGTGTGCCGGATTATCCTGGCGATATTTGGAAGCCTTCTGCCTTTTGCCTTCGGCCAGGATCGGGAATCCATCTGGCTGACAGCACTTTGTTGGCCACGAAACGGGGCGTACAGCTGACCCGCCCAAAAGCCGACAGCCAGCCGGGCTTAAGGTGAGTGCACCACGGTTTCCAGATCCAGAAGCAGATCCTAGCTGCATTTGCATGCCACTCACTTGTTCACCTGTTCACCTGCTTACCCGTTCACTTGCTGTGCACCTGCCCAAGTATTTTCGACTTTTACCTTTTCATTTCGTTTTAGGTCGTTGGTTTTCCCGGTTGCTGCTCGGTTTGGCTGGGTTTGGTTTGGTTTGCCTTGGCTCTAATTGAAAATATTTTTGTTTGCACTTCATTAAACCTAAACGGAGCAGCAAGCTGAGAGATATGCAATGTCTGTCAGTTCCATTTGGCTGCCGTTAAAAAGCAAAGTGAAAAGTTTTAATAAATATGAATGGAAATGGGCATGGGATACTGTGTATAGTACGGGTATGTATGCAGGTTTTGCACAAAGAACTGTCGACTGTTCTCGATGTTATTGTTGTGCCCTGTCGAATGTTTGTTGCTTTAATCCAAAATGCAATCATTGAAATGCATTTTATTTAAGCTGTGCTCGCTTATTGCATTTTTGCATACACATTTTTCGGGGGACAGGGGCGAATTGGTTAGGGTAAAGTGGAGGGATAGAGCCCCAAGCGACTTATTTTTATATGCTTACAACTCCTCCGGAACCAAATTCTGGCCATCCTGACCCTCCTGCACATGTATGTGTGCGTGTATCTCTGTGTGTGTGCGCAAATTCAATGACAGTTTGTGCCTTTTGCAACTTTCAGTTGATTTTTTATTGTCAATCGAACAATAACGAAATCATCGGCCAAGTTACGCCAAACGCCACAGCAGCAGACTTCGATGCTTCGATGGTCTGGGATCAGGATGAAAATGTGACGGTGACAGTGACTCAGCACGGCGAAAACTTTAAGGTAGGCAGCCCGGAATTTCTGACACAAGTCGAGAGCGTGCCACACCCCATCGGTGGAGATTTATATGCCCAGGCGATGTGACTCAATCAATGGCATTTGTGTTGTGCCAGCAGCAAGAGCAGAAAGGCAGCAAAAGAAGCATCAGCCGAAGGAGGATGGTAACACGAGGGGGCGGGTGGCTCACTGGGGGGCAGAAGGTTTCCCCTGCCACACCCCTCCACCCCTCCACATTGGAGCCTCAGTGGCAGGACATCAGACAGTCGGAGAGACATGCACAGCATTTTGTGTAAAGAAATCAAAAATTTATACAAACTTTGCACAATGAATGAGCAGCAACAAAGCAGGAGCAGAGCAGAGCAGAATCAGTAGCAGTGCCAGTAGCAGTAGCAGCACAAGGGGGCAAGTGTGTCCCAGTGTCCTGGCAGGACAGCAATTGCCGAAAATTGTTGCAGTTCGCCTCGCTCGCTCCCTGACAATGGCTACAACAGCAAATGGAACATAAGTGCACTGAACAAAAAGGTCCTGCCTCAAATAATGCCACAATAAATAATAAACTTATGAAGCTAAGCAGGATGCCTTTTCTACTCCAGATTTCCTAATTGAAATCAACTCAAAGGGAACCAAGAAACCAAGTCAAACATAAATCTAATTACTTTGCTTAAAATTAAAGACCAATCTAAGCTATAGGCGATATTTTTGCGAGTGTGGTCACTTGCAGAGCTGCCTGACTTGCAAGTTGCAGCAACGAAAGTGGACGCAAGGACAGCTCGGCACCGGACAACAGCTCCAGGATATGTGTAGGTAGGTAGGTAGCCAGCCCTGTGTATATGTGCATGTATTGCTGTTGGTTGGTCGGTAAGTCGGGGCCAGTGCAGACGAATTAATTAAAAATTCCGAAAATATCCGGTTAGCTCTTTATAACAATTTCGTGTACAATGCCGAACTCATGCTGCATTCGACAAAAAGTCGTTGGCCCACCTTTGTGTGTTGTGTGCATCCTGCACAGCAGAAATTTAAAACTCGCCATGCTGATGTGCTTTCGGGCGCCTCAAGATGGCTTCATCTATCTGGCCGACAGCCATTCAAACTATTTTCGTTTCGGCCGTTTACCAGGCAATCTACATAAATGAATTCATTTGCCTTTCATATACATACGCATATATGCACAATGGCAGGCGCAGTGCAGAGCGTACGGGTCGTATACGCAATAGTTGATATTTATGCTCTAATTGAGGGTACAACCCGGACCTGAACTTGGCTTAAAGTCATGTGTGTTCACAGAAATAATTGGAAGTTATTTCAGCAGTTATATAAGAGTAAAATCAACTTCGCCACAGAAAAATTTAAGCCGTCGCAAAGGAAAGCAAAATGAGAGAGCGTCCTGTGGTGGTCGAGCTGAATGGCCATTTGGCAATAAAAAATGGCCGGAACGCTCGTTAAAACTAAAAACAATTGACCACATAAATTAGCGGCATTAAAATACCAAAAGGCAGGCGGGCCGAAAATGGGCCAAAAAAAGGACGGAAGGAAGTGCGAACGATTGATTCAATTAATTGCCAAATTAAAAGGGAAGAATTTCATCACCAAAAGGCAGGCAAGGAAGCCAGCAAAGGAAGTAAAGGGAATGAACGAGAATGTTATGACAATGTTAGAAACCAAAAAATAATAAATGACGAGGGGAATATAAAGGCAAAGCGGAGGCTGTAACCGATCTGGGCTGACACAAAGTGACAGGCGCCGGGGGCCTCACTGGCACAATTGAATTTATTATGGCATTTCAACTGGGAGAGCGTCAATTGAATGAAAGTGGACGGAAGCCCACCCACCCACACACACACACACACACACTGGCGAGATGGGGAGAAATGCGGGGAAAGCTCTGTTGCAATAGCATCATTATTGGACTAAACCGAAACTATTTGCCTCAATGGGCCACAAAGCGCCACACGACACGCCAAAGGACACAGGCGAAGAACCAAAGACAGAGACGGAGGCAAAAACAAGGACAACTGGCAGAGAGACTGCAGAAAGGACACGGACGAACCCACATCGCCAGTGAGATAGTCCAATGCCCTCGGGGTATATTTTTCGCCACTTTCGCTACGGCCAAAAGTGTTGACTGTCTTTGATTTTGTTTGTCTGCCCGCCTGCCTGGCCAACTCTCGCTCCCACTCAACTCCCGACCAGACATCGATGCCCCGAGGGAAAGGGCTAACACCAGCAATTACACACAGTTTTGTCAATCGAGCAAAAGTTCAGAGGAGTGCGCGCATAATCAGCAAATGAATCATGAACCAGATGGAGGACCATTCGCTCATTACGGCTTGTAGTTGTAATTACACGGGGAAAAACATGATGAGGTAGCATTAGTTATAATATATCTGAAATAATGCCCAAAGGAATGCAATACTAACTTTCAGATAAGTTTTAAGTTCTGCTTGGCATTAGGCAAACCTTTTATTTAATAAATATAACAATAATACTTGATACTTATAGTTCTTAAATCTTTTTCGTTGCGTGTACAGCAGAGCCTGTTAGCAAACGCATTGTGGCTACAAACAAATTACAAAATCGGCTAAACTTAAGCCGCCGTGTTGCGTGCAGTTTATGCAGTTATAAGAGCCGCCGGCGGATGCGCTGAAATCCCGGTCACTGCAATTGGCTTTTTCCCAACCGCACTCACGTGCAGTCTCCACACACACACGGGATCACACATTCGGTGGGCGGTGGGGCAAAGCCCCGCCTGTCTATCGGCCAAAACAAAGTTAAATCGGCCAAATCCTTTGACCATGTCACACTTTTATACATAATCGTTCGTCGAGCACGTGCAGACAACCGCAATGTTGTGCGAGGATGGCAAAAAAAAAAAAAAAAAAAAAACATAAAAAAGGACAACAAAAAGCTCACACAAAAACAACGAGAGCAAATTACAGCGGCGGACAGCGGGCGACAGCAAATATTACGTATACGTGCGTTCAATGTCCTGATGGCGTTGCGAGCAAGGCCAATAATGCAAAAGGCATTAACAGGCGCAGGCACTGGTTTTCCATAGCAGTTATTGCCATTAACATGGCTTAATTAGCAAACTGGCTGTAACAACACCGGCTTAAAGCATAATTGTAAATATTTCCGGACTTAAACAAACCAGTACGACTCCCTCTGAATAATGAAAGGCCGGTCAGCTAGGCCAGGGATCTGAGTAGCGTTACATAGGATATGGCAGTGCGCACAATCTGTGGGTGAAAAAGGAAGTGCAATTAATAAATAAATTAGTTGAAAGTTCGTAATTAATAGTATGGATTAATCATTCACTTAAGGTGTCTAAAAGTGAGCAGTGTTGGGAATATTTGTTGCATTTTGGACACCTTTATAAACGATTTTTAAACGCTTTCCTCACCGCGATGAGCGTCTCCCGATTGGCCTCGAAGAAGTAACCATCGATGGGACATCCCAAACTCGATCGCATCATGGCGATTTTTAAGGAGCTTACAAGCTCCAGGTTTTCCTGCAGCAGATGGGGCCAGCTGGACTCGTAGATGGCCTGGCCAAATAGCTGACACTCCGAATGGACGCTCGATCCGCAGAAGCAGTATATGGACACCTGGCCAACAACTGCTGCCGTAAATGCGGCATAGAAGAGTAACGCTGGCTGCAGGATATTGGCAGACAGTTGGTAGCACAGGACACACAAGTGCAGTGAGGCTGCCACAAACTGGGCGAAGATGAGCGGTCTGAAGTATTCGTTTAAGAAATGGCCCAGGTCCAAACACACCGCATATAGTTCAAACACGTGCTTTAAGTTCTCACGAGTCTCTTTCGTATTCCTGCCCTCGAAGTGCATCATTTTGTGCCTGGCAATCTGGAACAGGGCACAGAGATTATGGCTCAAAGAACAGAACAGTGTGTCCACACAAACGGTGGGCAGTGCCACGCCCAGTGCAGCACACACATTCCAGAAATAGGAAATGATGTAGTTGGACAGCTTCATATTGTCCCAGGGATATCTGCAGAATGTGTGTCTTAATATTCTGGATTTTAAGCAGTACTTTTTCTTACACACTGGGAAAGGGAAAGTCCGGCTGCAATTCACCTGTTCGTTGGTAGCTGAACAGCATGGACAGAGGGGACATCAGACAGGCCGAAAGGCCAGCCGTAATGAAACAGTAGGCATACAAAGCACTGATGAACTGATCCCGACGACTTTCCCTGGTCACTATCATTTCAGCGACAGCGCAGTGAGTTTCTAATAGAAAATAGAGTTCATACAGTGTATCTCAATAATAGATAGCTTACCCCTTTGCAAAACACAATAAAACTGCCCTATTAGAAACTTGAAGTCCTTGTGAAGCCAAAGGAAAATTCCGATTTTGCACAGGGCCAGCAAATCCACGAGAACCGAGCAGAGTGAGTCGGTTAATTGCTCCACATTTTGGACGTTTTGCAGGCCAAATGCGATGGTCAGGGGCATGAAGCTGGCCACCGAGAGGATGCAGCAGATGCTGCGCCAAGGATATCGATGGCCAACATCCTGTTCGTGCAACAATTCGAGTCCGAGAAGGCGAAAGAAAGCGGTCTGCAGTCGGAGGAACTTGTCCGTCAGCATGTCGAGTGAAAAGTGAGTGAGTCCTCCTAATGGGCAGCGAAGCTCACTGGCTTGTGCTCATTAGCGGCAAAGTAAAATCAATAAGCCATTAAAGCGAGAAACCTATAATGGTATTTATTATTTAAATTCGAGTGCCAGGACCTTTAGCCTGCTGGCGCTCGCAAATGAAGTGGCGGTTGCAAAAGTGTCTCGGTCTCTGGGGAATTGTGAATGCATCAGCATACAAATCTTGGCCCTCTGATGTTTGCACAATAAATTATACTTAATTAAAAAC
The DNA here is from genome assembly GCF_016746395.2 of Drosophila simulans. Taxonomy (NCBI): domain Eukaryota; kingdom Metazoa; phylum Arthropoda; class Insecta; order Diptera; family Drosophilidae; genus Drosophila; species Drosophila simulans. The sequence continues at coordinate 24,474,918 of NC_052523.2, read as the reverse complement.
AATTAAAAGCAAATTCCAATTGCAGCCGTCAAGCAGCTCGGCCTGTGGTGTTGCAAGCAGCAAATCTGTGAGCCACTTCAAATATTTGGCTGCAATGCTAAGCAAAAACTAAAACAAATCCTAGCTGCATTTCAAATGTGAAAACTTTTGCTTGCCTCGCATCCTGCAGCTCCGAATTGCATGCTGCTGCTTTGGGATTCGTCTAACATTTCAGGGTTTTAATTACTGCTAAGCCCGAGACTTTTACCGGCTCCATCGTATCGGTATTGTTGTCGTGGTCAAAGATCACAGCAGCTGGAGATGCAGCTGCAACTGGGCAGCCGGCAAAGTTTGGCCATCGTTTGCTCGGAGAATTTAGATGGCCAAAATAAATTAATGCAATTACATGCTGGCAGCTTAAGACCCGAGTTAAGGCCTAAGTGGAGTCATAAAGCACACACAAATTGAGTTCGGGACAAATGCCACAGACTTTGCAGCGACGGCATTATTAATTCGAATGTGTGAATGCCGCAGTGGGGCAGTGAGGTCCAATTCTATTTACTCAATTATTAACCGTCAGACGGAGTAATTAATTACGAGTTCTTACCGCTCGGATTGAAAACAGAGCCACCACCGATGGCCATCCTCTGGCGATGGAACAACTTTCGGCCTAGGCACATAAAACAAACATTGACACACTGACCGGGGCACCACGAAGCCCACGAAAATGGAAAATGGAAAATGGAGTTTATATATTTTCGGTAAAGCAAAACTTGCTGGAAAACTCAACTCAACTCGGCTGGCTGGCAGCTGACAGAAGGGGGAAATGGAAAACCATCTGGGGGGTGGCCGAAAACTGTTCAAGAACTTTTTCTTATTCCTGGCATTGTTATTACCACGTTGATGCTGCTCGACTGGTGGACTGCTCGAATGCTTCACTGTATCCATGGCAGCCAGCTCTCGACGAAACTCGAATTTCCTTTTTGGGGGCAGGCGTGAAATATTCGACTTAAGAACTCGCCGGAATTATAATACTTGAGCCACAGTCACTTGATAACTATTGTTTCGCCTTGTTTGCTCCGGCCAACACTTATCAGTTCATTTGTTTTGAGGTGGAAATTCGAATGAACTATGGTGTTGCATGGCCAACAGGACAGGGTATCGCCAGCTTGGTGCTGGCTGGGCCGGCCTGCGCTGAGCTGAAATACTTTGCCATTTAGTTGTTGCACTGCCCGGACAGCAGTTGAATCCAAAATGAAATACTTGATTTCAGCCTCCGTGGGATTTTGCCTGCAACTCCGGAGGGGCGAAAACTTTGCCGCTCTCGCAGGAAGTCAACTTGGCAGGGGACGGAGTGCGACTAAGGCGGAGCGCAGGCCTGGGGAAGCAGTTTGCTTAAAATGTTTAGTGGAAAGTGTTTTAAAATACATTAAAAAGTTCACGGCTGCCCTGGCACGCATTGAATTTATGCGAATTTGGTGAACTCCTTCTTGAGTGGAAACTTTTTGCATTTGCCGCTCGCCGGCGCCGCCCGCCCAATCAACTTAAATATTTGTTTAGCTCAAGTGCTTTCGTGGGCCTCGTCCCCGCATTTCCACCTTTGTTTGGGGCCATCCAGAATCGTACTTAGACAGTTGTAATTAATGCCCCAACCAGCTCCATGTCTTCTCCCCACCGAGTCGACCGAGTCGTGTATCCTGGCTGCTTTTCGTTACCAGGCACTCCTGCTGCTCGGTGGTTGATTTTCCGCCTCGGGCGTGTTTTCATATTTGCTTCTGTCATCATTTAATGAGAGATATATTTTATTTCCCGTCTCATATTTATTGGGATATATTGCTGGTCGGGGTGGCCCCACTTGCCAAGGACCCTCGACTTTCGATACCTGAGCGCCGCTGTTTGCGAGTTGATTTGATACGCTCGAAGGAAAACTGTCGAATTCGCAAATGACGAAGCCCTATTTTCATCTCGAGGCACTTTTGTCTAGGCCCGAAAACCAATCGCAAATGGGCGAGTATTTTTGCAAAACAAACAAGTCGCATGTAATTTGTTTTTCCACCCCTCCCCCACTCGAGAAAACCCATTTTCGTGGGAAAACAGGCCTGCCATCGCCTCGAACCCCTGGGTAAATGGTTTATTTTTTCAGTTTTTCCTTTTTTTCCGCTTACCGCTCTTTTTGCTGAGCTAATTTGCGAAAGCTGGATGCAACTGTTGAAATCGGGAAATTACATTAACGCCAGTCATTTTTCCGATTGCCATGCTTCATTAATAACAAACGCTTGTAAATAATTGCAACAACTATGGCCACAACTATGCTATAAGTCAATTAAAAATGGGCGGCCCATATTCAATACGCCTCTTTTCGAGATACTCTATGAATTATAGAAAACGAGAAATAAATAGATGGATTTTTTGAGATTCTATCTAACAGATAGCTTCGGTTGCTCCAATGAAATATAATCAATGTCTAGAGTGCAATATGGTTTATTAGATACATTCTCTTAATTTGTTAATAACTTTGTAATGTTCATCAACATGAAAGTAGCCAGTTTCAGCATTTTCCAGCTTGTGGAGCTTACAATCAGATAGTTACCTATATGCTATATGCCGCCTTTCAACTTTTTGTATCTTTTGATAGGGTAGAGCTACGCCTGAGGGGGCATAAAACGCATTTAAATTAATAATCATTTAAAACACAATCGCTTGCGGGCTGATTAAGGAGCAGCGCGAATGCGAATGCGGGGCGGCGACATCAAAACAAATGGCAAAAGGAATGTCATATTGGATTAATGCAACTAATGAATATAGCTCGTGCTGTTCGTGCTGATGATTTCATCGTTCAACATCGTTTGCATCCAGATCGCGACGATAAAAAAAACGCTTAATTCAATTTGCGGCAGGGGAAATTGTATTAATCAGGCAAATAAGTGTTCGCTTTTATTTTATGAATAATTAAAAATATTTATTGCTCTGCCGGCGGTCGAAATGCTGATGAACTACATTGGCCAGCGGCAAATTGACTGTGCGTTTGCCCACTTGAGGCACAATTGCATAATCAAATCCACAACTATTCAATTACGCCTGTGTCACTCGAGCGACGCACGGCATCGTGTGAGAATAATTCGGCCAAGACCCAATCAGAGCCGAATTTAATTGAATTTAATTTAATGCATATCAATATCGAATATTCTGCTCGAATTCGATTAAACTCACGCTCCAGCTGCAGCCCAAGACCAAAGCCAATCCCCCATCGACCAAGTGGAGCCATCAACGGGCCACAACTGAAGCGATTCCTAAGCGAGGCTGCACGGAATGAAAGTGGATGCAAGTCATGCGCCTGGCATGTCCTGTTCCAATGCCATCGTTCCACCGCAGCACGTTTCTCTTTGCAAAATGCTAAGAGCGGTGGGGTCCTTGAAGAGCAAAGTCTATGGGCGAACTTATAAGTTGGCCAGCAATTAGACATCTGTCAGCGTGTTGACCCAGGAAACACTCGAAGAATTCCCGCCAGCAGCTGGGGCACTCCATCATGCCAGGACAGTGCCGGAGTTGCGCCAGGTCCTCCAGGAACTTCACACGCTTTCTGATGACCATAATGACAACAATTAAATATAAATCACCGGGGAAACAACATGCCAAGGATTTACCTTTCCCCCTCACAATCTCCGTCCTCCCAAGCCACGCACGCATACAATTAGCTTTTATGGCCGCGGGCCCGAAGGAGAATGGCGGCCATGGCCCTGGCCAATGGTAATTTGAAAATATGGTAATTATGAAGCGGCTTTGTATAAGGCGGGAAAGCAGAAAAACAAGAAACGGATAGCGGGGGGAGCGGGAAAATGGGGCAGGGCAGCCAGAACCTCTGACACCGCGGCTGTGTCTGTTCTAATTAGGCGCACATAAATTGCACCACAAACAAGATGGGCAAACAACAACCATCGGCAACAAATCCTAAATAACAATTAAAACAATTTTCAAGATTAAAAACACCTCGCAGCCAATGCTTTAATATTTTAATTAAAAATTCCTTCGCAAATGCTGCCGCAAAGTGTGAGTGAGGTGTGGCCGTAAGCCTGGCCAACAGCCCCTCCAGATGCCCCTCCAGAAGCCCCTTGAGCGAATGAGTGGCCGAGTGTTCCCTGAATGGCCTCTGGAGGCCTATGACTTTGAATTATTGCACGGCGAGTCATAAATTAAGTGCGTGGCCCTCCTGAAATGGCGGCGAGTGTGGTGCGCACGTTGGGCGCCACTTGTCGGTGGTGGTGGCAGGTGGCCAATCGAGCACTTGCATTAAGCATTAAGCGCTCTTCGAGCATTTTCTTAGTTTTAAAACATTTTCAAAAACATAAATTGATGCATGAGAAGCACTGAAAGCCATTGAATTTATATTTAATCGAAGCTTGGCTTCAGTTAAACTCGGTTGTAGCTCAAAACGAATGGCTGTTATGGTTGCAAACCAGTTTCATGGTCACAAATCCACTATTTTGGTTAGCGAAACCAACCTGTTGATGTCTTATCCACTTTGCCAGAGAATTTCCCTCCAGCATCGCTGCTCCTTCACTCAAATATTCCGGTAATAGAATTTGAAGACCGAAATCGGCGGGCGGAGGAGGACTTCGGGAGACCTTTAGACCTTCATAAATAAATGCGCCAAGTTCTACGCGGGGAGTTGAATCCTTTATCCATGTAAAGGAGTGGGAGTGGCACCTCTCGAGTCGCTGTTGTGGCCGCGCAATCAAATTCAGACATTCGGCGACACTCACGCCGCCCACTTGCGTTACTTAAGTGTCGTAAAGTCCTGCCAGGGATGCGGGGGAAGGTTGAGCGGTTGGGTCCAAAGGAGGGTGGGTGCAAGGACAACAACAAGTGCCGCTTTTATGATTTATGCAACTATCGCCTGCAGCCAGAAGTGGGTGGGGCAGGACTCCAGGAGAGCCATTGCCGAAATCCTTGAGAGAGCCGCTCGAGGCGCGTAAATTCTTTTCTTGGGCGCCGCGTCTTCCTTTTCTCGCATTTCTGTTTTTTTTTTTGGTTTTGGACATACGTCTCAGACTAAGCGGCTCGTGGGGAAAGTGGGAAAAGCGCTTCAAATTGTGCAATTTTTATGGACGCAGTGGGTGGCTGGGGGCGGCATTCATGAATAAAAGATTTTCCGATTCACCCCGACACCAGAAGCAGGCAAACCGCCTCCTCTACCTCCTGCTCCTCCTCCTCCTGCCGCCCAATTTATTATGCTGTTGGCCTTGCCGAGTGCAAATAATAAGCAGCAAGTGCACAGCCACGCCCACACAATTGTCGAGGGGGCGGAGCGCCGAGGCGAAGGCGGGCCAAGTAGGTGTGGTGGCACTGGAGAAGAGGCTCCAAAGGCAGAATGCCTGCGAAATTAGCAAAGCAAACGCTCGGCTGCAGTTTACTTGCCATTTAAGCGCCGCACTCGACAGCTGTGTTTGTCAGTGGCACTTGCAACGAGCAACCACCTAGGCGCCACAACAGCATCAGCAACTTGCAACGTACGAGCTACAGGAGGAAAAACTAGCGGCACACAAGGAAAAACCAACAGAATGCCAGGCCGAAATGAACACACTCATTTTCTATTTCTATTTTCAATTAAGTTAATCAAAAAATGTAAGAAAAATTATTAAAAATAATTAGGCTAAGAAACTGACCAACAGGTTTCAACGATATCGCTTTAAATTTCGCTTATAAAAGTATCTTAAAGTTTGCTACATACGTTGTGGCACTTAATACAGTGATTTGTGCATTTTTGTGTCATTCCGTATGCATCATATACTCCCATTCTAGATTTAGAATTTTCTGACATATTTTCTTTCTGTGGAATGCTGCACCTGCAACTTGCAACGGCAGCCGCAACAACAACCCACAGCCCAAAAGTTGAACTTGCAGTTTTATTATTTTTCTTGCCTCGCCATTGTTTGTCTCTCGAAACCAAAGGGTCGTCTTCGGTCCAAAAGAAATGCACATAAAATATAAGAATATTAGGCAAACACAGGGCAATTTGGTCAGAGGATATACGAGTGTTTATGCAAGTTCACTTGGCAATTAGGGAGTTCAAACAATAAAGAAATGGCAATTCCGACAAATCTGCTCGGAAATTAAAAATATGCTGTTGCACGTAATTTGTTTAACAATTACACTTTGCTGTGCAACTGGTCGGATTTGTGAAGTGGTCGGATTATTTTGGAAAGCCCTCTGATTGCAATGGTACAAATGGAAATTCTAAATAAACAGGTTTGTAGAAATGTATTGAAATGTAAAATAATCATAGCGAATGGTGTTAAATATTGCTTGTACGCTATATAGTCAATCAATTATCATGATAGAATGCCTCGCAAAAAACAAGCAAATTGGAAAAACATAAATGTCCTTTTAGTCCCTTTAGAAGTGGCGCCACCTAGCGTCTCAACTTTCCTGAAACAGTGCAGCCAAGCATGTGGCAGCAGCACCTTTTGTATGGGCAGCATTAAAATATTGTCCAAACTCACCACACTGGCTCGAGTCTTGGCTAGGTGCGGAACACGGCTATTTTGGATTAATTTTTTCAGTCTTTAAAAAATTGAAAATAAATATTATTAAATATATATTATAAATTATATTTACCAGTACTGAAAATGATATCAATAAAAAAATATGTAATAATATTCAGATCTAGATAATAATAATATGGTCAACACATTCACACATGTTATTCTGTTAAAAATATTGCATTATTTTTGCAAATTCAGGAAAAAAGTTAAAAAATAAATGGACAGTGCATCAGTACAGTGACGTTTACCTTTATTAAACAGACTTGGCTACAAAATGTTTGGGGTCGCGATTTTTACAATTGCAATTTCGTGCGGAGGCCTGAAATTGGTGAAACTTGACCAGGTCTGACGCCGTTTGGGTATCAACTAAAGTCTAGGAGTAGTTTTATTCATCGTTATCGGAACGAGCCGAGGACTTTTTGGACTTCTTATGCTTGCGCTTCTTCTCGCGATGCCGCTTCTCCGAGCTGGAATCGCGTTTGCTCTTGGCGCCGGTGCTGGTGGCATCGGTTTTGGACGCACTTCCGGCGGATGCAGCCGCTTCCGGGTCCACGGAATCCTCTTCATTCAGCTTCCTGAGCGTCTCGGCCTTCAGGCGCTCCAGTTCGTTGAGCTCGCGGGTGGTGCGCTCCTTATCCAGGTCGTCCTGGCGCTGCTTCTCCAGGCGGCGTTCCTCCTCCTTGGCGATCTCGTTGCGCATGTGCTCCTTCATCAGCATGGCGGCCTCCGCACGCTTCTGCATCTTCTCGCGGGCCGCCTTCTCGCGCTCCTCGCTCATGGGCAGCGCGGAGGTGAGCTTGGGCAGCGGGCTGCGCGAGCGGCGGCGGCGGGAGCGACTAGTTGAGGGACTGCGACTGCGCGAGGAACTGTGCCGACGTCCACGGCTGCGACTGCGTCTGTTGCCGGACGATTCACGGCGTCTTCTGCCATCTGGGTCCTGGCGCCTTCTGCCGGATGATTCCTGGCGTCGTCTGGCCGGCGAATCCTTGCGCCTTCTGTCAGGCGAGTCCCTGCGTTTCCTTTCCGGCGAGTCCCTACGCCGCCTGCCCGGTGAATCCTGCCTTTTGGCCAGCGAGTCTTGTTGCTTTTTGTCGGCGGACTCCGCAGCTCTTTTGTCAGGAGAATCCCGTTTCCTGCCTGGCGAGTCCTGACGCTTTCTGCCCGGCGATTCTTGCCTTTTCACAGGAGAATCCTGACGCTTCCTATCAGAATCCTTTAGTTTTTTGCTCGGGCTATCCTCTCGTTTCTTACCCGCAGAATACTCCTGCCTTTTGCTGTCCTGTATCTTTTTGTCTTGGGAATCCTCCCGTTTTCTATTGGCGGAGTCCTTGCGCTTCCTTCCAGGTGAATCCTCACGCTTCCAGTTGGGAGAAGCCTCCCGCTTCCTGTCGCGTGAATCGTCTCGCTTTCTTTCAGGCGAGTCCCGCCGCTTTCTCTCCGTTGAATTGGGACGCTTACTCGGCGAATCCTGACGTTTTCGGCCCGGCGACAGCTGACGCCTCTGGCTGGGTGAATCCTGCCTACGGTTCTGACTGCGGGAGCGCTGCTGACGCCGGCGGTCTCCACTGGGCGAGCCTCTTCCTCGGATTGGTGACAGGGGGTAACGATTGCGGTACTCATTATCCTGAGAGCGCGAGCGACGGCGGCGATCTCTGTCCGCAAAAGGATTTCGGCGATTGCCACGATTAAACTGATTCTGATTTTGATTCTGATTCGGATTTTGGTTGTAGTTTTCGCCAGGACGTCGGGCGGGCGAGCGTTGCTGACGACGAGGAGGGGATTGGCGACGAGGGCTCCGGGAACGACTGCGCTTTAGCTTGGCCTTCTCCTCGGGCTTACGCTCATCGCGATTAGCGTTGCGATCCTTGCTGGTCGATGGCTCTACTCTGATATCCGGCTTGTTAGGTGGTTTCACCTTCAACTGCTCCTCGTTCTCGGACTCGGCTTCGGATTCTGTCTGCTGCTCGTAGTCCAAGGCGTTCATGTCCATCGACTTGCGGCGCTTAACAGGAGTCACATCCCTTGCCTTATCCCTATCGCCAGCCTTTTCTCTCTCCTTGGCTTTACCGCGATCTGCGGCGTCCTTCGACTTGGCTTTGTGCTCTGGAGAGAATCGATCCGGAGTTATTTTGCCACCGTAAGTGCTGGCATGGGATAGCTCGAAAAAGGACTGCTTGGGATTCTTTGTGGCCTCCTCGTGGCGACGCTTTCTCTCATGCTCGCGCCGCTTCATCTCCTCCTCGCGCATCTTGCTCTCCTCCTCAATGCGCTCCAGGTCGGACAACTTGATGGTGCGCTTCTGGGCATGCTTCCAGTGAGGTGGCGTAGTGCTGCGCGAACGACTACGAGACGGCGTGCGAAAGCGCTGTAAATGGTGTCATTTTAGAAATTGTGTGCGGAGTTACAAACAACTTTATATACTCACAAACACTCCACGTCCTTTGACAATGCGACCGCTACGCGATGTGGGCGGTGCCTGTTTCTTTGACCAACCGAAGTTGTTACGGCTGCGGTCTCGATCCTGATCTTTGCCTCGATCGCGATCCTGCCCGCGTGCTCCACGCTCCTCACGATCCAGCGACTTTGATCGCTCCCCGCGCATTAGGAATTTGTTCGATACCTGAATACAGAGGGGTATAGGATAAAGGTTATATATTCAATAATAGAAACAGAGAATCCAGTTCAGTTACCTCTGGTATCTCGTTAGGATCTATCTTTGTAATTGTGACCAGCGGATGCAGTTCGCCTTCCTCGCGGTCCTCGTCATCATCCTGCGGGGTCTGGTCATGTTTTCCATTGCCGCGGCTTGTTTCATTGCTATACGAATGAAACGAAATGAACCAAATTACAAAATAACAACCACTATCACATACTCTTCGCTTTCGCTTTGCGACTTTGACTCTTTGCGGCTGCGTTTTTTCTTCTTGGCCTTGCGCACGGCCTTAGCTTCAGTCTCACTTTCCTCGCTGTTTGAGTCTTCGGTGGTCGTGGAACGCCTCTTGTGCTTCTTTTCCTTTTTGGCTATGTGACGAGAGGCATGTCAAGTATAATGGATATGCGTAAATGGATGGCAGTCGTACCCTTTGTCTGTCTAACTAGTTCACCGCAGTTGGCAATGGCTGCATCCTGCAGCGGGCGTGAGTTCCGATCGACAGGCAAACCCTCCAATTGGCGCACCAACTCCTGACCGGATATAACTTGGCCGAATACAACATGGATACTGCAACGAGGAAAGATGACGCTATTATGCTGATCTACTTAACGTGCTCAAAGCTAACTTACTTGTCCAAATGTGGCGCAGGCTGTGTTGTACTACAATGAGAAACAGAAGAAGAGAAAAATATTCTTTACACTTTGGCTAACTGGTTGTTGGGCTGCAGTAGGCAGTTGTAGTTGAAATCGGTGTTGTTGTTGTTGTTTCAGTCGTTGTTGTTGGTGTCGGTTGTGGTGGAGACAATGTCATGTGCAACAAAGTTTAAAGGTTTCTAGGTGTAGGCAGAGGTGGCACACAGGATTTTGGCAAGCCACCAACCGCAAGAGTCGCTGCAGCTAGCCATGGCCAGCACATTGTCATCTGGCAGATCCATCGTGAGGATCCAGCCCAGGATTCCGGCAAAGATCCACAAGGAGCCGACAGCGAGGGAGAGAGAGAGACACACACTGAGACCGAGGCCCAGAGCCCAAAGACCATGGAGCTTGGTTTTTGGACCCACAGACCAAATGCACTAGGGATGCTGGGATGGCGGTGCATCGGCCGATGGAGGACAGATTGCGATGCATCTGTGCGCTGGTCAGTGGGACGCTAGCTCACACTTTACCGCCCACGGGCTACGGCTAAATGGCAATAGATTAATGAACAACAACAGAGGTTTAAGTATAGATCAAAAAGAAGGCGAAGAGAGTTTAGCTGAATTATCGGTGCCTGAAACAGAACTGAAACTAAATTTACGGCCACGTTAGTCCGGACCAGCCGGTTACGGCCCTCCGTCGAGAGCACTTACATAAAGAACTGCGAGCCATTGGTGTTCTTGCCCCGGTTGGCCATCGACAGCAGGAAGGGACGATCGTGCTTGTTCTCGAAGCTCTCATCTGGAAAGAGGAATCAGATTGTTTTAACCAAATTTACTTTAAATATTACTTAAAAGCCCAAGAGATTAGCACCCAGAAAACCCAATTTTCTAGATAACTTTTTAATGCGCATGTAATTGGATTTCCCCAAGCCGCTTCTATTTGCATATTTGACCCATTTTCCACCCAGACTTATAATTAGCAATATGTAGATGTAGGATGTGCACCATCCCCTTATATTTCTGATGGATATATTTGGCAAAATGTAAATTTAAATTGAGTCGCTTGAGTGAGCATTTATTTTTGCCATTTAAATGGGGTATTTGTTCCGTTTGGCTGGCATATCAAAGGTTTTGTCTTCAAAGATTACACTTAATGGATGGATTGTAGTGCCGTTTATATGTAATTGTTTGGAAGTTTTTAGACATCTCTTTACTTACAGTGTTTGCATTACGTTCCACCCCCTTTTATTGGCATTTTATTAATTCGCAAATTCTAAGAATCTTGGCTGCTTGTAGCACTTTATATACCCTGTACAATCCCTTTTGTTTTCAGTTCTTCTTATCAGATAACCACTGTATTGATTTTTTCCCACACAAGCAGCAGCACACACACACACACAAGCATGTATGTATGTATGCATGTATGCAGGCATCGAGTCGGAAGCCGGAACAACTCACCCTCGAAGGTCCCGCCGTAGATGGACTCGCCGCCGGTGCCGTTGCCCGCGGAGAAGTCGCCCGCCTGGACCATGAAGTCCTTGACCACCCGGTGGAATATCACGCCCTTGTACTGCAGTTTTTTGCCGGTGACCAGGCCAAATCCTTTTTCGCCCGTGCAGAGTGCGCGGAAATTCTCGGCCGTCTTGGGCGCCACATCGTTGAAGAGCTCGAAGACAATGCGGCCCACGCCCAGGCCGCCCAGGGAAATGTCGAAGAAGCACCGCGGTCGCGTGGCACCCGCGTCGCGCTTGTTTACCGTCATTATTTACGCCGATTTTCGCCAATAAATGCTGTTTAATACGTATTTCACGCCGTTTTCGAGTTGCACAATGTCGGCGTTGCCAGCTCTACTCAGAACTATGGATGTCAAAAACATACAGTTAGAAACATCGATATACAATATGTTTGGCATATTTTCGGGTATCGATATATTAATTTCAATATATATATATTCTTAAATTTGTTTATAAATAAGTTTTTGCGCTCAAATAAAAAGTAAACTTTCAGATATATATAGTCAAAATACTTAATTGAAGACTCTCAGCAACCAATAATCATTATATGCTTCTTTGTATAACTTTCAAAACCTTCAGAACATGGGGTAGAAAATATAATCTTCAATGCTCATTTTTTTGTGGGAAAAACAGAATGTCATCAAAAATCTATGAATTGAAATCGGGCCTGTCTGGTCATATTATTTTTACCTTTTTCAGACAATATATACAGTATAGATCTTTGTATATAGTTTTAAAAGTTTATTATATTCTTCAACACATAGTAAAAAAAATAATTCATTACATTTACCGTTCCATCCCTGGCTGGAATACGGTCACACAAAGCCAATGTTTACATGGAATCTCGCGTTTGGATGTAGCTGTGTGCGTGAGCGAGAGCGCAAGAGCGGCCCGTGTGTGCGTGCGAGCGGGAGAGCAGGGCGAAGACGTGTTCTTTTCGCCGAAAAAGCAAATAATTGGGTTTATCAGAGAAAAACAAAAAAAATTCCAGCCAGTGTCGCGATAAAAACACGACAATCGCATTGCAGCCGCTTCAGAAGCGTAAGATCAGCCTCAGCTGACCGGAAAGTTTACATTGCGACGTGGAAAACCACGAATCACCAGCAAATTTCAGCAAAAGCAATCGCACTTCAGAATGTGTGGCATATTCGCGTATCTAAACTACTTGACGCCCAAGTCGCGTCAGGAGGTCCTGGATCTCCTGCTGCAGGGGCTGAAGCGGCTGGAGTACCGCGGCTACGACTCCACGGGCATAGCCATCGATGCGCTGAACTCTGGCGAGGCACAGTCCATAATGCTGGTGAAGCGCACCGGGAAGGTGAAGGTGCTGGAGGATGCGGTGGCGGAGGTGTGTCGCGGCCAGGACTACTCGCTGCCCATCGACACCCACATAGGCATAGCACACACGCGCTGGGCCACCCACGGCGTGCCCTCCGAGGTTAACTCGCATCCGCAGCGATCCGATGAGGATAATAGCTTTGTGGTGGTGCACAACGGCATTATAACCAACTACAAGGATGTGAAGACGCTGCTGGAGAAGCGCGGCTATGTATTCGAGTCCGACACGGACACAGAGGTGATTGCCAAGCTGGTGCACCACCTGTGGCAGCAGCACCCTGGCTACACCTTCGGCGAGCTCGTGGAGCAGGCCATTCAGCAGCTGGAGGGCGCCTTCGCCATCGCCTTCAAGTCGAAGCACTTTCCGGGCGAGTGCGTGGCCTCCAGGAGGGGCTCGCCGCTCCTGGTGGGCATCAAGGCCAAGACCAAGCTGGCCACCGATCACATACCCATCCTGTACGCCAAGGCCCATCGTCCACATGGTCAGCCGCAGCAGCAGGCCTATCAAGTATTGCCGCCCGGCGATTGCAGCGCCGAGTTTCAACCGCTGGAGCGCAAGGAAGTGGAGTACTTCTTCGCCTCGGACGCATCGGCCGTTATTGAGCACACGAATCGGGTGATCTACCTGGAAGATGACGACGTGGCCGCCGTCAAGAGCGATGGCACGCTCAGCATTCATCGCCTAAACAAATCCTCCGATGATCCGCACGCCCGCGAGATCATCACGCTGAAGATGGAGATCCAGCAGATCATGAAGGGCAACTACGACTACTTCATGCTGAAGGAGATCTTCGAGCAGCCGGAATCCGTGGTCAACACCATGCGCGGCAGGATGAGGTTCGACACGCAGACCGTGGTTCTGGGTGGCATCAAGGAGTACATACCGGAGATCAAGCGCTGCCGTCGCTTGATGCTGATTGCGTGCGGCACATCCTACCACAGTGCGGTTGCCACCAGGCAGCTGCTGGAGGAACTGACCGAACTGCCCGTAATGGTGGAACTGGCCTCCGATTTTCTGGACAGAAACACGCCCATTTTCAGGGACGACGTGTGCTTCTTCATCTCCCAATCGGGCGAGACCGCGGACACCCTGATGGCGCTCAGGTACTGCAAGCAGCGAGGAGCGCTCATCGTGGGCGTTACCAACACGGTGGGCAGCAGCATCTGCCGCGAGTCGCACTGTGGCGTCCACATCAACGCTGGACCCGAGATCGGAGTGGCCTCCACGAAGGCCTACACCTCCCAGTTCATTTCGCTGGTTATGTTCGCCTTGGTCATGTCGGAGGATCGTCTCTCGTTGCAACAGCGCCGCTTGGAGATCATCGACGGCCTGTCGCAGCTGGACGAGCACATTAGGACGGTCCTCAAGCTGAACTCGCAGGTGCAGCAGCTTGCCAAGGAGTTGTACCAGCACAAGTCGCTGCTCATCATGGGCAGGGGCTTCAACTTCGCCACCTGTTTGGAGGGCGCACTGGTAATCCATATAATTTGAGCTATAATTTAATCTATGCATCCTAATACATGCTTGGGAACGTAATGATGGAAAATAACCGATGTCAACAATTCACTTAACTTGTTTATTGCCAAGTGCACTTCAATTAATCATTATGTTTGTCCCACGCTTCATGAGCTGAATTTAACCAATTAACTTGCTCATTGCAGAAAGTCAAGGAGCTGACGTACATGCACAGCGAGGGAATCCTGGCTGGAGAACTGAAACACGGACCATTGGCCCTGGTGGACAAGGAGATGCCCGTGCTGATGATCGTGCTGCGGGATCCGGTGTACACCAAGTGCATGAATGCCCTGCAGCAGGTGACGTCCCGCAAGGGCAGGCCGATCCTGATCTGCGAGGAGGGCGACAACGAGACCATGTCCTTCTCCACGCGTTCGCTGCAGATACCGAGGACCGTGGACTGCCTGCAGGGCGTGCTCACGGTGATTCCGCTCCAGCTGCTGTCCTACCACATCGCCGTGCTCCGCGGCTGCGACGTGGACTGCCCCAGGAACCTGGCCAAGTCGGTGACCGTGGAGTAGGCGCCCCAACTATCTGGCTAACTGGCTCGCGCCGCCTCAAGAATTCCATTTTAGTATCGGCCTGAGAAAAACAAAACAAGCCCCCTAGCACTTAAGTTAAAATTTTCTGGTATTTTGTCGGATCAAAATCCGAACCTACTTCCCTTAACCCACTTGTGCCCCTTCCGGCTGAAGCCGCATATGTTTAACCCCTGCATTTGTAGCCTGTACTGACCCTTTGTGTTGTGGACCCACTACTTTTTGTGAATGTGCAATTGAAATATAATTATTTCCAGTTTTTCTTTAAGTGTTTTGCTCTTTTCAATTAAAAATGGATTGGAAAATGTTTTACCAGTAAACATGTTTTGAAATGGAAAAAACCAAACAAGGAACAACATGTAACTGTCTTTACAAAAAATGCTTATCTGAAATTAAACATTTGTTTCAAATGTTTAAAAAACGAGGGCCACGTCACGTAATTTCTGTAATACGTAGAAATATTTTGCTTACGTTATGTTAAGCACGTTGTAAATTTCAGAAATAGAAAAAATTACATTTATATAGGCATAATTCTGAAAAACGTTATACTTTTAAAATTTTACCAGAATAAAAATTGGAAGTACTTAAAAATAAATTAGATTCCGAGCAGTTGAGTAGTGTGAAATCGATAAGCCGCTTAAATTTGAATGCCCTATTTTTAATTTCAAATCAAGTGGTAAATGGGAAAAATAAGTTTGTTCTTGAAAAGTAAGTTTTTCTGGAAGGACTTCCAAAATCATATTTAAAAACAACAATAAATAACTGAAATCAGTTACGCGCCGATTGGGCCATCTCTGGTAACCGTAGCTATCACATCAGCCGATAACTATCGCAACGCAACGCAAACGAATTGGACAACAACCCTGCTCTTTTTCTTTTGGACCCGTAGAACCACATGTCTGGTAACCGATTTTAATTTTCGTTTCGGCGGTATAATGCTCCAATTAATTGACTAATTGCGGTTAATTGACAAGACCAGTGAACGGCGCAAGTACGGTGCAACCAAGAACGCAGCGAGTGTGTGTGCAATTGCGAAAAATCCGATAAATAATATTCGTAACGTTCTGCCCAGCAGCGCGTGAGTGAGTGCGAGCGAGAGGCAGTGATTCGAGCAGCGTAGTGGTGCGAAAGTGTGTGTGCAAGGAAACCCGCAAAAGCAAAGCAACAATAACAACACACGCACGCACACACACACTCGTGTACGTATTCACACGCGGAGCGGAAAGTGCGTAGTGAACATACGAAACGTATGTACGTACGAAACAAGAAGTGGGAGAGATAGCGGAATAAAATACAATTCTTGTTTCCATTTCAATCTCTGGTGCGTATTCAAATCAAATGAACCTTTGCTTGTGTATGTGTGTGTGACCGCGTGCATCGTTTTGAAATTCGAGGCGAACTGCAGTCGAAATCAGCTGTTTTGAAAGCCCCGACCAGGGTGGCACTAACAACAATGCAGGCCGTTAGCCGAGTGCATTGGATATTGCATAATATTGGGTGAAGCGAAAACAGGGCTATTGTGGCGGGCCACAGGGTATAATCGAACCAAATCATAGCTATAAGCGCAGTTTATTTTATCTGCATCTTGAATTCGCTTCGATTTCCTGTCGTATTACCAGTTACGTTCAACGCCATGCCATTACGTTGTACTCCAGTTTGGCAAGTGGACAGCACGCTTTGCGGCAGCCCTGGTCGCTTAGCGTTGTGTTGCTGCTTCCTCTTCCTCTTGTGTGGGGCAAAAATCTAACCTCACTTCTTCTTCTTCTTTGGAACACTGCTGTGTGTGGCTGCTGCATAATAATATAATACCTCTCGATTCACGATTGGTCGTGCCTCGCAACGGATTTTCTCCGCTCGCCCAAACTACAGTATATAATCGTGCAAAATCCGTGGCAGTAAATTCAATTCGCCGAGCAGCGTGACATCTGAGGAAAATCGAGAAAACGGCCGCTGGGAGAGGCTTTTCCGATGGCCAGTTCCTAAAAAATCACCGCACTCCTCGGGAGGCTCTTCTGCAGTCCCACAAAAATAGTAATCCCCATTGCGAAAGCCCCAAGTTCAAAGTGCAGTGTATGTGTGTGTGGTGTAATAGTTGCATTAAGTAAAGATGTAAATATTATTGCAGGAGGGCGAACTTGAGATTAATCGCCGTAATTGAGCAACAAACACCTCGAGTTCGCCAAACTCGCAATCTTTTTTGAAAATCCTAGAAAATCCTAAGCACAGTAAAGCTGGGCTTAGATGGACATTCTTTAGTTCTTGTAAAGAGGTTTTAGTTTCCGTTTCATAAAAACTGCGTATTAATCTTTGCATTGGTAGCAGCTTACTTTCAAAAGTATATTTTTCTACAGCTAATAAGAACATTTAAAGTCGGGATGTTGACTTGAATTTTTTAGCTCCCTTAAAAGTTTAATTTAATGCAAATTATTATACAAATTGCATTAGTATTGACCGCAGAATTGCCCTGAATAGTTCTATATGTAAATGACCCAAAACAGTCAAGCTTAGCTATAGTAACATAGCGTGGAAAAGTTATAAAATGACGTAATTTGTAATATTTGGCCTGGACTTTCCTCTTGTTTCCTAACTTACTAACAGGCCTGCAAAATCTAATCCTTCTATTGCCAACCATTTCAGTTTGGAAGCCTATCTCTGGAGCCACCACATCCCGTTGAGCAGGCAAGGAAGCAGACAAGAGTTTCCCCAACCCGACAACGAGGATTAGCCGCTGACGAAGCCGGAGCAGGAGCAGCGAGTGTGCTGCCCACTCTGGAGAGGAAACCGGAGTCGAAGAAACCGCAGGAGTAGCAGCCGCAACTGAGGAGCATGTCCAGCAAGGAGGAGACGCCGTCCGCGGGTGGTGCCGCTCCTGTGGCCACTGTCGCCGCCTCGGGCAGCGCCACCACTTCCTACGCCAATGTGGTGCAGAACCTGGAGACCAAGAAGTCCGGTGCCAGCAGCACCACCACGACCACCGCCAGAGCCACTGTGGACAACAAAGAGAACCAGCCCAATCTGAAGAGCTTCAAGTCGTGGAGCGAGGAAGCCGCTGCCGCCGAGGCAGCCGGCGAAGCGCCAAGTGTCGGCAGCGTTAGCCTGGCCCAGACGGGTGAGAAGCGTGCCGCCGCCTCTGGTGGAGATAACACCGCCGAGAACTCTTCGGAATTGGATGACAACAACGACTTCGTGCCGGTACTATCGCATCATCGCCGCGATCGCAAAAAGGCGCGCAAGGAGAAGCCGCGCGATCAGCCGCCGGCCGGAGGACGTGGCGATGGTCAGAAACCCCAGCAGGCTGGTGGCCGCCGCATCACCGGATCCTCCGACACCGAACGCAAGCCAGTGCGCCCACGTGCTTCGCGTGGCGGTAGTCCCCGCAAATCGGCAGCCGGAGCAGCTGGCGCCGCCGGATCCAATGCTGGAGCTGTGTCCTCCGCCGCTCCCGGTGGACCGAAAGTACACAAGGATCGCAAGGATACCTCGCCCAGCGCCAGCATCGAGGGAGCCGGCAGCAGCGGCAACGAGGCCAAGTCCGCCGACGGGGATCAGCAGGCGGGCGAAAAGGGCGCCGCTGGAGCAGCTCCGCCGCCCAAGCGATTCATTGCCGCCCCACCGCCCAAGGTCAACGCATGGAAGGTGAGTGATGAAATGATCTTTAAGTGATTGATTGTATTTGGGGGTATCTTGAATGATAGTTTCACTAGGATAGGATTTCATTAGAGTTATTCATACATTGATTAGTGTTCTTTGCAGTCTCCTAATTGGAAATCCTAATATATTCAGATAGCCAGAAGATTTAGAAGTGCACCGGAATAGAATTAGGCACAAAGCATTTGGAAATGCTAATGAAAAGCTCTGCTAAAACGAAACCTACTCAAAAGTCAATGCAAATATGCCTTAAACTAATATTTAAGTACATTTTTTATGAGTTCTCCGAAGTGGAAATTGTAATGATGTGGACGGTTCATAGAAAAGTTGAGATAATACTAAGAAAATCTCGATAAGCAGTGCTTCAATATGAAGAGTAATCGGTGAAATCATGAAGAATGCGATATGAAACAGTACAAATATAGTAAGCGAGTGTCCACTGTACATGGCGATAAGGCAGTTTTTTTTTAGGAAACCCCCCTCAAATTGAAGTTCATATTCTTTGTTGTTACTCGTTTTTCGGCTTCACCTTCATTTTGTTGTATCCAAATTGCGTCTTAAAAATGATGGAAAAACATGTCCATGCATGTGTGGCCACTGTGCTGGTTGTGCGTGCGTGTGTGTGTGTGGTTGTTGGTAAACAAATGTGCGTGGAATGGCGGAGGAGAAGAGAGGGAGCAAAGCAGGGCGGCCAATAAAGCAGAGTGCGAGGCGCAGCAACAACAAGCACACGCGGTGCAGTGGAAACACGTTTTCCGCTTTTTGTTGTGGTTTTTCATGCCCTTATCACCGTTATGCGAATGCAGCGTAAACCGAAAAACCGATTACGATGGCAAAATTGTATCTCACAGATACACAACTGCAGGTTGCATAATGTCTGGCAAGCAGTTTGTCATCACAAACAAAACAAAATCGAGGGAAACAAACACACAATTGTGTTTATTTTCTATTTATTCTTGGCTGTTTCTTATTACGCAATGTCAGCGCGAATTGCCGGCGGTATTTCTGCCGTTTGTTTTCTGCTTGCCTTTCTAAAAAAAAAGGTTTTCTTTTTGGCAAAAACAAAAGCATGCTCGCTTAGCTTTGGTACAGTGAAGCCCCCAAAGCACGAACACACTTCTGTTTGAATAATGTCGGTTCTTAACAATTTAAAAAATACATATTTTTTGGCCAGACTGTAAGATAATTTTAATAATCCATTAGGTAGCAGGTGTTACTCATTTGTTTGTTGCTAAGGTGAAGCCGAAATCCTAATTTCTTGTTCTTATCATTTGTTTTGTTTCTATTCTCCGTGTGTATCTATAATGGCACATCTGTTTTGGTGTCGCAACGAACGAGAGAAAAAGTTAAATATTTCCCAACTAAAAATAAATGTCAAGGTCAGCCGCTTGTCGTTTATCTATTTCATCAGGCGGCCGCCTCCTCCCACCACCCACCGCACAAACCACCCGCCCCCCGCAAACATGACGAAAGCGTGCGCAAAAGGGAGAGCCAAATAAACAGAGGGCGAAAGCAGAAATAGGCACGCAAACACACACCGAAAAGCAAAAAGCAGCAAAAAGGTGTGGCTAATTTTCTTTCTGTGGAAAAGGCTGAAAGCCAAAAGTTTACACGTCCGTAAAAGTTGATAACTGAATTAAGTTGTCGTCAAGCGTTAGTTCGAAATTCGCTCTGCTTTCGAAAGCGTTTTGAGCCACTTGAAATGGATATGCAAATATCCGCTCACTTTTGACATTTTCGACTCTTGCAAATCGCTTTAATCCGGAAGTTAGGACCTGAAATTAGGCTAATAGGAATTAGAAGAATATTTACTTTGAGAATAGATAGTAACTTGTACTAAGTTTATACGTAGTTGAATCTAGTCCGCTAATTGTTGTGTCATTAGTAGTGTGTTTATAATGATAATTGCTCAGCCAGAAACGAATTATACATTCCTGACACCAAATTCGATTTAAACAACTCGTGTGCATATCGTTGTGAAATTAAACTCGGAATAATTCACATTTGCCAAGCGTTGCTAATTAGATTTTTCGGATCTAATCTAATTGCATTTGAGGCTAAAGATATGCATCAAAATTGGTTTAAATGTTTAAATATGCATATACTGTATTGAAAGTTTTGGCGTTATTTAAACACTCAAAAAATCATATATATGAACAATAACGAAAAGTTAAGCTAAGGTAGATTTATTTTTATTGTTCAATAATCTTAATAAAACGTTAATTAATTAAGGTGAAGCCTGAAAAAAGAGTGGCTTAAATTTGCTTATCTTCGATTCTTGTTTTTTAAGCCTCAACTGCGACGCCGACGCTGGCAGAGCTGCAGCAGCGCAGCGGCAGCGTTGCAGAGCAGCAATTCAAATTGTTGTTTCCGTTTATTTTTCCACGCCAGTTGCCGTTGACGTGTGTTCTGGAAGAGTTCGCGGCTGGGAAAACTTGTCGAACTCCCACTATTTTTCCTCATATCTTAATTTTCAATATTAGAAAGTGCGATCGGAACGGGAAATAGGCTACTCAAAAGTTTGAAACGTAAACAGCTGGAACGGCACGTGTTACCGAACTCACCACGTGGTGGACTCGTCGTTTCGTTACTGTTGCGAGGCGGTTAAGCAGAACAACTAATCAAAATTAGAATAATGTACACACATACAGCTGGAAGGCTGGAAATCGCGTGTGCCGCCGACGTGGAAGCTAAAACTCGATATACTTGTTGATTTTTCGACGCCCTGCCTATCGCGCTCTCACTTGCTCGCACTAACGTTGCGAGCGCTACGTAACGTAGGGCTACGTAGAGAGTGATAAGAAACCGCACTCTCTCGCACGCTCCCTCTCTCTCTCTCTCTCTTTCTTCGGCGGAACAAAACAAAAAGGAATAATGAACATGAAAACGAAAGTAAATATGCAATAATCTTAACAACTTAATTAAAAGACAGAACAGTATCAAATTTAGAAACAAAATGTGCCACGCAGTACAGTGAATAATTCTTTTATATTAAAAAATAGTTGGGAATAGCTGGGAATAGCTTTCAATTTATTATTTCCACAACCGCCACCCTTCACCCTGTAATTCTAAACCCATTATAAAAGTCAATGATCACCGATATTTGCATTGTTGTTATTGTTGACAGCCATTGCGATTCAATGTTCTATTTTTAGGCATTCGTTTGCAACCGGAGATTAATAACATTAATTTGCCTCAATTACGCTGACGTTTCATTGTGGGTCGTATCTTGTTTTCCCCCTCTTTTTTGTCGGATATCACGTTGAAGTATTATTCGAATTTCAAACTGAAGCGCTATGTGAATTTCAGGCTTCATAATAAGCCTCTTATCAGAGTATCAAATTAGCTGAAAATCCCAATGTACAATCACAACCGTATTCATTTTCCATTATTTCCCCGGTTGCTGTCATCTTTGTTGTTGATATCGATGGATACATACAGTATTTGCCTTCATAATCATTTTTTTTTCGTTCCTTTTTATCTTCAAGAGAAATACGTGCACTTCCTAGTTCTTTGTGCTTGTGATCAAGATTTTTCCCTTGTTGTCAAGAGAAAATGACAAAATATTTACTTATAAATGCACTTTACAGTATAGATGCACATGTGCTAATTTAATTTAAATTTATAAGATAATTTTATCTGCACATAACAACCGGCATTTTCATTTTCCCAGGCCAACTAACTACAATGCTCTTGTTGAATAACCAGTAAATATATTATTTAATATATAATATTATTCAATCAAACGAAGTACTGCCAATATCTCTCTTTTAAGATTAGATGTTGTACTTCAAAATGTATTCAATAACCTCTGGTCGTACATTAAGTAATGCACACTTTTCATTTCTGGCTTTAATCTCTTGTTTATATTGTCACTTCTTTATCATTTATCTACCTGTTGATCCTTGAGTAATTATTTGCATTTTAAAAGCTGACCCACTAATTATTTGCGCAACAATTTCAAGCCTTCGCAGTTTCTAGAAGCCACAATATTGAAAGTAGAGTTAAGGTCACAGCGCAAACTGTTTTCGAATCGATTTTATATGTCAGTTCCATTCAGTTACTCAAACTGCTGATAGAAGTAATCTATGGGATTTACTCAATATAATGTATTTAGACGATGCTGATACGCGGCTGATTATAAAACCATGAGGTGATGGAGACTACCTCAAATATTTATTCGGAAAGTATAGAAAACCCTAGGGGCGGCATCTGTTTTACTTTCACAAATAATTGTGGAATATAGAATTTAAACATGATACTTGTGCATATTTGTTCTTGCCTTGTTTACCGCCCCGTGGGGACCTCGATAAGACGTTTGTATGTATGTATGTATGTATGTATGTTCCTAAGCCTGCTACGCATTAAGTAAAGTTGCTCGACTCGCTCGAACGTAAACAACTTTTCGCGCACACCCCCTATAAACTCGGTGTTTGTGCGGCGATGAGTGTCGATGGAGTTCGTCGCCTCGGATCCCAACTATTCTACTCAACTCTCTTCACAGGCAATCGCCTGCTAGTTTAATCGCATAATTTAATCACGAATGGAACTATAAATAGAAAAATAAGAGTGAATAGTAGTCATTAAACTGTTTGCGTTCAAAGCTGGACGGCCTTTTCGTACCCATCAGTTGTAGGGTATGCTATAGTTGTAAGCTAGAATGTGACATATATCTTTTGTATCTGGTTACATATAAATAAATCAATTCTTATGCCAGTGGTTTTGAGCAGAATGTGTTTTATAACACCTGAGTATCTTTTAGTCTAACCTCTAGATTTCAGCACTATCAGTTTTCTTCGAGTATTGGTAAATTTATTACTATTCATGTAAGCTGAGCTGATTGTCGGCACTTGTTCTCCATATGAACACTTTTTTCCATATTTTTGCCAGCCACTCGATTGGCTGAGCACGTTTTCTGGTTTTATTTTCGATAGTTTTTTTACAATATTTTTACATAATGTCTTGCGGCCGGCATTATTGACTGGTTTTCGTTTTCGCATTCTGCTCGTACTTTTCAATTTGCTAAGACGCAGAAAGACCGACTCGTAACCTCAAAAAGGGGTATATGTATGTATATACTGTATCTCAGCCCCGATCCCGCCTGCACTATAACCTCAAACTGATTGCGAGCCAGTCGACTGTTGACTTAGAGAACGAGAATCGCTGAATGTGGGTCTTTTTGCACGTTTGCCCGGCTCTCGGTCATTGTTTGGCATTATTTTTACTTCTCTTTGTCGTGTTTTGTGCGATTTCAGTTGCTGCTATCGTGCCAGACCGATTCTAATGCCATTTAAATAGTAATTTTGCACTGCAGGCGCCTCAGTTGTCTTTCAGCGATCGCCCGATGTAGTGCACTTACGCAGATCCCAGAGATATACAAGCAAACATAGTATTCTTTAAAAGTGGCGTTTTCTTAATGACTGAAAAACTGAAAAACATTGGATACTTGAGGCTCTTTTTATAGGCAAGTTCAAGTTTGTAGTGTTGTATGCAAGTGAATTAATGACACAATTCTTTATGAATCACTTGTACACTGACGTTCATTTTGATCGGTTTTTATACTATGATTGACCTTGAACCACCCATCCTAATGAATGTCTAATCTCTGCTTGAAAAAGCTTACCTATGTGTATTATAGTATTCGAAATTGAATGACAAACACCCATGTACGTCAGCAATTATGTGGGGGTTCAAAATGTTCGAAAGTGATAAGAGCCATAGTTGTGTAAATATAGAATTGGAAACATGTGCTTGACAAGTGGCACACGATAATCTTGAGTTTGTGGGAAAGTGATTCTTATAGGTACGCATAATGGAAAATTTCAAATAGTTATCGTGACTCATAGGAAAGTCCTTTCTCTGCGCAAAATGACAAGTCCTTGTGACTCATGACCCTGCAATTGGGCGGAGTCATGGTTTTATGCGTAGTTTTCCTATTCGAAATGAATGTTCTTTGCAATTGCGAATTGTTTATTGGCACACATCATGCATTTATCCTTGGCAATTCTGATGAATACGTGATCAATTGCATGGAAAGTGTTTAAATATTTTTAGCATAAGCATGACACATCGGTTACACTAAAAGAAAAGGTCTTGATTATTTATAAGTTAAGGTAGGGGCTGGGAAAATAATAATTATATCAATAACGATAGCGTTTATTATGAACACACCTTCAAGGAGAGTAATTTTAATGTTTTTTTATAGGAAGCCATTAAGGTGTTGTGATATTTGGGTTGGTAATGATTTAAGGTCAGAACTATATAACACTATACATCATAAGCCCTGTTTTTCAATTTTTGTTGTCACTTCAGAAGCAAATTTACAAATTTATCTGTGTGTAATATTTTTTATGGGATTATTTAAGCATCTCCACGATTTTCTCTCTCTCTTCTTAATCCACTCTCTTTGTTTTGAAGTTTTTCCACCACGTTTCTCCATTTTCGGCTCTCTTTCGGATGGCCTACGTGCCGAAAATCACATGTTGTTTTGTTGTGCCTCTTTTTATGCTCCGTTGTTGTTACATCGTGAGCGAGCGAGATAGCAAATGTTTATGTTTATAATTGTAAGGCTTTTGTTTGTTGAAAGATATGCGTACCACCTGTTTTCGCCCTATGATCAATTCGTTGTGGGTGTGTGAACTTTAAAGCGGATCAAAACAACATTTGTAGAAAATGCGTACAAAAACAAAACGATAAAACAAGCGCACGTACGCACACTGAGCGAAAACCTGTATCCATCGCATACACATTAAGATACAGATACAGGGTGCCCTGCGCTCACGCTCTCGCCGGCAAAACTCTCCGCGTCCTCCTCTCTCACGCATCCATGAACCGGCGCATCGGCTGTTTTCTGTTTTGTTTTTGTTTTGAATCTGAGGCCACAGTGGAGCTTCTTCGGGTGGAAGTTATATCTTATGTGAACAGTAAAGCTTTCGAACTAGAAGTCAAGTCTGGTCCGAAAAGAAAGCTGAAAAAAAAACTTCTTCAGTTCGCATTTTATTAAAGAGCGACAGTCGAAGCTTCACTGTATCCTTCTTTTATGTTGCGTTGAAAAACCAGTTGTTGTTATGCCCTCGCCTCTGCCTTTGTTGTTGTGCCATCGTCTTCGTCGTTTTTGCTCACGTAGTCAACGCGTGGACAGCGAAAAGTTGATGGAGAGAGCGGGAGCCAAAGAGAGCGGGAGAGGAAGAAAGGGCAGAGGCGGATGAGCGAAACAGAGGCGGAGGCATATTCGAATCAAAAAACTGTCGCTATCGCACAGAACTCATCCAACGTTTCGAGAGAACGGACGTACCAGTTCTTCTGGACTAGCAAGCAATTGTATAAACAAAAAAATAGTAGTGCCAGCAGCAACAACAACTGTGCCAATTGCTAGTTTAGCAAAGGTGTTGTATGGAAGGCAAAACAAACAAAGATAAGCGAAAAACCCGCAGTGACAACTGATTAGAAGTGAACCAAGGCAAGGCGACGAAAAGTTCTTGCACAAAAACGAGGTAATTTTCCAGTGGCCAGATCGAGAAATTAGCCGCTCTCCAAAGTGCATACATATATACGCTATAGAAGTGGATATAGAAGTTAGCCACCCTCGTCGCGAACTAAATCTGGGTTAGGGGCACTGCGCATAGGGAGTGGAGCTGGAGTTGCATTGATTTTTACCCGTTTTTCGGGGCTACCGACTGTGCGAAATGTTACTCACATTCTTGAATTCCACTCTGCTACTTCAACAGATATCGGCCAAACAATCCGGCAGCCCAAAGGCAGGAACTTCTCCATTGGACAAACGTGTTTTGCAGCCAAAGGCACAGCAGCAGCAGCAAACTAAACAAACTGCCAGCCAAAACAACAACGCACAGAACACCGCCAGCAACAAAAAGACACAGCAGCAACAACAACCTCAACAGGGAGCAACAACAACCACACAGACAACAACAGCAGCAGCAACCGCAGCAGCAGTAGCAAGCACATCAGCAGCAGCAGCAACATCATCCACAGCAGCAGTAGCAGCGGCAACAACTGATACCGCAGCAACAACCACTGGTGAGTGCCCCTTGGAGGATGGAAAATTTTCCATACTTAACTCAATTGATCTGAAGTGAACTGGGGAAAAGAGACTATAAATATATATGACAGCTAGTTGTGAGCCAAAAAACTAAGTGGTTGTATGTTTACATGCAATAATTTATGAGTAGCAATCTATTTTTATTATGCTGTTTTTCATAAAATATTAAAACGATGCGAATAGCTCGATAGTTCAGCAACCTCAAAGAATCTCTACCATACAGACTACCATCACAAGTAATCATAGGGCCAGATTATTAAGATTTAGCACAATGTTCTCTATCTAGTTGCGTGTCAAGGCAATGCTTAGAAATAAAATAGATTTGTGTATTTCTGTAAATTCCTATATATTTATATACACGTATATATTATCTACCCCCTGCGGAGTTGTTTTGATGCAAGAGACGGGCGAGAGAACCTGGACCCGACCACCATCACCATGTGACTGCTCTGGTTCACGTTCTCTGCCGCACTTGCTCACGTGTCTCCCGCTCTCTGGCACTCCGACTCTCTCTGTTGACCCGATGCTCCGAGAGAAGGTGCCAGTTTGTGGCGACGCATATGGCCTGATTTCTTATTTTTAAAACACTGTTCTTGTACTACGATATACTCAGCCCAGAACTGCTTGTTTCATTACAGTTGATGCCAGCCAGGCGGATGCTCTTGCCAAAGTCGTGGTAAAGGACAAAAAGAAGGTCAATCAAAAGGTGGGTATCTAAGTCTACAGAAGAAGATGGTATATTACCATGTAAATATAAACGTAAATATATCATTGAAATACGCGTCATACATTTCAATGGGACCTCTTTGATATGGTCTTTGCATTTGTAACGTGCCCATACCTACCATATTCTAAACAGCGAATGCATCTCTTTCAGGCCAGCGACTTTAGCAACGTTGGTGACTGGCCGACGCTAATTGGCGGAACTTCTGGCAGTGGCAAAGCCACCAGCAACGAACCCAAGCGCAACCCTACGAAAAAACAGCAGTCAGCCAAAACAGCAGCCGCAGTAGCAGCCAGCAGCAATACCACTTCAAGTGAAGTTGCCACAGAGTCTAACGTCGCAGGCACAACCAGCAGCAGCAACAGCAATCCCAGCAGCAGCACCACCACCACAAACACCACTACCAACAGCCAAGCCACAACTGCACCTGTTGCCAGCACGAGTCATGATGCCAAAGCCCAGCGAGACGCTGAGCCAGCGGCCAATTCTGCTGCAGGAGCTACTGGCACCGCTGCCGGGCCTGCCCTCACCAAGAAGCTACCCAAGCACAAGTGGCGTCCGCTGCCCATCGATCTGGCTAAGTCCAGTCGCCCCAAGCCGATTGGCGGCCGGCCAAATCGGCGCTTCAGCGACGATATTGCCGACCAGCGCCGTCCGCCGCGCGTCTACTACGACCGTCAGCCCGGTGCTGGAGGAGCGGGAGTCGAGTCGCGGCATCCACACGCTGGCCGGCATCCGTACGGGTCACGCCCAGCGACTGCTACGTCCGAGCGCGTGGATTCCTGGCGTAGCAGCAGCAGCACCACCACCGCAGCGTTCGATGAGCAGCGCTCTGGAGCAGCGGGTGGTGCCGGGGCAGCGGGAGCGGGAGTTGGTTCAGCCACGCGCGGGCCGCGTCGCTACCGGACGCCGTACCGTGGCGGGCGGCAAGGCCGGGGCGGATTCTCCCGACAGGGACCAGGTCGCCCGACTCATCGCATACCACGCCATCTGCTAGCTTCGGGCGAGTATGCTAACTATCTCCCGGCGGACGCCGCCGGCGCCGACTCGCAGTCCTCGTATGTGCTCATGGGCACCCACTATTTTGGCAACGTGCCCGCCGCCTACATCGAATTGGACGCTAACAGCATCAAGGAGGCCATCAAGAAGCAAGTGTAAGTACATATCGATACATTTCGCCTAATGCCTTTTGCTGGATAAATATATATTATATATGTATATTCAAAAATGTAAACCCTGCAGCTAAAGGCATTACATCCGTTGTTACTAAGAATCTCTTTGTTGACTTCCAAACTATCTCCATTTGCCCCCCATAGTGAATACTATTTCAGCGTCGATAATCTTACCGGCGACTTCTTTTTGCGCCGCAAAATGGACCCCGAGGGCTATATCCCAGTTACTCTGATCGCCTCGTTCCATCGCGTTCTCGCACTGACCACCGATGTGGCTGTGATCGTAAACGCCATTAAGGAATCGGATAAACTGGAGCTCTTTGAGGGCTACAAGGTGCGCACCAAGACGACACCGACCACCTGGCCCATCACGGAAGTGCCGGAGGTCACCGAAGGGGAACAGAAGGCTATCGGCACACTGGAGCAGGAGCAGTTGGAGCAGAATGATGGTCAGGAGAAGCTGGAGGAGGAGACTGAGGCGGATTCCCCGCCGCCCATTCTCACATCGGCCATGGCCACAAAGCCGCTGAACACCATTCCGCCACCGCCGGTGCCACGAAACCCCCAAAATTTGGTGCCCAAAATGTTGCAGGATAAGCAACAGTCGAGATCCTCGACCATTGCGGCTCTAAACTCTGTGAATGCGATCAGTGCGCTGACCCAGCAAGTAGAGGGTGGTGCCGCTGAACTGGCTGGACATTTGAGTGGACTGGCTGAGAGTGTGAAGCCCAAGTCGACATCGACGCCGGACAAGAGAAGTGCTGCTTCAGCGGGCAATGGAGCTGGGTCAGCAGCTGCTTTGGTGGCGGAGCCGGAGGGCATGTGGAAAGAGGTAAAGAGACGCTCCAAAACAAATGCTATCAAAGAAAACGCTACTACACCACCACAACAACAACAGCCACCGCTTTCACAAACGCTCAACAACAATAACGATAATGTCAAAACGAACAACACCTCGTCCAAGTCCAAGTCCTCGTCCAACAACGCCCCATCCAACGCCTCATCATCAGCCACTGTGTGTGTAACCACGAACAATGCTTCCTCAGCCACCAAAGCAACCACCAAAACCACAACCACCTCCACCGCCACTACCACCACGAACAACAACATTAAATCTGGCAATGCTGCTTACTCCAAAACCCACTCCAAATCCTCATCCAAAACAGCTGCTCCGCCATCCGCTCAGTGCCATGCCGAAAAGGAAGAACTAGACTTCCAGTTTGATGAGGAGCTAATGGACCCCCTACCCCCTGGAACCGGACGCATCAACAACTTCACCGAAAACTTCTCCGACGACGATGAATCAGACTACGAGTTTGCCGATCGTGACATTAACAAGCTGCTGATTGTGGCCCAAGTGGGTCGCGCACCCAAACACGAGGGCTACGACCGCACCGCCGACTTTACGTCGCGCACAAAAATCACCCAGGATCTGGAGAACATCATCAACGATGGATTGGTCAACTACGAAGAGGATCTGTGGACCACCACCAATGTGGTTGCCGATTACAAGACTGTCAATGTGATTTCCCAGGCGGACTTCGAAAAACTGGCCGGTGGTCGAAACAAATCGGTGTTACCGCCGCAGGTGGTGCCACCACCGCCACCATTTGAGGAAGATCTTGATGAAACCCTGGTGGGTGACACCACACTCAACTCCACGCTGAACAACACTCTCAAGTCCCGACGTGCCCGCTTCTATGCTGCTCCCAACTCGCACTCGATTGATCCCCGAACGCCAAGAAAGAGGAAACTTCGTCACACCGCCAATCCGCCAGTGGAGGCCCACGTCGGTTGGCTGCTTGACACTGTGGAGCATCGTCCTCGCACCACCTCGATGGGTTCCTCGGCGGGCACATCGCCCACCGCCTCGTCGTACGGATCGTTCGGATCGTCGGTGCCACAGTCGCTGCCCGTATTCCAGCATCCATCACATGCTCTTCTCAAGGAGAACAACTTCACCCAACAGGCCTACCACAAGTACCATTCGCGCTGCCTCAAGGAGCGACGGCGCTTGGGCTACGGTCAGTCGCAGGAGATGAACACCCTGTACCGCTTCTGGTCGTTCTTCCTGCGCGAGAACTTCAACAAGAGCATGTACAACGAGTTCCGATCGTTGGCGCTGGAGGATGCCGGCAATGGTTTCCGCTACGGTCTTGAATGCCTCTTCCGGTTCTTCTCGTACGGCTTGGAGAAGAAGTTCAGACCGAATGTCTATCAGGATTTCCAGGACGAGACGGTTGCCGATTATGAAACAGGTAAGAATTTGTTGGGCAAATATAAAAATTATGATAACATCTAACGAACATTCCTTACTAATATTAAACATTTTCATCAGGTCAACTGTACGGCCTTGAGAAGTTCTGGGCTTTCCTAAAATACTACAAGAATGGTGAGAAGTTGGAGGTGCAGCCCAAGCTGGCCGAGTACCTGAAGAGCTTCAAGAACATTGAGGACTTCCGCGTGGTGGAGCCGGAGATCAACGAGATGCTACAAGGAGTGGGCAGCCTGAATCCAGGCCGTCAGCTCAACCGCCACCGCAGTGTGTCGGAGAGCGATGGCACAGCTGTAATTGCGGCCGGCGGTCGTCGCCTCAACACGACCATCACCAACCGCAGCGACTACGTGGGCAGGTTGCTGCAGCAACAGCACCAACAACAGCAGCAGCAGCAGCAGCATCACCAGTATCAGCAGGGATACGGCGGCTACAATCAGCAGCAAAATCGCAGGCGCACAGGCTCCTTCGGCAGCAGCACAGTGCGCATTCGCAGCGGCTCCCTGGGCAACAAGCCGCAGGTGGCCAATCGCAATCAGGGATCGCAGCACGAGTTGCGACGCGGCGGCAGCAATTCTGGCCTGGCGCCACACAAGCGACAGCAGCAGCAGCAACAGAAGCCGAAGCCAGGAGCAGGATCACAGACAGGCTCAGCACGTGCCACCACATCAGCGGCAGCTACAGCAGCAGCAGCCGCATCAGCAGCAACATCAACAGCGGCGGGAACGGCAGCAGCGACACCAGCGGTAACGGTATCATCGGGGTCGTCGTCGTCGCAGAAGTAGTTACAAGATAATGCAGAGACACTTTTTGGATTAGGTTTAAGTTAATAGCTACCACTTAGTTTTCTGGGGGCCCTCGCATTTGATGGCTCCACACTCTTTTGTTTATTCATTCTTATTATTCTTTTGTAGTATTCAAGTCAAGCGTAAAGTGGGATGAGTCGTTAGCGTTTAGCATAATTAAGTGAAATTTTTGAAATTTGTTTATTGCAATTTGCCTAGCGCTCGTTGGTTTAGTAGTTACGATTCTAAATGTTTGTTTCTCGCATACCCTCGACAAAAAACTAAAACAATGGTTGCTTACGAAATGCTCAATGCTCACACAAAACACACACACACCAATTACACACAGCGGGGTCTGTCTGCTTTGTACCAGTGCCAACCAGCCATGATCTTGGAAAATATCGAAACGATTGCCCTTATTTTTTTTTTGTTCTGTTGATTATTCTCCTTATTTTTTATGCGATGCAAAAATCAAGGCAAAGATTTTCCTACTTAGAGCAGCGTTAATAGTTGACGTAATGCCATGAACTGTTGTACTATACGATTAAAGTTAAAGCTAATAACCATAACCATAACGATAACGATATAACCTATGCAAATATTACCTAACGAAAACTGAAAACCAATCAATCGAAATTGATACGCAAGCAACAACAAAAACCAAATGATCTTAATGCAAATAAATTTTGTAAATTACAAAAGAACATATATATAAATACATATATAACATATATACATTTATATGCAAAGGTACACTGAAGCCATGAAAACGCGTACATAAGAATATGATTACTAACTATAATTATGATTATTTTTTGTGTGTGTGACCTTAGCGCAAATGTAAAACGTATTTGTTTAAGAGGCAGCGAGATCTTGTAATCCTTAAACCCAATTGAGGCAAGCGGGGCTCAAGTGCCAGCGAATTTTAGTTATTTAAGCATTTACCACAAGCCAGTCCAGCGCAATCGCAATCGTCAGCGGAGTAGGAATAGAAATCCGACTTGGACTCGGGTCCACCATTGCTTCCCCTGTCGCACTGCACTGCCCCCAGTCTATATCAATCCAATCTATCGAAATAGGTAACCCCGAAAACCTCAGTACCCCGCCAAGCATTTAGAAGCATGTCAAAACCATTTATTTTTTACCTTTAGTTTTGCACTTGTTAACTTTTAATTCGAGAAAGCTACGACTACAGAAAAAGTTCGAAAAAACACAAAAAAATTTTAAAATCACACAAAAATTGTCAAGTCCAAAAAAAAAGTTTAAAACTTTAAAAAACGAAAAGGCAAATCATGCAAACGAAAAAAAAGCATTCAGAAATAATGAAGTTTGTTTCGCATAGTGAATAGACCTAAACTTAAACATACGTGAGAAATCAAATCTAAGCTTAATACGGATAACAACTATATATATCTGCATATATCCAAACACATATAGAGAGACTTTAGAGCGCGACGGCGTTTGAAAATACCATAACTAAATAAGAGGCAAACGGTGAGGTTGCAGAAGTTTGCAAAACTCTCTCAAGGTCCTTCAGCTCCTCGATTTTGCTCGCTCATCTAGCCTAAGCAAGCATACACACAACACACACTACAAACCACACAAATTCGAAGAGTGCAAAGAACGTTTCATTAAATATTATTTTGTTATCATTAGATATCTGTAAATATATTTCCCAGCTTCTTTTTAAAATGTCGCCTTATCAATTGATACAATTTTATCCACACATAAACACAATCACAACCACATTGGCCAGACAATTCTGTATCTGTATGAGCTTAACGATCCGATCTATCAATATTATAGATATTACAAAATGAGAGAGATGTCCGATCAGACAAATCAATCGGCTGTTGCGTAATTATACATATGCCACAACTATTTTGTTTTTCACATGAAGTGTTGACTTTAGTTTATGATAACACACAACCAACCACACTTGGATCACTGACTTTTATGTGCACTTTAAGTTTGCAACTTTTATATGAATAATTTAAACTTAACTCTACGAATATGATACAATACACACAGACCTACGAAATGAACATAATGGAAACTCTATTAAAAGTAATTTTGTAAGCTACTTAAATATGGAAAATGCGAGAGGA
Source organism: Drosophila simulans (assembly GCF_016746395.2). Classification (NCBI taxonomy): domain Eukaryota; kingdom Metazoa; phylum Arthropoda; class Insecta; order Diptera; family Drosophilidae; genus Drosophila; species Drosophila simulans. The sequence continues at coordinate 24,441,429 of NC_052523.2, read as the reverse complement.
AAACTAAGCAAAACGAAAGAAATGATTAATGTGAAAAACGTGATAGTTTAAACCATAAAGAGTAATATTTACTACTATTATTATATTAATAATTAATTATACGATGCATATATACATATATATATATGAATATATATGGATATGTATGTGTAAAACGGAAACCACAAAAATTTCTAAACTAACGTGAACAAAAAAAGTAAAAAATTTTTTTAAAATTTCCAACACAAAAAAATGTTAAAAACAATGAGTAGAAAAACTAAAACAAAAAAATGAATAAAAAAAAACTTGAAAAAACCAATATATGTTTGTTTGCTGATGGGGTGGGATGTGGTAAAGGTGGTCATGACTTACTCCAGCAATTTGGGTTGTCTATTTGGTTGGGAAACTTTCAAATTTTTGGACTCGCAGCGCGCCCAATCGATTGACCCCTTGAGTAATTAACCCCTTCGATGTGTGTGCCATATTTCACCCGGCGACAAAATGCAGGGGCTTCCACTACGAACATCATCCCGTGCAGCAGCTGGGATCTCCATCCCCGACACATGTTGTTGGCTTTGGAGAGCATTGGGTGTCACAGATTAACGCCTTACTTGAATTATGGCCTGGCCCCCGGCTCCACAGCAAACTACTCCACCAAATCCGGTTGAGCGCGGGGAAAAATCATGTATAAAACATAAGCGCCACCACACAAAGGCATTCACACTGAAGTTTACTTTAAAATGTAATTTTCAATGGGTAGATTTAGTTTTTTTAATTATATTTGTTTTCTGCTATAACTTAAAACCAATTGTTTATTTTATTTTAATATAATTTTTTTTTTATTATTTAAGTGCTAAGGAATTTTTCGAAGTGCATCGAATGACTGCTTGTGCGGCCTTATGTCGACAAAAGGACAAGACGCAAAGGCACGCAAGGACCTGAACCGGAGGACGAAGGACCTAGGACCTGGCACCTAGCACATAGCAGGCGATAGCCTGGCGAGGCGTTTAAAAATTGAAAACCAATTTTGTAGCGATTTAAAACAGACGATTGGAGGGGGCGGAAATGGGGGTCCTTTGGAGTGGCGGTGCGGACCGGCAGATGGCGTGTGTGTGCCGGCTGCCGACTGGCAGTGCGACTTTTCGCACCTCAAGCGCAAGTCCTGACCCGACAGAGCTTAGATTGTGTTACCAATATTTATGGCTCAATGGGGATAAGGGCTTTCGGCTGGCGTGACCGCGACCAGGTCTAATCACACGTGACCCCTTCTCGTTGGGCAGGGGCGGGTTCACATATCGCATTCATATCGAAGCTAAATTTAATGGGCGTTTAACGTGTGACTCGCCTTTGAACTTTGTCCGCACTTAGCTCACGCACATGCTTCCGGAGGAAGGTGGGGGCTGGAAAAGTCGGGTGTTTCGGAGTTTGGCTGATTGGAATAGCCGTCAATGTTGCAATTTATTGGCATTTCCTCTAATAACCAGTGACTGCTGCTCCTTTCAACAGAAACTGTAGATATACTATCATAGAATATGTTAAAGGGTTATGGTTTTAGCCCTTTAGAAAATCTTTCAATCCCTGCAGTTCTGCCACCGGACAACCCCCACAACCTGTCATAGGTTGTCGCTAACCAGACCCATTCCTGTCCACATGGTGCATCATGATTCAGATTACGCCCACTTTCCACAGGCTGAACAAACACTCGACATGTGGTGGGGCAAAAGGGGTGGGGGCACGGGGGTAACCACAGGCATAACAATTTGCACTTTGGCTTAGCGTAATTATTGCCGCGATCCATAAATATAATTTTGAGCTTTCAACAATTTTAATACCGAAATTTTCGCTTTGGTGCGCCGTCTAATTAGTTCGGCCCGGTTGGGGAATTCCGGAATCCGTATTCCGGATCGAGGGGGCGTGGCAGGAGTCGACAAACCTGTGTCAAAATTTTATCACCGCAACAGAAATGGCCGGAACCAGGAATAAAACTGGCATGGCGTGGCCAAAAAATGATCCCAATATTCGAAATAATTAAATAAAATATTTCATAAAATGGTTTCCGGTTGCAGCGTGGCGGCGCGTTCCATCGAAAAACTAATTATATTTTAGGGCTTTCTATCATTGGTGGAATCAACCGAAGCCATTGGCCATGGTAAATACAGTACATGAGCAATAAATATATCAAATTTATAGTCTGGCTATGAATTGCAACTGGTTTTCTATGGCGTTCTTTGAATGTATTGAAAATTAAACACGTACGAAATGTAGCCAACCATTTTTATTCGTCATTCAAATATTTACCTGTGCCGTATTAATATGGGTAATTAATATCTGCATATCTGGTATCAAATATCTAGACTCTGTAAAATATTTTCCGCCATAAATTTGTATGTTTCACTTGCCCAATTAGCCGAGCCTTTCGCTTAGGAGTAGGTCGCAAATTCGAGGATCTGTGCCGGAATGCAATTCCATTAATTCTGGCTCAACTCCGCTCAGTTTGGGTCTACTCAAACTATTTGCATGGCCATTATGTAGCCCACGCACTTGGCAGGACCTTAATGGGTGGGGCTTACACAGCAATTACATTTCATTTTAAATGCACTACACAAGTACAACCCGCACCCACTCCAAACCTGACAAATTGTCACAAAGCTGGCCGAGGACCCAACGACAGGGAGAGGGAATCAAATTAATGATATGAATTTCTTATTTAAGGACATTAACGCAAGGTCTGCCTCCTGCTGACCACGATTTGCTGATATCCGAACAGAGATGCCAATGGGAGTATTGAAAACAGATGGTATTCTTCCTTATATCCAGAAAAAGTATCTTAAGGATTCTTTACCTAAAAAAGCTTTAAATGAATATTATATAAATAATTGAAGACCTGAAAAAATAAACAAGTAACCCAAAACATCACCCTCCAAACACAGAGTCACATAATTTGGGTATCGAAATTGTCGTCTGTTGAGTTGAGTGCCAATAAACAGGAAACGGAAGTGCGTCAGCGGTACTCGCCAGTGCTCGGTTATTTATTAAACGTCAGGCTGGCCAGGATCAATTGCCCCCACAAAGATACACACACACACACGCAGGCGGTGCAATTAGATGTATACAAACGTATTTTTTATGAACGCACAAGCATTTATCCGACGGAGGAATTGAGCAAGCTAGAAATGTCCTTAAAGGCATTGGCAGTGTGCGGCTAAAGGACAATTAGATAAATACCAAGACACGCACAGCCACTAGCTCCTGTCGTCTGCTGCCTTTTTTCGTTGTTGTTTCCCAAACCCCTCGTCGTACCTATTTGCTTTGTTTTTTCTGCCCCGTTGGCATTTTTGTACACTCTGTGACCCCAGGACCTTTGCTTCTTGGCCAGTCAGTTAAGCTGCCATTGTGGCCATCCTTTGTGTGTGCTGTGTCCTGTCAGAGGAGCACGGGGAGCACTGTTGTTGTCCGATAGTTGTAATTGGCCAACTAAAATCATGTGACAAATTAACAGCGCAGAATTTATTGCCTGCCCGCCGCCTTAAGCTGTTGATGAAGAAATATTGTGTGCGTTCGTTTGCTCCGGTCTTATCCTGCGACTTTGCTCCGCAGGCATGAGACAGCATTTTGCGATAGCAGCCGGGTGGAGGGGTAGCTTGGCTATAAGGACCAACCACAAGGACCTGACTGAGTGTCGAAGACATTGGCAACTCCAATCGGTTGCCTTGCTTACCTGTGGCAATTAAATTGAAAGCCGTCCATTGTGTGTGCGTGTATGCGTGTGTGGGGTGTGTGTATAATGTATCTAATGGAAATCGCCCCGGTGAATTGTGGCCACTTCCCAGTCCCAGCTAAGCTGGCAATTAGGATGCGATGTGTGATCGTTCGACTGCTGCTCAATGGGATTCAAAACCTTTTATTTGAAATGTGCCGACGCAGAGAATATATCAGGATTTTACCTTCATTTTCAGCTTGAACCAGGATCTCGTTTAAAATTACTGTGAAAGCGAATTCTCTGGTTTTCCTGATGATGTACTTCCTAATTTTCTGTCAATTTTTAAGTGTATCTGAGCACTGGCATTGTTATCCGGAGCGGCGGTGTTGTTGTTTGCTGATGCCGTCGTTGTTGCGGCTCAAAACATTAATTAATGCGCCTGCAGCCAAACGACGCCATTTTGTATGAGTCGCTAGGCAAAGACACACATTGCTCACACACACACATACGGCCGGAATAGTACGGCAAAAGTACAACAGACTCCGGCCGGATAGGCGGTGGGCGGAGGGTGGCGGAGAGGGGCGTGGCCGGAAAGACACCTGCAGGCGACACGGGAATGCGCTGGGCCATGCAAAATGCGTCCATGTCTTATGAACAATGAATTTTAGATGTGCCGCCTCTCTTCATCTACGTGAGTGCATGCATATGTGTGTGTGTTTGGCCAAAAAACATGCCGCCATCACACACACATTTGCACCTGTGCAAGCAAACATGTTTTCCTCGGATGCCAAATGCCGCTGGCCAGCGGAAAGGAGATGGCTAGTTCCAAAGTTGGGTAGCCGGATGACCAGCGGCCAAAACGAGAGCAAGCAACAAGGACACGGCAGGAGCAAAACTAAGAGCGACATGTTTTTCCATGGCCGAATGGGAAAATTTGGGCGAACAACAACAGCAGGAGCAGCAGCAGGATAAGAAAAGGACTTAGGGGTTTTGGAATCCTGCGGAAAATGGTAGCGTGACGGAATTGAAAAAATATTGAATATGTTATGGGAGCAATAACTTTAAATATATACTTATGCTAAACATTAAAGGTTAAAGCTTAAGGTTTTATAATATATATTTATTGAGTGAAATGCTCATCAATAGTTTGCTGGTTAAGTGAGAGCAACAGCCGCCGCAATTAAACACACAAAAGCTGCAACGCTGCGAGCATTTCCGGTTGGACCCTTTCAACAGCCCCGCTCCGTCCACTTCCGCTGCCGGCTTGCAATTAAATTAAAATGGCCGGCGGGCAAGGGCGTGCGCGGAGACACCTAACCGCTCCAAAAATATGATAAAACGAAGTTCGCCAAAGGATCTATGGACTGGACTACAAACAGAGCGGCAAATTGAAGGCGCTAATGGCGCTGATTTGGCGCATTTTAATTAACCCTTGGCCTTGGCTGACGTACAACGTCGCAACTGCGTGGCCGACTGATTTGCAAACAGCCAGGCGGCCAGGCTGCTCCTTGAATATCCTTCAGCGGCAATAGCCATGGCAATAGCAATAGCAACAAGGACAACGTTGCATTTGTAATGAGAGTGGTGCTTGAGCAAAATGGAAAATTTATTGCGCTGACAGTTATGGGCCCATAACAATAATAAAAACAGCAGCTGCATCGGCGGAGGCAGCGCGTCGGTGGCACCAACAAGGATCCATTCCGGCTTGCCCTTTGCCACGGCGACAGCGGCTTCGTCCTGGCGTTGATGATGATGGCAATGATGGCGTTGATAGCCCAACGAGATGCTACTTCAAACTCGACTTCAATTGCTATGCCAGCAAGCCATCCGGCCAGCCAGTCACCCAGCCAGCCAGCCATCCTGCCGGCAAAGGACACTCATTGGTTTGCCTGCCATCCAGCCGTGCTGCCATCCTAGTTGTCCCTCTATTTTGCACCGACAGAAAATATGGACATAACCATTGTCATTAAAGTGGCACGCGCACTGTGGATAAGTAAACTAAATTTACCAACAGTTCGATTAAAAAGGTATGCAAAAAATGATTTCAATATTATAAATATATATTTGCATACTTGTGGGTGCTTTTATGTGTGATTTAGAAGCGATTGTGATTTAAGAGGAATGATATTCACACCACTGCCTTCTCACAGTGTATTCCCGCTAAGTGCGCTGCCTCCAAGTGCAGTGTTTCGGTGTTTTTTTCCCCTTTTGTGCCCTGCTCATCAGCGTCGCATTTGGTTAATGGCAAAAAAAGAGCCGCCTGTCATAAATGTGTAGCTGCGATGGCAGGCTTTCAACGCTGTCGCGTCTATATTGACGGCCATGCAAAATAGATGTTCTGATTTGTCCCCTGGCCGCGTATTGAGTATACGCAGCGTGGCCGCATTAAAGCCGCTTGACCTGACTCGCCAGCTTGAGGCGGGCTTTAAGCCGACGAGGCATGCCACAAGACACGTACCGGGCGTCTAAAAGTGCAAACAGTCTGGCTATTTATGCACAACAAAATGCCACGAATAGTTGCCGGCAACAAAAGGTGGAACCTGGGCCATCTTGGCCTGATGGATACTCTAAAGCCAGCTGAAGAACTCGAGGGGATGGCGCAGTTATTGCTTAAATCTAGAAAATCTTTTACCAAATTGATTAAGCATAAGTTTAACTTTTTGTGCGAGTTTAATTAAACTGCAATCAATTAAGTGGCAGAACATTGTTCATTCGTCTTTAAATTTTCTATACCTCAGCACGGATTCGTTTGCTCCACACAAACGGCATCCTCCACCATATAGTATTTTAAACATTTTTATTGTGCAACCTAATGGCCGTTTTGTTGTTTGCTCCGGCTGCTTTGATACGAGCAGCTAGCCATGCACGTGTGGTGGGAGGGGCAGGTGGGGGGAGTGTTCTTTATGCCACAGAATTGTTTCACTAATGCACGATTCTCGTCTCGAGAAGAGGTAAACTAGCCCCAGCTTAGCCCCCCAATTGAATCTATGAGTGGTGCATTCGTGGCGGGTATGCAACGCATCTAAAGTCGGATACTTTAAGATTTTCAAACATGCTCGGGCTTACAATAAGCATATTTACACATTTCGCCTCTTGATATGCGCACTTATTTATGTATTGGACTGTGTTTATTGCTGCAGGATCTTGCGAATCCTTTCGTGAATCTTCGCCACGTCCTGGCAATTGCTCATAAATAGCCAACTGGAGAAACCCGGGGCAGAAGAAAACCGTGGCTGCGGGGCAGCAAATTATGAATTATAGTTTCCTTTAAATAAATTTCTTGTGCTTCGCTTTTTCCGTTAGCTGTTCTTTAATTTTATTTATTTTCCTGTGCGTTGCGACAGTCTCGCAGAATTTACGAGTTCGCCTAATTGCATGCGACAATAAATTGTCCAACTGCTAAAAATTATGAGCACAATTTTTCGCACTGTATTTCGGTAGCTCGCTGCTTTTTTTCAGGATTTTTGGATTTTTTTTTCGCAGAGGTCAGTCCGCGTCGACATCGGACATTTTTGGCCTCTTGCTGTGATTTTATTTATGCACCATAATAGTGAATAAAGTGCAGGCTGGTCGGCATCGAAACGGATATTAAGCGAGAGATTCACGATTCAGGATTCACGGCTAAAAAGTATTAAATTTGCATTCGTGTCCGAATTCAATCATATTTCGCCATATCCTCTTGCTATTGAGCGTTCAATTTTGTTATATTTTAATTGCAATTAACAAATTATACGCATTTTTCTTCGCATGCAAATATTCTCATCAACGCTTCTCTCGTAACTTATTAATTTTGAATATAGTTTACAGAATTCAGGAAACCGAATTAACTTGCCAAATGGCGTGGAAAGTCAATAAACGTCTATCTGATATGTAAATTGAACAAACGAAAGGAGGCTCTTTGGATTTATTGCGAGTTTTATTAAGCTCTAGCGTTGAAATTGCAATTTAAATGAATTACCCAATCATTTGTAAGACTTTTCGCACAAAAGTTAATTAATGCCCATTTATAGAGAACTACATTTCCATTTAATAATATTTGTGTTTTAGAAAGGTTGTTGGCTGAAGAATGAAGTTAACGCTAAGCTGCATTTATACTTTATTCCTAGAAACGTCAGACAACTAACTTGTGAGTTAGAAACTTGGTTGGCTTCTACACTGTTTGATCAACTCATTCCGAACACGTTCTTCATTTCCCGTGGATGTCTCCGCTAAATATTCCGGGAGCTCTCACGCTTCGCTTCCGTCCACCACATGCTCCAGTGCATCCCAAACTGTCGCTGCGTATTTGCATTTACAAATACAAAAGTTTGCAACCTCTGAACTGTGGCCTGCCTGTATCCTTTATCCTTCGGCTCGATAAACTTGTCCCCTCGAAATGTTTGTCACACGTTTAAATGTCAAGTACGCGAATGCTAAAGACAATTTCTAAGCAAATCGCACCAAATGCAATGCAAACCACATAAAAATGTCAAAGTTTTGTCGAGCGCCACGCAAATCTCGACTTCCGCCGAATCGCTCCTTTTGTGAGAAATGCAAATTTTATCATTCGCTGGAACTAACTTTTACAATTTCATTATGTTTCATTTGCATCACGGCGTTGCATGCAAATGCGCCACGCCTTTCTGTGCGTGTAACCAAGCCGAAACTACATATCCGTAATGATGCAGGTTGAAGGTACCGACGAGATAGCAGTTCCAACTTGTGATTAACCAAAATGCCTCGGGTTATCATCGCAGTGGAAAAATGGAGAGAAAATCTCAAACTCCACCATGAACTTTCCTGATGTATTGTAATAATAGAGCCACTTAGTCAAAGAATTCATAATTATATGGGTCCTTCTTGGAAGTCGTGAAAAATAGTTCATAGGTGACCAAGATACCTGAGAACCCAAGAACCTTTTATATTGGTTGTATAACTTATTAGTTTCTAGTCAAACATAGTGACGAAGGAATCCCTCTGAAAGTTTCTTGACATTTTTCTGCGGGTCAGGTGCTTGAGTGCTGGGACCCTTTTATTTGTTTTGACTGGAACCTTGGTCCTTAAATGGGCTCGAAAGTTTTAGCCAGTCCAAGGTTGCCTCAGCTGTGTGTGTAGGTGTGTGTTGTGTTTTGAGGACTGAGGCAGCATGTAATATAATTAACATTAACATTTGTTGCGATTTGTTGGAGCGGCAATGCACATTTACCTAATGGCAAACTTTGTCTCAGTGCCGGGCCCGTTTTCTACGGAGATTACTGACACGCCGGGATTAAAAATTCCCTTTCAAGTGTTGTGGCAAGGACATCCTAATGAGCCCCAGGACCTTATCGCCGCCTCCCCCCCTTGCGCCACCACACTCCCCCACTCCACCGCTCGCACTCTGGGTAGCAAATTAACATATGCTTTTTGCGTGGCGCTGGCAGAAAGAAGATTTCTTATTCTATTAGCCGACAGCACTGGCAATAATTTAATTGGACCATGCGCACTGCGTGTATCCACAAGATACGAAATGAAAAAGGGGGCCAAAAGGGAGAGTCTACGGCAATTTTTCTTCGTTTCACCTAGCGCCTAATGAGAACGTAGTGCCAGGACATTCGCTCCTGGCAAAAGGACACTAAAAACGCATAAGCTACGAAACTTTTTGAGTTGCGACTTGCTGCCGGAACATTGTTGCTGTATGGACGGTGTTAATTAAAAGGCAAAACTCATGACACAAACGGAATTTGCGGCGCCCAAGGTGCCGCTGCAAATGAATCGTATATACTGTATGTAGATGAACGAATCCCGGGCGAGTTCAGATAGCATTTGTCGCGTAATGTGCATGAATAATAATTTCCATTAAGATTGTCCTCGAAAACTTGCGGTGTCTTTTACTTAAGCTGATGTAGATAGCTCCCTTTTCCTTTCACTGAAAAATAATGGATCTTTCTCCAGTTAAATAGAATGAGAACTGATTTTGATTGGAACAGTTGTGACCATTTAAGAAACCAGCTTCCTTTGAAACCATTGAAAGGTATTCTACAAATTTCATATAGTCTATAATTCGACTCCTTTTTTTTTGCTGTGTATGCTCCCAAAGAAATGCGACGACTTGAAGTTAATTTGTGTAGCTGCTGGAAACCTCTTAAGCTCTTTCGAGCACTATCTCCATTGTAAATTCCGTCTTTCACACCTGTTACACGCAATTATCTCAACCACGGGCCAAGAAGAAACTCCGGGCGGACTGCACTTTGGGCCATGTCCTCGGTTCCTGTCCCTCCGATGGAGTTACCATTCCCATCTCTTTCGTGGGGTGGAAAATGAGTTTCGGATTAGAGGACAACCCCCCGTATTACCTCGTCACTCCCACACTCCTTCCTCGCCAGTCATCAGGCAGTCAAAGCGCAGTGTAAGTAGCTTGGGCTAAGTGCCACCAGCAGCACCACTATCGCCACCCGGGGCTGGCACCACCAGCACCAGCAGTACACTCAGAGAAATTGGTTGTTTCAGCATGAGAGTAAATTGAATTACTTCTTACTACTTAGCTTAATAATTTGATCATTTCCTGTTTTCACTCCCTTCTTAGTTTGATTTTTTGCTATGCTTGTTGCCCATTTCGGAGGATGTAAATGAATTCCTCTTTGCTTGGGCCGCATGAACCGAACTAGGCCGCATTTTCTCTCCGTGCAGCATTACCCGTTGAGTGGAGCACGCACTGATTGCCAGTGAAATGCATGTGAAATTAACCTCGTGCGCTGCTCGGTTTAATTTGCACTCGATGGCTGGCAGTGGGCGGCAGCGGAAAAGCGAAAAAAGTTGGGCATTGGGGTTGCATGCCAATGGAGGCGACACGCCGGCGTCCCAAATGTAATTTTCCCTTTGCTCATTTGCTGCCTGACTGGCTGATGGCTGGCGACGAAGACACGGCCATGGCCGGGCCAACTGCACCACTCAGAGCACCACTCACTCAGCCCGTCACCCACTCATCCACCCATCCCACCATCCACCAATCCACCCATCCATTCACTCACCCACTCAGTTGGCCACGCGTCAAGTTGCGTAGTTGCGACGGAAAGTGTTGAGCAAGTTGTCAAATGGTCTGTGATGGCTGATGGAGCAGCGGAGGATCTGGCTGACTAATAATTGCGCAAGGGTGGAGCACTCTATGGCAAAAGGTCGCTCTGAATACTAGAAGTACGTACGACTCTACCACTTTATGTTGAATTTACAAGGATGAATATCTTAGTAAAGGTTTAAAATGATTATTTGCTTTAAAAATGAGACAAATTGGCAACTCGTTCGAGGCGTGGTTTAATTTATTATAAGTCGACATGGATTTGAAGCGGATTTAAGAGCACTCAATTACCATTGCCAACGCATCTGCAAACATTGATAAGCCGCTTAACTGGCCATACTTTTCTCACAATTTATGGCTCGGATGCGCGTGCACACATAAAAGTGCGGTTCGCTTATAATGAATGCTTAATAAGCATTTGTCGAATACATAAGCAATGTCCATTAAAATTGATTTCATTTGCTATGCAATTTACAATTCATCTTCGCTATAAAACGCAGCCAGGCAGCGAATTTCGCGGCACTTAATCGCACCGTCCAAACCAACCAAACCATTCGAAATCATTCGAAAGCAACCCATTCAAAACTCAACCCACAAGTGCGGACTCCGCATAAACTATTCATTTCAGTTCGATAACAAAGCCAGTGCCAAAGCCCCAAGCAGCCCATATGTGTTCATTCCATTGAGTTATTCGCCGCATTAACGAAATCAACATTTAAATTGCAAATTGTGTGCATTTTGATTGAAAAATGCCGCGTTGACGACCCCGCCTCGGATCACAGATAGACCAAAAGAGGTGGAGAAAGGCCATGGAACAATGCTCCGATTCGGTTCGGTTCAGCTTGGTTTTGTTTCACTGTACTCGCTGGCAGCTGCTGTCTTCACACATCCACAGCCACCCGCATACAATTTGCTGCTCTTTTGTGCAATAAAAATAACACACAACCAACGAACATTTCATGCGCATTAATGTGCGACATTTGAGAAATGGGCCCTGGACTCTCAAACTCTTCCTTTCATCTGAGTGGTGTATACACGCATTATTTTGTTTCAGTACAGGGTATTTGTTAGGCACTCGGATGTATTCCCTTTGATGGAAGAAAAGTAACAGTTAAATGGTAGCAAATAACTCATACGATTCATTTAGTCCAGTTGATATACTAGCAAATAGTTATATTTTAAACCTTAATCTTTCTATATGTATTATCAATACCATCGTAGGGAGTCTGGCTAAAATGCGGGGTATCTTATAGTCGTATCCCAATGTTTCTTATTTCTTTTTGCATACCGGAAAAGTGCAATAAAAATGCAAAAGCGAATGCGAATTGATTGAACAGAATCGGACAGGACATATACTTACATTCAGTCACGCACCATGGTTAACGGAGAGCGGTATGTGCGGGGAGGGGAAGGCCCAAGGAAGGGGAAAAACGAGAAAATTATTCATTAACACATGCGTAAAATGCGAAAGGAGCATTGCCATAAATAAATAATTGATAAATTGCAGATGAATTTTCATATTTAATGATGTTTAAGTGAGTGGGGCCTGCAAATGCCAGTTTTGTTCGCATCTGGGTGTGCAATAATATTATGTTAAAATATACGATTACAATTCGGAGTTCGGTTTCCTTTACTTCACGTTTTTACGACTCCAGTTGCCTGCGATGTCGCACAAGAGTGCGGCGTATGAAAATTGATTGTTGCTTTATTTATGGCCTCGCACTCGCAGAGTAGACATAAAAAATTAAGACAAACATAAAATGCAATCATGCAGCTTGGTCTGGATATGGAATCTAGCTGCCTTCGCTACATCCCAAATACGTTTAGTCCATTCGTCTGATTTGGTTTTACGTGCGTCGGGAGACATTGCACGTCCTCCTCAGGGTTGTCATAAAGCCACAACTTTAAAAACTAAAAAAAGTTTAAGAAATATGTTACTTTAAACTAGTTAAAATGTGCTAAACTTGTTACATACTATCAATCTCAATAATCATCCTATTTATACTATGTTTACTTTTGAATAAAACATGAAAGTATTACATTCATTCATCAATAGGAAACGTGACAACCCTGAGTCGCTCCTGAAAGGGCGACATTGAGGTCGCTACATGCCTCCTTGGGTCGTGTAATAAAAGGCATAAAACTTTGCCTCTAACGAGCATCGTTTTTACGATCCTACTGTTTGACATCGAACCGAAAAAAATGTGTACTGATATGGGGGAACTGGAAGGAACTCCCTGTGGAATCCTTGCAGCCTGACAAATGTTAAGCAAAATGAACCCTTAATGATTTGTAATGCGTGCTGGTTTTAAAGCGCCTAAAGAGCAACACCAACCAACAAAAGGGGTTAACTTGATGGGAGCTTCACTAAATTTAAACCAGATAATTGATCATTGCAACCTAATTAATGCCGTCAAACATGATTACATAAATGTCGACAATAATTTATGGATATCAATGAATTCAGCGAACGGAAATGCAATGAGAGCAAGTTGGTGGAATATTTAATGCTGTTAATAAAGAAATATGGCAATAACCTATGGTAACATTTAGGTTCGCTTAAACTAATTAAACCATTATTTTTTTTATTCATTTGTATGGCCCAACAAAGTGTTCATGCCGCACTGCCAAAGTGTAGACGGTTTATTAGGTTTTGAATTTAGTCAGACACAAAGGAGCTCCATTGTTCCACTCGACTGAGATAATCTTCATCCAACTGCAGGCACTTCAGCCTCGAATGCCCAAGCCGGCCCTGCAAAATATGTAATTAAACTTAATGAGTGTAAAATGCTCATGTCCTGGCTCAGACTCGTTCTCGTGCTCAGTTTCAGGAGCTGGCTGCGATTTTGGCAACAGCATCGAATCAAATGCTGTCAAGCAAATCAAGTCATTCATTTGTCAATTAGTTGACAATGGGTCAACTTGAGCTTAACTGCTTCTGCAGGCCAAAACCAAAAAGCAGATCCGACAAATGCTAGAGCGTAATTGCATTTAAGATTTGCTGAAGTCCAGTCAAGAATTAACTTGGCCTTAGGTCTGCTCCGAGTGGAGTCACATTTTGTAATTTGGTATCGCTGATGAAATGCATTTCATTAATATTTATTTGCCTCAGGCATGTCAAACAAGACAGCTTGGCTTTGGACTTCTTCGCTGCCAAAGGCCAGTTATTGTGGAAAAATGGCAAATTCATATTCCTCAAAATCCAGAGTCTCAGGCAAAATCTTGTGAAATATACTGTTAATTTTCAGCTCTGATAGATTAATTTTAATGGAGCCTCGTTGAAATGATTATTTATGTTTATTGTTCTAGGGCGTACGCGCTTTCACAATTTTAATCACTTTTCGTTTTTAAATTTATTTTCCCCCATAAACTCTTTTAATTTTCAAGTAGTATTCAACATAATTTGTGGCGGTCTTAAACCATAATATATTTTTTTAATGGTGCGTCAGTATAAGGAGGTTCTCTAGAGTGCTTTTGTTTTTATTTCACAACCGCACTCATATTTATACTTTCAACCTTCGAAATTATCAATATAACTGCTTAAATTATAGCTGACATAATGATCCATCCGGTCATAACTCGACAAATGGTGCAAATCCTGCCAAGTGTAATGGTCGATAGGATAACACTTCCCGATATTATTGAGGATGCAATCAAACCCCCAACGGAAGATATTAATTCCGAAGCAAAATCGAATGAAGCTGAGGTGGAAGATAATGAAGAGAAATCGGAAGCGGTTTCTGAATCCGAAAATGAGGTATCTGAGGTATCTGAGGAGCCCAAGGATGAAGAGGTAAAGTACGCGTGGAATGCACCCTGCATGATGGTCATCTTCGAGGATGGCGATGTCAATTGTGCCCTGCATCACCTGGTCGAATCTCTGCAGGATCCCTTTGCCTTGGATGCGGTTGCCGTGATCTTGGTACAGGAAGCTTTAGCCGAAGAAATCGAAAAACGAGTTAAAACTCTGATGAAACCCTTGGATGCCAGGGTGGCCAATCATCCGTGCTACAAGCGCACTCTGCTAAAGATTGACGAACTTAGGCCGAAAACTATAATAGGTTCTTCAGATCGTGTCTTACCCGATGCCACGCCCATACTGGTGCGGGACATACCACACAAATTTCTGGGCGATGGACCCACTGGCATAATAACCATGCATATTTTTCGAACCCCCTTTGAAGCCACTCAGATATATAGAAAGGAATATCCCCTGCCAATCGCATCGGTTAGTATATGGAATGAGCGGGTTTCGAGTGTTTACGATGTAATTGGCATGATGAATCTACTCGATACCTTTAAGATCAACTGTTTCACTGTCGATATGGAGCCTATTAAAAGGGCATTCGAGCTGAGGAAGTATAGTGCTTGTATGCATCGGGGATATCACTATGAAACACTGCCCATAAATGGCGAGCGAAAGATTATCATATACCCAGTCGGAACTATATTTGGTAATTGAAGTGTAAGCTGGGTAAATACAATACCATTATTCGAATCTTATCGCCACTTATTTCATTTTATTCAAAAATGAATGGTATCCTTTCCAATTAGGGAACCATTCACCCCTCACCTTTATGGTGTTGTGTCAGTATCTAATGCATGCAATCTAATTCAATGGGCCGGGGCTTTCAACAGCTATTTACACACAGAAAGCCTGTTGAGAACATTCAACTCGCACTTTTCGTTCGCTAATCTAAATTAATGCCTCTCACTGCGAATCGGAATAGGCTGTGCAGCGATGTTTTATCATTCAATTAAAAAAAGGGAGGAAAGCAGCAGAAAACGCGTGCATGTGAAATTCGCGAAATAAACCAGAGGATTTTCGCACATTTCCCCCGCTACGTAAAAATAGTGGGCGGAAGAGTGGAAGCAATTGGCACCACCCCACGGACGGAATAATGAAGTGTTTAGTTGATTATCTAAACGCACGGCGCCGTATCCGGATCCGGGAGCACTGGGCCTAGTAGTGCTGGAATTGCTTGGGGTTTTCGGGTAGCGGTTGAGTCAATAATGCGCCAAATAAACAGCTAACAAGTTGGTAATAAAAGAACTCTAAAATTGCCCGAGATCCGACCGATTTGGTAGATTGCCAGGCCCCCCACCCATCGACCAGTTATTCACCCACACGCAACTGCAGGTAGTGGCAGGTAACACCGGACTGAAAAGTTCCAAACAAAAGCACAGCCGTTGGCCATGGCGAATATAGCCATATATATAGAGGCGATGAGTGCCGCGGGGGCGTGGCACGCATTGTCTGCAGGTAAGCCTTTTTGCGGTGGGGCCCACTTTTTGGCGCTGAGCAACAACGCCACGCATTTGCATTGATAACCGAAAATGTTGGGACTTGAAACGAGTTTAGTTTGGCCTGCTTTCGTGTACAACTACTATATTTCACCGGTAAATCAAACAGACAATGGGCTTCAAGCCCCGTAGATTGTTGTAGAACAGCTGCGGTCAAAATGATGTAAATTGGAGCACATGAAATTGTGGGCATTCTCAAAAATTGTGTATACGCCATGTTAAAGAAGATCAAAAACCGTATTGTTCGTTGCATACTTTCAGGCAGAGAGTGCATTATGTATAAGCCAGGTAATAAGAAGTCATTTTGAGATTGTTTCCAGTGCATACTTTTAGGCATATTTTGACATTATGTATACGTCCTGTTAACTTAAGCAATTTAAACGGAATTCAAAGTTTTATGCAGTTTTTTAATTGATTGTATTTATTCTAGATTTATTAAAAATGATAAATTCTGAAAAATGAAAACAAAATTAATGGTCGGTTGATGGAACTTTTTTTCTAGGTGATCAGTTTCAGCAGCTGCTACTAGTTACATCACCGCAATTGTTTTCCAGGTAAAAGGAGGCGTATGCGTAAAGCCTTTGGTTCTCGGCTCGCCACGATGTTTACTGGATGTCTTAATTAAATTTGATTAGCTGTGTGCGCAAATTAGTTAGTTTTGCATGGGAATTGATGAGCGTGATGAGTTTGCCGACTAATTGGCTAATTGATTGATTGTTGGAGTGGTTGCAGTGCCTCTCCTCAAAACATACCGCCCAGAATGTTTGCCTAATTGCGCTTCAAATGCATTCGCTCGCTCCGAAGTTGGTATTCTTTGTGTGCATTCACTAATGAAAATCGAATGAGGGCTCAGGAGCCAACGCTGCCGCCCGGCAGTCAATCAAAAATGTATTTGCCCAGTCCATGGATTGCCGATGCTGCTGCTGCAGTTGCTGTTGGAGCAGTTGTGCTATTTGTTTTTAAATATTTTCAGTAACGCAGATTCCTTAGCTAGGGCAGCGCCTGCATAATACATATCGGAATAACCTTGGTCCGAAATTCGCCAAAAGAATAACTGCGCATTGTTTGCAAAGAAACAACTTTGCTTTCTGCCTTGGCTGACTGGCATGGTTAGTAGTTGTTGCCGTCGTTGTTGGCTGTCAGAGTTTCCCGGGGGATGGAGATGCAGTTTTCCAGGCGGTGGGCGAAAGTGCTAAAGTTTCCACAGCGCGCATGAAATTTCCACTTTAGTTGTGTTGTGTAGTAAATTTTTGTTTTCGCTTTTTGTTTCTTATTTTTTTCCCTCCCTCAATTCTCGAGATTTCCCCCTGCGCGCTCTCTCGTGCTTATTTCAAGTAGTTGAAATTATTTTATAGTATAAAACTTTAGTTTTTTAACTTTGCCCGGTGCTCTCTCCGTGTTGCGTTGTGCTGTTGTTTTGCCTTCGCTGGGCGAAAGCCCTTCGTCCATTTGGCGTCCGCACGCGCTTCTTGTTTTAGCATATTTATATTTTAATAAGCGTTCTGGCAGCTGCGCTCCACCGCCTCCCATTACCCATTTCCCCGAGCCTCCGATGTCCTGCGTAATTTTACTGCAATTTCTGACAGTTTTAGAAATCTTCGCGAGCAGAACTTATGAACCCAAATGCGCCTGTCAGTGGCAAATGGCAAACTCAGCCGGGATGCTGGGCTACGGAGATGCCGTGCTGGCTGGCAGGCGGGCAACGTGGCGTATGATTGTTATTAATTTCATATTATGTGTAAGCACCACTGCGATATCCTTTGTTGCCTTCCGCCCGTTTGCAATAAGCAATAAGCGTCAGACGGAATGATATTTAATGTCA
The DNA here is from genome assembly GCF_016746395.2 of Drosophila simulans. Lineage (NCBI taxonomy): Eukaryota > Metazoa > Arthropoda > Insecta > Diptera > Drosophilidae > Drosophila > Drosophila simulans. The sequence goes on along the minus strand of NC_052523.2, from coordinate 24,423,591 downwards.
GGAGGCCGTAAGAGGAGAGGATGAGACGAAGGCATCGAGAGGATGACTTCGAGGTGCAGTTCAAGTGGCTCCTCGGAGCACGAAAGTGTTGAGATTCCAGAAGTGTTTGAGCATCCCATTTGCATAAAGTGCGGTTAATCTCGTTGATGTCGAAGGCTAAGTGAAAAATTAACAGCGCACAGTGGAAACAAGATTTGAAAATTTAATTCAAAACCAAAAGTATTGCAGATTATCCACAGTAGTTTTACCTTCTACTCATAGCGGGAAACGGCGGGATCTTTGAGTTGATCTTTGGGTGGGTTCTTTGAGTTGAATACCTATGACCTTATATCCCGTTTAAACAAATCCGCTCGGTTATTTTGATTGAACTTAGCTAGACGTGGAACCCTCTCTTGAATTAATTAAAATTCAATTAATGCTTTTGTTTAGTTGGGCGCAGTGAGTGTTTAAAAGGAAAATCCATCACAAGCATGAATCAATACGGCTTTGTTGTTGCTACCGCCGCAATTGTTAACCATTTTCACTTCAATACAATGTGACATGGCCCTCTTGATTGAGTATGGATGTATGTGTGAGTGTCGATTGTTTATGACAGTGTGGATGTGTGTGCGCGCGATGGCATTGTGTTTGTAACAAAATATAATCATAAACGTAATTTAATCGCGCCAAACCGCGTCTGTCACGTACTTGCCAGCCACAGATACAGATACAAATACACAAAGGCACATTATTGACGCGAGACACACACACAAGCAAACATCGAGATACACACGTTTGGCAGCGTTGACAACAGAAACTGTTATAATAATTCAATTCAATTCAGCCAGCCATTCCGTAATAATGTCGATTCAATGTTGTAAATACGTTGCGAATCGTTTGCGACTTGCCAAATCTAATGATCACCTGTTTGGCACCCGCATACCTCCCATTTACTTCTGTGTGTGTTTGCCGGGGAATTGATTTTGCTATCCAAGCACGTCATGTTCCATGGGTATCCGTAAGCTCACAAAACTATTTTCTATTGAATTAAATTGTTATCATTACAAATGGCAGGCCAAATGAGATTTGTATTTCGGCTATTACAATGTTTGGAGCCCAGGTAAAACGATTGTTCAAATAATTAGATAATGTAGGGAAATCGTTGAGATTAGTTATGGTAAAAAGGATTCTGCAGTAACTTTTCATAATGCATAACAATCGAGAAATGCAGAACTTTAAAAAATGATTCATTTCGAGCTGATTTCCTGCTTTCATCAAATCATTCTCAAATCATTTTCGAATTCAAATTTTCATTATTCGCATTCAAACGCCGTTGAGGGGCTTCATTTACTGCATTCGCGCTAGTTCAGCGCGTCTTGGAGATCCTGTCTTATGGCGTCATCCGCCTTTTATGGGGATTCCTTCACCGGCAGCCGGTGAATCAGTCACGTGTGTGCAAAATCAAAACGAATTGCGGAGCCTGTCTCCCTTCCGCGTCCTTTGTTTGCCATTTGCGAGCGGAGTGAGCGTGAATGCGCGTAAATTACGGCTGACAGGAGACGGCTTCCTCTGATGCGGATGCCGTTGGCTGATTGATGCGCTTGCCCGGGTCACTCGGAAAAATGGGATAGTTTCCCAAGCCAATAGAGTATCAGATACTTACCATGTTGTGTTTCCTGTGGTGCCTAAAACACCATACAAACATTAAGTTGATATATTATTAGAGCAGCCGCAGTTAGGTTTCATTCGAGGGTTATATGATTTTTCCCTGTGCATCCAGCGCTGCAACTTTTGCCACTTAGCCGTAAGCCGCGGATCCAAGGCTCCAGAAATCGGAGCCATTCCATTGCACGCATGACAGCTGCCATGTGCTGGCATTTTAGTATCCTACCCCATCCAGCCATCCTAGTATCCTGGCATCCACGCATCCTAGCAGTTAACCACAGCAGCCCAGGGAGCGCTTTGTCCTTGTCACCTTTTTAGTTTTCGGTGTGTTGACAGCCGAGCACTCAGTTGACAACGCTGCGCTGCCAGCTCTTCTCGTAACGGTTGTACACTGAGCGAAATAGAAGAGCTTCGTCATGACCTTACAGAGCCTATAAAGTCAGAAAAATGTAATTAGCTGCGGGAACATATCGATTAAGATCTAGGTAAGCATATGTAATGAATCATGTCTAAAAAGTTTTGTACATTCCTTATTCATTACAATCATTGGTTGACATTATGACATTACTTACTTGGAAGATAAAAAAGTCAGTAATTGTTATGTAATCCTGTGGCTCCCCTTTTTTTCCGTGCATCATCATCTCATCTTCGAGGAGAGGCAAGTGCATTTATCTCGATCTGGAATGCCTTTTGAATAACTTGCCATATTAGCGTGTTTCCGTTTCCTTTCAGCTCAGCAGGCAGCAGTCAGCATCTCCCAGCTTAGTTGTGTCTGGGCGTCCTTGTGTGCGTATTTGTCAAAAGGATTTGGCAGTGATTTAGCTGCTGGCCCAAATTTCATACCAAATTCCGTGTCTCTCACTCACCCGCCCTCCGTTGCTTGCAGTCAAACCGCCTGACTGACTGACAGCGTCCCTGAGGCGTCCTGTCTGGCCTGTCTTTTGGCCAGAAAGGCAGGATTAGGTCGCGCCCAGCCCTTTTAGCCGCTGCAAATTAGCTGCCTAATTGTTTGCCAAAGCCGCAACTTTGGCCATTTCTTCTTCTCGACCAGGAGAATTGCGAGAATAGGGTATGTGCTCGCCATTTGTCGAATGACAGCTGAATAATGTGAGCCCCATAAGCAATTAACGCGCCTGCGGAGCTTACACACGTACGTCTCTGGAGTGTGCGAGTGTGAGTACAGTGCAGGTTGAGAAAATAGCATCAATAGCTTAAAAATATCTCTATGTCTATCTATATGTATGAAACAATATTTATAGTTTTAAGCGTTATTGCACTGTGATACTAACCATCTTATTTAAGTAGAAGTTTAGTGCCTTAGCAAAGTGCTATTTTCGCTTTTTGGCTAGGCTATCCGTGTATCTAATTGTTCGACCCCAACTGTATAAGTGTGCGCGAATCGCTATCTGTGTGTGTGGCTCCTGTGCAAGCTTACAAATTGAGTCAATAATTTTGTTGGGCCCCCGAATGGGCGGGAAGTTATCCTCGTGCTCCATTCCTGATGGCACTTTGTGCATAATAAATAAACGCCATGAAATACGCGACTTAACACGCAATGCGCAGCAAAGTCGCATGTCTCCATCTCGCGCCATTGTGTGTGTGTGTGGGTAAGCACCATATGACACCACCTTGACTCATTAATTACGCACTGGCATTTTTATTTTCATTGCATACTTTTATGCAATTTATTATTACAGCATTGCGGGGCAGCGCTGAAAAAAAGCACACGCTGAAATACAAATTGCCTTTTTTTACGCACACCCATATATTTAAGTATATATGCATACACCAGTGACTTATTTACCGAGGGAGGTGCTCACGTATACTCTGGCCAACACACACACACTCAAGAGGAGTTGTGGCAAAGAGGACAAGCCGCAAATGAAATGCGCGCTGGATTTTTGAGCTGCCTTCCATCTTCACTTGGCCAGGACTTTCCTGATGGTCCATGTCCTTTGGGCCGTCCCATAAATAAGCACAGAACTGTAAGAACTGTTAATATTGTAACAAATTACTTACTATTTTAATTTAACGGTTCAATGCAGTTTTTCAAATATTTTTAAACGGAATCTTAAAGATAATGTTCATCCATATAACTTTATATTTGCTTGTTTTATTTAAATCCACTTTGTAAAATCCACTGTATATTCTTAATCGAATAAACAATCTTTCCGTTTCCCCTTCCCAAAAAGGTAATTGCAGAGCAGTAAACTCAGTTCGCCCCGAAAGATGTTCAATAATCAGAGGGCAGCTAAACTTAATTTTCCCCAAAGCGAGAAGGCTTTAATCTTACTGCCAGATCGCAGCGCATTTCCGTTTCGTTTATGCTGGCTGGCGACCCCTCGCCAAAACCGAATAAATATTCACTTTTTACTTCACTTGTTGTTGTGGTTGCATTATTATTGTCGTAGTTGTTGTTGTTGTTATTTTCAGCGGTGATGGTGATGCTGCTTCTGTGGTCGTGCTGGTCGAAAATTCCCCAAAGAATCTGACGCACTTATCGCAAATTACTTTGGCAGTTGCAGCGCAGCGTTGCTTTTGTGTATAAATTTAACAATTTACCCATACACGTGCAGGCATGTGTACATTGCAAGCGCAGGGGATTGTAAATTACCATACACATACTGAGACTAAATGTGTCCAAGGAACGTGCAGTGTCCATGGCCGGGAAATGGAGGGCAGGGCAAGGAAAGGACAGAGCGGGATTTGTAAAACTTTTGGCCAACATGGCGTATGCATAATATTTCTCCCTGCCGCATGTCGGCCGACAAACTTCATTAACAACAGAAAGCCAGAAATGCAGCAAGCCCACCAACTTGCCGCAATAACAATGCAAATGTAACAGCTCGAGATGTTGCAGGTTGCAGCTGCAACGGCAAGTTCTGCTGCTCCTCCGTTGGCGTTGCAATTGCATTCCTCCAATTAGCCGCACAACTCATTAAGCTTTCCCGGAGACTTACCGCCTCTTTTTTTGAAAGCACACTTTCTGGCACTCGTCAATTAGCATTTGTTTCGGGGCGTTTAATGGCCATCCAGATGTTGCTGCTGCCGCAATAAATTATTGTTGCCGCTGCCAGCTTCATAAGATGTTAACGCGCACTTAATGCCACTTAAAAATACGCATAAATCGCAGAAAGAGTTTCGGCCAAACGGGGAGAAAGGCAGAGAATGCGATGCGGGAACGGTTGGCCACTTGTCCACTTACATGGCTACTTACAACGCTGCTCAAGCATATGCATGCAGATGACCATGTTGCAGCCACCACCCACCATGCCACCCACCATGCCACCCACCATGCCACATCAGTAGCAGCTGCATAAAAACAAGGTCGAACGGGGGACAGCAGAAAATGTGCACAAAAATGAGGCAACAAAAATAAATAAAAATGAAAACCGAGCAACAACACAGCAACAGCAACTGCGGCACGCAATTAAGTGCATTTAATTAATTATTGTTGATAAAATAATATTTTTGCAATTTATTGTACAAGCGCCGCCAGTTGGGCGTTCCTGTGTTGGTTGGGTGACTTGGTGGGTGGGTGGTGACGTCCACCGCCCGTTATTTATGCATATGTGAGCGCAAATAAATAACGCCAACGATGGCGGCTTGAAAAAAAGGGCTGCTTAAGAAAAATTAGACTAAGAAATACTCAGTACATAAATGCGAGTTTAAACGCATTATTATGAAATTGATGTGGCTAGGATAAAGATTTGATTAGCAGTTACTTGAACAATTATGTGTACTTTAATGATTCAGGTACTTTTACCTAAGAGCTACATACCTTCAGCCCTTAACATTACAGGGTACCCATTACGTTTGCTGCATCCTCCTGCGTTGACGTTATCAGAACTCTGGCAGTTACTGGCCGCAGACGCAGCGATATCGCTCCTGTGGCAGGAGCATTGCCTATCGCAGTGGCCAGCATCGAAATCGAAACTATGGCAGATCAATTCGAATAACAATAATTTCTTCCGGTCCAATGGCAGCGCCAGAACAATCAGACAGCGGCAGAGATGCAGATATATACGACTGCGAAAGTATCTGCATCTGCAACGGCAATCGCAACTGCAACGGCATTGTTGCTGTTTGCTGCATTTTAAACAGGATGCGCATAAGTATACGAGGATTGACAGGATGTGCGGGCCATGCACACGCATTTTGTTTGCCGCTGACGCTGCCACGCCCCCTCTGTCATTTTAAATCGTGGGGCGGCATACACATGTTCAATGGGCGGCTTTCGCCCCACCCAGCTGCACTAATTTGTATTGTATTCGCTGTTAATGAATTTCATATATTGTATTTATGCGAATGCACTTAATGCGAAAATTATTTGCGTTGACATTGCTGTGGATCGCAGTGGATTTTCAAACGGCTGACGATTTGGAGAGACGCGCTTAAAATAAGCTGGCGATAAAGTGATATTAGATGTTATGATATTAAAGCAATTTTTAATTTCAAGCCAGATAATTAAAGTTGTGTTTATTATGCTTATTTATATTAACGATTTATTTAAATTCCCTTTGTGTTCTGGTTATGGCATTTATTGTGACCGAAGTATCCAGATCAATGGGTTTTGCTCCACTCCTCACGCTCTTCGCGCTCCTTTTGCACTTCGTTAAGATACGGCTCCAGGTACTTGATGTCCTCCTCGTACTTGGTCCACTGCTCCTTGGGCAGGATCGTCTTGGTCATGGAAAGGTGCAGTGCTCGAAGAATGCGGTAGTTGCGCTCATCGTACAGTTTGCGGGGCAGACGACGCACTGCCTCCGTCACATCCTCATTCTCGTACAGACAGTCATCGCGATACAGGCCGTATTGGTTGAATCCAGACATGTTGTAGGCCCACTTTCCCAGCTTGGAGAAAACCGCTGGGCCCACTCTAGCCACATATTTCGACATGATTTACGATCAAGAAAAATTTGGATACGACTACTATTAAGTCCACAAGCTGACAGGTGACTCAGGGCTACACTGGTGAACTAACAAGTGTGAGTTGTTAAGGGACTATGTATGGTCAAAAAAAGTCCCCAAACGGCCTTCCGAAACATAAATCCCGATTATCAAATTTCGTTATCTGGATAATGCAATGAAGCAACTAAATTGCAGAAACTAATGCCCCAAGAAAAAATGTGGTTTAAATATTGTATTAATGCACTTCTTTAATTTACGAAACTTGCAAAGTTAATTTGGACTGTCATATAATTGGGTGCGGATGTGGACTTCCATAACGCGGAATTGTCACAAAATATTTTTGCAGACGTCAAGTAAATCTTTCCAGTTGTTTTACAGATCAGCACGGTCCGCAAGGACCGAAGCCACAAGCGCCAGGTCCGCAGGGTCCACACGGTCCGCATGGACCACAGCCTGGTCCGAAGGGTCCGCAGGGTCCACAGGGTCCGCAAGGACCGCATCCTGGTCCCCAAGGTCCGCAGGGTCCGCATGGTCCGCAGGGTCCGCAAGGTCCGCATCCGGGTCCACAGGGTCCACATGGTCCGCACCTGCCCTCAGCCACTGGGTATTGGTTTGTGGAGAAGCAGGGCAGCGGACAGCAGGGTCCTCCAGGAGCACATGGTCCAATGGGGCAGGGTGGGCAGGCTGCACTGGGCTTGTAGTTGATGGGTCCATTTGGATAGCAGCAGTACTCCCTTGGTGGCGGAATGTCGATGGTCTGCGGCTTCGGCTGGCACAGGATCGACTGACACACCTCACGTGGTTCGCAGACGCGCTTGGGATAGCACACCACATAGGGGTCGGGGATCATCGAGGGGTAGTAGATTACTCTGGGTTCTCGCACCATCTGCGACACCCAAATCAGCTTGGGCACCTTGATCACCCGCGTGGCATCAACGACCTTTGGAATGGTGATCTGCCGGCATCGGTTAACCACCATTGGCTCCGGCACAATCTTCTCCGTGAACACCACGCGTTTTTTGCAGATCATGCGTGGTGGCTGCTGCACGGTAATGCATTTGGGGAAGGGCGGTGGAATACGTGGAGCACATTGTGGCAAGGCCTCCAGTTGGGCGGCATTGTAGCACTTGGGTGAGCACTCGAAGGGACCGCAGCAGGGGTCACATGGACTACAAGGACCGCACGGAGAGCACATGTTAAGCTTCGACTAGAATAAACCGAAAGATTAAAAAGTTAATTTTTGTTTTTTGTTTCTTATAAAATTTGATCAGAGAAAATTTAGAAGTGTATCGAAGCGAAACCGGATTCAAAATGCGAGCTAAACCTGAGTAACGAGCATAGGTAGATTGACAAGCAAAGGCAAGGCCTACTATTTAACCAAAATTTGGTAGAAATTTGTATCTGATAGAAGCCATTGCACAACCTGTCAAAAGAAATTGAAAAAACCTTATTTTTGCTTAAATCCGATTTTTATTTACAGCCAATGAGTCGTCCATGCGTTGACAAAGTATAGAGAACTATAGACTTTTGGTAGAGATTGTAGCAGAACGGCGAGAACACTATGGCAATCTGTATTGGTGATAGACAAGTTGGTCCACTGAGCACCGGTTTCCGACAACAATCCAGGCAGCACAACGATGATGTTAACAGGGGCCGCTGGGTCCACAAGGCACTTGAGGACCGCAAGGACCAACTGGGCCGCAGTGGGTGTTCCAGGGAGTTGGGGCGCACGGGTAGCAGGGGCCGCACTCGGGTGACTCGTACGGACACGGGGGCGAACAGGGTCCGCAGGGTCCGCAAGGACCGCAAGGACTATTGCCGAGCGGTCCACATGGCCCGCATGGAGCACAGGGTCCACACGGAGCAGGGACAAACGGACCCGACGGCATTGTGAGGCCGCAGGGCCCGCAATTGGGCACGGCGCATGGTCCACCCGGACCGCATCTCGGCCCACAGGGTCCGCACGGGCCGGGTCCGCAGGGACCACATCGCGGACCGCAGGGCCCGCATCCCGGACCGCAAGGCCCACAGGGTCCGCACCTGCCCTCGGCAACAGGATACTGGTTTGTGGAGAAGCAGGGAAGCGGACAGCAGGGTCCTCCAGGAGCACATGGTCCAATGGGGCAGGGTGGGCAGGCTGCACTGGGCTTGTAGTTGATGGGTCCATTTGGATAGCAGCAGTACTCCCTTGGTGGCGGAATGTCGATGGTCTGCGGCTTCGGCTGGCACAGGATCGACTGACACACCTCACGTGGTTCGCAGACGCGCTTGGGATAGCACACCACATAGGGGTCAGGGATCATCGAGGGGTAGTAGATTACTCTGGGTTCTCGCACCATCTGCGACACCCAAATCAGCTTGGGCACCTTGATCACCCGCGTGGCATCAACGACCTTTGGAATGGTGATTTGCCTGCATCGGTTAACCACCATTGGCTCTGGCACAATCTTCTCCGTGAACACCACGCGTTTTTTGCAGATCATGCGTGGTGGTTGCTGCACCGTGATGCATTTGGGGAAGGGTGGTGGGATACGTGGAGCACATTGTGGCAAGGCCTCCAGTTGGGCGGCATTGTAGCACTTGGGTGAGCACTCGAAAGGACCGCAGCAGGGATCACAGGGACTGCAAGGGCCGCACGGAGAGCACATGTTTTCGACTTAAGTTTTCCAAAATAAAATTTCTAGAAAAATAGTATACGTATTTTTTGTTAAAAATTTTTACTGTTCAATTTGGAAGTTATTCGGAGCGAAAATAGAAACTGAATGAGGTATAACAGTAGGACGACAGCATTGCACAATAGTCCAGGCCCACTTCGATCGAGATTTGAAAAACCGAGCTCTATGATCACACCATAGTGTAGGGTTTTTGTTGTGCAGGTACAGTGAAAATCTTTGAGCTTTGAATGGAAATACAATACTAACAATACTTAAATCTGCCGGATTCGATTGCTTAACCGCTTGCAATGAAAAATCGCAGAGCGCTGCTTGAATGGAATGCATTTTGCAAACCGGATTCCATCTCCACATGACGTATGCGCGACGTATCTGCATATATTTCAACAATATGGCATCTGCCGTTGAGTGGGTTTAAGCCTTTAATATGCTAGCGCCTTTATGTAGGCAGGCCGCTTTTTTCGGCCCGGCCGAAAGCCAACTTGGAAAAAACCTACAACGAATTACAGAAAAACGTCGGAAAACACTCTGGCAGCGCCCGGCCTATTGAATATACATATATGGGTTTGTTTTTGCCCAGTGCCTGGACATGTCAGCGCCGAAAAAAGCGTTTTGGTCGGCATGGTAGTTGGTAGTTGGATGGCATATCCTGAAAGCTTTAGTGGGTGGGCGTGGGAGGTCGGGTGGATGGGCGGTGCAATCGGCGCTTTGTGCATGCCACAGCCATGACGACACTGAACAATTGCGCATTCACAAAAAACTACAACAAAGAGCGTGGTCACAGCGGACCATTGATGTTGACAAAGGCTTTTGCATGCGATTCAGGTGAATTCTAAAATATTTGCTCCATTTTAAATGCGAAAAGCGAGGGGCAAACGCTACAATATGCGCTCGGAATAAGAAACGTTCTGGCATTCAAACAATAAATAGAATACGTTTTAATATTTTCTTAATTACACATAACTTGCATTAATTCTAGAAAACTTAATTTCCTCGAATTGATAGCATCATTAGTGATAGCTAAGAAGTCGACCAATATTTTAAATGGCGTTTGCTTCTCAGCATTAGTTGCTGTCTAATAATTCCGGCTATTAAAATTAGGAAATTTAATCAAGTTGCTTCCAGGAAGTTGAGATACAATAAATGTCTAAATTAAACCAATTTAAAGAGCAACATTGGTTCAATCGATTTGGACTCGGGCGTTTCCCAGAAATCCGTCCACTTCTTTGGCCTGCAATAACAAGCCGTTGGCTTATGGTCGTAATTATGCAAGAAAAACATCAACTTCTTGGACTCGAGTGGCCCTGGAGCGCTTATCGAGCGACAGGCTGATGGTGCCCGACCAAGATTCTAGCCACAGACAAAGCGCCTGCTAATCCCACAATTTCCCGAGCCCAAAGAGCCGGCCTAATCACAGACCCGCCACTTGGCACCACAGTGCCACCGAAATTGTCAGCTAATAATGCAAACAATAACAGGCAACAGTCCGAAGAAATGGCGCACATTTCGCATAATTATGGACGGGGCCTTCCCCGAATCCCGGTCGAGATGGCCCGGCTAAGGCGGCGCAATTAGCGGACTTAGTTCGGGACTAGGCCCAAAACAATGTTGGGCTGGGAAATGGGAAAATAAGCACAGATTGCCCATAAATTGGCGCCCACAATGCCTGCTGGAGCTGAGATAGAGCAGCAGGTTTCATTTGTCGAAGATTTCAGGCCTGGCTGCACTGTGAAGAAATATTTGTAGCTCAATAAAATGTTTTATTTTTAAATTTTAGGTATTCCATTTACTTTCATAAATAACTTTAATAGCGCCTAATGAACTGCTGCACCTCCTGAAACACATCCACATTTAGTTCTTATTGTTTGCTCGCATTCTTTGCGGTCCTTTGACGTTGATAAGTATTCTGATTTATTGGCAAACAAACTGTGAGTGTGCGGGTATTGCGGCGGCATTTATTTAAATTTATATATTTATTTATGGGCTGCGCACAGCATATATATATTCACAGACATATAGGCAGATGGATCGTTGTTCTATTGGAATCGGGACTTAACCTACTGAAGCGCAGACGTGAATAATATTATTGTATTTTAAATTATTAGCGCTTTGAAATCTTAACTCGATTTATATACATAAATAATTAAATTAAATGAGACATTTAATGACATGACACTTTTAATACGGTCTGCGAATCAATTCAAATATTTGCCATAATTTTAAATGGGTTAATCATATTTTTCGGCTCCCGATTTTTTACGCATTTGCTTCGATGCATTTCCGTTTGATTTCAATAATTTCAACTTCCGGCACAAACCGGAAATGACAAATAAAACGCAATGCTTTTCAAATACACTGAGAAATAAGATGTAGCATTTTTTGAACTTACATAATTGGTAATATTGGAAATAATGACACTTTGATATAATGACTCACTTTACACCCTCCAAATTGATTACAAATGTACCGCTTTTAAAAGTGTAATAATAGTACTATGAAATGAGTGGCTACTCTTTGGGACAAATAAAAAACATGAACAGTATATTAAAATGCATAGCTGCAGGTTATATATTTTTTCCACGATTATTTTTACTTTGATGTTTGCTTAACTTTCATCATCTCAGTGGGAAACTGCATGAAAATTCGCATAAATTACGTAATTTTCGAGAAGGCTTGTCTCTGCCCAAATCCGTGCATATAAGTTGTGGACTTTTTTTGGCCAGGCAGTAAATTTGCCGGCACATGCATATGGGGAATGACCATGAATTACATAAAAAGCCGCAAATACCGAAGTCAAAATGCGTGGCCTCAACGATTCTGTGTATTGTAAAGCATGCCGATGTGCCTGGGAAGGGGGGAAAGGCATTTGCAGCGCCGTTCCCTTGCAACATGCAAACGATTCAGTCAGTGGCAAACAAGAAAATAAAAATAAAATTCAAATATATATGGCAATCCTTTAGGCACGCGGAACATAATGAAACGAAAATGCTACTGTGGCAACAGCAGCAGCTGCAAGGACATGCAGGACCAATTACCGAGCTCCCAAATCCATGGACCGGCCGAAGCCGTCCGCTTGCCATTTGCCGAATAAGTAAAAATAAATAAAATTGTGAAAATATTTCTTTGCCCAACATTTTTACAGCCGCCTTGCCCCTCCCGTCGCCGCCATTCCTTCGATGACCCCGCTTGCCAACCAGTTCGCAGCCATTTTTACACAAAAAATGTTTTTATTTATTCCATTGGGGCGGCCTCATCCTTTTGCATTGGTGGTCTGCATATCGACTGAAAAGTTTCGATATCGTCCAAAAAATAGCTCTTTTATAAAAAATATTTCTTATACTTAGAGATTACTGCTAAAAAAAGGTTGTAACTTTTCTATTCTAAAAACTATTTTTTTCGAACATGTATATTTGCAGAAACCCTTTATCACGAAGCAGAAGGACATACCCTGGAAATCCTGTGGGCCTGCTCTGTGGCCGCCGGTTGATTTATATTGATGAATGTCCGTTTGTTCGTTAGTTCCGTCTTCGCAGACTGCCAAAGAGATTTACTTGCAGGAGGCGGGAGGGCGTGGCAGTTATTTTACTCTTTGCCTTTTGTGCTTGCTGCACTCGCACATATACACATACATTCGCATGTGCACACACACACTGGGTGCACTTGCTTATGCTCAGTGCCAGAAATTATTGCATACTTTACGGAAATTAACCGCATTTCCATTTCTTGCACGCACACAGGATGGCTGCCCCTTTCCGCTTCCCCCCGTAAACTCCTCTTCGGCTTCCACTTGTATACATATTTACAATTTTAATGACTTTATTTTTGTGCCGGCATAAAATATTTCCACACACTTACAATAGGGGGTATACAGGGTATTGGTTGGAACTTGGTTATATAAGGTGTGAATGCACAGATACTATAAACTTAATTCTTATATATTTAATCTAAGAATATATTACCATATGGCTATCGTTATCGTAAAATATTGTCTACTTTTCAAAATAATATTCAAGAAACATTTGTTCGTATCTAAATGTACATAATTTAAGCTTAAATTTTTGCTAATATGTAAAAGTCATACAACAAAATATATTAATCAATTTTAAGAGTGTTTAAGCCTCGGCTTTGTCTTTTTTAGAAGCCTTGTTACATTTGCCTTGATGCTGATTGGTTCAGGTCCTTTCTGAGTGAGCTGCTGAACGAGTAGAGGGAATTCTCTGAGGGAGCCGTAGTACAATCATATTTCTTTGTGACATTTTCCTTGTTCATTATTAATCAACCGGGAGTATTTTAATTTATGTTGACATGCACTTATTTATAAAACGCAACAGTAATGCGAAAAAAACATTTTAACCGGAAACCACATGCGAAACCAGACAGTCGCTGATTTCTCAGCTATTTTTGGGGGCGGCTATACTGACGTCAGCAGATGTATTGGGTGTGCATGTTGAATTTTCCACGCCCACTGACCTTTAAGCTGTTTATGGCGCCTTTTCAGCAGTCCCTATACAAGGAAATTATTTTCTTCTATGCAGTTTTATAAAAAGATTCGGAAACTTTTCACGTGAAAAGGGTGAAGGCAGCATTGCATTAAGGGGGCCAAAGAATTGGCGTTGGTTGAGTTGTGCCAAATGATATTTCATTTGCAGCTAAATATAAACTTCCATGCAAATCCTGTAGCTTTGAGATGAAAAGAAATCAGCGTCCGACGGAAGGGGTGGAAATTCTTTGGATTAAATTAAGATAGGCTTGTTTGTATCAAGGAAACGGATTCAGCAGGGGACTTACCTAATTGAATTCCACCCAATCTGAGCTGCTCGTTCGCAATGAATTTTATTAAAATCGTTGCAAGGGGCAACAGACTTGCCCGGCTACGGAAATCGAGAAATATTAATAAAGCTTTGATTGCATTCAATCAATGAAAGGCGGTACGTACCCTTTGAGCAGTGACCTGCTGCTCAAAGTTCAAGGGGCAATTGGCACGCCGGATGCGTAATCTATTTCAAACAGCGACCATGCAAATCGAAGAAGCTATTGCTGTAGCTACAGCCATCGCCTCTCAGCTGTCGACTGTCGGATGCATGCGAGTACAATACAACACAATTTGCTGGTGTTGCCGCTGCCAGTTCTCCTGGTCGTCCTTTTGTCCTGTCAGGCCGTCTGTCGAACGGCGAGATGCATAGAGAAATTGCATATAAAATGCAGACAAATAACTTGCTCCCCATGTTTAGCGTATGCCCTAACGCCTGACATTAACAATGCAGCAGCAACAGCAGCAACATCAGCAGCAGCAGCAGCAACAGCAACAGCAGCAGCAACATCAGCTACATCAGCAGCAACCAGCTGGCAATAAAATGTAACAAACACATTGACTGCTGACAAATAGCATTGCCTGTCAATTCATCAAAAAGAAAAAGGCAGCGAGGAGCGTCAGCGAACGCGCAAAACCATTGACATGCACACGCATCGTACACTCGAAGAAAATTCCTTATATTTTTTAAACAAATAAGAAACATCATAGCAAAGTGCAGTTGGATTGGCCATGAACTTCATGTTGTTCTACAAGTGCCACATATTTGTCTAAATATTTATTGCAATTATTATTTATATTTTTTAAGTTCTGTTTGATTTGTATTTTTTGTACAGTGCATCGTAAGCGGATCTGATCGAATGGGATGCAGGATGCAGAATTCAGGAGGCGCATCCTTGCACTGCTGACGCCGCAGTGGCAATGGCAGACTTGCAGCAAATTTGCTTAGCTGCCAAACCAAACTTCGATTGCCGCGAGGCTGCGTGCGAGTGTGTCTATATAAAAGATATAGAGGAGACTGTTACAAATTGTTTTGAAATGAAATTCAAACTGCAGTGGGAACGGTGCATATTGCTATGTGCGCGCACTTTGCGACCTCGAAACTTCATGCCTCGCCAGCGTTGCTGGTTCAAGAAGTTCTACGTAGAAAGTTGACATCTTTGTGGGCAGGATCAGAGCGATTATTTGGTTATTTCAAGGCTTTACATCTGGCAGGTGGATGAAGATGGGGAAACGAGCCTGCATTGCCCGGACCGGTGCCCTTACCTTTATTTCCTTCGTAACAAATTGCCTCAATTATTTCCATTTTACCCAACCCCACGGTTTACTGGCCGTCTTTATGCTCGTAGCTAGGGTGTAAAAACTTTATTAAAAACTTTTGTGCCCAAGCCTTTTTATGAGACCTTGTCTGCCCTAAGTCGGGCCCTGCTTTATATACCGTTCTATGTGTAGGGATATATATTTATAAAATACACGCACATTTAGACGCCTGCCCGCAATACTGCACTCCAGGGGCGTTGAAGAAATCAAATTAAGAGCATTTTCTTTGGCGAAACTTTTGCGCCTGTTTAGAGTTTTGTAATACTTCAGCACCGACCGGCATCCCCGTTTCCCACCTCTTTGTGGCTATTAAGGTTCGTGCCCTATCCGCTGTCGGTCTTAGCCCCATGTGGTTACTTGAAAAATGCTAAATGGTCCCAGAGCAATTGTAGCCACAACAACATAAATAGCAAAAATAGCATCAAGGCAGCAGCATTTTTGGACCAAAAGCCAATGAGATTGCCTGCTGGCCCAAAAGTGTGTGCTCGCTTGTCTCATAAAATGTGCCAAGGTGATGCTTAAAAATACGCTATACTCTTTCAGTCATACAACTTTTACAAAAGCGGTAGGTATATCTATGATATTATTATGGCATTAAAAATAGTTTACTGATCTAGCCTAGGATCGCTTCAAGAATTAGGATGTATAACATCAACATTCAGCACGATTCCCAAAATCCAGTCAATATAGTGTGCGATTTTATTATATATACACCTTTCCGAAACGCCATAGCTCTGAATTCCGATTAATGTCTTCCAAAGTTTACCCGAGATATTTATCTGCTTAACCAACGAACTTCCTGGCTCCGTACAGATTCTACCGCTTTGAAAGCCAGCGCATATCTGCGATTTTTTCAGAGTTATTCCGAATGAATCACGACACTTTTTAATTTTCAGAATTTGAGCCCTGTTGATCCTTTGGAAAATCATTTTTTCGGATATTCCCCATTGGTTGGCGTTCAAATTGTCCAAGTTGTTTATCTCACCCAACCTAATGCATACTGGGCGTATGCTCTTTTTATAAGTCACAGGACCATCTAACAAGAGTAGAGCTACATCGTGCTCGAAAGTCTGTTTGTTGTACAGTTTGTGAGTGTAGACGCTTAGGACGGTGTGCTTGACGTATGTCTTTCGATTTTCTGGTAAATTGTCAAACATTCCCAAAAAAACGGTGCTGCAGAAGGTATTTGGGCTTAGTATAATATGGGCTGCATTTAGAGGTTTCCACTTGCTTACCTTTCTCTTTGATCGAAAACGCAACTAGCAGTTGTTATGACAAATTCTGAAACGAAGGACACCCTTACTATGGTTTATTTTTGTTTTAATTCAGGCAGTGTACAAACGTTTATTGATAAGCGATCCGCTACAGTTTTTTGTGGGAGATGAAATAAATGCCATCCAAGGTGAGTCCTTAAAAACATCCTTACTCGGCTTGTGGTTCACGCACTCTGAGTCTAAGAAATGGGCCGATCCTTGATGTGCTAGCACCAAAGTGAACAGAAAACACCATGATCCCGCGGTCATCTTAACAAACGAACTGATTCGTGAACACTGAAGCAATCTCAAAATGTGATTTATGTACAATCTTAGAGGGAGAAGGTCAAAACTTATCAGCAGAGTTGTATTGTTCTCGAAATGCTGATAGCTTTCGCTACTCATTTAAATTGTAAAACACTCTACCATAAATGTGACACTAAAATATTTTTTATGTAATTACATTTTGGAAAGAACGTTTATAAGTTTCCTTGATTATATTTTTTGTGTTTATTAAAGAATCTTAAGCGTAGGTATTTTTCCCATTCGAAACTATCACATCAACATTAAGAATGATTCCCATTATCCAGTCCATGTATTTTGTGACATCGGTGTATAAACACGTTCCCGATTCGCCATAACTCTGAATTCCGAAAAGATTGTAACGAGTGTTTTTGTGATAGCGTATCTTATTAAACAACGGACTTCCTGTTTCCACGCAGTTTCTTTTGTTCTCGAAGCTGGCACAGATATGCGAACTCTGCGGATAAAATTTAAAGGCATTTTCGCAGTTGACTTTTCTGATGTGTTCCATTTTTCTTGTCTTGGCCGCCGGCAAAATAAACTTCTCCTCTATACCCCAGCGGAATGTTTGAAACCTTTCAATCTTTTGTGTGTCGATATCAAATTTGTCTAACCACAGGCAAATTGGACGTATGTGGGCCTTATAAAGCACTTCGTTCTGAAGTTCAAGCAAAGCAACGTCATGCCCGAAATTGCTTTTGTCATAGAACCTATGAATGTAGGAACTTTGCACCTGGTATTCATCAATGCGATATCTAATACTATGCTTTTGTTTAATGCTCCACTGCCCCAAGCGGACGATGCTGTAGAAGGGAAAGATCTTATAAATGGTAAAAGTATAGAATTAAAATGAACTTACGTTCTCTCTTGATTGAATACACAGCTTGCTGATGTTATCACAAAATCTAAAATGGTATTCTAAATTGTAATAAAATATTAAATTTCATCCACATTTGTATACAAACACTTGTGAATCAGGGCGCCACTACAGGTTTTATTAGGCATTAAGACCAGTGCCATCCACGGTCTACTAAATCTCAAATCTGTAGAAAGACGTGAAACTTCGGCACAGTTCTCGTCAAGAAGCTGCGCCAATCCCTGATTAGCCAGCATCCATGATAAAACAGCAAAATAAACTGCGAAATTCATTATTCCGAGTTAACGGCTGCCAAGCAACTAAAATACTTCCGAGATTTGTTCAGTACCACAGGCCACGCGAATGACTTATTTGATAATATTTTCGAGCGATAGAGAAAGGCGGTCGGTACTTCCTAAGAAATTCCCATAATTAGAGCCATACATAATCAAAACAAATATTCTAAGTAAATGAAATTTCTTTTCTTTAGTGTTTTGGGTTCAATGGTAAGCTGTAGTCTACCCCAAATAGCACACATGCACACCATTTTTCAGTTAACCGGAGTTTACAAGGTCAATTCAGTGGCTTTTGTGTGTCTTGGCCCCTGATCCTGCACCTACTCTTCCGCTTTCCGCTTATTGTTTTGCTGCCCAGCCGCATCCCTTTCAAGTTCAATAATGTCATAGAGCGTGTCGCAGGGCAGGCGTCTAAATTTATGGCCCAAACGGTTGACCCGAAGGCCGGTGGGGCCGGTGGGTCCGGCGGAGCCCGTGGAGCAGCACGTGCTTTGGAGTCAGGGAAATAATTTAGCCAAAAACATGTGAAGCTCGCCATATAAATTATGCACACTCGCTCGACGGACGACAACACATGGGGGCATGGGTTGCTTTAAGGTATTGTATTGTCTATTCGACCTGCCCACTGCTCAATGCAGGCCAACAACAAGTTCGGACATAACTCACCGCCTTGGCCCTTTATTTTATTGTATTTTATCTTTTGGATTACTTTCTGCCATGACCACAACAAATAAACTTGAGCATCTTTGGGAAAAACCCACAGTGGCGCACTGGTGGTGCGGGGAAACTGTGGCCGGAAAAGAAAAGATTTCCGTGGCATTGTTGCTCCTTCTGCTTCTGCTGCTGCTCCTCCATCTTGGCTCGAGTTCGCCCGGAGGTCTGGAGCTGGACAACGGCAACAATTGCGCATGTTAACATACTTGTAAGTAGTTTTTCCACTTTGCCATGGTATTTTGCTTTTTTCCACACCCTATACCCTCGGAAATCTAGGGTGCGTTGGTCTGACTTGCTATATGTTCAAGTCACTCGGGATCTCTGGGTCATTAGTACATGCAGACTTAAAAGTTGTTAGAATCGAAACACATTTAAAAACGTGTTTATTATATACAAAGTCATTCATTCATCACCATCTTAAAAGGAAGAGTAAAATAGCTAACCTGAATACCTATACTTATAATTATTGGATATATCCCAGTCGAGTTCTTTTGTACTGTATCTTGCTGTACATTTTCTCTATTTTTTTTCATCCCCCACAACGGACACATTTGTTTTCCTGGGGGCAGTTGCCTTTGTTTTTGTAATTATCTGCACGTTATTTGTGGGTCAATAAAGTTTCGTTTCATAGTTTGAGCGGTTGTCTGGCTCTCAGCCCGGTTCAGGATTTATGGCATATGCGTTTTGGGCTAATTTTCAGTGCCGCTGACCATGCCATTGGCCAGTAAAACATTAATAGCAGACCGTGTTGGCCAGGAAAAGAAATTCGAAATGCTTCTTAAAATAGCAACGGGCGATTTAATGGCAGCTGGTAGCTGAAGCAAAACACTCCTGGATGTTGATTAATTTATCGATACTCGGGCGTTTGTCGGATGTAATTGTAGCTGCCTGTCAGGGGATCGTATTTCCAGAGATTTATACGATGGGATGATGGGTTGGTTGCAGCGGAGAGTGGCCTTTTTTTCCCCAGTTTGGCGTACAACTCATTTGTGATAAATTGCCGGCAATCGGTGCTTAATTATTTAATAAGCTCGACTGCCAACTATTGAGCTATCAAATTTCATTCGTACTAATTGCTGTTTAGCGTACTCGAATAGCGCGTTGCCATGACTGCGTGCCGTTAATGTTTGCACAGCGCTAATTTCGCATCAATCATCGATGCATTGTTAATTCTAATAATTGCGAATAAACAAATTGCAACTGTCATGTTTTCGTTAGACTCGGCATTTCGCAATTCGGCATCGCCTGCGGCTTAATTGATTATTACAGATGATCGGATGTGCTTATAACACGGCGTCCAACTCGATTTGACACGTATCGTGTTGTGTTTGAAATGCAAACACAATTTGTCCACCGCCGATAATTAAAATACAACTTTTCGCTCTCTATTTTTTTCCGCCCCTCGAAAACAGAAACCGATTCCTGAAATCCCCGCCAGCCGCCTCGCCAGTTTAGCAAAATAGTTGGTAAATTTATTTGCCAAATAAACTGCACACAAAAGCCAATGGCAGCGATGAGAGGCACTTGGCAGAGCTGAATTAAGCTGACCATGGCAAAAACAAAGAGTAAACAACAAATTGAAAGGCATGAAATGAGAAAAGTAAAATAAACGAACGCAAAAAGTTGATCACAATGAAAAAAACGAAGCCACTGGCACACATGCAGGTGTATCCGTATGTGGTAACGTCAATTGTTTAAAAGTGAAAATTCGATTTTGTGGCAAGGCACAAGGCATCGGGACACAAACAAATGGCGTGCCAAACCAAAAAGCAAAAACTTTTCTTTTCCAAATTTTCATTCCCTATTCCCCAGTGTTTTTTTTATATTCCTGTTTTTTGCCATGTGCAGCAAACAAATTTTTGGTGCCTCCCTTGTCGGTTTGTTTGAATTGTCCCTGGTTATTGTTGGCTCTTCCTCCCGACGCTTTGTGTCAGGCCGAGAGTCCTGGCCGCTGATGTGGCCAACAAGACGAGACGAAAAGGAGTATAAAATGGCAAAACATAAAAGAAGTAATTGTTATCCCGAAACGTATAAAACAAACGTGGTCGACGAGCATAAAAAATGTCCGGCAGTTAAGAGCAGGAGAGTGTCCAAGAACCTGTGTCGTGAGCTGCATGAGAAACCGGAAAAGCGGAAAGGAAAATGCGGAGACACCGGTCGGAGGTTTTCCACCACTAACAAGAAACGTAACGATAACGAAAAACAAACTTTAAAAATTGGATTCTTCATTTGCATCGGCAAATCCAATCAAGCCAACGTAAAGACCTCGGCCAGACATATACACAACATAAAGCCGATGCACCACCAGCTGAACCACTCCACCGGCAGCACCACCACAGCACCACCAGCTGCAATTGGGAACCAAACACTGAGGAAAATCAATTGGTAATTGATAATTTCCTAATCTAACAAAGATAGAAAGATGTCTTTACTGGGTTATTCTATTTGCTTAGGTCATACAATTAAGTATTTATATTTATACGAATTTCTTACCGTGTACGCGCTTCCATATGAACATGCCCCACGTTACGTATACGCCACCAGCTCAGAAAGGAACCGAGCGAGAGAAGGAGAGCGGACACGAACAATAAATGAAAGGTGTGCGCCTCCTGTTTGTCCATATAGTTGACCATTGCTTATGGCCTGCCACCGACCACGCCCCCCGCTCGCTGCGCCCGCCCCCCGATCCGGCTGAAAATTGGTAACGATTTGTATTGGACTATGGCCAAGCATAAAAGAGGCTGAGTCCGAGTCCGTTTGGCCATTGTGAGAGTGAGTGCATGTTTGTGTGTCTGTATCGAGTGCCGAATCTTGTTTAAAAGTTTTGTCCTTTTGCAGTCCTGCTGGCAGTAGTTGCCCCCAATCTCTCGCAGCAAGGTGAAAGGAGAAAGGAGGAAAAATTGTCTTATTTGTATGCCCGGCTCACCTGCCGTTATCCATCTGTCTTGTATCTTCATCAAGTTGGCCAGTATTAAGTCGCTTGTTGGTCGGTCGCTCAGCCTTCTCCGTTCGCTCCCTTTGCAGCATGTCCTTGCAACGTTGTGGTTTTTTGCGTTGAGCTCTTAAAAAACCCACAGCATGCTTTTTGGGGGGCGATGGAGGGGTTTATTGATTGCCTCGGCATACGTTTGCCATTTTATTACAAGCCGGAAAATAGAGCTGCAGCAACAACAAAAAATGAAGGAAAATGCATCGAACCGCCTCACTTTTGTTCCCTGCTGTGCTTTTTTTTCCTTCACCACCCCTCGTTTTCTGGCCTCGTTAATTGCCTCAAAGCCAAACATTTGCGTCAGTGGCAACCGCATTCGACGTCGTGACAATGACAACGGCAACCGCCGCTTAAATTGCCCAAAACCGCGACAAGTGGCCGTGTCCAGCGATTTACCACCCCACCTCCCCATACGGATTCATCGCCCCACTTCATCGGGCTTTTAACCACCACCCGTTCCGGATTTTCTTCACCACGGCCACGGAGCCACGGCATCGGCTTCGGCCCAATGGAGCGTATAAGAAAACCATTCATTAGCGCTTATCAAACGGCACAGACAGATCTGTCCCGCCACTCAATGGCCGTTTGATTTTCGCCCTAAACTACGGCGACTTTTTATGCCCTGCCAAGGGGTAGCATGAATTTCTGGAAGTATGCAAGCAAACACTAATATTGTTGCTGAAAATATATTTAAGATTACTACCAATGGTATAACACTTTCTTTGAAAACTATTTTGATATGTCGGCGACTTCATAAGTTTATAATATAGTATAGTTAGATAGAGTATTTTAAGCATCGGCTCCTGCTGACTTACAGACTCTCGATTTTTTTCGCCTAGCTAGGCCTCTGCTGACGTTTATTGTAAATGGCTGTCCAATGAAAATTGTTGTGGCCTATCAACGTCAACGCGGTCACGGCCGGGCCGTGTGTCATTAGTTCGGGAAAAAGTGGCGGCAAAAAACTTGTTCGCCCGCAAGTCGTGAAAAAAATATCTGGCATTTTTATCGGCCCTCCCCGCCATACGCTGGATGTCCTGCGTCCTCCTGTTGCTGATGCTTTAGTTTAATTGGCACTTGACAGAGTGGCCAACACCATCGCCGGGAACAGCAACAAAACACCAGCAACCACTAGGTAAATCTGCTGCTGGTCTTGGTCTCTGGTGTTATCAATCAAATTGGGTTTTTTCTATACCTATCAGCACTTGCGGGAGATGACTACTGCGTTGATTTCCTGCGGACGCATTATTATTTGTAATGCCCCTTAATTGGTGTTTGATATGCGCATTATGTGTAATTATGTAGGTTGTTAAGATTTGGAAAAGCTGAAGAGGCAGTTGCCTTATTGGCGGCTTTCACTTTAAAGTCACTAATGAGTGGGCTTCAGAGATGTTGTTTTCCATCGAAGAATCTCATTTATTCTAGCCAAAATGAGTGACCTCCTCCTGATATAGAAAACCAAGCTATCCGCTAATACTACAATATTAATTTTATACAAGAATACATATTTAATGAATCCATTTGTTTGATGGGAAAATTGATATTAATTTTCTAGGTGCAGCATATCGGTTGACTTCTAGTCCTTTTCCGAAACCTGATGTATTTGCAGTCCTTTGCCTGCTTGCGATTTGACCATGGCCAGAATGTTGTTTTACTTGAATAATTAAAGGACGCACACACTCACAGATCACGAAGTGTATGTTGGCAGTCGCAACGTTATCAGCGCCAAGCCTGCTGGTTAAGGGAATTATGCATATGTATCTGTAAATCTAATGTCCTGCAGCACACCGCATCCGAATCAGGACGAGGACTGGAAGCCAGTGCTCAGGACCAGATCCAGGACCCAACGGCCAACGAATTTATAACTGATTTCTGGTGATTTAGTTGGCTCGCCAAATGGAATGAGCTGAGTAGCGAATGTCTAGGGCGGCTGTTCTATGCACAGAGAAAAAATAATGTTAAGTTCATACTAATACATTAAAATTGAAAATGATAGTCATGAAGGAAGGAATAGTTGTCTGTTCTATTATATATTGTGTAGTATTTTTTAGCCAATTAGTTTTTCATTCATTTGAGGTGATGGTTTCTCCATGTGCGGCACTTATTATGCAAAATGCCGCACATGGAGCGACGGATGATGACCAGGGGCCAAAAGGGTTGGGGTTCCAAATGGTTTGGACATGTCATGACGGAGCGCGTCTCATTTATATTGCATGGCTGAAATGGCTGAGAGGCATTTGTAGACCCACGGATAGATACGGGCCAGGCTCACTTGAAATGCATTGAAATTCATGCAAAAAAAAAAGGAAAGAAAATAAAAGGAGAAAGGGGAAATGAGGCAAAGTGGGGAAAAATGTGGCACAAGGCCGTGTGCCGGCACAAAAGTTAATTGAAATGCTATCAAAGCATATTCAATTAATTTAAATTAGCTCAGCGCGGCACAACACAAAACGCAATGCGCCTGCGGCGTTTTTGGGGGCCGCCAAGTTTTCCAGTTTTCCCGCCTCGCAGTTTCCACTTGGCTGCCATGTTAATTATATACGCGAAGGCTGCTGCCAACCAAACTAAATGGCAAAAGTTTTCCCCCTGTCAGTGGCAAGAGTCGACTGCCAATGATAAGGAAAATCGGACGGCAGGTTTGGGGGAAAGTGCGGAAAACGGGGCGTCTAACCACGCCTTCATTAATCAATTATTGCAAACAATTTACTGCTCTTGGTTTTTGGGGCGAAGACAACAATGCCAATGACAAGAGCCGACAATCAGCTATCAGCTCTTGGCAAAATATTTTTATTTAAAAAGGGCTTGCCAAATGATAATGCTCAACCAAATCGCCCGGAGCGTCCATCATTTGTCGGTTTCTGGCATCTCAAGGAGATGGCGAATGTAATTTTGTTTATTTCACATGTCGAGCGGAGCTGTCAGTCCATTGACAGTGTCAGAATTTCAATCAAAATGCAAATTAATAATAAACAAAAATGGCATGGCATTTACTCTCGCCGATGAGATCAAATTAAATTTCAATTAGCTGTCACAGGGCAATCCAAAATGGCGAAGGAGCTGCAAATTAGTCAATCGTAGAACCTTTTGATACTTGCTCAAGCAAGAGATTGAGGTTGCTAGATCTTCTTGAGCATAACTAGACAAGGGAACGTGCCCCAAGCGATTTTATTCAATTGCAATTACTATTTACATCGAGCTGTTTATAATTAGCCCACCGCACTGAATTGGAGTGTCATTGATAGCGAAGTAATCATTTGTAAAATATTCTGTACCATTCAAGTCATAAAAACGGTTTCAAGCATTCACTACTACTTTATTTAAAAGTTTAACTTTTTTATTCGATATATAATACTGATATATAACTACTATTCCAGATTTTTCGTAGCTGTTTTTTATGCCCCAATACTTGGAAAGTATGCTGTTCCCTTGCAGGCGTAATTCCCTTATTTGCCGAACAAAAACGAAATCCTCGTTTATTTGTTTGTTCACTGGTTTCATTTACTGAGAATTCGGTTGAGTTCTGGTCTCTGTGTGCTTATTAACGTTTTGTTTTTAACATTTACATGAGCCTGCCTGCCTGCACCGAATTGTCGACGGGTGGGCGGTCGGTCGGACCAATGGTCAGCCGCAGATGGTCAGTAGCATCTGGTTTTTGGCCCCAATCCCTGCCTTTGTGCAACTAAATTATTTAGTTGTGTGGCCGGAAAGCAGAAGCAAGTAGTCCCGCGCATTGGGCACTGCGACCACTGCCAGTCTGGCAGTCCGGCGCTGGCCAAAAACTCACTGACATGGCCGGGCATCAAATGATTGCCCCAGACACTTTATAATGCATGAGTCTGCAGCAGTTGCAGCAGCAGCAACAACAATAATGACAGCAGCAGCAACAGGAAGAGGCCGCACAATGAGCATGAACACGAGTAACCGAATTATTTATATTTAAATTGTTTTGGTTGCTGCACTCGTTGTTGCCTTTGAGTTTCGCATGTCTATTTGGCGAGTGCACACAGAGAACCCGTAGCCATGGAGCCCCCGAATCCTCTGATCCCCGGCACCACCAGGCTGCCGTCTCCCACAGTGAAGCCTCGGCTTTCATGGCCATGATTATGTGGCAGCGGCAGCCTTTGACTCTGCCGAAAAAGTGGTGAGAGCGCGTCGTACACTAAGAAAATTACATAACAGTTGCAAAATACAACAGACATATTACAGAATAATTTAATAATAATAGTAACAACTTGAAGTTTACTGGTTATCACTTTGAAAGGAGTTGTGTTGCGAATCCTTAGGCTCGTCTTTAGGTGCTCCTCTGCTTTGAATTAAGAGTGCGTTTCGACTTTACTGAGTCTTTTTCGGGAGTGTACCACCGAGACACTATCCGTGTCCTGACCAGACTCCGCGTGAGCTTTATTTATGCATTTCATTTTGGTGTGCTTGCTGGGGGCAACTTTTGGTATGGCGATGCCACGGTAAGTGGGCGCAGAAGGATGGGGCTGTCTGTCGGGTTGCGTTGCGACCCGCCTTTGAGTTGATGTATTAAAAATTTTCACACATGGCAGTTGGTTGGCCGGTCGTCGCCTGCGAGGCAACCTCTTTGCTTGCAGTGAGCACTGAAATTTGATTTTCCACCCCACGAGGAAAAGCGCCCACAATAACCCCGCCGCCATTCGCTTCTCATCTGGAACTTTGGCTGTGCACTTTTCAGCGCTTGATTTGCGTTGAAAATGCGCTGCTGGTTTTCCCAACCCCCTTTGGATATACTCATATACTCGAACGCAACCCTGTCGGGGGATCACACGGCCAAAAGCTTTTGACGGTGCGTTCATTATGATTAGCAATTTTCCACGGATGAGTTCGGAACAAGTAGGTGTGTGTGTGTGTGTGCGGGTGTTTCTGTCTGCTCTGGGGAATGCCTGGGGTTTTTAATAAGACTTTTTGTTGGCTTTACGCTGCATTTGGGTAGCAGATGGAGCAGGAGTCAGCGAGTTATCAAGTGGCTTTTGTGGATTTTGTCAGCTGCACCGTGGTAACTTATTAATTTTGGCTGGATGAGCGCACAGGCAGGAAGCTCGAGTTACAAAGCTCGCAAAGTCAACTTAGATACTCTATTTATATTCATCTAGCCAGATATTTCCCAGAATACGTATTCCTATATTATTTAAAATACATAGACATACATTCTTATAAGCAGCCGTATTCCGATCCTTGTAATATTTCATATTTATGTAAACTACCAGGAGATGGTTTTTTGGCGTGCCGCTCGGTTTGTGTATTTTTTACCATTAACCATAATGCTTTGTGTCTGTTTCGCCTGACATCTTGTGGCAGATTCGCACATGGAATTGCATTTTCGCGTCATTGTTTGATGGCTTCCGCTGCCGCTGCTGCTGCGCGTCCTTGCTGCTTAAGCTTCCTTTTTGGCTGAAGCGCTTCCTGTTGCCATATTCCTTGCCATTGTGGCAGCTCCCGTTTGTTGTCAAAAGCGCATACGCATCCTTATTTCCACTACCCAGAAATGCATTTAGCATTCCTCACTTTTTTTTGTGTAATTTTATTGCTCCTGTTGGAGCAGTGGCGCTTCTTCTAACTGCAGAACGCATTGTTGTCAGCGGCAGCGCGTGCCACATCCTTTTGGACTCGGTAGTTTTTCTCTCGGCGAATGCAAACATGAAAATTGCATAATCCACGCATCGCGATTTATGACTTTTGTGCCAGCGTGACTGATGGCAGTACAAACAAATGTCAGGGAAATGCGAACCGCCTGTCACTTCTTGCGCCACTCTAACATTTTCATAAAAACACGCCACTATATCCTGCGGATCAGCCAAGGACCTCCCGCGAGAGTGATGCCGTCAACCGCAAGGCATTATCAACGGGACTCTGAGGTTAATCAGCAATTTAGGGCCCAAATTGATAGGCATCTTAGCTGCGGCACCGCAGCGCCAATTGCTCAATTAGCCGCCAATGCAGTTGGCCTAAAACAATGCCCATACCACAAGCGGCTTTCCTTCGAGATCCAATCGAATACTGCATAATTAATTTGCCAATTCGAAGGCAGGTGCACTTCAGTTGAGATGAGGTTGGATCAAGAGTGCACAGGGGAAAAACTATAAGCTTTATATAGTGCTTTACTAAATCCAAAAGTTGTTTTAAACATATATCTACGGAAAGATAGTATTACTACTGTTACTTTGTTAAGATTTCTTTTTTCGATTTGCCATCGGTAGGTTTCTCTAAGTGTAAGAGTGCACATTAAGCACCTCATTATCTATCCTTTTCTCTGCATATAGTTCTGCCTCTTTTGCTCTCTTAAAGACCTGTCGCCTGAGGCACATTTGTTGAACATTTTGCGGCCATTTATGAATGGGCGCGCATAAATTTGTGACACTTTTTGTGGCATTTTACGAGGCAGGTCCATTAAAATGGGGCCACATGTGCCCGCCGCACACACACATATACACACCCTTACACCCGCACTAACACAGTGGCAGACAGCAATGGCAGGCCTCGGAATGTCCGATGTGGGAAAATAAAATGAAATACATAAATTTTGCAACGATTTGAGAGACCGCATTTTATAATTGAATCACGTACGACATTTTCAGAGGCGCGCGCGCGGAAATAGGAAATAAGTTTTGCCGCTGATATAAATTAGAATCTTAAGGGATTGCCATCGCGGCCGACTTAATCAATACTGCTGCCCTTTTAGCCTTGGTTCTCGCAATGAATTTGCTATTCCAACAGGGTTCACTGAGAAAAAATGATCTAAAAACCAACCAACCAAAATATCATAGTAAACTTGAAGGTCTCACTTCCATTTCATTCGAAATTCATCAAGTGTTAATAGGATTATTCTAAAATTGTTATACTGTACTGATATTTTTATTGTACATAAATTTTTTTCCGTGTTTACTGGCAATAGTAAGAGTTTTAAATGCCCAGCCTGCGAATGCTTGCAATTTATGTGACTTGTTTGGCGGTGCAGAAAAGTTGCAGCGAGTTTTTCTTTAGCGCTTTTGGCAGACAGCAAAAGTTGCATGCGCGCATTTCCGTTTCCGTTTATTAGACCGTGAGAGTGTGTATGTGCAAGACTTCGTGTGTGCCTTGTTGTGGGGAGGAAAAACCTTTTGATTTACTTAGAGGCCGCGGCACGTTTCCTCCAAGAATCGAACAATTGGCAATTCACAAACAAAATACAAATCGAAGACGATGCGAATTGAGCTTTTGCAAACTTTTTGTTTTATGGCCCTGCGAACGAACACACACACACGCTCTTACACAAACACACACATGGAGAGGACGACACGCCGACATTTTGTATCAGTGTGTGCACACTCCATTGGGCCCCAATGATGCGTACAAAATGCAACAGCAACAATTTTCGGCATTTTTTAAATGGTAATTTTTTCGTCGTCGCTGTACGGCAACCCAGCCCACCCACCAGTTTGCCCCCCTTTTCCACGAATTTTCCAGCCCCACTGATCTGCTTTTCTCTTGTTGCTACCGCGGAGAGCACATTACATGGAAAGCGCTTTTCCATTATTCGTTATTGTAGCTGATGTTTTTTGTTGTTTTGCCATTGTCCGCATAAAAATGCATTGATTTTATCAAGTGAAAAAATCAAAAATGTTGACATGAACGCCGCATGGGGCAATAAAATATGGTAAGTGCATCGGTGGGCGGATTTTTCCTATTTTGGGGCCTCGTGGATGTGGGCTTTTGATATCTCCGGCGATTTACATTAGTTTTGTGTGCAATTTATGCGCGGGCATAAAATCATTGTGCTGCATCATGTTAAACAAAGTTAGTTATGCGGATATTTTTTCCCGTAAAATACGGGCTTGCTATGTATTTTTATGGGGTTTTTAAACAATGGCGCAGGTGTCGTAAACCGTGGAATTTTAATTTTTGGAAATTTGGTAGTTTATTACATTTCTTGGAAAACTTTCTCCATTGGTTCAAATTTATACATCGAATTAATATGTATTTACATTCCCTGCTTGTTTTTTGATGCATTAATTGTAGATTGTAGAATACCTTGTTCTCTATTCAGTGTGGTCCATGTAAACATCGAGCAAGTTTCAAATAAAATTTGTTTTGGAATACAAGGCCATTGGCGCCATTCATCTAATTGGCAGAAACTAATATGTGGCCATGTATGCAGGCAGCTAAACCAGCAGTCAGAACAGCTAAGTATGTGGCGCCACCAAGTGTGAGAGTCCAATCCCAATCCCATAGCCAAGTCTGAGGTTTTGGGGCTGCTTTGCGGCATTTTGTCGAGATTTGTTGAGAATTTATGCGCTACCTTAGAGAATTTATGAGTTGCAGTCGAGTGAATTATTTTATCATACGCATGCAGCAGCAACAAACACAGGGGGCATGTAAAGTCCTTGCCACAACAAGCTGCAGCGGAAACAGCAGCAGCACAGGCAACTAAGGCCTGCTGCACAGTTTAAGCTACTAATTTCACATGCAAAAGTCTTCACTAAGCTGGCATTTTAATCTTGCCCGAGTGGTGGTCCTCCATGCGTGTGTATGTGTGTGTGTTTGTGAGTCCTGTTTCAATGTGGAAGTAGATGTGAAATGGGCGTGTCTATGGGCTTGTAAGTAATTAAGCACTCGCCCTGCTGAAATGCCTACACACTAAATAATAGCATTGGCCGTGGTACGTTTTCCCTCTTCTTTTAAAGGGTATTTCTTTCCTAGCTTATAATTGTGCACTGGAATCTTAATGTTAAATTGATAAAAAACATGCCAAAACTATTCAGATGCAATCGCTTTTAGTGTATGTTTAATAACAATTTTAAATTAAATTTTGATACCCTTTCAGTTAGTTATTAACAGAATTTGTAGGAAATTCAAAGGGGGTTCTGTATTTTTTTTCGTGTAACCTGTCCGCAGAGATTTAACTTGTAGTCCGGCCATTGATATGCGTTTCCCGGGAGGAAAGCCTCGAACCGGGCTTAAGTTGCTCCAAGTCCTGTCAAATGGGCTCGTCCTTCGGTCGCTGTTGCTCCTTCCGATCCTTCTGCTCTCGATGCGGCTGACGTTGCCGTTGTACTTAGGCCTAATGCCTTGCACTTGTTTGCAAATTGCATTGGGATAACAACGGGCAGCAGCAACTCCTGCATCCTTCTGCGTCCTTCTGCATCCTTTTGCATCCTGCTGAATCCTCTGCTGCCGATTCTTGGCCCATTGTTTGTGCTGTGCCGTTGCCAGGTGTCCAGATTGCAGTTCGTGCTCGAGCCTGGGCTAATCAATTTGCATGCTGGCGCAAGCTGATTTACCTGCTGCTACCACCTGCTCGCTTTTCCGGCAGCAGCAGCAGCAGTTCTCTCCGCCGTCACTAGCTTTTCATTTAATTTCCAGCCGACGTCGCAAAGGATACTGCTCCTTCGGCTGCTGCACATTTGCATTCTGGCGCCGAGTCACGTCATTCGGAATTGCCTTTCGAAATGAAAAAAGTTTTTTAATTTTACACATGCTGCGATTAAGATGTCAAATGTCAATTGTTGCCACAAAAATATTTGCGAAAAACTATTGCAATTTCATAGAAAAGCACATGGAATAAGTTTTCTCAATACTTGTATCATCGCGTGTATTGTTTTAACCTTACAACAGAGTTTGTTACAAGTCAGTATACTGAAAAACAGAAATCAAAGACCTACCCTTAAAAACATCGACTATTAAAGACCCGTGCCATCAATTAGTCCGCTGGTCCAGTACTTTGATCTGTGAAAAGAGTTGCGATGGTATATCCATGCCGTCAATTAGGAACCTGCCATGTGCCGGCCATTTAAGCACGAATTAATTAAAATTCCAGCACATAAAATGCTAAATTTGCACCCCTCTCTTTTCGGCTATAATTCAATGTACGTGTGTGTGAGTCGGTTATGGCTACTTTGACGTATTTGCCGGGCATAATTAGCTTCATTACTCATTCATCTTTGCATTCATTCATTAGAAACCAATTGACAGTTTAATTAAGTTTTCGCTTTTCGTCCCTCGTTTGTCTTTGCCGTGGCCGACGCCAAACTTTCGCTCAAAATAAAAAGTTTAAACAAAACGGCATGGGTGTAATGGAAACGAAGGGTATGCAGGGATCTACACAAAGTGGTGGCCGGCAGTGCCTAATTGGCACCCAATTAGGCATAAATATTTGGCTGTGTCGGCAGCAAAACAATTATTCGTGCCATACTTCATCGTCGAGCTGCGCTTTTCATTCCTCACTTTTGGGGGCCTTTCGAGACCGGACTGAAAGCTGCCTTTGACCTTCTCGACGGGGTTCTGGAGTCCTGATTAGGTTCCCTAATTGAGCATAGTTAAATGCATAAGCTGATTGTGGTGGAAAAATTAAAAAGTTCTCCTCAAAGGGGCTTCCAAATAGGTAAAGTGTCGGCTTCAATCTAAACTTTGTTTTGGGTTGAAGGACTCCGTGGGTGGAACATTTAAAAATGCTAGGACCCACTTTATTGTATATTTGGTATTTTTAACATTTAAAGAAGCTATCTTATCATTCGTTTATATATTCTTAAATTCCATTTTTTAACGATTCCTTAAACATTTTATCGGCACTGGCCCATTAAACATTTGATACCTCTCGCACATCAATCCTTTTCGTGGTATTCATCCTTAACCGCATTTACCTGCATATAAAGGGTAAACCGGAAAGTTTATAACATTCATTCGAAAATTATAATAAACGCCACTCGTCTGCACTTTAAACTTGGATTCTGAACACTTAGGGCTCGTTTCATGCCACCCCATCGCCGACTAACATTCAAAGTTGGCCGCATCAAGCCACATTGTTAGCGCTAACTACCAGGAAAGGCCTGCGGCCTTTTCTGTTCCAGGCTGTGTCCCGTTAATGAAATGTCGAATCCTGAGCAAGGACCTCGTTTGCCACCCATCACCCGCCGCCCGATTCACATGTGTGCGTGTGGGCGCGGCTTGTTCGCGAAAGTTGATAAAAGCGCCGCGAGACAAATTCTGATGTGGGTGTGCTGTTGTTGGGTGCAGGTTGTTACCTGTGAGCAGGATGCCGTACATCAATCTGCCGCTGTTGCCGTTTCGGTTGCATGTTTATCGTGTTTGCGGCTCATTAAATGCGGCTCATTAGGCCCGGTCAGAGTTCAGAGTACAGGCCAACCGACTGCAGCGCCAAGAGGCTGAGCTCGAGCTCCCTGTTCATCCTTGGCAGGAGCCAGCCGCATTAGACTCATGCAGAATGTACTACATGTGGAGCCCGCAAATTAATATGATTCTCGATGTCTTTCTGTTTGTACAGCACATATCGAAATCCGAAAGTAGCAATCATATCAAATATTAGGCTCGAAATTAAACAAAAACAGAAGCGTAATCAGAATCTTGGCACACATCAGGCCAAAGGAAGTGTTTATTAGAGTGGTCCTATTCTGTATAATAAAATATATTATTCCTCATATGAAAATATATAATAATAAACAGAAAATTGATTTATTTATTTTTGTTCTATTAAAGCACACTTCCGGCCTTAGAGACATCAAAACTTGCAAACTTTTAGATTGAAGCTTTGGCAGATTTTTGTGGTGCATAATGCATGTATGGCTCATTTTAGGCATGCCCCAATTAGTATTGCAAGTGTAATTTCTAAGTCCACCCTGAATATCAGACAGAAATGATTCGATAACCGGCCAGAATCAGAATTCAGCTCCTAATTGAAATCGACTATGTTGATCATGGGCCTCTTCCCGTCTGCCGATGACAGATGTCGGATTGAAGTCTGCTCCCTTCCTTCTTCCCCTTTGATGTATATGTGCAATGTTTAGGCCTTTTTATGAGCCAAATCCCTGTGTCCGTGTGTTTGTCTGCCCGTCTGTGTGTTTGTGGCTGACAAACAGCTTAAAACCTTGATGGACATTAGGCTAGCAGAGGGGGGCCAGTGTGGTGGGATGTTTTACATTTCAACGTCTGTTGGTCGAAAGGCAAACCAAAACCCGAACCAAACGGACGATGGGGCGTACAAACAAATGCGCTTTGAGGCCTTTCACTCACTTTGGCTAGGTAGCAATTACTGTTTGTTTATGCATTTGTTATTGTTGCCGTTGCCGTTGCAGCCAAAGAAGTAGAATTGAAATTTGAAATTCATAATTCAATTGAAGTTGTGCTTGGCTGGCAGCATCAACAAAACCCGAGACCAACAAATGGAATTACACAAATACACAGAAGTTGAAGTTGATATATCAACGGTATATAACCGCGTGCACTTGTAGCTTTCAATTTAAATTGAACTGTCTATATATTATTTAAGTACTTTATTTGAGAAAGAGGTAAAAATCCATAATGAAATTGGAATATAAATTAGTTAATAGCTTTAGATTTGTTAAAGAAAGAAGCTAGTAAATAAGAATTATAATTAACAATTGAACGATTTTGATAATTCTTCTATCATTTTTTTCTGTGCACTGCTGCTGCAGCAGAAGGGGGCGTGGTCGCCAAAGGCGGACTACGTGCATGTGTGTTAATTGAATGCAGCTGCAATTGCAGCAGTATACCATCCAAATGCATTGCCAACTGGAATTTTCTTTGATCGTTTTGCCGGAGAAGGAACGCAAAATGTACGAATGGAAAAAAAGAAATGCCAGCTCCTTTATATACGTCCATTTGCTGACATTTTGTTTAAAATGCATAAATCATCAAATGCTGCAGTGTCATAAACGAAGCAATGCACAAATACACCGAGACAATAAATAGATATGCGCTTGCATACGAAAATCAAACACGGCATATTATTATTTTGTGAGCTCGGCAAAAAGCAACAGTAGCAATGAGCAAAAAAATGGGAAAATCACAAAAATGGAAAATAGAGAAAAGAATTCAACTAGAACGAGGCGAAATTCGTACCCTCATCGCCAGTTGCAATAAATCTGCTGGGGCAGTCATAAATATTGATTTCGAAATTGTCCCTTTGCATGACGCTTGCATGTGTGTGTGTGTGTGTGTGCGAGTGTGTGCGGCTGTGAGTGCGATGTAGCCACGCCCCCTTCGACCCACTTCACTTAGATTTGTCGCTCATATTAGCTGCAGAAATGAAAATCGTTTTCCAATCGTATTCTTGTCGTTTACCTTTTCCTCTTACCATCGCCGCCCCCACATTTCCCATTTTCCCATTGTTCCATTCAAGTGTAATTTGCAGTTGCTTTGCTTGTCGTTGTTATTCTTTTGCTGACAAACGCTCTTTTTCCATACTCTATTTAACGGAAGGTCCAGTGTCCTAGAAACCAGCTTTTAAAATGGGTGTGGACTCCTACAACCTTGCATCAAGCATTTTGCATTCATAATACTTTGTGAGTGGTTTGTTAGCTGCCACACGAAAAATCTGAATAATATTAAAACAATACATGGTATTTATTATTTCTCAAAGCACATATTTAGATTTGACATCTGCGGTTTTCCAATTAAAACAGTTCAAACAGAGCATTTGGCAGTCGAAGTTTGCCTGAGCTGCCGACCTTCTCGAGTGTTGAACTCAATATTTTCAATATGATGGCAATCGGGTTTCGAGTTTGATGCTTTCGTCATTGACCGTCGATGGTTCCCATGGATTCATCTTAGGTCGCCCATCTTGAACCATTGTTGTTGCCTTTGGTTGTTTCTGCCACTGCCGTTTCGCAGAAAAGTTTCGAATTTATGATCCGTCACTGACTTTAGAATTATGGCCAATGCTTACTGGCAGGTGGTTTGCCAGGGAAACTGGGAAAGAGGCGCGGTAGGGGAGAAAGGGCAGGATATCGAAGGGACGACACATATGCTGGACCCAGAATGAAATTGAAATTAAACTCATAATTCATAGCGGACCCGCTGCCTTTAGCGTTCAGTTTTGGTTCTTCTATGAAACACACGAAGAGAATTCTCCATTGAGTATATACGATAAGAAGTGCATGTGAAAAGTGTAAGCTGATAAGCCTTCAGCGAATCAAAAATATGTATACAAATTTAATTAGCACAAACACACACAGAATATAAAACTTATACTCTGCTTTCGACTTCAGAATCAGTTGACTGAGTTGGATTTTAAATTGGTTTCCTATTCAACCTTTGCTTGCTATGAAACGGAAATATCAAATAAGAACTTCCCTTTAAGTGCTGACTAATATTTCTGAATAAATTATTTGTTGGAGGCTTAATCTTTCAGTTAAATAAATGTTCTGATCGCTGATAAGAAAAAAAAAACATAAAAGCGCAGCGGGAAGCGCCAGCTCAATGGAAGATTGCTTTTAATGGGAATCATTTGAAAGTATATTTTAGTTTAAAACAATGAGTGCGGCACTCCGGTTTGCGGTATTTGCTCTGCTGCTGTTTTACCAGGGATCAGCATTACTTTTGGAGCAGAATTGTGGTAAATGTTCTGTATTTAGTCCCACTCCATGGCTGGTCAAAATTCGAACAGAACTGAGTTCGAATATCACGTGCACTGGCACGCTTATCAACGAACGTATGTATTAAATACAATTTTATTAAAATTAGTGAACAATGTTGCTGACTTCGAAGGGTTTGTCTTGACCGCTGCGAGCTGCATAGATTACCAAGCTGAACTGTATGTAATAATAGGAGAAACACTATACTCTATTCACTAAGTTCCCTTCACAGCATCGTTCGCTTGGGAGAGATTGACGGAACCCTTAAAAACAGCAGTAAACTTCAGTATGAAGAAATCTATGTTGCGAGGGCGATTGTACATAGGTCTTATTCCTCAGAGAGCTATCAACATAATATAGCCTTGCTGAGATTGAAAACAAGTGTTGTATACAAAAGAAATATACAGCCGATATGCATTGATGTAAACGTTGGAAAAGTATCAAAAGCTCCTACCTTTGAGATGGAAATGAAAAAAAATGAAGTGCCTAAAAAGGACAAAGTTGGCATCCTTAATCGTTTTTTCATATGGCTTGGAGTGCGAGATCCAGAACCCGATGTTATTTTACCCCCCCAACCCATTGAAATTGGGTGGCCACTCACCAAACAAATGGACAAGTCTTCAGTATTTCATCAATACGGCATTCTGAGCCATCATAATTCCAAGTCAAAGAAGGACGTCTATACCGATGTAATGGCCTACGCCGATTGGATAATGCCGCTCGCACTTGATGTGCATATAACCATGGCCCCAAATACAGATTTTGATTTTAAAATTTAAATACAAAATTGTAAACTTTTACTTCTATGTTATGTTCAGTTCTAATGTTGCTATTGACCGCTGTCGTTTACTTCTTGATTGTATTTAATATCCTTCTATGATGGAGGAGATGGAGATGTCAAATCTCGCCCCGAACTGGACGCACTACTTCAGGATATTCCCATCTGGTAAGGTCCTTTATTCTATTTCTTGTCTGCCCTGAAATCAGCTTGTGTGTGCGTGTGGCGTAGTTGACAATGTTGGGCTATAAAATCACCATCATACTCATCTCTGAATGCTGACAGTTTTTGGATTCCTCTGGGAATGGTTGCTTGGATTTCGGATGTTACTAAAGCTTATGAGTTATTAGTCCATCCCCTAATCATATGTGTTTCCTTAAGCTTTACTTGCCATTCATTTATATGGTTAACCACGGATAGTTAAGTAGGTCCAACTTTAAGTAAGATTAGTAGTGAATATAAAAAAGAACGACTGATTAGTTGTTTGAATTTTGATTTATTTATTTATTTAATATGCCGAAAGCTATTTACCTGAAAACCGCTATAAACGCAAACTATTAAGACATTTGATTGCAAATCGATAGATTTTAATCAACGTTTATTAAATTTCCACTTTATCGTTGACCGCAGATGATTCTAAAAGTGTTAAAATGTTACCGCTGAAAACTCAATTTATTTTGTCACACAACCCCACATACTATAGTCTTTTTCCAAATCCAAAAATCGTTGCTCAATACACGGCCATCGACATTTTATCCAATTACAAATAGCCCTTTGACTTTAAAATAAAAAATATCGTTATGGAATTGGGGCAAATAAGCTGAACATGAGTCACATAAATTGCCTGGAGGTCCTAAATCTACATCCCCCATTTGGGGACCTTTGCGCCCTCCTATGTGTCACATTGTTTTTTAAATATTGGCACAAAATCAAATTATCTGCTATTTGTCAATAAATAACTACGGACAAAGGCGCAACTTTATTAAAATTCACCACAAAACGTTGCAGTTTCCGGTTTCAATTACGCCATAAATTTTCGGCTCTACACACCCGCACTTGGGGGCGTTCGGAGGGAGAGGGCGTGGTCGTGTCGGTCATTCGATGACATAGAGCCCATATTGAAATTTAAAGCCCCGCTGGCAACCTGTCGCAATTTACAACCCGTGTCCTTCCCGAATCGACTCAGTCATCCCTTCTCCGGTGGACCAGTCCAATGCCAAGCTCCACCCGTTCCACAAAACACGAAATATGAGCCAATATAAAAGCAATAAAGCACGACATGCAAATAGAGCAATATGAAATCTGCCTAAATCGAGAGTAAGCCCTTGGAATCCAAATAGCAGGGAAACAACTACACAGAAACAAATATTTTAAAAAAATCCTAAGCTAGAACATTCTTAAGTAATTAAGAAGATGCATGTTTACATTAGATGTGCCATATACTTAACCTTTCTTTTTAATAAGGATTAGTATCTTTAAGAAGAAAGTACTAGTATAGAACTTAACCCCTTTTTGTAGTGCACTCACGGCCTGCTTGTCTGGCTTTATGAATTATTGTAATGGCCGCCAAATGAAATTATAAATTTCATTGGCCAAGAAACTGGCACAGATCAAACGACGACAGCGTGCGGCCATAAACATTAATAACCAATATGCCAGCAGGCAGAAGGCAGGACTCGCAGGAGGACTCGCAGGACTCGGAGGACCAGGTAAAGACAGGCGTGTGAAGCGCATAAACAAGCCGCACAGGATTGCAGCGAAGAAAGGCCAGATCCTAGCAGTTTTCCCTGGGCGAGGCAAAGCCACTTTTGCAATTTATGGCAGCGGGGGAAAAGGCGAAAAAATCGCGAGCAAAAGCGCGGCAGAGCAGGGAAAAGCAAAGTTTGTTACTTTGGCACGGCTTTCACCGATGATGCATTGATGCGGATTTAAAGTTTAAAAGGTTTCGCGGCCGGGCCAGAGGGATAGAGAGAGAGATTCCTGACAGCCATTTGGCGTTTTGGCGCATAATAAATTCGAGCGGTAGACACACGGTTTAATTTATCATCAAAGGCTGCGAACGGCTGACTGGCAATCAGGGCCTAGCGAAAGGCAACTGGCGAATGGAATTTATTGGACTAACTTACGGACAAACCAGGCCAACCAGGCAAACCAATGCCGAGTTGATGGCTTCGTGGCTTCCAAGGTGTCTGTGCATAGTTTATTTCAAATTGGTTGCTTCTGCCAGCGATCCGCCAGCAGATTGATTGGACTGATGAATGAATGCTCATAAGAAGCGGTCTGCGCCACTCCATTGTGCCCGCAATCCAGTTTAAAAATTCCATTATATGGTTTGCTGTTTTTGCAGCACTATTTGCCTTCAATTGGTTATTTATTGGCATTCATATTGGAATGTTTAAACAATGGGTGGAGCAGCGAATGGGGGCTTAAAGATGATTTGTACTCAATATTTTGTTGGGGGTAAGTACTCTTCGGAAATATGAAATCGTTTTTGTTTAAACTCAAAAGTCATTTAAGAATCAGAAACGAGTTGTGACTAAAACAATGCTAATAATCCCCGATGACGGTGAAAGACCAACCAATTTCTTGGCAATAAGTTGTCTGAAGAAAGGGAGAATCATAATTTCCAGCTTGAGATAAGCACATGGGGATACTTGGAGAAGGGACATGACTCGGCTGTATCCTCAGATATGGGATAGTAATAAAAGGGCACGCCTGGATGGCCAGAGACGACGGCATCCTCAAATCAGGCAGAAAAATGCTGCCGTGTCTGACTAGCTGCTGATACTGGATAGGATCCGACGGGAGATGATGCGATGGGGGGCATGGGTTAGGTCGGAATGGGGTAGTCAGTGTGTCTATCTGTGTTCCACATTTCATTACGCCGAACATGACGATGCTGGAAGCACGTAACAAGTTTAAATTGCGCTCGTTGACTGTTGACTGCCGTGCGGAAGATGCCGATATCGATGCCCCGTATCCCCATAGCCCCATGGTCATATCCACAGCCGATTCCTGATTCTGATTTCGATTCCGACGCCGCTGCCGGCCAAGTCATGGCCAACAGCCGCAATTGAACCAGAAAAGTGTATTTATATGTAACGGAAATGATGCTGCACTTATGTCCTGCCACACGGAGCAGAGTGGAGCGAATCGAGTTGGCCATCCACTGATTTGCCTTGCTAATAGATGATTATGATACCGTATATGGACCCTGTATAGAACATACAAACAGAGCCCACTCCAAACTGGCATCTTCCACGGGCAATTGGCTGGGCGATAACGCGGTATTATGCATAATTGTGAGTGGAAAATCTGAAAATGGCTGGAGCAGCAATGATATGAAGTAAATAAAGTTAAGAGTGTACGGACACTGAGAAAAAATTATTTAAAAAAGCAAGAACTTAATTAGCTGTTAGCCGAACAAAACAAGAAATATTTATGAACAATTATTAGGACTTTTTAGGATGTAAAAACATACTTTGTCATCTTTAGTTTCTATTAGGTTGAGATAATCCATATTTTTCTATGCTTCTTCAGTTGATTTCTTTTCGTGGAATCACAGCCATTGCAATGACATTACTTTTTATGTAGTTAAAGCTAAATTGATGTGAGTGTGTGGCTGTTGTGATTTTGTTTCTACTTGGTGTGCCTAATTTAATGGCCACCTCCTCTCAGCCTGCTATCCGAGATTTGGAAGCCTGTTCACCTGGCAATGGAATAATGGCAGACTTATCGCTCTTGCCAACTCTGTTGATTTTTATGGCATCTTGGTTTTGGTTTGGGCTTCGGGTTCGGGTTCGTGGGAATGCGCAAATGAAATTATTATCTGAGGGATTTTTGGCAAGCTGAATAAATAAATTTTATGTCTGCGGCTGTGTGTATTTTTATGGCCTGCCAGTCGGTTGGGGCGAACTCTTGCAGTAAGTGTTGCCTGTTTGCTCAGCATTTGCATTTATTGTAATGGCCCAAAAGTTTGTCTATTTCAAAGTCATGCACGCTGTCAAGCATTAAGCGTTTCACACACCTACAACAAATAGAATGCAGGACGAAGGACGCAGGGCACAGGACGCAGGACAGGTATGCATGCTAATGTTGCGTATACGTTATATTTTCAGCTGCTGCAAAACGCGACTCGCTGCTCCCTCAAATATTTGTGCAGAGCCAAAAACGGGCACACAAATGTGTAACCAACACGCTATTTGCTTGAGGCAAACTCACAGATACAAACGTTCATACGTACGTACATATGTACAATGCTTGTACGTAGCTATATGCGGATCCCAGATGCGACACAGTGCAAATAAAAATCTTGGGCAAAAAGGTGAAACGTGTATTAAATAATTCCTTTGTCGAGCACATTTTAATCGTGCAGCAGTAGCGGCAAACAAAGGCTCCACTGGACGCCAGCCCAAATGTCCAGCGGGCACAACAAACATGGCCCTCGGTCTACACAGCCCATCCCCCATCTCCCCCACCCACCACTTAAGCACCCTTAACCCTTTCTGCACCCCAACAAAAAAGTGCAAACTTTGTAAAAATTCAGAACCAGAAATTTGTTGTGTCCACGTACACGAGCTTTTCGGTCTGTGGTCGCGCATGCCAACTAAGTGGACTTCAGATCGCTGCACTGAAAAAAAAAGAATACAAAAGGATGCTTAGACTTAGATGGCACATAAAACAGCGGCATTTCAATATATGAATACCATGGTTATGACATGATTTATGCCATTTGAGGTAATCTATAACACTTATTCTCTACTAACAAAAGGCAAGGTATCATTGCTCTTCTTTTTTTGTGAAATTAATATATATGTTCCTGCGAGTGCTTGGCTCATATTTATTGAATAACACAGTTTTTCTCAGTGTGAGTTTTGCAGCAGGCTAAGCCTAGCGAATGGATGACAGCGGTGCAACGGTTTGACAGGCGTGTGAAGACAAATTTCTGGGAATTTTCGCTGGGGCGACGAATTCAAAGCAACGAAAAATGAAAATATAACACTCGTTCTCTCACTCTGGCACACGTGTGTACAAATGTTGTGAAAACAAATAAAGGCGGAAAACGTACCCCCTTCTCTGGTGTATCTGTGTGTTTTATAACTTCAACGTGTGCCATGTGTGTGTGTGTCTGTAAGTGTGTGCGAGTGTGTTGGTGTTTTGAGAGGGACCATTGCGGTTTTGCAAGCATCAGCATCAGAAATAGGAGGAGAAAAAGCCGAAACTGAAACTGTGGCAACGGCAATGACAAAGCCATGCCATCTTTTTATTTATTTATTGTTTTTGTCTGTGCTGCTGCATTGGTGTTATTAGTGGCGCTTTCCTGCTACATAGTGTAATAAAGTACAAGCGCCACACACGAAATACCAAAACTGTAGCGTCAGCTGGCATCATTCGGCATTATATTTCTATATTTTACGAGTGCGAGCTGCGCTGGTAAGCCAAAAATGCGATTCAATTTTTGATTGGAATTATACGTTTTTTTTTCATCTATAGGTTTATTTTGGATAGTGCTTCGCAAGGCTTAAGTGAGTTTCCACAACTTTAAGGTCACTAATAGCAGACAATAAGAAAACTGTTTAAATACACATAAGTGATCATCATTGTGTTCAATTACCCACTTTCTCGTACGTTTAACGGTCTATTTTGCAATTTGGAAATAATTCAAATTAAATGAAGTTTATTTTAGGCGCATTTAGTTTATGCAAATGAAAAATTTGTAAATGCCAAATGAAAATTGCAAAATGAAAATTGAAAATTGAAAGCGAACAAAGCCGGGATGCCTTGGCTTGCATTATATTTGATAAAATTTATTGATATAATTATCCGAGCAATTTGTGGCCTGAATTTCTGATGTCCCATAGGTAAATAGCATTATTTTCTTGTTGTTCGAAGCAAAAACTCTCCTTTAATCGACTGTTCGTTATCGTACTTTGCAATTGGTTTAAATAAAATTGAAAATTAAATAAAAACTATGTAAATTACAGCAATAAATTTCATTCGTTCGATAGCTGGCCCATAAAGCGAAATCAGATAATGGCAATTATCCATCTGGCAGTTAGTTGGGTCGACAAAGGCTATGCAAAAACTTTTAAGCCGGGCCAACTCGTAATCAGTTTTATGCAAATGGAAAGATAATAATTACATCCCACACGACACTTTTGTCTCTTCTGTGTGTGCGTGCGGCTTCGGTTTCCGAGCAATTAATT
This sequence comes from Drosophila simulans, assembly GCF_016746395.2. Classification (NCBI taxonomy): domain Eukaryota; kingdom Metazoa; phylum Arthropoda; class Insecta; order Diptera; family Drosophilidae; genus Drosophila; species Drosophila simulans. The sequence continues at coordinate 24,380,452 of NC_052523.2, read as the reverse complement.
TACAATTTTCGGTTAACTGGCTGCCAAGAATAACAAAACAATTAATACAATCAAACAAACTTTCCCAAAGAAATTAAAGGCAAGTGCCGCAAAACCAAATAAAGTCCTTCGCAGTAATATCCCATTCCCACCTGTCTGAGTACTTTTTGGGTTCGTGTGGCAGTTACTAAATGGAAAACAACAAGGCTACAGCCACAACAGTGACAACAGAGTACACTGCGGAAAAATAAGGAGTTTTCTTTCAACAACCTGTTACTATTCGATTGTGTCCAAGCATCATGATGTTCAGTGCTGATATATAAATATATATACATAGATTTTTCCCCGTGTGCATGGTGAGCACTGAGCATTGACCAGTTTAGTTGGCTTCTCATTAAAGATTCAGTCTGGTTTCTGGGGAGGCGTAAATCAAGACGGAACACCCTTCACCCTTCACCAAACCGAAACAACATAATTTTATGTGAACTTAAATGCTCTTAGCTCGAGTGGCGACTAACTTAAGAATCGAACTGAAGAAATTTCTCGGCTTTTGAAGCCGCTTTCGCAAAGGCTGTTGCATATTTTATGCAACTCAACCGGTGAGTTGTCGGTCTTGTTTGACTTGAATAATTTGGCAAAGCGAATGAATTTTCCTTTCTGGTTTTTTGGCATGCCTCTTTTTGTTTATGGTTGACCGAGGTCAATTGCTGGCAAAGTTTAGCATGCATGCCGAAGAGACCGTAAATATTTTAAAGCCAGATGCCAAACTGTTGCATACTTATGGGAGTCGCCGGCCGACGGACAGAGACGGCTGAAAGGCATTTCCATTATTAATGTCATTGAGGCTCTGCGAAAGGAACTCATCTCTCAACTGCTGCGTTGTGGAATTTTAATAAATCATTTCTCGTGAAATGCGTATCCAAAATGAAACGGAACGAAATCAAATGAAACGAATGAATGAATGCCTTCCACAGTGGGAATGTCTGGCCAGAGGTTGGGGGAAGGCCTCCAGTCCGGAATACAAAGCAAATTAGGATCGCTTAGCTGGGCCCACCAAGGAGGGGATTTATTTCAGTGGAAATATTTAAAAATGTCCGGGGGTATTCGCTTGCTGCGTTGTAAATCAAAATGCCAGGGCATTGGCAAAATATTAAAGTACAGCGAGGAGGAAGGCATCAAATATGTAAATTGCTCTTGGACTGCCTTGCTTTTCTGTACGGCGTTTATGCGAAGCCTTTTTTGAGAACACGAAATAAAATATTTATTTTTTGAAATTCTTTATAATTCAATGTACATATTTAGGCATAACCGTGTTGCCATACATTAATTTGGAGTACTGGGAAGCCGTTTCATGCATTTTATTGGGCCAATGAAGCCGCTTTTCTCTAGACTATCAAAGAGTTTAAATCAGCCAAATCACGATGCAACAAATGTTTCACAGACTCATGGAGTCTAAAAAAAAAAAACGCTTCCCACTTTAGGTACTTTTTTCCGAATGTAAATGTTGATATGTGTAAATGTTGCTCGTCATGTGTGTGTGTTTTTTTAAGGGCCTGCATTGGGGACACTCTTGTCGGGCTCTCGACTTTAGTATTAATTTGTCAGATGAGCTACCATTTATTGAAAATATATATTTTTTCGCTTAGTCAGCGGAATTTCCTTTGATATCCGAAATCCGTTGAAATTGACGCAGATAGGGTTGTTAGTAGAGCAGATCTCCCATCATAATTGTAGTTAGATGGCTTAATGGTCGAAAAGGACAACCCCCAAAGCCAACAACTTTTTCGCGCATTGTTTAATTTACAATTTGCGCATTAACTTTGTCACATAATTCTAATTAACGCTTTTAATTACTTTATGAGGCACTTTGCGCCGCACCCTAAAAAATATGGCTGGCTCAAATTGCCCGGGCAACAACGGCTTAAATGTCATCGCTGCTCCACCTTCCCCTACAGCTCCATCTCCTGCCCACCTGGCCAAATGGCCAGGCATCCGCCGAGTGCCTCGTTAGGGGCCAGCATTCGAGGCGCCCACTATTTTCACGCTGATGTTGGCAACTGAGGCCGTGGCCAAAGCTGAAGCCGGGGCCTGGACAAAGTCATTAAATGCGACGCAAATTAGATTTATTGTACGCCACTGCACTTGCCAGGTGACTGCCGAGCTACACCTAGAGAAACTGGGGAGACAAATTAGCAATCATATAAAGTGCATTAATTCATGATGATATTGATGATTTGCAAAAATAAACTTCTTGATTTCAAATATTTTTTTAAATATTTTTAACATTTCGGAGATCTTTAGCTGAGATTTAACATGAGCTATTGACCAGCTCTTGCATTTATTTGTTATCATTTTGCTAAGCTATAAATAATTATGGTTGTTAAACAATTCAAGTGTAACTGTGGGTGGTTCGGTTGGTGGTATTCTGAGGTCCAATGCCGCGGTGCCGCTGCGGTTACCGCGTTGACCTGCCCAGCGAACGTGGTCCGCGGCCAGCCCCTTTCGCCGCCCACTTTTTGCTTAACAATAAATTTACATTAGCAGAATGTTACATATTTGCAGTGCTTGGAGCGCATTTTAAAAGCCGCCTCGGACAGCCTGCCAACATCCAACTGCCAACACCGCAGAAACATGCACGTACCACTAACTGAGCCGTGTCCTTTCGCCATTCATATGTGTGTGTGCGTGCATGTGTGTTTGTGGTGAGTGCACTCACCGTTAACTTGCGAAATGATATGCAAATAGGGATAAATTCGTCACCCATTGTACGTCCTTCGCTTCGCTTCGCCCCGCCTGCCAACAAATCAACTAAGCTTAATGTCAGTGGACTGCAATTTTAGTTTATTGCCACTCTAAGTAGGAAAATATTTCTGGCATGCAAGTTTGTGCATTCTTGCAATTCTCGTAAGCTATAAACTGGAGTTCAATCGTCAGTCAATTTTGGCACCTTTTATTGAGTTCGATAAGCGTTACATTAAACTTGCAAACTTAGAATGGAAGCAGCTATCATGTTTCACTACTTGACCTATATCATATATTTGTTCGAACTTAATAGTAATATTTCAAAAGAATTAAATTTCTACTGAAAGCATCAAGCAAATTAAATTTCATATATGCTTTGTAGTCGTTTTATATTTCCCAATTTTAAGTTTATCTTTACACATATATCCAAAAGGTTTCATCTTAATTTACTGGTGAAAACATTTAGCAAATTAAATTCAGCTCATATATGCTTTGTACTGCCTGCAACATGTCTGCGCAGTGGGACTGAGAACCCGGTCAGGAAATCGTATCTCATAACTCACGTCATTTAATTTAGCAAATATCACGACCCCAACAAAAGCCATTGAATGCAACTGCTGCTGCTGCTGCTGCTGCTTTTGGCTTTCGGGAATCCCAGAGTCGGCGTAATGAAACAAGAAGCAGCAAGAAACTGGCCGAGATAAAGGCAAAAAGGAGGACGGGCGACGAGCGACGTGCAAAGCGAGACAAATGGCTGGATTTCGCCTAGATCTCCGGGTGCCTTGCAGTCGCAGTCGTCCTCTTTGGTCCTTTTTTGTTTCGGTGGGCAGGTGGCAGGTGTCAGGCGCATGAGTCTAGGCAATGCTGAAGTTTTCGCATAAACAAAGGCAAATATTGCGCACTTGTGCAATTTATATTGCAAAACAATTGTCATTAGAAAATGCCGCACGAACAAAAACGCCGCAGACAAAAGCGCCGTCGACGGTCGTCGGTCGACCCACCAAGGACCAAGCACAGAGCTCTCAGCTCCGAGCACTGAGCACAGAGCAGTGAGCAGGATCCAAGGACCAAAGGCATGGACTCGTCGAGGTAGCAACTGCAACTGTCACATGTGAAAGCGGGCTGTGCTGCAAAGCAAACGGCAGCAGCATTTTATGGCGCAGCTTAAGTGCTTCAAAAATTCCACGTAATGCACTCAAAGCAACGTCTGCCGACCCTCAGAGAGAACCAGCCCCCAGATCTGTCCCCATTCCGAGTCCCTCGCGTCCTGGCCCCAATACTACAGATGGCAAATAAGAAAACGTGCGAGGAGCAGCGCAAATTAAAGCCATTGCCGGTTGGATTCCGCCTGCACTGAACTAAAGTTTCAGATACTTTGGGATGTGCGCTGGAAACCATTTAATTAGCTGGGAATAATATATGGATTCTAATCAGTAGAGTGTCTTGGCAATATATTGTTAATTTATTCATTGAAAATCTAATCGTATGCATATATCAAACTATTTGTGTTATCCTCACGCTATCATAAGTTTCTAATACTTTTTAAAATGGTCTCCTTCGAACTATAACTCTTGCCTAATTACATTAAATTCTTATTGAGTCCCAGCGAATTAGAAGCTCAATTTCTCGCTGTGAAGTGATTTCTTACCTGCTGACAGAGCAACGTGTTCCAGGTCTTCCCTTGCCGTTTCCTTTGCCTCTAGTTGACTCTACTCAACTCCACTCTACTTCACTCCAGTCCGCCGCCCGTGTGTCATCCGTCCGCTGCTCCTTTTTCATCGCTCAGCGAGTGCTGTGCGGCATTTTCTTCATTTAGGTTTTTGTCTGTGCGATTTTCACACACTTTTTGTTCATTAGTGGATAATGAACAATTGCAGCATTATGACAGCGCCAGCAGAAGCAGAAGCAAAAGCTGGAGCAGAAGCAGCTTCCGTGGCAGTGCAATGCAGTTGAGTTGAATTCTCTTCTTCTCGGTGGCCGGAGCATTAGCAGCCTGCATCTGGCCAGTTTTTCACCTCTCGCTATCCGGACGCAAGCATTTTTATTAAAATTCCATGTCAGAACCATTAATTTTCCCGCACTGTGCACTCGCTCCATTCGCCTCGTCCTGGTTTTTATGCAACGACTGGTTTTGTTCTTTTTTCGGTTTTAGATGTTTTGCCGGTTGTTGGGTTAAGTTTTGGTCGCTTTTATTGCAGCTTGTGAGCAGGCTGTGCGCTTGTTCTTTAATAAAGTCTCTGGATAGGAATTAATAGCTTTTCGTGTCGAATCCTTCATGTTTTTATGGCGAAAGGAGATGGCTGGCTATGTGATGGTGGGTTGGGGACTGGCCATCTCTCGTCCCCGCAGGAGTGCGTTCAATATGCAAATGATCCGGCTCGGATGGCCCGTATCTGGGGGCACAATCAAAGTTTTGTTTGGCACATTAAACCACAGCTGGCAATTAATTTGGCTTAGTTTAGTTTAGTGCACTTCCGTTGCGCACAGCGGCCATTTTGTCGCACCGCCGGATGGACATCAGCCATTCGCCAGCAGCTGCAGCGGCAACGCCGGCGAATTCATGACCGCTCAAAAGCAGCTTTAGTTTTTATTACCATTAAAAGTGGGCGGTGCCTCCCACTTCCCGCTGCTGCCCCCAAAAAACAGAATGTCGCTCATAACTCAAAGGCATAAACACACAGAAACGGCACATGTGGGGGTATGAGTGCACTTGGCAAAAATTAAACTTATTAAATTAAATTATAGGAACCTGAAAAGAGAATAACTTTTTTATATTTCCCCGAAGTTTCTAACTAATAGCTTGTACCAAACCGTATGAGTTTCTGCCTCTTTCAAGCCGCTCCCAATTATTTCTGCGTTTACGTTTATATACGAATCAGTTTTCCAGTGTAGCGCTATGGGCCCCCAACTGAGTCTTTCGGGGCATCATGTATTTAACAATTTTGGCAATGCTCTTTGCTGGCATCACCTGAAATCCAGCCCTCGGCCCAGTGTCCTCAAGCCCCGCACTCGCATACCCGTGACCCTATTGTCCACTCGCCGGTTCAACGGCGGCTTTGAAAGCCAAAACTGAAATCAACTAACAACATTAACATGGCAAAGCAATTTCCACGCATCCAGCGAGGATGTGGAGCAAAAGGAGGAGGACCCGGACCTGGACCTGGACCTGGATCTGGTTTTTGGGCCACAAACAAAAGCAGACAATAAGCGAGCTCTCTGCCATTCGTGATGACTGCAACGGTGGATGAGCCCGCGGTGGTGCTGGTGGTTATTGCATATGCACACACCATATACCGCGCACCACACCTTCGCCTCTCGCAGGGCGACATGGGTTAAACAGGCGAGAGTCCTGCCTGCAGAGAGTGTGCCAAAAAAGATGGGCATAGTTGCCGCCGGCATCCTGGAGTTGGAGCTGCATTTAGGTACTCAAGCGCCGTTGTCATAGTCATTTGCCATGCGAACGGGTCTGGGTTGGTAGCGATGGTTTTAGGTGTGTTAGCCGGGCTACGGATCGGCCCTTTGGCTTTCTATCCAACAGCGTCACATATGCTCCTAACGATAATAGTTTTCTGCGTAATTTGTTCGCAATTTTAGAGGAAGCTCCGTCGGATATCGCGCTAAAAACTTAGGCCACGCATCGGATCCGAGCCCGGCTTTTTGGGCAGGCGGTTGCAGTTGGAGTGGGAGTTTCCCGACGTTGCGTATAATTTAGTAGCCCAGCGGAGGGCCCACTGGGTGGGATATTGCGCAGATAAATAGAGAGTGCACTGAGAAAGGTAACCAAAAGAGAAAACAGTATATTCTTTAAAATTAAATTAAAAATAAAAAAACGCGAAATAATAAACACTTACACACCAAAAGTTATGAAGCAGGACCTTCTTACTTTTGAAGTAAAGTCCTACCAAATTTATTTTATTTGATGCTCTCTAATCTTAAATTCCTTACAGCATTCATGTCTACAGATAAACCAAGCGGTGTCGTCCTTTGCTTGCCGACACTTTTCGCTGCGACTCGTTAAAATTCATTTCAATTTGGCCCTGCTCCACAACGCCTTCGGTCCGCGGCCACCAATGGGTTAAGATAGTGGGAATGGCAGGACTTTGTCTCTATCTCCGCACGTGTCACCGATGCCGCCGCCGTGGCCGCATCCTGCGTAGCTTTATAAACAATTTTGAATTTTGCGGTTGTGCGAAAATTAATGGATGCCTCGCTCTTGTGCGGTTTTTGGCCGCGCTTCCAGACACGCCCCCTTGGCGCTCCTCCGCCCTCCGGTAAATTTTAGCATTTTGTCATTAGCGTTTGCTTTCGGAAAACGAGATTGTTGTTTGTCGTTGCGGCGGTGGTGCAATGTTGGTGGTGCGATTTCGCAGCTTAATGGCGGGTGAACTCTACACTGGAAAAGCAGCTGTGTTAGATTCAGATCAAACTCAAAGTATATTCAATTATATATGATACTACTACTTGCATTTCATATTAATTGTACCTAATCTGATATTAAGTAGTACCCTCAATCGCATTCTGTGGGTTTATACGTTCTTCCTGTTCTTATTTACCACAACCCGAGGGAAACGGAGTGCAATCAATTAATGCAGCAGCCGACGCCGAAGATGGCTCACACACATAAAAATGTTTCCCCGGAGTTTTGATTGTGGTGGTGGTGGAGGTGCAGCACGAGTGCAGTTTCCACATGTTACTATGTGTGTGTGTGTGCTATGAATAAGACAGGACGAAAACTTGGGCTTTTGACTTTGGCAGCGCCATGGAGCCGAGTCAGGCAGCCAGGCACGGTTAATAAAACAGACAAACACTCAAACTTTTGCTATAAAAATTTCCAGCTAGTGTGTGTGAGCGAGTTTTTTAAGTTGCCAGCGTTGTTTGCTTGCTAAACAAGTGCTATTAAAAGAGCATAAAAAGGTGGAAGGTGAATTGCGATTTGGGGAGCGGGGAATGGGGAATGGGGGATGGGGCCAAAGACAAAGGAAACCCACCCAGCCTTCAGGCATCGTTAAGGTCCTGGCTGGCTGGTAGCAGGATGTGCCGCTCCCTGTGCCGTAATAAGCCCCGGCAAATCTTCATGCAAACTCAGAGTTTTTATATTTGGCAGCTTAGGTGCACTTCTGCAGTTGTCCTTTTGGCGTTCTTAATGCACTGCACGGCGAAAAAAAAGTATAAAAATGGGAAAACAAAAGCCGGAGCGGAGCCACTACATGATGCAGTGAAATTTTATGCGCTTAGTTTTTATTGCGGAATATTTTGCATGGCAGGGCAGTATAAAGAATTATCCACTAAAACTGTTGTAAAGCGAGTCAAGTGTTTGTTAAGAAGTACAGCTTACAGCTCTCCCTAACTCGAGAGCCGACCGAAACTTTGGCCCCGACCCTTTTACGGTGCACCCAATTTCGAGCTCGATGCGTTTGCGTTTGTGCGGCCAACGGGGCGTATGAGTAACATGTGCACTTTATGGAGGGTAGGGGCCTATTTGTTTTATTTATATTTCACCGCGCTGTGCCATTTTGAGCGCGCATATTAAACAGGACATGGCTGTTTGTGTGGCCATGGCATCACGACTGGCAGGCCAGCGGGCAGGATAACACGGAGGCCCAGAAGAGACACGGCCAAAGTGCAAAATGCAGTAAAATATTGAAATTGTACAGTTCCCGTTGTGCAATGAGCCGCAATGCCAGCGACGTTTCAGTGTTCTCTCTGCACTATTTTTATATTTTTTTTTTTTCTGTGCACTCACATGTGGGGAAGAATTTTGATTTTACGTGACTGGCATGCGACGATTGCTGTGGGAGGGAGGGGTGTGGGCCACTTCCATACTGAAAAATAAAATGGTTTGAATCGAAACATTCGGCGCTCGATTCTGGGTGGGTGGGTGACTTTGGAGCAGCTTTTCTCTTATTTCCAATTAGCATTGCAAATTCATTTGCAGTTTATCGGGCTGAAATAATTCCATAGAACCCTGGGTGGAATCACCAATAATTTGAAGTTCTGCTAATGCATCCATTCAGGCATTGATGTGTGATTACGGCCAATAAATGCATTGTTCCATAAGCCATTACCCTTTATGAAGGTTTCGAGATGTCTCAAATTCATTATTGGTGTCATTTATAGGCCATAAGTCATAGAAATGTTATTAATCGATAAGTATGGACCACAATTGTTTAATCAAATCTCCTTTCTGGTAATTCGATTCAAAACCCCTTTCCAGGATCCCCAAGAAAATGAGAAGACGTCAAGGCATTTGTTTTTAATTTTGTTTTTCTGTTTTTTGATTAACATTTTTCCGTTTTATTTGATTATTTCTCTCTTGCTCGGCTGCAATCGCTGGCAGCGCCTTTTTCTATGCATATATTAACGTGTTTGCAGCCACACACTCAAGTGTGCGTAAGTGTGTGTGTGTTTGTGTGTGTGAATGCGTGGGTGTTGGTGTGGGCATTAATGTGTATTTGTGAGTTTGTTCCGGGGGCTTCGTTCGGTTTGATTGAATTGGATAGGCTTTTGATAGGCGCTTAACATAATTATGGCATTTTGCTTGCACACTTTTCATAATTCTCTTTTTCATACTGTTTGTTTGTTTGTTTATTTTTCGCTCTCCGATTTTCCTGCTGCTGTCACAAATGCAATTACATAGGCGAGTGGCTGGGTTGGTTGTTTGGATCTGATGGGCGCTATTTAATGATCTATCATATGTCTGCGCTGGGCCTTTGCAAAAACAGATGCTCTCCTGCAGCGTTGTTTGCACTCGGCTTTGTTTTTTTTTTGTTGGTTTTTACATGTATATGCAAATATTAATACAATTTCCTTTTAGTTAGTTTGCCTTTGTTATGCGCACATATATCTTGTTTTTAATTATATGTTTTTTAGATATACCTTTTCATATTTTTATATGTACATACACAACATTGAATCATTTATTTATATTTCTTTTGCTTACACCATAACTATGTTTATATAATTAAATATAATTATGCTATTATGTATATGTCGTAGAGTATTTCTGATTTTTTCATCCGTTTCATTAAATTTATTTCGTAATTTTACCATAATTTTCCAACATTTCCAACATACGTTCAGCTACAATTTTATTTAATTTTCATTGGTTTTCCATATATTTTCATTATTTATATATTTATATTTACGCATAGCTTGCTCTGACACACAGTTTTCTTGTCTGCTCAAATAACATTTAGTATATATATATATGTATATATATATATATGTATGTATATATATAGGTGTATATATATAGATTTGTATATATGTAAAGTGATGCATCCGTCGATGCACAGTTTGTCGTTGGCTTTCAAAAACATGTTATGCCAAGTTGAAAAAATAAATCAGTTTCCTTTGTCCGTAACATCGATTTGCTCTCATCACAACTTATAGAAATTAGACTCGCTTCTTTTGGCTCCACTCCAATTATCCAATTGAAAGATTTCTAATTTAGATTTCTCCGTTTTAGCATTATGAATTAGTTTTTCTCAATTTTTGTTTTCTTTGGTATGTAAAAAATAGTTTACAATTTGTATTCGCGTTCGTTTTCCGTTTCTTAGCCGTTTTGCCTTTGTAAATACCATAAATAATTGTGTTTAGGTTTACATTTTAGTGTATAGTGTTACAGTTACTCTTACGATTCTTAGCTACACATTGACTACATTTTGTATTTTGCTTTTGCTACACGTTTTTCTTTCATATCCTTTTCTAAATATTTCGCTATTTCCTTAGTTTCTTATAGGTTACCTTAATACATTTACACGTTACACAAACACAGATACATGAATAAGGATCCTTACGTGTGAGTGTGCGTGCTTGCGTATGCGTGTGCTTGTTTGTGTGTATGTGTAGTAGCCTCTTCTATGGGTATCGTTTAGGATATATAGTTTGATCTAGTCATGGGTCCATCTACATATATATATATATTCTCTGGCTCAATCGATCCGTTCTGTTATCAGTGCAATTATCTACTCGATTTCTGGTGTGTTTCTCATTTTCGGGTTCGGTTTAGTTGTCGGTGCTTAACTCAGTTAGTACATTTACTTTGATATTTCTCTAGATAATGCTGGATAACACTCATAGTCGTGACTCAACTGATCGATGCTAATGGTGGGCCAGTCGAATGGCCCTTGACTACTTGCTAATTCTTAGGCCTATGCACATCGATATATCGGTGAAATGATCATCGGAATGGAATCTAGTGGAAAATTATCGGTTCTGTGAATTTCATAGAAGATGGGGCAAATTTTCCCAAATGAGTTCTCAGTCAACAAAACATATTTCTCTAAACCTTTTGTTTGTTTGTTTAGTCTACGCTTAAATATTAGTTTTCGGTTTGTTATACTTTCTTTTGCTATCTGAAACGTAAGCCCTGGTAAATCAAAACCACTTTCTTCGTAGCACCCCCTCTATTCTTACTCTGGTATATACATACCTACATACTCGCCTATATGTTTATACCTACTAAAATACATTTAGAGCTTCTCGTGTTATCATTATTAATATTTTTCTTTTTGACTGAGGCGATTTCCTCGAACCACAGGAAAGTCCCTCAAAAATAGACACAAATAACACACATTTAAACTTTGGTTTTCGGGTAACCGTCTTGGTTTATCGATTGATTAGATCAACTTTGGATTCGACTATTGCACTTTCTGGCCTGTGTGGTTGCTGCTGTCGCCATGGCGTATACTTAATCTAGGGTAAGATTTCGTTTACGTGTATGCTGCACCCTTCTACACTTCGGACATGCCATAAACCTGAGCCACTGGTGGTTGTTGCTGCTGTTGCTGCGGCTGCTGCTCGTTGTTTGCGACCTGCTGCTGCTGCTGTTGCTGCTGCACCCAGTGCGATGGATAGTACAGTTGGTGGATATAGTGCTGCTGCTGCTGATGCTGGTTGTGTGTGTGCTGCTGCTGCTGCAGTTGGTGGTGCTGCAGCTGCTGCGATTGGTAGGGCGGCTCCTTCACATATTCGCCGGACGTCTGCTGCTCATGTTGCTGCTGCAGCATCTGCTGCTGCTGCTGCTGTTGTTGCTGCTGCTGGTGCTGCTGTGTGGGATACATGGCCATCCCTCATGGCAGCTACACGAGCAGACTGGGCGCCAGCCACTCGTCCTCCGCCAGCTAAACGATGTACAATCGTTAGGCACCGCCTCATCATCGAATTCCTTGAGCACTCACCTGTGGACTAACCTGGAACTGCTGCATCGGATAGGCGACCACTCCGGCCGCCTGCGGCAATGCGCTGCCCACGCTCTGTGTGATCTGCGGCGCAGTGGCTGCCGCTGCACTGGCCAGCTGGGGCTGGGGCGGCACACTCTGCCAGGTGCCGGGCAGCTGGACGCCCATTCTGAAGCGATAAAGAATAGAGAGGGCATAAATAAAGCGTATAACTAACACAAATTATTAAAATGTATTCATGTATTTCTTTGCTACAGCTTAATCCCGACTTTGCTGTCCCGATCTGGATCTCAAACTCACCCCATGTATCCCGCCTGCTGGTAGCCGGCGAATTGACCGTAGGTGAATCCCTGCATGCCCTGCAGGAACTGTCCGGGCTGAAGGGCACTGGCGGGGGCTGCCGCCGGATATGTGGGTGCCGGCGGGTACCAGTATCCGGCCACCTGCTGTCCGTAGGCAGCCGCTGCGGCCGCCGCTGCCGCCGAGCCGAAGGGGAATCCCTGGGCCAAGGCCCCACCGGCAATGGCCGACATGTGGTTGGGGTCACCACTCTCCTTGCCCCACGCGCACTTCACCGGCTGCTGGTTGATCTCCGTGTTGTTAACGGCCACGATGGCGTGGGTGGCCGCCTCCTTGGTGGAGAAACTGAGAGGTGAGAGAACAAATTTATGCTTAATATATAAGGCTTAAATTCGTATAATTAATGTCGTTTAATAATGGAAAAAAACTGAATAAAAATATAAAATTCAATTTGAAAATAAGCATTTAAAATATTTAATTTATAACTAGCTATCAGACATATCTTTAGCATATTCATTACTGGATTTTTGCTTTTTAAAAGCAGGCAGCAGATTGGCCTGGTTTAATTTCCGCTTAACCCGCTGCGGCAACAAAGCGCAAAAGTGGTACAAGCGTCTGTGGAATTATTCCGTTGTTGCTGGATTGGTTATAATGATGCAGCAACTCTGCCACAGCTGCTGCTGCACTTGTAGTCCCCGAGCTCATTATGTTACAAAATGCCAAACAATGCCTCCGCTGCGCACCGCCTCCTGCCTCCTGCCACCACCCGTTCTCTCACTTTCTCCTCGACTTTCTTTTCCCCTTCGCCGCTTTTTTTTGCATCACGTTTGCAACACACAAATGAGTTTTGGAGCAGTGCACAAAAGGCGCCCATGGACATGGCCAGTAACTGCAATGCGTTTGTTGCCCACCCCTCCGCACTCATCACACTTCACAGATACACTTGGCAAAAAAGGCTACTAATATACAAAAGTAAAGAGTTTTCATGAATGAAAACATTTCATTTTTCTCGTCTGAACTATTTTAAATATAACATTGTTATTGAAGAGCGGTAGTTTTGTAAAAGTAATATATTTGTATTTATATTTTCACTCATATTTTTGCTCAGTGAGCGAATCCTATCCGTATCTGCCCTTTTGGTTGCGGTGGGGTGAACTCAGTCCGTCGTGGGCCAACGGCTGCCATTAAAACCCTATCAGCATTCGTGACGGCAGCTGCGATCTCCACCGCCAACACCACCAGCACCACCGGTACCCAGCCACCTCTGCACCTCCTGCACCACCGACTCCTTGGCTGGGGGTTTATTCCCACTTTTTTTTTGGTTTTGGTTTTTACTCTTTGCCGTGCCATCGTTGTCGTCGCTGTTATTGCGGTTCATTGTTCTGTTTGTAACTTCAAATTTGCCTCTCGATGTTGCTGTTGTTGCATTCCTTGTTATTGTTGTCGAGTGTAAAAGTGTTGTTGATTTATTAACGGCGAGCGGTTTGGATGGGGGCCACGCACACATTTATATGGCGTGGTGTGTGTGCATCGGCGACGATGACAATGGAAACACACCGATGACACCGCAGACCGCAGCACACGCACACCCATGCAGGCGGCAAATCAAAATGGCGGGCCACAAAGGGTTAATGTGCAGCACACTTATAGGGGCACAGAAAATGGGGGAAGATTGCTCCATTATTTGATCGATTGCCTGATCGCTTATTCTACGGTGGGGTATTCCAATAAGAATAACACATATGTTTAAGAAGCAAATGAAAATGTTATAAATTAGAAAATAAAGTATCTTGTATCTTGTATGTTAAGTACTTATGGTATACAGTAGATATTAGTAGATTAAATATCGTTTCCTGTCAACTTACCGCACGAATGCGTATCCTTTGTCCTTGAAGACCCGTATCTCCTGTATTGTGCCATACGGCGAGAAGGTCTTCTGCAGAATCTCCTCGTTGAGGAAGCCGGAGAGGGCTCCGTTGATGCCGCCACAGTAGACAGTGCAATTGGTGGGGCTGCTCTGGTTGTAGACCTCGTCAAAGGTCAGCGGCTTGGCGTTCACTGTGAAAGAGCGAGATGTGACATTGAGACGCGGGATGGCTTGGTGGTTCGGATAGGTTGCTCTGATGGAATGGGATACTCACTGTCTGCCTTGGTTGCCGGCGGCTTTCGTGTGGCCCAATTTGTGCGTATCGAGCGCGAGCCCAGCCATTGGCCATTCATTGCAGTGATGGCGGTTTCCGCCTCCTGCAACGAGCCAAATTAAATGGAGAGCGCAATTAGCTAAGAGCCCATTCCATTTACGCGGGCTTGTCTAGCCGCTTAAGCCGCTTACGGCGGCTGCTAAGTCGCCTTGAAAGACTGCTCTTGGTTTTTAAGTAGAGATCCCAGCCCAAAATTTATAAACAAACAGCTCAGAAAGTGTTAAGGCAGAAGCAACAAAAGTAGCAAGCACTTGAAAAAATATAATTATCCCTTAACTACTCGCAATCCTATCGAACGAGATTAAATTCTTAACAATTTAATGAGAAGTTATCTCTATTAAATGATTAAACTGTTTTTTCATTATTTATACTATGGAAATGTTAGTGCAATAATAATTTTTTTGAGTGCTTAAGCAGAGACGAAAAAATGAAAAAGAACGTGGAAAACAATCGCGTTGGAAAGTTGCTCCTTGTGGTTAGCAGTCGACATTGTTGCTGCTGCTCTTTGATTTTCCTTGGCTGCGTTTGTGTAAAGTAAAGTAAAGTAAAGGAGGGGCAAAGTGGGTGGTAGGAGGAGGAGGCAAGGGGCTGACTCTATACGTAGCATTTACAAGGCCGTGCACAAATTATAATTTCAATTTCGCATAAAAGGTAATTCGTGCGTATCAAACGTGATTCATGCCGAAATGATTGCAACTGCCAGGAGGTCTTGCATGCAGTCTGCTTTCCCCGTGTGTATATGTATGTGTGTGTGCGCTTGAGAGTGTTTCCGTGTATGTGTGGTGGGCGTTTCATAGCAATTTACTTGCGGCACACCAAAAGACCGAAGACCGAAACCGAACAGAGCCGGCTAAAGCAATGCAATGCAATAATGGCATTTGCGGCGCTGCAGACGCTGCAGCTGCTCATTGCACGTCCCTTAAATGGCGGCAAAGTCGAATCCGCATCCGGATACGACTGCGGCTGGCAGCAACTGTAACTAGGCACCTACAACAGCCCGCCCACCAGCGTGCCAGCCAGCAGCCCACCGGCCCACCTTCCATCCTTTTTCCTTTCTTTTTTCCATTAATTTTCCTACTCTTTGTGGCGGCTACGTGCAGCGCTCGAAATCAGCGTTGACGTGCACCGGCTGAAAAACGACGTTTTCCAACCGAAAGTAGACTCGAACTTTGAGAGGGGAAAACTTTCGAGGGTTTTCAAGAGCAGATCTCATTCGAGGGGGCCTGTAATTGCTAAGCGTTTATAGACCGTATCCATATTTAAATATATGTAATCCTTCATTTCTGAAAATCTTATTCAGAACTAGATCAATTGAACTGAACAGAACAGGTTCTTGTACAAATTCATTAATTTTCACAGAGCTCCTGGGGTAAATATATAAAAATTGCGCATTAAAGTCGTTTCTTAAATAGCTTTTACGTGGTACTTAAAATCCCACAGCGTAAATTGCTGTGTATTGGTTTTCTTGGCCCTGTAATTTAACCACTTGAGTAAGAGTCAACAATTGAGTGCTTGCCCCGTCAGCGATAAACCACGCAACTGTCGCCCAACTTTGTCCGTAATTTAATGTCTGCATGTGTGAGTGCCAGCATGTGTGTGTGTGTGTGGACTCCTATGTTTGCCAGTGTGCGTTTGTTCCCGGGCAACGTCGCTCAGTTTGCGTGCGTGCGCATTTTTATGCATTGCCAGTTGCATTTTTCATATTTGCATAAACTATAAATTTTACATTTTTTAAGCGATACGCATCGTTGATTACATATACACTCACGTTCCCTCACAGCACAAACAGCAACAACAACAACGACAGCAATGGCAACCACAACAAGAACAAGTCCTGCAAACAATACCACAATGCCCATCCCTCGTCCTGCGATTTTCTCCCGGGCATGAAATGTTATTTAAATATTTCACCAATGACTTTACGGCAGCTTAAAGCCTAGCCTTTTCGCCCGATTGTTCGTCCTTTCGCAGCGGGAAACATCATTCAGGATTTATCAAAGGACAGACACTTCAAGTGCAGTTACAAGTGCAGTTGTGCCGCTTTCTTCTTTGCCAATTCCAATTGCAATCGCATGTGTCAATGAAAATTGTCTTGCCATGATTGTGTGTGGATTAGAGGAATGAGTCGGGGAGTTTGTTAGAACAACTTTGGTCCTGGCTAATGCAATGGCCAAGAGCACCAACACACACACACAAAAACTTGTCCTAACTGCAACGGACATTTTCGGTCGAGTTTTCCAGTTTTTCCAGTTTCCCCAGCTTTGACAAGTCTTTGAAGCCAGGAAACTTTATCAATCATTTTGGTGGCAAATTGCTTAGAAAACAGGAAGTGTATGCTGGTGAAAGAAGAAAGCAAGTTAACAGAATAATGGCTGAAAAAATAACTAAAATAATAGTACTTGAGAGGAGGACAATTTTGCATTGCTTAAAGCTCGATTCGAAGAAAATAATTCTATTAGGACCAACAATTTCATTCTCATAGTTAATCCACCTCGACACAGAAATCTTCAAGCACCCTTAATGAGTTGATTATAACACAATTTCGTGCCTCAAGAGCCTCTCCAGTAATTTGCCAATTCATCTTGCTCAAAATGGGAGCCCCACGACCGCAATATGGCACCCACTACGACTTGTCGAACTATTTATGAAAGTCCGACCCAAATACCGAATCCAAACCAAAACTGTTGTTGGCAAGAATGCCTAGGCTAATTGCAAATCTACGGCATTGGATCAAGTCTGCAGACAGACGACAATGGGAATTGGCCCGGGTTTTAGCCCATTTCGCATCATTGGCAGTTGGAGCGACACATTTTCTTTGTGTGCGGTTTTGCCTGTTGTTTGTTGACTGGGCGAAATTAATTAATGGTGAATGGCAAATTTGCAGCTAATAGGAGGAAAACTTGAATCGTTTTCTGGTCTGTCGTTGTGACAACCAACTTGGCGTGCACTGAACAAAAATGAGCTTAACTGAGGCGCTATAGTTAATCGGAATTGGAGCTCATACGCGCACATGTCATAATATATAGTTTCTA
The DNA here is from genome assembly GCF_016746395.2 of Drosophila simulans. NCBI lineage: Eukaryota > Metazoa > Arthropoda > Insecta > Diptera > Drosophilidae > Drosophila > Drosophila simulans. The sequence goes on along the minus strand of NC_052523.2, from coordinate 24,363,016 downwards.
TACCGATTCGAGTTTTATCTCGCCTTTGATTAAAACTTCAGGCCTGCTTCGAAGTTTTTCCTTGTCGCTGGAAAATTTCCTAAATGACAACTTCCGCCTTCGAGATAAGTTAATTAATTTTCATGGACATGGCTGGCTGAAAACTTTTCCCCCTCCGCGACACTCAAATTTAAGAACATTTTTCGCTGCGTACAGATTGAATTTTCAGCGAAACTTGTGTAAAGTCAACTCGGACCGAGAGTGAGACCCGGGTCTTTTGTAAATATTGATTACTTGATAAGGCGCAGAATCCTTTAATGCTGCGTACCGTGGACGGACCATGGCTAACAACGGAAACGAGCTGGGATGGACCAAAGTTTCCAGGGGGGGCGGTGTGGTGGAAACAAGACCAAAAAGGCGAAATACCTTCATTAAGCGAATGAAGAAAAGCAAAAGTAAGTTGAAGAATTTTTAAGTGGTTTAAAAGGGTTTTGTCATACTTTTCATGTGGATCTCGACGGGATCAGGAACCCTTTATCTTACGCCACAAAATGGGGGATGCCGCTGGTTGCGGCTGACGTTTCGTGTGTATACAAAACACGGTAAGCCGAAAGCAAGACATTTTAAATGTTTATTAAAACAATAAGGAAATGGTTTGTGCCGAAAACGGAAAAGGGCCAGGCGGAAATGGAAAAACTGTAGCGAAAGAAGGTGAAAAAAGGGCAGCTCGGCACACAAAAAGGGGATAATCCCCACCCGCACATATAGACGACACCCTTGGCACATGGACACATTCAGGGAAAATAAGAAGGTTCTGGCTTTTCTAACGGCGACCGTTTTGTCTTAAAAAGGTAGCAGACGCCCAGTATTTAGTGTTGGCCAAGCCCCTACCTACTTATTTTTTTTTTTCATCGGCTAAAAGGTTTTCTTGCCTTCCCAGCTCCTAAGCTGGTTTAGCTTTGTTCTTCGGTCAGATTCATTAACGTGGCTATTTAGATAAGCGTGAATGTAACCAACCAACCAACCAATCCCAATCCGAGTCCCAATCCCAAGTTGAATATTAAAGCTGTCCAGATAAAAAAAAAAACCAGCATCTCAGTTCACAACTCGCAGTTCCGATGATGATTTTTTGATATTTATAAAATAACTCAAGTGGCAAATCGTTTGCTCAGTGAAAATGCCCTTCCATTTGCGGACTTCTCGAACGATAATGATGGTCGGTATCCAGCATTATGATGTTCTGGCCATCGAAGAGCGCAGATAAGGCCCAGTCATCTTTGAATCTGTCTGGCCCAGTCAACGGTAAAAACTGTTTTCATTCCGCTTAGGCCCAAAACGCTTTTCGATTTTTGACCACCACACACACACACATCGACCATGTTGGGTGGGTTGGGTTGTGGGAGTTGTTGACCAAAAAATCAGTATTTCACGCTAGAACGCATTTTTGTCAAGGCATAATTCCATGGGATTTATTTATGTATGTCAGCTCTGGCCGTTGTTTCCCATTCCCATTCTGTTCTACCATTTTTTTATAGTTACTGCCCCGGAGGCTTGAGCTTATGCGTGTGTAGGCAGTTTGTAAGCCGTGGTGTCCCTACATCGCCCTCAAATCACTAGTTCCTGAATTATTATGGAAAGCATAAAATGAATGTCCAGGCCATTTATATTTATAACCGAGTTTTGTACGCTTCAGCAAATTTATTGCCTGGCTTGAAATTAAATAAATTGAAAAGCACTAGGGCGGGGGAAAAACTTTAAAGGCAGGAACAAATATTGGAAGAGTTTTGGGGATTTGATAAATTAGCTGTGATTTCTGCATATGTCCTGCTGTAGGGAATATAATTGATTTACTCTTGTTTGGAGATTGGTTCTTGCTGACGGGCTTTCACTTTTTATTTAGAGGACACCTGAATAATTACCCAAAAAATTAGTTGGCATCGAAGAGGTGGGTAATCAATCTCATGGTGGTTGCTGATTTTTCTCATAATTTTGGCTCTGGCAAGACGGCACGTAGCGCAAATTAAGGCCAATGTATGCGGAATGCTTTTTAATTTAAGTGCACATGCACATGACAAGGCAGGCAGCAGGAGCAACACGCAACGGAATCATAAAAGAAACATCACCACTGCCATTGGAGTGGGTGGTTGGGTGGTGCGAGGTTAACCACAGGCATTCTGTGCGCCGCGACAACGGCAGCAGCGACAACAATAAGAACAAATGATAATAATGCAACAATGAACTGCACAAGAAGATGATGAAAAGAATGGGGGGCGTGGCCGGGAAGTCGACATTATATCTTGTTCGCTGCACACATTGTCAATTCGCTTGCCTCCGTCTGCTCCTGCATTTTTTTTATTATTTGTATTTTTGTGGCCCTGCTGCCATCTTCTGTTGTGGCAACTTTTAAATAAATTTAAGTGCATTATACAACGAAAAATCTGTCGTGGAAAGCAAAACGAGGCGAAGGCGGTGGGCGTAATGCGATTAAATGCATCTCGGGCCCTGAGCCTGCCTTTGTCTCCATAACGCTGGCAAATAAGTTTTGTGTCAAAAAGAAAAGCCACTCAAGATGCAGCAGGCGGTGATTTCCGCTTCCTGAATGTGCTGATCGCTTTTTATTTTTGCCATGTGAGTATGCAATAATATGTTAATATGCCTCGGCTGTGTGACAATAACAGAAGCCGTCGGCAATGGCGAAAGGCATTAGCATTTCCGGTGGAGCAGGAAGTACTGCACGGTAACAAAAAGGGACTTGTTCACAAAAAAATCATGCTTTATTTCTTCTATCAGTTGGTTATATAAATCGTAAATGAAGACCTAAGAGTATGAAATGATATCGTATTCTCTAAGATTCCACCTGATTAATTGCCAGTTTCTCTATGTGTACTCTTCTCCTGGCATCGACATGTTTATTGCGTTTAATGCCAGCGTAAATTTTTTCGAACTCGCTGGCGTTGTTGTTGTGATTTATGATGCTAATGACACGCAGACAGGCATCGTCTTCCCGAGAAGAGCTCCCCATGCAAATGCTCAGCTTGCCTTGATGGTTATTAAATTATGGCAATTTGTATGCGTCGCCCAGGAGGAGGAGGAGGAGTGGCCAAAGGAGCCAGTGGGGAGGAGAGGTAATGCTCTGGTGTTTATTTAAAACATGTTGCCAAACAATTTACGTTAAATATTTCTCGAGATGCTTGAGCAGATCTGGCATTTTGGCATTGGGCTTATGCAAAGCCATGGCGATTGGCAAAATTTCATGCGCCGGCGAACGGAAGTGCTGAATGAAAGAAAACTGTTTCTTCCTTTTCCGCTTGCAGTTGCCATTGCAGTGCGCACACATGCGAGTATGTGCGTGTGTGTGTGTGCAGTAAGCCATTCGAAAAATAACTTTTCAATTTCCGCAAAACCACAGAAAATATCAACTTTGCACAAAAATTTAATAAAACTTTTCGCATAAATAAAATTTGCATTAAATCAGCTGCAAGCGACGCCGGGACTCAGGGACAAGGGGGCGTGGCGGCTTAGGGCGTAGCGACTGTGTACAAAACGCATGTCGAGAAACTTAATTTGAAATATTTGAGTTTGCTATTTGGTCTGTGAGTGTGTGTGTGCATTTGTGTGTTTGCACTTCTTCCTCTTTTCGTTTGCATCGAAACTAATCGAGAAAGTTCGAAAATTGGCATCCCATTCCCCACTTGCAGCACAAAAAGTTAACTAGTTAGCTGGGGAAAAGCATTAAGTATACGCCGCATTGGCCATAATTCCAACTAAAACAAGCCAGTTGCCAAAAGGCTACGAACGGAAAGTTCGTTTTTGGCTTAAATCTATATCTATACATATATCTGCGCACATATATCGCCGAATGACAGCTGGGCCGAAGGGGGCGTGGCAGCAGCCAAGTGTCAGAGATTGTGTTGTATTTGCACACGACACATTCCAACGCAAATCCGCGCTCATCTCTTCGATGTCAAACAAATCATTGGCTTGGCTGCCAAATCATTGGGCCATGTCGGCTGCACACTTCATGGCATTAGCATTAAAATTTAATTAATAATTTGGAACATTTTGCCGCCTAATTGACTAGCGGCACCTTTGGCTTTTACGCCTTCTCCGGCAACTGATTTGGCTTTTCCCAAAAGTACATGAGAGCATAAATCTCCGTGTGTGGTTGGTTGGTTTCAGATTCTAAGCCTTAAGCTTTCGAATTTTTTCTGCTCCACTGGCTGACACGCAATTCACTTGGCTTTACTCGGCAGCCTTTGATGATTTAAACCATGTTTATGCCTTGAGATCTATGAATTTCGGAAATTTCTAAGTCGATGTAGAGAAAATGTAAGTAAAAAATTAAAGCCCCATCTTTTATAAAACTAGTCTATGAAATAGTCATATAAAATTGCTTTCGAAGAACACTTCTTTAAAAATCATCTTGAATTTCGCAAGCCGAATAAGTTTCTTGACATGATTTAACCACAAGGACCTTCCATAAACTTGGAAAAACCCCCCATTCTCCCGATTTCGCTGCCTCTTTGTCGAATTTTCTACCTATTAGGCACATGAAATTCAATCACAACACACACACAGGGATATGGAGTCCTGCCAGCAGTTACTTGGACCCTTATCAGCTGCGGTTTAAACATATTGAATATGATGTGTAAATGTTTACAGTGCCCCAAGGGTGGTTTCTTTTCGGGTTATTCTTTCCAGCCTCGGGAGCCCGTGAGATTCGCTGCATCTGTGGCCATAAAAAAACATTACAGATTCGTGAGCCGCACGCTTTTGATATACGAGTGTGTCCATAAGGAAGAGAATAAAATCAAATACTCGCCCCATGGCAGTTAACCGAGAAAAGGAAAAGCAGAATGCATTAAATCTTAAAAATGTGTGCGCTTCGTTTGGCTTTTCTTTGGCTTATGTATATCTTGAGCAAACGTGGGGAAAGTGTGGGTTTGGGAAAGGAAGGTGGAGCCACAGGTGTCTTTTGATATGTTAAGTTGCTGCTGGAACGTCAAATGGGATGCCAGCTAAAGTTTTCACTTGTTTTAATTAAGATTTCATTTGCCAACTTCTCCCTTTGTGTGCTTTTGTGTGTGTGCTTACATAGAGAATTAAACTTGTGTAGCGACTAATGCGAGTTTGATTGAAACATTTCTAATTGCCGGCGAAGGAAGCCTTTGATGTTGCAAATCTGCTGGGATAGCTTACCGATTTCTTGACAAAGCTGACAAAGCCATAGCCCTTTGATTTCAACGTCTGCGGATCGCGCACAACTCTGCAGTCTCTGCAAAAAGATGGAGAAAGTAAAAATGGTTAATCTCGAGTAAAACTTTTCCAAACGAGAGTGGGAAACAATTAAAATGTAGCTTTATGTTATTTATTTGGGTAATTTAGAGTTATCAGCTTAATGCTTATACACTTCAGACCCAGCACAAAGGTCCTGTTAAGATGTCAGGACCCCTTGAGCGAATTAAAAGGCAAACGCTTGGCCCAGTTGAAGTCAAGAAGCAAAAGTCGATGTCGACATTGGAAATCCAATGGAATTACGTGTGAGGAAATATGAAGCTTTGGGCGGAGAAAAGGGGATTTCGTAATGGAAGTGCAGAGATATAGAGTGCAGCCCACCGCCTTCGAGGGTGTATCAGAGGGCGTGGCCAAGGGGATTTGCCACGGCCTCCATTCGCCATTCCCCATCCCCCATCCTGGTTCTCAATACCAATCCCATTCCGAAAAGCCGTAACCCCGCCAAACCACCAAACCACGTGTCGTGCCATGTCGTGGACGCTGCTCGAGAATCGGGCGTCAGCATTCGGCTTAAATATGTTGGCCCGTCCAACCTAAGCCACGAAGAAATATTTAGCCCCCCTTTTCGGTTCGACACCCATGTGTGTGTGCGAGTGTGTGGGGCAACCGCAACAGCAACAACAAGCTGGCGAAGCTACTAGGCAACCAGTTTAGGCCACTCCGAAAAAGTTTGCGTTCTTTAAAAACTCAAAAAAGGCAGAGGAGTACATTTTAAATACATTTTTTAAAGAATGAAAAGCCTACTAACAAGCCCATATTGTATTAGCTAGCCTTTAATGTAGAAATCTATTACGAAACACAGCGTTTTTACTTTTAGAATCCAAGCGAAACTGATAGTTGTTTGCTTCCTTTGCAGCAAGTAATAAAACTACTTTCCAAAGATTCTACATAGTATCTTTTTTTCGAAGTGCACTGGGGGCCAGCAAGGCAAAACCCGCATGTCGACCACGGCATTTAAAAAAGGCCAACTTGATTGTAAATCACGATAAAAGTCAATTTTTAATATGAGTTTTAGTTTAGTCCGTGTTGCCCCCCGTTTTCCCAACCACCATGTTAAGTGGCTGGCGAAAAAAAGAAGGAAACGTATTTTAATGGCCTTTGGCGCTTTGGCTTTGGTGGGGCGCTTCAAGGCTGTAAATTTATGGGTGGGCTGGCCAGAAGCGAAATTGCAATGCGATTGCCAACGCAATTCAGTCGATGCACACATAAATATCGAACAAAAAACATATTTAATTAAAGTTTAATATTTATTAGCTTCCAGAGGAATTCGGCTGCAATTGCTCGGGGCCGAGGTTTGTCTGGTTTGGTCAGGCGAAAGGTTTTCTGACCGGCACGCAAGCAAACACACAAACACGGCATGCTGGCCAACACCAATACAAACAGGAGGGCAAACACTCTCAGTGAACGTATATAAATACACTTAACCAATGAATGTAAGTAAAAGACCTAAATTGAATTGAAAGAATTTTGTTTTCTTTTTAAGAACAATACATCGACAATTAAATACACCCTGACTAAGCACTGGTAGGTTTTCTTCATGTTGAGACTACAATCAAAGTTTTTCCCAGTGCACAGAACACACACTTCCTGGCTGCCTGTCAGCGGTGCTGACTGCCATTGGGAAGGATTGTGCTAACAAATTAAAGGCCAGGACAGTATGTGCACTCCCTTGGAGACCGCCTACCCGTCTAACCCACCATCCACCGCCATCTCCCCGGAGTATATCATATTTCACAATCGATAAACATCACAGTTCATATTTTCATAACGTTTTTGTTTGAATATTTTAACATGCAGACACAACATCAGTGGCGTGGGGGAGGTGTACAATTTCCTGCTTGCATGTAAATACAACTTCGAAAATGTCTGCAAGTGCTCTTCGCTCCGCACACATGTAGATACATACACACACACACATATAGTAGACTCCAGTATCTCAGGGGCTGCAATAATATATTTGAACATTTAACAGAAAACAAACACAACCTTTGTGCCCCAGACCAAGAGATTTTCGTGGAGGAGCATCGATGGCCCTCGAACTGCGTTTGCCACACAGTTTGTTATCATGCACGAAATGCTTGCAAAATTTGCAGGCAACGGCTGCAGGCAATGGGGGCGGCACATCGGCCTTTGGGGGCGTGGCACCAGCTGTGCCCAATGTTTGTCCAAAGAATTGAGCGACGAAGTCGTTGGAGGGGAAAGTGTGAGACGGGAGATGCAAAACACAGCCACGAAAGTTTGATTTCAAAGTGATTTTAATATACCCTTAACTTACTAGTTTTTTCAAAAATAGTTATCTACTGAGCTTGAATACTGACAATTATCACGTCATATATTTTTTTGCAAAGTGGTATATAAATATATTTCATATTGAAGGGAACCCAACCATTTATTTGTTGTTTTGAAGAGTCACGCACTTTAAGGTATTAAAACAAATTTAAACATTAAGCCTACAGACAGACGAGCTCTACAAGCTAATGATTGTTAGTTTAATGACCTTTTCGAGTTGTATCACTCAACAATGAAGAACAATTTGAATTCGAAAGTCAAAGGGTAAAAGTTCAAGAACACTTAGGGAAAGGGGATAAATGCATGTGCATAAGTAAGATCTGTATGCACATGTACATCCATAAGCCTTTCCGTCTTTTTGTTTTCCCCTCTTTTACTCTCGACTCGGGCCAATCAATATATTTTTTACAAATATTGGTAAAAGTTTTGCTTATGGCTTAAGCTCTGTGCCTGATACTCGAAAATAAATTTAACCAGAGGAGAAGGAAAATATTTTGCTATCTTAAGTGCATAAAACTATAATCGTTAAACAAAATATTTCGCATACACGCACGCACTCATACAAATGCGGTTATTTATACTGCATATATTTTTTTGGCTTTATTCCCAAAGCCTTTGGCCCGGGACTCGAGTAGCTTTTGGCCCGATCTATTTTTGGGGGATTTGTGCGCCGAAAGGACGAAGGAATGTTTGCGGTGCGCGCTGAGCGCATTAGTTGTGGAGTCCTCGCTATTTTGGCCTTTGCAATTGGTTTATGCCAACAATGCAGCTCCCATTCCGGCCCCTTTGCCATGTGTTGGAAATTCTTTTGTATTTGAATTAAAATTGCATAGATGATTTATAGACGCTTCCAAGTTGGCCGGGCGAAATAAACTTATGCATGGGATTTTTGTGCACCACGATGGTGAAATGGGTGAAATGGTTGAAGTGGGAAGTGTAAGGCAAGCCCATTGATAACTGCATGAGATATGGCTCTTGAGTTTGAGTGGGCTTTTCCCGGTGGCAAGCACAAAATATGAGTTCGATTTCGAAAACCTAACATTTCTAGCCAGACAACAAATAAGCACGGAAACAGTTGAATGTTTGCGTCCATAATTCTTCCGCATGTAGCCAGACATTGGCTTTTCCTTATCAGCCATTCAAATATAGACATAAGAAAGGCCACAACGGCCAAGAAATCGACTAGTAACATATTTATTAGGGCGTAACTTGCCTACGCAACTTAACCAGCAATTTGCAATTTCCGGGCCACTTTAAGAGCATTATCTGCACCCCATCGGCACACTTGGCAGACATATAATTTACAAATCGGACGATCGGAAAGGAAAGGGGCTAGGAATCGGGCTGGCAGGACATGCTGAACACATCAACAGCGATGGCAAACACAAATTACTCAGCAGTGCAAACAAATGAAAAGCGATAATATCGCGTACAGCACAAGGAAGAATATAGAATGGAGAATGGAGAATGTACATATATATCTACAGGATTAGCTGAAGCCAAGTCAAAATCCCTGGCACTAAATCAATGAATGGCGGTTGTCCTTCAATTTCCTTTTTGGCCACGTTGGTGCAACGGGAATGGGGAGCTCATCGCATCGCATAGGAATAGCATCTCATCCAGCATCCAACATTGGCATCATCATCGACATTGAGTTGCGTGTTTGAAATATTGAAATATTTTTGTTGGCCATGTTTACACATCGGGCTATTGACTGCGCACAGTTATTCCGCATTTCGTTTTTTTCGCCTCCCAGTTTTGAATTTCCATAGCGAATTTTTCGATTTTTTCGCCAAGCATTTTTATTCGATTTGTGTTTGTCTCGTGCTTGCATTTTATTGGCTTCCTCTGCGCCGATAACCCTGATGGCTGATGATGATGATTTCCATTTCCTTGTTCGATTGCAGATCGGGGGCGGTGTGGAACGGGGGGCGTGGCAGAGTTACTTCAGCGCCCGTTCAAATACCGAATACAGTTGTAAATTCAAATGAAATGCAAGCGAGCGCATTGTTTGAGCTCTGAAATGGGTAAAAATCGGGTGGGGGCGGAGCTCCAATTCTGGCTTTTTGGTTAGCCAAATATTTAAAGTGGATTTCTTGGAGCATTTTATGAGCTTTCCATTGCGGCTGCCTTCTTTTATTTGATTTGATTTTCCGGCCAGTGGCATCTGCCGTCCCAGAGAATTAAGTAATAAATTTGGGTTCGAGGCACCCGGTTACCGAATCCAAATGGCAGACCGTGCTGAATTGCTGTGAATTACAAATCCGTAAACGTCGCATCTTTGATGCGGCATGCACTCTGCGAAATGGCCAAAAGTGGCAGAGCCAAACCGATGAAAAAATAAAGCAAGCGCAATCGAAAAAAATCGAAAAACCGGAGAAAAGTCGAGCTCATCACGTCCTTGTCCTTGTTCCCTCGGCCAGGACCTCTTTACATTTATTTACACCAGCATGCAAAACTCGCATTGAGACAATTTCATGCTCATCTGCATAAAATCAATTCCATTTTGGAGACAATTTGAAGATTGGAATACAAATTTCGAATTATCAACATGGGACCCGACGTCGGGGAGTCGTGGCCAAAATGGCCAAACCGGCAGCGATCGCAATCAGCATTGAGACCTGACCCCCAACTTCATCCATTCCCAATTTCTTTTCAATCCAACACTGGAAAAAATAGTTCGGAAGGGGATGAGCAGAAAACCGGCATACGTATAACAAAGAAACCCATGGAGCACAAGTTTTAATTTAGAGGAAAAAAACATAAGTGCCTTTGGCATGCTTCTATTTTTGTGCTCCATAATCCATTTTAGCCATATTTGTCTCAGTGTATAGAAGGCCATCTATCGCTTGAATGGTGCGGATGCGACTGCTTGACTTGTGTTGCTAGTTTTCCTCTTATTTTTGGGAGGAGGCAGGCTCTTGCCGCTCCTGTCCAGGCATTTACGCCATTCACGATGCGACGCGGCTGCTTTGGTGGGCTCCTCGTCCTTTTCGTCCTGCCAACGTCATGCATACGTAATGCGCCTGGGGATCCTGGCAGCAGCGACTGTCTCACTAATTCCAGGCCAGCCATTACGCGCGTGTGTGAGTGCGAGTGAGTGAGAGTGAGTGAGTGTGTCTCCAGTGCAGCGGGAAAATTATGTGGTGTGTGATTTGCCATGGACACTGAACGTTTCCCGTTTGCCCCTGCTTTCCCCCTGCAATCGCTTTTCCCGAGGTTTTCCACGCTTTGCTATTGAAATTTCCCTTTGAGAGAGAGCGAGCAAGAGGCGGAGCTGATATTTCAGAGCACAAAACGAGAAACAAAAAGGAGAAATTTGCATGCAACTCGTTACGCTTGGCACTTGTGTGTTAAGCCCGCTCGCCCCTTAACCCCTGGCAACCCCAACCCTTTTCCCGAGCACGTAGCGCAAAGTGTGGGGCAGGGGGATGGGTGTGTGGGGTGGGGTGGAGCCAAAAGCCATATCGATTTTGCAGTAAATAAAACATTCAAAGATTGAAGTTGCCGCTTTTGAGCTTAGCCGAATGGTGTGTGGCCTCCTTTTTTATGGAGTGCGCTTCCTTTTATGGCTTCCGTTTCTATAGCAGCTGCCGCTGCATGGTTATGGTGGCTTCACTGTGGTGATGGTGGTGGGGGTTCCACTGTGGCGCGCTGAAGGGACACTGCCGCTGCCAAATTGTAAATATTTTTGTCGGCCACGTAGCGGCGCAGGAGAAAATATTGCATTTCTCGCTTGGCATAATAAACGATGTGCCGGCAAAAAACGAAAAGCATAAAAAACACAGAAACCGAAAGAGTACCGCCAAAAACCACGCAGAAATACCAACAGCTGCACCGCACAAAGAACACCACATGTACACAACGGACAATGGCAGGATCTTTGTAAAGGACGAAGGGTAAACAATATGGTTCGACGGTCAGCCGAAAAAATAAGAGGAAAAACCGCTTTATGAAAACGATGAAATCTATTTTTCTGAGAAATATATGGAAATCAACAGAGAAATAATTGCTTAAACAAGTTGATCATTAAAAATTTAACATGCAACTGCTACAGTTATGTTCAGCCTTGATCTGCTGTGTATTACCCCCAAATTGGAAATTGATATCCCATTTGCAAAATTTCCGTTGCCTACTTTCGGGCGCCAGCTCCTTTTGCCGGACATTTGGCCATTCTTTTTATTCAATTTGCGTCCGCTTAGTTGAATTCTCATCAGCTAAAATCCTTAAATGGTCAGTCCTGTCACATATGGCCAAAACGACGCCAGCGGCAGACAAAACGGGCTGAGCAGGAAAAAAAACTGGTAAAATCAAATTAAAATGGCGCCGTTGTCCCACACACACACGCAAATCCAGCAACTTTCCTTCCGTGTATGTGTGTTCAATAAATTATATAAGATATAGCTTTTAGCCGCGCTCATCCTTTCGGCATTGATTTGACATGAATTATTGCGGGTCCTTCGTCCTTCGGGACATGAGTGCCAGTAGCAGTACCACTACTAGTAGCCATTCCTGAAAATCTTGCTCGTAAACTTTAAGGCTTCCGTGAGAATGGATAAATTCCATTAACCGATGCCAGCCGCAGGCTAAACGCTGAAGTGCATTTACCCACCAACCGACCGACTGAATGAATAGGGCGTTATTTATAACGCAATAGTGCACCTCCCGACGCCCCCTTTATGTATCTCCTTGAATCCATGGCTCCACGGATCCATGGATGCATGGATCCAGCCCCTATTGTGGCCACGCCCGGACACACGTCAATAAAACTGCTTCAAACTGTCCACATTGAAGTTGTTGGCCGCTGCAACTGAAGCTGATGCCGGGGCGATAAGGCTACTTTAACGCTGTCCCCGATTTCTGCATGATGCCACACACGGTCGGCCCCTTTCGTGTTTGCCCCCAATAGTGGTTGATGGCCAGTGAGTGGGGCGGTTGGGTGGTGCGCTGGTCGCTGGATGGTGCAATGGCCGGGTGGTGCGATGGTGAATGGAATGGCGGTTTCAAACATGCAAATTGCTTGCGGTTCGCTTCGGTTTTCCCCGCCATCGCTTTTCCCCCGCTCACACCCTTTCGCCCCCTCGGCATTTTTCGCTTTCATTGAGTGCTCCGCTTACAGTTAACTCGACTTTATCCCGTGTGTATGTGTGTGAAAGTAAGTATGTGCATGTGTTTGTTTTATATGCACGAGTGCAAAATGCAACAACAAAAATCCATTTAGATTAATTAGTTTTCAAGCGAACCAAGGCGACTCGGAGTTCCTGCGGCAAAGCTTAAATTTTACCAGGAACGTGGTAAAGATTCCCTTTGATTACCAAAAGCATATGTATGTCTACAATTCATTTCAATGCGAAGTAATCAATAAATCATTAGGGCACTTTTAAGACTTTCACCAGTAAGTAGAATAATCTTGTTTGGCTTCCATTTAATGGCAACAAACTATGCTTAACATTATCATTGCCATATTTATTTCTTGAACTAAAGATTTTACAACATAAATACTTCAGTTTAAAGGTGTGAGCTTCCTAGAAAGTAGTAAGCTCTTTTATTATTCCTTCGTCAGAAAGGACGTCTGGAAGTCATAAAAGCTGAAATATTCGCCTTTGTATCTTTGCGTTCCCCTTCCAGCAAGTTGAGACTCACTTTCTGCCCGACTGCACTTGGCTAACTCCACCTGCAGCCCCAACTGGCCAACTGGCGTCCGCAAAACGGCGCTTAATGATGCCAAAGATGAGCGACCCCGGCGTGTCAATGGACTGGATGCGACCAGAGACCGGCGACCAGGACCAGCGACCCCCGGACATCGGCTGCATCATCTACATCATCTACATCTACATGGCTAACTAAGCGTGGCCTGTTCGGCTGCTCCCTTGGTGTTAAACTTGTCGTACATGCACCACTCAGCATCCCGGCCGAGTGGATCCACAAAAAAAAGTGGGATGCGAAAGTAGTGAACTAAAGTTTGCTCAAAAGTTTGTTTATTACACCGACAACGGGCAGCAGCGGCACACAAAAACTCGAGTGGCTTTCACTGCGGCCAACTTTATGGAGTCGTTTGTAAATTCATCATCTTTTCAGCAGTTTATGTGCCAGTTTGCTGCCTACTTTCGGAGTTCGGATGTCTGGAATGCAGCTCCTTTGTTTCGCTCTATTAAAAACTTGTAGCAACTTGGCTCGTTATCCATTTTTTTTTTGGTAAGCATAATTTCATCCGGCATTCGTTTGCATGTCACATCGCCGGCCATAGTTTTATTGATAGCCGAGCACTGGCGGCAATTAAGTGCCAGTTCGAAGAAGCCAAGACAAATGCCCCAGCCATTTTCTTGAGCTGCGAAACTTTGATTGCTTCGGGCCTGAAAAGGCTAAAAAGCGGATAGCGGGGGATTCAAGAAAGTTTTCTTGGTAAAACTGTGACCCCGGTGACTGAGATAAAGCTACAGCTGGGGCTATGAACGGTATGAGACTAGCAGATACCCCGTATTCAACTATTTTCATTTTAAGTGAGTAGTTTATCAAGTATTTACTTTATGAACGGCAAATGCTGATTGATTTTAATCTGTAAAACGTAAAGCAAAAGGTAATGCTTCAAGTTCTTCGAATTCCCAAGAATACCATAAACTCTTTCTGGGTAAAAGTACATGGTACGAGAAGGACCTTTTACAGCATCATTAAGGATAAGCATCGCTGGCTGTCTCTGGAATTTGTTTGTTGCCATTCTGCACATTGTGCTATTCACTTCCTTGAGATAGCTGTTCTCTATCTTCGTAGATAAAGTCAGCTTTAATTTTGAATTCAACACCATTCGCCGTGGGTGTTCAATTGGCATACTCCTTATGCTGGGCCAAGCCAAGCCAATTAAGAAATAATTTAGGGCGCCAACAAGTTAACAAGTGTGGCCTTTCAGTGCCACCTGCCACTCGATGGCCACCTTTTGCTGGCCATGTGGACGGCCAAAAGTCCGTAAATAAAACTCGAGATCTCCAAGCTGACCTGGGCCGTGAAATCCTAGCGAAATCCTTGGAAATGTTTTATTAGCCCTACGTACGCTTGAATAAGCCAGCTTAGCGGAAGCTATCGGATTTTATGCTTTTGACTTTTGCAACGAGTGCAGCGGCGGTCTTGGCCCTCTCAGCTGACCTGGGAGTTGCATTTCCCCCATTCCCACTCGCTCCCCCGGCCGCTTTTCCGACCCCGCTTTTCCTGTCTGTCTTGGCCAGTCCATCGCCGCTTAAGCTGTGTGCCTTGCAGCAGCTTTTTCTTGCCGCTTGTTGGTTTTTGTGGCTCTTTGTTTTTCGTTTCGTTTTATGGGTTTGGTGGCGAGTGCACCTTTGGGTGCTGATTATCTGTACGTGGCTAATGTTTGGTTTTCTCTTCCTACACATTGAGAAAACAAGTCAAATATATATGTGTAACAATTCTAATGATTATAAAACAGATTGTGCTCTCTGCTGGTAAAATAAATAGTTCGGTCTTGTGGACGATTAATTAATATATAGTCATTATTTCCACATGCGTTGCTATTGCCTTTGACAATCCTTTCGCATGCTTTCGGCTTATATCGAACATTAAGTTGATGGCAGTCTGAAGAACATTCCACTGCGGCGAAGATTCCTAACGTGAACTCAACCTGGAATTTCAGAACAATGAGGGCCATAATGTTATTGCAAACATTACTGCATTGGCCAAATATTTATTTCGTGAGAGCACTGGCCGTGCATCAATTTTCGGTATTTTCGGTATTGAAAGGAATTTCAGTGCACTCAGCAACATGTGCTGTGAAATACACGCATCCTGGCTGGCATTCCCATCGTCCTGAAATGCGAGTACAACACAACAAAGAGCAAAAGAGCCGGGTTAATCCAGCCAGTAGCAATGGCAATGCCCACGATGATGGCGATGGAGCTCCACATTCCCACTTTTCCGCCGATTTGAGAGCTTGCTCCTGGCCAGGCTTAGTGCGTTCGCCTGTGTGGGTGTTTAAGTTAGAAATATTGAAAATTTTTTTATTGAAGCACGATATATGAATCGCAGACGCAGACTGTGCTGCACAAACACCAATGGGCAAAGAAAACAAAACGTGAAATCAAATTCCATGGCAAAGGAGTAAGCCTTTGCCTTTGTTGGGAAATATTTTAGATACCCAACAGATGTTCTCATTCGTAAACAGATTTTTAGAAATCGTCTCGGGCCGTGATTTGCATAATACTCGTGGTGAAAGAAGAGCTTTTCACGCGTTATTGAGAACAGAATCGATTCAAGTCCTTGCCGTTTTCAAGAGCCATGTTTATGAGTTTCTCCCCCGAGAGTGTTTTGCATATCCCGTCGCAGCGGATGTTGCCATTGTCCTTGTCATTAATTATTCACTGGTAGGAGTAGGAGGGATTTGAGGCGAGGGCTTACCAAATCATGAGGTGGGCTCTCGCATGCTGCTCTCATCTCGCAACAAAATAAAGATACGACGCAGACAAAAATGTTACTTCCGGTGGCCATAATTGATGATGTGCTGCCACAGATAAATACAGTGGGCCAGATGGCGAGCCAAGGCAGTGGATTCCAGGGGGGAAATTTAATATTGACCCCACTGTTTCGGCAACAAACAGGAAGCAGCCACATCATAGACATAAATATTCCTCAGCTAATAACGCACACAAAAGCGTACACTTCCGCTTACGAGATGTAAACTTGAGGGTAAACTTTTCCCCCGATTTCCCAGCTGATTGAAGACCGATTTTGTGTGTGTGCCATAGAAAATATATATATTCTGTTCTTATTTTTTTACCAAACGTGCTGCTGGTGTTAGCTAGACAAACATCAGCTTCATCATATTTATAAATTAAACGTCATCGATACGATACATCGATTGCGGTCGGGGGAGGTGGCATGCGTGTTTGTATGTATGGTATATGGAGAGCCTGCCAGACCGAAACATAAAAATGAAATATTTATCATCCGAGGCGGTATCACTCGACGTCCCAATAACAATTCTCGATTGCGAACGTGCGTTGGCATCTGCCGATTGCCGGCAATCAGCGCCAAAAAGGACGAGTCCTGACAAATACGAGTGTGTGGCTGACTGGGAGTTGCAGATACCACCGCTCGTGCTTCCTTTCAAATTTGTCATCATTTTGTCATTGGTTTATCGGCAAGGGGTCTGCTTAATTTCCTTTCGAGTGGCTGTGATTGGGAAAAAGTTGAGGCCATTAAATAGGCAGCCAACGATGGTCATTTCAATTCAATTTCAATTCTCTGTACAGCCAAAAAAGTGAATTAAATGAGAAATTTATTCTCGAAAGTTAAGAGAGTGGTTTTACTATTTAGCCATAAAGAGAACACGTTATGGCTGAAGTGTTTTTATAACATCCCAGTTTAATCATAACTTACATTTATTTTAAAAAACTCTTTGGTTTTTAAAGCGAAAATGAAAATAATTTTTATCCGAATGTTATAAAAAACCTCGTATAATTATGAACTGCTCAATTCCCCAGTGAAGAAAACAATAAGCTGGCATCAAAACGGCAAAAAACATATTTGAAGAGTTTAAAAGTTTAATGCACAACCAGAAAATTTGTTGAAATGGCATCAACTTTTTTACGGCAATCAATACGAAGAGGCAGCCAGAAAAAAAGGCTGAAAAAACAACTTGTACCAATTTGGAGTTTTGTCATAAAAAATTGAAAATGTCAAAAACAACGTGGACGTTTTGCCAGTTTGCTACCACACAAGCAGGATATATGCGCGTCTGTGTATGCCAGTGGGTGTAGATGTGTGTGTTGCCGGCATGTAGTTGACATCATTGATTGATTTAGCTGTCAATTGCATAATCACTCAAGCGTTATTGTTCGACCGCTGGGTTGTAGCCAGCCTTTCGCTCGCTTTCAGTTTTGGTTGGTTTCCCTGCCACGCCCACTTTTCCGCCGCCACCGCCCTCCGTCACCACCCTACCCACGACCATCTCCTGACTTCTGTTTGTCTGACTTGGCCAGGCCAAATCAATGCGCCACCGGGGGTTTGAGTTTGCCCACGTGTGCGGCGCAAATAAAGCAGCTGCCCAGTGTCAGGCAATTGTCAGCAAGCCGCCGGTGCCCTATGAAACCACCCACCACCCTCGCCAATAGCCACCCACCCAGTTGCCTTGCAGCCCCCTCGTTGCTTATTGTTGCTGTCCTTGCCGTTGTAATAGTTGTAGCTGCAAACCGCAACAGCGCCAGCTGTCGGTGAGATTGTTGCACAAGCATCCTGAGTCCAGAGTCCTGAAGGGTGTCTATGTGTATGTACACGGGGGAAAATTACTCAATATAGTCATTGAATCAATTTAGGAATATCAGAGAGATGCCGACTGAATATTTTTTGAATATTGTGTATCCCAAACAATGATATATATCAAAGAGAGAAATTTTTTTGGATGACCCTAGCTTCTCTTCAATTCCTCTCAGTGCATGGGTGCGCCTTTGATTGCGAGCGCGCCGTATGTTTGTGCATGCGCCTCGCATATTGGCAACAGCAATTGATGTGGCAACAAATTAACATGCCGCAAATGGAAGTAATGGCCAAGTGTTAATTGTTGTGTGAGTGCAGCACACACATCTAAACCCACTCGGCCGGCATTCAGCCACAAAACAAAGCATTGGCCCATTTATAGCCATTTAATAATGACGTGATTTAAAATTGATTTATTTCTATTCGGCGAGGTGAAAGACAGGAATTGACCCACAGAACAGAAAAATCAAGTCACAAAAAAATAATAAATTACCTTCATGGAAGCCCGATTGTCGTTGTTGTTATTTGCGTTGCCTTCGGCCAATGGCATTGTTATTCCTATAATACACACAAATACACAAGCTCACAGAAACGCAGGGACCAGCATAAGTCCTGTGCTGGCAAATAGAAAAAGAATGACCAGGCTGCCAGAGGGGCCACTGGGCTTGTCTAGGCTTGTAAAAAATGGATATGTCAACGTCCGGCATGTCAACAAGATAACATGACCATGCCCACATCGGCTGCCCCTTGTCAAAGAAAAAGGAAAAAAAGATGAACAAAAGTTCAAATCAACAAAAGCCAAGCCTCAACTCGGAGCAACAATTGTGGGCAGAGGCAGCATTCAGCTTTCAGTTTCCATTCCTTTTTTATGGCATCTCTGCTCTTGTATTGCTTACCGAAAATCCAACTCAAAGTCAGCCGAAAGGCTGCTGAAAACATCCTGAGTGGGTGACCTGAATGAGGCCAAGATTAAGCAGCCAGCGGGATAGTTGGCTGCAGCGAGGAATACGAGTGCATAGCGAAAATAAGCAGCATCCATAGAAGAATTCTGCAAATATTGCAAATAATGTCTGCAGAGCTTTAACCTTAAAGGTTTTGGTTGATTTCAATCACACTCAACCATGCTCCGTCCAAAATATGAAGTATGGATTGACATCCCTTTTCTCAGTGTACAATTATGGTCACAGGGCCCAGTAAGATGTCCTCGAAGTGGACATAAAGCCTCTACTGTGGGCCGAAGTAATCGTTCGCTGCCAAGTATCCGTTTACGGCCAATGCATTTCGGCTGCTTGTCGTGTCATTCCGGATATCCGGCGGAGTTGCAAGTGCACGGCGCGGACCATAAATCTTCAAGGAGCCAGCGGGCGAGCGGCAAAAGAACAGCGTCCTTGAGTCGGCCAGTCGCCGAGTCCTTTAATCGTGTCACAACAACACAGCACAGGACAACACACTAAACAGCTTTCGCCGAATTGCAGTGTCATAAAAGTGGCAGCGCTTTCCATCCACTCGCCACTCGTTTTTGGCCGTTTTCCCGCCTTCCTTTTCTGGCCAAAAGCATTTTATCGCTCGCTTTGACGGCTGATGGGCTCTTGTTAAGTCGACCGGCGGAAGCGCCTAAGCAGCTCGCATTTCTGGCGTGTTTTTTAACTGCCAGCCGCATGCAAAATAAATTCGCAACGCGAGCTGCTGATGTGTGGGTGGTGGGTGGATGGTGGGTGGCGTGGTGCGGCAATTGCAGCCAATGGAGGCTTGTTGCATATATGCGTTGCAATTGCACGTCAGTGGCATGTTTGCACTTGACAATTCATTTCATTGTTTGTAGATTGCATTTGTCGCCCCAGCCCGCCTCTGCCTTCCTCTACGCCCTCACTGGAAATTGTTAACGCAGTTTGGTGGAAAGGGGCGTGGTCGTGCAGCAGCTCCGAAATTGCATTCGCAGCACGCGATGCGCGCATTTCACTCGGCCATCCCCTTCAATGAATCCCTTTTTACTCCCACCTCTTGGAAGTGCACACCGAAAAAATTTGTAAGTTATTTTGCAGTTTTAAACCATTATAGCTGTTTTTATTTTGACAGCTATTTTGTGAGTATGAACATATCAATATTTTATAATATTAGTCTGTGCTTTTTGTAAGTGGGTATTAAACTTTCGAAGCTAATTATTTTCACGTAAATAAAAATAGCAGTGCATTATTGTTGAGTGTTCCTTTCCCAATGCCTATTCCCGACAAACACAAAACGCCGGAGTTTATTTCCCAGCTGCCTTTTACTTATTTTGCACTGTCGCCAGTCGAGGTTGCTACCTTTTTCATGTTTCTCCTGCTCCAGCGAAATGCAATTTTCTTGGCATTTTCGGCAAAACTTGAGCTGGGTTGTTTGAATTGCAGTATGCACGTGGTCAACAGGTTATCCTGTCCGGGGAACGGGTCCTTGGTCCTTGGCCCTTGCACCGTGGTCCCTGGTTCTTGGCTGCCTGCCTGCAACGTTTATTTCCGCTTTTGTACCTTTTTGGCATTTTTGTTTTCTTCGGTCCTGAGTCCTTGTGCCTTGGCTTTCTTTCTTTTTTTTGTATGTTTTGTAGATATTTTTGTGTTTTGTCGGTTGCTGTTGCATTGTGGTTTTCTCATTTATTTTGTGCTGCACTATGCCGCAACATATTGTTGTTGCAACAGGAAATGGCTTCAATTTGCTGTTAACAAGTTTAAAATTTCGCAATTGCAACGGAAATACACAACATGATTTCCACCTGAGCACGAGCATTGGCGCACATAATTACTCAGCCAGCAGTTCAGTTGAGGTGTGTTGGCGCATTAATATCTCCGACTTGATTTAGAAGGAGCCTTTCAGCTGGGGGAAAGCTGAAACTAACTAATCTGATGACTTCATCTTCTTCCCGTCTGCCTTCTCAAAGGAGCAAGCAATCAGTCGGTCTGAAAGCTTAGCATCTTGGCCGGCTCATCCGCTTTTGGCCAAAGTCCGAGGACTTTAGACTGCAGCAGCTGTTACACGATGCCAATGAACTCCGCACTTCACATCTGCTTACATCTGGAAAATAAATTCACGCCATTTGGCAAAATCCTCGCAACGTGCACAGCCAGCTCTTTGTGGACATAGTAGGTATGTGTATATGTACTATATACTTCAGACAAACATATAAAGGATATATTCATATGCCGTGTCTGGGATTCCTTGGGGTGCGTAGGTGTGGGTTGAGATGACTGTGATAAATCAACAAATTCATCAGGCCGAGACTGGCAGCAGATGGCGACACTTTGGTAGTGAAGAAAGACATTTAAATCTGGCCGAGACTTTTTCAGATTTTGTTATTATTTAGAGATAGTTTTACATAGATGTAAGATGGACAAAAAGTTCTGCATTCCGAAGGAATATTCGATTTGAAAGTAATGTTACCAAATGAAAGCTTTTAAAGCTATTAAAGATGTTCGAAACATAATTACCTAATACGAAAGAGCTTCTTCTGCTGAATAAGTTACTCATTTAAGCCCCTTAATGAATACAATTTTCTGGGAACATAGGGAAATGGTGGAAGCCGTTTAAATGAAAATCAAATTAACATTTTTAATTTAACCTGCTTCGCCACCTTTGCGTCATTGCGACCATTTCGGGAATTGTCGCTGGGTGCTTCATATGAATTGTCAACGTTTTTATTTAATTTGTTGTGGCTTTGCGCTTCAGTTTTTCTATTTGGTTTAATTAATTTAAGCGCCTCCCCCCACCAAACAAACTGTCTCATCGCACGATGACAGTGTCGAGAGGCCCACACATGCACAATTTTATTACCTATTTTAATCATAAAAAGCGCGTGGCCATGTGGCACAGACAAATTGACATTATCATGGCCAGGAGTGGGGGTGGCAACCACCCAGCCACGCACGCATTATCCTTCCATGTCCGTGTGTGTGTGTGCTTCGCTGCAGATGCGTAAGTTGATTATTAAGTGGCGTGAGTGGGTGACGAAGTAGCTGATGGAAAGGGGAAATGGAAGGTCCTGGCTGGGTATGTTGCTTCGATAATTACGAGCGTGCCCAGAACCAGACTTTGCCCACGGTTCATGCCCAGTTAAATACAGACATTAGGCATGCATAGCTATTTAGCTATACAAACACATCTCACTCCCCCTTTCCAAGTACACGGCGAAGAAATATATCATTATAATAATAATGTATTCGGCGGATTGATTGATGTTGTGTAGAAATCAAGAACGTGTCTTCAATCGAACCACCTATATCCGCGGAACTACTTAAGCTTAAGCACTAATTTAGTCATTTTTCTGAACTATAATAGATGGATCTAACTGGGGACCTTATCCAATTAGCAATTAAGTAACATTTCTCTCTCTGTAGCTGTTGATTTTATAAGAGCGCGTGCGCTCTAGGATTTCAGTGCGGCCGGGTCTCAATTATAATTTTGTTTGATGGTCGCCCAGAATCGTTATGTCCTTCGTGCGTTTTGCAATAACAACAAAGAAATGAAATTACCTCAAGGCACAAATTAAGCAACCCCACATATGCAATGCATGTGTGTGTGTGTGTGTGCGTGCGGAGCGGATAATCTAACGCAATTAATCGACTCGTCACTACGCACACACATGTCACAGTCCTTTCGCTGTTGCTGGAAATGTCAGCGGTCTAATATGCAAATTAATCTGAAATTACAGCGCATTGCGAATAGAAGGGGCGTAGACTTTTCAGAGAAGGCCCTACCTATTCTTTGGGGGCGTGGCAGTGTCCGCTATTCACGTGTTTTAATTAAATTTAATTGCAGACTAACGCTGGAGTGGTTCTGGGACGGGGCTTTGCGGCTTTCGATTGGAAAAGATTAATTTGGAATGCATTCAATTCTCCATTGTGCTGCTGGTTTTTATACAAATTGATAGACCCTCGAAACTAAATGGAAATCAAAAAGACATTATGCAAATTGTTGCTGCCCCAAAAAACACATTAAATTGATATCAATCTACAAGGAAATAATCTAAATATTAAATATGTATGGCTTCTGGACCCGGAGCGTTTCACTTTGCCCATTATTCCGGATGACGAATCCCAGGACCCCTGAACTCCCGTACCGACGACCTCCGCACCGCCCAGACCTCCAATGAGCAATCCCAGACAAATTCAATCAATCAAACAAGGAACAGGCCAAAAGCAAAGGCAATGCCAATGCCGTTAGGTGCCCGTAATGAAGTCCTGTCCAAATTTGCCTTTTTCTAAATTAGCACAAATGTTCTTTTTACGACGGCGAAAGAGGACCTGGAAGTGGCAATGGTCCTGCCATCGGTTCCGGCTCCTATCTGCGCCACTGTGGCTCCGACTCCGGCATTGTCTCTAATTTCTCATTAATTTGCAAGCGAAATCAGTGAACACGGTGCGGCACTACCGAAATGACAACAAGCGGAGAGCGTGCACTGAGCAAAAAGCCACCTAATATGTTAAAAAAACCACTGAAATTGGAAAGGATTTAGCTTTCGTTAGGCTGGTATGTCTTTTTTAAGCATTACCATAACATTTTACAAGTATGTCACATAAAAATGCTTTCTTTCAATAATTAAAAACCCATAATAGATCCGTGCGACATGGCCAAATTTATCCAAGTGCAAAACGACAGGTCCAAAATGTAACGACAAAAGCGAATCGAGGCAACAGGGCGTATGAGCCGTCTGTGCAAACGGCGGTTGTGGATGGACGAAAGGGAGAGGGAGCTAGGCGCAAGACAAGGTGCGGGAAAGAGATGGCCCCAGCTCGGGGCAGGTGGCATCGAATGAATACTCGTCAGGTGTTTGCGGTGGTTTTTCGAGTATTTTGCCAGAGACCAATGCCAACGAACGCTGTCAGCGGCACAGCCACTGCCAAAGTCAATAAGAGGCAACGGACGGGCAGCTGCTGCTCCGGCTTTCGACTTAATTGAAAGGCGTTTATTTGGCTTTAAAAACGTAAATCAAATTCATTTAATTCACCCCCAGCCCGCGATCTTCTTTGCCCTTATCTTTTCTACTTTGGGACCGCCCCTTCGGGCGTTTACCTCTGTCCGGCAATTACAGGGCACTCGACACTTGGATGGCTCTGTGGCAGATCTGCATGGCCGTCCAGCATCCGCCATTCGCCATCCGCATCCGCCACATCCGCATCCGGCAGCTCATTTTATAGCTTGTATTTTAAATAAATGTCTACCATCGCCGGGGCCCTTGAGTCTGGCCAAGCAAATTTCCGCGCTTACGCCACTTGGGGCAAACAAAAGGCGCTTGACATTGCCCCGGCATTCGCTTTTGTTGGATTAGCTTTGATTAGATTTCTCTTGTTTGCAGCTCCTTCTTCGCCATCCTGCCGCAGAGTGTCACTCAAGTGGTAGGGGCACCTGTACAGGCGGCACACTAAGCGAAAAACCACTACCCATCTAATGAGGGACTAATTGATTTCATAGAATGATGTCATAATGGAAGCAATGCAAAGTATAGTCTTAGTGCAACAATAATGTAATTAGTAATGTATTCCCAGTTTTGATACGCATTTTATTCCTTAGTGTATAGACCGACTTTATTGGTCCATGATTATATTATTTTGTGCCCCTCCGCTAATTTTTTCCCAACTCAAACTTCAGGAGGCTGGCCGAGAGGTCGTTGAGTGTTTTAAAATTACATTTCCGTGTCGAAATTGCACCTGTGACTTCGGCACAGAGCCGGAGGCACATAAAATGGGCCACTCAATCTGTGTGACTCATTTTGTCAAATTATTTGGGGGATTTATGCGTTGGCAGCCATTTTTTATTCGCTTACTTTAATGGCAGTCAATTTATTGCCAATAAATTTGTAGCCAAAAGTTTAGAGCAAGGCCGTGGAGTGGCAAGCTCGGCCCGAGTAGCAAATTTTTATTTGGCCAAGTGATAAACTTTCAACATATGTGCGGGCCCCGGAGGGTCGACTCCTCAGCCGCCGCCATCGCCGCCGTCGCCGTCGTTGCCGTTTACTTGTTTTTTTTTGGCAGCGGCTCAATTCCGGGCAGAGCCGAGAAGCGGAGGACCAAAGAACCAGAGGCCCAGAAACTGCAGTTAAATTCAATTTGTGCCGCGCTGCCTGCAAATGACAGGCAGCCAAAGTGCCATTTTAAGCGGCAGCCAAAAATTGTCGCCCCTCGTCCAAGGACGAAAAGGACTACACTCGTTGTCGTCTTCATTGCAGCATAATTTCTGGCGCGGCTTTGTTGGCGCGATAAAAAAGTTTGGGCTGCTGCCCTTACATCCCTTGTTGTCCCTTTTATTTCCGTTGATTTAATTTTAAAAGGCGCCGCCGCTCTGAAGCACTTTTATTTATATACATTTAGCCGCTGTGGGGCGCCGTTTTGCAAACTGTTTTGGCTCCGTTTAGTTGGCCCCAAAAACGCAGGACATTGTCAGCCAGTCAGCCAGCTAGCCAGCCAGTCAGTCACTCAGTCATTCATTCACTCAGTCGCCGAGCATTTGGCAACAGACACTGTCCAAAAGGCAGCCAACCGTGCTTGGCACTCGTGTTTCGCCTTTGTCAATTTTAATGAATTAATGCGTATTTTTTGGGAAAAGTTGCCTGGCCGCGGCATGAAAGTAAATTAAATAAATTTATGCCCCAGGATCCAAGGACGATGCTGCTGCCGCCACAGCCTGGCTCTCAGTCTATTATCTAAGCATTAAACCTGTGTGTATTGATACACAATCTGTACAAATTGAAAACGAAATTTGTTTGCCATTTAATGATTGTGCAAACTTTGCTGGCCATTAAAATTATATTAAAAAGTTTACACAGCTGAATGTACTCGGCCCGGTTTCAATTTGCTTTAATTTGCATTGAGTGGCGCTTTAAAGTCGCAGAACTTGGTCCAACTTTTGACACTTGCCACAAATATAAATCGTCGCAGGCGGCATGAAAAAGTGTCAGGCTTTTGCGGCTGCAACACAAACTGCCAAGACTCATTTTTCACACTACGCACAAACAGAGCGAAGGATTGCGAGAAAATCCGGGAAGATCACATAGAGAAAAAATGAACTCTAAAGTCAGCCAAATGTTGCATTTGCATTTTCTTATACTTTTTAAAGAGATTTTGAACAAAAATAGGAATGAAAGAAAAAAAACATTTTTATAGTCTCATTATATCATATATAATGCTAAGTAAAAGGTATTTCTCGAAGTTAGTTTCTAGACCATAAATATTTACTTGTAAATTAAAGGGTTAAGTTTATTTCCAAGTGCAGGGAAAATCGCTAAGAGTGCCAAGGAGATGATGCTTGACTGATTGTGCGCGTTTTGGGGCAAAAGTTTTTCGCATTAACTTCCGCTGCACGCCGCGTCGCATTTGAATGCGATTTTGATTTGTCACTCGCCGCCTCGCAACAAAAGCCGCCGCCTACTTAACAGCAGAGTTAGATGGCGCGGGCCGCTCAACTTTTTGCGCCATTTCCGCCGCCCACTTGTCGCCGATCATTGGTTTCCGTTTCCCCTTGCTGCGACTGAAAGTCGAACTGTAGAACTGTACAACTGCAGAAGTGCAGAAAGGAGCCAAGTTAACTTGACGACGTGCACAAGCGCATTTTGAAGTTTATGAAAAGGGCTGAGGCCGAAGCTGAGGCTGAATCCATCGCTGAAGCTGGCCAACTTTCTGAATAGATTAAGTTGAAAGTTTTGCTCATTTTCAGCATAGTCCCAATCGAGAGCTGTCGCTGAAACGGGGCGACAAAATTATATGCCCCTCTGAAAAAAATTGAAATGGAGAGAAGGAGCATCAGCGTAATGACGTCGTGGCCAGGTGGCAAAGGAGTCTGCAGTCTGGCGATGGTAGACAGCAAACCAAAATCAAAACTTTTCCAAGTGTCATTAAAAGTAACCGAAAAAAGCAAACGAGATAGCGAGTGAGTTTATTTCCCTTCGCATTCCCAGTCGCAACTATCAACTATTATCTTGTTGATTTCTTTGCTTTTTTCGGGAAACCTCTTTGGGACTTTTACACGTAAGTTCAGCATAAGTTTTGTGTGGGTACACGGGAAAAAAAAGTTTGGTCAAAGCTGGAAAGTAGGATTATAGGAATAAATTCGGCTTTCCGGTCCTCAATATCCAAACTTTTGTATTGCTTATGTTATATTGCTTTTTAATTTAAAGCTTTAATTGGAACCCATTGAAATTTGTTGAAAGATTAATTGCTCTATGAACCTTTTTCGTGGAAATTTGGAAATTCGTGCGAACCAAGCTTGCGCACAAAGGCCAAGTTAAGCCCTTTGTGGCCGACAATGAATGGCGGCAAACAGCAACAAGCAAGAAGGGCTGCCAATTACAGGCCGAGAAGGCCTCGTTAGCCATGCAGCACAAAAATGTAATTGAATTATGAGAGGCGGCAACAATATCGAGGAAACTAATCAGCCAAGGACCCACAGTAGTCCTGCCAAATGGCCAGAACGTGTCCATGTCCCGCTCGCTAATCAATTTGCCCATTGTGCCGAACTCCTTTGTTTCTCTATTTCTCTGTCTCTACGTTGCTGGTACTGCTTCTGATTCCGATCCCCATTCCGATTCTGAATCTGATTCTGGTTTTATTTATGAATGCGCCTCGTGAAACGAGTTCGAAATCGAGGCCAGAACATATTGCATGTGATTAATCAGGAGCACTGGCTATCTGGTTATGGTTTTGGGCTGCGGCGACTGCAGCGACAAGCAGACGCAATTTGTGCCGCCCACCGCAGGCGGATAATTGAATTTCAGTTTTGTGCCCGGTCACGAATAGTATTATAACCATATACTAACTATATATATCTCGAGTCCCTTGAACTGCCCGTCATCGTCTTAGCTGCTAATGCTACTCTGCTACTGCTGCTGCAGTCGATTGGTTTCTGCGAATCTCCCTAATTGGCCAACTTGAAGTGGTCATGGGTTTTATGTTGATCCTTTCGACCAGTCGAATAATTAATTAGCTGCATTAAAGCAAACACACTCGGGGCGTTGTGTTTTATGGGCCAGCCCCATAAGAATGAGGGGCCTCGCATTATATTGTCTAATCAGATTTTTGGTGGGTGCCAGTCCATTAAGCATCTGCGATAGGGAAACTATTTATTAGTGGTGCCCCAGAGGCAAATTGTGTGCTGGGAAAGTGGACAAGTGACGGTGCTGGGTGCTGGGAGCTCGGTGGTTTTGATTAAGAGCAAGGTGTTGATTGATTTGGAAACTCAAAGAGACTTAATTATTTTGAAGGGATTATCAGTGCGATTACGGTTGCCGATTGCGATTGTATTGCCAAAGGGAAGCAATTAATTGAGGGATTAAGTTCCTTTTGTTTCCGCAGCCTTTGCTTTTCAATAATTTCTCACCGACTTCCATAATGAGTTCTGTCTGGTGGCCCGTCTCCGAAACTAAAACCACAAAAACTTTCAGTTATGTCGAATTTTCCACACATATTACTCTGTAAAGTTTCCACTGTTCACCGCAGCTGAAAAGTTAGGCCAGTTAATTAAAAACGAGCTCAAGTCTGGGGGCGAATTTGTTGTATAAATTTAGCGTCCTAAATGAAAAATCCACCCATGAGTGCTGTTAACCTGATGATGAAAAGTAGGTAAAGCCGGAGACGACAACATATTTGCGATTATTTCCCACGCGGGCACTTAAGGCATAAAGAGCAATAAATTAAGAGACGAAGGCAGCTGCGAAGGCGAAGGATGTCCTGGCATGAGGATGTCTTTGAAGCCGGCTGCCTGGATCCTTGAATCCTTGGACCCCGAAGGCAGCGGAAAACCACTTCAGGTGTAGATGGAAAATGTAATTATTTCGTAGATTTGCTCCCGCCATAAAATAAACACGCGGAAGAACGGTTTTTGCAGATCCGGAGCCCCGGGATAAAAAGCTACCAAAAATCCGACCAGCACTTCAAAAGGCCAAGCCCCCAAAAATATTAAACGAATGTTTGGCGTTGCACAATGAAAATTATTTTGTACTTATTGGAACAGGAAGATTGTTTAAAGAAAGCGAATATAATGATTATCTTTGAATTCTTAAGGTAAGTTTTACACGTATAATATTAGATAAAATTAAGCTGAGAAATTTATACTAGAGCCTTCTCAATGTTTTTTTTTTCGAGTGTTCACTCGAATAAATAGTTTCTGGCAAAATGAGTTCAACGTTTCTCAAAAGAACTGCGAGCAAATAGCGAGGGGCGAATGGAAGACGGAGACGAAGCCTGATGCTCATTAATTAAGGAAGTGGCAAATGAAAAGCCTGCGAAAAACGCTCCCAGGACGTCTTTTTTTGGTTAGTGACCTGATGAGCAGACGCAACATTTCTGAGCCGCGCACAAGTATATATATATAAATATATAAGGTGAAGCAAGGTAAGATGGGGTAGCCCCCCACTTGAATCAGGGGTGTATGTATATAAATCAGTTTTATTTGCTTTCACTTGTTCTGCTCTAATATTTTTTTGGGCCACTCGCCCGGCATCATTTGTTTGCCTCGGCGTCGACAGCGGCTTGTGGCTTTCA
Source organism: Drosophila simulans (assembly GCF_016746395.2). Taxonomy (NCBI): domain Eukaryota; kingdom Metazoa; phylum Arthropoda; class Insecta; order Diptera; family Drosophilidae; genus Drosophila; species Drosophila simulans. The sequence goes on along the minus strand of NC_052523.2, from coordinate 24,333,698 downwards.
ACTGGTCCCGGTCCCCGATGCAGTTTGTTTTTCCCCCTTTTTAGCTGCTCAAACAAAAACGTCGAAAATTAAATTATTAATTTATTGCCCGTTGCTTGGGCGCCCCAGCCACAGCCGCAGTTTCTATGGACCATTCACTCGTGATTTCCAGAAAACCAGCCGGAAAAAAACAAAAGCAAAGCAGAGCAGAGCCAGAAATAAGAGAAATTCACATTGCTGTGGCACAACATTTCGCGGTTTCCTTCGACATGCACCCTCGGCTCGCTAATTATTCATAAATTAGGCGCAGAAAGACGGGGGACTTCATTTGCCGCTTGTTTGTTTATTTAACAATTTGCTCGGCCGGCACAAGTGCGGCAAAATGTTCTTTGATTGGAGTTAATGTGCTGGCAGAAGAAGGAATCGATGCTAGAAAAGGTTTTGGAGTGGGTAATGTTCTAGTAATTAAAAAGTAGTAACCCAGGCGATTACCAAACTGTGAGATCTGATACATATGATATTAACTCAATATAGTTTATTAAAAATTCGTATGCGGGTACTTACGATATTTCTCCGAATGGGGTGAATGCATCTTTCAGCTGTTGCGTTTCGATTTCGGCACTCAGATCGCCCACAAAAATGTGAAACTGTTCTGTAAAGACAAAAAGGGAGACAAATTCAGCGGCAATTACGGTCTGGGCAAGAGTTAAACTATAGTTGCTTAGTCTCGCCATCGGGCGACCAGACGACAAACCGCACTCGACGATGGCCCAGACAGACACTTGAGATGGCCAAGATGGCCATGTGTGCCCGACCAAGTGGCAACTGGCTGAAATCGCAACGTGCAATTGTCCACCCCCGAGTTTCGAGCTCCGAGTCCCCCAGTTGGGCGGTGTCTGTTGCTGATTTGGGGCTTGACATTATCAAATGCCGACTGTCAGCCGGGCTGCCTGGGATCTCGCCCCCGAATCCCGGAATCGTTTCCCTGAGACCCAGAGCCCGTCACTCCAGTTGCCACTTTGCTTGCCGGTTGTTGCCGGCTATTTTCGGCACTCCGGCTCTAGCTCAGAGCCAGATGCACAGTATCTGGTTCCGCATCCGGTTGCAGCTGCAATCGCCGGGTGAAAACTGCCAGGAGCCGGCTGCCAGGTGGACACGAGTGCCATCACAAGTGCGCCAACGTGTCATGTTTGCATGCACGCGCTGCCAACAAACACGGGCCAACATCTATAAATAGGTTTGCTCGGAAGTGATATATGTACATTGTACATTTACTTTAGTAATCTTTCAACTAAAACTATGTTCAAGCATTTAAGTACAGAAATATAATAATTCTGACAATATATGAAGTGATTTATTTTAAATATTTAGCTTTATTGTTTAATTGACCAGTTTTGTTGATTTTCTGAGGCTTGCCTGTACCCACAGACCAGGAGAGACCATCCGGGATCCTGAAACTGCTTTTCGGCTCGCGTCCGTGCCAAAATGACATAGTTTCGCATTACAAGGAAATTGCACTTGAATGTGCCCGTCAGTGGAGTACGACTGGTGGGCGTGGCGGGCCCTAAACTCCCACACCCAAACCAACACCCCACGCCCCACCTCATCATGTGTGCAGTGGAAACAGAGTTGACAAATATGCCAAAAAAGAAAACTCCCCCAGCGACATGAATTACAATTCGGGTGGGTGGTGGCTAGTAGCTGTAGTAGTAGTAGGTGGCTGGGCGGTGGTGCTGCGCGTCGTCCCGTAGCTGGGGTACTTTCATTTGTCCGTCCGTTTGTCCGCCGGAGCGGCAGGAAGTTGTGCTAAGCGTCATTTCCGTTGTTTTGAGTGATTGCAATTGAGATACGGTTTTTGCGGTTTCTTTTTTCGAGCACCGCTGGGAATCGCTGTCTCCCCGTCTGGGCAATGGAGCACGTGTTGACGCTTCTCTTTTCACTTAAGCGGTTTAAATTCCACTCGAATCGGATGTCTGCCTAATGTGCTGTAAAATGTGACCTTAAAGATTCACTCAGCAAAAAATCGAGGGCCAGGAAAGTTTACTTTAAAGTAAAAATAATTAACATGTAGCTTGGTTTATAACATCTTTAAACAGTGACTTATTAACCAGCAGTTTCATTTTCTTTTGTACTAATCAACAGAGTAATAGTTTTCTTTTATAAATATTAAATATTATCTTGAATCAGTTACTTACATACTAAAAGTCTGATAAAGTGCAACCCCAAAAGCCCATCAGTCACAAACAACATTGGTTTCCGTGTAGGTCACGCAAAAAGGATTAAAGGGAAAATATTTGACTGGGTCGGGCATTCGACTGGAATGGAATGTTGCCATTTTGATGTTGACACTCAAATGCCTTTATCTCGGTGGTAATAAATTGTTCGGCAAATCCCCCAAATCAATCGCTGACCAATTTATTTTATGCAATCTCTGCATCTGACACAACCCCAACCCCTCGATCCCCGGCCAACGAATGAAGCCAACAATTTATTGCCCTAACTAACAAAACTGCAGCTGCAATCGCTGCGTTTACAAACCTTCCCCTGACCTTTCACCCTTTCATCCTTTCCCCGCCCGGAACAAAAACAAACCGCGCCGAAAACAAATGCACATTAAATCTGCACCAGTTACAAATTCTTGTTGGTTTTAGTCAACTGGTCAGTCGCAAAACAATTTGGACAGGCCATTTTATTTGCCAGCGGCAGAGCGTTTTTCCGCGCTCTGTGTGGGCCATTCAACGGGTCCGGGGCCAATTAAGTTCCAGTCCATAAAATTTGCATCAAAAGGCGACCATTGACCTTTGGGCGTGTCCATAATTAAGAGTCCAAAAATATACCCATCCGGTGCGGCCTGCAATACGCACAGTCCAGTTTCACAATTAAAGAGTCCGCGTCTCCATTAAAAGCCGGGCCAACTTCCCAGCGAGCGGGCATAAAGCAGCTGGCCAAAAGAATTCACAGCCAAACACCAGAGCACGAAAATGAGCGAACATCAACGACAGGGGGCTTGGGAGGGAAATGCCGGGTGGTACGTAATTCGACATAAAAATATCGTAAATCTTAAATTAGAAATTTCGCACATTAAAAACTTGGAAATTGCATTTGGCTTTCTGGCTTCAACTTGGTCGTAAGCTCGCATTCAGGCAAAAGGCGAGAAATTCAAGCGAAAAACATCCTAAAGTCTACACGCGAAAAAATTAAACGGTTGCCATAAATAAAGATAAAAAATAAGTAAGTAAAAAGTGCAGGATACAAAATTTCCTATCAGAAAATAGCTAACGTGTAACATATAAACCATTTGTTGTTTTTGTTTGAACCAGCAGCCAATTATTTCAAGTGTACAAGTATTTCGGCCCGATTCTGTTTGTATTCCTATGTGTATGTGTGGCAACCAAACGAAGCTTGAGCCAAATTCGGCGAGGAATCAAGGATCCCCGGACTGGCCTGCATAATGCCCATTGGCGCACATTTTTAATGAGTTGGACATAAAAAAGTTTTAGCTTTTGAAAAGCTGCTGTTGAAATGAAGCCAATGAATCCCTCACAAACACCCCAAGCTCGAGGGAAAATGAGGAAAAGGACGCTGATGAACAGAGGCCTGGTCTGCGGACCATTGTCTCTGCGGGGATTTGAGTGTTGTCCTGCATGTCGTCTGCTGTTTTATTGCATAATCGTGAGTCAATCAGCGGCCAGAGGGATTCCTTGCCGGTTACTCCAGCTCCTCTTTATCCTGTGCCACCCCTCTTCCATCTTCCACCTCCGATATCCATTCCCTGTTTCAGTTGATCACGCATTCGACGCTAGTTCGACCTTCATCAATGCACGTCAGCTAATAAATACGTGCTGCATTTTGCCCTGACCTCTCAAGAGAAAAAGCCAGAGAACAAGAGGGGAATTGTTCCCCCATGCAATTAAATTTCACTTCAGCTATACCAGTTCGCTTTAATTTGCCGAATTTAATTGAATTGCGAGCACATCAAAGTGCGCATACGCCCCGTGGTACGCAAACACAAATGCACACACACACAGACGAGCTGGTGGAAAAGTTGAAAAACATTGCTTTGCGATAAAAATGTACACTAATTTCGTTGAAATTATAGATTTGTATGGTAATGCGTTTCAATTTGCCGGCATTTCTAATTCATTTCCTGCGCTCTCCCGATTATCGAACCAAATTCAAATGATGAGCCATTAAATGAGAAGTGGCTATCTAAACTGCGTTGTCCTCATTTTGGGCGGTAAATTGGCGATTCGCGGTAGATCAATGGACAATCAATGCAGTACCACGGTACTGTATGAACTTGTAGTGGTACTGACTGCTTGGGCATCCCCTTACTTTGAATTTATATAACCATTTTACAATACAAGAAGAATGTACACGAACAGATGTATCCGAGTTGTACGATCATAGTATTGCAATGTGTTGCATAAGCTGTAGTCAATTTTTTGTTGGCTTTTCTTAGTTCGCGCTCTTGAGCGGTTTTTCCTCGGCTCTTTTTCTGGCGGTTGTCCAAACCGGAGTGACTACAAATGTGGTTGAAATGTGCGCGAAAAGCGGCAAACCGCAAAAGTAGCTGAACAAACACAAATGTGCCAGGCCAAATCGACAGAGAAAAAAGCGATAAAATGGGTTGTGGAACGGAGGTAAACACTGCTACATGTTCACCGACAAATGTGACGGACATGGACATGTGTATGCCCCCACACACCTCCACCACCACTTCCACCATTCGACGGCAGAAAATGCAAAATGCAAACACAAATATAAACACAGATGCTAACTAACCACATCAACATATCTGCCTGTGTGAAGTTTAGACTGCTGTGCAAACATATGAAAATGGAGATTTTCACGATGGTCCACGTTGATGTATTTTGCTCGAAAATTATGTTACAATGCCACTTGTATTTGCATCGCCCGAATAGCCGAGCAATTATATCGAAAAAAGAAGGATAACACTCCGGCGAAGCGCCGTACATTTTTCATGCGAACCCTCGACATTGCAAATGCATGGCCTCTTGAATTAAATCAACAGCAGCTCAAGCTGAAATTGCCGTGTAAACGAAATGGTAGTACATCCCGGCTATCCCCGATCCACTTTCGAGTGCCCCGGGCCATATTATAGCCATGGGCAACGCATCTGCTGGAGAGTCCTTGCCGTCCATTGTTGTCCGAATATAATTCATGGCTCAGCCAGACAACTCGCATCGTCAAGCTTTTCGGCTATAATACATGCGGGATAGCAGATAAGTAAGGGAAAAGGCACATAAAGGTGAAGCTCCAGGCTAAAGTTTAAATTTAATGAATAGAAGTGAAATTTTGCAGAAATATTTAACTAGCAACAGAAGGACACTTTCAATTTGGTTTGTTCGTCGCATTTCAATGGTACTTTTAGTCAAGTTCTTCCATAAGCTGACTTTCGTTTGCTTCAATCTATAATTTAAGTTAAGCTCTTCACAGATAGTTTCGAAGATACTTTCGAATAGCGCATGCGAGATATTAAAGCGCTTTAAATGCTTGCAACTCCCGATAGTTTTCCGGCGGAACCTCTACTTCTGTTTATCGAAGTGAACTATGCATTTTGGGAACCGAGTTTCCCTTTGTTGTTTACATTGTCAAATGGATTTGGAGCCGCCGTTTGCACCGCCGCCGTTAAAAGCGAAGCGTAAAAGTGCCACAAAAGTTGCGAACGGGGGAGGGGGCTAAAAGCGAATGGATTAAAACACGTGAAGCACGCGACCTCAAAGCGCATTATTTGTTGTAAAAAAAAGTATTACACACTCACACACAGACACACGAATACGGCTGAAACGAAATGGCAGTCACACACACACACAAATAGCGGGAAAACGAGTGAAACGAACGGCAGGGAAAACCTAATAAGCTTTTGTGCAATTGCAAGCCATTGTGCTGCAGCTAAAGCCCGGCCAACCAACAGAAAGCTAATTCAAACACCTGCCACAAAAGGTAGGAAAAGCCGAGTGTGTATGTGTGTGTGTGAGCTGAGAATATGCAAACGTCGAATGGAAAAAAGGGAAAAAAGCGAAAGGATTTTGCCAGCCACAAATGCATGCAGCGCGTAACATTTAGCCTGCCAGCGCGCTGCAGCGGTGGTTTGGCGGTTCGGTGGGGCGATGCCTGTGGTGGTGCATTAACACATGCGCCAATAAGTATGCAATGCGCTGTGACATTTTTAACGCGTCCCACAAAGACAGCAGCAGGGCGACAACAATGCTTCTATCTCCGCTCCTTTCGCTCACCCTGTCGCCTTCGCTTCGCCGTCTGTTGCACAGGAAATCACGATTACAGTGAGTCAAAAGCAGCACTACACTGGGAAAAAACCCACTTAATTGGTTAAAACGTAGGGAAACAGTTGTAATTGTACTTCAAGTTAAATTAAATGCTTGAGCGATTCTATGACATTCCAGTATGAGCTTGAGTTTGGTAGTATGCACCTTTAAGAAATCATCTTTATCATTGATTTGAAAGCACTTAATGAAACTATTTTTTTTTCGCTCTGCATAAGCAGCATCAGTTGCATGCAGAATATGTGAGCGTGTCGCTGTTTGTTGAGTGACAAAATTAGATTTAAATATGCCCGCCCGCAAACGCCTCTTGGCGAAATGTCACCGCATGTCCTGCTTTCGCTCCTGCTCCTGGCAACTCTCATCCCGATGAAAATGAGCTGTCGGCGGAGTGAAGTGTTTTTGTCGCGCATATGGGACGCCAGCATTTTGCTGATTGTTTTTTATTTTTATTTTATACAGCGAAAGCGGCCGAAAGTTTTCACTTGGGCTTATAGAAAAATCAATTCCCTATCCGTACACACGCTTATGCGAAAAGTTTTCCCATGAAACTTGAGTCGTTTTACCCCCCCGCACGATGGAACAATGGCTGTAAGCCACAGGAGGATTAAATATTTTCAATATGATTATTTGCGTTTGATAATTACTATAAAAGCTGTGTAAGCTATTATGAAATATTGATCTGACCCTAGGGCTTAGCGCTCATTAAAAAACACTTGGTCGGATTTCTTTGTTTCATTGTTCTATTTTTTGGCAACAGCTCCTTTCATTTCCGCCCATTGTCTGTCAATCGGCTCGGATCGTCTTGCCTGGAATCCGCTCCCACTGTCTTTGTCATTATGAAACGTAAAACGAAAACGATTTACAGTAATGCCAACACTTTGCCGCCCTGCCACTGTCTTGTCGCTACCACCTTCCCATCGTCCTTGTCGTCGCCCGACATTGTTGTTAAATGAAGAAAGTATTTTTCAAATGCGAATTTCCGTTATGCTCCTCGTTTCGACATGAAGACATTTTTGACTATTGTCTGGCGGAGCAGCGAGCTGAAAGTAGAATCTGAGGCAGCTGAAAACAGCAACAAAGTCGGTACACTCGAAAAAAAAAGTTCACTATTAATAAAACTATGTATCTTAATTTGTAAACATAATTTGACTTGTTTCCAAGGTTATTAAAATGTTTTCAACCAATTTAGGTTTTAAATTTGTTTAAATAGTACTGAACAGATTTTTGAACAGTGTACACAACTATTGCCAATGACAACGAGAGCGACAACGAAGACGATGAGCACGACGGCACGACGCTGATGATGGCAAGCGTTTCCGCTTTTGTTGTTGTCACCGTTGTCGCTGCCTCAGTTGTTGTTTTTGTTGTCCTGGTTGCTGTGCGCGGGACACACAAAACATTGAATGACATTATCCTTTATTGCTTATCCCACGCCTTGTTCCGAGTCCTGTGGCCCGCGTTAGCAGCTGCCACGCAAAATGGACGAAGAAAGTCTCCTCGGGTTTAGGGGGCGAAAAGTCAAAAGGGCATACGCGGCGTATGCGTAATATTAACTAGAACTTGCAGGACAAGTGGTAGGGTGTGTGTGTGAGGGCGAGTGTGTATAGTGGGGTGAAAAGATCGAGGGCAGCCGCATTGTGTCCACCAGGACAAACTTTTTCATTTCCCCGCGGAAAAATTTTCAAAAAAATTTCATTTCCCAACGACTGAAGGAAAACTTTGCACCAAAGACATAGAAACTAGTTAGGAGTGCGGATACAAGAGGGGGGTTTAGTGGAAAGTGGGGCCAACAAAGCTGAAAAAGTCATGTCGTTTCATTCCCCCTCACCCAACCGCCCACTCATTCACTTACACACACAAACGCATTTCACGAAATAAAGTATTCAAATAAAATATGCTAAAATCTTTGAAGTACTTCAAATAGGAAAAAGTAGAAAAAGAACCCAAACGAAACGAACAAAAAGAATACGCCACACAGAAACAGTCAAAAACTTTTCATAGGAAAAGGGATATAGAATCGCAGTGAGAGAGAGGACCGGTGCTGGTGGTGGAGGAAAATGGGAAAACCAGGGAAAGCAAAGCTCGGCATAAAAGGCATCGAGAGAAATAAAGAAATGGCAGGCGAAATGGCAATAGCCAGGCACAAAAAGTAAATATCGTTTATGTTGTCATAACGCGCAATGCCCTGCAGCCAACACTACCACCACTAGCACCACCGCCCACTTTTGAGGGCCCGCACCACCCAACCGCCCACAGATTGAGCTCGGTGCGCCACAGCCTTATCATTTGAATTTTCCGGCGACGTGTTTGTCGAGCTGGAGCCGATAAAGATGCGATAAAGTGAGAACAAGTTGTCGGGCAGCTGGAGAAAGTTTTGACCGAATTCTGACTTTTGCCCGGCTTGACTTGACTGACATTATTCGGCCAGCAGAATTGGCAATTTGTGTAAATTATTGCCTCAACTTTTTCCTCGACAAACTTTCCTCCAAATTAATATGACGTTATAAGAATTTATTTGATTATTTCAACCGTTTGACGACTTACTGCATACGCCCCACTTTTGCAGCATACTTAATTAAGCAGAAACGTTGCACAAAAGTTTGCCGAAAATTGTATTAAAAATTCATATTTGCCTCGAAATGTGTTCGTAGTCCGCACACATGTAAAGCTCACAGCTGTTAGATTTAATTTGACTGCAAATAATATATGAACAAGGCGGGTATTTGCCTGGCTGGTGGGAAAACTCGGCTCAAACTCAAACACTCGACACTTTGGCAACGAAAACTGTTAACGGAAAATGTGTGTAATGCCCGGCAGGCGGCTGAATTTATGCATTTTAAATGATATGTGAGAGTTTTGGGTTCCGGGTGAGGCGGCTGCAACAATATTTGGATTTGCCAATGTGTCGGCGCTCTAGCGGAATAACCAGCCATGTTTGCATTTCAACAAAATGCAGCCAACTTTTAGGCGCAAATTGTCGGCAGATTATATTGTCCTGCCTGTCAGGATATGTGTGATTGTCTATACGAGTATATGTGTCTGTGTCTGTGCACTAATGCAGCGACAAGTCTGCTGGAAATTATCCACATGCCAGACGATTTTCCATTGCAGTTTCTGATATTTGTTTTTAATTTTTCCACGCATTTCTTTTCGCTCTGTGTGCTTTCAATTATCATTGTTTTGATTATTATTTTAATGTTTTGCACAAACATTTAGCTCATCCCACTCCTGCGACACATCTGTATCTGCTGTCACATTCGTCTGCATTTCGTGATGTTGTTCGTTAGCTGCTTTTGTTTCGTTATTATTTATTATATTCGTTTGTTTTTGTGCAACACGAATTTTATCTGTGGGTAAGAGCTTATTACTCATTTTAATTTAAAATTAAGATCTTAAACGCACATCCTCTACTTTAAAAGATCGCTTAGTATCCACCTTCCCCATTTTGTGTTTGTGTGACCAATTCTTTTAGCACCTGTGCCACATGTCATGGAAATCCCTTGAAGCGTTATGTAACCCAATCATCTGTGCATGGCCAGCAGTTGTGAGATTGATTTTCAAAGCAAAAAATATCCTTTTTACTTGGCTTACATGTTTTTATCTATTTTCACTTTAAACGTGTCGTTCGATTTTCCTCGCCCACGGATTATTTTGCTAAGGGACTCACATTTCCAGCGTTTGCTTCGTCAAATTGTCATATCGAATTTAGCTGGTCAACAAACTGCATTGATTTTGGCCGTCCGAGCAATGTCCTGGTCACGTTTATTGTGCAATCCAGGCAATAACGTCCAATTTGCCCAAGATCCAGCAAGTTCAAAAGAAATAGAGTCAAACGGCACGGCGGGGTACACCACAAATGCAGTTCAATTCGGGCAATTAGAACGAAAACAAAGACAACCCCAATTTGATTCTATACCTGCAGAAAAGCAGTGATGGGAAAGGACTATTCTGGCTAGGAGTTATTCATAAAGAGTGATAGTCTGTGTTTAAACTAAAAATAAATATCGAATAAAGCCACTTCGTTTACTCCCAAACTAACAAGTTCAATTAAAATAGAAAAATAATAATGACAAATATGTGGACACAGAACAATCTATGAGGCTTCTCATCACTGCAGGCAACGTGTCGTATGCGCAACGAATACGCATGCAACTGCAACAATTTTTCTGCATATGGCTCAATTCACGTCGGCCCACCCCTTACAGCCAAGTTAAAGCGACCCAAGGCAAGCCACATTTATTGATGTCTCAATTTCCTTCGCCAAATCACCTATTACAAATCGACAGCCAGCTTTGTTGGTTCTTACAACTGGTCGTGATGGTAGTATTGGTGGTGCTGCAGCAATTCGTACAAATTTGGCTGGCAAATAAAGCGCCTGGAAAAGCTGGAAATGTAAAAATTACCCTTCTGGCTGGTAATGGTTGGCAATTTGTTTGGCTCTTGCCGTTGCCATTTTGGCCATTGCACAAACTGCAGATACGTGTGGGTGGAGTGAGCGGTATGGGCGGTGTGGGTGGTGTGGTGGTTGAAGCTACACTCATTTGAGGTGAAATTGATAAGAGTGGTGCCTTTTATGCCTCATTTCCAATAGTTGGAAAGACCCCGCTTACTGATAGCAGTTTGATCATTCCATTACAGCTCGCTGCTGCTTGAAGCAATTTGCCACAAATTTCAATCAAACGTGCTCGCTAAAAAGTTGCCATAAGTTGCACCACCCACTCAGGTGGCGGTGCCACGCCCCATTCGCCAAGCAGCCCCATCGCCCACTCCCACCACTTACAGCTAACAAACTTTTACATTAAGACATTAGCGAAAAACTTTTTTCCGTTCCTTTTTCTGCCCTTTCCAGCGCTGTTTGCGATTTTTCTCTCATTCGGTTGCAGCTGCAACAACTTTCGCTCGAACTAATTTCTTATTTGTTTGGCTCTTGCGGTGCAGCGAGGAAAACTGCGGGGAAAACTGGGATTGCCATGTGGCAGCGACTGGCCGGCAAATGGAGTGCTCCATTTTCATTTGCTCGCCCTCTCACTTTTGCCGGCCAGCGGGATATTGCACATGAAAAACTTTTCGTATTTTCATTGGCTTTGATTCGGTTTTGCAAATGGCTTAGCATTGTTGAGGAGTCGAGAGTTAAGAGCTGATTGGATGATCTTTCGATGGCCGTGGAGTCGTAATGGGGAATAATGCTAATGAAGGCAGCTGCGCACCGAGTTCAATTTAAGTTTTTGCCTAATTATGCGAATTTGGGTGCATACAGCTGCTTTTAACTACAGTGATTCTTAAAATTGTAGTTTTCCTTCCTTGTAAATTTAAGCAGCTCCGAATGATCAAATCATAGTCTTTTCACCTTCTAAGCTGCACTGTCTGATCCATTTCATCCGCAGGTATTATTTCCTCTCCATTTCCCGGCAACCGCAGCCTTGACATTTTCCCACCCCGCAGCACTTAAAAAATGCAAAACGCGTTAATGGCAGCCTGGGCAGCACCTGTGCTACTTTGGGTTGTTGGGTGCACGAGGAGGTGTAGAGTGGGTGTAGAGTGATGGCGTCCACGTTTTGGCTCGCTGCCGTTTTTGCACCACAGCAACGCACTTGGCTCCGCTACGCAATTTCCGTTTCCGGTTGCGCAGAACCAGGGCCAAAGGCAGACAACTGCAGGACAACATCCCGGCCTCATCCTTGGCAGCCATTTGGCGCACAAACAATCCGTTAACACTTTTCTGCGCTGCTCTTTTCTCTTTATACCCTGCCCCCTTCCGCCATCAACCGCCTTTTGCAACTTTGTGGCCCTTGTTTCGGGGTTTCCGGGCTGGGAAAACTCCTGTTGCTGTCGCTGACGCGACTCCAGGTTGTAAATTTCCATTAAATGTGCATTTTTGTACAAGTTTTTGAATTAAACTTTTTTCGCCTTGGCCATAGCTCAGCTCAGCTGAGCTGGTTGGCTGTAAAAGCGACTGTCGGGCTTTTAGCCCGCTGCGCCATCGCCTGGCCATCTTGGCCAACAGCTCGGGCGAAAAGTTTGCACCGAACTGAAACAAGTTCATTTCCGCGGCTCTCATTATTTTGCCAAGTGCAGCAGATACGTTTCGAGTAACTACAGAAAAAGTAGCATGTACCGAATTGTGGGTTGGATTAAAGGAAAATGTGATCGAAATGAAAGATATTAAACATTCTTACTTTAAATAATTGTGTTCCCCTTAGTCTAATATAAGATCACCGCTACCTAAATTGTCTTCCACGGGCTCCATAGTCGTGTTTAATAGGTGGTCTAAAATTTGTTAAGCTTTCGCTTTCAGTTGCAGGCGAATATTATAATTTTGCACCGCCCCCGATTTTTCTGGACCTCATCCGGAACTGCATCCTCAACCTCAGCCATATCCACATGCTGCATCTGTCGCTGGCTGGGCGAGTCATAAAAATCTCATGAAGGGTCAGGCTAAGTGGGACACTTGACCGGGGTTCAGGGGATTCCCAGAGCGGTGGCATGCTATTACTTTTAGAATATGACCGAAACATGCAAAAGATTTCTCGCTAGCAGTTTGCCAAAGGGCTGGGTGCGAAAGAAGCAGAGACAATGCAGCCATGGCTTGACACTGAAAAATGTGAAAATTATGCAGCAAACATTAAAGAAACTATGTAAATTGGCTGCTCCTTCTGCTGCTGCTTTGCCGGGGGCGTGGCCTCTGAAGGGGCTGGTTTCCCCATCGCCCAGCACCCACTCTGCTGCCCTAACCCGATGCCATCAAATTTTATTCCCCTGGCAAGTTTGACTCACGCCTAATGGTTTTAATTAAGCGACTGCAACTCCGACTCGTGAGTTGCATGTCATGCATGAAATTCATTAGGTTCTGCCGACGTCTGCTTAGTGTCTTACTCGAGAGTCGCGCTTTTCCAGCTTCCTTTGATATACTTATACTTGGCATTTTCTTAAGCAAAAACTTTGCTGGCAACTAAACCCAAACTTGACATAGTTTCGGCAAAAATTGCAGCTAAAAACTTACTTAATTTCTACCAACTGCACTTACTCTGCACCAACTGTCGCCGTAGGGGTGGTTATGCTACTTCCTTTTCGCCAACTACACAGAGAGAAACATCTGTTTCCTAGATAAAAAAAATCACTATTTTGGTCATACCGATCGACAAAATTGTCAAAACGTGGAAAGTTATACCTTGCTGATCTCGTAGTTTAATTTCCAATCAAATGGCATCACCGCCATTGAATTCAGAAAAATTTAATTTTTTACCATTTTTGCAGAATTTGATGATGACCCCTTACAAAAAATTCAAAATTTTCAAAAAAAAATTTTTTCTTTTTAATTTAAAAAAGGATCAGAGTCGGTAGCCTAGCTTGTAAGCACCACAAAACAATCTCTTTTTTGGCTCTGCGACTTAATTAAACCAAGTTGCGCTTTATAACCATACTAAATAAAGTGGTGTTTTTGAAAACAAAGTTTATAGTTTTCCAATAAATATATACATATATTTTGGTCAGTGCACCTGTACTTCTGGAGGTGCACGCACAAACACAGACACACATGGCACTCTTATTTGCATAGTTAGTCAAGTTTTCTTTGCCCCATTGGGGATGGCCAAGAACGGGGTCGGGCGTCTGGGCCAAGACAGTGGCAACTGCTTCCCGCATGTGAAGAGTCCACTCGCTTTGACACTATTTCAACAGGCAAATAAACATGGGGTAGCGGGGTGTTGCCGTCTTTTATTTATCTTTGACACTTGCTAATTTTTGCTGAGTTGTTGATGAAAATATTTTGCCTGGCAAGTGTCAACTTCTTAAGTTGTTTAGCAACCAAATACAACGAATTTAGCTTGACTGTCGAGGGGGCTTGCGAACTCGACTGACAGACGCATTTCGCAGCAGAAATTAGCCCGTCTAATAGCAGAAATGCCATGGCCAAGGAATTTTCGCTAAGCAACACACAGTGGATGAAATGATGCTGAAATCTGTGCGACGCTCTAATGATTGTTCATGTCAACAATTTGCAAAACTAAATGAACACATTTCGCAGTCATAAATTATGCAATAGAACGAAGCAACCACCAGCTAGCATTTCGCCCACAAACACATGTGTGTGCCAGTTGCCAGTTGGTAGTTGGCAGCAACTTGTTAGCCAACTAGGAGACTGAGCTGAAACTCGGCTGGCCATAAAACACAAAATACGAAACGGAAAGCGACGGCAAGACACGGAGCCTGTTGAGGCCAACATGGCATACTGACAACATGTGTTCTGAGGTGAAGCTTATAAATAAATTATTGATAAGCATCTGGCATAGAGGAAACGTCAAAAGTTGTATGCTTAAATAAGCAGGGAACGGGAGCAGTGACGTGGCAAACTTGTTGTGCTGGCTTTTGAATTTTTAAATGCATTGAAATTACTGCGGGAAAATCTAGACTAAGTAGGATGAAAATTTAAATTGCACACCGTCGCCATTGCTGAGAAACAAGGCGAAACGAGGGCAAACTTTTAGCAAGTTTGTTGCGCATTTTTAATTAATTTTCTTGCCTTCCTCGCTGCGCCCAAAGGCATGCTATAGAATTTTTTCGCGCCGGCTTTTAGCCATATTTAAACGGCTCACACTGTGCTTGTGTGCATGGCTATGTGTATGCATATGTGTGTGGTGCATTGACATGTCAATAAGAAATGAAAATGAATATGAAGACGTGTGCGAGCTGCCCGCTTGCCTGCCAGCCTCCTGAACATCGACGGCGTTGCAATTAAAATTGTAAGACAAATTAAAAACCGGAGTACACTGAGAAAAACTTGTGTAGAACAGTGTGACAACCGATCAAACATAAGTAAGTAAGATCTGTGCGAAGGATTTCACCACAGCGGTTGTTAAATCTTCGAGCATCTGCATCTTTTTGACACTTTTTTTTCTTAATTTGCAGATTGTCTTGCTCATTTTTATTGCAGTGCCCACACGTAACACTTGCAAATTCTGCAGAAATAAGCCAAGAAGCGGTGGGAGTGAAAAGATTTGCACTTGGCTGCTGATTGCAGTTCCCAACTCGTGTCCTCAATTTGACATTTATGCGAGCGCAGGCAAGCGATTCTTAATCGAAGCAACTGCGATTCCTTTCTTGGCAATTGTATATGAACGCCTACGTGGATGAGCTCGTGTATGTGTTAGCCAGTATATATCGGCCAGAAGCCACGGCAAAGTTTCACATCCTCCTTCGTACGCAACTGAAACTTTTAATTAATTTATTTTGCCCAGCACTCGCTTTGTCTCGCTGACGTTGTCTGTTTGCCCGGCAGAGCCTCAATAAATGTTTTTGCCCTGACCATAAATGATTTATTTGTTATTTATGCGTGCCATGTTGGACAAGTGATGGCTCCTTCCTTCGACGGCACAATCAGTCCAGTCAAACAACTTTATTTAATGTCAAAGTAAACACGCCGTCACAGCCTCTCCACTCTGTAGACGGTGCACTCAAAAAAATATTTTAAAATCCTTCAAATTTGAATACTTTTTTTACCAACGAAAAGGTAAAAGCTCAGTACTATCAGTAATGATATAATTCCAATAAGATCTTGCAATTATAATAATTTCTATGAAAAGATTTTATATAATTTTTTTATTTCGATCAAACTAATTTCTCTAGTGTACCGCTTGTCCCACTCTGTCACCTGGAAATTCCGCTTCATTTTCCCCATTTTCCCCAGCCCCATTTCCCGAACAGCCGCTGCTGCGTTTTTAATTTGCACATTGCGGTCGGCGGGGCGGATTGCGCGCGCATTTAAACGATTTTCGGTTAATTATACGCCGTTACATAATGACATTTGCGCAAAGCCACGCCCCCAGCGAGCGCCCACTTGCCATTGGGCTGTTAACCGAGCTTCCTGACGGCCAACCGACCGGCTTCCATTTCATTTCGAGTGTCTTGTGCTGTTTGTTCAGGCCCTGGTTTGCATTCCTCGCGGTTTCATTACCCAGCCACTGTTGCCGTTGACAGTTAGCCACCACCCAGTGAGCCA
This sequence comes from Drosophila simulans, assembly GCF_016746395.2. Classification (NCBI taxonomy): domain Eukaryota; kingdom Metazoa; phylum Arthropoda; class Insecta; order Diptera; family Drosophilidae; genus Drosophila; species Drosophila simulans. The sequence continues at coordinate 24,317,417 of NC_052523.2, read as the reverse complement.
CCCGAGTGCCCCATCACCCACCCACATCCGCCCACTCGCACTGCCAGTTCATAAATAGCAGCGTGTCCTTCTCCTCATCGGTGCGACTGCAGTGGAGCCAAAGCCTCAAAAGACAATCGCTGCAGATGAAATGCATGTGTCAGATTGCAGAACATACCAGAAAAGAGTGGCTGGCAGTGCTTTAATGCGGTGGAATTGCAAACTATGTGCGGATTTCGCTTCCGATCATATTTCTTGTTTAACGAATCCAACTTTGTAATTCAAAGTTTCTCAGTTACACATTCCTCACACAGAAGCAATTTTGAACAGATATTCATAACACGACGCACCATATGAGGCCGAAATAAATGGGAAGTAGATGAATAATTTGAAGTTATTCAATTAATATCATGTTGCCATGTAAATTGTGACAAAGAAACTCAAATTAAACTTAGTTTTCAGATGTTACCGTATGAGACGTAAAGTTTTAAAATCCATGTTACTTATTGCATAAGTTTCGTTGTTATGCACACATGTTTTCAATGGAATTCTATAGTTCATGTGGGTTTAGAGTTTCCTTGCTAGCTTGTAATCGAATTATATTTTGTAAAGTTTTTAAATTACAATTACATACATGTCGGTTTGCTGTACAACATAAAAAAAGTCCGACTCCCTTCGATGAACATTCGATAGCCATTGTTAAGCGAACATAACCGCAGAAACCATAAAACTAACAAAAATTCAACTTAAATACAAATTAAATGCACCAGGGAATCGATGGAAAAAAGATGGGTAGAAAATTACGCCAGCAGCTAACAAAACTTTGTGTTGGTCAATTGTATTCGTTTTATCTTGTAATGTTGGCGGAAAAAATATTAAATTACAAAAGCGCGCAAACAAAAGCAAAGACAATAACACCAGCAACTATTTACCATATTTTCGCCCGCGATGAAAAAGATGGAATTATTGTTTGTATATGGCTGGGATGGTGCACACAAGCACGCATAAGGGCATGTGGCTGGATGCGTATTTATGTATTTAAATTCAATTAATAATTAAGGTGTAAATGCATTTGCATGCTGGTTAATTAAATTTGTGCGGCTTTATTAAAGGAAATTACGTATTTTAATGCGGCAACCACCGCAGAACCACCACTCGCAATAACAACGACAGGATGCCCGAAAGCCCCGATCAAAGGATGCTGAATGGCTGTGGGATAATGTAAATTCCGGATTCCCGCCAGCTGTTTGCCAGCGAGCTTAAAGCCATTTCGAGCAAACACTTAAAGCCTCGAGTGGATGGATGTCGTGATGCCGGGATGCCGGGATGCAGGGATACGGATGCACAGGCGCATCTATAAATATTTCATGCGTTGCACTGCAGTCATTATGGCATTCATTAAATATAGAGTGCACGACATCCATACCCCAGCATCCATGCAACCATACCATCCATGCATCCACCCGCAGATAGGGAGCGTCAACTAAAACCGCCTCGCATCCATAAATCTCTACCAGCCTCATCGTACTCATCGTGCTCATGGCCATGCCACCACTTTTGTCAGTAGTTATTCATATAAATACACAGTGAGTACAGTGGGTACAGTGGGGCCACAATGGCACTGACTCACTGACTCAGTCGTGGTGTTAGTGTATTTCTGATTTGTGGTCTGACAGTTTAACCAAAACTGCATGCATGTAAATTTATTTGTGCTCATTTTTGCCGGCGAACTGGGTACAGACCGCCGCCTTTCCCGCCTCGCTTACATATGTCAAAATATTCAATTTATGCAGCGGCAGAAACAAAATGAGCCCAGATGAACGCCAAGAATATGGAATTGTGGGCGGGATTTCGCACAAAGGCAATGAGCTCCGAGTGTCAGCCATTATTTGGTGTGTTCCCAGTTCGGTACCCATTTCAGTTTCGCAGCTTAAAAATTGTGGAGATTTGGTTAGAGTATGCCAGAGGAATGTGTATTTAAACTTTATGATTTTGTTATTTACATAGAATTTATATCTAGCTTTGAAATGAAAAGTATATGGTTGCGGCTGTTTAAAGAACAACCCGAAGCTGGATGCATTCGATTCGTCCTGTAGGCGACCACTTGGTTGGTGTCCTTTGGGAATCCCCACTCCCGAGCCGCCCGCAGGACTCAGACCTCTGTTCCTTCCTGTGTGCCCCATTTCAGTTATATTCTATATATACTTTGCATGTGTGACATTTATTTTTGCATGCTGCTGGCCACTGACAATGGGTCAGTTCAGTTTCCAGTTCCCGGCGCCATTGTTCCGACCAGGCCCAAAAGCGAAGCCAACCGCTGCCGTTGGTGGCTTGACATTTCTGACATTTGCAACATTTATGGCCCTCTGCTGATACCCATGGGTGTGGCACGCCCCCCGCCCCTCAACCAACCCCTACGGAGACCGCACGCATAAATGGATTGCAATTTCGCCACTCTTTACGGCAATTTGTATGCCAAAGTGCTTCATTCGATCAACTTATTAGGGAGCAGTCTTGAAGAGTGATCCTTTTTGATACACTGTTGCAATTGACTCATACCTTATGGATATTTGCTGTTGCTGATGCCGCCATATTTTTATGCTATGGTGGCCATAGCGTTTTATGCATTTTTTGTGCATTACCAGCTGAACGGGAAAACAACCAGCAAGTTGGGAACCTAACGTGCCACTTTATTTGCAACTTATTCACTTCCCCGAACTCTCTGGCCATGCAGATGTAGTTATTATTTGAAATTTCATAATACTTTTACAACTTTATGCAATTGTTTCGCTGCCGGGCTGCCTTCACGCGGCTTTCGTGCTTTATTTTTTGCGGTTGCCCAAAAAACCACCCGACAACCATCCCAGATCCACCCACAACATCACCGCTCATCCACCCACTTGGGTTGTTTACTTTTGCAATTTTCAACGCTCCAACTGCATGCCATTTATTTCAGCTTTCGCTCCCCGTTTTCCTCCAACTCAGCTCTGTTTATTTAGCCGGGCTTTTTGCTTTTGTTTCGCTCGGTAGCTCCATTTTTATGTAAAACATATTTTTCTTAAATAATTTATTTTTGGTTTTTGTTTTCCTCCTTCAGTCCTGCTACTTTTCTGCTCCTTGAGCAAACTAAAATGAAGCTTTTATTGAGTTCAGGTGCGCTGTGCCTTTCCCACTCCATTTGGCTCTGTTGGTGGCCAAGTCTGCATTCTACATCGGAAGAATACTATACGATTAAAATCGGAAATAATTCACATGATTGAACGATTATAAAATCGCAATTCCGTTAAAAAAATTAAATGATTCAATTACTAACTCATACACACATCAATGAAGTGAGTTTCTCTTTAGAATTATTCCTTAATGAAGTTGATTTTAAGTTTTTACTGCCTAAGACGACTATATTAATCACTTTTTACAGTGTACTATTCTGCCGGCATACTTTAGGGCAACTTTTGATTTCGCCTCTTTGCTTCTTTTTCAATTTGTGGCCACATTAATGTTAGAAAAGAAGAAAAAATATGAATGCACACGAAAAGTGTAAAGAAATGGCCTGGCCTGTCGTGAATGCAGAATCGGGGTGGCCCCGAGTCCTTTTTAGGGTGGCCCAGAGTGGGTTAGACGCGGGGTTAAGCCGGAGTCTTCGCGTGCACGGAAACGTTTAGCCGCCGCATATTGCCGGGCTCCGGTGGCCGAAAAGCGTCTGCTTTTATTTTTAGAAAATATTGGCACTATTTACCCCACTCCCAGTCGGCAGATTCAGTTCACATTTACCCCGTACGCCACTCGAGTTGGAGGATTCGCTCCCCGGGCTTTGTTCTCCGGGCCAAATGGGGCCAAAGTGGAAACGTTTGCTTATGCATGGCGGGAAAGTGGCTCTGCTTGCTTACCTGAAATGGAGAAAACAAGAGAAATGGATATTAATTAGAGTGCAAGTCGACGTTGTGTATGTTGTGTTAGTATTTTGTATTTGCCCGCTTATTATTTGTGAGCCAACTTATCACACACAACGGAAAGACTTTTACGAAAACTTAATTTATTATTTCGTGCTTATGCAAACACATCAATTTGTCGCAAGTAAACACTTCAAGCGCTTTTCGTTATCTTTGGCCAACAGTTGAGGCAGAGCCAAATTCATTAGAAATCCCACAGCAAATAGGAACGAAAATGGCCAAAAAAAAAATATAGATATGTTTCGGGCGGGTCAAATGTTTGTTTAGGACCTGACGACCGACCGAAATAACTTTTCGACTTTGGCCGAGAAAAGCGAACCCTAAAAAGCCACCTGGCCAATGGCTTTCATAATTTTTCAATAAATTCGAAGACCATTATATCGATCTAAGTGAGGGCTTCGTTTTCAATAAAGTCGGCATTACGTTTTGGCAACCCTAACTAGCCGGGTTCACCGCCTGATTGCTCCTGTCCCGCAGCCATTTTGCCACTTTTCTACTTGGCTGCTGTTTAACCGCAATTGAAATTACGCGCTTGCTTCCGTGACGACGAAGGCCGCTTGAAAAATTTATGCAAATTGCGTCACGTGCCCCGATGATTTCTTTCGAGGCAAAGGAGGTGGTTGCGGAGGTCGCAGTTCCAGGATCTGAGCTACCTTTCGGCACTCCTTTCGTGTCGCTCCCATTGCCACTGCGTCGCTGGCAAGTGAATCATTATTTAATTTAATGTAAAATAATTAGCATGAGCCGGAGCGCTCGGAACATTCAGAGCATTCAGAGTCCTTGGCTGACAGTGATGAATACTTGAGGTCCTCCACACTTGCTGATACTGCTCTGACACTTTTTCAGCCACCACCCGTATCCATCCGAGTCCCATTTGCGGTCAGTCGATGATATATTACACACTGAGATACCCACACTCGAGGCCCGATTACAATTGAAGTCCCCTCGACTGCCGCACACTTGTCTTATTCTTTTCGAAAGAAACTTTTTCCGCTGTTAACATAATTTCCGCAGTTGATTGATTCACTCGGATCGGCAGGACGCAGGACTACGGGGCAAGGACTACGCAGGATACGGGCGGGCATCCATCCGGCTGGAGCACTTAAGCTGCCTGCCTGCCTGCTCACAAGTCCACATCCGTCGACTGGCGCTTAGACAAATTGTACTTTAATGTAATTTTATTGCAAAACTTTTCGATTTGCATATTAAAGGACGAGAAGCGGGCACAATAAAAATTTCATAAGCGGTCGGCAAGGACTTTGACACGTGCCGATGAAAAGATGCGGGCGGAAAACTCGGGATAAATTTTTCATGTGCACAAAGGCGCTGAAAATACATTTCAAAATCTATTGAGAAAGGGTTGTAATCAGCACCTTTTTGGTATATGGATGTTTGAAAATTAGTTTTCTTAGGTTCCGAGGAACAAATGCGTTTAGTCATCTATTACCTCATTGAATCATATATATAGAACTCAAATCAAACTAGTGTTGACACAAAAATAACCTAATTGAATGGTCATTTCCCTTTCAGACTGAACAACAATGGCTTCTCGGCTAAATACGTAATTACGGGCTAGGAACACAACTTAACGCAATGCAAACACATTTATAACACATAGCCCCTCCGAGCAGCAGTAAAAAAAGGTCAAACCCATACTAGCACACTCACAAAATTGATGCAAAGAAGTCAACCTTGGGGTCATCGATGCGATTGCTTAACAAAGCCAACGTCTGGCGGGCTCAACTTTCGGGCATTAGCTCAAATTGGCAAAGGGAGGCAAAGATCCTTGAAGGGAGTGAAAGGGTCCTCATTTTTTATTCATAAACATTCATATTTTCCCATTCATGCAGCAGCAGCTGCTTCCCTTTGCCTTTGTCCTGTCAGTATCTTTGCCTTTTTTTCTATTCCAATTTTGCTGATTTCATATCCACAATTTGTGTTGATTGATAAGCAATAAGCGGAAGCTTTGAAGTGCGGCCGAAAGTGCAGATACCCCAAATGGGACACACTTCTGTTATATATTCGTTCTGGAGTTCCTGAATTTTGCTAATTTAATGAGTACTACAAGCTTATTTGTACTCAAAAACTTTGCCGCATTCTACTCCTAATAATTTAAGACAAAGGGAGCTGATTTTGTAATTTAAGCCTTTGGAGGTTCGCCGTTGTGTGCATGTATAATCGCATCGCACTGGCCCCCATCTTAATCGGTGTTAATTGTGTGTACTCGCATATATGTATTTATATAGCCTGTGCATATATATATTTATATATGTGTCTGATCTGGCCCTGCACCTTGTGGCGTTCATTGGCATTGTTGCAACGACAACTTCAATTTACACGCCTCGTCGGACGCTCATTCCCTTTGTTTTCCCGGCGAGGCTGCCTTCTTGTTGTGCTCCAGTGGCTCTATATAATTAGAGCTGCCGTACATCTACATCGACATATACACATATATTTATATATTTGTATTTGTGCGTGGCTGGAACAACAATTATCCACCCACACACATGGCAAGGAGCAGTGCCAATAGACATTTTCATAAATTGTTAACAATTATTGCCGTGCGCCAACAAAGCGAAAGTCCGCCTGTGTCTAGCCAGCCCGAGACTCATCCTCTTCGCTCAGTTTTCCCTTTTCCCATTTCCCATTTCCCCACTGCACTGTCTGCCTAATACAATTTCAATATTTGCCAGGGCAACGTGGCGTATTCGTTATGCTTACATACACACAAATATGCCGCTGCTGCCGTTGCACTCATGTCTGATTAAATTAAATTTACAATTCATACGTCTGCTCGGCATTATTACAGTGAGAGTACCATGTGCTTTTGTGTGTGTGTGTGTGGGGGAAAGAAACTTTCAGAGAGATTGGTAGACCAGACAACAATGTTGTTGTTTAATTGTTGGCTTCGTTTTTGCCACCTGCGCGAACCACGCCCCCTTTAATTACCAGACGCATACCCGCCCCTATTAAGAAATGACATGTGGAGTACAACAAAAAAAGTTTGTAATTTTCCACACCACGGAAAATTATTATTTACATTTTACAATCATTTGGACATTTGGATGATATTAAAATAAATCCATTCGGCGTCGCCAAGCGAAATTTTAAATAGCAATATGATTATCAACATGACAATGAAGTTGAACACAACGCATGACAGTAATGTCAGTAAAAAGTTACAAATATTGTGATACTTAACGATTAAGGAAACCCTGGTACTTTAAAGAGCAGTTGAATATTCAATGTTGAAGTGTTGGTAATTTGGATTTAGACACAATTGCTCACTCATCTAATTTTAATGTGTTGCTAAGTCAATTTGGAGGTGAAACAAACGCACTCAACAAGCCGACTTGAATTGCCACAAAGCAAGGGCAGCGGCGAAAACTCCTGCTCGCAGTTGAGCAATTGAGAAATGACCCGAGAAACGATTACAACAAAAAGTAATGGTCAAACATTAGCAGGAACACGCTCTGCATTTTGCATTTTCCATTTTCCACTCGGCATTTAGCCACAACAGAGACGTCGACGAATCCGGCCAGAGCATAATTGCATTTGCGTTAAAACGCAAGCAAACAATTCACTTAAAGTGCAAATAAGTGAGGAGAGAAACCACTCTGCCCATATCCTTTATATATGCCAGTGTATAAATATCAGTGGGAGGAGGGCCGAAACCGAAATGGCCAAACTGACAAACGTGGACAACGGAAGTCAATCAGACGGAGACGACGGACTTTGATACGCAAGCGCAGCGGAAGTTCAATTGCAGTGAGCCGGCGACCGAGGACCAAGGACGAAGGACGAGGGCGAGGAGGTGGCAATGTCCTGGCGACAGGCCAACAACAGCTGGCGATTAGACGAAGGAAGCAGCTGGCGGAGTGGAGTGGGTGGAGTGGGCAGTATGAGAACAGGATGACCGACCACGACAAACGCTGTTTAACTTAATTCAATAATCATTGGCAATTGCAATTTGCGGTCTGGCGACGTCCGGGCGACATTTGTGCAAATACAGAAATTATAATAATGACAGACTGCAGGCAGGACTCGACTCGAATGGAGGTCCTTCTTGGCCCGTCTTGGCCGACTTGTGCAGTGTCCTGTGACCGGAGCGGCATTAAGTGGCCGAAAGTCAGGCACATCGATCCCAGGGACCCAGTTTTTGCGGTTCACATGGGCAATTACCATGTCGAGATCCGAACCGATTCCTGAACGATTCTACGCAATCGTACGGATGACAGTGTCGATGGGTACGTGACATTTGGACCAAAACAAATTTCACTTATTGCCCGATAATGTTGCCAGCTTATATTAAATAATCATTTGGGTAATTTCGAATTATTGCTAGGTGGTCCGAGTGCACAGGCCGAGAATTGTGTTCGATGCACTAATTGCTGAATGTGCAGCTGGTCGAAATGGGGCAACTGGGGGGCCTCGGATTTCGAACAGAACTGAAAGGGGTGTTCGAGCATTAGCAGGGCACAACCGCAATATTGAATTGAAATTTCATTAACGTATTAGTGTGTGCGCAGACAAATGGGGTTCGAGATTAAATGGACACAATTGTATTTAGGAAATGGGTGTAGCATTTTTGTTGCAGGCACTTTCAGCTTGAAATATCGAACCAATAATATAACCAGCAATTCCATTTTATCTAGAATTTTCTATAGCATTCAGAGTAGAAGCCTCTTGTATTGTATTTCAATACAACTGAGTCTTTTATACACTTACACCATGTTTAGTTGTGTATTACAACCGCTTAACACAACCTCCTTAGCAAGATAAAGATGCTGCAACATGGGTTTATTTTCATTCGATTCCGTGTAAGTGGCTGAGTGGCTGCCCCTGCCACTCACCTCACGTGTGTATAATTAAAATAATAGCAGCAAAGCCTAGTTTTATTATTAATTATGCAAGAACACACAAACACACAGAGCGCGTCACGCCCCTTCATTAATAAAACATGGGCGTTCATGATGGTGATGGCGTGGAGAGGTGGGGCAACCGCGGCGCTGTGGCGTATTCAATATGGAAGTTGGCCAGGACTATTTTCTTTTTCGTTTGCTTGCTCCCAGCCACCGTGGTGCTTGGCTTTTAATGCCGATTAATTACATAATATTTAATACACATGTTCCACTTGGCATTGTCTAGCCAAAGTTGGTTTTGCAACAATTTGTAGTTAATTTATGCATGAGATGTTTATTAGTTAGGAGGATTCCTATGGAGGCGAGAAGCAACATCTCCATTGTGTTCGAACGGAAGCAATCTGGGAAATTAAAAGCCTGAAGCGTGGAAAATTACACAAAAAATCAACATGGCGAAAAATATGCTTTTCCGTTTGCAGAACTAAAGCCGTCATTACCATGACAGCATATTTCTGGCGTCCTCAGCTACTTTAACCATAAATTTATGAGCGATTTTAAATGCTTTAAAAATGAGAATGAAAATCTCGGCGGGCGAGCGAAACCAAATGGGTGGGGCGAAAGAAAAGCGGCAATGAATTGGACGGCATTGGGATGGAAAGATGGAAAGAAATCCCGGTCCGGGTTCGGGTCCGGCTCCATCGGCCGTAGCGCAATAAAACTGCGTCATTTTGGGCGGCATAAAAAATCGTTTTTGTGTGTCCTGACAGTGCGGCATCAGTTTGAAGGGGCAGAGCACGGGCATGGGCACAAAAAATCATGTCATGTCATTGTCGGCATCGTAAAAATGTTATCAGCCATAATAACGAGCCACGATTTTTGGGGGGGGAGACTCAGGATGGCATGGCGAACAGAATTTTCGGTGCTGCGGGGGTGTCGCCAGCGCTAATGGTGCGCAGCTAATGACTGGGTGAGGGGTGTCCTCGTGCCTTGGCGTCCTGGATGGAATGGCCGTTGCCCCGAACGATGATATAGTAGCAAAGACCGAGTACCGAGCGCTCCGGAGAGCTTTAAATTCCAATACCCAATACTGGGCTGGATATTAAATTGCCGCATTCGCAGTTCCACTCGCCAACTTACGCTTAATGGTAATAAAAAGTAAATCAAATCAGTGTCCTTAATCCCTGAATTGATGTGGGGCTTCCTCGATTGCGACACAGACGCAGACTCCTCGGATCCTTCGCTCTGCCCCCTGAATCCTGGAGTCCCCTACTTTCGTCTCGTATTTATGCGAAGGCATTTCTTTTTGCCGGCTGTCCTTACTTACAATTCAATTTCTGAACCGACTTTGACTGAGGCCACATCGTTGGCTGCCTTTTGTGCCGGCTGCGGTGCAATGGAAGCACTTTGACCGGTCTTAAAGCCGCCATATTATGACAGATGCATTGAGCTCTTGCGGTTTTCCTGATTGAGCCTTCAGTGGTGCGTGAACTTAATATTTCCTGAGGCCGCTTTAAGGGGTTTGCAATATATCATGTACAAGTTAGCTTAAAGTTTTAATATATGTTACGGAAAGTAAAGGTGGTCACCTTTACTTTAGATCTTGTTCAGCGTGCTGTTTTGTAAGAAATTTAAATCCCAATCAGTGATAGAAAAATGACCTCTCAAAAGACCATTCCCCCTTTTTGGCTTACTTAAAGCCAATCGATGCTGGCATAATGCTCGTACTGCCAGTCGACTTGAATGGATGGCGGCCAATGCTGCGTATGCGCAATATTCGGGGCAACTGCCTGAAGCCGCCAAAAATGAACTGCCAGTTCGAGTTGCACTCATTAATCAAATGTTAAGGAAGAGAGGTCTTCCGCCTGCAGCCCCACGAAATAAAAAGAATGGGGAAGAGGGACGACTTTGGCAAGATTTTTTCCACCTCGCAGGATTTGGAGAGGGTGAAGCTGCCAGTGTTTGTGCAAGCTGAAAATGCATTTAAAATACACAAAAATCCGCAACGAGAAGCTAAGTGAAAAACCGAGCGGAGCGAGGGAGATAGAGCTAAGAGCTTGAGGAGGCGCCTCGGCATTGTGTTCCATGCTATTTGCATTTTCTCTCCGCTTTTCCCCCTATTTTTCTTTTTTTTGGCAAGGCAAATAGCAGCGAGTACATAAAAAACAAGTTGAGAGGGCCAACACACACCATCACACACCCATTTATGGAGGGGCGAAAGAGAGATAGATATAAATAATAAGTCCGTGGGCGAGTGTGTGTGTGTGTGTGTTCAAAAAATGGGCGTGCCGCCCCCGTCGAAACAAAACCAACCAAAAAAGTGAAAAAGAAATGCTGCAAAAAAATGCATTTTATATGCAGATGCATGGCGTAAATTGTAGTTACGTACTAAATAAGTAAAATAGCGCTGAGTATTTTTCACTTAAAATGCAGCAAGGCAAAAAGCAAAGGGGCCAGAGACCCTCTGGTCCGGCCGGAAAAAAAGAGGCGGCGAGGGTCGGAAAAGGGGCGTGGAGACGAACCTCTTAATTGGATGCATGCAGGCAAAATAACATGCGAGGCGTGCGCAAATTGTTCGGGGTTGAATTAAAGTGGAGGCTAAGTTAACTAGCCGCCGGCTAATTAAAACCTGAAATGTTCGCCACACTTGAATATCCAACTTGGGCGTACTTCTGCAGCTCAGAGCGTGTGTGTTTGTGTGTGTGTGAGTTTGAATGGAATTTGCATTGGGAATTGGACTAAGACAAGAGCCGGCTTTTGTGAAAGTTCCTAAAGTCGAATTGGCTCAGAGACTTGCACAGTTTTCCTTGCCCTGCTTCTCTGCTCGCATTAACAGCTGCTCAATGGAAATGGGAATGTCGCTTGTGCTCTCATTTTCCGCAAAGACACACACAAAACACACACACACACACTGACACGGAGAGCTCTATTTGCATAAGCATTTTGTGTGTTTGTCTTTGTACACATGTTGTCAATAAAACCAGAAACGGCAACAGCAACCACAAGAGCGTCAAAATTAAACACAATCAGAGCAGAAACTCATTTAAGGCGCTAAGCATTCGCAACAATTTCGCCAACAACATAAATTACACTTTACTCGAGGGCCGGAGGATAACCGAAAAAAGAGTGAAGAGGGAATAGAAATTGCTGGAACGCCTCTAATGAAAGGATTAGCTTAGATTGCTATCAAAATATGAAAATTTATTCCAGCTGGAAAAGCCTGCCGCTTTTTACGAGACACCCAGCCCAGAAATCCTTTTCTGGCTGAGAAAATCTTTGAGTTGCCGCCGCATTAAATGAAACATTGCCGTCCCTTATTTTATTTACTTTTTTTTTTGCTTCTCTTAGCCCCGGTCTGTGTTTTTTAATTTCATGCTGAAGGACACGCCTTGGAGCTTCTTCATTTTGTCAAGTTAATGGAGAATAATAAAGCGCAAAAGTAAATAAGTAAACAGAGCGGAGACGCAAAACTACAACAATAAAAGGCGGCAGGCGCAAAAAGCTGAGACGGCAAACGGCCGGAAAATAAAAGCGGACGACCAAAGCCGCGCCAAAGGACCTCCTGCTCCTCCTTGCGGAGGAGCAAAGGGATGGGGATGGGGGACCCCGCACCCAGCACCCCAGCACAGCAAGGCATCTTTTTGTTTTATGCGAAATGCACTAAAAATATATTTAAATTTATTTCATTTTCCCCAAATGAACTGCGCAGGACATGGCCAAAGTGCAGCCTTGTCGTTTTTGGTTGGTAAATGTAAATGGTAGGGGGTCCTCGTCGTCGGACGTGGAGCTGCCATGACGCCAGCCAGGCGACAAGGACGATTACTCCGCGACCCCCTCCCTACCAGCTGGGGGGCTACACAGAGAAAAAAGAACAGCGCAGTAATTATATATAAGCAGGCTTGTCAAATAGTCTAGATTCCATGTATCAGGTAAGATCCAGCTGGCATTTATCACTTAATATGATAATAGTGGGAATATAAATGAATTATGATCCTATATCCCAGTATCTAATAATAAGTATTCCTATACAGAACTGTGTCTTTCCTAAATCCAGTCACTGGCCCCTCTGTTTGCTGTAATAAACTTGATTGCGCATCCCTATGCTGTACTTCCTTCTACCCCCCTTGGTCCTGTGGTGTTGTTCTTGTAGTCTCTGGTTTTTAAATAAAATTTTTATGAAATTTTTGGCAATTGAACTCAAGTTTTAATGGAACGCCATAAATTAGTGGCGCTGTCCTTCTTCTCGGCCACTTGAGTCCCGCTGCGAAATTGGATACAAGCGCTTAATAAAGCACTCGAGAGGCTGAGCGGCGTCGTCTGACCGCTCCAGACCCTTCCAGATCCCCCAAATCCCGCCCTGATGTCACATCCATTTCATTTGCGCTTGGCAACCGACATCAATTCATTTTGTGCGCAATTAGATTGTTGTTGTCGCGGCGCACACACACGCGAGACTAAACTTTCCAATATGATCCGATCCGATGTATTTGTTGTATTTTATTTTTATGTCCTTTTGCAGCGCCGTCCAACTTTTGGCCATTCAGCGAACACTTTGCCACTGGCCATGGCAACGATTGACTGGGCCCCGAATGGTTTTGAATGTATTTCGCACTCGAAACTTTTCAAATTCATGCACAAGAGATAGCAAGATGGATGGATGGACAAATCAAAGCGGCAGCAACTAAAAAATTTGAATGGCCAATGGGAAAAAAAGAGAAGTCCCCGGAAGTGGAGAAACAAAAGCGGAAATTCTAATTAGTTTAACTTTCCCATAGGGTGACTCTGTTCGTAAAGCAAATACAAAATACTTAGCAGTTATTACCGGTTTTATATATAATGCGTAGCTATTCCATCACACAACTTGTTCAACGCAGAATTTTATTAATTTAATCTCTGAATTAAAAACATTCTTCCATTTTATAAGCGCTGTAATTACAGAGCGATTAGTAATCGAAACCAGTTTCTGTAAAGGCTTTTTCATTTATTTCACATTTTGTTGTTATTTTGGCATTTGCATTGCGCATTTACTGTGTGCACTCTGATGTTTCATTAGTTGGGCTGCACAACGAAAGTTTGTGGTTTGCTGTCCCTCCCGCCCAGGACCTTTGTTTTTCCCTATTTCCCTGGAACTTTCCCCCAGCATCTATTCACCCCATTGCCGGCAATATATTTCAGCTGCTGGATCCATTGGGGCAGTTGTAAAGTTTGTCTTGCAGTTTGTCGGGAATGGATTGCAAAAGGGGTCAGAATGGAGTCAGTGCGATGGGGATTTATGGTAGCTGGGGGCTGGTCATTGGCCAAGCGCGTTGATGTGTAATTGAGGGCCAGGAATTCAACGTTAGATTTGTGAGAGATCAAAACCCATTACCATTTCCCAAGAAAGCTTCAGTATGAAAGTATCACCTAATCCGAAGGAACCTCAAAAATAGATTGGAAAAGAAACAAATTTTCTATAACATACAGTTTAAATAATTATTCCAAGTGCTTAGGTATATAAACAAAGATGAAACGCCACTTTTTCTAGATGGTTAAACATAAACTGAACTCTTTAAGCACTCCTACACTCAAGCGACAACCAGGACAGGCCAACTGGCTGGGTGGGGCTAAAATGCAGCTGCCATGTTCCATGTTCCATGTGCCAGACGTGACTGAAAAGTTGCTGCTATCATTTTTGCTCGCAATAGTTTGCACTGCCGGCAATTAATTTATGTGACAAACTGTTTAAAAAGTTAAAGCCGCCGCCCAAGCAGCCGGAAATAGATTCAACTAAATCTGCTGCATCTGATTCCAACTGGAGAGCTACAGCGACCACTTGACTGCAATGGGGATGCTGTGGTGGCAAGTTGAGTGCAGAGACGGCGATGAAATAATCATGTTATGGCTTCGAGCGTATTTTATTTTATTTAGGGTCAGTCGTAGAAATGTGATGAAATTTATTATAACTCGAGTTGGCCACTGCAAAGTTTGCACAATCAACGGAATGGCCAGATATAGCGCCGCGATAATGGAAGACAAAGAAAGGCGGCCCAAGGAGCTGAAACACTGAGGCTAAATTACGGAATCCTTCTTGCATTATCCTGCCGCTAGATTAAAATGAACTATTGCATGACAACAACACCACAACAATGGCAGTGGCAATAATAATACAAGCAAACGATAAGCAACACGAAGCAGCAGGGCGAAGCAACTTGGCTCGCAAGTGCTAAAGAATGAATGAATAAAAGAAGCCTGGCCCAAGGAAATCTGTGAAAGACGCCGGGTGAAAGCGGCAACAGCAGCAACAACGGCCATAATAATGGCTGGGATAATAATAAGAATTAAGCAAGAAAACACATCAGACAGACATCCGAGCCATAGCCATAGCTTTGGCCAGGGATTCCGATTTGGATTCGGATTCGCATTCGACTCTCCGCTGCTTTTTTGGGACTCGGATTGGGTTGTGAACAGGGAGCTGAACACAACACAACACACGGCTTCCGTTTCCGCAGCCATTTTCGTGGGGATTTATTAGTTTTTGCTCGTTAGAACTGCGCACAGCTGCCGGGCCATGTTGAGAAGTGTTTAAGCAGGGCTGCACAGCGAGAAAATAGTACTGAGATGTCTTTCGACTCAGTGCGAACATTCAAAAGCAGACGTGTATACTTAGCTTTATGGTAATTGTAAAAGCCTAATGACAAGTTCTAAAAGTGAGTGAGCTTCGGATACTTTTACTTGGGTTTTTCTCTGCCTGTAGCACTGGGGAAAAGGAGCTCGAGCAGCTAGAAAGCTCTAGCTGGAGAAGACGACTTCATGAACCAACAAAAATTAACACCCAGTGCAAAAAGCAGAAAACGAACGACTGAAACACACATAAGCTGCTTGTTTATAGTTACAGCTTATGCTGCCACCTAACCCCCACCCCCTTGGCCTTTCCCGCTGTTCACCGCCTTTCCCCGACTTTCCCGCTCTTCCGCTTTCCCGCTTTTCCAGTGACCAAGCCATTTCGCCTATGAACCATTTTCTTTGGCTAAAACTGCAGTCGAGGCAACGACGGCAGCTTCTGTTGCTGATGTGCATCAAAGTGAGAATGATTGATTCAATTTTAAAGTTGTTGCTATGTGTGTATTGGTGGGTTAAGCTCCTGCGTCCGTGTGTGTTGGTGGGTGGTGTGTTTTCGGTTGTGCGTGTGTGTGTGTGTTTTAAGCACAGTCTGCTGCTCAGTTGCCAGCTTTAACAAATAATCTCGCTGGCGTCCATTCGTTTTGAGTCCTTGCTGCTTTCGATGCACCTAGGAAAATATAGGGACGTTAAATAACTGAAACTCCCTATTAAGGTTTACATTCTCAACTCATGGTATCAACCCTTGAAAATCGTTAGTTATTTCTATTAGGAAATATTTATAGAAATTACATATTCCTAATCCTTAGATTTGTGGTTTCAGCCACTCCGCTTTGATTTTAAATTTATTGCGTTTCAGTGTAAGGACATGAGTGGGTGCCCAGGATCGGGTGGGTTAAGGGTGGAGCGTGAGGAGCTGCTGCCATGATGGAGTTCGGTCAGAGCCAGCAGTCGTTGGCTGACTTTTCTCCGCTTGTTACCTCAGCTACTAATACCAGAAATAATTACAAAAGTGAATTTATGTTGCTGCGGCGATAACAAATGCTTTTTAGCACCCCCCTTCTGGACACGTTTGACCCCTTCATCCTTGCCCCATTGCAGTACAAACACACTAAAGTCGAAGATTTATTTTTTCGCCAAGGGGTTTCGGGGGGGTCTGAAATGCGCGTAACTTTTGCCAATGACGCAAAGGAATTTTCAGCCAGAGCGGAGAGCAGATGTATGAATCGCCATAGATGGGGGATTGCGATGTCAGAGTGAAGTATGGCCTGCAAAGTGCAGCAATCCCACTGCAATCCCCGCCAGAAGAGCCCCTGCAAGGCCCGGCACCCAATGATCCACTGGGTGTGGCGTGGCATCCATCTAAGCATGTGGCATACAAGACTGAACTTTCTTTATCAAGTTTTGGCAACATCACAGATTAAAATTTGGCTTTCTGACTCTGCCGAAGCGACAGACTCTGGAATTAGTTCTGCTTCGTGAGGGGGCGGACGAAGGACGATGGGCGTGGCCGTTGCAGTGGCAGTGGCACTGGCAGTGGCAGTGTTGTGAATTAAGCTGAGTGACTTTCAAATGAGTGGATGCGCCCAGAAGTTCATTAGCAAAAGCCAAAAGTTGCTTGATTGACGCCCGGCATTGACTGCAGTTTAGCTTGCTGAAGTTGCATGATTTCTGCTCGGGCTCTTGACAGTTACTTTTGGCTGGGAAAACATTTTCACCACACAGAGGAAAATCTTTAGTAACTTGCTGCTTAAAAAATACTCTACAGCTAACTGTAAGTACTACAATAGTATTTCCAGCCACAATTTTTCTCTCTATTCTTCATTTTATAAAAATCTAAGTTCTCATTCCCTCCACGCCGTACAGCCAATTAAATCCTTGTCAGCCAACTCTTTCTCCTCCTTCGACCCTCTTGTCATAATTATTTTTCGTGTTCGTAATTACGTTTTCCATTTTCCATTTACATAACCTTTTGCCGCGGCCACCGAAGGCAATCACTTAAGTGGCGCTAAAAAATTATCTAACCAAATTATTTCAAGCGAAAACCGAAAAGAGCGCCGCAACGAGTAACAATCGATGCGAAATACTTGGATAATTGGCGCTTATTGATACTTGAGCGCCACATAATCGTCTTAATTACTTTGCAAACTAACTTTAATTGGCCCGAACGGTGGACGAGATAAAAGGGCCCAATTACAAACGCCCGTACGGCAGAGATCCCGGGCTGATTGCATGTCTGCTTGCCATTTGAGGCCAAAAGGAAGAAAAAAGAGTCCGGCGGAGGAAAACTAGAGTGGAGCAAGGAAAAAAAGAGCGGAAAAGATGCCGATGTCGATGCCACCATTCATTATCTGGCGCCCCAATCTCTGGAGCAGCAGCCAACACTTGAGCCGGACCCTTTCAATAAATAATATAATAATAATCCAATCATATTGTTACATCCGCGACTGCCAGTCATCAGGATCCAGCAGAAGCCGGAGAAATTCCAGCTGCACTGGCTGCTCAGAGCTGTCCGGATCTGGCTACTTTGTTCTTGCGCTTCCGCCGTGACGCTTCCGTCGCCTGTCCACCCGGAATCCTGAGTCCTCAGTGCTGAATCCACTGGCAGCCAGCTAATATGCGTCCCGCCGGCGCAGCGGAAATTGCAAGCCAAGCCGGGGGCTGCGGGGCTGTGGGGCTGCGGGGCGAAAGGCGTGGGGCATCAGGATGCGGACAGAGACTAAGCAGCTTAAAGGCGCATCATCGATGCCAACGCTTCCAGCTGAAGATTTATCGTCCTGTTCGGGTTCAGTTTGGGTTTTGCCACGTGAGATGTGTTTGGTCCGGGATTCTGGGGACCCGTTGCCCAGGGACACGTTGCTTTTCATTTGAGTGGCAGCCACAAGATGCAGGCGAATGGATAGCAAATGCTGGAATGCATCTATTAGCCAAATTGTTTTCCCCATTCCACGTATTCAGATTAGGTGCACTTAACGATTTGTTTTAAATTCATGAAAATGGTTAAATTCAATAACTTTAAATATCTCTTTTGACTTAATAAAATGTTCTTCAATGTTGTTATTTAAGGTCATTTAACACCTTGTGAGTAGTTAATGACTTGGCTCTGCTTAATAACAAGGTTGTTCCAATTTGCAACATTAATTTGGGTCATCCGACTCCTCAGTTGGCTTCATTCGATTTGGCAAGATGCAATTTCAGATTGCGATCGTTTTTGGGCCGCCCCACCCCTGGCAGCTCCCATGTGCCTATTTATTTATGCCAAGGGGATGTATCAGATTTACTGCAGCCGCTTGCCAAATGGCAGAGCCAAAAACAGCATCCATTATCATCAGCGGCAGCCAAGCATTACGGCCTCGTCTCAGCTCAACTGAGCTGCCTTTAATGTCATTGGGAGGGCGCCGCTGATTTGTCAACCCAGCCGACCCACGGCCCATGGCCCACTCGCAATTCTGATAATGGTCTAGTCCTCAACGATTTCCTTCCCGCGATTTTGCCACTCCCTCGGCGACGGGGCAAGGTGAAAATTGCAAATTACAGCCGAGCAAATAAAGCTTTGCGACATAGACCTAGGAGGAACTTTGGGAAATTACCAGAGGAATGAGCCCGGCCCGGCTTCCCTCTAAACCAAATTGAATTCAGTGCTTTGATGGCAGACGACGTTTTGCGGGGGCGGACATTTTTTAGCAGCGGCATTTCAAAGAAATTGTCATGACAAATTGAAACAATTTCTTTGGCTTTTGTGGCTTGCCAACATGGGAAAACCCCGACAACATTTTATGCAATAAATTAAAAAATTTGCGTACAAAACCTCGGGCGGCTTATTCCACTCCGGCTTTTCGGCCTTTGTTTGCCGTTTAATGGAGCGTGTGCGAGGCCCGAAAAACCCGAAAACGTAAATTTCAAATTGAGTGATTTTTGAGGGGAAGACGTGCTTAATTGCATTTGCCGTTGGTCCTGACAAATGTATGGTCATGACATTCCCCGAACTGGCAATAAATATAATTCGAATCTAAAAATCCGAATTCCTGCCCCACATAAGAGTCCAGAGTCGCAAATATCTTATTTCCAATTCCGAGCAATTGTCAACGCAAATGTCTCAACTTGGGCGCTAAGCGTCCAGCTCCCTGTTCCCTGCCCCCTGGTCTGTGTTCCCTGCCATCCGTGTCACTTTCGCTCCGTCCGGACAATGCGCAAAATTTCAGGAATGTCGACCCGTAGACAGGACCAAGACATTTGGTATAACACAAACAGGGAGAAGGAGCTGTGAAGAGGGGCGAAAGAAAAACGAAGAAGGCGAAACGACCAATGGTCACACGGCACAGGACATTTAATGTAAACGTTTTGTCGACAAATGTCAAATGGCCACTCTCCAGGACAACTTGAAACCGACAAATGGGGTGGTGGCCCACCGCCACCACCGAGCACCCGAAATTAATTCGATTTAATGCTCACCTTAGTGCGACGGTCAGGCGGATTAAGCAACAAAATCAATGATAATTTGCCAGGGCAATGAATAAGAGAACAAAGACGGCCCTAACAAGTTCATTTCATTACGGAAATGAAAATGGCATAATTAAATGTTAACGATGCTGTCGGTGGTTGTCCCGCGTTGCCCTTTTTTTCTTTCATTTCAGTTTCTTGGCGCCCCCGGGTGCATCCACGTGCCCGAATAAATCAAATTTACCAGTCGGTATGCGGCTTTTGCAACTCACCGTAGCGACCTTCAAAATTACCGACTTCCAATCATGTTTTCTCCCTGGCTCCCTTTTTGGCAAATGAACTCTCGGTCGAGACGGTTTTTTTTTTGGCTTACCTGTAACGAGAATAACGGGGGAGTGCGATGAGCATTAAGTGCGGCTTAGAAAATAATAATAAAAAGTGCGCTTTGGCTGCCGGCACGCACACTTTCATTAGCCGCATTCATAAGGCATTAAAAACGACGGCGGGATATCAATTTGGCCAGACACGAGACCCATTAACACCAACACACACATAAGCAAAGATCTCTTGCTAAATAGAAAATATGAAGAACGAAAATTAAAAAAGGCAGCCACGCCTTCGACTTCGTCTTCCTTCTTTTTTCCTTGCCTCAGCCATTAAAGTGTAAATCCTTCCGAGGCATCGAAAATGAAGAGATTCCCCTAGCGCCACCCTGCAACATTATGATCACCACTCGCACACATGTGCATTACGTGTGTAGTGTGTGTGTGCTGAAATAATTTTTATGATTATTTCTTCCTTCCGTTGCTGGCTCATGCACAGCCCAGCCAGAAACCCAGACCAAAACCCAGACCAGACCAGAAGCTCAGCTCAGTTGAACTGCTAAAAGTATATCTGCTGCGCTCCTCTATTTCCTCGTGCGCCATTTAAGTGCGCCAAAGCCAGGACTCTGACTCTGCCCAGATAAGCACAGTGGAAATAAACATTACAAGTTGCCACGGGGTCCGAGTTTAGTGGAAGCATTTACTTACTGCTCAGATTACGCAATGATCGTCCAGGCATTAGCCATCAGGCAGATAGTGGCAGCAATCTTGTAATAGGAAAGCTCAGGTGTTTCAGGATAGCTTGCTACTAAATTACAGTTATAAAACATTGCTAAAGAAATTTGTATTAATTTGTATTTGCCTGCCAAAGAAAAATTAACGAATTCTAGCTTGACTAAGCTAGTTTCAGAAGTTTCGTTTTCTTGACTATAGTTTTTGGCCACGTTAAGCAAGTTGGGCTAATGAAATTGAACTGATAATTCACATGGTCCTTCTAGGGTTACACCGATGTTTGTTCGCCACATTTGCCATCCTACTGTCGAAAGCGGACAACAAGCAAGTTTGCTTCACGGTGGCAAATGTTTGCCTTCGCCTGGCTTTCCCACTGGCTGCGATATGGAATTCCTTGGATTAAATGTTATGTTGGCATTATATTTCTTTCTCTTTACGCCCATGTCTGGCAATCTGTGTCTGTGTATGGGTGCGTTGGTAACGCATGCTGGGCCCTAATGTCTTCATCCTTATAGCCTGGCTATATGGCATTGTTGTTGCCATTTCAGCGCTGCCTCTGCCTTTGCCTTTGCCTCCGTTGATGTCGCTGCTGCACTAATAGCTGCGCCCACAAAAGTAGACTTGACTTTTTGGAGCGGCTAAAATAGAGCAGAGCCGAGTTAAGTAAATAATGCCAACACATGTAATACATCAAGGCGCCCATGTGTGCGTCGGTGTTTATTTATGATGTTTTGCGGCTGGCTGTGGCGAGGAGCTTTAAGAATCTGGGCTTTCAATTTGCACGCTCGCGTCTCGTTCCTCTTTTCCCATCCATTTCATTTAATTTAAAAGCAAATGAAAAAATAGCAAAAATTGCCAGAGCACATAGAAGAAAGTATAATAATATTAAAGCGTTTTTTTGCGACATAGAACTAAGCACTTGTAAATCCCCATGGAGGATGTGCCATCAAGTTAGTCTCAAACACAAACACACACGCACACCCGCTGCACTTTTATCCACATGCAAACATGAGTGAGCTTCCACCCCGGCCATGGATATGCATATACGTATATATACTTCCTTATGTGTGCCAGTGTGTGTGTTTGTGTGTGGCCAAACTCATAGGAACTTATGCATAAGTGACATTAAGAAAAAGCTCTTCAAATGCAAGAGAAACACTTTGGCCACCGCCACCGCAGCCGACAAGGAAAATAGGAAAAACCCAAGTAAAAGTTTTCTCAGCTGAAAGCATCACAGGAAAAAAGGATAGCAAAAAATACATGACAGGAAGAAGGAGGCGACCGGCGGGACTCCGGCTGGCATGCAGCAGCCAAATGAACGCAAACTTTCGGCGGCATTAGGGATATGGCAGCGTCTCTGGCGAAGGATATGCAATCATCAT
The DNA here is from genome assembly GCF_016746395.2 of Drosophila simulans. Taxonomy (NCBI): domain Eukaryota; kingdom Metazoa; phylum Arthropoda; class Insecta; order Diptera; family Drosophilidae; genus Drosophila; species Drosophila simulans. Next base: position 24,295,155 of record NC_052523.2, on the reverse strand, counting down.
GCGGATTTCCATAAGCAGCCAGCGAGCAGCGAGTCGAAGGCAAATAGAAAACCAACAGAGCTCATGAGCAAACACACACTGTGCACTTGAAAAAAATCGGGGGCACTTACATGAAGTCCTTCCAATGTGCAATATTAAATAAAGCTCTTCTTGAGATGGTCTTTACTCTATTTACTTTGCGGTCAAAAATGTTTCCAGTGTAAGAACCCTCACACACTCTCCGCCTTGTAAGCTGCAACTGGCTTAGCTCAATATCCTTTTTGGTGCAACTTTAAACTATTTTCAATGGCATTTCCGACTGCATCTCCGCTTCGTTTTGACTTTGCCATTGCCTCTCCGGCGGAGTCAAATGTTTGTACAGTCTGCAGTCCGCCTCCCACTGGGAATCTCCTTTAAGTGGGTTTGAGCATGGAAAAATTGATAAGTTGCCGGGGCTGTACGGTGTGCGTGCTTATTGACATATCTAACTCCAGTGCGCCATGACTTCTGCGTTGAAAAGTGCGATGAAAATGTTTAAAGTTTGCCTCTTGCGGAAGCTGGAGACATGAGAAAAGGCCACCGCAGATCCTGCAAAGTTTGCAAATTGTTTTCTGCGGCTTCCATTCAACTCTTGGCCAAGCAACGAATGTGAAACGGTCATGGCAACAGATATTTATAATTAGAGAAAGTTTTTGCAGCTAGCACAAAGCGTGCTCCTGGCGTGGTTTATGCCGGCATCATATCTGAATAATAGGGAATGTTCCGGATTAGTTGCTTTGAGGCTTCAACTTCGAATCGACTCAGTAATCCCATTTTAACAGTGGCCAGAAGGCAAACCTTTTAATATTTGCCATATGCAATTCGGAGCGCAGCTGGCCACAGCCCTCGGCCCAAAAGGTGAGCACACAAAAAAGAGGTGCAGGCCAAAATCACTCCGTTTGGCCAAGAAAAAAGGTCCTGGTACCGACCAGTGTCAGCTGGCAACAAACGCAAGTATGCAAAAATGGCAGCGGGACACGCATCCTGCCGAAAAAGAGCAGCAGTTGCTCTTTTCCCTATCGCCAATTGGCAGTAGTTAACGGCAGTCAGACAAATGCACTTCGGGAGTACACTTAGGTTAACTTGGGCAACAAAAGGGTACCAACATAACAACGTTTGAATCAAACTCTCTATCTCTAAGTACTAACAAAGACTATTAAGCTATGCATATCCTTCAAAATGTACATTTGTTTTCTAAATCCCCTTAATCCAACCACTTTTTCTCTCAGTGCGAGCACACACACACGCAAAATCACAGCGAGCAATACAAACGCACTTGTCGCCGTTTATTGATTCAATCATTGGAAATGTGTTAAGGTTTTTAAAGCAGTCTCTCTATTTGCTTCAAGTTTTTTGCAGGACACCCCAGCTGGGCACCCCCACCCGCACCACCACCACACCCTTAACCACCCAGCCCCCGCCTTAACCCTTAACCGACCACCCACTGCCCATTGGACCCTCGCCGCCCTTTTCCGCTTTCCGGCGAGTTGCCTTTTTGCTGTGTTTGTTTTCTGTTTGCATTTTTTTGTTTGTTTCGAGCTCTGCAGCAACTCAACTGTCGACTGTTTGCTTTGCGTTGCTTTAACGCTATTTTCGCTCAGTTTTGTTTTGTTTGGTTTTGTTGAGCACTTTTGTACAGTGTGTTGTTGCTGGCTGACCCTCCAACACCAGTTGCCCCGCCCATCCGCCCAACAGTCGTTGATTTTCCCCATTTTTTGTCGTCTTTTTTTTGGGCCGAAAATTTATGCTAACAGCTCTCCATTGAAAATGCATAAATTTATGTGTTTACACTATGTGCAGGCATTTGCTTTGCGGGTGCGGATGTGCAAAGAGCGGGGATGCCGGGCACATGTGTTTACTTAGCACTTTTTATGGCCTGGCCAAGCCGGAAACCCTGGCCAGCCCGCAGTCCATGTTTTATTTACCTACAGTTTGTTTTATTTAGCCCGAACTGTTTTTATTTTCGGCTAAGCTCTCTTTGGCCCCGGGAAAACTATGCGAAATTTTATAAATTATTATTTGCATAAATTGCCGTATTTGCCAGCGCAAATGAGACCAGAGTCACACAGAAGTTCGCACGCACAGCTCATAAAACTTAGCTCAAGACTAAACGCTTTTGCCCGCCGATCGGCGATGGGAGGTCCGTTCAAAAATTCCATCAACGCCCCAAATGACTTTATGCAAAAGTTTGGCCCGGGCATAAAAAACAAAGGCACCGAAAGCCGAGGAACTGGAATGCCAAACGAGCAAAACAATGCGGACATGACGGTAAAGGGTTAAGGAAAAGGACTCACACGTTTGCGGTACACAGTAAGAAAATGAAAATTACAAAATAATTATTTAATTTCTATTGAAGTTGACAGTAAAGTTGTTACTTTAGGAACCGATGGCTTACTTTGTATGTTTCATGAATGCAAATTAACTGTGTACTGTACATTTATGTTCTGTGTATGCTGGGATCCACTTGGCCGACTGAAGGAGGAACTGTGGCCAATGCATTAAATCGTGCCAAACTCAGAGCAACTGAAAAGTGTGAGGACAAAGTCTGGGCCGGGCACATAAATGCGAAATAAAAACCATTTGAATGGCAGGCGACACTCAAAATCGATACGAACCGAACGACAGGATGGTCCTGACTTCGAAGGATATATGTGGATGGGAGCCTTTGGACGCTGGGCATTGCAAAAGTACGAAAATGTAAATGGGCCTTGGTTCTGGAGCCCAAGTGCTTCTGTGTGTTTATATGGTATATGGGGCTGCAGCAGTAAAATAGATGGGCATTTAAGATGAGCCAACTTCCCGTTCGGCCCTCCGATTCTCAGTCTCTTAATCCACACTTGCGGTCATCAGATCAGTTGGCCAATTCATTGCAAAGTCATTTGAAAAACGTTTTCCTTTTATTTCCCTTGGGCTGTACGTTTTGTTTAGTTACGAGCTTAGAGGTCTTTAAAAATGTTCTCGAGTTTGAAATGCCATCTTGCCATCTTAGCAGATGGGAGACTAGAACGTTTTGTACTTCCGTTGTAAAGTTTATGCCAAATTTAACTTTAAATATTTTTTAAATTTGTTAAAATATCTTTGAAGTAAGTTGTTACTTCTTTTTCCGGTGCTGTGCCACTCGTTGCTGAAACGGTTCACGTCCTTGGCGCCGGGTAATGGAGGAGCTCAGTCGAGTGGTCGCCTCCTTTTTGGCGTTAATGAAAAATGCATGAAATTTAAATTGCGCCAAAGTGTTGACCAGTGGCTGGACCCACACCTTTGCCTCCACTGAAATCCGCTTTGCTCGGATGCGATGTGGGCATGAGCAATTTGTTACACCGTGCAACAAGCGAATGGTCCGCAGACACTTTTATTACGCGGCGCCAACAAAACAAGCGGCTGGAGGAAGGTGGCAAAATCGACAGACAAAAAGCGACAAATGCGATGACAAACAATACGAACAACAACAATGACGCCGCTGTCAATTGTCTGAATTTTGAAAACCGAAAGCAAGAAAATAAAGCGAACGAAACGAAAACACTGAGAATCAGAGACTGTGGAAAAACTGAACCTCATTTTCTATGCCACTGCCGCTGCCAAATGTCAAATGTCGAATTGAGCAATGAAATGTGAACTTTTCATTTGCCGCCACCAACAGGAAACAAAACGGAGCACAAAAGAAATTGCAGTGTAAAAAATGGACAGTCAAAAATGTTACCAATCAAATGAAATGTAATCAAACGGAATGAACAGGACAGCGGGGAGACATCAAATCAAGCAACGATTTTTATGTTTCACTCCATGACAAGTGTGCTATTTTTAGGACAAAGATACACATTAATGATTTCACGTACAGACATTTGAATATTCCACTAATTTTACCAAATAGATGCTAAATAAAACAATTCGGTTTCGCATTTTGTACGTACTCATTGAAAATGCCAATGAAGATTCGATTTATAAGATACAAAACCTAAGCAGACAACAACAACAACCTTAATTTTCCGACACGCTTTTCTTAAACATTTTATCGCATCCTCCACTTTGTACCCAATTCAAGTAGAATTTATTGAGAGTCTTTAAGCACGGGCACTCCACACCAACACCAGTGCGGATGGGAATTCAAATGGCTCACACAGACACGGGCACATAGCTATGGCCAAAGCTACTCAATTGTAATGGCCGCTGGCATAAAATAAAGCTCACAACGAGCAGCGCCCAGAAACGGCCACGCCCACAAGGCCAACCAACACCTTTTTTATGCGTTTTCATTTGCGAAAGCGTAGGAAATATCTTGCCCACGGGGCGTATTAAAATCAATTCATTTAATTTTGATCAAAGCGAAATAAATCTTTGCGCTTTTTGCTTAATTTCCTTCGCTTTTCGAGATGGGAAAACTGGGAGGGAAAATCCACAACAACGTCAGTGAGTAATTCGGTTTCAATGTGTATGGGTGTGTGGGTGAATGGGTGTAGGGGTGTGCTGTAAAACGCAAAGTAAGACAAAAAGCACGAGTAAGAGAGAAATACCGTAAGCGAAATGAGAAATCATTAGTAAGTAAAAAGCTTGTCAGTGTGTGTGTAAGTACACACACACAGACGAAGCGAAGATAAAGACACACATAAAAGAAAAGCGGCGTGTAAAAGTTTTTCCAGTTCCCTGTACTTTTCCTTATCAATGCCAGCGACGGCAACTGAATTAATTTTTCAATTCGCCAAACGAATTCATTGACTTTTTGTGTTCGCCACCCATGCACCTACACACCCGCACAACCATATCCTTGCACACACTCACACACATACACATTCGCAATCGCAGTCAAAGATTCTGATGCAGACTCCACGTTTCTGCTGGGGTATTAAAATCCTTTAAACAGATTTCATTTCGAACGCTTTGCGGTCGATAAATGCATTTCACTTTGGTGGTTTTTTACCCACACAAGCTCACTGCCGCACACACTCACATTACATGGTTATCCTTAACGTTTCTGTGTGTGTTTCATTTGGCGTTGCATACTTTTCGGCTGCTGCTATCCTGTTCGGTTATTCCGCCTTCGCAACTGACTCCTTCCAATGATTTGCTGGCAAATTACTTTGAGGTGTTGCCTGCTGTCTCTCACCTCACTTTGCCACTTTTGCCCGCTCCTCGCCAGCCTTGCTGCTGTACAAAAATTGCCAAATTCATTTCCAAAACAAACATTTAGTATGTGTGTTTGTCCGTATGAGGGTGTGTGTATATGTTGGCTGCAAGTGTTGCCAACCAATTTAAAAGTTTTGCTGTCGCCGTTGCCTGAGCGAAAGTAAAGCGCGCTCGCCGTTGTTGTTGCATCATTTGGGGGCACGGAAAAACAGCCAAGTGCAGGCGGATCACAGCCAGATGGAGATAATACACCGAAATACAGTGGAAATTAGGTTGGCAGAATCGCATCACCAATTAAATATGGCCAAGGATATCATTTAAGAGTCCTGAGACTAAGCAGTTGCAAGTATCCTATATAACTTATTGCATAAGCTACCCATTCCATTCTTTTCTCATTAAATTGAAATAAAAAACAAACACCAGAATCCTCAATGTTCTGAATTCAAGCTAAATTTAAGGTGAGTTGTTCAGCATATGGAGCATCTCGTACGGGTAGCTGCCACTGTAGTTGAACCTCCATTAGGAGGTGGATGCTGTTGTGATGCTGCGGACGGGGGTCCTCCCACAGCCAACTACTGTGGCACTTGTTGGCTTGGCTGCTGCTGTTGCAGTTGCGACACTTGAGAAACTCGCAGTCGCTGTTTGTTTTTGCAACAGCGGCATGTAGGTGTAACCCGCCACCGCCCCAACCACCTTCCTTTCACAGTGTGTGTGTGTGTGTGTAAGTGCTGCTCGAAAGTTCATGCACCGTGTGCCAGTGCAGCTGTGTGGGTGTGCACTGTGTGTCCTTAGTGCATATATAAATTTATATGCATGTGCCTGTTACGCTCTGCTCCTTTCGGTTTGCCGGCAGTTTGGCCGACTCTCTCGCATTTGAATTGGAAATTCAGCGGCGTGCTTAATTTTCAATTTGCAATCATTTGGCCTGGTAATCAATGTTTGCTTTGTCGGTTGCGGTTGTCGACTTTTTCTAGTCCTCTGCTAATTAGTAACTAAGTGTGGCTCATCACAAAGTCAATTGTCCCTCTTGCCTTTTCCCAATCGGATTCTTTTCATTCAAGAGCTATGCAAGAACCCATATAACATTTCCGATTTCTACACAACTAACTATAGCTGCATGGAACTTAAATATGATTCAAAAATTAAGGTTGTACTGGTTGAACTAGACTAATACTTAGAATACGTAAGATCTCTGAAGAATATAAAGATATATCAGTTTTTATAATAGTTACTGTTTCTGTACTAACGTTATATAGAAAATGATCTATTCGAAAGTAAAATTTATCTAGATTTCAATTAGTGACCACTTGGCTTTAGTGCTGTGCTGCCATCGACATTTTCTATTTCCCCGCTAATTAGTGGATGAGTGCGGATCATCGCAAAGTCAATTGTCCTGGAAATGACTCTCCATCTATATTTTTTGTGCCGGTTAACAACTATCGAATTTGCTCCACTTTCGCACTCGTTTCCCGGGGTGTTACTCCCTCTATTTCCCGGACTTCTAGTAAGCCGGGCCGCATTAAGCCAACTTACACAATGCCCGGAACCGGCGGCCTCTTCACTTTCGCCCCGGCTCCTATTTATGTGCCATGCCCGCCAGTTGGTGTTGTCTTGTCTAGTAATTTTCTCACACTTTTCAGCCGCTCATCAACGCTCCGGCGGCCAAAGGGAAAGGCAAACTTCGCAGACTCAAGTGTGGAAATTTTCACTTTTTTGCCATAATTAAATTCATTTTCAAGTTGCTCTTGCTGCCTTTCTGCCGGCTTTCGACTCAACGAGATGCCACACCGACGCACACTCAACTTTTCACTATTTTTAGTCGTCCCAGTCGCAGTAGTAGACATTTTCCATTTTTCATTACAGCCCAAAGTCAGGCCGCCTGGTCGCCTGGCCGCTTTTCCTCGTTTCATTTTCATGCAGCTTCCTGTGCCGTTGTTTCCGGTTTTATGCCTGCCAGTGTCTATTTGTGTATAGTTTTTGCCATTAGCAACCGTTGTCGGTTTGAGGGACTTAGGGGTGTTGTGGGGCCGGGGATGGTAGAGCCAACAAATTGGAGAATAGTCCCAGTTTCTGTCTCTATCGCTGCTGCTGCCTTTGTTTCCAAGTTTCGGCTTAAGTTGTTTTTAAGTTGTAAATCTCTACGGGCATGCAATTTCCCCTGCCTGCCCAAGCTGTATCAAATTTTTCATTTGTGGTTAAAAATATGAAAATTGTAACTGATATTTATGCTTGTAATGCCTACGCTTGACATTTTCAGCCCAGAGGGGTGGTGTCCACAATAATTCATCTCTGAAATGCGTGTTCGAGTTTGTTATTTTTCGGATTACGTGTGCGAATTTGGCCCTTGGAATTTTACTCATTTAAAACTGCCCGAAAGTGATACGTGTGCTCTATTGGTATTTTTGAAATCTACCTCCTTGACTTCCGACTGTCTGGGCCACGTTTAATTGAATGTGTTGCCAGAATGATTTTGGCCATCTGACGCATACGAAATTTCTATAAATATGAAATACGTTATCGTGCCCTGATATCGATCGCCTAGGGTGTTTTTTGGTTTGAATTGTAATTGTTCAGACATTGCTGTGAATACGTAAGCTGTTGTTATTTCTCAAGAGCTTCTTGTTAACTGAGCTTTTGCTTTTGGTTTTTGCTGCACTTGAACTCTTGTTTATTTTAAAGTTTCGCATTTTATTATTATATATAATATGTAGAATAATGTGTTTTTTGCGTACTCTAATTTATTGCGCTTTAAGATAAATGCACAAATTTGACAAATAGAACACATTTTAGCACAAACAGCATTTCATTAGGATACAACTAATAGGATAAATTATTTTTTGCCATGGCCGTGTTTGAATGATTTGCTAACTTTTTAAGCCTGCACAAATCCTTGGCTGAATATGAAATGCAATTATATCGCAAAATAAAATTCATTCAATTAAATCCTAACTGAAAGCCAATCTGAATACGTTTAGAATTGCAAATGACTATGCTGGCGTTTTTTTTTTCCTAAAAATAATACTTGATTTATTGGTCTTTACATGATATTAAACGGTTTGCATTTCCCAGAGTTTTCATATTTTCATTAAATTTGCCCCAAATATTGTTAATATCAGAAAGAAAATTCTACCTTAGTCGGGTTATTTGGTTTCAGCCAAGTCCGTTATGATGCATTCAATTAAGTTTTGATATTGCAAATATACAGAAGTTTATTCGCTGAATGAAATCGTTGTCTATTGAAAATTTATTCCAGTTGTTGATGCGAATAGTACCCCCTAGAACAAAACGGAGCTCGTTGTCTGCCGCATTCGAAACACGTCTCAGGGGCAAAGTGGCAGCGACATTTCTCAATTTATGCAACACCTTTTGCCGGTGGAAATTGCGCCGAAACCGAAATCGAAATCGAAACCGAGACCAAGACCGAAACCGAAACGGGACGAAAAGGACATTCACCCCGGGAAACTCGCTTTTCCACTCACCTGGCTTGGAGTTGTTGCCCACGAGCTGCTGCTGCTGCTGTTGCTGTTGCGACATTTGCTGTTGCTGTTGCTGCTGCGAGTGCTGCTGCTGGCCATTGTGCTGCAAATGAGCAGCTGTCACCGACTGCTGCTGCTGTTGCTGCTGGGCGGCTGCTGCGGCCGCTGCAGCGGGATGGATGGCCAGCAGCTTCGTTTCCGGCGGCTTGTGCGGACCCATTGTGATCTGCGGGGCACCCATGGCTATGGTCGGTGCTGGCATCATCAGGGTCGACATGGTCAGCATAATTTGCGAGTGAATTTTGGTCGCTGGACTCGGGACGCGAAGCTGGATTGGCTGGTGATGCAGTTGCTCTGGCTGTGAGTCTTTGTCTTTATTGATTTGCTGCTGACCCCTCCGCAGGATCTGAACTCGGTGCCAAAGGTCGTGCGTTAGCCTTTGTCGCCAGCTTTCTCTGGCTCTCGCCGCTGCTTTCTACTTTCTATGTGTGCGGAGTGCAAACTTATGAAATATGCTCTCGCCTCGCTCGCCTCTATGTATTTTCACTTTTCGTGCTGGCTGGTTACTCTATTTATGTACTACATATATGTGTATATATATATCGACGTAAGTATGGGGCATGAGGAAAATATGTAAGTATATTTTTTTCGCCTTTCTTTTATGTTTCGCTTATGTGTTTGTTCAACCGGAAATACACGAACTCAAGCGCACTTGGCTTGTAATATCGTTTCAGGGATTTCCTTCGCCTTCTGCCTGCCAGTAATCGCAAATTATTCTTTCTTTTCTGTTGTGTCTGCTGGCAGCGGAAATTATAAATATTCCTGTCATGCGAGTAGTACTACGAGTTCAGTTTTCTGCCTGCCAGACGTCTTCTGTTTTAATATCAATGTCTGGTATGTAAAATGTCAGGACAAAAAAAAAACGAAAATATGAAAAAATAATGAAAATGTGTGAGAATATAACAGGGTAAAATGCCAAACAAAAAAATGAAGCCCTGCTCAGCCGGCTCAAAGTCGCTGGGAAAGTTTCAAGCAGCTGGCTGCAATGGCAATTATTATTTCGCCGGCAGCCTCTGAGTTTTTGTCGCGCGCGAATTTGCTGGCAACTTTAGAAGTCAGAGACTCCAAGTGCGCGATAAGACCAGCTTGATAAATGTCGTGTATGGGTTGAGGTGATCTTTAAAAAAATATAAGGTTCAAGCCCAAAGCCCAGAATAATTTGCCACTACGGCAAGGCAAGCTGTGAAGTCTATGTTTCGAACTACGCACGAACCAGGCAGACGTGATCAATCGCACACACAGGATATAATTTACAGGATATACAAAGCGTTCGGTATACGTTCGTACTAGACCGCTGGGCGACGCTTTTCTTACTGAACGCCAGGAGCACACGCATTGGCCAAAATTCGGAGGCGCTGCTGCCACTGCAACGACGGCAGAAAGGCTGCCGATTTTCCTGCTGCCGATTTTCCCGCTGTCGCTGCTGCTGTGAAAATCGCTGTCGCCGCTGCTGCTGCTGCCTCTGCCGCCGATGACGACGACGGGATGCGTTTCCCTACATTTCTCTTCGGCGGCGAGGAGCTCGGTTAACGGCGGCACGAGGCTGGCTGCCATCGCTGCCATCGTTCATGAAATATTCACGAATGGCTCGCTCTCACTCGCGCCGCCTGCTCCTTGCTGAATCCTTGCTCTCCGGCCCTCTCTCCGTCCCTCTCGCCATCCCAACTAGCTCGTTTCCTCGCTCCGGGCGCCATTCACAAGTCGCAAGCCTCGTCCTTTCAGGTCCTTTCGGCTCCCGTCGCCACAGAGCGCAGAATCCGAGCGGCCGAGAGCACAGGCTTTTCGAAAGCGCCAGCCACATTTGAAATTGACTGCGAATGCTTGTTTTCTGATTTATAATTTAAATGATAATATAAAACTAAAACTGTTTTATATCTAAACAAAAATCTTAATATTTACATTTAATAATGTAGTTTCCAATTTAGTCAGAGTATTTATAATGATTTTCCGTACTATCACTTATTGCTTTTAAGAGCATCTCCAGAAATGTCCTTTTGCGGCTCGTCAATCGAAAATACCAGTATTTTTATGGCATTCCCTGAAAACTGTTATACGTTGCTGGACAAGGCAAATGTTAATAACATCGAGCTGATGTTAATATTTTCTATTCTTCATTGATCTGAATCCATCCTTGCGTCCAAGTGGTTATAACATATTAACTTATACAACTAATATAAACAGATAATATCTAACAAGGATAAAACAGATACAGCTTTTGAACGATATGCCAAGAATTTTGAAAAGGGTCAGATAAAAGCAACTACATTTAAAAACCGGAATTCTTTACTTAGTATCACTAAAATTAAATGTTATATTGTATAAGCTACATACCTTTAATCGCATGATAAGCTTTGCTTCTCCTGCTGCCAATTGCCTTGCGTTAATTGTAGCCCTGGAACGAAATCCAAACAGGACAACAAAAAGGATGCAATTTAAGGTGCATCTCCCTATTATTGCACTCTTTCCTCCTCGTTATTACTCCTCTTTTTTCGTTATTAACATACTTTCTCGTGTCGACAGCGGTGACAGGGACAGCGACCGAAAGGACGACGGTGTTCTGAGGTAATGTTGCAAAGAGCAGTGCTCGAAAAAGTGTCTGGACTGGGGAGGAGTAGCCAGTGAAATGGGGAAATGTTGGGAAAATACATAATTACATGTAATTTACCATGCGACATTATCATTGTTCTGCTCGTATTTAGCATAGAATCAACGTCGCACGGCACAGACGTCGAGTGTCCATGGAATAGCTCATGTGGCGGACAACGGGTCCTGAATGCACTGTCCCTGCTCCCCAACTCACATATGAACTAAAAAAAATGATTCCACTTTGTATATCTTTTAATATTCCAGCGGAAAAATAAATAAGTTCATAAGGATTCAGCTTATTTCTTCAGCTTCAGCTTAACATTACTTCTACAAAACATTTCGATTCAATTGTAAATGTATGTTTATAGTTATATGTTTTTGAAGAACATCCTGAATTTCTTTTAGTGTATATTGCATGTGCTTAAATGCAACAAAAACAGCAGCAACTTCACGTAATAACAAAAGTGAAGTAAACAATAAGAAGAGGCCGTTAGAGCGATGCAAAAGACGAGTTTCTTTCTTATTTGGCCCACTCTTTCTGCATGTCCTTCTGCCGCTCTCACCGATTCTATGCACTTGTGTGTGTGACAATTGCCCTTTGAATTTTTAAATCCCTTTAAATGAAAACAACAACTGGGATCCCCCTGCCTTTTGGCCTTTTGTTCTTCGAGTTGCGCTTGTTAGGTAAATCAGCGCCAGTTTGCATGAGTGTGTTGCTGAGCGAGTGTGTGAGTGTGCGATTGTGTGAATGAGCGAGCCTTTGCAGCAAAAACAACGAGAAAACAACAACAATATCATCGTGCGGAAAGTTATAACGTGCTTAAGCGTCTTTAGCTGAAATGAGGCTAAAAATATTTGCTTATAATGAAGTGCACGGCTGTGTGAGTGTAAATGTGACCTGTGACCATGCACAAGTACACCCATACAATTATATGTTTGCTTGTTTGTCATTGTGTGTGTGGCGACATAACAATAGCGCATCGGGTACTATTGTTGTTGTTTCACTCGAGGAGGGGCCTCTGCACCCCTCTTATAAGCACAAAATTAAGGCATTGTTAAAGCCAATTAGGGTATTTAGTCGAGAGTCCCGGCGCGAAGGCAGTGTGGACACAACACGGCGTATGCGTGATATTTCATGGCGGATGACAGCTGCCAAGGATAATGGCGCGAAACTGAAGGGGAAAACTTCACAGGGATTTTCTTGACAATTATGAAAAGGGCAGATGCATTTCGGGCATGCATGTAGGAACATATTCAAACGAATAACTACAACTTAAATGCACAGAGAAAACTGGATTCATATTTCCTTTTTGGTAATCAACTCTTGAAGTGTACTAAATTGAGGCAAATATCTTTTCATCAAATTAAGCTATTATAAATAAAATACTTATTACAAAATTGGTTTCACTTTGCGCCTGAAAGTGCAAGTTGAGTAAAATTATGTAACGTCCATTAAGCAATTAGGCCTTGTTCAAAATATAGTTTTTAAGAGGATTTTCATTCACGGACAAAAGCTCTTAAGTTTTTAAAACCAAAGTTTTAAGTGCAAATTAATAGGGTTCGAGCCAAATCAAACTAAGCCACAACAAACATGCTACTTCTTGACACAACCAATTGCCTGGGCTGGAGCCAATAGATCCCTTGAAGGACAATGGGATAGACAAAAGGGAAAGGCACGGCCAACCCAAGCTAGAAAACTGTGGAGAGGGGTCAAGGTTGAATTCGCTGGTGATGCTTTTGGGCCAAAACAACTAAGCACCTTTTCTGAAAGACTTGCCACACTGATGGCTCAGCAAGGAATTTGCAATTTGGGGTGCCGGCACCCTTAAACTGCCACTAAATAAATACACGTTCGCATGCTCAAGAAGACTATGAACCCAAAATAAGTGAATTATTTATGCGGGCCCTATTCCGGTCTTAGGTGCCACCTAATGGGGGTCACACTTGGAGATTTAAATTTTTAAATAGGTGTGTCAGATAATGAAAATAAGTACCCGACGGGGGATTTCAAGCCCAGGAAAGTACTAGCGTTTTTTGGGCGCTGCCGTGTGTCACAGTTTAGCAATTCCCCCGCTTTCTGGCTCCACTTTTCCCGGACGACTGATGTGGACACGGCTTGAAGGCCATCGCCGTTTGCCTCTTAACTTGGCTAACGATAATTTGTTTGGCAACTGGCGGCGCTGGCGCTGCGTAATGAATTTTTATGCCCCTTTAATGTACTTTACGCAGATATGAAATTATGTGACCAACGCAAGTGAATCCAGAGCTCGAACCGCCCTTCAGTTGAGCCCTCCAGTCGGACGGGCGACCGCCTGCCATGTTAATTATTAATATTTTTTAATTAAAATGTGCACTAGCCACGAAAACACAAACACGCCTGTTAGGCAAACACGAACGGGTGCTAAAGTGTTCACAGAAAGCAAGTCAAACACAAATAAAATCCCACACACTGCCATAAAGAGAAATAAAGAATAAGCAAGCGCACTAAATCAACACACAACTTTTGGTGAGGCAAAAAATTTGGAATTTAAAATGGAGCGAGTGCCAGCTCGTCAGTCTGCGGTCTGCCAGATAAATCTCCAGTGGGTCTGGGTCTGAATCTGAATCTGAATCGCTTCAGGAAAATGCCCGCATGAATTATCGCATTCAAATATAAGGTCCCTTGGCCAAGAACGAGCCGTATTCTCCGGCTTGTGCGAGTGCGGCCGACTTAATGTAGCGCGAAATAACTGGAATAATTCAAATGTGAAACTGTAGCAAATCGTGGTGTTCATATATCCAGCCTGTCCCATTATGCATGACCAAATTATGACTGCCAATAATCAAGAGCGAAGGCGCGAACATTTACAGTCGGTTCTGCCGCCGAAAGAGTTACGCACCCTTCGCTCGATTATATATATTTTTGAGCTGAGTTAGTGGGGCCATTAGTGTGAAATGGTATCTATAAGTCACGTTCTGGGAACTGATTTGAATACGCTCTGTGGGAATGTATATAATGGGTATTGAGCTGTCCAAAGTGCTTGACAAATAAAAGTGCCTTTCATCCACATTAAAACCACAATGAGATTTAGGAAAACAAAAATTACAAGAAATTTCCCAGAAATAAATATGACCACTGCTAAACTGTCAAAGTGTCGTAAGCATGTATAATGAATTTTAACCAGAATTTAACGTATATAATTGACATCTTGCCTTGACACTTTACTCATTCAATATAGTATTTAAAGAATTATTTGAATTACCTTTCTTCCTGCAGAATAATACTTTTCAACACCATTAGGTAAGTATATGAAGTGGTTTTTTCTGTTCGTTCGCCGATATTTTTTGTGGCAGCTTCAAATGCAGCTTCTTGTGGCAATTTTCGGTCTCAACGGCTTTCGCAGTAATTGTCACCGGACTATTACCGCCACCCCGGGCCATCCGATGGCATTTCCAACCGGAAGCGCGTCCCATCGATTTGTCTCTGTCGCTGTCCTTCACTGGGTCCTGTCCTGTTCCGTTCTGAGCTGGCACAATTTAGTGTTTAAGTAATATTTTGTTACTTCGGCGCGATGCAGGAGAGAGTTACACTGGCTGGCTGCACATAACTGGGTAATTTATATTGGCCATTTCGCTTTGAGTCGCACACACTCACGGTCGCAAAGTGCTTCTGCGACAAAGTAAATTGTAAAATGTCACCCATAAAGCGTAAATTGTAACAAAAAGCACTCGAGGCCACGCAGTGATTTAAATTTTGTCGTCTGTAGGCTCCGGCTGTAAAGTTATGTGTATCTGCGGCGTTGTACCCCGAAAAGCACATCCTCCCTTCCCCAATTTCCCCTTTCCCCTGCATCCTTTCGTCCTGCAGCTCCAGGACCCAGCTGGTAAGGCCTTTCGTCCTTTCGGTCGGGACACTGGCACTTGGCAGCACTGGCGACAAGTTTTTTGGCCCGATGCGAGCACACACAGTGTCCACAATTTACACAATTCATAATTCATGCGCAAATACTGCTCATACAATATATGGATCGTCGGGCGATTTCAGCATTTCGCAGTCGCAGCTGCAGCTACAAACTTTAATTATATCTGTATCTATGCGTGTGCGTTTTAATTGAGTTTTGGTATGCAAAACACTGGGCCAAAGTGACAAATTGATTATCAATTCGCATGTTTTATGGACACGGATAGAGGGCTTTGGGTATACAAATAAATATATTGTAAGTATGAATGAGTAGGCTGATGAATTTAAAGTGCAGATAATCGCGACCTTAAAGATATAATTTCTATATAGGATTCCGAATGCCTGAGCTGGCGAATTAAAACCGGAAACAATTCATTTCACGCACTATTGAGCCTGGGAACAAACCATTTTTCTTCGCCGCAATTTGAGCAAATATTAATTTTTGCCCGCTCTTATTCATGAACCTGTCCGCCAAGTCTGGGAATTTTCTTCTTCTTCGAAACTCCGTCTGTGACTGTGGCGGCAGAGTTTTCCCGCTGGTCCTTGCTCGCTTTTCGTTTGGTGAGGTCCAAAGGACGACGACAATCAATTTTTCTTCATCACAAAATTGCATTCTTCAAACAGAGAGAATGGAGGAATGGCGGGGAAGAACACAAAAATTCGCACTTTATTCATTTCCGTCCGACATCAAATGCTTTCCATCTGCCGAGGCCAACGATCTCTTTCCACTCTTGATTCTCTGGACTCAGGACTCTGGATTCCCGTCTCCGTATTTCCGCATTTTGTATTCATTAATCAACTTTCAAATCTTTCCACAACAAACGAAAGGCTGGCGTTCTGGGCGAAATCCTCGCCGTATCCTCGCAACCCGGGTGGCACTTTGCACTAATTTGCGGCCGCATCTCCCGACAGTCGCAACAAGCAGCGACAAGCTGTCCACTCGGCAGCAGGCTTTTCACTCCTCGCACCACCCAACCACCAGATAAGCCACCCATTGGCCCACCCACCTGCACGGCTTGTTTGTATCATTTACGCGCCGTGCATCGAGTCGCGGCTCACACGGCGTATGCGTGCTGGCTGGCCCATCACTCAATGGCAGCTGCAGAGTTGCAGTTAGTGGGCGTCAGTTTTCATTTGCGTCAATTGTTTGCAACTGGTTAAGGATTCAGGATGTCAGCTGGTGAGAAATCGGGATGCGCGCCGTCTTGCAGAGGGAACAATATATGTTCCGAAGTATGCAATGTTCCTTTTGTAATCCAATTGTAAACATTTAATTTTATAGATTTATTCCCTATAAATAGTTGACCCTCCTTTTATTTATCGATTTATATATATAACACATATCTTATATAATTTTCTCGCCGTGCTGGCCTCTGAACATCTTTGTGCCGCCTTGGATGCTTGAGCATATTACGTTGCTTGTCTTCCAGTGGCAGGCAGCAGTCATTAACAACCGGAGATGAGTTTGGTTTAATGCGGTTGCCGTTTACAAATGGAATTTTTTAGTGGCCCAACAGCCTGGCAGTCGACAAGGAGTAGTCAAAACGCCGGGCGGGAAGGATGTGCAGGCGGAGTAGTGGCAGCTGACTGAAGGATGCAGGATTTGGCAACGGAAGTCACTTTTGCGGGAGTGCGTGAGCACTGAATTTGTGCATTTCTGGAAATTTAATGCTGAGGGCCAATGAAAATTCAGTCGGTCATCAACAACGGCATCGTCATTATCAGCAAACAGAAAGGCGCCCAGACTTGGCATACTTACTTTTAGATTATTCCATCTGCCGGTCTGCCATCGGTCAAGGTGCAGCTGCAATTGCATAGAGTGGTGTGGAAAACGAGAGGGAACATGGAAATTCGCCCCTAATACTGCCCGGTCATTTTTCCATGCGCATTTGGGCGAGCATTTAATCCATCTCCATCAAAACGAATGAATCTCCGAATCATTTTATTTGCCTGGCAAGAACAAGTGCTATTGCAGTTGATAAAGCTGCTTATAATTGTGAGTGTGTGTGTTTGAGGGGTTTCCACCCGAGGGCTTAATATCTCCTGCTTTTATTTGGATCTAAGTTATTTGCTGGGCTCCGGTCTACTTATCAGCAATGCAAATGACTGAAAATCGATCTAAAATGAAAACTGAAAATCAAAAATCTGTGCATTAATGAGCTGCCAGAAAGGGGAGCTTACGCTTTAGCTGGCAGGTACATTTTTCGGCTACGTTTCCAGAAATGAAGATATCGTCTCCATAGAGAAAAACAGAAGTGGAATATGTGAGTTACAAATCACAATAAAACAACATCCTAAAAATTGCAAACCGTTTGAGAACTTTCATTGTTTTTAAGAACTTTTAACAGCTTGTTTTTATAGCTATCGATTGATGAAATCGTTGCCGGAAATCTTTGCAGCTCATAAAGTCGTGTATGTGTCAAGTCGCCAAGGCGGAAAACTAATTAAAAACCTTCAGGATTTTGGTCCTTTATGCATTTCTAAAGTGGATGGCAATCTGCACTTCTGGACTTGACTGGTCCGCTGGGTAAACTTTTCATTAGCCACATTTGGGTGGAAAAGTTTCGGTCCGAATCTTTTACACTTGCATGCCAAGCATCGTCGCCTACTTATGCGCAATTTTTCGACAACTATTTATGCAGTGAAAACTTTATGTTTGCCACCCCTTCAGCAACGCCCCCCATTGCCACGCCCCCTCATTCACTTGGCTTCGAGTCCGAGTCAGAGTGCTCAACTATTTATGTTAGAACTGCAAAGCGTAGAGCCGAAACCAATGAAATTTCCTGGAAATACTTGGGACAACGCGCAAAGTGCAGCCTATACACGGAGAGAAAAGATGGTTTTGTTCTCTGATGTTTCATATATGGTATATCGTTTTGTATATATTTCCTCTTGATAATTTGTTTATAGTAATAAAATACCTAAGTCTGTATTTTGATTGATTATCGACTGTAAGCCATTCTCTCCGTGTATGCACTGCCAGTGGGCGTTGGGCGTGGCCAGGTTATACACTTTGACTTTACTTAGTTGGCTTTTACCTTGCCGGTGATTTTAGCCAGCTGCCTGGAAAGTGGCGAGCAGTCAGGCAGCATATTTTTCTTAGCCACTCGGCCCGTTCTTATGATTTGGCGTGGGCGTGCGGTGCAGGTGGTGCGGGTGGTGCAGGGTGGTGTAAGTGGATCAGGTGAGTGGGTGGCGGCACGAAATCCTCGTGTATGCGCATACATTAGAAGCGTTAAGCTTCAGAAGCGGCGTGTTTGCACAAGTGCTGGTAACTAAACGCCCTGGAAAAGGAGGGACCAAAGTTTTGCGACTTGCAGAGTTTATGGGCAGAGTCAATGGTCAATTTGTTTGAGATTTGAGAATTTGTGCTGCCCCGGGTCTTGGCCTAATTAAAATTGCATTAAAGCCCGGCCATGTGTCCTTTAAAGGGGACGCGCGAGTGGCCTTCGCCCATGTGATCTGCTCCTGAATGTTCGAGAGCCATCTAACCAAGCGAAACGCGGCCCGTGCTCCATACAAATTGCAGTCAACATGGCGCGTAAGTCAACCGGAACTGGCAAACGCCAGCAATGAAATACACATGGGCCGCTTCGAAATTCTCATGAGCTGGCGAGCTGGCAAGCTGGCTGAGCTGTATGGCATCAGATGGGGTATGGTGTGGGGTCGTGGAGGCATTAGGCCAGGCAGTGACAAATAAACAGTGACAGGAGGCAAACAAACAGACGAACAATCGACATGGGATCGGGACGAGGAGCAAGATGAAGCGGCGGCAGACGAGGACAATTCGTCGTCATCAGGAGCCTCATTTTGGACTTAATATAATACGCAGCGACGCGTCAAGGGACTGAAGATGAGGATGTGGATGGATGTGGCTCACTCTGTGGACTGCGGAGCTGGAAAGGCGTAGAAATCATTGCAGACATATGAAATATTAAATATGTATGACCGCAAGCTCACACATAAACATGCAGAAAGTATGGTGTGCACTTAAAAAATGGTGTATAATAAATAGTTTAAAATATTGTTGCAAAAATTTAGATGATTAAAAAAAACATATGATGTAATATTACACACAAATTGTTAAAATATAATAATGAGAGCCCGAGTTTTCCTTTTTTCACAAACAAAATTCATTTAAAACAAAATGAATCTCATAAGTGCTCAAAAGTACGTTTCAAATGACAATTTTGCTGAAGTGTACCGTGTACACATAAACAATCATTTGGCCCCAAATGTCTGGGGCCGTTGTCTAGTGGAGCAGAGCACCGAGGAAATGGCAGGCTGATGATCCCATTTCCGAGAGGTAAGTGATGCCAGTCAGCTTCGCCTCGGAAAATGTGGGCTACTGGCTGTGGGGTTGCGAAACTGAGCAGTCCGAGCTGGGGGAAAATGTGCGGAACGGAACGGAAAACTCACACAGCGACTGAAAACAACCTTCAATGAGACAAAATCGACTTGTGCATTCGCCGTTGCACGAAGGAGAAAGGCGGATGGCGAAAGGCGAAAGGAGAAAGGCGAAGGAAATAAGGTTACACAGCCAATGCGCTAGTGTGTGTGTGTGTGCGTGAGCAGCCTGCTTCTGGCCCGAGTCCTTTTCATTATAATTTAAGCATGGCAACATGACAACGTGGTTAACTTTTGCTTTTTTTCCACATTTCGTTACTTTGTTGCCGTGATCAGTGACTGTGGGGATTTTGATGCTGCTGCTTCTGCTGCTGCTGCTGCCGCTTCGGGGGAAATGAAATTGCCTCAAAATGTTTGCCACTTTTATTCTCTGCTCCTCCACTTTTTGTGGCCTTTGACGGGTACGTGTGTGGGTGGTTTTGTGTGCAGCTAAGGTTGAAGTATTTAATGAGCTGAAATTCGGAACGTGTGTCCTTGGCATGGATGGATGGCAAACGGCAGAACGGCAAAGCGGCAGAAATCTGTTACACAAAACTGTGACTTTGGCGAGCTTTCTCTAATGAGGAGTGCTCAAAAGATGCGATTACGTTGCGATTCGATGGCGAATGGAGATTTTCAAGGCTTCTTCCACTCACAATAATGGCAATTAAATGGCTCAATCACGCAACACGACTGTCCAACTGCAAACATGTTAATTAAATGCCTGCCGCGGTCCAAATTTGCATACAATCAAATTTAAGAAGCGAACAAGAAAATCCATTTTTACCATTTCCCCGAACATTTCTCAATGGGTGACATGTGCGAGCAATTTGTATGCGGAAAACAAACGCAGATGCACTGAAAAAACTGCCTATTAATAATAATTGATTAATTGCGTAAATATATATTTAAGTTTTTTTAAATAAAATAATGATGTACATGTTTCGGACTTCTACGATTGACTAGGTAAAGCTTCTATAGTTTTATAACATTATTTATTTATTGGTATTTCCCTGAGTGCTTAAACAATCACTTTCTTATATACGCGTACGGCATTATTATTTATTTTTATGCTTTACAATATTTATGCTCTTTGTCAGCGTTCGGCATACGAAACAACTCCGATGGACAACGCATTTAATTAATGAAGAAACCGCCGGGCAACCGCGATCATGGGTGGAGCAGCGGGGTTGGGGCTGGAAACGAACTGGGTCGGCGTTTTAATAAAGCTGAGTAAATAGATGGTCAGAAAACCGGATTGGAACGCTGGGAGGCCAGGCATTAAGCCTTTGACATGCGCCAATCGTAAATCTTGGCCAACATATCTGAGCAATGTTTGTCCAATGTCCAGTGTGTCCAGAGGGGGTTAAGGCTGTATCCAGGACTCCTAGCACGCATGGCCAAAAAGACAAAAAAAGGAAAATACAAAAAAATGGCCGACGGCGTCGCTTTGTCCGCTCAAACGCTCGAGAGCCAAAAGAACGAACCAGCAGCATTGACAAGGCCGCCTATGCAAATATTTAGTAAATGAATCAGCGCTTTGCGACTGTTATCATTTATGTCCCCCAGAATTTCCAGCTTGGACGGGACTTCCCATCCCTGAGGAAACACGGAAAGAAGTATGTAGTCACGACTACAAGATACCCGGTACTTTTGCAATCGGAGTCGGTTTCAGAAGTTGATTCCTTGTAACAAACATTGATAATAAAAGACAATAAATAAGGAATTTTATAATGGAATGAAATGTTAAGGGTGCTTAAAATATACAACAATATACATAATATTATGGAAGTCCACAGATTCATTTCATTATTGGATACTACTAGACAACGTTTGTAACTTATTGCTAACGTAAGACGAATGCCACATACTCAAAACTGTCCGTGATTACAGAGTATCCAAAGCGGGTGACAGGCGACAGCGAATTTGTCAATTTGTAGCAATGACTGTAAACAGACTGGCCCAAAGAGAGCAGGATAGGAGCACGAGCATGCGGAAGGATGTGGGGGGCAGAGAGTGACCCCTGCACATGCGGGCCTGAATTTATGGCCCAGCTCATGACGCACTTGTCCAGCCAAAAGTCCGGAAAAGGGTAAAGGGGACAGGGGGCTTGGCCAAAAGTGGAGCTGGTAGATGGTAGCTGGTAACTGCCAACGGCTATGCATACAAAACGCTGCGGCAATTATCTGAAATGCAAATGCTTTGCTTGGCTCGAATTCGAGGGGAGATGGCCATGGCTAAGCATGTAATGAATTGTCTTTTTGGCCATTCGATAAATTTGCAACTCTATGAAGTTGCCCAGCTGCAGTGGAGCTCAGCTCAGCTCGGTTTCTGTTTCAGTTTCAGTTTCAGTTGCAGTGCCCAGATTCGGCATCGAAATCCCCAGCCCCTGCAGCGCCGTAAAGTATGCAACGTTTTATGGGCGAAAAAGGAAGGGCCTGGGCATCGGGGCTTGAATCGGGGGGCGTAATTAAAAATCATAAGAAATGGAATACAAACAGAAATAAACATGCCATAGCCGAGAGCATAAAAGCAGCTGCAGCTCTCCATCTCCGCAGCTGTAGCTGTATTCGTATCTGTATCTGTATCTGCATCTGTAGCTTGTAGATGTAGATGCCGCTCTGTGCTGTGCGAGTGCCATAAAAATATGCCAAAAGGAAAGCGAGCCAAAGCGAAAGAGGAAATAAAAATAAAAGCGCTGAAATAAAATAAATTGCACTCAAAAATCCTTTTTCCGTGCCTGCAACTCATTACAAATTTTATTACAGATACTTGCCCGGCACTCACCCAACGGCAAGGCTGCGGGCCTGCTATTCTGGTATTCTCATACCCTGGTATCCTGGCATTTGGGGGGGTCTAAAGCACACACACTTATGCCCACACCCACTAGCAAGATAGAGATACTGCACATAAGCACAGAACTGACATTTAATACAACACTTGATGTCGCTCATTAAGAAGAATTCAGCGCACGAGCGCCGCAGCTTCTGGCTAGCTGAGGCGTCCAAAAAAAATGAGGCGAGTGGAACTTGTTGCCGAATAAGCAGCTGCCATTACGTATACATATGTCTGCAGCATTCGAGGAAAAAATACACCTAAATTGACTTAGTGCTCGAAGAAAACAAAAATAATGTAATTTTGTAACAAAAATTGCAAGAATCACTTAACCGCGATTTATTCCAAACTAAAAGAAGTAAGTGCTATCAGTAAGTGCTTACTTTGGCCTTATTTTTTCCAGTGTACCCACCACACATACTGCAGCAGACATAATGAACAGACACTGCCAAAGACAAGACAAGACAACGAACGCAATGCCTGCCGGGCGACAAGTGAAAGCATGTGTGATTGCGCCCCTTTCGCCGCTCGGCAGACAGACGGCAGTTGCACTTGCAGCCAGGACTTTGAGCACTGGGTACTGGCAACTGGATGGTGGGCACTGCGATTCTGGGATTCTTGGCGGCGCAGATTCTCATCCTTCAGATGGGAATCTGAGCTACTGCCTATGGCAAGGCGTCGGTTGTCACCTGCCGCCGGCGTCGCCATTCTGCAAAGGATGCCAACATGACGACAACTTGTCTACATTTCGTCTTCTTGTCTGCAGTTGCATTTGCAGTTGCCGGGGATGTACCCAGACATATGTAGCTGACATGTACTCATCTACTTACACACACATGTGTGCAGGGGACAACGGTGCGTATGCGCCTCATTTATACATTTCACACACTTTTTCCACTTACTTACCACATCACGTCGAGATTGAATAAGGTTGAGGACGTCAGAAAGGGCAAACGCAATGCAAGCTTATTTTTTCACTTAATTTACAAAGTTCGAGGTAATTTAAAAATATCCTTATGCTATAAAGAATTAAAGAAAATAATTAAAAGCTCTTGCATATTTGTGTTTTGTTTGAATAAATGGAAATTACTGTTGGCCAAAGGTAAATTCTGAAAGTTTTATATTTTAGTTTGCAGATTGTTTTATGATTATTTACTATCAGATTGTTTTCTGACTAATATTTGGCTGGCAAGCGGCTTGTGGACTTAAGTTTACAACATGTACTGTCAGTGTTTAATCTCAGTGATCTCGGGCACTTCTTGCGCGGAATGCCAATTGGCGTTATGTAACTATTCCCGTTTTATTGGATCCTTTTGGAGGAGCAGGAGGACCAGCGACCACAGTGATTATGCATTCTGATATCCCATTCGGCCGAGTATGGGAAATGCTTTTGGTGCTGTCATGCGTCTAACTTATCGCTCTCATTGTGCGGCAGCACTACAAAAGTTTTTATTCATATTTTATATGGGCCTTTTATGTGGCAATCAAAGCCTGTGCAAACAGGCCGGAGTCAAGTGATACAGCGGCGGGCAGGGAGCTTCAAAGAGCGAGAAGCGAGAAAGAAACCCAAGTATGTCAAATTAACAATGTCATCAAAGCGATTTAGCATGTTGGCGCGCCATGTCCTGCCCGTGTCCCTCTGCCGCATGCGATTACATGGCAAATCTTTTCAAAGCTTTTAACAAACACGCTCAACCGCACACAAAATGGCGAACGCAAACACACGAGCATGGGTTAAGGCGGGCTGCCGGGGGTTAAGGGTTCCATGGATCCATGCTTCCGACGGGCATGTCCCTCCCGCACAAAGGACAAGCCAAAAACTTTGAATTAAAATGCGTTTATTTGAGCTCTTCACACACCAGCAAATGGCAATTGGGCCCAGGCATATATGTATGGGTATTTCGGCCAGCTTTTCGGGGGGCGTGGCGAAAAAATCTTAACCCAAATAACTTGGCGGATAACTATTCAAAACATTTACTTAATATTCGCATCTCGGGCAAGCGGCGCCTGGCGAGGCAATGAAAGCGTTCTGTATGCCTTTGTTATCTTGATCTCGCTCCCCCTGCCCCTGATGTTTAATATTAAATCATATTAAAATATTCAAAGGACTCTCCGCCACGCAGCATTTATAAACATTAGCACGCCGACATGGACGCGAAACCGAAAAACACGTTGGCAAACATGGAGGAGGCTGCACTGTAAAAAAGGAAATCAAAAGTTTAAGAAGATGCAATTATAGTTTACGCATTATATTATGAAAGTAGACTGCGCAGGTTTTATATATTTTCTCCGTGTATATTTACAAATGTATGCTATGCCTAAAAAGCGTCACCCACAAAGTCAGCAAGTTGCCAAACGCACACACTCGACGAAAAGGATGTTCCAAGTGGTGGCAAGGATCTGGCCCAGTTCTACGAAGTTGTGTGCAAGAATTTTAGAATAATTTTTTCCTGCCTTCAAAGTGAGTTTGCAATTGTGTGTGCGGGCATAAACTGCATGAGTTGTGCTTAGAAAGTGTTTAGAACGCGCTTAAAAATTTATAAGCGGCATGACGAGTGTGGCCGCAAGGCAACCCTTGAATTCCCCCCAAAAAAAAATGCCACTGCCTGCCGCATCGTTTTTCAGGCTTTTTAACGTCTATTGATTCGGAACGGCCTGGTGGCAACTTTTGCCCCAAGTCATGCGAAGACAAATAGTTTAGTTTGTCAAAGCATATTTTCGGCGGCAGGTGGGTTTGTGCAGAGCTGAAAACGCATAAATTTTAGCCATTCAGCTATTTTAGTCAATGCCTTGAAGAGATCAAAAAAGAATAGGCTGCCGATAGCTGGGTTAAAAGGGTTCGATAGACAGACTTTTTGGGAAAGAATGAAGGAAAATGTGTTCATTCTTAAGTATTTCTACAAATTCCCAGAAATTGCTATTTAAATATGAATATTTAAAATACTTTCTAAAATAGGTGAACACTTAAACTTCGAGAAATTCAAAAAATTCTACAGATAACAGGCAACAAGTGAGATAGATTGCTATTATAGATACTTTAACTGTTTTCTTTAATGTTCGATCGGAGCGCCTGCAATTAGCTGCGCATTTCACGTTGCGCCTCCCAGTGGCAACTTTATTGCACGGAAGGAGGCAAAGGAACGGCCATCTCCGAACATGGAACCGGCAATCCCGAGTTCGTTTAACACGCTCCAAATGGAAACAGGCAGCATAAATTTACTGCCAGCCACTGCAGCAAAAGTTGCTTTCGCCATTGTTGCCTTGGGGACACACGCAGGCGGCATCAGGTGCACCAGAAGCAGCAAATGCAGCATCAGGAGCAGGAGCAACAACAAGGACATCGAACAGACAGAAAGAAAGCAGCGCAAGATGCATTTAATTAAACTTAAACATTTTCATTGTCAAGCGAAAAATAATTAGTTGTGTGGCAAAGAGAAGGAAACAGGCAGCGGAACATTTGGCGTATACGTAACGTGCACCGGAAGTAATATGGATGGCACACACACTCACCCAAACACACACACATTGACAGGCTTGGCACACTTGTACAGAAAGGCAGAGCCTTTTCGTATGTGAGTGTGCGCTGGTGTGTCTGTGAGGAATGCCGGAAAGTACAAGTTTCAAAATTAAAATGAATGCACGGAGCTGAAAGAAGGGATACAAGACTTTTGCACCAGCAGACATTTACAAGCGCCATCTTACACACACACTTAAGCGCGAACAGAGGATGCCAATACATGTGCACGGCGGATGGCAGTTATAAACGACAAAGTCACATGCATGAGCTTGTCAAAAAACCTAGTTAGTCCTTCTGGCAGCGACAGGAGCCTCGGCGAAGAAGCAGCAGCGGCAGCCAAAGAAAACTGCCAAGCGAAGCTGGCAGGAAAAAGTATCCGAGATTGTTGTTCTTGTCGAAATAATGTGCAGCATTAACTAACTGCGCCTGCAAGCGACACCACAACAACGACAACAACGCCGAGGATGCCAAGGACACGAGGCAGGACGCCAGGACGCCAGCTCAGCTCTCAAGTTTACCCAGGATCGCGGCCAGAGGCGGCTGCAACATTATATATTTAGTTAAGGTATTAGCAGCCGCTACATCAACGGCAGCCACACTATGCAACCAGGCTAAGGTGCCATTTCACTTAATGTAATCCTGCTAGATTTGTGGAAATAAAATCGATATTTAACAATTTGCGAAACATATCAGCGTAATTATTTTGTAACACCTTTACTATTATTATTGAAACATGTTCCAAATAGACCAGTGTAGCTGTGCGTCTCCTTAGGGATTAATTAAATTAGGACGCTGTCGCGCAGCTTTTCTCCCGTCGAACCCTTTGCCCGGTCATCGATATGTCGTTTGGATTTTCTTGACGCGCTTTTCCACGAACGGACGGCCATCGACAGCCCTGACACCTTTCGCTTTGAACGACGCTGTGCGTGGCCAGCTAATAAATTAAGGCTAATTATGTTTTCAATTAGGCAACAATGGCCAATTTAATATTTTACCCAGCCGCCGTTCGTCGTCGTCCTTGTTCCGCTGTCCCCTGATTGATGTGCGTCGCAATTTTTCGCGCGATTTGCAATTGCAAAAACACATTGGAGGGAGCGCCAGTGAGGGGCTGCATCGCTTCTAATGGCAAATGCCTGTAAAACTTCCCTATTTCCACGTCCCCTCGTACTTTTCTGTTTTTTGCTGTTGTTGTTGTGCCAGCAGGCTTATAGGCTATCGCCGATGGTGGTATATGCTCGCCGACCTTTTGGGAGGCGAATTTAATGGAAATTCTCGACATAGCCGGGGCATCAAATCAATATGTCATGAGAGGAGCTGCCCCCGTGCCGCCGTGCCACGATGCTGCGGCAACGGAAACAGTATCATGCTGATGTGTTGACGGTGTTGCCTCCTGTATGAATGTGTGCTCGTGTGAGTGAATAACGCGTTATTGCGTATACGCAATGTTGTGCTTCCTGCAAATGAGCAATCGCTTGGGTCTGCAATGGCGCTGTAATGAGCTTCCCAAACTAGTTATTAATATTACATTGTTTTAGTAACTAAATTAAATGCAAGATTATTAAAATAAGGATGTTTTAAGATAAGAATAAAAATTGGAGATCCTTAAGAGCTTAATAATGAATATATGCATCCATATATTAATACCGATATGTAATTTTAGACTAATTGACAAGTAGCAACGTTATTAAAGATCCAAATAGATACATTTATAGTTTGACTTTCCCAACTTTTTGCAGGGCATTGCCAACTGCAATAGCCTCAATTGTAGAGCGGCCAAAAATGTCAAATGGCGAGAAGGGCGACGGAGAACAAAAAAATGGTTAAAAAATTTCCCTCAGTCGCTGCATGTGCGCCTAAATCGTTGATTTACGATTCACGCCACACTGAGGAGCCGCTGGATGAATACGCCGGCACTACAAGGGTGCGCTAGTGTGTGCGTTTTTGAGGATATATGTGCTTGTGCGTGTGTGCGTGTATGTGTGGTGAGGACACGCATGACAGACGCGCAGGCAGCCGTGCAAACCACTTTGGCGGCAATGCGTTGGCTTGTCCCCTGCCAACTTGCCCGCATTTTTGCTGCAGCGCATAATAAAAAATTTTAAAATTTATTACATGTCTCCAGCCAATATTTCACTTTGACATGCAGTGTCGCGAAATGAAGCTGTCCAGTGCGGCTTGTCCTGGGCCCGCTTCGTCCGGCTTCGTCCTGTTTCGTCCTGGCACTGGGACTCATCCTGAAGCCCGGAGTAAATTTGCTTGCAATGAAGTGCGGCACTGCTGCTTGGGCTGCCAATTAAAATTACCAGCCATAGCGCACCGCTTTCCATATTGCCCCATGTTCGACCAATCAATACTTCCGGTGGCTTGCTTTAATTAATTCCATGCGTTTGACATGGAAAATGTTGCACTCCTTGGCTTCAGCCCGTATCTCGTAT
The DNA here is from genome assembly GCF_016746395.2 of Drosophila simulans. Classification (NCBI taxonomy): domain Eukaryota; kingdom Metazoa; phylum Arthropoda; class Insecta; order Diptera; family Drosophilidae; genus Drosophila; species Drosophila simulans. Next base: position 24,266,784 of record NC_052523.2, on the reverse strand, counting down.
TAGCCCGTCTGGGCCGAAAGGCATCAGTCTTCGAGTGTGCGACGCGCTGCGTTGATGATGGGTTCACTGGAATTTTATGCGTGCGCAAATGAAAAGGAAATGTTATCGTTTAATTTTATTTTCGCCATTGGCGCCACTGCATAATAACTGCGAGCGTGTGCGGAGCACAAGGAACTGCTGCACTCACACAAAACGCTTCTGATTTTCTTTCCAGGTATATGAGTCAATCAATTTCGTCAAAATCTGCTAAATCTGTTGGCTTCACTGCCAGCACTGCACGTGCTCTACTGACCTTTTATGGTAATACAAGTTTTCGGAATTTAGTTGAAGTTGAAACGTAAATGTAATGTTTCTTGAAGTTTTCAATTTAATTTGGTGAATACATTAGAATTTTGAAAATTACGTGATACGCATACATTTTTTTTGTTATATCTTGGCATCGGAAGTTTTTCGTTCTTTGGAATAAGATTGCTGATGATTAAATGGTTTTCAATGAATGTTTCTTACCATGATTTTCGCAGAGTGTGGGAACAGGAGTGGATCCGACGGGACAACGCTTCACTCCGCTTGGCTGCTTGGCAGGCTCGGGATGCACATAAGTAGGTCCTGGGCAGCGCAAAAATGGCATCGCGTCCAAACATAATTAAAGACAAACAACTGCACGCAGCATCAGCATGCCGCTGCCCCTTCCGCTTCTCCCATCGCCCTCCGAACCTCTTGTCTTGTTGTTCTTGCTGCTGACGGAGCCACGATAAACGCATGAAGGCAAATAAAGGCAATGGACGGATCGGAACACATAACTCACGCACACACATTTAGCCCAGGATACGTACATGGGGCATTTATGCCGCACACACATACCGCACTCTTGACACTGCAACGCCAACATCCTTGGAAGCCTGCCACATGCGGCACACCCATCGCACCCTTCCTGCTGCCCATTCCCCTTACACGCCACCGAAAAATATGGCGAAATAAAAGCCAAAAACGAAAAATGCCGGCCCAAAGTGTTGCGGCATATTTTTATGTAATTAATTTGCAGAAGGACGAGGCAAGAAGCGAGTTGCAGTTACCAGATTTAATTGGGAGTGACCGTAGTTCGTTTCGCAATGATTTCGCTATTAGTCCTGCAGGTGAGTCGCTTACCTGTAGCTGAACGGGGAACCTTTAAAAGAAAAATTTAATCGTTTGAAATATTATATAAACTTGGCATGAAGCAAAATGACGATTTGTAGTTCGGTGTATACGCGATTTCTGTTCGCTTAATCAAAGACAAAGTAAAGTTGGCCAGTAGACACCTTGGCACACAGCGACCTCGCCACCCACTTTTCCTGCTTTGGCTCCACACCCCTTTTGATGGCATTGCGAATGTGTGACGATGTTGCTGGCTGTTCCCCCGTTTCCGCTTCCAACGAAGCGCATTTTTTTCTCATTGGACCAGCAGGGGCAACAATTTTGTACATCATTTTACTTTCATTATGGCTTAACCTTGCAGTTTGATAGCCGCCTGCAACCCCAGCGCCGCCCATGTATAGGGCTTGAGTGTGTGCGGCAAAAGGAAAACACTGCGTGGAAAACTGGGCTGAGGCACAGGCACATCCACTGTGGACTTCCGCTCGCTCGGGCAGCAAAACGAGCAGAAGTTGTTGTTCAATTTTCCATTTTTAGTTGCCAGCCATTGCCGAAGGATGGGGGATAAGAGTCCTGGCGCAGGAAGGAGGTGGCAACGGCACGGCGGGCAAAAAGAAGTGCTGAGGACCCAGCGCTATGTAAGATAATGGCAAACATCAGGAGAATGAGCTGCGTACGTGTGTGTGTGTGTTGAAAGCCATGCAAAAACTGTAAACAAACAGAATGCGGCTAAACACAAACACCTTTGAGAGACGCACACACACTCACTCACGCAGACACCGACTTGGCGCAAGGGGTGCACTGGCGAGTGTGTGAGTGAGTGTATTTATAAAAGTCAGGCACAGGTATGGGTGCACTGCGAAAAATAAGCTGCATTTCTCAATCAGCTTAGCACTTTGGTGCTACTATAATTATCGGCAATTAGCCAAGTAAATTCCTATTTGGTTGTATTAACATAAGATTGTTGGATTTTTCGCAGTGGATAGCGGCAGAACACTTTGCGCGCCCCCAATACACAAGCCGAACTAGTTTTTGTTGTTCAACACATGCCACGCCCCGAACGTTCAAAGTAAAAAATATCCTGCCCTTTGCCTTCGTCCTGCACGGCCCCCTCCAAACACTTTCCCCTGCTCGCACCATCGACTTGTGGAACTGTGCCAGAAAAACATAATTAATATGCAATTTTTTGTGTTTTTTGTTCCTGCTTTTACATTTCTTTTGCAAACATTTTGCTCCTGTTCTGTTTTCTGTTTTATAGTTGGAAATTCCAAAGGATCGCCCGCCCCACTGACTTTTCTTTGATGCATTTGTATGGTCGTGCTGGTGTGTGTGCCTGTGTGTGTGGGTGGAGTGTATTTCTGTTTGTGTTTATATTTATGGTACAATGCATTCAGCATAACTCAAACATGCTAAAAAGCTTGGAGGGTTTCGGTTTGATTTTCAATCAATCCCTCCCGACATAAGCTTTACTTTCGCAAAATGGAAAAAATCAGTAAGCCGAATAAGGCGGTGGTTGAGGAATTCCATTCGGATGTAATGAATTTTATTTTAATTACTTTTGAATGTATCCCTCTGGCTGTCAGGTTGAAAATTACATATTAGGTTTTATAGATTTCTTCTGTTTAAAGTGAATCATCATTACCAGCAGACTGCTGCAATCAATCGAGATCGAATACCATTGGTTACTCAAGCTTAAGTTAGGGTGGCACACTCTTTGTGCCCCACGGCATTGTTCGCGGCAAACAGAAAAAGCGCTGCATACGCCAAGGCGGCGAACGCAAATTAAAGGCAAACATAAACCGCTTTGTATGGACATGAGCGCAGCTACAGCTTCCGCCGATGCTGTTGTTGTTGCTGTTATTGGCAAGGCAGGCTGCATAAGCGCTGCAAACACACAGAAAACCGAGTCAACAAACGGCTGATGCTGCCGCTGCAACTGCAGCAGAAAGTCCAAAAGCAGCAACAGAAGCAGCGGCAGCAGCAGCAGCAGCGCCATGAACAAACATTGGCGGTTGCACGTGTGGTCATGGTAGGATCCCAATACCAACACGAATCCCATTGCCACTGGCAGGACATCACGGGGAAGAACGAGATGCGCAAATAGAGCCGCAACAACAATTGCTGACTGACCTTTGCACGATGGGCGATTTTCAATACACATCAGCAGCAGCAGCAGAAGCAGCAACAACAGCAGCCGCAGCAACATCAACATCAATTGCACTTGCAGTTGAGGAACAACAATAACCATAATTTCTATTTTTTATTGATAGAGCCATAAACAATGGAGCACAAATGCAAGTTCGAAATGCCATATGCACAAAACTCGACTCGTAGTTGCGTCTGTCGTACATAATCAAAAGATTAGAAACTGCTGCGGCTGCTGACTGTGAAGTGACCAACTTGCTGGCCATAAAATGCGAGCAGGGAAAGTGGAGCACTTGGACAGGCATCAGGAAAAATGCCAGAGGATGTGCCCAGATCCCTTTGAGCTGCTGCGTCTGCCACAAACTGATGCAGCAATAAAATTTGAAACAATAAAGGACGCAGCCAAGGAGACGATGCCCGAAAGTTGCCAGAGCAGCAAGTGGAAATTGCCGAGTGAAGACGCAAATGGCAGCGCAGCTGAGGATGAGCCAAGCTGCCGGGATGCGACAGCAACTAAAGAAGGAGCAGCAGGGTGCCTCGGAAAAGCAGATCCTGCTTGTCGCCTTGCCACACAAATTGCATACTCACTACGAAAAATAAGAGTCCTTTGGAAAAGTATCAAAATCGATTCCTTGATACGTGATATAAACATATTTTTAAAGAAATCATTTGATGGCAAGAAAAAATCGCCATCAAAACGTATGGGTAATTCCCATATAAAAAGGATATTTTAGTATTTTTGCCTGTGCCTATGGACGCGACACCAAAACACGTGCAACGCAGCCACTTTTCCGTTTGCCGAGAAATGCGTTGCCAAGTGTTGCATTATTCTTGTGAGTTTCCGCTTGCCAGCTGGACTCCTTCTGCCGCAAAATCTAAGAATAAAGAAGACATCGCTAACATGTCCGTAGAAGCCAAGTGGCATTGGTTAGAGTTGCTCATAAGGGGGAAATTCAAGGAGGCAACTGCACTTGATAAGTAGAGCTCGGAAAATGTTGCTGAAATCAAACAAATGAATAGTTATGTACTGGAGAGAAGAAGGCGCCTTGTACTGCCAAAAACCAAGCAAAATGCAATGAAAATTCCAGCGTTGACAATGCAGCAACAGGAACAACAAATTGAAAGCGAACAGCGGAAAATTTATAGCGCCTGTTGAGAAAGAGTGGAAAAATCGACTAGCTTCTGGAGTTTTCCACTTGTTCCAATCGCCACAGACAATTGCTGGCCACGTGTCCGACTATATAAGTAAATGTCTAACCGAATTTCGGATGAAGTTCAGCTGCGAAGTTACGCAGCATATTGTGCCAAAGTTATGGTTATAGAGTTACCATCCTCGAGCTGGACCGCCCATCCTGCCAAGGACTCTTCCCACAAGTTCATCAAACGCTGCGCCTTGACCCTGATGTTACAACTGCGACACTTGCAAACTGCCTTGCTCTACTTTGCACAAAGAAAAATTACTCGCAAGAACTCATATTTTAACTTTAACTAACGATCTATGTAATAGTTCTGTCAATTACAATATCTGAAATACTGGAGTTGTTTTTGTTGATTTGGTAAATAAAATCAAATGACCATTTGGGTATTTTATACCCAGTGTCCTTTCAGTAGGGTAATCGTCTTCTGCACTTAATTTGCGACGCCTTAGTTTCCCGCTGGGGCAGAGACAATTACAGTAAGTGGCCGAAGTGCGTGTGGGTGGGTGGTTGAGTGGGTGGGTCTAGAACACCACCCGTCCACTCGTCCTTAAGTAGCTCACTTTGCCGAAATTCCAGCCGCTCGCTTAACCCTTCGAAGTCCACTTGACCAACCTAAACCACATGTGCTTGGCCCAGCTAGCTTGGGAAACTCCTTGCCCCGGAAAAGCGACCGATGTTTGTCGGTGGGCGAATGGGGAAAATCGAAAGGGCGACAGGGTCGGAGTCTGGAGCTCTCACTAACTTAACTGGCAGCATCTGGACCAAATGACTTTGTTAAGAGTTTTCGTTGCGCAATTTTCCTTATTCAGCCTGCCAACCCTGCTATAGCCCCCACCCACAGGACAATGGCAGCAGGATGACGAATAAAAGTGTCACTTTCTATGGCAATTTCATAATTGCATAAGTGTGGAAGTGGTCAAGTGTCTGGGCAATACTTCCACTGCCCACTACCCCTTCTCGGTATCCATAAATTTTTATTTAGTAGCGCACTTGCTAGACTTTGCCCAAAAGTTACTTACAAAGTGAAGTTTCAGCTGCAGCAGCAGAAGCAGCAGCAGTGTGGCACTCACATGTGGGAGCTCGACTCACTAACACATTCTGTGGTCAATGCCATAAATTTGCTGTCCTGCCTCTGTCAAGTGGACCGCACCGTCCCTGTGCCTCCTGCGCATCCTGCAGGATATATCCGCAAGTTTGGCCTCATCTTTCAAGCCGGCAAAGTGCTCGAAAGTTTGCATGCGAGGTGAGTCTCGTCTTTTCTTATTTGAAAAAGTGGCCCACACTTATTATGGTTCTTCTTGCCATGGCTTTCAATTAACCTCCGGTACGGTACTTCTTTATGTTTTTGCTCCGGTTTCGATGGCCTGCAATTAGGCAAATGGGAAGCTGCAATCCCGGCATATCCGCCAAATTCGATGTCAAACAGTTTGTCGGTTTGCCGATTTGCGTGGCGGTTGACATTAATTGATCCTTTTGGCCAGCGCTTATGAAATATTTCTGCTGCAGACGCAGGGCCAAAATCCATTTCGGAATGCAAACACTGTTCAAAGTGTGCGCCAAAACACGAATACCAAGGCAAATTGCAATTAACACTGCTTCTTCTCCCCCATTTTTTTCGCACTGACCCAACTCCAAAAGTGTCCTCTCATCGTCAAAGGACTTTGAGTCCTCGCGCTCGAGCGCCCGTCAACGCTGAAAGCGATAAGGCAATTAGAAAATACATCGCATCGTCCGCTGACGCAGCGCCGGTGCACCGAAAAAAACAGAACTACCCCCTCTACCGATCTAACCCCTTGATGCCAGCCCCTATCCCGCTGATGCCATCAGATCAGACAGCGCTGTTGGTGTCAATTATTTCGAATTTCCTTTTTTCGCAATGCGCCGCAGACCTTTTGAAACGCCGAGGCGGCCGCTTAATGGGCCACTTTCATTGACTGGAGATAGCTGGCTGCCACGCCCACCAGACAACCCGTCCCAGCGCCCACGCACCAAACACTCAAAAAAAGTAATTGCCTTGCCCTTAACAATTTCTCTAATATAAAAAATTCTAAGTAATGTCTACAACAAAAAATTATTTCGCTTTTTGTCCATAAATAATGGAAAGCTTGATCAAACCTGGGATGCCATGCATTTCTCAACTCGCAGCTTAATTTAAAATCTTTTTTAATTTCATTAAACAAAATTTAATTAATACAGAATTTTTCCTAAGTGTAAAAAATAATTTGAGCAAGTTATAGGCAAATACTGATATAAAAATTTAATTTTTGCCAATAAAATAATCAGTATTTTGGCCATAGCAAGCGAAAAAATTATGCAAATGTAAAAAGTGATACATTTTTATGCTGCTCTCTTTATTTCTTATTAATTGGCATCACTGGAATTTCATAAAAAAAATATTTAATTTTTGGTCATTTTTGGAAAATTTAAAAAAAGTGGAAAAATTCAAAAAAATAAAAAAAATTTTAAAACTTCTTAGATGTGATATGGATTGTTAGCTTAGGTTTTTAGCTGTACAGAACTGTCTATTTCTTAGTTATCAGATCTAATTTGACCAAGTTACAGATAAAACACGTTAATAGCTCTGCAAGGGAAGCGTATGTACTTAGTAGGGAACAAAGTGATTTTAGATCTCCCAAATAATTATTTTAGGTGGCATAAGTAAGCTCCATTATCCCTGAATACTGTGAACAGCAATTACAAGAGTGATGTGTGTGTCCAGAATCGAAAAAGTACGAAACGGACTGGCATGAACTGCGGCTGCTGGCCAAAATCAGCTGCTGCTGTACAAGTCCTTCGAAATCTACGAAATATACGAACATTTTCCAAACAAATTAATATTTTCTACGATCGTGAAATAAAAGATTGTTATCCGATGGTTCTGAGACTAACTTTGAGGCTTCCTTAGACAAAAACTCTTTAGCCATAATGGGACTGATAACGATATGACAGCATGTTTTTTTCCTGTGCATCGCTCTGGTCATGGCCATGTTGGCCATTAAACTTTGCTCCTTCCTGCTGCTGCGGCTGCCGCTTTCTTCTTTCAAATGTTTATTTTATTTTTTATGCCATTTGTAGTTTGCCGTTTGTCTTTCCCGGCTGGAAGTTGGTGTTTTGTTTTTGAGATGAATATGCAAATATTTTTCGGTGAAAGAAAAACAAAGGGGGTGGCCATTTTGTGGCCAGGATGTGATGCCGCAGGATGCCCATCATTTCCGCTTAAAATGCAGCACAATTTGCCGTAAAAAGGTTTTTTCCACGACACTCGCCGAGCGGGCAAAAATAAGAAAATGGAAAACCCCTCACATAATGACAACGGAGTGGATGGAATGGAGTTGCAGTTGGCAAGCCAGAAAGCCAGGAAGCTGGGAAGCTGTTTTTCGTAATGCCCTGCACTTGCTGCTGCATTGACCATTTAAAATGCAGTGCATCATTAAGCGAAAAATCAATAGGATTGCAAAATATTTCAATTTCAATTGACGTCTTCAAGCACTCGGCCCCACTCACGACCTGCGACTGTAGCGCTTTTATGACCCCTACGGAATTGAAGTGCTGACCAAGCGGCACCTTCTGCCCAGCTGCCCAACTTTTTGGGAGCTTCTGTTGTTCTTGTTGCTATTGCTGTTGGCGGGCGAATTAAATGGACGCTTTGAATTTTTTACGATGCGCACTAAAAATCCAATTTAATGAACATTTAAGAGACACACTCGCTTTCTCGCAAGACATCGTCCTGGTTCTCCTGCAGCGGCGGCACGTAAGCGGGCATTGCGATTACGTATACGTAATGTGAGCAGCCAGCCAGCCAGCCAGCGAGCCAGCAGAAAAAAGGGCTGCCACAAGCATATCCTTTTTAATGTAATTGCTTTTTTAAGAAGTGCGGCGGCTCCTGCTGCTGCTGCTCCTGATGATGATGCTGCCATCTAAGACATTCGCAGATACCCACAATCCTGCCACACACTAGGTCGCGTAAATCACACCCACATGGCAGGGGAAGACAGAAAACAAATGAGGGGATTCCATCTGGAGAATCGACTGCAAAGTACCTGTCAAGGATCTTATTAAAGACTTTTAAGAGGTCCCCGTGACGTGGCCACAATAATGTAGGGCAACCATGTTCGTGCCTTATCTAATTTATAATAGTCAAAAATGTATCCGTTCATTTATTTAAACCATAGTTTTCCTTTGTAGAACTTTAGCTGCTAAGTGAATTACCACATCTTGCTCATATCTTGAATAAAACTTCAAACTCAAACAAATGCTTATTTTCGAGCAAATAGCAAATACCCGAATCGACGCAAGAGAGGTACAAAATCCCATCACATGCAGCGGAGGAAAGCGGAAAAGTTTTGATAATGATAATGGAAATGAATTGCCCGACGGGGTCACGGGGTGGAAATAGCGATGCAATTGCCAGCAGTTAGCAGCTGTTGCCAGTGGAAATTCTTGGGAGCTCTTGGTAGCCCGAGAGGCCATCAAATGCCAACGCTCGAGAATTTGGGGCAGTGCTCTTGATGTGGCGCCCAATAATTATGAGCGGCAATCGGGCTCAATTATCAGCGCTTGCCACTCGCAATTAGTTGACAGTGTGTGTGTGGCAGCTTGAGTTGCACTTGCACCAGCTGCACGTGTGCGTCATTTGGCATTTAAAAATAGTTGTGCACTTTAAGTGTGGTCAAATTATGTAGGCCTGTGCAAACTGCTAGCCGCAAATGGTATTTACCCACTGGCAGGTGACAAGGGTCGAGTGAGGGGGTGGCAGCTTTCAACCTTCGAAAGTCAAAGGTCTCGACATAGGCCAGTCAATTAGCAGTTGCCTGGCTGATATTTGCTGTCACTGGCGTAACTAGAAGTCAGCTTTCCAAATGAGATAAAATAAAACCCGAAATTGCAATTTTCTCCGAGAATTGCAGTGCCGAATGTGTGTGCATGTGCATCCCCAAATGTGAGGGCTTCACGTATTTACATGCAAATATGCAAAGCCTGCACTTGGAACAATACAAGCATTCAATCGAATTTCAGTTGCCACAAACTTAAGGTATTTCACATTAGGATCATGTTTCGTGTGATTATAAACTAAACATGCACAATGAAGCCAAGAACATGGATATGTTACATTAAACTTATTTTGCAGCTTCCACTAGAAATTGTTTCAGTGTAAGGACATCTGGCAAGTGTGTACCATTTACGGTTGTCAATGTGCTTGCTTAGCTGAAATTAAAGCTTAAGCCGGTGCCCAGCTGACCCAGTAAGGATTCGGCAGAGTGAAAAGGTCGATCCCTTTGTGGTCCTGTGTTTTTGGACCCCGAGCTGATAACATCCCGTAATGACAGAGCTACAACGACCGAATATCGAAATGGAATTTCATTGGATACTTTTGCTAATATTGATTGACGACCCAATCAGTTCCGGAGGCGTCTCTTTAATGGAAAACCTCTTGCGTTCTCTATGCCCAGATAGGCAACTTTTTTAAAGAGAAATTACAATTCCACTCCACTTAACCATTAAGCATTACAACAGACTCGCACACCACTTTATGATTTGCACAAAAGCCTTACACACGCGAACGCAAATCGATGGCGATGAATATCCTGCTCCTCCTCTGTCTTTCACTTTTGCCACCCCTCACCGCCCTGCAACAATGGCGAAATTAGCATGAGTTACTTTGTATATCCTTTGCGCAAATTTTGACACGTGCAGCCACCAATCCCGGCGTTGCCATTGATACAAGACCCCACAGGACTCACTCCCCCATCGTCGCTAAGCCACCCATTTCATTCCATTACCAAACCCGTTTGTATGTACACTGCTGCACTGAGAGAATTCTGTGCTAAAAAGCGGAAAATGGTGAAAGTAGTTGTCTTCTTATTTTGTAATATTTCAATTCCTTGATTGTTTTCTTTTCTTATAAGCTTTTTTTTTTTAAATATAGTAGTTCAATTCTTGATGAACATTATGTCGAGAAATATTTGAGTGTACTGAGTGAAAAGGCGGCGAAGGAGCCTGAGCCCGAATCGCAGAGTCCACCGCATATCCTTGCGGTTCTCCCGCCATTTCCACTTTTCACCTCCCATCCACCCTCCTTATCCTTTCTCTCTCTGTACTTTCCATGTTTGTATGTAATTTAAAACTTCGTAATGTACACTTTTACCCAAGGCATTTTACTTACAATACACATGTAAACACCGCACTCGCACGCACACACACACACACAAACCTATTTGGTGGCAGGTGGATAGGCTCTGCTACTTGCTCCACCCATCACCCACTCACACCCTAGCCCACTGTATGCAAAGTGTCAGCTAACCGTTAAGCTTTGCTTACCGAAAAATGAGAGACAGCCTCGGCCAAAAGTAAACTGTACAGATTTCACCTCTTTATCAGGCAGTACTTGTCCGCCAGCTCACTGAGAGAAATGATTTGAGGAAGTATGTGGAATTAAATATAAAAGGTTAGTGCATTTTATTGGTAATCTAACTTAACACATTAAATGATGGCATAAATTCTCGTTGGTGTTTGTATACGAGCATGATATATTTGTAAAATGTTTTTAGTTAATATATTTTTTATATTTTTCACTGTACATAGGCTGGCAGCTTCTTCGCTACTTGCATGCTGGAAAAGTGTCAGTTTCATCGACTGCGCCTTCGTGGCTCTTAGTCAAACACTGGCAGCGACATCGACACCAAGCAACACGACCCAAGGCAGACTCACACCATGCCACAGATACTCACGCGGATGCACACGGACACACACAGAGACACACGTCCACGCCCACGCCGACACGCCACTCACACTGCTGCAAACACTGGCCCCCAACTGAAAGCTAAGTGACGGCAAATATTCAAATATGTTTTTGATGTGATTTGTTGCCTTTCCCACTCAATTTGCAGCGACACTTTTAGGCTGCTTTGTCCTCTCGCTTTCCAGTTGTTGTTCCAATTGTTGTTGTCAGCGGCAACACTTCAAGCGCCCCACGGCCGCACCACCGCACCACTCAGCTCCAAGCTGCTCCATGCCGCAGCACACCGCACCACCATTAGTGGCTGCAGCCACCGCAGTGCGAGCAGCACTTTGAAATCGAAGACATTTCGCTAGGCCTGCGGCCATGCACTGGAAACAAATATGGAAACATACTTTCCTAAGAACTTTTTTAACGAATTTCAAATGCCAAAAAATAAAGGTTATGAGAAACATACACACATCATATGCTTAGATTTCCGATAAAATATACTGAATAGATAACTTGTATATATAACCTCCCAATTTTTCTCAGTGCTGGCGCTGGTTTTGCCAACCGTAAATTGCCAACAGGATATTTCGCGGCTTGCCCGTTTTTTATTATTATACGTACTCCTATTTTTATTCGTCTTCCATCGATGGGTCTGGATCTGGTTACAGCTGCCTGCCGCCTGCTCCCCTTTTCCATTTGCGTTGCCCCTGTTTCTGTTGCTCTGTTGCTGTTTATTTGCCACCCCCACCACCCTGATCAAACACTTTTCCCCTTTGCCAGCCCCCGCTTGGCTGTCATTGGCTTGGCAGCCTTTTTATTTTGTGGTTTTCCCCCGATTTTTCCAGGGTTTTGTTTTTCTGTTCTGTTTCGGTTTCAAAGTGTTTGTTTTCCTCAACTTTTTCGCAGAACAAGCTTTTGCCTGCTGGCTTTTAATTTGCACGCCACAATTGCCATGGCCACCCAGAAATGCAGCGGCCGCAATTAATTACAGCGCTGATATCATGGCACTGCCTTCGCCACTGCCGCAGCTGCGATAAAACTTTAGCAAATGTAATTTTAACAAAACCGCATCGCCGCCTGCGCAAGACAAGACAAGGAGTGAAAGGATCACAAGGAGCACAGGAAAGGCTGCGGCGGACGGCCAACGGATCCGGCAAAACCGCCGACCTCAGTGGAACATCTTGGCTAAATCAACGCTAGTTAGTTTTAATTATAGCAATCGGGCTCATGCAATTTCCGGGCAAATGCAATTCGATGTGCGAGTCGATTCGAATGGGAATGGGATTGCAATTGGGATTGGGATTGGGATTGGCCATGCGGTTGCAGTGGCGGCTCAAGCGATAAATGATTGGACGCGAGGACGCGTTGGAGGGACTGATGGATGGATGCATGGCAGAATGGCTCACTATGGATGTGTTATCCTCAGGCTCGCTCTTCACGGACATCCAATGAATAGCTATTCGGCGGGATAAGCTGCTGCCCAAATCAAATCGGCTTAAAATGGCCAAGCTTATCGAGGGCATGCAATCTTGGTGGCCTATATGAGGGACATTCACTGCATTCACTTTCACTTGCTTGAATAACAAAGAGCAAATACTTTGGATATTCATCTAATCGAAATGGTTGACCAGCCCTATCAATTCTTAACATTTGACAGTCATTTGGCACCTGAAGAGCAGAATTTCCGGTGTTTGCGGTCAAATCACGCAAATGATTTGGCTTAAAGCACTACCAGCACTGGCTAATGCACCTTTACAATACTTTACGAGCGACTAAGGGATCTCGCAGGATATCTGACGGCTAATGGCAGTCGCTTGTTGTTCGGCACTTGCAGTTTATGTATTTATTACTGGCATTTCGTAGCTCGGCCAGCAAATCCTGGACAGAAAGGGGCAAGGATCATGTTTCCAGTCTGAAATGAAAAGGGACGGGGGAGGGGAAAGAGCAGGGCAATCCGTAATAATCGTAATACAGAAAGCACTTTCAGCTTTTAACTTATTATTAGCTTTATTTTACAGTTGTCAGCCGGAGCAACGCCCCTGGCATTTGCAAGGACTTGTTGTGTGTCCTAGTTAACCCCCATCTAATACCTGGCGTGGAAGGTGTGTTTTGTACGGGGTCACGCCCACTTTTTACTGCATTTAATTCTCCAGTGAAGTATTTAATTTTATGACACGAGATCCTTTGAGCAGGTCGCAGACGGGGACAGAGAGTGTGCGGCCCTTGGAGGACAACAAATATGAAATGACTGTCATTTCTTGCATTTAGGGGCACTTTGGGGAGTACTTGGCAGCGTGTAACACCCAATACTTACACCCACACGCACACCTGGTCCACACACCCACACACCCAAACACCCGTACATCCATCGTTGTTGCCTGTTAGCTGCTTTGCTGTTTCCCTGTTTTGCTGGGGCATCATTAGCGTTAACGCCGTGTAGCGTTATGTTATATTTTGCCATATTCGGAGGGAGACGAAAGATTGGAACAGATCCTTGCCACCCACTCGGAGCGGGGTTATCGCATAATTATGCAGCATATTAATGTGCTCTTCCCCGAAGTCACCCCTTTTTATTATCATTCATATGCAAAGTTTCCCAACAATGTGGTGGCAACCGCCTTGTCCTCCACCTCCAACTCCTTTCCTTTCCAGTCCCTCATTAGCCGAACTCTCGCTCTGAGGTCGGGGATTGTTCCCATTTCCTTGCCATAATTCGTTTCGGGCTCGTAAATTTATTTCAATAATTGCCGGCTGCTCGCGAGTTTCATTTCATGGAGGTGCAAATAATGTTACTCACAGCCAGACACTCGCTTTCCCTTTTGCCATTTAGCTGCGAACAAAAATGTGTGAAAATATTAAAATAATAGTTGTAATTTATAACCAAATTGCCGGGAACATTACAATTTTCAGCTACTGCTACTGCTACTGCTGGTGCCATTAAAAATGTTTGCTAATTAAGTTTTCGCGTTTTCAGCAGTCGGGGGGCACTAATGTGAACACGCTCTTAAATAGTTTAACTTCTATATACATTCGTATATATCCCAGATATTCAGAGTTGGCAGTTTCTTGAGTCTGCAGAAAAAATGGTGCACCCCTCTAATTTGCACTTAATTAAAACTTGAAAGAGCAGCAAAAGAAATATCCACTCTTCGAGGGCACAAATAGAATTTCATTGCACTTGGCCGCCATCCAATATCCTGGCAAGAATGCCACGCCCCCTGGCTCGTCATAAAAAAATATATGCGAAGGTCCTGCCAACTGCAGCAAAAGGCAGGACAATCCGATCGGATCGCACGGTGCAAAAAAGGCAGGAAACGTAAATGAAACTAGAATCAATTTGGTGGCTGATGATAGCCATCACTTGGATGGAGATTAAGAAAACGTTCCCGACAGCGGCCAAAAACAATGAAATTTCGAAGCCCAAATACTTGCCAAGAAATATAGATGGAAGAAGCAAAAAAAAACTGAGCACTCATTTCGAAGTCCACCGAAATCTATCTTTATTTGGCGGCGTGAAAATGAAAGCCGGCAAAAAGCAAAACAACAAACCTGCCATATTTACCCCCCAGCTGTCGAGATAATGCATAAAATTATGTAAATATTCCGAAATTATCATTTAATTTCTAAAATTGTTTATGTTTATGCACGGTAATAAGCAACCTACAAAAACCGGCAGCCGCTTTGGTCCACCCCAAAAATACCAACCCACCCACGCACTTTTGGCGCACTTCAACTTAATTAAAAATTACTTTACAGACGCCAAATACTTTTAATTATTTTGGGTTCAGCGGTCGAATGGAAAGCGAGCCAAAACCGCCCAGCTACCCAACTACCCAGCCCGCTCCGGGGAAATGTTTTTCCATCCATTTTCCCGCACCATCCACCTACTCGCTTTTATGGCACCGCCATTGTTGATTTTGCATAAAGTACCCGGAGCTGATGCGATGATGCCCCATGCAGCCCAATTAAAAGCGTTCGGAAAACGTTTCGAAATAAAAATAATAATTCGAGGGCTGCATTTCGGGCATCCTGTATCCTGTATCCTTTCGGCCCGCCGGCAAAACGGAACGGACGGAGCGGAGCGGAATTTATGCAAACCGCGGGTGACGAGGCCCAAAAAAACCACCCGGAACGCAATTGATGGCTGGCTTCATTGATTTTCCATTTGATTTTACTCATTCGTTTTTATGATTTGCCTGCGAATCGAAATGTTCTCGTGCCCAACTGGAATCGCGTTCGGTAATGGTTGATTGTGCGATAGGATCCCTGCTCTTTGCACTCATTGTACTCCGAAAACCCTCCCAAAAAACACACTCCTCGGTGTTTTTTGCGCTTTGGGTCACAGTGAGCCACGTGATTCGCATTATTTGCAATTTTGGGTTTTTACGCGGCCCTCATAAAGTGCGTTTACGCGGATAGAATGGGTTGCTGCCTGCCTGCCATTCGATATTGTTTTTATTTAAACCACAGAATCGAAGGGTGGGCCTCTAATATCCCTCGGTTCTTTTAGAACTCAAAAATCCAGTCTTATTGCAATTTCAGTATGCGATCTTTGGCTTTGTCATTTATGTAATCAGAAAAGTATGAAATGCCACAGGAGCGTTGATAAAGTTATCTTGCCATTTAATTACACTCAGGGAAAACCTTTGCAGAACTATCTAATATCATAATGTCCGAATATAATGTATTTATTCATTAATAACATTGGAAAATTGTCGTCCTGTAAAAGTGAAATCTTAAATGTTGTGCAAAAAGGCTAAGGTTGTCAGTCTTAATTCAAAAATAATAATTTCGCTTAATTTTTTTTGTGTAAAAATGCAAAAAATGTTGTCTTGTTGTTAAGACCTTTTGCCCTATTTCAAGGTTTTGGACTCTTCTAAGGCTCCTGGAAAAGGCAACATATGAAGTAATTTCGTTCATTTCATAAATGAGATAGCGCACACACACGCCACATCCTCGAGCTGTTTTATCCGCTAAACTCCTGATTTATCTGCTATCCACTTGATGCGCGCTCCTCTTGTAATTGCGTTGGACCAGGACGAGTCCAAGGACTTTGTTCTATTTCTTTGCCAGTGCTTGACCATTTCCCTTGATTGCAATTGAATTGCATGCAATTTCCGCTGGTGCTCTCAGATTTAATACAATTGATAAATACGTTGTCCCAGTGTTGAGTGTTGAGGGCTTCTTTGTGACTTGGCAGCTGTCTAACAATGAGTGCTGCTGCTGGCCGGCTTAACCCCTTGATGCCAAATGTCCAATGCCCAATGCTCGATGTCCGGTGTCTAGCGTCCAGTGTCCACTGGCCGTCGTCCCAAATGGAAAACACTTCACACCTAGCTGCCAAAATAAGAGTGAGAGAGGAAAAGCCTTTTCACCGAGCGTCAGGGACTGAAAGCCTGGCACTCAACCGGCGGGCTGGCCAAAAATGTTGTGCGCTTTTAATTAAAAGTAATGTCATACAATTCCATTACACTCGGCCCGAAATGTGTGCGCTACACATTTACATATCCCGGCTAGCAAGGAGCCTTCGTCCGGTGGCTTTCGTCTCTCTTTCACACTTTGGGCCACCTTTTCCGAGTGTCCTGCTGCTCCATCTTTCAGCCAGGACTCTGTCTCGGCTTTGTCATTTGTATTTGTTTTATTTCCATGCCGGCAGCGCACTTCGAATGTGGCCCACTGGCAAAGTGACAACAAAAGTAAATTAATGTGCGTAGATCTTTGCCCCGAACCCCACCACATCCTATATCCTTTTACTCCCCTGTACAAGTGTGTGTGCGGTTTTTGCCTCTGCCTCTACCGGTAATTTATTGCATTCAAACATAATGGAAAATATTTTTGCTACCCTTCCATTAGACGGGGACTCGACGATGACGAGGACAAGACATTAGCATTAAGTTTATATCCACACATCAACTGTCCTGATGATAGAGCCTGATCACCTGCCCACCTGCCCACACCGACCTGCCTTCCACCTGGCATATTGGGTATATTAGTGATGACCCCCCAAATATAGACAAATTGCTTGGCCCATACGTTCTCATTTCGTTGGATGCGTTCCGTTGTTAGCCATCTGAAGGGGGAGGGGCTTCGACCTGCTATCGATATCTTACTTAAAAACGAATTGACATTAATTGAAGGCATGCCAACGGCAAACAAAACTAAATAAATAACAACGACTGGCCAAGGAATGTGCGGCCAGGCATGTGGAATGCTGCATGTCCTGGCTGGAGTTCCTGCTTCGGTGCTTGTCCAGGCACTGGAAAAATATATATAAATATATTATTATTTAAAAGGTATACAATTTATTAGAAAATACTATATAGAGAAATTTTTGTGTTTTAGCGACAAACTTACTTTACCATTTACAAGTGCTTGTTTAAAAACGTTAAAACATCGAACTATCACCTCTTTCACTTAGTTCTGATAAGCAAGCTACCTTTTCTTGCAGTGTACATGCACTGTGAGAGCGGGGACCTTGTTGGCTTCGAGTCGATATTGTGGCGTCGGCCGACCAAGTTTTCAACATGGCAAATTCAATTGTCGTTTGATGCGGCGACAGCCCAGCCGCAGCAAACCGAAGTCAGCCACATCAAGGGGCACCAGGGGCATAGTGGCCGGGCCTTGAGGACGGGACTGCCAGCGGAGCAGCATATTTGCGCCATGCCTCGGCATTCACCTGATGAATTTATCACAGCTGGGAATGAGTACTCTGTCGGGGCGCAGGAGCAGGAGCAGGAGGAGAAGGAGGAGGAGCAGTGGCAGCCAACACAACCACAACAGTTGTCGTTGTCTGCTAAATTGGTTTTCTTTTTGTCAATTGGGGATTTCGATTGTTGCAAGAGGCCAAAGCGACGACATTGCCGGAGAATCTAGAATCCGGGAATGGAAAAAAGCTGCCAGGATAAGTAGTAAGTAAAATAAAGTAGGAGGAGATACGACGGCGCTCGGAAAGATTCCGCCACGACAGAGGCCCGCTGAGACAAACTGCCGGCAAGAAGTTAAGCGCACAAACATCAATGGGGTCAGCTAATGCTCCATCCCCATCTCAATCGAGTATTGATAAAGTCGAGGAAGGCCAGAGCTCGTTTTCCCCCGGTTTATCCCCGGTCTTCCCCCTTGTGGCACCCTTGAGGCCCCCGCGGGCAATGAGTAAACAATGACATAATGACAAGTGGCGGAGAGTTTAAGTGATAAATAATTAATTGATTTTTGTTGCAACAAAAGCAAAGATGGTCAGGATGGCTGGACGCTCTCGAGTCCCGAGGAAAGAAAAGAAGTTCCAGACCAGGCAACGAGATAAGTTAAAAGGTAGATTAAGATAAATGGCGACTCGTTCTTCGGCTGTCGCAGCTGCCACGCCCCCTGCCGCCCAGCCGCCCCATTCTATCCCCCAGTTCCTGTGTAGTTGTTATTTTTTAAACACGAATTTGCCGGCATTCCTCTTGTTTGTTCCTTCGCTTGTTTCGCATAATAAAACAACAGTGGGTTGGCCAAGAAGCGGGAGTAATCGGGCCATCCAGCCTCCTGGGGGCGTTTGGCCAGTTGTGTCCTTTTTATTGGCCCATCAGCGGCACTCGGCCCGGAAGTTGTGCTGTCTATTTCCGCCAGCGTTTGATTTCGGAATTGTTATTTTTATGAGCCGGCCCACTGTAACTCTACCTTTTCATGGGAAACTGGAACGGATTTAAGTGCTGTGCTGGTGGCAATAGCTTAACCATCGAAAACTCTAGTGGGTTGCCAAAAACTCCATATGTATATCCCGAAATCGATTTTAACTGCGCTTCTCGAATTGCTTTCAATTTACAGTTATCCTAATGTTATTTATATGTGGAATTGTCCATTAACCTACTTGTGCACTTTCCGTGTATGAAATATTACAAAGAGAGTAAGCTGCCTTACATTCGTGGAAAAGGTAAAGCCTCGTTAGTTAATTGATATTTAATGTTCAATTAATTTAAAGATTGAATGGCCCTTTCCTTCCATCGAAAATATTATGATAGGCCGCCCTTTTATCTGTCAACTCTTTCGATTCATGTTTGCTTGGCCCGAGTATATTTATATTTTCATACCAGTCGATATATTGATTGTGGCTTAATCAGCGGATCTGGCCGGGTATTGCCCAGTTACGCACTCAACGAGGTCCTTTCATATGCCACATTCTCAATGGCCACACTGCGTATGCATAATGCCGGCCCTAATGCCACTAAAAAGTCGCTGATTGTTATCACAATGTCACCGGGACCCAAAACAAAAAGCAAAATCGAATATACAAAAAGCAAACACAAATAGGCAACGTCAGCGGTGTCGCTGGTGGCTTTTCATTAATTTTCGGCACGCAGGGTCGCTGGTGGGCAGGGGGTTCTGACCGGAAGGGGGCGTGAGGCGTGAGTACATACTGGTAGAGCGGCTCGAAAGTCCTCCCAAGCCAATGGTCGTCTCATGTAATCCTGGCCAAAACCCACGCGTCTCATGTGCCCGTAGGTGTGTTGGTGTGTGTGGGCTCGAGTACGAGTGTGCGTGTGTGTGTTTGCCAAAGTCGGCTGGAGTGTGCTCCCAAGTGAATAATTTGTTATCAGCGCATAATCAACGAGACAGCCGCAATACATACTCACACCCCCAACGATGGGCGGTTCTCGGTTGGTGGAAGTCGTGGGGCAGTGGGTCACCGAAGGAAAGGTGAGGTCCTGACCATTTTACTTAACGCTGCCACACATTCAGGCCACTATGCATGCACAGTTGTGGTAAGATAACTAGGATTTTTCACTAAATGTTAATCTTATACTCATATACGATAGTGCATATCTTTTATTTTAAGCTATTAAGATCTCATGTCTATCTCAAACATAAAATATAAAATTGGATTTATTTTTATTCTTAAGTAGATTGTTGTTGTACCCTTAATTGTGCACGAATGTTTGTGGGTAAAAAAGGTTGCCGCCATCAAAATAATTACGATACAGGGCTCGACATGCATGTTGTTGCCGCACTGAGTGCGTTTGTGTGTAGCAATGCGTGTGCACAACAACAAAAAGTCATTTAGTTAAAAACCTGACTTTTTATTTGCGCCGCGGGTTGTCCCCCTCGGAGCCCCTTAACCCCTGCCGGTGCCCCCTTAACCCACTGCCGCCCATTCTGTGTCCCGTGGAGCCAGCCAGGCGTTGAACACTTCATCAACTCATCAGAGCGCGCCCTTTTTGCATGTCCTTAACCGTTTAACGGCGCCCGGCTCACCCACACCAACGCATCATTTATTGCTGCGGTTGCTCCTCGTACGTATTTTTGTTTGTTTGTCTTGGCCCGACTCTCAGGCTTACACTTATCCACACACAGACGCACACGCACACATCAAACGTAAAATACACAAAATTACTCTTATGAAAATTAATAAGTTAACTTTTTCTACGCCCGACTCATCCCCGGTACACTTTTTATTGCGCTCATGTGTAAAAGTACGAAAGTGTATACGTACCTATAATATTCCGGGGAATATTTATATTTTCACTTCTTTCATATTTTGTTGCTTTCGCTGCCTGTTTTGCTTCATTTGAACGCATTTGGCTCGCGTAATGAAAGTAATTGAAATTAAAAGTAAAGAAACGTGTTGCACGTAATACATGTAAATATCTGCGCGAGTGTGAGTGCCCGTGTGTGCCGCTGTGCGCATGTATGTGTGTGCACTTTGCTGGCTGTTCCAAATTAATCCCTAAAGTAATTAGAAAAAAAATTCCAAATGAGTTCGAGTAGCACGAATGTCTGAGCGAGTTGGGATCGCAGAAAGGTTCGTGCCGAGTGCATATTTTGCAGGCAAATTCCGAACTTTGGCACCACGACAACCGCGAGATAATGTGGCAAATGGAGGAGTGGCCCACAAAAGTGTGATTCCTAAAATGTGTGCCAGCCCCAACGACTGAAATATCAAAGCAAGAAGTTAATACTCCTTGAAGCTGTCAAGGAAAAAACGTCAATTAAATGTAATTAAATACATTTCCTTTGATTGAGGGCAAAGGTTTGAAAAAAGGATGATTCGCTGTGATCCGAAAGGGTTAATAAGTCGTTAGCCAGGTTTTCAGTTCAAAATTGAAAAGGTGATGTTTTAAGAGCACCCAAAACTTTCTTTTCTTCAAATTAAATTAAGTGGCAACACAGCTTAGCAATTAAAATATATGCGTTTTGAGATTAATTTCAAGGTGCTAATAAATCAAACGACTTTGAGTTAGATACAAACTAATTTGAGTTCTGGTGTGCAATAAATTCGTTATATATTGTTTGCAGTTATTTCTTTTTATAATTTTCGATAGTAAAGCTCTTGCGGAGTGGAACTGCGGTGTGGCCGCATGTTTCCGGCTCGTTTGTCCTGGCTGCAGGATGTTGGTTGCTGGCTGAACTGCCAGCGAAAGTTGAATTACGCCAGTCGCGAAATTTCTGTTTTGGCCAGTCTCTGAAATGTCAACGCTTCTGGGCGAGCGCGAAAACTTTTCAGTCCTTCAAAAAAATATAGGAGGGATATGTGTGTCCACACAAAGTTGCTGTTGAGACTGCCAGCGGAAACGGAAACGTTTTGGCAGCGTGTGAAAAGCAGCCGAAAACCAAGTAACGACTGCTGGCTGGTTGGTTGGCCGCTTGTACAAACGGATAGCTGCATGCCAGGCTCATTATGATTCAATTTCCTCGCTGCAGGCGCGTCTTTAATTTACCACCCACACACAAGGACACAGAGGCTCAGACTCAGGCCACCCGTTGTGACAAATAACCGAAGATTTTCATGGCATTTGGCAGTGTTTATCTGCTGCATTAGCACACGCACAATGCCAGTGGTCGAAATGGTCGAGATGGCCAAATCCTGGCCCATAGATTCCGCAATTGCAACACTGTCGAAATTCCGCTGCCATTCGGCGATGGCTCGCATATTCGCGTATCGACATTGCCCTCTTGGCCATCGTGGGTTAAGGTGGATGGGGGTCCTGCCTGTCTGTTGGTCTGTCGGTCGCCGGCTTCCGCACAACATTTATCAAATTCGGGGATGCCTGCTGCAACGTTACGCGCCAGTTCAAAGTCCAACATTAAGTTCCAGGTATTTGCAACTTTTCGACAAAGGATTTTTGGCTGCAATCGCGGCCATAAATTACGGCTATCCCCATTCCCCCGGCTTGCTGTGTTCTGTGTGTTACGCTGTGTCTACTTAGCGCATAATTAGCTGCATGAAGTTTGACAGAGGGGCTAGGACGAAGTCGAGGTGGCCAAATTAGTGTTCGAGAGAAAAATGTCTGCGATGATAAATGTGGAAATAATGTTCCTGCTGCTGCTTCTAGGGAATTAGCATTTCAGAGGACGCCTCATTTCTTAAAGCTCCAAGCACCCGAGTAACCATTAAGTTATCCCACACCTCGAAACTTTCCACATCAGAGCCAAGGAAACGAATAAATAAATCAGAAATCGTTAAGTAAATAAATAAAAAATCATTTAAGCAAATACAAATCAGAGAGAGGGCGCAATCGGTGAAAGGAAAACGGAATGAAAAAAGGAAAATGTTGCGACCTTTTATTGTTGTCATCTGAGTACGTATCTGTGTGTGTGTTTGGGGGTGTCTGTGTGCTTTCATCGCTCGCTTGTTTGCACTTGAAGGCATTAAAAACTTTTTCTTGTGAATAAACGTGAATGAAGTCGTGTGAAATCAATTGTAAACAGGGTATCAATACCAATCCAAACACTCTTGCTCGGGCCACATGTGTTTTGCTGGCAAACATTGATGGGATAAAGAGGCGATAATCATAATCAGCTTGCCGCACATGCACACACACAGGAATTTGTGTGTGCTTGTTCAACCAAAAGGTGTACACCTGCCATTGGGTATTTGCAGAAATTTCCCAGGGGTTGTGGGATGCATGGAATGCAATTGCAGAAGGGAATCCGGCAAACGAATAAATAAAATGCATGCAACCATAATTTAAAAGACAAAGGCCATGGCCTTTGGTTGGGGGGTCAGAAAAGATTCACTGCGACATACTAATATTGTAATCATAAATTTTCATAAACAATTTTGCTTGCCTGCAGTCGTCCGACTCTTGCTTCCTCCGCTGACTCTACGAATTCCGGCTCGTGTTTCCCGGCGACCACGACATTTATAATAATTAATTGTGCGCAAATATATGCCCGCAAATGGTCAGCGGAGGCAGGCCAAAGTCAGTTTCAGTTCCACTTCCATTTCCGTCTAATGAAAGGTCCCTGCTCGGGCGCCACTAGCGCAGCCAGTGCAAACTGTGAGTTATTTGTGTCGCCCCGAAACGCACACAAACACACAATCGCATACGGAGCAATAGAATTTACAGCCCTCGTTTTGGGGTCGCAGCCCCGACGACCCGCGGTCAGCAAAGGTGCGACACATAAACTCGAACGGATGGGCAAGCCGAATAAAAAACGTAGCATACTGTTGTGCGTACGAGGATACGAGGAGTGGGGCAGAGCGGACTTTATGCTCGGCGTGCGATTGGGCTATCTGGTGGGGGCCATCTTCATTCGGGTCCGCCGCACCAAGCAAAAGCCAACAAATTGCAACATTTATTCTGCAAGATGAATGGTCGCTTGACAATTTATATGTGTGGCCATAATTTTGACCTGCCTGCCTGCCAGGGACTGAAAGTGGAACTGGGACCACAGCCCCCAACTTCAGAATACCGGATACGGAGGGCATGGCTTCTCGATCTCCTTACGGCCGTCCGCTCATAATGGCCAAAAATTAAAAACAGTAACCACCAGAAGACGAAGCGACCGCTAGGGAAATGGCAATGTGTGAAATAAATTGCTAAATAAAATAAACGAGCAAACACACGGCGACAAATGAGCAAACCGCAAAACGGGCGGAAGTAAAATGGAAAATAGACAATGCCCAAGGAGCGACGCCCGAAAATAAATGCAATTAAAAGCGATAAAAATAAAGGAAAGCGACTTTAATGGCACAGGGCATTTAGTGGAACGCCGCTTAGATAAGTCATAAAAAATGCTTTGGCGGGAATTTAAAAATATAGCACGCTTTAAGTCTTTACGGCAATGCTCTGAAAATGAATACTTTGAATACTTATAAATAGACTCATTTCTATAATGAATGATATTGTAGACTTAGGCATAATATGGACATAAAGTTATTTATTTGAGTTAAACGCTTGTATGAAAATGCATATCTAACTGCATTCCTCTACATCTGAAAAAGCTTTATCAATAATATTTATCAGACTTATTGCGAAATTGCCTATGGGTCACTGCGTGGCAAAGTCGCACTTCCGCTGGCTCGCTTTTCCTTGCGGCTTTTTGGCCTTATTTATGCGTTTCCCGCTCCGTTTCATTATGCGCTGCTTTTCCAGCGCCACTTGGACAGTTAATTTTGAATTGTCACCGAGCACGTTAGCCTCGAACCGCCTGGAATCGCAGCGGGTGGCTGAGCGTGCTGAGGGGACTGAGGTGGAAAAGTAGCTCTAGGAGTTCATTGTTATCGCCGTGTTATGCACATTCCACGACAATTAACACGCGAGCCACTTGAGCAAACAGCGGCAATGGCGATGGCGATGGCGATGACGACGACCAAGTGGCTGCATAAGCGATAAAACGTTCGATACACAATGTCCTGCCGCCGCCGGTCAAGCGAGTCCTGGCTACTTACTCACACCAAAATCCGGAGGATTATGCGGGCGGTTTGGGGAGTGCGTGTGCGCCTGTCTGCCTCCGGTTTGATTTATTTGGTTTTGTTTTTTTCCTTCTCGTTTCTGTTATTTTTTTTGTTCGTACGTTTAGGTTTTTATTTTGTTATTCGTGCTTTTGTTGGCCAAGCCAACCCTGTAAACCTGAACACCTGTTGTTGTCCTTAGGAGCTACTTTGCGACATCGTCCTGCGTGGCCCGGAATTTAATTGCCCTTTGTTGTCGCTTTCGTCGTTGTCGTTTGTACGGCTCATTTATTTACATTTTGTTAACATAAACAATGCGTAAAAGTTCGATGGCTTTGCCCGGCATAGTGGGCGTGGTCCTGGGCGGTCGGGATAATTTTGATTGCCTGCGCTTTTTGGCCGCTCCGAATGTGCGTGCGAGTTGGCCTGTTAATAAGCTGGCCAACTATATCGTATATACTCCTGGCCGGGTAGCGGGTCAGTCGGCAGCTCGCCTCGGAAATTGGCCATTGTGGTGGCTAATGCGTGTGCCTAAATGTGTAGATAATTTATGCGTGGCATGTAAATATTGACATGGCCCAGAGCCAGCTGCCCACGCCCCCGCACCTGCCTCCAGCGCCCACTCGCTCAGCGAAAGTCAATTAAAATTAATTTTCATTGAATGCCAAGCGAGGCGGAGGTGCGACGCACTGAGGCGTAAGTCCTGCAGCCCGTGGACTGCAAGACAAAAGAGCCGAAAAAGGAGGTGCAAAAAGGAAAATTCGGAAAAATTTCTGGGTGAAAACATCTAGAAAATTGCGCAATTTCCTGCGCCTGCAGATACGAGAAACACGAATTTATGCACAATACTCTCGCACTCACTCACTCACTCACTTTTCCGCCTCGCTCTGGCTCTCGCACATTCATTAAAAGTCGAGTCCTGGCCAGCAGGACATTGGGGAATCGCAACCAAATTAGTTGCACAGCCAGTTATTATTACTGCAGTGCTGAGCCGCTTAGACCGACTAAGCCAAAAACGGAAAGGAAACGAAACGAATCCGAATCTGAATCTGATTCTGAGTTGAACATGGCCAGAGTTCGCTTTTTGGCCCTGGCCAATTTAAAGTTATTTGTAAATGCAACTAATTTGCCGTAGACAAAAGGGACTTCTTCAGGCCTTAATTATCAGCTTGGTTCTGCTTCTGCTTCGGCTCCCGGCTTGTTCCCGTTGTTGTTGTGTCAACCCTTTGTTGTTGGCTTTTCCCCCCGCTCGGTCCGCACCGGAAAAATGTACTTAATTAACATGCAACTGGATCATGGAGACTCAGTTTTGAGTTTCGTTTGAAAGGCGAGCGCCCAGCTGCCTCGCAGCCACTTTTGTTCCCGGTTCAGTTGGATCTGACAAGTATCGATGGAATTTTCATCTCGACTGGGGCTCCAGTTGCCTTTTGTGCAAATGATAGCATTATGCTAACTAATAAGCTTTTGCCGTTTGCTCGCCAATGCGCTTGTAATTAAAACTGCGCGCAGCTTGATGAGCGCGACATTTCTGAAAGCCACTAGCACAGAAGTTATTTTAGACGCTAGCCTTAAACGATAAGCGGACGTTTAAGATATCCGCAGGTGTAGATGTCAGAGATTTCACACACCTACGGTCGGTGTGAGCCCCGGTCTATGATCTGACATGATTGGCAAGAATGTTGCCATAGTAGCTGGGGATGGTTAGGACATGGCGCAAGCGTCGCTGTGACGCCGGCAGCGGTAACCACAACAAGCGGAGCAGGCGGCGTCCTCGTTCCGTTTTCGTCCTCGCTGTCGTCGTCAATAAGTCAAAAGTTGGAATTTCATTATGCCAGGCCCGAAAGTAGGCAACGCATTTTGGCACACAAACGGCTAACGGGGAGGGTAACTGAAACTAAAACCCACTGCCGCGCCATTGGCTGATGTCCTGATGTCCTGATGTCCTTACCCTCCACGGCCTACGCCCCGGATCCTTGCTGCCCGTCCCCTTCCCCCTGGCCGGTGCCGTGGCATTCCTCATGCCATCGCCGCCCCTTGTGAGAGACAACATGCGCTGCAAATTTGTCATTTTGCCAAACGTCTAGCGATGTGAGTTAGTAACCGACGACATCGACGAGGACGAGTTTTAGCAGCCGACTCAGGCCGGAAAAACGAAAAAAAAGCAGAGAACCGAAACCAACTACTAGAACGGGAAGCAAATAAAAATTGAATAGCGAGCGGAACAGCCTGACATTGGCGGGGCATGGTGGGCACAGGGGTTGGGTTTTGGGTAGCAAGTTCCGGGAGGCTTTCATGTTGCTAGCGCAAGTAGAAAATTAAATTCTTGTTTCGCACGTCATTTAAATTCGACATTGTCAGTGCGATACAGTGATCACTCGCAATGTAAACCGTAGGAAACAGAATGTCGGCCATGATCTCTATTGCGTGAGATATTGCTTGTCCTTGCAGGTGGCCACCCTGGTGTATCCTTGTTGTTTTGATAGGTTTTATTCCTATTATTCATATAACTTTTGAGTTCACTGTACTTGTGTATCTATGTTGGCCTGTGTATCGCAGCCGCGGATAAGACATCGACAGCTGCGG
Organism: Drosophila simulans; assembly: GCF_016746395.2. Classification (NCBI taxonomy): domain Eukaryota; kingdom Metazoa; phylum Arthropoda; class Insecta; order Diptera; family Drosophilidae; genus Drosophila; species Drosophila simulans. The sequence continues at coordinate 24,239,345 of NC_052523.2, read as the reverse complement.
TGGTGGCAATGCGTTTAATTTCATTTGCGGCTCTCGCTGCTTGGCAACCGCAGTTCCAGCTCCAAGCCAGCAGCTTCCATAAAAAGCAGTCGAGGCAGCCGCCAATCGTGTCCGCTTGATTTGACTCGACTGAGGCGAAGTTGGCCCGTTCCATTTGCAGTTGTTATTGAGACGGCGACAAGGCTGAGCTTCTTCGTGCCATCAGAGTAAATGCAATCAGGCATAAGCCGGGCACAAACAAGTTCTGAGTGCGAGTGTGCCCTATGTGCTGTGCAGGGGGTATAATGATCATGATCTACAGTTGCCACCTAATGCCGAGGGAAATGACGTTAAGGGTTTAAGTGGGGACGACACGCCAACCTTGAGGACACCGCCCGTGGCGAAGAAAAGTATGCGACACTTTTAGCGGCAATCGAATGATGCCACGTTTTTCGCAGTCATCGTCGTCGTCGTTGGCCAAAGACAACAATTATCCGGCGGAAAAATGGGGGGCGGGTCTTTCAGGGGGAGTGAGTGGAGTGGAGCGCTTGGTCACTAGCAATGAAGTCGCAAAGTCGTAAAAATTATTTTGTGACAAATCGTCCGCGTACGTGAGCCTCATTTAAATGCGTGAGTCCCAAAATGTTATTAACAATTCAACGGGCCATCTCATCCCCCGCATAGAAAAGAAATGACTTTGGGCGGGGTTCAAAGGCCAAGCCCAATTCGAAACCGCTGAAAAGTGCGCATCAACTATTTCAACTATTTTGCCACGCACAAGTCCTCGAAGCGAACCGCTCTCCAAAGTTTTCCACAGCGCAAAAGTACCGTGCATATGTTGATAACTTAAATATAAAGATACAAATCATTTAGATACTTTCTACCTTACTACAGCTATGCACGGAACCCATTTGAAAGTACGAACATCTTTCCTTGGTAGCTTGGATTTAATGAAGAAAGCCCTTCAAATAGACGACAAAACAGTGATTGATTTGGCATAGTTTTTCCCACAGTGCAGCGGCCCCAACCCTCGCACATGGGGAATGCTAACAACAACGTGACATGGCTGAAGAAAAGGGCAAGTGGTATGAACTGGATTGGGTTCAGTCACTCGGCGAGTGATGTAATATGTAATATGCGACTATCAGGAGGACTTGCTCAGCGCTCGCTAAGCTGTCGCCTGCATGTGTCGCCGTGCATGTGTTATGAGGAGCCACTGTATTCGCTCGCAGTATGGGGGAACGTTTTAAAATAGTAAAACGCCGCTCCACGCTGCCGCTGCCTGCCATAAGCGGCAAATTGCGTGCCATGGAAAATTGTGCGTGAAATGTAAAGTACACCCATAGACTCGGACAGTTCGCCCCCTCGCCTGCCATACATCCCAGCCATATAGTTATCCTGACATTGCATTGCGTGCGTGTCCTGCTCGGATCGAGAGTCGCCCCATTCTGTGCCTAAGTCATAACTGTTTGGGGTGCGTCGTCCTGAACGTTTCCCTCCATTTCCTATGTGCCCCACCATCCAGGGCTGCCATGTATCAGTGCACTTTGGCTCCGAGTTGCAGGCCGTCCTTTTAAGTAAATTAAGCATAAAAACGCAAAGTGGACGCCATTATGTCGCAGTGCGTCGGCATCGTTGTTGTTTTTCCCGCCCCATTTTCGTGGCAGTGTGAAAACGAGCTCGAGAATGAAAGCTCCGTCGACTCGACTGACATTTCAACGTTTTTCGCTTTTGCCACTTTCTAATTTATTTATGGAATACGCACACATACACACGCCCAGTAGCTCCCCTATACATATATGCATCGGAATTTCCTCGCTTTTCCTTCCTTTAATTGCAGTTGAAGTGCGTGTAACAGTGCACTCGGCGCTTATGGATATTGTTGCTATTAGATTTGCTAAGGGGACTCATATTTCTCTTGATTCACGCAAAAGAATAAACAATCAGTCAGTAATTCTTATGACCCCTAATGGGGGATTATAAAAATATCTAGAATTGAAAATCCGAGTCTACATTCTTAAAGAATTATATTATATCATATTAATTTAGCATTTAAAAAATCATTACAGATTGCAGAGCGATTTGAGTTGCTCTTGATCGGCCTCAAAGAGAGCCATAAACTATTTTAACAAGTAATTTGCATACCAATAGGCAAGCAATAAAACCCACAAGTTTCCCCCAGTTTAATGGACTTTGAATAAAATACAACTAATTTCGCTGGCATATTCTCGTGCGGTAATCATCCATGGCTGCTACGTAAATAGACATGATTTCATAAACTATTTGAATTTAATGGTTTTGTCATTTCACAGTCTCCAGAAATTGATTACTGCCTTCACCCAATAAAAGTTGACTGATCCTTGGCCGAGGGCTGTGTCGGTCGTAAAATTGTCCATAAACTTTTTTCCACTTGTTTGGCAATTGTCTCGATGCTCGTTTAATTTTTCAACACGACTCGTTTTCCATATCGTGGCAAATGACTATTAGCCGATGTAACGAGTGCCAGTGCCCCATTGTCCTGGCAAACAGTGCGTAACGGAAGTTTGTCGTCCTTCCAACAGGACGAGGCCAACGGCAATGAGGAGGAGCAGCAGCAGCAAGTTGACGACGCATTGATTAGCGCGTGCCATTTGCCTATCATAAATGTCATAAATTGATTGTCGTAAAGAAATGTCAACGAGGAAGTTTATTTGTTTTACGAGGCCAGGCTACGAAACGTTTTACAGTCGGTAAAACTGATATAGAATTTCTCTTGGGCGCCGTTTTGCGTAATGAGTAAGTGACGTCGGCCCATAAAAAGGGTTCCTTGTGCCGCGTTAAAGACTGGCACGCCCACGTCGCGTATACGCAATTTAATAGCCGCACATATTGGTAACGAAAATGGGATTGATTGACGCTCGACAAAGGTGGCTTTCGGCGTTTTCAAATTGTCACGCTAATTGTGGAACATGTGGGCGTGGCCGAGGGCCTTTGCACTGATTGTTTTTTTTGGGGGCGGACGAGCGAGTTTCGTGCAGACAATTCGACATTGCTGTCATGTTAAATTCATGACACTTTGTGACTGGGCTCGTAATTGATTAACTTTGATTTGAAATTGTTTTCGACTGGCCAAAGTTCACTTGCATGCCAAATCCGAGTCCGCATAGTTATCCGCATGTAAATACATGGTAAACAAGTCAACAATCTGTTTACCAGAGAAAAAAAAATAACCCAAATTAAATCCTTGGCCACAACAACACAACACAGCTCCTGGGGTCAAAACGAAAATTTGCGCTTGCATTTCAAAATACGTAATTTCGCACATGGCCAGACAATTTTAGTTTTTGTTTCTGTATTTTTTGCCCTGGCTCTGGCTGCTCTACGGGCTAAATAAAACATTAATCCATACATATTTCATGTTGCCTCCTTTCGCATGACGAAATGTCTTGGGGCTGAGCAATGCGAATGCTTTTTGGCAGAGCACAAAACTTCTTAGCCAAATGCGTTTTATTAATCAGTGTGTGCGCATGTGGATGTGCCTGTGCCACTCGACTGCACTCACACACACACACACACACACATTCATACGGCTCCCTCGATTGTGCTTACATATTCATAAATGCATAAATTGAAGGTAGATTCGCAAGGAAAACATTTCGCATCACTCTACATCAAAACTCTGCCCCGCCTTTCTCCTTTTTTCTTTCTCCAAGTGTGCGTGTGTGTATTTTTCTTACGGCCATCTGCGATAGCTTTGCTTTCTCTTTCTCTGTTGTTTGCTTTTAATTTTCGAATTTTGAAATAATGCCCGTAGTTATTTGCTTAAGTGTGCGTATAAAAATCAAGTATACGCACCGATAACATACCATTCTAGCACATTTCTCTTCTCTTCAGTGTGTGCCACTGCGTTTCGAGCAGAACAAAGTTCGAGAGTGGAAATATCTCGGTTGCTGCAGTTGCAAATGCAAAAATTCCAGCCTCCATGGCAATTGCATAGGTGTGGATTGACGAGTCTACGAATATGGGTTGATTTCAGCTGGCAGATATCAGCTGGATCCCTTATGCAGCAGCCCCTGGATGCGACTGGCTTACAATGATATCACAGACTGCCTGCATCGTTTTTAACGAGCACAAACAACAGGCTCTGTTGTTGCCATTTAATTAATTAACAAAGCATTCAGAATTTATCGAAAGAAGTTTCGGCAAAATGCAGCTTGCAAAATGCAGCAATTAAACGAAGAAAGTTTGGCAAATAAAGCCCACAAAAACGACCAATTAGGACCTGCCATTCGAGCCAAAGTCAATCTCCGGACGCCCAAAACCTAAATCATCCTTCTATGACAAGCCGAATCTTTGCCCCCAAAGAATGCGCAACTAACTAATCTAATTAGGCGAACAACAAACATCGCAGGATATACCATATATACACACATATGAAATGCCTGCCTCTCGTAAAATGAATTTTATGACAGTGCATAAAAATGTTGAATGGAATTAATGAGCAAAAATTAGACATTAGATGGTTGAAGAGCAGATACAGATACAGATACAGATACTACCACTCAAGTATTCAATGACCGCAATTGACATTTATGTGGCGAAGCCGCCTGCGACCGGGATAATCGAAATAAAATGCAATTAATTGAATTTATCGCTGCAGTTAGGGGCCCTAAATGTATCCCATTCCCCAAAAAAAGTGACACAAATGTAATGTTTGCATAGTAGATTGTAATTGGATGGGGAATCTCAAAAATATATAATATATTTGAAGGAAAAAGTAGGTACACAGAATATTGTATATTAATATGCAGATTTTTTAGGAAAGTACATGGTTTGATTAAAAGTTGGCAGGCCAGCAACTTGGTCAACGGTTGACAGTTATTTTCACAGTTCAACGACAAATTTATGAGCTTTAAATTACACATGTCCCTTCGTCATAAATCATATCGCACGGACAGATATGAATTTGGGCGGATAAAGAAGCTGGGGAATATTCACATCCACTTTTGGTATTGGCTGCACTGCAAGTGTTTCGGATGCAACGGCAAACACTGCGAGTCCGAATCCAAGTCCCTGGCCCTTTCTTGTTCCGAATCCCGGCCATATCCCAATCCCTATCCCTATCCCTGTCCGCACTCGTATTCCTATTCCTGTTGCAATCCCAAATCGAGTCGCCGGCCTTTGTGCATTGCCACTGACCATTCATCCGGCTCGTTCACTTGCACGTCGTCGTATTCATTCCTTTTGCCACGGTTGCACATTGTCACCGGAAGTGGCACACAACCGCACAGCACACACACAGTGCCACACTCAGTTCCAATACTAAGACCATTCCTATTCCTATTCCTATTTCCATTCCCAGTGCCAGTGTCATTTAGCCGTTGACATGGCAGCCAACCAACTTCCTTCGACTTTGGCCAGCTGCCGCTTGGCTTCTGTACACCGCAAACAAAAATTTATCTCAATCAAATATATATTTATTTTTTAGATAAACAAATACAAGTGCTTCACTTTCTCGATTTGTCAATAGCCTGAAATATATACGTTTAATGTAGACAGAGGTATGTTTTCTCACTGTGCAGCCGCTTCCCTACTGCCTTGCTCCACTTTTCCCATTGCCATTGCAAATTCTATGCAGTTTCTTATTCTGTTTATATGGCAGGCAGCATTGGCATGCAACGCATGCGTGTGGCACATGCCACACATGTCGTGTCCAGCTCCAGGAGCTCCTCCTGCGACGCCTGCTACTGCTACTGCTACTGCTGCAGTCCTGCCGCTCCTGTTCCTTTCCAGCTGCATGTTGTTGAGTTTCATGAAGTGTTTGCGGCTTTGTCGGACAACAGCGACATCCCACCACGACATCAACTTAAACTGATGGAGGACGGTCACCGGGAGCCGGCTGCCGTTGAGGGCGATTAAACTTTTTCGAGAAACCGAAAAGGTCTGATGATCATCACCATTAGAGATATACGTAGTGGCCAGGGTCGGGCTGGTTTTTATGCCACGCATTACGACCATAATCCCAACGGGGAGGCGGAGAACACGGCCACCGAGGGCCATCAAATTGCTGCAAGGTCCCCCATAAAATGCATAACTAAAGCGCAGTCTTATACTTCGCATTCATAGGTGCACAATGGTGTTGCATGCCTCCGTCCCCGCCCGCAGAAGCCCCTTCTCCATCTCGTGGCCTTTATTAGATGTCACGTGTTTGTTGTTGTATCTGTAGTTTTGTGGCTTTGCGGTTGGGTGATAAATTTCATTGTCTTCGCTAGTGCTGCTGCTGCTGCTGATGCTTCTGCTATATGATCCCCGTTTTTTTCGCCATTCATCTGCGTCCTTCAAGCCATATCAGCAGGAGCTATCCGAGTGAGCGACTTGAGGCCCTCGCCACGGCATCATCACCAGGTCAGGATTTGGCATTGTGCACAGCGGAAAACTTCTTTATAAGTGCACACCAAGCTGCATAAAATTTTTCATATGATTAAACCTTAAAACTAAAATACACTGCGCACGGTTTTTAACACTGAAATGTGCCTTTTATTTTGTTCTTCTATGATTCTAAGCATGTTAATTACCTAAACTTACCACTAGTATTTTGCTCTGTACCGTTTCAGTCATGTGTGCCATCGGTTGATCTAACAAATGACACAAAACTGCCAAACCAAATCACTATGAATGTCGCCTGAGTTTCGTCGTTCGGACCAAAGTTGTTCCCCCTCAAACTCTATGCCCCAGTGGTACCTCAACCCCCCCTATCCTATCCAGCACCCCTGCCCCCTTCTGGCCCGCTTGGGGCTAACGAATTTTGACAGGTGCCATTATTAGTTCAGCACTCTGGCATTTTTTGCGGTGGCTCCGCTCTGGTTTTTGTGTTTTTTTCTTACCCGTTTTCGGTCGGGCTTGGCTTTGTTTTTGCCCCGTGCGTTCTAGAGTTTTATGGCCATAAGAGTTTTACTCCTCAGATGGATGACAGCAATAAAAGTACCCACAGACACGGGGACCTTGATGCGGCCGGGCCGTTTTATCACACGAACACACATTGCTCATACGCAACGGTGGCCACAGGCTTCCGCTTTCCGTTGGCCTTACTGGGTGCACTAATTAAACTTGCGCTCGCCTCTTATTATGGCTGCATTGCATGGCATCGGTTAATGTGAGTTACACGACACGGCACTTGCCGCACACCTTCCATGCGACGACCTACCGCCGCCCCACCGCCCACCATTCACCTTTCACCCCTCGGGGATGGGCACCTGTTTTTATGTGGCGGCCGCATTGTCTCCCAGGTGAAACTGCTCTGCGGCGAGGGCGTTAAGCATTTATGTGCGCGCGTCTAATTAAAATAAGTTCGCATGGCAATGGCACTTCAAAGTCTAAATTGTCCTTATGGCTTACTTCGCTCCAGCTGCGCAGGACCCAAGGCGCTGCGGACCATTCACCGTGCGCTGGTCACCGCCGTCAGATATATGTAATTATAATATTTTTTATTAGCTCATCTGATATGGCGGCGAATGGGGAAATAACATAAATTGCACCACCGTTCCCTCTGCGTGTGTCCTTCAGTTTGAAGGGCTTTGATTTGCCCAGGGTCTATAAAAAGAGCAGCTCTAAAAAGTAGACGAATGTAAGCTGATTGTCCGATGCTCTTATGCATTTTATTTATTAGCAAATAACGAAAGCGTAAAATATTAATAATAAGCTTTTTTATCTAGTTTTAAATTAATTTTTTATTTAAATAAACTCTCATCTTATTTGAAATAAACAGTCTAAACAGTAAATTGCTGTTAATCATTTTATTATTAGGGTATGAAAAAGTTTCTGGTCGAAGTTCAGCTGGTTGTTTGCTTATTTTTTGCAGGTCGCATTGTTTGTTATAAATTTTAATATACTAAGTATATATGTAAGCATGTTGCAGGTAGCACGGCAGCAGTAGCAGCCACAATGAGACCACGCCCCCTTTCCACTTCGGCCAGACAGGGATGGGCGGCAACAACAAGGCTCTGCCGCTTTTTATCCTTGTGGCTGTCCGAAAAGTCCTCGTTTCGGCGTTCCCCCTGAGTTGATAATATAAATGGAAAAACGAAAGGTCGACATTTATTATGAGGCTTTATCAGCAGAGGACATTTGTTCTGTTTTGTGTTATGAGCCGAGGATATTCGGCTACTTGTACCGATGCAGGACATTGGTGGGCAGGACCTGCTTCCTCTGCGAAAACTGTTTGCTTTATTATGTCCCGAATCGTGGTTGTCCGACGGACGCAAAGGAGGGCACGTGTTTTCCTTGGGGTGGCATCTGTATCAGTTAGCAGTCATAGCCGTCCGGTAATATGCCAAAAAAAGAAGAACTTTTTGGCCATAAATTACAGGGTGCTGTGTATGTTAATGATTTCGTGAATTGAAAACTTTTGCCCACTCTTCACCGCTCAACCGTTTTGCGGGTGACCCAATTAAAGGCTGGCGTAGTTTGGGGGGCAGGATGTGTCACGACATCTGAGCAGAGAGACAAAACACAAATGCATATCTGCTGTCAAGTGGCATTGTCGCCTGCCAGCTGCATTGTTGCTCCGTTCCCGTTCGTCCTGTTGAGTGTCTAATCTGCTGGCACGAGGATATAGGGATATATGCTATGGAGATGTAGATGGAGCCACTCAGCTGGCATTGAGCTCTGCATGCGGCCACAGCCCCGATGCCGTGCGGAATCGTGCTGAGCGTAAAAATCCTCAGTGCCCTGCTATTTGCGCATTTCCGGTTTCCGTCGCACAGCTGCACGTCCTGTTGAGCCCCTCCTCCTACCTTCGCCCAGCCCCTCGCCCTGGCATCCGGCTGCAGCTGCTGCTGATACATTCTTTATATTCTGCAAATATCCTGTTATGCAGAAAATGCTTCTTGCTGCCGTGTCGTCTTAGTGGAGGCGACAGGCTTTCAGCCATGGGAATTATTAACTAAACATGCCGTCGAGAGGCGTGGAAGGCTAAGCTGTGGCATTTCGAAAACGAGCTTGCAGCCTTATGAATATGAGGTAGCTCTATACTTGTATAGATTTTTATGCTATTCTACCGATATCCTTCTTATATACTATTTTATTTCTACACCTTGTTCCTGTTTATTGAAGGTGCCTACGTTCTCATCTTCCCATGGTTAGCCACAATTTGCCTGCCTTTAAACAATATTATTTACGCATTGAAGTCTGTAAATAAGCAAAGCCCTTCTAAAATACAGCTGCTATTTTTCGTACGATTCTAAATATATCCATGGAAAAACTTCGCCAGCCAAATGTACTTATCCCTATGTACACAGCATTTCCTAGTCAAACAATCTATTTTTTCCCTCGCCCCCATCTACACACATATATCCAGAGCCAAGTTAAAATAAGCAATGGCTTGGATTTCACTTTTTATGCTTCTGTATTTTTTTAGGCAAAGGAAACTCGGGCCAACATCTGCACGCCTGCGAACGGAATCAGACGAGGGTTGCGGATGACACAGTGAAATCAAAGTCAAATGTAAGTAAATAAAACATATTGTTTCTCTTATAGGAAGACATTTTGCAAAATTACGCCGATTTGCAATGCAAATCAAACATAGCGCCATTACTTTGTGAGGTCTTACACACACACACGCAAGTCGGGCGAAAGTGAAAGTAACGCATATGTTGTTTAAAAATGCAGCCATCTCTGCGTCCTTGCGTGTCTGTGTGTGTGTGACGGTGCTCGAAATCTTTGTGATAATAGACACACTCACACGCACGCAATAAATATAAATGGGGGCTCGTATGCGTGAGTGTGAGTCTGCTGGTTTTAACCTGCGGCAAAAATGTGAAACAAGAGCCAGCAGTCGCGACGGCAAAAAAAGGACGAGCAAACAACAAAAAGAATTGGCGCAAAAATATGTTTTAAACATTTTTCTCCGCTTTGCATTTTCCGCCATCCTTTTCCGCAGCTTTCCCTTCAGCATTTTGTCGTTGTTCTGTTTTTGTAAATTTTTGATTTGTTATTGTTGCACGTGTTGTCCTTTGCCTTTGTTATGCCAATCCATCCTTGGCGGCCCAACTGCGAAGCAGGTGCCGCCGATCCCTGCGTGTGTGCCCCATCCGGGGCATAAATGTTTTTAACGAACTCACCTGTGAGGCATACGCATAAGTAGCAGAACGTCTTCTTCATGTCACCTGTGTAAATGGAAAAGCAGCGCTCCTCAACGAGGAAAAAGCAGGGAAGATGAAAAACAACAGCAGATAGCGATGGCCAAAAGCCTCGGGGGAAATGAGCAACCAGCCAGGGAAACTGCCATATGCAGAGATCATAAGGCAGCAGAACAACATAATGCAAAATCATCTCGACTGAATTTTATGGCAGTAAAAAGTACTCTGGGAACCGATAATTCAAATGCTCAGCGGCGTACAAAATGTGGTCCTTAAATAACAGAAAATATACTTAATTTTCAAATCTAATAAAATTAAATAGAAATTTAACTTAAGCTTCAATTAACAAAAATGAACAAATAAATGCTAAAACTCTGAGAAATAAAAACGCAGTCCAGATGTTTTATTTTTACAAAATTTTTTTGTTCGTTTTTATTTGTTTTCTTTCAATATATTTATGTATACATAATATAATTTTTGTTGTTTATTCGGTATATTTACTTATTTTCATCATTTCTATGTTGCAGTTGTTCTTTGTTTTCCATCCCGCCTGTTATTACACTCTTGTTTCTGTGTTATTTTGTATTTTGTTTTTTTTTTCTTCTCATTTTTGCTGTCACCTAAGTATAATTTCTCTATGCATTTCGCCTCTTATGGCAATCCAGCGTCTAGCTCTAAAACCTTACCCCACTGGTCGGGGTCACCTCTGCTGCGATGAGGTGGTGACCTCCGCTCCTCGCTGACATTGTTGTAAAATATTTTGCTTGCATTTCGCTGCCGGGTTATTCGGGTTTCTTTGGCGCGTTGGTATACAAATACGCAACCAAATTGTCCGGGTTTTTATTTGTTTGTTTTGTTTTCAACTATAAATATTTTTCCTTTGAATTTCTTGTTATGCTTAATTTGATTAACTCTTTTAATATTCGTTACGTTGTTTCACTTGTGTGTTTTCTTATGCAAATGCCGTTCTTATGTGTGTATGTCCGTGTGACTGGTGATGCCGTATTTAAATTGTATATATATTTCTGTTTTAGTGTATATTTAATACTTAGCTTATGCATTAGGTTTCCAATTTTCGGCTTTGTTCTTGTTTTGTTTGGTTGTTTTGGTTGTTTGCTTATGTTTTCGGCCCTTATATTCCGCTACAATGTTTTCGATTTTTTCATCCTGTTTGCCCTACGCCTTTGTGTTTTCCTTGTCCTAAAACACACTCAAACATGCTTAAATTTCTACAAAATATTTGCAATACTGCAGTCGATATCTATACTTTGTTTACTTTAGTTATTTGCTATTTACTTATCATATTTTACGTCTGTATATATATATGTATATATATATATATATTGTTCGTATAATATCGATATCTATGTTTGCGTTTGTATCTGTATCTGTAGCTGTATCCGTATCTGTATCTGTGAGTGTGTTCTGTCCTTGTGTCGAATGGCTTTCAAAACTTTTTCGGTTTTAGCTTTTGTTCTCCTTTTGATGTTTGTTTTGTTAGCAGCTTTTGGTTGTTTGCTCATCGTTTGATTTTTTCTACATTTGCATTTGATTTGTTTACAATCTTAGTGTAATTTTAATTGCATAACATGCCCTTCATTCCGTCTGCTTTATTGAACAAAAATATCCTGTTTGCCTGCTGAGTTTAGATGCTGATTTTGATTTGGTTCCAACTACTGCTCTCGTGGCTAGTACGTTTACTATAATATATGTGCTTTGCATTCGGTTGTATCCGCAAATCATATTCTCCTGCCTTATCCTTGCTGGTGTGTAATTAAACTTACGGAAACACACACTCAGAACTGGGATAATAGTATGCACTGCCATTCACGTTGAAGGGTCTGCCTGCATGTAAATATATATAATTGTTTGTAGCTTAGATAATACTTTTATTTGATTGATTTTCGGTTTCGCCTTGCTGCAATTGGATCTCGTTAAAATTTGTTCTCCCCCCGTTTAGTTTAATTTATGCTATGTGCTTCCATATGCATCGCGTGTGGTAAATTTCGCTAACTGCTCCTGTTTCAGCACTCCAGTTAATTACACTTCGAATTGACTAATTGGTAATTGTAGTTTATGGTTAATAACTGCAATCGTTTCAGTGTGTAGTTGGCTTTGAACCCAAACCGAATTAGTAACTCAAAGCGAAGGACTCGGAATTGAATTATGCTCGACTAATGGTGGAAACGGGCTATGATCGGAACAGAACCTGAGTCGATGAATAATATTAATAATAATAATCATGCGGCAATATAGTGCAGCTACACAGTATCCTTGTAGTGCTTTTCTTTCTCTTTTTGTTTCTGTTTTTGGATGGGCAAATCCTTTTGCCAGGATTAGTACCTCTCTGCTGTATATGTGACGTGGGCTGCCATGTGTATAAATACTTTGTATATGTTCATATATATATATATATAGACGTATATAAATGACTTAGCACAGTTTATAGTTACACAACATAAATACATACAGTTACAGCTGTTATTAATATATTTTAATGCTTTTGTTTTATGTTTGTATATTATTTAGTTCGTCGTCTTTGTCAGCTTGTTTTATGCTTATTACCATCCACAGTTAATTCTTATTTAGTTTCCAACTCTTCACTATTTCTACGTGCCAACTACCCATTTTAACTCTTTACTGATATGTAGCGCAAACATTAACAAACAAACCGATAATATTTTTTTTTGTATTTTTCGTCTTAACTATAAACTTGTTCACTTATAAATGTTTTTAATTTCTTTGTTTTCCTAGCCAAATTTTTGTTTTCTGCAAAACTGTTATTAAGATTATTATATTTTTCGTTTGGTCAACAACGTTTCAAATTTTTGTTCTCGCATTTTCGTTATACTTAACAAAATTCTAGAAAATAAAATAACAACAAAAAATGCATTTGTCAGCTTCACTTTGCTTGCATTATTAATCCGGCCCAATCCCGCCCACTTTAAAATCACATCTACATCTAAGTCGCATGCCATGCGCCTCGTAGTTTCTCTAGATTCTAGTGCTAAAAACATTTAAATATACAGTACGATTGCCCCGTAGGACTGTGTGTCCTGCTGATCCTCAGATCCTTGGCTAAAATCCCCGACCCATCTTATCGTACTGAGTGAGCGCATCCTATGAATACACATCTGTATTTGTGTATAGCCGTGTGTGGGTATTATCGATAGACATTTAGTGGTGCTAGGGCCACACCCGCGTGTGTAACTAAATGCTCTGCTCCGTTTGTTGCAAAAATTCCACTAAAAAATGACATAACAAATTCCACGCTACAATTCGCTGGGGATTGGGGCGTGTCAAATGCAAATCAAGCCTCGTCCCTTCGTCCTGTCGTCCTTTGCAGCTTAATTGTCCGATACGTATGGCGATGCGATGCGATTGCGATTACGTTACGTATGCGTATTGCTATTTCTAGTACTTGGGATTTCTGCCTGTTGTTCTTGTTGTCATCGTTTTAATTGGTTTTCATTTTGAACATCTATTTGTGATTTATCATCCAACGCACACAACACAATAAACAATAAATATCATTTACCATACGTTGCTCGCATCTAGTTTTTCTTCTCTATATGTAAACACCGTGTGAGTGTATGCATGTTTCTGTGTGAGTGGGCGCTGTAGTGTGAGTGTTCTCTATACGGCTTGTATATATATATATATATATGTATATATATGTTATATAAGCATGTTTGTTTAATGCATATGCTGTATACTCTATGTACTTATCAACCAACTCTAAGTCTAGACTTTACCACTTTACATTAATATACTCTACACTTTTAGTTGTATTTACCATATGACTATTTTTATGTTTCACATTCATGTTATGCTATGTATTCTCGATCCCTATAGCTTCGTGTGAGTGTGTCGTGTTGTCTATAAGTTGATTAATGCTTGCCTCTGGGATATCTTGTCCTATGTCCTGCGAAACTGTCTCTGTTTTTGGGCTGCAAGTGTGTTTATTGGCTTATATGATTAGGCGATAATATCTACTTTATTACGGCTATGCTCGATTAGCTAATATCAATTAATATCATTCGATGGCATACTTTGATTGTTTTCAATATATTTTACTTGTGTAGGGGAGTTCTGCTCTCTCTATCTTTCTATATTTTACTCATTCTCATACCACATACATATTTTTAGCTACTTGGATATTCTGTTTGGTTATCGGTTCGGTTTCGGTTTGGTTTGGTTTTGTTTGGTTTGATTCGATTTGACTTGATTTGCTTTGGGTTTCCTTATCGCTTTCGTTTGGCCTAAACAACAGAGAACTAACACAACAAATTTGCAGCTAGCCACTCCTCATCTGGCAACTGAAATAAAACCATAAACGTAACATGTACAAACATGGATTAGTACTGGCGTGTTTTCAAGAGTAAGTTGTTTGGAGGGAGTTTGAAACATTTTTGCGGCTGCTTTGTACATGGCTCTCCTGAAGCGCTTGTTGAAAGTGAAGCGAAAAGTCATAATGAATTAGGATGTGAACTTTTAAGCAATTTATGGACTAGGCCGGGATGGGCTGGGCTGGACGTTCCTGTACTTTATATGATTATTTTATATTCAGATACTTCGAACTGCGAGTGCTGGTGAGACCGTGTGAGTGTGCGTGTGTAGGAACCTGTCTTTCGATTGCTGATCGATCACAAATCGGTGTGAGTGCGTGAACTTTCAGTTGCATTCTATATAGGAAATGATATTTAGCAGGACATGACGAGCTAGTTGGCCAATCAACTGCACTTGGCCCGATAACTGGCAGTTATTTCTAAGCAGTATCATCTATCATAGTTTATAGGCACTAGTGCTAAGTGTGAGCGGGTGAGTGAAAGTTGCTCTCCCTCTAAATTCTCTTTTCTTTTGATTCCATTTTAATTTCACACACTAATCACTTATTAGTGGGCAAAAGCTGGATGAATAGGAAACGACTTTCACTCGCCCAGCAAAGGTAGTGTAAAGGTGTGTGTCTGTGCTAAGCTAAAACCAAACTGCGCACAAAAGTAGGCAATGCAAAATGATGCGGGTCCTGCTGTGAGAGGGATGCTTCATCCGGAGGATGTGGGGTTAAGGACTGTTTGCGTACACGCACACACATACATATTTGCTTGAATTCGTGTGTCGGCCTGTCTGTGTGCGCGTAATTAATTTTAACACATTTTTAATTATGTTTACTTTAATTTAATGCCGCGACTATGTTTGATTTAGGCTGCAACAACCCACTCGATTTATGTTTTCCTTCGACCAAATTGTAATCCTGGCCCCCAATTTCTCCCGCTGCCTTATTAAATTAATAATTGTTGTTATTTTTTTATGCGCGCCGTGCTCCAACACAATTACATAAAGCATTAAAATATGTGGTTCGAGGTGTGTTTGTGTGTGTGGTGGTGTAAGCAACTAGGGTTAAAAATATGTTCGCTTTCTTTTCATTTTCTTTTTTTTTTTTTGTTTGCATATACATAATAATTGTTTGCTTCCCGCGAAGCTTTTTCAACGGGCGTTGACAGATAATTATGCTCTAGTTTTATATATATATATAAAGATATATATATATTTATGTGGGTGTGGGATTTCGGATTTTGCATTCGCGCTTGCTTTTTGTTTCTGGGGTGCAGCTCTCTAAAATCGCCAAACTTCAAGATGCCATCAATTGTTTTGTAATTTGTGTGTTCTGCGCTTCGCATTTTATTTACAGCTCAGTTTGGTTTTGTTTCTGTTCAGAAAATTGCGGCTGTACTTAAAAATTTTGCTTGGATTTTCGGTTTTTGGCTTTTGGCGTTTACTGTGCCTGCAAGAGTAGAGGATAAACCTTAAAAAATAATATGGGTGTTAGTAAGAATTGGAAAAAAGTAGTAGACGGAATAAAAGTAATTGTAATGCAAAAACGTGGCTATTTTCTCAATACAACACTCAAATTTCATATGCATAATTAATTGTTGGAAATTGTTCGAACTATTTGAGCTCACGAAATAAACAAATAAGCGTACCAGCTAATTGGCAAATATATATTACACTTAAAAAAGATAGCACAAATACCACAAATGGTTTATGGCAAGATTACTAAGCAATACATGCAAAAGAGTACCATGCATATTTCACCAGAAACGGCTCCAATATTTATTATCCAAATGTTTATTTTAATATTCAATATATTTTGTGTTCAATTGTTTTACAACCCCGACTATTCGGTATAATGTTATTTAATCAAAAGCATGCATGCATATTGACAGATTACAATTGTCTCTGTCCACATTCGATATTCAAATGCAAAAGAATAACATTAGCAGGCAAAGGCATTCGAATGGCGATGGAATATTTTGATAGCAGCCAGAAATATGTACGCATTTCGAGTGCACACACAGCTGCCGAGCAAACAACCCATCGCACACCCTAACGAACCGAACGAATCCCATCGAATCGCATCGAATTCAATCGAATCGAGTCGAATCGAAACGAATCGAGCGGACTACAATGGCATCCAAAACACATTCAGAACTTTCAACAAACGTAGTAGAGATGCACGAAAAATGTTTCAATGTGTCGGGCAACGAGTGTATCTGTCTATGTATCTGTATCTGTATCTGAGTGGGAGTCACCTACCTGGGGGCTCACTTGGAACTGCTGTATCGGATAGGCCACCACGCCGGCGGCCTGCGGAATGGCGGTGCCGGCCACGCCCGTTGCCAGCTGCTGGGCAGGTGAGATCTGCGCCTGGGTGACGCCTTGCCAGGTGGCCGGAATCTGCACTCCCATGCTGCAACGATAGTAGGGAGTTTGCAAACATAAGTACACGCAGAGAAAATATAGATAAATAGTATCCAGTAGATATTTTTCTTCCCTAATTATTTGTAGAGAATGTTAGAGATAGCTTGAACTCATTTAAATATTTCTCAATCAATGAGGTATTAAAAGGTATACTTTTTCCTATCCCTTTTATATTTCTTCCAGTGTAGAGCTGCTGCATTTGCTGATCCGCTGGTTAAAGTCCCCGGAGCGTGGTGTGCGCCACAATTATCACGGGTAGCATAGTCGCCGGATGGCAAAGGGATTCGCAACCAAAGGGTCGGCGAGTTGGGGGTACGGCGGAAAACAAAATTTACGCGACTGCGATGCAAATAGCACGTTATGTTGACAGCCCGACGGACGCGGAAATGTATTTCATACGGCCGCAGACCGAGGAGGGTGCAAATGAAAAACTTTCGCAATTAGCAAATGAATTCACCCATCCGTCATGTTGTCGTTGTTGGTGTCGTCTCCGTGGCTGTTCTTGTTGTTGTACCCGATCCCTGGTGGCGGTTCAATCATTGCACAAAGTACACGGATGGAACGGGCAGCTTTTGGATTTGCATCCACGCACGGAAAGAAAATATGGGTACTTTCACAGATATATTTCGTGTTAAACTTTATATTTCGAACGTTAGCCACACGATACATTTTAATGGACTCTACAATCTTGAAGTTAATTGAATTCTAAAAATTATTTGCTATATATGTGGTTATTCAGATTATTTGTTTCTTTCCGTGCAACTTTGTGGCTCTGTTCCAAACAGACAAATCAGCCAATAAAATTATTGCGCGCAAATCCAATGACAATGGATGACCACCCTGACAACCCTGACCATCCGCCATGGAGTCCCTAATCCCAAGCCCCACCTCCACACCACCACTTCCACTCACCCCATGTATCCCTGCTGATATCCGCCGTACTGGCCGAAGTGATAGCCCTGGATGCCCTGCAGGAACTGGTTCTGCACGGCGGCTGCACTGGCCGCCGCTGGGGTCACCGCTGCGGCGGTGGCCGAGGAGGCCGGGTAGGTGGGCGTGGGCGAGTACCAGCAGCCCGTGGCGGCCAGCTGCTGTCCGTAGGCGGCGGCGGCGGCAGCCGCGCCCACTCCGTACGGGAAACCGGCGGCAGCGGCGGCGGCACTGTTCAGCGCCTGGGTGGCGATGGTCTGCGCATTGTTGGGGTCACCACTCTCCTTGCCCCACGAGCACTTCACCGGCTGGGCGTTGATCTCGGTGTTGTGTACGCCCACGATGGCGTGGGTGGCCGCCTCCTTGGTGGAGAAGCTGTCGGATAAATGCCAGAAATTAATAAGATATTTGAAAATAATGGAAATAAGTATGATAGAGAGGGTTAATGATGGATAGTTGACAGTCAAGTATATCGGGGAATTCTTTAAAATTAAATAAATATTTAAGATGACTTGGCTTACCGCACGAAAGCGTATCCCTTGTCCTTGAAGACGCGAATCTCCTGTATCGCGCCGTAGGGGGCGAAGGTCTTCTGGAGGACCTCCTCGCTGAGGGCGGTGAGGGCGCTGTTGACGCCGCCCACGTAAACGGTGCAATTGGAGGGACTGCTCTGATTGTAGACCTCGTCGAAGGTCAACGGCTTGATGTTCTCTGCGGGTGATGAAATGGGGATGCAAGTGTTACTCGGCGTGTGTTGTTGTGATGGATCTGGATTTAATGTTGCCGCCTCAAACGACAATTTATGGAAGGCTGTTTTTCTGTTCGAGTCGGTTTTTTATTCGCCAGCTGCATGATTAATATGCAAATTAATTAACGGATTTACCCGCAACAACGGCAGCAACGCAACGAGAGAGCAGCCTCGGCAACGTTTTGGTAATTAAAATAACCGCATGCACTTAGTCAATATGCTTGTGTGTGTGCGGTTCCTATATGCATGTGCTCCACCGAGCGCGTGAGTGTGTGTGAGCAAGTGTAAATGTGTGAGTGTGGGCTGCAGGGGGGCGGTGCTGCAACACCATTTATCGTTGCTTTCTTGTTGTTGCCGGTGCATATTTAAAATTGTTGCGGTTGTTATTGCATTTTTTATTATACGTATTTTGTGGATATACATTTTTCGTATGCCGTTTTATTGTCGCCATGCTTTTTGCACTCACTGTACGCCCTGCACAATATACACCACATATATATGTATAGTAATGGTCTGAAACAACCCCACATTGTCGTTGTCGTTGCCCTGATTGTTGTTCCGTATACGCCATGAATGCACGTATTTATATGCAAAGCTACACTAATTACTTCCTTTGAGGTTAAAACTAAATTTGCACTTTTAAAAATAATGCCTGCCTTGCGTGTTTATGTCTTTGTTTAGTTTTTCGCTGGGATTTCCACGCATTCTATTGTGGGGGTGGCTATAGTCCTAATGACACTTCCACAGATCGAAGGGTTGGCCCACAGATATAGAACTCCGTTACGAGCAGCAAGCTGGCTGCAAGGACTTTCAGGATCCAGGCCTACTTAACATGGTCTGTTAATGGCAGGCAACTGCTGCCCAACTCCCTCCATTTCGACCACTCAAAATGCCATTGCAGGATGTCTGGATTTCTGTGTATGTGTATGTGTGCGACTGCTTTTTGTTTTGCCTCCGACTGCGCAGCGAACATGCCGAAGAAAACACAAAAATATGGCTCAATGACATGCAACAGGATTGCTGCACACACACGCCACCAAACAACAACAATCACGGCTCCTAACCGAGGGTGCAGCCGAAAAACACGGAAAACTAACAAGCTCGCAAATACTTTCGAAAGCTTTTGCCACAAACGTATGCGCTTTCGCCACGCACACACACGCAAATCAGAGCGGGAGCACTGAGAAAAATTAGCTCAAATAACTAGGTCATTCAATATTTTCATTTACATATTGATTATGCAATTTTTCTCAGTGCCCTCGTATAAGAAACATTGCATACTTTAGAGCGCCATGTTTCACTAATTTGCACTTTGCTTTGTGTTTGTGTGCGCCTGCATTTCGGCCCTTCTTATTTCCACTTTTTGTTTTCTCTAATTTCTTTTTTACGCTTTTAAATAGGTGTAATTAAATTTTGAAAACTTCAACCAACGAGCCTCACACATTCGCACACGCCCTACGTGACCGGAGCCTTGGCGCTGAGTTAACTTGGCCAAGTTTCATGTCAGCAGCAAATTAAAGCGCTTTCAGCCCGGCATGGCCATAATTATCGCACATTTTTGTCTACGACAAACCATGTGCATTCCCATTTCCCCATTTTCCCATTTTCAATCCGTGGGCGTCGTGGGCCAGACACAAATAATTGGAGTCTGGTCAGCCCAATGGCTATTATGGGACCAAATGGCCAGAATGCGAATGCCAACGGCCAGCGGGCAGGTGCTCCCATTTTCGCCGGCGATTTGAAATTTTAATGAGCAATTATAGGCATGTAAAACTAAATCATGAAATAATCACCGAATCATTAACATAAATAATTCACATTTTTACACGCGGCAAAAACAACACGAGCCTGGAGGACGTGGCAAACACTTGAGCAAATTCAAAAGTAATTAATATGCATGGAAATGCTTGGTTTTTTTTCCAGAGCTCTGCCAAGGGGCGTCTGGCGTGGGCGTGGCAAGTATGCTAATTGGGACGCACTTTGGTTTCCACCAAAAAAATACCTAATCGATATTTGCAACAATTCATATTAAATATATTAAGAACTCTACCGCTTTCTACCTTAACTCCTCCCATGAATATCTTTATTTAGGTCCCCATACCGAACGCATTGAGGCATTTAAACTTTTACTTAATTGTGCGCAACTCTGCATAAAATGTTGATTTATTGCGTCAACTAGCAATTGACTGTAACGAGTTCATGTAACTAAAACTTTTGCGAATATTTTCCTGCGAGTTGGCCAATAAACTACCGCCCACACAGCCGGGTCAAAAGTCAAATAGTTTCGGCAAAGAAATTTGTCATACGGCAACTCTGTCGTCTTTTGTCGTCGGCATATTGTTTCTGGTTAATTAAGTTATTACCATAATGAGCTTGCAGGTATTTCGGTCCTTATTTATGGGCTTGCAGCGGACTAGAGACTCGCTTCTTGTTTGACAAAGGTAAAAACTTTGCGGCAACTTTCCCTTTCTTCTCGGGGAAGGGCCATAAAAAAGGTTCGCGGCAAATGCGTTTGTTATAAACCCGGTGAAGAAAAGGGACGAGGGGGGAGGTGCTGGTAAACTCTTAGCCAGGACGAAATTGCAAAGCGTCGCCAAAATTGTCACAACTGTAAAATGCGCAATTGCGCCGGATCGTAAATCTTTAGCAACAATGGGGCAGACACATGAGTGGCCCACTAAACGCGGACGGACGTGAAATGTGCAGCCTGCTTAAAACATAAAAATGCCGGGCCAACTGGATGGGATTGCCAAAAGAATCGGGCAAAGTGGCTGCGTAAAACATGAAGTAATGCGAATGCCAAATGCGAAATGAGTTGAGTGCTACAAATCGTAAAGTTTCGCCAGCAGTCGCTAGGCGGACCATAAAACCTATACACCCATACATACACCCAGATGCCCCCATATACAATTTTTCAACCCTTGCATATGTGAGCGGGACATAAAAAGCCTTTAGCGATTGTGTATCGTATGCTACTCACTTTTCTAGTGCCGACTCAGCCCATCGAGGCGATCAAAAAATCAAAATTATTTCGCTGTCAAATTGCTAATAATAACTTGTATTACAGGATGCCCCCAACTACCGCTCGGTAATTTGGCTTTACTCCACTTCACCCCATAGAGCGGCAGATAGAGTGGAGCAGACAAAACCGTGACAGAGTCAAATAAACAATGAGACCAATAAAAATACGCTTAAGCTTTCATAGGCGTTTTTTATGACAACAATATAAATGCAAAGGGAAAATCTTATATTCGGAAAAGTCCCGTCCGTTCCGTCTTCCTTCACATTTTCCGAACCCTTCAACAGTTTTCGGGCCTTTGCACGATAAATTCCACCTTGACTCCAACTATTTTCCCCAAATATTCGTTGTGTAACCCTGTTTGCCTTGTGCGCCTGATGTGGGTGGTGTGTGTGTGTGTGTGTGAGTCCTTTATGATAATAGTTTCGTGTTGGCAAAATTTATTTATCTGATTCCCTCCGACTCCACTCCACTCACGGCCTATGTATGTCTAACAAATAAAAATTATGTTAAAACATGCAAATATGCGTTAAGTTTTGATTTATGAGAGCCGAACGGCGGGGGAAGCCCCGCGCATGTTTGTCCGCTGTTAATAATGATTACGCCCCGGCCTAAGGATATAGTTACGGTTAAGGTCCTGGGAAGTCTGTGCGGTTGACAACGATCCGTGGCCATAAATTGGTGGGCGTGTCGCTGGGCCCAAATGAAAATTGATTTGCCGGGGCCTAATTGAATGGGGTTTTTTTTCTTTCTTGCTTAGTAGCTTCAGTACTTATTTCTGGGTCGACTAATTGAAAAAGTTAAAACCAAATTGGGTACAGGCCATTACGGAAATTAAACGCGTGCGGTTCAGAAGGGACAAAAATATTAAGAAAACATAATCTGGCAGAAAATTTGTGCGACGCTTATAAATAGCGAGCGGTTTTCCTGAATGCCGTCGCCTTCCCCCGATTTTCCCAGCCATTTCCCAGCATCACATTTGGTCCTGGCATTGTGCCTGTGTCGCTCTACCTTTGGCATTCATTGCCATAATTTCCTGTAATAAGAACGACGCGTCGTCTGGCCGGAGTTTCGGTTCGAGTTTGAGTTTCAGTTCGAGTACGGGTCCGGGTCCGGGTCCCAAGTCCGTAGTCGGTAGTCGAAAGTCCGGAGTGTACGCACACCGGAAACTTTGTTGGCCTGCCGACTGGAGTGACACTCATGATTTCCTTACCTTTACTCGCCGGCGGTTTCCGTGTGGCCCAATTCGTGCGAATTGAGCGGGAGCCAAGCCACTGGCCATTCATGGCCGTAATGGCGCTTTCGGCTTCCTGCGGGGCGATAATGAAGACAGAGACACGGTCAGAAGCAGAATCGGGGTAAGAAGGACACGGTGAAAAATATCACTTGAATAAAGTCATCTCAATCTCAAAGTTTCAAATTTAAGCGGTAATAAAAATAAATTGGTAAACTAAGAAGGATATGTAAAATAGTAAATAAATTATCTTTAAATTAGTTAGTAATGATTTTATAAATGAAAATCTTTTTGAGATATCTTCAGCATTATTCAAAATGTTATTTTTCGTAATATATAATTTTTTGATATTTTTGTCAGCGTGCATTGGCGAATTCAAAGAAAGAGCCTGCGCACGACTGCATAAATATGCACTTAAATATGCTAATGCCACTGGCGGCTCTTACCGATTTCTTGATGAAGGACACAAAGCCATAGCCCTTCGACTTCAAGGTTTGTGGATCGCGCACCACGCGACAGTCGCTGCAAGAAAATGAGAGAAAATAACACGAAATGTAAACATTAAAGTCCCGAACAGAGTTCACTAAGTCTTAAATATATATATTTCTGCACCCTCCTCTGCTTTTCAGCCAAACGGAAGTCCTGGCAAACTTTAAAATTTATGCAAATTCCTAATAAAGACATCTCTCGAGGACTCCGCCTGCGTCTTCGTCTGGCCGACGTGTTCAAATATTTCCGTTCGAGTACAAAATACAAATATATTCAGTCTGTGTTTGCCGGCGTGGGCGTGGAAGTGGGCGTGGCCCCTTGTAATTCGGAAATTAGAAATCTGACCTCATGCTGCAAACTTTTTATTTATCTTGCAGTTTGCGAAGGGAAGCTTTCGGATTTGAGCTGCCAAGAAGCCAGTACGGTCATCTTCTCATCGCTGGGCTTTAAGATAACGATAAAGTTTTTGATGAATTTCTGCCTTCCGAACCGTGATTTTCCCCCATCCCGATTCATCATTCCCTTATACCAAATCGAACTGCGCTCATTACAGTTGCTGGATAAAAGGACCTGCTCGTTTTGGTCACTTACACTAGTGACCCGGCACTTGTGCCAATTGGCCAACTTCCGACTCGGGGGCCCAAATTGATTTCCCCCAGCGGCTGTACGACTTCTCATTTGGACAATTGGGGCCTCGACACCGCACTAAAGCGGGCTGCCAGGAAACTTTGGCAATTACCCCCGGTCCGGCAGTTTACTTTTCATTTATGAAGCATAAACCACAGCGGCGGCGAAGTTAGCGACGCTGGCCGGCAACTTTTTTTTATGATTATTATAAGTAAAACGCCGAGCTAGCGAGAACCCGTCGGGCTTTTCGGCCAGGCTTTGACTTTGTTTTGGGCTTTGGCTTCTGGGGCTTGTTGCCAGGTCTTATTAAATATTCACACGCGCCGCGCATTTAACAAAACGAAACAAAATGCGCTGGGACCTCCGACGAAAAAAAAAAAAATATAATGCCAAAACCAGGCAACACCAAGCCGGGCAACAATGCCCCGAAAAAAAAAAAACAGAAAAACAAAGCCAAAAAAAAGGGCAAACAACGCCAGGCACGCATAAAAGTTTTGACAGCCGGAGAGGGGACATCTTGATCCTTGGGAGCCGCACGACCGAATCCCGGCGACTTTGTGCGTTAAGCGTTTTGACATGTTGGCTAGCAGATCGACTCGGCTCCCAAGGAAAAGCCATAAGAAATAAAGTTCTTTAAGCCGGTCCCATACCAACCCAGGCTCTCTACCTCACCATCTATCACCCAACCTGCAACATCCTTCGAAGATAATCAGCTGGCGATGTGGGATGGGTTTTCGGGGAGTATCGGCGATAATGATGTCAGCGATAGCTATCACAAAGGTGCCAAACGATTGTTCAATGGGACTGAAATGCGTAGCCATCGATACGGTTGTCAACAGGCAGTGATTGGGAGTGGTATCGCTTTTCTATTCCTGACTGAGGTTAACTTGTAAATGTGTTTTATTTGTTCTATTTAAAGGTGCCTAAGAGTAGGGAATAAGCGTGCTTACTCGGAATTCTGAATTGGAATTATATGATACTTTTAAACACTTCCCTAAATTTCATATTTAAGTGAGTGAAACACAACACTGTCAACTTTGATGAAAGACATGACCAGCTCATTAGCGAATCAGAGAACCCTTTAACCCAATCAGGCCAGAGTCATTAGAATGATTTTCAAATTATTAAAATTTAAATTGGCCATCGGCCGGAAGATGAGCAGAGCAGATTTGCTGATAGATTGGCTGACTGAATCCTCCGTTTCGCGGTTCAAACAAGCGGCAAATCCGAAAATCAAATACTTTGGCGTAATTTTTGATAAGCCGCCGCAGGGCCTCTTTTTGTGGATGGAAGAGGCAGGAGGTGGAGGCAGTGGAGGAGCCGCTCCTCCCAGGAGACGGACTAACATTTTGACTCGAAACTTTGCGATTAAACAGAAGTTAATTAAGCCAAGTTTTTGATGCTGTCGTTGCCACGGGAGAGGAGGTGGCTCGCGGGTGGTAAGTGGTTGTGGGTGGCTAGTGACTTTGCCTTTTCATGCCGAAAAATAGCAACTTAAATATTTGAATGCCCCCGACTTTTTGCCTCACCCTCCCTCGCCACGGGCTCCTCGAGGCGACACTTACAGACAGCGAAAAGAGTTTGGCCAAAGTGGCATTTGCATAAATTCATTTTTTGCCGTTCAGTTATGAATTTTTTATGGAGTAGCGAGTTGCGAGCCTCCTCCACACGCGCCTGCCAATAATCAGAGAATGTGTGACAGGAAAATTGTCGCAAAAAAAGGGGGAAAAGGCGAAATAAAAGCTGCAGAATTTTGGAAAATGGGAAAAAGGCAATTCCGAGTTAACTGGCAAATGGAAAATTTGCATTTTAATACTTACGAGATTTCGCCGAATGGTGTGAATGCTTCGCGCAATTGCTGAGTTTCAATTTCTGAGCTCAAGTCGCCGACAAAGATGTGGAATTGTTCTGCAAAAAAAGAGCGGGAGAGTGTCAAGTTGAGTATCGGTTTTTTTGCAGATTTTCACAGATTTTCACTGGGACTTTTGAGGAAAGGGTTGATGCCGCTGGCGCATCGTGAATCGCACAAAATATGCGCCAGATAAAAACGCAAATCAAAAGAGAAACCCAAGTCATGCGCTTTTATTTCGCAATTTATTGCCAACGCTGACGTTGTGCTTTAATGCATATTCATAAAAAAGTGCGCAAAAACTCTAAGAAGCAGAACTTTCTCATATATAATTTTATGCTGCATAAGCAGAGATAAGTTAATTGAAATCACAAAGGAGCCGCGCAGATTGATGGGTTCAAATGGCTGGGCGAAGGCGATGACAAAAGTTCCCGAGTCCCCAACCACCCACACTGTATTAGTTTATCAGATACGTCGCGGAAAACTTTGCCCACTGTGTATCTCTTCTTCTGCTGCCACGCCCACTCGCCCCCTGAAGAACGTCCCCATTAATACTAATTAACCCATTCATCTAAGTAAACTTTCCACGCTCGAATCTTCTGGCCCCATCATCAGGCCAAACATCGTGTACACATGCACAAACTCAAAGCCATTCGCTGTCATGCAGGCTGCACAAACACAAGTGCAGTGGGTGGTGCGACCAACCACCCATCTGCCAGCCAACCCACCTATCTCTGCACCGCAAAACACTATAAGAGCTTGAGGATCTAACAGACAAGAAACTTTGAGCATTGAACAACTTTCTGCAATCTTAACTCTCGGAAAAGATTATACTTTTTCAAGCAGACTGCATGTATTAATTCAAATAATATATATGTCAATGAATTTAAATTCTTCTTAACCGCTAATATATATATATATTGGGAATTTCTATTGCTATCAAATGCACGAGCAGATATTTCCGAGTGTACGCTTATACAATAAGAAGCTCACATGCAAAGCAAACACACCCACACTAGCACAAATCGCAATCATTTATTATTATTTTTGTGTGCTTTGTCTCTTTGGCACAGAAAAAAGTCGCGAGTGCGAAGGAAAGTAGGCGAATGGCAAATCCAAGTGGGCTGGCATCTGGGTGGCTTAGTTAGTCCTGGTGGTTCTGCTGGTGCTCGTTGTCGCTGCCATTGCCGTTGTCCTTCGTGCGCTCTTGTGTCAGCTCAGTTCGCTTGAGCCCAGCTCAGCGCTCAGCAGCGAGACTCATAGCCAAGACTTGGCGAAAGCAAAGGCAGTGCCATCGCAGCGACGCACGTGGGGTGGTAATGGGTTAAGGGCCAATGCAACGGGTATTTTTTTTTTCGGGGGTCAACCCAACAACGCCCCTTCCCATTCGCACAAACAAACACAAACACACAGTGAATTCTTACCCTAAATAATTAGCACTATTCAGCTGGGGCCCACTGACGACTGCGACGACGACAACATTCGAGGCTGACAACGCCGCTGGGCGTGGCCCAGACCCTCCCATCACCCACTGCCCACCACCCTACGGCCTTGTCTGCTGCACGTGCAGAAATTAACATTTCCGGTAATTTTGCGAAAATGAAAAGCAAAGCGAAAAATTAACGGCAACGTCGTCGTCGCGGCCGCAGCGAAGGCAAAATGCGAAATGCGGAAAGCTTTTGTGTTAAATAAATATTAAAAGGAATTTCCCAGAGCCAGCGGAACTGATGGTGAAACGTTAAGGCGCGGGATCCTGGGCGGGCTGAATAAGTAGATTCGTTCTGACTGCGGCCTGTTGGCCTTTTAAAAACACAAACCAAACGAGTAAATCTCTGCGTGTTCACGTGTACAAATATACCAAGGGAGGGAAACACTGCGAGAAATAAGCAAAACTCTGTTTGATTTTATAAAATATTAGAAGAAATTAGATGAATTAAACAAAAAATGAGTTCATTGGAAAGTTCATTGTTCATCTTGAAACATTTTAAAGTAATACCTTATGATAAAAGGTTTTTCCCGCAGTGCCTGCGTTTGTGTGTACGTGGCCACTTTTTATTTAATTGGAAATTGCGTATACGCCACCGTTAATGAGCCCATTGTAATCGCAGTGGCGGAGCCGAGCGCGGCTTAGTACATTGAGGCGGCTTGACTCGGCTCGAGTAGTTGGGGTTATTGTAAATCAATCGTGGGGGCTCGTTCCGGCGGCTCTCGCGTTATTGCTTTCGCCCCTTTGCGCACTTGGCTGGCTCAAAGGTGAAATGCTTTCGCCTGGTTGGCCAAAAAGGCGAAAAACACCGGCACGCAACTTGCCAAGTGTACGTGGCGTAACTCTCGCCCGTATGTGTGCGAGACAGACAAACGAGGCAGCCACTAATTGCAGTCAAAGGCCGCTTTAAATTTGCACTGAGCCGCGGGCTCGATTGGCAGTTCTTGCCCCCGCTGCCACGCCCCCTCCCCACCAGCTGTCAGCCGCCTTCGGTGTCAGCATGTCAAGCGCGATGGCAGCTTTTCATTTCTTTCGCCCGCTTCCGCCGCCTCAGCTCGGCTCGGCTCGTTTGCTGATTAAAACGGTGCGTATGTAATGAGTTAATTAAGTTTTTGCCATCGTTACAGTCGCCCACTGTCGTTGTCGTTGCCGTTGTCGTTGTCTTTCACACACGTGCCCATAAATTAATCATAAATCCTTGCTAGCTGCACGGCAGTTACAAGTGTTTTGTATATTTGCCGAGGACGCACCTGTCCCTTTCCGTTCACCTGGCCTCCTGGCCTCCTGGCTTCCTGCCTTGCTTCACCTATCAACCTCCCTGACTTTCAGGGCGAGAGCGTTAACATCGTCGTGAGCCAGGTGATTCAGCTGGCGGGGATTGTGAGTCGCCTGTGGACTAAGTGTGTCAGCAGTGCCTCCTGCCACACCTCCTTTTACCATTTGATTAAAGACGGAAGCTACTCAGGGCGTACACCAGCGTCCATGTGTGTGAGGCATTGGAACACTGATAAAAATCATATACAAATTCGTTTCATATGCTTCCCCAGAAAGCCAATTATTAGGCGGATGAACATGTATAGCTGGGATAAGTGGTTACAATCATTACATGATTTTGTGAACAGAGCTTGTATTTATTTCTCCCAGTGCACAACTATCCACTCTTACTTGTCTTGCTTGCTTCGGCTGGCTCCTGTTTTGTTGGCTTTAGTTGTTGTAAATTTTATGTTATCCGCTTTCATTGTTTGTATGCCTTTATTTATGTTACCCACTGCCTGCTGCCTTGCTTTACTGATTTGCCGTTGTTATTTATGCGTTTGTGCTAAACCTTATTTCCTGTTTGTCTTACATAAGCTGCAGCGCTTAATTACACGCAACCCCATCGAGGACACGATTCCGGGCAGGATGTGGATGGCTGGTTGATCAGCCCCCAGGGAGCGAGTTTCTGCCCACGGCCTTGCCAAGATGTATGTGTCCCAGTCGCATCGATCCGTGGGCCCTAATGTTTTATTGACCGGCCCGACAATCTCATTTCGCAATTCACTTTGTAAGCGACCACACGGCGTATGCGTAATGGCAATTATGAACTGGCCCAAACTAAGTGGGCAGTGCATTAAAGCTAAAAGCGTTTAGCCGGCGGTCAAAAAACCACCAGCTGACCGACTGCGCACTGATACCGTCCCGCTGTGACAGTGAAAGCCCCAAACAAGCAAAACAATTTGACGCCAACAACCGCAAAACGTGCTGGCCGCCCCAGCATCCATCCACATTCAGATACATATGAACCCAACCCGGATACCCGGATACCCGCCCACCCGGATACCCTGAGCCCGCCCACAACTTAACCCAAAAATTGATGAATATGTAAGCAAATACGGGGCCCAACACGCAGCGGGTTCCCACTGCCATGTATACATATATAAAAAAAAGGATCAAAGTCCTGAGGCGCGTTAATTTTCCCAGACGTCAGCAGGAAAAGTTAGGGCTGCCCTTCCCCTTCCCCTTCCCCATCTTCGTCCTCGTCCTGTGAATATGAACCATGGTAGGCCCACAAATTATATTGAAATGTTAATAATCCAGTTGCTTAGACGTGCTGTGCCATCCCGGGATGTCCGAAAAGGACAACTCAACTGTGAAAGGATATTTACATGGAGATTTGTATGCCGCTGACTTATGACTTTGATCAAGGCCGTCCCCTAAAACCCAATCAATGGGATCCCGGCCGCATTTATGTGCTCTCGAGAGTCACTTATGCCCACAATTTGGCACTGCGGTTATCTTGGGACTGCCTAAGTCCTGATAAGTATACATATACACGGCCATTTGTATGGGTGGCTCGGCAAATCTTTAAATTAAATTTGCTTTGGGGGGCAAATCAGGGCGCATTATAAAGTATAATGTGCTTTTAATTTCATTCATTTGCATGAAATGCGAGCAAAGAAAGCAGCCAGTGGACCCTGGCCTGCTGCTAAGTGGAACTAAAAAATCTAATTAGCGTCGGCCACTGCACGAGTCGACTTAAAGCAAACTTTGTGCTTTAATTTCATCTTGATTACGTCCTCGCGCTGCAGCTGCAACGCCTGTTTGTGCAGCAAACTCGCAACTGAAAGCTACCAACTCGAAAGCCAATCAACTTGACTCGCTAATGAAACGCCAGTCACTTTAAGGATTCCAAACTCCCAGCCCGCTGTCTCTTTGATGCCATTAGACGCCGTTGCCGCCTCGCCAATGATAATGCTGATTTTTAATGCTGATTACCACAAGCTGCCAGGCCGCAATCCTTTGCCACCTTTTTGTGCCCATTCTACCCACGAATCTTTGATAACCGAGCTCTCCGAGTCAGCATCATTTCCGCAAGTGTGCGTGGCATTTAAGTTGCCACTTAAATGAGCCCCAGTCGTTTGTATTGTGTAAGTGCACTGAGAAAATACAAGTGCAAAATTTACATAATAAATATGATAACTATTGCGTTGTGAATGATATTTTCAGATAGCTTAGCTAGATTTTTAGCTTCGTCTTAAGTTGTTTAAAAAGATTCCTTTAAGTATTTCTCTCTGTGTAATTCAGGTGGCCCCATCCTTGGCTTGGAAAAAAAGGAGAGTGGGTGGTGCAGCCTCATCAAGTTGTCGCGTCGCGCAGATCAAATGAAAATTTCATTGTGTTGTGACTCGCTTTTCCTGTCTTTGTGTCTGTGTTTTCGCGGGTGCTGAGAAAATTTGCGCGGAAATTCGCCACCTTTTCATGTTTTCGTGACTGGCTTTGGAAACTTTTGGGAGCAGTGCACTACAGTCGTATTGTTGTTTGTGTTGCCACCGGCGGCGGCGTCTTCTGCGCTCGTCTAACGTGTAAAACAATGACTCATTAAGACTCATCTAAATTCTAATGAGATTCAGTAACTATTAAAAACAAAACATGACAGAAGCGAAGGCAAACGCAAATGCGGCAAAAGGGTTGCTGCCCCCGGGGCCACAAAAACCCCAGCCCAGCCCCACTCAATCCCTCCCAACCACCGGCGTCATCAGCAAGCCCGGCAATTCCCGACTCTTATCAGGACCTCAACTCAAGTCCTTTTTAGTGCTGACTCTGCGAGTGCTCGACTTTAAGTGCCGACCGAAACTTAAATCATTTGTATGCGACTCAAGCGCCCGGCCTTTAAGCAAATGTCAATAATTTGATTTAAATGTGGCAGGGTCCCACATTCCGTTTGCAGATCGCGTGCAAAATTCGCATTTAAATGCCAGTAGCCTACAGCCTACTGCCTACTACGGGTATTTTTCCGATTTTCCAACTTCATGGGGTTGACAATCGTGTGGGGCGACAATGCAGCAGCAGCGCTCGGAAAACCGGAGACGACAACGAATTTGCGTAGCCAGGAATCGAAAAAAGGCAGGACGGGCCAAGAAATGCAGCAAGGTTGAGTCTAAAGTCCGTAGTCCTGAGTGCCGAGTGCCAAGAACATGTTGCCTTATAACTTGGAAATCTCACACACAGAGCCACTGCGAAATGGAAATTGCGTGTGTTCCGGCCTAGAAACAACAAAAGCAGCTCTGGCCGAAACAAAACAAACTTGGCTTAAAGAATCCAGGCAGTACACAGCAAGGAAATTTGGCAGCTTGCTAAACAGCTGAAGGTTACCATCTTATCAGATAATATTTTAAGAAGTATTGTAACAAAATGTGTAAATAATCATTTGTCAATTGATTATATCATTAGGAGATTTCATTTAAAGTGATATCATTTCCCAAATCATCTATGTTTGATATTGTTTGATTTCAAGCTTCAAAATAAACTTCACTCTTTTTATAAATATTTGAAATAATTTTTGTCCGTGCTGTTTGGTAGCCCATGTGTTTGCATTTGGGTCCGGGTTAGTTATATCCCACGCACACAAACGCACTGCATGGTTGTAGACAACATCCCCGCCAGCCACCCCCGGTGAACATTTAACGCTGCTGTAAGCGTTTGTCAAAGGGGGTGGAACGGGTTGGGTTGGGCTGCGTTGGGATTGGGCGCAGGGGGATGGAAACAAACCAAACCAGCACCCGGAAAATGTATCTGTCGTCGTTGGTAGCACATGTTAGAGGTAAACGCGTCGCTGGCGGGGGTACAGTGGGAGCAGCCCCGTGTGCCAATCTGCATATTTGTCGGGCGCCACGAAATGTAAAGCAAGTAAAAACCTGGGTCAAATTGCGGTTACCGTTTTTATTTTCCGCCGTTACCGGTCTTTCGTCTCTCTTCCGCTTTCATTACACTTGGCCAGTTCCAATTTTTGTTTGTGCTGTGGGCGGTTGTATACGGTAGGTGTTGATATATCCACACTTACGGGGCATTTCCCTTTATTTCGTAGTGTCACTCGTTAGGCACCCGAATCGCTGTCGTGGTTATAGTATCGTAATAGTGGCAGTGATACTCCTTTTTTCCCCAGCTCCAACATGACTTGTACATATGGGTTAGGCTGGAATAGGATGGGATGGTAGCGTACCCTACGAATCGGGTTCTCTGGGCGTTGGAGTGTTAATTGTAAAGTGTATGTGGTTCTGTTCTGGAAAAACTGGGCAAGTGACTTCATTTAGTCTCGCACGTTTGCAGTTAATTAATCTGGCCGAAAGGTGTTGAAGTGGGTGCCAAATGAGATCATTTCAAGGGGTGGCCATATAAATAAATTAATGCATAATAACCATGAACTTCAGTTTCATTATATTAAAATTATTAAAAAGGTGAAAGGTTAAAAAGGTGAAAGGTGTAGTATTACTTTAAATTCTGGCTTAAATCACAGCGATGTTGATGCATTTCCCTTGTTTAAAAAAAAAAAACAAAAAATGCATCACAGACGGTTTGCACAAGACGACGAACTGGAAATTCAAAAATCGTCGCTGAATGAAATGTTGAAATTGCACAACCCGCGTCTAGCATTTGGCTAACACATACATGGAAAAGCGGCCGGCAAGCTGACCGACACCCCTTCCCCTTTCCATACTCCACCCCTCACTCACAGACTCTTACCAACCTTGTTACCTTTTTTTTAGAACGCTGCGCAGCTGCTGCACTTTATTTCAGTCACTTG
This sequence comes from Drosophila simulans, assembly GCF_016746395.2. NCBI lineage: Eukaryota > Metazoa > Arthropoda > Insecta > Diptera > Drosophilidae > Drosophila > Drosophila simulans. The sequence goes on along the minus strand of NC_052523.2, from coordinate 24,206,046 downwards.
CTTTCCATTTTTTTCCCAAAACTCCCGCTCTTTTTTTGTTGGCCACGAGTGGCTTGTTTTTGCCATGTTCCCCCCTTTTTTCACTGTGCACACTGTGTGTGTGTGTGTGCTTGGGCGCTTTCTGTGGAGCCCGCTTTTGTGTGCAAGTGCGGTCATTTAATTTCGATTTGTGTTTTAGATTGTTTTGCGTTGCATTTGTTGATTTTTGCCATTTAAATAGAAATTTTTATTTTCTACACGTTCCCATGGCCGTGGCCCCCAGTTTTGGATTTGGATGGCCGGCTGCAGCCGTCGCCAGTTGGCCAGTTTTTTGTGCCTGTGTTGTTTTGGCCCGACGTATTCCATCTTTTTTTTTTTTTTTTTTTTTGAGCTCTTTCTTTTTTTTATTAACGCATGTCCATGGGGCATTGCCAACGCGGACCAGCGCCGAGCAAATTGGATTTCTTTTTTCGGACATTTGAAACTGACGAACGCCGACCGGGGACCACGGATGTGCGGCATCAGCAGGGACCTAGCTCAAAATATATGCAGCTACCATGCTGTCGCAGCCTCCTAACCGTCCAAACGGCCAACCACCCAAACAGGCAGCACCACCCATCCTGCACCACCGTTTCTATTAGCTACGCGCATTCATAAGAGCGGAAATTTAATCTATGCCACAGTCGCGTTCATTTGCCCACTTCTTTTTTCGATCTCGCTCTGTTTCGCTTTTGTCAATTTAAAGCTGCCGGCAAATGCTATCAACTCGCAATGTTCGTTAAATATTTAAATTGGCGCAGAACTAATGAAATAAAACCAATGCGCGAGCGATGTCAGAGCGATTCCCAAGTGGCTTCAGTTGGTTAAATTTGTGCCGGCTGCTTGGTTCGTTGGTTGACTGGGTTCGGTTTCGTTTGGTTTGGTTTAGAGGTCTTTAATGTCCCTGGGGAGTCAGTGGGTTAAGGGGTGGAATTTAAACATATCCCAGTTGGGAGTGGGTCATGTTAGATGGCTAATAGGGGGGATTACTCAGTCGCAGCGGTGAGGATTTTAAAATGAACAAGTTAGACAGAATATGAATCGAACGAATTTTAAATAAATAATGTGTATTTAATGTAAAAATTGATTTTTCGATAATTTATATACTAGGCACTTAAAGCATTTTATTATTGTTCTCTAGTCTTGCTATCTTGCAATGCTTAATTCCCAAATTAGCGCAGACTTCTTGCAGTGTAGGCTGGGGGTGTTCCAGGCTCGGCATTCAACTCACGTAGCATCTTGCTTTAAATGCTTAAATAGAAGCAATGCCAGCCGAAAATCAACAATAACAAACGAGCCACAATCCGGCTGGCACATCGCACTCTCGCACACGCAGGCCAAAAATTGGCATAAATAAGTAAAAGCGGCAACAGCGCCAAAGTCAACTTAGACGTCGCCATATTGCGCATACGACGCGTGTGCCCGTGTGAGTGTGTGTGTGTGTTGGTGAGTTTGAGGGCAGTCCTCTCCCTGCCCACGTGTGTGTGAGTCCTGTTTGTGTATTTGCTCAACTGCTGTACCCAAAGCGCACTTGAGTGTGTATCATCATCAACATCAGCTGCTCTTCAGCCACCCAAGCCAAACCAAGCCAAACCGACGACCAGAAGCAGAGGCAAAAACCCGGACCAAGTTGAAGTTGCCGACTCCGGCGGCAGCACTAAAGATACAATGCTGCAGATACAGCCAGAAGAGTCGTGCCCCACAGGACACTCCCCCCTGCATTCTGTGGCCACTACACTGACAGTATCTTTGGATGCTTAACAACATTACAAGCTGACTTATGAAAAAGGGGGTGCGTTCGGGCGAGTCCCCTGCAATTTGACTTGACTTTTACGTATCGTCAAGTACTTTTCTGGTTTTGCCCACTCGGGGGACATTTGTCAGTCGAGAGACGAATTTAATTTCTGCCATTTTCCGAGCGATGTCTGCGCTCAGATATGCATTGCAATGAAAGTCATACTCGACATGTATGTATGACGAGACGAGATATCCAGATACCGGATTCCGGATTCCAGTGGGTCGTGGTCGGTAGGTCGGTCTAGTCCGGTTGTCTGGCCAAACGGCAAAACTCGTTTTTAATATTCAGACTGCAGTGGGCGCACACAGCGTATGCGTTATATTATTACAACTGCAGCAGAAGCTTCAAATGAAACTATTTTCTGGCCCTCTTTTGTGGGCGTGTGGCCCACACTGAATTCATTTCGCATTTAAATTGCTGTTCAGAGAGCAATTAGCCGAAATTATTGCTGCTACGTGTGCATCGTCACTTGGCAAGCCCAAATTAGTGGAGCCCAGGCCACCATGGCGAATGCTTAATGCGAGGCTAAAGGGAAAAATTGGGGGAAAAAACAGAAAACTGCTGATTTGCGGTTTGCCAATACCCAAACGATGCGAGTTCCGCAACCACAACGAAATTCCCAATAATTTACCAAAGAAAAAAAGTCAGTAAGATGGCAGAATTATGCCAAAACAAATCAAGCAAATGAAAATATCACAGCCACAAAATCAGAGCAAGACACACGCAGCGCTGCACAGTGGGTGGGACTCGACTCGTGGGTGGCGGGTGTTGGTGGTGCCACAAATGCTGTGCTTAATAGGCATCAGCTGGGTATTAAGTTGTTGTTTTTTGTCATCGTCTTCGCCGCTTCTTGGCAGCATGACAACCTTTTTTTATGCCATTCCATCCGGACGAGGGGCTGGCTGAAAGGAGGAAATAAGTCCCGAAGTCCTGAATCTCAGTCGTTTTGACAGGCGTTTGCCCTTGCCTGTGAATTCAACAAACAATTTGCGGAATGCCATTAGGTGACGCCTATTGCTGAAATTATCTCTGGCTTTCTTGCTTTTTCTTTTGTGGAGCGAAATTTCAATCACCTCATCTTTTGTTAAACTCCAGACCTGGGCAAATAGGCAATAACAAGTTGACGGGGGTGGCGCACAAAGGAAGCCCACAGAAAGTATTGCCTACTTTTGTGGGCGCACAATGTTAATGGGTTTTATTGTTAGCAAAAAAGAGGTAACAGAAAGGAATAAAATCCACAATCTCTCCCTTTAAATTCATCATATACCCATAAGCCGTTGATTGTTTTCAAATCATTTAGGCTGTTCCTTATTCAACACCCACGCCGAAATTGCATTAAAACTTTGACCTCACAAGGGGAAAAAAACGCAGAAGGCAAAGCCGAAAGAAAAAATTAAAAATTAATAGCAACTGTCGAGTGCCAATGGAAACCACAATGCAGCGCACAACTAGGAACACACAAAAAATACAAAATAAAAAGAACAACAAGAGCTGCGCAACAAAAACTAACCGACTAACAAAGTGTAAAAAACTATTGAGTGCTGGCGTCCCAACACTTCACTTTTGCCCTACCCCACCCTCGATTGCTGCAACTAACAAAAATTTCTAATTTAAAAGTTTTACGCCCAACCGCCGACGACGAGCAACGAGCGGGCCAAAAACAAAAAGTGGGCGGAAAATGAAGGCAGCCGAAGCTGGAAAATAGAAAATAGCAACAAAGACATAGACACAGACATAGACGGCAAATAAAAACGCAACAAACACAGACACACACACACACACACACGCGCGCAGATAATGCAATTCCCGCCCAGGAAGAAAGTGGCTAGCTGCAATTTTGTTGCTGCCGACTTCGTCCTGCTTTCGTCCTGGCTTTGTCCTCGTCATCGTCATCGCTTCGTCCTCGTAGGCGTTGTGTTGTTCTTGCCCACATCGTTAGCAATGCTCATCGGCAACATTTCGTCAGCTTCCGCTGGTGGGCGGTTGGGTGGTCGGGGCGCTTCTCGGCGGTTCCTGGTGGCTCCTGGTGGGGCGGTGGGTCAGCGGAACAGCCAGTGAGTTTGCGGCGGTTGGAGGAGCGCGTCATGCGCGTTGGCCATCCTGCGTGGGCTGCAATCGCAATCGCAGGGGCAAAAGCAAAGGCAAAGGCACTCGCTCCTCCTCCATCTTGCCAGCCACTATTTTTATATGCTGGCCCAGTCTTTGTGGCACTCGCCCCGGGGGTTTTTAGCCGGATTCGGTGGTGCCACGGTGCCAGTGGTGGTAGCGGTGGTAGTGGTGGTGGTAATGGTGGTGGTTTGGGACGAGCGTTTGTCATTGTGCATTACTTTTAGCATGCATCGCGGCGCGTTCTCTGATGCAACAATGTTGCCCGCCCATTGTTGTAATCTGTTTGTTGCTGCCCGGTTCGTTGGCTTACACTTAGAAAAACTAAAGAAGAGTCTGCGTTTGGCAACAAAAGTCCGACAATAATCATGAGAATAAAACCATAGAACACTCTGTAATTTAAGGAGCTGTAAGTTAAATAACAACCTGTATTTATGCTTATGATAACTTTCTGCAAGTAATTTACTAACGTTGCTGCACTTTACTTTCAGTGATCGCTCAAGGTTTTTCTCTTGAAGAAATTTTACGATGATTTTCATTTTCATATTCGAATCGTGTGCTCGTGCGGGTTGGGAATAGCTTGCAAATCGAATTATATCTGCTGCCACAATGTAGACAACGGACAAGGCCGCATTACAATGCCTGCAGTCTCGTCCTGCATCTCGTCCTTTTTCGCCCTTTGGCCTTTGCCGCCCTTTGACCGGCACTTTGTTGTGTGGCTTGCGGTTCCTTTAAGCTGGTGCTCCGAAATTACCTTACTCTCGAAATTGGCTGCCGAAAAAGCCATACTTTTATGGCCCTGTGTCTGAGGCTTCATATTTCATTTTTATATGTGCTTTTTAATACGTATTTTGTCGACACACTAATAAACATAATTTGCCCATAAAATACACTTTATTGCGCGCGCCCTGTATCAGCCATCAGTTTGGATTCAAGGATTCATGGTGTTTGTGCAGCTCCAGTGAGCTAATGCCGATGAGCGACAGTTAATGACAGGATCTGCTGCAGAGATAGCGTTAGACGAGACAGGTATAAAACCCAAATTAGGCGCTCCTGGGTTCACTGACCAACCTTTCGACCACGTCATTTGCTATTTGCCGCGTCTCGACTTGCATAATTAATTGCCAGTTGACTAGGGAAGTATTTTCCTCTCTTCCACTGCTCAAAATCACATTTTCCCATTTTGCACACAAACATTTTTAAATATTTATTAGCAACAGCTTACAAGCGCCATCCCATTTTCCAGCGTTAAGTAATTTCGTTATTTGCCAAACATGCGAGACCGGTTCGGGCCACAAATCCCGACGAGCCACGCCTTTTGATGCCATTATCTCATTCAGCAGCCTTGTCATCTCGTAAAGGATGCCTATTATAAATTAATTTCTGCCAGCCGTGGCTTTTCCTTGCCATCCTTATCGCCTTTATCACTCGCAGTGGGCCCGCACCTAAATACCGAGCATGTTGCTCCTGTTCCGGGCCATGTGTTGCTCATGTCGCCGATGTGTGTGTGTGTGCGCCCGACTATATGACTATATAATTTTTTGATTTAACGCAGAAGATGCTCCTCCTGCTGCTGCTGGTGTGGTAATTTTTCAAAAAAAAAGAAAAACAAATGAAAAACACCCTCATGCTTTCATTTTTGTTGCCCTGCTGTAAAAGTTGAAAGTTGTGCTGGTGCTTTTCCGCATTTCCCGCTCCTCATGTGTGACATTGATGCCTCCGCGCGCTGTGTGAGCTGTTTTATTGTTATCATTAAAGCGTGCCACCTCCCCTCTTGTTCGACATGTTGTCTTTGTCTTGGCCCTCGGCCTCCAATACCACCGATGATGCGGGCTGGCTCCTCGGCTGCAGGCGGCCTCAACAAGTTTGACATGGCACTGGGGATGAGCCCCGGATCCGAGATCCCATTATGATTAAAAATTGCTCTGCCAGGGCTTATCTTTTGCGGCTGGCTGCGATCATTAATGAAGCAGAAAGTGATTGCCCAGGGCCATGATTAATTGGTGGCTAAAATACAGAACGGCAGCGAGGGGCGAAGGAGTGAAATCAAAAGAAAGCTCCATGCTTTTCGGGTGCTAACTGCATTCCATTCATCAACGCTTGCCAACCGCAACGAGCAGCTGCTGCTTGGTGCTGGGGGGAAAAGGGAGGAAAGCGGCAGCAGATGCATTGGAAATTCAAATAAAATTTACCACAGTTTCTCGTAACTTTGTCAACGATGCGCAACATGACGCTGATGTCTGCCAGACATCTTGAGTGCGGGGAAAAGCGGGCGGAAAAGTCCGGGGAGGGAAGTGGAAAAAGACCAAGACCTGCCAGCGAATTGCAATTTGCAATTTTATGGCAGCGCTGTTGGAAACAGTGGCAGTACGACACTGGGAAAAGTGTCCTTTTATGTCAATTATGCAAATGCCATTAAGCAGACTAAAAGAATTCCCTTAACATCAAATATGTCCAATTTATATTTAAAGTCATAGTCTGAATATATGCATCAACGAATAACTTTTTTACTCCATACCTATAAATATTTGGACAGCAATAAATATAAAATTAAACATTTTGATAATTAACTTATTGTTGAAGTGGTGGCACTTTTCTGCCAGTGCACCAGAAGCCGCCGCAGTACAAAACAAACCAATTTAAATTTTCAGCGAAGTCGGTGGATCGGCGGTTGGTGTTAGTTTGGATGCAAAAACCAAGTTAACGGGAATGAAGATGGGGAAAAGCGTGGAAAATCAGGAAAAGCGGGACAGACGGAGCTGGCGAAAAGCGCAACAAAGCGTAGCTGACAAAATCAAACCGACAGGGCCAGCAAAACAAAACGCTGCAAAAAGAACGAGCTGAAATATTCGCAATGACAATTGAAAGTCGGAATTGAAAGTGGGTGGGTGTGCAAGGTGGTGCAGGGTCATGGGTGGCCTGGTGGCGTGTGGTTTGGTGGTTGTGCGGCACAGGGTGGTTGCTGTGGACTGGCCAAACACTCAATCAATAAATTATGCTGCCACGAAATATACAAATCAGCGAACAGGGAAGTGTCGCGGATGCCACAAAGTCAGGGGAGCATGGAGGAGCAGTGGGTGGTGCTGGGTTGGCGCTGGGGTGGTGCTGCTTGTTTGGCTGGTCACGCGGCAGCTGCAGAACAAAAGGCCATGCCACGACCCAGGAGCAGAGCAGCGAGTGACCCAAGCGGCGCACAGACGGATGTGGCTTTGTGGCTTTTGTGCGGTCGCTGCCTCTGTCTCTGCCTCAGTTGACGTCAGGCACCGCAGCTGCTGTTAGTCATTCGAGGAGAATCCTGTTGACGATGGTCATGGCCGGAGGATGACCAAGATAGCACCATCGCATGGCCAACACAAGCAGCAGCCGAAGGCAAACAGGGGTGTATTGGTTGGGGCTGTTTCAAAAGGGGTTAAAAAAGTGCTGTTAAAGTTGGGACGAGAATTAAATTAAAATTGACTAAATTACGGTAGCCAGAAATAAGTTAAATATTCCCATTGCCAACATGCCCATTGAACTTTCAACTCCATCTGCAGCACCCCCAAGCTCATCACAGATCCCCAAGGGAAGCCCCTTTAAGCCAAAACTGAATGGTAACCATGCCTACCCGGCTGACATTGTCAAATGCGTTGACTGCTGGCTGCATTGTGCCCGGTGCCACGGACATGGCATGTTTCTGTTGCTGCGTCCAGTTCCTGTGGCTGCGACAGCCTCCAAACAGGCGCCAAAGACAAAGACAAAGGCGCCCAGCCACCCGGTTGGCAAAATGGCTGCCCAGCTGACCCCCGGCTGACCTCAGACCCAAGCCAAGCGGACTTTAAAGCCGCTGCCAGACGGAACGGCTCAACGGCATCGATTTTTCCAAACAGGAAGAGGACCAGACATTTTGCATGTGAGTCTGGCGGACATTTAAAATGCTGTGTATAAAACATTGATCATGATTGACGATTGCGAAATTACGAGCACTGGGATGCGCATGTGGATGCTGTGCCCGCAGGATAACAAGCACAATGCTGCCACCATATGAGCTTGTATTTGTGCATGTGCGTGTTATGATGGCCCGCCAAACATTTTTATCTGCGACCGCAGCGCACAAAAGTGTGCAACGCCGCTCCTGGGGAAAGTATTCACGTTTTATGTGATTTTTGGCAGACTCGACTGAGAGCGGTCACTGGGATATTGTGCGGAAACAAAGCAGCATGGGGTCCTTAAAAAGTTTTGGATATCGGAATATATGATGGTTTAAAGGTCTGCTATCCCCTTATGACTTAAACTAAAGAACATTAAAGCTTTTAATCATTCCCAGCTCGGTTTTCCCGCATACAAGAGAAGACAAAGATGTTACACGATATTCGACTTACTGCCTTGGCTTGCCTTCAAAGGCTACTTGATCGATATTTGTAATCGTCCTTTAATTTGCACCCATCACGCACACGACGCACCTGACCAGACCACAGGACCTCACCTGCCCCACCCCACCACCGCCTTCACCGCCACCACCTGGCCTTGTCCAGTCAAGCGGTCCATTGTCCCCGCTGTGACTGTCATGAAGTCCAACAAAGCGGAAGCTGTAGGAATTTACCAACGTTTAAACTTTAATGCCTGCTACAACAGTTTTTATTCCTTCCTCCTTTTCTCTTTTAGTCCTTGTTGCATGTGAGTGTTGGTTGGTGGGTGTGTGTGTGTGTGTGGGCTTGAGATTTTTTTCCAGCCGGGATGTCTCTTTTTCTACGCCCCGTTCTCCGCTTCATCCCGCTGCCCGCTCCAATTGAACCTAATCCGGCTGCTAAAGTATTAGCTACGTAGTTGTATGCTCATCCCGGCTGTCCAAACTGCCTTATGCTGCTTTTGTTGTTTGCTGGCATTTAGCAAAAAAAACAAAAGCAAAGGAGCCAAGAAAGGACGAGGAAAGCGAGGCGGAAAATCAGGCGGAATGCCAGGGAGCTCTGGACAGGAGTGACGTTTGTTAAAAAGTTTTCCCTCTGTCCAGCCGGTTGCAAGTGGAAGTGGAACTGCAGCGTCCACTTAATAACAAGGCATCAGCCGCTGGACGTCACTTGGCATACTAATCCATTGCCCACTTGCACCGCCCACTGAATTAAGAGAGCAGCCCGTAAAGAAATGTCCCATTCTCTACTATGTATATGGGATGCCATATGTTGTATTCTATATCCTGTCACACGGAGAAAAGTGTGAGGTAGGAAAGTGTGAGTAGGCGGAAAGCCGCCTACTAATGGTTAACTTATATGGATCATCATATCATATTATGAAAAGCTTTAATAGATGTGTGAACTTCTGACTCAACCTGTTTTACCAATTTTTAAATATTTAAAGAAATTTTTCATTTATTAAAGTGCAATTTTTGCGAGTGCACCCTTTGGGTATTGGGTATTCTTTGCTGCATTCCAGCACCTTCCTGGCAGCCAGACAAAGTCGCTGCCAAAGTGGACAGCGAATGGACAGCAGGGCAAAGACATTAATGACAGCCAACATCAATGAGTGTCGGGTGGCGGTGAAAAATTAATACAAAACGACGTTGACAACCGGGGAAAACAAAGGGGTATCCCTGGGGACTCCATTTCCTTCTGCAAACTGGCAGGTGATGGTCAGCTGACTTGGCTTGGCGTCAAACATGGCGTATGATTGATTTTCCAGTCGTAAACTATGGCTGAGCTGTGAACCAAAGTCGGGGGCGCCAGATAAAGCGGCAAATAAGCTTCAATAATAATAAAAGTTATAAATCTTTCGGCATGGTCTGCGGAGGACAAGGCGAAGTCCTTCCAAAAGGACGACGACGACATGCTGCAACGCGGCGATAATAACAATTTATTGCACACACACACACATATAACAGCCACACATACACGTGCAAGAAAATGCCGCGAGACACGATTGCAACAACAAATGGCGAGGACAAAGCGCAAAAAGCGAGCATAAAAACCACACAATAATAAAAATGAACAATGACAGGTTAATAGCAAATAAATGAAAGCCCATAAGGAGAAAGCAGAGCAGCTCGCAGAAGCTGGGTGGAAAAAATGGAGCCAGACAAAGGACGAGATGGCGATGGCAATGCCAATGCCTCCGGTCCAGACGACAAACTATCCCCTTGGCCTAGGCACAATTGATATATAGTTTTCAATTTTAAAAACCATTGAGCAGCTGCAACGGCGAGGCGTTGTGGCAGAAAAAATGCCCAAGATATACGTAGCACGCAGCTGGCATATTTAAAGCATAATAACTGCAAGCAAGGACATGCCAGGACATTGCGGAATGATAATGGCGGCAAACGTACTTAACGGCCACAATAATGACGATAATGGCCGATGAGTTAGCGAGCAGTGAGCACTGAGCAGGTTGACAAAATGCACTCGGCATGCAATGCACTGCCTGCCAATAATAATCGTAATCATCATCATCATTATCATTAGGGAGCAGCAGTAGCAGCAGGAGCAGCCAAAGGACATTCGACTTTTGCACACGAATCGGTCTTTGTGTCTGCCTATGGAAGCGGAAAATGCATTAACTCAGCGGCAGACGCCGAACTGAATTTATTCTCCACTTTAAGGGTGCTTTCCCGCCCACCAATTGTTATTCCGAATTGCGTCTCTGAATTCATCAGCCTAATTACGGGGCTCTTAATGGCTTCTCCAACGGAATTTATAGTGTTTTCCAATATATTCAAGGTCTGCCCAGCAAAAAGGAGCCCGGCTTAAGCTGTAATTATAAAAAATGTATGTTGGCTGTCGGTAAACATTTAATATGCTTATTTATTCAATTACATTCAGGCGCAAGAGTGTGCAAAAACTATCGCTGCAGCCAGGAACATGAATATGCAAATCGATGGAGAGCTAGGAAAAAATTGGTAGATAAAATAATATAAATAATTTGCATTATGGCAGCGGCAACAGCTAAATGGGCTTCAAATTCAGGCATAATCTGCCCAGCTCGGCGCGCTCAATTTTATTTCACTTTATTTTATAATTTAAATATGCCATATTTAATATACGATAGGTGTCGCAAGCCGCCTGCAAGCGGATTAAATTTCGACCCGCCACATTTTATTAAATTTTCGCTCGGCCAACGCGAAAAGCGCCATGGCGACAAAGTGAAAAATCGATCACCTGTTTAAAGTTGGCCCACCCAAGCCAGGGGAAAAAAATCAAAAAAGAAAACTGGGAGCACAACAATGGCCAGGCTACTTGGCAGCTGTGCCAACGCATCAGTCAACGTCCTTACCGTCCTTAACAAAGGACGACATTTGCCGGTTGCGACACTCAGACAAAAAGAGTAGCCACTTTATAAGCCAAATTCAACGCTGCCTTTGTCTGTTTGCTTACAACTTTCGAGTTGCACATTCTTGTGTCGTCGTTCGCTTTTGGCAATTTGTTTCTGCATCCAACAACGGATTCAATTGAAAATTTCGGCAGACACTCGGCAAATTTAAAAACAAATTTGCCGCAAAGCAACGCCAGCAAACTTGCGAAAGAAACTTTTCTTTCTACAGTTCCCACTACAGCTGCACAGCTCCACAGTTCGCCAGTTCGATTTTCAATTCCCTGTCTCGGAAAAGCTGGTCAAGTGTGGACGTGCGTTTAAATGTTACGTATACGCCGCGTTGTCCGCCGCACTTCACTGGCTCGTCTTGCCTTGCACTTTTTCCTCTGACTGTGAGTCTACAAAAAAAAGAAGCGAAGAAACAAGAGCAGCAGACAGACAAGTGCCACGCCCCATCCTGGTATTTACATTGCCACCCACGCCGTCTGTTTGCTTTTGCCACGAGTGTGTTTGCCTTTCGTTTAGTCAGAATGCCAACTATGACAAAATCGAAGAATCAGGGAGTCCAAATCAAAATCGAATCGAATCGAGTCGAGTCGATTGACTGAGCCAATGCCAGTGTGGAAATTGTCAATAATTTCAAATTGATTTCTATTTGATTTAGCTGGGCAACAAAGGCAGACAAACACCTTTGCTTCTATAATTGTGATAGTGATACCTATAGGTGGATGTGTGTGGCTGCTTTTCTTTATATTTAGAGGCTAAGTGAAAACGTAAACTTTGACAAACACGCGGCCCTCGTTCTGGGGCCAAATAACATTAGACAGCTATTAGAGGCTTGGCCGACTTTTACGACGAAGACCATAAAAAGCATTACTTGAACAGCTCAAGCTGCTCGTAAAACTCGTGAAATTTGTATGGACCTGCGACTCAAATTGGGACTGGGAATGGGCATGGAGTACGGCCATAGGCGTAGGCAGGCAATAAAAGCCAATCGATAAGTGCCCAAAGTGTTGGTGGTCCTCGTAAACAAATGGGACGAGCCCACACCTCAATGGGTAACGTTCATCCATCAGGGAATCGTCAAGGGAGCTGCCCAGTTTTGGGGTACGAATTTATTAGCTGGCCCATCAACATATCGATTATGACAATTACGCACAGGAAGCACTAATATTAATGCTGCCATTAGTCTTAGAACATAATGATGCAGAAAGGGTGGAGATTCCATTCGAAATATTAGCTGATTCTTTGGCTTACCCTGCTTGGGCGAGATGCAGAGCACCTGCTGCTGCTGCGGCGACTGCTGCTGCGAGTGGATCTGGTACTGCTGCTGCTGCTGCACCACCACCGCCTGCTGCTGGGCGGCACAGACTGCGGCGGCCACCGCCTGCTGCTGCTGATGGTGGGCTGCTGCGGCTGCAGCGGCGGCTGCTGCGGCGGCCTGCTGCTGCGACTGCTGCTGCTGGTGCGGCGACTGCGACTGGGGATGCTGCTGTTGCTGCTGCTGCTGGGTGGTGACAATGGTCATCTGCTGCGACTGCTGCTTGCCGTTGGGCGCCTGCTGCTGCGACTGCTGCACCTGCTGCTGCTGCTGCGGGGGGGCGGGTGCCTGTTGCTGCTGCTGCTGCTGGAGGTGCGTCTGGTGGATGGCCAGCAGCTTTGTCTCGTAGGGCTTTCCGTGGGCGGCGCTGAGCGTCATCTGGGCGGTGGCTGGCATCATCAGCGTGGGCATGGCCAACATTTTCCGGCTGGCTCAGTGGTGCTGGTACTTTTGCGGTGCGAAATTTGCACGTTCTGCGGTTAAACGCAGCTCGCTTTAATGCTTAATGAAGTGCCTGGCGCCTTGCAGTTGATGATATAAATAAATTGTGTTATAATTTGGCTACGTTCGGGTTTTTATTTGAATGGCCGCCTTTTTGTGTGAAACCGCAGCGTTGTTGTGATGCTGCTGCTTGTTGTTTGGTCAAACGATTTGATGCATTAAATAATTTCTACAATTTTGCTAATTTGGAAAATGCTGCCTTTTTTGTGGTTTTCCTTGACGTTTGTTCCGCTTCGTGTTGTTTGTGGTTGGTTTTAGTTTTTTAGTTTTTATAAAAAATTTCCTCTTTGCTTGACCTTCACTTATCACAGACCAATGAATTTTGTTTTCGAAAAGTTCATTTGGTTTTTGAATTATGTTTCCAGGCAGAATCCCCAGCACTCAAGGCAAGCGGATTCCCTTGGTTATATTTTTCTATGGAAATATTAAAGCACACAATTCTTTAGCTTGACGAAATATTTGCAAACGAAAAATGAAATTATTCCGCAAGCTGTAAATCATAAGTACAAACGAACAAACAAGGATAATTAACTTCGCCTGGCTGCTAGTGTGATCAAAGTCCTTCGAAGCATAAGAAAAGTAAATAAAACTGACGACTCGCCCTGTTTTTATTGGCAGCGCGCACAACCATTATCATATATCAAGACTAAGCCATTCACACATCATTTGAAAAATTAAATTTAATATTTTACGATTTGTGTGCTCCGGCATACGCATACAAAGCGAAACATGAGCCAACAAAAAATAAAAAGTTATGCGCGTAACGCAATGTCTAAGTGCCAAAAGCAGAAACAGACAGCTCAGCCAGCTCAGTCAGCTCCCAGCCGAAAAAAAAATTATAACAATAATAATAAAAGCAGCGGAATACAAGTGCCAAAAAACACGCACAAGGAACCGAGCTGGGCTTTTACGACAGGACCCCGAAAGATGGCATTCCCAGCAGCCCAAACAAAGCGAGTCCTGAGTCCTGACACCCTGTACGCCCCAAGTGTTGGCAAGTGTCAGGATCAGACGCTTCCGGTTTTTATATCTCGCGCACGAGGAGGACAGTCAGGCGGAGGGACGGACGGACAGACAAATGCTATGTATAAATATAAATATAAACTTATATTTTTATGTTTATTTGGGGGCCCAGGACACACGGAAGCACTCGCGGCCGCAAGGATAAAACGAAGAAAAAACCAGGACGAGTGCAAGGGCCACACCAAAAATACAAAATACATACGACACCCAGCATTTCCTTCATTTTTATTCAGGCGGGCGAGTGTATTTCTGTGTGTGTGCGAGTGTGTATGAGAGTATGAATCACACACAGCTGCAGTGTCCTTTTTATATAGGAACCCAGTCGGCAGGCAGGCAGCATTTATTGGCTGCTCGTTGTCGGTTTATGTGGCCCACAAGCCGAAGTGCCAGACGCCTGTAGTTGTACATAATGTGGATATGGCCAAAAACACAACAGGCACAACAAAATACATGCACGCAAAAAGCGTTCTGGCTGGCTATGTAAATATGGCCAAAATCGATGCTCGCCTAGGTGACAACGGAGCCAAGGAACTCAAAACGGGTTAGGCGTTTTCAAAAATGCACAACTCAAATAGATTTTCTAGAAAAATCATTTCCAAAGTTTAAGGGACTTTTAAAAGCTGTACAAAAAAAATCCTGTCTCTAAATCACACTTATTAAATTCCGATTCACAGATATTTTTTAAGTTCGAAACACTTGGAACGTTTATGCAACAAAAGTCTTTTGAAAAACCAGAAACACGAAATCATATATCTTTTTGAAACACTATAACAGCCAGCACAATAAAACTAAAAAACTTGTTACTAAATAATTAATTTATAAGTATTTTCGTTCATTTCCAAGCTTTAATATTTATTTTTGCAAATTTATATTTTATTAAATTCATAGTTAGTTTTTCGTTTGTTCGGCTTTCGTTTGTATCACTTCGTCGATTGCTGGATTTTCCTTTTTCTCGCTTTTTCTTACTTTTCGGTTTTTATTTTGAATTCTCTTTAGCGAGCAGTTGGCTTTCGGTTTGCTTTTGGTTGGTTGGTTGGTTTGTTTGTGAAATTATAATAACAACTTAACAACAATGTAACGAATATCCTTTCTTAACGAGGACACAATTCAAACTGAAAGCGAAGCGCCTTCGTCCGCCTCACAAATAGTCAACACATCGTACCGCTCCGGTCGTTTACCGTTATTCTGCCGGCGTCGCTGCCGCTCCGAAAATCTTCCATCCTTGCCGAATGCTTGCCATTCGTGCTGGCCAAAAGGAAAAGTCCCGAGCGACGGCCGAAGTCCTGTTGGGAAAATCTTTCTCCCAGGCATGCGCATGTGGAATTTCGAAACGGTTGCTGTACTGACTAAAGATTTTCCGCGATTTTCCTTGTGCTAACTCTTAGGAAAATTTCCCTACTTTTCCTGACTATTATGGCATACTTGTGTGTTATACGAAACCACTCTGTTAATCTGCCTTATCATATTTCTTAATAAGGTCTAGTTCTAACAGCGTTTTCGAGTGCCGATTACATTAGCGCCTTTTTACTCATTATGCAAAAGCCGCACAGTCGTGAGTGGAGTGTTCTTAAACGCTTTACACTAGGCAAACAAACAAAGGCCCAGACACACACAGGCCCACATGCCATTGTTTATGCGCTCGAGAGCCAATAATCCACTTTTGTTTTGTTATCACTCCCCAGCCACCCAGTAAACCACCCACCACCCAACCACCCGCAGCACTCAGCTCGTTGCGGCTGCTTTTGCTTTTGCCCTTGCCCGCCACCACTTAATTTCTACTTGATTTGTCGTTTAAGAAAACTAATTGTCTGCCTTTTGTTGAGCGTGAAAACAATGGAAAACATTTTAGCAACTGTTACTCTTCGCCGAGAGCGTATTAGACGCAGACCTCCAAAGACGTTGGGCCCAAAAGTCTGGGCGGCGTTTGCGGCCATGTGGGGGGAAAAGTGGCCAAGATGAGTCTAAGTCGCAAATGGCTCTGGTTTTTGGTCAGACGAAAGGCAAAGAGACTGCCGCTGAAATATTCCTTTCCACCGCCTTCAAGGTCACTTAAGACCATGAATACGGGAGAACTTCTTAAGTTCATAAGGCAAACGGAATGTTTCCTCACTTTCCTAGAGAGGTTGAGGGTAATATAAATAGTAAGGATTTTATCAGACTACTAGTACTAACACATAATATTACCACATTGGTTCGATTTAAGTAAGCTTCCCTGTAATTTCGAGACGAGCCTCCAAAGCGACAATCTTGTTTTCGGTATCTCAAAGCGACCCCTGATCGATTTCCCGCAAAGCGGAAACGGATACGGATACCCATACCAATCTTACAAGGCGGAATAACGAGGCAAACTCTGCGTTGCATATTCATGGGCCAGGCACAAACACAAACACAAACGAGGACGAAATGACGTCGATGGTGTAACAGATATCGGCTGCATTGCATGCAACACCAGTGGAAAAACCTTCATGAAAGAAGGGGTTAAGCTTGGGAAAAGCGAACAAAAAGTTAGAAACTTGTCGCACGCATAACTTAAATGTTATAAATAAACTTTTAGCTGGGTGTATTGCATGAAACAACAAACAAATTATTTGAAATGTAAGGAAACAGCTAATTTGTGATATAAGATATTTTTGTAAATATAATTTATTATATTATATATAGGCCATCGAATGCTTGATTAGCATAGACCTATTTCAGGCATACTAGTCCACGTCTGACTGCCATATGCAAATGACCAAGTGCGCCGTGACGACAATGATGGAAAGTTGGCGGCAACAGCAACATGAGCAGGAAAATCAGAAAGTAACACAGCAACAGCGATAGCGATAGCAGCCTGGCGACATATTATCCTGCGACTAAATATGTAAGAACACAAACAGCAACTGCGCGCTCACACACACACTCACACTCGCAGGACTCACGTGAGCGATTAAAATCTGAAGGAAAGCATTTCAGTTTTCCCTTTTTTTATTTTGCATTTTTTCACTTTTTTAGGGCTGCAGCCGAGGGTTGCTGAGGTGCAAATGAGTTCAGTTGGAAGGGTTGCTGGCTGTGCCAGTGGCAGCGGCGTGTAATTGGAGGCGAGTGTCGTGTAAAATGTAAAACTTGCGCCGTAAATAAATCAAAACTTTCTGACTGAACAAACATTCAGGTGAGCGAAAAAATGCAGCAGCAACGGCAGCGCCACCGGCAACATCAGCGGCCCAGCAGCAGGAGCAGCAACATTTTCATATTGACAAGTGTGCCGAAGAGGGAAAGCGTGGAAAGTGGAAAATGGGTGGGCGGATGGCGATGGGTTGGCGGGTGGCTGGTAAAACTCAAGCAGGGGACAAAAACAAGGCTGCTGCTTCTGCTGCTGCTGCCGGGGTTATTTACACTAAAAATTGGAACAGCTGCAAAGCGAAGCACTTACAGCTGCTGCCGCGGGCTTTTTAAAGGAGGTAAAAAATAGGAGAAGACGAAAGCCAGCTGATGTTAATATCCCCTTGAATTTGAGCTCTCTTAATTTGATCGCAATGAAAAAACACTGCATTTGTTTAACCATATTTATACAGTTCTGTTACTTAAGTAGGTTAATTAAATGACCTAAAACATAACTGGTCATAAAGAAATCGCTGCATACACCAAACTACACCATAATCCTTGAGAGAAAAGAGTTAAATCTAGCACGTTCCCAAACCGTACAACAGTATATATCCCACAATTGATTTATTACACAAAATGCTAAACACCAACTACACAAGGCGTAACGGAGAAAGTTTCGTTTGATTTATATATTCATTATTCTATCATATTCACGGGCGTGGCGCACAAATGAAATGTAAATGGTGCTCTGGCAGCGGATTAATACGCTTGCTCAACACACAACGAGCAAATAAAGTGAATTTAAGTTGCAGAAAGTTTCGGCCACAATCCCGGCTCAAGGTGGTCAGAACGTCGTCTTTCGCATTTGTAGAGTCGTCATAAAATGATAAAAATATTAATATAAATAAACAGGCGGGTTTGGAGGAGATTTCGGTACGATTTGCCAGTGCTACCAAGGCTTTTGTTTGCCCAGCAAAGTTTTTGATATTATCTATGGCGAAACATCCCGGCAAGTTGGGGTGAAAAGGGAGCGGACTTCTCATAAGTTGACAATTTTTTGCCGCTCTGACTTGGCTTTTTTCCAGTCCTGCTTGTCTATTTACCACCCTGGGATAAATATACAGAGATATATATTTGGGCTGCAAACTTTTGCCCCATTGCGGAACACACCGGCACCCAGCTGCCTTAGAGCCCGTCCCATAATTGATGGTCAGCGTTTAACTTAATTGTATGTGGGAATCCGAGCTGCCGGTGGCATGGGCATGCTGATTGTGTCAAGATTTCATTTCAATTTGCGCCGCGATAAGGCTGCGAGACATAAAAGTAAATTGAAACGCCTGACAGTGCCTCTGACAACGGAGCAGTGAACCACTGAGCCAGTGGACCACTGGACCAAAGGACCAATGGATGGCCACGATGGCCAGGTGCTGCTGCTCCCGACCATCATTGCCGGACGTCAGAAGCTCGTCACGCACGTGCAGGTGGAGCAGTTTCAAAAATTTTTAATTGAATTTGCCACTGGACAGGGAAGGTTCTCTTACACCGCGAGAAAATATTGACAGATTGCTGGCTTAAAGGTGTAAGCTTATAACTCAAAAACATCACATACTTTTCCTAGAGAAATAATTGGCATATGATTCACATTCTCATCAATATGATATTTTTTATGATATGAAATATGAAAAAAATTATTTAAATTGTAAAATATATAAAACTCGTACTTATTTTTAACAATACATATTAATTGTTTTCTTTTTTCTATATTAAGTTTGCAGCATTGCAACTGTACTCACTGTGCAGCGGCGGCATGTACTCCATTTCCTCGTCAGAGTCCTCCATGTCCTGTCCGCCTCCTTCGGTCCTTGCTGCGTGAGGCGGTGGTAGTGGGACAGGGAGCGGTGGAGGGGGCGTGGCAAAGGAGTTGGTACGCAACGCCATTTCCATGGCACGCAGGGCGGGCAGGTTCCTGGGCAATTTGCCATTCTGCAACGGAGAGCGAACGAAGCGATGGACCATTAAAATTAGACAATAAATAGATAAAGATGAAAATAAAAACACGTGCCAGGTCATTCCAATTTCGAGGTAGAGACAGGACCCTAATTGAGGCATTCAACTTGATTACGACTGGGAGAGCTGAGCTGAGGACAAACGACTAACCTGAGACTAATGCCAAGGCCGACAAATGTCCTCTGAAGTGGCGTGCAAATCATGAAAAAGGATTACACGTACTAAAACCAGGAATGGAAACAAACTTCACCCCAACCCCTGTCCTGTGGGTTAAGTTTTGTATTTCTCCTTGGGTTCTCCGCTCATTTCGGTGACTAAAAAGCAACGATGTGACGACAACAATAACAACCAAGGGGAGCAGCGGCCAGAAATCCAATTTCAGCAAGTAGCACGACATAAATTTGTTTCCTCCACACCAACACAACATGCGAACGCACACAGATACACACACACACAAGCACACATGGATGGGGTTGTCCTGGCTGCTGGCCATGTCCTGCAAATGAATTCTGTTAATGCAGACATTACTCGAGCATATTAAAAGTCCGAATGTCCATTCCGCACAGAATTTTATAGCAGACGACCGCACCAAAGGACCCCACACCACCTACAAATAGGCACATTTGTTCCACCCCAAAGCCATCCCAAGCCACCCCACTTGGAACCCGGAGAACACGAGGAACCCCAGGAACCCCGGGATCAGGACTGCAGCCAATGGGCAATGTAGTTAGCCAGCCAGCCGTACACGCATATTTGTTTACCTTGCCACGACAATTGCGGTAGACAGTTTTCCCCCGAAATCGGGCGGCATTTTCCGGCCGAGCCCCTGCCGGACATTTAGTTTATTTGATGTTGCCAAATGAAAATTGTGACATAAAAGGGACTAAGAACATAATTAACTAGTGTCCAAATGTGCAAATCCAAACGCATAAAAAGTGAGCAAACAACTCGGCCAAAAATGCTGGGCAAAAAAAGAGGAAAAACCCGAGGAAAAACTAGAGCAAACGATGCAACCGAATTCAGGGGGCCACCGAATGACACTTAAAGGATTTGCCTGGGCGAACCTTGAATATGCTCGGCGTTATGGGAATGCCGAATTCAGAGGCTGTTGCGAAGGATCCTATAGTCCTGTAGCCGGTTATCCTGGGCCCATTCCGACCATCAGAGCGCACATTATTTGCTGTCCCCGGGTTCGCTTTTATCAGCCACGTGTCGGCCACAAAGGGTCATGATTAGTTTGCTTAATAAAGAACTGGGGAAAGCGACGATAAATATGAAAAAAGGACCAGGCACTCTAAGAAAAAGAAAACAAAAGTACTAAATATTGATTGCTGTTAAGCTAAGCAAAATGCAATCTAATTTCCGCTGAAAGAAATCATTTCTCCAAGGCAAATTATATAACAACTTGCTTATCAAATTTTGGTTTAAGATATCTTATAAAATCATACAAATCAGGCAGAGAGGTACCAGAATTTTTCCCTGTGTAGCAACACTTTCCCGCACTGAAAAGTGGGCGCGGCCCTAGCAAATTATTTGCCGCTAAATGGCACCGAAGTTATTTCATATTTATGAATATGCCGCTCGTATTACAATTTACCATTCACTGTGGGGCTTTCAGTCAGTCGGGGATAATATTTGAAATTAATGATTTCGAGTGGCGTTCGAAACTCGAATGGGTGGACAATTGCCAAAGATGAATGAAGACAAATGATGGGCGAGCATTTATAGCATTAGCATCAACTCCGCGAACCCTCCGCCGCCTGCTATTTTGTCATGGAACTGGGGATTACGTAGATTTCGTGGCCCAATTTCTGGGGGCGAGCAAATTAAATAACCGTCAAACCGTCAAAGGAAATCTGCAAAACAAAGCGTTTCGCGATTTACCCCAAGAAATTACAAAATTGCCAAGCCCCATCGGGTACATATTTTGTACATTTTTGTTTCTGTTTTCTCGTTGCGTTGTCGCCGCCTTCGTTTCGCCTTATTTGCTCATTTTTGAGTATTTGATTTCATTTCTTTCATTTGCCAGCCAGCGTATAGTGCACAGTTTTTAATAAAACAAATTCAGCGGGCGACGGCCTGCGGCGAACATGGCAGGCGAAATTAAATTATTTCGCCTTCCCCAACCTCACTCCGCGTGGAGATGAAAGTAAGAGAAAGTCGCTGGCTGGACGCAAACATTTTATCATTTGTTGTTGCCGCTGACAGGACGACGATGTGTGTGTGTGAGTGTGTGTGTGTGTGCGCTTTTCACTCGGAGGCTTGGAGCAGGCTCAGTTGACATGGCTGCCTTCCTGGGCAGCCCAAGGAAACGGAGGCAGATTGTTTGTTAGTTGATGACCAGCAGACATGTTAAATACGCTACGTTTGATTCCAGCGAAACTTCCTGCATGGCAAATGAGCTCAAGAGGCTTTAAAACCAAGGGATTTTTTATCGGAAAAACAGATTATCAACTGTTGTACTGAACAAATAAAGGAATAAATAAATTTAATTGTTCTCTGTTTGGTAAGTAAGTACTACGAACAAAACTTCCACTTTTCCTTCATGCGTGTCTCGTCCTTCAAGTGGCACCTGCGTACGTGCGTATATGTGCCACACTTCCGCTTCCTGGCGCACTTCTTCGGCCTAATGGACGTTGATTGATGTCGCGTCCAGCGGCAGGTGAAAGTATATGCTGTAATGCATATTTATGAGGCTAGCAGCTGGCTCTCCTGAGACCGCACCAGCATGAAACGGATCGGATCGGATTGGATTGGATTGGATCGAGCGGGCGGGTCGGGTCGGTTCGGATTGCATAATTAGCAGCGCGCCGAGGTATGCAATGCAATTTATAGGAGCCCAGTTGCGGGGGCAATCGGCGATCTAATGCCATGCAATTTTCTGCAGTCGCCGCTGCAGTTTCTGATGCTTTCCTGCTTTGACAGTGGCCGTTTGCCATTTCGGTATGCAGAACGGGCCAGCAGGCAAACCGGGCCATAAATTAGGCCCCACATCACTCAGGGTGCGGCATTGGGAAGAGATGGAGATGCGGATGGGGATGCGGATGAGAATGAGGATGGATACGAAACTGCAGCTGGAGCCAACACACAAAAGCATGCCAAAGGCATCAATCGGCAAGAGTGCAGTGCCGTAGATACTCGCAGCATGCAGTTTCGTACATCCAGTACAGAGAAAAAATGTGAGCAAAGTTGGCGAACCAACTATTTTTTACTATCTCAACTACTATCGGTATCAGCCATTTTTAAATCACATGAATGTTAGACTCAGATGAGATTATACAGAAATGCATATTAAGGATTATAAAATGTATAATCCAGACTGAAAATAGTTTCAGTGTACTGACAGCTGTTTCCGGAAGGACACGCAACAATGCATATTGCGACCACACGTCGTATGAGCAATGCCAAATGTGCCGATGCACGGGAGAGGAGCCAGATCCAAGGCCGGATCGGGGTATATAGCCCAAGACTCCGTTCAGACGCACGGGCCATGCTATCGCTCATAATTTCCAGTTCGCATATGCCAGCCTACGGCAGTCTGAGCCAACAAACAAAGATAGAGGAGTGGCGGCTTTTTGGAAGTATAGCGTCTCGGCTCCACTTTGCATATCCTGTGGCATATCCTGGCAGGGCTGTGCTGCTTAAATGGGAGACAGCCCTCCGCTGTTTTATACGATCATAAAACTTTCAAATGCCATTTCTTATAGCCATCTGAAAGTATTTATTAGATGTACACTCAAGCGAATCTTAAGCTTGACTTCAAGGTTGTAATTTAATACCCAGCTGTGGGTAATTCTAATTCAAATTGTAGGTTCTGCAGTTCCAGAGAAAATATAATCATATTTTTCTTAATGGAAAGTAATGAAACGACTTATTAATGCAAACAAAGTCCTTCGAACATTCTTCACATTTGGTAGTGCTATCAAAAAGTTTATTGCTTGCGAAATTCGATAAGTCACGGCATATCCTTTTCTGAGTGCAGGACTTAACTCCTGCCGGCTGCCGAACGGGCTCATTTATCTTCTTATCAGTTGCCAGGCCCGAAAGTGCATTGTGCAACTGCTGGACGCTTGGCCGGCACAATTGTAAATGTTGTGTATTTGCCGTTTGAGTGGCCACCGGGGATGCATCCGATCCGTGCACCTGGCTATCGAGTGCCGGAGTCTCAGCCCAGGGAGCGGGAATAAATCAAACTGCTGGCCGGCCACTTAAGCGGGCCCAGTGCAGTGGGCCAATTATCACAGAAAGTTGTCCATGCCGCTGGCTTGTCGGACATTAATTTTCAGCCACAAATATTTGCGCACTGCTTCCCAGCTGGGAGTTTCGAAGTTGGGGACTTGGTAGTGCGGACGACGTGCTGCCATTGTAAACGGGGCCAAAACGGCTTAAGCGACGACAGCAACTACAACGGCGACTGCCATTTAATCGAAGCCAACTAATTGCCCCGTAATTGACAGTTTGACTGTTTGGTAATTTGTTTTTGCATGTTGCGCTGTCAAAAAGTTTTCCTTTTTTCCGCTTCCCACCTCGATCGCGTTTTCCAGCTCATCGAACGCCAAAAAGCGACGGACTTTGGTCTGCTCCAAAACGGCTAACTGGCATAATGCCAAAAGTTTGATACAACAATTGTGTTGGCCACATTCTGCCTTACAATGTGTTTCCTTATTACACGGGCTATTAATGGGCATTACTCAATTAATACTTAATGTATACATTACTAAATAAAACGTTACATTTTTACATAGTACTAGATATGTTTTCTAGTTATTTCAATAAATAATTGCTGTAAGATAGAAAATACTTTAATGCTTAAACCAAGTGAAATCAGATGCCATAGACTAGATCTCATCCCATGAGCACTTCGGCACCGAATCGAAATATTCAGCGCCTAATTTATGTAAAAGGCAAATAAATCAATTAATGTCAAGCAACCTGTGAGAGCCAGGCCGAAAAAGATATGCAGACTTGGCATCGCTTTTGGGGCTGGAGGCCAATGGCCATTCTCCCCCTATTGGCATAATAATAATTAGAGACCGACTGACATTTTGAGGCTGAAGCAAATATAATTAATTACGCACCGCAGAGAACAAGCCGGCACAATACAAATTTATAGAGGCAGTCGGAACGGAAAGCCCAGTCAGCAAAATGGGGCAAGGGGCTGTGAAGTCTATCAAAGGCTCGTGCCACGGGCCAATTCAATTCAATAGTTGGCCAAAGAAAACTTTGCCACTTGGGCTGGTATTTTGAAATGTTTTGCTGCAAACACACACACACACACAGTCCACACACAAATAATGAGTTAGATGAGGGGATCGAATGCCGGGAAGTGGCCACAACAACAAACAGCACCAGCAACAACTCCAATCAATTATACGGCCAATTAAATGCCGAAAAGCAAAGGAAATGCGAGGAAACACATAATGGACTGGAATCCAGGACAGTCTGCAAACTGAGGCCCAAACAGCAGACAGCAGGCTCGTGGCTGCAATTTATTTTACGTTCCACTTGGGCATTTTTATTTGTTATTGAAAATAAAGATGCCCGAACACGTTGCAAAAGACAAACAAAACAAGGCCATCCATTCCTGGACTGCCAACAAGGATACACCGAGGGAAAAGCGCAGGGTATGAGCTAACAGACAGACAGCCGTTTTGTCAAAGTCACCACATACACTAATTTAATGAAGAAATACCACCTGGGAGTGGACGACGTGTTCACTCGAAGATCTTCCGAGCCCTGTTATCCTTAGTTACGGCCACCAACGACATGCAAATTAATTGACCAACAAAATGCATCGAGATGAAACAAACAACTCACATGCATCAGTCATTAGATGAAATTTAAAGTCCCTGCCTGTGTCTGCATTCCAATTTACCTACTCGCTCGCATTCATTTCAACTTAGGTAATTTCCCGGCAAATATTTGCCATTAAATAAATTTTATTCTAAGCTTGGACAGAATTTCGGAAAGTATTTTACAAACAGTAAGCTGAGACAGATATCGATAGTTGCCTAACTTTCGGTGCACTGAAAACAAAAATATGTGCTGACAATATTTATAATATCAAATGCAATACAGGTAATGTACCAACAATTAATCTTATTATCAAAGTCAAAGCAAATATTAGTTTTACTGTTTTGCAATAAAATACTCGGACATAATGTGTTGAATTTAAGTGACCTAAAATGGCTGTTTTCCCCAATGACAAACAATGTGCGATTGAGATTGATCAATCCTGATTAAGGATGTCGTTTCTATCGGTGTAAGGACATGCCAGCCTATTCATTACTGCAGGCAAATTTGCGACAACAACTTCGACGCGTCGGTCATTATTGTTTCTGTCGAGCAACGAAACTAAATTACAACTTAGGACGAGTGCTGGCAAAACTTTAATTTAAACAATGCCGGGGTATTTCAATTATGATTACATGTGAGCTGGCCAGTAAAATCACAGTGGTCATGGACTATGTAGCATATGAATCAACGCCTTTGGTGCAAATTGTTTACTTAACCAAAATGATTGATTCAATAATCTGTGAATACATTTCAGTGATTTTCTCACTTGCAATGCGAGTTATGTCGTCTCATGCTGGAAATTCTCCGGGTATCACCTCATTTGTCCAACGGAAACGGAAACACATACACATAGGTGTGGGATTGGAAACATCGGCTACGACTAGTTGATGAGAAATTCCTACAAAGTTTCCGAGGTGCCTGCCTGAATGCCTCTAATTTGACAGCCGCGGCGGTTTGGCTTGGCTTGGCATTGGTTTTTCCGCTTACGTGATGTCTATTCCCTTTTTTTGTTTTTAGCCACGCCCCCTTGGACCTGAGCCCGCCCTCGTCCCTGCACGAGCGCCTTCTTGGCTCACATTCGGTAAAACATTTTCTTTGTGTCAGTTGAGGTTGCATTTTATTGTGTTACAGCGAGTTTGGACTTAGCACTGCGCCACTCCCTTGTTTCGAATGCAGTTTCTGTGGGATTTGGCCTGACAGCCAGTTGGAAATTGCAACTGTCAATTGCATTTAATTCGCCCTGTTCCTGGCGGTTTGACCTTAGCGAGCCACACAACAGCAAAACAAAAAAGAGTGGAAGAAGAAAAACTGAATTTACAATAAATTAAATTAGGACTGGCCAGGGTTTTTAAGGGACGAAGCTTGAGCGCGCCTCAACTGTAGCAGCCAGTATCAAGTATACGCCGCATGGGCTGCCATTGAAAGTGAAGCTGCTGACGGCGTTTACACTTTCAAAGGATGCGTACCATGTCGAGTGTCGTGCAAAATAAACCGTTTGGCAGCGAAAAAAGCTTTTGCACGGCTGCTTTTGAAATTTGGCGCCCTCGCACATACAGCAAGAAACAAAGAAGCACTTGATGGGCACACACACACACACACACATAGGGATACACGGACACACGCACCGATACACAAGCATTGTGGTAAAAGCTTTCAAGTGGCAGCAGCAACAACAAGAAGGGAGATGCTGCTCCTGACGCCCGCGTCCTTTTTATCTGCTTCGCGAGGATTAACCCATTTTTATTTTTTGGCCAGAGCCATTCAGCTTTGTTCGATTTTTCAGCCTTTATTCGACTTTTTTATTCGTTTGCAACAGATTTTTTTTGCTTTGATTAATTATTCTATCTTTTTGGCTGAATTGATTTTTATACCTCCTTGTAATATACTGTGCACTTTTGGGAAACATCAAAGTAAATCTCAAATAAAAAATATACATGCTCCTATGCGCTTTATACTTTTCATCCAGAGCTGTAGTAGTAGTTATATATACAGCTCCGTAAGACTAAACTTCCCAGCTCATAATGGGTTAATCGCCTTCTGGCAAGCTAGTGCGCGACATACTCGCACACACAGGCGCGCACAAGAGAAAGGACGAAGGACCAAGGATGAAGGACGCGGCGGACACTCACACAATCAGATGCGGTGAGATTCGGGCCACTCAACAGCAGTGGCTGGCACTTTGGGGCGCCATCTCGCGGCCAGTCAGCCAGCAGATTGAATTAACAGAGGACCCAAGATTCTCATGGTGAGATCGGCATAGAGTTCCCATTCCGGGGGCGGACGCCACATCCTCTGGAGAGCAATGGAGCACATTTACAGGCTCTGTGAAAGGCGAGAAAGTCACCACATTCTGTTAATGCCGCAACTTGGCTGCTTGGCAGCGAGTGGAAACTACAACTGGCCTTAAGGCCAAGTTCTGATTCGGATATGCGCTTTTGGGTGCGTTTTTTGCGGGTTTCTGCAGGGTCCTTTCTTTTCGTCCTGTCTAGCGCTTGTCCAATTTGCCAGTTTGGCTGTTTGGGGCTGTCAACTGTTTCCTCCGACTTTCCTTCGCCGTTTGTCACTCGTTGGCCACAAGGCAATCCTTTGATATCGCATCCTTTGGCGCAGCTATCAAATTTCTTATACTTAAGCAACAAGAAGGACACTGCCGACTTTCCTCCGCTAGACGTCTTCCTCCGCTTTTATTTCGTTTTGTTTCAGTTTCATTTTGCCACTGCTGAGAGCGAAATAATGACAGCCTCGTTGGTTGGTATCTTCCACTTTTTCCTTGGATTTCTTCCAATAAAGTGAACGCATTCTGGCACTCCTCGAAATATGTTCCTCACTTTGTGTGTCTGCTTTTTGCTGGCCCGTTAACGCGGCATATGAAATATGGATTCACTTACGCATCACTCGCGACCCTTCGAGGCCATTAAGTCACCATTGCTCCTGCTCCTGTCGGCTGAAGGATTCCCATTTCGGAGTGCCCCTCTACTTCGTATCCTTTTTTTTTAGCACTACTGCACTCTTTTAAGGGAATATCCAAGTGGCTGAAGCTGTGACTCTTTCGCAATTAACACTTCTTGGGCACTAGCTTCTTATAGTGAAGTCAATCTGGTATACATAGTACAGTATACAATGGATTAAAGCGTTATGTACATTTACCATATGCCTAGCTGTCCCAAACTCTTTTCCTGGCTTATTTATTAGAGTTGTAAAAGGAAAAACCGACACAGCCTAATATCCGGAGCATAATTGTGGGCTTACCCAAATCCTCTTAGTAAATTGTGCACAAGCCCGCCAGAATAAAAACTCTGTGCTTCATTATCATTCATTTAGCATTAATTGTTTTTTGGGCTGTATTTATATTTAAGATATAAGTACTTAGTAACACTTCCCCGAAACATCGTTTCCAGGGAGCGGAATTAAGTAAGAAATTTCGGCAGCCCAAATAAACAACATGGAATAGCTCACAGCATAGCAAATCATAACCAAAAACAAAAAAAAATAGTAGGAAAATAAAAACAAGTAAAACCCAACAACCAAATCCGCTTTGAAATACTCCGCAAGTGCATATGGAATATGAGTAGAACAATTATTAGATGGAAACCAACTGTTTTTCCAACACAATGCCGTGGGCGGGGTCAAGTGGGCGGCCAAAGACAGCCAGACGATTCCCAGGATTCAAGTGATTCCGAATGCACCACAGATCCGAGAAAACTTTCTAATGCAGGGGCCCAGGAACCAAAATCATTGTGGATAAAGTGCACAAAAAAAAAAAAAACAATTATATGATATAATCTTACTAAACTGTTATTGGGTACTAAAATGTAGATTTCAATGTCAATTAGAAGGAATGTTAACATACAGTAAGTGTCTATGTGTTTAAAATAAAAATTTTTTTGAAAACGGGTAGTAATTTTTTCAAGTGCCCATTTATGCTCTTCCATACAGACTCACATGTACTATATGCACCCATACATCGCTGGGTGAGAGTACATTATAACTGTGGGCTAGTGCAAACATTAAAGGCAGCACATAAAATGCTTTCTTTGTGCATGATAGCGCGCCCAGTTTTCCAGAAGCAGGGGAAGGAAATGCAAAAACAAACGAAAGCGAATGCCGGCGGATGGAAGGCGGGAGAAAAGCTGGGAAAAGTGAGGAAAAGGTATTGTTAAGTTGCAGAAAGACCACAACAAACCGACGCACACACTCACACACACACACATGACCATACAAAACCACTCTCACATCAGCGTTTTCTGGATGTATTAGATATGGACAAACGGACAGACAGACGGACTGTCGAAAAAAATGGCATTTCATAAAAGATTTAACATTCAAATGTGCAGATACAGAGTCCAGAGTCCTCTGTGTGCGATTGTGCTCCTTCTAAATAAAACTACTTAAGCACATGTGAATGAACAGCATTAAGGATGCAGGACTATGATGTGCATTTCTCTCATGTTTAATTCGCCTGTAAAATAAATATCACTCGAAGAAGGTCTGCAAATAAGATGCTACAGAGTTGTCATCAAAAATGTGAATAGAGCATACTGCTGGCAGCGAACTTATGCATTTTTCTAAGAAATTCTACCGCGACTCCTATCCACGACATGAGGACATGGCCAGGTGACCACCACCGAACCTTTGACGCCGCGATTTCCCTTTTATTCTGTTGCAGATTCTTAATCAGGACCAACTTATCCGCTATACAGGAGCATCAACAGCAAGGCTATCAAATAAACGAATCGTCGGACACGGCCAAGAATTGGCAAGGAAGGAGCTGTGGAGCTGAGCAGCTCAGCAGCTCAGGAGCCGAACGGACAGCAGACAATATCTGCTTGTCCTTGCAGGCGGCCCCACCTGAAATCCGAAATCAGAAATCTGCAGGCAGGAACGTAATTTAAACAGCACGTTTTGCATGTCGCTGGCCAGGACTCAACCCGCCGTAAAGGGCCGAAGACCAATCCTCAAGTCCAGCTCAGCTTTTAGCTCACCGCTGCACAGAGAAAAGGTCACTATAAGAAATATATAAAAACAGATGAACTTAAATGACGGACAAATTTAAAAATCTGATAAATATTTTTATATACTCTAAGACGTCTTTGAGTATTAAATATAATAAAACTTAAAGCTCGAATAATCGTAGCAACTCTGAATCTTTCCAGTGTATTTATCTGCTGCCCGTTTCTCTTGTTGTCCTGCGCTTCTTTACTCATATTAAATGCAAAAGTCATTGAGCGCAGGACAACACTGTGGCAGGGGGAACTTAAAGGAGGGGAAGGGTGGCGGGCGAGGAGGTGGCAGAGGTAGCGGACCTGGTAACAAAAACAACTAGTTTATTTCCGCATCCTTGGACATGAGTTTGCTGTAAAATTTCGTGTTGATGATCTTACTAGGTTATGCATTAGTTTTTCGTGCTCGCCGTAAGCCCGCCTTAACCCCCCATATACCTTTCCATATCTGCGCTTTCACTTCCGCTCGTTCCGATTTGCATTTGGAGCCCCCACCCCCTCCCCTGTAGCTTTGATTTTTTGTGTCCTGTCGCTGCGCTAAATCTCACCAACAACATGCATGCAGATTCTAAGGGGTAGGAGAAGAAACAGAGCTCCTCCGATGTTGCTTGTCTTTTATGTTTATGTAAATTGAAGTTTGGCAGCAGCAGCAGCAGCAGTACACCCATAAATATTAAGTATACGTGGCATTGTCCCTGCCTCTGCTGTGCTTCGCAAATTGCAACATTTTAGTAGCCCAGGAGGATTTGCATCCATTGACTAAGTGCCGCTGATGTACTACAAATATTCTAGGTTTACAGCCAGCCCCTTGGATAAATGTCAGACACCTTACAGGTATTTTGGCCAAACTTTGATTCGATTTTTGGTTTAACAATTAGAAATTAAATTAAATTTTTCTCATATTTTTCAGATAGTTTAAATTTGTACTTACCCGCTGGTAATCACTGACCGCCGCAGCAGCCGCGGATTTGAGGCTCTGAACGCGGTAGGTACCCGGCAGGGGGGGCGTGGTAGGAGTCCTGCTGGGAAAACGTTGTGGAGGCATCATCGGTGAAGGTGGTAGTGGTGGTGGTTGCATCATCGCCTGGAAGTGGGTGAGCATAGGCGGTGGCTGTGGCGGCGGTGGTACGCTCTTGGCCAGCAACAATGGCTTGCAATCCTCCGGCGGTGGCAGAGGAGGTTGCGTATGCAAATGATGCTGCTGCTGTTGGGGATGTTGCTGTTGCATGGGCAACATCACGGGTACAAAGATCATCGACTGGGCAGGTATGTTATTGTAAATAGCAGGTGCCTTGTTGCTGCCGCAGGTGCTGTTGCAATGTTGCATGTTGCAATGAGAATGACAATGTTGCATAGTCAACAGCGGCTGCTCTGTTCCAATATTGCTCACATAAGTGCTCGTAGTTGCAGTTGTTGGCATCAGACAATTGCCGTATGAACAGTTGGATGAAGCTGTGGTTGTCTGCTGCAAGGTGGTAAGGCAGCTGCCTTGTTGATGCTCCTGCTTCTGCTGTTGATTTTGGTAGAGCGGCGGTGGCGGCTGTTGGTGCTGCAGACGCGGAACAGGCAAGTGCTCGTACTCCTGCTGGTAGCCACTGCAGTCCTGGCAGCAACCTGGTGTCCTGGTGCTGCAGCAACTGTTCCCGGAGGCGGACATCGCATAGGGCTGACTGGTTGCACGGGCACCGGAGGAGTAACTCAGCAACTTGGGCGCCTTGCCCGGCGGCTGCCAATGGAGCGAGCAGGGCAGGATGCCCACGATTCCCAGTCCCGAGGCGGGACTGGTCGATACTCCGGTCGACAGGTTCGCTATCTTGGCCTCGACAGAAAGGTCAGCTATATTTAACTGAAAATAAAATACCAAAATCAGAAAAATGTATGCTCATTAATGACTACAGTTAGAGGACGTCATTTGGTAATATATTTTAAGTTAAAATCAAATGGCGAACTTATGAACAATTAAATTATCAATCAGCCATTTAGTGGGCAACAGCCAGTAAAGTTCAGAAGAGGGCTTAAAATACCAAACCATTTATTTTTAATGAGTCAAGCAATTTTCGGGCTTCTTGTTATCATTCCTTTGGCCTCGGCATCTGCTTACTTTGGCTTTCCATAATTTATGAGTTATTTTCGGCACGCTTGATTAAAATGTACGCCTTATTAAAACATCTTTGAGAAAACAAGGTAAGGAGGCGCTGGCTTTTCAAAAAGTATCTTCTTGTGGGTGGGGTTTTGGCGCCTCGTTTGCCGATTCGCCCTCCATGGGCTGGCATCCGTCGGAGGCTTTCAGAAATCACTCAAAGTTTGTCAAGAACGAGAAAACCAATTTTTCAGCTGAGTGCATTTTAATTTCGTATACGCCCCGTGTTCGCCTGTTGAGTCCAGCAGAGAAGCAGCCCAACAGCCCAACAGCCCAGAGACCGAAAACAGAAGACCGAATGCCTAACCCGAACTGCGTGTGCGATGGAAAGTTTGCTTTTCATTGCAACACGCTTGAAATGGCAACTTGGACAAACAGGACGGGCAGGGGTAACAATAACACGGGAAAAACCGAAAAACTCGAAGGTAAATGCAAGAAAAATTGGCTGGGCCTGTGCCCTTTTTCCTTCTGGCCAGCCCTCATTCCATTCCCTTTTCCTGGCCAATTTGCATGCCTCTGTCCATAGAGCATTGTTGACTCCGTTGGCTTCGCTTCTTGGAATGTTCCAAAACGCATTTTGGCCAGCAACGAGTCCTTGCCACAGACCAAACAATGGAATATTAGATGTGACAAAACAGGTGCACGTGTCCAGCCATTGTAGCAACTGCCTGTAGCCAAATTTCTGAGCTGGGAGCTTTGCATTCGCCTCAGCCAGTTGGCAATGGCCATGGTTAATTGTCAGACTGGCTGCAGGCCATAAATCCCCATTTTACAACATACGTCCAGTATCAATCAGGAGTCGATGGGCTACTTGACAGAGGACTCCTAAAATTGCAGGTCTGAAATGAATACGGGGATAATTCCAGGGACCTGGCAATCGGTCAACGATGTGAACAGTTTGTATTGATCTAAGAAGAAGTTCAGTTTTGTAAATCAGAACATAATGAGTAAAACTGTTTTGATATGCATTACATTTATTGAAAATAAATAATCAATAGAGAGGCACTACCTCAGGTGTTTAGAAACAACAAACAGACTCCGAATCGAACCAGATTATGTCCCGAAATCCGCTCTTGAATCTGACAGGTTTGAACTTCCCATTTTGCGGAGAACGGAAACAAATATCTTGAAAACAAATTTCCATAATTCCATAAATACTTGGCCCGCATAATGAAAAATATTTGCACAACTCAAGATCAAAAGTTTGGTGGCAGAGCCGGAATAGTTTAGTTTCAGGGTTTAGACAAGCAAGACAGCAACTTTCTGACTTTTCTTGCCGGCGATTAAGTTGCCAGCATGTGGAAAGTTTGCTTTTTGGCCAACAATTTTCCGCTGTAATCGTGTTCAATTTGTGTGCACAATATCTGGGAAGAAACGCGTGCATATGCAACTATTGTGGCGCTCGCAGCTTAATTACAAAAACCGAAAGGGGTTTAGTCCGAGCACATAATCACTGGCAAGGACACAGACCGACCGCCGAGGTCCTTTGAAAGTATGTTTTGTGGCCCTGTGTTGTCCGTGAGATATACAAAGCTGGAAGTACAAAGAAACTTACAAAAAGAATTTGGTAGCATCAAAGCAAAAATTTTTAATGAATTTCTTGCCGGCCAGCAGAGCCGTAAGCCTGCAAAACGCACCATACGCAAATGCAAAAGGACCTGGACCCCCAGTCCAAAGCCCCCAGCCCCGCGTGTTTCCCCCCCTGTTTCCTGGGAACGGGAATGCAGGGTCAAAGGTCCGGCCAGGAACGGCACCACTTCATCTTCCCTTTTGGCCGCTGGCCCCGGCAATCGTGTTGCTCGTCGGTGGCCTTAATTAAATTTAAATATTTTATCACCGAAAAATTGCCAGGCGGCAGCAACTGCGCAACAACAACGGCAGCGGCGGCAGGAGCAGCAGGACATGAAAAGGGTGCAAATGTGTGAGTGGGTGGGTGTGTGTGCGCCTGAGTGCAGACAGCCGAAAAATACTGATGTGGGTGTATTTTTCATTATTTGCCCAGCGCTGCAACTTTTTTTTGCGCCTCACATGCCCGCCCTTGCCATCGCCACACTTCATATTCAATTGTGTTGAATAATTGCCATACGGTTTTTTGACCAACGGTTTTTGACACTTTCCTAAAAGGACACACGCGCCCTCAAGTGCCCCGCCCACAAACACACATTCACACACACAAACTCAAGAGCCGCCCTCATGCCACATTTGAAGTTCGTTTTCCCTTTTTTCCCAGCGACCGAAAAGTGAGCAAAACACTCGACCAACCGGGGGGGAAAACTCCGAGGACCTCTGGACACACACACACACAAACAGACCAACAACAGGCAGCAGAACAGCAACAACAATTATAAAGGGAACTGGCTACAAAAACAAAACATGCCAAAAGCGTTTTTTGAAATATCTTTGTAAATATTTAAAATGTTCTGTACATGCGGGTGCTTCAATCAAACCGAATCGCCAATGGCAGGGGAAGCGAAGAAATGGCCAGGATGGGGGTCCTGGAAAAGGTCCTGGGACAGGGACCAAGTCCATTGTGCGCCGGGCACAGGCCGGGACAAGTTTTAAATAGTTTTTGTTGGCAAATGTCAAAATGCACTTTGATATTCATAAATTAATGAAGCGCCGTTGCAACAAAAAACCTCTCCTGGATTATAAAGTTTTTACATAAATTATGTGGGAGGGCTTTTGAGGGAAGGGTTGTGATTTAAATCTGGCATTTAAATGTGTAATCCTTGGCTGATTATAAATGCATTAGAACGAAACGGAAAATTGGAAAATCTTTCTAAATTCCATTGAACTACAATTTGGATTTTGAAATAGTAAGGTTAACATTAAAGTAATTAAAATACACTTCAGTGAAGAGGGGTGGTTAACATAATCCCTTTTTAATACATTTTGGTTGAAATTTATGGAACAATAATTTAAATTAATAGCGGTAGTGGTAATATAATTCTAAAAAATAAAAGTCTAAATACTAAGAAACAGATGCAAAGTTTCCATATATATTCTGCTTTGATGAAATTTTAAATAACTTTTTTATATTTTCGTGGAAAAGATCACAAAAGCATCTCAATATGACACGAGATATTTATCTGACTTAAGGATCTGTTTTCTTGTACACATGCGCACCCTTTGAACCGCTGTTGTCCTTTGCGGTTATTAAAAAAAATGTAAACAAGGTCAGAACACGTAGGCCAAATCACGTAGCACAATAAAGAGAGCGGTCGCCTTCTACTCACACTCTCTCTCTCTTCCGCCAAAGTGCAGTGCTCGCTCACACTAGTGCAGGTCCTGGCAGGACACCGCCCGAATGGCCCACTTTTCGATGGCTTGTATCGAATTTTTATACTTCCGCACAACAAAACTCGCGACTCGGAGAGGCAGGAACACAAATCAGGATGAGTATGGGAAAAACGAGAAGGCGGACGAGCACGTGGCAGCCGTGAAAACCGGGAAGTCAGGAAGGATATCCTTCCCAAGACATTAACGATTAGTTCTGAGCGAAAAGCAGCGCCTCGTGTCGACGAATTGACACTGAAGAGCCCAGTCGCCAAAGTCGGCGTCCAGCAGTTTCAGTAGCTTTTGAAGTGGCAGCGCTGCACCACCACCGAAAAAAAAGAAGAAGAAGGCGACCCATCACACACACACACACACACGTGTGCCACCAATACAGGGCACGTAAGGCGAGCCAACCCAAGCAGCGGAATGAAGGCGAACGGCTCTTCTCTGTGGT
Organism: Drosophila simulans; assembly: GCF_016746395.2. Classification (NCBI taxonomy): domain Eukaryota; kingdom Metazoa; phylum Arthropoda; class Insecta; order Diptera; family Drosophilidae; genus Drosophila; species Drosophila simulans. The sequence goes on along the minus strand of NC_052523.2, from coordinate 24,170,247 downwards.
TGACATTATCGCATGCAACTAAATCACACGCACACACACACAGCTGCAGGTGCACCCACCCCCCGTCCTTTTTGCACCGCCCTTCGTGCGCTCATTCGCTCGTGCAACGTGGCGTATGGGTAACAATGGAGAGTGGCTCACACACACAGTCACTAACACACGGCTATCTGCCTTAGCGCCATTTATGGCATTTGATATGCTAATTTGCACATATTCATAGAGAGAGCTAGATAGAAGGAGAGGGAGAGAGAAAGAGAGAGCAAGGACATCCACCACCAGGACGCAAAGGTGCGAGTATGACCAGCTGCTGAACGGGGCCGGCTCATCGCCAACTCCTTCGTCCTGCTGCCTTGCTCCTGGCCAAGTGGCTCACGAGTATCTCTGTTTTGATGGCTCTTCAGAGCGCCCGTGTTCTGAGTCCTGAGTGGCAGCAGGTTAAGTTGCCTGATGAGCTGCACTTTGTCATATGGACACACTCTGGGATTTCATTAATTATTTAGAGCTTAAGACGAGAACAAGATTTCCACCACCTTACGGAGCAGGGATACTTTTAAAATAATATTAAGTGATTTCAAAAACATTTTTAATTACAAAATATTTTAAGTCATTGAATTTTTATTTGAATGCATCTTTAAACTAAAAATAAAAACTTAATTGTAATCTTCAACAATCAAAGGATTTTATGGCTTACCATTCACTAGTATTTTATGTTTCTTACCTATCATATCATATCCTACTAACTGTAGCGCACTTTCCGAATTCGTTGAAGTCCTTCGGCTGCATCCACCACCGAGGAGCAGCACCACGTTTTCGTGAGCTCTCTCAGCTCTCCGCATGCTGCAAGGATTCTCACCAATACCAATGCACTCGCAGCCCAGTGGAAATGCATGTACGAAACAGAGGCGGAGTCTGAACGCTGGTCATGTAAAAGTCACAAAGCCTTATGTATCCAAAGGGGAGGCGCCATCGAACAAGAGTATATAGTCGCTACAGAGCTTCAGTATTCCAAAGAAAGGACAAAATGGCGGATGATTTAAGCGTAGAAAGTTTCGAAAAAGATCATTTCCGGTGAAAACCCCCAGGTAAAACGACGCCTCTGCGCTTTGTTTACGAGTTGTTTTGCTGGCGAGACGCAATACAACAACAGGCTGGCGGCGAAAATGCGATACAAGTCACGAAGAGTCGCTCACCGAGAGCGAAAGTTAGTGCTCCTTGTATCGCAATTTTCCTCGGCTCGCTCTCGGCTGCAGAACTGCGATACAAGCCAGCAACAACTGTGGTATGAGCACGTGGCATCCTGTTGAGCCTGGCCCGAGGAATCAGCTGACAGGACTCGGCAGAGCACCTGACACCTGCTAGCCGGCATCGACGACATCCTGGCAGGCCGATGGTCAAACCGGCGTCCAGTTTGACACTTTCCGGACATTATCTCCCGCTGGTCAGAGGGGCACATGTGACACAATCGAACGGTGGCATCGTTGGCCCAAAACTTTGTCATCCATCCCGGCGAGAAGGCCATGAATATTACTGCGACTTTATCGGTGGCAGACAGTCTCCTCCTTGCTTCTTTGGCAAATTATGCAAATTTCAGATTTCCCAAGTAAACATTTACTTTACTTTTCAGCGCAGACAGCGTGGCCCGGCGGCGCTTAAACCTCCGACTTGCAATCTCCATCGCTCCTTTCGGCCATTTGACATTTGTTAAGTTTTCTTATCGCGCGCTTTCATTAGCGACCGTCGTCTGCTTCGGCCAGAGACCTTCTAATTGTCTTGCAAATTAGTCCGCCAGTGACGAAAAAAATGCGACCCCCAGAGATACGGGAAATCCCAGAACCCGCCGTTTATTTACCCATCGAACGACCGGAATGAGGAGCATGTGGCATCTGCTTGAAGGAAATGAAAAGTAAACAAAGCTGCTGCCGTGCCACATTTGGCGGCATGTGAGCGGGCCAACCCCTGTAATTTTTGAATGGCGATTTCCGTTGAGCACGAGGACGTGCTTCTGTCGAGGATTAGCCTCCCAGACACGGCAGCTGGCGAGCACCGTCACCGTGTCCGGCGGAAACGCACAACAGACACGGCCCACTCCGGCATATTTTTATAGACTTTTTCACTTAATCCCGCACAGAACCATAACACAGACCTAACGCCAATCGATTAACTGCCAAGTGGAAGGCTTTAAAGTGGCTTTAATTAAAGTCTGCCGGCTTGATGTACGACCAGAAGTTAGTCTTGAATATTTCATGAGCTGGGCTCTTAAAGTGCAAGAGTTTTCGAGACCGGAACAGTACAGAATATATTATTAACTGTTTTTAAATTTTAAGTTCTTTATAAATGAAAAATTTATATTATTTATTATTGTTCTTATATTTATAAATATTTGGAATAATGACATAAGTTTATAGATTAATAAACATTTAGTTAATTTATGAACTGGGGATCTCAATGACTGCACTGTGCTACCCGTCGAAAACCAAAGGTTGTGGTTGGCATAATTTGCAGATACTTAAAAGCATAAACTCAAAAATGTCTTTTAAGTTGGTGCCCAATATTTCATTTATTGCTCCGAGGAGAAGACAAAATGTTTTTGTCTCTAATTGAAAAATTATTGTGCCATAAAATATGTAAGCTGCGTAAGGACGATGTTCGCACATTTAATTGGCTGCAAAAGTTTCAAGTACTTTTAACTTTCGGCGAGTTTAATACATTTTTAAATTGTTGTGCAGGGAAGAGTTGGGCCCACCGTTTGATGGCAGTACTTTACCGAAGTTGGAGAGACATTTGCAAATCGCAGAGAATAAACAAAACTTCTTTATATATTTGCGCATAATGAAATCCCCCAGCGGCGGTGCCGCCAGCAAAACATTCTGCAAAATTACCCTTAAAACAAAAATGCATTATTGTCATCTAAAATGCAAGCATGCATTATCCTGTCACAGGTCCTTTGAGAGTTGGCTTTTTGCGTTGCTCGCCTGGCTGCTCGAGCTGTAGAGCTCCAGCTTCTTTTGCTCCGGCAACGTTTATTATCCGCACAGCCCCACTCCGCATTCGCATCCGCATCCGCATCCCCTGCCAAGGAAAGCCAGACAATAGTACAGCCCGTGTCCTTCATAAGCCAGTGAGCTGGGATCAATTTGCCAGCAGCCAGAAACCTTTTTAGTTGCGCATGCAAATATGACAAACACACAGTACGAGCCCGGCTATATTGTCCGGAATAACCCTTCCCAATCCCAATCCAAGTCTCCTCCCTGAGCACTCCGATCTAATCCACTCCTTGGTTGGCCCTTTGGCCATCTGTGTCTCGTGTTAATGCTGCATTCTTGTGGGAAATTATCGCTGTCGGAGGGCCAGAGACTTCGGCTGCAGTTTCTGGCCAAAAATTTGAATTTGCCAAATTACATATTGAAATATTATTGCAGTGCGCCCGAAAATTCGCTAGCCGGCAAAGTGCGAATTTGACAATTTTTTTCCCCATTTGGATATTTTTCTTCCCCTTTTTTTTTCATCCTCCGGGGCTCGAAATTGCTTTCGAATTATTTTGTCAGCTGCGGAAACGTGGTGGCGCTGGGTCTCCAGTTCGAATTCCACTTCGTTTCCGGTCCGCAGTCGTCACTTGCGTGCAATTTGCGGCCAAGGCGAGTGGAAATTGAACACAGATTATTATTGCTTATTTCTGCATGCGTTGCAGGTTCGCCGCTCGCCGGATTACAGTAATAAAAGTCGAGCGAGGGAAATCATACGGTTACGGCGAGGACTACGGCCGGAGTCTCTGTCCGGGCGGAACCAGCTCTAATGAAAGCCCGTGCTCATAGGTAAACCAAATCAAAACCGAGCAAGTGTTGGGTATGCCACGCTGCTTTAACTATTAAAAAGGGGAAAATTGCAGCCCACTAATACCCTGTAAAATAACAAAAGATACGAAACATCTATCTCAATAAACAGAAAAAAAAGTATTTGCCAAAGTATTCTTCATCTTCTATGTTAGCACAATTTATTATTCATTTTATAATTACAAGTAGACCAAAGATCCTTTACTTCGAATCACTATTTCGCCCACAATAACGAGGTATTCGAACGGCAGCGCTTAGAGCGAAACTGAAACCACAGCCGCAAATTGAAAGACAATAAATGTGCGCAGTCATATGGAAAATTGTGATATTCACACAATTTAATTAACATGAATAAATATTGTTACAGGCGGGCGGGTGGTCGGGACCTGTGCAACAACAATGGCGAATCGCAGTAGGCAATCGGTGTAACCAGCTAACGAGCGGACAGCATGGCGTATGAGTAACGGCGGCCGTTTGATTGTCTGCATGCAAAAGGAACAACAAACTGTGGGCAAACAAATCGCAAGACAGGACAAACTCCGGGGAAATGCGGCCAAAACAAAAGGCTCGACAGACGGAAAACATCATAAATCCCCGAAAATCTCACTGTGTTATTGTTCGAAAGCCGAGCTCATCAGCGGTTGGCAGTTGGCTGTTGGTAGTTGGCTGTTTGGGCCAGAATGTCGCACGCCTGCACACATTGTCAGCCACTTGAATTGCCAACCCAAATGGCGGCTAATCAGAGCATTTTCCAGGAGTTTAGCGACACTGCCATGCCACGCACTTTGAGGGCTCTTCATTAGTCAGTTTGCAGTGAGATTTGGCACACTCAGAATAATTTTGTAGTCTAAAAAGAAGATTACTTATCTTAATCGAATGGCTCTTAAAAATATACAAAAAAAAATATTAATAACCAATATTTCAAAATTTGAATTTATTCAATATATTCCAGGAAAGTACACGCATTTTTTTGGGTGCAGGGTATGATAAGTTTGAGTTGGGTTTCACAGATTTGGATTGAAATCTCAGCTTGACTGTCTGCGACACGACTTTATTAGGGTCTCGCCTTTGTTTTTGCGCTGTCACCTCTGACCGCATGACCGACATGATTCCGGTAGATTAAGTGGAATGTCAGAATTTGCTTTGGCCATTTACGACTTTCCTTACATTATGCTAATCAAAGAGGCGCTTGAAATGAATAAACCTAGAATTAATACGCATTTTGCCAAACAATTTCATTAACAAAAATTTCAATTAGTTGCACGATTGAATCGACAGGATTTCAACAACTTTCTGGAGCGCTGTGGTGAGTGTGTATTAAAATCAATTGAGAAATCAGTAAAAAGTAAACTCGAATTGGCGGCGCAAAGTTTCGCGATTCACGATTGAAATCTTTTACGGCCAGAAATTATGAGAACATTTTCAATTTGACTTCTCGTTCTTTGGGGCGCGGGAAGCAACAGAGCATGACACAAAAGTAAAGCAAACTTTTCGCTTACAGTTTCATGGGCACGGGGCAACAATCGCTTCACTCCAGTGGCGAAGACGTCGAACTGCCAGCAGCACCACCGTGGCCCAACCCATTCCCAGAAACCACCATCGGTGGCAGCAATTCGCATAACAATAACAATAACTTGGCTGCAAACATTTCAATACCAAGATTCAGCCACGTTCCAATTGTCGGGGCAGCAAAAGAGTAGATAGATGGATGAGATCTGTGCACTGAAAGAAAGGATACTAGTAGAATGTTAAGTTTGAAGAGAACTGTAAATGAGTATTAATATCCGTCTTCATAAATCATTGGTATTTGAGTAATGGTAGTGTTTGGGTTTTTATCTGAGTGTAATGTGGAAAGCAGTTTTCCGGGGATGTTGGAGCAACCGGTTGTCTTTGGCCGCAAGTCAAGTGTTTCGGGCGTGGGTCCAGGAACAACACTCCTCACCCACGAAGGTCCTGGCGAAAAAAGTCAATTGTTCAAGTTAAAGTGAAACTTTCTGAAGAAGTTTTCCCAGACGCTGCCGCCGCCTTTCTTTACGTGCCTTTATCTGTGCTGAAGTGGGGATCTGGGATCTGGAACTGTATGCAAGGATGTAAGGCGAAGCGGGGCGAAACGCTTCAATGGTTGCCATTGACACGTTAACTTTGCAATTGCAAAAGCCCCCCTACCCCCTATCACAAACTCCTCCCATTACCGACTGTCGACCCATAATCTCGTGTCTGCCGCTAAACGCAGTTTTTCCGCTTATTTTGCCAGCTGTGCGTCCTGTGTAGACAGTTCCTTTCGCTGCGTGCCTTATCTCCGCCAGTCGCCGTGTCGTCCTGCAGCCTTACACACGGCTGGACAAATTGTCCTTTAAAATTCAAGCGATTGTCGACATCGCAGCCACCACTCGCAAAATGCACGACACTCTCATATTTCAAATGTAAAGTTCATGTTTATATTTTGGCTAATGTTTTTTCTAGTCGAGTAGTCGAGTGTGCTGGACAAAATAATAGAAAAAGTGGCCGAGAAAAAAGGAGAACAAACCACTTTTGAGTTTGACACCAGCTGGTGCCTGCCTGCGGTCGTCCTCGAGGGGGGCGCCCCTGATCGCCGCCCTCAGGCTACCACCCCCTCATGCCCCCGCGGGCGATCCATGGTTGCCACTGGCTGCCTGAAGTGGCCGTAAAAGCTTTCAGCATTAATAGCTTGAGTGAGTTTCAATACATATTGTCAATATGGCCATTGGCCAACACACTGCGAAAATCAGCAAAAAAATTACTGAATTAATTGGCGCAGTTCATATATCCATAGTTACAAAGGGAAAGCATCATAATAAAATTATTTACTAAAGGAACAGTAAAGGATATATATTTGAAAAGTAATTAGATTTTAAAAATGTTTAAAGTTTTGATTTTAATGACGTGCATCATGAGTAAAAGCGGAAAACTAAATCGTTGTTTTCCTTACTTAAATTGTAATCTGTAGTTTTGAAAGTTCATACTTCCGTATTATTTGTTTAAGTCCTTGAGTGGCACAAGAACGATATACAGCCATCTTTCATATACATCTTGCAATTATTGATATTTAAATATTTCTCTCTCTGCACACACACCACGGCACACACGCACACAGTTGCAGCGACGGCGAGTCGCCAAATTGATGACAGTTTGCCAGAGTCAGTTGCAAAAGCCGCAGCAGCTTCTATGGGTCCCTGGGTTCATGGGTCCATGGGTCGATGGCGATGGGTTTGGGTATGCATATGTGGACCGACCCTGGCTAAATACATTGAAATGGCTTTGGCTATTTGTTTTTGGGTTTTTGGAGGAGGCTTGTGCTTGGGTTTGGGTTTGGGTTTGGGGGGCGAGCTTAGACTGTTATGGCTTGTGCCATTTTGGCACTTTGTAATTGCCTTGTTTGGCCTGTTGTCTTTTTTTGTGGCCCACTGTTCATGTTGTTATTGCCATGTTGGCAACGCATTTGGCTTCGTTTTTTGCGGCCTGGCCGGGGTTTTAGCTAAATCTATGCCATGAGCCATGTTTTTATATATCAATATTTGCACAGTGCCATGCAATAAGGGAATTACAAATACATGGAAATACAGCCGGAAATTCGAGTCGACTTTCGGTCTCTCAGGGCGATAAGCCTTGCTTATGGCCGGCATAAAAATCTATTGCCAGCCGCAATCGGGCAATTAAGGAAATATGAATATAAATTGGATAAAGATGTGTAATTTGCCGGGTCGAAGTCAGCCCACCGAAATAATTTGCCAGTCGTTTTTACAATTGCAATTCCGCAGAGCAAGGCCTCGAACTTCCCGGAAATTCCTTGGGCCCGGGCGGATGCATTTAGAATTTATGTGGCACTTGTCGGCCCAAAAGTCGCGCGAATTTATGTCCCGCATTCGCTGACCACTAACCGTTTGGTCGAACGAACGGCGGGCTTAAGAATACTTTGTCCGCCGGCCATCGTTTGTTTTATTGTTATTGTGCAGTCATGACTTAAAAATTTGTCGCGCAGGCTTTCCAGGACCCCGAAAACAGGAGCAGGACTTCGAAACTCGGGCCGTGTAACACCGACAGCCATGACAATGCAAAGCAATTTCCGCCGCTGGAGCTTCGCTTTTATTTGGCCATTTGTTTGTGAAACCTCCAACCAACCTCACATGCCAAGCTCACACTCGTAAAAAGTTAACCCTAAATATTACAAGAAAAATATCCTATTTCCAGTATTAAGAGTAGAGAGTATGAAAAAGGTTTATTTTGGATAGGAATGTCATTTATAGACATATAATGTTCAAATATTTGTAGTAGCACTTGAAGGCACTACAGTTTGTTCTGAGTGCAGGACCTCGGGATCCGTATGCCGGATCTTGATGCGCGTGGATTTGTCTATGGCAGCCGGAAGTCGCAGCTCGGGGAGATGCACTCGTATGCGCAGTGCAAATTTATCGTTTTTAATTTGCCGCAAGCGCAAAGAGACGAAAAAAAATCATAGAGGAGGCTAGTAAATAAAAACAAGAACGAAATATCGAGAGGAGTCGGCTGTTGGCGGGACTGAGAAAAAATGGCAGCCGCGTAATGCCTTTAATGGTTTTTGCATTTCGAGCGAACCCCATTCTTTGCCGACATGCCTGCGGCGACTTATTGAAAGCTATAAATAAGGATTTCCGTTGACGGGCAGATGGGGCGTATGAGCAATGTCACACGTGGCACAGAAAGACGCAATGATTATGCGGTTAACGCAAATTTGTTTGCGGATTTGCTCAGCTTTTTGTCGGTGGTGGCGGTGGTCAAGTGCTTATAAGAGCCAACGCCTCATAAATATCCACCGCAAGTGCCATAACTCCTTGGCCCCCAAAACTTTTGCGCCCAGCAAATGAGAATGAGGGCCCATCAAGTATCCTGTAAATGACTGCAGTTGCACTACAGTTTGAGTTCGGAAATTGCAATTTTATAAACAGAGGGCATAAATTCGCCAGTTGGCGGGGCACGAAAAGAAGCCGAGGACGTTAACACACTGCCCAGATGTGGAAAACCCTTTGCGATTGCAAAGTCACGCATACCCGACTGAAATCAGAACTCCGACTATGTTGTACAATTTAAATTTATGTTATAGCCAAAAGTTTGCAAAACTCAATTAATTAACTTTTGTTGCACAACGACGGCAACTATAATACAAACATGAAACTCGCGAGCATACCAGCAGCAACAAAAAAATAAATGGCAAACAAGGGCCGGCGAAACAATAACAATAACTAATAAAAATATTTGCTGTGGCAAATAAAAAATAGAAGAAAATTAACAAAATGGCCAAAACAAGCAAAACATGAGAAGAACCATGCAGAGAAGCAAATGCAACGCGGTCAGCTACTGAAAACAATTTGAAAAACTAAAACATTTCCGTCAGCAAAGACCGCAGGAAATCAGTGCGAAATTTGTGGCACTCTGCGGTTGTTTTTCTTCTGTTCATTTTCTGTCCAGCCGAAGGACGCGTATACGCCCCATGGACGCGCTTTAATGCCCGGCCATTGCTCATACGCCCCGTGAACCGGCCGCCGTTCATCATCGTCGCCCTTTGGCGCTTTTGTTCCAGCGCGCATTGCATGTTGTTAAAAATTATTGCAGTTTCTGTTACAATTTGTTCACTGCCACGGCTCGGACTCCCTAATTGCAGTGTATTAAAACATCAAAAGTTAACAGCCAACAACGCACAGCAACTGCCATTGCCAGCAGTGGAGTGAAAAAAAAGGAACGAGAATTTGCGAAAAAATTGAAGAAAACTTTGACATATTTGTGCGGCGAAAATAATTTAAAAGTTTTGATTGCCAGCATGTGTAACTATAGGAATTTGCAATTAATTTCGAGGTAATGACATTTGTTTTCCCAGCCATCGTCCATGGTAATTGAATTCGATTCACTGCGGAACCTTCACATGCCATGGGTTAATAGTTTTGATTTCCAATCACTTGACTCGCCCAATGAACCATGAACTGCAGTGCACAAAACTCAATTTATACTTTTGTTTTTCTTAGGCAAAAACTGGCCAAAATAACAAAACTCACTTCCAACTTTACTTGTAGTACACATATATCCACACTTTCGAAAAATACGGCAAATAAGATGGGGCATTTTAAATTGGTATTCTAAAAAAATAACTATACTATTTTAGGACATCAATATTTCCACTCATTCACTTTATAGTTGTTAAATATTGTTAATAAATATGAGGATCATTTTACTTTATATAAATTATTTTCAATAATATTTTTTAAGCTAACATACGCTGTTTTATGCGTATATAATGCGCCATAAATTTCCCTAATTGATTTATTGAAAAAGGAGAATAATTAATGCCAATGACTTCATTTTTTTATGTGTACAGTGCGTGTGTATAAATGACTTTTAGCCTTTTGTGGGCGCTTGGGCGTGTCAAGGCAAGTAACACACACACACACACAAACATACTGGCACATGCACATGTTTGTGTTTGCGGGCGAGGGTATGTGTGAACGTTAATTTCCACAATATGTTGTATCCTGCAGCCAAAAGTTAATTAAAAACCAACAAAACTCGGCGCTGCACACACCACCGACCCTCGAGTCCTGCGAGGACTCCAGCTACTGGGCTCCTGGAAATAGTTGCCAGCATCCTGGGCGTCGTCAGTCATTTTTCTGCTTGCCAGATCCGAAAGCCCGGAGCTGGCAAGCGCGTGCTCCTTGGAGGCAACCCCTTTTCGCAGGATTTGTTTATGGACGCGAAAATGCCATGCAGTTACCCTTTTTGATTAGACCGCGCTCGTCGAAGAGCTCGGGGATATTCAATGGCGATTGGCGCAAACATTCGCACCCATATGGCGCGCGAAAATGGAATTTTTAATCCAATTTAATTGGCAGCAAGGAGCAGGGATCAGGATTCAGGAATCACCTTCACCTCCGCCCCTTTCCACTTGCCAGCCAAATGTAAATCGAGATGCGAGAATACTTGAATGCCGCGGCGCCACGGCAACCAGAAGTGTCGGTGCAGAATCGGGCGGGACTTTAATAAATAAATTGGCTGCCAGCAGCCGGGATATGCACAATATGCTTAAACAAAACCCGTATTAGAACAAAGCACGTCGGCGACACATATATTTAAGGTCGCAACAACACCACACAAAAAGGCAACATCAGCGGCAAACACAATTTCGCAGCGCACGGCACTAAAAACAAAAGCTAAAACCAAAAGAGAGTAAAAAATAATAAAAACTTGCTGCACTTTGTTGATTAAATTTCATGCTTGGCTCCACCTTTTGGCGCATCGAGTGCAGCTCCAAACACCGCTCCAAAATGCGAACACCACTCGGCGGATCCTGGCATCCCCCTGCGCTGCCCCACGCGCCCCTCGTTGCAGGCTATTAAATCTAAATTTAATTTTTGCGCTAACGCTGACAGGAACAACAAAAACGGCAACATCAACTGCGAGGACAATGCCAAGGAAACCGGGAGACTTCTGGCTTAGTCGCTTTTCGCAGCTTTTCACGGTTTTAGCTGGCATGGCCAAAAGTCAAGCGAGAAATGAAAAGATAATGGTGGATCTGTAACATTGTCGTTGCATCAAGACTGCCCATCTAAGCCGAAAAGTTGTGGCAAATATGGTGTTACATTTGGACAATGAGATGGCTTCATACAAACAAAACGCTCCTTTGTATGTTTCACTTTGAGTACAATGTGTGGTAACTGTTTCCACATACTTTCAAGAAATGAAATGTAGTTTTCCACATCAAAAAACCAAATAAAATTTCATAAAATCATATTATTGCAGTTTTAAAAAAAATATAGTTTATAAAACAAGAACAGCAATATAGCCCATGATTTCATAGAGCGTCAAACAGGATACACCTCTCAGTGAGATGAACACTTTGGCAGCACTGGGAGGATACCACGCAAAAGTGACTCCACTTTCACCACATTTGAAGGTTCATTGAACGGCTTCCCCCCATTCCATTGCGGTGGAGCGCCATTGTGACTGCTCTTGGTTACCCGTGTGATTACCATATGCAAAGCGAATCTCGTAAATCAGAGCAAATATATCCCGGCTCAGGCTTATTGCGGCAGCTTATCTGCTTATGACAGCTTTCCGCAGCACAAGCCACAGCCCGAAGGACTCTTAAAATGAGGCGGCAGCACATAGACAGACAGCATAAAACAAACGTCCAGGGACGCGACAAAAAGCCAAAGGACAAAACCGAAAACCGAAAAACTGAACTGAAACCAAAAGAACCGCAGCACACAAAGAGGTGAGGAGACATAAAAAAAAATGTAGAAAAATTCTGGGGCCTGTTTGGCCGGGCTAAAAACTTTGGCGAGCAGCTGCCTTCATCACTTTTTCGGCAGGACAGCCAGGAGACAGCGGCGAGGACGACCAGGACAACGCGTAAAATTTTCATTGTCAGCTCGGCCTGGTTGCGAACCAGGGTTAACTGTCAACGACATCTTATTATGAATTAGTGTTAAATGCCGCGCTGATAGCGCTGATGGCACTTTACAGCAATTTCGCATTAAATTTGGACGGCGGCAAGCGATTCGGGTTCATAAATATTTTGCTAGTGGATTTATTTTTATGACTCCTTCTTAAAACGGAAGGAAACGGGCAGCAGAAATCAGAGCCAAGACACAAAACTTGTTAATAATGTGTGCAGCTGGCCAGGGGAAAGTCCCGCGTGCCGCATTTTCGACACTTTCCAAAACAGTCACGTAACCACGTCAGTAATAATCACTAAAGTTCCGGAGCCACTCAGTCCTGCCACCGTTTGTTGTTTTTCCTTTTGGCGTTGGTGTGCGTGTGTTGGTGTGTGTGTTGGTGTTGTGTCTGTTGCCGGGCTCATAAATATTTCAGAGGCGGCGGTCTCCCAAAACAGGCCCAAGCACCCAAACACCCAGCAAGGTGGGCCGCTGGTGGTTTTGCAGTTCCTCTAAATTATTGAGCACGGCCCATCACCAACATCAGAGGCGTCAGTTTACACTGAGCAAAAAATCATATTCAAAATGAAAACAGAACTAGAATTAGGAAGATTTAAATGATTATAACCATATGCGGTTATTTCATGTAGAAACTATTAAAAATTAGTACATACTTTATATAATATTAATCATTTGATTTTAGTTTCAGTTTTTATTTTCAGTGCACTACCCCGAAAATCTCCTCCGATTCCACTGCCATAGCTTATTTACATTTCGTGCGCATCGCGCGCCGTGATTTACTTTTGCGGCTTAATTTCATCTCCAGACATTATTTGTGCCCCGTGCGCAGTTTATCTTTGGCGTTAAGCACTCGACGCCCTTTGCACCAGCGACTTGCCGACTGCTTTTGGCCGCATTTGATAAACTTATGCAACTGCACGTGCCAGCTGAACGGGCGTGAGGTGGCTCTTTATGGCCCAATCCGTGGCTACAAATCTGGCCGCGCTAAATTAACGTGGATTTATAGTTAATGTGTCTGCGCCGGTGACTCGGTTCAAAGACAAAAGCCAGTGTGGGAGTCATACTCATCCTCGTCATATCATCATCCTGACCGCAGGGAACCGGCAGCCGGCAACCAGGACGTTCAGCGGTCTCCCGAACCCGTGGCTCTTGCTAATTGATTATGGACTCGCTTGCTGCTCCATTGAAGCGTCATCAGCTGGCGCATAAATCAAGCAAATGTCTACGGGGCACCACTTGCCCTGGCTGGGTTATGTATAAATTTGCATTTTTAAACAACAAAAGCAAATGTAATAATAGGAATAATACTAAAAAAAAAAAAGAGAGTTACCCGGGGCTGGATCTCTTTTTTTTCCCTGGCAATAAAATTGATTAAATGGCGCAGTTGAATGAACTGGAGTGGTTCTCGAACTTCTTTAAAGGATTCTCTTTGAGTCTTCTAAAAAAATTTAAGGGGCTTTAGATATGTTTTGAGATATATTTGCAAGCTAATAATAAATAAATTACATCTGTCGCTTGAGGGAATCTGATGTAATCTAAATAGTTATAATTAACTAAATATTTGGAAATATATAGTCTTTGCCTGCTTTAAAAAAAAGGATTCATTTGAAATGAACTTCTTTCGAAGACGAAGTTTTGACAATTTCGAATGCCCAGCGAGGGAAAAAAGTTTACTCGGCAAACCAAATGCCTGTCAACAAAAGGAGGAGGCACTTGGGCATGGGCACCCAACCACACCCATTCCCCATGACATCGGTCAACTGTGAGGCTATGGAGCTGGCAAAGCAAAAGCAAGTGCTGCCACTTGGGGAGCGGAAAAGCGGGAAAATCGGAAAACAAAGGCAGCTCAAAGCCCAATGAGCTGCGGGCGCTGGGAGAAGCGTGCAAGGCTCTTAGTTGCAAGTGCAACCACGTCTCGCTGGCTGTCCATTATGTGTGCTCCTCCGAACAATGCGATGGTGCAAGAAAAACTGCGACGCCAGCGTGGATAAGTTTTGGAAATTGTGAAAGGCCGTCAGCGGCACGAAGGCCAGCAACAACCACAGAAAAAGCCAGGGGCAAAAGCAAAAATCGCGGCAAGTGCACAGATACGCGGATACAGATACAGATACAAAAAGGAGTGCGGACCAGAAACTAAAACGGATGTACGCGCAGTTGTTGCAGAAAACAAAGATTCGCGGCGCTGAGCATTCGTGCGTGAATGCGTGTGAATGGCCATGAGTGTGTGTGAGTGCGTGTGCTAGTGCGGCTGTGTGCGTGCACCGGAAACCATTAGACAAAAACGTACAGTTGCAGCGGGAAAAGAACAGCACAGGATTTTCGCATTGTTGAAGCTGCCCGAAAGTGGACACTCGGTGTGGGCCGTGATGCTTATGCAATGCGATTCGTTAGATACTCTTCATTTTTGAGAATTAGAAAATGTTTTTATGGCTTTGTATAATCCATTTCCACTATCTTAATTACAAACAGGTATTTATTCATATTCCGTGCTCAAAAGTTAGGGTAATTCTCGGTCTTCTTTTGTGCATTTATCACATGGGCTGGTGGCGCCCCAAAGGAGGCGACTCCTACTTTTAGAGATGCCTGTTCTGGATGGATTTGCTTCCGCCGCGGGCTGTTAATGCAGCTGGCACTCTTGGCCCACGGTTTGTCTGTTTAATTAAGCGAATCTTATGTAACTGCTGGCAGGTGCCGGTCACCTGTGCGCCGGAATTTGCTGCATCCATACACACACACAGATGCAACAGCTCGCAGGACCTTCGAATGTGTACTTTTCTGGCTGCTAATGAGTGGGCCGACTTTTGATAATGGCCATCTGACGCCCTTACCGTGTTTTCACGATTAATGGCACTGCCGAAAGTTTCTTTTGTGATTTTAATGACCTTCTTTTTCGTGATGAAAGCGAGATATTTAATTAAATCGTGTGAGTGCTGGCCGCATTTTTATGGCGCTTTTCAATTTTTAATATCACTTATCGCTGGGTAATTAAAACCATTTCGGTTGTTTTATTGGCAGCGATTTTAATCAGCACCTGATGAGCTAATCAATGCACCAAAATGTAATTTCCGGCCCAAAAAAATTGAAGCATTTTAATTAAAATTCTCGCGTGCTTGCTGATAATTGTCGAACAAATGTTTCCATTAATAATCTAATTGCGCATAATGCGTGCAAAATTAGCACTAAATTAGTCACGGCCCATGCACCATTGTTGCTCTCCGGCTGGCCAGAAATGAAATTTTCGAACCACCAACAGCCACCAGCCAAGAACAATGCTCACCAAGGATGCATAATTCACGAAAGTTAAATTAACCAACATTTGCAGCCAAAACGACTGTGGAAGCCGAAGCAAAATGCAATTACATCGCTGTGCGCACACTTTTGGGTAACTCGAGTGGCTGCTGCCAAAAGCTCAAAGGTTTATTAGATTTGCCCCTTTATTAAGCGTTAAATTATTTCGTAAATTGTTTGCACTCCAGCATGCAAAGTAAATAAATACGCCTCCTTCCTCCTATCCGCCCCTTTTTGCTATCTGGGTCTGCTGCAGTCATTTCATTTCGGCTGCCATTTGCATGGACAGGCGGACGGAAAAGAAGGCGCCCTGCGGTGCTTTAATTAATCATTTGAGAGGTTGCTCTAGCCAGCAAAACTACTTACACAGGAAAGAAAGTAAGAAATAAGAGCAAATTTTTTAATGTTAAATATATTTCACAGTATAATACACATTCTAATACATTAAAACAAAACAAATCGTACTCTTGAGGGTTTTGTGTATAATGACAATCTCTTTGTATTTAATTTTTTCCCAGTGCACCGAGCACTTTGAAATGTGTGCAGCGGAGGTGCATCCTACAAAAAGGCGATTAGCTAGCAGGTCCTGCGGCCACGCCCATCTAGCTGGGCGCCCCTTTGTTTGCCGAGTGCGGCACAACTTTGTCCCAGGCTCCGCAGATAAATAACTAACTGAATAAAATGCATAAATGTGTAAACAAACTCTCACGCACACATGCTAGCACCGCAGGACAATGGCTGCCTTTGACGCGCGTACCTCAGCTGTTTTTGTTGAAGACACAATTTGCAGGATTAACAAAGCCACAAAGTTGGCAAAGGGAACGCGCACAGGACAGCCTTCGAGGCTTCCAGCTGTCCTCGCAACTTTAAAACAGTCATAAATTTAAATTCTCGGCGACAAGGACCGGGCATTAGTGGCCAATACAAAGGGTTTGGGTGGGTTGGGGGTAGGCAAAAAAGAGGAAAGCTAAAATTATTTCCTGTTCGGAGGAAAAAGTCAGCACAACAACAGGAACTACAACCGGAAGCTCATCCATCGCCGTGTGCACTGCGTCTATTTTATAAGCTTTGCCAAATCTTTTCGAGTTGATTAAAAACAATAAAAACAGCGTGTTTCTTATGGCCAAAAGCTGAGCCATAAATAAGCAATTTATTGTGCGCTTCCGCCGTGTTTTCCCATTGTTCTGGCCCAAAGTCAGTGGCTCAGCGTGCGGCCACTCCTGTTTGGTCCTTGCTGCTCCCTGACCCTCGGATTCCCTCCAGGGTCCTTCGCCGGTGCCCGGCCAACTGGACAGAGCAGGGAGCTGGGAACTGGGAGTCCCGGCTGCCGTGAGCTGGGAGCCAAGAGCTGACAGCCACCATATAACCATGGCTTCTGGCCCGACTCCGTTTGGCATTCGGACGGCTTTCGATGTTTATTGCAGCATTTGGAGTGAAAGGCACAAAGCAATTTCCGCTGCCGTGAGAGCTTAGCAATATTAACAAACTGGCATTGCCCCCTCAGCGAAGGGGTTCATCTGCAGTGGGATGCCCATCAGACATGACTTATTTCTGCTGCGTTTTACTGCTCCGACCTGGGTTTATGCCTTTTGAACTATAAATATGGGGCTAAGCCTTGATTTAGATTAATGCCAAGGCGGTGAGCAGCTAAAGATTCCTTACGACTTTTACTTGTATCAGTAAGTATGGCAAACTAAAACATAATTCAAAGAAATGAAACACACTTCTACATATCTCAAGAGCGTGCACCCACGCTAAACAGGAAGCTAGAATTAAGATCGTGCTGGCAATTATTTTTCCAACTATGTGGCCCACCGAACCATATCCGACTCCTTTTAGCCAACTCGCCGGGGGGAATTGTAAATTCAGGAACGTATTTCTCACAGCGCTGCTTATGATTACTTTTCGCTAATCGCTCTGCATTATTTCCTTTCAATTTGTGGCTTTTTCATTTCGTGCAATTGAGCGCGATGCTGACCACTCATTGCAACAAACTCACACAGGCACACAGCACGTCCTTTCCGCACACACACACACACACACACACAATGGAGCAAAGATAGAGCCATTCTTCGGCATGGTCACGTAGGAAAATTGTTTGGGTTGAAAATCTTTTCGAGCTCCCCACGTGTACGTGACAACACAAATAGTTTTCGGTGGGCTTTTTTTGTTGTGCGGATATATGCTCGATATTCGAAATAGTTTCATTGCATTTTTGACATTTTTCTTTGGCCACTAAATCTATTAAAATTATATATATTTTTTGGCATATGCCTTTGATGCGTTGCTCTAATTTCATTTTACTGCAATATTTTTGTTTTATTTTTCCTCGTCCTTGTTGTCAAAATAAATTGAAGATATTTTATTTTTCGTTTTTCGATTCGATCATTGGGGGGGTCTACGATTTTCGTGGCTGATAAAGGGAGGAAGGGGTGTGTATAAATTGGATATGTGTATGTACGGCCAATACCGCAACACATCCTGTGATACGTGCATATCCTGCTCGCCTTCAACTGCAGTCCTCGCCAAGCTTGGCCACAACAATTTTCTAATTAAATTCGATTTTCGCCATGCATGTGGCATAAATTGTTTTGTCATTTTACGGCAACTGTCCATGGATGTATTCGACTGCCGGAATATCGAAATTATTGGAATGCCGGAACGTTCGTACGTACTGGGGTGTGTGTGTGTGTGTGCTTCCACAAATCTTGTACGATTCGGGCCAACAATTGCTTGGCCTGCCACTCGCCGCCGCCGGCCACGGTCTTGTATATTCATTTGAGATTAGCAAAAATTGAAAATCTTTAGCCCCGGGGCCGAAAAATGTTTCACCCTCGTCCTGGGTACTGGGTACAGGGCAAATAATAACCCGTATAATTGGTGAACATGGCCAACATGTGCCCGGCTCAGACCAGAAAACCCAAGTATCCAAGTATCCCTGTATTCCAGTATCCCCGGCATCGCCACATGTCCTCTGGCGCAATGCTCTTTTGTTTTTTCATTCCTTGTTGTTTTTGACTTTGGTGGGGGTGAGACATCCTGATCCTGCTCACATATCCGCATCCATGTTTTATTTATCAGCGGGGGACTGGAGATACCCGGCACGAGGCTCATACATGACCTCCTTCAATTACCCATCTGATTGGTACGATCCGGCTTGTTTATGCGCTTGTTTATTGTTCAATATTTATTATTTCTCCGCCTTGCACTCTATTGCTCTCATTATGTAGCACAAGATGTGGTTATTATTTCAGCCGTCGTTATTGTTTTGTCTGCACCACCACAATCTTCTCTGTGAAAAATGTTGTACCAAATGGATAATTAAGTGAATGACCAGTTTTAGTGGCAAATTTCAATGCACCTTCTTGTTCTAAGCACAAGCTGATTTCCGGAAGTGAAATAAATGGTAAAGAATGAAAGCCAGAAAGATTTTCACCAGCTCCCTGCCGGAATCCATCCAATCACTGACCCCACCATCCGGCTATTCCTATCCTCCAGGCAATCCGAACCGAGATGCATTCAAATCCCTATCGCTGATCCGCATACAAAGTAAACAAAATCCCATCTGGGGAAAAAGGAGCTCCCACTCTATTTCACCTGCTGCGTTGTTGGCTCGGCTGCTCGATTTCACATTGACAAAATTAAATTGAATATTGTAAAAATATGCTGGCCATAATGTTGCATCCAGCCAGGGGCAACCTTTACGAGCAGCTATTAAATATTTGTCCTTGCCGGCGACGACGGAGCGTTGTCCTCGCCGTGTCCCCTCCATTCGCCCCCTTCGCCATCCTGTCCGCTCCAATCCTGTCCTGTCCTATCGCCTTCTAAATATCCGTCTCATCGACGGCAACAAAAACAAAGAAGTGCAACAACAGGAGCGACAACATTTCACTCAATTCAATTACCTTAAGAGTGCCGCCATCAAGTGTCTGCTTCAAAGCAGGACGAACAGGACGAGGTTCTCGTGGAACACTGCTGATACACCAAAGGAAATTGTTGGAAATGTGGATTTTCCAATTCCTTTATTTAAGATATATTGTTCTAACTTATTTTCGTACCTATTTAAATCGGTATTGTTAAGTTATATAATACTTGAATGGATATCTTCACCTTCTTTATAAACAACTTTTATTTTAATGAGATTATTTGTTGTATAATTTTTTCCAAGTGAAGGATCAGGAGTGTGAGAGCAGGACCCCTTGTTGCAGTTGTTGTTTCTGCTGTGTTTGGCATGTTAAATCCCACATTTGATGTGCTTAGAGCAGCTCCTTGCTCTCGCATTTCGTTGACTGTCTGCTGGAAGGATGAGTGCAGTTGTGGATGTGGTGGAAAAGGGGTCTAAAACCAACGGCGAAACCGCCACCCCCTGTCAGCTGACAATTTTCTTTGGCTTTACCTGTAAACTCGGCTTGATTTATTGCCCTAGCATGTCAGGGCAACCGTTTGCAACATGGCGTGTAATAAAATTTTAATCGATGTCGTACATTTGCATGCCAATTGCAGCCGGTTGAAGGCACTTTGAGGCGGATCCAGGGATCCAGGGATCCTGGGCCTGGCCTGGCTCTCTTTGGTCCTTGGCAACAAGTCAAGGCGAGCAACTGCGTCACGTGCCATAAAAACGCATAAAGGGCGACACTGGTCGCCTTAGGAGCTTTCCAAACTTGCCTCCCATGTAATTTGATGCGCATTTGCATAAAGTATGCGGAAAATGCGAGTAAATGCAACTGTAGCGCAGCGGAAAAACGTAACAGAACACAATTATCAGAGCTGGAGCTCTGAGACACAGGGAAAATCGGGAAAAGCAGCGACTTCGAGGTAGCGCAAACTTTGTTGCATACTTTGCTGCAACGTTTGCGGCTGCCGGAGAAAATATAAAATGCGAATATAAATTTGTATTATTCTTAAATTAAGAACGGAAATGAAAACAAGAATTGAAATGGTCCTGTCATCCGCCCCCGCCCGCCTTTCGGCCTTTGGAATCCCGGCCAGTAAATTGAAAGCAAGGCAAATCCTTAGGCGGCGGACTCCTTTCGCGACTTGTAATGAAAAAACTTAAATGGAATTTGAATATGCGGCGAACGCAAGGTGAGTCCTTAGTCGCGGAAATAATAAAATAAATTCCAAGAAGTATAAATGCAAGATAATAAATCACCAAATAGAGTGGGAACTTAGCAGCTGGGGTCTTGCAAAGCACTTTTGTTTTTCTAATTTCCATTAATACACAGGAATAACGAACTTTGTTCCGTTTTTTAAAGTAATTCGGGAGTAAAGAAATTAAATATACATGTCACTGATTTGTTTAAAGTTGCATATTTGACATGGAGGCTTGGTAATCCCTTTGGCTTTTAGCCTTAATTGCGCCGTTGCCAGTAAGCCGTTAACATCATATTTGCCGACCATTAAATACATTTATGCCACACATGGCTGCCCCTTGACCCCAACCTCCTGTCACGACAATTGGGCCTAAGCTCCGTCAAGTGTCAAGCGTAATGCAAAGAACAAACAACAAACAGCTAACAGCATACAGCGAACAACAAACAACGGCAGACAGTTGTCACAATTGCGGCCATTAAGACGCTGCCAAATTGCTGACCATGTCCGAAAAGTCAAAGGGACAAATCTTTTTAATAACCGTGCGTGTGCGCCATGTGTGCGGAATAGTTGACACGGATCTGATTCGGAATGGGTATCGGGATTGGAGGCATCTGGATGTGCCAGTTAATAAAGACATAATGGCATAGATTTATTTTTTATGGGCCAACATTTTGCGGTTGATATTATTATCGCTGTATTTTGTTGCCTTGTTTTCGTGGCCATTTAGGCCATGTGATGGGTGGGCTGTTGATGGTTATTTGGCAAATCACCTGCGCTTCCTTACAAGCTTCCTGCTCAGCAAACTTAATACTTCCTTGGGCAAAAATGTAAAACAAGAAGGCATCAACGGCCACATTCACCCACGTACACATTTAGAGCGAAAGACGGACAAATAGCAGGCTAAATTTCAGCTCCTTCGAGTCCTTCCAAAATGAACTACGCACACACACACATACAGAGAGAGACAGATACCGGGGCGTATTACATATAATTTTGAAGGAGGCCTCATCCTGTCAGGTCTGCACACCTGAATGGTTAGCTACCTGGCTAACAAGCCGTCTTGTCCTGTGCTGTCCTGTGCTGTGTGGCTCCGTCCTCCGTGCTCCATATTGTACTTAATTTTTTCACCGACGCCGGCTCTGAAGTGCCTTTTTCAATTTCCCCAGAGGCGCTTCCGATCAAACAGGAAGTGCTTAAGTTCAAACTGAAGTAAAAGTGCGCTCGGAGCCACCCCTTCGCCCAACCGCCACTTCGTATATCAGCGAGCAATAGTCAGTCAGGACTCTTCAAAGGAGGTATCATCACAGGACCTGCCATGCGGAATCTGGAGTGCGCTACAAAGAACAGAACTTAAATTTAACTCAACCCACTCCAAATATATACTTATTAACTGGTATATAAGTATTCAACTTTCCAAAGATATTAGGAAATAACTAATATCCTTCAATAGAACAAATAATCGTATACTATAGATAAAAAGATTGTGGTATATTTTAAAGCTCTTCTCAGTAACAGATATGCCCTCACTGCACCTTTCAGTTCAGTTTGAATACCCTACGCACCCCGCCCCTCCTGCGTACCTGTAACTTCATTATGGGGGCGTGTGCGCTACGCCATAAGGTATGCCATATGAACACAAAGGACAGACAAAGCTGGGGGTTGAAGAACATCATATTTCATGTGGCTAATAAACATAGCGCCGGAGTCCGCAATGCGGGAGTCGCCGAGTGAACTGCATAAATTTATTAATGAGTGGGAAATGAGGTATTCTGTCTGCGGGGGAGCAGCTCCAAGGCGGAACGGGTGGTGGCTTAGCCCCAAGGCCACAGGACTGACAACTAAGCCTCCGCCTCCGCTACCGATGGCAAGGACCTGGAGTTTGCGGAAAACAATAAGCCGGGAATTTGGGGGCACCGCCACCAGGATACTCGGATAGGCTGATTTACGTACCAGCAAAAAGTCGTGCGGGATCAGGAGTCAGATGCCGGGAAGGCAAATTGAAAGCACACGAAGGCAGCAATTTTTCCTGCCTTTGCTGCTGGGGTGAAAGCTAACCAACTCCTGTGATTGATAAATATTTAAAGCGCAGCAACAAAGCGAAATAATTGAAATAAGTGAGGGAGGGTTGCGACTTTTACACCGGGGGTGGCTGCGTGTGGCCCGAGATGTCCTGGCTCGTCCTGCGATGCCCAAACCTGCCATGCCCTGCCCTGCCCTGCCAATTGTGACAACAACAAGCCAGGATGCTTGTTAACCTCACGCCAAGTCCTTTCTCCACGAGACGTTGCTGCACCTTCATTCAATCTAATTTCGCTGCTTATCACTGGAGCTTAGCTGCTCTAAAATGCGAATGACATGCCAAAGTACTCGAGATTCAGCAGATTGTCGCGTCGCCCCGCACACACAGGATGCTCGGCAGGGATGCCAGGAGCAGCAGCAGCTCCGTGGAGATTGGAGACTGGCAAAAGCAGACCGAAGGGACCCAGAGAACCAGGACGAAGGACGAAGGACCCAGGACGAGCACTCAATGAGCATGCTTCACTGCAGGCTTTGTTTGCCGGATGAACAGCTGCTGGCTCGATTGTTGGCGTCACCTTCGTGCGCTTAAATGGCTCTCAGCTCTTTTATAAATATAAATATTTTCAGACCTATTTCGCTTGTTAATGAGGCTTATGAATACGCTAGTAAGATCAATTATTCAAACAAAAAATCCAAAAAAAGATTTTAAGCATATAATGACTTAAGATGTGAATCAGCCCTTTTAAAGGGTATTTGACACCAGACACCTTTTGGCATCTTGTTAAAGTACTTCCCCCTGCTTTTTTCTTTGACTTGGCTTGCTGCGTGGCTCCGCTTTCTGTTTGCATAAAGTCTGTCTGTGCCCACATAATGTCGCAATTCTGGCAGACATTGTTTGATTTGAATTCATTGTCGTGTAATTTGTGCAGCACGCCCCTTTATTTCTCTGCCGACCAACCCACTCAGTCTTTTTCACGCTCCTTACGGCAAGCATTTCGTGTCGCTAATTACACTGTAATTAAAATTGCTGTATTTACAGGCAAACACACACACACACATGCGCGTTCAGTCTCGGTGTGAGTGCGTGCAAATATTTTTTAAAAATACATATCACATGTACACGAGTGCATTGCGCATACGCCGCGTGCACCGCTTGCACTTGCATGAGCTTTGTAAATTAAGCGTGAAGCGGGACGCAGTCCGCTTTACAGCCGCCCTTCTGCCTCTTTTTTTGGAGGGGCGTGGCCGGCATTTAACACATTTCGCCCGTCGTCGATAACAAGCTGCAACTGTTTGGGCGGTCATTAGGCGAGCGGGCGGGCCAGCTGGATTCTTATTTTTTGCCCATTCGGAATGCGAGTGCGCCATTTTAATTGCTTTTCGCCGGCCGTCATGCATGCTGGGGCCAAAAATAGTCGCCTAAGAGTGCTTTTGCGTGTAGCTATTTCCAACTTAATTAATAGCAAACACACGGCCTGCTATGGCAAATGCAACGAAAACAGGGCCAGAAACAAATGCAGGTGGCAATGGGACTTTGGGCTGGCACTCTGCGCTTGTACCATAGTACAACTTTTAGTTTTCAGCCCGCACTTGATTTATGCGGCCAGCCGTATGTAGTTTATGCATAATGCAGGTCGTAATTAGTGAGGCAAATGTACAAAAACATATCGTGCCGGGGCTCAAGCTTTCGGGGCTTAGTCCTCGGAATCAGAAGTGGAATCTAAATCTGAATCTGAATCGGTGGCCAGGACATCTAATATTTATTATCAGTAAATTACAATTGTCTTTTACATGCATGCGATTAATTCCATTGCTGCTGGTCATAAATATTTATTTACAACTCTTCCGAAAAACCTGTCATGGCCACAGGGCGTTTGTTTGCTAAGCATTTCGGCTTTTGTCCTTCCATCTTTGTCTTCGGCTCATGGCCTCCAGCTATGTCCTGGATTTTTCAATGACATTTGCAGTTTTAATTAAACAACAAATAATAATTTTTAGTACCAACTGCCCCCAGCCAATCGAACTTCGCTTTATGCTGGCAAATGAAATATGATTGTCCCGATATTGGAATTCGTTTCCCAGCAAAAGTGCATCGGACACACTGCTTTAATTACTTTCGAGTCCAACAAATAGAGATTGCCAGAGGTTGCCGGGTTCAGGAACAAATTAACTTTACCGTTTCTGGTTTACT
Organism: Drosophila simulans; assembly: GCF_016746395.2. Taxonomy (NCBI): domain Eukaryota; kingdom Metazoa; phylum Arthropoda; class Insecta; order Diptera; family Drosophilidae; genus Drosophila; species Drosophila simulans. The sequence continues at coordinate 24,145,384 of NC_052523.2, read as the reverse complement.
TGCGAGTGCATATATATTAGGTAGTAGTGCCGCATCCTATCCGCTAATGAAGCAAAATTATCTGTTCACTCCGTCGCCGTAGTCACTTTATTCCACCTACCCACCTTCAGCAGGTGTGCATGGGGCGATAATGATTGTAATTAATTTAATTTCGTTATATTTTCATCTAGACACAGCGAGTGGCGATCCTCCGCAATGCGCTAAATGCTTTCTGTTTTCTGTGACTTTTGCCAGCGTCCCCTGCTGTTTACTGTTTGCAGTCCTTTTTCGCTACACAGCGCGAAATTAAAGGTATTTGCTGCCAATAATTATTTAAAATTTATATATGAACTAACTATAATTATGTTGAAATAATCAATCTGAACAAGCGCTCTGGCATATTTAAAATCATTCTTTTGTTATGTACTTAATTGAAATAATATTTCTCTCTGCAGTTTATTCCTTTCGCCTCATTACGTTTCGTGTCTTGGTTGTTTTTGTGTTTTTAAGGCATGCTTCATTTGCAGTTACTGTGCCACTGGCCTTCTGCAAAATCAGTTAACTCCCTTTGCTAATTACTAAAGTTTTATTTCGCTGGCTCCCCATTCCGCATCTGAAGACCCAATAATCTTGATGTTCGTGCTGGGAACGTATGCTCCATGTGCGGAGGGTTAATTAAAAGCCGTAAAACTTTCAGTCTTTCAGCCGGTGATTACGTGGCACACAGGATATGCAGGACTTTGGGCTTGGGAGACAGGCTCGTTTTGCAGGCCCATATGTCCGCCACTTTGACAGTTGCAGTTCAAATGTCAAGTGCACTCCGCTGCAGATACAAAGGACCAAGGACTCGAGGAGTGAATGGGCCTTGTGATTGACAACAGGGGCATGTAAACGAGACTTTATCTTAAGTGCGCCGCAAGGACAACACTTTCCAGTTTCGATGGGCAATGGCGGCGGCCATGTCGATGAAGTGCACCATACTCTCTGATCCATTCACCATTCTCCGTGCTCCGTGCTCCGTACTCCATGCTGCATGCTCCGGTTGCCAAAAGGTAAATATTTTTGCCTCGGTTATTACATTTTCGAGCACTACCAAGCCAACTAGCTCGTCGTCGGCCAGATTCAGAATCAATCAAGTGTTCAAATTTTAATCAGTTGCCCGTTTAAGTACTTCCATCAACTCTTAAAGTTTGATGCCACAGCCACAAGGAGAGGCCACCGGAGCACCCTTTGTCCGCCAGTTACACCCGGATGCCCTCGAGCCACTATCACTGGCCGTCGGAAAACCGCAAATTGCACGTTGCCCTGGCCAAGGATATGCCGCAGCAAGTCCTGGCGAATTTTGATGTTTTTGCCAGATTGATGAACATACCCAAAAACAAGGTTTCGAGTAGAAGGAGCAGGAGTAGCAGGAGCAAGAGCAGCAGCATGAAAAGGGAGCCGAGGGCCAGGACAAGGACAAGCCACAAGGCGTCGCTGGAGGAAAACAGGAACCCAACTCCAGCTCGTTGTTGCTTCATTTTGTGTGCCCCCTGTTGAAAAACAAATAACAATAATTATCTTGACAACAATTTCCGGTATTTGTGCTCAAGTCGAGCGCAACAAAAGGCAAAATGAAACTCAACTCAACTTCAGAGACGTGCCAAAGGATCCAAAGGAGCCAGGACGAGCGCTGGAGGGGCACCACAGGTTTGAATATTCTGCCGCACCCCTTGATTGCGGCGGAGTGGCAACTGGAAGTGGGAGTGGAAGTCGAAATGGGATTCGCAATGTGCTAGGCCATGGGAATGGGCGGTCGCATTGGTGGCATTGTGTGGTTGGGCGACTTGTAATCATTTGATGAGGCGGTACACTTAGCAGCTTCTTAAAGGTTAATATTATAAGTTATTATTTATTTTATATTATTATTAAAATTGTATTTTAGGCAAACAAAAATATATGTTTAAGCAAGTTTTTAATATGTTACTTTCAAAGTTACTTTCTTTTTGGAAAACCTCAAATGATTTTTGCGAGTGCACCCTACTTGGCCCTTTTCTCATTACGCAACCGTTTTCTCCTCCGGCCACTTTCCTTTGGTCTCACATTGGTAACTTCGCACAGAAATTGTGTCAGAGGTTGGGGTCTATTGTATGATTTCTGGTGTTCGATAAGGCAGAGCTTGCAACTGGCTGTCACTCATTTTCACCCAGCCAATCCGGCCCCAATAAGTAAACAAAGCCACCCTAAACTACCTGTCCCAAATCAAAATATTAAATGCTAAGCTGAGCGTGAAATTAAAACATTAATTTCTATATGTATTTAACAGTTGTATTTTGGCATATTTGATGTAGATCCAACAGCTCTCAGGTGGGTCTTATCGCATTAATGATTCACGAGCATTTACCTTTTAAAGTTAAGCCTAGACATTTTAAAGTAAAGCATGGTATTATTCATTAATGTATGTATTCACCTGAATGCCTTCTGAATTCCAGAACAAAACCCGGCCAAGTTTTAATCCTGTACGTCAACTACTTCAGCAGCCACAAAGAAACATTTCCGAGCCATTTCATTCGAACAATTTCTGGTCTACGAATGAGAGAGCACCAGAACACACACACACACATATCGGGGGAAATATTTTAATTTGTATTTATTTTAATGCTCCAACGCCCTTGTGTTACAACCCACTTCAAAAGCGGCAGGATGTTTGCCGCCCCATCCACTCGAATCCCGTGGCAGATGCTCGTGCTGCTCCTGCTGCTGATGCTGCTGGGAATTCCTTTGAGCTCATGGTCAAATGATTCTCAGATATTCTTTTAATGCTGCACAAACGACGCCTTGAGCTATGCACTAACTTTCGGCGGTTAACCTGGGACAAAACACCACCAACCCCAGCAAATAGACAAAGGACTCGCACACACACACACACACTCACCATAATAAACTTTAATGGGCCTGTTCATAATAATAAAATTTCATTAAACTGCCAGGCAGCAAAGTGAAAAAAAAATCCAGTGAGCAGAAGGGCATAGGCAAATTTTCGCTGGCAGGCAAATGAAGACGAGTGGTTAAAAAATGTGGTATTTTGGGTGGGCGTGGCATGTGTGAAATTCCCCAGAGAGACGGCGAGGCTCCTTACCACCGTTTTTCGGTTCATCTTTGACCCATGCATATGTTGCCCGGAAGGAAGCCAGAAACAATTCAATTACGTTCCAAAATGGCTTCGCCCATGTATTGTGTGTGTGTGTGTGTAGGGTCCTGAGTGTGATGTGTAATAAAGTTTCATTTTATAGACCTGCCAGCACGTCTGGGCAGCTTTTGGTGACGCCAGAGCCGCAGTCGCAGCCGCAGCCTCAAAAGCATAACTCGTGCCCATCAGACTCCTGCCGCTTTTCCTCGATTTCCCCTTTTGCGCCGCTTTTCCAACTGCAGCTGCAGCAGCGCCAGCTGAAAATGTGGCCCGAATTTTGCAGAAGAAGAAAATTGAAAGCATTACTGTGGCCCGTTGCTGTTGTACGTTTTTTGGCCAAAACTGAAATTCTTGTGCCGAAGTTTTGCAATTGTTGTTGCCTTGCAGCTGTCAGAGGAGGCGCACTAAACACTAAATAAAATTTCAGTTCTCAACTGCGTGAGCAAACACACACACACACATATACGCACGCATGTCCTTGGGCGCTCTCACACACACACGCACTAACTCACACATATGGAAAGGCCCCCTGCCCGCTGCGCTGCTCTGGCATATTGAACGAAGATTTATTGCAGTGCCAGTGTGTCCAAGTGGAAATAAATCAAATAATTTTCCATGTGGAAAAATTTCAAGCACAAAAAATCGAGCTGAAAATTAAAATAGGACGAAAAAAGAGCCATAGCTGAAGACCAAAACAGCGAGAGAGAAAGAGCGCCGAAAAATAAAAGAAAGTCAAGTGAGGCGCCACCCAAAATTGGACAGCGGCGATTGTGTAATTTACTCATTATACGAGTACGCCAACCTTATGTGCATTACGTAAGTGTGTGCGAGAGTGCTGCTCACTTTACATACTGCATATGCATGAAAGGACCTTCTGCCGCTGGTCCGCCGTATTTCTATATTAGCACACAGACACCTAAAGGACCTCCTGCCCCCTGGCCACCTCACCCCCGCGCTGCCCGCACCTAACTGTCATTGTCCAGAAATTAACGAAAATATATACACAAACACACAGCGGCGAGTGCAGAGAGCAAAAATGAAAAAAATGTGGGGGAAAAAAAGAGAAGGCAAAAGGAAAACGGCGAAAAGCGAAAAAGGAATGGCAAGAAAAGTTTTGCATTTCCTCGTGCTAATGTATGTTAATTACAGGGGGATTTTCCATGCGGAGGATTTGCATTTTAATTTATGCACCGAAAAATTTGCGTTTTGCCAGCCACCCCGGCCAAAGTCGTTAAAAGAGGAAAAGCCGGCCAGAAAAAAAGGCGGCGAATGGCGAACACTGAACGGGCCGCAAAATAATGGCCGAAATGAGAAGTTACAGTGACGCAATTTGTACACGTCATAGGTGAGAGTGAGTGCATGCATGTGTACGGGCATTGGGGCACTTCATTACCCCGGTGCCAAGTGGACACGCCCCAGCACTGCAGCGGAAATTGCTGGAAATATATTTATTTATAGGCCAAGTACGGATACTTCACCCAAGTAGGAGTCTGAAGGCCCACGGGCCCCAAAGCAATTAAGACGACCACCTGCCGGTGGCCTAATTAGGCCAAGTGCTCGAAAAAATGCAACCGAACTTGAGGGAAAACGATTTAAAATTAAATCGGTTTGGAAATTTAGGAAACTATTTAAGCAAATCAATTATGATTATACAGGTTCCTGTTCTCTTAAAATACCATCTATCATAAAATATGCCCGCCTATAAGACGTTGTGATAAGTTTTCGAAAAGTCCACATCTATTTGGACGCTTAAAGTACACTGGTCCCTGCTCGTTGGCCAAATCACCCGAAATTCCCGAGTTCTTAACATGTCTTAGGAACATCATTGTCCTTGCCGGACAAATCCACTCACTATCGACCTTCAATCAAACAAGCTTCAGCATTTCACATCGCGCCCGCAAATTGGCTTCGGATCTTGAAATTTAATTATTATGTGCGTCACTCGAAATTGCCCCAATCGGCTCACTTCCCCCACTTGGTGGGTCTCCCGATGGGAGCCAGAAAATCAGTCCTCCCTCACCCCAACCACAAGGAAGCCCTACCATGGGCAACCACTGCCCCACGATCCGTGTCTGTTCAGTTAAATTAATACAAAGCCCAAGTACATGCACTAATGCTAAGTAGATACGTATACGCAAACAAGGAGTTTTGGGGGCGGGACAAAGCCTACGCTAAGCTAGGCACTTGGAATGTTTGAGTGTGTGTGTGGGGGGGAAGGTGGAGGGCTGAGGAATGAGTGTGCGCTGGTTAAGCGTCTTACTTAAGTATTTATGTATTTACATTGCGAATATTTAATGGAGATATGCGCTGGATTACAACTACTACTTGTTGACGAGCGGCTGGGGGTCGTAGGGATGTGTGAAAAAATGGCACGCTCGAAGGTAACCAAAAGAGAATACTTAAGCAATCAACAACAGCCACTAGAGCAGAGCTCAGTGTTTTATTTCACTTTAATAAATATTGCATAACGACTAGATTGGGGCAAGCGGGATGTGGAATGTGGGGCAGGGGGCAGGGCGCCGGAGCAGGCACAGAACATCTAATAAGCTAAAAGCGAGCGTCAAAGCAAATGGCAAGCATAATATTCCAATGGCTGCTCCCCATTGGCCTAAGGCTGAAATTATTCAAGCGTTTCTTTAATGGAGACTCGCCCCAGCGGAAACGCCCCCATCGTCCTGCGTCCTGCGTCCGTCGTCCTTCGGCCCTTGCCCCTTGTGTCTGCGTCTCTGGCTGACTTTCAGCTGGAAACTATTTAAAAAAGCAATTTTTTAGTTAATTAAACGACAAAGACAAGCAAAAGGCAAACAATTTCCCCTCGCACATTGCACCATTTGGCTTTGCCACTGCCCCAAGCGATTTTCCCCCACTCAGACAATTGGTCGCAGGGACAGGACATCTAGCTGCATCAGTTAGTTACTAAAGTTTGCAAACCAGTCATTTCTTTTGTCCGAAATTTAAAAATGCCGCAGATCGGTTTTTAGCACATATGTGGACTGAACAATCGGATTGGCTCCTGCTGCGATCCTTATGACTGGCACAAAGTTGCAGCGGCATAAAGAAGTTCATGCGTTGCAATCAATTTTAATGATTTTTAATGTGCAATTGCCTGCAATTGCAATCAAGGCCTGCAGTTCCTGGCAGAAAACAGAGAGAAAAATGACGGATCATTATCGTTTACAAATAAAAGTAATGTTAACTTATTGAAATGATCATAGTACCAAACTTACTACTACCAATTAAGAACCCCTACTTGCAAACGGTAAATTTTTACTCGGACTAACACCTGAGGCGCTTTGAGATTCCAAATTATTTTTCACCGTACTCCTTAGCCACCGGAAGCACACACACTACTCGTGCGCTAATGATGCCCAGCAACAATTGCCGGGAAATGCAAATAAGTCGGGGTCCTGTCGCACACAAATTACTGGTCAGGAGGAGAGCCCGTGGAGAATGGCAAATGAAGAGTGGCCAGTGGCCACTAAAATGCGCAACTTTGTAAGCCATTTTTGCCATTTCCCAGCTATTTGTCGCATTTCGCTTAGCCATTTATTTATTTGCACTCATTTAAAGTGTAAACTGCATTGTTTTTTCCACAGCCCCCCAGTTGTTTCCATCATTGTTATTAAGAACGGCGTAATCATAGCCGTTGGCTCTGCTCTGCTCCTCTTACTGCCTTTCTATTTCTATTTTTTGTTTTTGGCTGAATCCCCCGATGGCTGGTATGCTCTAATTAAGTGCATTTACTCTAATGAGCAAAAATGGCACCAGTACCAGTGGCAGTGGCAAAAGTAGCTCCAGCTCCAGATGCAGTGGCAAAAAACTGTCACAGCTCCGTGAACGAGGGAAACCGTGCGTGAAAACTGCCCTCCAGCTGGCGAATGGGGTAGCTTTTGTGGTCTCGGTCCTGTTTTCTCGGAGGTCGACCTCATTTAAGGGCCAAGAACTCAAAACCTTTTAGCCAGGCTGCAATGGGCAAGTGCTTGGCCCAGTGCTTCCCGCCCGGCTCTCTCCGTACTTTCTAGCATTTGTCTATGCAAAATTTTGTGACGCTCATTAGTGCAATTTGCATGCATAACGGCAAATATGGCCAACAGCCAGATGAAGCCTCCGGCCTGTCCAGATTTCCAGCTGTCCGTCTATATATCTGGCCAGCCCATCTATTATATCCACAACAAATAGACAAATGCAGGTACACTGCGCGAATCTTTCCAAATACGATGGGATATATCTGCAAATTTCAATACCACAGCAATTATTTCTTAGGAGCTTAAAAAAATATACAAATATGTAAATTTTATTTGCTGTAAATTGAATTTCTACTTGGTAGTATCACAGTGTAAATATCCGCAGGCAGTTGAGGATGAGAGTGCCTCGATGCGATGGCCGTTTCTACATTCATCAAATTCAGAGACAGAACAGAGTCATTTGCTCCGTTCATTTTCGAATTCAAATATGTAGACTAGAATTTTTGTATTTGCCCAGCTCGTGTGCATGAGTGTGCGAGTGTTGTTGGTGCCATTTTGCCATGTTGCAAGAGGAGAGGATACCTCCAGCCCCGATTCACATTCTGATACAGATTCAGCGACACTAAGTAAACAGCAGTGCAGCTGTGCCAAAGGATAACAGCACTCGTCGGCTGGCAGGCTCGAAAAATATGCAAATGTCAGCCGGCAGACCCCAAAAACTGCACAATCCACATCGATATACCCCATTGTATCCCATCGCATAGCAGACCCATCACATGCAGATAACACACAAAACAATCCGAATTAGTAGAAAGCAAAACAAGGCATTGGAAAAAAGATTTGGCCGAACGAGCGGCACGGGGCACGCAGCACTTGGCCGAAAACCAAATTCATTTTCAATTAAGAATTTTTCGGCATATCGACAGAAAATGTCCTATGCCTCCTAATGCCTGGCAATGGAAAAACATTTGAAATGCTAACTAAATTACGCCAACTTCGCACACACATTTGCGCATGTCTGTGCATATTTAGTTTTTCGCAATTTACAGTGGCTGCCACAGCCACTCGCCGGCCATATGTATTGGTGTTTGTATCTGTGTGTGTGTGGGGTGTCAGAATGTGGTCAAAATGCCAATTGCAAAACAATTGCATTTTGGTTACTTTGCTGTTGAGCCCGGAATTTCGATGGCAGCCACCTAACAAACACAGCGACGGCTTCCGTTGACACCAGCCAAAAGATAAAGAGAGTGTGAGGAGCACTGCAAAAAAGATACTATAACTAAATTAAGTTTTTGGATAAATTTGAGTATATTTCCAATTCAAAAAGAAAACCGAAGAAATTGTACAAATATGAGCCATTAAATTATAATAAGATAAATTATAATAAATAAAGCATAAGCCATAGTCTGTCTTTTTGCATATTTACCACTTTATTAAAAATTTCTAAAATATATAATAGATAGTACTAGACATTTGATCATTTTTCCGTGTGCACGCACATCTACACACATTGAATGACAATTAAACTTTAGATTTTAGGTTAAAAGCAAAATATTGTAGCCGACATGCTAGCCATCCTTTTCATCCTTTCCCCAGCTCCACTGCTGTGCGGCGTGAAAATTCAACTGGATTTTCTTTGGTTCCCATTCCGCCTTTTGATGCAATTCTAAAAATTGTTAGACGACAACCAGTTCCGTCATATTCACACACATATACAATCACCAGCAAAAACCGAAAAAGCAATTAAATTGTACACTCGGCACTGGCAGCAGGCAAAAGCCAAGCAAATCAACAACAACTATTACCAAATCCGTGGACAAAAGACACCAAAGGCATCATGCAACAATATTATAACATTCGCCATTCGGCCAAAAATACATCAACTATATACACACACACACACAAAATGGTAAAGTTTTTTATTTGGTGCGACGCTTGTGTGTGTGACAGCCTGACATGCAAATACGTTTAATTTCGAAAACTAAACTAATAAAAGCTTCGCTGCAATGGCCTTTCTGCAACTGAAAATGTCTTCTTTTTTTAGGATGCCCACAAAAAATGCTGTAAAAACATAAACAAATGCGTTTTTTCAAAACTAATGCGACTAATGTTTATGGCAGGAAAATTGAGGTAAAAAATACTTCTTGTTTTTTATTGCTTAAATCGACTTTTAGGTGCTTAATGGCATAAAAAATTCTTCCTGGATTGGTAAAAAAATACACATCATACACTTTTATGGCCATTATATTTGCTAATTCAATTGCTATATTGCAAGGATTTTTTTCTGCAAATTACGAAACATAAATTTGCATACAAAGACATAAAAATGATAAGTTTAACGCTTTACTTGATTTATTTTTGTTGAAAACTTTAATTAGTTGGAAGTCAGAAACATGAATTTTAATTAAAAACATCGACTGATGTTCCATATATGTTTGTCACTAATTATAAAACCATTTTGCTGCAATTAATTGAAAGCAGATATGTAAAACCATTGGACTTCTGATGAATCCCTTTCAATTTAGCTTCATTTCAATAACAGCAGGTCCTTAAAAAGGACGACTGAAATCATAAATCAATCTATAGAGACTGCTCCTACGAGCGACAACGATGAGTTCGCAGGACGAAAATGTTAGAAAATTGCCACCCAGTGATGCGCCGAATATTTCAATGCCCATTGATGAATATCTAGATTCGTAAACTACATGCCAAACGGACGTGATCCGTAGAGTCACGGGGGTCCTATGAACACAGGGTCGAATGGTAGGAATCTCTCTATCCGGTCGTTAAAATCGGCAACAAAAGAAATAGCACATTTCAACGTTTTGAATTTGTAAAAGGATATTTTTCACATTATAATAAGAAATGAGGCTGAAGACGCGCCTCGCATTTCGTGCTCTAGCAACTCGGAAAAACCCACCGTTTTCCCCACTTTATTTTCCGGCTTCCTTTAAAATGCAGAACAGCTGAAAAATCATATAAACACAAATAATAAAATCGACAATTTGGCAAGAGCCGCACGCACACACGCACGCACAGTAATACATACACATTTACGTGTGTGCGTGTGAGCCTGCAATGAGCACATAACCGCAAATGTACTGGCAACAAAACGTGCCGCGATTCCACAAAAAGACCAATGGGAATTCTCAAAGCAAAATGGGTTAGACTCTCCACTCACACAGTCAAACTTTTCGCGTAATCGACTCGACGACGCCGCTGTCACGGCCAAAATCCCATTGGCCAGTGGAACTTCTTTATGGTAAGACGACATTCCAACTTAACTTCATCCGAAATAATGTTTCCTTGAGTTTTGCTGATTTTTATCAGTTCAGGATGAACTATTTATATGGTTTTATTAAAGAGTGCTTAAGATGATCAATTTTTATCCTAAATTAGATTTTCTCTTCATAGTTCTAAATTAATCGAAACTTAATAAGTACTTAGATCTTAAATAAACTTATTGTAACTTTATTTAAATATTAGAATATTTTTTGTAGCCACTGTAGACTTTTCTCAGGGAACGAATCAATTTCGAGCCATTCGTAGAAACTGTTGTAAGAATGTAAGCCCATCATTTTCTCTTCAAAAGCCATGGAATCAGGTTGGGCACTCGTTCAGCTGCTGTTTATTCTAAATTCCGTGAGAACAGAAGCTGGGAATAGAGAGGAGCGGTCGGGCAAATTCCATCCCAGGATCTATAATGGCATAAAGACGACTGTGGAATCTCTTGGAGGAGTGGGCATTCAGCTCTTCAATGGGAGAAAGCTCGTCTGCTCGGCAACACTTCTCACACCGCGACACATCCTTACGGCAGCCCATTGTTTCGAAAACTTGAAGTGGTCTTGGTTCCACGTGATCGGTGGAAGGTCAGCGGAATTCACTTGGCACGGCAACTACTTCCGGAGGAATCAACTTATATGGGTGCAAATTCATCCGAACTATGCAAAAATGAAATTCATCGCGGATGTCGCGGTGGCGAAGACCAAGTATCCGTTGAGGGGCAGGAACATTGGCTACGCCCAGGTCTGTCGATCGGTACTGCATCCAAGGGATAAGCTCATTGCCGCCGGTTGGGGATTCGAAGGTGGCATCTGGGATGAGTCCAGGAAGAAAACTTTTCGCTCGATGAAAGTTGGTATTGTGAGTAGATGGGATTGCGAGAAGCAGCTGGGTCGCAGGATGCCACCCAATATCATCTGTGCCGGTGCCTACAACCACAAGACTCTCTGTTTCGGCGACTCCGGCGGACCACTTCTGTTGGGGCGGCAAGTTTGTGGCATCAACACGTGGACTTTCAAATGCGGCAACAACGAAAAGCCAGATGTGTACATGGATGTGCGATACTACGCCAACTTTATTAAAAGAACTATTTACAGAATGGGCTTTTGATTGAAAAATTGATTCAATTATACATTAATACAACCCACCAACTAAAATTGTAGTAAAACTTTTAAAATTTATTTGTGTATCACAAAATATAAGCACTGTCTATCTAAGTTTACAACTTAGTAATAAATTTAATTTTAAACTAGTATTATGCGTGTGTGACTCAATCTCATGTAGCTGATAACCTAGATATTTCTGTCTAAAATGACTAACTAAACCGCTTCCAATTAATCATGTAGATTAGGTTGGTTTGTTCAAGCTATGATTCTATGATTTACAAGGCTGTAATTGGAAAACAAATTTATATTTATTAAATGGAATATACTAAAATATATGTACAATGCTCAAACAGCTAACTTTATATATTTGAATTACATTTTTACATTTAGCTACATTTCAATGTTGTAAAATCACAATTGCGTACAAGCACAATTCTACAAGTCTGATTGAAGAAAGCAGTTGTAGAATGTAGAATGTGGCGCTCTTTGCACCTTAGACTCACGTGCTGTCACTCATTCTTGGACTCTCTTCCTTCTCTCCCCTCTCTCTGTCTTTTCCCTGAGAATTCTCACCAGCTCAGCGAAGCGTAAGATGGGAGAAAGAATTGCAGCGTTGGCGCCTCGCCGGTAAAAATCATACGATAAAGGGGGAAAGTCGGGAAAAGCGGAAAGACAAACACGCTGCTAGGGAAAATATCTTGCTGTGTCCCACAGTTTCACTTAAACTAATGTATTTACGACCTCTGCTCTTCGCGCTCTCTGCACTTCGAGAAATCGGGGAAGATATTGCCGCATTTTGGGATCGTTATTCAAATAAATATGCTCACAATTAAGAGGATCTCAGCGCGAATAAATGGTTCGGGTATTCATTGCTTTTCCAATGAATGTTTTTATTGTTCATCATTTAAATTTAAGAATCATTGTTTTAAGCATAACCAAGTAATCCGTGCTAATTGATAATCTTTATTTAAAGTATTGATATAATTTGGGTCATGTTGTAAGCAAAATGTTCCACCTGTAAATAAAAATAATAACCTGTTTAATAAAATAAACCTGTTTTATAGGGACTCTAAAAATGTATACACAGCTGTGCTCAAGATAACAGCAGCACTAACATATTCTTACAATTATATAACATTTTTAAGAGTAACAAAAGTTTCTTAGTAAAAACTTGTGTATTTTCACAACTCTGATCTCTGATCATGTGTTTATTATGAATATTGATTTACTAAATTCAATACATCGCCAAACTATCGATACAAATCTAAGATAGGATAAACCATAATTTTATCATTTCTTATCATGCAAATTTGTAAAGATATGTTTATAAATATTTTTCCGAGTGGAAAACTAATGCGGCCCCCTTTAACCGTAGAGCACAAATTCCCCAGCGGGTCGCGTTCTCTCGCCATTCATTCAGTTCACGTTGGATTCTCAAAGCGAACGCGCGTCGATCGTGCTGCTCCCGACAAGCTCTCCTCCGACTCTTCCCCGGATTCAACCGAATGCGTGACCGATTGTGACTCAGATTCGGATTCAGATTCAGATTGATATAGTGGCTAATAATTGCTGATAGTGCGAGTGTGCGTCAGTGTGTTCAATTGAGTTAAGTTTTGCTGCCAGAGTTACTAATTCATTCGCGAAATGAGGGAAATTGTGCATCTGCAGGCGGGCCAGTGCGGCAATCAGATCGGTTCGAAGGTGCGTATAATTGATATTCCACCGGTGTTCGCATCGCGGACCTTTGCTCTATTTTCTAAATACTTTTCGCTATCCTAACCTCACATGTTTAATTATAAAACAGGGGAATAAAGAAGAAAGAGCGCTCTTTGCCTCTCTCTCACTGCGACTTTCTCTCTCTCTCTTGGCTTTTCACGTTTTGTTTTTAGTGGCCAGCAATTAAAATGGGAGGGTTGTGGGTGGGGGGGGGTGGCATAGATTATTTCGCCAGTTCGAGAAACTATAAAACTGCAAAACATTGAAGAAACCTAACGTACTTGGCACTTATCTTATCGCTCGCAAGATACGAATATCAGCAACCTTAAAGTATCGCATTTAAATTACCTTGGACTCGGAGCATATCGCAGTCAATTAAACCCAGAAATCCGCTCGCAAACTAAGCAAAATCACCTCAGTCAGGTGTAAACAATTAGCTTTGCTGCTCAGTTGAGAGCTTGTGATCAGCCGGCTATGCAAATCTGCACAGCAAGAAAAAATAGTACCTTTAAAAAATATAAATAAACATTATATGATTATTCAATCGTAATATAGTGATCCCATTAAAAGAGAGTAATGATTTAAAATTAAATTATTTATTTATTTGTTATTATAAAATAGAAGTTGGTATTTTTTCAGTGTACCTGAAGGTTTCTCGTTTCAAGAAATCCGATCTGTGAACCAAGTATTTTTGGCGGGAACTCAGAGTAAACTGCGACAGCTTAGTGCCCTGTTAGTAGCATTTTGAAACTGGCTCGAAGGTTTCTCAGAAGCTTCCGTCTTTTGGACAATTAATACAACTAACTGGTTCTGTAAACTAGTACTTTTCACGAGCTCTTATGATGTTTGCCCTCGCACAGTTGGCTGATCTTACTGTCATAAAGAACCCGTCGAAGGTTTCGTGGGTACTTCTAATTACGACAGAGGAGGGGCTTGTAAATAGTATCTGTATCTTGAACCGATATATGTATCTGACTCATGGCTGACTGTGACAAAGTGGCGGGCTTATGTGTACGCTGCTTTCACTATCGCCGGCCTCTAATCAGTGGGCTTGTTTACACAACTTTAAACATAAATACCCGAAAAGTAGGAACTGATATGGGTTGCGCCGAAAATAGCAATTACATAGTGTGTTCTGGTATTTTGAGTAGAAAAGCGGCAGCATGTTTGCGGGCAATTAGAGGAGTGGAAATGAAAACAGCGCCCATTCTAAGCTAATTCAGCGCATTAACATTAACTCGCACAATTTGCCGCGTCATGAAAATCCAGCTACAAAAAGTCGTTGACGTTTGACACAGTTTTTTTTTTATAATGCTTATTTTTTATATGTTTTTGTCTTTTTCCCGGCATTTCCCAGCGCAGTTTTCTCTGACCGTTTCTCTTTTCGCTCGCGTTGTGCGCTTTTCATCTTGAGTTTTATGCAAACACATTTCCACATATTTTAAAGTACTTTTTTGCGTGTTTTCAACATTGCCTTTTGCAGTTAATTAGAACGCACTTTTCCGGGATAAGCCAAGCCCCCCCATCCGATTTTGTACGCCCCCGAATCGGAGCATTATTACATCCATATTTTGCGGCCATTGTTATGTGTAGCTATTGTGCAGCTAAAAAATAAATACGATTATTTATGCAATTTGCGCTTATCGAATCTTTATAGATGGCATAAAACTTGTTTGTTGGTGCATTAAATTTGAATATAATAATGGCGAACATATTTTGTTGCTTGTCCTATTCATGCGCTTTTTATTTGTTTTTTTTTTTTTGCACACTGGCCGATTTTGTGCCTTAATTGAATGTCCTTTTCTGATTAATTGGCTGTCAGTATGAAATATTGTTGCAGCCTAGAATAAACAAATAATAAATGTGCAAAACTGCCTACGTGGCAAAACAGTGTGCACAATGGTGTGAATGGCGTAAATGGTGAATGTGATTTTTAAATAAATTTTCCAAAACTAATTGCTCCGCTGATAAAGGCCAATAGGCAAATAAAGAAAAAACTTAACAGATTGATTACACATTAAGAGCAGAGCTTATTCACACATGAATGGGCTGCAAACAGAATGGATTGTAATTATAAAAACAGAGCTTAACAATTGAAATCCCGGCAGCATGTTTTGTAAACATAATGTTTTCATTGAATCACGTTAAGCACAATTCGATTTTAAGCCAGACAGCAATTTAAGCCATTCTCTTGGTTTCGATTAAATATGGCAAAATGCCGTCGAAAACGTCTTCCGGCTTTTCTCTGCCAACACCCCGAAATTGATCACATATGTATGTATATATATGTATTTATCGGCCGAGGCAAAGGCATCTATCCAAGGATATTTTGGCCTGCAGCTAGAGTTCGTTTTTCTTTTTCTTCATTATTTACATAAACCTAATTTTCCCTAAATCATTTTGTGAACAATAACAAGGAAAATCTATTTACGGCATGGCATAAAGCCGAAGGAAAGCGCTGTGCCACCATGGCGGGGAAATTTATAGACGAGCAGAACATAGAAAGCAGAGCAAACGGGGAAAGCGGAGAAAGCCAAGCAAGAACAGACAATAAAATTAAAGAGTGGAATAAGCCAGGCTGCAACGGCTCCTTTGAGCCAGTGTGGCATGCAGTGTGGCACACCCATATAGCCTGCCCCAGGATACGTTTGTTTGGCCCATAATGGCAGGGCATCATCGAGCAGCGCCAAAATAATGCACAAAATTGAATTATCGATGACGCTCGCTGGCAGCCGTAATTTCTTTATGGTTACCCGATATCGAGCCGGGTAACTGGGGAATCGGTCGGATTACATTATGGCCCGGCATTACGGCTTGCCACGTCATAGGTAATGCCCTCGCTCGTATGCAAATGCAATTTTCATGCGGCATTGCATATACATACAGACATACATATTCCGATGCTGATGGGTGGGCCAGGATAAACAAGCCATCGTTAACTTAGTTGGCATCTTCCATTCAGTTGGATCAAATGCTGGTGTATTATACTCCACTTGCAAATTGTATTTCCACTTTCAGTCGACTGGGTTTTCGATGCCAATGAATGTTGATTAGCAATCGAAGATTGCACTTATGTGGACCGATTTCGTGTTGGTTCTTAGAATGGTCAACAATTACCTCAGTAACCAAGCGCAAAATATCGAAAAGGAAAAAAAGTGGGAAGGGAATCGAGGAAAAAGCACAACCAAGGGTTAAAATATCCCATTTTTTCGCCGGCGAAATATTTTTCAATTTACATAAAAATGCGTTTATGCATACCAAATGAGCCGTACTCACACACACGCACACACACCAACACACCCTTTTGCAGCTGCTAGCGCACAGCGTCCTTGCGCCTAGCAGTATGCAATAGAAAATGGAAAAGGAGGCCGGAGGCGTGGCAGGTGGTGGAAGGGCACAGTCGACGCTCTGCTCCGCTGCACAAACTGATTATAAATAAACAAAAGGGAATTTTTATAAATATTTTCCACACACCACACACACTCACCAACCCGCCATTTGCGTAGCTGCTGGCTTGATGGAATATAAAAATTACTTATTTATGTATATATTTTTGCTCAGTTACGCTTTGCTTTGAACATGTGCATGCAAATTGATGAACAAAGGCGAAATCACAAAAAAAATGAAAGTGTGCATAAATATTAGGAAAACGTGCGGAGAAAATGCGGCAAAGGGAAAAGCTTAACACCATTCTTTTCGTATTGTCATCTCAACGTCACCCTTTTGCTAAACAACCATGCAATTTTACAACAAAAGCGATCTTAATAGTATTACGATTATAATAGAAATAAAAAACAAATGAAGAATCATTTTAATACTCATATATCATAGCTATTAAAGTAGATATATTAAATTAGATATTTTGTTCACAAATTCCTTGGTCAAGTTGCCCAACTGAAGGTAGAAGTTGACCAATCATTTGGTTTATATACTTTTCCTTTACCATATATGCTTGCCCTCCTCGGAGGACAGAAAACCCAGCCGAACATGACCGAAATGGAAGCCCAAGTGCTGCTCCTGCCTTTGTGGGCACCTGTAAGCCGCTTGCTCCCTCTGAGCCGACAGGTTGGCCAGGCCAACAGGCGGTGGGTGTATGGGGTGTAGCGGCCATGTGGGCAGTACGGCAAATGGCCATTTGTTATTTATTTAACACTTTTAAAAAGCATTCCGCTCTTTTGCTCATTAATATCTCATGCTGCTCTTAACGCCATTCAGACAGCCAGTTCTCGGGCAAAAGTGCAAATTGCATATGGTAAGTGGAGTTGGATTGCCAGGGAGTTCGGGGCATACATATGTTTCATTACCATTGTTATTCGAGCAATTGTTTTGCCTGCTCGCTCTCAGGCGCATATTTTTTGTTAATTTTTGTTTTTTTGCAGCCTTTCAGCTTTTCAATTACTTTGGTAATTTTATATTATTGAAATTGCAAGCCGCAAATTGTAATTATTGCGCATTACACTGCCAACGAGCTCTGCACGACGGCAGATAACGCCCAGCCATGAAATATGTTGGTCCGTTGTAATCTGGTATTTACGAAAAAAAAATTAATAATACAATAAAGCAGCAGCTGGCAATGCGTTTTAAACACGCCCAGTTCTCGCCGGCCACGGCAATTTATTTATTTATGCAATTGGATTTGCCGGCTATGCGAACTACAAATTGCTGTCTTTTCGATAAGAAGGCAGAAATATTTTACACACGCCCTAGGCTTTTCGGAGAAAGCCGGCTGATAAAGCATTTGGCCGGCAGATATTAACCGCAAAACGCCAGCAAATTTATGGCAAAGCGGGGCGTAATTAAGCCAAAATACAAAATGCAAAACACAGCTACCAGAAATAACAATAATCAAGATTGGTTTGGCTCTGCTTTTGCACGTGGTGTGCCTGGCTGTTTTTCGATTCATTTCGGATCGTTTTATTTTATTTGCGCAAATTGCGTTGACTAATTGTGCGACCAAAAACACGAAATGAATTGCCTAAATAAACAGAGTGCAAAAGTGCAATTCGGAATGCAGGATGCTCTGCCAGGATATGGTCTTGAAAATATCTAGTTTATATGATGAATTATATATACATTTTAGTGAAAACAAGGCCGAAGAACGCTCTGATTGATTTGATATTATGATATTTTTTGGCCAACCAAATGCTATATAAATTATACCCCAGCAGCTGATTGAATACACTAAACGCAAAAATAACGAAAGCAAATGCGCGAAACCTCATTAAAAACCAATGTGGTCAAAATATTTATCATTCATGTGCTCCTGCTAAATCCACGCTCGACTACCGTTTGTTTGCATTTGTTTGGACAAACATATGTCCGGCTGCATGTCCTTGAAAGATTAACATCGGTTTTATTATTTATGGCAGTCGTTGGCATGAGGGGGGAAGCATTTTTGCGAAAAGAAATTCGATATTTCAGGCGAACAAAACCGCAATCGAACGCATAACTTGGCCTAAATGCGGGCGTTGGTTGGATGAGAAACGATGGCGAATCTGAATCAACAATCTGGTTTCGGTTTTCGGCCATAATGATGGCTAGATCAACACATTTGCCAAATTGTGCAGATAGGCGCACAAATACATATCAAAGCATAATTTAAATTTGTGGTCTGTCAAGTTAGCGCAACGAAATTAATCAAAATATTTTGAGAGCTACGAGTGTTGCAATTATTTTTGGTTTCCACTCGCCAACTAGACTGAATTCTCTCAATATTCGTGGCAATCCAATTAAGTGCGATTTTCTGCACTGTATTAGTTTTAGAGCCGAAGCCAGCAGGACTTCAAAACGTTCGCCATAATATTCCCGCATTTTACACACAAGTTTTTCAATTTGCCGTATTTGCATTTGCATTTGCCTTATATTGTATATTGTATTTTATTTCGGGCTTATTTGACAAACAGTATTAATTGGATTTTTTTATGCTCGCACATATATTACCAGTCATTCCGCATTCGAAATGGCAAAATGGCAATTAAAATGAAAAATAAAAACATTGCGCGGGAATTGTGTAAAAAGTTTTGCATCGCCCGATCAAATGGTCAAAGGGAAATTCACGCTTGGTGGTAATAAAAATTAATTTCATTGTGGAATCATAAAAATCGTTATAGGATATTCCCGCAAAATGACCAAGTTTTATCTGCAAATGCACTCGTCCTGCGGGACAGAGATAGAAGTAGATCGAAATTGATTAATAGAGCGAAAGTTTGCTCAGTACTTTATCTGTCCCTCTCCCATCGATTCCACTGCATTTACCACCAATCATTATAAAAAACATGAAATATTTTGATAGCGAACTTGGGTGAAAAAAAGAAGGTAATGGTATTATATTCATTAATATCCAACAGCGATTCATTTGTCCAGCACTTAATAAAGCCAGACCTCAAATAGATCGTAAAAAATCATGTTCGCTGTCGAAAAAAAAGGCAGTACATAATATTTCTGGCACATATTTGTGGCAGGTACATTGCCACAGATAAATTGGAATTTCTGCTATGTTCTTTAAGGATTATCGTGTCGTATTTGTTTCGAGAGTTTCGGGGATTAACTCTGCCCAATTCGCTACCTCCCAACGAACCTGTCTTAATTTCTTTGATGGCTCAGATGCTCCATCGCCAATTCAGGTGGTTGTGGCATCCACTTGCCATTTAGCACCACATGCGCTCACTCCTTAACACAAAGCACAAAAATGCTTTCGCCTGACACTGTTTATTTATTTAGCTTTTGCCAAAGTGTTCTTCAGGCCATGAACTTCATATCGCTTACCATATAAATATTATTATTATTATTACCCTCTTTGCCACAGGCAACCGGCCTAAATTCACGGTTTTGTATCTGAGTGTGAGTGTGTGTGTGTGGAATGATGAAGTGCAAGTGGCAGTTGTTTATATGTATGGTGTGGCAGGAGCGTAAAACATACGGCGGAGTCTGCTCGACAAACTGTGGCCATTAGCAAATATTATTGCAACCCTTCGAACGACAGCCCCCTTTGAATTTAGAACATCATCTTTTAAGATGACTTGAAGTAAGCTTTATAGTTTCAGCTTAAGATAACTCTCAAAATGCATGCACATAAAAACGATTTATGTATGAAATAGTTGTAACTCGAAAACGTCTTAAGAAATCGAAAATCGGAACACATCTCATTAATGATCATTATCTTGGCCAAAAGCATCAACGGCAATGGCAATAGAGCGACACCTGGGCACAAATCAAATCTGATTTGGGCCATATTTGCCTCGTTTTGACCACGGAGCAGCAAACAATCGAGGCCATGGTGGCCACACACCACGTCGCTCACGCAGACAGACGCACCAGCACGCACACCAACACACACATGGGCAAACACAGACGCACCGTGCACATTAGTTAAGTCAATAGCTGTTCGACCAACGAAATATACAATAAATATTTACATATCTAAATCGACAATTATTGAAATCTCAATTGAAATTGTTTGTTAGCCACATTGGTCTGTGTCTGTATGCGAGTTTAAATGAAGCCATACGCACCGTTGATGCGCACACATCATTCTATATCTGCAAGATACATTGATATCTACAGGAGGGAAAAACCTGAGAGCCATTGCCGTTAGAATCTTACAAGACGACAGATGCCAGCAGAGGATTAACCCTCAAGAGCAGTGATTATATAGCAAAAGGCGAGGGAGGCCTAAGAAGTTGGGAATATACACATTTGCCTCAAAAGTCTGTAAACTTTTGTTAATAATTTATTAATATTTAGCTATATTGAGTCAATCAATTGAAAAGCCAAATAAATATTCGCTTTTTCTTAGATGCTTGTTATTTAAGTCATTTATAGAAATAGAAAATTTATATAGAAATCTGCGCGCTTTCAAATATTTAATTTACTATATAATTTATCAGTTATTGAATCACCGTCAACTTTTAACTATTGTTTTCTAAATTAGCTCTTGGAAACCTCACTGCAACTCAATTATTTGAGCTCAATGAAGCCGTCGCATTTATTCATTTTCCACCCATGCTCTCGCCGCCAACAGTGCGTATGAGTTATGGAAATTTTAATTATAAGCTATTTGATGTTGCACTTAGACTGCGTCATCGGTGTCCTTGTGTGTGTGTGTGTGTGTTTATGCACACAGACTGCACCACACAATAAGCCGAAAGCCGAATGACCAATACTAATGAACCAATATTTGCATATCCTTGCTAGACAAGAGTCTTTGGCCGAGCCTTGAACCTGCCGCCCCCGTCGATTAAGTCGGAGCCATCGTGTGGCATGGCATCTTGAATTTTAACAAGCATTTAGCACTTTAATGCCGATGGCAATTAAATGAATATAAAAATTAAAACAACAACATAAACAACGCAGTTTGCAGGACCCGAAAAAAAAGGAATTGGAAAAACACTGCTCGGCGAATGCAATGCAATGCAACGCAACGCACTGATAATGACAATTAGTGGCCACATTTAAATTGATGCACTTGACGATAAATGCAATTGCAAATTCAGCCACCATGCGTGTGTACAAAGGGTAATTTACAGAGGAAAAATTGCATTTTTCTGGCGAACCCAACTCGCCTCGAAACTCACACGTGCCGTCCAAATTGAGGCTGCTTTATATGAGTGTATGGGCATGTGGGGCAATAAATTGCAGCTGCATCGCCAATTGCTTCATTCGCAATGGCTACGTGAGTCTAATTATGCTGCTCCGTTTCGCAGGACTCTGCCGAGCAAAGTCAGGCTATATTCACACTCGGAATAAAGGGTTTTTACAATTTGGGGTATATATCCTGGGATTGGCTTAAACAATTAGTTCCCCTGTAATTTCTTTCATTTTCCATAAAATATTTGAAGTAAATAATAAGTTATGGAAACTCTGAAAATATCCTTGATAATTTGCAGGCAAGCGGAGCCTTTTTTTTGCTGAGTGCCAGCTTTTTATGGCCCTAAACGACGTCGGCCAATAAAGACAACATGCGAGTGTAGCGCATATCTGTCAACTGTCGATAAGATCCTTTTAGTGTTATTACAAAATATCCTTATATTTGCAGCTCCATTCCGGGACGGAGCATTAAACGTAGTTTGGGGTACAATTCGTTATTTGCCTTGTGCACACATAAATTGCATTTTTGAGCAGTTGGAGACGGATGGAGCTCAGCTGCCAATTGCCAGAATCCAGTATCCGGTTTTCAGTTACCAATACCAGTTACCAGTTACCAGCTAACAGCTGCCCAGCGCTGAGGATATATGCCATATAGAGATGGTGGATTTATACGTTTTGTTCTTCTTTTTTTTTCGCTGCGAATCGAATGGTTTATGGCCGCAGGCTGCAAAGTGTCATTCGTCGATGGGCGGCCGTTAAGTTTCCAGAGTGTTTTGGCATTTTCGATTTTATGGCAAGGGTTATTTTGTGCCGGCCAAAGCTCATTACTCTAATGGACGCCAAATGCAATGCCCCATCCGGCGCATATTCAAATAGATTTTTCGAAATTAAAATAAATTAACTTGGGCGAACGCTTTGCATTTTAAGCGTTCGCCCGCAAATCGCGCGGATTTGTCGCACATTTGTAAATTTGCAAATGATCGAAATGCGCTGAAATCCTGTTTATTATTTTATAATTAGCTTAATGCCGGTGGCCGAAAATTGAATTGCATTTTCAGTTTGCTGCGCTCTCTCAGCGGGCATAAATGGGTTAAGAAGTCGCCCGAGGAGTTGGGCATGCGGGTTAATGCGTTTGCGGCTGGATTTTTAATCATTTTCACACAAGAACTTTAATTAGAAATGCGAAATATTTTTTTTGTTTATCTTCAGGCATTGAATGTGGGCACATTGAAATGCATAGATATTTAATTATTTATTTTAATTGAATTTTAATAAATGTGGCATAGTGTCAGACAACCTAACAATTATAATTTTAGTGCAATGAATAATTTTTAAATTTCTTGTGGGCCTGCTGACAACTTAATTAAAACGCTCGCAAAAAATGGCTTGCATTCACGTGCCAAATGCAGAAATCTAAATTAAATCACATAATCAAGTTGGACAGAGGATATTTTCATGAAATTGAATTGAAATAGCGAAGCGAAGTGCGCCGCAATCATTTCGCATGTCAAGCTCAGCGCCTTGAGACAAACTTGGGCATCATTTAATATTTATTGCTGCAATTGTTTATTATTTATGTGAGCCGCGAGCTACGGCAGCAAATTTAGTATGCAAACGCAGCTGCCGAGCAATCTGCAACCCCCTGGCCACGCCCCTCAAATCCAGCGCCGCCCACCGCTCGTTCACTTCCGGTGCGACATGCACTTCCGTCGCTTTGCGCCACGCGCATCCTTGTCCAAAGCAAGCTGAAATGTCCTTTTAGAGCCGGCGGCTAAGCAGAACAGAACTCAACGGAGATACAGTCGAGAAAAATAATTTATTCAAAATGTATTATTCAATAAACAATAAAGTAGCACACCTTAGAGGTAATTTAAAGTCATGGCAGTATTATATAAAAATATTTAAAAATGGTGTGTTAATTATAGGGTTTCCCATTCTAAATAGATTCGAGGTAAAGTTCTAACTTCAGTAAATTTTTAGAAATAAACATTTTACATTAGTTGCATAGGTTTTGTTTCCCGTGTAAAAACAGGTCAGAATTAATTTATTCGCGTTTTTTTCCTCTCTTCCTGCGGATCGCGACTTTGCCACTTGACTTTTGTCTCGGTTTTTGTGCAAACGCTTTGGGAATTTTAATTTTGGATTTCTTTCAAGTGAGACCAAGGAGTTTGGGAGCCACAAAAAGCGGGCGCCGCAAAATGGCGCCGCTTTGGTCAACGCACGCAGCTCTTTTGTTTACTTTTAATTTGATCATTGGCGCTTTTTTCATCCTGTGGCTTTGCAAGTGGCTTTCGCCAGGTTCCGAAGCGTCGCTTGCTCTCGGCCACATGGAAGTAATTTTGTAATTAAGCAATTTGACCGCAGCCAGAGAAAAGTTTTAAGCAAATGAAGGCAGCGTAATTGTTTTTTTTTTGTGATGGCGGGGGGATTCCCCGAAATGGGAATCTGATGGCCTGTCGCGGACCACTTTACCCACTTCAAAAACTGCCAAACATGGGCGCTGGTCGTGTCCATATTTTGGTGTATTCTTTTTGGTTGTCAGGAGCAAGCGAATGATGGGCAGATCGACTGGCAAAAGTTTTTGTAAATAAATTATGCTGCTCACTCAATGCCAACGGCCGGCTAACGGAGCGTGAGTAGTCGGAAAATAAAAGCGCTTATCTGCAATTGGCTTGCTAGAAAGCATTTGAATTTCCCCACAGGCAACAAGTGCCAGGGCGCAGGGTCCAAGGAGCAAGGACGAAGGACGCAGGACGCAGGACTCCCATGCGGGCGTATAGAAGGGAACGAGGACTGGGACCGGGCATGCAAATCAAAGTTATTGTCAAGCCAAAAGTGCCCACCGATGCGTACAATTGAGTGTCATATTTCCAGTTTGTTATGTATGCAAAAGCCAGCATGTGAGGGCCAAAACTTCTGCCACTGCCGCTGCCAACTGCGAAAGTTTTCTTGGCCAGCGATTTTTCTTGTCTCTATTTTGGCCTTGCCATGCAACTTGTTATCATTGTTGCGTGTCTAAGAGCCAATGGAGGAGCAAAACTTTTGCCAAACAATCGCACTGGCAGCGCAAACATTTATGCGGCTCTTGGATTAGCATGGCATGGTGTCTTCGGAAAAGCTGAATGCCAAAAAGATACAGATACGCGCACACACACATAGCATATGCTTTTGGGGGGCTGGTACAAAAAGGACGACGATGGGGCTCTTTGTGTGTGTGCAATCAACCGTTATCAAATTTTTCGAACTTTTACAACTTTCACCTAGCCCTTTTTACTTTGTCCGCTGGCTGGGAAAACTTCAACGCTTTACGCAAGCCACTTAACTATTTATGGCCCAAATGCAGGCGCGTGTGTGTGTGTGTGTGCTCCGGGAATCCCCGGCAAGAGTGTGCCTCAAAGTGCTCGATGGAATGTCTGACAAGCGGGCTTGACATAAACACCGGGTGCCATGCATTATTCAGGACATTTCCTTCCTGCACAGAGGAAAATACTTGGCCTTCATGCTGTCATTTCAATTTAACCAAGCTCCTTTCCTAACATCAAACAAATATTAACAAAAAATCAATACCAAATAATATTTATTTTACAAGCATATTGATTTTTTTGAATTTAAATAGCTCTATCTATGAATTTGTATCATTTTTTCTCGATTTTAATCACTGATATTGGAGATACTGATTTTAATTCAAGCGCAAGTCTTTTTGCACCAGTTTTGATCAGCCAATAGCAGTCTATATCATTTGAATATGTCACAGATAAGATATGTATGATATCGAATCTACCGGATTGATTGCCAATTTCGGTGATGGGTTTTCTCTCTGTGCTGTCATTTCCTCGACAGTCACTTTAGTTTATGGCATTTTCAAGGGAAAAGTCGCATCTTCAGCGCCATGTGCGACTAATTAAAATTCATATTCAGTAATCAATCTGCCGGTGACCTTCGGTATTACCAGCCAAGCTGGAATAAATGCGTGAAAAAATACTCGCATATAAAAGTGAATTCATGGCCCTTGGCTGCCACTGCTGCCTTTTAGTCCATTAAAAATCATTTCGATCAGTGGGAGCCGCGGCAGGCCGAGCGCACACATTGCGATTTTCTCACAATTAGCATTTTTCCCCATTTTCTCCCGTTTTCCTTCCATTTTCCCGCACTTTGGCCCCCCGCCACGCACTCACCTGTCGCGCGGAGCGTGGGAAAGGGGAGGCGATTGAAACATTTTTAAAAATTTGAAATTCATATGCGCAGCAAACGTGAAATGTTTTGCCAAGCGTATTGTGCAATAAAAAATAAAGAGCCAAACCAAAAACAAAACAAACACGAATCGAGCTGGAGAATTTCTTGTGTAAATAAAATCGAGAAACGCTATCGAGAGGGAGAACGCACACGCATACATATATACATGTATTTTCGAGCGCAGGTATATGTGTATGAAAATACCTAAAAGGATTCAATTATTCCCGCTCGTTACACAACAACAAAAAAATAACACGGCATGAAAAAATTGCGCGCCCATGGAAGTATGCAACAGAAATTGCTCACGGCATGTAAAGTGCTCGCTGTGCGGGTGTATGTGTGTGGGTGCGAGTGCTTGTGTGTGTGTGAGTGGGGGAGGGGAGGCTAGGAAGGGTGGGGTCATGCAGCATATGCACGCGCATAAATCGACGACAGATACGAGAACTCCGATGGCGGCGGCAATAAAAGCAGGAGGCATGTAAAAAGGACACTCATATTTATATGCATTGATTGCCAAAGCAATGCAACACAAACACACACCCACACCCACACCACATTGATTGTAAAATAATATTTCTGAAAAGGAAAACGTAGGCAAGAGGCTCGCGAAATTTCATTGCATACCAGCGGACGCTGTCACGAAATATCACGCATACGTCATGTGAAACGAACGGTGGGTCGCATATGCAAATGCGCTCATTGCGACCACCGCATATTTGCATACAGCGGGCGGGCTCTCCATTATGCACTTAAATCATTATTGAACCGACATTAAAGTAGCGCTTCTCTCTGCCACTTGCAGTTCTGGGAAATCATCTCCGACGAGCACGGCATCGATCCCAATGGTTACTACCACGGCGAGTCCGCCCTGCAGCACGAGCGGATCGATGTCTACTACAACGAGGCCAGCAGCGGCAAGTACGTGCCGCGAGCGGTGCTCATCGACCTGGAGCCGGGCACCATGGACTCCGTGCGCCAGTCGCCGATGGGCCAGCTCTTCCGGCCGGATAACTTCGTTTACGGACAGTCGGGAGCCGGTGAGTACACATTCAGCTGCAGATAATCGCTGGTGTTCCAAACCACCATAGATAAGTTTTTGTGCGTCAACGTGACACGCCATAGATATTAGCGATCTATTTTTTATTGATATTTGATATTAGCAACATGTTTTGTATCATCATTTTCTTATCAGTGCCTTACTTAGGCCAATTAAGAAATCACACGTTTCCTCACTATTGAATAACAAGCTAGCTAGCTTAGCACCAAAAATGTCTGTAGAAAACAGTGGCATTTCGATGTCCTCCTGTTCCTGTTTCGTAGCCAGCCTCTTTGGGCATTTTCCTAATGCATTTCCGTTGCACTCGTTAATGGGCGAATGTGGTGTTCATGTGCTAGGACGTGGCTTTTGTTTTCCTGCCGCTTTTCGGCATGCTTTTGTTTCGGCCAAAGTCCGCTGCCGCACCATCATCGATGGTGCTGCGAGTGTCCTTTTGCCACGGCAGTTATTGCAGCTGGGCCAGCCTGGTTGCAACATCGAAAACAGGAGCAGCAGCGGGAGCAGGAGCAGCAGCAGCAACATCCGTGACAACGGCAGCCACTGAGGGCGGCCTTATCCTTGCTTTGATAAGTGCCAACCAATTGACAAGATGAGCACGGCATTGTTATCACAGGCGAGCTTATCAGCTAACAGCCGCCGGTGCGATAGTCCTGCCGCGGTCAGGACCTCCCGGCCGGCCCACTTCATGCTCAGCTGCCATGAGGATAATGACTATGATGGCTATGATGATTGCAATTATAAAATGGCCTGCGGATGACGATGAAAATTAATTTTGTACATGTCAGGCGCTGTTGCTGTGGCCTCCATAATGACCCACAAACGCCGCGAACTTTGATGAGTTTTGGCGGAGTAGCACACAGCTATTATATGATCTAATTTAAGTACCGATAGCTTAGGAGCTTAACCTTTATATGAATAGTCTTCTATGTACTATAGTAACATCTTGTTTCTATCACAGGCAACAACTGGGCCAAGGGCCACTACACAGAGGGCGCCGAGCTGATCGACTCCGTGCTGGAGGTGCTGCGCAAGGAATCCGAGGGCTGCGACTGCCTGCAGGGCTTCCAGCTGGCGCACTCGCTGGGCGGAGGCACTGGCTCCGGCCTGGGCACGCTGCTCATCTCGAAGATTCGCGAGGAGTACCCCGACCGCATCATGAACTCCTTCTCCGTGGTGCCATCGCCCAAGGTGAGTGCCAGCGCACGTCCAACTTACCCACCCATGATAACGATGCAGCATATCATTATCATTGTGGTCATGACGAATGCAATCCGCTTAGCCAAATCAGCTTACTGCCGCGCACAATGGTGCCGGGAAATCAGGGTGTGTCCTCTGCTCTGCTGAACGGGGCAGTTGACATCGAGCATGTACCACCATTTGGGACCAGCCATGGTGACGGTCCTAAGCCGACCCAAAAGCGCTTTACACCTGCACGCGTTTTGGCCAAATTAGCAGGCGAAAGCCGCCGAGAGCCGCTCCCGTTTATTTTCGTGTGTCGAAAGTATGCCACAAATGTTGTTTTATTTATGCAATTCATACGCTAAATTCAATTGGCAGCTTTGCGCGCCGACTGGGCCAGCTTTGTTCGAATTATTCTAATTAATTTGCAGGCGAAATTAGCGGCACCGCCAACGAGCAGCGGCCAAAGCCTAATTGCCAATGCAATTTTAATGCAATTTGGTGGCTCGAAATCGCAAGATCGAACACCTCCGCGTCCTTTTTTCTTTTTTTTTGACACGCCTCAATTGGCGCTTAATTAACCCAGTTGCATATATTACACGTGCGCATTATAGTTGTAGAAATATTAATAGATGTATGGGTGGCACGTGATACGCCTTCAATTGCATTATACGCATTTAATTACATTTTGACGTTTAATTAAATTTATTCAGCGCAAAATTAATTGTCATTGGCAGGAGGTCCTGCAGATAGACAAACAATTACAGCATTTTGCATTGCTTTAACAAAAAACATTATAAAAAGGGGCTAAGCTAGATATTTTGCATTGAAATCAAACTTTAGTTCATTTAATTAGCAAAATTTTGATCAAGACAAGGCTTAAGGATTATTTTAGCGCATAAACTATAATCTGGTTTTAAGTTTTAAGAGAAATAGAATGCAATCGATTGGGATTTTCGAGTGCATCCTGGACAAATGTAAGTTTCAAGACTCCGGAGAGAAGGTAGATTTGGTGAGGCGTGAAATTAACATTTGACAATGTTCTTATTGGCATATCGGAGTGCACAATAAATTTTATGGAATTTTTAGTGCAGCCCAAAGGGCACACACACACACACACTTGAACTGCGTTAAATTTATTACCGTCACGGCTGAACGCCAATGGTCAACTATTGAACCCGAACTTCAAACTCCAACCCATCGAAGTGGGGGCTTAACTTTAAATGTGGAGTTCGGACCCCATCCTCCCCCCTCCCCTCGATTGTTATTTATGTGCCATGCTGGTTTTGGCCGGCTTACCGCAATGTTTTGGCTTCGGCGGTCATTTTATTGCGGCCTGGCCTGACACATGCCTGTCACGTTATGGCGGTTTTAATGCGCGCTTGTTTGTGCGTATTTACATACATTTAAATATATAATTTAATAGTTTTTCATAGGCCATGCAGAGGGCCTTTGTCGCTTTGACGTCATTTATGCAAATGCAGCCCATTCACACACAGCATAATCAGCGCGAAAAAGCGGCAGCTCTCTCTCGTTTAAATGCTCAATATTTTGGCCTTTGATTAAAGTATTTAATTGCGTTCATTAATTAACGGAAGTCGCTTTCGGAAGACCGAAGCTGACTGAAGCTGAAGCATCCGACTGGTTGTCATGGCGCCCACTGAGATTTGCACCTGCCGTTTGGACAATGCAATGATATCAAAATGCATGCTCGTAAATCCTGCAGATTTTGAATCAAACACACACACACACACACACACCCACAGATAAATATCGTGTCCTGGCGGTGTTCAAATAGTGAGGCTGGCAACAAATACCAAATACAAAATGCAAAATGCATATGTACGAGCATAACTCATTAGTATTAACTGCATGTACAAGCTAAGCAGACAAAGGTGTGTGTTGTGCACAGGAAAAAAAAACTGTTATTTAACTAAACTTATTACAAATCAAATAGAATAATCATATATAATATATAGAGCAAGTAAGACTTCAAATCAAATAGTAGGCAACAGTGTATTTTAACTAGGCAAGTCTTTCTACTTTACCATTGCATTCCTTTAGCCACCTGCAAATACGACTTTTTGATTTAAAATATATCTGATTTTATTTGTAACTAACTATATTAAGTTTGGCATGTCCAGCTGGGTAAGATATTCTTCTCAAAAGTTTTCCACGTGCAAAGGACTTAGAGTGGGTGGGTGGAGTTGCACGTTATCGCTCTAGGGCTGTGGCCATTAAATAATTGCCACAATTTATGTGCACACACTACGCATACGGCAAACTGAAGCTGGAGTGAAGTTTGTCGCATGCTTAACAGTGGCCGGTACGCATGAAATCCCTTTCCATGCCCCTGCCCCTGCCACTGCCACTGCCACATTCAACATTCTACAACCGACGAGCAATGCATCTTGGCTGCGCAAATATAGAGGGCAAGCCAAAGATTATACATAATTTTCAATTTGCAGCATTCGAAACACACACCAGGCATGTATGAATGCGAATGTGAATGTGAATGGGGCTATACCTGGCACCCAGATGTTTGTGCAACATGCAACTGCATTTATGCAACAACTCTCGGCCTGAGTGCCGCTCCAGGCTCAAAATGGCATTAGCAACTGCTGGTTGCAGCCACAAACAACTGGCTGTATTAATAGGGTCTGCTATTCAGTTAGCACTGCATTCGAATTGCATCCTGTTGGCAGAATGCATTTTTCATGTCCATGCTTCAACCAGCCAGCCAGGCGATTGGGCCAAAAGAAGTGGGAATTAGACGGAGAGTGCGGACAATCGTTGATTATTGGCCAGAACAAATATGGCCAAAAGAGGACTAGCCTTCAGGTTGCTCTTAAGAAGCTCAAGCTTAAAGGCGTCCTTAAACATAAAACCTTAAGAGGTTACATTTTTACTTCTAAGATACATAAAGTATCTTTGTTCTTATAGATTTGGAATAGGTATATTATGCATATGCATAAGCTTTAGCTCATCCATTTAACTAATTGATTTACACACACAATATTTGAATCGGGCTCCTTTGTGATTCCGCCGATTGCTGATAGCATTGCTAATTAACAAAGTTGTATCTGCTCCTCCTTCTGCATGCCGCACTGCCGCCTCCTTCGACACCATAAATGCGTCCAGGTATCCGACACTGTCGTGGAGCCGTACAATGCCACGCTGTCCATCCACCAGCTGGTGGAGAACACCGACGAGACCTTCTGCATTGACAACGAGGCTCTCTACGACATCTGCTTCCGCACGCTGAAGCTATCGTCGCCCACCTACGGCGATCTGAACCATCTCGTCTCCGTGAGTACCCCTAGTCAATCCATCTAATGCATCCTCTGTTTGTCTGTCCCATTCCCCCGTTCCCTGCTCCTGCTCCCGCTCCTGCTCCAATCGGAATCCATGGCGGGAAGGTGTCTGAGGTGGTGGTGGAGCCATATAACGCCACGTTGTCGCTGCACCAGCTAATTGTGGACACCGATGAGACGTTCTGCATCGACAACGAGGCTTTGTATGACATCTGCTATCAGAGCTTGCGCATCTGCTCGCCCACCTACCAGGATCTCAACCACCTAGTGTCCGTGAGTAGCCAAGATTTTAGCCTGAAGCGAAGCTGAAGATGAGGATAACGATGACCAGATGTCCACACCAGGAGCAATAAATCCACCCTACCTTTCCCACAATCAAATCGAAAGAACAGAACTTGAAATCCATGTACTCCTTAATTTTTCCTGACAATAATGTAGCTTTTCCTCACCCAACCAGGTCACAATGTCCGGAGTGACCACCTGCCTGCGCTTCCCTGGCCAGCTGAACGCTGATCTTCGCAAGCTGGCGGTGAACATGGTGCCCTTCCCGCGTTTGCACTTCTTCATGCCCGGATTCGCTCCGCTGACCGCCAAGGGATCCCAGCAATATCGCGCCCTCACGGTGGCCGAGCTGACCCAGCAGATGTTCGATGCCAAAAACATGATGACCGCCTGTGATCCCCGGCACGGACGCTACCTCACTGTGGCCTGCATCTTCCGGGGTGAGTCCTGCCGTTTGATGAATGAATCCGCCGGGGTGGGAAAAGAAAAATAGTTATTTAACAAGAAGCCCTAAACACTTTCACGCGTAGCCAGAAAACACAGGGATCCATTCATTCATCCATCCGCTCATTTATTCAGGAGCCCCCGCACCGGCTTATCCCAGTCAACTTTGTCACTTTGTCATGGGCAGCCGGCGGCGCACCTGTCCGCCGCTTTCCCGGACCCGCAGGCACGTAGTCGAGTCACCAGAGGTGGAGCAAGGGGGGTGGCTAGTAGTAGTAGTAGTACCAGACCAATCTTCTTTCCTAAAAATCATAGGACTTGCTCACTAGGAATATAACGTAGAGATAGAGATCTGAGCCGCATCTTCCAGGACACCCCCTTAGAATAGAACGACCCATGCGCCTCTGGCCAACACCTTGGACTCCTGGGGCTTGGCTTTAGCGACGATTTTATTAGCCAAAGCCGAGCACTGGGCCTACTACTTATGGGCGCCACTAAAAATGATTAATGCCCGCTGGCTGGCGGCTAAAAAGGCTGCAATCCGTCAACGCGCACGTAGCGCAAATTTGTTAGCCACGGCATCGTGGCATGCCGCCCTCGCCACGCCCACCGAAAAGGTTGCTTCGCATTTTTTTCGCGCTAATTCCTAAATTAATAAACTGCGATGCGGCGCCCAAAAGTGTGCCGCATAATATTTCATTTGCTATTCCTTGTGTGCGCTCGCGCCGCTTTGGCCCCTTGCTTTTGACTGATGACTCGCAAAACGCGCGTAATTAGAAATTTACTTTCAAGATCCATTGGGGAATTGCGACCGCCGCCTGACACGGCCCCCAGGCCCAACTAATCATGCCGAACGTGACTTGGCCTGCACTGTGTTCCAGCACCCGCACTCCAGCTTAGCCCAGATCCGGCGTCACCATCTCAGGATTCGTTTTCGTCTCCGACCGACTGCCAGAAATACTTGCAAAATAATTAATCACAAAAATGTGCGGAAAAAATGCCAGCGAGCAGGAATTTAAACAACTTTTTTAGTTACCTCCTGGGACTGTTTCACTGTTTCCATTCCCAAGCTCCGAGCTGAGATCCCAGTGCAGGTGGCCAGGTGCGCAGGCAGAACTTGGAAGCCATTTAGTATTTCATATTCAGGGATTTGGGGATTCCGGCGGCGCATCAAAGCGAACTTGCCTTTTGATGTAAATGTGTAAATGCGCACAGGAAGATTCCACGAAGGCATTTTTTTCAACGCTCACTCAATAATTAACAGGACCCATGTCCATGAAGGAGGTGGACACGCAGATGTACAACGTGCAGAGCAAGAACAGCAGCTACTTTGTCGAATGGATTCCCAACAACGTCAAGGTGGCCGTCTGCGACATCCCGCCCCGTGGCCTCAAGATGTCCGCCACCTTCATCGGCAACTCCACCGCCATCCAGGAGATCTTCAAGCGCATCTCCGAGCAGTTCACCGCCATGTTCCGGCGCAAGGCCTTCTTGCACTGGTACACCGGCGAGGGCATGGACGAGATGGAGTTCACCGAGGCCGAGAGCAACATGAACGACCTGATATCCGAGTACCAGCAGTACCAGGTGAGCGATCCCTCCATATCCTTGCATGGCATCTTTAAAAACGATACCATTTGGTTCCCTTCCTTAGGAGGCTACCGCCGACGACGAGGTGGAGTTCGATGACGAGCAGGGAGAGCAGGAAGGCTACGAGTCGGAGGTCCTGCAGAACGGCAATGGCGAGTAAAGTCCTAGAAACTATCACAACTGTAGCTGTTTTCTGTATACTATTTTGTAAATTATTTGGCTCGAAAAGGCTTCAAATAAATATTTAGTAAATATAGTAAAAAAACACGATTCCCTTTAAAGTTCGCAATTGAAATTCGGAAAGTATGTCTAAATGTTTTATTTGTTTTTACTGATTTGTGGGAGTCTAAAGGGGATAGTTGACCAGCACGTCCTGGCGCGCCAGCTCCAGCAACATGGGATCGTCGAAGAATTTGTTGATGGACACGTCCTCGGACAGACCCTTCCTGCGGCGCGTCTTGATCATAAACTCTCTGGCCAAATGGGATGCTTGCTGCGGCTCCAGAGGGCGAATTATGATGCTCTTGTCCAGGGGATCGCCAGGCACTATCTGCCAGTGATGGAACACCGAAAGGCAGAAGGCCTGGCCCTGGGTGTGCGTGCGGAGATCCGTCTCAAATCCAAATGAATCAATGGCGGGTATGAAGGCTTTAATCGTATAGATGGGAGAACCCGACACGGGAGCATCCTGCGTTACGTGGCCTCTGCAAAATAGATTATATACAATTTACAGACATTCTCTTAAGGAAACATGAGCAGCAGAACTCACCTGCGCCTAGCCAGCACAGTATAAACAGCGGATACACAATCTGCCGGCGCCTGAACCTCTACAAACAGATACGGTTCCATCAGACGTGGGGTGGCCATCAAAAACGCCGAGTATGCCACTCGACGGGCTGTTGGAATGATCTGTCCACCGCCTCGATGCAACGCCTCGTTGGCGATGACGCCATCGAGAATCTTAAACTTGACATTGCGGATGGGCTCCTCGCACAGCGGCCCTTCTCGCGTTCCCCATTGGAAGCCCTGCACAATCGAATCCTTAACCGCGGTCAGCAGGTTCTTGTCCACTTCCGAGGGCAGGGTGTCGTCGACCAGGATATTGGGACCCGTGGAGTCGGGACCGAAGGCCCAAATGGAACGCGCCGCAAGCAGATCCCAATCGTAGTTGACCTGGAAGAACTCGCCGATGCGCTTTTTGTTCCAGTTTATGCAGACGGTTCCGTTCTCAATGTCCTCGGCCAGTCCCTTCTCCAGTGGCTCCGAGATCATGGTTATTTTGTTTTTCTTATTCGGCGTCTCGGCAAAACATTTCAGCGAACTCGTTTCCACAACTGTTTCGCAGAAAGCCACCACGGGATCCGCCACTTTGATGTCAATCTCCGAGTACATCTTACGCAGATCGTGCATGACACAATCCAAGTACAGCTCGCCAGTGCCCAGAATAACATGCTCGCCGGATTCTTCAACTCGAGTCGAGAGGAGTGGATAGGATTTGTTCACCTTACGTAGGCCATCCAACATCTTGGGAAGCTCGGATGGATTAACTGGCTCCACAGCAATCTTGATAATGCTCTGGGTGTTGAACTTCAGTGGCCGGAATATGTAGAGGTCTTCTGGAACATTGATATCCACAATGGTGGAGGTCTTGACGATACACTGATCGATGCCTTCGATGAGCACCCAATTTCCGGCGGGTACTCGATTTAACTCCACCTTGTAACGAGACTCAAATACCCACAGACGACCCACTTGCAGAATGCGAGAGTCCTCCTCATCCTGCAAGGTGTAGTTCTCGCCCAGGACACGCACCTCTTGGCCAGCGTGTAGGGTACCAGATACAATCCTCGCCAGCACTTGGAAGAAAGTACAGTCGTCGTTGGGATACATCTTGGAGCTGTGCACCATCAGAGTGCCGTATTGGTTGCATGAAATCATATCCCGGTAAATGTCACCCTCTTTGGGTCCAGTGTAAATGTGGTCCACCTTTCGCTTGGCATTTTCCAGTGGGGATTTAATGTGCTCCACGCACATGTCCACAAAGCCGCTGCAGTCGCCCATGAAGCGGTTACAGACGAGACGCAGCAGTGGTCTTATGTTGGACTTCATCTCCTCCTTGGAGACGCGCACATTCAGCTCGGCCAGAGTGTCCGACAAAGTGGTGTCCACATCGCCAACCACCTGGGCTATCAGCTTGTACATGGGCTCCAAAATGAATTCCACAAAGCTGCGCTGTGCCGAATTGTGCGGCTGCTTCTTTGAAAACTTGCGCCTATTAAGAAATACTTGGGATTAGCAAATGATTTGGATACTTGGGCATCACTTACGTTTTACTGTTGAAGTACATGTCGCCCCAAAGCCGCTTGGCAAAGTCCAGGTAAGCCACTCCCTCATAGGTGTCTGCATACAGCTTGGCAAAGGATTTCAGAGTGAAACAAAAGCCGTACAACGAGCTGGCGAAGCACACGTTGCCGAGGATGGGCGAAACTAAGAGATTGTCATCTGGAGCGCCATATGTGCTGCAAGAATATTGTAAATTAGTAAGATCAAAAAAGGGGTTGGACATAAAGCACTTAATCACCTCAGCAGCCCATTGACTTCCTCCACAATGTGTTTCAGCTTAAAGTAGGCGTCCTGGGGCGGCAATTTTAGCTCCAGGATGAGGCGATCAATCTGCGAGTCAGAGAAAACCATTAGAAAGTTTAGTGTCACCATAAGGCCAAACTCTCACTTTGTTTATGCAAACGGTGATGGCCTGGCGCTCTTGCACCGCGTGCTTGAGCAGCCGCTCCGTGTTGAGCATGACGCCCTCGGCGGCATCGATGAACAGCACGACGCCATCGCTCATTCGCATGGCGGCGGTGGCCTCGTCCGAGAAGTTGACATGCCCCGGGGTGTCGAAGATGTTCAGCAAGTAGCTCTTCTGCTTGACATCCTGCAGGACAAGTGTGACCGGCGTGGCCTTGATGCTGCAGCCGCGTTCCTGCTCCGTGAACAGGGTGTCCGTGTAGCGCAGCTGGCGCTCCTCCATGGTCTCAAACTGCGGATGCGTCTGCCGGATGAGGCAGTCGACAAAGGTGGTCTTGCCGTGGTGCAGGTGGCCAACCAAAGCCACGTTGCGAATGAGCGGCGGAGTGTCCATGAGATCGGCCATGAACTCCATATCGTAGGTGGTCTCCTGCATGTCCTGCTCCTTGATCTGGAACTTCAGCTTCTTCACCGGCTCTATGAGCGGCTTGTCCAGCGGCTGGGCGTCCTCCTCCTGGACAATGGTCTCCACATCCGGGCCGTAAACCTCAACTGCTGACGGATAGTAGCGTTTATCCTCGTGCAAAACCACGGCGGTCACCTCCTTGTCCTCGTCCTCCTGGGGCTCCACCTCGTCCTCGTCCATGGCGTCCTTTAAATGAAAAACCATAGATTAATCATTATTTTTATTGGTTTTTTGCACGTTTATACCTCTGGATCATCCTGCACATCGGGTTGCCCGTAAATACTTTGGTCATCTTCCTCGTCGCTGTCTAGATCGGGGCCAATATAGTTGCCAAACTCATCGTACAAATCGGAATCCATGGTTTTTCCTAAAAAATATATATATTTTAATATTTTTATTCAAAATTTGCCGTCGGCGTCTTAGAAAATTTAAAACTTTCGCTGTGCCTCCAAACTTATGTTACTCTTGGTTTTTGTTGTTTTTAGCGACTTACCAATTGTTACAGCACCTTCTGATTGCTAATTTCTTCTTTAAAACGTAAGAAAACTGCAAATAAATTAATTATTCACAATTTTTACACAAAAACGCGGACTGCAAACACGCTGTTCTTCTTCTTCTCCGAAAAACAATCAGCTGTTCAAAAACCGGCATTAACAACGGCATTGCCAGCACAAATAAAGTAAGCGCTTGCAGCCCTGGCGGCAACATTTGAATTTTCCAGTTCATTAAGGCTAATTAACGTTTTTGCCAAGCAAGCAGGTAGCTGAAATACGCATGAAAACGTAGGTAGACCCTTGCGTTTATATTGCACTGCAGTCGCCAAAGGTAATTAGTCGAAAGTGTCAACCGAAGGCATCAGCATCATTATGAAAAAATTCTGTTTGCTTCTTCTGATGGCGCATTTTGTGGCCTCAAGCCGAAATTTAAACGATATTCTCGGTCGCGAGGAGTGGATTAGCATAGCAAAGGAGTATATCAAAAACCACAAGCCCTACAAAGCCAAAATCTACGTACCCTACAAGCCACGCATCGTAAATTTCACCAATCCATTCGATGGAGATTTTTGGGACACAACCACGGTGGCCACAAATGCAGAATCTACCACCAATCCGCAGGAGTCTACTCACTACTTCACTGGGGAAGCATCTACTACAACGGAGGAAAATGTCACTGAGGAATCTACAACTTCGGCGGCGGACTATTCAACCACCGAATCTAGTTACGTAACTTCAACCACGGATACTTTGTATTCCACGACAACAGCTTGGCCGGAAGTCACCAGCACAGAAGCTATAGATGCCACAGAATCAGTAGCCGTATATTCCACAACAGAAGATTCTACAGAATATTCAACTACAGAAACCAATCCAGACAGTACTGAATATGCTGAATCAACATTAATCTACCCAGATTTAACTACAGGATGGCAAGAAACTACTACAGAAACTATTCAGAGCTCTACAGGATTGCAGGAATCAACAACTACAGAAACTATTCCAAGTACTACGGGATGGCCGAAATCAATGACTACTTTAAGTTCTGAATTTTCAGAGAAAGAACTAATGAAAACTACCACAGAAATAGAAATCAATCCAAGCACTACAGAATTGCCGGAATCAACGACGGAATCTGCTGATTCTACCACAGAACCGAACGAATCCACATTTGCATCATCCACAGATCAAACTACAACTGAAGCAGCAGAAACTTCAACAGAAGGATTGTTTTCAACAACAGAAGCCCAGGAATATACCACATCCTTGCTGGAAATCATTGCCACGACTCCGGGCGTGGAAACTACCACGTCGTATCTGTATGGAGTGATCGACAGCACCAAGGAGGAAAGTTCTACATTATCAACACCATTTGGATTTAATTTAACAACAACGGAAATAGTAGAAACTCAAGTAGAAACCACAACACCAAGGCAATTGAATTTCGTCGAAGATTACGTTCGCCAAAGACCGAGAAAATTGAAGTACTCTTCGGACACGGAGCCTGAACTTTACTGGTACTAAAACTTATAACAAATAAAAATTAAGGGTTTGAATTTAAGCATGATTAAAAATAATTGGAAGCAAATATTAAGAGAGTTTGAATTTAAATAAAAACAATTGGCAACGCGATTTAAGCTATGGTTTATTTTAATTTAAGAAACGCGGTCACACTGGCCAAAAGTCAAACACATTTTTGTTTGATATTTCAGCAGAACTTTGCTATTTTTTATTAGTTTATAGCGTAAATATGAGTTTGTCCAGTATAAAGCAGAAAGAAGTGAAGGGCAAAAAGAAAGTACTGCCCAAACTGCGCAATATTCTGGCCAATCCTTACAAACAGCACAGGTAGGGCAGGCTGAAACCAATAAAAGCGGAATCAACAGGTTGTTTCTCTTGATTTTAGCCCTGTTTTATCGGATCAGGAAGTGCAGCAGTTTCGCCAGATACTGCAGAATGCAATTAAAAGCAGCGACGGAGAGACCAAATCGTTTGCCACTCGATTTGGCATACATCTCGGCCTGGAGAGCTCCCTGCGCGCCATAAACTCGCGGCGTTTCTCCTGCCTATTGATTTCCTTGAGCCTGCGACCAACTCACCTCATGCGTTTAATGGCCACCAGTGCATCAGTCAAGATGCCCACGGCACCCATTTACGCGCAGCCAAAACTGGAGGAGCTTACCCAGGAAATCTTTGGAGTAAGGGCGCTTGCCTTGGCCTTGCCCTTAGATTTGAAAGCTATAAGCGAGGACTTGGAACAGTGGATTACTGCCCGCAACAGAACACCTACACCTGCCAAGAAGATAGCCCCAAAAACGCACAAGAAACCCAAGAAGAAACCCGAAATAATCCAACCAGCCGAAGAGGAAAAAAAGCCGCAGCTCCCAGTGGCTGAAAAGAAGGATTGGGGTGATGATTTCATATCCTGCTTCTCGGACGAACCCTCTGTAAAGTTGGACCGCGTGGATGTCCAGGTGGAGACCCAAAAACTGGGCAATGCCCTCAGTAATTTGGCCATGAAAGCCAAAAGCAAAAAGCCGGTAGCAGAAGTAAAAAATAACCCAGTTAAAAAGGAGAAGTCGCCCAGCCCAGAGCCCATGGAAGTGGAGGTGGAGCCAGATGATGATGATTTTCTGCCTGCAGATCTGCACAACTATCGCCCTCTTACTGTCCACAAAGTGCGTCCTAATCCCGACAAGAAACCCAAAAAGAAACGAAACAAAAAGTCAACCAAGTCCTAGAGATGGTTGGCAACGCCACCGCAACAGCTGTAGTTTTTAGGTTATGTTATTCAGTTTGTTATCGTAATTGTTAAGGCGCCGCACACAAAATGCTCCGGACTTTTCGTCAAATAGCCCGACTAGGGAGATCCCTAAAGACGCCAATACCAACTAGATTTCTGCCCAAACTCCCAACCACGTTAGAGCTGCAGGCTCCTGTGCACACCTGTGTTTCTGCTTGGAAGTACGACAAGAAATCCTCGCGAGCATCGGATGACTTGGACAGCGACGACGAGGATGATGAGGATTTCAAGGACGAAAGG
The DNA here is from genome assembly GCF_016746395.2 of Drosophila simulans. Lineage (NCBI taxonomy): Eukaryota > Metazoa > Arthropoda > Insecta > Diptera > Drosophilidae > Drosophila > Drosophila simulans. The sequence goes on along the minus strand of NC_052523.2, from coordinate 24,104,731 downwards.
GACTCCAAGGTGGTCAAGACCAAGGTGAACTCACTGCGCGCCGATCTCCTCCTGAAGGCTGGCCTGGGCATGGCAAGAAAGTAAGAAACAGCCGAAGATTCCCAAAATGCCCCCAATAACCATGATGTCTTGCCTCCCTCAGCAAAGTGGAACTGAATTTCTACGAGAGCAAGATACGCGTCAATGGAAAGAAGCTGCCCAAAAAGAGTGTCCAGGTAAGGAGTCCATATATAGGTAGAATTCAATCTTATTATTTACCATTGACAGCTTGAAGTCGGCGATGATATCGACGTAATCCGAGGCTTTAGTCAATCGAATCCTTCCCACCTGGTCGTGGCCCGCGTCTCAATCCTCTCTGTCAGCGAACGCGAGGAAGGACTCAGCGTCCACCTGAGGCGCTACAAATCCCTGCTGGTCGAGAATTACCGGGGACCCAACGCCTTCAAATCCTCGGAGCACGTTGCTCATTAAAACCAATTAGGAATAAAGGGTGCTACTATTAAGAAATGGATAAAGTCGAGTGAGTTAACTCAATACAAGAAAGACAACTCAGCTTTTAAAACAATATCGTCGATTTGAATTATTTTTACTGATTTATTTTATTTTGTAGTTGAACATCTAGAGTATTTTACATATTTTCCTTTATATGCGATCTATGGTTACCACATCCGACAACTCTCAGCCTTTGGATGCATGGGACTGCCCAGTGGGCACTTGTAGACCTCAGCAAAATCGTCGTTGTTGGAAACGGCACCCAGCACCCGGTACTTGTCGATGGTGTGCGCGCCGGTGAGCTCCTCCCAGTAGTGCTCCGGCTCGTAGTCGGCGCACCACAGCTGCGCGAATCCCACGAAGAAAAGCTGCTCCGGCGACAGGTCGAGGCCGGGCATCTGCTCGTTCTTGGGGGACAACGTCTCCCCATCCGCTCCACTTCTTTGCAGCTGCTTCATGTGGTTTCGATAACCGGCGAGTGCGGCCCTCAAGCCACCGGCGTCCGCTATGTTCTCGTCCCTTGTCTCGTTGCCGCGAATCGTCTGGTTGATTTCCGGTATCAAATATTGGTTGAAGTAATCCACATAGCACTGCGCCCGTTCGTGGAACACCGCCTCCGACTTTCCGGACCACCAGTCGCGAATCTCGCCGGCGCTGTCGTAACTGGAGCCCTCCGTATCGAAGCCGTGGGTCAACTCGTGACCTATCAGATAGCCAATGGTGCCGAACTTCAAGGAATCGGGCCATGATCGATGGTAGGCAGGCGGATGCAGGATTCCCGCCATTACGTACACCGAGTTATCCAGATTGTAGTAGAACGCGTTCACCTGCATCCCCACCAGAAGTGTCAGCGGCTTTGTGTCCTTGGGCAGCTTGTCAGCGTGAAAGCCAGCGTAGCGATTAAGATAGGTGCCCAGTACTCGCAGATTGATCAATGTCTGGGCATAGCTACCTTCAACAATGGTCAGATTGTTGATCTCGCGGATTAGAGTGTCCGAAAGCTCTTCGTTTTTGTAGCTCCCGATCACTGGCGTGATGCCGGCCTCCTTGCTCAGAGCCTCTGCCCGCGTCTCCGCGTCCAACCACTCCACACTCGCGAGTATCTGTCGCTGGGCCTTTCGCATTTTGTTCACTATGTCAGAGATCTCCGAGTGCTTCTCGTCGGTGAAGTGCTCCTGCGAAAGTTAATTGATATCAATTGAAAAGCTAAGCATCACACATTCACAGCATCCAAACTTACCGCCATGTAGAGCTTGTTGAAGAGTTGTGGCAGCGTCAGCTGGACGATCATCAGGCAGTTAACCTTTTGGTCCTCGGGCTGCTTGGGCTCCTTCAGCTTGTCGTCCATGCGGTAGAGGAACCGCATGGCTAGATAGTTGGCCACCGCCTCCGCATGCTTGGCGCACACCTTGTCGAGCTCCACATAGTAAAAGTCGCAGAATTCGCCACCGGACGAGCCGCTGTAGAAGTCTATCCCATTCCAGGCTATCTCATAGTAGCTCCTCCACTGCCCAAATGGTGGCACCTCCCTAATCTCACTCAACCAATCGCACTTATCTTTATCGCCCTGGAACTTATCCTCAATGCTGAGCGCATCGCGCCAAAACGCAAAGACGCCATCGATCACGGCGGAGATTTCATCCTCGGTGAGATTGTACTCCTTCAGGTAGCCGCGCATGCGATGCTCGTTGAGCTGGTAGGCCCGCGAGCTTGTGTTCGTAACGTGGTCGGTGTGGACGATGTGGTCAAAGCCCAGCTCGGGCAGCTTGAAGTACGGATTGAAGGGATGCTGGGGCAGAATTTCTTCGTGGATCAGACTGCGAATGCCATAGTTGCTGAGATGGGCGCTCATGTTGAACCAACTGAAGCTGGAGGCGTTCCAGGCGTCTCTGTCGACGGCGGGAAAACCACCCAGCGACCTGATAAGCGAAAGATAAGCGGGATCGGCAGCTGGCCGCGGAAAGAGCTCGGCCGCCAGGCAGGAATTGTAGAAGCGTTGTGCAACGAGCAGCTCGGCGGACACATTCAGCGCCTCCGCCAACTGTGTCCTGGTCAGCAGCTGCTCCGTCACGTCCATCAGTGTGTAGCTGATGTCCAGGATATTGCTCCGCCTATGGGGCGATTGCCGCGGCGCTTTCACGTTCTTCCAGTTGCCGCACGCGAACTCGTAGAAGTCGTCGCACGGATCGACGCTGAAGTTCATGTAGGACTTCATCGTGGCGCCATGGGATCGCAGGTAGTCGGTCGTCTCATCCGTAATCGCGTTCTCACGGGACTCATCGCCAACACTCCGGGCCTCACAGTGCCTCAAAGCCACGCAGATCAGGATGCCAGCTAGCAGTCGGAAGTAGCTCGAGATTGAGAACATATTGGCGCGATTTGCAGGGCACACACGCAGTTTGTATAATATAATCAAGTAGTGCGGCCAGTGATCGATCGACCCGGATTATTTGGAAAACCCAACAAGCTCGACTGCCTAATCCGGAACGCGATTGAGAACTGAGCAAGCAGCAGCATCTCTCCGATCCCATCGGCGTGTGCTTTTTTTTCGCAACCATGCCGACCAGCAGCACTGGACTACAGAGATTATAATGAAGGCATCACTATGACGTCGTTCCGCACACTTTCACCATCTTTGGTGCGCATTCTAAGCCACTGCTTTGAATAATATTAAGGAGGTCATGGGCAGCCAAGCTATCTCTCCACCCAACTTAGTATTTCGGTAACCACTTTCTCAGAATGGGAACGATTTTGCTGAACTGTGTAGTCCGGCTGTTCTCTTGGCGAGACTTGACCTAAGCCACACGCTTCTGTTGATAAGGATTTGTAAGTTCTGGGAGATTCATTGATAGCGCCCCTCATTCATTCAGAGTAAAAACATTTCTCATTTTCTGTTTCAAAATCTCATCGTCACTTGTGTCACACAATTAAACATCTGCGTTCTTAACTTTTGTCCTAATTAACTTAACACTTTTGTATCTATGTTGTTTTTTTTAAAGAAATTATTTATATATCAGGTGGTATCTTAATCTGTTCATTATGCATAATTACTTTTTTTATACTTTCCTATAGAGATCTGTGTGGTAAAACGTAAAAGTATTGCTTGTCACGTTCCAAAAAACATTTTGCAGTTTTCTCCTGATAATGAATATTTATGAAACTTAAACACCTCATCCATTGAATTCAGTTCAAATTGAAACTTTTTGCCGCCCAAAAGTCGATAAAAAAAATACAATCGATAGACAACCAAAGCGCACGAAGTGTGCCCAGAGATCCGACTTGAATTTTTGTTGTTGTGCCCGCCAGCGGCTACGGTCACATCAGGACCCATAGTAATTTTATAAAAATGTCGTTTTCCGCCATTGGTGATTGCCAATTAATTTCGCAATTATACCAGGTGAAAGCCACTGAAAGGGGTGATCCGCCATTTCCTAAAGCTGCTCCCATTTCAGTACAAGAAGCATCGCGTCGTCTGCAGCGCCAAAGTGCTGCCGACACCTGTGACCCATTTTGAGCGGGAATCAAAGAATGATTTCCATTGGATGACCGCGGATCGCTGGAGCCGGATTGAGTGTGGTCTGTGGCGCCTGTTCGAGAACCTGAAGCAGTGGCAGGATGCCTACCAGCTGGACACCGAGCTCATTATCGATCACATCATCGTGCGCGTCCAGGCGACCGATAAGTCGCATCCTGCTACGCTCACCCTACTGGCCGGTACGGAGTCCAGCTCCAAGGATCTCTGCCTGGACCTACAGCTGCAATACATCACCCAAGAGGACACCACCATTGTCGGCGTCATACCCGCCAATCTCAAGCTTGCCACGGAAGCAGAAACCAATGGCACCAGACCCGCATCCCGCAAGAACCGCGTAGCAAACTCAGGATCCAAGCCAAAAACGTTAGTACGTTACTTTAGTTAGTCCCAAATACCTTATAACTTTGAAACCTTTGAGTAGCCGGCTATAGGCTTGAATTGCGTGCTTATTGATGCCAATGGCTGTGAACCACCTTTGCACTTTTCACATTTTATGTACCGAAGCTGAATGCATTTTAATGTTTTCTCCACTGCATGATTCCCCTCCAGCACACAATCGAAGCCCAAGCACATAGACGCCGACGACGAGGATGACAAGAGCTCCACCACGGCCAGCCAACCAACCAAGATCAAGAGCGAGCGCAGGTCCATTTCCCAAGGTGGCGAAAAGGATAAGCCTTCTTCCAGCAGCCCCAGTTCCTCGCAGCACAGCAACCGCATGAAGCGATCGCACAGTCCATCACAGCAGTGAGTTAGGCGGAGGCTAGGATGTGAGAGAAGTAAGAGCCCATTGATCTATTCGCAGGAATTCCAGAGCCAGTTCCGTTGAGCCCAAGCCTGCACGCCGCTCCGGCCGATCGCCCATACGCCCGAGTCGATTCAAAAACTTCGTAGTTGGGTAAGCCATAGAAATATGAATACTGTAGCGATCATTCATCATTTCCTGCATCATTGGCTGCCATTTTCAGCGAGACCAGGGGCGGCAAGAGCAAAGGACCCAAGCCCAAGGTGAAACGGGTATCGCCAGTGCCGGCCAAGGATTTCAAGGTGGAGCAGATGGACGGAGCGCGGTTCGATGCGCTGCAGCAACTGGACAGCATGCTGGACATGCCCAAGCCGCGCGAGGTTAAGATTTTGTAAGTGACTCGAGATGAAAATAAAGCGAACACGAAAGTGCCTTCAACTTGCGTTCTTTTGATTGGCTCAGACTCTTGGAAAAAATGGGCGAGGACGAAGTGCTGAATACCTTCGAGAGCTATCGCAGCGACTTCGATAAGCTGTTCAAGGAGCGCGAGTTCAAGCCGCGCACCAGTCACTACATGAACATTGCCCACATGGACATAATGGACATACTGAGCAAGAGCATTCACCAGCAGATGCTCAAGAAACTGGGCGAGGTCTACAGCAGTCGAAGCGTAAGTTTGGGGCGACCTAAAGTGGCATGTATGCATCCTAACACTTCCCGATTACCAGAACCACACGGCGCTGCTGGTGAACGGACTGCTCCCGCTGTGGATAGTGCGCCTCTTTATGGACACGTACACGCTGTCCCACTCGGAGGCCGTGCAGCAGATCCGCGACCAGATGAAGTACAACACCTACTTGAAGGCCCTGAACGATGAGCCGCTGAGTTCCGATCTTGACTGATCGAGCACTAAATTCACTTCGTTAGCATTTGTATTCGATAGAACTATTTTTTTGTATCCGATTGCGGAACTTTTTCATTGCGCGCCATACTAGATGGTAGTTGTTTTAGTTTTAAGTTCATTTGTCTTTATTTATTTTGATTGGAATCCGTTGTGTACTAAGCATATTACATTGTATAAATACATAATTCACTTGCTTTCGAAAAAAGAAAACGCTTGAGCAACCGAGTGTGCTGGCTGTAATGGTGGAGTGCTCTCTGGGCGACTGGCGGTGATGACGGCGTGGGCGAAGGACTACGAAATTATTTTACTTAGAATCTAGCGTGTAATGTTGATGGAGCGCCCGCCCGGCCACCCGGTGGCTGTTTGAAACTCAGTCTGAACTTCACACTCTTATGTACAATCTATGTGGACAGTGGGTGAGGTGAAGTAGTTTACAGCTCGTCGTGCTGCTGCTCCTCCTCCTCATCGTCGGCGTTGCCGCTCTCCTGGCTGCCGGTGGCGGTCTCCTCGGCGTCATCCTCCTCGTCCTCGTCGATCTCCACCTGCTCGTCCTGGGAGACACCCAAGGTCTGGCGCATCATCTGCTCAATACTGTCGGCGAACTGCGAAGTCTCCTGGAGCATGTATCCAGACCGCAGGGTGGCGGTGCGGAACATCATCACAGCCATGTCCTTGGCGGTGTCATCAGCCTCGTCGGCCTCCACGCGGCGCAGCAGCTCGCGCATCAGCGGATGCCTGGGATTGATCTCGAGCGTTTTCTTCTGGTTGAGGTAGTACGTTCGCTGAGGATCGTCGGACTTCTGGTGGGCGTTGGACATGGCCAGACGCTCCATGTTGCCGGTCCAGCCGAAGACGCCGGCCACGAGGGCGCATGGCGAGTTGCTCAGACGCTCGGAAACCTGGGCCTTGGAGATCTGATCCTTGAGTGCCACATCGTTCAGCCACTTGACCAGCGGCTCGAAGGTGCTCTTCAGCGACTCGAAGTTCTTCTTGCTCTTCTCGGACTCGTTCAGCTGGAATCCCTCCTTGGCCACGTTCTGGAACTTCTTGCCATCGAACTCGGGCAGCGCGGAGATGCAGTACTCGTCGACGGCCTCCACCAGATACAGCACCTCGTATCCCTTGCTCAGCAGACGCTCGACGAACGGCGACTTCTCGACCTCAGCGCGGTTGGCGCCAGCGATGTAGTAGATGTGCTCCTGCTTGGCCTTCATGCGCTCCTTGTACTCGGCCAGCGAGGTGACGCCCTTGCCGTTGGAGGTCTGGAAGCGGAGCAGCTTGGCGAGACGCGATCGGTTGCTGGGATCCTCCATCACGCCCAATTTGATGCTGCAATGAGTCAATTAGGTCTTGATGAGCAACGTAAATCCAAGAATTCTATGTTATAGTTAATGGAAATGCTAATTTAACTAAACTTTACACGTCACCAGTGCGAATATTAAAATACTACGTGGATTTCCTTATCTTATCTGCGCGGAATTCTTTAAAGCAACAAACTAAATATATTGCATAGCTGGCAAATAATAATACACGTCACTATTCTCAATATTATAATGGATTCTGCGGAAATGCTTATCAGCAGTATCCATAAATAACTAATCATTCTTAATTCCTAGAAAGCAACACTTACTTGGTGGAGAACTCCTTCCAGAACTTCTCGTACGCCTCCTTGTCGATCTTCTTCAGCATATCGAGAACCTTGCGGACCAGCTTCTTCTTGATCACCTTGATGAGCTTGTGCTGCTGCAGAGTTTCGCGGGAAACGTTCAGGGGCAGATCATCGGAGTCGACGACGCCGCGAATGAAGCTCAAGTAGTTGGGCATCATGTCGTTGAACTCGTCGGTGATGAAGACACGGCGCACGTACAGCTTGATGTTGTCGGACTTGGTGCCGTAGCGATTGAAGGACTCCGATGGCTGCACCTTGGGCACGTAGAGCAAACTCTTGAAGGTCACCTCGCCCTCGGCGATGAAGTGCGTCTGGGTCAGGGGCTCGCTGGAGTCCTTGGTCAGGCTCTTGTAGAAGCTAGTGTACTCATCCTCGGTCACTTCGGCGGGCTTGCGCGTCCAGATGGGCTTGCTGTCGTTGATCAGGGTCCAGTCCCAGGTGGTCTTCGAGACCTTTTTGGTCTTGGGCTTCTCATCGTCGGCCTCCTCGACCTTGGCGTCCTCATCCTCCACGTCATCCTCGGACTTCTCGGGCTTGGCCTCCTCCTCCACGGGCACCTCCTCCTCGACGGTCTTGCTGGACCACATGCGGATGGGGAAGTTGATGAACTGCGAGTACTTGCGGATGAGCTCGCGCACGGTGTCCTCCTCCAGGAAGTCCTGGGCTTCTTCCTTCAGGTACAGCGAGATGACGGATCCTCGCTTCAGAGTATCGCCACGGGGATCCTCGGTGATGCTGAAGCTGTTGGCGTCCGACTCCCAGATGTACTGCTTGTCGTCGTTGTGCTTGGTGGTCACCACCACACGATCGGCGACCAGGAAAGCGGAGTAGAAGCCCACACCGAACTGTCCAATCATGTCGTTCATATCGAGTCCCTCCGACTTGCTGGGATCTTGCATCTTGGCCAGGAAATCGGCAGTGCCGGACTTGGCGATGGTGCCCAGGTTATTGATCAGATCCTGGTGGGTCATGCCGATGCCCGAGTCCATGATGTGCAACGCCTTGTTCTCCTTGTCGGCCTTGATGCGGATGTGCAGCTCCGGATTGGTCTCCAGCTCCTTGCTGTTGGACAGCGCCAGTAGGCGGATCTTGTCGATGGCATCGGAGGCGTTGGAGATCAATTCACGCAGGAAGATCTCCTTGTTGCGGTACAGCGAGTTGATGATCAGCTTCATCATGCGGTTGACCTCCGTTTGGAAAGTGAACTTCTCAGCCTGCACACACAGACAAAAGACAAAGAAAAAAGGGAAAGGAAATCCCGGTCATACGTGTACCTTTCGAATGACCTGGCATGAACCCACCTTCTCGCGAATTTCCTTCAGCTGCGCCACGTTCAGACCGTCCAGCTGGATGGCCTCCTCCTCGCGCTTCAGGGTCTCGGCATCTGGGGATTGGGAATTGGGAAAAGGGGGCGGTTATCGTAACGCTGACGTGTACCAAACAAAACTCTCCCAACTCCTCGTCGTCGCGAGAGGGGGCGTGTCTACGTACCGGTGCGGGAGCCCTCCTTGAAGGAGCCCAGATCCAGGTCGATGGTCTCCGTTGCGGCCTCCTCCTCATCGGCGGCTATCTGATTGACGCCTACCAAACGAGAATCAGACGCCAATTAATTAGGTTAAAACGCCGGTTCAAAGCGGCGTGGCAAATGTGCACACTTACCTGCTAGGAGCAGCAGGCCCACCAGCAAAAAGTACTTCATGATCGTTGGTAGCTTAATTTACGAATCTTGAGCTATCGGTTCGTCCGGCGAAAGGCCACGTCACGAATAACAGATGCAATAAATTAGTCCGCACTTGCGTCGCCTGCTTTGATTTTTTTTTACTGACGCCGACCAGCGGCTGGAAGGCCTTTAAATGCCTCGCAGAGTGACCGTATTCAGGCGCTGGAACATTCTGAGCGCATTGGAAGGAAATACCAAGGGCTGCACTGGAAGTAGGATATATTTACAGCACAGAGCAGGAAAATAGTGCCAATATGGAATTATTGAATGTGTAAGAAATTGTAATGTTTTCTTCTTTGAAAGCTCATACATTCATGGAATCTATTTGGGTTTTAGTTTACAAAAGGATGCAGTGCCAATACTCTACTTTTAAGTATATTAAATATGATAATTTACATTCGTATATCTGTAGTCTGCAAATGGAACACTTATGCCGGAAAATATATGATTTATATTTGGAAAAAATGTGTACTTGTGTCATGTGCACAGCAACTAAGCTTTAAAATAATAAATTCTTCGGTCAATTGCGCAACAACTTTGTGTATATAAAATTTTTAAGCTACCAAAATTGATAACTGAGAACTTATTGATATAGCATTCATGAAATAAATATGAATTGAAATAAAATATAAATACCTAACAAAGATCGAGGAATTCCATTTCGTTCTATTATATATAACATATGATTTTGTAGCGATCGATTTATTTTACAAAGTTAAGTTAAATATTTTAATGGTGGTATTTTAATTTGCCACGGCGTTAAGGTTCGCACCCACATGTGGGTGGACTTTGACTGGTATTTTCACGGTAGCCATTTTGGTATTTTGCGACGTTCCCGCTGCGGTCACTCTGGGCACGAGGCTTGTTTATTGGGCGAAATTTAATGATTCGCTGTAATCATTCAACATTTGCGTGAGTTGCCAAACACCGACCCAGCCAAAATTCCGTTTCGGCCACAATCCGCCTACAACCGACTCGTATAACTCCACAAAACAACCGACCCGCAGCCGCCACTCCAGCAGCAGCAGCTCAGCCGCGGGCAACCAAACCAGAAATCGCTTCCTCGCGTGAATCGTTGAATCGGGGAATCGTCTCTATGTCGTCTGTATGCTAGTCGTGCAACAGCAGTGTCAATTAGCAGTTTCGCATAAGACCACCTCACGCGTACACTCTGCAGCACCGCCGCCGCCGCCGCCAGCAGCACCACCCCCCGAAAAACACCCGCCCGTGCGTCCGTGAGTCCGTGAATCGTCGTGTTATCCGTGTTATACAACAAAATTGCACCAAAAGTGCCCGACATACGCCGGCGAAAAGTTGCCCGCTAACCAACGCCGATCCTCGCCAGCCGGAGCGACCCGGTCCCAGCGGAGAAAGCGGCTCTGCATCGGCAACTGCAACTGCAACAGCAACTTGGCAGAACTGGTCCGGATTAGCAGGTTGTCGTAAGAGGAGCAGCGACTGCAAGGGCACAACCACAGCATTAGCACACAGCACAGTCGATAGTGCAGCCTCACCAGCAGCCTCAACACCCGAAAGCGACGGCAACGGATCGGATCCACCATGAACATCGACGACTACGAATCGTTGCCCACCACCAGTGTGGGTGTCAATATGACGGCGGGCGCAATTGCGGGCGTGCTGGAGCATGTGGTCATGTATCCGCTGGACTCCGTCAAGGTGAGAGTGACTGCATGGCCGCCTGGTAATCGGAGGAGCAGCGGCATGAACATAACACGACCTAACCTCACTATCAATCGGAATTTTGTGTGTGCCGCCGCTGCTTTGGCATAATCGTGATGTAATTGCCCACGTCTCGAGTGCAACCAAGAGTTGCGTTCCTCATTAAGAGCTCGGTGTGGTATAGCCACACATAGCTACACAGCCACATAGCCACTCGGTGCGCTTATCGTAGCACGTTCCATTGGTTTATGCTTCCGCGATAAGATTAGCCACAGTAAATGGACTAGCTCTTATCGGCGGAGCGTTCTCATCGTTCTCCCGAAAATTCGGTAGGGCCAACCAAGTGCACAGGTTCGCCACTTAAGCATATGCAAATGTCCACCTCGTAATGACGTTCGCCGCAAGTATATATATGCTTATATATGTAAATATGTGCATATGTACACCACGCATTCAATACCTATTATTGACCGATTCTTGTTTCGTTGTATTTCACTCAGCTGGCTGGCTGGCTGGCTGGCCTGCTGGTGGCTCGAGCACTTATTGATTTTCGTGGCCACATGTGTCAATCGCGCAAGTGACAGCCGGCAGGCAGTTGGTTGCCAGTCTAAAGCCTGGTCGGGATTCCCGGCGTCATCGTTATAATTTAGATTCTGGACACAGTCCGTTTGACGAGCTAATTTCGTGAAGTTTTGAAAGCCAGAGAGCGGAAAACCCAATTGGACACCAATTGAAGCCGCTAGTATGCAATAATTACCTATCACTATGCTTTCTTATCACACAGCACACACACAGCACATTATCGGGATGAATGAATCATTTTGGCTCCGCCATCTCTTCGAACGCAGCTCTATCGGGCTTTTATGCAATGGAAACTTCTATCAGTTCGTCGCAGAGCACCCTTTAATTAGGTTTCCCCCGCACTCGAGGGGCTACTTTTCACCTTGGATTGCCTTGTTGACTTGTTATTGATAGCAGCAGCAGCCAGCCGGCGGATAGATAAATGCAGTTGCGCCGTGTTCCAGCGAATCTTATCTGCATCGCAAAGCCAGCGCCTTCGTAATTTACAATATGGATGCTGCTCTCTGCTCCCAGATATAATTCCAACTTGTGTGCTCGACAGGCACGCCTTTAAATAAGTACAATTAAGTATGAACAGATACAATATATGTATGTGCAATCGTTAAATACGTGGGCAAATGCAAATCTGTAGGCCCCGAGTGACTGGCTTGTAAATCAGCGAAAGTTTTGCCGGGAAGCACGCAATTATATATTTGTATATTCCACTGATATCGGTTATTAGTCCCTGCTGTTGTGTACAGATTATAGCCCTTATCTCGACAATCCCATAAACAAAACTAAATTCGCAAAACTTTCATTTGATGATCTATGCTCATTCTGAACAATTAGTTCCCCTCTTCGCTGCCACATTGCACAATTCGATTCTCGGCGACTGCCAGATTGAAATAGTTTCGGAAACCACCATCACACCCATCGGTTCTGAATCACAAATCATGATGAGAGCACGTTCTGAGGTCTTGACAAAGTCAGCCAGTGAAATGAACATTGGATATCCCCCACAATTGTATTGGGCACTGTATTGCATATCATGAGTAACCATGACTTGCAAAAGAATAGCTAGCAACGAGTCTATGCGGCTAACTTCCCTCGACTTAATCTGCGTTTTTTGATGTATTATCAGAGGCAAAGTTAGTAGCCCTGACGCACCACTTTAACCAGTTTAATCTAGGACAAACACAGAGTAAATTAAACAACAAGCACTGCCATTGTGAAATGCACAATGTAAATATATATGCAATTATTTTAAACGTTCCATTATTGCCCACTTATAGACGCGAATGCAGAGTCTTTCACCGCCCACACAAAACATGAACATAGTGTCAACCCTTCGGAACATGATCACGCGTGAGGGCCTGTTGAGGTGAGTGCTGCCAGCCAAGTGTATATCATACGGAGTAATCACTGTAACCGTCGACTTGCAGACCCATTCGGGGAGCCAGCGCCGTGGTGCTGGGTGCTGGACCAGCGCACTCGCTGTACTTCGCCGCCTACGAGATGACCAAGGAGCTCACGGCCAAGTTCACATCGGTGAGAAACCTCAACTACGGTAAGGTTTTCAAGTTCTCCTGCACCGAAGGACTACTAATCAAGCGTGTGATCGTTGCAGTGATTTCGGGAGCGGTGGCCACTCTCATACACGACGCCATTTCTAGTCCCACGGATGTGATCAAGCAGCGGATGCAGATGTACAACTCGCCCTACACATCGGTGGTATCCTGCGTGCGGGATATCTACAAGAGGGAGGGCTTCAAGGCCTTCTACCGGGCATACGGCACGCAGCTGGTCATGAACCTACCATATCAGACAATACATTTTACCACATACGAGTTTTTCCAGAACAAAGTAAGTACGCCCCAACGAACACATCCTTTCAGTAACTGATACCCTGATAATGGTCGTGTGCACGGCAGTTGAATCTGGAACGGAAATACAATCCACCAGTGCACATGGCAGCGGGTGCAGCAGCCGGTGCGTGTGCGGCGGCTGTAACCACGCCCCTGGACGTGATCAAGACGCTACTGAATACTCAGGAGACTGGACTGACGCGCGGCATGATCGAGGCCAGTCGAAAGGTAAATATGGTGCTATGTGCACTTAAGAAACTGCTAGTGAACTTTACGATTTATAATTGGCTGACAAAGGTCATAGTTCACAGCAGCTTCGACTCGCGTTGAATGAAACCCCATACTTATTGCTCTTTGCCCTCTCGTAGATCTACCACATGGCCGGTCCATTGGGCTTCTTTAGGGGCACGACTGCCCGCGTTCTGTACTCCATGCCCGCCACGGCCATCTGCTGGTCGACGTACGAGTTCTTCAAGTTCTACCTGTGCGGCCTGGACGCTGATCAGTACAAATCGTCAATTACGGGCAGCTCGGAGCCCCGCAAAGCGGACTACGTGCTGCCAAGGACCACGGATGAGGAGCAGATCGATCAGGAGCGCGAGGCGGCGAAGGAGAAGGACACCACGGCCACCCTGCACTCTGCTCCGACCTCGGTCAATGCCTCCGGTGCCATCAAGACGGTGTGCGAGCTGTCGACGCGGCCCGCCGGGCCAACAATCAATCTGCACACGCGGCACACGGACGTGAAGAGTCCCTACGAGAGGGGCTTCAGCACGTAGGCGTCGCCGGTGGGCGTGGCCGCGAGCGGGGCCCGCGTTCGAAACGTTTGCAGCAGCAGCGACAGCTAAACCTAAGCGTAGCTATTAGTTGGCGGTAGGGAATGGGATGATGGCTGGAGTGGATCCAGGGCAGCGGCCACATGGGCAGGCGGGGCGACACGGTGTTCGAAACGCCTGCCGTTCCGCCAAACCACCGCCTGGCCACTGCCCCACTGCCGGCCCGCCCGGACCCAGCTGCTTGTATGAATACTCTGCGAGGAGTCGGTGAGAGAGTTTTATCACTCCATAGTCGGAGGTTAAATCGTAGTTGTTGTTCTGCACAAAACTCTCGCTCTCACACACAACACGCAAACACACACACCCCACACCTACACCCACACCTACACACACTATGACAGTTTTAGGCAATGTGCGAAATTCTTGTTAAAAGTATATGCTAATGATGATACTGTATCTATGTTACTTCGAAATGAGAGAACCTTCTTGTAAAATACTATTACCTATGTATTACAATCTTTGATTTACAACATTTATATATATATTTTTTTTAAACAATTTTCAAATGATATACGCATATACACACATATATTTATGTTGATCGTTGTAAAGTAATCAAGAGCAAAAATGTAAAGCACACGCGCGCGCGGAAGAAGGAAATTCAATAATTTGTAATCAAATTACACCCGAAATCTTCAAACTGAGATGTTACAAAATATAAGGAACAGCAGCAGATACAGCAGATACAGCTCCCAGAGAACTACGTCTCCCCCATAATCTACACCCGGTCCTATAACTAGCCAGCCCCATGTAGAGCCGTAGCCTAGCTATGTCCATTGTCCTTGCTCCACGCACTCGACTGTTTCGACCCATCATCACACATTATCCTCGTCTCAGTGCTAGAGTTCCACATCCTTGAGTAGCAGACGCAGTTGAGTGTCGGGGATCGAGGCTAGTGGATCGCCCAGAATATACAATAATGCATCATATTACGTTCACTGTTATTTTTGTTTATATATATGCATAATATATATGGATATGCTGCACCGGCGATTATTAAACTTTGAGGTGTAGCGCTAAAATAAAAATTTTATTGTTAAAGAATTCAAACGAAAAAACAAGCGGAAGCAAAACCATTGGCAAGCGAAACGGCCCATTAAACGGATGAAAGAAACGAACACTTGTTTTATGTCAAATGCATTAACAACAATTGCCTTTTATTGTTTCCGATAACAGGTGGTCCGTTGGCTAGAGGATGGAGTCCAGGCCCCGGCGACGAGAGCGCTGCGACAGGATTGGACGGGGCTTGTAGAGATCATCGTTGGTGTACCGCTGCTGCTGGCAGAGCTTCTTGCTGAGTCGCCTGGCGGACAGGGCGTCTGCTGATAAAAACAAGCACTTTAGTCACACGCATTCACGGGAATCGCTGGGAGCATCAACAATCGGCGGGCAAAGGACAGAGAATCGCGCGGGAACCGCTTACCCAGCTCCATTTCGGTTTGGATAGGACTACTAGTGGTGGCTTCATACAGCTACGTATTTTGTATATTAGTTAACAAAGAATGTGGATATGCGTGTGGAGGAGAAAATAGAGGCGGTAAAGAAGAACATTGAGGATGAGCATGAGAACAGAGATGTATGTAGATCACAGTCGCTTGGGTGGATCGATTGGTGTTAATTATAGACTTTATTCTCAATTTATACTTGATTTTCTAAACGTTAAGACATAGGACAATTCAGTTGCATCGATCCACCCATTGCGAGGGTTAGCAAATGAGAGATTCCAGGAACACATGCTACACCAAATGAAACTTAGCAATGATACAGTACGCACCATGCTCCTGCTTCTCCAATGCCTCGTTCTCCTTCGAGTTTATGCTGGCGTCAGATGGCGTTGGCGATGACTTGGGCTCCTCCCGTCGCAGTCTCTTTGCCGGACTGCCGGCGGTGCTGCTGCTGCTCGGACTTCTTGGCTGCGGCGGTGTCGTCTCCCGCTCCACTCGATGCTGCTCCTGCATGCTGCTCCGTCTTCGCTTGGATAGGCTGCGTCGCAGAGCACGTATATCCACTGCCTCCTCCTGTGATCCATCCTCACTTAACCTGTTTAGCAAATTCTTTCGATCCTCTATCAGTTGGTTGATGAGCTGCAGACGCGTCCTAAACTCGTCTGTGTTTTCCTCGAAGTGGGTCACAAAGTCGGCACTAAATTCGTCGCTTTGCTCATTCGAGATTGGGACTGGTGTGGCGGGTTTGTCAGCATCTTTCGGTGGATCCTCCACATCTCCGACTTGAGCAGGTTCGTCGACGCACTCTTCGGGAGGATTTTCCGGTTTGCTCTCCTCTTCTGGCTTATTCTCTTCGACATTGGTCTCCACTTTTTCGTCCTCCAATGTATCCATGCTTTCCTTGGCTGGCAAATCAGGAACGGAGTCAGCTGAGGTTTGAGGTTCTACAGTTGGCACTTCATTCTGCGAAGCACACTCGTCTTGCCTCGCCTCCAATTCCGGTTTTTCCGGCTGATTATCCGCCTCTTTTCCGTCAATATCTTCGGGTTCAGGCTTACTGCTCTCCGCTCTGTCATGTGATTGGGATCTAGCGATCAGTTCAACAAAACTGCTCGTCGATTGCTGCAGGATGTCGCTCACGATGACAACGCCGCTGGCACTGTCGCAAGCACCATTGGTGCTGCCGTTGGAGTTTCCATTCGTGCCGTTACCATTCTCCACGGGCGCATCTGATTTCACTGGAGCTGCTGAATCCTCTGGCTGAGAGTTCTTGGCCGGACCACCAGAACTGGGAGGCTTCCCCTCGTCGTTTGAGTCGGAACCACGACGCTGCTTATACTTTTCTTTGCTCTCGCTGTGGTCATCGTGGATCGCCTTGTTCTCCGCACTCCCAGAATTGTTCGATTTGTTGCGGTCACGATCGCGGCCCCGGTCGTGATCTTTCCTCCTCGACGACGACGAGGAACTGCTACTGCTGTGGTGGCTGCGACTTTGACTGTCCTTCTCCCTTTCCTTGTCCTTCTCCCTGTCTTTATCTCGTTCCGATCGCGAGGACGACGAACTGGACTTGTGTTTTTTGTGTGAGGAGGATTCGTGGCGTGATGAAGAAGTGGTTCCCGAGCGCTTGGATGAGGACGAGTCCCGATTACTCCGGCTAGATGAACTTGAGGAGCTCTTATCGTTCTTGGAGCTGCTACTCTTATGTTTCGAGCTGGAGGAGTTCGACGAGGAGTGCTTCGAGCTGGAACTCGAGGAATGCTTGCTGTGGGATTTGTCGCGACTACGATCGCGGTCCCGATCTCTGCTCCTTCGCCGCTGTTTGTCATCTGAGTGGCTGTGGTGTCGCCGATCCTTTTCCTTGTCCTTAGACTTCGAATGGCTCTTTGATTGCGAGGACGTGGATGCTGGCGACGCCGTGGACTCAGACGCTGTGCTAACAGCGTCTTTCGGTGCGTCCAGTCCAAGCTCTGGGGGTTTATCATGCTTGTCATCAGTTGTTGCTGGTTGCTCATCTTCTTTGACTTCCGTGTATGCATTGTGTAGTTTATCCCGAGTTTCCGTCTCTTTGGGTGTCGCGACCAGCTCTGTGATGGATCCATTACTACCTTCCGCCCTTCGGGGCGTTGAAGGTGGCTCAGCTTTTGGTGGGGCTGGCGGAGGAGGAAGCTCGACTTTCGGTGGTGCTGGAGGAGGAGGTGGTTCAACTTCAGCTGGTGCCGGTGGAGGAGGTGGTTCAACTTCAGCTGGTGCCGGCGGAGGAGGTGGTTGAACTTTAGGTGGTGCTGGTGGTGGTGGTGGTTCAACTGTAGGTGGTGCTGGTGGTGGTGGTGGCGGTGGCTCAACTGGTGGTGCTGGTGGTGGCGGTGGCTCAACAGTTGGTGGTGGTGGTGGAGGAGGTGGCTCGACTGCATGTGGTGCTGGTGGAGGAGGTGGATCGAAATGAGGTGACGCTGGTGGTTGGGGCCCTGGCGGCGACTCAACTGCTGGTGGTGCCGGCGGAGGAGGATCTACTTTTGGCGAGGCTGGCGGCGGAGGAGGAGGCGGATCAACTTGTGGCGGTGCTGGCACTTGTACAGTCTCCGTTGCAATAGACTCAATACTGGCATTGTTGGCGTCGTCTATGTTCGCCTTCACCTCCGACATGATCTCATCCTCGATGGAAAGAATTTGGAGGCCTGTGCTAGTGGTCTCCTCCGACACAGAGTTCTTTCGCTCAGTACCTGCACGAAAAAGAAATCGTAGAAGTTAAATAAGCCTTCGTGGCGCCCGGCAAACCCACCTTCGAAGGTAATGGCATCCTGTTTGATGTCGAAGTGGAGCTGTCGACCTCCACTTCGGCCTGTACCCGCACTAGCATCCCAAGAGTTTTCGCTGAACTTTGGCATTTGCGCCTCCTCGCAAATGTTCTCTGGCTCCCCACTGTTGTGAGCTGCCATGGACTCCGCGGACGACGCGATGGTCAGGCGGCTGTCACTGGACACCTGCGAGAGTTGCGACGCCTGTGAGACGCCGTTCACCGAATCCGAGTTGTTCAACGAGACGTTGTTCAGCTCCTCTTTGATGGCAAGTGTTTTCCGCTCGCGCACTAGCTCGTAGGAGGGCGAAGTGTCCTCGTCGTCTACACCGGGCGGAAGTTCGTCGTCCCTCGACTCCGACTTGACGGTAGCCCGATCGGAGTCCGGACTTATTTGCTCCAGGTCCGTGGGCAGCAGGCCAGCCGTGGTCTCCACATTGAGCAGGCTGCTGCCGTTCAAGTGGCCACCAAATGGCGGCAAAGGCGGAGCTGACAGCATAGAGGGTCGCGCAGGTGGTGTGATGCCCAGGTACTTGTAGACAATGCTCTCGATCTTTGGCTCGAATATGGTGGCCACCTTGGGATTGACCACCTGGTCCACGATTTGGTCCACTCCCTTGTCCAGGACATCGGAGCTGAAACAGTCGATGTGATTACCCCAGGTTACCCAAGCCCCGCCAGAAGCATACTCACTCCATAAGGTGCTTGCGCAGCCTCTCTCGCAGCTGGACCTTGTTGGTCTCGGGCGTCCATTGCTGCTTGGCCAGGAAATCGTTGACCGCCGTCTCCACCTGGGTGCGCACATTCTGGTAGGCGGGCTTCGTGTCCACGTCCGCCAGGCAGCAGTTGAAGCGGAATTCGTCGAAGACGCCCTGCGACTTCACCTCGGCAATCAGTGTCTTGATAAAGTCGTCCATGCCCCTTGGCCCTTGCTATTCGTGTGCTGTTGCTTGCCGCGACACCCGTGAGTGTCGAGGAAATCCAGGATAAACGTCGAGTTTGTCTTTACATGCGTTTACATGTATGTACATATGTTTACGCTAGGGATGGCCGTCCCACGTGAGTTTCGCCCTGATTGGATTCGGCGTCGTGCGTGAGCGGTAGCTATGCCAACTTCTCAGTTTTACTAGCCAGTTTTGACGAGTTGCAGATACAGATACATTTTTACTTGAGTTATGAATGAAATGATAATAAGGTGTAGTAATATGTGTGCAACTTAGTTTTTATCTTTGAAGCCAAGTTGCATTTAATCAGCTATACATTAAGAACTTAAATGTTCATATTGATGTAAAATAATTCAGGTATTCACGTTGTTTTCGATAAGGTGGAAGTTAATTAAATTGAAGTTAAAATATTTAGTTTTGGAAAACAACAATGCATGAGAGTATCTGTTTACTCCGAATTACTATTATAAAAAATATCTGTAACAAAGTTCCCTGGCCGGAGTAGTATCGCAGTCGTGGCCAAGAAACCTTTACAAGAAATTCATATAAAAGGAATAGGAATTTGTATTGGAAAGCATGAGATGCCTAAGAGCGAGTGAATAACCACCCCGCGGCGTACTTTATAGGTTTTTGAAAGTGTATGTACATAAATAATTGATTTGTTTATGATTTAATCTAAAAATTATTATAAGAGAATATTATTATTTATATAACTAAACTGTAAGTAAAACAAAACATCATCACACTGTGCATAACGGTGTGAGTCTTTGCTAAGTGTAATCGATAGGGAACGCCTTTTAGCGATCGTATCGATGGATCGATAGCTACCGCGATGCCCACGGTTGCAATCGAGGTTTTGGCGCAAGCGAAGCCTCTGTGTTCTTGGAAATTGTCGAGTTAACGGTAGTGTTTAATTGACGAGAGCGCGATTAAACTGGACCGCAGAATGAAGCTGAGCACGGACGCGCACTCCGAGATCGAGGGCGACGCTGCCCACGGCAATGTGCTGTGCAACTCCGCGTCCGATTCCCTGGCCGCCACCGACGAAGTGGCTGCGGGCAACGACGAGTCGGCGGCCACCGAAGGCGATGATGTTGAAATTCCGATGGACACCAACAACAGTACTCCGGTTCGACTGCTGGACAAGCCCGGCCAAGACTCCGGCCAGAACGGCGCAGAGCCCGCTATGGAGGAGTGCGACCTGGAGAGTCAGCAGCAGACGCCAGTCCAAAAAAAGCAACAACAGCGTGTGTCCATGGTGAACAGTGAGTGTAACAATGGCGAAATATACCCCGCCTTATGCCGTCCATATGCTAATATATCTGCTTTTGTGTGTGCGCCTGTGTGTGCTGCTTTAGGGAAACGAGATCTTATCAACTTGCAGTCGGCGCTGAGCCCCAAATATATTGGCTATGCCAATGCCAACTCACCCACGCCGCTTTCCGATTCCGATGACACAATGCGCACGACGAGGCGACGCGTTAATCAAGCGGCGGCACTGAACAACAACAGCAGTGCTGGCGAGACCCTGGCCCATGATAATGCGTCACCAAGGACCCCCGGGGGAGGAGGAGGAGGAGGTGGTGGAGACGATAGCGCTAATCAGCTGCTCAGCAAGACCTACATGAGCCCTATCGAAAAGCTGCTAATCAAGAACGGCGCCAGTTCGCCCAACAGCACCGGTTTCGAGACGGGCTCCGAGGACCTGGTCATACGGCCACTCGTTCGCAAGCACGTAAAGCGCAAAATTAAGAGAGTGTCGAAGGCGAAAGTGCCCCTCGAACTGGAGGAGGAAAACCAGCAAGGGGTTGACGAAAAGTCAGTGAAAACGGAGCCAATAGATGAGGAAGTTGACCAGGCAGCAGAAGAAGCCCCAAATCAGGTGGCTGAAACTACCGCGATCTCCATTAAACCAGAGACTGAGGCTGAGCACAAAGCAGCCGTAGATGTTCATATAAAGCAAGAGGATACTATCAGCTTAGATATAGTTAGGAATCCAGTAGAGAGCACTTCCATGGTTATCACTGAAGAGCCGAAAGAACTGGAAAAAAGTACCTCCTCCACGGAGGTGGATCTGAAATCTCCACCCGACTTGAGCTCCACGGCGCTCGCCACATCCATCAAATCCCCCTCCTCTGTGAGCATCGATAGCGCCAAAGGCCTGTCCATAGTCACTGATCCCGGATGGCCCATCTACCAAGCTGGTGATCTGTTTTGGGGCAAGGTCTTCTCGTACTGCTTCTGGCCCTGCATGGTGTGTCCGGATCCGCTTGGCCAGATTGTGGGCAACATGCCGAGCCATACTCAGCGCTCATCCCTTGACAACGCCAACGTTCCCATTCAAGTACATGTGCGCTTCTTCGCCGACAACGGACGCCGCAACTGGATTAAGCCGGAGAATCTGCTGACCTTTGTCGGACTGAAGGCTTTCGAAGATATGCGCGAGGAAGTGCGAATCAAGCATGGACCGAAGAGCGCCAAGTACCGTCAGATGGTGCCCAAGCGGACAAAGGTTGTCATCTGGCGACAGGCCATCGAGGAGGCGCAAGCTATGACCCAGATCCCGTACTCCGATCGCCTCGAAAAATTCTACCAGACGTACGAGAACGTTGTGTAAGTAGATCAAACCTCGCTTTCCCTATTATCACAGTGAATACAATCAATATGGTTTAACTTTTCAGCACTCCCAATAGACAAAAACGTAACCGTACCAAGTATATGATGCAGGACACTTCTGACGTGGGCAGCAGCCTGTACGACTCCACGGACAACCTGCACAACAAGCAAGGCACACAGTTGCTGGCCGTGAAGCGAGAACGCTCGGAGTCGCCCTTTAGTCCGGCCTTCTCCCCCATAAAGAGGAAGAACGAAAAGCGGGCCAAGCGCCGCAAACTGAGCAATGGCACCGAAGCGGATACTGGTAGCAACAGCTTGGCGGAAATTCTTTCACAGACCATAACAACTGTGGACAGCTCCGTTTCTGAGAATCCCGAGTTCAGACAGCTCTTTTCTGCCATCATGGAATATGTAATGATGAACCGGTCAGATGAAAAAGTGGAGAGTCTTCTGGTCTCCGTGGTCAGCAATATCTGGGCCCTGAAGCAACTCCAGTTGCGCGAGCTAGAGCGCGACTTGTTAGGCGGGGAAATTGACGAGCCTTTGGGCTCGTCGGTGGTTGGTCGTGGCAGCGGTGTTGGCACTGTCAAGCGACTCTCGAATCGCCTTATGACCTTGATGGTGCGCCGTAGCATGACTCCTGTAGTGACACCAAGTACAACGCCCGCGCCATCGGAGCCAGATCGTCGCCTTTCCGAGGCGCCGAAGTCCAAGAAGCCCGTCAACCGGCCCATCGAAGAAGTAATTGAAGACATCTTGCAGCTGGACAGCAAGTATCTCTTCCGTGGGCTTAGCCGCGATCCCATATGCAAATATTGTTACCAGGCGGGATCCGATCTTGTGCGCTGCTCGCGCACCTGCTCGAGCTGGCTGCATGCCGACTGCCTGGAACGAAAGGAGACAGGAGCTCCGATGCCCAAAATAGGCAGTCGAAAGGCTCTGGTCATTTCACCCACATCGAAATCTCCCAGTCCCGATGAGGAGCATGTAACAGCCGACGCCAAGGAGGTTGTTGCCGTTGGTACCTCACTGGTGTGCCATGAGTGCAATATGGGCGAACCGGAAGGCTGTGTCATTTGCCACCAAGTTGAATCGCCAGCTGTTCCCAGCACTCCCCGGAAGGAGGATGCACCATCGCACACGCCAATCGAAGATAAGCTCCTGACATGCAGCCAGCCTGTGTGTGGCAAGCGGTTTCACACGAGTTGCTGCAAATATTGGCCGCAGGCGAGCCGCAGCAAACATTCGGCGCGTTGCCCACGGCACGTGTGCCACACATGCGTCTCCAACGATCCCAGCGGCAAGTTCCAGCAGCTGGGCAGCTCCAAACTGGCCAAGTGCGTTCGCTGCCCGGCCACCTATCACCAGGACTCGCATTGCATTCCAGCCGGCACCCAGATGCTCAACGCCACCAACATAATCTGTCCGCGGCACAACATCGCCAAGGCCGATGCCCACGTCAATGTTCTGTGGTGCTACATCTGCGTCAAAGGCGGCGAATTGGTATGCTGCGAAACGTGCCCCATTGCTGTGCACGCCCACTGCCGGAATATTCCCATCAAGACCAACGAGAACTACATCTGCGAGGAGTGCGAGAGCGGTCGTCTGCCGCTCTATGGCGAGATAGTGTGGGCGAAGTTCAACAACTTCCGCTGGTGGCCGGCCATCATCCTGCCGCCCACTGAGGTGCCCAGCAATATACTTAAGAAGGCTCACGGCGAGAATGACTTTGTGGTGCGATTCTTTGGCACACACGATCATGGCTGGATTTCAAGACGTCGCGTTTACCTTTACATCGAGGGGGATACGGGCGATGGACATAAGACCAAGTCGCAGCTGTTTCGCAACTACACCACCGGCGTGGAAGAGGCTTCGCGCTTTCTTACGATCATCAAAGCCCGCCGGCAGGAACAGGCCATGGGACGCCAGAGTGGTATTAAGCTCCATCCGCCTCCATATGTGAAAATCAAGACCAACAAGGCGGTGCCACCGTTGCGATTCTCGCAGAATCTAGAGGATTTGAGTACTTGTAACTGCCTGCCGGTGGACGAGCATCCCTGTGGCCCGGAGGCTGGCTGCCTCAACCGCATGCTGTTCAATGAATGCAATCCGGATTACTGCAAGGCTGGCAGTCTTTGCGAGAATCGAATGTTTGAGCAACGCAAGTCGCCACGTCTGGAGGTGGTCTACATGAACGAGCGGGGATTTGGGCTCGTCAACCGTGAGCCCATAGCCGCGGGCGACTTTGTCATCGAGTACGTGGGCGAGGTGATCAATCATGCCGAGTTCCAGCGGCGCATGGAGCAGAAGCAGCGGGATCGCGACGAGAACTACTACTTCTTGGGCGTGGAAAAGGACTTCATAATCGATGCGGGACCGAAGGGCAACTTGGCTCGCTTCATGAACCATTCGTGCGAGCCCAACTGCGAGACCCAGAAGTGGACCGTCAATTGCATCCATCGTGTGGGCATATTTGCAATCAAAGACATTCCAGTGGTACGTTCAAGTGGCACTGACCACATGGTGATGGTATAACTGATAAAACTGCCCTTTTCAGAACACGGAGCTCACCTTCAACTACTTGTGGGACGACTTAATGAACAACAGCAAGAAGGCCTGCTTCTGCGGAGCAAAGCGCTGTTCCGGCGAGATCGGCGGCAAACTCAAGGATGATGCAGTTAAGGTGAGCTGTTCAAGAAACACCCAATTTATGGAGTTATAAACCTATTCTCCTTTTAAAGGCCCATGCCAAGTTGAAGCAGATGCGACGGGCAAAAGCTCCCACCGTTCGTATCCATGTGAAGCCCAAGAAGACTCCCAAGGTGAAACACATAAGTGCGGACGATGAGCCAATGGATGCGAAGGACGAGTAATGGATGCCAATTAGATAGGAAGAACATTTTTTAACATTACATTTTTGTTGTATTATGAAGGAATATTTTTAACTCTCACCACATGTATTTATTTCCGAAAAGTTATGACGTATGTTTTTTAGAGACAATCTAGTGGAGATTGCGCTGCGCAGATGGATGTTGTGAAAATAAAGTGAGACGATTATTTTGTAAGACGTTCTATTATAAAGTTATGAAGTTTAATCAATCAGTTCAGTATAGTTGATATTGTTTTCGTTTGTCCTGCCGCACAGAGGCCGCATATAGAAAAGGTTTTTAAATTATACATTAGAAATTTGTTCATATTTCACTGTTTGTCGCTTAGTTACAGTAAAGCTAGCACTTTGGCATATATAAACTCGTATGACTATAAAACTAGACATAGCTAAGTCTAAGATCTAGGAGTACGCACTTTAAACTTAAGTGGATATGCACTATACAAGGATAAAACATGAGTGCCAAAAATAAAGCGAGCGCCCATTGTTAAGGCGTTACACTGAAGTAGCCCGAGTTGAATTTTGGTACAATTGCGTCGATCTTCTTCACGATCGAGTTGAGCGACTCACGAGACATCTCGTAGAGCGTGTTGAGTGAGATCAGGCGCATGCCCTGCTGGTTGCACACCTCGATCACAGACCATTTCTCCAACAGCTTCAGGCAGTTGCGCACGGAGTCGGTTGATATGCTTTCGGCTGAAAGTGAGTTTGGGGTTGCATTAGGTGTAACTATTGATGCACAAAGCGCCACTTACCATAGATGCAGCTGCCGCGCTTGACCTTGCTGCTCAGATCGTTGATCACAAAGCTAATAAATTCAGACTCCAGCATGGAGTTCTTGTGCAGTATTTGCAGGGACTGCGCCACCGTCACATACGTCCAGGCGAAGGGCGCCAGCACCTCGCAAATGTAGCGCTGCTGCGCCGGGGTTTCGCTGGCGAAAAGCAGCTTGGGCTCATCCGCCTCGCCAGCGCGCACGTCGTCGTAGTCGTCCTCGTCCAGGCAGTCGGCCAGGGCGTTGGCCAAGCGCCTGCCCTCAACGCCATTCGGCAAATCGTCGTGCAGCTATGGAGCATTGAAATTAGATTATACTCAAATGGCAAGAAAGGCGAAGTTTAATATACGCTACCTCTTCGGTCAAAACGCAACCACTAATTAAGAGGTCGTCCAACTGCTGGTACAGCAAATTCTCCAGCACCTGCGTCGGTTTGTTCAGAATAAATTCGTAGCGATAGATCTGGCAGTTTTCCAGCGCGGTGTCTATCAGCTTTTTGCGCGACACGGCGGCGTCTTTCTTATTCTCCGTTTCCGGAAGCAGTGAGTGGAAGGTGGTCAGCAGTATCGAGCTGAGGGCAAAGTGCGGTGTCAGCATGTTTGAGTAGTATGCCAGCTCAATAAAGCTTTCCACTGAATTCACAGGCTTAATCACCAAACGCCCGTTCTCATCCCGAGTGCGAGTCACAAGACCTAAACAATTAAAACTAAATTAGCCAGGATGTCAGAGGAGAAAAAACGACGGTCGGCCTACCTGAGCCGAGTAGGTCACAGGCATATGCCACAATCTGCGAGGATTCCCCGGAAAAACCGATGTCCTTGCAGCCCGACAACGAGTTTCGCAAGTCGTCCAGAGCCTCCGACAGAATCTGCTCCTCGGCACCGTTCCTAAAGCGGGTGAGCAGCAAAAAGGCTATCGCATTGGTGGACATCACAGAGGTGGCTGCGGCGCAGTCAAAGACCACCTGGCGCGAGATGCTTTCGATGAGATTGCGGTGCTCCTCGCACACAACATCGGTGCCGTACAAGGAGGAGGTGGACTGATTGTGCTGTAGTACCCTGTCATAAAAGAGTATATATATATATTAATATTCCGAACCATATTCAATCACACAAGAAGCATATCAAATCATCTTCGGCAGCCTACCTGGCAGATGGCTTGTAGACCTTGGCAATGTTTCCATCCTCTCGGGCTATCTTGTTGTACGAATTGACCAGCTCACGTATCGAGTAGGGCTCGTTAAAGTCGATGCGCATGAGGCCGTAGTTCGATTTCAGGGCCTTCCAAATGCCCGAAATGGCCTTGCCGAATGACTCGGGTATCTTCTTCTCGCCCTTCTGTTCGCGCACAAAGTTCCCGTCGACGAGGCGCTCGTAGTTCACGGAAACTGGTACCAGCAGTGCGTCCGGTATGCTGCCGTCCATGAAGGCGTTCACAATCACAGAGAGTATGCCGCCCTTTGGCATGCACGGCTTGCCAGTGCGCGTTCGTCCGCCCTCGATGAAGAACTCGACGTTGTGGCCCTGCTTCAAGGCGTGGGTCAGATACAGGTGTAGAGCAGCGCGATAGAGCACGTCCTTCTTCCCCTCCACAGGATCAATCTTGCGTTTGATGAAGAAAGCACCCAAACCACGTAGGAGCCCACCAAAGACCGGAATTTGCAGGTTGTTGCCAGCGGCTACCAGCGGACTGCGTATATCGTTGTTCGTGAGTATCCATGTGACCATGATGTAGTCCAAATGGCTGCGATGCAGCGGCACAAAGATCAGCGGAGTGCCCGGCGAACGCTCTGTGGCTGTTTTGAGCATCTCGATCTGCTTCGTGTTCGTAACGACGCCGGAGAGGAAGCAGGGCAGCAACTTGTACAGGATCCAGGAAGTGAAGGCCAACAGGCCATTGTTCAGAGTGGAGCCCATGTCCTTCAGTATGCTAATGGCGCGCTGCTCCTGCTTACGCAGAATGGCCTGATAGGATATGCCCCTCTTCTCGTCCTCCTCCTCCTGCGCCTCCTGATCTCCACTAGCACTGCGCGTGAGCAGACGGTGACCATTTTTAGCGTATCTCTGCTCCCGTAGCGTCTGCTCGGCGGCCTGTTTAATGGCATGCTTCAGTACAGCATCGTTGTGCACGATCTCGGTGACCTAAGGGGATGCATTTCAAGGTGAGTACATGTTTAATGAGCTTTAAGGGGTCACCCACCTGTCGGTACTCGAACTTCTCGCTGCGCACCACCTGGGCAACATATGGGAAGAGCACGCCCCAGTCGAACAGCTTCTTAAAAGGCTTCTGACCCGAATGCGGGGTCAGCTCTAACATATTCTGCGTCCCAATGCCATGAGCCACCGAGTTCTGCGTCTTGGGCTCCTGCAATGAAACGATCGGAACAATTGTGTGATTGTGATGCAACTAGCGTACATATAGACGTCATGCGGGCGGGTCAATTGGTACCTCGAACCAGCCGCGAGCGTGAAACTCCTCCAGGGGCATTATAGCCAAGAGATTCTACTGTTCTACAGCACTTTCAAATTGTAAGTTTAGAATTTACGCATTTCCATGCGCCCGGCTTTTTTTGCAGGAAATCGACGGCCGATAGGTCCTGCTCAGCTTTCAGGACTGTTATCGATTGGCAGGATGAGGTGGCAACGCCACGAGTATTTAATTTAAAATAGTGCAAACTTTTGAAAAAACCTTTTTTTTGAACATTTAAATTTAGCTAGAAAATTTTGTATTTGTAATTTAAAATTTTAAGAATCAATGTTATGATGGTAAATAAATGTTTTTAAGTTAATTTTTTGCCAAATATATTAATCACTCTGCGGACTTTGACTGAATTGCAATACGGATACGGTATTTACAATTCATTGAGTGGAAATGTTTGCTTATCTGCGATACTAGACACTCCCTGCAATTGCGTCACGGCGTGTACTACGTGGTGGGGTTAACTTTAATGGAGGATGGGTGCTTGATAGGCGGGGAAACTTACATTGGATGATCGCAAAGTGACCAGGAGATCGCTGCGTATGGTGTTGATCTTGCTGAGGTAGCTCGTCCGGTAGCTCAGATTCAGATTGGGAAACAGGCCAGCGATGATTACCGGTGCCCTGCAATCGTAATCGGATGAGTAGGGATGGCGTTACAATCAATCATTATCAATAAATAAAATAAAGTAGCACCAACGCGGGTGGTGCTGCAATCAAATCAGGAGCACGCAATTAACAACACAACACCTCTTCGATTATTATTCGGCTACTTGAGCGGTCTACAGTCCAACTTCGCCAGGGTTCATTAGCCCAACGCAGTCATCAGCGGGTATATATATTTATACGGAAAGTCGTGTATGTTTTTGAGTAGTGCCGCTATTGATAAGTGTTTAGTTGTTCATAAAATATGGCGCAGAACTGAACTTTGAGCGTGCTTTGTATGGTTTTTATACATACAATAGTATCATCATATTCGCTTTAAAATCAGCTGACATGTTCAGAGGCTAAACATTTGTTCGCTACTGTTTTTTTTAAATATGTTTCTTAAATTCTATATGACGAATATTTAGAATTCCAAATATAATTCTAACTTATTTGAACAATAAAGGGAGTGGTTAACGGGCTCTTAATCTTTTGGTGAACTTGAAACCATACTTCAACTATCAAAACCAGACGTATGCCTAATTAAATCAAAAATAATTACATCAGCTGCCGCTTTTACGTTCGCATTACGTTAAAAAGCACGTTTTCCTCTCATCAAGTTTTTATATACCCCAATCTGTTTACGCTGAATTATTTTGTCACGAAACCTTTTCTTGATTAGACGACTTACTCGATTGTAAAGAGAATACTTAAACGAATTCCACCATTTATACGCTTAAAAAAGGAAATTTATTGAATTTTGGAATCGAAAGCCAAATTCGTATAGTTATGATGCCAAAACTAAACAATGAAACAAAGAAGTCTGTATTTCCTGCGCCTTTCAAAGCAATAAGTTCATTATAAAGAGTGTTCACTGCATTTAAATTAGGGGCCAGTGCTGCCAGACACGCAGCCACCGGAGTGGCCAGACTGGAAAGGATAAAACCCGTTAGATTAAAGACGCTCCAAAGCAGCTGAATAAAGTTCAACAAACTCTTAGTTTGCAAATAAAAACAATTGGTTTTTCGAATGTTTCGAATTCACTGCAACAAGTGCTATCGACGCCGCAACGTCGAGCCATCGATGGTCTTCCACATGACCCAGTGCCAACACGTCCTGTGCGCCTCCTGTCTGAGCGAATCCTCGACAGAAAAGAAGTGCCCATTGTGCAAGCGGGATCTGCGAGCAATTCCGATCGACAGAAACTTGCCTGCAAACGTGGCCCACTACTTTGAGGATCCGCTTCGATTCCAGCAGCTCTACCGCAAGATCAGCAAGTTTCAGGCCGACCAGCGGGCATCGGACAACCTGGGATTCTATCGCCAGATGCAGGAGCACGAGAAGAACGAGAGCCGCCTAAAGGGCTTCTGCAAGATGGAGGCGCAGTTCAACCAGCAGATCCAAAAGGAGAAGGAACGGATCGCTGAACTTCGCGCCTACATAAAGTACCACGAGGAGGAGGGTCTCAAGAAGTGGCCACACGCCACGGGAGATGAGAAGCCCTGGAGTAACCAGGCACGTCGCCTGCGGCCCAGGACACCCTCTGTGACCACATCGGATAATACCCAGTCGGATGAGCACATGACGACGTTCTGCCTGGACTCGGACATGGATTGCCTTGAAGAGGACGAAACCCACCGATCCGACAAGAAAACCTTCAACGGGAATATCAAAGATTTTCAAATATAATCACATCTTTCCACAAGTTTTCCTTAACTACGACTAGAATATTAAGATCAATGTTTAACCATTATAGTGTAAGTAATATCAAAATAGGTTCCAGGAGAACTTTAAGCAGAGATCATCAGCATAAATTTAAATCCAGTATCAGCAATCTTTTCGCTAATCTTAGAGTGGACTTCACAATCATCTCGAGCTGTGGAAAATTTCTTCTTTTTAGAGGTCTAGGACAAGTGGATCCCCACTTTGGATTATTACTTTACTTTTATTGCCCACCGATACGAGATGAATGCCACGCTTTCTTTGTGGCCCCCAAGCTGGTCGAAATCCAGCGAGATTGCGAGAATAGGCATTGTGCAATCTTAATCAGATAATTGGGTACGAATTTAACAGCGACAATCGTTCCGATAATTGTTGCCAAGAATGATTTGCGGGCGAAATGTGGGTGGGGGATTCGTTGGTTATCACTGCGAGTGCACCATCGCCAATTGCGCCTCGCAAAGAGAGTACTCGATGGGCAGTGGGCGGCAGGAGGGAGGGGAGCTGCTGGGGGCGGGAGAAAGTGTTTGTGCCGGAGCAAACAACACTATTGACGCCCGGGTGACGTCAATCGGTGACCAATGACCCAGGGCAGCCTCCCCAGTGCCAGTTAGCACGTGGACGATAGGCGGAAGCCTAGCAATTTGCATTCTACGGAGGGCCAACTGGACAAAGGGGCATTGTGAGTCATGGCCAATGGAGCAACCACCTGTTGTGCGCTCGAAACCAAAACAAAACATAGCTACAGTGGAGCCTCGACAAAGAAAACAACTATGTTTGCATACCTTTAACTGCAAGTTCGTTTCATCGCACCGATGGAAATAACTTGATTTTGTTTAAAACAATGGGAATACAAAGTATTTCTTATCACGAAAGTTTATTATCAGTGTGTTCGTTATTGATTATAGAACTATAAGTAAAATCATCGGAGAAAGCTTAAAATATCAGTTCTTTATCTCATCTAACCTTTGTTTAAAGAAATATTTTATCAGCTAATCGAAATCATATATATATGTGCACTAATCTATAGAAAATATAAAAATAATTGATTTGATACATTGTTGTTGTTCATAAACTGGATCTTTGAACTTTGAGGAGTGCAATCCATCTTTTCATGACATTAATATGCAATTAAACTAATCTAGACCGTAAAAGTTTAAGCCAAAACAACAGCCCATGACGATAAGAAGTGAAAACCCAATGAAACTAGGGGGAAACTTTCGAGCTGTGGACTTGCGACCTATGTAGCCAGGTGCCACTGTGCTTCATTTAGCATGCATTGGATAACCTGCGAGTGCGCCTCTAAAAATAACGGCGCTTCTTACTCGCCAGCATTACTTGAACTTGGAGGTTGGGGGCGATACACACACTACCCACAGCACCTACACCAACCAAAACACTTGCGATATATACGCATAGGTGGCTTATGGGATTTATTTGGCTTCCATCTGCGCCCATTTGCACTCACCTCGTCTTGGCGAATATGTAGTAGACAATAAGGGCAACTGATGCAATCTCGATGCCGCCGAGCAAAGAAATCTCGGCGACGCGCTGGGCAAAGTTCAGGACGGTCGTCAACATGATGATGATTATGCTGCGCCCTGGACCTGGACTGGCTGGACCGCGCGCTAGTGCTACTAGTCAGTCAGTGGTGATGCTCCGGCATCAGCCGGCGGGCAAGTGATCGGAAGTGGTCTCGGAAACGTACCGAACCCGACGATTAAACGCGACTAATCAGACGCGAGAGCGACCCTTTTGGTGGCAGCGGCCACAACTACTGCACTGCCATCTACTGCGGTGGCAAAAAAAATATAAATGTTGTTGATGAAAAATGGTGGAGGAGCGCTCCAGCGTTCTCTCTGCGGGATGCCGATGCCGCTCTCGCTCTCCTGGCCGATCGGTGGTGGCTATATGGTATTGCGTTCTACCCAATATAACCAGACATCGGTCGCGACCCGCACATAGAAAATATCGTATGATCCGAGCTTTCAGATTTTGCGCGAGATAGTAGCATCTACACTTTTTTTGGCAAGCTATATAATAAAGTGGGCTTGGAACCGGTTTACCGACAGCTACCTACTATGCTTTGGTGCCGTCGCGAAATTACATCGGTTAATTGAATCAAAAATATATATCCTTTGTTTCCCAGCCTTTTATTCGCCGCACAAAAGGGATTCTGTTCACTCAGAACCGCGCCAGTCGACCGTTCGCAGTGGAATAAGAGCGGCGACGACGCTCGACGCTTAATTAAATGCCAATTAACGTGTGACAATAAGTATATGTGCGGCCCATGGATGTGCGAACGTGTACGAAGACCAAGATCGGCATCGCCATCGGCGGCAGCACGACGGGCGATAACGAAAGCTACAGCCGCCGCCACAGATGCAGATGCCGTGCCGCTGTTATCAGCGCGAGCGGGAGAATGATAAGGGATCGCTCTGCGCGGCAGGCAAGACGACCAAAAAGAGAGCCAACTGAATGATGTGCCTAAGACTAAGAGTTTAATGAGCATTACTGTCGCGCACTCTATGTATTATGAATAAAATTCATACAACTTTTGTGGTTTATTATAATATAAAAGTGTGTCAGCTCTACTCGGGGGAAAGTAAGTTTACTTCTTGGCCGCTGGCTTCTTGGCGGCGACCTTCTTCTTGCGGGCGGCCAGCAGCTTGGCGCGATTGGCCGCAGCCTTGGTGGCCACATTGGCGAAGTGCGACTTGGCCAGGTCGACGTTCTGCTTCTTGGCCTTGGCCAGCACCTTGGCCACGGTGCGCTTCTCGGCGGCGAGGGCGGCACGACGCTTGAGGACCTCGGCGTAGGGGTTCAGCTTGATCAGCTGGCGCACGTTGGTCAGGGGGTTCAGGCGGCGCACGCTGCGGAACACACGCTTGCGGGGATCGCGCAACACCTTGCGGATCTCCTCGGACTTGAGCAGACGCGACAGGTCGGTGTTGGCCATCTTGGGCTGGGGCAGGTTGTAGCCCTTCTTCAAGGTGGACGGCTTCTTCCAGGTGCCGAACAGATCGTTCAGGCGGGCGAAAGCCGACTCGGTCCAGATGACGAAGCGACCGACATGACCGCCGGGGGCCAGCTTCAGCAGATTGAGCTTGTCCACGTTGATGGTCTCAATGCCGGGGATGTTGCGGAAGGCCTGGCGCAGACCCTCGTCCTTGTCGTAGACCACCAGGGGACCACGGCGAGCGATGCGGCGACGGTCGCGCATGGTACCACGGCCAGCACGGAAGCGCTGCGACTTGTACACCTGTGAAATGAATGTGAAAAAAGTTGATGATGAGTCTGTATTTTCCGGGAATTTGGGAATTTGAGTAGTTAAATACAACAGCTGTTGCTCTTCCGTTACCACGATGGAAGCCGTGAATCAAATTTCAATCGTAACGCCAAGAAGAGCATTTTATCTGGCAACGCAGGAGATCGTTGCAAGCATCTGACCACCAGTAGAGTAGCCAGTTGCTTGCACGCTGCCGAGTTTTAAGATCTAAAAAGCATCCGAAAAGTAGGAAGCCAATAAAAAATTACAACCTAGCCATTTAAACATCACAATTCCACGTTTTGTTGGATGAAAATGATGAAGGTAATAGACGCAAGGTTAATGTATATAAACATTCACTTAGTGACCTAACATTCTTTGAATTGAGTTCCTTTTAGGTGTACAAGGTTACCCACCTTCTGGATGTCAGCCCAGATTTTCAGGCGACGCAGGAAGATGACAGCCTGCTTGGTCTTCTGGACCTTCTGCACCTCATCGGACACGACCAGGGGGAACTCGGAGACGCCGTCGATGACATGGCCCTTGGACTGGACCAGAGCGGGCACTCCGGAGGCGGCGATGGCCGACACCAGGGCGTACCGACGCTGGTTGACATTCACCTTGCGGTGCCAGCGACGGAAGGTCTTGGTGGGGGCGAACATGCGTCCACCACGGCACATGTTGCCGAAGGCTCCCTGGCCGGAACGGTGGGTACCGCCACCACGCACACGGGGAATACGGGCCACAGCACGTCCGGTACCCCAGGACTCGGCGGAGGTCTGGTGACCTGCAAACAGGAATTCAAATTGGTTAGACTCACACTAAAGCGGAGTTATTCACAGATTACTCACCAGCCAGCTCGCTGACGGCGTAGGCCTGTCGGTTGTTGCGGCGGAGCAGCTGGTGAACCTCGTTGACCACATCCGGACGGATGGGCGCCTTGAACACTGCCGGCAGGCAGATGTTCTTGCCCTTGGCTGGCTCGTTCTTTTCCGTGTACACGGAGACCAATGGCCTGGCGTTGCCTAAGCTCTGAAAATTGACATGGTATTCGGGTTTAGTTCACTGATCATCTCTCATCACAAAAAACAACAACCGCATTTCGCCATCGCCGCACATTCCAAACACGTGGAGGTTAGGGCGACACTTTTGCACTATTTTCGCGTCGTTTCGTGTGTTAAATCCAATGTTTTTGGGTCTGCGGCGGTTGCGGAGTGCCTTGGGCTTCGTTTCTCACCATTTTCGTTGATTTTCAAACCCAATGAAAGGTGCTATATATTCTGCAAACGCAGATACCGTCCTCTTTTTATTAAGAAGAACGAAGAAAGAAAGAGAGCTGCCGGAAATGGCCGCCAATCGCGTTCCAGGCGCATGGTTGCATTCGCTAACAGCGGCAAGTGTCACGCTAACAGGGCTGCTTTGGCGCTGTCCAACACTTTTAGCTATTTTTCTATCTGTAAGAAAAGATTTGGTTTATTATTAATTAAACTATAATATATAAAACCGAAATTTGAACTTATCGATAACTTATTTTGAATATTTAAAGAACAAAAATAAAACTTTTGTAATTTAACCGCAGCATAACAAAATCAAACAGTACAGAATATTAAAATAAAACATTCTTTTTTAAAAACTAGCTTTGACAATTTTTGTTGGTAAGAAAAAAACGCTTAATTTCTTGCTTAAACTATTATGTATCTGTTAGTATAAAATACAATAATTTAGTAAGTATTAATCAATTAATTATTAATTAACAGCATTCTGTTATCAGTTTATATAGCTATAAAATAGCTAAATCCACCCCACTAGTGCGAAGCGGCAATTGTTTTTGTTTACATACGAAAAAAACAGTCTTAAAAACTTAAAAATTAATAAGAAATAATGGCTGGCGAAGTTATTGTGGATGCCCTGCCCTACATAGATCACGGCTATGACGATGTGGGCGTGCGGGAATCGGTAAATATACAGATATTCATTTTGCACGTTGAAACTGTCTCTGAAATGGCATCATGTTAATCCAAAGGCACTTGCCATGGTGGAGGAGGAATGCCGGCGCTATAGACCCACCAAGAATTACCTGGACCATCTGCCACTGCCCGCCAGCTCGCCCTTTGAGACTCCGCTGATGGCCAACGAGTTCGACCGCATCCAGAACCGGCTGCCCATGGAGACGCTCTCCATGAAGCGCTACGAACTGCCACCGCCGCCATCGGGCAAACTTTCCGAGGTGTCCGCCTGGCAGGAGGCCATCGAGAACTCGATGGCCCAGCTGGAGCACCAGTGGGTGCGCTCCCTCAACCTGGAGCTGATGCTCGACTACGGCACGGAGGCATGGAAGGCATACCTGGAGGTGTTCACCGCCATGCAGGCGAAGGCGCAGCTCCAGCTGCAGCAGCTGAAGAAGGACATCCAGGATGTCAACTGGCAGCGCAAGCAGGCGCAAACGCAGGCCGGCGAGCGACTGCGCTCCCTGGAGGCCCACTGGGTGCTGCTGGTCTCCAAGAACTACGAGATCGAGACGGAGTGCGTCGAGCTGGAGAAGATCGTCCATGCCGCCCGCCAGCATCTGCAGAGCATTGCCCCGCAGCCCAGCGCGAATGACACGGCTCCAACGCCGGAGCACACGAATGGGTTCGACCAGGACGACTTGGCCGAGAGCAACGGCAGTAGCTCCAGCAATCCGGATCCAAGCCAACCTGGCGATGATGGAGCAGATGCCGATGGTGACAGCAAGGAGGAGGACAAACCCGAGGCCCAGGAAGAATCCTCCAATGGGTCAACGTAGATTTAGTACACTGAGCGAAAGCATGAAGCAAGTTAAAGGAAAATTCACGACTGTAACTAAATATAAAGGATATTAAACAAAACAGCTAAAAATCTTAGATTTATATTTATTTTTTAAAATTGGTGCACAGATTTTTATATTTTATATCAGTTTGGTAGTGTTGTAAGTTTTTTATACGAAGAATAGCATTTTTCAATGTTGCAGCTACGGTCACACCAATTGGATGTTTACAAGTTTCGTTTACGAATTAAGTAAAAACAAATATAAATAAATACAGAAACAACTAAGGATGGCCCACTACAAAGGTGCCGCCAGCGAGGCGGGCCGTGCCGCCCAGCTGATGAAGAAGCGGGAGATCCAGCAGCAGGAGATCGAGTTCCGCAAGAAGAAGATCGAGGAGGAGCTCAAGCTGGACAAGATTGAGAACAAGTTTGCCACCCACTACGATGCCGTGGAGCAGCAGCTCAAGTCCTCGACCATTGGTCTGGTCACCCTCGACGAGATGAAGGCCAAGCAGGAGGATATAGTGCGGGAAAGGGAGAAGAAGCTCGCCCAGAAGAAGGACGAAAAGGATCGGGAGAAGCAACGCGCCCTGGAGGCCATTCAGGCGGAGAAGAACAAGCAGAAGCGACAGATCCAGGCGCTGTCCTTCAACCTGGACGAAGACGAGGAGGAGGAGGAGGACGACGACGAGGATTGCGACAAAAGGCAGCTGAAGATTAAGCAGGAGGATCAGGCCAAGCCCAAGTGGACGGAGATCAAGGAAGATATTTTGCCCATAAAGAAGAAGAAGATATGCAAGAATCCCGACGTGGACACCTCCTTTCTGCCAGATCGCGAGCGCGAGGAGCAGGAGAACAGACTGCGCGAGCAGCTGCGCCAGGAATGGGTCATGCAGCAGGCGGAGCTGAAAGACGAGGACATCTCCATCACGTTCAGCTACTGGGATGGCTCCGGCCATCGGCGCAACGTGCTGATGAAGAAGGGCAACTCCATTTACCAGTTTCTGCAAAAGTGCCTGGAGCTGCTGCGCAAGGAGTTCATCGAACTGAAGACCGTAATGGCCGACCAGCTGATGTACGTCAAGGAGGACCTGATCCTGCCGCACCACTACTCCTTCTACGACTTCATCGTGACCAAGGCACGCGGCAAATCCGGCCCGCTCTTCCAGTTCGACGTCCACGACGATGTGCGCATGATCAGCGACGCCTCCGTCGAGAAGGAGGAGTCCCATGCGGGAAAGGTGCTCCTCCGCTCCTGGTACGAGCGCAACAAGCACATCTTCCCAGCCAGCCGATGGGAGCCCTACGATCCCACCAAGTCCTACGACAAGTACACCATCAAGGACAAGGATAAGAGCAAAAAGTAGTGCTTAGGGCAGTTGTTGCCCGAATAATTGTACGATATAATAATGATTGCTTCAATACAACAAAACAAACAAAAAATAACTATAATATTTATTTGATTTTTTCATCAGATTTACAATCAGATTAAATAAACTGATCAAAAAATGCCATACTTCTCAGAAGAATACCCCTAATTATTTCAAAACCAATTTAGCAGAGATTTTAGTTCATAAACACATCAGAATCATAGAACATTCAGTTACTCAGCACTTCGTATTGGTTGCAATGAAAAAAGAACTTTTAGATTTATATATTTTTTTTTATTTTTAAATATTTTTGTAATACACCAACTGTCACCAATAGTTACTCGAAAAAAGTCGGATATAGCGGGAAAATAGCTAGCCCGCCAGCACCAATAGCAACATTGAATTTTTTGCGCCAGCGAAATCCGCGTCTTTTTATAACAACCAAGCGTAAATTAGTAATAATAATAACTAATAAAATAA
Organism: Drosophila simulans; assembly: GCF_016746395.2. Classification (NCBI taxonomy): domain Eukaryota; kingdom Metazoa; phylum Arthropoda; class Insecta; order Diptera; family Drosophilidae; genus Drosophila; species Drosophila simulans. Next base: position 24,066,517 of record NC_052523.2, on the reverse strand, counting down.
ATTGCAAGTAAAATGTAAATTCATGTTTGGGATAGGTATCGATTTAGTGCCAAGGAAATGTACCCGGCGCAACCGGCAAAGGTGGCGCCGGCTGGTCAACCGATATCCGCCGGAAAACGACCGCGCCAGGGCCCTGTCCGGATGAGGCCCATCTCTTTGCCCGTCTTCGAGCTGCCGGAGTACGTGTGCGTGGAGACCAAGTGGGTGACACGCAAGTACGCGATAGAGAATGGCATTCCGGTGCAAGGACTGCATGAACCGATCACCAATGGAGACGCTACAGAGGCCGCCAGGAAATCACCAGAGCAGAGGAGACTCAGCGAGGTCACTGGGATGTTTATTACCGAGGTGACGGTGCCGCGCAGAGAGCGCGCCATTCAAACCGAGAAAGCGGGCACTAAGGATGTGGGCGTTCAGTGCCGTCGGGATTCGGAGGAGTGGTATTTACCGGAGGAGCTGCCTAAGGATACCGGTACTGAGGCCTCCGATTCCGACGAATTTCTCACCTACGTGAGCGAGAACACATTCATATTTCCCAATGGCATGCTGGAGTGCGCGGTGTGCGGCGATGTGGCCAACACCTTGCTGGAGCACCAGGCCCACATGACCGTGCACCACGGACCTAGTGCTCTGTGCTTTCGCTGTGGTCAACGTCTGGACCACAAGAAACTATTGAAGCGTCACAGTCTGAGCTGTCCCGCTCTGGCGCCCAGGAAGTCATCCATGCTCTTTAAATGCCCACATCCACTCTGCAGCAGCATGAGCCACTCAGAGATGCAGTTGCTCAAGCACCTGAAACACCATAGCGGCAGGAAGTGCTACAGATGTCTTCAGTGCAAGCGTTACTTTAAGACCACCACCTCTCTTTTGGTACACCGAAAAAAGGAGCAGAGTTGTGCCAAGGCGAAAGTGGTCGCCCTCTTTCGCAGACACAACGGGTTGCCCCATGGAAGAGGTGATCCCAGACGTTGCTCAGTTTGTTTGAAGCGCTTCTGCAGCGAGCGGGTATGCCTGCGGCACCGGAGACAGTGCATCCTCGGCCATTATAGACGGCTGTCCAAGGTCCTCGAGAAGGAGCTATGAACAGCATATACAAATCTTGACCTAGCTGGTATTTATTAGTATTTAGAAATCGATAACAATAAAACGAATAGATCCTACGAAGCCTGGACGCCGTGAGCCTTCTTCAGTCCCTGGAACAGCATTAGTTTCTCCCGGTTAACTTCCTTAAGCGTTTGCACCGCCAGCTCCAGTTGCACCTTCTTCAGCGCATGTTCACTGGCGATGTACTGCTCAATGAACTTCAGGCTGATCTCATCGGCGGCGAAATCGGGCTCCTTCTTGCCAATGGCCGTATGGATTTCCTGCTCAATGTTATGCTTATCGTCGTGTCGTCGGAAGACGCTCCTTAGCTCCGTCAGAGCACTTTCCGCCGGCGTGGGAAGCAGTTTGCCCAGTTCGGTCAGTGCTGCCTGATACTCCACTGGGATGTTGTGTAGCTTGTAGCTCAGGGCAATCAGCTCCACGGCATTGTGCAGATAATCCCGACGGATCATGTCGTACAGAAGGTCGTCGATGCAGCGGTGCCAGGCGTAGAAGAAGGCCATGGGTCCAAAGTGGCGGGTGGAGCGCAGAAGATCGAACTGCTTGGACTCGTTGAGATGCTCGAACACACGCGCTGAAATGTTGTGGAACTCCGGCTCATGTGGCTCGTACTGCACCAAGAGGCGATCCAGGATGAACTCGTACTTGTGCTCCGCCAGGCACTTGGCCAGCAGCTCCTCCAGCGCGAACATGCGTGGAGTGTATGACTGGCGACCCTCCAGCGGGAAATACAACTGGTTCATGCGCTTCGTGGTATCCAGAGTGGCGTAGGCCAAGGTTCCGTCCGTATCCCGGACGATTACCTTGCGTTCCGACTGCCGTCGGCCGAAGGTGATGTCCGTGAATACGAACTTGGAGTTGGCGAAGTCCTTTAGCGCCGCATCCTTGGCTATCACCCGCTCCACATCCTTTTTGATCTGCACAATGGGTGGCATTTGCAGCATGTGCTGAGCCCGCACCACCAAGTCCTGGAACTCGTTGTCCAGCTGCTCGTTGCTCATGAACTTCGTTTCGCTGCTGTTGTCCGGCACCGTGCGCTTCCGATACACCTTGTCCAAGTTCAGTTGCGTCATGGACTGGAGCAGCCGCTGGGTTTCGGCATCCGTGAAGAGCGGCTGTGGATCCCGCTCGTACTGCAGGGCGGCGGGCTTGGTGGGCGCCGAGGACACCTGCCGGATGGCTTGGCGCACTCCTTGGAGGCCATTCAGCTGGCGCAGGCTCCGCAGCAGGTGCATTTTCAGTCAATAAATCCGCAACAAAAATACACGAGACGGGTCCAGAAATTAGTGAGGGTAGCGCGGTGTTTTCCAACACTGCTTGGTAGTGATGAAAACGGGAAACTTATTACATTTAATGCATTTATTTAATGTATGGGATAAAAACATTTTTTAGGCGCACATTTGTAATGCGCCTTATTTTTAAATTTCATTCATAATATGCAATATTTGTTAGATTTGTTAGCAAAATAGGAAATTTTTTTATCTACATAAGAATTAAACGATTATTAACTACTTGTTATTGTTCCCATTTTACCAGAGGACTCAATTGTATAACTATGAGCAATAGCAGCTTGTGTCACCGCTGGATTTCAATGATAGGAGCAATCGCCTTTAGTGCCAAATTGTAATATTCATGAAATTTGGAAAATAACAGTGGTCCTCTCTTCGACATACGAATACCCCTACTAGCGGCTTATCTCGCGATCTGACTGCGGTCACACTTGACCAATTGCATTTAGCTGGAAAAAAAGCTGCTGGCGAAAATTGGCAATAAAGTGCAGGAGCAGCCCAATCATGGAACAGGCCGAATTGGGCAGTGCGTGCCTTGCAGCGCCTAAGCGCCGCTTCCCGGACAACGAGCGTTGTGGGAGGGAGTCGGTCGCCGTGCTCGTGCAGCCAGTGCTGCAACAAATCCCGGCCGAGGAGGAGCCAGAGATAAAACAGCGCAAAAAGGAGCAGGAGCAGAAGGAGGCCGTCGACCAGGACACGGATCCCAACCTCATGGACTTCTGTGATGAGCTGCTCTTCGAGATCTTCCAGTACCTGGACACGTCCTCCGTTCTGGCGGTGATGCAGTAAGTAGCCCGCTATCAACAAAGATCTCAGGATCGCTGAGATTTCCATGTCCTCTCCATATAATAACATTCCGTAATATTCCAGTTGCTCGCCGCGCCTTGAAAACCTCCTACTGGATCATCGCTTCTACCATAACATAGACTTAAGCAACGGGCCGCTGCCTATGGGCATCCTAGAAGAGATTCTTGGTCGAGCCACCGAAAAGACACACACCATTAAAATCTGCGGACCTCCATCCTCGCAGCATGTTGCAGGCGAATTCCGCCAGTTCACCCAAACGCTAAGCTCCGTTTTCCCCAGGGTTGTCCAGCTAAAAGTGCTGGAGCTGCAGGGCGTCAGCCTGGACTTCGAATACGTGAGTGCTGGCACCTCGCAAGTTTCCTTGGTCTACCTCCATTTTTTCCTTTCTTCAGATACACATAACTGAGTTCCCGGCCACTCTGAAGCGTCTGAAGCTGAAGGACTGTAGCGTTAGGGTTGGCGACACGCCAAAAAGCATTTTTTACTCTATAGAGCTGCATCTGCTTGATCTAGAGGTGAGTTTGAGCGAACGACAGCCCAATGAATAGCCTAACCCCGTTTTATTTAGGACCTTAGTATTGAGGACAACAGCTGGTTCGAGCCGTATTATATTATGGGCCTGTCGAAGCTACCTTCCTTGCGGCGTCTTAGTCTTAAGGGCTGTCAGGCGCTGTGCAAGTTTGTGCCGTATGGCAGCATGGCGGCACGTTTCGGTTTCCAAAAACTAGAGGTTGGCATAGGTGCTATCGTCGAACATTCTTTATAAAGGGTTATTTATTTCAGTCACTAGATCTTCGCCAGACGCCCATCAACAACTCAGATCTGCAGTGTTTCAGCGCCATCGAGAATCTCAAAGAGCTGCTGCTTGAGTCGCCACAGATCCCGCTCTCCAAACAAGCCGTTGCTAAAAAAAATAGCAACGGCAACGCCACTGACGAAGCTGCTTCCCCGCAGCCTGATTCACTGAAAGTGCTTAGCGATGACGAGCCGTCCACATCGCGGGCCGCCATGGAGCATCTGCGTGCATGCAAGGTTTCATTCAATTTGGACAACTGCAACGAGAGAAAGGAGCAGAAGTCGCCGGTGCCAACTGAACCTCCTTCGGAGGGCCAGGACCTCCAGGCGAAACGAATCCGAGCACCATCAGAATCCGATGATGAGGACACATCATCCACCTCAGGGTCTTCGTCGGACAAATCGGAGGTTCTACCGTTGCCCAGTAATGGTCATAACGGTGCTGCTGGCGTCGACTTGCCGCCACGTCCACATGCAGCCAATGCAGGCAATGCAGCCAATCTCGAGGCTCCCGTGCAGGATACCGGGTTGGAGCCCAGACCCCCGCGCGCCTACGTCTACGTACCCGACGCCGAGAACGCTAATAACCCGCGCCAACAGCGTGGTGTTGTGGCCGTATTTGCACAGGGAACGGAGCAAAGGTATATCTATGTCAATCAACAATTCTCACTCCCGATAAATGTTCTGATGCCGACGCGACGCCATCGTACGAATCCGCGTCCGAACTACGATCAGGTGGTTAGCCATCCGATGTTTTGGAACATGCTTGAGCCACTGGATCGCGACTATTCTCGCCGAGTGCGGCCACGGCCGCTTTCCTGTCAGACAACACCTCAATACTACGTCACCGATCGGGCGATGTATAGCTTTGGCCGAGCTGATCGACCGGTGCAGCCGGACGTTGTCTGGATCCGGAACATCAACCGCTCGCCAGATAACAGACTGGAGCGACTGTCGTTGCGAAACTACCATCTCATCACAAATCATACCCTGGAGCACCTGGTGCAGTGCTCCCCGAATCTGGTGTACATCGATGTGAGTGGAACCAGCGTCACGCTTCCGGCAATTCGGCGCTTCAGGATCTCCAAACCGAAATGCGAAGTGGTCGCCAACCACTTGGAGGAGATTGAAAAACTTCCGGAGGTGGAGCCACAGGAAGAGGACGACACGGTGGTGGTGCTGCTGCAGCCGCCGCCGCGCGCAGACGGCGACCAGCCACCGAAATCGCCACCGCCACAGGAGGTGGTGGCTCCTTAGAATATTGTTTTTAGAGATTCCGTCGAAGTGGGCCGTGCTGGATTAATTTTTTTTTAGAAAGAAGACGACATGGCCAAGCCGATGGATCCACAACGCTGGCTACAAGCGAGTGCTGTAGCTCAGCCACCTAGTATTACGTTTGACTATCCGAGTCCTTGTAATATACACGCCAGGCTAAACGCACTGTATAAATCAAAACCACAATTCAATTCCTTTAGCTAGGCATTAAAGAACGCGCGAAATCCTTTTGGTAAATATGTATAATGAAATGTTTATTTGGTTGGTATGTAGCGCGTAAGGACAGGCCAATAGTTCGGTGTCTCGAGTTAAAAATGTATATAAACTATAAAAACAGTGTAAAACTGAACGCTTTTCATGTTTACTTGTCGACGCCATCCTCCTCTTCGGCATCCGACTCCTCCTCGGTATCCTCCGACTCGGTCTCCGATCCGCTGGAGCTCTGGCAATCGGAAATCTCGCCGGTGAAGAAGATCACCGCCTTGGGAATCACGCGCTCCTTCAGGTAGAAGCCCACCTCAAAATCGTTTTGGAGCATAGCCTGTGGGAGATGCATGTAAGTCGATCGCACATCGCTGTCCTCCAATCTTACATTGACGTCACAGTAGTTGGGGTCAAGGGTATCTTCCGGCAAAAGGGGCGGCGAGAAGAACTCAAAGAACGACGGCTCTTGAATTTCTGTTCGATGAGTGATTCAACTAACTGCTGTGAAATTTTGTTGCTACCAGATGGCTTACCGGTTTTGGTCTGGTCCTTGGACTGCTTCCAGTCGATGACGCAGCCCTCGCACTTGTAGATCTCGGCGCCATCGTATACGAGCGGATCGTCTGGATCCGGCAGGCAGTTGAGGAAATATGTCTTGGTCAGCACCGTGTTGGTGAAGTAATCATTGGGATCGAAGTGGAACTCGATGTCAAACTTCACCACGGGATCGTTGTAGAGCCGAGAACGGATGTCGCTTAAGCACTGCGGGAAAAATTTCAATTAAAATTAAAATCCCTAAAATCCGATCCATAACATACCTCTAATATCTTCTCGTCCCTCTTGCTGATGAACTCCGTGTACGATGCTTTGAGAACCCTCAGCCAAAAGTTGGACACGCTCTGAGTGGTTTCCACGTCACCGTGGTTTTGCTTCCTAAACTCGCTGCACGATGGGGAATTGGGAAATTGGGAATTTTTTGGTCATTTGGAAATCCGAGGTCTTGTTTAACCAACACCATTGTTTGACTTACTCTAGAATCTTCTTGCGCTTATCAAATATGATGTTGTGCTTGTCCTCGTACTTCTTCTCGATGTTGTAAATGTCGCGCTGCAGAGCCACATCCAGGTTAATGGTCTCCAAGTAGAGCTGCTTCAGGTCGGTAATGGTTTTCTTCTCCTTCTCGGTGAAGTTCAAGACCGGCTCCGCCTTCTGTGGAGCGGTGTACTTCACCCGCGGCGGGTTTCGGTTTCGCACAGTTTCCATTTCGACAGGATAATAATCAAAAGAGAATTAAAAAACAAATATTTCTTGAAACGATGTTTTTTTTCAAGTATAAAATGTGGACGGGTGCGTTTTCGATGTGACTGCCGTTGTGGGAATGAAAAGTAGCTCTATGAGTTTCCCAAAACTCCCAGCACAAAAGTCAAGGCCCGCTTTTCACCAAAGCGCTGGAACTAACTAGATGTACTAGAAAATATTATAGAATCTATTTTTCTTTCTAAGCTACATTTTTAAGCCCACTTTTTAGGTACCCTTTCGCTTTACTTGGCCCATTGAGATGCAGGCCATGTTTATTGGCAATTTAACGCACATTTAATTCCTGCTGTTTTCCTGTTTATATATTTTTGGTTTCCCCAAATTTTTTGTTTGCTTCCGCCAACTTTTCATTTGGCATGTAATTAAGTGTGGGCCAGCTGCTTGGACTGGGTGCTGCCAGCCTCCATCCTAAGTGTATGCAAATCACGTGCTGAGTGCCGCCAAGGGTTCAGGTTCAGCCATCGCCATCGCCATCGCCATCGCCTCCTGGAGTCTGTTAAATGGAGCGTGGACCCAGTTTCTGGGCTTGCCGAGAGTCCTGCGCCCGGTTTCGGTTGTCTTTTGTCGCTGGTTTTAATAATGTGGGCCAGGCTTAGTGCCATATGTCCGGCTGTGAAAAACAACAGAAACGTACGGCTGGAAAAAAAGTGTAAAAAAAGAGTGAAATTGTCGCTTAGGCAAACATTTCAAAATGAAATTATGAGTGGGCCAGTGGCGGCGGGCGAAAAAAAGTGTAAACAAATTTAGCCAAGCGGAAGTCCAGACACACACACACACTCTCTGCACACACACACACATCCGCCAAGGGAAAGCCGCAGAGGAAAAGCGGGAAAATGGGGGATCGCATTGTTGTGCGCTGTTGAATGTTTGCCCACAAATACAAACACACACGACACACAACACACGGCACATGCACTTGTCCAGTCTCCACAGGACATCCAGCACTCGCTGCTCTCGTATTTGATATTATTAAATTTTTTCCCTAAATACCGCTGGGAAATTAAAAAGAAATCATAACGCAAATAGTGTAAGGCAGCCAGCCATCTGATGATGACGGCTCCGGCTGGCCAATTTCCACATTTGGACGAGTGTAAGCCTGCACTGTGCGAAATAGTTGGTATAATTCCTCGTCAGTATAATGGAAAGTATCTCAGTATCTCAGCGGAATTGGAATATGCAAGATAGTTAATGATCCACACTATTTCAGGACGTTTTAACGAAGGATTGATGGTAATAAGCTACTCGGGCATTTTCAATTTACATTTCGGTCATTCAATTAGGCGGTGCATAAAATGTAGCTACATAAGTAATGGAGCAGCCCCCTCATCATCATCAGCATCATCAGGATCACTTGGAGGAGTACGGGGACCATGGCCATCACCCACGTGATTGCCGCTCGTCGGAGGTCGTCAGTGCCGGGAGCGTCAACATAGTTTGAATTTAATTAAAACCAAAATTAGTAGAGCCCAGAGTGGAACGGTTTGGGGCAGCCCGACCAACCGGAGCAACAGTTACTTGGCGCAGGGATTAAAGCTCCTGCTGCCGCTCCTTTCTGGCAAAAGTGCATGTCTGCAGAAAATCGAATCAGGAGCTCAACATCCTCATCCACGAGCCAGCCCGGCATCCCAGCAACCTGGAACTCCTCCGTTTCCATCCATCCACCTGGTCCTGAACCTGAAGCAACGGCGCCATGCCGAAATATCTGCAACAAAAGCATAAGATGTAGTGCGGCATTTGATGATGAAACGACGTGTTAATTAAGGTCATAATAATTCAACTTAAATTGAAAACTTGCCCGGGCCCAGCGACGCAACCATGGCAAGGCAAGGCACTCAGTAACCATTTTCGGGTGGTCGGGCATCGGGCATTGGGCGAAGGGCATCGCATCCTTGGAATCCTGGCCAGGCTAAGCTGATTGCAACAAATTATTTTGCACCTTGGTTGAACTTTCCTTGAGCTGCAGACAGCATGGCGTTGATAAACGAATTTTGTTAGTTTGCTTTGCTTATTTTAAATGGAACTAGGTGGTGGCCAGGACTGCCAGGACTCCCAGGATCAGGATACGCGAGTGGCTGGTGAAGGGGCCAGTGTTGCCTTTGGTTTTGCATAAACCAGACAACGCATCTAATAAGTTGCAGCTGTCGGTTGCCACCGTCTCCCTGCATTTCAGTTTCAGCCAAAGAAGTTGAAAGTTTTTACTGGGCCCCGCCTAATGCCTCAAAGTGCAGAGCTGTGTTTGCCATTAAATGATATTAGTTAAATGATAATTAACAGCTGGAAAACTTGCGAAATATCTTCGTCTAATTTGCATAGCCAGCTAATTGGCTTAGAGGGTCATTGCTTTTCCTATTTTTAGCGCCGAAATATCCTTGCTGCTGCACGGCGAATATGAGCATAAAATTTGATTGACAGCTTATTAATACAATTATCTGAAGGGTAGTCCTTTGTAGTCCTTTGAGGTGCTGTAAGTTGTAATGTGCAGAAGGATATGAAGTGTTTTGCATTTAATTAAAATTGCCAAAGTCCTTACAGCTTGTGAAATCATCATAGTTTTAAAAGGGTTTTAGATATGAACTATAAATTATATAATAATATTTAATATAAATACTATAATAGTTAACAACTTAGATAGAAATTAAGTGAATATTTTGGTGGCAACAAGATTGCACATTTTCTTTGAGTGCCCCGATAAAATGGTAGCTTAGTTGCTCATAATTAACAACCACACACCTGCATTTCGTCTTGCCCGACATCCTAATTCGAATGCTATTCATAAAGCACACACACACACACACACAGACGCACGCACACACGTGTGGGCACAAGGAGCAGATCCTTGCCAGCCGCAGGATAGTTTGGCAAACGCTTCCTCGGCGCCGCACCGCCGCACCACCTCCGCCGCCCGAAAACTTTTTACTAATTTACATTCATTACACACATTTGCAATAAAACTAGAAACCCAACTCGTACACAAATTCAGACGCCCATCTATACATATGTATGTGTGTGTGTGTACATAACGGCTTCGAGGAGTGTGCGTGTGTGTGTGTGAGGTGTACATACGACTACATTGACATTTTACATGCTTCATTAGCGTGTAAGCGCGGTAATAATGAAATTTCCTTATGGCTGCATTTCCCAGGAATACGGGCCAACTCCTGCATATTGATGCAAAGTTTTCGGTGGCGCAAAACTTGCGGCTATGTTGCCACAAAATTTATGCTCCGTTTTTGGCACCTCTTAAAGGCGCATTAAAGTGGCGCATTCGCATCCGCTGATTGCTAACCGAAAAGCGAAACAGACAATGACAATCGAAATTGCTCAGCATTTCGACAATCAAATCAGCCAAACAAGACAAACACGACAACATAAAGCGAAGACATACAAATTTGTCAGCAGTCAGTCAAAAATGAGCAGCGGAAATGATGGCAGCCCCGCCGGAAACGGAACGCGACAAGGTGGATGGTTGGCTGGGTGGTTGGGTGGTTGGGTGGTTGGGTGGCATTTATTCTTTCTGCTGCACAGCTGATGCCACATGACCTCCCCGTGACTTTTGCCTGCCTGCTGCGCTGCTGCCTGAAATTAAAATTGCATTACGGCCCGGAGCTGGCAACGTATTGGGTTCAGATTTGGTTGGCTTTCGCCTTGGAACGCTTCGGTTTGCTGATGGGCATGATGCTGCTGCACTGGAAAAAAACAGCAGCACTCTTTTTCCATTTAATCTATGTGGCAAACTCACTTGCAGCTTGTTTTATGGCAATGCATTCGAAGCAAGTTGGTGTTTCTTCGACTGTATGCTCATGTGTTTGTGCTGCTTCCATAAATATTTCAATATTTGTGCACATTTGAAGCTGCTTAGCCTTAGCCACGCCCAGTGCCAGCAGCCAACAGCCAACAGCAGCGGCGAGCAAGTCAGGCAGGAAATAGTTTAATTAAAATTCCTTTGGCAATGTCATTAAGGACATTACATTTTGTAGATTCTGCTTTTGCTGCCGCTGCTGCTGCTGATGCTCAAGGTATTTGGTGAGGCCTGCCAGGACGAAGGACATTTCAATAAGACACGAAGCTGCCCTGCCCGGGCAGCCCAGCCAAGCCAAGGACCAATGAATTTCATTGTTTTCGCATGCAAATTTGCAATGTGCCAAGCTGAACAAAGCGTGGGCCAAGTCACAAAACACAAAGCAGCAAACAAAAGTTAAACGATGCGATCCTTTAAAGGGCCATAACGCCATGTAAATTCCCTTAGCTCCAACTCCCAGCTCCAACTTGGACTCCAACTCCCGCCGATGATGATGAGGAGTGCCGCTGCGAGGCGGCAAAAACAAGGGCATAAAACCTAAATGCAAATAGCCAAAGGTTCGATGTAAAAAAAATCGTATACACAATGCATATAAAAGAGCAAATAAAAATGAAAAAAGAAGCGCACAAAAAGCCAAAAAAAAAAAAAATAAAACAAAATAAAAAACAATTGAAAGAACAAAGAAGCGGCTAGGAAAACAACAAGATTAAAATGAAAACAATCATGACAATCAGGGACCGCAAATGTCAAATTAAATTATCAATAAATTCCCACCAAGGAGCCATGCCGGACGCAAATTCGTCCTTGCTCCTGCCGCCGATGGCACTGGCAATATCAAGTATACGCCACCGCCACTCCACCCTGACCATCACCATCACCAGGAGCAGGAGCAGGAGCAGGAGCACAAACGGCGCGATGGTCATCACCACCCACGCCATCGATGGGGGCGTTTGTAGCACATAATGAAATCATTTACAAAATGAAAACAACAGCAGCAGAAGGAGCAGCAGCAAACCGATGAGCACTGTCCAAAAAAGGGGGAAAATATTTTAAAATGTTGCACTGACAACCTGTCAAAAGCTATGGAAATAATAGTTTCCTATCTCTTTATTGAGTTCCTTGTTTTAGGACTAAGGACCTCTTTACAATAGCAAAGCAATCGTATGTTTGATGGCATAAACTATTCAATAGAAGTTTTGTAATCGTATTATTATGTAGTTTCTGTTTTTCCTACTTAAAAAAGTTATTTTTATCCTTATTTTGATAAATGAAATTATAGTGCTTATTTGAAAATTTCGCTCTCTGCAGCGATTGAGACAACAAACGACAAAGCAGCGATGGCACGATGCGTATTTAGAATGATTTTGCCCGTGGGTTGCATGGGATGTGGTTTGCTTTTTCCGCTGGTCCATGTCCCGTGTCCGATGTCCCGTGTCCCATGTCCAATGTCCAATGTACATCTCGATGGCATTCCGGCGCACTCGTCACTGGGGCGAAAAACAGAGGACTTTGCACGCCATTGAGCTGACGGCGGTGCTCCGGCGGAAGGAGGAAAAAAGGACGAAAGGCACACTTGCAAATCATAAAACAACAGACGCGAAGAAAATGTTTTTTAAATCTTCATAAATATTCATTATGGGAGCGGGGCATGGCAAATAGTTTGGGGCTGTCGGCGATGCCAAACTGGGCCTGGACACTGGCCAGTCCTGGCGAGTCCTGGCGAGTCCTGCGACTCCTGGATAAACAAGAAGACGGGCAAGGAGCTGGTAACCATTGGCACTCCGAAGGCGGCCAGTGGGCGGTAAGCTTCATTTCGCAGATGGCAGTACAAGAAGTTTGCCAGAAAACAAAAACAGAAACGGCCAAAATAACAATAAACTGGCTCGAGGAGCCTAAGTAAGAAAAGAAAATGAATTGGGGGCGCATTTCAAGTGTGTGTCGGCCTTGAAGCGTGAAGATGAGGCCCGAAACCGAGTCTAAGTTCATGTCCATGGCCAAAATGGGCCAAATGGGCAGAATGGCCAATGGAACGAGACCAGCAGCAGAAAAAAAGCAAACAACTATAAATAACACAGAACTCCGATGGACAGAAGGGCGCACCACAAAGCTGTCAATTAGCAGAGTTTCTTACTTAATTTTGGAATTTTCAAATATTTGGGGGGGGGCCGAAACAAGAAGTCCAAAATACCAATAAACATCATGGCGTGGTCAAGTTTTGAGGGTTTTGCAAGATGTTACCAGATGTAACACTAAATATTTGTACAATAGGTTGCTGCTCGAAGTAATAAAAAGACAGACACTGTTCGTTTTTGCCACATCGGTTTCTTTATATTACTAATATATTCCTCTATTTTCATTAAAGAAAACTTAAAAATATTAAAATTATAGTTTAATATAGTTTACCAAGCAGTTCGAGTTAAGAGCAAATATCTCCTTTTACCAAGAGAACATTTCCCACTTAAAATAAATATGCAAAAAGCTTTAAGCTTTCGCATTCTTAGAGGGAATTTGAAAGCGGTATCTCATTTGAAATTAGGTTAACTAAAATGAACACAGTTATAGGCATTAAAGGATATCCCAAATATTTAAACTTCTTATGTATAAAAAAACAATAAAATAAATAAATAAAAATAAATTCGTTCGTCTGTATTATTCCAATCATAAATTCTGTTTCTTTTTGTTTATAACTAAATTAAAATATCTTACAAAATGCTTAAAACTAGAACATAAGCACTGCTATCCCTAATATCTCGCCGCGAATAGGTTCCATAATCGGCCCACTATTCTCTCTTAAGTTCTGCGGCGAGAAATTTTCTCTTCGCTTGTGGCACACATTCATTGCGATTGCGGCTGTCGAACGGCAGCAAACAAAAAGAGCAACAGCAACAACCACACGCGCCAGAAGAGGCTCTAATACCAATTACATTGTGCGGGTCGTTCGTAAACTCCCCCCTTCCCTACCTATCTTGCTCGCTCGGTTAACTGTTGAATCAACGAGTGGTTGCCGACGTGCCGTTCGTCCGTGCTCGTGCGAACTACGACGCACGAATCGTACGGTCTTCAGTCCTATTCGAAACGCGATAGCAAACGGTTGTGCGCTCTCGTCCCACTGCCACCGAAAAGAGGTGTTTAAATTGAATCTGCACAAGTTCAAGTCGAAAATCGAACTCGCGGTACTTTATAAATAATAGTGTTGAATTGAAGTCGCTGAGGTAACACCTGAGAAATCAACTCTAAAATACTTTGAAACAGAAGTGTTAGCAAAGTGAAAGTAAACAACTATCATACTGAAACTGCCAAATTTACCGTAAGTTTTCGGGCTTTTCAAACCGGCAAACAAAATCGCGGTTCGGTATTTCGGATATCAAAACTGCTCCTCTCGCGTCGTCCCTTTACCGTTTTTTGGCACCTACGCGCGCTCTCTCGCTTCGCCAAAAATTTTCCGCTCTCTCGCGAAATACCGTTGGGCCTACACCGCTGGGCAAGATTCTAGCAGCACCACACCGTCGCATACACATTGCCATAAATTGTGATTAACCGCAACGCAACCGAAAGCGACAGCAAGACGAAGATTTTTAATTAAATTAAGAGTGAAAAATACCAGCAGCCGCAACAACGGCAGCAAACGTAAACAATCAGCGCTGGCAAATTAAATATTTAAATATTTGCACTCGGAAAATTGTGCGGCATTTTAAATTAGGACTCCAGGTCGCTCCAGCATCGCTGGGCATACGAAAGTGACACATTCCACGTCCCGAGTCCCGTGCTCCAGTGATCCCCAAACATAAGCAAACGCCAAACATAGATGGTGTGTGTGCCAAGCCAAAACAGCCATAAATAAAGCGAGGAAAAGCAAATAAACAATCGGGTCAAAGTGCTTAGTCAGGCTAAAAGAGCCAAAAATCGGACAGGAACAATAATCCGGAAATTTCAGTGCGAGGTAAGTCCCGTCGTCACCTGTTGAGAGTGGGAGTCGTCCTTAATACAATTATTCATATGCACATCCGCGTTGCATTGACGAGTGGCATTAAGAAAAATAAGGCAATTGCACAATTTAATTGGAGTCATTGTTTTTGTTTCGCCGCTCTGGCTGCATTTTAAATGGCTGTGCTGCAATCATTCAGCTGCATAATTAATATAAAATAAAGCTATACGATTGCCTTTTTTTGTTTGGTTGTATTCCTTGTCGCTGCTTTATTGTTTGTATTTTTTAACAATTAATTAAAAATATGTATGATGTGTTTTCGCACTTCAATTGGCTGCCAGAATTCTATTTTATTTCGTTTTGTTGCCAGTTTATCATTTTTTCCAACCATAAATTCCCGTTTGCCATGGGCTTTGGCCACGGCCAATTGCAAATTGCGAAAGGTTTGAAACATTGTAAAAATGCAGTTTATATAGAAAACAATTATGCGCCAGTTGCAAAAACACCGAGCGGATCTGATTGAAATGGCATAAATCCAAAAGGAAAACCAAATCTCTCGATGTGACAATCACAGTTCGTTTACTCGCATAATATGCCAGTCGAGCTTAACCGATTGATATGTGTATAAATTATGAATGCTTGCTGATAATTTTGCGGTGGGGCACTTTGTTTTTTAAATCTACCATGAAATTCAGTTGGAAAAAAGATGCATTAAAACTCATCATTGTCAATCGTATTTAAATGGGATTAGCTTTGCCTAATACAATTGTCAAAAAGGACAAATTCACAAATAGCTGCAACTGTATAAAACCTGGTCACACTTTAGTAGAATTGCAGTTATATTGATTTGCCTTAAATTTTAAAGTCCCTTCCCAATTTCCCGATTCCATTCGAAACTTACTCAATAATTTACGGTGTAACACAATATTTTCCAGCAAGAAAGGGCTGAGGCCAAAGAAACAGTTTCGATATTTACATACATGGATAAACGTGGTGAAAATGGGGTTTTAAAATAAACGCATGCATATCGTATATGTATCTTTTCACACGGGCCCATATATAAATGTGTATATGGGCAACTTTAATTTCCGTTTAATACTGCGGGCAGCCGCCGAAGCTTAAAAATGAAAGACATATCAATAAATAAGTGCGTCCCGCCCGCGGAGGAAAATCGAGGAGCCAATATCCCAGAACATTTTCCACAAACACACACACACGCACGGGCGAACTCACACGCACACACACTGACATAAATAAGTCAGCGCATATAATGGTTAAATAATTAAAGACACACGAAAGCCACAGCAATCACATGGCATAATAGTTAAAGACATTCATATTTATATTTATTGAGCTGCATTCATCGGTTGGTCGAGTTCGACAGCCATTATTCAGAGCTGCCAGGACTCGCAGGACCCCCAGGATCCGGTACTCCGTATTCGGTATCCTTGCCTGACCATTCGCCATTAATTGTATCATGGCCCACAAAATGCAATTTAATTTAAGAGCCAGCTACTCTATTAAGTACCAATTGTTATTCAAAATTCCGAACGCCAACTAGCGCATACCTCATGTTCATTGGGGGCGTGGTATGGCTCCTGTTGTGGTAATTGTTTTAAAGCATTCGTACATAAATTTGGCTAATTAAACAGGACCGCACGGGTGCGCGCACAGACACACGGGAAAATATTCCATAATAATGGAATAATGTAAATAGTAGCCTCGACCGACCACAGACAACTAGCCAGCATTTTGGGCCATCTCGAATGTCCTGGCCGGTTCCGTGCGCATATGCATATGCTCGGTTGTATTGGCCACGTCGATGGCCATAATAACAAAGCATAATTCATAACAATAAAACGAGGCGTGCACGCACTGCCTGCAATTGGCTTTAATTCAATTGCCCGTGCATCGATTGGTTCTTGGTTATTACCTGATTTCGAGTCCACAGCCCTCATTCGATGCTCCTCCATTCGATCTCGTCCTTTGGCCGTTCCGTCTCCAATTGCTGGCACATATCGAAATTGATAAATGCCGAGCTCGGAACGTTTTAGTTTAGTGCGCCACACTGGAATTCATAATTAATTACCGACATTTAATTACAAATTGTATTGCCGGATGAGAGATTAATAGAGCTGTTGGCAAGGGAATTATTTGGTTACTTAGTGACTAAGGCTGAAGCTCAAGTGGACAGAATTGTGTGGGAGTAAGAGCCTTACACATAATCACTCCCAGATCGTGTGGTTTATTCACATGTGTAGCTAAATATTGGTCACTTTGGGTCAGCAAATTTTAAGCAGCTTAGTTCTTTTGATTTTATGCTGCCGTCTTTGAGCAAAACATTGCCAACTAATACTCACTTTGTTCTGTTATCCTTTCGGTGTCCTTACTAATGTATATGAATTAGCTTTCTTTTCATTTTTGAAATTCATTTCTCCGTGCGACGGTTTATAGTTTCGCTCAGCCATTTTCCCAACTATTGACTAATTACAAAAATAAACGAGAAGAGAACGAAATCTAGATGCCATAATAAGCAACTATTTTATTTTTGCCCTTTCTCGTTCGTTCGTTTCAACTTGGCCCGATGTTAAAAATTCTGGCTAAATGGCAAAAGGAAAATAAGGAATGTCCATACGGAGTTGCCGCCGCAGTAGATTTCTCGTATTTTTCCAAATGACCCAATAAATTTGCGCTCATTATGACGCCAAGCCACGCTTTCCACTGCCTCCTCCTTTTGTTTGTGGCCAGCTGAAATAGCAAAAAAAAAAAAACAAAAATGTGGAAAAAATCAAGCTGGGGAAAAAATGAAACAGAAGCAGCGAGTAAGTAAAATAAATGTGGCAGCAATCGTAGCGCGGGTAGGAAAATAAAAATGAGCCAGGATCCCAGGTAATTGCTGTGAGAGGGCCAAGACCGAAGGGCCAAGAATCGGGGCAATGAGCATTGCCTGGCGCATAATGAGCGTGAAAATAGTGAAAATATGAAAACGTCTTCGGGCGTAGAATTACTTGAGGAGGGGAGGGTGTTTTGGGGTGGCAACACACAATCTTTGATTTGCTAATGGCTAATTCTGCTGCCTGCGCACAAAAGTATGCTACGATTTTTTTATTGCCAATATTTTAGCAAGGCGACGTGCGAGCTAGGAAAACGCGTCAAGAAATGGTCTTTTGGCTTTTGTATAAAATGATTATAGTTCATATTTCAGCTGGGTTAGGAACTATTCAACGGAAAATACAATTATTTGCGGAAGATGGCTAAGTTTCTTGGTTAGCTTAACCTCAGCTCGCTCCAAATTTATTCCGCTTGATGCCTGATTTCAATGTATTCGTTCGGACCTCACATTATCCTGCTGTTTTGGTTAGCCAGCCTGCGCTCGAGTGAAATCCATGCTTAGGCGCTTTATTACGGCTAATTAGGATGCCGTTGCTGTTGCAGCAGCAACTGACTGCAGTTGCAGATTGGGCCTGGCTAATGCAATGGCCCACACACACACGCACGCACACACATGCGTCGTTTGTTTAGCCATTCAAGTGTGCACATTTGAATAATTAATTTGTGCAGTGGTAATTTACACGTTGGTTGACTGGCTTTTTGGTCGGCATTCGGTTGTGTGGCCTGTGAATCGCTCTTGGCACCGTGGCCGCATGTTATTTGATTATTTTGCTTGGGCAATTGCATTCGTTTGTGGCAACTGTGAGTGTGGGTGTGGGTGTGAGCATGGGCTGCGGTATGACATGGCATATTTATGACACTGGTAATTAAATTTAATTGTTGCACTTCTCTGCCAACGCCCCCTTAATTCGCGTTTCGTTGCGGTCGTGGGTCCATAACTTAGCCCACTAACGTTCGTCCTGCACGCATCCTCGTTTTGGTTATCCTTACGCCTTTAAAAGCAGTATATAATGTTGTTTATATATAGAGGTTTTATTTTTACCCCCGCCTTGTGTCCTTGGCGACTTGTCAACGGGCATTGGCTTTTGCTTTATTCGCAGGCATTTGTTTTCTTCGCGGCTTTGATTGTCGCCCTTGTCCATTATGGCTTGACACACTCTACTTAGGGCCGCTTTGCGTGCTGCTCCTGATATGATAAGGTTGGCTCCGCGCGCTCGAAGCCACCAGTCCGCCAGGATAGCCCTCGTTTTGGCCCGACGACCAGTTGTCGGCTTAATTGCAATGCTAAACGCTAAATCATAGCCTCACGTGCACCACGTAATTAGCTTAAATTGTAAGCTGTTGTTATAGGATTGAGCTTGCCAGTGTGCATGTGCGCGTGTGTGTGTGCGACTGCATGTGTGTGCGTGCCGCTAATGAGCCAAGAGGTCAGTTGCACCACACGATATAGAGATTTCACATCTTACCAGATTTTCCATAATATTTAATTTCACTTTCCAATTTTACAGATAGAACATTTCGTGATGTAAGCTATTTAGGGCAATATAAAAGAAATTTAGATACAATATTTGCCTTATTTATTTTTACATTATTGCTTCGTGCTAGAGTGGAATAATTGCAAATCACAAGCAGAAACCATACTATAATAAAATACGAAATTTATTAAATAGCTTCTGTGGCAAGTAATAACAAATATTTGATTCGAGGCATTTGAGTTGACATTTGTGGCTGGCCATTCACTTGCAACATAGATGCTTCGACTTGGCAAGTTATGTGCATTCATTTAGTCAGTTTCTTGTGGAATGCTTGTGTTCTTTAAATCTTCAAAATTAATGACAGACAGAACTGGTATTAAAAATATATTATCCAAATAAAGCAGTCATGGCTTTTTGCAAAGCAAAACCATCATGTTTGACTTGCCCCCAGGTGTTTTGATATGAATATCATCTCACAAAGAAGAAACATAACATTTTCCGAGGAGATAAGAGGATACCATTTCAATTGCCTGTACTAATGTGTCTATCTTTGGCCTTTAATTATCTGGCTTTTGATTTGCTTGTGTAAATGGAGCGCAATTTGAAGCCCGTTGCCTTGTCATCTAATTATTTCCACTTGTTATTTAAATTTAAAGTGGCTTTTGTGGCAGAAAATCCCGAACAGTCTTTAGTATAATTGCCTAAGATACACATAAGCAAATAAACAAACAATTCGGGCTGTGATTAAATTCGGTATAATTAAGTGAACAAATCGAATAATAAATGAATGCGTCCATGGCAGATAAAGGCATATATAAATTTATATAAATGTGTAGACAGAATCGTGGCCTAAATTGTATTCCCATCGTTGTTCATTTGCGAGTCCAAAGCTAAAAGGGAGTACCAATAAAAACGACAACACTTTCTTTATTATTTTATTTTCGGTTTCGGCTCTGTGAAGGGGTATTGCCCGCAGGAGCCCAAATAATTAAATCCAAAAAAAAGTTCACAAAAGAAAACAAAAAAAGAACAACAATATAGGAGAAAGTAACAGTCGACAGACGACGGAGCG
The DNA here is from genome assembly GCF_016746395.2 of Drosophila simulans. Lineage (NCBI taxonomy): Eukaryota > Metazoa > Arthropoda > Insecta > Diptera > Drosophilidae > Drosophila > Drosophila simulans. The sequence goes on along the minus strand of NC_052523.2, from coordinate 24,046,563 downwards.
ATTGCAAGGACAAGTGAAATCGAAAGTGAGGAAATGCCCGCCAGCAGTTTTTGACAGTATCCTTGACTTTTGTTGGGCTCTTACCCGCCGCTTTTAAGACCCACCACCCGCACTCAGGGGGCACCACCCACCCACGAACCACCCACCCATCGATGGTAATGAAAAACGCGCCCTTTGTGGGCTCCCTTAATGGGCGCGGGCGCCTTGCCAGAAATGCTTGTCGTGCCCCGGTGTCCCAGTTTGTGGATACCTTGTTTTGCCTTTTATTTTGCGCCCTGCGCCGGCACAAAACTTTTTGAGTAAATGTCTTTGTCAGCAGGTGTAGGTGTAGGTGTAGCTGTAGGTGTAGCACCAGGCTGGTTTTCCTTCCTTCCTGGTTCGCTTCCACCTACCGTGGCGCTTTTTTCCCCGTGTCCTTGCTGCTGCCGGCGGCGGCTTCTTGCAGTTTCATTACCCCAAAACAAGAGATTTTTGTTTAAACTTCGTTTGGGGCAGGGCAAAGTGGGGCCAAAAAAAAAAAGAAGAATACTTTGCATCATTTATGCGGTCTTTTGCCGTTTGAGCCTTTTTTGTTAATGCCAAAAGTTCTGGCTGTGCGCCCTTTGGCTGACTTCTTGGCGTCGCCGGCGTCGACCTGTTAAATGTGTTTATTTGAAACACTTGAATTATTTAGACACATCTGACTGGCATTGCCTTTGATTAGGCCATACATATTCCATGCATTCATAAAACCTGCTGCTCGGACAGATTTTTCGACAGCGTTTTATGGCCTAGGTGGATGGATGGCAGCTTCGCCTTTGTGTTTTGGCCAAAGTCAGCATAAAATTTAGCACGCAATTACCAGCTGGCAGATAAGTCGATAAGCCGCTGATGAAATGGAATGGCATGGCATGGCATGGTGTGGCATGGTGTGGTGCCGCGCGGAATGAAGCTCATTAAAATGCAACGAAATGTCACCTATCTGAAATTGAAGCGCAATCTTAACGGACCTAACAGCCAATTATAGCAGGCGGGACACGGCGCAAATTCCACGATAAACATCCTGCGCCACCGGGGGTCCTCCTGCAGGACCAAGGAATGGCCACAATGGGAGTCGCCTAAATTAGAGTGCAAGCTTGTTAACGATAAAAGATGGCTCATACAAGGAAAATACGAGTGTAGACGAGTGCACTGAAGAAAAAAAAACACACAAAAATAATTACATCTTTTATTTGTAAGTTAAATTAAGCTTTTAAGTGCAGAGTACTGCGTACTGTACTTACAAGTTAATTAAAAAACTGACTAGTTTATGTAGAATATTTTTTTCGCAGTGTACTAATACCCGAAAAGTACCAATATATTCGCAACTATTTATGTATATGTGCTGGCTTTGGGTCATTGGAGGTCACTGCTCTGGCTAAGACGTTTGCATAATATGGGAAAGATTTTCCCGCTTTGGCCTTGTACTTTTTTGGGTGGGCTGCTGCGTAAGTAGAGTCATATTAAATGTCAGTAAATGGGAAACGAAATGCTAGCCCCAGTGGGCTTACTGGCGGCTTGGACTCCGTTGGTCCTCGCTGGTTAACAGCAGACCATAAGCCCCGGCATAGAAAGCGATAAAAATGGCTTGGCCATTGTGTTGCCGCTTTCTGCACCATATTGCCAAGTGTTCCTTTCATTCGGCCTCGCATTGTCTGGCCCCCATGCGTAAAGTGAACAAAAATTGTGGGAAAATTACATTTCGAGCAGACCGAGAGTGGTGCGTCCAGAGAAATCCCGACTTAGCCTATTAGCATTCATATTAAAACGAAAGTGGAGCCATATTGCGTATACGCAGTGTGTACATTGCCACAATGTGCGTAATTCTCGTGCTCCAGCTTCCTGGTTGTGAATTTGTGTGCGTGCTACTCTCGCCCAGAATCTGTTATTTTTGCCTTTTGTTGTTGTTTTCGGCAGACAGCTCAGCACTTGGGCAGATTTTAGGATTAACGTGAGCTCATCTGCCCAAGGAACCACTTCCCCCTATCTACGCCATTTGAGGATGGAGCGGTGGCGGAATGGATAGGAAAAGTTAATTCCTTTTTGAGTAATACGCGTTGTCCTTTGAATAGGCACGAAAATTGCATTCTTTGCGGCCCCAATTTTATGTCATTTGGGGGGCTAGCAAACTAAGCTCGGTTGTTTACTTTTATTAAAACCAAGAAATTGTTTAGCAAAGTAAACTTGTCGTATGAATCGCGTGCATAAATTGAGAGGGACACGCAAAATTACCAGAGATTTAAAAGCAATAGTCAGGACTTCCCAGTCTTGTTTAGTAAGGTTGGTGATGCATATATTATAATATTTATAAAAACGGTTTACATTTGGTTATTAAAGTGCTTGGCTTCAATAGCAAAGTAATTTAATTTATGAAAAACCTAGATGTTGTTTGATTTTAAATGTAAATAGAATTTGTGTGTTGATTTTTATTTACTGACATGAATGTGTAAAGAATAATCTCAATCTTTTAAACACAATGCAAATGCCTTGTTATACTAACTTAATGATTAATTTGGTTGGTTTGAGATCATCTGCTGGGCAACTACTTAATCGTGCTGACTTTGTTGGAACCGAGAACTAACCGCAGACATGGGGCGGATCCGAGCCGAGTTTTCGCAGACTCGGTATCAATGGAGGGACTCCCACGCCAAATGGCCAGGACAACAGGCACTTGGCCTGACTTGGTTGTTTGCGTGTTTTGCTTAGGTGTCGTCGCTTATGTGGCCTGCCCAGGACACTTAAGGGCACTTTAGATGTGTGTGTGTGTGTCCTCGATAGAGGGATATGGTGGGACAAGGGACGAGCATATGGTAACACAAGGATACAAAGTGGTCAGCGGAGCCATTACAGCGTCAAAAGTGCTTATCTACACAGTTGTTCAGTTGCGGTTGTTGCTGTTGTGCGGGTGTTGCCATTGTGTCCAAAGCTAAATAATGCGCTTAATAGCGCTTACCCACCTCTAAAGCCAGGACCAACAAACACAGAACAGCGCCCATGTCCAGGACATCACGCTCTGCGTTTTTGCCATTTGTGCGCCGAGCTTTTGTCTTTATGCCATTAGGCGTGCAAACACTCTCACACACACACTGAAAAACGGGCTAGCATAGTCGGTTTTTGCCCAGCGATTTGCTGTCTTTGCTGTTGCTTTTGTTGCCCGCTCGATTAGCATATCAATATGCAGTGTGTGCACCGAACTTCAAACTCCACTCCCTGCTCCAGCTCCAGCTCCAGCTCCTGCTGCCAGCGCAGATGGGCCATCCTCAGGTTTCTGGCTCTCTATTCAGTGCCACGCACAAGTGACACATCGTTATGCGGCCTGATAAACATGGGGCTCCACCTACTTACAACCTCGCACACACATATTGCGCATACGGCACGTTGTCAACGTCAAGTGCCTGAGTGCGACAAGAAACTTAATGAAATGAGCGAATTGAATAGTTCACATGCAGAAATCGACGCACGCACACTCCTTTCTCGCCAGGATATTGGGTTTTATTTTATTATATTTCTCCTGCCCAGCCATACTTTGCTTATTCTCTCTATCAGCCAAGCATTCGAGTATTCCGATTCAGTTTCTGCCATTGTGTGCACCATCCAGGCGGCACATGCCGCCATTTGGCAGAGTAATATCAAATTACAATGACTATCCATGTGGATCATGTGCCAGTGTGCGTGTGCCTGTATGTGTGTATGTGTGTATGGGTTGATGGTGGGCGAACGAACACACACACCTTGTTTGTGTGTTGGTAAACTACTTAATGGTGTGTAAATTTGCCGACGCGCTTCGACGCTGTTCGGTTTCAATTTTGCGGCTGAGAAAAATTAATTTTGCTACTCCCTTTGTGGGCCAGAGCACTCTATCCATGTCCTGGTTGGCAAGCGCTGCGTATGCGTAATGGATTTGTGCAATTAAACTGAAAACAAGAGCAATGCACATCACACGCATACGAATTTGATCACAGCCAATGGTATGGTAAGCAGCAAACAAACACTCAGACAGTTAGACAATCACTCAGTGAGTCAATGTCTAACCTGTTGGCTTAGTTGGAAAAGTTGCCAGTAGTTGCACCTACCATTCCTGCCAGAACTCTCCCAGCCAGCTCCATTCCTTCCGTCCTAACCATTCCGACCACCACCACTGCATGCATTATTAGCAAGTTCGGCTTACCCACACTCCACTGTGGTTGAGAATGGAATTCAATTTCAGCCTGACATAGGAATTACAAGCAATCCAAGTTGACTCCACCAGCAGTAGCAGACAATACAGAAGCCAAAGGCAGAGCAACACAGAACAGCAGAGAACAGAACAGAACAGATATCCCCCAACGCCTTCCTGTATCTCCGATATATTCCTGTGTGTCCTTGCCAAAAAACTGTTTACGTACCAAATAAATTTGCCATTAGATGAAGGGGAGAATTTACACGACTTCAGCCAGGCCAGAGCACATAAACAATGCAGCTGCAAGTCGGCCAAGAAGAGTGACACTCAGGACCAACTCCTGCGGCACAAAACTGAACTGAGGGAAGACTGACTGGCTGAAATACCCTTGAGTTTATCGAAGCAAGTCAAAGGATCCTTAATGAAACATGCTTCTGAATGGGCGATTATAACTACAAAATTTTCAAAGGCTTCGAAAATCGTTGCTAAATGATTAAAACGAGAGTAAATAGTTCTATGGCAAAGTAGCAAATACCTTTCGGGAAGGGTATAAGGATATACAATAAGGACCACCAAGGATGCCTGTGTCGATAACGCTTGGCGAAAATTTACGATGAGCACACAGTGAAATTGTCACATCGAATCGGAAAACAGCAGCTGACTACAGACTACACCTGCCTGAAATCCGGTTGTGAATCTTCCCAGCTATATAGATGCAGCTAATGAAATCGCATAGCCTGGATCGGGAAAAATCCCCTATAGTGGCGGATGTTGAAAATTGAATATGCCGCCGTGCACTCATTGGCCATAAATTGTCACTTTCAGGCTGTAAGTGTCCCACTACAGAGATACTATTTCTTAGCCTGCTGCCTCGAATAAAAACAAATCAAAGGCTCTTCGGCGCTTTAAGCGTACACATTTATTTCGCCGATATATATATATATTAGTTCAGTTTGGGACACTGCAGAGGATCGTTTATAATCAGAAAACCAGAAAATTCCTTATTGCCTCAATGGCCCCGACATGTGCACACAGATTTCATTGTGTCTGGGCAAAAATCTTTGAACTATGAAAAATTGATATTAGCTAAAAATACTTTCAGTCCTTGTGGCCGCCTGGCCATGTCCTTACCAGTCCTTTTGTGTGCTGTTTGCCCCTTTCTCGATTGGCCCAATACCACTGCCAAAGCCTTTCTCACAGCCAGTTGGAGTGTGTGCACAATGATTAGACGACGGGTCCGAACACTGGCCACATTGTACAATTTACTCTGATTCTTCCTGCCGACCAGGGGGACTCATCCCCCCTCTCCGCTTCCCCGGGACGTGTGGGGATACTTCCACCCACATTTTTTTTTTCGGTTTGCTTATTTTGGCTGAACTTTATTTAATAAAGCAATTTGCGCTTGGCTGACATTAGTTATTGTTTGAGCCCCAGGCCGCAGTGTCTGGCCCGGCGCAGATAATTTGTGGAGGGTTCCCTTACTTTCGTGGCCAAATGGCCAGTGGTGAGTGTGTGTGTGTGTGTTTGTGTTTGCCGACCAATTGCCACAACTTGTTAAGCAATTAAATTTAATTTGCATGATAAAAAATAAATGTAGACTGGCTGGGCGGCGTAGGGTGTATTTAAATGCGTATATATAGCTTCTGACATCTGCTGAAGTGCCACTGCCCTTGATTAATGGTGATTAATGGCCGGCAAAAGTTGACAATGTCGGGCGGCAGGTACCGTGTACTAACTACAAGAGCTGATCAATCAAGCGAACGTAGCGATTTTTGGGCACTGGGAATTGGAGGTATTTCGGCATTTTGGCAAGTCATGCCGAATCCTGGGGAATCACGCACCGCCAATCAAGTCAATTAGTTGCCGGTGGGAGATGTGCCAAAAATTTAAAGAATTTCTCACGGCATCGCGTTCGAATTGAATGCTAATCTAGCCCATACCCCTCCTCCTTTTTTGATCCCCCCTCCATGCCATTTTTTTCGCCACATTCAACGCCTCTGGTGAGGCCTGCACCTTTCTGCATAACAAATCAATGGAGGAAGCATTTTTTCACGTTGCCTGCAACGGTTTTAAGCGCACATCCGCAGCGGTAACGCCTGCGGCTCTACACTTTTCGGCTTTTTGCTTTTATTGTTGCACGGGGTGTGCGTGTGTGTGTGTGCGTTTTGCCAAACTGTCAATCAATAGAATTGTTCGCCACTTTTTTCTAGTTTTTTGTATTTGGGTTGGGTAGGCCCACCGCAAGGACGAGCCGCCAAAACGAAATCCAGATCGAGCCGAATGCAAGCGAATCGAGTCGAAAACATTGTTGCCGTTGCATGTGGCATCCATGGGCCGTCAAAGGCAACGTGCATCACGATGGGGCGATGTTATTTTTCGCTTTGTGGCTGCGCTTGGCCCGTTACGACATTTGCAAACTGCACACTGTACACCATCACCGGCAACACACACACATACACCCAATATAACCGGCCAGAGCAAAAAAGCCGAGCAAAAATGCCGAGCTGGCGGAAAAAAACTGGCCAACAAGTGCCGTTGATCTATGAGGGGTCAGGGCGGGACTGTGCTCAAGTTTAGGCTTTAAGCCGACTTTTGGCCAGGCCATTTAAGGCAGCAACAAAGAGTTCTAAACTGTGACAAAAAACGAAACCGCTTCAAGTCTTAAATGAATCGTATTTTCTTCATACAGCACATAGATTATAAAGTTGCAAATACTATGCTATGAAATTTTCACAGCAGATGCATTTAGGAAGTGGGCCCGTGTTAGATAGATTTTTCCCAAGTGTAGAAGTGCAGTATCTTACAGCTCTTCGAGCCATCAAACTGCTCGTTAACGCTCCGGCAAAGGAGCCAGCCACTGATAGAGACGGAAAGTGAGATGGAGGCAGCCGGACGAAGGAGAGTCGAGGAGGCAGGAAGGATCCCTCCTTGAGGCCGCAGGCTGCGTTCTGCATGCGGCTTTGATTTTTGTCTTTGTTCACGTTTTTGGCCATGTACGTTGTGTGTTGGCCCGAAAGGCAAAATCAATATATCCCAGTGGCTTGACGGTATTTCCCTCTTTATTTTCGTTTTTTTTTTGGTTTGGGTTCTTTTTCGGTTTTTGGTGTGTGTTTTCGGCCGTGATTTGCCTGCGCCTTGGCTTTTAGCCTGCCTCTTTGCCTCGGTCGGAAGTTGGCCGTCTGTTGGTTGGTTTTCTCGGCATGCAGGCATTTATTCAGGCACTCCAATAACCAATCCCCAGCCCCTTGCAATTGGCCACCCCCTTCCCCTCCTCTCCAATAACCCCATCATACTACAGCTGACTGGGCTTTGTGTGAATCGGCCGTGATTATGTCTAATAGCTGTCCAAGTCGATCGATGTTCCGTTCCGTGTGCCTGACAGTCGGGCTGAGCAAAAGCACTGGGTGTGTGCACATGGCCTTCAGCTATCCTTGACTCACAATCGTAATCGCAGTGTAACTCCATTCGATCTCTGGCACTCTGATGCATAATAAATGAGCCAGCCGCACTTTCGCCTAATCATATAATAATAACTTAAGTAATGGCCAGCATAAATAAATGAATCACTAATGAGCTGAAACTGTTTCCTTTTTGGCAGCCGCAGAAACGAGCTGCGACGCACTAAAAATGCGCCATTTACGGCAATCAAAATGATTAAGTGCGTTCCGGGTGTAGCATTGCTAAAGTTGCGTATACGACGCGTTGCCATTGGCCCAACCCGGCCATAAACGCCTGCCCAAAAGAAATGGGGCGGCGTGCGAAGAATTATGTTTCGCCATCGGGTCGACGCTTAAAGCAATTTAAAGCGCTCCACGTCGGACGCAATTTTGTTAATATTTCCGAGGAGGCGGCCAACAAAAAAAAAAAAAACAAAGAAAGAAGTTAAAAATACGCTTTAACTGCTACAACAAGTCCCCGGGGAGTGATTAAAATATAATAAATTTCACTTGAAAAACGAACCAAGACAGAAGCGGCATAAACCGAAAGGAGATTAAGTGGTTGGCCAGCATAAAAACCGCACATGCAAACCCACTGCCAGCCACACCCCCAACCCATATGGACATGGACTCCGGCGTAGTCGTTGGTCCGTAGTCGGTAGTCCGTATTCTGTAGTCCGTGTCCGGATTCGGGGTTTTTTGGGTCCGACCAGCGGAGCCCACAAAAGTGTGAACATAATTTAACATGCAGCGGCGCGCCAGTTTTTGGGTTTTTCGGTTTAGACAATGTTCAAGGATTGCCTCGTTTCTTTTCAGTGGAGGCGCCCCCTCTGTTTTTAGGCCTTCCCAGTGCTCCATCCACAATCCGAACGACGCCTCTGTCCGTCAGTTTTGCCGGCGCTTTGAGCCGGGCGTTTGAGTGTTTTGAAGCCTTATGTGAATTTGATTTGCGGCATTTTAATTTATGAACATGTGAAAGAGCCGCCGTCGAGTTACCAAACATTTTGCCAAAACATTTCCTGAAACAAGTTGCGGTTACAGAGGGTAGAGGGGAGCCTTTTCCGCCGGGTCCAAAGCCCCTCCCCCCTCCCAGCCAGTCGGACAGACAGTGGGGCTTTTCCATGGAGCAGCCCCAGCTGACGGAGTCGCTTTTTGTGCTGAATGCCAAATCAAGCAGCTGCCTTATGTGCTTTAATTTTCCCTTTTTTTCTCCATCTTTTCATTTGACTACCCGACTTGAGCAATTTTCGGTATTTTTTTTTTTTGTTTCTCTTTATTTTATTTTTATTTTCACTTTTTTTTTTATTTTTTGGTTTATTTATCCAGAATCCAGGCAGTGTGTCTATGGATGTGGGCGTTTCGTCGGGTTATCAGTGCTCGCATAAATCTTTTATCAACCAGTCGCAGCTGTGTGGCAACGAGGGGGATTTTTGGGGGCTCTGTGCCCCCTGTTGCTGCTTCCTAATGAATACGCACAAAGTTGCTAATGAAGCTGCGGAGTGGGAAGACGCAGAAGTTGGGCATACGAATATGAATGCATATACATACATATGTACATACCTACATAAAGCCAGATAGATACATCGGGGGCGTGTTCCAGGCCTTATAGCTGATCTCATGCATATGCGACAGATAGAATAATTATACACTAGGGGCTGAAATGGGATTAGAATGGGCCAGGCACCTCCAGATGGAGCTGTGGGTTTCAGGCTGTGGGCTGTGGGAGTGCAAACTTTGTCTTCAATGTCTTAAGTGTGGCCTGCTAAAAAATGCTAATGCGATAAATCCACACACACGACATTAAATAAACCAAATGTATCTTTTGGTATACAACAAATATTAAAGTCTAGCCAACATTTTTGGAACTTAAATATGAACATCTGTTATTCCATAACTCTATTTATTGAAGCTTGCAAATGTAGTTATATAGTGTCTTAAATTTAATTGCAGAAATCCTGGTTTTGTGTATACATATTTCATGTTGAGCAGAAAAAGTCTTAAATGCTTACATAAAAACAATGAAATAAAAAAATATATTACATGGATGGATTATTACTTCTCTTTGTACATATATTTTATTTTATAATAACATTCATCAGTTCGGACATTTGTTTCTCAAACTTGTTTAGCCATTCGGCTACATTGCTTTGCTGTAGCCGAAACTTAACTTAATTGAGAACCATTTGACCAAGTTTTTTACTTTCTCAACTTGCTGCTGCATAATTGCTTGGCTAGGTGAATTGATTTCGTTTTTGTTCTGCTATTTTTTATTAAACTTTGTGCCTGCTTATGGGCAGCGATTACCCTCAAGGCTGCAAAAGGGGAAGCCGCAGGAAATAAAGGCGAGCGCAAGTAGCTGGGCCAGAATGCTTATTGTGTGGCCGTTACTGAGTCCGAGGAAAGTCAGGTCCTTGCTGCAGGCAAAAGGGTCGATGAGAGGTAGGTGAAAGCCAGCTAATGGTAAATAACGATAAATAGGAAAAAAGAAGAGTGGAAAGTGCCTTCGGCCGGAGGCAAAGTCAATGACGCACTCTGGGCACTTCAAGGCAGCAGCCTCATTGGTAGCTAGTAGCTACAACAAAAGCAAATTCTAGTGTGCTTAAAGCGTAAAATTGTTTGTTATAAAATTCAATTGCAGCTGCATTTTCCTTGTGCTGCAGCTTGCTCATGGCCAAATGCAATCAGCTGCATAAGAAATGCCAAAAGCTGCAACTGAAACAGCGCACGAAAAAAAGAAAAGTTTCCAAGTTGAGTTGGCTACTTTTGTCTTGAACTGAGATTTGCCAAAGTATAAACTATAAATATATCGGAGCCTTGGAAAAAAACTTATGCACTTCTTTTTTCTGCATATCAAATGCTAAACTGCAATGAACAGCAGCACAATATGAAATAAGCATAGCGCACTTTCTGGGAAAATTCTAGCTTAAATTGTGAGATCTCATCTTAGCAAGGATTGTGTCTGCTTTAAATGCGTTATTTAAATTAAATTTCATAGTTGAAATAACTGGAAAGTTGATAACCCATTTAAAACATTCAATTACTCGCAAGGTGTCCAAAAGTATGCGGTGAAAAAAGGAATATGCCACTTTGATGGAAGACAGTAGAGCAAACTAGTTATTTCTACTGCCCCTTTATTAGGGTTATGAATCTGAATATTGAGGGTTCTACGACCAAATTCTTCCCTCTGAATATGTTATGGCAATCCGCAGAAGGAATGTGAGTGAGTTCCATCAGCGACTCATGTGGCATATTACCTTTAATGGGGACTACTTTGAGGTTGCTTCCACCGGGGTTGGGCTGAGACACACACGCAATCCACTCGAAGCCCACCCGCTGGCGTCATAAAAGTGCGTAACAAGCGGCAACAGGTTGCCAGGCTGCTTCGTCCTTCGTCCTCGCAACAAATTGCGCATATCAAATTTACGGAATTGTCGCAGCTCTTCCACCTCTTCTGCTGCTGGAATTCCCGCCAAGCCTTGGCAAACTAATAGATTTCGTTGCCTTGGCACTGGGGCACACACACTCGACTTTATGGCCAAAGTGTTGGGTAATGGGCTCAAATGGTAGGCGTTGTCAATGGATCTCGTCTATAGGCAGCTAATGCCGCATTTCAGGGCTCGTTGTCTATACATTTCTTTTTTTTTATAAGCGTTTCGCGTGACAGCGCCTGCATTTACATATCCTCGACATTAGAGCCGCCATATTAATGATTTTATAGTGTAATAACGCGTTATCACGCCGTCACTCACACTCGCCAGGCGCATAGATATGGCTAATTCATTTGTTACTAGCTGTTTGCTTTTATTTTTGCGTATTTTTGTTTTTATTTTTTCATATTTTCCAACAGCTCCATTTTGACAGTTTGCATTTTGATTGAGTTGTTTTCACATAATTCATGAGGACAGGCCAACGGAGCGTGTTTGCAAAATGCAAAACGATATGGATGTGGATATGGATTTGGTATGTGGCCTCGTTGTGGATTTCTGTCCATGTCTGGGCATTAATAAACATTTGATTTGTGATTTGTTGCGCTGCATTATGCAAATTGTTGTCGTGCATAAATTGCGCAAATTATATTCTGTCTGCCGACTTAATTAAATGACAAATTCAGTTTTTTCGGCAAAGAAAACAAAGGACGGCTATGAAATGCAATGGAGCTCCAATAAAGGCGAAAACTGGACGTACTTTAATAAATCAATACAAAGTTAATATCTGGAATATTTATAAATACTCGCCGAACAGTTGTGAGAACACTTTCAGCCGTTGTTAATTGCAAATCGAATGGTCGTGGAATATATTCACATCATTTAAATATTTGGAACAATCAGCTAATTACGCGTGTGTTCTATATATATACATATCTGCGTTTGATTTCAGATTAAATGCCAAAATACTTTTTTGTGTAATAAATTGTCTTAATTACTGATCCGCCTGGAATAGTTTGTTAATTACTGCCGTGTACTAGACATAAAAGCTATTTATAAACATATTTATCTTAATTTTTTTATCTAGTCAAATAACTATTGTTGTTGATTTACCCCGTTGTCATGACATTTGTTTAAATCATCATTAAATCAGCTTTCTAATTGCACTTTTGAATTGAAGGTTATACATTCTTTGTGCGTCCTGTCTTCGCAGCGAATTTCTTGGAAGGAGAGAAGAACTAGTTTGTGGAAAAGATAAACATCCTTTCATCGCATCCCTATCGCCATTCAATGGGCTCCAGGTCCACTTTCTCCTCCATTGCGGCGTTGCCTGGCTACGATTGTCTGGATTGTTGCCTAATTCTTTTGGCTCTATTCAGTTGAGTCTGCTAATTGCTATAACTTCCACTTTCTGTCCGCTGCCCTGTCTGTGTGTGTATCTGTGTGTAGAGAGTATCTATGTGTTGATTGCGCTGAAATAAATGAGTTTTCATGCTAACCGAGCAAAAGTTGTGCCAATTATAGTGGCTCAAGGCCCGAGGCTGAGCTTCCCGGTATCGGGTTGAGTTAGCGGAAGGAGCAGCAGGATGAGGATACAACTCTCGCCGCTCGAAAAGTTTTCGCTTTTGTCTAATTTATATAATGCCATTGCCATTTAGCATAAGAAGCGAGTGAATTGCTTTACAAATTGAATGCAAATTTCCTCCTCTTCATTATACGTAATCATTCAGGCAAAACAAGCAAAAATTCCCCAATCCCAAATAAGACACGGCTTGTGGCACAGATTTTCGGCTTGCAAAGCTGTACTTGCAATTTTGATGCATGCATTTTGTGATTCGCAATGCGCGATTCGCGATTTTAGCATTAGTAAGACAGAGCTTGGTTCGGTTGGGCTGCGGGATTATTACGAAACATTTCTCGCTTTTAATCAGAATCTCGGCTGGCAGGATGATAAATGTTCGCTGGCACCCGGGGAAATCCAGGTCGGGGTCGAGGTAAAGAAATATTCATAATTCAATGTTTAAACCGCAATTCATGCTCTGTTTTTTGGCATCCCCCTTACACTTTTCCACCGGTTTAGTATGACTCTCGGTTTGGGGTTTCCTCCTTTTTTTTTTTTGCTTGGCAGCCATTCACATTAATATCGCTCTGCAGCTGGTGGCAATGGTGGTGTTGGTGGCGATGGAGCTGCTGTGCAGCTTACCTGGGGTAAACCTTAAAAACGCTTTTGCATTTTCATAAATGTTTGGCTTTTGCTGAAAATACTCTGCACTTCGCGCTCGCCCCTTGACAGGCGAGTTGATCTGCATATTTCAGTTCAGTGCAGTTTTGTTTTCCGCGCTGCGGCTCTGCTCCTTCTACAGCTCCAGCAGGACATCCATCCTTTATCCTTCGCTGCAATAAAATTGAAATTAATTTTTAGTGACTGCGGACGATGGTCGGTGCTCCAGCATAGCGTGGTTCTTTCGCAATTGAATCGCAATTCTTCTTGACACCAAATATGAAATACAGGGTTGTGAATCCATTCATAGCCATGCCCATCACTTGCACACTCGCACTCAATTATTTATTTAATAATTGTACCTGATATTTAACCCCTTTGTCGTTTTTAGGCCACATGCCCTTGTCGTCGCATCGATTGGAATTAAAACGGACGTCAGGCAAAACAAAAAGCCATCAGGTAATTGAATTTTCGTTAATTTATTTACTTTTTACTATCAATTATTACACGCGAACATTTTCGACATCCGAAATGGGGGACATAATGAGGAGTTTTGCACTTAATATATTCGCCGAATTAAAAGAGCATATTTTCGGTTTTAATATACCACAACTATATGTGTTAATATCTAGATACATATATGTACGCACATTTGTGTCTCTGACGTTTGTGACTGACAAATAGGAGGTCGGGAATATTAACATGCTGCCATATTAAGTGTCTGCAAATCCATCCGTGTGTGTTTGTACAAAAGTGAATATTCATGTCAATGTCTGGTTTGTCATTGAGCCGATGCCAAATGGATGCTGAGCGAGCTGTCAGCTTACAAGGAAATACCATTTAATAAACTCATAAAATTCGATATGAAAACTGCAAAACTCCTTCTGCCCGGAAACTAATTGAATGATGGACTACCGACAAAATCAAAATCAATATCGAATGCCCCTTGGCATGGGTTTACCTACATCTGTGCATGGAAAGTCATTTTTTCGCAATTAGCTCAATTAGCTGGCCACAAAACTTGGCCAACACACCAAACCCTTCGACTTGGGCTTTGAAGTGCTTAGTCCTCTGACTTATAAATGGCATTTTGCTCGGCCAGCAGCTCTTGGACACTTGCCATTATTCATGGGGTCAGGAAATTGAAATGTTATGTGGCCTCTAAAGTATGCCCGAAAATACCCCAAAAACGTGCTGGCCAAAAAGCGTTGAGGACTGGCCCAAATAAATTGCCAAAAGTGTCGTTTATCTTGGAAAACTGGTTTAGCGTCGTGGCCCGAACTCTCCCCTCGTCCACGCAGCTTTTTAGTGTAGAATGCTCAGATTTTTGGCTTTAATTAGGAGCATCTGGTGAGAGCACAGCTATCGCTAAAGTTTGGCCAAGTTTTCATCTCGTGTTTGCACTTTTGACCAAAAAAGGTCGTGAGCTTGCTTGATTGGCCAGTTGTTATTTCGCTGCTAATTGAAAACGTTTCTTCGGAAAGCTAATTATGATGGCCGTTTAGCTTTTGATCTACTGTCAAATGCGCTTATCGCATCATAACTAACACACTAAAGAAGAAAAATCGAATGCCAACATCTGGTCAAGTGCACTTCCACTCGATTTAAGCCGAATTGGAGCAGGCAGCGGCTTTCGATTGTCCGGCAATTAATAAAATCTATGCAAATATTTCTCTCCTTTGTCCAAGACACTCGAACAACAATCGGGCAAACACAATCAATCAATCAATGAATCAATCAATCCATCGATCAAGTGGGAGCGGCGGCAGCAGAAATGAAATTTGGTCAAACACAAACAAGCCGGAAAACGTTGCTAAAGTGCAATTAAGGTTGAAAACTCAAGAGACGCTTAGAGAACACAGCAATTGAAAGTGGAGTCCAATTACTCGACGATGGAAAAAAGACTCACCCGACAATGTAAACTCCAATTCGCAATTGTATGAAATGCGATCCGATGCTTTAGACTGGCAAAATAAAAAAGGGGGGAAAACTCTATGCACTCGGGTACATTGACTCCATTGTGGGGGGTGGTGGAAAGGGGGAAAAGTGTGTATATAGAGCACAATGCTAATGAATTCAAAAGAACGCTACTCGGATCTCTCTGCATATATGTATTTTTGGAATCGCTCTGCTTAAGTGCCGCAATTATAATTCATGACAATCTCTTTAATTAGGAGCGCTGGAAAAGTATAAATGTTCATGGCGCAAGAAAACTAATGTCAAATGTCAGTTGCCATTTGTTCTGCTGCCCCGGGGGAAAACTATTTACCATCTTTCTCATTTATTTTCACCTTCCGTTAGCTGGTTTTCCTTTGGCCACAGGTACTACAAAAAACGCGGGGTATATGCTTTTTGTGAAGCATTTACAGTAGCTTAATCAGAACGTAAGATAAATACTATATAAATGTAATCCTATTTATTATTATTATGCATTTCTTCTCTGCATATATATATTTGTGTATATTATTAAGAAAAAGTGCTGGGTATCCTGTAGTCTTATGTAACATATATCCTTTCACCTTTCCCACGCTTTTCTCGCTCACCTTTGTTCCAATGTGTTTTACAGTTTTCCAGTTGATTTAGTGCGCCGCAATGTTTTTATTAGTTGCGAAATATTTTCAGCTTGTGTTTTTTGCACTTTTCCATTTCCCTTCCGCTTTTCCTTTTCATTGCTCGTTTTGCCATTGTCGTTTGCGGTGCAATTAGTTGTTGTTCTGTGGTTATTTATTTAATTTCTTATTTTGCCCGTATTTGTGGCAACCATTAATGCCGATTCCAGTTGGCTTGGCTCTGTTTTTTTTGTGTGCCACTGTTTCCACTAATTAAGCTTAGCATTTGACCATTAATCAAATTAGATTTGTGCGTTTTTGCCGCTCGTCTCCTGTTGCTCTCATAATTCTGGGATTCGGGGACTGCCGAATGCCAGGATGTCTGAGGAGATGTCTGAGTGGGATGGCTGACACTTAATTAAAAGATTACTTGTTAAAACTTTTGGCAGAAAACTTAATGTGAACACTGCCGCCGGAGGAGGGGTGGAGGGAGGGTTGTTACAGAGAGCGCAATGTTTGCTAAAGAACTTTAAATAAATAAAAGGAAATTGCAAAGCAAACACATTTGGGCACAAACACTCACGCAAGCACAGACTTTCACTCACTCTCGCACACTCTCTTTTGAACACTTTTGCACATTGTAGACAAAATGGCAAACGTTGAACTTTGATGATTTATAGCCGGAGCATGGGGTACATACAAATATAGTGTAACATATATACATATATGTATAGCTATGCTCAACAGCATTCTTTGTAGCCACTCAAACTCCGACTTCGCACACAAACACTAAACTCTCAGTTAGCTACACTCTGCTACAGAGTTTCGCATTTAATTTACTACGTGTCACGCATACGCTTGCAACTTGACAAATACATGTAGTGGGCGGAGAAGTGGAAAAGCTGTGGCGGAAAAATCTGGAAAAATCCCACTACATTCGCACAGAAGTCGTCGAGTTGTTGACTAGGTAAGATGCTCGATTACAACCAACTCTGCGGCTTTATTTGAAGTCTTTGATTATGTTTTGAGAGTGAGCCGCAAATTACGGTAAACACAAACAAGCCTTTGGTCTTCACTTCCGGTTCCGGCCCCCTGCCTTTAATGCACTTTACAGGCACTCCAAAAGTTGCTCCTGCACGTTCTTTTGAAACCCTTTTTTGGGGTCGTCTGGTTGGAGGGGGGGGGGGGGGGGCAAACACAAAATTCCAAAGTTTAATTTAACGTTAATAATGTTATTTGTGATTTTTTATTTATCCTTCTGCTATGCATATATGCATATATATTTTTTAATACCGTCGTGTCGCATGTGTCATTATACCAAAGAGGACACACACACACACTCACGGAAAAGAAAGAAAAAATTATGTTCACAGAGTTTTAGCTGGCTGCCAACTTTGAACTCAAAGCCACTCACACAGACTCATTTAATTATCAACTTTACTTTGTGCCCCCCGTGTGTGTATGTGTGTGTGCATGTTTGAGTGTGTGGATTTAATTGGTTTTTGATAAAAGTCACCTAAGCATGTTAATTAATGTGGCTTTGACTTTGAATGCATTTAGCTCTGGAATGCAGGTGGCATGGGTATTAACTTCTGTTCAGCTCAAATTCGCTCGTGTTCCTACTTTTTACCCCCTTGCCCCCCCGCTCATCCTCTTGAGAATCCAGGACATCTAATCGGATACGAGCAACGGCAAACAACGGGAAGTGTACAAATATTTTTATTTTCCAGTTCTCAAGCGCAAACATACGGCAAAAAGTTTTCCCGCTTTCTCACACCCCAGCTCGTGCTTGCTACTCAGCTCAACTTAAATAAATAAATTGTTTGGCTGCATCAAGGATACGTATACGCAGTGTGGCAGCATGTCAACACAATAAATGCGAATGAAAATTGCAGCAAAGTTTTGCTATTTTTGGCACATGATTCCCGACAGGAAGCGGTGGTCTTTGGGGTGTTGCGGGGCGGGGGGCAGGGTGGGTGCTGTGTAATGCACAAAAAATAAGACCCCCGTGACCAAGTTGCACCACTGAAACAGCAACTGCAAAATAATTAAATTCCAACAAGCAAGTTATAGACCCAAGACTTTTTGCCTGGTTCTTGTTGTGTCTTACGACTCTAATTTCATGCAAAATGCTCTGAGCCTCTCGACCTTTTATCCATGGGCGTAAATCGGATTTTTCAAAAGGGGATTACCATATATGCTATATTTAATTGTTGTTATTATATAGAATAAAGCTGACTAATTCCTTTTCTCCTTAATTTGAAAGAAGGCAACTTTGCATACGCGCAATTCGTTCGAAAAAGGCACATTCAGAAGTTAAGAACTTTTGTATCTCGTTGAGGACTAAAGAACCCCATTTCGCACGCCACTGGAGGACGTGTTCTTGAAGGCACTGAAAGTTATGCCCCCAACTTATTGCCGCTTTCCGCATTGCTTTTGTTTCGCCAGCGAGCCTTGTGTTTGTAGTTCGGTTGGGTTTCTTACGGCTTACGGCTTGTCAGTGGCTCAGTGGCTCGGTGGCTCAGTGGCTCAGTGGAGCACTGCTGGGAATCATTTCGTTTGGCCCTGCTCCTGCTGCTGCAGTTTTCTTGCGCATGCCGGAAGGAAATGAGCAAAAATGACAAAGTTAACGGATGTGCACAAAACACAACGCACTCCGACTCACACACACACACATCCATACACTCGCTCATTGCCACTCCGCCCACCAATATACCGTCCTTCCTATTTCGTCCTTTTGCTTCGTCCTTTCCTCCGGCGCTTGTCCTGCTTTGGGCCTGCCCAATGCACTTGCACAGGATCAGGATATGTGTGCGGAAAGTACGACAATTTTACATGCATTTGATTTATGTTTCGCCAGCTCTCTGACTCTTGCAACTTTTGCCATGCCACACCGCCCTTGTCATTGGTCCAACTCCCCTGTTGCAAAAGGCCCCCTCCTTTCCACTGCCCCACAAGTAAGCAAATCATAGCCTACATTTCCGCTGTTGTTTATTCGAGAACATTTCTCTTTCTCCTGCTTCTGCTGCTGCCGGCTCCTTTTTGGCCGCTTTGGGGAGTTCACTTCACTTCGCATCGCATCTCGGTCTCTATCTCGAGTCGAAAGTTTTTTGTCTTTGCAACATTTTTCCATAAATTTCACCGAAAAGGCGAAACGTTGTCATGTTTGGCTAATATGCAATTGTCGCAACAAAGCTGCCAAAATTTATGCCACTCGGGAGAGTTGTCCGCCCATCCAGCAATTGACTTGCTAAAGTATCGATCACTTTTTCGCCCTAAGAAATTAAGAGTTTTTTCCTCAATCAAAATGCTTAACCAAACCTAGTTTTGTTTATATAGAAAAGGGGCGGCCGACAATTGGGGCTGAGCACCTTTTGAAAAGCGAACAAATTAAATTATATTATATTTGCCGCCCCCTTTTTTCCGCTTGTTTTGTGTTCGGTTTGCTTTCGTTTGTTTTTTGTCCCCTTATGTTGGTTCACGTTTTGAAATTTTCATTTATCAACGGCATTTCCATTGCTCGATCCCAGTCGGCGTTCCGAAACGAAACCCCAATGCTTCCCGTACCTTCTAACTGCCTGCCCCACGGCCATCCCGTGTCAACAGGCAATTATTATAAAAGCCTGGAGTGGGTCGACGACGCTAGCCGGTTATGGGACTACTCTTGGCCACTTGGGCACTTGGGCCCGAGTTCCGTGGGTCCGGCTCGGCTCGGGTCCGGTCAGGTACTACGCTAAATGCTTTGCCACTGAAAAATGTGGCTTTAAATTGCATGAAATCATCGCCACATTCCACAAGTAATGAAATTAGTGCAAACAAAGCAACAAATGCGTGGCGGGGCAACGACTCGGGCACTCAACAAGCGCTATCGAGGCCAATTAGATTAGCTGGGCCAAAACGAAATGAAAAAGGCTAAACATAAGAGGAACAACAGAAAACAATAAAATTTTGCTACGAGTGAAGCCATTCCACAAGTTGGTATCTTGAATAAAGCATTTACAGTAAATCAGTGTGCCCAAAGCTGCATAAGATTGTAATTTGGGGATACTGGTCACACTAACTTAATTGGGGTACCTTAGTAACTTGTACTTTGATGCTACAGTTCACGTACATTTCAAATGTAGCTAATTCAAAGCGCAATCGAAGTAGGGGAAAACGGTTTCATTTTTTCCTTCATTTGATGGCAAATTTGCTTTTACTGTCAATGCGTTGAACAAAATTTCTGGTTACCATTATGAGCTTCCCCTTTCGTTTTGTGAACTTTGTGCTGCAGTTGCTAACGGCGGTGACTATAACTGCAATCTTGCAGTGCAATGGGCGTGGTAACATATCTGCCTTTGTCCATCAGGTCCTGGAGGTTGTGGCCCTGGGTCTGCTCATCCGGATCCTATCCACGCACTGCGTCCTGGGCGAAGAGTACGGCATATCGGTGTGGATGTACACCTTCATCCTGCCCGCCATCGCCTGTCAGAGCGTGGTGCTCGTCATATTCCGGCTGTGCTGCACCACCGTGGGCCTCGATCCAATTGTGCGTACACATACATTTGTTGGGCAGGGCGGGGCTGGGCTGGGCTGAACTGGGTTGGGTTGTTCTGGTTTCGGTAGTTATTTGGCGATGATGAATGCTCAACGAGTGTGTTTTACAGGCGATGACGTTTAATTTCGCCAGCGGCTTCCTGTGCCTAGGAAGCGCACTTACCCTCCTGGTGTCCATGGTCGATCACTGCGGCAACGAGTTCGCATTCATATTCTATATGTCGAGCGCCTTTGGCGTAATCGCTGGGGTCCTGCATTTGCTGAATGCCTGCGTGTGCAACGTTTACATTCCCAGCGGCGAATGGTATTTATTGATTAATGGCATGCCGGACTTTGTCGATTGGCTCAATCAAATACTTGTCCTGAACCCGCAGGTCTTATATGAAACCTTCGAAGAGGGCAAGGAAAAATGAGCTGAAAAATCCTAGACGCAGAAGCTAGTGATGCTTGCTGGATGTTTGTGCATATCTTGAGGATATAATTTATTGGTTGTATTACTGCTTTTTTTTTACTTAGCTATCCTATATTAAATTTATAGTTGTTTCTTATAATGTTGAAATATAAAGGACTTAAGTTTCATGCACTCTGTGCTTAACGAAAATTGTAATAACATGCGATTGTTTGCTTTAATTGACAACTGGCTGTCAGTTGGCTTTAACTCAAATCGACTTTTATTCCTCCTCGAACGACTGCGACTGCCAGACAGTAAAAAGGAAAAACAGTTTAGCCGTACAAGCGCCGAATTTCCCCCAGACAAACCCCACCCCCCTCCACCGAACATAAACAGGACTCTTTGTGTCGATTGTTTGTTTGTTATTGTTATTTGTTATCGTTTCGCTGGGCGGTCGCTCTTGGCCCTTTCGTCTGGCCAGCGGTCATAATCAATAGAATTTGGCGACCTTTGCGTGTTAATGGCTTAAATGCTTAGGCCAGTGTCGAAAGCATTCACAATGCCATGGGAAACTGTTTGATTGGTATTCGGAATCGTAATGAGGGTTGTTGCTTCGGGCAATTTCTGCTGCTCAGCGAGAAATCAATAAATTGGTCTCAAAGCGCGCAAAGTCCTTTTGAGGAGCTCGATAATGGTTGCACTCGCATAATGAAGAGGATGGATATCTATGTGTATGTAGTAGTATATGTAGCAGGACTCACACTTCAATCAATGCCGCCGAGTGACAAACATGAAATTTTTTATTCGCTATGCGCATATTCATAAGCATAAGAGATTTACGTGTTGCAATGGCAATCAAATGGAGAGACAGCCACGCCCCCTCTTCCGCCCTCCTTTGGCCAACTGACAATCACTAATACAAGCAATCAAAAGGACTGCCAGCAAATGAATAGCGAACGAACTGCAACTGCTGTCATGTAAATCTTTGAGATGGGAATGCTGCTGCTGCTGCTCCTGCTGCTGATGATGATGATACTGGAATATGGGTACGGTGTCACTCAATTGCCGGCATTGCTGCTGATGAATGCAAACTAGCTGACAACTTTACACCCAGAGCGCACAGATTCAGATTCGCAATCTGATTCAGAACCATATGTATATGTATATGTAAAGAGTGTATCTCTAGAGTGACGTGGGATTGCCGGGGCTGTTCGTTTCATTTGATGACTTTGATGGGCCGGGAAAAGCGCATAAATGTTATAGCGATACAACGCACCAACGCTACCACCCCACTTACTTATCCAACCACGCCACCTGCATACCCCGGAGAATCACGGGAAATGCCGGCAAAAGATTTTACGGCGCAAGAACCATAATGAAGCCCATCGCATGCACATCCATTTGGCGCACTTAATTAAATACTTGCTCGCTTGATTAACTGCTGCGCTTCTCACCTGGCTGATTGTAGCACTTGGTGGCTTAATTAGAGTGCCGTCGGATGTCATAAATGCCGAAGCAGGTCGACATCCAGTGCGTATCCCCATCAAGGCAAGAGTATTTGTCGCATTTGGCAAGATAAAATGTTTGCTAAAACAAATGACAATGGAAGCGGTATACAAATGTAAAAATATTTGGCACTCCAAAGTGCTGCCAGACAAATACGACAAACGTTGAAGGGTCATTTACTAGGAGTGCCGGAGCAGCAACAAAAGCACTAGTTTTACAAACAATAAAACAAAAAAAAAAACGAAAACACTCCGTTGAAAAATGGCGGCAAATGCAGGCGGCTAACGAAAGCAAACGAAGGCAAACGCAGGCAGCATTACGTATACGCCGTGTGTGCCATCGTCGTCCAAACAAAGAACTGCTGGATGATGAGCAGGCAATCGGAATGAAACCAAGCACTAGAAGTGACTAACAGAGGGAGTGATTCGGGGGCAAAAGCCGGGAGATGGACTGACTGCCTGGCTGTCAGCTCAACTGGAGATGGAGATGGCGAGATGGTGAGATGGTGATGGCGATGTTGATGCGGAATGAAAAAGGGAACCCAAAGCGGCACAGAATGGGGTTGACTTCTCGCTGGCGTTGACGACAATTGCACAATTCATAATAGCCAACATGACACCACACCAGTGCACACACACATGTGTGTGTTAACCATACGAAGTGCGGAGGGGCCATTAAATAGTGGAAACTGTTGCTTGTCGGCACTGCGAAAAGTGATAACTTATATGTTTATATTTAAACAATTGAATGAGGAATTCCACTCAAACTCATTAGATCAGTGAAAGCCTACAAACTTCATAAAAATGACCTAGGTTACTGCTGATTTCTCCAAGTGTAAGCCGGTGGAATGGCACAATGTTCACTTGCTTATTCTCTCACTGCACCGAACACTTTCACTAATGTGCGGGAGTAGAGTGCGTGTGCCTGGAGATTGCATATTGCATTCCTGGGGCAACAGCACTTCCACCGGAGGGGGACCGCATCTTCACTGGACCAGGCCTAGGATAAAGGGAACATGGCCAAGTGCTGTAAATGATTGCGGTAATAAGCATTATGCACAGACTGGCATGTCAGTCATTCAGTTGGTTAGTCGGTTGGACGGACGGACGGACGGACGGACGGACGGACGGACAGGCAGTCGGAAAAACAGACAGTCGGACATACGGTTTCTCGTTTCTCGTCAGCGTCAAATTAGGTTGGACACTGGGCATTAGCCAGCTGCCTTTGGACCTTTGCTCTTTGCCCTTCGCCCTTTTCCTTTGCACAGTGACAGCAGCTCAACTATTTGCTTTGATGGCAGCTCCTACTCCTGCTCCTGCTCCTGCTCCCCGACTGGGTTTTGATTAAAATCGTAAATTGGTTTGGTCAGCGAAAGGTAAATAAATTGTGGCCGAGATTATCTTTGTTTGCCATCCTTTGAAGTGACCCACCACTTTGCCAAGCCGTGATCAAGAAAGTCAATGAAAAACCCCTTTTGTCCACGACCAAAACAAAGCACATTCACATAAAAACAGCCAACCAAGTGTCTCTAATTTGTCCTTAAGGGGTTGCGTCCAAAATAGGACTTTTACGATGATTGATGTGGGGGTGTTATTTCTCATAAATGGAGCAATTGCCAGCCGGGAAATTATAATTAATAAAAGAGGCTGACTGGCTCATTCCTTTGCCCTATTGTAATTGCTACAAATTAGTTGAGTAAAGTTGATCCACTCCACAGAAATTGCTGGCTCTGGAATGCTGACCAGTGGCACTGGGTCAGGTCCAAGGAGCAGCAAATAAAAAGGCAATAAAAAGATCGTAAAAGCGGCATTAAAACCTCCGAGCAACAACTCGAATATTAGCTTAAATGCAATACACATCAAATTACTCGTAGCAACAATAAAAGCTTACGAATGAAACAGATTTTCTGCTAGTAAAACAATAAAACCAAAAAAAGGAAGCCAAGTTCGCCAAACCGAAGAATATATAAAGACGTGTTCCTCATCGGGCTCTGGACTGCGGAATCATGGCTCTGAAAGGCTGGCAAGGATAGATGGTGTTTTAGTCAGGACACGAGCCCAAATCATCTGTGACTGGCGGCGGGAAATGTGGGACACGAGTTGCGGAGCAGCACAAATTGAGCAAAGATGAGTTTTTAATTCGATTTCCCGCACTGACTTTGGAGAAGGGATGGACTTGGGACATGTTTCCAGTTCTTTTCAATAAAGCCAATGCCCGATGTCGCCCAGAAAATGTCAAAGCAAATTTAAAAGCGACGAAATTGTCAACGGGCAACACTTTGAAATATGAGCGCCAATATATGTACAGAAATACGAAAATTGTATTTGGTAGACAGACAGACAAGTGGCATCATAAACATATCGCCTCGGCCTCATTTTGAATTCTTGGGCTCCTTCCATGTCCGAGGGTGAAATTCAATTTAATAAAAGGGAAAACAGGACGGAAAAAGGACACTGACATACATATAAACTCGTGTACAGTGGACTGTCTTCTTTTTTGGCACCGTCTCCTCTTTTCTTCTTGCTGTCCCGCGAATTTCAAGTATTCCCTCTCCTTCGTCCTGGCAAGGTCTACGGTTATGGTTACGTCGCCGTTTACGGCTACGGTTCGTGTTTGTGTTCGTGTTTGTGCTCTGCTGTGTTATTTTGCGTAAAAGTTTAGTTAACAACATTTTTTGGGCTCTGGCAGTGAACCTGGCAGAGTGGCCGGCCACACAATGACGTTAATATTGTTCGTGATGAAGCCTGAAATGGAGACACAACGCACCAACCATCTTGATGATGATGGCCGACATGATGGAGATGGGACGTGCTCCATGGACAGACTGAAACAAAATATGGCAAACTCCTAATTAAATTTCAGTTCATTTATAATGAGCGCTTGAGCTGGCAGCTGGCTGATAGACAGGCCTTTGCCAAAAACTGCCAAAAATTTGGGTAAAAGTACCTTTGAAAAAACTGAGCTGCACTGATAAAACAATATAATATAATATAGGAACATAATGTGATTATGCTTGATTTTAGTTTTGAATACTAAATTATTAGTTAGGACATTTAACTATTTTTTATAATTGATGAAAGAATTTCCCCTTTTTATTTCGAGTGTGTTTTCTAAACTTGCCGCTCTATAAGAAAGGTCTGTCAATACATTTGCCTTAATAGGACCACACATGGTAGGATTTTTAAGGGGCCGACGAGGTTGATTGCAACCGATAAACTTTGTAATTGTTTCATTTCCTGGATTTAAATTGCAAATATGAGTTTTGTGTCTTTGGCGGCCGGCGGCATACTAAATTATGCCAAATGGCGAACACGCGTTCCGGGTGTCGCCTCCCCGAAGGACCGACTTCATTACGGGTCCCCGCAAAAGGGTGCGTATGCAAGGAGGCATTGGGGGCAAATCCGGGGGCCCAACCCAAGAACACGGCGTCGCACAGTAGATTTAACCTAATTAAAAATGTTCAACAGGACACAATGCTTCGAATACAAATGAAATGCCAGGAACTGGTGGGTAGGGTGTTGGGCGTTTTTTGGGGGGCTGATTTTCCTGGGGGGTGTAGGCGGATGGTCTGGTGGGCGTGGCGTGGGATCTAAGCACCAGACAGGCTGCGCAAAATGAATGAGCTGCCGAGCAAATCTGCTGTCGTGTTTTCGCTTCCAGTGAAAGGTTGGCTGCAGGGTTACATGGCTTTGTTGCTTGTGCTTTGCTTTTGCTATGCTTTTTTCGTAGCTGCTGGCAAGACGAATGTTAATTCTATTTAAGCATATACACACACACACACACACCCATTTTTGTTGAAGACAAGCTGCCGCCTTTGGCATTCAAAGTCACTGAGATTGTCAGCGTTTTCATTTTAATTCAAACAAATGTTACTAATGTTGTCCTTGTTGTTGCTGCCGCCTTCCCAGCTCGCTTGTTGAATATTTTATCGTTTGACTTGACGCCTTGGCAACATTTGGCTCCATCATTTCAAACCCGCCGACGAAAATCCTTTCTCGTCACTCGCTAATGGGCTTACGGTCCTGACGCCAGCGGATGGCGGACTCTAGATCCCGAGTCCTGAATCCTGGCACCCAGGACTCTCCCGCTTGCAATTTGCATATTTGGCCATATTTTGATGGCTTGATTAAAATCCAGTTTGCGCGAAATATGGTCGCTCTATCTGCGGCACTGTCCATCCATCGATGGTTTAAAAATATTTATGCATCTGCAAAATGGTCTGAATTAAAAGTGTGAAAACAATAACACCGATGGGTCCACCACGGTCCACAACAACGTGCAACAACTGGCTGCGAAAATATTATCTTCATTGCTATTTGTATTATTTTTATTTCCTCTGCTACTGCGGTGCGTGATGCTTTTTTATGTTTTGATATACTTTAACCCCCCCACTGTTTTATTTATTTTCCTCCCTTTTTTGTTGTTTTTTTTTTTTGTACACCTGCGTTGTTGGAAACTTTTGCACAGGTACAGCGACAATTCTGATTTTTTTCTTTTTGGGGGTTTACTTTCTGTTTTGCGTTCTGTTATCCTTGCCTGCTTTTTCCAACATTTACTTAAACAGCGCCAGCAATTTGCACACTATTGCCATTGTCCTGGCTGCCCAGCGAAGGATATCTTTCATCTTTGGCATGAATTTAAATTGCTTTATGAGTGCAAATTGTGCTCGGCTAGTGGGCGAATGGAGACTATGAAAATTATGTAGATCAGTGAAAAGTGAAAGGGGACAACCCTAAGAGAAAATCAACTTTGGTCGAGTATCGAGGGGTCAGTTAATGAATAAGTGGGGTAGATTAAACAGGGTTTTCCTTCATTGCTTATACTTTATATTTAATTTTTAGGGCTTTAAAAACAAATATGAAAGCCCATGTTTATCTTGCATTCTGTGAACTCCTTATCGTCCACCACAGAGTTCACCCCCTTATCGGCAGGCATCCATAGCCACATTTCGAGAGGGGCAAACTTCGATTGAATGAAATCCAATTAGCTTTTTCCGTGCTTATCAAGGCGTTTACAGTTGCTCCGGGCAACAATGACCGTAGCAGCAGTAGCCCTCGAAATACTATCCGCCTCTTGATCTTTCCGCCGTTTTTCTCGGACACGTGATGAACTGGGGTGAGAAGGAAAAACAAGCATACGCACTGTGAACAAGTCTGTTGGCGCACAAAAAGTGAAACAATCGAAAAAAAAGCGAATAAACGTTTCGCCATCATTCTCGGCTTTCAGACAACTGAACATGCCGCACTCCATGGCCCATCTATATGTGTGTGAGTGTTGTCTGCGACTGTCAGTGTCATCGCAACTTCGCAGTAACTGTAACTGCAACCAACTGTGGCCAACTCACACACACACACAAACAATAGCAGGATAGTGCCGCTTCCGGCTGGATATCTCTTCACGCTTCGTTTATTTAGTTTTGGGCGCCATTTTTCTGCTTCATTTTTTCGGACGGCGTGTACCTATTATTGTGAAAATTTCAACTTTTCTTTTTTTTTTGGATTTTTTTTTGCGCCAACAACATTAGCAAGTCAAACAAATTTTGTTTGCCAAGCAGAGGCAGCTGGCTGGTTAACACAAACAAAACAAAAAAAAAAACGCTGGAAAATAATTTGAAGCAAATTTTAATTAATGCCGGCAGCAGAGCCGGCGGATACAGACATACCAACCGAGTTAACCGCATAGCGAATTTTGGCCAAAGGACGAGGATGGGAACAAGGACATCGTCAGCCGCCAGCCGCCAGACCGCAGCACCGTGTAAATCCCTTTATCAAATTAATGAGCTCATTAAAATTCGTTTAGCAATTACAGTTTTAACAATTTCCGGTCCCTGCCGCCCCCAAAAAACCGTGGCCAGCTTCAATATGCTTGGTGGTGACCGAAATGGGAGCTGGAAATATGCTGAATCGCACAGGTGGCGACTTCAGGACGCCAGGACTTTGGTATTCCACTCCAGGCAGGACCTGCACGTGCGCAGTCTTTTATTTTGTATAATTTTCTGTTTTTGTTTTGGGTAGGAGAACCTGTTCGGCCTATATTATATCCATAAAAATCATAATAAACTCTGAAGTGAAATTTTTCGCCGCCAAGATTGTTATATACTTCAACGAGGAGTTGGTGCGTTAATAGGAAAATCGTGTGGCCGGGAAATAAAAGGGCATAAAAATGCTTTAAAAGTAATAATAATTGCGTTTAGCCTTGTTTTGGCCACCATCTCAGGCCAGCTTCTCCGCTGCTAGGTGAAATTTCCAGCTGCTCAATCGCGGGTGAAACAATAAAAACGAAATAGCAATGTAATAATTTATGATGCCATCATTAAAAGCAACAAACGGTGAGCTGCCGAGCTGCAAAACTTTTGCCATTCGAAAGTATTAGAAGCTGTTGCCAATGGCTGGGTTTTCACTGGGGTTTCTTTTGGGTGCTTTGGATTCCATTTGGGGAGGTGTGGGGTTTCGTCTTCGACAGCTTTTTGGGCAACGCTCCACTGCCTTTTACTTCGGCTGCAGTGTAATAAAATTGTTATTATTTCCTCTTATTTATTATGCTTTTTACGGAATTTATGACGTGCGCATGCTTTGATTCATTTTGCAAAAACTGTTTGTAATTTTCATAAAATTTTTGGTCGCGTATTGGACCAATGCTAATCTGACGGCGGGAAGAAAGGAGAATATTTCAAGCCCATCCATACGGGGAATGATTAATTGGATTTTATGGCAAATGCACATAAACCATAACTGACAAATTTCATTTTTATTTGGCATCCGGCTTGGATACAAAAGTGCTACACGCAGTCGATGTCCTTGTCTTTGTGCGTCTCTCCTTTGTGTGTGTGTGTGAGAGGTAGGGTCCTTTTCGTTTTCATTGTTCCTTTGTTACTTGGGGCTATTGATTTTTCATCCCTTTTTGCCGCGGCTGGTCCTGCCGCTCACTGCCTTTTGTATTATTTTGCCATTTATTGTACATTATGCAGGCGACTAATATTGACATTATCTGTTCAACGGAGTCCTGTTCCTTTTGTCGCTCTGTCACTTGAATCAAAGGCGTAAATCCGTTTTTTATCGTCTCTGGCTCCTGTGATTTCCATGGCCTTGAAAGCGATACTATGCAGTGTGTATCTTGAATTTTATATTATATATCTTGACTATTTAAATGAGCTGACTGCCAGTGTATTTAATCTTAAACTTGCTCAAGTTTCCTTGCTGGTAATTTTCTTAAATCTGCCTTCCTTTCCCAATCAATAAATTCTGCAAATAGTTAAAGCCCTTTTTTTCTCCTTAACGGCAGTCAACCAGCCATTGGGCAGAGGGAATGTTGATTGTTTCCTGCCCCAGGACAGGAGATCCTTGCTCGCTTACTCACTTACTCAACACCCAGCATTCCGTTTTCCTCTCCCTTCCTCTACTTCCACCCAGATCCTTTGGGCCAGCAATTTATGATATTTATTTGATGCCCTGACATATGGCCAGCGTTTTGTATGCTCATCTATTCAGCAATTCCCTGGCTGTTGACCCCGCCCATTTGCCCATGTGCCCATGTGCCCGTTATGCCCACTGTGGGTCATACATCAACTGTCTGCTGGGTGCGTAGATTGCAGTCGGACCTGTTGTGTATGTGTGTCTGTGTATGGATACGTAGGTGTATGTGTTGATGTCACCAACACCACGAGATAGAGCAGGAGCGGCAAAAAATTGCATTATTTGTTTTTCCACGTTGTTAGGTATACATGGGACTCTCAGTGCTGCTTTTGTCTGGGACGCTGACACCGCATGACTATGCATTTCATTTCATATGACGATGCTGCTGGAGTACAGCCCTGCCACGCCTCCTTTTCGCACAGCCACAATGATGAATTATTGTGCCAAAGGTGACTTTCATTATTCCCTTTGCATTTTTCATATCGCACACAGCAGCAACAGCAACAGCAACAGCAAGAGCGCTGCTGCTGTTGCGTATCTATGCAGAAAATTAAATTCCAGATATCCTGATGTCCTGGAGTCCCTTGGCGGTAATACGCCCTGTCATCCCGTACAATTTAGGTCTGCAAATTGATTGTATGGATTTAATATTAAGGATTAGACATCAACGCACAGCTGAGCAGCAAATGGCAATCCATGGCACTCCATTGGGGTCATGCATCACTCGATTGAATGGGTGGTGGGCGGTGGCAGGATAAGGGGGCGTGGCCTGGCGTGTTTTGGCAAATAAATGAAATTGTGCTTTTCGTCTATATATCACATCAATGGAGTGTGCAGCCCAACAAATATGTATGTTTCTCTCTCAATTTCAACTTCATGAGCATAAATTGCATTTTGTGCAATATTCCATTTCCATTTTTGCTGAAAAATTGAAAAGCAGGGCTCGAAAAGCCACCTAGGCCATGTTTTTTTATTGCCATTGCCTGACATGGTTTATTTTTATAGTTTATTCCTGGTTTACTTTTGTTGATATTTTTGTTTTCACATTTGCTCCTTGGCCGAGAATAGCCGCAGAAAGGCAATTTTCTCCGGGTCTCCAGCAGGAGGTTGCAACATTTATGGCAAAGACACTCACATAGACCCAGTCAAACCGCTTAGATGCTGGGGCAAAATTGAATTTTTAAAAATTGTCCTGGCAGCACACACTAAGGCAAGGCGGAAATGTGAAAGCTTCCAGTCAAACCGGATCCCACGGACTAGCCAAAACGCTTTTGCTGAACTGAATCCAAGGAGGAGACACACACATGTTGCTGGCTCCTCCATCATCCGCTGAAAATCGATCCACTTGCCAGGACCTTCCTCTCTTCCAATTTCATCGTTTTCATTTTTAGTTTGTTGTCTGTGCTGTTTCGCAGTTTATTTGGTTTGCTCATCCCAATCTTACCAGCCAAATCCACACACATTCGTTTCCAGTTTCCAGTTGGATTTTTTTTAATTCGTTGTCAGAAATATGGGTCCATTGTCTGTTGCCGCTGCATTAGACTTCGCCTCTAATATTCGCAGCAATTTGTTAACCAAGTTCCCTCTCATTTCCAATTTTCCATTTTCCCTTTGCCATCTAAATATATATATGTATATTGTGTGTTTTTTTTTCGGATTTTCCCCGTCGTGCTTTGCACTTTTTCAATTTATTCTCATGCTGCACGCTCGCTTTTGTTGCATATTTCATTTGCCGCCTTTTAGTTATAGCCATTGTTGTGCTCTATGTAAAATATTCAACATATTTCGCAAGTTGATTTTGTTTTTATATCCTTGCGAGCAGCGACGTCGGCAGAAACAATAAAATGAGTGATAATAAAAAATGAATTGCAAAGCGTTGGGCGATAGTAGTTTAGTTGTGGGCGTGTTTTTGGGCGGGATAAACAACTCGAACTGTTGAAATAATATTTTTTTTGGCGCTGTCAAAGCATCCTGCTGTTAAAGTAAATATTTTTGGTTATGCGGTTTTTATGCCTTGATCGGTGGTATTTAGAAAAAAAAAATGTTATGTGATATTTTTATCAGCTAAATTAGAAATTAAATCCTGAGCTTGTGGTTTTGGATTTCAATAAATATTGCGCATTTAAAGAGCAAATTTCTAAAATTTAAATTTTTCGAAAAATATTTACCATTGCTCAGAATATCCATTTACGAAGCCAAATAAATCCCCCAGCCTACACTTTCATCACATCATAGTCTGCAAACAATATTTGCATATTCGCATGTTAATACTTAACCCCAGTGCAACACAATGCCTCCAGGACAGAGGCCAAAATTGAGTGTAACTCATCTGGGCAGGGCAATCCTGCTTTGTCAAATCTGCTATGGCAGCCCTTACTCAATTATGCTTCAAGTTCCGTTTCATTAAATACGCTTTTGTGCACTCCAGCACAAAACAAAGTGCTAACACACATGCAAAGCCTTTGTAAAAGTTGGCCAGCACAACAAGTCAGCAGCTGCTGCCGGCTAACTACCAAACATTCGAGCCTATGGTCCACACAAACACACACTCAGCGCCAAGTCCTTAAACCGTCTTTAACCCTATCCACACAAACACATTCGCACACAGGCTCACAAACACACGAGCACATGCACTTAAAATGCAAACGGGCGTAAAATTTTAATTGAGCCTTATACACTTTGCCCTCATAAGTATGCAATGGTTTATTTTTTTGTTTGTTTCTGCTGCTGCCTGTGTGTGTGTGTGTGGACACTTAGTGCGACTGCAACCTTGAAACGGGCAACACCCACAGCACATATGTATGCACTCTGACCCAATAGAAACCAATTTGCGAGAACAACAAGAACAATGGTAGCAACAGCCAAAAGGACATCAATCAGTGGGCAAAGGAAGGCGCAAAAGGACCTGCAGCCTACAGTTGTGGTCAGCAAGAGAGGTCGATTGCAAATTAAAAGTGTTACATTATTTATTGGCAGTTTTAAGCGGGTTTCTATTGAGAGTAAATATCATGATTTTTACATGAACAACTTGTACAAATATGTAGAATGTATGCAAGCAACTGTGCTTTCGATTTGAAATATCAATTCGATAATGCATTTTTATTTTTTATTTAAACTCAATGACAATATAAATCGATTTGCAGTAGATAATCTAATCTGCTGTTCGCAACTGTTCATATATGCATTTAGAGGCGTATGCAAAACTGTTTTGCCATTGCGGCAGTTGGCAGTTGGCATTGCAACGCCATTGTTTTTATCGCCGCTGTCGTCAGAGCTGCACCCACAACCGGAAAAAAGTGCGCATCAATTATTTATACTGCATATTGTGCTTCGATTAGGCTACATTCAATTGGCATATTCAGGGCCGGCCCTGCGATGCACGACAAGTGGGCCAAGAACGCGGCCAAGGACCCGTGCAATTGGGGCCTAATGAAAGACCCTGTGGAGGCCATCAGTTACCACACTTTCCCTTTTGTTCCGGATCGCACTCGAGTCGAGCTTGTTATTGCTTTCAGCAAATATTTGTGGCGGATGGTGTTGGTAATGGTTCAAGTGGTTTGGCTGGGGCTTTCGCTGGGCGATAAAGAAAAGTTGTCAAGCCCTCAGCGTCATATGTCTTTCAGCATAAATGTCATTTCGATACTTTGCACAAAGGATTCTCGTTTGGATGCTTTTGTCGCATTTTTTATTTGCCATTGCCCCCCACCCCCTCTATTTGCCTGGCTATGTGTGCTGGTATGTGTGGCATGTGGCATGTGGGCTGTGGATGTTGGTGTGGCTGTGGATACGGGGGTGTCCTTGTCAGGTTCACGCATGAATTGCTACTTGCTGGCCAGGATTTTGCTGCATTGCAGGATGCGTAAATTGAATTTTGTGGCAAAGTGCAAATTGGCTAGTGCTATGGTGCCCACGCACAAAGTCAACGATCGTGCTTTAGTGTCCGAAGTTGATGCTGAATTTTCCACAATTACAGCCAGTGTGAAATTTAAGACGCTCCACGTCTGCTGTGTTGCATTCAATTTGGCGGCGTATTAAGTTTTCAAGCTGCAGCTTGAAACTTGATAAATAAATTACTTGGCAGTCCGACAGTCCGGCCGTACACTTTGCACATTTTCCAGAATTATTGCAGTCAATTGACGCGCTCCGCTTGCAGAGACTCCAGACACTTGGATTCGCTGCGATTTGCAGTTTTCCCTCTGTTCATTGGGTCTGCTTTTTTATGCTTCCCCATCGCCCGCAGCTCGTCCGTATTTTCCTTTCCTCTCCTTCCTTTTTTGCAATTGCAAGAAAATATTTTCATTTCTTAGGAGCTCGGTCGGGCTGCTGAGCTCCGTCCGTAGACTACAGGTCGATGCGTCACAGAGTTTGCCTTGACTGGCCGGGACTGGTTCGTCCTGGACTGGCGGGCTGTGGAGCCATCACTTGGCCGTACTTTATTGGCCTGGCAAAAGTTTTGTGCCGTCACTCGAGGCGCGGAGTCTGGGACGATTTAAGTTTGCTGCCAAGCTCAACTGCAGCTCCAGTTGTGCATCTAGTGCTCCTGAGGTACAGCTCCAGTGCTGGATGAGCTCAACCGGCTGGCTGACTTTGAGTGACGGGAGCGGCTAATGCTAATGCCCCGTCTGAAGCCAAATGACGGGGCCAATGGTCTGGCGCAATAGTTGCGCCATTGATTTAACTAAAAGAAAATTGATTTAATGCCATAATTCAGTGTCCGACCCGGCTAGAATGTGCCAACTGACTTTCAATCAAATTGACGCATAATTCCTGATGGATTTAATCGTAATTGATGATGGATTGAGGCTCTCAAGCGAGACAACGCTGCGTATGCGTAACGTAGCACTTTTGGCAGTCGTTCCACGGCGTCCTAATACCATGTAATTTATATTCGCTAAGCTTAATCAAACGATCAGCGCTGCTCCTGGACCTGGACCAGGTGATACAACCGGCAATGGTCCTTTCATTAAGTTGCCTCACATAAATCAATGTCAGGGGATGGGCAGTCAGGATTGGAAAAGAGATGCAGGGAACGGAACCCAAAGGAGCGCTGAATATCCCGCTGATATCGCACTGTGGTCTACATCAAAGCCTTGGCTTGGTCCGAGTATTTTTTAATTTTAATCAAATGCATGACACACCCCCCTTCCTTCGCCCACTGAAATGTCTGGCTGCCTTTTATTTGACTTGGCCATTTCAATTGCCGAGCAATTCCTTAATGGCTTACTTTCGCCCCCTCTCCTTTTTTGCCACGCTGTGCTGTCCTTAGATGTAAATAAAAATGCATTGCGCTGCCATTTCCTGTGAAAGCCAAAAGCATTTGATGTAACTCATTTCAGCTTATGCAGCGGCCACGTGACGACAACATTTTCTACCACCGCCCTTACTCAACCCCTTTCATTTGTAGCGCTATTTGTATTTGCATTTGTGTTTGTGTGCAGCATTTTTTATAACAGGTATTTGCAGGACTCAAGGGTATATTTGTGCAAATTTGTGTGGCAGCATGGGGAAATAAATGCGGACCACATACATGAAAGTATCAAACGAAATTTAAGTCTATAATATAACCAACTCAATATTCTGAAATTTTTTAAAAAAGTTTTGATAACCTTTTGGAAAAAAGTAAGCCAGAAAAGATATATTAAGATATAATACGATTTTCCCAATTTAATGTAATTTTAACCAAGTATTACATACTATTTAAATTTATTTTACTTTGCTCTCCAACCGCAGTTGAAATTAATACGGCATTTTTTGCGGACAAATATTGTTTTCTGAGCTGTGAGCCTGGGGTAACTGCCTGTCGGTACACTGGACCAGATCATTATTTCCTTTTTTTAAATTGTTAGGCTTCCCTGTTTCTTTTTGTGTGGCACTGCATCGGCTTTTACGTGTTTTTCTTCACCAAAGCTGTGTGAAATCAATGGAAGCTGTTTCACTCAGCCGTCGCCAGGCATTCTGGCCCTGCTCTCGGGTGGAAAACTGCCCCCAAACTGCGCTCCAACTGGCGGCCTCCATCGGCTCCTGTGATTGCGCAAAGTGCGGCGTTGTCCTGCAAAAGCGTTTTATTTAAATATGTACGTGTGCACGCAAATATATATACATATATATTTACATCTATATGTGCGCATATATGTATGTGTTTACAGGAGCACAGTGGTGTGGTGGCAGGTAAACCGTAACGGTTTAAATCTGCTTGTCCAACACTCGGCTTCCGCCCTTCAGTCCTTTGGTCCTTCGGCACTTCAGCGGCCCCGTATTTGTGTCAGTTTCGTGCGGATCGCTTACAGTTGGCATAAAAAGGGATGCCAACAAAAACAGGAGCAGCAGGAGCGGCAGAAGCGGCAGGACATGTTAAAAACAGTTTTATGCACTGCCAGAACGAGCTGGAATAAAATAAATATGCTGGCTGACTGCCTCGGTGGGTGTGGCCCTTTGGTTTCGTCCTGGAAAACGCAAAAGTGCCCACGCTTCAATGCGTGTATCTGTCGCTTTACCCGGCCGAAATGCTTTAAAAAGTGATTTTTACAAGCCGCACAGACACATGTACCAAAGTCACGAGCTAAAAAGAAGGCAAATCGTCGTAAACTACAGTGAAAAAGTCAAAACGTTTTTCTTTTCTTTTTTTTTGGCCTTCTTCCCTCTACTGAATAGTCAAGTAAGCTTAGCCGACCTGAATTGAACTGAACTGAACTGAACTGCCGATTTGCAATTTTCGGCTTTTGGGCCAAAAGGGCTTTGCACCGGGTTAATGAATGAGCCGCAATCGGTGTGCTATATTTTTCTACCACGCTGGATTTTGTTTGTTTATGCTGCCGGGTGATGCCCCGCCTGCAATTGATGGTGATTGAATTTTTTGATTGATCGTCGGATTGATTGAACGGGTTGCTAGATGTTGGTCGATCCCCCAGCGATGATGGAGTTTGCTTTGCATATCGCTCCAGTGCGCCAAGCTTAAAAACTAATAAAAAACTAACAGCAAAGCGGCTTAATTGAATAGCGGAGTGGAGCGACACGGCCTAAAAACGAAGGAGGCACTGGGGAGGCGTTTTGGAGCCACCTTCGGGGAATACTTGCAATTACGCTAAAAGCAATTCCCGACGAAAAACTCCAAAGAGTTAGCCGGCAAGTCAACCCTTAGCCTTTGGCTTACCAACGGAAAGCGAAGAAAAAAAGCCAACAAACAAATACATTTGCCACCTCTAAGACAGGCCCACAAATTTTTATTTAAAGCACTTTACCAGGATCGAGTTTCCCCATCTCGTTTTTCTTTCCCCTCTCACTTGGTTTTCCTATTTGCCTCTGTGTGTGTGTGTGTGTCGTACAATCAACTTAAACTAAGATTACAAGCACCGCCCGCTAAGCTGCGGAAAAATGTGTGCCACCGACCATCGAGCAGGAGCTCCAGCAGCTCCAGCAGTGGCAGGATGCGGAGGAGTCCTTGCTGGTGGTGCGGGAAATCCGCAAAACCACTCACGGCTGGCAGACACACAAACAGACAGACAGACAGACTCCTGCATTCGCTGGCCCCCGAGGAGTACGCATGCTATTTGTATTTAAAATGGGATTTACCTGGGGTTTTGTCACTTCTTTTAGCCGCGCTTTTAATTTGATTTAATGCGTCTACGCGTGCCGCATCCGTACCAGTAGATAAAAAATGAAAAAGCAACGAAGAAACCACTATCGCATCCTTTTTGGCGGCTGGAGACATGGCAAAGTGTGCTACGCCTACTGTTGTTGCTCTCGTTTTTGGCCATTTGTGAGAATTAAGTTTGGTAGCGACGCCACGAGGATCCACCTCAAATGCCCCAGTGAATTGGGCGAGTGAAAACTTGTGTTGCCAAACTTGCCGTGCGCCGTGAAACTATGTACAAACTCAATTGCAAATGTATGCCAGCACGTTGTTTGGGGAAAAATACAAATTAATTTTCCGCAGGCTTTTTGCTGCGGTGCCCATTAAATATGAGCGCTCTGCATTTCGTAGCCGGCTCTTTTGCCTTGGCCTCCATTTTCGGTTTATGCAAATCTCGCTGGTGCCGCCGTGGCTCCAGCTCCAGCTCCAGACATCCAATTCCTAACCGACGAGCGACGTCTTCTCTGCGCTGCACATCAAAGACAGCCAGGAACATTTTCGCCAGCGGCTAGACTTTGAACTCGCTGCTAAAGGAATGGCTGAGGGAGTGGGGGGTGCTTAGAGTCTAAAGTCTGGAGTCCTTGCCCTCGGCGCAACCGCAATGAAAACAGATTTCTTGTTTACGATGTCCTTGGCGAATTTGTAAATCAATTCTATGCGTATTTTAAGCAATTAATTTTCCTGCATTTTAATTGACTTTGCCATCAAGCCCCAGCGTCTTTTGGCCTCTCTGTTTGCTTGTTTATTTACTTGTTTTCCCCCAAACTTCCCTTCCAGCAGACAGCCCACAAAATTTGAAAGCCGCTGTTGTTATCTATATGTTTCCTTTGCGGTTAGGCCAAATTGATTTTAGAGCTAAGCAGAGTGCATGTGTACTTAGGTCACTTATGTTGGTAGTTGCTTATAATCCCCCTTCAACTTGTCAGCTTCCGGAATTCGGCTTGCAGGAGTGACCACAGAAGGAATTTTTATTTGGCCCAAGGAAAAATTTAATTGAAAAATAATTAAACAAAGTTATTTTCTGCAATGCTACAAACTATTAGATTCTTTTACTCTGAAAATACTTTGTGCAATAATCAGTTCTTTGTCAATCTGTCAGCTATGTTTAGTTGATTGACAAAAGTAACCACCGAAAATGCCAGCTTAGCCACCTGAAAACACACATATATATCTGCATGCTTTTAATTTATGGCACTTTGAGTAGCTTACCTTAATATTCGAGCCGGTAGAAATGGGAAAAATAGAGCCGGCTGTAAAAGCAATTGATTTCTGGGCGTTCTTCAGGAAATAAATCAAAGATGACTTGTAACTGCGGCTCGAGCTAATCCAGTTGGAATGGAATATGGCCGACACAAGGAGTTCACAATCCGTTTTCAGTAGATCACAAACAAAGCAAAATGGAAATGTCTGCACCATTAGGCCATTGATATAAGCCACTGTGGCCAATCCCGTCCAGATGTCGGAAAAGAAGAGTAGATTGATCATCGAAAGGCCAAGGCAAATTCCGATCAATAGAAATTGGATGAAGATTGTGCGGGTGACAGCTGGTCGTATTGCTGCAGCATATCTGAAAATAAATAAACTAAGATAAATTGTTTTTAAAATTAATATTGTTTTTAGCTACTCAATAATGAGCTTGTGATCCTTGATGCAATTAATCAAATCTTGCTCGTTTTCAGCATCGCTTTTCCTAGGGTCTGTGCATAGTTTCTCCACTCTCAATCGCAAAAGTTTGAGGTGAACTCTCAGGATTAAACCATATAGCAGTGGATATAGGTCACTCATTAGGGTTTGAGTCACAGCAAATAGCATTAGTGCTGTCTCGTTGAGAGCGGCTTTCCAAAAACTGGATCTACTTTCGCGCCAATCCACAAAAGGATTATAGATGCGCCATGGCAATTTTCCACTAAGAGCCGCCGATAGAAATGTTGAAATAGTGTACGCGGTATAAATGAACTGGTAAATGAGGTAGGCCTTGTTGCAACAGACCACGCCTCGATGCACCTCCACTCGCTCCTCCAAAGTCGTGCAACGCTTGTCCATTTCGCTCAGCAGCTTTTTGGCCTTGTAAAATCCAGAAATATACACATTAAAGAACAGAACCTTGAA
This sequence comes from Drosophila simulans, assembly GCF_016746395.2. Classification (NCBI taxonomy): domain Eukaryota; kingdom Metazoa; phylum Arthropoda; class Insecta; order Diptera; family Drosophilidae; genus Drosophila; species Drosophila simulans. The sequence goes on along the minus strand of NC_052523.2, from coordinate 24,007,170 downwards.
TGGCATTCCCACTGAATTGAAAAATAATTGCATAACTGTCAGCAGTTCATTCGGTGTGAACGTGTTAATATCCTTTTGGAAACTAATGCTGATTCCGATTGGCAAGTATACGACACACCAAGCAAAAATCAAACAGGATGCTATGTAGTAGATTATCTTATGCGTTGCTGGTGTGTGCCATCCCATGCAAAACATTCCATATTCAAAGTATCTAAATGAGTCCGGAGAAGTCAAAAGGTTCGTCGGATTCGGCTTTCGCAGATAGTTGAACAACATTTTCACACTTTTCTGTCTCGAAAACTGTTCTAAGCTATTGTGGGTTATTGTAGACCTGCTGTATTTATACTACCAATTTTCAAATTTTGTGGACGCACATCTGGAATGCAAATTTTCTTTTGAATGCACAGACTTGGCAAAATAATCCTTTGTTTCTCAAACCTGTAATCTAGGCTAACCACAGCAAATTTTGAATTTCTAAAGCTGTAATTATCTGCAATGCTCCTGAGCACACACCATATGTCTACTTGAAAGGTGGTCCGAGTAATATTGATTATAGATAATTGGGATTTCATACCTATAACAAAGCGGATTATGATTTCGATTGGCTCGTAATAAACGTGCTAAAAAATTGAAGGTTAACCTATCAGGTTTACAACAAAGCGAAAACATTTCTTTGTCGAAGTACTGAAATGCCTCATTGAACCCAAGAAAATTCGTTTTATTCGGTCTCCAAGATCTACGGGCTCCATATTTCTGAAGCTCCATATTTTTATTTAAGGCTTCAATTTTTCAGATCAAACATTTAAATGTAGTGCTCTCAGATTCATATGATAATAACTATTGATTTACAAATGGTTGTTACAACATTATTGCTGCCAATTTATGTCTTATGTCTTCAAATTTTTTGTCCATACTAAAAAGTAGCGCAATGCCTCCGGAGAAGTCCGGAGATCCTGAGGAATAGGTTTTCGCAAGTACCTAAACAACATTGCGTTACTTTGCCTTTGTCTTTCAGTCTGACATAAACTGCCGAAGAATGCTCGACAAGCGCTTTTATATTCAAGGCGATTCCAATTTGCTTTATTTTTCCCATAAGACTCTTATGCAAATCGTTCCCACGCTGGCTACGCACAATAATCAATTATTGCCTAACTATTGCTTGCTGAACTTGTATTTCTTTGTGACCGCAACAAAGGATGTTATTTGTTGAATTCCTGATACTGTAATCACCTGCAATGCGCTGCTCAGCTTGAATTTCTAATTTGTTTTGCTTTCCACACTTTTTCCCCAGGGCCGTATCATTAAGTAGGCAAACACTTTTACCCGCAATCGGGCATACAGATGTAAATGTCTTTGCCGCATGATTAATATATGTGCCTATGTGCTTTCATCATATACATACATATGTGTGGGCACACATTGCGTAGCCGACATGTGCACTACTAGTCCGTGGCGGAGAGTCCTGCGATTTCCCTGTCCATTGTCTGTCGTCTGACTTGCGTTGTCGGCAGACGCGTGTGTTCGAGTTAATTTATAGACTTATCAACACTTAATCACCGGAAAAATGGCATGGCGCATGTGTAAAACGCACACAGTGCCACGCATGTTGATTACGCCCGATGTCTTATGGCCGTATTTCACCCGGAGACGAAGTCAGAATCATGAGTCAGGAGTCACAGCCAGAAAGACAGTGGAGCACACAGGCTTAATAGTTGTTAGTTAGTTGTGCGTGCGGACTGTTGCCTTGCTGTGCGTTACACATTTGCTGTAATTTATACTTTATAGCCTGGCCAGATATGAAAAGTCTCTCGCACACACACAAGCAAACACACACACACACGCACACATGGACGCACGCATATAGCATAATATCTGGGGCTATATTTTTTCAGGCTCTGTTCAACATGTTGACTTTTATGCCATTTTCTGCGGTTTCCAAGTCAACTGTGGTCAGACGCTGGCCCTGATATTTATGCGTGCATATAAATAACAAGGTCTCTGACTTTTCCACATATTGCGTATAAAGTTGGGAGCCGGAAAAGCGGGGCTTATGTTATTAGATTTACGGCCGCCAGAGGGCGCTACTGCTGCTGATGCGGCGGCCATAAAACGGCTGACATTCAAATAAACCGCAAAGAGTTGACTGCATAATTAAAGGCTAACTCCAATCATGTTTTGACTGTGTCTTTCCCAGTTGATTAAACCAACCAACTCCCCCAGCCATTCAATAGGCCATGGCAATTGGCCAGGACAATTGTTAACCATTTGAGCGGCATACATGGCGTATATGAGCCACGTTTGCTGATTCCAAACACACTCTGGGCCTATTCCTAATGATTGCAACAACGTGACGCATCAACGTTTTCCATCTGTTTGGTGTATTTTTTCCACGCTCTTCTCGATCTGAGCTTTATTGTAGGCCATTTGGGCCATGTGTGTACATACGACTGGGCTAAGTGAAAGGCGCCGCCTGATGAAGTATTGTTTCTGCATCATAAACTGATTTGCTTAAAAGCGAGTGTGTTTTTGCCTACGTGTTCAGCATTCTATGCCCAAACAAATATGTATATTGATTTGACTGGCGGGCACCTTATTACATTTTTTATCCTAAACGTGTGCTAATTGGTTTTTGTGCAGCACAACCTCATAACCAGAGTCCACTCATCCGAAAGAGCCGAGCTATGGGCCTCGGTTTAGTTCGCCAGCCAGAGCCATTAAAAATTGATTTATTTTTAATTATCAGTGACGTGCGGCGCAATAATAAATAAACGTGGAAATTTATTGCAACGTCAAAAGCGACGGCCGGCAAACGGCGACCTCAACAATGGCGTGTGTGCATGTGTGTGTGTGTATCCACATGCCCATGTATCCGCATCCGCATATATGTATGTTTTAGGCTTTTCGCAAAATATTTTGAATGCTAGAATGGAAATGTGGGTGGGTGGTGGTGGATGGATGGATGGGGTGGAAGGGCTGAGTGTCGAGCTTACAGCAACCAGGAAAATCGAGTTGTTGGCATATTTTACAAACACTTTGCTAATGTTGGCGCTTGTCTAACATATTTTTAGTTGCCCCTGATGATGATGTTGCATGGTGAGGCTGGTGTTGCCTTTGCTGTTTCTGCTGCTCCTATTATTATTATTATTATTATTGCAGCTGTCGCTCATGATCGCCAAAATGCGTGGAAAATGCTGTAAAAATTCTATTATCACAGGCCAGCCGTTTGACAACCGCTCGACCAACAACATTGTCACCGGGAACATTTTACTAATTTATTAACTAAACCAATGCCGCCGCTGGACGAATGCAGAAAATGAGCCAAATATTTGCCAGACTGCTGGCAACAACCGCATTTTGCCAATTTGAGCCATCAGCTTGCGCACTCCTTGTGCCCAGTTTGAAATGGAATTTTCGTGAAATTTGAGATTTCTAATGCCGTTTTCCCCACCGCCGCAGTGCTGCCATCAGTGAATGGCTCGTTTTGGCCATTTTCAATTGCAATCTAGGACGAAGGACCGCACCCATTGTGGTTGCCCCTTTTTGTGGCCTGACGCGTTTAATGAATTTTTCATGTCATCAACGTGGTACCATTGACCATTGCCCACTTTCAATTATTCACCATTCACCTCGCCATTCATTCCCCCATTCAACTGTACTTACCGCATGCCCATTCAAATCAATTTTTGATTTGGCAGATTTACATTCTTTATTCATACGGCCAAGGAATATGCTGTTTTTATTTGCGAAAAATTGTAAATTTATTTGCTAGATGGGCAGGAAACATTTTGTTTTTAATTTCCATGGCTCGTAGAGTATGCAAGTTGGGGTATTATGACGCGGAAGTATTACAATTATGGGAAACATACTCAAAAAAAATGCAATAAATGAATCAGCTGCCCAGATCTCGAGCTTAACAAGCGAATAACGAATACCTATTGAAAATGAGTACTATTAAATGTATTATATAGAGCTGAAATGGCGGAATAAAGTCGAGACTCTCGGCTGGAGTGCATTTATTCACTATTTGCTGGCCACTATCTGTAGTAAATATCATTCGCTGATGAGCGACGCACAGCGATGCAATATATTTTATTCACATGCCAGTTTTTGCTGCTATGCGGTAATTGATACGCTAAACTGCATAACGCAGATTATGACGTTAACATGGAAACACTAAAATGAATCGCTGGCACTGAATGGCCAGTCGAATGAATGGAAAATTGGGAATTGGTTTGAAGGAGCGGGAAAACAAAGTGCGCAGCGCAACAAAGGAAACATTTAAATATTCAATGGAGGAAAAAAGGAACTATGATGATTATTATTATTGTAATTCGTATTAAATTTGCATGCTATCATGTAGTTATGCATTTGTTGAAATTTAATTATTCACATTATCTACTAATTTTTTAAATAATTCTGTTTATTTTATGCGCTTTTTGCTGGCGCAGTGGAATTTAATATTTTAACTGCCGCATATAGGTGATAGTAAAATGCGTGTGCGGCGTGTAAAAAGTTTGAAAAGCAATTTAAAAATGAAATTTATGAATCGAGCGTAGAAATGGCAATTGCTTTCTATGGCCAGAAGGTAATTAGAATTCATGACACGCCTATGAAATATCACACATACGCAGTGTGGCAAAGACTCCTTCTCCTTCTCCTTCTACTTCCACTTCTACTCTTTCTCCTTCTTGTTCTCTCACCCCACTTTTGATTTACGATTTTCAAATACACACACACACACGCACGCACACTCAAACAGAACAAACGGCAATGCAAAGTAATTTATGACAATTCCTTGGCCACAAAAACTGCGAATTGCAATCAAAGCCAAAAACGGCTAAGACCCGGCCAGAAGCTCATATAAATGTCATCCGACTAACGATGGATGCGATCCAGCCGGGAGCAGCTCTGTAGATGCATTAGTTGGCCACTTGGATTGCCCTTCATATCTACGGCTTCATCTCCGGCTTCTGCTCCAGCTCCTGCTCCTGCTCCTTGTCCCCAACATTCTTGGAGTTTCTGTGAGTCCTTTCAGGCCAGCACAAAGCTCGAATCCAATGAACTTTTGCATATAAAATGGTTTCGCTATGTAGGTTGCGCCGTGTTTTTTAATGGCGTGAAGTCAGCGGCGCGTAAATAATAAAAAGAAAAAAAATAAAAAGTATGAAAAAACATAAAACACAGAACGTAGAACGTAGAAACATCATGAGGCATCTTAATAAATTACTTTGGGGATTTTGGTGCACAATTTTTAATATTGCCAGGCCGTCGCCCAGACAGCCACATCGTTGATATAGCGCCGGGGCCAAAACACACCCCCGCCGCCCAGCGAGGGGTTAAAGGGCTGGGCTGCGACTGCGATTGCTACTGCGGCGGGGGGAGGTGTTGCACACCCGACAGTTGCTTGACATTTCGAGTTTAATGAAATTTATGCAATTTTTCTTATTTGCCAAATGCACTGCGGCATTCGCAGCTCGCCCGCGGCGTCAGCAACACGCCAAAGTGCAATGCATCAAGCGGGTGCACTTTATAAGGGGCACAACTACCACTGCAACTGGGTGGTGTTGGCGTTGAGCTGCTTAGATATAGACAGACCTGACAGCTCCCGGTATATGTGCACTGAGGGAAAAGGGTCATGAGAAGTCCAAGGAGTTGCTTAGACTCAAAAGTCGAGGGTTGGTCTACGGTGCATTAATCTGATGTACTGCCAAACAAAGAACAGTTTTCCTTGTTACTCAATAACAAACTTCTGTTTTTCAATATATAACATAAAGTATTAAGTATTGAAATGAAAGATTATTTAGCTTAATATTTTGCCAGTGCAATAACTATGTGTGACTCATCATTCGCAGAAGTGGGGATAAACTATTTGCACAACACTCATATCGCAGGCAAAGTTTTCCTTTGTTTGGCTCGGGAGAAATAATTCAATTTAGGCATGAAACTCAATACCTTGGATTCCGTTTCGCTTCTCGCCGAGAGTGAGAGAGAGAGGATTGTCCAAGTTAGTTAGTTGGCGGTAGCAACTTTCGAGGTGGGTTGAATTTAAAGCATAAGTACGTACTTGTTGCCAAAGTTCATAAAGGTGGCCTCCGTGCCTAATGATGATTATTTCTAGTTCATTTTCATTTAGCGCCATTCTTTTTTGCCCCGACAATAAGGGCCGGAACACGGGTTTGGTGCGGAGGGATTGGGGTGGGATTGGTGCGCTAGATGGCCCGACGACATTATATTTTCATTGTTGGTCAGCCAAGCGCGAAGACTTTGGGGGTAAAGGAGAAAGGAGCTAGCCGTTTCCTCAGCTCAATCCCGCTGCCTCTGTTTTCTGGCTTATGCTTTCAACGGATTTTGGCTTGGCTGCCGCACAAAATGAAACAAAATGTCGTCAGAGTGTCATTTGGCTTCGAAAGGACGACCAGTGGAGGGACCAAGGACCACGGCCCAAGGACCATGGACCTGGGACAGGAACAGGAAAGAAGGGAAATGCTGCAGCTTTGCTTTCAGCTAACGGCGGGGGATATCGGCGGACATAGAAGCGCCTAATGTGCTCCAAGCTGCTAAAGACTCGGCAGTCGAGTTAATGAAACCAATAAATTAATTTTAATGATTGCATACAACCACACTTACTCTCTCACATACACCCGTACATAGGCACACACACACACACACACAAGCACACAGGATACAGTGAAGCGTGCAGTTTGCTGCGTCAGGACCTTACTTTTCCTTCTCCCTTCCTGCTTCTTTCACTGGGCGTGGCACTCGCCATAAGTAATTGACAAAATCTTAATTAGTCCTTGGCATGTCCATTGAATGGCTTCTGTTGGTTGTCGAGTTTAATTAGCGTTAAATATTTGCAGCGTCTTGAGTTTAATCAAATTAAAAATACCATCCTCTCGCCAAATAAAAATCAATGCTCTCGCACGCTAGACCGCTAATCAATTAGATGTTTAATCAAATTTTCATTAACCTTCCGCGGGATTTCCGATTTCCGGGGGCCAATTAAAAAGCCTGTTTCGATTGTTTGCCAGTGTGTCAACTTAATCATTTTAGCGCATTATCCCCTCACGTACACATCATCGCTTCCACACACACATACACACATCGCATATATCCTGGCCGTTATCCTTGCCAGGGGCAGTCCTCGATGCGATCCAGAGTGTTGCTTGCATGGAAAACAAACCGTAATCAGTTGAAGAGCCGAGTGCGCTCAAGAATTTCCACTTGCACTTGCCAACGGCCACTTGGAGCTATAAACTGTGAAGAGCTCTTCCGGCTACCAGCAGCCGGCATCCGGACACCGATGAGGATGGGGATGAGCATGGGGATAGAGCAGCTGCCCCATCGAGTGTCCTTGAAATCGAATACAGCTGCAGCAGCTGCTCTTCGTCCTTCTGCACAGAGGGAAAATCAAATTGTCTAAATCTATCTGGGAAATTAAAGGGTTAAAAGGGTTAAGTAAATGGTTATTTCAAAAACAAATATAGCCCTAAATTTCTTTTAAACAACATACAACAATTTTCCTAATGTCCTGTAGAAGCAGCTTTAATTACTGCTATTTAATTGCCTCAGTGTAAGTCCTTGTATGTGTTCAAGTACCTAGTTCATGCTCTATGCGATTGTCGAAAAACTGTGCATAATTCGCAGAGCAAGTGCATCGACATTTATGCGTTGGAACGATGTTGTTTTAATTAAAGTTTGACTTCAGCTGGTCAGGAGATAAATGCGAATGCTGGAATGTCCTGGCATCCTGGCATCGTGGCATCCTGGCAACCTTTGGCCCGCTTATCGAGCGCGCTAACCCTTTGGGCCCGTTTTGCTACTGTTGTGCTGTTGCTATAGATATCTGCTACTGAATTCATCTCTGGGTCACCAGCTTTGCGTTGTCAAAGTGTCAAAGTGTAATCATGCTTTGTGCGAAAGGCTTAAATTAAATTAATTGACGGCCACTTGAAGTAAATTAAACTGGGCCCGAAACGCGTTTATTTCAGCTGATGTTACTGCTGTTGCCTTTACTTTTTCCCTTCCATCCTGTGGCCACCGTCAGTGTCCTGCCATTAAAGAGATTACAAAGGGTCAAAGGGATCGCTGCGATTGCTCATAATTGCGCGACGCCTGCGGCCATCGAATGTCCTTTACTCCTTTTTTCAGCTCCTTGTCCTTGTTGCAAAAGTGTCATTTGCGCTGACTACCGAACGACAGAGATGGCGGATACTGTGTCAGAGCATTTGGATGGCAAACTAATTAAATTTTGCTGGCCTGAGTCGGCGTTGGCGGATATGGGTAGCCAAATTGGCGCCGCAAATTGGTAATTACCCCGGCTGAAGTGCATGTCAAACACGTAAAAAGGCAACGGAGTGCGGCAAAGAAAGCTAACGCTTTCTAGTTGCCAGTAACCATCTCTGAACAATGTGCAATTAGCCAACGACAACTGAAACTGCAGCGGCATCTACAAATATAATTACACTGCTCGAAAAATCAGTAATTGATCTTAGAACATTACATACAAAGAAAATTTGTTAAAGAAACTGTGTTCTATTATTGAAGCAGACTAGAATGTATATGAATTGAGTTTTAAAATAATTTTTCTCTCTGTATTTACACACATACAGTTGCATCCACATTCCACTGTGGCGATGACAATCAAGCAGCCACGCAAAGCAGCTGACGACGCGTGTCCTGAGTGTCCTTGTTGTCGCTGTGTGTGTGCTTTCGTGTGTGTGTGGGTGAGTCAGTGTGCGGATAGCCTTTGGTCGCCTTGTGGGCGGGTGGGCGTGGTCAGCTGCAGTTGAGCTGCCTAATTACTTGTAAGTTGGCGAATTTGCGGCATGGCGATTTCGGGGGCCCAGCAACTAAATTGAATTTGACGTGCCAGCAAGCGGTCAATTGCTAACGAGTCCTGCACCACCAAATGTGGACCAGCGCCGCCAGAAGGTTACACAAACGGACGGACGGACAGACGGACAGATGGACGGACGGATGACGTCGCGTGTCCGTCGTTTCCGGTTTCCTGGGCCAGCGCAACTTGCTGATTGCCGGCGTGTAATTATTTTTTAAGCACTTTGTCTGCCCGAGAAATTAGACCTAACTAAGCCAATCTCTTTTATTTCATTTCGGTTATTTTTTTTGGTTCGTTTCCTTTTTTTGTGCATTTGAATAGCGCTGAGAGGAGGAGTGGGACCAAAAGGAGCTGGCTATGGGATTTGGCTTTTGGGTCACACACGACGGTCGGGAATCCTTGGCGCGTATATCCTCTTGTTGCTCGGCTTTCATTTTTCGGTTGCTTTGTCCAATTAGCAACTGTTTCGGGGGCTACGATTTCATTTCTTTTATTGTGCTCGTTATCCTTTTTATTTTGTTTCGCTGTCGCGGTCTGCGCTTCGGTTTCAACTTGTGCAAATTTGATATCCTTGTTACGGCAAATTGTTGTGCAATTATTCTGGATTCGCTTCCCCGTCTGTCTGCACCCCCGCCTGCCACTTTTCAACCTCTTTAATTCAAGTCGATTCGAATCGAATCGTAACGCAACGCATCGAAGGTTATTTATATGCTCCACAAAACGTCACAGTGCCCCCTCATTGTCATTGTCCTGCGCCAATATTGTCGCCCTTTCGATTATTTATGATCTTTACTTTCCAGCGAGTGCTCCCCACGGGCCTGTGGCCAAGTTTTAGTAGTCATCGTCCTCGGCTCGGTAATAAATTTATGCTTTTTTATTTCCTCCTGTCATAATTTTACCCTCAAACACACACACACACATATAGAGAAAAGTATGCATGTACGAAGGACGAGATGAAGGGTGGCGATAGCAAAATACTTGGGCACTTTTCCCTTACATTCTCGAGTTCCGCCCTTTGGGTCTCCTTACCCCATTCAGGACTTTTGTCGCCCCCCGCACCAGACTGCCTAGAAATTTTCCAATTGATAAATTATTTTATGGCAAATACACAAATTTTCTCATACGCACCCGACTCTTAACTCTTTTGCGTGTGGTTCCGGTTGTTGCTTTTGTGGCCTGGTTTTTCGATTTTCATTTCGTGGCTTTTTTGGGCCTGGATACTTGAACTCGCATCCTTGTGTCCTGCACATAAAAGCCGTATATTCGTATTGCTTTGGGTACGTAATATCCTTGTGTATTTTTGCGTATTTCCTGTCCAAGCCTCTTGGCCAAGCGGTCACTCATGGCTCGTCTGCTCGTCATCATCATTTTCCCCGGCTGCTCCTTTTTTTTTTTTGGTTTTCAGCCTAGTCCAAACACATAAAATCAATCATCTTTCTTCTGGGCCTTCTTTATCAATATTTTTTGCGATGGCTTTCATCAAAATTTGTTGCTTCGTTTGTTTTTTGCTACCTATATCGGGGCAAAGTCTTAGGACGAAAGGAAAACAAATTCGAGTCGATTTATAAAGCATTTAAGTTGCTTTTGCTTTCACTTTGCGTCGCCGACGACTCCGGTTCCTTATAAATATGCTACATTTATTTTAATAGAATTGTTTATGAGCCCCATATTGGCATCGCCGGCATTCATTCGGCCTCATTGTACTCTCCATTCTGCGGGTTCCAGCCTGCGCAACTGCCAAAACATGTTAAGTAGAGAGATTGTAATGGAAATGCAAAAAAAGTAACAAAAAGGGCAAATAAAACGCTGGCTGGATATGTTGGGAAAACCGCGCCAAATCAAAGACAACAAATCCAAAATGCGCACACAATATTTTTCGGGATTATTTCAGTTGGCTTGCTGTCACTGCCAGTGGAGAGCTGAGCAGGAGTTAAGGGGACCAGAGTCCTGCTCCTGTGCACTATCCTGCGGAGACTAAAAGTTCGGGCTTGGATCCAAATTTCTGTTAATTTGGCAGCTTGTCCTGCGTTGGCATTTTGTTTTTTGCCTGCCGGCCTGCCTGCCGTCGTTTATATTTTTTTACGCTCTGCTTGAGTTTTATTCGCCTGTGGAAAAAACGTCACTGAAGACCGGAATATATACGAATGTTCGTATGTGCACTGAAAAAAAACGTATTTATTTTTTTGCGCATCAAAAATTGATTTGTAACTTGCTTTGGCTCAAATCAAAGTAACTGATGGGGTGTAAAAAGTATCCAACAAATAGTTTAAGAGTCTAATGCATTTGGTGTCCCTGAAAACTGCTAAGTGGATTACAAAACCAATGACATTTTTAAGGTTTAAAAAGAATATATGTCGATAAGACACTGGTTTTATTTCGAGTGTACTAGGGTATCTCACTCTTGGTCGCCTCTATTCTGTGTGCAGATATGCAAAACGCTGTGCGCACATAAATTTTAGTGTTGGGCCACGCTTATTTGCATAGGAATTATGTATTTGGGCACGGCGGCTTAGCTGCATTACACAGGACACCAGGCATATAGATCCCCACATACATAGACCACATACACGCACACACGAAGGACTCTCCTCTGTGGTCATGCAGAAAACTAACGCATATCGTTTTCCTTGTATTTTGCAGCTATAAATTTACAAACGCCCCAGGAAAATGCATTGCAGCAAAACAAGCAATTAAAGCAGTGCAGCCCCGCAACCACGAACCGAACCTGTAGCAGTATCCCAGTATCCTGCTAGCGTCGTATCCTGCCGCCGCCTGCTGTGCTAAAAACCTATTTTGAATAATTAAAATTCCGTAAGTGCTGCAGTCGAAGACGTCGACAAAGGCGAGTGCTTGTGCAATTTCTGCTGTGGAGTGGTAACAGAAGAAATCGCAGGACAACAGCAAGGAGCTACCATTGCTCGCAACACAATCTGCGGCCTGCAAATTCGTGTGCAGCAATGAAATAATTAATTCAATGCACCTGACTAAGTCGCCGACCAGAAGTAGCAGCAGCAGTAGCAGCAACAGCAGCAGCAGCAGCGGAATTGCTTACAAATTCGAGTGCCACAGCAAAAGCAAGCAGAACAGCAAGACCGGCAAAATGGCCGCAGAAGCGAGGACAATTAGCAAGCCGGGACATATCCGCGATCGCCGGTTGGGGAGCCTGCCCCACATCCTGCTCCTGGCCATCGCAGTGGTGTCCCTGCACTTTGAGAGCGGTAAGTTGAGAACACGAATGCTATCACTTCATCCTATGCAGCTGGAACTGACTACTTGGCTATTTTAAAGCTAAAAGTGCATACAATCTAAACTAGAAATAATTTTAAAAATTATTTTTTTTTTTATAAAACTGGAGAAATAGTATTTAGCGTGACGATCATACAACTTTTAATTCTTGATCACCCTAACTAGTCAAAAAGATCTAGCCACATCCATTCTTTTGATCGTCCGAATGTCCTTATGAGTGCTTTTCACGTAGCTGAGTCATTAGCATCCTTAATTCTTGGCTTTGAAATTTTCGGCGGTCCGTAATTGGCACCACTGATCCCAAGTTGGCGGGCCGGGCCCTTGGCAATTGCAAATTCAATCGCGTGCAAGGGGGCCAAGTCAATCAGCTAGCCCGGCCGCAAAGCCATTCAATTGACAAAGCCGCAAATTGCGGGGGAGCGCAGGAATACGTTAGGGGAAGGGCAATGCTCGATGACGGAGCTTTGTCGGCCGGCGAATTAATCTCACGGATGAATATTTCAAAGCGAAACTTGAGCAATTAATTTCGCTAATTGCTTTTCTTCGCCACGTTTTTGTCTCAGGACCAGTCTCGAGCCGAGTCGCAGGACTTTTTGCATTTAAATTTGCCCGCCAGTGGGTGCATTTCAAGGACTCAACTTTTGCCTGTGCATAAACTCAATCTGGCATTTATGCGAATGTCCACGGAATCAAATAAGAGTAATGACATTGCCAGCCAAAGGAGCCTGTGATCCTGGGAGCAGGAAGCAGCCAGCAGCCAGCAGGCAGCATGCAGCAGTGAGCAGGAGGCGGAGAAACCTTCAGCGTCTTGGGAGCTGGCCGAGTTCCTTGACAGAGAATCTAGGGATGCGGCGGTGCAATGTCCTTTGGCTACTCAAACATTCCAGTGGCTATTAGTATTCATATCTTGACTGAACTAAACTGAAAGCTTAAATTCCTCTGGCCATTCGCTTCGTCCCTTTCGTCCTTTTGCGGAGGGACGGAGGGTTTCGGGATTCCGTTTTTATCTGCCAACGTTTGCATGAATTTTCATTTCGTGCTAGAATTGTTGAAAAAGATGCAATTAAATTTTAGGACCAGGGGTGTCCGAAGGAGCAGAGCAAAAAACAGGAAGGAGATCTAGATGAACGTGGTCATGGACTCCGAGACGAATGGGGGAATCGAAAGACGACTCAAATATAGAGTGCACATATATATATGTATAGATATTTAGATATATAGAGCGCGAGAGGAAAAAAGCTCAGCACGAATTTCCCAAGTCCCTGACAGTGTCTCAGTGCACGGACATTCCCCCGAATTTTCCTTCTGGTGCGGTTGCAGCTGCCGTCAGTGGCAAGAACGCATTATTAATTTATTTTTCAACTTGCTAGATGAATAAGCAAAGAGCAAAAATGCTCCTCGATTGCTGCTTTGCTGCTTCGAATGCAGCCAAGCAAAATTTCCCAATTTAAACGTCGCCGTCGTCGTCTCGTCCTCCTGGTTCGAATCCCTGAATCCTCGATGCAGTTGGCTGGGCAGCAGCGGTTCATTGTCAGGTCATTTTGCATGCAGCTTTTGAAAGGGTTCGGGTTTGATGGTTCCGGAGAAGGGCAACGTGTCTCGACCGGACTTCAATCTGCTGTCCATCACTGTCTTCGATCGTGCTCGTCCCGGCACCACAAGGAAATAAAATCCCAAAGTGAATAATGAACCGCAAATAACTTTACTTTGTCGGCGAGCGGGAGCTTCCCGCCCAGAATTTCAGGACTCCCCGATATCCTGGTGTTTTTTCAATTGCTGCAGGACGTTTGTCTGGCGCTTTGGCAAACTGCGAGTGTCAGTAACAATTAGTTTTGGCTTGTAGTCAGCAGTCTGCAGTCCGCAGTCAACAGACATCGCAGTTCCGCTCTCAAATATTTGCATTTGCGGTTGTCAGCGAGTCGAAAAGCATGAAAGTCGCCTTGTTCTTCGGTTTTTATTCAACATTTTTCCACAATTAATGAAGTGCAAAATGCTCGGCAGATTGAGTTTGCATTTGCCAACCGCAAATCTCCTTCATCTTCATTAATGTTGAATGTATATATTGTGACATAAATCACACAATCAAATTATCTGCATACTCCAATCGCCTCGGGGGAAAACCGGAACGAAACGGAACAGATTTGGATTCAGCTGTCGGACTCAACTAATCAATTTGACATAGGTAAGTTGCCGCAGCGGCAAACTTTGGCCCCAAAACTTTGGATACTAGCATTTCGGAAAAGTTGTTTTCCACTCAGTTTCCCCAGTTAGATAACACTTTGCACATATGTATATGTCGTATGTGATGGTGTGTATGTGTGTGGGTAAGTGAAATTTATTAACTGCATGGACCACAAGCCAAATGCAAATAAATCAGACATCAGGCAGTGCAAAACTTGGCTCAAACAAACGATAATAGGTGGAATGCCGGCGGCAGATGAGGCGGAAAAGTTGCCAATGCTTTTTTGCCTTTCCGGACTTGGGGCGGGGGAAAAGCAAAACAAGGGAAAACCACAAAAAGGATATTGACGTGTGACGGGGACCAGGACGACGACGAGGACGCATCGAGAGGCTCTTGAGGCCCACGCGTTGATGGCATTGCAAGACCGAGTGGGTTTGGTGGCTTTCGGTTGTTCGTTCATCAGTTCCTGGCCACCTTTTTTCCACCCATTTCCCATTCACCATCGCCCAGCCCGCACTTTTCCTCCAGTTTAGGTGCGGCGGTGTCAAGTATTTGCACTTGAATTGCGCGCTAAGCAAAATTTACGCGCATTTGTTTGTGCGACTCCGGAGAATTTCCTCGTCGCGTTTAAGGCTCAAGTGAAAATCGATGAGGCGATGCCTGCATGTACACGGAAAATAATCAATCACGTTAAGAAGCCAATATTTCACAGCGTAAAAGCTTTTTACATCATTTTGACGGAATTTATGATTTGTGGTTAAGAGGGAGTTTTTCTTTGAATTGCTAAAAATAAACATATGACATATTAAGAATCGCTGAATTCAGGAACTTAACCCATATAAGCATAAAGAATTGATAGGAACTTTTTATTCTAGATTCAAAAATGTACTTTAAAAGTACATTTAAATTTGTTAATAACATTAATGCTTGGAGATTAATAACATCCTTCTCATTTTTCTGTGTGTGCTGGGGGACGTTGGCATTGCCGTTTGGCCACAATGTTTTCTTTTCCGCCTCCGTTTCGCTTGGCTTTTTATTGGTTTCCTTCGCCTTCCTTTTTTTTGGCTTGTTTGATTTGGCTGTTGTCCTGCTTCTGGTGTCATGAGCAAAGGAGCAGCATTTGAGCAAACAGACTAGACCTGCCAACACACACACACACAACCACACATACATATGTACGTATGTGGCGAGCCAGGACGAGGCACTCAAAGCCTTTAGCCCGGGCACATATTGCTTCATCTCTCTACGTGAGTCTGCCGGCAGAGGCATCAAAACTGTCGACAATATCAACGTCAACGCCATCATCTCAGCCAGCTCCAGCATGCCTGCAGCCCAGCTTCCCAGCTCCATATCCAACTGATTCCCAGCTTCCCATCTCCATATTCCTCCACTTGCTCCGTCATTATGGGCTTCGGCAGCCACTTCACAAAAATGCACACAAAATCCTCAACTTTATCTCGTCAATAACTTAAGTGCCAGCCAGGGCTCTCAGTTCCTGTGGCACCCTACAGTTTTAGTCTGTTATTTGGTCCCTGTGTGTGTGTGTGTGCTACACACAAAGAAATACTTACAGGACCTGCTTTTGTTCGCAAATTGGTGAAGATATAATGAAGGATGTGCCAGTTTTCAAGAAGGCTTGTTCTTGGATAAAATTGAGGGCATTGTTGGGCAGCTTGTCAGAGTGAAATGGATATAAGTTGTATTTTATTTCTTCAGATATTTTTAAAGATATTATACTTTACTTAATGGAGTTTTTATTTATTTTTAGTGTACCATTTAGCTTCGATATGCCCTTTTCCCTTTTGCCACATTCGTTTATTGGTAAAAATTTGCCTCAACTCTGTTTGGCACGTACTGCGGTTGCAGTGGCAAAATGCTTGCAAATGATTATTTTATTGACAATTAAATCATAAACATAAACCCAAGCCGCACAAATCTACCAAGTGGATCGCCGGGCGAGAGTTTGAGGGGTTGACATGTTGTAAGGAGTGAAATTTTATTGCCATGAATGCCAGGATCTGACATTAGTCACAGCCGAGTTTCCCGACCCAGTGAAAGCGATTCCGGTTTATTGCAGTATTTAAGGCCAGAGATGGAATCGCACTTAAACACAGAGCATGGGGCAATGTGCCGCTTATTGCCCATCGAGTGCATGTGTGGCAGTACTCCCGAGTGTCCTTGCCACCGAGGGGAAATGAACTTGTTGAGCAAACAGGACTATCGGTTGTAAGCGAGAGGTTAGCAACCGCATTTGCAGGATAATAATCTTCGTAGAGGTGATATTAAAAAGTTCTCGGGCAAATGAAGAAATTGTGTTTGGGCCCGATTAACGTGTCTGCTAAGTTGGCTTTGAGCTGCTAACGGGTCTGATTGAATTGGTAGCAGCGGAAACCACTTTGCTGCAGCAGCGCACCATATTTAATTTGTGTGCAAATGCTTGGCAAACAGGTTTCTAATAAAATAAAGTGACTCTCCGTCTGGCTGGGCAACTCCTGGCTGAGAGCAGAGAGCTACGAACTTCATTAAAATCTCTGGCTGGCACTGGGCCCTTTCATTTTGTGCTTTGGCTTTAACCAGAAAGCCATTTCATTATGGCACAACGGCTGGGCAATTTTAATTTGCAACGCGTTTGGCATTGGCTTTGTCAGCTCTCGAGCGGAGCACTTCAAGCAAATTGACATGGACTTGTCCAGCTGGACATGGACTTGCACCTGGCTGATGGCATTGTGTGCCCCTGTGTTTTTTGTCTTCTTGGGCCGCAAATAAAATATGAAAACAGCCACAACAGACAAAAGCATAGCTTAGTCCAGGTGGAACTGTGCTGCCTCAGCATCACCATGAGGAGCATCATCATCATCTTCTTGGTAGTTATCACCGGGATTGGCAACAATGAGGAGGCACTGCGGGCTACTTGTGGCCGGTGCCTGGGATCGGGTTGCCCGGCTTGGGTGTTACCCAGTGTCCTCCGACGACATCCGACATGCTGCCAAAGGAGGTTAAAATATTTTTGCAGCTTTATCTTCAGACATTTGTCGGGCAACCGGGGGTCGGGAAAAAAGTGGTAAGGTTGTCGTAATGCAGCGCCGGGATTTAACTGACAGTGAGTGCAGCAGGGCAGCACTCAGCCCTGCCCGTTGGGCAAACAGATGGCCTCCTTTCCGTCTCCTTTCTCCATGGAGCACGGTGAACGGTGCATGGTGCTGGAGCATGGAGCAGGGATTCCTGGTGTGGCCCATGGGATGTGGCCATTTTACGGCTGCCCTGCAGTTGGCCGGGTGGGAACCATTCAGCTGCACTTTGCCGCTGGGTGGGAGTGGCAGCAAATGCTTCCAGCAGCAAATGCTTCAAATTAATTTCACCGCATGGGGAAATTGCCCGGCATTGTTTGGCACTGGCATCAGGAAGCCGTAAATCAGGGTCCCGGCACAAAGAGGCCCGGATCCGGCAGTTGGGCATCTCAAAATGCACGGGGTTCTGTTGTATATAAGGGCCTTTCTCATTTGCCTGCTGTTTGCTCTCAACTGCGCTTATCGGCGTCTAATCTCTTTATGATAAAATGTTTATATTGGCGACAATATCAAAAGCGCCTTGGCCACTCTGCCCCCGTTGGTGGTCGGTGGTTGTTGCAATAATAAATTCAGAGTGCCACCGCAAACAGTGCGGGAAATGGAGGCCAAAGTTTCCACATTGCCATATGAAAGATAAATTCACGGATAAGAACTTTGGCTGGGCGCTGTGAAAAGCGGATTGTATGTACAAGCTAATTTAAGTTCGACGCCAGCTGTGCGTTTTGCTTGGGCTTCCACATTCACATCCTTATCCAGGGGACGAAGTGGACTGGAGGGCCGTGCCCTGGCCCAAAGCAAAAGTGCCAGCAAAAGCCAGAGGAGCGCAGCTGTTGTCCAACCGCACCAGGCGAAGCGACTTTATTATTATTATCCTCGGCACAAAGTGGCAATGGGCCGGCTCAAGTTGGCCAGGACCAAGACCACGACCAGGAGCAGGACAGGATGGAGGAGGACCGAGTTTTCGCCGGCGACATTTGTCCAGCTGCTTCATTTCATATTCAGGAGATACTTTTTCCATCATTACGATTCGCGAGGCGAGAAATCACAAAAGTGTGTGCCATCCGCGGCGGTGGGAGGTCCTTGTACTTTTCCATAAATTTGGCTTCCTTCAAAGGGAAATTCTCACTTTGGGAGCGAAAAAAAGGGCATTCGGCCTTCGGCAAAGTGTTGTCTCTTGTCTTAAAACATTCCTTTTTGTTGTCATTTTGTTGTTGTTTTTTTTTTTTATTTTTTGATCCACAGTTTCTCAGTTATTTTTCATTTTTCTTTATGCTCGCAAAGTTGCGACTGGTGGAAAATAAAGATGAAAAAATGGAAAACAAAAACATTAAAAAAAAAAAAGGAAAAACACAAAAGGCGAGCGCAAAGTTTTTCGGCCTCGCAGGCTGCTGAACCTTCTGAAGAACTGGCGAAGTCGGACTTCGACTTTGGTTGACAGATGATAACGCTGGGTGGGGTCTATAATACAGATATATATATATATATATATGTATATATTCGCTGGACAGGGCGCACGCCTCATCAGCAGCTCATCAACGACAGCGTCTAAAATATCGCATTTTTCCTTTTATTCCTTGGCATTTTACCAGCCCATGGCAACTGCTGCGCGTCTGTGCTTAAATGACTTTAAGAATACATAACAAAGTTTTTAAATTATTTCTCAAGTTGAGGCTAAAATGAAATTATAAAGGGATTTTCGCCAGCGGACTGCAGCTGACGTCCTGCCCATTTTAGCTCTTCTCTCAGCTTATTAACATTGGAAACTCATTAATATTGTATTTTCCTCGTATTTTTAGCGCTTCCTTCTCCCCCCTCTTCATCTTCTTCTTCTTCTGGCCAAGTGGACTTAACTCGTTCATAAAAGTTTGGCAAATTTCATTGCATTAATTTGGCGCGCAGGTGTCAGCTCTCCGGTGTCAGGGTACAAACGCACAAAGTGTCAAATAAATCAAACAGTTTTGTGTCCAGCGCCTGGGATCCCAGGCTTTCCATCTCCGTTAGGGTTAGGCACGGTTCGAATCCGGAGGGCGGGGTCAGCAAGTTTAATGAGTCGTGCCCGGGCATACCAGGGCATGGGGATGGCTCAGAGGGGGCGGCTATGTGCTGCGGATCTAAGGTCCTGGACCTGGAATCGGTCACACTCCTGGGCTGGGAACAATTGCAACAGATTTGACAAATACGACGCATGTTTTATTTATTTGTCTGCACTTCGACAGGGACTGGGACCATTTAACACTAAGGGAAATCGGGGTTTGCAATTGGGATTTTGAAAAAAAGGCTATCATTTTGTAATGCCCTTACAAAAAATGATTGCTATGTGAATTTTTCTGGCTTAAAATAAATTGGTTTCCCATACAAGTATTAGTATTTAAGGTTGCCAGTAATAGTCTTTTTTAAAGGAGAACAAATTCGGAAATATTTTTTCTCCGTGTCGGATTCCGACTCCCGTGTTTGGTTTACTAATTTCCTGCTGCAAATATTTGCCGAGCGTCCGAGCCGGGTGACAATTGCTGCATTCGAGTGCCGTTGGCGGGAGATCCCATATGGCGGCACTTCATGATATTGACATTAAGTGCAAGGCAGATTGCAACCCCTAAGCCTACCTTCTCGGTTCGCAACCCTCACCCTCAGCCGCATCCTCATCCTCATCCCCCTGCCCCATGCCCATGCCGCTGCCATTCGTCTTGGGTCTGCGAGCTCAATGTCATCGTGGGCGCTGATGTGACAGGGCTGTGCTGAAATGATATACACGCTTCTATTGTGTGTAAAATACCCCATTCCCGTAGTCATTCTCGTTCGGGGGAAACCCCGGGAACCTCAGCACCTAACCAAACCGCTTGGCAATCGGCGGGCCTAATGAACCATAACGCTTTATCGCCGTTTGTCGTGTCGTCGCGGGGTCCTTGTCTCTCGTCCTTGCAGCCTAAGTGTGCGATTGGGATTTAATTTGATTGCTTCGATGCCCCAGCGAGTGTGTGTGCGAATACGGCATTATCCTGTGATTTACTGTGTTATTCGGTCTTACTTTGTTTTACCTCTTATTGCTTATTACGATTTTCCTCACTCGCATCGGGCGTGTCTGGGCCGGGATTTTCCTTTTGCTTGATTTCTTTCCGCTTTTTTTTTTTTGCCAACCCCTGTCATGCATTAACTAGGCGATGACAAAAAACTCGAGCTAAATCCTTTCTGCATTGATTGATAAAGTGCCTTTATGCGAGGATTAAGGCGACATTGATTTACTATGCCCACGGCTTACTCGCACTCTTTGTTGCTATTTTCCATTTAGGGGCACGGTTTGGGTATGGACACTCTGCACATTTAAGCTAATTGCACAACAATCTGGTGTGATTCCCCTCTGCGTGTTGTCTCATTAAAGTTATCTGGGGGGGTTGGGGCGGTGTGCAACTTTTGACCTCAATGGAACAAAAAGTTGGGGGCACACCTGCAAGAGGTGTTACATTTTATTTGAAAACTTTCCCCGTTTCGCCAGCATAAATATTGTCAGCTCTTTGAGCATTGTTTTGTCGACCCTGGTCATTGGATTGCGAAACCGAGTTGGTTCGGTCCAGACTTTGGTCCTTTCTCTTTGAGTTTCTCCTCTGTTTTGTGGCAGTGTCAATTAACGCCTAAGTTGTAAACAAATTTCGCCCAGTGGCCCGCTGCACTCATAAATTGCAGTTAGAAGATGGCAGTGAAAGTTTTGCCCGAGTAGAGCCCACTGGAGCATGCTATTCAGTTGGCCGGAGTCCTTAGTCCTTGCTCCGCTGGATGAAACTTGGCAAGTGTTAGCCAAAGTATGCTTTAGCTAAATGCTGTTAGGTGGCAGTTGCTGTTTACTTGCGACTTGGCGTTGGCCTGATTAATTAGCTTGAGGTCCCCGGCAAATTTCAAGTTTGCACTGCAAATTGAGCGGGATTTTATGGTGCGAGTTGAGCGGGGATAGCACGTGGCGCTTATCATATTTTTCTTGTTTGCCTGGTGGCCCAATCAGTAGCCCCTAAGCCAGAGCAAATCCACTCGCCACTTGCCACTTGCCACTTGATCCCTCGACCAGCTATCGCTATCTCATTTATACTCTGGGCTGCAGCTTGCCACAGAAATGACCAATTAACTAAGGATGCTCTGCCTTATCCCCAGCTCAAAGAAATGGGTTTCAAAAACCCCATTCCCCATTCCCACCCACCTCACTTTATCCTTGCAAAATGGCCAGGAGTCACAAAACTTTGACACTGGCTGCGAGAATTTTAAATCAAATCGGAAGAGAGATTATATTGCAAATAATACTTATGAACTTATTATCTTGTTTGTGTTTTCTGCCACGCCCAGCAGCAGCAGCAATTTTGACCCCTGAACTCGCCCTTTTCGTCTATATAGATATATATATATTTGATGTATATATACAGATACCCGCTTGGCATGCAGAACACGATTTCGCTATCCGTGCTCGCTGCGAGCTGGGATAGAAATTTAAGCCATAACTTGGCCAAGCGCAGAGTTTGGCTTCGATATTGGTCTTGGGTTTTGATTTTGTTTCTGCGGATGGCCAACCAGCCATTCAGCCAACCAGCCAGCCAGCCAGCCATTGTGCCAACTTGGATGTTTATACTGTGTGGCACAAAACTCCGTAAATAAATTCCAACAAAATTGTATAACAATACACCAAACGGGCCTCCAGGGCAAATACGAGCTTGTGGTACAAACATTCGCCAGACGAGACCATGCCCGCATATGGGCATTTGCGGGGAGTCCTTCGCCGTTGAACCAATAGTATTTGCAAGTTGACGTGGCCATAACAACGAAATCCGGCGAAAGGGTAAGCCCGTCTGACATTTGGCAGATGGACAAACATTTCAGCAGCTTTAAGTTGCGAGCGGGTCGTGGTCCCGGCCCAATCTTGGGCAGAAATTATCAAAGAGCCGCTGGTAATTGTGAGTGGATTGTGAGTTGCAGAAACTGCTCTCCTCTCGCTCGCTGTGTACTTAATCCAATAAGGCAAGAGCAGTTTTCTTAAGTAATTTGTTACCCCTGCAGGACGAACGGGCCGCACCCAAAACGCTTTGTTGGGCCGTTTAGTCTGGCAAATAGCAAACAATTTTACTCAACTGCCCGCTTGGTCGGCCGGGGAGTTATCCACTTTTCCAGCTCGGGAACTCTTGGCATAGTTGCTTCAAGTATTTTTGCAGCCTTTGTTTGTACGGCCGGCTGGCGGTTGGCATTGTTGGACGTTGGCTGTTGGATGTTGGATTTGAGGGTCCTAGGGGTCCTGTTCTATCGAGCGGTTCCGGATACCGAACCCCAACCGCATCGCTCTGTTGCAACGACTTCGCCTTAAAGCGTATCGGGCACAAATGTCGGTTTTAATATAAAATGTTAATTGGAAAATTTGAAGCAGCAAACTTTTTCCAACTCTCATTAAGAAATTATTCAATTTTTCCGAGCTTACTCGAGCTTTTCCGTGGCATGGCTGGGAAATTCACATAAAAGTGAAGTGCAAAACGAAAGACAACAAATTGTTTTCATTTATCGAAGGACTTCGCCGACTCCCCCGACGCGACTCGGCTCAGCTCGACTCGACTTTTATTATTGCCTTTTTATTGCGTATTAATTTTGCGTGCTTAATTTGCCAGTTCGACGAGGTCGCACAGTGGGCGAGTGGCGGGGGCGTGGCTGAGGCGTGCTGCCACGCCCCCAATTCCTGTGTTGTTCCTCGCGCGGTTTTCCTGGCCCGCCAAGGGCTTGGCTTGTAATTGGCGTTGTTGCCCCAGCCTCCGCTGGCTGCTCATTTTAACGGCAAGAAATTGAATTTTAATTAGTAACGAGGAATCTGTTACGCATCAGTTTGTATTTAATTTAATTTCTTAATTAAAATGCGTGAGCATGTCGGCATAAAAACCAATGGCAGCCGTCGTCTGTCCCTTCTGGCGAGGAGAAGTGTGCAAAATATTTCCATTTTAATGCTGAGCCGAGACAAGTGTTATGTTTTTTAATATCTTGACTTGCCTGATAAGTGCCCTTTCAAGTTGGCTAATTGTTGGCTTGCAATTGGTTCAGGCGAAGGGCCTGAAAATACATTAAATATTTAGGCGAACAAGGCCAGAATTTGTTAAATTTTTAATGGAATTTCGCCTAGCACCAAGTTGAGGTGCCACCATATTTATAGAAACACCCTATTTTCAGTTGCTTAGCCATGCCCAAGGACCTAGGAACAAGGACGAGCTGTCTTCTGCCGACAACATTCTGGTCTTAGGGCTTTTTGCTGCCTGCTCGTCGCCGACTTGCAGTGATTTTGCGCGCCGAGGCATCCACTTATTTTGGTAAAAGGACGAGGCGGTGTCCTGGCATACTCGCCAAGTCAGCTAGTCAGCGGAAAAAAATGTGCCAGCCACATACATAATACACGTATCTCGGTGTCTGGGACAGCTGGGCTTCCTTTGCTGCGGTCCACATAAAATGCATAAATTATACAGCGTTTATGCTGCTGGGCTGCTCCTGCAGCATTTGGTGGCCTGATCCTGTTCCTGGTCCTTAACCAAAAACGCAAGGGCAGGGGCATTCGTGTGACAGGTGAATTGTGCATTCCCTCACCACACCAAAACTGCAATGGGTACCAAAGGCAAGACCAAACAGCTTAGAGCCACTGCCACGCACAACATACAAATTAGGGTTAATTAACTTTGCTTTCTAGACAGACTTGAAGTCGCTTTTCGGGAGTGGGAACCTGGCATCCTGAGAGTCTGGAAGTGTGGGAATCCGGGGAATCTGGGCAACTAGGAATCTGGGAACCTGTGCCGTCCCAAAAGCGAAAATCAGGTTATATACCAGAGAGCACTTGCGGTTCGGTTTTTGCCCCGTTGCCTACCAATTTTGGCTCTGCAGTTAGTTTGCCTCTGGTGCTGTTCCAGCTGCAATGTGTTGCAGTTTTGTGACGCCAACTTTGTTTGCCAAACTTTTTATTGGCACATATCCTTGCTCTCCAGTTTTGGGCCCACTCGCTTCCACTGCCGCCGTGTTCTGTGGCAACGAACTGGGCTAAAATTAAAATGTGCATTGTTTACGCTCTGGCTGACTCCGCTCCCCCGTCTCTGAGTTCTTGGTAGTGGGTAGCGGGTAACTGGTAACAGCATTTGCATTTTCCGCACACGGCAAGCGTCGGTGTTTGCTTGTATTTTTAAAGCCGCACACTTGACGCGCTCGGCGCCAGTGAAATAATGCGCCAAAGTGAGCACTTTCTGTAGGAAAAATAGTGGGGCAAAAAATTGCAAAAAATTCCACACATGTCCTTAATCTAGAATAATTTAGTTTAAAGTCATAACAGCTTAGAGACAGTTCATAAAATCAATAGCTTGGCAAATAGACATCACATAAAAGCAATGGCAGTCCATCCTGTGGAATTAACGTAAAAAACGTTGAGTTTTTAGTCACATGGGGATAATTTTAAAATTCTACAGATTCCTATGGCCTTAAAATTAAATATTAAGCAGATGAGATATTAATTCACTTTTCCCAGCGCACATGACACACATTAAAGTGATTATAAAAAATGTAAAACTCTATAGTAGCATATTAACCACCAAATGATTTTTTCATGCCACATAAATGTTGTACGTACCTACAAAATACTATTTAAACGTTTTAAACTGATAGGATTATTGACATTTTTTCCCTTCACTCAAACCAAACCACTGTGCCACCAATCCGATACTGTCGATACTTCTATATAAACTCCGGATATATATATACTATATATATATATCTCATCGCTGGCAGTGAGCAATTTGTGCTCGCATTAGTCGCGTGCCCCGATAGCGAATTATACTCTTGAGCGTCATTTAACAGAGAAGACGATAAATTAAATTACCCGGCCACCAGGAACGACAGCCAACAAATTTGGACTTTCCTTCTGCGGCGAGGCCTCGGTGCTTAACCGCCTTTCGTCCTTAAATCCCTCCCGAAACCCCCAATCCCCCGAACTTTGGGGCCAAAGTCATAAGTAAGATCTACACACTTGATAAGCGCTGGAACTCAACATCCGAGACGAGCGTTTCTGAAACACTAACTCACACAAATAGACACGTACACGGGGCAGCCTTTCGCTCGCATTCCTTGCGCTGCTCCCACCCACGCACACCATCACACTGGCAGCAGACATGCACACACGTAACATGGACACACATCCGGCAGCATTTCCGCTTTATTTTTGGCACTGACTGCCAACGTATTCCAATTCATTTGTTTTCCCTCCGCCTTTTAACTGCCCGCCCACTGTGTTCGTCCTATTCGCAGGCACTTGGCATTTAAAGGACCTGCATGGGCTGGCTGGCTACGGCCGACTTGGCCTGGCATAAAAAATTTATAACTTCGATTATTTCCCCTTACACTAAATACTAATAAATTAAATTGTTTTTTATTTCTCAATAAATTTTTATTATTTTGCTACTTTTATACTTCATTTCATGGGGGAGGCGCAACCCATGGCATGCAAGGTGTCGATTTAATGGCCCAGACGCGTTTGATTCGACCCAGAACCGCCTTCGAGCCAGCCATTTCCCAGGCTCTCTCACTCGTTTCGCCGCTCGTTTCAGGGATTTAAGGTCAATTTTTGATTTCCGCTCTCGAATTGCTCAACGCACACGCATCCGCATCCTATTTGCACTCACACTCTCCCCCAAAGTACGGGTGTAAATGTGTGTATCTGTATCTGTATCTGGATCTGAATCCGAATCGGGCTGTGAATATCTGAAAGTCGAGAATGTGAATGTGAGTGCGAGTGAGTGAGTGAGTGGGTGGATGGCTGTTCCGAGCGGTGAAACTTTGATTTGTTTTTCGTGCTTCATTTGATTCGAGTTGAACTGCTCGTAGTTTTTCGGACGAGGGCCGTTTAATGAGTTGACGCTTTGAATATGAAAAGTTGTTCGGCACTCGTTTGCCTTAAGCTTTTGGGAATTTATTGCGCCGGTTTTAGTGTGATTGCTAATTTGTAATTTACGCAGTCAGGCCACATCCGCTGCTTTTACTACTGCCAAACATTCTCAGTTGCTCCTACTGAATGGTCAGGAATTTCACGGGGCAAGAGTTTTCGGGCCTTTCAGTTCGAATGGCCGTAAGTGATTCATTTGACGCGCCACTATTAAAGGTTGAAGCTCCCGGGTTTGTTGCACGTAGGTCATCAGCAAATAATAAACATAAACAGTTTATTGTCGGCGCTCTGGCCAATAAAACCCGGGAATGGGCCTCATAAAATTACGCACTGAGGCTCAAGTGCAGGGCATTAAATCAGCACCCCGGGTTGCTGGCTAAGCTCTGGACACTTGTCTTGTCTGACCTGGAACTCTGACCTCCTCCTCCTTCTCCTCCACCTTCTTCTCCTTCGCTTTGGCATTTGTAGGTACTTAACTTGGAATGGGCGATCAATTGGTCTGGTTCCCTGGCAGCTGGAAACTAGCAAGTAAGCTCAAACACGCGCCGAAACAGCTGGCATTCATTTTTCATTTCGATTTGCATAAGTCGGGAATGGTTTTGGCGTTAAGTTTTAAGTCCCTCATTCCCTATTTTTTTTCCTTATAAATTTTGCAAAACGTTCGCTACAAAATTTCACGCTGTTTACACAGTGAAGTATGCATAAAAGTGACGCTTATGAACAAGTTGACAGCGTGGGGCTGTTTCGCTCCCCAGAGTTGGTTTTAAAAGTCGTAAACATGCACAACTAACAGATTTATTTATACGAGTATGCGGCATAAAAATGCACGAAGCCAGCAAACAGCGAAATGCGTCAGCAGCAAAAGCGGCAAAATCAGCAACAGAGCAGTAGAATCACAAAGGCTTCCCATTTTCCCAGCGAAAGCCAGTGAAACGAACGGAGCGAAACGAAACACTCGCGTATAATAAAATTGGCTGTGAAAGTGTTTCAGGCAACAGGGATAAAAACGTAATCCGCGCCGAGTAAAAGCCAAATGACTAACAGAAATGGGAAAAGCGAAGCGTGGTGGATGGGAGGTGCAATATGTGCCCCAAGACTCCCAGGAGGCGATGCTCCTCCACCGACTGCGCTGCTCCTTTTTCCACCAGTTTTCCCATCGTTCTTTTCCCCGTTGTCATTGACAGTCTGTGAGTGGGCTACAAAAATCTTAAACTGACTTAAAAAGCATAAAATACCAGCCAGCCAGCGAGCAACGAACAGTGAACAGCAGTAGACGAACGACATCTTGGCGGGCATGTCAAACGGCTTGGCAGAATTTAAAGCCCGGTCTTCGAACCACGCAGCCCACAAACCACCCAACCACCGAACCACCCTTCCATACGACACCACCCTTGTTGGCGCTGTTAACTTAATGGTGACAAGTGTCAAAACAGGCAACTGCGAACACTCAACCCCCGCGGGCCAGGAGCCATACTACTACCACTTCGATTGCCTCTCGCCTTTTCGCCACATTGGTTAAATCGCCCCAAATCGCACATTTCAATCTTTTTAACGAACCTTATCGATATGCGCCGGGAATAGGCCCCCGCCACGCAATATGCTAATGAGATAATTTTTGGGCCCTCAGTTCTCGTGGGGAGCCGGCACGAATGCGAAATCCCTAGAAGACCCAGTTCGGGCTAATGGGTTTTTGCATGCCCAATAAGGGAGAACAATGGCGTTGGTGGGCGTTTCGGTAATATAAAACAAGAAACTGAAAATCCAATCCATAGATCATCTGGATGGCATAAACTATGGAATATCATGAAAACCCGTATATGTTGTGCCTGTAAACACGCACATATGGCGGCGGCAGTTCGATGTCCTGTGTCCTGCGAGAACGGAACGCAACTAACAATTTTTACTACTGCAAATTTACGACACAAGGCAAACAATTCGCCAAATGAAATTCCTGCGGAAAAGCATACGAGTATGACAAAAACAACAGAGAAAAAAGTAGCAAAAATAAGAAAACACATATGCGGATATAGAGTGGGCGGCAGCTAAGAATAGTGGGCGGGTACAGATGTTATTGTAATTTATGCATACACACTTTTGTTCTATAAATTCCATTACGCTTTTTTCCGCCCATATTTATTTTATAAATTGCGGCGAAATGTGCAAAATGATTTGGAGCCGTAAAATGTCCGGCCTGAAAGGTCCATAAAAATGTATCAAAAAATATATGCGGGTAATATAATACTTGTGTTGCATTTTGCGGAGGTCGAGAAAGGGGAAAAAAAAAGAAAAGCTCTATTGCTTTTTCAAACCGGCTAGCCGGCAAATTGATTGAACAGGGAATAATGCATGTGGAACGTGAAATGGTCGCTTTATTGCATTAGCAACAGTTTGCCAGGACATTCGATGGCAGCGAGTGCTCGTCATCTTTGCCATCATCTTTAGAGTCATTAACATTGCCAGTCATCCATGGCCAGCGTGCATTACTCCTCGGTTCCCCAAGCCCCTCCAACCCCCAGCCCCCAGCCCCCAGCTTGGATCCTTCATACGTATATCCTTCGACATCTGCGGTAAGTGGCACACTACCTTCCCCTTTCCAAAGCCCCCCCCTGCCCCGCACTCCACTTTTGTGGCCAACTAATGAGACTTTGCTGTTCGAGCGCGTGCAGACAGGAAACGGTCCTTTGTAATTGCCATATGTGGTAATGGTCGTAATTGGTTTTCCTTTTAGAGATTTAGTGACTTTTGTATTGGCCATCGTACTTCGCACACTTACACACTTACAAGCACACATACAGGCACACAAGAAGAAACTCTGGCTGAGTTTCATTAAATCTTGGCGAGTCTTAAATGTCGCTCGGTGACAAACAGGGAATTCGTTTTAGCCATTAGCCAGCGGGCTAGCAAGTTAACAAGCGCCAAAGTCGCCAAGTCTAACACGTGACTTCGTGTCATTTTGCTGAAATTTGGCGACTGAGCTGAGCTGAAGGAAAAGGTCGCTGCCAGGAGCATTTTGCAGCTCGGCGTCTGTCGATATTTATATGGCCGAAAGTGTCGTGCTTTATTTTCCCCTACTCGGTAATTAGATGAATTATGAAAGTGGTAGGAGTTTGCCATATGGGAATGGTTGGGGGGGAGTGCGGCATTCCCTTTTCTGTGTCAAGGTTTCACGAATTCAGGCATCCCGACACACGAACACGGACACGCACACACACGCACTCGCATTCCATTCTTCTGACGGAAACGGAAGCATTTGCATTCGACTTTACAGAGCGCCCAAAAGTATGCCATGCAAACGTGGCTCAGGCTTGCTTGGAACGCTTTTGCCCTCCTTCTCGCTGTCTCCTGTTTTCGTCCTTTCTCTCCGGTTGTGTTGTTGTGTTTAGGCTTTGTGCGGTGGGCAGGACTTAAAGGCATGTCCTTGCCCTGCAATTCACAATTTAATTTTTAATTGAATTTTATTTTCTTTTATTGCCTAGGACGTAATTGTTTCTTGACAGTGTCCTCGACTGCTCAGTGCGATTAAATTAATTGCCAAACTTGGGGCAGCAAACAAAAATTAATGCATGAAATATGCTACTTCAACAAATTTGTCGGAAGCCCCCAACAAGAGCACCAAGAAATTGAATTATAAGAGCACTCCAACAGGCAATGTGTATATATATATATATTTTAAGAAATGCAGAAGGAATTTCGGAGACGTCTAGGAGCATTTTTGACTTTATTCCGTACAGTTTGTACAGCCAACTGCTTCGAGTGCCTGTTTTTGGCTGTGTCCTTGCCATCCTGCCATCGTCATCATGACGATCATTGTACTCTGTTAGGCGAAATCTAATAAAATTCAATAGAATTAATTTAATTTCAAGTCTTCGCCTGTGCGAATTCAAGTGCAGAGGTCAGAGGCAAAGCTGCCTGCGTGCATAAGTATCTTTGTCTGCTCGACTTGTAAAAAAAAAAATACAAGAAAATGGGAGGCGAGTAAAATACCAGCAGAAGGATATCCCGAGATGAAAAACAATACAAAGCGGCGGCTTGAGAGTAATTTGCTGCGGTGCTGGTGGAAAAAGGAACCTGTAGGCGCTTGGCATTCCCATAGACCAAAGTGGGCAAAGGCGGTTAGGAGGCACACACACACATGCTTAGCAATTGCCATTGTCTGGTGACTATACGGTTTGGCTTGGGGTTTTTGTGTCTGAGCCGGCAAAAAGCGTAAAAGCAAATTGAAAATTTAACCTCAGGTTAAAAGCGCTAGCGACAGTTGAGTTTAACGGCATTAAGGCCGTGCTAAGCTGTCGGTAACACACACATAGCCGCACATGGCCACACACGGCCACACACAACCAAACACGCCCAGACACCGCCCCCGGGATTTTAAGCCGAAAACCGCCCACAATTGTCTCCGAGTCGAATGTGTTGTGCAATTGTTGTTGGCTTTTTGCTTAGGCGGCAGCATCTGCTTTAATGCCAAAATCGTGTAGTTCATTACGCAGATACGCCGACTACGCAGTCAGGCAGCCGCATGCTGAAAATACGCTATAAATTTCAAGAGCCATCAAGATGATTACTTCCTGCCAGCGAACATAAAAAATAAGTTGCAGCTCGCAAAATAAACAACTAACTATGGCACTAAAACTTGCTCATATCCTGAGCACATCCGTTTGCCGAGCAACGCATACGAGGACGAACATGGGCCTGCGAAACAGGATTCATCTGGTTGTGAGGCTTCCTTCAGCTGGAATTATCACATAAATCACTGGCGGCAGCAGTAGCAGAAACACCAGCAAAACTCGAGGCGAGAAACAATGAGCAGCTCTGCTCGGAGGAATAGCAATAGCAAGGCCAACTTACAAAAGAACAACATTAAAAGTTTCGCAATCGCGTAATGAGAATCTGCTTTAAAACTTGCGACAGCCAAGCTACAACACGTAAATTGCCAAGTATCTGAGAGTTGAAACTTAATTGACGCAAAAATGTACACAAACTCACGCACGTCTTCCCTCGCAATTAAGCCAGGTGGAGTTGGCAATGTGGCTGAAATGCTGGGGCAAACTAAAATGGGGCCACGTGAAATGGCTGCCCAGTTTTCAGTAAATAATGCACGTAGTCTGCCGTTGCAGGTTGCAGCAACCACCTTTATCTGCCGGATAAACTTTTATTTACTGTGAAATTCAATTTAGTTTTTATTTCGGTCGCTCGGTCGCTCGGTCGCTCGGTCGCTCGGCTCCGCCGCTTGTTGATTATTGCCGAGCTGAACTCCGTCTGCCAAGGAGCAGGGATAATTAAATGCAAAATATATCTTATATTTATTTCGAGGCTTATGCAAATGTGGTGCTGTGCTGAGCCGCAAGATAGTAAAACTTTGCAGGCATCTCCACAGCGCTCATTACAATATTTGCATATACTTATTTGGGTGGCAAGGGGTTTTCCAAGTCAGTTGATAAACCATGACGCTCACGCAAGTTTGTTGCCTGCGAGAAACTATGGCAAGTGGAAAGTCGAGAGCGTATCAATATCAATAAAAATCACACTTTGCAACTTGAGCGATAAATTCAAACTGCCATTTCGATACTTTAATCCCAGGGACATAATGTCAGCCCTGATGACGACGTGATTTCATGCAAAGCATGTAGCCAGGAGAGCCATGAGCCCAACAAGCGACGGCCAGAGACCCGTCATGAAACCCAAGGACTGTAAACAATTGCCCGGGTCGTCTAAACAACGCCCCGATGGGAAAAGCGAATGAGGCTGGGGTCACGGCTCGCAAGGAAAAAAAGGGAAAACTGCAGAGGAAAGCTGGAAAATAAAAACTGCTGCTAGGCCGAGAAAAGCGGGGCACAAAAAATGTGGCCCAATAAAATCAAACAACAGACGTGATGCCATGATGCTATAGTCGATGTCGATGTCGATGGCCGATGCTCGATCCTATCCCGATGCAAAAGTGCGAGAGAATCAATTGTGTGTTGACATTTTTATCAGCACACTTGGAGCGGTGCGTGCATAGGCATTTCGCAAGGCCAAATATTTCGGCACATGGTCATGGCTGCCGGGATGCCAGGACGCCGGGATTCCAGGAGCAGGAAGCAAAATCAGTGCCAGCCGAGTTGGCCATGACAATGTTGACCCTTTTTTGCGCTACATCAAACGTGCCCGGCTTGGGGCTGATAGCTTCGTTAGATGAAAGGTTCGACCCGGTCGAATTATACATGTAAACACACGAAGAAAGTCAGAGTGTGTGCACGGCAAGAAAAAGTTAGAGAAAAATGAGAAGAGCACATGTGAGAAGGTCAATAGAGGAGGTTGAATTGTGTGATAGATTCGGTCTTTGCTAAAGAAACAGCTTATCGGGATTGCAAGTATGGAGTATTAAAAGCTATATGTATATACTGGTCTACTACCCCCATTTCCCTCAGTGTGGCCCTGCGAATCAGCGGCAGTTGTAAGTTGTTTATGGTAGTGGCATGCTGCCTTTATGCTAATGCCGTGTGCGTCCCACGTGGCGTATGCGTGTTCTGCCTTTCAAGTTTGATTGGGTTTTGTGGCGGCGGAAACTGAATCTGGCAAAGATGCCGAATCCGATCCCAATGCCAATACCGTTGATGATGAAACTCCTGTCAAGGCAACCGTTTAATTGTGCATCATAAGCCGCTTACTTAATTATGGCATTCGGCTGTTGGCGTAATTAAAGGCGAAGTAGTTGGATTGCCGTTTGCCGTTTGGGTCTAGCCGAATGGAATGGAATGAATAAAATTATCGTGCGAGCACAAAGCCGTTTTCCGTAACTGCTCGGAGAGCCATAATGAGATGTCTGTCTGTGTGTACTCGAGTGTGCGTGTGTGTGGGTTTTCGTCCTGACAACCGCTGTGCATGTTGGGGTATTAGTGTCAAAGGCAACCATTGACAGGTCGAGCTCATCAAGGAGTCGAAGGAAGCTGGCTGATTGCTGGCGATGCCGCCGATTGTTGCCACCGCCTGTGGTTGCCGTAAACTTAACGGCAAACAATTATACACACACAGGCGCACACACAAGCTGCAGGCTCTCACACGCACACGCACACACACACAGACACCCACAGTCGAACAGTGGGAAAACAGCCGCAGGTCCTTGCCATCTCCGTTTGCATGCAAACACATACGCACACATATACACAAATAGGGCAACACACCGCGCGTTGTTGTCCTTGTAACACTTAAAATTTAGCACCAAGGCTGTTTGTTTGCTTATCTCACTTGGCATCTGATTCCCCATCCGACCCGTTGATCCCCTCGCATCGCTTTAACCCGCTCATCTCATTTGTGTCTGTGTTTGCCAGCCACTCTCTCCAGCTTTAAGTATCGCTTGCCAGCTATTACGACATTGGTGCGTAATTAATTTTACCCCCTCCCGCCGTTTTTCATTCCCTCCCATTTAGCCACATAATATACATCAGCTTACTCTATGCACTTGCCTTTGTCCGAGTGACAGTACAAGGTTAATTTCAGCTTAATGTCACCAGGCGACTAAGTTATGTGGCCACTTAAATTCCCAGCGGCAGCATTGTCAGCTTTAACCCACTCCTCCTCCTTGCACTTGGCCCTGTCGCATTTTTCAAACATTTCTGCTTTGTCTGCTCTATGTGGCTCTAGCTCAGGCCTTTGTTGAAGAATTTAAATGGTTGGCCTGTTCGTAAAAAATGCACCATGTCCTGGCACTAGCACACACATGCACTCTGCTAGTTATCGTCCTTTGTGTCACTGTTGACGGATGCACGCAGCGAAAAAAGGATCTAATCTAATGATAAAGGCATAAATCTTTGATTTTCAAAAACAAGTCAAGGTTGCAAGAAGTAATGTATAAATTAATTATACTTCTCTTCTGATTACTAGAACATATAATAAGATCATTATTTTTATTTTTCCGAGTGCATGGATGTGTGAAAAAGGACCCGCATTCGGAGCTTATTGAGCTTGTGTTGGCCCAGTTCAAGAGCAGCAGCTTTAAGAGCCATCTCGGGCGATTTCCATATAGTTATGCAATCAGTCGCACATACGGTAAACTGCAATTGATATTGGCCAGCAGCTGCCGAAGGATATGAGCGCAATACTTCCACACAGAGGTCACTTTACCCACACTAACGCACATTCTCACATATACATGCATACACAAACACATATAGATTTTCGTCCACAATTCCGCTACCCTAATCCGATTTGTTTCTCTTTGTGCGTTGTTTTCATCTTTGTTGCTTTTGTGGTCGTCGCCATTGCTGTTGCTCCTGCTTTTTCACACTTTATGCATTCTATTTTCCACAAACACACGTGCACTGGCCAACAAAAACGAAACAATGCGGCAAGTGTAGCAACAACAGAACGGACGAAACAAAAAGCCAGTTAGCGAGTCAACAGGAAGGACGATCGGACATCCAGGACACACAGTCAGGAATCGCATTATATACGGCATATATACGATTTACCCGGTTCGCACACCGCGCGAACCGCGCTGATGAAAAGCCTGAAAAACGCCGGGAAAACCTGGAAAAAGCTGGGAAAACCTCCTAATTAAGTTGACTCTGCCCCGCCAGCTTTCCCCACCGTTTTTTTCTACGTCTTTTTTGTGCAAAGCGAAACGAAAATTAGGCCACGACCCCCGAACTCAGTTCGTGCTACACCGGTTCGCCTTTGCCACCATTTTCTTGCCTTTTTCACCTGCAGTTGCACCAGCACACACACACACACTTGCACTTGCACCACAGCCATCGACTAGAAAGTGTAATACATTTTTTTTGTGCCGGCTGGCAGGTTGCTGAAATTTGCATACACGCATTTTTCAAGCGTTGCAGAATTTCCCGGTTCGCAGCAGCAGCAAATCGTTAGCTACATGTCCGGTAAATTCCCACTTTTTTTGCGCCAGCGATTTTGAAGGCAATTTATTTTGCATTCTGGCCTAGACCTCGGCAAACAAAGGGGCATCAAGAATGCACCCCGAATGATGCAAGTTTAAAGCTTTTCCCTGGCATCGGCACTCTTTTTCCTTCAGCCGTTCCTTTTTCTGTTCGGCACATAGCGCGAGGAAACTTTCTCCGCTGCACGTGCAACATGTCACATATTCCATCGCACTTCAGTGAATTAAACAGGGGACTCCATGCGAATTGCTTGTGCAGAAGTTAAACATGCCACGGCAGTGCGAATTGTGTGAATTTCATTTGACGCCACGAGGAAAATTACAAAAATTTCATTTGACACGCAGAAATATTTAATATGCACAGGCAGGGAGATGCGGAGCAGCAAGGAGCAGCCGGCGGTGTCCTTGTCTGAAAGTCATGATATATTCAAATTCATTTCGTTGCGCATTAAACGGCTAACAAATAGCATGAATTTGCAGCATTTTTCGGCGACATCCCACTGTTCGCACTTCCGGACTGCCAGAGTGCCGGAGTGGCGGCGTGGCGAAGTCCTGGTCCCTGCATAAATTATCGGTCCGAGTCGAGCTGATTTTTATCATTTTGTTTACCGAATTCAATTTCGTTTTTATCGCATGCAATTTACATGCTGCCTGCTGTCCATTTTGACGTCATGATTGATGTCCTATGCTGGCGACAGTCAATTATCGTCAATCACGGGGCTACAAAACATCCAGAGCAGCAGCCCAGAGGTACCTCACGTATACACGTACACAAAGCGTAGAAAAAGTGCGAAGTGCTAGGAGGAAGCAACATTTTACTTCCGTTGCTTCGCTCTACCCATGCTGCATTACTCATACGCACCGTTGGCAGACAGGAATTCGGTAATAACTTTGATTACTCAATCTGCCCGGCAGGCGAAACACTTTAATACTTGAAGGTGGCACCCCTTGGCTGGGTTATCGTGAAATTGAAATCATTGCCGTCATTTGGAAACCATTACGTATGATATATGCGCTAATCTGATATGCAGGCACACACACACACATATACACAGCATGGGTGAATAAAAATGTCACCGAGAGCGGCAACAACAATCAAAAAATACAATTTATACACAAGGACCAAAGGCAAACTAAACTCGTTGTCCTTGCTCCAAAGGATACGCGCGAGTGTGGCGCGCCTGTGTGTGTTTGTCGCGCTGTGTTGCATGCAACATATTCGCTAAGTAGCTGGCGGATGGCGGAGGTGGCTGCTTTGCGGCGCGTGATCCTGCGAAAAGGTTGCCCGGGCAATTGAGTGTGAAAATTTTGTAGGCATAAGCGGAGCGCCAGGAGGTTGACTAATGCACGAGCAGGCACTCAACTGGCGTGTCGAAGTCCCTGCCGCTCCGGCTCCTTCCTGGTATCCTTTCGGTATCCCGAAAGTTGCTCTGACAGCGCTTATGAGGCAGGTCAAGGGACACAGGAGCAGTGAGAGCAGCAGGAGCAGCCAGGTGACGAAGCCGTCGACAAGTCAATAAATATGCTTTCAGATATTCATGGGCGACATGTGCTCGAAACCGAAACCAAAGGCGAACCAAATCCGTAACCAGAGCCGAAAAGAGAGAAGAAGTTCTGGGCCGTAATCACGTGGCGACGACACTCGCACACTCGCATGTTATTACGTCAAATGCAGAGGGTCCTGCCAGACGTCACAGAGCATTGACATTGATTT
The DNA here is from genome assembly GCF_016746395.2 of Drosophila simulans. Classification (NCBI taxonomy): domain Eukaryota; kingdom Metazoa; phylum Arthropoda; class Insecta; order Diptera; family Drosophilidae; genus Drosophila; species Drosophila simulans. Next base: position 23,970,329 of record NC_052523.2, on the reverse strand, counting down.
GTTTTTTGCCGTCCTGTTATTGCGCCTGTGCTGCGTCTCACTTATTTTCGGGCATTGTAATACGCTTTTGATTTGCCCAGAAATTCCATTTTTCACAATTTAATGCGCATTTCGCTACGTGTTGTCGTCACTGGGGCCATCTGGAACGTGCCCGGAGCCCAGAAAGGATCTAACCCATACCCCCCCCGCAGGACATCTATCATAGCCCGAGCATTTGTCACGTGAGGGACAACGTGATTTCATTTTCCTGTCGCCATAAAGGTGACACATTGCATTCGTCCTGCTCCATTTGTTGCGTATTAGTCTAAGTAAGAGTGTCTGTATCTGTGTATCTGTGTGTCCGTGTATCGTGTATCTCTTTTCGTTGCCCTTTAAATGATACGCTTGTATCCCGACTTAATAAATACTGAATGCCCTAACAGCACACAAGACAAAAAAAAAAGGGGAAGCGCACGAGCAATTTATTCAGCGGTCGAGAAGCGTTCCATTGATTTTCGTGGGCCCAGGCGCAGGATAACATGTTGTTAAACCACAGGAACGCGAGCAAACAAATTACCCACAGCAGTTGGCCAAAAATTGTTCAACATAACTTCAGATTTTATGGCCCACATGTGTGCGAAAATGGAATGGTGGTGGTGCATCGAGAGTGGCGGGGCATGTGGGTATTCATTGCGGGTTCCAGCGGTGGAGTTTACTATCAGTTTGCCGCTTGGCCAGTGTGGCTGCGAAATTAGTGCTTCACTGCCTCACTGTTCTGGTCCTTTCTTTTCGGCTCTATTCCATTCTACTAACCTGGCCAACAAGCATTTTGGCCCCCTCCTTTATCGCCTGCAGTTCAACTTCGCCGTCTTTTGCGGCTTGGCCAAGTTTCATGTCAAAAGTGCACTCCATGAATATTTCACTTGCAATCACATTGTTTTCCCGCTAACTTTTTAGATTGTTTTAACATGTGGCGGAAGTGGGCGTGCCCCATCGGCCGGGGGTGTGGCACGTAACGTTGCAACAACAGTATCAAACTTTGGTTTTCACTCAATTTTGGCAATGCTTTTCGGGCTTGTGGTCTCCACCTCACAAACGACCCCCAAGAGCTGTTCGAAAATTGTGTGTTGATGCAGGAGAAGAATAGATGTGGATGTGGAAGTGCACGATTAGGGCGAAGAAAATTAACAATTAAAATATGTAAAGGAAGATTAGAAAAGTATGCTTATATTTTATAGATCAATGGGTATCTAATACTAATACCCATAACAAAGCAGAAGATATTTGATAAAGATCCTTTCCTCCTAAAGATTTTCTTCGGGATTACCGTTCGCACCTGTAATTTCTCGCAGTGCATCAATTCCAGCGCCACTCTGTGTGTTTGCTGAGGTAATCCTTGATTCCCTTGTGCTAAATTTGCCAGTTCAGTTCAGTGCTGTGCAGTGCAGTGCAGCTCGGTTCGGTTTTATTCGGTTGGGTTCCCTATCGCCTCGCCCGTCAGATTGCATTGCCTGGCTGCCCTTTGTGCTGGGAATGGAGCTCTAATAGTGCCGGGATGGAGCTGTGATGGGTGGACTTTGTCTGGCCGAAATGTGGGAGATTTATGCAGACGTCTCTGGCCGGCCAGCTAGCTGGCTGGAATAAAGGCCACTCGGCATAAGTAGCCGCTCAAAAGATATTGCGTGTTTGCCTTTGCCAACTGCCATGAAATGCACCTGTTAGGATCTGCTCTTTTGGCGCTCTATCGGGGGATTTACAATGTTGGCTTAAAGTTTTTCCCGCCCAACGCAGCGTTTAATGAATTTCCAGTTTTAACTTTCTCATCTTTTTTGTTTCACATTCATACTTCTACTCGCTCCGCTGTTTGTCCATTTACCCAGTTTGCTCTAGTGCGCCGGCAAGCTGGCGCCGTTTCATTTGTCGCACTTGCATCTCCGGCCCAGAAGAGCAGAATAGCAGAACAGCAGAACACCAGAGCAGGTGCGTCCCCGAGCCTCGAAATTACAAGAGTTGCAGCAGATGTTGCAGGAACTGCGAACAGCAGGAACACCCAGCCATTTTCTATATTTTATGCACTTTGCGTGCTACCGAAAATGTTACATTTTTCGTGCTTTTTTGGGGGGAGGGCATTGCGCCGGGGCGTATTTGATGAAGGTCAGCGGGCGAAATGGGTGCTTCCGGTTGGGAGGGATGGGCATGAGATGGGGCGTGGCCTGTTGAAGTATAAAAACTAGTTTGATAATTTTCTGCTCAAATTGAATATTTGCAACTGTATGTGAGGAAACTTTTCTTATTCTCTGCGAATAACTTTAATGGAAAAACTTTGAATATCAAACCGCAAAAACAAAAAATCCTGCCCATGAAGCGGGAAGCGGGGTGGGTTCGGAAGCGGGAAGCGGAAAGCAGGGCCCGGGGCGACCTAGAACGGCCACTAAAATTGGAAAATTGAAATTGAATTGTAGACACAGACATGGCAAACAGGCGAACTGGCGACCGAACTGACCAGACACAAATAGAGGACTCCCAATTCAAAACGAACTTCGACTATGGTTCAATGAGTGCACATTCACCTCTGGGGAGCGGAGGATGAAATTGAAATCAAATAAATATGCAGGAAATATTCCTGCGGCACGTGTGAGTGCAAATGACTGAGGCTCGACTTTTGCCCCGAACAAAATATTCTTTCATCTATTTTCTTTTTCATCTCAGCTCCCCTCTGAATTTTCCGGGGACGCGGATCAGTGCCCAAGTGGCACAAAGTCATTTGGTTTATTAGCACTCGAATGGCAAATCCCAAGACAACAAGCAGGGCAGGAAACCCTTGCCTCGCATTCCACGGAGGAGCAACTTGCCTCCTCTGACATTATTTCGTTATTATCCGCATCAAGGACTCGATTGACAGGAGCACAGGCACGTGCTGCCAACGCCTTTATCCGGCTTGCGAAAATATTGTCACAAGCAACGAGCCGGGCTCAAAACAGACAACTGACTAGCCGGGCTACAAAAGAAATTATATTTACCAGGCCAGAACGGCACAAGGAAACAAGCGAGAAAACAAAACACAAATAGGCAGGTCAAAAAATAGGAATAGGACAAAGAAAAAAAGCCGAGTCTTGCGGAGTCCTGAGCACAAAAAGCAGCAGAGGAATCAAATAAAGTGCCAGCAACATGGCATCGAGGGTCGTGCCAAGTCCTGTCGCCTGACAGGCTCCACTTTTTCGCAAGTGCGTGCTGCTGACTTTTGGCTTTGCTTACCTACTTTTTCGCCAAAGTCAGAGTTCTGCCTAGAGTCCTGGCCTGTGCTTCCTGCCCGAATGTTTCCGCAGCAGATAAATACAACATTTGACACTTCATTATTGTGCCCGCAGCGTAATCGAATCAATTCAATTCCAGGACCTTGGCTGGCCACGTCAGGCCTTGTCATGGTGTCAAAAGTGCTTGGTCTTCGCTCTTCGCTCCTTCGCATCCGCACTCGCAGGACCCTCCGCAGGACCTCCAGCCCCGCATTCATTGTTCATCGCTCAGAGCCCTAAGGCTCAAGGCAGCTTGCCCTGTTGACACATTCGCTTAAACGTATTAAATTGTTTGCCATCGCCTTTTGGCATCGTCGTTTTCCTCGTCGCCGGCGCTTTGTAGCTGACGCACAGTTTTTCTTGTTTTTTTCCCACCCAGCACTTTCCACTCCCGATTTTCCCGACACTCGACGGACGATCCTTGATGGCACTCCGCTTTTGCGTGCGACTCGGAAGTGCGGCCAGCATAGTCGTATCTGTATCCGCGTTCTGTCCTGTCACACTAAAAGTAATCGATTACCTTGTAACCGGATATGAGCGTATCCGCTTTTCGGGGCGATTTCCTCCACTCCACTGCCTCTGACCCACTGTGACCCGAAAAGTTGGAAGTTGGATAATTTATGTGTATGTGTGTGCGGCATTTAATTGAGTTTAATTGGGGCTGGCCGCAATGCCTGGCTATTTATGCAATAATCATTGTTTAATTACAAAACCAAATAAATACCCTAATGCCCAGGCATGCAGCAGGTCCTTTGATGTGGTCACCGTGGGCCTGAATAAATTATGCAAGACACGAATTACCTAATACGCAAATGCACCATGCATCGCTATCTGTGCGTGCCGGTGGGTGTTGGCAATTGAATTAATTCAGGGCTCACTTGGGGCTTAGGCCCAGAAAGTGGGCTTTAATATTTAAGTGCATTTTAACACTTTACACTCGCACAGACAAGCTGCAGATACAAAAACTTAACCCACGCCCACACTCCCACACAAATGCCGAGATTGACATATAAAATTGATTAGCAAATCAACAGCAAGTGCATTAAGTTATTCGCCCATCCCCGGCAACTTCTGGTGTGTGTAAATTTGACAAGTTTCATTGGATGGGCATAATAAAATGCACTTTATGAACTTTCCGACATCTGACAAATATTCTTAAATGCACTAAACCAATTAGCCACACATCTGACCATCCACAAGATGTTGTGTTGATCTAGATGACATCGTCCATGGACCGAACATGTGTGCGTATATGCACACACACGTCGGTCAGGCCGAGTAATAATATTTTGAGTAATTTACTTATATTGCGTACGAAAATACCAAAAGGCATTTCATATTAAAATTGTGTCTCCTCTCTCCCAGTTTCCGCCCAGAGCATGATGACCAAGAACGAGCCCATGTTCATATCACGTTCGGAGACATTCAAGTTCATCACCGGCGAGACAATAGTGCTGCCCTGCGAAGTGGCCAACACGGGTGAGTACAGTATATAGTAGTATATAGTCCCAACACTCCCCTTTTCCGCCCATTTTCCGAGCATTTTCCATCAGGCATACCGACACGAGCTGATTCACCCACGCAGTTTGCATTTAAATGCTGCGGTCGAAGGCTCTGCCATACAAATAATTAAGCCGACATTATGCGATGGCCACAACTATGCATTAATCCCCCCAACAGGACTAAATTTCATCCAGCTGCCGGGGCACTCCGACCGCAGAAAAACAGGAGCAGCGGTCGAAACGGACGGCCAGATGTCCATCCAAGACATGTGTAGTGGTTACGGCGTTTTTGCTGTGGTATCCTGCCCTCCATCCGTACATCCTGCCACCCTTCCGTGCTTCCTTGCTTGCGCTTCACTCAAGTCTTGGCATTTGAGCCGTGGTCTGGCCATGTACGTTTTTCAATTTAAATGCGGTCGTGTGTGCGAGATTATTTGTACATAACAGGGATTTAGCATAAGCAACAGCATGCGAGGAGCAGGCAATTCGAATGAAAAAGCTGTGGGTGGCTGAAATAAAGCTGGGCAAGATGGTCGAAACTTGTGCCACTCGTCGGGGACAAAACGCAACATAAAAACTCGGACCCAAACACTTGGAATACATTTTATTCGTGCACTGAGAAAAAATCTGAAACGATAATAAGTTCATGGATTTCAACCAATTCCTTGCCTTTTACTTAATATTAGTTTACTAGGAAAGGATTACTTAAATTTGGATTTCTTGTTGCAATTTTGAAGTGTTAAGTACATAGAAAAACCATTCTCCAAGTGCACAGGACGTGTAGGATGTCTCCCCTTATGTAGATGCATATGAGCTTGAGACGTTTATAAGAAAACGAATACAGAACAAAGAATTTCATTTGCGTTTCTCTTGCACTTGATTGCCTCCGACAAGGACGAACTCTGCAACTTCGACCAGGATGCTGGGACATAGCTACCAAGGCCGGGCCAGGATGAGGACGAGGACGAGGACGAAGATGGAGCTTGAGCTGGAGCTGGCAACGCAGGCGATGCGATACACAGACAATTTCTGCAACAAAATTATAGCTGCGGGCATTTGGGTACTAATAATAAAAAAGCATGGCTGAGAATAGAAAATACCAGAATAAAGCACAAGAAAGTAAATACATAAACGGGCAGGACACGCGGCGTTGGAGGGGAAAAATAAATTGCCTGGGCGTTTGGCATGGTTTGGTTTACTCTGCACTTTTGCCCCGCTGGCTTTGTCCCCTTGGCTAATGCGGCATTATGCTAATAAAGTGCCCATACGACAATTTCATTACAGCCATTGCTCAGCTCGCGGCTTACTTGCGCCCTTAAACGGAATAATTAAAAGCGAAGCCGCCGCGCGATTTCTTGTTTTTAATGTAGCATACTTTATGGGGCCAGGTCCTCTGAAATATGATTGGCAACGAGTATCCGGCGATTTAGCCTGATCGCGGGTGCAGGTGAGCCGGAACACATCCCTTTTTATGGCCGCGAACATAAAGTGTAAAAAAATAATTGATAGAATTTTTAAAACCGCACTAAACCGCCGAGACTCTCACCCGGCACTTTGTACAATTTATGCGCATTTTCATTTCGTTTTATGCCTTGCGATGCGTACTCGTAAAATTTGAGAGAACGAAAATCACATTCGCACTCATACACTCCACACACACACACACACACTTAAACAGAGACAAAGGGCGCGTGTGAGCATTTCCATATAATATGAAAATGCCTTTAAACACTTATTACGGATCCTTGCGCGCCGAAAGAGTAATCCTTCAGCTCCAGTGGGCCATTTGCCGTTCCCTTTTCCTTTCTCTTACCCATGGATAGTCGTGTCTGAGTGCGAGTAAACAGTGAAACATTTCATCATTATCATTTCATTTGAATTTTTATTTGTTCTTCAATGTCTGGCACGCAAAGTCTGTTTATTTCATTGTCTGCTGCTAGCTGGCTTGCCTGTTTCTTTTGCTTTGTTTGCTTTTGCTATTGCTGTGCTTCTATTTTTGCCTTTGCCACTCTGGTAAAAATAGGATACCCTCTAGAGTGGAAATACTTGCACTTATGCCAGCTCGACAATATCAATTTCGGAAAATCCAAAGACTTCTTTGATCACAAGTGGCAAACAGTTCATACAGACAGTTCATACTGCCAGAGCGTAATTATATACGAGAAGCTTAGGCCTGTGTACAGTATCTCTTTCAGTCACCTAAATATCCTGGGCAGCAGGATGTTTTATTATCCTGGCAAAGAAAGCAAACAAATACAGGTGGCAGGATGTTCTTTTGCGGCAGTTTGCTTAGCCAAATTTGCATGTTAATCCTGTGCCTTTTGAGACAAGTAAATATTATTATATAATTTATTCTTGTAAACTGGCAAAATTGCCAAAAACTTTCTAAATATACAATATGCCGGAAATGGCAAATCCGATTTAATTTTAAAATGCCAAACGCAGCATCAAGAAGCCAGAGTTCTGCAGTTGCAATTTTTAGGCTTTTCCAAATCGGCTAATTAATTGCTCTGGCCATTTTATACGCTGCTCAGTTGAGTTTGTCTGCATGCCAAAGCCAGTGTCGTGTGAATTTTTCATTGCGGTTTCGCTTAAAAACAGCAACAAGGACTAAGCAAACAGAGGGCAAAAACATTTAACAACCGGCCACATGGCTAAATGCCGAATGCCAACTGGTAACTGGTAACTGGTAACTGGTAACTGGCTGTAACGGACTGTGACTGTAAACTCGAATGCAATAAAATTCAAAACACAAAAACCCCGTCATTGCGGCCATACAAACGCTCATTACGCTTTGATGGAGCGTCGGCGCTCGAAACTATTACCCCAGCAAAACGGAAATGGAATCGTACCGCAAAAGTTGAAGTTGTGCAAACAGCAGAACGGACCACTCGACTTGGCATCGTGTGTACTGTATAGTGTATGGTGTATGTATGGTATGTATGGTGTATGTATATGGCTGTGGAGGCAACAAAGTTTCAATATTAATGCCATTTACAGTTCTAATTTCGCTTTTTCCGTGCACACGCACACGGACACCACACTTAACACACTCACACTTACATACTTGCACACACACTTGGGGCAAACATACTGGCACAAAGTTTCGCAAGAAGTTGCAGATAAGTCTGCCCCATTCGCTCTAGTTTGCCTGCGGCGGCTAAGCCGCAACATCGTTTATCTTCGGGGGTCATCATCTTATAATATTGGCCTTTCCGACATGCAATAAATTGCGCTCAGACAAACAACATGTCCGTTGGTCGGCCTTTGGTCCGTTGTTTCCCTGCTCTGCCCGCTTTTCCCGCTGCTCTTTCACACACACTCACACACACACACACTGTGAGAAATCGAGCTCAAGGCGGACGATGGCTGGCATATTGCGCATACGCACAGTATGCCCAGAGCAAACAGACAAAAGGCGCTGCTGCAACAATGCGAGCATTGGCCATATTTGAATTGGTCGTGTATGTTTTTGTGTGCCTGTGCCTGTGCCTGTGTTTATGTGCATATAGCTCTATAGCTATGCATATAGATGTGTGTAGTATCTCTGTCACTGGGTGAAGTGTGGAAAACTAAAAGTTGGCTTTCGGCTGTAAACAATGAACCAGCCGCTATGCCGCTCTGCAGCAGGACGTGTGTGGTCGGCCATTTGTCCAGGAGGAGCAGGCCATGTTTATGTGAGCCCAGTGAGGATGAGCAGGACGTACAAAAACCAAAATGCTTTTACCGAGTTTCCGCCCCACGCCATCCAACTCGTTCATCCTCATCCGCTTGCTCGTGCTGCTGCTCCTGTTCCAGTTCCAGTTCCTATCCTGCTGCCTGATCCCGAATCCTGAAGCCAGGACTTGCCGCTCGCTTAACGGCGCAATTGTTTGCATGTATTGTTGTCGTAATGCCGCCCCCCACTGCCCCCTTCCATTTCTGTGTGCCTTTCTATTTAGTTTAGAACACTTAAACCGGAAATTGAGGCGTTTCGTGTTTTGCTTGTTTTCGTTAGATTGTTGTTATTTTAGTTAACAATTTATTTAGTTGCAGCCAGGCAGCAGTACAAGGCACACACGAACGAGGCTCCTGATTTATGTGTGCCCTTGCAACGGACTAGGATCCTGAGTCCTGCGCAATCTTAGCTTAGAGTCTGCCGAACGGCGACTGCAGAATAATTATTTTTTCCACCCCACAAACCAGTGCTGCCAAATTCATTTATGCAGCAACATGCCAGCAAGGCCTATAAAAATATATGTTCCATCTTTTAATGCTATTAGTTTTGTCCTCGATCGTTATATTACTCCTCTTAAGTGAGAAATCTTTAAAAAAAATGTGAGTAATTGGCAAGCACAATGCAATTTTCCGGTCTATTTACGAATTTACGAAAACGAAACATTTTAAGAACTGGCAATTGAAATATGCTGACAGCTCCAGAACAAACCCAGCCAATTAGTCCGACATCGTTGAAATTAACCAATTGTGTGGCTGGCAATTCCTTCTGGGTAACGAAATAATTGACAGCCTGAGTTGGGCTGTAATGCGAAGGCTTCGCCCAATTTGCAAGTTCCTGCGCAAAAATCGACTTGGCAATGTACCAACTACAACTGACGTTGCTTCATTCATAACTCAATCAAGCGGCTAATATGATATGACTGCACTTTGCCAGCACGTACGTGTTGCAGCACGCCCATGCCGCCCCAATCCTAAGCAGGATCTATGCATGGAGGATACGTTCCAGGCCAAACAGCGCCATGCCCCAGCACCTCGCCATCGACAACGCCATCACCATTGCCGTCGCCAGCCGGGAAGCCTAAAGAATTATACTTTCCGTGCTCTGCGGCAGGGACACCATCTACATATCCCGACCCATCCTCCCTGCCACATCCTGCAACCACAACTCCACCTTCGACTCCTTTTAGAGCACGCTAACGACAGCAGGTGGTGCTCGTTTATTTATTTGTTTTTGCAGTGCACTGCGCCTGCACTGCCTGCACCTCCTTTCAACTTTTCATGGAACGGAGACCGTGTGCCTTGGCTTGTTGATGTTGTTGAACTCATTGCAAATAAATACGCTTTTTGAATGCGCATGTAAATGACTTCATAAGCATTTATTACGGCCCAGCCAACTTGCAACCGAGGTCCTGCACTCACATCCACCGGTGTGGTGTGTGCTTGTGTTTGTGTGCGTACGAGGTGAAATCAATTTGAGGAAGAAAGGATTCGCCTGCCTACAGCTGCGGACAAAATATTATTAAAAGATTATGCTCAAATATGCTAATGCCCTGAGTATGGGGTAAATGGTTAAACAAATTATGAAAAATTCGTTGGCAGTTTTAGGTTGCATATAGACGGACATTGTAAAAAGTTTATGAATTTATTTCTTCATGAAGACATTAATATTTCATATAATTAATTAACATTTTTTCTCAAAATGGAACAATTTCAATGTGTAGCTCATTAACATAAGTAGCTACAAAAATGACTTTAATCCTTTAAGCAGTTGTAAAATCCTTTTGAATCAGAGTCCCACAATTTCGCCCGCAGCTGTTAGTCATTTTCCCGTACCCCGGATCTTTTTGGCAGTGGAAAAGCTCACTTATTCGTCGATGGCGGGCAAAATTGTTTTAATTTTTAATGAACGCCGCTCATCGGCGCCGAAACACGGAAGTCATACATCATTAGTAGCAAATCCGGTAGCTTCAATACACATTTCAATACTTCAGTTCTGCTGCCCCAACTCCGCATCCTCCACCGCTCCCAATATCCTTGCCATATCCTCCATCCCCCCCTTGCCGATCATCTATGCTTTGCACGCGCTCGGAAATTTACATCGAGCAACTCACATAAATTGAAAAAGGAATCACAATTAATGAGTTCGATGAATGCGCCATTGCCATTGGACTGTCGTACGTGAATGAGTGTTTGAGCGTGCCTATGAGTGTATTAGTATGCGCTAGGGTGGACCAAGATTGTCACAGGATATGTTTATGAAAAAATGATATAAATGAACATTACACAGAATATCATGAAAAGGATTTTATTAAATGCAAGTTATTTTCTAAAAGGTTTTGGATTAAGCAGTAAGCAGTATTGAGTATAATAGGAATTATAAATGCTTATATGATGGTTTGCATTTAATGAGATAACCAAGCCTGAAGCTAAAGGTCCACCCTGGCTCTCATCTAGCTGGATGGCTGGCATCCTTCCGCTGGCATCCTGGCATCATGGCAGCCAGGTCCTGCTCCTCCTCCTGCTGGTCCTGCCACAGCTACTGCTGTTGAAAGCATCCGAGTGTCTGACTGCCTCTCATTCTGGCATATGATTGCAAATGCCGCACATTAGCGGATATCAAGTGGGTGTTACTGAGTGCCTGTCTGACTCTCATCCAGTGTTGTTCATGCCGCCTGTCTGCGGTTTATATTCCACTCTGGATCTGCCTCTGGCTGCGTGTGCATGTGAGTGTAGATGAGTGTGCATGTGTGTGTGTGTGTTTGCGAGTCCATGCCAAATTGAATTTCTAGCCTTTTTAGATCCTTTGAAGCGGCCCGTAATTGAGTCATTTGAATTTTGACTTTTCAATTTGCGCTGCCACTGCAACGCAAGCACTCGAATCCGCCATTCGTTTCAATAACTCTCGAACATAATTTATCAATTATAATGCCATAATTCCAGCAGTGATTCTCAAATTCAATCCGCTCTTATTGCTCTTGTTGCAGACACGTACGTTGTGGCCTGGAAGCGCGGAATAGCCATATTAACCGCCGGATCCGTGAAAGTGACGCCCGATCCCCGAGTGCGTTTGGTCAACGGATTCAATCTGCAGATACGCGACGCCCTGCCCACGGATGCCGGCGATTATATCTGCCAGATTGCCACTATGGATCCACGTGAAATCACCCACACGGTCGAGATACTCGGTAAGTAGGCCGGCTCACAAATTTGCCAACGACTTTTCGCCACTTTCGGCGTTTGCATTGTTATGCAAAGTTCACAATCCCAATCACCCCCAATCCAGATTGACGTTCCATGGGAATTTTATGGGCGAAATTTATGCGGCCGGGCTCAAATCACTGGGGCCCCATTGTTAGGCTCCATCATTTCGAGTCTACACTGTTGTGTGCTGGTCAAATTAACATATCCTTACATCCTTAGTGCCTAGTGCTTAGTGCTTTATGCGTCCGGGCCACTCAAATATGCAAAGTAGGTTCGGCTGCAATTTGGCGGCTTTACGGCCAAGAGATTCAATAGAGAGTGGAAATTTGGGCGTTGAAAAAATCAAAACTAATCTGCCATTTGCCCCGGCATCCCTGCTCCTCCCTCCGGAGCAGTGGCTGCCTGGAATTCAGGACGCAGAGAGAGAGACAGAGAGAGAAAGCGAACGGATGCAAATTGCTGCTCCTTTGGCTCCGGGTCCTGCTCAACTACTTCCTGCCGGAGACTGAACCCGATGTGGCTAACAAGCGTGCGACTCCAGCTTTGTCTCTGGCTCCTCTTGGTATTCTGGGTATCCTGGGTATCCTTTTCCTCGCTTTTTCCTCCTTCCTTTCCTTTGGCATGCGTCTTCGACTGGGCTTCTAATCAGCAATGATGAATAATTTACATATATTTCCCCCCAATTACAATGTTGCCCTTTATTTGCATACGATTGTCTGTCTGTGTGTGTCTGGCCAACACTTGCCCTTTAACTGCTCCACGAAAATCCTCGGTGCATGCAAATTGCGATACAATTCCCCAAATCTCCAAAGTGTCGCTGTCTCGCTTTCGCCCCGTCTCCCTCTCTATCTGCCGCCGAGTTCAAACGATTGAAAAATAGTTTTATTGCCGACTTAAAGTCGCTTTAAAATGCGCGCCTGTATGGATTTACTCGCACAGAACAAAGGCCTATAAAAATGCGTATTTATTTTAGCGGCGACAACTTTTTTCATTTGTCATTGAAACTTGGTCCTGCTCCTTGTGGTCCTGCGCCTGCTTACCCAGTTCCCCCAATTCCATCTTCTTTTTTTCCGGCCATCGCCGCAGGCAAACATTAAACGGAAAAACGAAGAAGTGCGAGGAAGTGAGGGAAAAAAGTCGATTATTGAAAAGTTTTGTTTATTTTATGTGTTTATTATGCGCCCAGTTTGCCAAATAATGATCATGGCCAGAAATATTTCGTTTATTGAACTTTCGCAGGCACACGTAAATTTCTCGCCCCGTTTTTAGCCATTCGCTACCATACCAAACCATTCTGTTTCTGCCCCCATCGACCAATCTCCATTATTGTCAAAGGAGAAAACAGGCAAAATAATGCGCTGTCGAAGTTTTTATAGGCTCAGCAGCAGACACGGCCAGCAATGGACATGGACACCCTCCCCAAATCGGATCGGCAAAGTCTGGGCTTCTCCAGATTCAGATTCCCAAATACCCACCATGCGGGCCCGGCTTGTTCGTATATAAATTTCATAAAGTTTGCCACTCTTTGGCATCTCGGCTTGGCAGTTTTTACGAGCGTAAATTACTTTCAGTTTGGCTCACACTAAAGATGAAAAAATAATGTTCGCCGCTGCCAAAGTTTCCGCCGCCGTGGCCGTCGTGGCACTTACAAAGACATTAGCCCGGCGATGGCCAAAAAATGGACCAGCAACGGATAGCCGGCATAGCTGGGATTTCTGGGACTTCTTTGGACGAGCTGGAGGGTCTCTCCAGCAAGGGCCAAAAACAATGGCCGAAAAGTTTGGCCGTTGACAAATCTTTTAATATGGCACGGGCATTAATATCTGGGTGACCCCGCAATAATTGCAGTCCCACTCCCGACCCGAGAAAACATCTGGCACTCTAGGTGAGCTGTATCTAACCAACGTGGAGGCTTTAATATTTGATGTGTCCGCCAAGGTTGCTATCTCTGTTGGCCAGCAGTCAACAAATGGGGTGGAGATCCACTACCACTGTGCGGACAGGAACGGCAACTGTGTCAAGGACTTGAAAGCATTTTAACCGGGCTGCAGCTGCAGCGGGCATTATTCATGTGACGTTTAATAAAACCAATTAGGCCTCGACATGGCCCATCCACAATCCATCCATTAGCCGGTGGCAGGCTGTCGCCGGTTTGGTTCACTTCGGTTCGGTTTGGTTTGGTTTGGGTTTTGGGCTTTTGGTTTTGGGTTATGGTCAGATCAAGCGGGCGGGTTGAATGGATGGCTGGACCAAATCCAACCGCAAAACATTATGTTATGCGGTGGCTGTGCGGTCGGCCATGGCAGCAATTTACACATTTTTATCACGGCCGAATCGGTGTGATTTTTAAATGCATTTCGCGCGTGACTTTAAAAGTGGGCTGGCCAGCGGCCAACATCGGATTGCGACTAGTTTAAATGCCACAACAGCTGGCAATTAGCTGTGTAATTACAGGGTCTTTGTGGGCCGCAAAAGTCCAAGTCAAGCATTCCACTTATAGTATCGATAACAATGAAATCATTGAACCGGAAACCATAATTATTGCACACAAGTGTGTGTGCGTGTGTGTGTGAGTGCGAGTGTGCGGCCTTGAATAGAAAATGGAGCTCGGCTGCCTAATGTGATTTATATGCACAATATGCCAAAACAACTGCTCTCGGACACGGATACGGACACGGACAGGGAGACGGATGTGGCCACATCAGGCGGAGACAGGTGCAGAGAAAGGATGCGGATACGGATGCGGCGGGGGTAGTGGGAGTGGGAGTGGAGGTGGGTTTGAGGTAATAGGAGTATGGGGGGACGCATTTAATTATGGCCAGCTGGCCGACAATAGATCCCCGTACAATGGGCGGCACAACAATGTTTGTACAATAACAAAAGATGCTGGCAAAGGCGGAGAGGTGTGGCATATAATTATATGCCACAAGGACGATAAACAAATGCACGCACACACACAAGTTCCTTGGTTACTTGAGACAAATTACCAACAGGACACTGCATCCAGAGCAACGGGAGCCCCCAATTAAATGCCCGGATTGCTGGGATCTCCAGGCAGCCGCTTAAGTTTTAGCACTAAACTTTATCGGATGCAACAGAATATGGATTTAAATTACTTAACAGACATGCTCCGAAGTTTTGCCGCCCACAAAACCGGCGCACTTAAAGTTTAAGCCTGTATATGAGTGTGTGCTGGGATGGATGGCTGCCTGGCTGGCTGGCTGGCTGGCTGGCCAAGTGGGTGGCTCAGTGGGTGAGGGAATGAGTGGTTGGATGAGCAACTTTGCATGCCACAAAACCAGGACCCAAAGTTGAGCCACCACCACCACCATCCGCCGTAGCTGTAGCTGTTGCGAAATCAATATGAAACAAACTCTGTCAAAACTGGCCGCAACCACCGCATTGCTGCTCCCACTCCTCCCGATTCTCCTGCTCCTCCGGCTCCTCCTGCCATTGCGGCCAATGCGGCGGATGCTTTGAAAGAGCTGCTTATTAAAATTTTTGCCAGCTGGCCACAAAACCAGCGCAAAACCATCGTCGCTGACAGTCTGCAAGATTGAGACCCATTAAGTAGTCGTCATCTGCATGACATTACATGCCGCAATCCACGTATTACAAGCCGCACAGTCGCAGAGCCAAAATCAATTTCAGTCCGGGTATCGGGTATTAAAAGAGCTTTGCGCCCTTTATAAGCGGGTGGAGACATATTTATTGAATTCAATATGCGAGTGTACAAAAGCGTGAGAATATTGAGAATATACCAAACACACACGTAAATGGGAGGGGAGAGTCCTTGCCCGCCTGCAACTTCATTGCGAGTTATCCGAGTCCTTATTCCCGCTGCGCCTTTTGCCAGGCTCATGATTTATTATAGTCTAATGCATATTTTGTGGCTGCAGGAGGACAGAGCGCTCCGCACACGAGCTACACTTGGAAAAGTGACTAAGTATATGCTATAAGGCTAGTTTAAAAATATGTTGTAGCATAATCTTGCACACTATTACAAAATAGTTGCATCTAAAGCCCCAAGCAATGTAGTTAATTTAATGGGAATTCATTTCTTTTTCTCAGTGCAGCTGGGAGCCATGAGCCATGAGCTATTTGTGTGCCCCTCAGTGATCAATTGTAATTTTCTTTCGAATGCAAATATCCTGGAGAGCGAGCGCGCTGCTATCCTTGCTGGGCTTATTTGTTTTGGCCAGAGCAATAGAATATATTATTTGATATATTGCACATCGTGTGTACTTACTAAAAAGAATTGCATCAATAACACATGTTTGTGCGTCCACTGGCGTAGTCAGTGATAATTTGATTGGGTCCTAATCAGTTATGCAGGGCTGCCCAGCGCAATCCCCTTTCGTCGGCGCCCCTGGAGGCCGTAGATGGACTCTAATTTGATATGTATATTGAGTCCAATACACATATATGTACATATATGCATGTTTATGTATTGAAGTGTCTCTGTGCGCCTTTTGGTTTATTGAGCTGTTGATACTCGCACTTAAATGTGGAATTTTCTGGGGAAAAGCAAATATCAGCAAAGTGTGTGCCAAATGAACGAAATCCCCGAGAGCTTCAGCATAACAAAGAAACATGGTAAAGAAAAAACAACAAGACTGAAAAGTATAGTAAAAACAAAAAAACCAACTGCTGGCCATTTAGTAGGCCCAAAAACAAAAAGGACGAAATACTACAATGCCTAAGAAATGTCCATAAAATGTAATGAAGCCGTCGAAGGCGGCAGCTGCCGTTGTCCTTGATTTAGTCGCCGCACAGCAGACATAATTTTTAACAGCTGCAAAATAATGCGGCCACAAATATAAATAAACGCCGGTCCCGAGTTAAATCAAACTATGCCCCAGTGGGGTCAAGGAATGAAATAAAAAAAAACAGAAAAGGGGACTTCTAGGGGCACTTGCCCAGTCGAAGTCCAAAGTTGGAGACGCGTAAATGCCGTTTTCTCTCATTCAATTTGCATTCGGAGCGCATTTATTTATTCAAATTGTGTGATGTCCTTGCCCAGCCCCACTTTGCATACACATTTTTGGGTGGACAGCGGGGACACTGGGACCACTGACCATTTCTAATGTGTTTTTCTACTCTCTCACTGTGCTCTTTTCGTTCTTCTTTTTCTCCATTTTTTTGCCCTCCAGTGCCGCCGAGGATTCATCACATTAGCACCGGCGGACATTTGCAAGTCAAGAAGGGCTCGTCGGTGCGCATCGAGTGCTCGGCCACTGGTAATCCAATGCCGAATGTGACTTGGAGCCGCAAGAATAATATTTTGCCCAACGGTAAGATTGCGCATAAGTGCCAGGACGAGTGTGCCGTGGCCCAAAAAGGATACCCGCCAAACAACGGAGCAACCAGCACAAACCAACCAAAGGCCACGCAAATTAAAATCGTAAAGAGCAGCAAAGGACGACGCGGTGGCGAAAACGTAAATGAATACAGTCGTAAAAGAAACTTTAAACAATTTCCATAAAAATGGAAAGTCAAAGAAATTATATTTTCCGCCCCGCTTTCGGCGACCGCTTTGCTCGTCCTTTATTATTAAATATAATGCTCACTCCGCCGGCAAAATCGCAGTGTGTGAGAGCGGCTGCGTTGGTGGTTTCTTCGTTGTTTGGCGGACAACAGAGCCTGACCGTGGTGAAGGAGGACTTCTGCCGGACATCACTGTCACTTGGCCGCACGTTGATTCTCCGTAATTGGCTCTGTCATTTCTTGGGCTGCGGACACTCGGACTATCGTACTATCGGACTCGCGGACAAACGGACAGCTGAACTAACGGACAACCGGACAACCAGAAGCGTCTTTGGATGTCCGTCCGTGTGGCGGCGGCCTTATTGGGTTGCATTTTTCATGCGGTTTTCATGGCTCTCCGTTTCAGGCGAGGAGAAGCTCCACTCGCACGTCCTCTCCATCGAGAATGTGGATCGGCACAAGGGCGGCGTCTACATATGCACGGCCAACAATCGCGTGGGCCAGCCCGCTTCCAGCCAGGTCGTGCTCCATGTCCTGTGTAAGTATGCCACCCACATCCATATTTAAACACTGGAAAAAACAACAATATATAAATAACAATATCAATTCGAAATATTTTCGAAACAAGCCGAGTACATATCCATTAGTCAAACTGAATAAAAACGTCTCTTTTAGTTCGAAACAATTTTGTAAAAAAAATACTATAGGTAGGGTTTTTTTTTCATAGTAAATATTGTATATTCAAACTGTTTTTTTTTCAAGTGTAGGTACACAATGGCAGCGAAACGAATTAATTTTTTCTGTGCGCGACCGTGCCACCGGAGTCCGCCTGTCAGTCCAATTTATGTCAAATCTGATTTCGATTTCGAACGGGTATTGACTTTTAACGCTCTCGCGGCACATGCATTCGCGTAGATGATGGAGTCATGGAAGGGCAGAGGTCACGGTTCAGCGGTCAGGGGTTGAGGGTTGAGGGCTGAGGGATGCCCAGCTGAAATGGGGATTGCTCTTATTACATTTACACACTTACCGACATTTATTGGTTGGCTGGCAATTATTGAAATGCCTGGCGGGGACTCCCGTTCGTTCTGACATTTATTAAGAATTTATATGTCCGTATAATTTTGATGCGAGTTCGTTACCGATCTGGTTGCCCGCCCCCTGGTCATTACATGTGCTAATTACATGGCTCCCATCCCAATTTACACTTTACTGCTACCAATGTCTAGGGGGCGCCATCGGGCCATTGATTTTTCGCGTTCGCTACCATTCGCCAGCCATTCGCTGCCATTCCGTGAGACAGGACAATGTTCATGTTATTAACTAATTTCTTAACATTCTCTTCGTTATTTTGCGCCCGCAGTTTCGCCGGAAATCTCCGTGGAGCGTCCTGTGGTCTTCTCTGGCGAAGGGCACGAGGCCACGCTGGTCTGCATCGTCCACGGCGAAACACAGCCTGAGGTATGTTTTAATTAAATTTCATACATAAATTTTCATTATCGCGCTAGCTCACTTGGAAACACGTACAGCAAACCATACTACGCCCCCGCAGCGGATGCTACAGATACACAGATACACCGATGCCATAGATACACAGATACTCGGACAGACGGACAGATTCCGATGCCCATATGTACAGGGCATATCCCATAGACTTAGCCGTCTCGGGGAGTCCATTGTTAAGCTGAGAGTCGAAAGCAGATGACTGCTGCCACCACGCATTAATTAAAAGTCTACAGCGGCAAATTGAAGTGCAACACAAAGTGCAGATAAGAGATGATAAAAAGGACGCAGGCAGCAGGACGACAAAGAAAAGGCGCCGAGCATAATTTTAATCAAACATCGCTCACAAAAAGTCCGAGCGAGATGGCGACACTGTGCGAGCGAGAGCCGCTGAGCGTGTCCTTGTCGTCCTGTTGCCGAATGCATTTTCCTACATTCAGAGCTTTTCTGCAGTAATTTCGACTTCACTTTTAGCCCGGCTCTCGCTCTCTCATCCTCTGGTGTTTATTTTTGTGCTCTGCGCCTTTTGTCGACATTTAAATTAATACGCTCGGCTATAATTCAAAGTAAAATTGCGGAAGTTGCCAAAGCGGAAGTGAGAAGCGGCGGTCTACCGACCAAAAAAAAAAAAACATCAAAAAAGCACAAGAGAAATGCCAAAGAACTGAAAAGAAACCCAAAATGACATGGCGCACACACAGGCGAGAAGAGCTGGGCGAAAATGGAGGGATTGGGATATAGTAGGGTGATCCTTTGCTGCGAAAAGTCTGCCTGGACATTACTATAATTATTATCCTGAATCCTTTAACCTTGAATTGTATTTATATGCAATTTTCAGGCATCTAACTTTAATTTATTTATGAAATAGTCAAGCATTCCAATCAGGCAGAAAAACCAAGTCATTGCCCTTAAAACCCGGCTAGATTGCAGATTCCTTTGCACTAAATGACTGCCCAATAAACCCGTAATAAGGACCTTGCAGGACCTTAATTTGGCCAGAAAGTGACCGGGCTCACCCTAACGTACGTAAGAGACGAAACCCGAATAATGACTTGCAACCGCAAATGTCAATCCTTAAAATTATACAGCTCCCGTTTCATTTCACTTTGTTTCGCTCCATTTTTGGCCCGATTCGTGGTAAGTCCGACCGCCAGCGACTCTGGGCCCGTTCCACGAATTTTCCGACAGCGCATTAAGTTTTTATGCTATTTAATTTTTAACATTTTCTTTCTTTTTTTTCGGCCCTCGTTTTGTGGCCGCAAAGAGTTGACTGCTTTCCAGCGAACAGCGTAACTATTTATTTGCCAGCTAGCTGGTGCTTTTTATTTGCTCTGTCCGACACATTTCATTATAGTCGTTGGCCCCCTTAACCCTTCGCTGGCCGCCATGCCTCGTTTTAACCCCCTGCAGCCGAGCGTCAACGTCAACGCCTCCTGCTTTGCATTGTGCATGCCATCGCCAGTAGTTGACGGAGCTGTGGGCGGTTAAAAGCGGGGTGGGCGTGGCATTTAGTAGTCTTTGAGAATGGCATTTCCGCATGCAATTTTTACATTTGCTTGCCTCTCGCTTCTCGTTTTGGCCGCAGTTCGTCATTTTCCCTTCATTCATTTAATGCTTTTCCCCTTTGCCATTTTTTATGTTAAGCTTTTCTATTATTTTTGCATCCCTGTGGCTAAGTGTATACAATTTAACGCTTCCTTTTCGGTTGTTTTTTGGGGCTTTTTTTTAACGAGCCTCCAAGTACTTGACTCTGCTCCACCTGCAACTGCATATATACACATTTCAAGTGTGTGCCACAGACACAGAAAGTTTTTTTTGATTAGCTGCAGCGCAGGGTTTTATTTTTGCGAAAAATGTTAATTAAGGAATTCATTGGCATGTAAACTCTGCAGCGAGCCAAAGGTCAGTTTAATTAGCGTGATAAGAGGGGGAAAGTTGGGCAAATATCTGTGGCATGCCATATGTACTGTAATTACGGTCACAAATCTGTTGCATAGAATTTTCATTCTCGTTTTCTTCACTGGCGGAATTTAAGCAATGGCACAAAGGTGCAAATGATCGCCGGCCAATGAACTAATGAGTCCTGATGCAAATAATAGGTATATATACA
This sequence comes from Drosophila simulans, assembly GCF_016746395.2. Taxonomy (NCBI): domain Eukaryota; kingdom Metazoa; phylum Arthropoda; class Insecta; order Diptera; family Drosophilidae; genus Drosophila; species Drosophila simulans. The sequence goes on along the minus strand of NC_052523.2, from coordinate 23,949,537 downwards.
TATATGCCCATCATTGTTCGAATTGTTCTTGTGCGGCGTGCAATTTTAATTATGTCTTGTCAACGATAACCAGGCAGTTCGTTGCGGAAAAACCGCACTCCACGCCACACGGGGGCTTCATATTAATTATTTAGCGCGCACTGAAAGGTACTACATACATATATGTATGTATATGCATATGACATTCCCATGCATTGGCACTTATGTGCATATTTACATATTAATTACGCATTGCACCACGAGCCCAAGTCTCGCATATTCATAATCCATTGATATTGTCGATTTGTTGCATAATGAATATCATAAACATGCTCTAAGCTCCGTCTGTGTGTCTCTGTGTCTGTGCCACTCCACTGAGGCTAACCAGCCACCCAACCACCCAACCACCGGGCAGCAACAAAGTCATTAGAGCAATTGTCATTAACATGAGCGACGGCAATGAGACAACATCATTATCAACGGCATCGGGCGGCGGTGGCAGTATTGTCAACGATGTTCTCGCCGTCATCGATGTCGGACGCATTAAACATGCAGCAGCATTTGACAGAGCCATCAACGTCAGCAGCTAACAGCATTAATGGGCGTCCGTTTGGACAGCCACTGGTCCCTAATACGCCCGCACACCACCCACCGCCCACTACACCCACTTCCACACCCACCCTCCTAAACAGGGAGCCACTCTGATGAGCTTTCATCGCTCATCAGCGAGCGATGGCGGATGTCGGGGGAAAAGGGGAAAGATACGGCTGCCATGCCGCTACTATGGCTTTTAATTATTTTGCAAATTAATTTCCAAATTGGTAATTTTCTTCACATTTACACACTCGCACACACACACACATACACACGAACGCAGCGCACGTAATGAGTTTTTGTGCCCGGGTCGGAAGGACTGCAAGTTGGCCTATTGGCCCGATACGAAATGAGATGTTTAGATGGCACAAAATTGCGAGATAATTAGAGGATTCGTCGGTCTGGAAATTGCTTGCTTGCCATCACAACGTTGCAAAAACTACTTGATATACACACGATTTAAGTGGTAATTTATCAGAATGGTATCAACGAAGACAGGTTCATGAAGGGTTCACAGATTAGCGAAAGCTAAATGCATTGCATTACATATTTACTCATTTACTAGAAATGGTCTCTAAATATGAAATTTAATTTAAAATACCCATATTTCCATTGAAAGCCATATTATGCAGCGTATTATACCATATATTTAAACAAAAAGGGGATTATAGCATATGAAACATTATACTCCACAATTAGTTAAACGAATAAAATGTTCGTTGAAATTAGTTTAAGGCCACTAGAATTACCAAACTTCTGGGGCATAAATTCGATTCAGCTGTGTGCAACATGTGGCATATGGAGCAGTGTGTAAAGTCTGAGGAGATGGCCCGATTATAGACTTAATGACATGGTAGGCCAGCACTCTAAACTGCTGTTCAACTACTGTCATTAATTACGGCAAAGTTATTTATTGTCATTATCTAATTTCTATTAGCTTTTCCCCAGGCGGCAACTTTGGGGAGCAGCTGTGCCAGGGCTCTGACCAATTGGTGTAGGCAACAACTTAAGTCAAACTGTGGCCATTAACAGCGACACCAGCAACACCAGCAAAAAAAAAAATAGGAAAGCAGCGGCGATTCCACACGCAACTCTCTTATGTGCGTGCCAACGTGGCGTATGCGTAATTCCCACATGCCTCTTGCAATTATTTCCTTGGCTCTCAGTCGCTTTTCCTTTTTGTTTTTGTTCCTTAGCGCGTTTTCACTCGCAGCTGCCACCCGTCTAACAACACTCTTCCTTTGGCAATTTCCGCTGTGCCAGCGAACGAAGGTATTGCATAATAGATTGCCAGACGAAACGGAAGGGAAGAGAAGAGGAGCTGCTGGCCAGGACTCAGGATCCTGGAGCTGCAAAGACGGAATGCCAGTTGGCTGAGGCACGCATACTCTTCTGCTTTCTTTTCTTTCCTTTTTGTCTGATTAGTGTTGATTGGTATTTCTCGCTTTGCTGCTCATCAATGCTAATTTCTTGGCGCTTCTTCGTCTCATTTCGGTTTGTTTTGTTTCGGCCAGCTTGAAAGTTGGCCAAGTTGCTTGTTTCGCATCGATTTCCTTTTCCGTGCGCAGCGAAAGCAATTGAAAATTAAGCGCAAGTGCAAAAGATTGATTGGCGCCACATTTGCGTGGATCTATTAATGAAGTGCACACAAGACTCGGGAGCAATCAATTGCCCCATCCGTGGAGCAATTAATTCAGTTAGCTGGCAGGCAAAGCTGGGCAAATATCAAATAAAATAATTTCTGGCCATTTTTCTGCCACGTCAACACTTATGCCTCGTTACGCACGGTTGAAGGAACGTTGCCAAGACAATTCTTCTCAACGATGATAATAGTGGTCAAGGGAATGAGATGGGGTTCCAAAACTAGAGCTTAAATTAAGGGAAAAAGCGTAAAATCAACAGCACAGCCATTCAGTCGGCTAGAAACAAAAGGCACGAAAAACGCAAACATCAACATTTTGGACAAATAACGGCATGGGCAAAAAACATTTACGGCTGCACACGTACACATATACGTCGGGAAATGGGTGGAAATGGTTGGAAATGTCTAAGCGCGCTGGTGTGAGTGGAAAATATGACAACACATATGCACTGCTGACAGTCATTTTAATGGAATATGCGGCGAAGCACCGCCAGCGTTAACTAATCCAGCCAAATAGGAGCAAATAAATACTAGACTTGCAAATAGAAATGCCACAGATAGCTGGCTACTATCTACCCACTCACTCTCATCTGGTTTTTACGTTTGCCTCTATTTGTTTTAATATTTGTGCCTTTGTGGGCACGGGGACTGGAGATTGGATTTCGGTATGTGCGTCATGGCATCGAGCACCTGCTGCTCGTGGTGCTTTTGGAGCTGCCCGTATCCCCTGTTAATTCGTGCGTTCTGTCCTTGCTTATCTGCCGACTACGGCCCGTATCCGGCCGTATCCTGGCGTATCCTGCCGTATCCTCGCGTATCCTGTCTACGAGCTGTCAGCGCGGCGACAGCCCGGCGCTGCAGTGACTCGCGCCCTCAATTCATTTACAAAACACGCACGGTCCTCTCCGTCTGCGTAGTTGGCATCCGAACACACTCACATGACCGTGAGTCCTTTTTCGGGATGTGTTTGCAGAGGATTCGGGACTCGCACTTGACACACAAAACATGTTGTCGTAGCTGGCTGCAAAAATATGTTGCAAACAAATAGGTACAAACAATGCCGATCCGTTGCCGAATCGAAGATGAATTTCATGCCAGACGTCGTTGGCCACAACTGCTGGGGGGTAAAAATCTGATGGGAAATCAATAACCTTCGGTGGGGCACGTCGATCTGGTTTTCAATTTCAACAGGAATTACGCTTAATTGACGCTCAAGTGACAGCCGCACGAAGTGGCAGTGGAAGTACTCTCGCCGCAAATCGTCTTAACTTTTGCCCCCCAACCGGGGAACCTCCTCCACCGAACCCCATTAAAAACACTCGACCACAAAACTCCAACCTCGACCTGGTCCAACCCGAGAGTACATCGGGTACACCAGGTGAAACGCAATCACGCACACCACTCACCTGGACACATTCGCCAGTTCGAAACTCGTGCTCGCCTCGATTGACCAAGTTTTCAATTATTTACAGGTAATTTGGTTCAAAGACACCATGCAATTGGATACCACGGAGCGGCACATCATGGAGACGCGGGGATCAAGGCACACGCTGATTATACGCAAAGTGCATCCGCAGGACTTTGGCAACTACTCCTGTGTGGCGGAAAATCAGCTGGGAAAGGCACGCAAGACCCTCCAGTTGAGCGGAAAACCGAACGTGGCCGTTTTTAATTCACCGCCAATCAGTCAGTACAAGGACAGGTAAGATTTCGATTGCAAGTGGCCATGGATGGGAAACGAGTTTGGGCCACGTGCCAACTTGGACAATGCTTTGGGTGGCCAGGTGGGTTGGGTTGGGTTGGCTAATTACGACTACGGCAGGGCCACGACTTTGTAATTGAGCATAAAATGCAAAATCCGTTGGAAATGTCAGGTGCTCCGGCCTGATTGGACATTAGACACTGCCCCTGGATGTGGCTGATGACGATGATGATGATGATGCACTGAGTAACTTTATTAGATTAATTTCGTTGACTGACATGGCAACCGAATTACGGACAGCTGGACGGACGGACAACTCTCCGGGCCGCCAGTGAGCATACGTAAACGTAACGTATGAAACTTTTAATTGGATTAGCTGTCATCAAACACACGCACACACAAGGGGGCACGGGCAGACAAAGGCGGACGGATATGGGAGCGTTGGTGGAAAAGTGCGGGGAAAGTCAGCCAAGCGACAAACAAGCTCACATCACACCACTCGAACGAAATGGCAGAAGAAAAAGACACAGATAGACCGACAGCTAGATAGCTTTGCAGCGTGTGTGTTTCTTGTTTTTTGCACCAAGCGATGTCGGCCAGGTTACACCTTTCAATAATTCAACCCAAATGAAATCCAATAATCCGCTGCAAAAAGGTCAAAGCGGGCAAAAACGTCAGCTGTGTGTGGCGCACATAATTGCGAGCTAGCAACCATATTGCGCATACGCCCCGTTAACGCAACTTTGCAAAAAGCAACTAACCGAACATTTTGGCCATGTCAACTTTGGCGCTGATTTCATTTCGTTTCATTTGCTTTGATTCCCTGCCGCCGGAAACTGCTGCCGGCAATTAAGCTACCAAAAAGCCCGAATCGAGCATACAAAGTACGCAAAAGCGCCTTTTCCTCCTTTTTTCCGGTCCCTTCTCAGCCGTCTGGCGCCAGTCGCCGGCTCTTCAATTGTTAATAATCATTTTTATTGCTTGCGTTAGTTTTATGCTATATGCGAAAAGTTTCCTGATTGGCGTTTTATGTTTTTATTGTGCCCAGGACTTGAAGTTATTAGTTCGCATGGCCCAATAATCATACAGAATACATTCGAGGGCAAAACAAATGATGGGCCGTGCCGACACAAACAGGATGCCAAAGGACGTTCGTCCTCTATGCCATCAGCATCCCAATGCTGATTAACATTCAAATTGTGTGCCGACTTTATCGCAAAGCAATGAACTTGCGCCTTTTGTAATGGCGTATTGCGACATCCCAGGACGAAGTGGGGCATCCGTAATTAGTTGTTTACTTGAGCAGCTCCATTGGAGTGTGGCCATAAATAACTTTGTCCATCGTCTGCCGGCTAATGAGCTGCTCCGACTTTAAAGCACAGCATCGCGCCAACTAGGGGTGTTCAACCTTTAAGCCAACACGGGGGGCAATGGCCAAAAATGCAGTTTCACCCACCTCCACTTGGCTTCCTAATCGCGGTACAATGCACCCAGCTGAAGGAGTCGGGGTCGGTCATATAACTTCATTTACACTTGAGCTGAGAATGTGGCAGGACTGTTGGCTTTTCGGTTGAATGGACGCATTGTGCGAGCAGTTTCAGTTACCCAGGAACCAAGCACCGAGATGCGAGATGCGAGCTCCGAGATGCGGGGCAGCTGGGCAAACAAGCAGCCAATAACAAAGGCGAGGGCGGGCATTATGTTAAGACTGCAGCAACAGCAAGCGAGGGACGACGAACCTCGAACCCCGAGCTCCTTACCCCGTGATCCCTTACTCCCGATCCCGATTCCCGGACAACAAAGCTGCTGGCTGGCTCATACGCAGTATCTTAACCCAGCCATTGTCGTCAGCCATTGATTACGTTGTTGTTGTCACTCTGGAGGTCCCTATTCCCAAACCCCTGCCCCGATGCCCGTCCAGCATCTTGACGTGACTGCCGGCTGCGTGTTGGCCTTAACTGCAGTGGCTGCAGCTCTCAATGGAGAATTTAACAATTACATATTGATTGCCAGCGCCTCGGAATAAATCCCCCGCCAACTGTTGCACGCGAAAAACTTTGCGATAACCAAGCCACTCACTCACTCACTCACTGACTCACTCCGTCCTCCATTTTCAGATACAACATCTCCTGGGCCGTCGACTCGCACTCTCCCATCGAGGAGTACAAGCTGTCCTTCCGCAAGTTGCCGCAAGGACACGAGGTCGTTGGCAATGCCATCGACTCGCCCTCCTCCTCCTCGTCGATGTCCTCCTCCTCGTCCCAGATGTACGGCTCTGGGCTACATGCGCATCGGATTGGCAGCAACATGGGCGGACTGTCCGGACTGTCTGGCAGCGGCAGCTACTCCGGCTACGGCAACGTGATTCACTGGGGCCACAACGACTGGCGCAACGTCGTCCTGCCGGCAGTTCCCGTTTCGCACCACTACGCCCAGGGCATGAGCTACATGGTACGCGGCCTGGATCCCGATCAGCATTACGAGGCCACCGTGCAGTCCAGGTGAGTCGGATGGTGTCAGATTATAAGAGCAAAACTTTACGGCGCACTGTAGGGAGTTTTAAGCCGCACAGTGGAACCGAGAACCGAGATTAAGTTGGCCGGCATGATGGGATATCGCATTGTTCTACGAAATAGATTAACGCAGTGGAGGGATATGCAGTTTGGTGCCCACTGTGCACTGCGATTGCAGTGCAGAGCCAATCTGGCTAATTTGACCACTCGAGATATTATTTATAGTCGCATAACGGGGGAGCTGCCATCATTAGCAATCATTTGCATATTAATACCGGTAATGTTACCGAGCTCCATGATTAATACAGCAAACGGCTCTCCATTGCAGGAATCGATACGGATGGAGCGATTTGACCAACAGTTTCGTCTTCTCCACATCATCAAATGGTGAGTACTCGTTCAGTAGCAACTACTCGTTAGTTCTGTAGCTTCTGCAAACACAATAGAGCATCCTTTCCGTGTGGCAATCATGCAAATACTCTTACACGAAATTACAGAAAAATCCGTGTACCACTTGATTGGCGCAAGTCGTTTAATCCCTTAGGGTATTACTACCTCGGCTAGCCGTGGGTCAATCGAATGCATACCATTTGCTTGTGTCCTTTCTGTTGCTGGCTGTATGCATAATAATTTGGTATTATGCGCTGCTTTCGCCGATAATCCACAAAAATCACAATGAAGCTGCAGCGGGCAAACAGAAAGGCAAGCCATAAAAATAGCAAAGAATAAAATTCTCCAATCGCTTTGTATCGCAGCCCGAGGAGAAAACATGTTCGAGCTGTCATAACTTAATGCAGTTAAATTTATTGCCGAAGCTGGCCAGTGAAGCGTGAAGTGCACACGTCGCTTTCTCGTTTGTTTTCGCTGCGAGAGTTTCCGCAATCATTTCACACACAGACACTCAGACCACCTTGCACATGCACAGCATGTCTGTTATCACACACAGTCCTTAGTGCACTCGCACATAGAAATCGCAGCTTAATGAGTTCTTTGAGTAGTGATCACCCTCGTTCCTCATCTGGGTATCAACTTACCCCACCACAGGATCGTGGGATCCTCATTTTCAATACCTTAAACCGCATCAAAACTCCAAATATAATCGATTTGATACAAAAAAATAGATATTTCCAAAGCCTTTTTAGTTGCAATATGACTGAAAATGGTCGTATAGCTGGAAGAATGACAGTTTTGTGCAGCTTTTTATCAATACTAACGATCCCTATCACTTTTGGGTGGATATGGAAAAAATTATTTTTGAGTGAATTTTCACTTTTTTGTAAGGGGTAACATCATCCAAATTTGCAAAAAATTCGAAAAATTTTACATTGCCAAATTCGAACACCAGTCGTTAGAAAATTAAATAGGGAGTTCAAAGAGACATTGCATTCTATATTTGGACAATTATTTTCAGATTTATGCGTGAAATAGTGATACATTTTTGGTGAAAAATCGTAAAAACGAGTTTTAGAAAAATAAGAGTTGATTTTAATACATTTTTTGACCATAGCTTCACTAAAAATGGTCCTAAAGTTGAAAGAATTCTTGATTTTTGTAGCTAATTATCAATACTAACGATCCTTATCACTTTTTGGTGGATATGGGAAAAATAATTTTCGGATGAATTTTCACTTTTTTGTAAGGGGTAACATCATCAAAATTTGCAAAAAATTCGAAAAATTTTACATTGCCAAATTCGAATACCAGTCGTTAGAAAATTAAATAGGGAGTTCAAGGAGGGATGGCATTCCATATTTGGACAATTATTTTCAGATTTATGGGTGAAAAACTGATTAATTTATGACCAAATATAAAAGAAAAAACTTTTAGCAAAGAATTTTATTATACTTACAATTCATTTTATTTTGAGTATTTGTGCTTGAACATATTTTAAAGGAATTTCCTTGCTTTTGATGGCAATAATTGGGAGAAGGCAACAGAACTTGGGTAAATAAGGTCCAATCCTCGTGCTGCATGAAGTATACGCCACGTTGGCAGTTACTTTGACTGCCAGTTGATAAATTTGCGGTTGAGAAAATCTCCATGTGTGTGCATAACTAATTGATGGCGCACAGTCTTGACACTGCATAATGAGGGTGAAAAATCAAATAGGGCCACAAGGCGGCGCTAATTGGATGTTGGCGAGCCCGGAAGTCCTGCTAAGTTCCTTGAAAGTCACCTTCGTGACGGCAATAAATAAACAAAGATGCAATGCGTCGATGGCGGTACGACCAGGTGGATGGATAGGTGGGTAGATCTAAATGCACACTCGAAATCCATTTATATGCAAAACTATTGTTGCGTTGCATACGGAATTCGGGCAGCTGGAAAAGCGGGAAGCGGGAAAAGACAGGGGAAAAACGGCAGGGAAAAGTGAAGAAAACGTAGGTCTGCCAGCGTGAAATGTGGCGCGCACAGAAAAGCGATTTTCCATGCAAATGACGCACATTTGGCGGCGCCGGCTCCAGATCCGCTGTCTTTTGCCATCTTTTGGCTGCCATGCCACTGCCATTGCCAGTGCCAGTGCCTCTGCAACTGGAACTGCCATGCGAAATGCATGCAAATGCAAATAGTGCACGGTTCAGTGCCGTTGCGGCTGTTGCAGTTACGCTGATGGGTCTTCTGTGCCCCGTTCTTGGGGCAAACAAACGCATAAATATGCAGTGGCAACAGCCACAGCAATAAGAACAATAACAAAAGAAATATGCAATAAACACGCACATGGTGAGTGAAATACTCGAGCTGCCAGCCGGCAGGGACAAAGCGAAGCGGTGAAAATTTAATAAAGCAAAACGTGAATGCCGCACACTCACAAAAGGCTTTTCCCTTTTCCTCCGCGCGAGGAAAAGCTATAGCCATTCGATGCCGGGAAATGGTATCGATGTCGCCTGCCGGCAAGACGTGTTGCTTTTGACGATCCTGGTCCTGGCGCACATGTATCCGCATAAGATGCTGGCATATGGCATACGAGGTCCTTGCGCCTCCAACTTCATTACGCGCCATTGAAATGCCATTCCATAGCGCTCCATCGATGCGAATTGCAACTTCGTTGGCGGCAATTTATGGCTGCGCTTTGTGCTAATGGAAATGACTTCATTATATTTTCGAAACGTAAACAATTTACGCAATTAGTGACCGAGCATGCGATGCAATAATAACCGCAGCAGCCCCACCACCACCACCACCACTGCCAACGAGGTGCAATCGAGCAAAGCGGCAACTAATGAGCCCGGAGTGTCATAACAACAATCCTCGCACAATAACCGTAACACTAAAGGACGAGAATTGTCCTAGACTGCTGTATGTACACACACACAGTCGCCATACACACAAGTTGAGAGAAGGGCAGACAGGCAGTCAGAGAAATATCAGCAGTTCATTTACCTGTGCACCTCAGCACGTAAACGTGTCCTGGAAGTGGAGCAAGGTGGCCCGCAGGACTCCTGCCCTATCCTGGCCACTAAGGGAAAGAAAATGCCAATTGAGCGCTGCCTGCAGTTCACATTTGGACTCCATTCGCCACGCATTTAAGAACCTTGGATCCGCAATATGACGAGCTTCCACAGGTAGACACATTCCAGCTGCAGATGACGTTTGTTGAAACAATAGCACTTTGTACGGCAAAGCCAATGGGAAGTTCAACAAGTAAAAGTTAGAAGGAAAAGGGGTTTCTTTGTGGTGGAACTACCGATAATAACCAACGGAATTAATATAAGGTTATCAGCTTAAGGGGTATTATGAATGTACAGTAGAATGAATAGTACTTTAAGCTCAAAGAAATTATGTTTTAATGGCAGATTTGAGCCAATATCCTTATCCATCCACATTCGCGTTCATTACAGCTTAGAAGGACAATTTATGCGGCACATAATGGGTCAGCTTAAGGACCCCCAAAGGGCATATCAACTTCGATTTTCCTCAGCCATATTATCCCCATTGCGAATGGCCTCCAAGTGCATTTAATTTTTACGATACTTCGTCTGCCATCGCGACCCATTGTGTCGCTGATATTATCCTTGTTGCCATTGTTTTTGTGTGAGTGTGTGTGTGTGTGTGTTGCCATTGTCAAAGCCCCAATGCGTGGATGTGACTAGGAGGGCGGAAGAGGAGGAGATCGTAGAATAGACTCCCCGCCAGGTATGCAGCCATTTACATCATGGAGTTCAGTTATAGTAACGACAGTGGAGCACGCGGGCTCAAGGGTCAGGGGTTACGGGTAGCAAGCAGCACATAGAGATATAAAAAATAATGCATTTTGTGCACGCGAAAAAATACTCGACATAAAGCAAAAAAGAAGTTAAATAAAATTACAGCATAAAGTAAGGCAGCGATGGTGTGTGAATGCGAATGTTTGTGCGGGAAAGTGGGCATTGGGCGGACGTTTGGCAGTAAGGAATATCAGAAAATGAAAGACTCGTTGAAAGTTGCGTAAAACTTGCTGAAACTGCCAACTGAGGAGCTGCTGCAATAACAGCAATAGCAAACGCAACAGCAGCAGCAGCAGCAACTCCAGCAACACCAGCAACAGCAACAAGGCATTCAAACGATGACAAAGTGGACCCTTACTGCATGTCCTTTAGAATGCGTCGGGGCGACGTCGCCGCTCCTGGCACTGAGCGTCTGCTCAAAAACTTTCAATTTACTCGTCCTAGTCGACGACGGCGGCCATCGTGTCCTCCGGCCCCAGCTCCATTCCACACCCTTTCCCTTTTTTTCCAGGCCCTTCCCTGTGCGTTTGAAGCTTTTGTGTTGCCGCTGGGAATACTTTAGTCGAGGCCCCGCTGAACAACTGCAGCAGCGTCAACGCTTTTTGCGTTCCATTCTCTTTTTTTTTCCTGTTTTTTTGTTTGCCTCCATGTAAGTTGGAAAGTTTGCCAAGGCACACACATATACAGAAGAATCGGGGAAAAAATGCGAGAAAAGCTGGGAGAAAATGAGGCAAGAGCCAGCCGAAGTTTTGTGTAGTGGCAGCATAACAAGCACACAGGCAAAAATAGCACCGCCGCTGCTCTCAGTTGCAGTTGCAACTTGCAAGATGTGTAATGCGAATTCTCCACGTGAATGTTATGTTTATGTAAAGTGCAGGTCCCACAATGCCAGCCCAACACCATGCAGCTTTTGGAGGAGCCACAGACAGACAGACAGGGAGACCGAAAGACTGGGGGACAAGCAACTGAGACACTGTTGCTGGAGTTCCTGGCCACAAACGTTGAGTGCTTGCATACAAAGGAATGTGAAACTGCATTATACTGCTATGGCAGCATAAGTATTCCGCCGGTGATGAGCTTTAATCTGGGCTTTAAGGGTCCGACCAGGAGCCACTCTGAACCCGGGAATAAAACAAACCAGATATAATGGAGAGCCAAATCCGTGCGGTCAGCCGGCGACAAACGAGCCACTGGCCCGCGTGGAGCATTGTTGAAATGTCGCTGCCGGGCTGCCAAACTTGAAAATCCGCGGTGAGGCAGCCGCTGCTGCGTTTTGCGAATCTCTAATAAACTAGCAGCACAGCCCCGGGCTTGGGCTATGCCACGACCATCGTGTCACCTGTGCGAAAAATCGGATTTGCCTGCTGTACTTACCGGGCACCGGCAACAAAAAAGAGCCAGGACATCACAACAACGTCCTTACACAGAGAAAAACATGTTGATCAAAGGCAAACTACAAACTAGATCCCACATACAAGCTTGAAACTTTTCTAAGCCAAAGTTGGCATCTTAACCAGATTAAAACCCATTTCGATTTGACATCTAGCACCACTTTTATTGCTGTGTAACGCCTGACCAGCAAATCCGCGTCCGTCCATGTCGATTGCATTCGGCCATTTGTATTTGTTGCCGCACCGCAATGCTATAACGTGAAAAGCGCGTGGAGGATGTGGGGGAGCTGTGTGCCGCATGGCCAGGATGTGGGGGTTGGGATGTGGTGGGTTGCGAAACCGGACAGGTGCCGAAAAGCGTACCCGGAGCGGACCCACTCGCCACTGCGGCGACATCGATGGCTGCGCGCTTATTTAGCTGCGCAAACGAGAAATCACAAGTGACGTTACGGTTTTGTGCCGCCAACCGCAAGCAATAAAAGTCGTCACGACAGCAGGACAGTGGGTATGGCATTGGGGAATGGGCAGTGGGTATGGCATTGGGCGCGACGCATTAGCCAATCGGCCACATGGTCACGAGTCCAGCTGCTGCTGCTCCTGCATCCTGCCAGCCTGCATCCTGCATCCTTTTCGCCATCACGGGTACGTGGCCGCGTCTGTTTTCATTACAAAATTGCCGGCGTTAGCTGGCACCGCAATTGACAATTTGCTTTTATTTTATGTTGACAGTTGGGGAATTTATATGGTAACGCCGGGGGAGTTTCTGTGTGTGCATTGCCCGTCGGCCATTTTTCTTAGTCGCTTTACCGCCAACAGCCAACAGCGAACGACTAAATGGCCAAATGAATAGAGACATACGAGAGCGCTGTGGAAACATTTGATGCACAGACAGAAGACACTGTCAGTTTGGATGGAAAATTGGTATTCTTTTAGAATCTAACAATCTGCCAATTTTATTTTTATAAAGCACAAATTCAAAGGTAGCTTAAGCAGGTAGCATGGCTGTATCTTAATAGCTTTAGGAAAATATGCTGTTCATATTTTTATGATCTTGCTCATAAAAGCATCGTTTCATATTGGAAGGAGTTCGAAAATGAAAGTTGTCATGTTTTGGAGGCGTTGGCAACCTAGATGCCTCGATAGATAAGCTGTCCCGGTTGCTGGCCAAACACGTGTGCAACATGCAACCTACATTGATACCACGTCCGGCACTTGGCGCCGCCTCGCAGCAACATTGCCCCATTCCCCGCCAGAAAGCAGCTTCCATGCGGCGGAGAGTCCGATGTTGGCTGTCTATTAAAAGTGTCAGCAATCACTGGGGGCGGGGCGGCATCCTTTCTTGTTGACTCGGGGGCATGTGGAGCATTGAGGAGATGTGTGTGCTTTAGATATGTCGCTGCCGACTGGTTGGCAGGCCATCAAATATTTATAAGATTTATTCGCCCGCAACTTGTGACAGTGCGGCAATCGACAGCGGCAGATAAAGAAGTCGATGTCCCTGGCAGCCAGGACATTTCATTAAAATCGATGTGCGGACGGATGATACATGTATATATATGTACACATATATAAACGTATAAGTGTATATGTGCAGGCAGGAGCTGATCCTGGTCCGTAGGTCGCCTCATTTACGGGTGTTTACTGAGTCAGATTCGCCCTTTGAAGCCCGACTCCAGTGGCCAAATGCTCATTTGTCATTATTGACAGATGCAGCACGTTGCCAATTTAATTGGCGGCCTTAACGAAATGATCTGGCTGCCGAGTATCCAAGCATCCGAGCATCCAAGCATCCGTGGAATGCGTGGACTGACCTCGCAGCCCACCTACTTGCCTGGCTAGCGGCCCACTTGATTGGCCATCTGCATCCGCATTCGCAGTCGTTGGCGCAAAAGTAAATCCGCCTGATTGCAGATTGCATTTTAAGCGTTAATGATTTATTTGCCCGCATGTATTTGATTTAAATATCGGCAGTACCATGTGTACGTATGTGTTGGGGGCACTTACTGCAAGCCACCAGCACCGTAGGCCCTGGCAACCAACCATCGCACTATCCCTACTTTCAACTATCCTAACTTTCAACGACTGCTACACGTACTAATTGCAGATGGACCTGTCGATCTGTCAACCTTTTTGAATCACGGTCTGTCAGGTTAGTCTCGCTCTAGCTCTAGCTCTATCTCTTTCTGCCATCCAACTCTTTCTCTTTCTAACTCTCATTCTCTCTCTCTCTCTCTCTGTCTTAATCTGAATGTCTGCCTCCCTCTCTATTTCTATCTCTTTGCACGTTTCTATCTGCATGATATTTATTTTTTAATACCTTGTGCACACAGCTCAGTATTTGCGCTAAGCCATACGGAATAACTGAAATATAGCAATATAATAATAAGAAAATAAAATCGGAAATAAACCAAATACCATATACATATATATTTGAATGCGTTTGTCCGGACAGTTTACCAACTATTTGGCGTACCATTTCCGTTGCCATTTCAATGCTCGATCAAAAACAGAAAACTACGTAGACGAGAGCCGAAAACAAGTTTTAATGTATGCCATTCAAAGTCCGTTTAGATGGCAAGTGTGCATGTGTGCGTGTTTGTCCTGGCGAGGTGTATTTCATATATATATATATATCCCCATATATCCATATATCCATATATCCGTATATCCACATATCCATAGCCATTGAGTACATTTCAATCTGTTGACTTGCATGCCCGACCAATTTGTTTTACGACCGTATATAGAGCAATGAATATGGAAATGCACACATTCGTGTGCGATATGCGATATGGATTTCTATGTACCATTTCTTTTTGAGGCCTTTCCGAGTGGATTAATAAAAGCGAATGCAATCCATCTTTATTGCAGATAACGAGATGAGAGATCTGAGCGTCACCTTCTACGGCAGCAGCGCCATCAACCGACAGAAACTGGGCCTCCTGGCCCTGAGTTCCGCCACTTTGGCTCTGAGCCTGCTCGTGGCCTAATTGCTTTCCAATTCGACCTGAGTTACGAATTTCACCGCCAATAGCACAGTAAAGCGAATCGATTGACTTTGATCTGGGACAGCCGAACGGAGATTGGATACCAAGGATACCCAAGGATATCGCGCTCCTGCACAACACTCTAGTCGTTTAAGCGATGATCCACATAGGCATAAGCATTTCTCATTGTTCGACTCGAATTTCTCAAGCAAGTTTAGTGAATTAATCAAGAAACGCAAAACGGAACCATACATTATACATGTAACAATCAATGTAAAAGAGCATGCAACTGTTCAAACTAGGACCCATAAAGCATTCACTACACCCACATTTGCCGACCATTCCAGCACTCAAAAATAAGGAAAAGAAAACCCCACTGTACATAGATTTTATTGCATACTCCTAGGTATAAACTGCACCAAAGAAAAAGTCACTCGACGACCGAAGAAATACATTTAAACATAACTAGTATGTACTCGAGGCTAAAGGGATGATGGCCAGCGATGAGCCGGGGGTCAAGTTCCCGGGGTCACGGCGGTGTGTGGAGTACTTTGTAGCATTATGCGGATAGTTAATTTAATTAATACATAAATGCATAAACTAATTATCGGATACGGCACTGCCACTGCACGCCACACCATGCGTTTTAGTCAAATTCAGAATCCAGAACTCCAACTAATTTGCAGCATTCGAGACACGGAGTGCATTTGAATGGCTTACAGCAGACAGCGTTTTCTAGCTTTTTGCAATTTGTATGTATGTAGCGCTAAGTAGCTTAATTGACCGCATAAATGCAATTAAATTAGTCAACAGACCTATTGATTTGGTATGTAAATTAATCGACACACAAAAATGGCAGCGTATAGAAGCTTCCACATGGCTATTGGATTACAATTAGTGCGTAAGTGTAAATAAATATGATTGATGATGGCTAACAGTAAATACCAGTGAATCGCAAACAGTAATAACTATAAATATATATAGTATATATATAAATAAATTCCCGAACTTGCCGGGCTTTATCTCAGACACCGAACAGTGGGTGTGGCCAAGGTTGTTTTATGTAAATATAGTGCAGCACAGTCATTCGAAATCTCATGATATATGTACTTACAGTTCGATACTCGTATTGTTGCTTCAGAACGCAAATGGCACCTTTCTCGTTTGGTTTTCCGGCACCCTCGAATTATCCTTTTTGGCAATCCGAAACCAAAGACCAGAAGACCGGACAGAAATCGCACCCCTTAGATGCAGTCACACGTATGAGCTAGAGGTTAAGTGAATATTGTAATGAGATTAACGACAATGACGCCTACATATAAATAAATGTATAGGAGAGTAAAATTTAATTAATTATAAAACTCAGCCACATACAAGATACGCATTCTGCTTTTCTAGAATTAAATGAGGTGGTTAAATAACCGAATAAAAAAACTTAGCATAGAGCCATATGTGTAATTAATACTGCTGTCGAACGATTGGCCACACAAAGCGAAAAGTGAATTACAGTAAAGTATAATTTGTGTTAATGTGAATGTAAATGGATGTGCAACAAGCGATACAATTAATATTACAAAACGCCACAGATAAAGTTAAATCCCCAAACTTGCCCCAACTTCCCAGGCCCCCAAATCACCAATTCCCCCAACCGATTCCCACTCAAAGTTGCTTTGGTCCGGCGACTGGAGCCCATCGATAAGTTAGCTAAATGATGATGAGATGATGACGATGACGTCGGTACTCAGTATATATATACACCTGATATAGCGATCGAGCCGTTACTTGTATGTGTAATTTACAGCTTAGTTATAGTTATTCGATTTTGTTAAATGCAACAAGAAATACCAAATCTACTTTAAAGTAATTATAAATGCTAACCCACACCAGAACATTTTCGGTATTGAATGTATATGTGACTAGAAACCGTATGTGTATGTATATTTGATTATTTTGTAAAATTTTTCAAAAACTATAAATAAAGTCTATATTACCATATAAATGTAAACCCGAGGCTTCAACCTTTTCTCTGTTTTCTCATAATTTATGCAGCCCCCTTTCAGAATGTATTTTTCCACTTGTGCCGCTGGAAAGTGGAAAGTGGATTGCCCTCCGCAGAACGATGATGCTCATCAAGCACCCTTTACCGACTCCCCCTCTTGCCTCCTTGGAGACGTTGCAGAATAAACACAGATGCAGTTGCAGCTGCAGACGCTGATTCCGAATCAGATTCAGATAGAGATGCAAAGATGCAAGGATGCAGCTGGCGGGGTGCTCGTTGCGTAAATGCAAACTTGGTTTATTTTATTTACTCCATCCAGTTGTCATAGCCCAATGCAGCCGGCTCACCTTTTGTATGTTGCTCGGTGATGGCTGTGTAGACATTTAAGTGAGCCGGCAGAGATGACGACCCAGCCAGCCATCCACATCTACGCTCGCACCCAGCCCGACCATCCGTCCGTCCCACATGATGGAATGGAAATGAAAATGGAAAAGTTTTCGTGCCGCCTCCCAGCATCCACAGCCACATTCGCATCCACTCGACTGCCAGATTGGAGTAGCAATGGTTACACAAGCTCTGCTGGCAGCTCCAGGAAAAACTTTAAATGGAAAATTTGACAGACAGACATAACGGTATTTTAAATGCGATCCGAATCACACACATGCGTCCCAGCAGCATTGTGTGTCCATCAGCAGCTTAGGCGATATGTTCAACACATTCTATAGCATATATACGACTATATCCTCGGCTTACCTACTCCAAGTCCGAGGAGAGTTCAAAGTGTGCTTTCTGTGGTGGGGCGGTGAATTGAAAAGTTTAGCCGGCTAATGAAATGGCGGCTGGCCGGGATCAAAGAACGTGTGCCGCACGGCATTAATATCTCGCTGCATTTTATGAAAAATAAATATATATAATTTAGCCCGAAGCGGGAATAAAGAGAACAAATTCCATCCGGGGCGAAATTGCAAGGTGCAAATGGCATGAAATTACCGCAAAGAACTGGCGACCCAAAATGTCTTGCCACCGCTCCCTCTCCTCCTGGCCCCAATCGAAAGTAAATGGGAGCGGGGGAAGTGCAGGGGGGGATGGGGGCAGGACAAAACCCAAAACAAGTCACCGAATCTTCCACACGTACGTATGAATGCGCCCATGTGCGTGTGTGCACCTCATTTCCGGCCATTGTTTTCGGCCCCGTACACGAGTCTCCTGCCTGCTGGGGCTGTCGTTTAGCCGGTTCCTGCATTTCGGTGCACTGAGAGAAGCAAAAGTGATTCAAGATTGATAGATACTTTCAACCAGCCTTGAAGATGTTTATCTTTAAGATAGGTGAAGAAGTAGTACGGATATACATGTAGTACCTATATCCATGAGAATCTGTCAGTTTTGTAGCAGAGAGAAAACTTTTGACTAACTCTAGTCTTAACTATAATCTTTTTAAGATTCAGTTAAGATTAGTTAATTTTTCAGTGTCCTGTTTCGTTGTGTTCCCAGTTCTGGTTCGGGGTGCTATTCTCAATGCCATTCTCGTTGGCGTAGTCGTGCCCGTTCTACTTCCTGTTGTCGTTTGGCTGCTGTTTTCACGTTATGAGCTACTTGTTGTCCCGGTGCCGAGGCCTCCTGCCATCCCCCTATAACCCCCTAACCAGCTCCTGTATCCAAACATACGCAGATGCGGATGCGGATCCGTAGGCCTGGTGCTGCGTGTGTGCGACATGTTTACATAAAGTCCTTTACCGCTTCTAATGCATTATGGCAACAACACGAACGCCACTCGACGCTGCTTGTATTTATCGTACGTTCTCTTGCCCCGGAGCCTTGCCTCGACCGGGCTAGTTGAATGCGACAAGCGGCAACAGCAGCAGCAGTAGCAGTAGGAGCAGCAGGATGGGAGAGGTGCTACCTGCAGCGTGCAACGTGCAACACACAGGCACACTTTGAAATATCACAGACGCATCGCACACAGACACACTGCTGCTGCTGCTGCTGCTGCTACTGCAACAAAGACACACTCACAGCGCTGCATACATATTTGCATACGATATTTATTATGCTAAAAATAAGCCAAGATTTAAAAGCAGGCGAAATAAGGCCAACTTGCCTGTGTGCCGGCGGTTCCTCCATTCCGAGCTGCATAATGAAGGCGAGGCGGGAAAAAAACAAATGTCATGACAACTCTCACTCAAGCAGCCTTCACACCTGCCTTTCGCTTTTGCACACAGTCTGCTCCGTATCCGTATCCCCTTTGTGCCACCGGAAGTGGGTCACGTATGCTCGTTCTCCTGGGGCTCCTCGGGCTCCTTGGTCTCCTTGGTCGACTTGTTCGCCTTGGTCTCTTGGTCGAGACAAAGCGGGGTTGGCTGTAATTAAGCCCGCGATGATGATGGCGTCGTTGCCAAATGGGCTCCACGTTTGTTTCTCAAGTGCCAGCGCCGGATGTCGGCTGCTTGGGGGAATCTGGTGATTCGAGTTTGAGCGCAGCCAACCTTTGAAAATTAACTTAAATTTTTAAAAGCTTAATTCGCTTGCCAGTTTGCTAAGCGGGGCCTAAGACGTCTGTAATGCGTTTAGCGATAGGCATTTGCATGCTTTTAGGCGCGCCGCATCTACGAACAAAACAGAGCAATAAAAGCGAGAAGCAAAACAAAAGGCTGCCATAAAAAGTGCTAAATCCATTTTGCAACAGACGGCTAACCCAGTGGATGGATGCCCACCCGACGAACCACCCACTCGCCAGCCAGCCAGCCAGCCAGCCAGCCAGACTGCCTGTGCGTGTAACAAGTGCCACTCAAAAAAGAGCGAAAAAAAAGAAGGTGGAGGAGAAAAGGCGGGCTGAATGGAAACAATGAAGGCGAAAAGCACTTAATAGGCTGCCACAGCGCCGTTGACATGGCCATTTATATGCCGCAACTTGGCAGCGTTTTTAATTCATAATGCACTGGAGGGAAACAAAGGCGGCGCTGACGGGGGGCGTGGCCCCGTGCCCAGGATGTCGGAAGGACTTTGTGACACCAGGCTTCGCCTCTAAGCCAACCGGGCTGCTGTCCACTATCTGAGTGCTGCCTGTCATCGACGCTTTTCATCCCGACATCGAAGCTGAAACTGATTCCCATTTTCAATGCGAATCCAGATCAATCTCTGTTCAGCGAGCTGTCGTCGAATTCAGTAACTGATTTTGGCAACATCGAACTGACAAGTAAACCAAGTTGGCCACGATACCGAAGGTAATTAATAAGCTTGACAACGAAGTACATGGCCAATACATGGGTATTCCTTCTTTTGAGGACACTATCGAAACGTCCTTTGAATTCAGCAATCCTCGTCTGCTCAATGTTCGTTAATGAAGGGGGAAAATAAGCCATCTCTGAATAGTCATTCGATTCCTCGCTTGAATGGACTTCTTTGTTGCCTGCCCTTCTTATTCATAACATTGTAGCTGCAGGAGCAGTCGTCGTGAGTCCTGAATCCAGCGGTCCAGCTCTTTGTTTGCTCCCCAAATTGGGACATCGCTACGTATACGTAATATCATTTATAAATACGCCTAACAACACCCAGGCCCCATACGTATTGATGTGCAGCTAATGCGACCCCAGAGAATGACTGGGCAGCAGCCGTTGTAGAGGCGGCAGTGGCTCCATCGGCAGCGGCAGCAGGACCTCCAGGAGCAGCAGCACCACCACCAGGAGCTGAATCAGAAGCTGAAGCGCTAACGAGCTGTGCCTTGGCTGCAATTGTTGCCAGAGCTGAATGCCAAAGCAAATAGCAGCTGAGGGGCAACTGAAACTAAAGTCAAATGCAGCAAAAAGAATTGTAAAAAACGAGGCAGCAGTGGCATACAACAAATAGCAAGTTTGTTCGGCGCCAGGGACACCAAAAAAAAAGGGGGTGTGGCTGTGGGTGGTGGTGGGTGTTGGTGGGTGTGGGGCACAACCGGCAGGCAACCAAATCAGAAAATCCGATTTGCATGGATTTGTTGGTTTCTTTTGTTGGCGTAGAGTATCCTTGCCACTGACGCCAATGCTGTTGCTGCTATTATGCTGCACAGAATGCTTGCTGTTGACTTTTTGTTATTTTTTCTTAATGTCTGCTCAATGAAAAAAGTAAAAAATGGGAAATAAAAGTAAAAAAAAAAACGAGGCAAGCCGGCTACCGCTGCCACTGGCATCGCCTTTGGTGCCCGCTGAATTTTGCTTGTTTGTTTGTTTGTTTCTGCTAAATTGTGTTTTCCCTGTTCATTCATTCGTTTGGCTTTCCCATCCGTTTTCTGTTCAGTTCAGTTCTGTTCTGTTGCTGCGGAATTTTTCAGTGATTTTACATGTAAGCATCCTTGTGAGCTCTGTGGCATGTCCACAATTGAGGCAGCCACTGCGAGTCCTGGCAGGACAAGCTTGCCCTTTCGGACCGCCTCGCCTATCGTCCATCTGGAATCCCTGTCCGATTTTATATGTTTACCCCGCTTACAACTCCGTTCTCTGTTTCTTTTCATACCCGCTAGTGTGTGATTCCGAGGGTATATTGTGTTCGTGCACATGTGGGGCGCGTTGCATGCAAATGAAGACGGTATGAGAGGCTATACATTGAATGGATTCCCAATAGCCTTAAATACACTAATAATTCTGTTTATTTTACATATCCCTTTCGTTGAATATCTTTAAAGTGGTTAATCATTGAAACCCAAATCATGTTAGATTTAATAGGTAATATCCAGTCGAATCGTTCCTCCTAATAAGCGCGTTTTATATGTCTCTTTCTGAGGGCAATTCCCGTGGAGAAAGCGTCAACGAAGTTGTCGTTTTGGACTGCTACATCGAACAGTTGCTTGGGGAGTCCCCCCTGCCCGTTCCCAATGCGGGAATCCACCAAGTCCAAGTTCCACCCACGGATTTGCCTCCTCCAGTTGCCAATTGTTCGATTCTATTGCACACTGTTGCTCACTGGCCACATATATTCGTGTGCGACTGTGTGTTCTACAAAGATTTCCCATGTACAATAACGTAATCTACATAATTTTCTTTCAGTTCGGTTTCTCTCATGTCTCCCATGTCAACATTTCCCACACCGTTTTTCAATTTTTGTGGCCAGGCATTTGACTTTGGTTTGTCCTTGCCGAGAGGAGCGCACTCACTCACTCGCTCACTCACTTGTTGCCCACCGCCCACTCATCCACTCAGCCGCCCAGATCCACCCACATCCACATCCAGCCATGCATCCACACATTGAAGTGGGGTCCTTTGCTGGTCGCTTCCCTCCTGTGGCAGCATGTGTTCGCCTTCCGGCAGGAAAGTATGAGAGGGAGCGGCAAGCATCTCGACCAGTGGCTGTGGGAAGCTGCATGCGACCCACTGCATCAGCAGCCCGTGCTTCAGTCATGGTCTACTTCTCGCCAATCGCATTATTATGCGGGACATTGTGGCCGGCTTTCAGCGTTGCCATAACAGCAGGACCAGGACCAGGAGCAGGAGCGGTGGCAGGAGCCGGAGCACCGAAGCTGGTGAAACAACTCCAACTGCGGCGCCAGCTTTGCACACACGGCTGAAGCCATAATCCATCATAAGTTAAAATGCCTAACCCATTTGCAGCAAAGATCGCAGTGGCCATTGTTTGCCTTGGTGAGCCCACTTCGCTGGCCAATTGTTGATGGAAATCCATTTCATTTTAACATGCTGGCCAGCGGCCGCAATTAGTGCACATCCAGAGCGAGGGGCGCTTACTTAGCTGGCTTTCAACTGCTCCCGCTGCTCCTGCTGCTCCTGCTGCTTTTGCTGCTCCACCACCGGATCCGAGTCCGAGTCCGGGTCAGCCGGAGACTCCGGGCCACTGTGTGTCCAACTGCCCGGCTGTCAAGCCCTTGTTGTCACACAGAGAGAACCTGCAAGTCCGGCACATGGCATGCATGCAACGTCGTCGCCTTCGCCGTCACCATCGTGGTATCTGGACGTTGTCAGGCAGCTGCCAGCTGAAGTGGCATTAACTTCTCCGTGCTCCGAGCTCCATGCTCCATGCTCCATGCTAGGCTCCACTCCTCGCGACGCCTCCCACTTCCAGAGATTCCCGTGCTGGGCTTACGTTTTAATACTTAATTCTATCTCATTGCCGTTGCTCACTTTAATTTTCCTGGATTTTGTCTCGGCCAAGTGATTGATGCTAGGGAAAAGTCTGCGAGATCTCAGAAAATGTCAAGTGGGATAGATTAAAAATGTAGTTTAGGAACCCCAGGTATTCTACTTGCAAATCCCTTCTGTATTACCCTTTAAACAGCAAGATGCTTGCTGCTTTAACTTGCTCAGTTGGTCAATCTTCTTTCACTTGCCGGATTTCCTGGCAAATCGCTTAATTTAAAAGTTGCGCAAATTGCACACTTGGCCCTCCAATAGAATGTGGACCACGGCTAACAAAGTGCCACAATTTTCTAATTACAGCCGCAGTGAGTGCGTGCTGCATGCCGCAGCAAAGGCAACATAGGCAACAGCGGCACGCAACCAAAGCGAATGCAACAAGCGCCAAACTGCTGCATTAAATTAATTGAAAAATCAGAAAAGTAAATAAAGCAGCAGGCTGAGCAGTTGGGTGTGGCTGTGGGTGCACATGGCTGGGTTGGGTTAGTTTGGGTGGCAGGAAAGAAGTGCAAATTAAGGGAATTCAGTGCACGACAAAATCGAATAAACAGCGGGCCGAATAAACCAACGACCTGCGCTTTCAGCCCAAACGATTCAGGTCGCCAAAGGGGTCGAGAGTCGAGAATGTGGCGGCGCACATGCAACTGGAGGAGTGGAATGGTGAGCAGTGAGGTTGCCCATCGTAATCCCACTCGAATCTCGGGTTTTCCGCTTTCGCAACGTACAACCCACCAATCTGCAGCCCACTGGAAACGTGAGGTCCTGCGACCGTTCATTAATCAAAACAATTAACGAGGCCGCATTTGCGCGACATTTCCTTTTTTTGTCAAGTGCCCGGCGGCACTTCGCCCACACGTAGCCGAAAAATAATGAGCAGACATATTTAGCGCCCGGCATTATGGACTCGGTATCCAGCAGGACGAGTGCGTCCCACTGTCGTGTCGTGGCCAGGCCCGCAAATGGGGACCCGCAAAAACCATAACAATAACCAATTTGTCAAGCGCATTGACCACATCCACAAATTCGGGCAACGCCCCCTTCCGAACTGGCTCCGTTTCGCCACGCCGTGCCACTTATGGCAGGAAAACATAAATTTCATGCCAAGAAGAAGCTGCCCCCTCCAAACGTATCGCTTCCTTTGGATCCTTTCGTATCCTTGGAAGCCCCCGAAGCCCCTTTTTACCTCCTCTCCGATTTCCGTTTATGAGAAATGGCTGCTGATGTCAGAGCTGCATTTCCCGTTCCACTTAATTTCAGCGCTCTGCGCTGCTGAGCCAATAATCTTCTTTACTTTTCAGAATGGCCAAGGCTCAAATATATATCACAATATTCTGGATAGGAGTACTCAATTTTGTGGGCATACGTCTTATGCCCATATCCGAGCTGATTTCTACCAGATTAAGTAGTTTTTATTGTGCTTTCTGTGCTGCAACTGTGATAACACATAACATTTGTAAAATAGCAGCAAATGTGTGTAAAATGTTTCAAAAGTTAGCTGGCATTGTTTGGAAGCAGCTGGATTAAAAGAGTGTTTTAGCAAAATTAAATTGCTAGCAACATAGCTTAAATGGTTTGAAACTTTTACTTGTGCTGCTTAATTGTCCGAATGGAAGCAACTTTCATGGACGGACTTGGACGCCATATTTTTTGCGTGTTAATAGGGACTTTATGTGAAAGTGAAATATTGGAAAACAGCCGAGCGAAAGGCAAACATTTAAGACTCTGCTGCGTGATATAAAAGACGAGGTGAAATTAATTTTAAAAGCAATGCCGGCACATTTCGCTCACATTATTCGGTGCTGTGCCGTCGCATCCGCAGTGGCACCTCCGCATCCTGCCGTCCTGCCACTCCTGCAACACCCGACATCCTTTTTGTGCCGCCACCAAGCTGATTGCAGTTGATAATCAAAGAAAGCGGCCAGCAGACGGAGTCTGGTTACGAAAACTGCTGCCATAAAGTGGCAGCGAACGCCGTGTCCTGGCCTTATCCTGTTGTCCTGCCACTGTCTGCTTCGTTTATGCAACAATTAAAACTCGCAATGAGCGTGATTGTAAATTAAAAGAGATAAAAGAATATGTCGCATGTGCGGGCTGTGTGTCGTGCCTTTTTGTTTTTTATTTTTTATTTTCGCGGAGCCACATGAAATATGCGGCTGGCTTTTATTTATGATTTCCGTTGATAAATTCACCGATCTCCACCCATGTCGCTGCATGTGGGCAAACAAACGGGCGGAACGGCCAAGTTATCGAGAGCATGCAACTTCCGGTCGGGCTTTTCTGTTTCAGCAGCAGCCTTGACACCCGCAGCTGAACTTTAAAATGCAACTGCCCCCAGCAACTTAGTTGACCCAAGAAAGACGCTGCTGCTCCTGATTATCCAGCAGATCCCGTGTTGTCGCTGCTCCTTCTCTCTGGCGGCAACTGGCAACCTGCATCTGATGGCCGCCGGCGGGTCGTTTTTCCTTAACTTTTAATTATTTCGCGAAATGCGAAAACGGGAATTGCATTTCGAGGCAGCCCAAGACACGAAATGCGAATCCGCTGACCCCCTTTTGGCCATCTACGGCTACCCTCTGGCGTTTATATTATTTACCCAGCGCCATGCAATCTCAACTTGCAGCCTTGTAAATCAGTCAGTCAGTCACCAAGAGAGAGGGCCGAGTGCCAAGGTGAGGGTAAGCCCTGACTCCACCTCCACCTCCACCTCTAGCTCCTGCTGCTGCTTTTGGTCCTGCTCCTGTTCCTGCTCCTGCCAGCATATTTGTTTTGTTGTAAATCACAAGGAGCAGCAGCGAAGCAAAAATGTTGCCTGCTTTCTGGGGCGCCCCATCGTCCGTCCACCACTACACATGCCACTTTACACCCAAAGCAAACACGATTTTCATTTGTATAGTATATAGCGAATGGGTGGGGCAGCGGGGCTGAGTATCCAAGGGCGGGGCACAGTGTTATTTATGCAGACCTATACCTCTCTATCTCCCCACTGCCACGCCCCCTTTTGGCATCGAAGGCAACGCGGGAATTGCTTGTTTCTCGTTTTGCCATATTTTTTCTTTTGCCGCCGCTGCTGCTGTTGCTGTTTAACAAAGCGCATAAATTCGCTTGCAACTGTGTCCTCAGGGTTGAGTGGGTGGCAAGTGGGTGCTAAGTGGGTGGTGGGTGGATAGTGCTGACCCGCCTTAAGTCCGCCCAGCTGCATCCCAATCCCAATCCCAATCCCAATCCCCCGCCGATCGGTGCTGCGGCAAAAAGTGTTCGTTTCGGCTTGCTGCGCTTTCTCATCTGCCTTTCGCCTGTTCCGAAAGAGGGTCCTTTTTTTGCACGCCGGCTTGTTTGTTTGCCAGTGAGCTGGTCAAAACGATTTTTGCCTTGGCTGGTTGGCAACACCCACCCCCTCCCCCTTGAATCCCCTGACCAAGCCAAGCAGGCGACCCCTTAACCATATGCAAAATGTTGCTTTTTCTTGCTTTTCCTGTTGCCCGCGCTGTGTTTTGCCCCTTATCTGCACCCACTTGCAACTCCCCTCGTCCGCTAAATATAATAAAAAATAACGCTTGCAACTTAATCTCTGACAGCTCGTTACCCGTTTGCATGAGCACGATATTCATGAGCTGCTAAGCTCGAGTTACAGTAACTCGGAACTGGGTTTGGGATTGGGATTGCGCTTGGCACTGCACCACCGCCAGCAATGTTGCACCACCATATCGCTCAATTGCTAAAACCACCGCGAGTGTTTGTCACAGATTGCCTTATTGCTGTTATTTCACCTGGGCGCTTTAAGTAGAATTTATTTATGCACTTGCCACCTTTGTGCAGGCCATGCGACTTTGACATTTCGATTGAGTTACCCGAGCCACCAAACTAGCGGGTTACCGGGTGGCGGCCATGTGGCCATGTTTGTAATTCCAGAAGGGTCGGGCCGCCATTTAATTTATATAATTATCAGCGGCGAAGCGCCAAAGGGGTCAGCTGGGCATACGATAAGCTACTTTCAGTTGAGACCTGACACTCGCTTGGCGGACTCGATAAGGCGCTTCTGGCCCAAACACACACGCGCACGCACACACGCACAATTAGCGACCGGGCTAAAACCACCACACACACACGCATGCATACTCGCGCGTGGCCATTACGCATTCATTGGTCCGCGGGGAGTTCATTGTTGCGGCCAGCAGCTGCGTGCTGCCAAAACCAAATGAGCAATTGACTGCTGCCCACCCCTCTGTAATCGCCGCCCACCGAATGACCTTCCCCAGCGGCAACCACATAGCACCACACCACACCCCACTCATACCCACTCACCATTTGCATTATCTCGCTGCCCATTTTAATGTGTCGGTTTGTAAATAATTGCAAAAAACACATAAATTATGTATTTTAATTTACATTTATTTTACGCGTATTTTCAATGAAACTGTTACTTGGCCGCAGCTCCGACCGGGTCGACAACAAATGTTAATTTATTGTTGCGTTCCCGATTCTTCCGCCCTGACATTAAATAATTGTGCATTTATATGATTTAATTTGTGGCCACTGGCCAACGGTCGTCCAAGCGGACGGGAGCGGAGCGGATTTCAAGAGGATTGCCTTGCATTGGATGGGCAATGTGCCGCCGGCACTGACTAATTGCCAGGACCACGGCTGCGCTCCATGTTGTCACACATTCGAGGCTCGAACGGATTGGGGTCATTGGGTGAGCAGCAGATCGACTGCCGCAGGATGGGCTCTGGATATGCAACAAATTGTAGGCTAAATCCGGGCGTTTCCCTGGAAACATGGCATATGGGTCAAGGTATTAC
Source organism: Drosophila simulans (assembly GCF_016746395.2). Taxonomy (NCBI): domain Eukaryota; kingdom Metazoa; phylum Arthropoda; class Insecta; order Diptera; family Drosophilidae; genus Drosophila; species Drosophila simulans. The sequence continues at coordinate 23,921,613 of NC_052523.2, read as the reverse complement.
ACCTAATTGTAAAATACAACTGAAATAAATATGGTTACACCATCCAATTAAAACACAAGATTAGATTTTTATATAATGAAGTATCTGATAACACACACGAGATACATTTTTGTGCTTCACTTTTAAGTAGGCTTTTAGATATTTTGCATTTCGCAGTGTAATACTACTGCCACAGAAACAAGACCAAAATAAACCAATATGCGGAGGCTGTTGCAAGATGGGGGAAAGCAAATAAATGCATGATGAATGTGCAACCACAGAGGCTTTTCCTCCGGCATCCTCTTATGTCGTCGGCTCGGAATCTGTGTCGGATTTAATTTGAATACTCGGCTGCTTGAGTAGCATTCGATTCGATCCGAGTCACAGCTGCAGATTAGCCCGGCATTTAGCACCGGAATGGACATGGACTTGACTGTGCGGATTGGATGCACCTCAAGTCGATCAATGGAGCGGCAGGAAGGCGGCAAATGAAGCGTGCTGGGCTGCTGGCCAATGATGGCCATGATGGCCATGATAGCGATGACGGCCTGACGGCGGATGGAGGAGCGGCAAAATTACTTGCAAACAAATAGGTATAAGTGGAAAGTTTCCCAACAATTTTTCTCAGCTCGACTCCGCTCGCTGCTGCCACATGTAAGCCTTGGCGGCAAAGGCAAAAGTCGTTAAAAGTTTATGAAAGTCAAACAGAGGAACGTGCTGAATGGAAGAGCCAACAAGAGGAGACCATCGGGCAAAAAGAATGAAGACCAGAAATTTTTATAAAATAAGTAAGCGCAACGAAACGTGGCCCGCTGGTCAGTGGCGAGTTCCGCCCGGACGGCCAGTCATGTCGATGTCCATGTCCCTGCTGATTATGTTCTTCCCCCGCCCATCTTGGCCAAGTCATTTTTCAGAGTTTCCACTGCGCCACGCTACGATTTGATGTTCAACATTTGCGGGCTGCAAGTATCCTGGAAAATTATCTCATTTCGAGCAAATAATTCGGAAAATGTTTAAGGTATTCCTTGTCCGTCTCTGACCACGAGACAAGTATTTAGTTCTTGAAAATGAGTTTAAGCAATCACCAATTAGAACATAAAGTATAAATACATTTGAAAAACTTTCTCACTCGATAAATGGAAGTGAGGAATGCCAAGAAACCACCAGCTAAGTCGTAAATCCAATGCAAGGTAATTCGAAAGTCGCAACTTTGCGAGTGGAGTTTTTCCTCTGATTTGCCTGGAAATGTTTGCAATTTTTTATAGAGCGCCGCAAATTCTGGCCATGCCCCGATGGCAAACAACAATGACTCGTCGGGGGCTGAAGTACGTTGTCAAGCGCCATTTTCCGCTTGCAAAATGATTTGATGGCAGCGGCGCTTCCGCCCCAAGTCGTCCTCGTCTTGGCCGTTTCCGGATGCGGCTACCCACCGCCACCCCGTAATCCACTACCCTGCCCGGCAGTTCGTTCCGCGCTGCTAGCGCTGCATGCCATAATCTTTCATATTGTGCGGCTGCCATGTCAGTTTTTGCATTATGTACGAGTATCTCGGCGTTGCGATGAGGGACTAAGGGGTTCGGCATTATCAATTTGTGCGCTCCAACTTTGTATTTAACTTTTGGCTTTCCACTTTCTTGGCCATCAAGTGGCCTCCGGTATGCCCAGGCTCATCCCCGCGATCGATGTGGGGTGTCCCCACCTGGCTGCTGCCTGCTGGATTCTCCGGCGCTCGAGGGCCGCACCCATTTTAATTTGAACTGTCAAAGCCGTGCGTCGAAATCATAAATTTTATTAAGCGCAGCCGAGCGGCCATTTCGGATACGGCGACCCGGTCCCAGGGCCTAGGTATCCGTATCCCAGTATTCCGGCCCGGCCCTCATCTCATCTCATCTCATTTCATCTATTAGCCGGACTGCACGGTTTAATAAAAAAGTTTCGGCGTCGCTTAAGTGGGTTGGACAAAGGGCGCGGAAGGGGGCGCCGAGGTTGCGGTTAATACACAAGTATGTATGGTATATATATCCGGAAATTCCAGAGGTGAGTGTGTCCTGCGCCCTGTGGCCCTGACTTTTTGTAAACTTTTTTAATGCAGCCATTTCGGGGGCAGGGACAGGGGCAGGGACAGGGAAAGGATGTGGCCTGGAAGTTCGGCTGCCTTCTAATAGAGTCGTAATAACTTCATCATTATTGACGCATAAAACAAAATTTATTTATGCCCGCTTTTCGCATTTGCTTTTGCTTTCGCTTTAATGCAATACACACAGCAGACAGTAGACAATATAAATACTTTTATGTGCGTGTGGGCCCGAGCCACGCCCCCTTGGCCGGAATGGGCGGGCATGGGACGCATTTTATGGAATATTTTTTGGAGAATTTCGTTTTTTTTTATTCCTTTGCGCATTTAATGAACTATGATGAGGGTCGTTCGGCCCTTTCCCAGTTCCCATGGCATCGAAATCAGCACCCTTTTCGATTTTATTGAACTTTCTTTTTATTAACTTTCGCATTGGTCGCCATTTATTGGCCTTTTTGCGAGAATGAAGGCGGTGTCTTCTGCTCGTCTTAATGATAATTTCTCAGGACTTGAAGGCAGCCGAAAATGTTTTGTAATTGCGTGGAGCAGCGGAGAAATTGTGGGATTTATTTATGCACATTTGTGGAGCGCACAAAGGCGCCACGTCCCGCACACCAAAAGTATATATATTACTATGCTGGAGCATAAATTTCCAGGTGAAAATGCCAGCCGAACGGAGAAAAACGAAACAAAAGCAGTTCCCCCGCAACAAGGCAAACTTAACTAACTGTGAAATTTCTTATTGTGATTGCGTTTGTCATTGCGTTAGTTTACAACTCTGCACAGGTGTCCTTGCGCTCCAGCGCAGGTATGTACACCTGTACTAGACTATACACCTGCCCAGGCAGCCACCCACTCACATGACAAGCGTCGCCTGCCACAACTTTCCATGGAATTTCAAAGACATTGACTGCACATCTCTAAGTTATGAAAATCTGTGCGAGAATTCTCTTAGCTAAAGCGCATTGAACTGTGCAAATTGCGAGCAATTTAATTTTTTCTCGCTCTCCGTCGGAATCAGCTAGCTGGCATCCCGTAACCCGTAACCCGTAACCCCTAGCCCCTAGCCTGGAAAGCCCGTAACCCGTGTTCCGTACTCTGTGCTCCGTATCCGTGCCACATCCCATTGGCCCACCTCTCACGCAGCTGCCCCGCGGGAGGTTGCGAAAACTTTGCGTAATACCAAAAAGTGCTGGCAGCACATTTCGAGTGCAAACTTTATATTAGAGTTGAAGTGCCACACACACGCGCACACGCACACACACACACATACCCGATTGCATACACACCGACTTCGGCAAGTAAGTAGAAAAGTGGCAAAAGTGCAAGTACGTGGCTTGGCTTGCCTCGAAGTGGCCAAAACCCACCCCTTACCCCCTTGCAAAAGCAGCGACGCGCCCTTTCGCGACCCCTCGCGTTATTTATGAGTTGCGTATGCTATAACGAACTGCAGCAGGGGCAGCCAATGCACACCGAAAGAAATCCGATCGCATCTGGTGATCGATGGAATATCATGCGAGAATGTATCTTACATCCAGAGAAATGCATAAGGAATCAACTGGTATGCAAAGAATAGGTAGTTGTATGCAACGCATGATTATTAGTTCCATAAGATGCACCATTTAGTGCGCAGTGTCAAAGGAAATGAATTCATCAATCGCTTTTATCTTATCTGTGCTTTTAACTATGTATTTCTTTTAGTGCATCAAAGGCACACACAAAAGCGCAGCAGCACAAAGCAATGCGCCAATATGACAACGACAACTGCAAGAAGCTGTTGGCTGAAAAGTCCTGCAAGGACCCACTGGTCGCAATTACAGAGCACAAGTCATCGACTTGCGCAAAGTTCAGCCAACTTATGATACTCGGCAGCAGCGATTCCTGCTCATTCCTTAGCCATTTCCACTCGTTTTTCCATTTATTTTCTTCGTTTCTTTTTTTTTTTTGCTTGCATACTTTCCGGTAATTCGAAAATATTGCGAATTTCCCCCCGGCTGCATTTCAGTCGCGCGAATCGCAGGTAGTTGTCACGGAAACTGCCACCCGCTGACACCACCCAATCCCCAGTCCCCAACCGTCCACCACCCACATGCAAGCCACTAACTACCTGGTCGGTGGAGCGATGAAGTTGCCTTGGCACCTGCTTCCCAGCAGTCCAACCCTTTGGCCAATCCTTTGGCACGCTACCTTGCGTTTCAAAGGAATTAATGCACGTTAAGCCATTTGCCGCCCAGCGCCATTACCTTATTGCCCTGTCGTTTACCATGTGGACACAAAACGTGTTTATAAAAGACGGCAGTATATATGACAAAATGGAATAAGTGCAGCGTCCTTTTGAAATAAATCAAATTAAAATAAGCTCATGGAAAGAAACGACTGATGAGCGCGGAGACCAGCTTAAATGACATGTTGAGTTGAGTTTTTCCCGATAGAAGGTATAAAATTTAAATTCTGTCGCAAAATAACTTTAAACAGCTTTTTGTTCTATGTGACGTTTTTATTGCCAAACGTTTGTGTTTCTTTGTGTTCAGCGTTTTGGTTGCGGAACGTGCGCATTTAATTGCATAATTTCAGATTTATTTTTAATTCAACTGCCATTGGAGCGGCAAGCGCCCCCAAAACCCCTGTCATCGTCTATTGGCCGCTGGCTGTTCCTTAATGGGCGGGAACACACCGCTAGCTACTTGGCATAATCGCGGGAACGGGCGAGTCAATAAAAATAAAAATGAATTTGCGAATTGTGCGCACTTAATGAGTTTCACATGTGCGTTTTTAATTAATAACAAAGCACGAACGCCCACACCCTGCAACATCGGAGCATAGAACACATATTCCACGGGCCAGAGGAAAGCGGCGTTGGTTTATTAAAATAATTTCCCCGGGTGATTCTCCGGTGAATTTGCATTGTATGTTGGTATTGGGAATGCCCGTCGGAAGCCAAATATTTCTCTACTAATGCCGACCGCTGTGCTCACAGGCCAATATTGGATTACTCGGGCTAATTAGGCTTCAACTGAATTTCCAATATCGGTTAATTCTATTTGATCGCCCCGCGGTAGGGCAGTTTGCCTAATTTTTATCACCCCGCAGAGGCAGCGAAATCAAAACAAATTTAATCATGTTAATATAATTACTAAAAATTAAGCCATAATCAACACACGCGCACCGGGGAGCAGAGCAAGGCAGGCAAACACCTGCCATGCCAAAACGCCAAATGGCAAACAACAAACGGCAGATGCTCGAGGAGCAGGGGTCCTGGGAATGGGTATTGCGAATGGGGTAAGGGCGGGGGAAATGGGGTACATAACACCAAAACGACCCAAATTATTTTTAATTCCCCGCAGGATAAGCGCGCCTGCGACTCCGGAGGCCTTCGCCAGTTGCTTGCCTTGGCTGCAATTTATCCTGCGTGCTGCGCATATTAACGAAATGATTATGGAATTCATAATTACGCACACACCATGTTGGTCCCAGTGTGTATTGTAAAATGCGTCAACACATTTGCCAGCCAGCCAGCCAGCCAAAGGGCGGCGGGCGACGGGCGGCAGGATCCCGCAGGAGCCGAGGTCGTCAGACAATGAGTTCCCAGCCTCTCAGTCCTTTGCCGGCCCACATGGCGCATACGCAATTTCCACTTCTCAAATATTTGACGCATACAGTGTATACGGTGTACAGCATACAGCACATAACATATATGGCATATATAGCACATAGCGCGTGATTAAATTAAATGCCGGGTGAGTTCGAATCGGAACAGCCAGGCGACACAACTAATTAAAAACGCCCAACATTGCGACGTGTCCGGGACCACGAAAGGAATTCGTTGTGCCCAAAATGCGATGGCGAATCGGGGTCATCGGCCCACTTGACCAGTGTCCAAATATGCCAGTGTGTGCGTAATGAACTGCCCTGGCCGCATAATGCGATTATTGTCCCTGGCACCTCGCTCGCCCACTTCCTTGCTCGCCCGGATAATTCAATAAATTGCAATTCCATGCTGCTAACCCGCCCCCAGGGCATTTGGATGCCAAATCAAATGCACTTAACTAAACTAAATGCGGCCGCAGCTCTCGATTGGCTTGCACCTCAAAGTAGGCAACGATTTGCTCGCAGCATAAATTTCGCTTGAGTGGAGAGCAGGGAAATTGTTAAAAGGGACCAGGATCGCCAGGACCCACCGAAAACGATTTTCCTTGGCGAGCTGAAAAACTTTTTTAAGTTAATTGAAATTCAACCCAGTCTGGGCACGGGCCACTCACCGGGCTGCAGAGATACCTCCGACCCAGAAAAAGGTTCCGACTTTAGTTTTCGTTTGATCCGAACTGGGATTGCCGCTGCCCATTCGAGCCAGGATATTTATGTCCGTGCGTAGGCCTCGAAGGGCACAAGCGGTTTCAGATGCGGATGCGGATGCGGATGGACTTGTTGAATGGCCCACGAATATGTATCGAGCTACCGTCGTGGCCAGCCTGGGCAAACAGTTTAGTCAGTGCCTGGCAATGTGCTTAAGTCTCATTTATTTTTCATGGCCCGGCCTATAAAAATTGTAATTTCATTACCACCGACAGGCGGTGGCCACGAAGGTGGGCTTCCTTGGGGTGGCAAGTGCAAAATTGAAACACACTTGAAAAATGAAGGTGCCCGGCAACAACAACACAACCGCAACCAAACGGACACCGAACACCAAAGGTGGTGGCTCAACTCGGTGTCTGCCTCTGACTATGGCCTTTTTATGAATTTTTAAAAATGTTGCTGTTTTGGCGGCTGGCGAATGGCGGCTGCCGACGCTGATTTCGCAGTCATGGGCAGTCCTGTGGCCACAGGACCCAAATGCCCGGCCACTTGTTAGCCATTTTACCTTCGCCACGTGCGAGCTGGCGAGATGGTGAGCTGGTGGGTGGGTGAGTATGTGGCCAAGGTACTTAACTTAAATGGCAGATCCACTCCTTCCCAAGCCAGTCGACATCAATTTAAATTGAATTTTCACTTACCCGAGTGCGGGGCTGAGCATGAGGGTCCTTGGACTTTGGTATGCAGCCCAGACACCCGGCAATTTACGTCCTGAATTAGTCTAATGTAAAATTTAAACCTTAACTTGGGCATTTCCTTTTCCGTTTCGGCTGCTCATCTGCCTCGCAGTTTTTCCCACTCGCTGGCCAGCGGAATGGGGGTTGAGTTCATAATTGATTAGGCCCGACATTTAATTAGCAGCGAATATTTCTGTGCCACTGCGGCTTGGCTTTTGAGCACATTCATAATGCTTTGATGGCGCCGCCCGCGTCCCGCTTCAATGTCACCAATTATGCTAATTAAAGGTGCCGTCGGAAAACTCGAGCCCCGAGCTCAACAATGCGCGCAAAATGTCTCCGTTTACGAGCCCAGGATTTTGGGGCTGGTCCTCCGGGCTGTTGGCTATTTTTAAACGGCAAATTGACGGGCTCAAAAGGGCCGAGGCTTAAAAAAGGGCTAACTAACTGGGCGGGGCCGGGTCAATTGACAGCCGAGTCGTAATTATCAAAATATGTAGAAAATGGCTGGCTGGCTGGGTAGGTGGATGGGTGTCTGAAAGGCAGGTCCTGGGCCTTCTGGAATTGACAAATTAACATAAGAATGGTTGGCCAAGTGAGCAGCTGAAGAAAATGGGGAGGAAGGAAGCAAGGAAGGATAACGTTTACGGCAGGAAGGCGGGCCAAATCCCAATTTGCCGCATATCTTAAGCCTGCGAGCGGTAACGAACCTGTTGATGAATCAAACTCGAAATTCAAATTTAAGACTCGGCATGGGCGTGTCCTTGCACAATGTCTGCGTCAGCTTAACGCTTGCTGCACTAATTCAATTAAATATTTGTCTTTGTAGTTTTTGTCGCTGGCTAGATGGGTATGCCAAGGCGGTGGAAATATGATGAGGACCAGGATAAGGCCCAGGCTCGGGCTCAGGCCCAAACTCAACACCCGAAAGACAAAGAGAAAGCCAAGGCAGCCGGCTGCCTTCCGCCTTCTGCCGGCTCAGGATAAACAGCTCGCCCATCGCCGGGATAATGCAAATATTGTCGAGAGCGCGCAGCTTTCACTCGAAAAGTGAGAGCGGGCTGGCTGCCGAGGGAATGGATGGAATGAATTTATTGCTTTTGGGAATTTTCCACTTGATGGCACTTAATGCGATTTAGTATTTAAATGAAGAAGGAGATGGCACTGGAGTTGCGGGACAACAAAGACGATAAACCCATTCGGGCGCATTAAATTAATCTCGGCAAAGGCATCGGCAGCACCGCTGGCGACTTAATATGGGGCCACGATAATCCGCATCCCGATTTGGCATGCATTCGAACGGAGGTGTATCTATTCTCGGAAAACATCGATGATTTTCCCCGGCGCGGAATAGTTTTCGCTGATTGAAAATCGCATCGGTCACACACGAATGCAGTGAGCAACTGACTGACAGACAGGGCAATCTAAAATGTTTTGCTGGCTGCACAAGGGCAGCGCCTCCGATTACTGCAAAAATGCCATGGGTTTCAGTTTCCATTTCCATTCTAGTTTCAGTTTCAATTTTAATTTCCATTTCAGTTGCAGAGCATCGCTGCGAAGTCCCCGCACTGATTTAGTGTAAATATAGGCGTAATTGGCGATTGTTTTTTTGCAGTGATTTTTATTTCGTTATCGTATCGGATAGTGTAGCATGACAATATGTTAGTTGAATAAATAAATAAATAATTGGTGTGTCGTAAAAAGTGTAAAGTGCATAAATCTAGTTGCCAGGCAGGCGGCTGGTGGCAATGTCCTAATTAGGTGTGGAATATGCGTATAAATATTTTTATAAACGGTAACTGTTCTATTTGGTTAACAAAATAAGCCAAGCAGCCAATTGGCCGTTGCATTATTCAATTAAAGCGCCTGCATTAATGCTAATGCAAATAGCAGCAAAACTAATTGACTTTCCATAATTTCACCGCTCGGCTGGGCCAGCGAATAAATATTAAAATTAACTTAAACTCGCTACCCGTCACATAAACGAAACTAGAGAAAATTATGCACGAATTATGCTAATTGCGTATAATCAAAATAAGTTGAAACGAAATACGTCTAAATTGAACCGCCACCCGGTAAAGAATAAATAATTGATAAAGTTATGAGATATATAGCATAATCGGACGAGGTCGAAAGATTTTTAACTTTTTTTTTTTGTTGAGCGGAAGAGAAAAAACTTTCAAGGAAACCTACGGCTAGTCGAGCCTTAATCGCCTTACAACTACTATTTAACATTTGTTCGCTTATTAAGTTGTTCATAGAACTTACTTTTGATATATCATAGATATATGGTTCCTAAAATTACCTCGACACCTTCATGCTGCCAGCGAAGGATGCTCAAGTCAGGTTAGTCCATCAATTGTGACTGTTTGCTTTGAGTGCTCTGGACACTGAGACCTTCAAGCCAATTTCGCCTCGGACTACTAATGGCGGTCCAGCTCCAGGATGCACTCCAGTCACCGGACATCCTCCTGTTGAGTCATTATCCTTCGCGTGGACAGGCAGCAGTTGAATAAAGATGTCGCCGGTAAGTCAAACATGCGCAGATGCAGCCGAATGACCAGCTGCAGTGCGGGATCAGAGTTAGATCTACGATCGATTGCGGTGAAACTGGGGGTCACTTAAAACCCTGCCACGGCGAACTTACCTTCGCCAGCGGACGCGGATTTTACCTTAGTCTAGGGCCAAACTTAATCGATGCACGAACTTACCTTCGTGCCTAACAAGATTGTGAGTGGTTATGTACAAGGACTAAAACTAATGCTCGCTAGGCCCACAAGGCTAGTCGAGAATAGTCAGCGGATCGATTGGATCGGATCGGATCGGATCTGGGATCTTGGATCAGGTGGGTCGGTCAGGTGTGCCACTTACAACTAGCAATAAATAACTGGCCTGTAACCTAAACTACTGACTGTAGGGATGGCAGAACTGGTAGACCAGCCGCTGTGACCTCTCCGTCTTCTTCATGATTCCCTTCTTGTAGTACTGCCGGATGGAGCGGGACAACTTGTCGTAGTTCATCGCCGGTCGGTTCTTGCGCCGACCCCATAGCTTGGCCACCCTCACCGAGTCCTCGATCTTGAAGATGCCCTTGCTGCGGTCGATCCACCGGATGGCCGTGCCGTTCACCTGGGGCGAAGCCAGCAGCTCCTTGAGGAACTGCCACAGGTGAATGTGGGAGCCTCCGCCGCCGGTCCGCCCGCCATTCGGTCGTTTAACTGTGGCCGTACCGCCGTTGGAAGCGTTGGTAGCGGGCGGTGAAGTGGAACTGCCGTTCAGAGGTGCCACTTGTGCATCTGCTTCCATGTCGTCGTCATCTGTGGAAGAGGTACATTCGAGTTAGTCAAACTTCCAAGATCAAATCAATTTGAAGTCTATGCAAATAGTCTTCTGCTGATCGAACTCACCTTCGCTGTCCTCGTTGTAGTCCAGGTCCAAATTGGGCATCGCATAGCTGGCTGGCCAGAGATCAGTGCTCGCAGACTGCTGGGAATGCTGCTGATGAGCGGGCTGGTCGGCGTAGGCCATCTTCCAAATTTCCAGCTGGGCGTGCAGCGTGCTGCCGCTCTGCAAAAGAGAGGCGAAAGTGAGACATTTCGAATGGGTACAGAGCCTTAATCCTTGGCCAGATCGCAATCTAGACGGCATATCAATTGGAAATTCTTGGGCTATCCAAGTGCATAAATTATGTGCAGTCTCCATGGTGCAAAAGCTGCACCGACAGCAGCAACAGAAGAAGTATGGGTGCTCATAGTATGAAGTGGCAGCAACAACCAGAGACAACGGCGACGACTTACTTTCACCGTGCAATGTCGTTGCTGGTCGTTGGCTCAGTTCGAGTGCTGCCAGTCCCGCTCGTGCCCCTCTTTTACCCCCTCCCCCTCCCCCTCCCTCGCACAATCATCTGAGCCGCGACGATGGCTCGTAATCATCCGTCCAAGTGCTGCAGTTTCACCAAACAACCTTCACACATTCTTTCACCTTTACAGCCATGACCACGGTTACTAATTTTGGTTTCTTTGGCGACAGACTGCTCTCCGATTTCGTAGTCGTGCGCGTTCGTCGCCTAAGTCTTTTGTTTTCTGCCTTTCTCGCTGCACTCTCTTCGGTTGCCAAAGCCCAAGCAGCGGCAAAAGCAAAAGCAGCACCTAACGAGCCTAGGCGAATGTAATCATTGATATATTTTTGGCAAAACTCTCGACGAGCCGAGAGCACATGCTCGCTGGATGGTAATGGGAATGGGTTGTGTGGATGTGGAGTAGTTTAGATAGATGCCCAGCCGCCAGCTCTGCCTAATTGCTGGCAACAGGTTTCAAGTTTTTGATTTTGAGGACCGAGCTCTGAGCTTTGCGTTTGGCTCTGTAGTTTTGCGTTTTGCTTTCTGATTTCTGATTCCGAATGGGCCTGTAAACCGCTCTGGCTGGCAGCCATGACGTCAACGCCAGTTACGAAACTTGTTTCGTTTTAGTTTTCGTATCGTATCGTTTGGTATCGTTTCGTTTTGTTTTGCTCTTCGTTGGCTTTGTTGTTTATTTGTTAGCCATTTCCATTCCAATTCGACCCGTACGCGAAATTCAATTCAATCGCATTGATTGGGCCTCTCCGCATATTGGCTCTTTGCTATTGGCATTTGCATTGTGTTATTGTTTTATATGCCATGGGCTATTGGCCCGTTGCTTTGTGCTGATCGATTTTGTAATATGCCCAACTATTTTGGCACTCGCCCAGTTAAGTCATACGTGTGATTTTGAGTCACACTTCTTATGGCCTGCCTATGTTTCTACACAATTCCCAATCAGAGGTCTAGGTGTCATTGAAATTTCTATATGGTGGTCTCTTCTATTTTCGTGGAATTTTGAAATTACCTTCTTCAACAAACCGTGTGTCCATTGAGTGGAATCTTTTTTATGTGTCATCTTTTTTTGAAATTTGACAAAGTGACTTGTTTAATATAAAATTTATTTTATCATTAAACGGGCCACTTAAAATTTGCATTTACGTCTGTCTTCGATTTGACAATTTAAAACCCGTTGTTTAAGTTTAGAACTTTAAACTCTCCAATGTACTTTCGTTAACAAAACGGCTTATAATATGTGATGTATCTAGTGGCTCCCATTAAATCAAACCAGTTCACACATTATACCTATAAGGCAAAAAATACATTTTTTGGCTACCCAATAATTGATATTCAGTTAAATCAAAGCCACAAGCCTCTTTATAACTCGGTAGAAGCAATGGAATTCCAAGACTTCTGCCAGTCAACTGGAAAACCCTAGAGATTTCTGTGACACCTCTTCAATAAAGTCTGTGATTGACTTTTGGACTCACCTCTGGTAGTCGGCGCACGAATTCCTCCTCGCTGAGTAATGCCAGAGCCGCTCCGTTTTCGCAGAAGTGCAGCTCCAAATCGGCCACCGGCGGCAATCTGAACTGGGCCAAGGTGGATCGGAGCCATGCGTGTACCTGGGCGGGCGACCAGCCATTGGGATCTGCAGAAATCATTCTGGTTGCAGTATACTTTTCGAAGGACTTGGGTACTCCCCACTCACCCTGCGATATTTGCAGCTCCGCGCAGATGGCGTCCGCCTCTCGTTTGGCATGTTCCAGGGCCAGTGAAATGACGGGCTCAAAGTCGCCGCGCACTTCGGCCAAGCCTCCGATGAAGGATTCCAGAGCCAGAGGCTTCAGGTTGTGGCGCTTCTGGAAGCTGGTGTCCTCGAGGCACTCCCGCAACAGCTGGTGATCGGGCTTGGTGTCCTGCTGATTCTGTGGACTTTGTAGACTCTGCTGCTGCAGCAGGGAGTTCAGATCGATGAGGCTCTCGATGTCCGCATCCAAGGGCTCGGCCTTGATGCTCTCCCCGCAGGAGGACCTGGGCGATGGCGTCTCGCAGTTGGACTCCGGCGGAGAGGGTGGCAGGATGTGCAGCTCCTGCTTGATGCTAACCGCCTCCAGCGAGGGCGATGGGCTGTTTAGACTGTCGTAGCTGCCGCCAAATCTGCCAAGTCCATAGGCAGCGAACTCCGACTGCAGTGGACTGGATTGCGGAGAGGGATAGGCACTGTGGGGATAGGCGGGCGGTGGAATCAGCTGGTGGCTGGAGGGGATGGTATAGGGCGCAGTGGGCTGCTGTTGCTGCTGGATGGGCTGGCTGTCCCAGGCGCACTCGACCTTGATCTGGGGGGCGTTGTACTGGAAGACTGTGGTGGGAATGGGTGCGGACTCCTGCGGCAGCAGCGACAGGTCGAAGTTGTCTGCATAGGATGAGTACTGATCCGTCGGCGTGTGGGCCTGGAACTGATGTGGCTTCAGCTGCGGACTGTGAGGCATCTGCAGAGATGGAAAGAAAGTGGTGCCAAAGATAAATACACAGTAACAAATATATATAAGCTATCCTAATTTTGTATTAAAAAATGGATTTTAAAATCTTTAAGTGATCCTACATCTTTTGTGTGAGATGTTTGGTTTACAACAATGTATCTTGCTTTGAAATGTATCTCTGCAAATGTTTTTACCCATTGCCCGCGATTTGATTTATTTTCTCTAAGTGCAAGAACTAGAGTTACCCAAAAAAGAGGGCCAGGCTGCTAATTGAAAATCAAAACTTTGCTGGCGCCATCTTGCCGGGACTTCACTAATTATCCGGCGATCTGAGATGCGGAATTGCGGCCACCTGTCTTAATTATCACGCCCATGAAAGTTAATTAGTTTTATTTCTTCGATTCCATCTGGATTTGCGTATGTGCGGACGCCTTTCTAATTCGTACTCGCAGCACCTACCTGACAAGGTATGGAAATTTTCGGATCTGATTCGCTACTGATTCGGTTCTGATTGAGCTGAGTGCTGGTGAGTTTGGAACTGAGCTTAACCTTAGTTATCCACCGATGATGGCGGCACTGGAAGCGAAGCCGACGAGACAAGAGCAAGAGGCTTACTAAGCTCGGAGTGGCATTGATTTTCTCATTTATCAAGTTGCGATTTGCGACTAGTGACGCCACAGAAGGCAGCTGCGAGAAGAAAAAAAACCCAGAGGCCCCTAGACGAGGGGGTGTGTACTTTTTCGAGCGGCCAAACAATGACTAGATCAAAATCAAAGCGTTCTCCGAGCTCTGGGCTTCACAGACCCCATCCCTCCCACAGCCCGCTGTCTGGACTAGGAATTTATTTGCCTTTTTTCAGTTTTATTTATTTATTTGCACGGCAGCGTCATAAAAGAAGGCAATGCTAATATGGCCCGAATGCGCTACCAATTTTTACCTCCGAGAAACTGGTTTTTCATTAAGCAATGCAGCCAGATGTGTGGGGGCCCCGGGAAGGAGGGGCCTATATAGTCAATATGGCTATGCGCTGTGCGCTTATTATTATAAAAAACAGCTCATACTGGATTTTCCGAGTAGTGCTTTCAGCTATCAGATATCGGGGAGGCGGTGGGCAGCAATATTATTGGCTGCGCTTGACGACGCCATAATTCTAACTAGTCACGATGTTATTACAATTTCTGTGTTTTAATTGTTCGACAACGGGGCGTATGAGTGATTTCAGTTCGCTTTTCTCGCCTGCCCGCTAATTGCCAGCACAAACATTTCGATTTCGCCGCAGCACTCGGTGATTACCTTGCGTAATCTGCATATTATTAGAGCGATATCCCAGCCGTGTACTTCACCCGAATCCGAACTGGGATTGAAGTCACATAGAATCGAAGTACCAAGGAAAACTTAGGACATGATTCAGCAGCTGCAGTCAATGACTCAGTCGAATGGCCATAAAAAAGATGGTGATTGCCGTACAAAAACTGCATAATAAATTGAGCTGCTACGGGCCATTTATGGACCATTAAGGACCAGACAGCCTGCAAAATGTCAACTAGTTACTACACTCGGCTTCTACTAAATGTGATCGAAAATATAAGCCACACTCACATTACATTTTATGGCCATTAACTGACCACCCTCATAAATTTTCAAAACGAAAAATAGGTCTGGAACTTAATGCTCGAGGGAAAGACTCTCTAAATAGTTAATGCAAAATAATGCTAATAAATATTCGAACATTGGGGGGGCCAATAAAAGCGGACTGAATTTGCATATTTTGTACTCAGACTTTGATTTATTCGCTGTGTCATATTCTCCTACCCTTAGACAAACCCACATCCTCGCAGCTGGGCGAATTAGATCACTCGGGTTATTCCAGTATATGGATTTCCTGCTGCTTCGCTCCAAACAACAAAGACCTCGGCGATCTGAATCATGTGGTGTACTCGTAAATTTTAATTAAATCTCGTTCTACAAAAACCGAGAAAACAAGCTCGCAGCTCGCAGCTCAGAACTCAGCGATTCTGACAGAATCGGAGTTCCCAGTGCCGCAGAGAAAGATGCGGACAAAAGGCTTTTTGTGGCCAAACGCTTTTGACCGGTAATATTTCATTGGCGTGTCGGACATGGGGCGGCTGTCAATAGACGCTTTTGTTTGCAGCGAAGCTGGAGGGGATCGGGGCCGAGAATATCTCGGTATCGCTGCGATATACATATGCTGCCATATCGATATGCCGAGTTACCATTGGCACCCGCACCCATCTACGTCACAAGATTGTTGATTTCGGCTTGTTTTTCGCTTGTTATCGATCACCAAGCGTTGGGTGTCAAAGGCGGGACATGGAAACAATGGGCTCGGGCAGCAATTAGGATTTGGAACGGCTCTGCCAAGTGGCTGTCAGGTGCGGATTGTATTTTTAGAAAAACCACAGCGCCATTGTAGACACATTTAGCCGGCAATTCTATTTTTAAAGCCATTTACAATGGCACCAAATTGATACGACTTGGAGTGTGGGTGCCGTATCGTATCGTTTAGTACAGTGTTGTTGTGAAAGGGAAATATGATAAGTTCTGGACTTTCCACCTGTCCACGAACAGGATACATTAGTACTCAGTACTCGATTTGAATCGATGAAAACTCTAATCGAGGAACACGAACAGTGAGTAATGCAACCAAATCGGATGGTCAGGAGGAACTCACATGTCGAATGACACGCACCGACACCAAAAGAATTGAATTCCAATTAAATTATAGCAATTTCGAGCATCCGAAATGCCATAACTTCAAAGCTGACTCATTTCAAGCGGGCAGACAGGCCGACGAGCAAATAAATCGAATATGCCGAATTTATTAAAATTCCAGCAGGCTGATAAAAATTCATTTTCCAGCATAAACAAAAGAAAACGCCCGAATGGGCCAAACAAAAGACAAAACAAAATCAAATCGGAGCACAGCCATCGATGGCGATGTGGAAATCAGAAATCCGAAATCTGAAATCAGAAATCCGAAATCAAAGATATGAAGACCATGTTAAAAGCAAACATTTTGAGGCGCTGTCAAAGGCAGTGGCAGATTTGATTTCCCTTTTAGGGCCAGCAAATTGAAAAACCCTTAGCCGAATTAGCAACAATAATATTTGAGCAATGTGCCGGGGAGAGAGAGTAATAAATTGAAAATACACATCCGAGCCCCGGCCGAGGCCACACAAAAAACAAAGTAACAGAAAAACAAGTTTTATGATTTTTGTGGCTAACTCAAGCTCAGAGCCAAAGTCAAACAGAATCAAATTCATTAGAACAAGTCGAAGCCACTGTCAAGAATGTGGCATATTTATTTGTGTGCGCTTGTGGTGGCTTTGCCTAATAATAAAATCAAGTTTACGTTTTAAGACAAAAACGACAAAAGCATTATTAAAAGCTGCGATCAGATAGCACTCGGGCCAGCTTATTGTCGTACCAGCCTTATAAGCCGCACAGCCCCACAATAAATGGAACGAATGGCCTGGCCAACGCCTAAGGCGAACTCACGACCGATCTATATAAAATATAAAGTATAAAACCATTTAACCAGATCTTACACGGGGCGCGCCCAGGCCCATAGACAAAGGAGACCTTGGTTGGCCCCAGCCCCAGCTCCAGCCCCAGAATCGCACTCGGAATCGGAATATGTATCTGAATCTGAGGCAATCGGAATCGCAGGCAGACAAAAGGTTGGAGTGAAGGGTACACACGTTCTTAGCGTGGCCAGTGAAAAACGAAAAAAAAATAAAATTAAAACCATAATAATAATATAATCAGTTGCAAGTGCAGCTTTGGAGGCCTTGAGTGCTGACATGCCGCTGAGTTATGGCCAGGTGATATTTAAATTAATTTATATGTATCTTTGAACTAAATAAACAAACTATGCTAATGCCGCACGGTGCTAACCTCAGGTGTTCACTTGCCTTCCAGCTCCCAGTCGGCGACAATTGTCAGGTAATCTGTTCTAATCGCATTATGGCAATGGAGCTGGCAAAAGCCAAGCCGAGCCAAGCGAAGCCCGTCTGACCCCGAACTCCTCACCACCCTGTTCCTTCAGTCAAATTGTTTGTTTAATGATTGTTCGCTTTATTCGCGCGCTTCGGGATCGGATATACCATATAGCATATAGCATATAGCCATGGCTGATGGGCCAAGGGGCCTATGGCCATGTTGAAGTGCGCTGTCAACAGCATAGGCACACACATGGATACAGAGACAGAGATACTCTGGCAAATCCCCCGGCGGTATCCATCCACGTACAATCTACCATATACCATCTACCAGTTCTCGGATGCGTGGGTTAAGCTGTCAAAGAGACAAGACTTATTTCTGCTTATTTTTACATCGCCCGACTGGCTGCCTTCTGTTTGTTTCACTCATTATTCTGTATCTTTGTCCCTGTATCTCTAGCTTTTTGTCCCCGTATCTGTGTGTGTGTGTTTGCAGTTTGGTGTTGGTTTTAGCCACTTCGTGACGGGGCAAAACTGCTTGCTTTTCTGCTTGCAGCTTGCCATTCTTCGCTATTTGCATTGCATTTAATTGTCGACATTTCATGCTAGATAAATGGCTGCCAGCAAGGTTAATAAATATCTCAAATGGGTGCAACATTTCAATTATGCTGCATTCTTTGCAGCCTGCTTAATATGCCAAGTGTCTGGCAACTGTAACGACCCAGAATGTTCCGGCTTGTCGTCTTGTCCGCTGGCCTGGGAAAGCCAGCAACTAACCAGCTAACCAAATTAATTAAAGCTCCCACTTGGACGACCTGGTCTGAAGATCTCTACCTCTCAGTATGCCGCACATTAACCCGCCCGATTACTACTTGGACACTCTTCTGATGGACAATCCAGACACACACCCACCGCACAAGTGGCACTTACGAGCCGTCCAGTGCAGGCTGGGAGACTGGACTCTGGGCCCATTCCACACCCACATTCTGGGCAGGAATGCGCTTATGTCTAGGCACTGAACCCTGCGAATCCAATCCCTTCTGCACTCATTATGCGCTGCACGCACTGACAATTATTCCGTATAAAAGACGTTGCGAAGCCAACTCATTTCAATTTGCATAAAAGCCAGGCGAGATTCAATGCTGAAGCCGCAAGACAAGACCCGCAACCACAGGCTGCCGTGGCAATATTTTAGTAACACACTGCAAAAAAATGCGACACATACAGAAAACAATTACCATTTGTCTGGGTCTCAAAGGACGTGGTACAAACGAGTGAAATGCTGATAGAATTCTCATTCGGAACGGGGAAAGCTAATTTCGTTGAGTGCATGTGCCACAACAATGGCCAAGTTGGGAGCCACACCCAA
This sequence comes from Drosophila simulans, assembly GCF_016746395.2. Classification (NCBI taxonomy): domain Eukaryota; kingdom Metazoa; phylum Arthropoda; class Insecta; order Diptera; family Drosophilidae; genus Drosophila; species Drosophila simulans. The sequence continues at coordinate 23,902,881 of NC_052523.2, read as the reverse complement.
AAAGTGATTATTATTGTATAATCGGTTTGATTGATAACCAGTCGTTCTGGACAGGATGGAATAGGATTGGCTAGCTTGGAAATGGCCCTTGACTGGGCGAACTTAGAAATGCCACTCTCGATGGATTCTCGATGGAAAGGCCTGGCGCTGAGGGAAAGAAAACCTGACAAGTTGAAGTATTTATGTCATGTCGAGTTTTCCTCAACTCGTCTTGTCTCGACGCGGCTTAGTGTGGCTGAGCTGCGAAAGCGGCTTGCATTTATAATTGTTGGCAGTAGTATTTATTTTATTATGTCCATAAATATAATGAGAGATGAGTGTGGCTGCCGCTGCAGGCAGACTGGCAATCTTGCAATCTTGCAATCTTGCAATCTTGCAGTGCATTTCTAAGCGCTGTTCCAAGCCACTTGCTTCTGTGTCAGCGTCAGCGATTGGAAAAGCGCGGAGACACATTTCCATCAAATCAATCAAAAATGGTAAATACAAGTTTTTTTTCCTCGGCATTTTCCGTATTTTCTTTTATTGCAATGCTGGCAGCAGCATCATCAGCAGCAGCAGCAGCAGCAGCGACAAACGTCAAAGACTTGCGTACATAGCCAATGGAGCTTAAGTAGGTCCAACAAAAAGTATCTGCTGGATCGGAATGCACTTTCCGAGTGAAATGCCAGTTCAGGCCGACATGGCAGCTCTTACTCGGCGTTTGTGCTACTGTTTGTTGTCGTGCCATAGTTGACAATCATTTAGAATCACTTCTTGCAAAATGAAAGCATCTTTTGAAAGTTGCTTTGGATGCTGTCGCTTTTGCTGTTGCTGTTATTGTAATTAAAGACAAATGTAACTGGCTGACTTAGTGGGTACTGGGGCTACTCTCACCCAGTGACACGCATTCGCATCAGCATTCGCATTCGCGGGATGCCAAGTGCAAGATGCAGACCGAAAGATACTTTTGCCGCCTACACGAGATGCGCTGCGCTGCTAATTAAAAGCCGCAGAGGCAACTTTACTGCCACACCGAACTGCGCATAATGTGCCAAGCGACAGATACAGCTACAGATACTCTATATTCCGACACGAGTGGCCCCTGATGATAATGGCGGGCGAAAGGTTATCGGCTATCAGCTACGTATGTAGTTCTATAGCTATAGCTATGTTTTCAAGCAGCTAGGGATGCAGAGATACATTATCGCGACTTACCTCACTGGCTGCTGGCATGTACAACATTTTCTCGTACTCCATTTCTGAGTCGCGCTACAAACAATTATGGTATTTCGCAGATATTTTCTCAGGCTCTAGCTACTGTATCTGTAGCTCCAGCGTAGCTGTATCTCTCGGCATGCAAAATGCGAATCGTCAGATGCGAAAGTCTCGAGTGCTGCTGTTCAGTGCGCTGTCTCGTTCTCACTCGCGGCCTACCGCTCTGGCCGTCTCCTTCTGGCTCTTTCACTTGTTGCTGTTTTGGTTTTGATTTTAAATGTTTAACTAGATTCACTCAGCGTTTTGTTTCACTGCCTCGGCCTTGGTGTTCATAGTGGAGGGGGTATTGAATTGTTTTCGAGAGTTTGTTTTGTTTTATTTCGACTTTTGAGCCAGTTTGTTGCATTCACTGACTATTCACTGCATTTCGTTACTAAAATTTCCACTGGCAAACTTGTTGCTCTCTCCCTCTCTCTCTTTCTCTTTCACTGTCTCTCTGGCTGTCTCTGTTTGGCACTGGAGTGTATTGCTCGGTCCGCTTGTCGACCGTTCGCCAAGTCTTCACGCTCGATTCTGTGAGCGGTACGTGCTGCGATCGCTCCGCTTACCTCATGCCCAGAGCTTTTGAGCCGCCAAACTGGTTGCTAAGCTCCTCTTTCTTGCCAAGAGCTTTGCCATTCAGCCATCGGCGCAACATCGATGGCAAACAAAGGTCCATCAATGTACAGATACTGAGATACCCATGCCCAGATACTCTCAGATAGCCAGATGAAATTTATTGGCTCGCATAAAGTGACGCAGACAACTGGGGCAACTGCAACCGTGATTGAATGGCTCGCAGCCACGCCCCCAAAAAGAGTTTTCGGCCAGGCGGAAAAACGTCAAAATGTTTGGATGCACGTCGATGGCATTATCATTTCCGCTTCCGTTGCAAGAGACGCGAAGACGCCGCCAGCGAAAATGTCCTGAAATGTCCTTGCGAAATACAATTTAATTTGGCATTTATATTTCATTGCCCAACGACAATTTCACAGTTTTTGACATCGCATAAGAACGACGACGTCGCCTGAAGTCCAACTTCAATGTTATCCTTTTTCAAAGAATCCTGCAGTTCATCTAAATACCTATGAATATCAGTTACTCACACAATTAATTATTTATAATCAATAATCAAAATGCAAAACAAGTGTGTAAGGTAATAAATCGCTTGCAATTGTTGAGAATCAAATGACATTTGGCATCACTTTCATTTCAACCTGTCATTTAGACCCTTTTACCATAATAAATTTTTTTGCCAAGCCAAATTAATTTAAATGCTAATTTCGTTTTAATACCATATGAATGTATGCTATCGACACATTAGAAATTGTAATAAATACTGAAATGACGAAGTCTTTTGATTTATAATAATTGCGTTTTTTCGGACTACGGCAATAAATAAAAGGGCCATTCGAGATTTGATTAACAAGCTTAGCATGCTTGTTATTTTTGTCTAAATTACACCCCCCTCCTTCAAAGGATTAAAATAAGGACGCATAGAAATTAGCGAAGATTGCTGGATTAACAGGATACCTCAAAATGATTCCACCTTGACAAATGCGCCATTGTGGGTCATCCGGGCTAAATTGGCTGAGCAGGAAGCACTGTCGCCTAAAATGAAAGGCATGTCAACAGCAATTGGCACTCAGCAAACCAGACGCAGCTGCTCCGCGGAGGAGCCTGCTCAGTACGGCATCCCGAGTCCCGCCGGTGGCCATCATTATGCCAAATGCCGGCCCCTCTGCGTTTAGCTGGGGACAACGACCAGCCTTTGGCTTCTGGAAAACTCCCTCTTCTTACACGGAAAATGTTTTCATATATTCACTTTGACCATAAATTGAATTATTTCTACAATATTCTTGAAAGTCTAATAGAACTATAAGCAAAATCCAGCATTAGAGGAATTCGAGGCATTCTTCATGCAGCAGAAATATATTTAACAAAGCGTTCCTAGCTAGCTATTATGTTCTAACATCAGATATGAATGAAAATATGAACTGACAAGAGTTTGAAGTTTTTTAAAGCACGCCCTGCTCTTGTATCTGATTTTAGTTTCTGTGTACGGAGCGGCTGGACACCCATCACAGGCAGCGGTGCTCCGTGATGGACAGCCGGCTCAAAGGAACGGCGTGCTTAATGGTGAGCTGCAACCGCCGAGAGCCACGGTGAGGCAGCTCCTGGTGGGGCAGCATTATCCACGTCAGGCAGCCTCAGCTGGATGGATTGGCCGGGAAACGTGCTGAAGTGGCAGGACACGCAAAGGCCGCGACAAACAGCTGAATCAGCCCCTGCGGGCGGAGGAGCGAGCGTTCAATGGGGAAATGACGCCAACTGCAAGCTGCGACAGCTCCGCGGGCCACCTGCTTAGATTGACCGGCTGGGGATGGTCATGCCCCCAACTGGGGAGCTCAGTGAAAAGTCATTTTATTTGCACGGTCAGCGATAATGACATTTTTCAGAAACATATCCAACACTTTCCATCTAATGGTAGGAAAAATATGGTAGTTATAAGCGAAATTTGATATATTAAAGTTGGTAAATCCAACTACTGCTGAAGTGTGTGATAAGATAAGCTAATCGGGACACCGAAGCCGCCGCAAAGCATCGTTTAATCAGCCTGGTGCAAGATAAATCAGCTGCCAGTCGGGGGACAGGAGGACGCCAGGACACTCTGTGGCTGAAGGATAACCTGCGGCTGCTGTCTGTCGATTCGAATTAAGTCCAGTGCTGAGCCCAGAGAGTTGATTCGATTTGCTGGACATCATGTTGGACTCGGACTCTTATGAGTGCCGAGAGAGATGCGACCTAATGCGATGCAAGGGGCACAATGTGCATTGCATGGGCTCCATTGGGAACTCACACTGATTGCTCCTAAATCAAAGCAAGGATTAATGCGTTGGTCGAACGGGAGTGGGTTGCTGGCGACCGAGCTCCCAGCCAGACATATACAAATAGAGGACCAGGACCAACCCCCCACTCACAAACACACACACATATATACAAGCACGCACACAAAGGACGACGGACAAAGTCAAGGCGGCAGGAAGTGGGCTAAAACAAGCCTCACACATGGGCGGGGCAAAGACGTGAGGTGTGACAGCGCATGCAGCCGGATGGATGGTCAATGAGACACTTCCGGTGTAGGAGGCCACAGCAGCAGCATTGATGTAAATGAAAGCCGTTTCGCTTAAGCCGGTCACAATGGCCGTGCGCACTCCGGAAGCACTGCATCCACGATGGGATTCGATGGCGGAAGCGGGTTGCAGGATGGCGCATCGGAGGCAGGGCAATGAAAATGCCCGTCTCGCCGGACAGGATCGTTGAGCAAACTGTTGCACGCCTGTTGGACATTCAAGTAGCAATCCTTTGGGCACTTCCCTCCCCAGAGACCAGTGCAACCAGTCTGGCTTTTTTTCGATAATTCTAAATTCAATTTCATTTATTTGGATATCTTTTTTAAATATTCTGATCCTATAAAGCTACATTTTTACCCAGACTATCTGTTTATTTAAACAAAGAAGAGATTTAAAATATAAAATAATATAAGCTACATGGGCAAAAAAATGTATTGGAGTGTCTGCAATATATTTGGCATAGAATATGAAACTAAAAAATTGTGATTTAGTTTTTGTTTTAATTTTCCAATATACCACGTTTGCATTCAAACCAAAAAAAGCATGTTTTTTGTTTGCCAACTTTAATATGTTGTTAATTAAGTGTTTTTAGGTGTTTCATGACGACAAAAAAAATACATTTTTTCCGGCAGCTCCAGAGGCTGTGACCCCGTGAGGGGGATCCACCCGGGAAATCCCAGTTTTGTGGCGAAACTTTGCATGAATCGAAATAGCGAACGAATCGTTGCGGTGTCAGTTCGCTTGGAAATCCGCTCGAAAGCCATTCACAAATGTAATCCGCTGGCCAGCTGAATATGCGGGTATGTAAATAATTGCCACCACCGTTAGTGATTTGTCCAATGCCCCAAAGGGCACTTGATCCGATTCCGTGCCGCCCATCGTAATCATCGGAGTGTCGGCATGCTGGACGGATGTGTTTCAGGACTGGACTCTGGGGCGAAAGGAATCGCGACAAGTTGAGTGTCGGCTCAATGAGCCGACGCGTTGATTTCAAATAAATAAAAATGTTAATTTTAAAACTGCGCTTCGCCACTGGAAATTACAGTTATTCGCTGTACGTGTTTAATTATTTTTAAATCACGGTTTCACGGCTGGAGTCCTCCGGACGACAGGACAACGGCAGGACAGCGACTGCGAGAGCACGGCTGTTTTCGCAGGCTCATCACGTGCCGATTGTCAGCTCTTCGAGAGCATTCGACGGTGGCCCACAACTGTCCACTTAAAGTATTATTTCCGCAGCTGGATCCTAAATTACAAAGACTATTTCGTGTGGTTGAATTTTGCGTGTTTTGCGGCCCCGAATTATAAATAGTAATTATGACTTCTTTGAGGGCAGACGAGCCAGCCCACTGCACATGACACAACTTCAATGCATAACAAATAAGGCAAATAATGACTTTAAGGCCCAAGACAAAGAACTTTCGTCGTTTTCATTTGCATAACTCGGCGCAAAGTGAAAGGGCAACTTACGCACACACACAAGCGCACGCATGAGTTGGAAGTCAAAGGTCAAGCCCAGGAAGAGGCCGTAACTTTGAGGACTTAAGCCGCAATTTATGATTTCACACAAACAGACAGACGGACACATTTTTGGCCGACGGGCAAATGCATTTGCCGTTATGCAAATGACGCACTCACTGACCAGTGACCGTAACCTGATGTCCGTAGGACGTCCGGTTGTCCCGCTGCCCGTATGTCCCGATGTCCTGCTGTCCGGACAGGAGTTGATTAATTTGCTGCAGTCCGTCGTTTTTCGGGGCACTTTCTGTTTGTGTTTTCCTGACTGCATAATAATGAAACCTTTTGTCGAATTATGATTCCATTGTCTTTGCTATTTATTAATTAAAACGAAACGTTTTATTTGAGTTTCCCCAAACAGGAAGAGAACAGGATGAGGGTGTTTCGGTTTGGTTCCTGGCGGTTGGCAGTCACCCTCTATTCCGACTTTGCCCAATCTCTTTTAGGGGTTACTTTGCCGACATCATCATCGAATCAATCTCTTTTCGTTTTCAATCAAATAATTAATTGCAAATTTGCGGTTCAGTGCAATCAGTTTGCCTTTGACAGTCCCTTTCCCCCGAGCTTACCTCATTCCCCCCATTTTAGATGGGTCCTTGTGGGCCTGCTCTTTTCGTTTTTTTGGTTGGAGAGCCCGGCCAAGGCCAAGCTCCTTATGCAAACTGGCTGACTGTTTCTATTCCGGCGAAAATATGTATCTCCTCCGTACATGTGTACATTCATTTCTTGGCTCCTTCGCTTTTTCCACTCGACGGTGACGTCAATGGCAAGTCACTTGAACCAAATCGTAATCATGTAGAGCTCATTTGCCTTGAAAGCCGAGTGCAGGCAATTGAAAAGTGGAAAAAGAGGCTAACAGGATAACAGGTGAACGCCTTCGCCTTTGCCGTCGCCTCCGCCTCTGAATCCTCCTTTGCATCCTTCGCATCCTCCAGCTGGTCGTCATCATTATTGGCAGCGTTGAACGTAATGGCCATTCGTGTATAATGTTGCCAGGAATCAATTGAATTATGGCGCTGCTCAAGGGCTGCCAATCGAGAAACAGCCAGGCTAGTCGACAAGACAATCGAGCAGCAAATTGCGTAGCCCGAAACCGAATGCTTGACTGGAAGTGTCTACCTCCGCACTCTGCTCTTCGCTCTTTCCGCTCCCCGAGAACCTGTCCTGCCTTTGAGAAAGCTCCTCCGATTCCCTCCCAGCCGCACTTATCTCGGCCATTGTCTTCCCCAAATGCAAACGCCATCCGAGCATATTGAGCATCTTGAAGAGCTCCTGGCCACCACTCCTTCTATTCCAGTAAGCGCCTTTGCTTTGTTCGACTCTCTCTCCTCTACATTCACATTCAATATGTTCACAAAAATGGTGAAATTATATTTATATTTAGCCCATAAATAGAATATATAATACAGAATATGGCATAATGTGACCAAAAAATTGATTTTGAATTTCATATTACTATTTTTTTGCATATATAGGTTTTATTATGTACGATTTCTCGCTGTGCATTAGTACTGTCTCATAACGTGCATCCGTGTCCTCACTATTTGCATGCCACGCCCCGCGCCGCCCCTCGCCTCTTTGGTGTTGCGCTTCAATGGTTTTGTTGTCCCTCGCACCGGAATGGTATGTTAAATCCTTTTTGCGAACAAATTCAATTGTGCTTGTGCAATTTTTGTTTGATAACTGCAAACCGGTGTGTCTAAATCTTTGATTGCCTGTTCGAATATATAGTATCTACAGTATGGTAGTATATACTTCACATATACACTAGGTGGCATTGTTGGAAAATACTTTATGCGATTATGAAAATGCCTGATTGCACCTTTTGAACTGGCGTATTTGGAAGCCGGCCGAGAGCTCTAATGCTATTTAAAGATTACCCGCCTCCGACGATCGATCCCCAGATTCCTCTCGAGCGAAGTTGGGCGAAAGTTTGCAGCTTAAGCAGGATGTGCCAGGATGCGAGAGTGGATTGCCGGATTGCTGGATTGCCGGATTGCTGGCTGTTGCCAACTTAGCCACAGTCAATTTAACGCGAAGCGGGGAAAAAAGCGCCCGCAAGCGAATAAAACGAAATCTAAATAAATAGCAGGGGTAACAGCTCAGTATGAAAGTAATACGAGAATCCTTGGGGTCCCTCCTGGCACGCCCTGCACTACCATGTCATTGCACGCGTTATCCTTCAAGGAGCCAAGGAGCACAGCAGCCAGCGCGAGCAAAGGAGTGAAGTTTCCGCCAGCAGCTGTAGCGAAATTAAATAGAAAACTGGAAACTAAACGAGATTATCGCCATGCCACAGCGATATTCGTATACTCTGCTGCGGCGAGGACCTCGCTCGCAGGATATCCGAGTGGTTCAAAGAGCTCGTCCGAGCCAAAATGCTCGGACCCGAAAGCCATCAAAGTCGCAACACAGATAAATGACGGGCGTATATATAAAGTGGGGGTATACACACTCACTTACGTAGTTACTTACGTATCTGTGTATCTGTGTGTGTGTGTGTGTGTGTGTGGATGGGCGAGTGTGTTGCCTGGCATCGAAGGTCCTTGCAAAGGCAAAGGGACATTGCTCTGCTCATTGAACTGCGGCTAAGAATGCAGGGCGCCAGCTCCTTTGGCTGCTCCTCCACTTGGTTATGAAAATGACAAATGTGCCGCAGCTCCAACTGGAGCTGGTGCTGGTGGCGGAGCTGTTGCCACTGCTCCTGCTCACTTATAATTAAAATATGCAAATGCTACCCGGTATGTCAGCGGCAGGACTGCCACATGTAAATATTTATGCAGCCCGCCGCTGTTGCACATAGCGCATTTTATTGCCGAGCTACCAGAGAGAGTTGGCATAATTTGCATGTAAACGCGCCATTTTTCTTGAGGTCGCCCACCGCAGCCCGGCGTTTAATTATTTTGTTTGCCTGCTCCGCTTCCCTCCACTGCACTCCACTCCACTCCACTCGCCTCGCTATTTATGCAAATGCAAATGTTTTCACATCAATTTCCAAGACTGCGGCCCTCATTAAGCCGGCTGTCCTGTCCTGCGATGTCCTGTTTTCCCCCTTTACCCCCTTCCCCATTCTTTTCAATTCCATTCCGATCCGATCCATCCCATTTGATGGCATAACGCCCCCGCCCGCTTGAATACAACGATTATAATTGAGTTCCGCCAAGTGTTTTGCCGCTCAATTGATTGCGCATACGCAGCGTGGTACAATATTTACGCAATGCCAATTTTTTGTTTTTCCCGCGGTTGATTTTGCCGTTGTTTTTCCCCCGCTTGCCAACACATTGGTGTGGCATAAATTACGCAATTGATTCGTGCGTGGGCCCAGCAGTGGCCTTAATCAAATTAACCAGTACAGATGTAAATTAACTTTTCATATCAATTGCAATTCAATTAATTAGCATGAAACGCAGTCCTCCAATCTCGGCTCTAGGGGAACCGGAATCAGGATCTGCTGGCCTTAAAGTGCCACGGCCATGGCAAAGTCATTAAGCCCGCCTGTCTGACTCTCACAATTTTTATAGCACGCACTGATCTTAAAAAATCCAAAAAAAAAACGAAAATAAAAGGAAGAAGAATGGTGGCGCGAGGAAAACCTGCGAAACACCTTGCGACGTGCGGGCAGTGAGACGTAAATTACAATTAATTACATTTTAATGACGCTTGTTTAATTCAGCGTTTACAATTACATACACAATTATGGTGCCGGGTAGAAAATGGGCGTTAAGATGCAGGACACTCGCTCATTACCCCACTCGCACCACTGCACTTGGATGGCTGCCATTTTTATGCACTTGCCGCCATTGAATTTAACAAATTTCGCCCGCTTTCTCTTGGAGCCTTGGACTCGTGGTCTCTTGGACACGCAGCCATATTAACGACTCGGGAAATATTTTCACCAACTGACCCCCAACCACCTTACCAGTACCAGTACCATTACCATTGCCGGAGCCAGCTCTTTCATTCGTTCTCAGCGTAATTAACTCGGACCGGCACTTTAATTAAAGTGCTCGCAGAACAATCAAAGGGAATTTAAACAGGGAGCCACACGAATAAATGACAAACCGAAAGGCGAGCGAACCGGCGAAGGAATGAGCCATTCAGCGATCCGGCAGCGAACAATTTCCCTGAAATATAAGCACATTAATTCACCGTGGCCTCCGGGGGAAGTATAGAGCAGATGGAGGTCGGGCGAAATCAGACAACAGGCAAATTAAGGTGCGAATCCATAAACACACAAGTGCGAAGCTATAAAATGCCGGCATTCGGCGAACTGCGCTATGGTGTCTGCTTGCCAATGGGGCGTATGCGTAATGCAGCACCAGCTGATAGCGGCTGCCGGTCCTCCGGTCCTCCGATTCACCGCCCCATCTCCTGACGCCGTGTGAATTGTGGCCATTGTGGCAGTGGCAATACACTGAAATAATTAATTGGTATGATTAAGTAACGGCTTGTATTGTATTAATGCGATGACAACAAGGGGGAATGTGTGGCAATCTTAAAGACTTTAAAACGAAAGATTTACTTTTATACAGATCTCTGGCTTAGTGACTCCTGGCAATTATGTTTCAGTGTACGCTTCAAAGGAACGGCAACAATGAATGGAGCGCCGGGAAGGGGAAACAATAAATACGCTTCAACTATTTGGCAATGGCGGCTGGCAAGTTTAAAATGAATTCAACAAGAGCAAGATGATGTTGTGGAGGCCACAGCGAGCAGACATTAAATTGCAATTTATGCCAATGAGTTCTTAATGTACAGCGGCGGCAGCAGAGCAATTGGTTCCCCCTAATGGCCGCCAACTCGCTTGTAATTTATTTGCAAATTATTATTAAAAGTTTGCCCTGACTTCTGCTGCCACAACTGCTGTGTGGCCCCGCTCGACCCACAATTCCGGGACAGTTCCTAAATGATTCGCACTTAGTTTGCTGTCAGCCACAAAGGCACAACCGCAGCAATGGAGGCCATAAATCACAGAGAAGGCGGCTGAGTACTGTACTGACCTTCACACTCGTCCTGTTTACTGCCTATACACGGAATTCCCATATTACCACACTCGCAATTAGTTGCCAATTAGTTGGCTCTGGGACCCCTAATCCTTGTCCTCAAGTAAGTGCAGGTTTGGCTGTGGGCGGCACACGATATGTGGGCGCTGATAGCTGACATCGTGCTTATTCAATTAAACGCTCGGCAGCAGCTCAATTTCAAAATCACATTTATCAAGCCATTAGTGTTGAATAATCGCACATTCAAATCGCGGCGAATGATGGCTGCACAGTAAGAAATTATATCATAATATTATCCTATAATGGGGGCTATCAATACTAGACAAAATTCTCAACGAGTTTTTGCTAGCGACTCCTTTGGGAAGGTCCTTGCCAGCTTATTCACCAACCTGTACTTTTCTGCGGTGTAGGGAAATCGAAATTGAGGTAGGTGGTTAGCTCACAAGACACTCGCATTAAAAGCAGTTGCCGCTTTGCTGATAACAAAATTTGCCTACCATTATAAGCAGGCTTGCATTGCCATTGACAATCCCGCTGGCTGAGACACAGACTGAGGATGGCCCGAAGGATGCGAATGCGGATGCGGACGTGGATGTGGTTGTGGCTCTGTTAGTGGCAGCGGAGCACATAGATGAGGAGCTCAAGCACCGACGAGTGCACTCGAGGCGCGCAGACGGGCGAAGGCAGCAGAATAACCCAATAAGGTGGCACGAGATGGGGACAACGAGTGCGAGGCGCTCCACAAAAACCAATTGTTGGCCCGGCCATAATGCACGGCAGCAATCGCATTAGAAATAGTTGGGAAATCAAAAAGATTATCAGACCGGGAAGAGAAGAGCCGTGGAAGGAAAGAAGACTGGCTGGCTGGTTGGTTTGCCGGCAAGAAGAATGGAAAATGAGGTCCCATCCAGGCCACAATGGCGTGTGCCGCACAATGGAAGTCAATTTAAAGTGGTGCGAAATCCCTGGAATTTAAATTATATTTCCTACCTATGCCGTAATGCATATATTCTTAATAGATTACTCTTGGTGAGCTTAGAAAAAGTACTGACCACTCCGCATGTGCCAAATTTAAGTTAAATAGCGAAATAGTTTTAAAAAGATTGAAACGGACTAGGTAGGCGTTGGGTAAATAGTTAAAATTGTATGTACTAAGCCCCTTAATGATTACACAAAATAATTAAACAATTAAAAAAAGAACTGCCGAATCAGTCTCTGTGGTGTTAAGCCTTAATTGTCCTGCGAAATCGGATCTACGGCAATTGAACTAATGCCCAAAACAAATAATTGAACCGCTCGAAGTTCCATTCAAATCTGATTGGGAACTTTTCAGCGTAAAATTGCATTCGCTGCCATTGTGCGGCCGCAGATTCGTGGAGCCACCAACGTTTGCCACCGACCGCCATTATGATAAATGCGCTCGGAATCAAATGATGCTGAAAAGTATGCTATGGTTTATAAGGCAGGCAGACAGCCGCCGCATCCGAAGGATGTGCCCTGACCCATTCGATTGCCTGGCTGTGGCTGCGGCGGCGACTGGCCCTGGCTGCCACAGCCACTGCCACTGCCACTTCCATTGCCACAACGAATTAGCGCCGTAAATCGGATTTAAATCGTAAAATTCCCCCAGCCAGCAAGTCGCTTTACATGCAGCATGCAGCCGGCAGGAGCAAGGAGAATAAGTGCAAGAAAGAACGATGACAGGACGAAGTCAGAGACCGAGATATAGTCGTAGATGGGAGCTGGGGAAGGCCCAAAGATTTTGATCCTATCAAGTAAATTGCATTTGGCAGTTTGCGAAAAACTTTTCGCCGCCCCGCTCGCCATAATTTCAGTCAAATCCCCGCCGATCTGGGAAAACAATGAATCAGACAGTGCCGGAAATCCAAGGAGGCGAGGGTAATGAAAGTCAACGGCATCGAGTTGGCCATCGCACGGCTCATTTGGCCGGGAAGATGACGTGACATCGATATCCATGCGATGTGTTCGGTAATTAGGTCGATTGCCAAAGCCCATTAAAGTTTACGACATGTCTTAGTGAATCAGCAAGCACTTGAGCCGCAAGTGCTGCTCTAAACTTCCAATTCAATCGAACAAGAGTTTATTGGCCTTAAAGCAAACATCAAATGCAGTGTCCAGGTACTTTAATTTTATTCCATTTTATTTAACTATTATTGGAGTAGATCAACACAATTAATACATTATTATTATTAGCTTATGTCGCATGAAAGGTCATTTTTCAATTTCAATTTTCTTAGATTTCTAATAATTTTTCCCCTTGTGAGTCCAGGACTCTTTGGTGGCTCTGCTGATTCAAAACTGGCCTTAACTGGCTGCTGCTTCTGCTGCTGCAGTTTCCAATCGATTGCGCCATGTTCGCACTTCATACGATAATGTTGAAGTTTTGCAATTTGCGGCAGTGGAAAGTTGGTCTTTGTGCCTGGACGCTGCTACCTCAAGATTTATAGAATATTTTTTCTTCGCTGCCGTTCGTCGGTTCGCCGGCAAAGTTCTCTCTTTTTTTGTGTTTTTTATGCTTTTTTTTGACTTTGGCAAGATTTATGCGGCAAAGTCGCCAGGAGTTGTGGAGTGTGCTTGCGCATGTTTCGATAATTTGCGTGATTTTTGCATTTATCCGGCCCAGAAACGAGCAGCGCGAGTGCATGTGAAAGTGGATTTGGATGGCAGTGGCACGGGAGTGTGGAGGATGGGGCATCATTAAAACTTGCTGCCACTACAAATGTGGGCCAGACCCACACTCCGCCCCACCCCCACGCCGTGCCGCACAGCTGTACACATTTTAAATAATTTTATAATGATTCCGTATTTATTTCAGCTGGCAATTAAAACTGGCTTGCCGCATAAAATATTTACTTGCAATTAGAGCAGCAGCCAAAGCCACTCAAGTGCAGCTCAGCCGCGCCTTCGCGGATGCTCAGCGGATTACGGAGGAGGTGATGAAGTGGGTGGCGACATTAGGGGGCGATGGGGGACGACGAGCATTGGATGATTGGAGGACGGGTGTCCGAGGGCCGAGGGCCGAGGGTCGAGGGTCGCCATGACAGACACTAATTATGGATTCTGCAATTTGCGACGTGCAGCTAACCGCAAGACATGGCAGCGACACAGGAAGGATGTGCCACAGGACACACCTCACTGCCATTCGCGCTGCCATTTTGCGGTTCTTCGAAGGGGATTGGCCGCACCATCCCCGCCGCGTCTTGGTCACGGCAAGCCGCTGGAATGAAAAGTTTGCCGGGCTGCACGTAGGGAAAAACAAATAAATATTAGCTAGTCATCAAGGCGAGCTTTAATTGGGGCGTACTAAGGAGTACTAACTATTCATCTGCTTCCAAAATGAGAACAGCTAGAGGTTTCACTTTTGCGCTCTAAGCCGAATAGGTAGGAATCCAGAAGATTCACTATGTATCTATTAACTTTTAAGCTATCACATTAGTGCAGTTGAATCCGATAACCCAGTAAATGGTATTTCGTTCAGTGCATTTGTGTGGACAAGGACAGCGATATGTTGCAATCGCCCGCCATTTATAAGAAAGTTCAGCGGCTGCCTGCTGGTAATAAGCAAATTGAGATGACAAAGTTTATTGTTGATTTTGTGTGGCCGCACACTCGCGAGTCCATGCTCGGTCTCTCTCTCTCTCTCACGCCCGCAGCAGCCATCTCTCTCTGCTGCTCCGCTGGGGACTGGGCCCCTAAATGAGTTATTTAAGTAGCACTCGCGCCCCAGTTTAAATGCGCTCGTAATTTGCCTTTGTGCCATCAAAGTTTCCTCCGCATGTGTGTACATGTGGCATAGAAACACACACTCGCACACTCGTGTGAGTGTAAGCTATTAATGCGCCTCCTTAGGAGAAACACCCAGCCACCCACTGATATTAAGCCCACAGAATGTGGAGTGTACAAAATGTGCGGCGCACTTGTGAGCTGCCTTCATTTCGGCCTCCGTGCTTCTGGGTCTCTGCGCATGTATTTTACTTCGCTAAGTACGTGATTTGATTAGCGCCCAAAAATCCTATTCCTATTCCGCTTTCCAGCCCAAATCCGGAGCAGCTAAGCCGGAGAAACATGAGCGTTCAAATCCGCCGTGGATATTAACCCTTGGTTGCACATAACTGCGGGTGTCCATTTCATTTCAATTCGTATATAAGAAGTAGCAAAATTCAAAAAAAAATTCATAGTAACATAATATATCCTGAGACCACAATTCATATATATAAACTAGAACAATACATAGTTCTAATTAACTTTTGATAAAACTGACTAACTATTTTACAAACCCTCTTTATATTTATTAATTGAAAGCAATCAAGAAACAGTTTACTTATTTGCATACCGTTCAAATAGCTCATTTAAAAAATATAATAAAATTATTAACCATGTAAATACTTCTGACAAAAGCCACCCAATACTCTTTGTTCTCACTTGAAAATGAAATAAAATTAGCG
The DNA here is from genome assembly GCF_016746395.2 of Drosophila simulans. Lineage (NCBI taxonomy): Eukaryota > Metazoa > Arthropoda > Insecta > Diptera > Drosophilidae > Drosophila > Drosophila simulans. The sequence goes on along the minus strand of NC_052523.2, from coordinate 23,887,527 downwards.
CTTTGTCTAGCAGCGAGGGGTTAAATGAAAATCCTTTGTGAAGTGCTGGCGGAAATCGCCTGTTGATGCTGCAAATTATAGCGGGCAATTTCTCATTTCATTTTTCACTCGGTCAGTGCCCGATATATAACCCGATGTCCGGTGTCCTTTGTCCTTAGTCCGATGTCCGATGCTATAGCTCTTCAGTGCAGTGGAATGTCAACAGCTGAATACGTGAGCAAACATAGAAATGGCTGCCATTGACATAACACACACGCACACACACACACGTGCAGTGGGAGTCCTGGGAAGAAGTAAACGAGACATTAATGCTATTACGCTTGCGTGTGTGTGGGTGAGTGTCGCTTGTGTAAAAAGCAACTAATGAAAACGGAAATAAAAACCGCTCGAGGAATGCTGATGACTCTCCAAGGATGGTATTTAATATGCGTAAATGTGTGCGAGCGAACGGGAGAGTGTGTTGCTCCGCTCCTCCGAATTGTGTGTGAAAGTCTCGTGTGGGCAGGCGCTTCACCTCCGGCTGCAGCTCCTGGTGCTGCTCATGGAGGCCATGCCAACCCATTTCGCACGCGCACCCAAGCACTTAGCATCAATTTGGTGGCTCGTCCATAAGACTCGGCAGTCTGGAGTGGGGGCAGGCGGGCGAACTCGCCGCAGACAACTAAGTAAAAGCATAAGTAAGGCACATAAATCAAAAATTCAGTGCCGCCTCGCATTGCTGCCTGTCAGTGTGGCACGCACAAATACTTACTCACTCAGTCCTGGCCAGCAGCAATCCAGCTCCTGCCACCTCTGAACCTCCTGAACCCCCTCATATTCCGCTCGTCCTGCGGAATTCCTGGCCAGCGAAGCCCTAGTCCAGCCCTTGGGCAGAGCAATTACCAGACAAGTACAGAGGTAAGCCCACGGCAAGTCCAAGTCCAAGACGAACACAATCGAAAACCCAGCTAGCGTGAAATATTAAGGCACAAGCGGAATAAGTGCACTGCCAGAAATGCAAACAAACACATGTTATGACTTAATATTCAGTGGATCATTGGCCACATCGATAAACAAACTGCACTCCAAATGCTTGTGTGCTGAAGAGATAAACACACAAGTGTGTGTTATTATAATAAAGTTTGTCATAAATGAAGTGCCTTTATTAAGCCCAAACAAACTCATTAGGTTTGTATACTAAATAAATAGCAAAACAGAAGTAAACTTCCTTTTTCTCAGTGCAGCTAAGACCTCTTCCCTTCACACCTGCCATTATCCTGCAAAGGACTTTGACTCGGACGGCGCTATCCAATGGGCCAGGAGGACAGGACAGGGCAGGCCAGAAAAGGAGGACCGCTCCTTGGCATCTGGCGGAGACGGCACCTGCGGAATGCCGCCGACGCTCGCTGGAATCTCTGTGAAAAATATTTCTATGCACTGCTCCAGTCTTGGCCAGCTCCTTGTGGATCCTTTCCCCCACGTCATGGCCATAACTCTGCCAATGCGGGGAGATATATAAATTTGCTGTGGCCAGACAGGTGTGTAATTTATTGATTATTCCGCTAGATATGCCACGCCCCACACACACACACACAGGGACGCACACATACTGGCTTACAGCCGAACTCCCACTCACTTGTTTAGACATTTTGTCATCTTCAATTTGTGTCTGTCACTCCGGGCCTCCTTCCTGGCGGCACTGAATCGCTCGGGGGGATCTGGGTGTATGTGCGGTGCATTTCCGAAAGTGGATTACAAGCTGAAGGCACTTGTAATCGCTGTGTTAAGCCAGGAGGAGATGTGGGCAGGATTGGATGCTATTGAACCGAGCGGAAGTGGCAGTGGCGGCAGTAGTGGTGGAAGTGGAAGTGGATGTGGAAGTTCCTGGCCTCGAGTTGGCACTGGATGACTGGCTGGCTGGCTGGGTGGCTTGGCATCTTCATTTATTTGCCCGGCTCCGGCAGGCGGCGTTTATTGAGTTTTAATTGGATAAGTTATAGATGCTCATGTTGCATAAATTCCGCAAGCTCCTTTGTTTTGACACCACCAATCCAAAGGGCCTGGCGCAGCTGCAGATCCCTGGCTGCTGGGCAAAATTGTGCGGTCGTGCGTCAAGTGCTGGCGAACGTGCAGCTCATTTACCTGACCAGCGACGCTCGAGAGGATGGGGCCACCAGCTTCAGCACACCAACGACCAATGTCATCGCCACGTCAGCGCAATCATTGAAAGTTGGCCCGGAATCTGGCTTAATTAATGCCAACTAAGAAAAGCGTTTGCCGAGCTCATTTTCATTATATAAACGCAGCCACTTTGATTTCCATATAGCGAGCAGCGAGGAGCAGCAACAACAATACAGCAATAAATACACAAAAGCTGCGAAAAACAAAAGCGGCGAAAAGGGAAAACAATGGAAAACATTTTACTGGCTTGTCGCTGTCTTTATTGCCGCCTAATCGCAATGGACCGCGCCGAAGTTGTTCTTTTTCCAGGCTGCACTAAGGCGGCATCATCAGTCATGCTACTTCATTATTATCGCTGACACTGCCACCCATCTTGGTATGGTGTGCCATATACCGTATAGCATCCCCCAAAAGGACCCACCACCACCCGCTCCTTAAGCACCCACTTCCGCGCCCGCTTGTCGCTTATAATTCATTTCTATTGTGCCCCGGCCCTGAAAGTCCTTTTTGATCCAGCAGACTTATTTGTCTTGAGGAAACTCGCAGTAAAATTGCTTTTCCTACTACGCGCTCGCTTCCTGTTGCCGCTTGTTGCGCTCCGCTCTCGAGAGTCTGGAGCCGAAGCTGGAGCTGGAGCCGGAGCAGGAGCTGACGCAACTTTCCCACTGCCATTGTCTTGCCGGCTTTGTGCGGAGTCGAGGGTCCAAAGGATCGGTGTTAATAGACGTCTGGCTGCTGGACTCGCCTGCAACACGCAGCATCAGCAACAGAAAACAGCAGCAGAAGCAGCGTCAGCATCATCACACTGCTCGAAAAAGGTAGGTGGGTAGGTTCCATAAAAATGGTTACCATTACAACAATCATTTTTTAGTTTGAAAGTTATTTAAGTTTCCAGAAATATTAAATGAAGATTTTCCTATATTATTTTTGTAAGTTCAACCCCATTTATCTCAGTGCAGCAGCCTCGGCAACGGACGCTTCAAGTTGGCTCTTCATTTGTCGCTTTGTGCTTATTGTCATTGCGCCCGGCTTCATTTTCTTGTGATTAATGTCGTCATTAACTGCAATTAACTTTTTTAGTTGCCGGCCGCGACAAATCTTTGCCGTTTTTGCCTGAACTTTGGTCGCCAACTTGACTGGCATGTTGAGCAATGTCAATTTGAGTCCTCCTCGGCATCCTTCACTGGACGCCATCAGTCATGTATGCCAGCGTGGGCGAAAGTACGGGCGACAACTTAATAGTTTTTCCCCTAATTATTTGTCAAGCATTCTGCTAAAGGCCTGGGTCGACCTTCCAACCCACCACCTACCATTTACCCACCCATCACCCATCAGCGTTCCCAAAGTTGTTGGCCAAGAAAGCAGAAAAGAGGAAGCGCTAACGAATCTCACATGCACTCGGCAAATCATTGGGGAAATAGCTTTTGAATGGCGGCTTGAATGGGAATCCACACATGATCCAAGTTTGACCAGCTCCGAAAATAGAGAATATGCTACTAATTCCATATTCGAAGTAATGGTAATAGTGTAAAATCCATCAATCCATAAGTGACCTAAAAAATGCCTTAAAACTACAAATTACTACAGAGAAAGTTGAAAGCTACTTTAACTGTGATACAGTCAACCTTTGTCCCGATTCGCGAGCTCTACGCGCAAGTAATTCCGCTCCGGGCAAGTGCACGAAAATGTCCTGCTAAGTACGAAATAAAAGCGCTACGTGTGTGTCCTGGCGTGCACTTGCCATAACCATAAACTGGCCGACTTCCAGGGGTTCAGACTACGTATATACATATATATATTTATATGGCGAAACTACAACTGCGACCCCGATGAACTTATGTATTTACAACGTGGACGCACGCGTGCTCCACTTGTTCGCCGGCCTAGAATTATGCTACAAATTTTATAATTTCACACCTAGGGGAAGCGGAAGAGCAGCCTCCGCCTCCCCAAAAACGGAAATGGCTCGTAAAACAGCGGCAAACGGCATTGAGAAGTTTTGCCACGGCTTTTGTTGCTCCTCTGCCATCGCAGCCAGAAATTTCGCCATCGGATGGGTGGAGTTTTTGGTTATTTTTTTAGTGGCCTCCTCGAACACTCCACACACACTCAGCTGGGACTACGACTACTGGCTTGCATTTTTGTGTTTTAACTTTCTTACAATAAAGTGATGTTATCTTGCTGCCTGCCAGCTACTTTGCGGCTTAGGCAACAGGCATGTGGGCGGCTGGTCTGGTGGTGGCCTGGTGGGCGTGGCCAGGTTGGTGGGAGGCGGTTGACAGGATCTAGGGGAAATTACTCTGTGCTTTATCGTGCATATAAATCTATTTGCTCAGGTGTTTTTAGCTGCTAATATGTTTGTGATGACTTTATTTTGCGTTTACCGCCAGCTTTGCCTTCATCTGGCTTTTGGCCCACGGCATTGCTTTAGCCGGTTTTCTTTACTTTATTTATCCTTCGGTCCGCCCACGGTCGCATTTTTCTCTTAGCCCACCTTGTTTGGATTGGGCTGGGCGGCACCCCAAAAAGCTTAGCAGTTTTTTTTTGTTTGGCTCCAGAAAAGTTGTAAAAAGGTTTTTGGGCCAGGCCAGATGCGCTGCAGGCTTAGGAGCCGCACTCTCCCGAAACGCGAAACAATTCCAAGGTTCGTCGTAATATTTCTGCAAGCGGACAATGCGACCAATGCGGCCAATGCGGCGTATGCGCAATTTGCGTAAATACGTGACGCAGCCGGAGAAAATTAAAAGGGTCGGGGCATTAGGCTAAATGTTTAAAGCACTTAGCCAACGCATGCATGTTGTCATCAGGCGGAAATGAAATATTCATACTGGGCTGGGCCAATAGACGTGTGCTTAGGGCCACCAAAAGGCTCGGCAAGCTCTTAAGCCTTTTTTTAATGCCTTAACTACAACTAGACCAGGTTGTGCGACGACCCATCCTTCCGCCCATTTGAGCGCACACCACACGCACCACACTGATGTCGCCGCGACCACACAGCATTTGCTCAAGGGATTAACTCTAAAGATCTTAATGCCTCTATTTCGACGGTCTTAAGTAAACTTCCGACCAGGCCGGGCGCCCAACAACAATGTGTGACAAGTCAAGCAGGACCCAGCCATCTCCTCCTTTACAGGAGCAGGAGTAAGGAGTAAGCCCACTCCAGCGACTACCCCTTGGTTTTTGGCTTTTTATTTGTGTTTGTATTTGGCCCAGTGTTTGCTTTGCCCACTGGCTCCACTCATGTCGCCTTCTCCTGCTGCACGGAAAGTAAAAAGTACAGATAAAATAATTGTATTATTTAGTTAAATGCTTGTTAGAGAAATCTGGAATATTACATTTTGTTATATATTAAAATAATTATCTAATTATTATTATTATCTTTTCAAGGAACTTGCTTAGAACTTTTTTTTCCCAGTGCAGCTGTGATTCCAGCTCTACTGCTAAGCCTCAAGCAGCACTTCCGCATCCTGGTTTGTGTGTGCTCCTGCGGCCGTTGGGCCTGCTCCTCATACTGGGCCACATATGCACATTGTCATTGCCAAGTAGCACTAATATTATTTACTTTTCGTTAGGTTGTGTTGTGCCAGCTCAATAGATAAACACGTGTCGCCATCAGCCATTTCCCGCAAGGATTGGGGCTTGGGATCCCACTCAATGCCTATGGCACCTCCTTTCATTCGGTGAAGCTGCTGTCCGGGGGCAACAATTATGCCGAATTAAGTGCTGGAACTTTGGCTGCATTCTCAATAAGCCAAACTTTTACCGGAGCGCACAGAACGGAAAATTATAAAACGTTAAAATTGAAAAATCATGCGCCAGCGAGAAGCAACAAGAAGTTGAATATCCAGATGGTGCCCACGGCCAGCAGACGAGGCCGAGTATAATTGAAAAATATAAAGTATCGCCGCAATCTGATTAAAATTACATTTAAATAATAACAACAAAAACAAGGCGGCCAACTGGTGGGCGGGACGAGGGCAGCGGCGAATATTCTGTGATGTGCGTCAGGCACGAAACTTGCAATTACAGTTTGTAACGCGGTGGCAGGTAAAAAACTTTACAAAACTTTCCAATTGCTTTTCATTGAATTGTTATCGATAGTGAAGAGAATGGAAAAAACGCAAGGAAAAATGGGCAAGGCAAAAATAGAGAAAAATGGACAAATACACCACCTGGTTGAAGGCCCGGGGTAAGAAATTCTTGAAAGGACTCGCCAAATCCGTAGCATACTTTCCAGAGTTCTTTAAGTTCCATGTGCCACGCTTCAATCACTTTAAATTGGCATTTAAAGCAATCTTTACTTATTTTTCGCTGTCATCGCATTGTGATATATTAATACAGTTTGATTTTACATATATATATGGTTAGGTTTAGGGCTAAGGCTTTGATTTCTGATGGGCATGATATACATATTAACAGATGTACTTAATGCTTTTGAACTGAATGCTTACGATGGTGCGTAATGCAGCTCAACTGATTTTGTTGCGCAGATAGTACTTGATGAGCTGAATGCACACCTCGGCATCCTCGGCACTGTCGTGGCCAGCCTCTGTAGAGGAAAGAAATGTAATAATTACAATAAACTTCTTACGCCAAGCAAAAAAGTAAAAGACTAGACACACTCACCACTCTCCTGTATAATCCGCTTTAGGTTTTCGATGCACAGTGTCTTCAGAGCTCGCTTCTTTGGCGGTCCCATCTTGTGGGGAAACAGCACCGACGTGTCCACCACAACGTCGTGAATGAGTTTGAGTGCCTTCAGATCGCTCTCCAGGCTGTGGCCAACGAGCACGGTTTTGGCATGGAACATGGACATCAGCACCGCCTGAACGTCGCGTATGGTACGCGTCTCATTGGAGAGCATCGCCTCCGTGATGCCCGAGTAGCTGAAGTAAGAGCATTGCAGATTAATACGAAACAACCGAAATGCCACATTCACCCACGTCGTATTGTAGTCCACAATCTGGTTGTCCGGCTTGACCAGAGCATCGTAAACGCTGCGTCCATTTATGTCCACCACCGTAACGCGGGTTAACTCTATTCCGTGTGTGGTGTAGCACATCTCACAATCCAGTGCATATATGTCCTTCTTGGTGGGCACAAAGTCTTCACCCCGTTCGATCGTCTTCACGAAGCAGGTGAGCTTTTCCGGATCGTAATAGTCGCTGACATGGTAGTTGGCATAGGTGCAGCCCGGAGTGCCCGCCGGCTGCTGGCAGCAGCGATGCTGGTGGTCCGTGAATCCTCGTCGATATCCCGTGCTTTTCGGATGGTAGTTGCACATGTCATAGCCCTGGTGCTCGTATATGTCCAAGCTGAATACCTTGCCGCAGCGGGAACAGTAGCGCTCCTTCTCGTTGGGACGACGGTTGGGGCGGCAGGCGCGTATCACTGCGGATCCGCGCTTATCGCCCGGACGCGGATAACCGTTCTCCACCAGCTGCTCTTCCGTCAGGCGAAGATCGAAGACCATTTGGTAAGCTTTCTCAGGGTCTAAAGCATCGAAAGGTTCGCCGTTGCCCAAGGAGCTCAGTTTTCTGCAACAGATATATGTTAAATGTTTGTTAGGGTAAAGATATTAAAAACTTTTTATATGCAATTGAGATGTTAGAAATACGTGCAAATGTCATAAAAGTTAACATTCATGACTTCCAGGAAGAAATGTGAAGTCATAAGGAGAAATTATGTTTATGTTTATGTTTATGCTTGTGGCTAGTGGCAGTATTTACAATTAAGCGAATTTCATCTTATAATGTGCATACAGACAATAACTATAGTTTAGTATACAAACCCACCCCTTTTTCTCTACGCTCCAGGATGTGGTGAGCGCCCGCTTGCCGCCCAGCATCATCTCGTGCGACACCGTCTTGCAGGCCACGCTCGGCTTGTTTCCCGCCTCTAAGGCCTCCTTGCGGAGCTTGTTAATCGCCAGCATGCAGCTGTTCTTGTAGATGGCGGGCGTGTTGCACTTCTTGAAGACGGCCAACTCCTCCACCTGGGCGCGCTCCCAGGCATCTGGCAGCTGCGGATAGATGACGGTGCAGTGCCTTACCATCATCTCATAATACTGAATGCGCACGTTATAAGATATCTTGGAGCTGCTGGGATCTAGGACGGTTGGCTTCTCTGCGTTGGACACAGGAGCCGCTTTGTCTAGCGCAGCAGAGGGCTTGTGAGCCACACGGCCGGCGCCCTTGAAGGATTGTGCAGGCGTAAAGGCTGGCTTCTTCTCGGCCTGCAGCTCCTCGATCTTTTTTTTCGCCCGAGCGATGGCCACAATGTTGGCCACAGGTGCTATGCTGCGAGCTGGTAAACAAATTTATATGAATTTGAATTATTATATATTCCAATGTGGTATGCTCACCTGAACGCACTGGTGGGGTCAGAGCACTTCGCGAAATAAGGGGCGTCAGGTTGGAGTTGACCTTGGCCTGACGGAGCTCCTCCTGCGCTTGGCGCACCCGCTCCTGTGCCTGACGTATCTGCTCCGCTGAGGCTTCGGCTTTCAGCTTCTCCTGGCGCCGCAGCTCCGCTCGGCGGTTGAAGATCGCCTGCATGGCATTACGGACGTGATTGGGTTTGTGCATCGCCACCGAAGGAGCCAAATGTGGCTTGATCTTGTCAGCATTCTCGTGGGCCACCCGGCGCTTCTGCAGAGCCGCTGTGGCCGCCTCGGTGAAGGTATCAATGTCCGGAGAAGGAGCTTTGCGCTTGCGAGAACTCTCCGTATTGGCGTCTCCGCTTTCGTCCTTGTGCATCTGCGCAAATTTCTTTTCCATCTCGTCAAAAATCATTTCACACTGGCGTACAATTTCTCCTTCCGAGGTGTCTGCTTCAAAATCAAAGTCCATGTCATCCAGATCATCCATCGGTTCTGCCGTTGTCAGTGCAGCTGCTTCAGTCTCCTTATCCGCCTCCGTTTCGCTCTTCGAAGTGCTAGTGCTTTTGCTGGATGATGAACTCCTCTTAGATTTGGACTGTGAACTCGAGGAACTAGATTTGTGATGATGACTCTTCGAGGCGGATGATGAGGAACTGCTCTTGTGCCTGCTACTGGAACTTTTCTCGTCGCGGTGCTTATCGCTGCTGGATGACTTTTTGCTAGAAGACGAGCTAGATGATGAAGACTTGTGCTTAGAGGAACTTGAGCTCGACGTATTCCCCTCCTTGGAGCGCTCCTTGTCGCTGTGCGAGGACTTTCGCTTATCTCTTTCCTTTTTTTCCTTCTCTCTGTTTCTATCCTTGCTCTTATCTTTGTCTTTTTCACGTTCCCGGTCCCGATCCCGATCCCGGTCCCGATCCTTTTCCAGCTCTCTGATCTTCTTCTTTTCTATATCCTTTTCTCGCTCTTTGCTGGACTTTCGTTCCTTTTTGTGGCTATCCCTAGGATCCGTCAGTTGCTCATTCTCCTCGTCCTCCTTGTTTTCAGCCACCGTATCAATCTTCTCTTCTTCGTCGTTATTCTGGACTTGCTCCTCAATCTCCACCTGCATCTGCTCATCAATTTCCTTTTCGAGTACCGACTGCCAATCGTCATAATCTTCACCATTTGTAGCAGATGGCTGGCCGGGCACATATTTGGGAGCACTGTCCACGGACGCCTCCTGCTTCTTTTTCGCCGGCGATGCGTCAAGTGCCGGCTTCTCCGGGTGGTACTCCAGATTGGACTTCTTCCGGGGCGCACATAGCGTGATCTGGGGCAGTGGAAGGGAGAGCAGCTTGGGTGCCGGCGTGTACTTGGGCACGGAAGGAGGTTCCGCAGGTGGAGCGGCCTCCAATTCGTCTATAAACCGAAAGTGGATAGAATTTCTTGTGAAATTAACTGGGCATAATTCTCTCACCTTTGCGAGCATGCTTAAAGTGGCAAAAGGGACGCTTGCAGGACGCCGCATCCTGGCCGTCAAAGTAAGGGCACACGAAGCCCTTAAAGAGACCCGTGGATGGCAGCATTTCCACCTTTTGCTGGGATTAGAAATTTAATAAAGCCGCTTGAGAAAACAAGCGTCCCAAATTTCTTTCTATTCTTTCTGCCTGTCTCTTTCACTAATTTCAACAGATGTCAGCTGTTTCAGCTGCCGACGACGCTGCCAGATAGGCGGCAGCTTGGATTCTATGACTGGATTGAAATTAGTTTATTTTTCAGTTTTAAATAATTACAACAATTTGAATGCCTTACTCAATTAATAATTTTAATTAATATTCGCATATAAACGTTTCCAATGTACGTTTATGGCAGTTGATTGCATCAATCTGGAAGGATTATATCTTGCGGTACGATGTACGATGCTTTGCGATGTTAAATTGTACGTAATAAGAATGTGGTGACCATCGGTGTAAACAAATTGTGCAAAAAGTGTGGCAGCTCCTAAAAGCAGCTGTTTGCTGTGCCAATTTCCTATAGGGTCTTCGCCGCTTGTAAACAAAAACGCAGCATTATAATAATAATAATAATTGTTTAACCTATAAATTTGTTTGCTTATCTAGCCTAATGAACTTGATAGCTGCGGAACCGTTTTAATTTCGATCGAGTGCATCGCAAACTGAAGTTCGGGCGCAACATTCAACTGCCGCCTCATCGAAGGTTTGTGTGGGTGTGTCGGCTGGAATATATTATCAAGAAATTTATATAGAAATTCAAATGAAAGCGGCCCTTATCGGTGGCCGACTGTCTGCAATAGCAATGATTGGGGTGATATATTATCGCACTGAGTCAGTGGACGCGGGTGGCGGATCCCACGGTGCGATAATTCAAGTGCTCCTCCTCCGGCGAGGTGTGTTGTGGTATGGAACCAACCTATGGATTCAGTCGTATAACGGCAGTCTGGCGGTTCGGTTGTCTCCGGCAAAAGTGAATTCTCCAGCGAGTACAAAGGTCAGTGGGCTAGAAATTCGCCTATGATTTCACCAGTGCGCCGGGAGTATAAATATTTATAGAGCTCCTCAATCCGGACTTTGTCCAGCTTGAGGAGATTAGTGCAGATAGTCGTCTAGCTGCAGTCAAAGAAAGATTACGTTCAACTTGTCGCATAATCGCTTAGTTGCACATTAAGTTTTCATAGCGGTGTGATATTAAGTTGCACACCATTTTAATGTTTAACCTATAAGATGAGATCAATTTATTTGCGATGTAAATGTACTCAGTAATTTATTGGGTGAACTTTGGACCTGACGAACGCAAAAGCGATTCCCCGGATATGGTTATTGTACTAATCTGACTTAGGCCTATAGAAAACTACCACACGCGCAGACTGATATCAACGATTCCAACGTGTCCCCCGCAGCTAAACCACCATGGACCGGGCTAGCCTATATTTCATGAGCAAAGATGATAAGAACACCTTCGACTTCGACGAGACTTTACCCTCGCTTCCGCTGCCGGAGCTTAGGGACACCATGGAGCGCTACTACAGCTGCATCCAGCCATTCGGCACCAAGGAAGAGTTGGCTCAGGCCCGCAAGACTATTGATGAGTTCCAGAACGGAGTGGGAGCCCAGCTGCACGAACAGCTCAAGAAGCGGGCGGCCGGCATGAGGAACTGGCTGGGCACCTGGTGGGAGGACTACGGATATCATCTGATTCGGATGCCGCTGCTGCCCTACCAGCTCATGGTCATGCCCTCGCAATTGGAGATGGTGGGCGTGCCGGAGACACCGGAGTACATGCTGAAAGTGAGTGGACCGACAAAACAAGGTCAAGAAGTTTACTTTATGTTATCCTATCTTCTTGTCACTTGCTAACAAAGTTTTAAGTTTCCTAATTGACTTTTCCTAATTGATTTTCGCAGAGTCTGGCGCGCCACATTCACCACTCGCTGGAGTTTTGGGATCTGACTAGAAAGTCCAGCATCAAACCGCTCTCCTCGAACGGCGGCAAAATAAAGTACTCCTCCGCGCTGTACAAGCACTTCTTCTCCACGTGCCGCGTGCCAGGCGAGGAGCAGGATCATATAGAGAAGCATTTTCTCACCAAGGATGAGGGCAAAACGCCGAGTCACATGCTTATTTCCGGCAAGGGACGCCAGTTCATCTTCGATTGTGTGCACGAGGACGACACTATCCTCTCGGCTCCCGAAATCCTTGTGGCCCTGCAAAGAGTGCGCAGCATCCTCGACTACGAGCCGTTGGGCGATTGTGTGCCCACCCTGAGTCATGACGAACGCTCCACGTGGGCACGCAACCGCAACCGGTTGAGGGAAATCTCAGTCGCAAACCAGGAGACGCTGCTTCTGGTGGAGAGCGCATGCATGGAGATTTGCTGGTACGAGCAATCGCCAAAGGACTACGAGGAGTCCTGCCAGCTGGGTCTCTACGGTGATCTCCATTCCCGCTGGGCAGACCGCAGCAGCAGCATCATCGCCTTCCGCAACGGACGCTGCAACTGGACGGGTGAGCACAGCTGCTACGATGGCACGGTCAGCATAAGTTACGCCACCTTCATGCAACTGAGCTTCCTGGAGGTGCCAGAGCCAGACTGGGCAGAGGCCGAGAAAGGCAATGTTTTGGAGGTCAAGGAACTGCACTTCCAGCTGGATGATTCGCTCAAGAGCGAGATCAAGCGCGTGCAGAAGGATATTGATGATAGGGTAGGCAAAACGTCTTTTTCCAAAACCTGTTATTGAACTAGTTAATCCTTTTGTATGCGGTATTCTTAGGGTATTGACGTTACTGTGACCTTCACTGCGTTCGATGACTACGGCAAGGACTTTATGAAAACCCATCGACTGCATCCAGACTCCTTTGTTCAGGTGGTGATGCAGTGGGCCTACTACCAAATGCATAAAGAGTGAGTTCTCCTCTGGACTAACAAAACAGCACTATTACTCCATGGATATCCAACAGAATTGCTCCCACATATGAGACCGCTCTGATGCGACAGTACTACAATGGACGAACGGAGACCCTGCGATCCTGCACTGCCGCTGTGGCGGATTTCCTGAGGGCGTCCTCCAACAAGCAGGTTGGCGATATGTCACTGGCCAGGGCGTTCCGTAGGGCAGTCGATGAGCACAAGCACTTCATGAACGAGGCCCGCAAGGGACACGGCATCGATAGGCACTTGTTTGGCCTGTGGTGCGCGGCGTATGAAAACAAAATGGACATTCCCGCCTTCTACGACGATCCGATGTACACCAAAAGTGGCGGAGGAGGCAACTTTGTGCTCTCGTCCAGCACGCTGGGGTTCACCGCCAACGTTGGTTTCGTGGCGCCCATGGTCTTCGATGGCTACGGCGTCTTCTACTCCATCACCTCTGAAGCGTAAGCTAGACACTACTCCATTATCTTGAAGTTGTTCTTTAATGTCGTACATTCTAGTGTGTTCATTAATACCACCGCCTATCGGGATAGCATGAAGACAAGCGCTCGCAAGTTCAACGACATTTTCAAGGACTCATTCCGCCGCATCAGCGTTCTCCTGGAACAATTGGCCAAGGAATCCAAGCTATGAAAAGCGCATCTAGTATTAAGAAAAGATCTAATCTTACTTTATGTCGTCATTGAAATTCAGTTATCGTTTTTAGTTTCGATCAGAAAGTAGACTTTTGGATTCCTTTCCTTTTTGTTTTAATTAGCACAATTACCTAGATTTTAACGAACAGTCAAATTTAAATATATTTTGTTTGAAATTGGATCCCTAGTCCAACCCACCTTTGATCGGAAACTAAGTGAAAACGCGGACTTTGTAGGTAGTTTGTAAGTTAGTGTGACAGAAGGGGTGTGCAGCATTTGTAACTTCGTGTTAAACGTTTATTTAAATTCAATGATCGATTAGTTTATGCAAATACATTTCTCTCGGTAATTCTTCTGTTTCAACTAAAATGCGCTAAATAAGCTAAGCGCCCAGCCGCTTCAATACATTAGCCGGCCCTAGATACTACGTACAAATTAATTGGAGCTTGCGCCGAATTACAATATATATATACTCGTCTATATACGAAAATTTTTCGTTAGTAAGTTCGATTATCTGGGAGCTAAATGCTAATTACAAGTGGTTCTCACTGCGTTTCTCTATTTATGCAGTACATCGGAGTCGCAGACCCGAGGACAGAATGAGGAAAAAAAATCGTCGGATGAGCTGAGTTAGGAGCTGACCGTCCGCACTAGTGCGGCGGGGGCGGAGGTCGATAGTAGCCAGCGTGCGGCTGCAGCATTGAGTAGCCGGAGGAGGGCGGCGGCGCTATCCGTTGGCCTCGTCTCTGCTGCTGCTGTGGCGGCAAGCCGGCGTACGCCTGCACTCATTCCTGCCCAGTGGCCGGAACTGGCTGAAGGTTCTGCTCGGTAGCCGGTGGTGTGGCTGCCGCCTCGTCCTTTGTTCCCCCACCTGGAGTGGCGCCTTCGCCGGTGGCCTGGAAGGCCGAAGGTCGCTGCACGAACATGTTGTCAATGATGTGATCTATGTTGTCCGAGATGCCCTCCTCCTTGGCTCCACCCTTGGCCTTATGCTTTTCGGAGGGCGGGAGAATGGGAATTGCGTTGGTGGGACGACGCTGGGGCAGAGCACTTGGTCGGCTAGTGGTTTGAGCCGGCGGCACAAAGTAGGTTGTGCCACCGACCGTGTTGTAGTTCTGATACGGCTGAGCCGGCTGCGTTGCGGGCGGTGCCTGAGCGGGCGGCGGTGTGGGTTGTGTTACAACCGGAGGCCCTGCTTGGGCGTACGCCACGGCAGCCGGAGTGGTTGGCAAGTAAGCGGCACTGGCCGGATTCACATACGGTGCCTGGGGCACGGGCACTGGAACTGGCTCCGTTCCGGTCACATAGTACGGTGCCGCCTGTGCTTGCGGATATGCGGCTGCCGGCGGGGCATGTGGCTTTGGTGGTGTTGGAACTGCTCCTGCGGCAGTAGGTGGTCCCAGTTGCATGGTCTGCAGTTGGGCCTGCAGCTCCTGTTGCTGATAGGCGATCTGCATCAGAACATGGGGGTCCTGAATCATGATCTGCGATTGTTGCTGCTGCTGTTGCTGTTGAAGATGCAACTGCTGCTGCATCTGCTGTTGCTGCTGCTCAGCCAAGTGCTGTGATGCCTCCTGCTGGGAGCGACGCAAGCTGGAGTACCGCTTGGGCGCATTTCGTTGTTCCTGATGCAGTGGCTGCTGCTGCTGCTGGGGCGCCTGATTTTGGCTAGCAAGAGAATGCATCTGGACACTGCCCACATGGCTGGGATCGTTGCGTTGCTGCACCTGCTGGAGCCGCTGCGAAAGGTTTGACGTGGAAAGCGGCGTCTGTGGAGACTGCTGCGGCTGGGACGGCTGTCGTTGCTGCTGTGGCTGTTGCTGATGCTGAGGTTGCTGCTGCTGTTGTTGTTGTTGGTTGGAGCGTGGAGTGGTTGGCTTCTGGTTACGGTTGTCCAGTTGGTCTGGTCCCCGCTCCCGTTCTCGTGGCTGCTGTCCACGGCTGTTCTTCTTAAACTCCATGCCATTCTGACGTCCGGGGCCGCCGTTCATTCGCCCAAAGTTGCGATTCTTGGGCTCTCGATCACGTTCCCGCTCTCTTTCCCTCTCCCGTTCACGCTCCTGGGATCTGTGAGGATTGGAGCCACTGGCCAAGGGCTGTTGCTTCTCTGGAACCAAGCCTCCAGCACCGACGGACCGTCGGTTTTCCTTTTCCTCACGCGAGGATGATGTCCGTGGACCACGTGGCTTTCTTTCGTTGAGCGCCGGGAAGTCCTGTGGCCGCGGCGGCTTGCGCTCCTTATTGCTGGCTTTGAGGTAGGCCTGCTCGTCCTCCCAGTTTCTTGAGTATTTACTAGGGCCACGCGTATATCGCCGGCGACGTCTGGCTCTGGGCGGTGCGTCCTCGTTTCTAATGTCGTAGCCGTATGTTTGCAGCAACTCTGCACGGGATTTGGGAGCCTGCTCCGTGAAATCGAATCGATCGTGAGACCAGCGATCACCGCCTGAAGCTGGCTGCCATTTTCGCATGGTCTTTGATGCCTGTGAGATCTGTGGCGTTTGGCCAGTCGGCGTGGCACCGGCTGCCGCAAGTCCATTGAGTTCGCCATTTGGCTCCGCCGCCGCCTGGCCAGCACCGTTTTCGGGTTCGATAAGGATTTCTCCCTCGGTCTCCGCCGTTCGGTCGTCGTGCTCGTAGAAAGTGCCCCGCTTGGGGATGTACTGCGGATTGCTGCGGTCCTCGTCCACCTTCTTCTGGGCCTCACTGTCGGCTACGGAGCGGTCCATCGCTTGCTCCCCCTCGCCATCATCCGTTTCGCTGCCCCCCTCCTCGTCCTCGTCGTCCGTCTCAGATTCCTCCTCGCTCCCACTGCCACTTGCGCTGCCGCTGGCACTCTCCTCGTCGTCATAGTCCTCTCCGCCCTCCAGATCACTGGCCGTGTCGTACTCGGAGTCGTGCGGATGCGAATTGGAGTTGGGCTCCTGGGTGGGTGAGGTGCCCGGCTCGACGTCCACGGTGGCATCCGCTGGGGGCGTTACAGCCACTGGCACCTCGCTGGCAGGTGCAGCCGTAGCCTGGGGGATGTCGGTCGGGGGAGTAGCCGCCGTTGGTTTCTCCACTTCGGCCATCGCGGGGTCTCTTCGGTTTTCTGCCTCGCTACTGCTGCTGCTGCTTCTTCTGCGGAATGACATAGAACGGGATTCTTGGTGTCACTTGGGTAGCAGAGCCAGGGCTCCGTATATTAACTCACGTGCGAATTTTTGACAAGGCCTAACTACTCTAGTAAGCGTGCTCCTTGTTGGGGTAAATTCTGCAGAAAAACCAATAATTTCGCACAATTTTCTCGACAACAACGCAATCAGAAAATAGAAAGTCTAGGGTTACCTTTCTCTCGCCGCAGTGATGCCACACCGCTTGAAACGTAACGACAGGGCGAGTAGCGTAAGCAATGTGCTTACGTATTGAAGTAGTGGCAGCTCTGGTAGTTACCAGTTCACATTAATAATAAAAAGAAAACATATTCTATCACAGTTTTTTTTAATACCTTACAATATTAAGCACCATTGATAAAAATAGACCTTTAAAAAATATAAGACTAAATCCTTAGTATTTCTTGAGTGGTTATCGAAAACGGTATCGACGACTGGACATCGCTGGCCAGCTGTTGTAGGGGAAGGAAAGAGAGCGCAAAGCGGAGTTCGAATAGAGCGACAGACGGTTAATTAATATCACTTGGAATCAGAAACCGGACAAGAAGCAGACTCCGCAGAACAGGAAAAGATGTCGAAGTTTCTGGGCGTGCCGCTGAAGAAGCCGTCGGAGGTGGATGTGATCAAGCCGCTGAACAATCTCATCCAGAGCACCTACAACGGGGCATCGGAGGAGGAGAAGAGCAAGTACGCAGAGGCCGTCAACGAATTTTCGAAACAACGCAATACGGCGATTTGGAAATTCTTTGAAAAGTACGAGGCTTCGTTGGAGATTGTGTACGCGTAAGTACCACCAAGTCTTTGTGGCCTTCTTCTGGGGATCTCCCGATGAGTCACCCGCACAAAAAAGCAGCTAATCACACCCATTCCATTCGATTCGATTCCACCTGGTGCTTCTGTATTGGTGTGTTGGTCAGACATAAACAAGCTCTCGGATGACGTAGTCGTTAACTAATTGTTTTGCCTCCGGGTTTGGTTGCCTCCTCTGTATTTCCAGCTACTATGACCAGATTTGTGCGCTGGAGACCAAGATATCAGTTAGCGAACTGCAGATACCCTTTAAGTGGAAGGATGCCTTCGACAAGGGCTCCATATTCGGCGGCAAGATCAGCCTGAGTGAGTGATTCATTGCCGTGTGCCAAGTATATTTCACCACTAACACCACGGCGTCCCCCATCCACAGCTCACACCTCCTTGCTCTACGAGAAGGTCTGCGTGCTCTTCAACATTGCCGCCCTGCAGAGCAACATCGCTGCCAACCAGCCCCTGGATTCGGATGACGGCCTTAAGCTGACCATCAAACTGCTCCAGCAGAGCGCCGGCATCTTTCAGTACTTGAAGGGAGCCACGCCGGCCGCAGTGCCCTCGGAACCCACGCCCGATCTCAGCCAGGATACGCTAACCGTGCTGCAGGCTCTGATGGTCGCCCAGGCACAGGAGGTTTTCATTCTGAAGTCAATTAAGGGTATGTAGACTTTATTCACATAAGAGCACTGCCACCGTTCACATTTAAATGCTTATCTATGAGCAAAATTTAGTTGTTTACATTCGGCGATAAACTATTTTATCAGTTAAAAGCGTATAAATAGAAGTCGAGTGCGAAGACAGCCATATAAAAGTACTCAATGCAATGTAATAAGATTATCCGAAGATATTACTTTTGATACGCGGGGACAATACCCTGTTATTTCCTTTTAAATGCTTTGATAAGAACAATTGAAATGAATCATTCCATTTAACAAAAATTTCGCTATGAATAGAGGTCTAACAATTTCAAGTATTTATATTTCACCAGATAACATGAAGGACCAGATCATCGCCAAGCTTTGCTGCCAGGCGGAGGAGTCCTACGCCGATGTGCTGCGCGCCATGCAAAAGGAGTCTGTGCGCAGCCTGTGGGAGAAGGAGTGGATACCTACTATTGCTGGAAAGCAGGCGGGCTTCCATGCCCTTACCCAGTTGTACCAGAGTCTGGTGTGCCGTGCCGCCAAGAAGATTGGCGAGGAGATTGCTCGCTTGCGCAACGCCATTGATCTTTTCAAGGCGGCTCAGACGCGTGGCGGAAATGAGACCTACTTGGATGAATACTTTAGCCGCGCCAAGCGCAACTTGGCCGAGTCCACCAAGGACAACGAGTTCATCTACAACGAGATCATACCAGAGCTGAGCACCTTGACCTCTCCTGGAAAAGCCCAGTTGGCCAAGCCACTGCCCATTGCTGTCCCCATGGCTGCCAACTTTAAGGATATATTCAGCAGCCTAGTGCCCGTGGAGCTTCATCGTGCTCTCACCGCCTCCGATATGCGCCGCAATGAGATCGTCAATGTGGAGATCATGAAGTTGCGTGAGGCCACCCAGACTCTGAACGCCGTTTTGGCCAGCTTGAATCTTCCAGCGGCCGTGGAGACAGCCGATGGCAACAGTGGGCTACCACCGTCGCTAAAGGAAAAGGCCAATGAAGTTCGCCAGAAGGGCGGCATTGAGAATGTGCAGACAATGCTTAAGGATCTTCCCGAGCTACTGAACCGCAACCGCGAGATCCTCGACGAAACCGAGCGGCTCTTGGACGAAGAACGCGACTCCGATAACCAGTTGCGGGCACAGTTCAAGGAGCGTTGGACTCGCATCAGCTCCGACAAGCTAACAGAGATGTTCCGCACCAACGCGAAGAAGTATCGCGAAGTCATCACCAATGCCATCGAAGCCGACAAGGTGGTCCGCCAGAAGTTTGAGGCCAACCAGAAGGGCATCCAACTCCTGTCTTTGCCACCCGATCAAATCCAACAGTCTCTGCCCTCGGCCAGCGGCAGTGTGGACCCCAACTGCTCCAGCGTGCAGCGTCTAAAGAAGCTGATGGACGACGTGGAGACCATTAAGGCGGAGCGTGAGGCCATTGAGTCCGAGCTGAAGGGGGCCACGTTCAACATGAAGGACGAATTTTTGATCGCCCTGCAGAAGGATGGTGCTATTGACGAGCCCGCCCTTTCGTTGGCTCGTATTGGCCAAGTGCTCAATCCCCTGCAGCAGCAGGTGCGCGAGAGCGTGGAGCGTCAGCAGTCCTTGGTCACCGAGATCCAGAGCGCCCATGGTGCCTTTGTCTCTGAAACGGGTAGCTGCGGCAGCTCGCGGGATACTTTATACCAGGAGCTAGCAACCGCCTTCGATAGCTACATTGAACTTTCTGGAAATCTGCAGGAGGGCACCAAGTTCTACAACGACCTCACACAGTTGCTGGTTGTGTTCCAGAACAAGATCAGCGACTTTGTGTTCGCCCGCAAGACAGAGAAGGAGGAGCTGCTCAAGGACTTGACCACAGAGTCCAGCCGCCAGGCTTGTCCGGCCACCCCGGCCCTGCCCTCGCACTATGCATCCACATCGGGCAGTGGCAGCGGTAAGTGAAGCACCTCAAGCCTATCTAAACAGATTACAGAAACTGTTAATTTCCTTCAGATATTCCACCTGGCTCCGCACCCAGTGTGCCACCTGCTGCATCAGCGGCCAACATTCCGTATCCGGCCCAAGTGCAAGGCATGCCTATTCCATATGGAGCCCAACCAGGTGTGCCCTACCCCGCCTACGTGCCCGCTCCGATGCCGCAGAGCTTCAATCCATACGCCACCTTGCCGTATCCTGGTAGTAAGTTAATATCGCCGCTTAAAATTAATTTTCATTAATGCTGAGCATCTTCTGCAGACTATCAGTACCAGGGATTCCCGCAGGGACCGCCACCCGGCCACTACGGAACATACCCGGGCAGTTATGCCAACCAGCAGGGCGGATATCCCAACCAGAAGCCCCCTGGCTGGTAAATGGCGCTGTAGCTGTAATCAAGTTCATGTCCACATGTGCACAGTATGTTCCGCCCAAGGGTCAATCGCATGGCAGAGCCTCAGATGAGTCTGGATGGTGGACAGACAAGATGGGTGGTATTTGGCATTTAATGCTCCGTGTTCTGGTTCTGTTTGGAAATTGTATCATACATGTTGATGGCTTATTGGATTTTAATCTCATATATGCAACAATATTATCACGTATCACAGTAAACGTTCTTACCCTAGACACGTGTGTTAAGCTAGAGGCAGTTACTTTTTCCTAGTCTGCGGAAGAACTCGCGCTTTATTTCGGCAATTACGCGTGGATCACACATGCTGCTCACTAGAAGCTCACAAGTGGAACTAATAGGAGTTGTCTCCGGTGGGTTGGCAGCTGCTCGGAATCTCTTGGAGTTGGCGTTGAGGAGCAGTTTGTACTCCTCGTGGGGCATCACTTCCAAAGGGCGCACTGATAGGTTGATACCGTTCAACAAAGTTTTCCAATCCGCTTGGCTCATGTAGTCGGTATCGTAGAGCTGTCGGGTGCTCTGGCCACTCTCTAAGTTATGCACCGCCTGCTCGAACTGGGCAAAGAGATCGCTGGGCTTGGTAGACACGTTATCCAGCTGGTTGGGATTCAGCAAATACTGCTTAACTTGATTGCTCTCCCCCCTGACAAAGCTCTCCACGATGTGCATGGCCAGAAACTCGTCCAACATCAGGTCCGTGTCCACCTTTAGCGGAACCCAGTAGTTGACACTCAGCGACGTGGACTTGGCCTCAACGTAGTGCCACCAGTTACGCGGCACGATTAGTACGTCGCCCGGCTGCAGGTTGCAGTGATAGGCCTGTCGGCTAAGATGCTCGTAGCTCTGAATCTTTGCCGGATCCGGGGCGTAAAAGTTCTCCAGACAGTAGACACTGGTCTCCTCGTAGGGTATCCTGGTGCTCTGCAGCGGCGTCTCGGGCGGAAAGAGCAGCCACGACTTGCAGCCATGCACCTGCACCACTATGTTCACGCCAAAGGTGTCGTAGTGACAAGGTGTGTTGGCCTGCTCCGATCCCAGCCAGAAGCGGTAGTCGTTGCCGTTGTCCAGGAAGCCGAAGCTAGAGAAATCGATGCCGCTCCGGCAACTAAGTGGCACTTCGTCGGCTTTCTTGTACTGGTACGCCGCCCAGTGGGTGTGCTCCTTCTTCAGCACGTCGTACTTCCGCAGGAATTGCTCCATGTTAAGCTGCTGACAGGATTTGGTCCGCTTTCGCTCCCACTGCGGCGTACTACTGTCCGCCAAGGCCATCAGCTCGAAGGCTGGCAAACAGGTGGCCTCCTGGTCGAATCGCTTGCACCAGTCGTGGAGGGATCCCTCGAAGCACGCCCATTTCAGCGGAAACTGGTCCAGTACCAAAGGCACGTGGGTGTTCAGGATGAGATCCCTAAGTTTGGAGTTCACTTCCATGTTTTGTTTACTTTCTTGTGGCAGTATAAAATATGTCTTCTTATGGTCACACTGTGCATAGAACACTTTTTGCCGGGATTATTTAAATTAAATGAAACTATCAGCTACATAATGTGCCTCTGGTAAATTCCTAATCTAATCTAACGTTTAATTCACGTTCACTATGTTCCTGCCTAATGATGGATTAATGATTCAGCTGGAACTGCTTTTAGAGCATGCAAGTTTATTTGATTTCCTTAGAATTCATATCCTTGGCTTAGCTGGTGATGCACTTGGTCATCCTCATCAGCCTTTGACAGTATGTCCCCTCATTCGTGCGGAAGCTGCGCCCAATGCGGCTAAGAATAGGATTAGTAACTTCATTTTGGTTAAATGGTCTTCTATTGGCCGCCTTATATATCCAATGGGATCCAAGTGGATCTAAATAATTCGCTATGGATTATGGTGCCATTTAGATTAAACTCCAACTAATCCAGTTGTCACACATACTTTCTATTTAATTATATAATTATTAACTATGATTAAAAATGAACTTTTAAGTGTCAAAAATTTGTATCTCTTCTTAAATCAATTTTGTTTATTCCATCCATTTGACTTTTTCCAATCCCTTTTCTTTTTACTAAGTTTCGAAAAATGGAAATGGTTAAGATTAGAAATACTAGCCTTATTTTTGTTAGCCAAGTTTGCTGAATTCTGCAACACCTATCAGGTAGATTAAATTAATCAAATTACTTTGCATTGCCTGAGATTGCAAATAAAAATGAGAGTCTTTTTCATTTAGATGTTTTATTTAGATATTTTCGATTTGGTCAAAGTTAGATCATTTCACGCGTTTCTGTTTATTTCATTTCCAACGATCGATTCCGCATTGCTGACCTTCTTCCAGTACCTTCTTTTCCCCCTTTCCTCGTCCTTGTACCCTTTCCACCTTCCCTTTTGACCGGATGCCACAATGGCAAAGATGGCCAGGATGACCGCGAAGATGATGGCCAACCTCATTTGTGTATGCCGTGTGGCCAAATGCTGACTTTTATAGGCGTAACTTATTCGGCAAAACAAATCGATTCAATATGGCGAATTTCCTTGAGATTTTAATCGAACTCAGGCTTTTAAATTTATATATTTGTAATTTAATAATAATATACCCACCTAAAGGTATGCATCTAGAAATTTGTGTTAAATTGTATAAAAAATAAATTACGCTTTACTTACAAACACTCAACAGGCTAACATATTACCAATACCACGATCTTGATCTTATTGATTTCGAGCGTGTTTCGAGTGCAAATACGATTAGGCGAAATGTTGGTTTAATTAGTAGGAATTTCGAATTACATAATTGCAATCAAGATTGCGTGAGTAACTTGTTCTGCAGATCAACTTGTCCAGTAGTTCCACATGGAACCCCGATCACTGCCCCGCACGCAAACGAGTCTTGGTTTTCAGTTGGGTTCGATTCAGTTCGGTATGGTGTGGTATGGTTTATGCTGTATTTGGTTGGATCCCGGGACTCCAGAGTTGAGCCAACACTTTGAGATAATTATTTTGATATGACGGGCGGAAGTGGCGTTAACAAGTGGCTAGAACAGCGACAACGATGGCCCGGAATTTGTTGCACATTCGGCCAAAGCGATGTTAGCCGACATTTGATTGCCAGTATGGGAATGGAAATGGGAATGGCCATGCCACTTGGCGATTCCCCTTATGACGACGGCCGTAAAAAATCGATGAGATGGTCCCATCCTCCAGTTGTCATAAAAGTGATTTACGTCTCAGTCGCCAAACTACAAGTCATTAAATCTACTTAGGCCGCGCACTCCA
Source organism: Drosophila simulans (assembly GCF_016746395.2). Taxonomy (NCBI): domain Eukaryota; kingdom Metazoa; phylum Arthropoda; class Insecta; order Diptera; family Drosophilidae; genus Drosophila; species Drosophila simulans. The sequence continues at coordinate 23,863,680 of NC_052523.2, read as the reverse complement.
TGTGCCACGGATACGGATACGGGTGAAAAGTTCAACGCTCGTGAGTCAGCAGACTTGGTCGCCGAATCGGGAAAACATAAGCTGCGAAAACAATTATGCGCCCGAGTCGCCAAAAAGCACAACAAAACACAAAAAAGACTTAAAAATGAGCAACGAGAAAAGCGAAATCAAGAAGGAAAGAACCAACATACAGCATTTGGAGGTGCGCCATCGCCATCGCCAGCGTCTGTCTGCCAGATTTGTTGTCATTATGGGGCTGTTACTTCTGGCGACTTGGCGCTGACTTATAAACATGTATCTGTATCTGCATGTGTATCTGTATCTCTATCTGTATGTCTGCGGCTTTATCTGCCGAATGAGAAACTGCGCATGCGCACGCTCGCCCGCTTCCGTTTTGATTTTTTTCTTTTTTTGGAGCCCAATCTTAAATCTTCCCATAGGGCTTAGTCAGAACATATAGCCCCTTATATAATTAGCTGGATTTTTGTCTTGTTATTTCTTGCTCCGCTGAATGGCAGCCAAATTCGCCAGACACTCACCTTTCCCCCCAACCAGTGCTCCTGGCCGCCAGTTCACCTTTGTCCAAGTCAACAAACTCGCAGCAGACAGTTCCGCCCCCCAGTTTTTGTTGTTGTCCAGCTCTTTGTCTGCTTGCCAGTATCAGCTCTTTAAGGGAATTGCACTTAAAAATCAGTCAATATTTTTATTTATCAAAACAAAGTCGTTCATGCACTTAAACCTAGCTTGATTATGCCATAATTTATTGCTTGCCGCAGTTACTTAGCTAAATGCAGTTTGGACTGGTCCTTCGGATGGGGTGTCCCTCATGGGGTACGGAATATGGGATTTCAGATCAAAACGATATGTATGAAGGTCCATAGGAAGTGCTATACGAATATTTCAGACTTAAATGATAAGCTGATTAAACTTTAGATATTAAATTTCAATAAAATATATAATCCGATTAGTTTCAACTCAGTTTGTGCTCAAATCAAAACGCCTTTCTGAACTTTAAACTCTTGGTTTTTACATTGAAATCTCGAATGAAGTCATGTCACTTTGACCTGCTCTTTGTGCTGATATGGCTGACCACATAGATGGATATGATGGATGGCACCCCACCTGGACCAGCCCACCTGTTATTGTATTCATTGCCGTTGTATAAAAATAGAACGCACCCATCGCAATTGTTAAACAATTGGTCAGGATGCTATAGATGTGATCGGGACTCGCCAGGATTGGGTATTCCAAGTGGAAACTGGACGGAAAAGGGGAGAAGCTCCCCTTGGTTAGAAGATTGAAAACAGAACGCCCGGCACCGCAGTCTTTCGAGGGTATTCCCTGGGTATTCCGAGGGTATGCCGCTGGATTACGAGATGATGTTCTGGTAGAACTGCGGCTTCTTCTGGTGCTCCTTGATGACATAGAATCCCTTGGGCTTGCCATTGCCCGCGAAGTACTTGTGGAAGCTCTGCTTGCTGACCGCCTGCGCCGGTGCATAATATGTGGGTGACTTGGGCTTCAGGGACTTGCGATACTTGGCCTTCCCGCCGCCGGCGCTGAAGCCCTTCTCGGCGGTCTCGTTCTCCCAGGGCTGGCGCCACGTGGGCACACCCTGGATGTCCAGCAGCCTATTGCGATCCGCCGCCGAGACGTGGGCGAAGTGGGGCTTCTTGGCCAGCGCCTCCTTCAGGACGGGCAGGTTCCAGTGGTAGATGCGGCCCGGCCGGCCATTCGAGCTGAAGGGAAACGAGACCTGCAATCGAAGCGCACTGATTAGACAACATTACCGGGACTCAGCGACTGGCGTCCCATAAATCAGCCGTGCTCTGGCATCTAAATCGGGAATGCCACGCACTTGCTCTTGCTCTGGCCAAGTGGAGTCGTTTGGCGTGGATTGCATTGGCTTGGAGTGGGGTGGCTCAAACAAATTGCATTTTTAATTGAGGCTCGGACTTGGTTAATGGCCTGCATATTAATTTCTGGTTCAGCCCGGGGATTGGAGCAGCAGTGGAGCAGCGATGCAGTGGAGCAACGGAGTCGTGAGAGCGTAATAATTTTCGTGCCACTGCCTGTCGGACATCCACTGACATTGACACTTGCCGCATTAATTCACAATAAGGCCATGTATTACAGCTCGGAATGCTGTTGTATGACATGGGCACCCAGAGCATGAGTATCTCCCAGATACCCAATAGCCGCTCGGGCTGACCCTATCGGGGATCTATTTATAGGACAAGCTGGCCGGGGCCCAGCGCATACCCATTTTGGGGCATTGGGGGTAACACGCATATAAATATAGCAACTGCCGTTCTTGGCTACCAACCGCTGCAAAATGGGTAATCCACTTCCACTGCCACCGCTGCTGGCAGCACATCTGCCGCTCCTCCTCGCCGCCGAGTGTTTTGCAATTTGTTTTATGCGCATGCGCACCGATGTTTATCGCGGTCTAGGTCCAAAGCTGGCCACATCTCCCCAGATCGACGGGGCTGAGAGCCAGTTCTGGCCATGGCCAGAAGGGGCCAGACCGCCAGCCCGCCAGTCAGCCAGATCCAGACCCAGTGCATTGTGTGTGTCTATGGTGTAACCTAATGGAATCCCGTTTACCTTTTTCCCGTTAGCTTTCAACGCCGACGCCTCGGCAACTGGCGATGTTGCAACTGCTGCTGCTGCTGCGACTGCTGATGCGGCTGCTGCTGCTGCTGCGGCTGGTGTGCTGGATGTCATCGTGCTGGGTGCGTTACCTTTGTGGCCAGACTTGTCCTGCTGCTCCGCGACGGAATTCTTCGCACCGGGTCCAGCATAGTAGTGCATATTTGGCGGCAATTTGATGATGAACATGTGTGAATCATCGCGCGAGGAGTGGCGTCGTGACTCAACCGCCAGTCGCTTCCTGTTGTGGCTGTTGGGCGCCTTCACCTTCATGAAGCCCATCTGGCTGCAACGACCAAGTGAGTTGGTGTGATGAATATGAATATTTCACTACTTAATTTATGGCTCACAAAACGGGGGAAGGGATGAGTTGGACATGGGACTTTAATTAGACCCAAAATAAGTGGCTGTCTAGCTTGGCAGCGCGAGAAATGTGGTGGCTATAATCCTCAGGTGTTTCTATTCAACTATGCAAACTGAGAAATGCGTAACTAAGCTATCCCATGTCCAGAATTAGCATTTCTAAGTCCCTGTAATCATTTAATCAGACAGCTAAATTGGGATGCAGTATGATGGCTTAATTAAAGTAGCTGAAGAATCTCGGAGCTTAAAATGTGCACTATTATTAATCATAGTTTAGTCTACGGTAGCACAACCCTGATTTGCCCTTAAGTAGCGCTATTAAGTAAAGTAATTTAATGCCCGGGTTTATTAATATTTTATGAGTACAAACTGCTGGTACTTAGCCCTCTGATGGTTCACCACCGAGTTTTTCCCCAGTGTGTTGGCTCACCTGAGCAGCTTCTTGTTGAGTCCATGGGCGCTTCTGGCCAGCTGCTTGGGCTGCTTGATGGCCGTCAGAGGACTCGAGCCCGCTCCTGATCGCCTGTCCAGCCGCTTGGGCCTGTGCATATGGGCGACATCCTTGGCAGCGGATGCAGTGGGCGCAGCCAGAGATACCGAATTGCTGACACCCTGGGCCATCGCGACGACGCACAGGAGGCAGTAGAGCCTACGGAATGGAGGAACAGCTTTAATGGTGAGCGTTTCATGGACCGGCGGCACTGGCAGTTTTTATGCGCGAAATTCTATAGGGGATTAGGTGGCCTGCGGCTTGCGCTCCAAGGTTCAGGGTCGTTCTGGCGGCACTCCCTTTGACAGCTGAGATGGCTCGAGGTCTTCATTTCGCGTCGGATTTCGGGGCGGCACCGGTGTCGAGTGCTCAACTTTAAATAGATGTTGTTGGGGGGCAGACCCAGTGTGAAACTGGGAAACTGGAAACCACTGAAAACTACACTCGCCGTTGCTCGAGTGTCAAGTGGTAATGAGGAAGAAAGCGGAAAACAAAGCAGATAAAAATGCAAATGGGCACGTACAATTACGGGGATGATGTGTGTGGCTATCATGGGTGAAAGAGCTGGGAAACCCAAGAGCCATGGGAGCATTAGAACCTATATCTCCACCTATCGGTGGTGTGCAATCACCGATGCCTTTCGCTTAGAATGCAACAATATGCTATTAGATTGCTGGACTTTCAGCAGGTCTTGAGGTCTCTGGAAGATCGGCTCATCGACTTTGTCAAGCGAAATGCTATTGACCGACTAAGCCAGTGCACAAAGTACCACATAGTACCACATAGTTCCTCATAGTTCCAGATAGTTCCACATGGGAGTGAGTGCAGCCCCTTGGCGGTCCGGCGCTCGTTACAAATTATCATGGAAATTGGCTGGGCTTTATGCAATAAATGTAACCGAAGGCCAGACGACGTGCCCGGCATTCGGAGCCAAGTCTTAGCCTTCCAGCTCCCAAAGATAATGCATGCAAAAACACAACGAAAAAAGAGCTCAAAAACCTTAGAAGCCAAAGAAGCTGCATAAATTTGGAGTGCAGGAAGGCGAGGAAACCAACAACGCCTCCAGGCGGGATTAGAGGCCAGTCGGGAGCAGGGAGCAGGAGCAGGAGCAGGAGCAGGGAGCTGGAACTGATGGACGGGTTTATGGGAATATGGGGGCCAATCGATTTTGTGGATTGCAAATCCATGGGAGCCCAATCGAAAGCGCCCAAATCAACACGTACTTAGCACTGGCCACCACATGCTGCCTTCGTCTGGAGTGCTCCATCCACAAGCATGGAGCACACACATCCCCAACCCAAACCCCATTCCCAACCCCATCCCCATTCCGAAGCAAGCCAAACAAACACCCCAGGCGGGTTGCTCCTGCTCCTTTGTGTCCTCTGTGTGTCTGCGCTGTGGTTTTTGTGGCCATTTTCATGTTAACTCCGTATTGATAAATTGCAGAATAAGTGAATGCATTTTTTTTTTTTTTGCAATTCGTATTTATTTTGTAGCTGCCGTCCTGCTGGCCCCGAACATATGCGGCATTTTTGAATTATTAATGAATTACCAGGCACAAAGGAGCCCGCAGCCATGCAACACAAGTCGATGTATGTGCAACACGAGGTTGCGTGTTGGGTTCTGGGTTCTGCAAGACAAGGCATTCGAAAAAGGGTTTTCGTGTGGAAATTCGGCAAAAGCGACACACAAGCGACTCACATCACATCACCTTCGATAATTCTTTTTGGGCCGGACATCCATACGAGTAATTCAGAAGCTTATAGTCCTTAGAAATTAGTGTATATCAAACGTTCCCATCAAAATTGTACGTTGTATAATTGTGAAAATATTGTGAGCAGAGAGTAAAAATAAAAGGGATTATTCAAAATGCGCTTTGATTTGAAGGAATTGCTACTGGTTTCCATGTCCACCAGTCCGAATGGAGTCATACGTCGCCACAAGAGATTCAACTTCGGAAAAGTGAGCTACTTGGTGCACTATGAGCTGCAGAGGGGTAAACTGATGATCTGCCATGTGAAGCGGGTTCGACGCACTCCCTCCTTGGGCAGTCGTCTGCAAAGACGTCGTCGTCTTCTGAAGCGGATGTTGCATGGAGGAAGTGCATCCACAGTGGTCGCCAAGCTGCCAGTTGCACGGGAAGATGGGTGCACTCAAACTTGTCTGCAACACAATTCCATAGCTGTGGGCGTAGAGGTGGTGATGGAAAGCACCACCAGCCAAACGCCGCACCAGGAGTGCCTCAGCAGCCAGGTGGACACCGTGGACTTGATTAGCACCATCTCCTCGGAATCACAGACCCATGATCCCGACCAGCAATTTACGACTATTGCTGTGGGTACAACGGTGCAGCTGGACAGTAGTGCCAGCCAAACGCGGATCCAAGAGTGTATTACCAGTCATGTGGACACCTCCGATTTGATCATAGCCGTTTCCAAGAATCAGCAGACATTCAATCCCGAACATGGGACCTTTGCCAGCCAAACAGATAGTAATGAACTGAACTGTCGCACCAGCCAAACGGAGTTGAGCACCACGACCACCACCACGCAGACCAAGCTGGTCAACGCTTGCCTGGGCATCCAAGCGACGGTTCACTGTACCGATGGCACGGTGCAAACCAATGAGAACCAACTACACACGAGTACCCAGACCAGCGAAGACGAGGAGATGATAATCAAACCACATGTCCAGGCCCTGTACCTCATACAAGAATCTATCCAGAACCAAAACGACCTCATCCAGAACGAGGTGATGGAAGCCGTCAATCAACTGGTTGATATCACCCTGGTCCAAATTAAGCAAATACGAATGGAGTTTGACGTGCTCCGAGAGGCGTCCTTGGAGCCCATGACACTCGAGTCGTCGAGCCAGATCGGCGATGGGCAGTCAAAGGAGAATCTAAAGGACGAAGCGGACTCCATGAAAGACTCGTTCAAGTTGAAGCCCAAATACAAGATTGCAAGGTAATGAAGAAAGTTTGCGGCTTAAATTGTTTAGCTTGTTTTTACTTGAGCTCAAAGGGATTTGGAATAATTTAGTCACATGACGCATATAAGCAGAATAGCCCAGCTGCACATATTACATTTTCACACGTTCATCTTAAATCACTTCAGGGAAATTCCGTCAATTTTTTAATTTTTAAGAATGCCAAGCTATATGCGAGTTCCATAAAGAACAGAAATATTTTTATAGATTTGAGCAGGAATACTGCAGTGAGATTTGCCAGGCCAATAACAATAAAAGCTGATTTCGCAGGCAACTAAAAGCCCCCATCCCCCCATCCGCAGATTCGCCATGGACAAGAGGTATTCCATTGGTTCCTCGTGGGCCTGTACGATGAAGTGTAAGGGCTGTGGTCTGCACATGCACCGCACCAGGCAGCGCGTGGCCAGCGAGTAGGTGACTCAGATGCCCATAGCCAATCCGCACTCATGTACATATTCTATGTCCCGTAGAAACCATGAAACCCAAACGGAAGAGGAGGAGACGAAGAGCGCGGTGGGCATGGACGAGGTGGCCACGCAGACGGCCAAGGAGCGTGCACGCTGGACTCTCATGCGCAGCTAGAGAGGATCCTCGATGTCCTGGCAACTTACCCCAGCAGCCGGGCCGCCGTTCCCATCCAGCTTGGACTCATGTTGATGAACTTGTACTTGCCGACTGACACTTTTAGCATGTGGCAAGCGACGATTCCGAGTAAAAGCAATCGAATCAGAGTTTCAAAGTCTTTTGCTTGTGGCGCCAAACGCTGGGAAGGTGCATCTAAAAAATCGCGTCAACGAGCGGGGTTTTCAGTTCGGAATTCGGTATCTTTGCCACTCGGATTCGGATTTTCAAGTTCCGCAGCTCGACCGCAGATACGTCCGCACACGATAAAATCTCGCCAAAGACTGAATGAAGCGGGCCGGTCGTCGTCGCAGTTTATGCCACAGAAACAGAACGAAGCCACCGAGTGGATTCGGGTAGTTCAGCTGGGTGCTGCGCCATGTGTAAGTGACCATCATGACTAACCCACCACGTTGGTTTGACCCGTGCCCGGGCAGAATCACTCTGGTTCTCGGAAGTGACGTTGGGAACTGGGAGTTTTTGAGTTGCTATGCAAATATGTATTTCCTGCTTTCTAAGATGGATTTTTTCATTAGTCTTATTTTGTCATAGTTTTTAAATATAAGTTTTGATAACATACTTTTTAATTAGAGCTCGAAGATTTTTAAATGCTTGCCTGCTCCTAAGAATAAATTTTATAAAATAAGTTATGTTTATCAGCCCATATCCTTGCCAAATGAAAGGGTATTCGCAATTCGCTGCTTGCAGAACGATTCTTGGCTCTTTCTTCTCCGCCTTTGGTTATTCGTGGAGTGGCTTCGACTGCGAGTTTGGAGTTCGGCTTTTTGTTTACGTACCCGTGCCCCAAGCCGCCTGCCCCACACCATATTTTACCCATTTTTCCGACGGTATGCAAAAGGCAACAAACAACAATAACAAAAGTCACGCTTAACGACTGTGACGTCGCCGCGACTTGGCCAGGTCCGAGCCCATCCCACCATGCCCCCTTCCCTGCAGCGCTGCCACTTTGTATGGCCAGTGTCCAGTCTGCAGATCGGGACCGGCTCCTAAAAGCCAGGCCAAATAATAAACATGCAAGTGCCGCATGGCGTGGCATAGAAAAGAATAAAGAGTGGCGGCCAAAAAGCTGCGGAGCTGGGGTGTGAATGTGCGGAGACATCTGTGACATCCCATGGAAGCTTGGGAGTAGCCCGCTGCTCCGCTGATTGATTACGAGGATGGTACAGTGGTCCATCGTTCATGGGAAACGCCCCCGTGCAAAGGGGTTGCAGTTTAATTGAGATTTATTTATGGTATGTGCGCGGTCAAAGACAAAAGAACCCGCTCTGCCCAACCCAATCCCAACCCAATCCCAGTCCGAATCCCAGGTCAGGTTCCCATCAGGAGCCACGTCCATAATAACGAGCAAACAATGCGCTACGTTCCCGGCATCTCTGGCAATATTTGGACAGTGGGCAATTGGAGAACTCCAATTGTGCGGCTGCTGTTTCAGTGGTTGTTATCGATGATGTTGTATGGGCCGAGCCACTTCAGAACTCCGGCACTTCAGCGGATTGGGTTGGAAATTGGGTGGACGCCGCCGCCTGCTTGTTATTGTCAATTGTTGGCTATGAGTGGCATTGGTTTTGCTTTAGGCCTTTCCTTTGCAAGTGGCAGCCTTTGTTTTGGACAAGTTAACAGATTGCAATTGCAATTGCAATTCCAGGTGGCCAGTGTTCGCGTGTTAGAGTGTGTGGGTGACATTCTAACTGTCTGGATGTGGCCTGGAATTCGTAACTCCCATGCTCATGCCATGACCATACCCATACCTATCATCGATGGCCAGTTTGGGGCTAAGTGGCATGTTGCGGTCCACTCATACAGCAATTTTGGGGCAGCTTTAAGTGGTGCAGGCAAAAAAATGTGTGAGAAAATTAAAAAGCTAAGCAGAATCTAGTTAAATGCAAGTTCCGTTGTTGTTTTCTTCATTTTATACAACTTGTATGATCGATATTTATTTGATATATAGCCCTTTTTGTAATTTGATTCAGAATTGTTTCCAGTGCAGAGCCAACATCAAAGTGCACGCCCACCTCGAGTTCAGCTCGTTAAGCTCAATTAGGCATTCGCAATTTCTAGCTGCTCAGCTCCTCGTTCTATAATTCTATATCAGAGCACAACTTTCACTTTACCTGCGAACAATGGCCACAAATTCGCAGACATGAAGGGACAAAAACTTTGGGAAAATCACAACAAAATGGCAGACGACAGGCAACGAAGGCAAAATGGCGTCCGTTTCCTTCCGGTCTGCAGATTGAGTTGCCAAAAAAAAAAAAAAAAAGCGAAGACAGAAATCCTAGAACTTGGAAGAGTGAGACTTTGGCTTGCCTTTTGGCCCGCTGGAATGGGAATCTGTGGCCTTTGTGGCCATAAAGTAAACCACCTACCATAAAGCTGCCATAAAAAAGTGTGCTGAGAGGCAATCATTTCCATTTCCCAGAAGTACCTGCTATGCCAGGTACTTGCAAATTTCCGCAAGCGGCCGCAAATGATTAATGTCAATAGACGTTGGCCGATAGAAAAGCGCTGGAATCATTCAAGAAAGCTGCCAGGTTCTGGGGAGCCAGCAGCCATGTGGGTCGTGAACCCGGCGAATCGAGGACAGCGCCGATCCGCAAGCGTCGTGTGGGTGCACAAGTTCAAGTGGTGCGGTGGCCCAGGTGATTCAGCTGGTTCTCTTCGATCTGTTGGATCTGTTCGATCTGTGGGCTCTGCTGGTCAGGTGCCGCGGTGGATAACCTCGATAAGTTGAAAATTGCCGGGCGTAGGCATAAATGCTTGCACTTGGAAAAGAATTCCCAGCATGTTCATGACCAAAGGCAATATAAGCTTTGGTTCATTTCAGGGTGTATAGTGTGTGGAGAGTAAATTTAAAACGTGGTCCTTCAAGCCGGCTACTTATGGTCAAAAATGTAGTAGTATTTGTTATGGAAAATGGGAAATCAGGTACTAAGTTCCTCATTTTTCCGAGTATATATGTATATAGGTATTGCAATTACGGTCGCCATGAGACAGCAATTTGGGGTGAGCGAAAATCGTCCACGCCTACCAAGCACAATAATTAGCTGGGCGATCTAATGAGGAATTCGAAAGTAGCAACGCCTGCACCCAGGGATATGACGACGGTTGTTTGTTTCGTCTATCAACGTTTTTTTTCCACGCTTATTCACTGTTTGTTGGCCATGCCAGGCATGTCCAGCAATTTCACCGCTCGTTCAAACGGCGGCGGCATTTGCCTATGGCTTATTTTATTTGCCACGTCACTCCCGCCGCACATGCGCATTGCTCAGCGAATGTGACAGGTGAGCCAGGGAAAACCTTTTGGCTGGGAAACCACGGGAGCACGCGATCCGATCCGATCCGATCCGAAACGAAGCGAGCTGGCCGATCCAAAAGTAATGGAATGCTCAGCTTCAAGGGTCATTGTCATCGCATGCAGACTGGAGTAGTGACTCCCGTGTGGCGGCGGTTCTCTAATTCTCCAATTCAATTACCGACTGCATTCTCGACGGCCCCACACGGCGTCACCAAGTGCAACTGCGACTGCAGACAATCCCATCCAGCTGCAATTTAGCTAACGGCGGTTCTGCATTAGGCCATATTTGGCTGGATCCGGTAAATGCTTTCGGACGCCTTGATTGACAGCCCATAGAAATCGGGGAAATTGAGGTGTTGACAGAGTGTCAACCGAAAAGGATCTGGCGGCCCCAAATTAATCACAGGGGCTCAGTCTATTCACCATGGATCACGATACAAAACAAAATGTATAAACAGTTTTTATTTCTAGTTTAGAAATGAGAACTAATGGGCTTAAAAACATGCAGTTCTACGTGTTGCTACTAAATATGATTCAAGCACGTGTTCGACAGACTTTTTTTAAAAATAATAAAATACATTGTTGGTAATAATGTCTTGAAAAACCTGTGATAGGTTTTAAAACTCGTAAAACTCATATTTTTTAAAACTCATCATTTTTTAAGTTTAGTGCGGATATTATAAATGGAATGTTTCAAGTGGACGTAGTTATGATAATACCATTACAATTTTTAAGATTTTTAAATAAACAATGGGTTGTTCTGAATTGCAATTTTGTGCTAAAAAATTTAAGTGTTCGCGCCAAGCTACGTACTAAAATCTAAAAATACCAAACAAGAATACCAACTGCATTTGTTGTTAGGCCTTTCTCCGTGGTGGATTTATTGAACAACCGAAGTGCGGTCACACTGCAAGCTAATTTGGAAAATCTTAGCGAAAATTTTGTAAAAAGTGGTGTTTGTGTATTGAAAAGCCTCAGAATTGGTTTGAAAATGACGTCGCTGGACCCGGCGCCAAACAAAACGTGGGAGCTGTCGCTGTACGAGCTGCAGCGCAAGCCGCAGGAGGTGATCACGGACAGCACGGAGATCGCGGTGTCCCCGCGGAGCCTCCACAGCGAACTGATGTGTCCCATCTGCCTGGACATGCTGAAGAAGACGATGACGACGAAGGAGTGCCTGCATCGCTTCTGCTCCGACTGCATTGTGACCGCCCTGCGCTCGGGCAACAAGGAGTGCCCCACGTGCCGCAAGAAGCTCGTCTCCAAGCGCTCCCTGCGCGCCGATCCCAACTTCGACCTGCTCATCTCGAAGATCTACCCCAGTCGCGAGGAGTACGAGGCCATCCAGGAGAAGGTGATGGCCAAGTTCAACCAGACGCAGTCGCAGCAGGCGCTGGTCAACTCCATCAACGAGGGCATCAAGCTGCAGTCCCAGAACCGGCCACAAAGATTCCGCACCAAGGGCGGCGGCGGTGGTGGTGGTGGAGGAGGTGGTAATGGAAATGGTGCTGCCAATGTCGCAGCTCCGCCTGCCCCAGGTGCACCCACTGCTGTGGGCCGCAATGCCTCCAACCAATTGCACGTCCACGACACAGCCTCCAATGATAGCAACAGCAACACCAACAGCATTGATCGCGAGAACCGAGATCCGGGTCATTCGGGCACATCGGCAGCATCGGCCATAACGAGCGCCTCGAATGCGGCGCCCTCCTCGTCGGCAAACTCGGGCGCCAGCACATCCGCCACCCGGATGCAGGTGGACGACGCTTCCAATCCGCCCTCGATGCGGAGCACTCCCTCACCGGTGCCCTCCAACTCTAGCAGCTCCAAGCCGAAGCGCGCCATGTCGGTGCTGACTTCGGAGCGGTCCGAGGAGTCCGAGTCGGACTCACAGATGGACTGCCGCACCGAGGGTGACTCCAACATCGACACAGAGGGCGAGGGCAATGGCGAGCTGGGCATCAACGATGAGATCGAGCTCGTCTTCAAGCCGCATCCCACGGAGATGTCGGCGGACAACCAGCTCATACGGGCGCTCAAGGAGAACTGTGTGCGCTACATCAAGACCACAGCCAATGCCACCGTCGATCATCTCAGCAAGTATCTGGCCATGCGGCTCACGCTCGACCTGGGCGCCGATTTGCCAGAGGCCTGTCGCGTGCTCAACTTCTGCATCTACGTTGCTCCACAGCCACAGCAGTTGGTCATCCTGAATGGCAACCAGACTTTGCACCAGGTCAACGACAAATTCTGGAAGGTGGGTTTGCGCTTGCACAACTTTTCACGGTCTCCATTCTAATGTCTGTATGCTTTTAGGTAAACAAACCCATGGAAATGTATTACTCGTGGAAGAAAACCTAAGCTGCACGAAGCGTTTTAGTATTAGGCCGTTTATTTCTGAAATGGAAATATGTCTAGCTGTAGAGCTTAACGCACGTATATAAAGCATTCATGTACCACAAAATATATTTAATTGTAAGTTAAAGGTTTCCTTATTCAGTTTTCGGAATCCCTCGCTATAAGTCAACAGATCTATATTACTTCGTCAACAATATTTTACGAATAATCAATACATATGTGTATCGGTTGCATTCCGCATCAGATTTATTTTATTCCCTAGTGCGTAGAACATTACAAGGCATACATATAAACAACTATATTTTTAAGTTAAGTAAAGAGTGGCTCATCTGTGGGTTTAGTAGAATGTGAATGTTTGGTGAGCTTAGGCTCTAGCACGACTCGGAAGCCACAATGAGATAGGAGGACGGTTTCCGTTTCTTCGTTGTATGACTATGACTAAACTGCGGTCTTCTATACACTTGGACGATTGTGGCAGCCTCCAAGGCACTGGGAAAGGTAAAGATAGGAGCTGGGTCAAGTACGGTGCTCCAAAGGTAACCATGTGACTTTGGTAGGCGTTGCACAGTGCACACAAAAACATCGATTTGCACCGACTTTATCATTTTGGCACCCGACGCATCTTATCAGCGATGGCGTCCCTGAAGTCTCGAAAATCGCTGCTGCCCTCGATTTCGTTGCGACATTTGCTCTGGATGCGATAGAGCCCGCTGCTGATGTCCGTGCGATCGGCGCTGAGCATGCGCCTGGAGAGATCCTGCTCCAGGTCGTAGGGCAGGCCCAGATCGACCAGTTCGTCCACCTCGTCCTGGGTGAAGGTGCGCTGATGCTCCGCCAGAAACTCGGCGCACTTCTCGTAAATGTCCAAGTACTGCTCGGCCTCGTCCTTGTCGCCGGACCGCCTCGTCTCCATGAACTTGCGCAGCAGTCTGGTGGCCTCCGCATCCAGCAGCGTCTCGTGCACACTGTTCGACAGCACGTAGATCCTCCGCACCTCGGCGACAGTCATGTTACTGCATCCGCAGAAGCACCTTATCATCTGCAGGGTCTTGTTCTAGCGATAGCACACAAAAGTCCAATGATGAGTAAGTGACTTCCTTGCCCACCTTTTCCTTGTTTCTACTCACCTTGCTCGAACTGCTGGCCATATCGAATGTTTGGTGTATCTGCCTCTAGATTTGGGTGTATCTCTTTATGGATTATGTTTACTTGACGACAGGTGGAGACACACCTTGCTTACTCTTACTTTCTATTGTTGTGCTTTTTACTTGTGACCGGCACGATTTTTAACCCACGAATTTTATTGGTCAACAACTAGGGCAGTGTGATTGCGCAGAGGTGTGCCGAAAATACAACAATTGCCTTGGGTGAACTAGATCTGGTCAGTCTGAATGAGTTTGAATTGCGAACTTGTAGCCCGCGCTATTCCAAAATATTAACTATTGCTTGGGTACAATCAATTCATTTAAACAATGAATAATCTTCAAGTTAAGTTCCCACATTAACCTCGCACAATGCCAACTATTACCACTACTCGATCAGCAATTAATCGCTGGCTTTTGGAATTTCTAAGGAATCTCATACTTTATTAGGAAAATACATACATACATAACTGAAACGCTTGTAAACAATAAAAAAGTCTGCCACTCAATTGCACCTACAGCTTGGACTTGAGCGCCTTCATTAGCTTCTCCAGCTTGAGAGCCTTCTGGAAGTCGCCGCTGATCTTCAGCTTGCCGGTCATGTAGGCGGGAGCCGCCTTCAGTTTACCCGAGAACATGTCGAAGAAGTTGTTCGAGTTCATGGTGAGCGTGGCGTCGGGAACGGCAGGTGGCGTTCCGGCACCGCAGGATCCGGAGCCGTTCTTCAGGTCCAGGAACCAGGTGCCCTGCTCGGCGCCGCTGATGTTGAACTGGAAGACAGCCTGCGTCTTCGAGACGATCTCGGGCGAGAGGAGAGATTCGATTTTCCGGAACAGCTGCGGAATCTTGGCGTCTCCTCCACTTGCGGGAGCAGCAGCAGCATCTCCTGCCGCAGCTTCAGTCTCTACCGGAGCTCCCTTCTCCTCCACGAAGAAGTCCACCATCAGCTTGTCGGCGTTCTCGCGGATGCAGGCGTAGTCAGTGAGATCGGTGATGCCCGCCGATTCCAGCACCTCGTCGTCCACAAAGAACTGACCAGTGGACTGCCTGGGCTCACGGGTCAGGATTGCGTAGGCCGCATCGGCCATGATCTCCGGCTTGCGTGACCACTGGGCGGAATCTGGACCCGTCAGCATCTCGATGGCCGCCGTGTGAATGGCAGTGCGCGGCCACAGAGCGTTGACGGAGATTCCCTGGTCCTTGAACTCCGCGGCCATGCCGAGCACACACATGGACATGCCGTACTTGGCCATGGTGTAGGCCACATGGGGGCCAAACCACTTGGCCTTCATGCTCAGCGGCGGCGAGATGTTGAGAATGTGGGCGTGGTTGCTCTTCTTCAGGTATGGCAGGCACACCTTGGACACCAGGAAGGTGCCTCGAGTATTGATGTTGTGCATCAGATCGTAGCGCTTCATGTCCGTATCCGGGGTGTTGGTCAGCGAGATGGCGCTGGCGTTGTTGACCACAATGTCGATGCCACCGAACTTGGCCACCGCGGCCTCCACGGCGCTGCGCACCTGTTGCTCATCCCGCACATCCACCACGCAGGGATAGGCCTTTCCGCCGGCCTTCTCGATCTCCTCCGCAGCCGAGTAGATGGTGCCCGGCAGCTTGGGATGCGGCTCCGCCGTCTTGGCCGCCACCACAATGTTGGCTCCATCGCGGGCCGCCTTTAGAGCAATCTCCTTGCCAATTCCGCGCGAGGCTCCCGTGATGAACAGGGTCCGTCCTGCTAGTTTTCCTGTGTTGATCATCCTGTCCAAAGTTTAAAGACCGCTCGCCGTGAGATCTCGATTCCCACTGGTAACGGTGACAGTGCTCTCAATCGAAGATTCCAAGAGAAAGTCCAAAGTGCAGATTCAACCGATTTGATCCACACAACAAGTCGTCGAGTTTCATGCACGCACACACACTCGCCGCTCTCACGCACACTGCCTTCGCCTGTTCCCCGGTGTGGCAACCTTCATCTTTGACTTGACAAAATCTGGCAGCACTCGACACGAACTATTGCGCTAGCCCATATTTATTTGAAAAATGCATTTGAAATAAACGCACTGATAGCAGTGAATTTTTATGTTGTTCAAAGTTTTTTCGTAGATAAATTGCAAGAAACAAAACCAAAAACAATTTTTACTAGTAGATATTTTAATAATTATCACTTTTTATAAATTCACAACTAGCAAAATCATGTTTTTTGTCAAAAAAAATGTTTGAAAACACAAAACGTGATCCCATCTCTAGGGTTCAGACCAATGGCGGTACCTATCGATAAGCCGTTGATAGCTGATGGTAGCCATGTTATCAAATTCAAATTCCAGAGCCACTTTCTACATCGTCAGAACTTCTCATCAAAAAAGCCGAGTAAAACTTAGAACGGCTACCAAGTACTTTTATTAGTTCTAACTCTACCTATCATATACAAAAATGGCACACAATGGAAAACAACGATTCATCTATAAAATTCAACGCCCAACAACTACCTTCTGCATGTTTAACTACTCCAAATTCCTGTTAGTGCAACCATATGGGTTCTAAAGTTCGTAGGCCCGGTCGCCGTTCTGTGATTGTTAAATGAGGGTGTCCTCGTCCTGTCCCTCGAAGACCATTAACAGCGAGTGCTGCGAGGGTGAGCGGCCCAGGGTCAACCCACCCAAGGATCCATCCGGCGAGAGCAGGCCAGTCTGCAGGCTGTTGTTGTCCCGATAGCCGGAGGTGGAGGATGTCTGCGAAACGGAGTCCCAGGAAATCTCGCCCAGGGTCTTTGCCTGCGCCTGCGGGGCCTGTTCCTCTTGCGAGGTGACCTACGTGTGAAAAACATATGTATGTTTTAAGGGGCTAAAACCTCTCTGGTTGACTTACAATGCTGGGTGGTTCCATGGGCGTCAGGCGACTGCGCTTAAGCCTAAAGGTCTTCCGGCTGGCGGCCTTGGATCGCTGCAGGCGCGAACGGGTATGATCGCCGGAACTGTCCTCCGCCGGGCTCTCGGGTGAGAGCGGTGTGGTGGACGTCTCCCCGGATGAGTGCCGGAACTCCACGGACGAAACGAAGCGCAGCTTGGGCGGCTGGGCCTTGAAGGGAGCTTGCTGCAACGACTGCGAATGCGAGAGATGCGAGGGCACGGCGGAGGCGGCACCGGTACCAATACCACCGCCCGATCCATGTCCTGATCCGCTCGGCGTGGCCCCCACCAGCGTGGGCGCCGATCCTGCGTCCGCCTCGCCGCTCTGGCTCTCGCTGGTCGTCGTGTGCGGATCCCTGCCCGTGGAGCTGCTCGAAAGCGACTCCCGCGGCGGGTGCAGCGTCTGCTGCGACAGCGTGTCGCTGGGCGTGCAGATCCCGCCGGATCCGCTGCGCGAGTCGATCGGCACGGCGGAGACGTGGGAGTGCGAGGCCTGGCCCGTGGTGGTTCCTGTGAAGATAGATATGAGTGAAGGTCTTTGCTGCGACTTGTGGGCTTCAGCCGCACTAGTTGCCGCCGGTGTGTCGCTCTTCTTCTGCTCGGAACTCTCGCGATCTGTGGAGACTGAAACATGAGTGGGTGTGTGGCGCAAGGATTTCGATTCCGTCCGCTCCGGCCACTTACCGTAGCGTTTCTCCTCCAGCTCGTCGCGAAGGTCCCGCAGCTCCCTGGCCAGTTCCAGCAGCAGAGCTCCCTTAGACTTAATCCCGCCCTGCGGCGGAGTTCCGCGCAATCGCTCCCGGATGATGAACTGCATGTGTCGTTCGTGATCCCCAATGGGTGGTTGCGAGATCTGGAAGATATCAATCCTTAATGTAGCTCGATTCGATTAGTTTAGGAGTATGGTTGTGGGGCTTTGAAGTGCAGGTCGGGAAACTACTTGAGGGTATCAAAAGATATTGTAATCGGTTTACAGATATGCACCATAAGAAATTATAATAGTAAGTTACTCAAGAAAGGAAACTTGTAACTCGGTATGGGGAACTTGGGTTCATGTTACCCATGGCACAATAAGTCATCACTCCACTCTCAGCTCAACTTGTATGAACCATTATCTAAAAGTTATCCCTTTAAACACGATTACTGCAAAGATGGTTAATAGGGTTGGGGTCACCAGCAGTGACCATACACCCAAGGCAAAATCCCTCGTTGGTGTCAACAAAGTAGAAATGAATATCGAAGGCCCCCCATTTCTTACCTTGTGCAGAATGAAGGGCAGCAGGACAATGTAGAGGGGCGTTCGGTGGGTGACCACAAACTCCATAAAGCTCCAGAGATCCGGCGCAGCCTCGTTGCGCCTACCGAGATCCCTCATCACCCGAACGATGCGCGGCCACTCGTTGGAGAGCCGGCTCTCGAAGCAGATGCACACGATGCGCAGGGCTAAGAAGGCGGCCTGGTAGAGGGACCCGGAGATGCGGGCTGGGCGCTTGGCATCCCGACTGCCGGTGAAGGTGAGTGAGCCGGCGCGTAGGTCGCCGGTCACCCGGTTGATCTGGGACACGGCCTGCCCGGTACGACCCGCCGGCGGACTCATCGCATTCAACACGGCAGTCAGCAGGAAGGAAACGTCCGACATCTTCAACTCGCCCACGTCGGAAACGCCGCGGCCCGAGCAAACCTTCAGACACAGTGGCATTATCAGATGCATTAGAAAGCCCTCGGCCTTTTCCTGCGTGGCAAATTCGGCGCTCCCGCCGCATATCTGGACCAGGGAGAAACAGTCCACGGGGCTGACCACCTGCAGGGCCACCAAACGCACCACGGCCGAGCAGAAAAAGGCCGGCGGATTCTGAGACATGAGCGCTGCTCCTGCGCTGGAGACGCCCTCGGGAATGCCGGGCTCGTTGACGATCAGATTCTGCACCGTGCTGATGAGCGTTTTCATCTGCTGCCAGTGCAGCACGTACGAGTGCCGTATGATCGTCTCGTGGATGCCCTTCAGCAGTCCGGCGGCCGCCTCCCAGTCCGTATTCCTCCTGATCGATGGCTTCTTTGAGATCTTGAGGAACACCTTGTCGATGCGCCGTAGAATGGTTACCAGTGCGTTGCGCAATGTATCGTTGGACCACTCCGCCCGCGGCAGAACCGCCTGCATATAGCGTTGCAGACCCCGACAGGCCATGGACTCCGGATCATAGGGCGACACCTTAAGCAGGGAATGCGCGATGTCCGCCAGACGAATGTGACACTTGGCGTCCAGAACCTCTGTGGGTTTCGTATCACTGGGCATCTTCTTGGCCAGCTCTGCCAGACGTACGGTGGATTTCGTAAGGAAATCGGCCACCACGGAGAGCAACACGTCACGTGGTCTTCGGTACTCGGTGCGTATCATTTCGGAATCCTCGGCAGAGTCCATCATGTTCTTGGTGCGAGCATCGGTCATGTACTTGGGATGCGTTTCCTCTTCAAAGTCCAGGCCGGGTGAACAGGGAGGCCCCCGGCTGCAGTTGCGCTGCGAGGAGCCCTTGTGCTCCGGACTGTTCCGATAGGGTCCATTGTAGCTCTTGGCCAGACCCTCGCAGTTGTGCACCATGGTGCGAATGGCCACCGCCAGCTGGAGGATTATATCTCGCTCAGACTTTCCCTGCAGCGGAATATAGCTGGGCGATTGGATCTGTTGCAGATAGCAGGGCAGAATGGCCTCCAAAATTATCTAAAAGGATCAATGGTAAGTAGGATTTATATATAGATCGAAAGTAGGGACTCACTAGCATTTGGTATCCTCGTGTGCTCTCTGCGGAGTAGGAGACGACCATGACACATAAGGTAATGCAGTCCAAAACGGTCACGTCGTCATCCTCGTCATGGTAACAAAAATCGATGGCCTTGAGGGGCTTGGGTTCCTTGACCAGCTCCGCTATGTTTAGAGGATCCGGCGAGGGATCCTCGAGACTGAGTAGCAGGTTGAACAGACAGCTCGACTGCACCTTGTGGGCTTCTCCGTACGTACCATCCTCATCCGTGTCGAGAATGGCGGAAACGGAACCAAACATTTGCAGGATAAATGGCTTCCGGTTGAGCAGATAGAACTGCTTTACCGCATACTCAATGGTGGTGGTGATGAGCTTGTTAGTCTGATGCAGGGAATAGACTTGCAGCAGGGTGGGCATAATCATGAAGTATCCGTTCGTGGAGAAGATGTTCTTGAAGTTGAAGGCGGCGTTGATGAAGGTTGCCATCACATAGCGCATGATGCACGAATCTTCGGCGTGCAGAATGGAGGCGCCGGAAAGGACGTTCAGAAAGAGTTGGATGTCCGCTGAGTAGGCGAAATTCCCAGCCATGGCCTCGAACATGCGGGCGATCAGCCGCACCCACATGAACTTGTGCAGGACGTCCAACCCGAGCAGCACCTTTCCGTACTCGCCACCATGGTGCAGATCCAGATCCACCTCGAGTGCCTTGCGCGGAAAGGAGGGCAGCTTCATCAGCTCCTCGTGCAGGAACACCACCCGCTGCACCACCATGTCCACGTTCTTTAGAATAGCCCATGTCAGGTGAACCTTTCCGATCTCCACAAACTTCTTGGTAAGCTCCTGCTTCTGAAGTGCCAGGAAGGACTCCTCAGGGCGCATAAGCATCAGACGCACCTCAGGGTATTGAGATCTCTTGAAGAAGTACAGATCACGGATGTACCAGTTGGGATTGAGGATTTTACTGCTCTTATAGTCTACTAGACAGTAGTGACTGGTGTTCTTCTCATCGATGGGATAGTAATCCAAGGCCTCCTTGAGCAACTGGCAGAAAAGAGTATCCTCCTGGACGGGAAACTGAGAGGGTATGTTGTAGTCATCATCCGCTGGTCCGTGGACAACAATCTTTTTGGCAGCGGGCACATTGGCAGTTAGAAGGATGGATGCATCGCACTGCTCCTTTCGCAGAATCTGCTTGAGATCCTTGAACATAATTCCATGCACCGAGTGCACCACCATCCACAGCACAGATAAGGCAGAGCCAACGAGCTAGGAAGAGAGGTTTCTTGAGTAATCTATTTGTGATCATGAATTGCAGTACCCACCTCTTGCTTCAATTCGTTGGAAGATCTGACGTAGAACATGATGTATCCTATAATCGAGTTGTAGAGCGCAAATGCCGCCTGTTGGGGCAGACGGGGCACGAATCGGATGAGGTGTCGCAGGAGCTTGAACATCTGATCCTGGCGATCGCGAGTCAGCCGCTCAAAGACATAGCGCAGAAACAGAGCTGACTCCTCCACCAAGCAAACCCAGATCACCTGGTAGGCAATCTCATATACCGCATTGCCATCCGATCCAATGGCGGCATCGTCCAGGCAGCCAACGATCTGCATTACGGAGGAGCAGAGAACGGATGGGAAGAGAGAGTGGGCGTGGTGCAGGTGCGATGACATGCGGGTGCCATCAAGGTCCTCCTCGATCTCATGGTCCTCCAGCTTCTCCATTCCGGGCTCATGGGAGGCCTGTTGACTTATGGGTATCATGGTGATCAGGAAGCTGTGGCGCTCCGCCCGCTGCTTGTCCCTCTGCTGGCGCAGGGCATTTCGGATGGCCTCGGTCTGTTGCATCTTGCGACTCTTGGTTGCGGTGACCAAGGATCGCTGAAAGACAAAAATGCATTAGACCATAAACAAAGATACCCTCCCGACCAGTACATAACCCAGGGTCTCCGCGGCCTTCTCACTCACATGTCTATCTTGGTTCAGGGTTACGTCCATGTCCTTTGTCTGCTGGACTGGCATCCATGGTGGATCCACCACCGGCAGGCTTTCAATGCCAATCTTGGGCGACGGTAGGGTGAACTCGATGCCACCTGGTGGCACCTTGAAGGTCACATCGTGGGCATTCTCCTCCATTCGAGGCCAGACATGGAAACGACACTTCCACAACACCAGATAGCGCTGAATGGCTCCAATCCTTATGTCCGGATCCTTGTGCTTCAAAGCCCTCTGCATGATGTCGAAGGCAAAGTTCTGGGCCTTTACCGAACCCATCAGAAATACGGCGGCACTTGAGGTGGCCGTATCGTGATTAGTCTCTAGGAGGAGTTCCCAAGCGGCGGGCATGGCCTCGATGACCATCTCCTCGGTGAGCACAACTGCACCCTTTAGCAAGGTGGCCAGTGGAAAATGGAACAAGTTACGTATGTGAATGCGGATAAACTTCAGGATGGGTGGTTCCTCCTGCATCTTCTTTTCCTTCTCCTGTCGAAAAGCTTTGGCCAACTTCTCCGCCATTTCCAGATCAGGATCGTCACTAATCCTATAAGCATGTATATATTATATATATATTTGGGTAACATATGAATACTACCTACCGATCTTTGCGTGACAAACTATCCTTTCGCTTGGACGGAGATGTCTGAGTGGAACTCTGCTCCGATACTTTTCTAGTGGAGCGAGCTCGAGATGTATGTGGCTTACTGGAGGTGATGATAGTGGGCTCCACATTCGGATGGTCTGCATCGAAGGTGAATCCAAACTCCTCGCCATAGACCTACCAAGTAGTAATATGTTTTTAACTAAAGTTTCACTTCTGTCAAGGACCTCCTACCTTTCTGGTGGCTTTGACCAAACGAGTGCAGGATCGCATGTGTCGCTTATAGCAAAATGGATGACAATATCCTTTGTGGGTGCAGTAGTAGTTATAGCTGGACATAAGATCGATGATTGCCTTTAGCCACGGCATATTCTTGGCCGTATCATCGTTTTCATTCGAGTCCGTTGGTGACTCCGGCTGCTGATCGTCGCTGAGAATTCCCGGTGATTCCTCGCCACCACTGATCATGCCCTGCTCCGAGGTGTCACTGCGATCGGAGAGCGAGGAAACCTTGCGACGTGATTGCATATTGACTGAAGGTATTAAGATAAGTTTAAGATAATAATCAAATAAGCTATAAGTTTTACTTACAGTCGGTTTCGATATCCTTGCTGTCCTTGGTGTTGCGGCGAAGCTTCAGTGAGCGACGCTTGAAGGATCCTCCCGTTGTGGTGGCAGTGCCTCGTCTCAGCAGGAATGGTCGTACAGCCGATGCAGTGGGTCGACGAGCTAGGAGTAATAGTATATTATATATATAATATATATAGTTTGTAGATGTTACCTTCTTCACCCTCCTTGGTCAGCGTTGTGTTGCTGCTGTTCTCTGATTCATTGTCCGGTTCGTGGAGTACGAAGGATATCTTTCGCTCCGACTGGCCGGCGCCATCGTTCCCGGCTGCTATCGACTGCAGGCTCTGGGCGGAGGTCTGCGAGTGACCCATGGAGCTGAGGGCCATGGACCAGCGCCGATTGGCCTCGCGGTATACCTTCTCCCAGGGCGCCGGCTTGTCGCGATGGATCAGCTTGGATGTCTTTGGTAGCATCAGGTAGGTGTCCCGCAAAAACGCCGTAATCTCGAAGAGCAGCACACAGGCGATCAGCTTCAAGGAGTGCGGGCAATCATTGCCGTGCGGATTGACCGATGTTTCGTCCAGGAAGTCCTCCTCCTCGTCCTGCTGCAGCAATTCGCGCTGCTTCTCGGGATCCGTGAGACTCGCATTGACCGCTTCGTACTGCAGTCGCTCCGTGAACAGAATCTCCTCCAGCCTGGCTCCCACCATCTCTGCCCACTGGTGGAACATCTTCCCGGCTGCCCGTTGCAGGATGTGGGTGCGCCTGGCGCTCGTTTGGCTCACCTGCTGCTTCATCTGATTGAGATTGATGTTTGCGCCCGAGGCCCGGTAGCTGCCCACGTTCTGCTTCATCCAGGCGGGCCACTGACCCTTGTTGCACAGGTGGACAAAGTGGGCGCACTCCAGCAGGAAGGTGGCCCGAGCCACGAGGGGAGCTTGTGGCTGCAGAACATAACGGAAAGTTAAGAAAGTGACTCCCAATGAGGTAAGATATGTACTGACCAGATCCAGAACGGCGGCCACCAGCTGGGGATCGGGAAAGGAGCCGGGGGCACAGGTCTCCAGCAGGAAGGAAAGCCGAAGCATGCCCACGCGCACCGGTTCGGTGGGCACCAGCTTGCGCTCCTTGAGGATGACCACCTCCGACTCCCGCGGACCGTCGCACATGTCCGAGGAGCTGCGGCGACTGAAGTCCGCCGTCTCCTCGATGCCGCCCACCTTCTTCTTGCCCTTCACAATGCCGCCGAAACGGTTCAGCCGCCGCTCGACGCGTCGCTTGGCGCGCTGAATGGACCGCCCAATGCCATCGCTCGACCGGCCGCGCTGGATCTTCAGCGAGGCGTGCCGCATGAACGTTGAGGAGATCTCCGGGTTGAGCGACCCGATCTCCAGATCGATGGACGATGCCTCCTTGGGCGTGCCGCGGAACCAGCGCACCAAGCCGCTGAGCCGTCCCAGCGAATTGCGTTCCGAGCTGGACGTGGAGTCGGACAACAGGGCGCGTTCGCTGTGCCGCGGAGTCAACGTGGGTCGCACCCCAGTGGTCCTGCGCCGGAAGTTGCTCAGTGGCGACTGGCTGGTCTTGTAGTGCTCCTCGCAAGCCTCCGTCTCCAGCAGGCTCTGAAATATAGGAGGCGGGGATGAGCTTCAGATTGAGATTTAGGGTTTCTTCTCACCACGGCGCAGGCGGACGAAGTGCTGCGTTTCTTCAGCAGAAGACGTCGCTGGGAACGGTTGTCGTCGTTTTGCAGACTCTGATTTGCATTGGCCTGCGGAATGTGTCTGCAATATGGGATTTGGATCAATAATCCTCCTGCTATTTGATTTTGGTTACTCACCTGATCACACGAGTGGTCTGCGCCGAAGGACCCTTTTTGTGTGGCCTCGGAGTGACGGCCAGGATGCCACTGAGGGCCACCAGGCGAAACGGACCGCCGTGGGCGCCCTTCACATAGGTGACCAGCTGCCGGATGTCACCGTAGAGGGCTATGTTCTCCGGACCCTTCAGATCCTTGCTGGCCTCCACAAAGCGGCTGACCAGCGGCTTGAAGACCGCTCCAACCACCTGGGCCTCGGCACCGCCGCTCATGCCGCCGCTAAAATTGGTCGAATAGCCGCCCTGACCTGGTACGCCGCCAATATCGGTGTTAGCATTTTTAAATCCACTCTGACGTTTATGAGCTATTGCATCATTTCATACATACATACATATATATATATATACAACGTATTGGTGGTGACAGTAAAGAATCGGGAGGGACAACTCAAAAGCATTAGCAAAATTCTCGGCATGCATAATGGGAAAATAGAACCACAAACAGCATGGGGGATGCGGATTCCGGCCGGAAGAGCAAATCAAAAGTCGAATCAAAGGGAAGCCCAACTCAAAATGGCCAATGGAACTCATAAGTCTGGTTGGATCGATTATTAAATGGGGGATTTGGTGCGCCTACAATTGGTTGGCATCCAAGCCCAGCATTTGCGGTCTAGCATCTGGCCAGAAACTAAGTTGACACTTACTCAGTGGCGACAGCAGGGAGCTGGGATCCACGCAGAAGGCCAGGAAGGCATGGAAGTAGTCGATGAGTTCCGGCAGCGGTGAAGTCTTCACCATCTCCTGCATAAAGCGCTTGGTCCTTTGACCAGCCTGCCGCAACATTCTCGACAGGATCTTCTGGCACTGGTTGCGCAGGAAGTCAGCAGGTGGCCCCCGAACACCTAGAAGTATGTTAAATATCATCAATATTTCATTGGATTTCATTGGAAAAAGCTAGTGTCAACCTACCATCATTGCATCCGTGTGGACATCCCAGGACCTGCAGAGCTCTCCTCGTTATACTCATCGAGATCTCGTGGGCATGCTCGCCCAACTTAAGCACACCCATTTCAATCAGCAGCTCGCAGATGTTCAGACCCGCTTCCAAAACTCGGAGTGAGCAAACCTGTGCCGGATCCCGCTTGAAAACATTGCTGATGGCCAGCAGAATTATCTCGTAGTCAATGCCGCCATCGCGAGTTATATAAAAGGAGGAACCCGGCGCCTCCGACTCATCCACGCCCGTGTAGTCGATGTGGGAGTCCGTGTGGGAACGCAGCATTTGACCACGGTACCGGGTGGTGGTGCTGCCCATGCCAGTGCTACCATTGCCACCACCGTTTCCAGTCTTGCCAGCAATACTGCCGCCATTACTCAAGGCATCCAGCTGGGAGTCGATGGAGCCCTGTAGGAAAATAATTGGGTTTTAGCCGTAGTTCATTATCATATCTTGAGTGGGAACTTATTTTGCGAAGGACAAACTTCACCGACCAGGTCGTAATCATAACAATGATAATGGCTCACCTGACGCTTCATGTAATCGGGCGAAGGTGTGGGCGTGTGCTCCGTAACCGTAATGATGGGATTCCGGGGATAGAAGGCCGTGGAACGCGGACAGGTGGCCTGCGATGGCCTTGGGGCCTTGGGTGGCTCAACGTATCTGTAAAATCTTGTATTTTGTAGGATACGTGCGAGAAAGCGTGTGTGTGGCATTAGTCAAAAAACGGCGTGCGGCAAGCTGAGGATTCAGGGGTTATTCGGGGGATATCCAGGTGAAAGTGGGGTAAAAGGTGAGCAAGAAACAGACTTGGACAGGTGCCAAAAGGGTAGCATACAAGAGGTGGTGAAAAGGGGGAAAACCATTGTGGGCTTAGAGCACATAAAGCATAGAGTGTGGTTCTTGGAGTTCGAAATGCAAATCGTTGTCAGTTAGGTTCTTGGTAGGCCGAAACTCACCCGCTATCAAGCAGACAGCTGGTTGTTCATCGGAGAAAGTAGTACAAGGCATGGGTTATAGAAGATATAGCATTAGCATATAGCACGAGAGCAAAGAATGAGTCTCTGAAGAGTGTGGAATTTCGAGAATCGTTTGGAAGTGTCACCTGTATATGGTGTCTATGGCATGTGTGTTCTTGGTTCTGGTGTCAGAGGCCTGATTGAGAGTCAGTCGTATTCTTTGGATTTTGGCTAGCTCCGGGATTTAGATTTACCTGAGACTGGGCATGGACTTGCCCTTGATCAAGTTACTGGCTGGTTCGCGACTTATCATCGAGGCAGATCGCGATAGCTTCTTCTCACCCGTGTCCAGGCTGCGATGGTACTCCTATATGATAGGATAGAACAATATTACTATCGATCAGTATGAACATGCGCACATTTAGATAACATTAAACTCTCAAGCCAAACAAACACCATTTAGATTGTAACATTTATATGGGGATTATAAGCGGGCACCAGGCAGAAACACTTAAGAACATTAAACATAGGTTTTTGCTCCGCTTACTGCATGTTGCAGTGGTGTCTTGCCATTGGCTGAGTTTGTGTCGAGCCCTACTTTTTCCAAATTCTTCTCCGACTTTGAGAACATCTTTGTCTCCACGAAAGCCCGAAGATCGGCCATCTTAACGCGTTTCTTCTTCTCACTGCCGCGTCTTTCCGTGGTGCTTGGCGCACTTTGAGGTTCTTCTAAAGAGTTGGATAAAAGTATAAATCAAAAGGGGTAATCAAATCGGCCCAACTTTTAACTCACCTGCTACACAGGCAGTCACAGTGGGCGATGGATCGGGTATTTCAATGTAATCCTTAACCACAGAACTGCCTGGACTATCCCGACTATTGCTGCCGGGTCCCTGGTACAGTGAGATCTCGATTTGCGGTATGGGCAAAGAGTTCGAGCGCTTGCGAGGTTGATTCAAGGTGATGGCCGCCTCCTCACCAATGTCACTGAGTCTGAATTAGGAATGGCAACTAGGTAAGTTTTACATGTTATACAAGTAAGTTATTTTAAAGTCCCACCGATTGTATAGATACTGCAGGCTCCAGAAGATGCCCTCCTCCTGCCAATGCGAGATGAAGAGGCAGCGGAGCACAGCCACGTCCAGGAAAGTGGCCGCGGATACATCCGCCTTGATACTTTCCGACTTATCGGAGTCCGTCTCTTTTTCGATGGATGCACTGCGCTTCTCCTTCATCGAGGCACCGCGCATGAGTTCCTGCTGATCAAACTCGAACTTGGTGGAGGGCACTTTATCCTTGTCCCGGGAGTTCATTGACTGTCGACTTCCTCGACGACTCTGGGATTGTTGCTGTTGCAGCAGACTGGCATCGGCCTGGTTAAAAGATACTTCAGTTATTACTTAGTTACATAGTTTAGGAACTTACCGTAAAGAATGAGTTATCCATTAGTTGTGGCGCCGAAGGCAGCCTAAATATGACCACACGTTCATCCTCCACGCTGGAGGCTTCTTCTGGTATGGTTTCGGGAAAGGCGAACTCCTTGGGCGAAGAAACCCAGGAACCCTAGATTAGGGAAAAGTTAAAAACAATTATTTTTGTAGATTTTGTATAAACAAACCTCCTCGTCCTGCCTTCCATAGTCTGAGATACCGCTCTGTGGCGAATCCGCCTTGGGCGACATGGCATCCGCACTGAGTGAGTGTTTCCGGGCGGGGAAAACATCCGTGGATCCTTTCGGAGTGGGTGCACACAGCAGGTTTCGAGCCTTGGGCTTTACGGGAGCTGTAAAGCATGGAGCACCGGGTGCTCGATTGTCCCACATTCCCTGCCAGAGCTTAATGCCATTCTCCAGGCGAAAGTTCTGGAAATCCGATTCCTTTAGGTGGTGTATAATAGGTGCAAATAGGTACACAAAGAGCTGAAAGGGGGGGTATTAAATAAGTATGTCTATATTAACTTGGGTTTAACATACCGTAATAGTTGGTACAGAAAACAAGTACTGATCAATGGACTTCGACTTGGGTTCCGTCGCATCTCCCAAGCCCAGATCCTCGCCGCCTTCATCATCAGCACATTCCTCGGCGGCGTACAGCAGAATCCACTGCATGGTGTAGAGCAGCTTGGTCTCCACAGGACCAATGGCCTGCATGTCCTTGACGCGATTGTAGAGCAGAGCGGCACAGGCGTGCATAACATGTGGCAGAGCTCCTTGCAACAGGCGCCATCGGGGAATCACACCCAAGCCCTTCGTGAGGGGTGGTGACAGGCCGAACTGGATGTTCTGCACAAGCACTTTCTCAAAGGACTACAAAGTGGGGTACATAAATATTAAGCTAAAAACCTATTAAACTTGAAACACTCACCTTGCAGGCTTCCTTTGACTCCTGAACATCGTAGGTATAATAAGAAATTGTTCAATTTATAATAAAACGTTTAAAGTAGATGTGGTTTAAAGCTACCAAGATTACAGCAAAACAAAGGGGTCTTTAGACAAAAAACCAATCTTAAACATAGGCACATAAAACATTTAACATATACAATATAAAGGGAATCAAATTAAGCTTTTAACCTCAATATTACACATATTTTGCATATAATATGATTCTGGTTAAACATTGAGCAAACAAGCTTTGGAAAAGAAGGGGGTTATCGCTACTACAAACATTTATAACTTACATGGTGTCCCGGTGCATGTTGACAAAACTACATTCAGATTCAGACAAATTGCGAAAGATTTTACAATGTTAATTTGTACAGTTTGTCATTGTAGTTGTGATTTTAGTTGGGTTGTGTTTAAAGCATACTGAATGTACTACACACAAGCGCAGGAAAAGTTTCCAAGTCTACATTAAGCTAGGCAAAAAGTGGAGCATACTTTTATGGGTGGCCAATAAAACTATGTTCCTATCGGTATGAAACTTTTCCTGGTGGCCTGGTGTAAATGAAAGACAGGTCTGTTGTTCAGTTTGTGAAGGAAGGTGGCCGTGTTAGTAGTTGTTAAAGAAAAAATATAAATCGAATGCAGGAAAGTATATAAAACATCAAACATCAAAGTTAGGTCTCAAATTTGGCTCCCGATTTTCCATGATTTTGCCGGAGTGAAATCAAAAGTAGAAGACATTGAACACAATTTCTGGGCTTCAATACGAATTGCTTGCGCCAATCTGAATGCCAATCGTTTTGGGTTTCGGTATGTTACACAGTCCATCCTTACAACAAACACGCATAGCGAATATACAGCACCCATTTGTGTGGGGGGAATGGTTCCTCAAATGGTTCTTGGCCATCTTAGCTCTTTTCGTTTTCTATCTTTGGCAATTGACTTAATGCTGTTGGCCAAACTCACCAGACAGGTAGACTCGTGCAGCTTGCCCAGCTTGGGCCGGATGAAGGGCGCTATTTGGCGCCACAGGAATGTTTGCACGGACACCGGCAAGCCGAGGTCCTGCAGTCCACTGTCCTGGTCAAAGTCAAAGTCATCGTTGTTGTTGTTCGCCCCATGGCTGTTGTTGTTCGTCTGCAGGTTGTTGTTGTTGGTGGTGTTGCTTGCTGCTCCTCCCGTTGCGGCTGTCCCCGCGGCATTGGTCACCATGGTGGCCAGCTGGAATGGCACAAGGACACAAATCAAATGGCGTGCAACAGCTGGCTGTGCCGAGCCCCATTCATAAAACCAAGACGGGTTGGGGCATTGCGCCATTAGCATATGTGCAACAGGTGTTTGCGTGCGCAGGCCCAACACGCTGCTCCTGTTGATTTCCACTTTGTTTTTGCCAGCGACTAGGTCAGTGCCATCACGGCACTCCCCCGCTGCCGAAAAACCGACCAAGATTTCGGTCCTGGGACGCTGCGCAGAACGCAGACTCCGCATCAGCGGCGAGAACGAGGCGACTGGGTTATAGATACAGAACTGGGTTTCTGGTATACATGCTAATTTGGGGCAAAAATTTTCACAGACTTATATAACCCGAGCTGGGATTGTGGAAAATTTCACTTTTCCGCGATTAATTGCCGTCGCTCCGTCAATTGTTTGGCACTTAGCACACACTCAAATCAAACGTGGCCAACGATTCGCTTGATTGGTGCCGCACCCAGTGGAAATCGCTTCTGGCCATCGCTTCAACCAACTGGGCTGGGCTCCTTGGACAGTCGTCACTAATTGCAGGACCTTTTCCTGGGCTGGCGCCCGTACGGGGACCCAGAAGCACTTTTTGTTTGATTTCAATTTGTGTATTTTCCCGTTTTTTTGCCCTTTTTCCTGCAGTCCAACCAGTTTTTTTTTGTAGTTCTGCAAGGGCTTACCTTGATTTGCGCGTAGCCAGTTTCGGATAACGTTTACTGCTGGAGCGTTCGGATGCAACTGAGACAAGCGTCGTTAACTGACGAGCTCTGAGCTCCCCGTCGTTGTTATCCTCTCAGCCGGCCGCGTCCTCAGTTTGCCATCGTTTCCAATGCCGACAGCAGCAGGCCAGCAGTGCGTATACAGGATATTTTGCCGAGAAACACACACAAACGCAGAGAGTCGTGCCACCACCCGCACTCAGTATTAAGTATACGCACTGAATGGACGGGCAAAAAGGCTGCTCTCCGTGTAAGGGGTGTCCTTGCACTTGTTATGGCATGCCATAACACACTCGCACATCGGGACACCCTGTTTGCGAAGCACACTTATCAATGATAACAAATGCCTGAGGGTGGGCATTGCGTATACGCCGTGGTGTGGCCATTAGTACTCCTTGGTCTACGAGTCTCTGGGATGCGACTGCGAATAAATAGTGTGGTATTAAAGTAGTAATGGCCAAACATAAGTCACTGTCCCTATCGGACTTGAGTGGAAATTAAATCCATCGCCTTTGTTCATTAATTAATCTTCTAGTTGATTAAGCACACTTTGCTTTATCTTGGCTAAGTTCATCCTAGGTTATTTTATTTTAACATAAGTAAAAGAACCTAAGCCTTTGAGAAATATTTTAAATTACTTGATTACCATCACCAGTTGTTTACATAAATGAGTTCTATAAATACAAGCACACGATTTCAGTCTCAAGGGGCTATTTATCAATGACTTGCGCACATTAATCTGCGCAGATTCGTGGCAACAATCGGCTGCTGATAGCAGCTGTTCAATCAAGGACCAAATCGGCCTAAATACCCATGCACCAGTTACCCGCTTGACAACAGGTGGTGCCCCAAGGAGTAAACAATAACACAGCCAGGGAGGCTGCGCGGCCAAAAGCCGAGCCGAGATCTCAATGGATTGAGAGACAGGACAGCCCAGAGAGTGGGTCCGAAGAGCATCAGCCGGAAGTTGGGCACACAGCTGGGCTCAAAACTGGGTCAAAGGAGGGCCTGTCCGATGGCACGTACGTGTGTACATGTACATTGGCATAGAATGTCAAGGACATGGGTGCATGGAAATGGATGTGCCGGCAAAGTCAATGGCCTGCTTGGCTTAATTGCCACTTCCTTGCCAGATTTGCCGCCTTTTAAGCACCTCGCTTACCCTTCAGGCTTGATCGGTCATTATATACCCACCACCACCCATTTACCTATGCAAACAATTCGAGCATTCAGTTGTTGCTGTACATTTTTGCTCCGAATACGCTTCGTGTATCTGTGTCATAGTTTTTATAAATAGCACGCATTAAAATGTTGTAGAGGCGGCACACAAGGCACAAGAAGGCGCCTGAGGGGCCAGTAATGCGCCTTCTATGTAGATGAGATGCCAACGAGGAATAGAATGCTTTTGGAGCATGTATAGTGTATAAATATTGAAAATGCTGGTGTTCAGGTGTTCTGGCAGCGGACAAACAAGAAATCGGGCATTTAACACCCCCACATACGACCGGCTGACAAAACATTTCGAATGATAACAGGCAAGACCTGAGGAATACGTACGTACGCTTGCCAAAAAGACGATCAGGGTCGATGAGTGTATAAATATATACTTGTATAGGCCACATTTATAGTACATAGCCCCATAGCCCACCAAAGCATCTAAACATACCCCGTAAATCCTCAGCATGGAGGCGCAATCTATTGCGCAGCGCTAAACAATCAATTCCCAACCCCAATCCTCCCGCCTGAATGAGAAATCTTTCCCAGAAAATATTATCTGCAAAATCATCTGTAACATCGAATGATATTCAACACTATCCGGCTGGGAATGCCACAAGCGATTATTATTTTGCCTTCACGAACGAAATAAAAAGAAAAATTCACAGAATAGTCGAAAAAAAAACAAAATGCTTAAAAATAGCCCGGCCAGAGAGCGGACAACAAATGGCTCTGGCTCCATAGGAGAGCCCCCCAATATCTGGTGGTCGATGGTCCATGGGATCCCAAAAGAGAGTGGCATTCGAAAAAGTTCCCCAAGATGAAAGTAAATTCTTGCCATCGCACAACTACACCATATATTTCGGTGTGTGTATAGCCTTGCGCAGGAAAAGAGCGTCCGTTTCGTCATCCATTCGTATTCGTATTCGTATTCGTTTTTGAATTCGTTTTCGAAGCTATAGCTATAGCTGTATCTGTATCTGTATCTGTATCTGTATCTGTATCTGTGTCTGAGCGCTCGGCGATCGGCTGGTTGGCTTTCACCTCAGAATTACCTTGCCGTACTGCCGCTGACGAATAACGTTCAGTCGAGACCGAGCTCATCCGCGATACAGTTGATTTTCGCATCAAACAGACAAAATGGTGAGTGCCCAGTCGGCCAAGGAGTCTTCACACATCTTCCACCGATATCCAGTGATATCTTTGTATATAAAATATATGCAGCAGCTGAAAACGCAACATTTTCCACACTCGAACTAATGCCAAACTCCCAAATCTTTTTCGATTCCGTTGACAGGCTGATGTTCCAAAGCGTGAAGTTGAAAGTAAGTTAAGACCCCGCACAAAAAGGATTATCTCTAACCTCAAACGAAATCCATCGAAGTTAAACCAATAAAACATATTAAATAAAAGAGGTAACGGAAAACCCAGCAGAAAGGACTAAAACGCAGTAAAAATATCCATGAAAATACAGATTACATAATGTGCGCGTGTGAGATACACAACAAAAAGTACACAAAAGTCGGTGAACATATTTCGTAATCACTTGGAATATATCGCATACATATAAGCGTGCCTATATATAACACTATGCGGAAAATTTTCATTAAGGAATGCTGTCGTCTATATGCATCGCCTGAGCTATTTTCATCGATCGACCATCGAAACCAGGACGGATAAAGGTTGCCAACACAATTCCGGTAGAGAAAATGTAGTGCAAAGTTAAGTTTTCGGTTTGCGTTATAGAAAAGCCGCGGAAAACAATGAAAATCGTGTGTGTATATGTCGCGAACCCGAACGCGCGATCCTCGTCTTCGAGCCGAAATGCTGGTCGTTTAGAGATCTAATTTTGGCCAAGTTATTTCTTCAGATTTATTTTCGATCAAACGCACAGCGAAAGAGATGAGCAAACTACGCGACTTTGTGTGTATATACGCCTATATACCGTGTATATAGCGCAGACGAGGGCGAAGGCGTTCGGTTCGGGTGTCGGATTACGTATACGTAGTGTGTTCTCGGGGCTGGCAACTCTCCCAGATCCGCGCACTCACGCATACACACACTAAGTAGGCAATGCCCAGCCATGTCAAGATTTTCATGATGACCAAAAATGTGCGTACCAGAAATTTCAGGGTTACCGCATCGACCCCGTTTTCGAAAAAAAAGGGTGGTCAACACCCACCTCTGCTGAAGTATTTTTAAAACAATTAATGAGGCAGCATAACAAAAAAAGAAACAATAATTTGATGGATTGACGTTTGATCGACTACCATGAAGATGTAAATGCTAATCGAGTTCCTTTTGCGCAGATGTCGAATTCGTTTTCGAAGTCATGGGCTCCCCCGGTGAGGGCATTGATGCCGTCGACCTAGGTGATGCCCTCCGCGCTCTGAACTTGAACCCCACCTTGGCGCTGATCGAGAAATTGGGCGGCACCAAGAAGCGCAACGAGAAGAAGATCAAGCTGGATGAGTTCCTGCCCATCTACTCACAGGTCAAGAAGGAGAAGGAGCAGGGCTGCTACGAGGACTTCATCGAGTGCTTGAAGCTCTACGACAAGGAGGAGAACGGCACCATGATGCTGGCTGAGCTGCAGCACGCCCTGCTGGCGCTTGGTGAGTAATCTGCTTGCATATACCCTGGGATATGCCTCTAAATCATTGTGTGCCCTACAGGTGAGAGCTTGGATGACGAGCAGGTGGAGACCCTGTTCGCCGACTGCATGGATCCCGAGGATGATGAAGGATTTATCCCCTACTCTCGTAAGTATTCGTTCCATGGACGATCCTGATCTAATGTTTTTTGTGCATAAACGATTTGTAAACGCCGTTTGTCTATTCCACATGTCACTCTTTGTCTGCGCACAAACCAAAAATCCCCACCATTCTGCACTGTGCACTTTGTACCACCAACTCGACCTGAAAAACACCAACAAACCCAAAAATATGTGTATGCGTGTATCCATGTTTGCGTGTCCATTCCTCCAACACTACACTCGAAAAAAAACCGTCCAACTCCCGAATGTCAATCGTATGGTCTCTGCACGGTGATTGCGTCTTGTTTACCCGCCGTTTGTCGTCGATCCACTTGAAATTGAATGAAAACAGAGTTCGTCCAGCGCCTGATGAGCGATCCCGTCGTCTTCGACTAAACAGTAAGTAGGGATGGAGCCCATGGCCACTTCGCCGATCTCTGGATGTCTACTTGTCCAACAAACTTGAGGAATCCCTTGCTAATATTGACCTCTTCTCCGTCTACTCCACAGCATTCCTCGCCAGAATGTGTGACAGACCCGATCAGCTGAAATAGTTGAAAACAACAGCTTCAACAACAACAACCAACAACAACAACACCAACAAACTTTTAGCGACAACCATTCTCCATAGATGTTATATTCATCGCTAACTCTCTCTATCTCTCTCGTATATTATTTTAATTAAAAATTACTTCTGCTACTACAACTGCAAAATTGAACTTCAAGATAATATTATTTTTTAAAAAATAAAAAAATTTAAATTATAAAATAACGAAAAAAAACTGAAAAATATTCAAAGTTTTGTGCACATTATTTTGTTATGAATTATTTTGTTGGTTCAGCCAAAAGCAAAGCAATAGTTAATGATTATTTTATATGAGACGTGAATAAACCAAATAGCAAATAATATAATGTTTAGGCAAATTCAACATCCGAAAGCGCCCAAAAAGGCAGTTATCAAATCGCCAAATGTGTAAATTGTGGCCTCTTAGCCTTCTCAGTTTACCATGTGAATGTGTGAAAGTGAAATAAGTCAAATGTATTTAAATAAACACTAAGAATAATTGTGCGGCCGATGAGGTGTTGCACAATCAATATAAAAGAAGATCAGGGTGGTGGAAAATTTGGGATTATGCTATACAAGCAGCCTGCTTAGTAATCCAAATATTAATACAAGATTTGGCTGGCTTGTTTATTAAACTAACAGTAATAGAGAAAGTTTAACATCTTATACTGAATCCGCAAAGAAGTATCTAGATATTTTCGCCGCAGACCAAAATACGTCAGCTAAGACGCAAACCAACAATGAGAGGCAGGCGAATAAACAAAAGACCGTGTACTAAAATGTTTTTATCGTTTTTTCTCAACGAGAGAGAGCTTTCGAAATATACATTTAGCTCAGAGCTTGGTTAATATGGTTTTTGTCTCTACTTTCGTAATTATTATTCATTTATTATATTTAAATAGAAAGTGTAAAAAGGGGTGGAAACACACGCATCCTGGTATCTGCCTTCCTCGTCTATTCAACAATAACAATTCTAAACTAAACATAATAATAGCTTGGGGGTTGTGATTCCGCTGAGCTTTTGCGTCGACGTCGAATCAAAAAAGTGTCAGAAAAGTTTCGGTTAAATACGACGACTACGAATCAGTTGAAATCGAGATAACAAACCGACAAGCCGACCGAGCGGGAGCTGTCTCGCCGATTTCTAATTTGCAACAGCAAAAATCCAAATAAATTAGCAGAGTGCCAGTGAAGTGAGTGAGCGTGAGTGCAGCAAGTCGAAATATAAATATTGTCATTTACGCCGTTTCAAATTATATTTCCGCGAGCATTTCTCAGCGCTCTGTTTAAGGCTAATCGAAAGTGAACCCAAAATATATTATTCCAAGTGAAAAGGACTAGCCCAAAGATACACACACACACGCACCGAAAAATACCGACAGATCTGTAGTCCTTTTCGAGTTTTCCCGTGAGTGCAACAAATACAGACACACCACACATACATACACACACACACTCGTTCGACTTTCAATATGGCGGATGTCCTGGAGAAAAGCTCACTGCTGGATGCTGTGCCACCACTAGGCGACCCCCACCCACCGCTGCCCCACCAGCAGCTGCAACAGGAAGCAGCAGCAGCAGCAAATGCCGCACCACCAGCACCACCGCAGCAGCAACAACCACCACCGCATCAGCAGCAGCAGCCGCAACAACAGCAACTGCAACAGAAGCCAGCAAATGCGAGGGCTAATCAGGATCAAAAAGGTGAGGGCGATGCAAGATACACAGAAAAGAAATGGTTTAAAGTTAATAAAACATAGAAATTAAAAAGAGACAGTGAAATGATAAGTGATGTCAAACCAATAAGCATATAGTATAATCACTACCTTTCTATATGTGCAGTTACCTGGTATACCTGAATTTAGTAAGTTAAAGTGACTTCACAGCGCATTACGCATACGCCGTGTGTGCTTTAGAAAATCAATTAGGAAAGTTCAAGGCACGCCTCCGTAGCCCAGTTGCACCGGTGATAGCGATGGCTCAATGGCTCAATTAGGCAAATTATATTGCCGGCACACCCCAGGACATTGATGGTTATGTCAGGCGAGCATGCAGGCCGTGGACTCACGTCATGCCCGCCACATTATGCAAATGGATTTGGCCGGTTCAGCGCTCTGTGTGTGTGATCTGTTTGAGTAACCGCTTAGACCGGCAAGTTTACGGCTTTTGGGGCGCAGCTCA
Organism: Drosophila simulans; assembly: GCF_016746395.2. Classification (NCBI taxonomy): domain Eukaryota; kingdom Metazoa; phylum Arthropoda; class Insecta; order Diptera; family Drosophilidae; genus Drosophila; species Drosophila simulans. The sequence goes on along the minus strand of NC_052523.2, from coordinate 23,826,092 downwards.
AGGGGGCTCGACAGCCGGCAGGATGTGGAAGTGGCTGCATTGTGCTCTCCCAGCTCTCGGTTTAATGACCTGCAACTGTGGCAAGCCACCAACCACCCACACGGCGGCCGAGTGCAGCTTTTAATTGTTCTTGATGCCCGGCTAGGTGCAAGTGTGTATCTATCAGATACACAATATATATTTCTGGAGAGATACCGATATGGCCGACTGCGATAAAAGTTATCAGCAATTTGAGCTCGTGCACTCGTGCGATAAAAGGATTATCCCTGCACTTGTGCATACCTTATAAAAAGAAATCCAACTATAAATCTTTTCTAATCGCTCATAAAAGTCTAAAAATGTTTTTGAGTTTCAAACATTGTGGGTTTGTCAAAAAATGTGGCTCTAACTATACAAAGTATTAATACTCATATTTTTTCTGAGGTCACTGCTGCTGTGGTTGCTCTGCATTTGACCTCGTTTTAAATCGAGCTGCGTGTACCTTTTCATTCGGGGTCGCTCAGTCTGCAGAGTTCACCAGCATCAGCTGGCTGAACTAAATATTGAATTTCCTGTTGATTAGGGTATTCCCCGTGCGACGTTGCTCCATTGCGAACTATCCTCTAAAACAGTTGACTTCATTAGGGCAGTGCGATGTGTGTGCAGCGAAAAGATACACCCCTGCCTCGCGCCGGCTGAATATTAAATCAAGTGTGTTCGAGTCAAGAGCAAACCGGCTCTGCTAAATAAAAACAATAACAATGCGCTGTAGCTTTGTTTAGCGCTAATAATAAAAGTAAAAATATAGTCGTTGATTACTATCAGAGCTGTCATCTACATGAAGTCACCCCAGATCTAGATTGTACATTGCATACACATGTGCCACTCGTGTTGATAAGACTTTCTTTCTACCTGATTTTTCTGCACTTTCTTTGGCAATCATATTTAATACTAATAATAATAATGATCGTGTGACGTAATGCTGCTCAATTGAAAACAAACAAATGTATACTGCACTCAGCGTTTTTATAAATAGCCCAGAATCGCTGCAATTTCTGTCACCCATTTCGCGGTGGCTTTTCAATTATCACAAAACGCTGCCAGTCTCGTTTCTCATTTGCAGTTGGCGCTGCAATTGATTTTCCTCTCTCTCGGTCTTTGGTTTTTCCTATTGGGGGCGTGTGCCAGTTTTCCGTAGATACCTTTTTCTTAACCGAAAAGCCTTTAAAACTCTGCTAATTGTTAAGGTTTCCGCTTTGTGAAACAATTACCAAATATTTGGAGCCATATTTGTGGGGCACACCCATGCGCAAACTATTCAAGCAAGACGCATTTGGATTTTGGCCTCTGATTTTGTGACTTTGGGATACGCATGGCCTGTCCATATGGTCTTAATGATTAATTAATTGGTCTGCCGGGCGATTCAAGAATTTGTGTCCACTTATCATGCGAGCAGTCTACCTTATGGCTAATTTCTTGACTAGTAGCCACCAAGTTGTTAATGCATTCCGTATCTGATGGATGCATCTGAGAATGCGGCAAAGTTGGGCCTCGATTAATTAATTTCAAAATGAAAAGTTTGATCAATAAAGTTGGCAACGGAATATTAATAAAGTACTGCCTTAGCTCGGGTGTTTGCCTAATTGTTTTTCCGCGAGCAAAGTGTCGCTAGACACGCGACATGCAAATCCCTTCGGATCCGTGCTGCCCTCTAATTAAAGCCACAAAAGAGTTGTCAAATGGCTACGGAGCGTTGGCACCTCCAATCCAATTCCAGTTCAATAAACTCGGCTTTGGAATCTGCCCGATTTTCCACGACAGTTTTCACTTTCCCCAGTAGGAGAGGGAGTCTTCAGCTTGGGTGGGTTACCCAATCCAATCCAATGCAAGCCCAATTCCATTACCAATTCCCCATCCCAGTTGGCTTACACCGCTTTGGGCAGACGCCGCATAATTTGTTGTTCTGCTGGAAGTTGTGGCCAAGTCCATATTTGGTACACCAGCTCGTTTTGGCCGACGTATCGTGCGTGCGGCTGCCGCACTGACAATTGCCACATTTTGTGGCAGGCAATCAATAATCGAAGTGCGTCAAAAATACAAATGTTAAAGTTAACAAACCGCCTGCCAGCTCGGCCATAAATACGGGCTTGTGCGACACGAAATACGCGCCACCAGAGGTCCTAGTCAATATAGCCATAAATTTGGCTCTTGATTAATTGATAAGGTGTCGCAGTCAACTAGGGAATATAAGAATATGTTACCTATTATACTAGCAAACTATAAAACTCTTTTACCTGCGAAATGCATTTCCAAAGTAATTAACACAAGGAATAAACACGTTTAGAATACATATGAGCTTATATCGTTTTTGGCCAACAACTTTATTTTTCCATTATTTTAATTGTTGTAGCGAGAGGCGCGACCGAAACCGCCACGATATTCGACCTGTGCGGTTCCAGCACCCACATCGCCTTTCTTGTCCATTCCATAAGCGCCAGGACCGCGTCTGTAGTTCGATCTGTCCTCATCAGTTTTGGAGGCGCCTCCGAATCCACGAGGTCCCGGTCCTCCGGGTCCTCCGCGCGGACGCAGTGCGTCCGATCGATTAGTTCGCGTCAAAGTGGAGGGCACGATCTCCGGGGGCAAGTGCAGATAGCAGCGCAGTTCCTCGATGCCCTCGTTGGTCAGCAACCAGTAGAAGTGGCGCCAGGCGAACTGCTCCTTGACCCAGCCACGTGAGTGCAGCGACTGCATCACCTTGATTACTTGCAGATTGGGAATCTTGTCCAGTTCGGGGTGCTTCTGGATGGGCGAGTCCTTCTTGGCCACGAGCACGCCCTCCTTGAAGAGGTGCTCGAAGATGGCGATACGATTGGCTTTTGGAATGAACATCTTGAAATAGTCTGATTTAATTCGAAAAAATTGCCGAGTTGCAAACACGTGATCGAAAAGTTGCAGAAAATAAAGACGCAGATTAGTGTGGCCAGCTTAAATTTGCAATTCCCGAAACTTCCACTCATTCCTCAAAACTTTTCACGTTTTTGAGCACTACCTATTGGTATAGGCAAGCACCAATAAGTTTTTCATAATTTGAAAACATGTTAATAGTTCAATATATAAAATTAAGAATTGTGGCACCTTTTTTTGATTTCACTTTAAGATGATTTGGTTTAGCCATTTTATTCAAACTCAAAAGCCCCCTTCTGATTTTGAACAATAGTTATATGCGAAACTTTTCTCAGTGTGCAGTGTGTTCCCTGCATTTTGTTGGCTGTGCTGCGTTTTAAGCCTTCGCACTCCTGAGGAGGAGCTGTGATTCATCTTTTGCGTCGCAGGACATTCTGTCCAAACATGCGCAATACGAGCGGCGGCAACCACATGAGGAATTCCTCCCCCACAGGAATGCTGAACAGAATAATCAATGAGCGAAACGCAGACACAAATTGACCAAGGGAAGCCAACCAAGAGGAAGGCATGCCGATAGATACAACGTGAACCCACCACCCACCGACCGGCTGCATCCCCCAAAAAAAGCTAAACAAATGCCGGAAAGAAAGGAAAACGAAAGCGATAAGGGGGTGGCAAAACCACCCCCCTTGGAAAAGTGTCAACAAAAAGCAGTCGACCTTGCTTAGCGTGCGTTTCCGATTAAATGCACTTGAATTACATAACATTTAAGTAATTTTCTACTAATTAAAATGGTTACCAAATCGATTATTCCATTTTAGTAAGTTCAAATGAAGGGGTAAGCTCTAATGCATAAGCTGTAATGGAAGAGTATAAAATATGACCTTAGCCTTGCATACTTTTTGATATTATTTATATTAGTTAATTTCAAATTCACAACGGCTGTTGAGCGCAAGCAGTGCTGGTTTGGATATTAGCTGTTCGCTGGGTTGTTGTATTAGATTAGCTTGGACAGCAACCTAGGGGCAAATTGGATATAAAATCAGGCGAATTCGATTGTTTAAGTAGAAATATATAAAACCGAATTAAAAAAATTTATTTCTTAAAAAGTAAAATATAAATAGAAATTTCAAAATAAATATAATTAGTAAGTAACTTTTGCTTTATTTTAAACATATTTTCTTTTTATATTTCCAGGTTTGTATTCAGATTTATGAAACTCACTTATGATAACTTAAAATGGCTTCAATTATGGGTATGTTAAATAAAAATAACCGTCAGAAACCTTGTAAAATCAAACTAACCTAGGCATTCAGCCCTAGAGTTAGACCCATAACCTTGGCAATCGAAATTAGGCTAGAGAACTATGCAGACATTAGCCCAGGACTCTGCTCCTTCCACGTCTAAGGATGAATCCCTGGCTAACCTCACGTCAGTTCGGATCTCCCCAGGTTTACTTTTATGTCTACGCATTAGAGCGCCGGAGTTTTGCGTGCTGGCTGCTTGTAAATAAATAGACAACAATTAGGGGAACCTATGACAACAACACCTGGATAATGGAAAGGTGCGTGGCAAGCGGTGCAAGTTGGCTTCATGTGGATACAAAAATATATCCATTGCCGAGGGCAAAGGATTAGGTCTGGAAAGGGAATGCACAAATGCGCGTCGGAATGCCTCCCCCAGTGGCCATTAAATTAATCAAGTCAAATGAAATCTGCATATAAAATCAGCGTTATAGGCCCCCACCATTCGCTCATTGTTGGCGTGTTGAATTTGCATTTTTCCCCGGCGCCCCACTAATAAATTTGTATGTCAATAGAAAAAGGCAGGCAGCCAGAACCCAAGGGGCTGCTCCACCAAAAATATATCCTGGCAGCGCTTTGAACTGCGCAAGGACACATTCTGTTTATGCGCCCCGAGAAGTTTACGAGCGGCCACGCTCCGCCAGGCCAAGTTGGCGTATCAAAACAAATTCTAAGTATTGTAATTCGAAATTTTTCAAAGCAAATAAAAGCAGTCGAGTTTTAACACTCGCGCCAAACACAACGCAGTGCAGAGAGCTGGCGTCGTAGCTCCAACGAAATATTTCAAAAAACTCAATTAAATACAAAACAAAAATATATAAAAAATATAAGAAAATATAAAACATATTATTAAGCCATTTTGTCACAGCAGAAGTGGGTGGTTACTTACACCCCTAGGTAAATTGCCTATCCCTCTATTCCCGTGTTAAAGCCAAAGTGCAAAGTGCATTAGCCTTCTCAGACTGTACGTGGCCAAGTTATTGCCCTCTGGCCAGGAAAATCGATACAATTGCATGGCGCTTGTTTTGTTTTATGGCCAACTGCAACTGCAACAATTGATAGTCTTTGGACTGTGTGATAAAAATCGCTACTGCAGTGGCGCGCGAATTCAATTGCCAAAGGACCAAGTTTTGTTAACCATATTTCACCGAGGGTGAATCTAATTGAAATGCAACCCCCGGGTTTAGGAAACTTTGGTGCTTGCACCTGTGCAACTGTTGACTTTGCAACCCCATCCCACTTGGCTGATAATCAATTTGGCCCAGACCATTTGGCCACAAATGGCAGTTGAGTTGAGCGTTGTTGTGCGGTTGACATGAACATTGTGTGGAATTTCGGTTTATGTCAGCCGCGGGTAAATCACAAATCATTGTGGCCCTAATTTGCAGTTGCTGTTTCTGCCAGGCCTCCTTTATTTTTTACTATTATATATATTTTTTTTTTTGCTACTGCCAGGAAGTTGGCGATTCCGACTCTGAGTCGGCACAAGTTGCAGTTGCCTCTTTAGTTGCCAGTCGGATGTGGCACGTGCTGAGGTCACAGCTCCTCCAGTTTAAAGGATCCCTCGTCGTCCTGTGCAATTTTATCGATTCGCCCGTCAAATGTAACACACAAAAAAAAAAAAAAAATCACAGGAACTTAATGCAAAAGTTTTCGGTTTTTTCTCCGCATTAAGTTAATTGCCAGGCAGTGCCGAGAACCAGTCTGTATAGAGTCGTATATAGACATAGTCCCCGATCCAAATTCGAATAGTAACCCACTCAGATATGAGTGATACCGATGCGGTGAGTTTTGCTTGAAGTACCCATATATATCCATTTATATTTTGGAGCTGCACTTAGCGCACACCGATTCGCCCATGCACAAATGATTTACGAGCATAATTTGCATAGGGAATGATCCAGGTTAATGGTTGTATTATTCCGCCGACCTTGCACATACATCATTGTCAGTGGATGGAACCCTTTGCGCAACAAATCAAACAGCGATTTCTTGTGGCCCGTCGATTTGGGCCTTAGAACTGCCAAAACTTTTGTTGAATCAATAAGCCACAAAAACAATTTGGGTCACGTTACAGCTGGCAACCGAATTTCATGACAAAATTCCCTAATGGTAACCAAAGACCGCCGCCCGAACGCCAAATACCCAAACATCCTTATAGCCATATAGCCATACATATAGCCAAGTAGCCAAGTAGAGAATACCAAAACAATAAAATGTAAACAAATGCAGAAAGAGCCATCAAATTTGAAAGCACCCACTCAATGTGAACTATATTGATACGTCTGTTCCGATACACGAGCCGTAGCTCCACCATTGGCACTTGGCACCCCCACAGTTGGCAGAAGTAAAAGTAAGCCCACAACGATATATGGCCATACATATGCAAATGATATGGGCCAGTCTGCCGGGGCAGAGGAGCATGTGGGTGTATATCGGTGGCATTGGCCACCAAAAAGCGGCTCCGCCACATATTGGGTTACCAGACACTTGCACATTTCTGCACCGACACCGCAGGCGAGAAGTTCTAGTCCTTCGCTAGGATGTACGGCACGGGAAAGGATCGCTCCGGCCAGGAGGTTTCTCCACAGGATTACCCAGTGCAGCAGCAGCAGCGTGCTCAGTCCAAGTCAGAGTATGTCATGGATTCCGCATCTGTAGATCGTCCTCAGCAGCAGTTGAGACCGCAATCCACGCAGGATTATGTGCCCTATGAGTCCTCCGATTCATCTGTGGAACGAAAGAAAGAACAGCCAAGAGCTCAGTTAAACACAGATTATAACAATAGCAACAGCACTTCGGATAGTGCCTCCTACGGCTCCGATTCAGTTTCCAAACAGCAGATCCGATCTCAGCCGAATCCAGAGTACCAGAGCAATGTAGGACCTGCCTATGAGGCACCTAGAGATGAGCGCGGTCAACTGCAGCCACAGAGATCCCAGCCAGCTGCCGATTACTCCGCATATGAACGGCAGCAACGCCCGCCGCCAACGACAATAGATTACACCACCGGCTATAATGCACCACCCAAAGATCGCACCACCCTGTCACGCAGCAACTCGCGACCCACCCTCTCACCCAATCCCAAGCTCCAAAGTATACCCAATTCCGAGTATGTGCGACCACCACAGAACTTTGTCTTGCCACCGCAGATGCGTCCCGCCGTGGGGCCACCACAGCCGCGTCCTCCGTTCGCCGGAGCCAGGCCGATGGTCGGAATGGGACCACGTCCACCCATGCCGCCGAACATGGCGGCTAGGCCACCACCACTGCGCAGCACAGACAGCAAGAGCAACCTGCTAATGGGTCCACCGATGCGACCGGGCATGCCACCGCAACTCAACATGCAGCAGGCTCGTCTGCCCAATGCCGGCGGGCAGCTTAGTCCGCCGGGCCAGGGACCACCAAGGCCACCAGGCGGATTTCCCTGGAATCCAGCCGGGGCACCGGGAATGCCGCCTGGAGCACGTCCGCCCCAGAATATGACGCGACCGCCGCCACCCACTTTTGCACGCCCGCCGCCGGGTCAGCCGCTGCAGGCGCCCTTCAATCGACCGCCCTTCAACCAGCCGCCCATGCAACCGCAACAGCAACAACAACAACCACCACAACAGCTGCAGCAGCAGCAGCAACACATGCAACAGCAACAGCAGCAGCAACTACGCCCACTTTCGGCAGCCAGTGCACACAACAACAACGATGACGACGACGACGTGGTCATGGGTCCCGCGGTGACCCCGCTCAAGACCTTCAACCCGAGGCCCGATCCCATGGGCGAGCCCCTACTGGAGGACATCGAGCCGCCCTTCCAGACGAGCCCCCCAGCCGGAGAATCCAAAAAGGGGCCCGGCTTCAGTAAGACTCAGATCGAACAATAAACCAAAGACCATTAGTGAAGACATTGAAAAGTTTATTTTAAAATTTTACTATTTCAATATGATTCATGAGCTTGATTTCAGTATTGTTTGTATCTTAATGTGATATATCCATGCCTCCTTCACGTATCTAAGTTAACTTTTTCCCTTTTTCAGAGGGTGACAATGACAGCGGCGTTGATGAGTCCACTCAGGAGAAGGTGAGTTGGTATCGGCTTTGAACCAGTTAACTAGTTAGCCATAAATTGTTACCTCAGCTGCGTCTCCGTTAATTGAGAGGAAATTAACTGGAACTGGCAACAAATTAATTTAATTCCGTCTGCCTTTCCTCCGCATTGAGTTCTCAAATCATAAATATCTGTAAAAGGCCGGGGCAACCAGCGGGCGATCTTCGAGCTACAAGCTCCACGCTCCATTAGAGACCATATAGCATATAGCATACGAGTATATCACATATGTAGCATATAGCATATAGCATATTGTCTGCGACAATTCCGTCGTTCAGTTCCCAAGTTCGTGTGCAGACGTTAAAGTTCAGACTAAGTTTTGTGTTGGCAGACGGCAGTTGGCGCGTCGGAAAAACCCGCAGAAAGTGCGACAAAAGTCGAAGAAATCAAAAGTATATGTACTATATGTATATATATCACAGGTGCGAGTGAAAAAGTGCCAGAAAGTAAAAAAAAGCAGGCAAATATGGCCAAAACCCGCCAAAGAAACACACACAAAAAGCGATTTATATGCCTGGTGATATCTGCGCACAGATAAGTGCCAAACACGAAAACGAGTTGTGGATTTCCAGGGGGGGTTGGCTTTTTGGGGTAAATCGTAGCTCAAACATACACATACCTATATCCAAGTCGGAATTGTTGTCTCTATAAATACCCATCCATATGCAAAGGCGACACGAAGCGGCGACAATCGATAAAACAATGCATAAACTATAAGTCCTTCGTACCGAGACATCCAAAGCGAAATCGGCAGGCGTACGGCCGTATGGCCATAAATGCCATTGGCATTACGTTGACAGCTCCGGAAAGCCCGGGAGTGTTGAGAGCCAGTAGTCGTAAATAGATAATAAGCCCGCAGTCACCGCAGTTACGTCCCAGGATGCATCTCGTTATAATGGCCGATGCGACCTACTTGCTAGTAATCCACATGGTCTAACCATCTAGCATCGTTAGTTTGCTAAACCGTGCACTGTGTTTGTTTCTCGGCAGGATCGCAACGGACCCAACTCGCCCAGTTCGCCCGTGAAAACGCCCACATCGACCTCATCGAAGCCGGACAAGTCGGGCACGTCGCGTCCACCGAGTGCCACGCCCTCGAACAAGTCAGCCCCCAAGTCGCGCAGCGCCTCCAAGAACCGCTTGCTCCTCAAGACCCCAGAGCCCGAGCCAGTCAAGAAAGGTGAGAGCGAAGTTCCATCTATCCCCATGAAATACTTCACCATGTCATATTATCCTGTTTGCCCCACCAGTTCCAATGAACAAGGTACAAGTCGGACATGCGCCTTCACCCAATCTGAAGGCGGTGCGCTCCAAGATCGGATCCCTGGACAATGCCACCTATAAGCCGGGTGGCGGCCACGTGAAAATCGAGTCCAAGAAGATCGACATCAAGGCGGCACCGCGCATCGAGGCCAAGAACGACAAGTACATGCCAAAGGGCGGCGAGAAGAAGGTATGTTCGGATTGTCCATCCTCTAGACCAGCATTTTAATCCATGGGAGGGACCGGTGTATCCATTTCAAGCATATACTCTGGTCCAAGCCAGTACATGACTCTCTCATTAATCTCTGTAAATTTCTCTCATCTACAAATGGCTTTTAAAGTACGGAGAAAATGTATCTTTCTCTGAGCGCAAGAAACGTAAAGTATAGTCGCGTAAAGTAAAGTAAAGTAAAGTAATGTATTGGCTGAATAAAAGCAATTTCACGGTCGATTTGCTATTTGAGATTCATGCCCATTATAGATGGGCAATCGTCAGCACGGTATCTTGTATCTTGTATCTCGTATCTTGTTGTAGGAAATGCAATTACCAATTCGCAGCGACACTTAGCAGCATAATTCCGTTGCCTTATGTAGCGTATTCCAAACCCATCCGTATCCGTAGAACTGGGTGCGACTCTGACATTGACGCGGATATCATCCGTTCGATCGATATTTTGACTTTGGCTTATAATCGTTTTACCTACCTTGTATCTATTTACAACTTACGACCGAAACGAATCGCATCGAAACCGCACACTCTCGCACCAACAAATCACAAAACACTGCAAATTCGTAGATAGTTACAACAAAGTTGCAGTGGAACGCCAAGTCCAAAATTGGTTCGCTGGAGAATGCCGCCCACAAGCCGGGAGGCGGGGACAAGAAGATCGAGACCCTGAAGATGGACTTCAAGGACAAGGCCAAGCCGAAGGTGGGCTCGACGGCCAATGTGAAGCATCAGCCGGGTGGCGGAGACATCAAGGTATGTGGCCACCCCCTTTCGTGACCTTTCACCCCATGCCCCCAGGCGATTTCATGTTTGAGTTTGACCCAGAGACGAGAACACGAGTGTTCATACATAAGTATTGATTTTTGTAGCGGTTAAGCATGATTTCCGATTGCTGTTGGCTTATGTTGGTTTTTTGGATGCTCCACCTGAGTCACCAACTGGCATGGGCATGGTCCGCATCCGTTCTATTCTATACTATCTGTTCGTTTCTCTCAGTGCATGAGCTGCAATGTTCTCTTCAGTTTTAAACAGCATGCTGCCACCTTTCAAAGGTTATTACTATTAAGAAAGACTACATTTAGAACTAACACCCAGAACACCCAAATACCAAAACCTTGAACAACTTTCCAGAGCTACGATAGGAAGATGAACATCATCTATGGCGAGGGCTCCAAAATAGTCAGCCATTGCGCCAATAACAAACGTTTGGATCAGAATTTGTATAATGAGGAGGAGTAGTGTTTTTTTCCTTTGGGTAGGTAACACCCCCAAAATGGTGCTAAAACGAACCACCCACACACACCTAGTTTAGTTTCGGGGTCAGCATTGTACATACATACATATATACTCAGATTAGAGGGAAAGCATTATGTTTAGTTCCTAACCATGCCGACAATCACTCTGAATAATTGAGAATAACTTATTGTTTCTCCACCCTTATTTTAACGAACCGAAACGTGTTAAAACCATATTTTGGAAACTGTATTTTGCTTTTAACTAAACCATTAAACAACGAATTCGAAGGATAACAACCCGAAGGATGTAAGTAGTCGTGATAACTCTTTTTTCCAGTGTAATAAGTGTGCTTTTGTATAGAAACCTAGCTGCATTTCGTTTCTTTCATATTTTTGGTATATTTAAAAAAAACACCTATGCAACACTTTTCGAGATCCTGAAATCACAGCACCCTGTAGCGTATTTTTGTACCATTAGTTTTTCCATCCATTTGTTACGTTCTGTGCTCTGCCGTTTCTGTGTGAGAAAATTCCAAATTTCAGTTATGTCCCCGATTGGCCGTTTGTCGTGTGTCCATAATACGAGTAATCCCACGCCCGCAAAGTCGAAAAACCTGGAAAATGGATATTACTCCATTTGCCAAATTCAATCTGAATCTATGATCTTGCTAATTGATTTCTGTACGTTGCCGGTGCCGGTGCTACTTTTCAGATCCAAACGCAAAAACTAGAAATTAAGGCACAAAGCAAAGTTGGCTCTTTGGATAATGTAAAGCACAAGCCCGGTGGCGGTGAGAAGAAGATTTTCGATGATAAGGATTATTTGAAAAATGTTGAACACTCTGTTGCACTGACAACACCACCAACACAGGTAAACTACGTGTACATAAGCTCAAAGTAGTTATGATATCTAGAACTTAGCATTAACCCTGATTTATTACTAGACTCTTTATTTGATTAAGAAAGCAACCAAAAGTAATCGATACAAGTATATTCCAAGCATCTATTATAATCGCTATCCCATTTTGTGTTTACGTCGAGAAATTCATTTTTATGTAATCTGTAATGGTAATCAATTACGTTGCATTTTCGATTAACACCTTATGGTTTCAATGCGCAACTAACCGAGCACCACACCCCAAAAGAGGCCACACAACACCCAGAACACCCAACCACCCACAGACACGCCCACCCGAACCGCTTTCAGATAACTCCCACCAACTCCCAAAGATCAATCCGTTAATGGGGAATTGTGATTATGAGAACTAACAATTGGACAAAGTATTTTGGCACATCTATCTAGGCATCGAATTGTATTTTATTGTGGGCATTCGTGAATTTTATCAGACCGAAATCTTTAGAGATTTGAAACCATCTATGAAGTGTCTAAAAGTATGCTTTGGAAAATAGAAAGTAGCTGCTAGTTCGCTGCATACTTCTAGACATTTTTTGAAGTGATTGCAAACCTCTTGAAGTTGGTTAGCTACCTTTGATTATTATTTGATTTTGATTTGAGATGATTTATTGTATTATCTATTGGTTTCTCAGTTCAATTACACTTACTTTACATTTAAAAATGAATTTCTTTCAAACTCAAACTGAGATTCATTGGCAACAGCGCTTTCCATCCATGTGTTCCCGAGGTGTTTGAAGATTTACACGCAATTCTCTAAACTATAATCTCTCTCTTTCTTTCTCTGTTCCCCCTCTCGCTCGCTCTCTGCCACCCCGCCGGCTAACTGTAGTTTGCGGCACAAGGGCGCTTGATTGCCACGATCCATCTAGAATTCGGTCTCTGTAACTCAGACTGTGTGTGTAACAATATATTTGAGTCGCTTTTTAAATGAACTCTCCCTAGCTTTAACCCAGACATCCATCAACTAACTACTGTACTGTACCTAAGCCAAACGATTAACTGAAGCAGGACTAAACAGAAAGCAACTAAACTAAACTGAACGAAACTGAACTAAACTCAACCGAACATAACTAGTTAAGCTCAAACCGGAAATGAATCGAATGAGTTTGCAAGAGTTTCTATTTTAAATTGTAACCAATATACATACATACCTACATATACATACATATGTTTATGCATTCTTCGAGGGTTAGCCCGCGATGATGTAAGCTGGCCTGTCCCTGGGTAAACTCCCAAGGATCAGGTGGAGATTGAATCCCGATCCTTGGGTTTCTGCTCTCGGGCAAGGTCAGCAGTGCCCGCGAAGGGCCCAGCTGTTTGTTAACTCCTTTAGTACCTAGCGAATGTCCTTTAACAAAGTATTATTTCAATGGCGAACAGCCAGGAAACCTTACACTACTTAGGATAGTACAAATTTTGAACAATATACTGATCCGCAATTGCTCAAACCCCAATAACTCCGACCCTGAGGACGGTTTAGCGAAAGGCTGCCCAGCATTTATATCATCATCATCATTGTCATCATCATCTAACAACCGTGCTTTGCTCGCTCACACTAAAACACAATACCACTCAAAAACCTCTAATCACATCAGTTTTAAATTACTCTTAATTATGTGCTTAATTTCTGTGCTTAATATTTCTATTCTGTTTATTTTAGGAATATATATACAATTTTTATTAGGCTAGTCATACGAAAACTAAGTGCATTAAATTCGAAATTCGTACCGAGTTGCGTCCATTAGAGTTATTTATCGCCTATCGCTACTTTTAACTACCACATCATATAATCGAGTTATCCGAATGCAATGCGGTTTTAAACAATATAGAAACATTCGATCCGATCGATTCGATTTGATCACGCAAATCCCGTAAGTTAATGTGCGTTGCGAGTCCTTCAAAGACATGTCCGTTGCGTATATAGATAGTTATATATACCTAAATATTTAACAGTGCTGTGATAGACTAACCGAACCGTTGGTAACGATCCAAGCCGACCTGCATCCATTCCAAACCAAGCTTAACTTCATAGAAAGCCCCCCAAAACGGTTTCATGGGCATTTGCTTGCGACTCCCCCGGTTACTCCAATGCATTCCATCCAACCAACCAACTCATGACTTTTGGTTTACCCCTTAATAGTTTACTTTATGATTTGTGCAATCGATACGCATTCACGTTTATATTTTTTGTCTTGAACGCAGAGTCCACTACCATCCATGACGGCTTCTGGCGCTGATGAAAATTTAAATCAACAAAGCTAAATGCCGAAATGCCCGAAATGCATGTCGAGCTGTATCTGAAAAACTGAATCTGAAACTGACTCTTTCTTTGCAAGCTAAGATCGAAAGTGAAATACGAGCAGCTAATTTGAAACGTACTATCTAAGCAAAATCCACACAATGCAAAACGAGAGTTATGCGATAATTCCCACACACCCAGACAATTCACAAGCCAGTAATGCGATCAGATCAATTCGATAGAGGTGCAAGCACGCAATGAGATGCAGATACTCGTACATCTACACCACCACCCCACATAGAAGCGGTATTTGGTATACAATCGAAGTATATTTGACTAGTTGAGCAATGCACTCTTTATCATCAGATAGCAGACATGAATTATATATCTCAATGTATTACCAGAACTTCATATATACATACAAATCTATATATATATACATATATAAATAAAAGTATCTAAATATTTAAGCAAATTATACAAGAATCGTACGAATAAAGTGTATGCTTAGTTGAAAATGTTACCACTTGACGTCTAAATGTTAAACGACTAAGATAATGCAACCATTTAGATACTTTTGCGACCAGTGAAAACCAAAACCAAAACCAACAGAACCGATACGAAACCAAACAAAACGAACCGAACCGAACAGAAGAGATAATACCACGTATAAGCATATTTTTACTATTAATTTGTATCTTATTAGTCAAGCGCATCATTCTCACGATTTATTTACACCCTGTTACAAAATGTAAGAACAATGGCAAAATTTAAGCAAATAAACAAACAAAAAAAACGTTTTTTCATTTACCAAATCTCGGCGTTGTTGCACTTAGTATTTGAACTCCAACAGAGCCACCTTATCCTATCGGTATTGAGATAGACAATCAAATCAAGTATTGGAGATACCCACAAGTATCTTTTTTGGCAAAGCCACGCCCACGCCGCCGCAAGCGTTACAACAAAGCCACGCACGAGCACACATCCTCTACTGCCCATTGGATGCATTGGTAATCGAAACATAAATAAATTTGATCAAGCAAATTGTAAGTCGCCATCTCAATCGAGCTATGACAACTATTTTGCATCACTCCTGCTCCTCCAGCGAGTCCGAGCCGACTGTCTCTAAACACCTCTCTTTCGATTCCCGCAGTATTGGAAGGCACCGCGCATCCAGCGGGCCACCACACTCACCTCGTCCATGTCCCTGCCGGCGGAGTGTCTGGTCCTCTCCGTGTCCATGCCCTCGCTCAACTCGGAGCCCAAGCGTCCCAAGAGCGCGGGACCCAAGAAGAAGCCCGGCCAGGCCGTCCACTCGAAGCCATTCCGCCTGTATTGAGTCAGTTTGGAGTATGGAGTCGGTCGAGGAAGGAGCTGCTCTACAAGTTGCACGAGACGTCACCCAATCGAAGCACTCAGAGATTTGTGCACAAGTTGATATCGAGGCACGCACTTCTAAAACATAAATATGCAGAATACATTTTATCAAACCGTTGATTGTTTAGAACCGAAATGGAAACGAAACGTGGCATTTACAACATAATAAACGACTAAAAGAGAGGCAAAGTTAAGCACAAAATACAGCTGGTTTGTTTGTTTGTTTCTTTATATAATTACAGTATATATTTTCGTAAGTATTAAATCTGTTTCACGGCTGCTACATCGCTGGACCCAAACGGCCTTCGTTTACATTTTTCATTTACATAAGACTTGCGTTTGATTTTCTATGTATAATTAGTACAAAAATTGTCCTGGGATTTCGTTACGTCTCAACTTTATCATCATGCTCATTGTGTGTTTGGAAAACTGTGTGCTTTTCTTGGTTTCTTTAGGTTTTGTATTCGTTTTTGATTCTTGTTCCTTTCGATTATTCGAGTCGCGTCACATTTAAATGCATTTGGTTGCCTTTTTCCATTTACATCATACTTTTGCTCTACTTACGCCGTAAAAGTTGTTTATACAATTCGTTTTTTAAAGTTAGGGTAATAAATAGGTCATTATAAAATAATAAACAACAGTTGTTACATTTTCAAAGGACATCGTGAAATGAGCTTCAAGTGATTATGATTATGATTCGAGGGTCGAGTTAGAATTAAAAAAAATGCGCATGCTTGAATATCATAAAAAGTGGCTTCTCTAAGCGCTCGTCGTCAAGTGAATTGGCCTGGTTTCAGATTTGGTTAGCTGCGGATTGGCTGCCTTAGCTGATGGCTATATATAACTATAATACATTTAATGGGAAATTAGGAAATGCATAGATGCTCGTGATATGCGAAACCAATGTTTGCTGCGGTTGTAATAATTTTCTCTTTCTGCCAGATACTATTCGTACAATACATTCGATTCAATTGACTAGATTTCTACATATGTAGTGCATTAGATTTATGATTTATCTGTGGTTCCGATTTTGTTAACAATGTTCTTTCAGTTGTTGCGGGAGGGAATCGTGGTTTGCCAAATGTGTGACAGCAACGATCCGCAGAAAAAAACAGCCAAACAAAGACAAATTTCATACGAATTTTGATGGCAGTACATTTCGATTCACAGAATTTCGTACAATATTTATCGTTTGTTTAGAGTTTCTTTCCGGGTTCGGTGCCTTTTACGAGAGTACGGAGAATTTTATAAATAAATACATGTAATTGATTTGTCGATGAGGGCGCTGCGTTTGTGTCAATGTGTTGTGGCCATTGTGCCGGTGTACGTGTCGCTTCCGAGGAATCTCTATACTTCGCCAAAGCCAATAACATTCTACCTTATTTACATTATTAAACACTTTCGCTGGCGTCGCTTTAGCGGCTCTGGTCTGAGCACCGCGCGCACTGCTTCCTCGAACACCTGAATTTGCAATCGGAGTGGGAAGGGAAATTAGTGAAGAATAAGGGGTAGGTGGAGGGTGTGCCGGTCACCGATGACTTACCGGCTTGAGGCCGCGCTGCGTCAAGGCGGAGCACTCCATGTATTTCACAGCGCGTATCTTGTTTGCCAGCTTCTGGCCCTGCTCGCGCTTCAGCGGCGTCAGTCCCTGCTCTGCCAGGCCGCTGAGTGTCTCTCGATCTTCGCGCAAATCGATTTTGGTGCCTGGAATACGCCCCAAGATATATGTATGATTCTCGTTTTCAGACTGCAGTTTCACGTCGCTTGGCAACTTACCAACTAGAATGATGGGCGCATCGGGGCAGTGGTGCTTTATCTCCGGATACCATTTCGAGGTGACGTTCTCAAAGGACGAGGGACTCGCCACGCTGTAGCATATCAGGAAAACGTCTGTCTGCGGGTAGGATAGCGGTCTCAGGCGGTCGTAGTCCTCCTGACCCGCCGTATCCCACAGTCCCAGCGAGACCTGTATTGTGTCCACTTGCATGGGTGCCGAGTAGTTGTCGAAGCTGTGAACGATATCATAGTTAAAGTTAAATATCGATCTGCGGTTTGCGGCTATCGAGGCACAAACTTACACTGTGGGCACATATTCGCCGGGAAAGCAGTCTGTCGTGTAGGAGATTAGCATGCAGGTCTTTCCGACGGTGCCGTCACCAACGACTACACACTTTATGGGCCTTCCGGTTGACATCGTGAGTGCTGAGTGTGCCTGTGCCGATAGCTGTGTACTGTCTGTGTGCTGTGGGCAAAATAAGATGGAAGATGAATGTCTTCGCCAGCTTAATTCAATTAATTAAGTTCTACTCGAGGCAATAAACCCGCCAGAGCCAACTGACCGCAAATTATTTTACAGTCGTACTTCCTTAATAAAAATTCTTTAAAATAGAAACAAATGCTGTAGAAATATATGACACACTTAATTATCCCATTCGTTTTATTAGGTTTTTATAAATAAATTAAATACCACATCATTTTTGGCGCGCAACTACATAAGATAAGCAATTGCTTGAATGGAATTGAATGAAATTTTAAAATTTCATTAGCTAGATAATTTGAATTACGATTTTTACAATATGCTTATTTGAGACTTACTAGTCATATTCGCTTTCTGAGTCGCAAACTATTTATATTAATGGAAGTTCTGCTTATTGGAGTAAGCTACATCGTAAAGTGGGAATGTCCAAGATATAGAGGTACTACTGTACAGAGTATAATGGCGAAGGTCTACGGTATATCTCTGGGATGATCAAAGGCAGGGCTCTCGAAAGGTGTGTCCCGGCCGCAAAAAGAAAGCAACCGCAGCGGCGGAGGCCCATAAAGCCTAATAAAACGAACGAGGGTCTCATTTCGGTTGTGGTGGCACTTTGTTTTCGCAAATAAAATTTTCAAAAATAGATCATGATGGGCGACACAGACGGGGAAAAACAAAAAGCATAAATGGGAGCAGCGGACCAAATGGCGACCGCCCCTCCAGTGGCGCCCCTTCGGCGGTGGGCGGGGCCGCCCGAGTGTTGTGGTGACGCGGAAGCCACCGGCAGACGCACCGCATCGAAAAAAAAAACAAAAAATGGGAAAATGAACCGCCCGAAAATAGACACAATTAAGTTCTCATAACCGATTCAATTAAAGTTCAACACACAGAGGCGGCACATATTGCGCCACATGCAACGGGGCTGGGCGTGGCCGCGGGGGCGGGTGCGGTAGCAATGAAAATCTTTTGTTGTGGCACAGTATCGAATGGGACTACAATATTATTTTACCGTTTTCACCACCTCCTATCCTTTTTCTTTGTCTGTCGGCAGGCGGCGACTGTTTTGTACTTTGCTTATATCACTGTGCGTTTTCCTGCTGCCGATATGCGTTCGAGGCGCTGGCTCATGCGGCGCATTTAAATAATTGATTCGCACTATTTCGCTGCGGCTTTTACTTATAAATATCTGTTTGAGGGACAAAACGCAGCGCTCCCGACTAATTTTCGTGTTTTTCCTTTTTGTTTCCACTCCACACAAACACACACCCACCTTTTTGACAGCGCAGCGACGCTCTCTCTCTCTCTCCGTTGACAGTGCTGCCAGCTTATGGCCAGAAAATAGCTGACGGGATATATAAGGAATTTAGTTAATGTATGGTACCAATAAATTAATTATATGAGTACATCAAACAGTATAAAGTCGTTAATTTTTTTTTAAGTTCCAAAACTATTTCCAACTTATTTTTACAATTGGCACTAAAAAATAAACTAGACTTGGCGGGAAAAAAGAGAGCGGGTAGTCCAGCTCCGCTCTCTCGAAACTGACAAGCAGTGTTGCAAAAGTTGCAGGGCTAAGGCAAACTTGGCACTATACAATACTTATGGGCATGGCTGTTGGAAAGGGGGATCAATCAATATTCATATATTGTAAACAAAATTATTCATTGAAATTTATTTTGAATAGAAAACTTAAATAATTACATGCTAATTAAAAAATGATCATTTGATCTCATGTAAGTTTAATACCTTGTAATTGCTGCTGACTACGCCCATGCTGCCTATGTCCACTGTTGTTGTTTCGAGCGGCGTAATGAGCAGATTTGTTTATAAACTTTTACATAGTGTAAACCAAACTTGTTCGGTCTGCAGACGCATTTCTTTGGCTGCTGTAAGAAATGCGGAAAGCGAATCTCAAGAGGGGTCTCCTGCTCGCACAGTTCTGGTGGAGAAGGACTCGCACATAACACTTATTGGATTAAATCGCGAGCAGCAGCGCAATTCCATTGATGCAAACACCGCGGAGCAGCTGACCGAAGCCATCAGCCAATTTGAAGCGGATGATACTTCTCCAGTGGGTGTGCTCTACGGCATAGGTGGCTCCTTTTGTGCTGGCTATGATCTGGAGGAGTTGGAGGCGGAGGCGCAGCGCGGCAGCCTCAACTTTCTGTTGCGTCACGAGGGCTCCGTCGGTCCAACTAGGCGGCATCTCCGCAAGCCACTTGTTTGCGGCATCAGCGGCTTCTGTGTGGCCGGTGGATTGGAACTGGCTCTAATGTGCGATCTCCGGGTGATGGAGGACACTGCAGTGCTGGGATTCTTCAACCGTCGCCTTGGAGTTCCCCTGAGCGATGGTGGAACTGTGCGTCTGGCCGCTGCAGTGGGTTATTCCAATGCCTTGGAGATCATCGCAACAGGAAGACGCATCTACTCCAAAGAGGCCCGGCGAATGGGTTTAGTGAATCGCGTTGTGGCCACGGGCACCGCTTTGGGCCAGGCTGTTAATCTGGCCTTTTCCATAGCCAAGTTCCCCATGGCTTCCCTAATGCACGACAGGAATGCTGTGCTCGAAAATGCCAATGCCTACAACAAACCAGGATTCCATGTGGCCAGTTATAATGAGATCATGAATGTTACCTCAGCCATGATAACAGATATGCAGGAGGGCGTGAAGCGTTTCAAGAACTGTGAGTAGTGTTCGTGTTCATTCCTAGAAACCCTTTATTAACTTGCTTTTTATATTTTAGCTGAAATAAAGGGCCCCAAAACCGATTCGTGGAGCATCAAGGAGAAAACCATTCCAGATTGGGAAAAGGCCGAAATCGAGATCGAAAAACAAAAGCAAAATACATGACATATGTAGTTAGCTGATATATACAAAACTTCTGTTCTTCTGGTTAGTTGCAATACTTTGTTGTTATTTATAAAACGAAAGCCTTTATTCACGTAAAATACATTTATTTAATGATTTATGTAGTTGACCGCCTAAATCGCTTACGACTCGCGCTTATTTCAATATTCACAACAATTACAATAACGAATTTTCCTTGAAATTAAGCCTAACTACAAAAAAGAGTTGAGAGGAAAAGCACAAAGTTCTGTATTCCTTGCTGTCGATCGATTCAACATTCACAATTAGTTTACACTTATAAAAAATATGCTAGCGTCGAGTAATCGGACTTGTCCTCTTACTTACAATGAATTTCTGTTATCAAGTGCGCTGGGCCAAGCGGTTTGCCGGTCTCGCCAATATGTCTTAGTTCTAGGAGTTAACAAAAGGAGTTATTGCACTTAAATCGAGTAAAGCGAGAAACGAAGCTCTATGCAAAAAAGGCTGCTCTTGTACAAACTAGTGTTAAAAACCGACTGATCGTTAATCGTGTTATAGTAGTTTGATTTAAAATACATCGTACATCGTCGTACTACGCCTAACATTTACACTCGGCTACACTTAATCCAAAAAATTTGTCATACAAATATTGCACAAAAATGGATCGGACTGTGAGTTTGCACACCCATGTGCGCACTCGTGTTTCAATGTGCAGCACATGGCAAAACCTTCAATCAAATGGTGGTACGTGTTCACATACATAATCACTAAAGTACGGTGTTCGGAAACCTAAAGACCACAATACACATATACAATATATACAAATGAAGAAGCAATTTTCGCTAACCATCCGTCCATCCCACCGTGTCTGGTATAAAAATATATAGTATAGCGTAGGCCAAAAAAGCAATTGCTGCATTCAGCTGGCGACATTTTAAAGATGCAGTGCGATGCGATGCGATATCTGATCCCTCAATACCCGATTACTTAAGTCGCTGTGTCACATTGGCCAGAGCCACGGCGAAGGCCTGGAGGGCGGAGAATGGATACTGGAAATCCAGGGTGTAGGCATTACCATCAATGCGACCGAATTGCATGACCTGTTAAGTGGATTCAAATGTTATTTGTGTGCTCCTGCAGATTGCCTGCGATGCTCAGCTCACCTGCTTGCCACGAAACTCGATTTGGAAGTTCTTGGCCGACTCCTGGGTAACGCGACCGCCAAAGTCCAGCTGGTACACCTGGCTCATCTCATTCCACATGGGCGCCTTGTTGTGCATCACAAATTCACGACGCACTGGCGCCGGATTGGCACAACTAGCACTGCCATTCGGCTCAATCTTGCCGCGCTTTAGCTGTGGATAAAGAGTTTTCCATCAAAACAATATGAGCATATTGATTGATCAGCCTACCTTCTGACGCAGTTGAGCCTTTTGGAAGGTCTCCAGGTCGCGATACTGCTTGCCATTGCCCGCGTTGTTGCTCTCCTCACCGGATCCATTGGTCTGGTTACCCTCATCATCGGAGCTCTCGATAATACTCTGTTTTTTGCGCTGACGCCGATTCAAAAGCGGTGAGTTCAATATGTGGCGAATGGGAGAGTTGCTCTGTTGCCTTTTGTTCTTTTTGCTGGCTGCTGGAGACGCTGGAGAACTTCGAGGCAGTCGCTGTGGGGTTGAAGGAGGCGTCAGACGACCCTCGTCCAGATCTCGAAGACGGCTTATTATGTTCTCCAAAGTGGTGAGAGCCTAGTATATCAAATATTGGTTACTAAAGTTCATCTTTACGAACACAATTCACTCACCTGAGTATGCAGAGAAACCGAAGCTTTGGCCTCCACCGGTGTGGCTTCCACTGTGCCACAAGCTGCTCCCGTGATCTCCGGCTGGTGTTGCCTCTCTAAAGTACTGGCATTGCTAGAACCATTAACTTGCGCCTGGGCTGGCTGTTCCTTGCGCCTCCAACGCACCTCGGACAGCTGCTTCACAAAGCTGAAGCCATTGTCCTGCTTTCTGCCCAACAGTGGAGTGGAGTTTTCAGTGCCCGCCGTTTCCTTACTCCGGCCGATTCCAAATCGATGTTTCCTCGT
The DNA here is from genome assembly GCF_016746395.2 of Drosophila simulans. Classification (NCBI taxonomy): domain Eukaryota; kingdom Metazoa; phylum Arthropoda; class Insecta; order Diptera; family Drosophilidae; genus Drosophila; species Drosophila simulans. Next base: position 23,803,371 of record NC_052523.2, on the reverse strand, counting down.
AAAAAGTGGCGAGTCGGTGAAGCTAGTGATAACATCGAAGCGTTTCTTGGGCGCTGGCTTGGCCTGCACCGCAGGAGACTCCTTGGCCGGCTCCACAGCGGGCACTACGGCTGTAATCTCATCGAGGACGGAGCTCGCCGAGGGCTGACACCGTTTGCAGGCACTGCTGGGGCTCATGTTGTTGCGGCACTTAAAGCACAATGTGTTGGCCGCACTGCTGCAGGCGCTGCTATCGGATATCTCCTGCAGCTTGCGCACCACCTGCTCGTGCTCCTTGCTGGACAGCTTAGTCTGTAGGGACAACAGGTCGCAGGAGTCCAGGCTCTTGGACTTCCCAGTTTGCTGCAGCTTGTGCCGCCGGGCATCCTCCTGCTGTTGCCTTTTCCGGCGATTCCTCTTCTTGTCCACCAGTATCAGCCGCTTGTTTGGCGCATCCTTACGCAGAGCGGACAGCGCTTCGTCGGATGGCGTGATGGCAACCGAATCCAGATAGCCCACGCTGCAGCTGCGTGTGATGGAATCGGGCAAAGCGGGAGCTATTGAAACCACCGTTGGCGTTCGTTTCATGCTGCTGCTACTTGGCGTGGGCGTTGGCGATTGCGTCTCCTCATCGATATACAACATTTCCCGTCGCTTGGCCGTCGAGGATGTGGTTGGCGCTGTGCACTTAACCCGTGCATCCATTCGCTCCAGATTTAGATTGAGGTTCAGCGGCACGGGATTCACGTGGCTGTTGGCCGAGCGCACTGGCTCCGACATCAGAGCATTCTTCACCTGAACCACATTATTGGCATAGTCCGCATTGCTCGAGTACGACATCAGGGTGGTCTGGCCAGCGGCGGGCACTGCTGGACGCTCGAAGATGATGTCCGAGGGAGCCACTGCATTCTTGGGACTCTGCAGCGTGGGCACTGCTCCATCGCAGTACAGTGGCGAGATGGCGTGACGCGACTGGCAGCTGGAATTGGAGCTGGAGCGGCTGTAGCTGTTTTTGAAGCTGCTGATCGTCTTCGGACGCGTTATGCTCTTACTGCAGCTGGGTCCAGGACCCGATCCATTCGAGGGAGCCTGGTGCAAAAGCACAGTGGTTGACTGGCTGCCTGCAGCTCCTGCCTCCTGGGATTCATTGGATGAATCATCATCGTAGCTCTCCGCTCGCGCTAGTGGACTCAAGCCCGCCGACGAGCCAGATCCTCGTTCTCCGTTCACAGTCAAAGAGTTCTTGTGTCGCGCCAGGATTCGATTTGGACGTGGTGACATGGGCGCTATCAATGGTGCAGATGCTCCATCGGTGAGGCGACGTTGCGGTATTATCGGCGGCTTTAAGGAAGCCCCATCCTGAGTGGTGATCACATTAACCTGCGGCACTGCATCGTGATGTATTCCCTGGTGCTGGTGATGCTCGTCCTCGTCCTCAGAGAATATGTTCGGATTAAAGCTGGGATCGGGACCAGGTGGAAAATCGTCGCGCAGCTCGGTGATGACCAGCGTCATTTGACGCGGCTGCAAATGCAGTAGGGACGTCTTATAAGTTACTTGGCCTAAATTGGCTGGGACGGTTTTGGCAAGTCCATGGATCTTGAACTTGGTTCCCCAAATGTTGGAGGTCACCTCGACCAGCTTGACTTCCTGCTTGAGAAAACGAAAAGAATCAGTGATGGCGTGGGTCTTCTCTGGCAGTAATTGGCACCTACCTCCGGCAGTGTGTCCACATAGGCCAGTTCATCCAGGCTATCGGGATCGTTGCTTACCCCGCCACCAGAAGCGCTAAGCCGATCGCCCGCTTGATTTCGTCTCTTTGGACGCACTCGCTTCTTGCGAGGAGTGCGTGGGGAGCCAAACCGTGATCTCTCCTCGAAGTCACTGTCTGATGAGTCGGTGCGCCCACTGTTCCCCGTGGTGGTGGACTGGCTGGAGCCCGAGGAGCTCTTGGCCTCGGCGGAGTATTGAAAGTACAAGGGTGAATCTGCCGAAGGGATTAGTTAATAATTAGCATTGTCTTTCCTTAGTTATTGAAATACCTACCATTAACTTGGGGATCAAAGATGACAAACTCAGGACGAATCTTGGAAGTGCGCTTGCCCTTGAGCAGCGGCACCAAGCCGCCGAGATACTCCAGATACAGCGTATAGCATGTGCCGGAGCTCAGATTGGAGTCGTCGTCGTGCCGGATCATGGTGCAGTGCAGCCGGGTGGAGCAGAGCGGTGGTCGCGAAACAAAATCACGCAGCGACTTGAGGTCAGGTACACAGCACTGTATATAAATATATTTAATTAGTAATGCATTATTACGGGTTTTAAACTTAACATACTCTTATCGTTTGAGCAAACAGATTGCCAATGAGAGACTTAATCCTAGAAGGCAACGGCAGCAGGGGCAGCAGCGACTCGGATCCGACGCTCGCCTGGATCTCCAGGCGGCACAGCAGCTGCAGGGAGGCCACCCGTCTGGAGACCCAGGCGATGTGAACCTGTGTCCCCGTGGCGATGAACAGTCGCTTGTCGTTGTGGCCCCAGGTGATGGCCGAAACGGTGGCGGTGCTGCAGGGAATATGAGCCTGATACAGACATGTGCCCGTTTCCGTGTAAAACTTGACCAGATTCGTGTAGCAACTGGGCGTGCCCATGTCCTCTGTCTTCGTTCCGTCGACTCCGGTTCGCAGGGTTCCCGCGACGGCGAGCAGCTCGCGGGAGTTGCTCCACTCCATGACCATGCCGAGGGCGCCGTTAAGGCATGTGTTGATATGTGCGGGTGAGACGTCGTCAAACGACTTTAGCAAGTAGATATATCCATTCTGGAAGCTTACTGCCAGGACAAAGGAGCGCTTGGCTATGGGAAAGAAATATAATGCGTGATAACAAAGTTTAACATCTTCCAATTTGGTCACTCACCCGCATTGGTTACACCGGGCTCCGCCTCCTCGCCCTCCTCCATCTTGAACTTCTCGCAGGACCAGGCCATCGAGGTGATGGGCACATCGTTGGACAGCTGAACCTGCGACACCATCGCTCCGTGAACATCCATCACGATAACCTGACCTTGGGTGGTACCGAAGTACACCTGCTGATCGTCGGGTGTCCAAATGCCGCAGGTAATGGTGGACTCCAGATTGAGCATGGAGGACCAATATCGCTGCCCAGCCACGGATCCTACCAGAACGAAGCCATCCTGGTAGCAGATCAGCGCCATGCGGCCATCGTGTGACCAGGAGAAGTGGGTCACCGGTGTGTTCCGATCGTTGATCAGCTCGATGGACCAGCGACCCTCGTACTTGATCCACACAAAGATGATTCCCGAACTATCGCAGGAGGCTAGCTTTTGATACGGCTCATTCCACTTGACCAGGATAACCTGTTGGCCAAATATTTTAGCTACTTTAAGTCTCCGCATTGTGGCTACACAACTTACATCCGATCTATGCCCGCGCAGGTTGTAGTTGGTCCTCAACGGATAGTCCATGTTCTTGCGGCAATGTGAGGTAGTAAAGGTCACGCCCACAATGCCGCGCACATTGCCCGTGGCCAGCCATCCCTCCTGGTAGTAGTTGGTGCGGTTCAGCTTCCATCCCTCGTCCTGCAAAAAGGAGAAGAAAAGGAAAGCCACTTGAATGGGATGTCCACAGCTGCCGACAGCTGCTTGGCAGTTCGCCTAAGCAGTCGCCAATTGCGAGTCAAGTGCCCGTTTGCTGGCTTCCAAAACGGATTACCGCAGGCTCGAGACCCGTCGTCCCTGGCCCATTCGCACATCTTCCACCATCGACAGGCGGCCGGTTGGCTTGGTAAATGTGCTCCACTTTCCGACTGCATCGCTTTATTCCTCACTCTTTGAGCCGATCAACCAGGCCAGCTGCCTATTTCGCAGCCCGAGGCTGGGCTTTTTCACTCAACTGTTGTGGATTCCTAGGAATGCCCCCGCAGCTCACCATGGTGATGACAAGGAATTCTCTTTAATTCAGGCATGTCTTACATTCTGGCTTCATTAGGAGCTTAAGTCAAACAATCCTTTTTGATTCCTCAATTAACGAAGTAAGCCTCTTGGAGTAAACTAAGCATCCTGTTTCTAATCTCATGTAATAAAGAACTATATGCTTAACTATATTTAAATTCTGCTCCAGTTCTTTGTTTTTGAAAAAATCTTAATTAATTGCTTCTTGTGCAATCAAAATTAGCAATCAATACGTAGATTCGTTCGTAGCTCAAAACGAATTCGCTTATATAAAGGTAAATGGGAAACTTGCACTTGTTTGGGAATGAATTGAAAGCAATTATGCCATCCAATTAACATTTCAAAAGCTTCCCTCAGTCGCCAGTGGAGCATTCATTCTGCAACTTTTAACTGGGTTTGTTTGCCTGCTGGGCATTTTCCCGCTGCGGGCTTTCTTTGGGAAAACTCTTTGCCAGTTTATCAACTGCAGCAGCAGCTGCTCCTCCTGCTCCTCTTGCTCCTCCCACCGCTGATGCTCCTCCTGCTGCTGCTGCAGTGGCACTCAACCGCAGTTCCTCCGCCTGTTTTACAATTTGATTTGATTGTCGAGAGCCGCCAACCAACCCCAACCCACCGGAATTGATTGTTTTTCCGGGCGCGGCTCGCTCACAAAAGCTTAGCCTATATTTCGGCGCGCAGCGAGGAATATTTCAATTTAAACCAAAATTCGGGCGCTTTCAGCATTTTGGCTAATCCCCGCTAAGCCGAATGGGCGTTTTTTGGCGCCCAAATCCAATTTGTGGGGCATAAATTAAAATGCCGCCGCAGTGGCAAAAACAAAAATGACTACAAATTTGTAATTTCCGTTTCGGGCAGTGGACAGTGGGCCGTGGACCTTGCTGGGCCGTTAGCCAAGTTAATTGCTTTATTGGCCTGATTGATTGGCGTGCATATGCTGATGTCCTTGCTGATTCAATTATATAATTGAACGAGCACACACGCACACACGCTCACTGGCTCACTGGCTATTGGCTCATTATGGTACAATTGAACAGGCAAAACGCCTCATTGGCAACAATTATGAGCAGACGGCATTCGTCATTCCGCAGGCGGCATTTCTTTGTGGAGTGTTGTTAACCTTTCACTGAGCCACTTGAACCGGATCTGGCCGCATGCTCTTAGCCAAAATAGATGCACTCGAGAGGCACTCGATTTTGCATTTTGATCACCACGCTCGACGGCACTTCAACTTAATGGGTATATCACGAAGCAATAAATTGCTACAATGAAATCGTTTGGAATTGGCAATCGAATTAGCCAATGTTTGCTCTTTAAGCATTCAAATGCTGGAAATTTCCGTTTTCACTTTGCCTAATGCAATTTGCCTCAAACGCCGTAATTTCATTTCATCGCAAACCAGCAGCAACATCAATGTCAAAACGGCGACATCAAGGCAACGCCGCTGACAGCCTCACACTTTGGCCAAGTCCCTCGCTTTGGGCCTGAAATGTTCAAGTGGCTACTTGCGACTTGTTAGCCGCTTGGCGAGGTTGACACCTCCAGCCCAGCGTCTGCTGCAGTCGCTGGGAAAATGACCTCTGAGGAATGAAAGCTGTGAGTTCTGGAATTTATTTAAATTCGTTGCGACAAGGATGACGCTGTTTTCTGGCCCGAGGAGAGAACATGGCCAAAAACCAGATGCCTGCCTGCGATTATGCTGCAGTTGTGGCTGCAGCAGCGGCAACATGGGCTCCATAAATTATGTTGCAGCCATTTGGCACACGAAACAGCATTTCCTTGCTGCTCCATTTCGCACAGCATACACACGCATTTAATTAAAAAAAGGAGAACATTTTTAAGGCTAAAAGCGGCCGCACCTGACTGACCGACCCCATACATTTTCCTCATTTTCCACCATTTTTCCCACTTTGCCACTCGTGCACATTAACCATAATTGCAATTCATTATGCATGCCAATGGCAACCCGCGACGCATTCGCATCCGCTTCATTATTCCCATGAACAGGGCACTAATGGCCAAAACTGCGGATAAACGGACAACTAATGCTAATAAGCATTTAATACATTAAATATTTGGTTCAACGCTTCAGAATACTGTCATTTATTAGCCTGAAAAAAAATCATTTAAAAATAATAAAGCGATTTTGTGAATGTGTAAGCATATCAAATGGCTCTTTGACTAAACAGCAAGGCTAATAAACATTTAATAAACTATTTAGCGAAGCGTCAAACTAAAATGAACAAAACTCCTTTGACCAGCAGCAAAATGACCATAAATATGGCATCAATTTGAAATATATATAAAGTAAATTATGCTTTTACCAAAAGCTTTTGATCTCTACACTAATCCAATAACTTATTTATTAGATTGTTAAACAGATGAATTTGTGAGCTCAACGCTTTTTTCAAGAACACTTTAATTTATTGATAAAGCCAGGCAAATTTGTTCGAAATTTCTTTTTTGCCAATTAGGCGAAGGCCAATCAATAAATATTCAAATACTTTAAGCCAAAATGATGCCCCGCATGATAAAGTCAAGGAACTCTTATGCAAAACAGAACATATATATATATATAGAAGCCAATCTATATGTGTATCTTTGGTCTATTTTTGCACCTTTTGCAGCCAATTTTAAACGCCATCATCCCAAAGGCTGTTCTCTGCCCGCTAGTGGTCTTTTATTTTCGGGGTCGTTGACAAGGAGTTCAAATGATGGCCTGGAAAGCCATCGGAATCCATTCGGGTCAAGTGCAGAGGCAACTAAAAACAGCTTGGAGACGGAAAAAAAGAGAACTACAACTGCCGGATGCCCAAAGAGTTTCGAGAGCATTTTCAAATCATTTTCATCGTCGTCGTCTCGCAAAAACAATTTTCTTCTCTCGGCGAACGAAAGTGAATTCACGGAAAATAGCCGCGATCCATCAGCACTTGCCCTCAGTTGCCAAAGTTCTTTTGCGCCGTGCGATCGAAGATCTCTCTCGTGCGGATAAATCGGAAAATGATCCACATTTTCTAACTACCGAATTCGAAAATGGCATTTAACATGTGTGCAAATTCGCTTTGGTTGGGCCTAGTTGCCCTTCTGGTTTTGGCCAAAAGTGGCGACGCCTTGCAGGCAAAACGTTTCTTCGGTGTGGGCGAAAGGGTGGATGGGGATCAGCTCCTGGTCAAGGATGTTCTCCATTCCCGTCCAGCCGGCGCCGGCGAGCTGCCCGGAGTGACGTTCACCTACGAGATTCTGGAGCCAATCACCTGCGTGGAAATTCTATCGGAGGAAGTGAGTGCGGGCTTTTCAATTCTATTCCAATTATTTAAACTTTAAACTAAGACTTTTGAGCTCTCAAAAAGAAATATCTAAAAATATGGCAAATTCAGTTTGACAGTAGAAGGGATAAATTGATTTGCTTGTCATGTAAAAAAGATGCAAATTAGTTTCGAAAAAGCAAAAATGTTAGGAAACAAAATATTCCTGCATAATTAGTCAGAAACTGTGTATTTTGTTTTATGAACAAGTGAGCGATATGTGCGGATATTCTGACCCCTTGTTATTTTAATAATATTTTGTTTTTTTTTTTTATTATTTTGCACAAGCCCGCAACGAAAATAGAAACAGAAACTGACATTTTTTTTCGTCACAGCCAAGCGACAAAAAGTTTGGCCCATAGATGTATTTTTATATATCCAGTGCGTTTGCGGCTGCCGGGCTGTGTTTACTACATATATCTACTCAACTTTACTATATCTACTACATTTTCATATTTTTGTTTATTTGCTTTGCCCTCAAATATGAGGCACGTACTTTTTGGTAAAGTGTTCGATTTATCGACAACTGGGTCGATAATTGAAAATGAAATGAATGAATATGTACTTATATTGTATGGGAAAATCGCATACTTTGAGGCCAATAAAAATAGAATAGCGTGAGGAAATGTGGCAATTTGGCAAAGCCGACAAGTTAAATGAACGAAGAGGGTGGAGGGTAGCATAGAGGCATATATATTATTTCTAGAATAACAAGAAAGAAAACTCGAGCTGAATGCATTTTCAATTTGAGCATTATGACGCGGGATTTTCCCTAGAAAATACACATTATTTGAACGTAAATCAACTTTGGCGAAGTACATATACGTGGATGTCCGTGAATCGGATTGTCAGACCGCGTAAACATCTCGGAAAAATGTGGCAATCGCTGATGGATGTTGCCTTGATGGTCACGCCCGATTGGATCTGTCCAATTTGGAGGGGATTTCTTATTTGGTATTCCTTCTGCTTTTCAGAACATTTCGGCGGAGGTGAAATTCAGCTTGGTGAATCGCCTCATCGTGGGCATAATCCAATTGGCTGCCAGCAATCAAAGCGTTGACCCATCAGCTCCCACTGTTCCACCAACCGCCGAGTTCGATGTGACCATCATGGTGTTTGGCCTAAATGACACCTCCAAGCATTTCGATCCCTCACTGGTCATCAATCGCGATCAGCAATTCGAGGGCGAGATGGAGCCCTACGAGGAGATCTTTCCGGAACCGGATCAATACGTCGAGGTATTTGACAACAATAGACGCGATGACCTGGAGATCGACGAAGGTGATGACAATCTGTCCGAGGAGGACATCGAGAGCTATACGGAAGGGCCATTCGTAACAGACTATTTCGATAAGCCAGACAAGTACATTGAAGTTGGAAAGAGGCAGGCGGGTATGTTTTTCTAGATAAATCTGTATATAATATTATAATAAGTAATGTTTAAGGCGATGAACTTCTCTACGATTGCTATCAAACATCGCCGGATGATTCGGAAAAGCCAACCAACCACTCGGTGGTTTTCTACTACATCGATACTAACTTAATAACATATGTGCGGTTTGCTATACTGGATGTGAGTATTATGGTTAAAAGTTCCATGTTAAATATTTAATAATATTTAATAATAATTAATAAATATTTTTAGCACTATGCCAATAGAAATATCTCGGAGGCCGAATACCAAGCGCCCGTGGTGGAGTACAGTCACTATACGAGTGGCACCCTAAAGGCGGTCATCACCGACTATGATTCGAAAAGCCTCTTTGTCCAGATGTACGTCTATGGATATCGCGGCCGCACGGCGCCGCCCAGCTATGAGCCCTTCCTGCCCCCGCCGCTGTGGCAAAATGCACTCCTGGAGTCGCGGACCAAAAACAATGCCACTCCGCACCTGACGCCGCTGCAGACGCTGCAGCTGCTGCTGCTGACCGGCCAGCGGACCACTCCGCCGCCAGGAGTGTACAATGATAGCGTGGAGCACGAGGAGCAGCGCAGCATTCGGCCGGAGGAGATGATGTTCGAGCGGATCGAGGATGAGAGTGAGGGTGAGAGTGAGACGAATTCGGCACTGCGCCAGATGAACCAGGACATGGGAATGGCGGCGCTGCTGGGCCTGCTCCTTCTGATCCTGCACAACTAGGTAGCCGCCGGGGGGAAGAATCATTAGTTAATCCATGGAAAGCTTTATGAGTAGTCTTTAGTCCAACATTCTGTCTATTGTATTTTACGAAATAAACTTTTGGCCTAAGCCAAGGCACACACACTCTTCCGCAAATTGAAAAAGTTGCGGCGAAAGTAGGTCATGGCGCTGGCTTGGCTTGGCTTGGCCCCGGGACACCCAACCCCAGACCTTGTCCAAACCGCACCCACAAACACTCTCACATGCGCCAACCCCTAGCCCATAAAGCAACTCCCTTGGCAAATTATCTGCGTCGGCGGTGGTTGATTTGGCCAGGCCAACAAAGGGGAAGGCGGAAGGAAAGGCGGAAGAGCGAAACGAAAAACGAAAAGAGTGGAAATCCAACTGACGACAGCGGCCGTTTTCCACAAGCCCATCCATCCATTCACCCAGCTACCCACTCCGCTTCGAATGTGTTTATTTGCTTGGACATTAAGTCGGACCCAAATGTGTCCTTTGCCTTGGCAATTTATGTGCCTTGTATTTTGTTTCAACGCAAGTAGCAAAATTGGTAAAAAGGCAAATTTGTGTGACTTCGTGAGGCGAGAGAAATCAAGAGTTTCACATGGCAAGCAAGTTATCCTTTGGGCGCTTAAAGTGTTTCATATGGTCTTGCCAACTTTTGAACTCCACAACCCAGCGGTTGTCAAAGAAATCTAATAACTTTTATTTCAATTTCCGGCTAGCAATGGCTAGCTACACATCCATGTGGCAGTCGTCCTGCGGCTGCAATGCTATTTCGTATTTCGTCCTTTGTTCCATGTCGTTTGCAGATGGCAAAGTACAAAATATAAAGTACAAAATACGTAATGCTACCTGGGCGTCTGCAGCAGGAGCAGTAAAAATGTCACAGCCACACCGAGGGACCAAGATGAAACCGTAGAGGGATAATGGCTTTCACATGGGAAACGGACGCAGGAGGACGCAGGACGACTGTCCGGCACAAAGGACATGTGACTGAATGAATGACTGCACCGGGGAGTTGGAGAGCTTCGCAGCTTGGACTTTTACCGCAGGGCGGCGGAGGATGCCCGACAATATTTATGTTTAATTTACAACTGAAATTAAACAATATTTGCACCACTTGCAGCGATTCCCACAGTGCGCAGAGGAAAACTTGAACAGTTTGTGGAAAATGCGGGGGGCGTGGCAGCAGCTTGTGCGGAATTGTAAAAATGTTTCTTTTTATGCGTGCCAGCTTATGTTTACAAAAAGTTTTTATCCTCGGACATATAATTCAGAAATTATGCGAGTGTATACACAAGCAAATACTTGTTTAATACACTGAGGGAAATCGAGTGGTAATATGTAATAAAATGGAGATTATTGGAAATTCTTTCTTAGTATATATAAATAATACTTCATATTTTTTAAGGATATATTTAAGGATATTTTAAGGACTATGCACTTGGTTTATTTCTCAGTGCTTGTAAGCGTGTCTGTGCCACAAGGCGTGGCATTGTAAACAATACGGATAAGCAGCGCACAAGTGTCCTCCGTTCGCCTCCAAGCACCCGGCCACATGGACTCCATTCGATATCCGAGGCAAGCCAAGGGCACACGGCCCGGCCCGTCCCAATCCAATTGCAAACCCAATCCCCGTGCCGCATCCCACAACCGAAGGCGACGCCATAAGGGGTGACGTGAGCTTTTGTCAATAACTTAATAACTTAAAATATGGTTTAATGCTCACGTAACAACATTTTGCCACTTGTGCCGAGCACATGTACATATGTATGTAGGTGTGAAAGGCTTGGATGGCTGGCTGGCTGAAGGGGTGGGTGGACTTCGAGGCAGGTTGCTTAAGGTCTCATCGCACCACCCTTTCACCGCGCCTTCCATCCTTCTCAAAGCCAAGGAAATATCCAGCGACCAGGACGACCAGACAATGCCAATGGCAATGGGAATGGGATTCGGAGCGGGAATGGGAATGGGACTGACTGGCAACTGGCAACTTTTATGGGCGTGCGGAAAAGTGGTTCGGTTCCTATGGCTTACAAGTGTATACACAGGATATAGTCGCACTGTGGCGTTATAGCCTTATTCGCCTCCCGGCATTGCGCACGTGCTCCACCTTTTGATCCTTTTTAATGCCAGCCCAAAAAGCGATATCGATTTCTTTTCTCGTATGTTATTTTATTTTATTTTTTTGTTTTGTTGCCTCCGCCGCCGGAGATGCATGTGTGTTCGCATTTAAAATAATTAAAAAAAATACAGCACGTTTCAGAAACGAAAGCTGACAAAGAAATATTTTAAGAGGTATTTCAGTTAATGTGATTTACTAATAATGAAGAAAAATAAGTGAAATTTAAATGGGTTCAAGATGCACCAACTGTTTTCGCTTAACAAGTTTTTTGCAGCTTATAATGATATTTGTACTGACTTAATTGTTTAAACATATCTTTTCTTTTAGATGCATTATAAATGGTCTTTAAATTAATAAAATGTTGTTAAGCTTTTATCTGCTTAAATTAAACATAGAATGTGTTGTGCTGTATCCCCAGACTGAATTTTTGTTTTGGAGCGAGTTCGTCCCCAGATGCGCCATTACCACAATTCGGTGGGGGCAGTCGCTCCAGTGCATCCTTTCGGCTCCAGCTGCACATAATGCATGCCCTCTGTTTTTGTGTGTTTGGAGACAAAACTCAACTCATTAGCGTTTGGGGCACAGAGGCGGTGGAAGGGGCACTTGCATACACACATCGGTAGCCCATCGCCGCACAATGGGAACACGGGGCGTGGCATGTGGGCACATGTCTGGCTCACTGGTTTCTGCATTTGAATTTGCATTTTATTAAATTTCAAAAGCCCCTCACACATGCCCCCATCCATAGCCACATCCACATTCGAGGACCCACCTGAAGCCCCCATTGTTAGACAGGTGGGTGGTGCACGTTGCAGGTGGTGGTGCCGAGTGCAAAAGGTTGAGCATTGCATATTTATGCACTTAATAACGCATTTTAGCATGCTCAAGTGCATCTCATCTTTTGTTACATTTCGCAGGAAAAATATATGGGGGTTCGGGCGGGAAAGTGGGTTGTTTTGGGGGGGGGGGGGGGGGGGGGGGGGGGGGGGAAACAGATGGAAAATGAGCGAAACACACAGACGAGACAGAGCCAAATGAGTTTTCTCTGTGAAAAACAGCCAAATGCTGCCTCTGTGAGTTGACAAATGGAGCATGAGAGTCGCTGACATGTTCATATGCAGGATGCATTCTCATATTACATGAATGCCCCCAGTGAAATTGAAGCAAGAAAAGGAATAAATTAAAGTGCATAAAAACAACACTGTCCAAAGTGAATATTTATTGCTAGATCTCAACTTTATGCCTATATACTGAATTGTCCTTATCCCAAGGCATTGCAATCATCCAATATAATGCATTTTTCTCGTTTTGCAAAGTGTACCTACGGCTAAATTGAGAATCGAAAATCTCCACAAATTCGAGAGGCCTTCCAATCGAATTCCGAGCCTGGGGACCACAATCAACTTTAGTTCCTGCCTTTCTGGCCAACGTCACTGGCCTCACTCTAGAATTATGCAATAACAATGGCCGGGGCAGTTGCATAATTGATTGATTGAATCCGTATGCAACAATTGGACATGGTGAGAGTGGCTGGGAGTGCTCCTCCAAACGTGAATATTGCTGTGGGCTCGTCTTTTGTGACCGACCATTTGTGGGCAAGTGGCAGGGACGCAAAACACGAACACAAAACACAAAAACCGCAGCTCCTGGCGAAGGACTCGATCGAAGGCAGTGCAAACAAACAAACAAACAAACAACGAAATGCTGGACAAACCAATCAATGACACAACTGAAAGCCACAACGTCAGCCAAGTGTGAAGAGCCAAGTGGGGATGATGGAGCAGTTGGACACTTGGAAAAACGATATAGCATATATATTGTAAATTAAAAGAAAAAAGCAAGGCGATTTGTGTTATAAAAGACATTCTAAGTTATAAATCTGCGTGAATGCTGTGGCAACTAATATAGCCCATTTGGTTGATTTACATACTTCACAACATTTTTTCAGTGTTTTCATAAGATTTAAGTGCTAATTTTTCTGTGTGTACCCAGGGTCATCGCTCAAGACGTGTGTGGAGGCATTGTGGGCACATTAAATTACAGTTTTCAGAGCCAAGAACAAACAATCGAAAGTGCAGACGCGCCTTCAGCAAAGGATGTGGGATGTGGATGTGGCCGAGGGTCGATGGTTTGGAATCGCTCGACACAAAGGAAAAGCGGCGCCAATCGGGAAAGCCCCGTCACCCGCCCCCCGTCGAGCCACTGCGTCCTTGGCCACAGTGCTGTCTAATTGAAACTGTCGCCGGCAGAAGCCTGGTCGTAAATCAGGGCCAGCACGCGAAACTAAGCCAAGTCTGTTTCGAGATGTTGCCGCTGCCTAAACAATTAAAAAGTTTTCAATTAACTCGCGCCCAGCTACGAAAATTGGCACTTGTAATCGGCACCTGTTCAACAAGCGTAACAAACCAGAGAGGCCTGCGGATGTTTTCCCGGGCATGGCGATGTTTTTTCGGAGGTCTCTGTTCCTGTTTAAATAAGCCTAGAAGGGATGGGGTGGTGGGGGTTGGCACTACCACAAGCAGGCACGTAATACATTTATTACGCGTGAGCACGCCGTTCCCTGATGAAAATCTCTCTCTCTGTGTGTGTGTGTGTGCAAATGAGTTTCCAACATTGCGTTGCATACTTTCGGGGTGGCAAAAAGTTAGGCTTTAAAGAGCAAAATGCAAATGCTCGAGCTTTCAAATAATGGCTGGGGAAAAAGTGTAGTTGGTTCTAGTAGAGGCACTCATTTTCCGTGTACTTAACCCTTCTATTGTGCTATAAATCTGTATAGAAGTGTGGTATTTTAAAGTACTGCCAACACAATGAAGACCAGCTATGATTTAAATTGTACTAACGTATCGTACATGTGTTAAGCCACCTTCTTCAGCTGTGTGCCACATGAAACCCCTTTTCCCTGGGCACACACTTCGAGCGGAAAAGCGAAAAGGTGGCAAAAGCGGGCCATTATCCTGATCCGGTGGAAATTAACTTAGAGCACGCAGCGCCAGCACAAAATGCGCGACTGAGAGCATAATGGTCTGCTGCACATAATTAGCCAGTGGCTGTCCATTGCAAAGGCCATTCAAGTGGTTTTGTGGTCAGTGACCAGCTTTCAGCAGTCGCAGGGATCCCTCAACTGTCGCCGGGATTGAAAAGGACTCAATTATTTTTTACTGCGCGTAATTAAAAGTCAGCAGAAGCACATGGTAGCGGTTGGGGGATCCTGGTTTTGCTGAATTGCCCAGTGTCAGTGGCACTGGCAAATATTAATGATGTTAAACCCTCCAGAAACTGCTAATGATGATACTGCCACTAATTCCAACGTTCGTCGACTTCATCAGCAGTTGCCAAGTTAATTACGCTAAGTGAACCATTCCAGCTAAAAGCCATCATCTTCAGAGCTTCGTCTTCAGCATCGCTGAGCGCCTTCAACTCCAGTTCGAGTGGAAATTGTTATTCTTTTTGCATTATTAAAAGTTTGGCAAGGCTGGGCGAGTTCATAAAAATGCGCCAAACTCCTGGGCTTGCCATAAATATGCAAAATATACATATATTCCCATATTCAGCTGAAACTTTTAATGCCTCTTGGGCCGCACTGAATTTTTGGGCATGTGGCTGAAACTCTATAAAAGATTCATTACTTTTTTAGGCCAGTCGAAACAGTTAAATAAAAGTTCTATTTAGAATATCCGTCGCTTGAAAACCTATTCAAGTTCCTAAGAAAAGTGCTCTGCCCAAAAGTGTGTACAAATTTCCACTTCTCGCTATCGTTCCATCATTTAGTTATCATTAGATTTCATTTGTTATGGATTTAGCATAAAGTCCAACCCACCAGAGAGGAAATTACGATGTTGAACCCAGGGATATCCCAAGAAAAGGGCGACATGTGTGTCATGTGCCAGGCTATTAAATTTCATTTTATGTATGCTTTCAGTTTTTACTCCTTGTCCGCTGGCATGTCAATTTGCTGCGTCAATTTATGCGAAAATCCCGCGACAGTTGTTCAACCCTTAGAGTAACGAAAAAAGGAGTCCACTCTTTGTTTGCAAGGTCCTTTTTCTTCAGAAGTGCGCGCAAATAGAAGACCAATACATCAACAAGCTACGCCGGCGATGACGCACTTCATCATCAATATTCTATTAATGGCAGTGCAGTTGTTAAAATATTATGATGCCATGAAAAACTGGACTACTTTTTGGTTTGGGGTTGGCGGGTACTTAAAAAATCACTTCGAAATATTTCTCGCTTGGTTTAATACGCATTTTTTCGCTGAGATGATTTATGCGCGAAGGAAATGGAAATGGGGCCAACTCCCCAAGGGGTTCGAATTTGTTTGCGATGGGGTGGGGGAAAATCTGTCTGCTTATCGCTCGTAAATTGCTGAAAGGCGTAACAAGAAATTAAGCTTGTGGCTTAACGCACTTGCAACAGAAATGGCAACGCAATCGGAATGGAAATGGAAACGGAAATGTGGCATTACGAGGGTAACGATGCCACAGACACGCGTCCCTCACAAACCTCGACACGTGGCCAACTTAACACTAGCGGCACGTTGGTCACGAACACTGCAAGAAACTGGTTGCAAGTTCTGATTCCTGCTCATTTGCTATAGTTTTAAGTATTGCTTTCGTCACTACTTAGTTTCTTGAAGTGCACTCGCTTGGGTTGAAACCAAAATTGAAAACAGTTAAACAAATCGCCAACGAGTTTATTGCTCGAGTGCCGTGCGCATCGCGGCACAAAGGAGTGGTCGAGATAACCAGCCTAACCAGCACATTCCACTCAGCCAACAAACATATCCCACTCGACCAACTCATCCAGCGTATCCTGCATATCCTGCACATCCCGAACTGAAAAGGACCGCTGCCAGAGGATCCACTTGGGGCTGCGTGGGCCGCATTCACTTAACTTTAATTTTGCGCTACAAAACACAAGGGTGTGGAGTCGAGGAGCCGAGACAGACGTGATTGGATTTTTATATTCAATATAAAAAGGATTATATGGCATTTGTTGTGCAGGCATTGAAAGTTCATAATGATTGGAAAACTTAGGGCCACGCAGACGAGACCCACTGCTTCCGTTTGAGCTTTGGCCAGCACACGTGGCGTGTAGAATCAATTTTAAGGCCGAAATGAGTGCAACGTGGCCATTAGGGACTCCTAATCCAGCGACACCTGCCAACTGTCCTTCAAAAGGCCTAAAAACGGGCAGACAAAAATAGCTCCCGACGATGCTAAAAGCCAACGGGGTTTTTGGGGCCTAAGCACTTCCGGTGTGAAAATTTTCGGCATGTGTGAAATATCCGGTGCCCTGTTGAAGATAATCCAGATTATTATGCAGAGATGCCATGAAATAACCAAGCAGAAGCTACTTTCCAATTTAAGACCTGACCACCACCAAGCATTCCGGCTAATGGATAATGGGTCAGCGGTCGGTCTTAATAGTTTCGCCTGACAGTTTAAAGTGCCGGACAGTTTAATGGACCTTGTCCAGTATTTATTGTATTAATATTGCCATCGCACAGCCTTCATGCACACTAAGGCAAATTAATGGCAGTTGAGAGTGTACTATAATTAAATTCAATGGGGCGTATTCGATGTCTTTCGTTAGGGTTTTGAGGAAAGTGTATAAAAGTGTGCAACACTATTGCACTTGTTTTCAAAGGATTTTCTAACCTTAACCAAGGAAGAAGTCGCTCCAATTTCGCTGAGTGTAGCCTTGTTAAGTCGCAAGTTAATGGCTTGCGGGCTGGCCAACAGTTAATCACAGTACTCACCTCGGGTATATCATCTGGCACCTTTCCCATCCATGATAATGAGAGTATCGTGCAGTCGCATTTTGTGTTGATGTTTCGCTCGAAGTGTAAATGCATTTTATGGCCCAAAAGCGCCGGCCAACTAACTAGATCCTCAAGTTCTGGTTTCTCTGGTGTAGCGATAGCTGCTCAGCGCCGATTTAAGCCACAAACATGTTGCTAAAATGAAGAGGCAGAAAGAAAAAGGGGAATGGGTATCAGTCTCATTATCGTTTAGTATAACATGCCAATAACTAATTTACGATGAAAGCGAAATGGAGTATGCTCGTATGTAGCCGTTGTCGCTACTCGTGTTGCCAATGTTGTTATTATTATTCTGGTACCTTATCAGGCTAAAACACACACACAAACCGACGACCGAGAGCTGCCTTTCGGGTCATTGGATGTGCTTTGTACGGGGATTTATTGATGGGTGGAACGATGTTCCGGCATATGTTCGCCGTGCTCCCCCTAAAACGCTATCAACTTCATCGTGCTTCTTCAGGGGTTGACAAATTGCATACCACACACACACACACACTCATGCACAGAGGCTGCCGTACAAGGAGCAAACACACACCCACGTACACGACATAATTTGAAGCATGCTTTTCAGGGCACACTAATTGGTATTAGTGGGTAAGTGGATGTGTCCTATCTTCCTTTACTTTGCCATTCGCCAGGATAACCCACTCACACACACACGCGCACACGGAACTCATAAAAATCCTTTTTACCAAATGGCATACATGTGTAAAATATATATATATATGTATGGTTGTATACATCAACTTGCACTCAGACTTTGAAAACTTTATGCGGAAGTCGAATGCCTCGGTGGCCAAAGTTTTTGAATTTGTTGATTCTGTTATGCTAACTCTTTCAGGGAAAGTTAAAGAGTTGATAAGCTTGATATAACAATTACAAATTATTTAACTTTTCATAAATTTCTTTCGCTACTCAAACCAGTTGGCAGATAGGATAACTGAAGTGAAAGATACAGACCATTTTTAAGTTTTAAACGACATATTTCAATCTGCCAAAAGCACAATGCGCCCCTATTTTTCAAATATTACAAATGGTGAAAGCCAAAGCGTTGTCAAAACTTCTCCATCACTTTCACAGCAGCAGCGGCACTCATTTAAATAATTTAAAAAGTTTTCAGGCAAAAAGTCGAGTGAAGTCTTGCTCTGGGCAAAGGACCCCAATCCCTCGCTGAGCAAAGCGAAGCAGAGTCCTCCAGTACGAGAATGTTTCAAATTATGCTTGAATAATTGATATGGCTTGTTGCTGTCTGTTGTCTCGTTTGATGGCTGCTTGACTAGCCGGCTTCTCGTTTGCTGTACTTCGGTCTAGGCAGCATTTCTATACACTGAAACAAAAATTGTATAGCAGTGAAAGAAGAAAATAGTATGCAGCAAGCATGTTAACTCAGAACCAGCTAATTCATTATGAAATACTGCTTAAGAAGATATCAAAACATTTATATATCTTTTAATGAAACTCAACTATTACACATACATTTTTTCAGTGTATTGCCTCTGGCTGTGGGAACTTGAGAATGAATACGAGAAATAGGGTGGCCATCCAGAGACAAAAGCACACACGCATTTGCTTCAATTATGTCGTGAGCTTTGTCTGATTGAATCTGATATGCGATATACCATTTTTGATTGCGTATACGCCCCGGGGGCCGAGCCATCATCGGGACGGGCATGTGAAAGCCAACTAATGGAAGCTTTCGGCAAGGATTTGCCCTTTGCCTGCTTAAATATTGATAAAAAGCCAACAACAAGTCGCTATAAATTGAAGAGTCCTTTGAATTCCATTTCAATAACAGACAGAACGGCGAGCGAGGGAAAAAAAAAGAATACAAAATGGGAGGAATGCATTCTCGAGTAGTTCACGAGATGAATGATTGCACATTCACCGTGGGGCACATTCCGAACGTGTTACTTTCGCCACTCAGCGATTGCCAGACAGCCATTGTTCGCCCGCTCTTAAATTGTTCAGCGCGCCGCATTTGGCAGCCAACCTGCACATTTCCCCACCCAACCCAAGCCGTATACCACCGAATCCACCTGCAGCCTTTCGGCGCTTTCATGCGACACTGAGCACTTTTTTAGCCATGTGCGGTTCATGGTCGCCATAACGCGTCAGAGCAACGAAAATAACTGAGGCGGCGTTGTCGGAAAAGCTGTCGAAATGCCAGTCAGACTTTGGCTGGGGCGAAAACTCCTGCGCAGATGGTGCAACGGACACGACAACCTGGGCCAGACATCATGAAATATGCATTTAACCATCAACAATGGCAAGTAGCCTTGGTAATGGCCACCAGCTAAGCTGGCGAATAAATGCAGCTAAAATTACTTGGCACAAGATTACTTAATCCATTCGAAATGCATTTTTGCCATTGACTCGATTTACTGCACTCAAAGGCCAACAATGGCGTTGTGTAAATAAATCAATTAAACAATTGATTCAATATCCATCGAATTCCCATCAAAATTTCAATTTGTTTTCTTTGTATTTACAACAATACTCCTCCTTACACTATTCCCCAAAACAAAACCCCCAAAGCGTTTCACATCTGCCTGAAATGTAGGATTTGTTTCGGCTTTGCCATTAAAAGTTGATTAGGTGGAAGGAAACAGAGGCGGCACACACACACAGTTGTTCACAAAGTAAACATTCGCACTCGGTGCCTCCTTCTGTTGCAATTAGCCTGTCGAAATTAGATTGCGTATACGCTCCGTGGTACACAGTTTGCCGTAAGGCGCTTAACTATTACGTAGTCGTAACTGTGAGGCACTGTTTGGGGTAAAACTTTAGCCCATCGCATAATGTGCACAGTGGTACCAGATAGTATATAAGTTGATACACACTCTTAAATGTATTTAAATGGTTTTAATACCTGATCATTGCCTAAGAGATCTAGATTTGCTTATATCATGTTTATTTCACAAGCTCAAAGTATTATGATAATTCCATCTCATATTTCTACACTGTGCACCAGATTATCATTCGCCCCCACTTTATAAGTAATGCATAAATGTACATATATTTATTTCCCGGCCAGTGGCTTGACAAACCCCCACTTAATACCGCTAAAATCCTGATTTACTTTTTTCATCCTCGGCGCATGTCCCTCCATTATGTCTGCGAATTAATTGTGGCAATTTGCTTTTGATCCTTGGGGCACAGGACGGAATTTGAATGCACGCAATTATTTCATTTTCATCATGCTTTTCATCATCTACGTAACGAGCTGGCATTGTTCATATTTTCTTGTCCCTGTCTCGGTTATATGTATTTGCTGTCAGCGGTCCGGGAATGCCCTTGAACCGCCTGAAACTAGCCCAGCTCGCTGCTCCTTCCTTTTGTATGTATATCGTATGGCATGGTGTGGCACGGCATTATATGCATAGTATAGCGTAATGGAAGTGCAGCGGTGCATGCAACAAGAGCACCGAATACAACAACACTACAGCACTGCAAAGTCGAGTGGAAGGAACGAACAACTTTGTGCCCAATTCGGAATTTCTGTGTGCGTTGCCCTCGACTCGCAAAGTTTTGTGACGTCGGCCACAGGAAAATATTCCACATACCACATAGCGTTCTCGTTCACATGACGACATGTATCGGCGAGGTATTTATGCCAGCCTTAGCTTTGGTTTCTAGTTTAAAAATTGGGGTGTAAAGGCCGCCTCGTAAGTCAAGAGCCTTTCAAAACAAAAATTTGGAAAATAATTTCAAGCTGTTTTGGAAGTTACTCTAATTCATAATCATTTTCAGAATCCTTTTCGCTGCAACTGTGATGATTTTCATACATTTCTAGTGTTGTTAAATGCATTGAAATTATGATCAAACATTCTAAGGAGCTCATATAACTTACATGCATTTTTTTCAACCTACATATAAGCTACAATTTTGCGGCTAACTACCGCTGTGAAAAAGGACCTAATCCTTACTTTGGCTTTCGGTTTCCCCTAATTATGTGTGTCCGCTTTGTTGTGTGCCGCATGCCAGGCAACCAGTGGGATTGAAACAAGTTCAAAGCCCAAGTAGCACCACCACCACCCCCACACCCCGCTTTTTCGTCTGCCCCCATTGGGGGGAAAGTAATTGCCGGGAGCTCAGTTTCCACTGCCCGTGGGGCATTCGCTTTAATTAGCCACACGCCAGCAAGCACAAGAAATGCGTTTGAAAAGGACAAGAATCGGTGGAAAAAAAAGCGGGCAACAACAAAAGGCGACGTCAAATAGGACGTGCATGCATTTAATTGGCAAGGTTTTCCACGCAAAAACCACTCCCCTCTATCTTAACTCTTGCTGGAAAATGGGAAGCTCCGCGGACAGGGGAAAATGGCAATAAAATTTTGCATAAATGACGAAATAAATGACAGCCAAGAAAAGCAACATTGACAAATACGCACCCCGTGGGTAGAAGTGGGGTGAGGGTTGGAAAAACAGCTCTTTGGGTTGCCGGCTACATCGAATGTCTTTCTATATGTGCACTGAGCTTTAATGGTGGAAAAGCGATGGGGAAAACACTGGGGAAACGCCATAGAAAAGCTGACGCTGGGCTCTTTTCCCAGCATTTCCCTGCTGCCCTCCATTGTTCACTGCCGCTTGTTTATTGACGTTTTTCTGGCGACTGGGGACGGGGTGTGTTGGGGGTGGGGCAGTTGGGTGTGTGTGTGTGTGTGTCGTATAATTTGTTTCTACTTTAACCTAACCCAAACCACCCCGTCCCCACTTTCATTCCAATTCCGATTCCCGATTCCCATTCCCTTTTGGAAAACATGCTGGGGAAAATTGTGCGCCTCAGTGGCGCTACGGAGTTACAACTACCCAAATGTATCTGGTTTTCGGGTGCGTTTTTCCTTCTCCTTGGCAATATAAACAATTTTTCCATTGCTGCTGTTGCCGCTTCAGTTATGCAAAGTAATCAACATGGCAGCTAGTCAGAGATACTGGCAAGATACAAACAATAACAATCGCAGCAAAAAGCAACAAAACAAAATGGAAGAAACAAAAGCAATGCCGCCTGTTGTCAATGGCGAAAATATTGGCAAAACATTCGGAAAAAAACCGCAAATCGAGCAAACTGCACTTGAACTTGCCACAAAGACCCGCCACATCGTCCTCCCGACGTCAGCTCGAATTATATAATGCAAATCGAGACAAAATACAGTGAAGCATCGTCAACTTGAACCGCTAACTTAAGAAGAAGCATGAAGTGTTTATGTGAAAGCAATTAAACATTTACAAAATATTGAAAACAATAAATATCTTTGCAAAAATTTCTTAAGATCACACTTATCTACGTCGCACTGTATTTGTGAAAAAGAGGGCAGGGGCAACTGAAACGCATCGAAATTAGAGGGCTGCATAACACTATTCTCTTTGTATCCATTCGTTTCAGAGAACTGTAAGGCTGCCATTTATTGCCAATCGACTCACACTCAATAATTTTAAGTGCGGGTGCCACTCACCACTCACGTCGCCGGTACATACAAACACCCTGCATGTGCAGGCAAGCACCCGGGTGTGCGGGCACCCGAATCAATACGGCACTCTGCGTCGCGGGTGCCGATAAGCGAAATAAGACAAAATGTAATGACCTTGGCAGCAACGCTAACACACATTGCCACTCACACACACCCGCAGTGGGGCACACACAAACTTAAAAATAATTTCTCAAAGAGAAGCGCCAAGAACAAAAACAAGAACAAGACATTGGCGGTCATGCGTTGGCGTCGCAGTCGACGTCGACTTTGGCAGCGGCATCTAAATTATGCAAACTGAGAAATTGTGGCACACACAGATACACACACACACGCAACCACCGTCCAGCTGTCGCCCCAATGCAAATGTAACGGTTATGTGCTATATGGCTTAAATGCTTATCGCCCCGGTTGACCAAGCCAACTAACGGAATTTCAATTTCGGCACGCATTTTCCACGGGCTTTTTATAGGCGTGTGCTCCTGATTGCCCTTTGCTCCGGCCGTACTTTTCCCGCCGGAGTCGTATCTCGATTAGTGCACAGAAAGAAAATCTTTGTATGATTCGGTCCAGTTTTTCATTTTAGAGCTAGCTTATGATGAATTCGATAACTTGACCAAACACACTAGCTAAATTGAAAAATAAAACAGATTTGTCGGCGATGGGTTTCGAACCCGGTCTTCTGTTACACATTTGTGTTCGACATGGACCTCGGATTTCAGTGCAGGGAAAACATAATACACCCGTAGTACCCAACTGCGAAAGCCAATGCCGATCGATTTTCACTGTCATTGGTTGTTTGATGCGGATTAATCGAAAACGTGCGTGGGCAGCTCACTCAACTGAAACTAGAAACGATACCGAAACGCTGGGAATTTAATTCGTGTGAGCTGGGCAAATAGGGCTGATAAAAAAAGTATGTAACCAAGCCAAGGGCTAAGGCATCAAAGCACCTGTAATTAGCACAGAATTTTGAAGTTTTTGTGGCGCCCAAGGTGTTGTGCTGATGTGGCCACAACTGAAACTCAGCCACATACGGTGAAACTATGCTACAACAAATCCTTCACCGCCCTGTATTTACATTTTTACATATTTTTAAAATTTTTTGGTTTTAGATTCTGCCGTAAAACAGTAGCATTTGGTTATTCTTAACCAATCATAAGAGAATTTAATGAAAGATTATTCTTAAAGTTTCAAAGTCTCAAAGGAGTCCGCTTTTTCCCAACTAAAATTTCGACTAATTCACGACTTTAAAGAACTTATTCGGTTGGGCTTAGGCAGTTTGGCCTGTAGTATAGACATTCGCAGTGTCCGTGGCTTTGGGCCAATCCACCACCGAGCGAGAGAGGCTAAAAGGATGTTTGCCAGCCAGGGGACAACGGAATTCCGCAACTCACCTGTGAAGTCCCCGCCCCCTTCTCGGCTGCTCCTGCTGCTGCTGCTGCTGCCGGGATGAAGTAGCGTTGAATGTGCTGCTGCTATGGGAAAACTGAATTGATCCAATCGAATTACTGCTTTTCATGCGAAAAATTGGTGCAGCGCCAACGGAATCGAGTGTGTTCTTGCAACCGTTTTTTTGGGGCAGACGTTCCCGTTACTGTTTCCCGTTTTCCCTGCGATTTTCCTCTTTTTCCCTCTCCGCTCACACACACGAACACAGATGCAAACGGGGAACGCACATGCAGCGCGGTTGGAGTACCGTTAGCACACACTGCTTGCAACGACGCCCGAACGTGGACTGTCTAAGAAATCGGATTCCGGAAAGTAGTTGGCAGGCAAACAGCCACGAGGATGAAAGGGGGACGGGGGCGCCCGGAGCGCGCCTGCGCACTCAAAAGTCCATCCGCATCGTTCTTATCAACGCAACTGTCAAACTGACGGAATTTACGCGCTCCGGTTGTTGTTAACGGGTATTGATTTTCTGGTTACTGTATTAACTTTGTAGTTGATTCTTTGTGCATGAGCTACGTTCTATCTATTCTTTCTAAGACTACAGTTCTTGCTCTATTGTAAGTGTTTTTTATAAATATTACTTTGCTTTCTACATTTATTTCTAGTTTTTGAATAAACAAATAAACAGCAGTCCTGCTAACAGAAAGCTGCAACTGTAACTGTGCTGTTACGATTGTAACGACTGCGAGGGATGCACTGCTTGTAGCGATAAGATATCGATTGTACGATTGATATGACTAAAATGTCTGAAAATAAATTAAAATAACAATATCTTACTCGCATTATTAATATTAATTAAAAGTAATGCCCACTATGAGAAAAACAAATTGTTATTACAATTCTAACAAGCACGTATCTTTGTAAACTTTTTGAATAACTTGAGCATCAAAAGGGCGCCAAGTTAAATTGCTAGCCCTGTTACTCTTTTAAGTTAAGCTTTCTCTTTTATTACGTATGTATTATTATTTATATATATTGGACATTCCTCTATATATATGATAAGTATATGCACCATA
Organism: Drosophila simulans; assembly: GCF_016746395.2. Classification (NCBI taxonomy): domain Eukaryota; kingdom Metazoa; phylum Arthropoda; class Insecta; order Diptera; family Drosophilidae; genus Drosophila; species Drosophila simulans. The sequence goes on along the minus strand of NC_052523.2, from coordinate 23,778,102 downwards.
CTCAGCTTGCTTAAATAATTTTAAAGTAATATCTGCAGGTATCTAAATCTTATCGATACCGACAGTGACTTGACAACCCTGTTGAGCAGTGCCTGCAACGCCGAAGCAGTGCAACGCTGTGCAGCACTGGAACCCCAGCAGATTTCTCGTTTCGTTTCACAAATAAATTGTCAATAACTTTGCCAGTCGCTGGATGCAGGTTGTTGTTTCTTTTTGCCAATATTGTTTGTTGTGCAGCCGCGTTCGCGAGTGTGAGTGAGTGTGCCAGTGTGTGCGTGTGTGTGTGTGCGTTCAAGTGCGGGGCCTTGGGTTGCCCCGAATTGCAAAGATTGCAAATAGAAAAGAAAAGAAAAACGGCCAGAGAGAAAGGCCCAAAGGAAAATTGTGCAATAGTCGCGAAAATCGAAGGACTCGCTGCAGGACGACGACGATGTGAAGCTGCGGGCGGGCGGTGAATCGGAATCAACTACGCAAATCATGTGCCTGGCGGCGGAGCCACCGCAGAAGCAACCGAACCGGAGCAGCACCTCACCCACATTCAATGCCAAGTACAGGCGAAAATGCCTGCTCCTCCTCACGCTCCTCCTCTTCCACGGCTGCTTCAGCGGACTCCATCGGGCGGCCGCCTTCAACTGCACCGCCCACGGCGGCCGCTGCCAGAACGACGGCCAGTGCCAGGAGGACGGCCAGTGTCTCTGCGCCGACGGCTGGCAGGGACCGGAGTGCCAGTTCTGTGGCGGAAAAGTGCGGTAAGTGTTGGTCACGCAGCTGGTTATGCACAGCAGGTCACATAGATACAGTAAGACCTCCATATTAGGTCACAGAATTAACCATAGATGGGCTAGATCTTTCACTACCCCAAAGATCAGCTCCATCCCAGTATGATGTGCTGGTTAAGCCATCAATATTATATCAATTTTCCATTCTGTTCGGTCTGATCTCCTCTGCCTTTTCGGTCCGGCCTATTTGTGTCAGCCAACGGTTCAGTTTCATCTGGTCGGACGGGTTCTTGGCCGGGTTTATCTCGACTCTTCACCGCTCCCATCCAATTTCTCCCAGTCCCCCTTCACATTCCCGTTCTCTTTCTCCCATTTCCCTCTAGACATTCTTTCACCTGCTGGCCGCTTTCTACGCCTCCTGACGCTTCCAATGCGGATTATTCAATTAGTTCGCTTTGACTTTGAACTTGTTTGGGGCAGAGGCCACTGCTTTTTGGCCACATTAGCTTCTTCGCCATCTAATGTGTTGATTGAGCAGGGAAAATATATATACATATATTTCTGGAAAATCGTTATAACAACTATTCGTCATATTACCTGCGTCAGAAACAGAATGCTTTGCTTATCTACTGTAAAGCTTCTTTAAGACGAACCGAGTAGAAACAGTACTATATAAAATATCTAAACCAAGAAATGACAAATGACATACTAATACATAATGAGTTGTATATTCATAGCAGAACTATTTCACATCAATCCCAAAATATTATACCAGTAAAATAATGTTTGTTTCGCCAAAAATTAGATAACAGCTTTTTGCCAGGCCATAGGCTGATATATTTAAAGTGGAGGGCGAATGCTATACATTATATTATATAGATATGTGAGAAGTCGTTGGGCCAGTTTGGTTGCTCACGCTTACGGCTGGCGTCATAAAGCTCATGAAATGGTTTGTTTATGTTTCTTAACAGCGGCTATTTGCTCGCGAAGCCCGATAAGCGAGCGTTCTATCTTGACAATAATTAAACCCATTCACCTGCCTGCCGTGCTGCTGATGATGGGACCTGCAATTTGCGCACTCGAGCATTGAGGTCGTCGCCTCACCTGCCCCAACCATCCAGAAACCAGTTTCGGGCTCCACACAGACCCCTGATCCCGGCCTGCGGTTGAGCGCTAGATCGTCGGATTGCAGCATTTAGCAGGCCATAAATTCCGGGGCCACACACTTGTCCGCTCAAATTGAGCAGTGATAAGGGCATGGTCTTATCAGCGGTGTGTGTCCGCTTATCGCCTGTGAATTTTCAGTCTTTCCGCTGCTAGTTCGGATCTAACCGCTGCCCAGTTGCCTTCGAGAAGCAACTGCCTTGCCGGCTTTCTATGCAAAAACTGGGCGCAATCGAACTGGTTTCCCTCACTCCAAATGCATTCCAGCCGAATGGCCACATGACGAGGGCGCCTGTTCACCTACTCCGGCTCCCGGTGCCGATGCCCCAGCTTTTTGCTATACATATATGTGGCTACCATCTACAAAGCTGTGCGTAAGCTAAGCTGTGCTCGAGTGCACAGAGTGACTCACCGGCTGGCTGCCAATGAGTGTGTAAATATATCTTTGCCCGACATTGATTTTTCGTGGCTATCGCTTGATATGGCCACAGGCACGGCTGCATCCCGGCTGGACGGAGTGTTTACTCAAAGTTTAGAACTGGCCGAGACACAACGCCCACACGACGCAGTCTCCTACAGCTGCGGGCGCAAAACTAGGGGGTTTCTTGGGGAGAATCTAAGAATCTATATGAATTTTGCATAGATATCAATATCAAAGAGGTTTTAGAACTACTGAATGATATGGCCTCGCAATCCACATAAATAATATTTTATGACTTTCCGACTTTATGATGCCACAAAGCTAGAACCATAAACTTAAAAAAAAATCTTGTTTAATGATCTGGTCTATTTCATATTTTTGACAAGCGAAAATAATAAAAATATGATGGTCAGCGACGACAAAAATGAAACCATTGATGATTAGCAAGCCAAATTGTACTCTTTAGATAAGCCATTGTGATTATCATCGTATAGATAAATAAGCAATTATTAGTGTAGCCACACGGAAAGTGTTTTCTACTAATCAAAAAAGTCACATCAGTCCTATTGTTGTGGCCGCAATTGTTTATGTACTATACGCAGTACTTATCGGCACTTGCTTGGTGTAACGTGAGTCGCATTTAGAATGCGGAAGGCTGCTGATTCCACTTTCTCCGAGTACACTAGCTATGTGAGTTAATTGTTAAAACTAGAACAAACAAACAACTCAGAGGAGTGTGCAAAGTGCCTTTAAATGGCGAACAATACACTTGAAGCAGTGCAGAATCTACATATCATCATCATATATAGAATCATCTATATATGATAATTTTACAAAGTTTACCACCCACTTTTAATGATATAGAGGCGCATTCTGTCGCATTCTGTATTATCTTTGCCTTGGTGAAAACCCATTCTTTATCTTCACATGGTTCAAAAGGCTTATAAAGAGTGTTTACTCACTACTATACCATAAACATATAATAGTTAGAACTTGGTTAGAATTAAACGATTCATGATTTAATTTATGAATATTCATTTTCTGACGAGAACGAGCAAATGTTCGTTTGACCTATTAATTTAAGAAACGAAAGATCAACTATTAAGACGGCTGCTGCAACTACAGGGTAGCATTTAATTATCCTATATGTACAGATGAGTATGTTGAGCACTGCGTTTTGTGCTCGCACAGCTGTAAATTGAAATCAGAGCGACTAAATCAGGGGAAAGCAGTTATTTATAAGCGGATGTGCAAACAAAACGCAAAGAAAATAATAAGACAGACAAAGGAAGGCACTGGCAGGCGACTGGCGGATACCCTACTCGAGTTTCAAGCTCTTAACTTGTCACATTCCGTTGAGGACTGTCTTCCAGACATATTTCCACTCGTAATCCGCATCCAAAAAACAAAAGCCACGGGAAACAAATGCCCCAAGAGTGGAAAATGCACAACGGACTTGGCCGGTCAACAGTTGAGCGGCTTCAGTTCGGACACAGATAGTCTACGCAATACGGACAATGCAGCCTATAGCAACCTATACTATCTCGCATACATTGTACCCATATCATTTGTAGATTGCAATTGCGCTGGCCGGCTGACCGGCAAATTCAATTATCTTCTCACAGCATCGGGCTATTGCCATTTGCATGTGCACTCCATATCGCTAAATCGATAGAGGAATTGATTTATTTAGCCACCTCGAAGCTAATGGATTCCATATCCACTCTCTCTTGCCATCTTCCCGTTCTGCAGCATGTACCACCCCATGGGCACGATACACGACGGATGGGGCAACTATTCGGTGAGTGTCAAGTGCAGCTGGCTAATCGACGCCAGGCATCCGCACTGGAACCGCCGACACAACACCAATCCGTCGCGAACCGCCAACATACGGATCCACCTGCGAGAGTTCGCCACGGAGTGCGGCTGGGATCATCTGTACATATACGATGGCGACAGCGTGGACTCGCCCCTGCTGGCGGTGTTCAGGTGAGCTTAGTCTGCTTGGACAACATGTTTATTCCATTACTAACCTTCGTATTATCGTTCAGTGGCCTCATGTACCGCGGCAACTTCTCCATTCGTCGAGTGCCACAGGTGATAGCGACATCCGGCACGGCACTGGTGCACTTCTTCAGTGACGATGCCTACAACATGTCCGGCTTCAACCTCACCTACAAGATGAACAGCTGTCCCTCGGATAGCGATGGTACGATGGTCACTTACCTTATCTTAAACAAAGGAGATTCTAATTACTACTTGTACCATTTCAGAGGTGGAGTGCTCCGGCCATGGCAAATGCCGCGATGGCGACTGCATCTGTGATCCCATGTACAGGGGTGAAGCCTGCAACATAGCCGCCTGTCCCAACAACTGCTTCGAGTCCAAGAACCAGGGCCATTGTCGTCTTGACCAGGAACGGTTAGTTGGCTCAATGTTATGTACTCTATATATGAAGCCCTTTATTATTTTGTTTGCATCGTATTGAGTTTTATTATAGTATTCAAAATGCCCTTTAAGACATTTGTTATTGTTTGTATTATATAACTAACTCTTTACCGGCTATCTGTAGATAACTTGTTGTCACTCTTCTAAATTTAGAATGCAATTACGTGCCTGAGTAGCTTAACTAAGTGTAAACCAGAAACTAAACTAGAAAAGCGAGGAAATGCAAGTAGAAACTAATCTATGTGTAAAAAGGGCGCAAATGGCTTGTTGCGAATTTGCAATTTCTCATTAAGTCTCGTACTTTCTTACAGCTGCTCCTGTTACGAGGGCTTCGCCGGCGACGACTGCAGTCAGATCAGCGCCCACGGCGCCTGGTCCACGGTCCACCCGAAGCACTCCCCGGCGCCAGCCGGAAGCGCCTCCCATGGCGCCACCATCTGGCGAGACACGTTGCACATTGTGGGCGGCGAATCGTACGGACGAGGCAAACTAATGAGCACCTATGACTTCAACGGCAACGTATGGGAGACTGTGCACCCGGAGGATGGTAGCGAGGTTCCTGACAAGCGATACGGTGCCTCGACAGTGATGTACGGCGACAAGATCTTCATGTACGGTGGAGTGGTCAAGAGCCACGGCATCTCCAACGAACTGTGGGCCTTCGACGTCTCGGCGCGAACGTGGGCGAACATCTCGGTAAGAGCGGATCCCTCGTGCAACGCCACTGGAGGAACCTCCGCTATGTGCGGACCCCTGCATGTGGTGGGTCACACAGCTACCTTGGTTCCCGGTTACGGGGACAAGAACAACTACCAGTACATGGTTGTTATCTTCGGTCACTCTCCCAACTACGGCTACCTCAACACAGTGCAGGAGTTCAACTTTGCGTCACGCGAGTGGCGCATCGTGCCCACCACCGGCTATGTGGTGAAAGGCGGCTACGGACACAGTGCCGCCTACGACTTTCTTACGGAGAAGGTGTACGTCTACGGTGGAATAGTCTCCGAGAGTGAGTCCAGCCAGGTGCTGAGCTCTAGGTTGTATGCCTATGAACCGGCCACGCGGGTTTGGAGTCTGCTATCTGCGGCGCCAAGTGCGCGTCTACTTCACACGGCGAACTTTGTGAACCAGGGACTAATGATGGTCTTCGGTGGCAACACGCACAACGACACCTCGCAGAGCTACGGAGCGAAGTGCTATAGCCAGGACCTGCTCGTGTACGACGTGTACTGCGACTCGTGGCACTACCATCCGATGCCGGGCCACCTGCAGGCGGATCTGGCCCGCTTCGGTCACAGTTCGGTTGTGTTCGAGGAGTCGCTGTACATCTACGGTGGCTTCAATGGCCAGCTGCTAAACGATATGCTGCGCTACCAGCCGGGTTACTGCAGCTACTACACCAAACAGGAAAAGTGCACGGCAGCGCGACCTGGAGTGAAGTGCATTTGGGACGTGCAAAAGATGCGTTGCATCGCTATTACCCAGGTTCAGAGATCGGCGATCTACGGACGCGAGCAGTACGACTACGTGGCTTGCCCGTCGAAGAGCCGGCTTACACTCACTTCGGAGTTACTGCACGATGTACACCGTTGCCAGGAACTGGCCAGCTGTCAATCGTGCGTGTCCACCGCCTTTGGTTGCACTTACTGCGGAAACGGAGTGTGCAGCAAGGAGCGGTGTCGTGAAACCACCTCAATGGCTTCGGTCTTCTTCGAGTCGTCCACACAAATGGCAGTGTCCACGGCTAGTCCGCCGCTAAATGCCAAGCATCTGGACTCCTGCCCCATCTCCGAGGAGTACCTGGTGTCCTCTGTGTGCGAGCAGCTGCACAACTGTCGCGCCTGCTCTGCCAACCTGGCGTGTCGCTGGGACTCGGAGCACAACCGCTGCAAAAGCTACACTTCCTACGGTGGGTTGTCTCTCAACCGGACGCAGGATGAGGTGGCCTGCTCGCCGTCCTGCGCTTCATTGACCAACTGCCAGAACTGCACCGAGGACGAGTGCATCTGGTGCCAAAACGAACAGCGCTGCGTGGACCGCAATGCCTACACGGCCAGCTTTCCTTACGGTCAGTGCCGAGAATGGACCACCTTCACAGCCAAGTGCCGGTCGGCTCCCATCCAATCAACGGCTCTGGCGGTGGGCAGCACTACGGCACTGTCAAGTGCTCAATGTGGCTACTACAACAGCTGCCAGATGTGCCTGGACGATCCGGCTTGCGGTTGGTGTGATAACGGCTCTAACACGGGTCTGGGCAGATGCGTGGTAGGCGGAGCACTGGCACCCTACGATGACACGGAGTGTGCCCTAAAGCACTGGTTCTTTACGTCCTGCCCCCGGTGCAATTGCAACGGGCATTCGTATTGTAATGACCAACAGCATTGCGAACAGCCGTGCAACAATCTTACGACAGGAGCGCACTGCGAGAAGTGCCGAACTGGATATTGGGGAAATCCCATCAACGGAGGAAAATGCCAGCGATGCGATTGCAACGGCCAGGGCGTTTACTGTCATCCGGACACTGGGAAGTGTTTCTGCACCACCAAGGGTATCGTGGGCGATCACTGCGAGAAGTGCGACTCCCAGAACCATTACCACGGGGATCCGCTAAAGGGCTCCTGCTACTACGAGCTGACCATCGACTACCAGTTCACGTTTAATCTTTCCAAGAAGGAGGATCGCCACTTTACGCAAATCAACTTCAGGAACTCACCGGGAAAGCCGGAGATCGATGCGGATTTCACCATTACGTGCAGCGTGCCGGCCAAAATGGACATTTCGGTCAAGAGGGCTGGCTCGCCGGACATGCTCATCTTGGTGGGCGTTAACTGCTCAACGTTCCGTCATCGGTTTCCCAAGACGGACTACCAATTCGGGCACTCGCCCGATGACAACAGCTCCCTGACCACGTTCTACGTGTTCGTGCACGACTTCCAGCCCCCAATCTGGATACAAATTGCCTTCTCACAGTATCCCAAGCTCAACCTGCAGCAGTTCTTCATCACATTCTCCTCCTGCTTCCTGCTGCTGCTGCTTATGGCCGCCGTCCTGTGGAAGATTAAGCAGAAGTACGACATGTTCCGGCGGCGTCAGCGATTGTTCGTCGAAATGGAACAGATGGCGAGTCGACCGTTTTCCCAGGTGAGATCTGAAAAAGGCAACTTGATTGCGTTGACTCTAATCTGCAAACATTTTTGCACAGGTGCTGGTCGATATCGAAAACCGCGAAAGTATTGATCTGAGTCTGACGCTGGAGGGCATTGGCCACCTGTCCAAAAAACGCAAAAAGGTAGGCGAATCGATCGTTCAGTGCTTAAAATTATGAGGCGACTTCTTAGCGGACGAAATCCATAAAGAAAAGTGGAACAGATTATATAAAGCTAGACCTAATTTGGGCATTACAAGTTTGAGATCAAACTCTAAAATATTTTGTATCTTATTTTGACACAGGAATGCCCTAGTCCCATCGCTTTGGAGCCTTGCAGTGGCAATCGAGCCGCTGTGCTCTCGCTTCTAGTCCGGCTGCCCACGGGTAAGGATGAATTTATCATCTTATAGAATGTGTGTGTCTTACTTATGAATCACTGTACCCGCAGGTGGCCTTTCGCAAGCGCCTTCTGGCCAGTCCGCTGGTCTGGCTGTGGCCAGCGCCTTAGTCACGTTGGGCAATCCGCGTCGTCCGTCGATCGATCAGCATCCCAAGGAGCCAAAGTCGAAGCGCAAGCAGAGCCAGCACCCAGACAGTTGTACATAATAACCGTAACACTATGCTTACCTACATAAAGAAATAATGATAACGATAATGATAATAATTATGATAATATGTAACTAGCGAATAGGTACGAGTATATAGAATATTTGCCCCGACTTTCTTCTACTAACCACACACAAAAGTCAAGCTAGCAAGTTGATAATCCGCAGTTATTATTACTTTAATGCATTAGACTAGTAACGAAACGAAAGGAAAGAAAGAAACAAACAAATAATAATAATTTTTAGCAAAAGGACATATTTATATACGGTTATATACAATTTGATATAGTTGATAGGTCGAGTAGCGTTGCAATAGTTATAAATGTTTAATTTATTATTTATACCGCGTACGTGCGCTAAGCTCGGTGGCAACAGCAGCTGTATTCAAATTATGAATGTATTTTTTTTACTTAACCACATAGCCTAAGCGTGTTGTTAGAATTTATTTATGCAAATTTTGTGAGCTGCCCCGGCAGCAGCTGCACCATATGCCGCGACAGAAACAGAGTCAAAAACAAAAGACATTCAATTGATCTTAGCAAAAAGTGATGAACCAAACCAGAGGACAGGCGATAGATACATGTACAAGGAGAAGGAGCAGGAGAAGGAGCGAGGTGACGGAGAAATGCAATACTGTGTTCAATAATAGAAATATTTCTGTTTTTAATATCCGTGCAAATATTTACAACGCAAGACATAAGTGGATCAAGACATAGACCGACAAAGAAATAAGAGCAAAACAATGCAATTGTAAATAATATACGTAAATTACTAACGCTATTTAGATAGTAGTTATACATATACAAATACAAATAGCTCTTGATATGAGAACGCGCCCAAAACAAATCAAACGATTATATTGTACATGCAATCTAGATGAGAGATCCAACATTTACCAACAAAATTCCAATTAAATCACAAACTAATCGTAAGGTTTCCTCTTGGCAGCAGCAAACAAACAAACAACAACAAAAAACAACAGAAACAACTCACACAGTTAATTAACTCTATAATTCAAACTAAGACAAGTCTCACCAACTAACTAGATGCACTCTCTGATATACAAATCCAGAAATGGAACAACCTCTAGAATCAAAAGGCACTCGTCGCAAACTTTAACTAACACCTAGAGATCTCTTAAGAACCACACCTTTTAAAGTACACAATCTCCAGTCGAGATGAAGACGATTCGATCGCTTTGGGTTAGTAGGCAGACAATTGTACATCAGTTTCATATTTTAAACGATCTAATAAAGTCCATTTACGAAATTTAATTTCAATTGTAAAATGCGTTTAGAGACATACACCTAATATACATATAAAGAAAAAACTTGCCAATCCAGTTCCATGCCCCAAAAAAAATCGGAAATAATCAAATGCAACAAACCATTTGAGCACTTGTTTGTTATCCCAGAACTAAATGACCCCTGACCCCAGACCCCTGACCACAGACAACAGCAGCAGCAGCAAGATATACATAGATAAAGAATCATATATTAGTTTATTAACCAATAAAAAGACACTCCAAATGTAAGCAAAGCGAAGTGGTTTGGTTTTCATTGCTCATCGCCGCTGCGGATTCCAGTTATCCCATGCATTTCACAGAACTTTCACTTTCGCCGGCTGCCGAGGGGCGCTCCAACAGTTCGGGGGCGCGGCTGCATGGCCTGATAAACCGGGTAAATGTGAGCTGTGTATTCAGGTCGAGGTTCGGTTCGATTGGAGCAATTGTGGAGCTCCATGTCAGCACTCTATTTCACGTACGCGGATGTTGTGATTGGGCTGGCCCTTTCCTGTTGCTTGCTTTCGCCGATTGCCTCTGCCCATCATTTTCGAACATCTTCGGCAATTTGTGTGGCTTTTGTGTCACGATATCTCCAAGCAGCGCATTTAATTTAATGATGACGATTTTATTAATGAAATTAAAGAAGAAAGCCGACGTCGCCAGCGAACGATGGCAAAAGCGTGCGAAATGCGAAACGAAGCGGAAGTGCTGCCCACCCAAGATCTCTGCCAAAACATCCATCAGAGGAATTCCAAGCCCCTGGCGGCTGCATTGACGTCTTCATATATGTTTTATATACACCTTTTGTGCATATACCCAAGTTGAGTCAGCGAGTTCATACGGTTTTACCCACTGCCAAGCTAATTCTGGCCCACGAAGGCCAACACGCACTAGGTTAAGTGAACTATTACGCTCCATGGCAAGCCAATGTGATTATCAACATTAGCCGATCGTTATGAATCAACGCTGGAATGCCCGAAGTCTAAGCCAGAACCAAACGCACAGTGTTCGGAGTGGAATTGGAGCATGAATAAGTGTCCACATGTGGGAGGAGCCCAGTATATTGCAAAATCCCCCAACTTTACGAGCACCAGACAAAAGGTCACACATTAATGGCTTTGTTTCATTTTCAGCCAGGTAATTATTCAAAAAAATATTCAAATTTGTTGCCCCTATAAAAAAACCAACAGTGTGTGGTTTAAAGTATTTACTTTTTAATTGCTGCATAATATTTTTTACAGATAACAGTTCCATATAATGATTTTAAAACCCCAGCTTGACTTATCTTTACTTTTCAATGTTTTTGGTTTAAATAAGTAATTTACATTGTTTCCAGAGATCTGCCTAGAAACAGTTAGTTTTAAATGGTTTGAAATTCTTGTTAATCAATACACATTTAATCTTTTAATCGTACCTTTAGGCGAATATCTTCATTTAGTTAGTACTAAACAGCCGGCCTTGCAGCCAAACCACCAATGCGTCAGAGGCTTTTAAGTTCAGTTGGAGCTCGGCTGTTTGGGTTTTGGATTTTGGCAGTTCGTGTCGCGGGCGCAACATGTTCGATCGAGCGGCTTGGAGCCGTCTTGGCCAACTGGGGAGCTACTAGGCCACCGCGAAGACTTGCAAAAGCTCAAATGCGCAACGCCCGCCGTTGAGGTTGCACGCGAATTTAAATTGCCGCCGCGAATCAGTAAAAACTTAAAACAAAAAACGCGAGAGAGTTTTTTGCCCAAGTGATCGCAGTGAAAACCGAATTTGGCACAAACAAAAAAAATTCCAACTTTGTGAGCCCAGTGAAATTCAGTGAAAATTTGCTAATTCCATAGCATTGGCCAGCTGTGCACCTGGATTAACGCACATACCGCTGGAAATTGAAACCCAAGTCGAAAACAAAACCAGCACCGAAACCGCAAACAAATTCCAAATCGAATAGTTTCACTTTTTATTGGATTAGCCGCAGCAGCATCCCAATTAAACAGGTTTGTTGGCCAATCGAGGGTGTGGATCTGAGCGGGGCTAATTGAAATTGAATCCGAGCTTTAAGTGCTCCTCCCCTCGTAAAGGTGTCAAAGGTGGGCAGTCAAATAGTCAAAAGGGGAGCCTACAACATAGCATGTCACCTGTTAAATGAGCCTACATACGCTAATTGAAAGCTCAAGGTGAACTATTGGCATTTACGATCGATCGTGCGATGGCTTCTCGGTTCTCCGAAAACTGGAATAACCAAGTACACAACGCATTCTGCTCAAATATTTTGCTCATTACGAAATTATGTCAGAGTACTGGGCTTTTGAGCCCCCTCAAAAGTTCGACATGCGCAATTTAAAACGGCTCTAAAAACCAAAGAGCCACAGAAGAAACGACATTAACTGCGCCAGTCCAAGCCGAACCGTTAGGCATAAGCCAAAAAAAAAAAAAAACCATTTCGCAAGTGTGGTCTAACTGAAGTTAACTGTAGCTGCAACTAAAAAAGTTGGCAATAAGCCACCACCAGCCAAGGGAAAAGAGCCAAAAATACCTGTATGACTCGCAGTTTGACTTTAAAGTGGAACATTTTCGCCAGCTGCGTTCCCAGGGGAAATGGAGATGGCTCTAAGGGTTCAGCACTGGGTCGATCCAATTAAAGATAAGGGTACTAGCTCTACAGGTGGTATCCTCTGCAAATCTCTGACTTGACTGCTTGATTATGCGAGACTGCGTTAAAAAGTTGGCCATAAAAGGGGAAAGGTCAAGGAAAAGGCCAAATATGCAGATGTCTGAGTTTAAGATGTCAAGGCTTAGATGGCGGGCTTAAAATGGAATTTTTTAATAATAAATCAAAAAAACCTTAACGTTAAATGTAAAAGAAATACCTTTTTATTCCTAGTTCCCTGGGAAATGTGTTAAAGGTTGAGAGTACTCGCACTCACATATGTAATAGGATTATAAGTATTACCGTCTGAAGTGCGATAGACGCAAAGCCTCCATGAAATCCCTTCAGTTATGCACTTCCCCGGCTCCAATCCTCCGCTGACTGACATGTGGCCTCATTTCACCAATCATTTAACTTTACACTCTAGTAACTTTGCACTGTACTCAGGCAGGGTCAAGACTACCCGCGCAGGTCGTCCAACCGAAGTACCCACAAGCCATTAGCCACACTTGACTCCTCCTCAATGACAAGCGGATAGAGCCGAGTGCCAAATGCTGAGGTTTTTCGAGCTTTTTGCCCGCGAGGTGAAATCTTTGGCAGGCGCGCCCAAGTTTGGCCCAAGTTCAAGACACCAGGCTTTCATTTTGGCTCGGTTGCAGTGAAAATGCGGCTGGCCTGATTTTTGCAAAACACATGCAACAAGCAAAAAAAAGCACACAAACGTACCGTTTGTATTTTTTTTGGGCATTTTTCATTTCGGTTTTTCCGCCGCCAGTTCCGTGTTGAAATTTTCATTGTGAATCGACCAGGTGTGTTGGCATGTTTTCATGTTTGGCCAATTGCAAATGCGGCCACCGGCCATTGAGAAAATGATTCACACAGTTTTCACCCAAACCAAAGTAAAAAATCAAAAGACTTAGGCCACAAACTTTTTTTTTTTGCTGCCCGTTGGTCATTTCGTATCTCTAACCACTGCGGGATGAATGCATTATATAATTGGCCGGGCATAATGAGGGAAAATCCTCGGTGTCATTAAAGTGGCCAGGGAGTTGGCCGCATCTGAGCCATTTTCAATGGACCGGAAAACGCACGCTCGCACACACGGCGCAAAAGTGAATTTTGAGGAGAGGCTAAAAAAATAAATAAAAATAAATGATGTATAAAGTTGACTGGCTGTTGCTGTGTGTTTCGTTGGCTGTTTTTGTTGGCAAAGTGAAAGCGCAGCGACGTCAACGTCAGCGGCAAAGTCTGCGCAGATTAATCACCCGGCCGTAAAGCGAAGACAGTTGGGCTCCAGAAAAAAAGAAGCCAGTCTTTGGATGGGTTCGTGACCCCTTCAGATTATACCCATATCAAACCCCCCCTCCTCTCTGTTACGCAATCGAATCGCTTCGAATTCTTTGCTGCGCCCCGAAAAGCAGATGCAAATGTATGCCTAGCTGATAGTGAAAGTGTCTAGCTAAAAAATTTGAGTCTCACGGCTCGTGACGTCAAACCAGCGAGCTTGGCAACCATATACTACTCACTACGCACACTAACGATCTCTCTGTCATTCTTTTATCTCTGTCGATTTTTACAGCAACAGCGGCTGAAAACAGGAAATTTTTTGGCAACTCTTGGATGCCCGAAAATGGCGCACTATGATCAACGTTGGCTGAAACTCTTCTCCGGCTGCCTTTTCCTCCTTTTGCTGGCTCTGCAGGTTTCGGAGGCCAAGCGATCAAATGGTGAGTGCACAAAAAGAAAATGTGGAGTAATATAATTGCTTATAATTCTTATATTACCTAACAAGCAATAAAGCTTGTTAAACTTAAATTCTTTCCTTTTTTTGCCGTGTAATGCCGAAAAGACGGGGTTGCAAGTCAATGACTTCTTGAGCCAGAACTTTATCATTTTGCTGTGCTCTCTTTTTATTTTTGGCCAAAAAGCAGTCATTGAACCCGCAACGTGCCAATGTGGATCATTTGGTGGCTCATCAAGTGCCAGGCTGCAGCTGCATTTTCAACGTGACGTGTGTGGAAATTCGTAATTCGTGTAGAACTCGCTGTGTCTGGGTGGTGTGAAAAATGGCACGCCATCATTAAAAAGCGCTTAGCAGAAAAATGCGCCGGCCACCGTTAAGTCGCCGCCAAAAAAAAAGGAAAAAAACAGAACTGCGGCAAAAGGGAAACAAAGCCAGTCAGTCGGCTTCTAAGTGCAGCAACCACTGTGTCAGTCGGTCAAAAGAGGTCCCAGACCCAGACCCAGTACCAACTCTGGCTCACAATAGGCCAACAATTCTCGGGGTACTTACCCGTTTGCCGCTTTGATTTCGTTTTCGTTACGCTTCTGTCTTATACTCGTTTTTTCAGCCATTATTTTTGTTTTGCCGAGCGGAAACCAAACGAAAGACTTAAGCGACAAACTCGATTTGGCCTGGGTGGCGAGAATACGAGTGGCCGCGGTTTTTCTGCTTGATTATCTTCATCATTGGCCAGCTTTAATTGCCTGCTGCCGGACGGCTTCGCTTTGTTGTTGTTTTTCACTCACCACAGAAACTGAAAGCCATTTTCATTTCTTTTTTGATTTTGCTGCTGTCTCCTGACCAAACGGCCAATACAAATTGATGGTCAACGCGCGCTGGAGGCGCTGCCAAAAAAACTTTCATTCAATTTCTAGCGAAAACTCCAGAAAAATAAAAGCAACGACCACCGCACAGAAAGTCAGTGAAAAGTAAATAAAATAAAAAATAAATATTTCGGATGAGCCGAGGCGGATGTGCGGCGAAAAAAAGAAATCCACGGTGATAAGTTCGGCGATTACTCAGCGGTTCCACAGCCGAAACTTGTTTATGAAATGCATGCTTGTATACCGAAAAAATTACCTTAATTGAGGGTTTTTCGGATCATATTTCATATAACGAAAAACGAAACTGATATGACAAAAGCGACACTGCACCACAGTTTCTTCTACACGAAAGTGTTCAGTACCCTTATTGCCGCTGACAGTTGCATAATGATGCATTAAATATATATCGAAAGTGCATAGGAAGTGACCGGCAACAACGACTGCAACGATTGCAATTGACGCAACTAAAGCTCAGCTGTCGCAACCCCGAAGTCAGCGTTGCGTGCTGGACAGCCAAATGGGATGGTGGCTGCGTCGGGGGAGGCATGTGGCAATGGGGGCGGGATGATCACTCACTCACTCACTCACTTTAATTGCATAACCCCGTCGAGACAATGGCCTGGCTCTTCCCAAAGCAGAATGCTCATAGCATCCGAGTGCGTCCAAAAACCGAAAACCATTTGAAGCGAATTGCTTATACGCCTCGTGGACAAGCTGTGCGCATACAAAACGCTCGATTCAAATCTGACCATGGAGCAGCCAAAAAAACAATAAAAAACAGCTGCAAATGGCTGGCACTGTAACAACAATTCCAGCAATGCCGCCTTTGGGCACTCCATTTTGTATATTTAATTTAAATTTCGCAGTTTTCATAGACGCCGCGACTTTGTTCACCGCACGCGTCACGTCCTCAAAAAAAAAATTAAAAGTGAAATTGTCGTGGCTGCGATTCGTCGGTTGAATAACACGAAAGTGTGTCAAACTCTTTTTCCTATCTCTAAAATTAAAATGGAACAAAAAACTATATCATTTGGAGTTAGAAATATACATTGAATAGGTGTTAAAGTATAAAATCTAGTTGAATAGCCAATAAAGTAAGATTTATCTACTGTAACTAATTGAAACTGTTGGCATATTTATAACTATGTATAACTATTTTAAATGAATTAATTTATTTTTATAGCCAATCTTTCTGCCTGCCAGCACTTAAGGCGCTCGGAGTCGCGAAGAGCGAAATCGCTGGAAGGATCATCTGTACGCGTACCGCGATGCCAAAAGAACGGCGACTTTGATGCCATCCAGTGCCAGGATGAAAAATCCGGACGGGACTGCTGGTGTGTGGATGACTACGGCGTGGAGCTGCCCGGCAGTCGAAACGAGACGCGATCGGGCGTGGTATGCGCCGAGCCGAGGCATTGTGCCGCCTCCGCGTGCCGCATGTTCTGCCCCTCGGGATTCGCCAGGGATCCGGACACGGGTTGTTCCGTTTGCCGCTGCCGGGATCCGTGCGATGGTCTGGAGTGTCCGCGTGGCCAGTCCTGCCAGCTGCAGGAGGTGCAGTGCAAATCGGAGCCATGTCCACCAGTGCCCACGTGCAAGAAGGCCAGATCGCTGGCCAATCTCTGTCCCGCCGGCTTACCGCTCGCCATCGACGACACCGTGAGACCTTTCCTCTGTGGCCAGGAGCCGGGAAAGCCGCAGTGCCCACCACTTTACCAGTGCCTGGTGGAGTCCGGTAACGACTACGGAGTGTGCTGCCCCAGTGCGCTGACCTTCCAGAAGCCCGGCATCTGTCCAGCTCCCGATCACTCGCAATACACTGAGCGAACGGGCTACATGTGCGGTTCACCCTGCTCACACGACTTGGAGTGCCGGAACATGGAGAAGTGCTGCTTCACCAAGGGATGCCAGTTCAATTGCCAGCAGCCAGGAAATGTTACGGGTTGTCACCAGGCCAAGGCCCTGGCCGACATCCTATCGATTAATGAGCGCGAAGGACGCGGCTATGTGCCCGAGTGCAACGGTCCTGGTGGTCAGTTCTCCCCGCGGCAGTGCTCCAGGAACGGACTCGTCTGTTGGTGTGTAGATCCCCGTACTGGACACAAGATCAAGGAAACCATGGGAGCGGCCAATAATGTGAACTGCGATGGATGGGAGAACATGATCAGCAGGTCCTATGCCAGGAGTTTCCAGATGGAGCAGTGCGATACCAACATCTGCGCCGCCGTCTGCGAGTACGGATTTAAGGTGATTAGGACTTAGTTACCCCACCTGGTCTTTCCACTAACCTAGTCCTAATATCTCCATAGAATGACCACAATGGCTGTCCCACTTGCGAGTGCTCCGAGCCCTGCGATGGCTTCAAGTGTTCCATTGGCTCCCACTGCGAGGTGGCCACCGATCCCTTGTGTGAATCCGGTTCTTCCCTATGCGCCTCCTGGCCCGTCTGCAAGCCCGATCTGGTGTACTCCAATCCCTGCGATGTGGGAACCCCACTTTCAGACCCCGCCACCGGTGAGGTGATGTATTGCTTCGAGGATCGTCAAGGACGCAGCTTCCAGCCCACAGCCTTCTTTGAACCTGAACCGGAAGCACTGTCAAAGCAAGGTCGCTCCATGAGCAACAGGATTATGTGTCCGGAGCAGTACAAGTGCACCAAACTGCATCGGGAAACGGAGAACGTGTGCTGTCCAGTGCCGGAGAAACCAAATCCAGCTGAGGAAGCAACGGGAACGCATCAGCAAACCAGTAAGCTTACCTCAAAACTGTTCATATAGCACTCCAATCTAACCGATATCTGTTTATAGTGTGCGAATATCTGCGGGACTTTTCCGAGCGCATGGAGGGCACCGAGGAGGGCATGCAACTGGCGGTTCCCTCGCCACGTTGCACCACCGATGGCGACTACGAGGGTCGCCAGTGTCAGTTGAAGAAGGTACACGTCACCCGTGCCGAACAACGCAAAATTCTCGAGGAGAATACCATTCGGCGCATGAGGATGCTGCTCGCCAGTGCTGCACCAAGTGTCTCCAAGCGGTCTCGTCGGGATCTGGAACGCCTGAAGCTTTACCGCGTGGATGACAGTGCTCTAAAAGTCCAAGTGGCTGCTCCTGTCATGGGTCGGAGTGCCAAGGTGATCGACATGGGTGCAGATCGTCAGCAGGGATTGGGACAGCTCTTCGAGACGGAGTTCAAGAAGGTGGCCTCGGCATCCAAGAGGCAGCCGGAAAACGAGAATGAGCTGGTGGAAATGGAGGTGGAGCAGTGCTGGTGTGTGGATAGCTTTGGCACGGAGATTCCCCGCTCTCGGGGCTTTAATGTTAGCGAGGATACCTGCCGAAGTCTGAGGGAGGACTTGGACTGCCTGGATCTCACCTGTCGAATGGGTTGCGAGTATGGCTTCTCCCTGGATCCGGATACCCGTTGCCCGGCCTGCCAGTGCCGTGATCCTTGTGAGGGTGTGACCTGCGGCTCTGGAAAGGAATGCCGCGTGGTGGACGTGAGCTGCGAGGGTGAGTACTGTCCTCCAGTGCCCGCCTGTTTGCCCAGGAAGCCGGGACAGTGTCCTTACCTGGTTCCTCCGGGTCCTGATAACCTGGATGCCAACACCTGTGCTTACGAATGCCGTACCGATGCCCATTGTGAAGGAGCCCGACGCTGTTGCTCCAATGGCTGTGGCACCCAGTGTGTGGATCCTCAATTGAAAACCGCCTGTCAGCACTTGCAGGCCATTCAGCTGCACCAGAGTTCCGAGCTGGGCATCCCCGCCCGGCAAATGGCGGTGGCCCAATGTGACCCAAATAATGGCAAATGGAATCAGGTCCAGTGCTCACCCGATGGTCACTGCTGGTGCGTGGATGATCAGGGTAAGATCCTGCCTGGCACTAGAGTCAAATCTCCAGCGACACCCAAATGCCAGGAGAACTCCAGCTTCGCCTGCCCAAAGACGAAATGCAGCCTGGAGTGCGAGAGTGGCTACCAGATGGACTCCAATGGTTGTCCGACCTGCGAGTGCAGAAACTACTGCAACGAAGTGAGCTGCTCCCCCCACGAGGAATGCCAACTGATCTCTGTGGAATGTGTGGACAGCCCGTGCCCCAAGATGCCCATATGTGTGCCCCGAAGAGCCTCCATTTGTCCCGAGGGTAATCCTCTCCAGCAAGGCGACCTGGACATGAGCTGTGGACCCCACAACGAGCACGAAGTCTGCCCCACCACCCACTCCTGTCAGCTGAATCCGGTCAATAACCGCGGTGTTTGCTGCTCCAAGACCCGAGATGTTTGCTTCGAGTCCATGGATAATAGCTGTCTGGCCACTGGCAAATCGGAGAGGAATAGCACGCGCTATAGGTTCAGTCCCAAGGCTAACAAGTGCCTACCCGTGGTCATCGACTCCGAGGCACCCGCCTGCCAGACCAAGAACCTTTTCCACAACGAACTGGCCTGCAACTCCGTGTGTCCAGGTGAGATGGTAGCCTCCGCTTTCCGTTTTGGAACTCCTCGTTAATCCATATACTCATCTCGTCCACAGTGCTTACTCAATGCGAACGTCTGAAGCTCAAGAACAACCTGGCTGCCCAGCGAACAGGACACTCCTCAGTTTGGTTCCAGCCCAGATGTGATCCCGTCACCGGCCACTGGAGTCCCGTGCAATGCTTGGGCAAGCAGCCCCAACCCATGGACAGGCACACGGAGATCGTTAGTCGCGCCTTTGCATCTGAACCGGCTGCATCCGCTGGCGAGGAAGCGCCCGGAGTTTGCTGGTGTGCGGACAAGAAGGGTGCTCCTCTAAAGGGAACCCTCACCCGGGAGAGCGAACCCATCTGCAATAGTCGACAGGCTCGTAACCGCAAGGCATTCGATTCTGGCGATCCTCTGATGGAACAACTGATTGCCCAGCTCACCCAACTGAATGATGTCGCTAGCGAGGATTTGGACTTCGATGAAGTGGAGGCTAGGGTACTGCCTGCCACCGCCAGTGCAGCGGAGTCAAGTGTTACGGAGAGAGTGCTAGAGCTGGCGAACTCCCTGCTGGACTCTCAGCTATCCGTGGAGCAGGCCACCCTGAAACCCATGGAGCTGAAGACCACACGTTGTCGAGCTCTTGCGAAAACAGCACCATTCCCGGTCAGTTGCGATGAGGCGGGAGCCTTCCGCCCGCTGCAGTGCAACGGCAGGAGTTGCTGGTGCGTGGATGCGGCCGGTAACCAGCTACAGTCCACCCACGTCTTTGGAGCCGGAGATCGTCGCTGCAGCCATGTTCCGATCGAGTCGGTGGCCATCGAACTCCACCTGACCAACAGCAGTGGCCGGAGTGTAAGGAATGCCTACGACACCATCCGGCGGGAACTGCAGCAGCTACTCGGCGGCGAGTCCGTCGAAAACTTGCGCGTCCAAGAGAACTTCGATGGATCCGCTATCGTCCGTTTTGAGCTGCACAACGAGGCCAAAGTGGATTTGGCCTTTGCCATCGAGGCGGCCATTTCCGCCGGCGACTTCCGCCTGGCGGGCGGTCACTTCCGGCCGGACTTGACCCGCTCCCACTTTGTGCACCGCAGTGCCCATGTCCCAGTGGCTCAGGCGGCCACCGCCCAGGATGAGTCCATCCAGCTGGTGCTGTTCATCATGGCCACCAGTTCCGCCTTTCTGGTCAGCATATTTGTGGTCTACGTCATGCTGAAGCGGAACCGGAACCTCAAGTCGGCGAATCCCTATTTGAAGGGCGAAGGAGGCGACAAGCCCGTGGACTACTCCGCACCCATCTTCGTGCTGGCCGCCGACATGGACAGCAAGAAGGGGTTCGCGGCGTAGGCCTTCCGTTGTTGAGTTATCTAAATCAATTTGTAAATAAAACAGAGCAAATTTAAGATCTACTTTTAGGGGGGAGAGGAGATCGGAGGCCTCGATTCTGCCCCAACCAAGCCAAAAGGGGAGTGCGACTAGAGGGAACCCACTTTCGAATACGTATCGCATATGTTCTAGCAACCTAAGACGATTAATTTATGAATAAAGCTTTAAAGTCGAATAAATAATCTTTTTTTTGCCACATAAGGATAAGATCTTTAAGTATCTGAATCTAAAACCCCTATCCTGGAATAAAAAGCACGGACGTGTCAGCAAACATTTTTTGATTTTAATATTTAATAATACACGACATAATTGTCCGCCTGTATGGTATCTTTCCTTCGCAGATCCCGTAGATCTCGTGCTACATAAAAGTATAACATTAATAAATTTTGGCTTCATTTCGTACAACTCGAACTCAGTTTTGTGTTTTTGTTTTGTGTACATATTTTTTTGTATCTTGTATATATTGTGTAGAACAATACCCGAAGAGGCAAATCGTTAGACATTGGTATAACTATATATATTGTTCATATGTTTCTTGTATATGTGTACGTATGGTTGGTTGTGTATATCGTATGCTAAGTGCTTACACAAGCGCCGGTCATCAAATGGAATTCCGAGCTGCTGTTCTTTGTGTCTTGTTAATATACTAAAAAAAATTGTAAGTGGCTTAAAATATGTTCAGAGTTCAGATCGATCGATAGATAGATAGAAAAATGCAATACTCATGGTTACAATTGGAAATATCTGTAGTTAGATTTTGATTTGGAAAATGCATTGCTTACATGTAGAGTGGGTTCGATGGACTTAAAACTTAGTATTTAGCTGAATGCGGCTACGAGAATGTAAGATCGTTGATCGTAGAGAAGACTTGGTTCCGTCTATTGAGCAAATTGGATTAGTACATTAGTATTATCGGCTTAAACTACTTGCACATGCAATTAAAACGTTAATATCGTAAGACTCGAGTGCATATCGTTCAATATCATGGCCAGCTCATAGTCGAGTGTGTAATGAGTCATGACTGGATGAGTGTGTGCATCCGCTGGAGGTTCCTCCCTCTCTTCGTGTATACGAGGCCCTAAACGCCCCTAATATTTGGTTACGTGGTTAGTTGCTATTCATAAATTAATGCTTTTCGTGTACGTGTGTATATATATATAAATCTTGTAAAAGAACAAAACGTTTAGCAGCCAATTTCCGAAAATAAACGACTGAATAAATGGCCGCAAGATGGGCTTACAACGAAATGAGTCAGGAGCTGCGGCCAAGGATGGATTTATAGGATTGTTTGGTTGGACTTCAGCTTTTTGGACTACAACTCTCTACTTTCCAGCTCCGCCAGCTGAACCGTTGTTGTTGCTACGGCTATTGTTGTTATTGTTGGCATTTCGGAACGGAATCGAGGCGCGCTGATCCTCCATGCGCCCGCTCTGGACCTTCATGATCAGTGAGAAGAAGTCCTCATCGGGCACGGTAGCTCCGCGTCCGGTCTGCCCGCGCGGTGCTCCTGCAACAGCTGCCTCTGGGACGGATCGCGGTGGTGCCTCCGCCTCTGCGTCCATGGTGACATTGGGGCGCGGTAGCTCGGACCGCTGCTCCTCCAGACGCGAGCCCTGGCAGCGCATAAGCATGTCCAGGAAGTCATCATCGGGCTGCTGCGTAGTGGTGGCGCTCCTGGCGAGCGGCCCATGTCCAATGGCTGACGGATTCGCCGACGACGGCGACTTGAGGCCAGGCAGGTTGGTGGGATCCACGAACAACGAGTTCTGCTGCACAAGCGGCTTACGTGTGGCACCAGTGGCCACCACCGGAGCTCCGGCGGGATTCACCTTGATCGAACAGCGCTGGTCATCCATGCGCTTCGACTGCGACCGCGAAAGCATGTCGAAAAAGTCGTCATCCTTGGCTTTCCTGGTCGCCTGTGCGCGCAGCTTCTCCTCCTGCATGCGCTTCCCATCGGGAGTGATCTTGATCAGGTCCAACTGCTCCATGCTCTGGCGACGAACGCGCACCTGACGGGAAGCAATTAAAGTAATAAATTTAGCTATGTATCTTTCAGGGGTTTCAATTTCTCAGCATGTGCTCGAATCGAAAGTTTAACGATGTGTTTTGGTACGAAGTGTAAATATTTACCCTAACATAAAGGGGCAAACACTGCAAGCAGCAGGTGTCCACATCGAAAAATAGAACAAACTGACTGCCAGTATTGTTTAAAAATATCTCAGGAATCATTTATATTGCTTTATGTAATGTTTAAAGACTTTAGCTAGTAAATAGATATATAGCTCGTTTTTCTTACCATTCTTCCTTGTGAGTTTTCCGATCCATCCGACTGATTTCCGCTGGCCGAGTGATCGGAGGCGGTGGATCGAGCCTCCTCCTCAGTGGGCGATGGCTCCGAGTCGGGCATTCCGAGCAGTTTTCGCAGATCGGAGATGTTCACCCTGGCTGTGCTTTCACCCACCGGGTCGTGAAGCTCCTTGGCCAGTTGGAGATGCTGTTCCGCATACTTCAGGGCCCGCTCATGACCACCGATGGCAGAGTGGGCATTGCCCAGTGACCAGCAGGCCCTGGCCTCACCAATTCGATCGCCCAACTCCTGGGCAATGGCCAAGTGTCGATTGTGATACTCGATGGCAGTGTTGAACTCGTGTAGCAACGTGTAGGTGTTGCCCAAGCTGTAGCAACTCTGGGCCTCCACTTCGCGTTCACCCAGCTCCACGGCCAAGGCCAAAGTGCGTTTGTAGTGCTCGGCAGCGTCCTCGAATTGCCCCAGGAATATGTGCGAGTTGCCCAGATTACTGTTGGCCCTTCGCTCCGCCGCGCGATCACCAAACTCCCTGGCAATGCGCAGTCGCTCCTGATGGTGCTCAATGGCCGCTTGGAAGTCGCCTAGTAGGTAGTAGGTGTTTCCCAGATTACCACAAGCTCGACCTTGGGCACCACGATCACCCAGATCCCGCATGAGCTTCAGGTTCTCCTGATAGAACTCCACGGCACGGGTGAGCGCCTCCTTGACATCGTCGCCGAATTTCCCAGGGTTTCTCTGACCCAAGTGCTTGCCCTTGGCGTGGTAGACATTTCCCAGATTGTACAGGGCGCGTCCCTCGGACAGGCGATCTCCCAGCTGCCTGGCCAGCGTTAGGTGCCTCTCGCAACAGATGGCCGCCTCGTCGAAGCGACCCATAACCTTGAGGGTGTTGCCCAGATTGCCGGAGGACTTGGCCTCGCCCAGTCGGTCGTTCATGCTCTTGGCCAGCGTAAGATCGTGTTTGTGGTACTGCATCGCTTTGTTGTAGTCACCCAGGTAGAAGTAGGCGTTGCCCAGCTGGGAGTATATGGCAGACAGAGTGCGAAGATCCTCGGTTCCGGCCTGAATGGCCGCCTGGAAGAAGGCCACGCCCGCCCGGCAATCACCCGCCTTGCAGAGGCGTTCACCCTCGAGGGCCAGTTCCAGGCACATACTGGATCCTCCATCGGATCCGGAGCCCTGCTGGGAATTGCCGTCGTGGGAATTAGTTCCTCCTCCACCCGATCCCAGTCCCAAACTGGACACATTCTCCGCGGACGCGGAGAGCGAGGACATTCTGCTGCGAAGTCTCGCCTTTTTGTCGCGATGCTCCTTTTTGAGGGGCAGGTGCTCCGAAAACTGGGAGTTGTCCACTTTGCGGCGATGTTTTTGGGTCGATCTTCGGGGTTTTTAGCTAGCCTCTGGCTGGTTTTCAAGTGCTGGTGGGTAAACTTAACTGCGACAGGTGAAATTTCAGCAATTAAGCGATCTTTTGTACCGTTTTTTTGACTAATTAGTGCGTTTCTGATTCACGACCAGTGTGACCGAATGGGGTCGATGAAATATACCAAGCAGATTAGAAATAAATACCAACTTTATATGGTACTCCGTTAGATTTGAAAATAATATCTGTTATATTTTTGTAAGTCAATTGATCAATTTTAAATTACTTATTATTTTTACACGGAAACAAAGATATTATGAAAATTGTAGAAATTGTACGCCTTTACTTCATGACCATAGCTTACATATAGCAATATTTAGTAGCCAAACTTTAATATATAATTTTGCATTGTCTTTTCCCAATTGGTAAACTTATTTATAAAATTACATTGCATTGTGGTCAACATATTGCAAGATTATATTGCATGTCATTTTATTTTAAAATAATTTTTGCTGAACTGCACGAAAAGTCAGTTTAAATTCATTTATTTAGATATCTGCACATCGCAGACTTCATAGGAATGGTTGCCCTAATCGGAGAAAGGTTAGGCATATAGTGCAAGACCATAGCTTGTAAAGGATCAATAATTATGAGCAAAGCTAAAACACAAATTTATCATAGTCTATTCTGAATTTGTTTTGGCATTAATAATATTTTAAATTAATTGGCATAGTTAACATCATTTTTCGCCAAAAAGCCATAGCCCTCATCTCTATCAACCGTAGTTGCTAGCCAACACCTTTGCAGGCGCGCTTTGCAACACTAATCGCTTCAAAGATGGCGTCACTTCTACGGTGTCTGTGTGAACGATTCTAGTTGCCGCTGGAGAAAATTCGTAATTCTCGCATAAAGCGCACCTGCCGGCTACCAAAATCGATTGAAAAGCGAACGTCCCATATTGCGGCGCGATAAGCGGGTGAAATTGTGGCAGTGCGTGCGCGATAGACCGTTAGAAAAGCAGTTCAAATTGGAAGTCCGGATGCTCGAAGGTGTGTGTGTGCGTCGCTTTTTTTGTGCAGTTTTCAGCTGCAGTCGGCCAACAGTGCAACGCAAACATTGTGTTCTAAATTACATAAAGCAGGGAATTTCTGCACGAAGGCAACCGAAAAAAGGACTAAGAGGAAAAAATTAGCCACACAGAAGGAGAGCGAGTGCGACAGGGAAGGAGGGATACAGAGCAAGCGAGAGGTCGATAACGATAGCCTTGTTTGGTTATCGCCCTCGATAGGAAACAAAAACGGGATAAAAACTTAAAAGCAGCGGCGTCTTTTAGTACGGCGGTGTGCCCGTGCGTTGGATGGTATTTTGCGGTATTTAATGCATTTTTGGGTCTGCAGTGTGACCGTGTGTGGGAGAGAGCCGCCTGAATAGAGAGCGCGACGCGCAACAACAGTTTCTGTGGTGAGTTGAAACGAAACTCACCACGCTCTCACCCAGAAATCTGGCACAGTGGTCCCGAAACAAAAGCCAAATGAGTAATCGCAACTGGAGAATCGAGCTAAATATCAGCACCAAACAATTGAAAGCCAGCTAGACGAAAACAATAACAATAGTAATACTATTCGAAGTTACTAATACTAATCAATAGGCAGCAGGCTTTTCGTTTGTGTGTGCCTGCTCCCTCTCGCGTATAGTATATACCCATGTGCCAGAGAGAGCAAGCCGAAAACGAAAAGAGAGCGAGAGTCGGGCGAAGGAAAAAAATATCGCCACAGTTGCCGTATGCCGCCTTCGTCGTCGGTTGCAAAAGATATAGAAATCTTTTATATACACACATACGCAGTCGGTTTTTAATAAATTCTGCAGCGAAAATTCCAAGCCCGAATAAAGAAGGAGAATCAAAAGGCAACTAAACAAAGCCGAGTGCAAAATTAAAGCCAAATTTCCAAGGCGAATGCAAATTTTTCAAGTGCGCAGTAAGCGGCTAAATCCCCAGACGCAATTCGGTGTTTCAAAAGTTTTAATAAATAAATAAATATGTAATTACGCTCGCCATCCAGCCAGCCCGCACACACACGCACACACGCATACACGCACGCAATCGGTTAGAATTCGTATGAGCATATATATTTTTTACTTATATTATTTTTAGAATATCGATTTTGTGCCGCGTGCGTGTGTGTGTCTCTCTCGCACCGAGTGTGTGTGTGTGTGTGTGTTTAAAACATACATATTTATGATAAGTGTGTGTGTCAAGCAGTAAAATGTGTTAAGAATTATGTTCATATAGACACAAGTTACCTAATCTTACTGCAAAAATGAGGAAAAAGGCAAAATAGATGAAAGGAATCAACAAACCGAAGTGAAGCGAAAGATAGAGCAAAGGCAACAGCGAAAAGAGCCCCATCAAAACAGCTGCGCTCTCTCACCTTTTACTCATCCTCCCATCCTCTCTCTACCCATTCACATTCTTACGCTTCTCCCATTCCCCGCTGTGCGCCCCACTCACTCACACACGTACGCCATTAAAGATCTTTGTGTATTTTGCTTTGACACCGCATTTACATGTGTTGACCCCACTTGGACAACACCCCCCGACCCCTCCCTCCCATTCGTACCCCCCCACCCGCGCGATGCGTTGTGCAAAATTCTCTCGTGAACTACAGTTCTAATTCAATTATGCCAACTGCTATACACACATCCACAGTGAAACCCAGCAAGCAGCGCTAAAACGCCAGCCAAAAGCAAAGAAAAAACGGGAAAAAGCATCTCCGTGACGTAGGCAAACGCGAGAAACCGAAACCAAAACCAAATCTGAAACTGACAAAAACTGAGATATCGAGCAGACGAGAATCACAAGCTCTGAAATCGAGAAAGGTATGCCAAGACCAACGGAAGTTGGCCCACAGCGAATTCGATTCAAATCGATGCCATTTTGGGCCAAAAGCTCGCTCCATTTCCGTTCCATGCTTAACCCTTGAATAACTAACGTGCCATAAATGTAACTACTAGAAATTAAAATTAAAAAAACAGGGATCTGAAGGAAGTAAGGTCTCCAAATATCATAGTATTCTATTAGCCTTCTCTTTTTTGAGCAATAGTTAAAATATCAAAATATGTACACATCAAATTGCTAAATGTGTTAAATCAAACATAACGTCACCTCAATATAAAATGTCTTAACAAATTAAATAAATGTGCCCAAGGGGTTAAGCCACAACCACCGATTGAAAGTCAGGCAAATAACTGGTTCTAATTGATTGAGTGATTGCTGGGCTGGCGGAGGGTGCAGTGGGGGGCAGAACCTGCTCGGCAAATTAACAAGTTCCAATTGATATATACGTGTGGGGACACACGAAATTCGTCGAGCCTACTCGAAATTAGCATAAATGTGTCAAAATGGTAAATCAATTCGAAGGGGCAGAACTATAGCTCTATATAGATATAGCTGTAGCTGTCATCGCGGTGACAAGGCCCTCGATTTGCCCTGGAATTAAGCCATTATATATGATCGCTTTAATTATAATCCATAATCCATATAGCCCACAAGGCAACCCAAGCACGCCCAGCGTAAAGTTCCCAAATCGAACGTGACTAGGTTGCAATTAAGTGGCGATGAAAACAAGATCACTTAACTTTTCAGCGCTTCGATTTCCAGTTTCTAGCTGTCAAACGCTTTTTATTGTTCATCCAAGCGGGTTTGTGTCACTGTCTATTTGCCAATTGAACTTGGCTCTGACGTCACAGATTTCTAGCACTTGGAGGATGCAACTCCTCTTCAAATAACAGTGCGCAAAAGTAAATAAAAGTTGAGGGGAAAAACCTATAAATCATTACCAGGTTGCAAAATGCTCTGCTGTAGATATAACAACTTTTTTGTACCATGCCTATTGTTATTTATGTTGTTGTGTGGCCAGGGTGTTTTGCTGCCAATTTCGTTGTTTGAATTCAAATTGGCAACAAACGACGAACTATAAACTATAAGATTGAATGACCCATTTAATCTATAAGAGCAAAGTTTCTTCCCAATTCCGATTTGTCTATTTTTGGCCGGCAATGAACCATTTTCCCGATGACCGACTTCTCGCTGAGACATTTTCTAGTGCATTTCCCTGGCGTATTTTAGCTTCTGAGCAATTTTAACGAGTTAACCGATGCAGTCAACCCAAATAAGTGTCATGCCAGCCAGCGTGTGCAACAATTTGTGAGCTCACTTATTGTGTTTTCACTGTAAGAGGGGACCAAGGGAAACGTAATGCTGCCATAAAATGCCTCCGCATACGAATGTGCGCATATGAAGCGCTCCTCCTTGCGGAGCTCCCAGTGTCGGGCGAAAGACGAGAGCTCTATTATAAAATTACCAAGTCTCTGGGGCATTACTATGTGCCATGTACGTACGACCTGCTTTGCGATTGTTCACCTTTTTGTCGGCGCTAAACGCTGACAGCCAAACGCACAGCTCGCTGGCGGCTTTAAATTTTTAGCCTGGCCAACAAAGTTAAAGAGCGTGCTCAGAGGCAATTTGCCTTTTGGCCTGGCCATAAGTTGACTCTTTCTACGCGGATTTTCCCTATGCCCGCTGAGGCTTGGCCACCTCCTGATGACCACAAAAACACAGTCCACTCGCTTCTGCACATCGCTGGCTGTCTGTTTTGACATAACTGACCTCACTGCGCTGTTTTTCCTCACATTTTCCCCAACTCGTTATGTACGGATTTCCAAATTTCACACGGAGGAAAAAAGTATCTGAGATACAACAAGATTCTGATTGCGCAACTGGTTTTTGCTATTTAGGAAATGTATTTTTTCTTTGGTTTTTGATTTATCGAAGTACCATTTTCATCACTTTGCCGCAAAATGTAAAGATTTTACTAGCCAATGTTGATTACTTTGTATTCCCGAGAAACTTCACTTCCAACTTGTTTACCTCATTTTCACTGGCCAGGTTGCGTCCAAATAAAACCGAAACCCATATTTCTTTCAACTCCATTTGAATGCGAACAGATTCACTTTGTAAACAAAGATTTTGTTCCGTATCGAATTGCTTCCCATGGATCGAGTGAAAATATGTATCTTTGGAACGACGCTGGCTTCTGTGCGAAATTCTCGACAAATCGCTTACTCAATCAATTTGCAGTTCGAGTTACTTGTGCCTTTTTCTTCCACCCACTCTGGGTTTTATTTTTTTGTATTTGACTTGAAAATATTTTCGTTATTTGCAATGACCAGTTCGCCCGAAGCGAAACTACAGTCGTCTGGTCAAAGCTTTTTGTTTGATTGTTTGTTTGTTTGTTTGTTGGTTCTATTGGCAATTGAGAATCCGTTCCGCTGCAGCAGCGATGGTGAAAAAATCAATTTTATTTGCCAGTTTGTTAGGCGAATACGAATACCACTCGTATTTGTACAATTTGCCATGTATGAACATGGACATATGCCAGGAGCACTCTGCTCCAGTGTAAACAATTGTTGGCACACCGCAAATTAATGACCGTCTGAGTGGAGGGCAAATGTTTCTCTCATTATAATTAGTAGGCGACTGTCTGAAGCCCCAGATTTTAGCCTTTGTTTTGCAAAATGTTTGCATATATTTTTTTTATATACTTCGCACGGCTCGCTAAGCAGAAGTGAGAAAAAAACGTAAGAAAAAGGCGCATTTTTAAGCGCTGAAAATTCAATTAGCCGCAGTAAACTTAAAAATAACCGACTGAAAAGCACGAACTAGAATTTGAACTCAAAGAAAAGCAATATATTGCATGTAGATTGCATGAATTTCCCAGCAGAATTGCAATCAATTTGTATCGTTACAACTAGATAATTTATGATTCCTTAGTGCAAATATTGATTTTCTGATTGGAAGTGAGCGTCAGTGGAACATGGCCATTAAGTTTGCTATCTACATGTTTTAATTGATCTATCTATTAGCTGAACATTCCGCTTGTCAGCAAACATTTTGCAAACAAATACCAAATTTTATTGCAAACCAAGTACATTTCCGCTCCATTGACCTCGATTGCCAAATTTTTGGTTGTCTTTTAGCACATAATAAACTGATATTTTTAATCGATATTGTTAACTAATTAGCAAAACTGTTTGGTTTTTACCAGGATAGTGCATTAGGAAAATCCACATGCATTTGGGCTGCTGTCTAGCAATCTTTGCAAATATTTATGTATATTGTTTGTTTTGTATTTTCCCACCTCTGGTTTTTCTTTTGCGGCAATTCGATGACGTTTTCCATCGCACAGAAAGTATAATTTTAGATGTGGGAAATTCGGTGGCAGTGAGAAATCATTTCGCTGATATTTTTACAGCCAGTCGAGTGGCGGGGGGCATTAAATAAATTTCCGTTTTATATATATAGAAATTATATAGAATTTTCCCTCCATTTGCAGTGCAGTTTTGGAGCGTATGAAATTTATTTTCGAAAAAATATTCTTAATTTATTTTCGCGGATATTTATAGAGCAGTGGAAAAATCTTTTGGGGGGCATGAAATCATACGACCTTGAATTTCGATCCACACCAAATGGCCGCTTCATTATTAAACCGCTCTTAATTCTCCGTTTTGTTATGGCCACAATGTTCGATGGCGTCTAAATCAATAAACAACGCACTCGAATCGGCGACAGCTGCTGCAATTAAATATAATCGCATTGCACAATTAATAATTAACACTTGCGGTGCGCCATCCACGCAAACAATTGACTATATATGTGTATATGTATCTAGAGCATTTGAAGGAATGCCCCGGCAGGTGGCAAGTATTTGTTTTCGTTCTGTATCTGCTGCGTATCTTATCTGTTTCACCCTGAGATACATTTTCCTTTCTTTTACTTTGCTTTGCATTACTTTGCTTTACTTCCCTTTGTTTGTGTGTGCGCCGGCCGTGTTTATGCGACATTTTTGCGCTGATTTTGATTAGGCGGCAGCCACGCCCACTCACACAAAACGCCCGCTTATCACGGCTACAAATCGCTTAATTAAAAAGGCACAAAAAATGAAAAACTGAAATGCCGAAAGAGCGACCGAGAGGAGGTGTGTGCGCTTTTCAATACAAAATTTTCCATGCTTCGGCATTTGGCATTGAATTTGCACTGGCACACATTTTTTTTTTTCACTAAGTAGCAGCACATACGCAAATCTGAACACTGTATTATATATATATAAATACTATATATATAGAGAGAAATACCTCTGTAGGTGGTGACGCTATGGGCAGGGCTATATTTCATTGAACTGAGCCGTCTGGCGCAGAATTTGCATTCTTTCAGCCTTATGTTTCACTCGTTTTTTTTTCTGTTTTTTTTTTTTTTTAATTAGTCCAAAGGCTGTCGCATTCGCCGTGTGTCTTGCTCTTAATTATTTAATTAAATTGAGGAAACTGTTGTGACTGCCGCTGTCTGTTTGAGCGCTCCACCTTCTGCGATTTCGTCATTCGGTTTTTGTTGCTCTTGACTGGGCTTTTGGGTTATGGGTTCCCCCCATTTAATAACAATAGACAAAACATACAGCTGATGCAATTAGTTGTGGACTTGTGTGTACACACATTGTCAACTGATTTCGTGGCACTTTCTCTTTCGCTTTCGGCGCGGCAATAAGTTAAATTGAATCTTATGTAAAAACCAGAAGCACATGGCACCTGCCACATGCAGCGCAGTTATGACAGATGTGGTAATCAAATTAGAAGCGGACCGCTGATAAGAAGGCTCGGCAATTAGAATGGCACACTTGGACGGAATCGAAGAGGAGATAATTTGGTGATAACTTATAGAGCCGTTCTTGGTTCTTCCAACGAAAAAGGTATTAAGTGGGTATTCTTGAATTCCTCAAGAAGCAAAGCGCTTAGGAAGGAATTCCAGGAAAGTCCAAGTCCCAGGATTACTTTAATAATATTTGTGAGAAATCGCATTCCAGGAAGCACTTCCTCTTGGGCATTTAAGTTTCCTTTCCTTTTCTCTGGCCATAATTAAGCACAAATACCAGGGAATCGCACTAATACCACTGCAACCCAAAGAAAGTGGAGTCCTTGGTGGCAAGTGCAGTGGACAAACACGTGCTGCCGCCCACGCATTTGGTTAATAAAAACGCTCAATTGCGCAAAAGGAAAACGCTCTGCTCTGACGTAGACTGCTCACGGGGCACAATGGTGGTTATACCAAAAATAGAAGTATAAACCGGGCTCTCTATTTCGGTGACCCATAAAGTGCTGCTTTTCCCACATTTCCCGCACGCTCGCTTTTCCTTTTGTGTCATTCGTGTGAATGTCGCATTGCGTGCGTGGCTTTCATTTGAACTTTGGCGAGGTGTTTTCACTACCAAACGCGGGGGCGCCTCAATTTATGGGAATTTTAGTTGCGGCTAAGCTAAGTGGCCTATCAATAAATTGAATCATGCTGTCAATTGAAGTTAATACAAAACAAAGGCCTTGAACGTGGCTTTTTAGCCATTTGGGGCTGATGATGTGGAAAAGCTAGCTGTGTGGTTATATTCATGCTGATGCATCCGACGGATGCATTTTATTTCGTTGAGCTTTATTAGCTGACAACTGCAGAACTGCAGCTATCCTTTTATCTCCGCCACACACTCTCTTCTTTTTTCTTTTTTTTTATTGCCAACTCGACAAACATCAATCGATAGTTTGGCCAGCCATTGTTTGCCTGCCATTCAACTTGGCCAGCAACTTTTGCCATCGAGTTGCCAACTTTGTCTTCTGGCCAAGAAGAAGAACTACTCCTTCTTCCGCCTGCGCGTTGTTTTCTAATTTAATTTATTACCGCTCCCGTTGTTCATCTTTTGCTTGTTAAGTGTCCTGAATGTTTAATGGCGTTTTACATATTACAAC
Organism: Drosophila simulans; assembly: GCF_016746395.2. Lineage (NCBI taxonomy): Eukaryota > Metazoa > Arthropoda > Insecta > Diptera > Drosophilidae > Drosophila > Drosophila simulans. The sequence goes on along the minus strand of NC_052523.2, from coordinate 23,744,708 downwards.
AAGTTGCTGCGATTTACGCAGTTACTATGCCCCCAAAGTGACCCAATTCCCTCGGAGGTTTCTTCTAATTTCGTTGACTTCGCTCTCTGCTGGCCAGAAGAAAACCCATCGCATGCGGTGTGTGTGTATCCTGCGCCAAAGTCAACCAAAACAAATCAAAAATGCAGCCCACAGAAATGTCGAGTGTTTGCTGTGTTTGTTGGGGAAAAAGCGAGGGGCTGCTCCTCTTTTTTTTCCAAAAAAGAATGAACAACAGCAGTCGTGGCTGAAAGTTATTTCCCTTGTCCCCTTATGCTGACTGACTGACTGGCTGGCGGACTGACTGACTGACCACCCACTCGTGACATTTGCAAGTGTGTTTTCTTGGCTCACTTGGGGAAAATCCCCCGATGAAACTATATACATATGACGAAAGTATTCTGGAAATGATTGTAGGCAAAAGCAACGCCTCGAATTCTAATTTGATTTATGGCATTTCATATTTTCTCAATGCACATAAATCACATATTTCACATATCTGCAACTTTTGCCTCATGTTTTCTATGTATTCAAGTATTCAATAAGTTGCTTTAAAATTCAAATAAAATATTTTATATTTTATGCTTCAAAAAGATGCAAATGCTGATTGCTGTATGATTAATATATTTTCTGTTTTTTTTCAAGTGCGTACATTTGTTCAAAATTGTTGCTCGCATGCGTCACTATTTTGTTGATAAATAACATAATATGATAAAGGTATGGAATATTTCTATTACTAATTAATAAAAGTTCCATTGATAATGAGAACAGTCTAGTTGAAATTAGACTAACCTGACTACTACAACTTGCAGTCTGCATTGAATAGTTATGATCAAGTGCTGACTCATTTCTCTCAGTGTGTGTGGCTGGAGATGATGGTCGTGGATGCCTGGAGGGCGAGTGGACCAAGCCGAGTGGTTGGTTGGTTACATTGTGCTAACTTTCGCCTCTTGTGCAGCAGCTGATGCCGCTGCTTTTGGTTGCCCTGTTGATGTTTTTGCCACGGCTGTTGATGCTGCTGCTGATGGCCTGACTGTGGCATGGAATCTTATAAAACTTATTGTTCCATTTCCTTTCACTTTATGTAAATTAAACAGTGCATTATTCTTGCATATGTATGTGTGTGGGGGGTGGTATCCACATACATGTGTATGCACATGCAGATATTTGCATTTTGCACTTGGCACATGTGCCAAGTTATCTACTCTTTTTTTCCTGTTGTGCCTCCCCTGCGTGTTGTTTGCTTTTCGTTAAACGATGCAAAGGGTCGGAAAAGCTGTTGCATATGCAAACTTAATGGCTCCGCGCTGATTTGATTGATTCCACGATCTCAATGCACAGGGGGACAGTGTGTATTCACTGCGATAAGGTCAAGGTTTCAGTTTGTACTGAAATGACCCATATTTACATAGTATTCATGTTCTGCTTGCTAGTTTATTTATTTGTTTATATTTTCTAGTTAATGGAACTTGAGAGCAAGTTTTTAAAGTGCATTCAAGACCGCCCACAGCAAATCAGGCTTTCATCGATGATTACCGTTTAGAAATCAATTTCATGCTGGCAGCTTTGATAATTTCCCAACTACGTAGTAGTAGGCACGCAATCAAACGCAGTTTACAATTATTCCCACTAAATTTCGATGTGCATGCCAGTAATTTGATGCATTCGCATTTTCACTGTCATGCCCTGCTGGCGTTGGAGCTGGAGCTGGAGACGGAGATGGACTGGAGGAGAATTCTCACCGACCATGAACTCATCTCTCGTGCGTTTCACAAAAGGATTTTGCCAAGTGCCCCCATGTGTGTGTTTGTGCATGTACTGCGTAGTTTTCCACAGTTTTCCCCGCTTGAAAAGCGTCTTTCTCCACCGCGACTGCAGTCCCCGATTCCTTAGACACGTTTCAAGTACGCAGCGAAAAGCGAAAACAGTGCGCAATATTTTCACACTGACGAGGAACGAGGTTGAATGTGGCAAAGGGGGGAAAATTCTGCTTATCATCGCGTCACTTTGCATTACATAAAGCCGAAAAAGTGTGAGAAAAAACCCCTATGAAAACTGTGAGTTTGTGCACTAGATAAACACACAGTCATTTGGACTGACTTAAAATCCAACTTAAATGCAAGGCAAATCGGAGCATTCCAACTGAATACCCAGTGTAAACAAACAAAAGGCAACAATGAATTCGAAGGGCCATAACAAAAATCAATACAAATACGCATTAACTATTTGCCAGCTACTTAATGCATTGGAATGAGGAAGTACAAACAAGCAAGCTGAAAACCAAGCCAGTAAATATGTAAAGGGGTTTCCCTAAAAGGCGCACAGCAATTATTATTTATGACAAACTCAAATTACGGCTACAGTTACTGCAAACACAAGGGTAATTGTTTAAAAATAACAATTGGTTAATTCTTGAAAATAAACACATTCATAAATAGTTGATAATAAAAACAACTTAATCATTGATAATGATTCCGATTAGTGTAGCTCAGATTAAGATAGTTAGACTCAGGAGCAAACTATTGCGTGCGAAACGACTTGTGATTTGTGAATCACAAAAGTTTATAAGATACTTAGGCATGGAGTAATCAAATAATATGCAAGTTTCCATTTAAAGCAACTGATGGGGAATGCGGAACAGTTTGGTGAAAGTTTATTGCAAGTTTTGGTAACGTTCAAAAGCTGTTCTCGCCCTCGAACATTTTATTTAGCTTATTGATTATGGCTGGGGAACCAATAGACATGCGTCAAATGCATACTCTTGAAGGAGGAGTAGGAGGAGGCAGGATGAGCTGTACTATATAGTACGCGAGTGTATGTGGGTGGGATTGGGTGACATTCCGGATAAGTGACAGAATAATAGATTTTATCGGCATGAGCTGTCTTCGTGGAAAACGTATAGCTTTCTTTACTGCATGTGAAAACTCATGTGGTACAGTTTATCTAAAGGAATCAAGCTTATCGATAATGAAGCGTCGATAATTTTGATAGAAATATCGATTGGGCAGTCGTAGCTTGCCCATCTTCACTTTGCAAGAGGTGGCTTTGGGTGGGAAATTAATTTCCCAGCGATGAGTGGGCGATGGCTGCCGACTGGCGCTTAGTCATTAGATGACCAAACGATGACTGTATTCCAGTGGTTGGGCGGCGAAAATCTTATAAATGCCAGCAGAAAACATCGAGCAAGCAAAGCAAAGCACGGCCAAAGCAAAAGCAAAACAAAACAGCAGAGGAGAACCGAAGTGAATAGCAGCGGACACAAAGCGAACTTGTCTCATTATTTTGTGAGCCGAGCCGCCCGGCCATTTGTTATTGTTTTCTACGATGATATGCTGGGGAATTTCGCTACCACTGTCGAGTAAATAATGTCATAAGGTCACACGCACAACAGCACAAATTAAAGGGGGAACACTGTACGGTGGGCCTAATGGTCAGCCATTGTTGCTGCTGTGTTTTTTTTCGGTCATTTGTCTTGGGACATTCAGCTGGGCTTTACTGTGTTGGGCTGGGCTGGGCTCGGTTGATGGTTTTATATAAAATAGCATAATAAATGGCCAGCCCAGTCTTCTAGATTCGCTATCGCCACCGCCACCGCTGCTGCCCATATTAAATGTCACATTGGGGGCCGACATTGTTTGCTGCCAGGTCGCCGGCCCAAAGTGAAGGTGATTGGAACAAATTAAGGCGAAAAAACAGTGCAGAAATTCAATTATAAACAGGGCAGCGCGTTGAAAAGCGCTGACCACCGCCACTCAGCGTGGAAAACGGGTGGAAAATGGGAAAAAGGAAAGCAGCTGTGCAAACTTTTCACTCGCACCACCCACTGTCTCTGTTTTGCTCTTATTTTGCCTTTCAGTGAGTTCCGGCTGGCCACTCACACTCAATCACACACATGCGTATTTTGGTTTGTCAGACACTGAGAAAAAAAACGAGAGAAAGTCGTTTGAATTCGAAGTTAGTAATTAGTTAGTAACTGATAGATTGCATTGATCAGAATCATACCAACAGATTCGAATGTTTTAAAATTTTTGAACTATTTCAATACCAAATTTGTGTTGGAGTATTTTGACAAGTGTAGAGACGCCTACGCGTCTCGGTTTCCATTTGCACCGGCAGGCAGGCACGCGGGCAGCTGGCCGAAGCGAAGTTGATCGCATTTACCTGTTTGTCACTCATACGCCTTGTGGTCCCAGTCTGTTTTATTTGCCAGAGCATGGCTCTTTTATTTTCAGCTCTCTTGCATGTGGGTGTTCCTGCCGCCGAGCTGAGCGTGTGTGTGGTGTGTGTGTGTGTGTAGTGTGTGCGACATGTTAAACATGTTTTCGCTTGGAAATCGACGGTGGGCCGTCGGTTTGACTTGCATTTGTGCAAATTTGTGTGCTTAACTGGAAACACTGAACAAGTTCCGCAATGTCGTCCTCGAAGTGAAAACTGTGCAGCAGCCACAGACTTACACACACACAGACGCGTATGTGGCACCACTTTCCTGCCATTTCCCTCAGATTGAAGTTCAACCTGGGCCAGTTGATTTCTCCCCCTTCGAAACGAGCCATGCAAATGAATGAGTTTTCCCAGCTTGTGCGGCGCGTCCTTCATTTGGCTTCATTTCCGTTGAAGATGACAGCGGCATCTAGTTTCCGGTCAATGGCTTTTCCGGGCTCGTTTTGATTTAATTTACACGCCATGCTTAATTTAATTTAACAGTCAGTTACAATTCGCAGCCGAACACAAGTTGGCCAAAATCTGGGCTTTGCGGTTGGTAGTGTCCAGCTGGCGAAGTCCATTTGGGCCTCTCGGTTAACGCGGTCTGCCAGAGAAAGTTCAGCTGGCGGGAATGGAATTCAGGATTCAAGCGGTTGTTCGCTTGCTTCGTGCCAATCAATCAATGGGTAGACAATGGGTTTCCTCAGTTGCTCACTGAATCTATTAAACCAATATAATCATCCTGAAATGAAAAGTTACATCTTTATTATGAAATACATAGCGAATTCACAGTACTCTTTAGAATTTGAATGCTTAACTTGGCTTCTAGTGCTGGCACAGTCACAGTCCCTGCTTTTTATCAGCGCTATCTGTTATCTGGTAACAAAGAAATCACTGGCAAAGCCTTTATCTCCGAGCACACATACAAGCATACGAACGCAACCGCAAAACCAACGATTAGATACACCTGAATGTCTCATTTTATCGGGGGAATGGCGCTTTTTCGTGCCTTTCGCTGCGGTGTCAATTTTTGAGTAATTTACAGCGATAAGAAGCACCTATCTAACCAAAGCCCATACGTTTCTGTTCCGATTGCAGTGCATGTGATGCCAAATATCCATAAAACGCAACAAGGAAATCGGCAAACGTGAATTACTATGTGAATGCAGCAAACGGCAATCAGCAGTTAGCCAGCAGCAGCAGCTCTCCCTCAGTTAACCAAATTGATGTGCCATTCAGGAGCAGCAGCGCAGAAAGAAGAGGATCAGGATCAGGATCAGGATTACATCAGATCAGATCGGAGCAACGTAGAAGCTAAGCGAGAGTATTAACCAGAGTGTAAGGCGCATCGCAAATGCAACAATCCCTCCAGTAAACAATACAGAAAGCAAAGTATAGCAAACACAAAAAGAAACAGGTGAGTAGTTGACTGATAAATGAGCGTGATGAAGTCACCGTGAGCTAATTGATTGCCCCACTTAATTCCAGTGTACATACAACTGTAACGAATTTAAGCGACAAGCAAGCGGCTAAGGAAGAGTATAGACCCAATTCACGCCCCCGAGTAACTGTCTGATAAATGCCAAGATAAGTCGTTACCGCTTTAATACCGCCATCAACATTACCCAGCAACAAAAGCTGATCCAGCAGCTCCAGCAGCAGCAGCAGGCGATCGCTTTCAGGGGGAAGAAACCGAAACAGAAGCTGAAATTGCAGTTGCAGCAGCCGTTGCAGTTGCAGTTGCAGATTGGTCAGGAAACGAACGGTACAGGCGGAGGAGGAGAGGAAGGAGTAGAGCTGTTGGGCTTACCCAAAGGTACCGAGAACAATTGCAAGACGCCAAACTCAACCGCAAAAGTCGCCAACATAACACATAAAATTTTCGGTTGGCTACGCAAGACACGCAACAAACGGCCAGTCGAGATCCTCAACAGCGATTTCGGCGAAGACGGCGACGAGGGCGTTGGCGAGGGCAAAGGCCAAGGCGCAGGCGAGGGAGGAGGAGCAGCTGCCAGTGCAGCTGGCGGTGCAGCCGATCAATTTCCAGTGGCAAGCGTTAAAAACAAAGCCGGCAAGCTGAATACCACACAGACAGCCACGGAGACCGCCATCGATTCAAACGAACCCAAATCTGAAAAGATGTCATCGGGCACGTTTGTGGATCGAATCGACCCGTTCGCCAAACGTTCGCTCAAGAAGAAGGGTAAAAAGAGTCAAGGTTCCTCGCGCTACAGAAATTCTCAGGATGTTGAGCTGCAGCAATTGCCGCCATTGAAAGGTATGTATCAAATGCATTCCAAATTTACGAATTTAGCAATCTAATCATTGTCCATTCACACAGCTGATTGCTCCAGCCTAGAACAGGAGGAGCTGTTCATTAGGAAGCTGCGCCAGTGTTGCGTGTCCTTTGACTTTATGGATCCCGTGACGGACTTGAAGGGCAAGGAGATCAAACGGGCCGCGCTCAATGACCTATCCACCTATATAACACATGGGCGCGGTGTGCTTACGGAACCGGTTTATCCGGAAATAATTCGTATGGTAAATATCCCGGCTACCACAACTATTATCAAACTAAACTATATCGCAGTCAATTAGCTTATAGTTACGGAAACTAGCTCATGATTACTTAATAATGTTTGTTTCATTTCTACCAGATTTCATGCAACCTATTTCGAACGTTGCCGCCCAGTGAGAACCCTGATTTCGATCCCGAGGAGGATGATCCGACACTGGAGGCGTCCTGGCCACACCTCCAGCTGGTGTACGAGGTCTTTTTGCGGTTCCTGGAGTCGCAGGACTTCCAAGCAACTATCGGCAAGCGTGTGATCGATCAAAAGTTTGTCTTGCAGGTGAGTGCAAAATGTCGCATAATTAAAGTAACAACTTAATTACGTAAAAATCCATATTGTTTAGCTTTTGGAACTTTTCGACTCGGAGGATCCCAGGGAGCGGGACTTTCTGAAGACGGTGTTGCATCGCATATACGGAAAATTCTTGGGACTACGGGCTTTTATACGAAAACAGATTAACAACATATTCTTGCGATTCATTTACGAAACGGAGCACTTTAATGGAGTCGGTGAGCTCTTGGAAATCCTTGGCAGGTATGTTTCACTCATTGTCTTCTCATTATACAAATGTTAATTAAACTCATGTTTATTTGAACAGTATCATCAACGGATTCGCCTTGCCCCTGAAGGCCGAACACAAACAGTTTCTGGTTAAGGTCCTATTGCCACTGCACAAAGTCAAATGCCTGTCGCTCTACCACGCTCAACTGGCGTATTGCATTGTACAATTCCTAGAGAAGGATCCATTCCTTACCGAACCGGTGGTGCGTGGCCTGCTGAAGTTCTGGCCCAAGACGTGTTCCCAGAAGGAGGTCATGTTCCTGGGCGAGATTGAGGAGATCCTCGACGTGATCGATCCGCCGCAGTTTGTCAAGATTCAGGAGCCACTGTTCCGTCAGATTGCAAAATGCGTGTCGAGTCCACATTTTCAGGTAAGTCAACTCGTGTGTTTGTAGTGAAATGTGCTCAATATAATTGTGTTTCTTTAGGTTGCTGAGCGAGCTCTTTATCTGTGGAACAATGAGTACGCCATGTCGCTAATCGAGGAGAACAACGCGGTCATCATGCCGATCATGTTCCCGGCACTATACCGCATCAGCAAGGAGCACTGGAATCAAACCATCGTGGCGCTCGTATACAACGTTTTGAAGACGTTCATGGAGATGAATTCGAAACTGTTCGACGAGCTTACCTCCAGCTACAAGGCGGAGCGGCAAAAGTGAGTGCTAAAGCTGGAGTTTCAAGGCGGCAAATTATGAGCATATATCTCTTCTCTTTGCAGGGAAAAGAAACGTGAGCGTGACCGCGAGGAGCTGTGGAAGAAACTGCACGAACTCGAATCCAATCGTTCTAGTGGGCGCACCGCCGGCGGCAGCGCCACGACATCGAACAGCGCAGCTTCCGCGGCGTCAACGTCCCTGCAGCCACCCAGCTCCGCTGGCCTGAACTCTCATCAGCAGCAGTCGAATAGCGGCAGCAGCGGTAGCCTGTCCAGCGGCGGTGCCGGCGGCGACAATAATCCTGCGACCACAAATGCGAAAATCAAACAGGATAAGGCGGACAACTAAGCAACGCGAGGCGCGCCGGAAACTAACAATAAAACCAAGATCAGTAAGAGCGTAAGCGAAACGCGTTATCCGATATCCGTAAACGGCAGAGAGACAGCAAGCAAGCAAGCAACCACATCTAAAGGAGAAAAAAATAGTTATACTAAACCACACATATGCTAAACCTTAAAACCAGAAAATTTAAAACTAAAACGTATACTCGATTGACAAGACACCAACCAAGCTGGCCAGACCCACAGCTCGCTTGGGCGGCTGTTGAAGGAGGAAGAACCGAAATCTGGATCGGGATCGGGATCAGGATCGGGAGCTGGATCAGATCCCAGGGCGTGTGTGTGTGCGCGGTAATTAAGAAGCTTGAGTGCGGCATTAAAGAAATCTTTATAAATAATGTATCTTACAACTACAGCAACACACACACACACACCACACACACACACGTGCGCGACACGTATAAATATATATTACAAAGGAAGAAAATAATTATTAATTACGTTTAAGCAAAAAGATGTTGAATAAAGAGAAATCATGTTAGTAAGTGAAAAGCAGCAGAGCGATAACTATAACGGATTGACGATTGTTGAAGCGCATTGAATATTATTAACTAAACATATTGCTAACTAGAGATCCTAGCATAGATCGATCAGCCAACCTATCCTATCCACCCCCCAACCAAGGAAACCACAGCACCCAAATCACCGAAATGTTCACATGCTAAGTAATCGCGTTCATTTGAAGATTGTAAAATAGTTGAAACTGCGCTGAGTCCTCAGACTTTAATTTTTTTTTAATTAACAAATTAACGAATTGCTCCATAGAACGGCGTGTCTTAGTGCAGACTTCCCACTGAATTGTATATAAATTAATCGAGAATTGTGCTCCCCTCACCCACAATGAAACTTTGTTACTTAGCTTTAAGTGTTGCACACTCCGTCAAGACTTCTCGAAAACAGAAATTCCAACCATACCCGCTAAAGAAAAAGCCTGCGCAGTTACCAAGCCGAATCTGTATTCGAACCGTAAAGAGACATGAGAAAAACAAAAGAAAGTTTTAGTACATTGTTGAAGTTGCTGCTGCTAAACGGGCCAAGATGGACAGGGAGCCGGCAAATCTATAATTAGTTAAGAACACAATTGAATACCATACTATAACGTACGATAAACGCTGATCTATATAAATGTATGTAAAGTGTAAAGCGGCGGATACACAAAACTATATATCTCCCAGCTGAGGAAGAGGCGCATGCGCGGAAATCAACATGTACTCGGCAAGAAATGAATACAAATATTGAGCATTGTAAAAAGGTTAAGCTAGAGATACCAATAACCCAGCAAAACGATAGTCTATAGAACAAGGTTATGGAAAATTCAGCTTGGCATACGTTAATTGGCATCTTGCGATACATTTCCACAGTCCACAGTCCAGGCTCGATATGCATCCCACACACTCTAGAAGCTCCTTTCCATAAATGTATATCTCTGCGGAAAGCGGCCCAGTGTCGAGTAGAGCAAATAGTTTGCCAATGCCTTTCAGACTCTTCTCGATTGAATTAACAACTCAACCTATTATTCACTGCTCACGGAAATGCGCACAATTGTCATTCGATTTGCTAAACAATACCTTCGATTGTAAATAATGTAGCTAAGTTAAACAGGGGCAATACTTTTGGGCCGCTTTCCCAGCATCTCACACTCACACTTAGCCGCACTCATAGTAAGGGAATATATAAAATTTATATATGAAATATGCTATTCATATGTATGTTTGTTCATTCAACTCTCACGCGCCCATTACAAAGTATAGAAGGAAAGCATGCATTATAGGAGCAAAACTATAGGGAAGTATCCACTAATGAATGTCTCTCATTAGGCGAAACCGCGAAAGTTCATATAATATTAATGATAATTGTGTCTGTGAATCGTGAGTTATTATACACATATATGTATACATATATTGCAAACAAAACCGAAAAATGCAAAAAAAAAACCTTAAAAACCTAAAGGAAACGTAAAAGTTAGCGTTATTATTAAATATGTTTGTAAAACGTCAACAATATGCAAGAAATGAAATTAAATGAAATGAAAAGCGAAAAAGCGAGCGAATGGCGCATAGAGGGCATCTAACTAAAGATTGGTCGTATATTTCGAAACACAAATTGAACCTATGGCCTAAATACTAAGCGACGTGTGTAAGAAAGTTTTGCATCTTTATATTAGCGTGTAATTAAACAAAAGAAATAGCTAAACGAAGCCCAAGCCTAAACAGCAAACTACAACTAGAGCTACTACAAACTACCCACGAGTATCATCCCTCCCCCATTAACCCACAATAGCGATCAGATCGAATCCCATAGCTCCCGAGTCCGTTGAGTCCAACTGCCTATCAAGATCCCAAGAAGAACACCAAATATAATGAAACACGACGAATGTTAAAACTCGAACAGGCAGCACTTCGCGACTCGACCTGTTTGTTATGCCCATCTAGTAACTAACACCAATCTCAGATCCTAACTAGCAGATCCGAAAGACGAGAGAAAACACACACGAATAGGACCCATCTCTAGTTAAAGTTGATGTTTGCCTAGGATGCCAATCAGTAAAACATAAAAGAAGAACATATTCAAATAACGCAAGTGTAAAAACGAAACCAGAAATCAAGTAAGCGACAAGCATTAGACTAAGATTAATGAAAAAATGTTGAAAAAGAATGCCTAATAAACGATAAAAAACATATTGTATAAGTCATAAGTGGTTCAATGATTATTGCCTCTTCATCATTTCGTTTGTTTTGTGATCAACACCTTTGTTGCACTCTGAGTTAATCTGTTTAGTCCGCATTCAAAGTAAATGGTAACTTTAACTATAGTTTCTATTATTGTATTTATATGTATAAACAAATGGAGCATGTTAATTCGTAACTGCGGAAGCTGCTTTTAGAGCCAGCTGAGCGAAGAGGTTTAAGCAAAAGCAAAACTCGTTAAGTACTTTTAGAGAGAGAGCCCTGTACTAACTAAGAAGTGTACTACAAATAAAGTCGCATTAACAACGTTGCATCCGAGATCAGAAGAAACACTCAAAAAGAAAACACTTAACAAATGAAAATGCCCAGGCAGCAACAATAAGAGCTAAATAGTTAAAGCGCTTAAACAATATAAACACTATGGATACTAACAATGAAATGCGAACGGATAAATATATATGTGAATCATGTATTTTCTTATGTTCTAGACTTGTAAAAAAACCTATCGTATATGCCACACACGCTATATTATTACGTTTTTTAAACTTTGAGTTCTTGTTCTGTGTAGGCCAGTGTGCGAGGATTTCGATTCTTTTTTCCTTGGGTTAAAGGCACACAGCACCCACACCACCCACTCCACCCATACACACTCACTCACACACACACACGACTAAACAAAATCTTATGCTGAGAGTAAATATAAAGATTAAATTATAATTACACAAACATAAATGGGAATAAATATATATATAGGTATATATAAACAGCATATATATATAAAAGGAAAATTATATATGGCGAAGCATCGGAAAACAGAGGTTTAGTTGATTGCTTTCGAATCCAGGCAGAAAGTATGCGAAAATAAAGTAAATTAACTAACTAATGGCGAGAGGCAGCAGAAAAAAAATAATTAAAATTGCATGTCGCAGGCAAAAACAAATATTTAGCTGCAAGCAGAATTAACCAAAAATGATTAAAAACCAAGTAAAAGATGAAACAAAAAAAAAACACACACACACAAAAACTGAATGAATGAGAATGATGAGCAAATCGGAGAGAAAAGAAGCAAAGAGATCAATCAACAATAAAAAATTAATAAATACAAAATAATTAACACAACGCGTTTGATTTTAAATAGGATTCGAAATAGTATCTTTAAGATTTAAGGATTTATATTCCTTTGAACTTCGAGTGGAATGCTAAGAAACTATCTTTGAATCCTTTTACTGGAATTGAGATACTTTTCATATGCGTAGCACAGATTTTTGAAAAGATAGCTCATATAGTAGGAAAATCCTAAACCAGAAGGATTTGAAAAATTCTAGAATGTTTGTGCTTGGGAATTTAAAGTTTAGAACTGTTTAGTTAGATTTGGATTTTGAGCTCTATACCCAAAAGATATTAAAATGAGTAGAAGAGTTACTTTTTCGTTGGAAAGAATCTTTTTTGAAAAGAGCAGTCGGTTTGTTCTTTTGTAGCAATCAGCTTCTGTTCGCTGGGAAAGCTGGTGAATTCGCAGAGCTTTGCCGCCGAGCCACAAAAGCTGTGGACTGCAGTTGGTTCGCTGCCGTCGTGAGGTGCAGTTGGAAAATCGCGAGAAAAATCAATTTTCGAAACTTCAAACGCTCGCTGAAAATCCACTCCGAGATCCGCATCCATGAAGTGGGAGAACTACTGCGACTTTGTGGCCGGATGCTTTGGCGGTGAGTGGCGGAGCGACAGAGCTCCAGCTGGTATTCATCCCAATTTGGCCAGAACTCTGGGCATGCATGACGCAATGCAGCAGCCGACGGCGATAGGCCACTTGTTGAGGGGAACTGCCTCAGTCCCGGCGGAAAACGGGCGCCATGGTCAAGTTCACGTGCGGCGCCCCTGATCCATCGGATTCTTGGCAAGCGGCGGTCGTTCAACATGTGTTGTTTAACTTTGTGGCCACAATTTTAATTAATTTATGCTGCATTCTTGATTCCGATACCCTGATATTCAGGTGCCTGCGGGGTGCTGGTGGCCCACCCACTCGACACCATCAAAGTTTGGCAACAGGCCTCAAATTCATCCGTTGTGACAGCCATTCAACAGATCTACAGCAGGAATAATGGTGTAAGTTTGGAAAGGAGGATTGCGTCTAGTTGGAAACTGGGTTTCAAAGATACAAATTTTATGCGAAATATCTGGTTAAAGATGTGCATGTATGTAGATCTTCCAATCTCCTTTCTTATTCATAACTTTTCAACCGGCCAAATGGCATTGTCATATTCTTAATCCCAACTCCGACTGGACGCAATCCTCTAGAGCGCATAGGTGGGTGGAGATGGGTTTAATCGACCAGCATCGCCTCAAAGGTAAACGGCTTCTACAGGGGCATGTTCTTCCCGTTCATCTCGACGGGAGCGATCAACTCGCTGCTCTTCGGCATCTATGGAAACCACCTGCGGCAGCTGAGGAAGGTGTGCCACAGTGACTACCAGCGGGAGCAGCTGGAGTACCACAACATGTTCCTGGCGGGCTCTGTGGCGGGATTCGTGCAATCCTTCATCGCCTGCCCCATGGAGCTGATCAAGGTTCGCCTGCAGACAGCCACTTGTGGGTTCTACTTGATTTTTCAATCCCAAAATAGAGGATTAATGTGTGAAATTCCCCAGATTACAGTGACTATCTCTATGGCCAGAGAAGGACCGCCTTTGGCACGTTCAAAAGGATACTCAAGACTGATGGAATCTCGGGGCTCTATCGCGGCCTTTTGCCCATGATGTGCCGGTGAGTTGGTCCAGGTGATTCCTTAAATACATGGAACTTTCAATGGTTGTTTGGTTACAGCGACGTCCTGCCTTACGGAATCTATATGCTAGCCTATCGCCAGGGCGTTGACTACATGGACAGGCGGGACTTTGTGCGCCGGCGACGCAGTCAGTCGGACGGATCCAGTGTGAACCTGCTGGTGACCACGCTGGCCGGCGCCTGGGCGGGAGTCATCTCGTGGGTGTGTGTCATTCCGTTCGACGTGGTCAAGACGCTGATGCAGGCGGACGAGAACCACAAGTACCGGGGCATCTTCCACTGCGTGCGGGTGCAGTACAGAGCCTACGGCTGGAGGAGCATCTTCCGCGGCAGCTGGATGCTGGTGGCGCGGGCGGTTCCCTTCAACGCCGCCACTTTCCTGGGCTACGAGTATGCGCTGGAGTGGTGTCAGCGGTGGAACGGAACCTACGTATGACCCAGCCAGTCTGGCGGAGATTAGGAGCCTTAGTTTGTATGCTGTGTACATTGTTGTCAACTGAGAATGAGTGTGATCGAAAAATGCAAATCTATTCTATAATTTACTTCAATGCTGTTTAACAGCACTAACAAATAGCTTTAATTGCCTCACTTTGTAAACGTTTTATCGTATCAACACGGGCTTTATATTTTTGAAATGCACCTCAATTTTGTAAGCTCTAAAATTAAAATGATGACAAATTGCGTCCATAAACAAAGTTATAGTTTTGATTGCTGAGTATTTCAGATATGCCTCTAAAGTCATATCTAATTTTTAACAACCTTTGATTTGAACAATCGGAACAAGTTTTTGAATTTAGAAAACATTCAAATCGGTTGCTGTCTGCGCTATCCGAGCTATGAACCATTTCTATGAATGTTGAAAACATAGAAATGGTGTGACCGCACTGCCAGAAGGCGAGTGTGTAACTCCGCAGTTTATTGGCACTATCCTGCGAACGGTCACACCGAGTCGAACGATGAACAACAACACAACATCGCGTCGCGTTCGTTAAAAAACAGAGATTAACGCAAATCGAAGTAACAAAGTGTACATACAGCGCGCTATTTTGCTTATTTTCATCGTGCTGCACTTAATGACCCGTGTCCAGTGAACATATGGGCAGACACAAACGGTCAGCGCGAAAAGGCAGCGAGTTGCGATGAGCAGCCGCCGAAAAAAATGGCTGGAAAAATTGTGCAAGTGAATTAATGTCGAATTGCGCACAATTTAATTTTAATTTCACTAGTGGTAGTATGTGCAGTTGTTTGTGGCGCCGCGAAAAGTTCGCAAAGTTCGCTGATTTTGCGAACGGCAGGCTCGCAATCGAAATAACGGTGTACAAGAAGACGAAGAGAAAAACAAACTGAAAAGCAGAGCGAACGGAAAGCAGAAAGAGCAAAAGTCGGGCAAAAACGCAACAGAGTGAATTGTGTTTCCACTGCTGTCCCCCCCAATTCTTTAACCACCCCTCCCCCCCTGACAATCCCTCCCAAAAAATCAAATTACGTGGCAAGTGGTCAGGCGAGAACAACAACAAATACAAGCACAAAACCTGCTGCTGCAAGTTTTTTTCTATTTTTTTTGGTTCCCATCTCTTTGCTTTTGGTTTACTGTACGTGCTGAAAACGCCCCCCAAATCCGCACCACCCACCACCCAAATAAACAAATAAAGGAGTACAAGAATCCCGCGTAGCCACCCCCATCGCCACCATCGAAATGTCGTCACTCAAGGTCGCCGTGAGGGTTCGACCCTTCAACTCCCGGTAAGCCCAGATATCCTACGCCTATTTATAGACACAGTCATGGTCAAGGAAATAGCAACACTGCAAATAGAATCCACACAGAGATTGGCTAGTCAAACTGACGCACAAAGCAAAAAACACAGCTAAATATTTAAGATAGTGTTTCTGTTAAAAAAGGACATCATTCTATAAATATGAACTTATCTTTAATAAAAATTACCATTTTAATTCATAATTAAAAACTGAAATATTGAGTTGGCTGTGGAATATGTTCTAATAATCTCTTTTATTACTCATAAAGCAGCTCAGACTTATATTTTTTAAAATATCTCATATGCATATGACTAGGAAATGGGCAAGAAAAGAAATGACTTTAAAATCAAAAAATAGGTTTGCCTTATTATTATGACCTCACTTATCATTATCATTATGGGAGAATGTTTGTTTGCTGAGCTTTCTATCGCGTTTTAACCATAAAACGCCCCTTAAAAATAAGTATGGAATTTGGTTGCGCATTTCACTCAAAAAACACAAAAGTGTCTAAAAACAAATTTCGTTACAAAAAACCACTTGAAATACATGTAAAAAAGAGTACTAGACTGCCTACTTAAAACCACATTAAACCTTTTTATTTTGACCAGCCTCGTCTACGATCGTTAACCATTTTGGTTGCTGCTTGTTTATTTTTTATATTTTTTTTGTGTCTTTATCTTGGCTATCTGGCGCAGCGGTCATTGCTTTTGGCACAGTTACTTGCGAATAAAACCGAATCGAGACAAGCGTTCGAAAGAAAGACAAACGCACCGAGAAGTTGGCAGAAGTGCCTCACAAAGAAAGATACATGTGTGCGCTAAGAAAGATACATTCCGTAATGATGTCATTCATCTCTGGCGTTCGATATAAAAATCACATTAACCCATACAAAACGAGCTTTGTGCGCTGCGAGTTTACGGCTGCCGTGTGTTAATTGTGCATGAAATAAAACAACATCATCAGCGGCAAATGCTGTAATTATAATGGCAAAAAGTGGAGCTAACTCCCTGCCGCGTTGTGACATCATCGTTTTGGCTCAAACTTATGCAAAGCAGCTACTCACTACGACAGGGAGCACTCGATAAGGCAAACGGATACAAGTTGGCTTAGTAGTCATTGAACACATTGAATAAAAATCATAATTAGCATGGTGCATATTTGCATATGTACTTCCTTAGATTTGAAAAGCGTTCTCCTTTGGCAGCACTCACTGTAAATATTTTTGCATAGTTTCTTTGGCCTCCGGACGGACATTTTTAGCACATATTTCCACGGCTCCTCAGTGGACATGCAAGACTGACTGCTCGCAGTAGCCTCAATGCGAAAACAAAAGCAGAAATCTACTATAATTACGTATATAAGTGTGCTTCATAGGCACTGCACCCGAAAAAAGCAAACCAAATAAACATTTTTGATTTTGGCACGAAACTGACCGAGCAAGTTCCACATCCCATCGCTCATGAGTCACAGCGGCGAAATTCGCTGGTGTCCCGCATAAATGTTTAATTGGGAAATGAATCAGATGCCGCAAAGAATTTCCCGCTGCTTGCCGGAGTTTTCTCGCTTCCCGTAATCTCCAGCTGGATGATGCTCTTGCATCGGGCCAAAGATTAACGAATTAAAGCCACTCAAACGCAATGAGCATTGCGCCGACTTGAGTAGTGCAGCAGCTTGGCAAAGTGGAGCGGCGTAATCGTGGCAGTCCATAATGAAGATGGGGGGAATGACCCAAAATTGTCGCTCGAAATGGGACAAGGCACTAGATGGGATTCATAGAGCTTTACAGTCGCAGAACAAACACCCTTTTCACTGCAAAAAACACAGAGCATTTGAGTAAAAGTTAAACAGCACAATCATGGGAACCATACAACTCTCAAAGGTACAGAGAACAATTGGGGAAATAAATGAATACACAAAATTACAACCAGCTACACTAATAACTAATTGTTTCCCCAAATCTCACGAACTTCCCATAACTGGTTTGTAAAAGTGCCGAATACAGTCAGTAAATGAATCATGTGATCTTCTAGAGTTATGATAGAAGTCTATTTGGATCTAGTAAGATACTAAATCCACGTTTTTCCTTGAATTGCCTGCTATCGGGCATCTTATGTTTGCTCAGAGGCGCCTTCGTGTGTGTTATTTTTCCAGCTGTAGTCTATTTCGATGTGTGGGTGCCCCTATGAACTCCAGTCAACCGGTTCGGTTCCATCTTTAAACGAATGTTCTATCTATGCCCAGACGCGAGTTTTTCATCTCTCTCTGTTTTTTTTTTATTTGCGCCGCTTTTCCTTTTGATGTTGCAATCAAGTCGTTGGTTGTTTCTTCTTCATTTCTGTATTCGCTACAAACCGGATTTTCTTTTATAATTTGTAGCCAGCTAGCTGTGGAGCGTCGTCTGATCACAGGGCTAACATGTCAATTGGATTGCATGGGCTAGTTCATTTCCACATTTCCCGTCTATTTCCATTTCCATTTGCATTCGCTTCAACCGAGAAACGCCCCCTGAATTTTCGCCATTTGTTTGGGGTCATGCAAAAATCGTTAATAGGAATATTTATGAGCCAGCGGCTCGGTCTATTTATAATCCAACACGAAGGGTCCCAGGGGTTGGGGCGGGTTGTGCGGAGGTGTATGCAAATGCTAATCCATTATATGTAGCCTAAACTTAACACAATAGACTGCCACGACGTCTGTCGGCCAGAGATCCATTAAGTACGACAAGTAATAAATAAAACTGTCATCTTCACTTCCCATTGCAGCGAGATCGACATGGATGCGCAGCTCATCATGGAGATGGAGAACAAGAAGACGCGCCTGCTGAAGCCACGTCTGCAGTCGATTCGCGATGCCGGGCGGGACAATCATCACGACTTCACCTTCGACTACTCCTACTGGTCATTCGATGCGGAGGATCCGCACTTCGCCACCCAGGAGCAGGTGTACAGCGATCTGGGCAACGATGTCGTCGATTGTGCCTACGAAGGTGAGCCAAGGTCCCAGGGGTCACAACATTCGATTACACAACCGGCTAATTGAGCGAGTATAGGTCTACGCTTTGGCTTTTAGTCCGTTTCCAACACTATGCACTGCGAAAAACTAGGAGTAATTCGAACTTTATATAGTCCATAACTAGGATTGAAGAATTCGCGTGAGAGTCACCTCTGAAATTAGAAACATAAAGAGTTAAAAGGCAACTAAAACCATCTATAGTAAGGAATAGCTTTAGATATAACCCATATATCGATTAAATTTTCAGTGTTGTACATAGCTATATATTTATTTTCTGTGCACATTTTCCATTAGCGAGAGCGAGTTTCCTTCATTCTGTTTTCCTGCACTCACGGTTTTGTTTACATTTTCCCTGTGCGTCTGCTTATTGGCTTTGATATTGGGTGTTCCGTCGCCTTTTTTCCCAAATTTTCTGCTTTGTAAACAACATTGCGGCTCTAAAAATATAAAATAAAGAGCACGAGTGTATACCAAAAAAACTGCAGGCTGAAACGCTCTGCTGGCGACTAATTGCAAATGAATTTAAGTGTGTATGCAAGTAGGTGCAGTTAGCAATAATCATGCGAATTTCCTGCTACCGGATGGATGACCGCCGCTCCAGAGGATTCCAGAGTTTCGAGAAGCACGGGGAAATTTTCCAACTGCCAAAAGCATGTATTTCGTTGGTCATTTTGCGATTAAGTATTAAGTTAACCCTCTGGCAAAATAGCATAAATAGTTATTGCGCAATTACCATATACAATATAAAACTGATTGGAGCAATTCAAGGGGTATAATTAAAGTTGCTCACGATTTGCATTTTGTTTAGTTAATAGTGTTTAATACATTTCGAGGCTCCTCACTTGCCATTTCAAAGATCTAGAGTACGTAATGCTTCGCGTATCTGCGAAGTGGGCTTGATTCGATTGCAGGAGTTGGCCAAGAAAGTAAGCCAAACAAAACTTTCGCCCACAACTCAAGATGCCAAGCGAAATGGAACAGCTGTTTCTGCTGCTTTTGCTCGGCGTTGCTTTGGCACGCTTTCAATATCAAATTACGAGCAGCCAAGAGTGGCAAAGTGGCAGTGGGAATGACAAACAGCCAACATGCATTCGCTATGCAGATAAAGCCAAGTCACTCCAACGGCCATAAACAGACTGCAGTGGCGTCCAACTGACTGGCGATTTGAGTTGGAAACTCTTCGGAAATGTGCAAGTGCAGAGAGAGAAATGTCAATGCTTCTAATATATAATCCTGACTTCATCCAGAAGAGAAAACAGCTTTATATTTGATTAATTGGATTGATGTACATGATGATGTAAAGTACAAAACCTTCGACTAAAACTAGTGCAACTTGTTTTTCTTTTCGTAGTCTTCTCTATTTTCTTGCTGTGTAGCTTACTAAACGACGGATAATTTTTCTCTAGCTCTGAGCATTGTCTTGGTAATTGTTGTTGCACCACCTGTGCGGTCTCGAGTGACGTCGAATGCTAAAGCAAATCTTATCTCACACCTGTCGACCATCGAGATTGTCCAACGAGCTGCTGAAACGCTTGAGCCGCCCATCCTCCAATCTCCAGCCCCATACCCATGCCCATACCCATTCCCATGCCCATCTCCATACCCACTTGGTGTAATTCGAGCTGGAGGCACTGGATCCGATGGCTATAATTGCTGTTGGCTAGGCGCCAACGATGATGTCGCAATTAGTTGGCGCTAGTCAAAGTTTTAGATAGGTCATCGCTTGAGTCATCCATTGTATGGAAACATTTCTGTATGGGATTTTGTGCAAATAATTCGATTCTTGGCCATTGAATGGCACTTGAGACCGATAAGAGTTTAAGTGCAGCTATAAAATCAGTAAATGAATGGAAAATATCAATATTTACCAAAGAACAACTAACTCGTAATTCAACTTAGGGAGCAGAAGTTGTTTGCCCTGCTTATTAAACCTAAATTGCTATATTCGGCGAATATATTATATGTATGGCTCAACTTTGATTGTTTTTATTTCCACTCTAAATGTTATTATGTGTCACCGGTGACGCTGCATTCCCATTACTCAGTCACGAAAGACTTGCCTCACTTCTGGGCGGTTCACCAATTGCAGCATACCCTTCGTGCCTGGCAATTAACTTTGGGTAGCACGATGCGCTCGAGTGGCAACCGGCTAACATTCGCTTTTCATAGTTCTTTAGCACAAGAAACGTAATGATCCAGGGTCAAATTGCTATTAATAAGCTGCAACACCTTCCTTTCATTCGTACCCTCAACTAATTGTTCTGAATTTGCATTTTTTTCAGGATACAATGCGTGTGTTTTTGCCTACGGACAGACTGGCTCTGGCAAGACCTTCACCATGATGGGCACGCCAAACAATCCCGGCCTGATACCGCGCATCTGCGAGGAGCTCTTTGCCCGCATGCGTGTGGGCCAGGAGTCGGGCACCGGCTACAGGACGCATGCCAGCTATCTGGAGATCTACAATGAGCGGGTCAAGGATCTGCTGGCGGCACAGAGCACTGGGCATGGGCTTAGGGTGCGCGAGCATCGCAGCCTGGGTCCTTATGTGGAGAACCTGTCACAGCATGCCGTCTCCGATTTCGATGAGATTCAGGTGAGTTGTGGGTGTTCTGTGTGCTCCGAGAACTCATTACTCATTACCAAAACTGATTCACAGGAATGCATCGCAAGGGGAAATGCGCAACGCACCACGGCCAGCACCAACATGAACGATACGAGCAGCCGCAGTCACGCCATCTTCACGATCACATTTGTGCAGGCGGTCTTCATGAATGACATGCCAAGCGAGACAGTCTCGAAGATCCATTTGGTCGATTTGGCAGGCAGGTGCGTAAGCGTAGGCGCAAGCGGAGCATGAAGCACTGCTCTAGAAAGTAAAATCACACTAGGAAAAAACTCTTTCATACATAGGAAAGCAATTCTGAAAACCTAAACTGATTAGCTTGTTATTAAAATACATATATGTAAACTTATTCAGTGCAGTACTGTGATTTATATTTAATGTATTCCCCCTCTTATGCTTCCTTTCAGTGAGCGTGCCAATGCAACGGGGGCAACGGGTCAGCGGCTGAAGGAGGGCGCTCACATCAACAAATCGCTCGTGACTCTGGGTAGCGTGATCTCGGCTTTGGCGGAGCAAACGGGTGGCGGTCACAACAGCAGCAGCTCCGCACTGGCCACCACACCGAATGGGGCGAGTAAGCGAGTGCTCTACATTCCCTATCGTGACTCCATACTCACGTGGCTGCTCAAGGACAGTTTGGGTGGCAATAGCAAGACCATTATGATTGCCGCTCTTTCGCCGGCCGATTGTAACTACAGTGAAACACTCAGCACGCTGCGGTACGCGAATCGGGCGAAGAACATCATCAACAAGCCGACGGTGAACGAGGACACCAATGTAAAGCTGATCCGTGAGCTCAGGGAGGAGATCAACAAGCTCAAGTCCATGCTGGCGGGCGATATTGTAAGAAGCAATCACAAGACATTATTTCAGCCTGCAATTACATTTTGAATTTTATTCTTTCAGCACTCCCTGCAGCCATCGCTCAAAGTATTGGCCGATCTGCAAAAGAAGGAGGCGCAAGAGAAAGTACTCACCGAGGAATGGACGGAGAAATGGAAGGTGGCCCAGTCCATTTTGCAGGAGCAAAAGAGTCTGGGTCTGCGCAAGTCGGGTGTGGGCGTGGTACTGGACTCAGAGATGCCGCATCTGATTGGCATCCACAACGACGTGACCACCGGAGTGACCCTGTACAGCCTGAAGGAGGGCGAAACGCGAATTGGCAGTGAGGATGCAGAAGTAGCCCAGGACATCGAGTTGGCCGGCGATGGCATTCGGGCGCAACACTGCAGTATTTTCCTAAAGGGTGGTGTGGTCACCCTGCATCCCTGGCCCTTGGCCCAGTGCTGGGTGAACGCCCATCTTATTGACGAACCCAAGCAAATCTCGCAGGGCGATATCATATTGCTGGGCCGTACGAACATCTTCCGTTTTAACAATCCCGCCGAAGCTGCAAAACTAAGAAAAGATTTGAGTCGATCGCAGCTGGACATGTCCCGGCTTTCCCTGATCACCTCGTCCAAGGAGAATTTGCTCACCTGCAGCATATACTCGGATGAGGATGGAGCATCGCCCTACAAGCGTCCAGAGCGACAGTATTATCCCCAGCGTCCTATGTCGCGCGACGATCCAGAATTGCAGGACGAGAATAGAAAGATCCTTGATACCATTGAGAATGCCCTTAAGCAGCTCAATGTGGTAAGTGATTATTGTAGTAAATGTATAAACTTTAAATTAAATATATAAATTATATTTTAGGAACGCGTCCAAATGCACGACCAATACAAGACCAAAGTGCGCAAGCTGACCGAAGAACTCATTCGCCTCGAACAGGAGGAGATGGACACCTTGCAGTTGCTGAATTGTCGTGAACAGGAGCTGATCGCCCGCAAGGACATGCTGCTGTGGGAAAAGAACAATGAGAAGGTTCAGGTGCGTCATTCTGATCCCATCCGTTTGTTTGCATGTCATCATTAATTGTTCCCGAAATGGATGGATTGATTATTGTGCTTGTTTATTGCCTGTTCATATTTATTCTTTTTCTTGTTTTGGCTTTATGTTCCTTACGATTTTCTGTTCGTTCCATTTTCGTTTTAGATCGACATTGTGTGTAGACAAATTTCAGCGTTTCAGACGCAGCTCGACTCTAAGAAACGAGATTTCTCTGAGTATGTAGCGAAAGAATTGCAGGAACTGCAAGATTGTGGCAAACTGGACGAGGTTTGTTTGATTGTTTAGAATTTCTTTGCTTAGATAAGATTACACTTTTAGTAGAAATAGAAATAGAAATATCTTTTACTTTGATTAACAATCATACTTGTGTATTTGCAGATGGGAATGAAGATCGAAGAGGGCACTCCTCTGAATGATGACCTGCTGTTGCAGGTATCGGATTCCCTGGATTTGTTTGCAGCGCAGTTTATAAAGGACACTGTGCGAAGAAATGTAAGTATATTTATTTATTATAGCGAATAAATAATTAAATTTAATCGATTTAAGAATGAGGAAATCCGGAAACTGGACGAGCAAATAGCCGAAAAGGAAAGAATACTCAATGCCAGCACTACAAAAATAGCTAAGGTCGATGAGACCATGCTGGAGATCCAGGCCCAGCTGGAGCGCCTGCGTCTGGAACGCGCCGAAAGCGAGGCTGAATCCCAGGCGATGCGCGCTAGGAAGCAGAACATGAAACTGCAGTTGGGCAACAAGTCGATGTCCACCTCGACCAGCACTAACGAGGCTGACGATGTGTCCAAGTCGGATACGTACGAAACCTGTGATACCTTCCATACCGCTCAGTCCAACCTATCGCTCGTTTCATCGCCCACAATTACGGAAGGCCAGCAGTCGCCGCTCAGCAATTGTTCCTGCGATGCGGAGGATGAGGCCGAGGACACGCGGAAAGATGACCTTTCCGGCAGCAGCGAGGAGACTTCACGAACCTGTACCGCTGGTCCCAGCAGTGGCAGTGGTAGTGGGAGTGTAGGCATTGGTGGTTCGGGATCCGCGCCCAGCTGCACACCCACTTCACAGGCTGTCATGAGTGACAGCGGTGTTTGCCTGGACACTCGTAATCAGGCCATCCTGCAGAATGGCCACCTAAACAACTACAAGCAGGGAGTACGCACCAGCGACGAAGACACCGGTTCCTGCTCGTCCTGTGAGCTGGGACGGCACTCAGATATTGCTCGTCCATATTGTCCACTGCATTCGCTGCGACGCAAGATTGCTGCCCAGAAGGCACTGATCATGAAGAACCTAGAAACGGACTTGAACAAGGCACAGTTGGATGAGCACATTGCCGATCTGCAGGATCTGCAGCGACGCTATATACAAATGGAGCAGGAGATGCTGCAATCGGTGCAGGATCTGGAGGCGCATGCCCAGTGTTGTGCTGACGAGCGTTCCGGCATGGAACGACAATATGAACTGGCCAGCTCTATTATGCGTTCGAGTGTCATGAGTCCCACCAGCATGGAGGAGTCCACTTCGCAGATATATTCACCCAGCATGACAAGATCGTGCCCATCAATGCGCGAGTTTCGTACGTATTTTGTTAAATATAATGTATGATTTCAGTTGTATAACAACATATTTCCTTAGCCGAAGGCGAACACTTCATTACCATCCCGAGTTTTGTGATGCGGGGCGCCGGCAAGCAAACGCACTACGAATACGAGGTTCGCATCGCTCTACCCGATGGCAAGTTAAACATTCTGCGTCGATACAGTCGCTTCAGGGAACTGCACCTGTGCATGAAACACTGCTACGGTGCCAAGGTAAGAGTTTGCCAATTAAGACGTTTCAGCCCCTTAATATATGAATCAATTTCCGAACAGATATCTGCACTACCCTTTCCGCGGAGAGAGCTCTTCGCCTCGAACAGCGAGCCGGTGGCGAAGCATCGTCGCCGCCTTCTAGAACTCTATTTACGACGCCTATTCGTCGTGTGCTCGAAGATTCCGCAGTGCCCAATCTACGAGGGACCCGGCGGAACGGGCCTCACACGCGCCTCCCTCGTCCAGCTGTCGTCTTTTTTCAAGAAAGGCCTGTTCGAGAACGGAAAGCACGGGACGGGATAATAGTTAACCTACTGCTGAATTATCTCCTGCCTACAGTGTGTCTTTTTATTTACTTGTACTACCTGTTAAGCTATATGAACGACAACATGGACCTGTTTTGATTAGCTAGCCGAAACTACTGTGTAGATTAAATTAGTTGTAAGCCCCGTAGCTATGTAAGACCACCAGTGTCCTTTCTAACACTCGAACATATGTGCGACATTTTTTATACCCATTGTTATCTACTGAATCGGAGCTTTATATTGAAATCACTGTAAATGTAACTGCCAGTGGCGACGTTGCAATCTCTGATTTGTACTACACCAAGTGCAAATATATATTCTATCTATTAGTATCGATATCGCGTTGGAGGTTTGTTTAGATGGTTTGTTGGTGTTTGCGGCCAGTTTTAATTAGTTAATTATTTCCATTTACTAGTTAATTATACGCATAGGTGTACGACTTCCAAAAAGTTATTCCAGTTATTTAGTCTGTGATTGCCAACTGAAGTTATAGATCAGAATCAGAATCCAAGCAAATGAGCGTAACTGAACATTTCACGAGCGAGTAATAGTAATCCAACTGACAACTCCATAGTCTAATATCTCTTAGGCGTAAGCTACTTGTACAAATCGATCACTGAAGGGTCTAGGTGGGCAGATGTTTAGCAGTAGGTATTAGGTTCACTAGCTACTAAGTTCTAGATTTAAGTCGATGCGTCGCAATTAAACTACACTAATTATGAGTACAATTCCCGAAGATGTAACAACATGAAATGTTCAATGTAAAAAGCATAGACTAAGTTTACTTATAGCAATATGCTAGTTGATATTGAATGGTGAAATTGATCGATCGGCCGATCGATGGCAATAAGTGAAACAATAATAGCCTAGATGTAGTAAAACCTGATGGTTCCGCCCACTCAAATGGAAGTCCCTCAGGGACAGGCCAATTCCAAGTTGACAACAGAGTGGCTGCTGTCTTAAAAAAATAAATACGTAAATATATACAATAAATATAATTGTTGTTTTTTATTATAATAAATGAATTAATTAGACATGTACTAATGTAAAGCCCACCACTGTATCAAATGTATATATACATGCTGTGTATCTACATTACCTCTACATTACATGTGCTAATTTTTGGACACTGTACATCATATTGTAAAAGACATTTCTTTATGGTGTTAAAACATATTTATTATTACTTTCAATTATTGATATTGATTGTTGTTTAAAATTTCATTAAAATATTATAGATTTTTTCGTCGCCAGGTGTCGCTGTTGCAATGTGTAGAAGAAATGTAAGATGTATTTAAATTAGTTTGATTAATTTACGCGGTATATGCTTTCATTTCGGTGCTGTTAATATTTTGCATAAAATTTGTTTGAGCAAAAAATTGAATTTTAAATTGCACGAGTATAATGACGTAACCGAATAAGGTAACTACCATCTAGAAGAAAGGAAAGTTTCCATAAGCTTGCTTTTTAATTTATAATTTAAGTTTTACCCCTCCAAAGAACTTAAGATTGATGTCAAAAAGGCCGCCGCATGTAAAAATAAGCTTTAAATGCTCCATTTGCAGCGAGTATTCCCTCAGGCCCATTTTCAATATTGGATAATCTTCGGCTGCAGGAAGGCAATTCATTTGGTGAAGAACTCGTGGGATGCTATTATACTTATAAAAATAAAATTATTAAAATACGTTTTAAAGATATATATGTAAATACTTACTGCTTGAATGCAAAACTCGCTGTATAAACAGGATAGAAAAATATTGATTGACAGCAAAAGGCAAGTACCAATGCGCACTATTATGGAATAACTCTATATAGGTTACATTTCTTTTGAACCTGAAATCCAACTTACTATATTGACAGCATTCGTTTGGATTGACGGATTTGATGAGAGCCCAGTTGACAATGTGCAGAATGCTCAGTTCATTGTAGAGAAACAAAAGCGTCAAGGATAGAGTAAAATACAAGCTGACCTCATTCACCAAGCCCCAAATGCGTCCAGCCAGCAATTGATTGCGTTTCAAGGCCACACACAGCTCCTGAACACTGTCCCTTGACTGGTTACCCTCGAGCTCCACACCGATCTGCTGGAGGATGTGGCGCCCTCGCAGGATCAGTTCATAGATCAAGAGCACAAACACACAATACTCTGTACACTTAAATTGTAGCATTATCAGAATGATTTCGGTGAGCACTTTATTTGTCCAGTGGAGGTAGGGTCCGAGGGCCACGAGGGTAAATCGTGGCGTTAGACCCACCAGCAACACTATCCACAAGCCCACAGAGAGGGCCAATCGGAAACGGAGACTCCACCAGTGCCGTTGGCCAACAAAACCATCAGAGGCTTTATTCAGCTCTATTTCCAGATCCGCAATATCATCATAAATCCTAGCAAGGCGCCGAAAGTTCAGCAGAATGTTCAGTTGATTCCAAACGAACATGGCCACCACCAGGACCTTCTGCGTATTTCCCATGACATTGCTAAAGTCCTCGGCGTGAAACTGATGTATATCCTTTTGCAGGGCCACAATGTTCGCGTAGCACTCATAGATGACAATTAGGGAAATGCTAATTAAAAAGCAGGCGTAACCCAATATAAAAAACCCTCTACGTCGCTTATGTAAGGTCCTGGTAAAAAACTGAGTTGGCGGAGTGAGTCCAAAGATGGAATAAATCTGAAGATAAGGACGAGCTGCGGCCAGCAGACGACTCCGATTGGCTTCCATTTCCAGCGAGAAGTTGAAAGACACTGGGAAAACTAGTAAGTCTAAGTGGCTAAATAGCTGTGTACTTTCATTTTAATTAAGTTGATAAGATGATCAAAGTTTTTGATCAAATGGTTGCTGGTGAAATAATTAGTGTTTGATGTTCCTTCATACCATTTAAAAATGTTATCATAGGGTAGCCCTTAATATACAAATATAATCATCAATATTAGAACGCATCGCTAGTATTTTGTCTGTAGCTGATCTGAGCAAAATCCTGAACTTTGAATTGAACTATAATAATTACATAACCACATAGAGTAACCAGCATCTGTAAAAAGTAAAAGTAAAAATGTGTAAAGTAAGTTCAAATATGGCACATTATACCCCTCCAAATAACTTGAGATTGATGTCGAATAAGCCTCCACACGTGAACAGGAGCTTCAAGTGCTGCATTTGCAGGATGTATTCCTTGAGACCCATTTTGAGCATTTGGAATTCTTCAGCTGTAGGCAAACATCCAATTTGATGAAGGATGTGTGATATGCTATTGTACTGAAAATGTTCATGGAACTAAAGTAAAACCCCTTTTTTTGGTACGACTTACAGTTTTTACGCAGCATTCACTATAAAAGCAGGTCAGCAGAAGATTGAATGACAGAAAAGTAATAGATCCCAAACGATCTACAATAAGCATAGATAAAGGGAATGTCCTTGATGATTTCATGAGGATGACTCACTCAGTTGACAGCAATCGTTTGGATTGATGGATCTAATGATAGCCCAGTTGACAACGTGCAGAATGGTCAGTCCATTGTAGAGAAACAGCAGCGTCATGGACCATCTGAAATATGCTCCAATCTCACCCACCAATCTCCAGATTCGTCCAAAGAGCAGCTGGTTCTGCTTTAAAGTCACACATAGCTCCTGAATCCTGGCTCCACAGTCGAAGTCCTCGAGATCAGCCTTTAGCTGCTCCAGGACATGGCGCGTCCTTAGAATCAGTTCATAAACCAGTAGAACGAATAGACAATACTCGGGGCCTTTGAGTTGAAGCATTATAAGAATGATCTGTGTGAATACTTGATTCAGCCAGTGAAAGAAGGGTCCAGTGCGTCCAAGAGTTAAACGTGGTATAACACCTATGATGAAGACCATCCACAGACCAATGGAAAGCGCCAGTCGGAGTCGGAAGCTCCACCAATGCCTCTTGCCACAAAAATCCTTCGAGGCCTTACCTATTTCTAGATCCAGATTCGCAATTTCGTTGTAGATTAGTCCAAGACGCCCATAGTTTAGTAGTATATTGAGTTGATTGCAAGTTGCTATAGCTACTATAAGAATCTTTTGTGTTCTTCCCATTACTTTGCTGAAATCCTCCACGTGAAATTTATGAATTTCCAGCTGCAGGGACACAATATTCGCATGGCATTCATAGAAAACCATCAGAAGACTTGCAACTAAGTACAGGCTGTATCCTGCAATCCAACAGATCCTGCGTCGCCTGCGAAGAGTCCTGGTAAAGAATTCGGCAGGAGGTGTTAGACCAAATATGGATAGGACTTGAAGATAAGGACGAGCTGTGGTCAGCAGGCGACTCCGTTTGGCTTCCATCTCCAGCAAGTAGTAAAAAGTCACTGGCCTAATGGTCCTGTCATTCCTGGGTAAACACTTTTGTTAATTAGTTGGACACGATAATCAGCTAGCATTTCTATTAAACATTTAATATTATATAGGAGTCACTTTGTAGACCCAGGAATATACATTATGTTTTGTTGCAATTGTTTGTAATTGGATTGCACGTTTAATATGTCATTTCGGTTATGTTGTTACTTTCAAAGTATTTTGTTTCGGCAAAAACTTGAATTTTGAACTGCACGAGTATGATTAAGTAGCCAAATATGGTGACCACCACCTGCGAAGTAGTTTTTTTTTTTAAATAATGATACGATCCATATGATTGAATAATATAATACCCCTCCAAAGTACTTCAGATTTATGTTGAAGAATCCACCGCATCTGAAAGAAAGTTTCAAATGTTGCATTTGTAGGGAGTATTCCCTTAGACCCATTTTCAACATTTGAAAGTCGTCGGCTGCAGGCAGGCAATTGATTTGGTGGAGAATTCTTGGGATGCCATTATACTAGAATATCTTTGTATATATCTTTCATATATTTCCTAGTTCAGTTGAGAAACCTACCGCTCGAATGCAGAACTCACTATAAAAACAGGCCAGAAAAATTGTACTCGATAGTAGAAGAGTAACACCAAGCCGTGCTAAAAGATGTACATTAAAGTTCATGAATAAAGTTCATAATAGTTATTAGTTCAATACTTACAATACTGACAGCAATCGTTCGGATTGATAGATTTTATAAGCGCCCAGTTGACCACGTGCATGATGGTCAGACAATTGAAGAAGAAGAGCAGGGATATGGAAAGAGCGAAATAGTGGCCAATCTCACCCACCAACTCCCAAATCCGACCCACCAGTAGCTGATTGCTTTTCAGAGCCACGCAGAGCTCCTGCATCCTGTTCCCGCAGCTGCAATTCTGCAGTTCTTCATGGATTTGCTGGAGATTGTGACGCACCCGGAGAACCAGCTCATAGATCAGGAGAACGAACACACAATACTCGGTGCATTTGAGTTGCATTTGCCCAGTGGAGAAAAAACGCCAATCGCCGAACGGTGAGGCGTGGAACAAGGCTCATGATCAGGACCATCCACCCTCCAATGTATAGTGCCATCCGGAAACGAAAGCTCCACCAATATCTTCGTGCTCTGAAATCCTTCGCAGCATTATCTGCATCCAGTTCCAAATTCGCAATACCCTCGTAGATGCGTCCAAGTCGGCGAAAGTTGAGCAGAATGTTTAGGTGATTGCAAGTAGCCATGGCTACCACTAGAAACTTTTGGGTCCATCCCATCACTCTGCTAAAGTCCTCCGCGTGAAACTGATGGACCTCCTCTTGTAGGGCCACAATATTCGCATAGCACTCATAGATGACCACCAGGGAGATTGAAACTAGGAAACATCCGTAGATTGCAATAAAGAGGCCTCTACGTCGCCTATGCAGTGTCCTGGTAAAAAAAACTGGTGGAGGTGTGACTCCGAGTAGGGCTAAAACCTGGAGATAAGGACGAGCCGTGGCCAGCAAACGACTTCGATTGACTTCCATATCCTGCGACGTGTCGAATGGAACTGGCAATCTACATTTGCGTTTTTGCTCCTGAATGCAATTACTAACTTTTATTTGGTTGTAGAGATGATCAGTGTGCATTTGTAAGTACAAAACACTTAACTTGGTGAATAGCTAAAATGCACCTTTATTTTCTTTTGATTAAGAGGTGAAAATACCATCTAGATTAATTACTTAACTACTTTTTTATATGGGTCTTAATCCGTTAAACGCTGATACTTGATTTGTATCTATCCTCAGCAATCGCCTGCACTTTGAATTGTATGAGGATTATGATATATCCAAAAATGGTGACAAGCATCTGCAAACAAATCCTAGTCAGCAAGCTATTATAATTGATAAATAAACTGGGTTTTACCCCGCCAAAGTATTTCAAGTTGATGTCAAACAACCCGCCGCATGTGAAACGCAACTTCAGGTGTTCCATTTGCAAGGAGTACTCCCGCAATCCTCTGGTCAACATGGCAAAATTGGGATCAGCGGATGTGCAGCGAATCTTATGCAGGATTCGTGGAAAGCAGTTGTACTATATAGATTTAATTTTAAGAAAATTTATTTATTAAATTTATATTAAAGCAAACTTACCGCATTTATGCAACGCTGACTTAGAACGCAGGGCAGTAGAAGGTTTACAAGAAGCGTGGAGCAAACTAGGAATCGTTCTGAAAAGTATACATTATATAGGGATTGGGGCTCTCCTAGGTTATGGGGCTACTTTCCCACCCACCATAGTGACAACACGAATCGTAGAGGAACTTGTTGATGTACACCCAGTTGACCATGTGAAGGATGGTCAGACCATTGAGGAGGAACAACAGCACCATGGTTGGGGTGAAGTAGCTGACCACATCGCCCTCCAGTCTCCAAATCCGTCCCAATAGCAATTGATTGCGTTTCAGGGCTACACATAGAGCTTGGAGCATGTCCTGCTGCTCGCAGTCCTGGAACTCCTCCTGCAGCTGACTGAGTGTGTGGCGCAACCGAAGGACCAACTCATGGATGAGGAGTACAAAGACGCAATACTCCAGACTCTTGAGCTGCTGCATTATCATGACGAACTCGGTGAAGATCTTCAATAGCGTGCTGACAAAAGTTCCCATGGCCGTCATGGTTAATCGGGGCATTGAACCCACCATCAGGATCATCCACACGCCCACACAGAGGGCCATGCGAAAGCGGAAACTATAGCGTTGTCTTTGGCCACCAAAGCACTGCGATGCCTCGTCCATGTCCAACTCCAAATTGGCAATGTCCTTGTAGATTCCGCCAAGTCGGCGATAATTGAACAGCATATTCAGCTGGTTGGCAATGGCCATAACCGAATACAGGCTCTTTTGAATATTACCCATCACTCTGGTAAAGTCAGCCACATTGTACTCCAAGACCTCCTCGTCAATGGCTATAATGTTAAAGTAGGACACAAAGAAGACCGTCGCAAGGATCACGGCAGCATAGCACACATAGCCAGTCATCAAGTACCATCTAAGTCTTCTATGTGGAGTGTGGCCAAAACTTTCGGGCGGTGGTGTGAGAGCAAACACGGAAAAGATGTCGAGATATGGAATGGCGGTGGCCAGCAGACGGCTCTTCTGGGCCACCATGTTGGGTGAGTTCTGAAAACCAACTGCTGACCATGCTGGCGGTTAAGCCACCACCTGTCATGGATGCGCTGTACCTGTGGGTACCCAACAGGCAGTTGTAATTTCATGTTAAATTGTGCAAAATGGGGAAATTGTAAAATTAGCAATATGAATTATCGAAAATATCTCGTCCAGCAATAACTAATGGGAAAATGACTGTAATTTCCAATATGAACTCCCGCAAAATACCTTGATTCCCAGACGGGTTCAATTTAATGTGTATGTACCTTACCCATCACTGCCTACTACTCACTTACCTAATTATTCAATATACCGAGGCAAGCACATTTCACTAATTAGGTACATACGTAGATAAGATGGGCTGCTTTCCGGGTGGCGTTTGGTTGCCAGTTGGCCAGGACGATTTCTATCTCTCGTTGCCTGGCCAATTTCCACGTCATAACGCTGGTAATTGCCATATAGCATGCACCATCCACCATGCACCATGCACCCACCATTCCATACTATGCAAATGTGGGTTAAATTGTTTTTGTCTTCGGCCAGTCATCAGCATTGTCTCTCAACGATTGCATGTGCATCCATTCCAACTTTCCCATCTCTCCATCTGTCGCTTTCAATTGCTCCACTTTCTTGCATCATTTTCCATTTTGTGCACATAATTGCACTTCTTGTGAGCCAAAGTGGGCAAACATCCAACGTCACCATCGGCGCCACCAGCCACCAGCCACCAGCCACCACCAGCCATCCACATCCTCGTACTCATTCGCTAGCAAGCTTATGCTCCTGCACAAGCCAAATCAAACGAAAACACCCTCTTGTTCAATCCCCAACCGCTTGCTAATCCCGTGCTGGAATTTCCCTGGATCCCCAGGTTCCCAGGATCCACATGCACATACGAGGATTCGGATCTGGATAGGGGGTTGTTGCTGGCGCGGCGGCAAGACATTGACGGGATTAAGTGTCCTTTTTAATTTTAAACTACTTCACTTCACTTTGCACAGTCAATGAGTGCGCTGCACCACCTCACATCCACATCCACAAGCCCGTGCACATCCACGTACTCCACGTCCTGATCCCTGCGAGCTACGATGGCTCGGTTAGGCTGCCCCTCCTTTTTATTTCTTGCTACTCTGGCCATGTATGTTTCTCTTTCGAGTCCTTTTCTTTTAAGCTTGATTATGCACTTTGTGTAACTCTATGACATGGACATGCATTTGCATGCTGCCCTCCGTGCCAATGGCATTTTTAATTTGCCATAGCAACGTATCCTGATCCAGGACCACTTCACTTCACAACAGTGTTGTCGATAAACTCACCCAAGGAGATAGCCAAATAAAATAACTAAACAATTGTAAATGCCCTGGAAACTGTCAGTATTTCAATATTTATTTTACTAGAAATTTATTTGTTTTATTTGACTAATCTGTTAGTGTTGAATGTATGTTTTTAATAAATGCATTTTCTATTTGTGTTTTTGAAGTTTATTTAATCATTTTAATTTTAAGTTTAAGCTGTATATGCTCGGTTATATTTACGTCTGATACATACGAAAAAAAAGGCCAAATGGTCATCGATTGCAGGACACTCAGCTAGGAGAGCAGCGCAAATTGCATGCATTAGCCAGGACGAGGTGATGATGTGGGTGGCGTTGGAGGTCCTTGGGATGTGGGGCTTCTCATTTATTATGCAGTGCAGCGAAGTAACAATGACTTTGGATTATTGTTTCCTCCCTGCCGCAGCAAACAATTGAAATACAATAAAATTAAATAATTTTTAACAAGCCACAGGAAAACGGAAGTGCTCGTCCATACTCACACACACACACACACACACACACTTACGCACACAAAGGCGCAGATTTACACGGCCTTAATAGCCAATCTCTGGCATTGGCGAACAGATAGTCCGTATATAAAGCGCTTTTTTGCACTGCATTTTATCATTCTTATTATAAATATATTGTGCATTGTTTAAATTGCATTTAACTTTAACATAAAAAATACACATTTATACGCATATCGATATATTTTATTCGCAAAGGTAAATAAATTCACACAAAGGCAGTGTGTAACGGTGTGTGTGTGCGAGTGTGCGAGTGTCTGCGAGCCATAAACAAATACAATTTTATTATTTATTATTTATGTATTCATGGCCATTAAACGGATATCCGTGGCCATGGCGCATTAAATTGCACTGCCGCCTATTTCCCCCCCCAACCTACCAACTTCACCCCTTACCTTTTCATCACCTACAAGGACCTCAACCCCTATTTTCAATCCATAAAGCGGATCACGTGCTGTTGTCATGGCGACAGCATTAATGCTCCTTCAGTTCGCATCCTAATAGAGAGATGCTGCGTAAGGGGATTCCCAGATGCAGTTGGAGTCACAAGGGACCCAAACACAATCCTACTGCAACGGGCTTATTAAGACGGATTTCTTATAGTTGATCTAATTTCCATTGAATGTTTGTGTTATTTTCTCAAGTTTCTGTTAGTACGTCTTACATGCAATTAGTTGTCAAAATGCAAAACGGAAATAACAAGATATGCCAACGAAAGGACTTAACCCTCGGAAGATTTAAAGCTCTGATAGATAAATTTCGAAATATCTGACCGATAAATGCGTTTGCACCTCTCTAATTAAAATTTATCCCCCAACTTATTGCCACCTGAAGCATGTGATAAGCTTCCGTTGGGCCATAAGTATTTTGTTATCCGAGGAGAAATCGCTTGCCAGGATGCGAAACAAATTTAAGGAAGTATCAATTGCGGGGGATAAGGAGGTTGCTTTCCTGAATGCCAGCTTTTGCTGGTACTAAAGCTATGAGCCATCCTTTCTCCACTTCTGCCGCTTGTGGCTGGCGGTTTTAGTTGACTTGGCACTGGGTGTCTGTCTTTTGCTATCAATATGTAATCAATGCTTTCAGATAACTTTGCCATTCGCAGCAGCAAGGCCTTTTGTTTCGTACAAATCGCAAGACGAAGCACCGACATTTGGAGTTGGGTAATGGCAGCACCTAAGCCACCAGGCCACGCGAAACAATGGCTTACCGAGTGCGAGTGGAATGCGTCGGTGGGGCATGTTGCAAGGAGTTAGAACACACGGCACTCCGAGATGGCGTGTGTCGCCTGCCTGGGGCGCACAAAGGGGATTTCAATAATACGCGCACAATCTGTGCTGAAAGCTTAAACAATAAAAGTGAAAATTCCAATGGAGCCTCTGGATACGTGGGATAGGAATATTATTGGGATCGGTGTACAATGGGATATGGGTAACAGAGAACTGCAAGGGTGGCACTTTTTTACCACTCGACTCACACCCTACAATTTTGTGTGCGGGTGCTACCCGCCACGCACATCGCGGGTACTTACAAACACACAGTATAAATCTGAACATGTAGACAAGACACCCCGTTGTGCGCGCACCCGAATCAATACGGTGCTCCGCGTCGCGGGTGCCGATCACACACTGCCTAAAAAGGGATGAGTGAGAAAAACACTTGTGGGTATACCGTTAAACACATGGGTGTTTCCAAAAATACTCGGGTGTTTCCAAAAATACTCGAGTGGTCTCGTAGGTAATCGAGTCACAGACAAGATGCGTAACTCCATGCGTTTTACACTCCATACGTTTACACACTATTCTTTCGGCGTGGCTCTAGACTTTGTCGAATACTTTGTAAAATATGCCCTTCATCTTATTATTATATATTATTATAATTATATATATTATATTATATTTTATTATATTATATATTATTAATATAATATATATATATATATATTATATTATATATATTATTATATATTATATATATTATTAACGTTATTATTATTTAAATATAGATTATAGTAAAAATAATAGTACATAATGTCACAAAATTCATTTCAAAAATTACTTTATATAAGAATATTTGTCATTAGAGTATTCAGGTAGCGACGTGTGAAAAATAAATAACGGAATGATTCGATACGGGTGGCACCCTTTGAGTCCATCAAAGACGTGAGCACGAAATTTTTCTTGGGTATTCCCTTTTACCCTTCATTTCTTATACCCGTCACGCTTCCTCCCATACAAATTTTAGGCGTACAAAAAATGACCAGAGAACTGCAGCCCGCATACAAAAAATGACGTGCGGCCGATCGTTGACTGTGCGTCCACTCACCCAAACGGCTCTTGCGCAGCAGGCCTCGGGTGGTTTTTTTACTCGTAACAAAAACACAACGTCGGTAAAACACTCGAGTATTTTGTGTTGCCGCAAGTAGGGTGTCAAAAAAAACGGGGTGCCTAGAGTACCGAGTGTTTATCGGGTGGACGTAGAGTGCGAGTGGCGGGCTGCAGTTCTCTGATGGGTAAGCCCGAAAGTTAGGTACTGCATACTACAGATGGGTTTAACCTATGGGTCTTATATATATAGATAATACAAGGTGAAAAAGTATACTGTTGCATGCTGTTTTCTGCGACTTTGGGTTTTTTATTATTTTGAATTTTTTTTTTCTTTCAGTGTCTTTCTTTGTTACCCTATTCAAATCATGCAACTCACGAACTTGAAACATGTCCAACGCTTCCAACTTAAAGTTGCGGTTGAGAGGAACAGGACAATGCGACATGTGTAGCCGTGTATCCAAGTATCCAAGTATCCTTGCCATCGAGCTCCCGACTGTCTTCCATGTTGCCAGCCAGACAATGCAGATTAGCCCCAAAAGGAGCCAGCCCGCCGCCCCTCCACTCGAGACCTTCTCGTGAGAGACAAAAGCACTCGGCTGGGATTTTAATGAATAACAACATGAAGAAGTGCGGACTGGGTCCGCATCAGTGGTTCGAAGGCATATCCACAGCACAATCCACATCAATTACATTGCGGTTGGCTGCCATTGCCAGGGACACGCTCACAAGCACAGTGACAAACACACTTACAATCACCATCACAATCGAGTGGCAGGAGCACGTTCGCATATGAATATGAAATGCAGGAGCACATGGTTTCGGCCATATCGATGAAAATCAATTCCACTGTCGTTTGGGAATCTCTCAATTGGTCGGTCGCAGCTGAGCAGCTGAGAAAGTTCGGTCTTCTTGCCCAGTGTTTGTGGCACTGAATTGTCAATATCAGTTGGGCTCAAGTTGATTTTGCTCCATTATCTGTGCAATTTGGAACACGAATCGACGACTGCTGCAACTGTCGGTTGGGAACCTAAATACCTTTTTGACCTCTTCGCCTGCGGCTTATTGGGCAAATTAGTTTTGCCTGATTGCAAATTGTGCAAGGAGGGAGGCTGGCTGCTCCTCCTCCACGTTCTCCTTTTGACAGGACGTAAATTCAATGTTGTGTATACATATCTTGTACAGCTTGTTGATACGTTTTAAACCAGGCCCACATGGACATATGGAGCAACCGAGGCGCACCCACCATCCACCACCCACAACTGATTTATGTTTATGGGCTTGGAAAATATTTGCGCCACTTCAAAAGCATTATGATGATTATTAGCATTGTTTGCCATCGTAGTAAAACTGTCATACGTGTCTGGCTGACTGTTGGCCCAACATTTGCAGTTCAACAATATGGGAAAAAAAAGTTGAAAAGAGCAGCGCCAAGTGGAGCTTCTACTGGAGCCAAAGCTGTAAATGTAGCTGTAACGGACAAACGTGAAACGTGACCGACGTGATGTTTATGCGAAAACATTTCCCCCATCATCTGAATAAGTGCGATTGCGATTGCGAGTGTGAGCCGATGGCATTAGCATCTGACATCGGGTTATATACTCCCCAGTTCCAAGTATCCCCCACAAGTATGCACATCATCAGCGAGCTCCGCTTGGCCCAAAAACGAGAATCGACTAATCGGCCAAGAAAGGCGCAACTTTGCAGGAACCCCATCCGTTTAAAGCAATCCGGAATCGAACGCGGCAGCCTGCTATTGTGTGTTGAAAGGATCCAAAGCCCCCAGGAAATTGCTGCTTAAGCACTGAGAAAAAAGTAAGTGCGTTCATTCAAATCCTCGAGATAGAATATCACTTGTAAAAGCTGTCTAAAATGTTAAGTCTAAACGTTATTGTTAGATACTTTTAAACACATTAAAAAGTAACAATTATAAATTATTAGAAAACCTTGCTTAGTCTTTTACGTATTCATTGGCTGCGCTAGTAAACAGCATCTCAAACTTTTATTTTAAAAGTTTGAAAAGCGTCGTATTAGGCTTTTTCTGAGTGCCCATATGTATTCCACCGGCAATTTCTGGATTCTGAGCCAAAAGTCGTGCTACGCAGGAGACAAGTGTGTGACAATGCCACGGCTTCAGTTTGGGCCCCAAAGTAGAAGTGGCTCGCAAACTTTGTGCCCCTGCCCCCCACCAAAAAACGCGGAGTTCCTGGAAGAACTTGCCTCGCATATGGCGGCGCTGCAGCTACAAGGACATGGAGCAAGACGCCAGGAATCGCACCCTTGCTGCTGCCGCCGTCGCCATTTTTAGTGTAAATATTTAAACAATAATAAGTTGGCGGAAAAACGTGGGGAAACTCTTACGCTGCCAGCGCGGCAAGGCGAGGCAAAAACTTTTGTTATCTTTTCACCATGAAAATAG
Organism: Drosophila simulans; assembly: GCF_016746395.2. NCBI lineage: Eukaryota > Metazoa > Arthropoda > Insecta > Diptera > Drosophilidae > Drosophila > Drosophila simulans. Next base: position 23,705,323 of record NC_052523.2, on the reverse strand, counting down.
CACGAAATTGAACAGGAAAACGCCGCCGGAGTCAGGTGAGAAGTGGTGGTGGTGGCGGGCGGATAGGGAGCCAGGTGACAGGTGGCATGGGAGACTGCTACACATCGACGGGCTTTCGACAGACAGACAGACAGACAGTCGGGCTGAAAGCTGAAAGCATTGCACGTGCACTAATCATCACGGATGGCGGTGCGCACGGGGAATTTGGCTGGTGTATCGCCTTTCATGTTTTCAATTAGCGTTAATGTCAGTGCAGCGCCCGATGAGCTGGAACGGGTACCGAAAACTATGGTATAGTATCTCCATTGGCCAATGTTTGCGTTTTGACAATACACCGCCCAGCCCTTGCCAAATAAAGGCTTGTTAGTGGCAGACAAAGGGATATCATATCGCCAAACCCGCAGAAGTTATCCCTGGCTTTAAGTTTGTGGCAACTTAACTGAGCATGGTTGCATGGTTAAGAATTATAGTTAAATATCTTGTATTTATTGGTTAAATGATTCTGTTCGAGACGTTTGAAATTGAAGTTTTTGCAAACTTTCGACTGCTAGAGTAACTACAAGTGGAAATTAATTTCCGACGACGGGCTCAATCCATCATTTATGCTCCCCACAAAGCCAACGCTCTTTATTCATACCATAACTGCTCTATAAATATGATCAGGGAACGCGACTTGCCTTTACCCCGAAAATGTCATTTGCATAACCGTCAATCATACGCCACGTATGCCGGCTCTTGCTGTTCCACCTTGTTTGTTTCTGCCCCACTGGGTGCACACACTCCACCACCAACAACACCACCGGATCCCTAACCCAGCATATGTTCGATGGCACTGAAAATTTTGCTTCTCGATTTGCGTTTGCGTTTTATTTCGAAATTGAATTTCAGCACTGATTATATTTTTTCTACCTTCTTTGCGGAGCAGCCAGCGATGGGAATGTGTGCGATGCGGACTTGGGGGAGTCCTGAGGATCCGGCGAGTTCTGATGGGGATGCATTGATTGGTTAGGTAGGTGGTGGTGGTGGTTGGGGGGCCTCCCGTTGTTTGCCGGGGGTGCATAAATAAGCGCCACTCAATTATGCAGACTGTGGGCGAAGCAGCCATAATCCTTTATCCTTCCTACCAGCGACGTGTCGATTTGATTTGCTTTGCAATTTATTTTTGAATAGCGCTGACAAGGACACACATCGTGCATATGGTATTTATTATATAATGTTTGCTTTGACAAAACGCTTTACACGCTTTTCTAGAAGGGCGTTAATAAAAATAAAAAATTAAAATCCATTTCACAATGTAATTTCAAATCAAACACATATTTACCTTCGCACTTCGAGTGCTTCGGCTTTAATTTCAAAAGGATATTTATTGGAAAAATGTTAATTTGCTGAAAGTCGAGCCGGCAATTAGCTGCTTGATAAGACATTGGGTTTTTTTTTTTTGGTTTTCCTGCGACGTCATTAGCTGGAATTTAAAACCTTTTCGCCGATGGAAAAAAGTTTGGGTCAATGCAAATATTTCATTTGAAGTGACACAGCGTTGGAAATTTGTCTGAATTCTCAGCCCCAAAATTGGGGGGCATTTAAATGTGGCCCATTACGTTTTATATTGCCATTTGCCTTTGAGGTTTTGTGTGTTACATTTAATTGCGAATTTCTGTTGAAAAAGCACCACTTTACCCTTCGTCCATCGACCATCGTCCTTGCGCCCCTCCATCGCCACTTTGCCATCTCGAGTTTCTTCCTTCATTTCACTTCGGTTTACTTTTTTACTCAAATGTTCAACTCATTAAAAAGTGAAACAAAAATGGGTTCAATGTTCAAGGGGGTGGGAGTCTATTTACCCCAATTTCCCAGCTATAATTGGCTTTAAATGCGAATATACGAAAATATGCAAGGCGACAGTTGCGTGTAGTGCGGCGTACTCCCAATGGTTTGATAAATGTTTAATGACTCGACCACAAAAATTGATTGACATTTGATTTAACTGTTTGATGTGCCCGACTGTTGACATTGCGACAGGCCAATTATATGTATTAATTACATTTTTACTCATGCCCGTGCGGTGCAGAAATTAATTTAAATTAAGTCGCCAGCGAAATAAGTGACTTGAAGTGTAATTAAAAAACTTCATCGAATTGTTTAAAAAATGAAAACCTTCGGGCTGGACTCCTTCACTCATAAAAAAATGCAATCCATTGATGGTGATGATCGCATTGATGACGCTCGAAATTCGAAATATAGGAGAAAGGAAAATGTCCTTGGCCACTCAAGTTGATGGAAAACTGTCAGCAACAGTTGGAGGCGCTTTTCGCAAATGAAAATACAAACGCTTTCACTGCCTTCGCTCTGAATTAAATTAAAATTCCAAGTATATATATTATGCACACGCTTATGTAATGTATGTGCGCATCTATATGGGGCGGCATTGTATTTACTTCGGCTGGCATAATTTCAATTAAGTTGGCAATTGTTGGCCAAGCAAGCAGCCTCCGCCAGATCTGCTCCTCATATCGGGAATCAGCATATTTGCTGGACGTGGCTTTAACCGCCTGGCCGCACATAATTAGTGTCATTGCCAGCGATCCTGGCCAGCAATGTGGGCCAGCGAATGTGGGGCTGAGGTAATTCCGTAGCCCGCGGCAAAGACAATTGCACTTTTGATAAATTGCGGCCTGGCGGCAACAGCTGCTGATCTTATTACCGATGTCGTTAATGAAATATTTCCCAGGACATTCGCGGCGGCGAAACGAGTGTGTGCGTGCGTGTGTGTGTGTGTCAGCGCCAAGTATTAATGCGAAATATTGCGTATACGCACAGTTAACAGCTGAATTGTGTCAAGGCTGAACGTGCGTGGTAAACAGAAGTGACAAAAAATGCATTAAAGTGCAGTAAATACTCTATTGTTGTGCATGCAGTGTAAAGTGGTAATACGCTGCTTTTCAAAAATATTATTATAAAAATCATTGTAATGTAAATGAATTTGTTAACCCAGTAATTAATTAATTAATTTTCATGTTGTATTTTAGAGTTTATTCGCTTTATTTGACATGCAACTAAAACTATTGAATTGAACGAGCATTGTTAGCTTGTCGTCGTCTAAGTAAGCAGCAACTTTTTTGTGCGGCTTGAGGTTCGCCATTTCTCGAATTTGTCGCTTCTCTTTTATTTTCCATTTTCCACTCTGCGTTTTCTGGATTTTCCCGATTTTACTTTCGTCCAATGCATTGGCAATAAATCGAGACGGTCGTTCACATTGAATTGGGTGGCTCGGCGGCACTGGGCGGTTTGGTTAACCCAAATGGCAACAAATTAGAGCTCGAAATGTTTTCAGCGTTGTTCTAATTCTTCGCCTCGCTGCCGGTTGAAAAATCGAAATCACTCTCGCTGCCGCCCGCGGCTGGGGGCGTGGCTGGATTGGGGGCGGCGGAGGGTCCTGGATTTGCGGCCTGGGTCGGTTTCGCGCTTGAGCTATCATCCGTTTCGCTGCTGTCAACGAAATTAACGCGCTTCTTCTTCTTGAGCTGCTGCTGCTGCGCATCATTAGGCGCCGCTTGTTTGTCTGTCGTTGAGAGTATCGATGTGGGTTTGAGGGGCTTACTGGTGGCCAGTGGTGTCGGTGGCTCCGCCGCAGCGGCTGGACTCTCCTCCACTTCCGGTGTGGCTTCTGTTTCGGGATAGGCTTCCTGTTGTTGCTGCTGCTGCATTAGTTGCTCCTGTCCCGGCAACTCCTGTTGCTCCTGCTGCTGCTGCTGTTGATCCGGTTGCTGTTCGTAGGCACTGTAGTCATAGTTCTGCACCGCACTGGCATCGTACTCCTGGCCAGCGTAGCTGCCATCTGGTGCGTACTGGGTGGCATTGGGATCGGCTATGTACTGACCCGTCGCCTCATCGTATATATAGCCCGGATAGGCATTGGGATCATAGCCGGCCGCATATTGATCGGCCTCGTAGTTGCCGTAATCAATATTGGAGTACTCCTGCGGCAGGACCTCGCCAGCACCGCTGGCATCCAGCGTAGCTGCTGCACCTTCGACTGCCACTGCTGCGGGCACATCTGCAGCAACGGCCCCAGCATCCGTTGCGTACGACTGATGCTGATAGTCTGCGGGATTTCCGATTTCGCTGTAAAGCGGCTCCACTTTTGCGCTTTGCATTGGCTGCAGGTTGGCGGAATCGATGCTGGCATAGATGGGCTCGCTGGCATCGCCATAACTGCTGGCATCGTATTGCCCGTACCCGGACAACTCCGGCTCCACCTGCTGTGGCGATTGCTGTTGCTGTTGTTGCTCCGCCTCCTGATGTTCCTCTGGCGATGGGTTGGCTGCCAAATTATCAAAAAATCCCTTCGACGATGCGGCTGCCATAGCCTCGCCTGCTGTGGCAGCTACTCCTGCTATTGCTGCCGCTGGTAGTCCTGCTCCTGCTCCTGCTGCTCCTGTCAACCGTTCGCCGTAAATGGCATTTTCAATATTCTCAATCGACACACCGGTTTTGGGATCCTGGCTGCTTGGCGGCGACAATTGATTACCCCTTGCCAGCTGCTCATCAACCGCAGCCGCTGCTCTTTCGAGTGCCGCCCGACTGGCTTTGACTTCGTCCAGCAAATCGTTGCTGATGCCAACTTTGCCACTAACCGCTGATCCCACACCCGCACCCACTCCAGATCCCGACTCGCTGGAACGCACGTTCAAGGGGCGTTTGTCTTCGTGGCCGCTGGGTGCGGGAGTGGGTGTGGGCTGGCCATTCTGCCAGGAGGACTCATCGATTTTCAGCTCACCGAAGTATGCTTCAAAGTCGTGGGATGGCTGCTGATGCTGTTGCTGCGGCTCATGATGTTGCTGCTCGCGTAGTATCTGTTTTTCCTGGCCCGGCTCATTATGGCCAACGACAGTTGGTGATTTTTCATACTCGACTTTAGTCACGCGTGAATTTGTCCAGCCATCCAGGTCGCCGGCATCCCTTTGCGGTTGCCCGCCCACATCCTGGCCAGGAGTTGCTACTCCTGCAGGCGGCAGCTCAGTTAACGTCAGCGAAGGCGACGATGTCTTTGGCAATTTATCAAATGTCAGCGAGGATGTGGCCAGCGTGGAGGAAGTGCTGCTCAGTTGCCGCGCACCCTTCTCCTGGCTGGACAAAGTCGATGTGGGTGTCGTGGGAGCAGCAGGACCTGCTGCTGCGCTCGCTGAAGGATGGCTCCTGCCACCCAGCTCCGCCTGATAATCACCTGTCAAGTGGGGCTGCATGCGCTCCGGTAAATCGGCATTCTCATTATCAAAGGCGCGCAGGGTGGCGCGCAAATCGAACAGGTTCGAGGTGCCGAGGGGAGCTGCAGTTCCGGCAAAGAGCTCTGGATAGTAAACAGGATGGCCAGCCGGCATGGTTGGGGGCTGCATGGGCTGCATGGGCGGGCCTGCAGGAGTTGCTGCGGCAAACTGGGGCGTCAACAGCATGCCCGCCTGCGTGGGCGTGGCCATGGCAAACGTCCAGTTCTGTGGCGTCGACTGCGGATTGGTCACCGTCACCTGCGGCTGCGGTTGCACCAGCACTGGTATTACTCCGCCGGCGGATGGAGCCGATTGCGAAGTCGTCGTCTGCTGGATGCATCGCAATGTTTGATTCTGCACCAATTTCGCAAAGTACATTTGGTATTGCAGCTGTTCAAAGCGGGAAAAAGAAAGATGAAGATAGAGGCTACACGTGATGCACTTGGACAAATGTTGGGTGAATATATACAATATGCTTCTGTTTTTCTAGACTGTGTTGAATAATTTTCTTGGATTTGCTCTTTGGTACATTTTCCGGATTTCCCAAGTGTGATTGACTTTACATTTCCCCCCGCTGGCCAGCGGACTTACCTTCATCATTTTAAGCCGCTCGCTCCGCTGCGACATGGCAGCCGTTTGCTCATCGATCCGCTCCAGCATGTGGACCAGCTTCTTGTTGCGCTCGTTGCGCTTGGCCTGCTCCTCCAGGAACTCCTGGTACTTTTGGCGGCTCTTGTGGCGCACCGACTTGTCGCTGGAGTGCAAACACATATCCGTTTACCTTTTTTGGGCAAGATGGTGGGGGAATGACAAAAGCTACTTACAGCTCAGTGCGCTTCTGCAAGATTTTATCCAACTTGTGCTCCAGCTGCTGGCGATTATCCTCGCTGCCCGAAAGGAAAAGGAAGTAGAGAAGAAAGTCGAGTCAAAGGACATGAATATCATTAGTAAGCTGCTGCACATGCACACGAAAAGCTCGGGAAAAGCTGACAAACGCAAATCAATGGCAATGGCTTTTGTGCCAAAGGACATTTCAAATTTTCCACTATAAACATTTAATAATTTTGAGCTATGATACAAAGAAGATTCTCTTTGTTCTTTAGTTAACATTAAAGTTAAGTAGTTTTTGGCTCTGAGCCTTTATAAATATTTAATCTCGAATTCAAGTTGAATGTTTTAACATTTTTCTTCACTGTAATGTATCCTTTTTAGAAGTTTATTAATTATTACCTTCGTTTTATGATTCATTTAATTAAATTACATTTACTTGTTACGCCTATAATGAAAACATCTGTGTGATTAAATTCAATAATTGCATAATGAATAAATAATATACTCAATGAATAATTTAATAACTCTATTTTTTGTTGCATCTTTCGATGTTAACTAGGCTTAATCGTGCAATAATGGTCAAAAAGTAATGAATACCCCATTAATGTTGGCCATACTTATATGTTGCTATAGTTTGCATTTAATTAAAATTTTTATTTTTATTTTTTAGAAATTTATTATGATCTGCTCACCTGCGCTGCAGCTTCTCCTGCAGCAGCTCCACCTGCAGCTTGTAGTTCTCGATCTCGGCTTGGGGAAACATGACTTGGAGTGTATCCTTTGAGTATCCCAGGAGTATCCTTGCGCTGCGATCCTTGCCACTTGGCGGCTCTTACTCAACTGGCCATATGCAGAACTACTACGACTCGCTATTGACACAGTTCGCTTGGCACGGGGATATTAATGCGACAGTGTGTTCTATTTTTGAGGCAAGTTTATTCGAATAGCCTTATTTAATGCGAGTTTGTATGGGTGATTGGCATTTGTTTTGTTGAGTCGCGTTGTCATGGCTGCTCGGTTTCTTGGCCCTTTGCCGCTGCTGCTACTGGTTCCTTTGCGTATTTATTTTGGTGGTTGCTTGGCATTGGCCAGGGACACTTGGCCCTTATCGATTTGCCTCGTCGACTCTGTCGGCTGGCCCAAGGTGCCACGCATTGAGCAACTCGGCGGCAACTAACTTTCGATTTTTCGCCCCATGAATTTTACACTCCGCTCGATGTTCGTTTTTTTTTGGTTTTTTTGTTTTCTCTGGCCCTGCCTGTGTGGTATACTAATTACACGGCCGGCAAGTAGGTCACTTCTTTTTGAACTCCGTCCAGTTTTGTGTTCTTGGCCAAAAAAACGTGGAGGGTCGTCTGGGGTCGCAGGACACGGCGGAGCCATTTATAATGCATTGCACGGGATTTGCCTGCACGAGTGGGCCCAGCTTCTTCCATTCCTGTTCTGATGAGTGTAAACACATGTTGTTGTCGCACATTCGCAGCCGCAGTTACACTGCGGGAAATTAGAAGTCATTTGAAGTAATAGAACTTCCAATTACAATGCTATCAGAGTGATTATGATTAAATGTAAGCGTTTCATTCAAGAATATTAATATGTATTTAATATTAATTTTGAGCCACTTTATAGGCACAAATGCTATCCTGTTTTTTTCAGTGCATACCCCAGCACTTGTGCTCGTCCAAGCGTGTGGCACCTGAATGTGAATTAATGGCAGTGGCGTCTATCACTCCCCCGGCCGCAGACAAGAGCGCAGGACCTCTCTCACACGCTGACATATTCACACGCTCACCACGGTGTCCTGCCTGTCCTGCATGTCCTGCCTGCCATCATCAGCCTTCCCAGCGTCAGCAGTGACCACTCCCGTGCTCCTGCTCCTGCTGCCAGCGACACCGAAGCCGCAGCAACTCCGTGTCCTGCTTGACTTGCTCCTGGCTTTGGCTTTGGCTTTCGCTTTGGCGTTGTCGTGGCGCTGGCTTCGCTCGTCCTGGCTCGCTCCTCTCCATGTGGCACATGTATAGTATATGCCGTGGTTGCGAGCCGCAATATAAAATTTTGGTTATTTACATGGGGGGATAACAAACGGCCGGGATGGGGTCCTGTCATATGTGCGGCAGGTTATCTCCGCGGTTCCTGATGGCTCAGTGGGTAGGGGGAAGGCGAAAGGATCAGGGGCGTTGTTTCAAAGGGTACGCAGCATTTGCAATTTTCTAGCTAGCTTAGGATGTTTAAAACTAAGTCATGAGCCTAATATTATTTTTTTTGCCTAATATTATCCAATACTACATTTTAGAAAACAGCCCCTTTAGTCGCCTTCCTTGACCTTCGCAAAGAGACAAAATAAACTGGTTGCCAAGCGACCTGAACCACGGACAATTTCGTCCTTGTCGCTACCAATTCGGTTAACTGAAATACGCGTCATTCTTTAAGCGTTGCCCAAAAATACTGAAAGTGCATTTATGAGTAGCGAAAGTAACGTAATATTTTCCTTTTGCGAGTGAAATCTTAAGATACCATGGCTTTAAATCAACCGTAGGAACGAAATATCTAATAAACTTAAGTGCAGAAGGATACCTGTTCCTGGAAAATATCGCCCACATGACAACTTAAACAATTGCGACATGTTCGGATGTCTGGCGAACTTGAGAGGTCGACCAGTATTTACATATTTATTATTTAGCCGGAACAATTTGCGACAGGACCTTGAAGCTATTAATATCCTGGCGACTTGGCATGTCCTGGCACCCAAGTAATTCTTTTGATTGGATATTGGCTGAGTGCGCGCAAGGATATCAATGAAAAGTTTGTCAAAATCGAACATTTGCATTGGAAATGGTCGAAGTGGAAGGGGGCGGGGGTAAACCTAAATGGAAATTGAACATTTTTTGCTGCTGGAAAATTTTGCTAGTAGCGAACTCGGGCGATTTATGTGTTTGACTTTACGCTGCAGTTGTGCCAAAAAGTGTATGTGAGTGCTTATCAGGCGCTGCACAGCGCACTTTTTTTGGGGGCACTTAATTTTGGCTGGCATCCTTAACATCCTTAACGGTCCTGAAATGGCGGCAATGCGCGACCCGAGAGCTTCTTTTGCCGATTTGCAGTCAATGAAGTAGAAAACTGAAAACTTTTTCTTCTCGAGTCTATTAAAAATAATGGCAGCTGAAAGCGGAGCAGACCGCCAAGTGCGAACAGCTACTCCTCCATGTGTGCGCTGCTGCCTCCATCTCTTTCAAGCTTCCCCGCTTCCCTCTCTTTCGCTTTGCCTCTCGCCGTCTCTTTCTCTATCTCAGCGTGTGTGTGCGCGAGACATCGGCGGGCATTAAATTAATGTCCGCCCAGCCATTTTTCACTACGGCCTGGTCGCCAGACAAAGCCGCCCGGTGCATTGACCACTTTCGGCGGTTTGCCTTTAAGGCGCAAAGGATCTGGGCTACTTGGTACCCATTCCATAGGGTGTTACTTAGGATCATATTCGTTATAAAATATATAAATATTAGCTATAGAAGTTGCTACATTCTAGGTTCTAGATCGAAAAGGATTCCCCGTGCTGTGCCCCTTAGTTGTGCACCTTAGTTGTGCCCCTCAGTTTTGCCCCCATAACCCGTGCTGATCGAAAGGTCATACCATACCGTGTAATGCCACGGAGGTTCATGTACTTATTTTATTTTTAAACCCTGTCGCTGCGGGCATGCTGGGAAATCGGTCGTAAAGACAGAGTCGGAGAGCAGCGAGCGGCGTGCAGGTTTTGCGGTTAATGCGATAATTTAATTGTAATGCGGGTCTGGAGTCCTGTGCGCCAATAATTTAACTTGCAATCAGCGCGGCATTTATTGGGTTAAACATATAAGCCAAGCGAAGAAGCCGAAGGGCGAAGACGCATACTTGCATGCCCAAGGAGTGAATGAACCCCAAGGATACGCGGCTCCGGCTACAGATACAACTACAGGCACAGATACGCAGCGAAAGGGAAAAATGAAAGAGTAGGACCCGAAGGAGCCAGAGGATGGCAAATAAATTCAACGATTTCTGTCCTGCGTGCAATAAGGGTCCTGACGCAGTCAGTTGGGCATTTTCGCACGTAAGCCACGAGGACGATGACAGCAATGAAATATGCAAGCCAGGTCCCGCACCCAAGCATTTTTCCAAGAACGCAAGGCGTACATGAGTCAGAAGTTGAAAGCCGGCTGTGAGGATGAGTGAAAATCCGAGTTCATGTTGAAAGCCAAACATTTATAAACTTCCACAGCCTGGCAACTGTTGCTAGGGAGGGGGCAGCTACCAGGATTGGCTTCCAAAACCCATTGTCTCGCCGGGCAACACATTTCGGTATTAGTTGCCATGTCGCAAGGACACTCGGCGGAGCAATTGCTGGAGCTGCGCCGCATCCTCCTGCTGACCGTCTATAGGAACACGTTGAATCAGCTTGTACTGCAGCAGCGTTCCCAGCGCTTAAATGCCAGAAAACCGCTTTCACTGCCGGCTTCTCTTCGCAGGCGACGCAGTTCGTCGATGGGGGAGCAGGAGAGGCCGGAACGTGTCCTCATTACGGGCAAAGTGCTGCCTAGATTGGAATCCCTGCTCGGTGAGCAAGAGAACGATGCCGATCTGCTTGATGAAGATGTCCTAGATGCACTGAAATTTGAGAGGGATATGGATGCCCTGCGAGCGATTTTCGAGGTAGCCATGAATGATCCGGATTTGGCAGAGAAAAATTATACCCAGGATCAGGGTCTAGAAACTGATGGGGAGAAAGAAGAGGAACTAGAAGGTGAAGATCCGCAGGATATGAAAATTATGTGTCTGCAAATTAATGAACAGCTCAAACTCTTTGAGGATGAACAGTTCGAAGATAAGAAGGATGCATTTAAAGAAGAGACAATTGAGTCCTTCGATGACAAGGACATGGCAAACCTTGAGATTAAAGTGACGGAAACTCCTTGTCTCGAGGATAAGGGTCTGGAAAACATAAAGCAAGCCATAGCCGCGTTGTGTGGCAATAGGAGTGAGGAGTCCCAGGCTGCCCAGCAGCTACAGGAGTCCAAGGATGAACTTAAAAAACTCAAGGAGGACCTCGAACTCGAAAAGCGCGTCACCAAGGACAAGCTGCAGGACCTGGAGGAGCGCATTGCCGACACCAAGTACAAGCTGCGCTGTGTCTCCCGTGTCAATGACCTCGAGTACAGCTTGGTGCAGCGCTGGGAGGAGGGTCGTCTGGCCCAAGGAACCATTTGGGGTGAGAACGCCGAGCGTGCCTACCTACGCGACATTTTGGACATCAAGCAGAAGCTGGCACGCGAGGAGCGGGTGAGCACCGAGCTCCGCTCCTTCCGCCAGCGGGAGATCCTGGAGCTGCAGGCCAGGATTAAGGAGTGGCAGGAGCGGTATGTCAGCGAGATGCGACGTGTGGATCGCGAAGCAGAAGCCTGGGAGCTGCGCATTCTCGAGCAGAAGAAGCTGTTGCAGAAGCACAAGGAGATCTACGAGGAGCGGATGACCTATGTGCAGGAGTACCGCGCCCAAAAGGAGGAGGAGCAGCGACTCCTCGACCTGCAGATGCACCGCATCGAGTGTGCCGTCAGGCTGCAGGCCTGGTGGCGGGGAACCATGGTGCGACGTGGACTGGGACCGTTCAAAAAGAAACCCAAACGCGGCAAACGAGGCAAGCCCAAGAAATAAGGCATTTTAGAAAGTAAATACATCTAAATCATATAAGTTAATAAAATATCCAGATATCTTGTAAGCTATCAACTTTACTTCTTAAGCGTAGGATCGATTTTACTTTCCCTGCACTGTTTTTCCTCAGTTTTTCCTGCATTTTCCCCGTGCTTTTCTACCGTATTTTTTCTTGACTTTTTCTGAGCTTTACCCCTGCTTTATGGAAATTAACTTGTGACTTAAAACCAATTAAAAGTTGGACGCGCTGCAGTTAACACGTCAGCGGTCGGCTACTGACGTCGCCCTTAATGACATGCCGCCAGTGTCAACAGGCGCAACTCGAGAATTGTTTACGCGATGCGATAATAATGCTGCAAGTGGCCCAGTGGAGGGCGTACTGTACTGGTCACCCAGTATTCCGGGAGTGGGCAGCAGTTGAAGTTGCAGCTGGAGTTCCATTGTTTCAGCACTTTATTTGTGTTGCCCGCCGTCGTTTCTTTTCTTCGCCGCATTTATTTATCCTTTATGCCGGGCAATGGCCAAAAGTGGTTTATTTGTTGCGCCGCATTCATTGGCAACACAAATGGGCGGCTCGGCAGCCCGAGGGGCGTGGCAGTGTGCCACTGCGGCTATATGCATTTTGTTTTCGATGCGTGCGGAGGAGATAAACTGCGACAATTTGCTGCCCGCTGAATGAGTGGAACTTTTTCACTTCGTTGTCGCAGAAAAAATGGAAAGGAAGGGGGTGCACAAAAACAAAACTTTCCCAGTGGAGTGTGCCAGTGTGGACATTGCAATTTAAAATATAATTAATGGTCGTTGCCGTAATTTATTGAATTTGCATGGCACAAGGCATGGCATGGCTGTCATTTCTTGTTTGCCGTTTGCCAGTTGGAGGTCCCTGTTTTGCGAATGTCCTTGCGAGCCGAGCGGAGTGTCCGCACATGCACTCACTTTTGTTTTAATGCACTCCGCCCGGTCGGTCCTGGTCGTGGCCGATCCTTCCTCGGCATTGTTGCTGCCCGGCTGGCCGGTGGTGCAACAATAACATCCCGATAATGACTGCCGAAAGTCCATTTGGGGCTGCAAAAATAATGCCCGGTTGCCACTTGGACGCGAAAGTTGGCGAACGAAAAGTCTTGCCAAAAAAATCGTACCAAAAAGTTTAAAAAGGCATAGAATGGCCAAAAATTGTGCTGTATTTTCAGAGAGAAAACGTTTTAAAATACGCATTTATTTATTAAATATCTGTCGTGTATAAAACAACTGGCTTTTAATCACTTCAATTTAATTAAATATATCATTCTCTTCACTCACAGAAAATATGTAAAAATAAATGAGAAATTTAAAGAAAATCTTTAGCTATTTTAGCCTAAGTTTTCTAATTTAAAATAAGCGGGTTTTCCCTTTAATTACAAGTGGTTCGTGTTCTTGGCTTCACTGACAAGTTTTTTTTACCCCCAAGAATGAAAAAAAGATTACCAATTTTGAAACGGAGTAAAATGGACCATTTTCGGCACCAGCCACCAAATGTGGCCACGCTGGAATGCCGGGCCTATTGTTTGGCCAGCATGGCGGATGAATTAATGGAAGATGGGACTTGGACTCGGGTCGGGAAAGGGATGGGATGGGATGGCATGGGCTTGGTTGGTTTGGGATGCATGGCGAGAAGGCGAGAATGAGGGCAGCAGACAAACAATCTTCCACGCTTTTTCCCCTTTTTTCTCGCTTCATTTTCCCAGCTATCTCTGGGCGGCCCTTTTGCTCGTTTTGGCCTGGTCCAAAGGCAACTCATTCTCGCTTCCTGCACTTTGCATGCCCCGCACTATTTGCAACTTGAAGAAAATGCCAGCGAATGCTCCATAATGGCCACCGCCTCCCCCGTCGACCATTTCCTCCGCTATATAAGTACTACTATATATAGAAGGAGTAACTCCCGGCGTTCCGTGTCATGTGCGTTACTTAAAACATACAAAATGGCGAGGAGTTGGCCTTTTAAAGAGAACGAGAGGGAGAGAGAGAGAGGCACCATTGCATCACCGGGGGAAAAAGGACCCACCGGGGCACCCGAAAAATTTACATACAAATTAGGGTTAATGAGCAGTGAAATTGTTATTTAACTTCAGTTGGCCCGTTAAGCGCTTTAAAGTGCCGGCACCGCTTGAGCCAAAAGTGTGTTCGAATATCTACGTATCTGTGTATCTACGTACTTTGCGACACGTTTTCGAAATTCTCTTTAGGAGCGGGCTTAAATGGGTGTCCTTTTAGCGCTTTATCGCTTTGCCGCAGAACAAGAGAATTTAATTAATAATCTTGCGCATAATTCATAAATTGATTATTGCGCATACGCCACGTGTTCTTAAATTAATTTTCATTCATAACTGTGTATATATAGCCATTTGTTCAGTTTTTACTGCCCCGCTGATGCAGCGCACACACAGAGTGCGAGTTTTATTTAAAATTTAATCAAACACTTTAATTTGATTAACAGCGCACGTCTTTCAATATAAATTTATGGCCGCACGACGCATAATCAGAGACCAGAACCGGAGTCGGAATGCCCGACTGCCGGAGTGCTCCAGTGACCAGCCGTAAAAAAGGGTTGACCACCAGCCCGATCTCGACTCCCGTCTTTCCCGGGCTTTCAACACATCAACGCCGTCATTTGATATGCGTACATGTGACGGGCGGGGTGGGATGGAAAGTGGGTGGTTGCCAAGTGGGGTCGGGAGACTAATAGCAGCACGTACGTTTGATAAAATATTTTATTGGCATGTATGGGTGCCGTCCTGGCGGACCCAGCGATTTTTATAGATTTTTCTAATGCTCCGATGAAGGGCTTTGCTTCCGTTTAAAACTCGCCTCTTTCTAGGCACATTTTGAAGTAAAAAGCAAGGGAAACATATTCAATTACAGAATACACATTTTGAACTTCATATAGCTCCAGGAAATCCTAGACTTTCCGTTCAATTTATTACTGAAGCCTAGATGATTTATGTGTTCCATCATTTTAATGTACCTTAGCACAAAGTTCTACTCTACTTACACCAAAACCAACTTCTTATCTTTTATTGATTGTTTTCGCCATGCACTTGCCATAAAATTAGTGCAACGTCTGAACGGCAATTTGGCCGCACAAATCATTTTAGCATAATATACAACTCCGGCCCAACTCCGAAGGATCCCAAACGAACGAGGATGGCATTTTTATTGGCCTACGTGTCTTTTGTGCCATGGCAGTTGCCACAACAGCCACACAACGCACTATCTCGTCATGCGAATCTGGAATAAATCTTTCATTTCATTTCTGGTGCACGGAAGTCACGGCCACCGGTCAGCAAGTTTTTCGTTTTTCATTTCTCAATTTTTTTGTTTGTCGCCTGCGAAATGCCATGGCGATATGAATGTGAAACAATTCGAGAACGCTGTCATCTTTGAGCGGATACTCGATTTTCGCTGGCGCATTCCATTGAATCGTTCGTTCGGCATAACTTCACAATTAGTTTCGAGTCGTGGATGGCGCGTAATTTATGCTCATTCGGGGGAATCCCCGCGTTCAATGAACCTGTCCACATCAACGCACGACCCACTAAATTGAATTCTTTGTTTTTGGCAACGAACGCAGCAGCAGCCAGAAAAGCTAGAGCTCCCATGGCTGAAATGGCAGGGAGGGGGAAAAAAAATAATAAGTGGAAAAAAGCAAAGCAAAAGTTTTTAGCAAACGGCAATTTTCTGTTATTTCATTTGTTTGCCTGCTTATATTGCCCGGAATAGTTGTTGTTGTTGTTGCCAGGACGCCCGTTTGGAATTTTAAATATGGCGTCTGTTTTGTTTGAAAACGGAAACGAGTGTCTGTCAGTTTATTTGCTTGTTGTTGCCCTCGCAGTCCCCAAAAACGAAGTCAACCAACTTTGGCAAAGGAAATGCCGCCTAATGTGTTAGTTTGTGAGCCAGCCAGCCAGCATGTGTATTATAGGTCGCTGTGTTTGTCCAACTTTGCTGGCAATTGAAAGGCCGTTGCCAGCGGCTCTGGCGAATGGGGATATGGGTGCAGATATTCCATTCATGATGATTTTTGGTGCTTAAGCAAACCTGGAGTTCACGCACAAAGAAAACAAAGTGCCATGACCCTTGGAAGTCTGTAAAGTCTGGCTAAAAGCATTTAACAGCAGCATAAGACGGAAAATCAGAATCAACGTATACTTTCACCCCTTCTATGGAGTAGAGAAGACGACATCTCTGGAAAAGTAGCATCAAATTTCAGCACACAACAACTCTCTCACACACACACGCACGCGCAGACATACAAATGACACAATTTTCCTCGAGCTAATAAAGTTGACTTTACATTTTTAATAGTCTACTTTTCGGCGCATTAGTTTTAATGCTTATGACGATGCTGTTTCGCATGCAAAATGCACGGAATGCTGGCGATGGTGAAGTCATCCCTTTGGGCCAAAACTGGACCCATTAGATCTGGCTTCCTGGCACCTGACTTGGTTGCCAAAACAAGATTTCTCACTCATTATGCGGGCCACAATAAATATTTGCCTATCATTTTGCTATTTGCATTTGCCAGCGAAATTGATGAACGTCCGCGGCACACGAGCAAATTGAATTGGCCGAGCCATTAACAAAACTGAATTTTGCTTATCGCCATTTGCAATGGCCTTTTCCCTACGACCCTCGAAAAATGACACACACACACTCAAACTCATGTGGCACATATGATATTTATGCAGATTTTGCCGCTGCCTAGTAATGAGTAGCAGATAAACATGGCGATAAATTACTGCATTTTTGGGCATTCATTATTTACCGTGGACCGCACTCGCAGTGCTGGCCAAAAATCGAAAACGCCGTAAATGGTATACGAGTATCTACATATGCACGCACTTAAATCAGGTCCGTCCTTGCGGCTGTCATGGGGCTGCTTTATGGCCGCATTTGCCGGCCATTTCTAGAATTACAACAAATTTTAATTAAATACAATCTGCAGCAAGCAATGCGCATATGTAAATGCAAATGGCTCGAATGCTTGCGGGCGAAACAGGCAACAAAAAAAAAAAAAATAAGCAAATTTAATGCATAAAATAAGAGCACACAATAAAAAGACGTCAAAGTATTTAGCGCACAATGCAGCAGAATGCGACCAAAGCGCTGGTAAAAAAAAACAAAAAAATTAAACGACATGGCCAGACCATTAAGCGGCACTTGCTCTTTTTCCCCGCCCACTTTCCACCCACTTGCCGCCCACTTTTCCAGCCTCCATTGCTCCGCAGCAATTTAATAATTCTCCCTGACTCATTTGCTCATTTGCCATTTGCTGTGCATTCAAATTTGTTTCTTGCAAAAGCAAAAATTGTAAAACAAGTGGGAAAAACGCATTTGACAACCTACAAACAGCGCAACCAAAAAACTGCAGCTGGAAATCATACAAATTGCGCATGTAGGGTATGAAAAAAAATTAAGTTTCGGATTGCTTGTTGCTGATGCCTGCCCGCTGGCTGAAAGTTGTTGCCGGTTGCCGTGACAGATGGGTGGACATTTTGTCAGCGAGCTACAAAAAATGGGCAAAAAATGCAAAAAAAAGATGGGGGATCTACGTCAAAACGATCTCGGAATACCCTTATTTCAAATCAAAAGGTGTGAAAATCTTATTGGATTATTGAAGTGCAGCGGAAATCATTGTATAAATTTCTGAAAGTGCGCAGGAAAGCATTTATACCCGGCAAAATATTGTTGATACTTTCCTAACTTTTACGCACTATATTATTTTGGTTACGTAGTACAGAACTCGTTAAATATTTAAAATATAGAGTTGCGCCTTTATCCCCTTGTATTTATTGGATGAACTTCTAGCTTTGTCGCTTATTAAAAGAAGCTTATCTTAGCAGCCAGCAGCTGGAGATCATTTCCAAGTTGATAATCTGGAGGGGAAGTGCTTGCCATTACTGGCTTTCAGCATAGCTACATTAATAATCTGGCTTGGCAAACTATATCATATAGTTGCCATTACTCCGACATAAGGCTCTTACGAGCGGAGACAAAAAACAAATTGTTGACGCCAGATACAAACAATTTGCAATTCAACAGCTAAAGGGATCAGCATGGGACAAGCGCATTTGCTGCTGGAGGATGGAGGCTGGAGTATGGAGTTTGGAGTATGGAGGATACAGGATGGAGGATGGTAATGGGAGTTGTATAAGGGATAGGGATTGGGACATTTTGGAAGCGTGGTGTGCAGAGCTGGAGTCAGAGGATTTGGCAATCCTACACATGTTTGTGTCTGCCAGTTCTGTTCGGTTAGGTTTGGATTCTGCTACGGTTTCTGGGCGTTATCAACAGCTGTCTATCTGTGCGTTCCACTTCAGTTGCTGTTAGTTGCGTTTTTTTCTGTGTTCAACTGTGTCTTACCAATTCACATCCATGCTCACGAAATGCATTTGTTTTTGGTGTCAACTGATCGATTTTTTTGTTACTGCTGTTAAAATTAATGAATTTGTTTGCATGACATTTGGGGTTTCAGTTGCTGGCCGAAAATTCATTGGAAGAGCGAAGACCATACTAATTAGCCCAAATGCTGTGATTGCTCTTCCCCTGTTAATTGACCATTCAATTGGGCCCAGCAACGACCTTGCCCTGGGCAATTAATGCCACATGTGGCAAACACCTGTCCCACTGCCCCACAGGGATCATTATTAATTACTAATTAATGAATATTGTTGCGTAACTGGCTCATTACGGTCAATCAGCAGGCGTCGAATTGTGTTTTCCTTCGGCCACTCCGAGCCATTTAACATTTCATTAACAATTTAGAGTACTTAAGTGTTCGGGTGAGCAGATGGAGGTTGAGCACGTGGCTAAAATGACTAAAAAGAAAACACTTAATGAAAATATTACGCGAGTGCGAGTAAATTGAAAGCCAAATGCATTTTAATGCCGCGTTCTCAACTAAAATGAGGCACAAACACAAACAAGGGCGCACTCACACTAGCACACATCCACATCCACATCCGCATCCGCCAACCGGAAGCCGCAATGTGCAATAAAGATGGCAAGGCGCGTGAGTGTTGGTGTGAGAAGCACTGAAGAGCACGGGTTTCGTGCACTTAGAAAAATGCACTTCCTTCACTTGCGAGAAAAAGTGTTTAATTAAAGCACTATTTATACATTTCAAGATAGGAAAGTGCAAGCACCTGTTAGTTCCGGTAATCAGGTTAAGTTCCCTATGCGAACTGCTCTTTTTTTCTCTCAGTGCTCTAGATGTGGCGGATGTTGAACGAGAAACTTTGAGGCAGCACGTAAAGATCGTTGCCATTGATTTATGCGCCGCGTGCCATTGCGAGCGTGAAGCGTGCAACAAGCTCGGCGCACAAAGAGCAGATTAAATGGGGGCAGAAGGGCTGGGATGGATGCCCGACCGACCAGGAGATGACCATGGAGCTGCTGCCGTGGCCAGCTGGTAAATAAGTGTGTCAACGTGGGCCCTCGTCTCCATTTACCAGCATAACAGCCGCCCACTCTCACTGACAGCGCAATAAAGCGAGCTCCAAAGTATGCTAAGACTCCGTCCGCCCCAAAAAACGTGCCGGAAATGCCCGAAACGGGAAATGCTGTTCTCCAAGCTATTTTGCGCTACGAAATTTGATTAAGTCCACGCTGGCGATGAGTTCATTGCGCGTGCAAAATGATTCGCTTAACGGTGGCAGTTTTTGCATAGAATCTAGACAGCGGAGTGGACCAACATTTTGCTGGATAAGCTTTATAGTTACATCTCAACGAAATTTACAAAATATCACTCATACGCCTCGTTGTACTAGCTTACCAAATTATTAATCATCTTAATAATTGCTCAATTGTTAAAGTATTTTATTTCCATCAGGCTTGTCAAAAGATACGTTTGTCAGTTTAAATATTTACCACTGGGAAACAATTAATGACAGGCGGCTCTGACGCTTTGTCGTACGACCCACAAAGTAATCAAGGCAAAGTGAGTGAGTAAGTGCAGTAACTTAAATAAGATAAATAAAGAGAAATTGCAATTACTTCTCAAAGGTCCACCCCAATTGACATGAGATAGCTGCAGGACATGGACAGTTACATCCAGCAAAGCCACGAACATGTTAATTAACGAACGGGTCATGGTTCGAACTGGCTGCAACTACAACTGCCAACCAGGACCTAAACCAATTACAATTGCTGGCCAAAATTGCGTCTGTCAATGGCTTCAATGCTCGATTTTTGTCACACATGACATGAGTTGTGCAGTCGGACAGTGGCCAAAATGCAGCGAGGGCCACAAATCGAACAGCGATTGTTGAACATGCATGTTCATCAGCGGCTGGCAAGTCCGCAAAATATAATCCAGGTGGTGGTCGAAATTTCGCAAAGCCCCAATTGGCGTTGACATGGGGCTTTAAGTAACGTGAAACTTGCTTCAATTAGCGGGGCACATCAATTTTTTACTCCTGCTACCCCTTTATTATTCATAACTGCAACGGGTAATGAGCCCAAATGAATATGATAAATTATGCAGAGGCGTTCGGAATCACAGCGCCATGAATGCCAAGTTAGCCAAGCGGTTACGGCCAGGCCAATTTGGCCAAAATGCGCAGCTGTTGTCGCGGCTGCATGATTTGCATTAGCCACGCCCAGCAAACTTCGATTTGAACCTTTTTTCTTAGCCCATCAGAATGCAGTTTTTTGGCGCAGTGCATGTTGCACGTCATGTTCGCCATGTTGGCCATGTTGGCCATGTTGCAGCGCCCTGATTTATGACCCCGGGTGTTTATTTGCTGGCCGTGTCCGAAAACTTGCCTCGCCGAGATTTATGGGCACCCCAAGACAAACCGCACGCAGCTTCTTGAGTCGTCGTTGGATAAACTGCACTAATAAGTTGCAGAGTTTAGGCCAAGTCAGCTGAGTGGCTGAGAGCTGGTGGCTGCCAGAAATGCCACAAGATACAAGGCAATAGACAAAACAAATGTTGGCAAAAGTTCACAAAGTTTTCAGGGCTCGAAAGGGGCAGGCAGCATAAATCGTTTTATTGAGCGCCATTCGGGCACAAAAAGTTGCAGCAAGGCAGCAATTTGCCAGTGCAACTCAAGATGATATAACCAGGCACAATAAAGCGTAAAACTTTGGGCCAGCAGAGGAAATTGGCAACAGACGGTCAAAAGTCGCTGTCCAATTGTTAATGGCTAATTATTTGAAGCTAACGTTTTTCCAATTCGGCTGCTCGCCCTGCTGCGCCTATGAGAGCAAAAACAGAATAAAAAAAACAGGAAGACAAAACCAAACATTTCTTGGCACATTTCGCACTGAAGGGACAGAAGCGCACAAGAAATGCACATAAATTTTACTTAGCCAAGTTGCAAAGAGTTTCGCCTGCCAAGTGGCAGCCAAAAGAAGTCAAAAGAAGTGCAAAGAGCGATAACAACAATAAGTTGCGAGCATTGCTCGAATGCACAATGCAAGTGGCGATAGTTTGCCATAGTTCAATCCCTCTATTTGCCTCCTTCGAAGGCACGCCCATGGCTTTGATGAATCACTCAATATTCTGGCTGGAATTTGTACCTAAAAACCCTTTTTAGTATCTATTAGTTGTGCAGACCAAAGGAGTGGTGTGCTTCGACACTAATTGGAATTTATACAGAATATCCCTTAATTAGTATTATATTATATCTTTTTCGAATTGAGAAGTGTAACGAATTAAGTATAATGTAAAAGTTGCACCTTTTCCATAGATAACTTCTTATTAAATATACACTTTCGTCACACAACTGGTACCTCAGCTCAGTCCGAAAAAGTGAATCCCCTCCCATCTCTGGTGCTACATCCTTTTAGTGTCAGGCAAAATGGGAAGCCGCCAGCGAAATTTATGCGAGTTTAACAAGCAGCTAGCAACAGCAAGGTTCCGTTACACTTTCTTGCAGCAAATAGGCATAAATTTGCATTTAATGTAGTCGACAAAAACGTGGGGAAGGGAAAAAAAAAGAAAATGAGCAGCACAAATGCCAAAAAATTATTCTGCTATTTAGTATATAATTTCCTCGAATAGTCTTAGTTGGTTCGGTGTGGTGTGTTGTGGTCTGCTTTTTGGATCCGTGGTCCGTTCTGCAGTCGCCAGGTGCCATTAAAGCCGCATAAATTTTTTAAACTTTTGCCAATTTGCATTGCAAATGGCTCGCACACACACACACACATGTCCCTGTCTAACATATACATACACATGTGTACATACAAGTGCAGGCGTTTGTATTTTCGCGTTCTGCATGTGGTTCCAAAAGCGTTTGGGTCAGTCTATTAAAATGCAAAGAGCCAAAACTCCATGGCCCCAAACACTCTCCCCGTCTCTCTCTTTCTCGCTCGTTTTTGCCGGCCGGAAGTCCATTTTGTCTTGTCGTTCACATCATAAATATGGACGGTCAAATGGCGGCTCTGTTTATGGCCAAGTCCTGTTTGCGTGTGTGTATGTGTGTTGCCGCTTTTAATGACAATTTGTTGAGGTTTGCATAAAATTTCAACGAATTTCATTTGGCACACATTTCGACCGTCTTCGCTTTTTACTTCGTTTTCCTTCTTTTTTTTTGAGCCAGGCATAAATTTAAATAATTTTCGCTTTTGACGCCAGTGAAGTGCTGTTTTTCAAGTGTGTATGTGTTTGTGGTTTATGACAGGCTCTGCTGGCATTTTACGAGTGGAGTGGCTGAGGATTGGTCAATTGTCTGGCCAACTGGGCTTAGACCATTGAATTTTCAATCAATCTAATCATCATCAATACATACCGGCTTTCGGCTCAGCTATGCTCATTCCATTTGCCACATTTTGAATGTCTTATTCATGTGCCTGCGGTTATGCAATGATAAATTTATGGCGCAGCATGGGTGTGCTCAATTCGTCTCAATGTCAACGCCCGAAGTTCTGCAATATTCACTTGTCATCAATATACTATAAACATATTTGTTTTTGCTAAAACATGAAACAAAGCCACAAAATATTACTTTTTTAAGCACAGATATGAATTTTATTTTCAGTGTGTTTGTCTCTCTTTTATTAGTTTATTACTTTCCACATGGGTGCTTCGACATGACGAAATTCTCTGGCCCCAAAAAACAACAAATAAATAACCAGGAACACTACACCAAGACGCGAACTAAGACATCGACAAAGTTGTCGTCAGTTCGCTCTCACTGCTTGTCACTTAAAGCGAAAAACAATTTTTCTCCAGCTGAAGAAGTGTGCGTCGACATGTGTATGTGTGTGTGTGTGTGGAAGCTATCTGAAAACCAATTTTCGTTCCTAAATTGATGTTTATAGCTATGTAGGAGCACGCCGACGTCGGCGATGAGAATGACGATGAAGAGACGATGATGCGGCCGTCGATGGCTATGATGAGCTTGTTGCGGCCACCGCTCGTCGCCTGTGATGAAGACAAAGTGCCAATGCGAAAAACTAAACGCCAAGCTTCCGAGAAATCCGAGCAAAATCGAGCCAAGCAAATGCACATAGAGAAAAGTTGCATTTAGCTAAAGCCTATCTCCAAAATAAGCACCATTTAAATATGGCATGTTCACACTGCATCTGAGTAAAGTTTATGCTGTGCTTTAGTCTCACGAAGCACGCAATATCTTCTAGGTTTTGTAATCTGTTAAGATTTTTTCTCCGTGCACTGCAAGTGAAACTCGCTTCCAGAGTGCGGCAATGAAAATCCTTTTCGACGCGACTCGATTCGACGCTGCTACCCTTCCTTCATTTGACAGCATTTTGATGCTTCCGCTTGTAATTTATGTGACACTTGCAGTGCCATAGATCAGGCAGCGGGGCCAAGAGATGAGACTGCTAGTTTCTGCTGGGATATCCTCGTTTTTATTAGGTCCTTGCTACTTTGGGAGCTGCTTTTGTGCGGACGCTTGATTTCCTCGAGCAAATTTGATCAATTGAAACTGGCGATAAACAACGGGTGGAAATGACAGGTAATCCACATGCTGCACTCAGTTAATTAGATGGCATAGGAAGTGCACATAAATAAACAATTAGGTGGCAGCAGATAACCCAAGCGTGTACATGCAATTGCTGCATATTAATTGAAGCTCACTTGCACACATCGCCTTCTTGGAGCTTGAACACCAGACCCCCTTCCAATGAAGAGTCCTCCCCCGAAATGACTGAGTCATCAGCCCGCAGATTGGCCCCAACTTGGGAGTAATTTAAAACGCTCCTGCTTGTGAATGCATTTGAAATGCTTTTGCACTGCCTTCCACTCGATGCGCTCGAGTGTCGCACCCCACGAAGTGGAGGGCAAATGCATCTGCCGCATCTGCCAACGCCAACGCCATTATCCTGGGCATATGTCTAAGTCAGATCAAAGCCATAATGCTGGCTGAGTGCAACTGGGGTGTAAGTGCGGATGACAGCGATATTAGGGCCAATTAGATGTCCGACTTTGCCGACGAGTATCACGGCGAAATGAAATGAATGGCCTTTATGGCACATTTGCTGGAAAATCACATTCAACGGCGATCAAATACCAGCCTCCAGGATTAGCTGAGCAGTTTGAATTGAGTTCTAAACTTAAAGTAAATAGAATGTAGCTTAGTACATTTTATTTAAACCTATTCAAAAACAAATCTTCTGAGCTGAGAACAACTCAAGATAATAAAGTTTAGTACCTTATAGCTATATTATTAACATATACATGTTGTTAGTTATTTCCGCATATAAGAGTATGTTTGATCACGTTCATGTTATAATTTCAATACATTTCTAAGTCCACTTATGTCACGACACGGTTCATTCATGAGTCAGTCACACCTGAGGCAAATGATGTCAGGTCTTTTCAGATATTTGTACAGCCGTTTATTTAATTTTATTCAGGGTCATTGAGAATAATCAGCTTGAGAGCAGTCGTCAAAAACGGAATGTATCCGAATCTTGTTAGACATTTGATCACATCTGCTTGTTGGTGTAGGATAGAAGAAAACCAATCCATCCATATAACGTCATGAAACTGCTAATCTGGTTGTGCCTCCTCGGCTGCCTGGCGGCCAGTGCCCATGGCATTTTCCTCGACAAGATTACCCCCCGAGGCGATTCATCTGGAAACGGCTTACTGAGCGATATCTTTGGACTCGAAGACTCGGATAACAGCAGCCAGAACAAAACCTCTCAAAATACATTGCCAGCGTCTGGAATTTTTACTCCGGTTAAAGTAGCTGTTGACGTTATTCAAAGTATATGGGATGAATTTTCAAAGGTAAGTCGAGGCTATATAGGTGAAAAAACAAAACCATTAAGATATATAGTGGAAAGATTATCACCTTTGTTCTCGAAGACAATCATTTGTTTTTAAACGTATTGTTAGCAGATTTTGTGTCGCTGCAAATAGAACTTGGTCTGAAAGTTGTCGAAATCCAAATATTGTACAAAGTATTGTATAAGTTTGTTGATTCTAGAATTATGCTTTTAACTGCTGTCTGTAGTGATACTTATTCTTTCTTATACAGGGAGTTTTGGGCCTCATGGGCAGTTTTGGTACCGGTGATAATGGAGCCGAATCACCGCCATCTGCAAATACAGCGCCTACTACAACCGAATCTACGCCGCCATCGCAAGAAACCACAACGACTAGAACGACGACGTTTACAACAACGGAATCCAGAACCGAATCGCCGGTGGAAACAACCACAACAGATTCATCCACGAGTACTTCGCCGCCATGAGGAGAAATGCTGTCGCCTAACCTTCGCCTCGGATATTGCTCGTCATTGTTTGTTTCCCAGCTGCTTTCTGTCTGGGGTATTTAAACAATGAGAATGTAAATATAAGTACCAGCCACGCTTCTACGCAGCTTTTGTTCATTATTTCGATATTGTTGGGGAACCTCGTTAAGGAGAAATTCATAAAGAGTTCTTCGCTCATGGGAGTTTGATCGATAATGTCTCGACTTAGTAACTGTCTTTGCATCCTGCTTCTAACTATCCAATATCCGGATATCGTCCTGCCAGCTCCTGCTGGAAATATTCCTCTTGATGCATCCGATGGCCTTGTGACCTTCAGGATGACTATTGACAAAGAATTCGATCAATTGCTGCCCGAACTTCAACTTAGATTGTTGCAGGCACAACAGCAGGAAGATGGTAAGCTCGATCTATAGAATATATAAGATGTATATATATATAATGGATTGCTCTTCAGATTTTGAAGTGGTGCGCATGCAATTGCTGCAGATGAACTTACTGAAGTTGTTAATCGCCTTGGATTGCCTTATCTTGTTGTGCATTTGGTACTACGCCAGAGATGCAAAATATAACCCGGTGCAAAACGTTTGACAACTTTTTTTGCCTGCCTTCATTTCATAATTAATATAGTTCGTATAATGTAATTAATTGAGGGGAAAAAACATGAAATTCCCAGTAAATAATACCATTCTGTTAATTAATTTTCAAAATGTTATAGGTCTGAAAAGTTAGATCAGCTATTAAATTGTAGTGACTACATCAATGAAGCCCTAATGGTGTGTTTTAAATAAACTGTTATTGAATAATTACGAGCCAATTCACGCCTGCTGTTTGTTTAGGCCCTTTTGGCTGGCATCCAATATAAAGCCAGTTCTCGCAGCACACAAATTCGCCCACCGAATGCATCGTTAAATATCGACAACAGTTGGCTCTATTCCGTTGTTTGTTGTTTGAACTTTTGGTTCATAAATATTAACAGCTATTAAAGCACAAACAAATACGGGCAAACAAGGCCAGCAGTTCAGCCCGGCAAATACCAGCTAAAAATTAATTTTAAATTTTAAAACTAACTGCATGCAATTTACGCGCAATTTGGCCAACGCCTGCAAATGTAAAATGCAGCTCGTGGCGTTCATGCCATCAGGTGGTTGGTGGCTTTTTTGTGGGTTCAGCCTTTTGGCCTAATGTTCATTTAATTAAAAGCGGAAATTGAGCAAGTGAGCCAGCCAGCCAGCGAGCCAACGAGCCAGTGACCAAGGCGGCTAAAAAGCGACGAGCCGTGGCCAAGAGTGTCCTAAGTGGCCGGGATGCTCGATGTTCGCCTTTCTGCTCCTTCTGCAACTTTTTCCCAAGTCGGTGGGAATATTAAAAACGGAAAACACTTTGGTGCAACTAATTCGCACAGGCTTCCACTCCGGCTGTCCTTTGCCATGTTTTCCTATTATTTTATACACACTTTTTTTGGCAGCCTGCTTTCTTGGCCGGCAAAGTCTTGGCAAAAAGGGCGGCATACCGAAACGAGTTGAGAGTTGAGCTGAGCTGAGCTCAGTTGAGTTGTGTGGAGTGGAAGTGAAGTGAAGTGAAGTCGAGTGCCGAGCAAAAAGGAAGCAAGGCGGCGCAATTAGCAAGTTTACTGCATGAAATTATGAAACGCTTAATAAAAGCGTGCTTCGCAAGAAAGAAAGCAAGAAAAAGGCTAAAAAAAGAGGGAATATTCGTACAATATATTAAAACACAGAGCTTCACAAGTGCCGGCAAGTTAATTAAAAGACTCGCATATTTGAAAAGTTTGCCCTCCTCATTTTTCCATAGCCATCACAACACCATCACCATTACGGGTATCCAGTCGCCGCCACCCCATCATCATCAGCGTTCGAGGCTGCAATTTAATCATGTAAGTGCTGGCAAATTGTTGGCTAAAATTAGAGCCAGACAAATATTGCGCATACGCCTAGTATGCCAGTATGCCTATATGCCTAGTATCCGCGTTAAAAGGATGTTGTTGGCTGGTTGCTGCTGTTGCGGCCGCTGTTGTTGCTGTTGCCAAGTTTTATGCTAATGGTTTTCGTTTAAAGCCAAAAGTAATTTATTGTTGTCAGCGGGCGCCATCAAAAATGTTGCTGCACATTCATTATGCCTCCGAATTTGTTTTCGTGTGTGTGTGTGGGTACTTTCGAGCACACTCTTATGTGGGCTTGACTTGCATTTAAATTTTAGCCAGCCAAACAAAGTCGAAAAACTTGCATAGAAATTAAGTTGGTGTTCTTCGGCAAGCAGCCAGAGTCCTGCCAAAACAAAAAATGTTTTCTCTGGCGATTTGCTATTTGCTGGAGCATAGCTAAATATGCCTTAAATATATACTAAATTAATTTGGCTTGAGCCAGTTTTTCATCCAGCTGGCCAAACAAACAAATGCCGAGTGCCTAAGCCTTAACTAAATTTAAATATTTCACTCCAGCCACCAGCAGAACCATTTTATTCTCTATGCCATGTGACACGTTCGCAACCCATTGGCCCACTGGCTGGCCGGGAAAGGCGGGGAAAAGCGGGAAAACTATGCCAGAAGATAAAACAGCCGCGAACTTTGCAACATGTTTACGGTAAAAACGTGATTTTCGGCACAAAAACGGAGCGCTTGACCAAATGTGGCCAGGATCTCTCGAACCCTTTGCCAACTGTAAATAAGTTGAGTTAAGCGGCGTGGCACGCGCAACGTGAGCCGCCCGCAAACCAAGGCAAATGCCCGACCACAGCCATAAAAATTAAACATTTGTAGCTTTGTCACGTTTGTGTTGACACTTTCTTATCACAGTCGGGCGCAATGAGGGCCATCTACCCACTTCCGTTTCTTGCTCACGCCACCCACTCAACTCCACACCACCCATCCCACCCACTCGACCCGGCCTAAATATGTGCGTGTGCGTGTCAGCTTTGACTGCCTGGGTGACCCACCTGACCCACCGTGGAAATAAAACTTCAGGTGTGTGGATGAGTGTGTGTGTGGGACTGACACCGACCTCTGACAACCAACCGAACCACCCAAACCGCCCAACCACCGTACCCACTCGTCGCAGCATATGCCAAGCGATTTCATTAAAAGCCCAGCAAGTGCGGCAACGTGTCAGCCTGATTCTGGATGTTGGAAGCTGGATGTTGGATGCGGACTGCTGGATGCTGAGTTTGCGGCCAAGACCCGGCCGCATGCCAAATGCCAACTTGGCGGGTTCTAGTGCCAGTTTTCGGTGGCATAATTTGCGTTTTCTAATTAAATGCGATTAGGGCGACATCACCTGCTAGTAACTGGAATTTGGTCATGGTGGTTTTCCGAATTTTTAATTATGATGTGGGCTGAATTAATATAGTTTTCTATGCTAGTAAGTTAAGCTGTATGCCAAACAATTACCAATCAAATTTTGAGTAGTTCAAAGATGTTGATATAGCCAGGAAAACAATTTTTGCGTGCGAGAAATCATTAAAACGATTTCGTAGCAAAATCTAGCCTTTTCCCATATTCACCATAACGTGTTTCCTTTCCTAATTTAAGGACCTCCTTTTCAGCAAATGCGGTGAGATGGCAAACTAGCAATTTTCATTACGAGTTGAAGGCAATCCTCTCAATTTCCGAGCAGAAGTGATTTCAATGGCATTACCCCACACTCCCATTTGACTCGGCCAACATCTCAGTTTTTAATTCGCCTCCAGAAGCTGGCTCAGTTTTAGGCCGATATTTGCATGCGGTGTTGGCCGAAGTGCTGGTCCATATTTTTCGGTCAGAGGTTGGGCACGGATACGGAATATGCACTCTATTCCGACCACTTCGAGCGAGAAGGTCCGGAGCTCCTAATGCGTTGCTCTTGGCTTCAGGATGGGCTTGATAATTTCATTTGCATATTGTATACGGGGCACTGTTGCTCCTCGCATGCTGAGATACATTTTGTGGCTGAAATTTATGACATGCCATTTGAGCTGGGGCTTCGAGAAGCGAGGAGCCGTCGTCCTTTGGGGAGTTGTTGCCGAGGTGACTTGGCAACTTTGTTGCCATGCAACTTTAATGAGTTGACGCACGAGACCACAAAACTTGACACCCAAAGGCTTTAAATTGAAAAAGTTTAATGGGCATGCGTATTTGATTAAGGTTTGGAATTCTTTTTAATCGTGGTTTCGGCGGTGCCTTTGTGCTCGGATGCAATAATGGCAAGTGGGTGCACGGATGCACATTTATTGACAATTTCGTGTGTCTCCCTTTGACACCTGATATGTAGGCGAAAGGTGAATTGGTGAAAGGACGGCGGAAGAGGAAGTGGAAATGGCTGCAAGCGTATAATATTTGAATTCGGCTTGGGGCTTTGCTCGCAAACTTTTCTGCTGTCCTCCAGCGACAAGGAAGTTGGCAGAAGTGGCGAGGACAAAAAGTCCTGTGGCTTGCTGCCTTTGCTTATTGCTGGCAATTCAATTAAATGCAGAGCTGCATGAAATGCCCTCTTCTGAGAAGGGCCATGTGTGTGCGCATCGGAAATCCATAAAATGCATCACATGCCATCAAAGGCTCAAAAGTTTTTCCCAAAGGTGCCAGAACATTTATTATGCGGCAGGCGTAGTGTGGGGATTTCTTTTTTTTTGGTCGCTCCAGCTCGCACAGCTCAGCTGAGCTATTTGTCTCAATTGCAATCAAACTTTGTGGCTTCCACTCGGCTCCCTTAGCCAGTTTCGCTTTTCTTTTCCCCATTTTGTCACGCAAATTGCACAAAAGTTGGATTGACTTGGGCGGGAAATTAAGTTGATGGTTTCTTCATGCCAGTCGCAAGTCCTGATTCTCGACGAGTCCTTTGTCAGTTCGCCGTTGTGTTTGCTTTGCTCGTCTACGCATTGTCATCGCCGCTTGCCTTGTACTTACTTATTTAACTTGCAATTTTGCCCAAAATTCGCAAGCATATTAAAAAGTTTTCGGCTAGCTTGTAAGTGGCGCACTCGTCTGAAATAATAGCTGGCTGCCGGCAAGGATGCACTCTTTAATTGCAGCAGCTTAAGGAAATCAAGAGTGCACACAAAACACAGAGCAGAAAAGAACAAAATATCGCAGCAAGTACATAGTGAGACTGAAACAAAACCAGAGCGCACCCAAAAAGAGAAGATAAAGCCGGGCCACAATGCACTCAAGCGCATTGACTTCCAACTAGCTTTGACTTGTGCCAAGCCAAGCGTGGATGGGCCAAAGTAGCTCGGTTGACAACCAAGACAGGCCCGACTGAGCTCGTCCTTCGCCTCGTTCCCTTCGCACCGTGGCACCGTGAAAATCAATTGGGCACTGCGCAAGATGCTGTCCAGGATCCCCAGCTGGGCCACCAGGCTCCCCCGGGTGTCGCCTGTTTGTCTACACTGGGATATTGGCAAAAAGTTTTTAAGTTCGTGTATGAAGGTGAGAGAGCAACATACAATAGTATCACTTTTATGCCATCCAAATCTCTAGAGGCTTTAAACCATTTGAAAATGTATGTAATAAGATAAACATTCTTTTAAAGAAATGTAACATGCAAGTATAGTTTCTAAAAGAAGTGCACATCTGTTTTTCTTAGTGTAAGGGCATTTAGCCAGGAGAGATGCGGGCAGGGACTGCAGCTGAGCTGGCTTTAGGGCGGCATTATGCATGCGTTTGTGCATGAATATACTGCTGAAATGGAAAAAAAATGCAACAATGTTTAAGTCAACTTCCGTTTCCGGTGCTGCTTATGTTAACTCCTAGGCGAAACTGCCTCTGTTTCTGTTATTACTATTACAACTTCTGTTTCCTTTCCGGGTTTCCTCTGCAGCTAGCTTAATTATATATGAACTGCCACACTAATTGCCAAAACGGTTGCACGTTGCGTATTCGTATGCGTATCTGGCAAACCCACCAGGCGCACCCACACATTACGTATACGCACCGTACGGAATGCGCCATTTGTGGCGCTCAATGATTGAATGAGTGTTTGTTGTTGTAGGGCGATTAAATTACGTTTTGTTTGACTCAACACACAAGCACAGAGACACAGTGTGTAGTTCTCGCAAAAGAGGCAGGTCTGAAAATCTAGTACATTTGCCATTTGCATTTTCCCCGTAACAGTTTGTTAAGCTTTGAACTTTTGCAAATTACATGAGTCCTGCCACAGGATGTATGCTGTTTACTGCCCTCGCTGTCGTTCCTGTTGTTTCTGTCGCCAGTGTGCGTATGTACGTCTACGTGTTTGTCTGTGCTAATGTGTCACAATCTGCATTGGCGTTAAAACCTCAGCCGAGCAACGCCCTCAGCCGAACCCACCCACCAACATTGGGCGCAAATGCATTTGGCCAACGTCTGGAGTTTGGGTACTCTCAAATTGAATTTGTTATCAAATTAGTTTCATCAAATTACCATTAGGCGGCAATTTGATGCCCTACTTATTCCAATGTGTGCGTTAACAGATTAGGGCACAATAAGTCGAGCTCTCAACTTCTTCATCTCTTGCTGTTCGGAATTCGGGGTTTTTATTGTGATTTGTTTACAAAAGTGGTATATTGCACTTGGAAGCTTAGCTAATGTTACCTAAAAATGCAAAAACAGAAGTGGGAATACAGCAGCACTGAGTAACCACCAGAATGGCATTCCGAAAGGCAGCCAAAAACAGAAAGATTTGTTCCAATAATGCCTTCAGCCATACTTTGCTCAGCCACGGCTCCATTACATCCGCATGGCCCTCCTCATATCCCTCTCATCCGCCGACTTGAAGACACAATGGCAACGCCAACATATTGCCGCAGCTGTCCATGGATGTCTAGGGGGTTGGTGGAACCTCCTGATAAAGAGGGGGCCAAAAAGTGGGCGTTCGCCTGCCGAGACAAGTGCATTACAACGTACTAGGTTATTGATGTATGTTTGCATAATGTAGACGGAACTATATACCCAGATATATATGTATGTGTGCTGGTTGGCTGGCTGGCTGGTTGGTTGGTTGGTTGGATGGATGGACAAGGAAGGGACGAACAAGTAGCCAAGGAGTATGCTAATAATGTTTGTGCTTCAATCACATGGAAAAACAATATTGAAAAATACAACTTGTATGGCAGCCACGAGCAATCGTTTAGGGCCAGAGCTCAAGCATTGTTTATATTGCCTCAGCGGAGGAAAGCAACCCAACACCCATCGCCCATCGCCCATCGACCATGGCCCTTATAAAGAGTTATGACAATGTTGTGTCAAAGTGTTATTGTGCCGTATTTTGTTGCGCCACAAAAGCAGTAGCAGTAGCAACATTGGCGCGTTTAGATAGCCTGCAAATGATCCAATTCGGTTGGGGTTAAGCGGCCCAGTCCGTTGAAATATATGGAAGATGGAGCGATTTCAGCTATCTGTGCTTGATTGAGCGGTTGCCCATGTCCTCGAGGACGCCATCTTCTTTACAGATGCTTCCTCCTCCAACCGAATGCCAATGCTGGGCGGATGT
Organism: Drosophila simulans; assembly: GCF_016746395.2. Lineage (NCBI taxonomy): Eukaryota > Metazoa > Arthropoda > Insecta > Diptera > Drosophilidae > Drosophila > Drosophila simulans. The sequence continues at coordinate 23,672,374 of NC_052523.2, read as the reverse complement.
CCTTAACCCTTAATTTAAGACAAGCCATTCGATGTTTGGCAAATTATTCCGCACTTGGCTTTTGGCTTTGAGTGCTTTCATTTACACAGCCCGCAATGCAATGCAATGCACAAATCCCTAATCTTTTCAAACGATTCTTTTTAATTAGTATCCAAGAATTTCGAGTAATTTATTTAGATGAAAGCCAGGCCATTGAGGCAGAGACAATTTCAAACCACAACTTCAAGTTGCAGAAATCTAGTTTCAATTACACAAGAGTGTTCAACAGCAAACATTGAGATATGCTCGAGAGTTATCTCTGCATATCCGAATGCAAAAACTCGATTTGATTGAAAATTAAGTAAAAAAGCAAGCTATACGTTATATGTATAAACAAATTGTGTTGGGAAAATAGATTAATATTTCTTTGCGTTTGGCCAATCGAAATATTGAAATTTAATGGAAAACCCATTGAATAAGAGTGCCGGAAAAAGAACCAGCTCTTAAGTGCATTTAAAACATTTTGGCAGCGGGTGTAGAGACTGCATTTTGGATTCCGGCCAAATTTTCTATTTAGTGGTGCTAATGCTAATGGTTCTTGGCCAACCAACCTCGAAAACCTACCAAAACGAATGGTGTGAACATTTCGCATTGCCCCGCTGGCATAACTTCTGCACCCACAGACCTCGTGGGCGTGGCAGTTGAAAAGTTGGCAGGCTCTGGAATTTACGGCACTCCGGCACAGAGATCAGTTAACGATTTGCCACCCAAATGCAGTTCCATGGTGACAAGTTGCTGCAGCCAGGTAGGTGGGTTGGCCCAAAAAACACAATGCCTTTGTGAGTGCTTTGAAGGGCTGAAGGGCGAGGATTGTATGAAACAATGACACCGAGGTCCCTTCCATAAAGCTTCTTAGTCTCTCAATCCCCTGGGTATTTCGATGTCTGTTGAGTCTGCCTGCCAAAGGCCGACAAAATGAACACATTTCCACCCAGTTTTCCAGTAGCACACTGCAACTGCGATTGCAGTGGGAAAATAACCCCTTTTGTCTTTGTTTTCCTAGCAAATAATTAAGTACGTGATGTGTGTCTCGTGCTGAGACGTTTTTAAGCACTTTTCAGCAAACATTTACACAGCAATTAAATGTTTTGCATGTCTTTGTTTGCATCGAGCAAATACTATCACATGTCAATGGATCCACATCGGCTTTTGGCTTTGGACTTGGATTTGCCACAGCATTTTGTCAGCTTCGCTCCCAGATTGCCAGCTTAAAAACTGTTCACGTGGCGCCATCGATGGCATTTGGAATTTGGAGTTGGGAATGTGCGACGTCAACAGACGTAGGCAAAATGTGAAAAATGTGTGTCCCACAAATAAACAAATCAGGTGCCGCACTGAGTCCTCCTCCACTCGCCTTCTCATAATTTATGGCAATCCGGATGGAAGGGACTCCGGACTCCGGACTTCGGACGCCGGATCCCAAAGCAAGGATCCGAGACCAATCCAGTCACCGGCAACTAAGGAGCCTAGCTGAAATATTGGTCAACATTTTGCCCCACCCGATTTGTTTATTATTTCCACCCAGTTCGCTTGGCAGAGGTCCAATCCAGGAGGCAGGAAACTCTGCCGGATCCGGACTTCGAAGACGACTTTTTCGAGAGCACAGGGCACAGGCAGACGGGCTCAAAAGTAAAATGGCAGCTGCCTACGTAGCACCCTCGAGTGTATTGGCATACATATATAGCCATAATACCCATAAATATTCCAAATCACTTCAGCCAATTCGCTGGTTGACCTGGTTCGTTCAGTTTCTCCCGGGGCATTGGCTAGATTATTGTTTTAATTACTGCTCATTCAGCGAATCAAATCATTATGAAAAGTTTGCGTAATGGTTCGTTTTTCTCGGTTTTTTTTTATTATGCCGTGGAAAAGGGTTTTTCATAGGTCGGCGCAGGCGAAACTAATATCCACTTGACCATGTGTTGAATTTAATTAGTTCTTTTTTGTAACCCCAATATCATTGATATCCAAACATCGGTTAGTTTTTGCAACGCATTTTAATGACTTCTATGGATGTGTGTGCGCGTGCTCTGGTAATGTCAAACGCATTTTAAAGGGCTCTTTTTGTTTAGTGCTACAATTTACCGCCTTTTTTTGGATACTTTATTAAAGTGAAAACGTTGAATGTTCGGTTGTATTGCAGATTTAAAGCTGTTATACACTGTAATTGAATCAAATGTATTTAATCCACACTTTATTTTATGGATAGTACTTGGTTTCTATATAATGTATACATAATTAGTTTGGCCAAACCTTGTCTATGTAGTTAATTGGAATGTGGTGCATGGCGGCCTTTGCTGGTTTTAGCCCAATTGGCTTTGCAAATGCCCGAGAGTGGTTATTGCACTCAAGCACTAACCCTTTGAGCTCGAACTGAAACTCCAACTCAAACTGAGACCCCCGGCAAAATGACCGGTGTGTAAACAATGCCATTGGGCCCATACACTGCTATTTGATGCTTTATATTAAAGCTCTGCTGGCGGACCATTAAGGGATCCTTTGCGATGGCAGGTCCGGAATATTATCTAGTGCTTATCGCTCACTCAGCGTGCTCGTCCATCGATACATAATACTGCTGCAAGGTTGCGAGATTGTGGGTTATTTGTCGTTAATATGCAAACAGTTAACTGCAGCCACGCACATTACCGCCGCATGTGAGTGTGTGCGTGCGAGTGTGCGTGTGTGTGTGTTTATTGCATGGCTTATCGGCCCCGAATGTCCTGCATGTCCTGCACGCCCTGCATGTCCTTGCTCGGCTCAAATATGGCCGGGTTCAATCATAACCGGAAGCGGAAGTTAATTGTGCACATGTTTAATGCAGCCAATGGTTGATGGTTTAAGCACTGTTCCCCCTCCATCCCCAGTGACAACAACAATTAGCGAGTGCAAATATTGTGACGCTGCCGAAGATTACAAAATCCAGGCCAAAAACCAACCGAATATTCGCGTCCTGCACAGGCAAGCTGACGTATAAAATGGGGGGGAAAAAAAAGAAATGTAATTTGTCGCTAACCAAGTGTGTACTAACCTCATTTTACTAAAAGCATTAAAAATAAAATGTAATCACATGCTTCATAAAAGTAATAACTACACACACATACACACACACACAGAGATGCTCGTTTCTGTCTATGATAGAGCTTCCTGCACTTCAAAACGTGCCTGACTACGTGTCGCTATAAAAGTCCCTCCAGCAAGTGTGCGAAAGTGTGTGTTCTGGTTGTGTTCCACTCTCATGTCTGTCACTGCCAAGAAGCAAGTACGTACTCCGTTTATGGGGGCAAAGAACGAAACAAAGTTAAAAATATGAGTATGTATCCTTGGTCAGATCTTGAATAAAATATTACCCACTCTACTGCTACAAAGTTTCCTCAGACATCAAATGTTAGGCAGCTTTCGAATAAGCTAGTTACTCAAAGTATAACAACTCTGAAATAAACTCAAATTCTAAGGTGCTTCGGTGCAACTTTAACTATAATCTTTATATTTGTATTAATTTTTATATACTTTACTTATAATTTAAGATTCCCGCATAAACCTTACAAACGGACCGCCATTGCCGCCATTGTCTATGTCAAAGAACTCATGGCACTGGAATACTGCCATTGGCGTCTATGTGCATTAATGTGCGTGAGCACATCTGATTTTTATGAGACGATTATGAGTTGCCTTTTATTATTTGCCATTGGGTTGGCCAAAGTGTTGCGGCAAGCGCACACGAACATTTGCCATTCGAATTCCCTACCAATCAGGCGTTTCAGGGGGGTGGGACTCTTGAGCATTAATTAGTGTCAACACATAAGCTCACTTCGAGTTGGAAAAATACCCGAGTTGCTGAACAAAAACGTTTTCAGGTGGTCCTAAGCCATTGCAGCTGCAGTTGGCTTCTTTAAGCTTCCGTCGATGGGTGAAATGAAAATCCGAAATGACTTTACACCCTGGCTCTCACTAAGGACAGCCGATCACTGAGGAAAAACAGGAATTTCTCTGAATTTATTAGGGCATAAAAATGGTTATCGAAATTTAAAGCATTTCATTTACACCAAGAGTAATGATGTATATTTAGAAATTAAACACTTGAAGGATTATTTCTACGTTTTCGGAAACATATTATTTTCGCAGTGTCCTTTTTGCTGACAAAAGCCGTGTGAATGAAAGAAAATCTTCTAGCCGCTTCAGAAATTTGCCTGATACCCAATGTGTCAAGTGTCGCCGAGCTCGTTAGAATGCTAAGTCGATTCGGAAGAAGAGCATTGTCATGTCGCATATGACAGCAAACAGTTGCAGTTTATTGGATCCTTCACTCTGTCGAGGATTTTGCTTTTCCCAAATTTTAAAGTGAATAAATAAAAAATTCATCCTGATTAATGAAGTGCCCTACAAAGTTTGAGATTTGCCGCATGACCTGCAGCACGATTCGGTTCGACTTGACATCTACCCACACTCGCTAGATTCAATTCGATTTATCATAGAGCTGGAAATTTTGCTTTAGGCCCCCAACTTGGAGCCTACTCGTGCGAATATATATAAAGAAAGTATGAGTAATCTGCACGCTCACTTGGCCACGAATCTGTGCGTGGCAGCAACGGCCTGAGTGGCAAGCTTCAAGGCTACTTACACTCTAAAATGCTGTTTTCCTGGAAACAATTAAGAAGTGAAGAAATGCAACTTCTCAGAAAGCCGACAGAGCAGTAAATATACTTTCGTTTATTAAAATGTTTATACTAAAGATTTGTTTTTTCTATTAAATGGGATGTAATGGACACAAGTCGTTTTAAAAGTGTATCTTTCAGATACATTAGTTTACGTATGAACCCCTGACAGATTGGCCATGCGTGGCCAACAAGACCAGGCTATGAGCACAAGTATCCCCAGGACCTCCCTGCGTCCTGAATCCTGAATCCTACACGAACGGTCAGTGGCCATTGGCAAAAGTTTATAATAGAATTTTTAAGCATGAATAATTATGTGAAGTAGACTTTCGGCCAGCTGCTGTTGCTTGCTGCTGCTCTGATTGCCCCTTGTCCTTTTTTGATTATGCACGGGCAGACATCAATTTTGCTAATTAGGTTAATTGACTTTAATTTAATAAGCACGCGACCAGACTGCCCAACAATAATCGATTCAAAGAGGTCATTTAAATGGGGGCACTTGTGGATGTGATGTTTTGACAGTCTGTGCTCATTTTTTTGGCTCTGAAGTTGATGCTGAACTGGATGCAGATCACAATATAACTGATCATTCCAAAAATGAACTGGGAAAATGAATTATTTGTAGTTTTTACTAATGGCACTGTTCAAATTTGCATACCTTTCCCAGCATATCTGTGTTTATGTCCACCATTCCGCCGGCACTAAATTTATATTTCTCCTGACTCAGCTGAAGGTTTAGACTTCTTAGAGCCGCATTTAGTTGACTACTACGTCGATCTGTTGTGACTGTGTAGAACATCGATCGAAACTTTCGCTGCATTGCATCACATCGCGTGCAGAGATAGCAGGGCACTATAATCTCTAAGAGCTTGACGCACTCATCCATAGCGACGTCTGTTGGGAAATAGTAAATAGACATTAAATTAGCTATATAAACTATTTATTTCAATGGACTTATACTAACAGTGCTGCACAGCCACCCTTGTGTGCTCAACTTTGCTGAGGTAGAGCCAGTATGGCAGTGCAGAAGTATCGATGAAGAACTTCATGAGCAGAGTGATCAGGCTCAGTTGGAAGTAGGACTCCAGACAACGGATTGCCTGCCACAAAGAGTTATGGATTGCCTGCACCTTCTCCAATTTCTGCAAGGATAAACGGCGGATGGACCACATCTCAAATCGGGTTCTGTACAATTCATCCAGGACATTGGAGCCTCCAACGATAAGTTCTTGATAAATAAACAAGGTCACAGCACAGTACAGTGTGAACTCGGAAAAACGGGCCAGCAAAACCAATTCCGAGTAGGTGGCGTAAATGGTAAGAGCACGATTACTATATATAGTCACTACGATAAATATTAGCCATCGTATGATGAGGGATCCATAGATCCAATTGCAGTATCTCCGCACACGATCCGTGCTATTCGTAGTATCCAGTTGCAGTTTTATGAGGGTATGAATCGCCTGCAGTTGCCTATCCACATCCTTGCTGCAATTTCCCCACAGTAGCTCCAATACGATGATAGCATGACCCAAAACTAGGGCAACAAAGTTGCTCAGGTCGATGGTTCTGGAGAATCGATCGTTCAGGAAATCGTAGTCAAATTCATAGTCGAAGCTGAAGCGCCAGTAGCTCGAAAATCCCAATGATACACCAAGCAGCACATAACAAAACCCTTTCGCGTACAAATTCTGACCAAAAGGCAGAATTCCCAAGCACTTCATCAGTCGCCTCATGTGAAGCAGCGAAGCAGCGTGCAGTTCTCCCGACATTTGTTCCATTACTGAAAAATAACCCTAAGGTCCTTTCAGCGGTTTCTGTTTTGTAATTGGCTAATTGCTGTTATCGTATGAATATGTTAGAGGGAACACTTTGAAAAATGAAATAAATTAGGTCTCAAACAATCTGCATTACATTTATGAAAAATGTTTCAATTTGCCGTTCCCAACTGAGGCTGCCTGCCTGCTGATAAGATCCCTTTGTAATCACCCGAAATGACACATTTCCCATTCAAATTAGCATCAAAGTGATGTTAGAGCCAAGTGGAAGCAGATGCCCCAGTGGCCATAAGTGAAATGATTTGTTAATTTCATTTCGCCACCACTCATGCACACACTCACTCACACACACACATGCACACACAATCGCAGCTCTGGGGCGATGAAAATTGCTTATCAAAAATATGGAAAAGTCGAGGGGAAAAGGGAATGGGGGCCCCACATAAATTTGCATGCCTTTATTGCAACCACAACGAGGACTGGCAAACAAACGGGGAGCCGTACAAACACGCATGCGAAGCCCGTTGCCACAGAAGGCAGACACTTACATCCGCTTTACTGGCTTTTATGCAACCACCGTGGCACTTTGTTTGCACACTTGTAAAACACCTGCAGAACGAACGCCTTTGGCGGGCATATCAGTATGTGTTTGTGTACGAAGTAATGACTTAATTGCCTCGCCCTTCTGCCACCCAAAGGCCACCCATATACCAAGTAGCAACCACCCAACGCGATTGATCCACCCGCGTTTCTCCATCTGCGAGTGGGCTTCATAATTCCGCGCAGGTGTCGAGGACGCTTTGTCTTTGATTGTTCGTCTGGAGTGACTCTAATCTCTGCCAGCCACACACCATCACCGACAGGAATGTTCGAGGTATACACTCGTAGTCGTACTACCCGCACTTCTGCATGAGAATCGCAATCTTGGGCTCTTGAAGCTGAGGCCTCTGGTCTGGGTTCAATTGAAGCAATTGTGCGGCGTTGATTTGTATAATTTTGTAATTTGTATACCAAAATGGTGGCCACACATGTGCGCTGGGTTGGGGCAAGCCATTTCGCCAGTTGGGGGTAAAAACGTGTATAAATAAATTAAAATGTATATGCGAGTGGGAGGCAGTCAATTGGGGCGTTGCAAAAGTTGTAAGGATTAAATATAACTTGGAAAAGGCAAAAACTACTACAAACTTGCGATGATGTGGTATAGAAATAAAAGATATTACACTTCTTACCAAATATATGCAAAACGATTTGCGATTAAATAAAGTGATTATGTATTAACTAAATATTGAAACTTTGAATTACGTGCTTGATATGATTAGTTTATTTAAACAGATTTTAGATTATTTAAATATTATATTATAATCTCATTCGTGTACTTCTCATCCTCCCCAATCGCAATAATACGCCAGTTGCTAAATGTAATTATCGAAATTCCTGCCGTAAGATGAGTTGTCTATATGGTTATGATATGCCATAGGCAATGGGATTACTAAGTACCCATACACGTGGCCGCGAGGAGTGCTGACTTTGAGATTCCAGGAAGTGGATGTGCGGTTAGTGGGTTTTGAAGATGATGCTCTGGGCTGAGCGAATTCTAATGCTGAGCTCGGAACATCAGACACGCTCCTCTGGAACAGATGCCAATGACGACTGGAGGAGCCCAAACCAAGGAGCAACTCATATGTGTTGGCCTAGTGTAAGTCACTCCGAGTTATCTGATTTTAATTTGGCACAATTTCCCTTTTCGCACCTGTTGTGACCTGTGCTCCGCTTTCGTCAGCCCATTAAAAATATGCAAATATAAATATGCTAATTTGCAGAAAATTGATTTTGCAATTTAATTGAAAATTCCATGCCAGTCCTGTTTGTGGTTGTTTGTGTGGTGGCTCTGGAATGCGGAATGGTGTGAGTGTGGTACATGTGTCTTGTAGCTGCGGTTGTTCGAGCAGCTGCCACAAATTGCATAAATACGAACAATACTCGCAACATTTTCCATCCTTCGCACATCATTTGCAACTTTTTGGGGCTATGCCGCTTTTAATGGCATTTAAATTGCCAAAATTACAACACGCATCGCACGGAGCAGCGAGCCGGAAAAAGAGAACGAAGCTGCTGTGCTGAAAATCAATAGGAACAAAGTTCAATTCGGCTTAGAGCCATTGGCACTTCCTGACAAATGCTGCGCCTGATATATGGCCCCAGACTGGCTCAATAAATTCCATGTCACTTTCTCCGTGTCGACTTGCAAAAATGTCCTCCTTCTTGTTTGCGGCGCAGGAAGTGTGATAAATGTGCGGCATTTGGCGCGCAATGCAAACATGGCACCTTAAACTACAATCAAATATAATTGCATTTTTCACCAGGCAATCATTATGAGAGATGGCCGAGTGGAGAAAAAGTGGAGATGGACTGGCGAAAAAGCACGGAGAAGTCAAAAGTCCGGACAATCCTCGGCCAGACAATTGCAAAAAGTCAGCAAAATGGCAGCTAACATGGCCAGCTAAGTGATAACAACATACTCGTAAACGATTGCGGGCAAGAAAATAGGTATTAGGCTTATGAGTAAACTTTCTCTTAAGTGGTAAGTGTTATAGGAAAAGATATCAACAGGAGTTCAAAATGTATCTCAAAGCATGCAGCAGTTAATTTTAGTGCTTCTATTATGCATTGTAACTTAAGATAGCTTCTTAATGTAAAGAAATTAAGCCGTACTATTTGGAAATTCTTATTACTATAATAATACCCCGAACTGTACGTGTGTGTTAGTTTGGAAACATCATTTATCTTGTCCTGGCAGCGAGTCGAAGTCGCCTGCAGTCCTCGGACTCGGAGTTCCAAATCGGACAGGACCGCGCGGTGACCGAGACAGGCAAAAATATATTTTCTCGATGGCTATAGCTATTTATTGCCGAATTCGCTTATTTTCTTCTTATATTTTGCCAGCATCGCAGACGTGGACTGGAATGTTTGGCTCTATTTTTCACTATAATTGGCAAGGTTAAACGGGGTGAGGCATCTCGGAGTTCATTGATATCAAATGGAAACTCACTGTGTGTTTTTCTTTCTGATCGCATATTTGCCTCGGCAGAAGGTCACTGGGACAATTATCAAAAGTAGCAAGGACTTGCTGGGGATTTGAGGCGTAATGACAGCTCGCTGTTTGCGTGTTTGCCTTTCGATTTCGTCCTTTGCGCTTTTTATTTCGCCATTTGGCTGGCTGGATGGCAGACAGCGCAATTAGGCCAGTAAATGTGGCGAGCGAAACGCAGGCTGCAAAATGGCCGGAATGAATGTCCTGCCCCGGGCTCTCACAACCAGACACGCCCACACACAAGGACACCAGGACGGCAGGACTCGCGGACGCGAGGACACCGGGACACCAGGACACATCCTTTGCCCTCTCTTTGGGGCAAACAATCGAAGATTTATTGCCCCTCGGCGCATTCTTTGGCACTGCGAATGTGCAAATTCGCGCTGAAATATATTCCCAGCAGAAAGTTGTGTAGGCAGCCCCTATAAGTGTGCTATACTTTTGCCACAAATCATAATCGATTCATTGACAAGTCGACGCTCCATTTTCCCTATCCTGGGCCCATTTGCTCCGGTTTTCTTAAAGAGGCTTAATGTTGGATTAAGCGAAAATATATCCCTAACAAATACAAATTGCACTACAGTGTAAAGTTACCTCAAATTTCAGCCGTGACTCTAGTATAACTTTTAAAACTCTTGCTGAAAGTTGCTTAAATGTAACAACGGTATTGTTTCTAAGAAAATATTACTTTTAAAGAAAGTATTTAACATAAGAAAATTATTTAAAGTTTAAAGAATAAGCCGTAGTCAATATAATCAAAATAACTCAGCTTGATTTGATTTACTCAGCTACAAGGAGGGAGGGGACCATTTTGCAGACGGGATTAGTCGAATTAGGAAGTGCCGGCTCGGTGTTTTCATCAGTTTGGGGCCAAGGACAAGTCGAGCCTTTAAGCCGATTCCTTTTCGCCTGTCGATGTTACACATGACGAGCTTACTGGCTGGCCATTGAATATTTACCAATGTGTATGAAATTAAGACTGAGATATTTTGAGGCAACAAGCAGCTGAGCTGACTGCCAAGGTGACGGCATTTCATGCGGGTGCTAAAGATTTTTGCATACATGGGTATTAGGATGCCGAGTCCTTGCACAAGGACCCCCAAATCCGACGTGCACGAGATTCTGGCTGCGCCATAGCTGCTTATTGCTGTTTACCATATTTGCGCTTATTTGTTTGTCGACTCTCGCAAATATTTGAATTTGAATTCAAACGTGCTTGACACATAATACTCCGCCCGAAGCCCCAGTCTTCGTAGCCTATTTCGCTGTGCAAATATTTTATGAATTTCAATGCGCCAAAAGCATTGTGGAGCTGGCATATTCAATGGAATGGGCATGGTGCAGCTCGGCAGGTGACACAAATGCGCCGGCTAATAAAAGGCAACAAAATGTGAAATTAGTTTGACACGTGTACCGACGGAAGCGACGAGGAAAATAAAGAACTCCAGCTCGGATCAGACAGCTGCAGAGATTTGCGCGTTGAAATAATGTTGGCATTGGGGATTCGATGCTTATAATGCAAATACGCTGACAGGATATTCCCTTGCTTGGATACTTATAAATATCCTTGAAATCCACACCGAACCTAATTATTTCGTGGGCTTGTGGCAGTTAATGTCTTTAAGTGCTTTAATGTTGCTGTAATGTTTCTGCGCAAATAATGCCTGCTTGTCGCAATCAGTGAAATAATTTCATTAAATATTTTCCCATCTTAATTATCCGGCCACCTTTGTATTTCGATATCGTGTGTAATCGTATGCGTCCCTGGCGTTATTTAACTTTAAGCTCTGCCAGCGACCACACACATGCATATGTATGAGCATATATGCTTTCAAGGAAATGTCTGTAAGAAAGGCTGAATGCCATAGTATCCGTAGTCGGTCATGCTGCACAAGTAAATGCCGTCTGACAATCGCATCCGCACAAACACATCTCGCCACAAATCTACTTAAAACGCAATTAAGTTGAATGCAAATACTGCTGCGAATTCGGTTCGCTGGCGGGTTCGGGCAGAAGAGCGAAAGCGACGACCTTCCAGTTAAACAATGGCAGACAGAATAAAGATGCAGATGCATAAGCCCACCAGACCCACTTTCTCCACTCGCTCTGCATATGCAGGCTAACGTAATTTTCACAATAAAATATTCCACGAAAGGAAAATAATAAAGAAGATGCTACCGCGCCTGATGCGACTGAAAGAAAAACTATCAGAATAATCTGCGCGGTAAATTCCTCAGGGAAGTTATAATATGTACACTGAGGAAAATGCATTCTTAAAAATTACAAGGAAAACTTATCTTTAAAACCATCTTTAATGAAATGAAAAATTGCCACAAATGAATTGAAAGTTCGAGCTGTTTCTGCAAACGTATGTCCTTCAATCTAGGAGCTTGATTATTATTAAAAATTTGATACTTTTCTTCAGTTAATACAAAATGAAAGCACTGCAACTTGTCAGCTTCTTCTGCTGAATAGCCTTCCTATTTCTCTCTGTGTAGGAATCACCTAGGACTGCAGCATATGGCAGTTGCCTTGGGGCCATATCTTCCACTTTTCGCCGCTGCTCGCTGATGACTTAAAAGTTAAATTTGTTTTTGAATAAACTTGAATCAACTTTTGGCCAAGGAGAAATAAAACAGGATGCAGACAGCCAGTTGAGAAAAGGGAAAAGTGGAGGCCGTGGGGCGGAGTTCAACACTTCAAGGTTGTTGGCAATTTGCAAAACATGGCCAGGTAATTGATACGTGTACAGCTGGCAGAGCAACAAAAAAATAAAAGTGAAAGCAGCTCGGCAAAGAAGTCTCGCAAATTTGTGGAAATGCATATGGCAAATTGTTTTCCACCGAGATGCGTAAGTGCGTGAGCTCCTTGCAAATTAATTGTGCGTGCTGCCTATGTGTTGGCCTTGCCATCCAGAAATGCCAAAGTTTTGGCTTTCAATTGCGAAAATTGCGCAGAACGCCTTTGTTGGGGCTCATTAGGCACTTGTGAGGCCCTGCGAGTGCGAATCTGAGCTGGCTAAATTGTGAGTGCATTATGGCCCGAATGCGAAGTTTATAAAGCCGTTTGTACACATGCCAAGTGTTGTGGAGCCGCCGTCCAATCCTCCACTTTGCAGTTTGCAGCTTGGAGTTGGAAGATGGGAGTTGGGAGTTTCGAGTCTGGATCTGAGGACCAAGACATAAACAAACGACCGACCAGCAGTGCAGCCTGCTTTTTCGAGCAGAAGCGAAAGGAATTTCCTTGCCATAAATTCACTAAAAGCTTTTGCAACGAGAATTTGTAGCTACCTTCCGCTGACAACATGGCTCACCTGTACAGGTGAGTGGGTTCTGTGGGCTGCTGTTTAGCTGGCTGTTCGGTTGGTTGTTCGGTTCAGGAGCCGCAGGATCCAGATCCCAGTGCCACCATGGGGTGCCCAGTTCGTTGCAGTCGGACCATTTCTCTTGCCCTGCAGCCAAAGCGAAATTTACGCCTCCCACCTTCATTATTATTGCACTTGGCCAACACACACACACACACAATTGCCGTTGTTGTTGCTGATGCTGCCTCTCAGCCTTTTTGTTGGCGGCTTTTGGCCACCGCAGACAATTTGGCAAACGTGCAAAAGAAGTTTCTAAATAAAAGTGCAAACTAAATGAGCATTTAGTGTGCTCGCGTCGTAAATTCCTGTTGAAATATTTCTGTCGTCTTACAATTTAGCACTGCCAGCTCACTTGACTTGTGCAGTTAGTGAAGTTCAAAGTCTTAAAGCTTTACCTTTATCATAGGCCTTGAAAACAGGGCCAAAACTGGGGGAAAACTGGTTATAAAATGGTAAAGATAATGGAATACTCATAAACCTTATTTACGGACTTGGCTTATTGGGTTAATATGCATTGCTTTTATGTAAACTGTAACAATTGCTATAGCAATTAAATATATTTAAAATACTTTTGTACTTGTGCCGCCGTTGAACTCGAATCTTAAGCCTTTAAAGCGCTTTATGGCCACACGGCGTATGCGTTATGAGCGTGCCATGAGCGTGGAGCCGCCATGAATATACGTTTGCATTTTGCATTAATTATGTGCCAGGGCGTAGGGCTTTGACAGTGTTAAGACTGCCTGGGCATCACTCACTCTGGGCACAATAAAATGGGGTAATGAGGCGCAGCTGGCATTGCTAAAAGCGGGCATAGGCACACAAATGCCGGCCAACTCGCACGAGTAGTACACCTTTTTATGTGTCTGCCGGTCGGTCGTTTGGCTGCGGATCTGGATCTGGATCTGGACCCAAAAGCTGCTAGCAAGCCATGCCATATCGCAAATGTGTATGCCTACATACCGCACCGTGGCGCATGACTTCATTAGTGTAATGAAAACAGAAGCTGGCAGCAAAAATGTCAAGGTTGATGCCCCGCCCCCATTCGCCTCCTTCAGCCCAACATTCTCCATTCGCCATTCTCCGTTTGGCGTGCAAATCGTCGCCAATCCGACGGCTGGTCCATTTTCGAAGGCTTAACGTGGTCCTGGCCAGCGGAAGGAGGCCGGGAAAAAGGTTAACACTTGCAAAATGGCTAGCAAGGACGTGCCCGAGCTTCGTTTTGAATAACAAATTTAATTAGAATTAATACATGCGGGCCTGAGCTAAAGCTAAAGGCAAATGGGTGTGGAGCGGAGTGGTTTGGAGTCCTGTCGTCCTGCCGGTAATTGGTAAACGCTGAGCCCAGCAATAAGGATAAAAATGCTATCAGCATATGCAATGCCAAACGGGTCGCTTCATTATGGTACACTCCCATGAATAGTTGAATCTATAGATATTTGGCAAAATGGAATTAGCCAAGGAGAACTTAGTAACTTAGTAATAATGAGCCAGCTGTTATTATAAGTTTATTATTAGTTTTTAAGTGTATGTGAGAAAAGTTCGTCGTTTTTAGATTGCCTCCACCTTCAGCTGAATTCCGCCTTTAATTCCGAGTAAAATTGCGGAATGTGGATCGAAGATCAAGGGATCTGGTGTCTCTGAGCACGGGGAGAACATGAAGTTCTTAATGAGCATGGCTAGTCCGATACGAGCCTGCATCTGTCCAAATCTCAGTCCAATGCAGTTGCGAGGACCTTCTCCGAAGGGAAGCCAGGCAACCGAGGGACGTTTGGCGGATTCTTCTGGAGAAAACCTCTCCGGCCGAAACTCATTGGGTTCGGGATAAATACTAGGATCGTGATGTATGGCCGACGATGGAATAATGACCGACTGTCCAGCCTCGATGACAAATTTGGGCTTGCCGGGAACCACAAAACGTTTGGCGGCCACTCGATCCACATTGGGTACAATGGTATAATGGCGTAGAGTTTCTAAAAAGACATTTAATGATCTTTTGGGATCGCTTGAATTTTAAACATACGACTTACCATTTATAACTTGGTCAAGGTACTTTAGATCCTTGATGCACTCGTATGTAAACTTCTGATCGTGCTGCTCCAATACCTGCTCCAACTCCGCTCTCACCTTGTCCTGGATACTCGGATTCTTGGCCAGCTCGTAGAGGGCAAATGCCATGGTGGAAGACGAGGTATCGAAGCCAGCGATGAAGAACACAAAGGCTTGGGCAATGATCTCATCCATGGTCAGTCCCTTAACTACCTCGCCATTCTCAAGAGTCATATCCTTCTGGTTTTTCAAGCCGATTAGCATATCCATGAAATCATTCCGTTTGATATTCTCCTTTTCGCGCAAAGTGACAGTCTCCTTAACTATTCTTTGATAGAACTCCTGAATTTGAGCAGTGTTTCGGCAGAGGCCCAGTCGCCTGGCCAAATTGGGATAGCTGCGCATGAGGCCACTTACTAGATTACCATGACGAGAATCCACCAATGCCCGCCTGCCGAAGTGCAAAAACTCGGCCTTCTCATCTCGCAGACTATTACACTTGATGCCAAAGGCACAGGTTCCGATGACATCCACTGTGAACCTGGCCACCAGATCCCGAACGTCCAGTATTGAGTTTTCCGCTACTTTCTCGTGCATCACAGTCATAAATTCCTCAGCCACCGACACAATCGTCGGATACATGAACTTCATTTTGCCCGACGTGAAAGTCGGGGATAGCTTGCTCCTTAGCAAACGCCACTGGGGTCCATCCAGATTAAAGAGATGCGCTGACATGGGATCATCTTTCTCGTTGTAGTATATTCCCTTGTCGGTGAAATTGGAAAAGTTCTTGATCAGTATTTGCTTGGCGAGCTCCAGATCTATAACAAATGCGGCGGGCTTCTGGAACAGATAGAATCCCACAAAAGGAGCCTTGCTGTTCCGATATTTGTTGTAGTATTCCTGGTGGATTTCGTGAACGGTTCTCGTTTTCTTATATCCCTCCATATTTCCTCTGAGAGGATGGGGCTTATCATACGGAATGCCACGCCTCTTAAAATACGTTAGTTTGCGATGGAGTATATAGGTAACGATCGCCAGTAGGGCGACTGCCACTTGGAAGAGGAAGTAGGTCAGCGGCATATTGGCGTCGTTGTTTCAGAAATACTAACTGGAGAAATGGACTGTGAACACCTATTTAATGACTTTCTTTATCTAATGCTTGTGGACAACTATAAAGCCGCTGGAGACTACAGCTTTTATCACTCCATATAAGTCTATAAAATGTATATTACAAAAACGTAGATTAAGATAATTAACTGTTCTGCTCTGATTGCGGAAACCAGACGAAGTATAGATAGTATAGTGGAAGTTCACTGATAAATTATCCGATCTCTATAGACATTAGCAATTTTGGGGTCTACTGTTGCTGTTGAGTTTAATACTACAGTAGAGTTCTGAGAATTAGACCAACAATATTTATTTAAAATAGCGAAAATGCTGTGCTAGTCAAATGTTGTGTTTTTCATCAGCAATTTATTTATTTATTTTTGTTGTTACTGGTTGGCATAACATACAATGTAAAAGAAAGTAATTTAATACGTCGGTTTTTTCATAGCTACTAGCAGCTTTGGACATTTGTCACAGCCACGCCAACAAGACAAATACACAAGAATTTAAGTAAACATGTTAAAACCATAAAAATGCAAGTTTACAAGGAAGCAGCTGGAAAAAAGTTTGTCTTAGTGCAACTAAAAGTCCAATGCAAAAAAGAGCGCGCGCTGTAGAAAAACAAAATCGGGTATAAAGCCATGGCATCAGCGTGTAAGTGTGTGCGTGTGTGGGTGTCCTGGGGACTTTCTCATCCTTAGAAAGCACACACACACACACACAGAGGCAATATTTTTTGCCAACAATGATGGGCGGTGGGCGTGGTTCGAAATATGTGAAATCATGAATAAACTGCCATGTGCACAACATTCAACATTTTGCATTCTTGCAGCACCAGCAGCACTTCTTCTCTTTCCCTTCGAGCTCTGTTTTTTTTTTATTTTTTCTGGGCTCTTTGTTACCGCTTTTTCGCAAGCAAAGGCAAAGGAAAACGCTGCGCCCCATTGTATGCGCTCACTTTCCTTTTTCGCCAACAGAGGGCGTGGCGCTCGCTCGACTGAGTGCCCAGCGAGTTCGTGATTAATAATCGATGCGATGGACGACATTTCGCATTTTCAAACTCACGCACGAACAGTGCCGCTTGGCCCGGAAGGTGTGTGACACATTAATATTGACTACTGGCATCGAACAAAGGGCTTTTTGCTTTTTGCTCGGAAATAGCATTTTGCCCCTATTCCCATTCCCACTCCGATGCATGCAAACTTATTTGCGCCTCGACTGTCGGCGACACAGGCTGCCAATTCAGTCACATCACTTCACTTCCAGTTTGGCGGTAAATCATCACCGTTTTGCTGGGAAAGCACTGTACAATTGCTTTGGCACATGCAAAAGCATGCTTTGCGAAAAGCAGTTTTGATACCCTGCAGAAAAACATCTCTTAACGTGTGAAAAACTAGTGACGATCGCACCTCCACATTGTGACGAAAAATATAAAAAAAAAGAAAATAACTTGAAACAGTCCGACAACAAACTTGAAATGATGATAATAAGTTAGCTTTTAAGGTGGCTATAAAAAAATCTCTAAAAAAAATGCTTGCACTTGAAATTTACAAATGAATCCGAGATGAGCTTAAGAAAATCGGTATTTCAGCTGGCAATTTAGTGCGCAAGGGTATTCCCGTATAGCTTTCCATTCTTTTTTCCGCAGTCTTTGCCATTTTCCGGTCCTGACTTTTCTCTTTTGCTGCACTTTTTATGGCTTTTTTAGCTGCCGTTTTGGTCTCTCGCTCGCTTTTTCCCGCCGCATTTGCGCTCCAGCTGAGCTTTGGTGATGAAGGGTGCAGCTTAAAAATGAATCATTTGACTTTTTCTTATTAAATAATTTATAAGAATTAGTTGAGATTTGCATTTTTTTGCCAGCCAGCTAGCAGCTTCGGCCCTCCGGCCTCGGTATCTTTTGCCCACCCAAAAAAAAAACCCAGTATTTGACTGTGCAAATTTCTATTTAATTCGAAATTTATTGCGAGCAATTTTCTTTTTGCCCGTAGATTTTTGTTGCAGTTTTCATTGCTGCTTTTCGTACTGCTGGCCTTAAAGTGCACGACTGCTAACTTGGCTGCCTGGCGGGCAATTGAATTGCAGTTTTGTATCTTGAGCAGGCGACCGCAGTCGAAAGTTGTCGAAAAATTTCAGCTGCTGGTGTGTTTGTAGTTCAGGGTTAGCTGGCTGTTGCCGTTTTGCTTCATTAGCCATGCAGAGCGGAAATAACAATAATAATAAGAGCAAGAGCCAAAAACAAAATCCCTCTTAAATTGTATCCGAAATTGTTTTTTGCCGCTGGCCTGCGGGGTTTAGTGCGCCAAAACGAGAGAAATGCACGTTAATTTTCGCTTCCATTTGCATTTGCATTGCAACTGACGAACTGTATATATATATTCGAAAGGGGCGTGGCCAGCTGTTTTCGGTGGCATCATTTATATTTGATGTGGCCGCTTTTGTTGCATCTTAGGGCAGCTTAAGTTGCCATTAATGCCCGAGTGAGAGCTTGATTCACTTTACTACCCCTGCCCGCACTTCGCTTGCTTTTAGTTTGCTAAGTGCGTTTTGCAGCGAGTTGAAGCGCAGCAAGCTCTTAAATTATTGTGCTTCCAAACAAAGGTCATCTTGCACAACTGTGTTGCTCTTTAAGCCGCCCAGTAATTAATTAACTTTGCTTGCTTAAGAAATTAAATACAAATAGCTTTGATATTTGTTTACCAAACTGGATTACACATCTCATTTTGCCGTAAACGTTGCTTAAAATTCCACTTTAACTTTGCACACCGCACTATCGTATTTAAGCCAGCTTTCCCAGATTCCCAAAGTTGTTTGCTCAAATCTGCACACGTAAATTTCCCTGGATGGCCTGTCAATTTTCAAGTTCTCAAGTCCTACATGTAATTGCTGTCTGAGAACGTAATTAATGTCTGTGTGGATTTTCCATATTTTAATGATTGAAAAATATTTGAGCCACCTTCTACGGGTAGCACATAAATTAAGCCAGTTCATTATGCGGCCTGATTCTTATGGAGTTCTCTTGGCAAAGCAATTTGGGTTAAATGCACCTTGTTTCATCTCGGCATTATTGCTTTTCAATAGGGCGGGCAATATTTTTGCAATGAAATGTTGCAAATATACGATGTTAGGTGAATCGATTGGGCAATATTTGATAAATCTTTTGGGCACACACAACAGACGGCAGTGGTTTATCCTGCTTACGCCCACTTAACAAACAAAAAGCAGGACTTTTTGGACAACTCGTAAGAGGCATGGCCCTTGGCTTGGGCAAAAACTGACCAGATTGTTGCTGCGCTGGTGCTTTTGGCTTGCTTTCTATTCATTTCATTTCAATATGCATTTTATTTGCTGAAAATGTTTAATCGATTTTATGCAAATCATTCCCATTTCTTTTGGGCCCCGGCTTTGTAGTGTTGTGCCGTTGAGCCACTGCAAACACTTGAAAACCATTACAAAATAATAATAATAAAAATCTTGGCCAGCTCCTTGCCGCAAATAAATTATTTCTGATGGAAGCCCTGAAAAAAGAGGGGGAAAACTGGGCTGCGATGGCAGAGGCATGCAAATGTATGCAAACAAAGAAAACTTCCTAATGGAATTTTCCACATGTCGGACATATGCATAAAACCTTCTAAACAAACCCGGTCCTCTGTCCTGCAGAGCTGTGGGCACTTTGCTGTGACCATTTTGTTTGAAAGCACTTCACACACGCACGTCAAAAACTGTGTCCTGTGTCCAAAAACCAAAAACGAAAAAAAGATTGAAAACTAGAGAAAAAATTGGCAAGGATTTGGTTGTGCAAAAAGATGGCGTCAAGCTGTGCAATTTTGCCAGCGATTCGATTCGATTCGATTCGATTTCGTTTCGGCAATCCCTTTGGCCGTATCGTTTTGGCCATTGGGCCAAAAGACGGGTCAAGTGAGCGGTGACCCTTCAGCATAGTGGTGACCCAGCGCACGCCCTGACCCCTGACCCCCCCAGATATGTGTAAGTAATTTTCGTCGTTGTTGCTGCAGCCCTGCTGTGGGATATGCTGCATTGCGGTTTTGGTGCAACAAGCTAATGAGTTTGTGGTTGCCAGGACACCGAGCATAATTGCTTTTAATTGCAATCAGCAAATTATGCATACTTGTAGTTGTGGTCGTGTGGGGCAAATGTTTTGAAAAATAGACCCAAAAACGCTAAAGCTCCTAATGCACATCTTCATGGATTTAATTAAATTCCTTGGGCCAGCTAAGTCCTTCCTAATTTAATTGCAATCCAATAATAATTTGCATTTTTAATGCATCTCGACTTGAGGGTGAGCATGGAAAAAGATTAATTGAAGATTTGCATTGAGATATCACAAGCACTTGTGAATACACAAAGTAATGTTTGCACTTGTAGTAATATTTATTGTAATTCAATAGCAAAGCTGTGCATTAATCATACGCCATGTGTGTTTGAAAATGCACTGGCCATTTTATGCAGTCTTTTATCGACGACATTCATTGCGATCATATCGAGGTCGACTTTAATTGAAATTCCTTCAATCAAATTAGCCAAAAGCAATTATGCAGCTAATCAGGCCTCAAGTGCGGCGACCTTTAAGCTGCAGAAAAACACTCAAAGCCGTCGGCTGAATTGGCCAACTTTTCGGCAAGTCGAACAATTGAAACAATGGGCCGCCCACCATAAAGTTTGCCACCAAACAGTTTGCCACCCATCCGTTTGTCAGTTGAGTTGCAGCCATGCGATTTTCCCCTTGAAGCGATTCTCGCATAGAGTTTGAGTAATGGAACTTCAAAAACGCAGCCGCCGCAAAACATGAAAACCAAAGCCGATTTTCTCTGTGTGTGCGTGGTGTGTGAAAGCGCAGTGTAAGGGCAATTAAGGGGAACAAGCAAAACCACAATAGGATTATCAGTTTTGTGCAACAGCCAATGAAGTGCAATGAAAGATCAAAAATGCATATATACTCATGCGAACAATTGGATAGTAAAAGGTGGCTATGACAGCTTATAGCTTAAATATTAACTGATGGGATTGGTAACATCCAATTTGGCTATCACTTACTTTTCCAAGTGTAGCTATAAATTAAAATGAAACTGAGTTCTTTTTATTCACTTCCATTCACTTGGCATTCGATTTGCGCCTTTCTTGGACTCATTCATTAATCGTCTTTCGATTCTTTTTCGCTCACTTGTAATTGCCACTCATTCATCATATTCAGCGTCAATTATTGTGCCGCTGCAAGTGCCAGAAATGCATCTATCTTCATTTGCATCAGCGCATTACATCTGCCGCAGCTGCCCCTTAGGATTGGCTTGAACAAAAAGAGTAGGGGGCGTGGCAGGGCTAAAAAAGTCCTTAATACTGTGAAGCTTAATCTGTTTTAATTGATTTATCGTATGGCGCCTCAACTGCAGACAATTAAATTACGCGGGCTCAGGAAAGGAAAAAACTATGCATTTTGCCATGTTTTGTTTGGCCTTTTGTTTGCATTGGGGTCGCGGGCCAAATCAATTGCATTTGTATTATTGTTTTAATGCTGCAGCTAAAAATTTATGAAGGCTGGATAATAGTGGCACAAAGGTAAACAAAAAGTTATTCAAACATTTGCTGTGAAATCTGGAAAAGCCTCAAATAAGACCAATGCAATGAGTGCTGAAAAAATACGTGAAATCGATTTCATTTTGTTTCCTGATTTTTGCATGTTAATTGTGTTGCTTTTTGTGAAAATATTTTGATTATGCCTGTCGTATGGTTTGCTTTTCACGCTTTTCCCCGCTTTTCCCCCGCTTTTCTCCCGCTTTTACAGCATTTGCGCTGGCTTTGCTGTTGTTTAAACAAAAAGTGTTTTTCTTTCTTTGCATTTTGCCACGCCGACATCCCGGGGCATTGACATTTGCATGTGTGATTGTAGTTTGTTTGCTCGATTTTCCATCGAACTCTCAATTGGATGGCGTGTATGGCAGTGTGTGTTTGTTGTGTATGGCAAACATAAATACACACCTTCACACGTCCACACAACAACCAGTGCTTAGTTCATAAACGTTGACAATTAATTGAGCAAAATGCCAGCCATTCAACTAATTGGAACAGCTCAATGCGAATGCGAATGCGAATGCGAAACCAAAGCCCAAAACAGGACTATATCCGGCTAATGAAATTATGTGTGGCAATTATATGGCGCCCAAGGGTGTGTTTTTGGCTTATATATTTAACGATTTCTTTATGGCCTAGTGGCAGCAGGACATCAGTTGTCCATGCTTTAGATACTCCTTTAGATACTCCTCGGAGACCCACTGTCGAGCGGCTCCTGCAGCGGCGATATGAGATCCAAGTTGATCGAGAAGGATTGACCAAGATCGATCATTGACTTCACCTCCGGAATGTCCCATCATTCCTGGAACTGCGCATCGGATTTTTCCAGGATGCGTCTACGTTTTCTGTAATACATTTGATAATCTGTTCCCTGTCTTTCTTCTCACTAGTGCAACCAAGCATTTGAAGCACAAATTTATTAATAGGATGAACTTCTGATTACTCACATACATAATTCCGGCTCATCCTCGGCTTCTGTGCCACTTGGCGGCTCACACAGAGAACTGTTAGTTGGTTCATCCAGGCTCATGGCAACGATTTGAATTTTGGTAACAAAAATAGACGTGTGTTTACCGAAAAAGCAAAATGGAAACTTATGGCCCACTGATGTTTGGCACTCGATTTGCGGCATTAAAATGATCATTTAGTAGATCATCAAGTAGTAGACCACACTTAAACTACATTTAAGGCTGGCACTAGCTCCCTGGGATTTGCGATTCTAATGCTTTCTACCTGGGCAACTTTACGTTTTAAGTGGCCGGAGCTCAAGGGCTTAGCCCGGGTGCTTTTCGAGTGGGCCTGTTTATCTATGCCCGTACACTTTGGAGTGCCGTCTGTTCATCCTCCCCTATACCGTAACCCGTATCCCGGTATTCAGTATCCTTTCACCTCGGGCCTCATATCGGAGCTGCCGCAAATGCCAGTCATTACATGCAACGATTGTGAGTTGGCCAAGATTTTATGTGCCAACAACAAACAGACAAGGTCCAGACTGACGGGGCACAGACATTCCCGAGAAGTTGGCCGTCGGTGCGAGCAGGAGGAAAATTGAGCTTAAGTTGCAATTAAGCAATTGCCCGCTTGGACTGGGATTCGGTTGCTGATGCTGCCGATGCTGCCCTTCTCGTACTCGCAGTCCCACTGCCACTCATGTTGGCCCGGCTAATAGCAGCAAGCAAACTCAAGTGGCTGCTAACTTGGCTTTCGAATGCTGCAGAGCAATGGACTGGCGGCGATCAAGCCCCAGTTGCAAATAATGCAAAATTGCAATGAAATGCGGCCAGGGGCATGAGGTGAACTTTGCTAAGGGAATCCTGCAGCCTGCCACCTGCCGCATGCCACCCACCAGCTCGTTCTCGTTCTTTTCTATTTATGTGCAGTTGCTTTCCAATCACCAGCCAGCAAACTTAATACAATATTTAAGCCGCAAACGTAGCACAATGTAAACCAAAGTAATCTCGAACTCAGCTCCGGCTGTGCAGCAAGCAGCTCGGTTTGGCTTTCCTGTGGCAAGTGGCACGACTTGCGGCCAACGGCAGCTAAACCAGCCAAGACTCGAGAGCCCAGGAGCTGAAAACCAGACCAGACCGGCAAGCTGCTAGTGGAGGAGCGGGAGGTTCAACGAAAAAAATAAGAACAGAAAACAATTCCTGCATTGAGGCAACTTCGCGTTTTTTAAGTGGAAAACTTTGGCCCTCACATTTGGCCATGGGGCATGCCTCGTTGCAATGAAGCTTAAAGTGTGCCTCAGATGCAGTTCAGATGTGACCGGCGAATTTTCCAGGGAATAATGCTGACTGACTGACCCACAGAGGGATCAAATCAATTATATAGCAAAAAACAAAGATTTGAAAAATATATAGGTCAAAAGTCTATAATATATTCTAAAATTAAGCGGAAAATAAATCCTTTCTACACATTTTTAATTTCACATCCGCAAATTGAAAACTTTAAAGGCTTTAAAATATTTACCCGCTTTGCATAATTAGTTGCCTCAGAAATTGATGCCAAAGCAGCCAGCACCGAGGATTCAGTTCGATTGATTTTGAGCTATAATGCGCGGTCTGCAGGACCATAAACTGAAGGGGATTGTCGGCTGATGCTGCTGTCCAATGAATTTCAAATTACCAATAAACAATTGAATGAGCAGCGAAAATATAAACACGCACACACGCATACAAATGCTAATCAGCGATGCTTTATGATTTTCGGTATATTTGCGTTGCTCATACGCAGTGTGGGCCGCATCGCTAATCCCGGCACGCAGCGTCAATAAGTCAAACACGTCAATGGCAAGCAGTGCGAAATCCTGGGTGGCAGGAGTCGCAGGATTCGAAGGACTCGCAGGATTCGCAGCAATGCTGGCGGCAGTAAAACAGAGACAAAAGGCAACAATTTATTGTTGCTCAATGTCGCATTTATCATCACTTTATGCTACTTAATCGAGCCTTCGTCCCCGATCCTGTGAGCTCGATTTCCGTCGTCGAAGATGATTTCAATGTTTACTCTCGTCTCGTCCTGGGCGGCTTTGTTTGCTTATTGTTTTTCGTTACACATCCGCGCACACACAGAGCCGAAGAGCACTTTGCAGCGTCTTTTTATGGTTTATGGCGCCATTGAATTTTTCGTTTGTTTTCTTATTAAATTATAATTTATATGTGTAGTCGCATCAGCCAGCGCCAAGGACATGGCACTTTGTCAATTGTTTAATAGAAAACAAAGGAGATACGACTCCTGAGCGCTCGCATGAAACTTTTCGGGGCCAGGACACATTGCCATGTTATTTATACATGCGCACGGCGTACTCAATTACGACTTCGAATGGCAAACAACTTTCTCGGATTTTCGTGGGCATGTGAGTTGCTCTGTTTGTTTGCAGGTCACAATGTGATGAAAAGTGCGATAGTAATATATTAAAGATGGCAGACTTCGATGGCAAAGAGATATAACTACAAAATGGGCCGTAGTTCTAACTCGTATGCCTTTATAAATATCTTTGAAGTGTCCTAGCATCACTGTAAACCATTCAACATTTTCAGATATTTATATGACACGTGCGTAAAATGTATCCTGGCGATAGTTCGAAATATTCAAAATAGTGTTCACAGCTAATCCAGTTGAATAATGCAGCTGCAATAAAAGGCTAATGCGCAGTGCATCGGTATTGAAAATGTTTCCAAAACTATTTCAACTTCATTAAATACTTGCGTATAGCTAATGCACACGACTGCAAAATGGCAAAAATAAATGCCAACTGGCAAAAGTATTCGCATAATTAATTGCACGGCACAGTTTGTTTATAGATTTTATTTTGGTTTTACGCATTTAACGTGGAGGTATATGCATAATAAAAAAAAAACAATTCACATTGCACTCGCATTCATTAAATTTGCATATAACTTTTAAGCATATTTGAAACATTCTGTGCACATGATTCATTGGTCTGATAGCCCAAAATTTAAATAGAAAATTAAATTGCCGTTGGGTTTCAACTAATTTGCACCCCGACAATATCAGTGGGCAAAAATAAACAACAGCTGGTGCTTTTGCCATTTCGGTCCACTATCGCATATAATAATAATACAAAAAATACATTCGAAAGAGTTCAAAATTGGAATAAACCATAAACTTACTATTGAACATATCTGGCAGATATATTATTTATAAGTTGGTAAATTACCAGAGGAACTGAGCGTTAATTAATACTGACCAGAACACGAATTGCAAGAGGATGCGACCGAAATTTATCTGAATTAATTTTGCATACCTTTACACCACACAAAAATCGCAATCGCAATGGAGAGCACATTTCTAACTGGTAAATATTTGCGAAATCAATTCAATTTCGCGCATGAAATTATATGGCTTTTACAAATATTTTAATTAACTGCCAAATGTAATAATTGCCAAATGAGTTCGGCCAAAAACATTTTGGCCCTGACAGCTGCTGCTGCCGGGAAGTTTAGTATTTTTGTATTTTTATTTTAATTAAATCCACGTCGCTGCTTGCCGGTGGTGGTTAACCCACAAAAAGATAAGCCCCAAGCTGGCGCTGACATTAATCATTTTACCTTTCAAATGCATTCTCATTACGCGCCAGCCAAATTGAAACTTGGCCCGATGCAAAAGGGAATCGCAACTCTGAGCTTTCCCCCGGGGGCTGCGGCTCATTAATAACCGACAGGATGGCATAATTCTTTGTCTTCGCCCGATATTTATGTATATATATGTATCCTTTTATTCTTGGCTTTACCTTTCCGTCGCCTCGGGGGTTTCCATGGAAAATAAAGATGCCAGACCCGCCGAGATGTAACTGTATTTAGACGGAATGTACCGGAGAAGTGCTAAGCTCGGGCCAGATAAATATTGACCAACTAACGACTGACTTAGCCACATCGCAACTTTTCCAATTAAATCTGGCGAAAGTTCGTTCACTCCGTGTGCTGCCGCGTCTAGTAAACAAGCAAAGTTCTAATGAGTTTATTAATCAGCGATAAATTTGGCCAGCATATGCAAGCCAAAGACTACTCCTGGCCAAGTTGTCATAATTTCCAATCAGAGCAGAGTGTCCAATGTTTTTGCGTATCAGCTAACCAAATCAACATCTGCCTTGAGGCCAAGGACGAAGATTGTAATGCCCAAAAGCCATATACCGAAAGAATGGACTGGCTTCTAAGGCTAATTAATGTGTAAAGTGTCAATTAATCAATCAGTCCGCCGATCAATCCTGTCGGCCGGCTCAGTGTAAGCCCAATCCCGCCACATTTCCCATTTCGGCCATGAGCCATGAGTGTATTGACAGGATAAACTCAACAAGCTGTCGGAGCTGGCCAAGCCGAATGAAATGGCTGGCGACAATGGCTCCACGGGCGACGACATCGCAAACATAAGCCCAGCGAATGTGGTTTGGGTGGCTGGAAGGGTAAGAAAAAAGCTAGGCAAAACGAGAGCCAAATAGCTCATTTAATCAGTCGTTTCCAGGCAACCGTCCTTTTGACCCGCCAAAGTGGGAGTGTCGAGGTGCGGGCCAAAAGGCAAATGCCAGCTAATTATTATGACAAATATCAAACATCCGGTCGGCTGAGGGCGCGACAAGTTCTGTGTCAAAGGCTTAAAAGCTTAATGAGAAATGAATTGAATACACTTCAATTAATAGCATGTAAAGTGATCGAATGAAACTCGAGAAATATCATAAGCTTAAAATTTAGATTGTAATTGAATACCTTAAGACATACACACAATGAATTTGGTTACACGTTCCAAAAATATACTAGGCCTCAGTTTCTGCGGCTGCCAAAATGCTTCGAGTATTGCTGGCTCTATTTCGTCCTGGCCTTTCCATCGTGGTGTTGGCCAAGAAGATCTTGGCCAAACAGATACCTAATAGTAGCATGAGGATCACGGCATGGGTTAGTAAGATCTGATCCAGACACATGCGAACTGTTCTCCAAGATCCCCGATTACGGATAAAGTAATACTTATAGAGGCCCATGGCATTGCTGATCACAAAAACGCAGATTAGAATTGATCTGGCGTTTTTCCGGACAAATGGAACCATAGCATATAGAGCGCATATGAAAATCATTGATGGTATAAAGACCTTCAGCATTACAAGACTGCCGGCTATGTAAAGGGAAAAATGCGGATAAAATAGTCGAGCGGTTGTCGATTTGAACAAAAATGAGGACAGCCAATGTCCAGCCAGGAAGAAGGCTACATAGAAATAGAGGAGAATCATATAGCCATAGCGATAAAATCCTTTTAGGTTCTGAAGAGAAGTGCGTTCGTCTTTCGCATCTTCAATTTCTTTGGTTTCCTTGGATTCCTCATAAACCTGGAGGCCGAATATAAATTCAGTTATCACGACTTGGAAGTTCAAGCAGCCCCAAGAATTGGTCAGCAGACTGAGAACAGTAATCATGTTGATGGTAATAAGTTCCAATCTTTTCCTGGCCTCTGGCAGAGATTTCGCGAAATACACAATCGAGAGAAAGGCAAAGCAAAGGAATGACCAAGTGACTACATATACATAGGACGATACGGTTTCATAGAACTTATATTGATAAACTCCAAAGGCTCCGACCACCAGCGCTACTGAATTGAAGGTCCAGACTCGGGGATCATGTCGATGTCCTAGGATCAAAGGACGAATAACAGCCAAAACCATGCTTATATAAAGAACATGGTAACCCTTTACGGGTATAGTCCTCAGTCCCTTTGTAGTACGTTGCTCCATAATTAGTATGGCAGTTACTATTAAAGCCAGCGAAAGCCAAATGAATAGTTTGATGGATGGCTTTCGGAGTGCTCGGCGGTTGTTAAGGAGTATGGAAATTCCATATAGCACCCATAGGTGCCTAATTATGAAGGTCATCCACATTATTAGGACAGCGGGGACCAGTATAAAGCCAAGATTCCATAACGGATGATATATCCAATAGCCTTTCACAGGACGTTCAGCCTGAGCCATGATCAACATTCCAACCGGTAGAATCAAATAAAATATTGTGACATGCGGCACCTTTTGCAGTTCCATAATGGGAATTAGTAAAATACCGATCATGGCTAATATCAGGGTGGAAAGGGTCATAAATCCCCTTCTTTGCGTCTTTTCCTTTTTGGATAATCTGGTCAGCTGTAGGAGGAGGCAGTAGAACCAAATCAAGTAGGACAATGTATTGGCCACAATCAATGGAGTTTGATAATACTGGTGGTAGTAGGCCAAACATTTCATTGCCAGTTCTCCATACTCCTTACAAACCTCCATTGCATCCGTTAAATTCCCCTCCGATTTTAGGAAATCAAATTGTGCTGCATACTGATCTATTACGCCCGAGTGGAGTTCCTCAAACTTTGGCAGCCACTTGTAAAACATCGCTTTTTCATGACGGCTCATGAGAATTTCAGCTTGCGACAAAAGTTGTAAGACGTTGAGATGTAAAGCCACCGCCTGATACTCATCACTCACGTTGAGATAACCCACGGGCATAAGGGCTAGATTGTTCTTTGGCGGTGGAAGCCCAATTAAAGATGACATCAGTGGCGCCAGTTGGGTCTGATCCACCTGGGATATATTGGGTTTTTCGGGGAAGTTGGCTTCAGCATCGATTTCATCTCGCTTTACACCTGCTCCCCACATAAACAAGGGTGTTTCTATTTCCAAGGAGGTACCACTACCATGTGTTCCTGAAAAATACTATATGATTAAAGAATAATTTGATACTTAACTATAGTTACCTTCATTATTCATGCCATGATCGGATGTCAACAGGTAAGCCGTTCTACTATCATTGAAGACGCGTTCGAAGAGCTCATACGTATTCCTAATACCACGCTGTGTATACTGAAGCTTTTGGAAGAACCTCTTACTTAGTGGCCTGAACCGATGAGCAGCTATATCCATGTCGGCCAAATAGACAAAGAACACAGCCGGCTTGTAGTTGCTCCATTCTCGAACATTGTCGCCGTTGCTCAAGAAATTCTCCACCTTATCGAAGGCCCATTTGTCGCAAGTCAGCTTTTCTGGCAGGTCCCTTTCCATATATGAATCAAATCTCAATGGGGCACCACCATGCGACAGTTCCGCGAAGTAACCGACAATGTACTTGTGTGCCCAGCCGATCATATTTCTGCTGCGATTAAAGACGGTATCAAAATCGCCGGGATTGTAGCGCAAGTTGATCAAAGAAGCAGCCGGATCTTCATTGAAGCCGGCAAATATGGCTATGTGTCCAGGTCGTGTCATTGTCGGCGCACAAGTGCGGGATATTCCAATTCGTCCTTGCTTCCGGTATATGTCCTTTAAATCCGGAACATCGCTGCCATTGTTCGCCAGAAAGGTGGCTGCTCGCAGACCATCGGTCACAAATACCACCAATCGATCCGCTGGAGGTTCTAGGCCCATTTCGCGCATCGTCTTCTGCGGCACGAGGTTGGGCAGTAGATTGGGTTGGAAGTATGTGTTCAAGATGGCGCCCATCAACAAGATGTGCACCACAAGTGCCTGAAGCATCCACATTGTCGGAAGTAACAACTGTTAAAATATAAGAAAATTGTTGAACTAACAGAGTGGAGGTGTGACGTATTCCTGACCAGCTGCTGTTTAATTTTGGGCTGAAATTACTATTCTCGCCAAAGAATCAGGAGAGCTTGCGTTTATAATCAACCAAAAAAAAACCAAGTATATGCGGGACTATGTCACGGATGCCATATTAGAAATTAAAATGAATGTACATTTTTATTATTTAATAATTTTAAGCGATATGCGACTATATAACTGTGCACATAAAATGAACAGATCTGTTGTCGTCGCCCCACCATCGGTTAGTTGTCCTTTTCCCCTGCTATCTGGCACGGTTAGGACTCTTTTTTTTTATGGATGCCATAACTCTGCGGCCTTGTCAAGCAATTTCAATTTGCCGCTTGATTTGTGAGCTGGCGCCTGGACGCGCTGCCTTGGGCGCCAAATGCTGCATGTTGCCGCCTTGATTTACGCGCCTGCAATTTAAATGAGCTGCAAATTGCTGCATCGCCAGCGGATCCATGGGTCTTGGGGCAGCTTAAGTCTTTAAGGGTTTTGTCAATCTGGGCGAGGTCGCGACAATTAATTGCCTCGTATAAATCGAGTGTCTCTTGCTACTTTTTGCCCATCAGCCCTTTTTTGTCGCTTGACTAATTCACGTAGACAATTCAGGTGCTCCAAGATGTACTTTTGATGCTCATTTCGCTGGAATGCTAGTTAGACCAGAAGGCTTAAAGCCCAGCCATTTGTCAGGCCAAGTCGAGTTGTGCTCTGACAGTTGTAAGCCAGTCGACAAATAGCTGGCCGGATGACTGAATGGCCAGCTAACAGTTTCGTCTGGCAATTAAAGGCCTGTTTTGCGTCTGGCAATGGGCTAATTTAACAGCGAACAAGAGTTGGGCGTTTTATGGCCAACAGTCGCGTGTTTGAAGCGATTGAGAAATGCCATTGAGTAATTGGGCAGAGCAGCATCGTTTTTCGCAGAGAGATGGCCACTTTCTCTTCAGGCCATGGCTCAAAGCGCAGGCGCTCTCTTAGCCAACTACTACTATCCATCGGTTTTGGGTCAGCAACATGTTGGCCAACGACGGGGAATGAATGTGGGTTATTGTGGTAAGTGGGTCGGCTCCTGCTCGACCCGTTCCCGTTCCCGTTGGCCGCAAATGAAACGAATTGTGGCACAGCCTTTGGCAACATTTGTTGCCACACTGACCGGCACTTGGAGCAGCAGCAGCAGCATCATCATCACCATTACCAGGAAGCGAATAAAATGCCAAATGTTTGCGGCATAAGGCTGTTGAACTCGGCCGGCTTTCGTTTGGGAATATTTGCCCCATGCTAAACCAAGTCAAGGGCTCTCCACATTGCATTTGTGCCTGGAGTGTCCAGTCAATGAATTGCGAATTAATCTAGATAAATATTGGCAGGTCGCAGGCGGAGAAAAATATGTCTTGTGGGCTTAAAGGATCAAATTGATGGTGTTTTTGCTTATAAAAGATTCTAGGCTTAAGGAATATATTTTGGAGGATTTTTGGAAATTAGTTGTATGCCTTCACATTGAAATACAAGTCGGTAATCACAAACCCTATAGATTTTAAAGCCAAGCATAAGCTTAACTTCATTGGTTTTCTCTCTGTGCATCACTCATATTCGTAAACACTTGAATATGTCAGCTCGAAAAAAAAAAATATTGATAATTGCTTAGCCCAGCACTTCAAATGCAATATCAAGCAAATCAATTACGTCAGCCGTCTATCCTCCGAATTCCCGAAATGTGTGTGGGCGTTTGAAGAGCTAACCCCATTTAAATTCAGCTGCGTTTTGTGTTGACAAAACTTATCAACAATTCAATTTCAATAAAAAGTCGTGGGTTCTGGCCCGCTTCGCATATTGTTCGATGCATTTTTTAACACGAAATATTAGGGTCTGTGCGAGCAGGTGCGTCGACTTGGGGGGATCGTTGGAACGCAAAATATGCGACGTTCTGACAACTCCCCTTGAGTTACTACGCCCCTGGGCAGCCCTATGTGTGAGTGTGAGTGTGTGCATGTGTGTGACTGCTGAATTTTGGCATTTGAATTGTCACATCTGGTTCATGGCTTCGAACTCATCCATCAAATGCAGCCCGGCTGCTCCATGGCTCCCCATATAACACCCCTTCGCCCATAACCACCGCTCATCCTGTCATCCTGCATGCCAATGCAATCATTTTTATTGTGTGTGCGCCTCTGCCTGTGTGCGTGTCTCTCTGCGGCCGTGCATGTGTTGGTGTATCTGTGAAATAGCGCGCATAACCACAGCGACAAAACCAATACACGGCCAGAGGCGAACCTCCATTTTTTCTTAACCCAAACACACATGCACACAATGATACACATGCATCTGCCTAACGAGAGCCTGACAATGCGATTTTCTACGCCAGAGTATCTGTGTGTGGTGGGTGTGGTGTAAGTGTGTGCGTGCGTGCAGCGCACGGCTATTGAAAGGCAAACACAATGAGAATATAATTTACGAGTCGGACCAAAATTCAGCTTTTTAATGGCTGACCTTTGTCACGAAATCGCATTGCACTTGATGGCGCCGGTTATTGGATGTATAAGCAATCAACCGTTCGCCCACTTTTTAATTACTTAAAAATATTTCATATATAGAAAAATGTATTTTCTATTTTTAGATGCCCAGCCTAAAGCCTAAACTTAGCAAACTGAAAAGGTCAAGTCAGTCGGCAAAGCGCCATAAATAAAGTCGTATAAATTGTTTGGACAATCAGTTTTTTGAACCCAAAAATCTGTGTAGACCGACATTCGACCGATATCTTGCGTGCGTTGGCTTCTGCCCATGTGCATCGATTTAGCCATTATTCTAACAAGCTCTTAACAGTCTAACGACGAGACAGGAAGCCTTTACATAACAATCAGCCCAAAGTCTCTCGTTGTGGCCAGGAGACGCTGGGGAAGTAGAAGCAGAAGCTTACTTGACACCCGGCCCCTCAAGTAGGTCAACAATTCGATGATGATTTTTCGGGAACAAAGCCATTGCTGGCATTTAAATTTTAAAGTTTAAATCCGGCCAAAGCCAACGGCAACGGCAACTGCAGGGCAAACAAACTGAGTGCGTTTGGTGTGAGGTCAGTTTCTGGCTTTGGTTTTTCAATAAAAGCAGATTTATGCATTGTGCTATGCCGAATTAAATGCGCTTTTGTTGCAGAATCACAAACACCGAGAGGGCCATACAAATTGTTGAACAAAAATGTAGCAGCACTCAATTGAGTTTAATTGCTGGCTGTGCGTGCTGCAGCAACGCAACCGAAATAAACCAAATTATGTTCAGAGTTCACACACATGTAATTGGTGTCCTTTCACAAATTTATTTGGCATTATAAGCAAGCTAAAAATTAAATAAATGATTTTTCAAACCCACGAACTATGAACTCGGCGTGCTATTATTTATTAAGTCTGGCTTTATTTATAACTATAGGGTTGTTTTATTTTTCAGCATTGTGTGAGCTTATTATTTAGTTAGAGCTGTGCGATGCCCTCGTTGCAAATTTAATTGGTTATTTCGCATAAACAAGTCGCGAAAGTTTGCCGAAAAATGTCTTCTACCATTTTGCTCAGGAGCTTGTCAAGCCTTTGAGCGGCAAAATTAAATAGCAAAGCAAAGTGCACTGCTTGCTTTTAACATTCCTTTTCCCTTTTCGATATTTTTTTTTATAGTTTTTGTACTCTATTTATTTTTTTTTCCAACAGCAGCAGCAAACAAGCCGTGGCTGGCAGAGCCATAAGGCACAGCTTCCTCTTTCGGCCTGTCAGTGGCATGTGCGGAGACACGCCCCCTCCGGCAGCGCCGCCCCCGCACCCGCAGCTGCCCCGTGTGGCATGTGCAAAAGTAAAAACGAAGTTGGGCAAAACTTTTTAATATGCTTGCGAAATTTTATCAAAACTACAAAATTGCAGTAAAGTGCCAAGTGCCTGGGAACTGGGAGCTGCAGGAGCAGCGCCACCGAAAACCTAGGCGCTGCACTTCAAATAAACTCCGGATCAATTCAAAAACGTACCACTTTGAAGTTGATATTCCATACATTGAACTTATGAAAAAATAATAATAATATATATATAGTCATAGATTACACTAAACTGAAATAATATTCCAGAGCTGCTTAAGTTACAAAGGATCTGAGGTAGATGATATCCCAAAAACATATATTTCAAAATTTATAGGTTAATATCGAATCTCAAAATCTAAGATATTATTCTCTGTGCTCTGGCTTTGGTGTTGCCACTGCTGATTTTGGCTGTGGCAGTGGCGATGGCGATGGCAAAAGGACGACGATGCAGTCAAGCTCATGGAGTTGGCCAAACAAAACACAGTCAAGCGAAACCTTCAACTCAATTTGGCAATCGCATTTCTTGCTCTACTTCCGCCTATTCAACTTGACTCGATTTGCGTGCCGGCGACTGTCCCCCTTCGCCCCACCACCCACCACCTCTTTTTTAGCCTTCTATGTGTGAGTGCCCCCAGCTACTACCTCCACCCACCCCCACCTTGCCGCACCAACACACCCATGCTCCTGCGACCGCCTTTATGTGTGTTTAAGTGGCAATGCAAATGGCAACATTTTGGCGAGCACTTCACTCTTTGCCACTGACAGTAACATGACATCTTTCTCCCTTCCTTTTTTTATTTTTTTTTTTGTTGCCAACTTTTTGTGCTAAATTTAATTGCAATGAAAATGTTCACTGCACTTTTGCAAAAGCCAACCCGGCAAAATGCTCCTCCGACAGTCGTTGGGGTTACATATTGAGGCTCTGTACATGCATATACGAACAAGTATATGTATGTGTATGGGTAGCTAGAGATGGCGTGGCTGATTAATTGTGCAAATTAATTTTGCATTTGCATGCCAAATGAAGAACTGGAAAAGCCATGGCTGGAAAATCGTCAACTGAAGCGTTCCCAAGGCAAAAGAATGATAGCGATAAAAAACGGGAGTGGATATGTGTGAAAAGCAAATGCGACTTTGGTGATGCTTTCAAAACTTTTCATCCCGTAATTTGATTTATGAAGTGATAT
Organism: Drosophila simulans; assembly: GCF_016746395.2. Lineage (NCBI taxonomy): Eukaryota > Metazoa > Arthropoda > Insecta > Diptera > Drosophilidae > Drosophila > Drosophila simulans. Next base: position 23,637,117 of record NC_052523.2, on the reverse strand, counting down.
TGTTAGCTCAACTTTAAGGTCCTTGCACCACAAAAACAATTTTAAATCAGATAAGTGCAACTAACGGTCCTGCAGTTGCAAGTTGCCTTTAATCGTTTCCCTATTTATTTAAGTGAGTGTTGCAGCAAGCCAAAATTGCATGTTAGTTGAATTTTAATGGGCTAACTACGAATCTCCGACGAATACCATTAATTGTGCCGGCACCTTTTAAGGAGCTGAGTTATGTGGCAAATGTCAAATGTTGCGGCTCTAATTAGCACGGTCGGTCAGCCAGTCAGTCAGTCAGCCAGTCAATTGTTGCGCATACGCCACGTTGCACGTCCCATAAAAGCCATTGGCCACGTCAAATTAACTGTGCGGTGCGCTGGTGTCCGCCCAAGCACGTTGTAAATAACAACAGGACACAAAGGACAACTGCTGCTGCCGAGTGGGTGGCCAGTGGGCTGGTTGCCAACGATACAGCTGTATATATATATCGACTGACATAAGGAACCCACACAAAGCAAACGCAGACGTCAGCCAAGTGTAAATCAAGCGCAAAGTTCACGGTACACGATTGTAAATTATAAGAGAAGCTCAAGCTAAGCAGAAATTGTGACAAAGAAAGCCAACTATAGCTTATGGCCAAACGAGAATAAGATGCATCATCATCATCGCCATCGTTGTCAGTATCATCATCATTCGCTGGCTAGCTGGCTAGCTGATCTGCTGCAAAGTTTGGCCAGTCGACTGGCTCACCTTTAAGTTCAATGACAAGAAAAACACCTTGTGCCAACTTCGTGCGCTTGTGAAAATAATGTAGCAAACTTTGTTTAGCCAAAAACCAAATGGTTGGAGCGACGAGGGCGGGTATTGAACAACTTTTGTATACAAATTTCTATCAAAAGATTAAGCAAAGACAAACAAGTGGAAAGAAGCAGCGCTGCCCTGGCACCGAGAACTTGCCAAGTTTCCACAGATAACTTTAAATATTTGTGCCACATCAGGCTGGTCCTGTATATCCTCGTACTTTTGGTCCTTCAATCCTAAGCCCCTGGGCAGCCCATGTTCTGGATTTGGCCAGGTTTTTCAGTTTTTCAGTTTTTCGGGTTTTCTGTTCAGTTTTTTGTTTATGCCCGTTTTATGTTTTGTTAGTTTGACATATCAGTGACACTTTTTTGGGGGCCGCACTGCCATCGCTGCATTGCAACAATATTTTATTTTATTGCATGGCAAAGCTGTCGCTGCTCCGTGTGCTTTGTGCCTCAACCCATCGGCCCTCGAAAAAGCCGTCATAAAAATACAATTTTTATTTTTTCTGGCAAGTTGTAAACATAAATTGTGAATCATACCGACAGTCGAGGGAAACAAACGAAACAGCCAGCCAGCAGCAACAACAATGCGATATAAAATTGAAAACCGCTCAAGTATTTTTTTTCTCATCTTCGATTTTTCCGCATTTTGTTTTTTTTTCGCTGAGAGCGCGAAGATCCTTTAGTCAGTTGGCTGCCGGGGCAACTTTGTCAGGCAGCCGGTGGGGACAGGTGCTTGGCAACTTTCGGCTTTTGGGGAACTTTGCTGGCAAAACTTTTGGCGTATAAGTTGTTAATTTGCCAATGAAAGCGGGCGTTTGGCTGTGGCGGTGGTAATTCCTTGGGCAACTATTTCCCAACGCACAAATGTCACATTTTTGCTATGCAAAAAGTTAATTCGCTGCGAAATGGTTAATATAATTATATGCACATGTCAAACAGCACAGAATGAAAAGTCGATGACGTTCAAAAAAGCAAATTGAATTTAATTATTAATGCGTGACAATGGCTAATTGATTTAATATTAAATACAAGCTGGCAGTAAATATGTCAGCTAACAATATAAACAGGCTAGAATCATTCAAGAAATGTGCCACAATTATCACCGGTACATATTCATACATATTCAGTGCAGATTCAGGGTCCTGCATTCTATTAAGCTTTTAATTTAAACGAATAATTCATCGACCGCGCTGGATCAGTCAGGCGTACTCCCCACATAGCTGGCCAAATAAATTCACAGTCATTATAAATCAATTGTCTCCCCAGTTGTTAAAGCCCCTGCAGTTGCTCATCCAAATCATTGGCGCCATGACCAACCAAATGATTGAGATGGGGCCATGAATGAGCAAGTGTATGGGATGGAATGCGATGTCGTTGTTGGCGGGCGTTGTTGACACAAATCAAAGCAGCTGCGTAAATCTTCATCAAACAATGTTGTCGCCTCCACTGCTCCAGCTTCCTTTTCCCACCCACTTTGCCACTTTGCCAGTTTGCTAGCACGCTGCCCCACTGCTGCCCCGTTTCTCCCTGAACCAGGGGATATATCTCCAGCTCCAGATCGACGCTGGCGGTGTCGGCAAAAACGAATGAAAAATACGCCAACTCACGGTCAATTGCAATTCAATTAGACGCAATTAGTGCCTGGGCACGCATCGAGCAATTCATACATACAAACACACAGATACGCTCTGCATTTGTGCGTTCTCCTGAGTGGAGAGTGTAGATAACCGAGATGGCTGAAGATACAGATACAGATACAGACACTGACATGCCATAGATTACATAGTTGGAAGAGCTGACGGACAGCGACGATGACGGCGATTTTCTCCACTGTGCTAATGAGTGAGGAAGTCTGGCACTTTTCAAATGGTTTAGATAAGAAGAAGTATTATGAAATTTAGATTATTTTTTTTTAACGTATTAAATAGAAAAGATATATATTTTTATCAGTGAGTAATAATGATGTATCAACACTATGCTCTGATTTCTGAGTTTTTCCCAGTGTTTCAATGGGGGCGAGTCATGATTTGCAGTTGAGCTAGGCGTCGCCTGACCCTTCGCTACTAATGGTGTACTTGCAGATGAAGATACATTCACGGGCATAGCCACATGCTCATCCTTGTTGCTCCACCCGGCTCCATCTCCACCTCCATGCCCAGCCGGATCCCAGGACTCATCCTCATCTTCAGTAGCAGCGGCAGAAAAAGTATCTCATTAGACGTGCAGCTACATGGCAACGGCCGCTTAACTCATTCATCATCATCAGACGGAGGGGGCGGACAGGGACAGGGACTGGGACTGGGACACGGAATCGGTCTCGGAGTATGGCCGAAGCTATAGATACGGATGCGGATACATGGGATGCAGGCTTTATGACCCTCGCCGGCAACATGCGACTGCAGCTTAATTGCAAAATGACCCAATGAGTTGCCATTGTAGTGTTGGCGAGCTAGTAGTTGAAGCTAAGCTGCATCGGAGCTGGGTTCTCGTTTAATTAGTCTGAGCGCTGATTTCGTAGGATCCACCGACAACACAACAGAACAGAACACAACACAGAAAATCCCGTGACGTGGCACATAATTGGTTGCGCAGCTCAATCTCTTGTTTGATTTTCCCCTTCATTGGCTAAATATTTCATAGCCCGCACGATGACAGTGGCGAAAAAAAAGAAATGAAAGATATATGTATGTATAGGAAATATTATAAAACACCAAATCCAGAGTCACAGCTCTTGCTGCTCAATCGGGCGTGCCTAAGTGGAGGCGAAAGGTTGAAGTTGAAGTGCAGCCAACTGACAGGAGACGACAATAGGCTGAGTCAGAGGATCTCCTTCGGTAATCACATTACTGGCTACCCCGCGCTATCCATTTAATTTCAACAATGCCACCGACACGGGCGCATTTAATATTTCACGATTCGCCGCTCGAGCCGAGATACAAACTCAAGGATACAGATACAAGCTTTGTCAGTCAGCTACTTATGACACTTGAGCCCGCATTTATTGCTCGTTTACAGTTGGCCAAGTCAGCCGCATCATGCGGCCGGGATAGCAGGATACCAGTAAAGCAGTATAGCTGGAATGCCAGGACTCATTTATTTGCCATCCATCCTTTTGCGATGGAAGCATTCGCCTTGTCCTCGTCGTCTCACTCAGCCGGAGGCATTACAATGATTAGCAGTAAGTTGTCGTGACATTGACAACTTTCGCAAGTCGAAACTGTAAACCATTTCGGCTTTCACTTGATTCCCCCGATTCATGCGGTAATTATTTCTGCTCTCTGTCATGAATTTTCCATTTGGCCAGTCTTCCATATCACCAGGGGCTGCCATCCACAAAAATTCCCACTGGGTTAGCTAACTGCGTACTCGAATTGCTTTTTAATTGACTCGGTTATCTGCAGGCCGTTTCAATTTGAGCTCTGCCATGCAAAGAACATCTTCACTTTGTCTATCATTCTGTCATTTTTGCCAGGGATATGGTATTTCCTTTCCATCCTTTATCTTTTTTTTTGGCAATGTGTGTGTGTATTATTTGACTGCTCCTACATGACTTGCAGTTTATTTGCCAGGACCTGGCCGATTATCACATATAGGGAGGACACTCTTTCATATACGTTTTTGGGCCAGTTTTTTGCGGCGGAGTGGCGGATAAAGTAAATGGGGGGTAACATGTACAACTTAATTGCAGTTTTACATGCTGCAGCCCTGGGAACGGCAACAGATGGCAGAAGGACTCGCCCACGAATCATTTTAAAAATGCTGTAAATATTTATGCTCCCCTCGTGTGTAAGCACGGGGACACCTGTCCACCAGCCACGCCCCCACGGACAGTCCAACGCCCCTTGGCGGCGGTTAAAAACGCCGGCCATATTTCAACAGTGCAGCGTTCGGATTGTAAATGCAAATTTCGCATTTAGCACTTTTTCATGAGTGATTTAATTCGTTTGGTGGCGCTTTAAGTTTTCAAGTTGTCCGTGTGCTTTTGGCCTGGTTAAATCCAACACTGTCCAATATGGTCGAGTGGTCAGGAACAGAAGCGCACCCACAATGGCCAGCGCATGTAGACATAAAACGCCGAAAAGTTGTTAACAATAAGCGGGCGGACAAAGGCCCAAAGTAGCTGGACGTCGACGGGGTAAGGGTTAGGGGGTGCGAGGTCAGGGCCAGACAACGTGATCAAAATTTAGAAAACAAACACAGCTTGAGAGCGAAATGTGTGCCAAAAGTAATGTATGTTTGTTTTGGCCGTGTTCGAATGCGGGTGTGACTAGCAAATGGCCAATAGTCGGATAGCTGCGGTTGCTCTCCGTTCTCGGCCGTTTGCCATGAATATTTTTGCGTCAAATACAAAAACTTCAGAGCGAGACGATTGTGAAAATAGAATAGCTTAAATGCACCGAAAAAAATTGACAGCGGGAGATGAGATCTGTTCATAATATAAACTGAATTTAAATTGCCGCATCATTGCAAAATGCTTAAAATACAGTTGTACAGTTGTACTTTCCTTATCGATAAGCTATTAGAATATTGATGAAAATGCCTCGATAATATTTTCTCAGTGCCTGGCTTGTGGGTTCCTTTGGTTTCGGTTTTGACTCCATCTTTGGGCCAAAACACAATGCGTGTGCAGCAGCTAGCCAGTTTGCCTGCCTGCGACATACCACAAAAGGATTGCAAGGGTCTTATTTTTCTCCATTTTGGCCGCTTGCTGCACACTTTTCCTACGGTTTTTCCTTTTTGGCCTCTAGTCGGTTTGATCTACTGCGGGCTCTTTGGGTTTGGGGTGCCAAAATGCCCTGGACCACTGTCATTGTGGTAGTTGCTGCTGTTGTTGTTGTTGCTGCCGCTGCCATTGCTGGTGGCACGCAGCATATTTATGGCCAGTGGGTCAGTCTCTGACAACAACAACAACAACAGCAGCAGCAATTCTAGGCCCTGTGAAGAAGATTTGTAGCTGCAGCAGTGAAATTTGAAATTGAAAAATAGTTTGACTTTTATGAGCGGCGACCGACAAACGGCAGCAAACGAGTGCCGCAAACAACATTTGCCCACTGCATGTTGTGGGCAGTTTAATGTTGTTGCCCCGCCCACCGCCTACCGACAACCGACTGCTTTCACCCACTTCCTTTCTTTTTTCGGCACTAAGCGTGTGTGGCATGCACAAAAAGCATTGCCTACTTTTGAGCGCCGTGCTGACCGGGTTAATACTTCAGAACAGACGAACTGGGTAAATGGACTCCAGTCACCTGCTATGCCGCATTGAAATTATTCATTTTCGAAACTTACACACTTCACTTGCTGTATTAATCTTACTTACTCACTTTTCACTAAGTAATTAATCGATAGGCAACATGTAAAATCATCTGTAAGCTACTTTTTCACCCGCAAAAGTATAATTTTTTTCCAACCAAAAGCTTGTACGGAAAAGATAAATATACATGTTGATGGAGTGTGGTAGTCAGGCAATTCCCGCGGTGCAAACAGAGGGGCGGGAGTGCCACGCCCCAGCCGCCGTGCTCCACTTTTCAGTTAATCAAAAAAGGGAAGCAGCTAAGTTAAATCATAAAAAATTGCGGGGCCTGTTTACGAAATAAAACATAAAGTACCAACGGAATATAAAAGTAAAACTGTGAGGAACTAAAATAAATAAAAACGGTTTGGGTCGAGTTGAGAAGACACTAAACGGATACCCTGTACTTTAATGCGCCTTTGATGTCTTATCAAAGCTAATGCCGAACATTTCTGGCAATTATGCTACATTGGCTTGAACATACATTTTCTAAATGGGATTGGAATTCCAGAATTGGATTCCATATACTCCCCACACACTAATGGGTATGAAAATCTCACTGACTTTCGCAATTAATTAGCAACAAAATTCAAACAAACTCGAAAAACTTTAAACTCGCAACGAGCGCGTTGATTTTGCGCAACCAACTTTTGTTGTTTGCAGTGGCACATATATATGTAGGTGTATATATGTACGTAGCGTATACAGCTGGGCATGTCGGACATACATATCTACGCGGTATATATTGCAGGCTATATAAATATTTTATGGCAGATTTCGCGCCCATCGCCGCTGTTCCTGCTGCATACTTTCCGGCGCTGCGGCGACTGCGGCTGCCACTGACTTCCGGGAGTTGCGCTACAGACGAGTAATTATGTTCCACCAGCTTAAGCGCAGTGCACCGCTGCTGCATCCCAGCTCCGCCCACTGGATGCCCATACCAGATATATCCCAGATCCCACCCAGATCCAACGCACACACCCACACACTCCGCTGCAAAGTAATTAAAACGCTTGGCCCATTAAAAATTGTACTCCACGGAGCTGAACTCGAGAGTTGAGCCTCTGACTGGCAGCTGAACTCGAATAAAACAAAGCTATACAAAACAACTTTAGACGTCTGCGCAATGGCATACATTTGACTTTAATTAGCTGCCACGCCCACCAGCCCAGCATCCTCTTCAAATGCGCAAAGTTTTCGGTTTTCGGTTGGTTAAAAAATATATATATTGAACTTACTTTAACGGTCCACTTAGCTGGCCAGTCAGCCTTTTAAATGGCTTATCGTCATGCCAAAGACACTTCCAATATTTCAGGAATTATTGCTGATTTATGAAAATTCCAAGCATTTCGCAAGTTTCTTTCGATTGAACCACTTTTTTATGTTTGGCTACGGGGCAAATCTATTTTTCATGTTGAAGACTTTCAATGCCAGTGAAGTGCAAAGTAAAGTAAAGAAATATGTGCCACAAAAACCCCATCTCCTTCCACCAAAAAAAAAAAAAAGCGGGGAGCAAAACGAGAAAACCAAATAAGTGGAAAACGAAAGAGGGACGACGAATGCAGAGTGGCAACTAAAGCTCAGCAAAAAACTTTGTATTTCAATCTGTGCAAGAAAGTTTCGGAGCGCACGGCAAAAGATTGAATGAGTGTTAATCAATGGTAATGCGTGCTGGCAGCCCAAGGAGTGGTATATATCTTCTTTGGCACCACCGGTGAGAAAGGTAAGCTGGTGGAGCAAGTGCGCACCGAGGGCAAAGAAAACACAAATTTGCAATCAAAAATTTTACCCAGCATTGCTCCGGAAAAAAAAGTAGAATATTGTATGGAGTTGAACTGTTTCGAATTGCACTATGTTTTTTTCTTTGCACCGGCAACTTTGTTAACGTTTTCGGTGTCTTGCGCACTTTGGCCAACTGTCCTCAGGCTTATCCTTATGACCATTCCCACATATATCCTTGCTATGCACACCCATCGCTATTTTCAATTTTCTTTTCGTGGCGAGCAGCACTCCTTTAATTACTGCCGCTTGCAATTTGCATACTTCTCAAAACTGACTTGGCGCTGGCAATTATGCCAGATGACATGCTCGCCTCCATATCACATGTCCTCGTTCCAGTGACCAGTTCCCAGTTACCAGTGAGCACCGCACCCCGCAGCATTCGTCATAATAAAGAGCTCCAAAGAGACTCATTTCGGCTGACTTTGGGTTGCCCAATGCTTTTCGATCCGCCCAGCCGGCAGCATCTCTGTGCGGGAACGATTGCGGTGTCATAAATTGCAAGCGGATGCCGTCTGCGATAGTGTTGGCTTATTAGCCTTTTTAAAGCTTAAAACTCTGAGATCCTTTAAACTTTAGATGAGTCACTAATATGTATGCCTACAAAGATTGCTAAGACAATAAAATGGAATTAATTTTAGCTTGGTTAGAATATCCTTGTAAGCTATATCCTTGATAAATATAGCTGCCTAAGTTTCAATTCCTAATTTAATGGATCTGCTATTTCTGTGATATTTTCAAAGCCCAAATTAGCCAGCTGCTCTGTAATCCGCAGACACCATCACTGGTTCCACCATTCGGTGGGGGTTTCGATTTCACGACCAGCGGCTAGGCGACCAGTGCTCCACTCTCGGATTGCGCCTTATTGAAATTGGACGCCGTTTGTGTTCAATTAGGCTATGCTAATTTGCTGCAAGACTCGCGGTGGCAACTCGGGTTCCACGGCAGTTGAAATCGGTTTAAAGTCTTTAAACGGACGCTTTAGCACGCTCAAGTTGGCTGGCTGCTCGTCTCTGCGGTTATTTGATTTAGAATTTTAATGAAAATATTTCACAGCTGACATATTAGTAAATAAATGATCCGCTCCGCTGACCATTGTCCGCATTGACAAGCTGATTGATTGTCCTGCGTAACCGAAATACAAAAAAGAATAATACACAACAATTTCAATTGCGTTTATTTGCCTTTCGGGAGCAACTAAAATTTCAATGAATTGCTAAATTTGATTCGCCTGCCATGGATTTTATTTATTTTTCGTTGTCCTGCTGCTCCGGCCGGCAATCATGTAAATATTATTTTTCATCAACAGAATTAAAATTGAATTTGCATCCCAGCCCCCCCATGTGACTGTTTTTATTCCGTGCTCCCCAAACCCCTTGTGGCATATCCATTTTTTTTTAGGGGCGTGACATTGTGGTCAGAAATTGAATATTCCGGCTATGTGTACGTGTCGCACGATAATCCACTGGCCGGCAGTCAACTAATTATTAAAATTTGCACAGATTTCTGCATTTGGCATGAATATGGCGCTGCTGTGTTGTCAATCAAACATTGCGCATACGCCGCATGGGCCGCCAAGCCGAACTCAAAACGAAACGTAATCGTTTCCCATGCGCTTGATTGCATTTTCTCCTTAAATTCATTACCAACACGCTGATGCGTTTACCGTCGATGAATTTGATGACACGGATATCAGCCTCGGATACCAGCGACGACTTCGAATCGCTCTTAATTGCATTAATACTGCGGTCGGGGCGAGGACCTGCAGCCTTTGGCTCCTTCGTCCTTGCCCTCATCGTGCCCAATCTGCGCAATTCAATTTGTCATGCTAGCAGTGAAAGCTGAGGAGAGCATCTTCAAGCTGACAGCCCGAAATTCTCAATATCAATTTCAATTTAAAATTGTCTTTGCGATGGGGCTCGATTTTTGTCCATGGTAACCGAAGTCGTCAGTTCTGGGAAAATTTAAAGTCAGTTTTAATTAGAAAAGGCTGAGATCATTCCGGGAAAGATGAGAGCTCTTAAAAACTTCGCTTATATACTACTCATATTTTATTTTGTTAAAAAAAAAAAACGAGGCAGATATTCAAAGCATCTGCCCACACTGATTTTGCTGCCCTTTTGTCGCCATTAGAGCCACCACTCAATATTCAATTTCTGGCCAAAAGCACTTTAATGCGCGAACGTGGTCGAGGAGCCTGAGTGCTGTTTTCCCTCATAAGCTGGGTGTTTTCCCAGCCGAAATGGGCTGAGGGGACAGGGAAATGCCATTCCACGCCCACACCGTCAATTTGGTCGCTTCATAACCGTTTGCCTGTGGCGCCCCTTCGACATTTTGTCTCATTTTTGGCAATTTTTAAGCAATTCAATTTAATTTTATTAGTTTTGGCAAAACTCAAACAACTGGGACACAACAACAATAACAAGGTGACCCATTCCCATGCCGCACACATTTGGATTGACCCCATAAAATCAGAAAGTGTGGCATAGATCCGGAGATACACAGATACCGATTCGGTCGGATACATATTTATATGGCATTTGTTAAGCTTTTCATTGGTCCTGTCTATTTTTTGAGATTTTTATTCGTCTCGCTCCTGGCTCCATCGTCTTCGTCTCGTCCGCCACATAAGTTTTAAGTCATAAAAAGTCCATAAAATGCATTCGCAACTTTCTATTTTTCTACCCCTAAGCCCGTCTTTTTCTTTTTTGTTGTTTGTCTTGGTATTTCGCATTGCCCCGACTGGGTTTAGTCTCTGATATTTGATTTTATTGTCGTGATTGAGCAAAATGATGTGCCAAATGTGGGTCCGAGTCCGTGGCGTGTGGGCTTTGGGTCCAGTCGGCGTCCAGTGAATTATGCTCAAAAGTTGGCCACTTAAGCGTCAATTACTTTTACGGCTTAATTATGCGACCCGCATCTGCGGAGTCATCGGTTTGATATTTTATTCAGAAACGCTGGGATGCCATGCAAAGGGCACATAAAAATCGCACAAAATTAGGCGGCTCAATGTTTTCCAACTGGGGTTGATATGCGTGAGGGCGGCGCATTAGAAACAATTGAAAACTGTGCACAATATGAAGGGAAAGTTGGCTGCGAATGCACAAACTGGAATGCAATTAATTAATTGCATTTAAACGTTGTCGTGGCGGTGGGGAAAATGCTTCCTCGGATTTTCCCATTTCCGGTTTTATGTGCGAGAAAAGTTTTGACGACGGGCAAACATTTTTCACTTCCGCACGGAATCACGTACAAGTTGGCTCAAATGCGCTTTTCTTGTGTGTAATCCCTCTTATATGGCCCATTGTTTTCCCTATTTTCCCCATTTTCCCCATTCAGCCCATTCGGCCGCTTTGCGCATTGCCTTTGTTTTCACACGTATTGATTTCAGGGCGCAAACTTTGCGATAGGCTCCATGGCAGCCTCCTGTTACTAATTCAATTCCATTACCAACTCCATTGGGGATTTATTGGCAAAAGCGGACTAAATCGTCGCAATTAGCCGTCCAAAAATAAGTCAATCAAAACAAAGCAATTGAGGTGAATAAAAAATACAAAACAGCAATTAGCAAAACATCGAGCAGCATGGAAAATTCACGTGAATTCGGCGAAAGAGCTTCCCAACGAATCTGACTTTCATGGCTGGGCTGGAGGTGGGAAGGAAGGAAATCGTGGCTGGGATTGCCGCATTTCATTTCGCAATAAACTGGACTTTACTCAAAATGAACGGCCAGCCAGCGAACGCAATAAAAATGTGGAAAAAAGCAGTAGAGCTCCGCGCCGAACAGGAGCAGCAGCCAAAACCAACAAGCAACATCGGATCGAATGGAATCGAATCGAATCGAATGGTATCGAATCGACTCGAAACGAACAGAAACCAAACCAAACCGCCAAGCCAAATCAATGCCCGCAAATGGCACCAAACAACATGGGTGTGGCATGGTGTATGGTGTGTATACATTGAATGAGGAGATTTTCCAGGGGCATGCTGATTTTGGGCACCACCGAATACCCTGCAGAAATTTAAGATGAAGGATTATGTACGGATGTTTAATTAGCAAGAGAACAGAACAATAATTATGATACTAGCTTTGAAATCCAAAACATAATCTCTGCACATTTCACTCGCAATTCAACGCCGCAAGCTTCAGTTGCAGAAATCGAAATGAAGCAAATGTATTGAATTAAAGGTTATTACTAAGCTCAATATAAGCATTATGGCATTAGCTGTTCAACTGTTAGCTCGTTTGTGGTTAAAAAAGTCATTTAAAGCTATGAAGGCTTTAAAAACAAACTATTTTTTCCAATTCCCAATTGTATGAGTGTGGCATGTTGCTGTACTGTGCAGTCGAATTGAACGGTGTCGCGGTGGCAACATGCAGGTTCGTAAATTCAGAGATAAACATAAATCGAGCGTAATTCGGGCATAAAGCGCTGCTGCAGCTGCTCCGCGCCCGTCGCACATGGGCGACCCAATCTCGGGCCAGCTGTCCACACAAACGCGGCCAGGGACAATCGAATAGCCAGAGGTGGAGGACTATTTGCACAGATCGATTAAAAATTGAATAGCGGCCATCAGGAGGTCCTGCTGGCCCATGACCTGGGGTGGTTCCCATTCCGGGCGTACCACCACCACGGGCTGAGTAACCGGTTGGGTCGCAGTGAGACTACCGAAAGTCAGCGTGAATGCAACTCGGCCAACAGGTGTCCGATCTGACCTACCCCATGTCCTTTGAACCCCGGAGCCTGCGATGGCCTGCAGCTTAAAGGCGCCCCTTTAAGACGGCCCAATTCCGCAATCCGCTTAAATTGATTGCACTTCCTTTTTGTCACCGAGACGATGCCACTTCCTCGACTCCGTTGTCATGGCCACATGAAGCCCTCAAAATGCCCGGCAGGATGACAGAATAATGGAAGCTTTGCTGCCGGAGTGGTGCCAGAGTCCGGGATCCCAAGGACCCAAGTCTGCAACGAGTGCATGGGAATCTGTTAATTATAAATTCTCGAAATGGTTTTATGGGCAAAATTGTGAGTGCCATTTCCCTCTTAGCCAAGCTGCTGTTTGCAAATTTTGCTCGTACTTAGCCATGACAAATTCTGTGGTCTTATTGTTTGGCCTGAATTTCAAACTCGCTTCAAATTTAATTTTTATTTCAAGAGGCAGCACAATGAAACATAAGCAGGTGCCCCTTTAGATACCAGTAAAGCAATCAGCAATCCTCTGCCATTTTTATGCGAATTCCACTGATACTCCGATTTTTCAGGGCTTGTAATGGCTTAAAATAAAGGCTTAAAGTCTCTCGTATTTCAGCCCGCCCGCTGGGCTGCCAATAAATATTCCTTGGCAACGTTTGCAATGCTTCCGTTCCAGAGGCGGAAGGGATGGCCCAACACGTCCCAGTTCGCCTCCGTCCACGGAAGTCGTCCTGCAGTGAAATGATTTTAAATAACAGCAGTGGCCCGCCATTCCCCGGGTGAGCGGCTAGACCTCGGATGGAACTCCCGCTGGTGGACACACACACACACCTGCCCTCCAGTTTGTGCAGCAGGCAGATGGCACGCATTTTGTAATTAATGTGGCAGTGATTATATGGCACAACAGGCAAAACGATTAGTTGGGCGCATACGCATAATGCATGTCCTTGAAATCGAACCGGCAAACATTGCATTATCGCCAGCGGCAAATATTGCAATTAATATTGGGTCGTGCTCAGTTGACTCTGTATCTGAGTATCTGTGTATCTGTATATGCGGATGTATCTGTAACTGGGCCCGAGGGGTTGCGTTTTGTTTGTCCCGTTTTATGGCCCAACTGCACGCAGGGCCAGCTGTCGATCCCATTCTCGAATACCCCCCCAAAAAACGCCCCCGGCTTACTGCATTTATGAGTTATTTGGCATTCGGTAAGGACAATAACAAATGTCCCGATCCTCCGGTTCTCGTTGGCTGCACTTTGTGACGGTAGTCCGTAAAATTGTTTTGGGCTCCGCTAATTTATCTGCAGCATTTGCCTAATTTATGTTATTGCCGAGTTGTTTGACCGACCCTAAATCATATTGACGAATGGACAGATACCACGAATCCTGCTGCGCTAGTGTTCACAAACACCAACACACACACACACACACACACGGAAGATCCTGGCCAGAAATCGTTGCTGCCGGCTTTAAAGCGTCGAAGGACAACAATTAAAAAAGGGCCGACTGGTTGAAAACAAAAAGTGGAGCTGGAAATAAATAAAATTAACTACGAGTTGCGGTTACACATTCCAGTTTGCTGTTGTTGCATTTTATGCGGCTGTGAAAGAGGCGGCTATGAAAATAAAGTGGCCGTCCTGTAAACCCGCAGCTGAAAACCCCCTTTTACCGGCGGTCCATTCGCAGCAGAAAAAACAAAACACAAACAAAATCGAGAAAAAAACGGGAAAATTCCAACAAATACAATGCGCAATTGCAAAAGCGTTAAAAAGAGCAACAATGTTGTGCCCACCAAGGAAGGGGGCGGAGTGGGTGGTTGCAAGGTTGCAAGGTTGCCGGGTTGCACGGTTTGAGCTGTTCGACATTGGGGGAATGAATGTTCGTTTGGGGAAAACCCAAGGGGCATAAAAGCGTGTGCGTGGCCATAGAGTGGGATAGGTGATGCACTCCCTGTCTCCCTTCGTCCTGCTGGTGTCTTTGTTGCCTTTCACAATAGTTTGCGTTTTAAACAAATGGAAAGCGTAGCCAAAAATAAAAGCCGAAACAATTTTATTGAAGATTGCGATTCGCAAACCAAGAGACACACTCACATGCGAATCGACAGATACAGGTTAAGAAAAAACTAATTTTTAATAAATTAAACAACGCATTATGATACAGATGGATATATCTATTATTATTTTAATTATTATTTATAAAAAACGAAACAAATGACAATACAATACAATTTAGATAATTCATTTTCCATTCAATATCAATGCCTTGAAGTGGAAAGCGTTTTCATACCTCCGGGCTTATTTCTTTATACAATCATGTATCTTGTTTGTAGTTATATAAAACTCTTAATTTTTCCAGTGTACTTACGCACATACAAAATTGCCAGGCAGCCGGGAAAGGTACGCAAAAATGTTGCCAATCGAAATTCCCTGGCTGGGAAATGCACTACCGCCTTTTTTCCAGCCGTGTGCCATCTCGCAGAATGCGAGGGGGCGTGGCAGTGGGTAGTTTGGTCCTTCAGAGGAATAGAAAATACTACTCGCATCGCCAGAAAATCGACGCGTGTGCGTTGTGTACACGAATTAAGTCCACTCACTTCAAAATGTTTCAAACATTTCGTCGTAATAAAGTGCGTTGTGCCAGCTTTTCCGGCTTCAATTTTTTGTCGTATTTTTTTGATGGAGAGTGGATATAACTTTTTGCGCAGATCTGGATACTATAGTTGGGTTTGTTGTTGCTTTCGCTGACAGCAGTGTTTTAGTTATTTTTCAGCAATTTCGCTGAGCGAGCGGCACTCCAAACATAAAGTTTAGCAGCATGCCCCAAATTTTTGTGGCATCGAAACTCATACACACACACACTGGCCAGTAAATTACAGATTTTGTTCTTTAATTTGTTTTAATAAGTTTAGATTAAATAATCACAAACTGTTGGCAACTTGTGGGCTGCATTTTCATGTACCTTAATACAGAGTGTGCAGCAAATTAAAACCATTTTGCATACTTATTACATTTAAAATGCGAGATTAAGTGCAAGTTTGGTTACTGCATGTAACTATATTAAAGTTTCAAAACACGAACTAATTACTGAAATGAGTCTGGCTTAAGCAGAAAACTCCAAAAAATTGTGAATGTTTTTCAAATTCATTGTTGCGTTTAAGTTGGCGAAGGTCGGTTGTCTGCCCCGCAGGTTGTAACGTGTATTTGTAATTAAGCTTCCAGCTTGAGGCGACTTTGCGCATTGTTTCATGGTTTTTAAAACACAATGGAATTCGAGCGAAACTTTCGATCCTGCCAAACCTCAACATACATCCTCCAGAGCTGCAAACTATTATTTATGGCCAGCGCATGCCAAACTATTCGCGGACAGCAGTTGCTCACTTTAAAATGCAAATGCTTGCAGTTGGCGAGGGAGTGAGGGGCGTAGAAATGGCGTGGGCGTGGCCAGGACCTGGCCAAGATCAACAAGCAGTGTCAGATAAGATCCGAGTGGTCATTAGTGTCCGGCAAACAACTGGCGAGCCTGCCGCTTGCGGGGGCATGGAGAAAAACAACAAACAAACAAAGAGCGAAAAAAAGGAAAGCAAACCACTTGACCATAAAAAAACTTCACACCTCGCATTGTACACTCTGGAAAGGAGAGTGAGCGAGGGACCTGAAGTGTCCAGGAATAAACACTTGAAACTGCTGGCAGGGAAGGGTCGTCCCACTCGCATTGTTGTTGTTTGCCTGACAAAGGCGCAGGACGAAGGGCAGGACTCGCAGGACTCGCTCTAATGGGGCACAGTTGATGTCAGCAGGACACGCAGGCAGGGTGAAAGGTCAGCGGCCAATAACCATTTGAAGTTGGCATTTGGTCATCAGGCAGCTGCGTTGCAATCAACTCCACTCCTAAGCAGATCAATTATCGGTAATTAGGCGCGCGTTTTCAATTAGCCAACTGCATTGCGAGCGTTTTGCGGCTAATGAGAGGTCCTACCACACACACACACACACACACACACACGCGCGAAAAACACAGTCGCTTTTCCATTGGAAAAGTGTGAAATTATCGGGGAACCTCTCGCCCAATTGGCATTGACATTTATAATTACGAGCAGCATGGCAGCGGCGCAAAAGGACCAGAAGGACGAAAAGGACCAACCGAACAATGCCGCTGTCGGGCACTCAGACACACTCGATGGCAGCTACAGAGGCCACCCGCTACCAGCAACGGATACATCAGCGGATGAGCTCGATTTGGCACACACCCATCCAATCGACGGCCCGAAAAGGACTCGAATGTCCTGGTTTGAATGAACCGAAAGGCATGTTTGTGACACGTCAGACGGCGCAGGACTCGCAGGAGGGCGGCGCTCGAAAAAGAGGACCGCTGGTCGATGGGTTTGGCTAATTATGAACCCATTGGAAATTATAAAATCAATATGGCGTTGACTGAAAAATGCAGCGACGAGCAGACACAACAATGTCTGCTAAAATTATACTCTTCTAAAGGATTTAATACCTAAATATCTGTAGAAAAGCAAGCATTGAGTTTAATGAGCATTGGTTTCAAAGAAATATGCTGTAGGCTTAACATCTGATAGGGAAATTATTAATTAAATATCTTGATGAGTTGGCTTGATGATTTCGAGGTTCACTAATCAGCTGAACCATTGTATGCACACAATATGATGAAAGATAGCAATCTGTAAACTGAAATGCGTCAAAAAGAGAGGGTATATCGAGTTCATTGATCCCCGTCACGGAGCAATATTTCCGCCTTGGCTGCTCCTTCTTATAATGTGCAGGCAAATTGTTGCCATATGGTGTGGAAGTGGAAGAGCCTGATAACCTTGTTGTTGCCCATGGTGTTGGTGTTGCCGCTCTGGTTTCTGCTCCTGAGGTTGTCATTGTTGTCCGCTTTTGACACGCCAACATGACCGCAAATGAGATTCTGTCTACCTTTCTCTGTCTGTTTTTTTGCTCCCTCTCTCTCTCTCCTTGTCCCTTTTCCTCATACACACATACGCATTGAAGACCCTGCTCTGCATCTCACTTTTTGCCGTTTACGCCCACACGCACCTATTGAAGGACCTGGGCACAGGATAACCCCGACTGCTGTCGTTGTTGTGGTGCTCCTGTCAATGACTTTTCATAAGGTTCATTTTGCTGACAGTTCATATTACGGATTTTTCTTTTCCCACACTGCCGAAGGTGCTGTGTTTTCCTGAAAATTGAATGTTTAGTGGGTACTAGTTGGTGCTCGAGTGTGGAGTTGTGTGGCGGGCGGGGGGCTCATCAATAACTCGCAATTAAGGAACCCTCATGCGGGGCGGAGGTGTGAACGAACGACTCCTTGGCCGATTAGAAAACATTTCGAACAAGCAAACAAGCAAACAAACAAAGCAAACGAGTGCCAGCAATTTCCACTCACTTTCTATCTATCATTCGGGGAGATTTGGATCTGAGCCGACTTTCCCTCATACTTGTAGTTCGCAGCCGCAATCCCCTTGGTGGTTCAGTGTAATTTAGATTTATGCGCCCCGCGGTTGTCTTCACCCCTCTCGTGCACAGCGAGAAACGAGGGTGACTTCCAGTTAGCCATAGTTAGACAATAGCTTGATATTAATTTAGTAAATGAGCAGATGATAGTAATGACCACAAATTCAAAATTGTTAAGTTAGTAGTGTAGAGTTACTTCAATATTCCCATAGATAGCTAGCGTCCCCCTTTTTCTTCGAGTGCAGCTTATCCGGGAATCTCGCATCGGAGTCCATCTATGGAGAGTCGAGTCGCATTTCGCGTTGATTATGCTTGATTTATATGACAGGCCAGCCTCCGAGCAAAAGACCTTGCCATGAGGGTTGTTGTCGCCCGGAGAGAAGATGTTGCCCCGGGAGATGTGTTAATCCATCGCAGCTAGAACTAGGACTCCGTGCGTTTCCCATGTCGCTCGGTGACTTTTGACTTTGGTTCCGTTTTAATTGAGCGCCAAAGCACGGCTGTCCGGGGCACGCCCCCATAAATCAAGCGGCCAGTCGGCCTGTCGGCCTGTGAGTTATTCACTCAGCCACAATGTCCAGCTGTCAATCATTCAAGCAGTTTGCTGCGTAAAAAAGGAAACGACAATTTAACGGCAGTCAAGTGCCGCCCATCAAACATACCCTGCAAATAGAGGGGTCTCGGTCCGATTAGGGGGGCATCCTTTTAAGGGAAACTTCATTAGACCAGAAAACTCTGGCTGCCCCAGGGCCAAAACGGCAGGCACTTTTAATGAGCCTCGAACGGATTCAAGCCATGGAGGCGGGGTGGCAAGAAAATATGGCAGTGGGGAAGGGAAAAGGCACGTGACATGACAGTGGGAGATTTTCTTTATTTCCAGCTTCAAGCTGCGAGCCTGCTGGTGATGATTTTTCGGCTTGTGAGACATAGGAAGTTGTTGAAATCTTGTGATGCATTAAAATTTGCAAGTTTTGACTTGGCTTGTGTGTGTGGGAGGAGAGTCCTGTGTCTGAGTGCGTGTGAGTGACAGTTGTGTGTCAGTGGCACGCTTTTCCAGCTTTCGGGACACAGACACACACACACACTGGCATTTTATGCAAATGTCGCTTTTCTGCGTAGCTGCCTCGCTTTTTAATGAGCACACACACAATCCCACAAAAGGATGGCACACAACCGCATTAGTTGATTGTGTGTGTGTGTCTTATCCTCTCTCTCCTTTTGAGTGTGTGTGTGTCGAGTCCTGCGACTGTGAAGCAATTAAAATGAAATAAGCTAGGTTTTTTCACCCGGCAAACAAATTTCCACTGCAAGACAAATGCACAAATGTCATAGCCACACCGAAAAGAAATATCTTAAATGATGATTAATTTACAGCAAATTACATTTGGGGGAACTTTGGGAAAGCTATTAATTGAAAAATATACTTTCGAAGCATTTTTTTCTTCCTAATTTAAAAACCCCGTAGAAATAATGACATAATAAATTTTTTCCATTTTCTAAACGGAACTAGGATTTAGGGGTGAAAAGGTATATATTCCCGATATTACATTTCAGTTAAAGGTATATTTTTTCTGAAAATTGAAACTAAAACTGAGTTAATGGAGCATTTGGGGTGCAAGCACGTGCCAATTAGCCATCGTGACCCAGTGAAACTTCCTTCTTGGCTTCCTTCGGTTAAAAGCCAGCCCATTAGCCACTCAATCAGCTGGCATCAAGTATTGCTTTAAAAGCATTTGCAATGCTCCCATGCCACTTGGCTGCATTGCATTTGTTATGCCCTTGTTATCCTTGATCCTATTTGCGCTTTTCTTTTCTTTTCCTTTCCTTTCCTATGCCATTTTCTTTCTATTTTCTAACATTTCTGTGTACAATACGAGTGCGTCATGTGCATAGGTGTGAAGGTTGCCGCGGGCGAGCAGCTGAAGCTGCAACATCAACGTTGCTGCATAAAAGGCTAATGCCCCGGGAAAAGTGGAGGCCGAGCTGCCATCGAAGTGCCCTGGGTGGCTTGCTGGCTTAAAGGTGCAACAGCTTGCCAGGTGCAACTGCATTACCATGCGACAATCTGTTCCCATTTAAAAGCGGCGAATATTTTTATGGCCAACCGGAGGCTGAGTTCAATGAGCTCACAAGTTTTAGAGAAAAGTTGTATTTTAAACAAGCTAGTTGAATTTATTTTATAATAGTTTTCAGTTTCCTAGCAAGAGAAAGGACGTATATTAATTGAATTTTAAACTTTACTTCCATAAATATGAATCAATTATATTCAATAAACGTTTCTCGTTTTTGTTTTAAATTGAAAACATATTCGTGTTGCTTTGGCAAATGTTGCTTTTATCATTGTCCCTCAACACTTAACGAAGGCAACATGCTGCGAGAGAGCGGAATAATGGAATTGTTCTGAAATATTCTGGCGTGTTGTAGCAACATGTTGCATGTGCCTAAGGGCAATGTTAAAAAGGGAAATAAGTTAATTTTACCATTGAAAGCTGTAATTGATCTTATTTTCAATCAAAGTATTATTAACCTTAAGTAAAAATCTCGATTTGCTTATTTGCATACCAGAGTACTTAAAAATTCATCTATTTTATTTATTGTTTATTTTTATACTAATTTATTTGAGCGATTTTAAAACACCTAGAATTGAAATAGGTTGTCATACATAATACTTTCTTAAACATTTAAAGCGTGTCACACGCCCAATTAAAATGAACCAATCATGGCTAAGTGCATCATTAGCCACAGCTTACGACAGATCAAAGCCCGAGCAAAATTGAGCAATTCGGGCAGCAAAACCACCGGGCGATAGTAAATGCTCAAAGGCCATTGATAATCCTTCGCCAGGACGACAACAAAAGCTTGTTCATGCCGCCGACCGGGGGATAACTCAATTATGCGGTAAGTTATGGACACGATTCGAGCGACGGCGGAGTGGAGGGTGGCCAGAGTTGACCTAGCCTGACCCCCAAGGAGGGATAAAGCCTTTTGGCCACTTTGCTGTCAAATTAGTGCCTAGTTCGGTCCGCATAATTGGCCCAGCCGAAAGTTTTTACACGCAGCCATAAAAGATTTATGGAAATTATGCATGTGTTTTTTGTTTATCCTGCCAGGGCGGGGGGCGGAGGGGGGACTTATGAGCGTTGCCAATAAATCACATGGCGAGTGGCCCATTAATTGGCTGCAAGCGCGCCCGAGAGCCAAAACAACACTCGAGCAGTTGCCAAAGGTCACGTTCTGGCCGCATGTTGCACGAGGACTCGCACGAGCAACATGCGGCACGAGAGAGCGGCGTAGGACTCGTGATCCGAAGTCGGTCGCCGTCCGAAGTGAAAAATCGTGAATGATATGCGGCATGTGTTGCTACCCCGCAGCAGCAGCAGCAGCAGCGAGCAGCAACGAGCAGCAGCAACAACATGCAGCAGCAGCAGCAGCAGCAGCCGAGCAGCGGCAGCTGCGAATGTTGTTTAGTTCTTATCCGTGGCTCACAGCGTTTGGTTCGTCGTGCGGGTGCTGCTCTATATGTATATAGATAGCGTGTTTGGCTACATATATCTGTGCCATTGCTGGCGCTTGCCACTCTTGTTCAGCAGGGATTGCGATTCTCTAGACAGTGTGCTTTGAGTTTTTTGTGGCCCTGGCCAACTTGCAATTTATGTGGCTAATTAGAGGAAAAGGAGGCGGCGGCGTACCATTTGTGCGTGACTCTCGAACGGCGTAAGTGCTGCGCATCCTTTGCGTTTCGTGTGCCGCGCCCCTACCGCCCACCAGAAACAACAACAACCACAACAACGAAAAAGAAAAGTATTAACACAACGTGCCGGAAAAATAATAATACACTCAAGTTATCAAAACACTTGAAGAGAACTGGAAAAAGCGTAGTCCGAAAAATCTGCAGTGCAAAAAAAAAAAGCGAAAGGGAATTGAAATTTAGGGCAAAAGCGGATTACGAGCAGCAAAATAACAGCCAAAAGCGGAAAATGCGAATGAAAATGAATCTTCAAGTGCGCGGGCAAACAAACAGCAAGACTGAGAAGTGAGTTGCGGAAAATTCGGAAAAGTGCGTAGAGCAGATAGAAGGACGAAGGACCCCGAAGTAAATCATTAAATCATATGGAAATGTGAACGCGTCACGCTGCCTCATTAACGATTTCCCATTTTCGATTTTCCATTTCCCAACCAACCAACAATACCGCACTCCAGTTGCGTGCGGATCATCAATTAATTCCAGTCAGTTTTCGCACTTTAAGCGCCAAAAAAGGCAGCAATAAAAAGGAGTATTCCACACAAAGAGAGCGCACGAATTAATGACACAATAACACACTGCGGTTTCATTTGTAGTGGTCAGTATATATGAGTATATCAGTATCGCGCGTGTGTGTGAGTGTGTTTTCCAGAGTGGGCGCAACAGTTCGTCGACCATACAGCCCGCCCCCTTCGGTTTTGATTCCGATTCCCATATGATACGATCCGATCGGTCGCGTGGCATATAATTTATCACAATTGTCATCGTCTGGCGGGGCAAAGTGAAAGTGCAAAGATAGTAGATACAAGATACAAATTGCTTATGCAGACATCTTTGCAAATACGGGTCAGTGCATTGGAACAATAGCTGCGAGCAGCAAAAGTTTTGCTCTCTATCTGTTGGCCAAGCAAAAACATAAATTAAACTTGCCAGCTGGAAGGCCTTGAAAGTTCCTCTGTCCTTTGGATTAGCTAGCCAGGGAAAGCCAAAGAGCAGCCGGTGGTAAGTTGGTCCTTCTGATTTGTAGCCATAAGTCCGTGCTCCGGAAGCTACGCCTTCAATTCGCAATGCCATTCCATCGCAGCCCATCCCATCCAGATCCCAGCCAGGATCCCAGAATCCACAGACAGCCGGGGTTTGCTTATGGGACAGATTTGTTTGCCTTTCAAATTTTCATCTTTGAGTGGGATGCCGTTGTGCTGGTCACTTGAGGGCTGAGATTTATGTGGTTGCTATAGGAAAGGAAAACAAATTAGACCCGGAAAGTCATTAGTGTGGCAGAATTTTTCTTGCTGCTTGTGAATTATATTTTTAGACTTTAACATATATTTAGCCTGTTTTTTTAATATTACCCAATTAAACTTGGCTTGCTGAATTCATTCTATTCGCTCTTTTCTTACAATGCCGAATAAGATTTCAGATTTCACCTACGGTTTCTTGATAAATCCATTACTAAAAACGTTAAATCTACTTGCTGCTCCCCACTCACTCCACTCACTCATTCTTTTAGCGGTATATTTTTTGCGGGCTGAGCAACCTTGGCAACAATCCAGTGAAATCCTTGCATGAATTTCGCTAAGCGCCTCTTGCCGCCTTGCAGCCAACATGGGAGATTTCCATGTGCGTGTCCCCATTCTTGGATTGCTGGCTACTGCCCCATATGGCGGCACACATAAAAAGCAAATCACAAAATCCACTGTGCAGCTCCGTTTCCACCCGATGGCAAAATATAAGAGGGAACAGTAAGCTCTCATATAAACGCTACAGCCGCAGGATATTTGCAAAGCCAACGCCCCTCCTGCCAGGATCCCGATCCTGATCCTGAGCCAGTGTCGGCACGTATATACGCCATATGCCATATATATGTATGCTGGCCTGTCCAGAGAGTTCGCTCCATTAAAGCAAATAGAAGTCCAGAGCTTATACATATATGGTAAATGGTATAAAGCGAACTCAAAATCACCCGCACAAAGTTGAAAATATGAACAAAGCGAAACAAAAGCAAGCGAAGCGTAGCGTTGCAAAAATTGTGAACAGAAAGTTTTGGGGCAGCAGCATGGAAAGGAATTAAATTTAGGTAAATGCATTGAAGGAATTCAATTTTAAACAAAACGCTGCTAGCGTCACACAAGCGTCAGTTGCACATGAAATGTGTACTATGCGCAAATATGTGAGCGGGAAAAGGGAAATCGGAAGTGGGAAATGGGCATCACTGCTGCAGAAATGCTGCCAAACAATAAAACTTTCAATACATATTTTATTTGACTTTCTGCTGCAATTTTATGCATAATAAATCCCGCAGCCCGAACAATTGCTCCTCGCACCTCGAGGGCTTCGGCAAAATGGATAAATATTATGGGTAAATACAATCAGGTTGGCAACGAAAGCAGAAAACAGCCAGCGAGCGACTTGTGCATAATGAAGAGACTCCTGCATGCAGGATAAGCGAATGGCAACGCCTTTGGCGATAACCATTTTGGAAATTCCATTTAGCCCGCAATAAAATAAATCCAGTTTGAGCCGAGTTCGCCAGCTGACGCCGCCGCGCGGGATCACGCGTTCGGCGTGCATTTGGGAAATAGATGAAAATGAATCCTGGCACATTTAAATCCAATTAACGAAAAACGAAATTTACAAAATGCCAACGCGCCTCGGCTAAGCCGTGCAATTAAAAAGCTGGAGCACGTAGAGTGCAACGTGGGCGGCCAAGCTGAGTGGGTGGTGGGTGGTGGTTGTCGCTTTTCCAGGTGCAGCGGAAAATGACGCCGCCCCGCTCACCACCCCCCTCCATCCAACCGCACGTAGTATGCAAATTATTGCAAATTATCGGCGTAAATTGCATTTGGCTTTAATGAGTAGAGAGTGTCTGGAGCTGCAGAGCTCCGCCTCCGCAGCTCAGGGTTCAATTATGCTTCCGCATCTTGGTTTTCGCCACTGTTTGCATTTCATTTCGCAGCGCGCTGATTTATGTATTTTGCCCCGACTTTGCATATTTACATTGTATCTATTTCCACGAGCCGTATCTGGTAGGTTGATGGGTAGGCTTCGATTTTATTTGCGTGTTGTCACGTCGCAGCTTTCGAGCAATCGTCGCCCTTGTGGCCGGCGAATGTGGAAAATCCCCTCCACGGATATTTGTAATTCTAATGCCGCCAAAGTGCTCGCCGTGATTTGCATACGCATCGATATCAATGGGCCTGGAATTCGTGGGCTCCAGCTCCAGCTCCAGACTTTCGCTGACCTTAGACGTCTCAATTGCAGATGGATCTGGGATCTGGCATTCCTTGACCCCGCTTCCAAAACTCAAGTGTCTGCTTGGCGATGGACTTGTTCTAGGCTCGGGCACCTCTTATCCCACCATAATTCTAATTGCCTTTTCCCGGCTAATTGCCGGCAATTCTGGTCTGGTTTTGGACTCAATGCGCCGTTGTCCGCGGCTGTGCCATAATTTATCAATTTGCTCGGGCTGCCTCCGTAAACGAGGCAAATGAGGCGAGCCGGGAAAAACGAGCTTATCTCATGTCAAACACACTTAAGTAGAGGAAAAGCCATTCCCCCTCCTTTGGGAAAATCTCGTGTAGGTTGCTTGTAAATTTTTATTGGCCCTTAATGCAATAGAAACTATGGAGCCAACATGAACATTACCAATTGAATTGGAAATGGGCATTAACATGGCCATCCAGTTACATTGGCATCGATTTGGTATGGGGGCAAATCGAGTACACAGAGCACAATTTGCAAGTAACTCGTAGTTAATTGATACATTTATTAAAATATTATATCTGGAAAAATATTCTATCTGAATATGATAAGATTTTAAAGATTTAAGATAATATTGATTTTTATAAAATTCAATTAAGTTCCCATGTTAAGTTAAGTTACTTCTGACAAATTCTTAAATGTTTTACTTTTGATAATCCTTAAATATATAATTATAACAAAGTAATACAAACAAAAATCTGATAAAGATGCTCAAAGAATCTTCGTGTAAAGCAGAGCGAGCAAAAATGACGATTGCACTGATGCGGATTCCTGTTGACCAAATGCGATTTTTGCATTAAACACGGCGAATTGCCTTTACCTTGCTTTTTTATAAGAGATTCTCCACCGCGATATCTGCAACGAGCTTCGATTAATGTCTGAGTCGCTTAATTGGCTTTCTGTGTTGCGATTTCACCTGAATTGCTGCTGCTACTGCGGATGCTGCTCCTGATGTTGCTGCGGATGATGCTGCTGCTGTTGTCGCCGCGGCTCAAGGATGAAACAAAAAGCACAACGCAAGCATTTGCATTTAGATTGAAAACGCCCGGCGTTCGTGGGTTCGATTTGGGTTTGCTTTTTTCCAATGTCGTCCGCTGCTTCGCTTTGACTGATGCAAGCTGAGGAAATCAAAATCTCGCTAACCCGAAAGCGAACAAACACACACACAAACACACCCACACATGCAGGTAGACAATGGCAAAAAATGGCGGGGGAGAGGAGGAAAATTTGGGGAAAATGGAAATGGAATCGGTGCCCCGGCACTCGCTCCCCAGCCGCCTCGAATCGCAGCGAACCGCTGAATGGGGATTTTTGTGGCAAATCTTAATTAAATGCATAATTCGTATTTATTATTCAAATGCTGTTGATTTATGCAAAGCGCGTCGTCGCTGCTTTCATAAATATTAATTAGATTATTTTTACTTTTGCCGAATATGCAGAGGAATTTGCATGCCATCGATTCGAAATTAAATAACTATTATGGTCAAGTGGTCACAAGTGCAGAGTGAGAAGGTCTCCGAATTTCATCCGACCCATCATCCCGCACTTTGCGGTGCGTTTGTGCAGTTTGAAAGGAGCTAGTAGCCCTTTTGAATAAATTAATGTCAAAAGTACTTTGGCTTTTGATTTTGATTGATGATTGTGCGCCTGTATGAGCACCAGTCCCTTAAAGCTCCAATTCACGAACGGCAAAGGCGGGCCAACAAAGCCAAAGCCAAAGCCAAAGCCAACCACTTGGGCCGGGCTTGGTACTGAAGTGGCCGCCATCCAGGATGCCCAGCCCAATCTCCTTTACCATTCCAATCCATTCCCTTGCCAGGACGATGAGCCGAAGAGCCGGAGCGCCTCTGCGTGTGTGCATAGAAATTACGCATAAATAACCAGCCATGAGAATGCCCGACTTCCGCCCCAAAACCACCGACCACCACCCCTGGTGCTCCACCCCAGCTCCACAGCTCCACATCTCCTGCTGCTTTTGAAAGCGGCTGCATCATCATCATCTTTGTCATCCTGCTCGCTGCATCGTTGACAACGCCAATCCGCAGTCAATGACAGCCAGCCACGGCTGTGCCTTTGGCCCGGGCTCTCTCCTCATGTCCTTCTGACATGGCTCGAACAGAGCCTCGCATCTGGCCGGGTACACTAGGACTTATAACTAGTTCCTAAATTAGTCGTCCATATAATACAAGATCAGCAGTTTGGCGATATCATAGTATATATCTAAAACAAAGCCAGCAAGTATGGTTAACCAGCCATCTTTCTCTTTATATAACAGCAAAATAAGTAAACTTATGTATTCCTTGAGTTTCTGAAACACGACTTCTTGACTATAGCAAACTACTTTAAAGTCATCGTTTTTGTTCTCTGTGTAATCATGTGCCACACGCACGTGCGTGGTCGCATTATGATGCTGGAGATCGAGATGAAAATGGGTCTGGAGGAGCTGGCTGTGCTCGGGCGGAATGCGGATGGGGATGTGGTGCTGACTAGCTGTGGGCGGCGGCGATGGCGGCGTTGGAGGTGCCTTTGTCCCGACCACAGACGCATCAATCAGCTGCGTGCCTTGCTGCTCTGCCTTCGATGATACAAAATCATGCGAAAGTTCGAGTTGCTGTTGCCATTGCTATTGCCTTTGGCTTTGCCTTTGTTTCTTCCTCCTGTGTTGCTTTTTCCTGGTTTTTTTCCTTTTTTTTTTAGCTCGGCCTGGGCGTGGCCCTGTAATCAATTACGTGGCTTCATTAATCATGCAAATACCAACAGGAACGGCGCACCGAACACTGAAACAAGAGCAGTATTGCCATTATTGATTTTGTCAAGCGTGCGGCTGCTTATCAGCTAGCTGACGTCAAAGTCTCCAGAGTTCTGCTTAAAATTAATAAATTTTCCCAGAATCCAAAGCCACAAGACGACAGTCAGTCAGTCAGTCAGTCAGCCAGTTAGTGAGATAGAGGGGCAGACAGAAATGTTCTTAGTATAGCACCGGTCTTATCGGAGACATCCATTGTTGTTGCTGTGTGCCGAGCACATTTGCATAATTTCCTCAGCCCAGCTTCGTTTTGACAGGACTCTATGTGCCATATTCAAGGTTAATTTGTTTCGGCAAACAAACTTTGACTGCGCCCCCAAGTATGCTAATATTTTCGCTCGGCCCTCAGCCATTCTGGTTTTTCAATTTGCCTTCGACTGGCATTTTATTTGCAAAAATATTGAAGCACTCATAATGAAGTTTCATGCCATATGCATACACGCCTTAACTCACACACGCACACATGTTCAACCGGATTGTGGCAGCAATCGCTGGGGAGTCGAGAGAGTCCTGGAAACAGAGTCCTGGGAAATCTGGGATACGGGCGGACTGGGAGGGGCTGCATTAAAAATGAAAGCCTTTGGAATTCGCTTGTTAAATAAAATTTTATGTAAATGATTGAATGAAAGCCGCTCGCGCGAGCTCTGAATGCTGTCGTTAAAATGCTTTTCAGGCCCTCTTTGTTGTAATTGATTTTGCCTTCAATTGCGCTGCACGAGCATTTTGAAAGGGCGTTTAACGCGGATCCACGGAATATCCGTATCCATCGAAATGCACATGTCGCCCCTTAACCACTTTACGCTGTTTCGTTACAGTGTTTCCCGGCTTAAAAGCATTTAAGTCCTGCGGCTAGTCGCGCGCTCCTGTTTCCTGCTTCCTGTTGCGCATGTTTTGCATTTTGTTACCTTTCGTTTGGATTCCCCGTATATTTTTCTTACCTTTTTCGGCTGCCTGCTTTGTAAGCCCTCTTTAGGCGTCTTAAAAATGCAAATTTACGTTGACATTTAGTAGTGGCAGGCAGGGAAAACGAGTGCTAGTTAAGTGGCCACCGCTAATTATGTGCAGCCCGGCAAGTGCTCGCCTTCTCAGCCTTCTCAGTCTTGTGAGCCTTCTTATCTGCCCGGCCAACTTACCCGTGCACGCAGTTGAGTCCGCAGTTGAGTGTCGGGTTTTACGACCCGGTAATCTCCATCTCCGGGCCCTAAATTCCCAATGATGTGAGCGGCAGTCAAGTCGCTGGAGCGACAGTTGTCATAAATATGCACATACATAATGCATACCATCTAGCACATAATAAGCAGATAAATGCACTGAAAAAAAATGTATCTGAGTAACTCAGTAAAATGTAATGTTACAATAAAAAAAAACTCCGCAAGTTCCATATATTTACTTAACTTTTCCCAGCTTAAATTCTTATATTGTTCTCAAGTTTGGGCAAAATATGTCACTTTAGATGTTATTAGCTGAAATTTAGCGAAAAGAAGGTCCCTCTATTAAAGCAGTAATCAAACGAATTCCAGGAAAATGAAGCCTAGGAATTTGATTTTTGTTTCTCTGCACGACTAAGTACTTCTGTCGAATTTGTGCCCGCCGCATGTAGATTCCCCTGCTGGCTAATGCGATTTTTTTGAATTGACAGCTACGTGACAGCGCTTACGACTTTAATGACAAGAACAACATGCGCGACAGGCGGACGGACGGCGCTTCATCGATGACAAGTGGCAATATTTTATGGGTGACGAAGTGGGGTTGAAGCGGGAAAAGGGGAGCCACTTCCCACAGAGATCAGCAGCGGGCCAGGCCAGGCTCAGACGCTAATGCGATGTGGGAGCCGGAACATGTGTGCCTCAGATGCATTTTGGGATCTCACAGTTTCGTTTCGGCAGCGCACAATCAGCATTGACATTTGACATTTCGAAACGGACTTTGGCTTTGACAGGGCGAAAGGCGCGGCGAATTGCGGATGCAAGTGCAGCTTCCCCAGAAGCTGCGAGATGATAAATTGAAAACTCATAAATTATGTCAAATTATGGCGGGGCAACGCCACCCACCCACTGGCTGGCTGGCTGGGCTGACTGGGTTATCTTATTTTATTCTGCGCTGATGACGTTGTCTGCGGTGGACAGTCGGTGTCAACTTCAAGCTCGTTGCTCATTTTGTCAGTTGAGTGGAAACAGTCTTGACATTTATTAACATTTTCCGCCCCAAACCCCGCGACTGGTCGACTGCTCGACTGGCCGACAATTAAATATGATCATTTTTTATGGAATTTATTAAAGTCTTTGGTGCGTAGGTAGCTGAAATGAACATAAATCATCTCTTTATTTCAATGCCGTTTGTTTATTTGTTCTGCTGTCGGGCATGTATTGCCCACTGCTAGCTGGGCAGTACAATTTGAAAATCATTTAAAAAGAATGGAACTCCGGTCCGAGCGGAGCTACTGTGGCATCTGAATTGGAACTGGGCCATAACTCAATGTCAATTTGAGCCAGAACAGACTGTGGCCAGGCAACCGCAAGCCGATTGAGGAAGATGAAGCTTCCAGGGCCTTGACCAAAATGGAATCAAAATATATTTGGTATTTAAAATGACGAACGCCGGAGCCACGCAGCCCCCTGCTCCAGATGCAGATACAGATACAGCTGCCCCCACCACAGATTCAGATACATATGTATCCGAATCGTGTGGATTTGGGACTACTGGTAGACTGTAGTCTGTAGCCTGTTTAGCACGTTGCCAGAGTCGTGTGTTTTATTTTCGGCAAATGGAAATTGTATTATGTAAAACATGCCTCGATTCACAGGCACAACAACACACACGCACACGTACACACACAGATGTCTCTACTGTAACTCGTAGATACTCAGATACTCGTACTTTTGTGCCTTTGCAGTTGCTTTTGCCTTGGGTTTGCCTCCTCGGCAGCATTTTGCGGCTGATGCTAATTTTGATTTATTTAAATATTGTTTTATTTCCTTGAACTGATTTGCCTGGTTTTCGGGCAATTGTTTTGCTTTGCCAAAGTGTTTGCATTCCGACTGCTGGTCAGTATTTTTACTGTGGAATTAAAACAGATTTTAATGTGCCTGCTGTCTTTGCACTTGCGGCCATTTCCCGAATTTGTACGGATAGCTAGATACTTTGTTAGAACGCCGACATGAACGTCGACCCAGACATTCTGGTGGAGAATGGAGCATGGGCGACGGCTTCAAAGGAGTCCGTAGAATTCCGGAAACCTTGGGGAATATGCCGCAGAAATCCCTTTGGAGCCGACTGCATTTGTAGATTCTGGAGAAATATCTCTCGAGAAGACATTTTGTCTGGCTTTTGCTGTCGCCAGAGGGTCTAAATTTATCACAGACAGCCTCGATTTATGTTTGCCCTGCACTGCAGTGTCAATCCAACGAATGCGGGGCCTTGGATTCCCAATTCTTTAATATATGTAGATACATACTTTTATATGATCTACGATTTATTGCAAAGTTATAAATTCGTTTAAAACGTGTGCCTGCTGGCCAAATGAATTTATGAAAACAGCACCGAAATGTATGCAATAATCATTGTTGATGCATCACACGCCATCTGATGCAGCAGCTCCATTTTGGCCGGAATTTAAAATGCCTTGTTTGGCCGAATGCTGTAATTAATTGAAAACTGTTTATAAAATGCGAGCCATATGGAATTCGTTGTTTTTTGTTCTCGTGCATACATTAAACGTTTAATTATGCCAGCCTACGTGTGAGTTTGTGTGTGTCCGAGTGCTTTTACTATGTATGCTCGGTTATTATGCAAATTATTTATTGTGTGAATGAAATGTAAATTTTTAATTGATTTAAAAAAACGCTCTCAAATCGAATTCAACTCGCACCGAAACTCGGTCACATGTCAGCTCACGCGATTTTTGCCGCCAGTTGGCCATTGCTATTTTCCGGAGTTTCCCCCCCCCCCCCCCCCCCCCCCCTCGTACAAGGGGGAGGACGACAGGGAACAGGGGGCGTGGCAGTAATAGTAACTCTAACTGTGACTGCACCGAAACTGTTGACATTCACGCACAAATTGGATTTACTAACGAGTTGGCTTTGGCCAATGGGTGGCTTTGGCGTTGACGGTCGCCTGCTGTTTGTCACTTTTGGCACTTTTGTTATCGTACACCCCATCCCCATGTGAACAGCCCGAAAAAAAAACCCCGAAAAAATGCAAAAAAAAGCGAAAAAAAAAGGGGAAGAGGTCGGGAACTCGAAGCTTTCGCGCCTGTTATTTATGGCTTCGATTATCCCCGCACACAATGGGCCAACAAAGGAGCGGGGAAAGTGTTTGCCCTAAGCAAACCCAGTGGCAGCTTGGCAGCGTTTCCAAGCTGGCAATAAAACAAAACGCACACGCGTCCCATTCAGCCGGAACTTTTGGCGGCCAGGGAGGAGCTCCGCAGCTCCGGAGCTCCTATTTTCCGGGCGCAATTTGGGAATTTTCCGGGGGTCAAAGGCAGAGCATCGGAATCACAGAAGCAGCACAAGGACATGCCGAAAGAGGCTTTGCGTATTTTCAATAGTTGCCATTGTATACACACGAAACAATCGGAGGGGGGATGTTCGGGTTCACTGGGTGGTGGCACAGTTCCAGACAAAATAATATGAGTAATGCCAATACCATTCACTTCTTACAATAAGTAGATAATTCGAACTAAATCAGCAGCTTGAGAACTTAAATTTATCTTAAATTATTCTTAAAACAAAATTGAAACTTATACATTCTTTGAAAATCTTTGAAAATGATATATTTCCGCTATTTTGAACTATTTGAATGCCCACCACTGTTTCTACGCATATGCGTAGGGAAAAATCTGTGTGCTGATTTCAACGTTTGAATTATGATTTTCATGGGTGGAAGTTTTAGTTTGATTTTCGCCATCGTTTCGTCGCTTTTGTCACTGAGGATGTCGCCGGGGCTTTTGGCTTCGCTTGTGGTTTTGATTTCGGTTTGGGTGCCACTATATGCCATCGGCCATTCAACATTCGCTGTTTTCGGGTCTACGAACAAAATTTATATTCGCCACTAATGCGGCCACTCAAACTACACACACACACACACACCGAGAGAAAATGGCTTCGCTGGCTTGGGCTTGGGTTGTGCCTGTGGCCGTCTCTTTCTGCCCCTGTGGTTCCTTCTCTTTCTGCTGTACCGATATTCCCTGTGGCTCCTAAGTCGCTGGAGACTTTTAGCTGGGGCCATGTGAAAATGACTGAAATCGTATCGAAAATCAAAGGTCACTTTTGGGATCAATTCAAAAGGAATTGCCGCATTCAAATCGCTCTGAGGCACTTGTGAAAATACACAGAGAAAGCTGTTTACAGAAAGACAGAGAGAGAGAAGAGAGAGCGAGAGAGAGAGAGAGAGGGAGGAGCGGATAGGGAAAGGACCTCATATGTGTGCACAGATGCGGAGGCGAAGGATGTGGATATGTGCTGCCATAGATATTCAAACTAAATGGCGTCATCTATAACATGAGTACATGTGTGCGGGTGTGTCTCTGCTGACTGCCGATAGGAAATGAATTTTAATGATTGCCCCCGAAAAACTTTGGCCATAGCTGGCTAGATGGCTGAATGGCTTGTTTGTCCCGGCGAAAAGATGGTCGGAGCAGGACGAGGTCCTTTGCATATCGCCGCCTGATTGCTTGTTGTTCCTGCGAGGCAGCCCGAAAAGTTTGCACATTAAACTGTTTATTTTAAGTAGCCGATAACTGGAGTGTGGGCCAAGTGTGCGTGTGTGTGAGTTCGAGTTGAACCCCTGACCCCAACGCCCCAGCATTTTGCCCATTGCGTAGGGGAGGTGTGGCGCAAAATGCAAACAATTTTCCATGATGCGGCACGTGCTACGCCTCAGCCATTTCACTCGTGCATCTTGCCGCCTCTCAGCTGCTGGCAATATGTCAAGAATCCGCGATTCCATTGCCCCTTCGCTCGGTTTATTTCTGGCCCGCGGGCTAATTAAAAATATCTGCTCTTTCGACTCTAGAAAGCATATAGAATGCTGAATCTAGAATGCCATATGCAAATGCATTTGTGTCATTCGCTATTCATGACTATTAATTAAATGGCCAAGTAAATATTTCCCCGACATACTTGGATAGACACTTGAAGCAGCAGTCATTTTTCCCCGAGGAGAAATAGATTGCTACCCCTGCCAGAGTCTATAATTGGTTTTGGCTTTTCCGAGAAGGGTTCCCTTTTTGGCCCCCATCCGATTTCTCAGTGCTCCTCCTTACCAACTCCATCCCCCCAATCTGCTCTCAATTTACTTTTAATTTGATTTCTCAGCGCTTGGCGCTTTGTTTATTTTTCTAATTAATACGAAAACAAGTTGCAAGTTGTTCTGTTCTATTTCGTTGGCCAGCAGCCAGGTAGTCCCCTTCTCGGGCCACCAGTACACCAGTCCGTCACTCGTCGGATTCCCAGTGGGATAAGTGGATTAGCACAGTTTGGACCACTACCACTAGCCACTAGCCTTATATATACTACATACATACCTATGTACCACAACTAACGCATACAGCAACGCTTAACGCCGCTTTAAGAAGGCATAATTAATTAGTTATGGCCGATGGTTGGGGCAGTGTGATGTGTGCTTTTTGCCGTCGACCTTATCGCAGCTTTCCGATAAGAGAATAAATAATGAAAGATAAACAAAGTCAGTCAAGGCTGAGACAAGCTAACAAAAACAAGACCAAAAGGACATCTGCGTTCTGTTCTCGTGGCATGAGTTGCTGGGTGGCTGTGGGTGTGGTTGTCGTTCTGGGTGTGGGTGTGGGTTAAACGTCATGTGTTTTAAATGAAATGATCCCTGTCACGCCCCCTCAGGCCAACGGCCTTTTGTGTAGCCAGGTGACAAGCTGAAATCTTAAAGTTGACATCTGCTACCCCCGCTTCGGCTGGCAATGGAAAAATGAAAATGTAGACGCCCCAACTACCTTGAAGTAAAATTTAATTATTGGCAATGCCAGCGTTGAAGGCTTGATAAATTAGATATTTAATTCGGCGAACAGGAGAGTATAAAAATGCAAAACACAAGAAGCGACCGTTAAATAATTGTTTCTGACAAAAAATTCCGACCACGAAAAGGGTTCGTCGACCGAACCAAAATGGGTGAAAAAATCGGTCGAAACTTTGGGCTCACCCACGTTTTTTTGTTGGCCTGAAAGTTGAGAGCTGAAGATTATTAATTGAAGGATTAGAAGGCGTTCAAAGGCAAATGCTGTGCGGCTTGCTGGCCAACTAACTTCAATTTAAATTCAAATTTCGGGCTCGGCCCGGGACACGTGTAAATATATTTGGCAATTTAAAACGTTTAATTTAATTGCAACAGCTGTTATTTCAAATTGAAGAAACGGCAAACTTTGTCGCTAACAAATGTGTTGGCATTAATAAAGACCGGAAGTTTGTGCGGAGATATGCGAACACCAAATTAAAGCCAGCCAAGAGTGTGTAAATAAATAAGGAATCGCCGACATGATTGACGGATGAGCCGGGATTTGGAAAAGGGGTAAGGATAGGGTAGGGCATGTGAGCCAAACTTGGGGCCATGGCCCAAATGAAAGTCTGCCGCAGAAGCGCCACCTGTGATCCTGGCGCATGTTGTCAAATTTAAGGTAAATTTGGTGGCAACCGCAGCCAAAGCGGCAGCCGTCGTGTTTACCCATTTGGTTTATTTATATAAAGCTGTCAGGGCGTTTGCACAGGTGAGGGGAGCGAATCACTGGCTCCTCGGCGTCCACATGCCAGGCGACCAGTTCCACGACTCGCTTCCCTCTGACTGACAGTCGTCCAGGGACGAGTAGAGCTTTGTATCCAGCCCATACCCTAGCCATTCTGGCCACAAACTTTTCTCACACACCGCCCCCCTTGTGACCGTGTGCGTGCACTAAATTAGTCAAATGGAGTAGTTTTTTATGTAATTTCCCTTTGTGATTTCCGGATTGCACAGGAAAATGGCCCAAGGCGTCCGAACACAAAGATAAAGTGAATTGCGGCAGCCCATTGTCCTTGTTTTTTAAACCTTTTGTGCCGTGCTATCGCAGCTACTCATTCTCCGAGGCATTAATCAAACTTCAGGTGTTTTTACTCTGAAATATTGAATTTTAACGAAAAACTATAAAAGTTGCAAAACCCGAAAGTCGTACATTACTTTTAAGAACTTGTTTCGACTTAAATAGGAATACATTTATAAAGCTCTTACCTACTAGCATTTCCTTAGTTTCCTCTACTGTTTTGCTACACATTTAACTTAAAAGCCAAAAGCCGAAGAAAAATGAAAAATTCGAAGGGAGTAAAATCAAAGACTGTAATCTCTCAATGAAAGAATGAGAAATTGAAGTGCCCACTATAAACACATGAATAAATTCTTATATGAGGAGCTATATGATGTACGACAAGGAGCCTTCGACATGGAGCTTGCTCCTTTGTTTGCCTTGGCCGGCTGCCCAAACATGAGCTTGGAATCCACTGAGTGCGAACGAACATCTATGGCAAAAACATACAAAATATGTAAAAAAAAAAATGAAAAAGAAAAACTTCAATCAATGCAGGGGACGCAATGAGGCCAAAAGGTCAGTGCCTGGACGGCAAATATTTATTTAAACAAGAATCAAGCGAAAAAAAAATATAAAACATACACTCGCACGCAAAGCAGTATACAAAAAAATAAGCGAGGGAAAAGCATATTTAATATTTACCCGGAGCGAAGGGGATTTGATTAAAGCATTTTTGCATGCGCCCACCTTTGTGCATTAATTTTTAATTTTCATTACACAGAATGTTGCGTATCGTCTTGCCAATTATCGGGAATATTCAGTACGCAACGCATGAGAAAAACCGACTGGAGCGTGACAAATAAATTAGGCCAATTATATTGAATTGTCTGATTGATTCGACCAACTGCCTTTTGCCGGCCTAATTGTTATTTTTTCTGCCCGCTCTTGCGGACGATGTTCTGCATTAATTTATGTTTTTTCATAAGACGCCGCCTGCTGATGTAATAAACGCATAAAGGATATTAATGAGCTGCTGTTTGCTTATCCTCCGCCGCTCCATGCTCACCCGATTTGCTTTTACTTCAGCTGAAAAGGCAACTAATTGCTTACTTACACACACATATGTAGTGGTGGTGTGGTGGGAAGTGGGCACTGGCATAGAAGGAGCAGAACTTATTGCTCATGCTGGCAGGCTCTGTTCTCACATATTTCACAAATTGCGCATACGACATGTTAAACGCCTCGCACGCACACCACGCGCCAAACACACGCTCCAAGTCACGGGCAAGTCAGCGCCAAGCGCATTATCAGGCCATAGTGGGCAGGTTGGCGGCTCCTCTGCCCTGGCATCCGCTACTCACTGCTGGCTCCTTTTGTCATAATTCAACTTTTATTTATACACACAAACAGATACACTGAAAAGTGGTATGGGATGTCATGCCAATAATAGCTTGGCATGACAAATAATAAGGCATTCAAACTACTTATCTTTATAAACGTTTATTTATTCCCATCTTTCATTTAAGCGCATAAATTTTTGTAACACAAAATTCCTCGCAGTGCACCGCAACAATGCCAGCGAAATGTTCTTTGAATGGCGCTAAAAGTATGCCGCATGGTGTAATAACACGCGTCGTCGCCAAGAAGTTGGCGCTTCTTGTGGCGCTTCAGCTGCTCCTCAGCTGCTCCCGTTGGTCCTGTTGGTCCTGTTAGTCCTGTGACAGTGACAGCAGCGGTACTTACGCTTGTCAGACGCATGCTTATGATATATCACACGCTGGCACATTCGCCGTTCGAGGAGGAGCCCCCTTAAGCCCCCCTTTTTTGGGTTCTGCTCCCAGCTGGCCGATAAGTGGAGGAGGCTGTCACTTAGATTCACACTGCGTCTATCTGTCGCCTGCATGCGTTGACTGACTGACTGCAGCTGAATTTATATTTTATTTCATTTCATTTCATATTATTTTATTTCAAAATTTATGCCAGCTGCCATCGCCCGCTTACGCCGAGAGTTATGCGTCTTTGACTTTATTGAGCATGTGGATTGCACAATGCATGGGGGAGTTCTCTCACCCCAGATTGCCATCCCATTCCCGATCCCAATCCCAGTTCCATTTCTATTCCCACACGCAATCCCGCCTCCTTGGCCCCCTCCTCCATTACCATATGGGAGTGGCCTGGGGCGCGGGGGTTTTTATGCGGCGTTAAATCTTGAGGAAATTGTGTCACATTATGATGAACATTTATGGCAAAGTTGAGCATTTGCCCATAAATTTGTGAGCCCTGATGACGGGTTCCCGGATTCCCGGATGCCCTGGTTCCCTGGCTCGCCGACTGGGTGCAGGAGTGGTAGCCGGGCCTAACGATGATGGAGTGGCTGTGGTAATTTGACAAGGCTAAAATCTGCAAAGACGCACGATGCCTGATAGGTGGGCGGATGAATGGCACTACTAGCACCTGACCAGCAAAACCAATCAATAGGCAAATAAGCAAGTAGGCAAGCAGACATGGCCACTGCCTGCGGCTGGCAGCTACCAAAATAGCCAAATGCCAGAATGGCCAGCAGATCAGATCAGCCGGCTTTCTCAGAGGCTTTCGTTTGGACAAACTGTGCTATTTTCGACACACAATTCCTTATAAATTGGACAACTAATTCTTTGTCGGTAAATGCTTCCCAACTTGGACTAACCGGACTAACTGGGGCTTTAAGCGTCAGTAGTTGGCCATAGTTATACGATACTCGGCAGCAACAACGCCTGGAAGTGAAATTAAACTTTTCCCTCCGGTCCGGGGAAAATCCCTTTCATTAGCCTTGTCCCCTCCTGTTTTGTGTTCGAATTGGCAAACTTTTTTAATTAGCAAATCTTCCACTTGGTGTCATTAAAGTTCAGGCCGAAACGTCACAATGCAACTGCGAAGTCGTCTCTCGTCTTTCGCCCTTTCTCACTTCGCCTAGTTAATTAATCAGCAATAAAATATGCTAACTGAATGCCACAGATACGCAGCAAAAGGCAGCGGCAGCTGACTCTATAGGACTATATATACACCCGATATTTTTGTGTAGCTTTATCCCTAAGGGGCAGACAGATGGAGCAACATGCGTTGCTTGTCGGAAATTTACTAATGAGCAAAGTTTGACTGTCAATAGCCTCAGTTCTCACCCCGGTTAATTTATGGGCAGGTAACAAGAAAAGAGGGAATAAAGAAAGCATGAAATACAGGTACACCGGGAGAAAGTACTCATCTGCATTCATAAAGGAATAAATGTACTCTGCATTAGTATCCAACATATATTTTTAAAAGAATTTTTAGCCGTGTAAAAGCAAAAGCATATGGGCCGTGGTATATCCGCCCCTTAAAGAAAGGCAGGATTTCAAGTTATTATCTTTTAATCAAATGGCATCATACAGATTTATGAACTTTTCGCGAAGAACATATATTATTTATTTGCACTCCTTGGCGCACACATCAATTTCGCAAGTGTGTGTGTGTGTGTGCTCCACAAATGCTCATTAAAACCGTCGTAACACACACAAACGCACTCAGTAGAGAAAGAGAAGAAAGTTGTCGCATGGTTGCCGATACAAAATGTTGCATAATTAAGCGAGCACGCGTTTTCTGGGTTAAGGTGAAAGTGAGAGGTCCTGCAACCCCCGACTCGTCTTCACTCCATTAATGCAACACCAGTGGGTTAAGGGCCAAGTAAGCGTGACGCACGAGCGGTTTTCATCGGGGTTGCACAGCAAGCTGGAGTATATTTTGGCTTATCAATTTTGATGCGTTGTTTAATTGTCGACACTCGTGCTCCTCGAAAACACGCAATTAAAAGGCGCAGCGGCAACATTTGGCTAGGTGATAAAGCAGCACTCAGCGAGGGCTCGATTTTATGGGCCAACAAACCGGGGGTTAAGCAGATGAGAGTCGAGAGTTCCAAGTTACGAAGGGGGTGCGGTTCCTTGGGGGTGGGAAGGTCATGCCTCAGCTGCTGGCGAGCACATAAATCTACAGCCTTAATTACGCATCTCACATTGAAACGCGCCATTAATCACACTTCATCGATGCGCTGGCCACATAAAACAACCAATTTCGAGGAGTGTACTCCCCTCGAATCCTCCGAATGCTCCGACTCCTTTGTGAGTCAGTCTTATGGGCTCCTCGATTCCACTTCTGGACTTACCCTTTTCGACCAGCTCTTTACGAGCCCAATTTGACTGACGTCCAACGTATAAACATTTTTATTAGCACTTTTCATATTTCTGCCAGCCACTTGCTACAACACTTGAATTAAAACCGTGAATTAAATATATTCCATACGCGATCTAAAAACATACAATATATTGAGTCTCTATAAAATAGCTTTTCGGAAGTGAATTCTTTCTTTTAAATACATTTTTACTTTATTTTTTTCTTGTGTACCTCCCCCAAGAAA
This sequence comes from Drosophila simulans, assembly GCF_016746395.2. Lineage (NCBI taxonomy): Eukaryota > Metazoa > Arthropoda > Insecta > Diptera > Drosophilidae > Drosophila > Drosophila simulans. Next base: position 23,596,817 of record NC_052523.2, on the reverse strand, counting down.
ACAATCAGCACTTGCTCATGTTTTGACGTTTGGTTTTCTATTCGCAGGGTTCCCGACCAGCAATCCACCGAAATAAAAAAAAGAAAGGAATGTCCATAAAAGGGCGAATAAACATGTAAAAGCACATTAAGCGATGCTACGGACTTGATCTGACTCACACGGACATGCATTCGTAAATGTCGGCGGAAATGCTCTTTTTATGGGCCACGAGTACATTGGCGCTTCATTAAAGGCAACGGCGGAAGCGGAAATAGCCGAGCGGCCATAACAAGGAGACGCGTGTTTATTGGCGCCAGGTCAGAAGCGCAGAAACGCAGAAACCCGAATTGCCAACTGCAAGCTGGCAAGCTGCAACATTCTGTACTCCTCGGCAATACTTGTATACTCTCGCTTGTTTCTTTGACACTTTGGTCAAATTGAAGTTTGCCACATAAATGACGAGACGGTCTTGCGTTTGGCACAACGCACCGCAAGCACGACAAAATGACAGCCATGCAGCTTTTATTGCCAACAAGCGGAAAGCCAACAAATACACTGGAAACCGAGACAACAGCCATGCAAACGACATATTGGCCAAGACAAACCGGCAACAGCAACAGCAAAAGCAACACGAACTGCAAGTGCAACATCAACACACATCGAAAATCACGGACGAGATGCCCGGACAATGGGAAAACGATTTGGGCTGTCGGCTTCACGTTGGTCCTGTTGACTTGCCTGCAGCAACTGAAATCGGTTTCGGCGGACGAGGAGTCGCAGGATTTTCAAAAGAACAGTGAGTACCAGCAGCAACCACCAGCAACAACTGTATTACTCGCAATAACAATAACAGCTAACGATTGGCAGGAGTTTTGGACTCGGGCTCTAGTTGGGTTGGCTCTCGTCGGATTGGATTGGGTTGAGTGCGCTTTGCACCGAAAACTGAAAAGAAAGTCAGCATCAAACTCAGTTATTTGCAGCTGTAACGAGCTGCTGCTTTCCCCTCAAATTATTGAAGGGAAGTCTTGCTCGTTATGGTCTGCGCTCGTCATTAGGATTTGCCCAGACAATAGAAACTGTTTAAAATGCAGGAATATTTGGTGGGATTCGAAATAAGCACAGAAGAACCAGTGGGAAACTCTTCGGTAAATATGAAAAGCCAGGAATGGGAATGTTTGGACTGTGGTTTTGGGATTAACGGTTCAGCTAGATTTAATGTTAGTACGAAATAAATTTGTTAGCTTCTGAATGCATAACATATATGGAAAGAACTTACCATAAGTTGATGTTTTATCTTGAATTTAAATGCGCCTTCTTCGTTCAACTCAAACTTCATTTCCGTTGGCCCTGGCCAACACCTGTTCACAATCCCATAAGCTCGCAGAACCGCTGGCCACTTGATTTGATCATCGGAATGTAAATCCTTAGATGGGGAAAAGAAAAGGAAAAGAGCCAAACTATGCCAAGAGGTCATCGCATTTTCGCTCACGTCTGCACAAAACGTTCATCTTGCTGAAGCATTTTGTGCAAACTTGCAAATCATGCGACGACTGCCAAAAATCCTTATCAATGTGCGTTAGATAAAACGTGCTGAACTTTTTCCACCAGCATTTTCGCCTTGGCTTTTGGTACATTTTTCAAAACGAAGACAAAACTTGCAAGCCATGGCTGCGAGAGGCGTCAGCACTTTTGGCCAAACAACTTTATAATTTGCGAGGTCGAGGATGTGTTGGGTCTGCCTTGCTGCCTTTCGGACTTTCCGCTCGAGGATTCCATATCGCCGGGTATCGGTGCGAGTAGTGATGGAAAACCGGTGGTGCCTTGTGCTTTTTACGAGCGTCTCAACTGGTCTCAACTTGTTGTTGCGAGTAGTTGGTCGGTCGGTCGATGGTAACCTTGGGGCAAATCCCATTTCCCCAATATCTGATGCCGCCCCTTTCTGCCCGCCGGCCAGTCGACAAAAACAAATCATAATTCGGCATCGACATCAGCATATTTTCCTTTCGGGCTCGTCGTCTGCGTGCCGCCTTCCTTTGTTGCCTTACAGGATCTTGTTTCGGAGAACTGGATGGGTTGGGCTGGTTGGGTTGGGACGTGGCCAAAGGCGCCTGAAATTTATGACAGGATTTGCCGAAATCGAGACACATTTTCCAGCATTTTCTATTACGCTGCCGTTTGTCGTCGTCGAGCGTCGGGCCCACCGATGCATGGGATTTTGTAGTAAATTGAATTTCTATACTCGGATTTAGACATTTTCCGACTTGGGCGTCATGGACGTTTGGCTTTTGTCTGAGCATCCCGGGCATTAAATTTAATTACGTTTGCCGCTTTATTAGCGCCAATCCTCGTCTGACTCCGGTTTCAACTTGGCATTTGCATGGCTACGCCAGCAAAGCCTCTTTTTTCTCATTCCCTCAAGTACCTCGATGACTCCCATTGACTTGACTTGCTATTGATCCGGCTAAAGGAATTTCGGCGTGTATCTCAAACTGTGGCCAAAACACACATTGGATGCGTGGTGACGCCTTAAGCGGAATCCAAATGTGCTGCGTATCGTTGGCACATAAACAAGTCCCAGCACATCGCGTGTTTTGGGGGAACCAGTTCCAGAGCCAACCAGCCAGGAGATATGGCTTCCGTTTGTCGCATGAATATTTTCATCATAATCGTCGCTATTTTTATGTTCCTGCTGACGCTACAGCAACAACTGCACGCGGAGAAAATAGATTTCGATTTCGAAAGACTCTAATTGGTCTTGATATTGATTGCTCACAAACCAATCTAGTCAAAGAGAAATATTGAGAAGACTTATGTGTTTCATTCACTATTTTAAAAATATGATCGTTTTGGTATGACGTTGTTTAGCAGATCTAAAGGGTTTATACTCATATTTTTTCCTTAATTTTGCATTAATTTTTTAGGTGTACAAGTATTGAAGCGCTTTGGCATTAGGGGGATTTATTGTGTGTGTGTGTCCCCTATGCAAATCTCTTGCTGTGCTCCTGCTGCTTTTTCCCTGGCCTTGGCTTTGCTTTGATGGGCAATCAACACGCTCGCAAAAAGTGTTCATATGCATGCACTGGGAGAAAAAACCACCCCAAGGGCAGTGGGCGTGGCGGTTTAGATCACAGGCGGCGTCACTAAGCGCACATTCGATTGCAATGAAAACATGAAAACATCCACAAGGGCACTCCACATATATTTACCCAGGCATTTCTCATTCTTCACTCGCCTCATCAGCGCATCGTTTGTGTTGTAAATTGATTTTTTGTTAATTTTTATGGACTTCAAAGGAAAAAACAGCAGCAGAAGATGCAGTTGCAGATGAAGGGTGCAGCACATGTGCAACAAACAAGCAGCAAGCATCCCATCCATCCATCCAGCGAAGAAGCGTGGAAAAATTTCACAAATATATATTTCCATAAATATTTTATTTATAAACACGCGCGCGTTCGCAGTGTCAAAACAGCGTCATAAGCGCTGCCAGGCGGTCAGAATGGATGCCCCACCATGTGGAGTGCACCAATGGCTGGGGAGTGGATTGGAGCGGGTAGGGGGCGCATATGGATGTGGATGCAGAGCAGGAGCTGCACGGGCGGCAGAAGCGCCACAAGTCAAGTGCAACATCGGCGCTGGCAAATGAAAATTTCGTTGCATTTTGTATCTCTGAAGTTGCGACGCGTCGCAGCAAGATGCAAAGTTCAATTTCACATGTGGAAAATAACAGTGGCACCAAATACGAAAGGAGAACACAAACCGGTAGGAGGGAGCTCGAAAATACAACAGAGGAAGCACATGTCACACTGCACACAGTACGTGTGTGCGGTGGAAATGGCTGGGGTGTGGGCTGAAAATGCTGGAAAAACTGGGAGGAAACTGCCAAGGGGAGCAACTGACTTGACAGACGGCACCGACACGAGAGTGGAAAATAAATTGATGCAGCGGGAAATGCAGAGAGTGCCGGAAAGAAAAGGAAAAGCGCACCACGATAGATGGAATGCCAGGGAGAAAGAATGTCCAGCCAGGTAAAGCACTATAGCGATACAACTAAAGATAGAAACGGACTTGCACATAACTTTTAAATGCTATAGACAACTAGCAATAAATTGAAAAAAAGCATCGATTATGCAGCTTAAATGAATGTGTAGTTTTTACGCCAGCTCAATTTAACTTGGTAAAAAGCGAGAAATGTATAAGTTCAATAAAATGCTCTTTAGACACAGTCTCCTTTGTCAACTAGTTAAATATGGGGTTTCATTAAAAAGCTGAAAGGTTGGCACTCATTCAATGGCCGAGTCACAAAAGTGCAGCCCCCAGCCGATCAATATGTTGACATAATATCGAGCAGAAAACTTGGTCTTAGAACTACTATTGAGTGGTAAACTTGAGGCTCCATTGTTTGGCCCACAAAAGGCGAGCGAGTCCGAGGATGGGAACATGTGTAGTTTCTGTAGTTTCTGTGGATGCGAAGACAATGACAATTCCCCGGGCGGAATTTGTACTCCCACTCCCGTGCCATTCTATATGTTTTTCACACACATTTCACATTTTCTTCGGTCTTAATTTTCTTTTGCACTCGACCATCTCGCCATCAGATCTGAACCCATGCCCGGCCGCAGAGTGTTTCTCATAAATATTATTGCATTTTCGCATCTCCTGCTGTTGTTTATGAACTGCATTTTCCCCGCAACTCGGCCATGTGCCACTCACAACTACCAGCAACAGCTACCATCACCACCCCCTTGGAAAAGCTTTTTAGACCGAGTTGATTCAACACGACTCGAACAACTTGAACTGGCCGCAACAAAAGCGCTGGCAATAGCCACTTCCTGTTTAGCGCGAAATTTCAATTATGAGCAAACACGACCACCCCCCACCACACCCCCTGCGCACTCAAACGCCCCCTGTCGGGCAGAAGAATAGATAAAGTAATATGCACAAGTTTCCGTTTTCATTATTAAACAGAAGAAATCACTTTTGGCCCATTTTCATGGGCGTCGGGGCGTGCACTCCTGCAGATGTTTCATTTCTGGTCGGGAAAACGAATCGCTGAAATCGTTCTCCCCCAAATATATAGTTTGGTATAGTATATATGCCATCCTGAACGTCCAGCTGAGTATGTGGTTGTATTCAGAGTTATATATGTATAAGTTACTGCGCCCGCTGACTACTCAAACGTGACTGGCCAAAGTTTTTCAATAAACTTTAACAAGAAAACATTAAAAAGCCACAACGCTGGCGCATTTCCATTTCCAGTGGCTCGGCGAGAGCAGCCAAGAAGTCAAAGCTTCAACTCCATAAAAGCGGCAAATAGTTGTGTGAAAAGGCAGTTACCCCATCCTCCTGCCGGCATATAGATCCTTTTTTGTGCGTTTCCCACTGACTCTGCCCCGGGAGACGGGACGCGGCGAGTTCGCATATAAATTTCAAATAAAAAGCAAATCTACGGAACTTCTTCTTGGCCAGCTTCGGTGTCAGCTGGTGCCGCTCTAGCTGCTCAGCTTTCTGCTCCAGATACACGGAAAATAAAAAGTGCTTGGTTTAGTTGAAAATACTTATGGCTATGCTCTCTTATTTGTTAATCACTAATGCGATTGATTCATATTTATTATAATAGTTTATATAATCTTGGAGTTCTCAGTTTGACCTGTTATCTGATAACTTATTATTTAGTTAGCTTGCTGTATTTTCTCGCAGTGCACTGATTCCTCATCATCGTGTTCGGGTCTTGCGATGATGCCACCCGCGAGGCTGCTGATGGCTGGCAGTGCCGCATTACGCGGCAGCGGAATGAAATAAATATCATTTTATGACTTTTTAACTTGTTTCTCTCGCTCGCGCTTCCCTTTTTAGATGCCTTTAACAAGCGCAATAAATGCAACACTAAGGATGAATGGTTGGGGTTTTTCCAGCGGGGGGATACAATCGCTGGAGGGACTCTATAAAGTCGGATTGTCGGAGGAGGGAGCATAAGATCTGGCACTTGCAGCTGCTGTTGGCCGGCTTTTATGGGCCGCAACTTCCCTTTTGTTGCTGGTATTTTTAGCTGCTCAACGCATTTGCATTTTGCACTTGATTGAGTGCCCGCCGAACTCCTCATTTCCCCCTTGGCATCCCCCATGTCGTGCCCCACCACCGATTTTCCGGACTGTGAGTAATGCTTCCGTTAATCAGCGCCACCACCACCATCACACCATCGACCTTGTGTTTGTTAGTCAGCCGAAAGTCAAAAGGTGCAAATCAGTTAACGTTTGCCATCGACAACAGCGTTTGGTCCTTTGCACTTTGTCCTTTCTGCTTTCAGCTCTCCGCTTTCCGCTCCACTTCAGTTCACTTCGAAATTAACCCTTCGGGGGCATGGGTTTCGTTTCGTTAGTCATAAAAAATTCAATTTTATGAGCGCCTTTATTTGTCCACTCCACAGTTTGTCTGCCCAATTCACAGCGGGTGGTTGGGGGTTGCAAACTGGGTAGCTGTAGCTACCGTAGTTACTTTTAAATGTGCCACTTGCAAACAAATGGAAATATGCCATAAAAATAATAATAACAATTAAATAATTCAGTTTTTTTCGACATTTCACTTCATGTGCCAGTTACCGAAATGCATTTCTGTTACCTTAAACGTATATCCATAACATTTAAGAGAACTGAACGTTGCTTTAATTATAGTTTGGTCAATCAATCAAAGTCTTACTTTTTGAAAGTAACAATACACATTTAATTCTAACTTTAGCTGATGAAAAGAGTGCGATTACACAAGCACCTGCCGTTGTAATCAAGTCTAGTCACTTGTCTGGGTAATTCCACCTAATCCCCAACCGATTAATATTGTATTGTGTCTGGTGAATCACGCAATCGCCGGGACATCACCCTTCGGCCTGTCCGCACAATGCATCCATCCCAAGTCCGAGTCAACGCTCCAGTGCACACCTCCAGTAGAAGGTCCTGGGAGTGGAAGTGGAAGTGGAGGTGGTGTGAGAATTTGTAATTTTTATCGCCGCACGGCACGCGTTTCTCGTGGGGATGGGGATGTGGAGATGGGCGTACTGAATGGGCTGGCCTTTGTTCGATGGGATCCAAAGTCAGGAGGCGAGCCCTATGTTTATGTTTGGACAACACGCCTTTATGATTTCTGTTTGATTGCCGCCGCCGCCGTCGAGCAGCAATGGGATGACGATGACCTGGCCACCAGTAAACGCCATTAGTCACACATTGCGGAATGGGGCTCGTTGTGGCGCTCAAGTGGAAAATTGAATTTATCACTTGAACATGCCAAGCAAACGTTTGTTCCTCCTGCACTGCTTGGTGATTTTTACCCGACCGACTTTCAGTGGAAATTCCATTTCGATTGTGAAATCGTGAAAAGGGCAAATCTATGTGAGACACGTAATCAACTCGTTTGTGAATACTTAACAACAACGTGCGCCCGCTGCGGCCACTCCCCTTCATTTGTCTTTCGGTTTTGCAACATTTTCCACTTGGCGGACTTTCGGATGGCCAGCTTTGCAACCCTTTGACTTGGACATTTTTCCGCCCAGCGGTTAATTGAAAATTAGTCAAATGGGCGGCGACATTGACGGAAGGGGCGTGGCCGGCTAGCTGCAATTTGGGTAATTTGCATTTTTATTAAATTTTAATTTACCGACAGCTTTGCCCTTCGGCAAGTCGTGTGGCGCGGTGATTAGTCGCTGGATTTGCATAAAACGCTGCCATAAATTGTTGCAAATTGAAAATAGCAGAGCGAATGGAAATACAGGAATACAGCTGTAGAAAAACAACAGCAACTGCCATAAATTGCATTGGTCGGAGTAAATAAATTAGAACGAATTACATTTGCTGCATTTTAAGCTTGGCATTTTCATTCCCAGCTTGGCCAGTTGCGGTCGGTCGCTGGAGGTTTTATTTATGGCCAGCGACCCATAAATCTGAACAGTTTGTCAGCTGTGCGTTTAATTAAAACAAAAATTATCTAAATTATTGTCAGACGGCTGAGGCAACTCATTTTATTCCACACCGAAATGCATAAATATGCAGATGCGTGCGTAAATTCTCGGGCTTTAGTCTCCCATCAAGGGCAAGGCGATTCGGCACATGAAATAAACTCCATCGAAATCGCACTTGTAAATCTAAACACCAAAAACACACACAGATACTCACCAGCACACATTCAATCTTGTTGTGGCCCATAAGTATGCAATGCTGTGCATAAAATACAAGTACGCAACTTGTTTCCTCTGCTTTCCCTCGTTGACTGTGGTGGTGGGGGAAAATGGGGGGAAAAGCGGGTCGTGCTGGTCGTAAATTTACATATTTTGCATATAAATAAAACGGATTTTGTCGCCGGCGAAGCCAGCGCTGAAATGTCACAGCATAAAATGGCGAAAGAAGCGCCAAATAAATACAAAATAAAATAGCTACAAAATGGCCAAAAAAGAGCGAGCAATAGCAATAGTTGGGCGAGCAGCCAAAGGCCAGGGAGTCGCGTCTGCCGCAGAGGTGCACCCTGAACCCTGCTCCATGCCCCGCGTCCACTTTCTGCCCCCTGATCTTGCCACACTGTTGCCAAGTAAGCAAATTGAGTGCGCCACGTCTGAGTTATGGCAGTCTGCCGAAGCAGATACAAAATAGCACCAGCATTGATAGCAAAGGCTTCCAAACTGGCTCCTTGGGCGTGGCCATAAACCAGGGAGCTCACATGGAGAAAATATTACTGGAAAAATGGTCATCTATTCACAGAGAAAAATGCAGCCTCAAATAGAAACTCTTTCTATATAACCTTCGATTTAGATTAACTACTTACCAATTGCTAATTCAAGACTCTTTATATATAATCCAAATAACTCCATTTTTGATTTCCAACTTGAACATCATTCGTGCCATATAAACACTCTCTAAAAGTAGCTGAATGACTAACATCTTTAATTAGAAAATCTACGCATATGGCTTCTCTTTGTACTTTTCTTCAGAAGATTCGGAAGGCGAAAATAGAAAAGTGTTGCACATTGCTGTCTTACGTAGAATAAACTAGCAAGTTAAATGCGAAAATGCTTTGGAATAAGATTTATAGTGGACTTGATATTTAAAATTTATTACATTCTCGATCAAACTGATAGGGCGTAATTTACTTTTGAAGTGGAAAATTTAATGGACAAATCGGAATGCTAATGTGCTGATAATTTAAGTAGGTATTTTTTCTTCGTCTGCACCATATATTTGATATATGGACGATAGGGGTTTTATGTCCTTTGAGCAGCATTTGGGGTCTATGGCCACTTGAGCTTGGAATTGAACTCGTTGCCGATTTGGTTTATGGCCCTAGAAATTGAAAGGCGCAAGTGTCAAATGCACGCAGCAAACGAAGCGCGGGGTGTGGGGAGGGGAAATGTAGCAGGGGTTGCAAGTGGAGCCGGAGAAAGTGGAGCTCTCTAATGTGTGTTTGTTTTGCTTTCACAAAACGCTGCCGGGAATCGGGAATCGAGTGTACGGGGGGATAGAGAGGATCGAGGGGATCCTGGGTTGAGTGGCACTAAATCATCTAATGCCCCTGCTCATTAGCAATCAATGCACAGCAGTAGCGGCAAAAGCGGCAGCAAAGCAAACAAAACAACAATATTCGGTGGAGGGGGCAAACGCAAAAGGCTGCCAACACTTCACACTTCATTGGAGCTCCGCCTTTGAGTCACAGGCAAAATGGCGCTAGAACACACACACACACTCATATGGAGGGGGGTGGTCTTTGGGGTTGGGTGTTGATGGGTGGAGGAGGCGAACGATTAACAAGCAAATTAGCATGAAATTATTTCAAAACAGGCGCACACAGTAAATAAATCAATTAGCTCAACAACAAAAAAGAGCAATCAGCAGCAGCAAGTGCCGAGCTTCGGCGTCGAAGGAGGTCGCGACAGCTGCCTCATTGGTAAACAAAAGCAAACAATTAAAAGCTTTTCCAGCATATTCACAACACATTGCTGCACTTGGGAAAACAAGCCCCCTAATGACGAAAACTCAAGATATTTGCCAAACTTTTGTGCTTAAAATGGCTTTGAAATTTAATCTGAGGGATTGCAATTGGATTAGTACTTACGCATATATGCACTCTGAAATTAAGCTCACAAAGCTGTGGAAATCTATTTATTTATTTTGAAACATTTATTTATAATTTCTTTGTATTTTGCTGGAATATCTCTTAAGAAGCAAGCTATTTTTTCTGCCAGTGTGGGTGGGAGTGTAGGCCAAAAATTGGGCCAAAGTGCAAGTCAACGCGGCGGCGAGTTCCCATGACTTGGCATCTGCATCTGCACTTGTCATGTGGGGGGCGTTCGAAAGTTGCGCTTGATGGCAAACGCAGATGCAGCTGCAGATGCAGAAGCAGCCACAGATACAGATACTAAGATATCTGCATATACTTCAGATACGCGCCGGCAGGCAGGCAGCTGCACTTGCCCCGTCACATTATTTTAATTATTTGTTTACGCAAGGCCAACAAACTTGCTGGCGGCACTTGTCTTGTCTTGTTTCTGCATCATCGTTAAAAGTTACGAGCTGCTGTTTTTGAGCTCTGAATTCTGAGAACTGAGATCTGGAAGCTGGGAACTGGCCGAAAACAAAGCCAAGGCGCCTAATTAGCCTTCGCGCTTCGGCGTCATGCGAATTTGTCAAATTAAGCAGCAGACGCTGCGCTCCAGCTCCAATGAGTCAGCTGTTCGGCTTGGCAGTGTCAGAATTAACGTTCCCCAAAATGTGCAGGCAATTATCGAGGACGGCGCTGGCAGCCAAAAATAAAGCAGAAGCCATGTAAATGCGAGGACCAACTGGCTTTCTGGCCAGGCGGAGCGGAGGAGATGCAGGATGCGCGGCGCCAACATCATCTGCTGGAGAAACAGCGAAATGAAAAGCCCCAAACCGACATGGGGAAGTTCGGAGATGGGGAAGTGGGGAAATGGGGCAAGGAGGGCGAGGACAGCTCTAGTGAAGCGACACTGATTAAAAAATTGTTTGACAAGAAATCAGCGCGACATTTGTCCAACTGGCGAGTGGAAAATGGAGCCAGGAGACTGCAGACTGTCGCCTGTTGACTGCCACTGCCAGTGGGATAAAAAACACTGAAGTGTCGCTGTTAATTCGGCGCAAATTTAATTGTCGGCTATAATTAAATTGATTTTCACTCCGGTAGCAAACTGCTGACTGGAGGCATGGCTCCAATGACTGCCGTGCGTTGGCCCGAAGTGGCGCCCAATCAGCCTCCATTTCGCCGGCTTGCTTTTCATTTTGGAAAAACCTGGAAAAAGCCAGCGCCTGCTCATTTTCTCTTTTTCTCTTCACAAAATTTGATTTATTTAAATCGGAATTACTGGGCTCTCTACGGCAAACATTTACGCATTTTTCTGCTTCTGTCCAAATCCAAATATGTCCCTGGGCCCCGGGCTTCCCCAGAAGTATATACAAATATATATATATTATTTTTGGTGCGTGGGCAACGAAATTAAATTGCATTAAAAACACATAAAAATATTTTGGGCCAGCTCGTGTCAGGGGGAAATTTTCGAAGCGGCAAAGAAGCCATTGAAGTGTGTAGTATAGTGTAAATGTGTGTATGGGCCTAAGTTCTAAATCGGTGGTACCTAGCACAGAGGCATGGGCTAGGGGGTTTCTGAGAAATTACCAATTGGGTCTTCGATCTATAAATAGTATATTTACTTAGTAAAATATTAAGACCACGATTTTATTTTGTGGTGCCTAAAGTAATGGTTGAGGAAATCCCCTTTTACCTGCTTTGATACTACGCCCCTGACCTCACCGTAGTGCCCAGATGCCAGAGGGCCGAGTTCTGTTGTGCGTTGTGCTGTTTCGAAAAACTGGCACAAATTCAAAAATGATTTTTACGCAATTTTACGACAACTTGAAAATGAACGCACTATAAATAAATAGCCCCTAGGTTTGGTCCGAACTATTTGTATTCGGTATCTGTGTGTTACTTTCGTTGTTGTGCTGCTCCTGCTGCCGCTGCCTCTGACGTGAGTCACAAAAGGCAGGCGGTCGCTGTCGCATGTTTACCTACGAAATTCGCCCTGTGCATTTTAATTGAAAATAATAAACACGCGTGTAAATAATGTGCCATGCCCCTGTCAGACCCACAACGCAACCCGGCATATTTGGCCCAGTTTTGAGGTGGCTGCTACTGCTGCTGCTTTTGTTGCTGCTCCTGTTTGCAGCCAAGCGAGCTGTGTCCTGTCGTGTCCTGTAGCTGCGCCTCGGCTCTTCTCTCCTCTTCCAAAACCTCCTCTCCAGCTGGAACTACAGCAACGGCTCGTGTTGCGCAGCATGTGTTGCATGTTGCAGCAGCAGCAGCAGAAGAAGGAGGAGGAGGAGCAGCCGCATCAGGAGCAGCAATGCCCCCGCTGTTGTTGCTGTGTCGGCGAAAAATATCCTGCAGCAAGTCGTTGCCATATTTTACTTTTTAAATGCCGTGCGGCTGCTTTGTGTGCCATTGCTGGCATTTTAATTTATTTGCTCATTTTCACTGTTTTCCAGTCTCAGTTTCAGTTTCGTTTTCCCTGCTCACTCTCAGCCCTTTCGACTGGTTGTTCTTGCGGTCCCTGGACACTTTTTTTTTGCCATCACAAGCCAACACATTTCACAGCTCCAGTGAGCGATGGAAATTATGCTGACTAGTCCAGGGGAAGACATCCGGTATTCAATCCTGCTGCTGTTGACAGCGGAAAGTGTATTTGACTTTCGTCCTGGCACGTGGCTTGTTATTTTTGCATTTGGTCCAAAATTAAAAGCGCATAAATTTGTATAATTCATGGACATGTGTACCAGCTGCTGCGGCTGCTGCAATTCGTGTGGTGTGGTGGTGGGGCGTGGCCCACATTCTTCACACCCAGCGGCTTTTGTTTGGGTGGTCGTTGGTGGTGTAATTGGAATCAAGTAATTTACGCGCCATTAGAGCGACCTGTCGAACCTACTGGAGGTCAGTTTCACCATCCAATTAACGTGGAATGAAATGGCCATTCAACATTCACCGCGCTTGCTATTGCGATTCCGTGTAATTGCGGTGCTCTGAAATTTTAATATGCCGCAAGTGGCATTCAATCAATTGCAATTAAAAAACTGTTTAAGCAAATAAATAATTAAACACAAACGGCCGGGCTGAGGGCCATAAATCAAGGAAATCAGCTTACAGCAACATTAACCAAAGCCGCAACTAATTTTCCCATTAATAATGCACATCCATGCATTTCGCCCCAATGGACTTTAATAGGATTTTAGTTTGGGCAAAGCGAGTGCTGAACTGCGACCACATTCGCTCTCTGAATTTAATGTGTTGTTTAAATGCTGCTCCAGACTCTCGGAGTTAAGTCCCCGAAGCCCCCAGAAAGCCCGAGCAACAGTTGCGAGGCGAAAAAAGGCATAACCAGGAGTCAGGACAACGGAGGAAATAGCCAGGAAAAAAAAACACAAAAAGAGGAGAAAAAACAGCCACGTAATGGGCGACAACAAGGACAACAAAGCGCTGACTGGAATATTTTTCGTATTTTATTATTAAATCACGTAGCCAGTGCAATACGGCGTCCAAAATGACAGCGAACGCATTTTAATTGAAAGCAAAGGCAACGCAACCAACGCCAAGAAGGTCCTTCTCGTTCTCGGTCTCTGAAAAATCGGAGGAAAAACGCTAAAGCCAACTTGAACCGATGATGTGGCACAAGCAGACGAATGGGGAAAGTGGGTGGATGGTGGGGGTGGCTTTTGGAAAAGCGGCGAGTGAGTCGCGCTTCTGCAAGAGACTTTGGCCGAGAAGTTTTCTAATTGAAAATGGCGTCGCAAAATTTAATTTGAAAACTTTCACTGCCAGGCCGGCAGAGTGGCCGCCTTCGCTGGCTGGCTGGCTGACCCACAACGACATCGACAACGACTTGCCGGATTTGTGAAAAATCCCCAGCTGAACTGTGAGAAAACTCTCGGACATACTGGGGGAGTGGCTACTAATGTCCACCTGAAATGAAACACTTTCTAACACAAAAATGGCATTCTCGAATTTGACAAAATATTAAGCTATTTGTAATTCTACTTGAAACTGGCCTTACTAAACTGCTTCATAATATTCTTAAACATACTTATTTGAAATGTAAAACAAGAATTTGCATTTGCGATTTTTTGTACAAGTGTATTATTGGCTCATGCACCTTTAAACACCTTTTAAAAATATATACTTTAAAGCGTTATTTCTATCAGTGCACACACTTGTTATTAATAAGCCTGCAAGAGAATGTTGGGGAACATTTCATTTCAGCGGGCCGCCAAGAAATATTTCGCCTAATTGAATCGCCTGGCGCGAACATTTGTTGCTCGACTTCTGTGGCGCCACGAATTCGCGACACTCACCCGAACACTTTGCCTTTAAATAATTCTTGCACATTTATTTTTTTACGCCTGTCCCCAGTGTAGGGAACTTCTTAATTTGTACATTACCAGTGTTTTGGCCAAAACGAAGTAATGCAAACAAAGAGCACGGAACACAAGAGTCATGTACTCAGGTTAAGCACTTTTTGGGGTTTATTTGCCCTCAAAGATGGCGGCAACCGGAAGTGCACACATACAAGCACGCACACACAGACACACAGGAAAAGAAAAATACGCAGGGGCAAAGTCAAAGGCTGAAGCAGGGAAAACAAAACATTCTGGCATTTCTAATTATAAGTAAATATTCATACTCACATTTCTAGCAAAGTGAGTGTGTGTGTGAGTGAGTGAGTGTGCGAGTAAAGCACTTTAAAAGTTATTTACACACACACACACGCTGAATGGAGGCAACCATGTTAGGCAGCCCGTAATGCATGCTAAAAAGTGTGAGAAAGTACATTAGGGTCACTGACGACTTTGACTACACTACAAAGGGGCGTGGCAGGGGGGCGTGACCCGACAGCTGCTGGGTCAAAAAATGGGAGGAGCAGAAGGGGCGGACGAACCTCCGTCCGCAATGGCAACCACTTTCGCTCTCAACTTGCTACATTTTGTGGCAAGCAACTGTGTGTGTGTGCGCTCCTGTGTCTGTGTGTGTATGTTTGCCATAATGTACAATTTACATGTAAACAATTTGGCCCAACGCGGCAAAGGCAGTCGTGGCATAAAAAGCAGTAAGTAAGGTCGGCCGTTCGAGGGGCTGAGGAAATGAGAAAGCAGAGTCCGGCCGGAGTCTGAATGAAATATTTAAGAGGCAGTAGGAGCATCGAAGCGATCCCCTCTATATGGAGTGGCAAGGCATATGGCAAACTGGCGCAGTGTAGCATCTGCTGCCGCCGCTCTGAATAGTGAAACTCAAATATTTATCTTGGCAATTGCCTGTAATTTGGTTTAGTTCCGACTTGCCACCGTTCTAAATAAACTTTTCATTAGCAGCCCCATGCAGCAGCCGCTCAGATACGCACACAAAAAAGGGCTAAGGATCGAGAGAGCGCAGGACACATGCATACATATACATTTATGCTGAGCTCGCCCTGATTTCAGTTAATTAACTAACTTATATTTTGCGTAATTGACTTTTATGTGCGTTTGGCAAACGTTTCAATCAAACCCCATCCACGCGTATGGATCTCACCACCATCAACCATCCTACTTCCACCGTTTACCATTTACCATTTACCATTCACCAAGAAGACAAAGCCGCAACCGCAGAACAAAACCACACTGCGCATACAGTGCGTATGTGTAATGTGTTATCTATGCGCTATGTGCTACGTGTTATGTGTTATGTGACAACCCCAATGGCCCGATCCAAATTCCATTCGCTTACGCTTTAAATATCAATTGAATAGAACCATTTGGCTGCAACAAAAAAAGTGTTTAAATATTGAAAGATTGCCAAATACCATTTTTTTTCTCATTGTATTTGGCTACTGTTTACAATGACACGGCACACTTAATGGGCAGCCTGTGAGTCTAAGTTTATTTAGCCAAACGCTTTGTTGATTTTCTATTATTGTTCTTGCAACACTTTCCGTTTGTCGTGGGTTTATTTTGCCCAAAGTTCATTAAACTATTGGCTTGCAGCCAACGTTCGCTTAAAAGAAAATCAATTAAATATATCCGCTGGCTGTATTACGTGGATATCTTTAACCCAGAGAGTGAATCCGCCTTGAAGAGCCGCACAGGCCTCCTCCAACCACTGCATAATTAATGCAACGTTGTCTTGGGGCTCTGGCCTTGTGGCAGGCAGAACCCGAGGCACCGGCTTCCCAGCCAAATGGGGCATGAAAAGCTGCTGGCTGCTCTTGGTTTATGCATGCAAAGTAACACGTTGCGTATGCGCAATTTTTCCCTAGTAAACTTAAAGCTTTACGCGCCAGTGGGAAATGGTTAAATCGTAAAATAAAATAAAATAAAATACACTTTATGTGTGTGTGCGGGTCTGGGTGAAATCCGCAGAGAGATCATCCGAAATGCATTTTCATTTTTCACTACATCGGAAAACGCATTCGAAAACACCCCATTGTCTTAATTGGAATTATAAAACAGCCATAAACACTCAACGAATTCGATGGAAATTAATTGATTCATGCCGTTGAGAGCCTGTCAAATGCACCGATGCACAAATGATGCGCTACCCAGAAACTCCCTCATGCAGTCAAAATTCCAATTGAGTGCTACAAGCTCTAGTCGCGCCCCCATTTATTCATCTTCATGGGTTAAGTAAATTACAAGTGGCTAAAAATAGGCGGAAATAATGTGATGTGTCAAAACAAAACATCAAAAACGAGGGAGGACCGCAGGTAGAGCCAGCTTGCCTTGGATCTTGGAACTTTTTGAAGGCACATCAAAGACGACGGCACATCGTCGTCGTCCGACTGCCAATAGAAGAATTAAATGCGGTCATAAATCATTGGGAACGGAGCGCTAACAACTCGGCAAATGCCAGAGGTAATTAAAAATAGATCTCAATCCCGGTGGAGCACATCAAAAAGTGCTCCCAGCGCCTTGCATAATTGGTCAGATGGAGGAGTTGGAGTTGAATTCCTTGCCATGATTTAGATTTAACCACTGCCATTTGGCCCCACAACACATCCGCATATCCGTATATCCGAGGCCATTCATATGGATTTACGGGTTAGGTGTCGTCTCCTCTCGTTTTGGCCACATATTTGCACAGTACGCCGCAAGCCAAAGCGTTGACAAATTGCAGCAGAGAATCCGGCAGAAGCAGCATTTTGCCAGCCATTTTGTTTGCCATTTTACTCAAGTTGTCAGCGAGTGCGCGCCGGAAAGTATGCAACTTATAACAAATGGCCAACTCGTTGGCTTTGCGGCCAAAACAACACAGCTTACCACCGAGCTGCGCTCTGGGACTTCAATAATGTGCAAATATTTTTGCGCTGCTGCATACATTTTTTCCAGCTTTTTTCGCTCGCTCTCTAATCCCATTTACTTGCGCTGAAAATCATCAAAGAGCAGCAAAAAACGCCAGCAAACAAAAAAGAGTGTTTTCAAGTTTATTTCGCAAAATAAAAGCGAGGCCAGAGTATGGTGTCGCTTAAAATTAAGCCATAAAGGCTGAGCCGATCGAGTTCGGAATTTAAAGTGCATAAAAACCGAGCTGAGAGCAGAGCTCTGCTGCTCGGGGCAAGTTAAGCACACAGTTTTGCTTTAAGGAACCAGATAACGAGGCCTCCAAACGAAGCGACAGCCGCATTATTGTACAGGTGGAGCAAAAATAAAAGAAGCCGCTCAGGCGGAAACAATGTGGAAATTTTACAGGTTGCCCTGTCAAATAAAATAACACAAAACATGGGCCCAGCGCACAAATTCACAAGAAATCATTTTTTTTTTCTGTTGAATCAAAAGCAAGGAAGCAAAATCCGGGGCAGGAGAAGCCGACAAGGACCAAAAAAGAAACATCAAGCTCGACAACGGCAAACGACGCTGGTGACGACAACCGGCGAACGGAAGCGTAGCAAGGACAATGCGACAACGGCGGTACAAGGCGGTGGGCGGTGGGCGGCGGGCGGCAGTGGGTGTCGGAGGGCGTGGCCTGCCAGCAGGTGTGGGCGGGGTGGGGGGCGTTGACCGTTTTCGGGTGAGCGGTGGTGGCGGGGGCGGGGCTGCCGCGAGTGGCAAGCGGAAGCATTGTGTTAAAATAACAAACAATCAGCCGAATCATGCAGGAAGTGCAAATAATAAATAAATATATATCGCAGTGCGAGGCATTTCTCCAGGATCAACTTCGATTGCCGACGACAGCTAATAAAATAAAAGAAAAAGCGAAAAAAATGCGTGGGAAATCAATATGCTCTTAAAAACACAGTAGAAATGAAATACGTAGAACAGCTTGCCATTTAATAATTTTTAAAAAAGGGTTTCAATAAATATTATGAAAATTACAGCAATTTTCATTTGCAGACCTTAAATGATATACTCATATGATATATAAAAATAGGCTTGCCAAATCTAAAAATAATATAATATAATATAATATTACGAAATATTTATTTGAGCTTTCCTTTTATGTTACTTAGTTTTTATAAGTTTCTTCAAGTGCAGCGCTATAATAAACCTTCTTTATCTTTCAGTACCCGCTCGATTGGTTTGGGCCGCTTTGGGCAAAACGGTGGAGCTGCCCTGCGATTTGACGCCGCCCACGTCGCAGGATTCGGTGAAGCTGCTGCTGTGGTTCAAGGACACCACGGGCATTCCTCTGTACAGGTGAGCGAAAACTACTGCTTTATATGTGCATACATCCCGGGGGTCACTGGTGCGCAATCATCCACTCCAAAAGCCTACGAGACAGCCATCCATCCATCCGTCCGTCCATCCGTCCGTTCGTCCATCCATCCATCAGTCCATCAGGAGCGTGAAATAATCGTCAGCATCCTTTTGCTACACCTTACGTGTTATTTTTTTCTCGCCGAGCGCTTTTGGCTTATTTCCGGCAGCTGCCACATGTGCGTACAACGCACAGCAGTGTATGTGTATGTGTGAGGTTGTTTTGGGGCAAGGATGCGCCCGTCATAATCCACTTTGTTATAATAAATGTAAAGCACATCCGATTACGGCTGTCGTTGCTAAAGTGTAGCAAATTTTCACGCACACACGCATATGGAGCCGTAGCCATCATGATATTTTCCAGCTTTTTTTCCATAAATTTGCGCTGATAAATTTTCAATATAAATTGTGGCAGCCAGCGTGTGCCCTGCATGCCAAGTGGCAAATGCCTTCCGACTTTGCGTGCCGCAGCCGGCAGCCGGGAAACACTCGCAAAACTCTCGGGAGCACTCATTAGAAGGGGTTTATGGATGGCAAAAGGGGGCCGGATCTGTGTCAGCCCAAGTCGCGCACGTGAAGTGGCCGCCGGTACTCGATAATCATGAGCGGCAAAATGCAGCACGAGCCATGGCGCTGGCCACCCCAGAGTACTGAAATAAACTGAGTAATTTACTAAAACAGCAACAAATTACTGCAATTTGCGCAAAGCTGCCAAAGTCGCGGGGCAGGCAAAGGAGCCGGAATACATAAGCTCGTCCTGGAACACTCCACACTAAACTCCTGGCTCATGGTGTGCAAATTGAGCGTCATTTTTTATGGACCCAAATTATGCGAGGGGCGTTGGGTGGTGGCAAGGAGCAACGCCGGCCAACTTATGCTCTCTTCGCATATGCTTATTTATGAGATCTAATAATCGCTACATGCTGCCACGCCCCCTCACTTATACTTGTACTTTCATCACCCCCCCTAATTTTCCCCTTGCAGTCTGGACTCGCGGGGCGGAAACGTGAAGTTGGCGCCACATGCGGCCATAGCTAGCGATCTGGGGCAACGTCTATTCTTCAGCATCGGCGATAATCCCAAGGATTCGCGCCTGCAGATCAACGATGTGAAGCCGGAGGACGGCGGCGTCTATCGGTGTCGCGTCGACTTCTTCAACTCACCAACGCGCAACTTCAGGCACAACCTGACCCTAGTTGGTAAGTAGCAATGCTGCGCATTATGGACCGGACTGACCGCTAAAGTGGCATATTATCTTGCATCCATTTCAGTGCCTCCCGAGGAGCCGCGCATCTTCGATGCCCAGGGCAAGGAGATATCCCAGATGGCAGGACCCTTCCGAGAGGGCTATGAGCTCTTCCTCTGCTGTCAAGTGAGGGGCGGTAAGTTATCAGTTTCAAGTTGCAGGCTGTGCTTGTCAGGCAGCTTTTCATTAGCTGCATGGCGGAAAATATTGTTTTTAAATATTTAAATTAATTATTTACAAGAAATAGCGGTAGTATAGAAAAAAATATTACAAAAACTAGTTATATTACGATAATTAAAAAAACATAAATGGTATTTAATAGTGTAAGCTAAATGCAGCTTATATTTCCAGTCACAAAAAAATATATATTTTTTTATTGTTTTAATCCTCTTTAATTTCAACCCCTTCCTTTTTTTACTGTGCACTCGAACGCACTTTATGCGGTGGTTTGACCCACTTAACTGTCATGCGTTTCACTGTGTTTGTCAGCGCCACAGCAACCGCAGTCAGACGCATTGTTTACCATCGCACTCAGGAGTGTCAATTGCAACCGGTTGCAAGGATACTCCACACATCCCGCAGCAACTCACCGGGCGTTCTGCCCTCTCACTCTCGCTCCTTGCAGGACGACCCCCGCCCAAAGTCACCTGGTGGCGCGACGACACCGAGCTAATCGGCACCAGCCACACATCCGTGGAGGAGGGCGCCACCGTGATGGTTAATCAGCTGCTGATTGGAACCACCACGCGGGACTTCTACGGAATTCGCATCGAGTGCCGGGCGCAGGGAACTCGACTGGTGGATCCGGTCCGCAAGGATGTCACCGTACAGGTTTACTGTGAGTCATCAACCCCACAATACATTCAATAAACATTTGCCTTTCATTAAAACTCCGCCAGCTACTCGGCAATAAATAAAGTTTTGCATTTCACTTGGTGCTGTGAAAACATTCGTTGATTAGCTGACTTCTTGACCAAAAGGTCCTTTTATTGATATATACTATATATTAAAATATATATATACTTTATACGCAGTGAAACCGGTGCGCGTAAAGATTGCAACCCCCAACGAACTGCTGACCGCTGGCCAACCGATGCCCATTCGCTGCGAGTCCTGGGGCTCATATCCTGCGGCCAAGATCACCTGGCTGCTCGACGGCGAGCCCATCCGCAATGCCGAGGTCACCGTTCACAGCGACAAGGAGGTGAGTAAATGTCCCGGCCAAATTGCCCGAAAATGTCTGACTATTTTATGGAGCATGGTGCTCGGAGTGGGTAGCTGGGTGCGGAGAAAGTTTTCGTTCTTGTTGTCGTTCCCAGGACAACGCAACTTTGTGCCCGGAAAATTTGCTTCGAGCGTTTGACATTTGATAGCTGGCCGCAGTGCAGCAGGCACTTCTACAACGTTCACATCCCATATAACACTGTGCGGCGTTTAATAGCTCCAGATTCTCGGGGCAGCAACAAAGGCAACCGAGGCGACCACTGGGTGACCCTAAATGCGAGCCGGGCAAACTTTTGCCGCCAGCCGCAGAGGGATAGACAAAAGGACGAAGGGACAAGTTGACTCTCCGCCAGCCGCCGCTTCTTTGATGAACTGCAATGGCGAAAAGTTTTGGCCAAACTGCACAAATTTGCACTCCATGCGGCCAAAGGCCAATGATTCGGCTAATGTGCGAATTTTTATTGGAATTCATCGTCCTTTGCGCTCGCATCTGCTGCAAAATGGTAGCGATTTTTTTCCCACTAAAGTTAGCATTTATCAGATCCTTTCGCCTACCCACTGAAGGTATTGGAGATGTCTCAGTTTTCGGCATCCATTAGTTGCCTTTTCCGTGGTGCCCCACTGGCTTTTTCGCTTTCTAATTATGCCATGTAAATGGATAGTTGCTGCCAAACGTCGCCAGGCATTAGTCAACTCGTGCATAACCGACTCGACTTCCAACTAAGGAACAGATTTCCACACACGAAGAGTCCTGCGCTTGTTAGTTTGCCTGGCCCGGCATCGATTGTTGCCAAAACGTGGCTCGACTTTGGGTCTTGGAGCTGGTCGATGTCGTAACTTAATACCCAGTTTGCCATGAGATCCTCTGCTCCGCTTCCACATCGCCTCTCCTACGGCTGACTGGGTAAACTGCTGCACAAGGACATCGGCTTAGCTCGAAATTCGAGTCATTATTTTCAAAGACCATGCTGCAAAATGCTACTCGAGTGGCCACAGCGCTTACGAGGAGCTAACGAAGGACGCCTATCACACAGGGACATATGGCAGCTCAAATAGAGTTTAAGTTTCAACTAAAAATCCGAAACATTTCACAGAAACATGATATATGGACTTCAGTACTATTGTATAGAGAACTAGGCAAAATACCATTATAATATAAAGAATATAAAATCCCAGTCACCAAAAAGCTCTGACAAAAGCAGCTTAAGTATTGGGAAATAATATTTAAGATTACATTTTTACCAACGTATCCTTTATACGCTAATACGCCATCCTTTCTCTACCATTTACTTTCCGCAGGACGGGAACATCACAACGAGTATCCTGACATTGAAGGTAACATCGGAGAACGACAATGCCGAGCTGACGTGTCGCGCCACGAATCCCTGGTTCTCCGGTGGCGCCATTGAGGACAAGCGCATCATCCGCGTGGCATGTGAGTACATACTCCAGTATATTCCTTCTCCTTTGCGACAGGTGAACTGGTAGACTGCTATGGGTCTGCGCTTGGGTATGGGCTTGGGGCTTGGTGTGTATTCTTTTGTGTATTCTTAGCACAACTGCCCAGGTCCTGGCCTATTTCAGTGTGCATGTGTGAGTTTCCGTGTGGGCTTGACCGGGGAAAGTCCAATTAGACGCATATTACGGCCAGAGCCAGCGTAATTTTATTAAGGCCAAAGGATCCAGAGGAGCCAACGGATCCGGAACGGAGCCAACCAAGTTGGCTGGAGGCCACATCAACCTGTTGGCCACCTCTTGCTAAGCCGCTTATAAAATGCAGTCAAGTTGACTTCAATGTCGTGTTCTTTGACTTGCCTTGATTAAATTTGCACCGTTATGTTTCTATTGCCTTCCTTTTTTTTTGCTGGCCTCTATAATATTTGCAACATCCGCTTCCGACTTCCGCTTTACATTACTGCCCCCCACAGCTTTCGTTGAAGTTTTCTTGTAGGGCAGGGTGCACTGGGAAAAACAGGATAAGGATTAGGTTCGTATTTTAATAAGGATTATGCTTAGTTTTTTTATTCCAAGGTTATATATAAGAAACTATTAATTAAAGGATGAAGTTCTTACTTTTCTTAAACTTTTTGTTCTAATAAGGAATAGTACATTTTTGAAACGTGTATGTAATGAAGGAAATCTGAATTACCTGCACTCAAATCAGACCAGCAGTCGACTCGATTTGCCAGCTCTTCATTTTGTGTTTCGTTTTAATAATTCAGCATAAACGTCGGTTATTTTTTCCGACCGTTCAGCCCACGTCATTGACATTTGCGAGCTGTAGCATAACCACTATAGTTCGTCCCGCTCCGCGCTCAACTTTTGGGGATGGCGGACAAAAGACTGGCTGGGGCCAAGTGGCGCCAAGAGTCTCCGGCGCGTATTAGATTTTTACAACCGTAACTAATAGTCCCATTTGGCGTGTGGTCAAGAGGACGAGGCCTGCCATGCCTCAGTCCGCAGGATGTAGAGCAGCTGGGGCTAAGTACATTACGCAATGCTGCCTGCCAGGAGTCGGAGTTCACCTCCTGGGCCATTGCCGTTTATTATTTTGACTTTTATTCAGCAATTCGCTGCGCTCATTAAGCCGGATGCCGCACTTACTTACTTACTAACTCTCCTTCCTCTGCTTCTTCCCAACAGATCCGCCCACGGTTTCGGTGCACTTGGCCAACGAGGATCCCAGCCGACTGGTGACGCGGGCCGAGGGCCAGAATGTCACTTTCAAATGCCGGGCAGATGCCAGGCCGCCGGTAACCAGCTACTCCTGGTTCAAGAATGTAAGTAAGACCAACTGATTTGTCCCACTGCCCACTCCACTCAGCACTCCCACTCATCATCATCGTCCATTTTCACAAGCTGACGTGTATCAGACACTTTTCGAAATTTTTATTTTCAATTGTTGGTGCGAGGCACCCAAGGCGTCCACATTCTTGTGGCTTTCTTTATAAGCAGACACTTTTGCGGTTTAATTTAATTTGGCAGGATGCTGTAAGAGTGAAAATGCTTCGCATTCCTGCTGGGCACAAGGATAATGGTGGTCAGGAAGAAATGCTCTGCTCATTTTTCAAACGTCTTATAATTGGCTCATGATGTCCATTGAAGTCCATTCGTGTTGCAAATTATTTAACTATTTATCATGCGACAAATAAACCGAAAACGATTGAGATTGCCCTAGACACAGTTGGATATTTTTGTGCTATTTTTGTGCCAATTTTGTGCTGGCCAACCATTGTTGACCGCCTGACTGTGACTTTGTCTTGGGTTTTTATTATTAAACCGCATGATTCTGACATCCTTTGACAGTTTTGTCCACATGGCCACATCATCATTTTTCATAACAAGCAAAAACCATAAACCTGAGCTCATATTTTTCCGACCTCTCATTCTCCGCTTTTGGCCGAGCAGTTAACAAATTGCCAAAATCATTTGTCCGACGAGGGGTGGCGTTTTGAAAAACTTCTCTTTTTTTAGGGCACTTTGATTTTTGATTTTCGGTTCGCCCACTTCTGGCAGTGGCATTAATAGGCTACGGCTAGAATGCGCCAAGGAATTATGAAAAACGACTGGCCAAATGTGCGCAAAAAAGTTGTAAAGAGCCAACGTTCGACATCAGTTTGGCATATATAGATTGTTATTATCAGACTGTTTTTCGCCAGCTTTCCTTGGCTTGGCTTTTTTTGCACTCTTAAAACTTTTCCGAGAGCTCATGCCCTCAAATTAATGAAATCCCAGCGAGGAATCGAATTAAAGCCACTTTCGAGCGAATACACAAATGAATGTGTGTTCCCAACTTTTCCGCATTGTTAAATGCATTAAGGCCCAAGGGCCAATGCAATTACCGCCCTCCATCAGTGCAGTCATGGCTTTTTAATGAATTTTACAAATAATCAAATGATGCAGCATGGCCAATTTGCGGCGTATCTATAACGCGTGTTTCCACAGCGCAGAAATGCGATGGTGCAAATTAGCTGTCAATGATATGGAGCACACACACATACACACATAGGTGGGCAGGACGGCGGAAGGAGCTTAAGCTATTTAAATTGCATTATTATTATTATTATTATGAATTAATTAAATGCATGTGCAAATGTCAGCGGGGATTTCGCTACTAAATGCATAATCGAATTATTCCATAGTCAAGCTGTGCTAATGGAGCATTTGCATCCGCATGGAGTCACTTGTCCAGCGAAGCCAGCGACTGCGAAAAGCAGTTCAATGAGCAGTTCGAGTCAAATGCCGAGTGTCAAATGCTGAATGCTAATGCTGAGTCCGAAATGCCGAAAAGTGCATTAATTTGATTTAATAAAATCCATTTATTATTTGGCCCACTAAAAGACCGCATTAGGCGCCGGCAACCGCAGCGATTCACCCACATACCAAATGGGAAATGGCAAATAGCCGGGCGGGAAGCATTGGCTCCATTGTGGTTGCCATTTAGTGCTGCCAGTGATGGCCATAGGAATGGGGATGGGGCTGGTGATGGTGATGGTGGTGACTGTGGGTGCTGTGGTCACTCGACAATGCAGCCGGCACCACCGCAATTTGTGCCATCTAAGAACAGCGGGACAATACTTTTTGGCGCATGTGTGTGCATCCGAAAGCAAATAGGGGAAGCCCCCGTAAATTATACATCAAATGAAAAATATGTTCTCTAAATTAAAGTAACTAATAATCAATAAAAACTAAACACTGAATATAAATCAAATTGAATTTAAGAAGCTAGAGTTAAGTGGATTAATTTTTAACCACGCTCATACTTTATTTTGATTTCATCGCTTAGTTTAAAGTTTAGAGTGGCTTAAGCAGCTTGTCCCCCTAAAAATGGATTCCATAACCCCATGAGCCCGTTCAGTACCGAAATAATAACCCCTTCTTCACATTTCAGGGCATGCGAATGTCGGGCGAGAGCACGGAAATAATGCACTTGACGCAATTGGAGAGGGAAAGTGCGGGGGCGTACGCCTGCGGGGCCACAAATACGGAGGGCGAGACCCGGAGTTCGAGCCTCACTTTAAAAGTGCAGTGTAAGTACGACTTGCGAAATAAAATATACACAAACTATATGGTTGGTCGGAGGGGGAGGGGATAGCAGCACGACGTGATGAAATAACATGGCGAAACCGGAAACGGAAGCTGCAGAATAAAATCAAAATCAACAAGCAATGGCTGCCGGGGAATGGGAGTTTGCAACTTTTTGGGGCAACGGCGGATGGGGAAATTGCTTAGAAATGATGCATGACCGTCGCTAACTTCATCTGTAACTGTCGGCGTTTGTTGCCCGCTTGTTTACAATAGTAAAATTTCTGAAATTCCCGCTGCCGCTGGCCTAAACAACCGCCATTGATTTATACACACGCACAGACAAAACTTTCGCCTATAAATCCAGCACTCGCAATTTTCCAGCGCTCGCCCAAAAAACTTTTCATAAACCTTACGGTTTGCAACGAACCGATTTTTTTCACAGCCTCGGGTCGAATTTCCCCTGCCTTTGGCCATTTTTTGAGGTGATTAATGTGGATTTCATATACTACTGCTCGCACAAGCGATTTGGTTGCATAAATCAGAGGCAAAGCTGCACAATCGACGAAGGAACACGAGTGGTTCTTAAGTACACTATTTGGCCGGGCTCGTGTACCCACATATGGCATTTGCCATCCGCATACAATCTCGAGAATGGGATCCTAGAGAGCGATGTTGCGTGGCCCATTGTTGGCCGCATTTATTGTGTTGTCAGCTTACAAGTAAGGGAAAAAGAAACGTCTTTTCATGTTGCCATCGCTGGAAAGCCGGAAAACTGCCACGTCTTTTTGGCTGCCACTTTGAAGATGTGAAATGCATTTCTGCTAGGTTCCCTACTCAAGGACCTACGACAGTTTAAGTAGTTTATATTTGAAATTATGAAAGTTTTGCGGAGAGAGTCATCTTTGCATTGAGTTTGGGCTTTAGGTAACTTTACCCATATTTGGGCACACACACAGGGCAATCTTTCCACAGCAACAAGTTCGCAGACAGATGGCTTAAGAATGCTGAAATGCAGCCGACTTGTGATAAAAGCCAAGAACGTAGTAATGAAGCTTCGAATGTTTATCCGCCTCGGCGTGACTTACATTTTAAAGGCGGCTTTCAGCACACAATCTGTGATACTGGAATACTGGGATACCCGGGTATTCAAACAGACAGACACATTTCCCTGCGGGCCAAAGGCAGTGCTTCCGCATATCTGCTCCCATTTCACAGCCAAGTGAAAGTAAACGCCGAGCGACTCGCTTTTCTTTCGATACCTGGCACACAGATTTCCTCGCTAAGCTACACATAAAATAAATATAAAAAGAGGAGGACTGGATAAGCAAAAAAATAAGAACCTGGAGAACACGAACCCCCTCGTTCGTGAAACGGAAACATGTTAATTACTATGCTCAAGGCTATGTAGCTGGCTCGACTTCCCTTTGGACTCACCAGCCTCTCGTTCTTGCCTCATATTTTTGTGTGTATTTTGAGGGGTTGAGGGGGCTGCTGGGGTGGATGGGTGGATGGGGGCCACATCCCCCCGAGAGTGGGCGGCAGTTGTTTGCGCTCCGAAGGGGGTGGTCTGAACGAATTTAAAATGGAAACTTTTTGCTGCCTAACAACTCGATTCGGTGTATATTTATGAAGCTCCCGATTCGCTCGTCTCGTCCTTTTCAGTCTCCCCGCGCTGTAAATCGGGCACCGAACAAACCTCCATTGGAGCCGTCAGCCTTCACTCGATCCTGGTCAAATGCGAGGTGGATGCCGATCCGCCGGACTCCGTGCGCTTCAGTTGGACCTACAACAATACCCGGAACGTGTCGCCGGTAAGTCAGCTCACAAATACTATTTTCTCTTGGGGCACAGTCGAAAAAATCTATGTTTAAACTTAAAATATTACCTATAAGTATATAAATGTAAGCTATCAGCTAACCCTTTTCAAACAGTCATGTTATCAATTGGTATAACAATTGAAATTAATTGATTTCGTAAAATACAATGATTGTTGTTCGGAATCAAGTTCAAAGCTGCTATTTCTCGGTGCATCGGACTGGGGCAAAGGTACATGCCTCGTCCGGAATCCAAACCGAACTTATTGTGTCTGTAATTATGCCGGGAAACGTGCTGCAGCCGGAGCCTTTGGTCCGACTGTCGCAATTACTCGGAATTCCAGCCAGCCAGCCATTCGGTGCGGAAGAATAGAAGGGGGTAGGAACAGATAGGTGGCATGGGTGGCATGGGTGGTCTGGTGCCAAGTTCGAAGTCGGGTGCTATTAGCAGAACTTGTGCTAAATACTCGAGGGTTGTCTGGGATTTTCGTTCGACAATTCAGAGCAGACGAACAATGGTTGAGGTAGGGAATCGGGCGCCGTACGTGACTGAATTAAAATTTAATCAAAATGTATAAATTCGGAATGGTGGGGCAAACATAGCGACGTTCGAGGGAATTTAAAATGCAAACCGTTTAGGTGCAAAACGGAGGACTGCAGAGCTGGCAGAAAATGGCAAAAAAAAAAAGAAAAAAAATTGGGAGAAGGACAGATGGAGGAGGAAAAATACCAGAATGGTTGACCAAACGAACCGAAAGACTTGCATATGTGAGTCGACTTTCCTTGAAACGTCGGTTCTGGGACAGCTGTGCACAATAAATAAAGTAATTCATTTACCGCAAAAGTTATTTGAAAATCTGCACGAAACCCGATGCCCGGCTGGCCACAGGATGACTTACTCCGTCTCCAACTCGATTCGTTTGGCTTGCAATAAAAACTTATTTGCCTTCAAATATTTATGCCCACCCGAACTGGGATTCGTTTTTGGTTGGATGCGGATGCTCTGGGTTTGCTTTGATTTCAATTCGATTTGGTTCGCTGCGAGTCGAGTGGGGTGGGGTAGTGCATCCGATCCTTCTGCCTACGTTCGCACAATGAAGCCGCCCTAATCCCCGTCTGTTTACCCTACATTACAGGTGCTCAACTCGAGGATACAGTCGAACGGACTGGCCAGCACGGTGACGTACCTGCCTCAAACGGACTCCGAGTTAATAACGCTGGCCTGCTGGGCCAGCAATGCTGTGGGCCGCCAAACGACGCCCTGTCTGGTGCACATCCTGCCGGCAAGTAAGTGGAACTGGGAGTGGCGGAATACTGCTCCTCCTACGCCTCCCCTCCTGCTCAAGTCGAGTCGAGGAAGTTGTTGCTACAAGATGCCGGCACTTACCTCCATCTTCGCCGCAATTTAAACAGTACTGGTGTCGGCATTGCCACCGGTGTCGGTGTCGGAGCCGTAGCCGTAGCTTGAGTCCTCCGTCCGCCTTCCTCCACCCGGACTATCTCTTATGCACACATAAGGATCTACTTACATAATTGGCGAGCGTGTGCCGGGTACAGGACGGGATGGACTGGAAAGACTGGGTGGCATTGCCGTCGCCGGCACCGGTGTAGTTTGCCAAAATGTTGCCAAATAATCCGCAGGTTGAACTGCCAGCCGTTGCCTCAGGACATGGCCAACTTCGATGGTTATTAATGCAAAGTACACAGAAGCGTGGTGATGCACTCAGGGAAAGATTTTGGAAACGTTTGAGAAACAAATATGTAGCTCCTAAATAATGTGCTAATTCTTAAGTATATGTTCGCTTAGTTACATATATATTATCAGTACCACAATACAAACTCACCATTTGCTAAAATATGTTTTTTTTCGCTATTTTATAGAAACCTTTTTCACTTCATCCTAAGTTTGTTAGGATTTTAAAGACAGCATAGAATTATAGACCGATTGAGTTACCCCCACTTTGTGCATCGCACCCTTGGGCCAAAATTAAAGCTGACTTAATAATTTTAGGGGCGTAGTCGCCGGTCCCTATTTTTGTTTTAACGGGGCAACGCCTTCATTTGCGGCAAAGTGGCGCTTTAAGGCGACAGGAGCTGCGTTTAAATGCAATTACGGATGGGTGGCCGTTGGGCCATTAAGCCCCGGCTTGTCTATGACTATGACTAACTGCTATCAGGATACCCTCTCATCCCGCCTTTTTCATTGGAACCTTTTCCGCAGACACTCCGGAGGCACCGAAGGCCTGCGAATTGCGCAACGACACCGTCCTGGAGGTGGTTTGTGTGGCGGGCAGCGACGGAGGACTCTCGCAGTACTTCATGCTGGAGGTGGTGGGCGGGGACCCACTCTACTCTGGAGATCCGGGTGGATCGGCGGGCCAGGGACGAGGCCAGTTCAGCGAGGCCATCGGCCTGGGCGACAACGAGATATCCACGCTGAATGATCAGGTGAGTGGCGCTGCCTGCATCTGGATTCGCCCGAATCCAGTTAGTCTAAGTTGATAAGTTCCGGCAGGGTAAACGCAAATTGCTCAATTAAATTAAAATTTACTCACGGTTCGGCAAACAGCCGGCAGCTAGAAGCGAAACAGAATCAGAATCAGATACAGATACAGAATCAGCTTCAGAATCGGGGTGAATCTAGGATAGATCTGAGAGTGTGGAGCCGAGAAAGTGTGCAATAATTCACTTGAAATCCATATGGTCAATTAGTGTGCATGTCCTTTGACTTTTCTGCTTGAATTATTAATAAGTATTTTGGGGGCTGCCATGGGGGTGCAGCATTGCCGTGGGTTTTCTTCAGCTCAACTCGAGTGTAAAAGGGACAACATAATTAATGCTGTGGGTCCGGTTCCCAGGTCCGATGATTTTACCCTTTGTCCAGCCACTCGGGGAGTGCATGCTGAGTTATTAAATTATCTCTGTCACTCCTAGATGGGGAATATCATATGAAAATTTCATTTCATTTCGTTTGGCTGCTCTCAACAGCCTTGATGAAGCGCTGAAGCTGGCCGGGCGAGTTTATTAGCAAAGTAGCCAAGCGCAAAGCTCATCACGAGGATGGTCATGAAAATGAAAATGAAAATGGTACGACGATGATGACCGTGGTGATGATGATGGCCCGACATCATCTCCGGACTCTGACCCACGCCCTGCTTGGTCCTTTGGCTGGCAGCTTTAAAGTTTCATGCTAGATAAAGGACACACACACTCGCAAATGGGCCGTGGGGGGAGTGAGGTTGGAAAAGTGCCGCAAGGACAACATAAATTACTTACGCTTACTTGAGTGGGAATTTGTGCGTAACCAACGAAGCTCACTCGATTGTGTCCCATTACGGCAAACGGATATTCAGTTTTAAATTTTAGACAGTGTCCTGTTTCTGTTTCTGTGTCAGTTTCTGTTGCTGTTTCTCCGTGGGCTTCCGTACAGTTGTGCCTCCGTATTTTTCAGGCATGAGCAATTATTTATGCGTTGGGTCTGCGAATGGGACAGAAAAGTTAAAAATACATGGCATACTTTGCAGCGTGTGGCGAGTGAATTATAAATGCGCCTCTTGTCATGCCCGCATCCCAAATCAGCCAAAAACCTATATATATAAATATTGCTATATAACATAAATGTCTATAATTCCAGGCGACATCTGCACCCATCTTTCGCATGCAGGAGAACAGTCCACAGTTTCGTTTGAATAATTTAGAGCCGGGACGTGAATATCAATTTTTAGTTTACGCCGTCAACGCCAAAGGACGAAGCGAGCCGCCGGTGGTGATTGAGAATGTACGCGTGGCCGCCCAACTGGGACCATATGGTGAGTGCCCCAATCCCCAATTCCCGAGTGTGATCCCGTCCTGTCCTGTCTTCCGTCTTCTGTCCTGTTTTTCCCCGAAGAAAAGCGTCCCGATACTTCAGAGTTGAGAGGCGGAAGCTCAAAAACAAAAAAGGCAGAACTCTCCTGCTAATCACATAAAGAGCACAAGTTATGGCCACCCGAGTTGCTAGTTTGTGGGTCACTTCTTTACCAGGGCCAATAAAATACCCAAAAACCTGAACATGGCTCTGAAACCGAAGCCGAAACTGAACTCAAAGTGGAACCCTTGAACAGCTGAGGACGGAACTGTCTAATTCAACGCTTGACTGCATTTTCAAATCAACGCAAGTTCGGGGAAATCGTCTTCAATCAGCCGCCGCGAAAAGTTCGCACATGGCGTCACAGGGACACTGGGATACGGGGATGTCCTTAGAGCGCAAGTAGATGCGAACCTGAAGACTGCCTAACTGCCTCTCGAGCTGGGATGCCAGTACCACCCCAAAGGGCGAGACGCCCTTTTCTAATCCACTGACTGAGTTATGCAGTGGAGCGGAAAGCATTTCAGCATTTTCCATCAATTCTTTGAGTGGGGCACACGCATATTACGTATACGCAGGGGCGTGTCGCAACAGCCTCTTCATTTTGCTCCTGCCTAACGACATAATGCGACTGCCGCCTGTCGCTGTGTGCGTACATGTGAGGTCCTGTGTGTGCGCGCGTGTGCGTATGTGTGCGTATGTGTTTGTGTGTGCCAAGCGTAAGCGGAATTGCTTCAATTTTCGTTTTGCTTAACGGCCACCGTAGACACTTTTCTTTTATTGTTCCTTTCGCCATTCGCAGCTCTCTCAGCTCGCACACAACTACGACGAGCACGACAACAATGTTGTCATTATTTTCATGCTGATTTTTATTTTTATCTGCATTTCCATTACCATTTCCACTTCCATTTTCCCTCCTCTGGCCATTTTCATTTCGCTTTTCGTGCGCTTCCTTCGCCCAGTTAGCCATAAATCAGTCATATTGCCCGATTTAATGGGGCTAATTGCATTTGATACGCAAATGTTCGATTAAGCGCACTCACTAGATTTTCGGAGCGCACTCAATTCGCTGGCGAAACCTATTTACATGAAACAACAGCTGCCCGGCTTTTCTCGTCGAGTTACTTATGTATGTTAATGGGCTGCCGCAGACTCGTAAATTCGGCCTCTGTGATTACACAACCGAGACGATGGACTCGGCAATCCCTATTTAGGTGGCTGGGGATCCTTCTAATTTATGCGGAATTTTAACAGCCACCTACGAGCCCACGCAGGTTTTTATTCTCGCCGGCATATGTGGGCCGATAAATTGCGAAGCCGTGGGTCGTTGCCACCAAACCAGATTCAAGAATATAAATAAAATGAAGCCAAATCAGCTGACGCTGATTTAAATCAGTTTACGCAGAACTCATCAAGAGAATTTATTACACTTTGCGCCGGGTAAGGAAAACGTGAAAAATATCAGGCAAAGTGGCCACTTGAGCCGGGAAAAAAGCATCAAAGCCGTATAAATAAGGAAAACAATGTTGGGAAAGGCAAAACGAAGGAGCAAACTGATTAAAAAACCGGCTGAGATGCCGTGAACCATGGCATCAGAAGCCAGCCGATGCCAGCCGATGGCAGCCGATCCAGATCCAGTGCAAAAGGCCGGGCAATAACAAAAATTAAATTGAGCCGCAGGTGTAGGCAATTTCCACTCAAACGCTCACTTCAAAAGCCACGACGATGGGACGGAGCAAGGAGCAGGTCATGAAAATCTGAAAACCAGAAAACCTGAAGGTATGGAGTCCTGAGGTCCTGGCAATGTTTCAATTCCGAGGCCGTTGCTTTGACGGCCCGCAAATGGAGCGGAAACGCTTGGATGCCAACGAAAATGGAGGGGCTGGCATTAACGAATGTCTGGCATAAATCTTGCCCGGGGATCATCTTACAATCAGTTTGGCCCGGGCCCTGGGATCTGGGCCCTGGGGCTTGGCTCGCACATTATGTTGCAATTTCCGCTGGCTGGAAATCTAATAAATATAAACAATGCCTCACATGTTGCTCATAATTGCCGGGGCTTTGCGGCAAGTGCCATCAGGTCTAATCGCTGGTAATAAGTGGCCAGAATGGCCTTTGATTTTCATAATTTCTCCTCCGCAGCAGCCACTATTTATCATACCACCAGATCTCCCATAACAGAGCACCCAGCGCTTTTGGCTAATTTAGATTTTCAACCCAATTGGCCCGCTCACAAGGGTCGCAAAGGGAAAACACAACAAGCAAACAGTCAAAAGCAATCAGTTAGGCAAAAGAACACGGCAGAGCACAGCAAAACAAATAAATAAATAAACGGCAGCGAGGCAAACAGAAATCAGCAGGAGCATCAAACTAATTCCGAGCAAATAACAAATCATTGCTAGGAGCCCTCAAACTATCAGATGCTCCACCTATCCATGTTGATGCACTCGGAAAAGTAAACGCGGAAATCGAACACTCAAGGAGCTTTGCAAGCAACGGCAAATAGTACATGTTAAATATTAAAATTAACCTTTAGTCCTTTTTTTTTGTTCAGTGTAGTAATAGTATCACTCTTCTCTCCTTCCAGACGAATCCATTCTGTCCGAGGACCCAACGCCCGCAGAAACAACGCATCATGGAGGCGGTGGCGTGGGTGGCAGCGGTAGCTCCAGCGGCCTGGGCACCGGCGCCAGCACGGGCAGCGGTCCGGAGAAGCAATCGACTCTGCTGATACTCGCCGCCGTCGTGGTGATAGGCGCCGTCGTGGTGACGTCAATTATCGTGGCCGGCATCGTCGTGGTCTGCCGGCACAGGCCGCGGCCACCTGAGCCGCAGGAGGTGCGCAAGAGCATGCGGTGAGTCCGGGAGCCCTTTGTTTTGTGGTCTTCACATTCACATACACATCCATCCGGAAGCTGGGAAAACTAATAATGAAATTGTTGGCCGCGTGTGTGTGTGTATGTGTGTGCAGAAATAATTACTGAATTATTTATGTGGGGCACGTGACTGACGTGGCGAGGATGAAGGAAAGCCGCGTGGAAGTTGTGGGCGGAAAACGTAGCATACTTTTTTGCGCATTCCACGCTTATGACTATTACAGAAAGTAATTAAATGACAGCCGCGCAGAAATGGCCGCTCAATCAATGGGGCTCCACTTTAAACTCACCTGCCGGCAGAAAGGTTAAAAGGCCAATCCGGACCTGATGGTAAATGTCGGGTTCATTAAGACGATCGCCTAAGCACTTTGAGGCCGCCAATCGATTAGAGCCGAGCACGCACCTGCCCAGTAAATTATGCTTAGTCTGTAATTAAATTAATTAAACCTGCACCTGACGACCGGCCGGGCAGCCCAGCAGGGTCAAAGTCCAACGGAAAAGAATGGCCGTAAACGAGGTCCGGAAACGAGGCAGCCGCACAAGTTAGAGTTTCCATTTAAGATAGGAAATCAGCGCTGTATCTGCGAAAGGGTCGCGCCCCGTGGGTGGATAATTAAGCAGCTGCTTAGCTGACGTACTCGTCCTTACCACCCCCCTTTCGCCTGCCGGCTAATGAAAAATAAACACAGAGCACCGCCTCCCCGCTTTTGTATCGACGTGGTACAGGTCCAATGCCGATGGTATCCTCCTTTCTTTGATTTCGGCCAGGCCCACTGATTGCTCAATAATGAATTCGGGCAACCACTTCAAAGCTGAATCCGACGAAATATTAATTATAGTTGCCGAAAATAGTCACGGGCACATCAAAGCGAATCGCATGCGGGTCATTAAATGGTCATTACAACTGTCAAACGCGCTCCATGCCGTATGCCGCATAAATAAAACGGAACCGGCCCACCTGCGATTCGAAATATCCTCTCCCACTTTTCATGGTGGGTTATGGTGGTCCCCCCCCATTTTTCAGTCGCATGTGCGTCTATGCATAAATTTTAATGATTTGCCTTTTGCGGCAAAGTATTAGTGCAAATATTTGATGCACACATGTGCGCGTATCTGACTGATAAGAGAGACACAGATGCCGAGTGCGGCGTAATTAGCTCCACCGTCGGCATTGGTTTATATTTAATTTACAATGGACCATCGAGCAGGCTGATGAAAATTCGAGGGTCCTCAAGAGAAATGGTAATATTTTTGCCAATATTTATCAATGCGAGTGCCGAGTCGATAGCGAAAAATGCATTAAATCCGCTTTGGAACGGCGCAAAACGCGAATATTGCGCATCCGCCGTGTGCAACGAACGAATTTATTTTATTTTCTGGTTTTCCCAACCCGACCGCCACCCACTTAAAAAGTTGCCCAGTCGTTCCCCAGGTGATTGCGGTGCTCTGAATTTAGCTGTTTATATTGAAATTCGAGTCGCCTGAGAGCCGTCAGCTGGCTTAGTTTGTCCAGTTGGCTAAGCTGTTTCGCCGCACCTTGGGAACTATTAGCCGCTAAACTTTTTCATGTATTGTGTTTTTCAATGTCTGATTTTTCGCATTTTTTCTCCACTTTTTTAGGCCGGCGCGAAACGATGTGCCGAGCATGTACATCGAGGAGGACGAGCTGAACGAGCTGGAGGAGGGCGGCGGACGAGCGGCGGAGATTAGGGCGCGCGTGGCCCCGCCCAACTCGCACCTGTGCGGCGGCGGCGGGATGCCGATGCCCGGTGGCGTTGGGTCAAGTGGCGGGGCCATTGTGGGCGTGGCCGGACCCCATCACTACATCTCCGAGAGCTTCATCCAGTACGCGCAGCCCAGCCTAAACGGTACTATTCCAAAATCTATACTCAACAAGCTGTAGTATGTAGTATGTAGTAGTTATTTATCTGTAGTTCTAGTCAAGTAGTCATCAATTTATCAGTACTTGTATCTATGCATGCGTGCTTTGAGGCTGCGATTGCGATTGTGATTGTGTTGCAACCCCCAAATTGGTTTTGCTCAAGAACTTTTGAGTTGCGACTCGAGTGCGCTCTCGATATTAATTTGTATTTGTATTCGTAGCTTTAGTTGATTGATTTGCCTTATGTAGAAGTGCACTTGCCTGTATATATTTAGTACACATTACTCACCTGATTTGTAGCCATTATGTAGATTAGTTTAACGTCTTGTTTCTCGGTTAAACAGTGCCAAGCGAATAAATTGCCAAAATCGTTTTGGAATGCACACGAACACGAATTTGTTTTTAAACTGGCAACTGCCTGTTGGCCACTCATATAACAAGACACGCAATGTTTTTAATATTTTATGATTGTGCAAAATTGATTTGCAATTTAATATTTAGTTAAGTACCTGGCATGTGAGTAGTGGCCGCGCAGGAGATCAACGCACCACAGGCAAAACAATTAGGTTGGCTTGAGCTGGCGCTAATGATGCGGTTGAACACCAAATTGGCTGGCAACTAATGAATTGGAGCACATGTAAATGAAAAACTAATTGCCCCTCATTTGGCATTCACAAAAGTAGCTTATGGCATACGAGTACACTCTTTTCCAATTAGCGCAGATCAAAGTATTTAATTTCGTTACATTTGCGTTGAATCGCATTCGATTTGATTTCAATTCCGATTCGATTTCAAATGAGTTGAGCGACTGAAGCGTTTAGAGTCGAGTATTTGGAAGATATTTCGCATTAGCCGGGCACCCGATATAGACAACACCCCTCCACCAAGTTCCCGCCTGACCTAGCCATAGTACCCCCCTCACTTTCTCTATATCTCTACTGCTCTCTCTCTGTCTCCGAATCTAACCAACTCTGTAGGTAGCGAAACACTATCCACTTGCTTTCCAACTGTCTTAATCCTCGACTTGAAGTTGTAAATACCTTGCCCAGTATTTAAAGCAATGTAGTGTGTGCCCCCACTGTCCACACGTAACCGAGTATGAGTACGAGTACATTCGCAGCGTTGTCCTTGCTAGAGTCCTAACTCCTAACTATACCATGTTATCCATCCACCCAGGCGACGTGCTGCTGCCCCTGCTCGTTACATCCAGCCAGCCTTGCAGCACTAACTCCACCATCTCGAGCGTGGTCCTGGCCATGCCCCAGGCGAAACTATGTCCTGATCCTGCGAGCCGAAACACTGCCTGGCCGCCCGAATGTATGCAAAGTAAATTTTATGTAACAAAATCCGTGCAGCAGGTCGAACGACACAACCCAAGCCAGAAAACGAATACGAATCCGAAACCGAAACAGACACAGATACAAATACTGAAACTGAAGCTGAAACAGGAACAACTGCAGCTGCAGCTGCAGCAGATGGGCAGCCTTGTCTGAACCGAAAATTCTCTGTCGAATTTGGCAGTCGGAGATGTTGAAAGCAGGGGATGTCCGCCTCTCAAGTATTTTTAATATCACCGTACCCGAGAACATTGCTGTAGCACAGTACTTGCTCCATTTCACATTTTAATTTGTCGTCCATTTGGCATCCCAATTTACTTTGCTTGTTACGTTGCCACATCCCTGCACTCACATGTCTTTCATCTGATTTCCTTTATTCCCTTTGTGCATTTGTAATTATTTTAGCTTGGCTTTGTTGCCAGGCAAATGCCGCAAAAAATATCCAGAAATTTCCTTTCATTTGCGGCATTCCCCATGATTTTCTTTGATGCGATTGCTAACTTGTTTCTGCTGCAGCGTAGATATGTATGTTTTCTGCCGACTGAATCAGAGATATTAAATCAAGGCTAATTGGAATATATGAGCTTTTTCTTTCCTCATCAATTCAAGGCTAGATACACATTTGACTGGCGCATCGGAGAGTGCAGGCAAATATTGTTTTTAAAAAGGATAAATGCAGCATGGCCCCCAGACAATCGGGGCAAGTCCAGGGACATGGGGCTGTTTGCTTAGACTTTGTTTTTTGTTGACATTTCTGTTTATTTTCCTCTCTAGCTATGTGGGTTGTCCACACTCCGCACTCCGCACTCCATGTCGCTCATGTATCACTCAGTGGAGTGCCAAGTTCTTTTGGGATAAATCGCATAAATTTCGTTGCGCAGTCGACGCACTGGCAAACAAACATATGTACTATGTGCGTAAACATGCCTCAGACAGCAACAAATTTGCAAAATATTTTGCTGTTTTAACCCATTTCGCCCGCTCTCCCACCAAGCAACTTTAACCCGCCCAGCTCACTCTGTTTGCTGTGCTAGCTCGTGCAGACTTTGTTTTAACTTTGAATTGCATAAATTTTAATTATTTCGAAAGCACTAAATTAAAACACAAAAATAAGCACAAAGGCACACAAACGCCAGTGAGTTTTGCCTGCGCCTGACGTGCCGACATGCCGGCAAATGCAAATATTATTTAATGGGCAGATGTGTCGTATACGTGATATTATTGCTAACACAACATCGCTCCCCCTCCGGTTCTCTGGGCTCCCGATGCGTGGGTTCAAATGTCGCAAATTAGCTAAATTTGATTTTGTCAGCGATTTAATTTTATATTTTCATTACTTTCAGCATGTCCTTCCGCTCGTTAATATCATCGTTTTTTATTTCTTCTCTCTTTTTTTCTGCACTACCCCCTGCTAGTACGTTTAATTTATGTGCGCCGGGGGTTTGTGGGGCATGTGACATGACACGACACAAACACCCAGCCACCCACATTCGGAATTCCCGCTCCAGTGCTGCCCTTTCACCCGGCAGAACGTAAACCAAGTCAACTGGCTTACATGGCACTAACAAGTGCCAAGTCGGGCTGAAGTGCGCCGAAGGAGCGGTCCAGAAAATTTTCTTGTAGCTGTTGCGCCCGGATGGCAACTAGGAACACACAGTTTGGGAACTCTCTTCGCTGGGATTACACTGAGCTGCAAGGCAGCTTAAGCGATTCCTCGAATACTGATTGGGCAGAAAAACTATTAGATTTCATCGAGATTTTTATTAGAGCGGGACCAAATCAGAGTAGAGTTTTTAGCTCTAATCAAGATCGCATTAATGCAGCTGTTTTAGTTTAATATGGCTTTTGTTGCTACCTTTTCATAGCTGATCACATATAGTTATTGAATGCTAGCTACCTATTTTTTCAATAAAGTGAATAGTGTGGAGTTAGAGTTTCCATATTCATAGTCCCCGCATTTAGGCAGTGCTGCCAAATTGAAACAAAAAGGTCCTGGAAAGAGCAAAACGCTTACAGCGCCGTAACTCAAGGCAATCAAGTGAGCCACTGTACGAGAGTAAATGTGCATATACATATGTGTACACACTCACGGCCAGGAAAAGACACCCATTCGCATCTTTACATCTCGACAGTTGCTGTCATTAGCCAGCATTTTTAATTGCATATGCCAGGCTCGCGGGCTTCACCGTACAGGTGCCACTGGCACCGAGCAACGAAGGGCGAATTCCCCAGAGCAGTCAAATTCGTTTGGCTTTTTGTGCCCCCAACCTCGGCCATATCTGCGTATGGTGGTGATGATGGAAAGAGATGGAACTGCTGCTTTTTTTTTTGCTTTGCACATTTGTTTCATTTCATGCTGCTCCATTCATTTGGCCCAGCATCGCCTTTTTGTCTCATTGTTGCTGTTTGTCTTGCTGTTTGTGTGAGTCAAGAGTCGCGAATGTCTGAGCCATGTTTGTGTGGCCTTCGTCCTTGCTGGCCCGGCTTTTTCTATGCGTATTTGGATTGTAAGTAATGCGAGTGGGTTGCAGATGCCAGATTGTGGGTTGTCGGTAGATTGTAGCTGCTAGCTTGTACGCTGTACGCTGTAGGTTCCATGTGCACTCCAGCGGCACTCGTCTAATTAGACAAAGTTGAGACCCAGCCACACAGCAGCCACTCGAAATGAGCACACGGCGCCATTTGCTGCGGCTATGTGATGTGATGGCATGGTAGCATTATCTTAAAGACTCCTTAAAGCCCATGTGTGCGTGTGTGTCTGTGTATCGGTCTGCGAGCTTTGATGTCTCTGTCGTGACACAAAAAAAGCCGCAGAATTTGCCTGAGCAACTTTGTTTATGCGGCAGCAGAGGAATTACACAGCAAGAAATATCTTTCAATTAACTGGTAACGAGTATAGTACCCACAAAGTCACATGATCTTCAAAAGGATTAAAAACAATCCGATGAAATGCGTTTGAAGTATGAGTGTTTCTGAGAATCTGAATAATATTTTCGAGCAACAATGGAACTAATTATTTTCATATACCTTTTCGCGGAATCCTTAATACAATTCAACGAATATTTGGAAGTAACTTCGCGGTTGATTATTATTTCTGATTCCAAATTCTCTATAATAACAATTTCTTTTTGTGCACACACGCACTCGCTGTCCGGAATCCTCAATGTCAGCGCTGTTCATTCATTTGTCGCCGCACTTCCGTTTCCGCTGCCCCTTCTCCGCGCACCCCCTCACACTTTCCACCCCTGGCACCATTCCCTTTAGAGGGTTTTTCCGCTTTTTGTTGGGCCATCCAGGCTGGCAACATTTTTGCGACTTTTGACATTTTTTAATGCTGTCAGGCATGGCGTGAAAGTAAACGTGAAAGGCCAGAGCCACAGCTACAGCCTCCCAAGCACACGCACTTACACACACATAGAAACACCAGAGGGCTGCCTTAGTTTGTGCGCCTTTATGGCCCAAAGACGCCACACAAATGTGACATAAAAGGCGATAATAATAAAATATCACAGGGTGCTCGGGCCGAGCCACGTCAAATAGCAAACTGCAAAATCGTAAACAACAAGCGCTAGATGACGCTCAAGATTCACTTGATTCAGTTGATTCACCCGGGCGACACAATAAGTCGGACCACAATAAAAACTCAGACTCAGCTGCGCTGCCACATGAATTCCGGCGAAAAGTGCCATAAAAATTAAGAAATTGTTGAATTATTTTACGTTTACGAGCACAAGGGCCACTGGGGAGCGGGTCTCCCCAAAGTGAATAAAGTGAATATTAATATCGAAATGTTGTTGATGTGGATGTTTCGTGTTATCTCCTGTGATTTCTGTTTCCGTTGCTGTTACTATGGCTGTTGTTTTGGCGTTTTATTAGATGCTATATTATTTTGTTATCAGCGCACAATTGATCACGCTTTGCTATTTGCTAATGGCTCTCTTTTTCTTTTCGCCTCTCAAATAATAATTTGCAACTCTGTGTTATGATGTCATTTTGCAAGTGTTGTGAATCAGAAAAGCAATAGAAACCAACCAAACCAAATCAAATCAACCAAGCAAGCCAAACCAAACTAATCGGTATAAACATTTTGCCTTTGTCTCTCTATTCCCGGTTACACTCACACTTAAACACACTCACACACACGCGAACTCATTACTCACTCTCAC
The DNA here is from genome assembly GCF_016746395.2 of Drosophila simulans. Classification (NCBI taxonomy): domain Eukaryota; kingdom Metazoa; phylum Arthropoda; class Insecta; order Diptera; family Drosophilidae; genus Drosophila; species Drosophila simulans. The sequence continues at coordinate 23,554,660 of NC_052523.2, read as the reverse complement.
ATGAATTTATGTCTCACCCAACACACATACACACACTCACTCACAACGCCATCCTTTACACATATGCCATTGTTGTTGATTTTGTTTTATACCAACCAACCAAAGTGTATATTGCAGACCCGGATCTGATATTGCCGCGCGGCGAATTGGAATTTACGACCCTGGATCCAACGCTGAAGTAATTGTAAAAAGTAATAATAAATATCTACACACAAACACACACACAGACAGACTCACTAGCGGTGAGGCCTCATAATTCACGGGCATTTCATTAAACATAGCTGTAAATTTTTAGCATAAATTTAAATGCATTAGCGTAAAGGTAAATCGTGTTGCGTAACGTTTAAGCGGAAAGGCAAATAGATAAGGATAAACCATTTTGTAATTGTCAGCCATTAAGTGTCATTCGAACCGCTGAAGGCGGATGCAAAATCAAAAATACGAGCATAAACATAGAAACCAGAAGCTGCGCTATAAATACGCTACAAACTTGTAACTGAAATCAAAAGTATGAAACATGTAAATACCACTCACATCACAACACACACACACACACACACATTTTGCTGTTGCACCATCGACTGTACATAGAGAACGGGCAAACATTAATCAAACTGCATTTAAATGTTAAATATTAATTGTAATTAATGAACAACTAGCCCGTAAGCCAGTAGTAGTAAGTAAGCCGTGTGTATTGAAAGTGTAATTAGACTCATAGAGCCCACTAAGAGTTATTGGCCAACTTTGGACTTTGCACCAGGTATCCGCCTCGGATGTGTGCAAATATCTGGCCATTTATCCATTAATGTCTGCGTAGCCATCTAGGATTCATTAGCTAAAGTTAAAGTCTGTCCCATCCGGTTGCTGTCGTCCGATCATTGAAATATGTAAATGTTTTCAACAGCCAGCAGCGATTCTGGGCCCACGGCCCACCCCTTTTCCGCCCTGATCCGGCACTTTCAGTCGCTATTTATGGCAATTCCATGAATATTCTATTACCCCAATAAGCCGAACCGACGGCAAAGATGAATAACAGCCGAAAAAACACACACAAACAACAGTGGGCCAAGTGGGCCATGCTCGAGTGCATAATGAATAAATGTCGAGTGAACAGGCAATTCCCAGGGCCCTCAGCAATTCCACTCACACAGGACTCCCACACTCAAACTACAACACAAACTCGAAGTCAAACAATAAATGCGAATTCAGTGTAAATGTTATAAATAACTAAAGTAACCGAGCAAAGTACGACATAAAAATAATAATAATAATAATAATACGCCATACACTTTACACAATACTCCAATGTAATTCGAATTCTAATTTCAAATATACAAACATAAAGTGAAATGGCAGACTAGCAAAATATACAGTGCGTATGCGTAATAAAATAAATTGAAATACATATATATATATACATATATATATATATATATATAGAGATGCATACAAATGGAAACACTGGGGGTAAACCTTCCGTCTGCCCCCGAATGTCGTTCTCTGTCTCTGTCACTCTGGACAAAACCAAACTGATTGTTTTTAAGCAAAGTTAGATTTATAAATAAATTAAATTTAAATGCGAACGAGAAGCGCAAACTTAAAAGTGAAATACATTAATAACTAAGTCGAAACTACTGAGTGTGTTAATAATACTGAATACTGAATAAATAAACAAGATTCAAACCAAATTCAGCTGGGCCTTTCAAATCAATTCCAATTAAACCGCCGATTCGCACATCAAAGCGAAGATTAATGCCGCCGCGACTTGGTCCACCAGAATCCGAGTCCTGTTTGCCCAACTTTGGCTTGGCCAGGGGTTAAGTGTTATAAATGCGGAGCAAATCCTGCGGCGCTGCAGACGCGGATGCAGCCTGATTGCCACTTGAGGCGCGTAATCGAAACATCGGCAAGGCGGTCGGTCAATGGAGACCGCCTTCATTACTTTGCCCAGGCCATCAGGATCCTGTGCCTTCGGACTCCTTTTCCTTTGGCCAGCCCCCATGTTGCCACACCCTCTGCCCCAAAGCCAAACACGAGCTCGCCGCCCCAAAAGCCGTGGATTCGAATTAAGGCTGTTAAGCTTTAGGAGCTGGGTGGGTGGTAGGTCGGATTGAAGGATTGGCCCATCTGGGCGTCCTTGGCATGCACAGGAGATTAAAACAGTTCGAGGGAAATTTGCAGCGCGTGGGCCAACGCCAGCGCCAATGAAGGTAAAGTTTGCCAAGGAAACTTTCTGCGAATGCAAGTCTGTTTGTCGTAATTTGTTGCATACTTTTCAGAGCGCAAACTTGGACTACAACTATGTAAGTAGGTAAATCGATTGGCAATGAAACACTCACCGCAAGCTACTTAAAATGTTTTAAATATATTCATTAGCATTTGGCAAGAGACTGCCCCAAAATTAGTGCCCAAACTGGCGTAAACTTTTTCGGTCACCACCATGTGTGCCAAGAACATTTTGCCATAAAAAGTTGTGCAGCATTCGTGCCCCTTTCGTAATTGGTTGCATAGTTTTTGCTGCTCCAACTTGGATGCCGCACCGGACTTGGAATCGAATTAGGTAAATCGATTGGTAATGGAACACCGGACCGGGTTTTAACCCCTTGGACGCCGAGACACACTCAAGCCGAAGCTTAATTTCGGAATTCTGCCTGGAATCTGCATTGTGGTCTCGCATTTCCAATCCCCTGCTGGAGTATTCCCCGTAATTTGGGTTGGCACGTGCGGATTTACTTTTCACTCTACTTTCCAACTCACCTTCGCCATTGCTTTTGTTGGCAATTTTATGGCGTTTTCATTTGCTGCCAAGCGCCTTCGTTGCAGCTTCCCCGGCAATTGCCAGGAATTTTAAGTTCCAGCCCCCCCAACGCCCCCCTTCCATTCATCCGGCCCAAACGCACTTTGCAGCACTCGGACTACAAATAAAGCCACATAAATCCGAAGATTTGCTAGCAAGTGCGCAAATCGAAAAGAAATCCAGGGTCAGTTGCCCCACTTCCTGTCCATTCCGCCACTCCTCCTACATCTCTCGAATCCTGGGCGGATGAGGAGTGACTCCTTAGCCGCAGCGTGCTTAAATAAATTAAACGACGCCCCTGGATGTCCGAGTCCTGGGCCATTCAAAGTACCCTGTCACCACTCACGGAGGCGCACTTAGTCCGGGCACATGGACTGTTGAAATATTAAAGCCCCCAAAACGGCGACTCCTCTTCAGCTGTAATTTGGTCAAATAGGGATTTTTCAGGACTCCCAATACGACGTCTGCGCCTGACAGTCTGCCTGTTATCGAAATATTTTGATGGCCTATTAAAAATGGCTTAGACGAGAAAATAGCTCGATAGGCTTGAAGTTCAATTAAAATTAAAACATTCGTTATAAAAACAATTTGAAATAAGATACTAAATCAACTTTTATCAATCTTATAAGGTATTGAGAGTGGGAAGCTTAATCAAGAAATCAAATTTAGAGCACTCATTAGTTTATTATTAAAAAGCTGCTCATTATATTAAAAAATTGTCAAATATTTATAGCCCTTGATCCAGGCACTTCTCTTCCACTTCCACTGGTCATCTCTGCTTTTTGGCTGTCAGTCTGGCCAATGGAAAATGGAGGCGACTGCATGCTCCAGTTTGGAATTCAATTAGCAATCGGATGGCCGAATGGTTGCCCTGGCCAAACTCATAATGGCTTCGATTGAGCCCGGTGATTATTGCGATCGCTGGCTGACAGCTGCAACTGCCGCAGATGTAGGAGCCACTTCCATCGTCTGACATTCATGGCAGCCATAAGAATGCCAACCAGTTTTACAAGCAAAAACGCCAACGGGGAAAGGAGTGGAGGAGGTGGCTGCCAAAATGCCGAGAATGCCGTAAAAATGTTTTCCTTTTTGCCAGCCTGTTCCTTTTGTCAGCGGCAGTCGTCGTCGTTGCGGCAGATGCTGAAATAATGATACCGGCGCCTGCGAAGCGAGCAATCAGCCCGCTTTTCGCATCTATGCCAAGGACATATGGGTGGGCGAGTGGGTTGCCGAGTGGGTGGCTGTATGGGTGGTGGTTACTGAGTGGGCGTTTGTTTTTTGACATTGTTTTGACTACGGCCACGTGTGATGGTGATGGTTCGAGTGTGTGCGAAATGCATAAACTGCCGCATCAAGTTAGACATTTTCAACGTTTATTTCGCAACAGCTGCCTTACGTCTACGCGGAACGAGAACTCTTAAAGTATAGAATTTATTATGCATTCCGTTCTTATAATTTGATATTTAAAGAAATCATTTTACGCTGCACGTTGCTGTTGCTCCTGTGCTGATGCTGCTGCTGATGCTCCTGCTGCTCCTGTTCGCTTATACAATTTAAAAATCGCGACGCTTTTTGTATGCAATGCAATTATTCTCCATTTACAATGCACTCAGCGCCAAGTAAGCAAACAAACAAACAACGGCTTGAATGGCTTGGCTGTCTGGGATGGCATGGTCTGGTGTGGTATGGAAAAATGGGATGGCAGGGCGAGCGCACAAGCAGACAAGTAAATAAAATTGCAAATAAAGTAAAAATGTTGAAATGCCAAAGAAATGCACGGTACATATTTTACATTTATTCATTCGCTGATTCTGAATCTGCTTTAGCTTCTGCTGTTGCTCCCCTGCTGTTGCTGCTGCTACTCCTGCTCCCCAACCACCAGCATGTCCTTTCTGTGGACAAAAGCGACGATGGGCGGCATGTCCTCACGCCTGTCGCCTAGTCCTGGTAAGCCGAGCGTTAATAACAACGCTTATCTGCGGCATTAGGAGCACGCCAGCCCCCTCCAAACAACAGGAACCAGCGACTGCGACAAAAAATGATAATGAAAAAACTGAAATAAAAGCGCAGCGGCAGTGCCAACGGACAAACAAACGGACAGACAAACAAACAAACGGACGGCAAAAAAGAATGCGAAATACAGGCAAACAACGCAGCGCGGAGCTGAAGAACCCAACAACTGAGCAACTGAGCAACTGAACAAGTGAACAACTGAACATTTGAACTGTCCGGGTTTGGAGGACCACATAATTTAAGCTGCCGTTGCCTTAGCAATCGCTGGTGCTGCTGCTTTTGCTTTTCCCGCTGCCATTGCTGCCTGCATCGCTGCTGGCGTGACAACTTCAACTGACAGCCGCAGGGCAGAGCCATCATCCATTATCAGCAGTTGGCCATCTTAAAATGCAGCAGAAGCAGCAGCGGTGGACACTCGCATACCCTGTAATCAGCAAGATATACCACTAAGCAGCTAGCTATGAAAGCTAAAATTAAACTTAATTCTCAACTTAACCAAGTCAATGTATTTTAAGAAGCCAGAGAGTTTTAAAGGTCTAAGTGCTGAAAGAGTTTGATTTTGCCAATGTAATTGGACTACACAGCAGAAGCCAGCATTTTCCGTGGCATTACTACGGCATCAGGACAGGAAGCGAATGGAAAAAAGGCAACGCGGACAACGGGTGGCCACAACAATGGCAACAACAGCGGCGGGAGCAGCGACACAAAATGTTGCGATGGCATTGTTTTAATGCATTTGGAGCAGCAGCAGTGGCACAGCCAGCGACAGCACAAAAACAGCACAACATGCAGCCTGAAAATGCGGGCGCTTGATGCCTCGACGATGCCCGATGGCGTATACGCACCGTGCGCCACATTACGTATACGCATTCGCCGCCGGTGGGCACTACTTGCCGCTCGCGGAATTGCCGCACTGCTGCTGATGCTGCTGCTGCTGGTACGCCGATGGCCCCGAGGAGTCCTTCACTGTGAACGTGACGTAATATCGTTTGTTGCTGTCCAGCTTTTCCGCGGGCAGTGAAATTAGCTGTTTGTTCTTGCCATGCGACAACTCCAGCGCCACCTTGTGATTACAGCGGCTACCGCTGGCGCTTCCCATGCCGCCCGCCCGGCCGCTGGAGGCGCGCCCGCTGGTCAGGATCTTCGGTAGGAAGAAGCTGCTCACGCTGCCGGTCTTCTTGTACGGTCCAAAGCCGAACTTTGGCATCGTGTGGTGATTCATCATGGGAACTGCAAATGCAAAGAAACGTTGGCAAACATTAGATTAATGATTCCGGGTATCATCAGATCGCAGAGAACTACAATGCACTGCCATCGCCTGGCAGGTGTCCTGCAGGTGCAACAATCAGCTAAATTGCATGGGCAAAAACAGCTAGTTGTAAGAAATGGAGTAGCTTCCTGGTAACCCATTTCGGGGCGCCGGATTAAGGGCCATCTCGGCGGGATTACCATAGCTACTTTCAGACAAACAAGGCCACGTTAATGAAAGCGGTTGCGAGCGGTGAAATGAATGCGTTTTTAATTTGGCATAAGCCCGACGCATCCTTTTGAGCATTCCGCCTACGAGTGAAGATGTAATAAAAGCTGAAAGAGCCAGAAATCCCGAAAGCCGGGTCGAGAACACTTTTTTAATTTGCCCTGCACCGAATAAACTGCTCGTAATTAGGATTTATATTTTTATGCCCGGCAGCTGGCCAAGTAGCTGCTTTGAATACGAGTGTCCGATTGTCCGCTCCCTCCCCCCTCGCTTGACCCACTCTTCAACGCGGCGAAAGTGTTGCCAACCCGCTGGCCAGGCGATTTGACTCTTTGGCCCGGCCAAAAGCCTGTCTGGTGCCATTTTTCACGCTTGCACAGAGCCGCTTAACGCCCTCGAGCAAATCGGAGCAGCAAGACGCGGCACCAAAAGAAAAAGTTTAATGCCGAAACAAAAATATTCCAACTCTTTGAATAATTTGTCGTCAGTGCTGTCCATTCTATATTTTTTACCAAGCTAAATTAAGCCGACTGTAAAGATTTTTTACGTCCAATTCATTCTGCTATGGAAACACTTTTTATCTACCTGCTATGTTTACTAATCCTTAAATTAAGTACTTCGATAAATTATTGGAAATTCACTACGCAAACATAAAGAATTTATAAAGAAAAAATATTAATTGAAAATTAATAAGAATCTTATTAACTGCGATTTCAACTTTTACTGAGCTTTCGTTCGTTTTTGAACTTTTATGTTAGCAAGGATTATTTTTTAAGGATTTATTTTTAAAAAGATTACTTACTGTAAGCGGCGCAAGGTATTCCCGTATAGGCATGAGCCGCATGCAGACATCGGTGCGTCTTGGTGGTGCACTGCAGCGCCTTCTCGTAGGCATTGTAGTCCGGACTCAGTCGGCGCTCCGCCTGAAAATGGGATGGAGTTGGATGAGCCAGCTGGATGAGCGGCACTTAATCATAGACCCACCTCCTCGTACACCTCGTTGATGTTCTGGAAGTTGTTGGTGCCGGGACGCTGGAGTCCTTTGAGCGTCTCGTAGAGGAAGAGCTCGAAGTTCTTGAACGTGTACTCGCTGAAGTTGTAGCGCCTGAGTCGCGTGCCCGTTTCGCCGCCCAGAAGGACACAGGACTTGTGGTAGTCGTCCACCGCCCGCTTCACTAGCACCGCCTCGTTCAGCTTGCTGGAGCGAATCTGCAGCGACTTGAGCTCCAGGAGATGCTGGAAGATCTTGCGCTCCATGTAATATCTGCGAATGGAGGAGATTGAAGGCCATTAGCATTGTACCCATTGTTCCCATCATCTCCACAATCCGAATCTGAATCCGAATGAGAATAAGAATCAGCGTGCCGGGGCCTTGCAAAATAAATGTTAGCAAATGTACGTAAATTGTCATTTTGATATTTCGCGAGTCACAGACAAAGGCAGTCCGCCGCCCGCTGTTCTGACAAAGCTGACAAAGGACCTTCCTCGGCTCCATCCAGGATCCAGGCCGGAGCGCAATAAAAGGCATCATGTTATTAAAATTTCAAAAATACTAAAGTGCGTACGCGGAAAAAATTCTATTAATAATTGAGGAGCGGACGGGGGGAAAAAAAAGGAGCGAACGAGCATAAACGAGGCGAGTCAAATTAAAGCCGCCAACGGCGCCCTCTAAGCCATAAAATGTTATTAGAAATTTCATTAAAAATTAGGTAAACAGCCAAATTCAGCGCTTAAGGGGCACAAGGATGCGGATAAGGATATGCATCTTGGGTGCCCCTCGAAAGTTGCTCCCTTAACTCGACTGCGGGCCAGCGGACTCTTCTAAATCAACGAATGACGTCCGAGCCTTTTCGCCGCAAGAGGAGCGGCGCATTCACCGAAAAAACTAAGCAAATTTGTCGAGTGCACTTGGAGTGCAAAAAACCAGGCGGCGGAGCTGGAGCGGCGTTTTGGAAAACTGTTTACCCAGCGGCAGCTGCCTTTGGTGAGGAGGAGACCGCTTGACACTGCTCGCCACTTGGCTGCGCTGCGCGAAATTATGCAAAACAATTTGACTTTGAAACAAAAGTTCATTGCTCGTGGAATGGATGCTTGGCGGGATGGTCGGATGAAAAGGGCGGGCAATAAATAGGTAAGAATCCTTGTGAGCCAAGAGCTGCGTAATAAATTGGCCAAGGAGCCAAACAAAATCCCCGCAGAACGGACTTCAAAGCGGGCCAGCGTTCTTCCGCTTGTTTTGTTGCCCCACCAGTGGTCATCATCGGTGGTCATCGCCATCGCCATCGTCATCTTCATCTTCATTGCCGTCCTTATCGTCATCATCACGGCCATGGCCCATCTCAACGTGGCCATCTTGCCCACCATCCTCATGTTCATCTTCACCATCGCCATTACTTGTTTGCCGAAGCGCTTTTCAATTTTACGCCTCGCTTTTGGCTCCATTCGGTTGCGCTTGAGTTCTTTGCAAGTCTTTCGCTTTGTGCAAATACTTTTTGCAATACTGTCCTTGGCATATTTTTTTATTCGCCCACTTCCCCACCGCCCCGCCCCGCCCCACCCTTCGCTTGTGCCACTGCCACTGATTTCCGTTTCCGCTCTACGTTCGCCTAGTACAACTTTCATTTCATTTTCTTGTGCGCGTTGATTTTGTGTGGCACATTTTTCCACTGCCTGCAACGCTCGCAGCGACCAACTGTCCCACCGGCCGAAAGACCCACTGACTGACAGCCACCCACGTGGCATCCACTTGCCGCCCAGCCACCCACGTACCACCTCTTCCTGTTTGCGACACAAATGTGACAGGCAAAAAGTGCACGCAGTGCGCAGGCAAAGTGGATGAAGTGGAAAACCCGCCGGCGGCGAAGTCAGCACCGTCACCACCATCACTACCATCATCGCCGGGCCGGGATAGGCGCAGCTCTTTCTCACTTTTCCAACTGACAACGACAACAAAATGCAAAGAAATTAAGCGCTGCACAAGTTGCAACAACGAGTGTACCGCCCGCCCGCCAGCAATTTGTGCCGCACAAGCAGCACAAAAGCGTTGCGAGAACCTTTTGCCAAGTGTTAATGGCTGGCCCACGAACACGCCGAAGGATCCAGAATGACGTGGCCTGCATACCTGCATATCCACGTTGCCAGCTTTCCACAGTGCAACAGTAGACCAGAAGACGACTCCCATTCGAAAATCGATGGCCGCCAAAAGTGTTGACAAAGTCGCACCCCTTGGAAATTCGCGAAAAGTCTGCGGCTCACGAAAACTTTAGCGCTTCATTTTTCATTACGGCTATATTTTTGAGCCAGCGCTTCAAACTTGGCCAAGTGGCCCGACTGAGCTGGGCTGTCTGGGATTCGCAAGGGAAAACCAAGAAAATCGCTTGGGCAGGGCTTTAGCTAATCGCTCAAAGTTTAATGAATTTTCCGAAGCAACTACTACGGATGATAGTAGAATCAACATTTTAAAGTCGTTGAACAAATATGGCTAATTCCATCAACCGCTCTACCTACCAAAAAAAACGCAAATCTGGCCCAAGGACAACAGATAAACTTGGAGTCGGGTCATTTCGGGGACGAAAAACGAAATCCAAATATTTAACAACGTCAATTACGTGAGCGCACATTATAAATCCCAAATCTCACCTGTGCTGCTTTTGGGACACACAAAATTCGCACACAACAACGCAGCGGTGTAAGTTATTTGTTTAATTTATGCGTCAGATAAAATTTTAATCTCTTCGGAGGCAAAGCGAGGAAACAGAATAAAGTTGCCCGGATGGGTCTGTGTGAAAGCATGCGAATGCAAAAATAAAACGAGAAATGGAAAATGGAAAATGAAAAATGAAAAATACGAAACGAAACGAAACAAAATAAAGTCTCTATTTACACACTTTTCATGGTATTTTCCTGGTCGACACACCCCCCATGCCAACGCACAAAGTATTCGACTGGGAGCTATGGATTCACTTTTTACTTTTTTACATCTTTTTTTTACTTTGCGAAGTAAATTCTATTTGGATTTTCGCCCGCACCAATGCCCAATATATATATATATAGTCTTGAGGAATTAATTGACTCACCCCGCCGACTTGTTGAGGAACTTGTTCGGAAAGTTGCTGAGCAAGACACTTGTTTGACTTTCGGTTTTGCGTATATTGCGTATACGCCGTGTATTTGTCGAAACCTTAACATGGCGCAATCTTACCGCTGGTTTTCCTCCCGTTTTGGCCTGGTTTTCTCGCTACGGCTTATGCAAACAGCCGAGTTAAATATTTTCATTAGTCAAGTGGAAAGAATTATTTATGAAATGCGCTCGCCGGCCGGATTTCGCCTCTGTTTTCGTAACGTTATTGTTTTGTTTTGTTTTTCTTTCTCGGTGAATGTTTGCAAATTTATTCATGGGCTACAAGGCAGATTAGCAAAATTAATAAAAGTCAGCTTACGCTTTTTAATTAAGTTTGTCGGTCCCGGCTTATGCAAATACCATAAATAAATACAATTGACTTTTAAGTTTGAGCAACAGCTTATGGCATCGATCCGCGCCACCAACACCACCATCGAATGACAAAATTAAATCAGTGCCACACGAGGTTTGCTTTAATTGCTAGTGTGAGTCTACGGCCACCAAATAATGCCCGGGGAAATCCCCCGGAGGCGCACAAAAGGATTTTCCGGAAACAAGTCGGCAAACGAAGAGCGAACACAAATGGTAATCGTCCTTGCCTTCGAGGACCTCTCAAAATGCTCTCGCTAATCTGCACTAATTCCATTTACAATTAGCATTAGTGAGTTGTAAAAACGGAGCCAAAGACTTTGCTTCACAGCGAGTACGACTGCCTGCTTGCGGCTAATTTTCATATTTTGTTCAAGTTTCCGCATAAACAAAATATCCCACCGCAGGTGGGCAACCCATCCTTTCCCCCATCCTTTCACCACTTTCTCCGCAACTTTCTCCGGAACTCTGTCCGATTTCGTGCAGCTAATTAAAATGAGCAACTCTTTGCCGGAAATGAGCATTACGGCTAATGACAAGAGCGGTTTGGCAGCGGACGAGATTTTTGGCCATTCGAGGGCACTGGAATAAATCAGCCAGGACATTACCGCAGTGCTGGACTTGACCAAATTATGATTTACGCTTCGAAACATTTTTTCTTCATTTAATTCGTAATTAAGGCAGTATATAACTAAATTAAGCTCTTGTCACCGATAAAGGTGTCACTAGCATCTCCATCCACCTGTTATCATCGCCGTTAATCCTCGTGGCTTAAAATCCAGGAACAGCGGTTCATAGTTCATGCTCAAGTACACGAAAAATGGGCATTAATGCCGCGTTTATTGCCTTTAACCGCATTTTAATAACTTTAAAGCGCCCGTTTTTATGGCGAACGGAAGCTGGGCAATTTATTTGCTGACCAGCGCAACAATGGAGGCAAGTCCTTCACAAAAAAAAGGAGGAAAAAAGAAAAAAAAAAACAGCGAGTACCAAGAAAAGAAATGAGAAATGCTGCCGCCTGGGCTATTAAATCCCTGGCTAAATTAACTTTAAGGCGGCGTGCTTCGGCCAGTCTGATTACATTAAGAGGTCCTCGTAGCCGCAACTGTAGAGCTAAAATGCGCGCGTGATATAATGCGATGCGAGTCCGGCAGCGGGACATTCAAGTTGATTAAAATCAAGCATCAAGTAAATAAATCTACGGCCAAAAAGGCAGCTTCGCTGGCGCCGCTAACTGCCTGGAGATTAATTTAAATGAATGAATCCCGCCATCAACTCTCCGGGGCTCGCAACTTGCCCCGCAATCACGGCCAATCTGTACCGCTTTGCCATCCACCGGGGAAAAATCGGATAATTTATAAGTTTACATTAACGAATGCCATTTGCATATATCGATTTTGTACATATTTTCTGGAATACTGTCTTCTAAAAGTACTTTGAAGTTTTTTTCTCAAAAAAGGAGCACCTTTTGAGGCCATAATTTGAATTAACTCAAGTATATCGATTGAACTTGGGGAGTCACTATCTTTAAAATTAATTACCATTTCTCTGCACATAATATAGCACTACACACTTTCGAATTCAGTGTTTTCCCCCAGTGTACTCACCTCCTAATATTGCGCTGAATGGACCGGGTGACGGCGCCCATGTCGCAGGCGCCCTTGTCTCCCGGCTTGCGGTTTTCCATCCGGCTGCTGCAGGAGCGTCCGTCCAATGTGGCGTAGATGGGTCGACGCGGCATGTGGGCGGTGTGAGCGGACCGCAGTGTGGGTATCTTGCTGCGCTCTGCCCGCGGACTCGGCTCGAAACCGGAATCCTGGTCCTTGGTGGTGGCCAAGGCAGACATGTTGCCGCCATCGCGCGAATCCTGAGAGTTTTTCCAATTGCTGCGCGTTTTGTTGCCGCTGCGCACGCGCTTCTTGAGGCGACGCTTCCTTCCTCCACTGCCCTCACATGCGTCATCCGCCATGGATGCTCCGGCTGCAGCTGCTCCAGCTGCCACGCTGGTATTGCCCACTCCATGTCGATTTCCACTGCTAAGAAAACGACGCAAGGCACTATCGTGCTCCGGATCAATACCATCCCTCTCATCATCATCGTATTCGTACTCGTCCTCTTCATATTCGTAGTCCATCTTCTCCAGCTCCGCGGCACTGGGCAGCTGGACGGCAGACGCCCCTTCGCCTACCACCTGAAAGACTTGATTGCCCGCTTCGTAGTCGACCTTGCGTCCTGGTCGTTTTGTGCTTTCATCCAGGGAGTCATCGCTTTTCAGAACTTGGAAGCTCGATTTCCGTTCACCGGCCGGCTCATCGGAAGCTGAGGCTGGAGGATTTGAATTCGGATTCAGAACTGGGTCGTCGTCCGCCGAATCGGAAGGCAGGAGTGTAAAGGAGCGCCTCGTCTCCTGTTCCCTTTGCGGTGGCTCCGGCTGGGGTGGAGTGGGCGTTTGGGCTGTAGATGGGCGTGGCTGTGGTGCTGCTGGTGGCTTTTTCGGCTCAGCAGAGGGAGGAGCGGGTGGAGCAGCGGTGGGCGGAGGTGTGGGAGTAGGATTGGTATTTGGTTTCGGCTTGGCTTCAGCCTGCTCCATCTGTTCGGTTTTTTTGCCAACAGACGCTGGCTCTGCAGCCGCAGATTCCATCCCTTCCACCGTGTTGGCATTAGGCGGTGGTTGTTCTGCGGCACTTGGTGGCTTTGTGGCCTCCTCCTTGGGGGGTGGTGGAGGTGTGGTTGGCTGTGGTGCTGGTGCAGATGGGGTTGGATTTTGGTGTTCCTTTACCTCCTCGTCAGGCTTTTCCCCAGGTTCTTGACCCTCTTTGGGGATGTCCTTTTCCACTGACTTTTCCTCACTGGAACTTTTGGACTCACTGCTCAGCGCAGTGGCAGCTATCTTGATCACCTGCTCCACCTCCTTGGAGACCAACTGCGTCTCCTCCTCACTCAGCTGGAGCTTGACTTCCTGCTCCGAGTCCTTCGCCTTACCATTTTCCTCTGCAGGTGGTGCTTCCTCGGAAGATTTGGAAGTTTGGATTTCCTCGGCATCGTGATGCACGTCCACCTGAGTGACCACCGACTTGGCTGCCTCCTGTTCTTCATCTGTTAGCTCAACTGCATGAGACTCCTCAACCAAGAGGTTATCCATTTGTCCGGACTTTTCACTCATTGCGCTCTGGGTTGGTGACTTGATGAAGGTTCCCTCCTTCATGGGTGGCGTTTGATGCCTGCTGGCGGATGGTGGTCGTTCCTTGACACTGGTTTGATCGTTGCCGTTGCCAGCCTGGTGATCCCCATTGACGGTGAGTGGTTTCCGCGAACCCTTTTCAGGCGATGAGTGATTTTCCGTGTGATTTTTCTCGTCCGGATCGCTGCTGTCTCGGTTTTTTGACTTCCTAGAGGATGTTGATCGCTTGCGATTAACCACGCGATCCTTTTGTCGCTTGTGGTAGCAACAGTTCTCGCAGGAGTCCTCGGCACTCTCCTCCTCCCACTCACTAGAGCTGGCATAGCGCTCCCTGGACTTCCGCCTTCGAATCTCGATGTTGCTCTTGGAACGACAGATCTCGCTGCACCGCTCGTGCTTGGACTCCCCACAACTGCTGGTGCGCCTCCTCAGTTGCCTTCTCTTGTGACGCCGACAGACGTGCCTCAATCGCTGCTCCTTGCGATAAGTTTGCTCCGAGCAGCTGCAATCCCCATCTACTTCATCCGTCTTACCATTCTCGTTTCCATTATCCGAATCGGAGCGTTTTAGGTACACCACGTACTTCTTGGAGCTGCGCAGATCGTGCAGCTCCTCCTTCTCCACATACTTTAAGGGTCTCACCATGTCAGTAGCGTTGGTTTCGTGGAAGGGATTCCCACTCCTCCTGCTCGACAATCGCACCTTGTTGGCCGGCTGACCGCCATTGGCCTGCAGGAACTTGGCCGTGGAGCGATGCCCACGCTGCAGAGCTCCATCCAGTGGTGTGAGGACCAATCCTCGTGAGTTCCGATACACGGCATTCACATCTGCTCCGTAGTCCAGCAGCAGCTTACACATGTCGGTGTAATCATTGGCCGCAGCAATGTGCAGCAAGCTGCGTCCATCATTGCTGGTGGTGTTCACCTGCTTGGGCCTCTGGGCAAGTAGCCACTCGAGGAGCTCTCTTCTCCCCGAGGCGGCGGCCTCGTGGAGCGGCAGATCACCCTTGGCATTGCGCAGCCAGAGATTAGCACCACGCTCTTTCAGCAACTTAAGGGTCTCAAACTGTCCTTTGGAGCAACCGCAGTGGGCAGGTGTTCGTCCTTTGCGATCCTGGCGATTGGGATCTGCCTCCAAGTCCAGCAATCTAGCAGTGGCATCGGCGTGGCCCAACGTTACGGCATAGTGCAGAGCTGTGCAGCCATTGGAATCGATAAGATCCGTGGGAGCACCACACAGGCCTATCAAGGTGTCAATGCACTCAGTGTGTCCACGTGAACCAGCACAATGCAGGGCAGTGAGGCCATCTCTGAAAGTATTTAGGGATATTTAATGATGAAACCAGGTAAGGTAACATGCTAAAAACCCACTTATCCGACGACTCCACCCGGGCACCCGCTTTGACCAGGGCAATCACTGCCTTTGCCGATCCCGCCGATGCAGCCCACAATAGCGGCTGGCGACCATCCTTGTCCTGGACATCGACACTGCTCTGCGGATGGGAGAGCAGGATGCCCAGGATCTCAAGGGAGAGCCTCGAGCTGTTGCTGGAACTGGCCTGCTGCTTGCTGTCATGGCTGGCGCCACACATCTGGGCGGCATAGTGAAGCGGAGTGCCACCATTGGCGTCGGGCTTGGCCACACTGGCTCCTGCTGCCAGGACCGCTCGCAAGGACTCCACCTCCCCACAAACTGAAAAACATAGGATGCATTTAGACTAATTACTATAGGAAAAATAAGTTCTATACATTAAATCATATTAATAACCAATTTCCATAAACATATGTCTGTAAGTATAACCAAAGTTAATTAGATTTTTTGCCATTAATCGCGTTTAATAATTCAAGAGTGTGCTCATTGATTAATTGTCATTTTTCTAGTCAACAAATGAGTAACTTTTTAGTTGTAATTAATTGAAAAATGCATGCGCTTCTAAATAAATTGTTGAAAAATTATTTGTAATGCAATTACTGCAGCTTTTTGTTTAGTTAGTTCAATGTAAATATTTCTAGGCCAAGTGTGAACTGTTGGTAAACAAATTGTTGTTTAAATAAAATAATTTAAACATAAATTGTTTACTTTTAAGCAAACAATAAAAATAGTTATTAAATCAATAATAGTTTAGTTTAGCGAGAATTATCCCTCAACTCACCTGTCGCCCAGTGCACCACCGAGTGGCCCTCATTGTCCACCGCGTTCACATCCGCCTTGTTGGCCAGCAGCAGGTTGACCATGGCCAGGTTGCCCTGGATGACGGCCAGATGGAGCGGTGTGAAGCCATCCTCGTCCGCCGACTCCAGCAGCTCGGGGGCTGCGATCGCAATGCTGGCGGCCGCCACGAGGTCCTTGCTCCCTTCCGAGTCCTGGGCGGCACAGTAGTGCAGCGCGTTGCGGTGGCTTCGGTCCCGCTGCCGCAGCAATTCCGGCTGTCCCACGATGAAATGGAGAACGACAAAGAGCAAAATTCAGAATTCACTTTAGTTAGTTAAGTGGCAATGGATTGGTGGTGGGGGTCAAAAATTAATTACTTCGCCCGCTGGAAAATTATAGGCGTGCGGGGCGATTGCACCTGCTGAGTTGAGGCCGCAGCCGATTAATAAACTAATTAAAATGCCATTTGCATATTGCATCAATTTGCATCACGCCGCTCTGGACATACACTACCCCAACCCCATCCCCTCTCCCAACCCCTTTCCCATCTCCTACCAATTTGCCGGCGGGCAGCGTTTGATGGATCGCGTAATTTTCACAGTCTCCGGCTTAATTGCCAGCAAATATTTTGGTGGAGAATATAAGTGTGTGCATCGAGTGTTGGTAGTTGCAGTGTTGTTTGTTTGTTTGTTTAACCGGCTAGTTGTTGTTGTTGCTGGTGGTGGTTGTTGGTTGGTCGGTCGATTGGTTGTCAGCCAGGCCTTTTGTGCAAGTGTCGAGTGGCTGATTGGGCAAAAGCAATTACTTTTTCCAAACGCATCACACCTCCGGCAGCGCATTAAATGCGATGTCACAAAAATGGCCAGCCAATAAATAATTAAACATATTCGCGCGTTAATCATGCAAAAATGATTGCCAGTTATGTATAAAAGAGTAACAGTCGTGGAAAAATGGTCTTTTGCGTACCGCTGTTGGTCAGTTACTAAAGCAACAGCACAGCGAAGGTAAACAAATGTTAACAGCGACGCCTGGAAGTAGCCATCGAGTGGTGGAGAGGGGGGGCAGGGTCCTGCGGGCAGGATTGGAAGCCGTTGTCCTGGGCAACGTGGTGAGTTGCCAAGGACTTGTGTGGTGGTGGCTCACCAGATTATCGCTTGCATTTTTGGCGCGCAAAACAATATCAAACTCCAGCGGCGCGGCGAACATGGCTGCTCCTCCGTCGTCCCTCTGCCAGGAGCCTCGGCCCGCCTTCGTCCTTTTTGGCCAAAGGATTTCGGGTGGGAGCGACGAGCGACGAGCGTGGAGCGTGCAGTGTGTCAAAACATGTCAAGTGCACAAAAAATACTGTCGCCGCCGCCGAAAAGTATGCTAAAACTTTGCCCGCTGCCGCCAGGAATTCGCAATGCGACGACAGCGACGCCGACAGTGGCAGAGACAGCGACGTCAGCGGCAGCACGCAAATGTGAAAGTGAAAACGTTGGCAAATCGTCGGCCAACGGGGCGGATGATGATGAGGATGAACGTGGGCGGTCGTGGGGCATGCCCCTTCTCTTTCCAGCCGTTTTGTGGGGCGCCCATGGGCGCCGCTTATTAGGCTTCGCAACTAACTTTTCTTGCGGCATAGTTTGTGCTAATTTCTTGCTGCTTCCACGCCTCTTTATTCAACGCCCATCTGCCCATTCACTGGAAAAAATGTATGTGCTCCTTTTGAGCTGACTTTGCTGCCAAGTTTCTTAAAGCCATTGCACAAAACTTAGACAATTCCGCGTTAACTTAGGTATTAAATTTAGGATTTAGGATTAAATTTTGAACTATAACAGATCCTAAAAGTGCCTGAAATGATTTAAATAAGATTTTTTTCAGTGCACTTGGTGTTTATCTTGTCAGTTTGGCTGAGTGATTGACTGTGTTGCTTTTCTAACCAACATTCAATTTTTACAAACATTTCGGGCACGTTGCCTTTCTATTTATATCGCGCAAAGGATATCGCGTGACTGTTGTAAAACTGTCGTGAGACGAGGACTGGAGGCCACCTCTCACCTTTCACCTGTCCCAACTCCCCTCCTCGGATCCGCGGCAAGTGCTCAATTTATTGCACATTTTAGCATGAGTCAAACAAGAGTTCAATAGCGAAACTCTTGTGGCAAGAACAACAGGAGAAGGTGAACTTTGACTATTAGGCATTTGCGTGTTGCATGGGCGCACTTGAAGGGATTACTTTGCGAAAGTGAAAGGGGAAAGTGCTTCTTATGGCCAAAAGGATTCACAGAACTGACAGCAAGGGCTCAACAGGTGGAAGGAAGGACCTTGGTAGAAAACCCAAAAGTTAATTCTTTCCAAGTTAAATATTTAATGTTTCACTTAATTTACAGTTGCGCACCGAATATGGTTCACATTTTTTTCCTTGGGATCTGTGGGATTTCCATATTTCTCTGTTGATTGAATCGAATTTGAGCTGCGGCTACGTTTCCCTTTTTTTTTTTTTGTTTTGTTTGGCAAAAAACTTTGCAGCAAGGGGAAAATGTTTACAATGAATGATTTTTATTTGCTGCTTCCGTTATCTTTGGCCAGCTTTTTCAGTATTTTCAGCTTTCCTGCTGGCCAGGCCTTGTCTGAGTTGCTGTTTGTTTCTTACGCTGCCGTCCGGATTATGAATAATTCAAATAAACTGAAATGATACCTAAAAACTTTGACAACCCATCTCCCAGCATTTCGCTGGTCCGGGCGCACACAATGGTAGAAAAATAAAATGGAGCCCAGGATGGGGGGCAGTGTTGCTCTCCCACTGGCTGCTTTGTTATTATTATGATGATGATGGTTGGTGTGATTGTTGCCGTTTTCCTTTTCGACCTCCCACAACAGCTGACACCCATCCACCCACTGGCCGCTTCTGTTGGTGTCATGCAAATTTGCATTCAACTTTCTACATTCACCCGACACAAAATGAAATGCGATAATCAAATACGGCCAACAACAATGCGCTCCAAAAGCAGCACCAGCTGGCCCACTCCAATGCGCCCCTCTCCACCCGCTCCACTCCCTTGGCCAGATAAAACTTTGGCACTGCCAGTTGGCCAGTCCAACAGTCGAACAGTCCAACTGGCCGCCATTTCAGTTGGCCCACACGAAACGATTGCCATCGCCATTCGAGTTCCTGTTTATGCCATTTTAATAGTTCTTTAAACAAATAAAACGTGCTTGGGCCGCGTAAAAATGGGGTCACAACAATGGCACAAAGATCATAATTTGCCGAGGTATACGTGGGATCCAGAAAGAAATAGCAAATATTTCAAAAAATATATAAAAAAAATTCCAATTAAATAGTAAATCAAATACAACTCAACTTCGAATTTATGAACTTTGGTAATACTTCTAAAATATTTAATAGAAATCCTAAGTTATCTGCATAAAACTATCCATTAATTTTAGACTCTATAGAGTGCATAATTAACTTCTCAACTTTTAGTTACATAACCCAGAATACTGTTAAGCTAGCCCATCTGCCTTTGGTAATCTCGCTTTTAGTTTGCCCAGATTAATGGCAAATGAGCTACAAAACAACACAAAAGGTGCGCATTAAAAGGCACGAGTCACGATTTATGGCAGCCGTCCAACCAAAAAAAGCAACAGTTAGGCTGGTGAAGGCATAAAATTTCACATTTTACGATTGTTCATCTCGATCCGGGCAGCTCATCCCTTGGATCCTTTAGCCACCACCTTATGCACGTGTTGTATGCGCCTGTTGCCTTTAAGAGCTTCCGGGAATGCCGAAACGACAACTAAACTTAAAACTTCCTTTGGGTTTTTTACACCCAACAGTGGCATACGAGGCTTAAGGGGCCATCAGATTTATATGCCTGCAGGTCCTGCAGGAACAGGGGAAAACAATTTGCGTTGCTCTCGAAAACATATATATGAAGATATCAAATATTCGACCACTTCCTTCTTTTCGCCATTTGCATAACTGAAGCGACAACTGTCGTCGTCAAAGGACAAACTCCACAGGACCCACAGGATCTGCTCGAAATCACAGTCTCCAACGCAGCGGTCAGCAGTCGCGCTTGTAGCCGGGCTTATTATTCATATATCGTAGGCCATTAGCATAACAATGAGATGGAGATGGAGATGGAAGTATGGTCGCAGAAGTCATAGGATGTGTTCTGTTCAACTCCTTTGATTCACGAGCATGTAGGCGTGCATGACGCATACGCCGTGTGGCACCCGCTTCCAAGTTCCAAGTTCCATGGGGGCATCATGGGGCATGGCACTGCCAGGAAGTGCGTACAAATATAAATAAAGCATAAATAATAATGAAAGACGACGCAGCCGCCGCAACAATAACAGCAAGCACACAGTTACATGATAATGCATAAAAAATAAAATACATGCATGGCCTGAGAGCCATGAACAGGGCACAAATGGCAACTGGCATCTTGGATGGGGGGGACTCTTCCAGGGGTTATCCTGGGGATTTTGGCTGTTGTGGCTGTGGGCCTGGGCACGAAGGAGAACCGAGAATTCGACTTAACGCTTCGTTGGGCAGCACATCCGCCATAATTATGTGTGACGCGTCGGGAGAATGGCACATTAAAAGGCTGGAGCAACCCGAAAACGGGCGCCCAGCATGTCCTGCGGCAGGAGGATAACCCCGGCATAACCCCGGGATAACCCCGTACTGCGCCCCAAACACCGGAAACTCTTTTACGGGCGCCTCGAGGTCGCAACCGCTGCGGCCTGTCTTCCACCGCTTAAGATGTCAAGTGACCACAGGGCATAGAAGCCACAACACAGAGTCCTGCTCAATGGCGAATTTATGCGGACAATGTGCCATTCATATGTTAATCACATTTGCCTCAAGATGTATTTTAATTAACGTAAGCGGCAAAGTGCGCAGGTAGCAACCGCTTGAGGTCAGGGGCGTGGGCAAAAAGTGTCTCAGGGGTTAAGGATACATCATAAAAATAATTCCACAAATAATATAAACATGCTTAAATTCATGCAACTTTGGTTATATCTCATAATTTCAGGACTCACAGATATAAATTCAATTAATACTGCCATTTTAAACGTTTTGATTTAAGTACCCCCATTGTAGCCCCTGTTTTGATCCCCAACCAGAAACGGCAGCAGCGGCTATATATGTACAAATAGTAGGCGAAAATGTGGGCGTGGCAATGTCTCAAGTCGGCAGACGCCTCCGCCGCAACTATAATTTGCATGCTCGACAGACAAAGCTTAACTGCTGCTCAGGCAGGCGGCAAGGATATACATATACAGGTGAGTTGTGGGGCACTCAGGGGGAAGAAGGATGATGCTGCTCTCTAACTGTTGTTGTGGCACCTTTTATACTTCTAATTAGTGCCACGTTGGCGGCTGCAGCAACAATGGCGCTTGGCTGCGTTCACTGCAGTTGGCTGGCATCGGGGCCTTTGTTGCGGCATCTCAAACCCACCGTTGGCAACCCTTTTGCACCATGCCAATCCCCGCCAGTCGGCGGCAGCCCACCTGCTGATCCTTGAGGAAGCGTTTCACTGTGCAGCATTCTTAAGTAGTTTTGGCAATTATTTACAGCTACTTTGGCTCGGGGCCCCCCTTCCGCACTTTTCTCATCCGCTTTGGCCTGAACTCATCAAAAGGTTTGCCGCACGGATTATTATTATGCCATGTGCCGGGATCCGAGATCCGGGTGCCTGGATCCTGAATCCTGAATCCAGAACCCAGAATCCAGCGTCCTCGGGAATCGTGAATCCTGCTTACCAGCACTCCCTGCGCTGTATAGTTAAACTTTCGCATAGTTTTTATGCCGTGCTACGGATTAACAACAACGGCAAACTTTCATTTTGATCTACAAACTTTTCCGGCGGTTTGAGCTGCTGGAAAACACCGAGACCGCTTCCCACCACCACCAATCTCAAATCTCAGGTGGTAGAATGTTTGCTAAACATCATGAGCAATTTTCCCGCTTTAACGGCAATTCAATTCCGGGTACACGGCTCATGCATACTTTAGATGAAGACCCAGCTGAAAACATGGCAAATATGGACTGGGGATGGGGCTTGGGATTGGCGATGAGCTGGCGTCCATGTCGCCTGCATAATTCATTGGCCAAGTTGTAAGTTGTAAGTCATGGCTCAAGTTTTGTCCAAATCGAATTAACTTGCAAAATATTTTAGAAACTCAGAGCTGGCGAACTTCACTTGGTCAATTAAAAATTATGCACAACCAGCCAGTCCCGCATTCCGAGTAATTTCCGCAACAAAAACTTTCTGTCCTGCCCCACTCCGTGCCCAAAATCCCAGCCAGGACATCCCCTCCTCCTCCATGACAGGACCAACTGTGCACCGAAGCGCATTAAAATTAGTAACAAGCTATGCTCATTTGTGTCAACTTTGACTGTCATTATGCACTCGGAGCAAATATTGTTGGATGCGGAGGCAAAAGTTTTTGGCCCCTGCCCCGGGCCACTCATGTGATTAGCCCGCCGGGCGCTTCCTTGAGCAAAAATGTTGCAGGATCAGAGGCGCAGGATACAAGGAGGAGGATACAAATTCATACACGGATATCCTACTGCATATATGTGCTCCAACTCCAGTTGGACTGCAACTTCGGCCAGGCCAGCTGGACAGCTGGGAGCTCGCCAACTTCTGGGCAGGAAGTCATCTCGAAAGCCAAACAGTAGTGGGCTTCCATTGCAAGACAAATTTCTACGATTTCAGTAATTAATTTGCCAATGCAAACTTTGGTCAGTTGAGTCGACTCAACCCAGAGAGAGAGAGTCATCCTCGTCATAGTCCGTCTGCTATTTCTGGTGGTTTCTAATTAATTGGACAGCTGTCCGGCTAAGCCGACGCATATGGTCCGGCGGCCAAAGTTGGAGCTCCACCCAATTGGAAATGGGTTTTTGTGCTCAATTAGCCCAGTGACGCTCGTCGTGGCCAACTTCTGATGATGACCGAAACCTCAGACCAACACCAGCGCCCATTGCCATTAATTTAACTCGTTGGGAACGCTGACTTTTATTTGGACATTTGTTGGGCCTCGCAGCCTAATTAATTGTATTCCGACATGCAAAACTGTCCGAAATCGCATGCAAATGTCGTGGGTCAGTTTTTGGCCAAATATTTCGATCCAATCAGAGGGGATCCTTTGGCGCTGATTGGATTCCAATCGCTCCTTGTTTCTGGCTTCTTCCTTTCTCACCTGACTTTCGACAAACAGCCGAGCGATTAATTAAAAATTCAAATGACTGCGACTGAAGTTAAATAGATACGATGCCGTGAAGTAATCCGAATGTCAGCGGCAAATGTAAAGGCAATGGCAAAGGCAAATCAAATGAAATAACGATTGAAAAGCCAGTGCTACACTCACACCGAATAAGCGATGGAGCAAACTGGGCGAAATGCAAACTTTTTCGACGTCATTTTTAATGAATTTTCAACAAAATGTGCCAAACGTGTTGAGCACTATTGCAGCTGCAGAGCCAAAAAAAAGAAAGGGGTGGCAAAAAATCGCAATTAAAATTACCAAGCAAAGGCACCGGAAAAGGATCCGATTGCACCAGCCACCGAGTCCTCCTTTCGCCATTTCGGCCAAATTGATAATAATTTGCACGTTGATTGAGCGGCGGCAGTGGGCGAAGGAAAGCGAGGAGCCAGGAAAGGAAAGTGCTATGAACGGGCGTAATTAAAAATGCCGACTGAAGGTCAATGAATAGCAGCTAATGGAAACTGTTCATTCCCAGAACTACGAGGTGCTTCAATTTTAAAGGGGAAGACACCAGGCTTTCGCTTTCTGAATTCCAAATTAATTTCCAACGACAAGTTTTGGGTACTCCCAGGATCGCAGCGAAATTCCCACTTGCTTTTCCCTTAGGTTCAGCATACCCTGTTTGGAATGGTTTAGCACGGGTATATGCGTCATAGCTTTAGGTTGACAAAAAATACCTTGCATAATAAATTTCATTTCACTCTCGATTATAAGTCCATAGTAACTTTGATAAGACATTTTGCTTCCCTGCTTAGATCACTGAAAGACAAGCAGAAATGGGGGCATCAACCCTATTCAGTGCTACCCCTCAAAGTTGCCCGCTTGTTTTGTTATTATGTTATTTGCAACAAACAAAAGAGCCTCTTGCGGCACTCGGTTGGCTAAAATCAACTTCTGCAGCTGACTTTTCAGCGAAAACTTTTACTTAAAGCTCCCAAACGTGGAGCGGGGCCATTGGCCAGCACCTTGGGACACTCCGAGCGGAGTGAAAAGGAGCAGGAACCAGCACCACTTCAAATCTTAAGTGAAAATAAATAATTCACACCTGCAGCAATCTGAGGGATGGCAGGCAGCGACACACACACATAGATAGACGTACAATTACCAACTTGCGGTGTAAAACTTCAGCTTCGAATTCTTGGCTAAATTGCGGTTTAAAGTTGAAGGCAGGAGCTGCTATGTGTAGCTGCGAGAAGTGACCTCCACGCGGAGGTGGGACAATTACGCCATTAACATTAACTTAAGGCGGGCACCGGGCTTGGGGAATTCAGAGGAACAGGAGCAACAATGCCGGGAGCCAAAAAGTTTTATTTTCTAAGAAATTAAGTCTTAATTGGTAAAAACAGCAGCAGCAACAACAACGACAGCCCGGGCAGACAATAAAGACGAGAGCCCAAGATATTGAAGGGTGGCTGGAAAAACCAACATCAATGAAAAGTTTAAGCAAAACAATAGCAGGCGAGTAAACAACGTCGATGAATGTTGCCTGAGTGCTCTCAAAAAGCCAAGAAGCCACCAGCAGCGTTCACTGCTACAATATACAAAAGCCAGTGTCCCTGTATATATCTATATATACATACATATATCTATATATATATATATGTTTCCGATGTGGGGGTAAGAAGCTTTGGCCCGAGCTCTGCAATAGTTGTTACTCATACGCCATGTTGTACACGGCAATAAATCGAAAACACAGAAATCCAATAAAGAGACCAAGTCATATAGTTCAAGTGGTGCTCCAGACAATAAGCGCAATTAAAATATATCCACAAAATTATAGAAGCGCTAAATAAACAGCACAATAGAAAAGCAGAGGCGACAAAGCCAAGTGGAGCTCTTTAATTATACTATGACAAAAACAAAAAAAAAAAACAAGTAGAATGAATGTTGGCCAGAGCAGGCGGCAAATTAAAGACATTAAAACTTTTAATAGCTTAGGCGGCCTTATCAAAGCTGCAAACAGAGAGACACAGATATGCGGAGACAAGACAAATTAAAATATGTCCTGCAGGCACAAGATATAACTGAATAAAGAACAAGAACAGCAATGAGAACAGGACGAGACAAGGATATAGCCGCAACCGAACATTAATAATACCAGTCAGCGACTGGCGATGTAATTATATACAGATTTACTGAACAACCTTGAACCGCGAGACGATTTGTTGTATTCCAAAAATACAGGCAAAGCGCCTTCGCCGAGTAATTGACATAAGCAGTGCACATTCACATTACGCATACGCCTCGTTGCCCATAAGTTGAAAACCAATTTTTCGCCCGAGCTTGCTGCTATATTGGCCCGATGATGTTTTTCAGTGGGGGCAAAACCGAAAACGAAAATGCCAAATGCGGCCATATTTCTGTTACACTTTATGAGGCTCATAAAGTACGCGGCCCACAAAAAGTAAGTAATAATCGCCGGCATTTGCGATATTTCACAGGCAAATAAACTGCTCGGCATCGCGGGAAAGGGCGCTTTATTTTTGGTTCTACGGCCAAGGTTGGCCAACAGAAATTTTTTTTTTTTTTTTTTTTGGATATATTAATTTAAAACTGTCCTTCGCGGACAATCATTAAATTTGATGACTAAACTTAACGGTAGAGAATTAATTGATTACATAAATTGTTGCGAAACTATACAATAACTGTCGATATTGTATGTATGATGTATATAATAATGTATGTATATAATTTAATTTAATTTGCGTGTCTAATCCCAGAGAGGTCCAAAGGGTGTGATCGGTGCAGCCTCCTGGTGCGTTGACTGGTGTCCAGCAGGTCTTGTGCCAGGTTGTTTGGGTGGTCTTGAAGCCTCTGCATGTACTGCCTGCTGCTTTTCTTAATCTCATCCTTCACCCAGGGGAAGCTGAGGACCTCGTGTATAGTGGCATTATCGTGGAAAGGGTGAGCGTTTGTGACTGTGCGGAGCGTTTTGTTTTCGAATGTCTGGATTATGTTGATGTTACTTTTCGATGCAGTGCCCCACAGTTGAATGCCATACGTCCAGATTGGCCTTATGATCGCTTTGTAGATAAGGAGCTTAGTGGAAGTCGGTAGCTTAGATTGTCTGCCCATCAGCCAGTAGAATTCACGGACTCTGTTCTCCGCCTGTTTCCGCTTCTTTAGCAGGTGTGGTCTCCATGTAAGTCTCCTGTCCAGTGTAAAGCCAAGATAATTTGGATTGGCTACCTCTGGGATTGGGAACCCGTTGAAACTGACTGGTGGGCAAGTGCCGCGTCTAGTTGCGAAGGTGGTAGCGGTTGACTTGTCGCTGTTTACCGATATATTCCATCTCGTGTGCCACGTGTTCAGTAGATCTAGTTGCTCCTGCATAGTCTGGGAGGCCTCTGCTGGGGTATCTGCTGTTGTTAGGAACGCAGTATCATCGGCGTAAGTGGCTGCCATAATGTACTGGCTCGGTATCACCGGCAGGTCAGCCGTATACGCGTTGTAGAGGAGCGGACCGAGAACGCTTCCTTGGGGAACTCCTGCACGGGCTTCTTTGACGTCTGAGCGCGCTTCTCCACACCTGACGGCGAATCTTCTGCCCTCCAGGAACGATTTTAAGAACTTGAAATATGGCTGGGGCAGGCCGTTTTTGAGCTTTAGGAGGAGACCGGGGTGCCAAACACGATCAAAGGCTTGCTTAATGTCCAGCATTACTGCTAGGCAGTATTTCTTATTCTCAAAGGCGTCCAGGATATATTGCGCTACTCGGTGGCCTTGCTCTGGTGTCCCGTGGCGGCGCCTAAAGCCAAACTGGTGATCAGGGATCAGACCAGCCTCCTCAATCACCGGCAATACTCTGGTCAAAAATACTCTTTCGAGTATCTTGGAGAGTACTGGTAGTAGGCTGATCGGGCGGTAGGAGGCGGGATTGGCTTCGTGTTTACCAGGCTTCAGGATCATAACTACTTCGGCGCGTTTCCATGATGAAGGGAAGTGCCCCAATTGCAAGCACTTATTTATTATGGTCGTGATTAGTGACTTGCTAATAGGGGGGAGGAGCTTTAAAGCAATGGCATTGATGGCATCATCGCCTGGAGCCTTGTGGTTACCCATTGCCGCTATTAAATTGCTGATTTCCTCTTCCGTGGCCTGGGGTATCGACTCGGAGTCAAAGAGAGGTTCTGACAGGAGCCTGGCTGTTTCGGCTGCTTCATTTGGGGAACATCGATTGGCTGGTGTGAAGACTTCCTCCAAGTGCTCGGCGAATGCGTTGGCTCTTTCGGTCTCAGTTCTGCACCATGAGTTGTCTTGTCTTCTGATGGGCGGGATCCTCTTCAGTGGCCTCTTGATGCGCTTGGTAACATTCCACAGGTTGTGGTGGGGATCACCCGGCGCGAGATTACCAACAAAGCTGTCGAGGGCCTCCTTCCTTAGCCTGACCAGAGTTTCCTTCAGCTCCTTGGTGGCTCTGTTGAGAGCTGTTTTGTCTCTAGGGTTCCTGGAGAGGAACCAAACCCGTCGGAGACGCCTTTTCTCTGACTTGAGCTCATTAACCCGAGGATTCCAAAAGTGGACGTCTCTACTTCTGTCCCTCGTTTGGTTAGAGAACCTTGGAGCAGCATAAGTTGCTGCCTCCTGAATTTGCGAGGTGAGGTTCACAACGGCCGCATCTATAAGTTCAGGGGTATCCAATGGTGGATTAGTGACTGTCGAGTTGTTCAGCCAGTGGTGGTATTTGCTGATGTCGGACGTTTTGAAGATTAACTTTTTACCCGCGGATCTCAACATGGCTGAGGCGTAGACCGAAACGGCAATGGCACTATGGTCCGAGAGAAGGTCTTCCACCTCCCTGGTCTGGATTCTTGCCGGGTCCAGGCCGCCAGAGATCGCAAAGTCCAAGATGTCTGGAGTTTTTGCAGGGTCAGTGGGCCAGTATGTTGGCGTCCCAGTTCCGTGGCAATTGAGGTTGCGGGAGAGAACCTGCCTGCATAGCGCGCGTCCTTTTGGATTGCATACTCTGGAACCCCACCAAGTGTGCTTGGCGTTAAAGTCACCTCCTATGACGAATTTGGGGCCGAGGCTGTCCAAAAGCGAAGAGAAGCAATCGTCCGTGGCTCTAAATCTGGGTGGGCAGTAGGCAGCAGCTAAGGTAATGTCTCCGTGGGTGGTGCTTACCGATATTCGGGCGCATTGCACCCAATCCTCTTGAATTGGTGGTTGGGTGTCGAATTTGATGCTGCTGCGAATAAGGATGGCGGCGCCGCCGCGTGCTGAACCATTAGGGTGGATGGCTGACACGAGGTCATACCCCCTTAAGGTGAAGTAGGACCTGTCTGAAAAATGGGTTTCGGATATGAGAAGAATATCTGCTTGGTTGGTCTTGCAATAAAGCTCGACCTCTGGCCTGTTGTTGATCAGGCCGTTTGCGTTCCAGATAGTTATGTCTAGTGCTGATTGCATAGGGACTTACAGACGGTTGCCATCATCTGATTCATTTGACTCATTACCTTCTCCATCATCTGATTCGTTTGACTCATCGCCTTCTCCATCATTTTTTCAAACATGGCTTCCATTCTGCCCATTATTGTTTCCATCAGGTTGTCAAAATTGGCCTGAGTATGAGGGATGGCATGTGTCTCATCAGTTGCCTGTTTGACAGCGTTGGCAAAACTAACGTTAGGAGTAACCTTGCTGCTGCTCACAGTGTAATGGGCGCGTGGGGCTGAAGCCAGCTTTGGAGCGAGCATGCTTTTGGCCTTCTTATATGCGGGACAACCTTTATATGAGGCTGCATGCGGTCCTTCGCAGTGCAAGCAATGGGCCGGCTTATTATTATTTTTACACTCAACGGTTGGGTGGCTGTCTCCGCACTTGACACACCTGTGTTCTAGGTGGCAGTACCGTTGGGTATGTCCAAATGCCTGACAGCGATAGCATTGCGGCACGTCATTAAACTTTATCGGTGGCTCGATTGTCACCACTGATCTGCAAAGTCGCGTAACTTTATAGGCCTCCTTGTTGTTCTTGGCCGGCTCGAGATTGGCGAAAAATATGTTAAGTGGCTTTTTGGTACTTCTTTGGGTGGGGTTGTAGAGGTCTCTGACCTTGTGTCCGTGACGGTTTAGCCCATCCCGAATTTCCTCTGGGTCCGTTGAGTAGTGAAGACCTTTGATGACTACTCTATAGGCACGTTCGTCTCGGGGCTGGAAGGTTTGAAACCTTTTATTGGACTTGGCCAAGAAGTCCTTCAGGGCGGAGAAGCTTTCCTTGTCCGGGGTCATCACGCGAACGTTGTTGTTGCTTGCCATTTTCAGTGTGAACTCCACATCATTGCCAAGTACTCCAGCAATGCTATTAGTGAGAGCCTTGATATTGGTCACATCCGGTATGAAGATTGGTGGTGGCTTGAAAGTCCTGAGAGAAGTCTTGGGTTTGCCCGGGGTTTTGGTGGCAGCAGGTCCAGGTTCTCCGTCTTGGATGCCTTGTTCGTCGTCGTCATTGCCGTCCTCTTCGTTCGAGAGAATGGCAAATCTGTTTGCCAGCCTTCGACGATAGGCTGCGCTGATGTTGGGCGTGGGTTTGCTCACAGGTTTGCGCTTGCCAGGCTCCGAATGCGAGGTGCTGGAGTCGCTGCTTGGGCTGGATTCCCTTACTCTGCGGGCCTTCTTGCAGGGGGTTGATTTCCCTGGCTTGTGGGCGCAGGGGGTGGCCTGCCAATCCATGATGAGGGGGGATGGATCGTGGGGGGGGGGAGGGGGGGGGACGGAGTCTGGGTACAGCTGGTCGGTGTACCAACCACTGCACGTGGGTGCTGCTGTGTTAAATTGCTAAAATGCGGGCTCTATGTGAACAACACAGATAACTCGCGGCCCGCAGGCACGTCTGCACTCGTTGAGTGTTCGATCGCGACGATATGCTATGGTGAACACAAAATTAACTTCGTAAAAAAAAAAAGTAAAGTACGACAGTAGACGCAAATATATAATATGGCCAACAGAAATGTCATTTAGCAATTACATGACCGAGTAAGCTGGCAGAAGGGGTCGGTTCACCCATTTCACCCCACCCCAAACTCATCTAAGTATTTGCGCAAAAAGTCGCCGCTGTCGAACTGTGCGCAATACTCAATGTCGGGCAATTTCACATCAAATTTGGCGTCAATATCAATTACCAGGACGAAAGGCACGCCAACTGGCCGGAAATGAAGGCATTTGTCAGAGCTCACAATGCCTGGCGAATAATTGCAAAACTAGCAACATGACAATTCGATGGCCGGCAAGGGGGTAAATTCATCAGGAATGAAGGACGAAAGGCTTCCGAGAACATGACCAGGCTCCTTTAGCTCCCAGTAAGCAGCCTTGAAAATTTATCTGCGTTCAATTAAAAACTTTTCAAATTTCAATTAAATGTGAAATTGGCATATTTAGGCGCTTGATGAACGGCCGAGGACACCAGGACGAACGAACGAATGAAGGACCAGTCGAAACGGAATCAAATGATGGTCATGATGGGCCAAAAGGAGCAAGGAGCGTAGATGAGTGGAAGAAGGACCATTTAGCATTCACCATTCGACCGGCATAACTAAGCTTGGGGGATTATTTTGTCAATTTTAAATGTCCTGCCATTTACAGCATTCAAATTCAACTCGCCTTTGTTGTGCCAGCCCAGCCTGTTGTAGAAATGTTTATGAAGCAATTAGGCGCTCTGAACTGTGAACAATGCGCCGAAATGACTGCAACGGAAATTTAAGGACCCCCCATTTCCACCCTCTCTCTCAAACTTCCAGAGATCTCGAAAGGGTTTTCCTTTTGGCTTTAAGCTTTCTGCCGGCTCATCGTGACTGCAGAAAGATTAGAATCTTGCTACGCCTTTGCCCCGATTTGTGCCTTTGTCGTCGCCCAAAAAAGATGACTGGATTTGTTTTTGGTTTTTTTTTTTTTGTGTTGGGAGCCAAAGAGGCGCGGACCTGGAAGAAGTCAACTTGTCATGCTTGGACCGCCTCGGCTTAGCCATTATCCTTTATGGTGGCCGACAAGTCCTGTTCCATTACACACTCGCAGTTGGCTTGTTGTTCGCCACGGACTTTACACGTGTTGTAATGCGCGAAAGTAGTGTATCTGGATAGTTTCAGAGAATGCACTTAAAACTATAAAGGGATAGTTAAAAAGATAGTTTGTTGGAATAACTTGATTGAATACTTAAGAAGCAAGAATAAAAATGGTTACCTAGAACTTGAATTTAATATGAATGATAGTACAACTAACTAGAGTTTTCTTACAGTGCATTTCCATCTTACCTTTTCGCGCATTTGGGCCAACACTTGGACAATGTCGCCTCGCTGACAGGCGTACATAAGACTGGTGCAGCCCTCGGCGAGACGCCTTCTTGCAGCGGAGGATGAGGACTGCGACTGTGTCACCGTGAGCTGGGCAGGATCTGGGTCTGTTTCTGGCACGTCCACTGCTGCTTCCGCTGCCGCATCCGTGTCCGCATCCTGGCTGCTGCCCGGCATAGCAATGACTTTGTCTGCTGCCTCTTGCCTTTGCTGTTGCTGCTGCTGCTGCTGCTCCTGCTTTTCCTGCTGGGGAGGATGGTCGTTGTCCTGCTGCTGCTGCATGGCGCGTGTCCTTCGCGGCAGCGGACTCTCGAACTGCAACTGCTTTTTGGCGGCCTTCAGACGAGGCGGCTTGGCCGGCCCCGTCACGCGCTTCACTTCCGCTTTCGGACGCTTCTGCATCCTCTAATGCGGTTAGTATCTGACCCGCTTTTTGTCCTTTTTTTCTGCCTGGCTTTGTGCTTGTGTTTGTCTTTGTTGTTGCGCTGTTGGCTTTCGCTGGATTTTTCACTCATTTTACGCCGCTTTGATGCATTTTTTCGCGTTTAATGATGGTAGAGATGGGCTGGGCTGGGCTGGGTGGCCACGGCACTGTCTATGTATAATTAAACACTAATTTGTTTGCTCACAACTGGCTTGGTTAAGGGCTTCTCTGATGCGGGTCCTTCTTACCGCCGATAGTTTGCGGTTGCCGTTGACAGTTTCGCTAGTTCAAAGCAAACACATTCTGTGCTTTTAAGCGGAAACGGAAGTGCGGAGTGCGAGTGTGGCGGTGTGCGCTTCTTTCAGTCGAACGCCTTTTAAATTTTCAACGGGCGAACGCAAAGGCAACATCCGCGGCAATGTTCTCGTCAATAATTAATTTCGGTTTTTATCAAAGAGTGAGCAACGCACACACACACACTCGTGGCATCTCGGGAATAGGTTGATGCTTGGCAAAAGAGCGAAATAGACAGCTAGAAGCCGGGATCCTGCTGCCAAACGAAACCAAACACAGCCAAGCCCAGCCCAATCCAACCACCCCCCGCTGCGCACAAGGGCGTTGACAGGACCTCCGCGCTCGCTGTGCCCGCTAAAGTATGCTATGAAAAATTCACTGTCTCTGCATTTGATTTAAATTTCCCTTTTCACACATAAGCGGCGCACATTTCACGCGATATCAAAGTGAGTTTCGTTGTTAAATCGCGTGGAAAATAGTTTTTGAAAAACGCCACCGCAGGCGGAAACGGAAATTCCTTGCTTATTTTTAGCCAGAAGTAATAATCATGTGGATGATGCTCAAACTAAGTCCGCGTGCGCATGAAAAAAATAAAAAAAAAACCTGGGAAATCTGCGAAAACCTATCGAGCTGATTGCAACTCGAAATTAAATTATATAAACACAAGAGCTCGAAAGCGAATGCGAATTGGATTGGATTGGTATTGAGGGAGTGGAAAGGCTCATTGATGGCGATTGCCGGGCATTAAGCTCGATTCGTTTGTTGCCTTTCAGGCGATTTCTCCGCCTTCGACGGATTTACATTTAATTTTCTGCTACTGCCACTGCCACAGCCAGTTGCCATTTTCAGTTGGCGATGATTTTGGCAAGGTTTACGAGGCGTTGAACATCCCAGTCGGCAAAGCGACCGAAAGCCACGGGCAGACGACAGGCGTCGGGCTTTTAATAAATTAATAATAAAAACGAAAAGAAACGCTGCTCGCAGCAGTTGGTCGGGAAATGCAATAAAATTTAACTTTTCTCCTCTCACCGCCCAGTTGGAAGTTTGAGCTCCATTAGCTGGCGGAGCCGAGAACGATGATATGGCAGCGAAAAGTCAACAGCCAAAAAAATACGGTTTGTCGGCGATTTTCAGCCGCGAAACAATTTTATTCCATTATTTACAAAATTAAAACGGTTTCATGGGTTTTTAAGACAATGTTCTTGAGGGAAAAAATTAAATCAGTTGCACATTTTTTAAACCACTATAAAAAGTGCATGTAATTATGATCAAAAAATGTTCCGTTTTTTCGCCTGGTTTTATGCCACTGTAGCGCAAGTAACGAGGCAACTTTCGGGGCAATCGAGAAAATTTGAAAATTGAGTGGCATCCGGCAAGTGAAAATGGCTTGGCCCAGATAATGCAAGTGGGCTAAGCGGAAATGCTTCAAGGACAGCCGACTGGAGTCGCATTATTGCAAAATGGCAATTAAACTCAAACACATGTACACAAAGTCGTGTGTGTGTGAGCCCTGCTGTCCTGCTGTACTGCAGAGAAATGTGGATATGAGCATCATAATCATTAAACCGTTTTATAGTATGGTGTCGCCATAATTATTCTATTATTAAGTACCAAAACATTTGTCATGCCAGCCATGCCAGGAATTGCTCGCATATTTGTAGTAGCAGCGGCTGTTGCAGCTGTTTATAAATGATTAAACCTGGCCAACTCGAGAGCATCCCGGGGCATTGGGCTGTGGTCCTTCGCCCTTCGTCCTTGGCCCCGGCCGAATGTATCCTTGTGGCCTCACACAACGTCTGTGATTGTGCGGCGGTGGCCAGGTCTGTGTGTCGGTGTGTGCGAGTGTGTGCGAGTGTGTGCCCTGCTGTTAAACGCAAACTTAGCCGCTTGGCAAATAAACATTTTAGCAAATTTACTGCCAACTGACAGCTGTCAGCTTTATAACCACCATCAAACAATGGCAATGCGATGGTCCGGGGTGCTTCCAGTGGCATTCTGGGTGCGAGGTGTGCACAGACCGCATCACTATATGCCAGGTGAGCGAGCGGGAGAGAGTCCTGCGACAACTAAGCACACACAGCAAGCCAGGACTCACACACATGCAGAAGCGCGGGTGGGGAGGATTCTGGCTAAAGTAGCTAAGGACATACATACACACACACACACACATGCGCGTGTTGAAGAGGACAGGCGGCCAGGCAGTTTTGCCCACTTAACACTTCATTGAAAAACCACTTGGAAAGCCACTCCACCCACGAGGGCAGAACCCACGAAATAGAGAAGATAAGGACACTCAGCGAAAATTGCTCGAAAATCGGAATACAATTTCGGACACATAAAACGAACAAAATGGAATACTATTAGCTAGTTGTTCTGATATCGAAACTAAAGAACACATACTTCTTTGAATAAGAACATATATAAAAAGCATATATTTGTTTCTGTGTAGTACAACAGAAGTAAACTGTTTGTTCTGGATGGAAATGCGATGAAGTCTCTTTTTGTGCGGCCAACCCACCGCTGCCCTTTTCCTGGCCACCACCTCACGATCCTGGCTTGACTTTGACATTCCGCAGGTTAATCGCGAGAGAGTGGTCCAAAGGCATAGCCGGGCCAATTCCGCTCCGGCTCAAAGCATTCCGGAAGGCAATTCTGGCCGAGAGAACGAGCGTGCGCGGACTGTCCACTGCAGGCATGCATAAAGTATACTCTATAGTATACAAAGAAAAACAAAAAAAAAATAGAGAAAAATACACACAAGGCTGTTGATACAAAAATGAAAGCACACAAAATGCTTGACATTTTCGCATAGCTCAGAAATTTGCTACTGCTGCTGCGGTGCCTTTGAGCTGCCGTCGTCGCTGGCGGATTTGTTTCACTCCCGGCATCCCGGTTTATTACACACAAATTTGCACAAAATTATATTAAGCGGAGAACAAGTGGCACTGGACATGGCCAGGCGGCACTACTGGAATCCCCAGCACAACTGGCTTCCAGGCGAGCGTGTGAGTGGGCGGGCAGGTGGCTCTGCTGGCTCAGGTGGGTCAGGTGGTGGCGCTGTGGTCGGTGCATGCTCCGTGTTATTGTGGTGGCCAACCGGTTGGCATGGCAGCCAAAATGGCCACTTGCTGGCTCATGCGTTTGGGCTTAATGCCTCCACTTGCGTGTCTGGTTGGTCCAATCAGCAGGTGAAGTTTACAAAAGTTCGGTGGCATAATTGGGTTGATTCGCTCACCATTTATTGGTTTTCGATTCAACAATCATGGCCAGCTGAGTGTATACAGTGTGTGCATAGTGGCTACACTCGCCGATTTAGTTGTTACAACAAGTGTTGTAATGGCCAAGTGTCAGTTGCACGAAACGCTCGCAGATGCCAAAACAAAGGACTTAACTGCTGACACCGAGGGTTAAACGTTTAAATTTCAATTAAGCCAAAAGCCCTCACGCCTGGCAACACAAACCCAAACCCGAACACACACATGGACCCATGGACTGAGTCCTGGTCCTGGCCCTGGCCGTTCCCCATCGCCACTCAGCAGCACCAGCCAACAACGTTACAGCTCATAAATTTCTTGACTTGTGTCAGGATGTGTTAGTTTGGCCGACATTCCACTCGTCCTAGCAGCGAAAGCCAGAAAAAAACAACCAGTTACCAGTTCCTAGTCGTCGTGGAACGTCAAAGGCAGTCAGCAACTACTGGTGGTAACCGGAGGGGTTTCTAGTTTTCAGGGATCACGGGCTTGGCGGGGCAGGAGCATCCCAGGGAGGAGAGCATCCCAAGTAACCCCTGCTAAGGCGGCCAGTCACTTAAATGCCCCAGAAATAAACTGAAACTGCACACAGTGTGCTCAAGTTAAGACAACTTTTGGCAGCTGCATTTGAACACTCACAAAGGGCCAAATGTTGCCGTTGAGAAGCGAACTTGGCATGCTCTTCATCATCAGCAGCTGATTGGCAAGGGACTCGCTCTGTGTTTACCAAGAATGCATCAAGGATATCTAAAGCGATATCAAGATAAATCTTAAAAAAAAAAGTAAAACTTAGAATTCTTTTATAAGTATGCCTTTAACTATTCAATAAGAACTCTTTAAGAAACCTATATAGAATTATTATAACTTTCTGCATTAAGGAATTTGTGGAAACTTTTGAACATTTTCCCTGTGATTTTCAAACTCTTGATCCTCTCTCGTTTTGTTCGTTTGCATGATGTACAGTCCATTCTCGAGGCGTGGCCAAAGCTCGGAACCCCTAATTAAAGTGGGTCCACAGCGGTGCAATCTAGAATTCTCTGTCTCCCGGAGACTCACCTCCACCCATTCCGTGTGCGGCGTGATTATCTGGCTGCCCACCTGCCATCGCCTTGCCCACACATATGTATGCGTGCTGCGGCTTATGCATTTATGCGACTGAACTTGGCAGCTCATTGTGGACCCTTGTTCTGCAACTCGCACTCGCTCTCGTAGTCGTACTTTGTGTACTTGTTGATGATGTCCTTGCCGGTGCTGCTACTGGTGCTGCTCCATTTGCATGTCGGCGGTAGGAGCTGGACGACCAGGACCAGGACCAGAAGCAGGAGCAGAACATGAGCATAAGCCACCCGCATGCACGACCTAGTGAGAAGGCTCCATTTGTTTGTTTGCTCTGGCGGTCCAAACTGCTAAACGGGCCAACTGCTGCTGGCTCTGCTCAGGCTGGTGAATGCGAGCAATGGACTTTGGACTGGGTTCCAAGACCTGGTGCCTCCGCCGGTCCTGTCAACTTGTCAGTTGCTGGGCTCACGAACAGAGCTGTGCCAGCTATGACTGGGTGGATGACTTAAAAGCCCTGACAGGTGCACTCAGGCACGCACTTGCCACATGCATACTCAAACTCATACTCGCAGCCCGCTACTTTGTTGTGCTAATCCTATTGGCATGGTGTTGGGGAACTCCATCGGATACATTGTTGCCCCAGCCGGAGCAGCACATGACCCATTAATACCCAGACCAGCAAAAAAAAAACAAAGTTCCAACTTAAAATGGCCTGAGTGCGAAAGGAAAATGGAAAGGATACCCAAACTTATATCAAAACAACTTATTGGGAAATCTCAAATTATTTCTAGTTTATCTGGATACTTGAATAATAGTCCATCGAGCTGGTATAAATTAGTGCCCGCAAAGTGGCAACTCAATGGGATCACAGTCGCACAGACAACAAACTCATTTTCCATTGCCCCTAATTGAAATCGATAAGTGGCTCGTCTTAATTAATACAAAGGAGGGTTTGCCCGTTGCCAGCAGCTTAAAGATTAATTATCCATTATATGCACACATCCTGATTGGACCTCCTCCACTGACCAGTCCCCATTCTCCTCCTTCTCCAATCTTCCCTTAGCATCGCATTGAGCATTCCCCAGTCAATAGCAAGTGCTGAATTCACTTAATTGCCGACACCTTTTCATTGCCGCTGGCCAACTGAGAGCATCCTGGACCGAACTGCAGCGCATTCGTTTGCCTTTGGCGACACACAATTAATTCGTCCTGGCAGGCATCAGAGCTTAATTTTTATTTCATTAACGCAACAACACCACCCAACCAGGACACCAATTCCGCCGCCACTCCATACCCTTCGTCATCCTCATTCCGACCACATGAAGGGCGTCCATGCATCGCTAAGCGGCTTTGTCTCATTCTCTGCCAGGTGCACGTAGTATATGTATGTACATAAGTACATATGCATCGCATTCGAGTGATGTGGGTGGCAAATTGCGAGCAAATTAAGTGTTTCAATTCCGTTGAGATTTCCATTTCATGGAGTTACCATTCCAGTCCAGTCGCTTTCCGAAAGCCGGGATACACAGGCCATACCCATCCCATCCTTTAGCCTTCTTTCGGGCGGGTTTATAGTGCGTAACGCCATCAAAAATAGTTAACAGCATTGAAATGCTTTTAGCTAAAATGCGCTGCGAGTCCTGGCTATGCGTAAAAAGTTTTGTTCGACTCGCAGGACGAGAATGGCGGATGGTGTCCTGCATGTCTGCCGTAATGTGTGGCAAATAAAATTATTTTAGATCTTTCGACCCAACCAGGTGATGATATTAAACATCTTGGCAGCGCTTTAATTTCCTGCATAGCCCCCCTTATTTATTCATACAAAAGTTTAAATTGTTCACTTTTTTGCCTGGTTTTTCTTCTATGCTGCCGGCCAAATTCACAAAAAAATATAAACTTTTATGAAATATTGCAACGAGCACAATAAATATTTGCCTGTATATCTACAAAATATTTGTGTTATGTTATACTTTTTGAAGTCATAAAATTCATCAGCACCAAATTCATAAAGAGCCTTCGAAGATTTTTTATCACAGCCGCTGGATTATTTAAGAGAAAATAATATGGGAATTTAAATACATTGATGGCGCTTAAACAACTTCGGGGTATTAAATGAAACTTTATGAAACTTTTGGGTGCAAAACGCCATACTTATTTCCAAATAACTTTGTAAGAAAAACCCTTTCATTCAACTTTCTAATGCACAGGGGTATAAAAAGACGTTCTGAATATAAATTATTTAAGTAAAAGACATAACAAGTCATAGTTGCAAAGTAAGAATGTTAGCTTATTTATTCACTCGAGCATGCAGTGGATTTTGTTTGTGGCAACATTTACTTATGTCTTTTTTATAGAAACCTATCTTTTGAGACAAATAGCCAAATCAAAAAGACGTGTTATGATTGCAATATCAGTTTCACAATAAATATATACCAGTTTGCTAACGACTTAGACATGCCCCATTTAAATTAAAGATACCCACTAAATTTGCTTACCCTTGGGAATGGTTTAGTGTCTTTAAAAATCTCGTTTCGGGCTGCGGCTGGATACCCAGTTGGGCTTTGTTCACTGGTAATTGCTTTTCCTTTCAGCCATTGTGTTGCCAGGATAAACGCATCCTCTTTCGCTGAGCGATTCCTTGTGGGCCGGCGAGTGGCACGCGAATGGGCGCAAGGTGACCACCACCGCAGAGAGCAGCGAAAAACTCAGGGAAAACCGCAGCACATATGGGCAAACAAAGGTGTTTGCCGAAGGATCTGGCCTTTTGTACTTGCCGCAGGAGCTGCGCGTCGCGTTGCTGGCCAACTTCAAATCCAAACTGACCGCAAAGCATTTGCACTTTGGACTTTATGCCAAGGCGGCGTTGAAAGCCAAACGAAGTCGTCGGCAGCGTCGACGTTAAATAATAACAATAAAAACCCAACCAAAGCCAGTAAAACCCAAAAACGCGAATCCAATGCAAGTAAGTAAGTAAGTGTGTGTGTGTGTGGGGG
Organism: Drosophila simulans; assembly: GCF_016746395.2. NCBI lineage: Eukaryota > Metazoa > Arthropoda > Insecta > Diptera > Drosophilidae > Drosophila > Drosophila simulans. The sequence continues at coordinate 23,514,981 of NC_052523.2, read as the reverse complement.
GGGGATATGTGTGTGTCCAAATCCCAGTAAAAATCGCACTGTTGCAAAAGAAATTATGGTTGTTGTCGCCGTTGCCGCCGATGTTGCTGCTGTTGTGCTAATTTGTGTTTGCGGCTTTCGCACATCAAACGCCTGTTGTTGTTGTTTTTGCTGCTGTTGTTGTTGTTGCGGTTGTGGGTCAGCACGAAAAATGAAGTTGACCCGCTTTCCCGATGCCGACGCGGTGGAAAATGTGGAACAGCGGCAGCAGCACCACCACCACCACCACAACTTTTTCGTAGCAGAACACTTCCGAGCAAATTTACATAGGCTCGGCCAAAGAAATTATGCATGCCTCTGTTGATATTGAAATGCCGAGCAGGTTGAACTCTGGGCACAACACCACCACACCACCCAACACACCCACACTTAAGGAAAAGCCAGTAAAGCTGGAAAAGCCAGAGGCGCGACTGCTTTCACTTTTCGGTCAGAATCGCCATTTGCAGGCGATAAACACGTAAGGTACGGAAAATAAACAAGGCGTGGCCAGCTAGACTTCGGCCCTCTTTTAGCCAAGTTAACTTCGACGCCGACTGCGGCATGCAAATTGGATAAAGTACGTACGTATATGTGTGTGTGTGCAACGTCTCAGGAAGTCGTTAGAGCGGGAAAGGACATGCCAGGCAACCTTTGTGGGTCAAAAGCAGAACACAGAAAAAAGCAGAAGTGTGCCAGCACAAAGTCAAACGCAAAACAGTGTCCCGCTTTTGACCACGAATAAATCAGTGAGCGAACAATGTACGGCGAGAACTTGGCACAAATCCATTATTAACATTAACACTCACCATTTTCGAGTCGCATGCAGTGGGCCATTTACGTAAACTTGGCCAACATGCCAGGTCGGGCCCAAGACAAACGTTTTGCTAGCTAAACAAAATGAACTTTTAATAAATTCATTACCCAGCCAGTTTATGACTACAGCTGACTACCCCAGCACTCCACCCTCCTCGCCAGATTCGATGCACATTGCTTTGCTGTAGTGCACTAGCTGACATTACGTATACGCCCCGTACATTTATGAACAATCAACTTTATAGCCCACAAGCAACGGGTGAATGTACTAGTTTATGTGTCTTAGCTTCCCCAGCTCTCTTCTCTGTTTTATTGGCATTTGCACTTGTGTGTCTGACTTCCCAAGATATTTTCAATTGGAAGTTATGTGTCGCAGGGAATTGTCTGCCCGAGTGGGTGGCATCTTATTGATGGGAGAATGTGTGCAACACAACAATTTAATGGCGGGCAACTGACGGATGTTGCTTCATGAAAAATTCCGAAATAAAGACGTGCCACGAGAATTGAATTGCAAACACGATGGATGGTCAAGAATGCAGGATCAATCATTTAATTGAAAGACAATTGAATAAGCTGCGTAACTCTATGGATTTAGTCGCTTATCGAATATAATTTATTTAATTCCACGTCCACACTTATTTTTCCATTCATTAACTTACATAATTTCCCGCAATCAGAGCCCAAGGTCAGCGGACATTTAAAAATGTGTTAGTCTGGGCAAAACAAACGGCACGACAAACTAAAATGTCCCGATTACATCTTGAAATGAAATAAATTATTGTGCACATCGCAACGAGTTGACCCAAATACACAAAGCGAAATGGGTGGGGAGTTGTGCTGGAAATGGGAATGGCAATGCGAATGCGAATGGGAAAAGCGAAGGACCAGCGACAAAATGCTGGCTGCCATTGCCAGCTGATTATCGCTAATTGTGCCCAAGGAAATAGAAATTAAACGAGTCCTTTATTTCCTAGCCAGCGAGTGTATGTGTGTACATGGGTAATTCGCCGGGCAGCGTTTAATTTAATTTGGAACAAGTCTTTAAATATTCACTGCAATCTATTTGATCGATAATTGAGCAGGGCAAGGTTGACGATTTGCCGACAAATTGGCCAGACCTTTGATGGATAAGAAATTGAGATTAATTGAGGCACCAAGCCAGGTGGCCCTGATTTCAATGTCAGCGTGTTTGACTTTTTTATGTTGAAGCATTCGAGTTGCTTTGGGCATTATTGTTCCCTTAGAAAAAAAAACCTACAAAAAATATGCCTCAAGTAGGCGATGAAATTTAAATCACTACCTTTTGATATCCAAATCAGACGTTCGTCGGCATTTTACATCCGTCTAACCAACAGAAACATTCGCATCCAGAAAAATTTTACAAAATTTCGGTATTACGTAAAATGATAGGCATTCAAAAAAAGCGACCAGCCGCCGGAGACTACGTAGTGCCAAACAATTCGGCTCTAAATCTGCAGAATAGGCCCAGTATCTACGATCAAACGCCCAACCAAATGGAGAAGACCGCCAAGTGCCGCTACTGCGAGAACATGGCCAAGAACTTTCTCTACCTGGAGAGCCTGATCCGGAACAACAAGGATAACGACAAGAACAACAAGTGCAACTTGTGCAACTCGTCGCTGAAGTACTTGGAGTATGTCAACCGCAATATTCGCCAGGTTTTCGGCAACTTCGATTCAATTGTCCAGGCGGATCGTGCTCTGCAATCCAAGCCGGCCATGATGCCCAAATACTCGGTGGGCCCGGCTCCGGAAAAGGCTGATCTGCGCTCCAAGGGTGGTGCCATTGTCTCCCAGCAAAGGTCGGCCAAAAGCCTCAAGTCCAAGAGCCTTAAATCCCTCAAATCCAAGACCAAGGAGAAGAGCCAGAAGTCATTGAAGACGCTTAAATCGCGTAAATCTGCCAAATCACTCAAGTCCTCCAGGTCCACGAAGTCGAGCAAATCGCAGAAGTCATCCCTCAAGAAAATTCCAAGCAAACCGAAGAGCGCGAGTCCCAAGAGCCAAATCAGCCATGGCAAGATGATATTGAAGCGCAAATTCCGGAACAAGATGGCTGGCAAGTTGGGCGGCAACAAAGTGGTACGCAGTGTCAGTCAGTACCGCGCCCTGGGTTCCGCCCGCTCCAAAATCTCGAAGGGATCTAGCCACAAGAGGCTGATCAAGCAGCGGTCCACCGCTCCACCGACCAGCATCAACTGGCAGCTCCTCAAACGAAACCTGCCCAAGCGGCCCAATCCAGTGAAGTAGAGGAAAAGATGACCGGCGACCGGCAGATTGTCCTAAAATCCAATGCGTTCAGCCCAAAACTATTTCGTTTGTCAAAATTCTTCAAGTGATCTATCTTTGCATAAATAAACTCAAGACATAGTTTAATAAAAAATTTTATATTGTACAAGTGACCTTTTTATAAAAATATCTAATCAAATCACTATGCATTTCAAATGTCAGGATTTATTTTGACAAAATCGCATAAAGTTAAATTTAATGTTTTATAAAAAAGAAAGTCTCATTGCTTTCCCCTTTTTTTGAATTCACCGCGTTTGCAGTTCGCATAATTGGCTAATGCTTCCTTTTCGAGATATTCAGCAGGTTGTCCCTTTTATAATGTATAATTTAAATATTTTGAAAAATTATGCACCATGCCGCAGAGTCGAGTCGCCGGGGAGTCCTTTTTGAGTCCTTTTTTTTTTGGTCCTCTGGCTTTGAATCGCTCAAACTGTTGTTGGCGTCGGCGCTCTTTTAATTGTTGCAAATATTATTTTTATTTCGAGTGTTGACAAGCACGCAATTAGCGTCCCTTAAATGTTCCAACCCAAAACCAAAAAAAAAAATCCTGACTGACCCCGTTTGTTTAAAGAATTTTTGCGTAGAGGTCGCAGGCCAAACGGTCAAATGGGCGACCTAGCTTCAATTTTCATTTAACGACCGGACGACAGCGCCCAAATATTTTCACAATTTAAATGCAAGTGGATTGCGGCGATGGATGGGTTGAACAAGGGTGGGGGGGTTGCTAGTGGGTGGTGGGTGGATGGGTGGTTTGCAGCGGCTAAGCAGATTGCCAACCTAACTGACTTTGGGGCCGCGGCCGGCAGTTTGACAATTTTTCGCCATGCCCGCTCAAATATGCCGCATACGCAGCTGGGTCCCCCGAAGCACGACCCTTCATTTGTTTATGGGCCACCCATCGACCATTTCCCATCGCTTGACACCCATTGTGATGCACTGAGAAAAAGGATAACAACAGAAGGATAAGCCTAGAAATAAGTTGTTAACCTAAATATATTTTGGTTATCCTTTCAACTCTGTAAATATCAAAAAGCTAAAATCAGTAATGCAATTATAATTCTAATGACAATACTTCCAACTTAGTTTTTTTTTTCAGTGTAACAAAACTGTGGTTCGTCCTTGTGTTTGTGTGGGTGCACGCCTCGTTGACCGTTCGGATAAAACTTATTAGACACAAGTGTATTTAGCGCGCGTGTGTGTGGGTGCTCCCCCGTGTGCGTGTGTCAGTGCGAGCGTGTGTGTGTGCGTGTGTGGGTGTGTGTGTGGGTGGGAGAGTAACTAACTGCGGGCAGTGCTGTTCAGTTGAGTTTGGTTTCACGGGCGGACCGAGATACTCGGACTGCGAGCACGCATCTGCATATATCAATCGGATGCCCGCAGCCCATGCACCCATGTTGTGCATTTGAACAGAAATAATATTTTGCCATAGCCCAGTTTTGGATGGAAAGGGAATGGGATGCGATGGGTAGGAATGGTGTCCCTTTTAGGAGATGGTATGGGTACAATGTTGGAAGGATAGTTGCAGGATCGGTGGACCGGCAACTGTGTGACGTTGCCGCACAATTCCTTTGTAATTAGATAACGTAACAAAGCAACAACACGGCGACCGCTGAACTTCCGCTCCCGCAGGCGTTTTACGGCCCGCCAGGCACTGGCCGTGTGCCACGCCCCCTCAATGTCCCCACGTCCTGTACATTTCCCGTGCATTTTCGTTTTACGTAAAATGTTGAGAGCCTTTTCTGATTATTTGGCAAAATCGCAACATTTACCGCCGCCGCACAGCCTTGCTGCCCCAGCTGCCCCGCTGCCGTTGGCAGTATAATTAGCCGCACTTATACCCGCACCCGTACCCCTTGCCACACTCCTTCCCCATCTGGCTGCGACTGCAAAAATCCGGCCTTCGATGTTCAATTTCCACAGCGTGCACACTCGACTGCTTTTTCAAGCGATGCGTTCGTTCAATTGTTGGAGCTGGATCCGATAGTGCAGCTCCCGGTCTCCTGATATTAACCATTCAACCGGGGTTCTGCTTAACTTTTCGGACCAAGGACCACTTCATCCGGCATTCCAATGGTGCCGCAAAATGAACAAAGAGATTTTACTTCTCACGTGATGTCCTGCCGCATTGAGTGTCCTCCAATTTCTCTTAATTGGCCAACTGCTGGGAAGACAAAGGATATAACGAGAGTTTATATCAATTGGACATTGTTCAATTATTATGGTCCATGACATAAGCCTGTCACCACTATACCTCAAAATATCCCATAATTAAGGCAAAATCCACTAACCGCCTGTTTGAAGCAGTGACTGAGTTTGTATTTATTATAGCGAACTCTATCACTTTGATTTCCCTGATAATGAATCCTTGCAGAGGCACGTCTGCTGAGAATTTATGACCATCCACTAGCAAACGCTTCAGGTTAAAAACCCTTAACAGAAACCCACTCCCAACTAGCTATAATTAGGTCTCCAATTGGATGCCACTGGAATGCGCCAGCCGACAAATGACCTACAATAAGATTTAGTGTGCTCTCAAGCAGCTAAACTTAATATTTCACGTGCACTTAACCTACGGGTTTAAATGTCGTAATTTTCTCATTGGCACCCGGACACTTTCCCCTGCCGCACAGCTCCTTGCCCGAGGAGGAGCTAGCTACTCGAATGTTTTACTGTCTCAAAGTTTGTCTCAATTACGTGCGTGCCAGACTGAGTCAGCTCATCCCGATCCCATGGCATACTCCCCATATACCATATCACATTGGCCAAACCGAACCGAACTGTACTAAACTGAACCGAATATTTCTGGTGAGACTACGGCGCATTTCTCAGCAGGGTCGCTGGAGGGAAGCGACCCGCAAGCCCCCGACCCGTTTGTCATTGGCAACTTTTTAATTAAAAGTTTCATCCGAGTAATGGGATATTTGCACTGCGAAATGCCACGGCGGCCAGCGACGATACTTGATACTTGTGCAATATTTGTGGGCGTTCCTCTTTCCGTCGCCTCGTCCTTTATCCTTCCTGTCCCCGGCTACAAGTACCTAATTGCCAAAAGGATTTGCAAAACTTCAGCCTTACATAACGTTGCGCTGACCTCCATCGCTATCTTTATCTTTATTTCGCCGCTGTTGTTGTTGCACTGCAAACTTTTTGGCCAGCGATTGCCAAACTATGCCCAACACGGGACTACGTGAGTCGAGCTAATGAGCTGCAAGAGTCACGCGCGCAATTAGCCGGGCAGGGATTTTAATTAGGGCCCACCAAACGAGCCAAGGCGTCGCGAAGATCGGCTACTTCATTGCATCAGAATATTTTTAAATGGGTCACCAGAAAAATGTATACAAAATATATGCTTTGGTAAATCCATTAATTCAATGAGATGAGAAGCTCGAAAACTTTTTAATAGCAAACACAAATCTGCTCTTCGATTTTCAAGCCTTCAGAGAGTTTGTAGCGCCCAACGTGGGACATAAAGTTGCCCTGCGGCGAATGATGTCTCTTAAGATAGATGATGCTGAAGTATAAAGTGGTCGACTTTACACCAATTCATCTCTCGGACTTATTTGAATACCAAGGATAAGGACCGGAAGTAACCAACAGAGACGTGACCAAAATTAAAGAGGAAGCGCTCCCCAAAGTCGCCATATAATTCGTTGTAGTTCTACCTACATCAAAGTCCGATTTTTCCGGGAATCCCCCATGGGAAGTGTGAATATTCTTGCTCCCAAATAGAACTGAAAACTGCCAACTAACCACAATCGATTACCAGTGGCCAGTGTTTAGCGTCGTTGTTCACTTTTCACTGTTCACTGCTCAGTGTCCGCGTCTAATCGCCGCCGGATGTCCGCATAGAAATTTGCTTTCATTGTTTTTGTTCCAGCAGGCGGACTCTCGTTATATTTGCCTGTTTTTCGGATGGTGGATCCCCGATTCTGTCGCCTATTCTGCTCCATTTTAGCTTTCCCCGTTTTTTTTTTTTTTTGTTTGAGCCCAAACTTTGTTGTTGTCAGCATTCGCTTTCAATTTCCTCATCCACTCGAACTAACATCCTTCCGCTGACTTGTCGTGGTTGCTCATTCATGGCCGTTTTCCCAGTGTCCGATGGACAGGACAGAAGCTAGTCCTTCTGGTCAGTCGTCAATCGGCAGTCGTCAGCAGTGAATCCGAATAACACTGGACCGCCCGTCCGTTTGTCAATCAATTGTGAATTGTTTATTGAATGTTGTCGTTAGACTGCACACAATGCCGCTAACAGCCGGGCAGGAGTTGTCGGTTTGGCTTCGTTTGCTTTTCCTTTCTGGCTAGCTGGCTATTTTTTCGGCACTTCTTGCTCGAAATTATTGGAACTGAGGGTATATTAAACGAAGAGATGGTTTCTTACTGAAAAAACAATCTTTTTTGAAGGTTTCTAACAGTCTGTAGTCCAAAATGAGCTACGTCACTTCAAATACCAACTATTTTGGCGAAAGTAATGAGTATTGCGCGGTCTAATCCCCTCGATCATAGTTTTCCCTTTAGTTTTTGCCCACCAATTTTGTTTGTTTCAAGTTTGGTCAGTGGCGGATGGCTTAGGACTCACATTGTTTGCCCTGTCAAACGCTCCACTTTGTATTTATCTTTTTGTGCGCTGATCGATTTGGTTGTTGGGCCGGCTTTTCATTGAGTGCCTGGGCCATTTTCCTAACGCATTTCTTTTTTAAGAGCCACCGCTGCATGCCCGCACTCCCATAAATATGCCCAAATGGAAATGGTCTTTGTCCGTAATGAAATAGTGTTGACTTTCCTCACACTGGCACTCCTCGCACACATCGAATCGCGTGTCCTTAACAAATGCACGAAATTGCTTTTAAACGAGGACGACGCCGTGCAGTCTGCCGCCCAGCCTCTGAGCTCCTCGTTTTTCCAGCCCCCCTTCCCAGATTTTTCCTCCACAACCCAGTGGCATGTGATGATTTGTTCGCACATAATGAAACTCATCAGCAGCTGCAGTCCGGAAAAAGTCGGAAAAGTCGGGAATCGCCGGGCACGGGGCATCGGGCATCGCGGGGATCGGGCGGCAAGGACTTGCTCATAAAGTACAAGCCAACTTGTTCGGATCGAGGCTTGGCATAAATTCAAAAAGTACGAGTACGAGAACCCAACAGCCACTCGGCGGGAAAATGTAGTAAAAGCATTTTACAGTTTCATTTTCCACGACTCAGTGCCGGCCACTGTCCATCCGTCCAACGGTCCATTCCGTTCGCCATCCACAGCTCGGCTTTTGTGCGATTTACTTAATTTGAAGTGTGCCGGGGCCATCGAGGCATTCCTTTTAAAATCAATTCGAAGTTTATTTTTCTTGCGGCTTCCGCCCGACGCCTTTCGCCACCCAATCCCATGACCACCATCGCATATTTTCTTCGTTTGCTTTCAATGTTTGACTTGGACTGTCGCACTATTTATGCACGTCTTTGCTCCGCAGACAGCAAGGACCCACTTTGGCCAGGACATTAAGACCGATGAGCAGGCAGAGGACGGCCAAATGGACCTGCTTTGGACCAGCTCGAGAGCCATCCGGTAAAGACCTGGCCAGCGTGCCCGGCTGCCTGCTGCTATGCAAACTATGTGGAGAATAATCTCTTTTATTGCTGAAATGCTTATTCAAATATGTTTTTATATTAACAAGTTTATGGATCAAACGAGCGCAGATGGGACTTGTGCACAGCAAATAAATATAATTACTGGAGCTAAAATCAAATTGAAATTAATTCAACAACAAATATATTGTCAAATATGTCTAGAAACAATATAAGCGGTTAACTAAGCACACTAAAATAGTGTTTCAGATATTCAATAAAGCATAATTCAGCATAATGGCTGCCTTTATTTCTTATTGTGTGGTTCAGTTTCCTAGCTACCACCAGCCTGGGGCAAGAGTGAATTTTAAGCTGCGCGCAAACAGCTTGAGCAAATTCATTAACAACAGAACCAGAACCGACGCCCCCGATCCAAATCCAAATCCAAAATCCCACGCCCAACCGAAAAAGGGAGCTGAGCGCCACAGTTGCGGTTGCCTTCAAAAATGAGGGCAATGCATTTGTCCCGAGGGTGCCAGAGTGGCAGGGACCAATCCCGACCAGAAATGGGAGCAGAGCTGCGGGTTGCCAAGCACTTGTTTTTGATGTGACGCTGATATTTAAAAGTGGAGTTCACATCAAAGTTACACAGCGGTCCAGAATGGCCGACATCACCGTGCCATCATCCCCATCAGCATCATCCCCATCAACATCATCATCATCATCATCATAATACGCAGCAGTCAGCAGGTTTCAAGCCAGTTCGGTTAGGTTTGGGTATGCTCTGCTACATTGGAAGCAGAAAAATGAATTTACTTTACTCTACTTTAGTTGTCAATGCAACATAAGCTACTTATGGCGAATGAAAGTAGAGAGCGCCACTCGCAACTTATGGCTAACTCTTGGCCAGGAGTAAATATTTTAAACTGAGCCAGGGCATCCCATGGGTCGAGTACTTACCAAATATATATGGCTAAAAAGGGTTCCCTATGTGTACTTGCGGTAATTGCAGAGCGTTTTAACTATGCTGGCTGGGCCTTTGTTGCAATCGCAACTGCAGTTGCAACAGCAACAACTTGCTGCTCTTACTTGACATATGTCAGTCACTCACTCACAGCGCTTGAGTTTCGAGGTAGTGGGTGCGGAAAGGATAACCAGGATGTGCTGCCATAAATTGCACTATTTGTGATGCACTGACTGCTGCTGCTGCTTGGCACTGCTGATGACTTGGCACTTAAACTGCCAAGGGGACAAGTGCCAGGACATTCGATCAGCTGCGCCCATTAAGCATACGCCGTGTTGGACGCTGAAAATGAGCAACGCCGCAACATCATTTGCATGCAGCGCGGTCTTAACCAAAACCATCTGATGTTGACTTATGAGCAGCCCGTTCTGGGCCGAGAACTTTCTGAAAAACGGAAATTACATTTCGCTCACTTCGTGTGCAATTAAAGTTGGCCAGGTGGAATGGTCGGGTGGCGGGCTCAACTTTGCCCTCTTGCATTTCGCATTTGAAATAGCTGCGCGAGCACACACTTTAAAGTGTTTTTCCCGTTAATGCGAATTTGAAGTTTGATCGATATGTGGGGCGTGGTTGGCGCCGCGTCCACCGCCCACTGGCCACCCGGCATTAGAGGTCACACGACGCGGGCCCATCATCATTTCAACGCCAGTTGCCGCGGCGAACTGTTTGATTTGCCGCATCGCAGCCGCCGGTACACGTATCCGTCGATTTCCAACAACGCGTTCCTCTGACCGATGTCCGATGCGGCGGCAATGGCCAGCAGCGATGAGGAGGGCCTGCCCGCCGGGAGCACCAGCGGTCGCCAGCGCGTCCAGCGCGACTACAGCGATGCCAGGTTGGACCGGGTGGCCGCCTACACAACGACCACAATGCGCCTCAAGCCGGATAAATGGACCAAAATGATGGCCTGCGATGACCTGCGAGTGAGTTGCCATTATAACACAGGGGTGAAATAACGGGAATATGTCCACCACCAACTTTAAAAATTATTGTCTAAAATAACATCTGAAACTATGCAAGTGAATCAAGTTGTCATTGTTTTCACCACTTTGCGTGCAGCGCATTGTTGTGGAGTGGCAGCATGGCCACAGTCGCGTCCTGGTGATGACTCTCAGTCCGGGCGGAGATCTGGTGCCCAGGAGCTGCCTCAGCGACTTGTACCTGCCGTATTCGGTGCAGAGTGCCCGTGGCTCCGTTCCATCCGCCATGTTGCCCGCCGAAGATGAGGCGATGGCCACAGTTACGGCCGCCGTTTCCGCCGTGGTGTCTGTCACGCCCGGTGCTCTGCTCATCCCGCTGCCGCCCGCCTCCTCCAGCTTTACGACTCTGGACGGCGTGCCACGTGGCAAGTGCGCCTACTTTGTGCGCCGCAATACTTCCGACGGACCCTTGACGGCATCCAATTTTGCGGAGAGCGTGCTGTACGGCGACTTCCCGGTGCACAGCAAAATCGAGACCATGTCGCTGCTGTTCGACGACGTTCTGCAGCCGCTCCTGGAGCAGGCTCAAAGTCAGTGGCCCGCCATTGTGCGCAAGGATCTGCAGGCGCGCATCAAGGAAGTGCGGAACACACTGACCGAGGTGGGTCATTCTGGTGGTGCACTCAGGAAAAAGTCGAGCTTACAACCGGAAATTATCATTTATATTTTATTTTCATTCAATTGAGTTCTAAGTAGGCATCTGGCAACGCAATTTTGATTCAGTATTTGCAACTTTGAGGAAATAACACTCATTAAGAAGATACATTTTTTCCTGAGTGCAGCTGGCAGCTGCGGTATCTCATCAAATTAATCTAATTGAGTGCAGTGGGGCGGAGGATTCGAGTGGGAACGGAGGAGGCGCGTGCCCAACCGATCCCATTTGGAGCGACTCCCGACCATTGTCTTGGAAGTATTTCGCTTAATTGGCAAAACTTTTCATGTGTCTACGGGCGATACGTATACATTCTGTCTGTATATACTTTATTGTTATCCCAACAGATTAAGGGCAAAACCAACAATCGCACAATTTTATCGTTATTAGTTTCGCCAACAATCGTCGAGGAAGTGTTTGCCCACGTGAGTCAAGGGTAAGTTCCAGCCATCGGAGGATGGCCATTGTCTTAGAGTTCCGCCCTGGCCTCCAGCTCCTTGGAGTGGAAGATGTCGCCCCAGCAGCTATCTGGTATTGTTTATGTGGCCAGAGAGAGAAAGGCTTATTCATGATACCAAATTGATTTTCATTGGCATAACTTTTCGCATGAATTGGTCGAAATTTATTTAGCCAGCAATTCCGGGGGAAATTCAAGTTGTTTGCCCCTTGGCCATACATACACAACTGGTGGTGTACTTCGATTATTTTCCCATCGTACAAATGCTTTTAATTAAATTACAACTATTAAAAGAAATAGCAATCGTGAGCCGGCCATCAGCATTGTTAAGAAAATTGTCCAGAATTTAGCCAAAATTGGCATCGGTACACACGTCAAGAGCCTTTAAAGTGTATTAAGTTTGAGATTTTTGCTCCAACAACTCACAATGTTCGATTCGATTCAATAAAGACAAAATTGAAAGCAAAAATCAAAATAAACCATCAAGCCATTTTGATTGCTATCAGTTAGCTATTGAAAACTAACTACGGAAAAATGCTAAAAACAAATGGCAACATAAAAAGGGGAAGTCAAGTGCAAATTTTTTGCGAATTAGGTCAATAAATGTTTCCGCTCATTTTTCAAGTTTTCGCCATGACCCAAAGTTACTTGTAATAAATTGGAAATAAAACCAATTTAGGAACTTTAAATCATTGAAGAACGAGTAGAGTATAACCAAACTTCAAATTAGAGTACTTAAATTTAAAGGGCGGAGATCTAACAAAAAATAACTATATTTAATTAAACTTTGCGATTTTTAATAAAGTCTTGATATTTACAGTCACTTAAGACCGGCTCTAGATCCTAAATTTCGAAACCTACTGGAGGAGATGTTCATAAATTGGACTACCCAAATGCACGACATTGTCTTGGAGCACTCCGAGTGCCAGCCACTGGGTTCGGCCACCCAGTCACCCGGACATCAGCCAAAGTACATAACACTGGTTTCCCTGCCCGCCCAGGAGATTGGATTTTGGACGAACCGGAAGCTCAACTTACAGAACATCTACGAACAGCTGCGAGAGTCCACGCACAAAACTCTGGCGCAGATTTTGGAGCGAATCGAGTCGGTTTACTATGAGCCATATGCTACCGCTTTCCGGAAACTGGTGGCAGCCTGGCTGGAGGCACAGGATGTGTCCCTTTGGCTGCAGCCGCTGCTCCGGCAGACTGCCGCATTTAATTCGGTTCAGTTCAGCAATGGTCACGATTTGGTGGCGCCACTCGTCCACATCGTGCACCTGGTGTGGAGCAATGCCAGATACTATCGAAGCACCCAGAGGATGAGTGTCCTGCTGCGCTGCATCTGCAATATGCTGGTGCATCGAGCCGCCGAGGATCTCGAGCTGCAGCTGCTATTCCAGGGCGATGCCGATGAGGGATTACTGAAAATCAATCGAACCACCGAGGTTCTGGAACTTTTCAAGTGAGATGGCTTTACTTTACGTGATGTATTATCATAAATTGCATCCTTTGGAATCATTTCCACAGTAATTATTTAATCAATTCATGATTTGTGTAGAAATTAAACAAACTGAAAACATTCATCTACGTTAAACATTAGCACAATTCGAATAGTATGCAATCCATTCTGCATTACTGTTAGCAAACTGCCAAAATTCAATTACAAATTTAATGCTCAATTTAAGGACACATTATAATTTCATTACAGTTAGTTCTATGTTATATTCAACTAATCTTCCGCAGGCAACGAATGCTGGACTACAAGGAGCGCTATGCCGGCAGCCAGGTCCTTCTGCCCGCTCTTCCCGAAGGAGCAGCTGCGGTGGCTTCATCTCCATCGCCTGATGACCAGCAGCAGCTGTGGCGCTTCTGCCACGAGGATGTGTTCGGCCAAACACTCGACGGCTTCTCGCTCCAACTATTGGAGCTGCGCCAGGTTTTCGAGGCAGCGGTGCAGTTCCAGCAGCTGGAGAAGCTGGAAGTGGGCGGATTGCGGGGCAAACTACTGACTGAGCTCGTCAGAGAGGTGAGCTCAGAACTTGGGTGTAAGTTTAATGTGCGATTTTTCTATCCTAGATTTTCGGCGAGTTTAAAGTGCTCTTTGAGCAGTGGAGCAACGTGGACATCGATCTCACCGCCACGGTGGCCAGCAAATGGAAATGCTTTCGACGGGAGCAAACCCTTTTCTTTAGCCGAATGCAGCTGCTGGAGCAGAAGCTGGCCACAGTTTTGCTGCAGGCCTTTGAACAATGTCACAGCTGGATGCACTTGCTCCGGCTGACTTTGATGTTTGGCTCCCTGCTGCAACGCGAAGCTGTGAGACCGGAATTGGCCCGAGTCCTGCCGCATATCCTCTTCATCTACGACACTGAAATGGAGCAGCTGGAGGATAGTGTGGGCGAGGTGCTGCTGGGCTACGAAATACGTGGCTTGGCCGCATTACCTTTGGCCAACAACTTTCCACCCATTGCGAATGCTATGATGTGGCTGGAGCAGCATATAAGTCGATGCGATGAATTTGGAGCAAAGGAGTTAAGCCAACTCGTTGAGCAGTTGTAAGTACACTCGAAGAAATCCTCTAAACTATGTTACACATACACAGAAAATATTAGATTGAAGGAGAAATCGGAGCTGCAGACGCTACCGATTCAGTGGAATTCCCTGCTCTCTCGTCGCAATATTTTGACCACCAAGCTGAGTAATCTGCAAATGAAAATCTGGACCTCATGGCATGAGTGCGTTGATAAGCTCATCGTCCAGGGACTTGATGAATCGGTGCTCTCCCGATCGCAGGATCTTAGCCAGCTCCATCTGAACTTCTCGCCAGTGCTGTTTACCCTGCTGAAGGAGACGAAATATTTGTTGGCTCTCCAGGCCACTGGCAGCTTATCCGGCGATCTCTTCCAGCTGCCGGAGCCGCTGCTCACACTCTATGGCCACCGAGATGCCTACTGGGAACGTCGCATTCGGCTCATCAAGATTGGTGAGTTCTACAATGGCATCCGCTCCGGAGAATGTGCCGCAGCTGAGCTTCAATTAATTCGCAATGACCTGGCGACCATCGACGAGCACGTGGAAGTGGCCTGTCAGCAGCTCACATGGCGCAACTACGGTAGGAGCAATCAATATACTGAAGAGAATCGCTGAAGAAATTTATTTAAATAACAGATGATCAACTTGTGGCGGGCATCTTTGAGCAGAGTCGCGACTTATTCGCCCGACTGCAGCAATCGCACGGCAACCTGGATGCCATCTTGGCCAGCATGCGTCGCTGGAGCCGGGAGCCACTGCATCAGCGCAGCTTATACGGTCGCAATCTCCTTGATCTGCGCCACCAGCAGGACCGAGTGCGTCTGCGGTTGCTGCAGTGCGATGAGACCAAGATGCTGCTCAATCGCCTGCTGATTGCCAACTTCTGTCTGTTCTTCAACTATGAGTCGCAGGAGTTTCAGCTGTACTCCAGGGATCTGAGTGTGCAGGAGGTGGGTTTTAAGCACTTTAAAGGGTATTAAGGTATCCTGTCTTATGCTATTTGAAATGATTATCCTCTATGGCCTTCGTTGCAGTTTGTTCGTGAATTTCCGGAGGAGCAGCGGCGGCAGTATAACAAGTATTTGGCCAGCGTGGATGAGCTGATCTGCCGCGAAGTCCGCGAGGCGATGAGAATAAGGTTTTTAAGCAGCCCGACCCGAACTAGCACTTGAATTTCCCACTACCATCATCATCATCATCATTGTCAGTAGCACTCATCGCCAATCAATTGCACTTCTTCACCAGACAGCCAACTATTTCATTACATTTCGGCACGCTGGCAGCTCCTTTCATGTCTCATCAGAACTAATCAAGTAAATGAGCACGAAATCGCACAACTGCAACCGCAAAAATGAAAGACACCTGCAGGTGCAAGTGCAAGTTGCAAGTTGCAAGTGCAATTGGAATTGCAACTGCAACAACCACACTTTGCGACCGCAGCAATATGGGGGCAAACAATGCCAACAACAAATTGCCGGGGGCCGAGCATTCATGCGTCAATTGCATGTTTCACTTAGCGGCACTTTTCGTGATTGCATGCAGACAACGTCGGCCAAAAATGAAGAGGGGATGGGGCAGGGGGGGCACATTGGGGGCGTGGCTGGCTCAGCCTGCAAACGAAATAAGCTGCAAAGCAAACTGAACACTAAATTTAATTTTCACATTACTCATACGCCGTGTAATTCAGTTTAGAGTATTTGTACAAAGAAATGACAGCAACAGCAACAGCAACGACGACGCCAACAGCTCCACCAGTGGATCCTGGCTGTTCAGCCGGCATGGCGAGGTTAGTCCTTCAGCAAATCACAACGCCACAGGCGACATCCACGGCGGGAGCGGGTGCTGGTGGGGCACCGCCCACAGCCAACGATGCTCCACTCTTCGAAGTAAAATTGGAACTGACGGAAACGGAAATACGCTTTTCGCCCGCCTTTGATGCAAGTGTGGAAAATAATTTTCAACAAATTGTGGAGCAGCTGTTGCTCGATATAAAACAGACATGCGACTGCATGCCAAGAATTGTGGCTGACAATGCCCCGTCAGAGGATGATGAAGACGACGACACGGCGACGGTGGACTACGAACAGGAGCTGAGGCGGGAGCCAAAAGAAGACCGAGCACAGGAACTGCAGGAGATGAAGAACAAGGAGCTGGAGCAGGAGCAAGGCGATCCGAAGCCGCAGGCCGTGCAATTCAACCTGCTGGCTGCCGCCAAGGCGTACAGTCAAAAAATGGAATGCACTGGTAAGGATTTCGCCACCCCGATAAGTGGTCGCATTGCATTATACCCTTTCTCAGGGCATATCTATACTTCCGTATATTTTGTTCCCCTTTTATATTCAATAAATTATTGATAAGTTAATTTTTGTAAGTTAAAGAACATAGCTTAGTTCTACATATTCCACCAGGCTACTTTAGTTACAGTATGGCTCCATGTTTTGCTCAGATCTCAGTTCCTTTCATCCTCTTCTTTTCCACATCCCAGCCGATGGCCTGGAAATGCTCGAGAGGGCGATACGCGATGCCCTGGCGGATACGGTGGCGGCGGCATCGGCTTACGCTGCCAAATTCCAGGCCTATGCATTCCTGTGGACCCAGCAGAGCGGCGAGGTGCTGGCCGCGTGCATGCAAACAGCCAGGGAGCAGACGCACCACGTCAGCGCCGGCGGCTATGCCATCATGGAGACGTTCAAAAAGGAGGTGAGCCGGAAAAGGCAAAGGAAATGCCCCCGGGGTGCCGAATGCCAACAGCTTTAGTGGCTGCGACACTCACACCCCAGTTCTGGGAGCAGATAAGAAGTGGTTGGGGGGGAAGGAGGAGGCGGACGGACGGAGGCAGACTGGGTCGCTCAATTGGCAGCCACACAATTTACGCCATGTAGCCCCTGAGACCAATAACGCTTGATAAATGCCAACCATTTAGGGTCAAATGTGTGGCAACTGACCGGGCCAAGAAGGAAATAAGCGAAAAAAGGCACAGGATCCCCGAACGAAACAAAGCAAAACACCAATTGGCAATCTGGGGGCAATTGGGAGCCACTTCCTGCAGCACAGCAGGCAAATCGCCGACGTATGCGTAATATTTTCTTTAAACAATTATCAAACGCCCCGAAAAGTATGCAATAAATTACCCAACAGGCACTCGCACACAAACACACACACACCAGAGAACTGCAGCCCGCCACTGGCACTCTACGTCCACCCGATAAACACTCGGTCTCTAGGCACCCCGTCTTTTTTGACACCCTACTTGCGGCAACAGAAAATATTCGGGTGTTTTACCAACGTTGTGTTTTTGTTACGAGTAAAAAAAACCACCCGAGGCCTGCTGCGCAAGAGCCGTATGGGTGAGTGGACGCACAGTCAACGATCGGCCGCAGGTCATTTTTTGTACGCCTAAAATTTGTATGGGTGGAAGCGCGACGGGTATAAGAAATGAAGGGTAAAAGGGAATACCCAAGAAAAATTTCGTGCTCATGTCGGGTGCCACCCGTTTCGAATCATTGCCTTACTAATTTTTCACAAGTCGCTAGCTGAATACTCTAATGACAAATATTCTTGCATAAATTCATTTTTGAAATGAATTTTGTGACATTATGTACATAGATTTGGCTATTAGCATTATTACTATTACTTTTATTATATTATTTTTATTATAATTTTTTATTATTTTTACTATAATTTACATTTAAATAATAAAAACGTTAATAATATATATAATATATAATAATATATAATATAATATATATATATATATATATATATATATAATAATTAAATTACATATATATATATATTTATAATATATAATATAATAAAATATAATATAATATATATAATTATAATAAAATATAATAATAAGATGAAGGGCATATTTTACAAAGTATTCGACAAAGTCTAGAGCCACGCCGAAAGAATAGTGTATAAACGTATGGAGTGTAAAACGTATGGAGTTACGCATCTTGTCTGTGACTCGACTATCTACAAGAGTAGATAGACTGATAGAGACTATTACCCGAGTATTTTTAGAAACACCCGAGTATTTTTGGAAACACCCATGTGTTTAACGGTAAACCCACAAGTGTTTTTGTCACTCATCCCTTTTTAGGCATTTGTCTTTTTCTGACTGTTTGTCTTCTCTACCCTCCGTTATGGGTGCCGAGTATGATCGGCACCCGCGACGCAGGTCACCGTATTGATTCGGGTGCGCGCACAACGGGGTGTCTTGTCTGCATGTGCAGACGTATACTGTGTGTTTGTAAGTACCCGCGATGTGCGTGGCGGGTAGCACCCGCACACAAAATTGTTGGGTGTGAGTCGAGTGGCTAAAAATGCCACCCTTGCAGTTCTCTGACACACACACTCGCAACAACAAATCATGGTCAAAGTGCACGGAGATGGCGGGAAATTGGGTGTTGCCCAATAAAATGAGGGAAATTGGCCAGCAGGAAAGCCTCGAACTGCAAATGGTCTAATCTTAAGCACAAAAGGTTTCAAACTTAACTTTCTGATAGTTATCACATGTTTAGATAAAAGAGGCACTAGTTTTAATAGATAACTTCCTATCAATAGTTTGTTTTTAATATAGAAATTCCAGCAAAATCTTCATTCCTTCTGTAATGCCACTCGATGATTTTCAACATATTTTTGACATAGAAGCTCCCAGACATAAGTTCAGTGATGCCCCACTTCCGGCATAGGGCACGAAAAATCACTGGCCGGCATTTTATTTATGACTACCCATTGTGTTGCCTCCGAGGCAGCTGGTGCTCTTAATAAACCGACGGCAGCGGTAGAACCCACTGTAATATATACACAGCACATAGGGACTTATCCATACGAGAAAAACCCATGTGTGGCAAATTAGCAAATAAATTAGGGTAGGGCCCAGTCAAAGGAAGTTGTCACTCCATAAACATTCACATTTTCCACAGATCGAGAACTACAACGAAGTGCACGATGCCATTGACCAGTGCGAGAACAGGGAGTGCATCAACGGATGGCTGGCCCTCGATCTCAAGCCCCTCAAGTATGGACTTCTCAATCTGGCCTGCAAGTGGTCACATATGTGCAAAAAGTGGCTACTTCGCTACGTCCAGGGAACTCTGAAGGTGAGACGCACCCGAAAAACTTGGAATTCACTTTAAATGGGAGAAACACTCCATTTGCAGGAGTTAAATGCCTTCATTGCTCGCGGCTACGAGACGCTCCAGCTGCACATCGCTCGCCAGGACTTTGCCACCCTGCTCCGCGTCCTGGCCTTTATGTCGGAGATTCGGGAGAGGGAACCCTATGCGGACAATGTGTTCAAGCCGCTCAAGGAGATCATGGGCCTACTGAAGACCTACAATGTGGAGTTCGAGCCGCAGCTGCTGCGTGGAATCGAGCAGTTGCCGCAACAGTGGCAGCAGCTGAAGCACTCGAGCACCGTTAAGCAGGAGGCGCTGCAGGACACCCGCTTCCACCAGCAACAACGTGTGACCGCTCTCATCGGCCTGCACACCTGCCACCTGCAGCACTATGCCCGGCAGTTCCAAAAGATGCCCGTGAGTGGCGAAAATGAAATGTGGCTTCCATTATATATATAAATTGGTTCTTACTTCCAGTTCTTTCGGGTGCCCTGCCCGCAAGTCTACGATGTCTGCGATGAAGTCTACCTTCGGTTGCACCGCTTCCGCCGACAGCAGCGCCTCTACACCCGCTGGGCCCGACTTCTTGACATCCAGCCACCCGATCCTGCAACCCTGCAGTTCTGCGAGGTGGAGCTGAGAAGGGTCAAGGTGGGTACCTGGGGAACTTAACCATTTTATTTATATGGGAAATATAATCTGTTACCTAGACATACATATATCGGTTGCCAACATTTAGTACTTAACAATATTAATATAATTTTAAGCCAACTCCCTTTGTTGCTCCATAAGCTAGCGCTATAAATGGGGTTGTCTTAACCATATCCTTGTTAGCACAGCAAAACTAATAATTGACCCATCGCCGGCAGCAATTGTGGGACTTTGTGCGCGTCATCGAGTCGTGCATCGTGGCGTGGCATGCCACGCCCTGGCTGCTCATCGACACCGATGACATGGAGCACGAGTGCAAGAAGTTCACCCGCGACCTGCGCACCCTGGACAAGTGCATCCGCGAGTGGGCGCCCTACGTTCACATAGTGGGCGTGCTGCGCGAACTGGTCGCCTCGCTGAGGGCCATCACGGAGCTGCAGAATCCGGCAATTACGGAGCGCCACTGGATGGAGCTGATGCAGCTAACAAAGGTGAGCACAATGGGAATGGCGAATGGGGTAGGGGATGTGTGTGTGTCTTTCCAAATGATTGAGCGTGCCAACAGTGGAGCAATGGAGCCGGCAATCTGCCCGCCGGCTGATGTCTCTTTGTGCCCAGTTTACATGGCGGTCACAATGGCGCACATTGGACAAACACATTAGCGCAGGTGATGTGTTGTTAAACAGCGAGCTGAAATCCTCCGGAGCTGGAGCTGCAGGGCCTGTCACTGGTTATGGACACATCTGGTGATGGCCTGTGCTTTTGCCCAAACAAAGGAGCACTGATTACGGGCAGTGCGAATCTTTCAAACTATCCCAGCAATTAGATTGAATCACACAGATCACAGGTCGCATAAATAACTGAAACCTAATCAAAATTCCCGCTTATCTCTTCGTGCTCAGCTGAGTGGACAGCATTCCATGGAGGAGCTGGTAAGTGTAAATCATAATCAGAAGTGTAATACGAAACCGAATCAGTCTCCCTCATTCGAAATCATGTATTAAAATGTAGTTATCGCATTTGCTCATCTAAGTCCAATCAGAAAACGGCCACTAGGCATCGGTCATCCTGGGTTCCGGATTATGTGCATTGTTGAATGGCATTCCTCCAGTTTATGGGGCGTTTGCTCTCCATTACATAATAGCACTAACAACTAACAATTGGCTGATGGACAGCATAGCTCAGTACTGTTAATTAAATTTGCCAAAATTCGGTCGAAATGTGTGATTAATATTGTGTGCCGAGAGCAACGAGCAAACTTCTAAGTGACATTCAAAGCTATCAATTACACTAGTCAACACGAATATAAATATTTAGATGTTAAAACCAAAATTCTTAGTCGTAAAAAGTTTTTAGTATGTTAATGATTCTTATCTAACTTATAAATTGCCTGCACAAAATATTTTTAATTTTTATTTGTGACAAACAACACAGTGTTTTGCTATTGAATTAATCCCCTGACTTTTGAGACATCCATAAATCCATTGAAATGCATTCAAATTTCGAAATAATTAGACCGACTTGGCGTATGCGTAATATATGATTTCCACACTGCAGCTGTCGTACAAATGCAACAAATCCACAAGATTGGCCCAACTGCTGACCCTGCAGCTGCAGCATCACGAGGAGGACATCAAGAACACTGTGGACCGTGCCATCAAGGAGATGACGGTGACCAAAGTGCTCGACGAGATCAGGGCCACGTGGGCGCACCTGGAATTCGAGCTGGAGCAGCACCACACCCGTCCACATATACAGTTGCTGAAGGTATCCGAGGAGCTTATCGAAACCCTGGATGACAACCAGATGCAGCTGCAGAATATCTCAACTTCCAAGCACATTGAGTATCTCCTGGACAAGCTCACCCACTGGCAAAAAGTCCTGGGAGGCATCGATACTCTGATTGTCAACTGGTTCGAGGTGCAGCGCAAGTGGATCTACCTAGAATGTATCTTTATCGGATCAGCGGATATACGCGCCCAGTTGCCAGCGGATGCGGCAAACTTTGAGAGAATCGATGAGGACTTTACGGCACTTCTAGCCAAGGTGGGTCATCACATGGAACATTAATGAACATTTAAGGATTTAGGATTCTGCTACAGGTGCAGGAAGTTCGAGTGGTCATGCAGGTGGTGTTGCGCCACGAGGATGTCCTTGCCCAATTGCTGCAGTTGCAACATCGGCTGGCAATTTGCGAGAAGGCTCTAAATGATTACTTGGAGACCAAGAGATTGGCCTTTCCACGCTTCTACTTCATCTCCGCCGCCGATCTGTTGGACATCCTGTCCAACGGTAACAATCCGCAGGTGATTGACCGACACCTGATCAAACTGTTCGATTCCATCCTTCGTCTGCAGTACGAGACCAATACCCCGAACGCCTTGGGCATGCACTCCAAGGAGAACGATGAGTATGTGCCCTTCGTTTCCTCCGATCCGGATCAACCGGCGTTTATCGTTTGCGGCGGAAGAGTGGAACTGTGGCTGAGGGCCATTATCCAGCAAATGAGGAGCACCCTGCACGAATTATTCCGGCGTGCCCTGCGCGCTTTTGGGGAGAAGCCGCGGGAACTCTGGCTCTACGACTGGCCCGCCCAGGTGGCGCTGTGCTGCAGCCAAATCAGCTGGACGGCGGACGTGAACCGATCCTTTGGCTGCATGGAGGAGGGCTACGAGGGTGTAATGAAGGAGCTGCACAAGCGTCAGATTGCCCAGCTGAACGCTTTAATCAATCTCCTGCTGGGCGAACTGTCGCCCGGAGATCGCCAGAAGATCATGACCATCTGCACAATCGATGTGCATTCCCGCGATGTTGTGGGCAAGATCATAGCCACCAAGGTGGACAACTCGCTGGCCTTCCAGTGGCAGAGCCAACTGCGACACAGATGGGACGATGACCAGGCGGGTAGCTCCAGTGGCCGGGCCAGCACGGCCATAAGTTGTGGAGGAGGCGATGAGGATTGCTTCGCGAACATTTGCGATGCGGAGTTTCGGTATGCCTACGAGTATCTGGGAAACACCTCCCGACTAGTAATTACTCCGCTAACGGATCGTTGCTATATCACCTTGACGCAGGTAAGTGAAACGGAAACCACGTGGCGTATACGCAATACTAATTGAATAAAGGCAAATAACTTGCACATTGTAGTCATGCAAATCCTTTCTAACGAGTCCTGAATTAAATATAAACCTTTTCAACGCCTGCCAGGGGGCGTTAATGGATTTAGCAGCGGAAATCCGCTACAAATGTAAAGTCCATAGCCCGGCATTGAATAATTGAAAGCCAATGTCCCGTGGCTTGAATATATTAAAACCAGCAGCTAGTTAAAGCCGGTTGAGACAAAAACCCACTGATAGCTGTGAGTGACAAGAATGAGAAAGGGCGGAAATTCAATAAATTAAATGAATTTGCGTGTGCAATAAGCGCAGATTATTGCATTGACAGTCGAATATTTCATGCACGACTGCTGCCATATCAGATGTTATATCATTGACACCCGCGAATCATATTGTTAAAAATGTGTCGGAAAGTTTCACAAAATTAAGGTGTGAAAACTAACATCGAGGGAAATCCAATCACACATGTCAAATGCAATCATGTTCATATTTCACATTACAATAAATATCATATTTCCGAATCATTGGCATCAAGAGCACTTCCCATTGCATTCAGTTATGCTATATCCAACATGTCGCAGCTCATCTCAATTAGGATAGTTTTAAAAAATACTTCATTTCAAATAAACCTCATATTGATTACTATAATTACTTTCAATAAAAAAACACCTATTGATGAGGTAAAAAATCCGTATTGGCAATATAGGTTGCAATCCATCTGCTTAGTTTAGAGTATCTTGCAGTATCCTCAGTAAACGCCCTATTTCCAAGTCAAGAACATCCTTCAGGCAGCCATTCTCGACAATTGAGAAATACGTTTAAATTGAGTGCAGCATAACCAGGTGATTGCACAAAACCGCATCGCATCAGTTTGTGCGGAGCAGTATTCATCGCCGCCTGCGGCAAATTAAACAACTCGTTAGTGGAAAATAAATGTAGCTACCAATTTACATATGCCACCTCTACCCACGAATACCTCTGGGCTTCTTTCCAGTCCCTGCGATTGCGATTGGCCGGAGCGACCGCTGGACCGGCTGGAACGGGGAAAACTGAAACCACCAAGGACCTGGGACGCGCCCTGGGCGTAATGGTTTATGTCTTCAACTGCTCGGAGCAAATGGACTACAAATCTTGTGGCAACATTTACAAAGGACTCGCCCAGACGGGAGCCTGGGGCTGCTTTGACGAGTTCAATCGCATCTGCGTGGAGGTCCTGTCCGTGGTTGCCGTCCAGGTGAAGACCATACAGGAGGCGATAAAGGTACGCCGCCCGCTTGCAAATTGATTTCAGTCACCTTTCCTCTGTTTCGCCATCCTGCACCGTTCTGCATTGATTGCTTTACCAGGACCTCGCAGTCCGGTAGTGTCCTGTCCTCTACTGCTCCTTCTCCTCTTCCTTGTTTACAGATGCATAAAACCCAATTTATCTTTATGGGCGAGCGCATTTCGCTGGAGCCGTCGGTCGGAATTTTTATCACCATGAATCCCGGCTACGCCGGCCGAACTGAGCTGCCGGAGAACCTGAAGACCCTGTTCCGGCCATGCGCCATGATTGTGCCGGACTTCGCCTTGATTTGTGAGATTATGCTAATGGCCGAAGGCTTCCAGGATGCCCGTCTGCTGGCCCGCAAATTTATCACCCTGTACACGCTGTGCAAGGAGCTGTTGTCCAAGCAGGATCACTACGATTGGGGTCTGCGGGCCATTAAGTCCGTCCTGGTTGTAGCGGGCACCCTCAAGCGGGATGACCACAGTCGGCCGGAGGATCAGGTCCTGATGCGAGCGCTGCGCGACTTTAATATACCCAAGATTGTCACGGAGGATGTGCCCATATTTATGGGTCTCATCGGTGACCTCTTCCCGGCCCTGGATGTCCCACGCAAGCGGGTCTTTGAGTTCGAGAAAACCATCCGGAGGGCGGTGAATGAAATTAAACTGCAGCCGGAGGAGGGATTCCTCATGAAGGTGGTGCAACTGCAGGAGCTCCTCGATGTGCGACACTCGGTTTTCATAGTGGGCAATGCGGGCACTGGTAAGACCAAGATCTGGCAAACCCTACGAGAAACCTATCGCATCCAGAAGCTAAAGCCCGTGTGTCATGTCCTCAATCCGAAAGCTTTGTCCAATGATGAGCTCTTCGGCATCGTTAATCCCACGACGAGGGAGTGGAAGGATGGCTTGTTCTCCTCCATTATGAGGGAGCAGGCCAACATGCCACCCGGCAATCCCAAGTGGATAGTCCTCGACGGCGACATTGATCCCATGTGGATCGAGAGTCTTAACACGCTGATGGACGACAACAAGATTCTGACCCTGGCCAGCAATGAGAGGATATCCCTGAAGCGCGAGATGCGTCTGCTCTTCGAGGTGGGACACCTGAAAGCAGCGACTCCAGCCACTGTTTCCCGCGCAGGCATTTTGTACATCAATCCGCAGGATTTGGGCTGGTCGCCGTGAGTAATCCAAAATAGTCTGGCATTGTAAAAAATATATAAATACTTAAAAAAATGTTTAACACCGTTATTTTAAATTTTTACCATGTGCGAGTGTTAAAACCTTAACAATTCAATAAAATATTCGGTGCGATAAAGAATATCATACCCCATTGAACTCGCAAAAAAACCGAATTAATTGGAATGCCAACAGATTTTTATATTATTTTTTACATTTTTTAACAATCCTTGCCTTTTTCTTTCATTAGCTACGTATCCTCCTGGCTGGAAACTAGGGTGGACATGATTGAGAGGGGCATCCTCACCACTCTCTTTGAGAAGTACTTTCCCTGCCTGATGCAGCGGCAACGCGACTTCCGGCGCATTACTCCCATCACGGACATGGCCATGATCCAGATGACCTGCCACTTGCTGGAGTGCCTTTTGGACAGCGATGAAGGAAATGCGGATGGACGAGGGCGAGGAAGTGCAGCCGGAGGAGCAGCAAATCCGCACAGTCTGCATCACGGCGAGCTGTCCCATGAGGCGATGGTCTTGGCGCTGGAAACGATCTTTGTGTACGCCACCGTTTGGAGTTTTGGTTCGGCTCTCAGTCAGGATGTAATCATCGACTGGCATCGCGAGTTCCACAAGTGGTGGATAGGCGAGTTCAAGGACATCAAGTTGCCCAGCCAAGGCACCGTCTTTGATTATCAACTGAATGTGCAGACACTAAAGTTTCAGCCTTGGTCTGAGTTGGCCGCCCATCAGTCCCTGGAGGGGCAAATTGATTCAGAGACTCCCTTGCAGGTAATAAATATTATTTTGAAATGTACCGGGGATAGAAGTACCCTATAATCCGTACTTACCAAATAGAATGTACTGATTTCCACTGCGGAGACCACTCGACTGGCCTACTTCCTTAAGTTGCTCATTGACCGCAACCTGGCTTGCATGCTGGTGGGCAACTCTGGTTGCGGCAAAGGTGCCATCTTCCGGGAGCTGTTCGGTCAGTATGCCAACGACCAGGAGCTGCTCGAAGTAGCCGTGTCGGCGGCAACAGCTGGTGACAGCCATCAGCAGCAGTCGGGGAATCCAGCAGGAGCCGGAGGTGTGCGCCGCAAGGCATCCTCCTCAGCCACGCCACTGCTGACCACCGTGCAGGCCACGCACTTCAACTTCTACACCAGCTCGGAGATATTCCAGAAGATGCTCGACCGACCGCTGGAGAAGAAGTCGGGACGCTGCTATGCTCCAAGTGGACCGAAGCGCAGGCTCATCTACTTTGTCAACGATTTGAACATGCCGGAGGTTGATGCCTACGGCACAGTTCAGCCGCACACGATAATGCGACAGTTCATGGACTACAGGCAATGGTGAGTGTACGCCAGTGTGCCGGCTGTGGTTAGTGATTCAGAGTCATCTCCCGACCAGGTACGACCGCCAGCGGCTGCAGCTAAAGGACATCCGGCACTGTCAGTTCGCAGCCTGCATGAATCCTACAGCCGGCTCCTTTACCATCGATCCACGTTTGCAGAGGCACTTTTGTGTCTTTTCGGTGGCACCGCCGGGCGAGGATACACTGCATCACATCTATGGCAGCATCCTGAGCAGTCACTTGGAGAGTCCAAGCCAAGGATTTACCAAAGAGATTCGGTCCATTGGTAGCCTACTGGTGCGAGTGGGCATTGCCTTGCACCGTCGTGTGGAATATGCCTTTCTGCCCACCGCCCTCAAGTTCCACTATCTGTTCAATCTGCGGGATCTCACGGGAATCTATCAGGGATTGATGAATAGCGTGGGTGCTCCGGCATCGGCGGGTGGAGGTGGTGCATCCGGTTTTGGCGGCACCATATGTAGCAGACCCTCTGAACTGATGAGACTCTACGTGCACGAGGCCTTTCGCGTCTACCACGATCGCTTGGTGGATCCCTACGACATCAAGTCGTTCAAGTCGTCCATACGAGACATTTTCAAGAAGGATTTCGAGGACTTTGATGAGGATTTTGTGTTTGCCGAGCCGCTGATATATAGCCACTTTGCTCAGTCGCTGGTGGACCAGAAGTATATGCCACTGAAGAGCTGGGACTCCTTGTACCAATTGCTAATTGAGGCACAAGCAAGTTACAACGAGGTGGTGGGCTACATGAACCTCGTTCTCTTCGAGGATGCCATGATACACGTGTGCCGGTACGCAAAACATAGTTTATTCGATTTATTTAATATATTTTTATTTCATTATTGACAGAATCAATCGCATCTTGGAGAGTCCCCGGGGAAATGCCCTTCTAATTGGAGTCGGAGGTTCCGGGAAGCAAACTCTGGCCCGTCTGGCTGCCTTTATATCGTCCTTGAATGTATCCCAAATCCAAATCAAGCGAGGATTCGGACTGCTCGATATGCGTGAGGAAATCGGCAACCTTTACATGAAGGTGGGCCTCAAAAATCTGGCCTCCGTGTTTCTCATCTCGGATGCACAGATTCCCGACGAGTCCATACTGATGCTGATTAATGATCTACTGGCATCCGGTGAAATTCCCGAGCTCTTCAACGACGACCAACTGGACACCATCACAAATGGCATCCGCAACGAGGTGAAACAGAGCGGTACGCTGGACACCAAGGAGAACTGCTGGCGCTATTTTGTGGAGAAGGTAAGGCGGCTGCTCAAAGTGGTGCTCTGTTTCTCGCCGGTGGGCCAAACTTTACGGGTTCGGGCCCGAAAATTCCCGGCCATCATTAGTCGCACGGCCATTGACTGGTTCCATGAGTGGCCCAAAAGTGCCCTGGAGTCCGTTTCCCAGAAGTTCCTCAATGAAATCAGCGGTATTCTGGAGGTAAGTGTGACTTGGTACCAAAGATTAGATTAGGAAAAATCATTTTTAAGTTCGACTTTTAAATGTTTCTGACATTCATTTTTTCGAGTGCACTGGTAGCCCGTTCTCTTATTTATGCGTCTGTCGGGCGCAATTTACAACTGCAAACCGTCAGGCCGGACACTTTAAGTCCTGGCAACCAGGACGACTGCCGACTGACCTGATCCATGTGCTCTTTCCGTTTCGCCCAACCGAAATTTCCACACAGCCCGCTCTGGTGCCGCCCATCGGTTGCTTTATGGCTTACGTCCACGGCACCGTGAATCAGATATCGAGAATTTATCTGCAGAATGAAAAACGCTACAACTACACGACCCCGAAAACTTTTCTGGAATACATTTTCCTCTACCGCAAACTGTTGGTGGACAAAAACGGCGAGTTCGCCGAGCGCATCGCTCGTCTGCAGAGCGGAATGTCCAAGCTGGCGGAGTGCGCCCGTCAGGTGGACACGCTGAAGGTGAGTAAATGATGGAGTGGACGACCGGCGAATGCGGCACGGCGTCCATATGGCATATGAGAATGAAATGTGCATGCGGTGAATCCGGTTCGCGGGTGCTAATACACTGTGACATCAATTTGGAATGGTGATGAAAATTCATCATATAAATGATATAAAGGATTTCATTATAAGTTGATATTATTGATATTATTAAGTATGTTTTACATAAACGAACGCGTAAAGTACAGCAAAATCGGTAATGAACCACATTGTATATTGATGCCTTAATGTTCAGAGCTCAAGAATCTCATCAAATGCACACACAGCAGATTGCGCACACGAATGTGTGTGCCTTCAAATAATACCTCCTGCCAGGATGCCAACAAAAAATACAAATAAAAAGTATTACAATCTCGGCAGAGTTAAAAATTGTGTCTGTCTGCTATCAAATATTAATTAAACACGAACGCAGGGTGCCCGCAAAATCGATCATCATTGGGCATCGGCTTTCAATGGTACACTGCCATTCGATCCGGTGGCGAAGCGTTCGCCATTCAATTAGTGCGCTTAATTGAATTGTTGTTGCAGCAAATCTGCTGTCCACTTGTCCAACTCCGGGCAACATCAATGGCGGAAACCGGAGAGGCGGAAGGTCGCTGCCATTCTTTGAGTTTTTAACGCCGTTTCCGGTTACGTCGCGTATACGCAGTGGTGGCCCAGCGGCATCGCGTTTATTTCGTATCGCACTCCTCGCCGCTAAACAACATCCAGTCGACTGCGATGGCGGTGGAGTGGGGGGGAGCAGGCCAAATGTTATTTAAACTAATTGAATTAATTGAATTCGTTTCCCTCGAACAAAAGCCGCTTCATTTTCCCGAGTTTTCACTACTGTTTTACAGCGCTTCTGCCTTTCTAGCGATGGGGTTCACCTGTAGAAATGGTATAGGAATGAGTAAAAAAAAGCATATCTTCGACATTGAAAGGAATTTCTAAGCAGTGTTTATTTTTAAAATAACTTAAAGGCAATAGATTCATTGTAGAATATACTTTTGAAAAGTAAACTTATTTGATATCCTGCTTATTTCGGTTTATCCAAGTCTTAAAATCGTTATATAACCTACCGATTCCTCTCATCACTTCCTCAATTCACTTGTATTTGTGTGGCTGTGCCCCCAATTTGTGCGCCAAAGTTGCTCTGCGTAAATATTGAGCCATCGTGCCGGGGCTTTAATTATTTTCGCCAGGCGTAAAAGTTTTCAGCTCACTTTGATTTTGGCTTTGAGTTTCAATTGACGCAATTCAGCGGATTTTCTAATTCCACACGCAGCACCAACTGGCCATCCAGGAGGTTCAATTGGCGGCCAAAAACGCGGCGGCCGACAAACTGATTGTGATCGTTAGTGCCGAAAGTGAGAAGGTGAAGCGGGAAAGGTACATCGCATCGGAGGAGGAAAAGCGAGTCCGTATCATCGAGGAGGATGTGTCGATCAAAACGAAGATGTGCGAGGAGGATCTGCGTCAGGCGGAACCCGCCTTGGTGGCCGCCCAAGCAGCTCTTAACACCCTAAACAAGAACAATCTCACCGAACTCAAGTCCTTTGGGTCGCCACCCAAGGCGGTGGTGAATGTCTGTGCCGCCGTCATGGTTCTGCTGGCCAGTAATGGTAAGATTCCACGGGATCGCAGCTGGAAGGCATCCAAGTTGATGATGGTGCGCGTGGACCAGTTCCTCAACGATCTGCTCAACTACAACAAGGATAACATACATCCTAATATCATTGAGACGCTGCAAGAGTATCTAAAGGTGGGACAACATATGATTATACCGTTTAAACAATAATTCAATTATTCTCTACAGGATCCCGAGTTCAATCCCGACAAGGTGGTGCAAAAATCGGTGGCTGCCGCTGGTCTATGTGCCTGGGTGATCAATCTACACCGCTATCACCAGGTCTTCCTAATCGTGGGACCCAAGCAGCAGGCTCTACAAGACTCCCATCAGGAGCTGCTGGAGGCCAGGGAGCGGCTGCAGTACCTCAAGGCCAAGATCAATAATCTGGAGGCCAAGCTGGCCGAGATCCAGGCCGAGTTCGAGAACGCGGTGGGCGAGAAGCAGAGGTGCCAACGGGAGGCGGACAAGACCGCCTTCACCATCGACCTGGCCCATCGGCTGGTCAATGGGCTGGCCAACGAGAATGTCCGCTGGAAGGAGTCCGTCCAGAGGTGAGTCCTTCGGCCATGTGGTTGCGGGCGTTTGGTTATAGCACTGCATTTATGCGTAATCAATTATTAAATTTAATTTACATTCTGTGTGCGTTCGCCATGGCTGTAATTGCTTCGCCAGCCACTTGACGACGGGGTGGAGAAGTGGTTTTGCACTGAAAAAAAGTATATATCTGCCCTAAACCTTTTGTTTATAAACGTTTATTGCTAATATCCCCAGTTAATGTTGAAAAGGCTTTCATAAAGCAATAGCCAATTAAATACTCCCATGTCATTACTTTCTTTTTCCCAAAGTGCATGAGAACTCCGCTCACTGGCGGGCCATGGCGGCAATAAAGGGCCGTAAATTTTATTTATCCGCTCCCATTTGGCGCAGAGTGCTCCGGGGTCCCCGAACCCGGCTCATTCACTCGATTGCGCACTCGTCGGAAGGCAATGAACCGCCAGGAGTGACGGCAATTTGCAAAAATCATTGGCAGTTAACCGAAATGCATTTAAGCAGCTCCACGCCGGAGGCACGTACTCCAAATAGGGGTATGCAAACTTGTCATACCAAGCGGGTTGTGCTGGGCTGGCGCTAATCCCATCTGTTGCAGCTCCTTCTCGTGCTGCTCCGTGCTGCTCCGATGATGTGAGCCACGAAAATGTCGAGCCAAGGTGCCAGGCACCTGCCTAACAAGCCAACAATTGCAGTTGACAAGTGTGAAAGTTGCCACAATGGTGGGTGGTTATGGCGAAAGGGACGAAACCCGAAGAAACGTGGCAGGCAGCGTGTGAGCAGGAGGCAAAGCCTATTAGGATTTCCAAGGACATGGGTGATGGAAACGTGGGCTTTGTGCATCTACCCTTGGGAATCACTGATGCAGCCCGTGAAATGTACATGATATATCCAAGCGCCTTAAGGTATGCAACATGTCATCATGCGTGTCATATGGATAATTTACTTTTACAGCTGAACTGCCTTGTGAAATATATATGAAACGATTGAAAGATATTCAGCATTTAGTTAAATCAGCACTACTATTATTTATTAGCAATCGAGTCGACAGATAATAAAGTATGCACAGAATCTTTCAAAGGAAACTTCATATTCTTCAAAGTCACAAAAAGCAGAAATACGAATTTACTTTCTCTTTTATAAAATATTGCACAACTTTTGGCTTCAACCCAAAAACACAAAATATTTCATATGTGCATTTAGTTAAAAATCTTTTTACTTTTTGCGGTTTGCATTCATTTGTTAGCTCATGTGACTTTCATATAATTATTTCTAATTAAAACTGGTTATAGCAACCAAGTTGTTAATAATGTTACTAGATAATGTTGGTCCGATATGTTACGTTGCCAGTTGCAATGAGAATTCGTTTTGATCTCGGTCAAAATCAAAAATTACCAAATTGAATGGAAAAACATGCAAGGCAAAAGCAGAGCTGGTGGCAATATTCCTATCAATGCCATCGCCAGGTGCCAACACCATTTCCACAAAATATGGTTTATCTTTGCCGATTCAAAGGGCCAAAATTATCAGTAATCACCAAACTTGTGCCAAAAACGTTACGATTTAATGGCACCTGAATGGCGAAACTAATGAAAACGCAACCGTTTTGGGGTCATGAATATCCTGAATTTTCATTCAAAGCCAAAAGGATCCAAAAAGCAGTGGGGCGCCCCAACTATCAATTATATAAACCATCAGGCCACATGCAATAAGCATTGGGCAAAAACTTAATCAAATTCATATAGATGTCAATGGCAATATAGCATTCGAACATTCAAACATTCGTACATTCGTGCATTCAAACATTCAAACATTCAAACATTCGTACAACGCGCAGAGCACTCCGACACCTTTGGCTGCCCATTGACGACTGGTTGCATTCATTGAAATTCAATTGAGTGCGCGTGCAAGCCAAAAGAAAATCCGTAAAGGGCGTCCATCGATGCTGATGATGATGATGATGGTGGTGGTGGGGGTTTTGGGCGTGTTTTCGGGTGGGCAAAGTACTACATTTTTCGCACCTAAACAACTGCAGAGTCCGCACACAAACTGACCAACTGAACAACCCATACAAAATGGGCTGCGTCAGCAGCTAAATCGCCGAGGGATCCGGTTCCGAATATAAATGCATATGAAATACGTATTGAATTACGAAAAATGAAAAATTTCCCAACTGTGTGTGTGTGTGTGTGTGTAGGTGTGAGCCTGGGCGATCCTTGGAAATTAAATGCATTGCTGGCAAAGGAGCAACAGCCTCGATTCTGGACTTTGCCAGTGAGAATTGTTCAAATATTTATGAAAATATTATTTGACCCGCTACGGCAAATTGTTTGTACCTTCGGTGGGTGGTGGTTGGTGGGTGGTGGGTGGCGATGGGCTGCCTTTTTCGGACAGGTGTGTGTGTATGTGTGTGTAAGCTGCTCTGACTTGCATATAAATTTCTGCATATTTGACAATGACATTACACACACACACATTTAAAGGGATCCTCCTGCAGGATACTCGCATTTGTTTGCCAACTTATTGTTGTTATTGTTGGAGCTGTTGGCATAGTTGGTCGTGCTGCCTTCGAAAAATACTATCCGCTCTAAATGAGAATGCTCTTATGTCACCTGACAGGTATTTCAACAAAATTCAACACAATATTTTCAGCAAAAAACAATTATGCCACACACACACACACAAATGAAAATGGCAGGCAGTGGCGTGCATATAAATTCACAGCAAGGGGTTTAAATCAAGCATTTTTGATATCATTTTAGGACCCTTCTATCGCAGAGGTCTCTGATCCTCCAGCAATTATCAGATTATTCAATTACAAAGCATTACTCGTGCGACTCTTTTAAACATATGAATGTGCATATAAATGAGCATAAATCATTGTCGTTTTCAGTTTTTAGCAGAGACGTCTGGCGGAGCAGAGTGGTGGCCACTGGGGCTTACTAATTGAAAATAGCTTAAGCAAGCACTACAAAAAGTTGTCCTGCGAGGAGTCTGCCCCTTGGCCAGCAGCAGCTTTGACATAATAAGCTCAAATATTTCAATAAGAGTTGGCATGCAGCAATTTCCGATAATTTATGCAACCACTTCAGCTGCATCTGCAGCTAGAGCCCACCCAACGCCTGTGAGCCCACCCATCATCATCCAGCCTGGTTGGGAATGCCAGCAACAAAGGCAGGAACAACAACTCCTCCTACTTCCTCCTCCTCCTCCGACATCATTATTTTTTCAATTTCCCCTCATTTAAATTTAAATGCAGCGAAGGAGGCGAAGAGGCAGGCTGCAGCGGAAGTCGGGTGATGGTGCAACCTTAAGCTTCCTGCTGCTACTGTAATTTATACGATTTGTTAGCATCAAAAGCAGGGGATTACCACTTACATTTGCCTCGCCCCCCATCCCTTTATTTCATCCGTAGCCTGCTGGCCAAGATTGGTACCCTGCCCGGAGATATCCTGCTAATTTCCTCGTTCCTGTCGTACGTGGGCTGCTTCACGCGCCGCTATCGTGAGGAACTGCAGCACAAGATGTGGCTGCCCAACTTTCGCAAAATCGATGTGAGTTCGCACTTTCACTTTGCCACGGTTGCAGGAACTTAAACTTCGTTTCATTTCGGGTGAATAGCCCCACATACCGCACACCGAGGGCGTGGATACCCTGGCCCTATTCTCGGATGACGCCCAGATAGCCGCCTGGAACAACGAGGGTCTGCCCATGGACCGGATGTCGACGGAGAATGCCACCATACTGCAATACTCCACCAGATGGCCGCTGATGATCGATCCCCAACTGTAAGTGTAGGCATTACCAACTATGTTCCCAAAATCTAGATATCATCTTCAGGCAGGGCATTAAGTGGATCAAAAATCGCTTCGGAACCGCCTTGGTGGTGCTGCGACTGCGGCAGAAGGGCTTCCTGGAGGCTCTTGAGAAGAGCATCTCACAGGGGGACACGGTGCTCATCGAGCAGATTGAGGAATCAATGGATACGGTTCTGGAGCCCCTGCTCAGCCGGGCACTGATCAAGAAAGGACGCTATCTGCGCATCGGCGACAAGGAGATCGAGTTCCATGCCAGCTTCCGGCTCATCCTGCACACCAAAATGGCCAATCCGCACTACAAGCCGGAAATGCAGGCGCAGACCACCTTGATCAACTTTACGGTCACTCCTGATGGTCTAGAGGAACAGCTATTGGCCGAGGTGGTCAAGATTGAGAGGCCGGATCTGGAGCAGATGAAAACAGAGGTCACCGTGCAGCAGAACAAATTTAAGATATCCCTCAAGGCTCTCGAGGATGAGCTGCTGGGCAGGCTGGCGTCATCGGGTGAAAATGTCCTGGATGATCACGCTTTGGTAATCAATTTGGAGAACACCAAGCGAACCGTGGACGAAATCGAAGCGAAGGTGCGGGAGGCCAGGGTTACGACTCTGCAGATCGATGATACCCGGAATATATATCGATCGGCTGCGAAGAGAGCGGCTATATTGTACTTCGTACTCACCGATTTGAGTCGCATTAATCCGATCTACAAGTTCTCGCTGAAGTCCTTTATGAACGTATTCCGGCAAGCTATTGCCATGGCCGCTGAATCCAAGAACTACGAGAAGCGGGTGCTCCACCTCGTGGAGTCCATTACCTTGCAGACTTATCGCTATACGTTGCGCGGTCTCTTCGAGGCGGACAAGCTGACCTTCACCTCGCACATGACCCTTCGCATCCTCATAGCCGCCGAGCAGGTGGCCAAAGATGAGACGGACTTTCTGCTGAGATTCCCCCACGATCCCACTACCTTGTCGCCCTTGGATTTCGTGGGTCGGAGCGCCTGGGGTGGCATAAAATCCCTGACCCTGATCGAGCATTTCTACGGTATTGACAAGGACATGGAGAACTACACGAAGCGCTGGCGCAAATTCATGGCCAGCGATACTCCCGAACGAGAGCAGTTTCCCGGCGAATGGAAGCACCGCACTCCGCTCCAGAAATTGTGCATCATACGGTCACTGAGGCCGGATCGCATGACCTACGCCATGCGGCAGTTTGTGGAACAGACGATGGGTCGATCGTATGCCGAGATTCAAACGCCGCCCTTTGGAGCCATCTTTCAGGAGCTGAATGCTGCCACACCGGCGTTCTTTATCCTTTCACCCGGTGTGGATCCCATTCGGGATGTGGAGCGTTATGGCCAGCGACAGGGCTTTCATTCGGAGTCCGATACCCTGGTCAACATCTCACTGGGCCAGGGACAGGAGCTGCTGGCCGAGCAGGCGATAATAGGTGCTCTGGAATCCGGTCAGCAGTGGGTCATCCTGCAAAATATCCACCTGGTGGTTAACTGGCTGCCCACGCTGGAGAAGCTAATCGAACGGATTGTGCTGCAGAGCGAGTCGAAGGGGGAGTCCAATTTCCGTCTGTTCATCAGCGCAGAACCTGCTCCGGATCCGCAATACCACGTGATTCCACAGGGCATCCTTGAGTCGTCGTTGAAGGTACGTATTTTTCCGTATCCTATTCGGCTAGATAAATCGAAGTATAATCTCCAGGTGGTCAATGAACCTCCATCTGGTATGGCAGCCAATCTGCACAAGGCGTGGGACAACTTCTCGCAGGATGCCTTGGAAACGTGCACCCAGGAGGCGGAGTTTAAGTCGATCCTTTTCGCCCTCTGTTACTTTCATGCGGTGGCCGGTGAGAGGCGCAAGTTTGGACCACAGGGCTGGAACAAGGTGTACCCCTTTAACATTGGTGACCTGACCATCTCGTCCAATGTCCTGCACAACTATCTGGAGGGTAGCAATCGGATTCCGTGGGAGGATCTGCGCTATCTCTTTGGGGAGATCATGTACGGTGGTCACATTACCGATGACTGGGACCGCCGGCTGTGCCAGACCTATCTGGAGGAGCTCCTGCAGCAGGATCTCATTGACGGTGACTTTGAACTGTGTCCCGGTTTTCCGGCACCGCCGAATCTCGACTTCGAGGGCTATCACTCTTACATTACGGAAATGCTGCCGGAGGAGAGTCCCCTGCTGTATGGCCTGCATCCGAATGCGGAGATTGGCTTCCTGACCACCGCATCCGAGCAGCTGTTGCGCACCATTTTCGAGCTGCAGCCGCGGGAGTCGGAACTGAGCTCCCATTGCGGAGCACCGCGCGAGGAGCTGGTCAAGATCATGATCGACGACTTCCTGGACAAGCTGCAGGATGAGTTCAATCTGCAGGCTCTGCTAAATCGCGTGGAACGCAAGACGCCCTTCGTGGTGGTGGCCCTCCAGGAATGCGAAAGGATGAACGCTCTGATCCGGGAAATTAAGCGATCCCTGCGTGAACTGATGCTGGGATTGAGGGGCGAACTCACCATTACCCAGGAGATGGAGCGACTGGATCATGCTATATTCTATGATCATGTGCCGGCTGCATGGGCCCGACTGGCCTATCCCAGCATGTTGGGCTTACAATCCTGGTTTGCGGATCTGCTGCATCGCATCAAGGAGCTGGCCGGTTGGCTCAACGATTTTAAGTTGCCCTGCGCCATCTGGCTGGGCGGACTCTTTAATCCGCAGAGTTTCCTCACCGCCATCATGCAGGAGAGTGCCCGGAAACACGACCTGCCGCTGGACAGGATGCTCATAAGCTGCGATGTCACCAAGAAGCAGAAGGACGACGTCACGTAAGTTGCTTATTCTGGCTATTTAATTTGCCAAGAAACCAAAAATTAACAAGAACAGCTTAAATCCCCTCTAATCCCTTCAAGAAGTATGTATCTATACGATTTTAAACTGCATCTTTGCTTGCCCTTCTCCTGGCACATCCTTCGAATAGCCTGCCGCCCATGGAGGGCGCCTTTGTCCACGACCTGTACATGGATGGCGCCAGCTGGGACTGCCAGCTGAACTCCATTGTGGCCCTGCGGCCCAAAGAGATGCTCTGCGCCATGCCCGTCATCTACATCAAGTCCATTGTCCAGGAGAAGCAGGAGCTGCAGCGCGTCTACGAGTGTCCTTTGTACAAGACCAGGTGGGTGACATTCCCCAAGATGCACCCCAGTCTCCTTTGTCCACACCGACTTCTAATTGACTGGTGCTTTTAGGTCGCGGGGCAATACCTACGTGTGGACCTTTAACCTTAAGACCCGCGAACGCCCCTCGCGATGGATTCTGGGGGGCGTGGCGCTGCTGCTGCAGCCATAGGAAATCAACAATGGAAACTCATATCTTCAAATACGAAGCACACAGCTTAATCTATTGTACTTGTATACCCACCGCATATAAATACATATATACCCGCAAAAATCGACGTCATTCCACAAACTACTCAACGCACGAGAGGCGAGAAAGCCCCCAATTTCACGATATACCCCCATGTATGACTAATCAATTAGTGGATATTTATAACCTTCGGCACATCGATGGACGCGCAACTCACGTGCTCCTGGCGAAATGGTGACGAAATGGAAAAATATTGCTTATCTAATGTTTCAAACATCATGTGCTAAACTAGTTTCTAGTTGCCATGTGGAATATATATCGTCGATAAATTGAAATAACTTGTTCGTATCGTGGGCGTAAATGTTCATTCACATAATAGCACTTCTAACTGGTTACAGCCAGTTTTATATTTTATTTCTAATAAAATTATTATATAAATATGATTAAACTATCCCAATAAATAGCAATACAAAATGGGCTCTTATTGAATAGTAGTGGCTCATATAATTGTGTCGTCTCATTGTGACGTATCATCTAAAGGTCATTTGCACATATTCATTGAATGAGTCTTTATAGATAGCCTCTTATTTCATTCATTTCAAGAAATGTAGACAATGTCTAGCCGAAATTTCGTATGGAATATTCCCTTTCGAGTTCAGTGACGTACTTAAAATATATTCTTTTTTAATGAGACTTTTCAAAAATTGCCCGTGACAAACTGAAATTATTCCAGTTGGAATTTAGTTTAGAATGAGATTAGCAGCTGAACTTAATTTTTAGCAATTGTAAAAGAGCATTGTGAAATATATCTTGCGATTTCAGTGACGAACTAACCAAAGTCCATTGAATGTTAGAGTTAGCATGAAAGAAAGTCATCTAATAAGCGAAGTAGTAGAGATCTAATAATAGTTTATGAAGGTAGTATTTTAAATTTCTTTATAATTTGATA
This sequence comes from Drosophila simulans, assembly GCF_016746395.2. Classification (NCBI taxonomy): domain Eukaryota; kingdom Metazoa; phylum Arthropoda; class Insecta; order Diptera; family Drosophilidae; genus Drosophila; species Drosophila simulans. The sequence goes on along the minus strand of NC_052523.2, from coordinate 23,475,624 downwards.
ACGATTATGAAATACTTTCGAGATAACACGTTCTCTCCATTTCGTGAAATTTCAGAGTCATGCGAGAGATATTCCCCTTGAAGTCCACGGGCGATCCCCCACACGATCGTGATTTCTTTTTTTTTTTATAGACACACATAAGTCACATCGAGCACGTCTCGATCGCCAGACCGACCTGGAAGCTCGTGCTCCGTAGGCCCCGGCGACTTTGACCACCAGCTGCCCACGTGCGCGCATAATCGCCAGACAGCCAACTAATTCCAGTTGGCTGCGATGGGCCAAGCCATTTGGTGCCCAAAGAAATCCAACCACCGCGTGATCACGTGAATGAAGTTCGCCAATCAATTAATGGCCCGTACGCCCACGAAACCGGAGTAAAAAACGTCTGGGCTTGGAGCTGATTACCTCGTTAGGCGAGATAAGGTGTCGCTGCTGGCGGCAAATGCCTTCATTTATCGCGAAAAGGTGACACATGGACACCAGCCGAGGGGAAAGTTACTGACTAGCGGCTAGAATGAGGGGCTCGTCATGCGAACCACACGGCGGATGCGTGATCTGGCCGCTAGTCGACGCGGCTTACGGGCTAAGCACCTCCAACTACTGGATTGCTGGGGTTTATTGACAGTCGATTCAAGTGTGTGCCAACTATGTATATATATGCATTTGTTGACATTTTCCGTTGGCGTCATTGCTCAGAGGAAACTCTGACCCCTTAACCCTTGGAAATTAGACAGGAAACGAATACACGCAAAGAAACGAAGCAGCACTTTAATTTTAAATAGCAATTTCCTTTATTTTAACAATTAACGAACAAACTGATAAAGATTTATACACACAAGCTGCATGCATTAAATTTATAAAATAAGTTACACATACGAGTTACGTTTATTTTTCTCAGTGCAGTAAGCGGTTTCAACCTGCGAGCGTGTTACCTAATTTTTTCTCCAAATATGTTTGCGCTCGTTTTTTGTGCGAAATTTACGACATACCGACAGTCTGCTGCGCTGGGAGTATTCCCCCGACCACGACGACGACACGTGACCACGACCGGGCATCGGGTGGCCAGGCGGTCTTAGCCACCCAGAGACCGACCCGCACCCACCCTTTGGGTCGCCTCAAGATCAAGGCGATTCAGTGCAAATTCGTGGGCCTCATACGTAGATACATAGATACAAAGTGCTCGTTGCCCGACAACGAAAAGGCGTAGGAATCGGATCGGGAATCGGCCCTCGAGCCAGAGACCAGCAACGCTATCTATGCCCAAAGCAGCGGACGGCGGCGTTGACGTCGTCCGACGGAATGGTATTTAAGCGGGAAATGATTCGGTATGACAAATCAGAAGTGAAATAACTCAGCAACAGCGCGCAACAGGCTGCTAGCCGTTAAAAATAACTAACGACCAAGAAATAGCACAAGGTAAGCGAAAAGGGGGAGTTTAATTCAGTAAAATATGTGGGGCAAATGCCTTTGCCAAGAATTTTAGTCATTTTTATGCGGCGATCACGCTCTGACATCGTGGACTAATGCTCAGTTCCGGTTTTGATTTCAGAACTCCCCCCCAAGAAAAACCCAATCACTTGAAGAAGATGGCCACCGCATCAGCACATCTGCCCATTCAGAAGCGCCGGCCGCACGAGCACAACGGCGAGCCCAGCTGCCAGGGTCTGGATGAGGTGAACCGCATGTTCCGCAACTACTGGGATCCCACGGCCTACTGGGTGTGCGACAAGCAGGGCACACGGGCTCGCCTCCAGCGCTGTCCGCAGTCGCAGCTCTACTCCGAGGAACTGGGCCGCTGCGTCCACTATGCCGATTGGGCCTGGACGGATCCCAAGGAGCCGGCTGGCCGAGCCAAGATCAGTCAATCGGTGTCCACAAATTAGTGATAGCTTACGGCTAAACTTAATTTAATGCTAGTCTAAGACAACCAACCTCATTAGGCTTACGTCTATTTTTACAAAATACCTTTATTTTTAATGAAAATAAGAAAAAATCAGTACAAAATCAAAAGTTACTCGAGTTTAACAATTTTGGGGCATTGTTTACTATTAACTTAGGAATTAACTTGGAATGCACTTCCGGTTGGGAAAAAGGAATGGAATGTATATAGTGCCTAAGCAAAACAGAATTATATGTTAGTCTAAAACATATAAAGCGTTGCCCGTCGAGGATCATGTGAGCTAGGCCCTCGGCTAGTCTGAATTTAGCTACCTTTCGACTAAAATTAACTGGCCTCGACAGCCTGAGTTGGGGCATGATAAATAAGAAAACTTTGAACATTCCCCAGAAATGGTTGAGATGTTGGAGGGAAAAGATAATAATCAGAATAGGTTTTGACTACGTGAAGAAACTAATCTCGCGTCCGGGAATATGCCCGATAAACTCAGGGGGAAGCTGATGCGTCTGCGATCTTAGAGCTCCACATTGACGCCTTGCTTGTTGATGACCTTGAGCTTCTCCTTCTTGGGTGGCTGTGTGTCCGAGGGGATCTCCTCCTCAACGGGCGCGGGTTTCTCAGGCACTGTGCGCTTGACCTTCGGCTTAGCAGGCGCTGGAGTAGTAGTAGTAGTAGTAGTTGGCTTAGGAGTAGTGGTGGTGGTTGTAGTCGTAGATGGCTTAGTTGCCGGCGGCTTAGTAGTGGTTGGCTTCGGCGTGGTTGTCGTGGTGGTGGTAGTGGTCGTTGGCTTCTTGGTTGTCGTTGTGGTAGTGGGTTTTGGCGTGGTTGTAGTAGTTGTCGTTGTGGTAGTGGGTTTCGGCGTAGTAGTTGTCGTTGTGGGTTTTGGAGTGGTGGTGCTGGGAGCCGCCTTGGGTTTAGGAGTGGCTGTGCTGGGTGGCACACCAATGGACGCCTCCAAGCCCTCGCCCTCGACGCGCACATTGCGCACCTTCAGCGTGGGCTGTTTGGCCTTTGGCGACTTGACACGCGCCAGGTACTGATTGGTGGGAGAGCCCAGGAACAAGAAGTCTTGGAACTCCAGGACGTGTGATACCGTGGCGGCCGACTTGTCGAAGCCATGCAGCGAGCCCACAATGTTGCCGTTCCAGTCCACACGCACGACAGTCGTTCGCTTGGGCGCCAACACAGTGATGCTCTCCATGTGTCCAACGAAGTGAACGAATCGCTGCGAGAACTTGTTCGGATATACGCTGTTCAGGTAGCGGAAGGGCAGCTCGAACAAAGCCAGCATGCGGGCCAGGAAGAGGCGCACGCTGGGGAAGCGAGTGAACAGGGTGAAGCCGTTGGGATGCTCGCTATCCGCGCTCTGGACCAATGGCACCCAGATGCCCTCGGCGTCGGGCGTCAGGTTATCGGGCAAACCGGGCAATCCGTCGACGAACACCTCGCTCTGACCGGCCTTCGCACCCTTCAGGTGATACTTAGTCAGACGCATCGCTCCGGTCTCGGCTACCACGATGAAGTCCTCGTTGGGACTGAGGGCCAATCCGTTGGCGAAGGCCAGTTCGTCCAGCAGCACCTCGCTAACATTCTTCGAGCGGTTGTATTTGAAAAGACTGAAAGGTAGAAGAAAGCAAAGGCCGTTAGAGTAACCATTAGACCCGATCGAGAAACCGGTTTGCGTTCGTCTTACAGTCATACTTCTGTAACTTGTCCCTTAATTATAAGAATTAAGCTAACTGAAGTAAGCTAATTGAAGTAATCTTAATTGAGATTAATTAGGCGAATCACTCGAGTCCGCTACAAGCGTTTTAAATAATCTTAAATGGGTCACAAAACTCGTTTTGTAAAGACATTCAATGTAATGGGGTACCACTGTAGCCCTATTCCGAATAGCTATCACTTTGAAAACTAGCAATATTAGACAGTTGCGCTATAATTTGCGATGAACTCACCGGCCGGAGGGGTTAGCAAAGCTGGCAAAGACGAGGTCTTCGATGGTGAAGTCCGACGAGGAGTCCGTCCAGTAGATGTCGCCCTGTTTGCTCACGGTCACACCGTTGAAAATCTTGGCAGGGCGGTTGATGGACTTGCCGGCAAGCTCCTGGGCGGGCGAGACCAGCAGGGTCTTCTTATTGGTGCCCAGGTCCACCTGCCACAGGCCGTAGTAGGCGTCAGCGACGATGAGGTTGTTAGCCTGCGTATCAAAGGCCAGACCCAGAGGACGGCCGCACCTGGACTCCTCGTAGATATCCTCTGCAAGGGGATTACTATTATAAAATGAAACTCCCTTTATAGGACTCGAAAATACGCACCGCAGGGCTGGCCGATCTTGGTGACATGCGTGACATGGTTGGACGTTAGCTTGATGACCTCACCGCCGTGGATGCCGGTGTAGATCTCGTTGTTGCGGGCTATCAGGCACTCCGGGCCGTAGACCCGCCCCTCCAGCAGTCGCTCCGCTCCCTCCAGGTGAAAGTTCGATTCCAGCGCCCCTTTCAGGTCTTTGGGCGGGGTCACACTGTACGAAGTGGGGATTTCTCCAAGGATTAGCACGGGAATTACGTCAATTGGAACGGCAGGCACTTACATATAGTCCTTGAAGGGGAAGGTGGTGCGCGGCGGCAGACCGGGCATTAGGATGATGAGGAGGAAGAAAATCATGAAGTTCATGATCCTCACGCGCAGCGCGTATAGCAGGCCCATGATTGATTCCTTGTGCGTCCGCCGATCACAAATTGCAGCCCAAAAACCCGCTTAATTTAAGCAATAACCCCGAAGAAAGCGACACGACGGCAAAGTTCAACAAGAAAAAAACGCGAAAGTCATCATCCGGACCGGTAGAGGTGGCCGAAATATCGATACAACTATCGTTCGTTGATTGAAAGTAGCGCAACTTACACTCTGCTACAAAAAATTCATTAAATTTAGTTTCTGAAAACTTTGTTATTATGGATGAACATTTTACTTAATGAAAATAATAACAAGTATAGTTGGTTGCATAACATTATAATAAAGTTACCTTAAATCAGAAAAAAAATTTCTTATAAACATACACTGTTTTAAAGATTCTTTAAAACTATCGCACAATGTTGAATCTGACCATCATATAACGAAGGCTTTTCGCGCTACCTCGCGACGGTCACACCGCTGCTGGTGTTTTTGTTTTGGGAATTCCAAAACGTCGCAGTTGACGATGAGCGATAATAACAACGCGTTGGCCATCAAGGAAGACGTTTTCGGCATGGAGCACGACCAGGACCACAGCAGCAAGCACTACTCGCGGTGCAGCAGTGCGGGCAGCACGCACACTCCGAACTCCTCGGCGCACAATTCAGGTGGGCGAACGCTGGTCAAGATCAGTCACGCTGGCGAAGAGTGCGGGGGCGGGGGCAGCTGATAAAGCAGTGGCATTGAATTACTCGCTATCAGCAGCATTTTATTACATTGTACTGTGTCCGCGTCTCATGTTTCGGTTCTGTATCGCAGACGACGACGACGATAGCGGCGATGCGCGCCATTCCACTGCCGCCAATTCTACGCTGAGTTACAAGGAGCGGAGAAGGGAGGCGCACACCCAGGCGGAGCAGAAGCGGCGCGATGCCATCAAGAAGGGCTACGACAGCCTGCAGGAGCTGGTGCCGCGCTGCCAGCCCAACGACTCCTCCGGCTACAAGCTCAGCAAGGCCCTGATCCTGCAGAAGTCCATCGAGTACATTGGCTACCTTAACCAGCAGAAGCTCAAGCAGGAGGACGAGGGATCGGCGCTACAGAAGGAGGTAACAGCGTTGCGGATCATTAAGAACGGCTACGAGAACATGCTGCAGCATCAGCAGGCGAATCCAGGACCAGAGGAGGCACGCCTCACCGACGAGGCCAAGTTTCAAGTGGTAAGTATGGAGCTATTAGCTCTATTATAATCTCTAGAATCCCTTTCCCTCCTCCGTAGTTCCAGGCCATCATGGAGGAAATGTTCGAGACATTTCAGCACATACCCATGGAGAACTTTAAGCAGCTGACCACCGGCATTATCCCCTGGCTGGAGGAGCACTGCAAGCCGCACATACTGCGCAACATACTCAGTCGCACCTTGCAGCAAATGGCGCAGGAGGCTATGGAAAAACAGGAACTGCAGGCCATGGAGCAGGAGTCGAGCGAGGGCTTCAGCTGATCGCGCGGTTAGTTCATTTTCTCATTTGTTAATTTAGAAATCCCTGTTTGGTAGATATTTTCGTTACGTTTACTGCGTACAAACATTAAATGCGTCATTTGAATAGTTGTAAAAGCGTTGACAAGGAAAGATAACTTTTTGGCTTAATTATTAAAGATTAGATAAAACTAGATTTGCTAATGCTAGCCGAGGGACTCGACGAGGGCCGCTTTATCCGCACTACCCAGCTGTCCTAGCAGTTCCAGCAGCACGTTCCGTGTGTACGGCTTGAAGCGACGAACTCGCTCCGTGACATCCAGCGCGGTGAGCAGCTCTTCAAGGAATCCCTCCAGACGTCCCGCGCTCCACACATGACGTGCTTCGTGCTTTAGTTTGAGCACGCCCGATGTCAGCGTGTAAATCAGTCCCTCGTAGAAGTTCTCCTCCTCCAGATTCGCGGCCAACTTGGCGCTGGCCAGCAGCGCCGCCGGCAGATCGCAGCGGAATTCGTGCGAGCGCACAAAGCAGGTGGCCGCCAGTTGGCGGACCTGATCACATTTGTGCCGCAACAAATGCCAACTGAGTCGGCGGAAGCGAATGAGCAGGGGATTCGGCTCTTTGCCGCCCGACGTACGCAAGTGCTCGACCTTGGACAAGAACGCCAGAAAGAGTATGATGGATGACGTGATCTCCTGGCGGTCACAGCAACTCAGCATGTGCTCGCAAGCCTTGGGCAGCAAGCAGCCCAATTCGTCGTAATCCAGCTCACTGGGTTCCCAGGCGGGTCGTGTATCAAACTCGGTAGCCTGGCGCTGTCCCACCAGCTTGCCCAGATTGGCGCCGAAGAGTTGAAGTGCCGCATTCGAAATGGTCCATTCGGGGTTGGTGATGTGCTCCATGGCCACCAGGAGAATCTCATTGTAGTACTTGCTCATAGCTGGCCTCAGTTCTGTGTCGCGCACGAGAACGCAAAGGTAATGCAGTACCAGTGCCTCCCAGCGATCGTGTTTGCTATCGAGGGAAACGGTCTCCGCGGTTTGGTTTTCATTTAGCCTCTTAAGAATTTGCTGCACAGCGCGATGGAGCAGCAGCCGCTGTCGTGGATTGTCGTTCTTCAGCACGTGAAGGAACATTATGGCAAAGCCGGCACCACGCCGTGTAGTGCTCACTTGACGGCTTTCCGTTAGCAGCTCCCGCTCTAGGCAATCGTGAAGTATTTGGAATCCCGAATCGCCGCTATCCAAGCTACTGGTGATGGCACGGGTAAGTCTGCCAATGCTCAAGCCGGCCGCCTCTATGGCTCCTTTGTGCCGACAAAGCGTCAAAACGGACACATTAATGTTGAGGCAACGACGCAGAGTCTCGGTGTTGACTGTTTTGGCAGAGGTTTGCAATTGGAAACACCCAATGCTGGTGGCCAGATCGCAACAGCCCTGCAGATGGTAAAACAAATGATTTGTTTATCAATGGATAAGAATTATATCTACCCACCTTCAACGTCAACCAGAAGCTCATCAGTAAGTACTTTCGAGAAGCCTCTTCCTGCCCATCAGACTTAAAGGAGCTTTCGCTGACCAGCAGCTGGAGACTCTCGTCCATGTCCTGAAAACTGGCTGCTGTGGCTGCGACTTCCTGTCGCCGGGCGTTGGCCACATTGAGGAACTTGAGAATGCCGCTGAGGATTCTCTCTAGCAATGGCAACAAATCCTCCAGAGGCGCCTCCACTACCAAGCCAGCCTTGACCACCTCGTCCAAGGCGCAAAGATAGCCAAAGAGATGTCCTCCGCTCTTGGCAGTCTGCAAAGGATCTTCAAAGAAGGGATCTAATTTACCCGTAAGCTGCTTCAGGCACTCATCAAATATCTTTGATCCAGCTTGCTCCTTTGTAACCGCCAATTGTGCGTAGAGGGAAACCAAGGAGCATTCGTCCATATCAGACGTGCGGCACAGTTCGAAGCAACGCTCCACGCACTTTTCACTGTCCACATGGCCCATCTGAATCAACAGGGAGACCGTCAGGTCCAAAGCATCATCGAAACCTTGTGGATTGTTGAGGGTTTCGAAGAGCTGTTGGGCCATTTCCTTTGGTCGAAAGACGCCGTGCTCCAGGAGAAATAGGCCCATTCGCTGATTCTGCTGGGGACTGCACATTTTTGCATTTTTGGCGACTTGTTCAGCATATAGCGATCGATTCAGGATTTCCAACAACTTGAGGGCAAAGATCTTGGGTTGATAAACCTCGCTGTGGATGTCCCGCTCAATCAGATGCTGAAGATGCGAGAAGAATCGCTTGATATTCTGAGCCAATGCATGGCCACCCACTCCGATGTCCGCCTTGAGCACCTTATGAAAGTGCTTGGCCGTGTGATTGATAATCGTGGGCATCTTGCCCAGCATCGTGTTCCGGAACTCTGAGCTTTCCAGGCAGCGATGTCGCTCTACAAAGCTGTGAAAGAAATCCAGACAGTCTTCGACGGCAAAGTTTCCCAGATTGTCGACCAGAAAGCGAAAGATCAACAGCTGTGCCTCCGTCTCCATCTGGCTGCAGTTGGTCAATAGCTCGGTGCTGATCTTAAAGAAGTGCAGCTTGGAGGTAGCATATATCTCCTTGGCGAACATGCTGAAGATCAGAATCAGACGCAATTGATCGCCCGGCGACCTTTCCTCCTCGGTGGCCAGGAACTCCACAATCTGAGGATTTGCTTGCAGCAGCTCAAACAACTCTTCCCGCTGTTGGATGCGCAGGAACCACTGCGAATGAAAGTTCTGAATCTCGGCCACACTCCCGTTAAGCAACAGCTCCACACTGGCGGCAAGTAGTGCCGGAGAGCGCTGATTGCTCAAGCTTTTCACGGGATATTGACTAGCGGCCCGAAGTCCCTTATAGCTCAGGCTCAGCCTCAGGCCATTGAAGAACTCCTCTTCGCTTTGATTAGTGGCCGCCAAGAGATCAGGCAGGGAATGCGAGTTGAGAGCGCCGCTCAGCAGATAGTACTTGTTGCGATTCGTCCATGGCCAGAACTCCACAATCAAGCGGAAGTAGGAGAATGCTCTTTCCGGCTGTTTGCAGCAGTGGTTGTACAGCGTCAGCGTTTCCTCGCGGGATCCCGTTTGCGTCTGGCGTTGCAGGCAATGATAGAAGTGCTCCAGCTTCAGCGGAAGGAGTTGCAGCTTGGGGAACTTCTTTACCAGCAAGTTTGTGGCCTTGAGCACGGCCATCAGGCTGGGATTGTTCCGCTGCAGAGCCTCAATTATGGCAGTGGTGCATTTTTCCTCCAGCAGCGCAGCATCCAGACGCTTCCAGTGGTCGGTGAGCAGAATGGATTGGAGCATCAAGAAGGCAGTGGGTTGCTCGCTGGTCAAACGCTGGAATAGATCAGCGAAGTGCGAATCTTGCAGCTCGTATTTGTGCACTATGTGGTAGTACACACGAAAGCTGATGTTCAGGGCGGCTTGATTGGCACCACTGCACGTGTCCGCCTGCGCCGCCTCATCCTCCTCCGTCTGGATTCGTTGGGCTAGCTGCAGTGCGGCATCCTCCGGGCGGACATCTCCCAGGCCCTGGAAAGAACACAATATGTTTGAGCTCAGTCCCCATGCTGCACTCAATTCACCTGCAGGTAGCAGAGGCAATCGCTGGGTCCGATTTTCGGCCGTTTTCCCGGAGACTCCGACATGCCCAATCTCAATTCTCACAACTTTCGTCTTACCCCAACCAGGGCTCCACAAAACCGGCCACTGCGCTGCGATAATTGCGCGGTAATCGATAATCGATAGCTATTCGTTATCTAAAAACTTGAAACGCCCAACCGTTATTGATTAGAAATTAAGTTTCTAATTAATGTATATATTATTTATATATTTATCATGTATAGCGGTACCAAGTACCTAGGTAAGGGACTCAGTTAGTGTTTAAATGTTTAAAACATTTTTGTTATGTTTTGTGCGGGATGACTGGTAATGTTAACTAGGTACAGGGTACTGTATTCTGGTACATGAATTTAGAATTTTTTACGGTGTTTTTAAAAAGAATGTTCAATATTATCTTCTATTTTTTTAAATAAATTTTATTTACAACAATCTGTTAATATAAAGCTTTCATAAAGCAGCTGTTTGATACAACCGATAAAATTAATTCGATAGCAGAAATTGCAGATAAGTAAGTTCAAAAGTCTTCTTGACAACCAAAGTGTGTACAGTAAACGAGAAAAATATAATATTTTAAAGGTGCTTCATGCAATCGGATATCATAAACCGAAAACCAAATTGGCTCTTTGTATGATTGCTGTGAGTGCTCCCTACAAAAATTTGTTCCATCAAACTGTACTATTAATTCAAAGTTCGATACGATAAGAAAATGCATGTGTTTGTGCACTGGGATTCGTTGCTTGCAAGGTTTGCTCGCGTTTTGTTTATTTATTTACATACATGAAATTCAGATAAAACGTGTGGATTTTCCTAGAACTGGTGCAATGCGTAATTAATGCAAAGAAGAGGCTTTCCGCATTTCCCAGCGCTGCGCTGCTCATCCATAGAACATAGCTGCAGCCGAGTTCAAGTTTCCTGTTCTGGCAGCGCTCCCAGTTTTTCAAACTCCAGCTTCCCCGCAACCCATCTTTTCGGTCCGCCCAATACTTGTAAATCTAGTTTCGTCTGACTTCAGCACATGGCTTTCAGATACGATACGAGATACAACCTCTTCGCATTCTCGGCATCTGCCACCCCGAAAACTTCAAGGAAGCTCGGCTGAATGCGAATTTTTTGAACCAGTATTCAGCAGGTCGCCTATGTACTCGGTGTACATGGAGTTCTTTTGCAGCAAAGGGGTAGTTTCTCACCTGTAAGAGGATTCACGAAAACCTTGTTTACCACACAGCTTGGCAGAAGCTCGATTTCCTACTGAGAATCCAATTTACAGTAGGCTCCCGTCGACAGGAACCTGAAATCGAATACCCAAAGGCCTAAGGAAATTCGATATCTTTGCTATTACACAAAAAAGCAAGTTATTACAGTGGAGTGCGATTATCTGCGTTCACTTTGACTACAGTGCGCACCAAAAGTAATCTCCCGCAAGAACTTTAAAAACCTATAGATAAATAAATTAAGTCGTGAGTTTCGCTTTATTTTTAAATACTATTAGACACAATAAATAGGTTTCTCAGTTGTCAAACGGGTTTAAGTCTCCAAAGTTTCGAACCTGCAAGCTAATTCTCAATAACTTTATCTACATTATTGAATTTAAAGATTAAAGATAGTCAGAAACTTTCCGCTCGAGTCTTCTTCACTTCACGGTGAATGGCAGTGGACGAGCGGAAAACAGAACTTGAAAAATCATTATACTCGATTTCAACATGTGTATACTACATTAAAACTGTAGCTTTTTGCAGTTTTTATTTGCTGTGTGTGTGTGTGCGCGCGAACCCATAAATTTATATATTCCCCGAAATAACCCCGTTCTTAAAAAAAGAGCGGAATAAAAACGTAAATGGCAGCGAAAGAAGAAAAGGCGAAATAAAAAATAATAGGCAACTGTCTCTCCGGCAATCTCTCGCAATCTCAAAAACAACTAGCGACCATAACCATTATTTGTACCTTCCGAATACGAATACGAATACAAGTACGAACACGAATATATAACGTCGCAGCGCACACGCACACCAGCACAGGTGGCCGTGTATATAGTTGGGTTTTTGTAGGCCCGTTCGTCGCTTTTTCGAGTTTTAAAAATTAGTATTGAAATCGTCGTTAACGGCGACGGTTTGCCTCAGTTTTGACGCTTGAAAACGGTCGTATTTTCCACTCTCTCGCCGCTCTCTCGCTGGTAAGTGTGTGTGCGGTGAGCGAGCGCGTGCATGTGTTTGTGTGCAAGGTGTTGCTCTGCTTGGGAAATAAATAGTTCAAGTCGAACTATTTGAAACTTATTGGCAGGCATGTGCATTAAGTTATCAACCGTTGCCATTAGCCGATTAGCGAAAAATGCCACACAAAATATCACTTGTCAATATAATGAATGTTAGTCACTGTGAAGGAAAGTTACGTTCTGTTTCTTTTTCTTGAAAAATTCTCAACTGCACATAACAAGCGTAAATTTGTTCGTCCCCGTGCGTGTGTGTGTGTGTGTGTGGGTGAGCCGAGCTGTGGCGAGAGCAAGACAGCGAGTTTAGTTTACTCTCTCGGCTCTCGCCAACCCGCACACCACCCCCCGCTCCATCTATCGGCTTATTATCGTATCTTTTTCATTACAGTGCTCTGCAGGCGATTTAAATTAAGTTGGCAATTACATTTCCATCTGGGAATTCAGTGGTTAGTGTGCCAGTTTGGAATTAGTTGGTTAATTGGGTCTGCCAAGGAAGAAGTCGCCTAGCAGAGCACACATCATGTGATATGTCATTCTGAAAGCTGCTTTTCTAACAACCCCCAACCACTGTGCGAATCTTGAGCCGTCGTCGTCGCTGGAAAAATACTCAAAATTTGAGATTCGATTCTAGTTTCAACCCGCCACTATGAATCTTTATATGTAACTTGCCCGCTTTCATTCATATTCGTTGTTCTGTACTGGCGGCGTATCATCCTCCGAATTGTACGATGCGTAATCGCTTCTTAAATTTGTATTTCTACGCTGTATTCGGTTTTCGGCATTCGACGCTATCTTGTTTACTTGCATTTGGAAATCACTATCTCGAAAATGTTCTGTTATTGAGCGTGTTCCACTTGCCACTTTGTCGCAGTGTATCTGTGTGCGGGAGAGTTCGTTTTTTACGTTCGCTTTTTGCTGCCATTATTCGTTTTGAAATAATCAAAATCGATAAAAATTATATATATATATACATATAAGTTTCCTCGCTTTAGATTTGTAAGCTCTTTTTCGTGCATTTATTTGGCTACGGTGAGCGTGTCGGTGAGCTGCCACCTTTGATGGGTTTCGATTTCGATTTCGGTTTCGGTTTGGTTTCGGAATGTGTTAAACAGTTGGAAACACGTCAACTTTACACAAACAAATGTGTATGTGCCAGTAAATATCGAGTTGGTGGTGGATTCTGAAGACGAAAACCGAAACCCAACCGAATCCACGACTGCCTAACTTTTGACACAAAAAGTCCAAAACTGGATTTTTTCGTTGGCTCGTAGCCAGCATTTTTTTTAACCATCTGCCAAGTGAACTTCCAGTGGGCAGAAGTATACATATCAAACGGAAGTCGATTTGCTGATTGAAAAGTTCGAATCCGAATCATAATTAATCAAGTTTTCCTGCAGTGAATCATCTGTTTAAAATACCTATGTGGTTTATGTAGCCTGCTTTTGGTATAAATAAAATTTGATTACTAAAACAAGATTGAAGTTGTAGTAATGTTTAGTCATAGAATGCCTACTATATGTATATGACTGACAAGGTGTTCAATGTCCAAAACCTCAATTTTCGAGTTTTCTAATACTGGTTATGACATCGGTTGTCAAATCAATATTTCGTGGTTTTCGAAAACAAATTTTAAAACTAATATTGGAATATTTTTTCGCTTGTTTTCCAACAGCATCGGGCATTTCGAACCTTGATCAAAGGGTCAACCTTGAGAGTCACATCCATGTTAATGCCACGGTACTTGGATAGCTCCTCGTCGTCTGGCAGTCACGGAGCTGCAGGAGCGACCAGCACCTCCACCTCTCCGCCGACGACGGTGGCCGCTCACACGAAGATGCGGCTGCTGAGCAAAGTGGAGCACAACATGCGTCAGAGCCAAGGTCACATCCAGAGCAACCAGAGCAACGCGAGCGGCCAGGACGTCAACCACCTCCTGCACACGGCCTCCACGGGCAACGGCGTGGTGGACGATGTCGACGGACTGCTGACGCCCATGCGCATTAAGGCACACATGTCGCCACCCTACTCCGCCGGCAGTTCGGTGAAGAGCGATTCCCTCGGCTATAGCCCTCGGCCGGAACGCAACCTGTGGAGCCGGGCAGAAATGCTGGAGATGCTGAGCATTATGCAGAATTTAAACGCCCTGGAGCAGCTAAGCGACCGGAACATGAAGAGCGAGCAGGTCTTCCGGCAGATCGAGGAGGTGATGCGCAGCAAGGGCTACGTGAAGAAGTCCAGCATTCAGATCTGGACAAAGTGGAAGTTCCTAAAGTCCACGTATAACACTACAACGCGCCAGGGTACTGGTGTGCCGAAGGTGGTGCCGGAGGAGGTTTACCGCGTGCTCTGCCGGATGTTAAGTGATGCAAATCATGGCGGCAGCAGCAGCAATGTCAACGGCAGCCTAAGTGAATGCGGCAATTCGATGGACAGTTCCAAGACGGCGGGCGATGATAACAAGGAGGATATTCTCGGAGTGGAGCATCCCATATTTGGCTTCCGACTGGGACCCATTAAGCCCGAGCCAATTGATATAGGTGAGTGGGCTTGTCTAAATGAATGTATGTTAAGAAAGTCATTACTGAGAACACGTACCATTCAATATTTGCAGGCTATGAGACGACCGAAAAACATGATATGGTTTCCGAGCCCGACATGGAGTCGTTCGACTACGAGGCTGGAAGCTCCCATGCCGACAACGCCGACCAGGAGGATGTGCCCCACTTGCCGTTTATAGTGTCCGTTAAGCATGAGCCCGACGTGGATCTGGGCATGGACACCACCAACACACCGCCGCCCACAGCGCCAGCCTCGCCTTCGCCGCCACCAGTAACTCTGGATGAGACCGAAGATGACAGCGTCTACTCATCCACGCCGGTGGCACCGCCTCCCCTGCGTGTGGCCTCCTTTGCTAAGGGCGAGTTGAGACGACCCACCCACGGCATCCTGCAGATCGACCGCCCGCCACCGACGCTTACTAAGATGGGACAGCAGCAGCCATCCAATCCGGGCCAGATGAGCCGATCCGTGCCGCTCCAGAGCACCAGCAGCATCAACTTTGTCCACCCACACAGCAAGTTAATGCTACCCAGAAGGCAGAATCCGAGTAGCAGTCAATCCGGGCTGCGACTGCCCAGGGATATCAGTGTCCAGTCGTCAGGAATGCGCATGAAGACGGTGCCAATGAGGGATACGGGCTACTCGCTGCGTCCGGAGCGTATGATTCACGACATCGATCAGTCCACGTCCAGTCCACCGCAGTCGCCGTCCCCAATGTCCAGTCTCCTGGGTCGCGGACCGCCACCAAAGTATCAGATGGCTGGGCAGCAGGCAGGTGCTTCCACCAGCAGACAGGCCCACATGATGTCTTCCCACCAGCTGACACCGCTGCAGCACCAACAGCTCCAGCCGCGAAAGCGTCGATTAGGCCAAAGTCCGGTGATGGGAATGCCCGTGCCGGTGAAACTGCAGCGCAGTAGTAATATGTACGGCTCAGCACCGAAAGACATCCGATCTCACCCTGCGGTTGGTGAGGAGAGCAAAAAGAAGTCCAGCGAGGAAGACACCAAGCAGCGCAGGAAGCGTCAGGACGAGCTGCTGGCCAAGGAACTCAGCCAACTGGCGTCTGCCATGCGCACGGCACAGAAGGAGATGTTGCAGGACTTCTTCCTGCAGCAGAAGGAGATCGCACGGCGGGAGCACGAGTTCCAGATGAAGCAGGACTCGTTGGTAATGCGGACGCTGCGCAGACAAACAGATGCGCTTGTGAGAACCGCCAACGAGCTGGTCAGTGGAGTTTCCGAGGCAGCTAAAATGGAGCCCGACGATAAGGATGGTGTCATTCCCGAAACTCAGATGCCGTTCGAGCCAGAAACCGAGCTTCAGACTCCGGAAAGCGAGGAGGACAATGAAGAAGGAGAAGGGTATGCGGACGATGATGTGCAGGAAACTATGGGAGAGCCAGAATATGAAGATGATGATTATGAGCACGATGAGGATGAGGAAGACGAAGGCGACGACGACGAGAACATGGCCAATGAGAGCGACCTGGAAATGTCCAATCTAGCCATGTCCGAGAGCTCCAACAATGCCGAAATCATTAGCGGAGAGCACTAGATGGCTAACTCCCAACTTCCTAACACATCGCCAAGTATTACCCCAAAAAGACAAACACCATTGTTAATACCGATTCATTCCAATCGCATTCCTTAAGCTATATATACTAAACATATATATATATATTCCTAGAGCCCGCGCATTGTTAAAAGACTTGATTATATTTAAGCATTAATACATAAATGAAACCTAAAGTAAATTAAAATGTATTTATTGTTCATCAACCGTCTATGCCCCAAAGTGCTGTATAGTTATTGAAACCACAAAATACTTAGGTAACCATATGATATATATCAAAATATATATGTACCTTGTACATGAACAGAAAAAGTGTGAATTTGTTCGGGTATCGAAAGTGGGCTTTGAATCCATAGTTAAAAAACACATATTTTCGAAATCACTGTAAATTTCCTAACACGAAATTTATTAAATAGTATTGCATTAGTTTGGGAAACAAATAAGAATTTACAACTAAACGAGAAACAGAAAAAGTAGAGCGCCCTAAAGTTACGAGAAATCAAACTTACCGCCTAGAGTTCTTGCAAAAATTTGTTTATAAACCGAACATGAAATAGTACTAGCTTAAAATGACAATCTGCGAGTGCACTAAATTAGGTAATGCCCAGTTTGTGTGCTGTGCCTGCGCCTGTCCTGTCCTATGGATTAGTGTACCTATACTCTCTGCTGATTAGCACGATCCGTAAACGCCTAAAGCAAAGTGTTAGCAGCTAGTGTTTATTTTACAATTACCATTACGACAACCCCGCGACCCTGTGGATACCACGCCCCTCCTCCTCCTCGACGGCACTTAGTCGGGCCGGTAGATGGGCGTTTTGGGTATAAATTCAATTAAAATAACATACTCCATCATGGAATTGGAATCACATTGTTGCTTATGCAGTCGCCAGTGCAGGCCCAGCTTATGATATAGATGATTGTTCTCCCATTCGAACAGCTTGTCCAGTGTGAGTTGTGTCTGCAAAAGTGAAAAAAGAGTTTAGGCTGGGATCATCACAGATTTTCCAGATTAATCTGAGGCTTACGCGTTTGCTGAGACAGATGACGGGCCAGAGGGAACAACCGAGCGTGCAGCAACAGCAGACGCAGCCGCAGAAGAGCCATTTGACGTTGACGGGCAGGGATTTCTTCAGCACTCCGTTGATCCGGCCCACCGTCGCCTTGAACTCCTCGGGAGCCACGCGCGACAGCAGACCGCAGGGAAACTCCGCGTTGAAACGGTTGCTCAGCCCAAATCTGCAAGTGTGCGTGTGAGAAAGTTACAATTCGTGTGCAGTGCAAGTGCAATTATTCTGCCCTGACTCATCTCTTATGCAACCTTCCTGTAATTGACTGCTGGGCAGCAAAGGCGCTCTTCCCCCGAAAATGGGGTCAAATAGCAGGGCAGGGCCTAGATCGAAATTGGGTGGCGTTAACCTTGAACTACTTTTTAAATAGGCTCATGCTTGTTTCAGACAAAACACTAATTCGTTATCTTGTCTGTACCTGAATATTCTGTTTGGGACATGTAGATAATCTATAGGATCTCTGTGGCAACCTATACTTTACAAAATGAAATACGTAATTCATTGTTTCACTACAGATTACTATGGCGTTTTAAAAGTTCTTTCACTATTACTTTGGCCCCAATTGTGCTGATAATGGTGTTGTCTTGCTGAATGAGGTTACATTCTTAACTACTCTAGCTATCTGCTTTTCCGCTTATCACTCAGTCCATAGACCCACTTACACCGTCATGTTGCCCGCGCCGCGTATGATGATGGGCTCCTGGACCGGCGCCACCGTTTGGTCCTGGAAGTGCTCCAGCTCGTCCAGCTGCTCATCCTCGTAGATGGCATCGAAGTCGGAGAAGGACATGGTTGGCCGTGCTTGCGGAGTTTGTGCCTATTATGGGGGGCTGATGGGGCGATGCCGCGAGAACGGATGACTAGGTGACCAGGGGGAACAGAGAAGAGCAGCGGGCGCTCCAGCTGTGTCGAGTGGGAGGTCAAAACATGTTGCTGTCTGCCGTCGCTGGCGGGTATCTGGGAGTTCCTTTAGAGCTGTCCTTCAATCTCAGATTGACACTGCTGCTTCCGCCATAAAATGTCGACGTCTGCCGCGTTTCCCAGTGATGCGATTATGACGTCTGGCTTCCTCTGTTGACGCAAATGAGTGGGTGAAGCGAGTGGCGGGGCGTTGGTGGGTGGCATTCAAAATAAAGTGCATATTAAAAAACAATAAATGCAACGCGTGTGCGTGTGTGTGTGTGGGGTCTTTCACAACACTGGCCGCAGTCTGCACTTTGTTGTTGCTTTTATCAACAAGAGCGAGCGGGAGGGGAAGATACAAAATACAAACTGCAAATACAAAGGAAGGCCAGCTAAATGTTTGCGTTCCATTAATGGCCACTAAAATTGGAATTTCCCACTCAAACAAATATCGTTAAAAGTAAAAACCACAGCGCAAATGTTTTGTTTTTCCCCACACACACACGCACAGATAGAGCACCAAATCACACACACACACACCTTGCAGCTTATTTCGCAATCACTTTTGTTGCACGTTCAGCTGTTCTGGTTTAAGCACGATCGGTTTTCTTGATTTTCCTGTAGTTTGGGACTGGTTTTGAAATGTTCCGAGCAGAGACTACGACTTATACACGCTTTCTACTTTTTTCGAATACGAAAACTCACTGCTCAATTTGTTGTTGCACGACCACGACGGACAGCTGGCCGACCAAAGTTGCCAATCCGTTGCGTTGGTGGCAGCTCGAAATTTTCAAATAAAGTGTACGCAGGTGTTTTTCTAATAATTGCTAAGATTTATACAAATAGACACATTTTATAATTTAATTAAAATGTCACTCTGTTGTAAGTTGTGCAATTCGATCATGGCTATTTAGTTAATCGACCCCTAAAAGCAGCTGGATTGGCAGTGCTGCCATCCCGTTTTTCTTTTCAAATCCTTTAATTGCGTGGGGTATTATTGATTTATTAATTATCTATATAAATTAATTACTTCTATGTATAAAATACATAGCGCGCCATAAGCTTAAGCCTAAACAAATACAAATTACAAATTCGACGATCGGGCAACTGAAATAACATTGCAATAGCTTAATTTCGAGTGTTACAGATTAAAATATACATATGTAGCTCTAGCGTGAACGAGAAGGCATATTTGAGAAGGTTTTTGGTTTCCAGTACCGGTGGGTCGATTGACTATAGAAGATTACTTCTTTTTGGCCGCACTGGGACTGGTGGACTGGAACACCGATGAAGCCGACATCAGGTTCTCGATGTACTGGCCGAGCACCTGGTTCTCGGAGCGCAGCTTGAGATTTTCCTCCTTGACCGAATCGACGCGTTGCGACAGGTCGTCCAGGGTGTTCTGCAGCTCCAGGACCTGTGTGATGAGGCGGGCCTTCTCCTCCCGATCGTCCTGGGCCATTTCCATGGCCTCCAGCGAATTGTGCGATGAATCTGGCGTGGAACTGCGGTTGGTGAACGAGGAGCGCAACGAGTCCATGGACCTCCCACTGGGCATTCGTCCCGTCGCCGGGGGCTCATCGTCCGGAATGACCACTGCATTTTTGGGGCGGATTAGCAATTGATAACATCATCACTCGGGACTCCACCCACTCCCTCCAATTTTCACTCACCCTGTGGATCCTCGTCCATGTTGGGAATGCTGTCGTCATTGTTTAACAGGGACATGGCTGGCAGTGTTCAGGGGTACTCTTTATTCTATAAAACTTTAACTCTATTAACTCTTGCCAAATTTCGCTTAACAATTGACACGAAAAATAAAACTACCCTTTGGAAAGTTGGCCAACACTAGCTGCCGGCGCTGCCGTTGTTTGGTATGTGCGGCGTTTTCCAGTACTAACAGAAGTTTAAGGAGAAGAAGAAGAAGCTGTATTTTGTAATCTTTTAACCAATATTTTAGATAAAGTTACTAAGTTAATGTGCGGTTTTAAATATCTACAACTATTCAGAGGCTAAACTTTTTTCGTTAAAAGTGTTCCGAGAAGGTAAGCAGCTGTGCTGGATATTGCAAAAATTTTCCTCTTCAGTTTTTTTATAATATTAGGCACACGTAAAGCCGTCGTTTGATAATTATTTATGCATTCAAGGCTTTAAGTAGCTTATTTATAAAACAGTTCGTACCAAACATGAAAGTCAGCGTTTATTGACCATTTTATTTCCGCCTTTTCAAAATAACCGACAACAGGCGCCCAAAATTCAACGAGCAGAGTTGCCACCTGAGCCGTTCGATCATAGAAATTAAAATACACACATGCTTTTGCAGTTTTTAATATTGTTGAACGACAGAACGCTTCCGTTTCGCTGGCAGTGGGTAATGTTTTGAGCTGCTTTAGTTTGCTTACCTGGTGAAAAATGTGCTTAAATTGTTCAGATTTTCCGCCCAATTTCGTTGGCCATTCGTTTATACGCCTGCATTGACGAGGTCGAACGAGCATTAACACCCTCGCAGCAACAAACTGCACTTCATACGGATAAAGCAGGTAAGCCTACATATCCTGGCCCACCTTTCGACACTCGCGACCTGACTTTCTGAACTTCTATCATTCCAGCCGTGTCCGGCAAGCCAACAGCATCTCGATATCCTGGTTTCCGCCTCCTCCGCGGCTGTACATTTCATTTCGCTCCGCGGGCTAAAACGAATCGCGTTCGGGTAAGTCAACAGTTGGATCCTGGCAGCGGAACCTGTAGACTCGCTGAAAGTGAAAAATGTAGAAGCATTCCATGGGCTCTTGTCCAAATTCCTTCCGAACCAAGATAAGAGGTTTCTGTTATTGTGACATTGGGTGGGCTGCTACGTAACATGGGACTGGGAGATCGGATCGGTTTGGCCATCAAGGGCTTGTGTATGTGGTCATGAGGTGGGATTCAAAGCCCCAAGGAGCTATTTATATGGTCAGGTCGTTTTTGAGATAACATAAATCTTTGGGCAGCATAACTAAAAATGGTATCAAAATTCAATATACGTGCAGTGTGGCCGTACCAGGGCAACGGGGTTTTGCCCAATGGCCGCGGGTAAATTGTAAAAGAAATTAAAGAAAAAGTAAGCGCGATAAACAGAAATATCAAGGAAAGAGAATTACACAGGTATAGTAACTAATAACTTTTAGCTGCTAAATATTTCCCTTTTTATTGGGCCAGATGGTGATTGGCATTCAACAGCATATATGCATACAAGTTGCAAATCAACTGCTACCTGATAGCTATTTTCTGATTACCATGCTTTTGCAGCTTTAAAACCCTTTTATTGCACCCAAAACTAAATCCAACTTAACCTTTTTCAGGTAATAACAAACCCAAGTAACCGTAAATATTTAAAACTAATTCGCAATCTTCGCACTTAAATACCTGTTGGTATATTATCAGAACCGAGAAACACGAACAATGAGTGCAAGGAAACGCGCGAAACAATAACATTAATTCAAAAACTTAAAAATTTCTGCGATTTCGATAAAAACAAAAGTGATCGAAGAATATACATATATAAAGCACAAATCGGGCCATCGAGAACATTACAAATTGCCAAATAGTTTTGTGAAAAGGGGGAATACAAAAAAATACTAAAGCCGGTGCGGAGTGTAAAATGCCAAAAACTTTTGTGCGCCTCAATGTACAAAAATTGTAAAGACTAGAATATAACTTCGATTTCCGCTGGTTAAAAATAAGAAACACAAATCCATAGCTCTAAGCCTAAACGACTCAAAATGCTGCCATTGTCGATGGCCAGTGCGGAGGCCAAGCAGCTCCAGCGCAATATATCATTGTCCATGTCGCCAGCGAATGGAGGAGCCATCTCTCCATCTACCGTGAATGGCAATGGTGTTGCCTGCGCCTCCGGCGGAAATCCAAATCCCAACAGCCTCCTCACACTGGCTCCGCGCAAGGAGGAGCTGCGCTTCCTGCCCCTCGCACCCATGGGCGGCAACAAGACCTGCAACATCACCATCAGCAATGTCCAGCCAATGAAATCCAAACTGAAGACGGTCAACATAGTGCCAAATTCCATAAAGTCCGCTGGAGCTGGTGCCACTGCCGGAGCAACAGATGCTCCCCTGTTCCAGCTGTTGCCATCGCCCATTAATCCCAGCCAACCGTTGGTGGCCATACTGGCCCCCAATCGCAAGACCACGCTGCTCGGCGGAGGTGCATCCAATGCCCAACCGGTGGTCATACGCTCCGGAACACCTTTGCAGAAGAACAGCCTTACCGTTGACACCAGCAAAAAGCCCATCCAGCCAGGAGGATCGGCTGCAGCAGTCGCCGTGGGAGGCGGAACTGGAGGAGCACCTTTAACGCTCGTGGGCAAAACGGCCGTTCCACCGAAAATACAAACGGGTGAGTGTAGGGTTTCGGTTTCGCCTTCTTCCGAGTTATGTAAGTTATGAGTTACAAGTGGGCTTCCCCAGTCTGAGAGGAAGAGGAAGAACAGATCCCCAGATCCGAGGCCAGTCGGAAAATGGGAAACACTCTTGCAGATGTGTGTGTGTGTGCTCGCGCGAGTGTGTGTGTGTGTGCGTGTGGGGTGCGGGGCAATCTTTATAGTTTACTTTCGTTGTTCACATCGCTCTGCGGGTTTAGTTTTTAGTTGTTGTTCGACTGCTGCACATTTCATAACACCAATTTAATAGGGTTTGTGTGCGTGTGCCATTTCGGAAAATAAGTTCCAAGCATCGAATTGGGTGGTTGCCATGTTCCATGGCTGGGGCGGTACGAATCGGAGAAGCAACACGAAGAACTTATTGCTATTTCCAATATATATGATGTATATATGCTGGCTTTATCAATAGCAGTATGCAAAAGGCGGGGTGCCAGCGAAAACGACAACAACAACAGCAGCACCAGCAAAGCGACACTGATGATGACGATCAGGTTTTTGCAGCTGCAATAAGAGGAGAAGATTTTGGATCAGCAGTGCCAGAGCGAAGTCGATCGGTGCGGTGGGGGTGCGGCGGTGCGGTGATCGGGTTCGGGTTCGGGTTCAATGGAGGATCCAATCGGATTGCCTTCGGGTGACTAATTAAAGAAAACTCAAAGCTAATTCGTGTCTCTATCTTTCTGCCTTTCTGCTCTCCATTTGGATGCAACCGTACAGCGGCACCTGTCCAGATTCCCAGCACGGGTCCGGGTGCGCAGGTCTCCCTGCTGGCCAATCCCCTCAAGCCACGTGCTCCACTCATACTCAGCAAGGTGGCGGTGGACAAGCTGCGTCTAAAGTTCAGCCAGGTCAAGAGCAACCCGAATGCACTCGTTCTCGGCAAGGCGAATAATGTGAAGAAACTTCTGACATCGCCGAACTCCAGTGGCGAGGATAAGATCAGGAGCACCCAGAACAACAACAAACTGAATACTAGTGCCAGCCAACTAAAACCAGTTGTGGCACCCAAAGCGGCGATGCCCATTGGCACGGAGGAGCCGACCACTAATAATAACAAAATGAGTCTGATTAAGGCCAAGCCCGCGGCCATCAAGACAGTGCCGCTGCCCAGCCAGGAAGCGCCCATTGTGCCGGCAGTGGCGCCTGTTGTTACAGCTCCAGAGAAGGTCGACGTTAAGCCCACTGCAAAGCCCTCAATCAAGACAACACCCAAACCAACTCCTAAACCTCTGGAGATTTCCGTAAATGGACAAGCCAAGGAGAAAAAGGCGCCTGCCAAGGAGCAGAAACAGAAGGCAATGGACAAACCACCGGTGGTCAAGGAAATCACTCAACGCCCGCCATCTGGGCCCAAGGAATTGCCCAAACTGAAGCGCTCGAAGTCCTTCGTGTCCAACCATCCCACTTCGCTAGTGGCCAATAACGAGCGACGTCACTCGGTGGCCATTATGGCCAAGGAGGTGGATGTGATCGAGCAGCCCACTGCGCCAATCGAGACCATCACCATTGAAGATGATGATGAGAGCGAGGAGGAGCAGCAGAAGCCGAAAATGAAGGAGTCGCCGAAGCAGAAGCCGGAAAAGGAGACGCCGAAGCAGAAGCAGATCACCATTCCCATTCTGCCCGCAGGGATAACCATTTCCACCACCACCAGTACGGCCAAGAAGAAGGCCGTGAGGAAGAACTCCTCCGTGACGACAATCTCTTCTAGTTCCAGCGACAGTTCGTCCAACAGCGATGTGGAGGAGGTGCCGGCCAAGAAAACCGAGAAGGAACTCAGCCGGCTGCCTGGCATAAGCATCATCAAGGCAGAATCTTTGCCACTGAGCAGGGAGGACTTTGAGCGCTCGTTGCGATGCGATGAGCAGGTGCCCCAGACTCCGCCCAAGTCCTCCGCCTCATCCTCTTGCGGCTCTTACGCATCGGAAACGTCGCCGCCGCCCAAACTCGCCGATCCGAAGCCATCAAGTCCACCTGCAAGGAATGGCAGGAAAGCCAACGACCATGATGCGTACCCACCTCCTGGCAGCAAGACCAATGGCTTTAAAAAGAGCATGATGCAGAACCTGAACATGCTGAAATGGCGCGGCCAGCAGCCGGCCAACCTGCAGAACTCCACCGTCCGGTTCGAGCTGAATGAGTTCAATTTTCTGCAGATAAACGAACGCTGCCAGCCACGCCAGGGTCCAGCTGCATACTTCGAGCGGCCTCTGTATGATCGTCCCGGCCGCAGGCCCTCGGGCTGCATCCATCCGCTGCTGTACTTGTGCCAGCGTTGCAATTGCCACGGACCCGCCGCCGACTTCCTGGCACCACGTGAGTAAAGAGAGCAGCTTCCAAAGTCCCTAAACTCTATATATATTATATATTATTTTTTGCCACAGATTTCTGCTCCGTTAACTGTGTGCGTCGATCGCAGAAGCGTCGTCTGCCGCAGAGTACGCAGAAGGAGAGCAAGATAAGCCGTACCCAACTAGAGCAAACAGCTGGAACAGCGCCAGATTTGCCACAAAAGCAGCAAACCAGCTACAAACCCCACAAATCTCTGTCTGCCATACAGGAACAGCTGCAGCAACGTCAAAAGGATAGGCCCAGAAAGCAATTCCGCTGGAGCGAGTACCTCAAGTCAAAGGGCAAGGATGTGGCAGCGCCCATCCACCTGTTCCTCAATCCGTTCCCCATCAGTCCCAACTGCTTCGAGCTCGGCATGAAGCTGGAGGCCATCGATCCGGAGAACTGCTCGCTCTTCTGTGTCTGCAGCATTGTCGAGGTGCGTGGCTATCGGCTGAAGCTAAGCTTCGACGGCTACTCCTCCATGTACGACTTCTGGGTGAACGCCGACTCCCAGGACATCTTTCCGCCAGGCTGGTGCGATGAGACCGCACGCGTTCTGCAGGCGCCCAAGGACTATAACTCGGAGCGGTTCAGTTGGAGCCGCTACTTGGTTAAAACGGGCTGCAAGGCAGCTCCGCGGGCGCTCTTTGGTCATCTGAATATGCAGCAGCAGATGGATGTGCGCAACGGCTTTGCTGTGGGCATGCATCTCGAGGCGGAGGACCTGAACGACACGGGAAAGATTTGTGTGGCCACAGTGACGGATATTCTGGACGAGCGCATTCGAGTCCACTTCGACGGCTGGGATGACTGCTACGACCTGTGGGTACACATCACCTCACCGTACATCCATCCCTGCGGCTGGCACGAGGGACGCCAGCAGTTGATCGTTCCGCCGAACTACCAGAGGTCTGTCTTCATTTGGGATGACTACATATCAGAGGTTGGTGGAATGGCCGCCTCCAAGGAGCTGTTCACACCACGCCAGCCAATGGAGTACCAGGAACGCATGAAACTGGAGGTGGTGGACCAGCGTAATCCCTGCCTGATTCGTCCGGCCACAGTGGTGACGCGGAAGGGCTACCGGGTTCAGCTGCACCTGGACTGCTGGCCCACGGAGTACTACTTCTGGCTGGAGGACGACAGTCCCGATCTGCACCCCATCGGCTGGTGCGAGGCCACCTCGCACGAACTGGAAACACCGCCTGGCTATCTTCAGCCTAAGTCCGTGATGCCCTGCGATGTGGAGGGATGTCGGGGCTTTGGCAACGCCAAGCGCTTCAACCTCAACGTCCATGCTTTGCGGGAATGCTGTCCGTATGCGCCGGAGAATTGGCGTCAGTGGCGCTCCAAGACGGTGAAGCCGCCGCGTGTGGCGCCCGAGAATATCAGACGTGGATGGGCGAAGAAAGCAAAGCGAGCCAGTTCGGAGGCCAAGCAAGCCATTAAGGAGGACTCCCAGCTAGAGATTGTCCAGCCGAAGGTCGCGGAAAAGGTGCAAGCCAAGCGAAAGACGCCTCCATGTGAGGAGAAGGTTGTGAAAAAGCAGAAGCAGGAGGATGCGGAGCAGGTGCCGGATGAACGCTCCCTGGCCATAGCCAGCACCTTTGTGAAGGACTACGGACCACAGTTCCTGCCAAACTATCGCCTCTGGCAGCTCAACAGCGGCTTCCAATTGGACGACGTGCGAACCAATCCGCTCCACTGGACCAGCTGGGATGTGTGCGAGTACTTAGAGCGTGCCCTGGATTCCACCGACATTGCCAAGCTGATCTTCGAGCAGGACATCGACGGCAGGGCGTTGCTGATGCTGGGGCGCAAGGAGTTGGAAAAGTACCTGAAACTCAAAGTGGGCCCGGCCGTGAAGCTCTACTCCCTGATTCTGAATCTGCGTATCGCGGTCATCTGCAAGTTTGATTCCAATAACATCGAACTGGAGAGCAATACTGCTGATCCGATTCTGAGGGAGATGAATACACCTGTTCCTGCGATAAAGCAGCTGCCGGAGCAGTCCCAGAGCAACGGCTACAAGGCGGACCACGACCAGGAGCTCTCCGAGAGCGCGGACGACGAGGACGACGAAGACGAGATGCTTGACAGCGATGACTTTCTCAGCGTTAAGCCGAGCTCCCTGGTCATTGACGAGGACGCCGATGGTGATGGCGATTGTGAATCCGACGGCGATGTGGAGATGGTGCCGCTGGAAGTGCGCACGCCCTTGCGCTCGTCCTCCTAGGACTCCTACGATACCAGGCATACCGCTTCCGTTGATTGATTTATAAGATTTTGTTGCACCGGCTTCGGCCCCTTCGGGTATTATGTTTATAGGTAGTATTTATTCTTTAAGCCGATATGAACTCGATTTGTTTGTTTTTCGATTCCTCATCCAATAAATGATCCCTCTAGATATGTACACCATCCTGACTATTTTCTTGGGTAAACAAACAACCTACCTATTCCTCCGGCGAAGGTTCGGGTTCTGCGGGCACAACTATGGTGCCATCCACTTCGAAGAGAACATGGCCGAACAACTGGGTCACCTCAACGAGCTGCTGGAACTGCTCCATGTTCTCGTAGCGCAGGTTGTTCACCTCCTGGTAGTTCTTCAGCGAGGTCAGCAGTTCGTGATCGGAGAGATCTCCATCCTTTTTCAGGATTATCATCAGAGCCTTCAGCTCCTTTACACTCAGCTTAAGGAACGAGTTGTCCTCGAGCACCTGGGTGGCTACGGGAAGAATTTTCTGGAAAGGCATGGGGATTAAGGGAGATAAAAGTGTGGAAATTCATACTTTCGCCACGAGATCCATCAGTGCCGGATGGTGGTGCTCGCTGGCCAGTTGGAAGACTTGCAGAACCACCTCCATAGGCCACTCCTGGTGGGCCAGCTTGTCGATGTAGCAGTCGATGAAGTCCAGCATCTCGTAGCGCTCGGCCAGCAGCATGAGGTCACCGCACATGTCAATGGTCAACGCATTGCACACCTCGTACGTGTAGATGTAGAGGAGCAGCGCCTCGTAGGCGGTGGGAGATGCGTCGTCCACGCTGATCACTCGCTTGTTCTTCTGGAACTCGGGATCCCTGATCAGGCGCTCGAACTCCGCGGAGGCGGAGATGAGCATCACCTGGTGGCAGCGGAAGATGCATGGACAACGCTTGCCCTCCTTCAACTTGTCCGGTTGCGAAACATGGAGCTCGCAGTCCGACTTTTGGCCATTTCGCAACAGGTCCAGGCGACGTAGCTTGCAGTTCATAGTGACTGGGGATTTTTTGGGGGCTTTGCTCTCACATAGCACAAAATTTGGAATTCGAAATTGGGGTTCCCCTGGCAGGAATGTCAGACTCTGAGAAGGAGGCCGCCGGCAAAGCCCTCCAGGGAAGCACCAATCGGTGGGCAGACCTGGAGGAGGAGGATGAGGCGGACGCCCAGGGAGGGATCCAGAACTTGAAACCAGTGCGCAGTTCCAGCTTGGGACCGGAACTCGTGGTGCCCAGAACGACAGTTGCATCGAATGTTGAGGAGGATTTCCCATTGGGTTCTCCAAATGATGGATCCAAGCGCGCGACAAGTAGAAACCGCCGACTGGAATACTTTCGCAGTGGAGCCGATGCCGATTGCCAGGTGCACGTCCTGAGCAACTGCCCTCAATCCGATGAGCCGGCGGCCAGTGTGTGCTACAAGAAGTTTGGCTGCCATCGGATCTTCCTGGCCACCGCCTCCGACAAACTGGAGCAGGACGTGTACCAGAACAAAGACTGGAACGGCGTACTCCAGATAAATGGGGTTTCGCCCGAGAGCGTGGAGATCTTCCTGGAGTTCATATACACCTTCGAGGTGACCTCGCCGCTGGTCCAGCTGAAGCTGGTGGGGGATATATTCATCCTGTCCTGCGCCTACAACATGCCGGAGCTCCTCCGCTCCTTTGCCGAGAAACTGAAGGAGCAGGAATGGCCTCTGGATGACATCTTCCCGGCCTTCGACCTGGCATTCCGGCATAACATCATCGATGTGGAGCGCGTTTGCATCGAGGTGAGTAGATTGGAATACACAATGGAGTCTTACTAACTTAGTTATCCTTTAGAAAATCATAGAGGAAGGCGCATCTTTGATCCAGGAACCCAGTTTGATGAAACTCCCGGTCTATGCCCTAAACTTCGCAATCCAGCACTGGCTGGTGACGGATGCAGTGCCTCCAGATGAGCTCATCAATATTTTGAAGCAGTACCAGGAGATGAATGAGATTACATTCGCCAACACGCAAAAATTTCCGCATTTCACCAAGATTATCAAGTATTTCCCCAATGTTCTACTGGACGCCGAAGGATTCATCAATCAAAACTAGAAAACTAAGTGGAACCCCCAAAGCTTCGCGCATAAAAACCCAAGAATTTTTGAAAATAATGCAATAAAATATTAGCCTCCAATAGATTTGTATTGCGTATCTTTTGCATATGGCAAACTGGAAGCTCATCTAAGGACTAAGTTATAATATTCAATAATTTCCTATTGAATAAAAGCGACCAAAATTATAGATGCATTTTTCAAAAAGTTAAACGGGCAGTGCTGCCAACCGGTTGCACCACCCACGACGGTATTTTCGAATGCGCCATTTTCGGTATTTTCCGGCAGATACCAGCCAAGAAGCGAACGCGTTATGCGAGGGCCGCATTTGGTACACTGGTGCGCCATTTTACTCGCATAAAGCCGAAAATTCACACAGTGGCCAGAAAGCGAAAAATTGCACAGTGCAAAAAGGTGTTTGGTAATTGATGAAAAGTTTTGCGCGTACCGTGAACCGACCGTTAATGATGTGCCCGCACGCGCAGCGGTGAAAGGCAGTTAATTCGCCTGTGGAGACGCGCTCACCACAACAAACTCGTGCTGTCCGAAAAAAAAAGTCGGCGCTCGGATTGCGGATTATCGAAGTACCGTACGGCAAGGCAGCAAAAAAAGTACGGAAAAGCCGCCCATGCAACGCGGCCAAAAAAGATAATGCAAGTGCAGTAATATTAATTGCCTGGCAGAGCGGCGCATACAGACACACTCCTCCTTTTTTTCCCCCCTTTTTTTTCTCTCTGGAGGCGCATGTTTTGTTTTTTCGTGCACTGTACCGTGGGCTCGGTGTGTGTTTGTGTGCGTCGGTGTGCCTGTGCGTGTGTGTGTACACATTTTAGGCGGCAATGGTGTGGGGCCCTGGCCAGCCGATAGTCCGCCGCGCCGCGAATGTTATCGATAGAAGAGCCCTAACCATTTGTTGTTTGTTTTCCTATTGTTGCAGTTTTCATGTCTATATAAACAAACGCATAGCGAAAGTCGGTTAAAAAATCAAGCAGCGAAATGGAGGAGATATCCAGTTTGGACTCGTTCGGCGCCGATTCCAATGCGCGACCGGAGTCGGCCACCCCTAGGTCGGAGGAACAACAGGATCAAGATCGAGAACAGACTACGGCGACAGCCAGTGAAACTCTGGATACGCCCGCCTCGCCACCAGCGGAGGATGCAGCTGCACAGGAAAGCAAACCGCCAACGGGCGACGCCGCCAAGGAGGGGGATGACGACTTCGAACAGATCTCCGAGGGATCACTTGACGCCGATGATAACCAGTCGCGGGATAAGGCGGCCAGTACACCAGCGGATCCCGTGGATGCGGAGGAGCCCGCTGAGGAGCCAACGCCCAACGAGGAGCCTCAAGGCGGTGAGGATGAGCAGCCACAAACAGAAGCCGTCAGGGTAGATCCACAGGAAGAGCCAGAGGAGGCGGAGGAGGAGACTGATGCTCTCCAGGCCACTGCGGAGGAGGTGGAGGCAGCTGCTGCCGAAGCAGACGCTGTCGACGGCGGTCCCGCTTCACCCGAGGCAATGGATGTGGATGAAGGGGAAGGCGAGGCGGATGCAGAAGGTGAAGCTGAGCAGGAAGCAGAAGACGACGCAGCTCTGGAGCGAGAGGCGGCAGATGATGTAGATATGCAGTCCGTGGGCGCAGACTCACACCAGGCGGAGGATGCAGAGCCACCGGAGGGCCGGGATGAGGTGGACACAAGCCTAGAGGAACAGGACAATGGCCACGATCCTGAGAAAGATGCGCCCGCCGATGAAGATGATCCGGATGCAGAAGGAGATGCGGAATCGGAGCAGGTGGATGAAAATGCGGAGGAAACCGGTGAAGCCGAACATGGGGATGGTAAGTCTTAGTACTTCTTTGATGAATGTTTATGAAAAGACTTAATGAATGAACTATCTACATTACAGACACAGTGGAAAATGTTTTGGAGCCAGAGGAATCAGATGTTTGCCTCATTCCCGACGATCAAGAGACGGAAGTGACTGAAGCTGAAAAGGAACTGGCCCGCGAGAACGCCGAGAAGGCCGCCGAAGAGGAGGAAGCCGAGGAGCGGCAAGCCAAGACTCCCGATAACGATGGAAAGTCCCCTGCAGATGCCGCCGCCGATGCAGAAGACGACAGTGCAGCTGCCGTTGACGCCACCGACGAATCCCCAACCACGCCAACAGGTAAGTGCTCCACACTTAGACTTGAAATGCCCTATCCCACATCTACTCTATCGATTTTGCCTGCAGATGCTCAAGCTGGAGCTAAGTCGGCGGCAACAGGCATTGCAGAAGGTGAGCAGATTGGGTTCATTCCTGGGCAAAACTCACTAACTGCTTTATTCAACTGCATTCTATTGTTTTAATTCTTGCTTTAAATTTAGTTTGTTATTACAAAAATGGCTTCGAGCATACGAAATGATTGCTTTTGAAAAAAAAAAAAATTCAGTTTGACCCTTAGTTTGTAGTTTATCTATGAATTCGCATTTATATTGGTTGCCTATGCTTATTTGCAACACGAAATTGAATGATCCACCTGTTGCTTGTGCCTAAACTAATGAAAATCCCCTTTTCCTGCCAGCAGATGGAGTAGATGCAGCAGCTAACGAAGAGGAGGCCGGTGGCGATGTTCCCGATCCCGACGAGCCCACAGCCGAGGAATCCTCCAGTGCCGGAGCGGGTGAACCTGGTTCCACGCCGAAAATCATCATTAGTTGGATCGTTGGCAGCGTACAGAAGTGCAAACAGTGCGGCGATGAAAAAAATTGTGGGTTCCGGTATAGGAGTCCAGAGGAGACAGAAGAAAAGGATAAGGAGAAGGAAAAGGATAAGGCAGAGGAGAACGCTGAGGAGGAGGAGGAGGAGGCTCGGCAAAAGCCTGCTGCTCCCAGCGGGTTCGAGTACATCTGCGACACCGCCTGTGTCGACGCCCTGCTAGACGATCAACCCGGCAAGTACTTTGTGCGCCGCAAGAAGTTCCTGGTCGAGGAAGTGGTTCGAGAAGAAGGCGCCGACGAAGCGGAGGCGAGCGCTGATGGCGAGGGCGAAGATGCCGAGGAGGAAGCTACTCCAGCCAACACGCAAGATTGCCTGCAATGCAAGGATAAGATGCGGTGCAAGTACTTCATCAAGCAGGACCAGGACTGCTTCTACATCTGCAATGACGATTGTTTCAATCTGCTCAACGCTGAGGAGCCAGAGAAATTCAAGCTGAAGCGGCATTCGATTCGAGTGCGCAACATTGGGGCCACAACGCTACAGCCACCACAAAACTCGCCCAGCAAACGGACCGACGGCAGCGTGGTGGCCCGCACGGTGGAGGAGGCAGAGACGGCGCGCCTGGACAGGATCGAAAGCTTTCGAAGGCGCTGCGCCGACTGCGAGGCGGATATCAATACGGACGAGAAGCAGCTCATGTGGGAGACCATGGACTTCTGCAATGAGGTGTGCCTGGGCAGCTATCAGCGCACCATTGGCTCCACCTGCGAGACCTGCAAGCAGGAGGTGAGCTCCATAGCGCTTGGCAAGTACTGCGTGCGATTCGGTTTCGATGTGCGGCAGTTCTGCTGCGCCGGCTGCCTTAACACCTTTAAGAAGGGTCTAAAGACGTGCTCCTGCTGCCAGAAGGACATCAGCGGCGGGCAGGAGGGATTCCTCGCCCCGGTGGGTGACAAGGATCAGTTCAAGGACTTCTGCTCGCAACCCTGCCTCCGTCGCTACGAAAGCATGTGCAATCCTCGACGAAAACTGCGCACCGATGTCTGCGGTGTGTGCAACAACCAGAAACCAGTGAGGGTGGAGATGCTGCTGGAGGACAGAGAGCACTACTTCTGCTCGAATCCCTGCTTCTCGGCCTTTAAGTTTGTGAGCAACGTGAACGCCGATCCGTGCGCCATGTGCTCCAAATACTTTGAGCGGCGGAGCGCCGAGTCCTACACCATCTACAACGAACAGCAGTCACCGAAGGTCTTCTGCTCTCGGGTCTGCATCAACGTGTACATCATCGTCAACAGGCACATCGTCTCCTGCCAGTGGTGCAAGGTGAAGAAGTACAACTTTGACATGATCTACCAGATTGGTGGGCCGCACGATCAGGAGACGCTCACCTGCTCCATCAACTGCCTGACCATGCACGGCGTTAGCTGCAACATCTCCGCCAGGGCGGTGACCAAATGCGACAATTGCTCCAACTTCAATACGCCCCAGTATCATTTGACCATGTCGGATGCTTCCATGCGCAACTTCTGCACCTACCAGTGTGTGATGCAGTTCCAGAATCAGTTCGCCCGCGCTCCCCTCACGCTGGACAGCGACCTGCCGCCCAGCAGCAGCCCCGGCAGCTCCAAGTCCCAGCAGCAATCCAATCGAGGCAGCAAGAACGCGGCACCATTTCCCACGGGTCTGCCCAAACGTGTCAAACTGAAGCTCTCCCACGTGAGTCAAAAACTAAATAATAAACTAAAAGGGTATACACTCTGTTTTTTTTTTTAATTTTACAAACTAATAGTAGCCATGCAATAAGTGTTAAAATATTAAACATAAACGAAGTGTTTTTTGGAGTTACCTGCTCGCTTGATTATTAATCCATTTACTTCAATTTGGCTTTCAATTCAAGTTTCAATTGCAATCTTAATTTCATTCAATGCACATTAAAATAAAAAATAACGTAAATTAATTAATTATCATACCTACGTTTTATATAATTAATGTCCCCCGGTAATTGCAGACTGGAAAAGGTGGCGTTGGAGGCAAGAAATCCGGCTCGGGCACCATGCTACCGGTTATATCCACGGTGCAATCGCTCGCCAGCGGCGAAACCGAAGCCCGGATTGGCAATCTGACGGTTCGTCGGAAGCGTGGACGTCCCCGGGAATCGGGAACCTCATCCCCGCCGCTGTCCATGCCGGGTGTCCATCCGCCAGCACCGCGAGGAAGGCCACGCAAGCACGTTGTGGACTACTCGGCGCGTTCACCATCGCCCACTATGTCAGGCGGCAGCTCCCACATGGGCATTCCAGGCAGGCGAAATACTACCACGACTATGGACTTCGGGCCGGCTACGGTAACGGAGACCAAGATCATCACAGTGCCACCATATCCCAAGTCTGTGCGAAACGTGAACATAAGCTGTAAGCCCTTAACGGTGACCCAGGGCGAGCAGTGTAGTCCGGATGTGCGGGATTGCGCCACCCAGACGGAGAAGGACTACTCCAACAAGGTGCTCATCCCGGTTCCGGTGCCCATCTTCGTGCCGCAACCCATGTACATGTACTCGGCTCCGTTCCCCGTACCAGTGCCCATTCCGCTGCCAATCCCGGTGCCTATTTTCATACCCACCACGCGCAACACGGCGCAAGGTATTCTTAAGGAGATCAAAAAGATACAGGACAAGATGCCAGAGGATCCTCTGGAGGCGGAGTTGCTTATGATGGCCGAGATGGTGGCAGAGGAGAAGCACGAATCGGACTCCGATTCGGACAACGAGATCAAGCCGGATCCGGGCCTGGTCACTCTGCAGTACCAGAACACCCTCGAGTCCGTCGCCCAGCAGCAGCAACAACAGCAAGTGGTGGACGTCAGCGGAGCCGGACATAATCCCTACGGCGACGATATGCTGCAGATAGCCCTCAAGATGGCCACAGGCGACTACGACAATCATCACCAGACCTCGACGGTGGATCTGGAAACGTCGATGACGGCGAATACGATCAGCAGCCAGTCGCCGATGGGTCACGACGGCATGGGTCAAATGGGAGTACATCATCTCGACCAGCAGCATCACATGCTTGATGCCACGCAGCGGTGAGTTAAGAGGGATGGCAATCAGAGATCAATA
This sequence comes from Drosophila simulans, assembly GCF_016746395.2. Classification (NCBI taxonomy): domain Eukaryota; kingdom Metazoa; phylum Arthropoda; class Insecta; order Diptera; family Drosophilidae; genus Drosophila; species Drosophila simulans. The sequence continues at coordinate 23,440,690 of NC_052523.2, read as the reverse complement.
CTCATGTACTTCAATTGTATTACTTTCAGAACACCACGTGGACGCAAGCGCGGCGTAGGCGTCGTCATGGACACACCCAACCGCAATAGCCGCTCGCCGGTGAAGAGGCAGCGCGGCGGCGAGATGGATCACTCGGCCCTGCAGCAGCAGTCGCAGCAGGCACAGCAGCCGCAGGAGAAGCCCGACGCCCAGATGTTCCTGAAATACACCTTCGGGGTGAACGCATGGAAGCAGTGGGTGATGACCAAGAACGCGGACATCGAGAAGAGCTCCATGCGCCGGCGGCCCTTCAAGACGGAGCTGCTTCAAATGACCGCCGACGAGTTGAACTACTCGCTTTGCCTCTTCGTCAAGGAAGTGCGCAAGCCCAACGGGACGGAATACGCGCCGGACACCATCTACTACCTTGTGTTGGGTATGTAGTTACTCCGGGCTTACACATGTACCATTTGATTTTATTCGAATCTCTTTCTTCAGGCATTCAGCAATATCTGTATGTGAATGGACGCATAGACAACATATTCTATGATCCGTACTACGAGCGGTTTACCGAGTGCCTTGACGAGGTGGCGCGCAAGTTCTCCGTGCTTTACAACGATTCGCGTAAGTTGAATCAACTTGAAATGAGCCAGTTCCAGCGTAATCGCATCTTTATACACCTTCACAGAATACATTGTCACTCGCGTGGAGGAGGAGCACTTGTGGGAGTGCAAGCAACTGGGCGCCCATTCGCCGCATGTTCTGCTGAGCACGCTGATGTTCTTTAACACCAAGCACTTCAATCTGACGGTAGGAGTAAACGATGATGCGTTTGTTGACCTGCGCTAAATTCCGTTTGGTTTTTCAGACCGTGGAGGAGCACATGCAGTTATCCTTCTCGCACATAATGAAGCACTGGAAGCGCTCATCACAGAATTCAAAAGTTCCTGGCTCACGAAACGTGCTCTTACGATTCTATCCACCGCAGGCGGGTCTGGGTAAGTCCTCAACTTTGCTTGGGATGCACAGAAACTGAGCTCTTTCTTGCCTTTTTTCAAACAGATGCCAATCCGCGGAAGAAGAAAGTCTACGAGCAGCAGGAGAATGAGGAGAATCCGCTGCGCTGTCCCGTCCGCCTTTACGAATTTTATCTCTCCAAATGGTTAGTTAGTATGCATGAATACCTAATGGCATAGATTGCTTATCGTTGTACGTACGTTTGTTTAACAGCCCGGAGAGCGTGAAGACCCGCAACGATGTCTTTTATCTGCAGCCGGAGCGCTCGTGTGTGCCCGACTCGCCGGTTTGGTACTCGACGCAGGCTCTGGGGCAGGACGCACTGCAGCGGATGCTGCACCGCGTCAAGATGGTCAAGGAAATCAACATAGCGCTACTAACGACTTAATGTTTAGTTAGGCAGTTATATCATTGTGTACGCGCACGGCTTGTCCTGCAATGACACCCGGAGGACGATTCTTCGGCTTGGTGCTTAGCACATGTTTGTTTGCGGGCAAAACCAAATAGGACTAACCTAGGAGCGAGAGTTGTGCTATATTATAAATTGTTTTAAACTTATTTGTACGCCTATTTCGATTGTCTCCAGTTGCGATAAGGTTGATGGAGGTGACCTTGTATAAAATGTGAACGCCAACCAAGCACATCTCACTTTCGATTGACTAAACTTAATCTAGGAATCAACAAATCCGAGCAGCAATACACACAACTAAACTTAACACCCACTCACACACGCACACGCACACTCATGTAGACACCCGAGACATTTTCATTAGTTTTAGGATGGTAAGATCGTAAGCCAGACAACCAGGCATCTTTAGTCATTACTTAGATTGTTTAGGCGATAAGGCAAGAGCGATGTGGTGCCCGGCCGGATAAACGGATGCGGATGCGGATAAGTGCATGTATGTATGTACATAGATTGACGATGGATGACCAGACAATGTGTACCATGTGGGCTGTACATAGGATGCGAACCTTAACAATTAGCCGCGCTGTTGTTGTAAGTGTTGAATTGTAAAATGCTGTACACCTTAACTGCAAGATCGAAGTGCATGTACATGTCTATATATAAATACATACATACTTTCAATGAATCCAGATGGTTTTTATTTGCTCAAAATTGGAGTATTTCCCGATTTATATCTGTATTATACAATAATAAAATATGCAGACCCGTTCAAATCCCGCACTTGTTTGTGAGAATCGCAAGCTCGCAACTTTCACAAATGATTTCAGTTTATTGACACAAAAGTTATGCAGCACTTTAATACATATAATTTAGATGGTTGGTTGCAACACACCCTTTAGCTATCGTAATACAAAACAGATGGAACTAAAATAAGATACAGTGTCGGCCCGAGTACGTTGTTGCTTTCTGTGCAGACGGTGTCGCTTGGTCATGTGGCCCAGTGATGCAGAGACCGGTCTGGTTAGCCATTGTCGTCCAGGGCTGAAGGCGCATTCGATGAGGCTTTTTGTTTGATGTCTTTTGTTATTATATATTCGCTCGCTCAACTGCCATCCATTACCACTCGGCGTCGCCATTCGATTTCTGGAACACGTAGTCCTTGCCGCGCATGTTCATGATGCCATCTTTGAGATAGAATTTCCATTTGTTTCGCGACCTGGTGATCTGCGGAGCAGAGTTCAAACAGACATATAAGCTGCAACTCATTAGAACTTACCTTATCGTACTGACAAACAATCACGTTATCTGTGTCAAACATTTCGGCAGAGTCTTCGTCGGTGACATCGTCTTCGCTGTTGAGCGGCTCCTCCTCGGCAGCATCCTCGTGCTCCGCATCCTCGTCATCGTCCTTGTCTAGGTCATCGTCGTCGTCGTTGTCGATGTTGTCGTCGCTCTCCTCGCTTTCATCCTCATCGGAGGAGTCCAGGGCACCGTCCAGTTGCTTGGCAGCGGCTAGACTTTCTAATATCACAGAATAATTGTTATAAGTAGGCGGGCGGCTGGAAAGGATTTGAGTCTGCTTACTCTGGTGATTGGCGCTGCTCAGTGCTGCGTTTACATGCTGCTGCAGCACAGACGAGGCCAACGTGGTGGGCAAGGACATAATGGATGAAATCAGGTGGGCCGTCAGTATTTGAGTCAACTGATTCTCCTGCAGCGCTGAGGCAGGCACTTGTATGGTAAGCACTCGAGATTCCGAACTGGCAGAGCCGGCTGGCGATGGCAGCGTGATCTGTGAAGTTAAGTGAATTAAGCTCGATTCCCATGTTGTAATCTGCACTTAACTCACGTTAACTGGCATAATGCGGTTGGGGTCCAGCGTGGCCACAATTGGAATGGAACCCTGTCCACTGCTCGCCGCCTGCTGCTGTTTCTGCATCATGGCTGCTCCCGAGGTAGGATGCAGTGGCGGCGGATTCTGTGAGTTAACTTCCTGCTTGATGGGCACCAGCCCGTTCCTCATGCCGCTGCCGGCGGCCATACCAGCGGACGACTTGAGCCCCACCATCGAGGACATGGAGCTACTGCCGCCCATATGTTGGTGTGATGTGACCGCGGTTGCGGCGGCGGCCTTCTTAGCCTTGGCATTCGCTGCCTGCAAATGAATAGAGGATTAGTGGACTTGATTCTGGAAATTCTCCCGCAGACAGATGGCTTTACCTTGTGGCTCTGCATTCGAAACTTGCGTTTGGATGTGAGGGCGCATGAATATGAATGGTTTTTTGAATGGATTTTGATGATGTGCAAATAGCAGCGCATTAGTCGATGTTGTTGGTGAGGCGCGTTGCATTGTAGTGGTTCAAGTGGTGGAGCATACGGAAGATAAAGCAAGATATCTTAGTTGGAAATGTCATTGGGATGAAGATATCACACATTGTAAGGACCCACTTAAGGACTATGTTAGGCAGACACAAGGATTCTCGACCCTAACCCTAGGGCTCCGTTTCGCTTACCTTTGGATTGTTGGCCACGATGGGCGGCGGATGGGAGCCATCGCCGGAGTCCGGGCTCAGCTCGACGGCCTTGCTGGCGAGCAACTTGTTGCGCCAGACCTGCTTCATCTCCTGCAGCACCTGCTCGTCGACGCCCTCGTCCAGGAACGCGTCCCGCACATTTGTGATGACGTCCTCGATCACGGCATGGTACACCTTCAGCTGCGGGCGAGAGGGGATGCGGTTAATTGTGTATAATTAAATTTGAAATGCACGACAAATCTGGGCTTGTGTTGACTTAAACACTCATTATATTATCGCGGCTCAACTCCACGCTATTAGCGCCTGAACAGTTGAGGGTAAAACAATAGGGATTGCTTCGGATACAACCGAAAAAATCCACGGAGAAAGTAAAGGGCAAGACGCTATAGAAGTTGAAAATGTGGCGCACAGTATGTGGTGTGCCTTTTTGAGCTCCCATTAAAATTCAGACGCAGCTGTAATGTGAATATGCAAAACGCTAATGAGGTATGTAAATTATTTGTTTGCGAAGAATGTTGCAGTGCACATATCTATATACATAGATACCGTGCATATATGTATATATATGTACATTGTACATATATGTACACCGGTACGCCAATTGCTTGTTTTACTAGTAGTTCGTTTTGCGTTATCAGCGGGCGATAAGGAAGGAGGCCCCGACTTGCAGATAATAGCACAAGCTACGCAGCGTGTATTACTGCTAAATATAACCCCCCGCCATGGGAGTTCCAAGTGCTCCGCGGAAAAGCCGAAAATCGAAAAATCCAGAGGGCAAGAAACAACAAGACTGCAAGGCAACGAACGCACCAATACAACGACAGCCAGACAGATACGCACTCGCACGCACACACATGCACACTCGAGAGGTTGCAGTTTCGGTATCTCGGATTTCAGCAGTAGTAACTATCGTTTTGTAGTAACTACCATGACCACTGGGAAAGCTTTCACTTTCCCGCGTGAGCGGCGGAAGGAGGTGGAGCTGGAGGAAATGGAGAAACTCCTTGGTAGGATGCCATCCATATGTCGGATGCAATGGAGCCACCGCCGCTGACACAATTACCGGATCTCGGGGATCTTGACGGACACTCACCACCGATGTCTGGCACAGCGCCATTTGGACCTTTTTCTCCGCCAGCTTGAGGCTTTTCCGTTCGCTGGTGGTGGGCTAATTGACGTATTTGATGAATTATAAATGGGCGAAGCGAAGAAATAGCGATAGCAATGCGTTCGTGACGATGGTAGGCGGAGCAGTGTGGCCAGCTGGAGAGACGCCTGAAAACGACGCAAGACCAGCAAACTGCACGGCGCATTTGGTCACACCATGCTTGCATTTGGTCTTCTTTAAAGATATTTTGATAAACAAAGTTTGGTCTTCTTTAAAGATATTTTGATAAACAAAATAATGTGCATATTAAAGAAAATATGTAGAAAATATGTAGATAAACCAAAAATCGAGCATTTTAAATAGTTCCTCTGCTTTCTATTAAGTTATGAATTTTAAGTACCTACAACTGTTTCCAGTGTATAATTTGCCAGACATTGGCAGCGTTGCCAGACTGCTTCGCTCTGTTAAGCTGCCATCACTTGTTGTGTTGCTGTAAGCCGCACTGTTAACAAGTCATCCGCAGGTTTTCATCGAATCGAGTTGGGAATTTACCCAAAAGCGATTTTCGTTTCGCTGCAACAGGTTACCAGCGTCGCCAACCCCTCATCCCACGGGCACTCTTGCATCCGGAGCCGCATGAATCAGTCGCAACCGGTTGAACCGCTCGCCCAACAGTGAAAGATGAGTGGCGTCCAGACCGCCGAGGCTGAGGCGCAGGCCCAAAACCAAGCGAATGGCAACAGGACCAGGTCGCGCTCCCACTTGGACAACACAATGGCCATCCGACTGCTGCCGTTGCCCGTGCGAGCCCAGCTATGTGCCCACTTGGATGCCCTGGACGTGTGGCAGCAGCTGGCCACGGCCGTTAAACTCTATCCCGACCAGGTGGAGCAGATAAGCAGCCAGAAACAGCGCGGCCGCTCAGCCTCCAATGAGTTTCTCAACATTTGGGGAGGCCAGTACAATCACACGGTGCAAACGTTGTTTGCTTTGTTCAAAAAGTGAGTCAGTTTGAGATAATAACCGCCGAGATCCCAGAAATGACTTCTCTTTCCTTAGATTGAAGCTGCACAATGCCATGCGTCTGATCAAAGACTACGTTAGCGAGGATCTGCACAAGTACATACCCAGGAGCGTGCCCACCATCAGCGAGCTGCGCGCTGCTCCCGATTCCAGTGCCAAAGTGGACAATGGCCCGCCGTTTCCCTCCTCCTCGGGCGTCAGCAACTCAAACAACAATCGCACCAGCACAACGGCAACGGAGGAGATTCCCAGCCTGGAGTCCCTGGGCAATATACACATAAGCACGGTCCAGAGGGCAGCCGAATCCTTGCTGGAGATCGATTATGCGGAGCTGGAAAACGCCACGGACGGCTGGAGCCCGGATAATCGACTGGGACAGGGCGGATTTGGCGACGTGTACCGCGGCAAATGGAAGCAACTGGACGTGGCCATCAAGGTGATGAACTACCGCAGTCCCAACATCGACCAGAAAATGGTGGAGCTGCAGCAAAGCTACAACGAACTCAAGTATTTAAACAGCATCCGGCACGACAACATCCTGGCCCTCTACGGATACAGCATCAAAGGTGGAAAGCCGTGTCTTGTCTACCAGCTAATGAAGGGCGGTTCCCTGGAGGCTCGTCTACGAGCTCATAAGGCACAAAACCCACTACCAGCACTCACCTGGCAGCAGCGGTTTAGCATCAGCCTCGGCACAGCTAGGTGGGATTTATCGTATCTTTAGTCGTAACAACCTACTTTAACTTTTCATTTCGTGTCCACAGAGGCATCTACTTCCTGCACACGGCGCGAGGTACTCCGCTGATCCATGGAGACATCAAGCCGGCCAACATCTTGCTCGATCAATGTCTGCTGCCAAAAATCGGAGACTTTGGGCTGGTGCGCGAGGGTCCCAAGTCCTTGGACGCTGTGGTGGAAGTGAACAAAGTTTTCGGCACCAAGATCTACCTGCCACCGGAGTTCCGCAACTTCAGACAACTCAGCACGGGCGTGGACGTCTACAGCTTCGGCATTGTGCTGTTGGAGGTGTTCACGGGTCGTCAGGTGACGGATCGTGTGCCGGAAAACGAGACGAAGAAGAATTTGCTGGACTACGTCAAACAGCAGTGGCGGCAAAACCGGAAGGAGCTGCTGGAGAAGCACTTGGCAGCACCGATGGGCAAGGAGCTGGACATGTGCATGTGCGCCATCGAGGCGGGCTTGCACTGTACAGCCCTGGATCCGCAGGATCGTCCATCCATGCACGCGGTGCTCAAGCGTTTCGAGCCATTTGTTACCGACTAGATGTGCCTTATTATAATGTGACCAAGACGAACTTAAAATGCTCGAAGGACCATTTCCACATTTTGTGATCAATCGCAATATATGTTTTTATCTTTAACATTCCGAAGAAAAATTCCATAAAGACTTATTGTTATGCTAAAATTGTAAATGCTTAAACTATTGTTAATTAAAATTTTTTTACACTTAATTATTAGTTTGATGTTAAAAAAAACTAAATTTAAGATATGCCCGAAATCGGTGATTTAAAACTCAAACTACTCAAGCGACGTGGCCAGTGGAGCTACGTTTTGATTTTAGCGTCATTTCGGTTATAACTATTTTCATTTTCGCAACACAATCATCGCAAAATAATATTGTTTTTATTCGTGGCGAAGAATTCCGGCTCTACCCATTGACACGAATCAATTTTATAGATATAGCTTTTAGCACGTGATAAATTTTCAATTTTTAATCAAGGACGACCAGCAGACAAGGCAATGAATTTAAAAAATTCCAAGTTTTTCAAGAGGATTCAGGAGCTGCGCCACTTCTCCAAGGAGAAAATTCGGAAGGATCGCGAAAAGAGGACACACGTTGTTCGCGCCCTGGACATGGCTCTTAATGAGCAGCCGTGCTTGGACCGGGAATGGTTCAGTCCGGAGCAATCACCGCCACTGCAGCCCATGTCCCCACGCCGCCGGATGAAGAAGACCCGGTGCCTCAAGAGGAGGGCAGCCGCCGGCAAGCAAGTGGGTGATAACTCCCCATATTACGGACCATCTTCTGGCGAAAACAGTCCAATGCCTGCTGACGAAGCCAAACTGCAGGGCTTCATTCAACTGAACAACAAGACCTACCGAGTGGAATGCCCCACTCGGGTGCTCAATCCTCCCATGAACGTCGACGAGGAGCGGCCAGCCAGGTGATCTTCCTTAGCTTTGGCTTTGTATAACGCTTCTAACATAATCCTCCAGCGAAACCAAGAGTACCATCTGCGTGTCCAACTCGCGCTACGCCATGATTGGGAAGATCTCCAAGACGCTGGGCTACAAGTTGGTCAAGGAGTCCAAGATGTGGAACATCCTCTGGTCGGATTCGTTTCCCGGCGTGGAGCTATTCAAGAACATGAAGCGCTTCCAGCAGATCAATCACTTTCCGGGCATGATCGAGATCTGTCGCAAGGATCTCCTCTCGCGGAATCTAAACCGGATGCTAAAGATCTTTCCGCAGGACTACAAGATCTTTCCCAAGACCTGGATGCTGCCGGCGGAGTGAGTAAGCCCCAACCTCACACTGAAGGTGCTAATCATTGATTGCAACGATTTCAGCTATGGAGATGCCATGAACTACGCGCTCAATCACAAGCGCACGTTCATCCTGAAACCGGATTCTGGTGCCCAGGGTCGTGGCATCTGGCTGACAAACGACCTGAAGACCATAGGTCCTCACGAGCGCCTCATCTGCCAAACGTACATAAACAGGGTAAAGTAGCCCCTGTACCTCCGGAATCCTAACCATCGCATCCACTTTTTCAGCCCCTGCTCATCGATGGCTACAAGTTCGATCTGCGTGTCTACACATTGATTACCTCCGTGGATCCCCTGCGCATCTTCGTGTACAACGAGGGATTGGCCAGATTTGCCACGAACAAGTACGTGGAGCCCACGCCCGGAAACGCCAACGATCTGTACATGCACTTGACCAACTACTCGGTGAACAAGCGGAACTCGCATTACGAACTGTGCGACAACGATGACTGTGGCAGCAAGAGGAAGCTGAGCGCCATCAACACTTGGATGCGGCGGCACAACTACGATGTGGAGGAGTTCTGGAGCAATGTGGACGACGTGATCATTAAGACGGTGCTGAGCGCGTGGCCAGTGCTGAAACACAACTACCATGCCTGCTTTCCGGGTCACGACAAGATCCAGGCCTGCTTCGAGATCCTCGGCTTCGACATCCTGGTGGACTGGAAGCTGAAGCCCTACATCCTCGAGGTCAACCACTCGCCTAGTTTCCATACCAACGAGCAGGTGGACAGGGAGGTAAAGCGACCGCTCATCCGGGACACCTTGAACTTGGTTAGCACGGTCCTGGCGGACAAGAGGCAGATTCTGAAGGAGGATCGCAAGCGGGTCAAGCAGCGACTGCTCAAGATCAGGGGAGACCCGTAAGGAGACTCGATCATCATCATCGGTAACCCACATATGTACATATTTTAAATTTCCAGACCAGTACAACGTCCGCGTCTTGGTGGCGGCACCTCCAAGCCCAAAATTGATGCCCAGAAGGGCAGTCCGGATGCCCAGCCCGTGGATGTTGAACCCGAAGCTGAGGACCATGGCCCACTGGCCCAGCAAATCGCCTGGGAGGAGAGTCATTTGGGCAATTTCAGGAAGATAATGCCGCCACCAGACCTGAGCAAGCTGGACTACTACACTCGCTTCTATGCGCAGTCGAACCAGGTGTCCATCTTTGCGGAGACGGCGGCCAGTAAAAAGCGCGAGGATCTCGCGCGCAAGATGCGCATCCAGATCGAGGAGAAGAAGGCCAAGCAGCAGCAGATGCTGAACGGGAAGGCCAAGCGGGATGCTAGGAAACGACACACCGTGCTGCTGCCGCGGGCGGTGCGCGAGAGGAACAGGATGAACCTCTTCCGGCTGAGGGAGAACTGGTCGCCGGGCTTCATATCGGATGCGGAGGAGCGACTGCGCCACACCTGGCTGCACATGCGGGCGGAGGCGATACGAATGCTAAAGATCACCGAAAATGTAAGTCGGTTCACTTCCAAGAAAAAAGATACATTTACATTTAGAGGAGATACTCGTCCACAGATCTACAGCAATCTCTACGAAACTGGACTCCTGACCAACACGGACATGGTCGTCTATCCGCATCTCTACCACAACTTGCAGCACGGCTACGACATCAAACATGTTCCATAGTCAGTCACTTGGCCCAACTCCAGCCACACAGACTACTCACACTCATCCACAATGTGTTATTAAAATTCGTTGATTCAATTTAAATTGCTGCTCGTCACAAGAAATGTAATAAAATGCTTTCGAATCTTTAAAATAAATATTTTTTTAAATATTCAGCGGGTAGATTTTTAAGCACATTCCATGGGATTTATAGTTTTTAAACCTTCAATAATGCGTGATAATTCGGAGATTCACATTAAAATTTCTTCGATTCATAACAATTTAGATACTCTCCTGTTTGGATTGGAATCGCATCTGGCGGATATTTGCATCTATATCGTGTATATTTGGCTGGCTGCCCGGCACACAAGCATCGTAAACATTTGCCTCAATCGGATGGGGAGAGCTCCGCCGTCGCGGAGATCGAGAATCTGGCATTCCGAGAGCATTGAGATGGAGAGCAGCGAGTTCAGTCGGTCGAAGGAGCACGCCCCGGGCAGTCGCCAATTAAATTGGGGGAAACTATTTGGAAAATTCTTTAAAAAGCGATTGAAATTCGAATTGGAGAAAACATCAGCGGCATGTTCAAAGTGTCACAGGAGATGCGTCTGAACACGCAGGCCGCCTCCTCCGCCTCCGCCTGCAGTTCGAGTGGGAGTGGCCTGGAGGGCCATAGTCCGGAGGAGGGCGGTATTTTTGGACGCTACCAGCGGACGCCCGATGCGGGTGAGTAGCGTCGAATGAGGAAGTAAACATCGAACCGGCTATTTATACACTACGAATCTCGCGCGCCCCCGACTCCTTAGATGCCTATCCCTCGGAATCGCCGCGCGTTTATGTGGCACCCGAGCTGACCGACGCCGGCAAGGTGCAGTTGCTCCACTTTCCCAGCGGCGCGTTGAGGGTGAACAGCCCGCTGGGATTCATCATCAAGCGGAACGGGGTCAAGGGAAACTTCGAGGTGCGCGTCGAGGGTCCCAGTGGCCAGCCCATCCAGCCCGTTCGGCAGCAGCAGTTGGATCCGGAGCGCTTCCAGATCGATTGCCAGCTGGCCGCCGGAGCGGGTCTCTACAAGGTGCACATCAAGTGCAATTCCGTGACCCTGCCCCGCTCCCCGTTCATCATCGTGGCCATAGCAGGAGCTACCGAATCCATCGAGGGCAAACCAGCGAGTTCTTCAGGTAGGATATGCCAAGAAAAGTGCACCCAAGCTGAGATAATCAATTGGCATCTTGTGTGCTTTAGTCGCCATCTCGGACTCGGATGCCAGTCGCGTACAGAGCCGTGGCCTGGGCCTCACCCATGTCAGCTTGGTGGAGCGCAACGAGTTCACCGTGGACTGCGGCCAGGCGGGTAGCAACATGCTCCTGGTGGGCGTGCTGGGGCAACGCGGTCCCTGCGAGGAGGTGGTGGTCAGGCATCTGGGACGCGGCATACACAGGGTCAGTTACCGCGTGTGCGATCCCGGTGACTACATCCTGGTGGTCAAGTGGGGGGAGCAGAACGTACCCGGATCCCCGTTCAGCTTAAGTGCGGATTAGCCGTAGAAAGTAAATGTGTCTGCATAAATCAGCTGACCTTGATGGGGCGCTACTGCCACCCATATGCCTCCCTGCTCAATGGAATCCTGCGCAGCTCCTCCGGCGATGTCTCCCCACCTAATGATGATTGCCGATGATAGCGTTATGGGTGCTCCAGCCGTGCTCCTTGCTGCTCTTTCACCGCCACTAATGACGTTCGCATTTGGAAGCTGATGCTCTCGGCGCCTCACAACCTAATGATGATGACCGGCGAATGTGGAGAATGTGGGTAAGCCGAGTATGACGGGGGCAAATATGTTGTAGTAATGTGTACACTCGAGGTTAGTGCAATAGTCACAAGTTTGGTAAGCAGTGTAATATACTTAAGTAAAAGTAATAATACATTTTAAGCACTAGCATGCATTTACCAATAAAAATATATTATAGCTTATGATGCACTAATATACAAAATAGCAATTATATAAGAGAGGTGCCATCTTAAAATTATATTGAAAATGTTATATGCACAATAAAGTAAGATAATTACTAAACATGTGATTGTAAAATATGATATGATTTTAAGGGTAAATATTAAACTGCCCATCATTGTTTATAGAAATGATAAAAGGTGGGGGCTGCACGATGTTGTTGTAGCTATTAAAATGTTGCGTTCTCGAAGATGATGACATATTCATTTTGTATTCCTAAACAACCAGTGCTAAGTAACAAAAGAAAAACATATTTGCATTATAGAAACTTCTAAGCACTAAGGAAAATAATTGATGTAAAATAATGCATTGAAGGTGTGAAAATAGATTGATATTTAACTAAAACCTATTTGAAAGTAAAAATATGTGTCAATAACTAGCAATTTACGTAATATATTTTTCAAAATACAAATAAACAATATTAGTTTGTATGTATATTATTAATTATCTCAAAGTTTACTATTTGTATAGGTTTGTAGATAGGTTTTCAAATATTTGGTGACCTTGTTATTGGGATTTCGCTTCTCCCAATTTCTTCTTCTTCCGCCTTGCCCCGCCCCCATCGACCACCGCCCCGCCCTCTATCACTTTTTCAACGAGACGATGTGCAATTTAATGATGATTACCCCAACTGACGACGACTTTGTGGCAGCAGCGACATTATCATTTTTTGTTATTTAGCCCGCTAATGACGTTCGCTTTTGTTGTTGTTGCTCCATCGCACAACCTAATGATGATGATGATGACCGGCACATACGTGTCGGTGTGACTGTGCCAGTGTGTGTGTGCATTATGCTCCAAGAAAAGCGATTTGTTGAACGGGGTGGGGGTAAGGTGGTGATGATGATGATGAGCGATGAAATGCGCTTGCTTTGTTGCGCCCTAACGAGCCGAGATTGAAGCAAGAGTACTGTATTGAGCACGATAAATGGCAGATGACTTGGTTCTATTTGCCTTAAGCCGCAATAAAAATTTTCAATTTCCCACCTTTTGGCGCTGTTCGAAACCCCAACGCACTGCACCTGCGACAGTCTGGCAACGCCATGGCACACTAGCTGCACCGCTCACACCATGTTGCTCTTGCCCTGCCATGCTGTCTCGCTCGCGCGGAGAACATCATTATAGAGTCGAATGGCGAGAGCTGCGCAGCGGAGGAGCTACAAACTACGTTTTTCGTGTGTTTCCCTCTTGAAGATAATTAAAATTTAATTATTTGACTTATTATTAAGTTTTGTGCCCCCGCTGTTGGCGTCGCAGTGTTGTTGTTTCGCCCGTTGGTGCATGGAGCAAAGCGAGAAACGTAACAATAGAACGCAATCAACGCAAGAAAATCGGATGTGGCTGCGATGTGAGTGTGTGTATCTCTGAAATGGGAAAAGTGTGTGCGTGTGTGTATTCGAGAAAAGTAACCTCTCACCCCCCCGCGAACTTACATATATGTACATAGGCTCCAATGCTGCTACCCCGCAGCCGCGGTCGCCGTCGCCGTCGACGTCGGCGGAGCATCTTCATCCACATCTGAGCCCAACTCCCTTGTACACTTGAGTTACCGCTTCACTTCGATTCCAAACGTCGCCGCATCCACTTCTCATCTTCTGCTGCTGCCGCTGCTGCTGCATGCAAATCGCAACTTGTTTCGCTCGCACAATTAATATTTGTTTACCGTTTACCGTTCGGTTTGCATTGCATGCGTGTGTGTTTGTGCGGGAGCGGCTGAGCTGCGTCGGTGTGTGTGAGCCGGCTTAATGATAATTGAAAGCTAGAAAATATACAATGTACAACGACTAGTGGATACCCTTTAGTGCCACAAAATGTGTTGTAAGCCATTGGGATTACTGATGGGCTTTACCATTTACGGTACAAACAACATGGGATCGACAGGAACCCATTTTAAAACCATTGGCTGCCAAATTTAAAACAATTCCTATTGCATTTTAAAAATACTTGTGTTTTAAACGTTCAAGCTGAATTTCTTTAAATCCAAACTATGCTGCAAATTATTAGAATGTTATGTGTATTGCCACAATATACCCTTTAACTGCCGCGAGAACCCAGTAAACTCAGAAATGCAATCTTTCGTAACCCTTTTTGTGGGAAGGTATTGGGATTCAAAAGATTAATTACCATTTCAATGCAATTAAATAGTCATCAAATAGGTTGCAGACCATATGTTGGGTAGTTTATTTACGTGTGGTTCGCACTTTTTAGGAAATCCCTGAAAATCATAGGGATTGCGATATTAATACTAATACAAATAGTAAACAATGGCACCTGCATGGTAACTAATCATTTGATTTATTTCAGGAGCGAATCCGTGTACAATATGCCAGCCCACTAGATAAACCGCTTCATGTTCTCCATCAGCTGGCAGACGAAGATTGTCGGGCAATCCCAGTTGTCGGCAGCAAGACCCATGTGAAATGCCTGTAAGTTATCTTCGGAATCAGTAGCTTTATCACCCATATAATGGTATACCTATTCGCAGTATGAAAAATTCAACAAAAAGCGCCGACAATGGGAGGATAGTGGTGTTCTAGAGCTGATCAAACTATGGAAAGTCTGCGCCTATGAGCTGCGCACCATTAAACGCAATGGCCATCTGTATGTGGCAATGGCCAAGCAGCTAACCTCGCTGGGCGTCCCTGTTACCGCACTCGAGGTTCACTTCAAAGTCAACAATCTAACGCAGCGCTACCGACAGGAGCAAAAGACCTTCGAGACCACAGGCATCATCAGCACCTGGAAGTTCTACAGTCAAGTGGATGATGTGTTTAAGAGTCTGGCCGCACACACCGGTTACAAGTCAGTTGAGATGAATAAATACTTGCAAGATGGCAATTTCGAACTAACAAAATATCTTATTATTCCGCAGAGACAAACGCATGACAAGTGCGTCCAATACGAGCAGCTTACCATCTACATCCGAGTCACCAGTTTGGAAGAATCCAATGTCTCAGCAAGAGTTTAATAGCAACAACACGGAGGGGTTCTATAAGTAAGCACTAGCATTGCAACCCCTAGCTCACAACATGTTTAAATAACGATTGGGATTTGCAGGACCGAGTACGGCATGCATCGGCACTTTATGGACCACTCCCAGCCACCACCCAATGCCGGCAGCGTGGACAACTTCATGGCCTCCTCGGCGGCCGTGGCGGCGGTAGCTGCCGCTGCCTCGGCCCGCCTGGCGGATAATAACATGGATCAGCAAATGAACACGGCTGCCGGTGGAAGCGGCGGCAGTGGTGGTGGCGGGGGCAACACCAATGGAGGCGTGGCCAACTACCAGAAGATCAAAAAGTCGCACGAGGACTACGACAAGTTCGTGGACATTGTGAAGAACATCGTGGACACGCACAAGAGCACTCCGGACAAGGTGGACACCTTCGGCGACTTTATTAAATCGTACATGAAGCGCTGGCCGGAGCGGCTGCAGGACGAGGCCATTAACCACATCACCAACTACGTGATCGTGAAGAACATGGAGCACAGCATGGTCAGCAGCCACAATCCCGAGGGGGTGAACAACCGACAATAACAATACAAGCAGGAGCCCAACAACTGAACGAGTTGTTGGACGACGCAGCTCCAGGAACCAGGCACAGAAGCCGAACGAAGTGAGACGTCAGGCGAGGATTACTTAAGGTGGCGCGCAGTTACTTAACCGCATCTGAGTTGCGGCCAAGTTCGTTGGACACACACCCGGCATACAGTATTTTTTGTATAGTTGAAATATACATTGGAGTTTTAGTTCTCGACGATCGCGCCCTCGATACAGAGTTGACTTCCGTAAAGAGGGGCAGGATCGATCAATCCGTGCATAGAGATCCTAGGGAGTACATTACATTTAGACACCATTTCCTACTGTTAGCTGTAAACTATTATACATAAATTAATAAATGCTTTAATTTAACAATGCATTATTGTGACAAGTTGTCTCACGAAAATTGTACACTGTACAATTTGAACACATATTCTAATTACTTCTTGCTACTCTTGCAGATCTTGAGAATACCTAGTGTCCGTCTAACTCCACTAGGTTTTCATCAGTGTAATCCAAAATGCGACGCTGCATACGGCGGATGTATTGGTTATGGATGAGGTAGATTTTCAAGATTCCCTTAATCGCTATGAAAGCCAATCCTCCAAAAAGAGTTTGTTGCAACTTATCGTCGACAGAGCTGTAAAGAACCCTACCCACGTACATGGATATGGTGGGCAAGAGGATGGCTCCACAGAACACCCGCGATCCCGAATTTTCGTGCATTGGCGCAGGAGGGTATGGGTGGGTGTGGTCATATTCCGGTCCTAGGCAGATCCTTGGAAGACTTATAATGAAGCGCAACAGGGCATCTTCCCAGGGAATCATGCGTCCAAGTATCAGAACTACCGATATTAATGGGAATCCGATCAGAATAAGCAACAGGTCTCCCGACTGAATTATTTGATGAACGCCACCTTCCCGACCAGTGATCTGCATATATGTTCTTGCTCCGAATAAAGTCGCTGACAAATAGGCAAAGGCCACCGTGAAGACAATGGCCAGGCAATTATACAAGTGTTTTAGGATAAGACCGTTGGTCAGCTTCAAAGCCCTGTCGAAAATCCCGAGATTCGGGTATGAAATGTTGTACTCCGTTTGGCATAGGGGGCAGGAAACGGGTTGCAGATCGTTGTCGACTGTATAGGTCAACTCGTCGATCAAGAGGGAAACGCAGCTCTCGTGCACCCACTTATAGGTTCCTCGGCAGAGACATGGATTCACCCAAGCCAGGCCACCGTCCTCCTTATCGGTCTCCAAACACATCCAGCAACGGCGCTCCACTTCCATAGAATCTCCTCCAGCTGAAGCTTGTGGCGCATCCATTGCTGATCTTGTTGTATATAAAACTTCAGTCTGAGACTGACTCCAGGGCATATGTTTAATGTTTACAAACAATACAATACCTACTTTGGTCCAAGTTAACTAATGCTAGTTTGTGGGGTTGGTTGAATGTGTTTTATGAAAAGTTATGACAAAGTAGTGTTCATTATATCAACTTATAATATTGTATTGATCTTATTACCCTACTCAATGCAAAATGAACGATAGCGATATTTTCCACTATCCTATCCTTATCATCATCACAAAGTGGTCAGGTTAGATGCGTTGGACTTGGCACGCCACACTGTTGAACATGTTGGCTGGCTTTCCCGGCACCGAAGGCGCCACCAGGAAGCGGGCGAAAGTGCCGCCCTTCTTGTCCGCGACACGGCCGGGATTGATCACCAGGCAGTCGTTGACCAAGCGTACGAAGTGCCGCTGGTCGCTGGGCAGGATAAGCACATTTGGCAGCTGTTTGAGCTGTGCATATTTCAACGCCAGCTGGGAATCGTAGGCCATGTCTTCGTCCGCCGGAGGATACAAAGGATAGAAGGAGCCCTGGTGGAACAAGTGGTTGATGGCCCTGTGCATCCGCTCGCCGGCATTTACAGCAAACTCGTGACTCAGCAGGTGATCCACCACGTCGGTTGAGGTAACGCCCAGCGTAAGGCCATCCAAGTCCACCAGAGATGGATCGGGCAGCATGTATAGATTCGGATAGGTTCTGCGCAGAGTGGGTGGCGGCGTTGGATATACGGAGAGCGCCATGGCGTCCTTCTGACTGGTCACCACCAGCACTGCGGTGTGACTACCAATCGCCTCCATTATTCCCCCAATCATCTTCTCGAAGAATGTATCGAAGGTCTCGGCCAGTTCGCCGACCATCTTGTGGTCCGCATCCAGGAAGGGTCCCGTAAGCACCAGCACGTCAGGTCTGTGATCCTTGAGGTACTTAAGCAGGTCGTGCAGCGGTTCGTAGAAGAGATCCGTACTGTCCGTAAAGGGTCCGGAGGCCACCACAAACTGAAGCTCCCTGTCTATTTGCAGTGGCGTTGCTGGCGTCAGTTTGCGCTCTGTGTGAATCTCCTCTACCATGAAGGTTTTGCCCCTGGGTATGAACCCTTTGGCGAGCACCACTTGACCTGGGAATATGCTGGCAGACTTGACTCTGGAGAAGTTAAGCGTGAGCGTTGGGTCCATTTCATCTTCTATATCGTCATCTAAAACAGCCATAAATGCGGAGTGGGCGTCCAGTGGGCCATCGTCCTCGGAATGAATCATTCCCAACGCGTGGAGTCCACCTGCGGACTGCAATACCTGCCTATCCTGCGGATACCAAATGCACTCGGCTGCGCCTGCTTGTCCAAGTTTCTTGTCCACCAGTGCAGTCCCCGTTTGGTCAAAGCGGACGCGCAGATTGTGACATCGGTCGGTCAGCAAGTCGTTCATGTAGCCCAAATTGGCGATGGTCAGCGAGGCTTCGTTGTGCAGCAGTTTTTGGGTTACTGGCACCGTGTGCTCCATTTGCGACTGCCAGCTGGAGCCAGCCAGGAGTTTGGGATGTCCGAAGGTGTCGACTATGTCGCCCGGCTTGCCGGCCACTGAGTTGGATGGTGTTTCTAAACCTGCTTTCCTCTTTGCCGATTGGGGTGTATAGCTGGCGGGGCTAAAGAGCACACCGCCCTTGAGATTGGAGCTTCGAACCGACTCCTTCTTGGCCTTGGGCGTATGCAGAGCGGAGGAGTCCACTGCCGATTCGCTGACATAGTCATCAAGCATGGGATCGTCCTCCATGACGCCATATGTGGCCAGTGAGTTCGTATCCTGTACAGAGGGCGAACCATATGATTTCACCGTCTGGCCAGTTGTTTTGGAGCACGCCTTGTCCTTCCGCAGCTGCAGCACCTTCCGCTCGAAGTCGCCCAGATTCTCGATCGCAGGATCTTCGCCATGAAGGTGCGACAAGCTGAAGGCCATCCACTGCTCCACGAACTCTGTGGCGTCGTGGATGTTGTACGTAATTGCCAGCTCCGCACACCTGCCCAAAACTGAGTCCGCTGGCTCCACGCCCATCTCGTCGAACTGCTGCTTCAATTCCTCCTCCATTCGTTATCCTTTCGTTCGGCGTGTAATTTTCGTAAATAAACCTATCAATTTATTTTGGCGGTAAAACTGGACACAGTGTTGCCAGATTACGATGCTTTTAGCACCTGCTTGAGTTTTCTTATCGATAACAAAGTCAGCAAATGTGTATAGTTTTGATATAGCTTCAACTAAAGCTTAAAAATGTGTTTAATAAACGTCTTTAATAAACGTTATGTAAGTGGTTGCTTTTTAAATGTGTTTACTAGAGTTCGATAACATAACATACCCGTCAAGCTGCCATAACCGTGATCTGTGACCAGTGATAGTTATCGCCCATCCCCAATCGCAGTGCAACAGCTGTTTTAATTTTGTATTGACAAAATTTTTTGTTTACTCCGCGTTCAAGTGCAAAACAAGCGAAATTAGCGCCTGTAATCGCGTCGTTTTGATTCATGTGAGCCCGCATAAGTGTCCCAATAATCGTCGCGAAGCAAGTGATTCGCCATGAGCACGGACGATCTGCTGGTGCGCCGCGAGAGGAGTGAAGACTCCCAATCCTCGAGTGTCTCCATTCCGGTTACGCCCACCATCGGAGGTGCCGCGCCTGCGCCCAGCGTCTCTACGTCATCGCTGGACCGCCTGCGGAACACCTTCCGGCGCACGGAGAGCATCTCCTCGCAGATCTTCAGCCACATATCCACGCAGTTCTCGAATGCGGCCGCAGCAGCCGCCTCCTCCGAGGTAATCGATGGCACCACCACGTACCCGTATCCCGACGAACCCGCACCACCTGTTGTACCTGTTGCGCCGGACACGGTGGCGAGCGCCAATGCTTCATCCCCGTCGCCATCGAAACTGAAAGCAAAACGACTGAAACGCGGTGAGTCCGAATTATTATTCATTTGATGATAAGCAGCTTTGGTTTCCATTGTACGCTATCAATAAAAACTATTAAACAAAGGAAAATAAATATATATATATAATATTTAGAAACACAAAAACCATTGTAAAATTTTTTTAATAATTAGTATAAGCAATTTCGTGGTTTGTGCTGTCGTTTAAATATTTCGGTACTTGTATAAATAATATAATTAAAAATAATATAAAAGTGCATTGGGAAAGTGTCAAAGGTGATTTACGCACCACATACAGCGTGACCATCGAGAACACCCCCAACGAAAGCTCGCGAGGAGCTTTGCGCACTGGACAAATCAATAGGATAAAGAACTTTTTGCCAGTCTTACTCAACGCGTACACAACAGGATAACGGTGCAAACTCAAAGCGGCGAGAATTTTCGGTTATTTGGTTATTTTAGAAGGAAAACCCTCTGGAAAAGAGGCTTACAAAAGGAAAAACCCCTCTAAGGTAAAGAAAAAACAATTGAGGGAAAGCGGCAGCAAAGGAAACTCCGAACTTATTGAACAGCTAATATCGATATATGTATATATCTGTATTTTTATGGACGCCCACGCACACACTCAGGCGTACTTTGAAGCAGCAGCGAAATGCGTGGACTCGTCGAGGATACGAAAAGGACCAAGTTGTCGTCGGCGAACAACAACAACCTGAGCAGCACCAGCGGCAGCAGTCGCATCAAGTCAAGCAGCCTGGCAACAGGATCAAGTGCCAGCGGCAGCAGCTCGAAGCCCTTGAGGAGTTCGGCGAAAACGCCAACCACGGGCAGCGCGACGTCAGTGGCGGCAGGAACAATGGCGGCCAAGAAGGCGCCTCAAACGGGGCAACAACAAGTAGGCAAGTCCGCAAAGTCATCGACGTCAGCAACTCCAATTGGCACAACAGCAGCAGCAACTGTTGGAACGGCAACAACAAGGGCGCAAGCAGCAGCGGCGAAGAGCCAAAAGGGTCAGAATCCACCCCCACAGCAAGTGCAGCCGAAACAGCAGCCGCCACAACCACAACAGACACAGCAGCAACCCCTGGTGTTGCAGCAACAACAGGCGAGCAACAGCAGCAACACGATTGCTTTGCCAAAGGCCTCGCATGCCAACACCAGCGAGGAGCTGGCCGGCGGTGTCCAGGACACCATTTACCTGTGCAATTTCCGGGTATCCGTCGATGGCGAGTGGTTGTGCCTCAAGGAGCTGCAGGACATTGATGTGGCCGGCGGAACGGCCAACCAGGCAGCTCAGACCAGTGAGAAACTGGCAGGCGGCAGTAGCTCCCAAACGGGCTTCGGGTCCAACTACAATGTGGGCTCCAGCTCCAGCAAGCGCAACAGCAAGCGCTTCTCCGGACTGTCCACCGGCAGTGGAAGTGGCGGCAACGCCGGTGGAGGAGGCGCCTTGGACATCACCGACAATGGTATTATGGCAATTGAAAACCTTATCGGCCGCCGGCTGTGCGACATGGTCCACAGTGGCTCCGCGGCACTCGGCCAGTCCCAGTCGCACTCCCAGTCGCAGCACCAGAGTGTTGGCCTCTTCGCCGAGTGGTCGCATCTCTGTAGGTCGCTTCTTGATGCCTCTGTTGCCCAGCACGCTTCTACTTTGTAGTTTCCCTTCATTTCTCGTTAGATTGCAAGGGCCATAAAAATCAGAAGAACTCGAAGATTCAAGTCATCATATTCTAGAGGCTTTAGATTTTTCTACGTTATTACTTTGCTTAAAATATTTTTTTTTTTTTTTTTAATCTATGTATGTTTGTTTATTGTGTAGACATTAGCTTTTGCTTTGCTGTTCTATAAGTTATAGAAGACGACCGATTCTTATCAAGCACGAAAGTCTTTGAAATGTGTGAGTGGATAGATCTTGGTTCTCGATTATATTGGCCTTTGTAATCTTCCATCTAGTTGCATGCCTCTTTGCATTGTTGCACATTTAGTTGCTTGCTCTTGGTTAAAAGTTACGTGATTTAGGATATCAGTGTTAGGTGTCCATTAGGCAGATATATCTAATATCTCGCTTATGATTTTATTGAGAACTTCATTTTCCTTTCAATGGAGAAATGCATAAGTTAAAAATCAAAGGGTTTATTAAATCTAATCAAAAAATATACACTTAAGAAATAGGTAGTTAAAAAACAAAACAGGTTAAAAAATTGCCAACTAGTTATCGTCAAAAGTCGTTTCCCAGCTGGGAGAGTCCTTTAAAGACTGAAAAACCTTCAAGATCAATATTTTGGCATATAGCATATTGCAAATCCCACTCACCTCTGCACCGCCCCTCTGGCGACCGGCAGGGACATCTGGTTTCTCCTGCGACTTCTTCCTGTGCAGAAGAGGATCATCGGATGTATCGTGCTTTTCCGGCGTTGCTTTGTGGCAGTATCAAAGGATGAATCGATTAGACCTAGGAAACTAGCAGTCATCCACTTACCTATCCTCACTTGTTTGGACGATCGCCTTTCAGGCGATGATGGCTTTTTGTCTTCTGAGGATTTGGTCTGCTGGTGACTCTGGGTTCAGGATCTCAAAAGCAGGCGGAGCACTGATAACTTACCTCTTTCTTTCGACCCGTCTCGAAGTCCGTATGCTTCTTCCGCCTGGCTTCTTCGCGGTCATGCCTATGTCGATGTCTATTCTCTCTGCTGCCCAGTTCGCTGTCCGACGAGGGAATGACGGATAGGGTTGACTTGAGTGCGGGCTTAGAAACGTCCCTGTAGGGAGCTCGGCTAGGAGACGAATCATCGGAAAGAAGTTTGAGGGGAGAGACCTGCTTTCCCACCGGATCCCGGCTCTTGTCCGGTGCATAGTATTCCCCTCCTTTCGCTCGGGAGAACTTCAGAGGCATGCACTTCCTGTTGAACTGACATCCCAGCGACGAGGATGAGGTGAAGGAATCTAGCTCGGGATTATTCGCATATCCTGTAAACTCGAGCGGTTAGATTTAGTTGGCACAAACTTATTTGACTTACGATTGCTCGGCACCGATCTTTGTGAGGTGGAGCGACCAGAACCGGAGTAGTAGTACCTGCGAGAAGCATCAGTTTCGTCTTTTTCGTCCTTTTTTTCTCTTTCCTTTTCTGGCTCCTTGGCTTTCAGCGGCTCCTTTTCTTTCCGGGGCCTCTCCTTCGGCGGAGGAGCCTCTGCATCCGTTGGGGCAACCCTCTTCTTCTTGCCCCTTCGCATGCAACAGCAGATGATGAGCAGAATGAGGAGCAGGAGCAGGGTCAGAAAGGCGGCAATGCACCAGATCAGTGTCTCATCGTTGTCGCACTCGCGGCACTCTTCCACTTCCTCCGGCAGATTCTGAACCTTATTCAATCCGGTGAGCCATTCGTCCTGGTGCTCTGACTCCTGCCCCGGCTCCTGAACTGGTTCCGACATCTCCTGCCAGTGAATGGCGGAGCGACTCATCTTGCGGGAGTCCTCTTTGGGACAGGGTGGTGATCCCTTCCCGTCATCCTTATTGCATGGTGCCCGGGCCTCCTCCTCCGCACTCTTCGCCTCTCTCGACAGCCTCTCCTGGATCTGCAGTATTCCGCCCAGACCCGGGTAGAATACATCATCGCTGTAGTGCATTTCTAGATTTTCCTTTATCCAGGCGAGCAACTGGCGATTGTAATTAGCCTGGCTGATGCCCTGAAACCGATGGCAGTTGGTTAGGGTTTGGAAGAACTTCACCACGATGAATTCCGATCTGGGAGATCGAAGATTGTAGATGCGTCGCTTTCGAAAGGGCAGGTATATGTTGCCCATATAGCCATTCTCATCGAGCGTCTCCAGCCGAGGCAGGCTCACAATCATGCTCCCTTGATCCGGCTCTTGGGAAATGCAAGTCTGATCCAGTTGAGCACAGCTGGAGGCATCCTCCTCGGAATGGCAGCTCTTGGGCAGCTTGACCGGTTCGATTTTTCGCACCTTGAACTGCGACAAGACATCCTTGTCCGGAGCTCGCCACCCATTTCCGTTCGTATTGAGTGTCGTTTTGCACTGCTGATATATGTTCACCAAGCGCTCCACGGTGTTCAGCTTGATGCGTCCGGCATAGTAGGATAACTGGGCCATGGGCACCAGATAGTAGCGCAGGTAGCCACCCAGGGCATCGTAGAATGCTCTCTGCATGATGAGCCGTGTATCATCGTCTGACATACGCTTCACGATCTGGTTAACAGTATTGAAGTACCGCAGCAGCATGTAGACAAGGCTGTCGGTGAGGAGGCACTGCGGAAAGGATTTGGGCACCAGCAGCTCGAAGTCCTTGCGCGCGGATATCATAGCAATGTCCTCCGTGGAAAAGCAATTCTTGCGGTAGTTGCCAAACAGATTGGTGCCCAGGAATGAGTCCGATTCTGTGGCCCTCCTCCTCGTCGCCTTTTGCAGCTCGCTGGGCAGATCCTTAAACCATTCATGCTCTTGGTATTTGGGCGGCGGGGAATAGGGAGGATTGGTCACCTGGTCATCGACCCTATCGATCAGGCCATTGCGGTAGTCCCGCAGCTCCGAACTGAGCATGGATTGCAGGGTCAGTTCGTTTTGGAAATCGTTTGTGGGCACCTCCAAAGTAGCCAGGTCGATGCTGTATATGGGACAACCCCCGGGTGCCAGAAAGAAAAGCAGCCAGGAGAGCACATGAAGTTTCATTACTCAGTTAATCAGTTGTCAGTTGTTTTGAAGCAAATTTCTGCGCCGGCCGAGTCTTTAATCTGGGAACCATCGTTCCTCCTTTTGCAGCCCGGGACACGGCGGAAATCGAGCGCAGCAATCTGGTGAACATCTGCAAGCTGGTGGTCAAGGAGCTGTTGGAGCAGTCGCTGCGATATGGTCGCATGCTGGACTCGGATCACCTGCCGCTGCAGCATTTCTTCATCGTCATCGAGCACGTCCTGGGGCACGGATTGCGGCCCAAGAAGGGTCTGCTGGGACCGAGGAAGGAACTCTGGGACCTGCTGCAGAGCGTCGAGCACTACTGTCCGGAGGCGCAGGATATTACGGCGAGTGTAAGGGATCTGCCCACCGTCCGTACCCACATTGGCCGCGCTCGTGCCTGGCTGAGGATCGCTTTGATGCAAAAAAAGCTATCGGATTACCTGCAGGCGCTCATCGAGCACCGGGAGGATTCACTCTTCGACTACTATGAGCCACATGCTCTGATGATGAGCGATGAGGTTAGGCTGCAAGCAATCTTCTGAAGGAATCCCTTTAACCCATCTCTTCCTGCTTCAGATCGTTGTGATAATGGGCATTTTGGTGGGCTTAAACGTGATCGATTGCAATCTGTGCGTGAAGGAGGAGGATCTGGACTCACAGCAGGGCGTCATCGACTTCTCGTTGTACCTGCGTTCCAGTTCGAGAAACGCCGATGCCGCTCCAGAAGACAGTGCTCCGCCTGCTCTGCTGGATGCCACTGGGCAGGGCAACATGATTGCGGTGCTGGATCAGAAGAACTACATTGAGGAGCTCAACAGGCATCTAAAGTGGGTTTCGCCTGTTGTTATGAAGTGCCCCCCAGCTAAGTTATTCCTAATTTTTCAGCGCCACTGTCGGCAATCTGCAGACCAAAGTGGAGTCCCTAACGACCACAAATGCCCTGATGAAAGAGGATTTGGCAATCGCTCGGAACAGCCTGTTGGCCCTGCAGGCCGAGAACCAGGCCATGCGGCAGTCCACGCCGGCAGCGGACAACCATTCAACTGTTTCGGGTGGTTCCTCCGACAAGGACAAGGAGAAGGCGTCCGAGGAGCTGGCTGAGGAGCGTCGCAAGAATAGCGAGCTGGAGAAGGAGCTCAAATTGCAGGTGTCCCTCAAGGCGGAATCGGACATGGCCATGAAATTGCTGGAGAAGGACATTCACGAGAAGCAGGACACGATAGTCTCACTGCGCCGCCAACTGGACGACATCAAGCAGATCAACCTGGAGATGTACCGAAAACTGCAGGTTAGTAGCCATCATCAAAATGGGTCAATTTTGGTTGACTGCTGGGTAATCTGCACTCGATTCCTTGGCAGGACAACCAAAATGATTCATTCAAACTCTCATTACACTGCTCACAACTCATCTGTCCACATTCATTCGCTCATCTGGTTCGTAGCTCTGGTATCATTTCACTTTGTGTTTTAAGCTTTGGTTTATAGTTTAGTCATTTGCTCCAAGTAAATCGGTTTACGCCCTTAAGTCAAAAAGTAATCCCGTCTAAAATTTAACCAGGAATGTGAAGATGAACTCACACAGAAGGGCGAGATGGTCTCGCGCCTGCAAACGAAAGCCTCACAAATTGGTAACATTTTACAATCGCTAGAAAAGAAATACGAATCGAAGCTCATCGACCAGCCACACCATGGACCGGGAACGGGATCGGGATCTGGAGCTGGAGCTGGGAACGGAGCCATTGGCGGAGACCGATCGCCGAACACGCGGCGACAGCAGAATCTGGAAAAGTTCGAGGCGCTCACCAAGAAGCACAAACAGGACACTGGCCCGCCCATGAAGCGTATGCACCTCAAGATGGACGCCTTTCCGCCCTTCGATCCCAGCAAGTATCGCAAGTCACCGCGCCAGCCGGATGCGCCCCATTCGGAGGAGCAGCAGGAGAGCAAGGATGCCAAGACGCCCACGTCCGCCAAGTCCCTGAACGATGAGCTAGCCGAGGCGGCGGCTGCGGTGACCCAGCACTTTGGCGTGGATGCATCCCAAAGCGATTATGTCCTGTGCCGGGAGCAGGCCGCCGATGGAGAAACTTAAGCTCTAAGCAGCTAAATAAGAATACTTAGGATACTTAATTTATAAGGCCAGTTTCGGTTTTCACAGAATGAGTTCTACATAAATGTATTAACTTGTTTGTTTTTTTCTGAAATGAAACCTAATCTGAAACTAGTTTAATATATTTACTCAATGTATTTAGTGCCTGACTGCATTTAAACCTAAGCATAAATTCATTTGTTCAACTATTATTTGGCTTCCTTAGGAGCCCCTTTATGAAATAATGACCTATGTAATGTCTGATACAAAGATCAGTCCACTAAGTTGGCATGTGAAAATCGGAACGGCCTGTATTGCTCTTAACATTCCAAGCACCTGGATGGCCACTCAAAGTCCGGCTCCAGGTGCCGAAGGGAACTCGAAACTGCTTAACAAGACTCTCATTTCGGGAGACCACAACTAAATGAACACCATAGACAGTGTGTACCATATAGGATGCCTTTACTCCGTAGACCAGATCCCTTTAGAGGAAAGTATACCAGATACCAGAATTGTTAAAGGTTTTGAATAACTAATGTGTATGCAACCTGTTAGCTAAATTATCTACCCAGAGGCCCCGTAAACCAAGATTATATATGTACGATTATATTGTAACCATACGTCGTTGTATATATGTATAGTGTGATTAAGAGGCTTCAGATGTTTATTATACATATGTATGTACGTATGGATACCCACGCAGTCGCTTATATTGTAATTATACACTCAGTCTAGTCAAATACAAATAATATTATTGTAATTATATACTATGAATAAATATCGAGACTATATGAATCTACAAATCCATGCAATGTACTATACGCGTTGGAACTTCTGCATATATTCTAGTCCACGTACTCCTCCAAATCGATCCCAGACAAATAAAACTTAACCGAACCACAAGTCTTTCATTTTCCATTATACTAACATCGAGATTAGAGTAAGCGACGACGGAGTCATGACAACGTTGGTACATCCGATTATTTTCTTCGTTGGCAGGACTGCAAGGCGTCGTTAACGCACAAAACGGAGCTGATGACCAAGCTGGAGGTCCAAAAGGAGGACATGGCCAGCACCATCGATCAGCTGGAGAAGAAGTAAGATGGCGGGGGAGTACTGATCCGGAACTAATTCTGTAGCTTCTGGATCAAGAAGTTACCTTCCAAATATTCGGAAGATTAAACAATTAAGTCCTGTTTTCCTCTCCGCAGGTGGAGTCATGACAAGAGCAACCTGGGGGAGATTCTCAAAACCACGTCGCAAACACTGACCACCCAGGTGACCGCCAGTGAGGAGCGGGCTGCCCGGGCGGAGGCCGAGTCGAGGATCGAGCGCGAGTGGCGGATATCGCTGCAGGAGAAGGAGCTGAAACTGAAGGAGAAGATAGCCAATCTGCAGGGCTGCCTCAAGGAACTGTCGGAGGAGAAGGAGAGGAACGGCAAGCTCAAGGCTGATCTGGACAAGGTGCGAACGCAATGGTCAGAGGCACAAACGACGCTGGAGGAGCTCGGCATCCAGCTGAGCGTGAGCAAACTGAAGGTGTCGGAGATGCAGGATCAGGAGCGTCGCCAGCGCCAGCTGCTCTCCGGCTCCGCCCAGTCGCTGCAAGCCATGCCCGAGGCAGTGGGTAGTCCAGGGATCTGGGCACCGGACTCCATTGCCACCCATTGCACCGCCTGCGAGCGGGAGTTCAATCTCACGCGGCGGAAGCATCACTGCCGCAGCTGCGGCGAGATCTTCTGCAAGGCCTGTTCGGAGCACACGCTGCCACTCCTCAATGCCCAGGGTCAGCCGGGGAAACCAGTGCGTGTGTGCGACAATTGCTACGCCGCCAAATGATGATGTGCTCTGCATGCTGGACATGGTAACTGGTTCGACTAGGAGTTGTGGGGGCGGGCGAGATTTTATATTTGTAAGCAGACATCCTGTTCCATTTAATGGTAATATAGTGCTCGTATCTTATGTAAAACTAATGAGATAATTCAAATATTCCTAAATGTTTTTGATGTCAACCGCCCCTTCAAGAATCGCATCCTTTGACCACTTGACCTTATGATCAATACCCTTTTTGGGGATGTATGTATATTATAAGACATTTATGGAGTTGTGTAATCAGATTATTAAAATTGTGTTACAAAACTTATTAAACTAAACAAACAAACGTTGCAAAATCATTCATAACTATTTAGAAACCATCGAAATGCTTTTCGAAAACACAAAACATGTTAAAACTACTGGGCAGTTTGGGTCGCTCCTGCTGCTCGTCAGCCAAGTCGGGATTCAAGATCCAGCCAAGTTGTATTTCAAGGATTTGGTTTGGTCCGATGCCCAAGGATTCGAATTGGATTAAACCAGGTCGACTTCACTACATCGAAAACGATGTGGAGAAACAAGTGGACATTATCAAAACCATTGATGGTGTGGTGGTGATTCTGTACAACAAAGCGCGGGAAAAACTAATCTTCGTGCGTCAGTTCAGGGGAGCAGTTTACCAGGGAATACATTCGGCTGGATCACCGGACATGTCCAAGGGAGAAGCTGATCTGGAGCAGTTTCCTCCCGAAGTGGGTGTTACCTTGGAGCTTTGCGGTGGCGCCGTGGACAAGGACAAAAGCCTGGCGGAGATCGCCAAGGAGGAAGTCCTCGAAGAGTGCGGTTACGAGGTGCCCCCCGAATCCCTGCAGCATGTCTACGACTATAGATCGGGTATTGGTACCTCAAGTAGTGCCATGTCCCTGTTCTACTGCGAGGTGTGTGATGCTCAGAAGGTCTCGGCAGGCGGAGGCATTGGAGAGGAGAAAATCCAGGTGCTAGAAATGTCCTTGGAGGAGTCGAGGCAGCTGGTCCAAACTGGGGCCACCACCAATGGTGGACCCTCCTGTTTGCTGGGGCTGCTGTGGTTCTTTCTGCACAAGGCACCCAAGGTTTCAGCATAGCATAGTAGTCTCAAGCACTCAAAATAAACTAAAATAATTAAATAATTTATTTTGCTTGTTGTAACGAACTTTTCAAATTCGAATAGTATTACCATCTGCTGTCTGGCTTTAAACGTCAGAAAAGCTTTCCCGTAACAAAAGCTGCAATCTGATTGCCGGTTAGAGCTTTTGCAATCAGCTGATTGCAGTGCCACTGCCGTGTTTTCGTGCTCCAAGTCCACTAATTCAGCATGGAGAACGTTTCCAAGATCTGGCTGGGTCCCCTGCCCCAGGATTCGCCGTACGTGAAGCCTTTCCGGCTGTACTATGTCCAGAATGGCGTGGAGAAGAACTGGGACCTGCTGAAGGTCCACGATAGTGTGGCTATCATCTTGTACAACACGTCTCGCCAGAAACTGGTTCTGGTCCGCCAGTTCCGACCGGCCGTCTATCACGGCATCATTTCCAGCGCCAAGGGCACCTTCGATGAGGTGGACCTCAAGGAGTTCCCGCCCGCCATCGGTGTCACCTTGGAACTGTGCGCCGGCATCGTGGACAAAAACAAGAGCTGGGTGGAAATCGCTCGGGAGGAAGTGGTCGAGGAGTGTGGCTATGATGTGCCCGTGGAACGGATCGAGGAAGTCATGGTCTACAGGTAAATGGGTGTGCATATATTGTAATATAAATAGAATATAATATAAAATTTAATATCATAATTGATTTTTCAAAAATCTTCCTTCACAACTTGCTTTATGCATAACCACCTCAATCCTTTGCAGATCTGGAGTTGGTTCATCGGGTGCCAAGCAGACCATGTACTACTGTGAGGTGACCGACGCGGACAAGGCCACAGGTGGCGGCGGCGTGGACGACGAGATTATCGAGGTGGTGGAGCTGTCCCTGGAGGAGGCCAAGCAGATGATCCAACAGGGAGCCGTCAACAACAGCCCGCCCAGCTGCCTGATGGGCCTGATGTGGTTCTTCGCCAACAGGGCACCCGGTGCGAAGGCCTAGAGGCGAACGTTGCTGTTGATTCACCCAGATAAGCGGCGGCCGTGATAAGATGATAAGATGATAAGATGCGTCCGCATCCGCAGCGTGGCCTTATACACGTCTTTTAGTCAACACCAACCAATTCGCATGCTTTCCAACCGAGCGCATTGTGAGTGCGCCTAGCGCACACGAGATAATACTGAAATTCCCGTGCCTGTCGAGGCTTACCTTATGATATGTATACCGTGTAA
This sequence comes from Drosophila simulans, assembly GCF_016746395.2. Lineage (NCBI taxonomy): Eukaryota > Metazoa > Arthropoda > Insecta > Diptera > Drosophilidae > Drosophila > Drosophila simulans. The sequence continues at coordinate 23,409,679 of NC_052523.2, read as the reverse complement.
TATGTAATAAACCCTGGCCAGCTGTCCGCTCATGAATTCGGTCAAGACGTGTCTCCCACTTCCATCTCAGCTGCGAGTTCCACTCCCACCGCGGCTGCCAAGTGCATAAATCGCCTATAAATCAAAATGCCGCAAGACGCTGCTGCCGCAGAAGCTCCAAACGGGTTCCGCTTTTCTCCGATCTAAACCCATCCGATCCGATGCGATGCGATGGGATGGGACCTGGTACTGTGGAGGACCCATACCCATACCCATACCCATACCCATCTCATCCGCAGCGAAGCGAAGCTGTGTGCCGTTTTTGGGCCCCTGTCGGGCAGCGTGTTGCTGGGATCAGGTTACTTATTTATACACGGCCAGGGACTTTAGCTTCCATGAACGCTCCTGGTACTCCTGATCACAGAGAAAGAAATATCACTTCGCTAGGGAATCATCCCTATATCTATGCATTCATTCATTCATTCATTTCATGCATTTATTAGTTTAATATGATGTGGTTTTGTCTTATGCCTTATATTTAAATGATAATACTTTATTATAGTCTGTAAAATTCATTTAAGTAATGGCAGGAAATATGATTCATCATATAATCCTATATATACATTCTCCAATTGGTAGTGATATATCCCGAGATGAATAGTTTAATAGTTTATTTTATATATATCATGCACATAAAAGTCTGTGAGCAAACAATACTTTTGTATTTTCATTTATCACGCAATTATTTTCGGTGCACCAGCATCTATCCATCCTCCAGCCTCGGATCCATCCTCCATTTCCATCCATCCCGGTTCAGCGGTCATGGCGAGTGGCGGCGTGGAAATTTATTTACCCCAGAGCCATGATTTGGCAATATTTCAACATTGTAATAGAATTTCTTTCGGCCTGTTCAGACTTGACTTCCTTTTCGGCGGATCCCCCCTGCTTCAGCCCGCTGTCCCTGTACCATATACCCCTGCTCCAGCTGCAGCTTCAGCTCCGACTCCAGCTCCCAAGTACCGAATCCCCTCCTGCATCCTTCGCATGTGCGTGCATTCGATTTGCCGCTGATAATCAAGGCCGGTTCTTTGTTGTTGTCTGCTTGCTGTTCGCTTGCGTGTTAACCTCATGTAAATTATGGACTCGAGGCGGAGGAGCCGTCGGCAGCAGAGACAACAAAAATGCGAGTGTTGAAATTATATTTAATTTGCATATGTTGGCGGACGACGCTGGCTGTCCAGGAGTCCCCTTTGGGGAATCGAGGATGCAAATGAGTTGAGGGAGTTCCACGTGGATCAGGTGTAATGTCGACAACAGGGATTTGTCACGGGAGCAGTGGCTCTCAAACTGTTGCCACAGTGGCTCTACAAAGGTTGCGGCTTGTGAGGCACTGAATGTTATAACCAAGTGAAATGAAGAAGAATTATGAGTTGAAAATATTTCGCTTTTTAAAATCAATGTATATTTTATGTATTTTTATTAAAACCTAAATAAGACTGTGTTCATTTCAGTTCCCTTGAAACCTCCAATGAATGAAAGCGCGTTTCCTTTGCGTTAAGTTAATGGCCGTTGCGTATTCCAGAGCGATTTCTTTTGATTTGTCTGGCGACAGTTTCGCGGCAGCAGCCCGTTACTGCTGCGTTCGCAGTTGCTGCTGCAGTTGCAGTTGCAGTTACAGTTGCAGTTGCTTCCTCATCGCACTGAAATCCATCTGTCGCCTGTCACCTGCTCCCGTTTGAAGTGGTCGCTGTTGCTCCCCAAGGTGCAAATCGAAGTCATCACACAAACTGATTGCCTTTACACTCAGAAAAATATCAGTATAAATATAAATTAGTATATACATGTAAGCAGACAAATCAGAAAAATATGTAAGAAATTAAATACAATAATGTATAAATTTAAATGCTAGCCCGATTCAAATAATTCGTAGTTATTTTCCGTGTGGCTTTACCTTTTGGCTTTGCCCAGTTGCGCAAGTCCGAAGTACAGAATTGCAATTATTTCATAATCACGTCCCAATTTATGTGCTGCCGGAGCAGCCGGAGCGGCGATAGGCCAGAGATTGCCATTTCGAATCAAAGCGTCTTTCTATTCCTGCGCACCCAACTGACCTCCAGTGGCTGGGGGGCTATAGCTTTGCAGCTCTGGCCCCTGAGAATCCAATCCCAATCGCAAAATGGCGTCCGCACACGAACGGGAGCGAAATGTTGCAGGCGGGGATCGGATCGGGGCATGGTCGGATCTGGGGGGGCGGTGCGGAGACCGCTCAGTTCTGGGATGGGATGGGAAGACGGAAGATCAAGAAATCGCGATCATGGCTCGGTTTCCAGTGCGCATGCGAAAATTAAGTGCAGCCACCAGCAACAATCATAACAACAACAGCAAAATTACCTGTAAAACAGTTATGGTTTTTGTTGTTGCTGCTGCCGCTGCTGCTGCTGTGGAGCAATAATGAAATTTTTTATCGGATTTGATTATAAGTTGCCCAGCTACAGCTCGGCCACCCCGCCGTCGTAATCTGCCAATAAGAAGAAAAGTGAGCGGGGTGGGTACACTGGGAATAATAGTTCCAAAACATCCTCTTCATATTCTACAGAATAATTGCTAGTACTAAGGTATCACATGATGTCTGATCATCATGTTTCTATTTGTTTCATTCTCTTCAAGGCAAGTGAGTAGAATTTTCTTTCAGTGCTCCGTGCTGGTAGCTGCCTAACCGGGAATGGAATTGGGTTGGCCATTCGCGGGGATTCGGAGGAAACTATGTAGCCGCCGCTCATTGATTCCGCCTGCCGTCCATTGGCCGTTGTCCGTCGTGATGCACTTTAATGAAATGAAATCTTATACTATCATGAGGCGCATGAACTGTAAAGCCGAAGCTGTAGCTGAATCTGCAGCCAAAACCAAAGACTCCGAACTGCAGTCCGCGGCCGCAGCTTTGCCCACTCAAAATGTATAATTATCTGGCGGTTTTATCCGTTTGCCAATATTAAATTTCTCATCACGCCCAGAGAGAGGAAAATGCAGTTGCAGTGGCTGCTCCCGTAGCGGCCGCTTCACCTGGGTTTCGTTCTTGGCGGTGCCTACAGGTGGGTGGGGTAGGGGAGCAGGAGGCATCGGAGGAGCTGCGGAGCGGAAGGTGGGGGGCGGCGATGTCCCGCTTCATGGGCACGGGCGCCGTCAAACAATTAATAAAAGGCCAAATGTCTGCAATGAAATTTATGCGGCTGCCTTTGCCAACGAGTTATATACATATAGGCTTCGGATTTCGGCCTGAAGTTTTGCTTTTCCGCTCCTGACGCGCCAGTGGCCAAAAGGAAAAGGCTCCGTTGGCGGCTTTACCGTTGCACTGCTCCATGGACTTTCTAAAATCGATGCCACCAACTTCGGGGTCGAGGGCTTCTTGGGGCGTTGTTCCTGCACCTTGCTCTCCGGTCGCCGAGATCCGGAGATATGTATGTGCTCCGCAAGGTGCGGCATCCGACAGATTGGGCACAAGAACTGCCACAAATGTGTGTCAAGTGGCTACACAATGCCTGAAAGCAAGACAACGAGCGAACATAATTATGGTTATTAGCAGCGAATCAGTTTAGAATTAATAATTAATGAAGTTCGATGTTGCACAGCACTGGAAATAGCAAGTTCGTGTTTTAAGTCTTTTGATTTCGCCATGAGAAACGAAATTAGCTCAGTGCTATACAAAATATACTGAGCAATGATTGAATTTATTTTATTTGCGTACTTAAACTATTTATCTAATTTGAATTATATTATTGATTTTTGTCAGAATTATTTTTCTCACATGAGTAACCTTAACATTAATCGCCAGTCGACTAACCTTTAAATTTTGATCCATTTCCCAGCCTCACTGAGAAATTTGGCACTGTGGTTGGCTCTTTGCACGTGTTGCCATTTTAATTGCCTGCCAAGTGCGAAGAAATATTTTTGGCCAAATGCGTATAATTGAAATTAAGTCATAAATGGTTAAAAATGCCGACCGAGCGCGGCACATTGGACATGGCTAGCAAATACTAATGAAGCCCGGCCAAGTTGGGCCAGATGGCGAAAAAATTTCACACTCTTTGCCTTGATTTATGACACTCCGACATAGCACATAACACACCACGGACAACTTCCGTGCAAGGAAACCCGTCGTCCAGTGGCTCCAAAACCGCCGCACCTGCCCAACTGATTGATTTGCAGGCCTTTTGCACTCGAAGCCAGCTTTAATTACGCGCACTTTTTGGCCTCGTCAAGTTCCCAAGTTCTCTTTGTCTCGATCCATTCTCTGTTTTCCCAATGGTTTCTCTTGGCATGCTCTTAAATGGGTTACCTCTTTGGCCGTTGAAAACTCTCTTAGCCACTCGTTAGAGCCGACTTAGATGTGTGCTCCGCCCCCTTGGAGCGCAATTCGAGAAACCACAAACCGCAGGCCGCCAAAAAATCCACAAAGAAAGTGCCAAAATGGGGCGATACGAATTTACTTTGCCGTTGGGCTTTAATTAGTTGTTTTAGTTAACCTGGCTGCCATGTAAGTGAATCATGGCCTTTCTGTGTGGTCCAAAATGGGGAAGTAAATTCACAAGAACTAGGACTTAATTAGCAATGAGTAATCAGACATTTCTGCCGTTTTAAACATTTAAACCTATTCACTATATTGTTTTTATTTTCTTGTCTATATTAAGTTATCACTGAAAAGCTTTATAGTCTAACTTGCATTCCGTTTTCAAAAGATAAATCTACATCGAGATTTAACTGATAAAAAAAACTTTTTTATTTAAAGAATTTCGTTCGAATAAGTCACGTGAGCATTTAAAGGGTTAACAAGAAGGAGCGACCACACAATTAAAAATCATTTGCATATCAAACAATAAAACAAGCAATCCAACGAGAAGCCCACCAGATACAGATACATCGATGACTAAGGACGGTCGGGCTGGGAAGTCGGCGAGGGAAAAGTGAAACTCGGCCTGATCTGGCTGATAAGCCGGAGGGAAGGCCGCCTGCACGGACACACACACCGAAGTAATGGCGCATTAAAAGTCAAAGTCAAAATCAACAAAGCACCGAGATGGCCTAAACAAGATCCTGATAAGGAACCAATACCAATCATGATGATGGCAAGATGCGGTCTGCGGATCGGGGATTCGGGTATTCGGGCAGCTGCCACCGGCGACGTCCGGCGATCTCGACGACAACGTTGACCGCAACAACTTTGTTGCCGCTCGCCAGTTGTTGAACTTAGCGCGAAATCTTTCCGTCTGGGAAATTAACTACAGTGAAGCCTTGTTCTGAATAAGAAAAAATCTCTATAAAAGTTTTACTTATAAATCGAAAGCAAGATTAATTTTATTTAGGGCAAATCTCAATATCTCAATATCATATAACATATGGTATCAACTTATCTTGGTTCCACTGTCTTTAAAAATCACAGGAAAAAAAGAGTGTATCTTCTAAACGGCAGCACATTTCGCCAGGGGCCAACTTCCACTGGCAAGAAGTCTGTAAATGTCTGAGACTTCGTATGCATTTTGAAGGAGTCGAGTTGATCCGAGGTGAGCTGAGCTGAACGGACAGCGATCGTTGTTTCTGGTCGGTTTGGCTGGGTTATCTGATTTTAATTAAACGGCATCGCATAATAAATTATCTTCATTAGGGTTGAATCGCTGCGATGGGAGCCTCCTGCCGGTGCCGAAACCGAAATCAAACGGAATCGAGTTGGAGTCTGGAGCCTGACGAAATATTCGAGCAATCGACTGGCGGAGCGATCAACCCCCTTACTTACTTCCACGCTCCTGGCCGCCCGGTTATCCCCTCCCAACCCCATTCCTATGTGACCATAAATCAAAACAAGCCCATCCACTGATGCAGTGCGTGTGTTCCACTCCTAGTCGCTCCCCTTTCGGCCATCGATCCGCCGTGGACTCATGTTCATTAATGAAAAACCGGACCAACTGTCAAACAGAATCTGCAAATCATTCGACACGACGGCTGTGCGCCGTTGACAGTTGGAAAAGCGCTGCCGCCGAGTCCGGGAAAAATCAACACATGCTTAGATAATAAAAAAAAATGGTTAAATAAAAAAACCTGAAGTAAAAAGTGAACTCGATTGTGTTGCTAATTGGTGTCAGTCGAAGACTGAATGTGCTTCCTATTCAAGAACTTCATAAACTCAATCAAGCAAGGAATAAGTTTTATTAAATCTGAAATATGATATATGGGATATATGATATTCTAATGACAAATAGAATACCAAGTAAATTGTATTTTGTTATGGAAGCATCTTGACTTAAATGTATTTTGTATCTTAGAGATTTTGGAATGAAAAATGTATTTCTTATCGCAGATTTCTAGTGTTATTGTTATAAGAAATAATTTGTACAAATCATGTTTTGACAATACTTCTCTGAAAAGTCACGTCAAATGAGTGGTTAACAGGCGTAATTCTAGATCGTATATCTTTCCGTGAAAGAGTGCTTACGATACCGGCTAGCTGATCTAACCCCGCGATGAGAGTATCTGAGGGTATGTGGAATCAATCGGGAGAAGATTTAACTGGAAGTGGAGCACAAACCGGTTGCACATGGTCAACTGATTGACGAGTTGCGTACCTCAAATGTGCAGCTAACACGCACACAGGTGCGTGCCCCTCGAGGAGCGTCCAAGTGTGGATATTTTATTTATTTTTTTTTCAGCTTTTTGTTTATTTCCTTGCGATCATCAATAATGCCAGCCAAAGGAAGCGCATGTACATGTCCGTGTAGCGCTTAATGATCTTGAAATCGAAGTTGCATTAGCATTGAATGTGCGCATGCGCAGCAGTCGCAAAATGTTTCAATTATTTGTGGGCATTCGAGAGATAAAGCAGCGGCCAGCAACAAATTATGAATAATCGAGTTCATTAATCAAGTGTTAATCTTCATGCATGGGCATGGGCATCGGCCGCATTACAGGCCGAACACACCAGAAATATTGGTAGATACAAGACCAAAATCTAACCCAAAACAGCCGCCAGCCTCCGAGCCGAAATCTCTAATTTATTGCCTACCAAGCATTTGGCTAATGAAGACATAAAAACCGCAATCAAATTAAATATTTTTCTTCATGGGAACAAAATGTAAACGGACCGCATTACTCATCCGACATCTTAGTTGGCTTGGAAATTGTTTTGGGACCTCATATAACCTTGTCTGGCCACCAAGTGGAACTAAACTGCTTGGCGCCCTTTAAACCCTTTGTCTCACATCGAATCGAAGCTGAATTAAATCTCACACTCCTTACCATCTAGAAGTTCAATGATTTTCTAGATTTTCTAGACCAAACTCCAATTTATGCTCGAATTTTAATTAAGACTTTAATATATAACTATATGACCCTTCCTTCGAAAGGCGTGAAAATTTAATTTGTGCATTACAAAGAATTCATTTCCAAAAACAATAATTCCTTTCCCTAAATTATTTTTAAAATTTCCTAAAGGAATTAAGTTTTTTAATGACCTTTATTTAAAATTGGATCGATTTGCGAAACTTTCCAAAGTCTTGAGCGAGTATACTGTTATTAGTGTGTAAAGAAAACGCGCCTCTCATTAGTTTTTTTTAATCCAAAACCCAATATCTGTGACCCGAATTTCGCAGCTTAAAAACCGGAATTAAGTTCCAATCAAATGCAAATGCTCCAAGCAAAATGTGAACAACGAGTCCGAGAAGCAGGGAAAATCTCGAAAATTGCAGAGCTAAAGCCAACGGACCACGCCCCCTTAAAGCCGAGCTTCCTCATTTCACATAAGTCAAACAAAATGCGCCCTTTTGCCCAGCGACTTCGCCTCCAGATTATGGCTCCCCTTATTAGGGCCGCATAAACCCAAATTAAATTGTCGAATTAAGGCAACATTTAACGGCGGACCACGAACACAGCGAAACAAGTTATAAATTTAAATTAAAACATATACAATAAAATGTAAATCTCGCGAAATAATAAACGTCTGCGCGGCGACTCTAAATGATGTAAAGCCCGCACATTTATAAGATGTTGGCTAAATGTACGTATAATGCGTCGGGGATCAACATGGCCACAATTTGCCGCTCTTGTTGTTGCCACAAATTATATGGCTTGGCCGAAACTTTGCGAATGTACGCGGCTCGTGTACAGTGAAATATGAATTACACGCACCGCGGCGCGGGAATCGAGGCTCGAGGAATCTTGGCCGGCCAGAAATTAAGTTAAAAATAAAACTCAAGTTGAAGACCAACTCGAAAGGTAACAAAAAAACATGCAGGCCACAACTACTGTAGGTAAACACAAGCGCACAAACAATAACAAAAACACCGGCCAGCAACATCCAAAAAATTTACAAGTCACTGCCACTCACACATGCCATGTAGCCATATATCCATATATCCATACACCCATATAGCCACATGGACATTTGGACATTTGGACGTGGTGGGGCAGGGCTGCAGAGCAAGTTGGGGTCTGGATAAGAGGAAGACAACCGGGAAGGAGTATAAAAAATCAAATTAAACTTCTTACGGATCCCGCTCGGCTCGTCGAGAAAACATAAAGCTCCCAAAGTCCGAGAACCAGAGCATAGTAAACACAAAACACAAAAACACCCAGCACACACACGTGAGGCATAAAAGCGAGGCTTCATCGGATCTAGAGATGAGTTCGTGAGGTTCTGTCCATAGGAATCATTAAATGGATCATTACCACATTAAGCTAAGATATTGCACACTTATAGTTTACTAATCCAATGCTTAGAATTAATAATTAATGAAGCTCGGATTGCAAAGCATTGGAAATAGCAAGTTCGTGTGTTAAGTCATTTGATTTTGACCTGAAAAACGGAATAAGCTCAGTGCTGTACAAAATATTTATAGAAAAGCCCTTGAAATGGATCATTACTTTCATATATGCAACATAGGTATATAAAACATAAACACATCGGAAATTAATAGTTTTATAATCAAATATTTATTACAACTTAAAACTGAATGATAGGCGCGTTAACCTAAATGATGTTTAAGGCAGCTAAGCGGAAGCTTGTAAATAAAATATTAATGATCAGAACCGATGGCAAGGTGCCGGGTGATTTTAATAATTTCCCATGTGGTCTCCACATATTTTATTGTAATATTTCCTACGCCGTTTCCAAGGTGTCATTCACGCTGTCATCCCCATTCGGAGCCCCAGCGAGGCGCATAATCCAAAGAACCCAAAAGGGGCTCCAAAGAAACATTTGTGAGTCGAGCAAATAACACTTTATTTCATTCATTTAACAGGTTTCATTTATGAGCGGCCAACAACACCAACGGGCAGTCCGTCAGTCAGTCAGTCAGCCTCCGATTCCGATTCCGACTTCTCCTCCAACTCCACCATCCCCACCCCCAGCTCCAGCTTCCATAGCATCTCCAAACGCCAAACTCCACTTGGCGGCCCAGTGGTCAGCGCGATTCAGCCCGGCTGCTGCAGCCCAAGTTGGCGATGGAGCTCGGAGTCAGTGCCAGACTAGGTAATGTTCCCACGAAACAGGTTGTGGGTCCACCTCAGCTCAGATCAGCTCGGCGGTCCGCAGTCCGCGGTCCTGCAACGTCGGAACCCGGGGCAGCGGCTCGAGCTCGAACTGAAGTGTTGCGCCTTCGTGCATGGCCGAGAGCTATGGGCCACCGCCACTCTGGCGTTGAACGGACTGAGCTCGGGCTCGCTTCTTTTAGTTCGATGGGTACGTCTGCAGCAAAGGGTATGCTATGCCTCATCTCATAAATGAAACTATGTGCAACAGAAAATATACTGAATATATGTATTACTTACATATAAGAAGTAAAGTAGCAAGTAAAGAAAGTAAGATCCAAAGGAATCAGACATTCCACATTTGGGATAAATCTATATATGACAGACTTTAGCTTTAACTTTTTCTGGAAAATCCTTTCAATTACTGAGTATCCCCTTGTCCAGACCATCTTGTCATAATTCTTACCACTTTTTTATTTACAGCTATGTGCGAGCCGGGCCCAGTCGAGTATATGGCCATGGGCAAGGCAATGCAAGCCGAGCGGAGTCAGGGCTGCCTCTGAACTGCATCTGAACTGGCGGGGTAGCTGCAACTGCAACTGGAAGTTGGTAGCAGCACCTGGGGCTGGGTTTCGGCCAGGTCCACCGCTCGCACTTACTGCCAATGGCAGCGGCAAATCAAAATCTGTGCACAATTATGGCCTACACATCTGGTCAGAAAGCCAGCCAGATAGCCAGCTAGCCAGGTCGGAATGGAATGGAATGGATCGGGTACGGCGGTGCTCGTGCTCCTCATAAATATTTAACGAGTTTCATTTTTAGCCAGCATTGTCTGCGGCATTTGCAGCACTCGAGTGGCCATTAGAAGATGTGGACGCAGACGCCTCATGAGCTCCCAATTAGTGTTGGATTACATATTTGTAGCCCGATCCTGCGGCATTGTAACCAAATTGGAACATATAAATTATGGACAAATTCGGAATGCCGGCAAGACGAGCCGGATAAATTGAGCGCATTAGAGCGAGAGGCTTCGTTTGGTGGATTATCAGAATTATAAGTTCATTTAAAGCATTCAAATTGGAAATTAAATCGCAATGAATCATCACAAAACGCCGTCCGATTTAACGCCCCGGAATTGTTGTGAATAAACGAGATATTCCATCCATGGAATGGCTGGCGCACATTGTTAGCAAACAAATTTCATTGTGGTTACCTGGGAAACCTATTTGTTGTGCCCAAATAACTCCGGCGCAATCCATCAAATAAGAAAGGGGCTCCGAGGAGCAGCGGGTTGTCCGTCCCTCGAATCCCTCGGATGCCACGAAATCCACCGAAAAATCCCGCTGCTGGCCCATTAATTTATTGTTGTTATTACGGTGTGCTGGTAATCAACACGTTCCTTCGATGACCTTGCACTATACAACCATCGATCGTGTGATAAATCGAACGGAAATCATTAATAATCAGGCAAAATCAAAAGCGTTTCTTCGCCTAATGATTGGGATCGGTGTGGTGCCCGTACCCAGATACGAGTACTTATGTAAAACGCCAACAGCAATTTGAATTATGACGATTTAAATGTAGCATCAAGACAAGAAAGGAAGGTCCGACTATGGGATGGATGGATGCCCAGCCCATAAACGGAGATGCACTGTGAGAAACCCACATACATTCTAGCATGTAAAATATTTCAAAAGATTTGTATATAATCTACTTTATTCCCCTTGTAATCATGTAGTCAAAAGGTACAAAAAATAAATATTTAAATTTTAAAACTCCAAGTGGAATACATTTTCTCTGCAAAGGCTAACCCTTCTGGTTGCCCACTTCCCATCTTTCCCCGGCGCACTTGACGCTCTTTTTCGAGTGGCCAGCGGAGCGATGAAAGTTCGAATCAAAACCATCGAGATGCGAGATACGACTTCTCCAGCGATGGATGAGCTCCGGAGTTTGGAGACGGACTGATGTAACGCCGGTCTGAAGTATTTGATGGCATCTGGCGCGTCTTCGTTTGGCGTTCCGATGACAGCAAAATTGCAACTTCAGTTGCCTCCACTTGGCGGCTGCGGGATCCCGGGGCCATTGTTTATTGGTTTTCGCTTTGGCTAAATTATATGGCAGCCGTATAAAAAATATCGAGAAATGCATATTTATAAGCCAGCCAGGCGGGGACTCCGGCTCACGTTTTCATTTGCCAGGGAGCAGGGCAGCGAACATGCGATGACAAAACGACACGAAATCCTTTTTTCCATAGGATTTCCCCCTTTTCGCTGCATTGTTGTTTCCCAGTATGACGGGATGCGACGCTTTTGACATGATCGGACATTTTCGCAAATGCTGAAAACGAGGGGGCTTAGGAGGCAGCCATAAAACCAAGGCGCATCAAGTGCAGGTTCCTCCAGGCTCAGTTCCATCCGCGAACCCATACCCATCCCGACCGCCGTTCTGAGTTGTCCCTGTTTCTTATTGTTCCTACTTAATGTCTTTAATATTCATGACCAAACGAAAGTAAGCGACTTTGTCTCGATCGTGTCCAGCAAATCGAAGTCATCGAACGCTGATCGCACAACGTGTATCGTATTTGAGTTGATGTTTTTGTTTTTTTTTTTTTTTTTTGGTGCATGTGCATGGCAGTAACATCGAAATGTCGCGATGCGTGTTTTTGGTATCTTCATACTGTCTTCGACACCTGAGGCATATAACGATTTATTTGGAGATCCTAAAAAGTCCTGATCAATCTTAGAAACTTATAGAAACCATATCATCAATTTGCAATCATTTCAATTTTAAGTATTATTAAAATTTTCAAAACATTCAACCCAACTATATAGATTATTTCATGAACATAACATGAAATAATTCTCTGATCTCAGTGAGCCAAGTTAAAAAGGTCTGGCTCACATTTCATGCAGAGTATCTCTTCGCCGGATCTCTTTCCTTCTTCTGGCTGATTAAATCGAACGCGTAATTCAGCTTGGATGGATGTCTTAGGCCCTGTACCGTCACCTGGAACCCCAATCCCCGCCAGAACCACCGCCCAATGGAGTGAGCCCGTGCATGTTTATGAGCTTTGATGTTCGGTGTCGGAACGTGTGGGAGTTGGATTCGATTGCAGTGGATCAGCGATGAAACATAAAACCTTTTATAGGTAAAGCTGATACTTCGCATCTAAAAGGGCAACAACAAGCTCTGCTCTGCTCCCCAGTGTGTGTGTGTGTGTGTGTGTGCTTTTGTGTGGCATACAAAACAGCAGCTGAAATGTCCACTTCCGGCGCAATCGGACATGTGTTAGTGGTGCTGACCAATCGATGCAAATGCCGTGATGGTTAACGCTTCGAAAAACTTTCCAAGAACGCCACTCTTTCGGACGTCCATCAGTCGGTCTCTGGGTCTTCGCACTACCTCGACCTACCCGCTGGCATTTCCTCCGGCCCAACTGCTGTCCAGTGGCCAGCAACACTCCTTCTGGCGGCTGCCAGTTTGGCCAACAAACGGAGGAAGGCGGTCGGCGGTTGGCGGATGGCGGATGGCGGACGGCGGCTGGCGACCTGGCCAAGTCACGACTTCGGCAAAACATAAAAATATCGGCGGCAATAAATAATAACAACGATTTTCCAGACTATCTAGCCAGTTCGGCCGGACTCAACGAGCTGATAGGAAGGAGGAAGAGCTCTACACAGAAATAAATTGCCATATGTCGATGAGATATGCATACCCATCTCTACAAAGTTCAGCATTTTATAGAAATAATGGAAATAATTCATGGGATAATTTTAGTTTATTGTATATATATTTATATATTTAATGTTGATCTTATGGTATTTTTATTCCCTCCTATATATTCTCAATTAGCCAATAATTTTGATTCGGAAGATAAACTTCATTAATGCGATCAAAATAAAACCAAGTTTTTATTACCATTAATTTGTTAATGGAATAATAAAAAATATATGTTTACAGGTTTTGCTTTTGTTGGGTTATATATGGAATATATATATATATATTATAATTCTATAAAATGTTTATTTGAAAGGCATTGTGATTTTCTTTGTATGTACCGCTCCAGAGCGAGACGGCGAGTCGTTGGAAAGAGATGGAAGCCGCGAGGGGCGGGAGGACTTCATACTACGCCTGTTGTGCCATTTGCATGGCACTCTGGATTTTTATTTATTACACACACACTGCATATGCATCGCCATACAGACACATGTTTTTGGCATTTTATTGCCGCGGCTAATTTGCCATAAAGAAAGCGCCAAAAATTATTTGTTACCAATAATTTTGTTGCCTTTCTTGTTTTGTCGCTGGCCGGCCGTTCGTTTCGACCGCTTGAATTATTTTGCATTGAAAATTCGCCTGGCAGCCAGCGTGAGAAATTCCCTGCCTTTTGATGATATTCGAGACCGCACGCAGTGCGGCAAGAGGCGAAGGGGGCGTGGCAAACCCATACTAGCACACACCTTCGAATGAGGTGTGAATTATCTGAGGCCAAAACTTGGAGAGCAAATGCGATCGGATCGTCTTAGATGTCTCGTATATTCCAATTAAAATACATTTATGCAAATAAATATGGACTGAGACCCGCTGGGCATTTTGACAGCAGTTTGTGGTGCTGGCCATCAAACTGCCGTTAAATGGCGAGTTTATTGGGCCCAATAGTTTGGGCCAACTGCCAGGGGATAATGAGAAGCGCATTTCGAATCGATCTTGCCAACTTGTTTGGCTTAATTCACGACCCATTTGGCCAACGCCATGGCTGACATTTGTTGCTTGTTTTCCGATTTCAACTGCCACATAAATTTGACCCCTCGACCAAAGGAAACCGACCACCAGCAATATCACCATAATATCAATTAAATCGCTGAATGGCAGATTCTGGCCATCCCGTGTGGAAATTTGAATTCCTAATGGCGTTTAGTGTCCAATAATGAGGCACATTTGTTTTATAATTTCATTAGCCGCTTGTCCGCTCTCGGCCAGTGCCATAACTTATTATAATTGCCTTTGGCTTATAATGCGAATGCGAGCAAAAAGACAGTGCGATTTGCATAAACATTTTATTGTTAAATTAATAAAAATTTTGTGAATAGAGCGCGGACACAATGCCGATATCGGAAATCGAATCTCAAGATCTGCGACATCGGTGACATCGACAGCGATTTCTTATTGATGTTTATTACAGGTCCAAAAAATTGTCGCTTGTTTCGGATTTTTATTGTCTGCCGGCTGCGCTGACAAGTGCTACATGTTTTTTCGCTCGTTTCGAATTGATTTTTGGGTTTTTGATTTGAATTTTGGGATTTTAGATTTCTCTAGCCAGCCAAATAATACATAATTAATGTGATTGGAAATTATGGCAAACGTTTTCACAATATCGTGTAAAGCTCGAGCAGTGTGTGTATACTTATGTAGTGACTAAGCTGTGTGAGTGGCGGAAACTTTTGGCTTAACCCTAATAACCTTGTTGCTTTTTAGTGGGACAGCGACAGCAACAGTTGCTAGTTAAGGCAAGACAAATTGACAAATAACATCACCTCACTTAACCCGGCTTGCAACGCCTTTTTGTTGGCCAAAATACCAGTGGCAGTCGACCCGGCCTAAAACGCGCTGTGTGGTAGGCCAAAAAAAAAGGCAGGAAAACGCTCCTCCGAGGTGGAGCTTTAATTAGATGCCCCATGGGAGTATCTTTTTTCCAACCTTATGGTGCTTTTGTACAGTGGGCTAGAGTTGCCTCTGATTAGCTATGATACTTGATTTCTCCTTTTTATCAGGACAATATCTACGGTTTTTAATACCCTTTTATATAACAATTCAAATTAATATTGCCAAAACCCACAGTATTTAGGCCCAAATGATTCAGACTAACCCCAAGTGAGTGTTTTCCCACACGGCGTATACGTGATATTTGTAATTACTTTCTAAAACATTTAACTACATAAATTCCACTGCTCGTTTTGGGAAACATTTACCATTCGCCAGACGCTCTCCTTAAAATTGGCCATTGAAACTTTTTGTGGAAAACAATTTCCCGGCTAACAACAACAAAACACCAAGCAATCCATGTAAAGGCGACAATTCGCATACGCCCAGACAAACCAAAAAAAAAAACAAAATAGAAAGAAAATCCTGAAGACAAGAAACGTAACCGAGTCAGCAAAATAAAAAGGTTAATTGAGGAAACATCAGCGGACGGGCGTGATGTGAGCATCGCCCAAGTTGAGGGACCGATTTGATTTGAGCCAGCAACATAAGGAGGTCGGTCGGGGTCACCACACACATATACGTACGTATATTCGGGGGGTCCATCTTAGCCAGCATCCACTGTGTCGAGAGCCTTTGTCAGCGTCTTCAGTGGCAACTTGAACCAAAGCTCGGGGCCATCTGCTCCTCGATCGAGAGGCACAAATGGGGGGGTTTTTTTTTGGGAGCTGGAACTGAACTCCTCCCTGGCGTGCCTGCCAATTGGAAAACAATACCGTTTCGCTTGTTTTGCCCAGGTCCGTTTGATTTACAATGCAACAGAAAAACACAAAACAAGCCAAACGTTTGTCTATTGATTGTTGTTTGCCAGTGCTTGTTGTTGGCCACTTTGTGGTAGGTAGGTGGAGTAAGAAATCCCAGGCCAACATGGTCGCCATCATCGCCGTGGTTGCTCCAGCTGCTGGTCGTGCACATTTACAAAATATTACCGATATAATAAAACAATTTTCTTATACACTACACTTTTGGCTAAAATGTTCAAAAGAACAAATGGTTTGCTCGTCCCATTAACTTTCAAATGCAACAGATCTCCTTGGGTTTCTCTCTATGGAAAGTATTGTTGCTTGCACTACAGTACATGGTATATTCCTATTGATCCTTGATTTTTTCCAGTGTTCTGCTGTCGTCAAGCAACGGAAAATATTCGGCTTCAGCCGCACGATACTCTGTTCCATCTCCATCTCCGTGGCCGTGCCCGTGGATTTGCCCAGATTCGGGTGGAGGGTTGAGGATCGGGGAGTGAGGGTCTCCTATTCGCTACTTGCTAACAACAAAAGTGTAACACAAAATCCGTGAGTCGATTTCTGCAGTACATAGGCCCCATCCCCATCCCTATCTACGTTTCTGCCATTGGACCGCCTGGCCCCTCGATGTTTTGGCTTTTCAATTTCATTTTATTTTATTTACCTCCCTCGCCGCCAGTGGAACGTGAGTTGGGCGGCGATTTACTTATTTTATGGCAAACTGCAATCGCTCTCAACTTTTTATAATCCGCAACTTGTAATTTTGCGATCGGGCGGCACAGAAAGATCTGCTAGCCCAGCGGTTCATAGAACCTGGCATTTCCACCCCTCTGAACCGAACAGAATCGCAAGATCGAACTGAACCCCGGATCCCCAGATCCTCCGATCCGCAGTGCCCATAACGGGGACTGGGTCTGCAACTGCAATAACCAAATCATTGCTCAATCGAAAAGCGTCCACAGTGCTCACGATTGTGCCACTTACGCGGTCAGTTGATAGGCGATAGGCGATAAATTGCCCGATCGGGTCTGGGATGATGATAGCTATAGCTATGGCTACGACTATATAGTAGATGGGCTGCGGCCTGGGAAGCGGAGCTGACGATCGTTTTGATTTCCAACTTAGTTCGATTAAATTTGCTGCTTTAATGAAATCATAAATTATGCCGCCATTCCACCCATTGCATGCCTCCCAGAGCACAGTGGCTACAAACTAAAGTCTACCAAAGAAAAAACGGATTTAACAGAGTTTTAATACTGTAAAAGTACTGAACTTAACATGTTTTAAGATCCCTTAAAGCTTATTTAGGCCTTTTTTAAACCGGTGTTAGATGAATTATCAGGAAGTATTAACCACTGTGCAAGTTGGATGTGCGCGGATCGCAAGTCATAGTCAATTGACCAGTTGACCGCCCTGGCCGCCCGCTTGGCCAAAAACCTATTTGCGGTTTAATCGAATTTACCGTCCATGCCCTGCCAAGAAACAAGAGGCGGGAGGAGTCTGCTAGAGGGGTGAGGGGGGACTCAGCGTGGGACATCACTTGTTGCAATTGGCCGGCAACCGTTAAAAGGCGGAAAAACTGAGGGAGTCGCACTGGGAAAAGTAAACTAGGAACTATAGGGCTGGAAAAATATGGAAATGAAAACGAGTATATAAATGGTATGTCTTAGCTTATTTATAAATAAGTATTTATAATTTGATATTAGTTCACAACTTTTATGGCTATATAGTACAAATGCTAGAACTTTTTGTTCAGTGTCCAGATCGGAACGAAATGGACAGATGGAGGCTGCTCCATGTAGGATACGATGCGATGCGATGCCATGCCATGCGGGCTGTACATTGTGGCTATTAGGGGAAACCAAATTCGGCATTTGTGTCGCTGGCATTATGATTGCATATTTCAATTTTGGGCAACAAAAGGCAATTTTCTCCGGGACTTTGAAGGACCGAACCGAGATTGCTGGCAACAGGAACCGCAGACCTGCACGCTGCACTGCACTTAACTATTTTTCCGCCTTTTCGTCATTAAATTTTAATTGTGTTTTCTGTGAACGCCCATTTCGAGTCGAAGCTAAAGCTGCTAAAGTTGAACATTTAGTGGCCGTGGCGGGGATCGATTTCATTTACTTTCGAGTGCCTGGGTGTTAACTGTTTGGCCAAACAGCGGGCCAGAAATGGTTGTTTGAATTGTCGAGTCAACAACTGGCCTTTGTTTTTGTTTGCAATTTGTGGCTGACTTGCAGCAGTTGGAGTCTCACTTCTAATTACGAATTCCTTACGCTTCGTTCTGAGGTGCTGATTCTGCCGGCCGCTGGGAATCGGGCATTTCGTTCCGTTCCCAATGGCCATTCGGATTTTTAGCATTTGAGCGTTAAAATTTGTTTGCCCAGCACACGGCGGCTGCGTGTAAATAGAAAACGGACAAACGGACAAACGAACCAACAAAAATACAACAAACAGACTCCGAAAGGAACACAAAGAAGCGTGAAGAAATGTTTTTAGTTACGTTTTGTTTGGGCCACACGAGCGCGTACATGGGAATTCCATCAAACGCAAGACAAATATGACTTTTATAAGCCATGAAATTATAATTTGGCTTTCGAGTGGTAAGTGGCAAATGGGCGAACTGCATACATACCCTCTGTTGTCCATCGGCTCTTACCACTATTTGCTATTTGTATTAGCTCTTGGCTCTTAGCCGAGATGAGGCGTGCGAACCACGCGAGTCCAAATCAAGCGGTCATATGCCTAGATGCCATGCTTGACTCATCAATTGGTTCGGAGAGGCATTTTTATGCACCCTTTCGAAAGGAATTTCAGTAATTTTCCAAGCCTAGTTTAGGTATAATTTATCGCTATTAGCCAAGCTCCGTTGATAGCCCAAATGATACTCCCATTTCCCAACTTCTAATTAAAATCGGCACAGAAAGTGTCAGGCCCTTGCGTCTGCAAAGCAAATAAACATTTGGGTCGCCTGGGACTCGATTCAGTTTCGAGGTACATGGACATGGCAGTGGGAACGAGAACAGGAACGGGCGGAGGGATCGAGGTCTGGAGCTGGAGCAGGGACAGTGTCGTTTTGGGGTCTCTAATCTGGCTTGTCATCGCCTGGCAGCTTTCTGTCTGCGTCTGCGCCTTCCACGAAAATGTGCGGCCTGACTAATGAGCCGCCAAACCGCGGGAAAAATGACAAATTTTGTGCAGTTGTCCACAGAAGCTTCGGGATCGGCAGCGGAAGGCAACTTGGCAGCGATTTGTAGGGCCCGTTTAATATTTAAAACAAAAGACTCAGGCAACGAACTCGGCTGGCAGCAGCGGGAAAGACGGGAAACACATAAAGCACAGAGCCATGGGCACGAAACAAACGTAAACGTAAACGGAACATTTGCCAGCTCGGTTTCATGTAACTGCCATTTTTAACACTTAAATGAGCCACAGAAACTGCAGCGGCAGCAGCAGCAGCAGCAGCTCGTCTCTTGTCTTCTGGCCAAATGCAAATGAAGCCAACGGATCAGGGCCAGGCAAAATGCAAAGAGCTAACAAACCGCGAAATGGCAAATCGCGAAATGCAGTTTGCAGCTTGCAGCTGGCTCTGCAAATGTTCTGCAAACAACTTTGGCTTTAACTCTGGCTAATTTAATTGATGATTTCCACTGGCAGACATCTCGATGTGCTTGTGGTCACAAAGAGGTGTCATCGCTTTCCTCAGGTCCCTGTTTTTTTTTTTCCAATTTTTTGTTTTCTACTTTTTGTGTCGTGGCAGCGAGAGCATGTCAACGCCGTGTTCATTAATGTCAACCGAACAAATCGAGTGAAATAAATTGAGGCTACGCGACGTTTAATTAGAAGTAACCAAACGATCCGTGTCATCCGGCACTTCCGCATTGGCTATCGTCCGAACAAAAATAAAAGGGTAAATAAACGAGCAGCCATCCGAATAAAATGTATAAATCTTCAGCTGCAAACGCAATTCGATTGGCCGATAAATGCAATAAATCCTCGAGCTCAACCTCCTCGAACTTGGCTCCGGATTCGAGCTGCTGCTGGGCCAGCAATCATGCGTTAATTTAGTTGCATGTGAAGATTAATTAATTTCCAACGTTTTTACTACCTTTACTGCCTCGGATTCTCCGGCAGAAGCAGCGGGTGTTGTCAGAAGGATTGCGAAGTCGGGAATTGCGGAATTGCGGTTCGGCCGTAAACGTTGGTAGCTGCACCACCGTCAATTGACGTTTTATGGCCCCAGAAAAGAACTTATTTTGTTTTGGGGCCAATAAAAAAGGACCATTTGGCCCTGGCTGCCCCACAACCGCAATGGCTGGCCTGTAAACAAAGTTGGTTAGTTTTCGATCATAGCTAGGCTATATTTACATAGAATCTGCCGCTGTGGCTGCCACAATTTCGAAATTCCATTCCCAAGCACTGGAATTTGATTCTCGGATATCCTACACACAAAAAAATAAATTGGCACGTAGTTGCAGTACGCAAAATATGTAGTTATATTTGTAGGTTTGATATATCAGTTTAAATTTAAAGAAGACTTCCCAGAGTTGGAAAATAAGTTTACTTGTGCTATTCAATAAATTTTTAGGAATAATAATAGTTGCATAAAAATATTGCTATTATTTATTATAGTTATTATTTTGTTTGCATTATTCTGATTTCTGTTATTTTTCCAAGTGCTTCCTAATCCACACAACGAACCACAAGAGGACGACTTTGGCACGCAGACTCGTCGGTTGCTATCTGGAGTCGCTTTTGGCCAATTCGAACCTCTTCAAAATCGCATGTTTGCAACTGCAATCGAGCTAAATGGCGAAACGTTACCCATATGTCTATATGTCTACATGCCTATCTGTCCGTCCGTCCGTCTGCCCGTTCGTAAGTCCTACTCTTGGCCAGTCAGAGCGTTTGTGGTGCTTTCTGTTTTTGTTTTTCTGGTGGCTGCTCCTTGCTTTTCCCGCCATTGTATTTATGGCTATTCATTTCGTGATCTACTGATTTCGCATGTGTTGGATGGGAATCCAGAACATGGCCACAGATCCCGGGATGAACTTGTAGCCTCTCAACCGCCTTGGCCACGTACTGTGCCTGCAGTGAGTAGCTCAGGCAGAAGGATATACAGATATACAGATGCAGACAGACAGCCAGCCAGCGATCCGCATATGCCACGGCTGGCTGCCGGAGAACGAAATAAAATAGAAATCATTAGGGCCCCAGAACACACATAGTAAATCTCATCAAGAATTTGTAGCAATTTCCTGTTCGATGATTCCGAACCCGAACCTGGGAAGCAGCCAGAAGACCTTGGCCAAAAGTCCAACTCGAACTGAGTCATGTTGCCGCCCAAAGCCTCCGGATTGGTGGCTTCCTCGGGTCGTGTGCACAGTTCATCATCGGAACATAAAAATTCACTGCGTTCATAAAAAAAGAAGGGAATCCAAAAATCTCCATCTCATGCTGATGAGGAGAGCTCCAGTTTCAAAACTCACACTCTGCAGTTGAAAATCGAAAAAATCAAAAACCCAAAAACCAAAAATCGAAAAAAATAAACCAATGCAAACAACACGTGAGAAAATCTTCGTCGCGGGATCCAAGAACTTGAACGATTTTTATTTCTTGTTCAGCGTCTAGGGCGACGCTTGATATATGAACAGATATAGTATGTGAGCCAGCGTGTATATGGCCAGAATCCCAGTCCCTCCGTTCGCTTTTTGTTTAGTTCTTTGGTTCTTTAGTCTTTTTTTTCTGTTTTTATTTATATTCTCATCACAACTGATTGCGCTTCGCTCGATGCGATTAGTGTTAAAAGGTATTAAAGCGGCAAATGCACAGCACACTCACTCACACACACACACATGAATCGAGAGTGGGATCCCTATATGAAAGGCAACAAAACGTTACAGTTGCCACTGTCCCACTGTGGCCCCTTTTTTTGTCCATCGCCCATTGTCGCTCAATTTGACACTGCGGCCGGAGTTTCTGCCTCCGTCTCAGCCGCAGTCGCCGTCGACGTCCGCAGTAAATTTGTTGTCATTTGATATGCGAGTCATGAGGATTATTAGGTTCAGCCGGTGAAGAAAAAAATAAGCGGCCATGCGACCAGGCAATATAACGAGGGGGGCTTCAAGAGTACGGATTCTCAAAGAAAACTCGATGTACATTCATCTAGCCTTTTTTGGTAAGACACATATTGTGCAACAGCTTAAAACGTGCAAGTAATTAAACATGTTTTCTTAGTCAACTAAGGTTAAAGCTAAGTTCAAAATCCTAAACTCTTGCATCCACCCTCGCCTTCGTTTAAGCCAGCACAAAGAAGACATTTGCCTGTGTCACTCTGGAGACAGCAATCCCGTCCAGTCGGCGGAGTGGAGTCTCATTCTCGATCGCAGCCCATTTCCCCTGCCCCCAAGAGCCTCATCATCGTCATCATGGTCGTTGTCACCATCAACGGGCTGTCATTATTGTCGTCTTTATGGTTTTATACTTTTTTAATTTGGAGCAAACTGTCGAGCTGATCTGAATGCTGTTGGCCGGGCCTGAAACGACGTGGCCCGTTTGCGTGGAATGGAATGCTCATTTTCGGCTCGGATTTTCGGTTATTGGTTCCCTTCTATTTAGATTTTAAATTGCTTTTAATTTGAGTTATAGAACGTTGGCTCGCTTAAGCCAGCATAAATCGGGATTTGAGCTCTTTTATGTATTTATTTTACCATACAATTTACACACTCCATTTGCCGGCCAGAGAGCTCGGGGCTCTTAGCTCTTTGGCTTTTCTGTGGCAGGTACGCACTTCATTAAGGCTTTGTTTGCCAAAGGTGTCGATTGGTGTCTGCTTTTCCCCCACACCCAAGGAAAAGCCATATTTGTCATCATAAATATGCTGAGGCCAAACAAAAGACTGAGGCAACAAACTTGGTCAGACCTATGCACACCGATTTGGAGATTGGAATTGAAAGAATCAGAATCGGAATCAGAGAGGCTGACACCTCATTTTGTACTTGGTAATTTCTCAATAAACGGCTGCGTGGGTAGTTCGAAACCCTTCCTTAAGCCCACTCATTAAGGAGACCACCGCGGTGGACAGGGGTACATACGCCGACGTGGTTAGATTAGATCAATACAAGTGCCACCGTCCCCGCAAGTGGATCTGCATCATCCGACTACGATCCGCATCTGGACTCCGAAAACTGGACCCTGCCCATGGAGACGCGGTTTGTCGATGTGTCTTTGCGATAGGCATTTAAATCTCCGCCGAGCGTTCGTGTTTTTCTTCTGGTGTTTTCTGTGGTTTTTTACTTTTTTGCCTGCACCTTGAGTAACGTTGGGTTTGTGTGTTGATTTTGCACTCGAATGTGAAACGCAACGCGGCTCAAGTGGAGCATAGCACAAAGTGCTTAAATGTTTTCGATTGTTGCCGCTGGCTGTTGGCTGTTGGATGTTCTTTGGCTTTCATTCTTGTGGCCAAGAGCAAACAGTAGGCTCTGTCAGCCGGCCAGTCAGTCAGGCAGTCCGTCAAGCCGGCTTCTTTATCATTTTGATGAAATCGGTAACCTGGGAATGCGTTGCACTTGTAATCTCCTCCTGCTTTGCATGCATCCTCCGTTGGGTGAGTGAATTATGTGGCCGGTACTCTGACGGCGACTTCGACTTGGACTTGGACTTGGACTGACATGTCTGCGGAAAATGGGCCCATAATGAAGTGTATTTGCCTTGCATTTTTAATCATTACGATTACCCATGCCCATACAAAAAGCTTCAACTTGCCACACTCGTTGCCGCCTGCAATTTGCAATTAAAATTCAAATTAATATAATGCACGAACCGGCAGACTTTCAAATGTTTGGCTTTTTGTGGCTCACTCGTTAAATGCGCTGCTCCAGTTTGTTTTGTACGTCTCGTACATGCCGCGACTCGAAATGTTTTCAAAATGTTCGAAAAAATACGAATACGTTGTATGTGAGTGCTTTAGGCCAGAACAAGTTTACGTTTTTTCGTGGCCAACAGTTGGCTTTATTTATGTACAAGCCTTATGGTAATCTTGAACTCGCCTGTGAGGCGTAGTGCCCACGAATTACCCGGTGTACTAAAAGCTGGCCAAAAGACTTGTCCAGAATGGCAGCTCAAGGTGAGAAGTAAGCGAGCCAAGTAATGGAAATTTATTACATTCCTCTGATGTTTGGTAAGGGATGTCAATAAATTCAGCGTTCAGAAGGTCACTTTCGAAATGGGAAATACATTTCGAACTTAATGTTTTATGAAAAAAAAAGGTCAGAAAACCGTAAGTATGAATAAAACTCGGTTGAGAGTGCCTTTAAATGGCATTTGTTAGAAAGTTAAGAAAAATTAACACAAACACTCGTATTTGATCGGCAAATGGGCTTTAATCCCGAATTAGCATAATCAATCACCTGCCAAGCTAAAGATTACTCATTACTCCCTCGAGCTCTTCACTTTCGCATGGACTAAGCAAATAAATATAGAATCTCACGACACGATTCCAGTGTGGAATGTCGATTCGTTCGATCGGCAACGTATTAGCCCCCTACAGTCCAGTACGCCCCCGTTTATGTTAAATATAGCTTGGTTTTTTGTTTCGTATATATGTTTCTCCTGACTTCATTTACAAAATCTGTGCGTGCGCTTTTTTGTCCGTCGCTTGTTTCAGGCCACGCAAAAGGTAAATTTATTTTACATTTTATTTACCCCTTCATTTGAGCCTCATTTTTCGTCCATTCGTTGGATACACGAAAAGAGAAACGCATTTGACACATTTTGCATTTTAAACGTTGACAATTGTCGCACCAAGTGGTTGGTTGCCGCTCATGTTTGTTGTGCAAACAGGCGCTGGAAAACCTAAAACCAAAGTCAGATGCAAACAATGCCGTTCCAAGGTGAGAACTTAAATCTCTGGCTTATTAGCTTGTGGATGCTGGGCACGTGATGCGTCAGCTGGCGGAGATTCATCACCATGGAGTTACAAAAGATCGGCGTTGACAAGTGGAAAGTTCGAATGCAGATTCTGATTTATGCGGCATGTGCGTGTTGGCCATTTGCCTGTTCCTCTGTTTAAAGAATTTGTTAATCAATTAGTCATAATTTACGGCTCAGCCGTAATCAGTGGACGGAAGGCAATGAACTGGTCTCCTGCACTTGTTGCACGGTCTCCTCAGCTGAAAGATACAAAACGATCTCGGTCTGTCCTCGCGTCTGTGTGGCAAAAACACATTTGCCACAACGCTAATGATGCATTGTGGCTTGCATGTGTTGCATGCCCCCCTCGCCCCCCTTCCACCATTTGGCCCTCTTGGGCTGCAGAAACAACTTAAGCGTTTAACACGATCTTCAATTTGCGCGAAGCCAAATATAAGAAAGAAGGCAGCAAAAAATGAAACACCGAAAGAAAGGAGAGGATGAAAACACTGCGAATGGCCAAGACTAAATGCAATGGGGACGAGAAGAGCTGATGAAAAAAGTCGTGCAGGGCAGCGCCAATTGGCATATAGCCACAGTGGACAGCGCAACAGGTGAATTAAGTTAAAATAAACCCAGCCAACTTTAAAGTGTACAGAAAATTGTGGAGTGTTAAAGGCTGAGAGCATTACGTTTATAAATGTTAAACATGTAAATAATATCCTAAAACTTTAATAATTTATTAAAATAAGTTTTCCTTAGAACTATATAATATTTACGCCCAATATCAGTCCAGTACTCACTGTATGTGTGCGATTGGCGATGCACCAGCTATATAAGCAATGCCTCATGCTGTGTCGTAATCGCGAGTTCGTTGCCTAAGTCTTACGTTTTGCCTGCCACTAAATATATCATCGATGCGCCCGCGCCCGTTTCCCACAACCTCCCGCGCTGCTCGCCGAGATTGCGGCTTTAAAAATATGTTGAGTTAAGCTAAACGATGCAGCTACGGCAAATGGTAGGGGCAGAGCCACGGAAGGATGAGGGGCAGGAGCGCAGTGAATCGCATGTATACGCCCATCAATGCTGCCACCGCAGTGGCAGGTTGAAATGTTGCGCCAAGTCCGCGAACTGGGCACGAAAGCGAAAAGGAAACACAAGGATTTTTATGCCAGCTCGGCACCCTTTTGCGGTGCCCCTGTTCCCTCCCTCCAGCCACCGTGAAATCCAGCTCGGACTGCTGCAACTCCGACTGTGGCAATCGGATCGCGTACTTTGTGCTGTTCTACACGCATACAACAACAGCAGCAAGAGGTGCACAGGTACAGGTAAGCCGCTGCAACAGGAATGAAATGCAGGTGCTTATGGCCTCCGTTTGGGCCAACCTCCGCTCCTTCGGCTGGAGCACTTTGTATGCCTCAGAGAGAGTCTTGTACGAAATTAACTACAAACAGCAGTACAAAATATTTTAATTAAAAATTCCTAATCGTGTGCGAAGCATTTTTTATCTGATTTCAGTTGCAGCCCCTCACCCCGCGAAACGGAGGGTCCTCCTCCACCAGCGGCGAACGGGCTAAAAATGTATTAATAAGAAAAACGCCAAAGGTTTGCGTGTGTGGAGGATAACCCCTACTCCGCGCCGGGGCAACCATCTCATCTGGTGATCTTCCCTGGCTGCTGGCCGGGTCTCGTCCCAGACGTATAATAAATTGCATTTGCCTACCAGCCGAGATGCAGATATGAGCTTGGCATGGAGTCTCCTCTTCGCCGAGTTGGGTTGCATGCAGCCAGCGACTGCAACTGCAGCGACGACTCGGCAGATATTTTTGCATCTAGATACTTTTGGCAGTAATGTGCGAAAATTTCATTGGGTGTCGAAAAGTTAAGTAGTGCTCGCTGCCGCTGCCATGTGCGCCTGGCCATGTGCTTGTGTGCTGCAGCAGTTTGTGAGACGTCTTTGGTTCTCCTTGCCTCGTCCAGTGTGTCTTGGAAATCTCAGGGTTGCCGTCGCTGATTGTCTCGCCCCAATCTGCGAGCGCTGCCGTTTACATTTAATGTGAGAACTAAACATTTGGCTTTTGAGCCTTCAATTTGTATTAAGTTGTTTGCATCCTCATCCTCGCCAAGCGACTCGTCAACGCGGATGAGGGGAAAACTATTTTTGCCGGCGACTGCAAATCGCTGGTTGCTCAGCTCAACCGTTGGAAAATTGCTGCGTTTGAGTCGAACGACTGTTATCAATTTCTCCTGGCTAATTGGTTTCAAATTTATGGACCCGTAATTGATATTTATGTTTGTCCTCGCTCCGCGATGCGTTGTCAAATGGTCGGCAGATCGAAGTTGGAGTCGGAGGATCCGAGCTGGAGCAACCACTGGCATGCCTGCGTAATTGGTCAAGGTACTTTGCTATAAATCCTCGTCTGGCATTTACTGCATCGGCTTAGCGACGATAGACCTCCATAGATTGCGACCAGAACACGGAGGCTGGGTATCCGCATCCCGGAGACAATTTAACCATCTATTCAAGTATCTGCGAAGGAGCGGTTATTAAAGTGCCAGCAATGAAAAAGATTAGCGTAGCTCTAGAAGAGTGCTTTTCGTTTTGTTTCTTGCATAACATTGAGTAGAATATTTCGAAAAATGGTGAAATATATATTTGCTCCGAAAGACCAGCTAATTACACTCGGTTAGCTGGGCTCAAGGTCAATTTTTGCATCACCATCTGGAAACTGATAAAACAACTAACCAGGGGCGTAGCCAGAAAATTCGGGGGTTTAAGTGTTTAAATGAAGATAAGTTAAAATAAGATAATTTCCTTTTTTAAAACTATTAAATTAAGAGTTTAATTAGGAGAGGTGTTTTTATTATTCATGCCATTTAAGGAAAGTTACCCTGTTACGGAAAACGTTTTCAATAAAGTACATGAGTATATGATTACTTGTTTATTTTCCCGTACTCTTCTCGTTGGTATTATGACCCAGTGGTGATTTATTTTACAGCTCCCTGTGGAGGTAACGCCTCTGGTCGTCCTAGGCTCGCCTCCTGGGAGGGAATTAGCATGCAGGCCCCGAAAATACAATTCGTTTTGTTCGAATCTGTTCTCATTTTGTTCGACGGCCAGCACGAACGAACTGAACTAAACTAAACGAAACGAAACGAAAGGAAAACAAAGAACGCGCTAATTAAAAATGCTAAAAGTTTTAAGCCATCCGCGAGTCGGGCCGGAATTCCAGCCTCCTTTTCAGCTGTCCATTTGGACTGGGACTGAGTGGAGCTACGGCTGATGGCCAGCTTCCTCCATTCCCCAATGCGATCAGAAGTGAATTTCGATTTTTTGTCTGTCCGGTTTTTTGTTTTTATTTTGTGTTTTATTTTTTTTTTTTTAGGGATCTCTTGTTGGAGTAGTAAACACCGCACGGCTGTCGATTTCTGTTTGCTGTCAGTTGTCTTGTGGGGTGTGGGTTATGGGGTATGGAGGGGTCAGGGAATCGGGGGCTCTGGGCAACCCTGCCGAGCTCCAACCATTCATCTTTGGCCGGCTCGAAGGGCCTGGTTTTGGGTTTGTCGATTTTCGGTTTTCAGTTTTCAGTCTTCGGTTTAGGCTGGTCATTTGTTGGGTTGGCGTGTTGCTTATCCCGACGATTCTGTTTGAAAATTTCCAACGAAATGCTGGAAATGCTGCCGCCGAACAGGACTCAACATGCAGAGTTTATAGGTATTTTAATTAGTTGAAATTTCTCAGCGGCTACATGGGTCTGGGAACGAGGCGAAAGAGGAGAGCCCTCCAGGGACCACCTAGGTAACAAATGTCTTTCCTATGTAAACATAACTTTGGGCCCCAAATGAGCAGCTCGCCTATATATTTTCAACTCCCAACCGAATTGATTTAAGCCTAATGAAGCTTAATAAGAACGAAAATCCTCCATAAATGAAGCGATTACTCTAAAGCAATCTCATTTGAGGATTACGATCTTCCAATGAATAAAGTATTCAATTTTCCAGAAACCAAAAAAAAAAAGAAGTTCACCCAGGCGGGAAACTAAAATTAAAACGTCGACTTAAGCCGCGAACGAGAAGGGCGACATTTATCCGGACAGTGACAAGTGTCCAACCCCGGAGATGAGCCGATCTTCCTCGGTTTTTGGTTGTGATTTTGATTTCGGTTTCGGGAAAGGTTATTGTTTGTTTAATTGCGGGCAAGTTGGCGAGCTAGGGCGGTGTACACTTGAAAATTGTAACAGCAAAAATGATAAATGATTCGCGCATTTAACCCTCCACTTGCACAGCTGTTGGTTTCCACTTCCTCGATGCGATGCGATGCCAGTGCGTAACATTTGCCGCAAATCAAAGGCAAACCGCTGATGACGGAGTGGTGGTGGTGGTGCCTGGGTGCTTAGGAGGTGGTGGTTTAGGTGGCCAGGCTGCCTTGGGTGCACTTACAGCCACGAAAATGTAATAAAAACGTGCGTCTTCACTTCATGTAAATCATGTCAGGCGGTGGCGAGTAGCGCGAAATATTTACCCTGCACTCGTAAAAAAAATTTACATAATTTCCAGCATTACCCTAATAAATTATAAGGTTAAATACAGCTGCAAAACATGGCCTAAAAATGTTTTTATGTCTAGGTAAATACTAAACGGCCTTTGAACTTAAACATTAAATATTTTAATAGCGCTACAATATCATTTAAAGTATCCAAACAGGCCACATGAAGTATATGTACCCTTGTACATATTATACTATTTCTTTCCAGTGTGATGATGCTGCAGTGCAAGTAACATAGCAGCCGCGGCACAAATGAGGAGCACGGCATGGAGATCATCCTGACCGCAGTGCGATCGCAATCGCCAAATGGAAGGCAAGGTGTCCCATTCGGAGCTGGCGACGGAGATGGAGTTCCAATCGGTCCAGGGCGTCTCTGCATCTGCACTGGATGTGCCTGGGTATACCTGGTTGTTGGTCTACTGTCTACTGGCGGTGGCGTGAACGTGCAAACATGTTGCACATGAGAGAGGCTGCCGCTAAAGTACTTGTACTTGTCATATTGTTATGGATTTATGGCAAACACGTATAGCGCTATAAAAATGACATATGCACGTGTATGGGTTAAAGTATGGGCTCGATATGAGGACTCCTTGCCACAACCCTTCCCTTAACCCCTTCTTCCCTGTCATCGCAGTCGCAATCGCTGGGTAACAGTTGCACATGTTGGCGAAAGACATGAGCACGCGCAGCCATCTCGATTACTCGCTTGCGTCGGCGCAATCGAGACCAACCCTGCTCGATTTCCGATCTCTATATCTCTGCCATATCTTTCATCCCCCTCCCCCCTTACCCATAGTCGCTAATTAATCGCCTTTGTTCGTGTGATAATGCGATGCGTTCGCAGCCTGTTTGCCTTACTGATTTTGCAACTGGATTTTGTTTTGGCAGCGCCTAGGGGTGGATTTCGGGTTAAATGAGGCGTACCTCTAGCATTTTACCCCTATTTGGGCGAACATGTGTGAGGTTCACAAGTGCCTTGATTTTGATTTCGGGTAAGGTGGTACAAATTGCGGGCTCAGGTCAGGTGGTCACATTGATGGATGGTGCATCATGAATAATCTGTTCATTACACAACTGGAAAGTGGTAAGTTCGTTAAGCTGCACATGGATGGGTTCCAAGCCCCTATAGAACCACATAACATTGCTAAAAAGTAGAGCAATAATATCATTTTTATATAGTCTGTAGTTAAACTAAATACATAGCTAATTAATAATTAATTAATAGTGCAGTGTTAACACAAATAATAGTTAGAGCGTAGTTGATTCTTTTATCTTAACTTAGCTTAAGATCTATAACTTTTAATGATGCTATTTCATTTAGCCAAGATAATACTATTTAAAGGCAGTAAGTGTTAACTGCAACCCTTAGATTTACACAAGCTTCTCAGTGCAATAACCATTTAAATTAATAAGATCAGATTATTTTCGTTCAGTTCAGCGACCCCTCTTTTGTATAGAATTTGTAGTTTCTACACCATTTAGCTAAAGAGTGTGAAATGCTATTAGCTAACACTCACAGATCTTTAAAGTAAATACCGCAATGGTTTTCGGGAAAAGTGCTGCCCCCTTTGAGCTCAGTTCCAATTCCCATTCTTTTCCCAATTCTTCGGCTTGAGTATTCTCTCAAGTGTCCGTAACTTTACGCTAAAAATATGGCCCATGAATCTCCTGACCCGGCACTGTGCCAATAAAAGCCTTCGTAAACAACTAACCTAAGGCAATGATTCTCCGGACTAAGGGCGGCCACTATGTGGCGACCACTAAACCACCAGAAACCACTAACCGCAAACAGCCACCACAACGGCAGCAGGAGGAGTGAAAAATTAAAAAAGAAAAACGAGGAGGCGGAAAAAACACTTGAAAAATCTGTCATAAAATGTTGAGTGGTGTAAAACCAACTGGTTGAAATTGCCAACATATTTGCCTGTTTGTTTAATGAACTCGCCCAACGAGGGTTTGTGGTTTGAGGGGGTGAACCTTGGTCGAGAGGGTGGGTTTAACATTTTGATTACTCAATATGTTTGATTTTATGGATTTATGCCACCGCCCTGGTCCACTTTTGCAGCTGTTACATGTGACAGTAAAACCCAAAAAAAACCAAAAACACTTGGCCAGAAAACGAAAGCTAATCCCAACAAAGAAATGCCATCAAACCCGAACAAGTGTCCAACAAGCCGCCAACACAGAGTGCCCCCAAATTATGAGAGACGCGCACAAAGACACCTGTAAGTCGTTGTCTGCTATTAGTTGAAATCAAAACGAAAACAATGTAAGCCACAGTGAGCAAAAATAATATCTCTGGGGAGCACCAGCACCAGCTCAAAGTCTCTGGAGGTTGATGGCTGAAGGCTGTAGTCTGCTGGCCACCAACGCAAAGCTGGTCGTCGCCTTTTAGCCAATTTTGATATAACTGAAAGCGTCAATTATACGTGAAATTTATGATGCCGTGTGAAGAATAACACCAACTTGCAACATATTTGGACAACGAAGCCGTTGCCGTTGCCGCTGGCAGTTGCCTTTGCCTTTGCCGTCGCGGTGGCCCGTACAATTGCCGCTCTGGGGTCTCTTGTCGCAGATATGTAAGCTGATAATGGGCATTGTAGTGCAGTTTTTCCTCCATTTCTTCTGTTTTTTCTTCTTTTTTTAAGCGAGAAAAGATGACAAAGGAGCTGGGAGACCGCTGCCCAGTACGCCCACCAAATAGAGGAGGATGGAGACCCAAATGGCCAGGGAAGACGGCTAGAGAAGACATTTTGGGCACACACCAAGTCAATTTGTTTTATCTATTGTCGAACAAGAGTCATGTCACAACGGCACAATGAGATTTACTATGTGTTGTTGCAGTTGTTGAGGCAGCAGCAGTTGTTGCTGCCGCTGTTGTTGCTGTGGTGGGCAGACAATGGAAAATCAGCAACATGATTCGATATTTAGATATGCGCCTCAAGAAATATGAGCCGCTAACAACAACAGTAAGGCAGGCAGCAGCAACAACAAAGATGCTGCCGCCTGTCTTGTTGGCCGCATGTAATTGCCAAGTTTGTTGCTTAAGTCTTTTGTTTTGGCTGCACTGATAGGCCAGTTGCATTTAAATTTGATTTATACACTTTTGGCCAGCAGATAATTGGATGGAAGTCGCCGCTCTGTCTGTGTGGTTAATAATTGGCCGGGCTAGTATCTTTCGATTTGGTTCCCAGCCGTTAAAGATTGTGGGAGCGTTCCTTCATATTAGGTGTTAATTGCCAGTCCCTTGGAGCTACTAGATCTGGAGCACACACACACACAGTCCCAGAATGCACTTATTGGCATAATTAAGTTGGAATCGTAAAAAACGGCAGCCGGGAGCCTCGGGCGCGCATGCGTGCAGCAGCCGAAGCGGCAGCAACTCCATTAACTGCCGATTCCGATTCAGATTCCGGGCCCCGGGGCTATATACAGTCGTACGACCAATCAGCGGCTGGCTAAAGAGCGCGGCTCGAAGAGCAAACTGGTTTTCTCCAAAGAGAAGCACAGAGAGAAACGCTGCGAGTTAAGCTCTCGGGATCGACGGCAACTTGTGCCCAGAGGCAATCAGTCGTTAGTCGAAGCCTGAAGCGCACGCAGCACTCAGCGGAAGTCGTCGCCAGTTTATTTTGAAAGCGGTTTCGGTGGTTCAGACCGAGCCACAGTTCTCTTAAGACTGCAGACCACCACCACCACCACCATCACCTCACCACCTTTACCACCACCGAAAACCGCAGCACTCTCGCGTGACTTGCTCCGCCCCGTGAATGGATGCTGCTCGAGGGCTGGAAATGCCGCAGGATTCGGTTAACGCGTTTAGTCGAGCGCCGTGCTTCGAGCGGTGATGAGCCCCTTTTCTGTCAACGGTAAAACCCCTCCTCGAATTGGATTATTGTGTACCCAAACTGAACGCCACCGACCATCATCCATATAACAATTGTGAAAGTGTTTAATGTGCCGCAATCGAAATCAATTGCTTGCTGATTACAACAAATGATGAAGAGCAATCAACTACAAATGCTCGGTGGAAGAAAAGCAAATCGAAAGATCGACAATCAGCCGACATTTTGCTATGTGTGTGTTTCCATAGAGTGTGTGATTAATTCCTGAGCCCAGATCGTGTGAGCCAAGGAAAACGGAAATACCTTTCAATTAAATACAATACATTAATATATCAAAATACAATGCCGTCAAAATTGTGCTTAATCAAAGGCGAAAAGTAAAAGTGCAAACAATGTGAATATGCGAAAACGAGTGCCCCATTCCGGGGGAATCGCTGGCCACAGTGTGCTCCATTGATAACGCACACAGGCAAAAAACAGGGACACAAACACACGAAGTGGAATTGAAACATGCCAAGTGAAAGAGAGAAAGAATGAAAACAGCCGACTAGTTCATAATGCACGCAGATAATACAAATAATAATAATAATGGGCGCACATAGAGAAATTTCTACTAGAACTTAATAAGTGGGATTCCCACACAACCTAATGAAAGTATTTGACTTTCTAAAAGCGATGCTTAAATCGGAATCTTTTTTCTAAATTTAAAGAATCTGCGTATCTGTTATAAACCTTTTATTAGGAAGTTAAAGAACTTTTAGTATAGATGAAGCTGTAGTTTTCTTCCGTGCAGCTGGAGAAAAGAGAGATTGTGAAATCAGAGTGGTTCTGAATGGGTGGTACGAGCATGGGAAAGTCCCTGATCGAGGGAGCGCGGAAAATGCTCGATGCACTGCTCAATGATTTACCATATGCAACAAATTACGGATCTAGCACGGTCCAAAGCTTATTCAGATCATTATGTTCAAGACGGGGATCTGCTTGCACAATTATTTGATAAATCAGAGTATATCCAGTAGTTACTAGAAATAGATACAGGGTACAATAAAGTTTTGAGGCCGCCAGTAGTTAATTCGCCGTTTTGCAAATTGCCAAGAGAGAAGAGTGAAATCAGGGGTATTAGGGGGTATTAAGGGGAGGTAGCTGCATCATCCACTTGCAAAAGCCACTTCCGGTCATGCCCTGCAGCAGCAGCAGCAACATCCACATCAGCGGCAGCAGCAGCAGCATGAGCAAGAGCGGCAGCATCTGGGTTTCGATTCAAAGTCAACGACTTCCGTTCCGTGCCAAAGCCGGGAGGAGGCCCCAAGCAAATTACTTAATTAAATGGACAATTAACACCCGAGCAGGAGGAACCGGGGCGGGCTGGGGGGCCAAAGGCCATGGGAGGATGGATAGGATGGCCGGAATGGCAGAGGCAGAGGGCAGGAAGAATGAGTAATGTGAGCAAGAGTGAAAATATCTGTAAATTAATATGCGCACAAGATGCAAATTGTTTGTGGCCAAAGACACGGCTCCATAGTCGCAGCAGCAGCAACTGCAGCAGCCGCATCAGCAGCAGCAGCGGCAGTAACAGCGTTAAATTAACATAAATTGAATTGCATTTGCATTTGCTGCACGTTGCCGCTTTTTTGCGGTCTGGCAAAAGTAAATGTTGCTGCGGTGGCTGGTGGCACTTGTTGCGGCTTGCTGCGGTTGCCGCTACTGCTACTGCAACTGCAACTGCCGCAGCAGCAGCAGCCTCTGCGTGTCAATTAGCGTTGATGATGCACAGTGAAATAGATTTCGCGCAGCCCGTTTCAATTCCAATTCGTTCGACAATTGTTACAGCTAAAGATCTACAAAACATCAGCGCCTATCAAGTGGAAGTGTCAAGTGTGAACAAAACAAAAACGAGAGAAGCACATACTAAGGTCCATATAAATAATAAATAATAATTGTGTGTGATAACAACATTATCCAAGCAAAACCAAACAAAACGAAGGCAAAGTGGAGAAAATGATACAGCATCCAGAGTACGACCAGTTATTCAGCTATCCAGAGCAAGTGTAGTGTGGCAACTTAGAAACAAACAAAGGCACCAAAATCTGCATACATGGGCTAATTAAGGCTGCCCAGCGAATTTACATTTGTGTGGTGCCAATCCAGACCAGAGTGAATCCGAAACAAACTCCATCTAGATCGCCAACCAGCATCACGCTCGCAAACGCCCCCAGAATGTACAAAATGTTTAGGAAACATTTTCGGCGAAAACCAGCAACGTCTACGTCGTTGTCGTCGTCGGAGTCAACAATAGAATCACCAGACAGCCTGGGAATGTCCAAGAAGACGGCGACAAAAAGGCAGCGTCCGAGGCATCGGGCACCCAAAATCGCGACCCTGCCATCGACGATCCGCGATTGTCGATCATTAAAGTCTGCCTGCAACTTAATTGCTTTAATTTTAATACTGTTAGTCCATAAGGTAAGCAAAGCAGCCAACATGCAAAAGCGATCGAATCCCCAAAGCAATAATCCCAAAAAGCCCCAGATCCAAATACATGCGGGTGTAGTGTCTTTTGGCAAAAAGGCCAAAAGAAAACAGCCAAAGTTGATTCAACCCATGCGAATTGCCAATGGCTGAGGGCAAAGTTTTGATGGGGGACGTAAATAATGATGATTTTGGGGTTTATTTTTTTGAGTGATTTATCAACTTCGCATCCCGAAGAGCTGTCTTTAATGAGAGCTCTTACGCTGGAATTTTCTCAGAGCAGTAAATCAAGCATATGTCAATAAACAAGATTCTTAGAACGCATAAACAAACAGAAATCATTTACAGCCTTACGTAATTTAATAAGAATGAAAATGAGGATTCATAGAAGACTCATTTTTCCTTTTAAATTAATGTATCCATTACCTTTTAAAATTTCAACAAATCTACCAGCCTTTTGATACCTGCACTTAGTCAAAATATTCCCCAAGTTTTAACCATTAAACTGGCATTTAAATAAAGTCATTCTCGAGTTTTAGAAAAAGCATCTGGTTAAGAATTCTGGGTTTAATACGATCGCATGGAGGAGGACCCCTCGAAAAGTGATCCGCCAGATTAGTGGGCAGTTCTATCTACGAGAACCATCTCTACGAAATGGTTCCCACATGGCAACGGTAGTCGAGAATCGGAGGAGCTAGGTGGTTTTCGGGGTGTAGCCGTCATAAAGTGTTACACAAAGTGCCTAAACATGTATTGAGATGCCAGCGGAGATGCCCCGAGCGGCAATTAAAAAGGCAAAGAGTCGGGAGAGCCAACGGCAGCCAACGGTTCAGAAATACATAAAAATTAATCGTTGGCCGGAAAGTTATAGGTAGTTTTGGAGGAACGGGGCTGGGCAAGGAGGGGTCTTAACAACAATTTGATTAATACGCCAGAGATCTCGAGAGCCAGACATTAGAATCCGAGGAGCATGCGAGTCCCAGTCCCAGTCCCCAGAAGAGCATACCGGGATGTGGCCGACCGTGGGGCAATCAAATTGATTACACACATTTATCTACTTGGTAGAGGGGATTGCATTGATTTAGGGTAAGCGAGGCGATAAAAGTCGCCGGCAGCAAAGATCCACCTCGGTCCCACTGCAACTATTTAGTTGTTAATGAAGTAAATAAAAGTTAAATATTTTGTAGCGACGATTTATGGGCAACTTCCAGGGAAAACCAGCCAGTCAACTGGTCAAGCGAATCCGCGATCATATCGCCTCAGTTCACATGGTCCCATGTCAGTTGAAATTAACCCAGTTACTCGGCCAAGTTGGGATGCCAAGTTGGAAAAAGGCTAAAAAGCCGAAAAGCCGCAGAGGATCTCTCTCATTTGAGCTGACATTTATTGATCATAAGCTGCGTATTAAACTGACTGCGAAATATGCATAAAAAGCCCAAAATCAGATGTGAGTTGGCGAAATCGAGCTCCCACGTTGACGAGCTGCAGTTGGCTTTATGGCCAAGATTCGTTTTGCTTCCCTGTTTACAGCAGGCTTAATTAAAATTTAATTTCACATTAAACATCGTGTGTCGGCTTCATTAAGCGCTCCCATATTCCACCAGTTTACATGTGGCGCCTCGGCACTAATTCCTTAAGCATTTCTGGTGGTTTATCTAATCGAATTGATTACGTCAAAGTTTGTCCGGAATATTAGCGGATGCACCTGCTTCATGAATGAGGAGCACGGCCCGAGGAAATGTGATAAATAAATAGTAAGCAGCCAGAACCGGTTCCGTTTGGCATCTCTCGATCATGGACGGCCAAGAATCCAATCAGTTTGAGGAGGACCCGGTTGCACTGGAGTCTTTGAGTTTGAGGCCCAAACAAAAGGAAATCTCGAAAAAACGCCAAGAGAAACCGAACTCAAGCCAAGACGTTGAAAGACGAGGGGTTCGGAGGGGATTGCATTTGATTGATCTATGGCATGATCAACAATGCATGTGGCTTTGAGCTGGAGTTTCGTTTTTTGTCGGCCTTTATTTTTTCTGTTTTTTGAGGCTCCATCTGCAGCTGCAGGTGACTCGAAACTGGTGGATGCCGTTAGCCAAGAGGCTCGGCTAAATTGCAATTTATTTCTAATAAACTTATCAACACTGCCAGCTACCAAAGACCATGACAATAAATTCACTGAAATATGAAACCATAAAAGCAGGAGTCCCAAGTTTTCATTAGCATATTTTCCGCGAAGCAGAACCCATCCGCCGGCCGGTAATGAACCCTAAATTACAAAGTTGATGGTCAAGATGCGGCTTCCAGATGCAGGAGGCAGCTCGCCTCCTGGCTAAATTATGATAAGCGATTGGCCGAAGAATAGTTAAACTTTATGTGCCATTTGTCAGAAGCGTTCGAGTGCGAGAGATCGCCGATCGGCGATCTAATGTGTTATTAATTTTATGGCAAATGCTCCTATCGATGGCCGCATGATTTGTGGCCACTCCGGGCCCACAGATTCCAGTTGGAGCACAAAGCCATTCTAAATTATACAAACTGCTGGATATCTCGTTTGATTAAGTGAGCCAAACCGAACAGTTAAGCCGCTTTGTGGGGAA
The DNA here is from genome assembly GCF_016746395.2 of Drosophila simulans. Classification (NCBI taxonomy): domain Eukaryota; kingdom Metazoa; phylum Arthropoda; class Insecta; order Diptera; family Drosophilidae; genus Drosophila; species Drosophila simulans. The sequence goes on along the minus strand of NC_052523.2, from coordinate 23,371,323 downwards.
AATATTTCTCATTATTTTCGTGTTTCATTTGCTGCCAGATTTATCGGGCTCCTTTCATTTGCCTACCACTTTTACGAGGTATGCTCATCGGACTTTTCTGATTTTCCACTCTTGTATCGATCCATCTATTTTTGTTTTTAATTAAAACCTCTCAGCCCAATCAGAGCGCCCTAGGTGGCTTATTAGCTTTTACAACCGGCGAACGAGAGCTGGGATCAGATCCATAAAGTGTTGAGCATATTATTCGATTTGGAATGTAAGCTGGGCAGGGAGGATTGGCTCAGAGGGGAGGGTACTATTCGATTGGGATTCACTCTTTTTTGGGGAAGGGGTGTCTTCGTTATGGGTCATGATTGATTTGAATCGATTTGGGATCTCGACGCTTGTTTTTGGTTTTACTCTGCGTTTTTTGGTTAATTTTGCCCATGTTCTCTACCACAGATATCCGCAGCTGGTAACTTCGAGCTGGAAATATTAGAAATCTCAAATACCAACAGCCATCTACTCAACGGCTATTGCTGCGGCATGCCAGCGGAACTTAGAGCCACCAAGACGATAGGTAAGTCCATCTTCGAGTTTATTAAAAGCAAGATTTTTCATCGCCTTTTTTGTTTGTCAAAGAAAGTTAAGACCTCGTAAAAATGCAGTAACTTTTGACATGGTAACGAACTTTTCAATTGTCCCATTAAATTTATCAAACTTTTAAATATATAAACATAAAACATTATGCAAATTGTGGATTCCATCTGAATTCTTTAGCTCTCTGATATTTCTTATCTGGCTTACCCGAAATAGAAGGTCAAGGCTCTTTAGCCTATCAGCAGAATTTGCACTCTGCATATTTCTGGTTCTGTAGTAATATACATATATATTCTATCTTGTATTTAACGATGCCGGGCAATTATGCAATCTCCGAGGCAACAAAGTCTGCATTTCCATAGTATAGAAAGTATATATATTTGCGAGTGTAATGATAACCCGTGCTGGAATTCTAATTTCAGGCTGCTCGCCATGCACGACGGCATTCCGGCTGTGCCTGAAGGAGTACCAGACCACGGAGCAGGGTGCCAGCATATCCACGGGCTGTTCGTTCGGCAACGCCACCACCAAGATACTGGGTGGCTCCAGCTTTGTGCTCAGCGATCCGGGTGTGGGAGCCATTGTGCTGCCCTTTACGTTTCGTTGGACGGTAAGTGCAGTTCCCATAAGTACTATATATACTCCGATCCATGTTACCCCTTTGCAACCAAGACGCACGCTTTCGGCACGAGCTCTCCTCTCACTTTGTGGGCAGCTTTCGTTATTGTTTTTTTCGACTTAAGATAGCTCGGTTCCGCCTGGAGAGCAGCCAAGCTGAACTGAACGCTCCATGGGCGATAAGGTCTAGCCGGCAACAGAAATGTGAATGAGCCGAGCTCGTGCCGGATTGATAAGAATATGTATTTATGAAAAGCAGCAGAAAAACGAGAAATGAAGCGAGGGGGCATAGTCTATGTGGGGTTTCCACAGCGAGCAGATTCTCTGCGCTACTTCCTGTGTCCAAAAATTCCAGCGTGGGCTGCACCAGAATCATGGGGCGTGAAAATTCCAAGGCTAGCACCAAAAGCGGCTTACTCATCGCGTCTCGACCAGCTCACTTTGGAGTTAAGACCCTTGGCCAGACCATCGTCATCTTGGTCTGCGGAGATTCTGTCGGCGGTAGCCGAAAAAAAAGCAATTAAAAATTGTGTTTCATGTTCCATGTTATACTTCTTTGCCGGGCAGCTCCTAAGCGGCTTTCGGTTAATTAAGTGAGCATAATGCGGGCTTATGACTGCCAAACTGGGAGGGAATAAAATGGTAAAAAAAAAACCACTCGGACCGAGAAAATAAAACATAAAATAAACGTGGCCAGCTGAGTTCTTTTAACTCGGCTAAGGTAAAAATGTAACCTGACTGGGTGTAGTCGCAGAATTGAATTAAAGTTTTGCTCTTGCTCTTTTTTATTTTTCGTTGTTATGTACGGCTGTTGTTCTGACGGTTGTTTGCTGCTGTTTTTGGTGCTGTTCAAAGCCAACTTGGTTAACAATTACACGCCTTGGCCAAATCGGTGTCCAAACTAATACGACGGCTTGCAGCACTTGCACACAAATGTTCTATTCATTTAAATGAAATCCAAAGAAGTGGAAGTTTTCAATTTCTATTAAATATTTCTCATTATATATTTCATAGATTTTATGACAGTTCACAATTGCAATCCAGTTAATAAGGTGTATTTCTTGTGCAAGCCATAAACGAACATTATTGAATCGTGCTTAACAAACCATAAACTCACTTTTGATTACAGTATTAAACCTACTTTTAAATGAAATTTTTCATTAATATATGGGCTCAAATCGCAGGAATTTGTGTAATTGAACAGCAAATTAATTTAATTATTTTTCGAGTGCAGCAAAACATTGACGTCGACGTCGGCATGCGCATGCGCCGTCGTTTACATTAGGCAGGTTCCACTGTGGTTGGGATGCGGTGCGGTGTGGCGGGGGAGCAGGCATGCGTCAGAGCCGGGTCTTGGTCTTGGTCTTGGTTGGGTCTTGGCTTGGTCTTAGTCTTGGGCTGGGACTTGCGGCTTGGGGCTTGGGGCTTTCGTCTGGCTCGCCTGTGTTCTATGCCTCCACCAGTCCCGGCACCCTCCTCGCCCCCCCGAGAGCAGCAAAGTCGTGGCCTGAAGTGCGGACAACCTGTTTCGTGGGAACATTACCTTGTCGCGCTTGTCGCTCGGCCGATGGCGATGGCGATACGTTACGCTTCGCTTTGGTTTCGCTTTAATCTTGTGCCTTCGCCAGTGCTCTTTCCCCCAGTTCCCCAAGCTCCTCGGCTCCTTGGCTCCGCGATTCACATGTGAGTGTCTCGAAACTGTTACTGGGTGCCCAGAAGGCGAACGAATACGCGATGAATTCTGCATACCATTCCAGCGTAATATTCGCCTGCAGACAGTCAGTCAGTTAGTCAGTTTGTCTGGCTGCCAGGCACCCTCAAGAAGCCTTTCACAAACTCATGAAAATCTTCAAAAACCGAAAGACAAAAATCGAGAAAAAAAAGCGCCGCCGATATGGTCGCGATTGTCCCACTTTTTATTGAATGACTTCTTCTCCGGCTGCTGATTGAGTGAATGGCATGTTAAGACTCATAAACATGACTTAGGAAATACTTGAGCCCGGCCTCAAGAGCACACATCATAACATATAACATCGGCGGGCCTTCGATGTAACTGTCAAACACCGACTTCACCAAGGGACCCTCTCCCAGCCAACCAAGCAACCCAACCACTAACCACCTGAAGCATTCGAACTGCCGAACAGAGCCAAACGAATTTCACTTGACAATATTTTCCGAGTTCCAAAGACCTAAAGATCTGGAGTGCGCGTGCGCGGCCATTGAGCGATCTCGAGTGGTATTTGTGGTGCCTGTTCCACTTTTTGCTCAAGATCAATGAATGACTGCCCAAATAAACTGTGGGCTTTTGATCCATTTTGCTACCCGCACAAAACTCACTTTGCTCGAGATGAAACACTTTTGTTAACCCATCGCTTCCATTGCTGAATGTGATTTGGCCAAAAGACAAGATTCTTCACATTGTGTAAACATGTCGGTGGCCAATTCAGAATTGTCTCACTGAAAGCTACTTGATTTCCCTTGTTTTTCGTAAAAGAGAAACTAATTTTCCTGCTCAAATCAATCTTATTCACCCAATCCGCCTCCATTTGTTTTCATGTAGTTCGGAACTTCCTCCCATTGGCTAGTATCTCGTATTTTGTGAAATCCTAAACCAAACGCATCGCCATTTTCAATTGATACGCTTCCGCTGGCCATATATACATATATCCGTATATCCAGACGGATCATGATTTTAGCTCGAGCCCGGAACATAACTTAAGTGACAGCGATATGGCAGCGCGTGGAAATTGAATGGAGCTCGGAAATTTGATAGCAGGGTGGGCAGTTTATGGATGGATGGATTTGCAAAGTGTGTCAAGTTGTTGTCGCTGATGTTGATCCGTCTGCAATTAGCCAATGTCTGCTTTGGACTGATTTAGTGTCGCGTCGCCAGGGCAATTACACCGGAATATGGGAATCCCCCCATTCGTTGGCCCGCCCATCTGGCGATCTGCCCATCATCCCTCCTCCACTGGCGACCGCCTCCCACTGCTAAATGAGCATTTCCTGGCATCCAGCGGCGGCATCCAGACATCGTCGACGTTTAATTGCTTTCTGCCCAACGAGAAATCTTCTACAGCTCGCAAATTACAAAAAAAAAAAGAAACATCGGATCTTCAATTTTTATGGGCCCATGCATAGGAGTTGGAAAAAATCAGAGAAAACTCTTGATTTTTAAGGTCGAAATTATGGATGCTCTAGGATAGTAATAGTAATTTTGCAAGGTTTTCTAGTTTCTACATTCACAATCTTATTTTTGAAGAAGGAATTTATTAGTGAAATCCTTTCTTTCTTTATAAAATTAAAAAACTTTCTCGAAGAGTGTATGAATTGCAAAGAAACTCAGAAATCAAAGAGAATTGGGTATGCGTTGCTTTTTCGCATTTGGTTTTGGCCAATTGCAGTGCCATGGACAGCGACATGGACATGGCCAAACTGAAGTCTGTTTAGAAAGTCCGCTTCTCCTGCGTGAAATTAAAGTGTTTAGTTTTGCTTTGGCTCGCTTTGTTTGTTGTCTGATCGCTTTGTTCGTCTGCTCGTTTGGTTTGCTGTTTGTTTTCTGTTTTTTTTTTTTGTTTTTTGTTGTCTTCATTTGCATGGCGGGCAGCCTGAGATTAAACTGTCCATTAGCGTCAGCGCAGAGTCAAACTTGAAGAGTCTCCAAACTAAATGCCACCTTTCCTTCTCTCTTCACGTTCAATTACAGAAGTCGTTTACGCTGATACTGCAGGCGTTGGATATGTACAACACATCCTATCCAGGTAAGTGCGGTGGCAATTGGAGACTTGTGCTCGTTACCACAGCCCCGTGTTGCAAGTTGCAAGTTGCTAGTTGCATGTTTCTTGTTGCACGCGGCTCGTTATTGTTCGCCAGCCAGGCATTTGGCTTAATTAGCAAGCGACGACGCAGGGGAAAACACTCAGAGAAACTCATGTAAATTTACATTAGTACTCACAAAATTGATTTTAGCAAGTTTGCCAGGTTTTGTCCTATTGTTTCTCTGAGTGCATCCTTAAGCGCCCGAAATGGTGCCAACAACTAACTAAATTCTCAAATTCTCCTGCCCACATCCCATTTCGCCTCCGCCCTGCCCCTGCTCCACCGGAACGCCAACGTTGATGCCACCAACAACGAATCCCAATCCGAATCCGATGACAACCACCACAACAATTGTCATGCCGCGCTCGCCGCCCATCGGAATCCTGACCCGAAAAACACCCAACTCCACAACCGAACGAAATGAAATGAAATGCAGATGCGGAGAGGTTAATTGAGGAAACATCATACTCGGGCGTGATACTGCCGTCGCCGGAGTGGAAGACGCTGGACCACATCGGGCGGAACGCGCGGATCACCTACCGTGTCCGGGTGCAATGCGCCGTTACCTACTACAACACGACCTGCACGACCTTCTGCCGTCCGCGGGACGATCAGTTCGGTCACTACGCCTGCGGCTCCGAGGGTCAGAAGCTCTGCCTGAATGGCTGGCAGGGCGTCAACTGCGAGGAGGCCATCTGCAAGGCGGGCTGCGACCCCGTTCACGGCAAGTGCGATCGTCCGGGGGAATGCGAGTAAGTAGCTTATGAACCAACCTGTTTTTTTCCACACTCCATATCAAACGGTGGAGAGTAGATGGCAGACCTTTGTAATTACGACCCCCTGCCACCCCACTTAACGATGTGATTATGACACTTTTTGCATGTGGCCACTAAACTTTGGGGCCGCCTTAATGGCCCTGGCCACCGAGTCGCCACCACTCGGCTGGCTCAAAATCGACAGCCAGTCCAGGCCACAGTTATGATAATGGCCAAGAGTGGTTTCTTTTTGCGCGAGATCGGTGGCAGAGAAATGGGTTCTTTAGCTCACATGGGGCGCTTTTTACTACTCCTTTTTTTTATTCAGTGCCACTTTTTTTTCGTTGCTAAATGTGTGAAATAGTTGGCAGCGTTTCTCTCAGGAAAATGCCAATCAGTCGATGGTCGAGTCAATGATGGGAGACATCACGGAGTTTTATTATAGTTATTTGTACGACTATGTGCAGATTTAAGTGCCTTTTCTCTTTTAACAGAGTAATATTAAAAAACGGCAGATTTCTGAAATTCCTAAGCTCATATCTCAGCCAAATCAAAAAGTAAGTGCAAGTGGTATACATTTGTGAAACACTATTTTGATGCCTAAACGATTTGTGTTCAAACTTTTTTGAAATGGGGTAAATTTTTTTTTTCATATTTTGACATTTTTATAAGGGGTACCATCATCAAATTTTCAAAAAATCATTAAAAAATTTATTTTCTATATCGTTCAAAGTTTGAATGTACAAAGTTTATATAAGTCAAAAGCAGCTTAGATATGGTTTCAGAAATTAAATTAATTGAAATTTACCCAAAATTTGACCAAAAAACGCTATAGTACGGTAGTCCTGAGCTCATAACTCTTCATAAAATAATGCTAGATCAAAAAGATGCGGCTAATTTTAACACTTTTTTGAATACTAAACGATTTGCATTTAAACTTTTAAAAAAATAAAAAAAAAAATTTTTTTTCAATTTTTCACATTTTGGTAAGGGGTAACATCGTCAAAATTTCAAAAAATACAAAAAATTTTAATTTTTGTTTTCATGTATAATTTGAATTTGCCATAATTGTACAAGTAAAATGCAGCTTATAAATGGTTTTAAAAATGAAATTGGATGAGAAATCATTAAGTTATGAGCATAAACCTTTAGGGTTTACGCAAAAAAACCGCTACCAACGCGAATTGAATTGTTCCCATCACTGCCACTAAAATGAAATGGGAAAAGAGCTGAAACTGATGCAATCGGTTCATTTCCAATCAATCCGCATTCCTTATTAAATTGTTCGCACTCGGTAACTGCCCATTTGGGAGATAACCCGAGTGCTATAAAGTTGTAACCAGCCATATAATCTGCAATCAAGTGCCAGTACCAATGCGATTCGCGGCCAAAGAGCAGGCTAATCAAACGCCCGCACGATGGCCAAGCGCTGATCTGGCCAGGAACTCCTCCTTCTCCTCCTGCTCCGCTTTCTTGGTTAGAATTTGCAGGCCGCCTCTTTGGAGCGGTCATGCTCAGACGTTGGCAACATGGAGCGACTGGCGCAGCAAGGAGCTTCGACAGAAAATGTACTGAAAAACAAATGAAATCATTTGGAAACTAATGAATATAGTAACTGTTTAATGGTCCCTAAAGTTAAGATCTAAATATATTTTGATCGATAAATATTAAGCTTCAAACTTTTAATCTTTAAATATAGAACGTTAAACTTTTGCTCATACAGCCAATTTCTCGCAGTGCAGTTGCAAGTCCCAAGACCGCAGCAGCACGAAAAAACGTTTGTGCCTCGGTTGTTCCTGTTGCAGTTGCAGCGGCAATAGTTGCTGCAGCATTAGTTGCTGTTGCAGCTGCAGCGGCAACAGTGGTTGTTGCCGTTGTTAATGCTGCAGCGTAACACAGAATACGTGAGCCGGCGGCCATGATTGCATTTCTCGACTGCATCATGATGCTCTGTCAGGCATCCTCTGCCATCCAGTCCGCTCCGGGCACCTCCTCCCGTCCTGGTTTTAAATAGCAATAATTAGTGTGGCCTAGAAAACATCAAAAGTCAGCAGATTTCCGCTGCGCCGCAACAATTATAAGCCAGAAGAAAAATTACTTTTGCTGTTTGCACGTTGCTGGCCCATTTGCGATTTGCGATTTGCTGGCCGGGAAGGCCGGTGGAACCAGAGCCGCCGATTCGCAGCCAGATAACAAGAGGCTGCCGTTTTAATGAAATCATAAATTACCGACATCGAACGGCGATGTCGACTATCGCCGAGCATGACGTGATGCCCGGAGCTTGTAGAGTTAGCACCTCGCCGGGCGATAACTCGATACCTCGATGCCTCTAAGGCTCAATAGTCGATGGCCCCGGCTGGCTAACTTTGATCCCGCTGCACTTTGGCGTGTTGCAGCGATAAAATCGCAGTTTTCGCCCCGAGCTGGAGCAGGAACGGCTATGGTAGTTGTCGGAGTGGCCAAAGTGGCCAAAGTGGCCGACTGGCTGCACTGCCACTTTAGCATTTGATGCATCAAGGCCAAAGTTCAGAGTGACCCAATTCGGTGGTTGGCCAGAGGCAAATGCGTTCCCAGGCCAAATTGAAATGTAAAGAAACACCGGAGCCCAAATTGCCGAATGAATAATGGGTGAATGTTTTCCCAAGATGCAGATAACCTTCGAAACCCAATGGCTTAGGCCTGCCATATATAAATGGCTATTATTATTTTGCAATATACAATAATTAGAAGAGCTTCAACTAAGACAGGTGCTTTACTAACTACTTTTCGAATGGGGAAACATTAAAAAGTTTCCCAGCTGCTGATAAAATCTGGATGCCATCTCATGTTTCCATGCAATAAGCTCACCTTTTAGCTGGGGTCTTCCACACCCCATTTTGAAATCAAAGTTACGCTTGCGAATCTGACTCATCTTGGATTTTCCCAAGGTGCAAATCCGAACACTCTCATTTGTGCCCCATCCAATGAAGATCACCTTTCGGCCAAGGCCTGCGATGCCCCATTTTGCAATCAGAGCTTGGTATATTTATGGAGGAACCTCTTTTCCCAAGCTGCTGAATCCTTCAACTTTGAGCTAACCCCATGGGCTAGGGTCCTCTATGCTCCATTTACCAATCAGCGAAAGCAGACGCAGAGACTCATCAAAACTTCGATTTAATCCACAGATGCAGACCCGGCTGGCGGGGTCCATTGTGCAACGAGTGCATGGTCTATCCCGGCTGCAAGCATGGTTCCTGCAACGGCAGCGCCTGGAAATGCGTGTGCGACACCAACTGGGGTGGCATATTGTGCGATCAAGGTAAGTAACCTGGCAATTACCACTCCGAATGCGAATCTTGAAGTGGGAATGGGGTATGGGGTATCATCGATAATATCCATGCCCCATTATGCCGTGATACATATTTCATAGTTTCGCTTTACGCATCGAACAGATTTAAATTTCTGCGGCACCCATGAACCCTGCAAGCACGGCGGCACCTGCGAGAATACCGCTCCGGACAAATACCGCTGCACATGCGCCGAGGGCCTCTCGGGCGAGCAGTGCGAGATCGTGGAGCACCCATGTGCCACCAGGCCATGCCGCAACGGCGGCACATGCACACTCAAGGTAAGTCGCAGATTTATGCACTTCTTCGCAGTGCCATAAACTAATTTAATACGCTATGGATGAGGCCCCACAATCAGCACTTATCTACAAGACACTCGAAGAAACTAGTGCTATAACTATCTGAAGAAAACAAGATTAGCTTAAAAGAAGAAATCTTCTCTAGCCAATTATTAAAGATATGTTCCCTTGCATCTCCTATCCGTACTATTCCATCTGTATTATGTACCAGCAATCTATCTATCTATCTTATAGAACCCATTTTAAGAGTGTATCTGGCTATCTTTTGCAGACGAGTAACAGAACTCAGGCCCAAGTGTATCGCACTTCACATGGCAGGAGCAACATGGGCAGGCCGGTAAGACGCAGCAGCTCGATGCGCAGCCTGGATCACCTGCGGCCGGAGGGGCAGGCGCTGAATGCCAGCAGCTCCTCGGGATTGGTGTCCCTAGGTTCGCTGCAGCTGCAGCAGCAACTGGCCCCCGACTTCACTTGCGACTGCGCAGCCGGATGGACGGGACCGACATGCGAAATAAGTGAGTTTTGATTTAATTTTATTCCACAGCACGCGATTAGCCACAGCTCAGCCGAATGTGGGGCTCTTTGTCCGGCCAGTTGGCCAAGTTAGTTGGTAGTGGCTGTTGCCGCTGATGTTGCTGTTGTGCGGCAATGTTGCCGCTCGATCATGCAATTGAGCACACACGCATTTGACTGTAGCGAAATAAAATGAAGTGAAATGAAATGGAATGAAATGAAACGTAGCACGCACAGCCAGTTATTGTTGCCGGCTTTGGCTTTTGCTTTGGCTTTGGGCTTCGGCTTGGGCTTGGGTATGGGTTTATTATGATTGTTGTTGCCACGGTGGTCCGGCAAATTTTTGGTTCGCTTCGGTTTTGCATTCCAATTGGAGCACGACCGACACATTCACCAGAAACTATTTGCTGGCCAATGCAATAAGCCGTAAGCTAATTGAGTTGCCATTCCCAAAACGAATGAGTCGGCGGCGTTGAAGGATTTACATCTGTACTGGCCATTTTGGCATGCCAATTAAGGGCCTTCAATTGTTGGCAAGAGCTTGACTTTATTTACTGACTTATTAATGGTTTGATTGCAGTATTATTGTCACTTAAAGTCTCTTAAAGTCCATGATATGAAAGTAACAGTCGTAAATATTTTCTATATTTAGTGTCATCCGATTTCGTGGGAAACTTATAAGTAATATTTCGTACAGGTTAATTGAGTCAAACGTTGTCTTAACTGCTGCTGATCTGCAATCTGACCTTATTTGCGGCCTAATGGCCAGCAAAGGGTCAGAACTTTATTTTTGGGGTGCCCTTCTTATCAGACCCTCCATAATACAAACAAATGAGTTGCGTGCTGCTGAAGGAAATAAAAAAAGGGGTTTGAGAAGGAAGCGTCCTCTCCTGAAGATTTCAGGCAACCGATAAGCCAGGCACGCAGGTTCGAGCTCCCATACCCATGCCCATCCGCGAGTCAGTTCAATGACTTGAGCTCGGGCTAAGAGCCACCTGCTCAAGCTTCTGCCGCTCGAGAGCTCAGCAGCAAAATCAACACATTCACGGAGAGAAAAGTAGGGCTAGTGTCAAAATGGAAAATAATAAACAAATAGTTCTGAGTTAAGAGCAACCATATTTAAAAATCAGCAATATCATGAAAGTTTTAAAACTATTCTAGAAATTATTAAAATATTCATTCAAATATATACTCAATTTATTCAGATATTGGGAAGTATTTTCCCACAGTGCTTGCACTTTATCTCTCGATGGCACTTAAACAATCTGCTTGAATTTCCCCTCATTCCTTTCCAGATATCGACGAGTGCGCCGGGGGTCCCTGCGAGCATGGTGGCACTTGCATCGATCTAATCGGTGGCTTTCGATGCGAATGTCCGCCGGAGTGGCATGGCGATGTCTGTCAGGTGGATGTGAACGAGTGCGAAGCGCCGCATTCCGCCGGAATCGCTGCTAACGCATTGCTGACCACCACAGCCACTGCGATCATTGGTAGTAATCTGAGCAGTACTGCACTTCTGGCCGCTCTGACCAGTGCGGTGGCATCCACATCCATGGCCATCGGACCCTGCATCAATGCCAAGGAGTGTCGCAATCAGCCGGGTTCCTTTGCCTGCATCTGCAAGGAGGGCTGGGGCGGAGTCACCTGTGCCGAGAATCTGGATGACTGTGTGGGTCAGTGCCGGAATGGAGCCTCCTGCATCGATCTGGTCAACGACTATAGATGCGCCTGTGCCGCTGGTTTCACGGGTCGCGATTGCGAGACAGACATCGACGAGTGCGCCACTTCCCCGTGCCGAAACGGTGGTGAATGTGTGGACATGGTGGGCAAATTCAATTGCATTTGTCCACTGGGCTACTCGGGGTCTCTGTGCGAGGAGGCCAAGGAGAACTGCACACCGTCGCCATGTCTAGAGGGCCACTGCCTCAACACGCCCGAAGGATACTACTGCCACTGTCCTCCGGATCGCGCCGGAAAGCACTGCGAGCAACTGCGTCCGCTCTGCTCCCAGCCGCCCTGCAACGGTGAGTAAAAATAGCACAGACCGCCAAGAGGCCATGGGAACCGATCTCGCCCCGATGAAGACATCATTAAGCTCATCAATCGCAGATTGCCAGCTTTTTGTCGTCTTCCGAGAGACGAGATCTGCCACGGCCATGCACTTGAAAAATATGCGTGTATACAAAATCCAAAATTGTTCTTTAAAAGGAAGTATACTTCTTGGAGGACTTTTATATTACATAGACATATAAAATTGAGTACATTTTGATATATTTTTCCGAGTGTAACCCTGCGTTAATAAGCCTAATCATGTCCCCCAATCCAACAGAGGGCTGCTTCGCCAATGTCAGCCTAGCGACGTCAGCGACAACGACAACGACAACCACCACAACGGCGACAACGACGAGGAAGATGGCCAAGCCAAGCGGATTGCCCTGCAGCGGACACGGCAGCTGCGAGATGAGCGACGTGGGCACCTTCTGCAAATGCCATGTGGGCCACACCGGCACCTTCTGCGAGCACAGTGAGTAATCCCGATGCACAACCCACCGATGCACAGAGACGGCAAACTCATTAACTTTCCGCAGATCTCAACGAATGCTCGCCGAATCCTTGTCGAAATGGGGGAATTTGCCTTGACGGCGACGGCGACTTTACATGCGAGTGCATGTCGGGCTGGACAGGTGAGTCGCGACGGAATGAGATGATTTGGGATGAGTCGGGCAGGTTGCGATGAGCTCGGCTCAACTGAACTGAACTGAACTGAGGCGAACTGAGCCGGGTTGAGTCGGGTGCGCTTTAAGCGGCCATATACCGCCAAAGTGAACGTCAAAGCGTTGCAACAAGTGCAGACTGCAAAAGTGGTGCTAAGCCGCTGGCAAAATACCCTAGGGACGCTTTAAGTGGGGGTCAGTGAAAGTGGTAAAGGAATATCGCAGCAATCAATCGAAATGAAATGAATAAATGGGGGAAAAACTCCATAGATATATAACATACTCAAAATAATTAACACACATTTTCTTAACAATTATTTCTTTTGATTATGCCAAACTCAATTTACAAGTAGTGTTTTTAGACCATCCGATTAAAATTAACAACCTCACCGAGTGGTTTTTACTACTCCTGCCGAGAGGGCATAAAAACCTGCTGTATGCCGACTGCCTGACTGACTGGCGCATTATCAACGCTTGGGGGCTTTAAATGGGCGCGAGACGAGTGTTGGCCACGTTAAGTTAAGAGCGCTACGCTCTCACACACACGATCGGGTCGGTCGCATTTATTTGAACATTGAAAGTCGGCAGTCATTACGGCCTCAAATTGAAGCGAATGCGGCTGTGCCGCGAAGCTTTAAAAATAAAAAAAAAACTATATGCGCTTTAGTCGCAGTCTTTGTAGCCGGCGAATGTATTTGCCACATGTGGCAGCCAAAAACTCCTGGGGGGGCCCACCGCGGCTAGGCCAAACCTTTGCCATGATTTATGTTTGTTTTTAATTTGCGATTTGCATATTTCACGCGTTTCGCTTTTTTGTCACAGACACAGATACAGAAAATGAAAATGAAAATAGATTTGGCCACAGTTTAGATACAGATACAGATACAGTCAGAGTCACATCGATCTATGTCGGCACACTTTTACTTTTCGATTAGTTCGAGCCAAGCCAACGGTCATGGCAATCCTCTTTCTATGGATTTTAGCTCCCACACTCGCAATGAGTTTCTTGCTTAAGTCTTTCGTTTCTGGGAAGTATATTTATGCTAAACAAATATAAAGAATTAGTTTTTGGTTTAGTTGGGTAACATGTTTGGACAATTCGCAATAAGTTCGTTGCCTAAGTCTTTTGTTTCTGAGCAACCATAACCAATTGCACAAATTCGAAATGAAATCTAATTTTTTAAATTTATATTTTCCCCTGTAGGTAAACGCTGCTCGGAGCGCGCCACAGGTTGCTATGCCGGTCAGTGCCAGAATGGCGGTACCTGCATGCCTGGAGCCCCGGACAAGGCTCTGCAGCCGCATTGCCGCTGTGCGCCAGGTTGGACTGGTCTGTTTTGCGCCGAGGCTATTGACCAGTGTCGCGGGCAGCCGTGCCACAATGGTGGAACATGCGAGTCTGGAGCGGGCTGGTTCCGCTGCGTCTGCGCTCAGGGATTCTCCGGTCCAGACTGCCGCATCAATGTGAACGAGTGCTCGCCACAGCCTTGCCAGGGCGGTGCCACCTGCATCGACGGAATCGGTGGATACAGCTGCATCTGCCCACCAGGAAGGCATGGATTGCGGTGTGAAATTTGTAAGTTGGCTACGCTACTTTAAAACTTTTATAAATATTGAAGGACTTAAATGTAATTTGAGTGCTGAATAGGAAGCTAACAATACTATTTTATATGTCCCTTTTAGTGCTCTCCGATCCCAAGTCCGCCTGCCAGAACGCAAGCAACACTATCTCTCCGTATACTGCTCTCAACCGAAGCCAAAACTGGCTGGATATTGCTCTAACCGGAAGAACAGAAGACGATGAGAACTGCAATGCGTGTGTCTGCGAAAACGGCACCTCTCGGTGCACGAATCTCTGGTGTGGATTGCCCAATTGCTATAAGGTGGATCCGCTCTCCAAGTCCTCGAATCTGTCCGGTGTTTGCAAACAGCACGAGGTGTGCGTTCCGGCACTGAGTGAGACCTGCCTGTCATCGCCTTGTAGTGTTCGTGGAGATTGCCGGGCACTGGAACCATCGCGAAGGGTTGCTCCACCCCGACTGCCAGCCAAATCCAGCTGCTGGCCCAATCAGGCCGTGGTCAATGAGAACTGCGCCCGACTCACCATCCTTTTGGCCCTGGAGCGAGTGGGCAAGGGAGCTTCGGTGGAGGGTCTCTGCTCCCTGGTGAGGGTGCTGCTGGCTGCCCAGTTGATCAAGAAGCCGGCGAGTACTTTTGGCCAGGATCCGGGAATGCTTATGGTGCTCTGCGATCTCAAAACGGGCACCAATGATACCGTTGAACTAACTGTGGTAAGTTATTTGTACAGTTCTTCAAATGGTTTATGTATTTTAACTCAATTTTCATAAGCGTATATATCTAATCAAAACACATTTTTTCTTTCTCTGTGTACTTTCAGTCCTCCAGTAAATTAAATGATCCCCAGTTGCCAGTGGGGGTGGGTCTGCTGGGTGAACTCCTCAGCTCCAGGCAGTTAACTGGCATCCAGCGTCGCAAGGAACTGGAGCTGCAGCATGCCAAATTGGCTGCCCTCACCTCCATTGTGGAGGTCAAGTTGGAAACGGCCCGCGTGGCCGATGGATCGGGTCATAGTCTGCTGATAGGAGTGCTATGCGGTGTCTTTATAGTCCTGGTGGGATTCTCGGTGTTCATCAGTCTGTACTGGAAACAGCGTCTGGCTTATCGCACCAGTTCGGGAATGAACTTAACTCCCTCGCTGGATGCACTGCGTCACGAGGAGGAGAAGTCGAATAATCTTCAGAACGAGGAGAATCTGCGAAGGTATACGAATCCGCTGAAGGGCAGCACCAGCTCCCTGAGAGCGGCCACCGGCATGGAACTAAGCCTCAATCCCGCTCCGGAATTAGCCGCCTCGGCGGCGAGTAGTTCCGCCTTGCACAGATCGCAGCCACTATTCCCGCCATGCGATTTCGAGCGTGAGCTGGACTCCAGTACGGGCTTGAAGCAGGCGCACAAGCGGAGCTCACAGATTCTGCTGCACAAAACCCAGAACTCGGACATGCGGAAGAACACGGTGGGCTCGCTGGACAGTCCGCGCAAGGACTTTGGCAAGCGGTCGATCAACTGCAAGTCCATGCCACCCTCCTCGGGCGATGAGGGCTCCGATGTCCTTGCCACCACTGTGATGGTTTAGCCGTGATCTCACCAACCAACCAATCAAAAAACCAACCAGCCGCCCACAGCCAGCTCAAAGTTCCAATTGCCACAGCACGGGCGCTATTTCCAAGTGCATTAGTAGCGTAAATAAAACTAGGATATAGTTAAGGATACCGAGGTGCGCCACAACGGAGTGGCTCTGTTGAAAACGTAAGGTTCTAAATCCAGGTCTCTCAGACAAAGATGAGGTACACAAATAAATTGGCTAGTAAATCGAGCATTTCATGGCCACGGGTTGGGCCAATTTATTTGTATACCTGATCTTATCTTAATACTAAACCAGTTCTCTATAAGAATAACTTTTTTTTTGTGTATCAAGCTTAAAAGTTCAGTTAGGCAGGCGTTTTCCGCAGTGCCATGTCGATGTGGAAGCCCCAAATATTTAAGTTAGATAGTGTAATTCCGAACTCTTCTCTTCGCTAAGCAACATCCTACACAGTGTGATATTTAGTGTAACCCAGGCGCGCATTTACATTCATTTAAAGGTAATGATATATATAAAAAGAAATCTACTCCTTGGCTAGCACAAGCTGTATGTATATAGTTCTCATTTAGGATCGTCGCGCTCTATATTGTGTATAAGCTGTAAATACTGTAAATTAGCAGTTACCGTTATTGTATTTTGTCTATAGTTAGATTGATAGTAATAAACTAAGAACCAGCCGCAACGCGTTAGACTTTAAAAGTTGTTTGCAATTGTACGCAATAATATAGTTTTATGCTCGTAGTTAGGAAGCTGTGTAACCGGGTAAGATTCAAACGATTTTGTACTGTATTATATACCTATCTGTGTAGTAATATTTATTTATTATATTAATTTTGATCTAGACGCAATAAAGTAATATCAATAAAGATAGAAAAAGACATACAAATGGATGGCGTACTAATTACTTTTCGAAGGGCGGAGGAGCCTAATCATAAGCTAGAATTCCATATTATATATAGAGGAAATGGCAATAAGACCTTTCGAGGTCCATCTTATGATATAAGGCAGCTCCGGACTTGTGGACTCTTTTTTCCATCAGCACCGTTTCCTGTCATTTGGACTCGTCTGGATCGAACAGAAATATGTTCGGCTGGGATTGCGGCGATCGCATTTGAAATATGCGCTAATTGAATGTGAAAACCAAATGCAAGTTGGGAACTACAACGGATCGAATCAGAGGACAGGATCGGGACACAAATGGAGAAGCCGGCGAAACAGATCAGAAGGCCAGGAGGAAAGAAATCGAAATCGAAATCGACCAGCGAGCAGCGAGCAATGCATTTTGCGTTGTTCGGTTTCTAATTAAAATACCAAAAAGAGCCGGCCGAAACACACAAAACTAAGCTCAGCGGATGATCAAGGCCCGAAGCAGTGGATTCAAAAACAGATACTGCAGAGGTGGCTGGAGTTTTTTTTTTTGTCTACCACAACGTGCGTAAATTTCGTCAGCGGTAAACTTGGCTCGAACAAAACGAAATGGCCGGGTTCTCGAGTATGAGTGTGTTGTTAATGAAGCAGAAAATGCCAGGAATTTTCGCTTGATTGTGGCTGCCTTTCGTTCTCTTATTTTCCTCCATGCACAGAAAAAAACACAACATTTTGTTTCACATTTAGTTAGTTAGTTAGGGTTAAAATGTCGACAATACAATTTCAAGATCAAATATTATTGCATACAACAATTTACTATAATCCAAATCTTCCAGCTTTAGTTATTATCAATCATGATTGGTTGAAAACTTACGATAACTGTGCAATTTTTTTCAGTGTACGGCGGCTCAAGTGTTTTATTTAGTTATTGAACAGTACTGTCCAAGGTCTGGACTTTGGTAGCCGCCCTTTTCGAACCGCCGAGCAGCCGAGCGAAATTTTAGCGGCATTTTTGGCGCTTTTTTCTGTATTATTTTTGCTGGCAAGCGCTGCGCCGATGTTTCGGTGGTTGTTGCTGTTTTTTAATTAACGCGCGATACGTTTTCGACTTTGAAGGGCCAAGGAGCGCACATGATGGGCATATAACTCATTGGAATTATGGTGGACGGGGACCGGCCGGCGGCGGCGGCAGCAGAGGAAACGGGCCAGTCCTCGAGCTAAAGTAAAGTTGCCCAGCCAGAACAGAACGTACATAAACTTTATCCGTCTATAATCTAAATATGTTTCTCGGTTGCTCTGGGCTCTTGGCTCTTTGCGCCGTTGTCGTGGCTGTTGCAACAATTTGCAGCAAATTGAAAGCCAATTACGTTGTTTGCAGCATGCCAAGGCAGCGACGGTCGCTGCGGATCGCATCGGATCGGTTTGGAGCAGCCATATAGCCAGGGCCTCGCTTTCGCGGCCGGCAGACAGGCGAAATTGCGGGGCACACAGCACTCGTAGACGACATAAATATCAAATACAGGTCCATAAATTTGAAACCAATTAGCCAACTTAAATTGATAATAGTTGGCCGCTGCGAGGGAGCTGGAGTTCACAGGAGCTGGGTGCCTAGCATTTGCCTACTGGCCGCAGGAAGCTGCCACTGACGCGATCCTCCACTCGAGGATCTCTTTGGCGATCGCTAATGGCAGTGCCATTTGATGACATACGTCGCTCGTGTTGAGCCGCCAATTTTCGACCGACAATTGCTGGCCATATATGTATGTAAGTAAGGACGCAGTAAAGGCAAATGCAGCAGCGACATCAGCAACTGCCACTGCAGCAAATGCATCGTCTCATATGTCGCATGTCGTGCCTGTCGTGTCGTTCTAATCACAATTGCTGCCTCTGCCGCGGCTGCGCCTTTTTATGGCGCTTTTATGCAAAACAACTTAATTTCGAGGCCCGATCCGTTTGCCACAATGCAGCGCGTAAAATATGCACTCGCAGGCAGCGGCAGCGGACGAAGTAGCAGCAACATGGCTAGCAAAACGAAAGACTTAGACAACGAACTCGTACAAATGTTTCGTCCATTTGCCTGTGTGTGTCGAGCTGTTATAGAAAATTATCTGAAACTGATTTGATATATATTCAAATAGGCGCTGTGCGACACATGTTGCTGCTGTTACATGCAACATTTGCCGTATTTGTTGCACGCAGCAGCAACAGCAGCAACTGCACAGAGCTCCTGGAGGAGTTGCAAACCACAACCGACTGGTAGCCAGTTTCGACTTGTCGTTGTTATTTGTATGAAATGCTATGGATAACATCGCTAGCAGTAAACGTTTAGTTTGTGTTTTAATTAAAATATTTTCATTTCCCCTGCGCCAGTGGCAGGCGAAGATTGCCGCTGAGATACACGCTGCGACTGGATCAAGATCCAGGCACATCCGTGTCTTGCTGGACAAGTGGCATTTATAAGCTGCATTATAAACTAATTTAGGTGGGGAATTGATTGGCTAATAGACCTGGGAAACGTCCGAGTGAAAGTCGTAGGAATGGAACTACCAACAAAGAAGTATCTTTAGAGAAATAAATCGAATTTTATAGGCCTACATATTTATTTAGCTTAACCACGATTTTTAAAACGACCCTTTAAGTGTTTTACCGATCTGCTTATTATCTTAGCTTCAGGGACCTTTACCAAAAAATCACAATTAAAGTGACTAATTCGATTTGAATGTCAAAACATTAGGATCTAATCCCACTGGCCATTTAACCCCTTTTAGTCGCTCATTAATTGATTTACCAAGCCCCCCAAAGAAAGAAAGAGGAGCCAGAAAACCAGTGAAAAATCACCCAACTGCGGCAGAACCGCGCTTTATAAATGTCAGAGGCGACATTAATGTAGCGCATTTGTCTAATTAGACAAGCGTTTTGGGCATGATGCTCCGCAGCTCTCGCTCCACGCCAAATAAATTAATCAGCTAATTGATGGGCATAAATTACGGGCATGCAAATGAGACGAGATCGCGGCTGCTGCTCTCCTGGCCAAAATTGATGGCCAGGCCAAATTAAATTGGGCAAATGAGCGGAGCCGGGCCATTTAGTAGTGTCAATGGCCGATGCTGAAGGGCCACCCACTGGGCAGCAGATTAGGCATCGAGACGTAGTGAAGTGCTTTCCAAATCGAAGCTTGCCAGGTGCAACGTACAACTCAATTAATAACAATTTCTCAGAACAATAAGCCAGGCGGCGGCAGCGGACGCGGTGAGTGCAATCCTTTTTGGCCAACATTTGATTATCTCACGGCCAGAGTGGAGCAGAGTGGCTCCTCCTGGAGCCGCAGCTTGTGGCCGTGGCTCTTGCTATCGGGCGCTGCCATCGGGGCGGCGCGGTGTTGCGGAATTAGCCACTCTGGGCCTGAACTTTGGCGGTGCACGAGGTCGTGGCCAAATTGCCAGGCCATGCTCGGTAACTCGGAATGTTTGTTCGCTTTTTGCTTTTTGTTTTAATTGAAAGCCGTACGAAATGGAAAATGGGAAATGGACTTTCAACTTGCCAGCTTGGTAAATTACACACACGAAAAGAAAAATATTTAAAACTAATGTAGTAAATAATATATTAGGCATTACGATTTACCAGAAACGAATATAAAAAATACAATGATATAAAGACCAAACTTAACATTGCCTTTTAATGATTCCAAAATAAAATCTATACCAAATCTGAATCTGTAGTGTTTTTTTTTACTGATAGCAAAATCTTTTTCCGATCATCTCGGAAACTTTTTTCGGTGCCACCGGCTCAGTCAGACTATTTCTAGTTTTTGAGGCCCAAGTGCATTACAGGGCAGTTGGAAATTTATGGCGGGCCAGGCGGTGTCGAAAATAGCGCCAGCAACTCCGCAATGACGACGAAGACGATGCGAGCCCGATGTTGATAGCTATAGCTATCCGCCGGCTGGAGTTACTTTCTAATGCTGCAGTCACAGAGCGGCGATGTGGATGTGGATGAGGATGCATTGCACACGAAAGTCATAAGCGCAACCGAGGCAATTAAGTTCGAGCGACAAGTTGCGCCGCTGGAAGCCAGGAAACTCGGCTAGGATCGGGTGGGATCGGTGGAAACTGGGAGGGGAGCTCGGCTCTGCAGCTGTTACATGTTTATGGCTCGAAACGGATCGCACGTAATGGGATTTGCGCTGAGCGACAGCGATAGCCTGTGACTGCACCAGCGAACTCCGCCAGGCAGTGAGCACCATGCCCAGTCACATCCACCGATTCCGATCCAGCGACTAAGCCATATGGGTAGAGCTATAGCCACAAGTGCTGCTTCGACTCCAGCGCCTCAATAAAGCCGATCGCATTACCAATTAGGCGTGCACACTCGGCTAAACAGCCGCCTCCTTCTGGCAAGTGGAAATTGAATTAGTTGTCGCTGCATATGCGTGACTAGCTGCTGCCCGGAGCTCCATGTTCGCCTAAGGAGTGCACTGGAAAGAATAATGTATGAAAGTATTTGGTTTTACTATTCCAAAAGTGAGCATTGCACTGTACACAGCAAAAGTTAAACATATATATTGTAAATGACATGAAATGTAACCAAATGAATTATTTGAATATTTATCTAGAAAGAGATACTTTACTTTTTCCAGTGTATAATAAAAGGCCGCGGGCTAGAGATCGGCAGTCTGGTTTGGGTGTCGCCGTTCGTATGTGTAAACACTTTTTACACTTTGCCACATTCCTGCGCCGCGCGCATAAATCAGGCGTTGCTCGCCTGTCAATCTGGAGCTGCGCCATCGATAGGCATCGGGCTCCTCGTGGAGTGGAGGTGACCGGTGGAGCTTTTAGCAAGTGCTCAGCAGCTGGCTGGGTGTGCGCTAGTTGCGGATCCGTTTTCTGTGCCACAGCGCATCATGGCAAGTGGTTGAGGATGCCGTTTGCCAATCCTGCTGCTGCTCCTCTTTCCTGTGCTAATGCTTCGATTCTAATCTTTTGCTAAACATATTTTTATTTTATAGAAAAACAATATTTCATCTGATAACTTCATATTTAATCCTACTACGCATGTACCTATTTCTAACGCTTACACTCGACACGAAGTAAAAGTGATGCAGCCTCATTCGGATTAAGGAATCAATCTACTCGTTCGCCACGACTTGCCCAGGTGAAGCTCAGAGCTGCCCGTAAACCAGATGCGCTCGTTGATCAAGTGCGAATGCAGATCCCCCAAGGCGGGCTCCACTTGAAACTTTTGCTTGACGTAGCGATGCGTGAGCACATTGGTGAAGACCCACTGCCGTTGGACGGGATTATGAAAGGAAAGCAAAATTGATCGATTGTGAGGACTTACGGCCAATTCGTGTTGACGTTGCAATCTCCGCATGCTTTCGTGCAGTTCCAGAAGCAGCTCGTAACGATGGGCGCCATCCTCAAGCATTCGCAGAGTAAAAGCCAGGGAGTCGATTACAATCAGCTTAATCTAAGGAGACAGTTGCGTTTTTAAAGTTACAGAAATGACTTTCAATTGGTTTGGCAAAAGTATGGATTTTTGTGGTGCTAACAAAGGACATTGTGAACATTTTATATTAGCGAAGAAAGAGATATTAGAAATATATATAATTTTACATCTGGATGATCGACGAGATGCCTGTGGCAACTAAGTACAGTGGCCATTAATTGATCCAGTTTGGGGCACCTCACATAATGGATTTTCTGCAGCATTTTGTGAGCCTTAAATTCTGGAACTCTATGTGCATACTGCCTCTCCAGTTTCAGAGCTAGGCCTAGAAATAGACTTTGTTCAGTTACACCAGAGAAATAGTTTATTCCATCTACTAACCCATTAATCTGTCAGGATGGAAATCCTGCCTGGTGTCTATAAATAATGCACTGCCCTCCAATCCGCCAGCTGCCTTGGGAATTTGTACATTTAGGCAAAGTTGCAAGCTATCAATTAATACAAATACCATTTGTAAATCATAATTAATAACAAAATAATAGTTAATAACGTACCACATTTGCGTTTTTCCAGTGCCCGAATTGCCAATCAGTTCGACCAGGTGACCCAAGGATATTCCACCTCCAAAATGAGTGTCCAGGGCTTTGTTGCCCGTCAGGATCTTATTTGTGGCACTTTGTGAGATGTCCCAGCAGGATTTATCAAATATTCGAAGGTTTTCATGGGACACGGATGGTCTCCTTTCAATTGCTTCAGGTTGCGATGGCTCCCAAACCCTTGAAAGACACCAAGTTTATATGGATTCTAAGAGTGCTGTATTTGCTGGAACCTACCGAACAAATCTATTATTCATTGTAAGCTGCTGTCGTTGCTTAATTCTCGTTCAAAAACTTAAAAAACAAAAGATGTCATCACCAATAATCAAAACAATCGCGCCATATGATTTTACATACTGTTAAGACTTAACATTGCAGTGTTGTGCCAGTTAACTGTTAAAGGCTGGCTGCTACAGAACTGCTTTTACGATTTCAAGCAATTCAAGTTTCACAACATCTGGCTACACCGAATGTCATATGTTTTTTGTTTACAACTTAATTTCCTGCGACGCGAATTTATTGGACTTTACTCATCGAAAATGTTAAATTTAAAACACTTGGCCAGCCACGCCTATCGGCAGTACGAACTGGTGACGTGCGTGAACATGCTAGAGCCCTGGGAAAAGAAGCTGATCAGTGAGTATCGAAATTGGGCGACAAAGCCAACGGCTAATCCGGATTATTTGCTTTCAATCAGATGGATTCTTCCTGGTGATGCTCTTCCTGGTGCTCTTCTCCAGCTTCATGTATCTCCCCAACTACATGCAAACCCTAATGCAGTTCGTAACGCCGCCCAATTGGCACAATTCCCCGGATAGCGCAGCCTATGTGGCCCAAAAGATGACACGGAGCTGAGCTCCTACTACCCACTTCGTACAAGTGCATCCGGCAAACGCATACTCCCTATAGAAAGACAACTATGATTTAAAGCTTATGATATTATTGTGATTTACGTCGACTGGTCCAAGATCTGTAAATATTGAACTGTGCCAAGAAAAAACCGCTTAACCCACTTTACAATCGTTTTTCTGTACCGCAGACAGATAACAATGGTCTCCACCATTCGCAAGGCGGATGTGTTGAAGAACAGGCCAACCAGTCCTCCAAGAGAAACTGAAACGGCAAAAGGCAAATTAAAAACTAATATAGATTAACATGGAGTAGCTTACTCAAGAAGTCCAGTATAGTCTTGGTCACGCGACGAACATATCGCTGTGTTGGCAGTTCAACCAAGGCCACTCGGATCTCGGACACTTCATCTGAGGCTTCATCATCCCTTAAAGTTAAAAGATACATTTTTAAGTAACTATTTACTTATTTGACTTATCAATGTTAAACTGTGGTAATGAAACTTCCTAAAGTGCTTACTCATCAGCCGAGTTGTATATAATGTTGTACTCCGGCTCCTCGCAGGAGCTCATGCACTCGCAGGACTTGCGCTCCGTCATGATCTTGTCGCGGATCCGGGTCAGGCAGATCAGGCCGCGAACGTCACAAACGGGCAGATAATTCTGGCCGGGAATGGCCATAAAGTGACTGGTGCAGTTGCAGTTGTCCAGTTGAAGTAGTACAGTACTAAGGATTATACACAAATCTACGAATTAAGTCCATTATATTAAGTTTATTAAGTATTACCACTCCACCACGCAGCCGGAGTAGCTGTAGAAGTCGTAGATTCCCTGTCGCTCCGGCACATGCTCATGGCCATAACGACATCGCCGCTGCTCCATGCTTAGGTCCTGGACACTCTCGTCGTTGTGCACCTCGATCACGTTCAGGATCAGCTCCTTGTAGTGACCCAGCAGCACCGTTTCCCGTATCATGCCCTCGGAGAACTGGTAGGGCACATCGATTGGAGCATGAACGTACAGCTGAATGTCGGCGGCGGCATGGAAGCTAAGATGTCCCGGTCCCGTCATCCGGTTGTTGGTAAACTGGACATGCGACACTTTGCGTGCCTGATGCGAGTTGAAGGAGAAGCACAGTCCATACTCCGTGGGCAGGGGCAGGAACTGATCGCAGCAGTCGAACAGCTTGTTTAGATATGTACAATTCACCAGCAACTGATGGCACTTGGTGCGGAACTGCAGGGATTCGGGGATATAACTAGAAGGAAGTACTATGAGCAAGCTGGGCAACGCAACGCACCGCGTCCACAAGGTGGGTAAAGTTGGACGGACATCGCATCCTGGAGCAATCCTCGCAGCTGCTGCAGACGCCTCGATAGAATACGATTTCCGAAATGAAATCATCCACGTGCATATCGTGCTCCACGCCGAAATGTGAATCACTCAGATCCCAAATCCTCTCGGCGTTATAAATCTCGCACACGGTAATGGCCGGAAAAGTGGAGTTCCAATTCAAGCTGGACAATGGAAGTTAGCTTAGGATACTTTTGAACTATTTGAACTTACTATATAGTATCCAGATTAAATGAAACCGACGAGGAGAGGTAGCTATTGAGCAGCGACACGGAGACACTCGCAAAGAAGGGCAGCGTGTGGTAAAAGGTCACCAAGTAGAGAATCCTGCAATAGAAACAAGTTTTGTATTGGAACTATATGGATTACATATAGTAGGTTACATCTTTAGTAAAAATACGTGGAAGCGGCTACGCATTGTTAACTGTTCGGCGGAGAAAAGGAAACTGTTTGCCCAAATTTTCTTTTCGGCTGCGAGCTATTGGTAACAATGGGCCGCCTGATATCCATCTATCCATTGTTTCCGCTTTGGCCTACATTAAAATAACTACCCAGTTTTATTGGCTTGGATTTAGTTCAATGTTAGAGCCCACATAAAACAGACGCGCCTGGCAATTAATAATATGGACATCCTTAAAAGCACAAGTCACATTGGACTTTTAAGGTCATTGGTCAGTTTTACTCACTATTAACTTGCAGATATGTATTTATATATCCAAACGTATTCCCAGACAAGTTATTAGGTTTTAAATGGACATTAACTGCAGTGGCTAACCGCAAATTATAGCATACCAACGACATTACCATTATTGATGACTCAGTTTTCGATCAAAAGTCGAAGCTGATAGCCATATGATGTAGAATTCCTAAGAAATCACGTTTTTATTGAATGATCACTCTCCGAAAGATTTATGATAGTGAAATAGGCAGTATCTTAGAACTTTATCCAAGGCCATGACAACAAATTTTTAAGAATCTTCTGATACATATGTATATCGAAATTATTCGGAATTCTAAAGCTATGCTTAAACAATATGAAAAGTTATGAGTCATAAGTGTAGTTCAAGCTTTCGTAAAAATGAATAGAACACTATATGTGCATTGTTAAAGGATCCCGAGTCCCACCGAGATAAAGAATTGCATTTTAAATATTGCTGCTAATGGTATTTATTAAAATAATTTACAAATCTAGATAATCCTGCGGCAAGAAATCTTAAGACTATAAGAATATAAATAAGTTGGTGTCTTGTGGAAAGAGAGTATCGTTTGGCACTACTGAAGGTTCTGCGTGATCCAGGGCAGCATGTCGATGACGCTGGCGAAGACTCCCGGCTGGTTCTGGTTCTGTCCGCACAGCCGTCCGCCGAAGGAGACCACGCCGTACTGGACCACTCGGTAGGTGTTCTTGAAGCGGTGCTTGAAGAATACCGGGCCGCCGGAATCTCCCTGGCAGGTGTGCTTGATACCAGTTCCCGTGGCGCAGATGTGGTTCTCGTTCACCTCACCCTTGTTGTAGTACTGTCGGCACTCGTCCAGGCTCTTCCTGGTAATCAGCGCCTGCTGAAGCTTGGTGGCCACAGTCTCCTTCTCGGTGCCGCCCCAGCCTGCGACAAAGAAGCTCTGATCGAAGTCCAGTTCCTGGGACTTCTGGTCGATGGGCAGGCACACGGGCTTGATATGCGTTTTTTCCTTAACCACGCGATCCAGCTTGATGATGGCCACGTCATGGCTGATCTTGCCATGCACGTAGTTGGGATGCACTCGTATGCGCTCTATGCCGTACTCCTCGTAGGGCGGAATGCACACGCGGTTCGTACCGCCCAAATAGTGGCAGTCCTCCTCCGATTCCAGGTCATGCTCGCCCAGGCGCACCGCAATTCTAAAAAGCAGAATACCATTTTCACACAGATTAGTCATCAGTACTAGATGTTGAACCAATTAGTTCAAATGATCAATGTGGATTGCATTACGATGTGATGAGATTGTATGCCTTTAGCATGAGGAACTTACACTTCCGGCTGATCGATGATGCAGTGGGCGGCGGTCAGGATGTGGAGTTCGCTGATGAGGCTGCCGCCGCAGCGGAATGGACGCGGATCGTTGATCTTGTACTTGAGCAGGGCCACCCAGGGAAAGTCGCCTGGCCTGGCCGTCTTTCCACCGCTCACCTTGGGATTGCCCTTGTTGCCGCAGTTGGTCACCGAGTTCAGCAGCTGCAGACCCTGGCGATCATACTGGTTCAGATTTCCGCCCTCCGATCGCACGACCTTTCGCTGCGACTCCCGATTGGGTGCGGACTGTGGGGTGGCCTCGTTGGGGCAACAAAGATGGAAGTCCTGAAAACATAGATTCAAGTGGATTTATTAGAGAATATTCTTAGAAACCAGGAACAGATTTAATGGTCTTCAATATTTTAACTTATTTTGAAATCATCAAAACCTACCCTTGTATTCGTAGTGCTCCTGCACTGCATCTCACTAATTTGGTTGTGGATTTTCCGTGGTATATTCCGACCGTAGATCCCGAGAATCTTCTGCACGAAGGGGCACTCCTGGTATCGGATGCACTGACCGGCTGCTTGGGCCGGCGTGACGCAGCTGCTCTCTGCAAGCCAATGGAATATTAATCCAATTCCTAGGATAGAACTTCTGATTACTTACGACTGCTGACCAGCTGGGGCAAGATGCACAAGAACAGTCCAAGTCCAATTGCCGCAGACACCATCCTGACTGATTGCTATGATCAATAATCCGTAATCTCAACGTGGGACGCCTTCCTGTTGTTGTAAAAAACCCGTCTCAAGTCCGGATGCTAATGCTGCTGCTCTCCGAGATCTCGTTCCCGATCACGATTGAGTTCTCCAACGTGCGCGCTGAACAGATCAACTTGTAATGAACCCCAGATCGTCGTGTGCCGAGCTTTTGTAGCTCGGATTCGCGTGCTGTGGGAAGCGCCAATCCGATACAATCCAATCCAGACAGCATTTATGATCAATAGCTGAGCGCAATCCCAGATCGGCGGATACAGGTTTTTGCCGCACTTCCACAAGATCAAGCGCAAGGCGGAGAACTACTAGTTTCAGATACTAGCTATCTAATTGAGTTGGTGTATATACAATACTATAAAGTTACGCTCGCTATAAAGCACTTACTTAATAGCTGATACCAAATATAAATATAATATCCGTTTCTAAAATTAGTTGTTTTGTTAAAATACTGAGTCTTTATAAAAGCATAACCACGTTTTAAAACTATAATCATCACTTCATCTCTGATATGAAAAGCGATTGTGGAGCTTGGACCGTGGAGCGTGGGAAAAGCGATTAAATTCCAGGAAACCCCCTGGCGATTAGATGGCTCTCCCAATCGCAGCCGGTCGCTCCAAGTCGCTACATCTCTGCCCCTCCATGTCTCCGATTCTACGGCATCTCCAGATCAACGATGCAGTCGCGGGGACTGGCACGCGTCGTTAGGGTTCAACAGGTGGGCTGAGCAGCCAATTGAAGCGGTACTTTTTTGCTCAATTAGTATGCTACCCAATTCCCCATTCACCTGGCTACGCCCAAAGTGCAGGTCGTCGCCATAGCCACAGACATAGCCATATCGAAACCCGTTCTTTGGATATGAGTCGGATGTGTAACATGGAATTTCCAGAACAGAAATTCCCAGCATCGCCGGGTAAGATCTCTAAGTGCGCCATGCGTGCAAAAAATCCCCCGAAATTTGCGGTTTGCGATAAAAATCCTGCTAAGTTTAGAACGCACGTCACTTGGGACAGGTCGGAAACCTTAGATCCTATTCTTATTAACCCAGCACTTGACTGCAAGTAATCTCGGAAAGAACACATAAACATTAATCCAATCCAAAGCTTATCTTAAGTTCGCTGGAGAGTCTAACAATTCAATTGAACTCGTATATTAGCTACATTATCGCGGTTGATTAATAGCTCAATGGGTACTTATTTGCCACTAGGCAACACACAACACTCTTGGTTATCACTCGAGATTCAAGCGATATTACTCACAAGTCTATTACACAATAATTCTGATTGTTAATATTCATAGAAAATGTGCATTTAATCACATGTCCATTGAATAGTAATAAAATATGTATTTATGATTCATTCACAAGTAATTGAAATTGTTGGGGAAAAGAGAGTAGAACAGGTTTTCACTTAATCCGTTATGATTTTCAATCCCACAGGGTATCCACAAATCGAGTCACTCAAATCATTTGCCATTAAGGTGTCATATGCAAAACACATTTCGAATAAAACCGCAAAGGTGTTGACTGAGTTTACAAATATGTGTTTAATATATTTTTGGGTTTGACTTAATACTAAGGCACGCTCTAAGAACTGCCGACGAATGATGATGCTCCTCACAGGCCATTGCTGGCCATGGTGTCCGTGATCCACTGCACGTACTCGCCCACATTTGTGTAAAGACCGGGCAGGCTAATCTGTCCGCAGGTGACCACACCCTGGCTGACGATCCCGAACTCGACCATTTTCGGTGCATACTCGCCCAAGTACTGGGCTGGGGCTTGGAGTGGGCCGCCGGAGTCGCCCTTGCAGGAGTCCTGCAGGTCGCCACCGCCCACGCAAAGTTGGCTGAGCGGCACTGCCCTGCGGTAGGCCTGGGAACAGGCGGATCGCGGCTGCAGCGGCACGTTCGCCTGGAGCAGCACATCCGACGAGGAGCCGTTCTCCGTGGTACCCCAGCCGGTCACAAAGTAGGTGCTTATCTGCTCCGCCTTCTCCTTCAGCTCGTCCGTGATGGGCAGGCAGATGGGCTTGATGTGCTCTGCATGGGGAATATACAATCAGCTATAGATGTTGATGGGGATTCACACTTGACTTGGCTTACTCTGGAAGGGAACGCTCCTGTTGAGCTTCAGCAAAGCTATGTCATGCATGATGTGGCGGGCATCGTACTTCTCATGAATCAGATGCTTCTCAATGCCCACATTCACAACTGGCGGGGCACACTTCTTCTTGCGTCCCTGCTGCCGGCAATCCTCCTCCGTAGAGATGCGGTGCTCGCCCAGGCGAATCTCATAGCTATGCAAATGGAGATAAAGATACGAATGCTTCCAGTTTGGGATTCGTATACTTACAGATCGTTCTGAAGACCGTGGACACAGTGGGCAGCAGTCAGGATGTAGCCTATAGCGATATACGTATTATTAAAAATCACATTAGATTTCTTGGGAGGAACACCTACGCTCGGAGATCATGGCTCCGCCGCACAGGAATCTGGACTCTCCAAACTGCTGGTAACGGAGCAGGGCCATCCAGGGTCTGGAGGAGAGCTTCACCTCGTAGCCATTGGCCACTCTTTGGCTGAGGAAGTTGCCGCAGTCGAAGTTTTCGTCCTTGAACAGGCTCATCACCTTGGAGTTGTGCTGAATGTTGGCTGTGGGGCAGCAGAAGTGCCGCTAAAGAAGAGACGTCATTAAAAAGATGTAGTTTATATGGAATCTAGAAATTACAAGGAATATAGTTATATATAGTTTGCTTTACATATCAATGAGTTTCATTCTATATATGAATAACATAATTGTAGTTCATTGTAATTCAGCGCGCATTTACGCAGGGGGTTTTTGTTTGATTTAATTATACAGAATGGAGATAATGTTGACAATATAGTATATTGAACTTTAACTCTGTCGCATTGAGTTAAAGAACCTTCATTCTTAGACTTACCACTCCATTAAACTCGCCGCAGAGTGCCTTCTGCAGGTAACTGGCGTAGTCGGCTGGCACTTTCTGTCCGGCCTTCTGGGCTTCTGTCAGGCGCTCCTCGATGGTGCGACAGGAGGAGAAGGGCATGCACTGACCCTGATCGCCATCCGGTGTGGTGCAGTCGTCGGCGTAGTCTGGCCCATGCAATAATGTACACCAATATTAGCATTAGCATCCCACCGACGCGGATTCGGAGAATTCCTCTAACCTGCTCGGGCAGATTGCACGCCCATCGACGAGACGATGGCAATGCCATATAAGACGGCGAGGCTGCTGGCTATCATCATCTCGCTGGAATCGCTGATCTGGACTGCTCGGAACCTGTACGTGTGCGTGTGACGTGGATTTCTGTGCAAACAGACGTTTCAAGCGCGACTGGGAGATAACAAGCTGAGAAGTTGCGTTTTATACCGACAGCGGCGGCAGCAGCAGATGAGAGAACGAAATCGAGTTTAAATCGGAGCTTTAATCTCACATCGCTTCTGGCCCCGTCATCCGGAATAGAATTAACAATTTATGGAAATATCCGAATATTTTCAAACATTTGTTTATACTGCCCGAGACAATAACAAAACGAGTTAGAATCAAATTCGTTCCCAAGCCTCTCCTCCTTCTCTCATTCTCTTTCCGACACACAAACTTGAAACTCTCGCGAAAGCTCTGAAAACAAAGGGGCATCCAGATCTCAAGAGATCTCCAGCCAGCACTTGGCATTAAGGATCGACTGGGCTTAACTTGTGTTTTCGTTTTATTGTTTATCGCACATCATCATCATCTAGTCAGTGGTACAATGGCTGAATCGGTCCGATCGATCATAAGGGGTAGGGTTTCTAGTTACTGATACATTAGGCTCGACCTTTTAACAATAAATTATAACAAAGCTGCTTAATTGCGTTAATAAATATCAGACATGGCTAAACAACAAACATAATCGTCGCTCGAATATATCTACAGATATAAGGGAACTAATCGATAGAAAGCATAATGTTCTAACTTAGATAGTTGGTGGTGGTTAACGGCAGCGAGTTAAGTTGTTTTACATGTGGAATCGGTTGCATGGTTGGCTGTTTGGTTGTTTGCTTGTTTGCTTGTTTGGGTTGTTCTCACCAGTTAGCTCTGCTGTCTAGCCAATTGTTCTAGGCGGTCGGTTTGTAGGGGGTTCGATAATTTACATTACTTCCTCGCTCTCTGTGTGTGAACGAAAGGAGCATATAGCAATAGATAAATCAATCAATTGTCGAATTTCGGGTGGGTTGTGATTAAGCGTGAATTTGATAAATAAGTATAGCTTCAGAGCTCGCTTGATGCCGCCGTCAGAGTTAGTAGTAGTAGTAGTAGTAGACAGAGCAGATCATATCGGAAGCTGGGGTACACTGATAATGCGGGATAGTTATGGCAAGCGGCGAGGAATGGAATTGCGAAGCCAATCGGGTGTTTAAGTTACAGCAAACCATAAACATAGCATAGATTAAATACAGATAGGATAGTGATAGCATAGAATAGAATACTGCGTAATTGCTTTTTCGGAGGCGTAGTCACCGTCACAGTCGTCAAGTCAATGTCGTCATTTGGTATCGTTCGATTCGGTATCACAAAATTAATAACATGATAATTTTTACATATATAAAAACATGGCATACATACATAATACTATTAAACAATTTGAAAATACATTTAAGAACCGATCCCTTGGTTCCGCAGCTTGTTAAGTGTTATAATTATTTAATATTAACAACATTTTAATCATTTCTTAGTTGCGGCTGAGTTCGACTGTCGGTGCCAACGGATCGATCGACAAACATTAAAAAAGAGTGAGCACTGGAAATTTATCTAGTCTAGGGTAGTTAGTAGTCGGTTGGTTGTTTTGTTGCTTGGTGCTGATGGTGTACGCTTGGAAGTAGTAGAGTGTGTTAGATGCAAAACAGAACGGTGCCATCAACCAGTTGAACGCATTAATGCTATTTTATTTGATGGCGGCAATGAGCGGGCTTTCTTCGCCTAGAATAAAATAAAGAAGAAATTAATTTTCACTTTGTTTTCCATAGAGCTTTGTGGGGACTAAATCACGAGTCTTAATGTAGGGCATCCGCGGCCAAACCCAGGAAGCGGGCATCGAGCTCTCGTAGTTGAAGTTGTACAGCTGGTTCTCCAGCCACTTGCGCTTGTCCTGTGGCTCCGGGTAGGTGGATGCTAAGCCTACAAAAATAAAACAAATTAGTCATATTTTCTATTCCACCAAGATTGGTATGCTATTGGTATCTTACCTCTATCGTAGGCACATTTGGTCACGCCAACGGCAATGTTCATGGACACGTTGCGGATGCTCGACAGCGGAGGATACAGCGATCCGCGCTCAATGTCGCTGGGCTCCACGAAGTTGGCCAACTCCTGGGCGGCGATGAGGAACATTTCGTCGGGTATGTGGTGAGTACCCGTGCAGATCACGCCCAAGCCAACACCTGGGAAGATGTAGGCGTTGTTACCCTGGCCAGGGTAGAAGGTCTTGTCACCGATCTGGACCGGTGGGAAGGGAGAGCCCGACGAGAAGATCACGCGAGCCTGTGCATTTCAATCATCTCATTAGTTGGTCATTGTATTTTCCAATTCAAATAACTCACATCCGTGTGCTTGTAAGCATCTTCGGCAGTGCATTCTGCCTTGCTGGTGGGATTGGACAAGGCGAACACCACGGGCCTCTCGTTGTTATCCGCCATGGTGCGCAGGATCTCCGGTGTGAAAATGCCGGCAGCAGCCGAGGCACCAATAAGCACCTGTTGATCAGTTAAAGATTATCACAAGATTATCAGAAATAACAATTGTTATAACATACACTGGGCTTGATGGTGGAGACAATCTCGGCGAGATCTGACATCGGATTGATGTCCTTGGCGTAGTGGATTTTGTGGCCATCCAGGTTGCCCACCTTGCGGCTCTTGGTCAGAAGACCATCGATATCGACCATGTAAATTCTGTTGTAGGCCTCCTCGATGGGCACACCATCCTGCACCATGGCCTTGACCGTGAGATCGGCGATGCCGATGGCGGCCTCACCGGCTCCTGCGAACAGGAAAGTGTAGTCCTTGAAGGACTTGCCCGTAATACGCTTGGAGGCATAGAGCCCAGCTACGGCCACGGAGGCGGTGCCCTGGATGTCGTCGTTGAAGGTGCAGTAGGTGTTGCGGTACTTGTCCAGGAACCTAAATGCATTGTGGTTGCCAAAGTCCTCGAATTGGATCAGAGTGTTCTGGCCATAGCGCTGCACCACGGCTTCCATGAACTCGTCAATAAAGTCGTCGTACTCCCGACCAACCACTCGCTTCTGACGCAGACCCACGTACAGGGGATCCTCCAGCAGATCGATGTTGTTGGTGCCCACATCCACCACAATGGGCAGGCACTGATGGGGCTTGATTCCGGCCAGAGCCGTGTACAAGGCCAGCTTGCCCACGGGAATGCCCATGCCGCAGGCTCCCAAATCTCCCAGTCCCAGGATGCGCTCGCCATCCGTCACACAGATGGCACGCACATTCGGCTCCGGCCAGTTCTTCATCACATCAAAGATGTGTCCGCGATCGTTGTAGGTGATAAACAGACCATGAGGACGTCTGTAGATCAGGCCAAAGCGCTGGCAGGCCAAGCCCACCGTCGGCGTGTACACAATGGGCATCAGATCCTCGATGTTCTCCGACAGGAATCGGAAGAACAGACGCTCATTGCGATCGTACAGATCGCTCAGATACAGATACTTGTTCAGTGGCTCCGTGTAGCGGTTCACGGCGATCTTGCAGAGCTGCAGCTGCTCCTCTTGCGTCTTGAAACGCGCTGGCTGCAGTCCATGGATGCCCAGAGTTTGGCGCTCCTCCAGCGTAAAGGCCAGGCCCTTAAAAATAAAAGCATTTGTTTATACAAAACTTACGGGCCACACAATTAATTTAGTGCTCCTTACCTTGTTGAGTCGCGGATCACGGATGTGATCTATGCCGCGCACCTGAGACGGGCAGATGATATCGCCCACCACCTCATGGTAGTGGCGAGCGGTGGGAACTGTTGCTGCTGCCACAGCAGTCTTTCCTGTTGCTGAAGTGCCGCATCGGCACAATTTGCCCACAGTTCCACATAAGCTGCAAATTGCAAAAGTGCATTACGTGAATCACTTTATCAGCGTGGCAATTGGAGAACCCCCTGGGAACCCTTGACTTTGAGGTGGGCCCACTGTCATTCTTGACATTGCCACTGGGGGGGCCCCCTGTTCACCCACAAACACACACATATGTACATATTTATGGAATAAAAACGCCGTGCCCAAGGTCGACGTCAGCTGCTTTTTGTTTATCACCGCGCTGGGCACGCCAAAATATAAAATGAAAAGCAGAAAAGAAGGAAACTAAGCCGCATTGTTTACAGCTGTCCCCCGGAATCCAAAGCGCCAGCGATAAGGGGGATGGATGGCCTGGCAACATCACGATAAAAATCTATGCACAGCCGCGGCCATAACTCTAGCATCTAATCCACTTTTAAATAACTTATTTAATTTCTTTACTATAAGAACTATTTAAAAACTACAAGTTCTGTTTTACCGCTTGGACTGAAGAGCATTATTATTTATTCTTCTTAAGGACAGCTAAAGTAGCTAATTTTCTGGCCACTTCCTTGTGATCGTATCAATTTAATGAATTACAAAACCAATTGGATCATTGAACTTGAAAATGTTTTTCTGTTCTTGAAGCGTAATGCCCCAAGATAAGATTGCGAAACTAACAACTCGTAGTGGAGAGCTTACAAAAATAAATTATGGACCCCAATTTAATTAAAAACAGGTTCTGATTATTCAACACTGTAACTGTGATCGAAGTGCCAGGCGAAGATCATATTTTATAAGCTGCCCTATAATTTTGACCCCTGCTGTTTGGTTTTTGCTAGCTGGCAGTTCGAATAGATGGTGCTAATTACGAGAGAGGCAAATGTCGCGGGACAGAGGCGTGTGACTAATTTGTGTTTGCGGTTCATTGATGGAATCATGCTCGCGGGGAATGGGAATGGGATTGGCAGAGGGTCGATATCAGTGTCGCTGTTGGATTTTGGTCAAGTTGGAACCGGTTAGTGACGTGCGCCGGGCTGGAAACCCCGAGATCCCTTACGCCGACAAAAGGCGAGCACTTTGGGTTGATAATTATCGTTTAGGTAACACGCTATCACTCGTCAATTTTTTCCATTTATTTGAATGGCACTCACATGAGCCCCCACAACGTCGAGTGCTAAACAATTTCGCATATCTGAGCCAAATACACGGAATAAGTGCGTGTCGTAAATGATACCCTCTATATCGCCAAGTGCTACCAATAGTTATTTTTAGGGTCCGAAAAGCCCTAAGAACATTCCCCCTAAGAACTGGAGTCTGAAGGCAAAAGCTGGCCAAGTTCATTAAACTCTTTACGTCTTTCCTCTTTTTGCTAGCCAAATTTCTGGCTAACGGTTTGCGTGGGAACGAGAGGCAAGATAGCGGGCCAGCTGAAAACATTCTTGATGAACTTGGCAACGAAAAACGCTGACAGTGGCGATACAAAGCACACATTTTTTCGGTATATGCACTAAATTTAGAATTCCGCCAGACCATCTTTCGAATATATGTCCATGTCCATGGTATTGAAGGTGTTGTGTTTTCGCTACACAGGAAACAAATTGTTTTCGATTGTAAAAGTATGAGGAACTTTCCATTAGTTGTTTTTTTTTCTTAGGAAACTGCTAAACAATAGAATACATTTGTATTTGTACTTCCTATCCAGCTATGAATCATAGAAAATTCATACGAATAAAGCACATATAATTATGATACGTACCACCGCTTTTCTCTCTCTGCAGCCCATTGATTTTTTCAGCTGTTTCTTGTTTGCCAGCCAAAAAAACGAAGACATGCAAGTTCGAAAACGCTTATGCAATTGCAAGGGAAAAGTGAAAATTCTGAAAACAGCTGTTCGCCGAACGGGACCAGCAAGTGCGAGAAAGGGAGGGAAGCCAAAGGGTCAATGCCAGGCCATGTGCGATTCCCAATCGGAATCCCTCTCTCGCTCGCACATAGCGCTTCCCAGTGAAAACGAAAGCTGCGCAGCAAAAGGAGGAACAAAAAAAGAGAAGGGGAATGGGATGATATACTATGTGAATATATTGTATATATACACGGACGCCTTGGCGGCCGCTCGTCTGATCCGAGTGACTAGGTCACTGGGCTACCAGCTGGGGCAGTTGCTCCTCCCGCATCGCAAATTCTTACATAATTCAAGACCGAGGCACACACGCACAAACACGCTCACAAATCCTTTGAGGCGAGTCCTTGCATAAAAAGACAAACGAAAAAAAAAAGCTTACCTGGGTCGTGAGAACATTTTTATGTCGTATAATTGCTTTCCGTTGCGCTGCTAATATCACTGCTCTTGTGTCAGTCAAATCCGTTTGACAGTTGTCCAGCTACAAAGGGCTAATACTTTCGTTTGCGTACGGTAAGTTTGCAGTGCGACGCGGTCAGCGCCAACGACGATTTTCCAGGAATAAAATTATAGCTCTGCGCGCGGGTTTTAACCCACCCCAACAACTTACAAAAACGACACTAGTGACCAGGCGACGTGAAAAAGCCAGCGAAACTTGAATGGCACTAAAAAATGGCAGATGTGGGAGGCGAGTGCAGGGTGCGGAACTCCGCTGGCGAACAGTGCGCACTCGAACCTCTTCGAACGGACAAGCAGTGGGGAAGCGAACCTGTTGGCCTAAAATTTAGTTCACTTTCGAACTTTGAGTAAATTTGAAGCATTTCGAGCGGTAAATGTTTGTACTCATTCTAATTTATTAATTTAACTACGCTATGAAGTAATTACATACGGAGGTAGAACTTTGATACTTACTGCAAATCCTTAAGCAGATTTTAGCAAATACCCATCAAAGAAAAATGTAATTAGGTATAAGCTTATGTCAAACATTGAAAATCCAGAACATACAACAGCATCGCATTGCTAGTGTGAACGGTGTAGAATATTTTTACGAGTCCGCGACATTTTCCCGCGAACCGTAGAGCGCCACACTCTTGGCAGTTCTAATCGCAGACCCCGCCGACTGGTCACATTAATCGAAAAAAAAACTTTGCTGCGAACGCACGGACGCTCCGCTGTCGACGGAAATCGCATCGCAACGCGAAGGGCGGATGAGTGCTGCGCGAGTTTAATGGAAAAGTTTGCAATCCGAGTCGCCCGACATTCGAGTGGTCAGCCTCCGCTTTGACGCACTGCCCCTGCAGGCCGCCACAGGACAACCGACGCAGTTTCCGCGAGGGAAATGCAGCTCCACCTAATGAGACCGTAGAGTCACGCGTGTGAGGAGCACGAAAAGTGAAAAAGCAAGAAAATAAGATATAGGAGAACAACAAAAGGCAGAAAAGCAAAGTGCGAAGAGGCCAAGGCATTTAAACAAAATTCACAATAAGTGTTAAAATCAGTAATGTGCATTTAGCAGTTGCCAAACAAATTGCATTTTTCTTTGTTTTGTTTGGCTCGTACGCGCTAGTGTTGGTGTACAGTGCGAGTGAGTAAGTGAGTGAGTGCGTGTGTTTGTGTGCGCGAGAGCAAGGACAACAAGAAAGAGCAGCGGAAGAGGAGAAGACGAGTAGCAGGAGCAGGAGGGGAGGAGGCAGAGCAACAACTGTGGAGCTGCAGCTGGAAGGAAACAACCTCCTGCGATGGACACGTTTAAACGCTGGCTAAACAAACCCAAGGTACAGTTTTTGTTTTCTGCTCCTATTTTCGCATAAATGATGAACGATAACCCGATTAGTAGTGCCCTCTTATCACTAAAACAAAACCAAACAACAACAACAAGAGAGAGAGCGCAGCGCAATTAATTAAAATAGTGAGCAGAGCCCGATAGAGAGAGAGAGAGCAACAAATGGTGTCAAATGTGCCAGTGTGTGTTTTAACTGTGCCGTTGTGACGTCAGCCTTTGGCCCTGGCTCATTCTCATTATAGGCTAGCGCCCTCTCGCTCGCACCCTGTTAGCCAGCTGGGTTTTAACCGCATTTCGTTTCCGATGATTAATTCGAATTCGCTGACGTTGCAGCAACTGCATCTCGGCGTGTTGTTTTTACATTTTTGTTTTTTTGCACAATACGTGTGTGCAAGCTGCACTCTCAATTCAAATTGGAAACACTCACCAACACATGCACGCGGCCACATGCACATGCACATGCCCAAAGTAACAACAAAAACAAATATGGCGCCAGTCCGTTCGTGTTGCAAATTACAAGCAAAAGCAGCTAAAGCCAAAGCCAACTAATTTATGTATCTGCGCCTGGTAATTTGGGATCTATTCTGTTCCGCTCGCAGCGGGGAAATCCCCCTCGCTATCTTGCTGTGGAAAATCACTCGAGAAAACAATGTCAAAGCTCCAGCGATTGGAGGAGCAGTCTATTCTTAGCCATCCAACTTACAGTTGGAACTAGCTAAGGCGGATCTTTCAGATCCCATTCAAGGTACATTCATGATGCAACCTGATAAATAACTTACAAAATGCACAACCTGGATTAGCCTATACATTTTGTCGTATCATATTAGATTTGTTTATTATCCAAAATGTTATAATATTAAGTGTTTATTGAACTTTTCCGTGAGGTGAACTCATGTTGCTCTGGAAGCGAATTGTCCCTTGCACACAAGTTCGTCTGTTTCTATTTTGAGAGCCCCCCTAAATTCGGGTGTCTGGAATATGTATGTGTGTACATGGTAAATGTGAACCGCTAGACCCTAGCCTCCAAAAATAAATCGCCACCGATGGAGCGCGTTTCGTGCCCCTCATCCAGTTTTCCTCCCGATCGCTCGTCAATCAGTCAATCCGTTTGACATTTTGATTGCCGTCGCCAGATTTCTATTTGTGCTCAAGAGTAGGAAAAATGGAATTAGAAGCAATTTACACGCAAATCCATTAAATCAAAGGCAAACACCCTATATGGCTATACATGACTATGTGCGGTGTGTATTTGTGCGACCTCGGTTACCTGGTGCTGGAGGTCAGTGTCGAGACTTGTGTCGGGTGTTGAGGGGGCTCCTCCACTCTCGGAATCGAATCAAATGGCAAACAGATGTCTGGTTTGGTCTGGTCTCGTCTCGTCTGTGGGCAGAAGGGCCTCGGATGTTTATGTTTGTTTTCGAGTGCTCAATAGCCGGGAAGATATTGTATTGTCTGTATCTGTGGCTGGCACTTCGATTAGATAAGATAGCGACGAGTGGAGTGGAGTGGAGTGGGTGGGATTTGCCTGCGCATCACGTTTAATCGCAGGTGATCGAGGGGGCTTGGTGTTTATCGATTAACGGGCTGCGAAAGTATCGTTTAAATCGCAATTTGCAGCACTATTTGCATTTGTTTTCCAACAACGGAGTGTAAGAGCTGTAAAGTCAAGTTTGCGGGTCTTTAATGGCTTCAAATGGCTACTCAATCATTCCAAAAGATAACATAGACCACGAAGAGGTGTTTCTATAATAAACAACTTTTATGTATACTTTGAAATAAAAACTTTAATGGCAAATACATTTCGTAACTCGCGATCTTATTGGCAAAAAAAAAAAATAAAAACAGTAATGAGGTTTTTTTTTTGGTATTTCCTCACTTTTCAAATAACTCTTTGGCCATAAATAATTGAAAACTTCGTTAAGACTCGCTGCATGATTTATTACGCTCTAAATGCATTCGGAAATTCCAATTGGATTTGCAAAGGTGATCAAAGCGAAATGGAAATACGGTTTTCTTCGGTTTACTTTCCGGATGCCTCGTAGTTAGTTGCTCTCTACTTTGCTTTGTTAATTAACACACTTCTTTCCATCTCCACACCTTCCCCCTTCGCCGCCCATCTCGCATGCAGCTCGTAAGTAACGGTACGTTTTCCTTATTTTCTTGGTGGTGGAAAATGCCTCGCAAACGAAACGGAAAATCCACACAGACGTCTTAAGTTTCTGCTTTGCTTTCATGCCCGCACATGTGTGTGCTTGCAACTCTTTCGTCTGGCATCTACCGCACTGCTCTTCTTTTTCATTCATTGACTGCACACAATTTTTCCGCCGCCGCTTCCTGGTCTTCTCTTTCTTTTCTTTTCATTTCGTTTCTTTTTTCCTTCTCGTCTCGTGTCGTCTCGTCTTTGTGATTGCGATTGTGTCAACTTTCTTTCTCCTGCAAAGTGAGATTCTTGGGCCGAGGTCGCTTTTGTTGCGATTCAAAAATAAACAGAAACCGCACGGCGATAGCGTTGCCAGATGTGTCGCAAGGCATTGCCATATCGAGTTGCATAATCCGAGATTGCTTTGCTTTGTGGTGTGTCAACCCTGTCCGCTGCATTCTATTGCAGCAACGAGAAACTAGCAAACAACGAGTGAGTAATTGAATGCGATTTTAACTAGGAAATCTACTCAATTTAGATTAATTTTAAAAAACCCTGCTTGTTACTTAAACTTTAAAATAAGCAAAGTGCTTAGAAGCTTGCTCATTGGTGGGCACAGATTAATGAGGCGATTTTCATTCAAGTATAATACCCTAAGGAAGAGTATGCAGTGAATGCAATTGTTTTCACTCCGTCTGTGCATATAAATTTTCATAAAAACGAAACCGACGACGCGCTGAAGGCAGACAGACAAAGGCGAGGAGAAACCGAGACAATGGAAGCTGGGAAAGAGGCGACTGCCCCGAAACCCAGATCCCAAAAAAACGCGATCGGATCCGCAGTCAATGGAACTGCCAACTGGCAACTGGGGGCCACTAAAAACTCTGAAAGAAGGCGGCACGCGCCACAGGCGCCTGTAATTGATTATCTCTGATGTGGCGGGCACTCGATCTGTGAGCCCAAAACCAATAGCGTTACATCATTTTCCCATATTTA
The DNA here is from genome assembly GCF_016746395.2 of Drosophila simulans. Taxonomy (NCBI): domain Eukaryota; kingdom Metazoa; phylum Arthropoda; class Insecta; order Diptera; family Drosophilidae; genus Drosophila; species Drosophila simulans. The sequence goes on along the minus strand of NC_052523.2, from coordinate 23,329,783 downwards.
ATTTGCTTGCATAAATACAATGTACACTATACAATATATATATATGTTTATTCCCATCTAAACTCGTACACCACACATATAGGAAGTATTGTACAGACGATAAAGCAAACACTTTTATACTTTATTTTTTGCGCTTGCCTTTCGGATACTTGATTATAAATGTTTGACGATGAATGCATAAATGTATACGTAACCATGTACACTAATATAAAGCAAAAATAGTGGGTGCGGACTGAATCGCATTTGTGTGAGTGTCTGCCGGTCGATCAGCATTATTGAGCACATGGCTCAGATTCGCATTCGTAGTCAGATTGCGATGGCTGCTGGGTCTTCCCAGCAGTGCTGAAACAAAGGCATTTGCAATGTTCTTCTATCATCCCATTCAAAAGCAAAACCTAAACTAGTAGTTCCCCAGCTTGGTTTCTGGTATTTCTACTCGCTGCTTTTCGGCTGGCCAAAAGATATCTCTCTCATGTGTCTTGGCTTTGTGTGCTTTGCCATAAACTCATTTGAAGTTGGCATTGAATTGTTTTACGGCCCGAATCGCCAAGAAACAAAAGTAAGCCATAAAAAAGTGAAATCCATGGGTGGCTGGCAGTGTCTGATTTTTTGTATTTAATCGTTGATGGCTTGGGTTTTTTCATATTTTCATTTTGCTATCGTTTCTACAATTATTTTCTGTTGTTTCTGAAATGCTTCTCTCGAACTTCTCCCCCGGCTTTTTGGAGCATGTTGCAAAGGTGTGCAATTAAAGTCTGTTGCGTCGTCAGCACGAAAATCGGCCATTAACACAATAAACTCTGACTTGTGGCTTACAACAAAAGCATAAAAGTACAAAATTACCCGCAAAACAATTAAACATGAGCTGGCAAAATGGAAATTACAACAACAATAGCCGTTTAACAATTCAGCCTAAGAAAGTCATGACTGCAACGAGCTGAATGAACCGCGGGAATCGACGGGGGGCAGCTATCTCCTTAGCCAGCTTAAAAAAAAAAATTCACTTATTTACGCTTTCTTAACTTAAACTTATGGCCGAGAAAACGGGCGCGAAGAGTAAAAAACACTTCTTCTGACAAAAGTGAAGGAAGTTAAGTGGCAGCAAAGTCAGCCCTCTTGGTAATGGCAACCGATTATAATGCCCATTTCTGTTTCAATGATGCGGATGCAGTGCGTTTCGCAATCCCAGCCACATTATGAAACGACCTTACAAGTAAATAATAACGATAAATAGAAAGATAAACACCAAAGAAACCTGTTCCAGCGAGAGCTATTATTACCCCAATATTTTCGGTTTTATTTGCTTTCAAAGCATTAATGCTTCTGCTAACTAACCATAAAATGTTCGTATCATCATTTGTTGCATTAAGAATTCACGTTGCATGTGTTTATTCATTCAGTTTACCCCATTTAATGCAATCTCTATCGTATTTGTCAACTTCATTTAACGCTTAACTGTTCTGAAACCCACTCTGCATGCTCTGCATATTACACCTCTTGTACAAATAAAGCAAGTTGCCCCAAGCTCATTTTCACCATCTGCGCCATGAATGGACTCGGTGCGTATACGACCCGTTGGCCAACACACATTTAGTGCAGTGCAACAATGTGTTTGTACTTGTGTTTGTGTTTGCTTGTGGTGATTGTGCGAGTGTCTGCTTGTTGCTCGTGCCAACAACAATAGCAACAACTTCAGCGATATATTAGCAAGAGAAACAACAACGAGAGCAACCTGTTTCTTGCGGTGCATTTAATTTGGGCCATATTGACATGTGCCGCCACTGCCGGCGTCACCGTTAACGACTTTTGCTTCTGCTCGCCGCTGGCCTCAATTTGGTGTTCTAGTCCGTTGGAGTATATAAAGTAAAGGCCGCCAAGGTGGGCCACAAATGTCGTCTGTCAACATTACGAAAGTCTTGATAAACAGCATTCTGATGGAAGTCGCCTGAAGGCAACTCTGAGATACTACTAACTGACTGCACGACAGACATTTGTCATTTCTAATCACTATTCAAATTATGAATTAAAATGTTGACTGGAGACTTACGCTAAACATTCTGACATAGATTCGACTCATAATTATCATTACATGGGCTTAATTATAATGGAATCTTTGAAAGGAAAGCGAAATGTCATGATAGACAGCATTCTTTGTTCCAATCACTGTTGAAGTTATATGAAAGCTTGCTCGGCAATCTGAAAAGAATTTGACATAGATTAGACATTGATATTATCAGCTTCACAGATAATTAAAGCTTGAGACATTTAATTGAAACATTTGCTACGGCAATCTTAGTAAACTGATGGCATTCCATACACAATGACTCATAGACCACAAGTATTTGTTAACTACTGATAAATGTTCTAGTTGCGAAGTACGTGGAAAAGGTATTATAAGAAGGGCGCACAACTTTTACACCTCTATTAGATTACAAAATCTAATTCCACGCTTTTGCACTTGAGGTCATCGCATTGCGAATCTCTTGAGCGTATTCCTCGGAAACGTAGGCACGTGATCGGGCTTTATATTTCGTCACATTCAGCTAACCATTTTATTTGCTTTGGATGATTTAATCAACTTGTTTTGAGCGTCTTGTTCCCTGACCCTGCCTCTAATTTCCCAGGGGAAACACTTACAACAGCTCTTTTGTCAGCTAGCTTGCAACTTTTCCACTGGGTGGAACAATATAAAATTAACACGAAATTAGTTGATAATACAGGCCACATATGTTCACTGTTCCCTGGTGTCTAAGTATTCGTGATCCACGCGCTATTTAGTGGATTTAGTGACGCATTAAGTCGGTCCAGGGAATACATACACTATACTGATAATATAAGTCTACGTATAGACAACGTGTATTCATGAATTGAGCTCACGTAGCTTAGCGAATCGTGCCGAAATCACAGATTCAACAGAAAAAGTGACTAAGATGGCTAAGTAAGTAGATTCGTAGTTGATCGATTCCAAAGAGAACTTATGGAACTTAAAAATCTATTAATATCACTTGTTTCAAATCAAAGAAAGCCCAGAAACCCCTTTATTCAAACTAAGCAAACAAAGCTAATCAGTAGAGCTATTTAAACTCGATTTATTTCCATTAGTAGAGAATCAACGCTGATAGCTATATATATTTATTCAAAGTGGGTGCTTGTTTTCTCAGTCATGACCCTACAAGCAATATTTGTATATTATTACCGCAAACAGGAAATAATTATATGCAGCATGATTGTGTGGCGATTACAATCATTTTCAACCCAGATGCATTGGCATAGTGAACGTAGATTCTCCGAGATCCCATCGATTAAGTCGTTATCTCAATAGCTAGCCGCCAGCTTTCCCATGACATTATTTCCTACTGAATATATAGAAACTTGAGTAGTTTTCCACTGCTGCCGACGACAGTAAGAATGCTCTTTTCATTGTGATTGCACTTCGGGGATCGATATTCAGTTTGTACCGCCTTTATCGGACTACGGACACACATGTAGCCCATTTATGTCGGCTATATCTTACATTTGCGATAAGATTGTGTAACGTTTCCAAACCGAAAATCAAATAATTTAGTGCTCTGCTTGGTTGGGTTCCTCTACCTTCTTTTATTGGCTCAGTGTTCGATTATTTTCCTTATTTACTCGGAAGGCAGTCGGTAGGGTTTTTGTAAACTCTGGTTAAATATTGGTTAGCAACTTAATCCGCATATTTATTCAGTAATTTCCTGTTACTGCTGCTGTGCAGCCACGAAAACACACAAACTGAAATTACTCTACAATGTTTTCATATTGATTGCGCTCCGTGTTATCACAACTGACGTCGACTGAAGGCTGTCAGGGCTTTAGCCCTCTTATTGATCACTTTTCCTTGCACTCCGCCAAACTGATAATTTAGTTTTACAGGTCAAACGTTGGCCTGCGATGCACCTCGGAAAACCCCGTTCCACGACCGGCCGTTGCTCAATTCCTGACCCAAGGTGGACCACTTGGTTCATTGGCCATCTCGGCGCGGAGATTGTGCCAAGGCAGTCTACGTGCCCGCCGCCGCCGCCGCCACTGCGAGCGATATGTCAATTATTCGTTACGCTTTTTGCCAGACGTGCAGACAGTTTCCCAAAATAAAAACGCTTTTCAAATGGCCATAGCAACGGTCAGTCGGGGAAAAGTAAAAGCGGTGAAATTTTCACATTCACAACGAGTCGATCTCCTCGAGGAGTTTGAAGTGAGTGCAATGGCCACTCCACTCCACTCCAGCTGCCCAGTCGGACCGCAGCTGTGGACTCGGCAGCCACTCTCCTACTTTCGAATGGCGGCGGTTTCAATTGCGGATTGCATTACGCCCGCCAGACACCGCCGGCCATTGCGTCCCACTTATTACCTAATCCCAATCCCAGACCCAGTCCCGATCGCCGGGTAGACACAGAGCGCCCTTGCTTATCAGTTGCCGGCGACATCAACTTTTCTCGCAGTGCACTCCACTCGTTACATAAGGCGGAGGCACAGCGAGTCTAGGTCTCACTCTTTTCTCGCCGTGTCTGTGGCTGTGGCCGGCATATCAATGAGAGGAGCGGGAGATCGGATGCGCGTGTGGACGCCAACGCCCACGTACTGCACGTACACTACTGCTCCGCCCGCACACCCAACCAGCTCCCCGCCAGAAATCCGCTGTTTGGTTACTCAATTATCGACACTTCCGAGTGCCGGACGAGCGCACTTTAACCCCCGCTGGAAAGTGAAAGCGATTTGTGGTTTATCTTCTCAGTTGTCATTGTTGAGAGTGAAGCAGGCAGGAGGGGGTACTATCGGTGGCCAGTGTCAAGATTATTAAATACCAGTGGCAGTGGTGCACACAGCAAATGGAAAATCCCAGCTAGCTGGGATGGCAATAGGAGAAGAAGCCATTGAAAAATCGGTGGGGGAATCGAATCCACATTGCGATACGCACGACTCCAGAAAGGTGAAAAGTAATCCTGCAAGTTTAAGGTTAATCTGATTAGTGCTACTGCTGTTTCCATGAAGTTATTAAAGTACTAGAAAGTTGGGAGTTTGTCAATCGCTAGCTATCGAGTGACACTCTTGAAATCAGTGTTGTAAATGTATCTGAAAACGTCCCCTACTCGTTTATAAAACATAACTGCGTTTTTGCAATATGCCATTAAATCGAACTTCACAGATCGTAATCATAAAATGCAAATAATTCAACCGGAATCAACCTGTTGATGCGATAAAAACAAAAACAAGCTGCAAAAAGCGGTGACAAAGTGATTTAAAAAATGTGAGACCCGTTCGGTCTCAGTTTATCAACGATTGCGACACATTTTTGGGGCCTCATGAATATGCAATGGAGCTGATGACGATGATGACCTCTTTCTCCACCCGACTATCCTCACCCCCACGCCCACAATCCCCCTCCTCCCCAATCTTTCTGCCGCCCCATCCATTATTATCCAATTTATTTGATGGGTTTTATTGGCATTCGTCTCTTGGGCGCATTTTGTCATCTCTTCCGCATCGATTTGCCATCGCCAGCTGTTTTCCACTCTTTCGCCCTTCTGCTTCTTCATTTACATTGGGCAATTTTGATATGCAAATTTCTCCGTTCGATTTGTTAAGAAACTGACTTAATTATGACATAATAAAAAAAGGGCCACTGGTTTGGCTGGCCGGCTGCATCCGATCATATCGTTTATGCGTTTTGTGGACAGTTCGTTCAACTTTGAGCAGTTTGCCGTAAATAAAAATCCTTAAATCGACTTCCGGTTTATCCGTTTGCAAGGGTTATAATTCGTATAATTTACTTGCGCACTTTGTTTGCCCAGCAGAGTTGAATGCACCCGCGATAATTCGATTTATTTTAGCTCATTTTGTTTTTTTTTCACTTTTGCTGGGGGATTTGAATTTTATGCTTCTTGGGCTGCAATCATTATGTTTGGCGATATGTCCTGTATAAAGCAAATCCGTTGTTCCCTTATATACATAAGAATATATATACTGTATATATATATAGGCTGGCTATCTGCCGTGCTGATATTGAATCTTTATATTTACGCGAGTAGCTTTCGTTTGTTTATCAAGCTCATTTATTTATATACGATTTGACCGTGACTCAGTTTTCACTCGTTCTTTCTCTTTTCGTCTGCTTGAATTGAATAGGGTTTATAGCGAAATTCCTCTTAAAACATTAAAGATGTTGTAATGCAACTTCAACAGAATTCATGGGAATTGAAAAAGGGAAATTCGTTTTAGGCATTTGATACCTCAAAGGAGTTTGTTTATCATGCGAATGGCTGATTAGTCAGTTCCCAGAACTCAATATTCGCATTTCGAGTGGTTTTCCCTATATCACAAGCAAACAAGTAAGCCAACACTATTGATTAGTGTTACAGGTTTTCTACTGTTTTCTCACATTCTTAACAATTGCTTTCGTTGTTTTTACTGCGACGCATTTTCCGATATTTTTTATTGTTGGTTAATAATAGTAATACAGAGTTGTCTTTGCTTCATCTCAACGTGCTTTGATTTATAAATAATATAGTTAGCTGATGTGCGAATTATGAATGCAAATAGTGTATAATTGTTGTTTAATTATATCTTTTTGCGCATTCACGTGAGTTATCTTTAGTAGAAATAAAATTAATGTTTCTAAACCTATTCAATTTACATAAGAGTCATTGGATTTTGGTTTTAGATAACAATCGCATGACAAATTCACGTGAATTCACTTTCATCTATTGAGTGCGAAATGTTAGATGCGGAATTATGATGGGCCTGTCACTTTTAGCACTTGCATTTGATATTTGAAATTTAAAATTTGAGCCAATTAAATTACTCGCTTAATTTGCAGCTCGAGCGGCGCGAATTGTGCAGAAATTGAATTCAATTGATCGGTGGTTCTCAGCGGTAGAGGTAGTTTTCCAGACGTATACCCTCAATTAACCGATGACAGCCAGGTGCCGGGACCAAATTGAATCGTTACGCGGGTCACGACATTCGCCCTGCGATTCACCTCCAGCGCCAATTCTTAGAGAATCTCCTCAATTGGCGAATGTCCAATTGAAATCGTTGCGAAGTAGCAGCAGCCAGCTGTCAAAAGTACAAATCGTGCGAATATATTCAATGTCAAGTGCGTGTTTTTCATTTTCAATTCCACTGAGTCCTTCCTGCGTCAGCAAACGCGGCCAGGTCCTTTGGTCCTTCGAGTGCGAAAAGCTTCAGGGACAGCTATTCGTTCGCATAGATACAAAGGCAGGCTGTCTCGCCAGTGTCCTTGTCGTTGGCTGCCCTCAAGGATTCAGATACAGATACAGATACGGATGCGGATGCGGATGGTGGGGGGTAAAAGGGATGGCAAGCAGCCTGTTGCGCGTGTCATGGTCACCACTACGGACAACTGTGACGTCAGGCAGATGTCCTTATGGTCAGATGGCTGAAATCGCACGCTTGGCTGCAGCATTTTCCGGATAATTTATTTCTTTGACTGTGCGAAACACAAGTTTTAGTTAGGAATAATTACTTAGCTTGCATTGCAAAATGAGTTTATTGTCGAATGAGATTTTTTACTTAGTAAAAAATTGTCTGCCATAAATAAGTTCATAAAATCTAAGATTTTATATATATTTATAATTTGGGGTTGCCGTTTTTGTTTATAAAACCGTTTTTGCCACAATGTCTTATGGCTTGCAATTAGAAAGTTGAACCTATAATATCTCATTACTCATAATTGAAGGCTTTGACCGTAATTCTCAGCCGTCGACTTGACTACTTCCTTTCCATGATTTGCATTTCGAGTTCGCTCGGGCGTCATTTGTTTTCCTCTTCAACTGGAACTGAAAGCGGTTCTCACCCACATCAAGTCGAGCAGCAAATTTGGTTTCACCGCCATTTGCGATACGGCTCGATATCTTCTGAGTGTTGTTTTTCTGTTATCGTCCGTGAACGACAACTTGCTGCTGGGTTGGTTGATGGAAGGGATGGGATGGTGGAGACGGTAGCGGTTACTCACCTTTAATTAGCTGATTGAACACACAAACCAGTTGAAACAACAATTGAAATGCTCGACAAAGGCAGCTTCCAGCCGGGCGATATGCAAATAACTCGCTGGATAAACGCGCACATTTGTGTATCAGTTACTAACAAATTCGGATATGAAACCAAAAGGTGTGGTCTGTTTTTAGAGGTAAACAGTGTCAAAGAACTTTTGCCTTATCGCCTGCGAATCAATTCCTCAAATGTTTGCCCACTTTCTGCGCGAATTTGGTGTGCAAACAAATATTTTATCACGCAGGCCAAAAATTTACCAAATTCAAGACTCGCAATGAATAAGTCACGATGGCCCAATGTGAAATCCTTGGAGTCGTACCTCCTCCTCCAACTTCTGGTCGTTCCGCTTGGCTCGAAATGAGCTTGAAATTTTTAATTACCATTTAACATTTGCCTTTTTGTCAGGGGTTTTTAACTCTTTAATTACATTTGGGATTTGGCTAAATGCTTTCATGTATTTATGAGGCATGTAAATGGCTTTTGATAATCATTCATTATTAAGTTCAAGGCTCCAGTGAGTAAAAGTATAATGAGTCTGCTTGCTTATCGAGAGCTTTAAGTCGCTTAAAGTTGCTTTATGCATTAAAATTCTTGAACGCAAATTTCTAAATTTCGGAATTATGTGTAGTTCCCCCGGCTACTATCAGTAGTATTTACTTATCAACTATATTATGAACTCTCCTTATTCTCTCTATATGGCACATTCTCATACACGGAACTCCCTGCCTTCTTTGCCCGCTCCCAACCAGTTTGTGTCCAAATTGCGACGCTAATTAATGGCTACAACGACTGGCACTTACAAAAAGTGGCTGGCGTCGACAACGTTTTGGCCAGCGTCGTCATGACGGCCAACAGAATGTGGGAATGGGAGCGGGAGCGGGGGAATTCCGACGGTTGGTGGGGTGCTCTTCTTGGGCAGTCATTGAACTATTTACGCATGGCCTTGCTCAATTTATATAATTTATAATTCTCAATTAGATTGCTTATTCTTTTTGGCCATTCTCGCAAAGTGAGAGCGACTGCGACAGCGAATCAAACACACGCCAAATCGAAGCTCAAACATTTTTAGAGCTTTGCCCATTTGATTGTTGTGTAAACAAATGGCAAAAAACAAAAAAAAAAAAGAAAACAAAGGAAAACCAAACTTTACCCTTGGGCCTATGACGAAATGTAAAAAACGAATACAATATTCTGCAGCGATTCATCGAATCGCGTGGGGTGATTCATTCATAACCACTCACTTGCAGTGGCTCATATGGAATCATTGTTACTTTTTCATAATTCGTGGCGTAACTACACAATTAAAAATAAATATCTTACTTAAAATGAAAACTTAAGAAAGGAAATAGCTGGTTTTTTTCAACTGATTTATCACTAATCAAATGTGTGAGTAATGTGCTTTAAAATGCGCTCGCCAATTTTAGTTGAATTACGAATGATTTTCGAGTTTTTCTCGGTGTGCAAATCCAACTGCTATCGTAATTAGTCTTTGTTGTGGCACAAATTTCCCTTGAACAACTCGCCAGCTGTGCCCAGTACACATACTCGTATTCGTATTCGTATTCGCATTCGTATTCGTTATTTCGAATGTGAGTTAAAGTTTTGTGAATGCCCGCCAACACCTCGAACCTCCGGCTCATTGACAAGCGACTACCTTTAACTGGCAGCGATAAAAATAAAAAAAAACAAACCTGCCGAACTGCGCAGTTTTGGTCTTTTGGGGCGGAGAGTCAACGCTTTTGACTCGAACTCGACGTGTTTACCTTTATAATAAACACATTTCGCTCCGTGCATTCGTTTCCTTTCCACCACGGCCAGCTGCTCTTGCCGCTTTCAATATTAAAGCGGAGCACATATGCGAAAACACTGGACGAGCAGCAGTCGGAGCAACTCACACAAAGGCCGGTGAAAACAAGTTCAACCAACCGCCGATAACTTGCTCTATCGCCAGTCTCTCTCTCTCCCTCGCTGTGCTCCCCTCCCTACGGCACCTTTGCATACCCCGTACTCTCCAGCGGGGTACATCTCGTGCGATTTGTTTGGGGTTGGCAGCGCCGCTTAAGTAGAGCCACGTGATTTAATGGATCATTGAGATTTCAGGCACGGCGCGGCTAAGCCCACTTGTTGCATGTTGGATGGGAAGAAAGAAGCGCTCATCCAAGATTGCATCATCCCAGTGGGCAGGCTGTGCCGCTGGTGCTCTGCCCCTCACATGAGGCACATAATTGTTATTCGTGGCATCGGCTTACAGCACCGGTTGCGAAATCGATGGCGCTGATCTTACAGCGGCCATCAAACTGAAAGTACCACAACATCCGTTCCTAACTACTAAACAAGTCAAAAGAGTTGTACTAAACAGAGCTACTAAAATAAGTTCAATTCCTGCGTATGAGTTATTTTTCATACAAATAGCTAAAGAACATTTTCGCAATGCAAAGTGTGATTTATTATTTCGAGCCGCATTGTTAGAGCCCAATATTAGCATACGTGATTTGTGGATCTGTTGTGAAATCAACGTAAATTAGCGGTGCTAATTAAGCCGCTCGTATGTACGGCTGAATGATAGCGTCTACGTGTTTAGTGGCTTATTGAGTCATCCTTATCGCCATTCGGCCATCGTGTGTCGGTCGTGTACCACCTCCAACCCAACACCAATCCCCCAATCATTGCCCATTGCAGTTGTCACACGATCCCTCAAGTTCAGCGATTGCCCATTATAATTTGTTGCACTTGGTGAGCGATAAGCTGGCATTGAGTTCAGTTGGGGGAAAGCGGGAAAGCTGGGGACTGCTTATCTACGTCCAATTACTCATCCAAATTGCATCTCCATTTTATTTTAACAGGCTGATGACAAATCGCTGCTGGCCCGCTTCTTCCATGCGGATCGCTCCCTCACAGCGGTGGCCAGCGAGTTGGACAGCTTCGATGGACGCGCGGAGCCGGATCGATGCACCAGACTGGTCAGCAGACTGCGGCAGAATCAGGTGGGTTTCTGGAAGACTGGCATCATAACTGGACAAAATATAATTGCATCTCTGTTCGCAGGACAAAGTGTTGGCCATCACGAACTTGATAATGGAGGAACTGCTCGGCGAAGATCGTGATCCTCGTGCCTTTCGCGCCAAGTTCCCCGAGGAGGTGCTCCAGGAGAACTTGGCCGGGCAACTGTGGTTCGGTGCCGAGTGCCTGGCGGCGGGCTCCTCGATTATGAACCGGGAGTCGGAGAGCAAAGAGATGCGACCACTGGCCCAAGCGGTGACCAAGAGTTTGGGCAATGTGCGCGTCCTATTGAGGGATCAGTGTTTAAAGAACAATGTGCCCAACAGCAAGACACTGCATCTGGACTTGAACGATTCCACCACGGAGCAGCTATACGAAAGTCTGAAGATCTTCGACCGACTGTTCGCCGAGTTCGAGTTGAGCTATGTGAGCGCCATGGTGCAGGTGAAGTCTCGCCATGAGTACGAGATGCAGCAGTGGATAGGAGTGCTCTTCTCGGAGACGCTGCAGCGAGCTCTGAAGATCGGGCTGCTCGACCAGGAGATGGTGGATGCATTCGATCCTGGACTGATGTTCTCCATTCCACGGCTGGCCATTGTTGCTGGCTTGGTGGTCTATGCCAAGGGGCCGCTCAACATGGACATGCCGGGTGATCAGCTGTCGGAGATGTTCCGTCCCTTCCGCACAATCCTCATCAAGATCCGCGATCTCCTGCGCAATCTCAACAACCAGGAACTGTATCAGCTGGAGAAGCTTCTGTGCACCAACGAGGACATCAACACTAAGGTGGGTAGCCCCTGGCTTAAAATCAAAAGGTACAATCTGAAGCCTAATGAATCCTTTTGTACTCCAGGTGCCACTTGGCTCGAGCAGCATTGAAGCGCCCAGTCCAGAGCACAGCTCCCATCCTACGACGAGCAGCACGCAAAACAATAACAACAGCAGTAACAACAACCATAGCAGCAGTAGCACCAATACCACTAGCACCACCACCACCACCGCGGGGACAACCAATACGCACAGGACTGTGGAGCGGCTGGTGGATCAGCGAAACAACAACCATAATAGCAACAGCAACAGTAGCACTAATCCAACCGTGGAGGGAGCTACGCTGCGCTCTCCGTCCATGTTGTCGCTGTCGGCCACCAGCACGCCCACCGCCTCGCCAACCCCCTCGCCGACACCCTCGCACTCGATAGCCTCGACATCATCGGCGGCGACAAGCTCCACAAATCCACCAGCGGACTGGAGCGATGGCGACGATGAGGACGAAGACGATGACGATATTGACGTGGATGAAGAGGATCCAGAAAGCAGCGACGATGGCACGGACGAAGAGCAGTTGCTCAAGGACATCGTGGCGGCGGACTGTGCCTCCGGTTACCTCATACCCAACACCAATCTGGGCAATCTGCTGCAGCCGCAGGAGGTTCCTCTCACGGACAACTTCGTGGCCAGCGAAGATGATGAGTACGGAACGGCGGAACAGCAGGGTCACCAGGGACTCGAGGAGGAAGAGCCCAGCACCAGTGCTGCCATGCTGGCGGCCACCCGCACCTTGCAGCGGCTGCGCCTGCCCAGCAGCGACAACGAACCCCTAGCAGAGCCCACGACAATCAAAGCGAGCGAGGAGCATATGCAGCAGCCAAGCGGTCGCCATCACCGCCATCACCAGCGCCACCATCATCACCATCACCACCGTCACTCCCATCAGCATCAACATCGGCAGCCCCATCCGCATCGCACGACGCGCAGTGGTCGCAAGCGTTGCAGCCTGGAGGCGGCGGATCCGGAAACGATTCAGCCCGAGCGTGAGCAGAATCTAGCCAGCGGCGATACCAGTGCCGCCTCCTCGCTGTCTGACGATGTATCGCTGGCCATGCGCAACACAACGGCGCGCCTCAAGTTCAAGTAAGTAAAATTATATTATAAAAATAGAAGTCGCAATAGTTGTGGTTTTGATTCACCCCAGAACTAATCCATTTTTTTTTTTCTCATCAATAGAAGCACCGAGAACCTGCTGCACCGCCTGTTTGTCTGCATCGCCGGGGTGGCCGATCAGCTGCAAACGAACTTCGCATCCGATTTGCGCCAGATCCTGCGCAGCGTGTTCCTTATGAACATGTCGTCCGCCCAGGAGGAGATTGACATACCGGAAAAGACAAAGGAGTCGGAGCTGTTCGAGTTCCGGGCCTCCGAGAACGATGTGATACAGGAGAGCGCCGGCTCCAACCAAAGCATTTACTCAGCCGAGGAAGTAAATCCCGAGCTGGACAACGTGTTCAGCGCCGGCGGTGGGAACCAAGCCACTGGTCAGCGCCATTCCGCCGGCGCCAGTATGCAGCGAAATAATACCATTGATCTGGCGAGTCAGCCTGGCGAGGGTAGTCCCAGTGGAGTAACGACGACCACCAGTCGCTCGCATGTGACGCGCAGTCGAAGTCTGGGGGATCAGGAGGCAGCCAGCTCGGCCACCAGCAGCACTGCACAATTGCGACAGCTGGAGCAGCAGCAGCAACAGCAGCAATTGCAAATTCAATTGCAGCGACAGCGCAACAATTCCGTGGGCAGTAACACGCCCTCAAGCGCTTCCTCCACTAGCTCCAGCTCCGAGCAGAACTCCCCGGTGAGCGCCAGGAGTGGCAGTCGCCGACGCCTGCAAAGCAACAACGAAACCCAGATGCCCTCATCGGCAACGAGCACCTCAGCAACGCTTTCTCCGCCAGCGTGGATACCCGATGGCAAGGCACCGCGATGCATGGCCTGCCAGACGCCCTTCACTGCCTTCCGGAGGCGTCATCATTGTCGCAACTGCGGTGGCGTTTTCTGCGGCGTCTGTTCCAACGCCTCCGCTCCGCTGCCGAAGTACGGACTGACTAAGGCGGTACGCGTCTGCCGGGACTGCTATGTGCGCGAGGTGCGCTCCGGCATGGGTGTGCAGGGCGTGCAGAGTGTTCAGAGCGTTCAGGCCAGCGCCTCTTAGGACTGGCCAATGGCGCTACAAGGCGCAGCTGACGACCAAAAATGTGGCCGCGATGGAGGAAAAGCAAACTGTGAATCGCAATTGTTCCGCAAACATTGTTTTCTTTATTTTATACGTAATCCTAATCCCATGCGATGGGGCCACATGACCACAGCCAGGGCCCGCGTGTATAGATCATATATATCTTAAATATATATATTACCCTAGCTATATATTTTTTATTTCCAAACCAATGACCAACTGAGCGTCTATCAAACGAGTCTACAATAAAGCTTCGAACTAAACTAAACTAGACTAAACTAAACGATATTTGTTCATATCAGAAGATAGCGCCAGCTTTAAGTTCGGCTCGCATTTTATAAATATCACATTTTGTTTTCTGTTCTTCGTTTTGTTCCGGGACGTAGGGAAGCACCTTTTAGCGTGGACAAGAGTTTTTTACCCGTAAGCTTTAACTTTGCAAGATCCTTTGTCACTAGCCAAGGCCTTACTAAATGGCAGTTAGAGGTGTAGATAAATGTATGTATATTTTTCTAGCGTCGAGTATCATTATTGTGCGATCAAGCTGATTAGTAGGCGTTAACTGTAGCAGAAATTTTTGCGAAACATTTTTTGTGATTTATCGTAATTTTATATGTATTAATTCGCTTATGTTAATTCGTTTCTATTTGACCTAGCTGGAGTAAATAAGTGCGTAGATGTATGTGGCAAGATGAAATCCTTAAATTGAATTTCAACAATAATAACAACTATATTAACACTAAAGATAAACACATATATACATATATATTTTCTGATTCAAACTTGTAAAAAGAATGTAACAAACGAAAAATCTGTAAATTGAGTTTAAGAAATATACGCAATTTTATGCTTAAATAAAAACCATTCAAATTCATTTTTCAAATCAATTTTGGAATGGGGCAATCCTGAATACAATGTATTACACTAGAACGTCACACTGATTACACAACAATTTTTTTTGTTGATTTTGAATTTTTTTTCTTTGATTTTCGGGAGGATTTCTTCGTTATCCTGCAATCCTTGGCGGTTGTTTTTCTTAGTTGCTTGATACCCTGAAGATGAAATCCTCGAAGCGCAAGATGTCCAGGCTCATTAAGTCCACCTCTGTGAATTCCAAGTCGGTTTCGATGATGAACTTGGAGGAGCGATTCCGGGAGAGCGTGGAGCCGGCGCAGATAAATCTACTGCGTGATCTTAACGATAAGTTTTTCTCAAGCTCCTACCAGCTGGTGCAAAGTCTTAGCGAACGCTTCCCCTTTCTGGCGGGCAAGGTCAAGTTGTATGTGGACATCCTCTCCAGACTGCACACGCACTACGCCAGCGAGGTGGAGCAGGGCAGGGCAATGCATGAGAAGGTGAGAACGGCGGACGAGAAGCTGCAACTGGCCCTGCGGACCACGGCCATCTCGGAGGCGATGATGGAGCACTTGCGTGAGTCCTTGGAGGACGCCTGGCGGAACGAGGACGCGACCAAGAATCGGGAGGAGACCATGCAGCTGCAGCTGATGTCACTGGTGCGCAGCGATCAATCAAATATCACAAAAGGCACGACCGATCAGGTGCCAATCTCTACGTGAGCTCATCTACTATACCCCCCAGTGAGGTTTCCTAGTTTACTAGAACTGATCCTTTTCGCAGCAAGGACCTCCAACTTCATCGCTTGGTCCTTCGGGAGCGCGATCGGCTGGCTGCCGAGCTGAAGGACCACCAGAAGCGACTGCAAACTAACCGCCTTTACTCGGAGTCGGTGGAAGTCATGATTGAGGTATACAAGGAGATTATCTCCAAGCTCAATGCGCGGGCGAAGAAAGCCGAGTTGGACAACTTTCGGCTGGAGCACAGATGTAATGTGGAGCAGGATAGGTACGAGGATCGGCTGCTGCATCTGAACAAGGAGCTGGTCGCCGTGGTGCAGCAAAACGAGGACCTCCAGGCGGCCGAGAAGGATTTTGCGGAGCTGGCTGCCACCAACGAAGCACTAAAGCAGCGCAGCGATCGTCTTTCGCGGGAGAACCATACCCTGACCAAGTCCCTCCGAATCATGGAGGATGAGAAGAACAAGCTGCAAACGAGTCTAAAGGTATCCGAGGGTCTCAACGATGCCCAGAAACGGGACAAGCTAGATCTCGAATTGGCGCGCCGTGCAGCCGAGCGGGATGCCAAAAAGAAGGCGGACGACTCGATGATCCTGGAGCGACGTTTCCACCTGCTGGCCAAGAAGAACACGGAGCTCAACGATCAAGTTCTGGTCAATCAGTGAGTATCATATTTCTAGAATAGTATTGATACTACCTTACGACCTTTTAGAAATGAGCTCAAGGTCCAGGAGAAGAAGATGCTGATGGCCACCGCCAAGCTGAATGAGGCCATCCGCCAAAAGGAGGAAATAGGTCGTTCGCGGGACAAGCTGAGAGCAGAGATCACCCGTTTGAATGACATTGTGGCCGGAGTACGACACGAAATCGCGTCTATTCGCCACCAAATGCAGGATTTGGTAACCGATCTGCTTCGAGCCAACAAGCAGCTGGACGAGAAGGACCTGCAGGTGCAGAAAATCGCTCGAGAAAAGCGGGAGCAGAGCCTGGAGCTCAACGATGCCTACAAGAAGATCGATGGGATCGAGGGTGAGCATGCGAAGAAAAGCATTAGATATTGAAATTGATTCGAACTGGATTCCTACAGAGACACTTGCCCTGAAGTCTGAGCGATTGGAGGTGCTCCAAGTGGAGCTGCAGCAGAAGCAGCAGGAATTCACGAACGTCAAGAAGCAGATGGAAGTGATCCAATCGGAGAAGGTCATGCTAATGAAGACGATGGACATGTGCTCGAGGGACCGGTCCACGCTGCAGAACACAATGACCAAGTTGACGCACCAGATCAACCAGATGACCAGCTCGCTGGCCATTAACGAAAAGGAGATCTCCAGCCTGAAGAACCAGATTGAGCAGCTGAACCGAACTGTGAAGCAGAAGCAGAACGAGATTCACGCCAAAAGTCGCCTGTTGGCCAGCACAAAGACGGATCTTCGCGAGATGAAGATCCGGGTGGAACAAGCCGCCCACACCATCGATACCGATGAAAAGCGCTTTAAGCACATGGCCTGCGCCCTGGACGAGGTCACCAAAGAGAAGAGTCTGGTGGGCTTGCAAATGGTTAGGAGGAATGATGAGGTGCGTCTGCTAAGGGAGAAACTGGATATGATGCAGAAGGCCATCGATCGGGGAACCATGCAGTACAACCAAAGGGTGGAGGACATCAGGTTGCTCAAACTGGAAGTGGTAAACCTGCGAACTTCGCACGAATGCATGCAGCGCGAGGTGGGCAACAAGGCGGCCATGCGCCATGATGTGATTCGATTGGAGCGACAGCTCAACCAGGAGAGGCTCAAGGTATCCGCCTACTCGGAGGAGTTGTCCCGCCCCTGTCGCATCCATCGCTGGCGAGTCCTGCTGGGCAAGGATCCGCGCCGCTTCGAGTTGATCCGCAAGATTCAACAGCTGCTGAAGCGCAACATTCGGCTATCCGTGGAACAGGAAAACAAGGCCAAGGAGCTGGCCGAATTGAAGCACGTTCACGAGGAGTTCAAGCGCCAGATGGCGAATCTCCCCGATCCGAGTGTGCGCCAGAAGCTCTGCATCCAGCAGCGCATCAATCGCCGCCAGACCCGCCAACTCAAGGCCATGAAAGCTGAGCTCAGGATCAACGAGATCGACCTCAAGACCAGGGAGCACCTGATAGATGGCTTCCAGGAGCAACTGCGCCTGCATCATCTGCAGAACAAGAAGAACTTCGATGGCAGGGGGGATTTCTCGATTCACAATGGCAAGGCGACCGAGGATGAATTCACGGAACAGGTGTTCGACATGTCTGCCACCTGCGAAAGTTAATCTCCACAAGCTGGATGATGGTATCCACATATATGTACATATGGAGGAAAACCTCCAACTTCGATAGGGTATCTTTTTCACTTTCAGAATATTAAAGAAAACATTACCATTTATCAATTATCATTATCAGTGTTTTGTTGATATATATATATATATTGTAAGGTATTAGTAGTATTAGAGTAGACTACTGACCATCTTGAAACCCGCACCCAGAGTCCTAGGCAGTTGGGCGGGCGCGGAGTAGCAATGCATCTGCTCCAGCAACTGTCGCTCCTCAAGAAGCTTCTGCTTGTGCTTCTTCTCCTCTAGCAGTTGGGTCTTGGTTAGAGCCAAGCTAACACGCATCTCTTCCAGCTTCTCCTTCTTGGACTTCTCGTCTGCCTCGCGGGCACTGAGCTCGGCCTTCAGAACCTTCAGTTTGCGATCCTTGGCGGATAGGTTAGCCTGTTGGAAGATGAATAATTAGATCTCATACTTTATAGCAATCCCATCTGGATATACCTTAACGCTGTTGAGCTCCGCCCGCACTTTATGGCTGGGCAGCTTGAGCATGAACTCCCTCAAGGCCGCATAGAGCTGTTGGGCTTCATTGAGCGCCCGTTCCTGCTCCGAGGCGGCCACGTTCTGCTGGAGCAACTGCTTTCGGAGGATGCTAATGCGCCCGAGCAGATCCATTTTTTCTGGATCTTTGCCGCTCAGGAGACGCCACCGATGCACATTCATGGGCGTGACCATCTCATCCTGCAGGGCACGCGCCTTGATTCGTTCCTGGTTGAGCATGCGATGCATTTGCAGCAGTTCCTGGCGCAGATCCGCTGCACTCTCTCTATCCGCGCGCAGGACATCCCTTTCCGTACGCAGATTCTTTATCTCCACGCCCATTAGACGCATATCGTCCTGACACTGGCTGCACTGCCTCTGGGTCTGATCGTAAACCGTTTGCAGGTTCTCCTGGCTGTGCTTGAGTCGATCGAACTCCTCGTTGCGTTTGGTCAGCGCCGCACTGATGGCATTCTTCTCGTTCATCAGGTTGTCCACATCCTTGCGCAGGCGCGCCAGCTTCTGCTCGTCCTCTTGCAGCGACTTGGCGTGCCGATCGTTCTCCTTCCGCTTGTCCAGCAGTTCCGCCTTGGTGTGTTGCTGACCCAGCTGGGCATGCCGGATATCGTTGCGCAAAAGACGACGCTCCTTCTCCATGCGATCGATCTGCAACTGGAGCCTGGACATCTCGCCATCCCTGTACCCGATCTTGGCCTTAAGTTTCTCAACGTGCGCCTGCAGATTCATCAGTTGATCGCGCAGCTTCTGCCGCTCCTCATCGGCCAGCTGGACACTGCGCTGAAGGGTCTGGCGCTCAGCTGCAAGACCATCATGCTGTTGCTGGAACTTGGAGCACTTGGCTTCCAAGTCGCTGATGGTGCGCTTCAGTTCGATCTCGTAGTTCTCCTTCAAGTGCATCTCATCTGGAAAAAGTGTGCTACAGATATCATCTTACAGATCACTAGGTTCCAAGACTTACTCTGCAACGCATCCAATTTGTCTATCCAGTGCTGAATCTCGTCCAGCTTTTTGGTCTTCTCCTTCTTGAGCTTGTTGGCGTCCTCGTTGAGCTTCTTCAGCTTGGTGTCCATCGTGGTGATGGTGTCCTTAAGAGCACGAACTTCATGCTGCGCCTCTTGGTGCAGTGCATTGCTCTGCTCGAGCTGTTGGTGCTCCGCCTGCAGTTCCCGCCTCAGGGAATCCCGCTCCTTGGTCAAGTTTTCGTTGTTCTTCTCGAAGTGATGGACCACACGGCGCATCGACTCCAGCTCCTTGTCTTGGGTGCCCAGCTGGGTTCTGTAACATATGTTAAATTTTCTAGTAGACTATCTTTTATCAAATATAGATCATTTACCTTAGCCTTATGTTCAGTGTTTCCACTTCTCGTTTGGCCTCGTCTAATACCGCATACTTCCGAGCAATCGCCTCCTGGGACTTGGCCAGCTTCCCATTGTCCTGGCGCACCTTAATCAGTTCATCCTCGCGCACCTTCAGTAGATTGATGCGCTGATTCAGAGCCCGTTTGTTCTTGTCCCTTTCCTGCACTGTGTACTCCAAGTCCACTGTGATCTTGGCCAGCTTGTTGTTGGCTGCATTGTGCTGGGTGTTTAGGTGTTCTAGGTTCGTCTTGAGGGACAGTATCTGCAGGTTCTGGCGCACTTTCACCTTGGTTAAGTGCTCGTTGGCGGACTTCATTTGGGAAATTTGTTCCTGGTAGCGTGACTCCTCGGTCTTCATCGTAGAAAGTTCCTTGGTCAAGGCATCACTCTTGCGTTTCAAGTTGCAGGCATCGCTGGAGGTTTCCTGATATGTAAAATACATGTAAAATAGTTTTATGGTAAAACGGAATAATCATGTAACGAACATCCAGTAGCTTGAGCAGTTCCTTGTTTTTAGCCTCCAATCCTTCGATGGTGTGGTCCAGTTCCGTGGCGTAGGTCCGTTGCAATTGCAATCGCTTGTTGAGATCGGCAATCTCGGCTTTGAGACGCTCCCGTTCCTTGCCATCGTCCCGCTTACTCATGGCCAGCCGTTTCTCATTCAGATGGGCCACCATCTGCTCTGATTCATCCAGTTTCTCGCGCAGACTTAGGACCTCGTCCTGAGCGGATTGTTCACGAATCTGAGCAGCATCCTTCTGCTTCCACGCACCCTCTGCCAATGCAAACTATTATTATAGCCATTTTTTGTTTACATATACTTGAGAACTACTTACCTATGACTCCACGTAGCTCCTCAATGGTGGCCATGTCCATTTTCGTGACCTTAGCCGCATTTTCCAAGCGCTCTTCGAGGCTTTCAATCTCCTTTCGAAGTTCCTGGGAGCGTTCCTTCTCAAGTCTGAGATCGCTTTTATAGCGACTGCCGCAGATGAGCAACCTCTGGACATTGTCCGCATTGTTGGGAGTATCCTTTTGCCGCAGAGCTTTGGTGGCCTATGAATAATATGCTTATTACATATTTTTATTACGTTTCCAGATTGATACCTCAGGGATTTTGTCGCATAGTTCCTTGTAGAAGTCATCATCAAAGTCATCTGGCACCAGAGGCTCATCTTCTGATCCGGAAGCCTTCGACATCTTTAGGTTTTGAGTTCTTCTATGCCTTATTGAACAAACTCATAGCCTTAACCTTGTCCTGGCAACAAGTTGCCATACCGGCACAGGCTGTCAAGGACAACGAAAAACGATTTGTATGCTAGTTGTGTCTTTTATTAAGCTAGTAGTAGTATAAAAGCGTCATTGTGCCTAGTCCTAGTCGTCATGGAAACAAAGTACATGCCTTTGCATTTCACGGCATTACAGTTTTGAGTAGAAGATTTAAAATACTACATTTTACTAATTAAGAACTTTTGATTCCTATTACATTGAGCTTAAACGTAAACTATTAACATAATATTGACTTGCTGAAATCACAATGGCTTCTATGTTGGAATTACGGCCACTCGTCCTCGAAGGGAGCATCATTTACCGTGTGGAAACTAAGCCCAGTACCCTCGGGCTTGTGCCAGGAGGGAAGCAGCACAGTTCGCCAAAAGGATCTGCCCCGCACCAGACCCAAGAACAGCTTCCAGTTCTTTTTGGTGCCAAAGTTATAGGGATTTATATAAATGCGTTGTTGCTGGAGGTGACGTTTTCGCTCAGCTTCGTTGATGTGAGCCTCCACACTTGTCTCGCCACGAGTGATTAGCTTGGCGTGCCAGATGGAGAGGCTACCGAGAGCCAAGACCACGGCCACGTTTGTGAATGCCATAAACCAAAGCGCTCGTCGTCGACCGGGCGAAGTGGCATCCGTATCCACAATGGGTGTTGGAAGATTATGCACGGCTGGAGGCAGCATAAATTCATCATACTCATTCGGATGTGTCTGAAGTTAAGAGAAAAAGAAAGATGAAATAAAGAAAGTAGCACAAGTTACTTTAATGGCTTACCACTGGAATGATGTGCCCACTGAGGTTAAACTTGACTGGCTGCCCCTCTAAGGGCTCAATTTCTGTCCAGTTTTCGCCATGATCCAGCCATAGGTATTTGTGGCCAATCTCCAAGCCAAACAATATAAGAAACAGGCAACCCAGAGTGGTGTACGTCATGTAGAGGAAGAAGTACCGATGATTACCATAACCCACGCAATTGTTGAGCCAAGCTATATATGGGATATATGAAAATTAATGTAGGAAGCCTCTAGAAACCTTCATGTACTCACGACAATGGTGATCCATCTTAAGGATGCAGCGATTGCAGATGGAGCAGTGATGAGTCCTCGGTGGTTTGGGAGCTATGCATTTGCCGCACATGCTAACCGCTTCTACTAGCGACACGCCCTCCGGCGGATGACCCGCCGGCGTGATCACAGCCATAACATAGTGAAAAACCACATTGAGCAGCAGCCAGTTGCCCACAATGAGGAGGAAGTAGGTCACCAACTGACTTTTGGCCCACCAAAAGGGCAAGCCAATCCAATAGGCAATACTAACGACTGAAGTAGTCAAGGCAGCCACGCCAACCACAAAAAACTAAACAAATTCAAAGAGCTTAATAATATGAACAATAAATTGTATGTTGCATAGTGTTACCGGTCCCAGGCAGTGAGTGTAGTTGTCCACAAACCAAAAAATGGGGGTCAGGCAGACGTCCGAGGCGTAGGAGGAGTTCATGTGGGCGTTGAAGGTTAAGGAGTGCCAGCAGTGCTTCATATATGACCAACGAAGCCGCAAAATCGATCTGTTAAACAAGTAAACAATAAATAAAAACATTGCAAAATAGTGATACGTTTGTGGAGTGGGATATTTCAAAGCTTACAGCAACTCCTGAGTGGAGTGACCCCTCCAAGTAATGCGTGCCATTGGTAGCACGTGGTAGTTATCCTATATGTTATGTTAAATTTAAATTACAGCATTTTTGGCGATAAATAAACTTTATTTTGGCGAGTAAATTTGCAAAGTTCGTTTTGGTGTGACCTTCTACAGCTAAAATCACTTAATCAGCTGTTGCCTATCGATGAGCGGCGACTATCGATTGGGTAGGCTATCATAGTCTGCTCATCCATAACGACAAACGTTTGTTTTGCATTTTCCGGTGAAATTGAGAAAAACTTGTATTTTCCACATGCGTTCACGCAGCAGGAGTCGCAGCAGGCAGAGGGAACGTCGCCGGTCCGATTCTAGGGCTCGTTCCCGCTCGGAAAGAAGGACTTACCAGAAACCGCAGCATAGGAGATCGGTTTCGCGAGAGAGGGAAAGAGACAGGGAGAGGGAGCTCCACAGGGAAAGGACTTCCAATCGCAGCTCACGTCGCTCCAGAGAAAAGGATGCAGAGCCTCGACGCCGTAGAACGCGCTCCTCACCCTCCAGAAGCAACAGCAGCAGCAGTAGTGATAGATCCAGTTCCTCGAGAAGCCCGTCCAGAAGCCGCAAATCCCGCCCAAAATCCGTGGAACGCTGGCCCAACGATCGTTATCATGAAAACAACGATAGGCGGCAGAATCCCTTCCGGGGAAGGGCTCCCGAAGGTAGTTTCATTAATGATCCCGCCGAACCATCGTCCAGGTCGCAGCACAGAGGCAGAGGATCGTCCAACCACCAATTCAAAGGTGACTCCAAGGCTGTGAATGCCCGCAGGAACCAGAGAGTTCGCATCGGAGAGGAAGGCGTGCCAGAGGTCTGGGGCAAGAGCCCATCCCGGCCGGAAACCAACGATGTGGAGCTGGTGAAGGGTTCTTACATAGGACCCAAGAAGAAAAAGAAAAAGGGCAAGAGCAAGCACAAGAAATCTGAAAAGAAGTCAAAGAAAAAGTCAAGGAAATCCAAAAAGAAAAAGAGCAAAAAAGAGTCGAGTTCCTCCTCCAGTTCGTCAAGCAGCGAAGACAGTAGCGACGAGTCCAGCAGCTCAAGTTCCAGTTCCAGTTCTGACAGCGAAGATGAGTCCGAGGAGGAAGATGTTTGGCTGGAAAAGACAGCCGACGGTATCAAGAAGCCTAAAAAGAAGAAGTCCTCCGCTAGCAAAAAGGACAAAAAGTCTAAAAAGAAGAAAAAGAAGCGTAAGTCAGAGGCGGAAAAGTCCAAGAAGAGCTCCTCCTCCAGTGCCAGCAAGTCGAAGAACAAGGAAAGTGCCTCGCACAACGACGAGGACGTGGGACCTTCGCTGCGACCCGGCGGTAGCCTTAATCAAAAGGACTTCGGCAAGGCGCTGCTGCCAGGAGAAGGTGCCGCCATGGCTGCCTACATTGCCGAGGGCAAGAGGATTCCCCGCCGTGGTGAAATCGGCCTAACATCCGATGAAATCGCCAATTTCGAGTCCGTGGGATATGTAATGAGCGGCAGCAGGCATCGTCGCATGGAGGCCGTCCGTATCCGCAAGGAGAACCAGCTGTACTCCGCCGACGAGAAGCGAGCACTGGCCATGTTCAGCAAGGAGGAGCGACAGAAGCGTGAAAACAAGATTCTGTCGCAGTTTAAGGACATGATCCACTCAAAGCTCCAGGCCAAGGACAAGAAGTAAGGTCTTCAAAATGGATTTCCATTAAATGCCAAACGCACATAAGGATTTCAAAATGACTGTCTTCAAATCAACCAATGTCGAAACTTCATGATTTTTTTAAATTTTGTATTTGTATAAAAACAAACGAGAATTGTAAATTAAAGAGCTTCTTAGTCTATCATAGAGTAACTTAATAACTTTAATAAACGCAAGAAAGTTTTCATTTTCCATTATTTGTAATAATTTTCCAACTGTTCCTATGGCTACATGATGTAGTCGTCCGCACACAAAATTATATATTGTTTACATATGTACTTGTACATATACCGAATATGAGCCCGCTATAAACATTGTGGCTTTTATCATGGATATTCGACTAAAATATGATATAAAAATAAGCTATTTTTCAGCAAACAAATCTTCATTGCATTTCGCTTTTTTCTTTGCACTTCTCTGGTTTTCCTGTCCTGTTTTCCTTCAGATCAGCACTGCATTTCATCTCATTGCATGGTAATAAAACAAAAACTAATGTGTGGGCTTAAAGTTTTGTTTCTAAGCCAAAGAGGTAAATCAGGTGGAAACTCCACATGGCGGCGGATTAGCCCACGTCGAGATGAAATACTGTCCTAGGAGCGTGAGCTGATCTTCGCCACGAGCTTCTTTTGTTTCTTGTGCGCCGCCTCCATGCGCATGTCCTCGAGATCCTCTTGCATTCCTGCGAATGTATAATCATTACTATGGGTTTTTATTGGTAATGTGCTTTGCTACGTACCCAGCTTCTTGCTGATGAACTCCTCGCGCTGCACTTGTGCAAAACTGGATTCCATGCCACGATCGTCGTCGTCTATTCCTTGATAACGACGCTTATCATACCCGAAAATGTCGCGGATGTGGGAAGATATGTCCTCCTCGCAGTCGCCATCATCTATGAAGTCATCCAGCTCAGAATCGTATTCATCCTCATCATCGTCGTCGTAAATGCGTCCTTAAAAAATAGAACAAAATATGAAATCGAAAATCATTTTTAATATTAAGCTTGCAATTTACTCTTGGTGACTGGCGGCTCGTTAGTTCTTCGTCTCTTGACATCTGCGGGCGGGAATTGCCGTCCGCCCTGTGATCTCTGAACATCCGAGGAAGGAGTCTGTCGCGTCTTTGCGGCTGCCGGAATTTTTCGACGATCCAAGGATGAGTTGCTTGACTGATCCCTAGGTGGAAACTCTCTTACAGTTCCCTTGAGGGAAGTAGCTGCATAGGGGTTCTTGGATGGGACATCCTTGCTAGAGCTGGGGCTTGGTTTTCCCACCGCAGATGCAGTTGCGCCAGGTCGAGAAGTCATTTGAGCTGATTTAGTAGCGGGCCTTGAGTTGGAGACAGAACTGCGACTGGTGGAGGAATGAGAATTGGAACTGGATAAACTGGTGGAGCTCGCGTTGCTTTTCGTTGGCTGTGGGGCAGTTGGTTTTTTAAAACTATCACTTGGTGCATTGGTTGGCTTGGCTTGATTCAGCTTGGGGATGCGTCCGTTAGGCTCCATGCGATTGGGGATGGATTTCGGAGTCTCCTTGCCTTCACTGTCGCGCATCTTGAGCCGCTGGGCGCGCTGCTCCTGTTGCCGCTGGCGCTCTTCCAACTCGCGTTTCTCACGGGCCGACAACAAACGCTCCGGTTCCTTCTTTTTCTCCACCTCAAAAACAACGGGCTCGTGCTGTTTCTTTTCAGCTAAGCGAAGCAAGGCTTGGAAGTCCATGGGCGGCGGTTGAGCAGGCCGTTTTATCTTCGCCCTGCGCTGCTCCTCCTCCTGCCGCTTCTTGCGCTCCTCCTCGAGCTTCTCTGCGTTCGGATCATAAAGAGTCTTGGAGGTACTGTAAGAACGGGCCACGGAGGACTCCTTCGACTTGGTAGCGCTGGATGGCAGCGTGCTTGTGCTGCTTTTCTGACGTATGTGACTCTTGGCCTCTTCTCGTTCCCTGGTAATGGCCGCCTTCACGCGCTCCTTTGTCCCAGAGAGATCTTTAAGCGACTGTGGCCTGCTGGGCGTGAATCCCTTGTCTTCCTGTACATCCCGAACCTTTTCAATGTACTTATCGTAAAAGGCATTCGCTTCAGTGGACACGTAGCCGTAGTCATCGCCCTGACCCTCGCCCGCCTCGTGGCCGTCGATGGCACCCTCGTAGTCCTTGGCATCCTCCAGCACTGATTTGTTGGCCGACTTGGTTACCTTTAGCATTTTACGTATCTTGTTCTTGGACTTTTCGTCCCTTTTGGCGAGCAGATCGTTGAGTTTCTGGCGCTCCTGGCGTTTCTTTTCCGCCTCCTCGGCCTCCTTCTTTTGGAGAAACTTCTGGATGTTGCTGGACAGCTGTTTGGACTCCTTGGACTGCTTCTTGGGAGGCGAATACTTGGTGCTGTAGTACTTCCCCTGCCCCTGGCGATAGAGGAGAAAAATAAATTATTTTGGGTCACAAAGGGAATGCAGACGCAATCGCGTTCACCGAGCATAAAATCTCACTCGATGAACGAACTGGACATCTGCATGGTACCCACTACCTCCTTGGTGACCGCATCACTATTTTTTTTCGCGTAGCGCAGCAGGTCCCCAAAATCCATTTTGTGATCCGTATTTCTCTGTCGATTTGCTTTTAGCTCATCTATTTGGATACTGATATCGATTGGCGATAGGCGATAGGCGATAGACGTACCAGACTGGTCTACTTTTCGTGTCGATAAGAAATCAGAGGAGAGCACGTGAGATATTGCTGTTTTAATTCTCGGTAATCATATATTCCAATAAATAAATGAAATCTATAAAATACAGTTTTCAACTTCAATTTCATTGTACCCTTATGTACGGAATCGACAGCGGGACATTCGGCAGGACAGACAGCGGGACAGTCGGTGGGACAGAAGGCGGGACTGACGGCGGAAAAGACGGCGGGACAGACGGCGGGAACATTTATATATATTATATTTTTGAATAAAAAATTGCACCCTGTATCTCGCAAAAAAACACCCTAGCATCAATTGATATTCTACAGTCAGCCGGGCGCTGGTCACACTGCTGCGATGCTCGAGAAAACGTGGGGTTGAAAAACCTTTGAGCAACGTTGTGCCAATTCCACAATTAAACCGCAGACTTTGCACAATTTGGCGGTTACCTCGATGTCTGCTCTTATTTACCAGACCCATTAACCGAATTCCGCGAGACAGAGTGTGAATTTTCGTTTAAATCGCGAGTTTTATGTGCGATAGACTCAGCTGCAGGGTGTGTTACTGGTGCGAGCGAGACGGCAGCTAGCGAAGAGCCGACCAAAACAAACTAACGCTAGCCGGCTGAAAAGGAAGAAGAGGAAGAGCAGGAGTAGATAAGCCAAATACAATACAATTGAAAAACACATTAATAAACATACACACACGCACATACGCGGAGTCACACCCACGAACACACTTGCCTCGTTTAATCAATTAACGGGACAACGGCCAAAGAAACAGTTACAGTTCGCTTTCAGACGTCGCGTGCGAAGATTGTGTCACAGAGCAGCGGGATAATAATACCATAGCCCTTGGACATAATACGTACATATTATATAGCCGCCATGCCCGCCGCCGATGAACTGCAGTCGCCGTCCAGCGAAATGGTCCTCCTGACCCCCAGTTCCGGCAATCCTCCGTCCAGCATTGCCCAACCAGCGGGTAATCCTGCGGAGAAAGCTCAGGGTCGCGAGGGATCCGCCGAGTCGGACAGCAGCAGAGTTGTGATCAAGAAGCAGCTGGGCCTCCTCGAAGGAGTGGCCATCATCCTGGGCATCATCTTCGGATCCGGTATCTTTGTGTCCCCGAAAGGCGTCATCCAGAATGTGGACTCCGTGGGCGCTTCGCTGGTCATCTGGGTGCTCTGCGGACTGCTGTCCATGATTGGTGCCCTTTGCTACGCGGAACTTGGTACTGCCATACCAAAATCTGGAGGGGATTACGCGTATATCTTCGAAGCCTACGGCTCACTGCCGGCCTTCCTGTATCTCTGGGATGCCATGATGATATTCGTGTGAGTCTTACTGGTCAATATTGTTTGAATATTCGCGACGCTAAAGTTCCCTTATCTGAGTTGGCTGGAAAAACATAAATACAGTATCAAATTCCTTTCGGTAATTGATTTCGAATTACTTTATTATCGCCAGAAGGAAAGTAATAGCTGATCAATCTTTTTTTTCAGTTTTACGTTTTTTTACGAAATAACATATGTAGATTGAATAAGGTAAAGTGAAGTAGTGCTACAGAATCTGATTTTTAGACTGGGTCAAGTTCAATAACTTCTCAGATAAGACTACAAAGATGGAATACTTCGGATCGGTGTGGATGCAGCCGGTTTTTCAAGGTTAAGCCATGGGTTGTGTATTAAAGCATTAGAAAGTAAAAACGAGCCTTATCATTTAATCTGCGCTATATAAGTTTATTTATTGAACAGTTCCGCGAGTTCTGCATTGAGCGTTTTATTGCCTGCTATTTTTGCTGTTTAGGATCGGCGATAAGCGCAAATATCTGCTTTTCCACTTTTGCATGCGGACACTATCAGCAGGACATATGTCTGAATGCAGTCAGCAAAAAAAATTTCCACTGATTGTGTTCTCTTATCTCTTACAGACCAACGACCAATGCCATAATGGGCCTGACCTTTGCCTCCTACGTGCTGGAACCCTTTTTCGGCGGAGCCTGCGATATTCCCAAAATAGCGCTGCAGCTCCTGGCGGCCATCACAATCTGCTTCCTAACCTACCTGAATTCGTACTACATGAAGGTGACCACCAAGATGCAAAACATCATCATGTTCACCAAGATCGCCGCCCTGGTCTTGATCATCGTGGTCGGCCTGGTCTGGATGCTAATGGGCAACGTGGAGAACTTCACGAGGCCCTTTGATAACACTGAGACTGATCCCGGCAAGATGTCGGTAGCTTTTTACTCCGGTATCTTTTCGTACGCCGGCTGGAATTACTTGAACTTCATGACGGAGGAGCTTCGCGATCCATATCGCAATCTGCCGCGCGCCATTTACATCTCACTGCCTCTGGTCACCGGCATTTATGTGCTGGCCAACGTGGCTTATCTGGCCGTGCTGTCGCCCTCGGAGATGATCGCATCCAATGCCATCGCTGTGGTAAGAGTTTATCCACGATTTGCAGTCCGATCAGATTAGGCAGTCAAATAACTATTTTACTTTAAAAAAGCTTAACAAGCTTAAATTCTGTTAGTTTTCCAGCATAATGCAAGCCCTATAATGTCTATTTGTTTATTTGTAGCTAAAAATCGCAAAATTGCGATAGTCTGCTAGGAATTTTAATTTATTTGATCGGAATCGCAAAAGTCAATTATACCAGTGGATTTTCAAATGATTTTAATTGATCACTTCTCTTCACAGACCTTTGGCGATAAGATTCTCGGTGTCTTTTCACTGATCATACCCCTCATGGTGGCCATCTCTGCTTTTGGCGGTCTTTCCGTCCACATTATGACCTCCTCCCGCATCTGCTTTGTGGGTGCCCGCAATGGACACATGCCGGCGATTCTGTCGCACATCAGCGTGAAGAGCTACACCCCACTGCCGTCGCTCGTTTTTCTGGTGAGCTGCGCTCCTCAATTAGCGCACAAATGATATTATGTAATTAATCCCTAATTGATTTGACTGTGTCCCACTCGGCAGTGCTTTCTCTCCATTGTGATGCTGCTGGTGAGCGATGTGTATGTGCTGATCACCTACGCCAGCATTGTGGAATCGTTCTTTATAATGTTGTCGGTGTCGGCGGTTCTTTATTTCCGCTACACACGTCCCTGCATGGAACGACCAATTAAAGTGAGTTTAATCAGTATTGCCAATTTAGACGTTTGAAATCTTTCTACTGATAAAAACTTAAATACTTTGTTTATGTCTTAGAGCTGAACATTTTAGCAAGACTATTCTAACTATATTTGTTCCTGTCACAGGTCGCCATGTGGATTCCCGCCGTATTCGTCATCGTGTGCGCGTTCTTAGTCGTCGTGCCCATCTATGTGGCGCCCTATGAGGTCGGAATGGGGGTATTAATCACCATAATTGGCATACCTTTCTACTACGTGGGCGTCGTGTGGAAGAATAAGCCGAAATGGGTGCAGAGCACGATTGGTGAGTAGCCCTTCACATTAACCCCAATGTGTGGCATTGTCCGACATTTATATGGTTTTCCTTTTGTAGACTCGCTGACCTTCACTTGCCAGAAGCTCTTCATGTCCGCCAAAGAGGAGAAGGAGGACTAAATTGCCATCGAAATGAAACAGAGTGAAAATAATGGAATCATTTTTCAAACGATCCAACTATTTGGCCTTCCAAATGACTACCTATTAAATCTCTATATTGATGTGAAAGCCTGAGAACGAGAAAGCTTGGCTCGTTAAACCTGAATACCAAAAAACGAAAATACCTAAAAAAGCGGAAAACATGACCTGCACATCACAAGGACTGGAAAAAGAAGTCAATACTATTTCATATTTCTATATTTATATTTATAAACCATGACAAAAACTTTTTTACCTAAAGTGCAAATTCTTCGAATAGTAGTTTAGTATGAGTTCTAGTTTAGCATTTATTTTGCACTCATTAAATTCGAAATCTAAACCAAAGTAAGCCAAAACTGTTTGCCAAAGGTGCGATATTCAGGTCGATATTTGCCATATAAAGCAGTTTCATATAATCTTCTGTTGCTTATTGTTTAAAAATTCGGTTATTGTATTTGTCCCTCATTTTACTACCTAAGTGCATTGCATTGCATTGCAGTTTGTAATAAAGATTTTTGTACGTTTCAACGACGAACCGCTTTGAATTCAATCTTTTGGGCGCCGCTCGCGAAAGTATGCCACAAGATTTTAGCGAAAGATAAAGCAAAACAATTGATAAGGTTGAATTGATTGAGCATTGCGTGGGATGTAAGCCCATGCCTCCGCTAATCAATTAGGGCTGATAAGTAATGGGTCTATTTTAAGCCATTCTCGACGGACGACAAGTCGCGATTTTTGGCCAAAAATAAATCGCCTCCTGTCGCCCCCATTGACATTTCGAGCACTCGGAGGCTTGTGGAATGACGCCAACGCTATATTCGATCACTGATAGAGTATTCCGTGCGGATCCATTCTACCGTCTAGGTGTTTTTAATTGATAAAACTGGTGCGCTTATCTGGGATTCTCAGCACGGTTCGCAGGTGCGCCAGTCTATGCGAAATCTGGGCGAGAGTAGTGGGCTGATTTGTATGCGCCGTATTCGGCGTCTCGTTTAATGTCTTTTTAAGTATTTATATGCAGGGAGTGAGTATGTCTAGTTACCAGATCGCTCGTAAAATCGCCTCAATCGGATTTGATGTTTTTCATTATGGCCAAATAATTGAGTTATTGCGACTCGCCGAGCATCTCAAGTGCGTTGGGAGGCTCCCCGAATTGTGGCTGTAACTGCTTTATTACTAATATTAGCTGTTAGATGATTGCCATCTCACAAGATAGACAATAGTTTGCTAAAAGGCTGCTAATTGCCGGCACGTGAGTGCCGCCTCAAAAGAAGCCACCTTTCGCTCTTGACGAACGAACTATTCCACATTTGTTGATCGATGCGGACAGTTGGCTAAGTGATCGATATGGAGGCGTAATCTAGCAAATATTGATTTATTCTGCTCGGCGTTTGCATAATCAATAGCACGCTGGATTAAATGGAAATGTCACAAACGCTGGGGAGTTCCTTTTCAGCCAAGCTAAGCTGCTCATGTGATAATCATGCGATTATACCCCGACAAATATTGACACCTTTTGGGCCATAATTTGGGGGCTTCTTCACAATCGTGTCCAAACACTTAAATTAGCAGCGAGAAAATTAATAAGCCGAACGGACCGAATAGAACCGGTAATCGAATTATATGCAAAACTAGATTAACTGAGGGAAATTCATATAATTTTCTGCTTGAAAAATAGAAATTCTTACCAACTATAGTTTACATAACATTGGTAGTTGAGAAGATGGCTAACAAACTTAGAGTTAAAATGATCATCCTAGGTTTTTAAAATAAGAAGTAACACCTTTTCCATCACCACTTTCCACCAGTTTTTTATGACTGGACTCTGACAACTGAAATCCCACTCTAAACCTTGGCATTCAAAGTGTCTGGCCTATGATATCTGGACAATTCAATTGCAAATATCCGACTTTGTGTGACTACTCAATGGCCATCATAAAGATATAAATAGATATCAGACTGCCCTCTATACAATATATACAATATATGCAATTTAAAAACTCCGTCATTACTACATGTAGATCACGAACTGCCCATACAATCGACGTTCTGTAACGCATAAAAAAAATAAAACAACTCAGATCTGGGCATAATAAACCGAAAACGCTCCAATTCGTAAAGCCGAAACTTGAAAACGTGCGAAAATCGCTCAATGAATATAACCCCATCCCCATCCCATCCCCCATCGCGATCGATCGGTTGGATTTTTTTGAGGACTCCGCTCGTAATTAGCGACTTTCGGCGTGACGTTGTCGCGACTTTGTTGGCTTAGTAACGCGAAGTGACTATCCGAAAGCAAACAAATAAATCGGGCAAATTGTATGCAAAACAAAATATTATCGTAAATGATCGAGGGCGGCATTAGGTGCGAATTATGACGAGTTTTACCCTTTGGATTTTGGCCAGCACTGATCGACATAATGACGCCCTTCTGGGCTTGGCGGTACGATTGAGTTTCCGTGACGTTAAGCATACGCCGTGTTGGCTGTGCGTTAAGCATACGCAGGGTGGTGCAGCCACCTGTCTGTGTCTGGTGTATGGTAACTCAATTTCGCTAAGTGGGCGACTTAGTGGGGTGGCTTGCACTATGTACCGATCCTCCAGTACCCCCGCCAAATTCCCATCGATCGATCGTCGGCTGTTCGCGCGACTCTTTTGAATTGGTGTGTGTGTATCTGTGTGAGCGGTGCACGCGCTTCGGGCGGGGATTTCAGCTTTCGAATTTTCAAGTAGTTCGTTGACTGCCCGCTGAGGAAGTTGTGAAGGTGCTCCGCGAGCGAAACGTCCGCGCAGTCTAGAATCCGTCACCCGATCGGAAGGTGCTATAGCCGCTCGTCAGGAGTTAAGAACTTGGAAGAACGCAACCACCATGAAACTGACCGCTTTCTTCGAGGCTTCGTTTCTGCTAATCTGCTGGTCGCAAGGTAAATGCACATCCATTTCTACGAAGTCCTGTGACTCATCCGCGTTTGTCAGGGTCCAAGATATAGTGAACTGAAACAAAAATAGCCATAAATTGATATCTATTCGTGGGAAATACTTTTATTCAAGAATGAATAGTTTGTCATACCCCCGGCAGGTGTGCACTGAGAAAAGTGGGGTGCCACTCATACAATTTTGATTTTCTGATGAAATTAAATTGTTAATAATCTACGTAGTTTTCTAATTTGTTTTATATAATCTATTAATTTTTATTAATACATGTTATTCTTGCCTTCGAAACGAGTGTATGACACACTGCTCGTGTCTATTACGAAATGTCAATACCTGATATTGGTGGGATCTTGGCATTAGCAGTCATAAGTACACACTTCACGAAGCTAATTTTGACCAGTTTAATGGTGTTCAAACCACTCGAAACTGTCAATTAATACACTTTATTGGCCGCCGGTTGATTTAGACGTATTGCCGGACTTGAAGTGGTTGAGGTTTCAGCTTTTGGCCAGGCTTTAGCACTTCAAACCCTACTCAAAATGCAATCTGTTATCTGTGGGGAAGCTCTATAAATACTATTTACATGCTAAATGAAAATCTGTTATCTACTCCCTAAGACTTTGAAATATTTATTTATTTTCCTAATTAGTACGGACTTAAAGAATCAATTACAACGAACAAATGCAAATAATAGCTCAAAGTAATATGTTTATAATATATAGAGTGGATGACATAATGCTCAACGGCCATACCTGACAAAATACTCAATTTAACTAATTTATTATCTAAGACTTTGATAGCCGCGACTGAAATAAATAATATAATATACATTACCACAAATAAACAACTAATTAGACTAATTCATCAAGCGACGAGCAGTGCACACAAAATTGTGTGCTCCATCGACATATCGACCAGTTGTGCAGACAATGGCACAATGGAAAACCATGTCATATGATATGTTAATTCACAGCGAGCTCCTCAAACAGAAATTATCACCAATCACATGCAAATTAGCCGTTAAATAAGTATTTCCTTTCGCCTTGCAAAAGATTCCATGGAATTTGCTGCCAGCTTTCAATCGCGCTGGAAAATAATGAAAACTGTTTGCCCGCCCCATTATCTGGGTATCCAAATCAATATCAATCGCAACGATATCTAATTATTGGTCCGAACGTGCCCTTGGCGTTCGCACTCTTTCCTAGCTTTCCCTGGACGCCTGTTTACCCACTTAAGTTATTTATTTGTCCACCGCCATTGACTAAAAAAAGAAAGAGACATTAAATATTTGCTACGGAGACCCATTTATTATGCCGTAATTCACAAGTGCTCGTATATGTCAGAGATAGCCACCGGAAAATCGGGAGAAGGTCAACCGAGGGGGTGAATAGCACCCAGGCACCATAGGCACGGGCACGTGATCACTCATCAATCGTGGACTCAAGATCGCAGATTGCGGATGACGTTCGGTCTGCAAATGGGGAAACACTTTAATCAGTTCGCCTGATTCAGGACTAAGTGCGCATTCCAGCGGCTAATTGATTGCATTTATTTGCCTATTATATATATATAAATGAAGCAAGTCAGTTAAACACCACATCCCTTCCTTTCCAGCTGTCAGCAGCCATGTCTTTGGCTACTCGGAGCCCAACCAGCGTCGCTGGGCTCGCCATCATGGTCACTGTGCGGGCAAGACCCAATCCCCGATTGCCATCACCACCAGCCGGGTAAGACCAGCTCACCTAAAGCCCAGCCAAGCGGGAACCCAACTTAGCCCATTTTGCCTCCTTTCAGACAATGGCCATTCATATGCCGGCGGTGGACATGATTGGCTATCACAACCTGCTGCCCTACCCACTGAAAATGATCAACAATGGACACACGGGTAAGATTTGAGTTGACAAACACTGAAAATACCTATTTCTGGCCAATTTTCCCAGTGTAGAGAACCAGTGCTAATTAATCTGGTGATTTTGCAGTTTCCATCACCATACCCAAGGTCAATGTGTCCGAGGTGGGCGAGGATTTCCTACCCTACATCCGGGGCGCCAAACTGCCCGGTGAGTTCGAGGTGGAGGGCCTCCACTTCCACTGGGGCGACAAGAACAACCGGGGATCCGAGCACGTCATTAACGACATCCGCTACACCATGGAGATGCACATTGTGCACAGGAACAAGAAGTACGCGACCATTGGCGAGGCTCTGAATCATCCGGATGGTGCCGCCGTCCTGGGTTTCTTCTTCAATGTGAGTGGTTTAGTGGTTGAGCTCGTTGCGAGTGATTTTTAAACCTATTTATGTTCCTAATACAGCTCGACGAGGATGAGGGTGCTGGCCTGGTGACCATTAACCGACATTTGCATCTGATTGCCGATGCCAATCAGGAGGCCACGCTAAACGTCACTTTCTCGCTATCCTCGCTGATTGCTGGCGTGGATGTGGACAAGTTCTACACGTACAAGGGTAAGCTATTCTAGTCTCAACCAATAAGATATGTTTATTACTATAGTTTTCCATTTGCCATTAGTATTCAATAAGCGCTTTTATCTATAAGCTATAAGTACTCACTGATAAACTGACATTGAATCGATGTCTACAAGCGATGTTTATCTTTGATGTCACTGAACTAAGTATTATGTGTTGACTCTACAGGTTCCCTGACCACGCCGCCCTGTTCCGAGGCCGTCACTTGGATACTGTTCCCCGATCCCATCCCGATTTCGCCCAAGCAGATCTCCCGATTTCGTCAGCTGTCGGACACGCAGGATGGTGCGTTGGTGGACAACTTCAGGACCCTGCAGCCGGTGGGCAATCGCAGGATCTTCGCGCGCACAGGACACGTGCGCCACACCTCGATTGCCACATTGAAGCACGAGGGCGAATATCTCAAGTACGACTGGTTCTACTGATCTATCGACTAGAACTGGCAGCCGGATGTGGAGCACTGTGCCATCCCATATTAGGATACCTCTAAACTAAGCATTTAATAAGTTACACTAACATTTAGTCTAGGCACTCACAGAGAATAAAAGCAACAAAATCAGAAAAATAAACTCATCAAAAGACAGCAATGAACAAATATAACTGAAATCAATGAAAAATGTTTTGAGAACTATAAATTGTTAGAGTAAGGTCTTCATAGAGAAGATACAGTTTGAAGGAAGTTAGATTTTATTTCAATAGAACACCTTTCAAGTGATCATGTGTGACTTGCGACCATACAAGGTTAAGGAGGTGGGTATGTCCTCCACAAAGAAGCTGGCCGGAAATAGGGCAAATGTCTTGTGGAGAAGATCCAGTAGCGTTCTTTCCACGGTTTCAACCACCAGTGGACGCAGTGCCTCGAAGACATCCTTCCAATTGTCGTTGAAGAACTGATTGGTGCTATCTTCCACCTCCTTGCTGTGCCCGTTGAAGAGGTTATCCATTCTGGTGCGCACTTTGCCGACCTCCAGTTTTACCTTCACGGATGTCACGTTGTAGAATGTGTAGCCGCCCTTCTCGTAGAGGCGTGTCTTGGTGCTCATCAATATGTCCAGATCATCTGACAGTGGCAAAAAATCCGGTTATCATTCATTTAGTAACAATTATCGTTAGCAACTACCTATTTCCATGACTATTTTTCCATTTCCCTGCAGAGGCACCAGCAAAATGCGACCAACCATTTTGTAGTGACCATCTATTCGCATTTGGGGCAGGTAGATCTTAGTTAGCCAACTGAAATCCTTCTTGCTTACTCTGGTGGGAAAATTAAGATACAAATGATTTACACCTATTTATCAATTTTTCATTATTCATAGATGCAAAACCCGAATGCCGGCTCATTTAATGGCACATTTATTGAGACTCACAATACCACGTGCGCAAAACTAATTGATAGATCAATGTGAAATAATATTAAATGGCATAGCGCTTTGCTATTAAATTGGCATAACAGGTATAGAAACGTACATAAGTGCATTATCAAATCGGACAAACTTATGTCTGGGAGTTTCCCATCGGAGATGTTTGCCTATAGAGGAGCTCAACGACCTCAATGGAGCAACTTTTGATCGCTCTTGACGGCTGTTTGGAATCGATAGCTACTCACTTGCTCTCCTTGATCAGCATTTTTCCAAAGCCCCTGATCAGCATATCCGTAAGATTGGCGGAAAGGGTGGCCACGTCGCTGTTATCCTGCTTGAACACCAACTGCTCCTGCCTCATGGGATCGATGGGTCCAAAGGATTCATTTATTTCGGGCACGCCTAAAGGATAACAAAGGAGGTCAGTCGCACAAGTCGTGGTTAACATACTGACATCTCACCTTTGACGAGCTGGTTCATAAATGCCTGTATGGAGCGAGTTGAGCACTTGGTGAACTCCGGTTCATAAATCTTGCAGGACTCAATATAGGAGGCTGCAAAGAATGTTCACTCTTAATATCACTTTATAATTGCTTAGTTTTTTTCCATATCCTCATAATTTTAAAGTCCTTTTGTGGACTCACGTTTTTCCGTGTAGAACGCAACGCCCTGGACTCCTTGGAGGCCGGCATGGAGCAGCATTAGTAATCCAATTAGGAGCATGGGGGAAAGCTTACGTCACTGTCACTGCCGGAATCGCAGTCACAACCAGCGGAGATCCTTAATCGAGTTTACTACGCACGAGCTGCGAATGAGATACAACTCGTAGTGGCGCTAGTTTTTATCTGGACAATATATATAGCCGATGCTGATGACTCCGACGACTGCAATTGATGGAATCTGGAGACTCTGGGTAATACCAGAATCGAGCCATTTTCATTCGCTCGCAATGCAAAATGAAATTTATTCCATATTTATTGCACGAGAGTACGGACAAATCACACAATGAAAAATTATCAATAGGTTTATTTTAAGAAAGTATATAAGAATTTTATTTCGAATTTATATTTAGGCTAATTTAACCTTATAGTAGATAGAGATGCGTTTAAAAATGTTTTGTCAGATCGAAAAAAATAAATAAATACATAAATATGCTTTATGACCAGCATTTCTCGCTGTGTAGCTACTGCTATTGCTGTTGTTATGCGACTATGAAACTGTAGCGACTTTACCTTGCAACCGAACCGGTAAGCTAACTTAATGTCTATCTGGAAAATACGCTGACAACTATGGCACGAACAAAACACTGTTTGTATCTCTGTATTCGACTCTGTTTTGATCTGGGAGAACTTAATTGCTTGAACTGAGGTGCAATAAAGATGCCATAATAAAAACATTAAATGGAGCATCTTTCAAATTGAACACATTGTGTTATTTATCTAATAACTGCAATAAGTCTAAATACATGGATCAAACTTCAAAAATCGCTTGAATGATGTCATGTTTTTGAGATTGCTCTGGGTATCCCTATCCATTGAGTGGGATAAAGTCACAAAAAATGTGAGAGAGGCATTGTCCCGGAATTTATTTACAAAGATTTTCAGGACTCTCATCTAACTATAAATGTTAGTCCTACATAATTGAATTATGTCATGGTCAAGTATTATACTATAGTATTATCGATTTATTATATTTTACATTTGCATGCATTTGCAATACAATACTATAATTGTAATAACCTCTATAAAGAGCCAATCACCCTTTAAACCCTAAACAAGGGTAGCATTAATTTGATAAGAATTTCGTAACTTAAATATATATATTTTTTATCAGAATCACCGACTGTTTTTATTGATTCTCTGAGCTTAAAAAATGTGTTCAAATATTATAATAGATATCGGTTAGTATTTATAGATCTTCTGCAAGAGTATATAAACCTCTGCTGATCGTTGTATACTTTTATTCATTACAATTTCTTATGCTCTCATATTTTGTTCTTATACACAATCCTAGTTTGATTACACTGCACTAACATAGTACAATAGAGATATATATATCCCATCGTTGGTCGACCCGACTGATACATACCCTATAC
This sequence comes from Drosophila simulans, assembly GCF_016746395.2. Lineage (NCBI taxonomy): Eukaryota > Metazoa > Arthropoda > Insecta > Diptera > Drosophilidae > Drosophila > Drosophila simulans. The sequence goes on along the minus strand of NC_052523.2, from coordinate 23,290,165 downwards.
TCTGCTAAATAGTGTTAAAACGCGTGTAGTGCGAACATATGTTGATATTGATTATGGTAAAAAGTGGCAAGCAAGAAAAATTGAAATAAAATATGATAAATATTTGGAGTAATGACTTCTGCAACAACAAATAAAAGACCTTCAAATTTTCCTTTGTTTATTGTTCTTTGGGCAGACTGGGCGAGATTCTCTCTTACTGTTCTTATAAAGGAAAATAGAATTGCGATAAGCAATTGAGCTCCCCTAACCGCTTGGTAAAAATCTCCATGGGCTTTGCTTGAATTGAGTTCGAAGATAAGTCCCCTCAGCCAGTGGTTTTGTTTCAAGCAAAAGCATTTGCAAAAATATTTAGCACAAGCGTCTTTAGTAATATTTTGAAAGGCATTGGCATCGGTTGAATACTTGAAGACACCATGTGGATTTGTAGAATAACAATATATTCCCTGCTCCTCGGACTCGTTGCGGCTCAGATCTGTAATGTTATTGTTACTAGGAAAAATAAAGGAACTACTGTGGTAGGCGGTCCATCAAAAATAATAATGCAATTCATTCTTTAACTCATTTCCGTGTTTAGAACGTTCAAACGAAGGATTGCTGCAAGGGTTACAAAAAAGTAAGGAGCTCCCCAATCAGATGTATTGCACACTGCACAGTGGATTGCTTAAGTGGCTTTTGCACGAAACCAAATGTCTGCACCTGCCGGAAAGGATATGTCAACTTCAATAACGATCCATCTCACCGGTAGGTAATACGATCAACCATTATTTAATTAGGACATTTTGTATTACTTAATGTATCCGAATGCAGCGTTTTCTAGCGTATGAAGTTCAAGTTGCCTGAAACTAAAAATTAAAGTGTCTAAAGAGGTTCTCGGCATATATAATCGCCAAGCTGTAAGATTGTATTCCCAACGACAGCTTCATGCATTTCATTAAATTCATTTTTGTGTTCAAATAAAATGCAGATAATGGCTATGTAAAATACAAATATAATCCCATAAAAGGAAGGAAATGAATGTTGATTAGGAGGTCATAAACGGCTTTGGAATTGTAAAATTCACATACGAGATAATAAATGCCAAATTGAAAACTTAAAAGTTGGTCACAAAAGCATCGAATTGATATGTGAAATTTCAATTTTTTCCATTCGTACAGATGTGTGCCCTACTGCAGGGGCTGCAGTCGAGGAACCTGCCAATCTCCTGGCCGCTGTATCTGTTCCGCGCGCCATCTGCTGGACAAAAAGACAAACAATTGCATACCCCAATGTGCCAGTGGTTGTCCCAATGGGACTTGTATAACACCCAACCAATGTAGTTGCAACAAAGGATACAAGCTGAATGCAACCACCCAGGTGTGTCTGCCAACATGCAAGGATAACTGCAAGGCAGCCAATGGCTTCTGTGCGGCTCCGAATCGCTGCGAGTGCAATCAAGGTTTCATTCCCAAGCCAAAGTCCAAATCGTTTGAGTGTCAGCCGAAATGCAAAAATGGCTGTAGCAACGGAGTTTGCCGGGCTCCCGACAAATGCGAGTGCAACAAATTCTACAAAAAGGACATCGATGGGAACTGCGCTCCAGTCTGCGAAGACGGATGCGTGAATGGGAACTGCACTGCCCCGGACGTCTGTCAATGTCTGCCGGGATATACGAAAATAGGGCACAATGTCTGCTTGGCCGTTTGTCCCGATGGTTGCCAGAACGGAGTCTGCGTGGCGCCCAACGAGTGCTCCTGCAATGCCGGATACACGAAGCTGGAAGGTGTCTGCACTCCTGTTTGCAAGGATGGATGCGTGAACGGATTCTGTGCTTCTCCAGAAAAGTGTTCCTGCAATGATGGATACGAAATGGACAGTGAAAACGGATGTTCTCCAATTTGCCCAGGTGGATGCAAGAACGGATTCTGTGTTGCCCCAGGAAAGTGTTCCTGTTATGAAGGATACAGCATGGAAACAGAAAACAGTTGTACACCAATCTGCTCCAGAGGATGTGAGAACGGATTCTGTGATGCCCCAGAAAAGTGTTCCTGCTATGATGGATATGCAATGGACGGGGAAAACAGATGTTCTCCAATTTGCCCAGGTGGATGCAAGAACGGATTCTGTGTTGCCCCAGGAAAGTGCTCCTGTTATGAAGGATACAGCATGGAAACAGAAAACAGTTGTAAACCAATTTGCTCAGAAGGATGTGAGAATGGATTCTGTGATGCTCCAGAAAAGTGCTCCTGCTATGATGGATATGAAATGGACGGTGAAAACAGATGTTCTCCACTTTGCTCAGGTGGATGCAAGAACGGATTCTGTGTTGCCCCAGGAAAGTGTTCCTGTTATGAAGGATACAGCATGGAAACAGAAAACAGTTGTACACCAATCTGCTCCAGAGGATGTGAGAACGGATTCTGTGATGCCCCAGAAAAGTGTTCCTGCTATGATGGATATGCAATGGACGGGGAAAACAGATGTTCTCCAATTTGCCCAGGTGGATGCAAGAACGGATTCTGTGTTGCCCCAGGAAAGTGCTCCTGTTATGAAGGATACAGCATGGAAACAGAAAACAGTTGTAAACCAATTTGCTCAGAAGGATGTGAGAACGGATTCTGTGATGCCCCAGAAAAGTGTTCCTGCTATGATGGATATGAAATGGACGGTGAAAACAGATGTTCTCCAGTTTGCTCAGGTGGATGCAAGAACGGATTCTGTGTTGCCCCAGGAAAGTGTTCCTGTTATGAAGGATACAGCATGGAAACAGAAAACAGTTGTACACCAATCTGCTCCAGAGGATGTGAGAACGGATTCTGTGATGCCCCAGAAAAGTGTTCCTGCTATGATGGATATGCAATGGACGGGGAAAACAGATGTTCTCCAATTTGCCCAGGTGGATGCAAGAACGGATTCTGTGTTGCCCCAGGAAAGTGCTTCTGTTATGAAGGATACAGCATGGAAACAGAAAACAGTTGTAAACCAATTTGCTCAGAAGGATGTGAGAACGGATTCTGTGATGCCCCAGAAAAGTGTTCCTGCTATGATGGATATGAAATGGACGGTGAAAACAGATGTTCTCCACTTTGCTCAGGTGGATGCAAGAACGGATTCTGTGTTGCCCCAGGAAAGTGTTCCTGTTATGAAGGATACAGCATGGAAACAGAAAACAGTTGTACACCAATCTGCTCCACAGGATGTGTGAACGGATTCTGTGATGCCCCAGAAAAGTGTTCCTGCTATGATGGATATGCAATGGACGGTGAAAACAGATGTTCTCCAGTTTGCCCAGGTGGATGCAAGAACGGATTCTGTGTTGCCCCAGGAAATTGCTCCTGTTATGAAGGATACAGCATGGAAACAGAAAACAGTTGTAAACCAATTTGCTCAGAAGGATGTGAGAATGGATTCTGTGATGCTCCAGAAAAGTGCTCCTGCTATGATGGATATGAAATGGACGGTGAAAACAGATGTTCTCCAGTTTGCCCAGGTGGATGCAAGAACGGATTCTGTGTTGCCCCAGGAAAGTGCTCCTGTTATGAAGGATACAGCATGGAAACAGAAAACAGTTGTAAACCAATTTGCTCAGAAGGATGTGAGAATGGATTCTGTGATGCTCCAGAAAAGTGCTCCTGCTATGATGGATATGAAATGGACAGTGAAAACAGATGTTCTCCAGTTTGCCCAGGTGGATGCAAGAACGGATTCTGTGTTGCCCCAGGAAATTGCTCCTGTTATGAAGGATACAGCATGGAAACAGAAAACAGTTGTAAACCAATTTGCTCAGAAGGATGTGAGAATGGATTCTGTGATGCTCCAGAAAAGTGCTCCTGCTATGATGGATATGAAATGGACGGTGAAAACAGATGTTCTCCAGTTTGCCCAGGTGGATGCAAGAACGGATTCTGTGTTGCCCCAGGAAAGTGCTCCTGTTATGAAGGATACAGCATGGAAACAGAAAACAGTTGTACACCAATCTGCTCCACAGGATGTGTGAACGGATTCTGTGATGCCCCAGAAAAGTGTTCCTGCTATGATGGATATGCAATGGACGGTGAAAACAGATGTTCTCCAGTTTGCCCAGGTGGATGCAAGAACGGATTCTGTGTTGCCCCAGGAAAGTGTTCCTGTGATGAAGGATATAGCATGGAAACAGAAAACAGTTGTACACCAATCTGCTCCAGAGGATGTGAGAACGGATTCTGTGATGCCCCAGAAAAGTGTTCCTGCTATGATGGATATGCAATGGCCAGTGAAAACAGATGTTCTGCAGTTTGCTCAGGTGGATGCAAGAATGGATTCTGTGTTGCCCCAGGAAAGTGTTCCTGTTATGAAGGATACAGCATGGAAACAGAAAACAGTTGTACACCAAATTGCTCCAGAGGATGTGAGAACGGATTCTGTGATGCCCCAGAAAAGTGCTCCTGCAATGATGGATATGCAATGGACAGTGGGAACAGATGTTCTCCAGTTTGCTCAGGTGGATGCAAGAACGGTTTCTGTGTTGCCCCAGGAAAGTGTTCCTGCAATGAAGGATACAGAAATGAAACGGAAATCAGTTGTGTACCTTTTTGTAAGGACGGATGTGTCAACGGGCTTTGTGTTTCTCCAGATGTTTGCAAGTGCGATGACGGATATATTTTTGTTGAAGAAAGTAAAAGTTGCCAGCTTGAGAAGAAGCTACATGGGCATTCAGATTGTGATCAGAACTGCCGAAATGGAACCTGCGTCGAAGGAATATGTACTTGTAGTGAAGAATATAAGCTGCACAGGAATGAGGACGACAACAATTTGATCTGTCTTCCGATTTGCGAGCCCGAGTGCCTCAATGGATTCTGCGAATTTCCGGGGTCTTGTGTCTGCTGGGATGGTGAGAGTCCGATAGATGGATACTTATGCCAATCTATGGATTCACTTGGGTCCCTTACACGACAGGAAAAGAATTTAAGACACTTGAAGTGGGTATTTATAACGATTGGTGCAATGGCCTTCATCTTGGCAATAATAGTCGCCATGCTGATGACCTATATATTTAAGAAACGCTCGTATCACGTGGACAAGAATGGTAAGCCTTGATTCAAAGTTTTTGGATAAATTAATGATTTTTCTCGTTTTTAGAGAGGGAGTTCGGTGTATATTTCTCTCCCAAAAGGGCTGATATCATTCGAGCCTGAGCTTCAACGGCAAGACAGCAATATTCTCATTATATAATAAAGCTTACTGATAAAATGAAAAAGAATATTCGTTTATGATTTTTATTACACATTTTGAAAGAATTTATGGGATGGGATGGCGTACTACAAGTTAACAATAATTGATATCACTCAACTATTCTTTTCTACCAAGTGTCTCCTTTGGACCATAAAGTTGCTGGGGCGTTGGTATGTCCTCAACGAAAAAGTTGGCTGGTATTAAATGGAAAACCGTAGACATTACGTCATAAAGGATATTTTCCACCGTCTCAACGATGAGTGGCTTCAGTGCCTCGTAGAAATCGCGCCAGTTCTCATTGAAAAACTCATTCGTACTGCGCTCCACCTCCTTGCTGCGTCCATTGAATAGATTGTCCAGATAAGTGCGCACTTTGGTCAGATTCAATTGAACCTGCACAGAGGTCACGTTGTCGAAGGTGAAGCCACCCTTTTCATACAGACGTATTTTTGTTAGTAGCAAAATGTCCAGATCATCTGCGGATATTTAAACGTGTTAGCTGCCCATTTGCTCCCATACCCGGATTTAAATATCGAAAGAAATCTAATTACCAATCTCAATAAATATTTTTCCAGAGCCACTCAGCGGAATAAGGAGTATTCGCCCGGCCATTTCATACCTTCCATCCAATCTCATTTTCGGAAGATATATTTTGGTCTGCCAGCTGAAATCTTTCTTGCTGACACTGGTGGTCGAAAAAAGATATTTGGTTAGGGTTTAAATCTATTAAGATATCTGTTCCGTGAAGTTGCAGAGCTTTATTAACTCGAACAGCAGCAGTATATATGAATTTCATATTCTTCGTACTTACCGACTCTCCTTGACCTTTGTGTTGGCGAAACCCTTGACCACCAGGTCAGTCAGATTGGCTCTGATGGTGGCCACCTCGTTGTTATCCTGCTTGAAGACTATATCTCTTACTCTCATGGGATCAAAGGGACCAAACCGCTCGACCACCTCAGGTATTCCAATGTTCAACTGATCGAGAAGCTTCTGAATGCTATTCGTAGAGCACTTAGTGAAGCCCGGTTCGTAGATCCGACAAGATGGCAGAAAGGCAGCTGGGCGACACGATTGGCTAACATTGAAAGGAACTGCGACTCTAAGGACATCCACTTACGCTTTTCAGAATAGTAGGCAACGGCTGAAACCATCGACCTATCCATGGCGATTTCATTCAGGCACGAAATGGCCAATAATCCACTCCAAATGCCGAGCAAAGTGCGGCCGTAGCGCGTGCTGCTCATGGTGCCGTACTAGCAGGTGTTTATTAATTAAGTAGTTAAGTATCTAAGTAGCTCAGCGAATAGTATCTGTAGATGTATGTATCTGCGGCCTAGGCAGCCGCTGCTCAGTCACATCAAACAGTGTCACGCTTTGAAACCGACTAGCCGGCTACTTGCTGTGATCCGGCGTTTTATTCTCAACCGCCAAGATCCGAGATTCGGGTTCTCATATATGGTAACGACTTACAGCAACCTAACGATGCCGGGGCCAAGAGCAACTCATGTTGCTTAATATAATATCATTTTAATTCACCTATTTCCTGACTTAATAGCGAGTATACAGTGAGAAAAGTATCTAGAGATGCTAATATAATAGAAATACTTTAAATGCAAAGATATGAAAATAATTTGTAATATAATTCTAATACAGTGTCACCAAAAAACAATCAAGCATACATATTTTATAAGCTCAAACACATTTTTACTACCTATTTAATACTTAACGACGGAGTACGAAAACCCATTAAAATAGCATGAAAGTACCCGATTATATGCTAGTTTAGCATTTAGTGAAAGTCTTTAATCAAATAGGTAGCTGGTACATAGACAAAGGTCTTCTTGAACCGATCCAGGAGCACTCCGCCAACTGTTTGCTCCACCGCGGGACGCAGTACTTCATAGAAATCGCGCCAGTTCTCGTTGAACAAAGTGTGCGCAGTGTCCTCCAGATCCTTGTTGCCGCCAAAGAGATTTTCCAGCTTGATGCGGAATTGCTTGATCTCGCGGAAATTTACCTTTACACTTTGCACATCAGCGAAATAACCATCTGAGGTGGCCAGCGGTTTGACAGCCAATTCCAACAATATCAGAGCATTTTCTGAATAAAACCGGCTTTAAGATAGTAATTCGCATAAATTGTAGATTGTATCTTACCAGCTTCGAAGTACCCTTTGCCATGACCATTGAGATTCAGCGCTACCACGTGTCCTTTGACTTTGTAATCGAAATTGAAACGCAGCTTGGGCACGGAGATCAATGTCTTGGCCACATAGTGATTGGGATCCCAGCTGATAATTTTTTATGGTCAAACTTGATTTTGTCAGAATATTTGAATAGCTTACCTGGATTCCATGACTAATGCTTGACCAGCACCTGCTACATAGACTTCCTTCAGATCGGCATTGATAGCTATAGACCTACTGGCATCCTGCGTAAATTTCACCCTCTTGATGTAAAGAGGATCAAAGGATCCCACGGCATTGTAGCCGGGAATTCCGTCCTTCCACTGACGGAAGAAACTCTGGAAATTTTTGGTCAGACAGACATTGAAGTTGGGATCCCCCACGATGCAGGGGACTAGAAAGTCGGCTGAAAGTAATCATTTAAGAATATTATTAACTTAATATGTTGTAATGAATGTTAATTACGTTTCTCTGCCAGATATCTAGCTCCTTCAACTGCTGAAAGGAGTACGGCTACAATGCTTAGGAACTTGGCAACTTTGATAATCATCTTGATGATTTGATTCCAAAATGTGATGACTAGAACCGTTTTCTTTGAATGCTCTGATTGAAATGACGATTCTGTCTGGCCTCCGGTAATTTTATTCGAAATGAACCGCTCGAATGTATAACTTTTAAAATCATTTCTTTGTTTTGCCGTTTTATATATATTTAGTTTATTTATTCCTACTCTGTTTTCGGTACAATTAGTAAGTAAACGAGTTTGGCCGCATTAGACTTGTTGTGGTCGTACAGGGTGCCTAAATCATTCGAGTCATCTGATGCGCTACCCTAGCCCGTAAATGCATTAATTTTTATAATATTACTTAGCCTTTGCCTCGCCGGCGACTCCACTTCCAGTTGTAAGATTCAGCAGTTCTAAAATACTGTCTTAATACGTATTTCTATATACTTAGCCATATATTCTAGGCGGCAATTATCTCACTTTCGCTGGAGCCGAACTGGTTATACAAGATCATTAAGATGTGACGACTGTAATGCTGACGGATTTATGTGGTTTAGTAGATCTCTCTTAAGCAAATATATTCCAGTTAATTATAGATGACAATACTAGCAAACTACCTTTGCATAGATGCATACTCAAGTGAGGAAAAGAAGCCAAGCGAATGTATTTATCTGCATGCAACCATGACCAAGGTCTGCGGTTCTTGGGTTAACGAACTTGTGGTTTTCACATAAGTACCTACACAGAAAACAACGAATTATGAATTATGTATCATGGGAATATGCTTATTTTAAATACGCATGCATTTTAATTCTTTGCCGCAGTGAGACCTGAAAATCTGTGAATCTGTTATGGGACAGGCAGAATTTATTTCATGAATTGCTTTTTAATAAGGTACTTGCCGTATTTTTCACAGTGTAGAATGTGCTTTTAGCTGGATGAACGCAAATCCCCCGAAATAAATGGAATAAATTCAGTATTATAATGTAGGTTGACAACTGTGTTTGTTTTGAATGTGGTTTTGGGACTTTGGCTATTTATTTTATATCAATTGGATCCTACGTAACTGGTTGTTTGTGAAATAAATTCTATAAATTGATTTAAATTCTAGAAATATCCAGAGATCTAGCCAAATCATCACATTTTTTTTGCTGCCTATGACGTAATTTCAGCAACCAGTTTTCTTAGCCAAAGCATTGACTAGGTCAGTATACCAGCATATAAGTTTTCGTATTGCTTTCTTTTGCCAGCATCAAGTGTGAGTTTTGACAGGCTAAGAGAAATGGCTAAATCCGCTGTCAAATTGCATGTTGTGGTTGCAGATTGCTATTGGCCAGTGCACTTCACTGGGAGCAAGGTGTTTGGCCAGGTATTTGCAATCGATTAGCAGGTGGGGGGGAATTGACTTGCATAATTGGAATGCTTAGCAAGTGCAACACTTCCGCACCTCGCAGTACTGGCATTTTATTCTTTTCTGGATTGTAGATTTCAGTGATGCCAAAGGTACTTTTTTAATGGCATCTATAAATTGTTTTTAAAGACAAGTAACACTTAATAAATCGGCATGAATTGTAAACCTTTTTAGATGGCACTTAAAAACTATCTTACATCGCACTTTGTATCTTTGTATCTCAAACTAGAGTGTACCCATATGAGTAGAATATGGAACAAGTGCCAAGTGTACCTAGTTCGCATCACTGTTGCTGCTCAGATCTCATTGCGTATGCGTGAGTGTTGCGGTCTGGAAGCATAAATTGCTGGCCAAGAATTCGAGTAGACGACGTTAACAACCTGATTGAAAATTGCTGCGCGTCGGCCCGCTGCTGGTAAGTGAATTACCTGTAGAGGTGAGTGAGTGGGCATACCGCTCGTGTACTTACGTCCAGCTGGCCGCCGACCGCTTTCGATTTCTATGCTGCATTCCAAGCCAAGTCGAATCGGTTCTCGGATCGGATCGGGAGCTCGGGCCTCGGTTAACGTATTCGTTTTCGTTTTCTGATCGCAGCTGATCGCCAGATCCAGAGACTTCGGCTTGAAGCTTTAGTTTCTGCCATGGTTTTTTCCCCTCTTGGCCCGCTTTTGCGAAATGTTGACTGCGGTATAAAAAGCGTTGCACGCCCTGATTTTCTTTTGAGTTTGTCGTTTCGATTCGCAGAGTCTCGAGTGCAAGTGCAGAGCACATTTTCCATTTTCGCAGTGCATTACTACTTTGGGAGATTGGTGAAAACGGTTCGACATTGACAATTGGTTCTAAGCTTGGCAACATGTTGAAATTGGTAAGATGCAGCCAGGGTGCTTATAGTGTTACATCCCCAAAAGCTCGATATTCATATCGGTATGCAAAAAAGTGTTTTCAGAATTTGCGCAGTGAATTTTTAGAATGCAATTTAGCCAACCGGTTTGTTCAGATCAGTGTCTATGATAAAGAGTAACTTAATTGCTGGTTTATTACTCAGCCATGTCCTTGAGTGAATGTTTGTGCACTGATAATCAGAGCAGCTAATTAAGGTATTTAGCCCAAAGTAAGGCAATAAAAGTTCATGTGTAATTGCTGTCTTTACAGATGGGTGTGACCGAAATGGTGATTTAATGATACAAACGATTTGAGTCACTCTTTCACTGAACTCTTTGTTTTTCAATTTGCAGACCTTGAGCTTGGGGCTTCTGCTTCTGGCGGCCCACAGTGCGTATGCGCAACACCAGGACTACACCACACCGGTGCCCATTCTCAAGCAGATCGACAAGCACAACGACGACGGATCCTACACATATGGATACGAAGCGGCCGATAAGAGCTTCAAGATCGAAACCAAGTACGCAAATGGTGAGGTCTACGGAAAATACGGCTATGTGGATGACCAGGGAAAAGTCCGGGAAATAGAGTATGGAGCCAGTAAGCGTGGCTTTGAGCCCGCTGGCAGCCACATCAATGTGCCACCACCTACGCTGACCAACAGCAATCCCTATCCATTGGGACCCAACGAACTGGACGATGGCCAGTATCGCGAGGACCCCTCGGTGTACTACAAGGACCAGAAGTTCAATCGCCCCCTTTCACCGGCCAGTAAATTCAGTCTAAGCGATTTCGGCCGCGGCCAGCAGCAGGCGTACGCCCCGCCCCCTCGGCAGCCCGCCCCCCAAACGCCGTACTACAATCCCACACCCCAGTACTACAATCCCCCGGCTCCGCAGCCCCGTTACTACCAGCCGCCGGCCCAGAACTACTATAATCCGCAGCAGCAACAGCCATACAGGGGGTTGCCGGAGCAACATCATCCCTCCCTGCGAAACCTCAACCTCTACACCGGTTCCTATAGCATCGACTATACGGGCCGGAAGTAGAAAGGATGTCCTTTGGATGGGGGGATACCCTCTGCGTTGGGCCAGAGAGTCAGGGACTGAAGTGTCCGAGGACAATGTCAACTTGTTACTGCCAAATAAATCAGTCACTCCGCACAACCCACACATATCTATTACTGTACCTGTTTATATATGTTCTTGAATGTGTGTAATAAATCGAGTTTCGAGACCTGAAGCGTTTACAGAGAAAACGAAGGTGTTATGAAATCATTAAATGTTTTTGGTAATTCCTATGAAAATCAAAGGCAATTAGGGTGTTAAATTCAGCTAGCAAACATTCAATCAATTTACGCTACCTTTTTCGCTGTCATTTACTGCTAAGTAATTGTTCTCAGTGCTGAGAAGTATTTGAAATATCTGCTTTGGCATTCAATTTAGCCAACTACCAGGTTCCGCTTCAATTAAGCCGCCCCACAGCAGAAATCGTAGCAAAATCCAGCCGATTGAAATAAAGGCAAAGAGCCCAGCAAGTGGCCAATAATCGTTAGGCCATTACGTCAACACAGAATGAACGAGCCAAAACAACAACAAAAAAAGGCAAGCATTGTGGCCAATTCAGATTGAAAACCGAAGTGGATTTGCTGTTGACTGGAATTTGGTGCACTTATGCAATGTGCTGGCCCCAAACCACTTTCAAATGCACTGCCACCAACGGCCGACCAGTTGGCCATAAGCTGTTGGCCATAAGCATGGTCTATGGTCTATGTACTTGGTGCTGGGTGGTGGCACCACTGCCTTTGTCTTTTGGGTGTGGGTACTGCAGGTACTGGAAGAAGTGGCTTAAAGCTGGTTGGATAATTGGAAGTCACCCTCGGATCAATGGGCAAACAAAGAGCTTAAATCAGCGTGGTACTTAACTGTTCGTTAGCCCAAATGAGCTATTAATTAGGTAATTTAATTGAATTTGACTCAAATTTTCTAAAGGTTTACCGTTTTATTAAAACGCATGATTACCAATTTATATTGTATTAGATAATAAAATAGTTGTTAAATACTTCAACTAAGAGCTATTCCCTGTTTACCTTTAAGGCCACTATTTATAGTTTGTCATATACATTTGGTTGTGAGCGCTATTCAAGTTCCTTTCCACTGTGCCAGTTGGCCAAGTCAAACATTCAAAGCGTTTTGCTGGCGGCACCAGCGAAGAATCAAGTCCAGACTGCACCTCTTAAAAAGCAGTGCACAAGCACACATTACAGGCTTTGAATTATTTGTATATATTTTCAGCATTTATATAATTCCGCAGAGCAAAACAGCGAAACTGGTCTGAGGCTGGGGCGTTGGCATGACTCAAGAATTTCCTGCAAAACTGTCTACTTTGCCATGGCTGACTTGCGAACAGCTGCTGCACTTACCACATTATTTTGCAGCACCATTTTCTGAGGTGGCAAAAAGCCGTAGGTAGGGAATTGTTATGATTCCCATTCAAAAATGCGTGGGCGGAGATGCTGCAGTGGGTCGAGTGTCGCATTGAAAATATTCTACTCCTTTGGCCCTGCATTCAATTGCATTGAATAGTTCGCAATCAATGGAGGAAATGTACATTTGTAAGCTGGAAATAAATGAATGGAATGTCAAGATTCTTGGAAACATACTTAACAAAGATAGTTCTATTGTTAAACCATTTCTTAAATTATGTTATATATAAATACCGTATTTTTTTTATATATTTTAGCGAACTCTTTCGACCTTGATCGTGGCAGTGCGTCTACGCATGCTCGCAAGTTCAGGTGCACGCCCATTTGCCCCCCAGACCGCTGCCCACGAACAAAAGCCGGACACAAACTAGTCTTTAAAATGATATACTCAACAAAAACAAAAAAAAAAAGAAAAAAAGCAACTGACAAGCGAAATAACAATCGCACGCACTTGAAGACTGGAAATCGCCCTGCGTCATGGGCGGCACTTGAAGGAGGCATAAAGATACATAAGGGGGGCGCCACTGGGGGGCAGGCAATCGTTGACGGTTTCCTGATCTGCGGCAATGTGGTGCAGTGGCCGACCAGTTTTTCAGCTGAACTATTGCCATTCCGCTGCGGGTTGCATGGCTGCCTGGTTCATGTGGTTGTTCAGCTAAAACGGAGTGCTACCCGTGGTGTGTCATTAATTCCATCAGAATGACTCCCGCAAGGCCATTCCGCGTGGCTGCGGAAAAGTGCAGGCGAAGGAGTGGGGTGCGGCTAACACTCTGGAAAGTGACACGTTGCCTGGTTCTGGTTGTGATTCAGACATCAAGCATACGCACTGTTGAACCACCGAAAACAACATGGAAATAAATAAGATATTTCTTCGCTAGCTGGTTTGTAAACTATTCGGGTATCTATTATATTCTTTTAAAGAGAGATTATTTCTTTTTTTCGAATTATAGAGGATGTCAATTATGACTGTTTAAACATAATTTTATACAATTTATAGGCAAACCAGTTTCAAAGAGCTCACAAAAATAGCTTGCCAACTTTGCTTCATATTTTAACAATTTATGGGCCTCACAGTTTTGATTAATTATCGTGGATGGCCACATCTCAATGAGGTTAGTTGCCAAGCGCACCGAAGGTCGGAGTTAGAGGTAGGACTACCTACCACCCTGATTTCGAAAGTAATTTGTTAAATTTATTAAATTGTTTTGTGGTACTTAACGACAACAAGTGGGTGACCTAATTCGTTGAGCTGTGGGGTCAGAAAAACTCTTGAAATTGGCAAAGCAAGCAAAATGAAATTCTTTCTTTAACGTTGGGCGAAGTTTAAACTTTAAAAAGGAATATTTCTTTTGACGTAAAATAATTTATTGCATATGAAATTACGTTTATTTTATATATATGGTCATTCTTGGCCATTCCTGTGGCGATGGCTAGGAAAAGCTCTTCAAAGCACAGAGAGAACTCCGATGAATTCGCTGTCTCAAGCTCGATCAAGCTCCGCAGCCTCTCTTTCTCTCTATATATCTCTATATCTTTTTCTCCAGAGAAACATTTCCACTGGCGACCGCTCTCCGTCCTTTCGTTGGTGAAGTTTTGTGGTGCTGCGGCTCAGTGGTGCAGTGGTGCGGGATGTGGGGTCTTTGGTCCGTTATGGGAGAGGGAAAAAGGTTTTCCGCGATCGGTATATAAAGCGAAATACAACAACCTGGGCGGCTCAGTTGCCGTCGGTCACAAGTTAATACTCCACGCGATCTCCACCGAAGTCGGTCCGAAGAATTGGCCGATTTGCCCAAGATAGTCACCCGGTTCATTAGGGGATTTGGAATTGGAATTGAAATTGAAAGTGCTTTGTTGTCTTCGCCACTCGATATTCAGCTGGGTGTTGCCAGCGAAGGCCTTTTGCGATTGCATTCAAATTTGGTTTAATCGATTCGAAATAGCTGGCCCCACAAAGCCAATCAGCGGATACAATTCAACAGTTCAGCATGAAAGTGGTATGTGAGTGGGCGGATATATATGTCGATGGGTGGTAAATATCAAAGGTCGTTCGACAGAATCACTGGATGCGTGGCCGCAAAAGGGGTGTATTTGCGACTAAAGGGGAGGTACTGATCTGTAAACTTACGTCATCGCCATTGCGGCGACTGTTGTGCAAATATCGCATAATTTGCTATGCAAATCGAGCGAACCGTTAATTTGCTCCCAGCCCCAATCGCAATTGTTCAGCTTGGCTACAAGCGACATTTTGCCAGTTCTTTGTGCCCGATATCCAGTCCACCAATCCACTCCACTTGGCACCCAATTTGGTAACTGGATTTTGACATAATTTATGAACGACGCAGCTTCTTGAGAAAAAAGTTGCAGGAACTTCAATCAGCACAAGTTGCACTAACAAGCTCGCCGCTGCCACATAGTTGTGCCCCCCTTCGGTCCAGCGTGAAAATATCAAAGGCAAACTTTGGATCAGTTCACACGCGGCACTTAGCTTTTTGGTCAGTTTCTGTTCGGTTTTCGGCGCACTGGGTCCCCCGAGCATGTCGTGGCCTGGATGTATCTCTATCTCTAGCCGTGCCTGTATCTGTATCTGTATCGGTGCCTGTATCTAACTACCTGTCCGTCCACCTGTCCGTCCGCGCCAAGGCTGCAGCACATGGAGCCTAGCTAGTGAAAGGTTTTGGCATGCGGAATGGCTGAAAAAACAAACCATAGTTCAAAATGCCAAAAAACCGGAGCTAGATTCTGACCATCAAAGCTTGTTGGCCCTGTTGTTGGGCTAAAACCATAAAACCTAGGTCTAACATTTTCACCATTTCTGTGAGCTTAGCGAATCCTCTTCTTCACAAGAAACTGAGAAATGTTTTGAAATGTAATGGATTGATTTAAATATTTGATTGCAATTATTGTGATTTATGCGAAAAGCTCCCACGAATTGCAAAACATGGATAGTCACAGACTTGTCTTTCAGTTATTCAGTAATTTCGCGCAAATTTCTTTGGCATTTGCTTGCCGCAGCCGCATACTTGCAACACATTTCGGCAAGTGTGGGAACTTTTCCCATTTTCCCATGCATAATTTGCGTGCCTGCCTCTTTCGGGTTTTCTTCGCCCCTGCATTTGCTGCCGGATTACCCAATTGCAGCTGCGATATGTTCGCTGTGTGGGAGTCACATGGCTGGGCAACGATAATTGGCATTCCCCCCAGCTTCTTTGGCATCTTTCTTCCCGGTAGCATTTCTCCACGCCATTGCTGGGCATTCAATTAATCCCGTCCAGCCCATCCTGCTGAGCGGCCATATCGCGTGTCATTGGGATTGGGCTTTCAATTGGGCTCGGCCTTTATGCAACTACACAGAAATAAAAAGGAAAAGGTTTTCGTAAATTTAAAATTCCAAAAGAATCTTATTCACAAAATTCCCATATTCTTTTGATTTCGCTTGTACTTCTTTTCGTACTCGAAATCGAAGTTATTTCTTTCAGTGTTTGTAACTGAATCCGGGGTATTGGTTCCTGCTTGGCATTGAGGGTGTCATTGGCCGGCGGAAAAGTGAAAGGCAGCCTGACTTAAGACTTTTGTAGACATCGTCGCCGTCTGGCATTCTGGCCAGCACTCAGACTGTGATGCACTGTCAAGGTGTTTCGATGGCCAGGGGCGAGGTGGAAACCCAACTCTTCTGGCAGACAGGGTGCAATTAACTAACCGGTTGTCATTTGACAAGACAGACTTATGCCCATTTATATCCTATCACCACTGATTTAATTGACTTAAAAAGAATTGGCTTATCTTACAGATGCATCGCGTGCTCTTTGTCGGCTGCCTCATAGTGGGCGTGGGTATGGTGAGGTCACAGGACTACCAAGACTACCAGGAGAACACACCAAGGACTGCTCCTCTACGACTGCGAGCTAATGCCGCTCCTGCTCGAGCTGAAGCGCCACGGGCTGATCCAGTGGCAATCCTCAAGCAGATCAACAAGTGGGTAACAAATTAGACATAAAATTACACTAAATACACATAATATTCCACATAAGGCACAACGAAGATGGCTCCTACACTTATGGCTATGAGGGAGCTGATGGATCCTTCAAAATCGAGACCAAACTGGCCACCGGCGAAGTAAAGGGCAAGTACGGATATGTGGACGAGACCGGAAAAGTTCGAGTAGTGGAGTACGGAGCCAACAAGTATGGCTTCCAGCCATCTGGAGAAGGTATCACCGTGGCACCGCCCACACTGGTGGATGAAACTCTCAAGGAGGAACCGGATTACGCAGATGAGCCGGCACCACAGCGCCCGCAGAAACCCTATGTAAGTATCAACACACACTTAATCGAATAATAATTAATTTGGTAAAACTGATCATTTCTTTCCAGCGTGTTCAGCGTCCCCAGCCACGCCCTCAGCCCCGCCCACAACCTCAACCCCAGCCGCAGTATGTGCAATACGAGGAGGAGGAGGAGCCACCACGTCGAGTTCAGTATGCCCCAGCTCCTCAGCCGCAGCCCCAACCACTGCCGCAGCCACAGCATCTGCCACAACAGCACCACCAACCATCGGTGGGTCCGGCACCGCCAAGACTTCAGGTTCCTGGAGCTCAGCGCACCACCGACGTTCTCTACTCACCGCTGCAGCGTCCCGCTCGCCCGGAACCGGATTACTCGCAGACGCAGAGCTTCGGCGATGGTCCCTCGAATGTGCGGATTTCCCGACCCGTTTACGCCCTGCCCCCCGCCTCACCAGCTCCGAGCAGTGCCCGGGCTCAGGGATTCCTGGCTCCCGCCTCCGGTGGACGTCCGCTGCTGGAACCGGTGGGCTTCGGCCAATCCCAGGGACCCAGCGCTCGTCCTGTCCAGCAGCAGCCGAGCTTCCAGCCACAACCGCGGCCACAAGCTCGCAGTGGCGGAGGCGGTGGCTCCGGATTGCTCGATCAATTAGCCCGGGACTATGCCCTGCCCCAGGGAAATGCCCAGCCGCTGCACGACATCACCTTCGGCTACTACTGAGCTGGAGTTTAGCAGGCGGTTGCAGTGCCCCTCATCCTGAATAACCCAGAGATTCCTTGCTTCTAGGTCCTAATCGCACAGGTGTGCCCTGTCCTCAGATTTTCTAAGCGATAATAAAAATTCCCTGTAATAAATTTAACTATGATCGAGGAGATTTCATTTGCTTAAGTTCAATAGTTATACGATAGTTTAATGGTACAAATCATAGCCTTCTTTCAGGCTTAGATTAAAACAACATTTTCGCAGGGCTAGAAGAACTTGTCCATAATCATACATATAACATATTTTTCTTATTGCGATTGATATATATATATTTGATATACGGCACTCCAAATGAATAATACATTTATAAATGTAGTATTTAGTCTACATGAAATTACCATTCTTTTACATAAACTTTACATGGTATATCGCGGCTTGTGTAGCATACTTTTCGGCCAAAAATAAATGTACCAACCAAATAAAAGTCTTCGTGTTTAATCAACGATTTATTTAATTTAAATACTTAAACGTAAGATGGGGAAGTTCAATTAATGCCAACTGAAGTTTCTGGGTTGCTCTTAACGAAGTTCTTCGAATTCGGAAATGTATATAGAATGGGGGGAGTGACAGCAGATAGATTCGGAATAGGCAGGAACGGTTTGACTAACTCTAGGATACGTGGAGATATGGACGGTGCTGTTAACGAACTGGGCGTGGTCCACAGCTTCCTCATCGTCCTCTACTGATGGTAGACTGCAAAGAGATCGGTGAGAGGTGAGAAAAGGGTTCCCGATTCAATGTGTGTGGTGGTGCAGCAGCGCAGGAAAGTGGGTGTGCGAGAAAAGATAGAGAGAAAGTGGGTGATTCATTGGTGGTGCTGGGGATCTTTTGGAGCATGCTGTGCTGAGACATTCGGATGCAATATCAATGGCGCGCTTTATTGCCAACCATCGCTGGGAAGCTCAATAAATAATTAATTACGATTAGCATTGCGATAACGAGAACATAAATAAGTTATAGATTTAGGTAAATGCTGCACATGACTTAGAGGACTATAAGCTAAGAATTGCGGGCGATCCCATTAGACCTCCAGCAGGCGGTTGAACATCAGTGGATCCTGTATCTCGTAGTCCTGCGGCCGGAAGACGCGCTTCGCGTGCTTGCCGCCCGCCACCTGGCGGCGCACCTTGTAGCCACCGCTGTGTCCTTGGTGGTGCGGTGGTGCACTGTACACGTACTTGGACTTTTGCACCACCGGCGGCAGGTACTGGAAGTGGGGCGACTGCTTGTGCACCTGCTTCTCGATGGAGTAGACGGGTCCGCTGCCGTGGTTGTTACCCTTCCGCTTGGCCACTTCCAAGGCGGCTATAATGGGTGTCAGATCCTTCAGGGCATTGCTCTTGGTGGCGTGGTAGTTCTCCACCCTGTAATCCGCAGCAGCTTGCGGTGGCGGAGCCGCAGCTGCGGGTGGCGAGTAATCGTAGCCCTCATTGGGATGCTTCTGGATGTAGAGTTCCTCGGCGGACGGGCGCTTGGCCATCTGGTGGTACACATCCGCCGGATTCTTTGAGGCGGGATTATAGGCAGCTGTTATGGACTCAGTGTGCGACAGGGACTCCAAGGTGCCCAGGTTACTGGGCAGCGGTATGCCATAGCTGTTATAAACCTCAGCCTGTTCCAAACCCGTACCCGTTGGCAAACTGGTATCCAAAGCCACTGTCTTGGAGGCCGTGTACTCAGTTTTCCCGTTGGGCAGCAGACTGAGGATCTCCTGGAGCTGTGCAGCCGCCTTGCGGGCTTCCTCATCCGTCAGCTTGGAGTGGCGTCCATAGATGTTAAAGTCATTGCTATTTGCGCTGGTCGCTGCCGTTTTGTGGTTGTCGTTTTGAGTTTGTGGGTGTATGATGTGGTTGTTTGTTGTGGTGGTGTTGTTGTTGAGGTGTGTATGCAATGAGATTTCATTAGATTTACCAAATTAAATATTTGCGTGTTTTTATGTTTGGGTATTTACACTTGGCTTGGTCTGTTTGTGTAAGAGTTGGTGGGTGTATTTCAATAAGTATAAAAACTTTTCATTATCTTGCTTTATGAAATTTTAAAATACTTTTTCTTTTTCAATTAACAAATTAGGAAACTGCACTCCAAAAATGAAAAGTGTGCAAGATGCGAAAAGGTTTAATACTTTTTAAGAAATTTAGTTTTCTCTGTTAACTGTTCTTGTTGTGTTAGATGAGTTTAGATTCTTTATACAAAATTATTGGTTTACTTTACACATTTTGTACATTTCTGCGCAGCTTCAGGATGATTTGCATGATGATCGTAGATGAATTCCGGTTTTAGTTTTGGTTAGCTGAATGAGGATAGTCGATAGACCGCGTTTCATTGAAGGTTTCGCTGAACTCTTTAATGGGCCACTGGCTATATACGTATGCGCAACTTTATCAAGTATGCGACATGTGGCCACTGCAAATGGCCCCATTAATATCTGTACAACTCACTTAAGTACTACTGGTGGTTAACGTATATGATAGTAACGGATATATATAAGATATGATAAATTATTGAAACATGTTCACATGTCTTTATGTACAATGAATCGATTAATGTTCGCTTGCGCAATGTGTTAAAAAATCGAATAAACTTAGCCTAGGAAATGTGCCATTGGAACAAGTTCCATGGGCCTGGCCATACATCAATAGGCGCGCAAGGAGAGATCTCGACTGGCGGTGTTAATATTTACAGTATTTACAATGTATCTCGGTTTTTGCCCCGTCTTCACGAGCCATGAGCAACTGATGATGGTGCTTTCACTTTCTACTCGTTGTTTGCTGTGTGCGGAAATAAGGTGAGGGCCGCCAAAAGGGCGGTGGGATATGGGGGCGGGGCGGCTGAGTATGCAAATAAAGCTGAGTGATTTGCGATTGCAAGTTGATGGGACAAGGCATCTTTAAGATACACTTCTAGAAATTTATCTATTACTTTGCTTATGTTTTGCAAAAGGGTAAGGTATATAAAGTTAAGTATACTTTAGTCAGAGTAAATATATACAAACATAAGATTGTCAAATAATCGTATTTACAAATAATATATTACAAATTGATTCATAATATTATTATTATTATTATTAAGAATAATCAGTTTAAGAACCGACACCAAATTCTGTTACCAAAGCATTGTATGTACAGTGGAGATTGTTTAGAAGGTTCTGTTTGTCCAGACCCGTAACTACGCACCATCTTGTCCATAGGCCGATGGCAGATAGTTGCTTGGCGGCGACTCAAAGGCCGCCGGGTGGCTAACGCTGAAGGGCGCCCCGCCGCTGTAGCTGGCCCCGCCCACCGGCGGAAGGTACTGGTGGGTGGCGCTGCTGTAGGACGGGGGCTTCGATGGCGGACCGTAGCTGGCGTGGCCAGTGGGTATCTCGTACGTGGTGATCGCTGCAACGAGACAAATGCGGAGACATTCAGTTGGGTAAAGTGGAACGCAGTCGCCGATGCCGACGGAACGGGTTGCTGGCGAAAACGAAAGTTGCCGGCCTGGCCAGGTTCATTGCACGCTCCATGCTCCGATTTGGCCATTGGATCTGCAGCCAAATCGGAGCTGGGAGTTGCCTCTTCCGTTTTGGCCAGGTGCGGCTGTGTTGGTTATTAGGCGGCTTAATTGTCATGCATCTAGTTCAGCAACCGAGTTACGTAAGCGAAAGACAATATGTTTTGATTTCATGGCCCAATGGACAATGGCATATGCATTGGAATAAATATTATAGTATCGCGACCTAGTCCAATTTCTTTGTATACGAGTGTCTGCTGGACTACAAGGAGATTGAACATATGTAACTATATATGTTTTGGTTGCTTCATGGGTTAACCTTATAGACACATGAGGAAGTTCTTAGTACCTTGTTCTTTCTCTAAGTGTACTTACTCTCGTGATGCACTACGGGTCCAGGTGCGGAGACGGTCTTGTGCCCACTGCTGCCGCCGGAGGAGGCGCCCGACAAGGAGGTCAGCTTGGCGAACAGACCGCCGCCGGAGGAGGAGTGACTAGTGGCGTAGGTGTGCGAGTTGATGTGCGCCGAGTTGATGATGGACTTGCCCACGTCGGTGACCTTGTCGCCACCGGCCGCTACCAGGTTGCCGCCCGCACTCAGCGCGTAGCCGCTGCCCTTGATCAGCTGACCCTTGAGTGCGGTGACCCCGCCGGTGATGGCCTTGACCGCCTGGAAGATGGTGTTCAGCACGGATTTCTTGAACGACCAGGGATCATAGTCCACAGAGTTGCCCTGGAAATGGTGGAGAAATTAAATGGATTAATCGCATTTAATTGATCAATTGATTTCGGTTCGCGAAAATGTCGTTGTCAACTTACATGGACAACGATCTCGTGGGACTTGTAGCTGTCTCCGCCACCGCTGCTTCCGCCGGAACTGCCGGAGGCGATTGAGGCGGAGGCCTGGCCAATTCCCGACAGCAGGCCGGACTTCAGGTGCGCCACGTAGTCGAAGCTGCCGGACCGCTTTTGCACCTGTGACTCCTTCACACTCTCGCCCGGTTCGTTGTCCAGATCTGTGTCCTCCAGGGAAAGGGACTTATCGCTAGCTGGAAGGGCGTGGCACATCAGAGGGAGGGCGGCCACCAGCAAAAGACTTAGGCTGAAGACCTAAATGTGGTTAAATAAATTAACAAATTGCGACAAAACTCTAGGTACAGAAATATACAAAACTAGAGCACCCAATTTGTAAAATGAGAGTACATTTTTGCAATATCTTTGGTAGACTATTCATAATTTACATGACAGCTACAACAAAAGCTGTAGACAACAAGGAAATTCAATTGCCGAAATGTGTCTCTGCAGAGCGGTTGCACCACCATCGCTTTTTTGTTGCTGCTTTTGTCCGCTTGCCACATCTGTGCACTCATTTGTCAACAGTCACACACACACGCACACACGGTGTGCAATCATAATCTGCCACTTACCGCCGATATACAAATGTGACTCGTAATCCTCGATCTGCGTACGCAAAACCCACTAAAACCAGACCCCTAATCCTTTACAGTTGAGCGGACTGGACTAATTGGCGGGGGTGGATGGTCATAACCGATTTGGCCAAGAGGGAGGCTAAAACGTTGCTTTGACTTGCGGCATTCGCAGCCGCTTCATGCTCCATCAACCTGCCAATATGCTAATTGCAATTGAGGCTAATGCGCCGTGGAATCCACTTAATCTTTGGGAATTGTTATTGCAATTGTGCGTAATAGTATTAATTGACTAATTCCATAGTTTTTTGGTCACAACTTTATAACTCTTATCCGAATATAATAATTTATAATTGTAGGCAGTGAATAAAAAACGTTTAAGTGATTAAGAAAAAAGTGGTTTAGGAAAATGAAAATTAAATAATCATATAATTGGCTTTCCGGAGCGTTGATATCATTTTCTCGACTATACGTTTTTAAACCTCATCAACTAAATGTATATCTCTTTTTTTTCTCCACGTTTTGGTTAAACGCCATAAATGTTCGTGAGTAGTAATCATTTCCTTCCATTAAATTGCTTTATATTTTTATGAAATTGTAGGAAACATTGGTTGATATTACGCTGGCCTTATTTTTGGCCATTGATTTGTGCAATCCACTTTGTGAAATATTATCTTGAAATTGAACCAGATTTCGATGGGGAAATGTTGAACAAGCTTTATTGATATTTTTGACAAATGCGTTTTAAATTAGTTTTTTATTTGGGTTAAAGTGGAACCGCCTCGAAAAATATTAATTGAATTGGCACCCTTTCTCCCCGCGATGGCGCAACCTCCATTATGACTGGCCAAATATGTTGGGATATCTTATACAATGCATTAATTGCCCCAGGCCATGGCCCAAACAATTGGCCAATTGCAATCTGCATACAAATGCACTGATTAATCAAAATAAATATTGTTCTTCGTTTTGGGATTGCATAAGCAGAAACATAATAAAACAGTGGCAACAAATAATTGAAAGTTAATTGCTGGCCACAATTATTATTTATGGTTCAGCTGACTAATTAACGGTGTGCAATTTGTGTGCAAAATTCGCTCGAATCCATTGGCATATTGAACTGTTGGCCAATATTTGCCAAAACCATTTTCCCATCCTAGCCTCTTCGCTTTGATAGCTTTTTTTTTAGTTGGCCGACACTATTTGTTGTTGTTTTCTTTTTCTGTTTGCTCATTGTTATGGCCAATATTTTGTCTGGTCAGAGAGTGAAAGTGTTGTATTTGCCGGCTTGGTGGCCGAAACACACTCGCTCTCTTATTCCGTGTTCACAAATAATTAGCATACTAATATTATTGCTTAATGCTCGATGAGCAGAATGCCTACACTGTCTTTTTTATTTTCTTTTTCGTATACATGTTTATATCTAACTACCTCAACTTTGACTGGTAACTTAATTGCGGTAGGTTCGGTTTACGAACTCGTTTATTGTCGCTACGTGTGCCTCGCCTCACCTGGTTCGTCTTCGCTCTCCGCCTGGCATATCATCACCTGGGCCGTATTCAAATTTCTTAACGATTTTCGAAAGCAACCCGCTGAGGGATAGAAGCCAGCGGCTCTGACATAATAATTATGCACGACATTTACCTTCGCACTCGGTCAAATGGTCATCGCTTCTTGCGAGTCATGACATAAGGTACCGAGCGACTGAAGGTCTAGTTTGAACAACTCCATCTTCCTAGCCGCCCATGGAGTGCACTGAAGCATCGATTGGGATTTTTGGGTTATCCACGAGTTGCGCAATGCGAAGCATCTCTATTAGTCACTTATGCGAGACCGCGCGCTAGACATCACGCAGCTCTGGAGCTTAGCTAATAGCGTCAGCGATGTGTGGCCAACATACGTACATAAAACGGGTTTCGCTGCAGAATGCCTTGCACTTGAACTTGTTTGCCAAAGAAATTGCATAAACTAGATATGAGCGGGGAGGGGGAGGAGATGTATGTCCAAGATTAGACCGCTCAATTAGTCCAGTATTCGGATCAACTTTCACTGCGCTATCCTGTGACTTACCTTCATTTCGTGCGCCTGCGTTTTTCGTGGACTTAGCTCAAATTGGGCCTTCGATTAGCTGGGCGGCAAATCGAGATCAAAATTCACTTTTACCGATGACGTCCTCGGGTTGATTTTTATTTTCTAGATACTCTTTTTTTAGCGCTGTCTCCTCTTCACACCAACTTTCTTCACTTGGCCACTTGCAATTGGCACTTTTGGCCGCCGCACTTTTTCGACTTCGATTTCGAACCGTTTCGCTTCACGTTTGTTTTGTCATCGGCATTCGTCTCAGCGGTTTGCAGCGCGCACACAAAATTTCACTCTCCACTTTCTTTCACCGATTCGAGTCTCCCGATCTGGGTATATTGTAGCTGCGGTTATATATCTCGGCAACGTCTGCGCTCGAACTGTGCTCGAAAATCGCGTTGTGCGGCTTATTTAAAGAAATCACCGGAGAGCCGGCAACGAAGTGCATTTTGAGCGGTTTTTGGGGGTCTTTGCGAACGCTCTTAGTGGCGGGGTTAAGAGTGTTGGCCTCTCTTTCCTGCTCTTTTTGTGTTACAATTCATTTTATATATTTTTTTCGGCAGCATTGCCGACATTTTCATGACAGCCTCTTGGCCGCAAACGAGTGTCTGGGGTTCAATGCGTTTCGAGTGGCATCGGCATCGGTGTTATCCACATGTGGCAATCCGAAAACTGCAATGCGGCTCATTAAGTTCGGTGGCATAAACGTGTTCGACTGCTCGAAAAACATCACTGTTGGCTTCGTTTTCTGACATGGCCCAATCGAAAGACTGAGGCAACGAACTTGAAATGGCATGATCGCTAATGGAAAAGTTGGTATCGAAAGAAGTAAAGCAAGGACAAGACTTTGCTTTGGCAATATTCTGAGATTCTACTTTTGTAGTTCCATTAATACTATACCATATTTTTGTTATGTTGTAATCCCTGCCAGTTAGACACATTTAGTTGTACATTTAAAGGTTGAATCAATATCTTAAAAAATAATTGATACAGTGAATGTTGGGCACTAAGCAGATAGGAGTAGTATTGTAGTTTGTTATGTCACAAATTGAGTATGTTACAAATCCTTCAGTTGCGTTATATATTCTTGACCCAAAGCTAGCCAGATCTCTAGTCTCCCACTTTTCTGAGAGCAACAACCTTGAACCCTTGAAGTGCGTTGCCTACTGATGGAAGCCTTCAACTGCAGACTCCAAAACAGAGTCCCCAAATATCAACACAGTGCGAACTTAAGGGCAAGCCATTATCTAATGTTGCGACAAATGGGTGCAAGTCAGCCTTTGGGCCCTCCTCTCGGTAAGAGTTCACTGTCACTATGTCAAAAGCGGTTCATTTGTAAACGTGCCAAACAATTAAGGCGAACAATGCTGGGGTTAACAATGGAAGTTTGTGAGATGCCTGCCTGCTTCCATTCCCTGGTGACAAAGTCGGCCCAAATGGGTAAGTCCTACGTAGGTAAATCCACGATTCAAAAAATCCCCACCTCTTACTGGACTGCGGTTATCTAACCGAAAGTGAAATGGGCCCAGACCGACCAACTGCAACTGCCAAGTGAAGTTGCAACTGCAATAGCAACTGCAACTTCAACTGCATAAATGCAAAACGCGAAATGGGCATGAAGAAAACTTGGCCCAAACATAATACTTAAGCACTCGTAGTTAACAAACTGTAAATTTGTTAAACAGCAAAAGGAAAACAAGACGGGACAAACCAAACAGCAGCACAATAATGAAAATGAAAATAAGAAGAAAAACCCCGACTCATGTAATAGCCGGCGAATATATACTAATGGGACAAGATAATTGCAATTGGGGGCGGTAGCTGCCGTAAAAGGGTTTTAAGTGGTAATACCCTATGACGAAAATGTTGCTTACAAATTAGAAAAATTTAAAAATAATATGTAAAACATTACTATTAGAATATTAGCATTTTGACCTATTCTAAGTTTGCATAAAAAAGCGATTGAATATTTACAACATTTTTTTATGATACAAGTTAATTGCCAGTTAATTGAGCTGAAAAATCTGAGCTGAAGGCCATTTGCAATTCGTGGAAAATGCGATGGTCCGCTATTTTTCCCTCTCCGAATTGTTTTCCTAATACTGTTTGTATATTTTAGCCACTGTTTATTGGGTTGTCAACTCAAAGAGTGGAGCTGGGACATATAAATGTATTTTGTGCTATAATTTGTGGTTAAGTTAAGTTTCCGCCGAACCGACAATGTGGCCATTCAGTTCAAGTTGAATGCACAGAAAGTGAATCCAATTCAAGTTAACTGATGTTCCGCACCCAATATTGCGTATACGCCACCGCAGCGATAATAAAAGCAAACTATCGAACGACAAACGGTCAAATTTAAAAAAGGAAGGAAGTAAGATTGAATTTAACATACAATTTATATTGGCTCATGGCAGATAAAAGAGCGATGAGATAACACGGGAATGCAATAAGTCCACAATTAATATTGAATTCATTTTTGTCACGGGAATTCATGTCCTGGGTCTTCTCATAAATAAATTTATAAGACGCCTGGCTCCCGAGTGCCACTTCCTGCCATTATGGCGTTCGGGTTTTTTCTATCTTTTTATATCATCATCCAGCCAAAGTCCGAGGCCAAAAAACACACATGTGCTTTTAATTTTTCACTCACTTTTCATGGGTTTTCCTCGGCTGCTAGTGTTGTGCCTTGGTTTTTTTTTTGTTAATTGACGTGTGGCAATTGGCAGAGCGAGCGCAATGTGAAAATGTGTTGGGAAAAGTTTTCAGAGTGTAACGTGAAGTGCGATAACAGGCCGCTGCGCATTGGGAAATGCTAGAAAATACCCGAGCATCGACCAGCGAACACCGAACACCAGAGCCACCAAAGTCCACTCCACTTCCTCGACTTCCTGCTGCAGTTGCTCGTTAGTTGCGCAATGAACTTCAACTTCAAATTCGCAAATGTTCGGCTGCGGCGGGGACAAAAATATCTGAAATCCATATCGGAAATGAACCCGTTTTTGGCAATTTTTTGTTCGATTTCTATTATGCTTTATTTGTGTGTCTAGTTGAGAGGAAACTGCACGGCATGATTCAATTTGGTGCATTGTATATGGGATATGGGATATGGAACGCCAGCCAGCTGGGCAGGAAAAAAGTGAAAGCATCTGGCATGCTTGGATTTATATATTTGCCTAGCACTCCAGCAAGGGGCATCTCCATTTTTCATACCCCCTTTTGCGCCACTGTCAAAATATAATACTGCCGAGATTATGGCTATGATGCAATCGAATCGGCCTATTCCGACAAATTGAGCAACACAGCTGCTGCCGCGATCTCGTCCTGTTCGTTGCCTGTTTCGAATGTTTATTTTCGAGGCGAACGCACAAGAAATACGCTGGCGTGTGGCGCTGTCATGGCTGAAATTGCATTTTGCAAAGCGGCGCGTCCACATTTTTCTCAGGTGCCGTGCCGCTTTAATTGTGCCCCGTTTGAATTTATATTTTATTGAATGAGCAATGCAATTTCATTACTTATTTAGACGGACGGACCACTTGGACACACATGCATGAGCAGCCTGTCATTAAGCGTATCTCTATTTATATTTCACCATTTTCTCGTTAACTTGACCCGCAAGCTGGCTCGCTTGACCTGCCCCGACTTTTGGGCCATCCCCGCCCGATTGGCCAATCTGCCGCTCATCTGGATGGTGCCACATCGATTAATGGGCGCCCTAAATGAGCTCGTTTCCCGCTCGATTAATAACTACTACGTTAATTGGATCAAGTCATTGGGAAAATGGCACCCCAATTACTTAGGCTGTGTGATTTTCATTTGGCACTTCAAATTAAGACTTTAGGCTTACCTAATGGTAGCAAAGTTTGTGCTAATATAATACTTAAAATGATTTAAGTTAAAAGAGCAAGTATATTTGCTCATTAAAGCTAATCCACACACATATTAAAAGGTATTCAAAGCACTACAAAGTTAATCACACTACAACTATTGCAAGACATTGTGAAAAGTCTTGACCTTTTCCAATGTATCAATTCTCCGACAAACGTATGATTCAATGTTTACTAATAAGTTGTAACATTAGCAGTTTCGCTGAAAGTAATTAATGAAATTAGTTAAGGTGGTGTTAACATACATTTTTACTGCTAAACGGATTTCAAATTAGCATTTAGGATAGTGGAAGCTGAAATCATATCCATTAACTTGGCTCATAAAAACACAATTTTAAAACCTCCTAAATATATGCACCACAAGCTTAGTAGATCCCCAAAGTATGCAAGTCGATTTAAGCAAGTTTGTTCGCTTGTTCAGTTTGAGGACTTAATTGATTTCCGAGAATTTTAGATTTTGTAGAACAGATATGTGTGGGCATTACAATAATACAAAATTGCATCAGCATGCAATTTATTTATCTACTATATCTATATCCATATATCTACTTACACGCCACAGTTCCCCTTTATTGCATTTTATTACGTACTTATTGATAAAGAAATTCTTATGAATCAACGGTGTAGCTGACGTTTCTACGAAATGGCCTTAACTCAGTCATTGGTTCATAAGTCGGGGGTCAAGTAAAATTCATTCTGCAAAAGAAGTTCCCGTTTTTCCATGGCGAACGACATCCACTTTTGGCCATAAACATAAGCAGACAAGAGAGATCCATTCATGCACGACTGCGTCAGATGTCCCTTACATGGCGATTACTTGCAGTGTGCGAGTTTAAGATGCGGTTTTTTATCCGCCGTTCTCGGAAATACCAATTGAGTCAGCACCATATCTTTCCCAGCGCCCCAGCACGCTCCAAGGCGGCGACTGGCTGGCTAATTTAAGCGATTCGGATCTGCGGCTCCCATGACGCGTGCGCCAGCGGAACTGACGTGTGCGGCACCCGTTCGGAATATCAAATGTGTTAGAGATATTAGATGGGGATAGTTTCATTGGTGGTGGTGCCGAGCAGAGCAGGTGTGCTCCGCGAGCTTTGAAGCCGAGCTTTGGCCCGGCACCACTTTTACTTTCAGCAGCAACAGGTGTTGGCCGGCAAAAGGTCAACTTGGCCGACTGTGAGAAGCCCTACACTTGGTTAACATGGGTTTAGCCCGACAGAGAAGTTGGTAATCAACACCCACTGGCCACAAAGTTTGTTTATTTTCAGCTCGGGGAAATTTCTAGATTTTCGGGCTACGTATAAACTTTGTTTCATTCTGGATTGTGAATAAAAGTGATAATTCAAACGCGGGTTCTTTTAGTATACCTAATAAAAAAGCAATAAGGGATGTCAAACAACAAGCGCACAGATAATGATTAATTATTAAAATGGGTCGACGAAAAGGCCAAATTTGTACATCCATATGTATGTATTTATTAAGTACAGTTTTCATTGCTTTCGATGCCATCTTATTTCAAATGCAGTGACTTCCGCAGATAACAAAGTTCTCACTTTAAGGCATTCAGACATTATGTTATAGTTGCTTTAACTTTTTCGCTATTCGTAATATTTTGTTTTTTCACAAATTTTGCGATAACGAAGCTCATTTTTGGTGTAAAATGCCACACTCAAACGAGATGTACATTTTATACAAAACATAGGGCAACTATGCTGAGATTAGGATGAATGAAATGTTTGCAAGGGAAAAGTTCTGGAAAGTATTTTGGAACTTATGTGATATAATGGTATAATTGAGGGTTGTATAACTTTTGGTTTACATTTCGGTATTACTCATAAAGCAACAGTGATTTATATTTGGTTCAAACACTAATATCAACCTTTTTCTGGGATCTTAGTCATTGTGGAGCTAGTTGGATATGCACTTACTTTTCTCCAAGTGTAAGATGATTCAGATAATTCCGACTGGTAAAGTTTTTCGTGAAGCAGGCGCAATTAGTAGCACCGCTCCGAGTCAGCTGTGATAAAATCGCCGACGTCCCGCTCTCTCTACCAATCCCACTTCCGCCGCCTCTGCCCGGCGACTCGCTCGCGCTCAGCGTCCGCTCTCGCTCGCACTCTCGCAAGCTAGCTTAAAGCTGCACTTAAGCACCGAGCAATTGTTTGGCGGAGCAGCCGAGCTCCACTTTTCATTTCAGTTGCCTCCCAGACGTGCGCTCTCGCTGTCGTGTGTTCTCGATCGCGAGAAATCGAATCGCTGTCAAAATCGAACTTGGTTAATGCTTAACACTCTGCATGCCCGGGAGATATGGTGAAACTCTCGATCTGATCGGAAAACCCCAGCGCGCGTCGCTATAAACACACCCAAGATCGGTGGCAGATGGTATTGGGTTTGAGGTCCATAAAAGCGCATTCATCTCGCGCTTTTCGTGTCACTCAAAGCCGGCGCACAGAGCCGAAAAGTTCAACAAGACCCAGAGATCCTGCGATCAGCTAACTTGGACAATCGGTTATAAACAATATCAATATCGCGGCATTTCATCAGAGCAACCAAATCGAAGCGATCCGAAAACGGTTCCACTAAAGCGGCGAGAGCGAAACTAAAGTGAAAAGCAAACCGACTAATTGAAGTGTCTGTCTGTGTCTCGCAAACGTGCAAAGGAAACAAACAAAACGGAATAGCCAACATATCACACCGAGCCACCGCACAAAATATTTATAAATAAATAGCAGGCAACAGTAACAACAGCTACCAATATAAAGGCCCGGCATTAACATTTAGTCGTGCCAGTTTGTTTATTTTTTATATACGCAAAGCCCATAAAAAGATCACTAAAAACAACAGCAGCGCCGCTATAATAACAAAGTTGTAGAAATAAGAAAATTTGTATAAGGCGCCACCGATTCGCCAATCACCTGCTATATACTATTACTAATCCCCGACGCAGACGTTCGCCGTCCGCAGAATCTATATAGTTATAAACCAATTGATCAAACCAGAGATCGAGTATAATGACGCCCATGTGGATATCGCTGCTCAAAGTCCTGCTGCTGCTGTCCGCCTTCGTGGGCATGGTGAGAAGTTTTACGAATTTCAAGACAGTCGAACCTCCATAAGGGAAACTTGCAAAAAAATATTTAAAGAAACAGTAATTTATTCCAAAGCTATATAATCCGATTAAAGGTTAAAGTGTCCTTAAGCTAACAAATTCGTTGTCTTCTTTTGACAAGAACTTAAGATCTTAAGACTCCAGAACTTGATTTCTTTTTTGTTTGAAACAGGTGCGCTCGCTTGTTCCAGTTATGAAAGTTCGACTGTATTTCTGTTTTTTCTGTTCCGTGTTAATCTATGCTTAACATAACTGTCATTTCATTGCAATTTATTTTGGGCTATGGGCTTTTTAGCTATTAAGATTTACTTTAGATTTTCCGTTGTTGTTCTCGCAGTTCCATTAGCCGAAGGGCAGTTTCAAGTTTAAATTTAGCCAGAGGAGACTGGAAAACCTGTTCGCATTGCCAGCGGCAGGTTATGTGCAATTTTCATTCTCTATGTGATAAATGCACATCATAGGCATTACAATAATATTAATTGACACAAACAATGCCAGACATTCTGCACACGACTTTGGATGTAATTTACTGCCGTACAAATAATATGATCATCTCTGTGAGAAAAGCAATTAGTCCGTAATAGTGATGGCGTCGAGTGTTAGAAAATCCGTTTGAAAAGCGCCCGAGAACTTTTGTCTTTCCGGTTTTTCGCGAATTCCGCAGCGAACCGGTTCTAAAGATCGCTTTCAGTTCTAGCTAAGTTCCAATGGGTTCACGGAAAACCTAAAACTGTGGTGGAAAAACGATCCAATGTTTGCCTTAGTTGACTCTACGCCAAACACTGATGAACGCGTTTAAAAAAAGGTTGATTGCTAATTGATTGTCGGGCTTGGGAAAAAACATTTCCGAGAAATCGCAAAAGTTCTCAGGCAATCAAGTTAGATGGGTTATGGGTTGGCACCTAAAAGCGGGTTTTCTACGTGCTCGTCGAGACCCAATTTTAATTTGGGTAAATTCTGTTGACTCTATTCGAGAAATTAAGCATAATAAAAAGTCTTGACAAGATTAGGGGTTTATTATCAAGGCTTATATATGCCACTGGATATACATATGTACATATGTATATACCCTACAAATATTTTAGAGAGTAGCACTGAAAGTGCTGATAAGTCTAAAGACTTGCCAAGCTATCTGGATATTTCAGGTCCTCGGACTATCGGTTATATATTTCCGGTTGGATTATGTTTATTTTTATTCAGGATCGGCTTGCCTTTAGATTTGTCAATTATTCCAGTCTTCACTACTTGCGCTGATAACAAAATTATTTGTCATCTGTCCCTCTTCCGATCTTAAGTTGCTAAGCTAAAGGCAACGCTCGCGGGTTTATCAACTCTGATTTTGGGCTCTGGCTGTTGTTATATGTATATAGGTTCGGGTCCTAACTCAACGGAACTATAGAATGGGAATGGCGAGAGAAAACTGCGCTTGCCCGGAAAACAGCTGTTCAAACCTTTCGAATACGCAAATGTAGTGCCCGACAATAGAGAGAGAGAAGTCTGGGTTGACAAACAAACGAGCCCGAGCACCGACCCACGAATATATACTCCGTTGTCTTGGCAATGTTGATGAACCGCAAACAAAACTCTCACCTGTATCTTTCAGATAGTTTATATCAAAATCGAAATAACGAATCGAGACGAGGCCGAGGTGAGGGCAGCGAAAACAGAGGCAGACTATGAGGCCCTTTTGGCTATCAAGAAAAATGAGGAACCCGGAGAGTCAGCATCTTATCACTTACAGGTGTGAGCACAGTGTCCCCGAGTGTCCCGAAACTGACCCAGTTGTATCGTTATGCTTAATACCTTAATAGCTTAATGTGTTTGTGGTGTGGTCAAAACTTCTCAACCGAGACTAAAGTCATTGTCTTGTCTTTTTATTTCGCCATTTTTGCTACAGTACGAGCCCAAGGAATATGATGGTATCATCAAAGAGATTTTTACAGTAAACAATGATAAGGGAGTTGTCCTCTTTAATGTAAGTGTATGCATAGGCAAATGCATGACTTCTTTGTAAATTCATGTTTTATGTGAAAACGCGCTGCTTTCTTATAACTACTCTTCACCCTATATTGCATCCCCATTTCACTGCTCATTTGGTTTCTTATTGGGTTGTGTGTTGTCTTTGTGCTTCCTTTTTTGCCATTTGGCTAAAGACTAACGCGAGTTAATTCTACCCGTACAGACGACCGCGGACAGTGCACCCTTCATGCCCATACCCACCCAGCACGACGATCTGCCCCAGAAACAGAAACAGAATCAGAATCAATCCCCGATACCCGAAACGAACCGCCATTACCATCAGTATCACAGCCTGATCCAACCAGATCAGTACTTCAAAGTGCAGCGCTCCCCGAACGGAAAGCTGAATCTGGTCTTTAACGATACGTTCGTATCTTTGCAGAGGACGGACACGGAGGTGCAATCCGAACAGCCGACACCACCCCGACATCCATCGGATAGTAAGTACTAAGTATATTAGCTCAGTTACATTCGATACCCGAACATGCCTTACAACTAACTACTAAATCGATCCCATACTCACTGGCCAACTGCCTTTGGCGCTTGCCTAATTTTAGCATTTGTCTTCCCCGATTCCCCCATAGCCAAGTATCGGCCACCACAATCCCCACCGCGTCCGCTGAGGAATGACACCAAGGAGCGTAATCCCTGCGCCAAGGATGAAAGCCAACACCTTCGGAACTTCTGCACGAATGTGGACGACTACCCGGACCTTTCAGGCCTCACACAGAAGCTGAAAAACAACTTTGCCAAGTTCTTTAGCAACGATCTTCAGCCCACGGATGTGAGCTCTCGCGTTGGTGGCTCAGACGAGCGATTCCTGTGCAGGAGCATCAGGAAGCTGGTGTACCCAAAGAAGGGCATGCGGGCGGACGACACCTGGCAGTTCATTGTCAATAACGATGAGTACAAACAGGCCATCCAGATCGAGGAGTGCGAGTAAGTTATACATGGAACCTATGATATATTCCATTAGCCTTGCTAATTGCCAAACCTTCCCTTCCAGAGGAGCGGACCAACCCTGTGACTTCGCCGCCAACTTTCCGCAAAGCTACAATCCCATCTGCAAGCAGCACTACACACAGCAGACCCTGGCCAGCATCACGAGCGATGGCGAACTGGACGTGGTGCAGCATTCCTTCAAGATCCCCTCCTGCTGCAAGTGCGCGTTGAAGACTGGGTGATTCTGGAAAATGGGATTCTCCAGTCGATGGCTGCGACAATGTGATATTGAGGTGAGGCCACGATTTATTCGTACATTAAATTTGAAAAATAGGTACAGAACAGAAACGACTGACTACCAATAAGTAGGGGATTTCAATGAATCCATGAGAACGCTTCACTTGACCAACTTGCGCAGGGTCCAGCCGACGGCGTAGAATCCCACCAGCTTCAGGGCCATTCCCTTGCTTTCAGCCTTCACCAAATGCTTAAACTTGTTCTCGAAATTGCCAACGACGCGATCCATCGGAATGAGATAGTATAATGTCTGCAATTAAGTAGTTTGGAAAATAGGTTCGAATGCGGATTTTCGAACTGTGCTTTATTAAGTATTGTTCTTTTATTCAAGAATAATGTTTCTTGTAATTCGAAGAGTCAAACTTTTCAGACTGAGACTACAACGCTAAATATATACACAGCTTCAGTGACATTATTTCCTTGTTAACTAGACCAAATATATAAATTGTATCTCTTTTTTTTTGCAGCATGAAGTTTCACCCACCACAGAATGGCAGGCCAAACTGATCAGGGGTCGTTGATTTATTCTATAATCTGCTGAATCCACACATAGACTAATGTGCATATTAATTTAGAGCTTTAAGTCGAGTCACTGTAACCACATTCGTGTCATATATTCATTTTTGGCTTCCTCGTCTAATGCCTAAGCTAGAAATGCAAGTAATTAGTCCTAGAATACAAACGAAACAAAACAAAACACAAAAAAAGACAGATAGAAATAAGGATTTGAAAAATGTATGTTAAAAAAGATAATGTATAATAAATGTATGCAAGTACATGCCAGCAAAGTAAAGTTCTTTGAACCCATCAGCGAGTACCTGGTGGACAATTTATTTGCTTATTAACAATAATTCGGTTCGCCCCGCTGCGCAAACCAATTACACCCTTGTGAGTGTAAACACATTCCCCCAAAGGGGTGGCTTTCACCGGCAAAAGGATAACATGCATCGCCTTCGGCTTCCTGGCGCTGGAGTTTCCAACTGACAGCGGGGCGTATGCGCGATGTGTCTTGAGGTGCTGGCGCTGGCACATGTGGAAATCAATAGTATTTATCGATTCCCAGACACAATAAACTATGTCAAAGTTAGGCCGAACAATGCGAATGCTTGTGGATTCGTTGTGGGCGGGCAAAGTGCCGCAATTTAATTACTATTATTAGGTATCCTTTCCCGTTTGGCCAAATCCAGTGTCGTGCCCTGGCCGATTGGGCATTGGCCAGGGTCATCAATCATGCACTTCCCCAACAGCCACACACACCCGCGTCCATATCAATTAGCAACTATCCATATATCTCCGACCGCCGATTTTATACATGTATACTCGTAGAGTTTGGGTTGCCCTTTGTAATGTACTTTTCCTCATTACGCCACTGGCTCCGTTGCGCGGATTGTGGTCACTTGGCGTCCCTTCGTGTTCTGTTCTGATTCACTGTGGAAATACACTGGAACTTGTATCCGAAGGCTGCATACCTCAGCTTAATACCCTAATCACAATAACAATACTAGCCAGATTCCATGACAAAGGTGCACGTTTAATACATAATCACAGTCGGCGTTTACACATCTGTATTTTAAGTACGCCTGCGTTATCGGTGCTAATTACTTTTAAATCATTTGTTAAGTAATGCACCATATATTATATTGCTGTATATTAGCAACAAACCATTTCGAGAAACGGAGCGACCCCAGCCATGATGGATACAATGGAACTACAAACAAGGATATGGACAACATGCAGGACAGTCAGACAGTGTCGGCGTTTCTGGGTGGGAATGGAGATGGGCTAGTGGGTCGCATTGGTGGCTCGTAATTGCCGCAGCACATTTGCATGGCCGAAGGAGTTAATGGGGGTTGCCTGATTTGTTTGTTGGTAGTACTATTGCCATTGCCAGCCAGCCAGCCAGCCGTGTTGTTGTTATTCGGTTGCTGGCTGGTTGGTATAAATACGTTCTGTTGACGACGCCCGGGCTCCAATACGCCGGTAGTCGCTGCTTTAGACCAGTCACCCGCTGCACTGGCTCCACTTCGAGTCGATTTTTCCAGAGTTCTAGCTCCAGCTCTCGTTTCGGCCCCACATAATGCCAAATTATGCAACTGCCTACTGTTGGCAGTAGCGGTGAAAAAAGGCAAACATTCCGGCTAATGAGCAAACGATAAAACCGATAAACCGTTTCCACTTGGTCGCCAACTATTCCCTGCGTCAGCGCAACATGTGGGCGCTGTGACGTGCATTCGGATAAGGCTCATCACCCGGCGGCTCATTGATATGCCCCGAAGTGTCTAGGAAAATCACCGGCAGACTGCGTTTAAAGAGCAGAAAAATCACACGCAATATGCAATAATCAGGGGCTTTCCACTGGACTGACTCATGACATGACTATGGAGGATCGCAATCGCATCTGGACCACGGGCAACATTAACCATGGCTTCTTTGGCGACAATCTGCAGCAGCAGCCGTTGCCCCTGCAGAGATTGCAGACGCCAGGTAAGTGCCTTTTTTTGTAGGAATTAAAAGATTATATGAACATATATTAGTAAGGATTTTATTTGAAATAACTTTTGCCCGTTGCAACAAGATAGATTCACCTTGAAATTAAATTTTCGAAATCTTGTGCAGTGAAGTTAGGAACGGCATTCTTGGCAACAACTACTAGTTAAAAAAGCCAATTAGCAAAAGGTGACTTTCAGTCTTGTTTTAATGTATAACTAAAAATCTGTTTTAGATTACTTGTAAAAACTTGTAAAAATTTGTTAACTCACTTTAGGATTTTCCTTTATTGCTAAATGCATTCGTTACTAAATGAGTCATGTTCGTTTTTTAAACGTATGTGGATGTTCATATACATATCGAGTATAATAAGGCAACTTATGGTACTGGAATCTGCCTAATAACCAATTTAAATCGTCAACCGCAAATCCGTATGTCATGCAACTCAGAAAATGACTAATCCGACTTACAATAGATGTAATCTACCGGAACCAACCATCGTAAATCGATCCGAAACTTTTGTTTCTTATAGTGGCTAGCCATTTAAAGGCCCATTTGGGAGTTCCGAGCATTGCGGCTTTACTCGTATCCTCATCGTCAATGGGTTGAAGGGTTGCGATATCGTCATCTGTTGCATATTCGGAATTTGCCACGCTGATTCCGTCCTCTTCTGACTGATCCACAGCATTAACGGTATCATCTTCTTCTGGGAGAGAATCGGATGTTTTGGGCTTTCGAATCCTTTTTGATTTTACCATCACCTCTTGGTTAATTCTCTGATTGATCCTAGCCAGTTTTGTGAACAGCATAATGCGATCGTGCATGATGAAACCGACCACCATTAGAGCCACCACCATGAAGACCAAGCAGTCTATAAGGCTCGAAATCATTCTATAGGGTCTAACAATCCTGGCCTCGAAACTGGCAGCCTCCTTGAAGATCTCAATGGTATTGTACACATCGTCGGCCATGCCAAAGAGATTTGTCTCTATTTGAGATGTATTGAACATCAGCACGGATAGAGAACGAAACATTTGTAATGGGTTATTTTTTTATTATTTTGGAATTTCGTTTCTTTTTTTTACAATTATGTGCTACCTAACGATTACATCTGACAAAGGACGAAAAGCTATATGATTGCAAAACAAATATTTATAGACCCCTATAATACCCTCCGTTCTAAAAGTGTGCAAACATGTAAATGACCGGGATTAGGTGTTTGAACAGATAAGCCTTTACTGTCCCTATTTTCCATGCAAATTTGAGATCGGTTCGTGGGGCTTAATGGGCTTTAATATTTTAAAATGGGTTAAACTGCTGCCGGACACGCGAAATGTTTTGGGGCCGTTGAACCGGACGTTGTCACCAGTTTCAAACGCTTGTTGTCTTCGACTTGGAGTGTATGCAGGTCCGCATTCGCAGGACGTTGCCAGTGACAGGTATGCATTAGCCAGGCGATTAGGGACACCCCCAGGAATGGGATCACCTGCCCTATGACGACAGAGACAGAAAAATGCGCCAGATCAAGATAACGGGGTACACACGAACATTGAAAAGCGGTGGGTGGTATGGGTGTTGGGGGTACAAACACAATTGACAACGTTCGACTAATTAGTATTAATAAAACGTATCTTTGTGTATCTGCCATCGATTGAAATCCATTTCTCAAATCTAATTGAGCTTGGCCAGGGACCAATTAGTACTCAGTGTGGGCATTGTAATCAAAGATTGTTGAAACCCAACTACAGGTAACCTCAGCCTTCTTTCGGCACCGATTCGAGCCAATGGCAGTGGCAATGGAAACGCAACTGCCAATGGACATGGACAGAATTCGGCCACTGAGAGTGCGAATGGAAAGCAGCTACCATACGAGCCCATATCCCCAAACTTAATTGGCATACAATCCAAGTAAGTGTCTCCCCTCATAGTTATTAACCATTGTCTAAACTTCTAATGGTCATTGTCCCAAGGTTTCGTCGGAGTTATTACCACAAAGTGGTGCTTGGCGGACTGCTAGCCCTTGTAATCATTCTGCTGATAGCAATCATAGTCGTAAGCCTAGGCCGTACGTATTATGAAATACTATTAGTTCAAATAAAATTGAAACTTACTTTTACGCTATATCCCAGTTAAGAAATCCAGCTCGATTTGCCGTAGCAAGGAGTGCATCCGCACAGCGGCCAGCCTCATCTATGCGATGGACGAGCAGACTGATCCCTGCGAGGACTTTTACCAATTCACCTGCGGCAGGTGGGCCAACGAGCATCCGCGTCCGGATTCGGTGACCTCGAACGATTGGTTCCGGGAGCGCCAGGCGCACATAATGCGTGTGGTCCGCGAGTTCCTCCGCTCGAATATCACCAAATCGGAACCGGAAGCTGTGGGCAAGGCCAAGACTATGTACAGAGCCTGCATGGATACCAAGTTGCTGGACAAGCGGGATCTGGAGCCGCTGATCAACTATCTGCTGCGTTTTGGACTACCCGTTCTGCCCTCCGCCTTAAATCTCACCCTGGGAAGTGGTTCCAAATATGCCACAGAGGCAGCCAATGTCAAATACAACTGGCTGCAGACCATTGTTTCCATTAAGCAACACCTCACCATGGACCTCATCATAGGATTCGATGTCTTTCCGGACCCTTTCAACCGCACCATCAACCGCATTGCCCTGGGAACTCCAGAGACTGATTCGGCGTTTCCCTTGTAAGTAACAAAAATGGCTTAATGAATAAGTTCGATTTATAAAGTAACTTGAATAACTTTTAGCAACAACGACGACTCCCACAAAATGCTCCGTAAGATCCATCGCAAGACCATTTTTATGCAGAACAGCGATGATGAGGACGACAGCGAGGAGGACCGGGAGAGCGAGGAGGAGGAGGCAGCCAAGCAGACTAGCACGGGAATGACCGCCTACCTGCACTACGTCCGGAAAGTGATCGAAAAGTATCTGCTCTACTTGGATCCGAATGTTAACCAGGAGGAGGCCACTCTGGGCATCACAGAGTTGGTCAAACAGGGCGTTCGAGTAGCAAGGAAGGTGCATGAGGTAGGTATATAGGTACACCTTTATATAATTTAATTAAAAAATATTTAATAAATTATTAAGTTGAAAGAGGAGGCCGAAAACATGACCAAGCCGTCGAAGAACCCGGCAGATGACATTGTCTACATCACCCTGCAGGATCTGCAGAACCAAACTGACAAGAACATAGCACCCAAGACACTGCCCATCTGGGTTCGTTACATGGAATTGATTCTAAAGGGCACCCGCCACGCCGGCAATATCCACATGACCCAGAATCTGACAATAATAACCAGCCAGGCGGACATCACGTATCTGCAGAACATTGTGGAGTATCTTGACGACATTCCAGCCTCCCACATCGAATCATACCTGTTTTTGAGCACCATCGAGGAGCTGGTCCTGCACACATCAAGTTCGATGCGATTACTCCACTCGGAGTACATGCGGGTGGCCATTGGAACAGAGGGCAGCACGCCGAGATCCCTCTACTGCGCCAATGGAGTAAACAGTTTACTTGGAATGGCAGTGAGCTATGTCCTGGCCGACGCGGACTTTACCAAAGAAAAGTTGCCTAAAGTTGAGCGGATGCTGAGTGATATACGACGCTCCTTTGATCGCCTGGTGAAGTCCACCTCGTGGATGGATGCGGCTACGAAGCGGAAGACCATTCAAAAGTCAGCTGAGATGAAAAGCTTTATAGGATTTCCCCCTTGGCTGCGAAATGCCAGCGTGTTAAATGCCTATTACGAGGGGGCGGAGGTGAATGCCAGCACCCACCTGGAGAACCTCATGGACTTCGTCCACTGGCAGATGATGGACAAACTGAACGAAATGGATAAGCCGGAGCCCATTGGCTGGGCCACTTCCCCTTCGAATGTGAATGCGTTTCATACGTTTCAATCGAATGCAATCAGTAAGTGCACTTTAAGAAAATCCCACTGTAAGTTTAGAAAACAATTGAATACATTTTCACAATTATACAAAGTTTTTGCTTGAATTGGCTTTTGTTCACTAAGTCTGACCACAGAGTAATGTAAATAAATCAAGATTGTTTGACGACTTTCTGAACTTAAGTGCTGCTGTGAATGAGTGTGGACAACACTTACTTGTGGAGTGCCTAATCCTGACACTATCTTCTTTTGCAGCTGTGCCCATTGCCATTCTGCAATACCCGTTTTACGACCTTGGTCTAGAGTAAGTTCGCCCAGGAATAGCACTAAGCACTAAAAACCGAGCACTGAGCACACAGATAGCCGAGCAAACAGACACCCAGGCACGTACCCGCACCCGCACCTAGCACTAATCCCCTCCTGGAATGGCCCTAACCCGTGTGTTGGTCTGTGTTCTCGGCAGGGCGCTCAATTACGGCTCGATTGGAACCATCCTGGGCCACGAACTCACACATGGCTTCGACGACAGCGGCAGGAGATTCGACCGCGCAGGGAACATGGTCGAGTGGTGGTCAAATAGGACCATCGACGAGTATGTCAATCGCACCGAGTGCTTTGTGGAACAATATAGCCGCTACCACCTCGCGGACATTGATGAATATGTGAGTACATGTGGCAAATTATAGGGAAACGTTGCTTATGAATAATTTAAATTTTTTCGTTATATATAATTCCTTTCATTTCAGATTGATGGCGAACTGACGCTGGGCGAGAATATCGCAGACAACGGCGGAATGCGGGAGGCCTATTACGCGTACCGCCTCTACGTGAAGGAAGTTGGACGCGAGCGGTCCAAGCTGCCCGGCTTGGAGCACTATTCCCACGAGCAGCTCTTCTTCATCTCGTTTGGGAATCTGTGGTGTGAGACCTACACGCCGGCTGCATCGCGATACGCACTCAGCGATTCCCATTGCCCGGGACAGATGCGTTTGCGGGGAGTGCTCTCGAACTCGGAGGAGTTTGCCAGGACCTTCAAATGCGCCCGAGGAACGCCCATGAATCCCGACCAGCCCAAGTGCCGCATTTGGTAGTGGGTGTGCTCGACGAATAAGCAATTGCAACAGGAACAGTGAAGTGATTTTTCTACCCGTTTGTACTTAAGCTAGCCATATGATTAGATCAAATATACAGGTGTCTTTTGCACGGTTCTGGATGCTGGCGCTATAAACTTAATGGTAAAACGCTTCTCAATCGAAACCCTCCGAGCTCGCAGCTCATAAGTAGGCTACGTTTTAATTGTATTAGCTAAGAAAGTTCATTGTTCATGGCATCATTTTGGGCTTTATGGAAACTTGCTACTTACGATCAAAAATACTTGCATGTGAATATTGTATATACTTTTAATTAATTACTTTTAATATACTTTCATTAAAATTACATTGAGTTGACACTTACAATACAGGTTAAAAGATTCGGACACGCACACATATACACTCAACAAAATGGGGAATTCGATCTTTGGTTGGTTGGTTCACGTTGTATTCGCACTCAAAACTCGGTGCTCTT
Organism: Drosophila simulans; assembly: GCF_016746395.2. Lineage (NCBI taxonomy): Eukaryota > Metazoa > Arthropoda > Insecta > Diptera > Drosophilidae > Drosophila > Drosophila simulans. Next base: position 23,247,251 of record NC_052523.2, on the reverse strand, counting down.
TATGTTTGCTTCTGTTCCACCTGAGCTTCCCGATCGCCGCACTGGTGAATCAGTTTTATTTTTTAATATTGCAGCTACCGCAGTGGTGATGTCTCGACGCACGATAATGGGTTCTATTTTATTAGAGGTGTAACGAGTAGGAGAGAACATGCATATGTATTAATATTTTATTAATTTGCGGATGGAAAATGGAATGCCTTTTGCAAGACATTCGATATGCCATATTCAATTATGCTACTTGGTATTTTTGTATCTGCAAAAATGCATCTAATGAATTCAGAACTTACCGCTCGCAAAGATGTCGCTCGTGGCTTTCGACGAGCGCTTATGTACGTGGTTGATGTGTTCATTCGATTGAGTGGAAGTGCTGGACCCGTTCCTTTGTTTTCGCCAGTTGTGCATGTAAACGAGAGGATAATGTTAGAAAATGATTAAAAGTCGAAAGCTAGTGAACGGGAAGAGATGCAGTTTGGTAAAATTCATGCGGTAGCGTGTTTGTGTGCTTGGTAATTGGCATGCAAGGCTAAGGACTATGGATTCCAGATGATCGCCAACTGGCTTTCAATGAATCAAAATCGCAACAATACGAATACGAAAACGGAAACGGATACTTAATGAAGGGTGTTGCACCTAATGCTTATTTTGGGTTTCCGGAGTAGGGCATCGCCGAATTGGCGATGGTACTTCGTGGTCATCTCACCGGAAGTTGCGGTCATGCGATCGGCGCCGCTCCGCAAAAGACGATTCAGGCAGCAGCAGCGACGCAGGCCCGGCATACGGTGCATCAGCTGGACGAATCCGCTCCTGAAACGGGCGTTCATGTAGCAGTAGATGATTGGGTTGTAGCAGCAGTGCGACATGGCCAGCCAGTGGAACGCGAACCACACATACGGCAGAGCATCCCAGTGGACGAACTCCTCGTCGTTCAGCAATAGCTATAGAATATGATTCGAGTGAATTGTTGATTTTTCAACGGAAACGTGGGTTACCTGCAAAATATTAAAGGGCAGCCAGCAGCTGGTAAACACAACCACAACCGTCAGCATCATCTTGACCATCTGCAAGTGGAGAGGAGGGGAGATTAATTTAAGGACACTGAAAGTCAAAATCTATTTATAGCACTACTGCGGTCGTGAAGCTTTTTTATGACTCAACGACCTTGACCTTCGTTTTCCCAGGCTGTTAAGCCGTAAAATCTGTTGTTTGCGTTTCCCACCATAAAAACATAAAAGCACCCAGTTCAAGTTTATTTATATAGACTCCCCTTTGTGGTCTATTGCAACATATTTTCATCGTAGCATCACGAGGTTTAAGAAATATGAAATATGGTTGCCTGGCAAGCAAATTTGACATTTGTGTAGCCTACTTTTAGACTGCGAAAACTTTCCCCTGCAAAAGACATCATAAATTTTACTTTCCTATTTGACACGCAAGCAACGTATAAAACTTTCCCTCTGTTTGAGTTTTTTTTTACCATTTCGTGAACGGAAAAACACCATATTTTAAGGATATCCTAAATCATTTCTTTAGGTGGATTTAATATCACATATACTATAAAAGTTGGCCAATTCAGAAGAGTTTGCATTGTTTTTCTGCAAGCAGATACAATCGACCTGAAACCGAATTGCGAATATGGTGGCTTAGTTTACTTTAACGATGAACTCAGTGGCCACGTCTCTTTAACGTGACTACCTGAATAAAAAACTAGACATAAAGTTTTACGGCCTGAAACAAAGGCATGATAAAGATTTAAGTTCAGTTTTCACATCTAAAGTCTCTTACACTTAAAAAAAATTATTTAGATAGTAAAAAAGTTATTTCGAAGCCTCATAATATGAAATGCTTAAGCTAATTGAGCGAAAATGCCCTACAAGGATTTTTAAAACTGAATTATGTACATCGTTAATTCTTTTTTTTTTAAGTATATAATAGGCATTAGCTTTTATGTTTTGTTAACAAGACAGACAAATGAAGCCTGTTGATGCAAGGGGCAATAAACGAATCAAATGCAAAGTCAGAGATGAGTTCTTAAAAGGCAGACTTACAAGTATATAAATTGAATCATATTTTCATGCAAATATTATGGCATAATCGGCGGGTAATGGGACTAAAAATGGAATCTTGCTCAATTTCAGGGGATTATGAACTGAATCCAATGTCGTTGTGGATGTGAATCTCGGTCTCCGACAATTTTCTGATGTCAGATGGGTGCATTTGGCGGCAGTTTTCCGCTGGGCCAGCTGGTAGTTGCATTTTATGAACCCGCCAAGTCGTTTTATTGGCCGCCTTTGTTGTCGGTCTATTCTCCCATTTCAGATGCAGTTTCCCGTTCCAGTCTACAGCTAAGCTGGGCAAACTGAACGAGTGCTCAACGCGGCCATTTGATTCGCTTTAATGGCTCGTTAGTTGGCCATCCAGCCGGGGAGTGTTAACAATGTCAACATTAAGTATACGCCGCGTTGTTGGACGTCAAGGCAGCAAGACGAGGAGCAAACACAGTGCGCCCAAGCAAGCTCGTAATGAATGTTTATACAAATATGTTCATGCTGTTTTTCCTCTTGACGCCTGGACACGCGTCTCCGCCAGCTGTGACCTTTGGCCCCAACATGTGTCCGCAGACGGATGAACTCTGGCCACAACTTTCCCTAACCCCACACTGGAATAAAAAGTGTGATTATTTCTTTAAAAATTAGGGTTGTAAAGTTGTTTTTTTTCTAGTGCATTGTGCACTGTGGGCGGAAACTGCAGCATCATCTGGCGTCTGGAGAAGTCTTTTTGCCTTGGCTGGCTGGAGTGCTGACTCTCCACCCATATGTCATATGTGCCGGCTATATTTTCAGCGCCTGCGGCTCCAGTTTCATCTTTATTTTGGCAGTTTGTTTTGGCCACCTGAGCGTGACAGTTCCATGACTTAATTGCCGGCTGCGGAGGCTGCCGGCATTAGCTGCAATCACAAGGCACTTGGCTTTTTCGGTGATTTGTTTTGGTTTTGAACCGGTTGCTGGATATGGCCGAGTCCGCCCATCAAAGTTTATGCCGCGTCTGGGCTTACATAAAAAATGAGCTCATGTTTGCGGCTCAGTACAGCCGTGTTGTAATTCATCAAAATGTTTTCGGATTCACACCCACAAAATCAAAGCGGGCAGCTTTTGGAACTGGGCCATCAAAGTCTTAGGCTGACAAATGAGCTTGGATTCGCCGAGTCTGCTTCAATGAGTTAGAAAGTGAGGGCTCCATTTCGAGTGGAATAGAAAGGTTGAGATGAGGTACCAAGCGGACTGTATTCCAGTTCCTTTCTCCAAAGTAATTCACTAATTAAATTACTGGACACGTCCGTCTCAGGCAAATGGTTCCTAATTCTAGGTACTTTTAGTTGAGTTTATTAATGAACTGTTGCTTGGCCAAGTTCTCATATAAGAATAGAAAATTCATCTTGTAAATATGTTCTTCTTTCAAAATGAAATCCCTAAAGGCATAACTTCGATATCAAGCTTTCTACGGCGCGTGTTTGTTTTGCATTTTGCCAGATTTAATTTATTTCCGTATGCTATTAATGCTCTTAAAGTAAACAACAAAAAAGGCGTGGTAACGTTTTTTTACATCTGCTTAGCCTAATGACATTGAAAGTGAATGGAGAGTAAGCCAACACAGTTTGCTGAAAATTAAAAGCAGAAAATTATATTCACAACGCTGCACAATGGAAATCTCTCTTTTGCGTGGGAGTAGAAAACCGGGTCCTAAAAAATGTGAAATAAAATAAACCGCGAACGGAAACTGGATCAATAAAAGCGTAGAGCGCCAATTTTTGAAGCTTACAACCATTAATCAATCCATTTCACTTATCGATTAGCTCGTGCCCCAAGTTATCTCGACCAATTCCCGGTAATAACAACTGACCCCTGGGCACCCGCATGTCTTACGATGTGGTAATTGAACCAGCTTTTAATTGCCTAGCAATTGCGAAAGTGCCAGAAAAAAAAGAAGCCAAGTTGGTAATAGTTTTGGTAATTTAAAAGCCACAACCCGAAAATCAGTCGATGTGCGCGCCCAACTCTTAAGTTGTTATCCGTGAAATGGCCAAAATCAACCGGTCATTAAACATTTCGCTCGGCCGACGGCCAAAACTAATCAGCAACTAATTTACACGGCAAATTACAGCACAAGTTTACAAAGTGTTGTTTAACTTTTGAATTCAATTTGAATGAATTATTTTAAGGTTCAAGATGACTTTTGTTAAAATTTTATTTCAGCAAAGCTATCAAAGGGTTGTGGATGCTTATTATTTATAATAACTTTAGTGGAGCAACTCAAAAGTTAAGAAGCTACTTATGTTAAAGCTGCGCTTTTACAGTTTCCTAAATTTGTGAACAAAATAAATTGGTTGCAATAAGCAAATGACCACCACAAAAAACCGTAAAAATCCAAAGTCATAAAAAATAATCCAATAAAATAATAAAAGAAAGCAAAACACGAAATGGGAGTAAACTGGGTGGAGTGCCAAATGGACTTTTGTTTGCTGCAATTATAGGCTATGCGATTTATAGTCCTAGGAACAAGGCTTGGATGCAGACTGACCATTTTCCTGAAGATTTTCCCTTGAGGAAAATGAATGCTACATTTCCCTGAGCTTCTGAATAAGCCATATTAGACGATAAAACCAACTTAAGTCAAAGACAGGAATATTTTGATGGATTTTGAGGAAAACTATGCATTGTTGGGTTGGTCAGCCTACTTTTTCTTTTACGACCTACATACATACATTATAATTAACCCAACGCCTTCGTTAGGTAGGGGGCGTGGCAGGAATACGCACATTTAATTATAGCGCCAAAGTGTCATAAACCTTTCAGCGTTGTCAATTAAACGAGAAAACCGAAAGTGCTATTCAGTCTCCTTTTTTTGCCTTTGACCTTTCGCAAGTGTTTCAACTGCGATTTATTGTGGGCGTGAAAATGGGAAACGTAAAAAAAAAAAACACACACAAGAGGAAACATCACGCCCACCGGATGAAAAGTAAAGGTCATGAAAATGTTGGCTTGGCCCACAGCATATATTTTTTTCTGGCTGTGAGGAGGAATGTTCGTCGGTTATGATAAAATAATGTATTTTCCAGTGTCAGCGCGACAAATCTCTTTATGTTTGCTTTGCTTTCTTGGACAAATTGAAATTTAAAGATTTTATTTTTCTCATAAATTGTTCCCCTTTATTTTGGCGTATTTTAAAAGCTCAATCATTCGCATTATTGTGAATTTTTGCTTTTGGGTTCTTCAGGATATAAAAAGTTAGAACTAAGCTAATACTGCAATAAAAATTTCATATCATCTGCATTGTTCTAAGTTTTGAAAAGGGGTCATGTATATGGAAATTATTGTTGTTTGAAGTGCAAATGACAGTTGTTACCTAAGCAAAGGGATATTTCCATCGAAAAGGAAAGTGCACAAATTTGCAACTAAAGAAACTTTTCAAATTTCCCAACTGCAAGCGGTCATGTCCGGTTTTTGGGCAGGATCTATAAAGTTTCAATTCATTGGCCATTCCTTCGTTTTTTCCGGCCAATTGCCCACTTGCAAAGCCCTGTTTATGGTCGTTCTGTTCTACAGCTTGTCCTGTTTTGGCCAGTTTGCCAGTTTATGAGCCAACTAGGAAAATCCGGCCAAAGAGAATGCCACATGTGTGGCTAACAGAATTAATTAGGCTTATTGAAGAACCTCTTGCTACCAAACTATACATTCACTTAGAACGTTCTAATACCTATACTAGACTATATATATTAAACATCAAATAACAAGCTTTACTAGTTTTTCTTAAATTCATATTTGATTTGTGAGAGGCTCTCAAACAAATCCAGCAAAATGTGTGCCGCAGGGCGACGCTTTGTATGACGGATTGCCATTGATTGCGCGGCCAAAAGCCGTTGGTAAACCTATAGTCATGGTAAAAACAACAGCAGCAGTTCATTTTTGGCCCAGACAGGCGGAAGCGAAGCATATGCCAGTGAAATATGAGGCTGGGAACAAAGGCAGACCGAATTTGAACTGAGCCCCCTGTAAAAATAGACGAAAATATATGGTTAACCCGTTTGGAAGATATATTTGAATGCCACCCCTTTAAATAACTTCAATTTAACATGTTTGTTTGAAAAAAATATTTATATATTTTATATATTAAATGTATAAATTGATTGTTGTACCCACGAAAGATGAATATTTATGTAAGCCCTGGTTTTTATATATCGAGCCTGGGAGCGTAATTTCAAATTCAAATTCATCTGAATTGTCTTAATTATTGCAATAAAAAGTAGGCTGATATGGGTTAAAGGTAGCAGCAACAATCGCGATGAAGTGAAAGTACTAGAGTTTGGCGAAAATGAGGGAAAGAAGCTCGGCCGGCAATGACAATGCCCAGCTGTCTGTATACTTAAGGCATTAAAACATCGTGGCAAAAAAAAGATTGAGATTAAAAAAATAAACAGAAATTCACAAAGAAAATGAAGCAAAGGCAAATTGGAGGGTTTCAAAGCAGTTGGTAATGAGAGGGGAAAAACCGGAGCAACAGTTTGTCATGAACAAACTTCAGGCGAACGATCTTCCTGCCCTTTTCCTGAAAACTTGTAAAAAAAAAGTTTTAAAGTTTTGGCACACTTTCCACCGCAATTTAGCTGAAAGTTTAAATGAAAACTTAGCCAAGAAACGATTCACATTAATTATAAGGATATAAATTGGTGGTCAATTGTGTTCTTTGTTTCTATTGAACCACAGAAATGATTAAAATCTATAGAAAAATAAAACAAATGCAAGAAATTAATATTTAATTTGTTCACTACCCCAGAGTTCAACTACCCTTTTCAAGAACTTAATTAGTTTGAGGAAAATTATCAGCTAGGGAGTTTCCTTGGCTACTAAGTACCATTCAGCTTAGAGAGTGTGAAATGAAAATATCTCTGTGTTTTTTTTTTTCGTAATTTTGTCACCGTTGTTTTTTTATTTGTGCATAACGTACTTAAGCCTAGTATAATTAATGTATATGTATTTATATGTATGGAGCAAGTCAGGCCCCGCTAAATCATCTTCTGCTACAAATCATCATCATCATCATTCGCTCTTCCGGGCGCCAGATGAGGTTCCCATCCAAGGAACCCGCACTTGTCGCCTATTAGCTAATAGAATTTTCCAGGCAGGGCTGAAGGTTAGACTCTAATTCAGTTGAAGGTGAAAAATGTACAGATGCAAAAAGATGGATAGTCAGAGTGAGTGGAAACGGAAGGATGGAAACGTATTATGTACAAAAGTCGTGGGCGAAAGCGCCGCCCCCTTGTTGAAAAGGAGTGATGCAAGTCTGAGATAATTCAGGGACACATGGTGGTCGAAGATCGTGAGGTGGTTAATGTGATGTGGATGATGTGGTACTCAAATGAGAGAGTTTGGGGGCGTGTCAACGACAGGACTAGTCAGCAGCTTGGGCCGAGTTCGAAGTTCGCAATTTTGAGTTCACGATGGGTTGAAGATCCATTTAGTAGGGTCCGGACTTTCCAGGTGGTCCGTAGTTGCTGGACGGGGCCGAGATGGAGCCGCTGTCTCCACCAGTGAAGCCACCATCGCCGCCAGAGGTGTAACCATTGCCGGTGTTGGTCTGGGTGAAGCCACCACCAGTGGAGCCGGAGATTCCTCCAGAAATGCCGCTGGAATCCTTCTGGGTCTTGTACTTGATGAAGTACACCTCGGGCTTCGATGGCTGCGTGGGTGCGGGCGTGGGGATGACAATGTCCTGCTGATCCTCGGGCTTCTTCACCAGCACGTAGACCAGAGTCTTCTCCTCGTTCTGAGGCTGCAGGGGAATGACCGGAGCCTGGTACGATGGTGGCGATGGGGCCTTGATGAAGATGATCTTGTAGTGCTTCTGGGACTGGCCAATGGGCAGGTTAGGGCGCTGGCGCACTTCTTCCTGCTCTGGTGGTGGCACGTGCACGTAGATGTGCTTCTGCACCAAGGTGGTGCCACCACCACCACCGCCGCCGCCTCCGAATCCGCCAATGCTGCCACCTGTGGGTGAATAACATTATGTTTTGTTAAATTGAGATTACAGTCGCAAGTGAGGCCACGCACCTCCGCCGAATCCTCCACCGGAGCCGCCTCCGAATCCACCGCCGAATCCACCGCCTCCGCCTCCACCACCGCCGCTGCTGAAGCCACCGCCTCCGCCGCTGCTGAATCCTCCTCCGCCGCTGCTACCGCCGAATCCACCACCGAATCCTCCGCCGGAGCCGCCGCCAAAGCCGCCGCTGGAGCCACCTCCGAATCCGCCGCCAATGCCACCGCCAATGCCACCGCCGGAGCCACCGCCGCCACCAGGACGGTTGTAGTTGTATCCGGCTTCAGGACGAGCGGCGGCCAGCGCCAGGCAGGACATTAGGATGAAGGCTTTCATGGCTGAACAATCACGGTTTATGGATACTAGATGGGGATTCACGGCTTTTTCGTTCACAACGCACACACTTTAGCACTCGGCACTATGTCACAGTAATCCTCGGTCTGTGGTTTTGTGTAGATGCAATGATTTTTTGTTTTTGGGAAGAACAGAAACAAGACGGGGATTCAGTTATACGGTTTGGGTTAACTCAAAGCTTTAAGTGCCTCACGTTGCTATATCCTCGGATTGCACTCGGCTGCTGTTTATTAGACCAAATCAAATGCTTCACTGACGAACCACTGCAGCCGCATCACCAATTTATACAGAAATCCAGCCAGATGCACAGCACCACTACCACAATATCAGCAGTTGTTGTAACTGCGAGAGGGTCTCCGTTTCGGCTTGGGTTTTCGTATTTTGTTTTTTGGTGATGGTGATGATGATGCGACTTTGCTTTCTGGGCACTGCGCATGCGTGGCGAGCAGGCCAATAATGAGGCGCTGTCTTGGCCATCTGTCTGTGTCTCTGTCTGCAAAAGTATCTGTATCTTTAACTCGCAGCTTGCTTGTATCTGTGGGGTTACCGTCTGCCTGTCTGTGTGGGATGGCAAGTGAAACCGAAATTACCGCACAATCAACTTATTACAGCACCGCCGATTTCCCGCTGTCGGATGTGGATGTGCTGGAGAGCACTCTCTCTCTCTCTCTCTTCGAGCTCCTCGTTTTGGCCACACATTTTGGCCAAGTCGAGACCCAGTGTCGTGCACTTTCGCTCTCATCGCCGCTGGGCTGCCGCTGCTTTTGCCGCTGCTGGGTTAAAACCGATCCCTCACTTCAGCGTCAGCTGGCCTGGCGAACGGAGGCTTTTCTGGGGTCGAATTTTGGAAAATTTCTGCACGCTTCTGCTCTCAACGAAAGTGAAAATCGCAGGAAAACTCCCGATGCGCTCGCAGTCTCTCCACTCTGCAAACAATGGCAATTTCGAATATAATTTGATGACTGTCTGCGGATCTCTGGGCTGCCTTTGTGTTTTCTTTTCTAGGAGGGGGCCCAATTTCCCTGCCCCCCTCGCACGACAAATGCGAATACGTGCCATGATGGATGAGATGACTGACCGAATGAGTGTGATTGTGATTGTGACTGCGAGTGTGTGTAAGTGTGCCACTGTGCGAGTGCTGCGATCCGTAGATTCTCCGTATAGATAACGATAAAACTGGGTTGGCCGTGTCTGGTGTGCGAAAGTAATTGCCAGGCGGGATAGTATTTATTGTCAGACATCCTTGGCGTTCGAGCCATGGCAAATAAATCACAAATAATGTTGGCTCTGGATGGCGTTTGTTTTTGAAACCAAAATGGGTATGGTGCATAATGTGAGGTTACCAGATTTTGGCTCACAGTTGCATATTTCATACGACTTAAAACATATACTTTGCTGTGATAAAGTATGTTGCAAGTTTGCACTTTTTGTTGAGTAACAAACAAGTATTTTTTAAGAATTAACTACATACGTTTCTATGATAAATTGCTTTTGTTGAAAAAATCTAAAAATATAAAAGATTTCTAAAATCATTCTGCGTACGAATGAATCATAGTTTTTCAGTTGCAATTAAATCTGTAATTTTTTGTTTATTTTATTACAACTATTACGCACTAATGGCTCGTTGAATTGATGTGTTGCGTAATTCAAACTTGTAAACAAAATAAAATTCTGTTAATCTTAACACGTAACGTTATTAAAGCCAATCAACTTCGTTCCACTGCCACTTTTCGTATTCAGACGGCTAATTGTGTTAAGTTTAATGAAGTGGTCCATGTCCATCAGTTCGAGCCAACTCAACGTTCAATGAACCGAATACAGAGCAGAGAAAGGTGACAGAGAGTGTAATTCGAGCCAACACTTATTCAATTAGATGTCAGTTTTCGGGTCAGCATTTTTATTGTACGATTCGATGCGATTTTTAAATTTTTTTTACGGCGGCAGCTTCAAATGAAAAAACATCAGCAGGGCATGCCAACATAAAGACATAAAAAATGAAAGAAACATATGTAAGGGGAACTAATTGGTGCATAAAATAATCCCTGGGTGGTACAGTAACGACTCAAATAAATATAGAAACATACAGTAGTTGACATATGATTAACACTTTTATGCCGCAAACAGTGCTTACCTCTGAAATCAATAAGTTTATTTCACTTTTTGACACATCACAGTTTTGTTTGACACTGTTTTCAAGCCCACTCGATTACTCATATTTCTTGCGGCTAATGGAATGAGCATTTCTCCAATCCTGGTAATTAAATTCGAGTGCTCATGAATCACGGCAATTCATAAACGACACTTGACAAACGACTTTGTGGCTTGGGTGTGTGTAATTACCACCTGGTGGGGGGTGGGGAAACACAACCCAGCTCCGCCTTTTGATGCCCGTGAGGATGTTGGCTTAAACTCGCTGATGCTCGCGCTCTTAGGAATAATAATAATAAAAATTAAAACGCAACTGCAGTCAGCTGTCAGCCGGGCAGTGTTTCCTATTGCGATTTCACCTTGAATCGCTCTCAGCGGTTGCATAACCGAAGAAAAAAGCTAAAAAAGGCTTTTCTTCGGGCCAAGTTGAGCCAGGAGCAACTGTTGCCATATGCAAACACTGTCTTGGCTAACGAGCGTCGAGCGATTTTTCGTGTATTGACAAACTCGAGGCTGCAATAAATTGCTCGGTCTGGGAAACGAAATCGAATTCAAAGAGCCAAAAGAGCCGAATTAAACCGAATTCAAAGCCTGGCCAACAGCACCCGCCACCGAGGAGCAACCAGTGGCCATTCAATTTGCATCTCCGCTGCCTCCGAATGTCACTCGACGGATGGGAATGCAAATCGGAGCTGCAATCCAAGTTCGAGTTCACATCTGAGTCCACGAAAAGCGGTCGCCTTGAAATGCACACGTTTCTTGAGTTCGCATTTCTAAGATACTCTTAAAAATCAGTTTAAATGTGTAATGTCATACCTTGATGAGCTAGAAAAATTATTCTCTTTAAACTGGCATTCAAATAATTTTTAATATAAAAAAAAATATGCCCAAAAAACCGTAAAATATAGTATTTTACATATCTATTTGATTTGTGTTCTAACACTTATTGTAATAATATGGCTTAAGCCAATGAAACATTTTATTTAACAAATATTTAAAAAACGGATTTTAAACCAATATAATGAAAAAGGGTATTCGTTAGCTTAAGGGTGAGTATGCGCTTTCCTTTTCCCCAAAACTAAACGTTTTTCATTCAACTTCCGAATGCCGCTGGGAAAATAGCGCCAAAAGCGCGCCGATCGCCAAAAGGCCAAAAAGAAACCGCAGCTGGCGATAAATCTCACGCTCAACAATGCGGCTAAAAATAAGCGGCTAAAAGCAGCGGTCGACTGTGGCTGCCAAACACAGTCGATGGGGGGCACAATGCCTTGGGGACGATAAAAAGCGTTTAAATTGGAGTAAAGTCAACTGTGTGAGATTTAGTGTACTGGAGTGCTTAACTCAGTAAGTTGTAATGTGGGACGTAATTTGAATGCATTTCAAAGGCAGGGAAATTCAAATATTAGACAAATGGATGCTACGCTTAGTTTGAAATAATCCAGCAATTTATTCTTGTATTTAAAAAAAATATACGTAACAGAAGTAACATTAACAATTTCGTTTAGCTAAGGTTAATGATCACTGTTCGTTTTCAAGTAAGAATTTTTTTTATTAAAATTAATACCGACCACACAATTTATTTCGACACTAAATTTCCAATATACGTTGTAAATAAACTCCTGACATGTATCCATTTCTGAGTAGCAGTAATTAAAATTTCGTGCAGCTACAAAATCATTTGCATATGATGTGTGAACCCACAAAATGTCAGGGGGAAATTTGTTTACTCAGGCATTCGAACATGCATATCTGGGATTCCGATGACTTGAACTTTGCTCACTGTGCCGACGCCTCGGTGGGCGGTGAAACAACAGAAAGTTGCATAAAAGATACAAAGATGCAATACCTGCAGTTTGACACTGAAAGATAAAGCTCACGCAATTGAGAAAAAGATGGGAGCATCCCTGGCAAGTGGCGGATTTTTATGATTTTGGGGACCGAGTCGGCGGGCGGCGGATGATGGGTAGGAAGTCGGCGAAGACGACGACAGTTGTTGCTTCCTGCATCCATTGTCGCTGGTTTTTACCGGCGGCATCATCCCGCTCGCCAGCACCTCCTCCTCCTCCTCGGTTTTCCATCTCCAGTCTGCCCAGCAACACTTCCTGCTTGTTAGGCAAACGGCAGCGTGCAAATTTTTTTTTATTGTTGTATGCGATTTCTGTGTTTAGGCTTTTTGCGTTTTTCTCTCTGGCTTTTTTGTTGTATTTTTGGTTTGTGCAGCCGACTGAACGGTTTCGCCGTTTTTACATTTGACATTTTTGGTGTTGCTTCAGCTGGTGCATGTTGCATGCGGCAGCGGTGTGTGTTGTATGTTGCCGCCGGCGCGTCAATTGCATCTTCCATCTGTCCGCGATGCTATCGCCGCATCGGAGCATCGATTCGCGATCTGCAGACTTATTATTTATTTTATGTTCGGATGTCCAACGGCTCGAGATGTTCAATTCAATTGAATTTGTTGCTACTCGAACTCTTCTGCCGGCGCAAAAGTTTCTGCTCGCTCACTTTTAAATGCTAATTAGTGTCAACGACTTTTTGCCACAGAGTTGGCTTTTATTTTTTGGCTTTTCGCTTAACGGTTTGACCATTTGGCAATTCAAGCAACGCGGCAAATTGTCTAAGGTCGCCGGCAAATGAAAATGTTAATGTCTGATAGCGAATGGCCCATTCGGAGTGGTTGGCAGTCTTGTCATTAACCTTCATTTGCAGGCGGCAATTAAAAGTTGGTGCGTGTATCTGCATAAACTTTTGCCCATTGTAACTAAATTGGATTTGGATTTACAGATGTCTACCGCAGCTATCACTTCGAAATTGGATTAAACAACTGGTAACCCAAGCAATTTATTTGAGAGGTTTAGGTTTTTTCCACACAAGTTTTTTTTAAAAACCTACTTGTATAACAATGCACAGATTCTTTGAAATGCGAAACCAAACGAATTAAGTAAAAACATATTTTACCTTCAATAAACTTTAAGCCCAGAGCTCAGCGACTAAATATTTCACAAGTGCAAAAAAGCCGCATTCGTTTTCTTTCCATTCCACTCCATTCGACCTTTATCCTTGCAACTTATGGCTTCCGTTTTAGAACCCACAAGAAGTTGTTAATTTAATTGCAACACGTTGCAATGTCGGGCAGAGCTGCAAAACACTTTCACACCTGCGGATCCCTGTTTCTTGTGCCCTGCAATTTCAAATTTGCATGACTTTTAGCAATTTTTTCTTTAATTTAGAGTAGCCGTTTAATGGACGCAATTTTAGTGGAATACCACTCAGTTACAATTTGCTGAGTAGTGTTATTGCACCGCATTTCGGTGCCTTTGACAAATGGAAAAGTCTTGTCAAGTGCAGAACATTAATCATCTGCCACCTCTCGCACATACCCAACGCATTTCACCTATATCACTTTTGAAGTTGCAACTTTGGCTGCATTTCTGGCACCGCGGAAGAGTAACTGTGAAGTTCAAAGTTGAGCAGGAGTTACTCCATATGGATTCGCAACAAGGGAGATTAGTTACGAAGCTAACTCTCAACTTAATTCCCGAATAAAAATCAAATTCACACCTATGAAATGTGCACAGGCACAAATGCAAAAGAGGCCATAAAACGGGCGCACAACGTGGCGTATGCGTAATTTTACAAATCAGGTGCAATTCGAATGAATCCTAAAACTGAATGCTGCCGAGTTTGCAGAAGCGAAAACGTGAGAAAAAAAAACTGCCGACTTTGATTGTGCGCCAGTCTGCTCTTAATGCATATCGTAAAAGTTTACCTAATGAAATAATTAAAACCAACAGCGATGCACAGTAAAAAATAAAAGAGAGCAGTATAAAGTGGTTTACATCAGGGCTTTCAAAAATATCTGCATTTATCTCATTTTAGTTAACAGAGAAAACTAGAGATTTAATATATGAACAGCATATGTATTAAATTTGAAACCAAATATATGGCATACAACTTTTGAATGTTCCTTATTTTGTGCATTATATTAGGTGAAATAAATCATATTTTAACAAATTGAAGGATGTGCCCTCTTCGTCATAAAAATGAGTGAGAAAAGCACATTGTATGCCAATAAGGGCATGCCGCTCACTTGGATTTGCATGTGCCAAACTTTTATTGCATTTGGATTGCAATTGATTCCCTTGCCGCCGAGTGGAATTTCAAATATCTGCGGCTCCCACCCAAACTGAAGTACATATAACTGAAATGGAGGTGAAATCTGGGGATTGGAACTGAGTTTATAATGCCAATTGCGGTGTAATTTATGGTTGCGGTGGGAACCGCGGGGGTTAAATTGTGTGGGATCGCGGTCATTGAGGTTGATTTGTTTGTTTGTTTTTTAGTTTTTGGGGTGGAGACAGCAAATGCATATTAAATGAAAATATCTTTTTGTGTGGCATATTAAGAGGTTTTCCCCCAAATCAGCGGAAATCGCTTTGTGTTTTCTCTTCATTTTCATTTCTGCATTTCCTGGGCGCAATTTTTCATCATTACGAGTATCTGTCCATCAGCAGCTGCACGTGCCCCAAAAACCCGGAGACCCGAAGAGACGAAGAAAAGCCGCCGAGAAAGGGAAAAACGTGCGAGTCTTTCGGCCATCGATCCAAAAATGGCAGCCACATTCGCATTTGCATATCTGTCGAAATATTCGTAATTCATCAAAGACATCCCCATACACTGCTCGATACGTGGCCAGTTCCTCTGGACGAACTCCGTGCAATTTGGCAAGAAGATAATGCAAATGGTCATTAAGCACAGAGTCGGATTCGCAACTTTATTGGCCGGCTTATGCAATTGGCCAAGTCTTCAGTCTTGCGGCTAGAAGAAACCACAATTATTTAAATTGCACTGTCGAAGACGTAAATATGCGTGAGGTGTTTGGGATTCCTTTTACTTTTCGGGCGGCAGATAGTTTTGTATCGCCGTATCTTTGTATCTTTCCATTGTTGCGTGCGGCAGCGGAGTTAACTTCAAGTCTTTTGCAATCCTCTGCAGTCTCGATTTGTCTTCTGGAGATTTTAGAGCTCCCAAGAAGTCAGGAAAATAGGGACAAATCTTGAAAAACTTCCTCAACTGCTCTCAAGGAACTCGTAATTCGGTTAAGCTGGTCTTATTCAATTTCGATTGAAAGCCGACAACTTTGGCAAAAGTAATTGAAGTTGACAGCCAAGTTTAAAGCAGCTTCCTTCACACAAACAAAAGTCAAAACATGAAATCATATTTTGCGTAAATGGGTTTCAGTTTTCACACTTTGGCCAAGAGCACAAGGCCTGAAATATAAACCAGTAACTTGGGGTCACAAGATTGATTCAAGGGACTGATGGCCTGCGGGGAGTGAGAGTTTATGCCAGGGGAAACACGAAATTGTCAAGTTAAACACGGCCGAGGCTGAAAACTTGTTCAAATCAATTAAGGGCATGGAGCGAAAAGTGAAAGAACGACCGACAAATGACAGTCAAACCAAAGAGAGTGGTCCATGGGACCATCGGCGGATTGGTTACGCAACCCGGTTCCAGGATGCAATGGCCATCGAGTTATGAAAGATGAGACGAGACCTCTGCCGTCAATTGGAATGGCGCGATAATCAAGGCGATTTATGGTGACTGCAAAACGCGTGGCAACGCGCCAAAAAGGATGACCACCATGGACCGGCTCTCCAATGGAAGGCAGCACCCCCAGCTCCTAAATCCGTGACCATATCGCCATGGGAATCCTCGGCGCCACCACCCCCAACCCCAAATCCTCCGTAACCGATTGGGTAAGCGCAAATTGAACCCAAAGATAAATGACCAGTCCACAAAGAGATTGAGATTCCCATCGGAACTGGCTGGCTAACTTTCGCTTTTAGGCACTGCCATCCAAGATGAAGACGCTGCCGATTGAAGTATTTTTTTAACGTCACATGCAGTCACTCGTAATTAATCTGAAACTGCAACTTAAATGGTAGTGCACAGTTCGGTCTTCTTTGTATTTCGTTTATAAGTCGATTAAGCATTAAATAACAATTAGGAATAATTCATTATTCGTTGTACTTTCAATTAAATAGCGTAATTTGCCTTAATTCATTGAATGCTGGAATCTGCTGCTTTGGTTTATTCAATCAGCATGCATTAAATTTTTACTACCCTATATGTACATAAACAATTTATATCTACCTAAATTTAATCAATTACTTGTAAAATAGTTTTCTGAACTTATATATTTTTAAAATTTTTTTAAATTTATTTAACTCTGTAACAAATATTTTTCTGCATTATTATAGAGTATCTACGATTTGCTGAGACTTTGCAGATCACATTGCGGTTTGTATTCATGCAAAGTAGCCGGCGTTGCTTGTTTTGCAGTTGTTGTTGCTGCCGCTGGTGTTGTCATCATTTCCATTTTAGTTGTTAAGACAACCCGAAACCGCTTCAATTGGCAGTGCAAATATTAACGAGCGAACGTGTCCGAGATGTTGACGATGGTCGGCGGATCGGGGCGTTCACGATTTCGTATGCAATGTGGTGATAATTGTCCCTTGCCAAAATGACTTCATCGTAAATGCGGAAAAGATAATCAATGGCCCAAAGAAAGAAGAGTGAAAGGGACTTATCAGTTGTTGCGTAACCACCGAAAGGAAAAAAGGGTAAAGAGCGATCGATTATTCTGTGGCAAGGCCAACTCGTTAAGGCCCAAAATGAAGGCAATTTAAACACCTCTAAAGCGTTAAATCCCAAGTCAGTTTGCCACTTGAAGGCACACGCACTTTTGATGCAAAACGGATGTGGGGCACAACTTTGCGTGCTCAATTTGTGAAAAATTTACAAGCATTTGGCCAGTTTCCTTGGAGTTGGGAGATATATATCTGCGATCTGCAGCAACTGCCCCGCCCCTTAATCATCGCCAGATGCTGCGACTCACGCACTTGACACGCGGCTCGATTAGAGGGGCTTATGAAAATGGCGCGAGACACGAAAAGGTCACTGGTGGAACTGGTTTGCATCCGGAGGCTGGCGATCCGCAATTCGCGGATTCGCAGCAGTTGCAAATGGGACCGCAAGTGGTCGCATTCACGAGCTGGCCGCTTTTAACCTTGCAGACCTTGCCACAGTTGCAGCCAGCCAGTTGTAAGTTGTAAGTTGTGGGTCTGCCAGTTGGCAGTCGGCGGAGTCCGCAAAAGTGTCTGGCCAAGGCGAAGGAGGCGCACCCGGCGAAGTCTTGGCAAAGGGGCTCAACATTTAACCTTTCGAATGGGAAAACGTGTCAGGAAATGCTCTGGCATAACCACCACGGACCCAAGGCTCAGTTTGGGGCACATTCGTCGGTACAAGATACTTGCACTTTTTTTTCTTCTTTCTCAGATGAATTTGGCCACGACTTCGCCCTCCAGGAAGAGACGAATAGAAACGTGGGCAGAAATTGACCAGGAAAGATAGCTTTAAGCATTTAATACTTGTAATTTTTCATGTTAATACCCATAAAATAATAGTAAAGTCGAATTGGTTACATTTAATGGCAAATCTTCGGTTGGATTTAATCTGGTACTTACTGTACGTTCGATACGACATTGACATTTGGGTAACGTTTATATAAATTTTATTCTTCTTTAATTTTAAAAACTTCAATTAGTAAATTTAACGTTCTTTCGTATAGCTTTACATTTTTAAAAACAACAACTAATAGGTATACCCAAAAGTTAAAACCAATGTGTGGGCCATCGCCGGTGGCATCTTCTTTGCCCCTTGGTCATATAATTGTGACCATGTGACCATATAATTGTGCGAATTGGGGCGTATTTCAGGGATGCATCCGAGCGGCAATGCGATCCACCGAATTGTGCAACCGCAACTGCAACTGGACATCCCGGTGGCTTGTTGTCGCGAAAGTTTTACGCATTTATGCTAATCGCACCATAATCGAGGCACCCACTAATTGGCATCCTCACGAGTACTTTAGCCACATGAATGTATCTGTATCTGCATCTACTTGCATCTGATATGCGTGCCTCTGGGCGAATTGGTGTGGCTTGTGCTCGCCTTTAGTCATTACTATCCCGAACACTCAGCACCCGCAAATGCTCACGTTTTAATTAAGCGAGTGGAGGCGCCACAATGCTGGCCAAAAGGCATCAGCAAATGTATCTCACGGATATGCATGGTCGTGTCGTGGTCCGCCGGCGGTTGCCAGCTATCTGGTTTTCGGTATCTGTATCTACAACTTATATGCAGAACCGTTGTTTACTTTTCGGGAAAATCGAGCCGGGAGAAAGTGCTTCACTTTCGCAAGCTTCTTTCGCACATTTTCACATTTCATTGCAGACGGCTGGCCAAAGAAAAACAAAATGAAACCATTTTCCCAGCCAATTTTACTCTGTTTCTTTCTGTTAAGCTATCCTGTTAACATCTTCCATTACAACGAAATTCAATTCCGTTTTCGAGCTCAAGTTGCGGTTTTAATTTACTCGATCTGACAAGAGATTTCGAGGTTTTTAGGCACTTTTGTCTTATTATTTTAATTATACATTAAGTTTCTTATAACTTAAAGCTAACATATCAAAATTTTGATCTTCATATAGTTTGAGCTGCAACATTGCACTTCAATCCCCATTGCGTCTAACCCACTGAACTTCAGCCATCGTTACCCCAATATTGTATCAACTCTATCGTTTAAGCCAAATATGTAAAAAAAACGGGGGAAGCCCTTAGCACGCGACATTTCCGTACCTGGCAGACAATGGGGCAATTGTGGCAACAGTCGCACAGACGACACCTTAATAGCTCCATGGCTCCATAAAACGGGGCAACAATACCCATAAAGGCACCCACGCACTCGCTCCGGCAAAGACAATTGCTCGGGGAGCGGAAAAGGTCGCAGATGCTGCGACATGGTCCAGGTCCGAGCCATGATATGGCCATATTACTTTCGCCATGAGAACCACTAACAGTGGGATGCGGGTTTGTCCAGGGGAGCCGTGCTCATGCCTTTATTTGCAGTCGGGATAGAAATGATATTTGCAGTGGCGCTGTTTATTTGCAAATGGCATGACAACAGGCGAACTCAAACTGGCGGCAAAAAGTCACACAGTCGCAGTCTCTGCACTCGAAATATAATATATAAAAAATATGTTTTAAAAGGTTTATGTGCGAGAATGTTATTTACCCTACCAAATAACAAAACTGTTTACATATCATTCTTATATTTCTGAAAATTATTACGAAGCTTTAGTCGTACATTGCGATGTGTTCCATCAAAAAGGTTAGATATTTTATATACTTTTTGGTGGATTTTATTTTTATTTTTAGCCCGAACTGCTTTTGTTGCCATGTTTTCGGAGCCCACAAGCCAGCTGCTGAACTTTTCTGCAGAGCACGACGTTCCGAGCTCCACTTAAGGCCACAAATCATTTTGCGGCAGTTGGCATGGATGGGATCGTATCCGATGGGATGGTATGGGAATGGAGCTGGAAATGCAGCTGGGAAGAAGGTGGTGTGTGGCAAGGGATGCAGATATAAAGTTGTTGGGAACGAGAGCCACACTCGTGCGCCTCCAGGGATCCAGATAGGGATTGCTCCGCATGTGAGAGCCAGTGTATGTGTGCCTTGGATATTACGACACTTGGCGAGCTGAAGATTTATGCCGCAATTACCGCAAGTGTAAACTAATTACGAGTTTAAAGTGCCAACTCAAAGATAATGGCAGTCGACAACAGCAGCAACAATGAGGCAAGAAGTAACAACAAAACGAAGGCAAGTTAACGTTAACCCGCTTCGCCGCTGCTACTGGTCATTAAGAGTTGACCATTAACAGTGGCTTATCAATTTGAATTATTTCTGTGCGGGATTTCCTCGTGTGGTTCGATGGGTGAAATAGGGAAGCGTTGGGCTCGAAAGTACGGCCAGCATCCCCCTCCCCTTTCTGGGGGATCCGCTTTAATCTAAATTGTTCGTGTCTGCCATTTCTCAAGTCCGACACCAGCTACCTGTTGGTTTCCATTTGATTGCTGCACAGAGGAAAATTCCGAACAACATTTATAACTTTTAAAGAGGTTTACTCAAATGTTATATAACGGCGGCCTATTTACCATGAGTTAAAAATACTGCGCGGTTTAAAGTATAAGTAAATAATTGCTAGAGATGTTGCACTTCATAAATTGAAACTCGTCAGGGCATTTTTATTGTCCACCTGATGCTATCACCCGGCCAGCAAATGAACACCACAGCTGGAGTCGGAGGCGGGAGAGACTCCCATGGAGGGTGTGGGCCTGCGGATGAATAAAAGCCCGGCAGGCGATGTTCACGTTTTAATTACAAGCTGCTCAGTTGGAAGTCTGAAACACGGATACACGAAAACGGGCTCAAAGTGCCGCGAATTACACATTTTGACTCCCTGGGCAGGCCCAACTGATGATCTTGCCACTATAACAACTATAACGAGTGTTGAACTTTTCAGTAGTATTTTAAATGAATTAGCTTTAATTTATCTAAGTCTGCGTTAATTTGCCACTTCCAATTATTACGCAACCAGAGCTGAACTTTGACTCGAATGGTTCACCATCCTTGGTCAGCTACAAATTTGCATTATCCAAATGCTGTCGACGACGGGTTAGCTTGTTAGCTGACTCTCCCATTCATTTGTAGCCACGCCATACGAGGCGTATACGCAATGTGACAAAGTAGCAGCTGCAATTTGATGCGGTCGTATAGTTCTAACATTAATGAGCAGCCCCATTGATTTGCTCAATGACTGCGTGATGGTAATATAACTAGGTTGTGTATGGCTACACGTTAAAAAACATTAAGCATAATTTCTTGGCGATAAGATAATGTAGTCTAGCTAATTTTTAAATGATTGATTCCTTATTTTTTAGAAAAAAAGCCACGAATATATATTTTTATTATAAAGAACTTAAAGAACTTTTGTCTGCAGTGTAAGCAAATGAAATATAGTCGTTAAGTTCAAGTGATCATCTCCATTAGGGGCACTCGTCTTCGAGTCCGAACATTTTTAGTGCGTCACTGACACAGATTGCACCCAGTCGACATTCATCGGAGTTGAATGCAAGTCCGAACCTTTCACTTTTGTAGAATAAACTTGTTCGGGCGCCAAACAAACAAACAAACCACGCCGACAAACAAGCACAAACAGACAGACAGGTGAGGGGCAAAAACAACGGCTGGACAAGATGTTTTCTCAATCGACAGCAGATGCAACCACAATTACCGGACAGCTGTCTACCAGCTGCAGCTACCAACGCGTTTTGTTTTGGCCACAAGCTGCTCTTTCTGGCCAACAAATGACAGAGCATTCTCCTAGTACCATAATTAAACCTCATTTGCATCGGTGTGTAGCGGCATCAATACTCTTTGACTTTGTCCTTTACGGCAACTACAGTAACCGATTTGAAACCAATTTACATACACGAACTGTCCTCTCACCTTGTCTATGCTTAATTTACGAACATTAATTGGCTGATTTATGGTCCTGAGCACCGCAAAGCTCCTGGCCATTGAACCACCAGCACATTCAGTTTTATTGATTTAAGCCAAAATTCACCGAATACGAACAGGCTGATAAATTTTATAGTCGAGGGCAAACAGTCCAAATGAGCTGCCCATAAAGTCGATGGTTAATGATAATGTCTTTCTACTTGTTTGTTCCATAATTAATGGACTGCACGCTTCATTATGTAATAGTCCAACGATCTGTCCACAAGACTGCGAACAAATAGTAGACTCTTGCATAATTAATGCGGAATTTGGAATCCAACATTTGGCTAGGACTCATCAAATATTTGTGAGAGTAATGAATAAACCATGTTGTAAGGACAAATATATTTGTGGAGGTGTTGCTTAACTATTTATTCGAAAAATTTCAACCGTTTTAAATTTGAATTTTTAAGGTATATTTATGGTCTCTTGTTTAAACAATCTGGCATTTAAATTTACAGCTCTTTTTTTCTTTGGGCAGTTAAGTTCTTTAACGTGCAACTGAGATGCCTAAAGTATTAGAATTGCACAAGAAAACATTAAAAATATTACTGGTTGCAGTCTTTATATTCCAAAATTGTGTATATTCTTACATTGTTATAACGTGCTGACATTTACACGCATTGGAAAAAATAAAATGAAATCTTTGTGAGCTAAAGCAAAGTTTCTGCATTTCTGCCAAGTTGTTTCCTGCCATACGCAGATGCAGAAATAGACAGCAATAAATTGGGCGTAAATAAATCAATGACATGGAAGGGCTCGAGTGTTACCCATCCGGTGGTCCGTGCATCCGCAGAGGGAACCGGAATCGCAGCTGGAGGAGATCCAAGATCCGAGCGGCGAGATAAACAAATCGCACGAAGGGGAGACTAATTGCAGCCTGTTTGCGGAGTGGTTGCTTCTGCAGCTGCCGGCTCTGTGGGTTTTATCTTTTAATTTGCCACAAAACGCACAAAGTGCACTCAACACTCGGCACTCCGCAGCGTGTGTGGGTGTGCACAGTTGTATCTGATGGGTGTGTGTGTATGTTAGCCGGCTGTGCGGGAAGACCAAGTCGAGCTTACTGGCCAAGCCTGGGAATCCTCTCACTTTTTTCACATGCACTCCCCATTGTGTCCGTGCATCCATGGGATGTGGATGAGCTGACGATGATGAAGATCCCAGCTGCCCGGCCAACTCCGACTGGCTGCCTGCTGCCTGCTGGATATGACACAGATTACGTAACGCGAAATTAACATTTTAACACAATTCAGCTGAAAGAAAAGACGATGACGCGGCTGCAACGTCTGCCACAGCCTCAGTCGGAGAAATAAAACAAGAAATTTCATCTTTAATCAAGCAGACCGCATACCAAAATACTCTTTCAGAACAAAGATTGCTTTCCAAGATCAATGTATTCTATTCACAACCATAATCAAGAATTGTTTGAATATGAACATATTTTTATAACATGCATTTGAATCGGATCGAATTATTTGAAAATTACAGATACCCCTTGTGAGGCATATAAATGCCAAAGAGAAAAAGTAGAAATGGTAACCCGTTGCAGTTTGGACTGCTGGCCGCCTCCTGTTCGGGACCTGCCCAGTTGGATGGCTCATCAGTCTGCATTTTGACCAGCCATGGGGCGGCCAACAGGGGCTCAAATATCGAGAGGACGACGGTGGCGATGATGATCACTATGGCGATGGCGATGACGATGACAACGATGGCCAATGCATGGGCACTTTCTGGCCAAGAGTTACGCCTCTTGCAGTCAATTATGCAATTAACGTGTCGCCAGCAAACAAGAAGCAATCGCGCCAAACGAACCGCGTTTCCTACACATTACACACTCGTAGTCGACACTTTGACAAAACAGACTCGAATGCAGATGGCAGATGCAAATGCTGCCCAGCAGATCGATAGTTGGTTGTGCAAAAGACAAAAACGAAAAAAGAATAAAGAAGTAATGGCGATACACGTACTCAATCCAAAGCCGCAATCGTCCCCGCTGACAACTATGAAGTGTCATCGCCCCAAGTCAGCAATAATATTATTCCCCCCTTGGATTTCCCATTCCGACTGATTGTTTTGCCAGCGGTGTGTTTCCCAGCAATTAGATGATGGACTGCGATTTGCAACTCGTGCAAACAAATTTAGGAAATACTAGACAAATATTGAAAAAGTGCAATGGCAAAAGGGAATGCCATTTGTCTAGGAAAAACAAAGTGAATTAAATCGAAGGAGAGAGAAGTGGTTCAGTGACTCTTTTATTGGTCAGTAGAATTATACTTTAATTTTTATGCCGAGCGAGTCACTCATAAATCCTTCCAGTTGCCCACACAAGCAATTAAGTCTGAGCAAGATTACCCAATAAACTTGTAGTTTCCAATCGACTTTTGACAACGGGCGACAATTACGATTTTCGAGGAAGCTGCGACACACAGTCGTGGTCTCATGGGGAGATCGAGTAATTTGCTAATCATTTCAGCTGCCAATTGGCAAAAATGTTCGATAGATGCCGGGACACAAGGAAGAAATTGTCAACGATGGACGATGGCAGCGAATTGAGCGAAGGGAGCCGTCATGAGAAAATGAGAAATCCAAGTCAGCAAAATTGTTGCCGGGTTAAGTAACCAAATAGCTATTGGTAGCCACTTTTTGGGCAACTGCATCGAAGGATGGTCAGAGCTTGGACACTGGAGGGGAGCCGGACTTGGAGCCACTGCATCGCAAAAGTGAATGGCAGATGAAGCTGCATTGCCTTGGGCTCAAATTGGGTAACATTGCACAGCGGTGGGCGAAACTGTCAGCAATTGTTTTTATTTTCATCTTTTGGCATGGGCTCTTTCTGTTTGCCAGCTGAAGGAGTCCCTGTCGGATGACTGTCTGATCTCTGGAACTGGGCAGTCATTGGGCCAACTCAGGCACTCTGTGACTGCATTCTCCAGCAAATAAGGCATTTTAATTACTGATTGATGTCCAGCAGTATGTACCCTTAAATAAGTATTTTAAATGTTTGTTATAAAAGTCCACAATATATGCACTAAAGCTATATGAGTTACACTAAAGAATCTTAAAAAACTGAATCAGTTTTGAGATTAGATATTTCCCAATTATTACTATAAATTGAAGGGTGTGTCTGTCATTTGTCCAGGAAAGGTTTTAGCCCGCTCGCATGTCCACATTTTTGGCCAACTGGCTTTCGACTGTCTTCTTCTTTGGCTCAGCTGCACAATTGGCCATCGACTTTGGGGGCTCGTTTGACAAGTATAGTGGTTACGTAGCACTCCCACCCCCACCCTCATCGAAATTGATTTCCTGGAAGACCACAAAACGCTGGATGGCATCTTCAGACGACGAAGGCGAAGGCGACTTGTACGCAGACGCAATGGCAATCTCGTTGGATCGCAGAGGCTTCCAGCTGGCAAGTGGATAGGTGGATAGGTTCGGGGACCCCTGTACCAAGTACGGACCACATGCACCGCATAAATCTTTTCTCATTTACTTTTGCCGAAACTCGGCTCGTGCAAGTTTATTGTAAATAGTGTCTGTGTCTGCACAGTGTGATTATGTGAGCATTACATGCCATTTGGCACGCTGCCACAGCCCCAAAATCCGCCTCGAAAAATAACACAAGTAGTTGCTCAAGAAGTTAAAGCTTTAAACACACTAACTTATGTAAAAGTGAAATAGCCCTTGGCTCAGACAAATCTACAGACATGGATTGGCTTTCCATTATCCATTTAGACGTTGAAAGAGTAGAACACTGCCTTATTGTTAGTTCAGATACAAGTTGTTAGTGAGATTACCCCCTGCTAGGGTATAAAATCAACAGTGAGGAGCAGGAAGCCAGCCTTGCCACGCTTGCTCCCCATTGACCCCAGATTTTTCTTCGGCTGTTCGGAGCGAAAATAAAGGGGAAAAAATGCAAAATCAATTTGAAGATTGCTGCTTCGACAGCTGTCGTCATCGTGGCTGTCGTTTCCACAAACTCCATCCTCCTGATGGCTCAGTTTGAGCCTGGGCTTCGACTTAAGTTTGAGTTCACTTGGAGCAGCCAACAAGTGGGGGCTTGTCATTGACTGCAGATCGAGGCAGCGGCAAGGTGCTGCGATTGGGGTTAAACTTTGGAGTCAACACAACCCAAACAGGAGATGGCTTAAATTATGCAAGAGGAGTTTTGGGCCATGGCGATTACTAGTATTTGCTTAAATATATATAAGCACACTGATTGGGGAATATTTACTAATAATAACAATTAAATAAGCTTCGGGGGGCCATTAAAGTGCTCATTGAACAACATTATTTGCAAACTATTTTCAAATGCTTCGTAAATTTGCTTGTACATTTTGACCTGCTAAGATCAAACATCATGAAATCGTACATAACACGTTGATTACAAATTATTATGCATTAAACAATTATTTTTGTTAAGCAAATTGTTTGTGTATGCTTAGGCTTAATAAGATAAATAATCAATAAGTGTATCTACGACTTAAGTTATACTGAAATGATGCAAGTGTACTACATATCCTAAGTTCTTTGCTTTTACTTTCGATTCTTTTGTAGTCACCATATATTTTCGCACAAAAACCCTTAGCCATGGCCACTCTCACGGGGATTTGACTAATGGAAGGGTCAATTTTAAGCGCAAATTAGTTTTTGCGGTTGCTCAGAAGTGGAGATTCAGGGTTTCAAATGGACTCACCTTCCGTTTGGAGCGTGCCATCCGCTGGTCGCGGTTGGTTTCCGCCTCGCCTGGCGGTCGTTTCGCCCAGACGCGGATGGCGATCCGGGTGTAGGTGAAGATGAGCACGCCCAGCGGCACGACGAACTGCAGCGCGAACAGGGACAGTGTGTAGTAGTACTCCTGCGTCCGCGACGGCCACATCTCGCGGCAAATGTATCTGATGGATGCACGCGCACAAAGGACATCACATGGAAGAGGGGAGGAGCAGTGCATTAGTTTCAAGTGGTCAGTTCTGGTGGTCACCGAGAATCAGCTGTCACAAAAGGACACCCGCACATACGCTCATGGACTCTCGGTTGAGTGCACAGTTTCATTTTAATTCTAAGCCCTTCTAGCTGCTGCAAACAATGACAGGATGTGTGGCTCCTCCAAAACATATTCTCATTTTCCTCATTTTAAGATGGGTTTTAGCTGCATCTAGCTCATAACAACATTTAGTCAACTTTTGGTAATCAGAAATGACTTGTAGAACGTGCCCCCGGTATGCAGATGATTTTACTATTTGCATTTACATTATCCTAGACCACAATTTCATTTGGTTGTGTTGGAAGGCTCCTAAATGTGCGTATTGCATTAAATATGCTCTCTACTTGACCTCCAGGAATGTCAGCACCCTTTGCCCTTTGTGTTGAAATACTGTGTTTAGGCCTTATGCCCGACATATTCTTCATCGCACGGACACATTTTCATGAATGATACAAAGGAAAAACACTCGCCGAAATTAATTTTCCTAAAATTCCACTGCCAGATATTGCAACACACAATGCCTAAAATTTCTCATAACAGAGTTCTTTAAAATAAATTTCTTTCTCTGCATGCGAATAATATCATATTTTGTTACCCTGTTTCAAATGGTCGGGACTTACTTCTCGCATTTCTCGTGCCACGGCGTCATGGGGATGTCGAGTCCAGAGACGATGGGTATGGGAAGTGCGGTGGCAAGTGCAATAAACCAAACGCCCCCGATTATGTAGGTGGCATAGCTGAAACAGAAGGAAGATAATATATATTTAAATGGGTAGTTGAGTTGATTTCCTTCCTATTGTTACGACGCTTTTTTTGTCATCTGAATGTTACTTAAACTTACTCCCGTTTCAACGTGGCGTATGAGTGATGCTGTATGTTGATGGAGCGTGATAAGCGGGCATTAAGTACTGAGCTCGGTTTGTTTTGGCTCAAGGAGAGCTGTTCGGTGATAAATGACGGTCATGTTGAATAATTATCAGCTTTATTGACATTATGTCTCGCAAATATTTGCAGAAGCCACGGAGGATGACTTTCGTGGCCCACAACTACTAAGAAACAAAGTCACGCACTTCGAAATACTGACGTCAGCGAGATTTCCATTTGGACAACACAGGAAAAAATCATAGTTAAGTTGCAAAGCTTATAGCATTTATGATTAAAAAGAACAAAACATAATCCTCCAAATATCATCACTTATATTAATCAATTAAAACGTTCTGTAAAAAAGATTTCGATTTGAGTAACTATTTTTTCTAAGTCTTCTAATTTTTCTCTGTGTACATGCAACAGACATTAAAAGTCGTCCGAGCGTGTAATACCCACGCCAGCTCTTGAACTCGGCGGAAGATGAGATGGATGTCAGTGGATTGACACCGCGAGGTGGCTGATTTTCCGAGGGAAAACCGCTGTATTCAGTTACCCGTCAAATTGGCGGTTGCAATAAGTCCGGCCAGTGCTTGTTAACAAGCCGCATGCCTCGGATTTTTTGGGTCTCGGATTACTATACAAGCCAATCAACACTGTGAGCCGCCTTACTAAAAGCCTACCGGTGCTCTATTCCCTGGGGAGCGTAGCTTAGGTCAAGTGGTCAAAGTGGACATAAATGTAAATACCCCGGTGGGCACTTAACGGTATCTAGACACGCCAATGTGGAAACTGTTAGGAAACGCTTTTGGAGAAAGTACTTAAATAGTTTTACTATTTTATACTTTTAACTATTAACTATTAATGGCAAATAGAAAATATTGTATAGATGAAGTGGAAAAGTAATTTAATTTCGAAAATGAAGTGATGGTAGATGGTACAGATGCATACAGAAATTAGCAGTAATGAGCCATGGCTATTAATTAAATTAATAAAAATTTGTTTTATGACTTACCGTTTTGTGATGCGTGGCTTTAGTGGCCACATGATGGCTATGTAGCGGTCTATGCTGATGGCCACCAAAGTATAGGCGCTGACCAGAACTGAGACCGCCTGCGAGTAGTTCACAAAGTGGCAGAGCGCCAGGCCAAAAGGCCAGTAGTTCAGGATGAACAGCGAGATGAAGGACGACGGAACGCAAAAGAAGGACATCAGGACGTCGCCAATGGCCAAGCTGGCTATAAAGTAATTGGTGACCGTGCGCATGCGAGGTGTGGAAATGACGATATAGCAGACTGTTCCGTTGCCGATCAGGGCGAAGATAAAGATGGGAATGTAGAGCATGTAGACGATGCCCTTAAAGTAGTCACTGGACCACAGGTCCTCCGATAGAAGGTCATAGTCGTCACAGCTAAAGTTCATCAGCACAGTGATATTATAGGTCTCCAACTGGAGGCCACTGAGCGTCGTGGTGGATCCATATCCATGGCTGGACCCTTCATCGCCCGCTGGCAGTGCGGTGGTATTGTGAAGTAGTGATGCGGGATCCGGCAGGACGAGGGACCCCTCCTGGTAGTCATCATTCTCGTTCCGCAGCAGCGGCTGCTGGGGAGCTATGTAGTACATGTTCTCGCTGCCATCAGGCAACCGATGGCTATTGTGGAGCTCCATTCAAGCGCGTCAATGGGAGAAGAGAAAACTCTTAAGGAAAAACTTTGTTCAGCATTCTGGGCGAAAATCCCGGCTCTTCAAACTCGACTGCTGGCAGTCAACCTGCAAGTGAAAATTTGCGGCCTTAATTACTTCAGTTTCTTAAATATTTGCTGCACTACATTGCGGCTACTTAATAATTCGTTTGATAAATTTGAAAGAAAAGCGTTGCATAGTTTGGGGCGGCTGTCAGTATAAGAGTTTTTCGCTTGTGTGCAATGTGCAGAAAATAGAAGGCAAGCTTAATTTAAAAATAAAAGAAATGTTTTTATCATCATATGGAAGATTTTTTTAAATCAAAAGCATTGCAATTGCCTTTCTATACAATAAATGTTCTCAAGTTTAAACGGAGTTTAAAAACTTGGGGGATAAAAGTAATTTAAGCATAGGTTTCTGTTTTCGGCTCATTCATGTAAGCTTCGCTTGGTTTTAATAACTCGCCGAATGAACTCTGACATCGACTGACATCACTCACCACCCAAACACTTTGCCCACCCACCACCTGCCAGAACAGGGCAAAGTTATCAAGAGGGTAAATTGGTTATCTCAGATCAATAAAATTGCTGGGAATTTCGCAAAGGTCTAAACGTGTGCGGAGCTTCTTTTTGTCATTTATTTTGCCTGGCCCCCATCATTGATTTTTTTTTATCAATTATTCTGACAAATTCTAGGCTACTGTCAATATCCCATGTCAGGCTACTTCCGCTCATATTTCCGAGAGAAAGCTTTGGAATTTACTCATTAATGTTATTCAAATAATTTTGTATTCTCAGGCATTTGATAAGCTGGCTATGAAAGTAAATTACGCATTACTTGAAGTGTCTCTCGATAACGTAGAAAATGAGGTTGCTATTAATGCAATTTTAAAGTAGCCCATCTAAAGTTCAGGTTCCAGTTTTTTGTGGAATTAAAGGTAAAGGCGTTTAATTTGATATTTAATCAGAGAGCAGGTTGAAAGGCATAGGCCAACAACATTATTCAACGTAAGCAGCAACCCTTAATTAATGAACATCTCATTAATTCTGTATTAACAACGATGTAAAACTTCAAATGTGTGCCGCGAATGCCGAAACAGGTGAAATAATTACATGTTGTTAGAACGTCGTTTGGTATTCTACTGGTATAACCCAATATTGGAAAATAAAAACTTGCAAAGCCAGAGCAAAAAATTCTAAATTAAAAGAGCTTCTGGAGACCGATGGCATTAAACATGATGTTAGTAACAAAAGAAACAAAAAAAAAGGAATTAACGTAAATGTAACAACGTCTTGTGTTTTCCTGAAAAAAGGTAGCAGTTCATATTTTTGAGCTTAGTCGGTGCATAAATTTGTTTAGCTGTCTTTCAGGCTGAATGCAGAAATGATTTAATTTCCATTAAAATGCCTGGGAAAACCCACAAGGAGCTAAACATTTGTATAAAATGTTTTTACAGCGCCTAATAATATTATTGTTTTCCTTTATAACGAAGTCTTTTTTGAGCTTAGTCGGTGCATAAATTTGTTTAGCTGTCTTTCAGGCTGAATGCAGAAATGATTTAATTTCCATTAAAATGCCTGGGAAAACCCACAAGGAGCTAAACATTTGTATAAAATGTTTTTACAGCGCCTAATAATATTATTGTTTTCCTTTATAACGAAGTCTTCAAATCTAGAAAACCAGCTTATATACAAAAACAAGATGTTTTCTCTACTAGTCATGCTAAAATGGAACTCAACCTTTCGACGTTGCAAAATAAATCGCAGACAATAAGCGTCACAGAACTTTTGCTTTTATTTCATTAAATAAAATAGTCTAGAGCCAGCTGAAGACGGGCTATCAGTAGATAAAAATGCGATCTGATTCGGGATTCCAAAAAAATAAAGAAAAGGAAACAATCAGATTAATTTAATGTACCCATACCACCTAGTCAGCCAAAGTAAAGCCGTACGATCTAATCAATTGTCGATAAGTCGACCACCAGGGGACCTATAAAAGACACTGTTGGCGAACTGAAGAACCATCAGTTGTGGGGTTAACTACAATATGAAGACGTTCCTGATTTTGGCAATTTTTGCTTTAGCCGGTAAGAACAGAAACATATCCCGAAACCCTGCCTTATTTCAATATCTTATTCTACTCTCATCAGCTTCGGCTTATGCTCTGGAGGAATCCGAGCGCGTCAACGGGGAGAACGGCTGGTACGTTCCCCAGCAGGATGGCTCCCTCGAGTGGGTGGACATGGATGTGGCTGAGGAGTGGATGGAGGCCCAGGAGAAGCTTGAGGGCCGTGGCTTGACCACCGTTCCCGTGAACTTTTACCTGTTCACGCCCAAGAACCCCTCCAGCAGCAAGCACATCTACGCCACCACCAAGTCCATTTCCAAGTCCAACTTCAACCCTGCTCACCCCACCCGTTTCGTGATCCACGGCTGGACCCAGAGCTACTTGAACAGCATGAACTCGGACATCCGCAAGGCCTTCCTCTCCAAGGGAGACTACAACGTGATCGTGGTCGATTGGGCCCGTGCTCGTTCCGTGGATTATGCCACCTCCGTTATGGCTGTCGCTGCCACCGGAAAGAAGGTTGCCAAGATGATCAACTTCCTGAAGGACAACCACGGTCTGAATCTTAATGACGTGTACGTGATTGGTCACAGCCTGGGCGCCCATGTGGCTGGATATGCCGGCAAGAACACCGACGGCCAGGTGCACACCATCATTGGTCTGGACCCCGCCCTGCCCCTCTTCAGCTACAACAAGCCCAACAAGCGTCTGAACTCCGACGACGCCTGGTATGTGGAGTCCATCCAGACCAACGGCGGCACTCTGGGATTCCTGAAGCCCATCGGCAAGGGAGCCTTCTACCCCAATGGAGGAAAGACCCAGCCCGGCTGCCCTCTGGATGTGACTGGAGCCTGCTCCCACGGACGCTCCACCACCTACTATGCTGAGGCCGTTAGCCAGGACAACTTCGGAACCATGAAGTGCGGTGACTACGAGGAGGCCGTTTCCAAGGAGTGCGGAAGCACCTACTCCAGCGTTCGCATGGGAGCTGATACCAACGCCTACATGGTCGAGGGCGACTTCTATGTGCCCGTGAACAGCAAGGCTCCCTTCGGCATGATTAACTAATGGCTGTGAAATAAATACTATGCTTAAAAAATAATATAATTCCTTTAAAGTTTTCGAATCTGAAAGGGGCTGCCAAAAATGATATTTCGCTCATAAGAATGTGCACACCCAATCATAGCCAGAAATATCTTTGACATTTTCAGCAAAAGCGTTTTCCCACTTTGCTTGACATGTTTGTAATTATAATTAATGAGCGAACTGCAAATGCAATTTCGCCAGCGGAAAAGTCAACTGCCACATTTATTTGAATAATATGAGTGGAGGCACCACCCACATGTGGCATGACGCACAAATATTTGAATAACGAACTGGCTGCCGTAGGTGGACTGTGTGTCCTTGTGGCCCAATTAGCTCTCGAGCATGTCAAGTGTTTGACAACAAGTATGTGCACCTGGTGGATTGAAGATTGAAGTTCCACGCTTTCTACTTCAGATTCGTACAGTTAATCGTCAGATAGGATATTTTTGGAGCGAGCTCTTGAGTCCCATCAGTTTGATAACAACGTATTCCACCTTCGGTCCTTTTATAGTTTGGGATAGTTTGTTTATTTTACAGTGCCTGAGTTAAACTCATTTCAATTATCCATTTAAATCCAGGGACTTGTTTTAACGAGGACGAGTAGGGTATTTAAAGCACAGCATATGCTGTTTGAATATCAGACAACTTTGGGTGACATAACCACAAGGAAAAGCAAATATTAGACGCACGAATGTTAAATGGGTATAGGTTGTTCTATTTGCGAGCTGTTTTTATTTAACTTGGTTAATCAAACGCCAAAACCCGTATATGATGATGTGAGACAGGTTCACGTGGAATACAATACTCTTCGATAGGCTATTAATTCAAAATGCTCACTGAATCCGTCTATAATGAACTATAATGAAGTTAAAAGTCGTGGATGGTCTTCAGTTTCTGTTCATGTTCATATTCACGTTATTAATTGGATTAATTTCTCAATAAGCAATGATTAAGGGGAAACGGCCATTTAAAAAGTGCCTGAAAGTATGCCGTAATTTTTTAACAAATTTCAATCTTGTAACTTCCGGTTAGGAGGCTGCATTGAGATATTACACTTCCTGTTTACTGCTGCAGCAAAAGATGATTTGGACTTAAAGATATTTTTTCTTGTTATTTTCATGTTTTAATGCCCCAGCTCTACACCTTCGCTGAGCACTTCATACCACAGATTACAAACCACCAGCTGACCAAGATAACACACAAGTCGAGCAAAACAAAAATGCACTGGAGTGTTAAATTAAATACCCATTTAATGATACCTACAATTACGTCCACTTAGCCCGACTTACAGGAGATTAAGTTGGTTGAGAACGCCAACCATTGTAATCGATAGCTGATAGTGGAGGCAACTGTTTACCACCATTCATGACTCGTGTCTCGATTGGAATTTATTGGCAACACATACAAATTTCCATACTCATTAACACCCAACAATCAAAGAATCAGTTCGCAAATCGACCACGAATGGCGCAATTGAAAAGCCAATCAACCGATAAAAGAGCCATCAGATTTGGAGTTCTTAAAAAAAACATGGGCAGTATGGCCGGCTATCAGATTGATTCAAATGTACCTAAACCTCCCAGGCAGCCAAAGTAATGCCAACCGATTTAATCACTCCGTGATAAGTTGGCCCACTGGGGACGTATAAAAGCAATGGGTTTCGGACTGAACTACCATCAGTTGTGGGCTCTACTGCGTTATGAAGACATTCCTGATTTTGGCATTCTTTGCACTGGCCGGTAAGAATATAAGAGTTTCTGTTTCTAAAGAATCCTATCTAATATGTTAAACATCCTTTCAGCTTCGGCTATTCCGATCAAGGAATCTGAGCGCGTCCATGGGGAGAACGGCTGGTACGTTCCCCAGGAGGATGGCACTTCCGAGTGGGTGGACATGGACGTTGCCGAACAGTGGATGGAAGCCCAAGAGCTGCTGGAAAGCCGTGGCTTGACCACCGTTCCCGTGAAGTTCTACCTGTACACCTCCTCAAACCCCACCAAGGGCAAGAAGATCACCGCCTCCACCAAGTCCATTGATGCCTCCAGCTTTAACTCCGCCCACCCAACGCGCTTTGTGATCCACGGCTGGACCCAGAGCTACACCGCCAGCATGAACAAGGACATCCGCAGTGCCTGGCTCTCCAAGGGAGACTACAACGTGATCGTCGTCGACTGGGCCCGTGCTCGTTCCGTGGATTATGCCACCTCTGTTATGGCTGTCGGTGCCACAGGAAAGAAGGTTGCCAAGATGATCAACTTCCTGAAGGACAACCACGGTCTGAATCTTAATGACGTGTACGTGATTGGTCACAGCCTGGGCGCCCATGTGGCTGGATATGCCGGCAAGAACACCGACGGCCAGGTGCACACCATCATTGGTCTGGACCCCGCCCTGCCCCTCTTCAACTACAACAAGCCCAACAAGCGTCTGAACTCAGATGATGCCTGGTATGTGGAGTCCATCCAGACCAATGGTGGTAACTTGGGATTCCTGAAGCCCATCGGCAAGGGAGCTTTCTATCCTAACGGAGGAAAGACCCAGCCCGGATGCGGTTTGGACCTGACTGGCGCCTGCTCCCACGGACGCTCTACTACCTACTACGCCGAGGCCGTCTCCGAGGACAACTTTGGATCCATCAAATGTGGCGACTACGAGGCAGCCGTTTCCAATGAGTGCGGAAGCACCTACTCCAGCGTTCGCATGGGAGCTGATACCAATGCCTACATGGTCGATGGTGACTTCTATGTGCCCGTGAACAGCAAGGCTCCCTTCGGCATGATTAACTGATAGAAACTCAATAAACTTTAAAATACTTGAACTCTCCGCTTTATTACTAATAGGTTTTTATGGGCATTAATAAATTGTTTTTTTCCTCTGCGAAATCCCTTTGATTTCCGCTTGATATCTGGCTTTTTGTAACATAAAAAGGCGACAAATAATGACTTGGTTTCTTCAATGAACTTCCTTGTCGGATCTAGCCGTCCATAAACCATAAGATTGCTAGCCAACCAATTCGGTTTATTGATATTTATTGTTGCACTTGACCATTACCTTGAGTTCGTTAGTCATTAGTTAACAATGGTTTTATGGTTGAAATAAACAAACGATTTAAGGTGCTATAATCGACTTTTATAAGATTTGATTTAAAAGTAAAAGTAAAACGAAAAGTTATAAAAGTAAAATTCTTATAATTCGATATTTTAGAATATGCAAATAATATTACAATAACTTCAAGGTTAGGGTTGTGACCCTGAACCTTATCTTTGCTTTGATGCAACTTGAAAAGCTCTACTGTATTAGGTTTTTCCCTTATCAGCTTCGTTGGAGAAAACGATACGGTATCAAAGCACGACGTTCTAATCGTTTGTATCGGCCCTATCTTATTATTCAGAAGCTGTCAAAGCCTCAAGTGCTTACTGATATTTAATGGTGATTACGATGATTATTTCAGGCCTATAAAAAGCGTGAAATGAGTGCTTTCTCCACCACAATAGTCTGAGACCCCCAACATGAAGGTGTTTTTTGTTCTTGCCGCCTTACTGGCAGCAGGTAAGTTGTCCACCAAATTGGCAATAGAGACATGAAATTGATGAGCTACTTCTAATAGTGAGTGCCCTGCCCATTGAGGAGCGCGTCAATGGAGAGAATGGCTGGTTCATCCCCAAGCTTGATGGAAGCTTCGAGTGGATGGACATGCAGGATGCCGAGGATCTGATGGCCAACGGAGCCCAGATGGAGGGCCGCATCAGCACCAACGCCGTGAACTTCTACCTCTACACCAAGTCGAACCCCACCGATGGCAAGGAGATCAAGGCCAAGTCCGGCTCCGTCGAGGATTCCCACTTCAACAAGGATCATGGCACCCGCTTCGTCATCCACGGCTGGACCCAGAGGTACTCCGACGACATGAACACCCGCATCACCAAGGCCTGGTTGTCCAAGGGCGACTACAACGTGATCGTCGTTGACTGGGCCCGTGCCCGTTCCGTAGACTACGCCTCTTCCGTCCTGGCTGTTCCTGGAGCCGGTGGCAAGGTTGGTGAGATGATCAAGTACCTGCACGACCACCACGGCTTGGACTACGACAGCCTTGAGGTGATCGGCCACAGCCTGGGAGCCCATGTTGCTGGATACGCCGGAAAGACCGTCGGAGACCAGCGTGTCCACACCATTGTGGGTCTGGATCCTGCCCTGCCTCTCTTCAGCTACGATAAGCCCGCTAAGCGTCTGTCCACCGATGATGCCCACTACGTAGAGTCTATCCAGACCAACGGCGGCAAACTGGGATTCCTGAAGCCCATCGGCAAGGGTGCCTTCTACCCCAACGGAGGCAAGAGCCAGCCCGGATGCGGACTGGACGCCACCGGATCCTGCTCCCACGGACGCTCCGTCCTCTACTACGCCGAGGCCGTTACCGAGGACAACTTTGGATCCATTAAGTGCCACGACTACGAGGATGCCGTTGCCAAGAAGTGCGGAAGCACCTACTCCAGCGTTCGCATGGGAGCCATTACCAACGCCTACATGGTCGATGGTGACTTCTATGTCCCCGTGAACAGCGAGGCACCCTTCGGCAAGATCGAGTAGAACCATGTTGTCTGAATAAAATACATTACTGAATACTCCAAAAATTAGAATCTTTCTTTCATTTAATTAGCGATTATATTAATGGCGGATTAACCCTTCTTTTACTTAAAAATATGTTTACTTGTATTTCAATTATTAATTGACTTAATCCGACTTGAAAGTATTTATGATTTGCTCTTATAGTCGTGTTTCGCCACCCCCTAAATTATACTTAGCAACCCCCATCGATATGGAGGACCCATCACCGTTCTAAAAAGTACTTATAACTGAAGTACACTGGGATTTTCGAAGCACTCGAAATCAATCGAGAATATCTTGTTCTGACTGGCAATAGATTACAAATATTTGTGAAGCTTTTCGTGTGCTTTCCTCTTCGGGTAAATAAATGTCGTCATATTGGGGATTACAAATACAATCATTAAAAACGAATAAATAGCCCGAAAATGATAAGATTATCTTATAATACTATCCTGATCTTATATGTGCTGCTGCTTTTTGATAACTTACAGCCTATAAAAGCTGTGGTAAAATGGCTTAGTACGTTAGATTCTGCGAAGATATCAATATGAGAGTGTTCATAGCTCTAGCAGCTTTGTTGGCAACAGGTGAGTTATAGGGAGTATTATTGCTATATAGTGGTAACATTTCTTGGTTTCTAGTAAGTGCTCTTCCCTTTGAGGAACGTGTCAATGGAGAAAATGGTTGGTTTGTGCCTCAGGTAGACGGCAGTTTTGAGTGGATGGACAAACAGGACGCCGAGGAACTCTTAAATAGAAATTCACTCATCGAACCACGTTCCAATGACGTGTCCTTTTACCTGTACACCAAACATAACCCAACCACAGGAAGGGAAATCAGGCCTGATGCTTCCTCAATCGAAGACTCTCATTTCGATAAGAACCAGGGCACTCGTTTCGTAATCCACGGGTGGAATGGACGCTACACTGATGGCATGAACGTCAAGATCACCAGAGCCTGGCTTTCAAAGGGAGACTACAACGTAATTGTCGTTAACTGGGATCGTGCCCAGTCCGTGGACTATATCTCATCGGTGCGAGCTGTTCCTGGAGCTGGAGCCAAAGTGGGAGAAATGATTGAGTATCTGCACGAACACCATCATATGTCCCTGGAGAGCCTGGAAGTAATCGGACACAGTTTGGGTGCTCATGTGGCTGGCTATGCTGGAAAGCAGGTGGGAGGCAAAAGGGTGCACACGATTGTCGGTCTGGATCCTGCCATGCCTCTATTTGCCTACGATAAGCCGGACAAGCGACTGTCCACCGAAGATGCCTTCTATGTGGAGTCTATCCAGACCAATGGCGGCGAAAAGGGTTTCCTAAAACCCATTGGCAAAGGCACCTTCTATCCGAATGGTGGACGAAATCAACCAGGTTGCGGTTCAGACATCGGAGGAACCTGCGCCCACGGGCGATCCGTTACCTATTACGTGGAGGCCGTCACCGAGGATAACTTCGGAACCATCAAGTGTCACGACTACCAGGCTGCGTTGGCCAACGAGTGCGGAAGCACCTACAGTGGAGTTCGCATGGGAGCTGTAACCAACGCCTACATGGTCGAGGGCGACTTCTATGTGCCCGTAAACGGCCAGGCCCCCTTCGGCAAGATCGAATAGAGGGGAACTATTATATTTATCATCTTATCAAAATACAAAAATATTGAGTACTCCAATAAAACTCAGCCATTCTTTGATTTCGATTTTCAAGTACTCGCAGGTGAAGAGTACTAGGATTCCAAACCACTCAAATACAAATCTTTACAGATAGCATATTCCCACGGGCTGTAATATAAGTTTATTAGATAGATGCAACACATGCAACTTAATAATGTCATTAGCATACTATCAGTTGATGTCATTACCATATATATAACACTATCAAATGATAACAGTCGTTTCCCGATCTCAAGTAGACTGTCTATTGATAAGTTACAAGCTTTAAAAACGGTTGTAATAAACCTTTAGCAGACTACATATTGCGAAGATACCAACATGAGGGAGTTATTTTTTCTAGCAGCATTATTTGTAACGGGTATGTCCTAATTGGTTCTCAAGACCAATTCGATTTAAATAATAATTTCCTGGTTCTTAGGTATTGCCCTTCCTATTGAGGAGCGTATCAATGGCGAAAACGGGTGGTTTGTGCCTCAGAATGATGGCACTTTTGAGTGGATGGACAAAAAGGACGCTGAAGAGCTCTTAGAGAACATTTCCCCTCTCGAATTCCGTTCCAACGATGTGTCCTTCTATCTGTACACCAAACAAAACCCCACGGAAGGCCAAGAAATTACTGCCGATGCTTCTTCAATTGTAGCCTCCCATTTCAACAAGGAACATGGAACGCGTTTTGTCATTCACGGATGGAAGGGAAAATATACCGATAGCATGAATGTCGATATAACCAAGGCCTGGCTCTCAAAGGGAGACTTTAATGTGATCGTTGTGAACTGGGCTCGGTCCCAGTCCGTGGACTATGCCATGTCCGTACGAGCTGTTCCTGGAGCTGGAACCAAAGTGGGAGAGATGATCCAGTACATGCACGAAAATCACGATATGTCACTTGAAACCCTTAAGGTAATTGGACATAGTTTGGGTGCCCATGTGGCTGGTTATGCTGGTAAGCAAGTTGGCCAGAAGAGAGTCCACACTATTGTGGGTCTGGATCCTGCCCTGCCGCTTTTCAGCTACGATAAGCCGGACAAGCGTCTATCTAGCGAAGATGCCTTCTATGTGGAGTCCATCCAGACCAATGGTGGCGTAAAGGGATTCGTGAAGCCCATCGGAAAAGCCACATTCTATGTGAGTGGAGGAAGGAAACAACCAGGATGTGGAGTAGACCTTGCAGGAACCTGTTCCCATGCCCGGTCCGTTCTCTACTACGCCGAGGCTGTCACCGAGAACAGTTTCGGAGCCATCCAGTGCCAGGACTACCAGGCTGCTCTGGACAACAAGTGTGGCAGCACCTTTAGCAGCGTCCGCATGGCAGAGGATTCGAATGCGTACAATGTGGAGGGCCACTTCTATGTGCCTGTAAACAGTGAGGCTCCATTCGGGCAAACTGAATAGAAATCAATGCAGAATAAATAACAATAAACTGAGCTCCCAAAAATCAGGTGGTCTATTTTCGTCAGTCTATCTGCATCTTGATTGGGCTCTTAGGGGGTTCTAATCACTGTCAAATCGCCAAGTGCTTTGTCGCACGTCAGTGGATAAGGACGGGTTCAACCATCCTCTATGGAATTCGAGTCGCCATTCATGAAGAGTTTCTTTGGGCAAGTCACGGTCACGTTGTCTATAGATAGTCTGCATTTTTAATCAAATCATTTTGCTGGGGGTTCATCTTCATTGGCGGATTGGTTTTTTTTTATATGAAAACATATAAGCTAAGTAATCACGATGATGATATATATATGCTCGAAGTAAGCTTCTTATCTCAGCAATTAAAATATTGATATACTATTAAAATTCCTCTGCAGCAGTGACAAGAAATATTTCTTTGATAAACCATTCACTGATTTTTAGGACTCAAAAGCTTTTGCGATTAATTTTATATTTAAATTGGTGACCATCTGTGATATTTTGACAGCGAAAAGAATATTGATAAGAATTGACGAAGTGCCCACAAGCAAGCAACTGATAGTGAAAGCTACTAAAGGCTTAACTCTGCCAGAAAACAAATGGCCTATCATTCACTTGTGCGTGAAATGAATGCGATCTATATCTAATTTAAATATAATTTGAAGAGTGGTGTTATGACATAGATACTCTCTAAACTGAAATTGACTGAAGATAGTCTATCTCTCCACACAAAGATGATAAAAGCACTGATCGAATTGTACGTCAACAATTGTTGCCTATCGGAAACGTGAACTACTTCATAGGGACACGCGGCCCAGAAGAAATCAATTCAATCAAATTATATTCAAGATGGACATTCAACTTAGAACAGATTGCCGAAACACATGTTCCGCTCTTATCGGAACGGCCGATGGTCCGAGTGGCCAATCCAGTGGCCTATCTTAAGTGGTATGCTTCAACTTGTCTGTGATTTGATCGACTGATCGGACCCACCATCCATATAAAGTAGCTACCACGCCACCCACAGTTGTTAGTTGAAGTTGACTTTGCCGCAATGATGAAACTGTTCCTGGCCTTGGCCTTTTGTGTCCTGGCGGGTAAGTTCGGGAAGCTTCCACAATATCATCCTGATTAAATTATTGGCAATCATTTCGCATTTTCAGCTAATGCCGTGGAGGTTCGTGTGAATGGTGAGAACGGATGGTATGTGCCCCAGGCCGATGGTACCATGGAGTGGATGGACCGCGAGTTCGCCGAAGCCTACTTGGAGACCAAGAACCGCATGGAGGGACGCAACGTCCTGAACCCGGTCACCTTCTACCTGTACACCAACTCGAACCGTAACTCTCCCCAGGAGATCAAGGCTACGTCAGCATCGATCTCTGGCTCGCACTTCAACCCAAACCACCCCACCCGCTTCACCATCCACGGATGGTCCTCCAGCAAGGATGAGTTCATCAACTACGGTGTCCGCGATGCCTGGTTCACCCACGGCGACATGAACATGATTGCCGTCGACTGGGGACGTGCTCGTTCCGTGGACTACGCCTCCTCCGTTCTGGCTGTTCCCGGAGTCGGCGAGCAGGTCGCTACCCTGATCAACTTTATGCGCAGCAACCACGGCCTGAACCTGGACAACACCATGGTGATCGGTCACAGCCTGGGCGCCCATGTCTCTGGCTATGCTGGCAAGAATGTGAAGAACGGTCAGCTGCACACCATCATTGGTCTGGACCCCGCCCTGCCCCTCTTCAGCTACGATTCCCCCAACAAGCGCCTGAGCTCCACCGATGCTTACTACGTGGAGTCCATCCAGACCAACGGAGGAACCCTGGGATTCCTGAAGCCCATCGGCAAGGGAGCCTTCTACCCCAACGGAGGAAAGAGCCAGCCCGGATGCGGTGTTGATCTCACCGGATCCTGCGCCCACAGCCGCTCAGTGATCTACTACGCCGAGTCCGTGACCCAGAACAACTTCCCCACCATGCGCTGCGGCGACTACGAGGAGGCTGTGGCCAAGGAGTGCGGTAGCTCCTACAGCTCGGTCCGCATGGGAGCCACCACCAACGCGTACATGGTCGCTGGAGATTACTATGTTCCCGTCCGTAGCGATGCTCCCTACGGAATGGGCAACTAAGTCCAGTCTATAATCTAATAAATTGAGTGAAAGCTCTGTGAGCGAAAGCAATCCGTTGTGAGCTTTATTTTACCGATATTCCGGGCTACCATTGTGGAGCGCAAGTTTGGGGACTTACTAGATTTACTTTAACTGAAAGCTTTTGAATGCAAAAATTATTTATAAAGCAAAAACGGTTATCTTTCTAACGGTTGCGATTTCTACCAAGTAATTTGAAAGATAGTTTGGTAATTTCGTTGTATTAAGAAATAATTTAATAATGAACTGGTTTTTTGAAAAATCGAAATGATATTACTTTAGAAATGTACTTTAAAATTGTTGAGCCCAAAATAGTTTACCAAGAATTTTGTTAAGTGCT
The DNA here is from genome assembly GCF_016746395.2 of Drosophila simulans. Classification (NCBI taxonomy): domain Eukaryota; kingdom Metazoa; phylum Arthropoda; class Insecta; order Diptera; family Drosophilidae; genus Drosophila; species Drosophila simulans. The sequence continues at coordinate 23,204,339 of NC_052523.2, read as the reverse complement.
AGTAATGTATTTTTTTCGTGGTCTTTGAATCTTACTGATTAAACTTGATCTAATCACTTCACTGTTGTTGCGCAGATTTGGTTCTCATTCAACATTTGCAGACTGAAGGTATAAATAGCAGTACCAGGAACAACTAGTAAGCCATTCTAAATATTCACTTCAACGATGAGATTGTGCCTTCTTGTGCTGGGCTGCGTGATAGCTGGTAAAGACTTTGCACATTGACAGATTTCGGTAACCTAGCATGCATTGAATTTAGCCAGCGCCTGGCCGGTCGACCAACTTTCGGTTCGAGATCATGGCATCAATGGATGGTTTGTCCCTCAAAGGGAAGGTGGCCTAAGGTGGATTGGTAAAGCGGAGGCGGAGCGCCAGTTGGAATACTACGAGGCTCAGGAGGCGTTGGAAGGTCGTCTGTCTACCAACACGGTTAACTTCTACCTCTACACGCTGCAGAATCCTACCACTGGACAGCAGATCAAGGCTACCCAAGCCTCCATCGATGGCTCTTTTTTCAATCCCAAAAATCCAACTAGGTGAGCAAGCAAGAAATCAATTCATACGTAAACTAACTGTAATGATTCAATAGAATCACCATTCACGGTTGGAACTCAAACTACAAGGATGGGGTGAACACCAGGATAGCCGATGCCTGGTTCCAGTACGGCGACTACAACATGATTGCAGTAGACTGGCTCCGTGGGCGTTCCTTGGAGTACGCTACCTCTGTGGCCGGAGCCCCAGGAGCTGGAAAGAAAATAGCCGCACTTGTGGACTTCCTAGTGGAGGGATACGGCATGAGCCTGGACACTCTGGAAATTGTGGGCTTCAGTTTGGGCGCCCACGTTGCAGGACACACCGCCAAACAGGTGAACTCTGGCAAGGTGGGAAAAATCGTGGGCTTGGATCCCGCCTCTCCCCTCATCAGCTACTCAAAGACCGAAAAGCGTCTGTCCAGCGATGATGCATTGTATGTGGAGTCAATCCAGACAAACGGTGCCATTTTGGGCTTCGGCCAGCCAATCGGAAAAGCTGCCTTCTACATGAACGGCGGTAGATCACAGCCTGGTTGTGGTATCGATATAACCGGCAGTTGCTCACACACAAGAGCTGTTCTGTATTACGTGGAGGCGCTGCTGTGGAACAACTTTCCTTCGATGAAGTGCGAATCCACCGCGGACGCCAACAAGAACAACTGTGGCAATACATACAGTTCAGTCTTGATGGGTGCTACCATAAACTTCTTTGTCGCAGAAGGTATCTTCTACGTGCCGGTAAACAAGGAGTCCCCTTACGGACTTGGAGAAGTGAACAATGGCGGAGAGTCTACAACAGCTGCTCCTGAAGTTACTTCTACTACTGATAATGGTGAAGATGAGTCGACGACCGTGGTCTCCACATCGACGACAACGGGTAAGCCAGAGGAGTCGACAACCGAAGAACCCGAAGAGGATTCCACAACAAACAAAAAGCCCGAAGAATCCTCTACTACAACCGAACAGCCCGAAGACTCGACTACTACAACCGGAGAACCAGAAGATTCAACTACGGAAGCCCCAGAAGAAACGACCACAGAAGAGCCCGAAGAGACCTCACCAAGTGATACTGAGGATTCAACAACTGAGGAGCCTGAAGAAGTTTCTACTACACCCAAAGAATCCGAGGAGTCCACCACGACAAGTCCTGAAGATGATGATACTACGTCAGCACCTGGCGAAGATGATGATACTACCGTAGCTCCAGGAGGTGACGAAGAGGAAACAACCACCGAGGACCCCGAAGAAACCTCAACATCACCCAGTGATACTGAGGTTTCAACAACTGAGGAGCCCGAAGAAGATACTACTACACCCAAGGAATCCGAGGAGTCCACCACGACAAGTCCTGAAGATGATGATACTACGTCAGCACCTGGCGAAGATGATGATACTACCGCAGCTCCAGGAGGTGACGAAGAGGAAACAACCACCGAGGACCCCGAAGAAACCTCAACATCACCCAGTGATACTGAGGATTCAACAACTGAGAAGCCTGAAGAAGTTTCTACTACACCCAAAGAATCCGAGGAGTCCACCACGACAAGTCCTGAAGATGATGATACTACGTCAGCACCTGGCGAAGATGATGATACTACCGTAGCTCCAGGAGGTGACGAAGAGGAAACAACCACCGAGAACCCCGAAGAAACCTCTACATCACCCAGTGATATTGAGGATTCAACAACTGAAGAGCCCGAAGAAGATACTACTACACCCAAAGAATCCGAGGAGTCCACCACTACAAGTCCTGAGGATGATGATACTACGTCAGCACCTGGCGAAGATGATGATACTACCGTAGCTCCAGAAGATGATGAAGAAGAAACAACCACCGAGGATTCTGAGGATTCAACAACTGAAGAGCCCGAAGTTTCTACTACACCGAAAGATTCCGAGGAGTCGACCACTACTACGTCAGCACCTGGCGATGATGATGATTCAACAACCGAGGAGCCCGAGGAGGATACTACAACGACCCAGAAGCCAGTTGAACCCTCAACTACAACCGAAGAACCTGAGGATTCGACTACTGAAGTTCCCGAGGAGTCTACAACAGAAGAACCCGATAGGAATACCACATTAACGGAAGAGCCAGAGGAGACATCTACAACAAACGCAGAACCGGAAGTATCGACTACCGTTGAACCGGATGTTGATAGTACTGTTGATCCAGAAGGTGACAAGTCGACAACGGAGGACTTCGAGGATGTATCCACAACCCCTGTTCCCACTGAGCTCCCTTCGACAACGGGTGTCACTCCTGAAGTTCCCATCACCACCCTGGCTCCAGAAATTCCCTCAACACCACCACCGAAAGATGGAAATACCAAGAACATCTTCATTTTTAACGTGTTTTTGGTGAATGTTAAGATAGAAAACAAAAGTTAAAAGTGAGGCAATGGTTCTTACTTATTTTCCCGCCCATTTGGCGAAGAGAAAAAAACAATAAAATTCAAATAATACTGCAAGTACAAGACGTTTAGTTAGTTTGTTTTTACCTATTTAACTGGAAGTGACTCACACTTAATAGTGACAGGTAGCTCGAAATCCATGATATATGTCTAGTTAATCAGCTCGAACAGTTGATTATACTGAGACAGAACGTGCTGATTAGTATATACAAGTTATTTTATCGCATTAACGCCAGTCACTGCTGCTTTCGACGGCAGCAATAAAAAACTTTCCGAAAAGTCCCGGTTACCAAATGGCTACTTCCCAATTAACTAGATTTATATACTTCGAACTTATCATGCCTGCATATTTATTATTCATGCGAAAATAATCAGGTTGGTAGAGTAGCTACCCTGATTAGAGCAATTACTGTTTCTTTTCTTTTGCTTCGTTTGTTAGATTTAAATATTCTTGTCTTATCGTATAGAAATACTTCCAGAACATAATCAATTCCACGTTAATATTCGAAATATTTGTATTCTGGCCTCACACAGATTTCATCCACATCAATAAGACAATCTCGAAGGGGCACATAAAAATATGTTCCAGGCGGACATTTCAGATTTTCGACCTGCCCACCAATACACTGCCTGTAACCAGCACAGTCATGGGGATCCTCTTCAAGTGCTCCTTCATCGCAAATTTGTATGTTAGTAACGCAAATTCCTCTCCTATCAACCGAGCATATCTTCAATTCCAGATCGTAGTAGAAGCCATTGGGGCAAAGTTCCTCAATCAGCTCGCCATTTTGACATTTGAGGTATCCTGCGCAATTATTAGGATCCATTTTAAGTTGTCCTTCTCTGCACTTTGCAAGTGGATCAATACAAATCCCATTTATGTCTCTGATGCAGAACTCATCGGGTTTAGTAAGCGGTGTACCAGTGTCATTCTGTTGCACCTCATCTGATTTATACACCTCTTCTGTCCTTGCACACACCTTATGCACATCCATAAGACAATCTCTTTCTGCCACATTAAAGTATTGTCCAAGGGGACAATTCAGATTTTGAACCACACCTCGAATGCATTGTCTGTAACCAGCGCAGTTGTTGGGATCTTCCTCGCGAACTCCTTCTATGCAGAACTTGATATTAGTGACACAAGTGGCGCGCATATCAACCATACATTTGCTCGATGTAGAATTATAAAAGAAGCCACTGGGACACACTTCCTCCTTCAGCTCTCCATCGACACACCTCAGGAATCCTGCACAGTTCTTGGGATCTAACCTGAGCTGACCATCCCTGCATTTGGCAAACGGGTCGACGGAGGTGGTGAAATTTGGAGTTGACTCAGTAGTAGTTTGTAAATCGAGAACAATTGTCTTATCTGACTTTAAACAGACCTCATCTACATCAATGGAGCAATTTCTTTGGGTTGCATTGAAGTATCTGCCAGAATCACACTTAAGTTCCGTAGCCACGCCTTCAAAGCATTCTATGTATCCAGCGCAATCCTGTGGATTCACCTCTCGAATTCCTTCTATAAACAGTTTATTGTTATAGACACAAGTACCGGTATTGTTTTCCAGATTGTGGACTCCGTCTAAAGTGGTGAGCTGCAGACTTATAGCAGTTGTTTGCAAATCGGAAGTATAACCCTCCGTGCTTATAGGAACATCATTCGTAGTGCTTTCCGTATCCGTATATGAATTCGAATCTGTGAATTGATTGAAATCAGCACTAGAACTTTCGGTACTAAAATCCGCAACTGTACTATCCGTATTTGCATTTTCCTGCAAATATTCACTTGTACTCTGCGAATACTGAAACATTTCTAAGTCCCTGTCATAGTCAACTCTTGACTTGGCGCAAACTTCATCCTCATCAACGAGGCACTCCCCTTGGGTTCCATTGAAATACCTTCCAAATGCGCACTTGAGTGGTTCGACCTTACCTCGAATACATTGGGTGTATCCGGCGCAATCCTTCGGATCTTCTTCTACAATTCCTTCAACGCAGGTACTAGAATTTGTGACACAAGCCCCATAATTGTCCACTAAACAGGTTTCCAAATTGGAGTCGTAGTAGGTCCTCTCGGGGCACTCCTCCTCCACAAACTCTCCATCGATGCATTTAAGGTATCCTGCACAATTATTGACATCTCGTTGCTTCTTGCCTTCCGTGCAGATTGTCGATTGACCTACACAAGCTCCATTCAAGTCGAAGATACAGGAGGCTTGGGAAGTAAGCTCTTGCAGAACAGAATCAGTAGATTGTAAATCAGCATCAGTACTCTCAGTACTAGAGGTACTACTTTCATCATATTGATGATGTTCCACAATCCTTGAATAATCTTTCCGTGATTTTGGACACACTTCGTACAAATCGGCGAGGCATTCTCCCTGCGTCACATTGAAATATCTACCGGAATCACACCTAAGACTTTCGATCCTACCTCGAATGCATTGTGTGTAGGCAGCGCAGTCCTTGGTATCCTTTTCGCGCTGTCCTTCGACACACAGTTTTCTGATTGTAACACAAACGCCCTCAGTGTCAACCAAACAAGTTTCCAGCTTGAAGTCGTAGTAGGTGCCACCTGGACACTTCGCCTCCACAAACTCCCCATTGATGCATTTCTGATATCCTACACAGTTATTGGGATCTATTTTTAGTTGTCCTTCGGTGCACTTAGCTGGTGGGTCCACACACACTCCTTTCAAGTCAACAGTGCAAGTTTTGTATGTGGGCTCAAAGTATGTGCCACTGGGACAAGTTTTAGTGTTTAGTCTCCCATTTTCGCAATTGTAATAGCCAGCGCAGTTAGTTGGATCCACACGAACTTCTCCATCTGTACACTCACTCGAAGAAGACGAACACACTCCATTCTCATCCACCTGGCAAAGTTTGAATATGGGCTCAAAGTAGCTACCAATGGGACACTTCTCCTTCACAAGGACTCCATTCAAGCACTCCAGATAGCCGGCACAATCCTCGGAGTCCACTTGTAGTTCTCCCTCCAAACATATTTCTTTTGGAGCTGCACAGGATCCAGTTCGAGACATTCGGCAGTTTTTCGATATTACATTAAAGTAGCTCCCTGCCGGGCACCTTTGTCTGACCAGATCTCCACGAATACACTTGACGTAGGACATGCAATCATTAAGATCCTCAAAAATATCTCCATCGAAGCATAATCTTCGTGAAGTAGGGCACACACTAAACTCGTCCACCACACAGATTTCATTGTTCGCTTCAAAATAACTTCCATTGGCACAATTCAGGTGCACAGTTTCATCGTCGATACACTGAAAGTAGCTGGCGCAGTCATCCATGTCAGCAGCTACTGAACCCTCGGTACATTTTACAGAGTCCTTAATAATGGATCCAAAAGATGGACGCATCAGACATATCCATGCCAAAATACAAAACACTAAATAAGGAAAAACTCCTGAGCTCCTTTGAATTATTGAATTATTTTTAATTATTTCTTACCTTTGTAATACTTTCGACCTAGTTGCAACTCCATTTTCTTATATTCCTACAATGAGAGCTGCTCCAAGCAATTCCCGCTTTTATATTGCGGCTCCATTAGCACTTTTGTAACTATTGATAAGATTGAGTGAAGAACTTACATATGTTCCTTTATAAGTGACAAATAGAAAATATGTGAGAAAAACCACTGACAAGTGACTCAGCAATGCTATTATTTTTAGAGCTTAAATAATCTTTGAGAGACAACAATGTAGCCATGTAAGTCGGCAATAAAAGGGACAACTTAAAAGGGTTTATCCCAAGACAACCCAAGTTACAAGAATGTTTACATCAAAGAATAACCTGTGTTACATTCGGTTGAATTCACACTTTGAGCCAAGTGATTTGCATATTTTCCTCAGTTAGTTTATTCTCTTTTTCAAGCGGAGGCTCCCAACTAAATTTCCGCACATCCCGATGACGAAAACTATTGAATTTACATAAGAAAAGAGCCCCGCATCATTTGTTGCTTTTTGAAAGAGGTTAAACGGATGCCTTTAGCCCTTAAGACCAAAAATTTTCCATTATCCGAAAATCTTGCATTTATTAAAACATACACATTAAATTCCCATAAAATTTTCAATGGGTTTCTCTAGATGTTTCGGAACTTCACTTATGTGGTTTAAAAGAAAATCATTTATTGATTACCTTCTTTGGACAAGCATTCCCTTGCGAATTCCTTTTTTTAGTGCTTTATATCCAAAATGAACTAATGGTCACTTTTGACCGCCTAATGACACCAGTCCTTTGGCAAAAGTCACTGCAAGTGGAAGTGGACAAGTGTGCGTGAAAAGCCAGCAAAGAAAATGTCTTTTTTTCTAGTTTAAATCAATTGCATTTCATTGGAACAAAAACTTTTCCGAAAAAATCACAAATTCATTGAAAAGGCATCTGCACACAAATTTCAGAATGACTTCAAACTTTTTGGCAGTCAAAGAAATCCCTTTGCTCATCCGAGGGAAAACTTCTGGCAAAAGAATTTTCAATATTAAAAGCCGGGTTGGACAAGTGCATATTGCAGATTGTTTATGGGATTATTCAGAAAGTCGTTTGAGATATTCCAACAAAATTATTATCAATTTTTTTATATTTTATATTATATTATATTTTATATTCAATTTTTTATACACACAGTTTTATAAAAACAGTAAAAAGTTTCGCGTTTCAGTGTAAACAAATTGACCTTGTTGTTGCCATATTGTTTCTTTTCTTATCTTACTATATTTTAAGTGCTTTAATGAAAAAACAATTCCTAGTAAATAAAACAGACCCGAAAACGTCACCGAAAACATATGATGCAGCCACTTGAGAAGAAGGCTTCCTCATTTCACTTTGTTGAGAATATTTTCAATTGTTTGCAACCAAACATTTATCTCTGCTATTAGAAATATATACCACACACTTTATATCTTAACAATCTAATCAAAGGGCATATGTCATTCGACAATGTTTTACAAAGAATTGTTTAGTTATGAACTGTTTGCTCTGTGTGTTATTTGCTAAAAGCAGTTTATTTACAAAATCAAATACCAATAGATGTTATCAAATCAAGACAAAAGCAAAATGTCTTGTTTCCTAAGCTCAAACTGACCAAATATTTTGGCAAAATAAATACTTTTAAATTTGTTCTTTTTAATTTTTTAAAGGTTAAAGACTTTATATTTCACATTTCACACTTTTATGAAAAATAATTTAATTTAATAGATAAAAATTAAGCGAATTCGGTAAATAAGATAAAAAAGGCTCAAGCCATATAACCGTTTAAGTTCAACACTGAGGCTCACTGAGGCTGCAATGCCTTAAAGAAGCCCCCAAAAAATGAGAGAATTTAATAACAATTTATGTATCACGTGCAACAATGGCAGCGCACAAGGACTAAGTTGGTGAAAGGACAAAGGACAAAAAACTGCTCCAATTTGGGATCATCCTGCATAATTTACAATTAGCCAGGCCAGGAATGGTTGTCAACGAAAGCAAAATGGATGGAGAACTTAGGAGATAAGACCTCCTTAAGTCCATTCCATGCAACACTTACAACGACACCATGGACAACGTTGCGTATGTGTTATGTTATTTATGTCCAAGTAAACTTGTGCAGCTGCAACACAAGAAACTGCTGATTGATGATGAAACTACCGGAAGGAATAAGGATAATGCAATACAAATTTATTGAGGAATTTCATTTTTATCAGTTTATGACTGCCTCTTGTCCTGATAAATTTTTGTCGGCTGATAAATCTGATTGGGCACATCAGTCAAGAGTTACCATAGCTGAATATATATTGACAATAGAAGGAAGGTTGGTCTGAAACTCGTCCGTAAATTATAGTCATGTGTCCCAATCCCAACCAGAACCAAACTTGCGAGCAGATGTGTGAAACTCAGCCAAATGCTAACAAGCGGAAACAACAAGCCATTTGCCGGCGGAGAGGACAAGCTGATTAGCAGGTAAACAAAGCTCATTACAACTCACCTGGTGCAGCGAGGCACTGGGATTGGACTGGTGCTACCCTCGAGGGGATTGCAAGTCGTCGCGACTGCCAATGTCAATGCCAATGCCAGATGTAATGACCTGAAACAATGGCCCACAATTTCACTTGCAATCACTCACTTTCCGTATTGCGTATACGCACTGTTGAACACGTGATTAAAGTCGCAATTCATTAATTGTTTATTGTTTACTGATTGTGTTTTCGCTGCTTATGACCACTTTCTAAATGGAATGGACTGAGTGTTTTTAATGGGCTTATAAGTTTGCATACGCAATTCGCTAACCAGACGGAGACGACCGACAAAAACTGAAGGAACACGCCCACCAACGATGCGACTCGCGCGGGCACAGAAAGCGAACTGAATGTGCAGCCGGATTTTTCATCCGGACTGACTGATCAACCGGCCACGAAACACGGGCACGAACCCGAAAGGCAGCTCCTCGTACTCCTTTTCCCGGCTTTTCCATCCACATGTTGCCACATCGCTTTGCGCAGGCACCAAAACGCACAGCCAACTGTTGGTTTTGGCGGGAAGTCTCAGCAACATGTTGCTTTGCTATTTTGGCCATTACTTTACGATTTTTCTACGAGCACAGCAATGAGGAAAACCGTCGAAATTGGGCCTACCGCCGAAGTTAACAAAACGTAACGCAATTAAGCAGGCTGTAAATTCGCCAAGGTCACGTCTTCACACAGGGTCAATTATCATATTAGGCGGCATGAGCCATCATTAAATCACTCAAATGCGAAATCCATTGTGGTTCCATTGTGTTTTATCCGAATTAACTGGACTATTAACTGTGCTTAAGGAAAGTGTATAAAACTTTTGAGGAATATTCCCTACTAAAAGCCCATAATGTTTTTTTATAAATTCGATATTTATTATCTACTCTTTATTAAAACAAATGTAACAAGTTATACAAACGAACAAACAACGAGATGTGCATGTGGGGAGGTTTGGCACGTGTGCATGTGTGAATTGGGAACAGGGGATTGGGAAGAGGTGCATCCAATGGACATTAGACTATGACAAACTGTGAAATTGGCTAAGGCATCACCATCTCAGAGCCGCGATCTTCACTTCAGCTTCTTCAGGAAGTAGCGGTTGGGAGGACCGTAGCTGGTGGCAGGCACATGGGATGGAGCCAGTCGCTGCTCGGGCTGTTCCTCCACCACGATGGGTGCCATTGAGGGCTCCTCAATGGCCAGGGCGGCGGGAGCGGTGGCAGGGGGCAGATACTGGTTGGCAGGTGCGGACAAGGTGGTCTGGACCTCCTCACCAGTATAGGCAGCTGCAGTGGGGGGTCCGTAGACCGCAGAGGGAATGGCTGGCTGCTCTACTTCCGGCTCGGGAGCGGGAGCCAGGGTGGTGGGTGGCAGGACATCGGCGACCTCAGCCAATGGGGCGAAATCCTCGGCGGTGGCCTGACGGGGCTCCATCTCTGCAGGTGGGGGTCCATAGACGGGGGCCTCCTCCTTCTTGGTCTTGTACTTGATGAAGTAAACCTCTGGCTTCGATGGCTTGGTGGGTGGTGGCGTCGGGATCACGATATCCTGCTCCTGCTCGGGCTTCTTGTGCAGCACATAGATCAGAGTCTTCTCCTCATTCTGGGGTGGTGGTGGCACAACTGGCTGACGGATGGCCGGAGCAGATGGCGCTTTGATGAACACGATCTTGTAGTGCTTCTGCTTGGGTCCCTGCTGGTGGTGAACGCGGGTCTGGATGGCATCCTCCTCCTCGAAGTCCTTTGGTGGCACATGGACGTAGATGTGCTTGTGCACCTTGGTTTCCTGGGGGCCATTGTTGTAGCCACTGGCATGCTGCACTCCGGACAGGCGGTGGGCCATGTTGTAGCTGTCATCGTAGGCATTCAGGGGCTCAGCGGCGGCGGCAGTGGGAGCCACTTGCTCGATGGCATCCAGATGCATTTGGGGTGGCAAGTAGGTCTGCTGGGGCGCTGCAAAGTTGGCGAACGACTGCTCCTGGGGCAGAGGCTGGTAAATCTGCGGGGGAACGGGGTGAGCTGTCCAAAAAGAAAGATTAATAAGATTAAGATTAATATCTTGAGCTAATATATTTACATTTGGTGTATTATATTACTATAATCAATGTTCAATCTTGCATTTTTTAATAATTGTCAATTTCATAAACTAATTTGAATCAATGAACTTTAAGAAAAAGTATTAACTAAATTAAAGGACAGGTTTTGACATATTTTGATCTGTGTCACACAAATAGCTTTAATCTATCTGAATTTTTTGGTTTCATCCTCCGCCCACTTACCATTGAGTGGCAAAGCCCGCTGGCTCTGCTGCTGAGGTAATCCGTGGTAGGAGTACGGGGATGGGGGCTCAGGACGACCCAAAGTGGTGGCCACCAGGGAGGCCACGCACACAACGAACAGCGAGGAGACACGCATTTTGCTTCTGGTAATCGGAAATCCTGTGCTGCTTAGTAAGCCCGTAATCCTTTGGCTCGATGAAATGCTTCGATGGAGAAGCTCGATGCTCGACTGATGCTGACTTGGCCGCCGCGGTCCGAATTTATATGATTCGATGTCCGCAGCTCCGAGTGCTCAAAGTCTCATTACAAAAGGTAAACGAAATAAACGAAAAAATGAATTTAATTAAGCATCAAAAGAGACGCGAAGAGCGTCGGATGAACTTGGCCAAGGCGGCGCAGAGCAAAGATACGGATACGGATGCAGAGAGAAGTCTGCGACACGTGTCTTTTGGGCTCACAAGCGAGAAATTGGAGCAAACCCGGCTGCAAATCGAATCTCCCAGGAGGGGGCAACCCCATAGTCCACAATCAACGCCCTGGGCCAACGCAAAAATTGTTTGCCCAAATCGTTATGTGTAACACTCTCCGCTGAGTATCTCGTATCTGGTATCTTTTAGCTCGTAGCTCGCATCTCGTATCTCATATCTCGCATCTGAGAGATGCAGCAGCCGCAACCTTCGGCCAAGTACGCCAAGTGTTATTTTCACAATTGGAGCGCACTTAAATCGCTGGCTCGAAATCGAAAGTGACCCACGATTACACACTCGACCGAGTCCCATTGATGAACTTCATTCATGTGACGCCTGAGGAACTTGTTTGTCCAGTTTGGACTTCCTCTGACTTCCTTCCAAGTGATTCCCCGGCAATCTAGTCAAGGGATAATCCATTTTTCCGCATGATTAGCAAGGAATCTAAATAGTGTTAGGACATTAAACCAAGTATCATGTGTAACTTACTATATTTGCAGGTTCAATATGCTTTGAGCTTTATTATTAAACATAATTATTTCTACTCATTCTTAAGTATCATTAAACTTCAATGTCTCATTGCATATGGAACTAACAATGGTTTCTTTAAAAGATCCCAGTCATTGCTTACAATACAATGCATTTTAACCCATTCTTAAACCCTAACAAATTCGTTTATAAAGCTATAAATACACGCAGTCATCAGACCAAAAATAACACAATAACGAAGGGCTTTTCAAGGCCAGTTCCAAATTTCCCCCGAACTGTCAACCGCTGACGGCGGACACTTTCAACACCTACGACAACAATTACGAAACAATCGTAACAAAATCAAAATCAAAATCAATTTTCAAATTGAAGCCAAACATTAAGTCGAAAACGAAATCGAAACAATAAGTAATAAAACAAAACAGCAGCTACCCAAATAAAGTGAATAGCGAGCGGCGTTTAATTGGATTTGCTGCACACAGCCATTTGTTCGAAAGTAAATAGACCGCCAGTACCCACTACCCAATACCCAGTAACCAACCAGTAACCAGCTGAATCGAGACGCTTGTCCACTTGCTGTCCACACACAGAAATTATTAATCGTAATTGCAGCCGACGCATCTCGACGCAGCGAGGTGGAGAAATGTCGAGTGCCTGTGCAGACACATGTAGCTTATGGCCATAACTACATCGACATGGCTAAAAGGCGGCACAAGAAGTTGGGGGGCGTACGTAATGGCAACAGGGTTTTGGGGCTTTACGTCACTGATCGATCGATTGGAAATTGGTGCACTTGGCCACCGAAGAAGAAGCCCAACGAGTCAAGCGCTGTCTGGAAGGAAGAAGGGCCCGGAATAAAAAAATAAAAGCAGGGATGCAAAGGTAACATTATTTAAATAAATACATAAATAAATGGAATATCAGTAAAAATGTCAAAATTATGCGTAAACGAGGTCAAAATATTGATTGTCATACCTTGCTGGACTCGTAAAAACATTCTTGATCGATTGGCATTCAAGAATGAAAAAAAAAAATTTGTCAATTTTTGCGAAAAATTATGATGTTACCCCTTATAAAAAATGCAAAATTTTGACCAAAAATTCAATTTCTGGAATCAAACCAAATGTGATCGCGTTGGTTTGCTGAGGTCATTAGCTCTCTAAAAAGGTATTTTTCTTAGCTGTGGGTCTCATTTTGGCCGAGTTACAAGCTTAAATACCTTAAATATATACGTACAAAAGCAAAACTTGGTGAAAAATTGATCTCTAGCGATTAGATAAAAAAATTCAACAAATTCTATTAAGGTAAATTATATTTTTATTCCATCCCTGGGCAAGAGAAAGAGCAAGAAAGACCAAAGGAGCTGCCGCAGATTGTGTCATCGAGGGTTCGAAATTTGGTGAAAATCAGGTCAACAGTGCAGTAGCACGTCCATCGATGAGTTATTGATTTGTGTCGAATACTCGATCTTCTGCCCTTCTCCTCGTGGCATTGGCTTAGTCTTGTTTTTCGTTGCCCTTCGATCGCCTCAAATTGACATTGCCGGGGAGCTGCGTCCCTCTTGGGGGGAATTTCCATCGCAGCAGCTTAAAATAGACGAAGCGACCGGGGATGCGCGCCACTTGACTTGCCACTTGTTGCATTCAAGTGCCACGAACAGCAAAAGCCATAGAAGAAGCACACGAAGGGGCAGATACTTTCGGGCTTTGTCATTGAGATGTGAACCCACAAGTCGATTAGTTGGCCAATGGCAGTGAAGAGGCGCATTCCATCGCCAGCGAAGAATGCGTAGGTCACTTGACTTAAAAACAGAGTAGAAGCAGCTGCAAACCTTGTGGTTTAAGTGGATATAGATACCCATCTCATATTATTGAACTTTCTACTCAATAGTTAACCATTTAAATCAATTTACACCAAAGTAAGTTCACATAAAAATCAAACTCACTTACGATCCCAAACCTCAAATTAACCTAGGCTGTAAAAATTTGACTTCCACATAAAGTGATTTAATGATTTCCGAGAAATGCTCCGTACCATATTAAATAATTTTATTACACTCCAAAGCAAGTGTATATTTTTCACTTTTACCACAAACACCGAAAACAAAAAGGCAACTGCAAGCAAAACATGCAAATCATGCTCCAAAAAGTTTATAAAAAAAAGATCGCAAGTAGATGTTATATATTTAACTGGGGCTTCAGCCCACACTCCGTAAATTATGACAAATGGCAGATGAATGTGGTCTATTCCCTGGCATTCCCCCCGTTTTGAATACGTTGACAAGTCGTTCGGTTAAGTGACTTAATAGCTAGCCCGGATGAGCATAATGATGATGATTACTGCGATCGGCGTCGTCGATTATCTCGTTAATTAGAGACCACAGAAAACCAGAGCATTTTTGCACCGCTTGCCATTGCCGCCTTGTCAAGGTCACCCGATTTTAGCACAATTATCGAGGCCCTTATCCCAACCCATCATCATCGCCTCCGGTTTTATGTAACTCACTCACAGCCTGTGGGAAGTAATTAAAACTGGAGCAAGTCGAGTACTTTTTATTTACGAGGGTGGTTACCTGGCTTTCGTGACCAGGTTCCTATGGCAGTGTTAATGAGGCTAATACCAGTCTGCTCCAACAATTTAATGAAGAAAATAAATTGAATTTCAGGATAAGTTAAATATTTCATTAGTTTTTATATATGTATAGAATAAAGTGCTGATAATTAGTCATCAAAGTGGTTGGTAAAAATACAATGTCATTACAGGTTTTACTACGAGTTTTAATGGCAAAAGGAATTCTTGGAAAAGAAAGTTTTAGATACCAGGACTAACTCCCCCAAAGTTTTTATTTATTCAAGTGGATTTTCAGGGGTAACGCCTTACCCAATTGAAGACCACATGCCATGGACAACTGCCTTTAACTTGTGCCCAAATATTGACATTGAATTATAATGCCCATTGAGACGCACGGCAATCAAAGGCCTATATATAGAGTTACACACACGGCTAGTACGGCCAAAAGTAGAGTGTAAGCAGGGGAAATAATAACATGGTTAGCGGACAAAGGCAAGTGGCAAATACTTTGTCACTGACAGCGGTCAAAACATAAAGGGTAAAGGGTTTTCTTTCGCGGGATCTGCAACAGCTGCCAGCCCGGCCGATTGCTTTTCACGTATCTCAAAGATACGCAAAAGTATACGAGTATCTACCCATCTGCCGGTGCGTATGGTTGGGTTTCATTGAATTGAGTGCCCGGCTAAATACTGTGAGCCGCAATTCGTATCTCGCGCTTTGTTTACCTACGCTGTCATCCCCTTTTGTTTGGCACTAGTTGGCCCAGCCCCCAGCCTCCAGTCCAATTTGTTAGCCATTTGGAGTCAATCGCAGTGTGGCCACTAACAAACACGCTTGGTCTTTCCATTTGCCTTTTCATTTCGGCTCTTTAGTGGGCCGTCATCTCTGTTTGCCTGTTTGCCGGCCAGCTGGCAATTAAAAATGTATTTACCAGCTCTTTGCCATTGTGGAGCACTTATCGCGCGACTTGCACTTGACCAGTTCCGATTTGAAGTGGCTTAAAGCCATTCGAAGGACTAGCCCCTAAATGGCCGTTACTAAACGTCGACTCCTATTTAAGTCCACTTGTCGTATACTCTACGTGCAATCATAGTCGCCCGCTGGCGCCATCTACATGTCATTTAACTCTTGATAACTTATCACTAGCGGCTTTCTTCCTCTCTCGCCTTGAACAAGTTCAGGCGATGAAAGAAATCGTCAGTCGTGGAAAAAAGCTTCACAGAAGCCAAACAAAGTTAAACGCAAACAAAGAGCACATGGAGTAGGTTACTGGAGTCTAGGGTTTCAACTCTTGAATACCTTATATGCTCGGAAATATTTTAACTTGTTGATTCCAAGCCTTATCATTTTAGATAGCCTAATACCAAAAAGCTAATAATAAAAGTTTATTATCTTAATCAATCATAACTTATAGTTTCAATTCCATATGATTATCAACAAAAATCTTATATAAACGCAAATGCCAAGAAAAATCATCTATGTAGGGTATTTAAAAAATGAAAACGAAAAAATGAAGAGACAGCCTAAAAACAAAAGCATTCGGCTACGACTGCAGCACAAGCGAGCACTCATTTCAGTTGCTCACGAGGAGATCGCCGGTGAGGTATCTCGCTAACCACAGATACGATTTATCTCACAGCAATGCAAAGGCCTCGAAATAACGACAGTCAGGTAGCTTATCTAGTCAAGATTAAAAGTAGTATCTCTTTTATTTTGTCTACCCGTTTAGCTCATTTTGGTGCAACAGAATTTACGAACACTGCCCCCGGAATTAGTTAGGAAGCACGCTGATCATGTGGAGCAACTGGATCTAAGTCACAATTGTCTGAAGGATCTGTCCTGGTTGGCGGACTTCGAGCAGCTGCGTCATTTGGTGCTGGACAGCAATCGCATGCATGAGGCTCATTTGAGGACACTGACTTGCCCACTGCCACAATTGGAAGTACTGATGCTCAACAAAAATGAGGTGATGCCACAGAGCCACAGTTCAATTGCTGTATATTAGAAATGAACGTCAAATATTGCAATTTCTTATCGATTCCAGTTCAGTGACCTGCCGACGACAATGCGACTGATCAGAAAGTTCTTTCCCAACCTGCAGTATTTGAGCCTCCATGGCAATCCGATCTGCCCGGATGGCTTGGAACTGCAACCGTTCTCCACTTACCTGCGCTACGACTACGAGTACTACAGGTGGGTGGGTCTGTTACAATATTGATCTATCTTTACTTAGCTGCCGATCTGTTTCAGCAACTACATCGCACAGTCGCTGAGCAAACTGAAATTTCTGGATCATGGACTGGTTCAACGCACCTACAAATACGAAAGTTTTCCCATAAAAAATTACAATGGCAAACAGCTTATCCAGACGACAAGTGTCTAAAATTATTAGCAAATAAGACTATTTAGCCTATGTTATTTACATTTAATGAAGCAAATTTCTTATATTACCCATTGATATACTTATTGAAGCTTGGGTATTTCATACAAGCTAAAGTATAAGAACCACATCCTAGACACAATCCGTATAAGACCGCGTCTTGGATACCTAGCCAAGACACTAATCGCTGCCAAAAGCTTACAGTGGTCAAATTACAAACAAGTGCGTTTAAAAAATTGCTTGTGATAAATCAATATCACCAAGCATGCTAAAATTAAATTTAGTTATAAAACATTATATTTTAGCTAAAAATTCTAGTACAACAATTTGTTTAAACCATATAACCTACAAAATCGATGGACAATCCCTACACATTGTAGGGTACTTGTATATGCCGGCCGGCATATGATAATTCAGATGAGGACCACAAGCACAGTGAGAATGTGATGAACGGCAGTGCAAAACAAATCGCTGATAGCCAGTTATCGGACTCTATATAAATCGGCATCTGGCAGCATTTCAGTTTCAGTTTCGCGACGTCTCCCAGACAGCCGGTTTCTATTCCAGTTCTTGAACGTGTATATATTGCTCAATATGGCCGATCCCAACGCCAAGCCCAAGTACACAAAAGTGAGTATGTATAAATATTGTGTGGGCAGCTGTATATTAAATAATGCAATACCCTATTACTTTGATGCACTTAAGCTAGGTGCATTGAACTTGCACTTCCTGCAATACTAGTTAAATGATTTAAAGTAGGCTGCCTACTAAAACTCGTTTGTGTCGCAATTTACGTACATATGTACAAATATTTCGGCCTCTTTATGCAGATGTACGAATATTTTTCCAAAAAAACAGCAATTAGTTTGTTCACAGATAGAGGGCTTAAATTGTTATCAACAGATGTGGGACGAAAAAACAAACAGATTCAACAAAAAAAAGAGCAATAATAATTAAGAAGTTTGCTAAGCTGATAAGAAAACATTCGTAGGGGACCAACATGGACTTTTTTCTGATACGGATGAGACTTTGAACGCTCATTTACAATGGCAAAATTATAAAAAAAAAATAAAATATAAAAGAAAACTAAACAATTAGTAGAAATATAAATATAAGGATTCTTTATCTGTCAAGTAAAAACTCCCTATAATTCCCTGATTTTTATAGTCCACTTTTCTATATTTATTATTGTTTCCAATTGACTACTATAAGCGGACTACTTTATCTTCAAAGTTTAAGAACGCTGGTCTTATGAATTCTTATCGCCCAACAACCCATTATAATTTAAATCAACACTAGATAACAGCCTCAAACTACTTTGGTTTATTGTCAACAGTTTTGTAATTTTTTTAAAAACCTCAACAATTTGGAATCGTGACTAGAATTACACTTTACAGTGTTTACATTATCGCGTGTCCCCGGCAAATTGAAATGGGCCAATCCGGGGGGTTGATAACTTGTTTGAGCGGATAAGTAATCGCTGACAAACTGGGCTAACAATGATGAACAAATTGCAAAAATTACTGGCACACCAATTGGCTGTTTCACGAAAGTGGATGAAATTTGAGCATACTTATGCCCAGTGCGAACCCAATTACTGTCAGGTGGGGGAAGATTCCATTGGTTCCATTTACTTTCAATTCCAACTCCTATGATTTATTTATTTATAGCTTTTCATCAACAATGAGTTCGTTGATTCGGTGTCGGGCAAGACCTTTGCCACCTTCAATCCGGCTACGTCCAAGGAGATTGTCCAGGTCTCCGAGGGAGATAAGGTAAGTCCAGCACTCTCGAAAGAGATAGGATGGTGAAATAGTCATAATAATATACCTGTTGATTATTCTTATAATTTTATTAGGCTGACATCGACCTGGCTGTGAAAGCGGCGAAGAAAGCCTTCCATCGCGACTCGGAATGGCGCAAGTTGAGTCCTCTGCAGCGCACCAATCTGATGAACAAGTGAGTTGTACCCATAAATCACACGTATAATAAGTATACTAATAATCCCCTGCAGACTCTGTGCCCTGATGGATCGGGACAAGGCGTTCCTGGCCAGCTTGGAGACCCAGGACAATGGAAAGCCCTACGCTGAGGCCCTCTTCGATGTGACCTACTCGATCCTGACGCTGCAGTACTACGCCGGCTGGACCGACAAGTTCTTCGGCGACACCATTCCCGCTGGAGGATTTGTCTCCATGACCCGCAAGGAACCGGTGGGCGTGGTTGGCCAGATCATACCCTGGAACTATCCACTGCTGATGCTGGCCTGGAAGTGGGGTCCTGCTCTGGCCGTCGGATGCACCATCATCATGAAACCCGCGGAGCAGACTCCTCTGACTGCCCTTCACATGGCTGCTTTGGCGAAGGAGGCGGGCTTCCCAGCAGGTGTGATCAATGTGGTCAACGGATTCGGTCCCACTGCCGGTGCTGCTATCAGTTCTCATCCTGATATTGCCAAGGTGGCTTTCACCGGCTCCGTGGACATCGGACGAATTGTCATGCAGGCTGCAGCCACGTCGAACTTGAAGAGGGTCTCCCTGGAGTTGGGCGGCAAGAGTCCCGTTGTGGTCTTCGATGATGCGGACAGTGAGTTGCTGATCTCATTGAAACTAGACCCTAAACCTACTAATTCCTGCTTTCCCCCATCAGTTGACTTCGCCGCGGAAACCACCCACGAGGCGCTGTTCTCCAATCACGGCCAGAGTTGCTGTGCCGGCAGTCGCACCTACGTTCACGAGAAGATCTACGATGAGTTTGTGGCCAAGGCAGCTGCCAAGGCGAAGGCCCGCAAGGTGGGCAATCCCTTCGAGCAGAATGTGCAGCAAGGTCCCCAGATCGACGATGACATGCTTACCAAGGTGTTGGGCTACATCGAGAGTGGCAAGAAGGAGGGTGCCAAGTTGCAGGCTGGTGGCAAGAGGATCGGCAACGTCGGCTTCTTCGTAGAGCCCACTGTCTTCTCGGACGTGAAGGATGATATGCGGATTGCCCAGGAGGAGATCTTTGGCCCCGTCCAATCGATCTTCAAGTTCAGCTCCCTGGAGGAGATGATCGATCGGGCCAACAATGTGCAATATGGTCTGGCCGCCGGCGTTATTACCAATGACATCAACAAGGCCCTGAAGTTTGCCAACAATGTGGATGCCGGCTCGGTGTGGATCAACTGCTATGATGCCGTGCTGCCCTCCACTCCATTCGGTGGATACAAGCACTCTGGCATTGGTAGGGAACTGGGCAAGGATGGCCTGGATAACTATCTGGAAACCAAGACCATCACCATGAAACTGCTTTAAGCTGGAACTTGAAGAGTTTCCTGTCTCGTATACACAATATTTGTATTTTATTCGCACTTGTTTTCGGTTTTGTATTGCATTTTAAATAAAACTCATGGATTTAAGTTACCAGAGGTTATAGTCGAAGGAATCGACTGGACAATGTGGCTTAACCAGGCATATCGAGCTCAGATTGAACTCATCAGCCCAAAAGTATGCAAGCTTTAGGTTGCATAAATTCGATTCGGGCCACAATAATGGTATTTTAGTATTTTCTATAGCCTTGATTAAGCCACATTTTAGATATTTGATATCGAGGCACGAGTTCACTAAGCTAGGATAGTGAAAACTATCAATGAAATATCGATTGATCGAGGACTCTCGACTAGAGGGTCCCCTAAAACTTAACCTGCATTGGGTTAGTTGATAAAATATTCCTTAGTCGTTAGATATACTAAACACTAACACAACGTATAAAAATAAACCTGAGATTGCTGATCTGTTGGCTAGCCGCAGGATTAGGCCAAGCTCGTTGGCGGAACCTGGGACTGGCTCTGCACCTCCAGTAGTGGCACTGCAAGATCGCTCAAACGCGACCTGGCACTCTGATAGTCATCCTCCGATCTCGGACGCATCTGCGTCCGGTGCTGTGGACTGCTCTGCTGCACTACCTCAGTGTACACCGGTTGAATCTGAACTTGTGCAGAGCCATTTCGTCCGCTATCGAACATATCATCAATGTCCACCAGCTGGAAGTCCACGGCGAATACATAACGCAGCACCATGACCAGCAGAGCCACTATCCACAGTACCATGCCGATCACGTAGCTGCAGCGGAAGAGCTCCAGATAAGTATCATGGGATACGTTGTGGTCGTGGATGATGGGACGCAACAGGGCGATGGCATCGCCGCAGGTGATGGCAGTAGGATCTGTCAGATTCTCCCTCAGTTGGCCACACAGGCGCTTAAGGTGACCATGGGTCAGGATCGTGTAGATTACACTGCCCAAACTCATCACCGAGAAGATTACGATGGAGGGCACCACAATGCGCCACGGCTTCGGCAGAACTCTGAAAAATATTATTCGGTTATTAAATGATTAGGAGCATAAGTTACCTATTTACTCACGAGCTCTTTTTGCTGCCTGTCTGGTAAATCAAGCACATGGCTGTCCAGATAATGGCCACGATCTCTGATATGAGGGGAAATACGTATACAAACTGAGCTCCCGGTCCTCTTTCCCAGAGAGTGGCCATAACATCGATGGACACTTCAGTAAAAGGATATTTATTATTAACAAATAAAATTTAAATTACTGTTTTACTCTTACTTGTGCTCAAAAAGTGGCGATCCGCCTCAGCATTGAAAGTGATCTTCGGTGGAGGAGTCGTCGTGGTAGAAATAACCTCCTCTTTCTTTTCAGCAATGAGACGCTCCAATTTCGGTCGATTCTCGATAGATTCGTAGATATGCGGTAACTTATAGATTTCTATAAAGAAGAGTTTAATTTAATTATAAAGTAAAGTTAAATTTGTAAGCTATCTTACGGCTCTCGCTCTTCAGCGATTCAGGTGTGACATCCTGCACGGAATACTGCCTTCCATAGGCATACTGGGTGGCTTTGATGAAATCCCGATGAAGGATCTCCTTGCTGGACTCATCCATTTTATCAACGCTGCGCTCCCGGAAGATAAGTTTGGCACTGACTATTCCCTCGTACAGATCGCCCGATATCATGTTCAGCGATATGTTCCATAGTATGGAGAATACTGCTATCAGGACCATGAGACATATTACCATATCTATATAGAAAACAAAAGAACAAGTTTATTATAATATTAATACTTTAAAAATTGTAAGAATTATTCGTTAATTTAAGGCAACCTTGAAATGTGTATAAATGTTTCAAATATTCATTATATTTTCCTGATCTCAGCTGAACCAAAATTCAAAAACCAACCAGACAATGAAATCATACTTTTAACCTCTGGCACGCTTTAGCATTGCAAGCATGTTGTTCTATCAAACGGACCGCTGACAAATTTGAATTTAAAATTAATGGATCGCAAATAGACATTGCTGCATTTGGAAAAACAGCGATTTATGGCTCTGTCAGGAGCCGTAGATCAAGTATACGCACTGTTGCGAACAATGGATTTCGAAATTATGAATAAATGGAAAACTCGAGTGATTGAAGGTTAGACATTCGATAATTTATGGCTTTCTAGTTATGTTCGGCCTGAGTTTGTTGTTGCGTTTGTTTGTTTTGTGTAAGAATCCGCTAACTGTGAACTGGTCTTCGTTTATTAACGCTTTTGTGTGAGTTTCTATCGGCGGTATGATATCATGCCAAATGTTTTAGAGCTCGGTTAACGAGTCGGGGCGAAACATTTTCAGATGACGTCGATACCGTGACTGCCTCCCAATAAAATTCATTTCAATTGATGCAAATATTCCCGCATATTGTTCGAAATAAAGAGAAAACAATTCGCTGGCAGAGTCAACAAACAGATTCGTGGATAAATATACGACTATGCTCGGTGTGCATAATAAAAGTCCCATGGCGGAACATGTCAAAATCAGGGGAAAATGTTATATTACCATTCCATTTTATGGTTCATAATGGACAGCTGTATTTTACATGTCTATAGAGAGAATAGATGATGAGCTGCTACCGCAGATTTCATGCCCCAAGTGCTTTGAACGCATTAAGCGGAATGTTTTTTGGCCGGCCACCGACTCATTTATACACATATAGATACAAAGCGATTTACTGCGCGTTGCACGATCAGTCGCAAAGTGGCACCAACGGAATGACATCATTTCCATCATGATTTCGCTCTCATCTCCGGAACATGGGTAAATAATATTCAGCGGTAGTCGAGAAGTCGACAGTCGTTAGCTCAATCGTTTTTGGCCAGGTTTCGTTACTGAATTTGGCCCAAAAGAGGCGAAGCCTCACAAAGAAAACTATAAATAAAAATTACGAATAGCTTTGCAACGTAATCTCCACACAACAAAGTTAGTTAATTTTGTTTAAATTTCATTTCAAAAATCTTCTTTGAATTTTGCATTTTAAGCAGCTAACAATTTTCCTATCACTCTTGACTAAGTGTTTGTTTACAAACGACGGCTCCCGGAAGTTTGGCACTTTAGCCAATTTGTTAATGCCATTAACAGGAACCACATGGCGAATGCGTACTATGAACTTCGCCCACTTAAATAAACCTTCCCCCACTTATCGACAGATGAGAGCTGCATCAAATGAACTATACACATTTATAGGATGAAGATCGGCAGACCCAGCAAGACACAAGTGTGAAATTGTTTATATTCAAACACAACGAAGTTTATTAGCGTATGGGCCCAAAAAGCTGTTGGCCAATTTAGCACCTTTAATGAGTTGATTGATGCTATAAAAACTGTATAAAGTTGGCAAATTTAGGTAGCCGTTGGAAATGGTGGCAGGCCTTGTGTTTTATCTGGGATTAACGTTCCAAAAGCTCTAATCTATGTCCGCGGAATAAAAAAAACATAATGAATTTATATACAAGTTGAAGAGCAGAATTCCCACTGTGAATTCACGTATATCGAATTATTTATTGGGTCGCTCTCTGCCCATTTGAAACATTCAAAACACTCGAATACATATACTCAATCGGTTTATTGATGCTGAAAGACGCGCCCCCAAAAAGCAGCCTCCATGACTGATGGACAAAACCGTGAAATGGCTTTAATTGACTTGAACATTTGCTGTCAATAGCAGCAGACAGTTCACCTCAAATTTAACCAATTGGCTTTTCACAGTACGACATTCGAATTTCTAAATGTTTCTATGGATCTTGCTTTTTATTTTGGGTTTCACCTTCTTCAGCCCTCCGAAGGCCGACCCCAAAAATGTATTTTAGGAACCAAGGGCTGCCCTCAGTATTTATGCTAAAAACAATAGGCATATTTAAATTGTTAAAATATTTTATGTATAACGTACGATTTAGATGGCCAATATCGCTGGTGGTTAGCTTTCCTTGCTTGTATTTTTTTATCAGCTCCATTTTAGCATTTTAGTTTTGATTGTGGTTTTTTCTTTTTAATTTTATTAAATCCGAAACATATTTTCAACACATTTATCTGGAATTTATCCACAAAACTTCTAATAATAGTTTTTAATTTACATCTGTTTTCCAAACGCGATTTTTATGGATCTTGCTGGGAATAAATTACGTGACTGATGGATATGAAAAATAACGCATAAACATTTATTATGAAAGTAATGTTAGAATTTGTGAGAATCTTGCAATTTTTTCTTTTGTATGTAATTTAGGATTGGTCACATATAACAAATATGTTGAACATTGTTCATTTGCCTTTTTATCGGGCAATGGTCTTTATCGTTTGCACTTTGAATTTACTTAGCTTATGTGATTTCTAGGAAACATGAGGGCAATAATTTATTTAGCAAAAAGAGGGATTTACAGAAATTTATATGAAATATAATTAAGAATTGCGATCATAGATTTAGCTTCCACTTTGCAGCAAACTTAATGAAGCGCGCAGCCTTTTAGATTTTCGCCTCGATTCTGTTCACTTGACCGATCGAAATAATTGAGATTAATTGATTTGAAA
Source organism: Drosophila simulans (assembly GCF_016746395.2). Taxonomy (NCBI): domain Eukaryota; kingdom Metazoa; phylum Arthropoda; class Insecta; order Diptera; family Drosophilidae; genus Drosophila; species Drosophila simulans. Next base: position 23,179,294 of record NC_052523.2, on the reverse strand, counting down.
TTACCGAAAGTGTGCGGGTGTATTTGTTTGTACATATGAAAGGTATCCAAGCGAATTTAGCAATTGTATTTGAAACACTTTGGCTATCAATTTACATTTGGCGCGTCCGGCAGTTCCTCGGGCTTTCAATTTCCATTTCTATTTTCCTGTCACATTACGTATACGTAACGAACCGAAATTAACACCTTTTCGTTCTCGAACATACATACATGTGAGTTTTTCAGTGGCTTAAAGTCGTTTGGAATGGGTGTTTTTGGTTTGGGAAAAGTGACATCGGTCTGGGCACATGAGTCAAGGTCAAGTTTTGGGTTGGTTTGCGTTGGGAAAGGGGAAGGGGGGATGTGGGCGCCTTATACTCGATTTGACATTTATGTGGGTTATTTACACTGCTTCGATATCACTGATTTGCATAAAAGCGATGGCACTGTTAATTGCCAAACACGAAATTAATCCACGCGACGTTCGGGCACGCATCCAAAAGATATAAAACCGTTCCAAATTCTGCGTTCTATGCGCTCTCAATCCGTCCGACTTTCGTGACTGTTATTCAGACACTGAGGCCACTATATGCCAGTCCATAATTCTCCAGCCGATTTCGTCTTGCTCTCGCTCTCATTCGCTCCACAGAGAGCGATATCTACAGCTCAAGTTCACTGTGTGTTTGTTGCTTTTAAGGCGGCTCTCCGGAGCGAGCTTCTTCAGTTTTGTTTTGATTTCGAAAATCTGCAACTGGTTGCCTTTGTTTTGATTTGGTTCTTTCGTGTTGTTGACTGTTTCTTTTTTTTTTTTTTGTTTTTTGTTTTCTTGTTTTGTTCATAACAAACGGCGTGCGTGGGATGGGAATTCATTGTTTTATTTTTACATTCTGATTGGTGCGAATGTGGGTTTTGAGAATAACTTTGAAGCGTAGTTTAAATTACGAAACAATTTTAATTTTAATATATTTGCAGATTTATTTTATTACTAATGAAAGTGCGCAACACTGTTTTATTTCTGTGTACTCCATGCTAACTACGCTTACGAATTTATACTCCATCAAATGCTTTCAGCTATTTGCAAAATTCGTTATTCCCTTCATGTTTATTTATACATTTTTATAAATAAACAAAGGCACAGTTCGATTTGTATCTTCCATTATGGAGCTGCCTCAATCAGAGGCGCGCATTAATCCGATATTCATAGAAACACAAATATCCTGTTCTGTGTGCAAGACCATTGTTTCGACATTTGGGCAGTTGCCATGGCCGCAATTATCGCCGATGACCTTGAAAGAACACGCCGCTTTTTCACGTCCAAGGTGAACTTAATTAGCGGCCAAAAGGCCTTCGAAGGACTCGTCGATGTGAGTGCTCCAAATCGCGTGCCTGGCAGGCATCTAGTTTTTTTTTCTGGTTCCTTATGCTAAACGCGAAACTCCATCTAACAATAACGCTCGTCACTTGGGAGCCGTTCAAGTTTTGAGGGTCTTATCGCAAATACAAGTTTCGTCATTTTCATAAAAACTATTTATCCTTTCTTTTTCAAAAAGATGTTTTGAATCATATAATAGATATCATAATTTCTTAGCAAGCAACAAATATTAAAATAACTTGCTCTATAATCTATAATTTATTTAAGTCATGCTTATCGCGCTCTAAGCCTCTTTTGAAACCACCTCATATTAAACTTGGCTAACCAAACTAAGCCAAACAATTACCACCCAAGGAACTTATTTATAGACTGAGTTTCGCCCAATAAAAACCATAATAACTATTTCCTCTGGTTAGAATGCCTTTCGCAGGCGATAAACATTTTTAGCCCTGACGATTTCTATTGAATCCACAGCCACACATGTCATAAGGTCTTCGCCACCGTTAGATAAACAAGCAAATCATTCCTTGCCCCAATGTTGAAACTGACGATGACGTCGTCGCCTTATGCAAATCCCCAGCAGATAATGCGACGTACATGAATAAATTACAGAGTTACAAGGTTCCAGGTGAGTTATGGTGGTGATCAATCATATTCGAAACGAACTTAGCTAGTAATGTTTATTTTATAAAAAAAGATCGCAATTTAAACACTTTACCATTAGAAAGTTATTTTAAAAAATATTTTTACAGTGATTTCAGCACTTAAGCTTGGATGATTTAAGCATGTTCTACTGGGCGTATACGCATTTTTTGGATAAAACCACTTACGTTCGCAGCGCACCACTTCGCTCCTGGCTTCCCGGGTTAGCATCTGCAGGCTGTCCCCAATGCGGCGTATCCTCTGCGGCCGGCTCCCCATCTCTGATCCGTGGCACTTGACTGCCGCATCTAATTACATACGTCTTTTGTTTACAACAGACAAACAATTAGCAAAATTGCTAAACAAAAACTTAGCACTTGAGTGCGCATTATTGGACGCGAAACGCTCAGTTCGGTAGGACTTGGCACTAGCTTGGTGTGTCTGACCCGATGGAAAAGAAAAGCCACAACTGGAGACGTTCAGACGACACGACCGCTCGACGAGAACTGTGCGCACGCCAAGCGGCTATGAGCCATTAGGGGTATTTGCCGCTGCTCCGGGGAAAATTCAAATGCTATGGCGTCACTGAATGGATAGTGGTGGTTACGGCACTATGCAAACAGCATAGAGCGTTCCTAGATCCCCGCCAGTGGTGGGCTATCTTTGGGGGATGTATAACCAAGAAAAAAGATTATAGTCGAGCAAGAAATATATAGCGTAATCTGTAACCTTGTATTTCATATATGAAGTCATAAGCGCGCTATTTTCATAATTATTTGCTTTTATGTTAAGTTTCAATACTTTACCAATAAATTGTACCACATTCAGCTGGGCCCATTGTCCTGGTACCTGGACATTTGCCATCTCTGATCCCTGGCAGCCAGCCGACTTGTCTGTCCCTTTCGGGGGGCGGGTGGGTGCAAACCACCCCTGAAAATGAAACTACCAAAAACAGGAGTCAAGGCAATGACCTCTCCGGGCCGGGCCCATAAGTCTGGGCCACCTGGGAGACGCGAAATGAGTGTCAGTAGAGCGATTGCGTGTCCAGCTAATTACTAGCAAACGTTAACAACATCTGGCAGACGGGGAAGAGGAATACAAGTTCACAGCTGGAGCTCAACTCTTTGAAATTCACGTTATTTATTGTACGAAAAATACTCGATTGTTTCTCAAATAAATTAGTAAATTAATATACATATTAAATCGTAGTTGTAAATGTATGTTGTATATAATGCGTTACTTGGTGTTAGTTACAAATTTCACATAGCATTAATTTGCCTTTCAATTTATTGGGTTTTGTTTGTGTTTTTTTTTATACAAAAATGTTTACTCGCTTAAAGTTAATTGTGTTAATTAGACTACAGATTTCATAAAACATTTGTGCAACAAAAAGGCATTGCAATTAACTTTCAGTTGCCCGTTTTACATAAATACAAAATTAACATATCTCGGTGTAAATATATATAAATATTAATCTATCAATTTGATCAATTCGTTGAAACAATTCGCAGTGAAATACAAATGAAGAACATCCCTATACTGGTTAATAAATCATCTTGTAACAATTTCATTTTTACACACAAATAAAAGGCGATTGTTTGAACAATTTTAGTTACTCTGTTGTTTTGTTTTCCTTTCTAAGACTCACACTCCTAGTGACGATTGCCATCGACAGTTGATAGGGTTTTGGATAGTAGAGAATGCTTACAACTAGGCTACCTATACATATAGCTCGATTACATAATACTAGTAGTTGATGTGTTGCTTTGAATGGGCAGAGCAAGTTTCTATGTTCGAATTTTGATTATTCTTGCATTTTGTGCGTGACACTTAAAACGATTTTCGAATTCTTTGAATTTGCGTCTTGTGGCCAAGCGTAAAATGTGACATAAAAGGAAAGAAATATATTTATAATATTGAATAACAGATTGCTTTGGATAAACAGCGCAGCACAGTGATTAAAACTGAGTAAATGCGTAAAAAGCAATTGTTCAGCTAGCTGATAATCAATTTGCACTCGAATGCTTAAAGCTCATTAACTAAATATTCTTACAATAGATCGAATGAATTAACATAATTGATTGCATAGATAACATAATTTCAAATTAGTGTTTGAGTGGACGCAAAATACGGCCGCATCGCAGGCGAGCGGACTTTTAAATAAATACGTAAAAAGATATCATTGTAACTAGGTAAAATTCGCAAGGCATTACAACACAGTGTTATATGGGAAATTAAATAGAGCGGATAGTAGTAGAGAGAAGCCTTCGACTGGGAGCCGTAGAAATAAATAGTTAAATACACTGATAGACTAAGCTGGAAACCGAAATAAATTACAACAACTAATATAGGAGGAAACGTGTTTCGCAATACTTTTCGTTTGCATTAGAACTCTCTGCATCTTTTCGGGCCTGGCTTGGCCCGCGGCCCGATTGGTGGGGAAGGGAATGGGTGCAGGTAGTACCAGGAATCGGAGGAAAGGGACACGTTTTATTTGAAGCGTCGCTGCGGCAATGTTGGGCTCTCGGGCGGCGTATCACCGCCAGCTCCTGCTCCGCCACCGACGGCGATATGCTGCAGCGAATGCTTCTTGGTCACGCTCTTGAACGGAGCCCCCAGTTTTCGAGGGCCACGCGGCGAAGCGGAGGACATTCCGGTGGCTGCCTCCATGGCCGCGGTGGATCCAGCTGAGGCCGATGGCGCAATCCCCATTATGGGCCCTGAGTCAATCGAGGCTTGTACCCAACCTAGATGAATAGAAATGTTAGTAATGCTCTCCACAAGCCATCAATTCAGCTTACCTTTGACGGAGGCACGATTGTGATCCAGCAATGCAGAAGCCAGAGGTGCGGCCGAGCTGCTAGCATTGGATTCCCTTAGCGTGCCCAGCGTAGACAGTGGCATGGGATTGTAGATGCGGCTGGCGAAGTCTTCGAAGGTGGTGCTCTCCTTGTACCGAGATGATACGCTATCCAGCGACCGGTTGCGCTCCTCGTAGCTGCAGAAAAGAACATAAAAGTCACTCAGAATATACAATAAAATAACATATAGGTTCCACTTACAATTGTTGGTAGAGAGGCAGGGCGGCGCGCTTCGTTCGACTGGCATTGATTGCGGTTGCCCGAATAAGAGTGGCCAAGCAGGCGCCACTTACCACGCTCTCGTTGGCCAATGGTCCAAACCATGGAACTTCAGGCTTTCTGTTCACAGTCACCCGGAACAAACCATTCCGCAGTGGATAAACCACAATCAGCACATCGCAAAACTCAGTGGGCAATATGTCACGTCTGTAATCCCTATTGTGTTCGCTCCACACAATGTGAACCTCGTCGTTGCCAAGATGGCGCGTCTTCAGTAGCATGGCCTCCGAAGAGTCCGAGGGCATTCTGGTGGCCACATGGTAAACCACCTCAAGAAAGGGAGTAGCGTAATAGGGAGCTGTAGCTCCGCATCCTTGGCGTGGTAATCCGCCCAAGAAGCCGTTGTGCGTCTCCAGATCGATCTCCCAACCCAAGGCAGAAACAAACATCTCGTAGGTGCTGCTTCCACTCGTATTCCTAAGGATGCTTCCCTTGTCCTCCTGCCCGGCGGCCACATAAATAACAGCCATTTTGTGGGTCTCCCGGCATTTTTGGAGATCAACGTTTCGCAGCTCCCTCATGAGCTTTTCGCTCCTCTGAAGCAAGTGCGTCCTAGACCGTCGCTCCCAGCCTGCTAGACCCAAATGTGAAAAGAGCAGCCGGCAATATTGGAACGGCATCTCTGTGCGGGTGGGCAGGGAATCAAAGGAGGCTGTTGCGGAGTGCAGTGACCTCTGATCCGGTTGCTGCAGTGAGGAATTCGAGCTGGCGTGTCGCAATGCCGGCGATGGAGCCTGAGTCGAGTGGGTCACGAACTCCTGCTCCAAAAGGCGTTGATTCAGAATTACCGAAATGGCCTGAGCTTCTTGGTTTCCACTTAGAGGACTGGTCGTTGGAGCATTCAGCTGGCTTACAGTGGGAGCTACACACTCTGGACTGGTGTGTCCAATGTAGGCCAACATATCGTCCAATTGATCCAGATCCGGTGCCATGTCCTTGGCCAATGGCAGCACTCCCGCCGGTCGGTGTCGCAAAGTGTGTCGAGGAGCTTGCAGCTCATGTGTCACCATGGAGGACGCCATGGAATCCAACGGTTGGCTGTGTTGAATCTTTGGTGTGGTTTTTAGTGGCTCCTCCGTCTTGCGCGGTTCTGAATACAAGATAGAAGCATCCCAGCAAGCTTTTCCATTGAGATCCCTCATTAGGACCCGAACTTGCTTATCGGCTGTAACCAAGCCAGCGGTTATACCTCCACCGGGAAGTTTTAATGTTGGCAGCTCAATAAAACTGGCTACCAGACCAGAGTTTAGCATGAATAGCTGCATATTTTGGGCATTTACAACAGAAGGAAGCTCCACAGAATCGCGTCTCGTCTCCACCTGACCACCATAGGCGGCATTTCCAATGTCATCCTGCTCCTCAACCATCGAACTCAAGCGAGATGCTCCAATTCCCATAGGAAAGTGACCGATGTGGGTGACCAAATGCATGGACACTGCTTTGGCACACAGCTTAATGGCTGTAATGCACTTCTGGATGGTCTCGGAGGTCTGATAGGTGGCTTCCGGCAGGCGTCCATCGCCTTGAAGGTCGTCGTGTGCGATGTGCATATCAAAGTCATCATCGGCCGTCAGTTTCACTCTCTCATGACGCGGAGCACCGGAAGCTACTTGCAACAGTACCCTGAGCACCTGGAGCACTAACGTATCACCTTGTTCGTTGAAGGGCGTCAGCATTATAGGAGCAGGAATAGCCATACAGAATTCGCCCAAGCACAACATCAAAGAAGTCAGCACCACTTTGTCGGAATCCTTAGGCTTGGTTACGCTTTGGATTTCCAAAGCTTTGCAGATGGCAGTGATGATTAGCTGGGGAACTCTTTCAATAGCCGCCAGTTGGCGTCCACGCTCGGCGCACAGCTTTAATGAATCCACAGCTACAATGGCAATGGTGTGATGCTTAAACTGCAACGCCTGAAGCAGCACTTGTAGCACCTCCTTTATGCGCGGATTGTAGACACTGGTCTCCTTAGGATGCACATCCTTGTGATGCGGCACAGCCTGTTGAAAGAGGTTAGCCCTTCCGGAATTTGAGGCCGGCAATGGCTGAGAAAGGCGCATTAGCAGCCACTGTCCGAGCTGAGAGAGTGCAATGCATCGTGCCTTGGCTGAAGGCTCTCGCCTGGCGCACCGCAGCACAATGTTTAGGATGTGGTCTTGCAAGTCCGAACACTCCATAAGCTCAAACTTCTGCGGCGTGGGCTGCAGGACGGAGCGTGTCAGCAACGAGGACGGATAGCAAAGCAGCGATCCCAGGAGAGCCGCAACTTCCGCTCTTGGTGTGCTCCTAGAGACCTCCAGAGAAGTCAGCAGTATAGCACTTGCATGGACCAAGTCCAACAGCAGCAGGGTGTGTCCTGGCAAAAGCAAACTTAGGAGCCTAGGTCCTTCTAAGTGCTTGAGAATTGCATAAATCAAGTCCCGATCCTCGCCAGTCAGCAGCTGGTGGAGAGCATGATAAAACAGGGGCAGCTGTTGCATGTTCACAGCACCTTGAATAGCAAGCGAACAGAGCAATTGAAGGGCCCAGAGTTTTCCCTTCTTGAAGGATCGGTCCAGAGAAAGGGATCCGTAACACCATGGTGCCACGATTCCAATGGGCGGTACCAAAGTAGGCATTGGTTGCGTGCTCTGATTATCCGTGGATATTCCTTGGTTCTGCTTGATCTTAATGAGATTTTGCGTCATTTCTAGCAGATGCATAAACACCTGGGCGTGTAAATCCGCTTTGGGAATGCGATTAACGTCGCCTAGAGCACCAAGCATGCGTTTCCACATGATTGAGGTGGAATCTGGATGCCAGCCCTCTGCTGAGCCTCCTAGAATAATACAGCGACGTCCGGAAACACTGCCAGAGTTACTGCCACTTCCATAACTACCAGAATTCGCATCATCCAAACTCGCATCAATCTGCAGTTGGGCATCCTTGATGGAGCCACCTTCAATTCCACTGCTGGCGGTGGGTGACGGACTCCTCGAGCCCGCTCCACTTTCATTGTCTCCTTCCTGGTAGCTGTCCGTTTCCTCTGCATCACCTTTTCGCGCCAACGAATCAAGGGACATTGCGCGCCGCAAGTCCTGCGGATTAGTGCGATTCTCTGCGAGTTGTGACGGCTGTAGCGCCTTAGGCTTAGGAGTGGCCGCCCGTCTACGTCGTATCCTCGAACTCCGAGCCGCTGAAGCCAGGCTTCCTTCGCTGTAGCTTCTACTTAGCATGGGAGTTAAAGGTATCGGTCGTGTTCCATGGCCAGTTCCTCCCTGTGATTGCGTGTGCTGGTGATGAGGTCGAGGGTGATTTGGAAGAGGCACCTGCGACGAGGTCTCCTCCGAGCGACTGCTACTCGACTCCGCCAGAGATTCCCTCTGCCTGTTCTGGCTAATTGCAGCAGAAGCAGCACTTCCTCCATTTGCAGCGCTGCTTGATCCTGATCCCTGCCAGACGCTGCCAATGCGACGTCTCTTTTCCGCTCGACTTTCAGCCACTCGATCCAAAGGTAGATCCAGCAAGTTTATGCCGTAAGTGTATCGCGAGAACACACGAGTCAGAGTTTGAATCGTCTTATTCCATTCAATAATGAGCTCCTCGCGGTGCGTTAAGGATTGCAGGACAGTCAAAAACTTCTCCCACAGCAGCACGTTGACAGGCACTTTGGTGTGCGCTCGTATCCATGTGACAATGAGAGTTTGGAATATAGCTGACCCTAGGATCCCGCCCAAAGTGGCACTCTTGCTGGTGCCACTTGGTAATGTATGCTGGTTTTGGTGTAACACAATTGAGGTCACTTGCAGTAAAACCATTAGCAGTTGCTCCCAGGTGCGCGTGTCCATTTCCGTGTTCATAACCATCGTGCGGTACACATTCAGCACCTTCTTGCAGATCTCCGTCTGCTCCTCCAGTGGCGTGGAGCGATAACTTCGCGAGCGGGTGGGAAAGCAGATGTTCAGGTTGGCCGTGTTCACCAGGAACACGTTGGCCGCATTGGTCACAAAGACCTTGAAAAATATAAAACATTAAATAGGAAATTCAGTCGGCATAAAAAAGTTTACTTACCTGTAACACATTTTGCCGGCCAGCTCTAAGTACCAACTGATCCTTGGAGCCTGCAATTGCGCCCACATAAGATGGTGTGCGAAGTCGTTGACTCCTGGGAGTTCCACCCGCATTTGATGGAGGCGGGGGATCATCGTTTGGCTCCAATAGAAACGGTGGAGGCGTGTCGCCTGTCATCCAGTCGCGATAAACTGCGATTGCTGTGCGAATTGCTTCTATTTGGGGCTTCGAAGTGAAGTTAAGCAAAAACGCCTGACGATACACTTCGTGCACAAAGTTGATGTTCTCGCGGTTAACATATAACACATCCCGGACAGTTAGACCCTGCTGATAGCCGTGTAGGCGCACTTGGTCCACGTCCTCGATGTGTAAGGTGCAATCCAATCGGTGGCTCAGCAACCGCTCGTGGGTGAAACGTGACACCCAGTTGATGAGGACCACAACGCAAGAGGCCATTACCTCCTCCTTTTTGTTTATGGATCGCATGACGGGCAAGTCCAATCGCGGATTGTAGATAGAGCAACTGACATCGAAGTTGGGCGAAAATACTGGCAGGAAAACATCCATAAATCGCTGCAGCAGGAAGGCAAATGCCCGATGATCCTTTTGGGCCCGATTATCCCGCCATCTCAGGCAGGCCGTCGTGTGCACCATGCTGTTTAGCAGTACCTCCAGGCCATCCCGTGGATCCGGTGGCGCTGATTTTTCGCTGGATGAAGGTGGCAACAGGGCAACGACCTCCGAACTCTGCACGGGGTGCGAGAATGCGTTGTCGTGAAAAACGGAGGCCATCCCGCCGTCCGCCTTCATGTTTGGATGAGTGAGAAAGTCCGAGGCACTGAACTCTGTATCCGGACCGACCACACCTTTCTGGGGTACAATAAGGCCAGGGATGAGATCCGCGTACATGGCGTGCACGTAGCCTGGTGCATTTTCGCCTAGTGTCTGATACCACAGTAAGAAGTATCTGAGAAAGGATAATTTGATTAGGTTTCGTTTCGTATTGTACTTAACAGATTTACCAACCTGACACCTTCGCGTCGCAGCTTGGGCGAGTTGCCCAGATGCAGTAGCTTGGCCATGATGCGACTTAGGGAATGGCATTGCCACCGGCGGGCCAACAATTCCGGCAGAAGGCACAGGATCTTCTCCAGCAGCCATAGTGAACCGTCCAGTTCCTCGCGATGCGCCTTGTGCACTGTTTCAATAAATTAAAAGAGCTCTATAGGTGAAAAGACTCCATTAGCCACTTAGAGATTCCTGCTTGCTAATTGGGATGCAATCGAAATGTCTGGACAAGCACAAGATGCAGAGAGAGAGAAAGAGAGAGATGTGCATATGGTGCAATTCGTATTCGATTCTGAGATTTCAAGCGCAAGAAGAAAGACCATGGGACGTGGACACATGTGGGTATGGTAGACAGAGTTCAAAAGCAAAGTCGCGGGGAGGAAGCGGATGCAGTTCGATGGTCAATTCAAGTCAATAAGAAACCACATAAACTTACCAATGTGAAACGGAAGTTCTGCCAGTTAGGGGATTTACAAAAATAGAGAGAGAAAAGGGGGTAAAATAGAAATAGATGAGGAGTTCAATTTAGAATATCACGGTTGTTTTTTTTATAACTAGCTCTACCAAAAATGGGACAAAGCATAAAGATTACCGAAACCCAAACAAGGCACACGATTTAACGTCGTCGCTGTTGGTTTTGTTTAATTGCTGGAACTTAAAAGGTCTCAAAAGATACGCGCAAATTAACCAAAATTAAATGGGCCGAAAAACAAAAATGTATTCTACGAGTCAACGAAGTGCAGATACTCTGTTTTTTTAACCAATTATTTTATTTACCTACAAAAATGAAAAAATATCAACATAAGACACATAAAACAATCACATTTTGGCATTGATCTAAGTTCTTTTTAAGCAGCAAATAATTAAGCTGAGAAAAACACCTTTGCAACTGGATTCACATTATATATTCAGATCTGGGGTAATCGCAGAATAGCTTAATTTACCTTTTTGCTTTAGATTCGCCTCGGCTTGAATAAAGGTGTCGTAGAGTATGAAGTAGACATGACTGTAGTTGGTCTCGAACAGGCACTTCGATTCTTCTAGCTCCACATTATCTGAAATATATATATAAATAGGTCAACAATTTAGATAAGAGTTGCATATATTGGGTTAATATTTTCCATAAGTATAAGCGAGGAGGGCTATCAACAAAACGGATTCCATTCTCTTTGAAATACACCTGATATTCGTAAGTAATTAACTTGAAAGGCAGTCGTTACATAGATAAGAAACTAATTAAACTGAAATATAACCAAATTGTAGACTTAGTTTTTCCCTGTAAACCAGTGATAAGAAAATGGCGCCAGGGGGCAACAACCAAGATAGTGACGCAACATCGAACCCAGCACCTGTGCATGTCACCATTGATAAGATCGACAAATCCTATCCAGACGATGGCGTTGGTTTCCCAACTTATCCATATAGCAAACCACGCATGACGATATGCACAATAACAACAAGTAAATTGGAGGCCAGAAAGCTATTAAAAGTCAAGTTACGAAAAGAACACGTTATGATGGGTGCTCAGCGATTTGTGATGAATCAGAGAAGTTGGGGTCTGGTAGGTAGGTGGGGGCTTGGGGAGTTGGGGGGTTCACTGCCATTGCCGGCTTGCTGTCATCAGCAAAACACACTGCAAAACAGAAGAAAGCTAAACAAAGAGGTAAAACAGAGTAAGAAACCTTTGAAACCGGTTTCAACAGAAGGCCAAAACGCACAGAGCGAAGACGAATACCATTGCACAGAAAAAAAAACAAAACTAGAGAAAAGTCTATTTCGATTAAATGGAACTGAAGTTCTAGATAAATATTCTAAAGTGATAGGTTTTAAAGAATATTTTAGCGAATATTAAATTATTTGTATTGATATATATTTGAAATAATTGTAAAGCTAAAGCAACACCTATTTATGAAGAGCTCATTAAAGCTGTTTAATTATATTTTAAAACCATTAAACGATATGAGTTTCGATAACTTTTTATCACAGAAAATAAAAAGCTTTTTCCGGTGTTATTTTCCTATTCTAAGGGTTAGAAAACAACAATTGGTAATGCAGCCATTGGGAAGAATGTCTAATGCGTGTAATTTGCCAAGGGACAATGGCAACCGGGCAGCAACAACAATAGGGAATAACAACAATAGTGCCCCGCAGGGTGGCAGCCAGGTGTATTTGTAGTTTACTGTAGCGGGGGGCACCTGTTGGAAATCGTTAGCTGAGGTGACACAAAAAGAAAGCCACTGAAAAAAGGTGGCGAAGGTGGGAGATTGCTCATATCGAAACCCGTACTTGCTGTGCATTGTTCGCTTTTACAGGCCAAATTCTGTAAGCCTCAAAAGTTGTAATCATGTTTCATTAGAGAAGAAGAATTCCGTTCATGTTGTTTTGACTACTGAAGGGTGTATTTATTTAAGATGTAAAAACATATATTCTGTTTAGAGATTTGATTCATTTATAAATGAATAAGCTAAGTTTAGTCACTGTTTTCAATGTGAAATACCTACGGATATAAGCAGAAAATAAACAAATAAAGCAAGCTGATTATTATTTTGTGTCCGCGCTAGCGAGTCCACACTGTAGCTCCACTTGTTCGCTTCTTTATCATTTAACGTGTTTCACACATTTTCGCTTGCCACATAGCGGAGCATGTGTAGATGTTTTCTGTAATCTTTTTTTCGTTTTTGCATAAATTAATGTTTTTCTACGGGAAGAATGGGGGGCTTATGTGGGGTACATCGCATATGTGGAGGTTCTTTGGCGCCCAACAGGAAATGGCCAGCACTGTGGAACCACTTTTCGCTGTTGTTTGGCGGCCTGTGGGCAGAACGTCATTGAGAGCGAGCCACCGTGGAACGAAAATGGTGCGAACGACGCCCACCGAGCCGAAAAAAAAGTATATGCATAAAAAATAAAGCCAACCAGTTTCATTGTTATTGTTATGAATGCAAATAAATTATGAAATAATTAACAGTCAACAGAACCGCCAACGCGAGACCTTGGTTTCATTGGGCAAACCAACGGCGAGTGGTTGGAAAATAGTTACTTTCGAAAAGGGTTTTCAAAATATGCCTAGATTTGCCTATTAACTAAGTGATTTACTTAGCATATGTTAGGATCTGGACGGGAATATCCTAGGTTCTACTCACCCAATATCATGCGTAGGTGCCGCAGTCGGGAGGCGGAATCCTTCTTGGAGTCCTGCAACTTGGCCGTGGATTTCTTCACGTCGGCATGCGATTTTTTTGTAAACATTTTGCACCTTGTGTTCTCCGCCCCGCACACAAACACACATCACACACACTCGCTCACTCGCACTCACACTCACGCACATACAGGCACAAGTGCAGGCGGTATACACTTTCTATTCGCTGATTTGTACTGATTTTTCTCCGATTTATTTTCTCTGCCTTGTATTTTCTCTGGCTCTTTCGGCTATTTATTTATACGCGCACGCCAACGAATAAAAACCAAAGAAAAAAAATCACTTTTTGTCCAGCGGAGCGCCCCGGAGAAATTATTCAGCAACGCCCGCTCGGTGCGCGGGGGGTGGTGCGGGGGCGTGTGTGGGTTCCGTCGCTTTGCGCTGCTGTTTGTCGCAATTTCCCAAACTTATTCCATTGCGATTTATTCACGGGCACACTCGGCAACGCGCTTTTGCACTTGCAATCCAACTTCTGGCGATTTACAGCGCATTTTTCCAGCTTTCAGCGTTTATGTTTTCTTTTCCATTTGCGTCGCGTCTCCAGTTCTGTTCAGGTTCCGTTCGCTGACTGTGGTTCCGGTTCGCGGCAGTGCTGGCAGGTTCAACTTGACTGCAAGGAACTAGTTCGCAGTGAACCACGAACCAGTCGTTGATTTCAAATAGTGCGAATTATCAAATTGTTTAAAATTACAGCAAAGAAAACGTTCTTTGATCGAGTTTCATGCAAATAAAATCTTTAAGGTTTTTATTTTGAAAACATTACTAGTTATATTCATTATAATTACACACTTAGTCAAGGTATTCAATATAAAAATCTAACGTTTTAAAAATATCAAATATCAAACACTATAATTTCCAAGTGAAATTCGCTTTACTGTGTTTTTAACATAATACTTCTGTGATTCATTTGACTAATACATTATTTAATCGCCGATAAGAAGCTTGGTAATTAAGCGGCCATTTAGCCAAAGTGGCTAGCTCGAATTCATCCCCAATTCATCCTCAGTACCATGCGATTCCTGCGAAGGCAGACACGTCGACTCCGCTCCATCTGGCAGCGAAGCCTGCCCGTTCGTTTCCGGCGAGGAAAACTCCATACCCAACTGGTCACGATTTGTGTTTACGGGACCATTTTCCTTAACATTCTTTACGGCGTTTATCTCGGCCGTTTTTCCTTCAGGCGCAAGAAGTTTGTGTTTTCCAAAGCGGTCACTATCTATAGTTTATTTGTGGCCACGTTCTTTGCACTGTTCTACATATGGAATATTTATAAAGAAATTTCCACTGGCCAGATCAATCTACGAGATACAATTGGAATATATTGCTATATGAACGTCTGCGTTTGCCTGTTCAACTATGTGACACAGTGGGAAAAAACACTGCAGATAATTCGTTTTCAGAATAGTGTGCCTCTTTTTAAGGTCCTTGATTCGCTGGACATTTCGGCGATGATTGTGTGGCGGGCATTTATCTATAGTTTGCTGAAGATCGTGTTCTGTCCCCTTATCGCTTATATAACCCTGATTCTATATCAAAGACGCTCCCATCCGGAAAGTCAGTGGACGAGTGTGACGACCACGAAGACCATGTTGCCACTGATTGTGTCGAATCAGATAAATAATTGCTTCTTCGGCGGCCTGGTAATTGCAAATTTGATAATTGCCGCGGTGAATCGAAAGTTGCACGGCATTGTCAAGGAGGCCAATATGCTGCAGTCACCTGTCCAGATGAATCTCCATAAGCCCTACTACCGGACGCGTCGCTTCTGCGAGTTAGCCGATCTTCTGGATGAGTTAGCCAGGAAATATGGCGTCACTGCCTGCCGCTCAAAGAATTACCTTCGGTTCACGGACTGGTCCATGGTGCTATCGATGATGATGAACCTTCTCGGCATCACCATGGGATGCTACAATCAGTATTTGGCCATTGCGGATCACTACATCAACGAGGAGCCTTTCGATCTCTTTCTGGCCATTGTGCTGGTCGTATTTCTGGCTGTTCCCTTCCTGGAACTCGTCATGGTGGCTCGGATAAGTAACGAAACTCTCATGGAGGTGATTGTCATATCTTGAAAATTCTAAAATACTTAGAATGATTAATTGCAGACCAGGAGAACTGGAGAACTCTTGCAGAGATTCGATCTGCAGCACGCCGATGCCCGTTTCAAGCAGGTGGTAAATGCCTTCTGGCTGCAGGTCATCACCATCGACTACAAACTTATACCCCTGGGCCTCCTGGAACTGAATACCTCGCTGGTCAATAAGGTATTCTCTTCAGTCACTGGAAGCCTGTTGATTCTCATTCAAAGTGACTTAACATTAAGGTTTTCTTTAAAATAATAATGTTTACTTGAAGTCTCAAGATTGATTTAATAAAAGTATTTAAAAACACAGCATTTTAAATTTTTACTTAAATGTTTGAAAAAACCGCCTTAACACAGAGTCAAACGAAAAACTTATCGATAAGACTCATATGTGCGTTACTACTGGTGCTTGTGTAAAACAATTAGTATGCTTTAGAACATAACTTAAAGAAAACACATTTCATTTATCAACAAATTATTTAGTTTTTGTGTCTTTTGAGCTTACTTTAAAGTTATAATGCGATTTCAAATAT
Organism: Drosophila simulans; assembly: GCF_016746395.2. NCBI lineage: Eukaryota > Metazoa > Arthropoda > Insecta > Diptera > Drosophilidae > Drosophila > Drosophila simulans. The sequence continues at coordinate 23,163,229 of NC_052523.2, read as the reverse complement.
TCCGATAACACTGAAGGAAATCAATCGATTTAGTTACTGGACAACGTATCGATATCGAAATCGATATCTATATTGAAAGTGAAAACTTCTGTAGACGGAATAAATTCAATTAGCTAAATTCGTTTTAAGCAGATTCTTTAGCAGCCAGTAAAAATAAACAAACATAAATCATGTGCGGCGGTTTCACCTGCTCGAAAAACGCGCTAATTGCGCTCAACATTTTGTATGTGGTAAGCGCAAACACAAACAACATGAAAGGAAAAACAACAACAGTTGTGCAAAGGCAAAAGCAGCAACAACGAACACGGAAGAGTAACAATGAATAAACGGCCGCAGCAGCAACAACAAGAACCACAATGGAAAATGAATAATTTGATTTCGTATCATTTCGGTACATAAATATGTATTGATTTTCCTTTGCGGTGCCAGGTGCAATCTGCACGTGTGTGTGTGCGTATACATACCTTTCGGCCATTTGTTGTTGCTGCCCTCAAGACGAGAATCCTTGAGTCCTTTTTCATTTGCCTCCTTTCTTTCTTTCTTTTTTGCTTTGCCTGTGTGTGTGTGTGCGAGCGACCCCCAGATGATTGGATTCCTGCTGATTGGAGTGGGCGTGTACGCGCGTGCCGCCTCCATCGTGACCAACCTGCCGATTGTGGGCGGGATCCTGGCCTGCGGTGTCATCCTCATATGCATTTCCATGCTGGGACTGGCCGGAGCCGTCAAGCACCACCAAGTGATGCTCTTCTTCGTATCCTTTTGCCACAAAGCCTATCAATTTACAAGTGCTCACATGTACATAGCAGGCAGCTACAGTCGTGGTCAATACAATAGCAGCAAGATTATAGCTTTAAATTATTAATAGGGTATTTAAATGATAGTTAACCGTTCAAAGTATAAAGCTTATGAAAGCAGGGACCTACAGCATCAAATCACCATTAAAAAAGCTTAAATCAGAGATCTAACTAGGATACGGCTAACAAACATTTCTTTAAAGTTAAAAGCACTGAAAAGTTGGTAGCTTCATTGCAGGACCTTTTTCATATCCTAGCGCTGCTATTGTTCTGACCGCTATTGTGGCCCACCACGAAGGTCGTGGCATGTGGAACAATTAGCGTACTTAGACAAGTACCCACTTCCGCAGTGAAAGCGGGCCCATAATGACTGAAATTATGAGTGGGCCTCAGTGGCTGTAGCTGCCGCCTCGCTTGTTGTGCTTCCATGACGTCAGCTGGAGGGTATCACAACGTGACCCCCAGTGGAAACATGGGAAAGCAAATGTTATATTTTGTAGAAGCATTACCCGGTTTAGCCTTAACCTTTAGATTCTCTGCGGCTTCAGTACATGATCATTCTGTTCATGCTGTTCCTGATCCAGTTCTCCATCGCCAGTTCCTGCTTGGCTGTCAATTCCGAGCAGCAGCAGCAGTTCGCCGAGCAAGGATGGATGACGGTGCCCACGGATTTGCGCAAACAGGTGCAGGACAGCCTGAAGTGCTGCGGATTTAATGCCACCGCACCGAGCACTACTTCCGTGGTTCCCCCGCCCAATGAGCCCTCATGCGAGCTGATCAATCAACAGTGCTGTGCCCACTCTTCCGAGCCGGACTGTCGTTGCGAACCCTGTGGACCCCTACTGGAGGACAAGATCGACTATGCATTCAAGTTGTGCGGCGGTCTTGGCATCTTCTTCAGCTTCACTGAGGTAAAGTGCAAATTAATGCATATCTGATTTAAGTAATCCAATTTCCTATCAAACCAATCCCCACATGCTGCACTTAGTTCGTCGGCGTCTGGCTAACAGTTCGCTATCGCAATCAAAAGGATCCGCGGGGCTTGCCCAGCGCTTTTCTCTAAATTAGAAGCTAGTCGAGAGAAAGATAAACATTTTCCAGATACAGAAACATTCAAAAATTCTTTAGTGCATGTATATCTGCTCTGTCTCTGCTAAATGTTTAATGTTGCGATGAAAGATTTCATGGCCCTTGGGGCTGACATACCATACATATACAAGCATCCTTTATATTTATACCATCTACAGATACATATATACATACATATATATTAAATCACATTGCCGCAGAACTATGTACGTAATGTGTTAGTTCGTAATTGATATACAACTTTAGACATATATACATATTATAGAGAGATATATATAGAAGGAGAGAGCAAAGCGTTTAACCCAAAAAGCAAGCAATCAGCTAAGAAACATATTTCCCTTTACTCTCAACACACTTTCTTTAACACTTTCGACAAAAATTGTACTAACACCCGACTGCCTACTCTTTGACTAAGCAAAAAACCAACAAGAGACCAAGGGTAAGAATTGTTTATATGCTAGTTTGAGTTCATTCATTTCATTTAAATTCTTGAATCTCTGCTGAGCACTGTTTAATTGATCTTTCCTTCCACAGGTCCTGGCTGTTTTCCTGGCGCGTCGCTACCGCAACCAACATGATCCTTGCTACCTGCCCGCACGCGCCGTCTTTCCGCACGATTATTTATATTGAACAGGCTGAAACTACAACAAGGAAGTGAAACATTTTAGTCAAAGGGACGAAGGCTGAATTTTAATTCTTACAATCGCGTTTCCTAACCAGAATCGAATCCAAACTGGAACAAAAGATTACTCTTAATAGAAGGAGAAGGAGATGGTGGAGGAGTTATACATGTGCTCAACACTGCTGCTATTAAGGATAATTTTATTTTACCATTCTACATGCTTTAATAGCACAAGGTTATTTAATTACAAAACCTCCATTGAGATTATGTTTAGCTGTAATAATGTAATCTAAGTTTTAATGTTTGAAAGTCCTTAGTTAGCTCTTAATGCCTTTCTTTGCAACTCGCAACAATCATGAACGACTCGACGTGACTCGACCTCCACTCAAAACCACTGTACCACTACGAGACAAACATTTCAACAACCTGATCTTACTGTAGAACTAACAACCAGTCAACAATTGTAACTAGCAACGTAATAAGTATACATCAACCTATATACAAACGTAATTGCATTATTGCCCTCAAGGCGTATAAACAATACTCTAAATGTTAGCTGTGTGTTAAACTTTAAACTAGCGTGAAAAATGCCCACAAAATAACAAAAAAAGAGTAATCCTCTATACATACATGTCAACAATTATACAAGTCTATATGGATAAAACCCTACACATAAGAAAACTGCTTCTTTGAAATTTTCACTTCTTTTCCGCACTAGCTCGACTTTCTCTGCAGCTTATCCTTCTCGACTTTTATCCTCGCCAGCCACCAAAAACATATTGAAACACATCACACCCAACACGCTACTTCCTCTACGCACACTTCACACTCACATGGAAATAGTTTTTCCTTAAAGTTTCCTTTCCAGTTTCCTTTCGAGCGACAAGTAAACCATTAGATAATATTCTCTGTATTCTGTGCTGTGATTGAAGTAAATATGATCTTTAAAACAACAAAAGCAAAACGAAAGCGCGTCTTGAGTTTCATTTCCCGCCTTTCACCAAACCAAATTAATGAGCGACACTCCCTCTTGGGAATTCGCGGTTGGGATGTCATTAGCGAAGGCTCTCGGCTTACCACAGGCATCCTTACTGGCCACAAAAGGTGGCGGAATGGGTGAGGGCTGCTCAGGTTAAGGAAGCATAGGAATTTGTATGATAATGTTTTCCAGTTAAAGTGGCGTACTCTTCTCTATGTTGAATTTTGTTTGTCTATTACTTTTTATTTTGGTTGATTCACTACTTTTACGCAATAATTTGTTCTATTTCAGATATATACTAACAAATATCCCATGCAGCAATAAATTTTTGTAGATTATTATGTAAATGATGTTTCTGATTTTGTCATAAGTTTCTTGTTCATAAAATATTTTATTTTTTAACCATTTAGCGATTTGTACCCACAGTGCCAGTCGTGCCCGAACGCCATAATCATCATAAGCGCTGGAGGAGATTAACGCTAGCGCTTAGTTTGACGCCTCCTTTGGGCAGGAGTCAGGGGTGGGCCCAATGAGCAAGGTGGCCCAAACACTCAAGGAGAAAATGGCCAGGGGAGAAACTCACTCAAAGCTGCGTTGAATTGGGCCAAGTTCAACGCACTGCGATGCAGAAAATTTGTTTCTCCCAAAGAGAAGAGAAGAGAAGAGAGAGCTGTGCGCTTACGTAACGAGCACTCAGTCCAGGGGGCGGAAATCCAGGGGCGGCGTTTCCGCTTTTGCGTGCTGGAATGTGGGCGTGGTGGTATCCTGCATGCCGGGTTCGCCCCAGCCGCAAGTTCCTCGCCCCAAAAACACGCTTGTCTCACTTCTTGGTAGGCTTTGTTGACACTCGCTGCGGAAATGGTCAACAACAGATGCGACTTCGTCACATTTTCCTGCCTGCAAAGTGAAATGGAAATGGAAATGGAAAATTCATCCAAAGTGTCGTGTCAACGAGGTGGGGAAACATCAGTATTTATTTGTCAAGCAGATCAACGAAATGAGCGTCTGTGTGGGTGGCTCTTGAGAGAAATATCCTGCAGGGGCCCAGTGAATAAGGAGCAATGCACACTAAAAATAATAATATCGATTCAACAAATGAAAATATAGTACATTTTTCTTGCTTGTCTGCCCAACAAACTGAAATTTTAAATAATATATTCGATTGTATACCTTGTCCTTCAAATGTCGCTCAAAGTGCACATATTTATAGTTTGCAGTTGTTTTATATGGGGTTTCAATATGACATACCACCTTGGAACTTAAGTTTTCCAAACATCCCTTTGCCTAGGTTAAATGTAATTGACCCTTTTATTTTCGTAGTGCTTGACACGCGCCAGATATTAAAATTCCTAATGGCTGGGCTGGGTCCGTATCCCTAAATCCACCATATGCCGGGCTCTCAACTGTTGAGCCAACGTTGCGTATGAGCGATGTCTTGTCAATTGCGTGCCCCATGAGATATAAAACGATGTGATTCGCGGCATAAAATACTGATGATTATTATTATGCAGTGGAATGGAAATTTCAGGTCATGTCTATGAAGATTTCTTTCTTGTCACTTGAGTAAATGGACGTTTTTTAGCTCCTTCGAAGCGGAGCCGCCGTTCGATTGTCGAAAATCCATGAAGGCGAACCGTTTAGTCACCGTTTTACTGGCACCACTCGCTCTTCCTCTTCTTCGCTGGGGGAGGGCCCATTCCGCCCACCGTAACTCGTAATTCGAATTTACTGCCCATGTCGGTGTCGTGTCATGTTGGACTTATTATCTCCGTCTGGGCCGCAGTCAACCATGGCGATGTTTTGGGGCATGAATGTGTATATATATACATAGGGCTGTATGTGTATATATATACATAGGGCTGTATGTGAAAGCTTAGAAATTAAGCGATAGAGAACAGGGGAAATTTATTTGAATGTCAATGTCAAGTTAAAGTCAAGCCGGCTATTGATTACATTTAATTAAAACCACCGGACTGATGTGATCTCATCTGAAGGGAAATTTACAGAATTCATTGGCTTGTTTACAGTATTTTCATCTAATTGAACTCATACATGCCTTGGCATTGAAAAGATATAGCTTCTAAAAATCTAAACAAAAAGTTTTTCTGGTAAACACCTATAAAACATTACCCATTGGGAATGTGAGAAATAAGCATCACATTGTTTCCGCTAAAAAGAAAAGTATGCACAATATTTTATATTAATATAAACAAAAATCCAAAACATTACCCTGTTTATTTTGACACACTTAAATGAATTTACGCACCCTTCAACTCGAGAAAATCATTCTAATGTATTCAGCAGCATTTCCATTAAGAAAATCCTTTACATTTCTGCTCAATAAATTCCTCAATCCGCTCGAATGGGAAACGCTTTACGACCCCCATAAAACGGAATAAAATGAATAAACAAATACCGACTTGGTGTGTGTGTGTGTGTGGTGTGTGTTTGCCTAACATGGCAGTTATGATGTGGCACACATGGCGTATGCGCAACGTCCACCCCCACATCACTCAGGTTGCGTATACGACAAGTGGACAGTTACTGTGTTTTTCAGTTTTCAACACCTTTAAGGTTCATAAGTGCACATTAAAAAATAATTTAATTCAGCTTTAATGGTCAGCTCATGTCCTGTAGGCCAACTAATTAGGAGACGGAGGCGCAGCGCGTGTAAAATGGTCTGCGCAGCAGCTGTTGCACAGAAAACCATTAGCCAGCCCAAAAACGCCCTCTCACCTATCCTACACTCTCGTTCGAGTGAGATTTCCAAGAAATTGTAAACAGTTTTTATTGGCCTTGCTTGCTTAGCTGTGGGGCCGTATAATTAAATAACCCCCGGACACTGGCCAAACTTGGCCGAGTCCAAATCCGAGTGAGTCTGCGATTCGCCGCTTCCTCCTTCAGAGCGTCGAGTGAAAAGCGAGAGAGTGAGCGATTTTTTTGGGCCGAGTAAAGTCGAGCCATTTCGCTGTGTGGGACTCCCCTTCAGTCAGTTGGTTTCGAAACCTCGCGCAGCTCTGTTCGTCGCTCTTCTGTCCGTTTGCCATTGCGATTTAGTATCGGAAGAGAAGAGAGTGTGGAGAAGAGGAAGAAAGCGTTCCTGTTTGCTTCACGTGCCTGCAGATAAACAAAGCAATTCAGCAATCGAAATACCAACGAGAAAATCGTAACAAGGCAACGCGATATAATAGTGCTGCGATTTTCTTTATTTGGTGCATATCAGGCAAATTGCAGCCAAGAGGCAACAACACAACACCTAGAACTCTTTACGTAAGTCAGTGGAGCGGGAAAAACGACAGCACCAATAAATATATGCCAAGTACGGTGTGTGTGAGACGAGAAACTTTCTCTGTTAATGCTGTCTGCGGAGAAAATCAATAGCTCGATTCTTGGTCTTATCCTGTGTCGCAGGATACACACGAGCCAGCTGATGCGACTGCTGCACTGTCTTGGAAACATCTGCTAGCCAACGAGGGTTCTTGATATAATTGAAAAAAAGTTCTCGGGAGAATAGGGAACACAGTAATTGTATCAACCCTTCTCCTTTTACTACCCCTATATTCATTGTGTACCTCCTATTCTGTCACCATCAGCTGGCTCTATCTGCATTCATTGGCTTGTTGTTCATTGGAATGGTTCAGCAAACGCTTTCAAGGCTATATCCACTTTAATGGGTCAACAAGCTGTGCAGACACTAAAATGGATTATCTTCGTTGTCAATGGAGGGATGATTCATGATGTGGAGACGCAAACTTTAAATTAGCTTAGAAAGATACTTTTAACATCCTTCATTCCCAATTAGTCCGTTAGTTAGTTAGTACAAAGAGTATAATTGAACGTAAGTTTCTTCCCATAAATCCCATGTAATATCTTTTAAAGTTCATACTCGTTTAAGTTCCACCCCCAAAAATTGCTAAACTCCAGAAAATACCTTTGCAATATCCTGCCTATAATTGTTTTTCCAAGAAGCTTTCAATAAATCTCTTAATATAATCCCCTGATGCCTCTAAGTCCCAAAAAGTATGCAACAGTTCCATCTGCTTTCCTTTCTCCAAATTTCAAATTCAAGGCATAGCCAGAAGCCGAGTAAACACTGCTGGAAAACAAGTATAAACAAAGTGGACAAATTGAGGACTCCGCATTTGCCCTACCCTACCCTTCGGCGCTTTTGAGTGGCTGGCTGCCTGGTCAAGCTAATTGTGGCTGGCCTTGAACTTTCGCCCAGCGAACAACAACAACTACACCCAACACAGAAAGATACTTTCGGTGCAGAGTGTGGCGCAACTTTTAGGCGCAGGCATTTCATGTTGGCGCAACGTGCCCCATCTTGGGGCCAAAATAATGCGAAAAGTGCCAGCGGATAAGCCTTCGCAGAATGAAAAGCTGAAACATTTGGCCGGTCCGGCTGGGTTTGCAAACATTTCAAGGACTCCGAGGAGTCCCCCAAACGATCCCCCAAGTTTCAGCACACACGAACCCTCGCATTGATGTTGGCACGTGACGTTTCCCTGACGTTTTTAAATTAAAAGCTGTCAAAATGCTTTGTGCGCACTTTCCGCTTTTCCGCTGTACACATACAAAAACGCATTCAGTTTTCTATAAAATGAATATATACATACATCTTAACTTATTCAATTTGTGGGATTAGTATACATTTAAATGTGGCTTTCTTTTTCAATTACACTTTTTCATGAATTTTAATAGATTTCTTTCTGTGTAGTCCCTTTTTCCCTGCTATTGCCCCTTTTTGCAGCCTACGGCAAAGCTTGTTTAGGCCTCCGAATGTGGCACGCATTTAAATGGACTTAGCATGGCCTTTGCCAAAGATGCTGCCACTTTTCACATTGGAATAACGCGCTATTAAAATTCCATTTACGTTTCAATTTCTCACCCGCACCTCGTTTTCTGTTTGCAGGCTCCCACCGCAAGATGTCGCTGCTGCTCACCGGAAACAGTGCCTCCCTTTCCGAGGAGGAGCTCGACGAGTAAGTACAAGTACCGCCACACCACGCAACTAACTTTCTGGCTGAAATTAACAGCATGGCCCCAACTTGGGCTGACTTAATTCCAAGTTTTTGTTTTACTCGCCTGCAAGTTTTGGGGGGAAGAGCACCAACATTGCTGGGGCTATAAATAAAAACTTTTGTGACTAAACTTCTCAGCTGACTAACAATATGCCAACAATTGTTGGGGGGTAAAAAAGTTGGTAATGCGGGTGTTACAGCAATTTGCACTCGCAAGGTGGATTGCCAATTTGTTTACAGCTTGCCAGAGGAAAATCATATGTATATATCAAGAATCTATAAGAATCCATCTAGAGTATCTACATATGAGTAAAAAGGGTTCCGCCTAAAAGTATAATGTAGATTATTTCTCTAAATACGAGGATATAAAAACCAAATTTAATATATGAGAATTTAATTTACGTTACTGTGATAGGACTAAAAACTAATATAAATTACGTATAAATGGAATATGAAACTTTTCCATAAATGCGTTTAATCTGTAATCTGATTTGCCTTCCCCAATAAATTAGTAATTCTTCCTTTTCCCAATGACACAAATCGTTATTAATTGGTTTAGACATAATCGCATAATAGCGGCTACCCGCAAATTGCCTTTAATTACTTTCTCATTCAGCTATCAGAATTATTATGTCAGCCACAACTGAGACCTATAAATAGGATAGATCAGACACAGTATCTTGCACATTCCCTGCCGGCAAAGTGCGAATATAAATGGGTAACAGCCAACGGGGGCGTTCTATTATCTCTACAGGCATTCAGTGACCTTGCGCCTCGGAGTGGGTGGTGTTGCTCCATTCTGGCATTGCTCATACGCACAGTAGTCGCAAGTTCAAAGCCGGCGAAACAATAAAGAGCCAATTATCGATTCGGGCGGGCCCATGGCATATGCCACCAGCCAGTTGAAGGGCCATATTGCCAATACGCCCACACCCAAAAAGGAGTGGGTGCGATCCTTGGTTCGCGGCCAGTGGTGCGTGAGTAATGCAATTTGGGATGACGACACGACTTGGCCCTGACTTTTGCTTTCTTCGCCCGATTTCTCATTTCTTTTCGGGTGCGCTGAGTAATCCCTTTTCATAAGCCATCTGCATTGTCCACAGCTTCATTTGCATTTCTCGTCTCATTGTTGGACTTGGCATGACCTTCCGCCTGACTTTCACCTCCTGTGGCCCTTAGTAATTACCCGGCAATATCTTATCTGAGACCTGCAGAACAGCCCAATAGCTTTGTCCATGCAATTCCATTTCTCCCCTTTTGTTGAGGAATGAGCGAAAGGTACGGTTGAAATGGGCTTCACAGTCTTAAAGGATATCCATTTAAAGCCCTCTGATTAATGGTTTGCCGTGTGACGTGACTAATGCATTATTCTCTCTAAGCTGGAAAAAGCTTTCGCTTGTTTCCAAGAAGTTGCCAAACATTGAAATCGATTCTGGATTTATGAACTTTCACTCTAAGAAAAATGAGACAGATCTTACGTTAGTTGGGATAGAAATTGTTTCTAGCTTGCCACATCCTAAGACGTACTGGGTCACCCATAAATAGATCAAGTGCTTGAGCTCACAAAGGAAAGACTAGATTCATGGCAGTGACATTTGTTGCTGCCAGTGACAGTCAAGCTTACCCATGGTAACCAACCAAGTGGAATGACCCAAAGAAACGACTTGAAATGGCCACGATTGCGTACTCATCTCAAATTACAAAGGGTACCTCAAGAAGCACTACAGCGATGATATGACGAAAACAAACTTGAATATCTATACTGAACCACTTTTCGTGATTTGTGTTGGTTAATGAGTTTTCTTTATTTCACTGGCCATTCAAACGAATATCACAGCAAGTCTCGCATAGTTTTGGCTTATATAAACGGCGATTTTTGTTTGGCTTTGCAGCTGGTAAAGTCCATTAATGGTAGTTACGGGGAATCGGCCAAGTTAATTACGAGTATGGCCATTGAGTGAATTCCACCGCTGCCGCACTCTGCTCACCGCCGAAATGCGACCTCAAAAACCAAATTGTGAGCCGCGTCACGTACATAGAAGCCAACTTCTCTTTCTATTGCAATTGCGCTGTCTCTCTCTGTCTCTGTTATTACTTGCCTCCCTGTCTCTGTCCAGCTCTCTTTCCCTCTTGTGAATTGCTATGCCAACATAGCCGAGCCCCCTTTTAGACTGCTTTTGACTAAGCTTTGTTTTTGCCTTTTGCTCTTTTCTTTTTTTTTTTGGTACCTCCTATTTGCGCATTATTCGGGTATATTGCACTAGGTAGCACCACAAGACGTTGTACTATATATGCGTAAATATAATAAATGTATATGCATATATAATATACAAATAAATTTAGATGTCAACAATTTAAAATTCGTTTTTTTTAATATATATACATATATGGTGGTAACAGATATCTTACAGCCTTACCCATTTTTATTTATTTTTCTTTTTGTTTGTTTAAGTTCGCTCTTTTCTTTGCTGATTGTTTCGCTTTCTGTTTGCCTGTGTGAGTGCAGGAGTATCTGTGTGTGGACACTGAGCTCCTCTTTCGTTTGTCTTTCGCTGTCGTCTGTTTATGTATATTTAATGGCCTGACTTCGAAATTAAAGCCACCGACATCAGATGACGCAGTGCTGACTGGGCCTACAATAGTGGTAGTTGCGCTGCTCACATTCTTTTCCATGGCGAAATATTTCTTTTTGTGGAGTAACTTTCAGTTACGATAACAGGGTGCCTAGTTCTATACGATTAGTGGCCAATTGTTGGCAAAATTGAAAATATACCGAATTGGTCTTATTTGCATCTGATTTGCAAATATCAGAGTTGAAGAATGTGTAGCGAAATTGGTAGCTAAAAACCCGTTTAAAATATACAAAACCAAAAATTCCAAGCCAATTTGCATGAATTTAAAGTTGAAATGTTATACGAATGATTCGGCTGCTTGGACCCGATCGAACACCCTGTTCATACGGCGAATAAAGCAGCGAAATTGCAATAATTGAATTACGCAAATCCGTTATGCTCGGCTGCAATTTCGCCTCAAGGCTCGTGGCCAATTGCACTTGATTAGTGATGCATCATAAGTCGCTCTGAACTGATAAAAATCTGTATGTACGTATGTATGCAATTCCATAGAGGCATCTATTACACGACCATATAGTGTGCAATATATTTTCATTTCCACTATCAAATTGCGCAGCATAACTTCCGATTCGCCGAGAAGATTGTCTTATCTACACAGCTCAGCAGAAGCCGCCTATATAAAGCCCGGCGAAACCCAAGCAATTTTTTCAGTCTCGCTCGAAGCGTTGACGTGTCTACACGAGTAACTAGTTTTGTTTCGGCTCGCTGGCTGCTCCTTCGTCTGTTAGTTGTTAGTTGGTTTCTGAGTTTGTGAGTGAAAGGACATTCGAGAGGTGACATCATGCCGCCCACCATTACCGATAATCAGACGCACGACTTTAAGGCCCACTATGACTGCGCCCACAGGTCCTCGCTGCAGGACGACGAGACGGACGATGCGTACGTGAAAAAAATAACGCGGTAAGGATGCTGAAACCGGTTTTCGTCCTGCAGCTGCTTCTTAAGACAGCCGGGAGTTGTTACTTTTGGCGCGAGAAAGTTGCTCTGGAAATTTCTCAGTTCCTGGCAACAAATAACAGCCGTTTTCTGTTGAGAAATGAAAACAATTGCAAATCCAAATCTATCTGTGCACTGCAGTCTGCAATCTATAGTTTGTCCGATGTCAAATCGCTGTGTTGGCACAAAACCAGCTCTTCATCTGAGCAAATAACGCCAGTTGGCAAAATATTTGCACAGAACGGTGGGTGTGACGCCTACTCGATTACCCTGTATTCATTTCACAGCTCACTTTTCATCCTATCCGGTTTCCGAACTCATCAAATCATGAGTTATGCTTCAATCGGATGTTTGCCGGAGTGCTTACGAAATATATTCACTTAGCGCTTATCAATCAAGGTCAAGACTACACGGGGTTTTCATTTGATTTTGCTTTTTGTTTTGCTCACACTTCCAACATGTTTTTTCCGACTCCCCGTTTGACGCACTTGATAATGATTTTGGTTGGGTATTTGTGCTCTCTAGAGCCCCTACATCGCATGGGGGGTCTCTATAAATATAGTCACTAATACACGAATCAATTCTGATTCAAATATTGATTAGAAAGACGAAATTTGAAGCTGACATTTTGTGGCCATTAAATACTCAAATATAGTGCTTACTCACGATTGTGTGACAAAATTGTGTGTATAACTAACGTATATTTCATAAAAATGAGCTCATTATAATATGTTTTGGCTCATCATTACCTAAAAAATAAATAATTATTTCAGCGATGACGAATTTCTTCCTGCCCAACCACTGATTACACTTTTGGGGGCTTGTTCTAGGAATCACTTAGATAACCTTATCTTTTATCAGAAAACGAGCATTTTTAAGTGTGATTTACTTCTGACAGCTGAAAGTAATTAACTCATTCATTTCTTGGCCTGAAGTGGGCGTTAATTTATGGCTCCGCTGGCGGCGAATAGAATTTAATCCTCATTAATTTGGTTTGCGTTCGCTTTAATTGCAGGTACTCCGATGGAACCGTCAAATTGCGCAACTCGAACATCGAGCTCATGGACCAGGATATCCTCTATCACCTGGCCTTGGGCAGCGAGAGCCACGACCTGCAGGAGATGTTTGGCGACGTTAAGGTGAGTGATCTCCTGAATTATTCATAGTCTGAGGCGGGTAAAGACAAGTGGTGGAGACTAGACCCAGACCTAGACCTTGATTGTTATTAAGTCAAGTGGGGCACTATCGAAACGAGTTCATTAGCTGTTGCCAATTAAGCTAATTATATGCTTAGTCAGATTCATAAACTCAATAAATAGATGAATGCGCTAATCTAGTACTGGTTCGATTTGCGATTTACACTTAAGGGTATTTTTTATATAAATAATTATATAGTCATAGATTACAAGACTAGCGGTATTAGTAATTTACAAATCTGAGACACAAGGCCGGTTATTTCCCTTTTATAAGCTCACTTAATTAACCCGTCTGTGAACTCTTTTTAATTTCAGTTCGTTTGCATGGGCGGCACACCAAAGCGAATGGAGAATTTTGCCCATTTCATAATGAACGAGATTGGCTACAAGTTGCCAGCGGGCACCCAGCTGCAGGACATCAGCGCCTATTCATATCGCTACTCCATGTACAAAGTGGGCCCGGTGCTTTGCGTCAGCCATGGCATGGGAACGCCCTCGGTCAGCATCCTGATGCACGAGATGATCAAGCTGATGTACCACGCCAAGTGCAAGGATCCCGTCTTCATCAGGATAGGAACGTGCGGAGGAATTGGCGTCGACGGCGGCACCGTCATCATCACCGAAGATGCCCTCGATGGGCAGCTGAGGAACTCCCATGAGTTTGTAAGTCATGGCTGAAATATCACCTCAAATGAGATAGATGACCATAGTCACTTGTTTTGCAGACCATTCTCGGCAAGACCATCCATCGTCCTGCCAAGCTGGACAAGAAGCTGGCCCGTGAGCTAAAGTCCCTGGCCAGTCCCGATGATCCGTACGACACCATTATTGGCAAGACGCTGTGCACCAACGATTTCTACGAGGGCCAGGGTCGTTTGGACGGAGCATTCTGTGATTTCAGCGAGAACGAGAAGATGGACTATCTGGAGAAGCTGCGCGAGAACGGCGTGGTCAACATCGAGATGGAGAGCACCATCTTCGCGGCCCTGACCCACCATGCCGGCATCAAGGCAGCGGTGGTGTGTGTGGCCCTGCTGAACCGCCTCAATGGGGATCAGGTCAACGCGCCCAAGGAGGTCATGAACGAGTGGCAAGCGGTGGGTGATCCAGACTAACTCCCCCTCTCAATGGAATGTAATTGAACATATTATTTTTCGCCCAAACAGCGTCCGCAGATCCTCGTGTCGCGCTACATTCGCAAGGTCCTTACGCACAATGGACAGCTGAAGTCGCTGTTCGGACACCAGGGATCCATCAAGTCACCTCGGCGCTTCAAGCTCGTCCAGCAGGAGTCTCAGGCCCACGAGTAAACGGGGTCACTAGCCAGTTCCATCTCATTTCACCTTCTTACATTATATGTGCGCATCGCTCCAGTATACAATGGTGTTTCAACATTCCCTAGTTTAGCTCTGATTAAGTTCCTAGCTTTATTTCCGTGTATATCGCCCACAACCTCATCGGATAATTTAAAACCGAGCATATTGTACGTGCATATGTTCATTGAAATATGTTAACACAATTTAATATATATATGTATATCAATAATATATGAAAATAGTATCACTGAGTGTGACGTTCAAAGGTTATCAGAAATAAACGCTTTTGAGATCACAAAACAAATAACGAATAATATAGAAGAATTATGAAATTGTTAATTGTTATGTTGCATATTTTAAATGGGGCTAATCTATTAAGCAAAGTTTCAACAATACCAAACACATCTTAATGCTACATTTCCATTTTATAAATTATTATACTATAATGTATTGAAATTCCTAAAGATTTGTTAAATGTACGTGTTGATTAGTGTTGCTACCGTACACTCGACTCTAAACCAAATCCAACAGCACTTAATCTTTCTCTGTCTAGTTATATCCAAATCTAATGAAAACAATACGATGATGAACAAAATGCTGAAAATAACATCAATACAATTACGGATAGCACACGACAAAACCAAATATACAAGTTATATTGTAAAAAACGAAATTTATGACAAATATTTCAACGGTATATTAAAAGAAATTGTAATTAAATTATACAAACAACTCAGCGTGATTTCATTTTTTGGTGGTTAAGATCATAACGAAGGAGTGATTTTTCCACTATTTATTTGCATTACATATATTTTTAAACAAGTTTACAATCGTAAAAACATCACGCTGCATATACTGCATGCAGTTCTCTAAATTTCCTGTATAAGAAGTTTATTGCTATTGTTAAGTTTGTCCTGTGGCAAACGCAGTAAGGTTTCCTTTGGTGTCATAGGAGGACTTTGTGGCTTCTTGGGAGCAGCACCTCCCTTGGTGGCCTGCAACTTATTACCCAAGGCCTCGGCGGCTGACACCAAGTTGCTTTTTACCATGCGATTCGGTTTGACCAACTCGGCTAGATCGTAATCTTTAATGGGTGGTGGTTTCTTTGCCGAGACGGCTGGTTCGGGTTTCTTGACCACAGTTGGGTCACTTATCTCAGCCACCTTCTTGGGTTCGGAAGTCTTCAGTTGCGGAGGATCGATCTCCTCAATTATCAAACGAGTGGCAGAGGACGGAGCCACCTCACCCAGCATCGAAGTTAGCTTGTCCACGGCCTTCTTGGCTATGGTATTATCTGGCTCAAAGTCGAGGACCTTTTTGTAAGCGTTTAGAGACTGAAACGGAAAGGTTTAGCTTTAAAAAAAAATGAAAGTATTCAAAATAATTACCTCAAGATGTCTTCCTTCGGCATTGTGGGCCTCAGCCATACGAAGGTGTGCCTTAATATTCATCGGGTCGATTTGCAGACAGGCTTGGCAGTCAGATATGGCCGAAAAGTATTTCTTCAACTTGAGATCTACGAATGAATTGAACAAGAAATATTTAATTAAAGGGTATTATTATGGATATGATTACTTACGAGCAACAGCGCGATTATTGTAAGCATGTACGGCATTCTCAGGATCGTATATTATGGAACAGTTGTACTCCTCAATGGCATTTTCATATTCCTTGGCCTTGAAGCTCTCATTGCCACGCAGTCGATGTCTTCAAAAAAAGTGTATATATATATAAAATATATAATAATGCACTAAGATATATCTACCTTTCAGCATATTGCTCCTTCTCCAGCTGGCTTAGATTCTTTAGCTGTGCTTGGAGGCGTTCATATAGAGAATCCCTTTCGCTCTGTAACTCTTCCTTGGCAACCGATTTATTGTGACTGGAAATGATTTTCTCTATCTGCTCCTGATCGCGTTCCTCATTCAAATCCATGCGCAGTATCTCCTCATCGGGATCGTACTTATCCCATTTTCTGTAGTCCGTAGACTTGATTCGAGCCTCCTTGTTCGTGGTATTGGTCTGAGATGTAGCCTTTGGCTTTGGTTTTGGTTTCTCCGCTTCACTTTGCTTCTCCAAATCGATTTTGGAAAGTTTACGCACAGATGGAAGATTCAAATCCTGCTTAACCTTCTTCAGCTCATTGAGAGCACTGTCCTTTGTTTTAATGGAGTCAGTCCAATCCTAAGGTATAAATACAGGTTAATCCTTAAATATTTATTGGAAATGAAGAAGACAACCTACCAAGATGGGTTTTAGTTCGGTTTTGTCCAGGACAGTGCTTGGCTTTATCTGTTCCTCATAGCGAAATAGCTTGCTATCCGGTTTCAGTGCCTTCAGTTTCTCCTCCGCACATTTTTGCAAGTCCGGATAATGTCCTTCCTCGCCGGAGCGCAGGATTTGGACGATTTTCTCCATTTCGCGAGCATTTGTGCACTTTTCCACATGAGCGAAATCCAAATAGTGCACTGGTATGTTGTATCTTTCCAAAAGAGATTTCTTTTTTTCCTTTTCCATTTTTCGGCTTTGCAATTTAAAATAAATAAAGGAGCAGCTCGATGTTTTTATTCAATATTGTGTATATCGATCAAACAAACTTTTACCGGCTTGCCTGACAACAAACATCTGTGCTTATTCGATATCCCTAAAATGCCAAAGTGACACTTTGGTTTAGATTGTTTCAAAAGCATTCTAAATATTTAACTGAACGTATAAAATCCACTATCGTTTCCTTATCTTCAACCCCCTTCTTGACACACCATAGAACCAAAAAAAAATGTGCCCGCAACATAAAAGTGTCATTTAGCAGCGTGCTCCGTATCAAGGTTCTATGGTGTAATGGTTAGCACTCTGGACTTTGAATCCAGCGATCCGAGTTCAAATCTCGGTAGAACCTTAATGATTTTTTTTTTAATTTTAAGTTCGAAAAAAGATACGTTTAATTGGTCAATATGATTTTTTATTTACTTCATTCTGTTCCTTCTGCATGAGACATATGATATTGTATATTTGGCGTTTTGCTTCTATTAGCAAATCATCATTCAAGACAGCTAGCTCTTTTGTTACAAATTGACTAAATTCTTCAGCAGCCTTATGCTTTTCGATGGAGGGAGATTCGAACTGCTTTGTCGACTCATCTTGGTCCAACATTTCAATAGACACCTTGCAGTGGCTGGGTTCAGGATCAGACCAAAAACCAACTTCACTGCACGCGGGAGAGCTCGGCTGAGTTTTATTGTCAAATTGATTGACAACGGAATCGCTAGAGCTCGGGGGATGGCTGATAGGATCGGTATCCGGTTTCGGCTCCAATTCTTTGAACCAGGATGCATCGTCTGCGTTGCTGCTACTGTGCTCGGAAAATACATCCAGCTTGGTGAAATCAATAGGAGTCTGGATCTTTAAAATCTTCGAATAATGAATCCACTCGGACTTATCTCCCACCGAATCTCGCTGTGCTCTGCAATTATTGGTAATGAAATATAAGACTATAATAGGCTTATAAAGTTCTTACCTAAACGTGCGCATAAGTGATTCAATTTTGGATTTAATATCGCCCGGTAATATACCAACACCACGCAGCTGCAGCTCATTATGCATATCCTTGTAGACATCCATTTTCTTCCTATCACTCTGTATGTGACTCGCGAACTTTTCCCAGACATCAACGAATATGCATTCCTCCGCCGGCTGCCAAACTCTTCGCCCCTTTATTCTAACGTTGCTACTTTTGCTGAATCTTTTCCTAACTCTTTTGGCGTTGGGCATTTCCTCATTGTCAAAATAGTTCACAGCACTTTCATCCACGAAGACGGTTTTGAATGGTGTCTCTATAAAGAAATGAAAACCGTTTAGAGTGTACACAATTTAAACTTTTATGAGTTACGAACCATATTTGATACGTTGTGCGGGATTTTTCATATAAACAGAGGAACGCGTTTTATCTGAAATGTCGAAATCTTCGATTAGATACATTCCCCTTGTTGGAATTCCATGGATTCTTACGAGGCGTCTTTGCTGGCTGCGTATAGTCCTTCCATTCCGAATCCTTCACCTCGTTGGCAGTTGCACTCACCACCAGAGCCATCGCATCGAAGTGCCTCCAGGTGATAGCTTGGTCTTCCTGGTCGGAGTGTAGCAAACTAAAATCTCAGAGATTATCAAACCGATTCTCCATCTGAAAGTTATGTACTGACTTGAAATACTTCCGCTTCAGGGATTCCATTTTCGACTTTATTCCTTGGACATTGATCTCCACGCCAACATCTAGAAAATAGGGCTCCAGTTCCGCATAGGTTTCCGTCAGTTTCTTGCCAGGCTCAAACAGATGCAAGTTGTGGATCCAGATGTCAATGAATCTGTCCTCTTCGGAAGCGTCCCACTTCCTTCTGCTCACTAGATGAAATTGCATAAAGTTTGAGTTTGAGTACTTTGAACTACGGATTTCAAAACAAAGCCTGGTTTCTAGGGTGTCAGAAAAAACACCGAAGTATTCGAATGATTGATAACACAAAGGTCAACGAAGAGGTCTGCTATTTATTAGGTAACCTAATTTATCATATTTTGTTGCTAATTTCGTTATATACCTACTTTTTCTAATATACAAGCTGTGTTAATATTTGTTTACAAAAATTTAGTTGATAGTAAGACCGTTTATGAAACCCAGAAAAATCTTGAAAACCAATTTTTAGGGTTGCTATCAAGTGCAATTTATTTATATATTTATAAAGTATGAGGATTGGTTAATGATACATGTTTATTCGTTTATAAAAATATTAACACATAAAATATCCATTAAATCAGAGTTTTAAAACATTACCTTAAAAGAGGAACGGCGGGAAATGAAACGCCACATCGATACGATCTGAGTGTGACC
This sequence comes from Drosophila simulans, assembly GCF_016746395.2. Classification (NCBI taxonomy): domain Eukaryota; kingdom Metazoa; phylum Arthropoda; class Insecta; order Diptera; family Drosophilidae; genus Drosophila; species Drosophila simulans. Next base: position 23,143,764 of record NC_052523.2, on the reverse strand, counting down.
GTACTGTCATAAATACTGCATTTCAGGGCCGCACAAACAGTTGATTTAATTTCTTCAACCGCCAAGTTCAAAAGTCCCAAAATAAATCAAAGTTAATGAGCAGTAATTAAAGAAGAGTTTTGAATAAAATTACGTAAATACATAGTTTATTTAAGTGTTTAGTGTAAGCTTTAAAACTTATTTACATGGTTGTGCAGCAGCAATACAAGTATTTCCGTGTTGGGCTTTACAAAATACATAATAGGTACTCGTACATTAATAAATATATTTGTGTGTTGTGTGTGTACTACTCTTGCTTTAGCAAACAATTTAAACCATGTACTAAGGACACTCAGTTTCAGTTTCGCTCAGTTTCCTTCCAGGACCTTTAAACTCCTTGATAGGATCGACTACAAAATAGATTTTTGGTTTACTTAGTGCTAGATTGATTCACTTAGGATCTAAAGGTGTGCAAACACAAAGTACTTGACAATCATAAGTATAGATATAGATATAGATAATACAGGTTTTACACTTTAGATATTTCGTGGCAGATATTGTGTTGTGGACTTAAACTGATGCCTGAAGTGATGAATGGGAGTTATTCGAACTATGCATTTTCCGATTGCTTTCTATTTTTTAGTAGGAACGTTGCAGAGCAATGCCGAAAAGCAAAAGAAGCGGGTCTTACAAATAAATAAATATACAATTGCAAAAAGTAAATCGGTTACCTAAATTATGCTGGCTAACTTACACGTTTATATCACTTTTCGCAAATAATTCGTTTGATTAAATTAATTTGAGGCCTTTGCACGAATACAAATAATGGTAATAGTTACAATAACTAAATCGCGTTTTTGGTTGAAATCAATTTGAGTTCTCCCCCATTTCCAACTTCCATATGCTCCCCTAAAAGATATTGATCTGGAACTCGCTGACGATCCCCTCAAGGAAGTTCTTCAGGCTGTGGTACGAGTGGCTGCGCCAGTAGATGTTGTTGTTCACCTGCTCCAGGGCCAACTCGATGGCCGATTCCACGGCATGGAGTCCCAGTTTGCGGCAGGTAGCGGCCAGGTCCAGGAGCTGGTGCTTGTGGTAGTCCTTGTTCATGTAGATGGTCAGCGACTTGATCATCTCGGACAGCGTGGAGAAGCCATCGCCATAGCTTTGGTTTTGAAATAACAAAAAAAAAATTTAAGTACACTTAACATATTACACAAAGTATCACTTACTATTCGGCAATCTCCTTTATGTTGCCCTGCAGAAAATCAAAGGCTATCTCATGACCAATGGCATTGGAGGCCACCGCGCGGAAGGCCAAGGCGCCATCCTGTTTCAGTATGCCCGATGTTGGATTGATGGTCATGTTGAGGTACCTGCGAAGTTGTTGCACATCGGACTTAGGTCTTTGATGGATCAAACTAGTAACTTACTTGGACAGCAGCCAGGGCTTGGTGGTGCAGCCCAGCGAGGTCAGTATCTCCTCCTTCTCGGAAGCACTGGTGGTTGTCTTGTACTGTTTGTAGGCGAAATACCATTCCGGTGACGAGCCCTCCGCCAAGGAGGTGCAGTAGATCACAGACTTGAGGTTTGGCTTAATGCTGTTGATTTATGATAGCATCGTTTATAATAAGATCTTGCATTTCAGGTACAAACTTACGGATTGTTTTTGGGATCACGCATCCACTCGCGGAACTTCATCTGCGCCTTTTGGGTGCAGCGATCGTAGTTGAACTTGCAGGCGAAGTAGGCCACCAGGGCGCGGTGCTTCAGTTGCAAGTGGGACTCATTGTCCGGCTCATTCAGGCCATAGTGATCAAAGGCGGGACGTACGATGAATTTCATGAAGGCCTGGTTAAAATATATTATAAGACACTCTAAAAGTTACTAATTTCACTGGATTCCTACCCTGAAGGTCTCATAGGCAGGTTCCCTCTTCAGGTTGTAGATCAGATAGTTAAGACCAGGTTTGGCAGCAATCCACAGCAGCTCATCATCCACAGCATCGAACAGCTCCATCAGGAAGGTCAACCTAAAGGCAAAAGCTTTTTATGTTAATAATTCCATTACTTTTCTTACTTCTCAAACTTACGGTATGTCGTAGGTAAGGTATTCCGCCTGCGACAGATGCAGTGCATCATCCAGCAACTGGGCCCTTGTGATCCTGGGCAGTGTGCTAAAGTTCTTCTTGAGCGCCAGCCAAGAGGTCATATCGTAGTTAACACGATAGTAACCCTGCCGGTTGAGATTCAGATAGATCACGTTGTCGCTGTTGCTGCTATGCGCGAAGACATTGCCCACGATGAGCTCCTCTTCGTCCTCGCTCCTCATCCAGTGGGTGGGTATGTTGTCGCCCTTGCGCAGCTCATCCGTCTCGAAGGTGATGGGTATGAACCAGGTGCTCTGATCCGCAGTGTTCTTGGAGGGCAGCAGATAGCGTTCCTGGCGCAGCACGAGATCAGCACCACGACGCTCCACATTGACCACCGGATAACCGGGCTGGGTGATCCACGAGTCCATGATCTGCTTGACACTCAGATCCTTGGGCAGAGTACCCTGTTCGTGACCATGGCGCGTGAGCATGGCCCACAGATCATCTCTGTCCACGTTTCCGTAGGCGAACTTCTTTAGAAGATCACGAGTGGCCGAACGGAAGGCCACATCGCCCACGATCGAATTGAGCATGCGCAGCAGAATGGTGCCCTTTGAGTAGCTGATGGGATCGAAAATCCGCCTGACATCGTTGGTGGAGCGCACATCAAAGGATATGGCATGCGAGGTGTTGTCCGCATCGTGCTCCATCGACTCCTTGAACTCCAGCATGGTCAGAGTGTCCATGCTCTGGAACTCCGGATGGGCGTGCTCCAGCGCCTTGTAGCTCATGTAGCAGGCGAAGCCCTCCTTCAGCCAGAGATCGTCCCACCACTTCGGGGTCACTAGGTTGCCGAACCACTGGTGGGCTAGCTCGTGAGCAATGATTCCGGCCACCACCTGCATGTGCTCCGATGAGGAGGCCAGCTGCAGATCCTCGGGCACCAGTAGCGCCGAATCGCGGAAGGTTATCAGTCCCCAGTTTTCCATGGCAGCGAATCCAAAGTCCGGCACAGACACCAAATCGATTTTGGGCAGCTTATTCTTGATCCCGAAGAAGTCCTCGTAGTAGGGCAGGAACTTTCGCACCATCTTGTACGCATAGTGAGTCATGCCCACGAACTGGGGTCGCGTCCAGATCTCCACTCGCGGCGTCATCCCACTGTCCTGACTGGCAAGCCGCGAATCCACCATGTTGGACACGATGAAAGCCACCAGGTAAGTGGGCATCTTCGGCGTGGTCTCGAAATCGTCCCTTATGAAACCTCGGCGGAAGCGACGGCTTCCCGACTTGGGCATGTTGGACAGGGCCATCTTGTACTGGATGGGTCTGATTATGCTGATCGAGAAGTTGGCTTTCATGTCCGGACGATCGAAGCAGGGAAAGGCGCGACGGGCATCGACGGGCGAGAACTGAGTGCTTATCATCCATCTAAAAAGTAAGGGGAACTTTAGAAGATGAACTTTCGTGGAGATGTGGGGCTTGACTTACTCTTCATTCTTGGTGTCCGGATTGGTGTAGCTGGTCTTGTAGACGCCCTGCAGTGTATCCGTCACCTGGCTCACAAAATCCAGACTGAGCAGCACTCTCAGCTGGGTCTCCACCGCCAAAGCCTTGCCCAATTGAATCACAAACGTGGCATTGTCCTCCCCGTAGTCGCTGTCGAAATCCAAGTCCTGTTCCTCACTGGAATTCCCGGCGGCATCCTCAAGGTAGCGGATCACCCGGACATTGGAGATGCTCACATTGTGCACGTCGAGCACGATGGGCTCCCAGCTGGTCACCTTGGACACATCGCGTTCGATCTCGATGGTCAGGCTGCCGTTGCTGATAGATGTTGCCACACTTGGCTCAATCAAAAGGCTGCAAGAGGAGGAGTATCATATAGTTGAGTAGGTATCATATAAATAGAACGGGAAATGCTCTGCATTTGCAGGTGAAATGCAAATGTTGGCCAAAAACGCCAGGTCGCTGCCATCAAAAGTGCCAATCAATCAATCAATCAATCGCCCGCCAAGAGGGCAAATTAGAGGGGACCACAAACAAACATGTGTTTGGCACCCATTCGTCGCCATTCGGGGGCATTGCGGTCTGCCTCGAACTTCGGACGCCGCCATTAGTTCGGAATGGCGGCAAATGAAATGCATGCCATCAAAAGCCGCATCGGCGATCAAATCAAAGCAAACAAGAAGCGCAATAATTGGCTAGCTGGCAACCACCAATATGCAATGCTCTATGCTTGCTAAACTCTGCTATATTTAACACACCTATCTTCAACTATTTGATTAAGTTCGTTTGAAGAACATAATGTAAGTGGCATTTAAATAAAGTGATTTGCAATTAAATATATTTTAAGATAATGACGTTCCATTAATTGTCATATAATTAAAAGTAATTTCTCGAAATTATTTTAAATACATAAAGTATCTTCAAAAAGTTGACTAACCCCTGACTGCTAGAGTACTTCACAAAGATTGAATATCAATTCCCCCGGCTCATTCGCTCACACACGAATGCCAAGAATGCCACAGACCCGCTGGCAGATGCAGCCAGTTGGAGCCCCATCCATCGACTTCAACTCCAATGCCGAGTCCTCCAACCCAACCCCTGGCCAAACTGGAATCCCCTGGGTGCGGGCTTTGCGCCTAGTTGCAATTAATTGAGGCGATTGGCTTACAATGCGTGTTCTGGGTGCAACCAGGAAGCGAGCTTTCAGATAGTATCTGCCACACAGACGAAGATACGGATACAGATACAGCCGGTCAACGCTGTTGTGCGCTTTGATCGGCAGCTGCAAAATCACTTGCCATCGATCCGCTCGAGTGGCAAAACTGTGCTGCACTTGCCGCCATCCATCAAGAATCGACTCCATCCACCGGATTGCCCTGGACTTTCCCCACATCTGGAGTTTTTATTTTTTAGGCTGCGTGCGGTGCACAAATTAATGCCCAGCTTGGGCTTTCTGTGTCAATTATATTAATGCATGCGGCTACCGGGGAGCTGCGCATCTTCATTGCGCAAAGTATCTTTCTATCTTTGTATCTTTCTATCGGGCCATCTATTTGGCGCATTATGTCATGCCGACTGTCGGCGTGCCTCAATTCTTTCCTTAGATCTCAGCCGCCTCTTCTGCGAAGTGTGACCGATGGATGGATGGATGGCATAGGCCTAACCGATTTCCCACTGACTACTGGTCTCTTTGGCTCCTAACTGGCCATCTCCTGCGGTGGCCTAAACAAGTTGTTAGCCCGACTGCAAGTGGCTGGCTGGTGGGTTCTCCACTTTGGTACACGGCGACTACTGAACTGCAACGGCTCAATCCTTGACCCACTTCCTTCCATAGAAATAGAAAAGTAAATGTGTTGTACCCGCGCGAGCACAGAAAAGTGACGTCAATGGGGCTGCTTAGGTTTGGGGTGGATGCCAGTGGAGTAGCTGCCAAGGATAAGGATAAGGGCTCGGCGGCTGTGTATCCATATTTATGAGAATAAGTTTACTCCATTAGCATGTATTTGCCATTTAATAGCACACTCCTTGGGAAACTTTTCTAGAACTACTGCTTAGTTTATTTCAATCCTTTTTTTCAGTTTCTATGTAAGTTTCCACCCAGTGGATGTGATGCAAGTTTACAAATTTCTGAATAAATCTTTAATTGCTTATAATTTGTGTTATAAACTGCATTATCACCAGTTGAAATGTGGTAATTGTCTTGTCTAAACTTTTGATGGCTTAATCCCAATTATCTCGTTAAATGTTTAAATGTCTTAGCTTGTCAAAACACATCTTGATCACAACGTTTTAGCTAGACAAATTGATACAGTTTTCTATCAAGTGTCAGCGTGATAGGAATAAGATCGATTCCAGCATTTGCAGTGGCAGCAAAAAGAGCCGGAAATTGTGGAAAATCTGAGTGAGCAATTTAGATGTCAGCTGCATCTTCGCTGAAATTGAAATGCGCGCATGCAAAGCAATTTCAGCAGAATGAGGTTCTTGCGGCGCGTGTTTGGTTTAATATTCATTAAGAGCAATTGTTGCTCCAAGTGGCTAAGTGATTCACTTACCTATAGTGAAGTGGACGCCATCCTTCGTAGAGCTTAAGTGGACGATTGATGGGCTTGGTCGTGCTATCCTCGACTTCTCCTGCTGCTGGCTCCACCGCCGGAATGTCACCCACTTTCGGATCCACCATCCTGGTTTCGGGCTTCGCACTCGACGCAGGCATGGCCAAGGTTGTGGTTACGGTGGGTGTGTTTGTAGGCGTGGGACTTGCCATCGCAGTGGGCGTGGCTGCCTCCAGAGGAGGCGGGGAATTCATGCTCACCCAGCCGGCGGTTTGGATGGGCGTCGCATTCACATCGGGATGATCGGCGGTGATGCAACTGCGTGGAAGGATACAAATCAGTTTGGACTCGTTGTTGTATGCAAAGTGCTCGGGTCACACCCAATTCTCATTCGTTTGACCCTTCCACACCTCGAAATGCGTCGGAGGAAAAGCATAAACTGCTTTCACTTTCCGAATGAGGTCATATGTATAGCCTTCGACTGCCAATTAGCACGCTTGCCAAAACGTTTAGCAGAAATGCAAAACGGAAACGCGAAATAAAGCAAATACCCGGCCAAACTTAATAGGCAAACCACACCCGTTTATTTAACATGGATCGGGTTCACCAGCACTCACCTGGGCGTCACCTCCTTGGGATTCAATCCCTGCCTGGTCACAAAATAGGTTATGGCAATGGTGAAGAGTAGGGCCAGCACGGTGATGAAGGCAGCGATGATCAGGCAGGCTTTGGAGACATAAACCCCCGATGGGGGTCCATTGAAAACGTACTTTTGGCCATTTTTGGTCTTCAGCTGACCGCCTGGAAAATATATAAAACACAATTTAATAACAATTCAAGGTATCAGAGATTCTGATTGAGAAGTTTAAAAGCTTATAAATCAAGAAGTTTTCTTCCCTTTTATTATACATATATATGCATTTCCCCCAAAAGAACACGAAGCCATCGGAAATTATCACACCCACATATCTATAGTTTTACAACTGGGCCATAAAGTTTATGCTTTGTCCAATTAATTGATTGTTTTCACTGCATTCAAAATTTGTTTATAGATCATCGCTTCGAATTATTGTTTCGAAATGCGTGGAATGCCAATGCATTATATGCATACATTCCGTCCATGTAAACAATTGATGGCAACAACATCAAACTGATTTATAGCATAATTTAGCCAAGGCTCGAGTGCTTTGGAAAACACAGAATGTTAGCGGGCCATTTAGCGAAGTGTCGAGAACGACATGTGAAAAACCAATCCCCCTCCACCCTCGTTTTCCAGCCACCCCGCTGAGTTGCTGGCCTAAAACGATCGTTAAACTCGCTCTTTATGGCGAAAAATTAACTCAAGTGAAAATTAATGTTTAGCTCATTATAAGGGCCAAAACAGTCCGTTGAAAAAACTAAGAAGTACCAAACTTGTTGGACCTGCGCCAAAACGCATAGAACAGTGGCGACCAAAAGTATGCGATCAGTTGAACTGATGTAAGGAACAAATGATTTTCTGCAGAAAGGGGTTTATTTTGAATAAACAGAATAGTTTAACTCAATTTAAGATGACTAAAACTCCACCACTATCTTCGACGGAAAACTGCGTTTTTCCTGGTAGTCTTATCTAAAAACCTTGCGCTAAAAATACATAAGTGCGTGATCATCAGATAAGCAGAAAACCGTGATCGTGATAAGCAGAAATGCCAACGCTCGCGGAAGTAGATAACAAATAAAAAACAAGTGGAAAAAAAGCTCGCGAGGAGCTTATCAGATGGCATGAAGTGGGCATACTTTCCGCACTCACTGTGTCAACGGGAGCAGAAACAGAAGCACGTGCTGCGAATTTTCAATTACCACTGCCCGATTACCATTACCAATTTCCCGCTGGCCTTCAACGATGGTGGAGGAGGAGGAGGAGGAGGTGGAGGTGGAGGAGGAGGAGGAGGTGGAGGTGGAGGAGGAGGCCTCAAACTTTTTATGATGTGTGCGCATGGCACTTTTATAGGAAAGGCATCGGTATGTCAGTGAACCATTGGCAGTGTGTTTTAATTAAATTTCACTCAGATACAGCGACCGTGTTTCGTGGAAAGGTTGCGGTAACTTTCTAACGTGCACTCTCATCGATTTTCCACCTTTTTTCCACCTGTTGCAATGTATCTGCAGTTCATCTCGGTGGGAGGGTTTCCAACATCTGCTCCCCATTACCGGCATCCTCCGGCTTTGATCTTCGACCACGGTGGTGCGTTGGAATTTATGTGGTGCAGCCGAAAATAAAAAAACACCAACTGCACCACCTGCAGCTGCAAGCTGATTGAAAGGGGGCACACGTATCTCGTGTGCCACTGATAAATCAGTTGTCAAGAAGCATAGCTCAGTGATAGCAGCGACCTGAAAGCTTTTCCGACTTTTCCATTTACCCCAAATTTATTGTTTGTTTGCCGCTGCTGCTCCGCCGAGTGGGAGGTGGAACCAAATCTGATTCTGATGAACACATGATGAACCACAATTTCCGTTGTTACTTCATTAGCACCGCAGCATGCCCCACCCGAATATCAATTTAATATGCACAAGTCGAAGTTTAAGTAGCGTCAAGCGGCAATAAAACGTATTCAAATCAAGCCGTTTTCCCGCCTTTTGTTCAATGCGGTGAAATTGTGTGGGCCGCAAGCGTGAGGCGCCACCAAAAAATGGGAACGCCCACCCGCGACATTTTGGGGCAATTCGACTTTAATGTGGGAATGTCGAACGCGTAAAGTTTAACGAACATGGTTAATGAAAATGCTAATTCGCTTTGATTAAAAGTCGGGTTCTTCTGGAACGATCGGCGTACAAAAATGTTCTCTATATGGTGCGATATCTATAAAGTTGCCTTAATTTCTACAAGTCATTGGCTTGTTTTTATGCAAGTTATACAACACTACATTAGAGTGGCAAATTTGTACCTCTTTTTAATCTCTTTTACATCAGCATTAAAACAGTTCTTATAAATTTTGAAACATACCCAAAAATCTGTCCTTTGAAATGTAATCGAAATGGAAACGTTTTCGTATGTTTTTCGTATCGTCGAGCTTAAAGTTACGCAGCTTGGCAACGAGTCCTTGCCAAGGACCTCCGCCCGCGGCGGCAGAGGATGTGCTGGCCGATCCTGCAGCCAAAGGACCTGCTGGCGATGATAATGAAGCAGAAGCAGATGCGGTTGCGGATGCAGATGCGTTTTTGGCTGATGTCGGAGTGCCGGCTGTTGATGTGGTGGTGGTGGTTGTGGTGGGCGCGTAAATGGCAGATGCCATCAATGGCATTTGCAGTTTGGGATTGGTAAAGGATATGATGGCTGCGCTCGACGAGAAGGAGTAGAAGAAAAAACAGAGAGCAAGCTGAATTTGAAGCCAAATGAATTAGGAAAGCAAGGTGCAATGATTGGATGTTTGATTTTTTATTAACTAAATGTATGATGAGCGTGTGATTGATCAATGTGAGCGAAATGATGGGAAATAAACATGAAATGCGGGGTGGGAAATTAAAAGTAAGAGTATTTAGATACATATGTAGGTGCGGGTGAATTCGGTTTGTTGGCAATTAAATTGAACGGCATTTAATTAAATTGACGCCGCGACTGTTGAGAGGGGGAAAATCGAAGCGGCAAAGGAAAATGCGTTCAGTGGCACGTGTCGCTGCAGGGGGCTGGTCTGATTTTTCATTCACTCTACCCCCCCCCCCCCCTCCGCCAATCGATTTTCCCCCGCTTTGTTGTTTGCCAGCGATGCGTGAGTGTAAATTACACAGAGGCGATTTGCCGATTGCCGGCGCCAAATGTTTCAAATATCGCTAAAAATACAAAACGCACATTTGCAGCACATTTGTTCATGCAATCTGCGAGTGTGTGTGTCAGCACCTCGGTGTTATTCAACTTTGGCAGATCGGCAGCCACGTCTATAATTAGCCATAAGGAAATTTGAATTCCCCCAAATGATTTTTGCACATTTATAGAATAACGAACAATGGCACTCAAAAATCACTTCCGAGTAGTCCGTGTTTTGATGCCACCCAGATTGCAGTGTGTAAATAAACAGAGATGCTTAAATATAATCACTATTAATGTATAAGGGAATAAATGCACAGGAAATCAATTTATTTGCATTTTAATTAAACTTGTTTGCGAATTTTCTTCTGATATTAATCAATATTTCTCTGACACTCAAAGCCCAATATAATTGCCATCTAAAAATCCTTGAAAATGCCTGTTTGCGAACCTAATTTATAATATCTTTTAGCACTTTCTGTTCCCGACCATCAAAATCTGATGAGTTCACCATGCCGACGACGTCCAAGCTGAAAACCGCCAAATGAATGAATCATCGAATCAGTTGATCACTCAAACGAAACCGAATGCCCAGGCAACCACCTATCCGAAATTCGGAACCCCCATACCATTTCCCATCGGTTAGTTTTATGATACACGTTCTGGTTTGGCTGCGTCGTTAAACGAAATCGAAAATGAACTTAACTCATAAAACCTAAATGTGGCAACTGTTTGCATTTCGCACACATACACCAGATCGTTTTACTTTGCTTTTGTGGGTTCGAGTTACGCGTAGAGGATCGATGGGAAGGGGGAGGGGGGTACTACTCCATATCTTAATGACTCAATCATGCGTTAAATGCCAAAACATCACAAACACTTTGGAGCACATGTAGACGCTAACTAGAGTTCAATAGCAGCCATAACAAAAATTTGATTGCTCGACTTTGAACTTGGTGAGGAAGTGATTTGGCTAAATCGAAGAACATAAACGGTGTGGAACTTTATACAAACTGCTAGTTTTCTACACTAAGAATGGCATAAAAAAATTATAATTTTATCAGATTTATAATGGCATGTTCATTAATTATTTCTAATGCAATCAACACCATTTTCCTGGGAAATTCGATATGAGTCCGGAAATATTTAACAAAATAACTGCTACAACACTACTTATGTTGTGCAAGACCCAAAAACAATACATTCTTATCACAAAGCTGACATTTAATTGGAAAGAAATTGTCGCATTTACGTCATCAAACTGCCGTGGCAGCTTTTCTTCGCCCAACAAAAGTGATATCTTATCGGATTCATCGAAATCAGAGGCAGTCAAACAAGCGTTTCTTCTTCCATTTTCTTCACTCTCAGCCCTGTTATTTTCGTTAATTGTCCATGTTGGGGGGAGTTTCACACACACAATTCAATTGGATACGTTCGCTGACTGTGTCATATTTAATGATAACCCATTTTCCCCAAAGGGGTACGAGGTATGTGGGTTATGTAAACAACTTCTGGTCATGCTTACAAGTGAGTTCCATTCAACTGGCCCCAGACAAAGATGCCCCAACTGCGATAGCCAGCCGCTGGTGTGTGGAATCCCTTTTCACGCTCTTCTCCTCCGTCTTTCATATGGAGGAGTTGGAGGTGCGAAACTGGGTTGATTCACTGCCTCTTAATGCCCGCCATGTGTCAGGAATCTGTTGGCGTCTTTTTTGCATATCCCTTTTACTTTAGTGACCCAGTTTTTGACGAGTTAAAGGAAATCTCATGACACTTTCAGCATTAATTAACGCCGAGTGAAAATCAAAACACATGTTTGGCTTCGGGAGAAATGCTATATAGGTCACAAGGAACATGTGCAAGATCGAAGTTGACACAGCGGTATTATGTCACATACAAAGTCGCGTTAGACTTTTAATTGGCCCGCCACTTAAGTTGCTAAACAAAAGTACATTCGTTCGAAGTTTTATTTTACTTTTTAATGGTTTTGCCGAGGCAGCTGGGCAGGTTAAGCCCAGACATTAGGCTTAACAATAACAAATATGTTGGCCGCCTCGCATTGTCAATTGCTGAATGTTTATAAAGGCTAGAGAGAGGGGGGAGTCAGCCAACTGATCGCATCGGCCACGAGTTTAGTGAACTCGGTGGCCAGAACGTGTCGAGGAACTCCAATGGAGCCCTGTTCTGGTGCTTTTATTTTCTCCCCCATTTCACCACATTTCGCATGGGTCTAATGAACCATTCCAGTCGATGATTCGTGGGTGCGGAAAAATTCTGCGGAAACGTCAGCATAACTCGTGGAACTCGGAATCGCTAATGTTGCATGCACAGCAGAGGTAATAAACCATTCATTTGTTGTCACATCCACGAACGAATCTCTCATCATCTCGTACTCATCGGGAAAACTCACAAAAGCCGCAATGTTTATTCGGGGCTTTTTCAACTTTTTAGCTATGTTTACTTCTTTCTGGCCGAGCTTGACCCAATCCATTTGCTTTGATTTCCGCCGCTGCCAACTCGATTTCGTTGAATTGCACCGAGTTTTATTTCGAATGTGTTTTGTTTGAAAGAAAAGCAAACAAATGGAAAGTAAAACATAGCATTAACATAACCCGCTCGAAACCGCGATTTGTATTTCTTTAATATTCAATATTTTCCAGTTGCAAAAGGGAAAACAAAAGCAGGCAACTAATGAAGTCGTCCAGACAATGCACTTAATTATGCGTCGTCGACTGGAAGCAGCTACCAGTTCCAGATGTGTTGGACCCCTTTGGGTCACATTTCCGGTGCAGAGCACCAAAGAAACTGAACACCACAAAAAAAAAACCAGTCGCTTTATTTGCAGTTACCCAACGGTAGCCAAAAGAGTTGGGGCAAGAATTAACAGCCAAGACGTTATTATAATTGTATATCACGGAGTTATTCTGACACACTTGAGAGATCCCCCCTCGATGAGAAAAGCTGCCCCCAACACATTGTATCCGCATGCGAGCGGATGAGATGGTGACATATCCAACAGAACTTGCCACCTTTGCACCCAAGAGGCACTGGAATCTCAAGTTCTCGAGATGCTCTGGAGTGGGTATGACAACATTTGGCATCCAAACAAGCCTTGAGATTTGGAATGTTTTCCCTCGGCTGTTTGGGCTGTGATTTATCAACGACTGCCGTTGACACCCTTACCCGTAGTGGGCGTGGCACCCGGCCATTCGCCATGCCACTTCATGCCCCAACAGACGTGCAACTCGAAATGCAATTCGCTTCACTGCAGCAATTACCATACGATTACCATTACGCCCAAGCAAAACGAAGCATTTCGCATGCAACAATCAAGTGGCTGTGGAATATGAAGTAGAGGGTATCAAAAAAAAGCATAAAAGAAGAGGTAATTGCATTTTATAGTTGAGGATATGACAAATGTTTGTAACAACACGAAATGTGAATGAATTTTAAGATAGTTATCAAGTTTACCAAGTTCATTCGATACAAACGTGACTCACTTACGTTTGCTCCAAATTTATTTTTAAAATTCCGCCCAAAGCACTTAAACAGTTAATTCTAAATTCCAGTCATATACCTTGTCCAAAGTTTACCGATCACTTTGTTACATTATGCCAGGCACAAACTTCCCCAGCTGAAAAAATGACAAATTAAAGCACTCAATTCGACACTTTGCCATGCAGTTTTCGAGTGCGGCTAATTTGTAAATTAAATTAGCGCTCATTCCCATTTGGCCAATGCGGACGATGACTATGACGCCACCGGGCAACAAAGCAGCCGTCAGTGTTTTTTAGACACTCATAAAACTCGCACAACCCAATTTTAATTAGCCGGCCAAACCACGAGATTCAAGATACAAAAGCTAAAAAGCCGCTCATGCAGCTCGTGGGTGAAGCTCCTCTGAAAAAAAAACACTTTGCATGTCCACGAAATGCCATAAAAAAGTGGACGATATAAAAGCAGTGGATTTCTACCTGGCGAGAATAACTACTTCAGGTTGAATAAACTCCAAAACTACCAAAAAAGGGTAGAAAAGCACTTCTCTGTTCAAATTGTCAGTGGCATAGGCTTAAATTTTATTGAGGGGTCTTCATAGTAGCCCCTTCAAGTCACTTCACTGCCTTGAGTTCTAAAAAACAATTCCCTGTTTTAATTATCAACGACACGTAACCCAAGTGAATGTGGCAAAAAAAATTACTTAATTTTTTACAATTTTTCGCAATTGATAAGTAGAGAAACGTTGCGTTTTTCTACAAGTAGTTTTGATTGTTTTATGGCATGCAACAATTTTGATGAGTTTCTGATTTGACGACTAAATAAATTGGTTGGCGTTTTTGTTATAAATCGCTTAAGCGTTTTACAATTGCTGGCATATTTGCGAGTCAACGGAAAATTATTCATTCATAAAAAATACATTTAAAAGTGGGAGTAAAATGCTGAAATTTATGAAAGATTTTACAAAAGTTTAAAGGAAAATATGTGCGACCTTCTGGGCTTCAGTAATTTATTTTATAATATTTCTAATATTTTATTTATGGCCAATTGTTTTTGGAATGCAGTTTGCATTTTGATTCTTATCGAAAGTGAATATCTCACTTGGACCCACCCACTTTCCATCAAAGTAGATACGCCCATTGTGCTTTTCCATATCAGATAATTAAGTAAATTGGCACGTAATTTCGTAATGTGCATAAACCATAGTTTTGTATAATTAAATAGTCTCATCTTTTTTGTCCTTGATGGGCATTAAGGTGTCATCGTATATAACCAATCATTTGCTCGTTACACACGCTTCTTGGCATAAATATACCTAAGTTATTATTTACTTTCAGGAAATATTCGCATTTTAAATTATGGCTGCACACTGTAAACTTGACGTTTTGTTTTGTTATTTAGCTCTTGTTTTTTATAAAGCTCATTTAATCGGTAGCTATTTGGCTGTCAGCCAAATTATTTGGCTCTCGTTTTCAGCTGCCTGGCAGTGACATTGTCACGCCTTTTCGGTGAAAGTATTTTTGAAACATTTTGCTTATAATTGCCTGTCAGAAATGTGTGCCTTAAGTTCCACATTAGCTCAGATCTAAGGAAATGCTGACCCGATATGAGTAAGGTTTCCGCGAAAATGATATACGTAAGTGGCTTTAGCCAAGTTCTTAAGATCTCGCATGTGGATGGGTGGCTTATCCAGGCCCTCTGATCCACCAGATACACTCGCACTTTCGACATTGGATGCTGTTTGATTTATCGCTGTCATTTATCCACTGCCACGAAAGGGGCAGCTAATTTGAGTTTAATGAAGCCCGCAACACCTCAGAACATACATTCGAAAATCCAGCATCTATATGCGATCTCCGCCCGAGGGCTTGTCAGTGTCCAATCGTCGAAGCAGCCTACGCCACACAGCCCAAGGTTTTTTTTTATTATTAAAAAAAATTGATTAATTGCCAGGGGGAATTTCCGTTTATTTTCTTGCTTTTTTGCGCTGGCCTACGGATGCCAATTATGGGAATTTGGAGTAATCCAATTATGAGTTGTGTGTGGGTGGCAAATTCGATGCTTACTGCGATCCAACTACAGATGTATCTGCACTTAACTTCAACCAATGTCTGTGTATCTACACCCTGTCATTTATATTGAACGATAAGAATCTGTTCCGCATTATGACAAACGTTCGTCTATGTCTTATATGCAGCTCAGGTGCCCAGAGGCACCACAATTTATCTGACTATTAAACGCCAATCTAGAGGGGCTTCAAATACGTGCCGGCTTTTGCAGACTGACGGATAGCATCTTGCGCCTTCAACGCCGTTTACTTTGATGCAAATCCAACTCTTTCAATCCCCAGTGACGGTGGCTAAGTCACGAGCTGCCCCTGGTCTTTTGTGTTGGCCATTTTGGCTAATTTCGTTCGAGAATGTTGGTGAAAAACCAAGCACAAACACAATTTTGCATGCCAAGAGCGAGCTTGAAATCTACACCGAAAATCACTTAGCCCCATTTAGCTAGGCAGACCATTAAAATAAATTATTTAATATTATTATTGCCAATAAAGCGGCTAAATAATGTGGCTGAAAAATGCTTAAGATTTGACAGGCAGTTAGTCTTAGGCAAGATAAAATCGACAGCAAATGAATGGCTCGACTTGTTC
Source organism: Drosophila simulans (assembly GCF_016746395.2). Classification (NCBI taxonomy): domain Eukaryota; kingdom Metazoa; phylum Arthropoda; class Insecta; order Diptera; family Drosophilidae; genus Drosophila; species Drosophila simulans. Next base: position 23,127,700 of record NC_052523.2, on the reverse strand, counting down.
TTAGCCCGCGAAATTGGCAATGATTTACTCGGCAGACGGACAGCTCAAAGTTGACTTCCTATTTCGCAAGTTATTTGGCCAAAGTCTGATGACTACTTCTCCACTTTCATATGCATATGCTTCAAATTGGCAACATTGCCCCCAATAAAAATCATCAACATGGCTGCGCGCATGCGCACAAAACTCAGTTTCTGCTGACTAATAAAATTAAATTTGCATATCCACATGAGCATAGTTTTCATTGCTCGCAATGAAATGAAACGCCTTAGATGAAATATGTCAACAGCAATTGGCGCTACTGCAAATTGATTTCAATTGTATGCACAAGAGCTGACGTCATTTCCACGACTGTTTTGCCGCTGCTGGTTGTTGGTCAAGTCGATAAATGTTCAGGGCCAAAACCGGCTAAGTGCACTGGGAAAAAAGCTAAGACTTGCTTTAATATACCTTAAATTTAAATATAATAGCAGCAACTTGGTTTCAAATGAGTCATTGTGAGTGAGAAAGTATCGATCGATATATTTAAATATATTTTAGTTATGTATATTATGTTTATTATGTTCCAGTGTTCAAAACCGGCGAGGCGCCAATGCAAATAAACACGGCGACTTGCGAAGAATTCCGTTGCAAGTCGAACGAGGAGCAGGCCAAAAACAATTTAAATGCAAATCACGTGTTCTTCTTAATGCAACCGATCAATTGGCCAGCGATTGTGGCCTGAACTTGGACCACAAATGGCGTTGGAGAATGCAATTTTCCAGTGGCCAATGAAAACTGACATTTCGAGGAAATGGGGACAGTAAAAGTAAATAATTCTCTATATAGAAAATTGTGCAGCGAAATGTGTCACTCAAAAAACAATTGATCGTACAATTGAACGTAAGTATAAATCACATATTGAATGGCCCATTCGAATGCCGACATTGAGCAACCTGAGATGCATTTTCCATGTCGTGTAATTGAACACCTTAAACGATTTAAAAAAGAAAAGTTTAATGCCCAAGCCAAGTTGTTTGACGGCAATTCAAATGTGTTGCTGGCCCACTTCAGATCTCTTTATATCTGTCATAAGTTGGAGGTGTTAGGCTTAACGCCTTCATTTCAGCTGCTTAGCGAGCTTTATGCAAATTTTGATAGCTTATCAGGCCTCATTATGTAAACAGTCTCATTCTTGGCAGCGCAATGCGCAAAAGGTGAAGTTGATGGCCAAACAGGCAAGGGATTAAATATTATTCCAGTCGAATTCTTAATACTCTTAATATGCTAACTAACTTTAGTAGTTCTGGTAGTTGAAACACATTAATAGCTCTGTAGATCATTCGATAATTAGCATCTTTAGGTGTTTGAATTGTTCCCATTTAATGATTAAATATTCATACCCTTTTCCCAGGGTATCTAAGCCAATATCCGGTGGGGCACATAAACTTTGGGGCATTGGCATTTGTCATGCTGTCGTCATCGTTGGTCTTTTATTTATGTTCTTACATATAAAATGTATAGTCCACGGACCGCGCAAGGTCACAAGGTCAGTTTGAAAGCGAACCGAGCATGACTAATTTAGTGTTTGATTTACAGCATAATTTCTTTTGTTTACAGCACGTTTCCAATGTCATAAACGCTGCTGGCAAACATAGTTTAATTACAATTTAATGGCGCACTCAGATGTCTTCATTAAACCATTTGCGCAGCTGTGAAGTGTGTTTATGTACCGAATTCAAGAGCAAATAAATACATAAAAATTTCGACTGCCATCAGCAATTCCTGCGAACTCGATAAACATAAAAAATTAAACTGTTTTTTTTGGCTCCGCGGAGGTGGAGTAGAGCGACTTTGGCCAGACAAACGATCCTAAGAAGATATATGAGATTTTATGCTGGCGCAAAGAATCGAATTCCAGGAATAAAGTTTTGGCATTCACAAAACCGGCAATTTATTATCGTTTCATTTCGCTTGCAGTCCTTAAAAACCGAGATGACATCATAAGACCGTTTCGAAAATAATTTTCAAACCGTGAAAGACGTGACCGCGTTGCACTTTTGACGCCACGTACTTGAAGACGCCGCTCGAGGAACTGCAAAAAACCGATAATTTATGACAGTTTTTGCCTTCTCCCAAATGAATATTAATTGAAATCGCCCAGCATCCGCTTGAAATTGAAAGACAGACAGCCAGTCAGTTTTGCCTTTTGTGGAACATTCAGTTGTCAGCGAACTGACTACTTACGTTTCCTTTTTTTACAATATAGATAGATAACTTTTAGATATAGAATATTCCTAGAATCAAATATGATGGGCATGACCAATTTGGTCTGTGATTTACATTCTCTAATCCGCTTATGTAAATAAAACAAAGCAAAAATAGAATGCGACATTGGCAGTTGTGGCGTCACAAGATTTAAGATACATATGTATATAGTGTCAGCGACCGATTGCGATGCCCTACGAAAATGGGGGATTCACTGGTGGGCAGAACGGGTTTCAGTGCTCAATTCCACCCATATCTCAGACTTTAATTGGGCGTCATCAAAGTGGCTGGCCCTCCTCCTCCCATTCAAATGGCAATCCAGTTTCCCCATAATTATGCGTGTGTAGAACAAGTGATTATATATGGAAGATCTTTCAATTTACCTGGACTTTCCACGCCCATTATGGCGTCAGAATCCTCTGCAGCAGGTATTTGAAAGAATTCGTTGATTTTTGGATTAGTGAGATGCGCTGTGACTCAGTCAGGTAACGTAATTGTCTATTTCTATTAGCCAAAGTGTTTGCCAAAAAATAAAAGAACAAATATTGCAAATCTAGATGTATTGCCTCAGTGCTCTGACTAATGGTGAGTGAAGTGTCTGTTTGAATAATTTGCATTTGCATTCGCATTCGCATTGCATTGCTGATAAATTGCAGAATTCGGTGTCACTGTGCAGATCTCATCGTTCTTTTGAGATTTTCGAAAATTCGAATTCAAAGTCAAACATCTGTCGGTGTTTTGCTGAATGAATGCTGCATTGTGCGGGAAATATTTTTAGCTATTATAGGTGAGCTTATCGCTTAGAAACCACAAAATGAATGAGCAAATTCTCGTATCTATTGTCGAAAACCGTCATGATGTAAGTGTCTATATGGCGTCTATATCCTATATACCATATATCCTATATGCACTGGTGGGCGGCTATGAATAATGAAATAAACATTTCCCAGTAATTAACTTTACTTGGTTTTCGAATAAATCGTGCAAATGTACAAAAGCCAGACGAATTATTTCTTTGTCAAAAAAGAACTATATAATTTTTATGTTCAATTTTATCGAAATAAATAAGCCAAGAATTCAGAGCTTGAATAATAAATATCTTTTTATATATGTCAACTAAATGTATTCATACGAATTCAAGTGATTTTAAATCTTTTTAAACGATTTTAAAGCAGCATAATTAAAAGGCAGAAGCTGTTTCAGCCAAAAAAGTATACATATTTTAATCTAAGCTTTCATAATAACCAAAAATGATAAATGTAGCTTAATTAGGAAACAATTTCTCAATACTTCTGTAATCTTCAAAATAGCTTAGAAGGTAATTTGCATGGGATTTCATTTACACTCCAAGCCATTTAGCACTCAAAGAAATAAGAAGAAACTGGCCTAATGAAATTCAATAAATCTCGAAGCAATCGACAGCATTTCAAACTCAAAATGAGAATTGCAACGAGCAAAGGCATTCTGGAGCATCGCATGGCACCCACTTGAGTCCGCGGACTTGATTTGATTGCAACTCACCTTCGTTGACGTAACCGCCCTCCATGGTGCCAAAGGTGTACACCTCGCTCCGGTTGCGATTGCCTCTGGGCTGGAACACTTTTTGGCCGCGACCTACGTCTATGTGGAGTCAGAAGTCCAGAAAGTGGTATGGGGTTGGATGAGGAGTGATTATGACCCAAGCGATCTGGCCAATGCACTCCACACACCTCGAATGGCTACGAATCCAGATATCTGTGTTGCAATGCGTGCGGCGCGCTTTTCGTTCCGCGTTCTTCGATTCTTATTTATTTTTGTGCCAAGTATTCGTTTGTCTGGCTATTTATTACAATTCATCCACAGATTGCGGCACCAGCAGCAGTGCTCTTCAAATATTGCAGGCCTGGCCTGAAAGATCTATGGCGTGCAAGTGGCCGGGCATCGTGTGGATCGGTTCTCGGCTGGATGGATGCAGTGTATACAAACAGTCTAGTCCCACTGTCCCACCAAGTGCGGAAATGTGCTCCGCGAGCAATCTATCTGCGCCAGTTGGATCGGCGAGCTGCAACTTCAGCTGCGGCTCCAGTCAAGAGATTTCACCAGAATTTGCATGGGTCCACGGCGGTATTGTCCTCGCTTTTTGGGGCTTGGCCTCCTCCTAATAGCGATGTTGTCTTCTTTGGCCTGAAAAGAGTTTGGGATAGTATCAAACATGGAAATAAGTTAATGTTCTCCATCAAATTGACCAAAGATAAATGGTGACCTCGCATTTGTCGGGGGTCAAAGTCAGTAAATCACAGCGCATAAATGCAATCTCTGGGGCGTGGAGTCAAGACCTTTGACTTGACCCATTCAGTGGGAAATTCGCCTTGACATTCGCGCTGGAAAATATTTGATTCATCAGCTCTGTCCTCTAAAAATAGCCAAACAAATCGCGGCGTCTTGGAATATTTAGCTCCTTCATTTCCGTTTCGCTTTTCGCTCAATTACCCTTCCCCTTCGAATTTTTCACGCATCTGCATGGTTGGCGCCCACGGATTTGCGGATTTACTTTTGCTTTTATTTGTTCGTTGTTTGCTTAAAAAATCTTTCAGCACATAATATTGTTGACAAGTACACAGGGAAAAAAAGAAGCCGAATGATAATTGTATTGGTAGTAAAATAATATTACAATCAACCGATATCATAGTATCTTCAATTATAGATCCAATTAAGATTTCTATATTTTGAAAGTCATAGATAGTTTATTAATCACTTGGTGAAGTTAAACTCTTTCTGTAAAAAATCTCGAACAATTCATGATGTCACTTGGTCAATGTTTGTGCCGTAAATTGAAAACTAATTTATAATGCAAATACGAGCAGCGAAAAGTCAATAAAACCGAAGGAAAACCAAATTTGTTTATCGAAAGCCTGAATGCAATGGCTTGCTTTTTTTGTTTGTGATCGTGTGTATATTTTGACAATGATTAAGCGGCAAGTTCAATGTCAGAAAAGCGAAGCGAAGCGAAGCCCAAAAGCGGAGACCCAAAAACGAGTATTGAATATCGGCGGAATCATACTTGTTTGGTTTATCCAGACGAAATCGGAAACAAACTGCAAAAAAAGGCAAAAACTGAATAGAGACTGAAGTCGAAGAACCGCACCCGATAAAACTTCGCCACGAACTGCAGAGGAACGCGACTCCAAGATACAGAATGAAAAAAGGAGGAAAACAATCAAAATACTTTACCAAAAACAGAAACGAAAGATATTAAGTAATAAAAAAAATAAATGGAGGGACAAACAGACAACGAAGGGCCATCAAGTGAAATGGTCTTCAATGGATTCACACTTGACATTCATTCGATTGGGCGCCAAGAACACAAGAACCGAACCGACTCATTCTAGTGCCAAAAAAAGACGAGTTCGTCGTAAACTTTCAATTTTTGGACCGACTCGCTGGGCGATCAATTTTATCGGCGGAACGAATTTTAATTGAAGCCACAGACCGCAGAGGGAAAAGCGGGGATTCTGAGCGATTACACGAATACTCGTACCATTGCCAGTGTCTGTGCGTCCGTCTCTAACAAGTCGCATAATTAAACTGGCATTTGATTAATAATCATTGAACCCGCGGATGACCCGCACTTCCCACTGCTAGATATTTTGTGGTTTGTTGGAACAATTAGCGCTTACATTACGCACTTTAGATCGACATTTATTGGGTTAAATCTGAGTGCGCAGCCTTCGACGGCCCCTACACAAAGGCAAAATTGGAAAAGTGCTTCAATTGATGTTCAATAATTTTATTGCTTAACGAGTGTAAATATTGAACGCAAAGGACACTCGTTCTACACTCGCTACGGGCGCCATCAATAACGAGTGGAGTGTCGAGTTAATTGCCAGCACACAACTTGGTAATTATGTAATTGTCATGGCCTTGTCTTGGGTTATTCATGGGTTATTCATCGCTGATTCCCCCCGCCTTTTCACTTGTCGTGTGACAATGACAAGGGCTTTGGGTCTTGTAAATGTAGCATTGACCCGAGGTCAGAAGTGCGACAGCCAAATCTGCACAAATTTCGGTACCAATTAGCGACTTCGCACTGGCTCCGCTTCTAATGACTTAATAGTTTCCCAGAAGTCAGCTTTAATAACCATAAACATTAGTATGCATAAATTGTTTAGTTCTTCTGCCGCACAGTCAAAAAATATACATTTTGTGGCTACTGTCAATTGTTTCCATGGCAGGTTAGCAAATTGCGAATTAGCAATGCAAATTATTGCTCATGTCAGGCATGAGCACTTAATAATTTATCAGTCTTTATGGCATACGAAATACGAAATAACCATTCTGTCAGTATTATTATTACAGAGCGTTACAAACGCCCACAATTTTGCGGGGGCAACACGGCCAGTGCAATATTACGTATACGTAAGCGCTGATGACGGATCATTAGGTTCAACTTTGGGTAGACTAAAAAAAAAACCAATTAAGTGAGACCGCAAGCCAAACAATACAGCAAAACCCAAGGGGATATGGCGAATTAATAGCACTTTTTGCTTGGTGTTCATTTTGCCTTACGACGACGTCATTGTTGTCACTTTTCGCCGCGGCTTCTGGCCGAATAATATAAATAAGCAATTTACTCACAGCTCAGAAAACACAACAACAATGGTCCAGAATTTATTTTCGTTTCGCTTTTGTCAGGCGAATATATTCATAGATATTATTGAGAGTAAATAACGAAACTGGGTCAGCGCCAGCATCCCACAGTGCGGCGTCAGAGAAATACTTCACCGCACAGATCAATCATATTTTGTGAGTAAAAACAAAAAAAAAACAGCAACTACAAAGGCGCCAATTGCTAATAAGCCATTGCGGCGCACGTGTCGTATGCGTAATATGAGCAATCGTTTTACGAGCCTCCATTAAAATGTAAGTTCCTCGCCTAGAGTTCAACGCACCCTCTCAACAAAACTATCAGCTAAGAACGAAAATATTAATTATTTGAAAGATTAACCATATGCCATAAGTGAACTGTAAGTACTTCCAAGAAAATTAACTGAAAACGTGCTGAAAATTAGCTAATTTGGCAAACAAAGTGATTATAGAAAATCGATGATCAAAATGAACAACATGTTTTGAAGGTTATAGAAATTATAAAGAAATATTTAATCTGCATACTAAATATAATCATTTTTAGTCTATACTTTTTTGAAATTTTCTGAGCAATTTCAATTTCCAGGGTACTCAATAATTCGATTAACGCTTAGCATTCCTTAGTTGCTAAGCCGAAACTATGCGGAATGGCATTTTAATTGAACAGACATTTGCACATTTTTGGTCATTGAAATTAGCCAATAAACATTTTTAGCACTTTGCTGAATTTGGCTAAGGTGTTGTATTTCCCGCATATGTTGGCCATAGAATGCGGATCTACAAATAGCGTTTATTTGTTCAGAATTATTGTTTGATTCGGCCAATTTCAAATAGCTGCCTTAGTTTCGCTCGACTTTTCCGCGTCTACGTTTATTTTGGCTGTCTATTTTTATAGGTGATCCGATGAGTGGCCACTGGGCAAGCAACCTGCCATTGCCACTATCGAAGGAGCCGTAAATCATCCGAATTTGTATCCGTATCCATATCTATTCAACTACACTTGCTATGCGAACGTGGAGCTTTTATCGGCTCACCGTTGCCGGCGAATGAAGCGTGCGCTCCAATTTCGTGTTCATCGAGTGGGTGAGCTGCCGTCAAAAGTCTCGGTGACATTCATCGTTGTCACTTGTGTGCTGTGGTCACTGGGGGGTGGCAGTGGGTTAATGCCTCCGAGCTGGACAATAGTCGTCTATTTTTCGGCTCTATTTGTGGAGCCCAGTGACGTAAGCCCAGTACCGTTTCAAGGTTATTGGGGCTTTCGGTCTCCAAGTCCATCAACTGGCATGAGTTGCACTCGATGTTGATGTTGGCTTCGAATGAACACGAAAATGTGTGGGCTAATTACAGACCGGCCATCTCAATGATTACTCATGTTTATCATGTCTAGTAGCTTAACTAATATCTTGGATTACATTTAAGATCATATTTAAATATTCAATGAAATTTACTTTCTTGATAGCTGGTAAGCTAACCATGAGCTCACTTCCTCTTATTGCTATCTTTTTGGCCATATCCACAGCAACATTTACATGAGACTAACAAAAATATTTAATTACCGTGGTGAACTGAACGTAAATCACTGCATATAGTTTTCCTATTAATAGTACATTCTTGAAAGTCACTTAGCGTATATGAGTTAATTTTCGCAAAGTACACTTCCCTTGCTATCTCGGCTTAAACAATTACATGAGATTACAAAAATATTTAATCAACGCGATAAAATTAAAAGCACACAATCTAATAAATTGCGATGTCTCCATAAAGATAGTGTCGCACTCCAAAGTTGATGTCATGGCTGTAAAATGTAAAGGTGTAAGTTTCGCTTTTCTCCACCAACTCCAGCGAATTCTGGCCTGCTATCTTGAGGCGGAAAACTCCGGCTTTCCATCTGCATGGCGTGACCAGGTGATGGAAAATGGAAAAACACACCCACAATTGCAACGCAACCTCCCACCCAGAAACACTGTGTCATAATTCCATGGCACGCATAAAAATTTAACGCCATTGCATGTTGGCAGTTGAGCTTATGACCCCTCATCCATTTGATGGATTTAACTACAGTATGTATATGATGGTCGATCTGATGGCAACTTGGTGCACTTTTCGGGGAAGTCCCCATTCTATTCCCACCCCCCAATTTCTGTTGTTTTTTGTGTCAAATTAGTTACGCCCTGTGTGCTGCAGGTGGTTGTTGCTATTTTCGTCTGTCCGCTGACCAAGTCAAATGTAAATGTCAAATGCTTGTGACAGCCCAAGTTGTCAGTTGAGTCAGTGCTGGTAATGAGAAAAGTGCCGCCTCATTCATGATTATGTGAATATTTTCGAAACACTGGCTTCCTCACCTTCTGTGTTATTATATTTAAACAAAGTGTTGTTTGGCCAAAGTAAAAGTTACTCTACTTTTTATAGCACAATTACATACAAATAATACATCAAATGAATGAATTTCGTTTAGTGCACATGTATTTTTATAACTCTGAGCCCTTCCCATTCAAACCCCCATTCATCTTCATTCACTTGGCTGCCCTCGCCATTTGCATTTGATCTTTTGTTTTGTCATCTGTCAAATGCACTTGCTGACGTCACCGAACTATTAATATTCATAACGCTCGGTCCAAGTCAAAGGCAATTGGGCAGGAAAGTTATCAGGCCGCCGCCTTCCTTATCAATCATGTGAGGCCCATGAATGAATGAATTTTTGCGCTCACATATTCAGTATTCACTCTTATGCAGTCGGCTGTGCATATATTCATATATATTCAAATATATATATAGAGCTGATCTGCACACGTATAGCTTAATGGCAAACAAATGCTTTCTGTTTTCTGGTTCTTCAGGCCAACGACAAGGCATTTTAACGATATTCGTTGACCTTGAAGGTGGCAACAAAAATTTAAAATTTTTATGCCTTTTCTACGACAGCTGCTGTAGTTGTTATTGTTCTTTTTGTTGCGTGCTCGTTTGATATTGCATATAGAGTCTCGTGTGTGAATAATTTGTGAATAGAGGCCGCGATAGTGAGAGTGAAAAATGTCGAGCTAGTTGGGAAATTCTGCCACACCCACTGACACCCACCCGCCCACTAGAAATGAAATGGGTGGGCGAAAGAATTTCTCACCTCACTGTGCACTTGAAATAGTTCTGTTTGCTTTTCGGCTCTCTCGCTTTTCCATTTTCCATTTTAATGAGCATAGAAACAAGCTGCCTCCTCTAATTGTTGTTATTTTCGTTGCAGCAGCGCCACAATTATCATTTGTTCTTATCAAATGACTCATGAAACTAGCAACAATTTCCCAAAGGGGGCCCCAGCCTAGACAGAAATAAAAAACAAACACAAAAAAGCGTATCAACCGACGCAAGAAACCATTACATATTGCATTAAAAGGGCAGACCCGTTGGTGAACTGGAAACACAATCGAAAGTTTTCCATATGTTTGAGGTGGAAATGAACAAAATAGAGATAAGAGGAAAGTTACAGAAAATCAAGTTGTATTATTATTCATTAAATAAAATAGGAAATTTGATTTCATTTAAGATATAGGACATATTTGTACTTTCTCTTGTAAGAAAATCGTAGAGAAGGGTATGATATAGACCAGACTTTCCCATCCTGCCCTTTCACTTCCCTTAAATCCCGACAAGGTGCGAAACCACAAAAAGGTAAGCCGAATCCAATTCAAAGGGGGGGAAAATCGACGGGAAACCACAAAACGCAGCAATCAACCAAAACTCCATGGGTGGCATGCATACATGGGTGAAAATATGGCCTGAAATTGGAGTGGAAAAAGCTGGGACGCCCTATATATGTATGTGCGGCAAATGCAATTATGCAAATGCAGCGCAAGAAGCCATAGCGGTTAGAAATTAAATCACACAATAATAACAATCAAGAAGGGGTTAAAAATCATAAAAACATTTAAATTGCCCGAATAAACGTGTGGCGATTCAACTAAAATGAATTGAAAAAACGCGCCAAAAGCGGCAGTAATGTGAAATCAATACCCAAAAATTTGGAAGGGTGGATTCCTGAAGGGGTAGAAGTATAAGCCATATAGGGAACTTGATCTTTTTTCTGGTTTTTTACATAACTACCTGAGTGCGAAACCGAATCTGCAGCCGCCGATGAGCTCATGCCCAAATGAAAACTTAAATAAACAGATAAGGGAGCCCCTCGCATCAGAAATTACAATGGAGAGCGGATACAACTAGCCCCTTTTATGAGGTGTTCTTTTTTTTTCTTTTTTGGCGCACTCTTCAACATTGTGAGTCGCTTATCGCAGGACTTTTATCTAATTAAAGTCTCACATATGCCTGGGCTGGCTGAAATCTGATTGTAGTAAGGCCGACAAAATCGCTCTAGTGTTAAATTAAAAGTGCTGTAAAAGCGCAAAACAATCTCCAGCGAGTGTCCACTGTACTTGATTGCCGCCTGATTGGGCACCATTGAAATCTAATTAATGCGAAATGTGCAGCGAAAAATTAACAAAGGCAAATATATCGAGTGGGCTTGGTGTAAATATAGTTTATAACATTATACTTGCAGTGGCTTTTTAGTCTCGCAAAGTAGTAGGCGACCCATTTACCCAAAGGCTCGAACATAAACTGCCTTTTTACATGCACAGTAAGAAATTTATGGTAGTCTTGGGCAATTTCTCACAAAAGATTTTACTGAAAAATTTAACATGCTAGGCATATATTTTGATCTGTGATAAAACATCAAACAGCATGTCAACACGGCATTATGAAAATGTGATATTATTCATAAGAAACATCTATAAAAATGGCACGCGGCATTTTTCATTCCCAAGAGAATGAAAATATAATATATTTTCCAAGATTATTGAATATTTAAGATTATTTAACAAAATCTTAGGAAATTGAATGTTTGGAAGGGAATTTCCGGCAGTGGATTAGCAGTGGACCCACTCCAAATGGCCAAACAAGTGGTGCCCGCTGGGAGCCGCCAAGTCTCTGGTGAGCAATGGTGGTGCAGGTCTGGATACCCACGCCACTTGGGGCACAAAAAAACCCAAAAGAACCAGAGAACCAAAGAACCACCCACGTGCCGCTTTTAAGCGCCGGCTAAGAGAGCTTGCTGCCACTTGTTCGGCGTTGCATGGAAATGGAAAACACTCTCGTGCTGTTGCAACACGGAAAAGCGGAAAATGCTGCCGGCGATTAAGAGAGAGAGAGAGAGCGCGAGCACAGGAAATTTCCCAGCTGTTTCAAGGGGGCGGTGGGTTCATTTCACAGGAGGTGAAAAGTTCAAGCACTGCAGCAGGCAGCGTCCTTGGGAATTCCAGCTGCTGTGGAGCACTCGGAACCGGCATTGCATTCGGCCGAAGGACACCTTCCCCGCAAAATCAATATCTGCCCGGGTCACTTCGGATTCACATGCTTCCAAAAAAAATCCAAAATCAATTCAAACGATTGCCAAACTCACCTCGTTTGATTTTTCCACTTGGCTGGCACAACACAATTCGTGGGCTTTTCCTACAGCTTGCTGTGCATTTTTCAGATTTTTCAAGCTGTTTTCCAAAACGAAACAAGAAATTGTAGTATTATATATTTTTTAAATTATATGCAACTTTGCAGCGTTGTTCGTTACACTTTGATTGCTGATAGCGTGCATTTTGTGAGTGCGTGTGTGCTTTTGATTTGGATTTGTATTTTGATTTTGCTTTTGATTAGAGCGAAGGGAAAACGAATACAAATCGATGGAAACCGCCTATTGTTGTTTGGCCGCCAGGGGCAATGTCACGCAGCTAAAATTGTGCTGTTTTATTTATTTTCGTTACATATTTTAAATTTAGCCCGCCGGTCTTTTGTTCGGCCGTTTTGGCTATGAAAGAAGTTGAATTTTAAATGCTACAACGTGTGTGTGTTTTTTTTTATTCATGTATCTGGCTAACTAGTTTTCAGCCAACGCTGAAATTTTGTTCTAAATGGCAAACAAAACGCCCACACAACAAATTCCGCCCACTTTGTTGTTAGTGGCAAAAAGGCAACAAAAGCGCACACGCACGCTCTCAAAGATAAGAGCATAAAAAAGTCACAAAACTTGCGTACTTAATCAAATAAGCGTTATAGCAATCGCTTTTTGGCCAGAAACAAAACTCGCGAGCGGTCGGCACTTTTATTAATTCTGATATTTTGGCAGCACCCGCGCTCCGAAAAAGCAAAACCGTCGCGTTTCAATTGCGCCACAAGACTGTCGTTCAATATTGAAAGCGATGCGAGTTAAGCACCCAGCCAGCCGACAGCGAACATGTTCGAGTTCGAAGGCAACCGTTGCTTGCCGGTGCGAACCGTCGAACTTCGAACACTCGAAATAAATTCTATTTAAAGGTTCTAAACATTTGTAGAATCCTTAAATGGATAACAATGTTTATTGTTTATAAAAAATGGTTAATATTTCAAGCGAAAATGTCAAAGCAAATGATTTTAGACATACATCTCTACGGTTATTATTATTTATATTTTTTAATACCCTTTATTCTTTGAGCACCTAATATTTTTAAGTGCATAGTGCTCATGTCAACCTATATTAGTGTGTATATCTTTTGCTAAGTAAATCATAGCACATGTGCTTATAAAGGATGTGACTGTCTGAAAGTATAAATATATATCTATAATATTCTTTATTATAATCAAAAGGAATCTTACAAGTTATTCACACTTTACATGAAACGAGGATGGAAAATTAATTAGCAATGATACGAGAGATAGATAATAAATATCAGCGAATAAGCCACAATGAATCACAATTGAAAGCAAATCAAATGAACAAGTGTTGGCTACCATAATTTGGCCAGTGGTGGTGACACAGTCGCGGAATATTAATGAATCCCAAATGCAGAAGTGACTCAATCCACGAACGGTGAACTTATAATATCGGAAATAGCCAAAACATGATAGAAAGCCATACAAAAGCCATTTAGAGGACCATATCCATGTCCTGTTTCTTGAGCAGCCACTTAAACGGTTCATCAATAACGTGACTGCACTGCCCTCAACTGGCCAATAAATAATGCAGACTTGTTTCGAAAAACCAATAGCAAGCGGGCCACAAACTAGTTCATATCCTGCCCCTAATTCGAGCGAAGGTTTCTAGGTGCAGACCGAAAAAGCCACCATAACTCACTCGAAAAACCAATTAATTAAAAACCAGAAATTATGAAACGAGGAGCGAGAAACGGCCGACCGCCTTTGAAATGTCCTTGCAGCAATACCGATAGCGATAGCAATCCTTGGACGACCCAAATACTGGCCATTCAGCATGGGCCACGGAAATGCAAATTCTCCAAGTCCCGGGCTCTGGTGCTCCACTTTGCCGCTCCGCGTGGGAGTTGTCCCTATTGATTTAATTCCAGCCATCCAGTGACGCAATTCCGTGGAGTTGAACGCTCGGCCGACAAATAATCCAGAGGCGAAAACCCCAAGGGGTTGTTTTCCTTTATTTTTGGTGTTTTTATTTCGACGGTCCTTGGCAGCCGAATATATGGGAATTTCTGGCAGTCGACGGCGCCACAATGACTGCGCATAGTTTTATGTACGCTATTGGTTTTGAGTGAGTTTTCCACGTTGTCATTGGGCTGGTTCATCTGTTTGTAACCCCACTGCAGCTGGGTGTCATGACCTAGACAATTTTTGGGTCTGCCTAGATTTCTATCAGCGAGAAGGTCAATATATACAATATATACTGCATACTTAACGTGCAATGAGATAAGCGCTCATTAGCATATAATGAGTAATAAGGATTTGTGGGGAGAGAAAGATAGAAATTCATATCTAATAATATCCAAATGAGACGACTTTGACAATGACTCAACTTCAAATGGCTGGAAAGTACGCAAAATGAAACAAAAACTGACCTGAAGCGCCTGAATTTGGCCAGCTGGCTAATATTAGTCAACAGCTTGGCAAGTAAACAAAGCAGAGTGTTGGTCCCCAAACAAAACAAGACCCGCACTCTGGCTTGTTAGTTTTCCTCGTTGGCGGACAGGAAACGGAAGGGGAAAATGGAGTTGCAAGGTTGCAAAAATGGGGATGATGATGTGCCAGAACATTCGTGGAAGACATTGAATCACTTTTAGCTAATACCGAATAAAAATCAAACATTGTCATCAGCAAGATATTCGCAAGCAAATATCGTTCATCAACTGAGCCAACTGAGTCAACAGCATGAGGTAATGCTCCCAACTCCGGACTATTCAGGCCGGGAGCCGACTTTGTCCATATCTCGGTACATGGTACATGGAAAATCGCTTGTGTTAACAAGTGCGCTGTGCACTTGACGCTGTCCTCTGCTCCATAGCACAATTGGCATTCTTTGTCCCACCGCTTTGACCCACTGATCGTGTTACGGGGCATTTAATCAGCATTAGCTGAAAATGAGCAGCACTTGGCCACTTCACTTGCCTGTGGGAACACCCAAGTGCTTCCTAGTCAGGCCGACGCACAAACATGGCCAATTGTGTCGGCCAATTGAGTTCGGAACCGCAAGAAAGTGGTGAAATGATATCGCATGAAGAGCAAACCACTCACCCACAAGTGGGTGTCTTGAGCATCGACTTATTGTTGCGAATTGAATTCCTCAATTAATTTCGATGGCTTTTCTAGGAAATCACTTGAGGGGGCGAGCACACACTTTGTCACCAGATTGCTAATTTTTATAGATCGTTAGGCTTAAAATATTAATAGCCTGTGATGAAAGAAATTTGGATGGCAAGAATAAGTTTATTACGAGTTTTTGATGAATGAATTTCTGCACAGGAAAAGAAAACTTGAACTGTGGGAAAATATTTGCCAGTAAAAACTAAATAACAATTGTTGTTTTTCCTTTAAAAATATATGTTAGTTAGTTTTTTCATAATGAAAGCAAATATTGTATTTTACACTTGCTAACTGAAACTCATATTTACATTATTTCGAAACTCTTGTCATTTTTAAAAGAACCGCCAATGTTTTGAAATCAGATAGAATTGGTGGCAATACTGGCCCGTGACTATGCAGCCCTGTTCCAACGCCACTTAGTATTATTTGGTATTGCCACACCCGCCGCACACGGTCACACTGAAGATGCAACAATAAATCCACGAGACAAATTTGTTAAAAACATTTACTTAATATAGGCAGTTATTTGCGATTTTAAGCCGCGATGAACAGCAGCAATGACTTGTCGGACGAGCTAATACGCCGGCTCAGCGTCGGCGGTGCCCTGGGTAAGTGGAATAATGCCATTTTCCAATTGGGACGCACCTGTTGTTACACCGATTTATAAATTGTAAACAATTTGCAGAAGAAGTGATTGCCAGCGAAATGTTCGAAGATAGCATCGATGTGGAAACGGAGGCGGAGCCGGACGACATCATCATCGTGCACATGGACATCCGGGAGCCGCTCAGCATGCTCAAGTGAGTCTGGCTAAGATTACCCCACCATCTGCCGTACAAATAACCCTTATTTCTGCCCACAGATCACTTGTTGAGCAAAAGATAGGAGTGTGCCTGAATTACTACACCTTTTGGCTGCAGGACGCACAGGAGGTGAGTCTAACTGCGACATAATAAAGTGTTTACCTAAGCCCCCACTCTCCTGCAGCTGGAATCGCACAAGAATCTCGTGGACCAGTGCGTCAAGGGAGAAGGCCTGGTGCAGATCAACGTGCAGATACAAACTATTCGCAAGCGCATCAACATCGCCGACGTCCTGAAGCCCACGGAGGCCGCACTGGCTGCCTTGGCCGAGGAGGTGGTGGGTCAGCTCTCGCCGCCGGAAACGGCCAGCCAGAAGAGTTCCTCCAGCGAAAGCCCCATCAAAACCCCAATCAAGCGCATGCACAGAGAAGACTCCGAAGAGGAATCCGTTGAGTCCAAGGATATCAAGCCAGTCTTGAATTGGGTTCTGGACAGCAAGTTTAAGCGAGAACAGTTACGCCTCAAGATACCCGAGGCTGCCAACGAATGGACACACGCACACGTGACTTACTGGCTGGAGTGGGCCGTCAAGCAGTTCGAACTAGGTGACATCAACATGAGCGATTGGCAGATGAACGGTCAGGAACTGTGCGCAATGACGCACGAGGAGTTCAATCAGAAGTTGCCCCGTGATCCAGGCAACATTTTCTGGACCCACCTCCAGCTGCTAAAGGAATGTAATTTCGTGTCCGTAGTGCACAAACAGGCGGAGGAGCAGCGGAAGCCCAAGCAACCAAGAATCATGTCGGCCAACTCCATATCGACCGTTTCTGGCGGCAGCCTTTCGCTTGAACAGCGGATTATGCGGAAATCCTATCAAGCAGTCAAGAGTTCCGATTGTAAGTAGACGTGAATGTTACACCAAAGCTTAAGCTAACAATATCTACTTCGTTCACAGCCGTTGAAAGTACTTCAACGTCCATGAGTCCCTCAAACTACACTACCATCGGTTCCGGGAATAATGGACAAGTGCAGCTCTGGCAGTTCCTACTCGAAATACTCACCGACTGCGAGCACACGGACGTTATTGAGTGGGTGGGCACCGAGGGAGAATTCAAGCTCACTGACCCGGATCGAGTGGCCCGCCTTTGGGGCGAGAAGAAAAACAAACCCGCCATGAACTACGAAAAGCTATCAAGGGCTCTCCGCTACTATTACGATGGGGATATGATCTCCAAGGTGTCCGGCAAGCGATTCGCATACAAATTTGACTGCGATTTGAAGCTATTGATCGGCTATGATGCGAATGAGCTGTCCATGCTGGTCAGCGAGGGCAAGGCGGTGCCGGAGCGCGTAGCCGCAACGGAAACAATAACAGAAGACACGTGACATGGCGAGCTTAAGCTCAAGGAGGAACCCGACATACTCTGGAAGTACGAGGAGCCTTAGCGTTGGCTGACTTGGTCGGATGACGGCGCCTGGTTAATAATACAAATTGTTACATATTTTACAATCCTAAGGCACACGATTTTATTATCCATTTCGTATTCGCTAAGGTTTATAATCTCTGTCTACATAAGCTATAGCTATAAGTATCGCTTTTATACTGCTAATCATCTTAGTTATTATCTGAATAGTATTTCTATAGTGTGTATATTGAATATTGTTCGTTACATGATTGTTGCGATTTTTGTAAAATCCATAAAACTAAATTCATTTCCACGCGATTTCCATTTGCATTTGCTTTTGCTCCTTCTCCTCGGCATCGTTGTGTGTTGATGGTTTTGTTTGTGATTTTACGTGACTAGTTTGCTTGCTTAACTGATCTAACTAAGCTCTAAGCGTGGGCATTTAGCGGCTCCGGCTAAACGGCCTCCCAGTTAGCTTGTCGATGAAGTCGAAGTTGATGATGGCCTGGCGGAATGTGCACGCAAATGCTCCATTCCCCCAGCTGAACTGGCGCTAGACTCGAACGGCTAGCGCCGCCAGCCGGGGTAATACTTAGTTTGCATTAAGTTTTGAGTATGAGTTTTGTGATGCGGTTACAGCTCCGTGGTGATCTCGTCCTGCGGTCGAAAGCCCAGCTTGTAGAACTCGTCCTCCAGCCACAGCGAGCTGGCGTTGAGATCAGAGATGAGATTGCCGCTCTTCAGCGTGTTGAAACTGCTGCCGAAAGGATCCGAGGCCCGGGGCTCCTCGAACTCGTGCAGGCTGATCAGCGAGCCAAACAGGTGCAGCTTCTGCTGCGCCGAGGCACTGCTGCTCCGATCGCCGGCCATCAGTTCGCCCACTCCCTGCGGCGTCGCCGTGGGCGTCACCTGTTGCCGGAAGATGCTGGGCTGCTGCAGTTGCTTCTTCTTGTTCGGCGCAGCGTAGAGCACCTCGTGGTGGCCAGCACTGTGACCGTGTGAGGCCTGGAAGAAGTCGATGAGCTGGCCCACCTGGGGCTTGTAGCGCTCCAGGGCCTGCTCCGACCAGGCATACAGCCTGGACCAATCTGGCGGCGGGGCGGGTATCAGTTCGATCGGCCTGTTCAGCAGAATGAGCAGCTTGGCCAGATCCCGGACGATGGGCCTGTACGAGTTGGCAGCCGCCACTTCACCCGACAAATAGAGCTTCCTGATCTGCCGCCGGGTATCGTTCAGCATGGCCAGAAAGTACTCCGCATTCGGACGCATCTCGTTCAGCTGCCTCATAAAGTCCGCCCGATCCATGGTGTTCTCGTTGATGAGCTTCTGTTTGATGGACTTTCGCCGCCTCTTCCTCTTAACCAGCATCACGGCGACGGCCAGAAGGGACAGGCAAACGAGGAAGCCACCGAGAAGTCCGGCCAGTGCGGCCATCAGTGGCCCAGAATAGCCGGTGGGCACACACACCCGGCCCATGAACTCCGTGTGGGCGGACCACTGGTCCAAGTAGCCGGCGGGGCACTGATCCACGCACTGCCTTGTGTCCGTCACCAGGTACATCGGGCACTTGATGCAGCCCGCCTTGTTGCAGCGCAGGCAGTGGGAACTCGTCGTCAGCGGGCAGCCTGGGGAAGAGAACGAAGCAAAGGGAACTGGGTTAGTCACTCTGTGGGTCATTATGGCTCTCTCAATTAACGCTGATCAGCATAATTGCCCGCTCATTTGCATAGGAGCACACAAGTCACAGCACTCCCACAGACAATTGTCCACGCTACTGCCGACGAATTAAATCATTCCCAGACTTTTCGGGAGGGTGACTCCCAAACTACACTAAGCAAACACTTTTAAGATTAAGTCTTAAAGCTATTCCATAAATTTCCCTAATGAGTTGGTATTGAAAAGGCCAAGGAATAGAACACATATTCTAGATTCTCATGAACTGCAATTTATGCCAGTCAATAAGACGACGATCCCTAGCGAAGCCAGAGCACTTGAACCCTAACTATGATGTCAAGATCCGTCCGCTCCGAACACATGACATATCTCAAACATCTTTGTTTGCCATAGATCTTCGCATAGCTCTGCTGTTTTCCCTACGAATTCAAGGTAACGTCAACAAACAGTGTTTGACTTTTGGCTGCCCAAACCCAAACAACATTAGCATATGGCCACCCCTTCCGTGCCCTGAAAAAAGTGTTGGGCAAACAGAGGAGGAGATACATATACATATTCTAGGAAGACGACGAAAACTGGGAAAGTTCAACATGGTACCAGCACAGGCTCTTGCCAGCGGCGACTAAAACTTCGTCAAGATCAAAAGCTTGCCAAGCCGCCGCCAGTTTCTGTTGTCAACCGACCACGACAACCACGAAGACAACGACGAAGACGAGGAGACGCACCGAGACTCCCAAACAGGCCAGAAGTTGGGTCTTATCTGCAGGAGCCCCTGCCCAATATATCTTGATACTGGATTGCCAAGGAAAACAATAACATCGCACCACGTACGCATCCAGATCCCGTCGGTCGGCCCATTGCAATGCACTTGGCGTCTGTTCAGGTGGCTCAGCATCGTCATCATCAATGGCATTAACTTGTTTATGCGCTAATCAGACACACACATCCCCCAGGCGGGAGTTGGATCTGCAATCCCATACTCCAGATCCAGGCATGGATCTTGAATCTTCAATCTGGCATCTTGAATCCTGAGAGCTGTGGCCATGATCGCGACCATGGCAATGGCAACGGCAATGGCAATGGCATTGGCAATGGAAATGGCCAATTCCCAGGCAGAGGCGGATAATCAGATGTAATTCGTAATTGATATTGCTCAGTGGTCAGTTGGCCAGTGTTCTGTCTTTTGGTATTCCAGCTCGATCTCTGGGGACTGGGCGTGCAGTTGATCAATGATAATTGGTTATTAAATGGATGATTGCCTTTAGTCCGCCTGTCGTCGTCGCCGACTTACAATTCCAATTCGATGGGCGTGCATCTTCTTCAGGTGATCATGTAAATGTTCTGGCATTGCAGACTGCTGTGATCTTGAAGCGATATAAATAATGATATCGACTAGTTGGGTCCGTGGATAGACTCCAATGATACAGCCCATATATGGCAAATCAATTTGTCCATTGCAATGAGTTGAGTTCAAGCAATTCCCGAGGAGATCAGATCGAAGATAGAGTAAGCAGATGGGCCAATTTGCCGCATAACGATCGTAAATCTCAATACAATCGATTTTTAGTCGCCGCCATTCAAAGTTCGGTCTTAAATTATGCCATGATTAAACAATCTCATCAAATTCGACTTTTATAATTCAGGACCAGCCCATCTTCGGCCACGCCCAAACTTAAATTTCTCCTCACCTGCTGCAAAATGATCGACTAAATAAGTGGTTGTAGGCATTCGAGCAGCCATAAAACCCCGATGATGACTACAACTATATTTACGTCCATCACCATGATCATGATCATCAGTTTCTGGTGTTTGGGAAAGGCAAAGAATTAACAGGCCGACAGGCATTGTTTAAACTTTCTTTGGATGAGTCAGAGAATCTGTGGACCAGCTCTCGGATTTTAGCTCTTAGCACATGATGTGCCAAGTATCTAGGCGTGTCAGCCATCGACTCGTAGCAGATATAGACACAGCACAAAAAAACATATAATCGACAAATTACTTTCACTCAAAACAAACAAGACAGACGCCAGCAGCCAGCTAGGGCCATAAAAAGCGAAATAAAATGTTTATCGGACAATCACCATCAAATGAAACACGCATAAAGTAAATTCATTAGATCACTTTATAACGCGTAGATCTAGATAATTGAGTACCCAGCAAGGGGAGTGGAGTGCAGGGTGGGTTCCCCGGCTCCATTGGGCCGCACAAAAGCCGCTCAAGGTCGTTCCAAATCAGAGGGTTCCCGCCGACAGAATGTGGAGCTGACAAAATATGGAGCTGTCGCTCGATTCGCTGATCGTCGATCGTAAATTGTAATTTGCTGCCAGCTTAGACAATGCCTGGTCACTGTCATGGATTTTAGACGCGGTACTGGGGCAACTCAAGGGTATGAGCTATTTGGATTGATCTAGACCGCATGGTAAACGAATTCTTCTATTAAAAACATTAGCATCTTTAGTTCTAAAACCAGAATTTGATTAAACAAACCCCATTTAAGCACGGCTTATTAAGTTGAATAGTAGCCACATTAGGTATCTGATAGTCGTCACACTCAAGCACTCAATACAGGCTCATATACTTTTTTTTTTTAGGGAAAAGGCGCGGCAGGCACTTGGCACTCTTGTCTGTCAATTAGGCATTTGACATTTGCATAAATGTTTATGCAAAAAGCGACAAACAGAACGCAGCGAAAATAAACAAACAATACCTCTATGCAATGGCCAGAGTAAATAAATATTACGAAAAACAAATGGCATACTCTATGAGACACTGCCACCCTTACCCCCCACCTTCCCCCCTCGCACATGCCAACATTTTGCTTTAGCAACCGAAATTAGCTTTTTGCCATCAGCAGTATTTCAATTTCTTTTATGCGAAGAAAGTATTTTGGGGCACACAAAAAAATGAGACCGAAAAAAACAGGGCCAACTGAGGCTGCGCATGCGCAAGCGGCGTTTATTAAAATAACGGCACTTAAGTACGCCCTAAGCAAACTGCACTCAGCTGCAGAGCCCAAAACATGCAACTCCAAAAAAAAATGAAAAAAGTGGCCAAAAAAATAAGGCAAAATAAATTGAGAATGGGCGGACCTGGGACAACGGGCAACAAAATCGACAGAACAAAGACCTTTAATCAGCATTTTTGTGGAAAATATGAGAGCAAAAAATGTTAAGCAAAAGAAGCGTTTGTGTTCTTCTATGGAAATTGGGTGTCAAATAAGCAAATTATAAAAAAAGAGATATAAACAAATTGCTAAGAATTCGTTGGAGTTTTGTGGCTTTGTTTATAAACATAGTTTTTGATTTAAATCAACTGCAATATCATAAAAAACACAACTGTGGACTTACTGTATTGAGTTGAGACTTGAGTTGCCTTGCCTTTGGTTTTATTGGCTTTGATTTGAGCATCATGACCCAGCTCTACACACCCAGAGTTTGGTTCATGAACTCCAAAAATTGATACTACTCATATTTATATACGAATTATGCCCAGTTGGATTCACTTCAGCAAGGAGCGCCGATCTGTCCCGCCCTTTCAACTCACTCCATTCGCCTCAATTGCGTTTTTAATTGCCAATACATTTCAAACACGTCAAATGACAATTTATTATGAATTATTGTTGTTTGCCTGCCTCAAAAAATTATAGGCTTGAAATCGTTTATTTTCTTTAGATTTTGTTCGCTGTTTTGTGATAAATTGCCAGCCAAAAATCCAACAAACAAAGCAAAAAAGGCTTTTTGCATTTGCTGGTTTCAAACATCCGTTCGATTTTTGTCATGATTGTCACGATTTACTTGCTGGACAAAAAGAAATAAAAACTTCGACTGGGATTCAGTCAGATGCTTTGACTCAGACTGGGTATTTTCAAATTCGATTTTTATTATTTCTTTATTTTGACTGCGGCTGTTCGAGCAGCAATTAACATTCAGCTGACCAAACAACAAAGTTTGTCCACTACTATTACGTGCTAAAAATGATTTATGTGTACTTATAGGAATATGCCATAAGAATAAGATTTCAAACAGCTAACAGATCTTAAATCCAAATCCATACAATCCATACCAAAGATTCTTCATCAGCTTCCATAGATCAAGAATCGGAAACCCAAAGATTTTGGCCCGGCTAATTGCACGCGACGTGAACACGACTTGAATTTATGGCCAAAGCTTTCGGCATGTGGCCAAATTAACACCTCAAAAGTCGGCAAGGTTTCCATTTCGATGACTGGTGACAGATATCGGGAAAACTGATTTTTTTGTCGCAATTTTCCAGGCTCTTTTTGGACTGGACAGGCCATTCCAGTTGGCTGCCAATTGGCAACGTGTTTCAGGCCATAAAAATCAAATTTACAACTGCAGCTGTCGGACTGTGGCCGTAACCATATGGAAGTGGTAGTGGAAGTGCGGCTTAATTTACTGCCCAGCGATCAGCTTTTGCCCACTTCGAGTTCGTTTGCTCTCTAATTGCCGGCGCAGCGCGAATAACTTGACATAAATGCATGTTGAGTTTAATTGTTTCATGTTGTCGCTAGTTCCTTGGGGTAACCAGGCCCACACACGCAGCGAAAAATCTTGAGGGGATTGGATATATGCAGAGATGAAGGGATGTGGAGGAACACTTGCACACTCACAGTCCAAGTAAGTTCGAAATTCTTATGGAGAAAATTGTCTAAGCAAATGTCACAAATTAAATTGGCTGGCACGTCACAAAAGGCGCAATCGGCCCACTGCCATTTGCATAATTTCCAGATACACAGATACACACACACACACACCAACTGCATTTGCATAAGAATAAGATACAGTACCGATAGGCAGACAAGTAAATAAATAAATTAGTAAATGCAAATGGGGTAATAATAAGCGACTTGACTTTGGCATTGGACTTGATTGAGGCAACTACATCGAAATTCAATCAGCTCAATCGGAATGGGGAGGAAATGGGGCGGTATACCGATCGCGAACAGTTACAATCTTTGTAGGAAATATTTTGCGTAACTAATCCTCCACTCAATCAAATCACAATAACAATTACATTACTGTTTTAAGTTTAGATAGCCATACATTTTGTAGGCTGTACTCATAAACAAGCTCTAAAGTTTTTACATCCAATTTATTTATTTATAACCCATAAAAACAAACTAGTATCCAAGTATGTTACAACCGGATGCAAATAGTACTAAACAGAGAATCAATCTTTGAAGCTTTCGATATTTCTGCATCATTAGTAAAATTGGCCCTAAGCGGCCTTAATTCAATTTATAGCCTTAGCCCTGGGATACTTTATTATGTATAATGGGCACTTTGTTCATTAGAGACGATCATTAAAGCACCTTTTGAAGCCATTTAGTCTTCTTAAGTGATTATGATAAACAAGAAATGGCTGAGTAATGTGCAGAAAGTACACTGATCTTCAAGGTATTTCATTCAAAGGGGTTTTGTGGAAAGTAAAACTTGCTCTGGGCCAAATCAAGTTCCATTGGATAGCCGCATTAATTTCTTTGTCAGCTGCATCACTCTAGCGTACGTTTCCCCATTCCTCAGCCCATCTGACCATACGTATATAAATCTAATTTTGCAATATGTCAAGTAATCTGATAGCCACGCACACTCACAAATCGTAAGCCACAGCCAAAGCAGCCAGTTAGCCAGTTAGCCCGTCTAAGCCAATTAGCCGGCGAATGACTCCATGCTGATTAGCATGACGAAATGTCGTAGCATTTGGTAAGTGGAAAAAAGAAATATCAAATAAAACATGCCCCATGGGGTGGTGGGTGAATGGGGCAAGCAATGCCGAAACAGAAACCCAAACCGAAATCAGACAAAAGCCAAAAGTTCAAATGGTTCAAAGTGCCGGCCAGCTAGCTAGTCGGTCTACATCAAATAGAGCCATTGGATGGAGCCAGGATGCCGAAAGGAGGGGAAAGGGGAGTTGTGAAAACAAATACCTGCCTGCACAGCGAGTAGAAAAAAATGCGACAAAATCTGCTCAAAACTTAAACACACGCCACGCAAAAGTCTGCCAACTGGTTGCAGCCACTTTGCACCACACTGCACCACTCTGCACCACTGCACCACCGAGTGAACTTGCGCAATCCGTCGACGCATGCGCAGCCACCAACTTGCGTTTTTTCTTTTTTTGACTTTTTTTCCAAACGGTTGCAGTTTTTGGCCTGCAAATTGGCCAGCTAAACGCTGACTGCCTCTATGGCCGATAGTTTTATTTCTATCTTTATTCCGGTTTCAGTGTGTTTATCAATTAATTCGAATTTATTCAGAGGCGTTTAATGTTTTCCATGATATTTCTACTCGCAATCAAATCTAATGAAGTTGACAGCCCGTTGGCTGTTCGGTAGCTTCGCTGTTCACAGTTCACAGTTTTTGCGGGGAAAGTGGCCAATGATAATGTCAGCGAGTTGTTCAATTAGCCAAAAGAAAAAAATATATATTGCACACCGGCGAAATGAAAGCTGGCCGAATTCAAATATTAACCCAAAGGGGGCTATTTACATACTTGTGTGCGAAATATAATTAGTTATTTTGTATGGAAGCAGCACTTTGCTGATGAAGAAGTGCTGATATGAGTTTGATTTATACACCAGCCAAGGTTTGCCTTTGTTTGCGCTCACAAAACTTGGTTCAATCAATTATGATGGTTATCCTTTCTTCGCTGCGGCCATAGAAATTGTTTGACAAACGGTAGCTGGAGGTTTTCTTTCACCAAAAAATGAGTGTAACAACTTCGACAGCGACGGCTTCCGTATGTATCTTTTGGAAAAAAAAAAACAATGCGAATGAAAAAACCCTGGGCCGACAAGAGATCCATCCACAAATGAGCAGAGTCATCGAACAAGGGACTCCAGGGGGAGACCTCAAAATACGGAGTACAATACAAACAGCAGAAACATGTTGGCACGAAGTCCAAACTTATCCAAGGTAGCCCAGACATGTCGCCTGACTTTCTTTTTAAGGTCGGTAGCGGCTCATTAAAAAATGCTTTACGTTTCTGTTTCTTTCGTTTTTTGGGGGAACTCTGCCGCCTGCCTGACTGACAGGCGAAATAATTAAATTTCTGAGCAAATGATAAGCGCTACTTTGCAGTGTAACAAATGCGTAGAAAGCAACATTTACCACACGCGGTTTTTTCTTGTTTGTGTACTTTGTGAATTCCACTCATGCATAATCATCGCAGAGGGGGCGATTTGAATTTTCACGCCCGATAAGGTGTCAATAATGCGGCAGCCGACAGCTTCCACATGTCACACAAATCAAATCGAACAAAACCAGCCAAGACCAAGAGTACTTGACCGAATTCCGCACAGACAAGAAACCAACAGACAGATAAAAAGACAAATGAGCAGCTAAACAGCCAAAGAGCCAGACAAAATAAATAAAAATCGGTTAAAAAAAAGCACCACTATAAGAACCTGCAGCTTGCAACAGCAGCATAATTATGCTCAGTGGAACACAACATGGGAACTCAGAGCCCCTCCTCTTCGCAAAGAACTTGGCTTAATGGCAGTGCAAAGACTGCAGTCTGAAAATCAAACAAAGTCCAAAATGAACAAGATATTTAATTATGTTTTTTAAACTTAAAAAAAAGAAATGCCAAAGTTTAAGATGTAATATGTGAGCAACTCTGATACAGATACAAATGATACCTAAGCTAAAGTTTAATTTTAGTTTAATAAATCTTTAGCAGAGTGATAATTTATATGCCAAGTTAGTTGACTCCGACTTAAATTGTTGCCTAATTAAATTCCTCTAACATTCATTGATCCCAATTCGAGCTTGTAAAAAATCTAGTTCATAGTGCTCTTTAAAGCTTCACTTGAGAGAAGCCTCTCCAATTGATTCGATGGCTTTAAAACTATTTGAGGTCTTGCCCAAATGCACTCCAGAACCCAAAAAAGCCCATCATCCACTGAGATTTGTTTGTTCCGATTCCGAATTTGGTTGCATCAAGAGCTTTAGACAATTTCCCTCCCTCCCCCCATTAAACGCATTCCCATTGCAGGCCCGCATGAGCAGATGGAAAATAAATATTTTCACACATGGCAGCTCGGCACCAACAGAAAATATTTCGCTGTCATGGTTACAGCAAAGACACAAGATGTTCGTACTTACAAACAAATATATACATATATGTTGATCATAATCTGCCAGCGAACACGACGACGTCACAATGTCGCCACCATTTTGGGGGGAAAGAGGGCGGTCCGCGGTCCGCGGTCCAAGATCCGAGGATCGTGCTCCAATCGTGGAGAGAAATATGGCAAAAATCGTGCAAATAAAGGAAAATGAAGCAGGCGCACACTGCATACATACACACATATGTGAAAAGCTCGGAAAATGCTTCCTTGAAAGGTGTGCGCGAGTGTGTGTGCTCGAGTATGTTTGAACAATTAATACTGCCTTTTCGACTCCACTCACATACTCACATCTCGGGGAGTTGGGTACTCTTTTCCAGATGAAAACTCCTGGCCACAGAATGCGGGCAGCCCAGCCGAGCTGCATTGCCACTAAAAGATGCCAAGCAATGTCAGCTCGTATTTATGGCTTTCGGACAACAATCGGAGCATCTCATCGGCCATGTCCCAGATGATCATCGCCCTGGCTGGCCATCACGATTATGATGATGACCATTTTGGCTGCGAAGTTCTATTGGGAAAGTCGACGGCTTGCGCGCTCCGGCAATGCGGATTTCCACGGAAAGCCAATTTGATGACGCCAATAAAATGCGCTCACCGGCAATTGATTGTTGTCGACACGGCCACAGACATGCGCTTCTAATGGCTCGAGAGCCCGCTCGGATTCGGATTCGGATGGATGGATTGGAGCAGAGCGGACCAGGCCAAGCCGGATCGGGCCACCTCCAAGAAACCGCAGCTGCATTTAAAGCCACACAGCGACAATGCGGCAACAACAGCTGACAACTCCAGTGCCACTTGAGCCTTCAAAACTTGCAGCTTGAAGTGCATTTTGAGAAAAAGACAAAGAAAATGAGTTAAGGAATGCTGGCCGGAAAAAGGGGTGTATCGAACGGAAGATACCCCATGTTTTTTTAACAAACTACAATGACAAAGTAAAAAACAACATATGGGAAATAAAATATTTAAGTAGCAGGTTCTAGTTAACTAGACACAAGAACATGATGAAGAAATCATCATACCCCAGCACTCACTCAACTTTTTCCAGGGCATCACATCTCACAAAAATATGGACCACAAAGGCTTGAAAGCTCTTCAGAGCATTGAATATGAAAAATACTCGAGAGATGCATCAACATTTTCCATTCCATTTCGTTACCATTTGGCAGTTTGAGCTCAAGGTAATGTACGATTCGATTTTGTAATTATGAAAAATGAATCTAGGCCTGACCCGAACTCAATTTAATTCATATCTTCTCAAAAGCGAAACTTTCACCAGAAAATATATAAATATATATCGAAAAACAAGAGCGTATGAAAACTTTCCAACTTTGACTAATTAATGACTCCCTGAAAATGCGTAGCAAATTCGGGTGTCAGAATTTGTTTCAGCCGAGAAACATGTTGTACATGTTGTTGTCGCTGCTGTGACTGCAACATGTTTGAGTGCAGTAGGTCACTCAGTCAGCCACTTGGTGGCTTGGGCGTGTCTTGTCTATATTGTTAATGCCATTAAACCGTGGCCCGTAGACTGGAAATTTTGTTTAAATTGAAACGCCCACGCGACGCGAAAAGCCGCAGCAAAGCAACAGCAACACTTGTCAGCCAAGAAAGCGCAACGCGAATGTTTGAACACATGTCTATGCAAATGCAACCCACAGCCGTTGCACTTTGAACGCTGCTTTTAATTATCCAAAACAAAGCGAGGAAAGCGAGGAAATCGAGCTTATAAAGTGAACGGGGTGCCCAGCAACAAGTTCAAATGCACCATGGGCGAAGCAAATGTTGCACTTTTTGGTTAAACGCCCAACGACAGTGGAAACATTCGAATGGATACGGCAAATGTGTTCTGTTTAAATGAAATATTAAACATAAATATTTATGCATCTTCTAAAGTGATATTTAATTTTTAGATGTCTAGCTGCTGCGCTTCGTCACTAAGTAGACTGCTATCCACAGTGTTAAGTAGAGTCTTCAACAAACTTCATTAAAAACTATTCAAAATCGAAAGCCCTTTCCTAAAAATCAAACTTTTAAACGCATACATTTATATATTTTTTGAAAATAATATAAACTCAAGAAAAAGTGAAGTAAGATAGGACAATTTCCAATTTCCTTTGGGTGTGATCATCTTATCGTCACCTCAATTATTAACAATTTGAAGCCACAAGTCAAACACCATATCTATTAATAAAAACATAATTAAGCAATTGCATTATAGAGATTGGCCCCACTGTTTAACTAGAAGGTATTTCCGCTCCCCAACCCCCTGTTTCCCAGCCCACAACAATTGGCACATGCACAGTGGCAGCAGCCAAGCGGAAATGGCCGCAAATCGTGGCAATAATTGCGATCGCACGTCGACTGCAGTTCACCCAGAAACCAAAAATTACTTAATTCAATTTTCGTTGATTTTCTCTGTTATTAATTTGCTGGTTTCTCTATCTATATGTATGTATGTAACTGCGTTGGCGCCGCGACCGAGTTGAAAATAAAATGCAAGTTGCTTGAATCAACAAAAATTAGCAGAGGGCTGTGGCAGTGTTGGGAAACCCAAAGAGAAGGCGGGGGGCTTTATTTGTATTTTCCGGGGGAAATTGCTGCCGTCAAAATATTCCGTGGAGGTGGTTTTCGGAGTGCAGCGGACAAGCGCAAGTGTCATTCAATGACATTTTTATGACGGACATAATAATACATTTTCATAAAATGTAACATTTTCATTTTACCATGATTATGAAATTTCCGCCGGCAAATTTGCCAGCGATGTTTGCCAGGGAAAAGGCGAAAATCATCCTAAACAACTCGGAGCCGTTTAAAAAACCAAAATAAAAAACCGCATTTGGCCAAAAGAGCACAAATGCACTCGAGCCGCGACTTTGGCTTTTCGGTTTGGGCCAAACGCATTGACATGGCTGACACATGTTTCGGTTTTGGCTTTTCGCATGGGCAACTTCATTTGAATACGCTTTTGGCACTTGGCTAATGAATAATTATTCAGTCTTTTCTGCTTTTCAGCTTTTCCTTGTGGCTATAAGTGTGCATGCTATTATGGCGAGTAACTCCATGTGGAAAATGTTTATTTACCTGCAAGAGAGAGAGAAAGATAAACATTAGTTTTTATGAAGGAAGCAGCGGCTGAGGCACATATACTAGATTTGAAGACCAAAGGTCAGCGATGAAAAATTTCAAACAATTCTCGTTCGGCGACAATTTGCCATTGCTGACACCCACATCGAGTTATCTCTGGCTAATTGATTGAGTTCAACAAGTTGAAGAAATAATAAAAATCAATTTAAAAGCTTCATTTTTGGGGTCAAGCGCGCGCTGACTTTTGCGATGGCAAAATCGGCTGAAATAACCAACAGTATTGCGAAAAATATTGTTGAAAATTAAGTTTACAGTTTCGTTGCTGCTGTTGTTGTTGTTGTCATTAACACGCCAATTTAAAGCTATTCATTCACAAACTGTTTGTAGTTTTGATTTGGCAACTCATGCGGCGCCCCCCGATCGGTATTGAAACGTGCCCCAAAATGTTCAATCAAAAACGCATTACGTCAATTTCGGATTTTCATCGATTGTGTATAGAAATCGAAGCGTTCGTTTAAATTGCGCAATGAGCCGACAAACACTCGTAAACATTGCGTGACATAATAATTTTTAATTATATTTATTTTTTCCTGTCGCCGACTGTGCCAAGTGAACTTGAACTTGGGTTCAACTGGCACATCAAATCATGAAATCATGCGTGAATAAATTGTGTAAAAATGTTCATTATTAATCAATTAAACCTAGTTCACCAGCTACTAAAAATCGTATTCAGTATGGATCCCAGAGCATAACAGTAGAACATAATTTTAAAGCTTAGATTCTGGGAATCTTTGCGGGAAGTTTTATTAGTTTTCTCATTGTCATCATAGGTTTTAATGGCGATGATTCAACGTGTTTGCCTTGTTTTAAATGGCATTTAAATGAATGTATATCCCACTCAGA
This sequence comes from Drosophila simulans, assembly GCF_016746395.2. NCBI lineage: Eukaryota > Metazoa > Arthropoda > Insecta > Diptera > Drosophilidae > Drosophila > Drosophila simulans. The sequence goes on along the minus strand of NC_052523.2, from coordinate 23,096,192 downwards.
GATACTTTTTATTATTTAATTATTTTCCAGACACCTTTTCCACTGCTTTCCATCTCCCATACTTAAAATTCCACTTGTTACGTTGGGCATGTGTAAAAACTATTCAACATTCTCGAAATGGAAACTTCCAAAAGTCATAAAAATGAAGAAATACAACATAAGTTTACAGGTTCAATGCTCTCTCACGCTTCTGATTTCATGAGTATCTAAAGATCTGATGACAAATTAAAAGTTCTCGAAAACTATTTCGTCATTCAATATTGTATTAAAAAGCGTTTTAGTGTTTAGTTCCATTGACCTGTAGACTTTGTTACTTAGCTCAATGATGTGATTAAATATCAATAAAAGATAATGCTAAGAAGCATCTCTGTTATCAAAAGTGCAATTACACGGAAAGCTCTATAAATGGTTTTGCATTCAGGTCAATGCTAAGACTTGTAACAACAATAGATAAGCGGAGTGTAGTTAAGGTTCTTAAGATAATGTATGTAATAATAAAACAATCTTAAAAACCTCTCGATAAATGGTTGTAGTAGAGTATCTAATATTTCAAATTAAGTCTGTTTGGGTTAGTATCCATTTTTCTGACCCCCTTTCGCATGAGATACTCTGAAGTAGAAGTGAGTGATAAGCCGCCATGCATATTAGCAAACGCAAAGCTGTTGCCATTAGTCACGATTCAGCTGGTTATATAAGATCGTCTGAAACCCGTCCGGCCCCCAAAGTCATCGCTTTTGCAATCGCCAGGCGGGGTTCTACATACACATGTGTGTAATAGGCAGCTTGACTACCCAGTGAATGCTAAAACACCCAGATCGGCTAATTGCCAAGCAGAAACACTCCTCCCGCATATGATATCATCATATAATCAGCATTATTGCAAATCGCTGCCTTTGGCATTGCATTCTCTCAAGTGTGAAGCCAAGCGAAATTGATTTATTCAGGCTCTCAATGAGACTCTTAATGACTTTTGGTCGAAACAGAGGAATATATACATTCTAAATCAGAAGAGAAACCATTTTTTAAGTTTTTTTTTGTTTATGGCCAAAATATTACAAAACTGACCAAAATTTATGGAGGAAACGAAGATGATTCCGCCACCCGTCTGCCGTTCAAGGTCTTGCGGCAAGTGTTTAACATAAGTTTTCACATACCAGATATATGTATCTGTATCTTTACTTATCCAGCCAGATCCCGCCAGAGATTCCGCTAACTTCCGCCGAATACAGTTGGCGAAATTAAAACGTATACCCGCGTAAATAACCAAGTAGCGTAAATAACCAAACTAGTTTGGGATTAAGCAGCTTAAAGTGAAGCTCTGAGCTCTCAGGAACCAGATTTCAACGGATTGGCATAATCTGAGCTAATTCTGGACTGAATGTTCCCGGTCCAAGTCATTAACGCTATATTAATACATTCATTAATCAACGCAAAAGAATCCCGCTCTCGAGTGACAAAACGATTATGCAAATGAGTGCTGTTCCTATTTGGCAATATTTATGGATGTTTCCTTAAGAGGTCAATGATGCTGTTGTTCGCCCAATCTTCTCCAACCTTTTGCTGTTTTCCAAATTGGAATTATTTAAGCACTCTTTAATATTTTGTATAATAACAAAGTGGCTGTACCACTTTTTCCCCTTTCATCTGATGCACAATTTGCCTTGTGAACTTGCCTGGGAAAACGAACTGCTGGCCAAGATTGGCGTACTAGCCAGTACCAAGAGAGCGCAACAGCGCAACGTTTTTGGCCAACATTCCCAAACGATTTTCCATAGTGGCCAATTGCACGTTCTGCCGGCAGCAGAGACCTGTCTTCAAATTTATGCACATTTTTTTATTGGCATTTGTTTTAGTTGGTGGTTCATGAAAATTCCGTTTCTGATAATTAAACACATTTGGTGCGCCTTGCCGTTGCATTCTTGCTGCTGCTTTGTTTTCGCTTGCAGTAGTGTTTGTTATTTTTTTCATGTAGTTTCGGCCGACGTGCCGCAAACATTTCAAAACTTAATTGAATTAAATTGTTGATTGAGGCGATGAAAATGAATTTCCATTGGGGGCAGCACTCAAACAGTCAGTTAGACAGACAGACTGACTGACTGACTGGCGGTTTTCCAAGTGGATTTTCACGTTCTGATCTTGTTGGTTCAATGAGTTTGCGTTGTGTCAATCAGAGTTTTGTGGAAACAGAAGCGGAAATCGCCAAGTAAAGCCAGCGAACTGTAATAGCAGCGACTTGGCCAAAAGCACGTAGTTAAAACGTACCATAGAAGCCAAAGCCCAAATGGTGACTTCCGCTTGAGAAGATCGGGGAAGGAGGAAGCTGGCTTAAGCTCGTGGACGTGGAGTCAATTTCTGGCCGGACCGAGCCCTTAACTACCTGCTAAGCATTATCATTTAGTTAATATCTTCTCTTAGCCTCTTAGCTTCGACTTGGCCTGCGCCGCCGGCCCAAAGATTATTTCGCCTTTGCCCAACTTAGAAACAAATTCACGAAAAATCAAAAAAAAAAAGAATAACAACAGAAGACTTCTTCTTTGGCCAAGAGAACCAGTTTCTGTGGCCAAAACAAGTTTGGGTTCGTTATTTTCTTTTTTGTTGCCAAAAGTTGAGGCTATTAAAGCGATGCCGCCAACTTTGCAGCTGTCCGAAGCCATATGAAGTCATAAAGAAAACTTACCCAAAATCGAAAATTTCTATATAATGAAATTTTGTGGGCTTCTTAAAGGCGATTGGGGGGCATGACGGCACTTGCAAAATTAGTCGTCAGTTCTTGTTAAATTAATTTTCGCAAAAATGTTGCAGCCAGTTACTGTTGGTTGCATCTGCCACTGGCACTGCAACTGCAACTGCATGTGGCACATACAGAAGCGGTCAAGAAAGTAGCTCAAGAACACAGATGTATCTTAAATGCAAAAAGAAGGTAAAGATACAATTTGAGCAAGTGGTTACTGATGAAAACAAGCGACTGTTACTACTTACTACGGCTTACTACTGTGTGAGGTATAACAGCTATCCTGTGAGATATTTCTTTGACCGCCACTGTGGCTAGAAAGTGCTGACTCTTGAACCGAGCAAGTACCGCAAGCTGCAGCCGATCAGCAAAAGGCGATAAAACCCACGAAGACGGCGACTTGCGCCTCCTGCAGAACAATGCTCCATGCCTGTTATGCTGCAACTGGGAAGAGATGGCCCGGGATCAATGACACCATGATGAGCATCTGGGTGGATGCTGGGCCTCCTTTGGGCTGTGCAACTTCGGCCGCTGTCATTCTGCGGCACGGAAGAAAGTTTCCACAGTTCGTGAGTGACTAACAGCCAGACTGACTAACAGCCAGACTGACTAGCTGACTAACTGACAATGCGACCGACTTAGAACACAAACTGTTTGTGCCTTCAAGATGCCAGGAGTTGTCTTCTGGCTGCCAGTTTGCCGAGTCGTGACACCGAACAAATGTCAGCACTTGCGGGCGTGCGGCTTTGACTTTGAGCCAAACCCAAAGCCGAAAGCCAAGTTCCAACTACAGATACAGCTCCGACCGACCGACCGACTCAACCAATCAATTATCTTGGCCTAGCCGCGAAATTTGATATGGCTATGATGGGTTTGTGCCTTTCTGTACCGCTAATGTGCGTTCAGCCCCTCCGGCCGGCAATGACACACGAGGCTCAAAGACAGCCGCCTTTTAAGGCATAGATACGGTATGTAACTGTGAACACTGGACTACAAAAACAGAAAAGCCCCTGAAAGCCGCGACACTCAATTGATCCACACTTCCACGATGCACTAGCCTTGGTCGCCTTAGCATTAACCTCTGTCTTGGTCGCTCATTGATCGTTCGTTCGACGACACGCCCACAAACTGGTCGCACTAACCGCACATGGTCAAGAGTTCGAGATGCAAGATACAAGATATAGTCAAGTGTCACGGCGCCCGCTATATTTAGATCGAAACATTCAGATACGCGGGCGCAACAGTGCGCCTCGAAAATATTGAATTTCAATGCTCATTAGCTAAAGCTGTTATCAGCTTGTTAATGGTGATTTTTGAAAGACCAATTAACTAATTAACTGGGTTAATTGCAAGCTGTTGAATTTAAATTTCTAGGTTTTAGATCAAGAAACTCCTTATGATCTGCTGCATATGCTATCTTATCCGACAACTTTTGAAACGCACTGTGCAACACATATACGATTTCAATCGTTTGCTGACCATGGTGAAGCAATCGAATGTCAACGATCGCAAAGACAATAAAACGAGAAAGACAGCAAACAAGCCTACCAAACATGAGTGTACTGAAGTGGTTTTCCCATCCTTCCTTCCACTTTGTGAGATTGGGATTGGGAGCTTCTCGTTTTGTTAGAGTGGCGCACGAACGATCAATCACCGCACTATGGCCCAAAATCCGTTGTGGCCATGTCTCATTTTGAAGCACTTGGTCAAGTTGGATGTGGGCCTTGGTTATTGCAATTATTTAAAAGTAGAGAGCGCTGCGGATGAGGGTCCATTAGGCAGACAAGTCTTTGACCTGCGAATAATGTGTTTGTATCTTTGTTTTTTTTTTCTTGATTCACTTTTGGCAGGAACCGAGCGTTTATTATTAAGCGTAAATTTAGATCAAATCTCAGCGAGGTGTTGAGAGATTTATGATTGCCAAAGGCCCCTTCAGATCTGTGACAGATATGGCGGGAATGGGCCGATCTTGAGCGGGATCGAAAGAGTTCTGGCCAATGGAACATGAAATTCACATTCACTTCACCGATCGCCGGGCAAAACAATTTTAATGGTCGATCGAGCGTGTCGAACTGTTTGTTGACATGGACGGCCGGCTGGCTATCTCATGGATGCCCGTGTATCTTGTATCTACATCTATAGCTTTCATATTGGTTTCTTTTCATCTGTTCTCGCGCTCCTTCGCTGTCTATTTCTGTGGCTAATTAACTTGTAGCCCGAATGTGAACACATTTCTTTTCGGGTCTTAACACTTTTGTTTCTTGTTAAATAAATAGTGGGCGGGGTAATGGTAAAAATGGGGCGATGGCCGAGAGCGGCACGCTTAAAAATTCGTTTTCATGGGACATCAAACGTCAAATTGGCTGCGGTGAAAGTTCAGAATGATTTTATATTTGTGGAGGGTTCAGGGAACTCTTGCCATAAATTTGCCTTAATTATCAACCATTTACAGCGAACTCTTTCGGGAGTCTGGTTCATTAGCTAAAAGTTGTCGTGCATAAATTATGTGATATGCATATTTCAAAAATGATTATATTTGTGAAATAGACAGCTGGCGAAAAACAATGAAATCGATCATTTCGTATAGTCATGCCAGAAATGAGGTTCGTTCACCTGTCCCTCCGAAGACAGTCGATAATCGTATGCGAACAAAGAGCCAGAAAAGCGCCCGAGGGGCAGGCAGGGATACTACGGGCAGTTCTTGGAGTTGGGGGGCAGTACCAGAGACCGGGTACCGTTAGAAACGTGATAAGCCATTCGGCGACCAACGGTACATGTGGAAAAATGTGCATAAATTGTTTAAAATTATGACAAAACACAGCGAGAAGTGTGTAACAATGTACATATCAAGTGGATAAGTTCTTGATCCCCATCAATATCAATCGATGGCACTCGAAACCGAAATTCTTCGGATGCGATCCCAAGTCCGATAAGCCATTAGATAAAGCTGTGGAAAGTTTTCATTTGCATATCAACGATAGAACAGATCGATGGAAATATTTCGAAACCAACGAATTGAATGATGAAAATTCATTTCATAAATGCATAGCTTTAAGTGTTATTGCATTTAAATTGATGAGGTATGTGGAAAAACATGGGATGTCATAAAAAAAATGAAATCTCCATTAAAAACATAAAGCTGTGCGGCAAATAGATACATGCACGGATAAAATAGCAATCTTAAATATTACATCATTTAAATTGAGCACATTCATATAGCAAGAACCACCATTGGTTGTCATCAACTTTTGAGGAATGTTTATGAACAATGAAAATGCAGTGCACACACGCATACGTTAAATGTTACTACATTTTAATGAAGCGCATTGGTTACTTTTGTGTCAAGCATGTAAACGCGGCTATAAAATAACGATTTTATGACTCAGCCATGGGACACCCCCGACCTTCTCGGCGTGTAACTAAAAAGTCGTTTAAATAACTAATTTTAGTGCCGCCGCGAAGAGAGCGGCCAAAAGAAAATCCCAAAAATAATGCGAACAACATTTGTCGCCGATGATGAAATTTTTTTTTTCATTGGCGCCAAACGAAACCAAACGCAAAAGCTCAGAGCCATATTCAATTGAAAGAAAAGTTTTTAATAGCCACAAATATTTGGGTTATTTCTGAATGCGAGCGTTCGAAGGCATTTAAATGCTGATCAAAATATTGCCACCACTGCTACGCAGAGATTACCTTGTAAGCGGCTTAGAGAAGATCCCGCCACAACAGGCAGTGTGTTGCCACAGATCTGCTTGTCCACTTACCAACAAAGGCCTTATCGGCCGATAAGATATGGCCCTGCGCCACTCACGACGACCCGCAGTTGGGTGGCAAAGTGGGCGGGCCGCCGCCCCAAAGGGGTGGGGCCACATGCCATAAATTGGCATAAATTAGCCAGTCGTCGTCGAATTAGTCGAAGCAAGGTAAGCGAGCCCAGCAAACAGCAAACAGCAGCAATGCAAATCTTTGCTGCACCGGAAAAAAATATGGTATTCAAACCAATTTTATTATAAAATTAACAAAGAAAGTGACAATTCCAGAAGAAAGTAACATCATATTTGTAAGTATAAGCTGATTATGGATAGTTTGAATTTAAGAGGCTAACGAGATACTTAATATCAATGCAATAAATTTATGATCATTTTTTTTTAGTGTTGGCCAATTGCTGTCGCGCCTGTTGGCGAGATTTGCGTAACTGACTGAGTTAGTTACTAACTGACTGACTGACTGAGTGACTGACTGACTAACTGACTGACGGATGTGCCCCCAGCCCATTCGAATTTAATTTTATGCACTCGACTGTCTGCAATAATTGACTGTTTATTGGCAACAGGCCGTCGATGTCGGCGCTGCGCTTTTTGATCATTTATCGGATCAGTCGGTTTATAATTCGCACTGCCAGCCGATTCTGTCATATGGCGGCACTTCGATCCGAGATCCCTGAGGGTGTGTTGCCGTGACAAATTGCTCAGTGCGGAAGCAATTTCTGCTAAGCATTTCAGCTGCGAAATTGGTAATTTTTCTCCCTCTTGTATTTTTATAGCCAATAATTGTGGCTTTGACTTTGATTTCCGTGTGGGTGCCAGGCACAAAAAAAAAGCGGCTAAAAAGTGCAGAAGAAAAGCGGAGAGATGGCTGGCGCCTCGGGTGGAGGTCAAAGCGATGTTAAACGATTGGGAAATTGCTAAAATAAATGCAGAAAATATTTTAACGTTAAACGGGGATTTTTTGGAAGGGTGGGGCATGGTATTTTACCTTTAAAAATCGCAAAAAGTAGTTGTATAACCCATAAAGCTTATCATTAATATAATGATTAGGCTGGCATTCACTACTAAACATTTATTTCATTACTATTTATTTAAAGAGCAAGTTGAAATTTGTTTTGAATGCATCAGAATTGAATTAAATCGATGACAAATTCGAAAGATATTTCCTAGGTTGCTGAATTTAGTACCTCCGCTTTGAGAACCACCATAAAGCAATGTCACTGTTTGTGCATTTAACCATATCTTGAGGTTGTACCATTAATTTATGGATCTTCTTCAGCATGTGCATACAAAGGCCAAAAAAAGAAAGCCAAATTTCTAGGTCATTGTATAAGAAGCCGAAAAAGGAAAAGGCCAAAAACAAACAAACAAGCCAGCGAGCAGCAGACAAAAAGCGACGTCTTCGCTGGAACAAAAGTTATTTATGCAACTTGAATGTTGCGGTTGTTGCACGCCGAAGTTCAAATGTCAAGTGAAAGAAAGAGAGAGGGAGGGCGGCAGACAGGGATGGATGGAGTGAGCCAGAACATTAGTCAAAACTTGAAATAAAACATCTGTGCAACTGCTGGCTGGAGAGGCAGAGATTTCTATTTCAATTAGACAAACTGCTGCATGTGGGACGTCAGAACCGAACCATAATGAATACACAATAATGTTGTTAATTTTCAGTTTAGTTCGTTGCTTTTTTTTATTTCATTCGTTGCGGCTGCACATGCTCTGCATCTACAGATGCATCTGCATCTGCCCGCATCTGCAGCTGTATTCTCGTCAAGTTTTCAAATGAACTTCAACTGCTGTGCCGAGATTCAAATTTAATGACTTCGCTTTTCAATTTACGAGATGTTTATGGCAAACAGCCAGCCGGCTATCAGCGAGCCAAATAAACCAACAGAGACACAATCAAATTACACTCGAAAGCTGAATATTGAAACACCAAAAAAAAAAGATTGAATTTTGAGTTTTTGGAATCGAAAATGATTTCAAAAGTGAGTTCAAATTGGTGCCTCTTCAGAATATGATATAACTCTAACAACAAGATACATAGATAGCAGTAAACTAAAGATATATCTTGCTTCGCAATCTGAAAATATTTGAGAGCAGTGTGATTCATTATACCCAGAATATATCAATCCCAACTTTTTGTCTCCGTGTTAAATCTTATTAGCATTGAGGGCGACACGATAGCAAGAGATCGGCGCCGGATCGAAACGCCTACGTCACGAGTATATATCTCCTCCACTCACTGCCCTTTTTGCCGGAATTCTGTGGCGAAAGAGACGGACTGAAAGCGAGCGAAAGAGACGGACTGAAAGCGGGCGAAAGAGACGCGACTAGATCACAATTGATTTCTGAGATTTTGTTGCGTTTATGGCATATTTTTATGGCACTTTTGGGTTTCGTTTGAACCTCCGTTGTCTTCCACTCATTGGGTAACATTCACTTTTTGTTTGGCACTTTCTTTCTAATCGAAAGTTGCTGCTTAGCTGCGTGAATGTGTGGGAGGAGATTTTTGTTTTATTTTTCCCCATTTTAATGGGAGGGAAATGCGTTGGCCGCTGCCAAAAGTAAAAAACAAAAAAAAAGTTTCGGTTACTCTTCAAATTAAAAAGCAAAGGGGGGAGAAAAGCGCAGAAAGGAAAACATTTCGAGACACCTGTTTACGTAGTGCTGTCTTTTGTTTGCCAATGCAATTTCAGGGGGGACCCGGGTTAAATTCAACGTAGGTGGCTGGTTTATGGCCCCAAATTGTTGCACTTTGCTTCGGTTGTGTTGTTAGTTGGGTTGCCGTCTTGTCCCGTGGCCAAAACAGCAAACAATGCTGTCTGTAGATAAAAATCTACCAAATTTGCCTATATAGAAAGTCGGCGGCTGCACTGCACCGAAATGTTTTCCCCCTTTGGATAAACAAATCGAATAGAATATACTCCTCCAGCGCCTTGCACAATTTATCCATTAACCGTGTGCGCGTTTGTTCTCTTTTTGAATGTAAAATTAAAAACAAATAAATAGCAACAACAAACGACTGGTAAAACAAACAATGGGATAATCAAAAAAGAAAAAAAAACCAAAAAAAAAGAATGAACATTTCACAGAGGGAGGGAGGGTGCAACACAACAGGTTCGGGCCATAAAATGAAGAAGAAACCGTTTCATTTTCCCTGACTTTTCGCAAAAGGTGTAAACACGAGGCCTTTAAGGTGGGTGGGTAGTCCATGTGGAAGTGGACGTGAACGTGGTCGAGGACGTGGATGGAGGCTAGACACTTGCGCACACTAAACGATTCGGTTTTCAGGTGTTAAAAACTACCTGTACGATGCGGAGAGTCCGATTTCGGAGCATGAAATCGCTGGCCGTGCTGGAAAAATGCCATGAAATGGGCTTTCGTCAAATTAGCGTGGCAGCGTTAACCGACGGAGGGATGTGTGATTCAGAATGAGCCTAAAGGGAACGATGCTCGGGATGCTGAGCGCAAAATGCATCTAACAGATGTACCTTCTCTGTGGGATATTTCGCACTTTGCGCCTCACATTCTTCGTTTTTTTTTTTTTTTTTTGTTCAGCTAGAGTCGTTTGGGTCGTTTGCCCTGTCTGTGCTACCTGCTGACTTGATTTATATATATATGCTTACTGCAAAACTGCATTCGGTTTTTATCTGTATCTGCATTTGCATGACACACAACCTGGTCGGGGCCCTGTTATCTAACTCGAGGAGGAATGCCCGTTCCCTCTGACTTTGGCACTTGATCTACCATATATACCGCTCAAGATGAAGCTGAATGCAGAATACTGAATAGTGTAGAGACTCCACTACGGCTGAGGCCTCATAAATTCTCTCGTCGTTTAGTTTTTACGATTGTCGGCTGGCTTTGTTTGGCCGAGGCACACACAACTGGGGGCAAGATAATAGCAGTCGGAATGGAAGGCCTTGGCAAATGTATCTCACTACGGGCACGATTTCTTATCTGTTAAGCCACAGAAGATTATCAGTTTACTATATTAATAAACTATGAACTATAAACTAAATAAAGTGACGCAAAAGTCATCTTAAATATTACTATTATAAACAAGTTTATAATAAGCTAAAAGTACCAAATCCTTTCGGATTCTTCAGATTACCAATTGATCTTGAGAACTTCTGCTACTTGTGCTATAATTCTGACCTCGGCTGTAAGCACTAGCACACACAGCGCAACAAGAACTCACAGATACAGGCCGCTTGTATCTTTCGACGTTGGCCTATCTAAATACATGCTGAAGAGTTGAAGTGCCAGGGACCCCAAGCCAAAGAAACGGCAGCGACAACAGCCTCCTGCCAAGATCTCTGCGCCTGCGTACTGTACTCGGAAACTGGGGAACTTGGGAACTCAGCACTCGGAGCAAGACCAAAGCCAAAACCAAAGCCAAGACCAAGAAAAGACCCAGTCTACCAAAAACTGGTCCCTGGGCCAAAGTTTGCGTGCTTTGCTGAAATTTTTACGCTGCTGCCCGGCACCCGAAAACGAAAAACTCTCTTTCAGCTCAGAGAACATTCAGGTAGTCCGCCTTGGGCATTTCATATTTTTGGCCAATGTCCAGGAATTGCGATGAATGGAGAGGTCGAGGGATAGAAGAACACGGCATTAATGATGCATTAAAATATATTCACAAAGGCGTGCAACTATTTTAACGGTCTTTTGGGCTCCCATTCAGTTCTCGAGGAATTCAGGAAATGCCTGAAAATAGCGTATTATAAGGGAAATGGACTGTGAAGATTTAATGGGTTTCCAGCTAGGGAAATTCGATACTACTCCGGGCATTGTGGCCACCCACAGATCTCGACCATATCCAAATCTGATCTAAATCTGGCCAAGGGTCATGGAAAATCCCAACCAGCATATCGGCCCACGAAAATGTGTTGCCTTTAATTATGACACATTTAAGAAAGCCACAAATATACTACGTCCGTAAGTTCACCCAAGCCCCTAAATTGCTGTCGAGTCATAAGTCGAGTCGAGGGCCACAAAACTCCAAAAGAAAAGGCCGACGCAGAGAGATAGGGTTTGGAGAAAGGAGACGGACACGGAGACGAAGACAGTGAGTGTGACTTGACGAAAGTACTTTCATTTTCACGCTCATAAAATGGGACTACCATTAAACTTAAAAATGCCGTCGTAAAAACTTAAAAATCAGAAACGTAGCAGCCAAGAGCGGGCCAAGTTAAGCGGCTTAAATGACATTTAAATCAGTCGAAATACCGAACGGGGGAAAGGGGGTAAAGAAACAGAATTCGGTTGGCCAAAAAGCCAGGCGACACAGTATGGAAAGGTAAACACTCGAGACCGAAGATCCCTTTCACTGGACAGGGACAGGAAGTTCGCACTTTGGCAAAGATCGAAGAACCCCAAAATGAGCAATGGAAATTAAAACTATAAAGAAACCCCAACTGGGTCTCTACCATTGCAGCACACGTCTTCTTCAGTTTCTACCCGTGATTACGCTTTAATCTCGTTATAATGAGGCAGGAAAATTGCTTGGCGGATGTGCCGAGCGTGCCCGAAACGGGAACGGGAATGGGAATGGGATTGGATTGGGATTGCAATTGGGATGGGTACATGGGTATATGGAACCTGGAGCTGCGGTTGACATCCTGGTTGCCAGCTGGGCAGCACTCATCTCGCTCTCTTTCGCTCTCGAGTGCAGCTGAGATTGAATTACCAGGGAAAAAACCTGGGGAGGACCATCTCAAACCGGGACAGACACAATGCAAAAGGCAGAGACAAGCGGCAGACAGCAGATACACTTGTTCAAGTAATCTGCTCCCCACTCTTGTGTGCCCTCCTCCCCATTTCGGAAATATGATGCCGCCAAGGCGCAGGTCGCAAACAAACCGAAGACACGATCGGGGACACAAAAGGGTCCCAGGAAGAGTTGTGCGATAAGGTTAGATAAGCGCCGGCACATATGTATGTATATGAATGCTTGTATACCTGAAGCGGCGGCCAAGTGAACACTTGCTTCTTTCCGCGTTGGAGCACACACGCTTTATTCGGGGCTCTTTTTGGGTCTGATAAGGAGAGCATGAATGAAGTTTGTATTCGTATAATTCTGGGAAGAACTAAGATGTTGGCTCCACTAAAACCATTAGCAGGACAGATGGAAACATAGAGAAACTAAGTTGAAAACACCCATAAGTAAAAAGAACTTAAAAAGGAACAGTGTTTCTTATAGTATTAATCTTTTAAATAGATCTATCTTAAGTATAATTTAAAACCCACCTGAATTTTGCAGCATGCCGGGCAGCACCACCGACGACTCCGACTTGAAGCCCCCACTGAGGCCGCTGCTGCTGCTGGTGGGCTTCTCCTGACCCATGTCCAGGGTGGTGGAACCGTCCAGATCGACGAGGGTGTTGCCATTGAAGAGTCCCGCGTTGCGGTACTCCTTCGCGAAGGGCGTGGCAGCCTGTGCCGCCCCCACGACTAGCACTTGGACGAGCCAGAAGATGGCAGATGGGCCGCTTTGGGCCACTTCCACCGACCGCATTTCACTCGGGCACTCACTTCACATAGACGAAAGCCAGTCGATGGGAATTATATTTATTATTGTGACGAAGCGTGACACTTTCAATTAACACCGCTCAGCGGCTGCCGCCGAATGCGAAAAAAATGTGTTACTTTTGATCATTAAATTAGTTGGAGTCGGCCGACTTGGCTTTGATGGGGCACCGTAAATTCAATTTGCGCTCGACGTTTGCTCTCGTTTCGCACTTGTTACTCTTTTCCACCGCCAATTAGGCAAATGATGTGTGTCGGCAATTAGTGAAACGATCGTCCGTCCAAGTCACTAAAGTGTGTCAGACGTTTTTGGCACTGCAAAGATAAGGGAGCATAAACAGTGGGATTAGTACGGTGCGATTCAGAAGTTCGCATATGCGTGCCAATCTTTATCACTTTGGAGTGGCGGCAGTAGGAAAGGCTATAAAACTGATTTGGAATGGCTTGGCAAGTATTTTTAGCTTTTCCAATGGAGCAAGCGATTCCAATTTCCAAGCGAGTTTTTTTTTATCAAGTTCAAGGGAAATGCATATCGGAAAATATGTATACAGTAAAATAAAAATAAACACAAAATCTTAATAAATATAAAAGTATTCGAATCGCACAATGTTTGTAAACAAAATCTTAAGCAGATCCTAATATATTTGAATCCCAAACATTTCCTATCTCAAAGCAATCAGTGTCCGTTTGCTTAACACCCATGTGCATTCGTCACTAGTATGTTTACTACCACTTGCATTACTATTCTACACTCGCATTTCTAACGGTAACCGGCCAACACACATTGCCAACAGCTGTTAGTCGTTGTTGTTGCGCTGTTAATTGGTAAGTACGCGACATTTCTATCAATCAAACAATCCGCGTTCATTTCCATAACAATTTTCCCGTAATATGCTGCGCATGCGCAGGATAATGAAAACGAGCCCACGAGAAATCCCGCGGTGGGAATTAGGGAATCAAAAGAAATCCCACAATAAACCCCTCGCGAATGCCTCCGCCCACGCCTCTGCATGTGCGAGCGGGATGGCCAGAGGCAGGAAGTTGCTGTGTGCGAGCGAGAGCGCAGCATGCACCCTTAGCGCCGCTCATAAATGTCAATGGGAATGAAAAGGCTGATGTTATTGTTTTTTCCCCGTTGTTTTTGGATGGAAAACAGAATGAACAACATGTGGGTTTCGCTTTATTAAACATCGCCTGAAGGAGGAAATGCCGAAGAGGCTCTACACACGACAAAAAATATAGAAACATTCTAAAGATTCAAAACACAATGCTTAAATATTTTCAAATTTATTTTATGGTCTTTGCTAACTTTAGTTCTTTTTCAGCACAAATTTATGTATAAATTGAAAGTCACTGTTTGTAATTCATTAAATGTGAATGTTTGCAATTGTTTCAAATCGAGTTTGATCACTTTTTAAATCCATGTTCATGTCTGAATTTCAACCAGAAGGTATTTTTAAATTGAGCTCAAAAAAATAAAACGCACGAAAAATGTTCAAAAAATTTGCATATGTCAGTGTAACAAAAACCGAAATTGATGGATGGAAAAAAGTCGGCGACTGAAAATCACACACTCGCGGGCTTAAGCCAAATAAGCTCTAAACGAAACGAAACGAAACGAGTTTTAACAAAATATTTTTGCATTGCTCAAACGCAGCTCAGAGCCGTCAGAGAAACAAACACAAATGCACGCCGGGACCAAATAAAAGCCATTCAATTAATATCCGGACCGAAAACAACAAACAAAAGTCGCTGCAATTTCTGTCTCTGTTTTTATTTGTTTTGCACTGCTCTCATTTTGCGTGGTTGGAGCGAGTGGGGGGGAATTGGGTAAACAAAATCGAAATTGGCTTAAATCGAAGGGATGTACCTTTTTTCTTATTTTCGTCACCACTTGTTGGTCTTTGTTTATTGTTATTATTCTTTATTGGCACTTTCGGTGGCTGCGACAGCTGCGCGAACTAACGGTACATGCGAATCGGTTGCGCAGCGCAGACGGATTGGCAACATAACCGTAATCGTTTGTTTTCGTTTTCGTTCTATCGATCACTATCACTTCATCGATACTTCTTTCCCAAAACAACACACGTTTACGCACCGAAGTTTTGGGAACACATTATCCATGCTGATATAATCCACGAACTCGACTCGATTCGATTCGATTTGATTCGATCCCTCGCGCGCGCTATGTAAAATTACAGATAGTGGCGCGTTTCGGTTGCTTATATAGACTTTTTGACAATTAGAGGGACCGTTTGTGGTAGTTTGAAAAATGCATGAAGAAGGAAATGCTGTTTGCCCATCTCTAGGGATCTCGCTCATTAGGTGGCCGTCCTAGCTAGGCGCTTGTAGGGTAAGAAACTTGGCTAAGCCAGGGACTGCACGCACCCACTGCTTGTATGAACACTTGAATACTGCTTGCTGATGAGTGGGTGGAGCTTATTTAGGTACACTGCTTGCCACCCTTAAGTGAAACTTTGGCCGGAAGTAAATTTAGGGGTTAATTGCACGGCACCTCAGCCAATCAAAACGGGTTTCAGGCCACACTTCAGGTGTTTGGTGGGAAGGGTGTCCTTTTTTTATTATTATTATTAGTAAGCAGCATTTTAGGCGCCCCCGCTGCTGCTGTTAATTTTTTTGATGTGCCGCGTAATTTGCTTTGTTTTTTTTCACCCAGTTCCTCTGCCGACGTCGACGTCAGGATAAGCGTCGCTTGACCAGCGGAAGTAGAATTATTTGTGGCACTTCAGTCGCTCGCCGATTACCCAAGTGATTAGTTTGGACAGCTAACGCGGCACATCCTCGAACGAAATGCAACGCCACAAAGTTGAGAATGGCTCACCCGACGGCTCGCCGGCCATCAAAAGGAGTGACAGCATAGATCCCATATCGAACACTACGATTCTATCCGTGCCGCAGCGTCCCTCGTCGCCGCGACAGTTCTTCGAACGTCTGTACGGGCATTTGGAAACGCGCTCCTCGGAAAATGGGGAAATCGACGTCGGAACACACGCCCACAAGCCGCCGCCCTGTGACACGCCCTATCACAGCGATGGAGGTAGTGTCTCCTCGCCGGACATATCCATCAGCGATGAGCGCACCTCGCTCGCCGCATATCCCGCCTACGATTTCTACGGCCACGCCAAGGACTATCCCCAGCATCCCAGCCAACAGCACCAGCATCATCATCACCATCATCCGCCGCAGCTGGTGCACCAGAAACTCAGCTACGTCAGCCCGCCGCCAGCTATTGCCGCCGGTGGAACAGCGAATCCTGGCCTGCCGCACGCATTCCCAACCGGATTTCCGAGTGACCCGCACTTTAGCGCCGGCTTTTCCGCATTTCGTGAGTACTTACATTTAAAAAGAATGATTTTTAACAATGTGTAGAATATTTGCAACTTTAGAACTACCAAAATAACTCCTTCAGAATCTTAACTCTTACATGTTTATTGTGAGGTTTCTTAGTTCTTACACACTAAGTACAAGAGTAAATTTGAGCTACTACGAATTTGGTCCTAACTAGATATTTAGATAGTGGGTAAGCGGGGATTTGTACTACGGCGAGGGCGAGGATGTCTTTGGCTTTCCCTGCTTCGCTGCTTTCTCCGCCGCCGCCTTCTCCTCCCGCTGCCTCGCCATCTGGCGCAGCTCCAGGCTGAGGAACATCTTCAGGTTCGGGTCGGTGATCTTGCTCAGCACAATCTCTCGCGCCTCCTCGTCGTTGTCGCCCAGCAGCTTGGCCAGTGTCTGTGCGTAGTCCAGCCAAACGCAGTTGGCGCAGCCGGACATGCAGCAGGTGGTGGGCTCAGGAGGAATCTACAAACGAAAAAACAAGTTATATTTTGGACAGTATTGTGATTCTCCCAGTTTCCTCCTATTAACTTTCCTTTCAAGCTAGGAAGTTAGTTCAGGAGTGTGAAAACATTTCAGAACCTTGAAAAGCTCATCTCAGTAAATTGAGACGTTCACTAAGCTGCACTAAGTTGTGTATTAACATACTAGATCGATGATCCTTTCTGTGCAACGAACTACAATCTTACCAATAGATAGCAGTGATAATTAGTGATAGCTTACAACATTACCTCTATGTTTCTGAGCCGCTTCCTTCCCTTGGTGGTTTTATCTTTGGCTTTGGTGGTGTCATTGCCCGTCCTTGTGCTATTGGGAGGACAGCCACTTGCTGCCTCCTGGGCGGCCGCATCCTTGCTGCTGGTGTCATCCTGGGAACTGCTGCCCGACAATTGGCGGGCCAGTGAAGCCCAACGCTCGGCGCCGCGTCGCAGGAGCAAGCATCGCGGACAGCTGAAGCCCAGGGGAGCCAACATTTCCGCCCGATCCCCGAAAGAGTTCGAAAGTTACGATTGAAAAGGCCCAGAGGAAGTGATGAGCATTTCACACGCCTGCGCAGGTGCAGCCCAGATGAACTTGGTTCCGCAGGAACTGCAAAAAGTCGGATACGCAAAAAACTGATTAATCGCCAGTGCTGCAATATTGAATATCCCCACATCTCCGCAGCGAGTGCGCTGGCCAGGATTATGTAAAATCAGTTGGGAAAAAATAAACGAAACGAAGGTGGGGCAACCAAGCAATGCCACACAATGAGCTGCTGACTCCCAAATGCAAAGAAATTAGCCAAGGAAAAAAATAACCGAATGCCAAGAAAAAATTAAAACGCATTGAGCCGTGAAAGTTTTCGTTTACTTGCGGCTTTTTCGTTTGCTCCTGATGCGGTGGCCACTGGCCAGGTGCGGAGATGAGGTGGGGATACGAAAAACTGGAAATGCGTCGGCTAATGAAAATGATCGCAGGTTAAGGGTGAATGGGTTACCCATTCGTAAGCAAGAAATCAAAGTTAAAGGCATATCGATATGGGTTAAATATATGCAACTTTGAAACCTTTTCTTCAAGCAGAAACATATTCTACATTTGCAAGCACTTATCAGATTCAGAATAGTTGATGTATTAAGTACTAAAACAGCTGGGTAGTTACTATAAGCACTTAGTCTTTATATTATTAAGATACAAAGTCTTTTGTCAACCAACTTACAAGCCAAACTTTTGGTCAATCTCAAAAAATAACAAGTGCCTGAAAAAATTAGCATTGTAATTGAGCTCGGCAGGAAACCTAAAAAAGCAAACACAAACAGCAAGCGAGGAGGGTTAAGCGAGGAAGACTCATTTTTAGCCACAACAAACCGTCCGAAAGGACACTTGGCTATCGAATTTCACACGTGATTTAAAAAAACCTTCGGCAAGGATCAGGGTAGAGCTTAAGCCCCTCCAGAGCCATCCGGACTAGGGGTAATCAAGCAAGAGCTAGAGATTACAACGCCCACAAAGCAACCCCTTCCCGGGGAAACCTCCCCCGCCCACGAGCGACGAGCAACTTGTCAGCTTCGCCTTGTTACATCAATTAGACTC
Organism: Drosophila simulans; assembly: GCF_016746395.2. Taxonomy (NCBI): domain Eukaryota; kingdom Metazoa; phylum Arthropoda; class Insecta; order Diptera; family Drosophilidae; genus Drosophila; species Drosophila simulans. The sequence goes on along the minus strand of NC_052523.2, from coordinate 23,077,739 downwards.
TAAACCGCACCACTCACAATGGAGTGGGTGGTTGTGGTGGGTGTTGCTCGGTGGCAGGTGCTCGGTGTTGCAGGATGAAGTGGGGCATAATGTGCGCTTGGTTGAGCTTCATCGTCGGCGACACTGCGAATGCAAACAATCAAACGACAGAATGGAAAACTCGAAAGAGCGGATGATGCCGAGAATTCCGACGAGGATGATGATGGTGATGCTGATGATGATGGCCAGCCAGCTGTTGGCATTGTTAAAACTTTCCCGGATCAGCATAGATTGCCGAAATGAAAAGCGAGCTATAAAAAACATAGAGAACAGAAACTACGTGGTAAATGCACTTCTAATGTGCACCACAAACGCGACCCACGAATCCTGGCAGGTGGGCGGGGGAGGGGGTCGAAAAGGAAGGACGACGGACCACGGATCGGAGTGGTTAATTATTTGTTTAACTAACGCAACACGCAACCACATTCGAAAACGTTTAGTCCCGCTCATAACTTGATGGTTTGTTAATGTAAGATTAATTTCGCTCTAACATCTCCATTGTGTTGGCCATAAATGGAAGTGGGTGGGCTGTGAAAAAATGATGCTATCCGACGGATGTCGTTATTGTTACACACTGATATACTAATAGATATATTATACAAATTGATAGTAATGAGAGCATGAATGTTTCTTTCAGTGGCTCGCAGGCGTCGCAAGGAGGGAAGACAACGCCGCCAGAGGACCACTTTCAGCACGGAGCAGACGCTTCGCCTGGAGGTGGAGTTCCATCGGAACGAGTACATCTCCAGGAGTCGTCGCTTCGAGCTGGCCGAAACGCTGCGCCTGACCGAAACGCAAATCAAGATCTGGTTCCAGAATCGCAGGGCCAAGGACAAGCGCATTGAAAAGGCTCAAATCGATCAGCACTACAGGTGGGTTTCCCCTTTAACAAATTTGAATCTTTTTGTGCTTCATATGTATGAATATATCATAGGGATTTTGATTGAGTTAGCTAACTTTAAATGAACATAAATTAAAGGTTGATGAATAGCTTGTGAAGAGGATTTAACTGGGTATTTATACCTGCATTTTCGAAACGGAAGTAATTTAGGGAAATGTCACTAGTTTAATTGATGGCCAACATAAAATTAACACGAAATTAATTTTACGACATTTATGCGCACACAGACCCAATTAGACGATATCTTTTTTTCCATATTTTTTTTGCCGGAGGGGGTGGCTTGTGTCCCGTCTCGAAATTATTTTGTACTTTGATGTAATCAATTTTTCAGAAACTTTGTCGTGGCCAATGGTTTTATGAGCTCTATAATGGGTCAGGCCGCCACGACCATGCCCCCCGGAGGCGTCACTGGGGGCGTGGCGGTGGGCGTGGGCCTAAACTACTATGCCGCGGCAGCGACGCCGGCAGCGCTGCCCAAGGATAACACGCAGGATGCCAATTTCATCGACATCGATGACCAGTTCCAGCGCCAGCAACAACAACAAACACAACAGCAGCAGCGACGTCGAGAAACAACAACGCCTATTAACATTTGCTAATACTTACTAATTAATTACATTTATTTGAGCTTTAAACTGTTTAGATTAAGATTGAATAAAAGCCATTGTGAAAACATAACAGCCTGCAGGAAATTGCACTATTCGATGGAATCACTCCTTGCCAACGAACTTACATGTGTTATGGACTCAGCATTTTGCACTCGATTTGTTTATATAAGAGAGGTTTTTTGAGGAAACCCAGGAAATTTATTAAAAACCAAACAGCAAAACTAACAAACAATAATGCAGCCCTGGTGTTCAGCCAGCTGTTTCTGCTGCTAATAACATGGCGAAAACTATCGATAGATGGTAATAGATAGATTACATAGATGGTAACAGTGTTATTTCAAATTGAATTTATGAAAATATTCAAAATGCAACAAAGTATTATCCCCCAGTAGTTCCCGCCAGATAAATGGCCATGGCTTGATGATTTAGATGTACAAACTGGCGCCTTCTCGGAATCGGTTGCACATTCGGTAGACGCGTTCCATTCACGGCATTCAAACTCAGATTCGAGCTGGGGTCGTCATCGGAGAAAAGTGTATCGTCGGAAGAATTGGACTCCACCAACTGGCTTCTTGCTCCTTGAGCAGCCGCCGCCGGCGCTGCTCTGGTGGTTGATCCTTGCTCCTCCGAGGATTCCGTTGTGGACACACTAGCCGCGGACTCATGAGTATTCTCACTGCTGCTCCTCGAGAGAATAGCACTGGCTGCCTGTCTATTTGCCAGGTGTCTCTTCGCATTATTGTTCTTCAGCCGGTAGAGCCGGACCAGTTGTGTGTAGCACGAGAGGCACAGTGGCTGCGACCGCAGCTCAGAGTTTATCATCTGGCCAAACTTCAGCAGATGCGGATTTCTGATTACGCGGTACGGGGACCTCAGCGTGTGATTTCCCAGGCCGCACAAGCGGTGCTCCTCATGGGGCGAATCCGACATCAGAACTTAAGTTGAATATTCAATTGAAGGCATAAAGAGACTAGTATGTGTTTGTAGTTTTGGCTTTGCTTCTGAAAAACTTTATTACAATTTGACAGCTATCGCATTTCCAATTCGTGCGTGTATTTATTATTACGATAGTAAGGAAACTGGCACTTTAGAAAAAGTTGGTTTTATTCCAATTTTAAGAAATTTCAAGAATACCCCTAACCAACTTATCGATAACAAACAGAGAGCGTAGGTGTATCGAATCAATGATTCGCTTGCTGACAGCACAATTTTCACGTCGCTTCGAACGTTCAACGAGCAATCTGGTTTTTCGTTCCTTAATTTCGGTTAAATTTAGTGATAATTAATTTGCTAACACGATGGTGAAGGATGAGCTCCAATCGGACGAATCCACCGATTTGATTTTGGTTGCAGATCGCGAGGAAGATGTAAGTACATACGCATACATTTCTGTGCATGTATGCGGTTTGGCAAGTGACGCACCCATATTCGTTTCCCTTCACACATACCACCCAAATATGCCAACCCATTTGGCTAACCCACTTTCCACCTCTGCACCGGTAGGACATATGCGAGCTGGAGCACTTGCGTAAGCTCTTCATCGGCGGGCTGGCCCCGTACACCACCGAAGAGAACTTGAAGGTGTTCTATGGCCAGTGGGGCAGGGTGGTCGATGTTGTGGTGATGCGCGATGCTGCCACCAAGAGATCTCGCGGCTTCGGCTTCATCACCTACACAAAGTCCCTCATGGTCGACAGGGCCCAGGAGAACCGTCCGCACATCATCGACGGCAAGTAAGTATAGTCTGGGTGGGGGGTCATATCGTACCTAGAATGGATCTATACCATGTGGCCTTTCGCTTCCAGAACTGTGGAAGCCAAGCGCGCTCTGCCCCGTCCCGAACGCGAATCGCGCGAGACCAATATTTCCGTGAAGAAGCTGTTCGTAGGCGGTCTTAAGGATAACCACGATGAGGAATGCCTGCGTGAATACTTCCTCCAATTCGGGAATGTGGTCTCCGTTAAATTGCTTACTGACAAAACCACTGGCAAGCGTCGCGGCTTCGCCTTCGTCGAGTTCGACGACTACGATGCAGTGGATAAGGCTATCCGTAAGCATAGAAGCTAAAATGCTAAATATTAGATATTAAATATCAACCTTCATTATCTTTAGTTAAAAAGCAACATGCAATTAAGTACGTTCACGTGGACGTCAAGAAGTCCATTTATAACTTGGAGAAGAAGGACAAACAGCAGCCAGGTGGTATGGCCAACGCCATCAAGCCATCGCTCAATCAGCAGCAGCAACAGCAGGGTGGGGGACAGCAGCCACCGAATGGCAATATGCCCCCACCTAATTTTCGACCGCCAGTGCCGCCACAACAGGCCATGGGCCCCTACCAACAACAGCCACCACCGGCACCGATGTCCGCTCCACCACCAAACTTCAACTACTGGGGACCACCTCCGCCGGCTATGCCGCCCTACTACCAGCAGCCACCGCCGCAGCAGATGAACGGCTGGGGTCCCTATCCGCCGCCGCAACAAAATGGCTGGAATGCACCACCACCCCCACCACCGGGTGCCCAGCAGTGGCACGCCAACCAGTGGGGTTGTCCTCCACCAGTGCAACAGATGCCGCCGGTTGGAGCAGTGCCACCACCCATGGGTCACAATGGACCACCGCCGCCGGCTCCAGGTAACTGGAACATGCCGCCCCCAGTGCCGGGTGCAGCTCCTCCATCCCACCAGCAGCAGTCTCAGCAACAGCAGCCAACACCACAACCAAATTTCGGCTCTGGCTATCAGCAAAACTACGGAGGCGGACCATCCAAGCACAACAATATGAATGCAAACCGCATGAATCCTTACTCGACAGGTCCGCCCAACAGCTACCGTAGGTATAATCCATTATTAAAGACCTGTAATTTTGAACAGCTACTAATTGTAGACACTCCTCAACCACCAGCATATCCTGGCTACAACGCTGGGCCACTGCCGCCTAATGGAAGCGTTCCGCCGTCAACTGGGGCCAAGGCTGTGGGCGTATCCAATGGCTCCGTGGCCACTGGAGGCAGTGCCAACAGCAAGTATCGCCGCTAGATTGGGTGAGTAGCCGTACCCGCCATAAGTCGTTTCTTTTGAATGTGGCCTATGCATAAGAGCTACCTCAAATACGTCTTGCCACCAATATACCCATATACGCATATACTACTCGCCATTGATGCACTACGTCTGAAGTACATGTTTATTTGTAATTACTAATGTCTAAAATTCTCTTTGATTTAGATGCTCTTTGGGCGGCTAAAGCTCAAGAATCAAGACACTCTTTAGTAAGCTCGTTCATAAGCTAGGCCACACTCGCTTAGAGTTACTAAGCAGGAAACTTAACGCATTGTCTCTCTATCATAGGACAACTTACTACGATTTTACTCTACACTTAAGCTATACCATTGATTACCCTACGATTGACCTAAGCTATGGCAGACTATATATAACTATTTTATACAACGTATTGCGAGGAGCGAGCTCTTCTCCAGTTCGAATTACTCTAGACATAATTATGAAACTCTGAATCGTAGAACATGCCCAAATACGATACAAAATTACAAAAAGCTCTCTATTCAAATCTTATCCTCTCTCTGTAAAACAAGGTGAAGGATTGTGCAATGTTGGAGGATGGAGGAACAATTGCCAATCATGATCAATTAATTAGACATAAATCACGGAGCTGTAGCCTGAGCTTATTGGCCCAAAACAAGTAGTTTAATCGTAGATGCCTATGTATTACCTAAACCATTCAAATAAGAAGATACGTCCAAACAAAAAAAAACACAAGAAACAAGAATATAAGAATGCGAAGCGAACCGAAGCCGAATCCCGACTCAAATCAAATCATACGCAGGGCTGACTGGCGTGGCCTTAACTATCAATGTACACAAGAGATGATATCAAAACAAATGTCAATTCTTACAAGAAGCAAGAATCGGACACTTATATAATGTATTGATGTTAAAGGTTTCTTATCTCGTCTCACACGATGTTAATTTATCCAGTACATATATCTCTTCTTATTTGTATACCATGGCATATACCCAAAAAAAAAAAAAAATGCTAAGAAAATGTATATGCTTTCGGATTAACTAGACTTACGATTTATTCTCGACTCTCTCCTATATTTAAGCTGTAGTGCACGCCAAGGGCTTTGAATTGATCTTTATATATAATGCAGTACTGATATAAGAGAGGTCTAGTCCACAATTTGCAAGATTCGTTATGCTGCATTATCGAGATACAATTTATCACTTAACCGAACTCTATGAAAACCCATACGCATATTTATTTTAAATAAATACAAATTAAAAACAACACTATGTATTTGTTTTAGCTGCCGTTATGTAAGTCTCTTTCTCTTTAGCGATAGCATAAACTATATTTAGTTAACAAACAAATTTCGCTCTAATTTTAAACATACTCTACTCTACAAACTAAGCCATTAAACGCTTGAGACAAAGTTAATTCGTAAGGTAAGTTAGTAACGGATCTCATCTAGGATATACTAAAGTTTTTATAAGTGCTCTTAAGTTTCTACCTTATGTGTAGCATGTTATCGAATCTTTATTACGCTTTTCTAAGCAAACAAACTATTTCTTTTCCAAACAAAAAAAAACACCCCGGAGCATCGCTGGAGTGGCCTGTTTCAAAAGACCAGAGCTCAAGTTTTCCATAACCTATGAGGTATGTAGAAGAGGACTCCATTTATTTTATGTGTTTACAAGCAAGAGACCAATAAAAAAGAGCTGCCGAAATCGAAGCAATCAGTGTTTTTATTCAAAGCGAACATGTTGGGAGCCAACACGTTGGAGGCGACCTCAAAACCATGGGCAATGCTCCATGCTCCACTTTGGCGATCCGTAATCATTCCGAAGCTTTTCCACAGGCAAACAGTCGCCTGCCATCCGCCAACGCGATTAGACATTTGAAGGGAAACACTTTTCATTAAACGCACAGTGAGTACTCTCGCCCAGTGAAACAAAGGATTGAGTGTCGTAATCGGATTGACAAAACAAGTGTGCGACTGATACAGATACAGATACTTTGCTTGTTCCTCAAATTTCTGCAAGCTCAGCTCTGGCTCGAGTTGCTCAAGTTCAATGTTCCTTGCTTATTGGCAAATAGTCAATCAATTGGACTTAATTTTCGATGAAATTGGCCAGTTAATTGGTCAGAACTGAGAGTTCCTAAGAGAGTTTACCAGGAGCAATAGTTAGTCTAGTGATTTGCAAGGTCAACTGCGAACTGCACTTCCGCCAATTCAAGTAGATTGCATCTGCGTTCGGTCCAATTTCACTCGCAATTCACAAACGTTGCATCTTGGAAACTGCATCACGTCATTGTTTCTAGTTTCCTCGGCATAATTAAACAAACACATGTGCAGTATATTGGATATATACATATATATATATGTGTGCAACATGTGGAATGCACTGCGGCAGCATCCCACTCTCGGATATTCCTGGAAGCCCCATTCCGCGAGATCGCGTATACATTTCTCAATTGCCAGATACATAGCTGCGCATTTGACTTGATGCTCAGCGGCACAAAAGCGACGATTAAGCACATCTTGCTTGCGCTACCCAAAACGGAAGCGACCGATCCTGATAAGCGGCGGTGGGACCAAGTCGGGCTGGCTCCTGATAAGCCAACTGTGTCGTTGGGCAACCAATGATGTGCCATATAGCACATGTACTAAGTTTAAGCATAGAACTGGGGCGACGTCTTGAAATGATTACGAAAATTCGGCTTGAGTTTAGCAATAGGATTAGGGTCAGCTGTAATCAGGTATATTCGCATCAATAGGAGCATCTGCATATATAGATGATTTCATAAACGATTTGAACTGCGCAACATGTGTTCAACATGCGCCAAATTCTCAAATATCCAAACATATTTCAAATTTGCGGTTGCGAAAAGCGAGAAAACTACATATTTGTGCAGCAAGCAAAGGAAATGAAAGGAAAACATTGAAAATTCTGAGATTTTATCCATCACCTGGTTTCGCTTCTATTGCCATCGTTCTATTTTAAAAACTCCACATCTGCAGTAGCCATCTTCCGCCATCAATGAGTTGGCTTTGTTGATCCACAAGATCTTCAGATCCATAAATAAAATTGCCCATAAAAGGAAATGCATCTGTATCTGCGCGCCACATTCGCGTTGACCTTTTGAACCCTGCAAGATTTTTGCGGCTTCTTCAATTGTTTTCAATGAGCAAAAAGACGCCGCACGCGATGTGGATGTAAAACCCACCCCGTAAGTTGGTCGTTACAAGATCGCCAGTGGAGTACAGTAACGACGCAGCACGCGGTACAGTCGCAAACCAATCCTTGAAACAGAAGTTGGGCCAGGGCCACAGCTAATCTCAAAGTAATTTGGGTTTTCCCAATCGCAATGACTTGATAATGTACTTTATTTATAAAGCGACTTTTGTTAGTTGCCAAATATAGTCTAAATATAATATATTTCTAAATGAAAAGTTTTAAAGATGCATTACTTGAAATCCCTGTAGTTGAGATCGCCATTCGAGATGCGCTCCCTTTGGCTGCTGCTCGGCTTGGGCCTGCTGGCTGTGAGCCACGTCCAGGCCTCCATGGAGTTTGACCCGGATCTGCTGGATGAGGACCTCGATGAGAACGAGGAGGAGTTCCTGCGCCTGCTGGAGGAGAAGAGCAGGGCATGTGGCCGCAAGCCAAACCACAATTACAATTAATGCGCTAACTGAATTCCATTCGCAGATCAATGATATTGAGCGCGAGAACGAGATAGCCTCCAGGCTGGCCGAAGTGCAGCACAATCTACTCAATCCCGTCGTCGAGGTGGATCCGTGCGAGACGATGAGCTGCGGAGCCGGCCGCATCTGCCAGATGCAGGAGGAGAAGCCCAAGTGCGTGTGCATCCCGGAGTGCCCCGAGGAGGTGGACACCCGCCGCCTGGTCTGCACCAACACCAACGAGACCTGGCCGTCGGACTGCTCCGTGTATCAGCAGCGCTGCTGGTGCGACAGCGGAGAGCCCGGCTGCACCAATCCGGACAACGCGCACATGCACATCGACTACTACGGCGCTTGCCACGAGCCCAGAAGCTGCGAGGGCGAGGACCTGAAAGACTTCCCCAGGCGTATGCGCGACTGGCTGTTCAACGTGATGCGCGACCTGGCCGAGCGCGACGAGCTGACCGAGCACTACATGCAGATGGAGCTGGAGGCGGAGACCAACAACTCGCGTCGCTGGTCGAACGCCGCCGTGTGGAAGTGGTGCGACCTGGACGGCGACACCGATCGCTCCGTCTCGCGCCACGAGCTCTTCCCCATCCGTGCTCCGCTGGTCAGTCTCGAGCACTGCATCGCACCCTTCCTCGAGTCCTGCGACTCCAACAAGGACCATCGCATCACCCTGGTGGAGTGGGGCGCCTGCCTGGAGCTGGATCCCGAGGACCTTAAGGAGCGTTGCGACGACGTCCAGAGGGCTCAGCCCCATCTTCTGGGCTAGGCCACAGCTCATTTTCCATATCCACTAGGTAGTTGCTACTTGCTTCCTTAATCCTAAAAAATGTCTACTTTAGCAAGTTATTGTGTAAATGCTCGCTGTTCAATGAAATATATTACATCTTCTTTGAAATAATACGCATTTTGAAAAACGTCAGTCTATTCATTATTATCTTTCGGATAAAAAGCTACAGTTGTGATATGTCGCTCTGGGCATTTACACGTTTATTGGGTTTACAAATACAGTGGGTTCGAGCTGCTAAATGCCCTGATTAAAACTGAACTTTAAGCGATACTACTGCACTTTTCTCACAATTATGAGAAACTTGTACTTCTTACAGCTGGAATTAATTACCATCTAGTTGCAATTCTATACATTCATCGACACAAGCGCAATCATCTCGTCTTGTTTTTTGGAAATAACAGGATTGGCGTTTTTATTATAGTTTTTATTAAATTTATTCGTGTAATTACTTTGCTCTAAATTAAGTTTTGTTTTTGTTTCATACTCAACCTCGCCAAGGATGCGTGCGGGTAAATACGTTTTGTGTGTTTGTATTTTTTGTTTGTATGTTGTATGCTTGTGAGTGTTGGGGAGATGCTAGAATTACATAATTATGTATTACGTTGTGTTTAAGAAATATATGCTGGCGCACAGAAATGATTACAACTCGTCGGTGTGTTAGCTTGTCTCTGCTGAAATCTGAATTAAACATTAGTGTTGCATGTTCCGAAGGCGTCCGATTGCCGACAGGCTTAGTAGGCCTGCGACAGGATGACGTTGCCCTTCCGCTGCGGATCCTGCACCGTTTCCTCCTTCTTGCCGATCAGCGACTTGTGTATGTGCGGAATGACACCGCCACCAGCGATGGTTGCCTTGATCAGGCTGTCCAGCTCCTCGTCTCCGCGAATGGCGAGCTGTAAGTGGCGCGGAGTGATACGTTTCACTTTCAAGTCCTTCGATGCGTTGCCTGCCAACTCCAGTACCTAAAATGATTGGAAAAACCAAAGAAATTAATCGAATATTTCAATTAAGGAAATAATCATTACCAAAACAAACATTGGAATTGCAAAGTTAACATAAAATCCATTAAGATCTCTTTCAAATACATTTTCAAAAATGTTACAACAAACGTAAGTTACATTTTAAAAAAAACTCAACGGTAAACGTTTATCCGGAAAAAAGGCGGGAAAAGTGTGACTGACTAATGGAGCAAAAACTCTATAAAACGGTATAATTCTTAAAAAATTAATAGCGGTATACATCAAATCAAAACTGCAGTTATTTAGATTTAGACAACTGATAATGCGCGCCTCGAATTTCATGAATTAGGTGTACATTTTCATCATTTTCATTCCACACAAAATGTCAATAAGAAACTGTGTTTTTCAATTGGAACGCAAATAACTGCAAATAACTGTACACAATAAGAAAAGTGGAGGGAATGCAACTGTAAGAATTTCTGAATGTAGAGGATTTCTCTTGAATATTTATGTTTACATTGAAAATGTCAACAGGGAAGTGCTGCGAGAGAAAAGCGGGAAAACTCGCCGGACGCACACTTACCTCGGCGGTCAGGTATTCCAATATGGCAGCGGAGTACACGGCAGCAGTGGCTCCGACACGTCCGTGTGACGTAGTGCGGCTCTTGAGATGACGATGGATGCGACCCACGGGGAACTGTGCGGGGCAGAAGAGGCGGGTAACTGGTTAATTGGCTTGACCGGCTGGCTTGTTTATGTTTTTGTCAACCCCAACCAACCAACGGAGGCGGGCACCCTGTTGGTGTGGTGGAATATGCTCGCTGGCGAGGTGGGTACCGAAAAGGCGCCAAAAACCGAGGTACAGATTGTAAAACTCACCTGAAGACCCGCGCGCGCGGAACGCGATACCGCCTTCGCCTTAGCCTTGCCAGAATCCTTGCCTGCTTTACCGCCAGCCTGCGAATAGACACAGCACAATGTATTTCTTAGAACAACAAATTAAAGCGAGTGTGGCACAAGTCGCAGAGGAAAACACAAAATGGAGGCACCGCTGCCAAAGTGAGGTTACGGCCGATCGCCCGCAGCAGCACAATAACAAATGACCGCCGATTTTGATGCTGCTTGTTGTTGCGATCTACGTGGTGTCCACTTTGCGTGCACTGTGTTGTCCGCGTCTCCGCATCAATATTTAATTCGCGGGGGGCACGCGCAGTGCGAAAAGCGAGCTGCGCTGCCGCTCAAAAATGCACCGCAAAATTACCATTTCTGTTCAATCGATTTTTCTGCTGCTTGCTAACTGCGCTTGCTTGCGAATGTGGCTCTGGGCACTCTGTGATTTTAACGGCCGCGATGGGAATGCTTATTTTGTTGCAACACGAAACCGGAGCGTGCGAGTTGTTTCTACGGAATTCGGTTTCGACTACTTGAAATTTTTTCGGGAAAAAGACGCCGTCAGCGGACGCCAGGGTGGAACGGATCTTATCGATGTTTGGCCTATCGATATGCGCTCACCCCTAGATGGTAGCTTCCTATTTTGGCCGCACATTGACAAGTGGCGCCGTTTTTCATAGCTGTCTATCAAAAATATCCTAAAAACATAATCATTCAGAATCTCGCCTATGTTATCCATAAATTCTTCCTTGGCCTTTTGCACTTTGAGGGGTACAGCCAGTAGTTTCTGCGTGACCCACGGCAACTCCGCGCCCAGCCACTCGATAAGATGGTAACCGAGTATCTCCAGATCAGCTCGCCTGGTTGGGACGCCCAGATGAGCATCCCTGGATGTGTATTCTAAGGTGCCATTATGCATCTTCTTGGGATCCGGCTTAAAGTCACCGGTGACGAAGTGTGAGGCCAGGCCAAAATCCACCAGATACGCCTGCGCAGCGCCGCCTTTTCCCAGGCCCAGCAGTATGTTGGCCGCCTTAAGATCGGCATGAACGTAGCCGTTGCTGTGCATGTACTGATAGACGTCCAGCATCTGAATGGCCAGTCGGTAGACAGTGCCCTCGGGCAGTCGCTTGCCGTTCTGCTCAAGAAACTTGGTCAGATCGCTGCCGTAGCGCGGCATGACTAGAAATCGATGCTTTTCACCATTGACCTCCACGGAACCATTGGATGTTTGGCCTATCGATATGCGCTCACCCCTAGATGGTAGCTTCCTATTTTGGCCGCACATTGACAAGTGGTGCCGTTTTTCATAGCTGTCTATCAAAAACTATCCTAAAAACATAATCATTTTTTTTTTTTTTTTTTACGTTTCAATGACTCAGCAACAGCCCTGGAAATAAGTTGTTTCTTACAAGTAGTCCTGCTGTGGTACATTTTTTTTTTAAGCTGTCACTTACTTGACAACCCTGCAGGACGCCACTACCCGCGCCGATTGGCAACCCTGATAGCCCGGCATTTCGAGTAGAATTTGCGAATAATTGTATTTGGCCGCTATTTAACAACGATCTTGACCAGAGGATGCCGCGTGTAGCCAAGCCGAAAGCCGCCGCTCCGGCCAAGAAGGCGGTGCCGGCCAAGAAGTCCAAAAGCAAGCTGTACAAGATGCCGGAGAAGGTGAAGGAAGGCACAGTTTTCACCGATTTGGCCAAGGGGCAGTGGCGCATTGGGCCCTCGATCGGAGTTGGAGGATTCGGAGAGATCTACGCCGCTTGCAAAGTGGGTGAGAAGAACTATGATGCTGTGGTTAAATGCGTGAGTGCCGCTCGTTTGGTTTTTTTTTTAAGATTTGCCATTAAAATCGTGTATTTAGGAGCCACATGGCAATGGTCCTCTGTTCGTGGAGATGCACTTCTATCTGCGCAACGCCAAGCTGGAGGACATCAAACAGTTCATGCAGAAGAACGGCCTCAAGTCGCTGGGCATGCCCTACATACTGGCCAATGGTTCCGTGGAGGTGAATGGTGAAAAGCATCGATTTATAGTCATGCCGCGCTACGGCAGCGATCTGACCAAGTTTCTGGAGCAGAACGGCAAGCGACTGCCCGAGGGCACAGTCTACCGACTGGCCATTCAGATGCTGGACGTCTTTCAGTATATGCACAGCAACGGCTACGTTCATGCCGATCTTAAGGCGGCCAACATACTGCTGGGCCTGGGAAAAGGCGGCGCTGCGCAGGCGTATCTGGTGGATTTTGGCCTGGCCTCACACTTCGTCACCGGTGACTTCAAGCCGGACCCCAAGAAGATGCATAATGGCACCATAGAATACACATCCAGGGATGCTCATCTGGGCGTGCCAACCAGGCGAGCCGATCTGGAGATACTCGGTTACAATCTTATCGAGTGGCTGGGCGCGGAGTTGCCGTGGGTCACGCAGAAACTACTGGCTGTACCCCTCAAAGTCCAAAAGGCCAAGGAAGCATTTATGGATAACATAGGCGACAGTCTGAAGTCGCTGTTTCCGAAGGGAGTGCCCCCGCCAATTGGGGATTTCATGAAGTATGTCTCAAAACTAACGCACAAACAGGAGCCGGACTACGACAAGTGCCGCAGTTGGTTCTCAAGTGCGCTCAAACAGCTGAAAATTCCAAACAGCGGAGATCTCGACTTCAAGCTGAAGGCACAGACCAGCAGCAACAATAACCTAAGTCCGCCCGGCACGAGCAAGGCAGCAACAGCCAGGAAAGCCAGGAAAATTGATTCGCCAGTCTTGAACTCATCACTGGACGAGGAAATCTCCGCCAGCGAAGAGGATGAGGAGGAGGACAAGTCATATCGCAAGAAGACAGCCAAAAGGGTCACCCCATCAGCACGAAACGCCAAGGTATCGCCCTTGAAGCGAGTCGCTCCTGCTCCTGCCGCAGAAAGTTCACCACCCGGCCGGAAGCGCGTTAAGACTGAACCCAAGTCAACTCCCAAGGAGAGAGCTACACCCAAGACCAGTCCCAAGCCAAAGGGCACACCGAAGGCCAGCCCAAAGCCACAAACACCCACTGCAGCTCGTCTAAAGACTCCCAATGCCAAGATCAATTTCAGCCCGTCTATTTCGCTGCGTGGACGTCCTGGTGGCAAAACCGTGATCAACGATGACCTCACTCCACAGCCGCGTTCCAAGAAGACCTATGAGTTCAACTTCGAGCTCGACGTTAGCATGGATGCCAACGTAATTGTGAACGTCAAACGCAAAAAGAAAGAGGAGCAGGCCAAGGCGACAGAAGTTGATTCACGTACACCCTCATCTCGCAGCGCGTTGGCGTCCAGTTCGAATGAGCAGGGCTCGCCCGTGACCCGAGTTAACCTGCGCAAGGTAAACGGCCATGGCGACACCTTCACACCCGGCCGTAGTCCGCGGACACCAGCCGTCACTGTGCGCAAATACCAGGGATAGGAGTGTTTGTTTTCTGTATTTTTACACTTATAACTTCTTTAATAAAAACTTGAAATATTTTCCTACATTTACCTACGTATAATCCTGGATTGCATGCAGCTGGCTGAATTCGGCAGTACGTACACACATATTTATAAAAATCATTTATTTAAAATGAGTTATTAAACGTTCAGAATCTTATGCGGAGTGAAACTTTATACTTAATTATTAGAGATGCTAAATTATTGCTTGGATCTGCGCTTGCTGCTGCTGCTGCTGCCGCTCTCGTGATGCTTGGAGGAATTGCTCTTGGAGCTGGACTTGGTGCTGGAGCTGCTGCGTCGCGATGAGGTGCCACTACTGCTGTGCTTCTCCATTCCGCCGATGGCGCTAAGTGAAGACGCTGCTGTGGATTTAGAGGATCGTTCTTCCTTGTGCGATTTGGACGACGACGAAGAGGAGGACTTGTGACCATGCTTGCTACTGCTACTGCTGCTGGCATTCGTGGAGCTGCTGGGCTCGGGCCGGTAGAAGGGAGACGAGGAGTTGGAAGAGTTCGATGAGCGCGACGACGCGACCGACGATTTGGCTTTGCTGGTCAACGGCATGGGTTCGTCGGCTATGAAGACAGTTGGCGTTACGGCCGCTGCAGAGGATGTTGTCCTCCCGCTGCTCGTTGGCTTGTTACAGCACGTGTCGCACTGCCAGTTCTGTTCCTGGTCGTCGGCCGCCTCCTCCTTGGTTATGGGCGGCTTGTGGCACTCCTGATGGTACATGGCACCGCACTTGGAGCACTCGATCAGCCGATTGGTGGCCGTGAAAACCATCTCGCCGCACACGCAGCAATTGAGGTCGCCAAAGTCGCCGGTGTCACCGGTGTTAACTATTCCCACGGCACTCAGACCGTCATCCGAATCCGCAATGGTGTCCACCGAATCGGAGGGCTCCTTGTCCGGTGAGTTGGTCAAATTGATGATCTCGTCCGCATTGATGGGCTGCTGCGGGGGCGTGGCCGCTCGCCCGACAAAGTTCGCCTCATCCTCCAGCATCCGTGGCGTCATGTTGTTGGTCAAACTTTTCTCCGGACCAAAACGCGCCTTCAAAGCCTCGTCCAAAAGCAGACGCAGTTCGGCCGCCGAGGTGGGATTACTCGAGTGCAGCAACTTGATGGCCTTCTTCAGCACGGGATCCACTTCTTGGGCAGCAGCAGCAGCGGCGGCTATATTTGCGGCCATCTTAAAACCGGGTAAATATAGTAAATATCAATATAAATGCAGTTTTATGCCCGCGCAACAGCTGTTTACATGGTTTCAGCCATTCACTTGGAAACGTGAAAAGGTTTTAGGCGGGAAAAAGAAATTGTATGTTATTAGCCATAAGACGATGAAAAGAAAGTTATAGATCATTTCAAGTAATCTGAATAAAGCATTGATAACAACAATGTTAGTATGTAAGTAACACTATTAACTGTAACACCGTAATATTAATTGTATTGGGTTCTCGAACATAGTGTATATTCAAAAGCGCAACAGCTGTTTGACCAGTGCTCCCACACTGCTACGCAGCTCGCCTTCTTCCGGAGCGCTGCCATTCGCTTGTAAACGTAAAGTAACAGTTGTAAAGAGCCAGGTGTTGTTTTTTGGCCAGGTAATTTAGGCGCATACGAAAAAGGTATAATAGGCTAAAAATAGTTATTTCGCCACTATTTGTGTTCGTTGTAATGCCTTTCGTGCAACTGCGTCGCCGGCATTTGTTGATTTGTTCTGCTGCGCAAAGAAGAATTGCTGCGAACCGCCGTTGAAAAATCGAAGAAGAGAGCCAATTGGAAAAGCAATAACAACTTGGCTCTCATGCTAAATAAACAGTTAGCTTGTGATAAGGGAAATCAAATTACTTTGTGTGCGAAAAAAAGAGCGCTAATCTTATAGGTGGAATTACCAATAAAACAGTAAAAGCAACAAACTGCAAACGCTTTCCAGCGCCTTGACTCATTTAGTGTCAATATTTCAGAGCCTGCAGGTGACAAAATGCGTTGCAGTTTCCAAAAGGACTGCGCAGCTCCCACGCAGGAAAATTTTCGTCAGGTGAGATGATACATGCTGAATTCATTTAAACTGAACTACAAACTATTCATTTCATTTGCTGACATTTCAGCAGGTGCGTTTCCCAATTGTGATTTCCCTGGTTTTGCTGCTATTCTTCTGCGGCGAGAGTGTCGCCGCTGACGCAGCCAATCAGCTGGTAAGTGGGCGTATAGTTGGTGGTCGTTGGGCGGCGGGCGTTTATTTTGGGGCTGTTTGTTTGTTTTCACTGCGCACTTGTTGCCTTTTGGCCGAGACCCCGTTCAAGGCCCCCAATTGCATGTTTTTCGCCCGCTTATCACTTCCAGTCTTTGTTGGCCGACATTTCGAATGGCTAAGAAATCAATCAGCTGAATAATGGAGCGATAACAGCTAGTAGAACCCGTCATAAAAAATGTCTTTTGTTTTCTTTGAAATAAGAAAATATGTAACTGTTATATGTTTACTTTTCCTTTAGAAATTTTCCACCACGGAATGTAAACTCAAGGAGCCCATTTACGGCAGCACCTTCGACTTCAGTGGCCTCCACTCGGACTTGGCCCATGTGGTGAAGAGCATGAACAATGGAGGCGAACAATTCGAGTTCAATATATGCGGAAATCTTTCAAGAACCTGCAATGGGGAAAGTAATGTGGCAGCTTGCCTCAAAAGACAGGGAAAGGAGTATATTTTGGGTGAGTTAACCATCACATTATCTGTATCTCACACGCTAAGATACCTTTACTGTTCAGGTCGTCAGCACGAGTTGTTCTACAACAATGGAAATATGTATCTGAAGTACAAAAGCGGGGCAAAATGCGACAATGGTACTGACGACAATCCCAACTACCAGCTGCATATAAGGCTCCACTGCGACTATACTTTGGATGTCCAGCCTATGCACATAACGCCTTACGTAAGTATTTGAATTTGATTCCTTATCATTCTGAATAACATACTATTGTGCTTCTTTTAGGCCAACGAAGCCTGTTCTTTTTACATCTCCTACAGGACGCCTTTGGCTTGCCTTTCCATTCCCGAGGGCCTACAATCCAATAGTTGCAGAGTGGGCGACACAAAGTCAAATGGAACCTTCGACCTGATGCCGCTGAGTGATAGTAACTATCGTACGAGCAATCGTCAAGGCGCCTTCTTTGTGATCAACGTCTGTAAGCCGGTGCTTTATGGAGAGAACAGCATGTGTCCGGCAGGCAGCAGCATTTGTCTCTTTGATAGTAAAGCCACTAATCCAAAAGAACGGTGGGTAGAACTTTGATTAATATTGCTTGAGAATATTAGTCAAAGATTTTCCCCATAGATTTATCAATTTTGGCAATGTACAAACGCATCCGGTGGTGGAGAAAGGACAGCTTTTGCTCAGGCACGAGTCGCCAACGCCCTGTGCCAAGAACTCCAGTGCAAACTATACCAGCGTAATTTACTTTAGCTGTGACAAGTTCATAAGGGTGCGTAGCTTAGGGCTTTTAGTTTATAATTATGCTAATCTTTTATCTTTCCTTTAGAATGCCCATCCGGAGTTCGCGGGTCTGGGAGCCGATTCCTGCACCTACCAGTTCAACCTTGTAACGCCTTTGGCCTGTAATGATCTCAAACCGTGTACGGCCTTCACCTCCACAAATGAGCTGTGAGTTGTCTCCACACTTAAATATAAGGAATCCGCTCTAAGTTCTTTCTGTGTCCTCTTAACAGGTTGGATCTGAGTCCGCTTAGCTCTAAGCCAGCTCGCACTTTGCTTAAGGATGGCAAGAACTATACAATTGCAGTGTGCGCACATGCTGGGGCGCCCTGCCAGGAAAATGGCGGTAAGTGGACCCAATATTAAAATAGGTTCGAGGCAAAACTTATTCGTCACAAGAGCGAGCCATAATTAAAAGGGGTTAGGGAAATCGTAACCTGCTAAAGCTTTAAACCCTTTCGTCTCGAGGACTCTTGCTGTGCGGGATTAATGATTTTTTATTGCTCTTCTGCTCGAGTGGCTCTCATGGCCATAATCGTCTTCGTAACCGGAGAGGAATGCCGGAAAAAAATGGGAAGGGCCCGGTCAAGTGTTGACCATTTCATCCGGTTTCCATTAAAGCGCACACGAGTGGCTATTTGTTGGTCCGTCCATATACACTCGCCCACACTTGTGTGTTGGCAGTTGTAAATGCCGTGGTATGATGATAATGATTTAGATCTGTGATGTGGTCCGTCATATATTTACATAATTTACGAGTGTGCATGTGTACATATATGCATGTGGGTTGGTCCGACCATTAGGCCAGCCAATCCTCCTATCCCTTGGCTATCCTGCCATTCCACGTGGAAATTCAATTTACATTTTTTTGACGTCAGTAATAAGCTAAACGCTTTCAACGACCTTCTGATGCTCTGCGTTCTCTGATCAGTCTGCTTCGATGATATATTTTATAAGAATGTTTAATGTTTAGCTTAAAATTTATGTTAAAATGCGAGTTTAGCACCTCGGAATCTTACATAAAAGATTTTGGAATACAAAAGGCTTTGCTGTTGATGTAAAGCATCTAACACTTTATAACTTCATATTTTATATATAGTTGAGTGAGGCGAAATTTAAATATCAACACATGGTTTACCCTGCCAGTCCAGTGCATAATCCTACACTCATAATGCCACATATCCGCAGCTTTGATATTTTTCTATTTATTTGCCCTGTATGCGCTGCATCAACATAGGGGACGTTTCGCCATGGCAAATAACAACTTTTCCTGATGCGGCCCGTTGGCAAGTGAAACGTGTCCCCTATTTGGTAGCTCGTAGCTGGTAGCTGGTATCTGGTGGCTGGTATCCATGGCGCTGCTGCTCACGCAGAGCAAGGATGTGTATTTGGGCGTTCGCTCTGGGTGGTGTCCTGCATTCGTAGTTGACTGCAGACGCATATCCGTTGGCGCGTCCTTTTCGGTTGGCTGGCTCTCTCGCGGCTCACACAGACACACGGCGGTCTGTGGAGGAGATGCCATGGCCCACTGCTGGGCCTAAACAAATAAATAAGTGTGTGCTGTACTGTGCTCCCCTTTGCCAAACTGATGTCCAGGCCATGAGGCAGAGACCTACATGAAAATTTCATTTGTTAGGCAAATAGCAGACGCACACACATGCGCGAAAGTGGGGCGCAGGACGTGCCAGAGCTTTTGTAAACAAGCTGGCGCTTACCTGCACTGAGAGAAATCGATGCAATATGTTGCACATATATCATCAACTAAACTTTGAAAAAGGAGAAGGGAGAAAGACTGAGTGTAAATGATTCAAACTCCAATTCTTCACATACCAAAGCAACATATATTCCATTTGACTGTGGAAAGTAGCACCCTTTTCTCACGGTGCACACTGCGTTGCACGTTCGCTGTTTGGCGCCCAGCTGACACTGGCAGACGGCATATTGCTGGCCACCCCAACTCATCCCACGGATGGGGCATTAAAATCTCCTGGTTTGCATAGCTGAATTCAATATTTGAAGGCATTTGGCAGGGGGCTTGGCCCTGGCCCACTCCAGTCTGGCAGTGAGTTATGGCCACGCCCCCGTGCGCCACCAAATCCGTACCGCCCACCAAACTGCTGCTGTTAATTGCTTATGCAGCATGCGTTTCCCTGTCATTTTGTGTAATTTTCATTTGCGATTTCGTTCTGCATTTTATATTTATTTATGGCGGGCGCAGGCAAATTTCATTTTTGAAGGCTATTGGGTGGATTTTGGCCATACGCATCGGTATTGCACCATGTGATTCGATCTGGCAGACCTCATTCAATTGCGCCTCTTCAAAATAATTGTCTAAACAAATTTAGTGCGGTTTGCAGTCTATAAAGGTATTAAAAACAATGTAAACACATTTCAACACGTGAAAATTAGCAAAGAGACATTATTTCCTCTGAAACATTTAAGTAAAAGAATTTGAATGTAAAGTAAAGATTATCTGGCATGGAGTATTGATAGTAATTTTAGTCTTAGAAGTATATTTCTTTAAATTTTGTGGTATTATACATAAAGTAACCTACCATATTTTGTGGAAATCTGGTTAGTATCAAATTCCAATGGCACAGCACTTTTGTTGTTTTTCTTGAGCTGCTGCTGCTGCCGCTTTGTTTATAATTTCAATTTGCTGTTTTTATTGTTTTCGCATTTTACTCCTTTTTATGAAGGGTTCCGGATGCCCAGGGTTCCTTGGTTATTTGTGTTGGCGCTGCTGCTTCTGCTGCTGGCGGGCAGATTCAATTTGGTCCCGAACTGGACAAAAACCTCCACCCGCCTGGACCATCCTCCCGCTTTTGCTCCTCCTGCTGCTCCTCCTGCCAGCCGCAACTAACACTTGCCGGCAGCTGTTTGCCCTGGATGCGCCATCTAAAGTGGCATCAGGCAGCTACTAAATCGTTTTATATTTGTTTTTCTCGCTCCTGCCGCTGCTGCCGGCTGATGGTCAATGTTTTTAGGGTTACTTTGGCCCTTTGCCTCGATGTTTTCTTATTGAAATTCAATTTGCCCCGGGTTCCTCGCTTTTTGCCCTTTCGCAGGCCACGCTGTTTTTGGGGCACCGAAATATTTTCGGGCATACCGCTGCCACTCTCGCCTTATCAATGCCACAAAGTCAGCTCCTTATATTTAACCCTTCTCAGCAATAGGCGGAATTTAAACAATGTTTTGTTTCATGACCGCAATGCGAAGCCCAAGGCTGCTTTGAGCCGAGATTGCATTGGAATTCAATTTGGGGGGGCTGTATTGGGTCGGTGTGTTTGTGACCAGGTCAATCTCGTTGGATAATCTTGACAAGGAAATGATTTTCACCCAAGGTGTATGTGCAAGAATACATCTTGGACCGGATGTGTTACACAGCTGCGGTCGAAATAATAGCTCAAAGGAGTCTATAAATATACCCAATGATATTGTTATTCAAAGCTGCTTCAATCTTGTCTTGAGCTGAACTTCAATTTGTACAATCTTATATTTATATTTCATAATAAACTACTGTTTTTAGCCATTTTAAAGCTGAAGGGACATACCATTCTGCGCTTGTCTGTTCAAATAAATCCTTAGAGGATGTCTTCTGTTCTTCCGAGTCTTGTGGTCTGCTAAATTCAATTGCATTCTTCCGCAGGACACTAGCAGGTCCTGTTTGGAATATACATACGTACGTACGTACATATATAGATATATGCTTACACAGGGTTATACAGCAGTACATATATTGTCACGCAGCCCCACAATGTCATTTATCAATTTAGTTGACAGTCGATTTCTTTTTCGATTTGCCAAAAGCCACCTCAATTGGTCTTTTTCTCATCGTTTTTTGTTATTTTCTCGTTGTTGGTCATGGCTCTTGATCCTGCATGTGTGTGTGTGTGGATATATGTCCGATGTCTGCAATAAAGTATAAAAATGTGGAAGCAGAGTGCTTGCAGCCGAGGATTGGGAACAGAGTGCGGAGTGAAAGGGGGGATCTGAAATTACCATACTCTAGTCAAATCACAATCACAATGCTGTCTGCTCTAGGGCGCTCAATCAAAATCCGGCAAATGTGAGTGACATTGCTCAAAATTGTTGGGTTGCAAGTGAAATGGAAGATTGAAAAGGGCAGACCAGAGACTACAACTGCAGGGCGGGGCAGGGCATGGAGGTGATTCTGTTTATTTCCATAAAATTTGGGTTGTCAGGGCGCTTTCAGCTATCCAAACAACTTAATGTTATTTTTGGCCAATTAAATCTAAAATTCCTTAAAAGCAGTACATGAACCGAAGCAAATGTACTGGCATTTATGCATTGATGCGTTGCGTTCCCGAGTCCATTGTGTCTGGATGCCAGTCTGGACACTGGATTGTCCTGGCAGTAGGCGGCACTGAAAGCCTTTCGATTGCTTGGACATACTCGCAGTTAGAGTGCTGGAATAAAAAACGCTCCTTGCAAGTTGACAAACAACGAGAACAATTAATTTGGGCTTTGATGTCCAGTCGCTTCTACTGCCGCTCCTTGTTATCCCGATTCCTGCACTAAGCGGGTAACGCTTCATTTGCAGGACGTCGAAGTCCTGTGCTCAGAGGAGCACTGTCAAAAATAAAAGTGAAATTTAATTAAGTAAAATAGTAAGTAATCCGGGAAAAAACCAAATTCTTTAGAATTCTCTAGAATGTAATCTGAGTGGAAAAATAAGTTTCTTTAAAAACAAACAAAAAGTGTCTTAGAGACTATACTCTTAATTTGGTTCAGTGTGTTCAGTGAATGGCTTGGTTTTTTTTTTCGGCCAGGATTTGCCGGCCATGTTCGTGTTTTGTTTGCCTTTGAGATGGTCTTTGTTTTTTCTTTCTGACTTTTTGGCACTTGGCGCCCAGCCGTGGAGCACTCAATTGATCCGTGCGCTTCCCGTTCACTTGCAGGCGCTTGTTACGAGCAGAATTCCACGACCATCAGCCTGGGCAACTCCAACTCGCAGCTGCGTTTCAATCAGACCGGTTCGCTGTATTTGCTGTACGAGGATGGGGCCGAGTGCTCCACAGCAACGGGCATGCGGCGCTGGTCGACAAAAATCGAGTTTGTCTGTGCGAACAATGCGACGAAGGACAATGGAGCCAGCACTGCTGGCGGTAGCGATTCTTTCAAAATAATTGAGGACTCCAATTGTCAGCTGTTGATCCAATATCAGACGCCGCTTGCCTGCCGGGAGCCGATTAGATGCAAGGCAACCACCTATGTGGACCACACAAACGATGGCCTGGGCAGCAGCGGCGACGAGCTGATCGACCTAACGCCATTGATTAGCGCCACCGACAACTACGAGGCAAGAGTGGAGCTGCCGGCCAGCATGGAGCACCTGGTGCCCAAGACGACCAAGGTGAGCCGTTGTAGCCCCTGATTTCCCACAGGCAAAAATGGCCAAAAACCATGCCAATCCACACAGTAATTTGCTGGCTTTTGTCTTTGCCACTCAACTCAAACCCGGAGCGACTCCTCCGTTCCAATTCCGTTTCACCCTCTTATTTCTTTGCAGTTCTTTTTGAATGTGTGCCGTCCATTAGTGCCCAAATACCAATTAGGCTGTGCCGGCGGATCTGCTGCCTGCATGGCCAAAGTGACTGCCGCCGGCGCCCCCGAGGAGGAGCGTGTAAGTACCATACGAAAATCCACATCCTTACATACATATCCGCACAGCTGGGGGCAAGCAATTAGTAACAGTGCTGTTTGCTTTTATACACAAGGTTAAATTATCAAAAATCTAGAAGTATATAAAGTTTATAATAAGTTGAATTAACTATGAAGCTATAATTACTATATCATATGAAAGGTATAGGTTAGGCCTTCTATATCTATGTGTATGTCTATATTCCTTTGAGCCCAGCTGTCCGTATGCATACTTCAAAGGGCCAAAAGGGGGGATGGGTGTTTTGGCCACGTGAAGAAAAGCCGCTTATGTGCTGGAAACTCTTTGCATGCACATAACGTTTGAGAGGACAGCGTGGGGATCGCTCGTAATTTAAGTCACTCCCACTTCGTATTTCCACCTCATAAACGCCTCAATATGCTCGTGGCCCTTTGGTCAAATGCCCGAAATTGCGGTGCCATTCATGCATTAAATATGCAGCAATCTAATTGCTAAGCCTCACCCACCCACAACCCATTAGCCAAAAGAAAAAAAAAACCATAAAGCTCCCGCCCAGCATAGCATCTCCCAATGGGAGCCCAGGGGACCGACCAGTGGATTTGCTTGCTTCATTAAGAGGAACCACCCACCTCCAACCTCGAGCTGGCGGACTGGCGGACTGGGGATTCGTATTCGGACTCGCACTGTCTGCCGTTGACAGCGGCCAAAAGTTGTTTAATGCCAAAAATCTCCTCGCTGAGCATGTGGTCCAGCAACTGTCCAACTCTGTGGGGTTTTTGGTGCCTAAATACTTAAGCCCACAAAAGTATGCAATGAAATTTGCTCGCAACCAGATTTCAGCCAGGACCGCAAAATAGTACAAAAAAAACCTATGATTCCTACTCGTAATACCTAACGCTGGCCAAAATCTTTGCAAATGAATGAGATAATTGGAAGGGATTTGCCGGGACTCAATAATTCATACATTCTTCCATGAGGCCATAATACACATGCATGGGAAAAGTGGGTCTGATTTAGTCTGGTTTATTCTTTAAATTCGTTTGTGGTGCTTTGGTGTCTGATATAAGATATTTTTTATTCTCCTTATTTGTTCAAATGTGAAATTATAATAATTTAAGTGCGAATTCAATTTACTTTTTGTTTGCGTGCCATCGCGAATGTGTGTCCTTCGCGGCTTTCAGCAGCTTGAGTTTCGGCTTAGTGCCAGGTCGTCTTTGCTGTGAAAGTTGGATGAATTATGGGGCTCCCCGCCAAGTTGCCCCGCCAACCGCACTCGCCCCACTTCAATCAGCACAATAATTGCATGCGACAATGGATGCATGCCAACTGGTGAGTGGGGGGTTAGGAGGCAATCGCTCTTGCCAGTGCATTTTCCGTATGCCAGGCCCAAAATGTCGACCTCGTGCCGTCCGACCCCGCGTTCTGGCACCTTCCGGCTCTAACTTTTATCACAAGCTGCACAAATTTCCCGGGAGCAAAAACATTGTTCAAGCTGCTAAAAAATAAGCACGTACGCGTTGGAAATGGCTATGTGCTGGAGTTGGAAGCGGAAAGTACGGATAGGAGGCAGTTAAGTTGCCGCGAACTGTGCGATCCAAAGCAGTGGCAGCCGCATAGGGGGGATTTCAAGAGTTTTCTTCATAGGAACATATAACACCCACTTTAGTTTGCAAAGAACTCACAATAAAACCTATTATTGTTTTTCAAACCCCTCTAAAAAAAGTGCAGGACAGCCGCCTCTGCCTCTAATGGCTGCAGGGGATAGAGGGGGTAGGGGGATTTTGTGGCTGGCAGCACGCGAGTGAAATATGTGAGCATAACGTAAGGTCAGTCAACGTAACGTCGCGCTACGTAACGAAACGGAACGGAAGGAAATGGCAAAATGCGGCTTGGGGGGTAAAATATCTGTAAAAACAGCTTTTAGCGGCCAGCAGCATCCATGTGTGCACCGATGTGTGTGTGTGAGGGGGGCAAGAAAATGGGTGGAGGGGGTGTGCCTACCGGCGACGTGCCCTGTAAAGCATTTCCGTTGGCGGGGTTGTTTCGGTGGGGGTTTGCACTGATGGCCTGATGGGCGGATGGGCTTTTCCATCTGGCTCCAAGTGGGTGGCGGCTTAAAGTGCCATCGGCTTTGTTTTCATGCCATCAGCCTGGAAATAACGCAGTCATGACAAATATATTTTTATAAAAATTCTATAGCTCTATTTTCGTAGCTAACACTGTCAATAAATCACAGAAAACTATTATAAATGTTCAACATATTCAGAATGAGCTTATAATTATATATATTGTATAGAATTATTAGAAATTATTTCTTTACAAATTCAAATTAACTACCTAGAATACATACTTTTCCGCTCCTCGTAGCATTTTGAAATGTTGCAACCATAAAAGTAAAATATATAATCAGGTTCATAAATTGCAAAGGAACTACCTTTCCCCTCAAAAAAAAAAAAAAGAAATGGAAATCATATTTCTCCGTGTACCTTTCGGTGCCCTCATCCCTGTTTACATTTTGCGCCACGTTTTGCATTTTGAAAATGCTTCGTTTCCAGAGCATTTCGTGTGCGGAAACGGAAATGTGCTGCTCGTAGCTGCTGACGCGCACTTGAACGGACCCCAAACCGCCCCTGTTCCCCATCCTGATTGGTGTCCCTGCTCCTGCTGCTGCAGCACCTCCTCCTCCTCTGGTGGCCTCCTGGCCAAGCCCACTCATTGGCAGTTGTCGAACGTTGTCGCCTGCATTGGCATCTTGGCATCGCCCCAACCGAACTCAACCCAAAGCCCCCCATTCAGCTGTTATCGCATGCACATATTTTAATGTGCTGCCATTGCATATCCCCAGGCTAACAGCTACAATGGAAAGAAGCATTGCGAAATCCCGAGGGGATTCCATTAACCCACTGTGTGCCAAGGACCTCCGGTTACCGATAAGTAACGACATAAAATGCTTTATTGGATAGTTTGGGGATGGCTTAATATTAGTTACTTAAAGTATTCCTAGCACAAACATAAGATAAATTACTTTAAATGGAATATTAATTACATGAAATTAGTAGAATTTTTTTTAAATTTGTATCGCTTAAAAACAAGTTTAAATTCATTACAGCACTCAATTAAAATTAAATTATTATTATGAAGGCTTTCTTCACACAAAAACTCTAGGTGCCTTTAATGGGTTAACGAACTGGCACTCCAGACATTTGTCGCCTGGTGCGCTTGACTTAAAGGAATCCCCGGATCAGCGACACGTTTGATTTTTACTGGGAATTTCGAGTTGGATTGCTGCGAGTGCGAGTCAATTCATTGGCATGCAGGGACTCCATTGTCAACTCGATGGGGGCGTTTGACTTGTGCCAGTGCAAATTTGGCAACGGGCATGTGACTGGCATGGCAATTGGCCCCCACTCCCAGGGGCCATTACCCCAGCCCGGCCCAGCCCATCCCCCGCTCATCCCCGCTCATCTGGTCCGGTCTTCAGCTTGCGGTGGATGCATCTCCATCTCCATTTGCATTTGCATTTGCACTTCCGACAATAACCACAAAATCGTCAAAATGGCTGCCGATGGGGTTCTTCGCCCCATCAAATCGGATTAATAACGAAATTGATCAAATTGTTGTGCAAACAGCTGAATGCCTTGCCAGCAGCATCTCCACAATGCGGGCTTTAACTCCTCCCGCCTGTCCTGCTCGTCGCCATTGTGCTTATTGTTATCCCAGTTATTGTCCTGGCCCTCAATGTCATGCCCCTCCTGTCACTGTTGTTGTAGTTCCATGGATTCCTGTGAATTTCTGTCTCGACCAGGCTATAATGTCAATGCGACCGCAGGCCAGATGACCCGCCCACATTCGCCCACACCAGTGATCCTGAGTGGGTGTCCTTTTGCGCTGGCATGTTTCTAGCGAATCGCTGAACTTGCGGAAATCTTTATTGCTTTTCAACTCGGACATGGCCTTGTTATTTTTTCCATCGGCAGGCTTCGATTTGAGTTGGAAAACTATAAGGCAGTTCACAAGTTAACAAATGTCCTTGATTGTGGGATTCCCTTGCGTACTTAGGTTTTTATAATTTTACCAATATGCCTAAGACAATTCAACTGACTTCTTTGAACATTGTTTCTTCTATAAGAAGAAGAAAATAGGTAAGGAAAGGTATTCCCTTGTAATGCGGAATGAAACTTAAGGGATAAGCTGCCTCCACCTCCATTGTTTTGCCACTAATTAGAAGCAGCTTTCTAAATAAATGTCGTGTCCTGAAATCCTTTTGAGAATCCGAAACAGTTCTTTTAATCTTCCGCCGCTTTCCCGTTGCTTTGCAGCGCATTAAAGTTTTCGATTTGTTTGCCTGGCTGGGCCAAAGATTTTCCAACAATCAAGTCAAGATTTTCTTCTTGTTTTCCCTTGTCCCTTGTTGTGCGCTTGGCCTTGCCTGGCCCGTGTCCTTTGTGTGTTTGTCTTCCTTTATTTTTTTTTCTGTGCAACTCATTTATTTGTATCTGCAAACAATTAAGTTACTTTCTGTCTGGCCGGCCAGTCGTCGCTGGCATTTCCTTTTTTCCCTCTTATCCCTGAGAGCAAAGTTTTGCGAAACTTAAAAAAAATAATCACAAATATCCAGGCGCACGCACACTGGCAAACGGAAACATACAGAGAAGTTACTCGCTTGTTCAAATGCGATAAGAAAGTTTTTCAATAAATTTTGCACAGCAAGCTACTGGGAAAACTTACTGCCTGAGCAGCAGCAGCACCGCTGCCTGTGTTTTAAGTCTGTAAGCTGGCGCCGACAAAGTCCCCTCGATGTGGCCCATTTTCCTCTGGCTCCCTCCCCTCAGTTCCTCAGATCCCCCCCTATAGCCTCCAATGCTAATGAGATTTCTCGGCTGAAGGTCAGGCAACGGTGCTCATCCCCGTCGCAATCTCTTCGTGTATTTGCTGATGGCGCATTAGCTGCGATTTTGATTTTCAAATGGATGCTCCAAAAGGGTACACACTGGGTCGAACTGGCCAGTGAAACGGCCAGCAATAAATAATAGAGCAAACTGCTAAAACATCGCCTGAGCTGCATACGAAATGAGTTCGAAGCAAAAGAGCTTGGCACTGGAACTCCTTTCTGCCCCTAATACGTTTAAGATGAGACGACAACATGTGCAACGCTTGCCGCCATCGACCTTGTTGACCCGAGCATAAATCTTGTGCCACTCGAACGCCAATGCACTCGCCGCCTGCCGACTACTGCCCTCCCCATGCCCACCCCACTAGATACTCTCCAGCAGGACCTGCTATCCCAGCTTTTTGCGCATTAAGCTCACGTCGTTGGCCGGCTAGTTGGATAGCTGGCAGCGTTTAAGCAGCCTGATTGCCAATAGCAGCAGTTAGCGTGCTCCATCGATGGGGGCAGCAGCAGCAACAGCTGCACAGGCGACACGCTGGTCGAAAGCTCTACCGATCTTAAAGTCCTTAAAAAACATGGTAATCTTAAATCTACTAGTATTTATAGTTTTCAGATAGTGTAGAAACCAAAGTCTGCAAAACTACTTCACATCTATAACTTTTATTATTTACTTGCCGGAGAGATCTTCACTTTAATTATGATATTATTTTTAGGACTTTCATATAAAGTATACCTTATTTTCCTAGGAAGTAACTTTAGCTCGTTTTGGTCGGGTGCTCAGTGCCATTGAACTATCCATTAAATTGTCGTTTGTGCTGACTGGGACCAGCATGTCCTGCTGGCTCTTGGCCACGCCAGTTATCATCGCATCGATGTGCCGGCCACTCCACACTGAATCCGACTGATTCGATGTTGGTTGGCCTGGAGACCGACGACAACGATAGCAACAAGCTGCAACCGCCAGGGGCAGGCGACACAGGAACGTGTGCGTGGCTCAGACAGGGATTTCGAGTTATTTGCCGCAATCTCAGACATAAAGTTAAACATTTCGCTCTTTCCGATGTTGATGCAAGCTCCTCTTACCTCCTACACCTCTTCTCGTCCGCAGAGCATGGGCTTTCCTCTGGTGTCACTGACGCAACGGAATCGCACCTTCGCCGAGCTGGCTTACTTGAAGGGAGACCCCTGTCCCACCGACAACACCACGGAGCTCTCCACGCACATCCTTTTCAACTGTAATATGCGTGCCGGTCGGGTAAGTACACTGCCAGAAAAACACATGATATGCTGCAACTAGTTATTCATAATTTAGAAGCTACTAAAGTCGTTTTCTTACCTTTCAATTAGATATGGTTTGCCATTACTGATTCCAAGAGATATATAAACTAGTCCGTAGATTGTTTCAAAATTTTATTCGTGTAGTCCGTTACGGAAAATTGCACATTCAGGACTTTTTGCAGAAGGAATCGCCATTTGGCAGGGCTTTCTGTGGACATTAACTGACTGCGTGGCAGCATATATGCGATTATTTCATGGCCAGTGGACCCATTTCTGTAGCAAATTGCTGCATGCACCTAATGGCTCCGCCTCCTTGCTCCTCTTCCTTTTTTTAGGGACAGCCCGTGCTGCGTTCGATTGAGGACTGCGCCTACCGCTTCGAGTGGGAGACCAATGTCTTCTGTCCGCCGCACGAGTGCACCTTCAGTGCGGACACCTGCGATCTGGTGCACGACGAGCTGGGTCGTCGTTTCAACTTCAAGAGTGCGCCGTTCACCAAGGATGGCAAGATTGAGGTGAGTCGAGCTGAATGGTCGTCGAATGAGCACTCTAAATTGCACTTTTCCGCCTGCAGATTGACTACAACGCCACGAAGATTTCGGTAAACATTTGCGGAGCGCATCGCAAGGCGATGACGGACTATTCGCAGGCGCTGGTCAACATATTCTTCACACACGAGTCGCCTAATTGCGGTCGGGAAGGTGAGTTTGAGTGTGTGCATTGGGTCCTTTTTATGCAGTCCAGCTAATTCGATTTACATATTCCGGTGCTCTTCAGTCGGCTCAAGGAGCGGGAGAATCCGCGTTGTCGCTAGTCGCTTCCGTTTCCGGTCCCGGTTCCGCTTCCCTTTCCGCTGGCGAAACACGCGCGCATTGCCGCCATTTTGTTTGCCTTGCGTTCGCTCTCCCTTCGTTTTCCCTTGTTTTTGGTATGCTTTTGGCTGTTTTGTGTGAAAACGTAGGAATCGCATTAGATTTGGCGTACAGCCCAATGCACTTTTCGTGCCGGGCACTTCTTGCTGCTTCACCATCACAGCACCATTTCACTTGGATCCTCGCGGCATTTTATCGCGTAATTTTTGTCGCTGGCACTCGTGCTTTTTTTCCACAGCGGCGCCGTTCTTGCAACTGCAACATTTTCGGGCAGCAGTTTGCCTTCCGCCTTAGATTCTTTTTGTTTGTCTGCAAGAAAAGTGCTTGAAATTATACAAGAACAACGAATTATACAAAAAATATCTAGCGAACGAAAAAAACTGTCTGCGAGATAATGCGGTAAAATAATCTTGCTGCACTTGGGAAAATCTCTCTTTTTCTCTGGGGCTTTTCCTGTTTTTTCTATACACTTTTTTTTTTGTTTGGTTGATGTGATACTACTGCATGAATATTTAATGCATGCAGAGCGCAGACAGTTGGATCGCACTGGAGGTGGCTGTTGGGGATTTTTTTTTCTCTGTGGGGGCTTAAGAGGCACGAGGCTTGCTCTGCCGAGATTTCCCCCGAGCCATCGGGGTTAGCTGGCTTGTATTCGCACAATGATTTTTATTCGAGCCATTGCATGGCACTTAAAACTTTGCTATTAAAACAAAAAGTTTTTATTTTGACAAATAAAACTGACGACGATTTAATTATGACACATTTCCATTGTCTGCAGCCCTGGCCGTAAAATGGTATTATTTTAAAACACTGTGTGCCGCACACAAACTGTTTCGCCATTGTGGGACGACAATGCGCAATCTGCAAACGATCAGACAATTTTAATATGCCCAGTGACAGGCGTTGGCAGATACCAGAAATGTGGGTGGCTGCCGGAGGAGGAGGAGGAGGACCATCTCGTCCCTGGCTAGCCGAAATCCCAACGAGTTGTAGATTTTGTGTGGCTTTGCGACCGAAGCTGAAGGCTTTGATTACCCCGCTCCATCCACACTCAAATATATACCCATTTGACCGACAACAGTAGCAGCCTGACCCTCCAGGATTCCAGGACAACCGGCTGGAGCAAAAGCAGGACCAGCAGCAGCAGCAGCAGCTAAAGCTGTGTTGTCGTCTGTGGTGATAATTATTTTTGGCTTTTATGCGATAACTTTGCGGTGTCCAGGCCCAATCCACTTTGCCTAACCCCCTTGTGCTCTATGCTGTATCATTTCAAATTTTGATAAGGATACTCGTACTATGTGTGTTTTTCTTTGTGTTTGTGTGTGTGAGGATGCCTGCCTTTGTCTGGGCCATAAAAGTGGTGAGGCTGACTTTCTGGATCCCTGCTGTGCCGCTGCTTTTGTTCGCCTTTATTAGGGTTAAGATTGTTTTGAATTGAGGGCTACATTTGAACTAATTAGTGCTCTGGAAACTAATGCCCTATTATGCTTACACTCCTTGCAGGCACGATGAACGTCCAGATCCGGCTGATATGCAGCGACCAGACCGAGAGCAGCAGTACCATCTCGAGCGTAAGTACAGAGTATTCTATGTATTCTCCTACCTGGAACGGTTAGCATGTCATCTGGTGCTTATTCTTGGCTCCTCCGAGGATTTCAAAAAGTGTAGCACGCTTTTCAGCGCTGTGCCAAATGCGCATCTAGGAAAGGCAGTGGGAATGGAAACTGTGGGGATATATGGCATGCTATTTCTTTCAATGCTCTATCAAGGGGTATATAGTATATATTACTACATTACAACATTTTTGTTTGAAGCTACTGCGCGCAAAATGAAAATCTAAATGTGGAATGTGTTGCAAATTTGTAGAATTATTAATAAAATTTCGTTGGCCAGCTGCACAGCAAGGGTACTCGAATTCAGGCTACCTGAAGTTATTTTCCTTACCCTTTATTTTTCGGCTGCTTTGTGAATGCGAACAAGAAATCTTGGCAGTCGGTGGGTCCGTTCTCAAAGTCTCGCCACAAGGCACAGAGCTTGGGCTTCAAAGCGAAAATGTTGGAAATATGTGTGCGCAAAAGGGCAACAAGGGACTAACTGACGCAGCAGCAACGCCACCTTAAAAAGTGGGAGGTGGTTTGCATGGGTGGTTGGGCATTCGAGGTCAGGAGCTGCGGGGGAGCTGGGGAGCGGCGGAGCTCAGGGTTCGGAGTGCGGCAGGTATCCTTTGTTATGCTTACCACTTGGCAATCGGCTTTGCCTGTGCATCTTTCTCATTTCAGCCCTTCTCGGCGTGGTTGTGTCCTTTGTCTATTGTCTCTTCATATTTTCTGTTTTTGCGGTTCGCTTTGCATTTCTTGCTTCTTGCCTAATACCTTCCACCAGCTCTTAGCTGCTGGTTGGAGCTTTTGTTTCCCGGGTTCATTCGTGTCGCCCGAGTCTTTGTTGTCATCAGGGGATGCAGGTGCTCCAAAATGGGGGATCAGATGAAGAGATATGCACGCATTGTTCGCACTGTGACCCCTTCGTTTATTGACCAGATGACCCTTGGACTTTGATAGTGGTATTAGCCAGGGATTGCCATGCCAGCAGGCAGACGAGTCGCTTGGTTGGGCCAAATTAAATTACATACCACACATGCCTTTTATGCTGCACCAACAGAGTGCGCACGTGTGTGTGTGTAATAATATAATTAAGTTGCATTCGCCTGCAGCACTTTGACTAATGACCAAGGATCCGACTTTGTTGTGGCTTCTCTGGAAGGCAGCATCATTAGTATGCCGGCCCGACTCTCTTTAAGCTAATTAATAATTGTTTGTTTTGCTTGGGCGACAATTAACCGCAGGTTGCAGAAATATTTTGCCCCATTTCGCCAAGCACAATGCATCGTAATTAGTGGCCCAACTGCAATTGCATTAGCCGCCGTCCGAAAAACGTTTTGCAATTAGTGCTTGAGGTCGCTGCCCTCCTTTCTCCGCCCCAAAAACGCCAAAAACACTCGACGGTCATCGTCACACCGCATTTTAGTCCATTACGCAAAAATTACGCCCGGAGATGCGATGCTGATTGAAAATATTTGCCGGTCCATTTTCTAGGTCGATACGATAGTTGTCGATTTTATGTTTCACTCGACCGGACAGCAGGACCCCATTCCCGGCGTCCTGTTTTGGCTTCGGTTTTGCATTTGTGGCACCAGGCAATTGACCCAAATTTAAACCGGCTGCAAGCTGTTTGCCACCACCGACAAACGTTTCCAAATACCGTCGCCATTGGGGGTCATGTCACAGATGCGGGTTGTCGCCTCTGACACCCCATAGTCCACCTACCACCAGCCACATCCCACATCCCACATCAGATTCCCCACACACCGGATCCCGAATCCCGAATCCCAATGGCCAACCCCCTTTAACCGACTGTCGTCTGCCAACAATCGAACGTAGTTTGGCCTGCCACTCGTGTGCATGTATTATCCGATGATGTTAATTGCTTGACACGCTCTCCGGGATCTTTAATATTTCCATTTCCGAGCTCCGAGTTCCAGACAGCTAATACATCCGACTAATTTCGCTCACTCAACAGGTTAAGCCGAACAAGATGTTCTGGTCAGCTTGGCAGGGAAGTTGAAATGAGGGGAAAAGAAAAGCTAATCGCTGCAAGAGCACAACACGCTTTAATCCTTGAACTGCAAAGCGGAAAATAGCGTTTGCTGCTACACTTTGCGAATAATTTTTCCGTGAAATGCTAAAAATACAAGCTTATAAACAATATTTTGAAATGCAGCAAACTGCTTTGTAGTTACATCCTATTTTATTTGCTTGTTTCCCTTGAGCATTTAAACTTTAATTGATAAATTAGTTTGTGGGTTAGCTTAAAACTTGTTGTTTAAATAGCTGACTCTAGAAATACGATTTCGTTTGCAGTGTATGTGTGCATTTATAGCTAACTGTATATATGCACAACGAAGGACAACTTTTGGGCAGCAACAAAAAGGATCTGTGTACATGGTTCCTGGCACTGCAACTGGCAGCAGCGGCACTGTTGGAAAATTAGCGATTCAATGAAATGGGATTTTAAATGGCTGCAAACTTTTTAATGCGTTGCCCCCTTTCCGCCTCGTTTGTCCCTCGTCCCTGCTCCGGGATCCAACCTCACCACCCACCCACCTAGTCACCCGATTCTCCTCGCGGACATGTTCGTGTCTGGTGCGTCGCCTCGCCGTGACGGGAAAGTTTTAGCCAACTCGCCATTCAGCCAGCCATCCAGCCAGCCAGGCAGCGAGCGTTTTTGCCTTGCCACTTGCAGTTGCCAGTTGCAGTTGCGCCGCAAAAGTTTTTAAATTATGCGCACATTTGCTGTTTCATTTTGCAGTCGCTGGTCGCGCCGGAAATGGTCTTTGGGTGAAAGTGTTACACAGCAGCAAGGGTTTTCCTTTCCTTTCGTTTCGTTTCTTTTTTTTGTCCACCAAGGCAGCAGGATGCCGGCGGAAACAAGCAGCAAGCAGCAAAGCAGTTGTTGCACCACGAATTTGCGCCGGAGTCCAGTCGTATTTTACTTGGAATTTATGCCCCCATACCCATATCAATTTATTTATTTATTTTGTGCCCAGCCCTTAATGAAGAAAGTTTCTAATTACACGAATCCGCTTTCTTGCAGGACCAGCAATGCAATTTGCTTTATGTGCAGCGAACGCCGAGCATCTGCGAGTTCCTTTCCCTCGGCACGACGCAGCAGAATTTTGAAACCAATGGCTCCACGAGCAGTAGCACCAGCAGCAGCACCTCCACCACCACCAGCACCACTACCCAGGCATCGCCAGCGGGTAAGCCAACCAAGGCGGCCACGTCGACAACGACAACAACAGTTGGTCCCGATCCGGCGGCTACTCCCATTGGGCCAACGGCGTCCGTGGGCAGTAAGTGCAGCTGGCCCAAACGGTCTCCTCCCCTTTAATCCGTCACTTATCCGCCCCTTCGTTGTCTCCGCTCTTTTCAGCCATCCTGGGGGCCATTCTCTCGGTGACCTTCTGCGTGACGTGCCTGGGCCTGTTGGCCTTTTCGCCGGCACGGAGGCAGCGCGTCCGCCGCCTCTTCCGGCGCAGCAACTCCGCGGTGCGATACTCCCGGGTAAGTCACCAGAAAATTGATAAATTCCTCAGAGTTTTGTGTGTGCTTAAGCGAAGGGTTTCATTGTTGCAGTTGAATTTTGCAAATACTTTTTCCTAAAATACACATTGCTAAACATTCGAAAACATGTTTTTGAATTCTTCTGTTTATTTTTTTTTTATATTTGCAGGTGCAATCCAATGAGGAGGCCAACCTGCTATTGGAGCCCAATGGGGAGTTCACCGAAAGCGATGACGACATGCTGCTTTAGGTGGGCCCAATCTAAGCCAAGTCGTCGCGGGACGCCTTCTTTGCCATTAGGATGATGGGGGACAGATGGTGGTGGAGCAGGAGCGGGGGTAGCTAGTTAAAGTCGCGAGAGATCCCAAAGTGAGTAACATAGGACACCAAAGAAGACATTACTGAAAACTGGAACTGATTGTGAGCTAAACAAACCAATTGAAAACTAAAGAAAACCGTAGTAGGCAAATAGCGATAAGAGGGGGGCGAACTGCTGATATAAACTGTACAATACGCGTAGGCTACAACGACGACTTACGAAAACCAATTAACGGAACCATATATATACACATTATATATTTTATATACCCTTCGTATGTAAAGGAGAATCCCCAACCTAACCCGTACCTATAGCTATAGTTAAATGCGGCCTGCATTCGCCAGAGAATTGCAAAGGACAATTGCTTAAATCGTATTTTCGCTGACGCCAAAATGTATAACCTGTATAGCGCTGCAGCTTTTTCCTTCCATAAAAAATGTGATTTCATTTTTAACACTTTCGGGTGCAGCTTGTTAGTGGTATTCCCTTGAAACGATTTGTATTTTACTTTAAGGCAATCTGTACTTACATTTATGAGTTGTGTTGTTTTTAGTTCAATAAGGCGAGCCACGGCTGAGTGTACAATTTTAAGTGTATACATAATAAAATCCAAAACAATATATACGAATATCTTACCCTTCTGTTGCCTTGGTTGGGATAAATAATGTACATATCTCAAGGTTTAAATTTTTAAAATATATTTTATTTGCGTTGTATGTGTTTTTCATATACAATTAGATTTAATATACTCATACGCATACAGAGTAGATGAGTGTGTCTGCATAAATCTGTAGGTACCTTAGGTATTACATATAAGAGACAATCTATAGCTTAGACGATATACACATACCATAGTTTAGCTTAATTACATTTACGTATCATAGACGATATTCATTCTGGTTTTTGTATGGATGAAGAGCTAGCCTAATTGTTTGGTAGATGACATGATAATGTGTGTCCACTGAATTATGTCTTCGCGCGGTATGTACTTATTTATATAGCGTCATTTAAATGGGCGTGAGATTACAGTTGATACTAGTGATAGTTGTGTGTAAGGATCTGGATTTGCGTGCGATACACATACTAGTTTTGGAAAAGTACAGAAATCATTATCCAGCTTATGTACAGAGACGGGTTGTGTATGTAATGCAATCGATTATGAATCCTTGGGGTCTATATATCTAGCATACGTACATACATACATACAAAGAAGGCAATTTGTATTTCATTTCGGCTGCTTTTGTTGCGTTTGTTCACACAATTACAGAGTCTATACTACTATTTGGATACGTCGTATGTGTATTGCAAGTGGTTCCACCTAGTTGTAGGCTGCGTTCTAACAAATAATCAGTAGTTAGTTCGAAATAAAGCTCGATTTGTTCAAAATTCAGATTCCCATTTCGTTTGAGATTCTGTTCAAAGGTAAAACATAAATAAAAGTGGTAATTTCAAAAGGTATTTTAGCATTGAGCTATTCTCAGTTTTGTATGCGGCAGCTTGCAATAATCCTAATGTACAAATAATTACTAAATAAATGAGATTTTTATGTCTACAAGAGTCTGCACAGGGTCTATGCTAAGCTTACATATAACACTTAAAACAGAGTGATGTGGTTAAAACTAGCTTGTGTGTTTCCATCTTTCCTCAAACTAAACATTTTTGTTTCATTTTTCGTCAACAAAGGCCACATGAAATATTGAAATTTGAAATTTTCACTTAGTTTTCCTGGAGCTTCTCTACCAGCGCAAGAGATTTAAACCTATAAGGGGGCGACTGTAACTTGACCAAACACGAGGAAATCGATAATATTCTCTAGACTTTTTACATTCAGCTGGGTCCATTCACCGCCGCCTCGTCAGTGGCAGTGTTCTTCTTGGAGGCCTCTCTTTAACGGAACAATAGCTCATCGTCGGGATCGAACTGGAACAGCTCCGCCTTCTCCCAGTCCTATACGTCGCTCTGTTTGGCATTCGTGTTGATGATGAAGGCGCCGTTGATGTGGCCATTACCGTGCGACTTGCCATTGGGTGTGTACAGATTCGTCAGACCGTTCTTGCCGTTGGCAATCATTATGGCCTGATGCGGGGTGACGCCATTTAGCTGCGCTACCAGCGGATTCTTCGTAGCCTCCGCCGGCGGCGTGGTCAACGGCGGCGTCACCGGCGACGGTTTGATCAACTCCAACTTGTCGTCCGTGGAACCCTTCAGCGCTGTCTTTATTAGCGCTCCATTACCGATATTGCCGACGGGTCTGCGATGGGGCAGGGCATATCGCAGCTTATCCCAGAACCACGGGTCGCCCCACTTCAGGTAGGTGTTCATCTTCAGGTAAGCCTTCAGCTCTTCGTCCAGCTTCTCCACATCTCCGATGTCCGAGTAGATGATCACAATAATACGCGAGCGTCCTTCGTTCAGTGCCGATCTGTGCGCCGCCCTGAATTCAAGGCGTGCCCACTCCGATTTGATAAAGTTCTGGCTGAGCACAATAATCGTTCGTCTCGAATCCGCCACGGAGCGCATAATATTCTCGGGAATGTGTCCGCCCACCAGCCAGTCGCGTTCGTGCACACAGAGCTGGAACTTCTGAGGACCATGCTCCAGTTGCGGCACCAAGTAGTCCTCAATGAAGCTCTGGTCCTTGTGCGAGTACGAGATGAAAGCATCGAACTTCTTGTCCTTGTCCACATCCTCCTCCGTGATAAGCCACAGGAGCCGATTGTGAGCATACAGCCAAATTTTGATCTCCGTCTGGTATTTGTAGTACAGTGCCGCCGTAAAACCGGCCAAAAGACCAGTTAAGGCAATCACCACGGCCAGGGCTATGAAAACGCCCTTTTCCGCCGGACAAATATCGTTGGTAGACAGTTCCACCATTCGTGTGGGCACCTCAGCGTCCACGCACATCATTTCATTGCGATCTCCAATCCTTTCGAAATTGTCCTGGGTGAAGAGGAGTAGCGGCTTGGCGGTACAATCACACATCCACGGATTCCCGGACAGCTTCACCGAGCGCCACTTCATGGTCCGATTAAGGAAACCCAGCACGGTGGCGTTCAGCATCTGCAGGTGGTTCCAACTTACGTCCAAATGGGTGAGATTGGTAGGCAGTTGATCCACATCGATGCTGGTTAGATTGTTGCCAGCCAGATGCAGGCTAGTTACACTCTCATAGCCGGGTGTATTGGCCGAAGGAAGCCTGAGCAGTGTGTTGTTCTCCAAGTGGAGTTCCATTAATCGCATGTTCTGATGCAGATTGGGCAAGCGAGGAACATGTGTCAGATTGCCGCTATGGCAGTTGATGACCAGTGCATTGTCGTAGGTACGCACATGGCAGTTGCAGCCGCGCGGACACTTCCTTTCCCGTGGATCATCGGAGAAGTCCAGCGGACAGATGAGCGTCTGCGGTTCCACCTGACGCACTGGAGTACCCTCCAAGGCATTTGGCTGGCTGCAAACCAATCGGTCTGTGCGTAATTTAAACTGTCTGGAATACTGCGGCTTATGGACGCCCCTCACCAGCTGGATAAACCAGAGGATCGTACAGTCGCAGACCAGGGGATTATCGTTAAGATCCACATGCACCAGATTCGTGTAGTCCTCGCCCAAGTGCACATCCTTGGTCAGCGCTATCCTACGTATCTTATTGTGCGTCATGTTCACGTGCAATCTATTCTGCGACAGGAACGCCAGATCCTCGTAGCCCAGCGAGCTAATGTTGTTGTAACTCAAGTCCAGCTCCCTCAACTGGAGCATTGTGTTCTTCCAGTCGTTGTAGACGAATATGATTGAGTTGTTTCGCAGATTAAGGGTCAAAAGGCCGTGCATGTAACCAAACGGGGAGTTGATCTGGGTCTGGAGCATGATGTCCAGCAATGGCTGCTGCAAATCGATGTCGTTGTGATCCAAATGCAGGTGTCGCAGTCCATATGTGCTTATAAAGGCTCTGGAATCGATGGTACGCAGTCGATTTCTGCTCATGACGAGGGTCTCTAGGTTTCCCAGGTTGCTAAATATATCCCTGTAATTAAAAATCAAAGAGGGTCATTAGTTTAAGTAAATATCTTTTTTCTCTGAAAGAATGATAATAGGAGTGTTGGCGATTGCCTGAAACTAAATAGTAAACTATTAAATGTATTTACCCGCTAATGCCGGTGAGCAGGTTATCCTCCAGCCGCAGATCCGTCAAATTGGTGGTATAAGCAAAGAGTGAATCCGGCAGATGTGTCAGCCGGTTGTTGCTCAAGTCTAAGCTAAGCAGGTTCACCTGATGTTCCAGCAAGGTTGCGGGCAGAGTGCTCAGCAGGTTGTCTCCCAGCGAGATGTTGGTGATCTGTGTGGAATGCTCGAAGAGATCACCCGGCAACGATTGCAGATCAGCTCTCAGCCGCAGGATCTTCAGTTCCGGCTGATTGGCAAACAGTCGCGAAGGCAGCGTGGCCAGGGGCACTCGATTGTTCATCAGGCGCACCTCGTTCAGGTGTTTGTTGTGGTCGAATAGGCCCTGCGGCAGGGAACGGAAGAGATTGGCGCTCAGATTGATATCCGTGACATTCGTGAGATGGGCGAAGACGTCGTGCGGCAACTGTTCGATGCCATTATCGTGAATATCTATGCCCAGCACCGAGGTGGCACCTTCGAAGTCGTGTTTAGTGAGGTTGTGCAGTTGATTGCTCCACAAATTGAGCTGCTTCAGCTTGGGCATCTTGCCGAAAATGCCACGCGGCATTTGCCTCAGCTTATTGCTACCGAATTCAATGGACTCCAGGTTCTCCAGATCGTCGAACAAATGCGATGGCATTTCCTCGATATTTGCCCTCAGTTCCAGATGACTCAGATTACGCATATCCGTCAGTAGGTTGGCAGGAATGTGTGTGAGACGGCGGGTGGTGAACCGGAATCGCTTTAGACCGTGCAAACGGTCCAAGTGTTGCCGCGTTATGTTCATGCCCAGGTTGTCGCTCTCGAAGATCAGCGTCGTGGGCGACACTATGCCCAGATAGTCCAGGATACTGGCTATCGGCGTGTAACCGGGCAGCATACACCGTCGCATCTGTACCCTGTCTACCTCACCGATCCGCAACTTCTTCGGCAGCTGCTTGTAGTCCGAGGTATCCGTCAGATTGCACATGATCTGGACGTAGTCATTGGGCTGGATGGTTAGCCTAAACGTGGGATTCTCGGCGTTCGCCGGGCAGATGATTTCGTATTCCGACATAATGGGTGCACACTGACAAAGCCCATCGATGCTCATCTCACTGCACGCATCCCGACCGAAGGATGCCTCAGATCCTGGCCACTGTAGCAGTTGCAGGATCATTACAAGCAATGCCAGCTCGGAAGCGGCCTTTAGTCGACTCATGTTGTCCAAATGGGTTCACTGCAAATGGAGAAATTAAAAGGAATGATTAGAAATGTGTGGCAGTCAATTGGAAAGAATGTGCTGTCATAGAAAATATCATTCCATTCATATTTACTATCCACTTGTGATTAATTATGGGCTAATTATTTTACGAAATTATAACGAAATAACGTACTCAAGGTGATTTTTCCTTTAGTGCACACTCAGTAATTAACTAGAAGAAAACTTTAGCGCATTTATCATTCTCATAGTGACAGACAGAACGGCAAATGCTCGAAATGTAATGAAAAGGCAGCGACTCGGAGGCGGCATTAACATTTACGTAATTATATGAAAGTGGAATAAAACTTGATACAAACATTGCGCCAAATGGAGTAAATTTGGCAAATGTGCTCATTGCACGTCGGTGCGTAGAGTCCTTTGAATTCGGCGGCTTAATCAGGAACGGTTAATTAAGCGCCAGTCAGAATTTTTGACAGACCGTTCAAAATATTTCATTAGCAGCACGCATACGCCGTGTGTGAGCGAGCGGCAAAGGCCGAAAAATGAATTTAATTTAAATGCCAACGTTTGTGGGTCGCAAAATCCGGATGACTCCTGGGCAGAAAAAAAAAAATGGACGTACACACACACAAAGCACCGGACGACACCTAGTGGCAACACAACACTCGTGTATAAATATGGCACGAACGAGCACACACACATCCTTTTCGCTTCTCGGAGTTCGCTTCCTCTGCCATGTTGCATTTCATGGTTGGCTCACCTCGAAACCACGCCCAACTACTGTTCTCCCATCTGCCGGGTATGCCATACGCCATACGCCATACGGCATACCCTGTAATCCCGGCTGCCCTCTACCTCTGTGTGGTGTAATTACGGTCAGGGAGTGTATAAAATTTTGTAAAACGCTCTCCTCATTTCTTCGCCCGTCGACCGACATCCTTTCGTCCTGTTGCTCCATGCGGACAGTGGAGCACTTTACGGTCTTTGTGCATTTAATGAATTTGTCATGCGCTCGAGTGCTGCATAATACGAGATTTTTGCCAAAGCTCTACGAGAACTTGAGCCAGCAGCTCAGCTCAGCTCAGCTCACAGCTCCTCCTCCTTGACGTCCTCTCAATCTGATGGTGACAATTTAATTGTGCCCATTACGTACAATTTGAAAGGAATTCAATTAAAAGTTTTTGGCCTTCTAGCTGTCGCTCGTAAAATCGGCAACTTTAGGCCATACTGCATTCACTGTCAACTGTCCCATTAGCCTAAGAAAGCTGATATAAAAAAAGTCTCGTATTTTGTGCCTCCCCCACAGACGCTTTTGAATGAAATTTTGATAAGGCAATTTAATTATGCGCGCTGTAATTTGATTTTCAAATTGGTGACTTTTCCTCATTAATTAGGACATTTTCCAAGGGTTGGCCCCCGGCTGTGCAGATTATATTGATTTTTGACTTCCCCCACAATCTAAGTTGTGCTTCGTTAAAACGCAAAAGTTGATTAATTTCTGGGCAACCGAAAAATCTGCAACTGTTGGCCATTTTAAATTTCTGCAGCTTACCGATAAGATACTTTGATGGGACAGCAGATAGTTAGTTAGATAGGTAGATAGACAGGTTATTTGTTTTGAAAAGTGTTTGGCTATCGAAATATGGCCAAATGCTAATGCTAATAGTTATTGCAAATTGAAGGCATTGTGTCGGCCAAGTGTTTGCCAGCCATCAGATGGCAGATATCGACCATATTCCCCTTAAGCTATTAGATGGCAAAATAGACACGCTTTGCTGGGCCACAGGAGTTCGGAACTCGACACCTTGTTTTTGCAACGACAAAGGTTTCCTCGTCCTGGCCAACTTCAATTTGGCATTAAACTTTAAGCACTTTTCACCCAATGAGTGGATCTAAACTACATTCGCCCACAGTGTTTTGCCTTTTAAATTTCTTCCTGGCCAAGTCAGTTTGCCAGGCAGTCAGTTTGCCGAGCAAACTGGCTATTGTGTTGCTTCTCTTGCCAAGATTTTAAACATTTATATTCACTTAGGAAAATTACTTTTCGCTTTTATGCCACGCTGGCCGTGTAAATATCCAGAAACGACCTGAGACCTGGAACCAGGCACCTCCTTCAATCCGCATTGATATCCCGAGCGCGTTTTGTTTATGCAATCTAATCTGGGGCGGATTGTGCCCCGTTTTGTTGACATCTCGCCTGGAGCGGAACCATCTCCTCCTGTTCCTGATCCCTCTCCTCAATGTGAAGCACCAACATTTACTCTGGGCAATCAGGCTAGAAGTGTGGCCTTTGCTTGGTAAACTTTTTGGAGACCTGCCAATTAATTGAATCCTGCTCTGGCACCCAATTTAATCCCGCCAGGCAATTAAAAATAATTGCTCATTTCACACACACACACACATGTCGGGAAATTATGAACACACATACCTGCGCAAGCGTTACGCTCGATTTAAAATTTTGTCTTGTTTAATTAGACGCTTCGTGTCGTTAATAAAGGTTAACGAAGTTTTGCCAGAGCGCAGATTTTTCACACATTTTCACACACGGAGCACATCACACAGGATACTGGGGAAACCTCAATACCAGCACGTAGTAACCCATACACACACACACACACACACAGATCCCATGAAGATTCACAGACATTCCAGTTGAGTGCGCATTTTTGCACTCACATGCTCACTTCCGGTATGTAACGGTACTAAATTCATTAGGCACACTAAATTACAACCGCAGGCATGGCACAATGAGGTTGTGTGGGTAGAATTTGAGTTTTGGAGCTCCAAGGAAGCTTCTCGCTTCCACCTCGGATTTTTATTGCTCACCCAAGGAGTACACAATGTAAGCCTTCCCAAGAGGAAACCCTACTTCGGTATGTGAGTGTGTGGGTATGCCCAAGACCGATGTTTAATAGTCGTACCGCCCGCAGGTTGCTCTTGGAAAATTGGCTTTCGGAGGAGGCATCATCCTGCTCAAAAAAGCCACCCAGCCAGGCATTTAATGGTTAAGTTTTCTTAATGCTCGACTGTCGGGATTACGGCAAATGCCAAAGTGTTTAAATGGCGTTGACATATTGTTCGCCCTTTAAATTAATTTTTGCAATATCAAGAGGAAATACGAGCGAAACACTAACACACACACACAAGCACATTACGCCCGTTCATCAATCAACATGACTAATTACTACAATTTCTGCCAAGCGGCAGCAGCAGCCACTCCAAAGCTCCTAAAAAGCAGTAAGCAGTGTAAGGCAGGCAAAAACAAAAAAAGCAGAACAAGTTGTTTAACAATTTCTTATTAAAAACTTACAAATGCTTCAGAAAAGTTCGTACACGCATGTGAAGTACATTCGAGGAGGGAGTTTTAGAGCGGGTGTCCTTCGACCATTTTCCATTTCCCATTTCCCAGCCCCTAGCTGCTAGGAAACCGAAAGTCTGGCCAAGTGCGGTTTTTGTATCCCACTGCACTGGCAATGTTTCATTTTCCCCCATTTTCGATACGAATGTGTGTGTGTGTGTACGAACATACACGTACATATATGTGTGTGCGGC
Source organism: Drosophila simulans (assembly GCF_016746395.2). Lineage (NCBI taxonomy): Eukaryota > Metazoa > Arthropoda > Insecta > Diptera > Drosophilidae > Drosophila > Drosophila simulans. The sequence goes on along the minus strand of NC_052523.2, from coordinate 23,032,832 downwards.
TGCTCGGTTGTTTGCCAAAGGATTTCAATTCCCCCAAAAACTTTTGCAAGTCTTTTGGCCCCATGTTTCTGGTTTTACAGGCATCGCCTCCAACACTTTGGTGAACAGGCAGCCGAGACATGTTTATATAGCCAGCCAGATGGGCCAATGTATTGCCAAACGGGAGCTTTAAGTAAACATCTGTGTACTCCACATCTCAAGATGTTTTTGGGGGCGGCATGTGAAGAGTCTCTAAGCGGGTCTTAATATCACAAAATTGGAAACTGTTCGATTGGCAATGTGGCAGTGCTTTTCTTTCCAATACAATTGAATGAAAGATTGTAGTTCACTAAGTGCATAACAGAAGAATATTATTCGGAAAACAAAAACGCATATAAGTGTGCAAAACTATTAAGGCCACAAAAGAAGTATCTCCCTACTAAATTCATACATATCAGCTATTCTGGTTCAATAAGAGCATTAAGAATGCACAAGACTGAGACACAGCCAAGTGTCTCGACAAATGTTACAATATAATTTACAATGTTAAATGTCAAGTCTGGCATTCTGAGAAACCTTTCATAAATATCCAGTTGCAATTAATACATACTGCTTTGTGCGTAGTGAAAGCCAGTGATAAATGTAGAACATCTTCTTGGAATTGCTCCCAAGCTGCTGCTCCTGAGCTAATTATGCACAAACATAGCAAGGTTCGCAAGGTTAAGACATCCTTCGAATGAATACATTAAGTCCCCTTTCATTATTTATGGCCTACACTTTCCTACTCCTCTGCAGAACTTCAGCCAAAGCGCATCAAAATTCCAGAGGCGAAAGAAGTGCGGACTCGAAGCGAAAGTGCTGGAGCCGCAGTGAATTGAAAATATCTTGAAGCTGCTTATGCTGTAACGCCTTTGCGTTAAGTGCAAACCGCCAAAGGGCGGGATGAGTGTACGAAATGCTGGCATTTAAATTTAAAATTTCTATTAGTAAATGCATCAGCAGAGCAGAGCTCAACTTTGGCGTGGAGGCGAGACCCAAGTGAAGTGAACAAAAAACCAACTTCAAAGTCAGCGACAATGCCAAATCCATAAGACACTCGGATCACTCATTACTCTTGCCAGCTGCACAGCTCACTGAAAGTTCAAGTTACGGCAGACAGCTAAGCAGATGAAAGAAAAGGGGTTAAGACCTGATTTGCGCATTCCAGCCCGAGACCCGAGACTCCCCCATATATATCCCATCGCAAAGGGCCACTGCCTCTTCAGATCTCGTTGAAAGCCCGCTCATTGTCTGCGAAATAGAAAGGCAGTAAGGCGCTGCTGCTGCAGTTTTTTCCCCCAACCCTAGCCCCGTTTTTTTTTGTTTTCTTGGCACAGCGAAGTGAGGAGAAGTCGCCAAGTGAAAGGCTTTGTAATGTCATTTGTCTGTTAATCATGTTGTCGTCCCAAGTTTTGCGCAAAGTTTTAAGCATAATGCGCTCGTGCCCGAGACAAATGCAAAAACTTGTTGAGCCCATGGAAATGGCAGTGGAACAGTGGAAGGAGATGGAGGAGGTGGAGGAGCACCTCTTGGAGCCAACAGAAGAACCAGCAAGCATGCGTGACGCATTCAAGTTTAATAGGCCCCATTCTTGTTGGCCAGGTCGATGACGATAAGACCGTGATGATGATGATGATGATGATGTTTTTGCTGCACCGCCAGTTGTTTGCCGTGTCAGAAAACGCAGAAGCGCCAGTGGTCGATTGTTTACTTTGTGGCTCAGCCTCGCATCCAGCCCAAAGTCACTCAAATGGATACTTTGCGGCTGACTGCTCCACTCCTGCACGCCTCCACTGCTCCCTCGCCCATCGTCCATCACTCACTCCACTTGCTCCTTGGCTCACTTAGCGCACATCCTGTCAGCCCAGGTTGATGTGGCCGTCCGTGTTTAGATTCGGTGGATGGGCAAACATTTAACGTAAATTGATTTCCACTCGCCAGGCGATGACGCACTGCAAACAAGCTCAAGGAGCATGCACGCAAAAACCACATATACTCAAACTTTTTTCTATGCAATATAAATGAATAGGTTTAGACATGTATTAATATTCCAAAATTAATAGCATTATTTTATTGCTTTTTAAAGCTTCCAGATCACAATGTTTCTTTCGGTGTGGAAAGACAATGGCTGGTACATCTCTTCGCCTCTGCCCCGCTTCATCATTCCAGCACCATCAATCTCGCTGGCCAAGTCCACTCTTCCACTCTTGCAACTTGTCATTTCCTTAAGCTTGGGAGTTGCTCAACTAGAGCGCTCTCCTCGGGCGGCTAAGTAAATTTATCTGCAACTTCCACACACGCACAGTCCATCACATAAATAAACAACTCGACGTCGGGCGGAATGGGTTCCGTTCCTCGTTGCTTTACTGTACTGGCTGTTGCCTGCTGGCTGCCGGCTGACGTCGGAATAGAAATAAAATAATAGACACCCAGTCCGCATTCAATTTGGCTTCACCTCCTCGAGCCACTGGCATCGTAAATAAAAATGTCGTCCATTCCACGCTTGGCCAGCGTTCATTTAAACAGCGTTTTATGGGCCCATGCGATGGGGGCTACGTATGGGGATCTAAGTGGCAGGCCCTCATATTGTAAATAATACAGCATAATGCTGGCCAGTCCAACCTATTTTAAGCCAACTATCCAAACCATCCAACCCAGCCGACAATCCGCCCAATGTGGCCAAGTCCGATTGCCAGGGGACGCACGTGTACACTTCAATTACCAATGAGGATGGAGGCACAGCATCTCGTTTCTTGGGGAGAATGAGCGGACAGATTCCTCCTAGCCGCGCAACTACTTATTTTTTCGCTGCATTCAAACTTTGTCGGTCTTTGGGGTCCCTGAGCATTTTTATGCTTTCTTGATTTCTATTTACTCGCCCAGTCGTCTCCATTTATTTGCTGTTGTTCCTGTCCGCGGCTGCTGGCCCCTCATAATTTTCGCTTTGTTTTATTGTATGCAGCTTAATTCGCCGGTGCTCCCCAACTCCCCAATGCCAACTTCCCTCCTGAAATGTAATGTGAGTCACGTTTAAAGTTCTGGAGCCCTAAATGGCATGCTTGCCATGATTATGGCGGTCCAATGTAGCCCACTTATAGGCCGATGCCATATATAGCGCTAATTGTGCACATTTTGCGCTTGTTATAAATAATCGCACACGACCCTGCTGTTTGTTGCCCATTTGAGCTCCGGTTATTGCTTCGTTTGTGGGGTTGTTTGTTCGGTTTAGTTCAATAGGGGGCACCCCGTCATCCTTTTTTTGGCCAGCAGTCGGAGCACCTAAAGTTGTAGCTGCGATAATTAAGACACTTGAGCTAGCAAGTTTCGTTGGTGCCAATTGCTTTTAGCTCGGCGTCGGGAAACTTTAGCACTTCTGTCTTGGAAAGAATCTCTAAGATATTTCAGTAAATAAACATGTTCAAATGTGTGGAAGGGATTTTAGTTGCAAGTAGTTAAATTCATTTATTAAATAAGACAGTGTTTTTTGGAGGCACTCATTAGCTTAATTCATTTTAAATTTTCTGTAGCTGCTTTTGATTTTATATTAAAATTTTATCCAAATTTGCATAGTTTTCTGCTAACAATTCTAGTGAATTTTTGGCGTTGAAAAAAGGTGCAAATACAGAACATATTTCCGCGTGACGCTTCCAAATTCCAGATACAATTGAAAAAAAAAACCAAATAAAATCATACCATGCGAATAGAAATATCTGTGACGGGGCTTAATCCCAATGCAATATTTATTTGTAAGAGCACAGTTTTGTGTGTATATTTGCACTGATTGCTTTATGCAACGACTGCACATAGACGAACGGATGGACGGACAAACCGTCACCACATCCGATGAATGTCCGACTTGGTTTTGCAGTGGCCAGAAAAAAGTATTGATTGCCCTTCATTGTCGGCCGAAAACCGTACGATTTTGGCGCTTTTTGTCCCCATTTTGATTTGGGTTATTTATTGTTACAATATATTTTGTGTTAGTTTGCATGTTTTTTGTGGGACTTCTGGCCTCTGGGGCTGCGCATTAAATATGTATAAATATTGATAGATTTTGGCCTCGCCTTGATTAACATTTAAAATGGACATTTATGTTGATATATTTATATGCTTCACACGCGTTTATAGAGACATTAACATTTATCAACAAAAATTACTGAGAGTGCCGATGCTGCTTAACATAAATTTACCAATAGCCGCGAAAATGCAGGATGTGCTCGCAGGACAATGCCGACCGCAATGGCTATAAATAAAGATTAAAATCTCTGAAACGGTCACAAAAGTGCCTGGCACTTCATTTCAATTTATGTACATAAGTATTCATATATGTATATGCCGATGCACCACACGCATGCATGTATGTGTTGTGGTGATAAATCAAAAATCTCTGCCTACTTTTTGGATGTCATAAGGCTATTTTCCAGGACTCTGTCAGTATTCAGTGCTCCCTGTTTGCATTGTTGCCGCACAATAAATGCAATTTCATGTTTCAATTGCAGGGGTAAAAAAGGGAGATTTAAAGTCACCAGTTATAGCAACAACAACAACCAGGACAACAACAACAACAACAACAACAACAACGGTTGTTGGTGAAATGGAAAATCAAAATGGCGACGACCGAAGTGAAATCATTACGTATACGCAGCGTTGTATTAAAATTCACAGCGTGCCTTGTGATTTTTATGCACGCGCGTTCACTTGGCTCCTTCGCCCCGCATTTTTATGGCCATTAAATCAAAGTACAAATAAAAGAAAGTAAATAAAAATTTCGTTACAGCCTTAATAGATGGCGGGGGTGTGGCGTTGCGTGGCCTTTTGGTTTCAAATGAAAATGAAAATGAAAAGCTGAAATCTTGTCATAAAAATGCGCGAATTCGTAAAGTGCACTTTATGCGCAACGTTTGTGACCAACACTCGAACTTAATGAACGTTCCACGAGGACTCAGTGGAAAGTGCATGAAAAAATGAGTGAGTAAAAAGTGCTGATAGCTGCACAGATAGTGGTTGAATAAAGGTGCTATGTGGTATTCCCTCAAACTTCGCTGGACTCGAAAATTTAAGACTATAAAGGGTAAGCGCTGAAATGGAGCTCTATGATTTCAAAGCAATTAATTACGAGGAGTTCCGTCTGGTAATCACCTCTTAATTATACTTTAATATTTGGAAACAGCAGCTGCCATAAGCACACAAATATTTTGCATAATTGTTGGCGGGAATGACGCGAGAACCAAACCAAAAAATAATGTGATGGTAATTCACATGAAATTTGTACATTTACATATTTTGCGCCATATAGAAAATATTTCAGTTGCAGGAGCAGCCCATCCGCTTGGCTGCATTAATTGGTTTTTCGTTAAAATATATATATATATATATTTTCTGGCTAAGAAGGGCTGATGACGTTGGCATTTTTTGGACAGGGCGGGCGTGCGAGGTGTTGAAACTATGCATCTCGTATGCAAATGCAAATTTAATGAGCTTTAACTCGATGCCATCCATGTGCGGGTGTTAATTTTGAGTCCCTGTGTGTGTGCGATTATAATGCTGGCAAAAATATTTTGTTAATTTTTAATTTTAATTGCAGTCGCTTGTTTGGAACTTTATTTTATTTATTTATTTACGCTGGCGCTGAATTTTGCATAATTATGTACTGGCCGGACTGTCAACATGGCAACATTTTCGAAATGGAAATAAACATTTTATTATTTATTTGTCAAATACAGAGCCGTCGAGTTTGTTTCGCTCGGATTGCAGCTGCATATTTGACGCTTGTGTATTTTTTGTAGATTTTTTTTGCATTTTATTTATTTTTTTTGCTTGCATTTTGGCATTGGTGGGCGTGTGACAGCGCATCAATTAAACTAATTGTGCATTTAAATTGGCAAATTATTGCTCGATCCTTAATCATAAATTATTTATGCAATCAATTTGCATAAAGTCAAATAAGCCGTGCACATTGTGTTTGTCCTTTCACCACGTGGTCGCTGCCGCATTCGGTGGGCAAAATGGTCAAAACGGCCGGACTGGCAAATGCAATTTAAATTTTGTATAGCCGCTTTGCTTATTCTTCGGCTGGGCCAAATACGCCATTGGCCTTCGTGGGTTTTGGCCAACGCTTTTATTTTAATTTGCGGTCAGCAGCCGTTGCATTTGCCGTTGCCTAGCGAAAACCAATTAAGTGGGCTCTAAAGCTCGCGTTTTCTAGCAGCGCGTCCATTTGAAAACCATGCGCGAAATTTAAACATTTTTCACCAATTTTTTGTTTTGCCTCTTGCCGCTTTGGGTTGTCAGTGCTCAACTTTATCGCAGTTTAGCTGCGTTTTTTTTTCATGCCCTCCGCTAACTCTGTCAAAATTTAATTAAATTCTTGGGCTCTTTTTAAGCCGCAGGGTTGCACTCTTAACGCATAATTTGTCTACCAACTCGAAGAGCTACTGTAGTACATGTGCTACAAAAAACATGGCTGTTGCAATATAGTTCAGATGACTTATATGTATTGCTAGAGTGTTGCATACTGCTCGGGGCAAGGTGATTCTTTTTGACAACTTTTTTTTAAGCATATATCCTTTAAAGATTAACTCGTGAGCTCCGTTATAAAACAAATAATATGATATTTACATTAATGCAAGCTTATGTGTTATGAAAAAATAGAAACAAATGTCGTGCGTGACAGCATTTGTTTATATTTTAAGGACCTTCTCACGCTGCCACATCTAGCGCAGAATGAAAAGAATAAAAGTACATTAATAGTGGCCGCTGCCGCGTAAAGCCTTTCAGCCATTTTTTTGTTCTATTCGCCCCGTTTGTTTTTAGACGCCCATAAAAGCGGCGCTGAAAATGTTTTAAAAGTGTTTTTCCTTATGCAACACAGCGGCGACAAAGTGTTTGTGGCGTATACGTATTTTTTCGTGCTCCTCCTGTTGACATTTACAAAAAATAAAAAAAATGGCTGTCACAATGCATTTTCGCATTTTGCATTTCGCAAAAAGAGCGAAGGAGATGGTGTGGCAAGAGATGGCAATAAAAAAGTAACAACAAGTGCCAAGTGTGGGTGTGTAAGTGGGTGTGTGTTTGGTTGTGCGGCTGACAGTGAGTGTGTGAAAAGTTATGAACTCTGTGGTGGGGAAAGTGCTGAAAATTTAGAAGTGTTAGCGCTCTTTTTGGCCATTTTTTTTAGGGTATTACAATGTGCTGCACATTTGTGAAAATAATTGCGTTTTTTATTTCTCTAATTTTTTCCACTTTGTCTATTGTCCGCGGCAGTCCCATATTTATTTAATGCAATTTATTTATATTTGTAGTTCGCTTTATGCTCAATTACACAAAAAACCACAACAAAACAAAAAGGTTAAATGAAAACTGGGCTCCAATTGAATAATAAAATATTTAATGATATATAAATATGGAGTGACCAAAGGATTTTTTATGCTATTTACCGTCTATGCTGGCCGGATATTAATTATAAAATTTGTAATGAATATTTACAAGCAGCGCTAGGCGAGCTGTAATAATATTTATTTTCACTTACCTTGCTCAGAATTGTCTTTGTTGGTTGGAGAAAGGCAGAAGTGTTATCCTTGTATCCTGGCGTCCACTACAGATGCAGCTGCAGCCGGTTGAACATTTTTAATGTATTTTCAAGTAATTTACTGCAACAAAAAGCGTGAAAAATATGCAAATTAGCTGGGTAGGATGTAGGTGAAAGAGTAGGGCATCTTATTAGCATTCCAAATGACTCGTGTGGTGGGGCCATTTCTTCAGAGACTTTTCAACTTTTAGTCTGCTAGACAAGTGGCACACATGTGTGTGTGTGTGAGTGTCATTATGACACTAATTATGTCATACATACGCAGAAGTGGCAAACAAGCCGTGTCCGTGTGTGTTCAAGTGTGTGTTCGGTGTGCACACGACACGTGTGTGTGTGAGCCACTTAAATTTCAACGCATACGTAATGCCTATTCATGAGCGATGTCGCCCCCGTTGCAGCCGCTTAAGGGCGTGGCTGGATGTGTATGCTTAATTTAATTAAGCTGGCTGTTACTTAGAATTTGCAATGCAGCCATAACCGCAAACAATTTGCAAGTCAAGAGCGTATAATGCAGACAAGAGGCGGCCAAAGGATTACGTTGACTGAGTGCTGCTGCAACTTGACATGAATCACTCGCAATGGGTGGCATGGCTTTGGAAAAAATCCGAAAAGTTCCTCGAAAAAGAATATTCAAATTTCTAGAATAATTCTATTCAATTTGCGTTGCATTTCGGGACCAATCGAATGAAATTGGAAAAAGCCAGAAAACAGTTTGAAGAAAATAATTAAGAAATAAGCCCAGATTGCAAATAAATGACAAATTTCAACCGGGTCGAAATGGGAAAGGTCGTGTTCTGTAATTCGTTTATTTCCTGCCTGCCTTTTGCCATTTGCAAAAAAGGGGGAGAAGGGGGAAGAGAAAGGGGCATGGGGAATAAACTTGGCAAATCTACATATTTGAATATATTTCTGGGACTCGACCATAAATAAGGAAGCATCCTTTGTATTTCTTTGTTTATTTTATATGCATGGCCAGCTCCTGCTGACTAAATTCATCAGCTCATCTCCGCCTGTCTGTCGCATTCGTGTGTGTCTGTTATTTGGTTATTTTGTTATTTTATTTTGAGGCCCAAAATTCTCTAATTGCTCGCCGCATACAAATTGCCAGTTATCTAAACTGACAACTTCTCAAGAATTTCTAATTCAATTGCCTTTTTCTGTTCCGGGGTTAGGGACTCGAGCCCAAATTGAATGAATACCAAATATGTGTGCTGTATTTTCGCAAATATTTATTTGACTTTTCATGCTCTTCGCTTCGGACTAATCTTTCGATTTTCTTCATCATTTTACATGGCATGTTTAGCAGAGATTATCGAAACATTTTCCTCGCCACCTCGGCACCTCAGCCAATTTATATTTCTTATGGATCGACAATTGAGCAGATGCACAGTTGGAAAAACAATCAATATATTCCATTTTAGAAAAAACAAGAAATAATCCTAATAGTTCATTTAAGTAACCTGATACAGCATAATATGATATGTGTTTCACAACAACCGATTATGCTATTATTTTCTTTAAACGAATTTTGTGAGTTAAATGTTGCTTTGAACCGTTTGTTACTGTGTAGTCAAGTCTTTAACAGCCATTATCTCTGCGATAAGTTTGTTAAATGGCTGCGATAAATGCAAGCAGTTTGTTATCTACTATCCTACTATCTTGCACCGTGTTTATGGCAGCTATGCGTATATCTTGCTAATTTGCATAGGCTGAAAACCGCAATCCCTGACTGTTGCCACATAATGCTACTGCATTCGTATTCATCCAAGCATGCGGTAACATGCATTCATGCCACCCCAAACTCCCCCATTTCGACTGCCTCTCTGTCTGTCTGTCTGTCAGCTGTGTCTGGCTGCATTTTCATATTGAAAATCACTGAAGTGGCAGACCATTTGCCCCTGCCCCCCGCTGTTCCGCGTTTGTGTGGCAATTTCGGTTCTCTTACTTTGCGAATGAAAGATTATAAAAAATAAAAAACGAGCCGAGCGCATTTTAATTTTAATAGACATGGGCTCGGTAGATCCAAAGCTCTAGCCTTTCTGTGGATGTTTGCATAATGAGGCCTGCTTAGGGCGGCCAGCTCTCAATGGATGTTAATAGAAGTGATGCTTGCTGCTGGCGGAGGCAACATTTTTATTGCCCTGCCATCTTTTTGTTAAATAATGAAATGTGCAAATGTGTTGCCACGTTTGCCAGGCGAACGTGTGCAGCAGCATGCAGCTCATGTGGATGCATGCAGCCGCCGCCCTCCTTTTTTTACATAATTACATCGCAGCAGCTGCTGGAGGAGCTCGCCTTTGTTTTTTGTTTAGTTGCTAATTTATTTGTGTATGCATTTGGGTCTGGCATTCATGCAACTCGCCGGCTCTCTTCTTTTGTTTGAGTTTTTCAGCAATTTGCAGCCTTTGTTCGGCACATTTACTATGTAGAATATAGAATATAAAATGCCGCCGAATGGGTTGTGCATTTGTAATTACTTCAATTGCAATTGCAGCAACTCCCTCTTCTGTATCTTTTACAACACATGTTTCGTGGGCATAATTCGCGCTCGGCTGCACTTAGCCAGTCTGCTGTGCTGTGTTGGAAAAGCCTTTTAAATGTGGCCGAAACGATTCATTGGCCTGCTTTGGTTTCCACAGCACTTTCTAAGCTTCCTCGGTCGCCTTTTTACCAATTCTAGGCAACATGGTTAGCTGAAGTTCTTTATACCGTTGTGGCTCTTTTCCCCCCCTCTTTTTTACCGTTTGTTGCGGCTTCGATTTCCCATTATGCTAAAGGTAGGAAAATGAAAAAGGAAAACTAGTTCTTGTGCGGTGGCTCCCTCGCATTGGGTTTTTCTTTCTTTTCTAATCACGTCTGTTGTTGCTCACCGCAGCCGGCGCATTGAACCAGGAAAGTAGATTTATGCATTGTTCTTGCTGCTGACGTTCTAGGTGTTTTGAGTTGTGGTTGCCGTTGTGCAGCGTGTTAATTACCTTCTTCTACTGCTTCGACGACTGGAAAGTCGATATGGCCATGTTGCTGCTGCCGCTTGTTGGCCAGGAAGCGAGTCGCACGCATTAACCACAACAAAGATCCCTGGGAAGTTGCACGAGAATGAATATGTGCTTCATTTTCCACACGCATAAATCATCTTTTATTAGCATTACCACACGATGGCTTTCCGTAGCCTGGGATTCGGATTTCACAAAAGCCAAAAGCCAAAAAAATATGAAAGAAACGGAGTAAAAACGGAGAATGTTTGACTTCATGCCGCTGGAATTTTATTCTTTATGCTTTGCATGTTCAACTCTAATTGAAATATATGGCTGACCTCAAAAAACTGGAACTCCGAATTGGCTAGGCCATTTCTCACAGCACGCAAAGGATCGTGCAGATATATAGAAATGTAAGTGTAGAATTTATACGAGCACATCACTCTCGGCTGTATTACACTTGACCTTTGGCCAAATAAACTTATTCGTACAAAGGCAGGCAAAGGAGAGCCTTGAAAAAAGTGTGTTTTCTCTTAACCTACTTCCCGAAAACGAAAAAATTACTCAGCCAACTGGGAGAAAAAACCTATCTGAAGGATACAAAAAAATCTTTTCACTTTTGTTGCTCCGTTCTTCGTGTGCCTTTACTTTCCGTTCCGCTTTTTCTTTTTTTTTTGTAATCAACAAAGTTCAACGCTGGCATATAAATATTTGCATGTCCGGGACCAGAAAGGAAGTTTACACAAGAAGAAGAGCGAGCACTTATTATTATATACGAGCATCAACAACAGCTTTAAATTAAAAGTGGCGGCAGCCCGGGAATTGGATGCTGTTCAGTAAGGTCCACTACTGTGGGTTGTTGTGTCAGCTGCCGTTGTCTGGACTTCATTTTATGCGCTGACAATTTCTCATTATTAAAATTACAGCGCCCAGCCAACAGAAGGAAAAGAAACTGCACGATGAACGTGGAAACTTGAAAACAGGATAAGCCAACCAGCAAATACTCTTTAAAAAATTATGTTAAAAATGGTGCCATTAAATGGCAATTTAAAAATGCGACTCAGAAAAAAATGATTCATTTTTTACAAATTAACTAAGCGCTGGTGCGTCAACCTTTATTAAGTTATACAAAAAAATAGGTGTAAAGTAAAATGCAGTGTAAAATTGGATAGTAACATCATTACGAGAAAAATAATTCAGAATTTCATTATATTCTGAGTTCACCAACATCATATCATATAAGTTAAATACCTCTTTCAAGGAAGTTAAAAAGCCGAAAGGAAAATGCCGTTGTGTTAATGTGAAAATAATCACTCCACGCGGCGTCCTGATTTCAGTTGCAGCTTTTTTCTTTGCAGCACTCATCCAATAGTGCGGATCAAATGGCATATATTCCATTGCGATCCGCAGAGGTGTGCTCATTAGTGCTTTTATCTGGCGGATCCTTGCATTCAGATATTCAGATTGATTCGGATGCCGTTCAGTATGCGTTCGTCCTGTCAGCTCCGCGTCATTTCGTTGGCATATTTGTGTTGGCTACATAAATCAGCGGTCGCATGTCATTAACTTGCGATAAATCTGTCATAAACAATGCAACACATAAATTGCCGTCGATGCCAAGTGCGGAATGGGTTGGTAATGGGTTCCATCAGCGACGGAGGCGTGGCACTCATCATCGGGCCAAACAATGTCGAAAATGCAAATCAGACTAGTACACTCTGTGGTGTCTGAGTGAGTGAGTGGGTGGGTGGGTGGTTGAATGGGTGGGTGGGTGTTTTGGTGTTGTGCGGATTGTTTGCTGCTGTTTGCTGGCTGGGGGGTCTTGGCCAAAACGGGATGGGAGGGGCTGGAACTTTTAGCCGCTGTCGCGGAAGCAGCACAGCGGGCGACATTATGATGTTGACGAAACAAAGGCCCGTTTGTTGGCCTCAGTTTGTGCGTTAGCGGTCGATATGCGTTTGCGTGTTAGTTCTCTGGTTATTAAAGCGGCTTTAAATTAATTTCTATCGCTCAAAAACATATAATCCCATTGGCCAGCCTTTGTTTGGCAATCTTTTCGTGGCTTTAATAACTTCATTTTTGTAGCTAGACCATGGGTCTGTACTTAAATTCTCCAAAATAAACACACTGGCCATTGCACTTAACAAATTGCAACGCAGTTAAAATTACAAACTGCAAAGTATTTGGCAACAGCAAATGCAATTTCGTAACAAAAGTCTTTTGCGCCCAACCAAAGGAGCATGGTTTTTAATGGGGGCCATAAACATGCAAGGGCCATTGTGCAGAGGCGTCGGCGAAGGGGGCTCCTTAAACTCACATATCAGATGCTTCGATCTGCAGTTTTACAAAGAGTCATAAGGACTTTATTGGCCCTAAGCACAACTTACATACTAATGATGTCTAGACACCTTGGTCTTCCTTCTTCACGAAACCCCCCTTTGTGTAATCAACGCCCCTGTTTTCAGTTGGCCATACACATCTGTGGAATGACGTGGGCTAAAATGCTTCAATTACAGAGAAGTTGTGCTGGGTGTAAAACTTTGCGGTTTGTTGTTGTTGTTCTCGTTATTTGCTGCTGGCCGCCGGTCGCTGCATTGACATGTAAATGACCTTTAATTGATGGGCTCGAGTGGCTTGATTGAGTGCTAGCGGGGCGTCGAAGGGGGGTTAAGGGGCAGGGGCATAGGGCAGAGGGCAAGGGGTAAGGCGTCCAAAGAACTCGCACATGGTAATTTGCATTTTGAAAATGCCGCAACTTTTGTAACTTTATGTGGTGGCCTTTTCGCCATCGCCATCGGCATCGCCAGCGCCAGCGCCTTCGAGCATGTCCTGTCCAATGTCCTTTCCCTTGATCCTTGGACCCTTCACCTGTTCGGCTGTTTGCCGTTTGCCTGGTTGTCTGTCAGTCTGGCTGGATGGTAAAATATTTATGTTGCTTCCACCCAACTGATTGCGGCGAAAAAGCGCAGCTCGGCGAAATGAGAATTTATCGCAAACACATAAAAAACGGCTACCCAAAACGAAGTAAGTGTGTGTGTGTGTGCACATGTATGAGTGTGTACGTGTGTGTTAATGGGTTTTTCGTGTCCGTGTATTTGGGAGTACGGGGGAAATGGTCTTCCGTCTCTGTCGCGCGCCTGCACTTCCGCCGGAAGTTTGCATGTTCCTATATCATTCGCAAGAATCTGAAGCGCGCTTAAAAAAGCTGAAAGGCAAACGCAGTCACTGCCGCGTTGTTCTCACTCACTCTCTCTGTCTTTTATTTTTTGCCCCCAAAAGGTTACCTCCATTATAGCTCTTTATTTATGATCCAGGTTAACACATACAGGGTCATGTGTGTGCAATGTGTGTGTGTGTGTGTGTTGCTAACGGTAATTGCGGTGTCCGCCATCGCTTGGCCCGCTGGCCCTCAAAGTCGATAACATGTCATTTGAGCGTCGCTAATGTCTTCATTTATTTTTAGCATGCCGCGCCTCGCTGCTCCGCCAGTCAACTGCCGTCTATTTTGGCCTGGCCCAAACGAGCTGTTTGTTTAGATAAAAGTTTGCTTTCGGCTTCCACCCCTCCTCATCATCTCCCCCAAGCGCCTTTTTCCTCGAGCTCCCCATTCCAGGTCCTGCCCCTCCAATCCGTGTGTGCCGGCCATAATTGGACACGAGTTCGGGGCTTGTTTACACATGCATTTTATAGACGCTTTAAACGTGCCAATTTTGTGGGGCTCTCGCTGCGTTTTAACCGATTCGGGGTTAATGTGCTAGTGGAAATCGCCCAAGTGGAGCTGGTCAATTTCCCCGAAACTCCAAGGCGCAACTTTGGGAAGAGGCGAGAAATTGGATGGTTAAGTACACAGAGCAAAAATGTAATGCTCGATTTTGAAAGTTAAATTTAAATCTATATTAGGTTTCACTGTACAAGCCTTGTGAAAAATATCTTTGCTTCGCGATAAATGAGTATAATTTTTCAAAAATTAGTATTGTTGCCATTAGAGCATTTCATTTGGCATTCTGAACAGCACCCAGTGCTAGATGCGAGTTCCAAGTTTTTGCCCAACCACGGACAATTGTCACGCACACAGAAATATGCTTGGGAAAGTGGCCAAAATGGAGGCTCACGCAATGACCACGTCCGCACTCGTCCGCAGTCATCCGCTTTTGGCCGGCATAATGAAGAATGGCTTCTGAACGTTTTAATGCCACATAAGTCCTTTCGGCCAAGCCGAAAACGGTCTTTTGACGGGAGCAGCTCAAACTTGGCTAATTTCTCAATCAACGAATGGCGCTCTAATTGCGCATTAGGGCGAAAGAGTAGCGGTGGGGCACTTGATGGAGCTGGAAGCCATTTGAGAAGTAATCAAAAATCCCCATCAAAGTTGTGTAAGTTTGCCAAGTTCTGCGGAATATATATACATATATATATATATAAATGGTCGCTGTATTTTTTGTTAGTAACCCAACCGCTTATGCAGGAATCCATAAAAAGTAACTCAACTCGCATGCAAATAAAGGATTGTGGGGGCTGAATGGGCGCAAGGAGCAGCGGAAAACGGAAGGGCGAAGAAACTCGTGAATGGCACAAAAGATGCGCCACCCCAAAAACCCAAGCCCAGCAGGCAGTCACTTAACCCCTTGCGACAACTCCTTCTAGCATTTTCCTCACTCAACTCCGCAAGCCGCAGTAATGACAGTTCAAAAGGGCAACAAAGTACTAAAAATAGTGGAAATTACCGCAGGATATTCAAATTTCCACATTTGCGGAGAGGTAAGGAAAGCGAAAAGCACATGCATATATGTACATACATATGTGGGAGTGTGCTGCACATCGCATGCCATGCAAGTTGCGCCATTATAAACCTCGACTCCAACTGAACTAAAGAAAGTGGCGGAAAGTGCTTTCTGTATTGGCCAACAGTTTCTGGGATCCACAGACAGGACTCGGGCACTGCTCCCGCCTGGCAGTGCTGTTTTTTTTGGCCTTTGGCATGTGGCAGCGATAAGAATCGAATCCTTTTTGCATTGCATGTTAACACATGCAAATTGAAATGTCTAAATCATGCACTCACACACTGGCAAACGGTGAAAAACGCGCTGGCAATGAACGCGAAAAACACGGGCGAAGAATTTCGAGGCGAGGGATATGCAGAAATATCTTAAATTGCATTTTAATTGCTACCCCAAAGCTTTGCCAGCACTTGAGTGGCTAAAGGAGTGTCCGATAACAATCGAGTCTAATATATTTTGACGTGCTAGCAGCTCGCATTAGACCGAAGGAGGTTTGCAGAAAAATACTGAAGGGTTGAGTTCCAGTTGATTAAAAGTAGATTCTTGTACCCATTCGAAAAGCTACCATTTGTAAGTTCCATTATATGCAGAAGCGTAATTTGGTAAATATTGAGGTTGAACCTCCTGTAAAACCCGAACCTACGCCACTGGCCACCGTGAAAATAGCTTAGGCAACATTTAGTGGCTTTTGTGGCTTACCAACACCGAGCCATGTAAAACGCTGCGCGAATGAAATGAAATACTTGCGGTATCGGCCACACTAAAACCCTGTACTGAGCCCACTCCACATCGCACATTTTACAACACACCCAGCCATTCACCAGGCGTCACTCCCCCGATGCAGGCATATAATTAATTATTGTCGCAACATCATTAATCAGGCTATGCCAGGACATCGTTTATATCCACTCGCCCCGTCTCTGTCATGTTCCGATTGTCTGTCCTTGTCGTCCTTGTTTATTTATCTGTTGACGTCGCTCTGTGTGTGTAAGTGTCTGTGGCAGATTATGGTCACACTGCGAGTAAACCTCAAACAAGCACTTAAACGCATAGAGTGGGCCAAAAGCGGGCCACAGCGAGTTAACCAACTGACTGATGACTGTCGTCATGTGCGTGCGACCTTTACCCACTGCCAACTATTCGACACCCAACCCCAAACCTCTTCCACCCACTTTTTTTGGGGGGCAGGAAATGAAAAATGATATTTTTAATATGCAGGTTTGAATGACAAGAACAGTGAGTAAAAGTGTCAAACTGGCTAATGCCGTTTCAGGGGCATTTAGATTTCGGGATTGCAAGGATTAACAAGTTAAGCGGCATTACGGCATTGCCGCCTGGCACATTAATTTATTTACAGGCAACATTAAGCACTGTCTATAGGTTAATTAAAATTATTGAAATCGCACGTCGCTCTTGAAGTACGGCGGCTGTGTGGTCATTATGAAAATTAATTGGTTGAAACCCAATTGAAAGCATTTGATAATAAATACTGAAAATATGCAAAAAGAAATTGTCCACATTATCGTTTTTATCATTATCATTATTATTACTATTATTATTATGGCCATCTTTTTGGAGCGCCACTCCATTAACATAACGATAATGGCGATTCTGGCGCTGCTGCCTTTGTTGTTGATGATGATGTTGACAATGCCTCTGGTTTCTGGTTTCTCTGCTGCGCTGCACTGCGCTGCGGCTGTTTAACTCTGCACTTTGGCATTAAGTATTTAATTGCCGGCTGCATTTACCAATAATTTTACACAAAGGACTACGCGACACGGCCGATTAATTAAGAAGAATATGCATAGTCACAGACAAAAGGATATGCGCGCATGCCGGCGGCCACAAATACAAATATATAAAAATTAATGAAATGTTGTGTTTATACAAATGATAAAATATTTATTAATTCGTTGCCGCGACACATGTCAACACCTGTTTCGCACGGACGACGCAGGGGCGTGGTCCTTTTTGGACGCTGGGCGTAACTGTAATTGTTTCTCAACAGGCTGTCGCAGGACATGTACGTGACAGGCGACGTCAAATGGGGAATGGGTGATTGGGTGATTGGGAGCTTGGAGGCCCCAAGAGGTGGTAGGAAAAATCAATTTCCCTGCTGACCAAAGCCAGACATAAATATTTCATAAAATCAAAAATAAGGCTCGGACCGCAGAGAATGAATGGTAGTGGCTGAGGTACTGGAGAATGAAAGACAAACAATTTGCCGTACTGGTATATATAAAAAAAGAGAAAGGGCACAAGGACTCCGACGAGAAGGTCCTGCATCCCTGGCAAAAGTTATTATTAAAATGATGACCGGAGGAAAATGGGGTGAACGTCGAGCGAGTGCGAAAGCAATTGAAAATCAGCGCATAGCCAAACGAAATAAAAACCCATAAAATCGGATTTCCAATATCGACAAACAGATAGATGGACAAGTCAGGCTGTGCACACACTTGATACGCAGGATGGTCTGCCGCAGACAGTCGCAGGACTCGTGGCTCCTGAAAGCCAGGAGGAGCTTCCTTTTGCATTTTCTCTCGGAATTGCATTTCATTTTGAGTTGTTTATCGATGGAAACGCAGCGGCGACGCCTTCGGCTCCTTCGCCATCCTTTGCCATCCTTTTTCGCCGGCAATCGGAATATGGACCGTAAATCATTGAGAATTGCTCCGGTTGGCACGGCAGTCCAACCCACAATATCCTCGAGTAATTTATGTGCGTGGAGGCGGCGTAACCCGCCCGCCATAAGTGTAATAATAATAATGGCTTAATGATTATGTTTGTCATAAGCGGCCCTGGCAGTCGGATTACGTTTTATGAAGTGCCGCAGGTCAGGCTTTGGAGCCCCAGGATTTGTCAACACCCCTTTCAATCTGGCATGCTTGCGTTTCATAAAGAATAAATTTATGTGGCCTCGGGATCATTTGCAGGAAGTCCTCCTGCCCCTCCCACATAGCACCCCCACCTCCTGTATTTCGATCAATAATTTCTATCAGGGGGGATGGGTGTTGTTGGGTTTGCTTGAATCTCTGGCCATTGCCTGATTTTATCCTGTTTATTTGCGTGCGGAAATGAACACATGAAGGCATACAAATAGCAAACATAGAAACGCAATTACGCCCACTTCCTGCGTGAGCTTGGGTAGCCATAAGTTGGTTTTTATGCCACCCTCGCATTTGGGCTTAATAAATGCTTAACGCACTGCGCCGTGCCGATTGCTCGATCGACAAATCATCGGGTAAGAGGGAAAAGCCCATAAAAGAAATGTCATAATACATATTACAAATATAATAAAGTGCCCGAGGACCCGAGCACACGCATCGCTGGCAGAGTAAACAATTGTTTGCTGATGATGGAACCACCATCTCCTCCTCCTCCTGTCTGTCCTCCTGCTTATTTTCCCCCGACCCGGCTGAAACAGCTTAGCAACGCAACTGACAATCACAACAGCTTAGAGGGCCAACTGCCACAGCCAGACGTTGCCTCGAGTGGAGCTAAAACGATGCTTAAATATAACTGCCGGGAAAAAATATGCGGAATGCCAGCTCCCGCTGATGAGCTTTCCTGCGACAACGCGGCGTATGTGTGATGCGTATACGTAATTTGTTATCATCGCCACCGCTGGCTGCCAGATTCAGGATAATAATTTCTGCCTGTCGTCTGTTTAATATTTTTCGCGCCTAATGAAAAATACTGGGCGTCTGCTTTGGGGGTCTATGAACTGCTAAACCCTCTTTCCCTAGGGCTATGTATCATTTGTCACACACACACCCACACACACACACACATACACACACGCGATTATGCGACATTTCCTTTTTTATTAAGGCTTCCATTTATTTTTTGTGTACGTGTGAGCCTGGGCTTCCTAATGCGTGGCCAGGATCTGCAGCTTTTAGCAGTTGGCTGGGTGCTGATAGCAGATAAGCATTTGATGAGCTTTAATGCCAAATTGGAATAAGGCAACATACAAAAGCAGCTTAAAATAATGCCAACCAATTAGCGTGTTTATCTGCTTAAATAACAAACCCCGTAAACTTAACGTGTTGACCATTTTGCGGTGTTCAGCTTATGAAAAACTCAACAAAAATATGCTTTATATATGAATACAAATTAAAGTTTCATTTGCATCAGCCATTCTAGTAACGCGCAACTTCTGCGAATTGCATTTCAGCGGTTTTACAAACTTTTGTTGCGCAACGCGTGAGGAAAAGTTATGCGTAAATAAAGGATATAAAATTCACATGCGACTCGCTGAATGAAAGCAAAAAAAAAAGAAAAACTTTTCCATCCAGAGAGAAAAAATGTTGGATGCGAAAGAATTGAGAACGTCGGTATGTACGGCATAAATACAAGCCACTGTGAAATAAATATTCCCCGAAAACTTTTGACATGCAGCCATGAATAAAATGTATTTGTTTTTAATACCCATCAGGCACAAAGAACGATATGAACATAGTCGTAAGGGGGGCGCGGGGATTTCAGACTGATAGTCAGAGCAACTCAGTTGCACATGGCAGCAGCCACTTCTTATCTGCCTTTATTCAGTTTAAATGAATATCAAAGAGTGATTTTACATCCGTGTACAGAAAGCGAGTACACAATAATGATAAAGAACATTTAACCGATATTTATGGAATCAAACATGGGTTTATCGGTAAAGAATGATGAATCAAAGGCTTCTATTGAATTCAATTGGACACAAATAAACATATATTTTTGAAGGTCAAAGAGCACTCGTTTTTTTGTTGTCCGATGGCTTTAGTCTTTTAATAAAAATAATTGATAAGAAATAAGTGATGGCTTTTCATCGAATTCTAAAGAAACGTTTAAGATACAAGCAAATACCGAGAAGTGTAATTCTGTAATTTTTCTTGTTTACACAACATGCAATTTTAGTTTTGCTCCAAGGCTATTGAGAATCTTCTTTAAAGAATATAAAACAAGTTAAAATTAAATTATCTAGCCTAGATCCCATTTACATGAGCGAGTGGAATAGATTCGAGAAATAATTCTAAATTATGTTGACATTTTAATTGAAAATTCCTTTTGAAATGCAAATAGAAAATCCAAAGAGAGACCAAATTCAATTGCCAAACCAAAAGCAAATCCGCCCCCATCCAAAAAATCTAAGTCATGTGAGCTGTTGCTTGGGCATGGCGTATGTTTTTGAATAAATATGAAGTCGAGCTTGAAATTGAGCTGGCAAAATGGTAAAGAGAATTGGGGGAGAGCAAAAAAGGTTGAATGTAACGTAATAAGGCAGAATTAATAATTTAAAATATAAATTGCCACAAGAGCACATGAGATATTTTAACCACAAGCAATTTAAATATTAAATGAGAATGAGAAATGTAAAGGAGAACAGTTGGGGCAGTTGCATAGCCACCAACCAGCAGCCGCAAAACTTGGAATCCGAAACCTTGGAACGTAACTTCCGTCTGTTCCGTCCGTTGCCGATGTTTGTGTAGCCATTTCCGCATCCTCATTTCATTTTCTACTCTGCTGCTGTTGCCTCCTCCTTCTGTGCGGGTGAGTGTGTGTGTGAGCACGTCAAGTCAAATAAATTTAATAACGCATACACACATACGGCATAAAAACAAACCGACGTATGGAGTTACGCATACGCCACGTGGAGCGGCGGCAGCGGGGATGTGGCCATGCCATGCCATGCCTCTAAGGATGCGCATCAGCGAACCGCAGTGGCGGCGTCTGATAACAATGCAAATTAACACGGCGTATGCGCAATATTTGTTTGCCACAGCCGTGTGCTCCGCATTTTGCCTTAAACCTTAGCATATTATTTTGCGCGAGTCTTCGTCCGAACGAGCACGCTTTACACTTTAAAGCTCGCTGGTAAATTTCTGGTAAATACACACATACTGCCACACATGCCAGCGGTGTATATCTGGCCTGCATCGATTTTTACTGCCGTTTCGAGCCCAATTTTTTTTGTGGACGGCTATTTTACGAGCCACTCACATGCCAGCTGGCGCACACACAGTATATACATATATACATATACGTATTACACATCATTTCGCCTGCGACGATGCGTAAATTATGCTCTAAAGACAAGAGAAGCAATTTGGGGAATTATCAGCGCAGCCATTAACTTTCGATAACTGCCCGAAAAAAATGTTTGAACAAATCGCTTTCTAAATGCCTGCTCAAGTCAAACTTTTGACGGAAGAGAAAAACTGGCAGCTCGAAATCAAGAATCATTTTCGGAAATGATTCATTGAAAACAAGTGAAGATTATACATACATACATATTTTATGATTTTATCTCCTCATTTTGAAATATTTTAAAGTACTCATATAGCACTGAACTATAACTCAGCTTAGATAATCTAGCATCTTCATCTTGGATATTTGTTTCATGCTAATGAGCCACTCTTCTTTTTGCAATTATCAGCCGTCTATGGATTATTAATTAAAGAAGTGCCACTCGAAATGAACAATCTGCTGCGAAAGCTAAAACCCCAGTGAAACCAGAAGAGCCACCCCACTCATGAGAATTGGTACTCGTTTATTAACTGCCATCCAGCCAGCTAGAGCCACACTCGAATTCGCTTGGTTTTTGCGGCTTGCCAGATCATTAATTTTTGGGGAGTGTCAAAAGCGAGAAGCGCGCATTGTATTACATCAAAGGCTCGGGTGGATATCGCATTTTAAGCCATGCGGCTGTTGCGAGTCCCTGCGAATTGGAAAGCCATCAATTATGGCCCCAAAGTCAATTCAATGTAATCCAGCCAGCTGGCGCATCTTAATCGTGGCTCGTCGTCATCGTCATCGTCGCAGTCGTAGTAGTCGTCTCAATTGCTAAATCATGGAGGCGAACTCCAGTTTGCCAACTGGATTGCTTAGTTATGCATGCACATACGAGTATATGTGTGTGTCATCATGAATATGCGAATGTGATAGCGAGTTGCGCCAATCAACTGTGGCTCGAATACAAGCTGAATCTGAATCCGAATCCGAATCTGAAGCTGCGAATCCAGTGAGTCGCCGGCAATTGTCTGTGCAATTTGGTGCACAACAAGCGCAAACAATTGTGGGAAAGGTTATTCAAAAGTCATGCGACTACCGCCGCCTGGGAAAATGTAACGAAACCCCAAAGCGCCGAAACAAACAACCAAACGGGCAAAAGCCATGCTTTCACGTACCAAAGAGCTACAAATTTATTAGCGACTTTTTGCCACAACTCGATGTCGCATCCTTTCACTTTGCCAGTTGACCCCTTCTGACTTTTACCTCCCCACCAGTTGGGGTTTCTGTGTCATAATCAATAATTAAAGTCGCCTGCGGACTGATCAAGACAGACAAAGTGTTTGGTTTTGGGGTAATGCGCTGGGCAACCATAAATATAAAGTCACGTGAAATGGGTTTTTATGCGCAAGTGCAGATACGTTTTCAGATGCGGATGCAGATAGAAACAGAGATACAATCTGTGAATCGTTCGTGTGTGCGGCCATATGTGGTGCAAATATTTCATTCATGACGCTTGTAAATCTTCTTTTGATTGCACTTAATACTTGTCACACAGCACGGCGCAAAAAAGAGATTCCTAGCAAAGGCATTCCGCACACAGAAAATACCCAGGAGCTGGAGCTGCTCAGCATCCACCACATTGGCAGCACAAAAAAAGCCAGCCAGCAAGCAAACTAACAAGAAAAACTGCCAACGGTAGGAAGAAAATCATAATAATCCAACATGTTTGCATTCAAATTGAGAATTTCTCATATGCTCCACCTGAATGGGAACACGTATGTATATGCCTTTGAATGTGTGCGTTAGTCTGCCTCCGCGCTTGTGTGCGTATTTGTGCACAGAGAGAAAATTTAGGAATATTATATTTTTTAATATTCGGGCAACAGGCAAATATTTAAGTTACTTCGATTCAAGATATTGCCTTAAATTTAAATATTTGAGAACATTCAATCTCAAAATAACATTTAAATGTTGGCTAAATGAGACTTCGCAATTTTTCCATCTGTAAGTGAGTAAGTATTTCTATCTCTGCTGGGAAATCTCATTTCATTTGTGCACCATGCAAACAGCCTTCTCACACACGAAGGTACACGCAAGGCTGTCGTATTCGCCTTTCAGCTCTGCCAGTTAAAAATCATGTTTTCAATGCGAAAGATTTTGGCTATCAGCAAAACACGGCCGCAGGATACAGATCCGGATCCTTGTTGCCCGGAATGAGAGACACCTTTTACCGCAATTTATCGTTCGCTGAATCTTAAATCCCCTTTATCACACTCGTACACACACATGCAAACAGTCGGTCGAGGGAATGTGTTTGCCATCCATGTCGCTGTGCGTTGGTATGGCGATTCTTTGGCATTATCCTTGGCGGCCTCGCGTTGTAAAACCAGAATTATGCTTTTTTATTGAAAGTGAATGAAGCATAGAGGGTGCTCGGTAAAAAACAAACAAGTCAAGGTGCGCGAAATATGCACACCATATAGATTTTAATCTCGGAATTTATATTTGCCTCGTTTGAGAGGCATGGTAAAAAGGTGAGCATGGAGGGAGTATTGAAAAGGTCCCAAGTGACTGGGCACAAAAGAATGCAGGAATCCGAGAGGCCTCCGCCGGTCTCCATTTACTTGGTTATCAGGGAAAATCTTGAAAACTTATTACCAGATACTTGAAGGGTCTCTCGCAGCTAATAAAAGCCAACTTCTCGTTCTGTGTCAGCTGCCCGCCAACTTATTATTCGCTTGTCCTTACCGCCCGCCACAAGAGTGCCAAAAAAGCATAAAAAAAGTGCCAAGATGTCGGAAAGGACTCTCATCCCCTCATTCTTGTAATATTCAAAGTGTCCTGTTAACGCTTTTCAAGATAAACTTTTCAAATCTACAAATTGGTTTCGCCTCTAACCGCAAGAAAAAGATTGCCGAGCCTTTCCAACTCGAAGGCTGACAAATCTCTGGCCCCAAAACGCACATACGCACCAAAGCAAATTTCACGCCAGGGCCAAAGGCAATGTGAAGTCAAGTCAACTGCGGGAAAAAGAAAAGTACGAAGAAAGTTGGTAGAGATGGTACACGAAATTGGGAGAGGGCCAAGGCAATGGCAAACGAAGGCAAAATCAAGTATAACACAGGCAAAACGTGGGGCTAACAACGCTAATACCCCAGGAAAATCCCAGCGAACAGCGGGGTAAACTTTCACAATCTCCAGATCCTTCGGCTCTACCCATTCCTTGTTCGATCCCACTCCACTGCCATTCACTACCAACCATTCTCGACCCTTTGCGACAAACAAATCCAGCCAACAACTTTTGCGAAAAACTTTATGCATTTCACTGCTGATGATGAAAACAAGGGCTACACGAAAAAAAGCGAAGTGAAGTGAAGAGCAGGAAAAAACAAACGTAATTCCCGCATTTTCTTGATTTTAAAATTTACGAACGGCACCAGCGGAAAATAAGAAAACGGTTTGCTCCAAGGAGCCAGGACACATGTCCATCCCATCCGCCCGAGGCTGATGCAGAGGGATTCGGTGCGGATGGAGCGATGGAGCGATAACTTTTTGATGTTTTATGGCTGTCAAGTTGTTCTGTCGCCATGTCAAAATTTTATTATAAATTCCCACCAACAACCCCACCCACCCATTTTGGCCTCCTTCTGGCCCGCATCTTCTTGCTTAGCTCGCTTGCCAGCGTCATTGATTTGCATAAAAACGTTAACAAATATTTTCCATTTTATTATGGCAAGTGGGACCCGAAAAAAAATGATAACAAAGCGCGGGCCAAGCTGCAAAGAACCGACAGACAGCGGTGAAATTCAATATGTTTTGTCTTCAGTTTTTGTTTCTCGGCGGTAAAAAGGATGCAGATGAGACTGCTGACTGAAGGGAGGGCCTCGAATGGGTAGTACCTCTTAGAAAATAATCCAAATCTGACAGATGTAATATAATAATTCTCTCCCTGGGGTCTCCTAAAGTCAACCTGCATTTTTAGGAATATTTAATACTATCGATACTGAACGAAGTTTAAACAAAGTAACCAGCACACTCGTTGCCTGCAGGATACCGAAAAGAATAATAAAAAGCTATTCTTAAAAAATGAAACCTGCAGCAGTGTTAACCCTTAAATGTAAACTCCAACAGCAAGTTTCAGGACCCGGGGTCCTGAACGCAAGGGTATTCCATACATCAAAAACTGTAGCTGCCTTTGGGGCGCAAACAAGACAAACAAGTCGCTTTCGTTTTTATTGTTGTTGCTGCTGGGCTGCTGCCGCTTGGTAAATATTAAAAATACATGTAAAATTCAATTTCTTGGCCTGGGCATGGGTATGTGCTTATGTTTGTTGACTCGCGGCTGCTTGTCGCAAATAAAATCTACATGAAAAGCAAAAAGGAAAGGACTCCTAAGGGGTCCTCAAACCCAGCAGCCCGCCTCCTGCGTCCTGCGTCCTTTGACACTTTTGCTCCAGCAAGCTCAATATAAATAAATAAAATTCTTTGCGGCTGTTTTGCGGTGTTGTCGGCTGGCACCAAAAACCGCTGCTGGAAAATTAATTGAAAATGCTTTCGCTTTAAATAAATTTTCAAGCCAGATCGCGCTCTGCCCCCCTCCCACCAAGAAAAAAAAAAGGAATCGAGGCAAAAAGTAAAAGCAATTTCAATTATACGAAGAAGTCATTGAAAATAGGAAGAAAAAAAAGAAAGGCGCAATAATAAGACACAAAATCAATGACTGTATTTGATTGAATCAAATGTGTGCCGTTGTGTGCTGCAATTAAGGCGATCTAAGGATAAATAAGCCGGAGTGAAAAAGGGCCAGTCTGGGCCTCCAAGTCCCAGTTGCCCCTGGCTTTTGAAGATGTCGTCTCGCTTGGAGTAGGTACTATATATATATATATATATGTATGTACGTACTTATTTACAATCAACTGCGCTAAATTGGGCTACAACTTTTTAAAATGCCATACATCTTCGGCTCGAATCGGCGCAATTCGATTTTGGGCGAGAAATCCTGGGAAACAAACGCTTAATTTAATTTATTTTGCGCAATTTTCCAATGCTGTGCTGGCTCAGCACGAACGGCTGCTCATTAATTTTGTTTTATTTCATTTTATTGGCGCATCAATCGACAGAAGGGGCGCGCGCTCGAGAATCCCAATTTGAGACTCCACTGAAAGTCAGCAACTTTGTTGTTTTTTTCTTCTTTTGGCTTGCTATTTAGTGTTAAATTTTATGCAATTCACGTTTCACGTTTTCCATGTTTCCCGCTCGAATGAGCCGCCCGAAATGCCCGCCCATTGCTCATTATCGTTGTCATCATCTGGGAAAATCTTTTCATTTCCCGGTCGCCCCTCGATGATAATTGAAATTGAACAATTCTAATCGATATTCTGTTGAGGCGTGAAATTTCAGCATTGCCTCTGCATCCTCATGAAATCGCCTTAACTTGGCTTATCTGCTTATCTGGCCAGCCGCAACAACAAAAGGCGCTTCCAGCTCCATGAAAGAAATGAATGTCAGAGGAAGTTTTTAGCCGGCAAACATTTGAATGTAGTGCTCGGGGCGCACTGAATGTTAATTCGCAACAACCAGAGTTAGCCAGTCAGAGTTGGCCCATATGTATGAGCCCAGGGGGATTTAGATGGCGCATTTAAATAATACTTGAAAAGCTTTTTAAATATTCATTTATATTTATGCACTTATCCTCCGGCCAAAGCCTGCTAAACATGCCCCCGGTTGACAGGTCGAATTTGTGTGGGAAAGTTTTCGTTCGTTTCCAGCCTTATGCTTCAGTTCTCATAAATAGAGCGATTGCAGACAATTGAAAAGCGATAAACAAAGCAAATACAATTCGTTTGAACAGGCAGGAAACGACCCAACTTCAAAATAAATCCTTGGATACTCACTCAAAGGAGGTTCAAATAAAAAATGCTCTGAAGTTCGGATGCTTAAAGCTGCTCAGTGCTTCTGCTTACCTGCAAATATATATATAGAAAAAAAAGGAAGAATATAATCTACTGGATTAGAACAAGCTCGCTTGATGGATTGTGTGAATGCATTTGCCAGGGACAGCTCAAATTGCCAAGTTTCCCACAGGACCGACATAATTGATCAATATTTAGCATGGCAGCGCGTCAGTGTCGACAGGCAAAGTGCCAGACATGCAAACAGGTCATCAGGGTGACTTGGGCGGGCTGACACGGATAAGACCGATTGGGGGATAGGCCAGGACCCCAGAACCCCAGGACCCCAGGACCCCAAAGAACTCCCAGTTTAAGGGGCCTTTGCCTGGGTAAACTATTTCGCATAATTGGTTGCCGCTTCTAATTGCTTTCTGACAAAATATCTCTCTTAGTGTGTATGTGTTTAGAACTCAAACAGCGAATTCGTCATTATCTTTTAATTAATTTTCTCGACCAAACGATGAAAGTTTTCTCCAGAGCTTCATTTTCTTTTGCCAGCCTTCTGTTTTTCTCGTTTTTTTTGTTTTTCGTTTTGGTTTTTTGTTTGCCGGTCTTCGGTCCTGTTTTCATGACAAACACACAGCCAAAGGACAGCAATAAGCATTGCTTTATTTATCTTGTGTCTGCTTTTAGTTTTGGCCTCTGACAGTTTTCATGAAAACAGAATTTTCCTTTTCATTTTGCTGCTGCTTGGCAAAATAATTACAAAACGAAAAGCTGCTGCTGCTTCTACTGCTGCTGCTGCTGCCACAGCGCACTGATGTCGACATGAAAAGTCTTATTTGTCAAATGGCTCAGAGCCCAAAATTGGACTCGTCTGTTTGCCGGTGGCAATGGCGAAGAAGGAAGAAATCACATCCCACTTCTTCTTCGGCTTAAGCGGCTTACGTGGAAATCTCAGCTGCGAGGCACTGCTGGGCCAGATTCCCACGCTAGGTTCCCTCCTCGATTAACATAATCGAGGTAGATCCGATCCATCAGTAAATTGGTTGGCCACAAAATCGCATTAAGTAGACCCCCATTTTGCCCCGTCCACTTTATCGCGCTAACTAAATTATTGGAAAATGCATTCCTCGCGAGCTTTTCACGGCGCATGCGCAGCCGCATCAAAGGTGTTGCCACAACGCGGCAATCACGACGAGTCCAATCGAAGAAGACCCCGTTATGTGTGAGCAAGCCACAGGCATTTCCTACTGGCATTTGTGTAAGCCAGGCTCAAAGTACAGTGCGTTTCGTTATAATAGGTATTTTGAAGAAGTTACATGTTTATGAAAAAACAATAAACAACGTTTGCTTTTCCACTGATTTTATATACATTTGTTTAACCCTTTTGCAAATAATATTTGTACTTTCTCCGCTTTTATTACCACATTATTTGTGTTTTCGCTTCACAATTTTTGTATAAAGCCACTTGCTGTGCGCCTCCGCTTGCCTCAACAATGCGTGACGCACTGTATGGTGTCTTGTAATATATTTTCGAGTTTCAATTTGGGGTCTTGACTTTAGCTGCGCTTATTTCTGTTGCGGCGGCGTCTCTCAGACTTACTTGTCAGTTTTAATAACTCGCCTGTTGCGAGGCAGATAGGCGTACCATACACCATCATCATCATCGTCATCATCATGGGCGGGAGCCACAGAAGTTATGATTTTAAGCTGCAGGTTCATTAAACTTTCTGTGCTGACTGGGCCATAAATTAGGCAGGCATACATATGTGTGTATACAGAGAATATCAATAATGTTCTCTGGCCCTTCAGGTTTATGGGCCATTAAAAAGTATGACTATGGTTATGCCTCTGGACGGACAGTGGCTGTTCAGACACTTGTGATATAATATCTACGCTGGCTTGTTCATAATTAATGCGCAGTGTCCTAATAATAACAGTAATTAATGTGTACTGGAATGCTAGATTCGGCATCTGAAATCAATATTAAATGGGGGCCCCTTGTGAAGTTAAGGTCTGCCCACGCGACTCGATTAAAAATTAAGCACTGTCCCCACAAACAGATTTCTACCATTCGCAGAGAGGGAGAAAGACTGGGAAAGACCCGAAAGATAGCGGGGACAACGTAAAAAAAAGAATCAAAATCAATTTTATGTTTATGACACTCTGCTTTTTACGACCTCTTATGTGGATCCACACAGCGGGCAGCTTAAAACATGCAAGACTCCAGCTCAGATTTGGCTTCGTGTCTGGGTTTTGTGTTTTTAGTTCTGATTGTGTGGTGGCATTATCATTGACTTCCATCTAAGAGGCGGCCTGGATTTATACATACATACATATATTTGGTATTCCCATTTGTGCATATGTATGTGTCCAGGGCCAGGGTCCACAAAAATGGGCACAAAAAAAAAAGAAGAAAAAACTGTCATATGTTGATTTTAATGGCGTCAATCTGTGCAAACAGTCGGACATTTCGCTCCTGTCTGGCCCATTTGCCCCATCTGCCCCGTCTCTGTTTGCATTTATAATTTGTTTGTGTATTGATTTACATGTACGCTGGCCATCAGTCTTGCTCCGATTTTGCTGGATGAAGTGAATTGTTTATAGAGCCTGCATAAAAATTGCAGACATGCCGATACCATGCCCCCTACCATCCCGTGTCTGCAACATATTGACACATTTCAGTCCGCGACTGATTGCTATATAATTCCGACTGTCCCCACCAATTGCAGTTTGGACATGGACGTGGATACGGATTGTATCCATGTGTGTATGTGTGTGTCTGCGTGGCGGGCGTCTCATTAGGAATGCAAATGTTAGTCCTTGTCCGCCCTTAATGTGCTATTAAATTTTCAAGCGATATGCCATTGATGTAAATTCGAGGGGCTGGCTCCTGACATTTTCGGTTATTGGGGATCATGTCAAGGCGAAATATGTATGTGTGTGTGTTCAAACATTTTCCCAGGCCGAATGGCCGGATATCAATCATTAACGTTGGCAGGAGTCGCAGCCGAAGTCCCTTTAATTGCAGACCATCCACGCAAAGTGTTGAGTGTTGGCCCTTGGGAGTGGCGTTATCAGGGCATCTTGGCCATCTAAGTACATTTTCGACTTATCGGTGACTTTAATCTAGAGACGTCTTCAAGGGTACTACCAAGGGTGCTCGGCGAGGCATGATGACTCGATCGCCTTTTACTGGCACCTACGAAAAAAAACGTGTCTTCCTGTTCTTATTGTTGCGTGGGCATTTCTTATCAGTGAATGCCCATCAATGGAAAAGCGTAGGTTTTCCCATTTTCCCAATCCATTATCTTTCACTTTGAGTTCGTGTTCGTTCCATTCTTAAAGCTAAATCAAGCGTTGGACATTCACCATTTGAGGTATTTTATAATATCTGGCCCAAATCGTTGCTGACTTACTGTTCTTCGGCTTGCCTTTGCCCGCTTTTCTGAGCATTAAAATTAGCTTAAATTTTAATTATAGCCAAGTGCCCATTTGGGCTCGCTGGCCCACTAATGAAGTTCAAATATTCGTAGCATTTTTTTTTTATATTTTTCGGGCCAAACTCCAGATCAAAACCTGAGCCAGAACATTTTATGCTAATGACAAATGCTTTTATCTCGGCCAGAACAAAGCGGGCCAAAAAGAAAAGGAGGATGAAAAACGGAAAATTATAAGCAGAAATTGTTGGCAACCTGCTGCTGATGCTGATGCTTATGCCGCTGCTGTTGCTTTTCCTTTTCCAGCTGGGTGGCAGGAGTTTTCCCGACTTTCCACCCCACCACTGACCCTAATCATTGTGCCGGACTGACCCGCCAAGTTGGTGAAAAGCTGCAGATCGGGGACCGTGAAAATTACACCGCCTTTCCCCCGCCGTCGCAATGAGGTTACAAATATTACATGCCAGGTGGGTGGGTGTTTTTGGGTGACTAAATTTATGCATTTTTTTCTATGCGGCTTTAATTAAATTTCTCTTTTTCGGTATGTTTATTATTTTTTTTTTGAATTTTTCCCTGCCGTTTTCTGTGGCCGCTAATTTCCACGTTTAGGCGCGTCTAATGTTTCCCCTGCTGTGGTCGTGTTTCTTTATTCAAATGAGAAAATATGTGGCAGTGTCACAGGTGAGGAGAAGTAAGGCCTAATTGGCCCTGCCACACGGGGTTTATTATATCAACATTTACTCGGCTTCATTTGCTATGTCTCATTCTCGTTCCCATTCTGGCGCCATCTGTTTGATTATGGAAATCGATTAGCCAAGTCCATCTAATGAACTAGACCAGAGCACAGGACACGGATCAGAAAACATGTCGCGACCGAAAACTTCATGAGGGAAAACTCCTGCACGCAGGTAGGGCCAAAAAAAAAGTGAGAACATAAAGGGCACTAGGACGGGGACAAACAATGGAGAGATAACCCAAAGATAGACAGACAGTGGAAAATTAATGAGATTTTTCGTTTGTGCAGCTGATGAAGGCATTAGGGTGAAAGCAAGTGCAACGACTTCATTTCCCTCCCTCCACCGAGAGAATGTCGCAGTGGGGAACTTATGGTTCTTCCTCCCTTCACGATTTTATGGTCAGCTGAAGCAATAAAATTGAAATTAATTAATTGAATGCAACGCAATAAGCCCGGTGACTGGCCAGGCAGGTCTATCTCAGTTCAATCTGATTGGAGAGTAAAAAACCTCACACGTCGAAATCACACGAAAAGAAATGGGATGTTCAAAAAAACAGGTGATAACAATAGGGTAATTAATATATTAAGCTATACTCTTAAATGATATAATACAATCTTGTTTATTTTAGGAATACTCGATGAATCTATTATGGATAGTACCTTTTTAATAACAGATCTTAAAGATACAATCTTGTTTTTTTCCGTGCATTTGTCTCCCATTTACGTCACGGATCTGGTTTGACTTTGGGTTTAACCGCCCGCTGATCTGCGATCGGGAGAGTAAGACATATGTTGGATCGATCGTAACGCTCTTCGCAGCTTAGCAGGCTGACTCATTGCGCTGAGCGGACCGCAAGTCATAGAAACGCTGAAAGCCGACGTGCTAATTATCAACACAAGTCGCCAATAACGAAGAGTGAAATAGCAGAAAGCTAAAAAACACTTGGCAGATGTAAAAACCAAAGCGGAGTCAGCTTTGAATATTGTTTTTCTGCTATTTCGCTTATCAACCGAGTGGACAAACGCCCTCAATACTGCGAGGGGGAAAAATAAAGCAAACGACTAAAAAAGCGAGTACAATGAATCTTAAATGAGTCTCTCATTGTGCAGAAATATTTATAACAAACGTGTATGTATGACAATTCATTTTGGGCAACTTTTACCGCCTGCAGTTGAACGAGTGGCGGCGGTTTGGCCATAACAATAACGGAGCCACAATTACAGCTACTTTCTAACGTGGCCAAGACGAAAGACCCAAGCGGGAGCATCTTGAACGTTTGCAGTTTGCCGTTTTCCACTTCATTTTTTTCGTTCACTTCTTTTTTTTTTTTTGGCAGAAGTTAAGTAGACTGTTAAATGACTTCCGCAGTTTTACCTTCACAGACGAAGACTCACATTTTTTTTTCATCAGCTTGCCGCCATTGTTATAGCCGCTTTGAAAGCTTCTTTGCCTTTGATCTGGGCCAAAGAGGAAAAATCTTAACCCAAATCCAAAGTACAGTTATTCGAAAAAGCCGCAGGCGAAAGGAGCTCAATGGCAGAATGTTTAGTATCGGAAAAAATATACAATCAATATTGATATATATTGTATAATTATTGTTAAAACAGCATTGTTCTTGAATTCAGGATGTGCTGCTTCTGAGCGATAAGCGTTGAACTTTTGATAATCTTGGGGTTTTCAAAATTGTTCATATTAGTATGTAGCAAGTGCTCAAGGGCTGTCAACTAAGAAGAGATTTATGGAGATGGGAAAATCAAGAAGAATCATGAATGAATTTAAAACATTAGTGCAAGTTTATCATAGGGTCAGGCGGGATTTTTGATTTTAATAGTAGAATTTTTACCATAATTGGTACGAATGAGACGATTCTTATCACTTGCTTCTTTTCATATTTTGTTTTGCTGTTTCTAATCAACAACTTATCAGCTTTTGACGCTCAGGTTGGTAAATCCTAACTTTAAGTGATTTCGGAAATTTCGGGTTTGTTAGAAGAAGTACTTTTGAATGAAACGTAATGACTGTATGTTATTCAATCTTCGGTCCGGGTAGTCCATGCCAAATCAATGATACCTCAAACATATATCATTGGAACTTATCCCGAATCTTGAATTTCATTTCCCTTTGTTCAGCACACTCAACCGATGAGTTTTGTATAAATTTGCGTAATTTAATACAACAATGGCAATCAGTATATTTCCCACTATCAAAACCAACTAAAAACCACCAGCCCTTCTGCTGCATGGAATATCCAGATAACAGGAAATTTTGTTTACTCTCCATCGAAGGGTTCTATAAATAGTTGGCTAAATCACGTTCGTTTAATTGCACAAAGCCGAACTGCAGCATTACCCTGGAATTCCCACCTTAAATACAAATAAAAGTCCCCGCAATGAAAACCTGTTGAACGAAGCTCTCTTTGGTAGTAAATAAACTTTTGTTGTGTCTGATTGTTTTTTTCGATTCCAAACTGGTTTTTGGCCAAAATTTTGAGTGTTAATATGCTGGCTCGTGAGCTTTGGGCCAAGTGCGTGTGGCTTTGTTTTCTTTTTTTCATTTTTTTTCGTTCATGGGTTGGCCAAAACGCAAAGCACACCCCAAGGCCGAAGAGCACTTGCTGCTGCACTGCAGCATTTTGCACATTTCCCTGGAAAGTGCCGAGGAAAACCACGGAAATTGTGGACAACAAGAGTGTGACACACACAAGCACTGGGGAAAATTGTGCAACGGTAACAACTGCTGTAACTGTTATTTACAATTTGCACAGGAAAAAAATACGGTTTACGCTGAGTACTAGTAGTTTAAAGTTATTGATAAACAAATTCAAAGATGTTTACAAATATTTTTCAGCTTATTATATGTACTTTAAATTGATTTTATCTTTCTGCAGTCAAAATGTACACAAAATGTCAACCAATTGCCCGATGAGCCATCAATTAGGTACATTTTGTTTTCTGTGCAATTATAGGCGAATTGGACTGATCAGCGAGTGGGACAGAGATAGCCGAGCTTAGAGCGCGCCAAGCGAAGCTTAGCACAAAGCGAAATCGAATGGGAGATAACGAGACAGAGCGAGATGGCACGGTTCAAAGTGTAATAACTGAACAAGGAGACGTAAATACTTACCGTTTTAATACGTGTTTTATTAAATGTGAGGTTAGCTACTCCGCTGCGATCTCTTGTGCAAATATTAATATTTATTTGGCTTTTCTTAAGCTGCCACAAACAAACACGCACTGGCACTGTTGTTTAGCTTCTCTGTTCGCGCTTGTTCGCACTTTGAAGCCGCGATTTTTCGCGTTATTTTTTTTGGTTAAATGCTTGCTACACTTTCACACATTTGCATTTAATTGCGCCTTGTGTTTCTTGTTTTTATGGATTTTGTACTGCGTTGCGTTGCTCTTAACTTGGCTTATTCGCATCGGTTGCCAAATCGCTGGCCATAAAACGAGACAAACAAAAGCGGCCCACAACACACGAACCCGCGACTCTGGCTGGGAAAATCAAAAATCCAACTGCTACAAGCGCGACAAGCGTGCGTTCACGTCGGCGATTCGAAACAAACTGAACTCGACTCGAAAAGAAAGAAGAACTGAGAGCTGAAGAGCTGGTAGTGCGCTTTGTGTGGAGGGAAAGACGAGAGAGTGACTGAGTCGGAGAGAAGATACCCTTTGCTCAATATAGAAAACATTAATTACTTAAATATGTAATCACAATATTTATGTTTTATATCTTAAATTATATTAATTTTGTCACTTTCTTAAACTCCGGTTCGTTAATACATTTTAAATTATTTAATGGTAATTTAAGAAAGTAAGATCGAAATATTTTCCTATTAATAACATAATATTTTGTTACTTTTTTTTAACATTAAACAACATCAGGAGTTATTTGTATACAGCTGTTTGGTTTTATACATTATCAGCTTAATATAAATAAACATGAGGAAAAAATGCTAGTCTCGAAACATTTGGATATTTTTGACGTACCGATAAGAGTTGTTATTTAAAATAAAACAGTTTCTGTAGCAAAAGCATAATGTGATAATATGAGAAATCGGGAATTCTGTTGGATTTAATGTAAGTTGACTAGGATTTTTCTAAAAAATAAAATTCTCTCCTTGACTTATGTGTGACAAACGACATATTTAGTCGAGCAGTTCCTTCTACCCCACAAATACCGTTCGTAGGTACAGATGCGAGGGAGAAAAAGAGAGAGACACACGAATTATCTTCGTGTCTGTGGTCGTTGCACTATAAAAAAATCGCATGCGATAAAAGTCATGCGAGAGAGGAATACAGTTGAAATACAGGTACTTCGTATAAGAGTATAAGAGAAAGTGGTAGAGGAAGAGAGAAGAGAGCCTTCTACTGTTTTGTTTTCATTTTTGGGGGAAAAGCCGGCAGTTGTTGTTGGCCAGTAGTTCTCAGTTCTTGTTAGCCAAGTTTAACCGGTTAACTTCAAAGTCTAAGCATCTCTCAGGCAGCATACGTAATAACAGTGATTGTGGATTTATTAGTTGATTAGTCCCTCTCTGAGTAAAATGTAAAATGTAATTGCCAGCACGTAGCAGACTGATTGTTGTTGTTGTTGTTGTGTGCCAATTAAAAGCACACTTCCATAACATCTCCCCTCTCGCTCTGCCGCTTGCGACTCAAATGAAGTGGAAGTGCGTTCTGCTAATGCGGAACAAGGATGGGACATAGCTCCCGGGGGAGCAGCGTGTGAAGTGCGACAGGGACGGGCAATGGGAAATGCAAATGGAAATCGTATCCCTCTGCAACTGTGTTTTCTGTAATTATGCACGGCGTTCGGAAAATAAGGACATGCTTATGAATAATCTTTGAATTCATGTACAATTTTCATAGTCATCTTGTTTTGATTCCATTTCCCAATAGGTAATTATCTGAAGTCTATGGAATTTAATTAAAATTGTTGAAATATTATAAAAAAATGTAATGCTTATTACTGAGTTACCACCAGAATTTTCAAGGATTAAAAATATTTTCCTTCAACAAAGCAACGAAAATATGGATAAGCTTAATACGCAACATTATGACTACATCTCGCCGCACAGTTGCATTAATATACACATTTGCCACACTGCCCGTGTTTTTCATTTGAAATACCTAGGATTTGCTGTAAATATCTTAGATATTACCGAAATATGCGCATGTAATTCTGACCGAGAGGAAATTCCAGCAATTTCCCATTCAATGTGCCCACATGGGAAAACCCAGCGCACAGGAGATTTATTCCTCATTTGCCTTGTTTGATGGTAGCTGCAAAATTTCACTTTGAATTGTGCCGAAAATTTAATTTGATTTCATTTTCATCAGTGGGGACGCACATAAATAGTGCAACAAATGAAATTTGTACGTGCCACAGATGCTGGAGGAACGAAAGGCAGGCCCACATGTGTTTCAGGTCCAGATTTGTGACCATTTGTGCGTGGTTGGCCACGACACGCAGAGCCATAAATTTCGGATTCTCAATAAACTAATGGCAATTGGTATCCGAAAGATACATTCTATATACATATCCCTACACACATTCACACACACGTACACACTCATTCTGGCCCGTCTGCGTTATTAGTTTTTCTGTTTCTTTTCCTTTCGCTCGTCGCTCTTTTCAATCCGTGTGACACTTTTATCACACACGTTCGACTCATCAAAAAGTTAACGACGATAATGACAAACATTTCAAAAGCAAACACTCTGCGGCATGCAACCAGATCCATTTTCCCCAGCCGGGAGATAAATATCTAGCATATAATGCCCGGCCTTGTTGTTGTTGCGGGGCAAACACCTTAATTAACTTTTTTCATGAACATCTTGGCTTGGAACCCGGCTCCCCCTCCTCTTGCCCCTCGATTCGGTCTAACTTGGCTTATTTATTAGGGTTATTTGCTCAACGAGTGGTGGTCTTGTGTGTGCGTGAGTGAGACGTCCTTTCACACACAAGAACACACACTTGCTATCTCGCATGGGTAACTACCTGCTCATTTTCACCTGAGTACGTGTTAATTTTGTATATTTATCTTTCTGTTTCCCGAGCTGCCCGATCTGAGCGCTGCCAAATAGAAAGATTGTATAAATTTCATCGCAAGCGGGCACCCAAAACAAGGGCAGTCCGAATTCCAATTAACAGCTGGCAGCTTCTTTGGCCCAAAAGCCGAAATAATAAAACGCAAAGACATAACCCGGCAGAAACAAAAGTTTCAGCTCCGGCAATGAAATTGTATCTGACACGTTCAACTTTGACGTTGACTTTGGCTTTTCCTCAGTACTGCGCCCGAGTTTTTCCCCCATCGCTCCCTTTCCTCTGACAACGTGGGAAATGCAAATGGCAAGACGGAGAAGTTACCAAGTTTTGGACAAACACTCATGCACATGCCGAGAGGAACAAACAAAGGCTTGGAGCAAACCCATAAGGGAAAAAACACTGCGAGAAAGCGGGTATCTTATATATGCATATCTTATAGATATCTTATAGATACATATATGCGTGGCATTTAGCTATCTTTTAGAATCATATTTAAATACTAATACTAATACTAATATTTAAATTATTAATATTGTATCTATCTATCTGCTACTATCCTAAAAATGCACAAATTAAATTTTGCCAGTGAATATTTAGTTTCCACTTGTATCCGCATTGTATACTTTGCTTTGAACTCGCTTTGTTTCATTTTCAGCCCCACCCCCGCCCACTTTGGGCCTGCCCTTCCCCTTTCCCTTCCCCTTTCCCTTTCCGTTTTCCCATTTCGGCGTTATTGTTATTTCATATTTTGTCTATTTTGTTTTTTGTTTATCCCATGGCTGTCAGCTTCCTTCGATATTTGATATGATTTTGTGTGAGTTTCGTTCGGTTCGTCGGCTACCGTTGGTTTTTGTTTTCCTCGAGGAGGCGTTGAAATATGCATATGAGCCGCATTTCCGAGTCTCAAGTGGCAGCGATGCATTTGCTGCAGCGGCACATGCGCAACATATGTGAATGTTGCATTAGCAGTTTGCAGTTGCAGTTGCAGTTGCACTCTTAATTTGCAAATGCAGCTTGGCCGGAAGTTGGCGCATCTCTGAGCCGCTTGAGCAGATTCCAGATGCCGCATTCCCCCACCAGAGATACTTTCGCAAATGTAAAAATAGTTTTGCACCAGCAGATGCAAATTATGGGATAAATGAAGCGCGCTGCCGATGGTTCCAGTTCCTGGAGATCTGCCTGCAACTGGTTGCAAGTGGACGTGATATCATTGCAACTAGTTATTATTATTAGCTAGGCGGCAGGGCTTATCGCATTTCTGGTTTCTGCTATCGAAATCAAATATTTCGAACTGGTTTAGGTTGCAACGCATAGGCATAAACATCCTGTCGCGTGGCTTTCACACTCCAAGTGATTAAGGTATTTTCCGATGCCTAATTGAAGCTTCCGCCGGTGGCAAAGATCGCGTTGCATAGCATAAACATTGTAGACAGACATCTAAAGGAATTGTAATTTATACGTAAATTTATTAATTCAAATTGCGTTGGGAAGAGTTGCCTGCCTTGCCGCCTCCGGACTGAAAATAAACACATTCTGGCCCGGAATGGGGCGCATGGGGCACTAGCCATTGTGAGCGCGTGATCTGGAGATACCCAGAAGCGGATTTGACTCCACAAATCCACGTTGACATAATTTGCGCCACATGTGTGCGCAACACGCAGCGGAGAACAGAGCGTGGCTCCTTTTTGGACTAAAGTTAAAAATAAAAATCCGTTTTAAACACGTGCGTGGTGGAGTCTTCGTCGAATGGGGAGCAGTCTTGCAACGCCAGACAACAACTTCCACTTTGACTGACAATTAATTTCAATTGCGCATTCGCGTTAATCGCTCTTACAAAAACGAAAAAAAATAGGGAAACTTCGTTGATACTACACACTCCCTCAATTATATGAATTTTCTCGGGCTTTTCCCAGTGTGTCGCCTTCTGCTGCTGCTCCTGCTGCTGGAGGAGATTAAAAATATAAGTGACAGCGCAACGTTGATGGGGGATTTCCCGAAAGGAAAATGTCAAGTTCAAGAGTCATTACAGCTGGCTAGATGGAGTAGAACAATACAGAGCAGACGGAACTTGGAGGCCCACAGATGCGAGTGGATCGAGTGGATTATTTTTGACGTTTATGAAGGCTCTAATTGATTTAAGGGAGCGCAACGCATTACGGCATATTCATTCCGAATTTATGTATTTATATTTTTTCGGTGGGGCACGTGGTGGTGGTGGGTTGCTGGCGGCTTATCAGCGGTGCGGCGGCTCAAATTGAATTAAGTGCACTGGACGCGTTGCCATCACGTGCAACAACGGGGCCTCGGAAAAGGTGATCCTGGTGAAGGCAGGATGTTTGCAGTTGCTTTTCCGATGTCCTTTTTCGCCGCTTGTTGTTTGCACTTTTCAGCCTTTCCTTTCCATTTCGCTGCCTTCTTTATTTTCCCCCGCACGTCGACGACCTCGCACGTTCCGCGGTAAAGTCACGTATTTTCCAGGTAATTTACGTTGGCGAAACTGTTGCCACCAATATTTCTGGCCATGCTGGCCGTTGATTTTAGCCGCGTCTTCATCGGGGCGATGTTGTTGCACTCATTCCCGCTCCCCGTGTGCATGAAATGCGTTTTTTGGCCTTTGTACGTGAGCGAGGTCCCTTTTGCCCCGTCCGCTTATTGTTTTCTTCACTCCATCCACTGCTTCTACACTCCTGCCGCAACACCCACCAGTTATCCTGGCCGAGTGCAGCGAAATGTGCATAACGTGACCGGGTTTCTTAGTTGGCTTTTAGCCGGCCAAGTCGAGTTCGAAAGTGCACAGGACACAGGAAATGGCGCACTCGCCGATGCTGCCACTGCTGCAACTGCTGCTATTTCACTTGAAAACTTTTCGACAACTTTCGGACAGTTGCCAGGGATACTCCCGCGTCCTTTGCTGCGAATCCTGCTGAGTTGTTTGTTTGTGCTGCTGCTGCTCCTGCTGCAACTGCAACTGCTGCGGTTGTTTGCGGTAAATTAAGTTGCTGCCATTGAAACTGCACTTGAGTTAATCGTTTAATTGGTTCATGTTCGGTGGCGGGTGGCCTTTGGGGCAAGGTGGCAACTGGAATTGATGGCCCAACTTTCATCGGGAGATCAGGCAAGCAAAGATCAAGCCACTCGCTGTATAAAATCCCAGTTAATCCTTGCCCATTTGAGAAGTTTATTTATTTAACGAGTATTCTTGTTAGGGTGCTGGAAAAGTTAATACACATAATATTCAGAAAATTTTTAAATTCTAATAAATCTCTTAAAATCACATATTAAACCATTTAGTTTAGTTTATTATTGTATTCATATTTTATTCGATTTCTTCTTGTTTCTATTCCATTATATTAAAAATTGTTAAATATTTTATACATTTTACATCTTCTGTCCCAGAATTTTTGCCAATAAAAGCGTAAAATTCAAATTTATGCGCGGCCTCACGCATTTTACGAGATTCGTGAAGAGCAAGAAGTGAAATAAATAAATTAATATTTTATTCAAGTGGCGTGGAGGTAAGCACTCGATCTGGTTGGTCAGTAAGGGCCGAGACTGTTTTATGGCCAGGACTTGTTCCGAGTTGTTGGCCCGGTTTTATGATGGGTTGTTAATTTTTAAATGCATTTTTGCCCTCCATCTCGTCAGTTTGGTATGGTAGGTATTTATGTGCGATCTGTGCCTCGGTTGGGGGTACTCAAGTGGAGGCTGTTGATTTCATTTCCAGAGGGTGCAGCACGCGAGTCTCGAATCAATATAATGTGTATGAAGGGGCGTGGTAGGGCGAGGGCTGAAAAAAAGGGGTGAGCATGTGCTTGCCATAAAATCTCATGAAATATTTAAACAATCAAACTGCGAGTGGAGCATGGATGGTGTGGTTATGGGTGGTTAAAGTTAGCGAGTCTCCACTTTTGCACCTGCCAACTGACAGTCTGGAGATGTTGCTGCGCCATTTGTAGCCCAGTAAGCTTATTTAGCAGTTTCCGTTTCCGCTTACCTGTTCTAGCTGGCACATCCCGTACTCCTTCGAGTCGTCCTGTGCAAGTTTAATGCATTTAACGCTTACATTTCAGCCCTCGAAATTGGCAGAAACGGAGCAAAGTTGGCCGGGCCCGCCCATCTGTCGATTGTCTTTTCGGAGTTTTCGTGCCCTTTTTCCCATTGTCTCGAGTGCGCGCTGGCGCTCCAATTCTTCGGTGGAATTTCTCAGAAATTGTTGCCAAACAAACGAATTAAATTTCCAGCAGACGGCAACCCACTTGAACTATTTATATCCTTTCAGTTTCCGTATCTCTTTTTTGTGGCCAGCGGAGAACAAATCCCAGCGCTCATTGAGGTCAGATCGCATTGCGTTTTTCGGGTTTTTTTTATTTTGTGGTGACATTAGTGCAGGACACCCACTGTGCAGGAGTGTGTGTGTGTGTGAGGGTAGTTGCCAAAAAATAAATGGTTACAGTTATTGCTTTACTGCCATTTACCACCGCATGCTGAGCTCCGCCCGAGTTGTTTATTTCCCAAGGATGGAAGATGCTACAGATACTGCAGATATAAGTACCAGATACCGATAGATCGGGGATGAGTATGGCATCTGGATGACTTCGGCTATTTCCTCTTCTCCATTTGGTTAATTGCTAGCTTTGGGTAGTTTTTAATCTCCTAATGGCCCCATGGCGCTATCCTTTTGTCGGTGGAGCTTCAATCGATTTGCCAATTATTTCAATGATTCCAAACCGTTTGGTTTCTCTCCGCTTGGCTTTCACAACTGCTTTCTTCGTTTCCCGGCTGTGGCCGAGTCGGGAAAGCTGGGAACTGAAAACTGAAAACTGTTGGATAAAGGCAGCCATGCAAAATTCTGGCCCGAACGGAACGGAACGGGGCACAACGGACGATGTCGAGCGGAAGCGGAAATAATATTCCCCAGCTCAAGCAGCGGAAATGATTTATTAAAAAACGGACCGGCAGTCAACTGAGGAATCATAATAATCGCAACAATAACAAAAAAATGGTCGATGTAAGGAAAAAATGTCAGGGATAAAACTTGGTTTTGTCACACAATAAATCGCAACAAAAATCAAAGTGAAACGAAACTGCCAGGAAAAAGTTTTGGTATCAGCGAATTTTTGCTACACTTTTTATATGAGAAATACAAAATATAAGATGTAGAATATCAATATTTAGATATGGGTTAGTTGCAAATATAAATGCAGTAAAATTAAATTGGAACCATATATTTGTATGACAAGATAAAGTCCTCAGAGTAGATAATATCGTATATATACCCTGTTTATCAGCATCCAATACAATTGCTCGACAATTACACTGAGGGAGGATTCAGTGCTTAGTGACACAGAAATTCTGATTCTGCTGCTGACAGTTGGCAGAATAAAAGATACAAATGGAGCGCAGCGAGCGGAAAAACTGAAAACGTTTACAAATGTATCTTTGGCTGCTTAAAGTGGGTGAGTCTTTAAGTCGGATAAGCTTCAGCCATGCATTTGATTTGATCATTGCCAGAAACCCGGGCACTTGAAGCATAATCACTGAGTGCTGCATGTGAAGTGGATTTTCCAATTATATTTTATCACTAATGCAGTCCGTAAAGGTATTCAGCTTGGATTAATGTTATCTCTTCATTTCCTGGGCGCACACCACACCACAGCACACCACGTGTCTTGAAATATCTTTTGGATTTCGGTTCGTTCGCCCCCACATGTCAATTAGCAGGAAACATCTCTGTTTCCCTACCATTAATTACAGCTCGATGGCTGGGTTCGTTTTCGGTTTGGGGCTGCCGAGATTTTGTTTGGCCATCAAATAAACAAGCGACTGCAACTGCCACAAAAGCTGATATGCATTGCTTGGATAAACAACATTTTGTGGCTGCATTGCAAATTAAATTTGGCTAAAGCTCTTATCACTTATCACATGGCTGAGCCAAAAGCAAAGAACGCAGGACGAGCTGCATCCGCCCGAGCGCACAAGTTGCAAAACTAATTAGCAGCAAAGTCAGTCAAGAAAATGTAGTCAGCTACCGCTGCTGCTACTGCTGCAGTTTCCACCAAAACGCCACAAACGCTCTAAACTGGAGTGAGTTATGGCCCGAAAGGATGGGCAAAAGTGGTGCATCAACCCATTTGCCAGCTGCACACACTAGCTAATAAATTTAACTATAATCCGGCATTGTTGCACTAAGTACTTTTCATATTTACACAATATATAAGCTAGGTGAACGAGCGCGTGTGTGTGTGTGTCCCGCATTTGCATTCACATTCATGCAGCCGACAGGCCTCAGATGCATGGCTAAAACTGCCTGAAACTGAAA
Source organism: Drosophila simulans (assembly GCF_016746395.2). NCBI lineage: Eukaryota > Metazoa > Arthropoda > Insecta > Diptera > Drosophilidae > Drosophila > Drosophila simulans. The sequence continues at coordinate 22,989,041 of NC_052523.2, read as the reverse complement.
CAGAACTGGATGGCAGATTCAGATTCAGTTGCAGAACGCCAGTCAGCCCCGGAGTTTGCTCTGTCTTATGGATACTGTCTTCTGTCTTCTGTCTGCTGTCTTTCCTGGCCCCACAAATGGGTCAAAAAAGGAGGACGGCTCGGTGCGGGATGCCGCCTCTCCAGGCGACGTTAACCGCATGTGAAAACTTAACTTCCGGCGACATAAACACTGGCAAGGAGCAAGATGCAAGGAGCTTGCTTAAAGTGCACCCGGAACGAGCAACGAAAGTAAGTGCAGCGTCAAAGCCAGATGAAATATTCAAATGAACAACCAGCTGAGCCGAGCAGAGAACATCATATATTGTGAATAGTTGAGGTCAACTTTTTAGCACAGAGGATCGGCTTTTCTTAAAAGAAATACCTGCCTTAATATAAATTTATTCAAAGCTTTACACATTCTTAACAATTAAATGCATTCCTTTTTAATCAAACTAAATAAATAATCAAATGCATTATTAATTCATTAATCTTGCCCGTGTTATTTTAAACATGGCCTATTGCTCAATAATTTTATGAAATATGTATGGTATCATCCAGTGATTACAGTTAGGATACGCAATTAACAGACAGATTATTAATCATTCATTGAGCAAGTTTAATGGGAATGTATGAATTAATAATACTTTTATGGCTGTCAACTCTCCGTTTTGACCACACTGAGCAGTTATGTGATTGGTAAATACTAAATGTGCTCCAAATTAATTCCATAAATTAAATCAAATGATTTTTATTCTGTCATCTCTTGCAACACACTGTTGACCACAATTGTATGTGGATAACCAGCGACACACAAGCAATTTGACTGACGTAAAAGTGAATGTGTCTAAGCAGAAGTTGAATCGCGTGTTTCTGTGCCAACGCATGTGTGTCTGTAGTTGTGCCACACTTGGACACGTTTGCAGCCAGACAAAAGGATAACGACAAAAAGGTTGACAACAATGCGGGCAGACAAGGATACTCGCCTACATGCCCCATACCGTCTTTTGCCTGGCAGGTTGTCGACCCGATTGTTGTCACTGCGAACTGAACTTTCGAACCATTTCCGCCGGCTGCAGTTTCCAGGTTACCAGCTACCACGCACTGGGCCAAAATTAATTGCATACATGGCCCGCACACTTGATTTTCCCTGCTGATTTATACCTGAGAGTCTCGGAATGGAGCGGCATCTGTTGCCCCCTTAACTTTTGGCCAACGTCAGTGGAGAAATAAAGTGCCCAACTCACCGAAGACGATCGCATCCTGTTTCCGTAAGCGAAAGTTGTTCGAGCCCTTTTCGCTCCTGACTTTCAGCCAAAGTTTGGAAAGTGAAAAGTTTGCCAGCGAGCCGGAGACCGAATCAATGATTAGCAGCAGCGGCAGCAGCAGCAGTTTTGGAATCGAAGAACATAGTGGGCGGAGCTTTATGGCTGGCAGCTAGTTATAAAGTCATTTCGTTGTCTGAGCGTCTGAATCCAGACCCTGAAAACTACCACATATGAGCTCACGGAGCTCGTGGCGTTGTCGTCATGACCCAAAATTGCGCCGGAATGGCCCACTTAAAGGCGCCGTGAAGCCTGCTACAGATCCTTTGATGGCGATAAGGAGACAAGCGACAAGGACGAGAAAGGAGCAGGCACGCAGGCAGCCCAAAAGCCGCTTAGGGTCCTGGGAACCCTGTCTCAGCATCTCGCCTCATTGCATGCCACGCCTGCTTGCCCCAAAAGGATCCCATTGCTGTGTTCCGTCTTACCGCAATCAAAATTGTTACTTTCTAAGCCAATATGTTTTATGATGTATGAAATTTGATGTTGCGATAACATTTTACACGCCTGGCTGCGCTTTATTTTTTGCCATCTTAAAGGCCCAGTTGAGACCTGTCGGCCCGACTGCCTGCGAGTGCTTTTAGCCAGTTTTAAAGAGCCCAGCTGAATTGGCAACCCCTTGCGGCGGGCTATGTGTTTCCCATTTTTTTTCTCCTTGCTTTTCTGAGCCCTCTTCTTTTTTTTATGGGGCTGCCGCAATCAACGGCAAAGTTCAATGGGCCAAAACGGATGCCAAACTGCAACTAAATTCGGCTTTTAGCAGTGAAATATTGTCAATTTCACAGCCATCCAATTGCGTGTGTATATGTGTGGGACGCCTTTCATGGCGGCAAGGCTAAAAAGTGCAGCTCTTTGGTGTTGATTTTTATCCCCGCACTAGACCAAGCGATTTATGCCCTAAAAGAGAACGAGCCAGGTGCTCCAAGGTAGCCAAAGTTGTTCAAGATTTTGTGAATTTACAGGGTATTGCAAGGTATCTTTGCATTATTACCATTTGTCAGAGGTAGCTTTTTAATATTTATTATAAAAAACTATCACTGAAATATCATTCTTAACTGAACTAAGAGAACAAACATCATATTGACATCCAGTAGCATTTTGTATATATTAATTACATAAAAGTAGAGCATTTATAAGTCTACTATAACTTTTTCCATTCTAGCCCCAATTGAAATGTGTCACCATTTTGCAGCGTTATGCATGCATCGCCCGCTCTTCTGGGCTCCATAAAAAACGGCGCTTATCATTCGCTTTTCTGCCGGCCATTTTGGTGGAGCGTTTTAGCTTAAGCGCCCATTCTTTCCGACAAAGTCTCTCCGACTCTCTCTCCCGCCATTTTAGCGGCCATTTTTGTTGGCTTAAAATATTCTTTTTATGCGCTCACGATTTTAATGCGCTTTGGCCATTTTTATGAAGCTTTTCTGTACTATGTAGCTCCACAGCTCAACCGCCTGTCATTTTGTATGGAATTCATGAAGCACAGCGCGGTTTTGTAAGCGGAAGACTTAAGCTGCCATTGGCCAGTGGTTAGTGGCGGGGGGTGAAGTTGGGTGGGTTTTTTTTCTGGTGGTCTCAGTATGCAAATGCAATGGCCGAGCTATTTAATTATGTATTTAATGCTGCAGTTTGCATAATTAACCACTGCACTTGGGAGTGCACTTTTTGAGGGACTTGATGTGCACTAAAACCGTCTTGCTAAAGACCTTATATACCCTATGTGAATGCCTTCTCAAATGAGTTCTAAATGACTTGAGTTAACCATTTAACGCTTCGATGCGGCGAGAAGTCAGCACAGGAAGGACCTGCTCGTGTATCCTGTCAGCCATTGTTTATTTATGCTGAGCAAACGCGACCGTGTGCGTTGCGTGTGAAATTGTCACGTCAACGGCAAACCAGAGAAAGTCAAAAGTGCGTCCTTGGATACCGTCTGCTGTTGGTTGGCACCTGTCGTTTGCTTTGACAAGAAATCAAATTAACAGGCCGCAACGTCTTGGTGCCCCAACGTGCCGTGCCTCATTCACCTGCTGAGCAGATATTACTCATACGCCACGTGGAAGATGGCACTCATGTGGCCCTTTGTCCGTTTGTCTAGCGCTTTGGCCAAACCATTGACCTGAAGCCCCAGGGTCTGGCCAAAGTGGCACTACACCAGCAGCCTAAAATGACGAGCACTCTCGACCCTCGATGCGAGTGCATTTGAGCCCCAGAGCTTTTACAAAAACAGGATCCCATGCATGCATTCATTTCTCAAAAAGTTTCCCACTACTGCTGGCTGTGAATGTTTTGCATTTTGTTTTGCCTTGACCAAATTGACCAAATGGGCGAAATTGTTAACTTTACATTTAAGCAGATTACAAAACATCAGCGCGAGTCTGGCAGGGTCTATCCTGGCTACGAGTTGCCCGACTTTCCCCGTTGATCCTGTTCATGTCAGGAGCTGCAATGCCTGTCAGCCTTGTGTCAATCATTTGCCACTGCGGCAGCCTGTAACTGGCTTTAGTGCGAAGATAATTTTTTTTTTTGCTGTGCTCTGTGCGTTGGCTGCTCCACCCAGGCTTTAAATTATTTTGTTTCGCCTTTGTGCAGCATTTGTCCACCGAAAAAAAGGGCTCCAACGTGACAGTGGGCTAATGGATGTCGGTCCTTGCTCTCAATTGAATGTGACATCATCAGGCACCCACCTCCGCATCCGCATCCCCAACTCCAACCACAAGCCGCCAGAAAGCGGCGATGGCTAATTGCCACCGCCTATTTGAGGCCAAAGCTAATTTCGATTAGGCAAAGCCGCAGACAGCATCAGAAATTTCTGTTTGGTTTCGGGTTTGAACGTTCAATTGCAATTGCGGTTGACCGGTAAAAAAATCCAATGACTTCTGGAAAAGCAATTGATTGGGAAAGGGAAGAGTCAATCAACTAAGCCAAAGTCAATGAGTTTGTAATAATTGGGGAAGTTTCGAAGTTTTTCCGGAGACCCCAAATAAGTTGAATACATAACATAACAAATTTTTTGAATTTTTTGAACCCTTTTTTTTTTTGCTATTTATTTTTCATGTGAAATATATACGTATTACTGAATTGTTTCACATGTTGGTAGCAGATAGACGTTGGCAGCAATGAGTGAAAGCATCGTTGATTAATTTAATTACGTGGCTCGGAGTCGAACGACGGCTAACCGCTTCAGTGAACCAATTGAAAAATATTTTATATTTTAATTGAATTGCATTAAAATGCAATGTGCAATTTAATTATCATGGACTGAGGGCTGTTGACGGTTGGCATCGCGGCATGTCAATTGATTTGCCAACGGCGGCATGCCACATCGCAGACATTGGCAACAATGTTCTCACTGCCACAGCTTTTTCTGTGGATCCGTGTGCACATCATTTGATAATTATAATTAGTATTAGAGTTACACATTCGGATGACCAACCAACGGGATGACAGCCATAATGGCATATCATTATTTGATAGCTCGCTAATGAGGCGGCATTAATTGGTCTAATGATTTTCGCTCGTTAAACTTCTTGCGCCTATTAATCAAAATGTAAAAAATACAAATACCATCCTATCTTTGTTGCTAGCTCTAATATATTTCATTTATATTGTTTACAAATCACAGAGGCCCATAAAGTATTTTATTGGCCACACAATAAGGGGAGCACTTACCCACCATCATTCTCAACTCGTTGACAGCTTGTAGCCTTTGAGGGCCAAATCGTATTGTCCTTAATTGCTTTTTAAAGGTCTGCCAACGGAGTGAATCAAAGTCTGGCTGCCAAATAGATGGGTGTGTGTACATACACATACATATGCACATGCACGGGTGTATGTATATATGTTGCACAGGTGGAGATCGCTGGGCGGATGTTGCCCATGCAACATTTGTTTCAAGCAATTTACTTCAACATAATCATATTAAATTTTCTCCACCTACTCGTTTAGCTGGCTGTTCCTTCTGCTCCTTGTGCTCCTGTACGCTTTTGACTGTGTGTGTGTTTTTTGTGGGGGCGTGCACATCGTTTTTGTCTAGCAGTTGCCACCTGGACTCCAGTGCTCGGCCTGTGTATTTGGAAAATTATACTTAAAAGCTGGGAGCGTCCTTCGTACAGCACACACACACACATGCGTCTGACTTTGTAAGCTGCTGGCTGACACCAATAGAGACTCCGGTACACACGGTTGCAGGGTGTCCTTTTTATAGTTGCTCTGCGGCAGGACTCCTCCGACTCCGGTGTGTTTATTTTTTTCCCCGCTCTGCAGTTTGTGCCTGCCCTGCCCAGGTCGTTGGCTTTTTGGCTCACACATGGGGGCGTTTTCATTTCCTTGCTGGCGGCAGGAACATGCAACATCCAGGGAGTTTGCTTTCTGGGTTCCTGGGCTCCTGCCTTGCTGCATACACTACAGCAATTATAATTTCCTTCTAATTTCATTTGTAATAAAGTAAAAGGCCTCGCCACGGCTCGAGTCATGCGGTGATTATGCAAATTCCCTGAAATCCATTCGCCACACCCAATCATTTCCACAAGTCACGACTGTGTGGGGCAAGATCATTTCCTTCGCCCAGTCGACCATGAAGGTTCTTTGGCTGCTTCTTCTGGGTAAGTTTGTGGCATATTGAGTATCTGACAGCGACTTCAAACCCAGCTTTAAGTATCGTATCTGAGTTCAACGCAGGGCGAGGGAAACTGTACCACCTGCGCTGCTTGGGTCGAGCGTGCGGTATGTGGCTATAATAATAGATGCTACACCAGTTTCAAGAGCACTTGCGAAATGGAAATGATCAACTGCAAGCTACCGGACGTGTACAGTAAGTTAGATAGTACAGTGAGTAATCAGTATGGGTTACATACATCATATATGCTTGCAGAATTCAAAGAAACGGCCTTTTATGGACACTGCTTTAGAGCCACCATACAAAAGTGCAAGGCCTATTCCTTGTTGCAACAGCTGAACAAAAAGGACAGCTCCGTTGAAATGTTCGCTTAGTTAGTAACATTTATTAATAATATTGTGAAGCAAATGTGGCACGCAACATACGAAAATGGACCAAATAATATTAAAAACCATTGTTTAACCCTTAACCCCCTTTTTAACTGCCATAATAGGCCAAAAGTGAATAAAATATTTTACTTAAATCAGCCAATTTAACTTCAAAAGGACTCGCAGTACTTTGTGGGTGCGGGAGGGAGGCTGGTAGTTCGTGGTTACCCAGCAGTGCAGAACGGCCATTAATATGGGTGCATTTTTTTTTTTGCAACCTTTGCTTTTAAAAACAAACGGCAACAGTAGCAACATAAAGAAGAATTGCATCAAGCATATAAATGGATAAACATTTATTGCAGTTTATTGAAAAATTGGCGGTTATCGTACACAGTAGTCGAGCAAAAGGGTTACCAGAAGGGGGAAATTTGCACGACCGTTAAGCGTTTTAATTTCACACAAGAGACGCGGAGTTAAATGCGCTACATTCAATTGATTGGGGTCTATGGGTTTTTTAAAATGTGTACTAATAAAAAATATTATATAAACATAAAACAAAATGTATTTCTAATTATGATTGATAAATTACAAATCGTACTAATATTTATTACTCCCCTGTGAATTTTTTAGTGCTGCCAGCATTGCGTTTTGCAAACAACTATAATTATAATTAAGCCACTCGGAGAATTATGAACATTATCCTGCAATCCTGGCAATCCAAAGGGTGCACCACTTTGCGTTAGCTCTCATCACTTACGTTCCATATAGACATACATATTTATTCAACCATTTATATTTGTGTTGCGTGCCTGCACTTTATGGCCATGCAGACACTTGCCGCGGCACACGGGCTGCAGTAAATTAAGTCGTTAATATCTTGTTTATCATGGCCTCCACGGCTCCCGACTCGCCCAGCCATCGACCATTGGCCATTGGCCATATGTTGACCCGGGTCGGGACTATGCTGCTCCAGTTAATTACATGATTTATACCCATAAATATACGCATGCAGTGAGCATGATTTATGAAATTAATTATATCCGGATTTTACCGGCCACGTTAGCCCGCGTTGGGGTAACCATTTTGTTGCAAGGTCCAGCGACCAAGGTGCGGGGTCCGGAGTCTGGAATGCGGGGTCCGTGGTCTGGTGTCCAAGTGACCATGGTCCGGAATCCGTGGTTCGTGGTCCTGTTGCCTGTAGAGGCGGCAGGCATAGTGCTAATCAGTTTATCACTTGCAACAAACTCAGCCAAAGCGCGCACATACACACAAATAAACGGGAATAATTTAATTTTATTGAGACTGGCACGAAGGAGCAACCAGGATATATGTTATATATAGATATACATATGTGGGTGAAGAGCTGGCCACCCACTTCAGCGCCTCCTGCGCCGCCCAACTACTGCTAACTCATTATGACTGTTTTATTAGCAGTTCGCGCGAGAAACTCCGGCAGGATCTGCGTTCTCTTTGCGCGCCGCTTGTTTCATTTACACTCGCTGGCTGAATTACTTTATTAGCCTAATTAAATGCGCCACTTGTACGCAAAATGGCACGCGGCTGTGTGCGGCGAGCAAGCCATTAATGAAATTAGCAAAAGTGAGCGGGATTTCTTTGCCGCCCAAAAGGCTCTAATCAGATTAATTAATTGCACCGCCACCGCCCTTCGTTCGATCGGCTACTCCGCACCTGAAGCCATAATCCTGGCCAGCTGCAGCTGCTGATTTGGCATGACACATGGCGAAAACTGCCGCGAACACCTGCGAGTGCACAAAGCACCTAAAGCGCCAAACGCGATGCGACGACACTGGCTATGGCGATTATGGCTATGAAACGGAAACGGAAACAGGAGCCACATGCGCCACAGATAGCGATATATGGCCGGAGGATTATGTCTGCAACGGGGCATCGCCAAGTGTCAGGATGCCACATATACTGCAGAACCGCTGGCTAAACGTAAGCCAGATACTGGCACACACAAGTAATTCCCTTTATTCTTTGCCGACAGCCGTAAGTTTTTAAATATTTACACATATGCGGGAGTGTCCTCTCTGTGTGTGTGTGTGTGTGTGTGGTATTTTCATTTGCAAGCAATGAAAAATGGCCAACAAGTTGGTCGAATTCAGTTTGCTCTGGTCCCGAAGTTTGCTCTTTCAATCTGGTGTTCAAGTAGCAAATAATAAAAAATAGTCATTGGAGGCCTTACGCACCAATACTTTCAAAAGTAGTTTGGTTGTATTAGTTAAGTAGTTAGTTGAGCTTAAGTTTTAAAGCTTTAACTCGGAGTCTAGCAGCTCATTTTGAAGAACATGCTAAACTGTGCCACAAACGAAACTTAGCTCTTACTTTTTTATATTTTTGTGTAGCAGATTTCCTGAAATCCCCTAAAAGTGCTCTCAATTGTTTATAAAGCACAGCCCTTCCATATAGCCCACACTTCAGTGGGCCACTTTCGATTCCCAGGACCTGGGCTCGTTTTCATAATCAAGTCAGGTAACTTCATTGGAACATAAATTCGCACTTATGAGGCAAAGCAGAAAACTTTGGTAAGCCCACACTATCTGCAATCGACGGAAAACACACTACCCTTTGAAAGGGGAAAGGGGGGAAGGTGTGGCGGCAGTCATGAAATATTTTTCAGAAAACAATTTTGCAGGAAAACATCTCTCTGGCAATGGAAAAACTCGACAATGCTTCCCAACTATGTAACTTGGTTAATCCTATTGATTTTGATTTGCATACAAATTAGAATCTGCACAGCCACATTGGGGAATCCAGGAGTGGAGCAAGTCAAGGACTCTCCCGGCAGTTGGTTAGCAATCTGCCAAAGGATTTCAAACTAAAAACTCTCCCAGGCTGGATGGCTGACTGGTTGGCTGTATGTGGCAAAAAATTGTTTAACATGTGTACAACCATATCCAGCTGAGGGAGAGGGCTTAAGCTTCTTATACCCTGGCATTAAATTTCAATTTAAGCTGGACGCTTCGAAGGCGAACATCGGAGCAACTCCGCATCCTGGCATCCTTCGGGAGGGGGGGGGCATGGGGGACTTTGGCATGGTGCTTGGAAAGCGACGAAGTGCGAATGCTTTGTGAAACAATTAGCATCTTGCTTAATTGCTAGCAGAGCGCAAGAGCGGAATATGGGGATACGTGTGGGATAGAATTTTAAAACATTTTAATGGAACATAAACTGAGCTTAAGGAGGCGGAATCCAACCTCATGGGTATTTGCTTTCGCTTTTTGCTTTCGCTTTTTGCTTTCGCATCTGCCATTGCCACCCCTTAAAGTTCAGTGATGGGAAACGAAGTGGTTTGTTTTTGCACACGATATTTCTGCTTTGAATTCAGGAGTAGATTGAATTCGATTGTTTACATTGAATTTAATATTTGAAAATATATGTATATGCTTTAATATTATTGCAATTCTTAATATTAAATATATCATGACAATGGAAGAAGAAATTGTACGAGGTATGGGGTACACAATATTTTCCATCACTGAGCACCCGAAATGCGAAAATGGAATTTAATGCGGTGCAAATACGTTTTAAGACCCGTGTTTCGCGCGAGCATTTTAATATCCTTTAATATTTCATTACGGCCCGACATCTGCATGAGCAAACAGCATATGGCACATACGGCGGCCCGTGGGACTTTCCGGCAAGGAATTTCAATTAAGATTAATTCGCGCATGTATAGCCGGCCTAGCTGCGGCACCTTGAGTCGGAGTCGGAAATGGAGATGCCGGGATGCCGGCAGGAATGCCAGGTGAAATTGGGGATGCCGGCCCCCCTTTTTGGCACCTACCATGCCGTCGCGGTTTCTTTTCGCACTCGACTGCACTTGGAGCCATGCCTGAGCGGCGATGCGTTATGAAGAACGGCTGAGAAAAAGGGGGCGGGATGCGGCGGCCTGAGCGGCACCAAATTGTGCCACTTAACGGGGAGCAGCAGAAGCCAAAAGTAAAAAAGTGTACCGAAAACAGCAAAAAAAAAATAAAAAGAAAATAGGGAAAATGAACAGGAAGCATGAAGCCAAGCCGCAGCAGCACGGCAAAGAACAACAGCAACAAATTAAAATAAACTTTAATCAGGGTGGGCAAACAAGGACGAAAAAAGTGAGTGCCAAAGTAAATGCCGGCAGCGCACTAAGTGCTGCGTTTCATCATCATCAGCATCATCATCGTCATCAAAGTCCTGGATGGATGGGATGCAGCGACTTGTCATCGCTAAAGCGCCAACTGCAGATGCCGCCTCTGCTGCTGCCGCTTCTGTTGCTGCCACTTCTGCTGCTGCTGCTGCTGTTGCTGCTGCTGCATCACCATTGATAACTGGAGTGCTCGACGGGCAGTAAATATTTTTATTCAAGTTAATAACGTTGCTCTAGTTGGCAGCTTTGCTTGGTTTGCCGTTGCCATTTCCTTCTGTTTTTGCTTATGCAGCCGGAGCCAGCCTGTTTACGGGCCAAGTCCTTCCCGGCGTCTATTTACCAGCACTGCAGTTGTTTACTGAGGTTTCCATCATCCGTTCCCTATCTGCGCTCGCTGTTTGTTCATTAGCCGCTCGGTCCATGGCAAAATCAGCGGCAACACCAACCAGCAGCAACATTCTAAAGGAGCGGCGGATACATTTTTACTCGTCGCTTGTTTTATGCGGTTTCAAATAAATTGCCAGCGAGCATCATTTCCGCTTCCCTTGCCGCACCAAAAACTCCCCGCGCCACCACCCCATGATTAAGCAGCCACATTCTGCTCACTCATCAGCAGGCGCTATGTGCACACAAAAAAAATAAAAATAGTAATGAAAATATATCGCAATTGTTAATAAATAATTCGCCAAAACGAGAAATGTTCACAGGATAATATTTCTATTGAGGTAAAAAGTCTTCTTTCTTTTTTTTTGAAATTAGATAGCATAGTAAATGAAAATATGACTAAAACTGAGATATCCTGTGTGAATTTCATTTAAAATCCATTTGCTTGAATATTATTATTAAATATCATTGTAATGGAGTTTTCCTTTAAATTAGTTTTAGATTTATTTTAAACATGCAAGCATGCTAATTAGTACGTATTTGAATAACCATATAAGCTTTGGGAACTGGAATAAGCCTTTTTCTTTTCGAACGCATTTCTTTTTTTAGAGTGTTCAAATGCTCTTTGGTTTATCCGGACATCCTGGGTGCCTCACATGGCCGCCTGCCATCGCCATCCTGCAGGATACGGCGCAGCCCTTCACTTTTGAACAGTAGTTACTATTTATGGGCAACACTTTGCCGGCTTGGGGTAACGACTGTGACTCAAGCCTGGACTGAAAAGGCAATTAAATGATTATTTGTGCTTTTACTTCCTTACCCGTGATTTAATGACGCTGTGGAAATATGTTTGCTGTCTGCCACAAACCCACGGGCGCGATGTAATGAACAAAAAACAATTAGGCAAAGTTGCCTGGACTTGCGGGGTTTGGTCTAGAAGCGCAATTAATATTTATTTAAATGGCTTTTTATGTGTTCCCCTCGAATGGCTCACCTTCATATATCATAATTAGCAGAGGGTCAGCGATTCTGATGGCACATGGCGGACTTCTGCAGAAAAGTCGGTAGAAGGAAACAAATTTGCATTCAATTTTGTGCTACCTTTTTTGTTTGCCTTTCTCCAGAGCAATCTCATTTTCCTTATTCGACTTTTCTTTTTGCATAAATTCCCCATTTTGTGATTTGGGTTGAGCTGGGTAAGAGTTGATTAATGTCTGGACAGGATTGTCTGAGTGCCTAACAAAGCGGAAAGTGCTGACTTCGAGTGCAGTTCGTTGTCGGGCTTATTGACACATACTTGTAATGACAATTATTTAATTGAAAGTACACAGACGACAGAGTCACTGAAATTAGTTTGACAAACTTTGATATTTGACGATGCGACTGCATGAAAACTTGAGCTGACTTCTCGACTACAAGGGGGCACGGAGGTCGCATTTTCAATTTGGGCAACTTGCATTTGCACACAGAGACATTGATAAGGTTATTGTCGACCGGATTGCATAATACTTGCGTCAGGCAAGCCTGAGTAAATAAACACAGACACGACGACCAAACAAAGCCAAAGTAATTTGCACTTGTCCTCAGCGCTGCGCATCGCCCCCCAAATCGTCCTTTTGATCCTGAATGCCGCCCTGTGTAAGTGTGTGCGTAATTCCAGGTGTTTCCTGCGCGCCTCCGTCCCTGCTTTGCATAATTATTATTATGATTGCTCAAGTTTTGGTAATTCGGTCATGCACAAATGCAATTTCATTGAAGCCCGAGACGAAATGTGCGCCATTAGTTCATGCGGCACACGACCACATTTGACTTCAATCAATTTGCATCGCAAATAAGTGATTTTATAACTAATGAGAAAATGTTAAGCGACGTTTAACAGCAGGTGCACTCGCAACGGGATATGTATTTCAACAAATGCCTAACTGCGCTCAGTGCAGATAATGTCTCAAATATCATTAATTTTGCTCGAAGAGAAAAACAAACAGCTCTGCAATTTAATCAAACATTTCAGATTATTTGGCCAATTTGGGTAGACTTGTTTGTATTTGTACTTTTGCGAAATGCTATCTGCAGCTTTAATCTGCGCATTTACCAATTATTAAATATTGGTTGACAAACCACTAAGCCAATCATAGTAATAGATTAAGCTTTAAGGTTGCAATAATTCAATAATAAGCCACAAAATATATCCTTTGCAGCTATGTATCAAGCATTAAAATGTTTAGTTTCAAAGCGTTATATAAAATGCCAGGAAAATCTTAGAAAATCAAGTATTCAAATGTAATGCCATGCAGATTGATTTAAACATGTACTTTCAAGCGATTTTCCCAACTTTAATCTTTTTATTTCTTTGCCAAAATGGGTGTCCAAACTCTGTCGCTCTCCCGGAGAAAAGGGTCCCGATGTGAGAGAGAAAAGAGCGGACGACTTGGCTGGCATGCCAAAATCCTTGGTCGGCAGATACCCGCGGGGTGGAAGGACCCACCTGCTGGGCGCCATATCCTAATGGCCGCAATGTGCGCGACCATTAGTGAAACATATGGCCGGCCGGAGCGGGACGGACCGTCTTTGGGCCAAACTTTTTCGCTTGCCTAAACGTAACTTAATTTTTTGGCTTTGCCAGCGACAAACTCGAAGGGCTGCGGGTCAAACCCAGCTTGTTACCTGACTCGATCCGGCTCTATGGGGTAATTGGTCCCCGGAGTGCTGTAGCTACTTAGAGACATTGTGTGGTCCAAGCCGGTTGGTCCTCGCTGGTCCTTCCAATTCCCCCCTCTTAACCCGACAACCATCTAGGCATATTTATGGCACAGGAGTGGCGATAAAAAACGCTAACCGTTTCGGCTTAGAGCTCCCTTTTTTCCGCTTCGAAATTAGCAAATGCACTAAATTCTCCCCTTGGAAATTACAAGCTAAAGTTTTGTGTAATCGCGGGCTATATATTATTCTTATTTGGGCAAGTTCTTAAAGTTCTACAGGCGCAGCTCTTAAAGTGGCGAAGAACAGAGGAAACCAAACCAAAACCAAAGATTTCCACTTAAGTGAAACTCCATGATCGCTCAGGTGTGGCCATGTGTGGGCCAACTCAATTTAACGCCCAGAAGGCAGCAAAGTAGCAGCACAAATAAAGACACACAGCATTCCGGGGATTGCTAGCTCATAAATACTTAAGTAAGCGAAATGAAAGGCAAAACCCAAGACAAGCAGGCGTACCGGAAAAAGGACACGGCAGGAAATGGCACCGAGAACGAGGACCCTGGTGCCCAAAGGTGTCCTCTGGGTTAACAAAAGGTTCAAGCGAATTTTATGCGTTTGTCAATAAGAACTGGAGTACACACACACACACACAAAGTCCCAGAATGGTGACCCAAAAATGGGAAACCAAACCGGGCTAAGTGTAAGCATATTGACCTTCGTCATCTTAGATCCTTGCCATTTCCCCCGTGGGCAGCACAGCCAGAAGTAGAGAGCAAATAATTCCGAGCGTCCGTAATGGTGGCTATTTGCCCGGGAACGTGTGATAGAGATAGAGACTGTGATTTAGCGAGTCCTTCACGTGCGACGATTGCTTTGCAATTAGCGCCATTTCAGCAGTTTCCTCACTCACGTCGTTAATTATCCGACGCTTCTGCATTTGAAGGCTGTCCGCCGATGACCCGCCCATCGACGACAGTTTTGTGACCCATTTGGGGGCATCCCTGTTCCCTCTACACTGTTCCCGGTTCACGGCTCATGGCTCACAGCTCGCGCCTAATGGCTAAAAAGGCCCTCATAAATTTGGCACATGCCGAACAACGGGGCGCATACGTAACGTCTAATCGTATGTAAGAAAGCTGGCTCCAATTAGTCGTGTCGCTTTCAAGTGCCCTCCACACTCATCCTTGTCCTCGTTTTTGCAGAGTGTGTTAGTATGCATAGAAAAAAACAGAGCTCTAAAATTTATGATGAAAATAAATTTCTTTGCAAAGTTCAAAAAATGTGTACGTACACAGGCATGTTCAATTCTACATTTAATTAACTTCTCTAGCGCTAAAATTTATTAATTTCATGTTTTTTCTTGCTTGAATTTTCCATATTCTCAAAAAGTATTGGCAGGAAAAAATCATAAATAAGTTAATTAAATATTAATGTGATTATGCCAACAAAAAGTATAGTTTGATTATAAATAAACTTTATTGATTAAATTCACACGTGAATGATATGCGAATCTAAAATGGGATTTCTATCAACTTTTTTCCAGTGTCCTTGTGATTGTGCTGAGAGTGCTGGGCCTAACGAGCTGAGATGTGGGTGGAATCCACAACAATGGCTCCAAATGCGGCTGCACAATGGCCCTGTGAAATGGCCGCGGGCTCTGCCACTTGGCAAGTGTCAACACGTGGGGCGAAAATAGAATGGCGAAATGAAACAAAAATCTGCGATACTGTGAAACGGAGAACAAACGCAAATTATGGAAAACACAAGGAAGTCCCACATAAACATTTGTTTACACTGAATTAAAACAGAAATAAAGCCGAGCCCCTGAGCAATAAATACGCAAATCAGAAACGCAGCTGGATATTCCATATATATCAAGTTTCAGCAAAGTGCGTGCGGACAAACCAACCAGCTAAGCTTTCAACAACTTCCAAGCTCACTTTTGGGATTTAATATTTTATGTACTTGCCGACTAAAGACACGCAAAGGCCGCTGAATTATATGAGCTATTCGCCACACATTCCAGCAGCTACTGTGGCCCTAATGTTATAATTGGCCCGAAACGGAGAAGTTGGCTGATGGCTGAGGCGTTGACTAAGGTTGCTATTTACGACAACTAAAGTCTGTCATGCCATAACTACAGGTAATGACTTCATTTCGCCACTAACCCCGGCTCACGGCGGAAGTAGCCATCTGGAACGACGGCCATGTCCACAACCGATTGCCAGCGAGAAATTGCATTGCGCAATGCACTCCCCGAATGCCATTCAACAGAAGTGTGAATTATAAACACGCAGACCCCGCCACGGGGCGGCTCCTAATAAGCAGCCCGCATTCAGCGGTCAGTGGCAGAAAAAGAAAAAAACGAGTCAAAATGTCCGACGATAGTAATCGCAAAAACGAGCAAAAAAATATGCTAAAAAATTGTTCAATTAATATGAGCTGCCTTTGAGGGAGAAGCGGGAAAAAATGGGAAAAACGGGAGAGACGAGAAAAACAGTACAGCATGTAAAACGCTACTAACGCGCA
This sequence comes from Drosophila simulans, assembly GCF_016746395.2. NCBI lineage: Eukaryota > Metazoa > Arthropoda > Insecta > Diptera > Drosophilidae > Drosophila > Drosophila simulans. The sequence continues at coordinate 22,972,959 of NC_052523.2, read as the reverse complement.
TAATTTTCACACAAACAAACTAACACAAGCACACATTGTTAATGCCATGTAATTAAGCGCATGCTAAAAAGTATGCAACAATAATGTCCTGGTCAACAGAGGCGTCATCCGAAGGAGCACTGAATTCTATAATATAGGGCATGACATCCCAGCAGAAAGCGTTAGCTCTCCGCCAGTGAGTGCAGCTAGTCCAACGACCACCAACCAACGACCAATCAATAATCGTGCTACGAGGCGTGGCACGTTACTTTAATTGGAGCCCATGTCAAAAACAGGCAGCCGGAGTGTGGAAAAAATCAAATTTATTTTCAAGCAAAAGCGTACAAGTGCTGTTGGCGCATGTGCCAGATCAATCAATCCACTTCAATATTACGCATTCGTGGGTTGTCGGTAACTGTCCGTGCCACAAGGATGGCGTCTAAAGGATCGGGAACGCACAGAAGGATATAGGAGAACCAAATTATCTACACCCAAAAAAACTCTGCTTCGTTGTGCTAAAGGGTTAAGTGCTTTCTTTCCACAGCGAACTTGAATTTTCAGTGCAAACTTATGGACAACATTCTCACGCAGATCTAAAGTGGTAAAAAGAGACGTTCTTTCCAAGCAGTCTTCACTGTATTAGGAAACCAATATATGCCCTTGTCCAGTGCTCAGCGGTGGTGCTCCATTGTTTTCTGTCATTCTGTGGTAATTTATGCAAATATGCCCAGGGCTTCATGCCAAGCTTGATACGAGACCAACCAACACAGTGAACTAACGCACGCACGCACACACGCACACACGCACACTGGCACACATGCACACAGGACACGAAGATGTAAACTATTTAGCAAACATTTGCATAAACATGGCTGTGTGGGTGTGCTTTGGCATAATGAAAAGCAGTGTAAATGTTTGCACACCAACAAAAGTGAGCCGCTGATGGCGGCAAAGAGTTGAGTTATTCTACAATCACAATAAACAATGTGAAAAAATGTATATAATTTTTATGACGCCGTGTGCGGTTGCACGTACACATTTGTATTCTTTATAGGGCCGCTCCTGTCAAGTCCAATAAATTTAATAACGCATGCTAAAAAACCCTAAGCAGACGCGCACACGGCGAAAGAAAAATAAAAAGCTGAATTTCAGCTCGGCGACTGCAAATGGTTAAAGTACAAGTTAAATAGGGTGCAGCATGGGATGGCGCTGGCAAAACATAAACATTTTCCATTCAACTTAAAATTGTTTACAAAATAATGTGAAAATGGCTGCCAAGCATGTGTTGCCTGTCGTTCCCATCCCGCTCCCACTCCCGCTTCCCCTCTATCTTTCCCCTCCTGCACCCTAACTACCCCGCCCATTATCCCTGTGTGTGAGTGCGTATGTGTGTTTATGTCAAAACGACGATAAATGTTGCTAAACAGGAGCAAGAATATCAAAAACAGCAGCGGTGTTTGTGTGCAAGGGAATCCATGCCAAAGCTATGGATGCTGCTTATGCACTGCAAAAAAAATAGCGACAAAAATGCAGTAACATGCAAACAACAGGAGAAAGTTATTACCTTGAATAGTTTTGTAAATAAACCAAATATTTTTATATTTTTTAATGTAAAAATCCTGCACCTTCGATCATTTGAGTGTTCTTATTTCAAAGGCTAATCTACATATAAGGATATCTACATATAATCTATTTTTTCGAGTGTTGCATTTAGCTACTGCCATTTGCCGCTGCTGGCGTACGCCATAAGTTCAATGCTTTTTAAATACCGAACAAAAATCCAATCATATCCAATGCGACCTTTGCATTATGCAACGTTACGCATACGCCACGTTGGCCTGCTGCACAAAATGGGGCAGTTCAGCGAACGAAGAGCGGAAAAACGGGTCGCCATATCGCGTCGCACTGTGGAATTTTATGGCCTGTTAAAGGCAACATTTTTATACATTTCACGCGCTCACATAAATAACGATTATGCTGCACAGCCAGCGGAGCCGAAGGTTTATGACTTTTCGCCCAAGAGAATTGGCTTGCCCTCGACTTGCCTAAATGGCTTCATTTTGCGGGAAAAATGTCAATTGACAGCTGCTGAAAATAGACGAGTCTAATTTATGTGCCTGCAGGAAGAAAGCGCGCGCGAGTGGAAAGCGGAATGAAAATGGAAAAGTTTCATATGTGAGATGCTCTGCGGAAAAGTTTCCGGTAAATTAAGCCAAAGTGTTGTGGTCCACAGCCAGCAGACACCGCATCCAAGTCACTGGCAAAGTTTGGGTTGAATTGCTACCAAATTTGAAGACAAAACAGTCGGAACAACAGACTCCACTCCAGCTAGTGCTGCTTGCCTCAAATTGTCGCTGGCAGCTGTGGTCGTGTTGCCAAATTGGCAACAAGGCTACGTCAGCGGAAATGCAGACACGCACTCGAGGTCGTAGGGCTGCAATGTGCAGTAGTAGTGGTGTTAGTAGTAGTGGTGGCTGCTGTAATCAACACCCATGGTGCCGCACACACACACACCCATACTCCGATAAAACCTCAAAGTTGCAATATAGTGAAAAGTCAATTGCATTTTGATGTCGGCAGCAGGAACCAGAATGCCAAGAGCAGCAGCAGCAACAGCAGCAGCCGGAGCAGAAGCCACAATGCATTTACATGGCAAGTTGCGCCGTATAATGAAACAATATTAAATTATTTATCAAAATAATGGTTTCAAGCTGAGAATGCCTTGACAGCCAACAGGCAGGCGAGTCAATCAGGACCGGAGGTGGCAAGCGTTCTAACCGAATTAAGCCTTTGAAGTGCTCCTCTTACCACACCTATTCGTTATTGTTATGGAACCGAGAATAATCGAAATGCAAATAAGCGTAAAATAATGCATATAACATTAGAGTTTAATTTCCCGCTCATGCATAATGTGTTGGTTAGCTAAACTTTCATGGCACCGCCATTTCAAATTGTCCATGTTCTGGCTTTGTTTGAGGACAAATGTTTATAATTAGCATCGATTAAGGTGTCAATAATTCGTTTCATTAAATATTATACATTGGACACCAGGTGAGCGTCAAATTAGTTAGTTAGTTATGTATGTGTTTTCCAGCTGAATGCCTTGCAAATTGAAATTTAATTACATCAAATCAATTTCGAAATGGGAATTAGCAGTTTCACTTGGTTGCGGCGCATCAACTAATGAATCGCAAAATTCAGTCAAATTAAGTGGCCATAAATTGTAGCCCAACTTATATGTATATTCAGATCGCTTTTCATTCGACTGTATAAAGTGTATAAACTGTACTCGAGCAGGTGTCGTGTCAACACCTTGTCAAACTTTCCCTGCCAGAGTGCCAATTGCTAGCAGGAGGACTTGGGACTTGGGACTTGGGCAACTTACTTCTATTTCAATGCATGTCAACTGGGAGTGTCAGTTGCCCTTTTTTGGCCACCATGCGCATAAATGAAAAACGTGCTACGGGTGCTATGGAGTTAACAGTTTCACTTTACCTTTATACACTTACTGCTGCCCTTAGTTTTTTTTTTACATTTTTTTTTTTGAGCCAACTGAGCCAACTTCTCTGTGCAAATCATGATTGACATGCGAATTGCCGGGGAAAATAAGAAAACTACATTTCCTGCAACTGACTTTGTTTGCTTTACGTTGTAGTCACCAATCACCTCCTCGTCTGCCATTACTTTCCAAAACGAAAACTAAGTTGACTTTAATTAGGCAAACGACACTGCAAATGAAGTTGATAAAAGTTTCCTTCAATTGATTTCACTCGTTGTCGTAATTTTATAAACACATTTTAAAACACAATTTGGCCAAGACAAAAGTTGGAATCATTAAGCATTTTAAGCCAGTTCCTTCAACTGATACAAGTAATTTGAGTTGGCCATTCATAACGAGATTCTTACTACTTTCCATGGAATTCAATTAGGAACTTTTCGTGTCTGACGCAGATGGGCAGACTCAACTTCATCTGCCAGCTCCTTCGACATTCTGCTGTTGCTATTCGCTAGCAACCTATTTTCGGCCTTCTATTCATAACGTAAACTTTCTTAAATATTTTGATGGTCGAAATTGGTGGCCTTTTCGACTTACAGCACACCGAAAGGAAATGCCGGAAAATATTGATTATGCTGATAATTTCCAATTTTTATAGAAAAATAGGTCATTGAAAGTTTCTAAGGAAAAACTTCTTCTGCACTCTTAATTTTTATAAATAAAATAATATTGGTAGTACTATGTAGAATACAGTTTCTTCCTGTGCACTTCCTTTGTGTAGCGAAATGAATTATTTAGCTAGTTCAAGCCGGAAACTTTTGACAGCGGTCAAGGCATTTTCATTTCAAAATTTATTGCGTAATTTTATGATGATAAATTAATTGTACAGCCTTGCGAGCCCACTCAGCTCTCGGCTGGGATTGCATTATTAAATGACGTGACTGGGGAATAGGAGTTCATTTATTATGCCACAGACCAGTGGAGGAGTGGGCTCTGCTATGTAGATGTGCTCCGGTCGTTTGTGTCGCCAGTCGTTATCTCCTGAGTGCTTCTGCGCATCGATTCCGCGATTCCACTTGAAAGTCGAGAACTTGGCTTGTCATTTTTGCATTCGCACAGCAGTTTGAATTATTGGCAGCATAAAAACGGCGACAGCCAAGTGCGTGACGTTCAGCTGCACTCCATGTTTGATGCTATGCGTCAGCATTCGAGTGCTCGGTATCCACCAACTCGGCACCGGCCCCCCTCCCCATTCCCGCCGACTGGCTTTTCCGAGCGAATTGCCGTCCATTCAATCAGCATTTCAAGGATTTGAAGTGACAATCATAATGCAGTCGTTGCATTGGGAATTTGCTTTGTATCCTGACAGTCGAAGCGGCGAAGCGAGACAGCGCTGCGCACAAAAGTAGGCAACACTGAGTGGCAAGTGGTAAGAGTGAGCTGAGTAGAAGGACACGTAAGCTTTATGTAAGCAGTCGGAGATTTCCGCTCAGAGGCAGGTAATTGACTTACAACACTTGGCACTGTTTAACTGACATACTTGACTGAAACTGAAGCGAAGGCCCAAAGAGATCTATCTCTCCAAACAGGGTGTCTGCGTGCGGTAAAGGGTGGAGAAATACTTAAATACCCATCTGCACAAAACCGGAAGTATGCTAAATGTTGGCCAAGAATTATAGAACCAAAGGGGAAGATATTTTTGCACTAATCCACCCGTAGCTCTCAGCCAGCAATCTCCACTTTCCGCACACGACTAACCCTGGTGGGTGTCCTGTTCTGTTGCTTTGCGCTTCAACAGGCGAAAGTTTATGGCCAAAAGCTACAAGCCACATATAACGCCCACCGCCCACCCCTCCACAAAATACCAGCCCCATCCCCTCAACCTTTGACATGCCGCAAAAGTGACCTGAGAGCAGGAATTGCACGTAGCCAAAACTTGCTCATAGTCGAATTTCAGTTTTCTTTTTTGTTCCACTTTGGGGGTTTTCTCCTCTTTATGGTACTCCACCCACTTTGTGCATTTTTCTGCTAAGTTCTCTCTATTATTTGCTCCGACCACATTTTTCTAGTTTTTGCACGTTTCTACTTTATTACCGTCCGTTTCTCCACCTCCCAAACAGCCCGATTGTTCGTCTTTATGGCCTGGCCGACAGAAGAAAAAAGTGGCTTCCACGAACAACAAGAGCCGTCAGACAGACAAACTGCGGTCAAGATGGCCAAGATAGAGGCCTGCATCTCTCCTATGGGCATCCTAAAGCATCGCCTTGTGTCGGCCAATTTCTAATTTCGAACATTTACAACAATATAATGTAATGTTTGTTTCCAACCGCACGAAATGCCGATACTACATAGATAACTTAACAACTTAATGGCAAGCCGCAAGTAAAGAATCCTTACAGCAATCCATGGGGCCAGAGGGGATTCGGATTGCGATTGGGATTGCTCTGGGCACACAAAAGGGATCTCACAAAAACCAAAAAGTGAACGACAACACTTTTGCCGAACATAAATCAATTGGGAGCTTGCACTCAGCAAAATATAGTTCAAGCTGCCTAGACTCTGAATGCAATTTTAGCATCTTAAATATAAATTTTAAATAAATTAAATTGAAAATCATACTTAAGTTTGGCCAATAAAAACCCACTAGCATTGCCATAAACTGATTATTCAAGAAGTTTTTTAATGTATCTCATTTTTGTTCAAGTGGCAATCACATTCCGGGTACTTTAGGGCCATCTTTGTTCAGTGAGTGTAGTACATGCCTCGGCACAAGCCGGGCCACAGAATCAGAGCGATTACTTATGTCAGCACAAAAACACAAAGCAGGACAATGGATCTGGTGCAGGAGCACCAAGGAGATGTGGGCGGGGGTGACACAGTGTGGGCGGTGGGATGTGCCATTAGCAGCATCTACCCGCCGCCCAAGAGGTCAACAAAAAAGGGGCAAGTCTCCATTCACGGCAACAAGGATATGCATCTGCACTTGCAACTGCACCTGCAGCTGCAGCCGCACTCAGTCAAACAAAAGCCGGTCGGGATGCAAAAGCATTTCGAGGTAAACATGTTGGCAAAGTGTTACAAGTGTTGCAAATCTCTTTGGCCGACCTGGCCTGCGGCTGGCCCCAAAAGCCGATGGAGTTGGAGTTGGCCAAGTGTAAGTCCTTGGCTTAGGCGGGCGATCGGCAAAGTAGTAGTTTGCCTGACACAGTGTCGGGGATTATAAACAGTTTGACTTTTGCCCGGCCAGCCATCTTCCAATCCTGCGCAGAAAATGAGCAAATCAAGTGGACTGGGCACAACAATGTTGTTGGGTCAAACGGGTGAGCTAGGGCCACTGCATATTTATAGTGGAAAATAACTTTCTGGTGTCGTGATTTATGAACGTTTCAACTTTTCCACCTTATCAGCAAAACTTTCAGACATGCCGGCGGAGGTCGACCGACGCAGTGTGGCATATGGCTGCGTAGGTGAGGACTTTTAATATGCACACACACACACACAGACGCAGCTCCGCTGAAACCCACCTCATCATCGTCGTTTGGGAAAAGCCAAGGGCAAACTGCGGACTGGCGGCGTCTAAACTTTGGCTCACAACAAAATTTCGCAAAGCATTTTATCACGTTACGCTTTCAACTGGCTATAAAAATGCATTCACATTCTGCTTGGCTAACTCTGACATGCGCCATTTTGCCGCCACTTTCCCCAACCCGGCAGAAAAAAAAAGAAAATTCGCTCTCAATACAAAATATTGCCTCTAAAGCGATGGGGGGTCTATAAAAATTATGCCCCCAAATCGGGCTACGTTGATGTTGATAGTGTTGTAGACGAGTTGATTGGGGCCGTATTTACCCAACTCAACTGCTGACAGCGCCACGCTAAGTAAACCCTTTTGATTTTACTACGAAAATCGATTGCAAAATTTATGGGGAGCAGAAGCCATTGTTAGTATTTATGGTGACTGTTTTATCGTGTTTAAGGGAATTAACCGGGTCTATTATAACAGTAGACGTCACGAGCTATGGGCTTTAAAATAATCTATCTTTTCAAGGTATATACGAGTAGTATTGCCAGCTAAGTACGTTATTGAATTGGTAAATCGAGCTGTATTATATTAATTCATTTTACTTTATTCACGCTTTCCCCCATATTGCGATCAATGAGCATGCATATGAAATAATTCACAGTTGAGTAGCCGTATCCAGGTAGAACAAATCATATTTAATTAAAAAATGCCGCCGTTCATTGTTAATTGAACTCACTTAACGGGGGGTCTTTGCCGGTCAATAAACGAGGGAAACTTCTGTGGCCATTCCTGGATTTAATTGATTTAAAACTCTGATCTGAAGCAGACACACGTCCACTGGCCATAAAAGTGAAAGCGCAAACACAATTATGTATAAATATTGAACAACAATAAATAAAATATCAAATTAACACCGAGACACACACACTGGTGAGGGGGGGCGGCGAAGTGACAGGTGGTGGGCATTGGAAATGACTGCAGCAGGCTAACCTGGCCACAAATTATTGTTAAACAAATGTTTTTGGGTGCAAAAACGACGGCAGAAGCCAAATAAATTGCAATATTCATGACAATTGTAAACACATTCACACACATTTAAATGCAAATACAAATACAATGTGGAAAGTTTGCATTTCCTTTGTGTGCATACAAATTATATTTTGTCAATTGAAACCTACGAGTGCAGCAAAAATGCGTATGTGTGTGCATACGATATTTAATTTCAGCCGCTTTCGTATTTTCACAGTTTCCCTTTACATTCAATTATGCGTTAATTAAATATTCAGGCCCACAGCTCGGCTACTTCATATTTAAAATCGTTTCTAGTTGAGCTGGCCAAATTCGTTCGTTATTAGTTTGCTGCTTGAAATGTTCATTGTGCTTCGCAGAGCACAAGACTCCCAATGATTAATAAGCCATTTTGCACATTTGCCACACTTTTGATCTATGGTTAAATTCGCACAATGGCCTTAATGGAAAACTACCAAGACAACGGATAGTTGTTGACAACAGATATTTTAGTTGGCTGCCGTAAACAATCGCCGAACTGCCGGTTACTTTCCATGGCAATGCGCTGCGCTTTATTTACGCCCCATCGAACTGGGCGACATAAATTGGCCTCTGCAAGGTGCAAATTGCCAACAATAAATTGTAATTAATGATTTATGGAAAGCTTGTCACTTTGGTTACCCCACCACGCAGTGACTATTTAGTACTCAGCAAGGAAACGATTTGTTAGTGTTGGCAATAAATATGAAAAACACCGACCACAGGGTAGGATTGTTTCGATTCCGTGAGTTATGTTGCTGCAAAAGACAAATGTCCTGGCATAAGAGGCATAAATATTTCAATTATAGCAATAGTACGTGATTTCAATATTTCCAGAGCACTTTGATGTGGGTTTTCCTGCTTGATAAAGTTGGCTAACAGTCTTTTAAAGTCAAAATAATAGACAAAGACCGACCGACTTTTCTCCGAGTGCGTTCGTAGCCAATATCCATTAGCCAGCAGATTAATGTGTATCCTTCGACCTCCTGTTCTCAGTTTGCTCCAGTTGCCAGTTAAGGTGTATTATCAGCCAATTTCCCGAGCACAGGCATGGCCCCTAAGTACTTGGCGCTTATCCTAGCTACGTTCGCGTAATGTGCTCGTTTCCATGCAGCAATAGCTGCTTTTTCCCGCCAACTTTTTGCCCCGCCTGGCTCCTTATTGTTTTTCCTCCCTTATCGGAAAAGCTGTGCAGGAGCCAAATATCGCAGGCTGTATAGAGCAGCCAGCCCGCAGCCGGAGTGTAAATATGTTGGCTTGCAAGCCCTTTGCATTTTAATTAAGGCGCCAGCCATGAGTGTTTGCTTATTTAATTGCACAATCGGAAAAACTTTCACGATGATTTTTTTTTTTTTTTGTGCCTGAGTGTTTGCCTTAACACGACAAGTTTAAATTATTAACCAAGGGATGGGATCGGATCGGAAGGGATGGGTTGGGCTGTCTGGTAAGCGGGGGCGATCCAACAAGAAATTCAATTTCGTTAAGGCAAACAAGCCAAAGAAGTACAATTTTTGGCTGCATCTCCAGATAGAAGAGACTGGGCTGGATGACGGCGGCAAATTGCAGGCTGCATTTTATATGTCCTGAAATTACACAGCCTCCGATGAGTGTGTGTGTGTGTGTTTGCAAACATAAAAAATATATCAGAGACGTGCAGAGCTGGGAAAAGGAGGAGGAAAAGAGGCAGGATAAGGGGCAGCGGGTAGGTAGGCAGAGGATCCTGGCAGCAGAACGAAGACCGACAGTGCTGTCGTTCCCGTTGTCGCTGGCATCATTTTACGTCATTTATCACAATCATGACATGGCAGGATGACAGGCTGCAGGCCAGCAGCTTGAATTGGTCCTGGCGCCGGAAGTGGACAGGATGCACTGGCCACGGCCATTCGACCAGTCGGCCGGTCGAGCGAAAGCAGGAGTTCGGCGCGTTCGCAGATATATATTTTAATACAATTTGAAACTGTTGCCATCGCCATGTTTGGCTAGCAATCAGAATCGGGAGAAGATAATTAAGAATGTTTCTCTTGGGGAGTAAATTAAATTCTGGGCTTTATGCGGCCGAAACGGATACTGCAAAATCAAACGCTGCGTATGCGTAATTTATGACAGAACCCCATATAGAATGCAAAATTAAACATGGCGTATGCGCAACGTTCTCATTACGTACACTTTCATATCGTAATTAGATGGAATCAAATTTCGATCATTAATTCATGAGTTCATTTTAGTAATGATGCCATTACCATTGTGCTCGCTCCAGTGAAATGCACAATGAATTACCTATTGATTTCATCCTTCTGGCTTCTGCTCGATGCAACGGCAGGATATTAACATGCAGATTGATGATGTGCTGACTTTGGCCAACCAAGGCAATATTTCCTTATAACATTTATGGCATTCCCCCTGACCATTTCCCATAGCTCTAACGAACTGCAACCGAATGGGAAAGGTCCCAGGACATGCGGCAGCTTACAACAAAAACCGAAGAGCACCGCACAAATAGCACAAATAACACAAATAAAACATAAAAAAGCTAAGCTAATGGATATGCAAACAACTGGCAAAAGGGACCGGACAGGACGCACAGTGCCTGCAAATAGCAACGAACCGTAATGCATCTAAATAAACATAAAAACACAAACAGAAAGCGAAACACTGGCGCAGTTCTACGAAAGAGGATTTCGTAGTGGGTTTTATAGTTCGGTAGGGCTGGAGTTTGGTCTTCTATTTTTGGGCCCTCGTTGCCTTTGTGTTCTATGCATATGCGCAATTTTTAATATTTATATTTCATTCTATTCCAAAATTGCAACACACACACACAGTTGGCAGTAACAACAATAACCGAAATAACAATGGCTGCAACGGCAGGAGCAGGCTTTATAATTGCTGGTTATACAACCACAAATGTTGTTGCCACGTTGTTGCTGCTGACTGAGTGTTTGCTGGCCGTACATGACACCAATTTATATTACTCCCATCGCCACAGTCTAGTGACCCCCAACCCAAATAGTCCGAGTATTAATAACCGACGAATGCTGTTGAAGTTCCCCTGTGGTCGGAACATTACCATTCGTTGTTGCTGCCCCGTGTTGCATTTATTTCAATTTATTGTACCCATTTGTGTCATATTTACAAGGCGCCACACCGAGCTCCCCCAGCAGAAAAGGGTGTGTCGCTTTGGCCATTAGAATAATCCTGCAAGGAGCAGGCTCTATTGAAGGCGAAATTACACGAATTGCAGGCCACAATTCTGGGTGAATAATGCGAGCAAGCTTTTCTAGAATTTCCAGCAACGCCTGCAACAACTGCCCCGACTGCCCCAAAAAGATTCAGTTAGCCAGTGACAGTTTAATGAAAAAACTTTTGCCATTACTTAGAGCGTCCTAAATGCAAATGATGACGACTTGCATATTAATTTGGATTTTATCTGACCACGAAGGGGTCATAAATCTTCATTTCGGCTGTGAGAAAGAGAGCACTTATAGCTTGCAAAGAAATGTACTTAAAGAGTAGCTTTCGTTCTGCCAGTCTGCACTCATCACCAATTTAGCCAGGTACTTTTCTCCAGACTCCTTTTGCATTATGCAAATTCGAGCAGTTCCACCTGCAAGACAAGCCAAGTGTGGAGCAAATTGCTTGCTGTGCCAATTTCCCGCCCTGTTGCTGGATATTTTGATTTTCACACATTCATCGATGTGGGTCCTTGGCTTAAATCGAAACTTAATTAAAGTTGCACCAACGGAGAGCAGGTCCCTGCTGCTGGCGCCGTAACACTGTGAGATATATGGGCGTCGTTGTCCTTTTCCGCCCATCCGAGCATTGCTTTGTGCAATTTCAGTCATTAAATTCTGCCTGCCAGCCCTTGGACCTCAAGTGTTGCTCCAGCTTACACGCCCCCATGTTGTCTATACAAATTTAGCACAGCTCCGTCTGCCTCCCTCCCATCCCAGCGTCCTCTCAGCCCCCTTTGTAAGAAATCACCCACTCCGCCCCTGTGCGATGGCTTTGCAGAGCTTTTTAATTTTAATGAGATCTCACTGGCTGACTACGTGACTGAGCTGGTGTTGGTGTTGTTGGAGTTGCCCGTCCAGCTGCCACGCCCTGCCACTAATTGAGGCGGCAAAAAATGTTTTGCGCTAACTTGGCCCAGGGACACGCCCCCCGCCCCCAGACCCTCCGCAGCCAGTTTCTAATTACAAAAATATGCATATTTAAGGCGTTTGCCAAAGATTGGAAGTGAAGGGACAATGAAAAGAGTGCTTAACAATGTCTGTCAACTCTCGGACTAAAATGGTGTTGGCAAGTGTCATTGCTCAGTTAACAGGTCTGTTAACTGGTTTACTTGGTTTATGACGGGCACTTTGAGAACTAGATGTTTTTATATATTAAAAGTGAAATACAAATAAAATGAACTATATAGATATGTTAAATGGACATCATCTTTAGTTAACCTAGTGTAGTTAAAAATACACAAAATTGTCCGTTGAAGTATTTTGCATAATCACAATTAGTTTTTTTTTGTATGACTTAAAAAAGTTGAAAAAGGAAATATAACAACTAACAGCAAATCGAAATCATTGGCAATAATTCAACAAAAAAAGTCTGGTTAACTGAATATTTGTCCACGTTTTGCCAAGTATACAAAAAAACCAACTTGTTTATTTGCCAAATAGATTCATTGAAAGCTTTCGGAAATAATTGCTGAAAAAGCATTCTGTGTTGAAGTCATAAAAAGTTGTTAGGTACAAAAAATCGTTGCATAAACATAATGCTGCACACCGTGACTTTAAAACTGCATTTAATCACTGGCGGATAGCCAGTATTTGAATGGCGAGTGGCTACCGAATTGATTTCAATCTTTTATACATTTGTAGTACACGATGTCTGAGGAGATTGCTAATTTAATTCCCCCACTCGCATTTGGCCAATACGAATTGGCGACCACGCCGGTGGTTGGGGGATGCGGTGGATGTCTGGGCCATGGATTAAACCGCAAAATAGATTGATACATTACGTGTCCTGGTTGAATGGACATCGGGTTAGACCAGGTGTGCAGTGTGTGTTCTCTCACAAGCACACACACTCCACACTCAGTCACACACACACAGATGGGGATCGACCATATCCTGATGGGAACTGATTGATTTGTTGCATTCGCTTGCCAATTCGAATTTCAACAAATTGGGTTTTTGCATTTCAATCAGGCAAAAAGGATTGTGCCAACTGTGTGTGTGTGTGTGTGTCTGGCTTGGAATCTGGCCAATGTTGTTTCAATTTAGTCAAATTAATTTTTAAATATGTGGCTAAAACGGATGGAGTTCTATCTCCTTGGACTAACCAAGCTTCTTTGCCTCGATTTTAATTATGAGCGCAGCTTTGTAATTGCCCTGACCCACAAAGGGAATACGAATTAGGGAAAAATAAACTAGCGCCCGGGTGCAGAAAAAAGGAAAAATAATAAAAAAAAAACACAAAGCTCTAAAGCGAAATTCATGTCGGCGGAAATGTTTTGCTCCAATGACAATAACAACGGCCAAAAGCGGCCGGAGATGGCGGCCAGCAGAGGGGCAGGGTTAGCGGGGGAGGAAATAGAGAGGGTTGGCTCCCTGTGACAATGGCGTTGCGTTTCCGTTTCCGCTGCTGATGCCACTCGGCAGCAGAGGAGAAGAGGCAGAAGCAGAAGCAGAGCAGAGCGCCGGCAGCGGCAAATGGCGCAAATGAAAAACTACTTTTTGCCGGCCAGCTAGCTAGCCAGCCAACCAGCATCCTTTTCTAGGATTTTCCTAGCTGCTCCTCTCGCGCATTTGCCACTTGTTTGTGTTGTTTTTGGCGAGCAGATCTTGTGACAATGGCGCCTGCCAGCAGCGTTGACATTCCGCGCTGACAACAATGCGCTTTTCTAAAAATGCCACCAAAGGTAGCAAATGCTGAAATGGCAGAAACGCGAGAACCTGCTGGAGTGGCAACATCAATGACCCAAGGCGACTGTCGCTATTCCACACAGGGGATTATGCTAGGATACTAGGATACACAGCAGCTGACAGATCCACTTTCCTTTCTTCAGAATTCCTCCATCCTGACGGATTTGCAATTACAGTGTTGATATTGTAATTAGGGATTCATTCATGAACATGACTGTACGCCTTTTTTGCTGGCCATGATTTATGGCTGCACATTCGCCATCAGGAACGGCCCACGATGACACGTGCTACGGGTCCTGCCTGCCATGGTATGGTATGGTATGGCATGTCCTTTTTATGAGAGTTCTGGAATGCAGGACGTGCCTGAGCCGCCGCAGCTGCGTTTGCATAAATGGTTCAGACGCGAACAAAAAAAAAAGGGGGGCACCGAGCACCGAGTGGGATGACAAAAATTCAATTTGGATTTTATGTAACCACCACTTGGCCGGCTCTCCGGAGTGGAGCCAAAAATGCAACGTAGATGTGGAATCATAAACATGGCCAAAGCTGAGCCTCTGGATTTCCTCAGTTACTCCTACAAGTTATGGGTTTTTCTTTTCTTTATCATTTGCCAAGAGAGGCAATTCCAAGCATTAAGTAAGCGTTTTTCTGCTCGGCCCAAAGGGGACTGGGAAAAAAAAGGCGCAAGTCAAAATTTAAAATACCAGAGCCATATAGATGGATATAAATGCCAACATATGCAGACAGCAGGGTACTGAGTAACCCCTTCGGCTGCCACTCCATGGACCTCCAACAAACACAGGAAGCGCAACGGCACTGCCAGGATAACGTTCGCAGGAAGCAAAAGCCAGGATATGATAAGCGCTTGACAAAAAGAGCAATGCAGCAAACAGAGCAGGAAGTCGGTGCCACAGGAATGGGAAAAGTGCGGCCAGAAAAAATGGACATAAAGTCGAGTTTTGGGCAAAAGTATTTTTATGACCTCTGCTTGTTAGGCTTTATTGGTGCGCAAAAGCAATTAAAGAAGACATAAGGGGCAAACGGGGCAGGCCAGCAAAAACACAGAAAAAAACGGAAAAAAAGCCTGCGTAGGCACATTTCCAGGGCGAGAGAGTGCACACTGTACAGTGAGGCAAAAAAGTGATGCACGGCCTGGGAAATGATCCCCTGACAGTTAGAAAAGCCGGAAACAAAGCAAACCGTTGAACAAAAGCCACACATAAAGTGCACTTTAGTCTTTTACTTTTTCGTAACTATGACAGTAATTTAAATTTATTTGGCATCTTAAACATTATATAAATCTAATTCTTACTTACTTTAAGAGACATCCAAAATCTCAGCTAATAATGTGAATATTTTAACTATGCTTGGATATCCTGTTTAAATCCCCTGTTTGTCGCTTTAACGTGAATTTAATTTAATTCCCATTACACGTGCATTTCTAACTCGATTCCACGTTTAAATTTTAAGCCAAAACGCCAGCAAAAAGCGCTGTAAACTTTTGTTGCCAAAGACAACAAAATAATATCGATTATTAGCACCTACCTAGCCAACGGGACTGTCAGATCCAGCTTTTCCCGCCCCGGAAACTTTGCGCAAAAACGGCAACAGCAGCAAAAGCTGGAGCGGAGATGTGCGGAAAGCCAAAAACGGCAGCCAACCAGCTAAGCAGTCAGGCAGACAGACAAAAGCAAACAAACAAAGCTCCCTTGGAAACGGGGAATGGAGGGCGAAGGGTGGCGAAAGGGGGCGTGGCAACAGCGAATTTCGTTAGCCCAATTAAAGCAATTTTGCCAGCCCAACTATTGGGGAAATCCTTGTAGGAGGGAGGATGGTAAAAAGCATAAACCGTTCTATGCCATATACACTCGGCATTTCATTAACAAGTACGAGTATTCCCGGCAATCGGGCTCATTAGCTATGCCAATCAAGATGGTAAGTAACTGCGATGATGACCATGTCAATTTGGGGGATTAGTAACGCCATGGCAATCGTAAGCGGCTTAAGTTCTGAACCCAACAGATAAAATAGCCCAGTCTAGCGTCTAGCACTCGGAGGTGCAAAGTGCCAACTCGACTTTTTATCACCCTTCGTCCTTCGGATTTATGTCCTTTTTTCCGAGAGAGAGAGTAACGAAGTCTTATGCATGTTCAATTGCTAAATTTATTGTTTACATGCAATCAGCTGTGTAATGAAAAACACGTCACACAATCAGCGAGCAATGAAGGTGCTGCAGAGCGAACTAAAGCCATAAATTTGTGGGGGCTTTCATTATGATTTATGCGACTTTGGTGCCCAAGACAAATGGCTAAGTAATTGAATTACGAGCCGCTGCCAGCAAAAGGATGATAATTCTGCTGAGTAAGCCCGAGCACTTATGCAAATTAGCTGCTGATAAGGAGACGCGATGGAAAAACAACATTGATTGCAAAATCAATGTGCAGCGCAGGAGTTGTGGGCCTGTGTGGGTGATAGCCTGGAAGTTGGCCAAAAGTCAGGCGACCCCGGCTAACGAGAATGACACCAGGACACCAGGATTCAAAAGTGCAAGCTCAGGGTTCGCCAGCGGGCAGTCTGCGCTGCGCTTCTGCGGCGGAAGCGGCGGAAACGGAAATGGAAAGAATGGAGTCATGAGCATTATTTGTGCGGAATTACCTTTAACGAGGTGACTAGCTGGCGGTCCTGTTGCATTACCATTACCGCAATAAACTGCAACCCAACCACCGATCCCACCCAGCATCTTGGGCCTCTGCTCTCGAGAACGCCAAGTTGCCGGCAAAATTGCACTTGACTCGAATGCCAATTACATGGGTCTGCAGATGTCAGCGGAAGAGGAGAAATCGGAATGGCAGGATGACTGGATGGCTGGATGGCTGACTCCTTGGGATATCTGGCTGGGATGGCTGGCAGGACGATAAGAAAAGAGTGACACAGCAGATGGCCTGGGACTGCGAGCGAATGGAATTGCCACAAAGTGGATTAAATATGAATAAAAGATATTTGAGTAAATTGCATTACAGAGTTAGGCTGTATTAACTCACTGCATTAACCCGCCAAAGTCGTCGCCCAGATGGAATTGTGTTGACATTTTTGATTTCTGCCCAGTCAAGCTGTGCCGCCAAAGCTGCGGCTTAATTCCAGATATGGCAGCCCAACTCCCGCGCGCTTTATGGCGGAAAGTTAATATTTAATCTGTTCGGCATTCAGCGGGCAAGAGTGACAAAAGTTTTAATTAAGAGAGCTTTTTATATCAGCACACAAGCTGAAAATATAAAATTTCAGTTTCACTTTTAATTAAATTCTTTGTTTAACTAAAATGAACCAAAAAACGACGGCGGGCGAGCAAAAAAAAATTTAAAAAGAACGTACAGAGAGAAAAATCCCATTTGGATGGAAAGCGTAACCGCAAACCCGCACATAAAGGCTAAGTGCGAATGCACATGTGTGTGAGTTTTGGGTAGAAGGAGGGGTGGTGGGTTTCGCTTGTAATTAAATTCCCTAGCCGCGATATTTGTTTCTGCAGGGCCACGCCCTCGCGCCCAACATCCCACGGCAAACACCGAGTGTCCGGGCAGCGGGCCATTGCCACTTCCTTTCATCGCAGGCCAGTGCAACAGGATAAGCCAGGATACGCCAGGATACGCCGGGGTAATTCGATTACGTTGTGGCCGACCCGGACATATGTATGCCATGCCCGGCGAGTGTATTTGTATGCGTGATTCCGCGCCAGAATTTTATTAGAACATTTATGCGATTTGGACAAAAAATTAATTTATAAAAAAAGCGCTTCGGATGGCAGAGTGTTGAAAGAAACACGCAAACTAATTTAATTTCCGGTTTCCTACCAACATATTACTTCTTATGACTTGTTATTCGAAACTACCCATTAATTGTAGTTAGCATATTATATTATAGACATCTAAAAAAAGAATTGAATTGAATTAATTATGAAAATGAACACCCTAAAATGACTTAACTCACAACAATGCTAATTTAATCCCATTTGACTCCAGGTTTTCCGCAGAACTGAGTAATTAATCACTGCGGCGAACTTTGTGCTTAATCAGCTGTCGAAATGCATTTTCAATGTTTGCTTGGGTTCAATCAAATCGAACTTGTCAATATTAATCAGCAAGCATCGTTAGCTGTTGGCCTAATGTCGGGCTTAATTAGCAGGAAAAGTTCGAGTTTGAGTGCGATGATTGATTCATTCAGGTTTTGGTTGAGCACTGCCTATTTCGCGTCCATTTAAGTGCACAAGTTACAGAAACGAACGAAACCCCTTTTTTTTATCCAACTAACTGCTGCAATCACTGCCTCATCAAACCTAGTAAAAAAATATATGAAAATACCCGAAATGTTCTGTACAAAAAAATCAACTTTGGCAACGGCAGCAGCTCTAAATAAGTTGGCAACAGTTAAAGCACGATCCAGACAGCACTTTTCTCGGCTATATATTTCTGTGGCCACTATCGAGTGCCGCAGACATGAAATTTTCACAAAGTAGCAAACTTTATGCCGACGCCGCCGCCGCACATTTTTGCCAGTCACACATACCCGCAAACTCGGAATCGAGTTTTAGCCTGGTCGGCGGGGCAAAAATACAAAAAAAATAAATAAAAAAATAAGAAAAAATGGCTGTAGCGGAGGCAACTAACTGGAACTTTTTGTTCGCATCTCCCGGTTTTTTCTTTTTTTTTTTGTATTTTGCTGGAGCTCTATACGTATGTATTTCTATATTTATGGAACTTTTTCAATTTGGAACTAAAGTTTGCTTTTTTCGGGTAAAATTTTTATTCATAACAAAGCAAAGCGTGACCGTGGGAAAGGAGCAACAAATTTAATGGCAAGGCAAACGCAATTGCAGAAATGGTTTCGCACTGGCCGCAATAAATTCGGTCGGTGATATATATTCGTTATTAAAAACTAATTTACATCGTGTAAACGGTCGGAACTTGCGAGATTTATGTGCGCTCATAAAAACTAAATGCGCCAAAAATGTGATGCCTTTTTTCCGCAGACAACAATGCCCGGAGGACATCTTTTACACGCGGCTTCCGCCGTTCGCACACACGAAACTTAATTGATTTTGCGGCCAGCACGGCGTATGCGTAATTAAATAATTGTTAAAGGAGATCGCGCCGTATGGCAAATTGAAATGCTATTTTTAATGAGTCCATCAGAGGGAGGCAGACCGTGAAGGAAATAGTTTTGCGGGGTGGAAAGATACTTCAAGTGCGATAAATTAAAATTTATGGGTGAGCTCATTACGCCGCAATCACATCTCATTGTCCTGACGCAAGGACATTAAGCCGCTGCCCAACGGCGGACATCACAATAGGCCACTTTTTTCCTTTTTGTAATGCCCTGTGCATTTAAATGGTCTTAAAACCAGCCGTGTTCTGTTCAGCCTTTCCGAGCTTAATGCAATGGAAACAAGCCGTTTAATTGATGAAAATTTAAATGAATTTACAATATTAACATACGATTCGGCGATTTCATTGAGCATTGCCTAGAGCTGGTTAAATAACAATGAAAGCCTACAAACATGTTGTGCTTAATGCATTGTTCGGTAAATATCGTAATCGGTTCTATAATTTTCATTACCAGGAACCTAGCAAACGTAGCTATTAAGTCCCAAATACACTTGTCGCAGTTTAGTGTCCTTTTAATCTGTTCCCCCTCTGCCCCGCTCGTGTCATTTGCATGAGTGCGCCTATCAGCTGCCAGGACAACGCATTGGAGTCAGGAATGAGAGCTCTAATTAGGAGTGCTTGTGTGCGTTGAACGCTCGTCAAGTGCTTATCGATTGTCCAACTCCATAATCACACAACTATGATCGCCATCGGTGGGGAGTGGGTGTGTGAACGGGTGTCCTTTGTGGCAGTTACTGCACCATTTGAGCCACTGATGGCGCCACTTCACTTAACTATCCATATAGATAAGGCTCGGGCAATGTTTGGGCGGCTGCCTCAATTAAGCAGATTTGCAGCTTGATTTTAAATTAAGTTTGTATCGCAATGCACTGCCAAGCAAGGCCCATTAAAATCAGCTCCAGTTTTAGCTTCTAGCTCTCAGTTCTTAGCGTCACTTTCCTACTGCAGGAAGGACTTCTTAAGTGGGCCTGCAGGCGGGGATCTCACATCCTTTTGCCAGCCTAAGACAAACTCAGCGATGTGTAAGCGTAACATTAAAAGCAATTTTCCGTTGTGAAAATCCTTGTTTGAATGCCAACTGCATTGGTGTGGGTGTATGCTTGCGTGTGTTTGGGTGTGTTTCTATACGTGTAAAGATGAAAGAGGATACGGTTTGAATTTCTGCTCCCACGCATTTGTATGTTAATTTTAATGGGCATACGAATTTGAGTGCGAATGCTTTGTTTGTAATAAAATCTCATCCTTTTTCGAGTATTAAAATTACAGATTTGAACCTTTTTGTGTGTGGCACTGCTAAAGCAGGTCCCGTTACGCCTGGTTTGAGCCCTAATTTGATGCTCAGCTCTTAGTCCTTCGAGAGATTGTATCCCTGAGCTGCAGCGACTGAAAGTGTGCTTCATTAGACAACTAAGCAACGTAAGCATATGGAAAATGCCAGCTTAGCCCGGCTCCTCCTTCATTTTACATTATTTATTTTCAATTTCACCAGAGACACGATTTGCCGGCGGCCAAAAACAACGGACACGGTGCGTATGCGTGATGGGTCGAGCTTCTGCTGTGTGTGCATTTGAAATGCAAAATAGTTTTGTGAGCCGCAAAAATGGCTGCCATTCGGCGGCTATGTTGCCTCATTTGCATGCATGATGTTCGCGCCTTGATGAGGCCTGCAGGGCATCGGTGGGCATCGGTGTGCTTCAGTGGGCGTGGCACCGCCTAGATGGACGCTGTCATTTCACGAACGCCGCTGATGATAAAAGCATTTTGGGGGAATTTAAATAATTAATGGCCAGGTGAAATTTCGCGTTGAAATAGGCATTAAAATTTAAAGGCGGCCAAGACCGCGTTTGCAACCAAAAAAAAGAAAGAAAAAGAAAACGGTTAGCGGAAAGTTCAAGCCGTGGTTAATTTGTACAGACAAGCGCTCACTTCTGCTCAAGTATTTTTCATCAGCCCTGAGCTCTCAACGTTTTTACAAATGTTTTAATAATTACCGCACTTAAATTTAAACACTCTGGGCTCCCCCAAGTTGGCCACTTCCAGCTGCTTTGCTTACGCCCGCCGTGGAGCAAATTGTACAAAGTAGCATTTTGGGGTTAACTTCAAGTTAACAGCATTAACAACAACAATGGCTGGGAAAAGGAAAATACAACAAATAACAAACAAGCAACAAGAGCGAAGGCAAAAGGGCTTTAAAAGTTTCTTAATGTGCAAAACTTTGTTGGGCTTTGCACTAAAAGGAGCGAACAGAACGAAAAATAAAGACAAAAGGCTGCCAGCAACGCGTAAGCAATAATTGCAATTTTATTTTATTTTCCTTTAAAATGGATCCCATTACGAGAGCGAGAAGAAACTTTAAAAACAAAAGCACTTTTCCCCCATCAAGTTTGGCACAAAAAGCTACAGAAAAAAAAAGAAATGGGAGGAGCGGCTTTCGAGACCTATTCAGCCAGTTTGACAAACAGCTGCGTTTGCCATGCGTTAGCCTGTGAGCCATATTTCCTGCCAGACGCCAAATAAAAATCCCCAAACTTATGTTGCCAGGCGGCAGACGCTGACATTGCTCCTGATCCTGGCAAGACTCGGGGTCTGGCATGGCCATGGGAATTAACAGCACATCGAGCTGCTCTCCTTTCGCTTGCTACTCCTGGCCCAGACATGTGCAGCTAGTAGTATGCATGCAAACGATGCTCTGGAGACACCGAGACGTTGATAAGTTTGCATATAAATTGTGACACATGCTGTGGAGCCTTGAACGCCAAGACAGCAATACACCAGGATACCAGGACACTAGTCCATGCCAGGACATATTTTAAAAACCGACTCGAAAGCGCGGGGTTATTTATGTACGGGCGTAAGCATTAGCTGAGATTTTCATTAAAATATCTAAATACCAAGCTGGGGGGTGTTGAGATTTCCTCCTCCTCTCTTGTCATATTAGAAAAGTTTTCCTCGGCCAGCTGGCTGGGGAGTTGAGTTCATATTGGACTAATGCGGACTACGTTGCGTATGAGTAATGCATGCCGAAACAAAAATGTCAAAGGTCTGAACTTTGCCACACATTCACAGCTACCCAGACCGACAGACCGACATACCCGGACAGAGACAAACAGCCACGCCCCTCAATCCGCCCCCTGCCAGTCTGGCTACTGCTCCTTTTGGTCCCCCGCCCAGCGCCCACCACTCCTTTCACTCCATGTGCTGCTGCTGTGACATGCCCTAAAGTCCTCCCAAGTGTCTGCTGTGTCGCATTGAATTTATTGGAATTTTCGTTTTGCTTTGAGCCCGTCTAGGAGGACGTCCTCGTTGGCCTCTCGTCCTGGCCTCTCGTTTTGGCCGTATCTCCACCAGTTGTCTGTGTGTGTGTCTGTGCATGAGTGTGTGTGTGGATGCGATGAGGCAGCAGAATGTATCCGTTGTCTTCCTCCGCCGAAGGAGGAACAATTCCGTTAATGTTTCGCTGGCTTGCGGCTGACAGCGGTCAGCGAGCGGTTGGCTTTGTTGGTCAGGGGAAGCCCCAAGTTCAGCCAACCTAAATATTGGATGAGCTTCACTTTTCTATTACGTCCGGGGGCAGGTCAGTGCGGCTGTTGAGTAATTTTCAGGCCATAAGCTTCATATTTTATTTATTCTGGGATTGTGTGCAGCTCAAATGCTTGATTGGCAGCGAGAGCAACGACAAAATGTTGGCGAATCGAATGGGAACCGAGTATGGGATCCTGTCGGATGTCCAGTACAGGGAACAAATCAGATGCTCAATTAATAGTTTTAAAGATTTCGAAGAACTTATTTAATCCTTTATATACAATTTTGTTATTCTTAATTAAATTCTTATTTAAAGAGAAGAGTCTCAATTTCTTACCCGATTTTAATACACCTACCGATATTTATAAATAATTTTATCAGCCTGACGACAGCCCTTGGCTTTTCCCCATTCACAGCTATCAGCTCCAAGCTCCCCCGAAAACTTTTGTTGGCGTTATTGTTTTAATGGCCAAAATAAATAAATATCGATTATAGCTGTGCAGGTGAGCAAGAGTAAGCAACGTTTTGGCCGCTTTCAACAGCAAATGGCCCCCATGGCGCTGAGCTGTCAGCTAGCGTGTTTAAAAAGTTTGCCCTGCCGTTCGGACTGGAGCAACTCCCCGGGCTGATCTGGAGCTAAATCGAAGCTGCAAAAGGTCGGTGGGTCGGGGGGGTTTTGGTCATGATAAGACTAATGCTGGCCGCATGGCTAATTGAAAAAGTTGCACTTCCATTGTTGTTGTTGTTTCGTGCGCAGCCAGTGGAAAACGAGAAATTGCTGCTGCCACAGAAAATCCATATAAAACCAAAAAAACAAAAAAAAAATAAAGGGAAGATATTGTTATTACTGTTGGGTCCTGGAAATGAGAACGCAATTGTGGTCAAGTTTTGTGAGGCATTTGCATAATAAGCCCTGTGTATGGAACTGTGACTGCGCCTCTGACTGTTCCTGCTATGGTTATTGTTACAGAGTCACTGGCCAGCGGCGCATGAAATTGTTGTCTGCCTCAGGTTTGGGGCTCAAAAAATTAGAAGAGTCTGCTAGGATGGAAGAGGATGTGGCATGGGTATATTGACCCAGGACCTGAGTCCGAAGCCCGGCCAAAACGGAAAGCATAAATTCTCGTACGATATGAAAACAGCCAGCAAGCATCCGCACATAAATAAATCATAAATATTAAATGAAAATGAAAAATGGCCAGGAGGAGCAGCAGCAGGAACTGCAGGAAGCGCACAGAACCTGTCAGCAAGTGCCTTTCCCTGGCCGTGGAATATAATGCAGGATCCAACAATGCACCGGCGATCGCATGATTAGCGGCAGTCCAGGCTCAGAGCTCCAAGCCAAAGCCAGTCCATGACTCACCACCAAGTGCAGACCAGACCCAGCAGAACCCAGCCAAAACAGACCAGACCAGACCAGATAGGAAGGCATGTGCTGTGGCCTCCGGCAACGCACGATATTCTCACAATGCAGAAAATTACTAAATTCGATATGCAATTTATAAAGTCGGAACAGGCGCCCCACACTCCCATTGCCCGAACGCCCGCAAAGTGGGCGCCTGGGCTCCAGCTTTGGCTCCACCGGTCTCTCTGGTTCCTCCCTGACCTCCCTGGTCTGTAGTCTCCAGCGTTGTCTGGCTTTTTTGGCATCGCAGCTGAAAACGATTTGGTAAGTACTGTTTGTTGATACCCAGCCAAGGCTTAAGTGTACCCAGAAGCAAGAGCAACAAAATCCTGGCAAAAATACTTTGCTTTAATGCGCTTTGCCCGGCCAGACTGAGGAACTCTGGGGGGGATTGGCTGCACAGAGATCATGGTGGGCGGCTGCTAGTTGCCTGCTGGTTGCTTGTTATTTGAAGACGTTTAAGCTGCAACTGAGGCAAAGTACTGAGAACTATATTCATTTTCAATTTCGTTTCAGGTTTTTCGGATATCGCAACTTATAAACTTGGCCAGCCCAGAAGGAAAATCCCCTTATATTTTCCAAATTTCTGTCGTACTCTGCCTCCTGATTGCATCGCCAGCAGTCTCCAATTTCTGATTTCCATTTGACCCCATAATAAGGGCCACTTAGGCACTTGATTACTGGCAATCAAAGACCTGGAAATGTTCTGAGCTGGCCAAATCAAGTTTCTATTAAATTCACTTTTGCTTAACAACAAGTCTTACGATTCTTTAAGCAGAACTTTCTATTGTTATTTTTTAACGATTTGTACGCATGCCAATCTCAACATAATTTCCATGAATTTCCAGAACCATTAATGTTTTAAAACAACTGCCACGCACCCAAACTCGAAACTCCGGCAGACACGGGACAAGATGATTTAAAAAGCGTTAACATATTTCCAGGCGCATATTTGGCCAGCGGAATAGGGCGGGTCAGAACCGCAGACGCACGCAGTTGGTCGGAATAATCATTAATCATTCCGTAACATGGCAGAAAAGTTTCCGCGCCAGGTCGGGTCATATTCGCAGTCGTAGTCGTAGTCATAAGGCATTAACTTGCCGGGCACTTCCACGGTTATGCCGTGTGATATTATCAAGTTGATTCCACAGTGTGTTTTTTTGGGTGAGAGATGAGCATGGGGGTAGGAGCTGGGCAACCGCGACAAATTTGAAAAATGGCTCAAAGTTTTAATGCCACGCCCCCTGCCTTCCGCCCCCTTCCTGCGCTCCCCCACGAGTCGCATGACATACGAGCTGAAATAAATATTTTTTCCCCTGGCACGTTACAAATGTTTTGAGTCAGATGAAAAGTTTGCTTCATTGTGAGCAAATTTAAGAGCTCCTCGAATCGCCGTGTTCGAGCAAACTTTCCTTCTCGCCGAGCAGTTTGGAATTGTTATTTTAAATTTAAATAGCACGGCCCGGGTGTGCCATGCCTGCTGAATTACTCGACAATTTTATGACTCCATGCATAAAATCCGTATGACGATGCAAGTTGGCCCCCCACTCCGCCTCTCCAGACTTCATCAGCTGTTGCCGGCAATTCCGTGTCCGTGTCCGTCTGGCTTGTCCGTGCGTCCGTCCGTCCGACGCGTTTCTCCGGAGAAAGATGGTGGAGAAATGGCAAAATGGGGGTACGGGGTTTGAGCCGAGTGCCAAGTGTCTGGCAAGTGTAAATCGGCTTTGTCGTCGCTTGTTGTATATATACAATGTAAACACAAACTGAATAATACTGGTTACACAGACGTGAGAAATCCTTTTCTCTCTGATTCTCTGTTTTCCTGCTAATCTCTTCTCGGCATCTCCGAAATCTCTCTATTGGTATAAGAGAAGTCCACATCCGCGGCGCATGCGCAAATCCAAGAGATATCTCAGCATCCTCGGAGCGAATGTTTTGTTTATTTGTAGGAAAGTTATTTGCTCTGCTTTAATGGGATTTTAAAAAATAAATAATAATTACGAACTAAATATAATATGTAACTTTAGAAAAAGTACCCACAAACATTAATCAATAATCGAATTCATGACCTTTTGTTTTTAAACTGGCTGTACTTTCAATTTCAATTTTATTTACCTACTTTTCCATTTAGTTCCTAAATTACCCAGAAACTTCCATTAAAAACTTGCCTCTTTTCTTCTAATGAGGCGTCCGAAGTAATTTTCTAAAGATTTCGAAGGACAATCTGCTGTAGTTTTCAAGATCTAAATTTCACTTGCCTGGCTAAGAAGAAACGAAAACTGTTAAAGAAGGGGGAAGAAAAGTTTTTGGCCAAACATCAAATTCACGCCGATTTTTGTCATTAGAGCAACAGAAAACTTTGGGAGCAAGCACTCGAGGCTACCGTTTCCCTCTTGGCCAGATTGCAAGCACCCACTAACCACCGTCCACCGCCCACAGCACAGCACCCACTCTTTAGGCCAAAAGCAGACTAACCAACTGTCACTTGGGCAGGGGGCGCCTTTTTAATGGTCAAAAGTTTTATGTTTATTGTTTATGCGTTGAAGCAAAAATTTTCATGAACTTTTCATTGTTCCGGTTTGCTGGCAGAAAACTTTTAGCATACAATGCACTTTAATTTGGCTGCCCCCAGCAGCAGTTACAGCGAACCTCTGCTGCCCCTTCCACCCACGCAATAGTGGGTTTTTTGGGCCAGAGGAACCGCCGCGGAAACAATGGGAAGGCAAATGTTGCAGCAAAAGTTTATGCGCCAAGAACTTGGCCAAATGACAGTGAAAAGGGGCCCGAAGAAAATCGACGGCGGACCAGAAACAGCATCTCTATGGTACATTGACTGGCCGGGCATTTCATTTGCGCGTAATATGCGCAGGCCAACTTTGCTTTATTGGCCCGCGAATGCAAATAAAAGTTCTAATGTATCCCTCAAATTTAGTTTGAGCAACTCCAAGTCTCCGGTTCAGTTAATTTTTCCATTCACTGGCGAAACAATGAGATGTCCAGACCAGTGGCTCGTGTATCTACTTTTTGCCTTATTTTCCCCCGCTCCTCGTCATCTTGTTAACATTTATTCTCGCCTCGCTTTTCCTTTCCCTCTGGGGCACCTGCCTGGTGGACTTACAATGTAAAAGTTACTCCAACTTGTGTTCTACGCCCGGCATTTTTTAGCTTCGGCCAAAGTTTGGCCACTTAAAGCAGTTTGTCAGTCCGTTTGGAGCGTTAACTTGGCCATACTGCGGAGCTTGCATTTCTGCTGGCAAAGTCCTTCCGCAAAGCAGAGTTTACTTTCAAATTTTTCAATCATCATATTATACAGTGTGACAACAAAGTTTCTAAGGATGCTCGCCACACATTTTGCATTCTGTTCAAATTCAGCTTTCTAAGCATATTTGCAAGTACAGTGGTATATTCCAGTATATGCTAGTTGATGACATCATAAATTGTTCTAGCTGCTGCACATATGCTGAATTCGAATAAAGGCACTCGCATCTGTGCCCTTCACCCCGGAGATTGTTTATTTGCAATGTGAAATATTTTTTACTGCCCGGCAAAAGTGAAGTGTAAATATGCCCCAAAGAGCTGCCATCGCATTTTGCCTTGTTTTCGCTGTTGGCCCTGTTTTTTTTTTTGGTTTTTTGTTGATGTCAGTCACAGTCGGTGCAAAATGACGCCCACAGGCCGATCGGCAAGTGTGCAAACAATAAGGAAAGTATTTTCAAATAAAGTAAATATGTCTTCGTAATAGCTGTGCTGCAACTGAAACTGAAAACAAATGGAATTCCAGGCGCTGAAGGTTATCAACAATCACACAGAGATACAGAGTGTCTAGAGAACATAGAACCACATCATGTTCCATATAAGTGATTATCAAAAAAATAGTTCTTTGAATATTAATAATAATTTGGGAATGTTCTAAGGATCTGCATTTAGGTTTAGATTTAATGAATTAGTTATAAAATCAAATGGCAGATTTTCTGTCTGCACCTTTGGTCTCGCCTGTTTCTTCAAGTGCCAAAATTGAAGGTTCCAAGTCACGCTAGAGCCCCGAGAAAAAAGTGGCCACATTCTAGTCGAAAAATTGTGCTCGCCCCGTGGACACATGGGACCTGCTTGGAGGCGGACGAAATTGTGACACAAAGTTATGACAATGATGAAATGGGAACGACGTCGACGCCGCCGCCGCCGCCGACCGTTCATGATGATGATGAGCCGCAGCGGCAACTGAAGCAGAAGGAGCAGAGCGACGTCGCTGGAGTCCTGTCATGGACACGGATGCCAGCTGCCACCGGTGGGAGAGTAAGACATTTTCCGCTTTTCCGCCCAACACGAGAGCCACCCCCACACTTTTCGTACTTTTGCCCGCCGCAGGAATACAATTTCATTTGATGTGCATGTGTGCGATGAAATTTTCGCACATTTACATAAAAGAGATGCTCCCGAATATAGGAAAGGAAATTCAGCTCTCATATGACCAAGGTAAATGCCCTAACCTGGATACACAACTGTGTCACTAATGAAGCCCAGCTGAAAGGAGTCCCAAATGAGGCTTCATTTTCGGTGCAATCGTGTTAAGTTCATCAGAACTCGGATTACGTAGACATTTTCGGGACATTGCCAGGCGATGACATTTTTCGACTTTCACCAACTTGACTCGCAGTCAACTTGGCATTTGCATGCCAAATACCCAAAGAACGATGCCAAGTCATTCGCTCACATGTGACATTGCATGCCGCATTTCGAAAAAAAATAAAATAAAATGAAAAAAATATTACGAGAAGCTCGAAGGAGAAAGCGAACGCAACAAAACTTTACGAGCACCAAATACACTTAAAAAGTAATAAAATATTTTATTACGGCACACAAAAAACTACTACTGCACACATGGCAACGCATCAAATTGCTGCGGAAATTGGCAAACACATTACGGCGGAGTGAACTTGAAAGACTTCGACTCAGCTGCTTTTAAATAAACCAAAGCCCTTTGCGATAAATTAAATATTCATTAGCTGTGAGCAGCAGACATCACGCCCCGTTCGATGTCACAGATTTTGATTAAGCATCCGTAATGCGGCATCTTTAATGCTCCATCAGGATGACGATACGAGCCACTAATCAATAATGCGCTCTTTACGTCACGAAGCTAATTCTGCGATTCAGCCAGTTAACCGCAGAGCCAGGACGACTTTGAGTCCTGCCGCCTGTCCTGCTGGCGCTGTGCGTGCGTCAATCGAGGGGCAAGGACATGGGGGAGCGGCAGCAGCTCGCCCCTCTCGCTGTTGACGCAGTTCATCAATCAAATCACTGGCTGTTAGTCAAGCAGTCATGTGATTTGATTGATTCGCGCTAAAAATCCGTAGTCAAACAAACGCCAGATCCAGCACTCGCAGAACGGCATTAATAATGCGGCTTGAAATGAGGAGGATTGCCAGTCAGTCAGCTGGATGGGCGAGAAAAGGGGTGACACTATTGCAACCGCAGCAGCTTGGCTAACTGGCTGCATCTGGTTGCATCTGCAAAAACGGAAACGGAAATGGAAAGATAAATCGATAAGCGCCTTTTCCACACACACACACACTCAACGGTGACAGCTGCTTAAGCGGCACAAAGCGTTCATTTGTCACTCGAACCGGGATGTACATAAATAATTTA
The DNA here is from genome assembly GCF_016746395.2 of Drosophila simulans. Lineage (NCBI taxonomy): Eukaryota > Metazoa > Arthropoda > Insecta > Diptera > Drosophilidae > Drosophila > Drosophila simulans. The sequence continues at coordinate 22,943,267 of NC_052523.2, read as the reverse complement.
CAGAAGACAAAGTCTTTGCCTCGAGCATCTTGGGCAATTTTAACAACTGCTCCCCGGCCGCCGGTTAGGGCATAAAAAATTGTTACGTCAATGAAATTGCCCAATTTTATGTTCAATCAATAAATGGAGAACGAGCAGGAGTTGTACGTGTTGGCTGCCTCAATTTATTTGGTATTCATGCAACATTAACATGGATTTTTATTAGTATCATGTTTTTGAGAAGGGTTACGGACCGACTGCGACCTGCCCAACTAATAAAACTCCCCCTGGCACTTGCTGTGAAATATACGGCCGGAGTCGGAGTCGGCAACCCTTTTTTTGGATAAACATTCCGGAGCCGAAAGGGCTTAGTGCTGGCCAGGCGAATTGTGTTATGCCTACGGCTTCCAATTCGATGGCATCGCATCAGACAGGTGATGGAAAATGGATCGAGTCGATTGCAAGGTTGCCCTTTGGCAGTCAGAGTACGTGACTCCTGCCGGCTGGCATTTGCCTTTGAATTTCCACCTCCGCCTCCATCTACATCTCCACTTCCCATACCCATGCCCATTCCCATGCCCAATCTCAATCCACCTTCAGTTCCAGCTCCAACTCCAGCTGTCTTAGCCGTGCGTGGCTGGGCCAACGAGAATCAATACCTGCTTTGATTGACACTTTGAATTTAAAGCATTGAATTAGCAAAGGGATCCTCGAAACAGCGGCTTTCGTGGGAGCCTTCAGCTGTGGGATTCTGAATGGGATTGGAAATGGGAATGCAACCTGAACCTGGTTGAAGTTGCCCGGGCGACACTAAGCCGATTCCTTTCCTTTGACTGGAGCAGCAGAAGCAGCATCCCCGTAACCGTCTTATATTAATTCATTAAGCAGCCCCACCACTGAGACCCACGCATCCATGTAAGCGCTAAGAGGTACAGTAAGTATTGGCTATGACAGCGTTGAATTATTTGCCTAATAATGTGCTCTTCTCATTTTATCTCTGCTTAAACTAACTTATATATTCGTTAGCTTTGCAAGCCTAATTTTAATTTATCAAAGAGACAAATGTGGTAAAATGCAATTATAATGAGCCATTCGAGGCATTATTCACTGTACCCCTTAGCTGTCGCCCCAAAGTAGGCAACACGAAAACTGCTGCAGAGTCGCAGCAACCAACAAGTGTCTGAACTTTCGCTGAGAGCTTTCAAAGCCCCCTCCCGTACCGTTAGCCCCCGAGTAACGGCCATTTCCGGCTCCTTCGTCCTGTTTACTAGCTTAGCAATGCTGACGACCCTTGCCCAGCGCAGAATGTCTCACGTTTCAGCCACTTTTCGACCATAATTACAGCCAAGAGCAATTTGAAAAACACTTGATGCTGGCAATTAAAAAGTTGAACAACATTTTTCTCCAGCAAACGGGGTCCACCTCACTTAGCTGCTGCTGCTCCGGGCTGCAAGTGTAATTAATTAGTTTTCAATTTCACTCTGCTAAATATGCATAATTTATGTGCCGGTGAGTGGGTTGGTAAAATGGTGAGCTGGGGGGGAGATGTAGCCACGTCATGGTCATAATAAAATTTACTAGCCATTACTCGCTCCTTCTCACACTCTCTTCATCCTTTTCGAGTGGCAATTCTCCGGTCTGGCCAGCGCCTTCATCTTCTTCGTCCTGCCACTTTCCTTTCGGCTGGCAATTTGTGTGGACCAATTACTTTGTTTGTTTGCCGTTCGCCGTGCGACAATTGCAAAGGACAACTGCGACTTTTGCCGCTGTGGCAGTGCAGTGGCTGCAGCAGTGCTGCGTTTCCTCTATTTCCGTTGCAAACATTTCCGTTTCGCATTGCTGCAAATTTATTGTTTCCTTGCGGTTTGCGTGTGTGCCAGTGTGTCTGTGTGTGTGCTTGTGTGGGTACCTCGATTTGTCCTTTTTGCGTGTCTCTTGCTTTTTCAAGCCCTCTTGCCAGGACACTTTGTGCGCTGCTTGAGCCTGATGGCGCTCCTCGGGAGCGGCACCTTCGTCAAAGGGGATCTTAGCTCGAGACAACAAGGACTCCAGACCAATCAAACAGCAAAATGGCGGTAAAGCGGAAGTGCCGTCCCTACATTCGCCAATCCCCACGCACAAACGTTGTTGGGTTCTTCCGGCCGGAAATACGCATTTAGTTGCATGTGAAATTGCTACATTTTTGTCAACAGGCAAATTTATATTTATTTCTACGCGTTTCTTATTCCGTAAGGCGGAACCGAGACTTGGCGATGAAAAATTGAAATGTCGTTTCTAATAAATCATTTTGGCAAGGCGCGCAGCGACTTGTTTGTTTCGCTTCTCCGCTCTTATGCCGTCGCCAACTGTTTGTGCTTATTTCCGTTTCCGCCGGCCCCACGACCCTGGCCTGGCTTCATTTTTCTCTTCCATTCTTTTTTTTTTTTTTTTGTATTTTGGCCTCCTTTGGCTGGGTTCACCTTACCGGATATTTTCAGCACCGTCATTGCAGCCGACATAATTAATTACCCGGCCGCGCCGAGCATTTCCCAGCGGCCTTCAGTGTGCCTCACCTGAGGCGATGGCAGTGGCATTGGAAAACAGGACGCGGCCTGTCCTTGTCCCCAGATTTGCTGACAGCCGGCGGAGACAAAGGAAGAGGAGGCTGCCAGCAACGCGCAACAATTTATAATTGGATCGCTTTAATTATGTGAATTTATGTGCGGGACAGTCACTTATTATTGTGCCCGCAGCATAATCCACACACAGGCGGACATAAAGTTTGGATTCACATTTTGACTGACAGCAGAGAAAGTCCTCTTTTGGCTTTTGTATCAAATTAGAATTCATGCATAATGGTGATGCATGCACAGGTGACCCCAAATGGAATACTAAATGAATTCATTATGACGCATGACAGGCTCCATAGAGTTAATAATCCCCTGGATTCTTTCACCCTTGCTCTCAATTTACCAAGCATTTATCTCTGGACTCAGCAGCAACTTAAATCTCAATCGACTCACAAGACGGATGGCACTTTTATCGTAAATTTTCTGCTGCTGCTGCCGGGAACAACACTTTTCAATTAGGAGGTGCCACCAAAGCTGCATCGCCCATTATCGCTGTGCAATTCAATTAGAAGCCGCTGGGCGGACGGAAAGGGTCGAGGGATGGGGGAATCGGGACCAAGGATCCCGAGCAGCGGGTGGGAAGGCATATGGCTGTGCCCCCCGGCGAAGGCGAATCTTGCCAGCACATTTGACAGCATGAAATTGAGTGAGCTGCAGTTCCTAGACACACAATGCCCCCACGTAACGTCTCATTTCGGGCCTTCCAATCCAATCGAAGGACGAACTGGCGGACGGACGGAGGGACGGGGTAAGGCCGATCTAGAGCACGATTTGTGTGCCGGAATACAGGAGTATATATAGGGCAGGGGGCACCCTTCGTCCTGCACTCTCGCATGAGTTATCATTTCAGGCACATTGATTTATGCAGTCGCCGGGAAAGCAACCTGCATGGCTGCTGCTGAGATAAGAATTAATTGGCAAGTGCACTGTGCAAATAAATTGCATAGCCATCCGGGTGTGGGTTTCAGTGTGGGATCGGGCGGGATCTGTTCTGGCTTGCTTTGGATTGGGCGCTCCACTGCAGCAGTTCCACCGCTGCCGTTCCTGGTGGGCAAATGCAAACACACACACACATAAAGCAGGTCCCCGGTTTGCTGCCGCTTTTAATGCAAATGTGACAAATGTTTTACGGCTGGCTGCGTATGCATTGACTCTGGGCAAACACCTGTAAATGGATTGAAGCCACAGCAGGCGGCCAGGAGCGGAGGCTCCTTGCCAGCCAATAGATTCATCTCACTCAACGGTTCACTCCAAATTGTGATATCATCATAAATCTGTCACACTCATCGCCCATTAGCAGAGACACAAAAAGGACACTCAGAGTTAAGGATAGCTAGTTAGCCAGCTAGTTAACCTTTTGAAAAATGTTGAAATGAATGAACTGATTATAGATTCCAAGTATTAGTTACTCGCATATGATATGATATGATTTAAATGATTTAAACATAGTTACTGGTACACAAAAACCGAACTGCTTTGCCAAGAGGTGACCCTGAAATCCGCTCCTGCCTTTCAGCCCCGTATATCAGTGGCAACTGCAATTGCAACGGACCCTCGGCCGGTCTCTGTTTGCATCCTGTGTAGGCTTCAACTGGTGCTGGCCTTGGTGCCACATTTGCATTCGCATTCGGATTTGCCGGGCAGGGCCAACACTGTGTGTGTGCGGCGGCACTTTCAAGTGCATTTTTGCCCATATTTGGGATTTGCATTGCCACATTAACCCCCGTGTGCTCGTGTGCTGGTGTGTGTGTGAGCCCGGTTTAATTTGCAGGAAGCGAGAACATAAATTGAAGGGCAGCTGAACAACATTGGCAGACGATCAATATTATTGCGCCTGCGGTGGGGCAATCAACGAAATGGAGAGTCCCTTAACAAAGACACCACATGGAGGATATGGAAGTTCGGGGCGTCATGCGTCCCCGGAGGATGGAGTGTGCTCTCTATTAGCCACATCGATGATGCTGGCGGTCTATTGATTTCCCAGCTGATTGCGCTGCCTTTAACTATATTTATGGCATACTTATGGATGGAGCACCGCCTCCCCAAACGGCGGCAGTTAAAGCCATTCCCATAGTATTTCCCAAGGAAATTATCAGCCGTGTTTCAGTTGCCAATCGGTTAATTACTTTTCCCCAGCCTGAGTCAGCAGGATGCGAGAGTCCTGTGAGTCGTCTTTGGTCTCTGGTACGCAATAAATTAGAAGTCGCTTTCATTGATTTCTGCTGAGAGCAGCAGGTAAACATTTAATTAATTTGAAGGCCCCCAACCGCTAAGCACTTTTATATCAGTGGCAATTAAAATTGCGTATACGTGATGTTGTCTGCCATCGCAACCCCGGGCATTGATTAATGGCCAGCCAAGGAATGCAAAGCGTGGCAGAAATAGCGAAATAAAAACGAAGAGAAATATATGCAAATTGAAGATTTATTAAAGCCAGACAAAAGAAGACGGGGTCGTGATCCTACACCGGGCGTTAACAGTTGACAGTAATTTCCTGCATCTGGACGCGCTCAAAGCAAAATGCAATTTCCGTTGGGAAGCTCGGTGGAGCTCGGTCCGCTCTTTTTTATGCGCCGCCCAGCTGCATGTGTCATTATTCTTATGCCGTTTACCTGGGCCATGCTTTATGCCGGCAAGGACAAAGGCTTAAACCTGTAAACGGGGCTGAGAGCCGGTTAGAGCCAGGCCCGCACGGATCAGAGCAGCAGCTGCCATGCCGCGCCGTATAAAAAAAATATAACCCCACCCATGGGTGGTGCAAAGTAAAAAGGCACATCAAAGGCTGACCTCCAGACCTCTGGAACTCCAGGCCTTCAGACCTTCAGTTGCCAGCAGACGGAGGACGGCATAAAGGAGAGTAATGGCAAAGGATAATGCGTGGCTTTGCGGGAGTGTGGGAACTAAAAGGATTTGCCCCCTGCCCCGCACTCTGGAGCACATCATCATTAAATATGCTCAAATGAGCAATAATTGCAATGCACAGCATGTGAGGTATTATTTGGAATTCACTAATCCCATAAGTAGATCCAAACAATGAACTGGCAGTCGAAGTGCTCTAAATATATAATGACACGAAACAATACAATGCCAATCGAAAAGCATTAGGTCAATCCAAAAATATATTGTATGCTAAAAAAATTGGATATTGATGAGATTTGTGCTAAATATCGCAATTATTTATAAACAAAAAGCATAAAATGGCTAAATAACAATTGCAAACAAAAAGCCATCCAAGAATTTCTTTTTTTTTTAACTCGATTTCGTTATCAATCGCTTGCTACGCTTATCAGTGTTTTGAACAAAAACACCCACATCAGTAAGAAACTTTTTACTTTATTTACAGATAAAACTAGTGAGTGAAATGGCGCAGCATGACTACCCAATAAATTAATGAATATTCGAGTCTGGGGTAGACAAGTCACGACCATTTGGTATGATTATTGGTATAGCTTGTACATGGTTATCCAACCGCCGGATCAGTAGTACGCCTCGCACTCCATCTGGCGACGCCATTGTGACCAGTCCGCACAGCCCACCACCTCGGAACTGGCCATGAATCCTCTGCCGGCGGCGCAGTTAAGCAGCAGAGGTGTGGCATTTATGCTGGGGCACAGGTAGAATCGATTGGGATCCGGCGAAGCCCAGGGCGATGGCACGATGCCGGTACCGCTGTCACAGCCAGCTGACAACTGGGCGGCCACCTGCTCCTCCGAGGGCCGGCAGGCTGGCCAGTGGTCATAGGGCAAACAGCCCAGATAACCGAGACCGCTGAAAAATCCCCGGCCAGGCGGACACTCCAGCTGCAGCGGTTGTCCGCCATCGGAGCACACGTAGAATATGTTGGGGTCCGGATCTCCCCACATGTCCGTGGCATGTCTGCATGTTGCATTCGTGGTTGTGTCAGGGTCGGCGGTGGCTGCCACACCCTGCTGCAGCAGCTGCAGCATGGTCAGGATCAGGATCAGGAGCAGCATCCGGGGGGAGTAACTCCATTTATTTTTCATAAATAATTTCATCACGAACAGCCAACGGAGCATTTATTATTATGACACACAAAGTTATCGTTCCCTTACTGTCCGAATGCCTGATTTTACTTTATTTCTTGGTTTTTTTTTTGACTGCGAACTGCAGTTGGGTGGTAAATTCAGATATTTTTTCACTCGCTTCTCATCATTTGGCCATAAGCTGGGTTCGTTAATAAATTTATGTGTATGCTTCCTGCTGAAAAACCCGAGTCGACTGATTGATGTCGTCGCCATTGTCTTTCGCTTTTATACCCATGCTCATTGCATGACTTTCCATGTTCCCTGCAAACCTTATCGCAGCTATTTTTACAGTCATTTTTCATCGGGCATGGGGCACCGGGCATCGGGCTTTCGGATTTTTCGGGCATTTTTATTTTGGTCTTAAGTGACGTCGTCGCTCTCTTTTGGCAGCATTTTGTTGATTAGATAAGGCGGAGTGGTTTAAAGTTTTGTGCTCTCCGGTCGATAAGTTCTGGAAATTAATGGCACGAGAGCAGAAGATTTCAATCAGCAGCTGGCCGAAAATTTCCTACTCTCATCGTTGTTCGATTGTCAGAATTTCCCTTTGCTAACATGGCCGAATGAATCAGAGTGCCATTACAGTTTTGGACTACCGAAAACGAGCTGACTCACACATACACACATGCACATCGCTTATCTAAGCGATAGCAGGGCAGAGACATTAATTGCCTTTCAAATGAAGCCAAATTGGAAATTATTGCTGCAGAAATCAGTTGGAAATTTAATTACGCGCCACTGCCGAGATAATGGAGCATTTTCGAATGACTTCGGTAGTACGAGCATTCAGTTGCAGGCCCAGCTGCCGTCAAAAGTTCTAATTGATTTGGCTTAGAGCGCCCAAATGGAGGAGCACAGCTGGCGCTGCCTGCAAAGAAGTCACTTTGCGGCCAGGACACGAAGCCCATAACCTGCTGAAACAAAAAAAAAAAAAAGGGAAAAAGGAAAACTTCTTAGCCGTTTTTGTTGTTGAGTCACGTTGTCAATTCAACTTCCTTACTCACTCGCTTCTCCACTTTTTGCACTCTATTTACGCGAGCCCCAAGTTTAAATAGGCAAACTTCGTGGAGTTCTGCCAAAGTTGACAATATAATCGACATAAATTCCAATAGGCTTGCTATCGATGTTGGCTTCCATCGGCAGGGAATTCAATTAAAAGTTTCCCAGACGTGAGCAGCAGGTGACAGTGAGAAGCGAACATTTGGCACCATGGCACTCCGAAATCAAAGTTACTTCGGTTCCTGGAACTGCTCATCGCCAACCACTTGAGACGTGGTATCTGCCGCAGGCAGAACAGCAAATTAAGCCAAGAATTTGCCATTATCTGCATAAGAAAAACACCCGATAAGCGATGTGGGCAAGACCAGAAGCCAAAACACAACGTTCATCATCGGAAGTGTCAACAAGTCAATGGCAATGGCAATGATATGGTACCGCTCTCGAAAGTCCCGATAAGTTGCCCGATCGGATAGAATGTTATAAAAGCCCAATCAGTGGTCTTCCATTCGTTTAGTCTGCGTTAAATTTTTGTATCGAGAAGAAGCTGATAAAGGATTCACCATGCTGAAAGGTAAACATCCTTAGGAATAATCTACTCAACTATTGTGCGTTCGGTGAAATTCAACCTGGAACTATGAACCTGATAATCTTAATCACGCATACTATTAATCACTCGACTATTTTCAAATCCCCCTGCAGCAGTCATCATTTTCTTTGGCATCCTGGCTCTGGGCTACGCCGCCTCCGTGGGCACCGCCAGCGAAGTTTGCCAGTCGGAGGACGAGCTGTGGGGCGGCGAGGACATCAGGAAGTTCTACTTCTGCCTGGACGGCAAGGTGATAACCGACGAGTGCGACTCGGGATACTATTTCGTGAACAACGCCACCTTCAGCGGCTGCCTGCCCGCCGACCTGATGAAGCCCTCCTGCGTGAACCTGGACACCAAGGTGCCAGACTGCACCGGAACCAGCAAGATGCAGCCCCAGGTCGCCGACGATGTGGCCAGCTTCTACCTGTGCACCAGCGAGGGAGCCACGGTGCTGCCGTGTCCCGATGGCAAGGCGTTCGTGTCCCAGGATGGCTATCTGGGATGCTTCGCGTGGACCGAGTGGCGTTCGTTGCGTAACTGCGTCGACGACTGATGATGTGATGTGTGGCGTTTTAATTATAGTTCTTCCAGCGCCATCCACTTGCCGCGATTAAAAGTGTCCGAATTGAAATGTTATTTTTTTAAATTGATTGGAAAATAATTGATATATGAGCGGCGGTCGAGTGGGGCTGATATGATAAGCGCTGACACATATTGAAGCCAACAAATTGAACTGCTGCGACATTTCCGGGAACTAACATACACAATTCGGTATGCCATAAATCCTGACTGGCCCCTCGCAAAGAGCAAAATTGCCGGGCGTTGGGAAAACATTTTCAAGAAAATTCCAATCGCATGTGCGAGATTGGGATTATGAGTTTTGTTAGTTTGTGTGCTGGCTGCTGCCGCAGCGCAAAACAATTGTCGCCGCAAACTTTTGCGCAAAACAAACAACGTCGGATGGGGGACAAATTACAGGGGCCAGCGAAAGGACAAGGAGCACGGAGCAAGGACCAACTGCAGGACATGCTCCTGGTTTCCCGATGCCGAACACATGTTCGTCTGGCGAGGTTCCTTGGTGGCAGTTGTGCTCGTCGGGCTAAAAATGAGTTTAAAGTTCGATGCCGTACCGCATTAATCTTGCGCTGTTGGTGTGTGCGAAGTGGTGCAACATGAAACCAAAAGTTGCCAATGATTGCGTCAGATGCCCCAAAGGGAGTCACGTGGAACAGGGCAGCCGAAAGCAGATCTAGTGGGTTTCCAAGTGATCCATCCAACAGTTTCTGTTCCTTGCTCTTACTTTTCCACCATGAGAACTCCCAGCCCTTTGATCACTCGCAGCGATTGCACATCCCCGACTAGGTAATAAATGTCTAAGTGGGCAGGCAGGGAGGCGGCGAGGGCCAAGTGTCAGTGACACGGAACTACAGCCAGGATGGAGTACGGATGGAGTCCGGAATGGGTCGTCCCAATCCTGCTGCTCAACCACCCAAAATGAGTTAGTCAGGAAATTGCATTATTTGTCTTTGGCCGTTGCGGGCAAAAACCGTACAATGATGGCGAATGCAGAAAGAGGACCCAGTGTGTGGATGCGGACGACAATGCTGTGCCGCAGCAGCCCCATTCCTCCCATGGGGCACTAACTAGTGTGGCAACTATCCCCATCCCCACCTCGTCCGCTGCTCGTTTTGCTGCCTCGCCAGCCACTTTAAAATGGCGTGGCTATCTCCGGACCCCGGCCGTCACACATGCGAGTTTTCAAACGCTCCGAAGTCACAGCAATCTTTCTGCTCCATTTCCGCCCACTCCTGCAGCTGTTGCTGCCACCACATTCTAGATGCCTGCTGCCCTCCAACTCCTGCAGCTCCTCCAGCTGCTCCAGCGCCTCCTGCCACTGCCGCTGTTGTTGCATTTTAATTGCATGGATGCCTGGGCCGTTCGGACCATTAATCCTGCACAAGTTTTGTGCAAAAATTGCGAAAAGGGATTTTTAAAGTCACAACTGTCGTATGTTATCAGCACGCCCAGGGAGAATAGCTCCAACAGAAGAGGGTCTACACTCAGAGAAAAAGTAATTTAATCGCTTATTAAATATCTCTCGAGTTTTGAATACACAATTAGCCATATTTCCGGCATCATTCTGATTATTTGTTTTTATTATAAACTTTTTATAAATGAGATATGTTAAATGTCTCTTTATTTTTTTGCCTGCTGAAATATAGAAGGCCTTTCGTAGTTTCCGAGCTGAGAACTCGGGCCTGCAGTTTAGAGTCCGTCTTGTAGGACCCAGTGCCGCAGTGGTGCTTGGATTTAATTGAGTTTACAATTGTTTTGTGGCCACTCTGCGCCGCTCTTCAGCTGCCAGCGGCCTGTGAACTCTGACCCCTGGCTGACGTGTTGTTACTTTAATTAAGTTTGCTGCGCTGGTCCGCACAAATTACGCCGGCAACAGGGCGCATACGCAATGCGCTCGTAGTTTCTTTTCGACTTTTTGCCCAGCCCACTTTCGTGCAGTGGCCATTGTACAAGTCATTTTTCGTCAAATGGGCATAATTGGCATTTTTGGAGTCGCAGGCCTCTGTGGTGACAGTCAATGGCAGCCCCCGACTTCCTCCAATTTGCACCCCCTTCTGCGGCTTCCGTTCAATGATTTTTCAGTGCGCGCATTTTCGCGCTTGAATTGCTGGCGAACAGAAATGGTATGGGGTCTTTCGGGCTGGAAAAGTTGGCTTAAACTTTTCCACTTGAATGGCAGCGGAAGGTTTTATGCGCCTCGCTTCCACTGTGCCACTGCCAGTTGCACGGCGAGTGGGTACTGGGTGGTGCTGGGTAGCTTGCTGGTGACTTGTGCCACATTGTGCTGCCGCCGCGGCAGCGGCGCATGAAAGTATGCAGCATAAAATTTGTGCTCGGCAACAAATAAATATTTGACCCCAGCTCGCAGCAGGGTGCAAGCCCTTCCCCCATTTTTGCGCTGCCGTTGAATTTATATTTGCACTTAACAACCGTGCAACAACAAGAGGCACAGGAACAGGAGCGGCGACGACGACAACGACAACGACTACAATGCAACCACAACTCCAAGTTGGCGGCAACAACAGCAATGGCAACTACCGCAGCACCACTTTCGAGAGGGAAAAGTTTGTGTGGCTTATTTTTCGGTTACAAATCAAATCCAAAATCGCATTAAAATTGCATGCAGCGGAAAAATTGTGCAGCCAGCAGCACACAGGGCGATTGCGAGGATGTGTGAGGGGAGCCCAAATAACCGCGTAACCAGAAGCCTTGCCACCATAAGGACCTGCCAGGACCTCCCAGGATCTGCGCGAATGGAAATGGTGGCTCAGCAGGGTGGCGCTGAAGTGCTGCTGTTGTTGTTGTAGTGCAAGACATTTGCTGCGGTGCTTTTGCCCGATTGTTGCTGTTGTTGCCGTTCCAATTGAATTTTTGCGAGACGAAATCACTTCAACGCCTTCGATTTCAATTTCCGCCACATTTCAAATTTGTATTCAGTTATTGCATTTTGCCCGATTCCCCCCCAACTCGTAATCGTTGTTTTGGGGCTTGGAACTTGTCTTTACACAGGACTAAAGTTGTTTTGTAGATATTGATCTGAAAATTGCTTTCGCGCAGCTCGTAATTGCATTTTCGTCGGTGACTGAACAAAAATCAAATTCAAGTTTTGTGGGACATCGATTACACTTATTGATGCCGACAATGGAACAAGTTATGGTGATGATTCTTATGGCTGTTATCAAATGCCAAGAAATGCCCCAAGGATATGGTTTGCTTTTAAGGAGCAGAAAGTCATCAACAGAACTACCTACTTTTTCCACTCTTGCTCTTCAATTTCTAATTACTCAGTTTTTTTCTTGCTTTCTCTGTGCATTTCCTCTATCTTTTCTACCCCAGCTTTGATACCGCATTCCATTTTCCGTATCTGCGTCCGTGTGATTCGATTGCTTTACGATTGGACACGCACATAGAAAGGCTTTCTTTTCTCCCATTCCTTATGTGGCTATCTCCCTGGAGTTGGCCGCATCTGGCAGTACCTTTTGATGGGCTAACCAGTTACGGCATATCGATGCAAGCCGCCAGTTAACCCATTAAAGCCAAATGGGCTTAATGAACTAATGCCTATGCTAAGATATTTGTAATTTAAGGTATTTTCTTGGTAAACTCATATTCTAATTTATAATCGAAGTATTACTACTTGCTAAATATTTTAATATAATTTAGTGGGTTAAGCAAGCAACTTTGAGCCCTGCTTTCTCCATTAAGACGGCTTTTCGTGCATTTGTTGCTGCTGCTGTTGCTGCTGCTGTTTCTGCAGGTCGTGGGCGTAGTCCTGGTCGTGTTCCTGCTTCTGCCCCTGCTCCTTCTCCCGATCCTCTTCCTGTTGTTTGCTGTCACTCGAGGACGTCGCTGTCTGGCTGCCTGAACGAACGACTGAATGGCTAAATGGGCGGCGTGCTGTTGTTGTGGCCCGAGTTGTAATGGTGGGGCATCAATATCTCATTTGTATAACATATCGTAGTCAATATGAGACACGTGTATAAGTATCTAGTTTGCTCTGTGGTGGCTTTGGCCCGGCCGAGTTGGGGGGCTTTTGGGGTCCGTTGCATGTCATTGTAATGGTATCATGCTGTAACAGATTTCTGTTTACCTTGATTTACATATGAAGCGGGCTGTGGGTGGTTGGGTGGGGTAGTTAGGCGGTTAGGTGGGTGGTTAGGTGGGTGCCACACAAGCCGCAACAGAGCAAACAAACGACACTGCTGCTCACTCCTTCGCTGTGGCACGTAAATAGAAAAGAAAACACTTAAGCATGCACTTAGTCTTTGCGCCTTTCACTTCGTGTCGATGGCGATGTCGATGGCTGTGTCGCTTTGGATCAGGACATATATGTAACACATATATTGGTATGGGTGTGAATAAGCACATGTGTGGGCGCCAGGATGCGGCGTGTGCTTGTGTGTGTGTTGGCTGTGTTGTGTGCTACCAACTGCGATTTATGCAAATTTGTTTGGCTGCTGAGCCAAGCCCGGCTGTCGACTTTTTGTTAACAGTTTCTGTTCCCTTCCCACCCTTTATTCTTTCTTTCGCTTCTGGTTCTGGTGTGTCCTGTGCGAGTCCTTTGTGCTGTTGTGCTCGCCCCTTCCCCCTCTCCGAACACCCACTAAGCAAATAAAGTTATTTGCATGCGCAAGTAAATCGATTTGTGTATATCAAATTGTGGGGCTTCAAACAAAAAACAAAATGAACGAATAAGAGAAAGAAAAGCGCACACACACACTCGCAAAGCTGAAAGCTGAAAGCCAAACAAAAGCGGAAAAACAAAGATTACCGCTTTGCCGCAGCTGCAACAGGAGGAAAAACGAAAATCTGGATCACACGAATCGCTTAATATTGATTGAACGCCAATGGCCGCGCACACACTTATACATATGGGCGCTCTAAATTCAAATACAATTAATTAAATGCTGTTGGCCGCTTTAGCGCCGCTTGATTCCCAATTTAATTGGGGCACAAAACAAATTTCGCAATTACATTAGGCGGCGGCTGTGGAAAATTCGGCGGTGCGGTCGGGGCGGAAATAATACCCGAAAGTGCCGCAAAGCTGGCTACACATTTTGTTTGTCCATTTGAGAGCTTTCCGCTGCAGCTAATTAAAAATTATTAAAACTAGCGCGCGAAGTTAAGTCCGTGCAGCTCAACGAGTGCCCGCCGACCATGGGAAATTGCCGTCATGTCAATTTACCAAATTGCGCAAACAAACAGGGGGCACAACCATCCGGTTGGAGCACCAAGGACACTCCATTCCATTCCACACCCACTCGCACGCACATTTCGTAATTGTTGCACGTATGGCGTTTCGGCGGCATCGAAAAACAACAGCAAATCCCCGCCAGCATCAACATGCGAGGCGGCCACCCGAAAGCGGCTTATGTCCTGGCCCCACTGCCAACACCACCATCACCAGCACCACCTCCACGCCCATGTCCTTGGAGCAGCAGGCCGCGCATAAATTAACCAGCACTCAACCGGGAAAAATCGAAAAGCGCTTTTTAATTATATTTTCGACAATTTGTTTCAATACAAGCGAACGCGCGCGTCCTGTTTTATTTGCGCGGCTTTGTGGGCGGATCCTGCGGTTCGGTCCACTGCCAGTCCTTCCACTTCACGCACCGCCGCTCCCGGTCGTAGAACAGCTCGTTGGCCGGGCAACGCTGCAGCTGGGCGGGCTGTTCCCGATCCCTATCCCGCTCCCGCCCCTCCTCCTTCGATTTCCCGTCGCACTGCCAGTAGGCGGTGGGATCCCAGAAGTGCCGGTAGCTCTGGCCCAGTTCCTCGGCACTGCGACAGCCTGGCTCTCCGTTGTAGTCCCGACCAGACATGGCTGAAAGTGAGAGGACACGAATTTAAGGACATTCGATTTTGGGTATCATACACGGATATATTAAAGTCTATTCCTTTTGGACCAAATTAAGTTAACCACATCAGTTATGTAACTCCATATAGTTTAAGCAGCATAATTGTATATGAATACATGTATTTTTAAGAATATTTTACATATTTGTAAACGCGTATTAAAAAAGTTTGCGAAGTTAGTGGTTTTTTTCGCACTCGTAACATGTGCAAATATTTTTTAAAATAAACTATTCATTGTCAACAAACAAACAGAACAGTGCGGCGACAAATGTGTTTGCGTTGTTTTAAGTGCTTTAGTTTAATGCCCGCAAAAACACAGTTAACCATTAAGCTAAAAAAGTTCATAAAATTCCTTTATTTTTTTGTGATTAAGTGATTAAGAAAAATTTCCTTTATTTATCTGATTAATCGTGCCCTGACATTACAGCAAAAATATTTAGCTGTGCAAAGTCTTTGTGCTTATCTCACACGCGCTAGTTAGTTACTAAGTTATTTATCAAAGTTATTTACTAAATATTTACTTTTACTAGAGATTGCTTAAAAAAGTGACTTTCCCCTTCATCTCTTGACTTTTTGACTGCATGACAAGGTAATATAAAAAGAAAATAGTTAATATTACTGCTTATTTGATTTATTTTGTTTTGTTAAATCTCCAATTCTAGGCAGCAACTTCGGGTTGGCTGGGCGGCTGGACGGTGGGCGACCACACCCACTGGGGCCACGGAACACAGGCCTTGGCGGAATCCAACCAGGCGGAGGCAACGGGGCACTGGGCGAGGGTAGCGGGAACACCCTGGGTGGAGCACACCCAGAAGGAGCTCTTCAGGTAGAAGTGGGCGTAGAATGCCACCTCCAGCTCCTCGGCCGTTTGGCAACCGGGTTGACCCGTGGGCTTGACCACAGCAGCTCCGCTGCAGAAGGAGGAGCAGCCTAGGATTAGGAAAACAGCGAACAGAGGCAGGAACTTCATCTTGAGCTAGGGGTGGCTTTCGTTGGACTGACCTATGCTAATCGGTGGAGCGCTTTTTATACACTCCACGGATAGACGAAATCTTATCGAGCGGAACTGAGGTGTGATGCTGTGGTCGCGATAAGCTCATCTGGAATTTCCTGCCCCCAGCAACCCACTCTGTTCTCGCATTTTATGGCGCTGTTTGTTTGCCCAATTGCTGTTTCTTCCGCTCGAGACGAGCTGGATAGGAGCTGGCCAGGTGGGTCCAGGTGGGCACCCATCCCGGTCGGCCTGCTTGCATATTCATGACATCAACGGCAGCTGTAAATTATTTTCAGAGATAGCCGAGGCAGGCCGCAAACAAGCGGAGTAGCAACGATGTTGCCTCGGCTGGATACGCTGGCTAATTAATTCAAAACACTGCCTCAAAGGCATTTTTGGGGCTGGGCCAACAAATTTCACCTGGCTGCGCGGCGGGCGGAGGAGTGCGCCTTAAGCCACACTACGTCCTTCGTCCTCCTGGCGCACTTGAGTAATTGCCCCAGTGCACTGCACAGTGCAGCCGGAGTCGTGAGTCGGCAGATGGGAGTTGGGAAGGCCTCCTGGCCGCCCTTCTTGGCCTTTGTTGCTCAGTTTTGCGGATTGGGCTTTTGTTAGTTTTGGGCCATAAATTAAATCGTGTTATTAATGTCTGCCATTAAGTGAAGCCACCGGGAGGAACGGCACTTGGCTGGCTGCAAAATGCCCACTTCCTGCCGCCGCCGTTGTCCTTGCCACAGTGATTTATGCTAATTCGTGTGGCATTTGTAGCATTTCTCCGAGTATTTTCAGATTTTCAAAGACAAGGCCATTATTTTAGCCAGCGCAGGTAGGGCCCCCACTCACTGATTTAAAATTCATCCGACCACTCCGAATGCCGAAACCCAATTATGTGGCGCACTTTTTTTGTCCACTGTCGGCTCACTTTTAAAAACATACTTGCAGCGGGATTAAACGGAATGGAAAACAAAGAGGCTTCAATGCAATTAAATATATTGCGTATACGTCACGTATGCTAAAATTTCATTTCACAATTTTTATACCTCTCCCTTTGATTCACGCTGCTGCCTCTTCGCTTCTCCGTTTGTTGCCTGGCGGAAAATTCTTTTACATGCAAATATTTTGTTGGCTCTCGCACGCACGTCGCCCCGAAAGCGAGAAATAAAAATTCAATTGAATCGTATTTTTTCGCCGCTTATTGATGTGCTCGGCGGCCTGACAAAGCGTTTGACTGACAACTGTGAAATGAAATAAAATTCTCGCACCAACTACACGGGCGAGTGCATCAAAAATAGTGCAACTTATTGCCAGGCAGCCAGGGAGCAAAGGGATCGGCCCGCCGGCGGTTGACTACGTGGGTGGGATCACAGGACGCGGGATGCGCCCACATATTGATTTATGACAAATGCCCACCGAAAAGGGGCGTGACCCGTCAGTCAAGACCGCTTAACTGGCGTCAGAAGCCACGCGTTAACAATGGCAACCGTAATTGCAACTGGCCAACGGCGGATCATCATCACAACGCTGCCATAAAAATACCCAATGCAATACCCAAATCTCCGCCATCCGGGACACTGAGAGAAAATAGTGTTCCTCGGAGCGCAGCCCGTAAATATGATTCATCGAGATATCATCATCGAGACTCGCACTGATATATGCGACTTATCGCTCTCGCGGATCGTGCTCTTGACATTGGTCAGATAAGATGAAGGGGGACACTTGGGGACATGGAGACGTACTGCCTCAAACATTTTTGGCAACCATCTCGCTGCTTTTTTCATTAGCTTTGGATGCTCTTCAAAGGCATTACTAGAAATAATTGGTATATTCTTGGCATTTTAAATTTAAATAGCATCATTATATGTCTGGCAATTGTATTGAAAAATAAATATATAGATTATTAAGTTCTTATCTACTTAAATTGGCTTAGCTATATTTTCGTAATTATTTGCTTAAATTATGTTAAAGAGCGTGACATATTGTTTAATCTTTGCAATTCTGCAAACGGATATTGTTTTACAAATCTAATAAATTAGCATGTATTTAATATAGTTTTTCTATACTGAAAATGCAAATGCTTATTAACCCATATACGTGTGAATTTACAATTTTTTTGGGTTATTTAAAGTGTTTATCCAACACAATTTTTTAATTGTAATAAAGATGAGTAAGGTTATTTTCATTTATGCGAGAAATGACCTCAAATTTAAACATTAAAACTAAATGACCATAATTTAAACTGCGTAAATTGACAAAAAGCAGAACATTTTTATTTGTTAGGTAGTTCTTAATTTAATCAAAATCCATCTTTATGGCCAAGCAACAAGGACTTTCTCACTTGTCTAGCATCCAGCCCATCCAGGAGGACGACTCGGTGGCTCCTGGCATGGCTTCCATTCCCAGGCGGTCCACGGCACACAGGCGTTGAGGTCCTGGTCGAATCCGGTGTTGGGCTGGCACTTATGGAGTTGGGCCTGCGAGTTGATGCCGTCACAGAGCCAGTACTTGGTGGGGTCCAAACAATAACGCTGGGGGATGTGCAACTCCGCCGGGTGGAAACATCCCGGCTCAGTGGCGTCGTTGCACATCGAGCGGATTCCGGCCGGAAGCAGGAGCAGCACAAGGCAGCAGGCCAGTGACCAGAACGAAGCTAATTGGATATAATCAGCTTTAGTCCTGCGAATTGCGAAGAACAGCGAGCGCATATACTCACCTTGCGGATGCATGGTTTTAGTGAAGGTGGGTGATTCTCCGGCTGGTGCAGATGGTTTTTATACGAACACTCCAGCCGCTCAAGTGGCCATTCTTATCAATCGCTCTTGATTGATTCGAGTTCGATGCGCTGCCCGAGGTCGTCGCTTGTTTGCCCATCCCACTTGGTCGGACTAAGCTGATGGGGGGAATTCCTAGGGTGACAATGCCAAGACAAAAGACATGTGTCCCAAACGAGATTTAGCTGGGAACTTCAATGCAATTGGCAGTGCAAAGTAACGAGAAAATGGGAGCAAGTAAAAGGCGGAAGGGCAGCAAAACAGCAGCTTCATTCTTCTTCTTTTTCACTGGCCAATTTCGCAGGACATGCCAAATGCATTTCCGGCTAACACCATACACACACAATGCCAGTTGCTGGAATAACGCAAGTCAGTGTCATTGGTTTCTGTCGAACGTTGTTTATTTCGTTGGTTGTCCATTGATTGAGCAAAAAAGTGAATACTGGAAAAATTCAAGAAGGAAAATGAAAGCAAAAATGGTATTTACAAAAGAGCCAAAGTTAGGTTATATAACCAACTTACTGAAAGCTTATAAATTAAAGTTATGAAAACTATTATATTCATATTTCTCCCATAAACAAATGGAATTTAGATATTCATGAAATTCAAATTACGCGCCAATTTTTCAATGCTGCCTATCATCAACAAATTTGGCATCATTGAGTGCAAACTATTTTAAACAATCTGGCTGCATTCACTGGAATTATATTGTTTCGTAAATAATTTATACATAAGACGCTAAATATTTAAGTTCAATTGTCATAAGAAAGTAATAAAAAAAGCAATTTATATATTTCGGCCTTAAATCGTTAAGAGTGACCAGCCTGTGAAGTGATGTAAATCCAGCTCTTCGTACTAACATCGATATCAATGCTCGAACATCGAACAGTATCGACGGAAAGTATCGACCTTTTCTCACATCGCTAAGCCCAATCAGAAATTAGAAATAAATTAAGTAATTTGTGCGGAATAAAAGCGAGCGTGCGGCCGATGCGATAACCGCGATCCCCGTCACCCTCACCCCGCCGCCACCACGCCGTGATGCAGGCAACCAGCGCAGTGGCCGGAAAACTCGGAAAACTTGGCGAACGCAGCTGCAACGGCAGAAACAACAACAGTGCAAGCACAGCCCCACGAAACTCGGTGTAGTGAAGGAATTAAATCTAATTATAAGAAGAAAACAAGCGAAGGGCAAGCCCAACCCCGCGGCGCTTAATTAGCGGCGACAGCCAGCGATTTTCGTGGCTGGGTAGAAGGAACTGCAGCGCCCGCAGAGCCACCACTAGCACCACTGGCACCTGGCATTCACATGGGCTGAGTGCCGAGTGGATCGGTGGATCGGCGAAGGCGCAGCAGCAGCAGAGGAGCAGGAGCGGGAGCCGCACTAGAGATGGCCAACCAACTGGACGCCAGTGTGAAGGACGACCTGAAGACGCAGTTCGTCACCCGCGAAGGCACCTACCGCCTGCTGACCCTTTCGGAGTACTCGCGGCCCAACCGGGTGGGCTACAGCAGCAACCAGAGCTCGCCGCAGGTGCGCGTCTCCATGGTGACCCTGCCCAGTCCGGCGCAGGGCAAGCTCGGCTCGGATGCGGGCGTGGGCACACCTGTGGGCGGCGGAGCAGCAGGAGCCAACACCACCACAACGAATGGCAGCTCGCCAGGAGCGTCGCCAACGGGAGCAGGCGGAGCCAGCACAGCAATATCAAATGGAGGCGCCGGCGGTGACAGCAACTACAGCCACAGCAACCACAACAGCAACAGTGCCGGAACCAACACTGTGGAGGCGCGTCTGGGCGGCGGCATATCCATGCACTCCATGATGAACGGCGGCGTCGTCGACCAGAATGGCGTGGCCACCAATCAGGTCCTAGGAGGCGATCGCATATGCTTCAACTTCGGACGAGATCTCTACGTTTACTCCTTTCGCGGCGCCAAGAAGGTAAACATTGTCGGGCAGAGATAGTCTCCATGCGCAAGCACGCGCGATGGAGGAGAAATGGTGCAGGAGGCGGTGCAGCGAGCTTATCACACCAGAGATAGAATAGAGGCTGCCGGCAATTGCATTCCAGGCGGATTGCACCAGCCAATTGGCGGGGGCCTAAAATACCTTGCCATTTGCATGCAGTGTCCCCCCAGTGTGCTTAATTTGCTCCACTTCGAGCGCTTGATGATCAATTCGCTTGTTTGGCGTTTTTATGAATGTTTATTGCGCTCGAAGGCAGTCGGTTGTGAGCGGTTTCAGCTCATCCCTGTGCGCGGATTACCCTAACTTTTGTTTGCAACCCCGAAAGCAGCCAGGGACAAGTTTTTGTCCAATTAAGCACCTGCTGCAGTCAACGAACATGCCGATAGAGTAATCCTGGTGCGGCTTTCGCCCATCCGAATTGCTCATCGCCTCGCTTGTGTTTGCCCTGTTTCCCCTGCCCAGCAGCTGTTTCTAATTCTTTGGCATTCTGTGCGGCAACAGCTTGCGATTCTCCTTCTGTATTTGCTTTAGCTGGCTTCTTTGTTGCCATAGTTATCTGCTGGCGAGAACTTGGCCGGGCTTGCATAGAGCTTTTCCCACCTGATTCCGCCAACAAGCTGCTAATTTCCACTCCGCTTTCCGAATGTGTTAATTTCCAATCTTATTTCAACCCACTGAACGTAATCTTCCATTCTATTTGTTAGAGCAGTTCATATTCTTAATCTTGAAAAGTATTCTGATTCGAAAATAACCACAACTTCAAGTTTCAGTGATTTGTTTATACAAGCTCACATCCAATGGCATCTTGTTGCACAGAGCATCGAGTTCGTGATAACGCTTTCTTCAATTACCAATTGGTGGTCAGCTTATAAACATTTCCATCTTGGTCACAAGATATTATATAAACTTTGTTTCCATTAATGAGCGTTGGGTTTTATTTCAACTCTTCAAAGAGTGTCTCGCTGCGAGGCACCCTCTTTAGGTTTATAATAGGAAAACGTAATGCAATTCAGAACGACCAAGATAAACATAAACAGATGATAGTGACTCTTGTTGACTTACTTTCAGGGCACGGAGATGAGCAAGCCGATCGATAAGAAGTTCTACAAGGGCACCAATCCCAGCTGCCACGACTTCAACGTGAGCTCGGCCACGCCCACGGGAGCGCCCCTGCTGGTGGGCTTCACCACAGGTCAAATCCAGCTGGTCTCCCCGCACGTTGGTCCTCGGGAAGTGAGGAAGCTCTTCAACGAGGAGGTTAGTTTTCCAACTGAGATTTATATATATAGCCCTTCAAAGCAAACTGATTATTATGTGTGTTTCTCAGCGACTGATCGACAAGACCAAAGTGACCTGCCTAAAGTGGCTACCCAACTCACCGCACCTGTTCCTCGCCGCCCACGCCTCAGGTCACCTGTACCTGTACAACGAGGAACTGCCCTGCGCCGCCACAGCGCCCAGCTATCAGCCCTTCAAGCTTGGCGACGGCTACACGATACTCACCAGCAAGTCCAAGACCACAAGGAACCCGCTCTTCAAGTGGGTCTTCAGCACCGACAACTGCTGCGTCAATGAGTTCTGCTTCTCGCCTTGCGGCTCTCATTTGGCGGTGGTTTCCCAGGACGGTTTCCTGCGCGTCTTTCACTACGACACCATGGAGCTGCTCGGAATCGCACGCTCCTACTTTGGCGGCTTCCTCTGCGTGTGCTGGTCCCCCGACGGCAAGTACATTGTCGTTGGTGGCGAGGATGACCTGGTGACCGTGTGGTCGCTGCACGAGCGACGAGTGGTTGCTCGTGGACAGGGCCATCGGTCCTGGGTCTCTGTGGTAGCGTTTGACCCGTATACCACATCGTACACAAACTGGGATGGCGGTGACTTCAGCGACGATGAGAATCAAATGAACGAGTACTCCCATTCGCGAGAGGCGCGCTTCTCCGGAGATTCCACGGCCAATGGTGGCTTCGAGGGTTTCGACCGAAACTCCACACCCGTACACGCTGCCCGCAACGGACCACACTCGGCCTCCTTTCGCTCGGACGCTTCTTCGGCGGAAAAGCTAATGAGTTATAGACTTGGCTCCGTCAGTCAGGATACGCAGATCTGCCTGTGGGACATAACGGAGGACGTTCTACGACATCCATTGGTGTTAAGGCAGCGCGCTAACAGCGAAAGGGGCTATCTCAACGGTGGTGTCGACGAAGAAGCGGAAGCAGAAGACGACATCAAGGTAATCCGACCAGTGGCCATGTCTGGTCAAGCGACTGGACAGCAAGCGGAATCGGGCAGCTGTAGTCCAACACGGGAAGCAGCGGGCGGAGGCACAGGAAACGGTGCTGGCGAGCACAGCAATAGCAGTTCCAGCAAGTTCTCAACCGCCAACTGCACGATATCCTCGCAATCCTCGCCCGACGACTGCGACACCGAGGCAGCCACTCCCGCCTCAACTTCGTCGAATGCGGGCGCAGGTTCGGTGGCTGGAGCGGGAGCGGCGGCCTCAACGAAGCAGAACAACCGCAACCATGGCACTGGCAACTCAATCAAATTCCCCAACTGCATCAGCGCCACCAAGTCGGACAGCATTGACGGAGGCGGCGGCAGCGGGAGTGGACAGAGACCGTCGCAGACAACATCGGGATACAACAGCAAGACTTCCAACAGCTCGAACAAGTCCTCCAACTCGGGCAGCGGTTTCAGCGCCTTCAACAGCCTCACGCAGCGTCTCTCGAACTTCAGCTTCCTGAGCAGCTCGGAAAAGAAGGCCGCTGGTTATGAGGGAAGCCACTCGACCGCGCACCGTCAGCACCGCAAGGCCATGAGCATGCTGAAGAGCTATAACCAACACAACCACACTGGCGGACACAACAACCACAGCCAGAGTAACAACAGCAGCTCCTCCAACTTCGGCCACTCGAGCACTCTGGATTCGAATGCAGCCGGGGCCATTGGCAGCAGCTCGACGGCGCATAGTTTCGGATCACTGAAGCTGAGCCGGTCCTCGCACCACTCCTCGTTGGCCACAGCCGCCCATGCGTCGGGATCTGGAGCGGGCTCTGGCTCTGGTGTCAGCAGCTTCGATCCCATGCAGCTCATTGGAACGCCCGCCTGCCCCCGTTTCGATGAGTGCCCACTGCTGGAGCCGCTGGTCTGCAAGAAGATCGCCCACGAGCGGCTGACGGCGCTGATCTTTCGCGAGGACTGCTTTCTGACGGCGTGCCAGGATGGATTCATCTACACCTGGGCGCGGCCAGGTCATGCCACGGTAAGTAGACCACCTTGGATCTTTCAACTCGAAGCGGGCAAAGCTTTAATGATATATCCTTCTTTGACAGCACGCCACTCAGCACTTGTCACCTGGACAGACGGCGGCGCCCGGCGGGACGGTAATTTAGTTCAATAAAGTGGACTTGGTCAACTATCAGCGTAATCTTGTCAAGCAGCAGCAGCAGGAGCAGGAGCAGCAGCAGAAGCAGTCGGTGATCTAGGTTAAAGCTAGGCGATTGATTTCGGTAATTTATTGATAGGAGCAAGAGTTTTAAAGGTTTTTATGTTGCGTATTTTGTATTCCAAATGTAGCCTAAATGAGTTTATGAACCACACACAGACACACCGTACACCCGTAATATATATATACATATATATATATACGATATATAGCTATGTACAACATAACTACGATCTTTATACGCAGCATCATCAGGCAACAGAACAAACGTATATGTTAAATCTAAATTATTAGTTGTAAATGTATTATTTTTTTAGTACGTGGAATTTGTTGAAAACAAAGCAAAGCATGTTTATAACTATTTACTAAGTGCTAGCCTACACTACACACGATAAATAAAGCAAAAGAACGAAGAAGCGAACTGCATTAGCGAACTAAAATAATAAACAGAATCAAATAGAGGAATGGAATGGAAGGGAATGAGAAGTGGACGTTTTTTCACATCGTGCTATGTACTGAGTTGCGGCCGAGGCCCCAAACTAACCAACGACGAACTATCTAACTATGTAAACTCACGAACTAACCTAAAGTAGGAACTGTTATCTTTACTATTACTATGGATTCGTATGCCTTTTATTTTTTGATGCAAGCCGCCGAGTGCAACGTTTTAGCATGCAGACGCAAACGCAGTCGACAACCGAACAAATTAGACTAAATGCAGACAGGAACCGGAAATCGGTGATCGGAAATTTGAAATCTGAAACCCGAACCAACACAGCAACAAACATTTCACACATATATTTTATAACGAGCCAGGAGAAACAACAGTCGGCACCTTGCGATGTTAGCCAATAAGTTAACAATGAGCCGAGCAAGCAAAACCAACCAAGAACACGTTACAGTAAAAAGAGACTAAAATTTCAATAAAATTATATAAAAAATTAGTTTTCATAGCTGGTATTTATTTATAAAATGTGTTTGTTTCTAACAAAAATATGCTTCTCTCGCTCGAGTCTCGGATGAGACAACCACAAACTTCATGCTGGAAAACACAATGCCTTGGCTCCAGAACCGTTCGACATTTGAGTGGGCATCCTGGCCACTATTAACTCAAGTAGCATGCAAATTAACCTATCAAGCCTGTGGGTTAGAAGGTCTTGGGCACCGTCAGCACCTCCGCCTCGGGCAGATACAGGTGCTTGGAGAGCAGGAAGGCGAACAGCGCCTGTCCCGCGACGACCATAAACAGGAAGTAGAGTTTTCGCTTTTTCCCGCCGCTGTAGTCAAATTGCTGTGGATTGCCATACGGATCGTAGTTGATGGCTCCACTGGGCGCAGCCGGGGAGTTGTCCTGCAGCAGTTTCGTCCGCAACGTGCGGAGCTACAATGGAGGTGGGATTACTGATTGCTCCACAAATAAATGGCAAGCGCAAACTCACCAAGAAGAAGCCGAAGGAGAAACTGGTGTACGCCAGCGCAATATAATATCCAGACTTAAAGAACAGCGTGCTAACCATCAGGCAGACCACTATATTAACGTATTTATAACCAGTGAATGCCAGCAGATCAAGCGTTTTCAGGCTCGTCTTCACATTCATTACGTACAGGGCTATGGAGTAAATGACCAATTCGAAAATGCTATAAGCCATGGCGCTGGAGGCCTGAATGCCAAGCTGCTCCGGCGAAAAACGCTTTTGCATGCCCAGAAGCAAACCCGCTACGATCACGTATGTGATGTAGCCCATGGTGGGCAGATAGAGATCCGGCGCATTAACGTCATATCGTGGTTGCACTGGGTGCTCTTGGTCGTAACGCAGGGACCAGTCCTAAAAGGAGTATGTAGTTTATATGGTTTCTCCGTTTGTGGTTCACCACTCACCTTATGCATATAGGGGAAAAAGAGAAGGCGCAACTTCCTACCCACGTAGGCGTTGTCCACAGCGAAGTAGTACTTGAGCTTGGCTACTGGCACCCACTTCTCGAACTGATTCTCCATGATTTGCTTGCCCTGATCCGCTAGCTTCTGGCCATACTGCATGGCCATGTCTTGCACAATGGGCTGCTGGAACATGGCGAACTGTGGGTACTGTCCAGTGGGTGGAGCTACAGGCTGAGGTGCTCCTATTCCGTAGGTGGGTGGCCCAGCCGCCTGTTGGGGAGGTGGTGCTCCATATCCGTATCCGGGCTGCTGTTGTGGTGGCTGCTGAATGTGCTGAGAGGGCTGGCCGAGATTGGGGTCGAATCCATAGCTGTTGACCGGCGCCGGAGCAGGTGCTCCGTACATATTGGGATCTAGTATTCCGGGGCCGGTGGGCGGGGCCATGAAGGTGGCGCCACCGCCCATCATCGGAGCCGAGGGTCCCATGGCGTTAACATCACTCACACGCTTCGGCGGCCTTGGGCGACCGGCAGCTGAGGCTATTTTGGGACAGAGCAACCATTAGTTAGTGCCGGAGGATCTAAACGAAACAACTGGGAAGCGGGGAACACAGGCACTCAAGCTACACACGCAGCACGAAACGGAAACGCAGGGCAGGCATAGAAACTGGGGGGCAGGATGCAGTGGAAGCCAGGAGCGGCGCACAAAACGGGTTAACGTGTAACGTAAACAGTGACAGCACTCCGGATTCCGATTCCGGTCGGCGGCGGCTGGGGAAATTCCGGAGTGGCTGCACCGGACATCCTTCGGGTATACTTGCTTGCGTAGCCTGATCCTTACAGTTCTCCCACTTACGGTTCCGCATACCCGGATTTGGATTGTAGTTCATCTTCCTGGACCAGTAAATTGTATTCAAAAGTTCGGTTTTTAACACATCACCATAAGCATTTTGTAGTGTGACCGGAGTTTAGTGTTGCGAAATACCAAAGCCCGACCGCCTACCAAAATGGCTGCACTGCTTTAGATAAAATACTAAAGGTTTTTAATAACAAATAAAATATATACATATATATATCATTGTTTATTTTCTACTTTTGTACATTTTTTATTTTAATACCCGTTACTCAATATTTGTATATATTATATATGTATACTCTAAACTTCCGTTCAGATAATTTCCTATGAAACATCTGAATACGATATATGGATTTATATGCCAGTGTATGTCTCAGTACACGAATAAATGTTTGATTTTGCACAATACTACAGGACTGCTTTCTTGCATTGGTTGTAACAGATATAACATCAAGTGAGACAGTATATAAGAAAACATATTTAGTATCTAATATTAATTAATTGTATATCAACAAGAATGTATTTTCATAGTTTGCATTTTTTCTTAAACTATGCGTACAAGTGGAAAAGGGCTATAACCAAAACGAGTTGATTAGCAGAGTGACCATGTGAGTTTTGACAGTGCCATCTGGCAACACCGTCGGCTTACTTTAATTTTTAGCGCATTCCGCAGCGCAAAACAAAACAAATTTGATTAGTTAAATAATTTGATCGCAATTATTTTTGTTCTTAAGTCAAAGTTATGGAGAACGCACTTAAACGGCGATCTCTAACGCTCACCACGCGTCTGCTGCATAAGCGCCACAGTGGTAAGGATTTCTCAGCTCGAAAAACCAGGAATATCCATAAAACAATCATTTTTTGTATAGCTTCACCACAGAGCGTGCGTACAGGGCACAATGTAAGCGTATCCCTGGACACTCCCGGCTCGCCCAACTCCTCAGCAGTTGTGGGAATCACGTCCGACCTGGAGAGCACTCCGCCACACAAACACAAGCCCAGCTTGGACGACAGTGTGGACTTCTCGCCCCGCCTGGACATCAGCCTTTCGCCCAGCTGCCTCTTCTCCCAGACGCTGGCCACCGAAAGTCCGGAGGTGGGCTGGCGCTGGAACCAATGGAGCAGCAATGCCACTACGGACAGTGGATTTGACTCCGCGGAAATAGGCAGTTTGAGCCAGCGTGAACGACGCCGGCAGATAGTCTTTAAGGGAGTCGAGGATAGACGCAGCCAACTGGATAATGAGCAGTGGCGGGCACAACAGATGCGGGCTAATGTTCTCCTTAAGGAGCGATGCGCTAGACTCAATAGCCAGTTGGAGCAGATAGCTGTTTCCGAACCAGTAATTCCACTCAAAACTCCTAAAGTTTCGTCACCTGTTGCTCCCCGCACAAGATCAGCCTGCGCGAAGGCTACGCCAGTGCTTCCTCCCGCAGTTGCCCCCGATCCAATGGCAGACTTCCTCAACGACTCGGAGACGGATCTCTTCCTGCTCGAGGCCTCCCAGCAACTGGAGTCCAAAATAGAACACCACGAACCACCCAAACCAAGCACAAGCAACACACCCACTAGGCACCACACGGCGAAGCGGCCATCCTTCTACATGAAATTTCTGGAAGACGAAAGCGAGGGCGAGGACTGGCTAAACGCCCTAGAAGAGGCAGTGCAGCAGGCCACAATGCCGAAGAAGCCGCGCACCTCGCTGCAGCGCTACAAATCAATGCCAACCACCGGGGATTCGTGCAGCGGAGTGTCCACCCTGACCAATGTGACGGCCAATTCAAATGCCTGCACAAGTGCCTCCTCCGCATCTGGTTCAGAGCTAAGGGATACTCCGCGCATCAAACGGCATGCCAGCTCGCACGCCCTGTCCCCAGCCACATCGCATGGTAAGTGCCAGTGCAGTCAAACGTTTCTAGGTCAAAGCAAACTCATCATTTCGTTCCCTGCAGCGCGCGGCAAACTCTTTGGCAGCCGGAAATGAAACCCGATAAGGTAATCAGCCCCTGAACACAATCAGCTTCCCCTCAGCGTGTACCAATTGTGATGAGCAAAGTTAGATTTAAGATATTTCGTTTTGTTTCGCTTGACTTGCGTGCCCCCTTGCTTGAGCATTATGTATACGAGTACGCTAATTGATTAATGCAGCTGCAAAGCGTCTTTGAAAATGTTAATTTAAGCCTAATTAAAAATTAATTGTAATTTAAAGCAGGACCCTTAATATTCGCATCGAACGCGCCTGAGCGTTCGTTCGGCGCATGCGACTCGCCATATGTTCGGCATTATCGGGGCGCGAACGCGCCGCCCACCAGCACAGGTGGCAGGACGCAGACGACAGGTGGATACGACTGGTCGCCGACAGGCAGTGAATTGTCGTCCCCCGGTTGAGCTTTCATTCACGGACAGGAAGCTCGTTGAGTGCGACAGCGTTTTAAATTAATTGAAATGTAGGCGAAGGATTTCTGTTTTTAATATTCAGACTATGGTTATATATAGGTCAGTTGGATTTCTTCACGTCTTCGAGTTGCTTGAGAAGCAGCTGATGAACGCAACAAAATTAGCATTTAATTACACTTGTTACCTAAGTACGCAAATTCCTCATCAGCCTCGATCGTTTCAATGAATATTTCGTTTTCATTTTTTCACTATTGATAAACCGGTTTGAAATATTATTAAGCCTAATCTAAATGCTTACATTGCGCTAGTTTTTTATATACGTATGAACAATTTAAGACCCAAGCCTTAATAATCTAGTGCATACATAAGTATTTCATATTTTCCGTTTATATTAAATAGGTTGTATTGAAAAACAAATAAAAGCTGCAACTTATTTATCTCTAAAGTTATTTTCCGGTAACCAATCAAGCAAACATTACCCACATTTAATTTATGAGAAGTTTATAAAATTAACTTTAAAATGCAATGAGGCGTCTGAAAGGGGATTTCCCTGGAAAGCAGAATTTATGGCAAATGAAATCAAAGTGTGTGAATCCCATCTCGCACTTAAAACTGGGGAGGAGGCAATAATCAAGTCGGCATGAAAAGCCGGCGAAAGTTGCCCCAGCTGTCTTCACTTTTCGCTTGGCCTGCAGTTTAAAGGCTTGGGTGCTCGAGGCTTTATGAACCTATTTGGGCTAAGGTCAAAGTTGAAGCCCTTTCGCAGCCATTACGCGTAAGAGGCAATTGCGCCCATGTTTATGAATAGTCCTTCTCCAGTCGTCAGTAGTCCCTTTGCCATCCGAACCGCAGTAGCAAGTGACTCCATCCAGTCGAATCGTGCCGAAAGTCAGCGAAAGTCAAGTATGCTGCCATATGTTTACGGAGCGCAGCATAAACCAATGACAAAACACTAGCTACAACTTAGCACGGAATGGTGGGTGGCTAATGGCAGCGGGCGGCCAAGCTGGTGACGTCTGCGGGCAGCCAAAGCCGCTGCAGAAGCCAAGCCAGCCGAGATGGAAAGCCTGAGTCGGTGGGAAAAGCCAGAGCAAAAGCTTAGCCAACGCAGCTGAGCGGCAGCAGGCGAGCAGAGGCGTAGTCGGATGGATTATGGGGGTTCAGCTTATATGTATGATATGTATAATACTTACTTTACCATGATAGCGTACTTTTAGTTTTGTAGAGGCCTACAGTAGTAACCCCTTGAAAAAGTCCTGTGCACGCCACTGGCGAAGCTGGTAAGACAACGGTATCTCCGCTAGGGGTGCGTCGAGTGGGTGGCGGGTGGCTTATCGGCTGCTAGTCTGAGCTTTCGAGCGAGCTTCGGCGGCGGAGCTTTCGCCACCGCTTTGGCGCCTGGCGGACATTCATAATGGCGTCCGTCGGTACCGCTGGCAAACAGTACTCAGCGCGCAGCGCCCCAGTGAAGTTCGTGGCAGCGCACAAAGACCCCAGCCGAAGTACACAGAAACAGAATTTCAGGCGGAAGGAAAGCACAACAAGCTCCAGAGAAGGGGCCACAAATACACAATAAAGAAAACAAATTGCAACCACAACAAGAGGATAATTTGCCAGCCGAGCAACTTGATCCTGGCTACCCAATTCGCGTCGCCTATTCGCAGAGTGTGCAGTGGAGCGCGTCCTTTATTTTCGTCAGCACTTCGGTATCCTGCCAACGGAAAAAAATCACCCAAAGGACGCCCCACGCACTCACTGTTTGTACGGGCTGCCAGAGTTGCCCCATCGCCGCCAGGAGCCAGAGGCCAGGAGAAACCCGCAGGACCAAGGCGTCCAATCTGAATTCCATGGCAGCAGCCACATGGAGCTGGCTGTTGGCCCCATTCCTGCTCCTCCACTGGGCCAGTGCAGGAGCGGGCGGAGGAGCAGGCGGCGCGGGAGCGGGTCTGAGCGGCCCCGCCGTCTTCACCAGCTCCTTCCTGGTGCGCTTCCGGCGCGGAGTGGACAACGCGTTCGCCCATGATGTGGCCGACAAGTACGGCTTCGACAACCTAGGCCCGGTAAGTGGAATGTGCGAAAAATCAATTATTATATTGCCGACGGCCGGCTTGGTGGCCCGCTTCTTTTGGGCCAAGTTGCCAGCGTTTCAGGCTGACATGCTGCACTTGTCGGGCGCGTGTCGGGCGTTAATTGCGATTGCTCGAGGGTTCTGGGTGTCCTAGTGCTCGAGTGTGAGTGTGGGTGTGGGTGCCAGGAGCGTGCTCGGAATGCCAAAGGCAGCTTTTGGCCAGCTGGCGAGCGGCAAAGTTTTTGGGGCTCGTGGCATTGGCCAACTTCCGTCGGCAGAGCGGAGTTTCCGTTGCATACCGCCTGGCGCAAATTTGCGCATTGCATGCTAAAGAGCCATTGCATTCGAGCCAAGGTCAAAGTGGCGAAAATAAACTTGCCCACACACGGGGGTAAATAACACCATAATAGGTCAGTAATTTGCACTCGAATCGCTACTGTCTGCGGCACTTTGACCTGTCATTCCAACGAATTTCTGCCCAGATTATGTCAAGTTTTAAATGAAAGTGTAAATAGAATGGAATTAATTCCCTACCGATCAATGTATATTCTTTTTCCTTTATATGTTTGCTTATTATTCAAACTATACATTGCGAAATCATTTCCGTCGTAATTCCATGTGCAACGTCAGTAAGGACTTTCACTTTCTGCAATCCTGACAGCCCTGCGATTCGCATCGAGAAACCCTCTTATGGGTTTGTCATCCGTCAAAGTAATGCATAACCATTGCCCAATTCTGTCAGCACTTGACAGCTATGACGCGCACTTGTTGCACACGCACTCGGATTAGGTCAATAACTCACTCGGGGATTTCAGGATTAATGCGAATTCAAAAGCTGGAACGGACGCAATTAATTAGGGGCATCAATAACAAGTAGCGAGCGGGGCATGGGAAAGGGGGAGGGACTACATAAAGCTGGCGCTAAATCCAATTAACTCTCCTATTCCTTGGTAATCCGATATCCAGTCGCCACCTGAGGCCCCGGCTCGCTGTTCCTGGCGGATGGCGAGGTCCTTGTTATCCGATGGCTTTATTGCGACATCGATGCTGTTTGCAATGGCGCAATCTCATCTGCCCCCATCGCAGCCAAAAGCTGATTGCATGCCGCAGTTGCCATGGACACTGCTCTCGCATTGCACAGGCATACATACGGGTCCTGGGGAAAAGGACTAATTGCGTCGGAATGTTTTCTTTGCAAGCGAAACACGAGCAAAAATCTGTGCAATTT
Organism: Drosophila simulans; assembly: GCF_016746395.2. Classification (NCBI taxonomy): domain Eukaryota; kingdom Metazoa; phylum Arthropoda; class Insecta; order Diptera; family Drosophilidae; genus Drosophila; species Drosophila simulans. The sequence goes on along the minus strand of NC_052523.2, from coordinate 22,911,013 downwards.
CAACGACTAATTCCTCTCGATTTGCTTCATGCCCGTAGAGACAATCTTTTTCAGGGGAATTTCCACTCTAATTATGTAGCTTCGTAATTATTATTGATTTTTTACCCACTTAATTGCCGATATAATCCCATCAGAGCTGAAAGATTTTCCTGCTCGACGTTTTAAAAATAGCCCCCGATTTAATTACAAATCGCAGCCTGTTGGCATTTCCCCTCCGGACTTCGAACTCGTTTTTAGATAATTGCCCAAAAATCCCATGCTCTGCGTGGGTGTGGTCCTCGTAATAAAAGTGCGGCACATGTATCAAAAACCAAAAAAAAAAAAAAGGAGGAAAACAACGAAAAATAAAACTCGAATGAAATCTGTTGCTCCTACGTCAAACGCTATCGCCGGGTACAAATCAAAATGTATCCCAAACCAAAAGTGAGTGCTTACCCAGGGCAAACTCACTTTTGCTCTCATACCAATCGATATTGCGTATACGCCGCATCTTATCTGCGGGACTCTGACAATGAGTGTGTTTAGATTTTATTGCCTTTGATGTTACGACCTTATCGGCCGTAAAACGTTAGATTCAGTCAGCTATTGCCGTGCAAATCTAAATAAATCTCGATCCCGCGTTGAATGTAATTGCTGCCCTGAAACTTGAATGGGGCTCACTGTGTGGCAGAAAAGAAAGCGAAAGTCAATTTCTTGCTCAAGTAAATACATATGCTTCCTCACTGCCCACGCAGGATTACTGCCCACGCTGTTGCCGGAGTTTAGTACCAGCAGCTATCTCTGCAGTTTCGTGCCCAGTGGTTGGTTGGCCTAGAATAATTTCCAAACTTCTTGGCTAATGCCACAAAGCGACTCGTCTTGGCGATTATTAAAAGTTTACCAACGACCGGGCCGAAAGCCTTTGAGCATGCATGGTGTGCCTGCTGCCTGGCTGGTTTGTGTGTACCAACTTTAAAAGCCAACAACTCACCTGTCATTGAGCCATCCCACCCTAGACCGCCAGCACCATCCCTTTGAGCCGCTTGTCTTCGTTGTCGGGCTGTGAGCCAAATCCTTGCACAAAGCGTTAAGTCAGGACTCCAGTTGACGTGGCCAACGGCAACAGGCGTTAGTTGTTTGCTGGTGTTGCTGTTTGAAAAGCCCTTCTAAGTCCCAAGAACATCACCAACAATGGCGATTGCAACAGCAAAAGCAGATTATTACACGAACGTTTATGGGCATAGGAAAAAATATCCGCAAAGTTGTTTCGATTTTTCCGAATCAAAAGATAGTACTTTATGAGGCGGAAAGCCATTTAGGAGGGTTATTAAATGTTCGCTCTAGCTTAAGTCGCCAGGCAATAATAAATAAAAAAATGCATCCTAAAATGTGGTATAAACCGTATACGCTTTAAAATCCTTACTGAGTCCCTAATATGCGGATTAAGTAGCTTCCTTTCAAATGTCCTTATTCCGTGTAGCTCCTGTCTCACACATTGCAAGTATTTGCTCTCCTTAAGCTTGTCCTAGATAATCAGGAGTTCCTGAAATGTCAACGCTCATCTAGTATGCATAGTTTCATACAGCTAAGCCATAGTTTTCTCATAAATTATGCAAGAGTGTTGTGACCTTATTAAGATGCCAACGAGTACCAGTGTAGTTGGACCGCATATTTTCAACTTAACAAGTTTCCCTTTGCCACAAAAAACCAAACCGTATTTTGTTGCTTTTTAGCGGGCAGCGTGGATCTGCAAAGACAAATGTTGGAATGACTTTGCGGTCTGACATTGGCACATTCGTCTCCGTTTGCTTATCGCTGGCTGTTTTTCTTTCATTTATTATGCCAAATGAAAAACGAGTTTACAAATTCGGCGGTCGCTCGCCCAGATGTTTAGATGGTTGCAAATTAAAGGCACGGACATTTGTAACCCAAGGCCAGCAGCATATGTTGGCAAATACAAGGCAAACAAAGGAGGCGTACTCCGATTCCAGTGAAATACGCTGGACAAACAGAGACGCAGTTGGTGGAGTTCAAGATGCCGGGCCGAGGCTCGGAAAAGGTTCGTTCTATCGCCCCAAAAACCACAGGCACACACGCCACCCACTTGCACACACACACTCCACAAGCCACCACGGCGCACACGATGCCTTATCACGTATACGCAGTGTTGCGGCCCGAGTCCAGGCGCATTATTTATTTATTTTTAGCCCTGGAAGGCAGCTCGATGGCTTGCCGGACAAAGGCTGGCTATTGTAGGGACCAGATGACAACAATTTCTCACAGATGGAAGATTTACGACTATTAATGCAGCAATTGGCTCCGAATAGTTTTGCCGTTTGGTTTTCCCATGTTGCCACCGGCATTTATGGTTGAAGAACTAAAAATAATTTTGAAAGCAACACCCATTGCCTCAAATTGAAACAGGATACATGCACTTTAAGCCATTTCAAATTTATGCTGCTGTTTATGACGCACACTTGCAGCGGATTATGTGCAGGACTGCATGAAAGCGGTTTTGGCTTGCAGCAACTGAATGTGATGCCTTGAAATAAATAATGCAAGTGGCTAAAAATAAGGGTAATTTATATCCTTTTCAAGGGATTTATGTAAGCCAAATCTGAGAGCAACTGGCTTCAAAGACCAAGCGGAATAAATAATGTACATGGAAAGTAATGCATATATCTCAGTGATGTACAGAAGATAACTCAAGGTCCTTTGTCAGATTTACTTTCAATTTTGCTCACACTAATAGGTTGACACTGGCTCAATAATATTACCAAAGTTACCTTAACTTTTCACTTTTCCCCTGCGAAAATGTGTCGACGGAAGCCCAACATCTGGCAAATATTTGCCAGCTCTTCGTTTGCGTTTTGGGAATATTGTGTTACGCAACTCACTGCCTGCCCCTGGACATATCGTTTGACAAATGAGTTTTAAACTATAAATATCATATCAAGAGAATGGTAGGGATTTCACAGGGCTCTAATGCTAATTAGTAAGTTTTCGGGTTTCGCTTAAACGAGGTCACACAAAAAGTCTAACCGAACTTTAACTAGTTTAGTCCGGTGCCTGCTTAACTTTTTCTCGATGTTTTTCGCAAGGATATTCAGCATGTTCGATGGAGGCGAAAGTAGGGAGGCACTAAATATAGACATGCTGTAAACAAGCTGCCTGGCTCAGCGTGGATCAGCTCCCATAATGGAACCAATGGACCGTGCTCCTGGGCCCGCACAGTTGTCTCAGTTGGACAGGTGTCGCTAATGCACACACCACTGCTGCTCCTACACCCGTCCTGATCCTGCTCCCTTTGAGCATCCTTGGCTGTCGGTCTGCCACTGTGGCTAAACAATTTAATAAATCAACACTCGAGCCAAAGTTTTGTCAAATATTTTGGCCTCAACAAAAGGAAAATGCTTCGAGAGCCACAAAAAGTGGAAACCGAGGCAAGGACAAAGACCAAACGTGCCGCTTGCTCTTTGTAAATAATTAAAAAACTTTTTACCGCCTCACTCCCGAAATGTCTGCAGTTGATAAACGAGTGTGTGAATAACACACAATACATAATTACATTTTCTTATTTTTTAAACGTTCTGGCTTTTGCGTGTGCACGCCTCCAAATGTCAAAGGTCAGTGGGTAAAAGTTTTGTTTGCCATGCGGCAAATTTCATTCCGATAAAATTAGATGAAAATCTTGAAATTTAATTAGCCAACTGCCAGCTGGCGTAGCAGCACAAACTGCCCACTCCGCAAAGTGTCGAGCTGGCTCTGTGTGCTTTGAGAAATCGCTCATACGCAGTGTCTGCCCAGCGATGGCATGTCAATGTCAAAAGAGCGCTCCACATAATTATGTTGTGTGCTGGCGGCCAAGCTGCCTTTGCCCTGCTCCGAATAGAAAAGCGTCTTAAGGGCTTACTACCATATTCCGTCGCTTTCAATTACGCTGGCCTTACAATTTGACCCAGTTTAAGCTGCGAGTCAAAACGCAATTTCCTGTGTGCAGTCGCCGCTGTTTAAATTCATCTATTATATATGGCGCTGGCTGAAGTTTAATTCAATTTGTGCAAGTTTAACCATTGATCCAGCCAGCAAATCAAATGCCACAATCACGGGCACATGCCGTGAGCCTCAATCAAAGCTTATTAGTCGAGTTGGGCGCAGCTGTTTGTCTTTGCCGTTTCCTTTGTCGCCGCATCCTGCTGAATTATTCACGAGTCCTGGGCCAGGACACTCATTTGCATTTCTCCAATTCGCCACCTGCCAGCGAGGTCTTCTAATTTTAAGGCTGCGCAAATTTGCATGCCATTTATTGACGACTGGATTTGTGTGGATCGCCAAGCTGTCAATCCAAACACGGTTATTTGCATTGTTTTGGCGCAGCAAAGACAGGCAAGTTTTTTGCGTATTTTTCAATTGAATAAAAGTGCCACTCTTGACAGACGGGAGAAGAGCACTTGATGAGGCTTTTCTCTATACCAGCAAGATAAAATGCTATCATTTGGGACACCGTTTTCAGCAGTCTGCACAAGTGATTTTCGCTTGTAGCGATAATTTATGCAAACACCATAGTGCAGTGACACGTTTCCCCATTATTGATTGAGTGATTGATTAATTGCGTGAATGGCAGGAAGGACGGCGATTTTTCCTAATTAGCGCAGTTGCACTGCGAACACATTTATCACATTGTAACCCGACTGCTATCTATATTATGTGTATGCCAGTAGTTATTGACGGCTAATGCCACTAGAAAAATTGGCCAGCTTCTGATAAACTGACTGCGACTGTCCTTGATAAACGCCTGCTTCTGACGTTGGTTGGTTAACTAAACCGTTGGCCATTTTGGCCAACTGAGTGTACAAATTGATGAATGGTTATTCCTCGGGCCGTTCAATATTGGGAAACAAATAAAATGCGACGATTGCGTAATGGCTTTATCGGAGATGAATCGCTTACGCTATTCACATAATCTGTTGCCTACTTTTCTGCTGATCTGGAAGTCAGCGAATGCGGCATTGTATACCACTATGTTTCGTGGAAATGTTACCATTTTTCCCGGAGGAAGGTCTTCAATAAACCTTCCAATATTTTTAGATTGAGTATGCTAATGCATGCAAATAACAAATTTATGGCGTAGGATGTAACATTATTGCGTATTTGGTCCAAAAGGAAGCTGAACTTGCCGTGTAAGGCACACATTTTCCGGGCATTGAAATCTAAATATTTTATCAGCTCTTGCGAAGGAATTTAAAAGCAGTTCTGTGTGCTCAACTTGTTGAATGCCCACCATTGTGTACTGTCGGCAGCTGACCGACCAAGAATTCGATTAAGGTAAACAAAGAGAGCTATATTAACAAGTTAAAGTCCTTTAAGCCCCAGGGCAAACACAAACGCCCATTCCCTACGCCCATTCGCCCATTGTTGTATGCTATTTTTGCAGGCACTGTGAAATATCTGCTGCACATAAATACATGGCTGTGTTACATATATACGGGGGAGGCTGTCATGTACAGCACAACTGATGATATTTCAGCTTTTTCAGCGAGTTTTTCATTTACCTTACATGGATTTGCACGGGGCGAGTGAAAATCCATAAATTTCTGATGCTGACGGGCCAAGAGAGATGACGTGTCATGGCGCGGGCGAGTTGTGGCCACGATCCGGCGACAAAGCCGCCCACATCGAAATACCCTGGCCGTGATGTAACTACACAGCTGTTGTCCTGTCGAGCAACAAGTGTCGAAGTGGCGAAGATGCCAACGGCTTCTCGTTAATAAATTTGCTATTTAAATGCGGCAGCCAACTAATTATAGACACCATTTTGGCAGGCTGAGGAGTGAGCAATGTGTCTCAAGCACACAGACGCACACACATGTGTGAGCTTTTGGCCAACTTTGGCCGTGTGGGTGGTGTGAAGCTTGAATAACTCACACACTTGGACAAATAAGCGCACATACGCGCACACTGAGCGAAAAGGGGGGTGGCGAACAGCTGCCACTTGCCACGGAGCTGTCCTTACTTTATTTTAGCCCCGTTATCACCCCGTGTGACACATTATATTTATAATGGCGAGCCGTGCACACAGACACAATGGCAGCTATATTGCTACATTAGACGTCCTGCTTTGTTGCCCTTAATATTTGTGTTCAGCTCCACCCACATAAATCCGAGTGACTGAAGGTTTTGTTTTTACTTTGACTTTCACTTGGCAGTGGGGCTGTGGGGGATGCGAGCGATATATACGATACCATATGCTGTGCTTATGAAGAAAAATCCGCAAATTATGCGGGACATCTAAAAATATGCCAGCAATTTAGCGGCATGTGGTCGACCGGCGGCCAGATTAGTTAATTCCCATTGTTTATTTGTGTGCCGTGTGCGTGCAAGAGCGCCCACTGTGCGTATACGCTATCTTTATCTATCTACATTTTTTGTAAGCTGGCAACATACTTAGGAAGTCCATTAAACTGGCTAGTATAGGCCAAACAAGCCAGCTGGGCCAGCTGTTGCAGTACCCATTGAGTAATTTACACACAAATTAACAGGGCATAAAAATAGACAAACTCAAACTGTCTGTGGAGAACCGTGATTGACAGCAGTCAACGGATTGATGGCCCTCAAGTTACGCGCCTTGCCGTTGTTTTCCCGCTTACTTATGCGCGGCACTTGGCGCCTAAGTAAACCACTGTTGTTTGAATCCACCCCGCCAATATTTCCCGGCTCGGGTGGAGCCATTTATTGAGTGGTAATGGTGCTGGTGGGGGGATGGCTGACGTGGCTGGCTACGAGTTTATCAATTTATGACTCAAAGTCTGCGAATGAGAGCCGAATTTCTGTCGCGTAATTTCGGAAATGCTTGTGATAGATGTCAGGGTTTCAAGTTCACGTTTGGGCTTCATAAATCAAGAACAATGTATTCCAAATATAAAGATCTAAAGAAAATCACAAATATTCAACTATTTTCTCATTTAATATATTTTAGTACCTCATTGTTGGTAGTAATTAATTACATCCATTGATTTTCCGCCTTGGACTTGTGTGCCAACAAAGAGGGTTTCCTATTTCGTTTGTTAATTTTACTTGAAATTCATTAAACGCTACCAACATTTACTTAGAATTACGCATTTTTCGCTGATCAAAGAAATTTCGACTATTCCTGCAACCCTTTCCGCTCACCTTCATTCTTTTGCGGCCAAAGTGTTGAGGCTAAATTGAAAGTTTGCAGACAGCGGTCAGAAAAGCCATAGATTCCAAAAAGAGGCAAAAAGTGAAAGCATTCTTCTGCCTCAGCTTGCCTACCCAAATGTCCTTATTCATATTTAATGCTGCTGCAAAGCGGGCGAGAATCCTTAAAACGGCCGCGTGGGCGCGTTTTGCATAAGCTCACGTTGATGAAACTCCGATGGTTAGCGAAAACCTTTGTTTCGTCAGTTACTGGCTGGGTTAAGGCAATTACAATTACCCACGTGTGCTTACCGCTCCTGCCGGGAAGCCTTTCAAGTCGACATCCTTATAATTTGCGGCTGGCTGGGTTAATGAGGCGCGTTTTTAAAAATAGATTCACAGTCGGGCTTATTTGGCTGGCAAATTGATGGGCATTGTCATCGCCGCTCCCCACTAATGCCGTTTTATTGAGGCGCATTTGTGCGAATTATGAATTGATAGCAAAGGCACTCAACGCCCAACGCACAGCTGCTAATTAATCACGATGTAAGCCTGAATTATGCAGGACGCCAGTCGCCCGGCCATCCATCCGTTCAAAAGGGCAAAGTTATATAACGCCCAGCAGCTGGCCAAACGCCATTCGAGTCTCCAATGGCTCAGGGATGAGCAACATGTTGCAGGCGGATCAAAATCATACACTCAGGGAAAAAGTATGGTAGAACCAGAGTCTTGGCCCAGCTAAATTCCTTCTGCTTCTTTCCCACTGTAAATGGTATTTAAAAGTCTTAAAGAAAATAAGAACTTCATCTAATACAAAGCGGAACCATTTATTATTATAAGAAATCTGTAATCTTGATAAAGGACCATTTTGCCTGCGTGTAGGCCGAAAATAGTGGTCGATTTCCCAAGGGCGGCCTGCCATTGGCCAAGTGAAAGTGGGTTTGGCCCGAAGGCCCGGCACGTATCGTGTGGAAACTGGAGATCCCTTTCACTAAAATTGCAGTGGGGAAAAACGGAAAATTACTGGCTCAGGCTGGGCCAAACTGCTGGCTACTGGCACTCAATTTACCAAAGCCAATTAATGATGATGATGTTGGAGTTGCTGCTGCTGCAGCAGATGATGATTATGACTGGCAATTTAGAGCACAATTATGGGGAGCACACCACCACCCCACATCAGAATGTGTGAGGAATGGCTGGGGCCAAACTCAATTAGAGCGCAATTACGGGTCACGCTTCTAGGCACAAAACAAGCAGAGAATTAATGTGTTTTCCTCAATTAAAATGCCACGCACCCTAATAAAATGTTGCCTTGCACTCCTTGGACTCCTTACAGCTGGTCGGCGCCGATGGACACGAGTATCATTTCAAGCACCGGACCCTTCCACATGCCCGCTCCAGGCGGAGTCTGACGCACACACGGGCCCTCAAGAGCCATCCGGCGGTGAGTAAAAAAGTGGCAAGTGGGGGAAATGCGGAAAATTCGCATCAAGGTCGAATGGGAAACTGGCACACTTGCTGTTGGTTCGAGCGAAAACAAGGTAGGAACGTGCTCAATGCAATGGCTTGGAATACAGACACAGAAATAAATTTTAATGGGGCAGTTTGCAATATTTACACATTGATTCTACATTAGTACGTACCACTAAGCCCGAACTATTCTGCAAAAATAATGTTTATGTTTTCTTGCTCCTAACTTAGGGACTTTTTATTCATTATCCTAGTATTCCACTCCTTTTTTGCTGCATGTTTATTATGTATGTGCCATAAAACAAGCGGGAAAGCAGGAATCACACAATTGTGTGCTCCGTGTAAGTGGGTCAGCTGGTAACAATGTGCCTGCTTTTCCGCACAAATGTCAAAGGCCAGAGTTCATTCCAAGCTCCCGAAATAGTTTGCACCGGACATTGTTTGCCGTTCTGCATAACGGACATCGATTGCATTGCGTTCGGGTGTGCGTCCATTTGGCCATTTGGCCATTTGGCCACCGGAGTGGAACGTGCCAATAGGCCATAGTTGATAATCAGGGTGTAGAATGCACACAAGGCACTCATTGGGAGGCGGGGGATGGAAGGACAATATGGAAATTGGCATGCAAACAAGGTCGTATCGTTTCTGTTCACAGCTGTTTGCACAGCTTTGGATTGGAACGCACACGCATAACAATGACCCGCATGGGCGGGACTTGCATACACGGAGTTCGGGTTGTGCGACAGATGGCCCATCAGCGTAACCCATTTTTGTGGTTACCACGCCGACCTTAACGCTAATGGCCTCTCCCATTCCGCAGGTGCATACGGCCGTGCAACAGCCGGGATTCAAGCGGGTTAAACGTGGCCTGCGGCCGGCGGTGCCCGCCATTCACGGCATGAAGTTCGACCTGAAAGTGGGCGAGGGCAATCGGATTGACGAGGAGCCCACTGACCCCTACTTCCCCATGCAGTGGTACCTCAAGAACACGGGTCAGAATGGCGGCAAAGTCAGGCTGGATCTGAATGTGCAGGCCGCCTGGGCCCAGGGAATCACCGGGAAGAATGTTACGACGGCCATCATGGATGATGGTGAGTATTTTCGGAAATGAATGAATGAATAAAAATTCAATCTACTGGTTTATTATCTTTTCACTTTATTGTGGTGTTTTCTCTGCCCAGGCGTGGACTACATGCATCCGGATCTGAAATTCAATTATGTGAGTACAACCCACACGCACATGAATGCCTGGAAACCCTTTCAATTTACGCTGTCCATCGAATGGCACTAGCGAGCTTTTAATTAAATTTTGGCTTACTACACATATCGGTTGCCAGTGAGGAATTATTCATGGCCAAATAGCCCACAGTTGCTGTGGCTCTAGATGTGCGATTTAATTTAGCAACGGACATTTGAAACCCCTAATGTGCGTAATAATAAAAGTTGGCAGGAAATTGAAGCTAAAAGCTTAAAACTTTTCCTGACACTAAAACTTTCCACAGTCGTTATTGTCAAAGTGCTTATCTGCCATGCAAATGCAAAGAGGTCTGCTTCCAAATATAAATGTTACGGAGTAAATTGAATAATTTTCCCAAAAGCTACAACAAAATCTACTTAACGCACACATGTGTTGGCTCGTATTTTATCTGGTTTCATCTGCTCATTTCCAGAACGCCGAGGCCAGTTATGACTTCAGCAGTAACGATCCCTTTCCGTATCCCCGATACACCGACGACTGGTTCAACAGGTAAGTGACTGCCAAAGGGGGAAAAGCTATCGATTTTGGGGAAAATGTCCTTGATAGCCAACTGGAATGTTTAGGATAATTTGTTTGTGTCATACGATTTGAATGGAATGCCCAAGTGGATGGGTAAGCTGCCATTGTCATCGTTCTCGCAAAGACAAACTTTGACTAATTAAAAGGCAGTTGCGGAATTTAATGTTCTTCTCAGTTGAGTCTGAAGTTCCCCATTCACTTGATAGTTTGTCAGCTTAAACGCTCTGCTTAATGGATAGAGAGTACTTTTTATTAAGCTGCTTACCAGCAGGATGCTCTCTGAATGTTTCACCCCAACTCATCCTTGTCCGCTGTTCATTTTTCAGCCATGGAACTCGTTGTGCCGGCGAAGTGGCTGCTGCCAGAGATAATGGAATTTGCGGCGTGGGCGTTGCTTATGACAGCAAAATCGCAGGTAAGTGGCTTTGGCAGTATCCGCTGAATAAATATACACATGCGTGTACAGCGACGCCTTCGAGGTCCTGACCTCCAAAGTTTTCGGCTGATAAATCGCATTACGCATACGCGGCGTAATCCGCGAAAAGACGGGGTGAATCAATTGTCAGCTACTGCCGTGTACATATGTATGTGCTATCTAAAGTGTAAAGTTCATGGAGCGCGTTCCATCATTGTAAATTAAGCTTTTGAAAAAATGTGATTTTTAGATGAAATTGTAGATATTTTTTTTCTTGGGAATGGGCAGGCAACAAGTGCTGTCGCAAATCCAGCCGCGTTATCTGTCATTTTTATCGCTCGCCGGGGAGAAATCATGTGAAAAATCGGGAAAATTTCGAACAACCACAGGCGGAGCTGGGAAATGCACTGCAATTTTTACGATTGCCATAAAGCGACAAGTGAAAGTGATGGTTGGCGGGGATCGTATAAATATTGATTTATAATTTCCGCCATTAGATTTAATGCATACTTATCGCTTGCTCCACAGGCATTCGCATGCTGGATCAGCCGTACATGACGGACCTAATCGAGGCCAACTCCATGGGCCACGAGCCGCACAAAATCCACATATACAGCGCCTCCTGGGGTCCCACCGATGATGGCAAGACCGTGGACGGTCCCCGGAATGCCACCATGCGAGCGATAGTCCAGGGCGTCAATGAGGTACGGTTGAGCTGGGGGACCACGAGGTTCAGTTCTTGGAATTTATGGCTAATCTTTCACACCACCCGCAGGGTCGAAATGGCCTGGGCAACATCTATGTTTGGGCATCCGGCGACGGCGGCGAGGAGGATGACTGCAACTGCGACGGCTACGCCGCCTCCATGTGGACCATTTCCATTAACAGCGCCATTAATGACGGCCAGAACGCCCACTACGACGAGAGCTGCAGCTCCACGCTGGCGTCCACATTCAGCAACGGAGCCAAGGACCCCAACACGGGCGTTGCCACCACGGACCTCTATGGCAAGTGCACGACCACCCACTCGGGCACCAGTGCGGCGGCGCCCGAAGCAGCGGGCGTCTTTGCCCTGGCCTTGGAGGCCAAGTGAGTAATCCTCGCCTTTTCCCCCTCTGATTGATACACTCGAAAGTATTGGTGCACAGAAAATCCGAAGCTTATATACTGCATGCTAATGGTAACTATCAGAACAGAATCTGCTCAAAACGTAAAGTTTAGAGCAGTAATTTGACTTTTTTGAGACCAAGCAACGGGAGTACGATTTCTTCGAGTGTATTTCTTTTGTCACTTTATGAATTTATGCTAATCCCACTTAAACCCACACTTCTTTGGCAGTCCGCAGCTGACTTGGCGGGACATACAGCATCTGACGGTGCTGACATCGAAGCGCAACTCGCTGTTCGATGCCAAGAACCGATTCCACTGGACAATGAACGGCGTGGGCCTGGAGTTCAACCACCTATTCGGGTTCGGAGTACTGGACGCCGGCGCCATGGTCACACTCTCCAAGCAGTGGCATGCAGTGCCACCGCGCTATCATTGCGAGGCGGGCGAGCTTACCCAGCCACAGTGAGTTTATTACGTGCTACTTCTTGGCTTAAGCCAGCTTATCCTTTTTTGCTAACTAACTAACGCAGGGCCATTGTAATGGGTCGTTCGCTCTTCTGGGAGATCAAAACCGATGCTTGCAAGGGCACCGATACGGAGGTCAACTATTTGGAGCACGTGCAGGCGGTGATCTCGGCAAATGCATCACGACGCGGTGATCTTGAGCTGTTCCTTACATCACCAATGGGCACCAAGTAAGTGAATTAATATAACTTTTGAAAATTCCTAACTATATTCTGGTTTCCTTATTACATTAATGATATTAATAATATTACTTCATAGATCCATGATCCTGTCGAGACGCGCCAACGATGATGACCACCGCGATGGCTTCACCAAATGGCCCTTCATGACCACTCACTCGTGGGGCGAGTATCCGCAGGGGACCTGGAAACTGGAGGTAGTATATAAATTACCTATGTAGTCCGGCTTATCTGAACAAATTCGCCCACAGGCTCGCTTCAACTCGCCCCAAACCCGACACGGCAATCTGCTGGAATGGTCCTTGGTCCTGCATGGCACCAAGGAGGCGCCATACCGCACCCTGCACCCCTCGTCACCGCACTCCAAGCTGGCCATTGTGAAGAAGGCGCACGAGGACAAGAAGATGAAGTAGGGCGGGTCGCGCAGAGGGTCAGAGGTCAGGTCCAGATAAACATCCGCGTAGCGACGTCCATTAGGCAGCTTGGCGTTTTATCAACGAGTTTAGTGTGAGGTTCAATAAAAGTGCTGGCTGTGTTTTATTTTGGAATAGGATTGATTGAGATTAAACATTTGATTTTGATTGTGTTTGTCCTTTGTGTAACTTCTAATATTTGCCATTTGTGTTGGATCTGTAGAACTGAAAGTTCATTTAAGCGAGGGATGTCCATTATCATTTCCGTTTGTGTAATTAGTTTTCTGATTTGGTGAGCTAAGCGCCCAGGGTGCTACAAAATCACTTCATTCGCCGTTTAAACTATTTCTGGAAATTGCAAAAGCGCACATTTACTACAGTAGAACAGATTTATCAAAATTCTGCACTCAACACCATAATCCGTTGAGTGTCCTAGCGAACTCTGTAGTCGATATCGAAGGCAACCACAAAATAAGAACATAGAAAACAGGTATAGCAGGTATATTTGAATGCGTAGCAAGACTAGGAGGCGGGGAATAGAGATATATAATAAAACTAGAACAAAGAAAACAGGATAAACCCTATGTAAATGTGTAATATCTATATGTATGCATACCCTATCTTTAACTGCGTCCTATGCTGTAGACTTATAACTCTTTCTAGTATAAAATACAAACTAAACAAAGTATTTACACGTATTTTAAAGCTTTGTCCTTTGTTTTCCATCCTATATATATACACGAATATACCTACATACATGCATATACATATGTACTTAAAGGATACTTAGCAAAAACATAAAATGTTAATCCCATTACTGCGGAACAAGTTTGTCGCTTAACTTTGGTTGCAAGCCGAAATCTGCTTTAATTTGGATACAACTCGTACGTGTAAAATGCATTTACATACATAGTTTTCCTTTCAGTTTCTTTCGGGGGCCAAAAAAAACCACAACATAGTAACATTAATTGTGTGAAACCAGATTCACGATTGTGTCGTAAAACGGAGCGTGTGTTATGAAAATACATAAACAAATGTTAAAGTACAAGTGCATAAACCTTAACGGTGACCAGAGAGATACAGATACGGATTGTTTTACCTAGTCTAATAACTGAGATACAGCGCATTGTTAAAGTTTACCTATAATGTGCGAGAGGAATAAAATATATATATATATATACACAGAACCATATATGAAGTACATACGTGTGTAATTATTAATCAAAAACCACATGAAGAGGTGACGGCGGAATCTGTGGAATAACCATTATATACATACACCGAATATTTAACTATATATATGCATAAATGTATGATACGTATATATATACGTATATATAAACCACAAAATAAACGCAAGGAGTATCTTATGTGGCCGTTAAGTTGATTTTTGATGTTGTAGATACAAGAAGTAGCACCAATAGATGCACCATACCACTCAAAATTATAAAAAGATGTGAGAATGCTAATGCAAAACCGATATATGATTGCAAATTTAATTATTTCCTATAGCACACAATTTGCTTTTGTCTCTTGGTGCGGTTTTGTCATTTCCATGTAATTGAACAGAAAGAGAATTTAATTTTGTAAATAAAAGTTAAGAAAAAACGGAGTCACGGTGTTTAGATTGGGAAATGGGTAAAATTTGGGTTCTTTATCTTGAATTTAAACATACAACATACACCAAAACCTGAATCTATAAAAAAAATTTCCCTTGAAATTATAGTATATTCCAATCAGGATTCAATTTCTTAGATTGTGTATGTAGTTTTTTTCAATGTACTGAAGTTAGCTTTTAAAGCTCATTAATGTTTTTCTACACAAAATGTTGGTGTACAGGAAACTCTCCAAAAAGTTTCCAGCAAGCTTTTTATGGCTTTCACTAGAGACCACCGAAAAGCTTTCCGACGAAGAATATACTTTTGAACTTTGTGCCATTGGACCCTGCTGGGGAATTAAATGACCACACTTTATATACGTACTTTCCTTAATATTATGAACATCAATTAATTATGGAACACTATTTTCGCCATGTCCCGGACACGCTTTCAAAATATAATTAATGAAAGCCAATTAATATGCCAGAATGAGCATGTGATAGCTGCAGGATTTGGGGTAAAGGGATTACTGTCCTGCTAAGGTTCACTGTACGGAAAAGATATTGAATATGACGCCATATTTGGGAAATATTTCGGTGCCATTTCCTTTCGTATCTATTTAATTGTGGGTGATTTATAGTTTTCTCACATAGCATATATTCTAATAATGGCCAGGCCAAATTTGCACTCCTGTGTGAAAAAGGGCAACAGTTTTAATTGTTGACTCAACTAATTGCGCGATATCCGCCCAGAAGTCCCCTCCTTGGCGGGCGTGTCTGTCAGCTTTTTTTGTTGCTCCGTTTGTTTGTAGCCGGAAATATTTATTAACTAGAAATTGCATAGCACAAAGGCAACAAGCAGGCCGCAGGAAGGAAGGAAATGGGCAAACATGTGACGCACCCCCAGAAGCAAATACGCATACACACACAGTACAGCACAGCGAGTGACTCCATGGCGTATACGCAACGCAACGTGTCGGCTACGTGTTGTTTTTAGGCCTTCATAAATCATCTGGCTGTGGGCATATGATAAATTGTCATACTAATTGTTTTCAGCGTCCAAGACAGGCCGCGTAGAAACGTGGCCACAAGGCAAGGCTAGTCCAAGTAGTACTTTTAGCTTCTTCTCATCTTCCTTATATTTTTTTTTAATATTTTAGGCCATTTACTTGCCCTGTCAAATATCGCCTATCATTTGGCATTTCAATATTGCACTTCCCTAAATGGTGCCACTAGAAATCCCCTTCATTTGAACTTGGACCCACTGGAACCATCAATCATAATTAACCGGCGATATCATGTGCCCATCGATGGTGTCACAACGACCAAGAGCGATTGTGATAAAAAATGTAACTGGGAAGCTATTTGGTTACATGCCCGGTCAATATGCAAAATGTTACGTTTTTACATGGTAACAAGTTTTTGATTTATGACACATTAATAGTGACAGCTTGCCCGCTTTTGGGTCAATTGGGCGTTATCGTTGGAGTCGCCTCTTCCCAGCGAAGCAGCTTCCAAGAGAGCAACAGGTTTTGGCATTGCTGTTTCTATTTCGGTTTCTGCTGCTCTTGGCCACTTTCTTTCGAATTGGAGGGGTCTTTACGGGGTCTTTGCTCCGGAGAGACCGAGACCCAAGTTGGACATGTCTGCGGGACAAAGTGTTTGACACTTTAATGAACTGCCCGGGGTCGCGTGTGTGAGCAGTTCATTAATATTAATGCCCCGGGCGCTCTGTTTTGGTTTCTTTCTTGCGCCTTGCGAAAGTCGTAGAGCAATTCGCTCTGGGCCAGACACAAATGTCAATTGCCGGCCATTAGCTAATATTTGGTAATTGCTCTTTAATTGAGCACCCTGTCTTCGATAGTTCTGTAATGCATACAGGCCCTAATTGTGCGTAATAACGGTCTGCTGACCTTTGCCCACTTAGATAGGGAGCGATTTGTTGCTTTTAATGCTGTCATGATTTGTGTTTTTGGCGCCCCACATAATGGCCATGATTATCTGACGGTAATTGTTGTTGCCGCCTCTGGGGACTGGGTGCCTTGGAGGTGGGTGATTGAGTTGGCCTACCACCCCACTGCCGTTGCTGTTGATGTCATGATTTATGGCTCAGGTTCCGTGGCACACGTGGCCTACAAAATTTTAATTAACAAAAGCATCAGCTCTGCTCCCTCCCTCCCTCAGACTGGCCAATCACTGCGATTGGTCCTATAAATAAATCTTATCATCCTACGACTTTTGACGTTGCCAAATTGTTACTGTCATTGTTTGGTCTTAGTTCTGTTTGTCTTCTGTGCAAAGATAAACAGTAAACAAGGGGCCCATCACCAGAACAACGAACGGCGGAAACAACAGGAATCCCGGCAACCTAGGCGAACTGATACCTTCTATGGTCCTCTGGCCCCGGGACAGTTTATTTACTTACGAACACGCTGCCTTTTGCGGGTGTCATTGTCAATAGGCTGATAGGTTTTACTGCTCCCTGGAAAACTTGGCCCGTAAGCACCTTTTGCAAGCCTCCGCCTCCTGCTTGGCAACAAATTAAATGAATTCGTCGGTGCCAATGGGCAAAATGATTAAATTAGAAGAGCGTTTTGCTCGAGTCCCCCTCGAGGCCGTTTTCAGGATTTCATTTGGCCTTTAACAAATTATGCATATTTATAAATGTAAATGCCGGCCACTGGCCATTTGGAGGCGAAGCGGAGTTGCCCACATTTGGATGAGACTGGGGATGATGATCAGCCGTCGGCAGCTGTAGTCATCCCTGATGTATGACTCCTCATTATGCGCATAAATGGATATTGTTGGGGCCTGGCCGAGAAGCCTGTTGCTCCTGGCCATTGCTCCACGGCCTGGCTGCCTGATGGAATGTTCTGGTGATTTAGGCCTATAAATCTCAGTCGCACAATGCCGTGCACTGAGAGGAAAACGCATATTATAATATATAACATTATAAAACGATGAAAAACCACTTTACTTCTGATTATATACTACCATGTTATTAAAATAACGGAAATAACATTTTGACATGCAAGAATTGTTAAGACTCATCAAATTTGTTGCCGTGTGCATCTTAACTGGTTTATGGTGAATTCAATTGGTAGCTCGTTCGTTCTTCAGACCGCCTTATCAATTAGAGCACATCGTCAGCATCTGCACACACCGAAATACACCCACCCACCCACAGATAAACACTCTGGAGATTTATGTGAAACAATCAGAACAATTAACTGGCCCGAATGTGCTACGTCGAAGGAAGTGAGCCGTTTCGCATGTGAATCTGAGTGTGTGCGCTTGTGTCTATTTATTGTTAAATATTGTTTATGCAATGTCTGCGTCTGTATCTTGCTGTTCCATTTATGCCTAATTGAAGGCATTTGTTGTTGGCCAGAAACCAGGAAACCCAATGCTTGGATAAACAGCAGCAATGTGTGAAGATTACGGGCGGATATTTCTTGGCCGGTTAGGGGAATATTCCAATATTGGTTAAGTCCACTGAAACACTGCTTGACTGCGCCGCAAAAACCACAATTGCCGTCGATACTCAAGCGATGACTGACGATATTGATGGACTCGACTCTACGATGTGGTTGAAAGCGAGCTTCGAACCGGGTTCATAACCTGCCGCAAAAGATGCAAATCGCAATCGACCGGCTAATTAATTAATTATGCATATTTTGCATAGTTTTTGTGGCAGTAAGCGGCTTTGATGTTCGTCCGCCCAAACACGAGTAGTTCCGCAGATTTATGTAAGACAAGCAACGCCCTAAGGTTGCATGGTCTGGTAAAAAAAAACAAACTGGTTCCGAGCGGTATCCCCATTTCCCGTAACCCGTAACTTGAGCCGGGGTTTTGTGTCAACGCTTAAAAGCTCATTTATCTCTGATTAACTGTTGCCAATGTGCGAAGTTCGATGGTTGCAGCAACCGAAGATGAAACGGAAACCGATGCGATCCCGATCCCGATAGCCAAGTCAAATCAAAAAACGCTGGCACATTGCAGGCCCATCATTTGTCATATTTCCAATTTCCCATTTCGCGAGCTTGTATAAATATCATCGGAATGCAAACAACAAACGTCAGTTAGCAAACTAAAAGAGTGGTAAACAGATCCTCCGCACTAGACATCAAATATATATCTGCTCAAGATGCGTGGATTTCTGGTGAGAAATCAAATTCAAAGGAAACTGAAATACAAGATTATAAGTGCAATATAAACTAAAGTGAACTAAATTAACGAAGTTTTAAAGTTTATCAATTAAGAGTTCTTATCCATATATCATGTAACTACTTTCTAAGCAAGATAATTTTCTAAATTTCAGTTACTTTTCCTCATTGCTTCCGTTTCGGCTGCAAAATTGGGCTACAATTACCAAGCTGCTGCTGGCGACCGTCGTTTTGCGGGACTCATCGATGCGGAGGCCACAGGATTCAGCTCCACATCCACGCAGCAGCAGCAGCAGCAACAGGTGCAACACGAGCTTGTGCAGCAAAACACGCAACAACAAATTCCAGCTGCTGCGGATGAGTTCAGCAAGGAGTTCTACACCTACGCTGCGCCGGAGGAGGAGTTTGCGGATCGGGAGGCCACCGAGCACATCGCCAGCATGCTGAAACGCAATCTCCGCGTGCTGTTCATCAAGTCGCCGGAACATCAGGGTCTCACCAATGCAGCCCTCCAGTTGGCCAAACAGGCCAGCGAGCAGCGGACGGCCATCTATGTGCTCAGCAAGCAGGCGGATGTGAGTCAGTTGGCCCAGCGGCTGGCCAATGAGAACCAGGCCCAGAGTCCCAAGCCGGAGGTGCACTTCGTCAAGTACCGCACCCCGGAGGATGCGGTGCGTGCCCAGCAGCTCATTCAGCAGCAGTTTGATTCCTTGGGCGGCAGCTCCCGCAGCTCGGACGAGGGTGTCGCTCCCGTTTTGGACTTCAGCTCAGCACCAGCGGCCATTAGCGTCCAGGAGCAGAATGAGGCCCAAAATCAGGTCCAGGCAGTAACACCACTCACAAAGTATTTGCCAGCGGCATTGCTGCGCAACAAGTAGTTGTATATCTATATTATTGATTATACTTATTTAAGAGCTAGTTTTATACATCTAGAAATACAAAGAACAACAAACTTTTAAATATTATGAGGTTTCAGTATGTGGAAACATATTAACAGCTTAACGAACTGAACACTTGTGATCCACTAAAGTTTGCCCTTTTCTCACTGCTAAATTGAAAGAGAAGGAAAGTAAACGGAAATGTCATTGACAGACTTCTAACCACGAGCAGTGACAGCTTTAACATGAAACCTTAAAGGCGATTATCGTGCAAATACAATATGCAGCAAGGGGCAGGAACCAGCTGTTTCCCCCCCAGCCACTTCCTGGCCACTCAAGAGCACCCTCCTACCGCCACCCGCCCGCCGAGCATTATGGCTGGAGGCCAGAGGGATCCTGTCATGTGCCTTACTTTTCCTTGCCCTGCTTTCCTTTGCGAGGACGACAACGAGTCTCTGATTCGTATCTCGCATGTTTCTGTCATATTTCATATTTTAAGTGCCCTCGGGCAGATGGCAACCGGAGCCCACACTCATGAATAATTTAATAATATAATAATAATTTCGAGTATTGAAAACAATTTACAGTTTCCCATGCCCATGGGCACCGGGGTCAAGGATTGATAAAATATAAAATATGTGCCGTCGTTACGGCTAATTAGGGCGCCATCTAGCGGCGAGTGGCAGGTGGTATGGGTAAAAATACAGGGGGGGCTAGACTTGAATTTTAAATGCCCTCTCTCTGCCTGCTCTATTTATAGCCCAGAAATTTCCTGTTCTGCAGGTTTCCTTTCCAGCTCGCACACTCCCATGGGAAAACAGATCTCCTTACATATCCTCGGGTTTCCTTCTCCGTTTATTTAGACGGATTCAATAACAATTGCCGTGGGTCTGGGGCATTAGCTATGTATGCGGTGGCGTAATTTCCAAGGAACGCTATATAAAAGCACACAAAAATAGGAGCGGAGTGGTCGTAGAAATAAAATGTTCGGGATATAAAATGAAGTGCCGACAAAATGTCTGCCATTTGGCGGGGTACATTGGGCCAACGACTATATTGTCTATATCGGATTAAAGCGTAATTCTTATTCAATTAATACAAATGACTGCTGCCGGGTTGGTCAGCTCAACGGTTATAACTTGCAGCCAAAATGAACGGGATGGGAGAGTGGAGAAGGGAATTTTCGTTTCAGCTTGCTTTTGCAATTTAATTAAACAAACAGTTGGCGCTGCGGTTTAGGGCAGCAGCAATATTGGCCATGGGGAAAAGTAATTTGCAGGGACAACACCAACTACAATCGAATGCTGCAAAAATTGCCAAGTGCCGACGTGTTGCCGACAGCTCTCTAATCCTTTGTGAAAAATTGTTATCGTTTTGGGGGCGGAGCTCTAAATTTAATTGTCCTGCAGGGGGTGCGGGGGTCCTAGGGGTCTCACTTAGCGCCTGGCCGTGTTGCATATCGATTATTTTTAATTGCTCTTTGACATATCCCCTCACTGCGACTCTGGGGACATCTAAGCGTGTAATTAGTTCGGCATGTGGGTGGGGTTTTAAAGCACCCCAAGGATGAAAAATCCATTCGAAGAGCAGCATTTAAGCCGCATTAAAGCCAACAAAGGACAACAGGCAGCCGGCCGTGCGTGCCAAGCAGTTGGCGTGTCCTGTCAGTCGCTGCTTATGTCGTTAATGTGCCGAAAGCCTTGCCGCCAGTGAAAGCGCAAAAAGTGCGAAATGGAAACCGAATCGAAATGAAAGGCAATGGCGAAAGCGAAAGGAGAGGAAATGAAACGAAACGAAACCAGATATCGCCAGGTCGCCACATCATTCATTTTGGCCAGGGGAAAAGTAATGAAAAACTGCCATAAAACTTGAAGTGCCCGTAAAGCGGCAATAAGCTCAAATAGTGCTGCCAACTTTCAGGCCGCGTGAATGATTTGATGACGTGGCATACGTATGCATACGTGAGAGGACCAGCAGCTTACAAAGTGTGTGTGAGTGATTGCCAGTGTGTGTGTCACATCGCAGCCAATTAATCCGGCTGAAAGGAAAGACGCGACGAAGGTGTCCAAAAGAAACGTGGTCAAAAGCCGTAGCTGAGCCACGTTGCCAGGAGTGTTTGGAACTAACAGTCACCGTAAACAAAGAACACCGTGAGAAAAATGTACTTAGGAAACTACAATGTATACGCAAAAGCCAAAATTGAGTAAAAGTACCTATTACTTTACTGAGTAGCTACTGGTATAAGCATATAAAGGTTGTGTCCCTCTTACCCGTTTTTCCAAGTGTAAGTGTGTGAGGCTTGGATGGCTTAGTAGGGTTGCCTTTCTGTTGGTTAGGTATCCTGGCGCAGACATAGGAGCCCTGCTGTGCCTATCATTATCCCTTTTGTTTTCGGGCGAGCAAATTGCTGGTGAAGGGTGGGCTTTCCATTTCTATGCCCGACAATTTCCCACCTGATTGCCTACACGACAGTCAACCTCGAGACAATTAGCTTTTCCCCGGAATAGCCTCGTTAATGCCTTAATTCGAAAACACAGAAGCCACTCATGAAACATTCACAAGTGAGTTGGCAAACGGAGATCACAATCGCCAACGAATTATCGACTACAATCCGGATTCAGATTTGACCGGCCAGTCAATCATACATCGCGGCCCGCTGTGGGAGTGTGGCATTATGCCCTTCGGTTTGGCCTAATTTGCTTGCCAACCACTTGACTGCCGGCAGTCGACAAGTCCCGAAACTCAATTGAACCGCAATTTCCAAATCGCACCCTAATATACGTAATAAAAGGGAGCGGGCAGAGGGAGCGGGAGCGGATCTAAGACAGTTTCCAGCCCACAAGTCGCAATGCAAATGGGAGTGCCCAGCAGGGGCGTTGAAAGGGGAGTGGCACCGCCCACCAGCCAAGGCCGTACTCAGCCGCAGACAGCGCCCAACCGAAAGGCAGCACAAAACGGAAATGAAACTTATTAAAAGATTTGGATCTAATCGATTTTCGTCCTTTCACGCCGAAATGAACTTTGCCGTTGTTCGGCTCGCTTTTCGCCTTTCTAGTTCCTAGCTTTCAGGCATTAAAGTGAGCTCCTCCTGCCAGTTCTCCACAACTACTACAACTACTCCCCACTCTGGAACCCCCTCTGTGTTGACCAGCCATAAATTTAATTGAAAACCAAACTGCTCGGTCTGTCTGTCTGTGACAGAGTCCATGCACATACACATGTACGTACGTATATCGGCAACTGCACATGTGCGCATTTGTATCTGTGTTTGCTCAGCCACTCGTGTGCTAGTGACTTTTACTAAATTTGATTTGGCAGTCCTGCTGCAAATTTAACTGCAACTCTGCGGAAAAGACGTGCCAGGAGCAGAGCAGAGCGAGCACCTCGGCACACGCGAGACAAATGCGATTTAAAGTAATTTGAATACCGAATGGATTGTGTGCACTTATCGACACACACTCGCATTCGTTTTGCAGGGCACTTTTAACATCGACATTTGCACACACAGCGAGGAAAATATTACTTATTCATATGCTCGGCATATGCCGTGAAGTAATATTTTGGATATCAATGAAATTGGAAAATACTTTGGCAATGAAAATGGAATTGGGTGATGCGATATATGGATTTATTGGCTTCACTTCATTAGTTGTGAGTGATTTATTGCTTTATATCTAGAGTTTTCAGCCATTTATATAAATATAATAAGTGAGTTTATACATTATATAATTCATTTTGTTACTGTGCAGCAAAGCCCCCTGTAAGTTGGCCAACTGGCAGGTTAAACAGTCACGCCCAGCCAAGCGAGGAGCATCAATTGTCTATCTGACCATGGCGAACTCGGGGCCAACTGGTTGGGGCATTGAGGGCCGGGATATGCCGCAAGGATATCTCTCAGCCCAGCATCGATGTAACGCTGCGTTATTGAAATCGCCCAAGCAGCAAAAGTGTTTGAGTGCACTCAAGCGAACACCTGCACTCGCATACGCATTCACATTCGCATTCACATCCGCATTCACACCCACACAGGCGAGGAGCACGTGCTAGCGTAACTCAACCGTTGTGCGGCCATAACCGTGGCAGTTAGGAGCAATTGCATTTTTATTTGCATTAGCATACCTATCCGGGCAGTTAATTAACACACACGACGGCGCAAAAAGTCAACGCATTTGCATTTAACAAAACAACGACTAAAGGCCTGTTGGAAATCAAGAGCCGGCCATTGAATGGTAAATTAAGTGCCAATCAGGCTGGAAACGCTTCGTGCTCTCTTCAATGTGGCATTAATTTTAAACGGATTTCATTGACTTGTTGCCGTTGCCTTGTGCTCGTTTTATATGGCAGTCAGTGTGTGCTCATCATTTTACCCGAATCGAATCCGATTTCGTATATATAATTAAGGATAAATGGGCAACAAGCCGCAGCTGTGCTTTTCCGTTTACCCAATCATTTCTTGCTGGCATCGACAGAAACCATAGATGGTGGCCAAAAAGAAAAACGAGAGGCAGCCGTATCAATTTTTGCGAAATTTATCATTGGAAAAATCTGGCTTGCTTCCACTTAATTGATATCGTTACTCCCGCTTATTAATTGAGGAAAAAAAGGTCACGATTTTGTTATTATTTCAGCATTTGAAATAATTTCGTTATTCAATATAATTCTACCTTGGAAAATACACAGCTTTACGAGTGAAATCCGCTAGCTTGTGTAATCTAGTTAACAAGTCCTTTCATAAAAGTCGCCCCCTCGCGCAATTAACAGGCATTACGTATACGCCTCGTGTGGCAGGAGTGTGATTGAATCGATTCATGCATTCAATGACTAGACAAGCGCTTGCCTATTAGAGATAGTGTAAAGAGCGATGGGGCCGACAATTTGCATATATCACACGTACATATGCATGTGCTATATACGCTATATGTATGTGTATGTGGGTAAATGTCGGTCGTGTGTCGCGTTAAGATTCCCGCTTAGCCGCATTAACGTCATTCAAGATGCGCGTCTAAGCCGCCATCGCCATGCACAACTGCATACGTTGCTCACACTTGAGCGGCGAGTTGTTGCTGATTTTGGCTCCTGCTCCTGCTGCTGCTCCTGCGTTCGATCCTGTTCCATCTGCGCAAATGGCATGCATGCATACAATACTCCAGCGATGTCGCCGTCATTTGGCCGTGTTGAACACGTTTTCAACACATGTTCCGCACATGACGGCGGTGGTGGTGGCTTCGCATTCACATTCGAATGCCACTATGACTGGGGGCTGCATCCTGCCGCTGCAGGAAGTCTGAAGTCAGTTTGTAAAGCTCGAGCTGGAAAAGCAGAAGCCAACCTTTGCCTTTCAATCCACTCGCTTTCGTTCGCTCCTTTTGGCTTCCTGGTGGTGTACATTTATTTTGTGTTCCGAGCCCCGGTGGCAGGTTAGTTTTTTCTGCTCCCTTTGCTGTGCAACTTGTGCTTTGTTCGATTTCAATTACTACAAATGATTTCTCCATGTGTTCGCTGACTCTTTCGGTTTCTATGGTCCGCTCCTCGGGGCTTCAAATCCCTCATAGTTCGCCAGAAGCCTTCGGGCTGGCCATATCCGCCCCCTCAGCACTTGATTTTCATTGACTTTGCACCTCTGCGTTTTTCCGTTTTCTTTTTCGATTGCTCCACCCAGCTCGAACTGCTGCCAATTTGGGTTGCACCTGGCCGGTCGAGGCTTAATAAATTACCTGGAAGCAACTTGTTTACTTTTATGTTGAAAATCAGAAACTTTGTCCCTTTGGCCATTAAGTTAAATTGTGTGTGGATTGAGTGTGTGTGTGCGTTTGTGTTTTTCGGTATATCCGAGCGTGCCATCAAAAGTTCCCCCAGCCCGCTGACCTCGGCCTTTTAATTATGTATCACTGTACACTGTACAGCCAGTGTCCTTTTGCAGGACCCACACGATGTCAAAGTGGCCTGTCAACAGCCGTTGACCACTCGCTTGAGCAATCGAGCGGCCATCGGTGCAAAGTTTTGATGAGGGTTGTCATCATCAGCGTCAAACAAATGAAAACATATGTAGCGGCAACGGCAGCGCTGAAGCGGAGCAGCAGCATCATCATCATTATCATTATCATCATGGGCAGCAGTGACCAATGGCCAGTGGCCAGAGTCTATATTAATATCAAATGAACTGTGAGCACAACGAATGTGGGTCGCTCTTGGCAGCAAAACGTGCAGAACACATCTTCATTGTGACAGTTGATACACACACAGCACAACAATGAAAGTTAATAAGATTTTACAAGAATGAACCCATCATCGGAACGGTCACAAAATCAACAAGCTAATGTCGAACCAAGTATCACGAGCAGGGCTTTACTACGCCATACGACTTAATTCATGTGGCGTGCTTAGTGAAACTTTTTGGCACATGGCTTATAAATAAGACTGAACGATTTCTCAGCCAGATTGATTTCCCGTTTCCAAGTGCTATTTTCTGCCCACACTTGTGCACCATCCATTCAATCGATAAATTTGTGATATGAAAACCAACTATACAACTATACTAATGTGGACAAGTATTTTTTGCTTGTCTTGTCCCCCCAGAGACCCATTGTCACGCACAGGCAAATAATAACAGGCTGTATAATAAAGCCCGCTGGCAAACAAAGAGTTCAATTCAAAATGTCTGAATCAAGCCCCAATCGGGTTCAATTGCGGAATGTGTTAAACGACTCCCTCTCGCTCCTCTTGACCGAGTAAAAATAATTGCGGCTGGCTGCTCAATTTGCAGCAGTCCGGTTGGCGTGGGTGCACCACCATATCCAACGCCCTTTTAGCCACACCACCTGCACCACTTCTCATCGGGGGAGCGATGTCCGTAGCCTGTTTGTTTAGTGCACATAAATAAAGCAAACACTCGGACAATTCGCATCGAGTTCACGCACACTCGCAGTCGGAATTTGGTCCTTCTGGTGTGATATAATCAAAGACTATCGCATTGCGCACTCGACACTTGCACTGGCAGCCATCGCAGCCGACCATCAAACAAGGGCGATGGTAAAGGGGATTTTAGGGGTTAGTGTACCCCTTTGGGCAATAGGCAATAGTAAATTTGAAAGTAGCATTTTCCACCATAAAAAAGATCTTATTTTTACCAAAAAATGAGAAATAATGATCCGATTTTAGAATGTCATATCTCGTTGAACTCGTAATGAAATTTCCAATCGATTGGTGTACATATTGGAATATGTTAATTTTTGGCCAATTTTTGCAAAAAAAATGTGATGTAACCCCTTATGAAAAATGCGAAAAAAGTCAATTTTTTGCATCAGCCCTAAAATAGTTTGGTTTGTTTGCTGAGGTCACCAGCAGTCTAAAACAGTGTGTAACATATCTGTGGCTCTCATTTTAGCCAAGAAACAAGAATTACCCCTCATAATTAATGCCAATAGAATACCATAACTTCTCCTGAATTTAGAAAGTTCTTGCGAGGTCTATAAAATGTATCGTTAGTTTAATATGTTTCATTCAAAGCTCCTGAATGCCATTTCAACTTTAATGTAAAGCCCCCTATAAAATATTCTCAGTCCTCGCTCCTGCCAGCCACCCGCTCGTAGGATGCCACCCCAAACAGGAGCCTCCAGGGGACAGGAGTTGAAGCCCCTGGCTTTCCATGTCCATCGAGCCGAGCTCATTCAACTGGTGTGCAATCGCCGGGCACCCATGGCTCGATGTAATGCACCTTGGCCATAAAACCAACCCCTGCAGCTGGCTGTGTGTAACTTCATTAGCCCGTGGCTGATACGCAGCGAGTAAATTGCTCGTGAAGTTGCCGGACAACGGAGCAATGGCCACCGACCATAGACCATCGACCACCGGGCCATCGGAGCGGCCGGCGATATCTTGGGACCTGGATCTTTAACTCAATTACCGGGCATTCCGAGCAGGTTGTTGATTTTGTCAGCTGCAGTTGACTTCCCTGGCCCATTTATGCATATGAATTTATTCAAATCAGAGACCGAGCAGGAGCAGGGGCCGAAGGACATGGGGCTCCTCCTTAATCCTCAATCCCCCTGGTCGAGCTATTTGTTGTGGCGCTGGCGGCGCTAAACTATTTTACATTTAGAGCAGCCCAAAGTTGTTGGGCATTCCTGCGAAGCCGGAGCCGATGTGTAAGCCACGTTAGGAGCCAAAACCAGGAGCATGGCCCAAATACGTGGCTTCCACAAGCATTCGGTACGTGTGTATGTGTTTTAGCCTCTTTGTTCACATGTTTTCACTTTGTGCTTAATTTGCATTTAAATGGTTTTTGCACTTAGGCTATTTCCCGTGTAAATGAGCTTTGTTGGCTGTTGTTCAGCAGCCGAAAAGGCAACGCAAAAAACAGAGTAAAGGCCGAGCTTTTGTTTTGGCGCCGGTTTGACTTGCATTTTGGCCAGGACGCGTGTCTTGCCAACTTAACATGGCCAAATGGAAAGGCATTTCGGGGCGGTCCAAAGTTCCTGCGGCTGAGTGCTGCAAATTGCCCGGGGTCATGTTTTTTTCTTTTACAGGCAGCAAATTTCTTATGACCTCAGCCAGACCAAACAATTTAAGTTCCGCGTTTAAAATTTGCAAATTTCCATTTTGTTATTTCAACAATCACAGATTTCCTAAACGAGAGCAAACCATTTTTTTGATTGCTTTGTTTATTCTTCAGTTGGCTGCATTCAAAACTTTTTGTTTTTAAAATGTATTTGTAGTCGTGTTTTAATTGCACGAACAGCAAACGTTACGCTTTTGTCAAAACCTCCTCCGCATTTACATAAACAAATACGGACCGGCAATATAAGCCAATATTTGCCAGCTAGCGCATTTATTCCATTTTCCATGCAAACTGGAATGCCCCTATTTGTTTAGTTTTCAAGTGGAGCAGAGCGATATTATCTCTCTGGTGGCTTAGAATGGGTATTATGCCATGGTTTTAGGTGGGTCAAATGTGCCAAATGGCCAGAAGTTGGCGTAGGTGAAGGCCAGCTAAATAATTTCGCAAATTAGCGGCTCCCTTAATTTTTATGACTTAATACCTTCGACTGGATATGTCAGCACATCCCCGCAAGCAAACAAGTCGGCGAGCCATGGCCATGTTCCCATTTAGCGCAATGTCAACTTTTGTGTTGTGGTCACTAATGATGACAGGCTGGCAGTCAAAGCCCAAGTCCAAACACACATAGAAAAACAAAATGGTGGCTCGGCTACGTTAGCTGCAGGACCTCGCTGTTCTGTCCGCGGTCCTTGTTGTGACAATGATGTGGCCCTGTCCGGACAATTTCCAGCAGGATAGCGGGGCGGAAAAAGGAACACAAACACAAACTGATTTGATTGTTTGTAATTAAAAGTGCACGGACGTGGGGAAAATGATGCGGCCATGCGCAGGATACGCGGACAGGATACGCCTGCAGGTCCTGATCCTCGTGGCTGAGCATAAAACTTTATGGCCATGTGCCATGACAGTGCTCCTCTCGCACCGTCGTTAATTTAAAAAGTAGAAACCCCATAAAAATGAGCCAGCGCCAAGAAGTTTTGCACGTGTCGCAGATGTAGATCCTGGTTAATTAGCTTAAATAATTCCGTGTTCATTTATTCCATCAAAGCTTAAATGCCACTCGGAACGACTGCGGCGATGACAGGTCTACAGCCAAGGGCTTTGCCGGTTCTCGAAGTCAGAATCGGAATCGGACTTGGAATAGAAACGGCACCTGTCAACATGGATATTAGTGGGAATGAGTAATGCGCTGTCATGGTCAAAGGAGCGGAAGGAGTCGCATGAATTAGAGCGACTCGTCCAGGAAGGCCAGGCAACATTCGACATTACAATATTGTAGATTCACGTTTAAATATTCGACAAGGAGAATGGTGGCAAATGTAAATTACTTTTCAGTAATGGAGGACAAACATAAGTTATACTAATGTAATTAAAATTTGAATAAATTAAGTAGATATTATTGACCACAAAAGATAGAAAGAATAGTTGTGAATATGTAAACAATGTATTAAACAAACGTAGTGAAAAGTACAAATTCTTGTTAAAAATAAACAGTGAGCTAAATAATTTTACCCGAATCAATTAAAGCCAATTGATTTGCTTGATAAAGCATACACGCTAACAAGTATAAATTTTCCTGAACGACACACAGCCATTAGCTCTTAAATTGACTGTTTATGCTATAATTCGATAATAGAAACTATAACACAAATTGTTTTTACAGAAACCAATTACAGACAATTGCTTGGGTAATTAAAAAAAACAAGGCCAGCGGACGGACGTGCTGTCGGCAGGATGGCAGGATGGCTAGATGGCCCGCGGCTGGGCCACACTTAATGCATTTAAAGCGACTGCTTTTGGCCGCCCGCAAACAAAGTGGAAGGAATGGCTCCGAATGGCAGCCTGTTGATTCAGGCAGGACTCGCAGGATTCGGGGCAGGATTCGGCAGGGAACTGTTGCCGTGGCGCAACAACTGGCCGGATAAGTGAGCGGGCAAAAGCTCCGACGAGCTTTCGCTCTCTCTCTCTCCCATTCTCTCGACGTGCTTGGCTCGGAAAAGTGGCTGGAAAGGCTCGACTCCCACTAAAAAAAGGGGGCGGCAGGTGTGGGTGTATCCTGAGCCGTCCACTTTCCAGGCTGCCAGTGCGTGTCGCCTGCCACTTCAGTCTAGGATAAACGCTTGCGACGAGCACAACAAGTGCGCGCATGCAAAGAGCCCCGGAGCCAGTGGTTTTAAGCCAGAGCCAGTGAGCCACTGCCTCAGCCCGAAAGGTCCACCCTGCTGTGTAGTGTAGTGTAACCGAAAGTGAAAGTGCATCCTGCTGCAGAGTGACTGTGAGAGTGAAAGGCTGGGCTGGACACCTGCCGGCGAGGTCCTTCGAGTCCTGCGAGTGCGCGCGATCCGATCCGCAGGATTAAATTTTCAATAGCTGCGCGCGTTTAATCAAACATGTAACTCCCTTTCCCCAAATCGAAACTGCGATCGATAATTGCTTAGGTTTAGTGGTTTGGTGGTGGTGCCAAAGGTAGTAACCCCCCGATTCCCAGAACGAGCCACCGATAAATTATTGCTATTAATTTTTGTGAAGATAATCAGATCGCTCAAGTGCTACAGTTTAGATATTGCAATCGTACCGAGTGCCCATTTTTGATTTCAATCGAAGGCTAAACAAGGCTATTACCCCATCTGCTACTGCAGCTGGAACCAATCAATACGGAAATATGAATAGGTTTTGGATAATCGCTTTACTTTTAGGATTACAGCAAACAAAGCCAATAAGTAAGTACTTTTCCTGTGCAATTTCATGTTTGTTTCTCCCATTTGTTGTGGCATTTCTGATTATTGCTTTCTGATGATTAGTTTTGGGTACATTAAAAATAGAACAAATTGACGAAGCTCATCATTAGGGGTCTATGCAAATATGAGCTATTTCAGTTGTTAATGTCCGTTTTATCAACAAAAAAATAGAGTTATTTTTCTTCTGAACAAGAATGGAATATTTAGGGTAATTTGAAACCTTCTAGTTATTTAGAAGCAGAATTGCTTTTGCATATAAAATGTAAAAATTTGTTTTGCTGTTCTGATAAATTCTATTAAAACTAAAAAAACTTTGAATAAGTAGAAAACCCATCTGCTGTGGGCGTAGGTCAGATAAGTCCCTCTCGTTAATAATCCCAATTTACCAGGAAAACTTTATTTTTAGCTTTTAAATAATGCAGATCAATAATGAAGTTAAAGGCTTGTTTAAGTTGCCCGAATTCCCGGAATGGAACTTTTTATAAATGTTGCCGTTGAACTCTTTTATGCATATGCAAAACTGATGAATGGAGGTTTTTGAATGGCTAATTGCAAATAGTGCGCAGGTATGTGGGCGGCTGGACGTCGATTGGTCCTTCTTGGCCCTTCGAAAAGGACGAAAGTCACGCACTGGACGCGTTCTCAGCACCTGGCACCTTTGGCTGCTGGCTTTTCCATAAGGCTCATGAATAATTCATTGGGCACGCTTCGATTATTTACTTTATAAATATACCACCACGGTCCGGTCTCGTTCTTTAAAGGGGCTTTCGATGGCGCAGTATATATGGGAGTGGGCAATGTCTGGCAGTTTACAGGTAGCGCATGCTTTTAATTTAAATAAATTGTAAATTGCTGGCTTATTAGCAGCAGCGGTACTCACTTGCAACATGCGATCCTTGTTGGTGCGTTCGATGAATTGCAAATGTCACTTGTTAATGGGTATTGCCTCTGGCAGTTTGATTTGATTAACCATCCAAAGTATGCCACAAAATTAAATTTCATTTCGAGCGAAAGTTAATCAAAAAACCAATGAGTAGCTTGTAAAACTCACGGAGCGGTTGAGGGCTCCTCGCCTGTATCTATTTCACGTTGTCGCTGGCAACGTAATTGCTGAAAAATTAATACGCCAAGGAGCCAGAGTCGGAGACGGGATAAAAACGGAGCAGAAGCCCTACCAAACGGTGATCATCCCAGCCGTCGTAAAGCACGTTTTTGCAATTTACCCCCGCCGGAGTGGGGCATCCTGAGGCAGCGTCATATAAAATGCGCCGATGGCACAGTGAAATCAATTTCAAGTCATTAAACGAAATGAATCTTTATGGAGCGACTTGCTCCTCCGCCCGCTCAGATTAGCAGCTGGATGGAGTGTGTGGTTGTGGGCGGGCTCTTAACAATTTAAACACGTTGCCTGGTCGGGAAGGCGTAATCGAAACTGCCCTCCGACACTTGATGCGATTATTATTGATTTTCTGTGCTGAAATTGTTGAGATTGAATTATTTATGTGGGCGTTAGCGATAGCGGTTTGGTGGTTGGATTTAATGGAGGAGCGAAGTGGAGTTCATTAGGAAGCCCCTTCGCTTGATGGCCTAATTGAGTTGCCAACTGGCTGTCGAGCACTTATTTACTGAAGTAACAAAACGCGCACGTGACGGGCATACTGGCGCACAAAGGATTAATCCTGCCGTTGCCCACACTGTGTTTGCCCAGCTCTTCAAGATGGATTTAATTTTGAAATTAAAGCAAAACATAAATCAATTTGCCTAGCTAAACAAAGGGCTGCCCGCTAACGACACTAACATTTGAATAAATATTGTGCCAGGCCACTTGGGCGACAGGGCCACCACGACGACAAGAGAAGCAACAGCCGCAGGTCCTGGCTGGCCTTCGCGTCGTATACTTAATGTGGCCACATGTCCATACAGATGTAATAATTGCTACAGCCGCCAGCAACTGTGGTTGCTTCCACATGTGCACTCGCTTGCAGCCTCAATGGCAGGGTTCGTCCTGCCCCCAGGACAACTGAAGACGTAACTGTGTGGTGGTGGCAAGGGGGAGCAGAAGGACGATTCCGAGGACGACGACGAGGATGTGTTCAGTGTACACTGTACACACATCACGGCGACGACAGGCGACGACAGTCGGGGAGATGGACGCCCGTAGCCTGCAGCAGACTAACTGACTGCGTGGCTGTTGCCGGGATGCCAGGATGCCTGCTGCCTGCTGCCAGGATGCCAAAATGCCAGGATGCCTGCTGCCAGCCAGCCTGTCTGCCGTATGACATGTGAGGACTTTGACAAAGCTAGCTGCTCCTTCCGCCCCCGGGACTAGCAAGTACTGACTTGTGCAAAGACGCTTTTGGCATATCTAATGAAAGTTTCCCCGCCTCTCTGCCATTGCACTTTAATGGACTCTCACCGCACTCGCACTGAAATAAAGTCATACAAATTGGGGGCCAGGTTAGGTCAGGCCAGGCCAGAACAGGGAAGAAAAGTTGGCCCACGAATCGAAATAAATATTGTAAACGGTCTATAAATTGTTGCTCTGCCAGCGGGCAAAGTTTCGAAACGCCCGCTGTCGAAGTTAACTTGAGTGGCAGAAATCAGATTAAGCCAAATATTATACATGGCAGCCGTAATGTATGCCGCGCACAATTTGCAGGTGCGAGCAACAAGACAGCAACTCGGCCCACAGACTTGAGCAATTTTGCACAAATTTGGCGCAAAGACAATCAAAAAGTTATAAAACAAGCTTCGGCGAAACAAAAGCGTGGCCCGAGAGTTCCTCAAGAGTCGAATGGCCGCTGGCGGAATGTTGGATGCTGGCTGAAATGTTGGCTGTTGGCTGCTGGTTTCCTGTATAGGTGTCTCTGAGGCGTGTGTGTATCGGGCTGTAAAAAGTTTGGGCAACTTTCGCTGATTCCATTGTTTTTCTGCCGCTGTGCCCGCCTGGCAGCCACCCAACCCATGGCAGCCTAACATTGCGCATACGCCGCGTGGTCTTATTATCAGCTGCATCAGCGGCGCCGTAAAGTAAATGCAGAGTGTGCAAAGTCTATAAACGAGCGTCAAACTTAAAAGCCCCAAGGTGGCGTCGCCACGCCAAGGACGACAAGGACTTAAGCTTGTTTTTGGGCCGCCTCCAGGGGAGAAGGCGACAGAAAGACATACAAATAGAGAGGCAGAGATGTGTAGGCAGAAAGTCGTGGAATCCGCCAGGTTTATCGGCGGGCTATATTCATCCTCGCTGGCCTATCAAAAAAAAGTTGCTCACACGACAAATTGACGCAAATGCCGAGACTCGGCACCAGCAGCCGAGAAACGAGGAAACGGAATTTTATATTTCAGCGTTTTCTATTATTTGTATTATTTATGGAGCTCCTGGCAATGTCGTTAAACGGGAGCCCCATTAAGAGGCCTCCAATAAATACACGCGTGTGTGTGGCTGACAGATGCCAGCTGCTCCAAAGGGGGGCCTAGAAAAAAAAAAAAACAGAAGGAGGACTGCGGATCACAGCAAGCAAATAAAAATGGAAAGCTTCCGCAAAACAATTATGCCTAAGTGTGGGATCTAAAATATTTATGAAGCCTGCTTTTCCACTTCCACTCCCGGAAGCAATGCACAGTCGATTGTCAGCTATTTTTGGCTGTAAAATTGACTTTGCTCAAATAAACGTCAAGGCGGCTAAAGAGACTTGGAAAAACTATTAAAATGTCAGCAAATAATTATGCATGAAAGCAGTTGTATAAATCTGGCCGCCTCTTATTGCCAAATCCGCCACTAAAGCGAACTGAGCTGGAAATTGCGAAGCCATCGAGGCGTTGCCTTTCGAGAATGGCCATAATGCGACACTCGAAGCCAAAAGCTCGGAGGAGCCTGTCTGCCTGGAAGGACGAAAGGCACTTTATCAAAAGGGATTTGCCAACTGCCCGGGGACTCGAAGATGGGGGCGAGTTGAACTCTGGAGATATAGAGCCTGCATTTGCCTTCCACTTGGTCCGGGGCTCTGACAGTTTTGTAATAACAATGACCGCAAAAAAGAGCGGAATCGATTTGCCATTTTTCACCAAATTTATGAGTTTATGAGCGACCAGCAGCATCGCTGCGTCCGCTGTACTGTCAGCCACCACTTTTTTCCATTAAAGCAGAACCGATGACAAATATATTTTATTGGCTCACCACTTACCACTCCGCTCCACGAACTTGATCCTTAATGAGCCTTAATAGGAACGCTCACAGCAGGAAACAACTGCAGCATAAATCTCGACCAGGCAAACCCTAATCAGAGCGACGACCCGAAATGAACTCGAGGAAAATCCATAAATTGGATGGCCACACGCAACGCGAAAGAGCTGACAAAAATTCGCCATTAAAATCGACATGTAAATTGACCAAGTTTGCCCATTCAGAGACAAGAGTCATGACTCCAGCTCGAATCCTGAGCCCAGCGATGCGTTAATTATTCAGGCCCACATGCCAAGAGCCACAAACTGCTGGCCGCATTCATCATTATCCACAGTTTGATTTTTGCCACAAAGTTTTCAGGCCGCAAAACTTTTGACAAAGGTCGAGAGCAGTTTAAAGCAGGAGCAAAGTGAAACGCTGCCGGCAGTTCCTGCAAAATAAATGAAATGAATGATCCTGGCCGTTGCCTTTTTCCTGAGGTTTTAAGGGATTTGAGCGGAAGGCAGCCGGATACCAAAGACCAAAGTGATGGCGCATAAATTTCTGGACCCCGGGATCCGAAAGAGCTTAGCCCATAAGCGCACAGTCGTGTGGTCAAGCAAAACAAATGACAGCAAAACGCATAAATTGAACCTGTCCCAGGCCATTGAAATCACAGAAGTACAGCCAGCGTGTTCAATCCGTAGTCATTAGGCATTGGGGTCATATAGCTCGAGTCCCCCCAAACTTTTTTGGCTTCTGGAAAATCAGTGATTCCGCCGAGGCCACACGGAACAGCAGATTCGGGCTAGGCTCCTTGCTTACTGCTCAGCCATAACAATTTAATCACTACCAAAAAAGCCAGCACACTTTGAAGCCAGCCTTGTATTTTATTGTATTGCTGCGACAGACAGGCACAGTTAGCAAGCCGCATGGTGCACATGAAAACGATTCGACGCCAGTAGGCAAAAATTAATTAAAAAACCCAGTGTCTCCGTTGTCTGACAGCCCTCTTCAACTAAATAAAAACATGTCTAGGCACTAAAAAGTTTATTATTGTAAGCCCGAGTGAAAAAGAACTCGCATTAAATGCCGAAAAAAAAGAATAGAGGGATAACTCGGCGGAAAGAGTGGAGCAGACTGAATGGAAAATTAAACAGAGCCGGAAATGTCACACATACTCGTACAGGCCGCACCCACGGAGACACTGCGAAAAATGGGGGGTTCGGATGGGCGGGGAAACAAGAACAAACAAACAATAACGACGGCAAATGCCTGGAAAAAGGGCTAGCAAAGTTGGTGGCGGACTTTCTGGGTGGTGGGAGTGGCAAATGTGTGAGCAAGGGGCGGGAAAAATGGAAGTAAACTACACATTTTTATTATGCAAAGGGGGCGCAAATGAAAGGCAAATGTTTTGTTTTTCATCCCCACCCACTTCCACAGTAGGTGTAATTTTGTTTTAGTGCAGTTGTGTGTGTTTACATGTGAAAGTGTGTGTGTGGCGGGCGAAGGGGTCCTCAGATCCTTGGATCCTTGTACGAGTGGGACGACCCAAAGTAGGCAATAAAACACTAGCTAAAATCTAGGCACGCGCTCAAACGCATGACAAACAATACGGAAAAGCGAGAAAAATGTGAAAAAACGAGTAGGTCGAACTTCTCGTTTTTTATGAACACCAGAAATGAGACAAATAAAGTGTGATTACTGCAAATTGAGTGAGAGCGACCAAAAACGAAGTGATGAAGTGCAAAGAGTCGGTTAGTAATTTGTAGATTTCCACAGCCGGAAGTGAAACGTAAATTAAAGCTGGCAAGCCTCTAAAGAGATTTTCAAATTATCTCCGCTTAAAACTAAACCGGCTCATGTATCTCTATCTGCTTCCAATATCTAAGGCTTCCAAACAAAGCAAATGCAGCCCGATGCTAGTTAGTGGATTGCTTTCTCATCTCCCACACCACCTACTTAATTAATTTCACCGAGTCTTCAATTACTGGCAATGTTTTCATTCCCTTGATGTGGCTTCTGAGTTCGTGTGTGAGTGAGCAAGGATATTGTGCAACAGAAATAACCTTCTGGTTTTCTGAAATTTATAATTTATAACCAAATTAAATTCCATAGTTATTAACCCTGAAAAAATTCAATGCAAATATAGCAAATATCTTACATTTTAAACATGCTTAACATTTGTTTATGAATATAAATTCTGATAGACAGCTTAGTGATGTTTGACTGTAATGAAATTGCTTGGCGCCACAGTATTTAATGCCTGCAGTTAATATGCGGCAGGTGACTCAGCGTTCTAGCTCCTAATGAGCGTCTATGTTGATGAAGCCACGGATGAATAAAGCATTCCAAGCGTTAAATTGAATTAATAATGTTAATGGTAGGTGCTTACGAATGTGCGCTCCTGTGCCTCCTTGACTTGTGACCACGGCTCACGTGTCGTATGCGTAATGAGTGGGTGACTTAGGCACCTTATTAATAGCCGCATTTGCGATATTTAAGAATGTGAAGCGATTTGAAGCCCACGCATTTTTCGCTCTAGCCCCAGTCGACTTAAAATTTTCCCGCAAAGCTGCCAGCAAAATCCCGAACAAACGTTCGCGACTAAGGATAAGCTGCTTATTATTCAACAAGCTGCATGGTTCGCCGCTCGCTAAAAATGGCAATCACGGCGCTGCTCAATAATTGTGTATTATATAAGAGAGCAAAGCACAAAGCCAAATACGCGTCAATTGGCAGCCACATGCGCACTCAAGTAAACACAATCCTTGGGGAATTACCAGCTGAATAATGGCTCAGGCAGGCAACAGTGGGATGCTTGGTAATAATGGCATAGGATAATGGAAAGTGCAGGCGGTGAGCTCGAAAAATTAAATATGAATAAATAACTTTGGAATGCGAGCAAATTAACAGCAGGACTCTTCAGCGACTGCAAATGATGTTAGGGCCAGCCGAATTATTTTGTCTGCGAGCTCGGAAATATATGCAGCGTTGAATTGAGGATAGGCGTTTGGGGATAGCTTGGCCAAAGCAAAAAAAAAAAAGGGACGAAATAAAGGACAGGAAAAAAGGGAATGAACACACACATAAGTGCACGCCTGAATGGCTGCCACTTGTGTCTTTGTAATTGCGACCCAAACACTAATGCCTCCTTGGGGCTGGCCGAAAATGAAAATGCGTAAATTATTGATTACAATCGCCAGAAATCATGCAGTCCAAACAAAGGCCCTTCTACATATAGATTTTATGATGCCCACAGCCTGATTGTTACGCCTTTTGTGCGTACAGAAATTTGCTTTCGGCCTGCCTAAGCGTTTGGCCGAAATGCACAGACGACCGACTTTCAGGCCGAAAACGGAAAACGGAAAGGCAGGACTCGCCTCGGATTCGCATAATGAAGGCACTTTGTGAGCCCGACTCGGGCGTTGATTTTTTAATGGTGCCCCGGGCCAGCAGGAGGAATTGGAATTCGCAGTCGTATTCGCATTCAGATTGGGATCGGGAGTGAAAGTGGTTGTGGTAGTGGTAAGCAAACAAAGCCCGGCTGGCATTGATTGTGCAAGGACTTTTGTGCGACGCGCATTGTTTCAACAAGTCCTGAAGTCCTGGCCAAGGTTGCTGACGAGGGTTTTGCTGTCGCCGCCGGCCGAGCTCCTTATTAGCAGCCCGCAAATATTCTGCGCCATATAGGTTCCATCTGACCCTCGACTAATGCGCATTTACAGCCGGGCCAGGACATTCCAGGCTATGCCAACGATATCACATGTTCGCCGAACGTACCCACCCCACCTCGTGTCCTGGCCACAGACATTAGCCAAACAAATAGACAGGCAGACAGCAGGTGCGGCCGAGTGTCAACAAAAAATTGGGCCCAACGCGTTCTGTTCCATTCTGTTTTGGCCAAACTGAAGCTAACAAAAAATGCGGAAAAACAGGAATGAGAACGGGCGAAAAAAAGAAAATGTCAAACTGTGGGTCAAGCATAAATGTCAATATCATCAGCAGGCTCGAAAAACGCTGCAGGGCCAATGGCGTCATCTCGTCATCCCATCTGCTCCTCGTTCCAGCTCCCAGATCCCATGCTCGTGTCATTGGGCTAATGCCTGTGTAGATTAGAGATTAGCCAACTTCAAAAGGCCCGGCCGGTAGTCGAAGGATATTCGTTGGTCGAATTACGAATACCAAACATAATTGTGACGCAGGCTCAAAGTGATGGCGGTCAGGACCGCTTGGTTTGGACAGCACGTGGCCTCGGCACCCATTAATTGTCCAGGTGGGCGTGGGCGTGGGCACCGCCTCCACACTTTTCCACGTCCACCTGCGGTTTCCAAACATTTGTTGCGGCTACAAACAACAACAACAACAACAAAAACACTTATGGGGTGGCGGAAATGTTTTCAATTTTCTGAAAATCGTACAACAGCTGCGCATGTCACTTCTCCCCACGTCGTGGCACCAGAAAATAAATAAATAAATAATTCTCCTCATTTAATTGTTTTTGGTGACTAGAAATAGTGCCGGGCTCGAAATTGAATCGGACTTGCTTATAAACAAATCGGGATATTCCGCCAAAATGTGTGGCCAGGAAAATGTCAAATGCAGTCTGGAATTCCACTTGCCATGGCTGCAACTGTCATGAATGATTGAAATGTGTTTGCCAAACCGATTGTGGAATGTTTTTGTGGAATATGAATAAATGTAGCAACCGGAAATGAGCAAAACAAGTGCCTTTTTCTGCCATCCTCGCTTAAAATTGCATTTGCATTTCCATTTTAAAATGAGAAATACGCATTAGCCAAATGCAAAATGATTGAAACTCAAATTGTCGGCCCTTCTAATTTGGCTTAGCCTCGTTTTTGCTGTTTGGCATGTTTGCGGTATTCCCTGTTGTTGGTTTCGTTTCTCATGGCCCACACATTAATAATAAATAATTCCCCTTAAAAGTAATTTAAGCATTTTTATGTGTTTACCAACGCCGCCGTCGCTGTCGCAGTCGCCGCCTCGGTCCGGTCGTCGGCGTTTGCTTTTCATTTCTTTAATGGTCTGCATCTTTACGAGGCAGGTCCAGGTCGCGCTTACTGGAGCGGCAACTGTTGGCCATCCTCACACACTTATTGGGCTCAAAGCCCACCAACACCAAGACAGTGAACAGTGGGCTAGGCTAATATGATCAAGTTTTGGGCAGACTTTAGTAAGCCCATTTAGCATATCTCTACAGAAACCTTTAGGTTGCACTAAACTTTTAGGCTTCCAAGCCATTATGATTTTATAATATTTTATTCTTAAATGTTGTGGAAAGGGGCACAAAATATGAAAGACGTAACTAAGACGTAGATACTGGGAATATTAATTAGCTTAGATTACTTTGAATTTAATATAGATGGAATTTTGTTACATGTGGCGGTGCTTTTGGCCCACAGTGCGTGGCTCGTGGCGCATGTCTAACACTCGTTATGAGATTCATGGCCTACATGTGTTCGCTCCACGGCCTTGTAAATGGGCGCGGGGCGTGCTGTACAGTGTGGCGTGGTGTGCTATGGCCTGGTATGTACTTTACGTGCTGGGCAACCCTGTGGGCGTGCCTGGGCAGGACCTTAGACGTCGTTGTAGTGGTGGCTGTAGTTGCGCCTGTAGTTGTGCAGCCGCCAGCAGCAGCAGCAGCAGCATGAGGTGTCCTTGAAGCCGTTTTCTTATACATATAAACGGATTCTGGCGTTTTTTTATTCCAGCCTTCTTGCTAGCTGGGCTCTTTCGTTCTCGTAGTCGCTGCCATGGCCAACCAGATAAAATTTTCAACCAGGAAGTTGGCTTCCTGTGGCGCTCTGGTCGTGATTCTGCTTCTGGTTCTGGTTCTGACTCTGGCCCTGGCCGGTCCGCAATTTCGTTCATATTTTGTTTTGGCCATTACATTGGCTACTTTTGTCGGTCATGGTGTATAAAGGGGCTTGTATAAGCCAGTCCAGCCCAGTGTTTGTGTATGTGGGCTGTGGGCGACAACATCGCGTTGGCTATTTTCTTTTTCATTTTCATTTTATTTTTCCTTTGATTTTGATTCCATTCATGGCGGCATTCGGCTGTGATTTAATTTCAGAAATGTGACTAAAATGTGGGAGTGAAAATTAAGGAATAAAATTAAAGATGTCCTGTGCCAATTCAATTTGATATCACCCGCTTAAAGCCATTAAAGTTTGACTAGCAAAAAATGGAGTGTGCTCAGCTGGGATCGCTTTTGATGGCTGTTTCCTTGTGACCAAGGCCAAGGCAATTTGTCTCCCGGGAGAGTTGGGCCATCTCAAAAGTCTCTTCTTTCCACGGTGGATAAGTTCCTACATGCATGTTGCCTCTGGTCGGAAGGGATATGGAATTACAAGCCCAGAAACAGCTCAAGGACCCCAGAATAGGCCACAATCGACCATTTTTCTTGCTCCCTCCAATGTTGCGTGCCCTCCCGAGTTATTTGAATTTCACGCGCGCATACACTGGCAGGGATAAACTGGATTTATATCCGCTAATGCCTGTGATTTGTTCTATAAAATTACTTTATGCCTCGAACATGCCGGCGGACCTTGTCTGCCTTTTATTTCGGCCTTTTGTTTTTTCGCTCCCAAATGAAAGGACGAAGGACTCAGGGACGCCAGGACACCAGGACCCATGCCCACGCAAAGGCCCATGCCGAATAAAGCCAGTGCTTACAGTTTCTGAACGAACGCCTCGGTAGCATAACGACTTATGGCCTTATCCTTTTCGTAGTCCTCGTCCTAGAGTGGGTAAATGCTGGGTGTTTGCCGTTTTATTGTTTGGCTTATGTTGCTGATAGTGTTCCATGGTTCCGTTGCCATGGTGTGAGAATGTGTATGTATGAGTGTGTGTTTGTGTTTTTGGGCTAGGAAAATGTTTGCTTTGTGCGGTCAACTTTAAAAACATTGTGGACGTTTACTGCCAGTCACGACTGGTGCGCAGGCTGTCTACGTTTGTGTTACCAATCAAGCATGCATTTAAATTGGTTGGCCACGTGGCCACAAATCAATTAGAAAATGGCAAGTCCACTGCGATAAGTCGTGGAGCATTGAAAATTATTGACAGTCACGCCCTGACTTCAAATCCTCATCAGACCGGAGCAGACAAACGGCCGTAATGAGGACAGGAAATCAGTTTGTAAAATTGTGGGTTGGGGGGCAGGATGCCGATGCCGCTTTGGCAGCTGCCCGTGTCTAATGAACTCCATGGAATGTGAATGCCCCGAGCATTGTCTGCCACTCAGCCATAATGACTCGCAGCCATAAGGACACCGGGGAGACTTCGGGAGGCCAACTGACAGTTAGACGGGCCAAGACAGCTGACCCCCAGTCGATATTATTGGATATCTTTGGAGCAGGAGCTACACTTGGAATAAAAGCATATTCTTTGTATGGGGAAGAATGTTTTTAAACATTTTACGACTTTCTTGCCACTGCATTTCAAATAATTTATGCTAAAAGTATTTGTAAGACAACAATTGTTCTATACTTACTTATTTTATTTATTTTAAAATTTATTTATTCGGATATTATTTGATTTCTCCGATATTGTTTCCTAGTATATTTTGCTATTTAATCCTATCAAGACGAAGCACTCTGTAAAATGAATTTACGACCATTACCCCAGCGTTTTAAGAATATTTTTATTTCTGGGCACATACTCCGCTTAATGACCTCAGATTAAATATTGATATGGCAAGCAGGGAAAAACGTGCCCGATATTGATGGGCATTGTTTTCCGTTTTATTGTTTGACTTTATTTTAATTAGCAGAAAAAAGTTGACCACCGACAAAGGGAACTCTTTAATTATTGCGGCGTGTCCGTACGAACCATGGCCAATCAATCATCTGTCCAGTTGAAGCTCTTAAATTATCCAATGGCAAACAATTATTGACTTTAATAGTTGGCCCATTAATCATGGCATTGGCAACACTATCTGAATCGAATGAGTGCATACTTCTCAAACTCAATGGTCGGTAGTTAGTGGTCAGTGGTCCTGTGGTCAGCAACTCAAGCTAAATGTTTCGGGATGGAGGTAAACATTTATTATGCCATCGGCTTGTGGCTTGCCGTGTGTATTTTTGAACACCTGGTACAAGTTTTTCCAATGAAGCGTAGGCGTGCCAACACCGAAATATCGAAATGAATATGGAAATCAATAAAGTGGCAAACCATGAATCTCTTCACAGCACTTGAATATTATCTACTACCGAATTGAGTTTGCGGCGATAAATATCAATTTCCTGCGTAGCCTAATCCAGTTGTTAAAGTCAAATTGGAGGCATCGGCAAAAACCACACCCCCTCCTGCAACAGCTGCCCACTTTGGCTTGTCTTGCCGCATAGGGCGTTGATTAATGCTGATTGATTGATTATTTGCGTTTTTCTGACATGATGCACGCTTTATTGTCGCTCAGCTCGTGGAAAATCATCAATTTCCGCTTGTAAAAAAGCACAACGCGAACAAAGAAGCGCTGTTCGTTCGTTTTTTCCAACCAACCATCCATCCAGTGAGTGGTGGAAATGTTAAGCCTCCTGCCAACTCGTCTCGCAGCTTGTTGCACAACCCAAAGGATCTGTAGCGCCCCTTCGTTTTTTTTTCTCATTTTTTGTCCATGTTAGTAATGAATTT
Organism: Drosophila simulans; assembly: GCF_016746395.2. Taxonomy (NCBI): domain Eukaryota; kingdom Metazoa; phylum Arthropoda; class Insecta; order Diptera; family Drosophilidae; genus Drosophila; species Drosophila simulans. Next base: position 22,867,237 of record NC_052523.2, on the reverse strand, counting down.
TTTCTGCCAGACAGCCAACGAAGCATAATTGCGGTTGCTGAGCATCTTGTCAGCGGTCGTGCAGTTCAAATTCGTTATTCTTACAGATATTGGCCAACTGCCAGCACTGAAAAATGACGAGAAGTATTGCGACATAACTGTCAAAAAAAAGCCGAAATGATTGTGAAGCCAGCCGCTCCTGGAAAGCCATCGGTGTCTGATGACTGACAGTGGCTCTTTTTGGGCCTCTGGCCATAGACATTGGCACCATCTTCTCCTGTTGCGGCTGCGGTTTGGCTTTCGGTTTGGGCCAGAATGTCGAGCGATGCTACTGGTCTTGGTCTTGGTCCTGGCCAGCCGGCTGGGCCATGATTGAATTTTCGCAAATTTCGGCTCGTTAGCGTGCGGCACGAACACGTACGTCATGCTGGGGGCTACGATACCAGGCCGCTGAAGGTTGGCCATGTTTATGCCATGTCCTGCAACAAGTTGCCAACTGTTTCGGGCCTCCATTCGCCGATCCATTCATTCGCTACATATATACATACATATTCACTTGACACGCTTCATTTCATTGGGTTTTGTTCTCCTCGTTTTGCGTTATCCGATTATTTCCATATTTTTCGCGCTGTCAGACACGTTTTTTACTTACTCAGTCGTTGACATTTTGCGTGACTGACGATGGACGCGTGGTGTGAATAAATGAAAATGGAAGCGGAATTGGCGCCACAGGATACGGCCTTCGAATGGGGGCAATGTGTTTGCCCTGGGCCACTTTGTATCTTAATTATGATTGCGAACGGCGGCAGCGCTGGCACATTCAAAAGTATTGATTTTTGAACAAGTAATATAGTATCCAAAGCCAATTGGGAAAATTGGTGCAAACAAAAAATGGTCTAATTTTCAATGGCATTTTGCAGATTGTCTGCCTCATTAATAGCACATGCAAAGTTTTTCTCATCATTTTATGTACCCAACAAATCACCGAAAAAGTGACTTCATTTAACGTGCTTGTTATTTGCCCAGAACACATACTAAATGTCATCAACTGCCGGGCAGAACAGACGGTGACATTACGTATACGCAGCGGTGGTCAGCCATGTGTGTAAACTGTGAAAAATATATATTTTCAATTTTTTTTTAAAGCTCAATTCAGTGCCTTGGCACCTTGGTCGTACGTGCTGGCTGGGAAAATGTCGTTTAAACGGCACCCAAATACCCCATCCTGTCCAGCCATTTCCTTCGTGTGAAAAATGGAGCTTGGGTGACATCAGAAGGGGCTGCAAATATTTGACACCCCAGCTGCTGGACCGACGCACTCACTCCGGTCACCGGCATGCAGGCGCAAAAATTTCTTATGTGCACTTTGGCAAACAAATTAAGATTTATTGAGCCAGGTCGAAGGACGAAGACCCGTAATCTGCCAGTTCACTGGAGTATCATTCGTTCGAGGTCCGGCCGCAATATCGATATTCCGTAGAAAGGAACGTTTTAAATGGCCTGCATATACCGAATACTTTCCATTTGGACAAGCCTTTTAATAGTTTTTCAATTAAACCACAATTGGGCGAACTTTCCGTTGCAATGGCCCCTTTGTTGCAAGCACTTACTCGTATACTCACATGTTTGTACCTCTCTGCCGTTTCAGATGGACAATCGGATGTGCTGGTGAATCTAGTGGTGCCGCGATATGTGGAGCGCGGATCGAGTGCCACCTTCAAGTGCACGCACAATGTCCGGCCGGAAATACTGTTCAAGGTAAGTGACTGCGGATTGGATTAAGTTCCATGTCATGCATACGCACATAAATTATGGAAAGTGCATTAAAAACTTTAAATTGAAAAATAAAAATTGCCGTCCATGGCGGCCGGGCGCAAAGAAACTTTGTTCGCCTTGTGCTATTTTGTGGGCGAAAAGTTTCCGGCACTGTGACAAACACAACCAACAAGACGACGAGCCGTATCCTTCGGGCAGGAGCAGAACTTTCGTGCCGCAACTTTGTGGCAGTCAAAGGAATCCCGCATCGCGGACCCACTCGGCCCACAAAAAAAGTTGCACTCAAAGTGCCATTCCGCTCCATCGAATCCGTATCCGTAGTGGCGGGGCCGTAAACCTTTTACCGCTTCCGCTTCTCAATTTCGACTCAGACTCAGACTGGCGGCAATTAATTTCACTTCAGTTTACTTAATTCCATCACGAAATATCAACAGACACGCACTTGCCTACGCCAAAATCATTGCCAAGCCTTCGAGCCATTGGGTTTATGGCCAACTGCCATGGAGGAGTAAACTTGACCGAGTGAACGAGTTTTCTGCTATATACTTTCAATTTAGTTGTGAACTCTTGCTGTGGCCACTTTGGTGGCACTTTTCATACCGATGGCGATTGAAGGTCGGTCAACCTGACGTTTTGCTCGCTCTAAGTACCATAAAAAAGCGTACAAATTTTATGGCTCACGATGGAAGAGCTCCACTGGCCAACATTAGCTGCATATTGATTACTTTTTCCTGGAACCAAGATGGATTTAGAACACAACCAAGTAGATGTTGAGAGTTAGGAGGCACGTGACATTGTTGGGCCCAGCCGAACCCCCACTTGAATAACACGGAGTACACGGAATTCCATGTCGTGTTTCCGGCTCGTGACCCGGGGCAACTTTAAGCCGCCATTGTGGTGTCTCATTTGCATGGAAATTCGGCGGGGATATATTCCATTGCCCGGGTCGGCGTCCGCCAAAAGTGTCAACTAACAAATTTAATGCGCCGCTGAGCCGCGCCAATTTGAAGTTGGCTGCGGGGCGGGAAACATGCACAATTAGCTGACCGACCAAATAGCCAAATACCCGCCAAACAGCCAAAGCAGCCAAACATACCACTCAAATGTAGACATTTATTTATTTGGCCAGTCGGTCGAGTTGTGGGCGGACCAGAGCAATAGCTAATTAGTATAATTAACTATATAAGCGAGTGCGCTCGGCTGGCCGCCATTCGAATTGTTGCACGAAGCGTGGCAAATTGTGTGGAAGTGGCACTAAAAAGGCAATTAAAACGCAAATGCTAACTGTAAGGGGATCCTTTACACATGTAGGACATAATTTTTTTATTTTTTTGCCAAAAAGAAATTATACCTACCGGTTGTATACATTCAAATTAAATAAACTAATTACGGAGTGAGTCCGATGCCTGGCAATTGGGCCCGAAAATCGGGCGTACCAGCGCTCATTAATGAGCTTTTGATTTACCACTTTTCAGACTTTCTGTATTATTTGTGTCAACTGAAAGGATGGGGAAATTCGTCCCATATGCGTGTCCTAATAAGCCCAAACATAAACAAAGGCCGAAAGTCAAAAGAAATGAAGTCGAGCGCAGGCAGGCACGCCAAAGTAAACATATGGCGCTCTGACTAAGCGAACACACACATCAGCGGAAAAGGTAAATATCGGGAGGTCCTTTGTTTTTCATTAGCCCGAGATCCATTGGCGATATTGCCGCGATAGGGAGTTGCATGTCAAGTCGAGGGAAAATGTTTGAAACGACCACAAGTGGTTGATAAAACTCGAAGCGTGTCTGGCGGTCCTAGAGTGCGCTAATGGCCGGTCTTTCGAGATCCCGAGTTCCCAGTATGTTTGTTGCCCTGCTAGTGTTTGCCCTCTCATTACGACCCCGTGTGGCTGAGTGGTTGGTTGTGTGGCCTCTATTGATTGACCCGCACAGCGCTAAACACACACACACACGTCGACGCTGGCTTGAGTAATGGCAACATTTGCGGCACAAATTACGCATACGCCTCGCCTGCCGCGGACACATTCAATAAGCACATTAATATTATTAAGTTGCGTGCAATCAATGCAATTTGCCCCACGCGTGTCAATCGGGCCATCACCAGACGTCTGGAGTCACCTAGACTGGTGTAGGTTAACATGGTGCAGTGACCAAGTTTGCTATTTAATATAATTTTTATACTATATTAATTATCTTACTTCATATGCAAATGCCTCGTTTTTAAAGAGGAATTGGACCTCGCCAGTTATTAGGGACAAAGAACTGTTGTCACAAGAAAAATAAATTACTTTTCAACTTTAATCCGATGCTGAAATTCCCCGCTGAAATGTGATTAAAGTAAGCACATAAATGCGGGCGTTAAAAAATATGCATAATAAATAAATGCTGGGCGTAATTAAAAATGGTCGACAAGAGCCGCATATCCGGCCAGAAAAGCGTTGTCAGCGCGGCTAGTTTTAAGTTGGATGTGGAAAACTTGCGCATGAAAATTAATTTCCATTTTCATTATTCATATTTGTCGTTGTCGTAAGCCCCACGTACCACGCCCCCACCCATGTCCCCACGCTCCCACGAAAAACAGGAAACAACTTTTTGTGTCCCAGTGCAAGTTTCGCTTGTAGATTTTGTTTTTAATTGCATGGGGTGGCATGCGCCAACACCCCACTTATTCTGTGGAATGGCAGTGCCATTGCCATTCCGATAAAAACGTTTTATTATTTACAGTTTACAGTTTAACGCGCTAACAACAACTCGCCTTCGAAATTATTCAGTTAGCGCAACTTGTTGCCAAGTTGAAATCCTCTGCAGTTGGCAGGGAATTGAGGCGTTTTTTGGTCGGATTGCGCAACGTTCGAAATTGCGCAACACCATTTAAGCCATATATTAATGTCCCACTACAGCATTAAGTGATCCTTGGGCCGAGGACAGCCATCAAAGCCGACGCATTCAATCACTGTCAGAAGCAGCGATTCGGCGAACGAATCGAATGAATCGAGTGAATCGGAAAGCGAATCTGATTGGGGGACGGCCGGGCAATCATGGCTTGCTTTCTTTTAATATTGGTAAATGTTCTTTGTTTTGCAGGTTACATGGCTGAAGGTTGACAAGGGCAAGTTCTTTGAATTTATTAACGGACGAAATCCGCCGTTCCGTAACTCAACCATCGAGGGAGCCGAAATCGACGTAAGTACCAACTGATGCGAGTGTTTCGGCCAACTATTTATTCAATCGTCATTACCGCTGTCACTCCGCGACTTTGGTAATCATTCTACGATTTGACATGTTAGAATAAGTCAGTAAATTGCAGCTAATTGGAAGGCACTTGCCGTACATGCGAGATGTCCTTCTGATCAATTGATTTGCTAATGAGCTTTTCGTGTCCCTGCACTTTTCTAATTTGTCCATTCCACGCCCCCTTCAATTAACAGTGGGACAATTCCAACGAGCAGCAGGTGACACTGAAGGATGTCCAGTTCGATCTATCCGGCCAGTTCTACTGCGAGGTATCCACGGACACCCCCATTTTCACCAAGGCCAGCGCCGATGAGCTGATGAGCGTGTTCTGTGCGTAACAATTTGCTTTATCCCACCACCGGCGGCGAACAGCTCCTCTAATTATGGTATACCATTCCCCACACTTGTACTTGCAGTGCCCCAGACGGGTCCGCCCACCATTAAGTTTCGCAAGCGAACGCCCTTCGCGGTGGGCGAGAAACTTTTCGCCCTGTGCAACACCACTCGCGGCCGGCCTGCGCCGCACATCACGTGGCTAATCAATGGGAAAAAGGTGCGTATGCGTGATATTTGAAGCAGCCAATTCGACGATTGCGCAATTCAATTGTTTGGCGTAATCTGAGTCCAATTGCAATGGATTATTTACGGCGAGGCAGCTATGTGCGAAAAGCGCCGCCGGGCAGGAGGTTAATCAGTGGCAAACGACTGCCAAGGGATGTGGATTTGGATGTGGATGTGGCAGTGGCATGCAGTGCATTAAGATTAACATCAGTTTAAGCCATTTTATAATTATGGCCTACATGGGCGGCCAGGACAGCTTTCATTTTAATTGCACATGCCCGCTGGCCAGCTGCTGTTGGCGGCGAGAGGAAATGAAATTTATATAAATTCATTATGGCTGCCCGGGCAACTCTAAAATGAAATTTATTCATAAACGCGCGCCGCTGGCTATGGAAATGGCAACAACTGCAGCACTGTGTGGCCAGCAGATGAGCAGATGTGGGAGTGGCCCTTCGGGGCCTGATCCATATTTAATTTAAGCCGGACGCTCGTGTCCAGATGTGCCACTGGAATGGGCAATGGGATTTGACATTCAAGTGACTTCTGTGCGCAGCCCATTGTAATTGTTATTGTTGAGCTGGTCGCGTCATGTGCTCTCCATCCAACCAATTCATTCGCCCACTGACTCATCGCCCTTTCGGGCTCCTTTGTGTATCGACAGGTGGAGGACAAGTACGTGCGCACCCACCACGTGTTCTCCTTCAATGGGAAGCACCAGCACCAGCGTCGCACGCAGCAGCAGCAGCAGACGCAGCTGAGTCAGCAGCAGCTGCAGCAGCAGTATTTCCAGCAGCAGTACTTCAACCAGTACCATCAGCAGTATCACATCCCCGTTGGCCAATTCATGGACCGCTACGACAAAAGCCTACGATGGCCAGCAGGAGCACGAGCGGGTGAGTAGTCATTGTCCACGGAGAGCAGTAGACTGGGAGAAAATAGTCAAGAAAGCAGAACACAAATTATAACAATTAGTATTAGTAAACTAAGTAATTATTTTGGAATTAATTGCAAGAAGTGTTGAACACTAGTATTTAAAGTAATTGGTAGATAATCAAGCTCATTTGTTATGTTTGAAAAAAATAAACTATTCTCTCCGTGTATCTGCAACTGGCAAGACAATAAGCTGTGAATCACCACTGGCTAATGCGGCATTTCTGTGCTGTTTGAGCTCCAAACGAGGGTCTGCAGCGTTTACGTTAATTAGTTTGATTGCTGACCTGTGCCTCTTTTGCCAATCTATTCCTCGGCATTGCAGATGAGTTCCCGCACTTTTTGTCGCACCACCATGAGGGGCATGGTCACCACGGCAGCCTGTATAACAATCCGTTTGGATCGCTAGCCAACTACCATGACGTGGGCGAGTTCCACGAGGTGCATCAGCGCAACTACGACAGCAACAAGAAGAACCTGGAGCTGAAGAAGCAGCAGCAGATGGAGATGAAGAAGCACAGGTGAGTGGCGGGGGCAGGAATGCAAGGACATTAATCACGTCGACCTCGACCGTAACCTGGATGGACCTGGATGGACCCTGAACTGTATTTATGGGCTATACAAATTAAAAAGCTGCAACTTTCAGAAACCAGCTTAGATGTACTATGTACATAGGTAACCAAAGGGCATATACCGGGCATGAAAAGTTTTCCCACCGCCAGCGCCGCAAACTTTTCATATTCTTATCAATTTCCCAGGTTGCGTGTGTGGCGTGTTTATTAAAGTTGCCTTATCTATGGTCTAAAAGGATTTTGCCCGGCTAAAGCCAACGGCTGTTGGCACATTGTTAGAGTTGGCTGCCTTGCCCGGCGTCTTGTGCCTTTTGTTGTATAACGCATAAATAAATTTTGTGGCTCCTTGTGGTTGGTACCCCTCACTTGGCTGGGTTTTCGAAATCTTTACGTGGCGCGATTGGATGTGAAACGTAAATGAATGCAATAAATTATTTACGTTCACCTGTGATATTAAAAATCAAGCTAAGAAACTTTTCCAATATAACAACTTTTGGCCCCCTAACTTTTGGAGGAGTGTAAGGACGAGGTAGCATACTGTATATGATCCGGGTGCGGTGGTGGGCCAGGAGCAGGAGCAGGGGGACTGGCCAAGAGCGGATTGGTATGGGCGTGGGCGTAGGGCGAGGTGTCAGCTTAATGAAAGCCACGAGTCGCTGGGTGCTTCCACGAAGTAGCTGTTCTTTGATGTTGGCATTGCACATACGCCACGTGCCACGTCTTGGGGGGTCATGGATTGGTGGATTGGAGGTTAGGGGTCGAAAGTCGAGGGCTGGGGTTAAAGCCACTTGAAATAGAAATGGTCCTGCGAACAAGTTGAATACAGAGCCCTCAGGAGCCATATTCATGGCCCGTCAGCCTGGCAGCTATTGTACCAGCAACCTTTGCACCTGAGCCCTCAGCTCAACCCTTCCAATTCCATTGGCCGAGTGGGTTGACAGATTACGGACGGGGTAATAAGGGAAAAAATTGGACCAGCTTAAATGTCACGGCCCTTGGTAATTGGCAAATGAATTTGCCATTTAAAGACGGTTACTTGCCGCTTGGCTTTCGCATCAGCATAAGCCGAAAAGTTTCGAATTCAGCCTCCGTAGAATCCAGAGTTTATGGCCGTTAAAAGTTAGCGACGCGCATGTGTGTGCGAAATAAACCCACTTGGTTAATTTGCCATAAAGTAAAAACCATAATTTACACTCGTGCCATTTCCTCGCCGGGTAATCAGCGAATGCTAATTGCATTTGCCACGGGAAAGAAACCAAACCGAATGCACGAGCAGTGCGGAAAACTATTTTATAAATAATTTCCCGCAACTCAGAGTGCTGCTGCTGTAAGTAGATGTGGCAGGTAGTCCTGGAGTGGGTGTAAGGCGGTGATGGAGGGTCTGGCGCGGAACTAATTTCGCTGAGAGCCCAATGGCAATATGAAATAATTTATATTCAAAGCGCACGAGGCACCAACGCTTAACATAAGCTGAGGTACTGGCAGGCAGATTGGATTCCTTTAACTGCAGGAATAGGTTATGCTCTTTAGGGTAAAGTCAGACTAGAAGTACGGCAGTATACTACGTAGCAAAGATTTATATAATCACTTTAAGAAATAACCGTATGTAAAGGCTAGGGAAGAGATCAATTTGCAGTTATTCATATTAGGAATATATTTTACAAGATGCATGATGATTAGTAGGCATTTCAAATACTCTTTCTGCCCCATGACGGAAACGATAAAATAGTAGTTTACATCAAATTGTGAACGATATTTTTTCACCTGCACAACTGGGTTTAACTATCCTAAACGAGCACCTGCAGACACCTGTAGATGGCTTCAGTTATGGGCTTATGTGGGCGTGATTTCAGCCCCACGGCCATAACGAAAACTGTGGAGCCCTTTTGCCATAAAACCATATGATAAGCGTTGCATATTTATGCAGCCGCCTGGCGTAAACTAGTGGAAATTTGCAGCACGGCGGGCAAATGGGTTGGGGTGGTGGGATGGCGGAAAAGTGCACATGCAACAGCAGCGAAAACAAAGGCAGGACAAGGCCGAGCGGTGCAACAATAACCAGTAACAGGCAGCGTTTATGTGCATGCCAATGTGCATAAATTCCTTGGGTTCGCTACGCTCATGTTTGTGTTTGTTTTTGAGTTTGTGTGTGGGTTGCTTGGCTGGCCAGGCGTGGAATAAACTGCGCTGTTTATTAAGTTTGTGCATCATGGGCGGCATGTGTGGGTGTGGCGAAAATATTCATGTTATTTTATGCAAATGCAATGCTAATGTCACCGCCCACTGCCCTGTGGGCCCAGTGACCTTGCAAGATATATGGGTCTCATAAAACATTGGCTTGGGGTCACTTGAATGCGTGCCAGTAGACTGTGACATCAGCCATGCAAAGTAATTAACCGCTTAACGTGATTACCGACCATTCTGCTGACTGTCAGACAGACAGACGGACAGACAGAAAAGTGGCACTCGAAAGGCGGAACATCAAAAGGCTTTCATATTGCCGGAGTGTAGGAGTATATCATGTATTGTTTGCCTTCCACGGCTTTGTTGCCTGCTATTTTCTCTGGAGCACGGCTTGAAGACCCTTTAAGATTGCAACATGAAAAGAACAAAACTGAATGGCAGGCAACGAGCAGACGTTGCACGGCTGAAAAGGCCATAACACGTAGCACTGAATGAACACTTGTCGGGGGAAATGGGCAACAAAGCAGGGAATCCTTCTGCACAACGAACACAATGCACTCTTATTCGCAAAGAAAAAATTCTAAAACAATGCATACCAGCTGTAGAATATATTCTCTACAAAATAACTTATATGTTTATAGAGCCCTTTAAATAAATCTGCTAAAAATCTGAAATTAATTAATTATAAAATCTTAAAGTATATTACTTTCCCTACCTTTCAAACAGATATTACCTCTCCCAAGGGTAAGTAGTGCAGTGTTCATGAGAAAGATGGTTCAGAATGGGCCAGCAAGGACACGGCAACAGGAATGGGAATCGTGGGCTTTATGCAGTCAAAAAGTAGTTTACACGTTGTTGCACAATTTATGTTTGTGCAACACGTAAGGCCTTTTGTGGCAGGCCCACGCCAGCAGAGAACTAAATGTTGGGCAGGTCTGAAGGTCCTTGTCTGCGTCTAGTTGCAACCTGGCTTTTATTCCGGCAGCTTGCTTGCCCTTTGCACACTTCCTTTGTGCCAGAAGCCAGAAGTGCCCGAAAACCCAGCACACACGATACATCCGAATGGCAATCCAAAATGCCAACAAGCGGCAGCTTAAATCGGCCACGGGAAACACCTCTTTAATAGGAGCTTCATGACCGTTTTTTCGGGTTCTCCATCGGGGAAATCTGGCCACTTGGCTGCAAATGGAATTGCCATTAAAACTGCATTCTTAAATTATTTTGAGGTATGCCGCTCAGAGGACTTCGGTTGCCGCGAAGGTCTGTGGCGAAACAGAAAACAAAGCACTTTCTGGTTTAGAAGTTTTGTGGTTTTCTTTCAGCTTGCCAGCTGAAATTTCACGACGGTCAACAAAGGAGCGCGCTTCTAAATGCAGCTAGTAATTTTCATTTAATTCTCAGTGTGGGTTTCTTTGGCAGCAACAGTGGCAGGACCAAATTGCCACCGACTTGACCCTCAAAAGGGCACCCATTAAATGTCGCGACTGGTTGCGGTCATGAAGCGCCAGAAATTGGCTCTGCGCGGCGGTAATTAGCCCAGACCAGTTGGCCCTGATCGCGTGTATGGTGGTAGTCCTTTAGGACGGGTCAACACTGGTCGTCGGTGACGTGCCATAAACCGCTGGCAACGAATCCGGGGTCAGGGGGCATGCACTTAAATTTACAGCCCCTTTTAAACCCAAACCGTGCAATGCCAGTGCGCTTTTAGTTTTAATTGCATCCCAGGCTCTGACCGATAGTGGCTACAAGGCGCTGAAATGACTTCCTGCATTAATCTCGACAGCAACAATATATCGGGCATACATTAAGTTAAGTTTATATTTTATACGGTAGCACTTAAAGGAGAATGTGTGAGCTAATTCGTAAATAAGAATGTAGTCTTGCAGGCTTCCTACTTGACCTTGTTCACAGGCAGGTACGTGGCACTGGGCGCTGCCGCTGGTGGTGGAATATATCCTGCCGAAGGAGCCTCCAGTTCGGCGCTTACACTTCCGCTGGAAGGCCGACGCTCATCAATCAGCTGCACCTGCTGCTGCTGCTGTTGCTGCTGCTGCTGCACTTTGGTGGCAAAGTCCAGGACGGGTGCTACGCCCCCGTTGTGGGAGGTGGTGGAACCACCCAGACGCTCGTACTCCTGCTGAATGGTACGCTGGGCATTGATGGCGTCCTGCTGGGTGCGGTACTTGACGAAATGCACCTCCGGCTTGCTGGCGCTCACATGGTTCAGGTTCTGCAGCTGGTTGGCCAGGCTGGACAGATCACCCTGCTTGGTCAGGACATAGATGGCGGTCTGCTGCTCGGCAGCCTGCTTGGCCAAGGCCACAGCGGCGTTCTCCAGACCCTTATTCTCGGGGGCCCTGATAAAAACAACACGGAGGTTCTTCTTCAGAGTAGCAGCTAGATCACTGACACTCTTATTATCCTCAAAATCGGCCTCGGGAGCGGTGTAGGTGAAGAACTCCTTGTTGAATTCGGTGTTTACAGGAGCGTAGTTAGTGGAATAAGATCCACCGGACAGGGAACCACTAGAGAGGGAACCACCTGAGATGGAGCCACCTGAGATGGAGCCACCTGAGATGGAACCTCCAGAGATGGAACCTCCAGAGATGGAGCCTCCAGAGATGGATCCGCCTGATCCAATGCCAGCTCCATAGTTGTAGCCGCCTACATCAGCGCGAGCCACAGCCAAAACAGCAAAAATCTGGCAAAGAAAGCTCAAGTTAATCCAACTATTTCCAACTAATAACACCAATTAAACTTACAATAAATCCACGCATATTGATAGCTCCTCTCCTAGCCAATATTCGATCCAATCTGTTAACGTGTTGAGCACGCCGGGAGGTGTAAACTGTTAATGCTGCAGCCCATCTGGTCGAGGGGCGTTTTTATAGCCCGGCCCTAATCAGGTCCAGTATAAGATGCAGATTTCCGTGATGAGACAGCGGGCGTAGCCCATGCCATTGATGCTAATCCAGCACAAATACCAATAACCGTTGCAGGTGACGCAAAGCCCTCAAAACTGTATCCGCCAGCATTTGTTTGCATAAATTCGAAAACGGTTTGCCAATTTCGTTGGCAATGAAATGCAAAAACAAACCGCGACGGAACTGGATGTTGGTAGGCCAAACCAGAAATTATGGCCACTTAAGTGGAGCAATGCCAGGCGATTTGCATAGCTGGTCGTATTTAATTAATTGCAATACAGCCAAATAGCTGGCGAAAAATGGAAGAAAGCAAAATAAATCAATTACAGTGTCCACAGAATTCTGCGAATGATTGGTCAAATTCAATATTAATTAATTCAGTCAATATATCTTTCCGGCAATTGCAAATTGGTAGCCGTGGCAGTGGATACTGGCTATGATGGATCACAAATCAATCGCTAATCGAGCAGCGACTCTCTGCCGACTGTCCACCGTATCTAGTTTATGGTTTATAATTTCGATTTCGTAAATACACTGACCAGCAACAAAAAAGAAAAGGGGCTCAGACAAAAAACCTATTTATGCAAATTAACCCCACATCGCTTGTGGCATTTTTCTGTGGTTTAGGGATTTGTTTTATTGTGTTTCTTTTTTTTGTGTTTTCAATTTGCATATTACTGGGCATTTATGATGGCATTCATAGTGGAATTTGATATGCTTGATTCATTCATTGATTGCCCAATTGAACTTAAGGTTACAGCCATTCGTTGCATACTTATAGGGCTGCCAGCAGTGGCTGTCAAACTGTGACGCCGGTAATGAACTTAGCCCCGATGTCTGTTGGCCCTGTGGCGCTTTCCATCGAAATGCAATCAAGCTAATTACGGAAATATGCATTTTTCAAGCCAAACATGAACATGCAACTCCGTGATTGACGATAAATGCCCAATTAAGCCAATTACCAGCGGTTGGTAGCCGGCAGTCGCGTGCAACATGTGTGGCAGCCGCAGGCTACCAACTGCTTTTGTAATAATTTGATTTAAACTAAATTTATCAAATTGTTTTTCCTAATTGAGTGGGTTAAATGATGAGCGATCGTCTGTCGCTCCCTTAATGAACAATTTTCCGTTTGATTTGACCTTTAATTAGTTGGCCAGCTGAGGTGGAAATATTTGTTTGGCAGCAGGACACGCATGCAATTAATATAAATAGTTCCAGGGGCACTTAGTGAAGTTTTCGCATTTGCATTGCAATGCCAAACAACTCGTCCCCTGTCGCTCTCACTGGCGTTTGGCCCTGTTTTTGGCCCTAAAGTAAGGATTCGCCGGATCCGGCGAAATGGAATGTGCCTGCTGCCACTTTATAGTGCATAAATTATTCAATGAACCGCATGCCAGGATGAGTCGGCGGCGACAAAAGAAGCTCTGCTGTCAGTTATAATTTCACACGCATAACAGTTGCCGTTGTCAGTTGTGCTGGTGGTGTTGGTAAAGGTAGCTAACGGTGCCAGTGGAGTTTCCTGTCGGCCTACACTGCACAAATTATTTTAATTTGGTTAAAAGCGCAAGCAACAGCTTATGGGAGAAAGCTATAATCTTGTTGGCAAAATTGCTAGAAAACCTCTTTATTGCAAATATTCAGCTTTTGGTCTTAAACTCATTTTCTGTATTTTGATTGGCATTGAGAAAACTGCGAACTTTTTTGTCAGTGTGCTGTTTCTGGCTAACCCAGTTTTAAACTTGTTTTTTTCCAGCGCTCTTTTGTGCGCGCGCGCATTTAAGCCGTAAGTTAGACACTTGTTAGGTCGACATCGACTTGGCATCGCTGCCGATGACGAAACACTTTACACCCATGAATAGTTAATACAAATTAGCTGGCCCTGGGCAATTACTTCGCAACAAAATTTGCATGCGTTGCGCTGTGTAATTTTCGGGTTTCGAAGAGGCGGAGGTTCTAACTGCCGGGACAGGATTTGATTTTGGCCAAAAGTTTGGGTGGTAATCTGTTTGGTTTCTTTGCCATTTGCCGCTGTAGTTGTTTGCCTGTTGTTGCCAACTTGCGGCTCACCCAAGTTCCGGTTTCCGATCTCAAGACCTCTTTTTGTGCATGGCGGCATAAGAAATTCATGGTTTTGCTCGTAGCCCTTACGCCCACTTAAGTTGCTTTGCTTGTTCCAGCTAAGTGGGTTGATGGTGGGTCGAATGCTCTTGTTTCGATTGGAAATCTTGTTGCTTCGGACCCTTCAGTGCTGTCGGTTATTCAGAGGGATGGTTTTGGCGAGAAGGAAGCTAAAAGTTTCATACAATAACAATAAAGTTAATGAAAAGGAATTGTAACATCGATCGCAGTAGCTAATCCTCTTCCTCTGCCACGTCAAAATTTGTGTGAAATGGTGATTTTGTGGGATTATATGTTTTACAAGTGGTATCATCGTCTGCCGTCAAAAACTTTCTATTAAGTCAGTGAAAAACAGAAATGATTGCTTTTCATATCAGTAACGTTACTCTATGAATTATTAAATGCTAGAAGGACCCCCCTCCTCAGGTATGTATGGTACCAAATCCTAAAAAAAAGTTTTAACAATTTAGATTATTTTATCGGGAAGTTGGGAACTTGGCAGCACTACTTTTCTGGACTGTCGTGTCTATCATAAATAGCTAATAGGTTCTGTTGCCCTGGCATCGAAGCCTTCTTTTCGTTTGGCTGCGTTCGTAAACGGAATTAGACTGTGGTTTTTGTGGCCCAGAGACACATAAATATTACACAGCAGGGAGCTGAACGAAACTACATGACTTATCAATTAATTAGGCGCATTTCTCAAATTATCGCCTTGGGCCGGGCCAAAAAACCCAGAAGGCGGTTTTGCATGTCAGCTGCGAGTTAAGATATTCCACAGTTCCTTGCCAAGGGTAAAGCGGAATTTAAAGTGTCATGCCAGACAGCAGTTTCATAACTTTCACACACACACACACATACATACAAACTATTTAAGGACGAGAAGGAGCACAGGGACGATGTCGGAACACCGGGTCCCGCATTTCCGTCTGATTTGAATTGCTCGGCAAGTTTGTTATGTTTTGAACTTGAGCTTCCTGCCACGGCTGCTGATGCTGCTGTCCTAGCTGTTTTGCCCTGAAATTCCCAGCTCCTTGCCCTGTTCTCACTACCGGTGGCAGCGTTTCCTGCGAAAAGTGCGCTGCATAAGGAATTTTATTAAGACAACTGCAGCAGGGGAAGTGGATGTGGAAGTAGCTTCGCAGTAACAACAGCTCCGTTGATGATGCCCTGGATGCAGCTACCAGCTGTCATCATCTGTGGAGCCAGAGTTGAAGCTGGAGCTGGAGCTGTCGAAGGATTATGGAAGGATGTTGTGCATTTGCTCTGGGTTTCGGCCCGCATTTTTGTTTGCTCTGCTGGCTTAACTGGCTTACTACCGAAGCTGTTGGCTGTCGGTCTCTGCCCTACTGCCACTCGATATTGGTTGAGTTCTCCATGAACGCTTCTCCAGACCAATTGTTTGGCCTTTGTGCGTACATACCCAAAATGGAATTAAATGGAAAAAATGTGTACATTTCGGCAAAGGATCCAATATTTGGTATACGCGTGCAGAATGTTTTGTACTGACCATTTCATTAGACCCAAAGTGCTACCAGCTTTAATAGATGCAAATGAAATCAAATTTCACTGTACAGCCATAATGAAAATTACTTTTCCGATTTGAGTTCGCATTGTGAGGTATTTCAAGCGTATACAGATGTCGTCTTCTCCCGTCACAATTTGCATGACACTTGCCCATTTTCCTTCCCAGTTGCCAAGTGCTCTAGTTGCACAGAGTCTGGATATTCTGGAACATACATACATACACATCGGAAAAGATTGAAAGAGAAGCAAACACTCCATGGAAAGGCAACTTTTTGCTGACACCTTGCTTTATCAGTGCGAGTGCCTGCGGCATTCGTATCCTTCCTCTCAGACTCAGACTCTGAGTTTTGCAGCCAGTGCACTTTAAGCCGAATATTATTTAAATATAATTGTGCTAAAATTCTATGGCATTTACTTTGCAATTTGCATAAGCAGGAAAGTCGGCAGCAAGGACAAAAGATATGCAAATTTTATAATTGTTTAAATGTGACGAAAGTAAACGCTTTTCACTCCAATTTAAAGGCGATTTTGTCATACGAAATTTCGATACGTCCTGCATATGTAAATGATGGCCATAAACTAGCACAGCTGACAATTGGTTAGACAGCATTAAAGTTTATGGCCTCGACATTATTTCTTCAAGGATCTGCGAACGGGTGTGCGTGTGTGAGTATATGCCTGTATCCTGGTAATACCAAAGGTAATTTCGCTGTCATTTTGAATTTGTAATAAAGCAACATGTCGCCGTACACGAACAAACGAACAAGCCCCAGAGTAATTACAGGGGAAGGGATCTGGAAGCCCCAAAGCCACACAACCGCTTATCCGCAGATCCGGGTTCATTTGTATGCCGTTCAGGCTTCTTATCAAATATGAAGCAAAGTCGTAAAAGCTAATTAGACTCACAATGTGCGATACGGCTGAATAATGCAAACTAATCTGGCCTGAATGCAGGCAAACCATTAGAAAGCCTTACCAATCAGCAGAAAGGCAAAAAAAAAGAAACGCGCACTCAGATGCCCAATAATCTCTGACATGGTATTTTCTTTCTCGGAAACCGAATGAGCCTCTTTTGCAATCCAGGGGCCATTCAGACTTGTGAAGTTTGTTGTACGGCTATCAATTACTCAGGGGTCTTGGCGATAATGAAGACAGCTATATGGGTTGTATCCATGAGGCATTGTATGGGAATCAGATGTGCGTGCCCGGCATGTGAAAGCTCCTCTCACTTGGCCGGGCTTTTATTTTGCTTTTCACGTTTGCACACATCAATCATAAAACGCAAATATTTACGATTTTATTTGTGTGCAAATTTCCAGGCACAGGCACATTAAACCCACACTCTCTCTTTATGTTGCAGGAACAGCAACCGCAAGTATCGGCGCCACATAAACGAGAACGCCCTGGGCATCATTCGCAGCACCCTGAACAGCGGCGGCTTCGGTCCTCAGGCTCCCAACATGAACAAGGAGCTGGGCATCCCATCAAATGCTGGACCCATGAACCAGCTGGCAGCGGGCTACCAGCGACCGCTTTCGCATCCCGGCGGAGGAAGCGGGGTGGCGGCTGCAGCGGCCGCCGTTACTGCCGCTCAGCAGGAGAAGGGCATGTTTAGCATCAGCCAGCTGAACATCGAGCTGACCGAGGAGCACGTGGGCAGCAACAGTCGCATGGAGATCACCTGCCTGTCCACGATCCCGGCGACTGTGGGCCAGGGTGAGCAGTACGCCGACTACAAGACTTACTCAGTGAAAGGTGAGTGTGGGAGATGTTAATAGATGTTAATAATTAATTACATTTTTTAATTTTATAAAATTGTTAATTTCTTTCCAAGAAGTGATAGATAGGGCAAAAAAAAAAAAAAGTTATTTTATTATATATTTACGAACAGAGATAGCTCTTACATTTATTAAACTTTATTTTTCCCCCTGATCACGGTGCCTATGCGTGATTTGAATAAAGCGGCTGACTCTACATTGTGTTCCTGTTTTCCTGCGCATATATATTTACTTTATTTATTTTATGTTCCGTAATGCTACACCAGGCAAATATTTGTTTCGAAACACACTCGCCTGAAATTACGACCAGTGAGCTCATCAAAAATGTCCTCGGCGCCACGAAATGGAATCACTGATGAATTTTCGCAAAATAAATTAGTATGATAATGTGCAGGGGCATTGTTATTTGCCCGACTGTCGGAAAGCAAAATCCAACAAGGAATTTTAAAACAAAAGCCATTGGCTTTGCCTTTGTCTCAACTGGCAGATTAGGTATTTCTTACTTGGATTTGCTCGTTTGCCAAACTGATGCCGCACATGAAAAGGGGGGCGTCATATGTTTGCCGTTTTGTCTACGTTTAATTTCCATTTACTCCACCTCTTTGGTAACTGAACAGCAGGCCAAACAAAGGTTAATTTATATATTTTTGCCGGCTTTGTTTGCCTACGAGCCGGTTGTTAACACTAACGTCCCAGCCAGCCAAGTCATTGTGTCTTAAGTTGTAAATTGTCCCGAATTGTACAAAATAATTTACACATTACCGGGCCCCATGACTCACGATGGTCGTTGGCTGTTTTCCCCTCTCAGCCCCTTTGAGTACCCAAAACCATCGCACTTGGCCGGCGGCAGCTTCGCAGTCTTGTCCTTTGACCTCTTTGCCGGCCGAGTGGCTGCCAACTGTCACTTGTACCAAGGGGCGTATGCGTGTTATTTATGTTGCGTGAAGTGCGTCATTTGTTTGGGCCACTGCCACTTCGCAGCCAAGAATGCTTCACTCTGTAATTGTTTCTTATGCCGCCCTAAGGGGCTGCCATCAGTTCGCTTATGCGAAAAGTTTTTAGCGCTCAAGACTTCTTCAGTTTTGTTTTTTTGGCCCGATCAACATGGCGACCTTTTCTGCGGTTTCGTGCCTCGTTTTCGGCGGTAAACCATTTCGGCTAGATAACTTGCGAGACTTATCACTGCTCTGAATTATTCATTTTTGCGGGCACAAACTTTGCTTCCCAAATTGATTTTTTGCTTTGTCTGTGACCTCTTATATTGTCAGGGTTATTCATGTTATTTTAGTGACACTCTGTTTGCTTAATTGTTGTGTATGATCTGAAAAGTTTACATTCAGTATATACAGTATATACTAATCAAATCAACAGTGAATAAAATAAGTACATGTAACCTTACCTGATACTTTCCTGCTTGCTAGATATTTAAGTATTCCCTATAATATTTATCACATTTTTAAACTGTACGTGTCCTTTTCTCAACATCTTTCCAGTTGAGGTGGAGCGACAATTGGCCTCCTCCACGTCGACGGCTCCGCCGAGCATCGGAATGGCGGCGCTGGGCAATGGAAACGGACATGGCAACGAGACCTCCGCCGGACGGAGGGCACACGGCACGGTAGTGACGCACTTGTGGTCGCTGGCCCAGCTCCTGCTGCTCGTCCTGCTGCCCCTCAGCTACTAGATGGCACAAAATGCAAAGTGCAGGCGAACGGGGCACGCTGGAGGAGAGGAGAAGACCACCGACATACTCGCACTGAAGGTATTGTTAATGCAAAACCAAGGGCAACCACATCATCACCATCCCCATCCCATCAAGGACAAAAGCAGCAACAGCATCGGAAAAAACAAGTTGGAATTTTTGTAAATTGTACACCGCATTTTTAATCTATTTCCCCAGCATGAGCTCGATCGAGCAGCTAAATTAGTGCAGCTCAAAGAGGGCAAAAGAAAAAACCAACAATGGACTAAGAGAACATTTTTAGCATTTGTGCTCGCCTTGGTCGGCCAATTTAAATAGTTTACTTGTAAATAACTGCAGATGACCGAGAAAAGCGGGCGTGGATTTTCCCCCTTTTTTTGTGTGGCCGCAATGCCAAAGAGAAATGTTTGTAATTAAGTTGCAGTCGGACGGGAAATTGGGTAGAATGCTTTCAGTCCGGCCAGCGGCCACTTTTTTGTAGTCCGAGAAGAATTTTGTATAGCTAATTGAACATAAGTTTCGGGATAGGAGGCGACTGCAACTCAGAACAAAGAAACCAAAGTTTTTGCGCTCTGCCAAGGTCAGTGCGTCAAGGGCGTGGTGCTCCGCCCACTGAATTCAGCCTTGTCAGATGCTTGGGAGAAGGCACAGCCCCACCCCGCCCCAAAAAGAAAACAAGAAACAAAGAAACCCAGAGAAATTCAAATCCCAAGTAGCCAGAATTGATTGAGGCTATCGTTTTTAGGCGTTTCAAAGCAGTCGCTACGAAGCTTGTACCTAAAATGCATGATCTTAGTGCTGTAGTGCATACCAAATCGAATTACAAAAAACACTCAAAGGAAACATATTTTTTACGGTATTGTAGCGCTTGGGCTAGTCAAACGGATAGGGATATAGGGATGTGGCTAACTGAGGGTAGGCTAAGATTAGGGCAATTGCGTGTAGGAGCCAGCAGTACCGTAACCCGAATGCCCCGTACCAACGTACCCCCGGAAATAAAACGTTTAAATGTAAAATAATTAGACAGTTAAACCAAGAAGCTTACAGAAACAATCAGTGTTGAAAACATTTTCGAGAAAACAACCAAAACAAAATAGGAGAAGGCGGAGTGAAAAATAGCACGCAGAACCCAAAGGAAAAGGAGTCGAAAGAGGCGCAATCTGCGGCGCGTGGTGACCCCGAAAATGGGAAAGGGTCACCCCCGGAGGGTTAGTCTCGTAATGGGTCACCCCACTCCGGAACGACTCCGCTTTACATTACGACGCTTATTTATTTATTTTCATTTTGGAGCCTTCTTTTTGGGTTCGTTGTGTGTAAATGGTTATCGTTGCAATGGTTCGTTTAGTGTGTAGTTAGGAAAATATTTGCCGTTGCGATTAATTGTTTTCATTAAGACTTTCCTTTCCCGGTTTTTTTTTTATTTTTGGTCGGTTAAGAAGCGGCTTAGTCGCAGTGCTTAACAACAAGTACGTATGCATTTCGTGTGTATTTAGGAGGATTATTTTCGAGCGCGCTTTAAGTGTCTATGGCTAAAGAACCATTTTAACACGTAGCATAACAATGTAACTATGTAAAGCAAGATGGTAGCAACCACGGACAACCCGGCAAAGTAAATATATGTAAAGCAATTAGTGGACTAGTCTATACTCTCTAAAAACAAAAACAAAAATGAAAACCAAAAACAAAAAAGTATATATAAATGATTGTCTGTACTGTGTGTGTAATTAGGCTTCTATTTTTGACTTCTACTCGACGGCGAAATGCAAAACCAAACATAAGTTAAGTATAACAACTAAACCTGCTATGTTCTCCAACAGTTTGAGCAAGCGAAATCCGTTAAAGCAAACCGATAACAATTAACAAAGAACAATTACAACAGCAAATTGAAAAATCTTGCCACAGTTGAAACATTTTCCAAGGGTTGTCCTCATTGTGAGTACACGTACATGTAGTTTATTGGCCAGTGAAGGCGGATGAGTACACCAACTGGATAATGCTTGAACGAACTACGACAATTTTTTATAAATGAAATATACTTAATTATGATAACGGTGACATCACGTATAAATAATTGAAAACAAAGTTCATATTATGTATGAAAATATGGCTAAAATGTCTTATGCAGGTATTGACGTCTTCCTATGCTACGCTGTCTATTATTAACAGAAAAAAATTGATTACATTTATAAATTATACATTACGAATAGGTGTGCATGCAAATTTACTGATTGCATACACTAAGAACTAAATAAAAAAGTAAACCGAATAAGTAAAAAAAAGATACACTTATACACAAACAAATGTAAATGCTTTAAAACGAATCGATAATTTATTCCTACTTTAATTCAAATCCGTAGACTATATCGTTTTAGTAATGATATGATTATGGTATGCTAATTTCGGCCATTATTCAATTCCAGATGATTTAATTTATGTAAACTTATACGGGAGCTATTTCCCAGTTAGTTATGGGTTTGTAAATCACTCGTACTAGTAAATGTTTCCCACCAATCTATGAACAAGTGCAAACACCCTATCAACGCATCACTCTCTACACTCGCCAACACATCCGCAGTTTTCCCCTAAAAAACTTTCCTAAATGTCATACACTCTCTTCTCTATTTGTCTGTATAAATATGCAAACTGCGTGTTGTCTTCAATTCAGTCGTCTGTTGTCTCAGCAAATATCCGCATGAATATGCATAATTGGCCAAGGACTTGGACTTACTTTATCCCAGTCACGTAGCTAATTATGCAACCTCTATCGAGCATATCTATGTATGTGTATCTATGTAAAAACTCCATATATGTAGGTGTCCAGTGCAAGCGAAACGCAAGAGGATGATATTTATATAGATCAAATAAGAGTACATTAAGTGTCGCAGCAATTCGCAAAACATATCATAAATGTTGTAACATTTTCGGATCCCAATACAATGAGAGCCCAGCCTCTCGAGTCGGATGCCAATTAACATTTTTCATGCCTAGCATATGGTATTTGCGCCGATTTATTATTATTATTGTTTGTTGGGGCTTCTCCAAGTCATATAAGTGGATATTGACTCGGCTGCCATGGGGTCTCATGTTGAAGAGGAAATGACATTATAATGAAATGGGAACGCATGATATACAAATATGCACACAAAACGCAAACAAACAATATATTTAAATGTTGTATTTTGATAAGTCGAAAGTATTACGATGATGTCAGATGGCCGGACAAAAAGACATTTTGTCCGGAAATCAGAGTCACGTCTATCTTTATCATTTCTCTCACATCAAAATCTTCCAGTCACACATATCATTGCGTATTGAACAAAACATGAAATTATACAAAATATATATTGAAATTATGTATACAACAAGACATAAGGAAAACACATAAAAAAGCGTGTATAAAAGATATATATTTATAGAGAAAAGGCATGTTTATTAATTTTAGACACTTACACCACAAAAAGCTTTAACTTTTTGTTCCCATTGTTTATCGAACATTAATATAATCGCATGCACAAATCACGTGGAAAATATTTGAGCCTAATTTGAATTTCCCTGATTTGTATTGTATAAAATGTTTTAAGGTCTAAGAAATTGTCTAGATAAATAGCATTATTGAGGCTACTAATAAAAACTGAATATTGAAGAAACCCAGACAAATTGAACTCGATAAACGTAAAGTAAATATTTATTTATAGATACAGACATACCAAGCGAGCGATACAATTGCAAAAATTGCAACCTATGCAAGACAAGCGCAGAAAATAAATTTTGTGGAATATGTGTATTATTATTATACTAAGCCACGAATATTTATATGTACACTGAGCGGCAGACAGAATTAAGTGTAAAGTTTAAAGTGTAAATTAACAAACGAAGAACAACAATTACGATTACAACTCAACCCAAATTATGGCGCCTACTGCTTGGCCAATCTACTACACTGAAAGGGATATACAGCATATTAAATATACATACAGAAATACGAATATTTGTGGTAAAGAGAACGAACTAAAAAATAAATGTTGAAAACAAAAGGCCAAAAGCGTTTCATTCAAGGACCAGTTAAGAAGCACACGCCTCTAAAAACAGGCCGAGCAAACAAAAGACCCAAAGCTGTTGAAAAAAAATGGCAAATGTAGAAAAACACAACGAAGTGGCAGCCATACAAAAAAGGCGGTTTGGTGCCCCATAAAATGTGTTTTTTTTTTGTGGTTTAGGGGGTCGAGAGACAGGATTTTGCGGCCGAGGAGCCCACAAGTGCGTTAAACAAACTTGCGAAACTTTTCGTTTGACGAATATCCTTTTAATCCTTTTAAATGTGCAGGGAAATTGAGGGAGCACAAACAAAGGACACATAAGGTCAGAAGTCCCAACGAAATTGCAAAGGGGATGGGCCGCAATAATCAACGCAAGGATAAACCAAGGAGTAAATGGTGAGTCAAGGATATCACGGCCCTAAAACTCATCCGACGAACAACAAAGCCCAAGACACAATGGCCGAGTTTTTCCTTCTTTTTCTCCTGCCTTCATCCTTCGTCCCAGGACACCGCAAAGGTGCAACGAGTCCGGTTGGCTCATTACGGAATCAAAGCCCTGAACACATCGGTGGGGGTTACGTGGGTACGTGGGTGTGTGCCTGGTGACAGATGCGAGCTATCGATTCCGAATTTGTGTGACAGACATCGGGGCATCGGGACAGCTGGATAGACGGTGTCCTGGGGCGAGAGGACGAAACGACAACATTGCATGGAAATGAGCAATTAACGCCTGGGCCATCGTTAGGCCGGACCAATCTGGCTATCGACGAATCAACAGATTCTCTCTTCGACCATCAAAAGGGTTTTCCGACTCCAGTCTTGATTAAGGTATAAATATTAAATTAGCAAGTGGAGCAAGCTGGCAGCTCCTTGTCCTCCTCCTTATGCATATCCCTAACCTGTCTTTACTTTCGGCTTTGCGGTGGTCGTGCTGCTGCCTTTGCTTTTGCCGCTAATGAGGCATGGCCATGGCAAGCGAAGGAGTCAGACAGGATGTGGTTTGTTAAGAGGCTCGTTCGCTGCTTAATTATACATGGCAGCGCCCAAAAGTCGACTAATTAATATGCAGCAGTCGAGCAGCGGAGAGTGGCTCGGTTAATGAGCCAAAACTCGCAGCATGTGTGCCAACTTTCGACAGCCAGTGAAGCGCCGTATGTACAAACAGCACAGGGCAATGATGGCGATGCCGATGCCGATGTCGACCAAATAACTCAATTTTCATGGAGTAGAGAGCCCGGCTCTTTAGCTCGCGGGAAACACCAATAAACACTTTTTGCAACAAATCCCGAACTATTGCGCAGGAAACCGCAGCAGCAGCCAGTGCAGCAGCAGCAGCGACAGGCGCAGTACAACTTTTTGACAGCGACAACATGGCGTACAACTGCCAACTGCAAGTGCACTTGGGTGTGGTACCTCAACCTGCTCCACCGATTCGGCTTTTAGCCGGGTTTTGGCTACGGTCCCTGGCTCCCTAGCTCATTGCCACCTGCATGGGCGGTTGCCAAATTAACAAAGGCAAACAACTTTGTTGCACTCGCTTTGGGCAAAAACAATGGAGTCGGCTGAACTGAACTGTCTCGAGCACATTTCAATTTGCGCTTACCGAACAAAGTTGCCGCCTGCCTTGCCTGCATGCGGACAAATGTCAAAATATTTAGTTGTACAGCCAAACTTTCCCTCCAAAAATTGAAAAGAAATATTGGTTAGCCCGTGGGACCGAAAGCAAATGCCCCGATTCTGCCAGAATTTGGCAAAAAGTTTCGCGTTGCGAATTATATCGGAATAACAGTGTGTATATATATTTAGCTGTTGCATTATTTGCCTGCGAAAGTATTTCTGTGTGTTTGGCTGGGCAACCGCAGCTGTCAGCTGGCAGGATTGAAATGGTCGAGGTATTTGCAAATGTTTCCATAAAAATGTATTTATATATATTTCGTCCCCCGTTCCACAAAATGGGATTCATATCGAATTAGTTGCACTATATATCCATACGTAACATTCAACTACTGTGTATCCTTGAACTTAAAGGCTCTATTTTTGAGTTTAGAAATTTTACTTTGGCTATCTTGTTAATTGAAATTAAAATTTCGTGCGAACTTCGCACTAATAAAAACTCAAGCCTAAAAGTGTGCTATTTTTTTTGCTGCCCAACCAGTTGTCATTACGTCGTATTCGCAAGTTTTCAACTACTTTGAAAGCATTAAACATCTACACTCAAATGAAAAAATTCAAGTTCAGACGGCATAATTGTCCAACGTTAAGGCAGCACAAATGTAATATATGCATACTTGCATTTTTTTAAATTCCCTCTTCATGGATCCTTTGAAGGGTGTCTTCCCTTCGTTCTGCTAAAGCCTTTCAGCTTTGTGGAAAAACTGCTGATATCTCTGGGCGTCAAAAAGAAGCTTTGCACACGGGTGACACTCGAGAGTGCCGTGAATGTCGTTTTAATAATTTATTTTGTGCGCACAGCGGGCTGCTCATTAACACAGAAACACCAGCACAGCAAACACCCACACTTGCAGATATGTTGGCCCACACGCACAGGACACGCACTTGGCATTCTCGTCGTCGATTCGGTCGGCTGACTGCTGCATATCACCTTAATTACAGGCAGCAGTCTGGGCGCAGTCAGACGGCAAATGGCAGACAAGCTAACAGCGTTTATGGTGCCCTAAATTACCAGGACCCCGGATCCTTGCCGCCCCAAACCATCCCGCATAGCTGGCATATTGTCGCTGTCGTTACGCTTTAGCGATTTGCCACTGTACCGCACAAGAGCAACGGATTCAGTTTGCACTCGACTGCTGATAAGCGTGCGATTCCTGCAGGGCCAAAAGACAGACACACACAGACGCACAGAGACTCACACACATCCTGATGGCCATGAATACATGCACCGTTGAGTTGCGTTTATATCGGGCTTATGTTACGTCTAAGTGAAATTTAAGGACTCCACTCAACAACGTTCCAAATCCTCAGCATAGTTCAGTTTCGGGCCATGTGTGCTGGCATCTCGCATGATGATGAGTTTGCCATTCACGGAAGCAGGAAGCCATCAAGGCGCACACACACTCACACGGCAGAATCTGCTCACACCCCGCAAAAAGGGTACACAATCACACTCAATGAGTGTCGCCAGCTGGCAGGACACAGATCAGGAATACAGGCAGCTTTCACCTGCAACAGGACGTTGCCACTTATTCAAACCGCAACGGGCAGAGCGGCTGAGCTGGCAACAATAAGCACCAGTGACGGGAAGTGCTGGGTAGCTGTGGTAGCTGAATATTAGCTTTGAAAACCTGAAGCGTACTTGGATACAATTAGCATGAAATTAAGCTTGCAAACTTGGAGACCACCAGCTAATATATATTGTACATTGCAAATGCTTTTCATATAGCCCATAATAGTTGGAAAGTTTCCTTGTACCGAGCACTCACCTATTTTTCCCATCACTGAGAGACACCGATTACGAGCAGGCTTACAAAGAGTGGACGGATACTGTAACCGGGTCTAGACCGGGCCATTTCGCAACCACTTCATTTCGAATCTAATAACTCCAATTACAAATGGCGGATGGGATAAAACCATTGTGCATATGCCGGAGAATCCATGACTGTGCGGGTGCGGGTTCGTTTCAGTTCCCGGGCGGCAATATGAGTGGGTGGCATGTGGGTGGCTCAACTTGTTGCTGGACTTTATGACATGCCAGCCGCTTTATCCAGGCTATTATTTCTGGGATTTTATGTGAAAGGACAACGCACGAATGCGCTGGCAGGATTTGCCCGGCAAAAAGAGAAACTCGCACAACGGAAGGGTTCGGTTCCGCAGCATGGAAATGGCCGAATCCTGCAATTAGGCTGCAAATGAGTTTTCCAGTTCACATCGGGAATTTGTCAGCAAAACAAATTTTATTCCTCTACATGGATACTTAAAAGCTAGTTAACTTGGACGTGATGGGAGTAGTTAGGTGTTTTCTTTTTTTCGATGCGATTTTCTGGGTTAGGAAGCGTTACCGTTGGAATTTCACTTGAGACCATTTACTTGACGCGGAAACGACTCAGAGTGGGTGGCAGGTAATCCTGGCCAGCCACCACATTGGCGGGCAGGTATTCCGAGCTGGGAGCAGCTGGAGCAACGGCTGGGATGGCAGCAGCTTGGACTGGAGACGAGGCAAAGTTCAGGACGGGAGCACGACCCTCGTTGGAGATGCGAGACACGCCGGGCAGCTGGTTGTACTGGTTCTGGATGGCCAGCTGGGCATTAGCCGCATCCTCCGGAGTGCGGTACTTGACGAAGTGCACCTCTGGCTTGTTGGTGGAGCTGGTCTTCAGGGCATTCAGTTGCTTGGCCAGGTTGGACACATCGGACTGTTTGGTAAGAACATAGATGGCGGTCTCCTGCTGAGCGGACTGCTTGGCCAACTGGAGGGCAGCGCGCTCGAAGCCCTGATTTTCCGGAGTGCGAATGAAGACGACGCGGAGGTTTTTCTTCAGGGAGTTGGCGATCTGCTGGTTGCTGGCACCCTCATCGTACTGCTCCTCGGGGGCGGCGTAGCTGTAGAACTCCTTCTGGAACTCCTCTACCAAAGGTGCAATCTGAGGTACAATAGGTGCTTCAATGGGCTGGGAGAGCACTGCTTCGCCACTCTGCACTGGCAGCACCTGCGACGGAAGTTCTCCAATCACCTGACCACCTCCGGGCAGGAAGGACAGACCCTCATCGGCATGTGCCACGGGTTGGTAGTTGTAGCCCAGTTTATCGGCACTGCAGCTCACGGCCAACAGACAGAGGACCTACATGACGTTATTTATTAGTTGTATACTTCATTGTTCGATTCCCTTATCCTCAAGACACTTACGATAAAAGCGCGCATGGTGACTGGAAGCTGTGTACAATTGGAGCTGACAGGAGGAACTAATGCTGGGAGTTCAGCCCAATCTGGCTTTTATAGTTGAAGACGCGGCACTGCACTCACCCCTCCCACGAAATAGACCCAGTTTTTGGCCAAGACAGATAGAGAAATCCCCTGTTAACGAACGACCTTGCCGTCGCAGCGTTGTTGATTTGATTTCGATGCTATTCGATCGTCATTAAAATGCCCCACCGTTTAAATATGCAAGCGTATTCCCCGACCTAGGCCTATCGCCAGTCCACGATCGTTTGTCTTGGCTTTGATTTTAATGCACTCTGCGACGGTTATAAATATGCATGGGATATCAGGGACTGCGATTGCAAATGCGGCGGACGCCAACGACACTGCCACATTATCTAATTGATTTGTGTTGGCTACGACAGGCCATAAAAAACACAATCTGGATGCTGCAGAGACGGACCAAACGGCAGCCACTGTGTTGAAATGCTCGGAAAATAAACAGCTACTGGCTTTGGCGATAATATCTGGCGGCTGGCGGTCACTGCTCACTGGATGGGATGCCAGTTGCCAGTTACCAGTTGGCAGTTGGTGCTCCGGGTTGGCCAGCTTAAGCCGGTAATTATAATTTTCATAATTTTCCACGAGCTCGCGTTTTCCACTGCGCAGCACGGGTCGAAAACGTCAATCTTTTTCGACGGTTCAGTTAATGAAGTTCTTTAACTAATTTAAACTTTTTCGGCATCGTTTGATGGCCAAGGCGAAATAAGAATTCAAATTGTGGAATAGCATCTGTGGTGGGTCGATGGGTCACCAAAGATACAAGAAAGAAATTCATAATTACAATCTTCGTTTGACAGTTCAGCTGGTATAAGGATAATAATCTTACTATAAAGGGATGACTTTTATCTGGCTTCAATTCAATTTATATAGTAGTATTAATAATTTAAGCAGTGATATACCATATAGTTGTTGTGATTTCAGTTCCCAATGGATGCTTAAATTATGGCACTCCCATTGGACGCATCTTCTAGGATTACCATGATGACTCCACCCAGCGTTTGGCTACTCATGCTGGCTATTAGACGGGCCCGCTGCACAACGAAACTCTTACCAAAGTTGGTAGGCCAAAAAAAAAGCAAAGGCAGCGCCAAAAATGCGCCTAATTTGGAGATGGCAAGCCAAACAAGCCAAGAGCCCCAAAAACGATGAAAAGATTGGAAAACACGCAAACTTGGCAGCTGCTGCTGCTGTTGCTGGATGGAATCCGAGACTTGGACCTTGGACACACCTGTCCCGAAATTGCAGCAAGTCATGAGCTGCCTCCGGCCAGGATTCAGGATTAAAGCGCTTGGCTTCGTGTTCCCCAGTGTTTGGAGATACCGCGAAATAAAAAAAGCCACCTGAAGGGCAGTGCTTGTGGGTTGGAGGAGGATTGGGGGGCATTGTTGGAGCGGCAGCTTTGACGTGACTGGCAAAGTTTTTGGCAGGCACCGCTAACGAGCGAAGCTCGTCCTCCGCCGCCCAGGATCTCATGTTGCTCAAAAATGCTTAAACTAAAACTTGCTCAACAGATTTGCGCTGGAAACTAGGAAAGGGAACAGCGGAGGGATCCTTTTTACGGCTGCACTTCGCCGTGTCATATGGCGCTGGCACAGTGTGGCACTCGGGTGTAAGTGTGTGTTTGACCTTTGACACTAAAACAATTTGCAAAGCGAAATGATGTCAGCCCCAGTGTCCTGTCATCTCCGCCCCCTTCCCCGCCCATCACTGTTGTTTGCCGACTAGTGGCGTAATTTAGTTGAAACATTCTTAAAGTACCGCCTGTCGTAGAATCCTGCGTCCTGGTGGGGCAATGCAGGAGCAGCGATTCCAAGTGGGTGGAGCGGTGGGAAAACTCCGCGCGCAGCTCATTAAAAAGTTTGCGAGCGACAACGGCGCCGGCGACATTTGCTTAAGAAAACATTTGGCGTCGGGAGTCGGGAGTCGGTTACCAACACCTTAATGATTATCTAAGAGATACTTTGAAAATAATCCACAAAGTGTGTGGGACAGAAGCTCAGAAGTAAAGTGTTCCGCACTTGGGCTGAGTAATTAATTATTCATAATAGCAGGCTATAGATAAACAACCACCTTCGCCATAACAACTAAATGTTTTTTGATTGAAATTTAAATTAAATTTGTTTACAAGAATTCCGAGTACCAAGTTGTTGAGTTATTTATGAGCAGCTATGAATTACCTCCGAATAATAATTATCTGAAAGGACACGTATTAAATGAAAAGGTCTCAGCTTACTATTGGGCAGAATTAATAAAAGTCAATAGAATTGCAATTGAAATTCGAAACCAACAAAATTAAGCCAAATCAAAAAGCTAACTAAGGGAATTGTGTAAAGTCTACTATTTGTAATTCGAGTTGAATTACCAATGTTCCTTATATTTTCGTAAAAACAGTTTCTGGCTCCCACGTCTACTAAATTATTAAAAGAAGACTTTCCATTGACGTAGTAAATTTGTGAGTATCAATTTGCATGAGTATTTAATGAAATGGAATGATTAATAAACATAAAGTTTCCACAACTTTATGGCTATATTTATCTATTTAATGTTCAGTAACAGTTCAATTGATTTTAACTAATTAACAATTAATTTAAATAACCTTTAAACAATCTTTGGGACTAGCCTATAGGTCATAGGTTAACTAACGTCGTTTTCCCGGTGGCAGATACTCCCGAAATAGCGCCTGCAACTTGGCCGTTTCCAATTCGCTTGCCGCCTCATGCGTCTCGTAGTAATCGCTGTCTTTTGGCCTAATCTTGAAGATCACTGGTGTCTCAGTTGTTTGTGGTTTTAGTTGCAGAACATCGGCTTTTTCTATAGCATGGCTAATACTGTTTCCTGGCAACCGATCATAATCGCTTCTCAAAGCGCTTAGTGCTCTAGTGACATCCGCGGGAGTTCGGTATTTTACGAAATGTACTGACGGCTTTTCAGCTACTTGCTGTTGAATCGCAGCCTGCTGTTTGGCCAGAGCATCTGCATCCGCCTGTCGGTGGAGCACAAAGATGTCCAGTGGATTATTAACCGCCAGTTGCTTAGCAGTCAGTGAAAAGATATTCGTCTCCGGCGTTCGAATAAACACCACCTGTTGTGGTGGGGAGAGCACCTTGGCCAATTCCCTGGCTGATTGCCATGGAGCCACCTGATCCTCTTCCGGTGGAGCCGCATAGGTAAAGTATTCCGTGGCTAGTTTTCCTCCTGATGACACTTCATTCTCAGCCGGCAGGTAGACTTCACCCAAAGCATGGCAAAATCCAATAAAAGTCCATAGTAACTATATGAAATTGAGTTAATTACTCTCCAGTTAAGACCACTTTTCCGCTTTCAAACTTACCAGCAAGGAGAGCATGGCTGCGATATTCCGCGCTGGCAATGGGTTTTTAGCCATTTTACCGCTTGAAGCGCTGTTTGGTTATAATCCAGTCCCAGCAACAAAACCATCCTTATATACGACACAAACAAATAGCAGTTCGAAAGTAAGCTGACTTCTCGGCCGCGTCGCCTCTCGTTATGATTTTATTTTATTTCGCATTTTTGCATCTGTTTTCCTATAAAAGATTTCTGCAAACGTTTGCTCTGGTTTTCTGTGTTTGTTTGCCTGCTCCGATTATCCATGTTAATGTCGTTCAATTTTGAAATGCAAATTTTCGGGCTTTGCAAGACCCGAAACAAAAGCGAACTCCATATACCCACTTAAGAGTGTGGTTGTGCGTTTGACCTGATGCCCGGCTTGAACTTGAATTTAATTCGCATAAAATTTACAAATGAGCTCCCAATTTGAATTAGTTATAAAATATTTTCATATGCTATTGGGTCCCCATTGTTGTCGCCTGTCATAGTCAAAGCCATTTGTTTAGACTACCAACGACTTACACCTTCGCAGCTCCACTTTCACTCGCCAGGTATTTTTACGACCGACGTTTTATGGCTACTGATTTGTTAATTTACACGTCATTTTGATGTTTTTGCGGGTCTCTTCATTTTTTTTGTCTCTAAGCCTAGAGTCTCGCATCGCTGATAAGCCGCTTACCGAAATTAACAACTCCAGCTAAGATCGTAGGCCGAGTAGAAGAAACACAAATTCATTGATAGATATTGGGCTTTATTCGCAGCTATAACTAGTTACCCCTTGGGGCAGTCTTATGGCACTAATTTAATGTCTTAATTTGGCAGAAGGTGGCCAATTCAGAGCCGCAGGCGTTTTCCAGGGTTGGCCGAGGGAAAGACCATCCTACTTCCACGCCTATGTCGCTCGTTGGCCCGAAAATCAAAGCGCCTTGATCTCGCAGAGCGGTAGTCCACACCGGCATCATTATAGTTTGCGGATAGATCCTGCTGAGCCTCGGGAACAGGTGGCAGATCGATCTGCCCAATGCTGGAGGCTCCAGCTGAAGATCCAGCAGCATTGTAGCCCTGTGAAATGGAGGAGTAACTGGGCAAGGGTGGAAGATATCCAGACTGCGGCTGATAGGCGGACTGTTGAGGGGATGGCAGATAACCCGCTTGGCCAGCTGGATACTCCTCAGATGGCGCATCCTGCTCATACTGTGGCTGCTGCTCAGGGTAATATCCCAAGGAGGATGCCTTTGCCGGCTGGGGAATCGAAGATCCTCCGCCGTATTGGGCCTGAATATATTGTTGGGCCTGAGCAGCTTCCTCCTCCGTCTTGTACTTAACAAAATGGACCTGTGGCTTATGTTTGTGCTGCGCCTTAAGGGCACTAAGTTGGCTTGCCAGCTCATTGACATCCGTCTGTTTGTTGAGCACGTAGATGGCCGTCTTATCCTCGCTGGTTTGCTTCGCCAAGGCGTTTAGAGCACCCACCACCGCCTTATTTTCCGGAGCCTTGATAAACACCACTTGGAGGTTTTTCTGGGCAAGGGATGATAACTTAGTTTCCGCTAAATCCGCCTCCTCCACGGAATCGTAAGGAGCCTCGAAGGCGTAAAAGTGCTTGTGAAAGTCTGCGTTCTCCTGGTAGTGATTACCCGGTTGGCTGGGGTATCGTTCATCACCCAAAACTGCTTCGTTTCCATAGCTATTCACAGGTCCTCCATAACTGCTTTGCTGATACTGGTAGCCCAGTTCCGCAGAGCTGCCGGCCAACAACGTGAGAAACTATGAAAGATTTTATTATCTTATGCCAACCATGCCAATTTTCGGATAAACTCACCACTATCCCCAGCATGATATAACCAATGTGAAGAGCAAAAAACATTTAACTAACAATCGCAAGAGGGCAAAGCATTTTATAATATTTTGCCCTCAAAAGTGGTTAGATGAATGTATCCAAATCGGGAATACGGCCAACCTTATAGGGTAAATAGTTCAATGTCGCTCGAAAACATATTACAAAATTCGCGATTCCCACCAACTATTACAACACTTTTTTATATTAACAATATTTTATTGGGGACACATATCGAAATTCGAGAGATTTACAAACTAGGCAAAGTGGGTCGCAGCGAGTGCGTAGGAATCGTTGATGGGTCATGGGTCAGTCTGAGGTCAGTTCACTGCTTACTGGCGGAAACGGAGGACCGAAGCGGGCAGGTAGGAGCTACCAGGAGCCGAGGGAGCGGCCACCTGCTGGGCAGCTGGCTGAGATGCGAAGTTCAGGACGGGAGCCACGCCTCCGTTCTGAATGGTGGAGGATCCTCCCAGCTGATCGTACTGCGACTGGATGGCCTGCTGGGCGTTGAGGGCATCCTGGTTGGTGCGGTACTTCACGAAGTGCACCTCGGGCTTGTTGTTGTTGTTGTTGCGGATGGAGTTCAGTTTGTTGCTCAGATCGCCGATATCAGCCTGCTTATTCAGGACATAGATGGCGGTCTCCTGCTGTCCAGCCTGCTTGGCCAGAGCCACAGCAGCGTTCTCCAAGCCAGTGTTCTCGGGTCCCTTGATGAAGATCACACGGAGGGCCTTGTTCAAGGAGCCGGAGACCTGCTGAGAGCCAGCTGGTTCAAGGAAGTCCTGCTCATCAGCGGTGTAGGTGAAGAACTCCTTTTGGAGCTCAGCCTGGGGTGCCGCATAGTTGGTGGCAACAGCGGAGGGAGCAGCTTCGGGGGCAGGAGCAGGCGCATAAGTCTCGGCTGGGGCATCCTGGCTAGCAGCCACGGAAGGGGAGTAACTGGGTCCGGAAGGAGCAAAGGATGCGACAGCTGGGGCAGAAGCTGCAGGCTGGTAGTTATAGCCACTCCTGGCACTAACGGCAGCCACAAGGCACAGAGCCTGAAAATGTATACCAGTCAGTATAAACTACTGATTAAAGATCCTTGAATCCAAAGTACTTACAATAAGGACGCGCATCTTAATTTTTGGTGTGTAGGTGGATAACTCCGCTCGGATTGCTGGATCGAAGGCAAGTATGTCCAACTCCACGACGCCCACGACTTTTATGCGAAATCACTGCAGATTGCAACTCTTTGTTTATGGCCATCATTTGGTTTTTTAATTGGCTGTCTTTGATTTTGCACCTCAAACCGAGCATTTCGCCCATTGCTCCCTCATCAGCCAATCTGCAGTTTGGCCAATTCCCAATTCGCTTTTTGTCACCGTTTGTTTCTCTGCTGTTATCTATTAACTTTGGAGTTGGCTTCTTTCGATTTTGTTTTTCAGCTCAATCATTGTGGTGGTGAGCATAATTTTTATGATTTTTCTAAACAAACTTCGGCCACTTTTCTGCTTATGCTAATCGAGCGTATAGTGGGTGCTCTTGAAAAGATCTGTCGCTGACCACTTTGGCTCTTTGTTATTGGCCATTCATCCGGCCACTCTGTTATCACTCATACATTATGTATGCCGTCTTGGTTCCGTCTTGCAGTTGCCATAAATTTGAGCGCTAATAGTTTGCCTAACCTTTTACTTCACGCAGATTAACATTTTAATTATGATAAAAAATTTTCGTCGATTGTTTTTTTCCCTCTGCATCCCAAAACATGTAAATTTTTATTGATTTCCACTTGTATTCCATTCGGCGCCATCGCTTTGGAATTTTTATTGCCACTCCGGGCGTGTAATAAACGCCGAGCTTTGCAATTTCTCACTCGGCCCGCAGTGAGTGGCTCAATCGTCAAAAATTCCCGACAGCTTTATGGCTAGCTCAGTTCCCACACACAGGACAGAAATAGCCAGGTCATTAATTTAAAAAAGTATTGTATTGGAGCGGTTCGTTCGACAAATCAATAGATAACACAAAAAGTCAACAAATAGGGCAGCTAAAAGCTATGGCACTTCCTAGTGGCGGTAACGCAGGCGACGCAGCACCGACGAGGGCAGGTACGAGTTCTCGGGGATCTGGGCGGTGGCCTGACGCACTGGGCCAGCGGAGGCGAAGTTCAGGGCATTGGCGACTCCACCGTTGATAGCCTGGCTGGATCCTCCCAACTGGTCGTACTGCGACTGGATGGCGCGCTGGGCGTTGGCAGCATCCTCGGGAGTGCGGTACTTGACGAAGTGCACCTCGGGCTTGTTGTTGGAGTTGCTGCGGATGGCGTTCAGTTTCTGGGCCAGATCTCCAATGTCAGCCTGCTTGTTCAGGACATAGATGGCGGTCTCCTGCTGGGCAGCCTGCTTGGCGAGGGCAAGGGCGGCGTTCTCCAGACCACGGTTCTCAGGTCCCTTGATGAAGACGACACGCAGACCCTTGTTCACGGAGCTGGCAACGCGTTCCAAAGCCTGGGGCTCATCGAAGTCCTCCTCGTTGGCGGTGTAGGTGAAGAACTCCTTCTGGAGCTCAGCAGCGGGTGCGGGGGCATTGTAGGAGACGGGGGCGCTCAGTCCAGCGGATCCCAGACCAGATCCCAAGCCAGAGGAGCCCAGGCCAGATCCAAGACCAGAGGATCCCAATCCAGATCCAAGACCGGAGGAACCCAGTCCGGAGGATCCCAGATCGATGGAGCCACCGCCAAGACCGCCAAAGCCGCCGTCCAAGCTGCCGAAGTTGCTGCCGCCTCCCAGGCCGAGGGATCCACTGCCTCCTCCCAGATCCGAGGATCCACTGCCGCCTCCCAGGCCCAAGGATCCACCGCCGCCTCCCAGGCTGAGGGATCCGCTGCCAGGAGCGAAGGACAGTCCAGAGCTGGAGTGGCCCACGGGCTTGTAGTTGTAGCCGAGCTTGTCGGCGGAGGCGATGGCCACGAGGCACAGGACGACAAAGGCGCGCATCTTGCTGTTAACTGATTGCTGTTCTAGTTGGAGCTCCGGAGTCGGAAGTCAGAATGATGTCGAGCTGAGCCGCCGGGCCATTTATATGGCCTGGTCGACACGGCAGGGGCGTCAATCAGAACAGGCGAATGACAGCGTGCTGGAGATCGCGATAAGGTTCGCATTGTCTGTGGGCCTAACCTGTTTTTCTGTTTTTCTTTTTCCACTTGGCGGCTTTGGACCGAGCTCGATTTGGTCTAGACCTATTGGCAGAAGCTGAAGCAAAAGCAGAAGCTGTGGCGTTGGCGGCGGCGTTGATTAAAATTTGATGAACTTGCAGCTTACGGAAAAACAAAATTTTTATGTAAATCAGGCGACAAAGGGCTGGGCGGTAGCGGCTCCAAGCTCCAAATTGTCTGACTATGCAGTAGCCGCATTCTTTTGTTCGCCCATTTTGTTATGCAAATCAAGCTGGGGATGATTGAAAGTAAGACTCTGGCCCTCCGCTTTTGGGCTAATTTCCCAGCTTAATAATTTTAAATTGCCCGCCCCAATGGATTTTCGGCATTTGACCATTGTCGTCTGTCGTCCGATGTCTCGTGCAATTTGTCAAACCGAGTGCCATCTCAATTTCGAACCGCGAAGTGCGTAGGTAGGCATGGGCAGCCAAGTAGCCGATAAGCCATATGTTATACACCAGATTATACAGATTATCACGCACCAGATTATTCAAAGCGATGGCGGAGAAAACATCTTAGGTTTCCGCTCATTTGCAATTTTCACAAACAGCTTAGTCGGACGGACTCATAATTCAACGCAAGTCAAACTTGTTTGCCAGCCACCGAGTGCGAAAATTTTGTAGCTCGAAAATTTTATTCTGGCCGATAATATGCCTAGGAATGTTGGCCGCAAAGATCCGCCAGCCAAGTTAAGAATTTACATTTTAAAACAATTTTATTGTGTCTTCAAATCTAAACAATAGCACAGGAATGTCGGGAATGAGCTTCCACACTACTCGGTAGTATTTTTAATCCTCAAAAACAATATATATCATTATTATACAATTTATATCAATAGCACTCAAAAAGAGTAAAAACAAATTACAAATTTATACATATTATCAAACAAATTTATTTCGTATTAAAATCTCAACAATAACAAAGGAATGTCCAATGACAGGAACTTAGAAACGCAGGCGGCGCAGGATGTTGGCGGGCAAGTAGGAGCTACCGGGGGTGGCAGGTGG
Organism: Drosophila simulans; assembly: GCF_016746395.2. Classification (NCBI taxonomy): domain Eukaryota; kingdom Metazoa; phylum Arthropoda; class Insecta; order Diptera; family Drosophilidae; genus Drosophila; species Drosophila simulans. Next base: position 22,829,589 of record NC_052523.2, on the reverse strand, counting down.
CACATACGAGGAGATGGGGGCAGTAGCCTCGGGCTGGGAGGCGGGCAGGAACTGGGCGGGCGCTTGGCTGCTGGCAGCCTGGACAGGAGCGGGCTGGGAGGCGAAGTTCAGGGTGGAGGCCACTCCACCATCTTGAGCTTGCGAAGATCCTCCCAACTGATCGTACTGACCCTGAATGGCACGCTGTGCGTTGGCAGCATCCTCAGGAGTCCTGTACTTCACGAAGTGCACCTCGGGCTTGTTGTTGTTGTTGTTGCGGATGGAGTTCAGCTTGTTGGCCAGATCACCGATATCAGCCTGCTTGTTCAGGACATAGATGGCGGTCTCCTGTTGGGCAGCTTGCTTGGCCAGAGCCAGAGCGGCATCCTCAAGTCCGCGGTTCTCGGGTCCCTTGATGAAGACAACGCGGAGTCCCTTGTTCACGGCGTTGGCAACACGGTCGGAGGCAGCTGGGTCGTAGAAGTCACCCTCATCGGCGGTGTAGGTGAAGAACTCCTTCTCGAGTTGGGCCTGAGGAGCGGCGTAGTTGGGGGCAGCAGCGGATTGGGATCCTTCCAGGGCATCAGCAATGGATGAGGGACCGGGGGCAAAGGATGCGCTGGGTGCAGGCGCGAATGCGGGTGCATCGTTGCTGGCCGATCCAGATGGCTGGAAGCTCAATCCGGAGGGAGAGTGGGCCACCGGTTGGTAATTGTAGCCCAGTTTATCGGCTCTGGCCAAAACGGCGAGGCACAGGCAAAGAACTACGGAGAACTGACGCATGTTGAGCGGGTGAGGTGGCTGTGGGATTTGATGATGGTGTGAGATGGTTCTTTTGCTTTTATGCAGATGAAAGCCACTGCTATGCAAAACGCTCTGCATAAAGCGGTCTAATTACGGTCTAAGCCAACTAGATCAGGCAGTTCCAGTACCGGTACCACCCCGCTAAAATATGCAAGCGAAGCGGGTGGCTGCACCATGAGGTCAACTTAGAAACTCAGAAGGAAGAGGTACGGGCCATGTATGAGCCGAAGCTGGCGCCATAAAATTCATATTAAATTCAATATGCTGCCTTAATCAATAATTCGCGTATTCTTCGGCGCCGCTTTTGGCCAGTGCTGTGGGCCAACCTTGCCGTTTTGGTATTTTCATGTAGCTTTATCGTTGAAATCAATAAAATCTGGCTATAAAAAGCCGCGGACAGAGCATCAAGAGTATCGTAAACCCCATTTGGGGCTATTTAGATGGATGCCTTGTTACTCATGTATGTGCATGTGTATCAGAAATCCAAACCCATTCCCAGTTCGCCCGGGATGAGAAGTGTCACCTTAATCGGCCGGAGAGCAAACAAAACGTTTGACAGGCCGTTTCACATGCAAATGAGGCGCGCCTAGTCGCGTTACCGCTGCCAAAAATAAATATTTTAACGATTCGCCAAATTATTATTGCCTTATTCAGCGGCTTTGTCTTGTCGTCTTGGTCGTTGTGTTTAGCTGCTTTATGCAAATGTTGCGGGTGGAGGCGACCTTCCATCCGCCGGAAGTGAAGAATCGAACTCATCGCTAAATATAGCCGCCATCTTTACTTAATATATATACATGATTTTTGATCGCCTAGGCCGGTTGCCAATTAAAAACTGCACCACTGCGCCTTGTCAGCGCCAAATCAGATAATGCGATAATTGGTCTCTTAATAAATTACTTGGCGCCATCTGATTTGGCAATCCGAGTCGGACTATGAACCTCCTCACTGGCCAATTCTGGTTAGCTCCTAATTTGCATGCCGCTTTCCGCAGAGCCAGTAAAAACAAAGCCATGCAAATATTTGCAACCGCAGCAGCAGTGTGACGAATCATAAAATTATATTATAAATTTAACATTTTAATCTCTTATTTATGCATTTTTGAGGCAAATTTGAACTGTTCATAATTCATATCGCACCATACTGCAGCCGAAGAACTGAATATTGCACCTATAAAAGACAAAATGTCGACTCGATAAGTCAGTAACCAATCACCTCTTCCATCCAAACAAACAGTCAAAATGCGTTCCTTCGTCGTCCTTTGCTTTATTGCCTTGGCCACGGCCGATAAACTAGGCTACAATTACCAACCGGTAGCCCACTCTCCCTCCGGATTGAGCTTCCAGCCATCGGGATCGGCCAGCAGCGATGCACCCGCATTCGCGCCTGCACCCAGCGCATCCTTTGCCCCCGGTCCCTCCTCCATTGCTGATGCCCTGGAAGGATCCCAATCCGCTGCTGCCCCCAACTACGCCGCTCCTCAGGCCCAACTCGAGAAGGAGTTCTTCACCTACACCGCCGACGAGGGTGACTTCTACGATCCAGCTGCCTCCGACCGTGTTGCCAACGCCGTGAACAAGGGACTCCGCGTTGTCTTCATCAAGGGACCCGAGAACCGTGGTCTGGAGGATGCCGCTCTGGCTCTGGCCAAGCAGGCTGCCCAGCAGGAGACCGCCATCTATGTCCTGAACAAGCAGGCTGATATCGGTGATCTGGCCAACAAGCTGAACTCCATCCGCAACAACAACAACAACAAGCCCGAGGTGCACTTCGTCAAGTACCGCACTCCCGAGGATGCTGCCAACGCACAGCGTGCCATTCAGGGTCAGTACGATCAATTGGGAGGATCTTCGCAAGCCCAAGATGGTGGTGTGGCCTCCACCCTGAACTTCGCCTCCCAATCGGCTCCCCGCGAAAGCACCGCTGCCAGTGCTCCAGGACCAAGCTACCTGCCCGCCAACATCTTCCGTCGCTTCCGTCTTTAAGTGCCATATACATGATGTTGATTTGTTGCCTAGTTAGTTATGCTTTATTCCATAAATAAAACGAAAAATTGTTGAAATCTGATTTGATTTATGTGATTGATTTTGTAAACAGAACGCTTAAGACGGAACAAATACAATCCAAAGCAAATACAATCCAAAATTATTGAACACTGAATGAAAATTGTAGTACTGATAGTATTTCAAAAGAAAAATATTATGGCTTTTATGAAAAAGACTTAAATGATTATGTTATGTACGTCATGCATTTAAATTCACTTAAAATCCAACTTAAAAAAAAATTATAATTTTCAAAAGTGAGGAAGGTAAAATTCATTTGCTTAGCTTAAGATGACAAAACATTATCAAACGATTATTTTGTATGGTTTACAGAAAAGTATCAGCACATTTTTGATGATGATATCCTTCTATCCAAACAAAGCATTTTTTATATACATGATTTTAGACAACGATTTTTTGTCCGCTATTCTCCTCCTCTAATATGAAATTTTAAACTGACTGGACCCAAATTTTCTGGCTCTTATATAGGGGACTTGTATGGAATTCCCAGGCTATTTAAAACAGGTTTGCCCAGAGTTCAAAGCAAGCTTCCGACATTCTTCTTGACTTTGAACCTCAAACTAAAAAGTCGCTTCAAATTCTAGACCCACTTTCGATAGCCAAAAAAAAAGCGACAAACAGAAAGCAACAACAAACCATTAACTATCAATGGAGTTCGCATAGATTAAGCTTTTATCGTTTCGTAGGCGGAACTCAAAGAATGCATCACATTGTGTTCGACTTTAACGATCATCAGAACATTTTTAGACGGGCTCTGACTTTTTTTGGAAACGGGTTTGATAGTTTTGCAGCATTTTCCCCAATCGAATTCCGGGCAGTTTTGGCCCGGTCAAGAATAGATCGCGGCGCCATGAACCGGTCGAGAATTTGACTTTTGCAATTGGGCAGAAAGTCGGGGGTCGCCGACTGGATGGATTGGCGAGAATTTTAGGATAGTTTTGCATAATCATTTCATAAGCGCACCGCTTTGCATAAAAAACTAGTTGAGTTATGTAGCAACCCGACGGGAATGGTGTCGGTTATAGTTCTAAGTCGGTTCTAACTACGCCAGATGGGTATATAAGCTGCTCACCTCAGTCTCAGGATTCAGTCTTGGCCTTTGCCTGTTCAGCACACCCAGCCTACAAAACCAAACCTTCACCATGCGTTTCCTCATCGCTTTCTGCCTGATTGGTGCCGCCTGCGCCCAGTACAACTACGGAGCTGGATTTACCGGAGCCGCCTCCGATAATGTTCCCAGCTACTCCGGAAGCGGTGTTGGCGACTCCTACGATGGTGCCGCCAGCAGCCCGGACTACTCGGTCTCCAGCGAACTGAACAAGGAGTACTACACCTTCGAGGCTGACGAGAGCCAGTTCGAGGATCCTCTGGCCGCCCAGAAGATCGCCGGCTCCGTGAACAAGGGACTCCGCGTGGTCTTCATCAAGGGACCCGAGAACCGTGGCCTGGAGAACGCTGCTCTGGCCCTCGCCAAGCAGGCTGCCGAGCAGAGGACCGCCATCTATGTCCTGAACAAGCAGACCGACATTGGAGATCTGGCCCAGAAATTCAATGCCGCCCGCCAGAACTCCAACCAGCGTCCTGAGGTACACTTCGTCAAGTACAGGACTCCCGAGGATGCGGCCAATGCCCAGCGTGCCATCCAGTCGCAGTACGATAACCTCGGAGGATCCAGCCAGAACATCAACGGAGGAGTTGCCAACGCCATCAACTTCGCCTCCGCTGCCCCCGTGGTTCCCGCTCGTCGTGGCCCCAACTACTCCCCACCAGCCGCCGCCACGAGCAACTCCTACCTGCCCGCTAACATCCTGCGTCGCCTGCGCATCCGTTAAGGACCGAATGGAAAGTGACAGTTGTTAAATGTGTTGTAGAAATGTAATTGAATAAAAAACGAAAATCGATAAAAACCAATACGCTTAGATTTATATATTTGACTTTAATCTAGATCTTCCAAGTTTCTGACTTTGTCAGCGGCTCTTGCAATTTGTTTGTTTTTTAATAGCTTTTCCTTATAATAACATTTATGCAAAGCTGAATTGCTCTGCGAGCCCGAACAAAAGCCGTTCGCTGCCTACTTTGTAGGCGGACAAAACATTTAGCAGCATCAGCGCTTTGTCTTCGAGAAACTGCGCCGCCAGCTTCGAAGTTGGGTTAGTATATATAGTTACCGCCGCCGTGGTCATAGGCAGAAGCAATTTGTGCTCCGAACCAAGAGAACCTCAAACCCAAACTAAAGATGCGCGCCTTCATCGTAAGTGGTTTAGCCAGGACTTCCGCTGAATTCAGAACTAACGGATAACCCTTGAATCCTGTAGGTAATGTGCCTGGTGGCAGTCACCTGCGCCGATAAGCTCGGCTACAACTACCAGCCCGTGGGCCACTCCAGCTCCGGACTGTCCTTCGCTCCTGGAAGTGGCAGCATTGGAGGTGGTTCCATTGGAGGTGGTTCCATTGGAGGAGGATCCATTGGAGGAGGATCCATTGGAGGAGGACTCATTGGCGGCGGCTCTATCGGAGGTGGAAGCATCGGAGGCGGTTCCATTGGAGGTGGTTCCCTTGGTGGTTCCATCGGTGGTGGCTCCATCGATTCTGGTCTTGGCGGTCTTGGTGGATTCGGTGGTCTAGGAGGTGGCGATGCTCTGGCCGCTCCAGTTTCCTACAACGCCCCCGCTCCCGCTGCTGAGCTCCAGAAGGAGTTCTTCACATACTCCGCCAACGAGCAGGACTTTGATGAGCCCCAGGAACTGGAGCGTGTTGCTGGATCCGTGAACAAGGGACTCCGCGTTGTCTTCATCAAGGGACCCGAGAACCGTGGTCTGGAGAACGCTGCCCTTGCCCTCGCCAAGCAGGCTGCCCAGCAGGAGACCGCCATCTACGTCCTGAACAAGCAGGCTGATATTGGAGATCTTGCCCAGAAACTGAACGCCATCCGCAACAACAACAACAACAAGCCCGAGGTGCACTTCGTCAAATACCGCACTCCCGAGGATGCTGCCAACGCCCAGCGAGCCATCCAGTCGCAGTACGACCAATTGGGAGGATCCTCTCAGGCCCACAACGGTGGTGTGGCCCCCGCCCTGAACTTCGCCTCCGCTGGACCCGTCCAGAAGGTTAATGCTCAGATCCCTGAGAACGCTTACCTGCCCACTTCCATCTTCCGTCGTCGTTTGTAAATATTTTAACGACTTCGAGATGAAGGCGTTGACTGTTCTTGTTAAATCTTATTGTTGAAATCTATTGATAATTAATATACAAAAATCTGAATCCAAAAATTCTATATTTTTTCTTGGATGGTGGTGAAGTAAACAATAGTGTATACTTTCTGATAACAACACCAGTGGAGTTACAAGTTGGGATTTTAGAAAAGTATTTAAGTCATTGGTGGGATTTTTTTACCTGTTTTTATTGCACAAAATATATGGTAATAATTTTTAATTTGAATTTATTCTTAAGGAGCTACAGCGCTATTAACTCAATATAGAGCAAAAGGCCCTTAACACTCATTTAGAATTTGGTAAGCTATATAACCCACGACAGCTTCCTGATGACCTTGACTTTTAATATTTGTCATAACAAAAATATTATCGTACCAATGACTTTAATTTAACTTCAAGCTCGAAGTACTGGAGGAGGAATAAATTAAAATATTTCCGCATATTTTAAATGTAGGCTAAATGTATTTACGACATAAAACGTAAATTAAATATAAACATATCGTTTTCATCACTCTCAAGCTAAGTTTTTTATTTTATTAGTAATATATGCGAAAAAAAGAATCAATGAACTGGGGGCGGCATTTCAAACATCTCATTAGGCGACTTGCTAAATTTAGCGCTTGCATCATGTCCATAAATCAGAACTAAACAGATGTGTCGAAAACGATTATAAAGACTAAACGATTGTCATTCAGTCGGAAAAACCAAGTGCAGATGTCCTACATAAAACAAGCTTTTAGCCTTGCCGAAGAATTTGTCAAAAAAATGTATTTTATATAATACTCGTACCTAATTATGACCCATCTGCATGATAAACTCATTCCGACGTGCTCGCGACATATTAATTTTATAATTTAATATGAATTCTTGTAAACTATTGGACGAAACTCGAAATATTTGAATAACCCACGACGGCCAGACTCTGCCCATTGAAACGCAACCAAAAAATTCCACACCGAACATTAAAAAAACCGAGGAAGCAAAAACCTTTGTAGGCGGCAAAACACAGTGGCTTCAAAGAAATCTCCGTGCAGCAGACGCCGCGGCGGTATCTTTGTCTTTATCAGCCTCCAAGATGGATTTGTATAAATAATAAAGATCGCTCCTAGCCAGAGACACAAGCAACTCATACCTCAAAGCAAAAGAACCAGCAATCCGCTCAAGATGCGCGCATTCATTGTAAGTAGCGCGGTTAAGGATTCAAAGGATTATACGCCAGGATAACACTTCTCTCTTCATGTCTCCAGGTCCTGTGTTTGGTGGCAGTCACCTGCGCCGATAAGCTCGGCTACAACTACCAGCCCGTGGGCCACTCCAGCTCTGGACTGTCCTTCGCTCCTGGCAGCGGCTCTTTCAGTGGTGGATCCATTGGAGGAGGCTCCATCGGAGGAGGTTCAATTGGAGGAGGCTCTATTGGAGGAGGCCTCATTGGTGGTGGCTCTATCGGAGGAGGAAGCATCGGAGGTGGATCCCTTGGTGGTTCCATCGGTGGTGGCTCCATCGATTCTGGTCTTGGCGGTCTTGGTGGACTCGGTGGTCTAGGAGGTGGCGACGCTCTGGCCGCTCCAGTCTCCTACAACGCACCCGCACCCTCTGCTGAACTCGAGAAGGAATTCTTCACCTTCACCGCCAACGAACAGGACTTCGATGAGCCCCAGGAACTGGAGCGTGTTGCTGGATCCGTGAACAAGGGACTGCGCGTTGTCTTCATCAAGGGACCCGAGAACCGTGGTCTGGAGAACGCCGCCCTTGCCCTCGCCAAGCAGGCTGCCCAGCAGGAGACCGCCATCTATGTCCTGAACAAGCAGGCTGATATTGGAGATCTTGCCCAGAAACTGAACGCCATCCGCAACAACAACAACAACAAGCCCGAGGTGCACTTCGTCAAGTACCGCACTCCCGAGGATGCTGCCAACGCCCAGCGCGCCATCCAGGGTCAGTACGACCAGCTGGGAGGCTCCTCTCAGGCTCATGATGGTGGTGTTGCCCCCGCCCTGAACTTCGCCTCCGCTGGTCCCGTCCAGAAGGCCAACGCCCAGATCCCCGAGAACGCCTACCTGCCCACTTCGGTGTTCCGTCGTCTGCGTTTCTAGGAAGGCTACGTCTTGGACCCCATTAACTTAAGCAAATCTCGACTGAAGAACTCATTCTTCCTGTTACACGTTGTTGACTAATGCATAATTACACCAATAAATTTGAAATTTAAATACGAAAATTCAAACAAAGGTCTGCCTTATGTGTTTTATAGAGTGACATTTTTATTGCGGCTTGGCCATAGTAGCTAATGGTGCATTAAGTCCGCCTTGTTTGGCTTGATTGTTTGCGGATGGGTTAAGTATAAAAAGTGCCCTTCAAACTATAAATATCTCGAATTGACGACATCAAGATAAGGAAGGCAGTTCGGAGCAGGTTTCCTTTATGAGTTTAACCCCTCGTCGAATCATATTCACCGAGACTTTCCATACAAATCGATGGACTAATTGTCTGACATAGCCAACTCGCATGCCGCCAAATTAATCGACTACAAGATTAGATCCACCCACTTGGCCAGCGGGAAGCATTAATACCGGACTCCCGGCCAACGAGGGACTGGTTCTTTCCCGCCGACAGCTCAAGGTCGCGGAGATGCCAACAACTGTTAGATGACCTGGTTTCCGAGGTCCGTCGTGTGTCACGTACAATTAGAAAGGAATCTCAAGTGCAACCCACATACGAAGGCAATGAAGATTTATGCCCAATCGAAACCTGATTAGCCATAAAAACAAAGTCTAATCATTAATTTTATTAAGCTGACGATCACTTTTTTGTTGAAATCATTAACAAATAAGCGGTTCTGTATACATATTCAAGCAAATATAACAAAACAATCCGATTGAAACAGCCAAGAGATCGGTTATTTTTCTTTTGTTTGTGCATAAATTATAAGCCAATTATGGGTGAATCACGATAGTTCGGAAAACGACTGGACTCGCAATCGGATCTTAGCTCGGACTTGGACTCCGATTCGGAATCTCATCTCAGTCGGCGGCACGATTGAAGCTGTCTTTTGCTCAAAACAATGTGTTAAATGTGTTAAGAGCGAAATTATGTTAGCAGATTAACAGCATTCCGAAAACCCGATGGCCAATAGCCACTGGCCATTCGCGAGTCACGATTCGTGAGCGGAGATCGATGATCGCCGTGTTCCGCCAGAGGGACCCCAAAGCGACTAGACGGCTCAATTGACTAGATTTTCTAGTCTAATTTTAAACGTCGTCGCGTTGGCGGTATAAAAGGTAGATAATGAATGCTATATTATTCATTCGTCTAGAACATCTCGTAGGCATCGGGTCAATATGCGTGCCCTCATTATTCTAAGCATTGTGGCAGCGGCAAGTGCCGGTAGCTTGTCCGGATATAATTACGGACAAGGTGCGACAACCAGTATTGGGGGTCGTGGTGTATCCCAAGTCCCTGCACTGGCGGGACCAGTTAGCTATAGTGCCGCTCCCCAGGCCTCAGTTCACAAGGAGTTCTACAGCTTCTATGCCAACGATGACGACTTCGAGGATAAGGGTGCTCTGCAGAGGGCTCTTGCCTCGGTCAAGAAGAACATTCGCGTGATCTTCATCAAGTCGCCGGAGAACCGTGGCTACGAGAATGCCGTTTTGGCCCTGGCTAAACAGGCTGCCCAGCAGCAGACTGCCATATATGTGCTGCACAAACAGACTGATATCAACGAGCTGGCCCAGAAATTCAATGCCGTGCGCCAGAATGCCAACAAGAAGCCCGAGGTGCACTTCGTCAAGTACAGGACACCTGAGGATGCTGCTAATGCCCAGCGGGCCATCCAATCGCAGTACGATCAACTCGGCGGCTCCAGCCAGTCCATCAACGGTGGCGTGGCTAATGCCATCAACTTTGCATCCCAGGGAGCTGCTCCAGCACGCGTTACTCCTCAACAAGTGCCCCAGAGCAACTACCTACCCGCCAACATCCTGAGCCGCCTACGTCATTAGAAAATTGATTGTTAAACGTTGTTTTCGAATAAAAGTTATCTAATTTGGTTATGTAAATTATGCTATTTTCATTGGGTTAATTCCTTTAAAAAGTGGCGAAGTCAACCTAAGTATGCAACAGTTTTTGATAAATCAAAATAAATGTTATACGTATTTATAAAAACAGAAAGAAAATAAGAAAGGAAAATAATAAGTCAAAACCCAAGATCTCAGCAGTCATAAACTGGTATTAAATTTTTAAATATGTTTAAGAATAAACTAGTTCCTAAGAAATATATAAGTGCTTCAACTTATGTGCGCTTTCAAAGTTTGCAAGAAAAATATTTCGCGGAAAATAAATCCGAACTTGCGAAGTTTCGTTTCCAATGAACTCAGCCTGCAAAGTTTTGGGTTTTTACAAACGCACTACAACATGTCAAATTGGTTTTAAAATTTAAGAATTGAATTTATTTAAGCATTAGTCAACAAAAACTACGATTTAATATCAGTCAAAAATCGCTGGCGTTTTCGATTCCGAAAGGAGTGAAACGAGCGACTTAGACGCGACGGAAGACCGAAGATGGCAGGTAGGAGTTGTCGGGGCTCTGGGCGGCGGCCTGACGCACTGGAGCGGCGGAGGCGAAGTTCAGGACGGGGGCAACACCGCCGTTGTGGGCCTGAGAGGATCCTCCCAGCTGGTCGTACTGACCCTGGATGGCGCGCTGGGCGTTGGCAGCGTCCTCGGGAGTGCGGTACTTGACGAAGTGCACCTCGGGCTTGTTGTTGTTGTTGCTGCGGATGGCGTTCAGCTTGTTGGCCAGATCTCCAATATCGGCCTGCTTGTTCAGGACATAGATGGCGGTCTCCTGCTGGGCAGCCTGCTTGGCAAGGGCAAGGGCGGCGTTCTCCAGACCACGGTTCTCGGGTCCCTTGATGAAGACAACGCGCAGGGCCTTGTTTAGGGCAGAGGACACACGCTCAAGCTGCTGGGGCTCATCGAAGTCCTGCTCGTTGGCGGTGAAGGTGAAGAACTCCTTCTCCAGCTCGGCGGCGGGGGCAGGGGCGTTGTAGGAGACGGGGGCACTGAGGGCGTCACCACCACCAATGCTTCCAATGCTTCCACCACCAATGCTGCTCAGACCACCCAGACCGGCACCGCTTCCGATGCTGCCACCAATCGAGCCACCACCAATGGATCCTCCGATGAGGCCTCCTCCGATGCTGCCGCCTCCGATGCTGCCTCCTCCGATGGAGCCACCTCCAATGCTGCCACTGCCAGGAGCGAAGGACAGTCCGGAGCTGGAGTGTCCCACGGGCTGGTAGTTGTAGCCGAGCTTATCGGCGCAGGCGACTGCCACCAAGCACATAACCTGGAGGTAAAGAAAACAGCATTGTAATCCTTGGTATCCTTTTGGAGTATTTAATCGGCGATCGAACGTATACTTACAATGAAGGCACGCATTTTGAATTTAGTTCTTTGACTTTGACCACTTGGTTGTGTCTGACGTTTGCATCACCGAAAGGTCCAATATTTATACGAAAACCAACGATCGGTGTCACTAGACTGCGCTCAAGTTCATGCAGACTTTACCATCGTTGTTTTTGTTGGCTCGAAGCATTTTTTGGTAACTTCTTCGGCAGCTTTTGTCTCTTGAAATGCTATCCACCTTCGAAAAACGAAGCTTGTGCGATAAAACAATGGCCAAGCCGACGTGAACAAAGCGCATCGATATCTTGCCGCCCTATTCTTGCAAATGCTGGCATCGACATTATGCTAATTCCACGATCCCTCAGTCCACGTCGTAGTACCATCATCGAAAATGTTCAGGCACAAGACCCTACCCGTCAAGTTGTAATCCAATAGAGCAGGCTCTCGGCAGAGGAAACGGTCAGAAAACGGCTGAAAACTCGTTTAGCAAAAGCCACTATAAATGGTCATGCTTTCAGTAAATGAAATGATTTTCTTCATATTTTGTATGCTAAAACATTTAGCGGAGCATCCAAACGAGTTCGAAAACGACTCGGTTTTTCTACACTTTTTAGTTGGTCCAGCCGCATATTTCTAGCTGGGAATTCCCAGCGATTATTGCGTCCCCCTTTGGTATTTGGAATATGGTATATGGTGTATGGTATCTGGGACTGGCTGCTCTAGGGTTTGGCCATTTGAAACCCAAACACTGGACTGTGGTAGGGTTGAAAAACAATAGATATGAAATGGGTAGAAATCAATTTTCGCCAGACTTTTTTGCGCATCCATTCATTCATCCATCTATACGACGGTCCATCTGTCCATTTGTCCGGAGCTCGTCGCTCGGCCATTTAACCTGTGGCAAAAACACGGCTTTGCAAAATAGAAGCCATAAAGTTAACAACCGTTGCGACCTTGAGGTTTTTTTACTGTTGACCAGCACCCGAAGCTATTCGGAATTCGGCGGTAATCAGCTGGCGCCAGGCGACCATTTAATCTGATCAGCGATTATCACGTTTTTCATCATGGTTTATTGATATCATAAAAATTATGGTTTTTTATTTTATTTCGGCAAAATGTTCGAGCAGAAGGGGGGTAGGGGCAGCAACCAATCCGCTGAAAACTGATTTGATTTGCATAATTTAGGAGAAATACCCAAGATCCATATTTAAGATAGACGAACCGATTTGCAAATCAATAGTGGCGAATGCCAATCGCGGTTATGACTAATATGTATACTGATTGATATCACGGATAACTATAGCGATGAGTAACCCAAAGATGGGGTCAGTGAGGAAATCCACTAAGACATCACAACCATGATATCACTTTTTGGACCGGACACACGCAAGTTCTATATGGTTCTATATGTAATGATGCTATATGATACCCCCATTCCACGCTGGCCAGAATCCAATCAAGATTCACATTCGAAGCAATAACCTAAAGTCAAAAACAATTTGTCTTGGCTTTGTGTGCGGCCCCACCTATTGCCCACTGCCAACTGTTGCGGATCGCCGATTGGCCAGCAGCATCTCAGCCAAGTTAGTCGCTGGTGGCAATGTCATATGCAAACTAATCAAATGTAAGCATAATAAAACAAACCAGCCACAATTTCAAGGTCTCGGGCGCCACACGCACATAAAAGATGCACGCAGCAGCGACATAAAAAGTGGTCGAAACGCGGGGAAAGAGTTTCCAGCTCGGAATCGAAGATAATAGCGGTCGGACGACGTTGGCGTATCAATAAATAAATAAAAAAAAGCGGCCCAGGCGGACCAAAAACATCTACGGGAGGGAATTTCTGGCACCACTTTATGTAAATGCCCTTTTGGGTCAATCGATCTATTTACAAAATCTGTCACTGTTTATTATTTTATCCATTATTTTTAGTCTTTCTCTCGTCGAGGCAACAAGACTGCCCCTATATTATTTTATTGCCATTGTACTGGCACCCACCAGAAAGTCGAAACGAATAAAATTGTGCATTTAATTTATTCGGCTATCACCTGGCTGGTGTCAAAACCGGGCGGTGCCTTTCAGGTGCAAAAATCCAATCAAATCTGTCGCCTCACCATAAATTGGAGCATTAGTAATTTCCTTAAATCATAAGCATTGTTTACGAACGACAAATTTGCCAGTTAAACCCCAGTTAAACGAGTTTGTTTGCTTCTAGCCTTTCTTTTGCAAAAAATGTTTGGAGCTGCCGGCTTTTAGAACTCTTTTACGAGCTGACCGTTTCTATTCTTCTCTACATACGAGTTTTGGTTGCCAAAATTATTTCCGCATGCCTGGCGACAAATAAAAAACAAAAAATTGTACCCAAAAAGCTGACTGGCTAGCCGCAAAATCGTTTCTCTGTGCAAAAGAAATATATGCAAATATATTAAATTTGATATGCAAATAGCCGATATCAATTATTGCAAGCGCAAAAACCCGAACCAAACCGAACCGAGCTGAAACTAAACTAAAGCTTATGCTAAAAAAAGCAATATTTTAAAAAACCTATCCGAGAGTGCTGAAAGGAATAAATCAAATCAAATTTCGCCGAGCTGGCCAATTTGTTTGGCAAATTGTGTTAGCGATAAAAATATTTTGTATTGACAATCAAACGGCAACGACGACAGATGCTGATTATTATTTTGCGTGTTTGTGTATTTTTTGCTTGCAACCAGCTAAATGGCCGAGATTAAATATTAAAAAGTATGCCATACAAGAGATTTCTGTTTGTGCACGTTAATCAGCCGAAAATGCGACAAGAAATCAACAATCGGATAAAATATAGAAAATATAATTTCTTTATTTCTACATAGATAGAGCAAAAACAGCGGCATATAAATTGGCGGCTTATTGCGCGATCCTTGGCACCCACAAGAAGGCCATAAATTATTTTCGAGGTCTCCTTAGTACGCATTTTGAGCAAAAACACACATTTTTGTCTGCCTTATAGTGCATATTGTCGTCGACGCTTGAGCTCTCCATTTTATTTTAATTGCAGGCCTGCCTTTGCCTAATGCCAGCTTAATGTCCCAGTTTTCAGGATACCGACTCTTTACGAGCAACAGCGCGGTCCCAGTGCAAATTGTCGTTTAATTTATTAAGCAGCGACTATGCCGGCATTTGATATAAATATGTGTGTGTGCAAAACACTAATTATAGATACAGACCACGCCCACAGTCAACCGGGCGCAGCCAACATGCATATATAGTAATTAGAAAATAAGAACACATAGGCTTAAATATAGCGCCCGTTCGCAACTCGCTGGTTGACATAAATTTGGGCCAACGCTGCGTATACGTAATGAAAGCAGTCTCACAATCAAGGCAACGGAATGAATCTCTTTAGTAGAATGCCTGGGGAAAATCAAGTATGGAGCGAGGCCAGCCAGCGACTTTTATTCGTTGAAGTTGTCCAAACTGGTTGACCCAACTATCACCTGGCTGACCTGGGCTTTCCCAGTCCCGTCTCGAAATTGATCGGCAACTTGAACTTGAAGATGTCGCCATGCCCATTTGCATTTCTAATGAAAACGTCACCAGAACTCGACCCTCTGCGGTGGTCGAGCATAAGGCTATGTCTTCGGACCGAGAGGGAATTAACATATTTACATAATACCTACTATGTAGGTGCACCCCGTTGAGTGGTTGTTGTGTGAAATATGCTCAGATGAGTGGGCTAGCGCTCTTGCTTAATTGAGGCAAACAATTTCTCATTTGGGATGGGAGTGCGGGGTGGTCATGTACCTAATGTTTTCTTGTTACTTGCCGGAGGCCAAGTACATTTTGGCAACTGTCTAATGTTTACACAGGACACAACGAGTGTTTGCCTGCTGACAACAATTGGGATTTTTAGCATGCTCGCACTCGAGTTGTTAAATATTTTTGCAAGTAATTTCATCAGCTCGTTGGGAATTTGATTTTATGGCATGCTTGACTTAAACGAAGGGCTAAGTGCGTATACTTGATATGCTTTAAGAACGGCTGTAGCTTTGACTTTCGCTTTCACTTCGCCAGGGGCTGTCATATTGGATATTCCTGGGCGCCACTCGACATCCTCCGTGCCCCGCCCACCATTCAGTGAAGCCGCCCCTTTATGCGCTGCACATGACAATGAGCAGGAATCGTGGCCCATGCTGGGATATCGCCCATTGCCCGCACTTGTCACGTCCGAGTCAATGGGCATGGGCTTCGGGATTGGGAACTGGGCGGGGTCCCGGGTCAGAGGTCGGGGACTGGCGGTAGGGGGTTACCGCTGTTCCGAGACCGGGGAGCGCGTTAAGTGATGCCGTGTTGTTCCGTTAAAAGTGACTTTAGCACGTGTGCCGTCCACGTCAGATCAGCATCAGCATCGGAATCAGCATCCGCAGCGAACCAACTTTGCGAAAGTACGATGGCGGCGGAGGAACTAGCAAACGATCTAATAACAATTCCTGGAACGTCCTGGCTCTTGTACGTACGTATGTATGTATACAGTTGGTGGCCTTTCAAGACGATGTTGCGTGGTTTAATCAATCAGCAAACTAGTTGCACGTGCTCGCAGGACTCGAATGTCCTTAAAGCAGCTGCTACAGGGAATGGGCACTTTCAGCCTAGCCGCCGTGTAATTTATGAACTTGGTCAGGCTTATTATTGAAAAATTCATAAATTATAAGCCAAGGTTATCATGTTTGACAAACATTGGATGGCCTTCGTTCGGCGCGTACGTGAGCAGGTGACAGATCTATCAGACCCGCTGACATGCAAACTTTTGGGCGGCAAGTGAGGGTGATGGAAAAGAAATGGGAATACATTCATATCCCGTCCAACTCAGATACCATTTCTCCCCATCAATAAGCTTCGCATTTGTTTTGCCTTCACCACCGCGCGCGTCACGTTTCAAATTTATTACACACAGAAATTCTTCAATTTGGCGAACGCCTGTCAACTTCAGCCAATTTCAGTGGCGTTGGCTTATTTTGCGGAATGATTTCCAGCAGGTCGAAGCGGAACTATTTAATTATCCCACCGGCATATCGACTGCCTGAGGATTTCGGTGGAAATAGACTTTGTTTTCGTTCCATTCGGCGGATCCAAAATGGTGCTGCGATGGAAAACCTAGGCCTAATCTGGCCAGCAATAAGCCGCGCTGAACAAACAACCACCAAAATGTCACTTGGCAGTCTGATTGCGAAACAAATAAAAGTGGCAGAATGGATGTGCCAAGGCTGGTGGGAAGGTGTCGGATTCTGGATTTCGGATTTGGCCAACAGCAGGCCGTGACTGACGCTTATCAATATTTGCACAATAACGAGGCGAAAATTTTTTTCGCCCAGCTTACTGAAAGGCAAATAAGAAATTTCAAAGTAATCAAAAACTCATTGTGCTGCCATCTCGCTCTAGGTCCACTCCAGCTGTCTCTATCTCGCTCTCTCTCTCTCTCTCTTTCTCTCTTTCTTTTTCTTTCTCGGCCACTTTCCCCCGATTTTTGGGATGGCAACTATATTTTTATGGCCATGCTTTGGTTATTGCAAATTGCAAAAGCAAAACGCCTTCGCACACATTGCCACTTAGCCCGGCATTCAATTGCCGTTAAGCGACCCAGCAGCAATACACTGAGCGAAAATATTCTAAGACGTGCTCTCAACAAGGATACGCTTTAAATTTTTAAGCTTTCTTAAGCTGTGAAAAAGTATGCTAAGTTACTTAGCGATGGAAGAAGTTGGTCACCCTTTCAATTGATAGCTTCTTGAAGATTGTTAGTCATTTTTTTCGGTGCAACCGCAGTAACAACGGCGGTGGCAACAATAATAACAGGCTTCTAAACACGCTCCACAATTTCGCCACGCCTCGCAAAGTTTTTAAAGAAATTTTTTGTGCGGCAAGACGTTTTTATGTTTATAGTGTCCGCCCCACCATTGACACTTGTTATGTGAGTGTGGCCTGGATGGCATTCTGTGTTCTGTATACTGTACTTTGTATTCGACGTTCGCGCACTGTGTTCGTTCGCTTTGTTCGCCTTTATATTTATTTATATGAAAAGTTTGGCTAGCAATTTGCGAGTACATAAAAGAAATTTGTTTTACGCTCAGCTATTTTGTAAAATTGCCACTTAAGCTTAAAGCGCCAGCTCTTCACATTCTACGTGACTCTAATGCGACCGCGAGAGTTTAATAAGCAGTTAAAAAAAGTGTTGCCCGCTCGTAGGCGCTTCCGCTTGTCAGCCGCCAGATAAACGCTGCAAAATTTATTACAAACTCCCCGAATTGCAGCTGTGATTGTACCCAAATGGTTGTCATTTGGCTTTGATGGGTCTCTTCTGGCCGGGCCGATAAGCAAGGTCTCCCAGAGATTGGCACATGGTAATGACTTTATTAATGCGCAGACAGGCGACGACGACCATTCTAGGCATGATTAATTTCGCCGTAGCAGCGGCAGTGTGCCCTGGGGGCGAAATAATGACACATTGCTGGCTGGGATTGGGACAACAATTCACTTTACTCCAGCAGTCTATGTGTGGTTTTCGCCTTCGTTGCGCGTTCGGCAAATATAAATTTATTGATCCAAGCAATTATCGTTAATTGGGTAAATAAACAGTATTTCAACGGCGCTGCTCCTGGACACACACGTAGCAAAGGGCACTCGGGTGAGTGGATGTCATTGTCCTGGCTGGGCAGGCAAAAGGACGGAAACGAGAAACAAAAACACGGAAGGTATCATTAAGTTCAGCCTGACGTGAAATTCAACTCCGCAGTGGCTTAAAGTTGCGCAGCAAGAGCGACAAAGCCAACTACGAGCTGGCCGTAAGAGCACTAAATCAAAACTGCAAGTGGAGACTACTGCTACTGCACAGTGGGCCAGCTGAAGGACGACGGAGCGAACAGTGTGGAAGGACTTGAAATGTCCCGGCTTCTCCACTCAAGTTACACAGACACATTGATGTATTTTATGTGCGTGCCGGGCCGAACAAGACAAACTGAGACGTGAAGAGAAATTACAACTACAAGTCGGCGTAATTTATATGCAGACATGGCCAGCACATTGTGAGACACAGCAGCAGGACCACTGCCCCGCCGGCCAAAGGACTCGCCCGGCAGGACTTACAGTACGAGCATCCCCGAAGCAGCCGAAAAATCGAAGCAAAGTGCTCTCGAAAATAATGTAGCGAAAATGCCACACAGCCAAAAAAAACTGAAGAAGACATACACACACAGCTTAAAACAACAAGGCCAATTTGAATATTCCGAATTGCCTCTTCTTTGGCAGTCCATAAATGTCATATTGATTTTTGATCGAAACACAATGGTCGTGAAAATAAGAGAAGCTGTGTGGCATTTTTAAACTTGTTTTGCTGCGAAATGGATAATAATATTTATATCCAATATGGCTATCAATATATAATGTGTTTTCAAATGGATTTCCAAACCAGCGATTTGTGATATTAATTTTTTAAGTAAATAACTGCAAAGTTACTTACTATTTTACCAGATTATTTTTCCCGTGCA
The DNA here is from genome assembly GCF_016746395.2 of Drosophila simulans. Lineage (NCBI taxonomy): Eukaryota > Metazoa > Arthropoda > Insecta > Diptera > Drosophilidae > Drosophila > Drosophila simulans. The sequence goes on along the minus strand of NC_052523.2, from coordinate 22,810,605 downwards.
ATGCCAAGCCGAATCTAAGTTCCAATGTGAATCCCTATGCGATTTCGAGCAAGAATACGTGGATGTGGCATGAGAACTGGAGCTGAATGGGGAGTATGAATTCCACTTGCTGCTCTTAATGCAACGCAAAACTTTTGCGGTTGCTCAATTTAAAAAGTAAACAAAAAAGCTATGGCATGAATTTTTATGATATGCAAATGATGCCCCGCCTCCCATGTCCCATTTGACCACCACACCCACCGAATGCAAATGCTACCGCCCAAAAACAGGAAATATTTACCCTCGAAAATATTTGTGTGTGTGTGTGCATGCAAGAGCATAAAAGTCATGAAATGTCGGGCAAGAACTACAATTAAATGTTGATTAGACGCCGAGTGAGTGACCGCAATGGAATTCGACTGGCCACGCCCCGAACGTCACTTTGCAGTCTTTCGAATATTTCATTTGCCCGCTGCGCATCATCAATTTGCGATGACAGTTACCCCGCCCAAAGGACCTGTCAGCGGAGCAGGACGTGAGTTCGGTACATCCTTCTGTGGGCCCCCAGTGCAAATAAATGAAATCAGGAGTCGCTGCTCCAACGAGCTCCTTTGGCATGTGGGCGGCACAGCCCGCACAATCGCACTTCTCACTTGCGGTGCATAAAATAAAGACGCTGCGCGGCACATAAAGATTTTGCACCCACCTCCCTGGATTGTTTTACAACCGAAACGAGCAGAACCGAACCGAACCAACCACCCACCCACACAATCCGCTCGATAAAATTTACAATGTGCGTATTTACGGTGCGAAAATGCTGGCACATTCAGATATAGTATGGATTGAATTTACAATTCAGAGTAGGTCATTTGAGCGGCCCACTTGCCTGCAGGATGCGCCTCAATTGGCCGTTTTTGGGTGTGTCCTTGCGTAACGCCAACATTCCACGTCCTGCCTTTCGGACAGCTCCTAATTGCGAGAATTTATGAAATGCAATTTTTAGCCTCCACCCCAAAGTGCTAAGTCAGCTCGTATGCTGTTGCGAATATTTTGTGGTCCTGCACTGCAGACCTGTGCACGTGTATATCCTCCCGCAGGACACGTCAGCAGCAGCTGCAGTCCTGCAATTTTAAATAATTAAAAGCCAAGCTGGCTGGGTGCGAAACAAACCTCTGGAAATATCTGGCAGCCGGTGGCCTTGTGTGTAATCTGCCATCGGGTAAATGGATACGCCCACGCAACAATCTTTTCTACTCAAACAATCTCGACAAGGGAAACAAATGAATCTCATTTCCGACAAATTTGAGCTAAAAGATTTGCCAGAACGACGACAACGCCGACGACACTGGGAACTATGAAAATTGCTTAAGTTAAGTCCGCTGACAACTTATTTGTTGCCGTCGCATTTGCTGGTTTACGGCAAAGCCGCAACTAATTACAACAAAATTGTCATTAGTTTCAACTTGTCGGCGGCCGCAGAACGGACAAAGTTTTTGTTCATGTTTTGCCACTTAGTGGTTCTTGGATCCTGGTTCTGTCGCCTGTCGCCTGCCGCCAGCCCCATCGCCATTTTGCAGTCGTAATTTTTTTTTGCGCGCTTCCGTTTCCGTTCGCCATTGCCGCGTTCCCGTTACCGTTCCACTTGCCCCATCGACGCCATCGCCTTCGTTTTGGAACGCTGCCAGCGAAGCATGCACTTGACTTTTATTGGGCAGAGTGGGGGGACGAATGCAGAGATGCATTTATAGAGTCATTCCGGCGGCATCCTGCCATCTCGCCATTCTGCCGTTTTGGCCAACAGTGGCACAGTGGCAACAGTTGGCATTGACCACATTAGCGTGTCTGCCAAAAGCAGACTTGACAAACGACTGGGACATTTTGAGAGGCTGAGTGCAACAAGTTGTGCATTCACCTGCCACAACGATGCAATTAATTAACAACTTTGAACGTCGTGTTTCTTCGACAAAAATGTCATATCCCACGGCAGCAATATATTTTTGACAACTTCAATTAGCACAACCAACGCTCGAGGAGCGGGTAAATCTATAAAATATATAAGTATATACATATGTGCCGCATTGCCAAACGGTTGCCTGGAGAAATATTGAACGATTTTTTACTCCGACTCCTTTATCTGTCTACAACAGCTGTTGCAACTGGAAATGCATCGCTTAAATTCGATTTTAAAGCACCCGCTTTAATATTCGAACGGACACTTGCCGGCGCTCGATCAAGATGATTTATATTGTAGCGCAAAATTCCAAAACTAAAGTGCACTTAAAGGCAGAAATGGGTGCGCTTTATCAGCCAGCAGCCCGCACAGCACAACCCAAATAGTTTTAGAGACGACAGCGACAACGAGGACTCATGCAAAATCAAAAGCAAAGTTTTAAGTTTCAAAATGGAGCAAGGTTGCGGGGCGGGGGGCTTGGGATATCTTTTTTTATTTTCTGGGTTAGACAATTTTCTCCATGCGCCTGCATAGGCGACATTTGAAAACTTTTATTTGAAGAATGCGCGCGTGTGAGCTTAAGACACTTTCAGCGCAATCCATCATTAGGATGGCGGAGCAGCAGGAGGCGCTGATGAAGCAGCAGATGCTCCACCCCAGAGCCAACATCCTGCATCCCGCATCCTGCATCCTCCATCCTCCATCCTGCACTCTGCGCTCTGCGACAATATTTTTCAATTTTCCGCAGCAATCGAGCGTTGATAACAAACTAATGTTGAGTGCAGTTAAGTTGTTGCTACTGCGGCTGAAACAGACAGCAAGCCCTGCTGAAAGCTGCTGAGTTTCTGAGCTGGCTGCGATGATGAGAAATGAAAGCAGCGGGCTATCGGCCCTCCATCGCGGGTTCATTTCGCCGGCTCTGAATGCCACCGCTCAGCAAGGACACTCAAGGATGGCTTTGCCGATGTAATAGCAATCAGCATTTCTATTTGCATTTTGTATCAGAATGCACACAGAGTTCAGTTGGTTAAAAATTACGATTTTACCTATATTGAAGCTTATATTTATACCAATCGCTTACAACCTTTGAAAAAAATTATAAATTTTCGAGGTTTATTACAAAAACTTTTGAAACAGTAATAAACTATTCGATTAAGCTCAGTAGCAAAATAGCTTGCATAACTTAATGTTTAAAAGCGTGCAATAATTACATTGCCCCATCAGTGGGTGCGTTTCACTTGCACTACATGTGTTCGATTCACACTCGGTTAATGCTATTTTAATTAAAAAGGAATTTAAAAATATGTAGGTATGTATACAGGCGCCGACAAACACACACTTTATTCGGGCGATTTAAAAACAGGCTGGCCATTAACCGATGGAAAACAATGAGCCTGAAATGGACCATCTGACCACAAGCTCATCATCGTCGGCGGATGAGGAAAAGCGGCGAACAAGCCGCGGAATTGCGTTTGCCGGCGAGCGTATGTACATATGCAGGCGCACTTGTAGTTGTTACTGTAGCCAGGACACCGTGTTTATTAATGAGCTGGTGCAGCCAGCGGTCCATCTGCCACATGCAGCCCGTCGAGGAGGCATTATCCTTTGTGTTCGCTTCGACGCCTGTGTCGCCCGCGTCGAGCCACATCCTTATCCGTCCGCATTTAAATCAGTGGCCCGGGATAATCACAATCAAAATGTATGCAAATTGAGAATGGGAGTGTCCTGTCCGTATTTAACAGATTTTTCCGCCTGCACCGTTGATGAAGTGCCGGCATTGCAGTCAGCTTGCAAGGATTCTTCCTGCGACTATCTTAACCATATGCGGCATGTATGGAAATTAATTAACGGCAATCGGGTTGGATGGAAAATTAATCGAGGGAACTCAATACGCTTCCTTATAATACCCTTTCGACGGAACCTTGGGCTGCAACCGAAAGCGATGGTTTTAACTTCCGAGGAATAAATTATGCTAAACCATGGACACTAGTCTCGCCACCTGGCGTTCCTCCTTGGACCCGGAGCTCATTACCACGGGGAGATGGAGCATGCTTGGCAACTGCACAAACACGGATAAACTTTTACGGCGAGAAGAGCTGTGGGTTTCGTTTGTTGGCGTTTGTTTGTTTGCTCTTGCCTTCGACTGCACTTTAAGCACCGAAGTTCGTTAATGCGCGTACGTGAGCGCCGTTTTTCCGTAGATTCTCCGGCAAAGCGGCCCATCAACTGCCATCTTCAGTCCGGAATTGGGAGCCAAAGTTCGCGGAATGGGAATGGCAAACAAACACGAGGTGTGCCGTGGTGTCTGTTTCTATTTGCGTTTCTCAAGGAGCAGAAGTCGGAAATCTCGTAATAGAAAATGCACCACAAGCACAGGATTCAAATTTTGCCACCACTCTCACCTGAACAACACACACAGCTCATTATTAATGTGCGAACTTCGATGTGCCGCTCACTCACCTTACGTAACATTTGGCGAGTTGATTGGGCGGTGGGTTGCATCATTGTTGCTCCAGCTAATGATGGCGAAGGCGAAAAAAACAACGAAAAAACGGGGTAGCTTCTCCAGGGCGGCATTAATAAATTCCGCACGTACTGAGCCCTCCATATAAATCTGCTTCAAGCATATCCTTGAAAATTGCAATTGCAAAGCAGCCGTTGCCGCAGTGGTGCGAAAAAGAGGAACAGCGCCAGGACAGGCAAACAAAAAAAAAGATGGTAAGGCCTCAGGGCTTTGGTGGTTTCCATTCCCCTGCTTTTCTTTTTTTTTATGCTTTCAGGGGGTGGCGGAGTTAGCTGGGCCAGCAGCAGCAGCTCTAAAGCCAGCCCAAATACCCACATTCCAGGCAGCGAAGAAACAAAATGCGAACTTTGCATAGGCTTCCAGTCGAAAGGCGACGAAGACGAGCTGCCGAGCGAAACGTCCCTTTTGGGGGACCTGCCCCACGCAAACAACTATTAAAGCCTTAGACTGGATAAGGCAGCGGATAAAATGGCCCTCGAAGGGGCAATGTTTTGTACTCGCAACTGCAACAGTTTGTGTACCGCTTCCAGCGCATGCGCACTTCCACCATTTTCCGCATTTTCCGAACGCACAGCAACAGGCTGAAGGAGCAGCACAACAACAAGTCCCTTTCGCCAACGGGGGCAGCGCAATCAAAATTGCAATGCGGGCCATGCATTTTTATGGGCTAGACAAAGCCCATCAGCCCATCAGCAAGCTATCCACTCATTGTCCCAGCTCCAATGGCCCTTTCACGAGTTTCCCGGGCGGAGAGTAACTCATTGCTGGATCAACTTGACACACTTGGGCAAAAAAGCACAACAAAGTAAAGTTTATATAATCAGCGTTTAGTTTAGAAACTATATAAGGGAATTACTTGAATTAAATGTCCATATATTCATGTAATTCTCAGATATTTTCAGCTACACTTCTAATAATATTATCAGGAAATGCCTTATGATTATTTAAGAGATCTTTTATAACATATAGTTTTAGGGAACTTTTGGAGGACTTATAAGCTTTTACGTTTGCAAACCTATTTAATTGATGACTCGATTTAAAATTCTGAGATTTCCTTCGTGCAACTCTGCTGGCAAATCTAATAACGCCCTCTGTGGATATTTTATTGTCCGTCGGAGCGTGCATTCTCACCGATTGCTGCTGATAAACTACTTGATAAATGAATCAGCCAACTTAAGCAAACGCAACTAAACTTTCGAATAAAATTTGATATTATGCACCAGCACAGAGTGTCCTCCATTGTCTTCTAGGCACTGCGTCCCACTCGCTCTCTTACTCGTTCGCCGTCGCTCAGCTGGTCCAAAGGATTGGCTGGTGTTCTGGGATCTGGGAGTCCTGTGCCAGCTGCTGTGCTTATTTAAAATTTATGAAAACGCATCATCTGCACAGCACGTTCCATTATTTGCCAGATAACTCAGCTACGGGCGGCGGCAAATAGCTCGCCGAGCACGCGCCCAAGGACCAAGAAGCAAGGACCAAGGACCAGGACCTCTTCTCACCTGGCCACACACGAGCTTCCATACCTGCCGGCATGGCGTATGTATGTGAGTGTAGCATATGTGCGGGGCTGTATAAACAAACAGTGGACATTTTTCAAGAGGTTTCGACGACCATCTTTGCAGGATTTATGTGTGTAATGTGAAAAATTTCAAACAGCTAACGCTGTAAATTTATGTGTCACCCATGGTGCGACTATTTGTGTGTGTGTGTCCAAGGATATTTGTGTTTAACCAAGCATAATCCTATTAAATGTGACAGGGGACGACAATTGGCTGGATTTTTGGCCACGACAGCGCCGCCTGTATGCTGCATTGCCGGACCACTGGAGTGTATTAAAATATGACAAACTGTTTTTGTTTTCCATTGCTCTGCGGACACGTAAACAACAACGTGGCCCCTATTTGTGTGGGTGTTTGTATTTGTGCGACTGCCACCCACGAAGATGAGATTTTGATTAATGCGCAGTGCCGCTGCTGGTTGGGATATTACTGCTGGGGTTGCTGCTGCTGCATCTGCATTAGCGTCGCCATCGAGGCTGCAGTGGATCCTGCACTTGAAAGCTGGATAGCTGGCCAGTGAAATGCAGAATGCAAATGTGCATCCTGGCCAGGAGAGCGTGAAAAAGGCGGCGGGCGGTCAAGGGCGCCGACATGGGACCGCCAGCGCCGCATTCATTTGTCTTCTTCAGGCACAGCAGTAGCAGCAACAGCAACATTACACTTGCAACATGCAACATCTACATCAGCGGGAGCATTCAGCAGCAGGGCTTAATTCGATTGGTGGGCATGAAATATTTAAGATGCTGACGCAAGTGCATACCGATGTAAGTATCTGCCCCATATGCTGCGCACTCTAAATCGTATTATGCACACTGCAGCAAACAGGGAACGTGAGCCTGGCGATTCCGGTGGAAAGTTCTACGTACTGAGCGAATTCTAACGATTTTCACATTAGCAACTGCCCCACCCCACCCCCTCGTCTTCCATCGGACCTGGCAGCTGTCTATCTATTTCACTGTCTCAACAGGCCGTGTCGGAAGACGTTTGTTGAGCGTCCTAGTTGCAGAACCAGGTTCTAGTCCCGTATCTTTGCCGCCGTATCTTCCATCACGGCGTGGCAGCCTCTTCCGCTGCGTCACAGAAGCACGGGACATGTATGCTCGGTGTTGTGCGGCGCATAAATAAATGCGGAGCCGGTCCTTAAATGTCTCGGCTTTAACAATATTTCACATTTTTATGCTCAACGCAATCCAAATGGCTCCTTCATAAATACACTCATAGAAAGTTCAGATAGAGAGGTGGTAGCCTCGCCAACTATCCTTAAAACTATCATCTTTAGGAGGATAACAGATTTAAATAATATATATGCCGAGTCAACATTTCTCTGAGTGTACGGCTTAAGTAACTTACCTTGCGTGCATATAAATACATATAAACCCAGCATTTCAGCTTATTCTCAGCAATTTTACACAATTTTAAGCGGCACATAAATAGCAGCGCTCTCTATTATAGCTGTGGATTATTTCCAGAAAAGCCAGTTGACGTAATTACACACGCCCACGCAAAAACGATGACAGAAAAATCCACATTCAGATGCCATAAACCATCGCCCAATAGGTCGAAATCCTCCTGGCAAATTAAATGTACACAATTATTTTTTTGGTTTTTCAAATAAAAATCCATACAATTTGTTTATTTTCATTTCTTTTTGCGGCATTTGCTTTCGTTTTCATAAAAAGACGAGTTTACACACTAAATATCATATAGGTATTACATAAAATTGCTTGTAAATATTTTTACATTTGTATAAAAGTGGAAACTGAAATCGCCATAGGACATTTGTCATAGTTGTGCTTATGCCATGTGTTACATACTACGGTTTACAACTGGACGCACTTACACACTGCTAACTATTATTATTATTAATTACGATTATTTGATTTATGTTCTCGGCTCTCGCTGTTTCGTTTCGAATCTAGTTTGATTTAGTTGCGGGTTTAGTTTGCTTATGGCTAAAACTAAAAGGAGTATGCCCGAAAAACTCGGGCAGTCGGGAATGCTTAAAGTTCATAAATGGTTCTCGTGAAGGATCATCGTGGATACTTCGGCCGGCTGCTGGGCACGGATTTGGGATTGCTCCTACTTTTTGTGCTAGAACATAAAACGTAAATTTAATTTGTGGAAAATAAGCAAAGCCCATTTGGAAAAACACAATGAGGGAGAAAAACCAGATGCAGTATGCAAATGATAGTTAAATGCAAACAAAGTGAAATTATTTAATTCAATTAAATAAGATTTTTGTTTCCCTTTTTTTTTTTGTCCGATGCTGTTGTCGTATTAATTCAATTCTGATGGGCTCAGTGTGGCGATTTGTGTTGTTGTCGTTTCTTTGCGGTTGCTGCACAACATTAAAATTGTTAAATTCTTGCAATATCTCATTCGGCAATTCGATTTGTTTTTAATTTGCAATGAAAATATTTTGTTTTAATGCGCACACTTTGATGATTAGTAACAAATGGGATTTTGTAAATGCAGGGGACACATTATTTGCACAATTAATTAAAATTATCAATACATATGCGAATATCGTACATACATAATATACATATGTATACAATTAGTGGTTCTAATGTAGAGAGATGACAACGAGCCCTCTAACACGCTGATATGTGTGTTTCTGTGTGTGTGTGGGTAGTGAGTGTTTGTGCGGACGGTTGTGCGTATAAGGATTCACTCGGATCACATACTCATACTCGAACCCATACCCACCACACGGCGTATACGCAACTTCAACACTTTAGCCCATTTCCTTACAGCTGCTGCCGGATATCCTCTACTTCTTTTTGCCCTTTCGCTTGTTCTTGTTGCGGTTATTATTGCTGCTGTTGCTGTTGCTGCTGCGGTTGTTCTGCTTGCTGGTTTCTGGCCTGGGAATGCCGCTGGTCACAATATTGGACACAGTCCGCGTGGTGGTCACCACACTGGTGCTCGGCTCGTTGTCCTCCGAGCTCACAGCCTCTGTGGTCGTGGTGGTGGTTGTGATGGTCTCGCCCTGCTGTCGGTCGAAAACCTGACGTTCCGACTCTGCGGCGTTTAGCAGGCGATTGAAAAGCTCCTCCCCAGTTTCGCTCTTCTTTTTCTTCTGCTTCTTGACCACCTCGGTGACCGTGACCACCGCTGAACTATCGCTGGGAGCGGGCAAAGTATAAGTCCTCTGAGTTTCCACCACCGTCTCGCCATCGGCGCTGAGCAAATCCTCCACAGACTTGCGCAACTGCTTTGAGATCTCGGCCAGGGCGCGTTGCTCGGCCTGCAGCTTGGCCAGGGTATCAGCTCCGCAAGGCTTCTCCGCAGATGGATCCTCCTCCTCCTCCAGTTTCGTGTCCTCCTCCTTTGGCTCCTCCGCCTGCTTGATGGCCGTGTAGGTCTGCGACTTTTGCAGCTTTCCGCCCGTGGCCAGTGTATTGAGATTCTCGATCACCTGGGCGCCCTGCACATAGGTGACATTCAGCTGCTCCTGAGCGTTGTCCTCCTCGTCGGAGTCATCGCTATCCTCGTCCGAAGAGTCACTGCTCTCCTCCTCGTCGTCATCCTCCTCATCATCGTCTGACAATTGGCCCGCCAATTTAGCAATGATTGTGTTGCGGTTGCTGTCCTTAATCAGCTCCTCGAGTAGCTGCTGATTCCCGTTCTTGGCATCGTCCTTATCATTAGCTGCGCGGCTCGTGACCGTGGCGCTGCCAAAGTCAACTACATCGTCAATGGCATCGCCATAGGCGCTTTCCACTTCGTCCCGCGCGTCACCATAAGCACTGCCATTCTCGTCTTCATCGTCGTCATCCTCCCCCTCCTCGCCCTCGAGGCTCTTTTGCAAATTCAATTTGACGCGCTCGTTCTCCAACAGCTCCTCGAGCACGGTTTTCATTTTAGCGTTTAATGACAACTCAGACCTGCCACCGCCGGCGGCTCCTGGCAGGACGAAAGTTTCGCTGCGCAGCACGGCCACGGCGCCCTGCTCGAAAGCGTCCTCATCGAAGGGCAAGCCACCGCTCACGTGAATGGTGCGGGCACTGCCATCGCCTCCGATGACGGGATTCAGTACCTCCACAATTGTGGTCTCCTTGGCCAGAGTTTGGTGAAGGGACAACGGCGTGGGCTTGATGCGCACCTTGCCGGATGCAACACTTTCAATGGACGAAGGACCATAGGTATCAGAATCGTGGCGCAGGAACAGCTTCTCATTGTTCGCCTGTACGGTCACAATGGAGGCTGTGTCCTCCTCCTCATCTTCATCCTCGTAGTCATCTTCATCATCATCATCGTCGTCATCATCTTCATCATCTTCGTCGTCCTGGAAGTCATCCGCCTCGAGTTCCAGCGGCGGTTGCGTGTCATCTAGCCTGCCCTCGTCCTCCGCTTCGGGCACCTGCAGCTCCAAGGATATGATTCGCTCCTTGCAGGTCTCCACCTAAGTGTAGATGAGGCGGATACGTTGTGCATTTGGTTTGCCAGCACACTAACTACTAATGGAAGCAAGGCCAAGAAAGCAGATGGCAGAAAGCAGGCACCGCAACCAGAGATGTGTGTCCCACTTAAAGCGCTTAAAGCTAATTTATACAGCCAGGTGGAAAACTAACAGCTTGACGGGTGAACTGAGATGTGTGCCAGGCCAAAAGGAGTGATGCATTAAAAACAGATGGTGAGGGCTACGCATGTACATATATAGGTACAGGTGTTAGTTAACGTTAGTAATTATGGGTGGGGGGTGGTTGTGTAGTGAACGTGCAACATTTTTAAAGTTCTAGTTGATCCGATCACGACCTGGGCGAATTTTGAGAAGCTAGCACGCTCGGGGGCAGCCTAGTCGTATACGTGATATGAGGCAAATTGACAAACGACTAAAAAAGAAAATTGCCTGCATTTTCATCTGGTCCTGGGGCGGGGGATTCTAGCACACAAGAATCCCGGCCGAGACGATAAGCCGAAACTAAACTGCAGCTGACAGGCAATCCGAGAACAGAGCCTGCTGCTCCGGCGACATCCTGCGGCGAATTCAATGCAACGGGGTCAGCCTCCGGACAGGAGGCTCGGGTCTCCGTCTCTTTTGCCCTGCAGGCAAGTTTTTTGCACTCGAATTACCAGAATGAAACCACAGCCAGATTCGGATTCAGAATCAGATACTGCTAAAGCTTCGCCTGCAGTTCCACAGATGTGATGCAACTGCAGTTTGCTAGCCAGAAGGCCTTCTTTCTTGCCGTTGACATTCTTTTGGCTTGTTTCTGATGGCACTTCCTTCCTTCCGTTGGCAAATTGAAAATAAAATGCCAAAAAAAACCTGGCCGAAACACGTGCCCGTAGAATAACAATAGCGCATAAAATTCTTAGCGTGTTAGCCTGGTTGGTTTGTTTGTTTTTATTTGCATTCTTTTTATAAGTATTTATTTTGAAACTCATTAAAACTCGGCTACCCCTGCGAGCAAACAGCGAAAAAAAAAACAAAAAACTTTTGCCTTAATTTTAATGGACTCGGCCATAAAAAAGCAGCGCGTCATTATAATGCGTTCGCATACTAAAAATTGTATCCAGAATCAAGAGGCAAATGACGGTCGACTGAGTCGTTATAGCTTTATAGACACGTGACAACAACAAACCCTAAAAACAGACAATGAAACTCTTTCGAGGGTTCGACCTTAAAAAACCGCGACACTTAAATGCCAAACAATAACTGGAAATCATTTTTGGCCGCTCGCGCGCCTCGCATTCGAAACGCGAAAACCTTTTCGCGTAGGTGGCTCGCAAAAGTGGCTTATTGTCCTTTTTATGCGCTGCACTTCAGCCGGTTCCTGGTCGGCAGGAGCGTGGAGCACCTGGTCGCGTAAGCCTGGCAAATGTCAACAAAATCCCCTTGGCAACTGAGTGCTTCAAGGATATTAAAATTTGTTTTACTCAACGTGGCGCGCAGTTGGACAAACTTTCCAGGAATGGAAAACCAAGAAATTCGGAGAAGACCCAACGAACGGACAGACAGACGAACAGACATTTTTAACAGACCATAAAAATTATGAGCTCTATAAAATAATTAAGACGATGCCGGGAATTCTTCGCGAGATGTTTGCTTTGTACAATGAGAGACATTGGCGAGTGCTTTATATATGTGTGGGTGCATAAAATGTACTTAATGTGCAACCGGAAATACGGACTACAAGGAGGGACGCTACGGCTTAAATGGCTACAATTGCTAATTAGGTACATATATATATATATATAATGTGTCTAGGACGCTATGCAACCCATAATAATGCTCAAACGAAACTCAAATTGGTGCCAATTGATATATAATACAGTAATTGCTGGTTTGAATTTGATTTGCTGACTCTAACCTCCGTCTCGATGATTTTCTCAATGTACTCGACGGTGCGCAGTTGAGGTCGCCCCGTAATGGGGCATGCCACCTCCTCAGTGCGGCGCACAATCTTCTCATCGAGGATTTTCTCGCGTTCGCGCACAATGACTGGACCGTCGCTCGATTTTATGGCAATTTTGGGAAAGACTATTTTCGGCTGAGCCTGATTAGTGGGTAGACAATAAATAAGAGAGATAGAGAAATGGGTGAGCAACGTATTAGATGGTAGGGGTACAGATTTCAATTTCAGGGGTTTCCAATTTTCACTCCTCAGGGATACACATTTGCCGATCCCGATATCTCGATTGCGATTTAAATTTGAATTTTGCACCTTCATTAGTTACAATCGAGAGGCTGAAGGGTATTAGTATTTCTTGCAGTTAGTTAGTGAAGCAAACCATGTAGCTATGTGGGTTCATTTGCTCGTTTTTGGTTATGTTCGCAGGCAAATTTCGGGCCATTCCTCCATCTCATCGGGCGCAAGTTAATGTGTATGGTTTTTGGGTTTGGCTATGGGTTCGGTTAGTTTGCGAGGACTTCACCGCGGCTCGAGAACTTACCTCGCTGGCCCTGGACTCGTGGGTGATCAGATCGTCGGTCATCTTGCGCATATTCTTGATCACATCTTGTGCCTCCACGGCTCCCTGTTCCAGTGATCGAAGACGAGCTGCCCGCCAGGAGGCGCGCTTCTCAGCACTAAATGGACGAGAATCAATTGGTTAGCATATATATCATCCACTTAAGATGTATGGGCAACTGATACTCAATCTGAACTCCGGCTTAAGCAAAACTAATTACAAGATATGACTATTGTATATACAGACAGAGAAGGGAAAAGTGGGTGTGGCTAAGACAGACACCGCTAACTAAAAACAAAGATGTAGAAGTAGGTGTTCCAATCGACATATAGATTTATACAAAGATTTATACATATACGGAAACATTGAGAGCTGTTCGTATTGCCTCGCGTGAGTGGGTGCATTTGGTGTGGGTGTTCTATATACTCAAACCTATGCCAGGGGCTAGTCTCTGGCATTTCGCACGCCCACATTTGGACCGCACTTGACCTGTGACCTTTCGGGGGGCCTGGACATGGAGCTGGACCTTCTGCACGCATGTCAACTCGTTGACCGTCACGCATTCAACTTACTTAATCATGGAACGGCTTTTGCCAGTGGGCGTTGTGGGCGAAGCCGGGGACTCTTTATCATCCTGCGTCTCCAGTCGCTTCAGATACTCCTCCACACTAAGTCCGGATTGGCGGGCTGCCAAGGCCAAGGCGCGGCGCTCGGCTTTTAGGGTTCTTACGGGTATGCGACTGCCTCCTGCGGCGGAGGGCGAATCCGGCTCCGGCTGCTGGTGATATTCCTCCTCCGGAATGGAGGGCTCTTCGGGCTGGGATTGCTGGTGTTGTTGCTGCTGCTGCACCTGCTGCTGCTTAAGACGCTGCTGCAGTGCTGGTGGAATGACAACCTTGACCTTTGGCTTGGGCAGCAGCGAGGGCTTGGGCGGATCAAGTGCCGTGGGAGTAGGAGGAGTCGACTCAATCTGTTTCGCTTTCAACTTCTGCTTGGGTATTTTGCTGGGGGCATGTGGCATTGTCGGCGCCAGACTTTGTGCGGTTCTGTCATAATTTTTGAGAGTTGGTTTTTGTGTTCGAATTGTGCAAAAGTAAAACAACACACACATATATGTAAATTTAATCAAATTATTTGCTTGTCAAAACCAAAGGGGAGATCGGTGAGATGCGGTTAGCACGTGATATGAGCAGTTACAAAACATAATGACGTTAATTTCTTTTAGTCACACTTGCGTACGTGCCCTGGAATCCCTGCTAACCTTTTGGCATAACAAGTCGAATTTGTTGTAATTAAAAACCAAGAAACATACTGCAAAGTTTGCAGCCCGAAAGGAGCAAGCGCCCCCAGCCGCCAAGCCCCTGACAAAATCACTTTTTGAAAAACTTTGCCAACAAGTGCAATAACATGGCAGCTGGAGATTAGCGTGGAGCCGAGCAGTCGAGGAGCCACTGTCTGTGGAGTCGTAAAACTTGGCAAGGGCCGTCTCGCACTATATAACCATGGTCGTATATGCTCACAGAGCTTCAGCATGGCAGGAGCATAGAGTGGTATGCAAAATTAATTTTAAAATAAAGCGCCTTAGAACTATTTGCAATGGGATTTTGGCTGGAATCCTTCCTCCTGTCTGAACTTTGTGGCCTATCCGCTCGCTCGCCTTTTTTATGCCCGCCTTGCAGCTAAACTGACTTTTGTCTTTAACAAATTGCTACACACTTTCAATTTAACTTTAATACGAAATTATTCACACAAAGCCGGGGCTACTACTACATACTACTACGACTTCTACTACTACTAAGTCGCTGGCAGCAACTTCTGCTTGAGTGATTTATGTTTTTCAATTTGAACGCCGCCGGGCTCCTTAGTCCTTGGTCCTTGGAGCACCAGCGGCGGTAAGGGAGAGAGAAACTTTTCGTTGAAACACTCTCGCTACCTACGCAAATGTCATGCCCGAGGAATCTGGAGGAGCCAGGAGCCGGAATGAAGGAGCCAACTAAGGCTACGTAGAGTAGCCAAAGTGCGCCGAGCTCCTGACCCAGGGAATTGCACTTATAATATTCTAGTGGATTCTTTTCTTGCTCATTTCGTTGCCTCCTTGCTCCTTTTATTCATTCATTTGTCCTCTCGACTTTTAAATGAACTTTGCCCCGGCACTCGACCGCGCGCCTCCAACAATAATCCGAGCCATGTTCCCTGGGTCCCACAAACGTATTCCGGCGCGTTCAACTTTTGCAATTGACAGATTTATGCAATGCCCAATGAAACTTTCTTTCCCCCCACCCCAACTATTTGCAGCTCTAAATGATTGTTTTTCATCTTTCAATTGCTAATTGCTCATTATGATGAAAGCCAGAATAATCAAAACACCCCAATAAAAGTCAGTGGTAAAAAGTAGGTGAGGTAAATAATGCAAAAACCACAACCGAAGAGTGCTCGAGTATTGGTTAAAGTTTAACAATTATGGAAATGTGGTGATTGGTGGGATAAATAAATTACACTAGTGCTAATTTAAATCATTCGCCTTTATTTCTAGTATCATAAATTGTACTTCTTTTGTATGCAAAATAACAGAGTTACATAAAATATGTATGGCACAAATCGATGACAAATACGTACATATGTGGATGATTAATAATAGTAATGGAAATGGTAATGATAATGATAGTGGTGTGATTCCATAACCGTAGTCAGTAGTTATTTTAATACATCGTTAAGCAGTTCTTATTTATGTGTTTGCTTTGTTCACAGATATTAACATATAAATATTTATAAAATATATCGAAAGTTATAACACCGTTTGACTATCGTAAAACTTAACCAGCTGGAGACTTTAGGAATACATTTGCTTTGTTAAAAGCTTGTTTGCGAAATAAAACTCAGGAACTATAAACGCTAACTTCTTAATATGGGCATACAAATAGAACACCTCGTCGAGTCCCTGTAAATTAGTTGAGTTTTCACAAATTAAATTCAAGATTCTTGTATGTTTGACGAATAACAATCGTGGTAAATGCATCGTAATCCGAGGATTTAAAATCGCTAAGGCGATAAGTCGACATTAACCCGACAATACCTGCGTGTCTGACTGCGAAATCGTGACTTTATCTCCACACATTAATCTATGGCAATTAAAGAAGTGCCCGTGGGGGCAAAGGTGACATTACGAAAAGAACACAGACAACTAATTGGACTTCTTGTCCTGCTCTAAAAATCATTATTTTTAATAACAAACATTTCAAAAATGCAAAACGCATATAAATTATGCAAGCAACACACAAGGCACTGGAGTTCGTTTGTGTACGGGTGTTTAGTGTGTGTGTGCGTGTGAAGGTCCTAGAAGTGCTGCAGGTGTGTGAGTGTGCAGGATGTGTACTGAAAAATTTCAAGTGTAGCCAACTCAGACAGACTAGTAGTTGTTGTTCGGAAAGTTGGGCAATTTGAAAAGAGAGAAATAATTAGGCTAATAAAATGCAAAAGGGAGAGACAGCATGTGGCATTAACACCATGCCTTTATCCATATCAGGTGCATGTGGGCGTGCCTGTGGGGGCGTGGTTCGTAGTAGTTGTCACTCTATAAAGTTCACGTTTCAGCGTTAACATGTTACGGAGTATACGGGTATAAAAAGTTTTCGTGTCGCAGTATAAAAATGACTTTATATTGCAGATTAGTTGGTTTACTGCTCGCTTCAGTAGGTGTAGCTTAGTCTCGAAAAAAGTCTCGTTCGAAATAAACACTTTACATACATAGTGTTATATAGATAGAGGTTACACTTAAAGCTATGGTTAATGAACGTGTCACATTCGCGCAAGTCGTAGTGAGGGTGTCAGAGCTTAGTTTAGTTTAACTTCTAAATACTGCTTCAATTTCATCGAGTGGATTCCTGGAAAAGTGGTTTGGAAAGCAGAAACAGAAAGTTTTTGTGGTGTACAATTAAAAAGGTGCAGAGATTCAAGCTAATTGTAAAATAATAAACACACAATGCTCCTTCGGCAAAGCAATCTCCGCCGCTTTTTCGTTTGGTTCGGTTCTCTTTTTCCACGGGGATTTTATTCTGTCTGTGGCGAAATGTAGCTGGGATTTCCACGACGTTGTAATTAATATTAATGTGACCAAAAAAGCAACAGCCCAAACAAAACAATCAGCCGAAAAAAAACGCATACTACCGACGAGCGAACCAAAAAAATTTATAAAATAGACTAAGAAAAGGAAAACAAAAAACATCATTAACGCCCTCACTTTAGCTTAAGGTCAAATTATGCTTTTATATCAGACACACAGACAACGGCAGTGCGATTTGCATACGCCGCGGCTCGATCCATTTGAGGAACGAACGAAGCGCCAACGCCATAAAATATAAATTAATTTATGCGCAATCAACAAAACATAAATATTTTCATCTGCATAAAATCACAAAAACGTCCAAGAAGCAAACGGCCGCAAACATACACATTTAAATGTAAAAAATTGAATATAAAAACCGACAGAAGAGACACAAAAAAAGAATAACAACCGCCACCGCGCCGCCATCTCAGCTGACCACAAAAAATTCAAAAATCCACCAATTGTCTTGTCGCTGCCAATATTTTTCAGGGTCAACAGCAACGCAAACGCAAACCAATTGAAAGCGAGAGCGAGGGAGTATCTCGATCTGTGTCTGCATCTGTATCTGTGTGTGCATATGTATCTGTAGAATTCGGTGGTATCTTCGGCGATCAGCCATCAACGGAGTGGAGCAGAAAATAGTATAGTAGAATGCCCGGCGGAACAGACGAACTAATAATAATAGTACATAAATTATCAAACAATAAATTAGACGATTAATGCACGACTAAGAATTCGATTGCGTTTTGCCGACATCGAGACTAGGTTTTTGTCGTCACGGAAGCCAATTTGATGTCGCAAATAAAATTCATAAACACGGATCTGGCGAGCCTTTTGTGTTCCACAACTTTTATAGATTTAGACGAGTTTAATTTGAATATAAATACAAATAGTTTGGAGAACACTGCCTTGCCGGCTAATTTGATATGGGTTTTTCAGCATATATTCTACTTCTCCGTGCTTCTCTTCGCTATTTTTTTTTGGTTTTTACAAAATTTATGCATGGAAAAAATATATATAAACAAGAACAGGAAAGAGGAACGAAACTAGTAGAAATTCTTGCTAGAAATTTATTACAAGGTTATTAACATGTTTATCTTCTTTTCCTCGTTATGAATTCCAAGGCTACGGCCCGAGCAACATAATAACACACATTTCAATTTATTATATTATGCATGTAAAGTTGTAAAGCCAGCTGGCAGGCGGGTTTTTTCGGAACGGTGCAGGGTGGTCGGATCTCCATCCGTTCCGTTCCCGAACTTTTGGCAGCTGTGCCCCAACCAATTCCAGCTCAAGGCCACCTTCTCGTTTTTTCGGCCAAGTTGACAACCAGACGATGGCGACTGCTGGGAAAATTGCGCCGAATTCTCCGCTCCGGGGGACTGTGAAGTCATAAGATATTTATTCCCAAATTTGTAACCATTTAATGATTAGTTCTTGCGGCTTGATTTATGCGCAAGGCTAGAAAAACAAATGCTGCTGCTGATCGGCAGAGATAAATGAAAGCATCGCATATCTAAAGAGTTAAGGGCCGGCTCCTTTGAAATTCCATTGAACGCTTTGTACATAAACGCTAAAGTGAAATTAATCCGCTCTTTTCTTTACATTTCGCGTTATTTTCGTTGCTCTATTCTTAGAGTAAATTCTATTCGCAAACACAAAGGACTAACACAGAGTCCTCAAAAATGTCATGAACCCCGTTGTCAAGCTATATATCTGCTGTTGTCATACGTCTCTGTTTTTTTTTCACTCTATTGTTTTTTACTATTTTGCCGCAGTGAATACCCTTTTGGCCGAAAACAGGTTGCAGTTTCTAATCATTCAGATAAGTTGTTAAAAATTATAAACAGAACATTAACATCAGATCGTGTGTTCCTGTTTATGGCAGAGGTCAAGCAACTGGTCAACTGATCGTTAGGCTAATGACCTGAAAAGGGTATTCCAGTGGCGACTTTTGCTGACGCTTGGCGGTTGCGCTCTTTTTAATGTTTTCCTGCAACAGCTTTGGGGCGAAATTGTATTAAATTACTTTGTTGTTGCTCATTATATAATGTTGTTAGAGCCAGCCACTGGAACATCGCGTGGGGGCGACGACTACGAGTCCTTCAACCAAGCGGAGCACATATGTGTGAAAGTTGGCTGATAAGCGCCAGCTCGCGTACGAAATGGCTGCCATGGCGGTCGAATGGGTGGGTGGCGCTTTTGGTGGATGGAGCAACCATAGCATGGACTGGGTGGTACCACCTGGCATAAGCTTTTAGTTTCTTTCATTGTTCAGTTTTTGTTTGTTCGCCGCTGGTTGGCACCTTTTCCACGCACAGAGGGAAAACTAGTTGCCCTTTGACACAATGGTTGTGGTTGCTACGTGTTGCATGCCATCGACAGTGGTAGGAGGACCCATCAAGTGGACCCCGCCACCCACCACTCCAACGGGCGCTAATTATAATTGCCCGTTTCGTGTAGGGTGTAAAATATCATTAGGACCAACCAAATCCGAGTGCCCGTTTTCCGAGTCTCCGACTGCCGCGACTCATTCGCGGCGCTTAATTCACTGCAACACACTTAGCATAAAATCATCGATTCCCAGCGGATACTGAATTATGCGTACGTGTTGCGTGATGCTCTCCTGGTGGCTCGTTTGCCGATCCATTGCCGGGGAGCCGTAGCGAATCCAAATCCAAATCCGAATACGAATCTGAGCTGGCACCGCCCAGTTGAGTGAGCAAACGCACAAAACGCAATTTGCGGAATGCCCAAATGAAGTTATTCAATTGTAAAAACAGCTGGCATTGTGCCGCAGGGAATTCGAGTGGAGTGGAGTAGGACGCCCACGCGGAAGTAAGAGAAGCAAAAGGAAGAGCAAGGGTGCAGGCCCGGAGGCGCACATTGCGTATACGCAATGCCAGAAAAAAAAATTAAGTAAAGCAGCAGCGGATATACTTACACTTTTGAGTTCTGCCGCTTCGACTAGATTATCATATACACGAGATGAGATTCGAAGCCCACCGGGCGTGGTCTATGTACTATGTAAAAAGATTTCAACGCCAGAACCATAACATGTTTTTCCGTCATTTTCACTCCACCTCCTTCTCGAGTTCCTCACTGTTTTTTTTTTTTCCTTACATTTTAAGTAGACTAAGGGCTGGGAGTCTGGCTGCGATTTACGAGTCCATACAACGCTTAAGTGCTACATAAAACTTAAACTGCTTAGGGCTTAGACGCTTATAATCGTATGCAAGTGTGTGTGAGTGCGTGTGTGGAGATATTGTGTGGTGAGGAGTGTACTTACTATTAAAGAACACTCAGCCATAGACCGCTATCCTTATTTAATAACACACTAAGTCTCAATGATGATTAGCAGCTCCGTCAGTTGACTGCATGGATAGTAAACAAAGTGGTGGTGTTTTGTGGGGTGTTTTCTTTTTTTCAATGTGAACGATTGAAGGCATCTAAACTTAAGAGCAGAGCAACCCATATTTAAAAGCAGCTGTAAGAGAACCGGCACCAGAACCAAACCAAAAGGCAGCGGAAAAACTTCACCAATAAAACTAAAAAATTCAACTTTGCATAAGAGATTATACTAAGCAAATGCACAAACACCGTGAAAGTTGTGTGAGTTTCGTGTGTGTGAGTGAGTGGGTATATGGTTATCATAATATCGCATGGGGTGAAGGGTGATTGATTGATTGATTGGGTGGATTGGTGTGAAGTGTGTGTATAGTGTGTCTGTGCATTCAGATGTAACATAAAAAGCGCATAATGCAAGCACCAATAATCCGAAATGAGAACTTGGCACATCCGCACTCACCTCATGTCCTCCGCATCATCGAAGTGCCCCAGAGCGGCGTTGTCAACGGAATCCCCGCGAGCGATGCCCTCCTCTTGGTCGCTGTCGTCATTATCGTCGCCGCTGCTGCTGTTGCTGTTGCTCTTGGTCCGCTGCTGTGCGGCATCCTTGTCAATGTTGTCGTTGGCGGCATCCAGTAATCTGGAATTCTTATCACGGCGCAATGTTGCAATTTTCCTCTCCTCCTCCTGTCGCAGCTTTTCCACTTCATCCTTTGACAGGAATGAGAAAACTTTGTCTGCAAGCGAAAAGAGAGTGCATAAAATCAGTGTAAGCTAAGGACATCGCCCCGCTATTAAGTTGGGAAATTAAATAAATAGCGATCCGATGCAGCTTAGCCATTTAGCTGTCTAAGTGGATTCCACCACTACAGCTCCAGACTTTGTCATGCAAATGGCGCAGGCAACCACGCTCTCCTCCACCCTTTTCTAATTACGCCAGCCGAGAAGCGAAAGGTGACGACCACCGTTGTGGTGGCTTGGCAACCGCAGATAAGTGGTTTGATTGACAACTTGGGCCAAGAAGCGAGATTTAAGTGGCAGGACCACCAGCTTGGGCAAACTGCACAGCGACATCATTGAGCCACTCATTCAATCATGGAACTTTTCGCGCTAACCATTGACTCACCTGTCTTTTGTGTGGGCTTGTGTTGATCCTCCATGGCTGACTCAAAGAAGCGTTTTTTATCGGAAACCGATTTAGGCACTTTAGTCGGAGTGGGTTTGGCTCTATCCTCTTCCTGCTGCTCCTCGGCTCCATCCCTGCTGGCAGGTGTTGACTGCAAAATGGCAAAACGTTTTTGTTAGCAACTCAACGCACACACACACAAAAAAAAGCTGAGAAATCTCAAGGATTTATTTAACGAAGAAAAAATCAATAAACAGATAAAACTGAAACGCTGGCAGCACTCAGCCATATTTTCAATTAAATGACTGGGAAAAACTGCAATTTTCAAAGCGAGCGCTGAAAAATCCGAAATGGCCATAAAGAAAATTGATGGCACTACACAAGTTTATTAAAAAGTCAGGCAGGCGGCAGGCAGAACTGGTTCCGCCCAGAAAGGGCGTTTCGGTTCGGGTTTAGCAGGATCAGCCATAGGCTGGCTCAATCATAAAGTGACCAAGCCGACATTTTTGGGTCTGTGCTGCTGTGTCCTGCACTCGGGGCATATAATTTACGGTAGGGTGTGGGTTTGAGTTTGGGCTGCGATTTGAGTTCGGATTGAACTGGAGAGGGCGCAAATTACAGCTGCGTGGGTTAGAACGGAACGAACCAAACCGGAGCTGGCCATTTATCACCCAAAGTCGTGTGTACTGTCGGTTTTATGCTTTCATGCAATTCCTCGTGCTGGGCAACATGAGACACAGTGGCCAGATAAAGCCAACCCGGGCTGGATAGTTAGTGCCTGCAGAGCAACGATGACTGCGACTACGACGACAAAGTCATTAAATGGCAGCAGTCGGGTGGGAAAGGACAGCGGGCAGAAGGAGGAAGACCCTTTCCCGAGGACCCAGACGAAACAAAGGCAAACAGGGCAAAGGCCAGCGTTAAACTGCACAAATTGCAACCTTATACCAAACTAGTGGGGTTCGACTCGACCCTCCAGCCAGGAGCAGTAAGAAGCAGCCAGACCATCAGACCACACCAGTCCGAGAGCTCATAAATAAACCAAGCCGTAGAACCAAGGGCGATGGCGTGGAGGAGTGGAGGGCAGGACAAGTGCATGGGGAAAAAGTGAAAGCAGCAGGAGTGCCAGCTTAACTGAGCTGTATTTTTAGAAGAGAAATTAATTTCGTATCGGATTTTTCGATTTTCAATTAAAGTCAATGCGCAGAGCCAACAACATGGAGGAGTAGGGCAGCTACGGAGCTGGTTTATCAGCATCAGTCTCCAGTGCTGGAGGAGCTGCTTTTTGCCCTGCTCAGCAGTCAGCTAATAGGAATTTATTGAGCCATGAAAGTGTTGAGAATGTGTGTGTGTATGTGTGTGTTAACCGATCCCAGAGATGTCCCAGTGTGTATAAGTGTGTGAGGGCCAAAATGGCCAGCGCATTAAAAGCCAATAAGCCATTGAATTATTCAGACCATGCGAGCAGTGTTAGTGGGTGAAAGATAAGGCGTTGATAAGGGGTAACCAACTCTTTTTTTATCTCTAGGCAATTACGAGTGCTTTGCGATAAGATTGCAACAAAGAGAACCCAGCCGAGGTATGGGACATTAAAAAGGGGCAACCAGTCGACAGCCAAATCAGTGCAGGGCCAGGTGCGAAAGCGACAGGTCGCGAGGCAGTCAGTGCCTGCCTCTTGGCCAATTGGGGTCACGACGCAATTAGATACAAATGCTAAGTGAGTCAAGGTCACTGGCCACACCACTTGGGTACTGGGTTATCGCTCCCATTCAAGCAATCGTTTTTCGAGTACTCAAAGCCTTGTTTACACAATACATGGCCGGGGGGACAAGACAAAATGAAAAGAGCCCACGAAACGCAAATAAGAATAATACGCAATGTTTATTTGCCTTAAGGTATGCAATTAAAAATGTTCAGCTTGCTTCTTTGTCTTGATAAAATAAATTAGCATTAAAATCAACTTAGCAGCGCTAGGGCGAAATTAACTTTATAAATTGTAAAATTGTGTTTTCTGTCTGTTTTTCTGTTACTTCATTTTATACTCAGGTATTTCTCTTCGTTATACTACTTATTTATTCGTTCGGTTTTCGTGTATTATTTTCCTTCCCCTCGTTTTTCTTCGTATTTTCGTTTTTTTGTATTTTGTTTTCCCAAAACAAAAGGCAATAATAAAAATGGGCAGCGGCGGCATCAGCAGTAGCAAAAATTAATGGCCCGGTGGGCGTGGTAACTGCAGGTGGGCGACCATAAGCAGCCAACTGTTTCAATCAACGTCAAATTAAACTTGTCCCGAGACTCGGGGGGAGGTTGCCAGGTGAGCGGGTGACAGCACGTGCAGGAGCAGGAGGACGAGGTGGCGCCCATTAAACTTCAACCGCTTGCTGCTCAATTTCAACTGCAATTTTGTGGCAAAGTAGGTAGTACACGCTCGATGGGGGTCGAGGGCGTCTCGAAAGTCAACAGAAAGTTGCATCTAATTAGCAGGAAAGGTGTGCCACCCAATCTGCCAGCCCGCCTGCCTGCAAGTTCAGCAGGTTCGGAGCTCAGACACTACCCACAAATCAATCAATTTAAATTGCGAGCGAGTGGAATGAAAATATTGAAAATTGCAGTCGATGCCAGTAACAAAGAGAGCAAGAAAAACGCAAGGGGCTGGGCAATTTAATTGATGGCAAAAAGGTGTTAGAATTTAATTAAAATGTATGAGCAGAGACATGGACGAAAAGAGAGAACGAGGGAAGAACGGGAATGGGAAGGTCCGCGGTCAGCTTAGGAGCAATTAAATGCATCGTCATCGTTGAAAGCCACCGATAGCAAGTGGTTGCATGGCGGTCTACCGGGGGTGGATCGATTTTTGAAGAGGAATAAATCTAAAATCGCATTTGGCGACTATTCCTCGATATTTTTGATCCATTTTGGTTTTGAAACCTTGAGTTCGCTGACCAATAAAGCTCTTAGATTTTATATTGATTTATTGCTAAAGTAGTTTTGCATTTAGTATTTATTGTTATGGGTATTTCTTGTCACTATTTTGTTTAAGGTTTTATGTTATTGGTGAACTCACTTAAGAAGATTTTGTACTGAAGTATTTGTAGCGGAATGGGCTGATATTTTTTACAATTGAATTAGTAGTATTAACTGGGTAATGTTTCTTTGGAAATACTTTAGATTTATTCATAGATTTCATTCCAACTCTAATTCACACCGTTGTCTCTTTGCCAGTTGGCGTCGTGGGCGTTCGAGGTAGAGCGGGCTGTTGCCACGCCCCCTCCAGCTGCGGCTGGGATTGGGAGCGCAGCTTGAAACTGGCCATGCCCCTCAGGCCATGGGGCTTTTGGGCCACTGGCGGTGGAGCGGGGGCGGTACGCAACTTGGTGGGCTTCAAAGGTCGCTTGGGAGGCAGAGGAGGAGGAGTAGGCGACTTGGAGGCGCGACAGGATACCGAAGTGTCACTGCTTCGACGCGAATCAAAGAAGGAGGTGTTACTGTAGATGGCCTCCTCCTCGATGGTGGAGTAGATCTCCTCGGCTGTCTCGTAGTAACTGGATGGCACACCACCTTCTCCTAAGGACGAATTTTTGGTCATAAGAAGCGAAGAGCTGGATGAGCCAATGGAAAAGGAACTGGTGCTGTGGGCCAGCGAGGAATTCGAGACGCCAACGCGAGCAGTGGTCATATTTTGGTAATTGCTATTCGCATCGGGACTGACAACTATTTCCGAGAAGGTCGGGAACTTCATGGCGGCATACGAGGGCGTGGGTGAGGTCACGGTAACGGGCGGAGGAGGTGGTGGCCCCCGCCGGGGCTTGGCACTTGATTCACTCACCGTTTGCAGGTAGAGCATTGCTGGCGAGGATTTGTTGGCCACCTGGTCGCCGGGCAGGAGTACCAGGTTGAAAAGGGGCTGTTTGGGGTCGTGGGACGAAGTGGGGGAAACGGTCTTAAGGGTGAGCGTGTTGGGCTGCTGCGGTTGCGGCAGACTGGCATACTGCACGGGCAGTATCTGGGCCGTGGGAAAGATCTGGGTGGACGACCCGGCGACCAGCAGCTGTCGTTGCGGCGAATCCATCAAGCGGTTAGTGGCGCCACCAGCAGAAGCAGCATTGGAAGAACAAGATGGAGACGTGGATGCGTTAGCGGTTAGTGGTGGCGCGAACTGCGGAAACTGCGGCGGCTCATGCAAATGACGTGTATGTTGGTGTTGGGCAGGCGGTGTGGGCGGTGGTGGCAATGGCAGGCTGTCAATGTCGGTGTCGAAACTATCTAGAAAGGGATTCGTTACCGAATATCCGCCGCCGACAATGGGTACAGGTGGAGCGGGTTCATAGGGGGCCCTCAACTGATTCCTCAGCTCGTTCTCACGCAGCAAATACTCGCGGTGCTCCTGCGGCGAGACCAGAATATTGTCCGGTGAGTTCTCGTGCACGAATTCGTGAGGCCGAAGCTGCGAGGGCGTCGGCGGCAGGGCCTCCATGTAGATGGACTCCTCCGCCTCTCGCAAAGTTGGCGTGCTCGGCAACTTCGGCAGGGTGGCGAAATTCACTGGCGGCGGTGGTGGTGATTCCCTCGGGCGACTCGGTTTCGTCTTGGTTGACACCCTGACGGGAACTTTGGCCTCCACGGGATGGATCGTATTCGTGCTGGCATCGTGC
The DNA here is from genome assembly GCF_016746395.2 of Drosophila simulans. NCBI lineage: Eukaryota > Metazoa > Arthropoda > Insecta > Diptera > Drosophilidae > Drosophila > Drosophila simulans. Next base: position 22,784,443 of record NC_052523.2, on the reverse strand, counting down.
TCGAATACCGTAAAATCACCTTGTCCCACATCGCTGGCCTGGAATGTTTCCAGTGCTACATTTCGCACCAGGTTCGCCTTCTTTAATTGCGGTTTTGGAGCGGTGGGTGGAGGTATCTTTGGCCGCGTGCCGGTAAGGTTCTCCGTGGACTTGGAGATCACTGTGTTGGGAGTGCTGCGACCGCTGGATAGTGACTGGGATTGCTCCAGCAGATCCTCACTGGATCTCGAAGACCCAAAGAAGAACTGCTCGCGCGTGGAGCGCGGCGACCGAGGCGATTTGCTGACCTCCTTCGCTATCCGCGTGTACTCATCATCCTCGGAAGTGGGATGACGGAAAGGATTTTCCCGCTCCAGTTCGCCGGGTCGATCCGGGGAAGTGGCCCGTGAAACGCGTTGAAGTTGCGGCGATTCCACATCACGGATGCGTGCCACTGCTGGCACAATGGGTTCAGATTTTTCCAGCGTGGGGCAAGGACTCGTGGCCCGCAAGATGCCTTTCCGCGGCAGACGATTACGACCCGATCCTCGAGTATCCTGCTCTGAATCGTAGGCCCTAGTATAACCATCTGGAGTGCGGGAGCGGGATCGCTCGTAGTCCGACCTGGAGCGCTCGTCCCCACTGAGATCGAAGCTTACAGACTTGCGATGACCACCGTATTCTGGCGTACTGCGTCCCGATCTCGATGGTTTGTACGGCCGGCAGTCGCTTTCCGAGTCACTGGTATATCGGCCACGTCGACGGTCGAAGGTATCGGAATCAGTGTCTGCATAGGAAGGTGGTGACTGCACTTCCAAGGGCGGAGAGCTCTCCGTGTCCTCCTCTTCTTCCTCCTCTTGGATAGCGTCGATGTCGTCCAGCCGCTGGGAATCTGCGTCATCATCATCCTCATCGTCCTCGTCATCTATGATGTACACGGGCTCCGCCTTCTTGGGCTTCGCCTGGGTGGCTTTGCCAGAAGTTCGATTCTCCTCCTGCGACTCCAGCATCTGCTGGTAGGAGTAACGTGCTCCGGGTGCCAGGCGATCTGGAGTCTGGGTGCCTCGTTGCTATTAGAGTTTGAATTGTTGGTGGATTGCTCATTTAGTTCGGTATAGATTCGTTTTAGTTTGGGTTTTGGTTTGGTATTTTTCGAGTGCAACGTCATCGCACACAAGCTTGAAACACAAATTGCAGTGTGCAACGTTAATGGTGAGTGGGTGAAATGCTGGTGAAGTATTCTCGGTAAAAAGTGGGGATGAATGCGGGTGCGCTTTATTTAGTTGATGATGCTTTGGTACGAACGACACACACAAAAGTTGTACTATTCTGTTTGGTTTTGTTTTTGGTGCTCCTTTGAAACCTGCGTCCATTAGCCAATTACCAGTGATTTTCTGCTTGATGATGAGGTGAGTGACTGCGACTGCGACTGGGACTCTTCTGGCCAATTTGCTGGGTGATGATTTTGGGTTGATGAACTCGGCACACGATGACGATAGCGAACAGCAGCGATACGAAAATACAGAGAGATAGCAGATACGGAGACAAAGACGAGTCACATGGCAAAAGGAAAATAACGAAATCAAACGAAAACTTTCCCGAATTAAACTTCTTGGCCGAAAACTAAGGAAGTTCCGAGAATCCAATCTTTGGTCTCCCCAAAAACCAAAATGCAATTAAAAGTTTGACCCATTTTTTGAGGTTTTTATACGACAAATACATTAAGATTTATTGACATCAAAAATGCACACTTTAAATTCCATTTAGCTAGCTTTTAATTTAACTATCATTAGGTAACAACGAAAGTGGAAAACTCAAACCTAACCATTTGCATAAAGGATATTCAATCAATGTACGGTGTGAATTCGGTTTTAACTATGTGGTAACAGTTTAGTAGATACTTTAACAAAATATCCCTAGTATAGGTATAGCTTGGCTCTTTCAAAAGGTTATAACAAGATGCCCTTTGTCATCGGCTTTAGTTTTTGTCGGAAAGATTCTATTCTTCTCTTGAGTATTATTCAGTTGCATAATTGGACCTTTTGTGTGTGCTTGCCACACGTTGTTACACATTTAGTAATATATAGTGTGGGTGTCTTCTGCGTGTTATGTAGTAAACAGTTTTCGTTTCACATAGTATAAACATCGAAAGACTATATGTATAAGTGGAATACTTTATGCCGCAAAATGGCGACAACATTAGAGCATTCCGCGTTGATAAATACATTTACACATTTTCGGTACTGAGTTCCTTTCATCTCAACAATTGTCTGGGATGCGTGGAGGTTGGAGTGTGAATTTGTTGCTGTTCGTGTTGATAAGGACACACTTTTTAACAATCGGATGGGAGGTGGAAACAGAGTTCTAGTGAGAAGACATTGAAACCATTTGCTGAGTTGAGAGCGTTCGGATTTTGATTGAATTTCGAGTGGGGGATTACGGGACGAAAGCGCTATAAGTAGTAACTCTTGGCCCTTTGAACACGCTTCCTCAAATCCTAGTTTGTTTATTTGTATTTTGTATATATTGCAACTCCATCGGTACAAATACAATAGTAGAGCCTGCACACCCAAGCTGTTGCCTCCTGTCCTTTCTTTCATTTTGGCTGCTAGCATTTGTATTCTGTCAGTTTAAACTAAATATTCAGTCTTATGGTGATAAACATCCGCTTGTTAAGCAATGCGCTGCTCAGCAGTAAGCTGCAATGAAATCGATGGCGGGCGGAAAACAACAGAAAACCAACGGAACAGATTGCAAAATGGTTGAGAAAAACAATAAGAAATGTTATAAATAAAACAAAAATAATGAAAAAAAATCAACAATTTGTTGAAAAGCGCGCACATTATTGCAGGAATTCATAAGAATGAAAGAAGAACAAGGACGAGAAGAAGATAAGAGAGACGTTTTAATGGAAATTTTCTTTCTGCAGTTTTTGAATTATTTACATTTACATTTATTATACGTGCCATCTATATAGTAAGTATATGTTTGTATATATATGTAATGTGTGCCCGATTTCATTCCCTTTTCGTTATATCGTTTGTTCCCTACTGCTTTCAATGCAAATTCAAATGGGGCATGCTTTAAAGCCAACAACAAACAGAACCACATCAACGTTAACAATAATAACAATGCCGCCTACGCAGTGGGGGCAAAGGTACCAACGAACGGTAACAGTAAAGACGCAAACTGAAATGAATATAATATGAAAGTAGCATAAATAACAACAGCAACAGCAAGAGCAACACGAACAACAACGACAACGAAACTCAACAAGAACAATGATCAGAGTGGGCCAGACCAAGACAGGCGTTCTCAGAAAGCCAGCAGCAACAGCAGCCAATATGCTAATAAATAATAAATTGTCTGCTGCCATATCAATAAATGTGGGGCCATCTACTCCGCTCCTCTGCCAAAGGAGCAAAGGAGCAGCTCAGAGGAGCTGAGAGCAGCTAAGCGCAAGCCCGACACGCATGCAGAACAAATACATAACTCATACGCCCCCTGGTACAATCGGCCCACATAGATAGGCTATGATTTTTTATTCATTTTTAATTCAAATGCAACTGAACAAAAAAATCGCCTTAAAGCAGCAACAAAAGTACGTAAAACACGAAATGGATGTGAAAAACGATGCTGCTAGTGTTTACATGAGAGAATGAAAGTGCTTTCGAACGAATGGATGCAATGATTATTTGTTTTAGTTACAGTCAGTAGGTTTAATGGTCTGATGCTATCATGCTGTTACCTGTGAATTCAGTTGAAAATATATAGCTATGATTCCCATTCTATTTCATTTTTTTTTTGTTGTTATTCCCTTTTTTTCAACTGGCATCACATGCCAAATTTATCACAACAACTGTTTTGTGACCTTTGTGGTTTGTGAATATGGATGGTAGTAGTATGGTGTTTTTGGTTTATCATCTTATTTCTTTGTATACATTTTAAAATTTTTGACACACACACGCACGCACTCCAAGCACAGGACACGAAATGTCAGTGACAGGACAAAGGCATTAGTGAAGTTACACAAACACATAACAAGCGAAATACGAAACAAAAATCAAGTTAAGAGATTGGTCGGGTTTAGAGTCGAGTTTTCTGTTGGGGTGGCGACTGTCGGTTCGTGTTAGCTGTTACATGGGTGTATCTGTATTTGGATCTGGATCTGGGTACCAAAACTCGCACACAGACAGGTATTTTACACAAACGAATGGTACACGCACAAATATTGAAAGACGTACACACACACAGACATTAAAGCCAAGACAAGAGACGTGCATCCACGGTCAGGTATGTACATACCTGTAGTTGCGACTCCTCCTCTTCATCCTTCTCCGTGGAGGTCGTTTGCGTCTGTGTCTGCACGGCCACGGCAGGAAGAACTGGCGCTGAGCCGGGCATGGATGCAGGAACAGCTGGAGAAGGAGCACCAGTCGAGTTCGCTGACTCTGCTCCAGCGATGGGAAGAGGCGCCGCCGGCGTTGTGGGGGTGGTTGGGTTCGTGTCGAGCGTATGCTTCGATATGACAACCGTCGTCGTCTTCTGTATCTTATCCAGCTCGTGGTGCTCCGATGGCGACTTTGGTGGCACGGTGGTGAAGGCGTCAGCCGCGCGTACAATTTCCAGCACCTAATTTGCAAACGAAACAACGAGGCATAAGTTTTTACCGAATGTCCCAAGGCCAGTCCAGTCACTTACCTTCTCCTGGGTGCTCTTCTCCTGACCCAAAGGCGCCAGCTGCGTCTGCTGCTGCTGCTGTTGTTGTTGATGGGCCTGCTGTTCTGCGTGAATGAGCGCCACGGTCTGGGTGGCTGGCGTGTCCGGTGCTGTTAAATCAGCAGATGCCACTGGCGCGGCTGTGGGTAAGGGAGTTGTATTGGAGGTGGCAGCAGGTGGTGTGGGCGACGAGGCGCCATGCACCATGGCAGCAGCAGCTGCCAGGACCGATTGTCCAGTTGGCTGCTGTGCATCTGGCTTCTGCGAGGCGAAGACATCGAAGTCCTATTGGGAAATGGGGAAGTAGCTATTAATGTCATGCCCAAGTCGCTCCTTAACTTTTGTACGCACCTGTCGCAGACGCTCATCCTCTTCGTGGTCCAAGCTGGATACACTCTGACTCTGGCTCAGTTCCGAGCCCGTTTCCGATGCACGCGAGCCTGGACAAGCAAGGTAACAGGGGAAAAGTAATTTAAGAAGGACTCAACTGGGTCGATAAGCTCAAGATTACGTACCTTGGCGACTGCCACCGCTGCAGGATGCAGACGAGTTGAAGCCAGTGCTCATGCCGCCGGCCTGGCCAATGGAATGAATTAAATTGGACTTGTCGTAGCCTTTGCAGACGACCAATTGAATCTCGTTGCCAGCGTTGCGCAGCACATTGACCGCATCCTGGTGCGAGGCGCCCAGCAGCGAGTGTCCATTAACCTCGAGGAGACGCATGCCCACCTGAAGCAAAAGGTGTAGCAGCAAAAGTTTCAATCGAGCTTTTCCCCAGACAACAAAAGGTGGGCGAGCCGTAATCGCCCAAGACAGGAGCAGTACGTTACCTTAAGCCTTCCGTCCCGTCTGGCCGCACCGACCGAGTTAATTTTGGACACGAAGACGCCTTCGTCGGAGGGATCGGCGGGATTACCGCGCTGGCCATTCAAGCCGCCCTTGATGTGCATGCCCAAACGTTCGCCCTCCGCCTTGCTGAGTAGCACTTCCTGCGATTTACAATTAACAATTAGGAAAGAATGGAAATGAGATGGCTTAAACGCTGACAAATAACAATTGGGATTCTCGTCAGGTCGAAACAAAGCAAACAAAAAGTTTAGGAAAAGGCATTTGACTAATTGCAAATATTTCCTCACTGAAAGCCAAGAGGATCTTACCTCTGTTTTTACATAAACTACTTCTATGCTCTGTGCGTTTTGAATTTGTTTGTGAGCAGTGGCAGAGTATACAAAAATTGATTATAGAGGAGGAGTAAGAAGTAGATCCGAAGCGTATATACATATATACAGTACAAAAGCAGTCTAAAATGGGCTAATAAGGACTTTGCCAGACCACGAAACTTACCTGGAATCCTGGCGGCAGTGGGTCGTGTTGAATGGTCAGCTTGATTTCATCACCTGGCTTCAGCAGCTCCAGAACCGCATCCTGATGTGTGGCCTTGGAAACATCCGCCTCGTTGACTTTCAATATGCGATCGCCCATGCGCAGCTTGCCGCACTTGGAGGCAATCCCGCCGGGCACAATCTGTCCGATTTAAGGAGGAGAAACCCCAGGGGTAATTGTTATACTCATAAATGGCCAAAAGACTTGAAACTTTCGAGCAGGCAGCTGGCTTAGTTGGCTGCTTATAATGAAGCCATCCTACGAGCCACTGGATTTTGAACAATTGTTTTGCAGCAGCAGCGGCAGCAGCTCATTTGCATTCGCAAGTTGCGGCCACTCGAGTGTTTTAATTCGAAAACTTTTTTGCCAGCTGCTGCTGCAGGTAATTGTTAGTTAATCTATCCGTCTGTACTTACGTGCGATATAAAAATGCCAGGCTCTCGAGTGCCGAAGGGCACACAGGAATGATCCGTGCCGCCGATGATGCTGAATCCCAGGGAGCCCTGGTTCTTGGGCAGCACAACCTCCTAGAGGACAGACAATTAAAAATCGTGTTAGCACATCACAAAATTAACACAGATCAATGGGCCTAACGCTAAGAATCCTACTGAGTCTGCCGTGTATTGGGTGAGTCCATGGATGAAGGGTGCTCATGTGCTGGCGTTTAATGGTGGTGCAAAATTGTTGGTGATATTTATATTAAAATGTACATACAATTTAAGGGGGTTTCCCCTGGTGAGACACAAAAACCAAGACAAGCCAAGCCAAACACCAAAAAACAAAGTCATGCACTTAAGACGAAGCATTCATTAAACATGAAAACCGAGTACCAAGAGTGATTCACATTCAATAAATAATGAATACGTTTTGTGCTGTTCTTATGAATAACTTAATTTTAGATTAAACAACATGCAAAAAGAGTGGGTGAAACCACGCCCACTTCATGCTGAATTTTCCTGGCTCACGCATTTTCACACAGATTTAAACAAAGCTTTTGCGGCTCCTGTGGTTGAGGTGAGCATCGTTTAGCTCAAGTGCTGGCATATTGCAACATCAAAGCATAATATTTCTGTTTTATATTCATTGCCGGGAAACTCGGAACTATCTCCTGAGAGCTGACATATCCACAAAGGCTCATTCGTGTCAAAATGCCAAATAAACACATGTACTCGGCTAACTGCTACTAACTCTTGCCAATTACCTCGAAGAAATTGAATTCTTTCGAGTTCGAAGCCAACGGATATCTCGCTCCAAAGCGGAATGCAAACGCAGAAGGGGAAAGTAAATTAAAAACAATTAAATGTTTTATTTATCAGTGCCCCGGAGACAGACACACGGATGAAGATTGCGAAGGCAAACAGAAATATTTAAAGTTTACTTATGGCCACACTCTGCTGCACACAAAATAAACGCTGTTGGGAACTCTTGTGAGTCATTTAGAGTTTCTAAATCTTTTTTCGGCATGCGCTCACTTTATTATTTAAGGATATAGTATGCATGTACCTTAGTTTGCCGGTTTAGTTATTTATGCTGCAAGTGGCAAGTGACAAAGCTGGCCACATGCACAGAGTCTCTGGAATTTCTTGCCGGGATTTGCATCACGTCGGCAATGACACTCGAGTGGCTCTACGAAAAGTGAGTGAGTAAACCATTCTGTCGTTCAAAACGAAGGCGCTTTGCCGCTCACTTCAATAGATTCGGTTACTTCCAAAGGACACTAAATATTCAAGTGTTGGCCAAGGCTATCAAATATTGTAGCAGCACTTAGTAACAAAAAATATACATTTAAAAACCCCTCGAAAGCATTAAGGCTAATACCCATTTAAATGGATATTTTTGTTCGTTTCAAGTTATTTGCAAAGGAAACATAAGCCAGGATTTTTGTGGAACAGTTGGAAAATTATATTTATCCAGTGTTAGTAGAGGGAAAGTTAACTTAGTACAGAAACGAGTGGCATGCCAAAGTTCTTCCACATTTAATTGAATTAAATTGAATTGATTAATCGCTTAATTGTAGTTTCCAGCTCCGTGCCATAACCAACTTAATCCAATTCCATCTCAACTGCTACTCAATTAGTCGGAGCAATCACAACTCTTGTAAATGTGCATGTTTTGCATAATGCTTGGCATGAAACATAGATGAACTCAGCGTCTCAAACGGGGGGCCTCTGACCAATAGTTAAATCAAATCGTTTGCAAAACGCACATATATTTATTTAGCAAATTCAAATTGAAAATGGGAAGCGCGGCCAATAGGTCAAAGTGTGCCAATTGTGGGGAGTATAAATCATAAATTAATTTAGAATTAAATTAAATCAATTTTGGTGTGTGTTGTTGTGCATCATGTACGGGTGGATTGTGCGTGCTTATGTGCGGTAACGAGAAAAGCTCGAATTCCGTGCCTGGATACACTATATAGGTATTTTTTTTTGTTACATATTTTCAGGTCATCTGAGCTACAGGATAATGTGTGTCCGTGTCCGGATAACTTTGCTTGTGACTTTTACACAACGATTCATTAACTCTTGGACTCTGGGCAGCGACTGTACGCGCTTCTAGTGTATGCGGGATGTGGAGATAGTCACCTCACTGATAAGCGGCTCCGCCAACTGATTGTCGGTGATGCGCGTCATCACCGTCTCCGTGAACGTGGACTTGGTGATCGTCTCGGTGACGCGGCCAAGTTCGGTAGGTGCCGCCGGGAACATGGGCAGATCCGGCTGAGGCTTATTCACATTCACCGTGACGGCACTCACGCCCACCTCGTTGGGCCGGGCCACATGCACCTGATGCTGACTGCCGCCGCTGAGGAAGTGTGCCGGGATCATCGCCTGAAAATCATCGCTGGTCAGCGGTCGCAACGAGGAGGGCTGCTCACGGTCGTGGTTGGGTATGTACGTTGGTTGTTACGTGGTTTTTGGATTTAGCAAAGTATTTGGAAATATCGGTTTTAAGCAAGTTTTTGGTTTTTGGAGGGGGTGGTGGTTGATCAGAGAAAAAGAAACAAAAATATGTTGGTTTTTGTAAATTTTGGTTTCACTTTTGATGATGGGCTATGAAGCCATCGTTAGATCTAGAACTAAGCTAACGTGCCTAACTATGAATCATTAATCATTAATTTAGATACATTTCTGCAAACGCCTCCTAGCATTTTGACTCTTTTTCTCGATGGGTGCTTTAAAGCTGGGACATAAATCGGTGCAAACTTAGTGTCTAATCGGTCGATAATAATATATATATATTCGACTATGTATGCAAAATGAGCATATAGCATATATTGGGAGGACAGACAAGGCGCACAGGGCACATGCAAAACAAACACAAACAATTTCGTTATACATACGAGTAGATGAGCAAATATATAGATCTAGCAGCTAGGGTTATGAGTAATTGATAATCTGGCGGAGAAATGGATTAGCACATATTAGGTAACTTATGACTATTTAGTGTGTTCATGTTTAAGTTTTTGAATTTTAGTTTTTGGACGCCAAATATCAACAACAATTTGCTTGGACGACTTGCGCTGCAGTTTATGTTAATATAACATCTAAATTTTGGTTACTTACCTTTAAGGCTGATTAGAAATTTATGTAAGGTACTGCAGCGCAAGCATATACATTTTGGTTTTATCTTAATCCTACCAACTGATCATGATTGTAGAAAACAAAAAAGTAAGCTAACGAGCTTATGGGCAACATTAAAATGACGTGCAACTGGCTAAACAGGAAACTAGACTATAGTCTACGCAACTACTAAGTTAGTTATCCAACTTCCTTACCTGAGCCTCGCCAGAATCGCCACTGGTGGTGGAGCCCGCCCCAGTGTCTCCATCTCCCATTGGAACGGAGTTGGTGCGACGGGGAGCGGGCACCGGTTGCCCCGTGGAACTGTCTATCGTGGCAGCAGCGGTGGCAAATCCATTGGTCTTGCTGCTGGGCAGAGTGTTATTATTGTTGCTAATACTAGCTGGCACAGTGGACTTCGGTGTGGGCGTGGTCGTAGCCAGGGTGTTGTACTTGTACGGCTGCTCAACTTCCCCCACCGATCGGCTGAAATTAGCTGTTGGAAATAGAGGTGAGAAAACCATTGGTTATTTAAGAATACAAGTACATGAGAATACACAAGTACGCATGAAGAATACAAGTACATGATAACCAATGTTCTGTATTTTCGAGCAATAAGTTGCTGAAGTTCAAATCTATTGATTACCCACCTGGTCGGTTGGCCAGATATCCGGAGGGGCTCAATGAGTTAAGCACTGCCGGACTTCGCGGACTCGTCGGTGGTTCCAGTGGACCTCTGTACTCGCGTTGCAACACCAAACGCACAAATCGCTGCGGTTCAGTCAAACAGGCGACGGCTGCGTCATGATGGGCTTCAGTCATATCGTTGCCGTTAATCTGTACAGGGAAATGCCATTAGCCTGGGTCAGAGATTGAAACGTCCGGCTCTGGAACGCCTCCCACTCACCGCCATCACCCGGTCGCCCACCATAATTTTCCCATCGCGGTACGCTAGTCCGCCCTCCGTGATGCGGGATATGAAAATGCCATCGCAGTCGTCCTTGAACGGCGGCGACCCCTTTCCGCCCGCAATGCTGAAGCCTAGTCCTTGGCCAATCTGATCGCGGATGAGCGTTGTGTGCAGCTGGATGTAGCTCAGTGGCGCCTCCTGGAATGACCGCACATGGAAAACCAGAAATCAATCACAAATAGTAAGGGACAGTAGAGGGAAACGAGTGAAATGTCAGAGATGTGGATTTGGTTAGGGGTTTTCATGGATTACACACCCTGCCATTCAGTAGCAATCCGTTGGGCGCAGCAGTCGCAGCAGGCTGCACTGTTTGTGCGGCAGTGGGTGTGGCAAACACGTTGCCCGAATAGCTATGCGATGGGGCCACCTGCTGAATGGGCTGCTGTTGCTCTTGCTGTGGGTGCTGCTGTTGGGGCACAATTTCAATGGGTGCCGGGATGTAACGCTCGTGGCTAATGGATGCAGCTGGAGGGGCATCCGCCACCAGTGGTCGCGTCTCGACCGAGATTTGGGACACACTGCCATCCTCGCTAAACACGGGGTGGCCAATCAAGCGAGTCACCTCACGCTGTACCACCAAAACAAGTACGGCACCGCAGGCTTTTAACACCTGCACCGCTTGGTAGTGATCCGCATCCACGACAACAATACCGTTGACCTTGATAACCTTGTCGCCCACTTTAAGGCCAGCCAAATCAGCGGGTCCCGCCTCGGTAACCCTTGATATGAAGATGCCATCATCGTCACCCTTAAAGGGCGTTGAGCCCTTGCCACCGGCAATGCTCAGGCCCAATCCAGCTGCAGTGCGCTCGATGTGGATTTCGTACTGCTCCAAACGGAGCTCCGTAACGCCATCCAAGTTGTCTGGAAGAAAGAAAAATATTTACTTAATATCAGAGTTTTATATGGATATATATTTATATATCTAAATCCCCGGATTTTTACCATAATGCTGCCTCTGTCTCTCGTAATCCCGATCCACCGGATCATAGCTGGTCACAATCCGTACTCTTTTGCCCTTTCTCTGCAGTGATCCACTGGGACTCCGATTGGAGGAGGCCAGTGAGCTGCGCAGGCTGCTCATCGCCGGACTATTACGACCACTTCCAGCTCCGGAGTAGCTAAAGTTGCCGTTGCTGCGCTGGCCATTTCGGGGCAGGGTGTTGTTGCCCTCTTTGACTTTGATTTTGACATTGAACATGGTTTGCTTTATTTGCTTTTTATCTGAGTGCACTTTTTAATATAAGCAGCTGCCAGGCATCTTGTCCAGACACCGTGTGTATGTTGTGAGGCAACCTATTTTTTATTTGACTGCACTTTTTAATATGCGAAGCTAACTTTTAACGCTACCGAGTAGCTAAAGGAGCGCAATCGATCTGTGTCTGCCAGAGGAATAGATAAAAGCACGGACTGCTGGCTAAGTGGCTAAGCCATATGCATCCATTCAAGTGCATTGGAACGGAAAACCCCATCAATGCGATAGAACATCAGTGAGATTACACATTTATTGCGATGATTTAATCAAATTTGAAACACCTCTCACGATGCAAATAAATAAAAGGATTCGTGTTTAGCATAAATTTTGCCATGATGACATTTAAATTGAATGACCAAAAGTTGGCCAACAGCATCTGGTACTTGGCCATAAACAGCAGTCAATGAACCGCTTCCCCCCACTAGAATCAGGCATTAAAGCAACGACCTTGGATGAAACCCCTCAAGTCCCCCAGCTGAGAAAACGACTTTGTATAATTATTAAATAAATAAACAGACAGTCTGCCAGAAAACTCTCAGACGTCCCTCAGGTCGAAAAAAAAAAACAGGCTGAGAGGCAGGTGGTGTAAGAAAGATGAGTACCAGTAACTTTTCCCTTCTCAGAAGCACATTTATTGCTTTTATTTTCGCTATTGCTGATTTGCACTCAATAAATCCGTCGGCACTTTGGCCAACAAAATCATTTTCTTTTCCCCATCTCCACGTCCACCGACTGTCAAGGATTCGCCAGGATGGCGGGACGGGGAAAACAGAGAGTCGGCTCTTGAGACAATTTCACTCTGTAATTGTATACGAGTTTTCATGTTAATCAATGCATAAATGAAAAGACAGGGGCACTCAGCTCGAGCCTCACCTCCATCGACTCCTGTCTGCCTGTCAAGTCAACATTAATATTGCCGGATTTCAGTCTACTACACCTGCAAACCAACATTGCCATTCACTCAATGTACCATTATTGAGTTTGGTAAGTTGAGTGGGGTATTCAGCAAATTTGAATTTCTTTGCTTACAGACCCAAATTTGTTTGTGCTTCATAATTCAACAATTTCAATGGGGTAGAAGCTTAAGCGAAGGTGTTGTGGCAGCAAAGTATGCTGTTTAAATGTTTTAAATGCCAACAACTCATCTCCTTCATTCTCAATTTGACTCTCTGAATTGCCGGACAAATGTGTAACTGAAAGATATTTTTATGGATATGTATACATATATTTCGCCCCCACATGCAAACGTTCGGAATAAAGCCATCTTTTCATGCTTTCCACCCAGATGAGTGGGAGAAAAACGGTCCGAGACAACAATAACCAGAGAAAAAGCCATAAAACAAAATAAGATTTTTTCCGGGGGAGGAGAGCAAATGACACGTGCTGTGTGTGTTTTCATTCCGGTTCCTGAGGACGCCGGAATGTAGGCAATCTTTCTGCGGGGGCAAGGCAGGGAAAGTGAAGTTTTAATACGAACTGGAACAGGAACTGCACAAGAAGGATCGCATAAGACCATTTGTTTTCCTCATATTTCTTATCAGACTTCTTATTTTACTGATTGCCAGAGTGCCTGCGAACTTTTTGCGGCACCCACTTAAGCGGGCATTTAAGCATTTTACGATGACATCACGCGTGCAGCTCAATGAGGTGAGCCCCGAACGAAGTAAGGCCATCGTTTTTGTCCTTCGTCACCCGTAAAATAAATGGCATAAACATAAACATATAAAAATTTAAAAACACCAACAGACGAGGAGAGAGCAACTCGTAAAACGAAGAGGTGGCAATAAGAAATGATGATTCCCCGAATGCATTAGCATTTGCACGCTGGTTATGAATCGCAATGGCAATCGCAAATCGGAATCTGCTGCCAGCTGACAAATGCCAAAGTCCAAATCAATGGCACGGGTCGGGAATCCTGCAGCTTCGCCAGTTCGCTGCTCTCTTTTTGTTTTGTCATTTATATGTAAATGACCATGTGGCAGAAGTCTTCGTCTCTGTCCCTGGGAAATTAGCCCACAGCATGGACACATGCCAAAAGGCAGAAATCATATTTCACTCGACTATTCTTTTTCATCACGGCATTCTGTGGCCAAGATGTGGACGGCACTCTCCAGGAGCTTCAACTTGTCATATTTGTTATGACAAGTGGAAACAAAAAAGAGAAGAACTTTTCCCCTTCCATGCAAATTTCGCTTTCCACTCTGATGGAATTTTTTAAGCCAATGACCGCATGGAATCAATCGATTTTAATTACCCCGACATTATCAATGGCAAGAGATCAATGCTTCGAGTGCGCTTAAAACAATTTAAAGCCCTTTTGGAATCCATGAGATCTGCATTTTTTGTCGTCTTATTTTGTTTTCGGGCGCTCATGGAAAATGCCATAGTTGTGGAGTGCTGGCAGGTTCCATGATTAATTGTCGACCAGGTTAAACGGCGGGTAGCGATGCTGCAGCCTCTGACAAATTGCGAGTGTTAAGCTTTGGAAATCAACAAAAACGACCGTGCGACGTCCGCTTAAATGTGGCGACAAAAATTAATGAACAAAGTTTTTATGGGAGCATCATAAAATCACCCAGGAATATTCCGACAACAAAGCCATACTAAGCTTTCTCCATCAAAAGTGTCTGTTCTCTTTCGATTTTCACTAAAATGGAGCGATGTTTTTTAAAGGGGTGTGCGTTCAAAACACTGCTATCTAATCAAACTTTGGAATGCCTAAGCCAATGTGATAAAGCAAAACAAGAAGGCCCAAAAAGGGGGGGAAAATGATACAAAACGAAACCGTAGTAGTAAAACAAACTGGCGATAAGGCAGCTCTGAATCATTACGAAATTTTTGGACACATACGTAGGAACATTACAAAAGGGGGGACCAACCCAGCCCAGAGTACAGCAAAGTCAAGTGGTAGGTAATGACCTTGGTCCACCTGTCGTATGCGTTATTTCCCGATATCAGTGGGGCAGCACAGGTTTGCGTACTGATTAATGTGCTTAAAACGAAACGGATGATATCATGGGCGCAAAGAGCGCTTTTGGTAATGAAAACAGCTCGGTGTGCGTTCATTTTGATTGCATTTTGAGGGCAACAATTCAGGTCGTCACATTCCCGCATCCATGTTTGTTGACAAACCAATGTTCGCTTGGTTTGGTTTGGTTCGGCTTGCTGGGACACAGACAGCCACCTCAGTGACAATTACTCGAATTTTCCACATTTCCATGCTATCAACATGGCGGCGAAAATATTGGAAAATACGCAGTGAAATTCTTTGACCCGAACAGGCTCCTCGCTTCTCCGCTGCAGCTGGCGTTTATTGCATTTTTGTTTGTTTTCTAGCGCGAAAATGGGAAGACCGTTTTTTTTTCCTATTTTTTTCTCCTCTTATTTTAAGGGAAGAGAAAACTGTCACGACTGATGGCAGGGGGTTGGGAAAATTCTACCACTGGGGAGTGGCGGTTTAAACGATAAACTTAGCATGCAACTGTGAAAAGCACAAGGCCTGAGAGTTCAGGGCTATGATTCCATTCGGCAAGCCAAAATCCAAATCGAAATCGTGTTTGTTTGATGCCCATGATAGAAGGAATGCCAACTGCAAATAGTTTAAATTGCTGTTTGCACAAGAGCTGCAAGAGAACAGCAAATAATAATGCATACTTTGTTACATCAGTGATGAAACAAACAGCGAACAAACAAACCGGAAAACCGACAAAGAATCATATATAAATATATGTACAAGCACATTGACGAACACGCAACATACTGCGGGAAAAATTCAATAAGAATCCCATGCAATCAACGATACAATACATAAATAATGAATGCCATTGCCTTGAGCTTATCAACGGTTTATTTATTGGCCAACATTGGTCGACTCGGACGGCACCATGCCATTCTATTTCGAAAGAGAAGGTAACCGTGCTTTAAGAATCCTGCAGGAAATGTGCAGCAAATGCAGCTCATTGTTTGCCGGAATCCAGCAAAAAATTTATAAAAATAGAGGACATGAGCGTAGAAATGTCAAAGGAATTGTGCAAATGTTGATTGTATTGCCGAAGCGGTTGCAATATCTAGCCAGAAAAATCTGTGCAAAGGCGAAGGAAATTCCGGGAAACCGGATATGCACACAAGCGAACCGAACCGAACCAAGCACACTTTTCATGTTTGCCATCTGCAAATATCCAACAGAAAACCCGGCAACGCTTGCTATATAAACAAGACTAAATTTACTTTCAAGTAGCTCATTTTCGGGGATATGCACTGCAGCCGATATGCAAATAGGTATGGCTACTTGGCCCAAGGGGTTTCCCTTCCTTCTGTTCCGCTTCCCAGCCTTGAACACTTGAATCGACGGAGAACTGCAGCTGAAATTCAATTACGGCCTCGGGCCATCATACGCTGCGTATGCGCAACGTGAGAAACTTTCCAGACGAATGACCCGCTACCTCCTCTACACCGCCATAAAGGAATTATGGCAGACAGCAGACAAAAATCGATAACAATATTCGCTCGGGACAACAAAACACGTAAGCAGAAAAAGTAAAGCCGAAGAAAATACATTTCACACTCTCCTCCGGAGAAGTATTTAACAATGAAATGTTGTTTTCCTCCGCTTTTATGACTAAGTCAAGGCGTTGATATTTGCGTGAGAAGCTTCTGCTATTGTTATTGGCCAAGATCTCGGTAGTCTTGGCTATAACTCGCTCTCTGTTTTGAATGCCAACTGAGAAGCAAACAAAAATAATAAAAAACCGTATAATAACAAGTGCAAATATACGTTGAGCTGCTGACGAATGTAGCGCGTCTCTCGCGACGTTGACAAAACGCAAGCGTAACTGAAGAATGACTAAAGCAGGCGGCGAGTGGGCCAAACGCCCAGACCCGGTCGCAAAGTCTGGCAATTGCACTCGATGTGGTCTCTGGTCTCTAGACTCTAGTCTCTCCGTAACTCTCTTCTCACTCACAGTTTTCCCAGGTAGCCATACCAATATAGCCCTAGCCGCATATGTGTATAATGAGGCAACTCATTTCGGTTTCATTTGCACCACATTTTTTATCGCCATTCGGCGCTCTCTTT